>NC_091730.1:16473686-22096321 GCF_030179895.1 Drosophila kikkawai | reverse complement strand
GAAACCCAGAAGGCTCAAGCGCGCGCTCATCACCAGGAGGTCATCGCATAAGCCACGGGCAACAAATGCTGCAGCAAGCGACAGGATCAGGAATTGGCACTGGCCTATCCCACGGGAGGCTGCAAAAAATCCGACTACACCTTTGGCCAGACGCACGACAACAGCAGCGGCGCCGGCGGCAACATGGGCGGCGTTCGTTTGGCCAGAAGCACAACAATGGCGGGTCGCTGGACTCGCGCTATACGCCGATCCTAATCATCGGGGTCCGCTGAAGATTGGCGGAAAGGGCGGCGTGGATATCATCAGGGCCACGCACCACACACAAGTGAGTTTTCGATTTTATTATTATATTATTTTTAATTAATTTTATTTTTTGGGTAAACAACTGAACCGAAAAACCAAATTTAATATGAGTGTTATCATGCATAGGTAATTACAGTCGTATTTCGGTTAAAAGGGAGCATTTCGGGTCATGAAAATAATCGTTTGAATGGGAGATTAGCTTTTTGAATTTAATTTTTTTTTTTTTTTTTTTTTTTTTGATTTTATTTTATTTTTGATTAAATTTTATTTTTGATTTGATATGACTTTTGATTTTATTTATATTTATATGAATTATGTTTTTTATTTGAATTATTTATTTACTTTTTATTAATTTATTTACTTTTTATTTAATTTATTTACTTTTTAGTAAATTCATTTACTTTTTATTAAAATTTATTTACTTTTTATTTAATTTATTTTTGATTTGATTTTATTTGTTTTCATTTGATTTTATTTTTATTTTATTTTAATTTGATTTAATTTTTGATCGGATTTTTTTTTAATTTTATTTTATGATTCGATTTTATTTTTGATTTAAATTATTAATTTATTTTTATTTAATTTATTTTAAATTTATTTTTGTTTTGATTTTATTTCATTTTTGATGTAATTATATTTTATTTGTGATTTTATTTTATTATTGATTTTATTTAATTTTTTAATTTGATTTTTTTTATTAATTTTTTTAAATTTGATTTTTTTAAAATTTGATTTTATTATTGATTTTTTTTTTTTAATTTGATTTTATTATTGATTTTTAAATTTGTTTTTATTAATAATTTTTTTTTTAATTGATCTGAATTAAATATATTCATATAATATGGATTTAAGTTATTTGATTTGATTTTCGTGTGAGCTTTTTTGTCTTTTCTATTGATTCCTTTTATAAACGATTTAAAATAAATTTCGTTTATTCGATTTGTATTGATTTCATTTATGTGTTTATATATATATTATTTAATTTGATTTTAATTGAATCCCTACGCTGGGTTCTAGTCATAATAATAATCGGATTACCTTTTAAACTTGGAATAACTTTCCTATGGAACAAAATCGTATTCATTCTTAAATCTTTTGCATTATTGAAAAATGTCCCTAGCCAAGTGCATCTTTTTAATTAAGGAGCGTAATTAACTAGGTAAAAGTTAACCACGTCAATTATATTTATGCACACAACAATTTTAATTAAGGAAGTTCAAGTGGGCGAAGTTTGCCTGTATATATGCGTATTATCATGCATTAGTAATTACCTGGTGGCTGTTATCCCCGTGGGCCGCGGAAGGAGTGATAATTTCAGCTTTTAATTAGCAATTTGACTTTTTGCCCGCCGCAGAGATTGGCTTTTACCCGCTGGGTGGCCTTATGTTTGCATAATATGACGGCGCCAGCGCCAGGCAACCCGCCCCAACTAACTTAACCCAGCAACTACCTGTACTGTACACCTACTGCCATAATTAGAGTTTGTCTCCCAGGAGGTTCAGAGGTGGAGTCAAGTCATTTGCTGCCAGGCACGGTGTGGGGCGGTGGCAACGCAATTCTCATATTTGCACTGGTAATACGACTACAGTCGTTAACCTTGACCAGTTCTCGTGGCCCGGAAAGGGTATCAAAGTGGCAAGGTGGTGTTGGATTAATGCCACCTTAGCGGGGAAATTGCATACGATATGGCACGACATTGTGTTGGCATATACGAGAGACCCCAAGGAGTTGTGTAAGGAGTTGTTGCAGCTGCGTAACAGTTTAATAAGCGGGCAAAGGGGTGCTATGTTTGCCACGAGCAAATTGCAGGAAGGACATTTATTTCTATTTAAAGGGAAATGTAAGCTTAGCTCACGAAAGGTTTTATTTAGAACTAAATGTTATTAAGTTTCTTAAAGCTACTTTTAAACGAAAAGATATATCTTCTGTGTAGATTAGTCTTCCGTAAGGTTATTTTTTAAACGGCAACCTTTAGCAGTCATAACTTTGAAACCACAAAGGCGGGAACCAATCCCCTAGTTTTCCATGGCATAAATGCCACCATTCGTTTCATTCCAAGTAGCATTGAAGTGGACTGCGGACGGCTTGTGAATTATTTTGATGTGACCTGTCACCGCCAGCTGGGAATGCAAAAACCTCGCAGCCGGCAGCCGATTAACCCCTGCCGCCGCCCTTTCTATCCATGACATGACGCTACACAGTACTAGGGGCTTATATAGGCCCCTAAAGCCGCTTAGGTCGTGTAAACCCATCAAGAGGTTGAGTGCTTGGCCAGTGATTTGTGCTGCCTTTGTCAGCGCGAAAGCCTGATGAAAAGGGGCGTGGCCAGCCCCAAGCCAGTTGGGTTAAAGCTAATGGAGGGCAGAGCAGAGAGCGGCCAAGGCAACTGGTAAGCCGCTGGACAGCAGTTTATTTATGCGTTGACTCGCTCGTTGTGGGCTAAATCAATTAGCCAAATGCAAGTCAGTGCCAAAAATTCGCGGCTTGGCAACGACGGGACACACTTACCAAACACGAAATGAAATTGTTATGTTTATGGCAGCGCTCTCCCCGAAAATGTATGCTATGTATGCCATCCAATTTGCATTTGGCAAGCATCTCCACCCCGCCATACTTGAACTCATTAAACTCTAATTAAGTTTTAAGGCAATTTGGTTAGGCAAATAGGAAAAAAAATATTCTGGGAGAAAAAAAATGTGAATTTCCATTTGTCACCATAAATTGCAATTTAAGGACGCAAATCAAATTTGCCCAGCCAGACGAAAATTTTTGCCACTAACTAGACACCTCTTCACCCTGCCTTTGCTGTAGCTGGCGTTCCCGGAGTGATGCCCAAGCGCGTCGTGGTGCCCTCTACGACTACAAGTCCCGCGATGAGTCCGATCTGAGCTTCATGAAGGGCGACCGCATGGAGGTCATCGACGACACCGAGTCCGATTGGTTGGCGCGTCGTGAATCTGAGCACCCGCCAGGAGGGCCTCATCCCGCTCAACTTTGTGGCCGAGGAGCGCAGCGTCAACAGTGAGGAGTAAGTGTTTGATTTTCACAGAGACAGCAGTGGAGTTTCGTGATGATTTATATGGCTTTTAAAAGTAAAAAACTTAAATTTTACTGCAACTCTTTGGTATACCTAATTTGTCCATCCTTTTAGTTCAATTTGTAATAATTTTTTGGTAGTAATTTTTATTTTACCCATAACTCTTATTTGCTATCCCTGAAAAAAATCTCTATTTTCTTCATAAATTCAATCAGAGAAACACAAATCTCTGCTGAGCTCTTTTATATATAACACATTTATTTAATTTATTTATTGAAATATTAATATAAACATCTAATATCTATCACCAACCAGTTTCTTTGAGAACGTGCTGCGCAAGGAGGCGGATATAAAACTTCTGCTGGCCGAGGAAAATCCACGTGGCACCTTCCTCGTTCGACCCTCGGAGCACAATCCCGATGGCTACTCGCTGTCGGTGAAGGATTGGGAAGATGGACGTGGATATCACGTGAAGCACTATCGCATTAAGCCGCTTGATAATGGTGGTACTACATAGCCACCAATCAGACTTTCCCCTCGCTCCAGGCCCTGGTCATGGCATATAGCAGTAAGTATATACCCACACGCGAGGAGGAGACAATGAAGTGGAAAAAATCCATTTATTAATTTTCTTATCGCCACAGAAAACGCTCTTGGCCTGTGCCACATACTATCGCGTCCCTGCCCCAAACCCCAGCCCCAGATGTGGGACCTGGGCCCGGAGCTGCGCGACAAGTATGAGATACCGCGCTCCGAAATTCAGCTGCTGCGCAAACTGGGACGCGGCAACTTTGGCGAGGTCTTCTACGGCAAGTGGCGCAACAGCATCGATGTGGCGGTGAAGACCCTACGCGAGGGCACCATGTCGACGGCTGCGTTCCTTCAGGAGGCGGCCATCATGAAGAAGTTCCGCCACAATCGCCTGGTTGCCCTCTATGCGGTTTGCTCGCAGGTTAGTGAAGCATTAAATTCCATTGGCTCAACCTTTATTAATTCTTTAATGATTCTTCTTTTACAGGAGGAGCCCATCTACATTGTGCAGGAGTACATGTCGAAGGGCAGTCTGCTGGACTTTTTACGCGAGGGCGACGGACGGTACTTGCACTTGAGGATCTCATCTATATCGCCACCCAGGTGGCCAGCGGCATGGAGTATCTAGAGTCCAAGCTGCTCATCCATCGCGATCTGGCGGCACGCAACGTACTGATTGCCGACAACAATGTGGCTAAGATTTGTGATTTGGACTGGCGCGCGTTATTGCCGACGACGAGTACTGTCCCAAGCAGGGCTCACGGTTTCCGGTCAAGTGGACGGCGCCCGAGGCGATCATCTACGGCAAGTTCTCGATCAAGTCGGACGTCTGGTCGTATGGCATCCTGCTGATGGACCTGTTTACGTACGGACAAGTGCCCTATCCGGGCATGCACAGTCGGGAGGTGATCGAGAATATCGAACGGGGTTTCCGCATGCCGAAAACCGACGAATCACTACTTCCCGGACAACATCTACCAGCTGCTGCTCCAGTGCTGGGATGCCGTGCCGACAAGAGGCCGACGTTTCGAGTTCTTGAACCACTACTTCGAGTCGTTCTCGGTCACGTCCGAGGTGCCGTACCGAGAGGTGCAAGACTAAGCAGCCGAGTCCAGAGCCTAATCACACACATCACCTACACACTCACACGCATACACACACGTACGACATATATATATAGTATATAAAGTTTAACATATATATTATACATTTATATGCATATTTACTATAATTCTTAAGACTTTTTAATGGCATACCAACCACACACACACACACACCCATGAACTCTATATGTATGGTATATATGTATGTGTTTAAGCGTATCTTAACAGTTCTCTGAATCAAGCAACAAAAACCAGAAAAAAAGAAAGAAAACGAAACACGAAAATCGGAAAGAACTAAATTTTATATTTTACACGCAAAACTATTTTATAATTTATATATATATATATACCTAACTGTATGTACTATGAAAATAGAAAGTATTTAACTAGTTTTGTAAGCTTACGGGGTCGAGAGATCGATGATAACGATGATACTGATGTCGAGATGATGATGATACCAAGAAGTCAAGTAGGAAGGAAATGATGGCAACTCTATTGAATTTCAAATCGAATACAGCTATACAATTTAAACGCTACTTTAATCGGTGCTTAGGTTTTTTTGTATAAACAATCCAATCCAATCTACAAACTAGACAACTCTTTGATCTAAGCCTCCTCCCTCTGCTGAATAGTTTCTTCTTCTGATACTTTCCACACGAAACAAACAAACAAAAACAGACACACACACGAGACGACTATCTTACTAACTAAGCCAAGTATTATTTAAATCAATCCGAATCCGAATCAAACATTATTGTATTTCAAATTGTTGCTAATGAGAAACTCTCCAATGATGGCATTTACTTATAAGGTGGCATCGCGCCCACGCCTCGTCTTCTACTTCCATGTCCAGAAATCTAGATGGAAATATGAAAATTCATTTGCGAAATTGCATTTTGTACAAATCATTGAAAACACACAAAAGAAGAGACAGCATTTCACGAACCAATGAATGTCTATAGTACACTTAAGTTTATGCCAAAATTATTGTTTATACCTTATACTTTGTTCGTATACTTAAGCACAACAAGCACACACACACACAATTGGGCACTGTCCATGTAGTCTAGATATCTTATCTCTATTGATGTACAACCTGCAGCGTTGGCCCGCATTTAGTTCCTCTCCACACCTGCTGTTCCTTGCGCGTGCAGCCCAAATCAATAGCCCGACTCAAGCCATATGGATAACTGCTATCTCCAGGGTTTCAAATGCTAAATATCACACTCAAATCAACTCTCACACACACTCACCTATCTAAGCTTCACACGAGACATCGATTGAGAGGAGACTTTATTTAATTTATTTGATTTTTTGTTATAGTTTTAGTTTGTCGTTCATCGATATAGTACATATAGCATATGCATATATATATATATATTGTGTTGGCCATTGTGTGCACATTCTGTAGCATAAAACCAAAGTTTAGCATTTCGTATTGAGATCTATGTATTTGTAAAGAACATTTACACAGCGACACACACACCACACACAGAGAGATCAGTTTATATAGGATAACCAGGCTTACACTAAAACGAGGACAACAAACCCAATCATTGTATGAAATTGCATTCAACGTAACGAAATCATTGCAAATAATTAATTAAAATGATATTGTTATAATTCACAGGCAAAACTGAAATTGTTTAGCGTAGTTGATGAATTTTTGTATATAAACTTGACATATAACGTGTAGAAATAAACGACAAATTAAATTGAATGATAATACCAAGCGAATTCTGCAAATCCAGCAATGGGCATCTGGCGGCGCAGGCGGCACGCGAGGCATTTAACCAACCACAAAACAAGAAGAACGTAAATTTCCACAAAACTTTTTATACAAACTGCGGCAATCAAATTGAAAGATTTACAAAATTTTTCAGCCTTTGCCTGGGTAGGCGTGTTGCATGCGCCGCCACAGATCCTATATTGTTGCTTGAGATAACATTGAATAAACAACAACAAACAACATGATGGACAACAATGTCCGATGAGTAATTATAGTTATAAACAATGGAAAGGAGATTGTCATGTAATACGGATGGATAATGGTAATAATTCACAGATTCACGAAAGCAAATATGAATGGAAACTGAATTTAGCTGATGTAAAATGATAGAAATGTGTCCGTTAAGTCGGTTAGGTGTGTAATGCATAATACAAATAATAATGATAATAACTAATAAAATTGAAAAATATGTAATAACTAAATACCTGGTTTTAATTTGGGTTTTTAAGGGATTTCTAAATTTATTAGCAAATAATAAAAGGCCATGTTGGGTTAAAATAACTTTTGGAACTTAAAAAGATAGTAAAACGACAAAACTGTCGCAGAATGATTGTAAACCTACACTAGTCGGCATAATTATTTTGACAAATGTGAATTTTTCATTAAAAGAATTCGTTTTTTTAACTTTTTGCAAAAACTGATATAAACTTTAAAAACACTTAAATAATATTCCTTCATTGCAACCTAAAAAGATAAAAACAAATTGATAAATTATTATGATTTCATGTAGTGGCATAAGTATTTTGACAAGTACTTAGAGGTTAAAAAAAAAACAAGTATAAAATGAAAGGTAATGTAATAATAAGGTAAAAGTTCAATTTTTTATCCTCTAGTCGCATTAATAAATTTTTGAAAGCTTCTCGGCACTAAATTTTTAAAATTTTGAGGATCTCTGAGGATACATATTTCTTATCGAAGGGAAATGGACTCAAATGTGGTTTCTTCGGGTTTTTTTTTTTCAACGAATATTTTATTTTGTTTTAAAAGAGGCTGAGATGATTTTAATAATATTTAAGTCTAGTCTATATTGGAACAGCCATAGAAAAGATATTAGCAGGCGAGCGTTGACTGAAGATTCGCTTAATGATCGCAAACATACTCGGAAAAGAGCGTTAAGTGAGCGAAAAGCGAGCGAAAAATTTGAAAATGTGCCAATTTAGGTCACAAAACTAATATGTTACCACCAATGCTCTATGGTACTTTATTTTAAGCGCAATTTTTTGATGTCATAATATAATATATAATTTCAAATTATTTCAAATTAATATAATTATTTCAAATAACTTACCCAACTCTTTTATAAATTCAAACAATATTTAAAATCCATAGTTTTTTGTTTTTCGCTTTTTTGGATACCAAAAAAGTTGAATGAAATTTTGTATTTTATTGTTCCTTTTCGGGTTTAATACATGTATGTATATAGAATAATGAAATCGTTTTCGTTTAAAAATTGTTCAAAGGCAAAATTGTACATAATATGTAATTCGTTATGTTTTGTCTTGTATATGTATATATAATTAATGCAATAACTCGATTTAAATCCATGAAGTGCGCTAAAAAGTAAACGTTTCTGTGTTTTGCAAATGCACTTTGAGAGGACCGATTCTAATTCGATTTAGGTTAATTTGCTTTATCCTTTTTGGGGGCTGGTGACTACTGACAAATGGATTAATGTATTCATTTTGTATTCGCTACTGCGACAGAGAAGGTCCTGCGAGATGTGTATATCCTATATGGGCGAATATATATGTATGTAGGGGATATATACATATCGCCTTGCATTTTGGGGTAAAACAGTTCTGTATAGTTTGGGCATATTCGCTATTTTTGTTTATTGTATGTACAATAAATTCGTATTACTCTTATTTATTGTTTGGCATTCGTATTTGGACCTACGAACGTTGCTCACTAACGGATTTGATCGTAAGGCTCCATATGGCAACCACTGGTCTCGGCCACAGTCGTCCGAGGGCTAGTTAATCGAACAAATCGGCTAGTATCCTGGGCAAACTCTAGTTGAAACAGAATAACAATTGAAGTAACTAGGAATCCGGGGTGTACTCTGCAATTTTTATCATCACATTTTATACACATGGTAATATTTCAAGTTATCAATATCAATATCGAATATCAATACCAAGACTTTAAAGTATTTTTACTTATGTAAGTGCGGACAACATTTTCTCTAATGTACATCGAGGCATAGCCGATCACGTTTTTATACATTCATATGCAAGAGCTAAGTATACAGCAATATATATTTAGAGTCATCCATAATTAACAGGGCAAACATCTTAAGGCTAAACATTTACAAAACGCTTCCATCAACTGTTCAAGGATGTCTATTATCTGCCCAAAGTAGGCCTGTATTCTAACCAGGTTAATCCATTTTAAAATGCTTTCATCAACTGTTCAATATGATTTATATAAATACTATGCGCCGGGCCCGTTTTCTTAATGCAGTTAATGTTCTTTGGTGTGATTAAAATAAATAAGAAATATGATGAATAATAATTAAACTTGACCTTGCCTTCGCTAAACCGTATAAAATAACTAAAAACATTCTAATTTTATTATTTTTTCAAAAATAAATTTATATCGAATGTTTCCTTCTTGATAATACTTTAACTGACTTTTAAGAAAACGGACGTTTTTGGAGTTACGAAAAAACAACCAAAATAACAGAAACCTATGTTCATCTCAGTTTTTAGGTGTGAAAATACAAAACCAAACCAACCATTTTTGACTATATCGAATTTTTGAATTCAAGATTCTCAAAACTGGTTGGTTTTAGAATTTTCACCTGAGCGGCCATTGATTTAATTATGATATTTTGAATTATTAACTTGCGGAGTATTTACGATATTTCGATAACTGTCTAAATGTTATGTGCGAAGTTTTTTAGAGATTTTATTTTTTATTCATTTTGTATTTATCTTTTTCAATTGACAGGCTTACCTGTAATTTATATGTATATGCTGATTTTTTTTATATATTTATATATATACTGTGGTAAATTGCACCTTGCTAAGTCCTACGTATTATCTTTAGAATTGCATCCTCTGGTCGTAAAGCTACAAATATTAAACTCTATTTCTCGCCTCGTATGAAACTAGTCTAGGTTTGTATTTTCGTACCTATATGACCTCAGAATCCCATATTATATTAGTAATGGGGGCCTTCTTCCGGCGAACACATTCGAATCGCACTTATCGGTGTTATGAACTACATTTTTTTGATTCTCTTGAATCGTTGTTTCCGTTGGTTTTTATTTATGTAATTAAATGTTCTGCACAAACACTTGAATTCTATGGCTTATTAAGGGGTATCAATACGAGCAATTGGAAATAAGTAAAGAAACAAAATATTCCTGAAAGTGTTTGTGTTTCTAAGACTTTTATTAAGCTTTTATGATTTGGTACACATTAATTTATTATAAATAAAAAAAAGGACCGAAGAACACTACACTACAAAATGTGTAATAAACTAACAAAAATACTGCTGTTGGTTTCTTAGGGTTTTATAGTGCTAAATTTTAGCCTTGATACCTGTAAGATACGTTCGAAGAATATACCGAGTATTTAGGCTTTTAGGTTGCAGTTTAAAATAATTAAGAACCTTATAAAGCATTCTTTTGCTTTGTTTCTTAAGGTTTTTAAATTGAAAATTCTAAGCTTTGATACCCCGCAATTTCCTTTAGCTTTGTGCAGAGCATTTTCAATTCGACAAGGCCGAATCAATGTGATGAACTGAAGCGGATTTACATGGCGGATGAGATCTGCTGTCCCTGCTGATGCAGTTGTTGTTGCATTTGCTGAGGCGCTTGCTGCTGCTGCTGCGGCGGTTGTTGCTGTTGCTGCGGTTGTTGTTGCTGCTGTTGAATTTGCTGTTGCGGCTGCTGCTGATATTGTTGCTGGTACGGCTGCTGCTGATATTGCTGCTGTTGCGGTGCTAGCTGCAACGGTGGCGGTGTATTGCCAATCGCTGCCGCTGCTGCTGCCGCATTCTGCTGCGTTGTGGCCTCGTTGGTCTTCAGGAAATACGTTATCAAATCGATGGGCAGCGGGAACACAATCGTCGAGTTCTTCTCCGCGGATATGGTGTTGAGTGTCTGTGGAAAATCATGAATATTTAATATGTCAAGTTCATGATAAATTCATAAAGAGTAATGGTAAACTGTCCCCACTATGTGATATATATATTTTCTACTGCATGCACTTACACCATCCTTATCCTCTACTAAAACTTTTCCTGGAAAAGAATTAATGGCTATGTCAGTGACCTACCTGCAGGTAACGCAGCTGGAGGGCCGCCGGCGAATCGCCAATCACCTCCGACGCCTCGCGTAGTGCTCGAGATGCCTTCTGCTCTCCTTCGGCGGCGATGACTTTGGCTCGGGCTTCACGGGCGGCCTCTGCCTCGGCGGCCATAGCGCGTTGCAGTTGCACGGGCAGGCGCACGTCCTTGCTGTTCGGTCGATGGAGAAAATGAGATTAGCCAGGGGGAGGTTGGGATGAACGGGCAGATAGCGGAAATACCCGTAATTCGAAGCTAACACCATTTCTATTCTCACAAAATGCTCACTCACTGAGAGAAAATAACTATACATCAGTGGAGAGTGAAGTTTAAGAATTTTGTCTTGGAGAAAAAACTTAAAAATCATCTTGGGTCCCTTATTTTGATAAAATTAAATTGAATCTTACCAAATAAGTATGTATTTTTAACAAATTTACATTTAGGAATTAACTACTTCTTTCTAGCTAGAACCCGTTGAGAATTATAGTAAAATATAGGCGATATTTGAGCTGTGTGTAAAAACTAACGGTTTCTGATGACTTTGTCTCTAACTAGATCTTTTATTTTCTTTTTCCCTTTATTAAATATTTTTAACCAGCACATTTCTTCCAGTGTCCTTGGCAATTTCCATATTAAATTGTCTGCCATCAGACCGAAATGTGCGGAGCGACTGCTAATGTGCCTCGCAGCTCGGCGTAATGGCGCATCTTTAATTCGGCCGTCTCGCGGTCTCAGCCAGTATTTTTCACAGCCAACCAAGCATGGGGTTTAATTTATCAAAAAATATACAAAAGCCCTATTTATCTAAAATTTAAACGGAATAATATATGGCGCACAATTTCTCACATCATTTTATTGGCCATTTAAGGAAGTTGTTAAGCTTCTGATCAATTTTCATAACACAACCCAGGGAGCCAGGGCAATAATGCCAACGAAATGAAGAAAGGCAGATGCAGTAATGAAAAATTCAACAACTGCCATAAAATGAAACAGGCCAAGCTTGTGAGGGTTGTTGTGGGGAAATGGGAGTTGGTAAAAAGGTAGTTAACAGCAGCAGCCGCCGCAGCAGCATAACCACAACAACAACCGTCAACGCGTGAAGTTGCTGCAGCTGTTTTTAACATGGCCAACAGCAGCCGCTGCTACCAGCCGCCATATTTGAGGGCCACGCGGAAAAAACAGAGGCTTTAAACCAGGCTTGGTTTGAATTTTGAAGTTATTAAATAAGGAAATAACTCTATTTCACCCAAAAGAAATAATAGATTTATGCCTTGATTTGGTATTGTAAACTATAGAATTTCATTAAGAATACCTCAAATCAACCATCATAAAGCTCCCTCTAATTGTTTCCCGTGCACATGTAAGCATTTGACGTACCAACGTCACACTTGGCGCAGCGAAACTGAAGCTGACAAAGTAGTAGCCACTTGCCCCCTGTGAGCGGCATATAATAAATTACAACAACGGGGCCCCGCTCGGTGACAGGACAGACAAAGAACAGCAGCCCACTCCCACATACACCCACACTTCTGGCCATCATCCAGCGTTATTGTTATTGTTGTGATAAATGCCCAGGAAAAATGGTAGAACAAATAGGCGACAGCCAACTCTACTGATGTGGCTGGCCCTCCTTGTCGCGGCTATGACAATGTTTGCGGGGCCACCGTTCTGGGAGCAGCCAATTTAGATGTTACATAAGCTGGCAAAAACTCAAGTCTCTGGTGGGTTTAGTCAGCAGAAAACAGGGGAGAGGATACCTGCTGGTTGGTTTGTCATAACGCAATTAGAAACTTTGGCAACTGGCGATGAATACTTGATTTTTCACCTGTACACCTTTGAGGTAAATGGAATTTGAAAGGATTTTACAGTGCCAAAAGTTAAATAAATAAGTTGGCAACAAATTTAGTCTCGGGAGAAAAGTGTTGGCAGGAATGGGAATAAAGGGTACTTTGGATTTTTAGTAAATATGGTTCTTTAAGCAAAGAATTTAGTGAAAAGTTTTTAGGATACTCTATTTAAATATATCTTAAAAAACAAACAAATATTAATCAGAAACCAAATTCACCATCAGCTAAATCTGAGATTCCCTAAACAGATTTTCACTCTCCTAAAACCAGGCTTAAAATACAAACTCCTTGAACCTAATCCAAGCCCTTACAGAAATCACATCGTAAGCAGCCGTAAAGCCAGAGCTCTCAGCATCCTTTAGAGCATATCATCAACTTCGACTGTAGTCGAGGCAAACCGTTTATAAAATTACTTTTATAGCTTGACATAGAAAGTTTTCCAGGTTGCCACTGCAACTGAGTGTGCTGCAGAGGGGGTTAAAAAAAGCTGTGCTACTTACATTTCAACACGTTCAACTTTGATGCCCCAGGCATCGGTGGCTTCGTCGAGTTGAACCTGTTTATGATTGGACGCCAGGTGGTTGAGGTGTAGGTGAATGTGGATACGTTGGTTGGTAGTTGTTCAGTCGGTGGGTGGATGAGCCGTGTGAGAAATAGCAGTAAAAATACATTAGTTTTTGTTTACACGCGTTTTCGGTCGTTAACAGTTTTGTTTTTCGGTTTTCTGCTTTTATTTTCCCCCTAGCTCCATGTGGCCACATTGTGTTTGTGGGTCGTGCAGCATCCTTGAAATGAGAAACTAAAAAATGAAGCACTCGGAGGAGCGACGGAGCGAAGCCTCGGCAACTTGGCATTTTTCACATGTGCGCTTCGACGTGCTACCACCACCGCCGCCGCCTGATGCTGCTCGAGATTTTCGCCTGATTTTGAACTATTTTTCATATGGCATGAAGAATAAATAAATAAAACGATGCCGTTGCCAGGCATGCCTTTAGAATTTGGGTTAAGTTGGCAGCTGCTAAGATATGCGGTTCGCAACTTCTTCTACTCCTCCTCCCCGGCTGCCTATTTTCAATTTTGTGCAATGAAAAAGCACTTTGGCTCCGAGATTATTCTCATGCCGGGCACGAAGCTCGCTGTCTTTGGCAGCTGCTAAATTTCGCAATTAATATTTTCCAGCCTCTGGAGGAGTTTCACCGCAAAACTTTAAGGTTTATGCTGCATAATTAGGAGCAGCGACTTGAATGTCAGTCTGTCAGCAGAAGGAACTGGCAAAGTAGCTGCCTGGCTGCATTCATTTTCCATGCAGTTTGTGCACTGCGAGAGGGATCTTATAAACTCTAAAAGGGAGTTTGAAATGTATTTTTAGGTGGGAAATTACTACGGTTTTACTTTGACAGAAATACATGTCATTCTTATATTTTAGGACTTTTCGTCTTGGAAAACTCCTTGAAATTGTTAATCTCGCAATAGGAAAAAATTCTAAATAAATATTTATAGCTCCACCTCGTTTTCTGATAACTTTTAAAAAACATTTAATGTCTGAAATCAGGAAGGATCGCAGGATCTTTTAGAAGTTTAAATTTTAGAATATTTCATCAGAAAACAATTGGCATTTATCTTTAAAAAAACATTAGGAATATTGGCTCTTGAAGCTGGGAAAGGCCAAAGGAGACCTTACAAAGCTTTGTACTTCATTTTCCCAACCAATTCCCCTTAACAAATTAATTTCCCAGTGTACATTTCTATTGTGTGTGTGGCAAGGCAACTAAGTAAATTAGAGGAAAAGCAGCTCGATGGAGTCACTGGAGCCGGAGCTGGAGCTCCTTGTCCCAGGCCGGGGCCAACTGGCAACTGGCAACTACTGTCAACTGGTTTGAACTCACCTGCATTGTGCCGGAAATCGTCATACGCTCGCTGAGTATCTCATGCAAATGCCGAGTTCCCATTGTGTTTCGTAGAGTAGTCTGTGCCAGTAGTCTGGTCGAATGGTGGGCATTCTCCACGTTCGCTATAGAGACCGTTGCATTTGATACGCGATAGTAAACCACTGCATCCACCGAAACCGTAACGCTATCCTTTGTGAGAACCTACAAGATGCAGTGGGGTTTTTTTTTTTGGTTTTTTGGGGACACTTTGCTTGCTTTCTCTATTGTTCCTGCTATTGTTGTAGTTGGTCTGTAGTTATTTTTGTACTATATGTTTTATATAAATTCGCTTGTTATTGTTGCCGACAAAACGAATACAGACGTAAACAGAGATAGAGAGAGAGATGTGCGTATATACAGATAGACGCGCATTGAAAAATTTGCAATTCGTACACGAGTATATATACACATGTGGGTGGCACTATGGCACTATGGTGATAAGCTAAACATTTGTATCTGTATCTGTATCTGTATCGGTGGCCGTGCTGTGGCAGTGCTGTGCTGTGCACTCGTAGCCAAGAGATAGTTGGAGAGAGAGGGTATAATGCGAATGCACTTGACTTGAACGGCGTTTGCTCGCTGCTCGCTGGCCTCTTGGCCGGGTCGGGTCGCTATTCTCTAATAGAACTAAGTGCAGGGAGTGCAAAAACTTTTGCCTCAGACCTCGGGACAGGAAGACAGACACACACACACACACACAAAGGCCGGGCTTCTTCCATTTTGATTATTGCATCTGTGACTGTGACTGTGCGTTTTAGCATTTGCATTTGCATTTGAATTTTTAGCTCTGGCTTTCGCGTGTGTGTTGTGCACATCCCAAAGTCCCAAAGTCTTTTCGCATTGTTTTGCATTCAGCGAACTTTATCCGGGGGAGACAGCGAGAGTTATATCCCAACCAGCAATTTGGGCTCGAGAGGGATCCGATCATCTGCGCTAAGGCGATTCGTGGAGCATAACCCAAGAGCTTGGGGGTTACAGTGTATAAGTTATAGTACAGATTGGGAGAGAGAGATAGATACAGAGCGAGTGTGGGGCACAAATTATACAAGTACACGTAGTGTAACGAACACAAATTATAAGCCGAAAAAGTAGGAAACTCAAGAGCGAATCAAACCAAACAACCAAAAGGCATTAAATCGTTTGTAGGAGATGTCTTATATATATATAAATCCTAGCAAGTTGTGGGGTGGCGGGTTAGGGCAGTGGTAGAGAGACAGATGTGACGGGGTCGTGGGCGGTTTATGTACACGTTCGGGCTCGGGATTATTCCCATCCACACCGTAAGTTTAGTGGGCCTGCCCAAAATGTCAGCAGCCTCGGTCCATGATGTTGCCCAAATCGAATTCTCAAATTTTTATTTTATTTTTCCTTTCTCCTTTGCCTTGGCCACAGGCCCTGCTCGCATAAGTTGGCTTAACTTATGCCAAAACTATCCCGCACAAGTGCATATATACATACATTGGCCAGAAAGTTGCTCCCTCGCTTTGCGCTTTATGACCTGCCCAAACATTGTTCGGCGCAGTCTAGACCGCTTTTTACGGGCCCTACAAAAGCGCTGGAGCTCTGTGGTGTCAATGTTGTTTAGTGTCATCGTTTCCACTCGGCCAGTTTCGAGGGTTTTACCATCATCTCTGCCTCTATGTGGGCGAACTTTTCGGAGGCATAGCAAATCTCTAGCAGTTTAGCATGAGAATCAACTGAAATGTGAGCAGCAACTGGAGGAGCTGGCACAGAAGTGTCTCTGTAAATCCAGTTATTTAAATTTATATAGTAAAAATCTTGTCCGGGGTTTCTCTGTTTATTTATAATAATTGTAAGAGGTACTTGATAAGCGTAGTTATTTTAATAGGAGTATATTTTTAAATCCACTCAGGATTGAGTAACTAACTAAGTTATATTCAGCAAAGGGAGTCTATCTTATTTTATATTTTTATATTCAAGAAGACTGAAAAGTTATCTGTTAACTTAGCTACTAATTAACAAAGAATTTAAAATTTTAAAATTTCTTCAACCGCACCACAGTGCGTATACTTGATATTTTTAATCATAAGACCAAAAGTAAGCTAAATTTTGTTTTCTACTTTTTGGTTTCTACTTTTCCAAGTGTTTCTTGTGCTGCTAATAAAGTATTAACCTCTTTTGCTGTGCCTTAGCTGGCACTAAAACCATAAAGCTGCTGTTTATATTCCGGGCCAACAGTGCGTATGATTACTTTTTAAGGGAAACCTTTGAGCCGTTGCGATTTGTGTGCCCTCCATTACGATGAATGATGGCTTTTGCTTGTTCAATTTAGCTAAAACAAATAATCGACAAATTCAATTGCATTGCATTGTGTGTGCTCTGCTCTATTGAAATGCATCATCAAGGACCTTCGCTCTGCATACCTTGGCATAATCATGCACGACTCGACGACTCACTTTATTATGAAAGCCGGGCGAACATGGACAGAGCCCTAAATCAATTTGGCTAGAACAATGGCTTATTATTTCCCCAACAATAGTTGCTAGGGCGGGGCGGTTTGTGGGTGGTGGCAGTTGGGCGCTGGTTTTGTTCTGAGTATGTGTGTGTGTGCAGTGTGTAGTGAGTTGGGTCCTGGATAAGTCTTGCTTGTTCATTGCATTTTACAGTCTGAATCGAGGAAATACAGCATTGAATGAGCATGGCAACGGGTCAATAGAAACGTTGAGGAATCAATGATGAAATCATAGAAGTGGAAGGTGGAAGTGGAGCTGGAGGTGGCTGTGGTGGAGGTGGTGGTAAATGAAATGAAAATGAAAATGAAAATTCCAAACGATAGTTCATACACACTGCATATTTATACACTGTAACGCCTAAACTAATGAGTTTTCAATTAAACATAATTAGGTTACTTATTACAATTTGCACAGTTGATGCTGGGAATGTGTCAGCACTTGGGTCAACGATATTGGTTTCAACTGAAAATATCTTTGATTTGGTAGTTGGTATTTGGTATTTAGTATTTAGAGTGACAGAGAGAGAGAGGCAGAGAGACAGAGAAAGAGTCAGAGTAAGATTTATAGAGAGAGAGAGAGAGAGACAGAGTCTTTGTGGGGGGCCCTCACCCATCTGTTCTGGTTTGTCATGGTTTTTCACATCTCCGAAGCTATGGACTATATATCGTATCTATGGGGCAACTACTGATGCTGTGATGCTGGACTAGCTATGGCTATAGCTCTAGCACTTGCTACTATACATCATTACAGTTATACGATAGTTACAATTACAGAGTTACGATTCTAACGCGATCGCCATTTTGGCTTTACTCGTTTTAGTCTAATGCTCTCGCTTTTAACTTGGCTTTATTCGGCCTGCATGCGTGCAGGAGTTGAGGTTGAGTTGAATTTTGTTACCACGTTTTAACAGCCTAAACCACGCAAAACACACATAGATGAACTCGACATGGGTTGCTTTTGCTCATTTCGTTTGCTCAGATCGGCACAGCGATATATGTGCATACATATTCGCCGTGGTGCGGATATATATATCGCATATATGCAATGTGCTTTCTTGCTAGCATTTCTTGCTTTTTTGTTTATTGAGGGGGAGTGCGTCCTTTTTGTCGCTCGTGCTCAAACAAATCAAATTGTAACGTTTAATTAGTTTAGTTAGTTGTACACAATACAATACAATAATTGTTGTTGTTCTTCTTTTTTTGGGGGTTGGTGGGGGGTGGTTTTTGGCGATATGTTTTGTTTAACAAAAACTAAAAGCGTGTGTAAACTAAACGACAATGTTCGACGATGTTTGTGTTTGTATGTATTTCTGTGTGTGCTTTGAGTGAGTGTGTGTGACGGTGGTGTTTTATTGATTCTCTGAATTTTTATGCATTAGTTTTGGCTTTTGTTTCCGTTTTCCAGTACTTAAGTTAGACCAACATTGGGTAAACATTATCTGTTGCTAGTGTTTGTTTTCGTTTATGGTTTTGTTTTGTATTTTCTTTGGTTTTTCTTTTGGTTTTTCGTTAAAGACAGTTAGAAAGCTTTTTAGAATAGACATTTATGGAAATATATATTTAGCATGCTCTCAAAAATTATTTGAACGCTTAACCGAGGGGGGAGAGTGGGGGTTTTTTATATCAAATAAGTGCATTTCGGTATTTTCTATATATTTTTTTTTATATATATTTTATGTTGGTGTGAGGGTTTTTGCTTTGGTTTGTTGGTTTTTCTGTTTTTGGTTCCGGTTTCTTTTGTTTTATATATGGAAAAACAAACTGTTTTGCTAAACAAAACTTACATAGCTCAAAAACAAAATCAATATATATGTTGGTATATATATATATAGAGAGAGATAGAGACAGAGAGAGGTAGTACATATATATAAATAGAGTTATATATAGAGCGTGGGTTAGATAGAGAGTCAGATAGAGACAGAGACATAGAGATAGTTAGAGAGAGAGAGATAGAGAGACGGTGGGAGAGATCGGTTTTTGGTGGCTGCTTAGCAGGAGAGTGAGCAAGACAGTCATAGACAGCGAGAGAGAGAGATAGATAGATAGTCTGATTAAAAGTTAATTTTTGGTTTTTGGTAGCTTGTGTGGGATTTTTGGGGTGTGCATTGAAGGGAATTATCTCTTGGGGGTTCCACTTGCATTTCTGTTGCATACTTTTAAGCTACGCAAGACCTTGGGTTTTTTAAATTTTGATTGTGTGTGTGTGTGTGTATCTGTGTGAAGTTCTTGGTGGTGTGAGTGCTGCACCCTGTGTTCAGTGAACAAACATTTGACATTCATTTCTTCATCACAGATAGAGACAGACATGGAGTGACAGTGACATATAGAGAGAGATAAAGATAGAGAGAGACAGCGATAGAGGGGGTGAAGAAAAGGGAGGGCTGTGTGCGTGTGTGTCTGAGTGAGAGGGAGACAGAGAGCCAATGCGTAATGGTACAGTTCTTTAGTGGTTTTGCCCCGCCCCCGCCCACCAATTCGATATATACTTTATAATTTCCATATTTTTTTTATGTGATGCTCGGCTGAACACAGAGAGCGAGACAGATAGATAGATAGACAGAGAGAGTTAGAATTTTCAGTTGATATGCATTCTTTCACTTTTGCTTTGATATTTGACTGTTTTATTTTTTCTTATATTTTGGGTTTTTGTTTCATTTCTAATTGCAAGAGAGACAATCAGAGCTTTAACTATGCAAATTGTAATAACTGGAAGTTAATGTTCAAAAGACATCAAGAACTAAATACGATTACGATAACGATTACGATACGATATTCAAAATGAAATGCTCGATTCAACTCAAAAAACAATAACAAAAAAAAAAGGAAACCAAAGATGAAAGTGAAACGAAATGATGCGCCAAAAAATCGCATTTCGTATGCACTTAAAGGGAGATTTTGTTTGGGCGATAAATGTGTGTGTGTGTGGAGTCTGAGATTGTGTGTAGTTGCTGTGTGTGTGTGTGTGAATAATAACAACGTCAACGAGAAGATGACTGAGCGGGCTTTGCTTGTTTTTTTTGCTTGTTCATCCGAGGGCATTGCCGCAGTGGCCTTCATGCGATTTACACAAAAAACCGAACAAACTCAAATGGAACACGAAAATGCTGGCGGAATTCGCAGATATACAAGAAAAAAAGGACGAAAAAAACAGAGGAGAAAAATATATATTGAGGGGGTTTATACAGAAACTGAATAAAACTGTATTTTGGCTTTTCGGTTTGCTGTGTGTGTTGTGTGTTTGTATGAGTTTGCTCCACGTGACGTCAGCAAGATGGTGGGAAAAAAGGCTGGAAAGGCCAGCGAATTGAAATCGAACCATCGTTACACCATTACTTCTATCTTAAATTCACTTTTGCCATCGCTTTTCATTTCATATTTCATTTAAGTCTGCCAAGCGAACAATGAAATATGTTCAGGTAAAAATGAGAAATGTGGGGGGGTTTTGCGATAAAAGATCAGGTAAGCGAACTAAAGGCTTGTCCGGAGAAAATTCCCAAAAATAAATGGAGCGCGTATCTTGATGAGACTCCTGTATGTGTCTGAGTGTGCGTGAGTGTGGAAAGGTGAGGCTGGTGTGTGTATGTATGTGGGCTGCATCTGTGATGTGAGTAGTGGTTGAGTGCACACCAATGGCAATAATAATAAAAATCTGCAACATTGTTCAACTTTCAATACGACAACAAGTACCATACACAAAGTATTTAAAATATATGTATATAGAGTTTGTATATATGTATGTTTGATATATAGGATACAACAAAGTCTACCAACAACAACAACAACAACAACAACGAGAGGAGGAGTATAGAGAGAGCAATTGATTCAGAGTGTGTGTTATGATGTGAGTAATGCGTAGGAGAGAGTGTGAGTGCGGTTTAGTCGTAGGAACCGCTATTAAATAAACCAAAATGGAGCCTCTCAGAAATAATGGAGTTTCAAAATTAAATGGACTTCTGAGAGAGTAAATATTTTGGATTATAAAATTTGGATGCTGCTGCTTTTTCTTTTGTTGATTAAAAGTAATGTTTTGAAATTTTAAGTTATGTGGTTTTTCTTTTGGTAAATGATTAATTTTTTGTAATATTTCGTTGTTTTTTTCAAAACCCTGGATATTCGTTTAATTTTTCAAATTTTAATATATTTTATTTTATTTTTTTTGATTAATTTTGAAGATAGCTAATTTAAATTAAATTAATTTAAATTTTTTACCAGAAATAAAATTTTAGGTTTGAAACAACTTTTTTTATAGTGTATACAGAGAAATTTGTTTTTAAGGAAAATATATATTTTATTTAACGCTTTTAATTTTGTTGTTGATGATGCTGTTTTCTTTTGTTGGTGGTTTTAGAAAGCAGGTTTCTTAGCTGGATTGTTTTTTTTTAAGGGGGAAAAGGAGATAGTTATGTTAAGAGATACAGATAGTCATAGACATAAGATAAACGAGTACATAGAGAGAGCAGGAAGACACACAGATATAGAGATAGATAGTGAGACAGACAGAGAAAGAGACTGCAAGAGAGGCTGCAGCAGGAAGAAACACGGTTACGCAGAAAGAAAAGAAAACCAAAACCTTAAAGAAAAGAAAAGACAAGAAACAACGAAGGGGAACCAGAAAATAGAAACCAAAAGTAAACACCGTGACATGCGACGACAACAACAGCAACAACAGGAACAACCAGAGTGGGGAGAAAGAGCACAACAACAAAAAAAAAAAGTGGATAAGAAACCGGGGGGGCGAGGCATAAGTCAAAGAAAGAGAAACGAAGAAACAGAAAGAAAACGTTGCGTATGCGTAATTCACGCTCCAGTTGCGTGTCCTGTGGCCGTGTGTCTGTGTGAGTGTGTTCCTGTTCATGTCAGAGTTTTGGATACACAGAGAAAAAAAAATAATACTATTCAGGATACAAAACTCTTTAATTTAGAAATTCAAATTTGTTTTTTCACTAAATAAATATTACTAGATTTGAATTTAATCTATCTGATTTTAAAAGACTCTTAAAGTCAGATTATTTTTAAGTTGAGAAAGAACAGTGCAATTAATATCTGTTATAAGTTTTATTCATAGCAATAAATAAATTACATGGAAAACGAAAAAAAAACTGGTTTTGTATATAGAAAATAACCCTGCTTTTTACTTAAAGGTTAAGGACCTTTTTCCAAATAAATCTTTCTATCTCTGCGATTCCATTTGAATGTAAACACAAAATTTATCTATCTGCGGCCGAGAAGCTCAACGTTATTTAAAGATTTATGCCATGAATAAATCATTCTTAAATCACGAATTTTTGCTCCTTGAATTTTTAATTTTTTCTCCGTGCATGTGTGCGGTTGGTGTGCATGTGGGGGTGTCCTGTCAGCAGAATCAACACACAACAACTCGGATTTTCCGGCAATGTTCAGCGAAGCTTCTCTGGCGGATTCCGCCAACAGGACCAAAAAAATCTGTGCCTGTCTGTGTGTCTACGTGTGAGTATCTGTGTATCTGTGGGTTTCTGTATCTGTATCTTTTTTTTTTTTTTTTTTGACTAACTCGAAACGGAAAATGCAACTGAAAAATACACATATACATATATATCTATAGATATAGATATATGTACATCTGGTTAGCAAACGTGTTGGCTGGAATAACTTGTGGCAAAAGCTAAAAGTTTAATTGGTTTCTGCTTTACTTGGCATAGTTTTTTGTTTCTTTTTTTTTTTTACTTATTTAAAGTTTTGTCATGTGTGAGGGGGGCTTTTTGAAGTACATAAACTAAACGAATTTCGCATTCTTACTGCTCCGCTGGGCAGCAAAAACACACTGATAGTAACAACAACAACAATATCGAAGAAAAGGCAGCAGCAGCAGCAGCGGCAGCTGTGACTGCAACCGCTCTGCTTGGCCCTGCTCTCCAGCCGGAACTGGGCACCGGAAGTGGCACCGGAACCGGAGCCGGAACTTACCTCCTGCGGTGGCACATCGTAGGTTCGGGTACGCAAGTCCACTCGGGCATAGGAGTCGATGCAGGGCAGGATGAAGAAGATACCTGTAATTACGGCCAAGATGCATTACACTCTCGTTTTGGTATACAGCGAAAAAAAAACACTAGTCAGCATGGGGTATATTTTTACAAGAATTTTCTGTTGAAATTAACCTAAAGTAGGGACAGTAGTAAAGTATTATATATATTCTGAACCTGGTTTAAAGGGGTTATTAACAATTTAAATTTAAAGGATAATTTAAATATAATCGAAAAGAAATCAAAATTTCGATACATTGTTACTTAACGATATTTTCCTTTTAATCGAATAATATAATAAACATTTTTCTATAATATTTTTTGATATTCCGAATTTCGCTTTATCTAATGTACATACATTTTTGATATATTATATCGGACCTTTCTCTTTGATTTTATCCTGCTCTCGATAGTTATGCTTTAAAATTTAAAATTTAAATAATATAACCTAATTTTGTTATATGAAAAAATTATAAAAAAATTAAAAAGCTAAGCTTATATGCTTTTCAAAAAAGTTTCCTCAGTCCCAAGTTTTGTAGACTAGTGTTCTCTGACTGTGTCAGAACTTCGCCTCGATTTGCCTAATCTCTTCCTCCCTGGGAATGGGAGCGCAAAAGCAGAGCACACGGACACTGAGGCACTGAGGCCGCCCTTAGAGTCGCTAATTTGGAGCAAGTGCAGCAATTAACACAAATTCTTGTCGCCAGCAAGCGGCACTAAAATTTGCATAGAATCGTTACCCTGCTGCTCACCTGCGCCTGCACTTGCACCTGCACCTGTCGCTTATGCACTGAGTACTCACCTGGGCCCTTGGCACCACCCTGCATGAGGCGACCCAAACGGAAGATAACCGCGCGCTCGTACTCCTGCACCACCTGGAAAATGTGGCACGTGAGTGAAATGTTCGTGAAATGAAATTGAAACTCGAAGGATTACAGGAAGGAGGTGGAGTTTAAAAATTAAAAAAATACCCTGGGAGCGGTTACTAGCATTGTAATAGGTCAGCTAAGTACTAGAAAAATGATTTAAGAAATACATTTTAAAAGCTAAATTAAACAATATTGAAAATAATGAAATTAATTAAGTAGTTTTTTTTTTAAATATTGTCAAAAACATATTTTATAATAATAAAATACAAAATATGATATAAACGTATTACAAATAAATATGAATAATAGTACAAAATTAGGTAAATTATTAAAACTACTTTTACCTTTCTTATAAAAAAAAAAAAAAATAATTAAAAATGCAAGAACAAAATGAAAACAGATAACAAAAAAATATTTCTGAATGCAAACTAAACTTAGCTAGAGGTTTTCAAATATATTGTTAATCAAGAACTAATTTCAGAGAAGTGGAATAATAATGATAATAATTAATAATTAATTAGTTCATATTGCTTACCTTGAAGCACACGAATAGACTGAATGGTAACGTCATTATCACAAGTGCCACGGATAGAAATATTAGCAATTTTCCGCATGTTGATGCCTTATCGCTGATTTCCTCGTCCGCTGCGAGAGAACGTGGCGAGAAAACGGAAAATGACTTATAGATACATATAGCATGGCTAGATGGAATCAAGTGCTCAAAGCAAATGCTGCAAATTAAGGCTTAAGCTATAAATTCGTTCGTATTTTACTCGCTTTCCTCTTGCACAGCCTGTAACATGAATAATGCGCGGAGCGTTGGCTTTGGCACCAAGGAAAAAAAGTACAGAAAAAAGTCTTAAACGAAAGACCTCCGTTTGGCGCATACAAAAATCGCAGACAGAATGTCGGAGAAAAAAAAGAAAAGAAAATACTGCTGAGCCGGAAAAAATGCGACAAAAACGGAACGGGCATTCTTCATTACGAAACTCGAATTTTTCCTTAAAGTTTAGCCAAAAATTGAAGTTGCTGCCCGAGAGAGAGAGAGAAAAAGATGTGGGCAACAAGTCGCCCATTTCTGCTTATTGATACTTGAGATGCGCCATCATTTCGATGGCCTCGTAAAAGTCAAAACGTTGGTCCTTTGGGGAGCCTGGAAAAATCTGTAGCATACTTAGGTGCGCTCACCGAACAACAAAAAATATTTGGAAAAATACGTTTACATTTATAGAGAGATAGATACAGGCAAACAAGGAGTGTGCATATTTAAATGAAACATCTTAGCAAATACTCGTAGATAGATATAGTTGATAGATAGAAGAAGAAGATATAGATATAGGCATAGTTATAGTTTATAGTTTAATCATGTAACGAGTAAAAAAGTAGCTTTGTGTTGTATCTGTTTCTGTTTCGTTTTTGATTTTTGGCTGTGGGATGTGGGGATCTTTTTCTGTTTTTGACAAAGGGTTTCTGTTCCAAATTGGTGCGACTTACAATAGAGAAATCCATGTGAATGTTTTGCTTGTGTATCTGCAAGAATACGATAAATCGAATAACAGAGAGAAATTAATCGGGAATGCATATCGGCTCAATCATGTGGTTGTCTGGGAGCTGGTTCTTGTGTTTGTCTTAATCCTGTGATCCTTGCCATGCAGTTCTTTTTGGGGTTTACATTTTCTTTTTTGGGTTAATAGCATGCTTCGACGAACTACGAAACTGAAAACGAGAAACTGTCAACTGAAACTAACTATAACTACACAACCGAAGGCGAAATCATAAATTATTCATGCAACACATTTAAATGCTGTTTACGCGTTTGTTGTTTGTCTGCCTTGTGGCACTCGGTGTTCGGTGATTGGTGTTCGGTTTTTGGATTTTCCGACTGCTGCTGGCTTTTTCCGCTTTTCGGTTCGTTGCCAGCTGCAACGGCAACTGCTGGCAATTAGCGGCACAGTTTGCATTTCAGTTTCAATTACAGTTCATTGAAAAGTTGCCACAATGCCAACACCCAGCAACGACGACGTCAGCAAAGTGTTTTTAACGAGCTCTCACCCGCACACTCTGGGCACTCCATACACACACCCCGCACACTGGCACACACACACACACTCTCACAGACACAACATGAAAGGCGACACTGGAAAAAGGAAAACTTTGATGGGCGAATCCTGGCTGGATCCTGGCTAAGCCAACAAGCTGCCAAACATTCAAGGAGCCTCCAGGCTCCCGCCTTCTACCTCCTGCCACCTGCTGCCCTGCCACCTTTCCTGCTTTCCCCTGCCTCCTCCTTGGCCGCAGCAAACTTTTATTGAAATTGATTTCGAAATAATTGCGATTTGAATGTGCCGGGGCAGAATCCGAGAGCGGGGGGAAGGGCTCTATCAAGATGAAAGGCTTTCTGGATTTGCCAGCAACGCTTCGGGGCGCAGTGACCGCAGATCTAATAGATTTATAGCTAAATGGCTCCCATAAAAATGATAAAAGATAGCAAAATGGGACACAGCTCAAAATGTAATTAGGTGTGTGGGTGCTTTTTTTCAACCTTAATTGCCTCGGCTTAAGTCTTTTTTTTTGCAGGATTTAAATCGAATTGAAAGTAAAACAATTTGAAACTCTTTAAGGGTACCGAGGGTTTTTTTTATATCGAAAGATACCACAGATATCTGTAGTAATTTTACAACTTTTAAAAGTTGTTATCCAAGTATTCTAGGTAAGCATTCTCTTTTGCATACTTTTACCCTTTTGTAAAGCTATTTAAGATATAAGAATAATTTTGTAAGTTGAAAATAAACAAAACATCAAATAAAACCCATTTAACAAAATAAAATTCCAATTTTATCATGATCTAAGGTTTTATTTCACCTTAAAAAATCATTATAACATGCTTAGGTGTTTTATTTAAACTATAAAGATGTTTTGTTTCCGTCTGATAACGTCACAACTTCATCGCAACAGAAAATGTCACGACAACTTTAATAGCTTTGCCCAAAGCTTTTCCAATGGAAAATATCCATAACTGTGCACTGGGCATAATAAAAAGCTGAAAACAAGCTAATAATTGCTGTTTTTAATAGCTTTTGCTGGAAAAAGGTGGCCATTTCAATAAACAATGTCTAAAACACGGTCAACTTTCACAGCACGGTTATCTGTAGCCCAATTGATCGCTAATAAATATTTGAGCAGTGCCACTGCAAACAGCACTTGGCTGCGGGTTATTTAATTTTTGTTATTCCAATTGTGTGTGCCTGTGTGTGAGTGTTGGCCAAAGGAAAAGCCAGCAAAAAGTGCTGAATTTACCTTAATGTACAATCTCGGAGAACAATGTGTGGTCATAATTTTTTAATGACCAGCCAGCGGCTGTCCGGCGGTGTTCCATCTCTCGCTCTCGCTCGCCCGCGTGAGCTCCAGCACCACCCACTCGCTCAAGGCAACCCGCTCAAATACCACCCATACTCTGCCACTACTCACCCCCAGCCCCCGCACCACATCAACGCATACGTCAGAGGCAGCCCCTGGCAAAAAGCTTTGCTCTGGAAAATGGGTCAGCTCGTTGTTGCTTTTGGTCCTGCTTTCAACTCCCAGCTCCCAGCTCCTGCTCCTGCTTCTGCTGGTGTTGCTGTGTGCGCTGTTGTTGTTGTTGCTGTTGTGTTATGCCCGTGCTCGTATATAAGTTAAAGCAATTCCTGATTGAATTTTGCATGGGAAATGCGAAAGGAAAGACTATCTGCCCCGACACCTCGCCTCGTCCTTAGCTGCCACTGAAAATCCTTTTGTCGGTCCTAATGAAGCGATTAGCATGCATGTGAAATGGCCCACAGATATATCAACATTTATGTACACCTAACCCGATTAAACAGAGATACACACACAGCCAGTTGGCATCAAAAGATCGAAAGAAATGGGTGATTTTTCTACACTTTCTGTAGGTTATTAAATCAAAGAAATATTCTTCTTAAAGCTAAGAAAATTATGGTTCTAGGGAGTAAAATATCGAAAGTTTGAAAGCATTTTCTATTTTCTATAGCTTTGCTCGTGGAATTTCCATATTATTTACACAAATTAGGGAAAACTATTTCATAAACTATCAAGTTTCATTAAGATTTGAGAGTTATTTTCTTGGGTTTTAGCAGGACTCTCTTATCCTTTCGATCTTCTCATGGACTGTGTGCAGAATGTGTGCGAGAAAAAAGAAAGTTTCGTTCAAAAAAACATATATACAAAATCCAAATTGCGTCTTCTCGAATCAATGTCGCTAGTCGATGCAAAGCGTTTGGTTTATTTTTTTTGGTTCTTGGTGGTGTTTGGGTCCTTGGAGACCGCGCAACAAGTTCAGCCAGCCTACAGTGCACACTCTCCATGAGCCACCAGGACGTCTAGGATGAGCTCACCTCGTCGCGCCTCGGCTCGGTGGATGGCCTGCTGCTGCTGCGACTGCTGCATCAGCGCATGATGGCTGTGTGGCAGCTGCTGCTGCTGTGGTGGTGCCATTAGCTGCTGCTGATTTTGCATTTGCTGCTGCGGCTGCTGTTGGTGATGGTCGCGCTGCTGCAATTGCGGCAACTGCTGCTGCTGCATCTGCTGCTGCTGCAGCGGCTGCTGCGTTTGCTGCTGTTGATGCAGTTGCATGGTGGCATTAACGGGCAGCGGCGATGAGGCTGCATTGCTCTGCTGGTGATGATGCAGATGAAGGTCACGATCCCGCTCGCGCTCACGCTCCCGCTCTCGCTCCCTGTCCCGATCCCGCTCCCGATCCCGCTCTCGATGATCGGCCGATGGACTGGCCGTGGTGGCCGCCGGCGCTGGCGATGCAAAGGTGCTGGTACTGGTGCTGGCCACCTGGCGGGCGGACTGGTGGTGGTGCTGCTGCTGGCGGTGCAGCTGGTGGTCCCGGTGCTCCATGTCCATCATCGAGTCGGGCATCAAGCCGCGCTCGCAAAACGACGCCAGTGCGATGGTTGTGGCTGGCTGCTTCAGCTGGTCAATCGGAGTGGATTCCGGCCTTATCCCGGCCTTATCTCTGGCGCTCAGTCTCAGTCCAGGTTGAGCATCTCACTAGCTCTGTTCTTTTCGCACACGCACACGCCACTAACACTGTCGCGAACACGGTTATGGGTACACAGTCAAGACACGCACACTCGCACACACTCACTACGGTGAGCTAGTTTTCCTAGCTGTGTCCATTTCCCACTCGGCTCGGTGTTACACTCAGCTCGGCTCGACTCCTCTCGGTTCCTACCCAGCTCCTGCTGTCCTGCTGTCAGCTCGCTCAGAATCCAACTGAAAGTGCGCCATTAGCGAGCATCCTTTTATATACTTGCTTGTCCCGAGGAGGAGCTGTTAACCAGAGAGCTTTGGCTCTCAACTTTGTTATCACCAGGCTGGCCGGATCGAAGAGCTTTCCTCTCCCTCAGCAGCAGCGTTAGTGCAGGCTGCAGGTGCAATCGAGAGCAATCCGCAGGAGATGCAGTCCGCTCCCGGCAGCTTTCACCTTTGCCATATTCCCTGCCAGCTTGCACTGACCTTGCGCACTCCCCGACACATTGGTCCTGGCTGGAACTTCAGGAACGAAGCTTTGCCCCCTCGAAGCTTTTCGTCCTGGCAGGGGAAGAGCTCTCACTCTCTCGCTGTCTCTCTCTCTTCCCGGCTGTGGATTTTTAGTTCAGCGAGAAGAGGGACTGTTTTAGCACAGACTTCCCCTGCTGCTGCTGTTGCTGCGTGTGGCGCACAGGTGTACAGGTGACAAACCTAATTTATGACACCTTTAACGCTGTTGATGCCACACTCCATATAGCAGGACCCCTACTCCTCCTCCCAGGGATCTATTGTAGTCAGACTAGAGTGCCCTCTGTGTGTTTGCCAACTGGCATGGAATGATACGAGTACGAGTCTGGGTATGAGCCTGGGCACGGGTCGGGTTGGCTGCCATTCTATACCATCCCAACACATCCTGGCTGCCGCGCCACGCTTGGCTGCGAATTTCTAATGAACCCACCTCCAGAGCCTGTCGAACTGTCGCTGTCGAATATTTTAGGTCACATGTAGCTCCTGAGCTTTGCTTTGAGCTGTCAATTACCGTTTACGCTTCATTAGGCGCCACAAGATGGCAGGCGCGAAGGGGCACACGGCAAGAAAATCACTCGAAATGTGATTAAAATAAAATTGAATAGCATCTTGGGTGTTTTAGAAATCTCTAGGGATTTGAAACCTCTTAATAATTTGTCTAAAAGTATGCAATGATATTGTTAAAGGTAACGAAAGCAGTGTAAATTTTAATTTAGAATTGTGTAGCATAATTTTAGACACTTTTGAAAGGGTTTTAAAAACTCTAGAGATTTCAAAGCGCTCCCTTAAATATTTTAAAATTATTTTTTATGTTCCATAAAGAAGGAGTACATTGACATTTGGAATAGTGCTCAAATATTTCTTAAGGAAACCCGATTCACATATTTTTCCATTAAAACTTCACTTAATATATTTATATTTCTCTCACTGTATAAAAAACATGTAAAAAACTGAGCTAGATGGCCCTCCCCTGGAGCACACAACGCGCTGAAGTGGCGGGCATCCGATATGCCGATATAGCGTGTCAACTGTCGCACCACGGTGCGTATGAGTGTCATTATGTTTGACATTCATTCACAACACTCCACAAAGGAGCATACACACACACTCACACTCTCTACACTGCCTCAGTAGGGCAGTTAATTAATCTCGGGCTGCTGATTAATGTGCGGATTGATTTGGGTATTGCCATAAATTCCCCTTTGCAGACAAATGGGGCACTCGAGTCCCTAGGACCTACGAAGAGGCATTATTATTGAGCAATCAGAGTGGTCTGGGTATGCTTTTGACTACGGACTCTCCACCGTATGGTGCACGTGAACACATACACTTGCTACCAGATTCTAATCACGGAAAGACCAGGGAATTCCCTCTGTGTTGTTGCCATCCATTAAAGGTTAAATTCTCTCGGCAAATAATCGATTGCTGCAGGGTTTAGTGAGGGATTTTGTAGGGGATATGGAAATTATGTCTTTAATAAATATGTATAAATTATAAATAGAACTTAATCATTTCTAAGTTTCTAACAAAAGAAGAAGCTTTTCCAATCTTTATTTTAGACATAGTTCTAAGAACAAAGTTTACCCCCCATAAAACCTACTAAATGACTTGTGTTTACTTTCCAGCTACAAAATGTTTACATCCTATGTCTATGAGATATAGTTTCCATCCTTTCGCTCGATTTGCATTTGGCATTCAATTAAATTGCTTCATTGGGCAGGCAGAAGTAAAAGCAACTGCATGGAAAATTGAGTGGAAATAAAGTTGAGGTTTCAAAGGGAATTTTGGCTCGGAGAAAAGATTGCTAAAAAACCACTTACAATCCTACCCGGGAACAGGACATTCTGCAAACGGAATTTCAAAGCAGGGGCCGACGACAAGACAGGACTTCTTAACCACAACCGGATGGCAGTTAAGTGAGGTCCGCCTCCCGGCTCTTATTCTGCCATACGCAGTTTTTATAGACCGAAACATAAAAGCGAAGCCCAGGCCAGCCCATATCAGCCTATAACGAAAGACAAAGCCGCAAAAGCCATAAACACGATTTGCCAATGCAGAAAGACAGAGAGGGAGAAGAGCAAAAGGATTGCTGGATTGGGCGGGAGTCCTGACGAAGGCGACCGAATATGATGTCACACACAACACATGGGCGAGCGAAATTTCGGCCAAGCACTGTGAACCGTAGGTCCTGCGGCGCTCTGTGTGCGAAATTAGCCAGGCAAATATGTCGCACTTAACAGCCAGCGGAAGAGTATGGCCGAGAGAGAGAGAGAGGTGCCTTTCGGTGGGTGGTGCTCATAGGATGTGGCAGGATGTGGCTCGAACAATGGCCTGTGCAATTGTCGAGGCCTGCGGCGAGGGGTCAGGCGGAGATAAAGGACGCCAACACTCTGGGAAAAGGGGATTCAGTTGCTGGAAAAAGCTTAAATTATTTAGTTATAAAATTAAATTTAGAAATTTAACTTGAGTCTAAGTATTTTTAATATTTTAAATAATATTTTTTTAGTAACCTAAGGTTTAAAAATCTATTTAAAAAGTGTTTAAAAGTAGACAAAAAATGTTTATGGCTCCAAATATTGTTATGTAAATTACTTTTAAAAAGATTTTAACTCTAGAGATTTCATTAACGTTATAAATTTGGTTAAAAATATAAACTAATCCAGCAAAAATTCACTTTAACATTAACTTTGATATATGGCTTTTTACTTTTAATAAAAGTGAGATAAATCCAGAAAAACCTTTAGTTTCACACAAGAAATTTCTGTTATTTCTCTTCTCTTTTTTCTCTGTCCAGAGATAACTGCCCCTATCTTTTCATTCCCCCTTGCCCGCCCCCTTGGCTGCCTTTCAATTGCCAACGTTTGCGCTTTTCCGTCGGGAAAATAGGGGGGAAAATGGAGGAAGGACTGGGCATCGGTTGGGTGGCAAGTATGTGACACAAATGCGTCGAATTATTGTCAGATATGAGGTCACTGTCCCTGTCGCGCAGTGAAAGTTTCCCGAGACACTCGAGCAAACAAACACATTCAATCCTGGCCCTGTTTGTTTGCCCCGCTGCTCGCCTGCTCAGCTGCCCCGTTGGCCATTGTGCGGGCCAGAAGTTAAGCAAAGTTTGCTTGAACAGGACCACAAGTACAACTGGTGGTGCGATGTAACTACCATGTATCTGCGGCTTGTTGCAAAATTCTAAAGGAGCTCGTTGAAAGCGAGGAGGATGTGCTGCTGCTGCTGCTGCTGCTGTGCGTTTTTGTTCCAGCAGAAGCAACAGCTCCGAATCAATTTGCGTGGAGCATTACGGATGCCGGGAGACCCGTATTTTCGTTAGTATTACGGCAGTATTATCCTTTGCTCCTTTGGCCTGCTTGCTGCCTCATCAAATATGAATAGGTGGGCGGGGGCGGTGGCGGTGGTGGAATTTATTCGACACGGCTCCTGGCCACCGAATGAAATATGCCAGTTCGGTTTATGAAACTGATTGGACCCCAAAGTCTCGAGTCTGGGCTGCCCGAGTTCCTCGTTAAAGTTGCATGCGGCTATGAAAAGGCAACTTTTGCAAGAGATACCAAGCCAAAACTGACACAAACTTGTATGTCTATAGATGCACGGCAAAAGATTATGGCCAGAAATAAATGTTCATTAAAAATGCCATGGAAATTAATCGTTTTGAAATGTAAAAAGCTCAGCCAGAAGTTAATTTGGCATAATTAAATATTTAGATCAGCAATAAATCTGGAAAGGATACAACAAGTGAATCATTTGTATTAAAAAAAAAACTGGTAATTGGATTTAAAGCCAATTAAAATGCTATCAGAAAGTATGAATAATATAATTTAAGTTCTTTTTTGCGCAATAATAAAATGAACTCCAGATTTTTTGATATAACTGAATTATTTTTATATTATTCGTTTATAAGTTATAAATGATTATATTTAATTTTAATTAATAATCTGACAATTTAAAATAATTATGGATATTATATACTAAAAATAGTATAATATTATAGATATATAAATTTGTTGAGAAATAATGTAAACAAATTATGGATATTATATACTACAAATATTTGAATATTTTAGGAACTGAATCGTTTAGAAATAATATATTATCTTCATCATATTAAAAGTACTATTTTGAAGGATACTTATGAACCCTTGTTTGATAATTTCCAATTGAAATTTTATTTAAATTCATAGAAAAAACATAAGAATAATTGGAAATTAGTTTTAGCATCGTTATCGACTAAATTACAGCTAATATTAAATAAAATTTCTTCTACTTAACCCAAGCTTATATAAAACCTATTATTCATCAAATTTAAGTAATCAAAATAATGATGATAATACCTTCTCCGCTACCTCAATTTTTTTCATTTTATATTCAAATCTATTCTCATTAAAGCCAGGCCAACTATATCAATGGCCTTCATTAGGCTGGATATTCATCGTTTTGGCAGGCGACTTGCTAAGTCGGTCTACTGTCAGGACGGACTAACGCCCAATCAATAATTCATAACCAGCGCACATTGACGACGCATTCCCCGGCACTCGGCAATAAAATGAAAAGCGAAATGAAAAACTGCCCTGGCCAAATGCTTGCCAATAATTCAACGCTAGCTCCGTTCGATTCAGGGTCCTGTGCCGCTGCTCCCGACTTTATCAATGGTAAATCGGACTGTAGATACATATATATACATATATACAATGTATATATATAGTCACACAATGAATGAATGCGAGGCGGCGCCGAGGCTCGATGTCGTTGTCGATTTTGGTGTCGCCGACATTCCGTCCTTTGCCATTTTCCTCTTGTCCTTTTCCCTTTTTAGCTGGAAAAGCGCTGCTTTTCCGACTATCATTTGGGCGGTTTTTCCGCGTTTGCTCTCCCGCTTGTGATAATGTTGCTGCTCTGTCCCCGGCGCGGCATGAAATATTGATGTCGCAGAATGTTGTGCTGGGCATATTAAGCGCTCACATAAAGTTTATTACAGGGGCATATGCTCGCCATGGAGCACTTTATATTAATTGATTTTTTTTTTTTTTGTAGAGTCCTCTCTACTTTTCACATGGAATTTAATCATCGAAGAGTAGCCAAGCTTTTCATGCATTTCCTCAACCGCAAAGCCGCTGTTTGCAATCCTTTTTTCCTCAGCGTCCACTCATTACTTGCTGTTTACAAGCCGATTTCGATAAGAAGGACACTCTGGAGCCCCCGTGGAGCTATAATTAATAATTTTTCGCGGCACTTTTAATGGAGTTTCACAGGGGAAAAAATTGATGATAATAAGCGAACTTTTTAAATTTAATAAATGCATTAATTTGAGTGGTTTCAGGTAGTCAAAGTATGAAATTTTAATTAAAATTTGTTAATTAAATCTATTTAAAAATGTTAATCTTATTATTATATCTATTTTATTAATTTTCGTGAACTAACTAAACGCAATACAAATAATATTTATAAGCTCCTGAATCATAAAGTAAAAATAATCCATCATCCCTCTTCTAAATTTTTAAATATTACCCAAGCAATCTATTATTCATTTATCATATTTTTTGTGCCAGTGTCCAGGATGGTTCCTGCTGATGTCAGCCACTGCTGAGCTAACCGCTCCGAGAATTAATTAAAGCTCCTCATTGTTTGGCCAGAGCGAGCCAGCGATCAAAAGTTCGCGCGAGAATAAACAATGCAGTGGCAGGGGGGCGTACGCAAAACGGATGGGTTTCAGAGGATATAAAAGGTGGCAGCTTTCTGGGGGGCCAGGACAACTGCAAATGGCCAACAAGCTGATAACGTGACCGACTTGGAAATCAATTAAAGTGCAGCGAAAGGGCCGGCGAGGCGAGCACTGAGCTCTGCGGTCGAGTGTGTGTCGGGTGCAGAGAACGAACGGGTTAAGGATGTCATGGCGCTCCCTGGTAAAACTTAATTATGGCGGACGGATGTGGCGCTCCAGGGGGGCGGAAGCCACGCCCACCCACTTCCCTGTCCAAAGCACACACACACTCCACACACTCCGGCACTTGTCGCCGGCGAAGAACACGCCTCGCCAATTTTTCGAACATATTTCTGGAGTGCACACAACCCTTGCAAACTCAACCCCTTTTCGCTGCTCATTCGATATCCTGGGGAAATGTCGTGCCAGCAGTTGGAAGATTTAATTAAAAGCTCGAGTTAAAGATGCCTCAAAACGGGGATTACAAATTATAGTTGGAATTATGAAAGGGATTTAGATAGTTGCCGAAGTATTAGGCACAAATTGGATTGAAGGTACTTTAACTTTGAGTGAAGAAGTAGTAAGCAGTTGGATTCAAGGTACTTAAACTTTAAATAGATATTATTTGAAGTGCCATATGTGCTTTTATAAATTAATTTTTAAGTCTTTCTGTTAATTGCACAACTGCCTGTATTTATTAAGCTATAAAATAAATACCCAACAGCACTCTTTATACTCTTGAGTGTGAATTTTAAACAAGTCATAAATATCATGATATAACCATTATCCCATAAAGGATCAGCTACATAAATTCCTATTTTATATCCAATTTGCTGGCAATATGAGCCTTGCCTGAGTGGTTATAAAATGGCTCTTATGTGCAAAAACACATGTCCGGATAAAGTTATAAATTGCATTGCTCTGAATGTGAAAGTTGTATAAAATAGAAATACCAGCAAGAAGGCCAACTTTAGTGTTTATTGTATTTCATGAAACTATTTCTCATTCCATTTTAGAGCTCAGTGAAAGGAGTTATTTCATGCTAAATATGATGCCAAGTCTAGTTTTGAATATATATTCAAAGTTTAATTATAAAGCCAGAGTAGTTTGAATAGATAGGTTTAATTATATCAAAATAGAGAACTTATACACCAAAATAAAGACGAAAAACCAACTTTTGATTCAGAATCTCAAAAATATTCATTTAACTTAACTTCCTCCATCAATTAAAATACATTTTGTATAATATTTAGGGTAAATTCTATCTGCTTTAAATCATATTTTGTTCAGTGTACAAACCCACTCTAAGACTCTCTGAAAACTTCAGTCCATAAATGACACAAATTGACAGCTTTCTGTTCAGAAATGCCATTACTTTCAAGTTTCCAAACTTCTGGTTATAGATCTTGGGATTTTGCATAAAATGCTCGAGGACTAGGGAACTTTTCTCAAGTTTAAGCCACCGCCAAGACTGCTTTGCTTGCCTGGCGGTGGTGCTTACCTCGACTGAACCCAAAGCCACCGCTGGTGGATCCCGAGGCGGTGGTGTCTAGAGCCACACGGCGGGGCGAAACACTCGCCTCGCGCTGGCTACTGTGGTTGCTGCCTAGCATGGCGTGGCGTCCGGCGGTGCGCGGTGTATGGTGGGGATTCTGGTGACCCTGGTGGTGCAGTGGCAGCTGGTGGTGCTGGTTGTGCTGGTGGTGCTGATGGTGCTGCTGCTGCTGCTGTTGTGCTGAGGTTCTGGCATGCCGCTGTGGTGGCTGTTGCATGCTGCTGGCAGTCGTCTGCCACAGGCTGTCAGTGCGGTCCGATATCTTGGGGCCTTTGCTGTTCACCGTTGGCAGTGCGGAAATTTGGTTACCACTTGCTAATTGCCACAAGTTGCCTGCACACACACCAAACTTTCCACCGAAACGTTTATTTAATTTGCGCTTTAAGCACGGCGCCAACCAAGAACTCTATTAAAAAGTTTTTCGGGCACAAAGTTTTCCGGCTCGGTTGGTTCCCTTCCCCCCTTGAGTTTTCCCGCCACCACTTAAATTAGGACAGCCACAAAGGAAAAGCCAAAGCCACAACATCAACAATGAGCGGTGCAGCGACGATTGTCAAGTGAACCGTACGTAAGATGGCGTTCCTGCTGCCGACGCTCATGGCGAGATCCGGAGTCCTTAATCCGTAGTCGGAGTCCGCAAGCCGGAAAAATAGCCTGGGGGTATGTATATATAGATGTACACCCCGTACGGGAAACACGGAAAACTAATTTAATAACAACACGCCCGGGGGGCATGCAACGTGCCGCTGCTGGTACTCGGTGCTGGTGTGTTGTCCGCTAGCCTCTGGCCACAAGTCCTCCGTAGTTTATAGACCAAACCGAACTGAACGATGGCCCAGCGAATGGTATTAAATTTATTTACTTGTTTATCGAGTGCACGGGTGTATTTTCTCTTGTATACATATATATAATCTACCCCTATTTGCGCTTAGACAACAATTGGCTCGAACCGGAGGCACCCGCGCCCGCTCGCTCGGTGGCAATTTATGCTAATTGCCATTGACAGTGGACAAGTTAATAGTTCGAAAATTACGGTTCGCCTTCCGCTAACGTATTCAGCTCAAGGATGCAGGATGTGGACTGCCGGATGCGATGATGGCCGATGATGTTACGGCCAAGCATTCACAGATGCCTTTTGAGGCGGCCTCTCCTTTTGTTGGTGACAACCTCGAACTAGTTTAGGATAGTTGTGCAGCCCCGAAATGTATATGATTAAACACTGGCGGAAAAGGTTTGGGATTTTTTTTGGGAAATTTGGAGGGAAAAGATGAAGTAATTATACAATTTATGAGATATAAAACCATATTATATATACAAAGATAAAGAAGTTACGAGATCGTCTATCTGGTAAGAGTTTATAAATGTCAATCAATAAATATACTTGTTCATTGTTGAATAATATTAAAGTAAATATTTTGTAGAGTGCACAAAATATTACAGAATTTTTGTAGCAATTAAAGAAAGTTCTTCATTCCTTAAAAACATTTCTTATAAATTTTATTATAGTTCCCAGAATGTTCTTAAATTTTTACAAATATTTTTCTTGATATCCTTCGATTTCGTAGTATTTTTTTAGCCAAGTGCAGCTACCTTCTACCCACCCCCCGCTGTTATTGTTGCCACTCACCCCCTCGGCCGTCTTCATTATGCCAGTGTTCATTTGACTGCCGCTGAGGCTTTTGCATCAAGTCAAGTCAAGACGAGTCAAGTCGACTCGAGCCAACTCGACCGCGTTGTCAACTGTCGCATCAGTGTCCCCTCGTCCCTTGGTCCTTTCTCTCCTTCTTTGGGCCAGCAAGTAGGCTATTCTGGCCGTGTTCTAACAACGAACTGCAGGCTCGAGCCGGCTTCGCCTCCCGGCAGGACTTTCGCCGGGCGAAAGTCACGCAAGGACCCTCTCTCGCCGATTCTCGGCTGGCATTTACATGCTTGCATAAACCTGAATATTTAATGCTGCCCTCCCCGCCGATGGGACATCAGCAACAACTGTGTGTGTGTGTTGGCTCGTTATCTTTGTGTTTGTCAAATTGAATTGTAAATATTTGAAAGGCGGCGGTAGTTTTCATTCGTTCATGGAAATGTGTAAAAAACTAATGCAGCCGATGAGTTCAAGGCGAAATTGGGTAAATACGGCAAGGATACGGGTATTGTGTGGACAATTAATTATACAGAGAAAGGATTGCAGCGCTAACCGCTGATATCTAGTTTGTGGTACTTTATTTGCTATTTATATTATAATTTAGACTATATATCTGAAACTCATTCAGTATTTATTGTCTGCTGATTAGAAAATTAAATGGAAAATAGCATTTAAAAGTGATTTATAATTATTAGACTGTATTAAAGTAAGAAAAAATACATAGTATTTTGGTTGGATTTTAACAAATGTTGACATATTAAATAATTTATTAAATACTCTAATAGAAAGTTAGTTAGTTTGTTTAGTACTTATTGTAAACTTTAAATTACATTTAGCTTTATCTTTATTTCTGTACATCCTGTAACTCCTGATGAACTGCAATTGTTGCTGACTCAAACACGTAATTGCATTTTCCATTTCCCGGCTTGGCCGGCTAATGAGCAAAAACTAGTCTTTGAATTGATATAAACAAGACTAATTGGTTTTGCCCGTGTTTGTTTTGGCCGAGAGGGGTTTGAGCTTTGGCGCACCTGCAATATAAACTCCTTGCATTTTGCTCGTAAACCGAAATGAGGGAGAAACTAAACCTGGCAACAAGTTAAGACTGCGAGGAGTAAATGGCTGTAATGGCCGCTGGGGCAGACTAGTAATTACCAGAATACGTATACGTCCTGTTGCACCAGCAGCGACACGGACATGGTCGTGTCTCGTGCTAACGGCACTTGTGCCAGTTCTATCGCCATTTGCCTTTTGTGCGTCAAATTAACAACTTCCGCATGAGGCCACACGAGGCACTTGCACCCAAATGCGTCATTTTCTGGGCCGCCTTCGTTGGCTTTTGTCTGGCCAGGCGCAGCCATATTGTCAGGGCTTGGCCAGATGCCAGGATGCAGGATGCGGGACACTACCGAGCTACAGGATCTCGCAGCAAAGCCAGACTGACGGGCCAGACAGGGCCTATTATTGTGCTTTAATGGCAGCTAAACTGGCAAGCTATTTAGCCAAAGGGATCCGCCTCGTATTCCGACCTGATTAATGGCATTTTTAAAGTCTCACCCCGCCGCTTAACCCGATTAAAGGATGCTACATCGTCGAGTAATTGCTAGAAGTTTTCCTTTTAGCCATTTGGCAATTGTTTGCCAACAACTATTCAATACTCAATTTCCAGCATTTAAATGCCTTGTTTCCGCTTCAGCCAAACCGCCTTGGGGGATACGCTGCCACACTCGCACTCACACAACCGATCGATATGCAATATCCTTGCCATCCAGGCGAGTCTTGGCCAAAAAGGCTAGCATCCGCCGTAGAAGTTGTGAAAAATCTCTGCGCATCAAGCATGCTTCAAACGTATCATTTGAATCTGTTCGATGGGGAAAAATGCTCAGACATTTATTTTATTATTTTTCCTTCAACGGCTTGGCTTTCTTTTTTGGTTATTTTTTTGAGCGGAAAACTCATAACCGAACCGAAAGGCAAAGGGAAACTTTGGGCTCAATGCACAGGAAAAAGTTATTTATGTATGGCTTTAGGGAAACTAGGAAAGCAGTAAGGAAAATAGACTAGGAGGTTTTAAATGTAAGTTGAGAAAGTAAAATTTAATTAAATTTTGATGTTAAATTTTTTAAGTTCATTTTTACATCACTGTATTAAAGCACTTTTGAGGCTAAATATAAGAAATACATAGCTTGATTTAGTTGTATTTGCGATTCTTTTAAAAAATGTGTATTCTTTGTTAAAAAGCTGTTAGTTACAGGTTGTACTTACATCTAAATATCTTAGTTTTGATATGATTTAAGATCTTATTTGTAAAATAATGAATATAACAGAGGTTACATTGTAATGGCATTTTTTCTCTTAGGTACTTGTATTTTAAGAAGTCTTAGATCCGAAATCCATTCACAAGATGTTTCCCGTTTAATTTTTTCTTAAACTTTCAGAAGTTTTCCCTTTGAAAAACATGAACACAAAAGAAAACCTTCTTAAAGTCCTTCTTTTTTTATAAAAATTTTAAAAGGGTTAAACTAAATCCACTCTTATTTTGTCACATTTAATCGAAAATATGACAAATAGCTTGTAACCTCTTTAGAGGACTTTTGAAATTAGGTTTCTCTTATCCATCTGATTCGATAATACCTCCCATAACTCATGTCGCGTTCTCCCCCATTTTTTTCCTGTGCACTTAAGTGAAAAAGCCTGCGCAAAGTTCTTCAATGAAAAACATAAAATATTTGCCATTTCTGGCTGTTTGTGCTTGTGTTTGTCTGTCTTCTTGGGGTTCTAAGGCGATTTCCTCAAGTTTCGCTGCAGCAGGGCCAGGGCCACATAGCCGGAGCATTGAACTGCCAGGGCTCCTGCATTTAGTTGGCAGAAGCCAATTCCCGGGGGCCAGGCCCAGAACATTGGGACCATTTTTAATTTCTTTTATTCGGCCAGCGCTTTTGTCATTGAGAGCCGGTTGAGCTGGCCTGCAAATGATTTGTTTCTTACTTTTGTTTTCGTTGGCCACTGGTAAATGCCAAGTTTATGCAAAATGTTTGTGGGTCAAACATTGGCTGGGACCAAGGAGGAGTAGGGACGGATGGACAACTGGGGACCCAAATTAACTAATGATGAAAAATGCCATCCCTTTTTGGGGGGCCTTTGTGACCTGGTCCAGTAATTTGCAGCGACGGATGGTTTATGAGCAGCTCGGTTCGGCCTAAATGAAGTTGTCTGACCGCCAACAGCAGCCTTTGGCTGAAGCTGCCACAGTGGCCACAAGAGCAGCAGCAGTGGCAAACATATAATGGATATTAAGTATACGCCCCCCGAGACCGTTTTCTTTGGTCGCTCCCCTGTATGCTTATGGTAATATGGTTGTAAACGCAGCTGTAAATGTAAATGAAATGCTAATGCGTTCACACACACACACACACCGTACACACGCACTGCTGCACTCACACGAGCCCCGCCGCCCCATAAAGTGCATTGCTCATACGCCCTGTTGCACACGGGAGAGCAATCAGGCCCTTGTAAATATTTCATTTATGCACTCGCAACAGGAACTTAATTTTCGGCTAAACTATCTCAATTGGAAATGAAATCATACTTACGCCGGCCCGGTCCCAGGACCATCATTATCTATAAATGGTATTTATACATATGCAAGAGTAGATATACAAACCGAAGGCAAAAGAGCGGTTATTAAAATATAGTTATCATTTTGGACTCACCAAGTCTACGTACTACAGATGGAGAGATGTGAGAGAGAAGCGTTTGGTTGATTATTTGGTTGGTTGGTTAGTTAGTTGGATTTTGATGATGCGTTTGGTTTTTGGTTTTGCGTTTTTGCAAATTATTTGATATGCAAATTTGTACAGAGAGAGAGAGAGCGTTCCAAATTCGTCGAATTTGTTGGGCAAGCATCATGAAATGAGTTTACGTTTAATATATAATTTAAAGGAAAGAAACTGGTTAGTTGACAAATTTACAAATTACACAAGTGTGCGTGACGACGGGATCGGTATGGTCTGTATGTGCGGGTGTGTATAGTGTGGAAATGACGATTGCATCTACGCTTGGCTTAAATCTAGGCTAAGAGTAAGGCACAGCCATGCCGCAGCGTGTGTGTATTTTATGGGTGTGTGGCATGCAAAGACGAGGGGGAATGGGGGGGGGTCGTTGAATGTTTTCTGGGGGTGTAGATGTTGTGGCGGCCAAGGGGATGCAAAACGGTTAAGCGAAATGTGAAACGCTATTTATTTGCCCCTCCTGGCGGGGGGTTTGGTCTTCTAGGGTTCTGCAGGGAGGCATGTTTGCTGGGATTAAACTAAGTATGTCAACTGCAAAGCCAGTAGGTCAGGGATACATAGAGTCCTCCTGCCAGTTGTTACCTCTCTGTGTGATTGCGGGGGAGGGGTATTGGGATGGGGTTCTGTTTTCGGTTGCTTCGCCAGAGCCTTCTTTCTGCCTGACACACTTACTTTTCATGATCCGATTCCTGTACTCATCATCGCGCTGCATGGTTACACTCCCACCGCCGTTGGAGACCATCGAGCTCACTTGTTCCATGGGCACAATATCCTGCAAGAAGACATGGAATACAATGACAGCAGGAGATGACAGGCTTACAGGCTATATTCAGTACTCTGAGGTAAGAGAAAAGGGATCAATCTAAGTCTAAATCAATTAAAAAGTCTCTAAAAAAAAGTCTTTTGGCAGCCAAGAAATAACAACCATTCCCTTTGTCCATTACATATGCCCATATATCTTGCCAACTATAATAAACCCTTGTAAACCACGACTACTGTGTGAAAACACAAAGACGAATGCACCAACTGTCATCAATCATACGCCCCGGCGGCAGGTCGGCAATATGTTTGCCGCCTGCTTATCGGAACGAGTTATGGGTTTTCCCACAAACAGAAAAATGGAAAAAAACGCTGGGAAAAACTGAGAGATAGAGAGAGTGAAAAACGGAAAAAGGAAACACCAAATGCAGCATGAATATGTGTTGGGCAACCTAATTAGGGAGGGCAGAAAAATTGCATTTATTTCTGTGTAACCATGTCCTGCGGGCAGATATAAATTCCATAAATTCCTTTTTACATTTTTAATTGTCCGTTGCGACTTTACCCCAGAAATGAACTAAAATAAATTGGGTTCATTTCTTTTTTTCGATTTTTTGTTCAACGCTTTTGTTGAAGTGCCAACAAAGGCATTTTCTCCATGCCATGCCATGCGGTTTTTCCAGCTTCACTTTTTGTGATAGCCCGCCTGCCAGCTTTGACTGGTTCCAGCTGCACGGACCGGATGGCCAGGACCAGGGAACAGGACCAGCAGCTGCTCTTGCCCAGCCAGCCGTGATATATTCGCCCGGATATATGTATCTGTATTGTGTGCAGCCAGCGAAGTGTGCCCTTAGGGGAATGGGATGTCGGAACGTCGGGACGTCGGGACGTTGGATTGGGTAAAATGGATTATGCTCGGCTCACTCGTCGACATTTATTAATGAATTTAACAGGATTAGTTGGGTAATAAACGCATTTGATCCGCTGGTTAGCTGCTGCTTCGCGGATTAGCCGCTGAAACGCTTGCTGTGAGTGGTTCTCAATGCACTCGGCCAGATGGCAAAGACAGGATATAAAAACGTGTCATATTTCACAATGATTGTCATGAAGGAAATGAGAATTTCCAGGGTTCAAGTGAAATATAAAGCAGGAGAGATGGCATGGTAAAAATAAATAAAATAAACACTGAGAAATATGTTCATATATTCATAATAGTTAATTGAATTAAAAATATAAAAAACAACAGAAAGGATTACAAATTTTCAAGAATGTATTTGGTATTTTCTTCTTATTTTCTTCTTAAATAATTCATTTTAAAAGAATATATTCATTTAATTATCTTTTTATATACTACATTTAATAAACAATATTTTCCTCTATGCATCCGTTCAAATATTTATTTTCATTTCCACAATTTTCCTTTGTTTTTGGCTGCATAAATATTCATTTTCATTTATCTCAATGAACTGCAATCTGTGTGCCTCGCTGTCTGCTGATGATTTGTGCTCGGCCAGGAATGAAGTTTATAATTTATTTCGCCAAATAATAGTTTGATTGATGGCCCCAAAAAAATAAAACCCCAAAGAGATTTTAAGCCAAAATCTCCGTAAGCAAACAATATTCCCCTGTAGGTGGGATGCTATGTGAGCTATGTGGGTAAATCAGTGAAAATTGGCGAGGGAAAATCTGCGCCACTCACTAAAGTAATTTGGACAATGCAGAGGAAATGTGAGCTGCCTGGCTGGAGGTCAAAGGGCATGTGGGGAGCTATTGAGCGGCTGAGCACGTCACGTATTCGACATGTAAAATGCGCAATTCAATTTTGATCTAAACACGCATTATGCAGCATATTACGCATACGCCATGTGAGCCGCCACGTGCCCCGCCCTCCCCGGATACCATAAAACAGAAGCAATCTAAATGCATGGGTCCTATGCGGAGTTTTTCCCGGCATTCCCCCCCGCCACATTTCAGCTCGGGCTGTCATATTAACGGCTCCTGCATATTGAAAATGTTTCGCCTGCAAAATGTGACAAACTTTCAACGATGTCGTTGTGAGTTTTCGGCTGCTCTGTGTGTGCTGCTGGCTCCCTGCCAGAAGGCTGCCATGTGCGGATGTGGACTGGATCCACGAGAGTGTCTGTCCCGGATAAGAGACACTAAGCCACCTGGAGAGCGGAGTGGGCCCGAACAGGTGTGTTCGCTGGCAGGAAAAGGCTATGGAGAAGCGACTGGTTTGGGCTTCAATTAAAATGTTGCCGAAATTGCTTTTTGTTTGCAAATAAACAAAACCTGCATAGAATATAAACGAAGATACATTCTCATGAATGCGAATAAAAACGAATAAACTTAGATAAGTACAATTTACACAAATGCTTTTGCAGTAAAGTGCAGAAAGCTAAATAGAATTATATGGAAAGCAGTCGTATAAAAAGGGAAATCAGGAGAACATATACAAATTGTGGGCAATTTTTGGGGGAAAGAAGCCTAAGGCAATAGAGAAAATGGAGGTGGATTTAATACAAAAGGAACAAATTATCGTTATGTATGGAAATCAAACCAAAAAGGATTTAAAATATATTTATTAATCTAATCATTGTGGAATAATCAATGTTTAAAAGATTCTTCATATGAGTAAGGCCTTTAAACTTGAACTGTATACAATATCTGAATAAATATTGTAAAAAATACAAACCCTATAAAATCAAAAGGTTACAGAAATGTCAATATTGCACCACAGAAAAAATAAATAAATGAAAATCCTACAAATATGAATGCATGAAAGCCCCAGAGAAATCCATCAAATACAATAAATATATATACATTGCAGCTTTAGCAAATTTAAATGGGAAATGAGGAAAATTGGCGGATTGAAAACTTGACACCAAATTACGTTTAACTTAACCCCAAAGTTGCCACTGGGGGCTTGTGTGTGCAATTTGCATAAATCTCGTGGTAAATCCTTGCAAGCCAAATGAGCTTTGAAAGTTTCGACAAGACGATGCCGTCAGCACATCCTTCTACCTTTTTTTTGGGGAAAAGTTTCGCATCGATTTCAATTTCGCCAAATTGTCGGTTTCCCCAGCTCGGATTTAATTAAATGCAATTGCAATTGAAATTGCACTGGCGATTGCAAGGACACACTGGCGGATGAAATTCGATGTCCAGCATTTTTTCATTCCCCCTCGCTCTGTGCCTGTGGCCTGGGTTTTTTTCCAACCTTTTTGTTTGAGCTGGCCCGTGTAAATTTAAACATTTTCATTTACTTGTCTGTCGTCTGTTCGCTTTCGTTTTTCCCCGCATTTTCCCTGCTGGGTTTCCGCTTTTCCTCTGCGCCCTCAGTGGGGTCACAGCGGCCTGCTACTTTGTCATGCAAATTAACGGGTATATTGTAGCGACATCGCGACCGTAACCGCAGCTGTAAGTCACACATACAAAAAGAGGTCCTGGGTCCTCGCAGGACGATACGCACACGGGGCCATAAATAAGCCATTGGCGGGATTAGTGCGAGCGAGAGTTGATGGCCTGTACTTTGCCACATATACTGAATAATTAATTTTTATTGATCGCGGTCGGCTGTTGTTTATTAGTTTTCTGTGGGAGGCTTTGTCTGGCCCTCTTTGGCGGCTCATAAAGGACTCACAAGGACCTCTCGCGGCCGCCATTGTTACCCATGTGTGCCGCATAATTATCTAACACACACACACACTGTGGATACAGGCTGCACTGTTTACCCAATTGTATCGCGCTAATAAAGTTAATGTGCTCGCTAAACTGTTGGCCATGACTCGCCCTCGCCCTCGCCTTTGCCCCGGATGACCCTAACCCGTCCCAGTAACGATCCCGAGCTAGCCCAGTTACCCACTAAAGTCCGTGCGAGAAGTGCGCTAATTGCCTTTCAAGTTGTTGACTGAACCATCACTTTCTGGGCTTGGCTTTCCCAGGAAAAGCGAGTGGTGTAATGGGAAACTTTCGAGTGGCGGCGTGGAGTTTGGGGGCTGGGAAATAAATTCGAGAAAATAGTTGTGGCATGAAGAGACAGCTGAAGACCTAATCGATAGTAGTTTAAAGAGCAGAGATCATCTATGTGTGTGACTGGCTTGGCTGAGAGTAATTATAATCAACTGCCAGCGAGTCACATCTAACAAGAACGTGCCTAAATGCTAATTACTTTCGAGTGGATTAATTAAAGCCTCAAAAACATTTATCATAATTTTAATGCCGCAAAAACTAATTGGAAAATGTGGTATACAAATTTTTGGATAAGCTAGCTTTGGGTTTATAAATATTTAACCTCTTTACTGTAATTATTACTATTTATTTATAATGTTTTCAAGTTAGTTAAATAATTACACTAGACAAAGTTAAATATTACACTACTAAAGGATACTTAAACAGGAAAGTATTTAATTTGAATATGTATTTAAGGTCTGAGTAATACTCGCATTATTTCTTTTAAAATTTTAAACTGCCTTGTATGCTTTTAGTTCTTACTTTTACAAATTAAAGAGGTCTTTGATCTCTACTTTCAAACTATTTATATATTTATAAATTTCTAAACAGCTACCAAAAATCCTCAAACTATTTTCACAAATTCCATTAAAGTTTAAACAGAAAAATATCTGTTGTTTGTCCAACAAACTGCAATTCGTAAATTCCAATAGGCAAATATATTTGATTTCCTCTATTTGCGTTTGTGCTTATCCTCTGGCCTTCGCTCTAGCCTCATATTTAAATTCCGCTAAACAAATAGAGGCAGTATTTATATGCAAACATGTAATTATCCGCTGCTCACAACCGATTTAAATTTCAAATCCAAAGCCCCCAAATGTGCCCTACCAACTGATCTGGCTTTTGTGACCCCAAAAGGCAGAGCCAAGTCAACGGCAAACCAAATATTTGGAGAAAGCTCAGGCAAGACAAAGGATCTGAATCTGAAACTGAATCTGGGCTAATGCCTGGCTGAGCCCCAGGTGCTACTACTACTACTACTACCGTTCTCAGCCTCCTCGGGGGAAGCCTTTGGCCAAATATTCGCCGTAAAACAAATGCTGAAAGCGAAAGAGCCTCGGCTAAGTGCAGTGTGTAACTGCAGCACTCAACAGACAGGAGCGGCGGTGGCGGCGAACTGATTAAATATCCGGGCCGCAGTTGGCGGAACGGAATCGCAGGTATCCCCTGGAATCCCCGGCTCAGTTGTACACTCAGCATAATGCGAATCCATGTAGGGAAATGTAATTTGAGCGGCAAAACAAACAGCGTGGCTAAAAAGCGTTTGAAAGCCAGCCAGGAAGTTGGGCTCTGGGCAGGTGCTTGTGCTGGCTGGAAAAACAAAGGCCCCCCTGCTGGATATTTGCCTTGCCGGTGCAGCAGGAGCAGGAGCAGCTGCTGTTGGGGGACACAAAACAAAGGCTCGGTAAACAGCCGAGCAATGTGATTAAAAAATAAAGGAACACAGCACAACAATGGGAAATGGAGCAGACCTACACGGCGGGAAAATATCAACCAAATTGGCCTTTAGTTTCATTGTTCTGCCCTTTTGCGTTTGGCCAGCAAAAAATCTTTGGAGAATTCACAAAAAGTAAGCCATAAAATATTTCATTCCGTAAGCGGTTATAAAAACGGGAAACTGCTGACTTTTAAACACCCCTAAAAACATTTTTTACAGCCACTAGAATTTTCTTTTGGACATTTTGTTGTGTTTAAACTCTCAGAGGGTTGCTGTTAAAATGTTAACACAATTTAATTGTTTAAGAAAAAATATTTTAGACAGCAGAGGAAGTCTGTCCTTGAACTAAGCTGCTAAAAAATATTTATTATTAGCTTTTTCTTTTGTTTCCATAAGCAGATATGTTTAAAAATTAACGAAATAACATATAATTCGTGGTTACAAATTAATTTTTAAGGCTCTATACAACTTAAAAATTTGTATTCGATAACCAAAACAGTTTTGTTTGTTTTTTTTTTTTTACTAAAGTTATTATTAAACAACTTTAACTGGAAAATACCTAAATTTTTGTACAACTTTAATTTTAAATTGATGTGCCTAAAATTGCTTAAAAAATATTGTTATTTTAAATGAAGAATTTTGATTTACTGAGAATTTTTAACTAATATTATTATATGTTTTCAAAAAAAAATCGTACAGAGGTCAGTGATTTGTGTATAAAATAATTAAATTATTTTTCAACCAATTTTCAAGTATATAAAATCGTTTTAACCTTTAAAAAAATAATATAGAATCCTATTGAAACCTCTAAAATAATAAGATTAGCACTAAAATTAAGTCCTGGTAGTTTTAGCATTGAAAATATTTCAAAGTCACTAAAAAATATTTTTATAAAATAACACTTGCCTTGCCATATGTTAAAAATATTAAAGCAATGCTTTGCACTCTGTTTTCTTTATAATTTCATTTTAGCACAAATATCTTAATAGTACCCTAGTTTTTCTCACTGCATTTGATGACTGCATAGTTTAAAAAGGACAGGCCTTCGGCAGGCACTCTGGCGGGACTCACCTCGTAGCGTGTGTCGATTTCTGGCAACTTCTCCAGGAACTCCTCGACCATCTTTCGTTGCACGTGCGCCGAGCCGAGCCGTCACACACACACACTCACGCACACTCGCACACCCTCGGGCAGGACCACGCACACTCTAAGCCAGGCACACACACACGCACACGGAAACACAGATACAAATAGTAACAAGAATCCAAATCAGTTGACACGCACCAAAGCGAAAGTTTCACCTCATCAATTATGAACAGTTCCTAATTGCTGCTGGCAGGTTTTGCTACCTTATAGATAGATACAGTTGGTTCTACGAAACAATGTCGAGTTAAAGCTGAAACACCTGTTGTGGTTTTTGTAGTTGTTTTTGGATGTCACGCACTGAGAAATTCGTAGGTTGCTGTCCCTCAAAGGTTGTATCTGTGTTTTCACTGTGTGTTTACTGCTAAATTTGTTGTTTGTAGGTTGTAATTTGCACTTTCCGTTGTTGATGTCCTTTCCGTGATTGTCCTGGGGAGGGGGATATTGGATGTACTGCTTGTTCTGGTCACTTGGCACTTGATTTTGGGCGGTAATTTTACGAGAATGCAATGGATTCTAGGAGGCGAGGATGCGAAGATGCAGCAGCGGGCGCGAAAAAAGGAAGCTTAAGCTGAACCAAAACATGTGCCAAAACTCCCTCTCTGCTTAGCCAACTCCTTGGGCTCCTCTTTGTGTGTGCGAGAGACCAACAACCAACAAACGCTGCCCGTTCACTGCCGTTCAGCACTAACAACAAACTGCAGAAAAACAAAACATTTATAGCCAGGCCAGAGGCAGCAGCAGCAGCAGCGGCAGCACCAGCACCCGAGTCCGCGTATCCACTCGTATCTCAGCGGCCCGAGCGTGATGTTGTACTAAAAACTGGCCAATCGACAGCAGCCGAGCATCGTCACTTCATCAAATCGCTGCCGATGCGATGCTGGCCGATGAGCCTGATGCTAGCTTCGAAAAAAAGAGTGCGGACCCTGCCGGCGCCGGCGCAGGGAGGACGCTTAGAAGAGGGGCAGAGCCGCAACTCCTCTTCGCTCCTGTATGTATTCCGCATTCTGGGGATTCCCCCTCTCGACTTGACACACATCGGCCGAGCTTGCGATCCAAAAACAGCAGCCTCCAGTGGATCGCATTGGAGTGCCGAGTTGCCGAGTGCCGGAGTACCGAAGTGGCAAGTGTGCGGAGTTGCATGTTGCATGTTGCCTTTGTTTTGCCAGCACTTGTAAATAATTTGCAGCTAACGAAGGCGGCGCCACTCAAAGAAGTCCGCATCTGAAGGACCCTTCTCTTGCTCTATCTGCTGCTCCTTCTACATTCCAAGGATCGAGGGATCTAAGTCGGCTAACAGTTATCATTAATCTCGAGCACACACAACGCACGATGACACACACACACCGCAATTGATTGCTGTCAGCGGGCGCCTAGCGTGTGTTTGCCTAGCAATTACCACCGGTAAAAACTAATGCCGGCAACGAAGGCCCAAAATATGCCCCAGGGGAGGTGCACTTTAACGACACTTAAGAGCTCACGGGTCTTGCCCAGATTGAAATCTGGCCCTTGGATAGTTAAATAAAGGTCATTGTTGTAGGGAAATGAAGGATATCAAGTTCGATTTTAAATTAATAAAAGGGGATTTAGAGAGTTCTGAATGAATATATTTTCCATTAAGTAGCATTTATTTGACGAATTTCTATATAAATGAGATTCATTAATTTTTTTAATTATTAAATTTATAAATATGTATATTAAAGGATAAATTTTTTATTGGATATTATATACAAATAATCTCGTTTTCTCAATTGAGTTTTAATTTAAAATATATGTTATAATATATTTCAAGTAAAGATTCATTGTTCATATTTTGACTTATCTAAACCTTGAATATACTGATGGCCAAAAAGCAAATGAATGCCAAAAGTCGTGTATATTCGAAATTAAAATGTTACTTGGTTCAATTAGGATTGATTTACAATTCGATTTAATCCAATTTTAAAATGCTAGGATATAGAATTATCGGTTTATGGATGTCAGCTTCTTTTTTGTCAAGGCCAAATGTATACTTTTGCCTAATAAAACGAATTACTTTTCTGATCTTAAGACGAAACACCGACTATCAACTGGTTTTTTAACACCATAGAGCACTTCCAGAACCCTTAACAATCCACCCATTATCTCGATCCCCATTACTTATGCGCAAGTTCCAGTGTTAAGCCAATCAATGATGAATAATTCCTTACAAAGGTCCCGCTTTTGACTTCGTAGTTACAATTCAAGCACTTACCGAACCCATTGCTGCCATGAGTGTGGAGTTCTAGCCGTCGCTGTACTCGATGTACTCAATACTTAATGGACACCAAAGTTGAACCTGTGACCGCACCAACCGACCTGCCAAGAAATACTGAGCTGCCAGGGAAAGCGACTAATCAGAGCCCGACTATAGTTACCGCTGTAATGCAACAATTGGCTGGCCCGCCAGACACGTCATCGCACAGGAGGGTAGGGTCGGGTCCTTCCGTGGGAATAAAAACAATTACTTGTCAGCAGGACAGCTCTACACCCTCCATGATTATCTCTATCACACAGACCCTCTTAGCCCCGAATAAGTGGCCCTCGAATGTGAATTCAACGGAATTCGACTCTGTCGTCCAACGTGGCGCTTTCGAATTAAATTCAAGTGCTTTGCTATTTGTGGTGCCGATTTTAGAGTCCTTGAACGCAGCTGCTGCAGTGGGTCTCCTTTTCCGGGCGCGCATTGAATTATTTACATGGCAAACAGTTGAATTAGCCGAGCTGCGGGTGTGTCCTGGTCAAGTGCAAATATGACATAGGCACGTACTACACCTACGTAGGAATTGAAAAGCCTTAAATTATTCACAAAAGTTCGTTTTCAATGATATATTTTAAACGAACCGCCAAGTTTTGAATGATAATTTCAGACACAAGCTGATTGGTATGAAACTTGGTTGGGTACTATGCTTGTCTCTTTCACTCTTTTGCGTGTGGAACCTGTTGAGTGAGAACAGTGTGGAATCGGTTGAGTGAGCACAGTTTGGACTGAGAACCGTTTAATATTATTTAAATTTTAATTACTTTAATTAATAATTCTAAAAAACGTTTACAGTATTTTAAAATCCCACAGAAACCCAAAAATATACACAACACTCCAATTTCGTTTGCAATTTGTATTTGGAAATAATTTTCATATAATTTCTGACAAACTTGAACATTGAATTAATTTCATTAGACATTTATAAATTTCATTTGTTACTCTTTTCGTTCTTGTTCATCGTTTTTTTAGCGTATGCTCGGACTCGTTCCCTACTTTCCGTTTGATATTTCGTGTTAACGTTCCTGCCTTTACTGTTCCCACTTATGTTATTCTCTAATTTAATTAAATTTATCCGTATAAATGTGTTTGCCGTCTCTGCAGATCTTTTGGCGTTACTGGAATTACTAGAATCAAAAGGGTACATAGAGATGGATTAGCTACAAAATACACTTGGCGCAGTAAATTACAATACAAAATAAAGAGAATTAGGTAAATATCATATAAGCGCGAAAGCCTTCCGCCGCATATTTGTTCCTACGTATATTTCAGTAAATACTCGCTTCGCTTTTGGGCTAAACACTTGTCCGAATTCAATATTTTTTTGGTTTGGTTATATTGCCTGCCTATATATTCATTACTACGATCAAAAAAAACCTCGAGTCCTCAGTTTGTCAGCGCGCGCTCTATTTAGCCTAGCCTTCTGTCCCTACGTCGTCTCCTCAATTAAGTACTATGGTAGTTGTCTTACGTTTAAGAGTTGTGCTTAAGGTTAACCTATGCTGCGGTTGCTCGTCTCGATTCCATCATTTGTTATTGCTGCTGCTGTTGGAGTTTGGTGTTGGTGTTTCTGTTGGTTGTTGGTGTTCTGGTTCTCTCTTGGTTTTTTTTATTGGTGAGCGATTCGCATTGGATGTACATACATGACTATCAGAATAATGCTTAGATTAGTTACGGTTCCATATGATACAAATGATTGTAGGCAGGTGGTTGGTGGTTCACTTGACTCGCAATGTTCCGTTGTGTTCGTCCCTACAAAAAATGCTACCTATCAGTAATCAGTTAACATTATGGATAACTACAAAATAAAAATCTAAGCTTAACGAAACCCTAAAACTGAACAGCCAAAGAAACTAAACGTAATCCATTGAGTTGCCAGTCAAACTAGCTGTGGCCGGAGCTCGTCTGCGCCTCCGATATATTCGCACTGAGTACCGCCGACACGACGGTGTTGGAAGTGGAAGAGGATGCTGATGCGGTTGAGAAGGCGGGTGCTTTAGGGGATTTGCTTTGCTTTGAACTGCGCTCGCGCTCCATTGCCATCTGCCAAATGCCAAAGACCTCCTCGGGGGTGACGGCATGGTTGGTGAAGAGGAAGGGCGGGTCATCTAGGTCGGTCGCTCCCTCGAGGAGCTGCCAAACGTCTTTGCTCTCCAGATAGTGATCCATCGAGGTGATCTTTGTGCCCGTCTCCTCAGCCAGTATGCCCGTGACGAGCACATCGTCCACCCAGAAGTATTTGGCCTTCTGGGCCGCCTTATACAGGCGACGAACGACATCCGAGGCGTACACGATGGCCATGCCGGGACAGTAGTGCGGGTAAAAGCGGTGGGGGTACTCCTTGTAGGTCACCCGCCACTTGGACTGCAAAGGAATGAATTTTAATTAGTAAGGCGGCATTAATTAAAACGAATTTTCAAGGGGTTTTGCTTCCACAGATGTTGGCTATCGATTGGAATAGATTCTTTCGATGTGAAACATGCCAGGTGGTCTATATCATTGCATTTCTTTTTAGCAAAAGCTACAAAACTCAATTTTTTAATAAACTCAGTGAAGGCGCAACCCCGAAAGCATATTTTTACAATAGGACTCACCCGATAGCTTCGCTTGACCCTCGACTCCTTGACCAATCGGCAGAGCAACAAGTCCGGCTGCGCCAGGAGCGCATGCTCCGGGAACGTGGGATCCTTTATGTATCTGACCAGTTGCGGAGTGTTCACAAACACGTCGTCGTCCACCTTGACCAGCAGCTGTGCGTGTGCACAGTTCTCGGTGAACCACTTAAGGGCCATCACATGCTTGTAGGTCATGTTGCGGTAGGCGTCAAGGAAGTTGCCCTGGATCATGTCCCCATAATACTTGTTCTCCCACTCGATATACTTCTGCCATGAGGGGACATACTTATCGGAGACGGCTCCGACCAGGAACATCACCCGGAGCGGCGTTTGATTTATGTAAGTGCGATTCGCCCACGTTCCTCGGATGAGTTTCCGCTTCTCCGCGTTGTCAATGGCCGAGTGAATCAGGACCAGAGCCTTAACGTCCTTATCACAGGCTGGCTGATTGATCTTGTATTCGAAATTGGGCATGTCCATCAGGTGGGTGCTCTGGCCCGGAGAAGCGGGCGTTCGGGATGTCGTCGGCCAGGGTGTGGCCGGGCGCTCGAATGTATTGCTAACTAGGCTATCGTTAAGACTAAGTGTGCGACTAGGCTGGTATGGTATTTGGTTTGGTTTGCTCCGGCTACCCCGGGTTCGTACGAATCCTCCAGCTGTTCCCGCTGCCGCACCTGCTGCTGCTGCTGCTGCTACTCCTCCTCTGTTGGCACTCGTAGGCGGATGGAGGGTGCTGCTGATCCCGGCGAAATCGACCTCCGACTCCAGCAGCGTCACCTGCTGCACACTGACCAGCCAGATGACCAGGCAGACGTTCAGGCAGATGATCAGCAGGCACAGCGATCGCTTGTCCATCCTAGCGGCTTCTTCTAATTGGGTCTAACTCTATATCCGGGCAGCTCAGACGGAAGCGTTTTCTGCGTGTCTTGGCCATTTAACTCCGGATCCAAGTGGCTGCAAAGGAAATGTGGTAATAAAAAACAGTTAGTGAGTGTGGCTAGAAATTAAATAAGCTTATCACCATCACGGTGATAATGGCTGGGCCATTAGGGTAATTGATTGGCACGACATGTGGACAATTTTCTAAGTGGCCAGCCGGTTTGAACGGGTTAAGCGAAGAGCAGCATTGCTCTGGGTCAAGTTCACTGAACTGACGTCATGCCATCGCAACGCACCTGCCATAATTCATTCACACACCTGATGAATTCCGAGCGCTTCCCCCGCCGAACTGAAAATGTCCCCAAGTGTACTAACCAAGTATCCTCGCACTGAACCAGCGCCCAAGATAAGGTGACTTTATCGATTTATTGGTCGCGAAACCAGAGATTAAAGCTAATAGAAAATATAGTTGATTTGTTAATAAAATAATTCCTAGAAATGTTTAAAAGTTTAATGACAAGAGAATCTCCGTATGACTAAGTTTGGACAACTGATTAGGGGCTTATCAAAACACATAAAGGCAGGCACTTAATAGTTGTATTTTTTAATTCGAGTAGCTAACCTAGCACAATTTGTAAAACACAGTTGTCATAAAGATAAGAACTAATTGGCAAATAGCGGATAGTTATACGTAACCGATAATCGAACGCGTTGAAATGATTTTGGTATCGAATTCGAGTCAGTTGACCAATTAAGTGATTTACGGTAAATTCAAAAACTACAAAGAGGTAAGTGAAATTTTAATTATTTATGGTATGGATTGCATTTTCTAATCAATCAATATATTTTGAAGAGCTTTTTAGGCAGCTTGGCAAACTTCATTTGTGAAAGAAACATAACGATAAGTTATCAGTTTTTAGCAAATGAGTTTATTTCTATCGGCAAACCTTTCCCGAGTGCAAACCAAACCCAAAATTATATTGTGTCATAATAATTAATTGAATAATAAGATACTCTCTAATAAATTTTATATGGTTTGCCCATTGCGATACGAGTACAGGTGTGCAGTTCGTATTTAATATTTATAAAAGGCAACCGGATGAGGCACTTGGGTACATGTATATAATGCGCCAGACAAAAGTCAAAATCGAAAGGAAAACACTGAAAGTCACTGTCACGTAGAGGCTTTACATAAGGTTCTACATAGAGGTAAATAAAATGATTACCTTTTATATGCAAACTCATATCTTAAAGTATTTTGTTTTGAGGTTAAATTCAAGCACTAGTATTAAATTAACGCGACAGAATAAAGTCAGTACTTTATTAGACCTCTGTTCGAGGTGTTCCACAATCACATACTGCCTTTATGTCGAACAAAATGCACCAAAGATACCATGAAATATAGGAGAGTGAAATGCAACGAATGAAAGATTATCATTTTATTGAATACCAGGGGACTTACAATTCTCATGTCTGCAACAGCACGCCCGATTAGATTAGCCACGTGAGTTTTATAAATTTCCGATAAGATATATTGGTTTATTAATGACAGATGGTCTGGTTTCTGTCCTGTTCCGCCCTATATTAGTTGCATTTAAATATTTTATGATTGCCGACGAGAGCGTCACAAATAAATTCGAGGCCGAAACGGGGCGGACAACACGAAACGCTATAAACTTTTTATTTTCATGTAAATTCCCCGCCAGAGTCAATAGCTTTCTACGGGCATGGTTAATGTAAAAGGACTGTAACGGCCTGGTCGTTAATGGTCTATGGTAGCACGCAAAGCTCGTCCTGTTTTAGCCAAATATAGAAGTAGGGGGGTTGGAAGTTTGAAGTACAATTTTTCAGGGGTGAAAAGAAGCGAATTTGCCGGATGCGACGGCCTCAAGATATGCAAAAACTAATTACAATCGAAGCTATGACCTTTCCTAACTGCGGGACCTGCAGACTTGGCCAAAAACGAAAGAACTGACGACAACTTCTGCTTTGGGCTTTAGGCCAGACCAAGGCCAATGTGCAATGCAAAATGAAGTTTGCCTGCAGGCCCGGTTTCGAGGGTTGATTCACCAGTAATTGACTGCCAACGGTCACGACATTTGATGGCAGCGATTAAAAAGTATGTGTAGGTTTTTTTTTTTTTAATATGTAGAAATTTGCAGATGGTTTTCCCTCTATTTAATAATTAACAAAAGAAATTGTTTTTCGTGATACATATTTTTTAGGAAACACCATTTTCATGTTACGGATTTGTTATCAAATGGCATGTGCCCTCAGTGAAAGTAACTAGACTTGTTTCTTGATGGGCAATAATTGAATTTTCCTAAAAAAATTTCAAATATTAATGAAAACAAGAAATGAAGCTAACTTCGGCAAGCCGAAGTTTGTATACCCTTGCAGATTGGTTTCGATGTTTATAATATAGATTTAAATGCTGAAAACACTCACAAAGCAAAGTTTCATTACATTTTATCTATACTTATTATGTTTACAGTTTGCAAGTTACAGTTTTACATTCCCAGCCTTACATTTTCCCTACATCTACCGATCGCTCCTATGGCAGCTATATGATATAGTTGTCCGATTTTTATGAAATTTATACCAAATTTCTAGAATAATAAAAAAAGCTTATATCTCAGAGTAGATAAACATACGATAAAAAACAAGGAAGCTATAATTTTTTTTCCTATTTATTTCTCGATCGTTCCTATGGCAGCTATATCATATAGTCGTCCGATTTTCATAAAATTCTTACCAAAATTCTAAAATAATATAAAAAAGCCATATCTATAAAATGGTGCAAAAATGTTGAAAAACAGCAAAGTTATAATTTTTTTTCTACAAATATATCGAACATTTGTATGGCAGCTATATGATATAGTCGTCCGATCCGGCCCGTTCTGACATATATAGCAGTGAGAGCATATAGAAGACTATATGCAAAGTTTCATTCAGATAGCTTTAAAACTGAGGGACTAGTTTGCGTAGAAACAGACAGACGGACAGACAGACAGACGGACAGACGGACAGACGGACATGGCTAGATCGACTCGGCTGTTGATGCTGAACAAGAATATATATACTTTATAGGGTCGGAAACGTCTCCTTCACTGCGTTGCAAACTTCTGACTGAAATTATAATACCCTGCAAGGGTATAAAAACATTGCACTTTGATTTCTAAAGCTGACGAATACATTTTACTCAACCACTTTCAATGAACAGCAATAAACTCCAAGTAGGCAGCTCACATTGACCTCTAATTAATAATTGTGATAATTATCTGTGGGTTACCCATCTTTGTCGGACTTATAAATAAACTGGCCTGCATTTCGTGACACTTCTAGGCATGATAAGAATTCAATTACTCGGCGGCTTCATCAATTACTTGATTGCCCTTTGCCCTGGAGCATGGTGTACTTTATAGCAGACGGGTTCTGGTAAAATTAATTAAGTACATTCCAGTCAAGAAATACTATTTTAGAGCTAAAACTAGGCAAACGATTTTGCCTATGATAAATATATAACTTCTTTTTGACATTTTTGTGGATATTCCTTATACATATACAAATAATATGGCCATCTTCTTTTGTCAATATCGTTATTACTGTATACCCAAAGCTATACTAACATTGTATAATCATTTTATTATTGATTTGCACCCATTTCTTTGTATGATTTAAAAATTACAGGATTGACCTCGAAAACGGTAACATATTTGGATAGTAATACCTTCCGATTGGCTGGCAAATATTTGCTTACGATATATAATTACAGTGAATAAACACTCCCAGAGGGCGAGTCGATAAAGATGGTTACCCATGGTGCCTGTCTGTGCAAACATTCCTTAGATGCCTCACCTTTGCGGCCATTACTGTGTGTTCACACCTCTCGTGAACTCTACGAAAATAAGCCTAGACTCCGTCTATAATAGTATATAGAATAGGGGATGGGATAGGGTGTTGGGTATTGGGATGGGTGCCAGCGATGGCATTTTGCAGTCGATAAAATGCCAACAGCAATGCCGAACAACTTTTTCAAGTCGAAGGTTAAATTTTATCGTGGTCTGAATGGGCAACAAAAACATCGACAGCTCTGGGCAGGCTATTCTTCTATTGTTTATCGGGTATCTGGGCTTTGATTAGTTGCAGGCCGCCGCCAGAGGAGGAATTGTTTTCATTTCATTCAGAATGGCAGCCGGTTGGCACGGCGAAAACTTGGCTGCTGCCCAAAAACACTTTGTGAATGCCTGTCATGTTGTCTCTCACTCGGCCAGCCAGCCAGCCAGCACACAATGCAACGAGAAAGGCAACTTTCACGTGCACTACTGATATCCGAGAGGGTCTTGTGGTAATTGCCATCAATTCGGGCAGGAATCAGGGTGCAATATTTATACACAGTACTGCGGTGGAAATAGCGGGGAATATGTAAATTCAGGGTTCATTGCTGCATTTCGATGTTTGTGGAAGGTAATAGTCCTAGTCCAAGACCAATGATTTGTAGTGTGCTTTTAGGCAGGGTTTTACATGGGCTTAAATCGCTTTAAAGTTTTCTGGCAGGCGTTTACAAACCAACTCTTATTTATAGTCAATAACTTGCTTCGTAACCTTTTATAAATTTCATTGAATTATAAATGACACCTTAAGTACACTAAGATATTTCTTGGCTACTCAAGTGCAAGGCAAACAAATAATAACTAATTTACGCCCTCATATAACTCGAACTTATTTCAAGGCAGCACTTAAATACGGCTCGTAATTAGCAACAAAGCGAATCGCCACACACAATAACCAGCAACTTGAAAACAAACAACAAGCTAAACATGAGTGCAGAAAATTGCAATTCCAATTTTCAGTCAATGAGCCAGTTGGTTTGGGAATTACGTGTAAGTACGTCTAACTAAGAGTTGTTTAATCGAAAGTGTGGAAATAGGTTTTAGCTGAGCAGCTTTCAGGAAACACAGCTTGAGTTGAGTTTGTCGATGACTCCTAAACTGGTTTGTGACGTTAAGTAAGTGCAACTTAAAATCGCATCCACTTTGTTTCGCAATAGTGCTTTCAGTCTGGTAATAGTTATAAATAAATGATTTATTATTTGTAGTTCCCCATTAAAATTCCATCAATCTTAAGTAAATGTTAATGATTTTAGAATGGAATTCAACTTTAAATTAACTTAGAAAATAAATAAACTTAAAGAGCTCAGTCCTAACTAACCATTTTTCTGTTTTGTAACTTTTCTTGGGCGCTTTATTTCATTATTTTTTTAGTAATAGTCACAACTTAGGACAGTTAAATATAAAAAAATGTTACGAAAACCATAAAGAATATTATCTTCAGTCTTGAGGAAAAGATTAACTAGAGTTTTTTCTTGTTTCTTTGGAGTCTTTATGTCACTAGACTTTGCGCCACCCGACTTTATGTCACTAGATAATCATAACTTTAGTTGTAAAGTTAAATCTACAATAAAAGTTAATAATATAAATCCTACCATATTCTTTAACAACTTTAACTGTAGTCTTAAAAAGATTTATGTTTCGTATTCTTACGCATTTATTCTAAGGGTAGTAGCTAGTTTTAATCAAAATTTATAGAAACAGCAAACAAAGATAATTTGCATATGGGAAAAACGATATATAATTGCTTGAAATTTTCTCAGTTTTATAATATGACAATAGACCCGCACTGTTTATGCCAGATTCCGGGGAACTGAAGCAGGGAATGTCCGCAGCTGGAGATCTTAGTATATATGTGTCACTATAATCCGACGGAATCTCAAGAGCCCGGAGAGCGTTGCATTCGCCACTTGGCATCCTGTCGCCGCCGTCAAAAGGGAGTCAAGTCAAGAGCTCAAGCATTCAGCATTAGGGCCCCCGCCGTCGGGGTAGACAAATGTCCCTCACATGTTGATAGCTGGCAAATGTAGCCATCCGTGTGTTTACTTACATATATTTACGTAAGTATGTAGGGCTGCACAGTGCTATGCTCACACATGCCACAAGCAGAAACACTGCAAACAAATCACCCTCATGGCACGGTCATAATCAAGAGATTTATATTTTGTTGTATACTTTGAAAACTATAAATCAATCATATGCATACCCAAGGGCTTATAAAACAAAACCCTTTTTTTATAAATTCAATTCCTTCTTAAACATAACTTCCGATTCCCTGAGTGCATTCCAGCTGAGAACCTCGGGAAAACTCGCCCTGTCCCAGATGTCGAAAAATGTGAGTCAGCGGAGCTGGCAGCGGCTTGAAGGAGTTCCGCAGACTGGCAAAAAAATAATATATTTATATATATGTATGTAGTGTGTGGGAGGAATAGGGGAAACCCAGACAAGTTTTATGCTGCCAACATGCCGCAATTACAACATGCTGGGCCAACAGACAGAGGGAGTTTCCTTCGCCTAGACTATGGTACAACATTTTGCGGTGCGGTGCTGTGCGGTACTGTTCTGTGGGTAAAACAGCAAACTTTTCCCATTTTCATTTCCATTGCCACTGCGACAGCACGCACTCTCTCTCCCTCTCTCTCACGTGGCCAACAAATTGCGGGGCAATGCTAAATAACGATGCCAGACAGATATTTAAGCGAATGTGGGTGCAACGTGCATGCAATTGCAATCCAAGTTGCAATTTAAGTTGCAAACATGTTGGACATCCCAGGCACCGGATGCGGATGCAATCTGCCCGAGCCTCTGAAGGTTTATCCGCCTCCTTCTCAGGATTTACGAGCACTATCTTACGTCCTGCGGCTTTAGCCTGGGCGTTGGCCAATCACTCAGAGAAACATGCAACATTTAGTATTATCTTTTTATTATTCTGAGATAGAAATTCTTAAGCGAATCCCAGCTTGTTGCCAAACAAAGATTGCATATTGCACAGAAATGAGTAATATCAGCAATATATAACATATCTTTTATGACCTAAAGGTTTGCGAAGCTTTCTTATGACTTCATTATCCACATGGCCTTGTTCCCATTTCCCTTTCCGATAGATGTGTTTTTCATATCTCAAAATGAAACAAGGAACTTATGCATATAATTATTTTTTATTGCAATATTTAAATCATGAGATGTGGAAGTTGTTTTCGATATGGCTTCACTGGAAATGTATTAACAACTTATGAGTAAAAGGGCTCCATGATAAGATAATGATTTTTTACCCTGCGTAAGGAGATGCTGGTTCTGGGTATTTTTCGCCAGTGTACAGCCACCGCAAAGCCATAATTAACCCTTTCTCACAAAGCCTGCGGCTGCGGACTTCGAATACACACAACTATGTGCCTTTGCAAGGAAGTTCTCTGAACGGGGACCCTGAAGTCATAAAGAGCATTATTACTCAAAGCACCCGAAGAGGGATCATACATAGTGGGTGGGGGTGTTGGGTTGGCGGTCGGATGACAGAGCGGAGACAAATGCATTCGGCTTGATTGAAGGACAAACTGACTGAGTGACAAGCCAGCGGGCGCCGCCGATTGCCAATTAAAAAAGCCAGCGGGGATAGGAACCGTGAAACAGGGAAATAAAAATGCAAAAAAATAGAGGAGCGAGGACACACCCAGGTTGAGAACGGAACGGGCCCTGGCCACTTTATAGCCTGCCTTCGGGGTTGGTCACTCTCTCGCACGCTAAATAATTTATAAATACATTTTCCTTAGCTGCGTATGAAAATTTAATTACGCGCCTTTTGTTTACATTTTCACAGGCCAAAGTCCAGCGATGAACCCTGGAAAAAACGGCGAAAACGAGTTCTCAGCACGCACTCCCATCATATTTATCGGGGCAAGGAACGAGGCTTAACTCAACCAGAAAATACAAAACATTTTAATAAAGGAATATCCCACTTATATACACCGATATTTTTACGAATTTGAATAAAGAGTGAGAATTAACTGAAACAAAACAAATTGAGTGAAGATATTGCGGAATACTTAATAAAAAATATTTCAAATCGTGACTCACTTTTCTTCGGGTTTACAGAGTTCAAGTGAAAATAAAGTGCTCAAGTAAATTTATGTTTATTTAATGGTGCATAACATACGTATGTTCTCACATTTCTTGTGTCGTTTATTAATGCAAATTTTTTTTTGCTGATAAAAATTTAGCTTGAATTTGTTGCAAATTGATATCTGAACTCTTTGCTGGTCTTGAAAAGTTGCTGATGGAATCGTTTGGGAACTCTGGAAACTGCATTGCCTTGAAAGTAAACAAAGTGCTTCTTTAGAATTCCTCTATATAGTCGGTAAATTGCAATGCAGAAATATATACGACCTAATTTATAGAAATGCAGTAGTAACAAAATGAACCGAAAACCTTCTACAATGCAAAATTTCGGCACACATGCCCGGTTTTTATAATTTACACGGGCAATAAATAAATTCCAAACATAAGCTTCGCCCCCCGAACAGATACAATATATATAAAACATTTTGTCTGCTTTGTGAGGTGGAGAGCGCTTCTCATTTTCGTTTAATTGAGAAACGCATTTTTGTTTGTTTATATTCCAGCGGTCGAACGCTTAACTTGGAATTTCAAGTACACATGTGCAAAATCGAAATCTATAAACATTTGCAGAATATTTATAATTCATATAAACAACCATGTATTCTCTATATGTTGCCATTTCTCTCAATAAGACAATAACAATTTGTATTGATACCTAAAGATTCAAACAATCAATTAAGTGACTGGACTTTAACTTGATTAATATTTTGAAGTTTAAACTGTGGCATGACAGTGTCACATGACAAATAATCTCAAAATAAAATCAATTTTTGTCTATTATTTTTAGGTGCTAGAAGATTAGATTGCATTGCGGATCATTAATGACAAATAATTAATTTTTTGCATTATTTCGAATAAAGAATTTAAATTAGAAAGTAATCTTTCTTTCTTATATTAAAGGAAAGGTTTATCTGATATTCAATAATCAATATTATTTAAGATTCTTTTATTAAATGAGTCACATATGAGAACTTGCCATTATTTGCTTAGGTTTTAAAATTTAGACTATTTTAAAACTGGAACTTTGTTCCCCACAGAAAGAGAAACTGAATACAAATATAAATACAATATTCATAGACTGTAAAGTCTTTATATGGAAATTAAAACTAGTCCCATAATAATTCAAATTGTGTTTTTGTTGGCAAATTTTATGTGCTTTTAAGATAACACACTTCGCAAACACATATAAATTTCACTGGGATCGGAAATTCGAGCGGGAGTAAAAGAGAAAGCTAAAACAACTTAAGCCGCTGACGTTGACGTGACGTCGACGGTGAGACTCCCGGTCTCCCGGGGTCGATGTACGGACCAATAAAAGCAACACCGCGCACCGTAAACGGCCTAACGTCCAACGCTTCGTGCACCGTCAGTTATCAGTGGGCCATAAGGCCCAAAAGGTGGCGAATAGAAGTAAGAAATGAGGATACGCAAACAAATAAACAAAGAAAACGGAGGCAATGAAAGGTAGCACAGAAACCAATTAAATATCACTTCAAATTTATTATAAAATAAACAAAGTTTATCTTGACTTATAACCTTAAGAAGTAGTTTTTTTTTATAACTCAATGCCAAATATTTATTTTATATTTTAAACGACTAATATTATAATATTTTTATTGTCTTAATTAACTTTTAATTTGTTTCAGTGTTTTGAAAAGTTTGCTAATATATCGTCAGCCAGAGAAATTTATTTAGAGAATGCTAAAGAGCGAGCTTCGCGCGGAGGCTGCTCCAAACAATTAAAAAATAGAGCTTTAAATTCCGCGGAGCATGTGATTTGACTTATTTAGGGCGTCAGAACAAATTGATACTGTGAAATTTTTATATTGATATTGTCAGTATAGGTGTCACACAATAAATAAATCAAAGCAGTACAGAGAAATGACAATTGAAATTATGAATTTCTGAGTTCAGAAAGGTTATTTGATTATATGGCCACAGAAAATGTGAATTATATTTATATTTTATTTTTTGATAATGTATTATTATTTAAATAATTGTTGAATAACAAAGGGCTTCCTTTTGTAAAATTTATTTGTTTAATATAGGTAATTTGCTAAAGTTCTTAAAATAATTAAAATGAATGACAAAAAATGTAAAATTCAATATTATTTTGTTTCGAGCATGCACTGTAATTATTTTTTTTCATTTCCTATAGAGTTTAACATTGTTTTTTTTTATCTCAATCTTAATAATTTAATTCTATGTATTGCGGAAATAAATCGCTCAAACGCTTTATAACTTGGGAAAACCAGCTATGGGAATTTCTACTGTCAAAATGAATATTGTCGCGCGTTCTAGAGGGAGATGCAGCGTGGCGGCGGCGCGGGCGGTACAGTGGAGCCGGCCAAGGCCAGGGCGCTGCAAAAAAGGCGCAGGAGCCGGAAAGGGAAGCGGGCGAAGAGGCAAACAGGCGAGCAGGCATGCGTGCCACTGTGCCTGAACTTGTTCAAGGTCAGCCCCCAGCCACGGCGACAGAGACATGCAAAAAAATAGCAACAAAAAACGCAGAAAAAGAAGAGCAGACAACAACGCTACCTACAGTAAATACGAAAAGAAACAACAACGCAAGACGGCTGGCCAAGTTAAAGGCGATGAATAAAGAGCGCATAAGAAAAAATTCCACAAGCACACACTTGGATACCGGGAGAGAGCGAGAGCGAGAGTGGTGTGGCGTGCGAGAGAGAGCGCGGGGGCGGACACCGTGGCAACAACAATGAGATGCTGATAAGAAGCAACAAAAAAGGCGTCAAGTGCCAATTGGGAGAAGCCAGAGAGATAAAACCCAAGTGCTGCCGCTGCTGGCTCAATTAGTTTCTTAAATTTATTGATAAACATTTGATTTTTACCTGATTGGCGGTTGCTGTGCTGCGTCCTCCTTGGTTGGCACATCAAATTGGTTTATCCTTGCAGAGAGACAAAAAAATGGTTCACGTTAAATTTTTACTTATTTATCAATTAATTGCCAAAAAGAGGTAAGAGCACACGCACACATCTTTAGGTAACAGTTATTAGAGCGAAGTTGGAGCGAGGCACCGAGCGAGAGGGAGAGAGTGCTAATTCAACACACACGCTAGCTGTTCGAATTTGTTGCTTTTTTGGCATCAATTTTTGTTATTGGCAGCTTGAATAAATTTATTTAACACAATTTTCTAAGAGAGACTGCGACGCACGCACATACACACACAGACATACACGTACACGACGGCAGGCGAAAAGGAATGCAAAGGATGACGAAGAAGAAGAAGCAGGCTGAAGGATGCTGGGCCTGGATTTTTCTCTTTGCAGCTCTTTTCTCGCCCTAATGACGCCTTTTTGCACTTTAAATTTGTTGAAACATATGGCTTACTTATTTTTTTGGCTAAATTGTGTACTTGAGTGCCAGGTTTTTTGAATTTTTCACCGAAAACAAATAAAAACCACCGCCACACACCGAAAAAACACCGCTCGCTTGTGAACTACATTTATAATGAGGAGTTTGTCTACATTTAACACTTTTTAATTCAAAAGGCACCTCTTGGTTTTTTCCCGGCTATTTTTCGTTGACAATGCCCTTTTAGTTGTATTTTTTAAACATTTTCAACGGGAGCAACACGGCAGCGCGTCCGCCTTTTCCTTCTTTTTAAACAGAGTGACCGTTTGCGATTAAAACACTGAAACTCTTTGGGAAAATGAACGGGATTCTGCCTCCGGTGCAGCTGGTCACACCTGAAACGCCTTTGAAGGAAACTCCGATGTTGTTTGGCAACGATCGATGTTTTTATCATTACAATTGATTTTGTTTGATTATTGATATTAAAAACATCAGTTTCATTGATTTTTCTGGACTTGAAGCTCCTTGCATCGGCGTTGCCAGACTGATGAAAAATGGTGCGTAACTATGCTCTGCAATATTGTTGTCGTTTTTGCCGATAGTTGCAATATTGCACTACAATAAATATATCGATAAGTTATAAGTTATGATAGTTTACAAATCAGAATTTAAAATATTTGTACATTCGTAATCATTTTTCAGATAGCTAACCCATTAATAGCCATTGAAGCTTGTTTATAAATAAAAAATAGCTATCGACTATCGATAAGCATGGTGCATGGAACTTCCATCTGCAACATGCAACAAGCAATAAAAGCTTTTAGAACAAAGACTTTTTGGAAAAAGATGAGTGCACCGAAAAACACAGAGTGCGAGACTCCGACAGTCAGGGAAGTGCAGCAAATGTTTGCAGAACTCCTATGTCACGGCGACGATATCACTTGGGATCTGTAAGTATCTTTATTGGAATTTGTACTTATTTGTTTATCTCAACATGTCGTTGTGGTCCTTAGATACTCCGAGAACCAGGCAGAAATTCTAAAAAAAAAGGTCAAGGATTTCGAAGATCCTCAAGAAAAGTCACGTAGTTTACCTTATTGCTATTATAATCCAGGCTTTTTTAAATCCATATGGATGCAACGTAAGATAATATACTAAAATCTTGCAGTATGCAGTGCTCAATTAATCAATCATTTCCAACTATCAGGACAGTTCAACAATGGCCAATCCCTTTCAGCCTTATTTTTTGTGATGATTGTCGATAACATCTCGGATCCCAAAGAGGCCGAGGAAAGCAGATCTTGGTCCCTTTATCCGGTTTTCCGTTGCCGTCGTTGCGTAGGTAATAATAGGTTCTACATATGTATTTCAAGCTTATTTTCTGTAATCCCTACCACTTTTTCAGACGACAACACTGGGAGAAACTTTAGCAGCCAGGAGTGCTGCATGGTATATGTAACTCAGTACGAATCCTTCGAGGACTGGGACAAGTTTGTGAAATCGACGCGTTTGCCCAAGGGATACATGGTCACTCCGTTTCGGGGGGTCTACAAGCTGATCGATGGTCAGGTGGAGCTTAAAACGTATTATATTTGGGAACGTAGCAACACCGTTCTACCAACCGGCCAAGATCGCTGCATAACGCCAAAGTCCTTGGCAGCAGCTACCAAATGTCCTAGTCATGGTGGTTCAGCAGATAAGATTAGAGTTCTTGATGTGCTCCCTACGTCGAAGCTCTGCGTAGCTGCTTCTACAAGTACTAGTCAGGCTGGAAATATAAAGAAAGGCGTATACCAAGTTGGACTTCTCAGTGGCATATCTATAGTTCATAAAGTGATGGAATGGAGGATTTGTTCGTGCGACAGAATACTATATCTTCTCTTGGTAAGCGCGATTAGTAGTTATTCTTTTATTTGACTAAGTATTCTCCTTTACTTCAGAGCCAGCGCGAAGGCCAGAAATCCTCTGATGCGAGCGAACTCTCCGATTCCCTACTTTTATTTACTCACACTACTAAAAACCTCCAGCTGGCATTGGATATGATTAAAGAACAATCATATCGCAATGTCCTGGGCAACGAACTTAAGTATATATAAGTAATATGCATTTTACTTTAATATTCTAAATTCTGAAAATATTTACAGAAGAGTTTTTGATAAAATCTCTGAGGAGTCCAAACGCATTGAGGGTAAAGTGGATTTGATACGCAGCGCCAATGAAGTGCCTTCTAAAAGTGAGCTGGACAACATGTTTAAACCTAAATCAAAGGTCAAAGGTCGTTCCTCAAAAAAAGAAAGTAAAGAATGTATTAAACTGGAGGACTTTGATTCTGCTTTAAAGGAACATATTTTGAATAGAGAGAGTTTTGACGACCTGATCTCTAGCTTGTCTAACAACTTGGAACCGGAAATGCTTAAGCTTATTGTTAAGCTCACCCAAACATTTGTCGAAAATACTCGGGAGGAATTGTACCAGTTGTTGAAATATCATTTCCCCACAGAGACAATTATGTACCGGATCATTGTGTGTATCTTGAAACGCCATTCCGACTTAAATACTAAAAAGATTGAAGAGCAGTCTTCGGATATTTTGAGGCGGGTTCGATACTATTTTGCTTCAATCTGCCCCAATTCTCGGCTAGATCTCTTGACAAAATGCCCAAAGTGTGTGGGTTACTACCATATTTCTAAAAATATGTAACAATATAATATATTTAATAAAACTTAAGGATAAGTTTATCTTTAGAATGGAAATATATATATATATATATATATCTATATATTTATTTTTGAAAGCTTTGAGGGATTTTCCGAAACATCTGCGCGCCTCGTTTAAATATGATATTGAAATATCGATATACCTTGCCCGCAGATATTGGCTGCTTTTAACCAAACGACTTTGACAGGCGCTTTGGAGAAAACATAAAAATAATAAATAACTTGCACCAAAAGATGATGGTTATACTCCACAAAGCTCTTCAAAATTAGGTTATTTGAAAGGATTAAACATTTTTAAGATACACAGCTATCGATAAACGCAATGCATTGCAACTACCATCTGCAATATGCAATAGTTGATACGCATTAACAATACACGGAGGAGTGAGCCAAAGTTTCTTTGGCAAAAATGAGTTCCTCAAATGGCAAGGAGGACATTGTTGTTCCTACGGTCAGGGAAGTGCAGCAGATATTCGCCGAGATTCTAAGCCACGGCGACGATATAACTTGGGATCTGTAAGTAGTTTTGATGACATCAACCACCGCAAAAGTTTACCCTAGGGATCCCTCAGATTGTCCCATAGTCAGTCTGCAATACTAAAATCCAAAATCGCAGAGTTCCAAGACCACCCAAACCTACGGAGCTCCATCCATTTACCGATTTATTCCAAATTCTTTAATAGGATTTGGGATCAACGTAAGTCAATATAGTACATATAAACTATTTGTGTTTTCCAGCAAGAGATAACGATACTTTCTAGGAAAATACACAAATGGCCAGTCCCTCTCATCCCTCTTCTTTGTGATGATTGTGGATGATGTCACAGATGCCAAGTTGGCGGAACAAAGCAGGTCCTAGTATCACACTTGATAAATGCTTATTTTACCTATTCATTACTTTCCCAGAAGACACATCTGGTAATTACTGCAGCAACCTGCGGTGCTGTATGGTATATGTGACTCAACATGACTTCTTCGAAAACTGGGATTCGTTTGTGACTTCAGTTCGTCTGCGAGCCGGCATTATGGTGACGCCTTACCGAGGGGTTTACAAACTGATCGATGGTCAGGTTGAGCTGAAAAGCTACCTTCTCCCAGAACCGATCTCTTCCCGTCTGTTGCCAATGGGCCTAGATCGCTGCATAACACCGGAATCCCTAAAGGAATCCTCGATAAATCCTAGTAAACGCCACGAACGCTTTTATTTCGACTTGAATGCTTTTACTATACCCTTTATGCATCTGGAGAAATATTGCTCTGTCGATTGGATGCTCTATTCCCTATTGGTACGGACGTTTGAGTATAAATATATAGATACATATTTAATTGTTTAATATATTCATAAAGCTTCTTCGTGAGGGACAAACAAGCGCAGTTGAAGGTGAAATGTCCACATCTCTAGTTGTGTTTACACACGCTGTCACCAACTCCCGCCTGGCATTCGAAATGCGCAATGAAAAAGCTTATCGCAGGATTCTGGGAAATCATGTAAAGTAAGCTTTAAACAAATTTATCATGATTTAAGAGCTCATCTAGCTCTGAATATATATTTTTAGAAAACACTTCGACAAAATAGCCGAGGAATCTGAACGTATTGAGGGCAGAGTGAATCTCATACGCAGCGCCAATGAAGTGCCTCCGAGATATGAGCTCGATAAACTTTTCAGCAGCAAAAGGAAGAGGATTCAGGAACCCAGTGAGGCCAGCAATTCACCCCTAGACCTGACCACAATCCGAGTCAAAGGCGAAGCCATAAACTTGGAAGATTATGGCTCTGCACTCAAAGAACACATTATCAGTTCGGAGAGCTTTGAAAATCTAATCATATGCATGTCCGAGCACCTCGAGCCCGAAATGTTCATGATAATTGTGAAATTAACCCAACATTTTATGGAAATCATCAGAGAGGGGTTGTGGCATCTGTTGAAGTACCACATCCCCACGGAAACAGTTCTCTATCAGATTATTCTCGACGTAATTGAGAACCATCCTGAGCTAAATTTCAAAGAAGTCGAAGAGCGGTCTTCGGATGTTTTGAAGCGGGTGCGTTTAAATTTTGTCTTGGCTAATCCAAACTCGAATCCAGATTTTCTAACAAAGTGCCCGAAATGCTGTAATTTTTTTGATAAATTTGTAAATAAATTTGCGTGAATTTGGGAATTCTTAAAAATGTATATATTTATTTTATTATACTTCTAAAAAATATGTTCATATGACTCTAATTAGTTGGGTTTTTCTCGAAACTCCATTCCCGAAAGAATTTGATTATAATATTTTATTTGAATAATATTAAGATTATTAATTATAAAGATTTTTTGCCTTTAAGCTGTAAAAGTGGATATAAAATATTATTTAATATGTTTCTTATCCTATTTTTTAAGATCCGAGACTTTAAAGTTGCTATTGTAGATGAAGTGTGATCTGTAATTAAAATATCTGTGAATGTACACATTCAAAATAAATATAAATATTTTTGATGTCAAAAGTGAAATTTTAGGGGGAAAGTTTAGGGGTTTTTTTTAAACTTGTATTAATACTATGTTTTGAAAAAACATTGTAGATTTTATGATTTACCCAACAATTGCAACAACTTTTAAAACTTTTTGTGAACAAAGAGGTTTCCATGCCAAAATTTCAGAAAATGTTATCGATGCTTATGTATAAAAAAAACATTAAAATTAAGTAACAAAAAGATGTTTCTTCCTTATATTTGTGAAATGAACTGATTTTTTAAATTTAGGGGGAAAACTGGATTTTTTAGGGGGAAATTTCAACTTTTTGCGATTTATTAGGGGGAGAGACATATTTTCATCTGGCAACACTGAACCGAAAGTTTTTTTCTGGGGATTTCCGAATAAAAAATCAGAAGAAAATATGTCGCTTAAATTTAACGAAGCGCTGAAAATTCTTTCAGAAGGTCTACCTAAACCCTCGAATCCTGAGAGTAAACTATACACCCAAGATGCAGTCGAAATGTCCGTGAAGATAAATCTGGAACTAATTAATATGAATTCAATTTTCAAGGAAAAAGTGAGTGGCTGGATAGACACGTGTAAGTTGCAATTCTGTAGAATCTTTTAAAATGACTTGCCCCTGAACAACCTTTTTGTGATACAAAATTTACATACTCGAATATACATATTTTACAGGCACCTACCTTCAAAAGGATATTTACAAAATATGGATACCCCTTCTTTGCATCAACATGCCATTCAAGATAGAGCCTCGCTTAGTTGGGGGCCATCCATTCAGAGTCTATAGGCTCAAGACGTCTGCCTACCATCCAGCAGTTGAGAACGGATATGTCAATGGCCTCAAGCTAACCAAACTTTTTTGCTGGGATATGAGCCAAGCTATCCTAAGAATGGGCAAGATCAATTGTAAAAGTGGCAGGACATACAACTCCCTACACACTGAATTGTTCGAGCGTGACGGAAATCAATATTTTAAAATTGTTATCAAGGAATACGAAGAGCAGGAAGCGCCCTCAATATTGTATCAATTCACAATAAGTTTTACTTTCTCGAAGGAATCTAAAGTGTCGGAGCTCAAGGCAATTTTCGGCATGGAATAATTAAAAACTAACAATTATAACTACTCATAGCGTTAGGAAGAATATCTTCAAATAAATAATAATAATAATCATAATAATAAAAAAATAAACACATTTTTCTTCGGGACTCTGGACAATTTTAAACCAAATACAAACCTGTAAATTTTATGGAAACGCAGCCTAAGCTGGACTATATGCCTGAAAACCATAAATTCTCATACTAATATTAAATAAAACACATTTTAATCCTCAACTGGGTAATTATACTGGGTTTAATAAGTATAGTACATATTTATAGCGGAGATATACGTATATCAGAGTGGATCTACTGCTAGAGGGATTATCTTATTAAGTACGGTGGCCACCGGTGTACAGGATATATAGATACGTATTACATATTGACTACGACAAGACTAAGCCTAGTGATTCGGTTATGATGAATAGTTGTACATGAAGCGATCACAATTGTCAGATGGAGGCGTGTGCGTTGACCCCAAGGTCCTAACTTAGGGCTAGCGTCTTTTAGGCACTCTTCTGTTTGCTGCGCCGATTTAGCAAACTCGACAGATTGCTGAAGGGCAGCTCAAAGGCCAGGGAGAAGAGGATCGAGGCCAGGTAAACGATGACAGCGAATCCGCAGGTTACTACGCACTGCAATAAATTAAATGTGGATTTCTTTTTTTTGCAAATCTTATCTTGATTTAAACACTCACCAGCATGAAGGGATCCGCGTCCGTACTGGCATTTGTCAGGCTGTAGAAGAGGGCGATGACCAGCGGATTGAGCAGATAGATGGCGTAGGACAGCCGACTGACGTGCTGGAAACCCTTGGCCTCCAACAGTCGTGACCACCAGACACCGCGTCCCTGGCAACTGCCCGCCACCATCCAGCAGACGCTCAGGGAGAAGAACAAGCGTCCCATCACAAACAACGTGATGGCCATCAAGGGGCCCAGATCACGCTTCACAGTGGAGTAAATGCAGGCGAAGAACACCACCAGGGCCAGGTGCCAGCACTGCCGCTCCCTCGGCTCGCTCAGCTCCAACTGGAGGCGATTCTCCAGGAGAAGCCAGGCAGTGACAGCACCTAGAATATACGGTAGGACCCTTACAAAGGGCGACGTGTAGATCTCCGTGCCTGTGGCAAAGGCTGAGTCGAAGGACAGCTGAAACTTTATGCTCACCCCGATGCTATAGGACCAGGCAATGGTGGCCACAAAGGCGGAGGCCACCAGGGCTTTGACTACCTTCGGGTATCTGTAAAATGCAAAGCATATTAGTCCATGTTCCTGGCTGAACTTATAATCAACTCACTTTACATAAAGGAACAAAAGGGCACTGGCCAGGATGAAGAACTGCATCTCGCAGGCCAGCGACCAGCTCCAGTTGGCGCACATGTCCCGGTGATCGAAGAGGTTCTGGATGAATAGCAGATTGCGCCACCAGTGGCGGGAGCACATTTCGTCGAAACGCTCGTTGATGTGGTAAACCGAAACATCCCCAATGTAGGCATACACCAGATCCACGGTGGCCATAACCACCAGGTAGAGGGGTCCCAAACGAAGATAGCGATGGAAGAGTAGCTTGCCAAAGAGCTTCAGGTTCTGGACGAAGCCATTGCAACGGACTGTTTCCAGCTGCTGGGAGTTGCGCAGGAAGTTGTATGTTTGCAGGAAACCACTGAAACGTATTACATTTCCATTAAATATTTATTTATATTTTTTAAGAGGTTTAAAACCCACCTGATGGTGAAGAAGACATCAACGAGTAGCGGAGCCGAGGAGACGTACTGGAAGAAGGCCTGTTCCGCATACGAAATGAGCACTGTTTTATTGTGAACAGTGAAGTACATGAACCACACCACGTGGAATACCATGATCCAGATGGCACACACAGATCGCAGGCCATTCATTAGGGGTATCTCATTGGGACCGTTCTCACGCACGGCAAAGATCTTGGACCAGTTTCCGGGTACATCCCAGCAGGGAATGTATTTCTGCAGCTTCTCCAGCTGGAGAAGGGAGTGGAGTCCCCTCCATAATTCGGATTCAGCGGGAGCCAGCCCAGGATCGGGTTCATCAGAAGAGGGAGTGACTTTCTTGGCGGCCGTTAGCTGCTGGGCACAGAGCATCAGAGCGCCGGTGGCCAGAACACAGGCCACCAGCAGCCGGAAACTGGCCCTCTCGAAGAATACATCCTTCAGCTGCAGATCCTTCATATAGACCACCTCCGGCCGGATGTCAAAGATCTCGTTTTCGGTAAACATGCCTCCAGCCACGTAGTCTTGGGCTAGGCCCTTGACCTCCTCTGAACTGCAGGCTTTCGGCAGACAGAGTCCTATGTGGATGATCTGCTCAGACATGAGCTTTATTTCCACCTGCCACGGGGAGCTGTGCCTCAGGTAGATCACACGATAGTCCATGTCAAAGGGGGCTTGCTGGGTGATAATCCCGTAGTGCATCACCCGATCGAAGTTCTTCGACAGCGTTATTTCCACGGGTCTTTGGACCCCGCGACAAGCTTCCCGGCTTCCCAGCCAGTAGTTCTGGCCATAGACAAAGCCCGAGGGCTTAGTTCCCGAGGCATCCAGCACTGTGGGAAAGTACAATAGAGTTTAGGAAATTACATTTGTTTGAGGTAAGTGCTTAGCTAGCGGAATCTTAAAAGGTTCTCTGGTCTATGTTTGATATTTAAATCAATTGTGGACTCTGAAAGGGCCAGACTAAAGTATAAATATATGTTTAATAAATCTATGATAGCTGGCTAATTCTGTAAGCCACGTGCAGTAAGAGTCTATTGAGTTATCTCGCATCATTGGTCAGTTGGTCTGTGCTTACCTAGTACAAAAATAATCTGTTTACTATTCAAATTCCTCTAGATTTTCTTTAGAAACCCTACTATGAGTCATAAAATGTTTTGTTGGGGTTATCTGCTAAGTAAAATTCTCTTGAGTTTTAGAATTCTATAAATAACTTAATTTGTATTAAATATATATTTATTTAAATGGGTTATTCAAAGCTATAATTGATTCGTGATAAGTGATCTCACTATGTTTGTGTTATATTTTGCTCATTTGCTGCTTCGAGTTGTTGTGCAAATATTATTGAAATAAGCAGATAATTGTATACAAATAAAAAGTACACAGCTGATTGAAAAAGAGAATGTTCTTGGTGCATTTGTAGATCTGTTAAGCGTATATTTTCAGTAGGAGTTTCAAGTCTTAATGCTAAAATTTAAATTTTCAGGAAGCCCATTGTTTCATCATATTTTTTTATACAGTTTTTATGGCTGTTCGACCTTTTTATTACATTGATTTGAAATCTAAAATAATTCCCCTGAGGACTCTGCCAATTTTCTTTATCTATTTAATCCCCAAGTATCAACATAAGCTTGAAGTTTTTCGGGGATTTACCCAAACACTTACCCTTCATGGCCCACGGCTGCTTCGCGAGTATGCCGCGCTGCACTTGTCTCAGCTGCGCGTGGCACTTGTGGCTCACACTGCTCTCGTTGGCCACCTTGGTTAGCCCGAAGATCACCGAGGTGCGCGTCAAATGGGTTTCATGGGGCGAGCTCACTATCGGGGGGCTCAGTTCCATAAGTGCCGGTTCCTCCGGCAGCAATTGCGACTCATTGGAATGACTTTGATAGTGCGGCTGCTGCTGCCAGGTCTGCGCGTTGTTGGTCTGATTGCTGGCGCCCTTGGCCAAAACCGAGCCCAGCCAAAGGCCGAGCAGCATCAGCAGCGTTATGGCCCAGAGATATGGCCGAGATCGAGAGGTGCGCCTGATCTCCATGCCGCTGCCGTACTTAGTCACCTTGGCTTATTTATATTTGGTGTTTAACTCTATTAACTCAGTACGGACGATGGTATTGTGCGCGGTATTTGGACCGCGTTTGTTTGGCTATCTCAAATGGCTTGTTTGATTGCCGCTTTGCTGCCGTCCGTCGAAGGTCACCGTACCACGATTCACCTCACCTGGCCACGCCTCGTCTCGTCTCGCGTCGTCCCACCTGCGGTATTGATATTGGTTAATGTTTGTGCCAATTGATTGGGAGAAACTTTCGTTGGCCAATAAGCACGTTTTCAAACGCATTCGATAGTAATTTCCCACTGACACACATTGCATTTATTACTTTATTTACTAATTTTTGCACTTTGGCCCCTCGCACTCTTCACTTTTGCGATTGCATTAGAATATTACGCACGTTGGACGTTTCTTTACGAGTTTAAGATGAAGCAAGGTAGCGAATTTTTTGTGAAATTATTATTATTTAACGTCTTTAGTTTAAAGTGAGTAAATTTTATCTTTTGATTGCCGTTTTAATTAAGGTGAAAAATGGGATTTTGTAATATGTACAGAAAAAATATATAAGAAATGTGTCATTATTTTATGAATTTTTGAATAAATTGTACTTTTGGAACTTTTTGTTTTCATTTATGTGAACTTGGTAATATTTTTAATTAAAGAAAAAAAGATTTACTTAATTAAGTTCATCCATTACAATTTTAATTTACATAAAACCCAATAGCAAGCAAAATCACTTCACATTTTATAATTTCTTTACATTTAAGCTTTATATTTTTTGTTTTTAAAACACATTTTCCCCTGTGTAAGAAAGTAAACAACCTAAAACGAACAAACCCACGCACTACTCAACCCCTTTTCCTCCTCATCATCGAATTCATTATTAGAATATTACGCATACGACATGTAAGCCCATTACCGGTTAAACAATCGGCGAAAGAAAGGAGTGGAAAAGCGACGCGAAGAGAGAAGACTTATGCAACAATTAACATTTTTAACACAGGCGTTAATAATTTTGCATTAATTTTGATTTGACGGCGCCAAGCGGGGTAAAAGTTTTTTTGTTGAAAACGCAGCGAAAAAAAGATAAACAAAAGCCGAAACGAGACGACACAGTACGAGACTCAACCCAATTCCGCTGGGAGTGCGACTCAAACGGCGACTAAGGTTCAATTGATTGCCTGCGTTGCCCGGCGACGCGTATGTCTCGAGTGTGAGTTCGAGTTTCGGTTCGAGTTTCAGTTTGAGTTACTTTGGTTTTTGGGTGTTTTCGAGTGACGCAGCTCTGCGCAGGTGTAAAGGCAGCGACGTCGATTGCCACCGAGCTGACCACACACAATCGGTGGCTTGTTGTTGCTACCTTTCGTTTTCGCTTTGACACACAAACAAACTCACTCATACGTAATAATTCGCGGCTTATTGTTTATTATGACTAAAGGTGCGCGTAATCAAAATTAACAGACAAAAAGACGGCCCCAGAATCATGAGAGCTGCCTTTTGTGGCACAATCAATTTGGGTGCACAGAGAGAAATTTAAGAATTCTGGGAAAGATTAATAAGTCAGGCGATAGTGATAGGTACTTAAATAACCCTATAAAGTGATCTTCATTGAGGTCTTAGTATAAGGTTTACTTTAGGTACCTTAACGTTGTCAAATTCGTTAAAAATATATGTGAAATGTACACAAACAATTAAGCATAATAAATTTATGTGCAGCTTAAGTAATTTTGAAATTTCTATCTTTATAGTTAATTGAAAAACTATATTAATACAAGAAATGTAATAAATAAATAAAGGTCATATAAAGTTATAAATTTTAAAACAAGTTTAATAATCTCACTGACATATGAACAGTAAAACAATCTTAAGGAAATCCAATTATGTAACCATATAATCTAAAAATGTATTACTATTCTTCAAAATTTTCTTTAATCTGCTTATAATTTGCCATAATTTATTTTGAAATATAATCAACTTTTATATGTAAATATATGTAATTTTTTAAAGACTCATTAGCCTCTTTCTTGGTTTTATATTAACTAAAATTTATATAATTCTCTTCAGTAATTACTAGTCTTTAAGAACTTTTTATTTATGAACATTAAAGGCTCATTTTTTTTGTCACTGTGCATGGTTAGCGCTTTTTGCTCGTTTTCTCGCTTTCCTAAGCGATCTTTTTGTTGGTTTTGCATAATTTAGACGCCGCTTCTTTTGTGGCAAGCGCAACGCGCGACTCGACGCCCCTCGGAAAAAACATATATACAAATATATACATATGGACCCGTCTATTGTGGAATTTCGAAATATATTTGATCTGCATTTACATAACATCAGTGCGGCGGAATCGGTGTGCGCGGGAGAAAGAGTGCGATGCGGATCCACACTGGAAGGCCAGCTTATTGGACAGTGTTTGGCTGGACGCTCCTCTGATCAGAATCCAATTAACAAGTCTTATTTGCCAAGAGAGCACAGAACTGGCTGGTTATTCCCACTCAACTTACTGGTACTTAAATGCTCCTCTTGTTTGACTTAAAACTTATGTATTTTTTATGATCGAAACTTGGCGAGTGCTTTTATTTTCACTTTTTCCTACATTCCGGCTGTAGTTAAGATGGCTTTTATTGAGACATTACCGAGATGAGATCCGCGTGCCTCTGATTTTTTTTCTTCACCGATTTTATTTGACTTTTTTCTTTCGCCGAAGAGATTTTTTTCCACCGAGAGTTTAACTTGGACTTGGACCGACTTTCGTTTTCGTTTCTTTCGCTGGCTGATAAAACGCACTGCACAACAGATTAGCTGACTCTTGCCCGTGGTCTGGCCCTGCAACTTGTTTGTGTTTTTTGCTGCTTTTTTTTTGGCTCTTTGAATTTTTGTCCGTTTCTGTTGACGTTAACCGAATTTCGTTTTCATTTTCGCTGAAATTGTGATGATGATGAGGGCCACGACGCGTGCAACGCTTTGGTAACAACTGTGCGCCGCTGCATTTTGGCTCAAAGTTTTATAAACTTGGTCGCTGGTCAACTGAGCCGACCGCGGGCAGCGACGTAGACGGCGCAGCAGCCGAGAGATAAATCAACAATTGGAATTTCAGTCTCAAGATCAACAAAAGGCGAGAGACCCGAAACCCGAGACCCGACAGACACACTCTCGACTCGACTCCCTTACGCGCCCGAGTCCGAGCTTCAGTCCGGATTTGTCGCTGGCCGGTGGTCAATAATCGAGTCTTTTAATGTTTTTTTTTTTTTAGCTCGGCTTCGGCTCCTCGCCTCGGTTATTGCACGCACCTCGAAGACCCGATCTCTCTTTCGCTCCAGCGTCGAGTCGAGTCTCATTCTCGGACCATCCAGGCCCTTCAATCAATCAAAAGACTCAATCACGTGTCGTTTATATAAATGAAGGCAAAATGTATAAGTGGCGTTGATTTATTAGGCTCGAGAAGAGCAAGTAAAGAAAGCATTATTTTATGGATTCTTAAGTTGCCATTACATAACAAAAACTATGTATATTAAACATGAAAATATGACATAATGTTTTCAGTACCTGTAATTCATACCTTTGTACTAATAATATTTTTTTGAAGCGCATTCTTTTTCCTTTAATGAAGCTAATTCATTTAAGTACCATTTTTTCACCTGAAAATCTTGTTAAAAATACAACAATCTCTTTCCGACGAGCATCTTGCGAGTGCATTGATAAAAGCTTTAATTAATTATATAAATACAGGATCCGTAGGTTAACAAGCCGCTTTAAAATGATATTTTAATTGGGCTTATGTTACTTATTTTAAGGCTTGAGGTCAGCCGGTTTCTGTGTGCAAAAAATAAAGGTTGTAATTTTCTTAGCGATAAAAGACATCTGACGAGGAAGTTATTACGTTTTAAATTCAGCTGTTTAATTATACTTGTGACAGAAACCATTTGAAGCTAAATAAAAATACTCATTAGCCAAGAGAACAGCGTAAAGAAATAGTGAACTTGAACATAACTTAAATAATATGTAAAGAACAGTAAAATATCATGCCATGTTTTGTATTTTTAACTAAGCTTGACAGTCAAAGAAAAGTTTTAAGCCTGAGATTTGGTTATATTTTTTATTATTTTAAATTTACAGAGAATAAAAATATTAAATAATAAAAACTATACACATTCTTGACTAGCATCACAAGACGAGTCGATTTAGCTACAAATCTTACAGATTATAATAACTACGGTTATCTTATCTTCTGTAAAGAAATTAAGTTTCAAATATTTGCTGTTTTAATAAATAAATAGTAATTATAACAAAGTTTACATTTAAAATTTATTAATTTAATATTAATTTCAATTAATTTTATTTATATGTATGCGCACTGCTTTAAAAGTATTATAACAAAATAATCTAATAAAATTTCCTAAAATATTTTATTTTAAATTTTTGGCGCTTAAAAAAATTAAACAAAATTACTCTTAAATTCCCACAGAGGTCGCTGCAACGCCAAGCTTCAGCCCACCTGACGCTCTCACCTGTGGGAAGCTCAAAGCTTTCAAGCTCCGCTTAGGCGCGAGCACGATCGCCATTGAGATCGCCGCTCAGTCGTGTTGCGCCGCTTGAGAAAAACAGTTCGAAGACCGCGAGACGCGCGCATGCGTTTTACCGCCCAACCGCCCACCGCCCGCCACCCCCGCGAGAGCGAGACAGAGAGGCAGCTAGAGACAGACAGGGATAGAGGCAACTACTACTACGCTCGCTGCTAGCCAAAACTAACCGAAAAATAAATCGTGGGTGCTAAAATGAAACCGAAAAACGCACAAAATTCATGAAAATATTTCACCCAAAAGCTGTGCTTACTTCATGTGCGTATGTGTGTGTTGGTGTGAGTGCGCGTGTGTATGTGTGCGTTAACAAGTGCAGAATAAAAAATCATAAACAAAACAACAAAACGGCCAACAAGTTTTTTTGCGTAGAACCGCAAAATTCCAGGTAAACAACAACAGCAGCAAAAGGCAGCCGTGTGTTTTTGTTACCAATATTGCTGCTGTATTGTTGCAACTCGTTTCGGTTGTTGTCAAAGCCACACACAAAGCGGGTCAAATGCATAAATAAATGAATGAAACGAAATGAAACGAGGGGCGATGAGAAGCGAAAAGTTGTTATTATCACTTGGCCTGAAGCGAAATTAATTACAGTGCGCATTGTCACTGCAGAAAGTAAATATACAAAGGCAAGAAAGCCAGAAAAGAAAGAAGTATCTTGTATCGCAATCAGTGAAGTTTCTACAAAGTCTCGCGAGTATCTTCTGCTCTTCATTCGGAATACAGCCATCCCACTCGCTCGTGCTCGTAGAGCAGCTCGAAAAGCTCCGCTCGGTGCGGATCCATAAACAAATGAGTGTACTATCTGCTGGATGCGTTTGCCACCCGAGCACCTGTTGCTTCAAGTAAGCACCTCTGGATCGTCACCACCAATGGCTGCTAAAGTAAGTTATTATTTGTTAACCAAAAGCGGGGGTATCTGATTTAAGAATATATATTAAAAGTTGAGTTAGTTTTCTACATTTCTTACTTGTTTTAAGACAATTTGTGAACTAGTTTTAGAGTTGTAAGGGAAATTTAAGAAAAGCAAACTAGGCAAAAATAATTTACTTTACCCTAACGAAAACTTGAGCTTAACAATTTCAAATAACTATGGTTTTATGTTCTTATTTTGGATATTTAATATACCTTTTCATACAACATAGTTCACATTTACAACATTTTTTAAGTTAATTAGACAATATCAATGTTTTAGTATTGTTTTTTTTACTTATGTTGAATTGAAAAAGAATGAATTGAATTTTAAGGGGTTTTATAAAGTCAGTCAGCCAACCATATTACTTACTTAGTATATTCATTAATAACAAATGATATTTTTGTAAACTCAGCTTCTCAACAATAAAACTTCATGGTTTTGGAAACATTGACCAAAGTCAACTATTTCCAATGTATCTAAATTATTTCTCCTTGTAGAAAGTTTATGAACATGTAACTTAATATGGGAATATTCAATCCACAATTATTTCTCACGCCTTCAAACCTTACCATATCCTTCCTAAACATTGGTTTTGCTTAAACAAATAAGTAAACGCATTTTTGTCTAACGTTTACATCCATGTTGCCCCCTTCCACAAATCAATACCCGAAAGTACTGACCATCTGCATGGTGCAAGGTATCAAAGTATCTTACCAATTCGGTTCTCACGACACAAAATCTGTGGGGAAAAACAACAAAAGTACAAACACTGTGTTCAGACACCTTTGAACTTTAAAACGGGAGAGTGCAAAATCAGCCAGGCAGCGTGTAACGGTGCCACAGCCGAAACTAAAGCCAAAAGCAAACAGACATCAATGAGCAATTGGAAAAAAAATACAAAACTTACAAAAAAAGTAAAACAAAACATTAAGACGGCAACAAAAAACAGACCGAAACCGGGCCCACAAAAAAGGTTCCAGGCAAAAAACAACTGTTACAGCACCAACAAAACTGAACTCAAAACAGTGGGATAAATAATATAAATATTGCAGAATTTTTAGGAATTATTAATAATAATTGGGAAAGTTCATAGAAGCTGAAAGAACTTTCAAATAAATAAAGAAATATTTTTTTTAGACTCTTGAAAGAGTTTTATGCTTGTTTAGAAATATTTAATAGTCAAGTTAGTTAGTTCAGCTTAAATTTTGCGGTCTTGTTAGGACTGTTACCAGTTTATTTTGCTTTTAATCGATCTATAGTTTAATCTTGATCACTTATGCTTTCCCATCCACTGTGCTGACTGCGAGTGAAACTGCATTTAGTGGCCATGTCTCTAACTGTAATGGACATGGACAATACAGTCGCTTACCACGGCGCACTTGTCGCAAAACAGGTTTAATCTCACAGTTGCGGCTGGTTCTGCGGTTCGCCGAGTTATATATGTATATATTTTTTACGATAGCCAATATATGTGTTTATTAATGGCCCATGCATTTTTCCATATTTTCCTGCTGACCTCCGACGAGTCGGTCTGCAGGGGCAAAATGGAATCACCTTGCCGTTCTAATTTGCCAACTGCCACCGCGGGTTGCAATAATTGGAGCGTGGCTAATGTGCGGAGGAAAAGGCCAGGGGTCGGGCTCATTAGCTGGAAGCTGGCCTAAAGAGATACGCCTCCAAGAAAGCCAAGTCGATCGAAAAAAGAACGGCCTACTTTGCTACAAGAGAACAAAAGAAGAGAGGTTCTCTAGGTTCTTAAGTATTGAAGTTTATAATTTTTGACTTTGTAGAATTTATTTCCAGGTATATTAGTCTGATTTTACTTCAGTTTCCTCTTTATTCTCTCTGTGTATACCCAGCTAGAACTTTGCCCGCTTGCATTGTTGGCAGCTTGTTTAACATTTAAAAATAAACTTATCACAAATCGTGTAAACACAACGCAAACAGCGAATGCAAACTGAAAACTGTGTGAACTTCTATTTTCCTCTAAGCCCGGGTGGAAATTGAAAAGTTGTTTGGCCAGCCACGGTGTTGACCATAACCATAACCATAATACGGTGGCAATTGGTAGCGGATGGCCAAACGGAGAGACGCCACTGATCTGTCCGCCAACGGATCGTCGATTCGCGGCGATCGGTAAGCGGATCGAACCCAGCTGGTAACCGGACACTGGCCAACGATACTACCACGACGGAGCATCGCCGGCTAATTGCATTGGAAATGGATGCTAACGGGGCCGTTAATGCGCCGTCAATGGAGCATTAAGTCGCTAGTTAGCCGCCACTTGTGGGTCTTCGTTATGCAATAGCGTTGCGGAGATTGTGGCCGCTATTTTTTATGCAGTATTTGCCGGCGTTTTGCCTCTTGGTGACTCACTCAGTTAGTGGTTTCGGGGAATGGGTTATTTGCCTAGGTCTAGATACAGTGTGACCTAGGATAAGGGAGTTATAAAATATATATATATTTATCTTAGAGATTTATATTGTATTTGTAACTTGAAACTTGTTTGTAAAGGGCCTTAGTTGCATTTACATTATTATGCTATTTCTTAATACTTTACTAAAATATATGTAATTATTTTTTTCACAAAGAAAATTATATTGAAAATCATAGAACCTAATGAACACATAATCAGCTTGAAGTTGTGGAAAATATGCGAATTTTAAGCCCCATCTTAGCTTTTAATTTGAGACTAGAAAATACCTAGATAATTAAAAGCAAAATAGAAATAATAATCAATCGTGACCAAAGCTAAATTAATGATCCTCAAAGTCCGAAGATTTTTTCGTATAATAATTATAAACAGACTCTTTTCATCTTCAAACAAAATAATAAAAAGTACTTTAAATTAAACTCTATAATCATTGATTAAATGGCTTTAATTATGAACTTTAATTTCCCTATATATTCTTTAAATATTCTTATATTAAATTTATAAAATAGTCTCATACATTTACTTCCTTTTGTCAAGTAAAAACGGTTAAATTAACGTTTTTCAGAGGAGTGCCATGTGCATTTTGCACTAATTAGTCTAAGTAAGTACCAGGGCAGCTCCTCGTCTGAAGCTGCAATTTTGCATCAAGTACTCGAACTTTTGTCGCTGTGAAAAACAAAGACCACAAAGACTCCTACTCTGTGACTCATGGGCGCGTCTAGAAATTCCTAACAAAATCGGTCACTGTGGCAAATCTCAGTTAACTTCAGTCCACCTACGCGACTTCGGAGGCGGCACCTTAAAAGTGCACAATATAAAGTAAAACAGAGTCGAATCGGAGCCTTGAGCTTGACAAAAGAATCAAGCAAATTGCATTAAACGAGAGAGGGTGAGACACTGTGGGAAGTGCAGCTAAACACTCCCTCAGCACACTTGATCCCACTTGAAATGGTAAAATAAAATTATAATAGCAATACTGACATAGGTTTTAAGGCGAATATAAAGATTTCTCAGATGCTTAAGCACCTTATTGTTGAATTGACTAAAAGAAATTATAATTTATGCATAAATTATATTAGATCACAACTTTGTTTCGTTCCATTTTCCTTTAAAATCATGTATTATCTGAAGATAAATATATTTTAATGCTTAAAATGTTTCATGATTTCCATGATAGCTTACAGTTATTATTGTATTTGAACGGAATTTCATCCGCTTTTCCGTTTTCAAAAGCCCGCTATGAATTCAAACTCCAATTTTGAATAAATGCCACCAAAATTGTAGTGGCGGTTAGTGTGCCACAAGGCAGGTTATCTAATCCCGGCTCCAATTGTCTCAATGACAGCGAATCCACACACTCAATATACCCGCGGCTGTCACTTGCACTTTCCTTCAGCCTTTGCATAACCACCACACACGCAAATCTCGCATCGTAATCCCCACATCCAAGTCCAAAATCCCCCGGGTGCCTCCCGATATGATACACACACATATTGCCTGACCGCAAACTGCAAATTTGCCTTAATGACTGCGCCGGCACGTTAACTGTCATTTTCAATCAAATCCCGCTCCCGTAGAGGCTGTTTTCCCCCACCTAACGTGGCCTTAAGTGCAGGCCATTAGTTTTCAGCGCTTTTTAAACTCTTGCACAAACGGAGATGCGGACTGAATAATACCAATGGGAACCCTGCGGGCAATTGGAAACTATTCGATCAAGCGATCCAAGTGGGAGGTTGCTTTCTTGAAGTTTGCCGAAGGTATTAGCTAATACCGAGAGAGATCACACCAAAAATAAAAACCCAAAATAACCTGACAAATATTTGCTCACTTTACACACAGCCGGAATTCGACGATTCCGAGAACCAAACGTGTAAAAATCCATTGCGACGGGTAAAATGATTATAGACTAGTCCCGCCAACAACAATGGGGCATTCTTATGTACGTGTTCACAAGTACTATATATATATATAATTATTTATATATTTATAAGTATGTGTGACGGGGTTCAGGGTTAATTATTTCATTGCACGCCTCGGCTCAGACTCCGAGCCAGGCTGGGATTTTGAGACTCGGAACTAGCTGAGGCATATGACTAAATTATGCATTATTTGTATTATTAAATTTGTCTGTCGTCTGGGTTAGTTACTTAATATTTATTCTACATAATTATTTTATTAGCCGAAAAGGAAGTTGACGACATCTGCTGTCGATTTTTTCATGCGTGGCTTGGAATACAAAAACCGACTCGAAGAAGCCACCGCTTCACCTTCATGGTTGACAAACTACCCGAAATATTCATAAGGTCTAAGCAAATTTGCATCTCATTTTTAATGAGCTCTCCTAAGCTTAATATCTATATTATTTCGTAGGAATTATTCATTGTATTTTCAGTACTTTCCAGTACTAATAAGTTAATCTGCCAGCAGGCTAGGCCGGGTTTTGTTGTAACAACTTTGTGATTAGTCGACTGTCGGCTGCTTTCTAATTATATTCCCTCCATCAATTATGGATGCAATGCATTCCTGACATTCTTTTTGCAACTTCCTCGGCGCCTCTTTATAAGCAGAATGAATACATAATGCATATAATTAAGGTACATAGAGAAAATTGTATATATATCATAGAGAATAAAAAAGTATTTTAATTTATTTGTCATTTTATTTGAATTTTGAGACAATTATTTCACGAAAAAAGACCTTTAAAATAGTTAATATATTCCTTTAAATATTCAACATATTTGTATTGGTTTAAATCGACTTGAAATTCTGTATTTAATATTATAAACTCTAATAGATACTCTCCAGCAATGAGATCAAATTCGTTCTGTGCATAGCATCCCAGAAGCAATCTATGTATCTTACGGATGTTTTCCATAAGCTGAAGCTAAACCTAAGCTGAAGCTGAGTGATTGCAACAGAAACTGGCAATAAAAATTTGCATTTGCTTAGCCCGGGATGTTTTGTTTTACGAGAGTGTTTATGCGATCCACCGATCGCTCCCGGCTGATAAAATCGCCCGGATTGATAAACACATTTTTAACTGGCCGTGTCGTGTCTTTGCTCCTCCACGATTTCCCAACGCCAATTTGCATGTTTAATCAGCTGTGGCCAAGTTTAACCCATTGTTTGGCACAATGGCTATAACGAGAAATGGCAAAACAAAGCGAATATCGCACGAGCGCCTCTGTGTGGGCGGCTCTGAGGTTCTGTTGTTGGGGAATTCTGTTTCCCCCCAAAAAATTCTTTCGCACGCCGGATTTTTCAACTTGATTTTGCGGTGCTGAGCGCACTTTATCAATCATCGAAGGAATCGAGCAAACAACGCGAGAACCACTTCAAAACCCATCCAATTGTAAGCCACTTGAAAGTATTTCTGTTCATTGCGGAGACGTTGATTGAGTTGGAGAGCCAACATGACAAAAAATGATTCTAAGCCGTATTTTTTGCCAGTCAAAATTAAGGGTATATATGTACACATACCTGAAGTTGTACAAGAGGTAAGCGGAAGTAGTTACGACTAGGCTTTAGTGTAGTTTAATTATTGAATATAAAAAATGATATAATCTAAGCTAAGTGCAATAGGTTCTTAAAGGAAAAATTAAACAAGGAAACATTATTAATTATTTAACATAAAAAAAAGGTTCTTTAAATATACAAAACATCAAGAACCAGAAGAAAACCATATGTACCACAAAATATATTGTAATGAGAAGAACATTAGTTTAACCTTAAAAAAATATAATAAAAACCCAACTAATGAGTATCTATCTCGCAAAACCTCCATACATCCGTCTTACTCGTTTTGTAATCTTATTGCGCGCTTTTGATTGTTAAGTTTAGAACGCTGATGTTATAACAAATTAACAAAAAATATAATCATATAAAAAGCAGCGCGAACGAGCGAGTCAATGGCATTTCTTATAATTAAACTGGGAGCGAACCTTAATGAGCTAAGCTCGGCGGCAAAAAAAGTTCTCTTCGAATTATAGCCAAATTACGAGAAACATATAATTTAAAAAAAGATTATCATGGGGCTAGCTGTTCTTCGATCATCAGATTGGCATTAGCACCACAGCCACCGCCATTGCCACCATCATCATGCAAATTTCTTTCTTTTCGGCTTTTCTTACACGGCATCCTGCTTGGAACAATTAATCATGGGAACAGCCGATGGCCAAAAAAAGAAGTTCTCGGTCTTAGGCTTTTGGCCAACGAGCGTTGAACTTTCGCTCCTCCGCTTTTGGCCATCCGCGAGAAAGGTTCTTTAGGTTGTAAAAATAGAAATGCCATGCGAGCACAATAATTCATCAGCATAACAAAGAACGCAAATTTCATAATTTCGGTATTCAAAACGAAAACCCTCTGACTAACTGAGCGAGGGTCAAATTTTGGTCTGGTGGGCCTATGGCTTATTTCTTGAACGAAAATTACGCAAAAAACTGATGCCGCACCCAGGCATGAAGGCTTCTTGGCTTGGCCCGAGTTGAGCGGCAGCGCATACCAAATCGAGTGAAATTGTCAACGTAATTTTGCGCAAACCCAGCGGCCAAAACACTTTATATTTCTCCTTTACGTCGCTTTAATTGATTCCTCGCCAGGCAATGACACACATTGCCATAAAAATTCATAGTTGCTTATGTTTTTAATGGCTAACGAAACTGTCGGGGCGGCCCGCGTACACCAGGGCGTATGCGTGATGTGGCTTTAGCTTTGGCTTTGGCTTTGGGCACTGGGATTTTATTGAACCGCAAGCGACGCTGATCGGTTGGCACGACGACCTCAGTTATCACTCTTACTTACCGCGAATTATAATTGATGTTTGCCCAGGCGATGGCCAAGTCCGTACATATGTCTATATTTTTTTGTTTTTGAGCCGCTTACGGAGGGTTATCTGCTCCGAAAAAAATATGGCCCCAAGTGGCAATAATAATGTTTATTGTCGGGCGGCTTCTAAGCTGTGGAAGTTATGTCTCAGTTGACAATGAAAATGTATTAATTACTTTATTAGGCAGGGCAAAGTGAGATGTCAAGCAGGCAGTTTAGGTAACTTTTTATAGACTGTCCTAATAAGTAAAGATAAAAACTTAATCGATGCATAAATATTCCAAACCATATTTCAGCAACTTTGCATAAATGGTTATATTTGATGTTAACCTATTTTTGTACATTTTCTTTTTCATTCATCTTGCATTTTATTAAGCCCAGCTTAAGCAATTAAACATTTCTTAATTATCTATAATATAAAGTGATGGATATCGAGATATTTTTATAGTGGGAGAGTTTTAATCTATTTCCTTTCAAGTTTAAATCCCCAATCAAGTGTCATTTGTGAGGGAAACGCACTGTAAACCAACCGAAAACCGGCTTATTTCCTCCATGTAAAACATTTTCCTTCTGAATGATTTTCGCTGTGATTTCCTTTGACTATTTTATGTACCAATCAGTAACATTTCACTAATGCACTCCGATCTCTCTTCCGACATTTTGCAGCAACGGGCCGGCGTACGATTTCCCAAAGCAGCAGCACAGATAAGTCGACAGCACGACTTGAATTATTGCACGCAACAGCGACAGCAGCAGCAGCAGCAGCAACAGGCCCATCCACAGCAGCCACAGCCATAGCTGCGGCAGGGGCGGAAAAGTGAGGAAAAGCGGCTGGAAAAGCAACCAAAGACGCAGCAGCTTCATTCTACAAAACAATTGTGGAAAAGTGGAAAACGTGTGTGTGCCTGTGTGCCTGTGCAAAAGGCAAACAATAGAAAACCAGATAGAAAATCAGCAGAGAAAACAATCAGCAACAAAGCAGCAGCAGCAATATTTTTGAGTACTTTTGTTTATTTTGTTTGTTGCTGTTTTTTTTTGGTATATGCTTCGGTTACGATGTCGTTGATGAAAATTCATCGAAGCAATGAATCATTTTGCAGTTGCTGGTTGCTCTTGTTGGTGGCATTGTTGGTAGTCGAGGCGGCTTCGGCCACGTTGAGTGAAACACAGACCAATGCAACGCAAACTAATGGTGCAATTAGAGAGCCGGAGCAGCAAACGAGGCATGTGCAACATCAGCAGCAGCAGCAGCAGCAGCAGCAGCAGCAGCAACTGCAGCTGAATGCGACCGCCGGCGATGGCGACGGCGAAAGCCGAAATTCAGCGGAAATTTTCAGTCCCGGCGATGTGGGTAAGTCTTCTACACACTCCACACACTCTACACTCCCAACCCCACACACACGAACGGGAAAAATTGCCAACTAGCCAAAATAAATCTATGCCAATTATTGACCAACTGCCAGCAGACGAGGCAACAATCGCCGCTGCAACATTCGAGTGGCTGACTCAAAAAACAATTGCTGTTTAGGCCAGGCCAGGCCGACCGAAGAAGCCGCCGCCGCGGCATTGGCCAATCTTTTTGCATTTGAAAGCTTGATGTGGTTGTCAACGATGTTGGCGTTGTTATGAGACAGAAAGGAATTGTGTACAAGAGGCAGTCTCCTAGCATTCAATTTAGAGTTTTTGCATTTAACTTTATTAGCTGGGGAGTATAAAAACGGTTTTAAAATTTTGGCTTAGCCATGAGTTGCCTCTTAAAACGTGCCAAGAGCTTTTAAGTAACAAAAGATATCTATTTAGGCTTAATTGTTAATTAACAAAGATACTTCATGGCTGAATATTTATCAATAAATATTTTTGCAGGCCCTTAAATTTAATTTAATTTTAGAAAGGCACTGACCACAAGTGCGACCCATTTACGTTCAAGTTCTCCTCCCCAAGTTTATTAAAACAAGATCCAACTGCAGAGATAAACCCACAAAATGTGAAACCCTACCGAGTTGCAAGTATCCGAAAAAATAAATATGAAACGGTTCTGCAAGGGCAAATGTCGAGGTGAAGATAGCCTGCCTTTCATAAATGCTTTTCAAAAACTGGCTGCAAGTGCCGAGATTGATTAGACCGGCGGCTGGATCTTTTGTCCCTGGCTGCCTCTCGCACTTGGAAATGTAAACAGTAATTGTTATTTTAATTAAGTATTTTCATAAACAATTAAGTTTGGACTTGGTGATTTCTCAAATGCTCCGAGTGCGTGGGTGTCGATAGTCGTTTGCATTTGAAATCGAAATGAAAATTGAAATTGTATTTCGAATTTGAATGTGAATTCAATGGTCGACTTAAGTGTCTTTTTTTATTGGAACAAAGTGTTGGGCCTAGAGTTTTTTTTCGAGATCTTTAAGCCTCAGCCACTCATCTTTATTCATGAACTCGGGGCTTTTGGCTCGAGACTAAGTTTAAACTAACTTTTTATGGTTGAGTGCAAAGGCCCAGAGCTAACTAAACAAATGTTAATGCATTTTGATTATGCTTAATTTATGCACAGTAAAGCAGTTTGTATGTGCCCGATGAATGGGCATAATTTGGCTGTGTTTTGTCGGTCTTTTCCTTTTGGCCAGCCTCCTCTTACGAAATGCAATTTTCGAAGCTGCCCTGGCCAGTTGTAGGTGTCGTTTGCTGGCCACTTGAGCACCCGAGATATTCGTCTGAAAATATCAATATTGGTGTGGCTTGAGGTTGGTGTGTGCTCATTACGTTTACCAGTTTCTTTATTTTTTGTTTCGCTTTTTTTGTGTATATTTTTTTTTTTTTGGAACGAGAGACCTCATGTGCGTCCATTGCGTAATCCCACTCGTTTAGCAGGCGTAGTGAAGCGTTGGCAAGCTCCAAAGAGAAGAAGAGCCAAAGAGCCGAAAGCAAATCTGAAAAGTCAACAAAAAGCCAGCCAGCAACCAGTCAGTCAGCCAAGTGCATTTTGGGGCCAGGTCTGCAGCTGCCAGAGATTCCGACTCAAGCTCTGACTCGGTATCTACCAGGTACCAGGGCGTATACGCAATATGGGGGCGTGCATCAATGTGGGAAAGATACAGAGAAAGAGGTAAAGTAGTGGAGTCATTGTTAGTTGTGCATAGAGAGAAATTTCTATCAAATTTGCTGGAATATTATAAAGCTAAAACTATTTAAAAAGTTAAGCAATATAAGAGAGATTAGAAAGAGGGAAATAAATGTTTATAGATCTTAAAAGCTTAGATAAAAATTTTACAGAAATACTAAATTTCTTTCAGTGTAATCCCGTAGTAAGAGCAACTGCAACTGTTCAAATATTTAGCCCTTTTGCCTTCCGTATTACGTACTCTGATTCGGATTTTGTTTCTGCCTTTAGCTTTTTCCCTCCACTCGCTCCATTCGCTCGATATGTAATAACAAATATTCAATCAAAATATTTGCTCTGTTCATTATTTGATAGGTCCGAGGCGCACATGTGTAAACAGGCCAGCGAACATACAGATATCGGTTGATTTATAATAGATCTTCGTCACGGAACTAATCGATGGCGTCGAGTTCAGGCGCACCGTGATCGTTTGGCAAGGCCAAGAATTATTTACATATAATTATGTAAAGTTTAGAGCTGGGAGGGCTTTGAAAAAAGATAACTGAAACAACAAACAAACAATAGCTAGCATTGAATGAAAATAAATATGGTTCTCTCGGTAATTTGATTTCAGTTTGAAGATAAGGCAATACCGGGTACATTTTCATTATAAATACGTTTGTTTTCCTCAATTTCATCTGTCAAAAACAAGTTATAATATAATTATAATTTAATTTAATATTTAAACTACCCAATAGATTAAAATTTAATAATTTGGTTTGAATGTGAATCCCCCAAACTTAATTTCTATTCTTTTTCTAATTCCCACAAAATTGGGAGTACAATTTAAAGGCTGAAAGCCACATACATTATATAACAAGTGTAAAATGATTCAAGTTATCATCTAATGTTTTTCCTTATTTCCTGGATATTTACATTAATTTCGCATGGTTTTTGCCTTTGAATTGAATTTAATTTGAAGACCTCATTCCCATTCCCAGTTGGTAACTTTTGTGGTTAGTTTCTTGTTTTTTTTTTGTTTTGCTAGGAAAAGGAAATAAAACGTGCAATTTGTGTGTTGGCGGTGAATTTCAATTTAGTGTGTTTTTATCTTCGCCTTATTTTTTATATAAACTGTTTATAATTTCTTTTTATTAGCTTTCGTTGCGGACTCGGTTTATTGAACCCTTTTGGCAGGTCCATAATTTGGTTAATTTCCTTCGCTTCGTTGTCTCTCTCGGCGGTTTTATGTTATGTATTTCTCGGCTGTGTGATTAATAATAAAACCGCTGGTGACCCACAACTCCGGGTTATGCAATAGCGATGATTTAGTGGCGACTTAATTAAAATCCGTGGGACAAAAGAAAGCGGCCGAAAGCTAATTATGGGGGTGGTGCAAAGGTTTCGTCTGCTGCGTTGCGTAAAAGGGGCGCTGAAGCTGATGATGAGCATGTGCCACGCCCCTTCTGGCCATTCGCAACGCCTCAATGCACAGGTATTGAAAAGTACTTTTATTTTCCGCCCGAGCTCGCTAAGCCAAACAAAAAAACGGAAGCCCCCGAACGTCGCACAATGGCATCGAGCGAGATATGTGTATGTAGTTGTAACTAAAGAAAAGCTGAAAATCCGAGTTTTAACAAAACTCGGCAATTATCCAACATGTGCGCCTTTGAAATGGAAAATAAAGTGGAAATCGCTCTCTGGGCCGTAATTGCGCAATTAAAAGGTCAGTCCCATAAACCTTATATTGCCAACATTTGGGTGTCAGCGGTCTGTCAAGGCGGCCGGGCCCGGCAAGGGTTAAAGCCCCACCAGGAAGCCCAAAAAGCCAGAGCCAAAACGATTCATTTAGCGGAATTTCACGACAACTTCAGCTTCAGCTTTGGTTTCTGTTTTCAGTTTTGTAGATTTGCAGCTTGCAGCTTTCAGTCTCATTTCCGCATTGACATCCGTGATGCGATGCTTTTGGCTTGCATTTCTTCGTCGCGAGTGCGAGTACCTTTGCCATTTCTCTTGGCTTTCTCACGTCCCAACGTCGCTGGCAGCTGCACTTCCTGCATTTGTCTGCACTTTCTGCACCCACAAAAGCTGGCTCGCAGCGATGGCTCCTTCTTTGGCCAAATGTCGAATTGGACAACATTGGCATGGCTCCTGCGAAGAGTTGGAATCGATTGGGCTTTATGGCCTGAATGCAGTGATAATATAAATTGTGGCCTTCATTTTGTAGAGATGTTTTTAAATATTACACATAAATTACAACAAATTTAATTAGAAGATGTCGGATTTTTTATATATTATTATTATTTTATTTATTATTCTTTCCTTAGAAGTGTAACACTTTAAATTACTGCGCCAGTCAATATTTTAACGGTAATCGCGATCTATTTCGATATATCAATTCCGATTTATTAAAATGTCTGATATTTTCGATAATATATAAATAATAGTTATATTTTAAAGTTAAAGAATATATATTTTGATATTTAAAATCAAAATTTCAGATATTTTTTTTCGATATTTTCGATAATTAATAGATATTTCAAAAAAATATATATATCCATTAATTATTTGAACACGTTTCATTGATTTTTTCCAGTGACTTTTTCAATAAAACTCCCCATTTATCACCGCCTATAGAGTCCAGTTTGTGTGGACTACACCCCCTATAAAACGGAATTGCCCGTTATGCTCAAGGAGCTGTGCGGCATTTGCTGGATTTTTCATTTCGCGTTGCATGCTTCGATTTCACATTAGAAATGCTTTCGATTGGCGATGCCAGCTGAAAACATGTCTTGCATGTCCGCAGCTCAGTGAGTCAAAAAAACGAAAATCCAAAAACGAAAAAGAGCCGAAATAACCAAACACGTTTCAGCCATGAACGTGGGATGGGATATACTCATAGTATATATACCTATGTATATGGAGGATAGGGTGCAGCGAGTTGCAGGCTGCAAACGAAAGTGAGAAATGCAAGAAAGAAAGAAAAAAACCAAGTGGGAAAATAAGAAAAATTGCAACGAAAGCCGGAGAAAGTTTTTGTTTCTGCCAAGGCGGCATTTAAAATGTGAATTTATGAACTGCCCGCTGTTTCTGCGAGCGGTTATGAGTGCCGCCTCTGTGTTTGTCTTTCTTTCTTTCTCTAAAGTAAGTTGGGCAAATGCCGTGGAAAATACTGAAAACTGAAAACCAGAAAGCAAAAGTGAGGCTGAATTAGTGCCAGGGCATTAATGAAAGTTTTCAGCGTTTATGTTGATTGGATTTGCATTTGCATTCGCTCTGCATGAATGGCTTTCTTTTGCTGCCCAGGAAACCGACGAATAAGTGAATTTAAATGATTCAGAAAGTGATGAGTCAAGGTCGCTAAAAGCGTAAGTCTTAGCCAAGTCTTTTCTGAGAAATCTGTGTGGAATGATTAAATATGGCAAGGGTAGCTGAGAGATTTGTTTATTTTAATTCAGTGAAATATTTGGGGGAATTTAAATGGAGAAATTCATTGGAATAAATATGATTTGTTTGATAAATTGGATGGAAATGTTGTATTATTTATTTGTTTTCTAATAAAATGTAAATTAGCAGACTAATTAATTTGTTAACCATCTTCAAGGAACTGTTTTAATTCAATTCAATTCAATGCAATTGCTATAACCTCTGTTATTATTCAATCAGCCTTCATGAACAACTTTTAATTTCTTACCAAATTAAATTAAGTAATAAAAACTATTAATGGCTACAGACCAGCTCGTTCCCTTCTAAAACTATTTCCGCTACTCAGCAAAACTGCACTTTTAAATTAAATTCAAAATTAAATAAAAATAATAAGCATTGTGTAACTTTTGGCAGAGTTTCTGATGCCTAATTATAAATTATAAATTCGGTCTATGTGTCATGGTTGTTTTGGGGCGGAAATTTCCTAATTTTCTGTCAATTTAGATTTTGGCGGCCTGTGCAACGTTGCGTATGATTGACATTTGTGTCACAGCCACAGTCGGTCGCTATATATATGTGATTATGAATTTTCCGCTCATTGAATGATATTTCATAACTTCAAATGTGACACCATTAAATGAGTTTAGACAATCGAATCAAACACAGCTGTCAGCACGATCGAATGCATTGCGTGTTCGAGTGTTTTACTTGTCGAGTACATACTACTTCCAGAGTGTTTCTCGGTTTGTTCGTCTGTCAATTAGCAATGAGCAAACTGCAAAGTCAGCTGTGACTCCGAGCTGCGACTGTGTCTGTCAGGCCCCTCTGCCCACTCGTGGCGGTAATTTATTTTTAATTAAAAGTTCTAAACAAAAGCCAAGACATGCGATTCATTCAAGCGCTAATATTCAGGCAGCCAACCCCCGCTCAACTATCTATAGTTTGGTTTTGTGTTCTTCTAACTCAATTGTGGTTGGTACACTGAGGAAAAGGTTAGATTTTATAAAGAAGTTAACAGGTTTCAAATAATTTTCATAAATTATTGTATGTGCACTTTGAAATTAATCTGGTTATAAAGAAAATACTAAACGGACAATTAATATATTTTCTAAAAATATCTTAGAGCTTATATTATATAACTATAATATAATTTTTCTCCCTGTTTAAGCCAACATTGACTGTGGCTTCGGTTCGGGTGGCATCTGTGCAATTATTAGGGGACGCGAGGTGGCCGAGGCAAGGGGGCAAGGCAACCTTGATGGGCTTTGTGCGGCGGCAACAAAGTCTCATTAGCTGCCAAATAAAACTTGGCTTTTTTCGACCAGAATCGCCAGCCAAACCGGGCGGGGTCTTCTCCATTGTTCGCCTCGACCAGAGGGGCCAGAGTTCGATCCGAGTTTCGCAAAAATGTAGAAGCTAATGCTGGCATTAGTCACGCCGTCGCATCCGTTTGATGGCTGCTTTGTTTTCGCATTTAACGGGAGATTAATCACCTGCCAAATGCTGCACAATTTTCGGGCATTATGTAAGCTGTTTAGAATTCCCCAAACCTCTTTCGCAGTTTGCAATTTGCCAATTGCCAGAGAGCTCCACAAAAAAATATGAAGCAAAATAAACACAAATAGCTGTTGACAGCAAAGAGAACCGTTTCTAAAGCCCGTCTTGGTTGGGTTTTTGGACTCCGACTCGGATTTGGTTTTGTTTGGCCCAACTTGGCTCGGGCACAGACGAAAAAATCGTGTATATGACCAAAATCAAATTAAAATTCCACAACGCATGCCAAGCAGTGGCCAACAGCGGCATTTTCAGCATGGCTAATGCCAAGAAGTCGCCCGGGCCAACTCGGAATAGCCAGTCGAAGTTCCCAATTCCGAAAGGGAGGAAGTCAAAGCGCCGGGGAAGTACTCTTTCCTGTTGTGAAAATGTAATAAGTTCATAAATTCATTCGAAATTTAAATAATCAAGGAAGAATTCACTATGCAACTTTTCATTTCTAGAATTTGCTGTATCTTTCTCTGGAGTTTCTCCAATTCTAACCTTATAGTTAAGCCACCTTTTGGCAGTATATATATGTACATCCATAGCCGATCCGCTGTCTGTGACTGCGACTGCGACTGTGGCCAAAATGGCAACCGACGGCTGCTTGTCGGTTGTCGTTCGTTGTTTCATTGAAGGCGACGTGACGAGACGCCCAAATGGGGCGCTCAGTGTTGAAAAATCCGGCAGAAAACGCCGCCGAACGAAGAGGCCGAGAAACGACCGGGCCAAAACAAACGTCTAAGTGGCCAAAATGCGGCAGCCAGCGGCGCGGCAGTGGCACAGCGGCATCTGCAACTTGTTCTAGCCGCGTTGCCAGTGCAACCTTGGCCTAAACTGCCAGCCAATGAACTAAATGTTTGTGAAAAGCAGCAACAGTGTTTGTTGGCGGGCATTGTTTCCCCTCCGAGTTTCTGTTTTGGCTCTTTTGGCAATGCGAAAATTAAACAATTGTGCAAGCCGCCTTGTAATTGTTGTGCCCGGATCGCGGGTCAAACAGCGCAGCGCTGCTTAGGCCCATTGCCCAATAATGGCCATAATGACCAGCTGCCTGGCCGGAGGCTCCTCTACTCGTCGTAGAACATAGAAGCTGCCAGAGGCCTTTGCTAATTAGCAACTGCAACAATACGAAAATAAATGCAAATCAAATGAGAAATACATTTCGTTGGTGAACCAGTTGGTCGGGTCGAAACGCTTTTTGGGCTAAGAAGCCAGCGTTTAAGCCAGCTGATTAATGGCCCAAAAGAGCAGCCTCGTTTCTCAAGATCCATGCTCATGTTGTTGATGGCAAGAGATGCTATTTTGCCGTTTGTTAATACCGCAGATGATGCTGGCGATGGCGATGCCGATGATTATGATTGTTGGACGAGGCCTTACCCTAGGCAAAGTTCGCATTCCAAACGGGTTCCGTGCTTGCCGCCTTAGTCGCATTTAATTTCCATTTTCAGATTTGTTTTTCCAATATTTGTCACGATCTGGCGTCAAGAATGCCAGCGGCAGGCAATCTACACTGAGCAAGAAAAACTATAAGAAAATGGGGACAAGAAAACCTTATTCTTAATGTGAGTTAAGTGTTTATTTAATATATTTTTCATTATAAGGAATTTGTTGGATTTTTAAAAAGTTGTAGGTTCAAAGACAATAGCAAAGATTTTATTGGGAAATGTATGACTTTACTATTCATGGAACTCTCTATTCACTGATTCGTAGAAGTTACAGCATCAAAAAAGTGTCATTGCATACTTATTCTTTTCTTTATTTATTAAATAATTTGGGAATTAATTATTTCCGAGGAATTAAGAATAATTAAAAGCCTTATTCAATGGTTACTTAAGGCTTTATAAGAATGACAGACCTTTTTAAACAATAATTATCAAGAAAAAATAGTTATAAAACACCTCAAACAATGCACCATTGTTAGTTAAGTTAGTTTATAGAATAAACAAGTTCAGTGTAGAATTTACAATTCCAATCAATTTTTTGCGCTTTGCAGTTGGGCAAGTCCCCATTGAAAATATTCCAGTGAATATCTGATCTAACGGGTAAATATTTTTACTTTACAGATGCCGTCGGCGATAAGCCCACCACTTATAGGCCCTCGGGCGCGAATAGGCCATCGATTGCGCCGCTCAACTCGGCGCAGGATCGGGAGCGTAAGCTGATGAATGTGCTGGCTGCCCGGCGGTCGGCCCTTCATCGCGGTGGCTTCCGTACCCGGATTGGAACCACCGGACGCAGTGCCATTTCCCCTGCGGCCGCGGCGGCGGCAGCGGTGGAGAGTACCTCGAAGGCGCCCAGTGATCCTCGGTCCGTGTGCATCCGCAACTGTACCAAGAACTTCACGCGACGCACCACCGCCAGTTGCATGCGGCAGTGCGCCAACTTCACCCGCATGGCCATGGCCTCCAATGGCAACAGTTCGGTGGTGCTGAAGGGTCTGGCAGCCAAGGGATCCTCCGGCTCCGCGGGAGATCGCGACACCAACGAGATTCTCTTTAGCGACGAGTCCTCGCACGGACTGTTTGTGGTGGCCAAGGACCAGAATGACACGGTGAACCACATAGCAGACGGTGTGAAGCCACCCGTGGTGGGTGGCAAGGGCATCCGGAGCAAGGCCACCTCCATGGAGCGCGGGGAGGAGGATGCCGAGGAGGAGGAGGATGAGCTGAAGCCATATGTCTACTTTGGAGCCAAGCTGCCGCCGATTCGACCCGGTGGCTTGACCATTAAGCCCGCCGAGGGCGATGACGAGCACCCGCGAGTGCTGGAGGTTTCGGTGGCTCAGAGCAGCACCACCACGACGCTGACCACAACCAGTAGCACCACGCCGGAGCCACCGAGCACCACTAGACCCACTGCCTCTACCCGGAGACCCTTGACGCCCGTGGAGCGTAGTCGTAGTAGATACAAGTATCACATGAGGGACCGGGGACTTGCTCCGGCCCCTGCACCTGCGGCAGCCCCACCTGTCCAGCCAGTGAGTCGTACGAGGTATGTGGGCTCGGGAAGACCCACCGCTGGACTCTCTGATCCTGTTCAGGAGACGAAGCAGCCAGAAGCAGAAGCACCCAAGCCAGTGATGGTGCGGAGAGTGGTGCAAAAGGCAACGCCCTCCTCCTCCACGCCACTGATCATCACAGTACTGAGCGCCGAGGAGGAAACCACAGTGGGGCAGGCGGAAACCAGCACCTCGACGACGACAACGACAACCACTACGACAGTGAAACCCACCACGACAACCAGTACAAGTACCCAGGCACCCAGCACCACCAGAAGAACAACCACGACTACATCGACAACGACAACGACAACGACACCAGTGCCCACAACAGCAGCCACAGCCACAATTCCTACCTCCACAGCTACGACGACAAGTAGCACCACGGCCAGCACCACCACTAGCACTACTAGTACCTCCACTCCTGTCCCTTCAAAGGCACCCAAAACCATCAGTGAAAAGGATACAGAGCTCATTAGGGCCTTGGGACCGGCCTTGACCCAGGAGATCAATATCGAGGAGTCAAACAATCTGATCATCTTTTGCAAAAACACCGCCGACTGCGGGGCTACTCCTCGCACCCAAACCCAGCCCTCGCACACCACCGACTCCAGCCAGAAGATCCTGCGCACCACCGTGCTGACCTCGGTGAGATCCACTGTGAATCCTCGACCCACTAGTACCAGTACGACAACCACGTTGGCACCTCCGCCTGTTGTGCCAGCTTCATCCGGGGATGTCTACATCGGGATTGTGGAGTCTTCCTCCTCCGCTGCGCCACAGGATATAAGCTCCACGGTGATAGCCAACGAAAGGGATCTAAATCTGGAGATGCGGAGGATGAACCTGGTCACTCTGGTGCTGGTTGCAGTGGGAGTGATTCCACTGGCCGCCATTATCCTATACCTGGCGAGGAACTATGTGGTGCGACGTAGGGCCAAGCAGGGCGAGGTCTTTGACGTTTGCATCACGGACCAGCAGCCCATCAGTCCCGTGAAGAAGGTGGACTCCAAATACCAAGTGGAGGACGACGAGGATGAGGTGGATCATCCGCATCATCACCAGCACCATCAGCAGCAGCAGCACCATCAGTCCATGCCCATGTCCCAAGCAGCCCAGAGGGATGCGAACCACAATAGGTATGGAAACAACAACGATGACAAGACATCGCTGGCCAGCGAGTTCCAGGAGTTTGAGCGGAGCAACATCAGGCTGAAGAGTCTCCTCGGCGAGGGCAACTTTGGCCAGGTGTGGAAGGCGGAGGCGGACGATCTGAGCGGCCACTTTGGGGCCACCAGGATTGTGGCCGTGAAGACAATCAGAGCCTGCAGTGCCCAGGTGAGCCTCAAGGACGAGGCCAACATCATGCGCAAGCTGGGTTCCCATCAGAATGTGGTCACGCTGCTGGGTGCCTGTGTGGAGAGCGGTAAGTCTTCGCTAATAAATTAATTAATTAAACTTAATCTAATTAAACTTTCCTTCTCAGAACCCCACATGCTGATCATGGAGTACGCCATGAGAGGTCGCTTGCTGTCCCTCTTGCGGGCAGCGCGAAGTGCCACCAATATATTGCCAGCATCAGTGCCAGGCGGCCGGAGTCTGGCTCCTCTGTCGCCCCGCACCTTGGCAGGCTTTGCCCTGGATATAGCCTGCGGGATGGAGTACATAGCGGGCAGAAGGGTAAAATAATCAGAAACACACATACCATGTTTTGTGTATTTGTACTTTATTAATGATTAACTTTTCCCTAGATCGTCCATCGAGATCTGGCCGCTCGCAATGTGCTCCTCGATCACAATGGCATGTGCAAGATCTGCGACTTTGGCATGTCCATTGATCTGGACGCGGAGCGTCTGCGCAAGGAGCAGGAGAAGAACGCGGCCAACGACCTAATGCGCCACAATGCCCAAAAGTTCAAGTTTGACTTTGGCAGCCGATACATCCTGCAGCACTGGCAGCACACCTTCGGCCAGGGTCATGGTCCCGGGCATGGGAACTGCTCCAAAGAGCACGGACACGGGGAGAAGAAGTCGCACCATGGCCACGACACCATCGGCAAGCGGCACGCTCTGCCCATTCGCTGGATGGCGCCGGAGAGCCTGCAGTACCACATGTTCACCACCGAGACGGACATTTGGGCGTTCGGCATCGTCCTCTGGGAGATAGCCACGCTAGGTAGGTTATGGGATTCCGAAAAAGTCAGAAAAACTAAAGGTTAACAGAAAGTATTGAGGGTAGTTGCCGTTAAATCAAACCTTATATCTCTTTAATCTAATTCGAAAAGTCGTTGCGTTGAAAGATGTTCATTAACATTGATCTATTAAACTGTTCAGGCCCAAACTAAAGTCATTAATTCTATTTAAAATGTCAAGAATAATAGCATTTATCTCGCAAAATGTGTATTCAATTTATAAAGTAAATAAGACAACTAAATTAAGTTGTCGTTTCATGATTCTATAATGAGGACATTTAATTTGGAGTTGAGTTTGCGGTTATCTGCTAATTTATGTCGCCCACAATGACGCATCCTAATCCAGGCTATTGTTTCCATATTTCAGAAAGCTAATTAAACATTATTCAACAGATAATTATCGGGCTAAAGCTATACTAAATTGTGATTGACAGTCTGATATATTACAAGCTGAAGAGAGTTTACATCAGTTCTAAATTTTCTTAACATTTATTGATATTCATTGTTCGACTTCCTGACACATTAAGTAATACTTAATCCAAATTCCAGGCTCCACCCCGTACTCCCAGCTGACTGGCCGGGAAGTCATCCGTCGGGTGCCCCAGGGACTCCGTCCGGAGTTGCCCAAGGAGAGCCGGCACGAGTTCTACAACCTAATGTCCCGCTGCTGGCACAAGGACCCGCACATGCGACCCTCCTTCGCCCAGTCCCGGCTGGAGATCACAAGGTCGCTGCACAAGTGGGTGGACGACGACTCGGCGGCGTCGGACTACATGGACGTGAGCGGGTTCAGCGAGGATCTCGAGCATGGAGTGGTCTACTTCAACCACCGGATCTCGGAGTTCGAGTGCGAGATATGACGCTGACTGAACCCAGCCCCCTCCAAGCATCTCAACCACCTCAGTCCCATCCCGAACTCATCCAAAAAAACCACCTATCCTTCGAAATTCTCTTCGCCTCCCCAGACGTGCTGGTCGAGCAGTATTATTTGTATTTTATCGTTAATCTTCCACTTCGGTCCAGAGAGTTTCTTTCATTGTAAATATTTATACAAAAATTCTTATGATTTACGTTTAATGAAATGGCGCTACCTATGCCTAGTTTAATATTCGTCACTTAGTTCTTCTAGTCTGTATCTCTGAATTCCCATCTTCGAGTTGAGCTATAGCCCCCGACGTAGCCCCGATTTGACTGCACCATCCAAACATAGAGTTCGAACCACACCTGTTGTGTAAAATTATTCGTTGATATAGATAGGCGTGCAGCGCATAGGATCTATGTAATTGTATTTGATATCTAGCTATAGAATTGTACAAATAAATTAATTAAACACGAAATATAATTATGATTATTACACCAGTTTGAAGTGGTTATTATTTATGTGTTGCGGGGTCATTTCGAGATTTTTGTTTACATCATTTGATTAAAAATCTTGTTGTTGGATGATTAAGTCTATAGTAATTGAGAATTTAATACACTGAAAGCACAGGTTGTTTGGGTCTTTCTTTGATCTTAACAACTACCTTTGGATGTTTTTTCTGTTAACTGAATGAAGGGCCAACTATTAGCTTACATTATTTTGTTTCAAATATAAAGCTTTTTCGGCTTATAATGCCAGTCAGGCAGCATTTCATTCAACTTAACTCTGGCTTGAGCTTTCATCTTTTTCTTCACATCCGGCAACTTGGCTAAGCTGGTTCCATCAAACTGGTTCCATGAGCAAGCGGGCTTTTTTCAATTTTTATGAAAATAAAGTAGTGAAGGAAAATATACAAAATATTTAAAACAAAATTCAGTGTCACTTAAAATTTGTTAAACTTAATTTTAAGAAATAAAATAAAAAGAAAGAAAATTAAATAAAAATAATGCTTCTTTTTAAGAATATTTTAAGAACATCGTTAGAACCCACTATGTTTTAAAGGACAAATTAATGCATATATAAATATATGAATAATATATATTTATTTTTGAAAAGAGTCTCAAAAGTCATGGATCTCTCTTTTATGGGTTTGTAAAACCTTTAAGCTAACCTTGAAAATGTATAAATATATATTGTGAACCATATTTTATGTAAATCAGTAGTACTTCACATATTTAAGACCATATTGCACAAGCCTACGAAGCCCTACAGGCCTAAACTTAAAACCGGAATTCGGTTTATAAATATACTTGTTTAAAAATATATGCATAATTAGGTCTTCTGGTGTATGCCTTTTGAATATCAACCTGAAATGCAAAACCATAAAGTAAACCTGATTATTTTCAATGCCAAAGTTCTTATGCATTTTATATTACATTTCAAAAAGGCAGGGTCAGTAATCCCAAACCGAATCCAACCAGACTGCAGTGCCACTTTAGTGGTCGGTCGGTCACTCCCCAACCGGAACACACAAGTCGGGAAAATAAAGAAATAAATATAAAAATAAAACTGTAATGTGCAAATTAGCCAAGTGCATCGCGGTTTTACAATTTTACTTTATGGCCACTGAGATGAACGCCGGTAGCGGAAAAATCTACCTATATGCGGCGTGAAAATCCAAAGAGATGCTGAGTTGGCTTTGGTGGACGACAGTTTTGGCCATGGTTGCCTGATTGATGACGCTGCAATTAAACACACGTCCAGCGATGCGGTAATCTCGACAAATGGACATTAAGATAAAGTGCGTGGAGGCTGGAAAACTTGCGTTGCGTGCAAATGAAAACGAAATGAAAATCCAGCTGGTAACGTTTTACCGCTGCTGTGGTTACCAAGGAAAGTGTGAAGAAAATGCTCTTTAAGTGGTCATTGCAGGCACTTGCCCTGGAGCACTTGACGCTATAGTTTATGGGTTTAACCAATGATGAAGAAATAACAATAAAGCGCAAAAAAGCGAAACGACAAAGGCACGAACAATCATTAATAGATGCGGCACAGTGGGATGCCAGACGATTTAAAGTCATTAGCTTGGTATATTTATAGATGCTTTATGGTTTCCGTAAGGGATATTAAGGAAAATTTCCACTCATGAGGCTATATTTGGTAGTAAAAGTTCATTGGCGTTAAAGTAAGAGAAATCTTACTAAAAAACTTAATTCTTAACTGAGAAAGCAAGGAGTTTAAAGTGGATTGAAAGCATTTTATTAAGAAATGTTTTTATGATTTTCTTTATAATTTTACTTTATTTTTTGTCCATGTGAAAAAATATTAAAGAGAATTAATTAAGTCTTAATTAATTGAATAAATATATTAAAACAAATCTTAATTTATTTTCAAACTTGTATAAAACATCTGCAAAATTTTAATCGCTATTAAATCCACTGTGCTTTGACTGACGGATAGGCGGAGGCGCTAACAACCTGCCCAAAGTTGCCACCGAGGGCTGTCTTAAAAAAACGAAAGTGCCGCCGCGGCTGGCTGTAAAATTAATTTTCTTTCCTCAACTCCTGAACTGAGCCCCCCCTTGATGGAGTGGTCAGAGTGTTTTTCATGGCTAATGATGCCGATAGAAAGCAGTTTAAATATACGGCTTAGCATGCTTCCGTTTTTGGCGATTTGCTTCCTGACCCAGTCCCAAAACAAATGACTTCGGACACGAACTTGGCGAGCGACTCTGGGCTAGAGCCAAATTATTTATATAAATAATGAAAAGCTTCCGCATTTAGCGCTAATATATTCATATATGCAAATGGGAGCCATCTAAGCAACGGTTCAATGACCTGCGAAATGCAGAGCTGCACAAGAAAAGCAATTTGCCGAGGCACAAACACGTTGCAGAGAGTTGAAATTGCAGCAAGAGGTCCAGAACGCCAACCGAGCCAAAGTCACTGAGACAGCAGCAGCAGCAAAAACAGCAGCAGTAGAAGCAGCAGCAACAGCAGCAGCAGCAGCAACATAAGCAAAAGCCGCAGCAGTTAAAGAAGCAGTGAGCAGCAGCCGAGGCAGCAAATCAGTCGGCGGCGAGTGTTGAAAGCGTTCAGACGTAGCAGGCGGACAAGAAACAAGACCAGGTCCAAAACGACCCAGTGAAGGTGAATGCCAAGAAGTGCGGCAAAGTAGAAAATCCGCTAATTAAGGCGCGTGTGAAAAGTGTGAAAAATCTGCATTCAAAATCCGTAAATCCGTACTCAAAAATCAGCCAGACGGCACTGGCCAAAGCCATAAAAAGTGAAAATTATCGCCTCTAAGTGGAGTGGAAGTGGAATGGAAACTCGGTTCTTGCGCCGCAACAGGAAATAAACAGTTAAAAAGACCGATCGAAGAAGGGAGCGGAGCGACTGGGTGAAGAAGAACCCAAGACTGAAGCTGATCTGAGGTGATTTCTTGGGCTCAGCCTCGTTTTATAAATTAATCATAAAAAAAAGAGCGGAAAGCAGAAAACCAAAAACAAAGAAACAAAATCGAAATTGGAATTTCAAAATACGATTTTATTTGTTGTGGTTGTGGTTGTTGTTGCGGCTGCGGCATGTGTGTGTATTTTAGCCAAATATGTGAAATGGAAAAAACTTTCTAAATGAGCTGGGGAGCAGAAAAAAGAGCGCTTACAGCGACGCACAAAAATTTGAATTCTTTTTATTCTTTACGCCCGAGGAAATTGTGTCAGTCCGAGCTGTTTAAGGCGTGCGTGTGGGTCTGTTTATTTGTGTATATGAGTTGCAGCTTTTCGGTATTTATGCTCGTGTCGAGTTCGTGCCCTGAGTCTTTCGTTTTGGGCCCGGCAAATTGCTTGGGACGTTTATGACGCGCTTTGTCTCGCAGGTGATATTGATTCCCCGATTCCGATACCGAAGGGGACAGCTGTCGTCGCCTCTGGTGGCTAGTGGTTCAGCGGGTTCGCTTACTAGGTTAGTCGGTTAGCACCTAGTTGCGCCTTGGTGTTAGTCTGCTTAGTGGGATTCTGCGGAGATTGTCAGCGCGACTTTCTTGCTTTCCGATGCTGCTTTAATTTGTTTTCTTCAATTCGTTGTGTTTTATATTTTCTTTAGCTTTTGCTGCCTTTTTTTTCGACTGCGGCCCCGTTTCGTTGTCTGCGCAACGCACGCAAATTACAAGTTAATTAAAGTGGCCAAAGAATTCGCTGGGGGATTGCATGCTCAGCCAGCTGCAGCATCTGCATCTGCATTGGTATCTGTATCTGCAACCCACTCCCCTGTCCGATTGTAATTTGTTTTTTATTTGTAATCTCCTGCGATGGCACCCACGCCAAATTGCTGGGATGCCTGGGAACCGAAATAATGGCTGCAACATATGGGAAACGACCGCGACTTATTGGCTTAATTTGATTAATCGTGGTACAGCGCTTTCCCAGCCGGTTGCGGGTTACCAGTGTATATATATATGCAAAGGCCACACAATATAAACACAACAAAAAAAGAAGAAATAACCAGAAGCACCAGCGCATTTTCCTTCAGCCTTTGCGGCCATTAGCGAAGATGGTCTCCTGCGCAGGTGTGCGAGATAAATTAAAGACTGCGGGCCTCCATGACAACGGCGGCATCCTCACGTTCGTGCAGCTAACATTGCGCATCATTTCATTCAATTATTTGCCTTGGGTGCCTGTGCCTGCGATGCCTGAAAGAAACGAATCTCGCCAATCTCCGGCCCACGTCTGCCATAAGTCTTCAGGCCCGGCCTTGGAAGCTGCCTTTTCTAAACTGTCAACTGCGGTTGCCGCTCGGCAGATGCCGCCAAATTTTCACTTTTCATCTGCACAAAAGGTCACAGCATCTTTGGCAAACATCGAAGCATGCAGCTGTGCTGCGAGTGCCATTGCCTCCGAGGAGTTGGACGCTGACTTTGTGGCGTTTTGGGTGTAGTTAGCATTCAGATTTGTCAGCTCCTTGGTCTATTCAGCGGAATAATGAAAGAAAAAGAGAATGATAGAAAGAAAGAAAGAAAGAAAGACTTTCCTCTGCCAATAAGACATTTGCATCGCTAAGGAGAGAAACCCCAGGGCAGTTCACGAAAAGGCAGGGCTCACTGGGGAATAGTGATGTCAAGTTGTGGGTTTTTCAAACAGATATGTCCTTTTTTGGGCTGAAAATATATAATATAATAATATATATTTATATATATATAGTATTTATTCAATTTCTTGGTCTAGAAATGACTTGAATATTCTATTTAAAGAATATACATACATATAGAATTTTTAAGTTTGAAACATTTAGGTTTACATTTTTCCTGCTTCAGCTTTATTTTTAGTCTAATATTAATGAATAAGGTTACAATAATCATTAAATATTTAACTCTATTCCTTCATATTTCTTATTATTAGTTTTTGGCTAAAGTATCTCACTACAATTTATAATTTATACTCAAGCCTCGTGATTTTCTTTCGATTTCAATCAGCATCAAGTACTTTTAATAACAATTTAAATGATTAATAAAGTATAAATATATATTTAAATATTTTCCCAAAGCCCTGTGTATGTAAAATATATACTTTTAATAAGCCTTAAGTACAGTAATAATGTTTTAAAACATTTTCCTGTTCCGCTCGTTACGATTGATTTGTCTTGTGTTTCTTGGCTGCCATCACTGCCTGGGGGGCAGGGAGTCTCGCCAAGCCTTTAGCGCTTGACAAATGTCTTCATCATGACGATAGACGATAGGAAGTTAGGGCCACTGCCAAATCAATCACACGACCTTTCTGCATGTCTTATTGCCAGTAAAGTGCCGTAAAACTGCAGGCCAGAGTCATAACCTCGTGTGGTAATAAAAATGGAAAAAGTAACAACAACCGGAGCGGCTTCGCTGCTTCACGCCTTGTTGGGCAGTCAACAGATATGACAGGCGACTCCGACTCCGGATGAGATGATGATCATGATCATGACGACGCCGATGGCTGAGTGCGATTACCAAAAGCTGGCGACGCGAGATGCGGCTGCCGTAATAGCAATAGTTATAGTCTTAAGAGGCTTGTGTCTTGGCCTGGCCAAGACGACGACGACGACGACGATGGTGGTTATGAACCGGGTGCTCTGCAGTCGTAATAGTTAACGCTCATGCTAATGACTCTTACTTTCGATGGAAAGCCGAAAATAAGCGGTTATGAATTTCTATTCAAATTGCACAAGTCCAAGAATAGACCAAAGGTGCTTCTTTGTTTTGTTGAAAGCGTGTGAGTGCGGCCATAAATAAACTATTAAGCAGCTCTCATTGTTCGGTTCGCGGAATTGAGCCAAGCTTAGTTACAGCCACTGACCGCCCCCTGAATTAACTTTCCTTTGCAGACGAATTAAGCCACGAAAACACAGCCAGAAAAACAGAAGAGCTGAAAATGAAAGTGGGCCGCGCCTTTGGCTGCCTCTTCTGGGCCCTGCTCTATTGTGTGCTCTATCTGGACCTCGTAAGCGCCAACTCCGCCGATGACGAGCTCCTGGACTTTGACTTTGCGGACTCCAAGGATATCGTTTCCGGGGACAACTGGCAGCTGGACGATCTGGAGGATCAGCAAGCAGGCGAGCAGGCTGAGAAGAAGTTAGAGTCAAACATGCTGGACTTTAGCGTGGATCTCGACGAGCCAGAGCCAGAGCGTCAGGTTCCACCTTTTGACTGGCGGGAACGGGCTTTGAGGAACGCCCTGGCCAAGGCTTTGGCGGACGAGGGGCTGCGCCAGAAGTTCACCGAGGTGATGCCCATCCTGAGAGTGCTCTCCTCACAGCAGCGACTGGCCCTGTCCGCTCTGATCTCTGCCCAGATGAATGCGAAGAAGGGTCACGACCTGAAGTTGGAGCAGGTATAAAAGCAGCTCATAGTGTAAAATATTATATTATTTAAATTACAAAAATATAAATATATTATTTAATTAATAAAAAATTTCCCTAGGTTCGCATGATGTTTGGCAACGAGAAGAAGCTGCTGCTGCCCATTGTCTTTGATTTGGCCAATCTGGTGAAGAGTTCTACCCGGAAATATATAAATCTAGGTAGCGACTTGGCCTCTGCTGCACTGTTCCACCAGCCCATCGCTCGCAGGGAGGATGTCCTCGTAGCAGAAGAGTCCCAGCTTGATGATCAAGTAGGCACCATAGCCGTGAGTGCCAAGCCAGAGGAGGAAGCCGTTGAGGAGGAGCAGTCCGAGTCTCTGGAAGACTTCTTCGATGAGATGCAGGCGGAGGTATTGGATCCTCAGATGATAAACGAGGCACTGCAGGCCGATATGCGAAATAACAAAACCAAGCCTTTGGAGGAGGGAAAGCATGGTCAAAGAGTGCGCCGTTCGGCCAATGAATTTGTCCACAAACTCACACGATCAGTGCCCATTTCGGTGACGGAACAGCAGCTCTTGGGTGGAATTGCAGGACGCACTGTCAAACTTAATACCACAGCCTTCCAGCAGCCCATTGGCTCTAATGAGGAGGAGGAGGAGGAGGCTGTGGCTTCCAGTCAGTCATATTCAGAGGTTGAAGACCTGGCCTTCGCTGGCCTTAATGGCACAGAACTTCCTCTAAGTGCGGACGAAAGACTGGACCTCCAGCGAAACAGCGGCGAGGAAATGGAGAAGCGAGAGGAGCCTCTGCCCAGTCCCGAAGAGCTCATAGCCGGACCCCGTTACCGCCTGAGCAAGCGACCGCCTCCCGGCCAGAAGTCTGCGTCGCCTATAAAGCGGAAGAGGGTGCAGACGGTGGCCAGTGGGCGGCCAGGACGACCCAAGACCGCCGCTAGTTCCCACAAGCCAGTGGTGTCGCCTCCAAACAAGAAATGCGAGCGATTCACCAGCAACATGTGCATCCGCACCGAAGACTATCCGCTGTAAGATCCCCTCCCGTAGCTAGTTGGTGAGCGGTGCTCCAGGGTCCTGGTTCCTGGTTCCGGTCTCGGTCCTTAGTCCTTAGTTTTTAGTTTTTAGTTTAGGTTGATTTTTAGCCATTAATAAAAACTGTAATTTATTCAACTCACCCACCCGACGATCCCTTGCACCTAGGCTTAGTCACTGGTTTTTGGTTGGACTTAAACAACAAGCACTGGTTTTGGTAGGAGTTTCTATATAAATCAGTTGGAAATAGTACATGTATTACCTTGAAAATATAAACTTTATACAGCGAACAGATCATGGGCAGCATTCGACGGCACAAGAATGCCATGTCCGCCCTCTTGGCCGAGTTCTACGACAAGCCCAACAATAATCTGGAGTTTGGCGATGAGTTCGATGACTTTAGCCTGAGCAAAAAGAGGTGAGTGAGGGGAATTTTAGAGTAATAAGAATTTACAAATTTTGCATTTATATTTCTGGAGAAATATTATATAAAACGGTCTATTTATAGTTGTATGCACGAAAATATACAAGCACTTAAGCCTTTATAATATTCATAAAATGGGCTTAGCCTTTTTACCAAAAATATTTCAAAAGTAGCCAATTTATGATACATTTATAAGGATTATAAAATATATAAGCTTCATAAAACTGTTTCGAAAGACTTGACCATGTTTATTTTGGGGTGTTGTTAATCTTTTAAAATTGTAAAAGCAGCACTTTACACCACTTAACATCATAAATGAAAGTTAGTTTGTAATTACAGCGGAAAAGAGAGTAAATTAACACATTTTACTTACTTAAATAAGCTAAGAGAGTTGTAACTAATTGAGTAGAAAGCTGTTCTCTGCTAAATTTTACTTTAATATATGATTTTTTCACTAAATTATTTTTATATTTCATGAATTTAAACATTAATATTTATTATTATCCATCACAGGCGTGAGGACGAGGGCAGTGCCGGCGGCATGTGCCAGAGCGTGGTCCGCTATGCCCGACCCCAGAAGGCCAAGTCCGCTTCGGGAGAGTGGAAGTACATAGTAAACACTGGCCAGCACACGCAAACTTTGCGGCTGGAGAAGTGCAGGTGGGTGTAACTTACTTTGGCAGCTGTGAAAACTCCATTAACTTTATCTCTTCATCAGCAATCCCGGCGAGAGCTGTTCCTATCTGGCTCAGACCTATCGCTCACACTGCTCGCAGGTTTACAACTACCATCGTCTGCTCAGCTGGGACAAGGTGCGCGGCCTCCACGTGGACATCTTCAAGGTGCCCACCTGCTGCTCTTGCCAGGTGGATGGCTACCGTCAGCAATTCCCGCCACTCTCCTCCATCCAGGCCAAGGACTACTCGCCTCTGGCCAATATCAATGCGAACAATAATGGCTACAGCACCATAAACGAGGAGGATCTCGACTATGCTGATGAGAGCGAGGAGGATGAACTGGGCCTGCGCTACCCCTCGTTCAATAACCGGGAGACCAATGAGCTCTATGCCAGCAGTAAGAAGGTGAGGGTTAAGCTGCCTGGTGTCAGCACCAGCGTGGGTCCTTACCTCAGTCCTCCGGACGACGACGAGGATCGCTATGGAGGCGGATTCAAGGGCTCCAGCTCCAGCTCCAGTTCCAGCTCCAGCTTCGGCTCGAAGAAGTATTACAGCCAGGCGAGCCGCCGGCGGCCGCAGCAGCAGTCGGAGGCGCGGCTGGACTTGGATCTGGCGCCGAGCGAGACGCATTCGGACCAAGAGGTAAACCCATTTGGTGGTGCTGCCGAGAAGCCGCGAGTCCCGCTCAACCGCAAGCGTATTTTTGCCTCCACCCACACAGCCGCACCCGCAATATCATCCGCTTCAGCATCACCAGGAGGAGCTGCCTTTGGCCTACGATTTCCACAGACCACAAGCCTACCAGCCCGCACGGGAACCGCTGCCATCGGTCCGGGAGGCGGCTATGGCCTCGCCATCGGTGCCGGCGGTGGCCCTGCCGCCCATGCCCATCAAGCAGGTGCCATCGCAGCACCCGGTGCATCCACAGCTGCGCCACCTCAGCCCGGCCGGAGCAAGTCGCGACCCCGCTTCTATGCCCCACCAGCCACGACGACAGCCGGCTCAGCATCATCATCAGCAGCATCGCCGCCACTTCCGACCCAGCACACCGCACACTGGGAGCCGGATCGGGAGCGGGAGCGGGATCAGTCGACGGCATCACCAGCAGCAGTACAGCCGCCGGCCGTCTATCCGGTGAGCTCGATCTTAACCAGCGGCGGAACGAGTGCGGAGTCGGCGGCGGGCAAGAGGATCAACTACAACTACCATCCCATCATTGATTTCTTCGAGAAGAACCGGCGGGCTGAGGCAGCGGCAACCACAGTGCATCCGACGGCAGTGGCGGAGGAGTCCCGGATCGTGGAGCAGCGGGTGCCAGGCGCCGGAGTGTTCCAGCATTCCATACCGGTGCCCACGACCCACGAGCGTCGCATGGGATTCGGCGCCGGTGGCGGTGGTGGTGGCAGCGGCATTGCTGTGGGTGGTGGTGGGCAACGTCCGGGTGCAGGTGCTCCTGGTCGGCTGGGCTTTGCCAGTGACAACGCCTGGACACCCATGGTTGTGGAGTAGACTAAGTCGCATGATTCCGTTCAGCTTGAAACCCACGCAAATCTAACGCATTAATAATAATCTCTGCCGTTCTCGCCAGGAGCCTAATCTCGTAGTGGTCCAGCTGGTCCAGCTCCTAATCTCAACTACCCTGCCCGTAAAAACCCCCTCTAATGTTTAACCAACTATGTTTACTTATTTATTTATTTGTAGTGTGTAGCGAAAAATTCGGGAGGACCTCGTTGTTGGGGAGGTTCACTTGGTCAAAGCTAGAGTTATAACAATAAACATAATTTATTTAAAAATTTGCAATGTTTTTTTTCATTTAAGTGGGCTTTAAAATTATTTAAGAAAAGCTATAGGAGTGAGTTTGCTGGTAGTCACTGTGTCGCTGTTAATTTACAGTGGAGGGAGTTTAACAATTTAAAGCATCTTTTAGGCGCTTTGAATATGTTAAGCACCACTGATAATTAACAGCGTCGCTGTTAAGTTTGTCTTTAACAATGAAATGTTTCCATTAATAAATAATAATAATAAATAATACGCTAATATTAATTATTTATTTATTTTATATCTTAAATATTTATTTACACTTTTTAAATGGGTTTTAGCCATATAAATTTATGTATACTTACTACAAATTAGACATATACGCCGCCGCGCCACGCCGCCGCCGCCGCCGATTTTTGCCTTATTTGACGCGCCGCCGCCAAATTATGAAAATAACGGCGCGCCGCGGCGCGCCGCTGGTGCGGCATCGGCGCAGCTTCAGCGCGGCCTTCAGTGTCATTGTTCTTTATAAAACTTAAAAAAAAAAAAATAACTCATTAAAATGGCCTTTTTGCCTTATTTGACGCGCCGCCGCCGCCGGTTCTTTCTGGCTACTACGCCGCCGCCGCCGAGTCATTTTGGCCTCTGCGCCGCCGCCGATGCCTTTAACCATCGGCGTAAACCTCTACTACAAATATTAAAAAAAAAGTGAAATAATAAACCTTTTCAATAATGCTCAAAGGGAAACTTTAAAAACCCACTGAACCTTAAAAGAAATTGTGGAAATATAATCACCAATCGATGAATAATATGACCAAGCTTAAATTTAAATCTGAAGCGAGGTGTCCCAAATTGCATTCAACAATTTAATGAGTGCACTCTAGCACATGCAGATCCTATATATAAATAGATTTACAAAAACCTTAAGAAATGGAAACCCGATACCAATATTTCACGATTTTCGCACAGTTTTAAGCTCTTCATTTTGCGATCTTAATTGTTATTAATATCTAGATCTCCGCCAGTTTTACTGACCATAAAAAAGAACGGCAAAAATGATGCCCATTACGAAAGTCGGCAAATGAACCATTTTATTTTTATATCAAAGACCAGAAATTCCTGAATTTTTAAGCCCATAATGTATTCCCAATTCGTTCATAAATCAAGCATAAGAAGCGATCCCCATTATTCCCGTCCATAGGAAATATTTTAAACACCCAAATTAATAGACCAGTGCATAAATTAATTCGCCTTTCGCCCGGATGACACAAATACATACTATTCGTATAGATATTTGCGGGTCTCCGACGAAGTTCAAGTTGAGGGTCAAGCGGAGCGCTCGCTAATGAGATTCGAGACCGCGAAAATAAAAACACTTACACACACGATCGACGAAAATTGAAACTAGTTTTAAACCAGAAAGTCAGAGAGCCAAAGAGCCAGATAGCCAGAAAGTTGCAGGCCCAGAGACAGAAACCGTGGCCAAAATGTGCCAAGCCGCAGACTTTTGCATATATGCAAAGTGGGTTTCTAAAGCGAAACGGAGTCGATGTCGGAGGCTTCGGCTTAGCTTCGATTTTAACTCCGACTTTGTCCAGTTATAACATTGGACGTTGAACGCAGCAACCTGCAACAAACCGCCAGCCACCAGCAACTTGCAACGTCACTCGGCCAGTTTCGCTTTCATTTGCTGCCGATGACGACGACGACGACGACGACGACGATGATGACGACTTCAGAGTCACATCCATCTCGTTGCGAGCGAAAGAAACAAAAAGAAAGGCTCGTGTCGGGCCAATCAAACTGGAAAATTGGAAAAACGGCGAGGAAATTTTATAAAGGCCCAATGATAGCACACTTACTGCACAGTTGTCGCTCGGCCGCCGAACGCGAAAGTGAAAAGCTGAATTTCCCAGAGTGAGAGTAAAAGTGCAATGGCATTCAGGATTTATCCGGTGCTCCTTTTGTTCCTGCGCCTCAGCCAGGCCATCAAGGTGGAGGATGGAGCTCCTTCCAGCAGCACCGTGACTCCCACAGTGTATAGGGTTTCCAAGCCGGAGCCCAAGCAGCCCCAGAATCGAGTTCCAGCGCATCTGCAGGACATTCGTCCTGGCTATGTGGACGATGATGCGGGTGATGTAATAAGGATCATTGAGCCGCCGCAGCACTTTCAACAGCTGAAGAGACTGCGTCACCGACAGCCAGGTGGCCCACCAGTGATTTGGGAGCAGCCTCGCAAGCTGGTGACCAACCGGGCCAAGGTAGTGTCCCCCGGCGATCTGCTGACCCAGGAGACTCAGCTGCAGAACCACTTGAGCTCCCCCAATCAGCTGCAAATACCCGTGGAAATTCTGGCCTCTGTGAGGAAAACCGAGCGCTTGCTGCAGCGTCAGAGGCAGAAGGGACCGCTAGTGCGACAACGTCACGTCCAAAGGCAGAGTCACACTTTGATTTCCCAGAAAAGCCTCGAGCAGCAGCTCTACCATCGTGGCCAGCAGCACAAGCTCCGGGCGATGCTGAGTCGGAGTCAGGAGCACAAGAGGAACAAGAGAGTCAAGAGGGAGTTGGCAAAGAAGGAAACCCCCGAGGGAGAAGGCAACAAGAGGCAGGGAAAAGCAGCATACGATGTGGCACAGGGTCTCAAGCTGGTGGCTCACATAGGAGACCTCCTGAAGAACGCCACCCTGTACTTGCCCGAGGAGGGTGCCACCAACGAGGTCACCCCCTTCCCGAAAAGGTCACCATTGCAGCAGTCATGCAGCAACGCCACCAACTGCGACAGCCGGCGACGTCGCCAGAGATTATTTAAGCACCAGGCCAAGTCAGCGGAGCGGGAAAAATTTAAGGAGAGGCGGCGCCACTTCCGCAATGAGGCAACAACTACGACCACCGAGACAACGACAACCACGACCACTGGCAAATCACCACCGGTAACAGCTTCGAGTGCTTCCGCAACTCCGCTCGCCAGTCGCCTGCTCAATTCACGCAAATCCAAGTCCAAATCGCCAAATAACCACCTTGCTCGCAGCGATGATTCCATACTCTACGCGGATGTGATGACTAATATACGCAATTTGTGGCAGGAGCACGACCTCCTGGCGGCGCCCAGGTTCATTGCCCCCGGCGAGGTGGCCAACAACACGGACTACCGTGCCCTGGATGTGTACCTCAAGGAGCTGGATCATTTGTCCAAGAAGCTGCCCACGGTGGCGCCCATAACTGGGCTCAATCGGGAGGAACTTGAGCGGGCCACGCCCACGCCCAGTTGGTATTTGATCAACGAGGAGGGAAAGATCTACGAGACCCGGCTGGACAGTCAAACGAAACCCTCATCGACTCTGTTCCATCGATTCCCCGATATGCCAGAGAAAAATACAAGTGTGTCCACGATAGACTGGGAATAGATCCTGCCCGTGTCCTGTTTAATTAGTTTTTATTAATTTATTTAGATGGAATAAAGTATTAGTAATGGAAATTCAGTCTACTTAATGCCCAGAATCTTAGGGGGTTTTAAGAGAGATTTAAAATTCAAATGGATTTTAGTAATTTAATTTATTGAAAACCTGTTTGATTTACATAGAAAACTTTAGATTAAAAATAGCTTCGATTACACTAGTCCAAACTTTAAGAAGAATATTATGCTGATTTCCTCGATGTATTTATTATTTACTTAGAAGTCAACGCACAATAGCCGTGGAAAACTCTTCACCTTACTCCGAGGTTCCCCCAGCTCTTTCAATGCTACATCTCCGCGGGGGCATGGGGATTCTTGCTGGGCAGCCAAGCATTTAATTCTGCTAATTACAACGACTTTGCCTCTCTAGTCCCAGCCCAAGTCACAAGTTCTTGGCTAATGCGGCAATTTAGATAAGCCCAAGCCGAAAAGTGGCAATTAGCCCCGAGCTTGGACGGTCGACGCGACGTGCGAAACGCATTGTATGGAGCCCTGACCCCGCCTAACATGCAAACTTGTGAGAAGATTTTCGGGGCTATTAAAATAGTTGGGGGGGAAACAGTACAGGAAAATCAAATGGCTCAGATGAAGCGGAAGAAAACACCTGACCTCTCTTTCCACGCGGGAAGTAGAACTCGCCCTCAGCCCAATTTCAGGTAATGCGCATACGGTTTTGTGGCTAATTTTATGGGGATGCCAGCTTTTAGATGTTTGACGTTGGATTAGCGATCACATTTTCATTTCCACATTCGTTTTTGGCTACCCGACAGACAGACACTTTTTGGGCTGCTCTTTTTTATGGGATTAGAATGTTGCCCAGCCACTTTGACAAAGAATTATTTAATTTATAGAGCGTGTGTTAGTTTTTTATGATTATTATTTAGTGTGTTGGCGGGAACTGCTGATAAATTAGAGTGGAACTGGCGTAGGGTAAAGAAATCGCTCCATATTATGTAACCAAATGAGGGGATGGCCAAAGAAATGTGATTATTTGCGGGACACATTCTGAATTTATTGTATCTGTGAGTTACCTGAGGAAATTGGATAACTGTTTTGGGATATCTGTTGGATTTATGGATGTCAAATAAATTTTAATATAAATATATATGCATTAAGTAATGTTAAATTAATATAAATTAAGCTAGGTAATACATACGGAGAAAGGAAAATCCAAAGAACTCATTCAGCCATTGCGCCACTCATGGGCATCCCTGACTGCTCGCTGAGTTGTGTGACTTTTCAGCGAAAAGAACCCAAGAAAAGCAAAGAGAAGAGAGCCACTGCCCATTGCGACATTGACCCCGCTGATCACAGACAACAGAAGGTGGGCGGTGGGTGGATGGCTGGCATACAGAGGCAAAGGCAAGAGGGCAAGATGTGGGCAACAAAACAAGCAAACTCAAGTTGGCCCAAAGCATTGTAATTAGCAGTCGGTCATGCAAGAAATTCATTGATACTCGGGGGATTTTCGGCGGAGCGCGGGCTGCTGCATTGTTAGAAGCACACGCAGTTTAGGTGGAATCGCCAAAATTGGAGGGGAAAAGCGTTTTCGCTTAGACAATTGTTTTGTCGCTGGGCATTGATGGCAACGGCGTTGCAAGAATCGCTTTTTGGCCATTATAAAAGCCCGCTGCACGCTCCCAGCGTCAGTCAGTCAGTTGTTGTAAGCCCCGAGTGGCATTTCCACCGTCAGCGTAACTTTTGCTTAAAGGAAATCCGTCTTAAAACCAAATTTAACAAAATGTTCCAGTCGCGATCCCTGTGCCTGCTGCTCGTTCTTGGCCTGTTGGCTTTGTTCTTGGCCGGATCCGAGGCCCTGCCACGTCCCCAGGAGGGCCGGGAGGAGGGCGGTGACCAGGAGGCAGCCGTGGAGGCAGAGGAGAAGGACCTCGAGGGAGCCGCCTCTTTCGGATATGGATACTACTCGTCGCCGTACTTGGGTGGATACTATGGCGGCGGATACTGGCCGCACTATAGTGGCAGTTACTACGGAATTGGTGAGATAAATATTAAAAAAATATGAATCCAATCTTGTTTAGTCTGACTAAGATGAATTTGAGGAGCCAGAAGAAGTAATGTAATTCCCTTAAAGTTAAAGTATATCTGGATTCTTAAACATAGAGTAAATTTATCATGGTTTTCTGTTCTCCATTTAATATTCATTCTCCTTAAAACCCAATCCACAGGCTATCCCTACTACGGTGGCTACTATGGATTGCATCACCACCATGGGCACTATGGACACTACTTCTGAGGTGGGATTATCCAACGCCACAAAGAACAAAACACAAATAGAAAGAGGAATCTTTTCCAGCCTCAGTAGAATCTTAGCGGCACCCAACTTCATCCAACACTAGTTCGCGTAAAGAGACCTAAGTAGAGAAATAGAATCAGATTGAAGATAGCGTTAATAGCCGGCACTAGCCTCAATAGCCAGACGATGCGTTCTTGACCGGATGGCCAACAGATTAATTGCACTGCCCCCTTGCGCAAGGATAATTGCTTCAATTAAGCAGCAAAAACATACACAAAAAAAAAAGAGTACAACAAAGCGAAACAGACCAACTGAATATTACATAAATAAATGTTATGATTTGTACAAATTAATGCCTGCGCTTCTGATGGCTACTGTTGATTGTATTTATTTTATTTCGTACCAGCGTCTGTGCTCTGGCTATTTTATGTCATCGTAAAAGCCGCTCTGAGAAGTCAATCACACGGGGGCACCCAGCTAATTAGCAATTCAAATGGGGCCAGCAAACATTTGTTTTATATCGCTGGCCTAATCTAATTAATAGGGGTTTTATTTCAGAAGCAAATTAACTGTACAAATTGCCAAGAACTGAGTCGCTAAAAGAGGCAGCACCGAGCAACAAGTAAGTGTTCAACATGGCGTATGCGTAATTTATGAGTGGCTTACCAGAAATCGCTTAAGTCGAGCGGATCTCGCGGTTATTGTGTAAGCCAAGTGTCTCAAATTCTGAAAATAAAACCCGCTGAATGCTGGCGGTGCCCGAAACAATTTGTCTTGATCGGATTTTGACAGGCAACAATCGGATATTGGAAGTCAGACAGACGTCAAGTCGGAAAGGTCACGGAAGTGATGGACAATGGACAATGGACGATGGACACTCTGAAGATTAACGGCCGGCGGACGGCGAGAATGGTGCGACAATAATCGTTTGATTTCACGGAGAAACCTTTGCGTGAATAAGCCGGATCAAAGGTCATTCGGTAGCCGAGAACCGTGTATCGGTTGACACTTTTCTTCTGTCGAAAACGAGAACGTATCCATATTCCGACGGCCAGTCTTAATAATAGCGTTAAATTGGCCATTAAAAGATCGTTTAGCATTTCATTGTTGATCCGAAGCGTGACCAAGCAGATAGATATTGCTTAAATATGATTATTATTTATGCATCAATTTTATTTTGATTTAGCCATCTCGGCAACATGACTCACTCGAGGTCCAAATTTTATTAAAATCGCGTCCGAATAGACGCAAAACTTGTTTTAATTAGACTGGGACGACTTCTGTTTATTTTTTGTTTGCGTTTTCTTTTGTGGCCAAAATAAATTAAGCCAGCTGACGCTAACGCCGACATTCATTGCACTTTCTCACAGTTCTGGCTTCTCTAGATCATTCAGGAATAGACAAAAAGTTATAAGCCAGATAATTTGGTTAATTGATGGTTTGTTTTGGCCAATTTTTACTCTATTTACCTATGACTCTTAGCATTTCGTGGGCCAAAGAAAGAGTTATTGAAATTCATTGAAATCAAATTATTGCTACATTGTGAAGTGGAAAAACCACTGGAATTCTCTTTCCATGGTCTTCATTGTTGTTCCGCTGAGTTATTGTATCTTGTGTGGTATTTAATTTGGGCAACGGCCACTCGAGTTCAAGTGCACGAATTGGGAGAAGTAGAGCACAGTGGAATCCAATATACAATAACTTGAAACAATGAATTGAATAACCTAAGAGTTTATTGTACTCAAAATGGTTTTGCCTTTGTTTATATACTTATTCCTTTTTATGCTAAAATTTCCCTTTTCAAATTATTATTAACCACTGTGCCTCACCATATTGTTTTCTTTGAGATTACAAATAAAACCGAACTAGTAATTTGATTCGTATCCGAGTATTTGTCTGCTCAGCCATGCGTGGGCAGCTTTATAACTCAATTAGATGCTAAGGCGATCATCATTAGCGGACCATGGGGTGACTGCATTCAAAATGCACTCAGCACTTGATACGTAAATAATTTCATTATGGTAAATTATCAATCTATATGCCGAAGGCATTAAGACCCCGTCAGCGGAGACGGCTTAAAGGTGTCGCAATCTCTCGGGCTTTAGCGTTCGCTCTGAGAAGTTCCTGCTGCGACAGGTTCGTGTCTTAAGTCTTTCGTCTGGCGGGGAATTATCATGTCAGGCACGTCGCATTTGCGGTCGAACAACTATCCCCATCCGCAATCTTGTGGCAGTCCCGATTCGATTGTTCCTTGCCACCAAGGTCGCTGCGAGTTGGACGCACTTGAACCCTGCGGAAGTGTACAGCGAGAAAAAATGAGTATATTTAATTTTGAGTATATTTGTAATACTTATTTTGCATTTAATTTAGAAAAATATAGGTACACTTTAGAAATAAAAGAAATATTGTAAATCTAAAACTACAAATCCTAAAATTAATGCCAAGTTCCTCTTACAACATTTCACAAATTTTCTGTGCATTCATCCTGTTATTGGCCCTCGAAATTGGCCATTGAACCTGCATCGAAACTTGTTTTCCCTCGGCTGCTGATATCGTTTTGTGGCAGCTGGTATTGGCTTGGCATTTGTGGTTAAGTCGCCGAGGCGACTTGAAAGCCAACAGGGGGGACTTGGCCGGATTGTAATGGTAAACATTTTGCATACCAAAGGCATTAAAATCTTTTGGCTTTGACCTTGCTCAGCCCGATGCTCGCGTAGGTGAATAGAGCACCGCAGGGAGCTGGGACTGTTTCTGTTTCTGTTTCGGATACAGTCTCAGCCGGAGCTTCGGTTTCTTTGTATTAATGTGTGTGGCATGCTCGACTTGGCAGGCGGCAAGGGCAATCAATTGTGGCAGACACGGCGGAGAGTCCGCTCCAAATGCAACCGACCAGAAACTCGCCCGAATAAAGAGAATAGCGCGTATCTGTGTCTGCTCGTTATTTAATTTCCAGTCAAGCTCTTTAATTAGCTGTTAACTTCCGCAATATTTGCGCCAAAGAAAAAAACACCGAGAGATATAGCCAACTCCCAGCCATGTAGTATCTCGTGGATATCCATTTATTCGCTGTGGGTGCGTTCACTGGCTGAAAGTGATTTATGAACGCCGAGTTCCATAAATATTTACGGCAATTGTTTCGACTTCGATTTGGCGGGCCAGTTTAGGCTTTAATTAAGCTCCGTTCAGTTCTGCCTGAAATCTAAATCAAAAGTTTCCATTAGCTGCAGCCAAGTGCTGACAGGAAGTTCTCATCTCGGTTCTAGCCATGAATTATGACCAAGTTTGTACGTCGGCCACAGCGAGCGAAGCGAGGCGTTTTAGAAAGGCGAAATCCTGTGCCCCTAAGGTCACCTTCTGCTCGAGAATCGCGGCCCGAAAACCCGTTCCCAGTCACTTCCTCCTTTGTAACAGGATCGCACTTGGACCCTGCCTCGGATTCCCCTCCATGTGCTGGCCATTAAGCGCTCCGATTCTGGTTCTCAACCCCAGCGACCTTGGGACGAGAGTGCAAAAAATCCGTTCGGATGCTCCGATGCCTCGCATCGCGATCTCGGTCTCTGTGTAGGCTGCAATTAAGCTGAACTTGTTATGGTCGCCGGTTTCACTTCGGTTTACTCACCAGTCGCCGGCTTTACGACCGACAAAAATGTGTTTAACGAAAACGAACCGACTTCGCCCCGACCAGGCATCCAACCACCAGCCATCCATCTCCCCTTGCCTTCAGCTAATCGCCCCGAAAGTTGTTATAAATTTGTCAGTTAAATTCATTACATCAATTGCGGATCCATTGTCACAAACGTAATTAGATCTTGATGAATGGACCTTTGTGGGTGGTTCCCTTTAGAGGGGTGGGGTATGTTAACTTTTGGGGGAAATTGGTAACGATAGTAAACTTCGAAAACATTAGAAAATTCTTGCTAGAAAAATTCTAGAATTTATGGAATTTTTGTTTTAATATTTGCTATATTTTAAAGACACCTTTGTTATGGTTTGTTTTATTTTCAAGTTAATTAGAAACATTCCTGCGACACCTACACATTTAATTGTTGAAATTATGTGGGAGGAAATTCGCCAATACACTAAGAAATTATTGAATTAAAAGAGCTTTTGAATATTTATTTAATTCTTTAAAAATGTAGTTTAAGCTTCATTTTAAGTAGTGTATTTAAATTTAATGAAACAGTTGATCCCTCAACAAATGTTTAACCCAAATTTAATTGGTTCAGTTCTGTGACATATATCTTTCTTAAAGCTTATCTCATCTCCAAAATCAAAGACACTTCTCATTCGAGAGTATGACAAACGGCGCCCTCTCAGATTTTACTTTCATTTGTCATCTTTGATTGTTTATTTATTTGTGAGTATATTGTATCGGTTCGATTTATACAAGTGCTAAAGCGCCCGGAGGTTTAATGAACTGTTGGCGGATTTGTTTTGGGTGAAAACCATTGGGGCTGAATCACCTGCTGATTATTATTATTTATTTTATTTTTGCTACCTCCGCTGGCTGCTGGTTGTTGGTTTTATGAGCGTTTACCTTGCGGTCGTCACTCGAGTCATTTGTATGCCATGGGCGAAATTGTCGCAGCAAAATCCATAAAGACCCCGGACGGTTTTATATTATTTATGGCACGAGTCCAGGGAATCTTAACTAGGTTCTAGTCGCATCCTAGTGGCTAGTGCTGTAATAAAGCATGCATAATAAGCATATATTTTCTGCTAATTTATTGTTTTAGTTCGCTTAGCCAAATGTGTGCAATCAAAGGCTTAAAATTCTTTAGTGTTGGAGTGCTTTTTTTCACTTTTACGAGGGGATGCTAAAAAGCAGTTATGGGGCTTTGGGTTTTGTCTAGTTTTTAGTGCTAAGCGGATTAGGTGAATAGCATTTCTAGTTCCACACGACGGAAACCCGGCTCATCTCTGCTCCAGCTCCGCAGTTTTTAATTATCGGCCGGCAATAAACGATCTCAGCTTCAGTTCAAGTCGCTAATGGCATTTCATTATGAGCGCTGTGCGTCTGAAAAACATAGTTTTGAAAGTTGAAATACTTGAGTCGAATCAAATGGCTGTTGTACACACCGCATCTTGTACGGGCAATCTTCCGGTTTTCGTTCGATTTATGATTATTATTAATAATTGAATTTCTATTTGTTCGACGAGCAGTGAACACCGACCAGCATCTTTCCGCGGCTTTGTTTCGCTTGCAGGGTTTAAGGTTTTTTTTTTTTGGACTTAGAGCTTAATTTAATGGAATCAACAATGGAGACCGTTGGCTTGATCGATTGTCTAATTTGTCAGCCAAAGGATTAGTACGAAGATCAACATTAATAAGCCATTAGAAGCGGCACGAACAAGGTTTCCCCTCTCGTCAGATCGATCACAAAGGGTGCAGTTCCGTTTGATTGATGAAACCGAAGCTATCGGATCGCTTTTCACACTTTTGGCCAGCTCCACTTCTACTTCTGCCTCATTTCCCCTGATAGTTTTTGGACTGCCATTTAAGGTCATTCAACAGCCCAAATAAAAGCAAAATAAAACAGCTTCAAGCTTTGATTTTCGATTTTTGGGGGGTTCTTTTTGCACTCCGATCGATATTTGGAAACTCAAGGCCATCGCAGCTCAGCTCACTTCAAACGGTAGCAAAACTGCAAGGCGAAGATAACAAGATATTTTGGCACGCTCGCTATGAAAAGAGGAGGTCTTTAAGAGGTCCGTCCGATAATGATAGAGTTTAGTTTGAAATGACGAGACGTTTTAAAAATAATGTTCAATGGTAACTGTATTATCTTTCATAAACAACTTACTTAAAATCATTAAATCCTTTTGAAGCTAAACCATTTTACTTAATTTTTAGCTTATTTAAAGCTCAAAATTCGTCATCAGATGTGGTCTTATGTTTTCATCATTTGGCGAAATGCTTAAATTTAATTAGCTTGAACTTGTAAATCATGAGCTCAAAGTATGTGGCCTGAGATCTTGAAAGTCTAACTGGGAGTCGTTAGAAAGTTTAATTATGCTGAGTTAATTTTGACTAAACTGTCTGAAAATGAACAGCAGAGACAAGTCAAGTTTTTAAAGTTTATTATTAAATTTAATTAAATTTATTTTGAATTTTATAAATCTCAAAGAACCTAACATTATAATCCTTATTGATGATAAATCGTTGGATAACCTTTCCTCTTATTCATCTTTTCTCTTCCGTTTCTTTGCCTTTTTGTTTACCTTTTCTCACTTTTCCTCATTTTCCCGCTCCGAGCAGTCTGTAACTGTCCAAGGTCGTGCCACTGCTATTTTTGGCGCATAATGATGGCAATTTGTAAGCCAATTTGCTTGCTTCTTCTGCAGTTGGCCAGGCGCAAACTTCAAGTTTGTCTTAGACTGCCTTAAGTTAGACTGGGCGGAGTTTCAAGATCGATTAGCACCCTGATGTCTGGCTAATTGTGGGCACGCACGAAGCCCAGCTCTAGTTCCGAATTCCACTAATACAGGTGGTCTGCAGGCTTAACTCGGATGCAGAGAGAGAAATTAATGTCAGTATTAAAGAAAACTCACTTTAAAAATATTACAATTTCAAGTAGATATTTTATATCACTAATATCTCTGTAATATGAAAATTATGTTTAAAAAATTGTAATTTATATTCTTTAGTTTTAGTTTTAAATTTTTTAATTTATATATTTATATTAATTAATTAAATATCCTTAGAAAAATTTATGAAACCATGCTCCTATGTTATACATTACTCCATTACATTTGGATTCAATGAGTTTACCATTTGACTAAGGCTAGAAGCAGTTGGGAATTCTAACATTAAGAAAATTAAATATTAGTTTCTAAATATTCTTTAAAATCTAAATAACACCTATTCAATATTTGTAACACCTTAAGATCAACATTAAACTGACTTAATATAAGATTCCTTTAATAAACTTTCAAGATACAATTTTTTTATCTGTGGGATCGCTCACCTGGCTGCACTGCGCATGCGTGGCGGACGTCAGAGGCAGAGCCAGAGTCTGAGGTGCCGAGCGTCGCCTTCGTCGGCGGTCTTCGGCTGCGGCAGCGGTCGCTCTTATAAATACGCCGGGCGTCGGCGCAGTTTTTGTTATTTGAACTTCAAATCTGCTCGAGTTCGCTTCGTCGCTGGCGACACGCGCGCGTTTTCCCAGCGATTTTGGCCGTCTGAACGCGGCTCTACCGATTTTAGTGTGTGTGGTCGCTTGCAAGTGGGTAGCTGTTGCCATAAACAGAGTGACTTCTATATGGAACACTCGCTCGGATGTAAACCAATGATCGAAAATGTATATTTTAGGTGCTGACGCAAGTGCTGAAAGTTTCTAGTTGATCCGTGGAATACCGGGGTTGCATCACGAATCGAGAATGAAGATGGTGAGTGGCAGTGCGAAGCGGGTGCCGACAAATGGCCCCAAAATTAGCTGAACAATCAGGCCATAATCGTAACTAGAATCCCAGAGAATTCACACTTTTTTTCGGGGTGCAGTTGCCAGTGGCAGCGGCAGGCTGCAGGTTGCAGGTTGCACTTACAGCTGGCACGCTGGCATAGGCAAAGGCATCCCATGAGTTGTCTGTCAAACAAAATTGCCCAACGCCAAGAGTTTCTAAAAAGCGACAGCGTCGAAAAACAAACAAACTAACAGAAACTCCGGCGACGCGACGCTGAACAGCAAGCGGAGGAGTAGGAGTCGCATGGTAAATTTGCATAAATGGCGCTACAATTGAGGAAAATCGGTACAAGTACAAATAAAATAACAGAAAACAGCTGGCAGCAGTCATCAGTCAGAGACGAAGACCGAGACATGCACCCAAAGAAAATAGAAAAGTTTTTAAATGGTTTATTACAAGAGTAAAGGGAAATAATAGTTGTAAGATTAATAGTCAGGAAAAAAGTAAAAATAATCTTTAGAATTTTTCTTGAATTTATTTTTCTTTAGCACAAATCTAATTGTCAAATGACAATTGTTCTCAATTAAATTGTTCTAAAGATTATGTAGAAGAATTTAAAAATGGTAAAATTAAATAAAATCCTTTCTATATATATACACATATATTTTTTTTTTAAAGGGAGAGGCACAGTCTAGAATATATTCCCCTAAATTCTTATTACTTAAAGGATAATTTAACTCTTTTGAGCTTTTATAAATCTTTTATTTTATTTAAAGAGTTTAGAATATTTTTTTAGTAAAAAAGAATTTCCATGGAATTATTAATATTTGTTGTTAGATTTTTACCACATTTCTAAGCATATTAATAACATAGCCAGGGGTATTTTTTTTTTTTTTATTTTCTAAAATTTGATCAAGTGACACATTCGTGTAAATTAAATTTACTTGTTGCCATTAATTACAAGCCCGGTTTTGAGTTATTTGTAAATTGAAAAATAATACCCCGACTGATACTATATTTCATATTATTTCTCTCCGTGCAGACCTGCCGCAACGGCAACTGCATTGGGTGACTCCACCGACTCTGAACCCGACCAAGTCCCCTCCGAATCTCCGCCAATGACTGACTCACTCGAGGGCGACTCCGCGCTGCGACCGGAAGCGCTCATAACAGTGATTTTCACGCATGCGCGTGTTCTTGGCCGTTTCAAGAGCGGTGGCCCTAAGGCCCAGAAGAGGGCCAGCAGATTTGGCAACCTGCCTGTGGCCTCAAGTCTTGGTTAGCTTGAGCTTCAGCTCTGACGCTTGAATGAGTCAATGGGCAGCAGAACTCAGTCAGTCAGCCAGTGTTGAGCAACCGCAATTAACGGCGAGCATAGAAACTGATTTTCCCCCAAGGTCGTCACACCACACACACAAATAGATGTGCTGGCGGTGACTTTATGGCACTTCACACGCCTCAATTGTGACAATTAACGCCCCCCCCAGTTGGCGGCATTTGTCGCCCGGATTGCCTAAGGTTTTGTCTCCGTCTCTGCTCGTTGTCTCAGGAGAATGACTCGACATTACTCGGGCAGATTCTTGAAAAGGCACACCTCGAGCTGCACAACCTCACCCACTTTACACACACATTTTATGTCGAGAATTATGTATGCCCCGCTCGAGATGACGCCGCACATTCGGTCTGCTCGGCATTTTGTAATGGGTGCTTTAATTGCGGGCTTGTAAGCCCGGCCTGGAGAGGCATTCAATTAAGGTCGACAGGAAAACGGATATGTATCTCTTAATTCGCTCGGGCCATGTTTATTCGGATTACCAAAAAGTCCGCCGGATTACCTACTTGGGATCGGTCTAAGTGAATATTAAAGCGGAGATCCGACTACGCCCGAGAATTATTCATGTTATGCGACACCTGAGTCAGTGCCATAAAAATATTTCAACACAAAAACTTAATTGGGTTCTGACTTTAATGGACATACACATCTCAGAGTTGTCAACTAATAACGAAATAAAAACGAAAAACACACGGAAAGATACATTATTTTCGGGCAGAGTCAGAACTAGTTTCGATTCTTGCCACAAACTGAGGAGAGATTGGCAAATCCGCCGGAGCTTAAGGCCCGACAGCTGACAAGCCGCTTGAGTGAGACGAGTGGCATTTTTCCATAACAATCTATCAGCGGCGAAGAGTCTGCGACGGAAAAAAACAACACCTGAAGATTCATAAATCCATAAGAACATTGCGTGGGAGGCTCTAGACTATTTCCATTTGATTGAGATGATCTGTGGCGGCTGTTGACTCGTTTTTGTTGCTTTGTTGTATGACCTTTGGCCATTGTCTCGATTCAATTAAGGTTTCATTTTAATGACCAGTCTTTAACGACTCTCCATCTCGAAGCGCACTCGTAGAAGCCGTTTAGGTTTATGTTTATTTTTAGTTTTATTTCTTGCCAAATTTATGTGTTTCAATTTGGGAAATGGAATTCCGGGTTCCAAAGATTGCACAAAGCTGGCTGGCTGATGCTGCTCCGAAAGTCTCTCTTATCGGCGGCTCAATTAGTGCGTGGCTCATTTGATAGTTTTCTTATTTACATAAAGCCCGAGTGGAGCCTAAAACTAATTAGATTTTAGCATCTTCGCGGGTTTGTCGAACCGGTCGGCGTGACTCTGGTGTTTTGATCGCCACGAGGCCATTCACACTTGCCAACTATTTAGAACATTTCTAGGCGGCTGCCTCAGTTCGATAAACCCGTCAATGGCCAATGTCGAGTGGCAGATGCGTCGACCTTGACTCTGCAGTCAGCTTTTAAATCATTTTTGTTTTTATTAAAAGCATTTAAAATGCAACCACATGCGGGCTGGGTCGCCGCCCGTGGAAATAATCAATCAAGCGCAGGCAATTAGCGCAAAAAAATGCGTTTAATTTGACTCTCGGCCGGCCAATCAATTATGTGCGTGGAGAGCCTTCGCCGAAGGTGGCCTAATTGGGCCGCCAGCCTCGTGGTGGCGGTGCGAATTCCTTTTGGCCAAAAGCCGCTGGTGTCAATAGCTGACGCAGCCATTTGCCAAATTGTCGAGCCTTAATTATATGCGGAAATTTTCGACGCCGTTGCCGCGGCACTGAAAATCGCCATAAACGGCCGAGGCCCACGTAGATATCGTCCGTCACTCGCTAAATACGCAGAAATTCAGAAATATAGATATAAAAATAAATGTCCGAGACTCTGATTTAAGACCATTAGGGTTTTCGCCAGCCAATCACTAACTGATGTCTCTCTCTTTGTTTCTTCGCAGCCACTCGGTGTGCTTAGTCTGGCTTTGATCGCCCTAAGCCAGAGCTACTTAGCCGGGGCCCAGGTAAGTGGAACCGCTCGGGGTGACATCAATCTGGACTCGATTAGCTAATTGACTCTTCCGCAGGGCTACGACTATCCCCAGCCCAAGGTGCCCTTCACCGATGGCTACTCCTACCCGCAGCCAGCGATCCCCTTCCCGCCGCCAGCTCCCAAGGTGGTGTCCAGTGGATACTCCTACCCTAAGCCGTCGATTCCCTTCCCGCCGGAGCAGCCCAAGTACCAGCCCCCGGTTCAGCAGATCATTCCGCAGGAGCCCAAGCTGGTCAGCAGCGGATACTCCTACCCCAAGCCTGCGGTTCCCTTCCCACCGCCACAGCCGAAGCAGCAGGGATACGACTATCCCAAGCCCGCCGTTCCATTCCCACCACCGACGAACCCACCGCAGAAGTACCTGCCGCCCACGAATCCGCCACCACAGCCAAAGTCGGGCTACGACTACCCGAAGCCAGCCATTCCGTTCCCACCACCGACGGCTCCTCCCCAAAAGTACCTGCCTCCGGTGACAACCACTCAGGCTCCACCTCCGCCGCCGCCGCCACCGAAGTACCTGCCACCTCCACAGGTGAAGTCAGGCTATGACTACCCCAAGCCGGCCATTCCATTCCCACCACCAGCTCCCACAAAGTATCTGCCGCCCGTGGTGCCCACTACTCCACCCGCGCCCAAGTACATTCCTCCACCAACTCCCGCCTACATTCCGCCGCAGCCCAAGTCGGGCTACGACTATCCCAAGCCCGCTATTCCCTTCCCACCACCAACCGCTCCTCCCCAGAAATATCTGCCTCCAGTGACCACTACTCCTGCACCTCCTCCGCCACCGCCTCCGAAGTATCTGCCACCTCCCCAGGTGAAGTCAGGCTATGACTACCCTAAGCCAGCTATTCCCTTCCCACCACCAACGGCTCCGCCACAAAAGTACTTGCCTCCGGTGACCACTACTCCTGCACCTCCTCCGCCACCGAAGTACCAGCCTCCTCCCCAGGTTAAGCAGGGCTACGATTACCCCAAACCCGCCATTCCATTCCCACCACCCACGAACCCACCACAGAAGTACCTTCCACCTGTTGTGGTCACTCTGCCACCGCAGCCTAAATACTTGCCACCTGTGAAGCCCACCAGCCCACCCCAGCCCAAGTACTTGCCGCCTCCCCAACCCAAGTCGGGTTATGACTATCCCAAGCCCGCCATTCCATTCCCACCACCGACGGCTCCTCCCCAGAAATATCTGCCACCTGTTGTGGTCACACCTCCGCCACAGACCAAGTACTTGCCACCTGTAAAGCCCACCAGCCCACCCCAGCCCAAATATCTGCCACCCCCGGCGCCCAAGTCGGGATATGACTATCCCAAGCCAGCTATTCCCTTCCCACCACCAACGGCTCCTCCCCAGAAGTACCTGCCTCCGGTGACAACCACTCAGGCTCCACCTCCGCCGCCGCCACCGAAGTACTTGCCACCTCCTCAGGTGAAGTCAGGCTATGACTACCCCAAGCCAGCCATTCCCTTCCCACCACCCACGGCTCCTCCGCAGAAGTATCTGCCACCTGTGACCACTACACCAGCTCCGCCACCACCACCTCCACCCACGTACCTGCCACCTCCTCAGGTGAAGTCGGGCTATGACTATCCCAAGCCTGCCATTCCCTTCCCACCACCAACGAATCCGCCGCAGAAGTATCTGCCACCTGTCGTGCCCACCAGTCCACCCACGCCCAAGTACTTGCCACCTCCTCAGGTGAAGCAGGGATACGACTATCCCAAGCCAGTCATCCCATTCCCTCCGCCCGCACCCAAGATCGATGGCTACTCCTACCCCAAGCCGGCGATCGCCTTCAACTTCTGAGTCCCTGTATCCTGATCCTAAATCCCGTTCCCAAAATCCCAAAATCCCGTATACCCTTCATCCCCCGCCCGGCCACTCATCACTGATTAAAAGACACAATTGCCTCTGTGTGCGCATAGTGATCCTTAGGAACGTACGAAATTGAATAATTGTAATTAACTGTAATAATTTAATTTAATATCTATTTGTAATGATGTACCGGGGATCTTGCCTGCGGACTCTCCAATCGAACTTAGTCATTAAAATATGTTTATTAAATTTATGTTTTAACGATTACGCGATGCTGCCGAAATAAAACGATAATGTGAATATTTATATTGGATTTTTGTAATGGGTAGCAAGGGAGGCAAAATATCTATCTCTTATTTGAGAGCCACTTGGGATATATACAGTCACTGTGGCTGAATAAAAGGTATCTAAAATACAAAGACAGACTTATAAGGATACAAAGAAGAACCTGAACCTGAAAAATATATCTGAAAAAAGAAATAATATGACCTTAAGACATCTCAAGGACTTCCAGACAATAGTTCAAGGTCTTCGTGAGTCTTAGCCGTCAGTCAGACTGAACAGGATGTATACAAATATAGAGGCTTGAGAGACGAACAAAGAAATTACAAAATGAACCTCACAGATTAAAAAGTATCTTTCATATCAAAACCTGTATAAATTTACCCAGAAATCCCAGGCATATTTCAAAATAAACCATAACACCTTAAAACCAGTTCAGAAAAACATCCTGTTGCTGTCACGATTTAAATATTAATAACTCAGCGGGTTATCGGCAGCTATAAACACAAAACGTTGAGATATACAAATAATATCACGCTTTAAAGCAGATGAGCTGTTGAATTTCCGGCTTTGATTAAGTGAAATGTAGCTTGTTAAAACAGTACTTAATTATTAAACGATTGAGATGAAACCAAAATAACAAATAAAATAAAACACATATTCTTAGGATCTATGGGAAAAGCTCAGCTTAGAAGCCCGCAAGTATGCCACAATCTTAGAGCCCAAAAAGTAGGCTGCAGATATATTCTCCTCAAACGACTTTGAACTTGAAGCTCGAGACGACAATGCACTTGCCGAAATAAAATTAATTTCGAGTCATTAAACGGGTTTCCGCATCTCGACCTGAACTAGTTTTCTCAACCAGCGGCTTGCCTCCGCTTGACGACAGCTCACTTAATAATCGCCGAATTTAATAGTCTAAACTTTTTACTTTATTATACGGTTTCATTTTTAAACAAATAAGTGTGCTACCATCGGAGCATCCGTGTTTCCTGCTTCTTGAATATTAATAAGCCAGTTGAATCTTTCTTAATATTCTTTTTATGAGTAATACTCAACCGATAATGGGTAGCTCAAGTGGACTAAGCTGTTGTTCTTAGATAAAAAAAAAGTGTGCTACCATTGGGAACGTCCCTGCTTCCGGTTTTATGAATATTAATAGACTGGATTTTATAAGGGAATTGATCTCTTTTATTTTTATATATTTATATATTAATTAGGAGCCAACTCTTTCGGTTGAGATGAACCCGATTTTGGTCAGCTTTTACTTTATTCTTATCCGTATTTCCTGTTCCGAGAATTGTATTAATAAAGACTCTGGCAGTGGGTGTATTTTTCAATAATTTTATTCATGACTTTCTCAATTTTCGTTCCCTAACAAATTCGGTCGGAATGATCGAAAAACCCGATGGCCAAAAGACAGGATTTGGCTCGGTTTGTCGGGGTTGCAGCCTCAACGGCGGGGCCGTCTAGTAACGGTGGCGGCGGATGACGCGACGACGCTGGGTCTTGTAGCGGTATCCATCGCTGGAAGAGAAGGTGTGGGCGGGCTCGGAGGCGGCGGTCTCGTAGCTCTCAGCGGGGGCAGAGTAGCTCTCGGCGGGGGCGGAGTAGGACACAGCTGGGGCAGAAGCGGCAGCGGTGTAGGTCTGGGCAGGGGCGGAGTAGCTCTGAGCGGGAGCGGCGTAGGACACAGCGGGAGCCGAGGCGGCAGCGGTGTAGGTGACAGCGGGGGCGGAGTAGCTCTGGGCAGGTGCGGCGTAGGACACAGCTGGGGCCGAGGCGGCAGCAGTGTAGGTCGGGGCAGGTGCAGAGTAGACTGGAGCCGGGGCAGGAGCAGAGTAGACTGGAGCCGGGGCAGAGGCTGCTGGGGGCAGGTACTCGTTGGAGGGCAGGTGGCTCACATCACGACGGTGACGACGGAGGACCACGCGACGCTGGGTCTTGTAGCGGTATCCATCGCTGGAGGAGAAGGAGTGGGCGGGGGCCGAAGCAGCGGTCTCGTAGCTCTCAGCGGGGGCGGAGAAGCTCTGGGCGGGAGCAGAGTAGGATGCAGCGGGGGCCGAAGCGGCAGCGGTGTAGGTGGAAGGAGCGCTGTATGCGGCAGCTGGGGCGGCATAGGACACAGCTGGGGCAGAGGCGGCCGGAGCGGGAGCAGAGTAGACTGGAGCTGGGGCAGAGGCTGCTGGGGGCAGGTACTCGCTGCTGGGGGCGGAGGCGGCTCCCTGGACTGGGGGCAGGTACTCGCTGGACAGGTGGCTCACATCACGACGGTGGCGACGCAGCACAACGCGCTTCTGGGTCTTGTAGCGGTATCCATCGCTGGAGGAGAAGGTGTGGGCGGGCTCGGAGGCAGCAGTCTCGTAGCTCTCAGCGGGGGCGGAGTAGGACACAGCTGGGGCAGAAGCGGCAGCGGTGTAGGTCTGGGCGGGAGCAGAGTAGCTCTGAGCGGGGGCAGCGTAGGACACAGCAGGAGCAGAGGCAGCAGCAGTGTAGGTAGCAGCAGGAGCCGAGTAGCTCTGAGCGGGGGCGGCGTAGGAAACAGCTGGGGCAGAAGCGGCAGCAGTGTAGGTCTGGGCAGGAGCAGAGTAGCTCTGAGCGGGGGCAGCGTAGGACACAGCAGGAGCAGAAGCGGCAGCGGTGTAGGTCTGGGCAGGAGCCGAGTAGCTCTGAGCGGGAGCGGCGTAGGAAACAGCTGGGGCAGAAGCGGCAGCAGTGTAGGTGGCAGCGGGAGCAGAGTAGCTCTGAGCAGGAGCAGCATAAGACACAGCCGGGGCAGAAGCAGCCACCGAGTAGCTGGACTCAGCAGGAGCCGAGTAGGAGGCCACTGGAGCCGAGGCGGCGTGGTTGGGCGGCAGGTACTGGTTGGAGGGCAGGTGGCTCACGTCGGCGGCCACGGCGGCTACGAGGGCGCAGATCAGCAGGAGTTTCTGGGAGAGACAGAAGGAGAGTGGCGTTAGTAGGTATCCTGGTGAGCAGGTGGGGGAGCCCGGCAAGTACCATGGTGCTGGGTGCTCGGCTGTCCAGTTGATCGGAGAATGCAAATGGAAGTGATGCTCTGGCCAAAGTTCTGCCGCTTATTTATATGATTCTAAGCACCGGCCTGCGGCAGGAAATTTGCATTTGGCTCTTTAATTTATGAATTTGTATTTAGTGACACCGCCAAAACATATCCATTATAGTTTTTGCAATCAGGTTTGCAACGGGTTTTCGGTCTTTTCAGCCTCTCGGCCACAGCATGGGAGCCGGTGCGGGGGAAGCCCTCCGCCACTGGCCGGCAGTTAATACCTCAAAGATCCACTCTGGTAAGAACAGGTTCCATTGTCCCCGCTCCCCAGCCGCATTCACTCAATTTCTCCCAGGGCAGCGCGTGCCGACTCTGATCCATTCCAGCTCAATTTGCTTAATTACCGATAATTATACTGTATACTTTGGCTTAATCAACCGGGAGTTAATCGAGAGCCATCAGCCCGGACAATAAAAGCAGATGGGCTGGCCGGGCGATCGGAGAAATCCTATTCACTTCCAAATAAAAGCGAAATGACTACCGAAAAAGGCAATCAACTTGCGGAAATAAATCACGAACTCAATGCCGAAACAATAGCTCTGGCTGTCTAAGCCGATAGTATGTCAAAGCTGAATGAAAACTGGAAACAAAAGCACTGAATACACTTTTTAAAAGAGATGGCACTGGGACAGATCAAGTCCAAAGAAGTCAAAACATATTAAAATGAAACAAAAGCGGGTAATAATTTAAACAATCAAATATAGTTCAAGTTTTAAAAGTTCCTGAAGAGTCCAAACATTTTGTTGCTTCTGACTGTACATTTATAATACAATATAATAAAATATAGATAGTTAAATTGGTTAATTGATCAATTCAAAGTCTGCCTAGATTTAGTATATAAAATACATAAGCCAGGAATCTCTAAAAATCTCAAAACTGAATTGATTTTAGACACATAACAATAGGAATCCCCATTCTATTCAATTATAAAATTTAATACCACAATTATTTGGTTTGTTGGAACCTAAACTATGTATGAAAATCATACCTCCTAACAGAATAGTTATACCCGCAGTCAGAGAGGAAAGCGGTCTTTGAGCGTCAGGCTGGCTCGATCTTTCAGAGATGAGTGTGCGGAAGCATTGACAAAAATAGATTTGAAATTAATTCGATTATAGATCAGCCTTACATTATATGCCATCTGTGATGGCTAAGCCCATGTTTCCATAATTATAATTAGAGAATTTAACTTGATCCGATTAGAAGTAATATATTTATAGAAACACTTCAATCACTTTTGATGTCTTCATATTTGGACAAGCACTCGACAGACTTCTTCAGAACTCAAAAAGCTTTTTGTAACGAGTTTTGCCATATAATAAAAGTGATCCATTAAGTTAATGATCTTAACCCATTTCCTTATGGGAAATATATAGATCTTATTCGTTTTCTAATTTCCTCCCAAATTAAGACTCCTCGTATTTATAGATTCGTTATCGTATTATTGTATTTGTTGAATGAAAAGGAGGTATTCTAATAGTATTGTCTGCACTCCAAAATGAGCACAAATCGATCACCGAGTGAAGCCGACTTCGCTTAATTTAGTGGCGGCGGATCACAACGCGCTTCTGGGTCTTGTAGCGGTAGCCATCATCGGCCAGCACGGTCTCGGGGGCAGCCTCAACGGTGTTCTCCACGGGGGGCAGGTACTCGTTGGACAGCTCGTTGACGTCACGACGGTGGCGGCGGATCACCACGCGCTTGTGGGTCTTGTAGCGGTAGCCATCATCGGCCAGGACAGTCTCGGGAGCAGCCTCAACGGGAGCGAGGTACTCGTTGGAAGGAGCAGCGACCTCCTGGACAGGGGGCAGGTACTCGTTGGACAGCTCGTTGACGTCACGGCGGTGGCGACGGATCACCACGCGCTTGTGGGTCTTGTAGCGGTAGCCATCATCGGCCAGGACAGTCTCGGGAGCAGCCTCAACGGGAGCGAGGTACTCGTTGGAAGGAGCAGCAACCTCCTGGGTGGGGGGCAGGTACTCGTTGGACAACTCGTTGACGTCACGGCGGTGGCGGCGGATCACCACGCGCTTGTGGGTCTTGTAACGGTAGCCATCATCGGCCAGGACAGTCTCGGGAGCAGCCTCAACGGGAGCGAGGTACTCGTTGGAAGGAGCAGCAACCTCCTGGGTGGGGGGCAGGTACTCGTTGGACAGCTCGTTGACGTCACGGCGATGGCGGCGGATCACCACGCGCTTGTGGGTCTTGTAGCGGTAGCCATCATCGGCCAGGACGGTCTCGGGAGCAGCCTCAACGGGAGCGAGGTACTCGTTGGAAGGAGCAGCAACCTCCTGGGTGGGGGGCAGGTACTCGTTGGACAGCTCGTTGACGTCACGGCGATGGCGGCGGATCACCACGCGCTTGTGGGTCTTGTAGCGGTAGCCATCATCGGCGAGCTCATGAGCGGGCTCGGCCTCAACCTCGACGGGAGCGGCAACCTGGACGGGGGCGGGAGCTGGGGCAGCAACCTGGACGGGAGCGGCAACTGGGGGCAGGTACTCGTTGGAGGGAGCGGCGGCCTGGACAGGGGGCAGGTACTCGTTGGAGGGCAGGTGGCTCACATCACGACGGTGACGGCGGACAACCACGCGCTTGTGGGTCTTGTAACGGTAGCCATCATCAGCCAGCTCGTGAGCGGGGGCAGCCTCAACCTCCACAGGGGGCAGGTACTCGTTGGAAGGAGCAGCAGCCTGGACAGGGGGCAGGTACTCGTTGGACAGCTCGTTGACGTCACGACGGTGGCGGCGGATCACCACGCGCTTGTGGGTCTTGTAGCGGTAGCCATCATCGGCCAGGACAGTCTCGGGAGCAGCCTCAACGGGAGCGAGGTACTCATTGGAAGGAGCAGCGACCTCCTGGGTGGGGGGCAGGTACTCGTTGGACAGCTCGTTGACGTCACGACGGTGACGGCGGAGCACAACGCGACGGTGGGTCTTGTAGCGGTAGCCATCATCAGCCAGCTCGTGGGCGGGGGCAGCCTCGGCCTCCACGGGGGGCAGGTACTCGTTGCTGGGGCCAGCGATGATCTGCTGCTCCTGGACGACGGGAGGCAGGTACTCGTTGGAGGGCAGGTGGCTGACATCGGCAGCCACGGCTGCGATCACGGCGAAGGCGACCAGGAAGAGTTTCTGGAAGAGACAGAGCGGGTGAGTGGGGTTAGTCCTTGCGTTCGATGGCTCCAAGCGGAAGCCATGTGGGTTAGATCTTCGGAGCCGGGGATCGTACCATCTTGTCCGTTGAGTTGCTTGTTCACAGCAGTAAAACCGAAACTCTAATGAGGAATACGCAGAACCTTTTGGTATTTATACAGATTCTCCGCTCTTCGCAGGCCATTACAGAGCCACGGAGCTGGCATCTTCGGACGACGCCGCTGCCGACGCTGGCGTCTGTAAATTCGCACAACTTGGCTCGGATTTTGGCCCAGAGCTGCGCGTTCTAAGCCTCTCTTTTTTTGGCGGCTCAAGCCAAGCTCGGCCAAAAAGACGCTCGGCCAAAAGCTGAAAGCCAAAGCTGAGGCTGCGCGGCGACGGCGACGCTTACATTCGCACAAGCCGAGCTCGAGAGCAGTTGATGGCTAAAAAAAAAAAGTTTAATGGCCAAAATCGTTCGCACGGATTCTCTTAATTGTTTTATTTAATCATATGCGAAAGATTTGATGGACATCAACGTTTTGGACAAGTCGAGCGCTCGCACACACACTTCTGGGCATCTTTCAGCTCGGCTCTCCTCTCCTGTTGTTTACGCCTCTTTGTGTTTTGCGCTCGATTTAAATTCAAATGATGAGTTATATGTTTCAATCAAACTCGCTCACTTCAATGGAAACCAAGCCCCGGCCGACAGTCGATTATTTTGAACGCAGCAGCCTCTTCTCATTGTGGCGATGTCGTCGCCGTTCATTAATCAAGAAATAGGAACTAAACGAGCGGCCATTCAGTTTATTTGTTGTTCGGAAAATATGATATAATTGTGCTGTGGCCAAAGAATTGATCAAGTTTGTAAACAGAATGCCGGATATTAAGCTGTGAGCTCTTCAGTTAGACTCTTTTGGCTTCCTAGAATCTTTGAAGAGGCCATTTTAATTTGAATTTTAAAGGAACTATCTTAAATGGCTTGTAAATATATCTATAAAAGCCTTTTTACTTTATGTTTAATCGTACTACACCTATTGGAAATATAAATAAATACAAAGGTTTTCCTACTATAGAAAGTCCGGTGGATAGGAGATATTGTTGTTAATTAAGGTTGGTCTTGATATTTTACCTTTAATTTTATATAGGTCTTTATACATAATAAGCAATATATAACTCTTTAAAACGATTCAGTTACAAAAATATTTATTTTCTTTAAAATTCTTAAAAAAGAATTAGACAATTCTGGATATAACTTCCCCTTTCAGTTGAATGTCCCAAAAATAAACAAAGTATTAAATTTGGATAAACTGTTCATATAAATAAAACCCAATAGTATGCCGCATATAGAAACAAACTCCATATATTTTTAAATTGAGTTTATTTATTTGCAGTAATTTATGAGCAATTTTAAAGGCAAACTCTGTGGCCGCTGAAAGGGGATTAAACGCTCGAGGAAGGAAACCCATCAATTCAAGCTAATCAATTTGTTAAAAACCAAAGTAAACCGTATATTGCAGTAGCGATGATTAATGATAGACTCAGGGAGACTCCCCCTCTCTGAGGTTTTGTTGAAGACACATACAACATATGCAACAGCGACTCAGCCATGAGGCCAGGCTCGTTAGAGGCGCTTAGAACTAATCGGTTCCGTGAAGCTGAAGGATAAACGGTGCCTAACCTATTGATTCTGCGGAATACGGCATGGAAACATAGGTACTATTATTATTACCATTGCGAAAGTCAAGGCTAAAGTTTATGGGGTGGACCAGAGATATTGATGGGGCCTCACGATGGGATGGTGCTGGTGATGGATGGTTGTCACGCGCCACCAATCGGCGCCTCACTTTCGAAGACCAAAAGCTCTCTCAACTTTTTATAGCACCAGTTTATGTTTTTGTTTTTTTGGCTAATTAACGCGGAGCCATTAAGAAGCTGGCCAGCATCAAATAACAACTATATCATTTTCCCTATTCCCCCGAAATGCATTAAGTTCGGGCTCAGGTTAGAGCCTTACAATTCTAGTTTTGTTGTCCATTGTTCTCGCGTGAGACAAAGATAAATCATACCATTTCCTGTGTGTGTGCAGCACTAAAAAATAGTCGCAAAACTACAAGCCAGTAAAACTAAAAACTACAATATTAACGAGCTGAATTTATGGCCTTTGCCAATCTACATTTTAATCTCTGGCCGCATCTAGGGGCGGCTCGCAGTTCTGGCCACTTGCCCATAAATGTTCTACACGCATGCTGCCAGTCAATAGATCACGATAAGCCGGCCAGCGCATCATCGTCATCGTCGGATGCTATTATTATTACCCATCAGCAGCCGGTCCGAACACTTAAGAGTTCCATTTCGGAATCGCAAAATATGCAAATTAGTGAATGGCGAGTTCGGGATCCCAATAGAATGGGACAGAAAAATAAACTATCACAATGGCCACAGACAATATAAAAATTGTCAGCTCGACTTGTTAAGCGTGGGCCCGAAATTAGCGTAACCCACAAGAAGAGATCAAACCAGGAGATTGGTTTGGCGAAAGGAACCCCAGTTCGATAATGGATGGGACCCCAAATGGAGACCCTACCGACTTACTCCAGACTCGTTCGTCTTCGGTCTGCGCTCGGTTTGCATAATCCCACAGGCCGCGTCGCTCTGTCTAACAAAAACCATTTCGCGTTGGCTTAATTTATGCAAATTCTATTCTAATTAATATTATAGCGATTCGATTTTTTTGCTATATCTATGAGCTTAACAGGCGGCAACTTCTTTCTCGCAGCTGCCGCCTTTCCTTTGTCCCAGCCTTTGTCTCCTCTGCCCGGCACACTCACACGCGCTGTTTAATTTAGTTTTCAAGATACTCTAACATCAGAGATTATTTCTGGGCCAGTGGATTGTTGAAACATCTTTGGAGGAGGTGGGATATATTCTATATATGTGAGATTTTTGTTTGGGGATTAGGAAATCACATACAAAATTTTAAATATTTTATAATTGCTGGGAGATTGTCTTAAGAGATTATTTAATTTAAAGTTTGTAGATATTGTATGTTCAAAGAAAGTGCACAGAATTCATTTATAGTTCTTTCCTTAGAATATATTCCCATCTTAAAACTAGTACATTTTTTACTGGATATGATTAGGAATTTGGAACAATTTGAAAGAATTCTTCTAGTTAAAAAATATATAGATTGTATTTGTACTGTTAATTAAACACTTAGTAACTTCTGAAAAGCCTTATAGACCATACAAGTTTTTACCGATCTATTTTTATATTTAATTTCTTAATTTTAGATATTCATTCCTAGTTATTAAGTTGCAGTTGCGTTTTAAGAAATCAAAAATTCCTAGAAAAGCGTACCAACTAGTCACCCTATTGACCGCCTCATCTAATACTTGCCAAGTACACGTTTTAGTCTTTTATGATAAATTTAACTTTTGTTTCTGGCTTTGATGCTCTTTTTTCGTTTAACTAAAACGTATGATAAATCATTCTGGAAACCAGTTTCAAAATCGCCCCACTCTTCTGAGCCGGCGACTAGAAAGTGCCACCACCACCACCGCCGCCGCTGCTGCCTCCGTGGAGCGCATCTCCAGCGCGCAGAAAACAAAACAAAACCGAAAAAAGCCAAAATCAAAATCGAAAAAAAAAATACAAAAATCAACGCCAGGCAACAGGCAAAAAAAGAACTCCGCACACTTTTAACACACGGCTCGGGGGGGGCCAATAAATAATGGATACGCGTGGCAGCCGAAATTTGGCAAGTTCCTTTCATGTAACTCTGATTCTAATTCTGAATCTAATTCTGATTCTTTAAGGCTGCCCGCGGCTCCCCGAGCGGTTTATGATGGTCTTCTGATGGCTGATGGAATCATGAGGCCTGAAGTGCGACCGCGGCTTCAAATTGTATTTTCGGCTCTGGCCCGTCCAAAATTAATTATGTTGCTGCCAAGTGCTGAAAATTAATCATCATTGCTATGTTTAACGGATGACGCAAGGCGGCATTACAAGGGATCGGATTAGATCAGATCGAATCCCGAAACTCTGTACGCACCATTATCCCAGCTGTAAGTTGGAGAAGCCTTAGATTATGGCCACACAGAGAAAAATGTTAAGTAACTTAATGATTCCCTATTTAAATACAAATAAACTTGATAATTATTAGAGTTTATTGTATAGAAATGTTATCTACTCGTTTTTGTTGAAATTTTATAAATAAAAAAAGTGTTTACTGACTTTTTATATATCTTAAAAAATTAAAGACACTTTACAAATTAAGTAATAAGTACTATTATTTATTTTAAAATTTTTAGCTTGCTCTCAATATTCTTTTTTCCAATAATTCTACATTACATTTTCCACAATATTCAAATACATTTTTAATTTCCTATTGATTTATTTTCTGTGTAAAAATCGTACCTACTATTTCATGTAATTAAAATCCGACAAGATAATAATCAGTGTAGCTTTTACATCATTAAAAAGAATTAGATAATCCCTTAATATTGGAAACATGACCGCTGCCTAGCAAGAAAACATATTATAAGTACAAAAAGAAGACACGCAATTATTTTTCATTACAAACATGTTAAGAATATTCTCCATAGTTTTTCTTAGTGCAGGAAAAACCGCAAATTTTTGATGGGAACAATTGCCTAAGAAGCGGGTGGCTGGAAGATCGGATCATTGAACTCGGCCTGCTCCGCGCCAAGCTGAACCCACTCACTCGCTTTGCATACGAGCCACAAGCCACAAGCCCCAATGGAGCCGGCGAAATTCGCACAGAGCCCGTTGAAAATTTATTTGTGTAATCAGCGGGTCGCATTTGAATGCCCTAGCGGTCCCCGTTAATTTTATGCCGCGCTCCTCCGTAGAGTTTGATCCGAAAGTTTGCCATAAATTATTTTAATTTAATGCTACTTGCAGCCATATTCGAGCGGGCATTGGGCTCACTTAAGCGAGCTAATTTCGCCAGGAGAAGAGTGCACTGATTTATGGGGCTTTCTATTGGCCGCGAAGGGGATGAGATTGGGTCAAGAGCCGCAAGCCGCGAGCTGCGAGCCGAGAGCTTGTGAGGTCCGCATAAATCCAAAAGTGACCTACACCTGACCAAAAATAGATACACACACCGAACAATGGACTGCCTACATTTGATTTAGGAGTCCGCTGGCAAATATTGACATTGATTGGCGAATTTGAGCATTACCTCGAGCGGGGAGCCGCCTTATAATCATAACAAAATCACACAGATCGGTGTCTTACATACTTGAAGATTGTTTGCCAGCCAGGTCACATTGGCCGTTGTATGTGCGTGATTTGGCCAAAACGGATGGGCTCACCTCTATATGCAGGCGACTGGCCAAGTGAAACAATAGATTTGTTTTATTTCTATTTTGATTTTGGCTGATTGGATTTGCATGAGAATCGAATCTAAATGTTGCATAAATTTATGTCGACAATTCATTTTGCCCGTGTGTGTATTTCGGAGCCTCTCTCGCCGCGAGTCGGTGTGTCTTTATGGGTGTCTATTTCTATTGAGCTCTGAACTAGTTTTCTTTCCGCGTCCCCTAATGCTTTATATACATAAAAAACTTTTCCGTCAAATCGTATGATTATATGCACGTGTGATTATGTTAATATTTTTTACAGAAGTTCTCATATTTACGAGGCCAACAAACCTTTAAAGTTAATAACAATTTAAAGATGAACTCATTCCCCTGTGGAACAGTGTAAAGTTTGCCAAAGAGCTTACTTCTGAAAGCTTGGCCTGAACTGAAGTATAAAATATTCGACAAACTTGAAAGCAACTCAAGGCAAGCTCAAGGCGGAAACGGAAGCGGACTCCATTTTGAAAGGCCTGAAAGTAGGCAACATAAATAAAACATCTCTACTTTGACTGCTCTTGTAGCAACTGCTGCTAAGTATAGTTTAATTTCGAGTATTTATAAGCTGAGTTTTCACCTTTAACTCTATTTAAAACTCAAACGAGTGCTTGGGCTTCTGGTAGTGATAGCCATCCTCGCGGTAATCGGTGTCGTACTCCGAGGCAGAGGTGCCCTGATCCGAGCTGTTAATCTTCGAACTACGCCTGTGGGATCGGTGTTTCTTGGGAGCCACCACATAGGAGGCTTGTTGGTTAGTGGCCGCGAAACCCAGGAATCCTGAGTCCACCTCGTCATCTGCATCGTCGTCATCGGCCACCAAGACGGAACGCTGGTTGGGATTGACCGAAACCAAGGCTCCATGATGACCATGATGGGGATGATGACTGTAGAAGTTGCCGTCAATGATGTTGGTGTCCTGCTGGTTGCCCAACGCATTTGTGGGTCCCTGCAGACTGGGCTGTCCAAAGACGTTGCCGCGGAGCACATTTAATCCTTGGTAGTTGGATCGACTCGGCGGACGACGATTGTTCAGGCGCGGCACCTGTCCCGCAGCGAGTTGGGCGCCCACCGAGGGGTCGAACAGGCCCTGATTGGGATCTACACCTGCCTGGGCTCCCAGCTGAGCTCCCAGGGGAGCATTAACAGGATTGGGTCGTTGGTTGGGAACTCCTTGAGCTGCTCCCAGTTGGGCCCCCAGAGCGGGATCGAAGGGAGCACCAACTTGCAAGTTCAGATCAAACTGGTTCTGCAGGGGCGCCACTGGAGCAGGACCAGCAACTTGAACTGGAGCTTGAGCCACAGGTCTTTGGGCCACTGGAGCTTGTCCAGCCCCAAAGTTGGGGTTAAAGGGGGCACCGGCAGCAGCTGGAAGCTGGGCTCCAAAGGAAGGATCAAATCCTTGACCTGCGCCCAGCTGAGCTCCTCCAGCAACGTTTCCCACAGCTCCCAGCTGTGCGCCCAGCGAGGGATCGAAGAAGAAGTTGTTCCGCTTGCCACCGTGTCCTCCGTAGCCGCCTGGCCGGAATGGAGGTCGCTGGCCATTGCCCTGAACAGCCAGTTGGCCAGCGGGAACAGGAGCGGGCTGGTTGGCTGGGAAGTTTCCTGCACCGGGAGCCAAGGCACTAGCTGGAAGCTGAGCTCCCAGAGGATCGGATGGACCGCAACCGGGTGGAACATTGCCAGCCACCGCCTGGCAGTTGGGCAGGAAACCCACTCCAGTGGGCAACTGAGCCCCAGTGGGAGCCTGAGCTCCTGTGGGAGCCTGAGCACCTGTAGGAGCCTGAGCTCCTGCCGGCAAGTCGGGGCGGGAGAGTGAGTTCAGCTCCGAGTCCTGAGACTGCACGTTGATCTGGGTGTGAGTGTGGAACACCGAATTGGGAGCGCTGGCGTACAGGATGCGGCTGGGCCGGCGACGGCGGTAGACCACCTGCGTGGCAGCCGGAGTGAACAGATCCCGGTTATAGTCCGTGCGAACCTGCGGCTGGCTGTGCTTGTAGTGGATGTGCTGGGTCTTCACCTCGGGCTTCTTATCGTAGTGGTGATAGTGGTCCACCCGCTGCTTCTTCGGCTCCTCGTGGCGGTGTTCCACATAATGGTGCTCCTTATGGTGTGGCTCTTCATGCTCCTCCTGCTTGTGGTAGACCACCCGCTCGCTGGTGTGCTTTTCCTTTTTGTAAACGGGTTCGTGTTCCTCCTCTGGCGGCAGGTAATGCGACTCCTCATCCTCGTCTTCGTGCTCCTTGGAGTGGCGATGGCCGTGGTGCTTATGGTGTTTCACATGGGAAACATCGGCCAGGCAGGAAACCGCCCAAAGGCTCAACAACAGGATCACAAAGAGTTTCTAAAGGAAAAAGAAAATTAAGTTAATTCAGAAAAGGATTCTGTTCTCCAGACTTGACGTTGCTTGCTTACCATTGCTCAAGTGCCAGTGATGGGATTCATCTGCAACTGCAACATTTATACTCTCTTTGGAATCTTGCAATGCAATCGATTATCCCCACTTATCGAGCCCCCAAAAATTGAACCGAAATCGAAAGCGAAACCAGTTGTCGAGCGTGAGAAATTGTTTCGGCTCTTTATGTGACCCATTTGTTCTTATTGAATAGCCGCAAATTGGATTCTAATGAATATTCTAAAGCACAACGAAAGTGTCCGTAAATTTGTCAGATCAAAGAGCTTGAATTTATCGGCCTATTGGCTCTGCACATGTCGTCGATAACGAATGGGGTCTTTGATCTTACTTGTGGAACCTAGCCTGACAACAACCCAGTACTTGACGGGTACTGTTAATATATTCTCGAGATTATAGCCAATCTGTAGATATATATTATACATTTAATATAAATTAAAGCTCAATAAATAACTCTATAGTTATATCTAATTTCTTTCTCATTTCCTTAAATCTTTCGAAAAATTGCATTGAAAGATATAATAATTTATTTGAATGCAAACAATTTCCGTCTTGAATTGACCATATGTTTTCCTGAATTTATAATTATTTTGTATGCTCGGTGGCTCAACTTGAGGATGAAGTCATCTTATTTTTGGGTCAATCACTCGTGAACTGCATTCCAGTCTCAAAAATACTAAAAATATTCATTAATAATGATTAGAGGTTGATGTGTTCTTTGTGCTTGGATGTGTTTTGTCTTTAGTGTTTAATTTTGTGCTTCTTTAGCTATAATTCTTATTATATTCTGCTGTTGTGCTTCTCTAAATATAATTCTTAATTATCATATTATCATTTTAATGGGCTTCTTGCTCAGCCTTTATGGTTGTCACATAATCCCATTGTTGTATAAAACTACATAATTTAATTCGTTTTTGTGCGATTTTATTGCTGTCGTTTCGTCATTATCATTTGTTTCTTAAGCGCGGTGCCTGTAGACACGGCGACGGACGGTCCTGTACTTATATCCCTGCTGGCTGGCAGCGGGCTGGTGGTAATCGTAGCCAGAGGTGGCTGCAGCTGGGGCGGAGGCGGCGGCCTCGAAAGCGGGTCCGGAAGCCTCGAAGGCGGGCGCTGGGGCAGGAGCGAAGGACTGGACGGGAGCGGGCGCTGGGGCAGGAGCGAAAGACTGCACGGGAGCGGAGGCGGCCACATGGTGCTGCACTGGTGGCACATAGGTTCTGGCAGGGGCGGGAGCGGACTCAGCGGCGTGGAAGACGGGAGCGGGGGCAGCCACTGGTGCGGGGGCGGGAGCAAAGGTCTGGACGGGAGCAGGAGCTGAGGCGGCGGCATGGTGGACTGGAGCTGGGGGCACATAGGTCCTCACGGGGGCAGGAGCAGAGGCAGCCTGGTGGAAGACGGGAGCGGGAGCGGGAGCTGGAGCAGCAACTGGAGCGGGAGCAGGAGCAAAGGTCTGCACGGGAGCAGGAGCCGAAGCGGCAGCATGGCGGACCGGAGCTGGGGGCACATAGGTCCTCACGGGAGCTGGTGCAGACTCAGCGGCGTGGAAGACGGGAGCGGGAGCAGCTACTGGTGCGGGGGCGGGAGCAAAGGTCTGCACGGGAGCAGGAGCCGAAGCGGCGGCATGGTGGACCGGAGCTGGGGGCACATAGGTCCTCACAGGTGCGGGTGCCGAGGCAGCCGGAGCATTGTAGTTGTAGCCAGAGTCGGCGGCCACGCAGCCAGCCAGAGCCAGAGCCAAGATGAAGAATTTCTGCCGGAGGAGAAGCTATTTAGCCAAGGAAGAGCCAAGATAATCCACAGATCCTTACCATTTTCGAAGATCTGCTTGCTTAAGGTTGAGCGAATCGAATAATATCTTCTGGCCGCGGCTCCTGTACTTTTATACGAGTCGCCGGATTCGCGGCTCCAAACGGAAGTGCGGCGTATCATAAATCAACGAAACGTTTTTCGCGTCGAAAATTTGTTTAATTAGGCAAACAGATACCTCGGCCGGCAGCAGATGTGGCTTGTTTTTATCAGCTAGGTACGCCTCGGACTGTGGATTAAAAACTCTCATTTTTTTAGCTGTCCGCTGGGCATAAATATTCATAAGAATGGCCATATCACAGCTTTATTTTATTTCTTTGGCCAAGCGAAAATTATCGCAAACCTGATAGTTTAGTTTCAACTCGAAGCTGTTTGTGGTCTCTGCCGATATTTTCTCATCTTTCAAGAGTAAAATGCTCATTGCTTTTATGGAAACAGTAGCTTCGGTGGCTGCTGGGATTAATTTATAAGATAATCCAGGTTAAAATGTGTATAACACTTAGCTAGCCATAAACTATCTCAGCCAGCCGTAGCCCAGGCCAACGAATGTATCCGAATGAGCTAATGACTTAATGTTCCGCTAAATGGATTGATTGACTGGTTCATTAATTGCTTGCGAAGCCTCAAGACCGTTCAAATATGCTCGAATATCACGGCGCCTCGAATATTTCCTCTCGGGGTTATTGGCTTCTGCGGCCCTTTTTAACATAAAAACAATACATAATACTATCCGGTTATACATAGATGACGCCCTCAAAATACACAAAGCCTTTGTTTGTCTTTCTGTGCTTTCTTTATTGTCTCGCAACTAATTCGGGAATATGCAAATCTCGTTTGGTCAGACATTTAAATAGACGTATCAAATGTATTTTTGCATTTCTTCGAATTAGCATCAGAATATAGTTGGCGGCGTGGGTTAAACCACACCACAAACCAGTCGAGCTCAGAAATGTCGTTTGGCTGCGGATGATGATGATGATGATGCAGCGCTCACTGGGGCGGCAGGTAGGTGTTCCTGGGGGCCACCACTTGGGGCGGCAGGTAGGTGTTGACCGGTGCAGCCACTGGGGGTGGCAGATAGGTGTTACGTGGGGCAGCCACCTGGATCACCTGGGGAGCTGGTCGTGACACCAGTCGGGCGGCGGGGCGAAAGATGGACACTACGTGTGGCACCACCCGCGGAGCTGGTGGCAGATAGGTGCGCTGAGGCACCACCACGGGCTGGATCACGGGGCGATGAACGATTTGCGGCTGGACATGAACCACTCTGGGGGCAGGTGGCAAGTAGGTGCGTTGTGGCTGCACCACCTGCGGCGGGAGATAGGTCCTGGACAGGGAGGTGGCGCCCACCAACCCCATCAGAGCCACAGCGAAAGCCAGGAAGAGAACGCGCTGTCGGTAGAAAAATTAATCTTTAATCCTTGATGCTTGCTGATGAAATAGAAATCCGAATTGGAACGAAACCCACCGTCATGTTGATCACTCAAAGTCGAACAATTAAACTGTTTTTTGCCAGCGGAACATTTGGTATTTATACGACATTTCTGGAAGAACCCCGAAAAATATATATATTCGAAGTATATAAAATAATAACAAAATCTCTGGATCATTTGCATATCTTTGGCATTGTCTTGCGAGATTGCAGCCATCTGGTGAGATGCTCTTACCTGCTGGCCATAAATAAGACCAGTTAACTTGGGCACGGGCTCCTTGTCTGCAATAAAGCAATCAGGTACATCAATATGAGTTAGAATTCATCTGAAAGTAGCGCATCCAGTCCATAAAATTCAACTGGCCAGGTGCTTTCACTTTTTATGTGATTATGAGCAAACCAATAAGTAAAATGAAGTGGAATTTTAAATACTCTCTATATTGAAACAAAACGTATTTCTTACTTTATATGTACAAAATATTACCAAAGCGATTAAAGCAACATTATATTATTACGAGTATCTTTGGCAGCAGTAGTTTGTTCTGTTGGGACAAAATGGCTTCTCACTTGTCACCAAAGACACTCAACTATCTATAAAAACTATTGGGACAAAATTGAATTTTTCTGGCCACCTAAAAATGGTATACTGATGCAAATCTTACGGTGCATTATAGCTAAATATACATACGTCACTGCATATTTTCAAATTCACAACACTGCAGGAAAATCTGGATGCCTTTCAGGAATGGGCTGCGAATTTGCAATGCGCCAATGTGACATTCACCATCCGAGCAGCTAGCTGTCCGGGTATCAGTCTCAATGCAAGAGCAATTAGCCACCATCGAGATTATAAATACCTCGACGTAACCCTCGATCGAAAACTTCGGGAGGCATATTGCGAACATACACCATCTTTTTAAGACTAAGGTTGTCCGGTTGTCGTGGTAAATTATCGCTTGGCTGCAAGGACATGATATACATGATATACACCTACTTGTCCCCGCCCATCAAGTTTATAGAATTGCTGCTAGAAGTCATTTGAACAACATCCAGGTACTGCAAAGAGGATTTCTGGGGCTCTGTGGTACATGAGTTTACCAGTGACATAGAAAGTGACCTCAAGGTGCCCAAACCTGCGGACATAATCCAGACTATTGCTATAAAGTAAATGGAAAGACTTAATGAACACCCAAACAGTCTGGAAAGTAATTTGGCCAAACAGATCGTAGGACACGAGTTAGGAGAAGACTCAAGCGGCATCACCCTTACGACCTCACAGACCGGTTCTTGACATAACACATCAGACATAAAAAACATTTGAAATATTGTAAACATAACTATATTTGAGATCCCTCCCTGACATTATATACTTAGAAATTACTGCGGATTAGGTTAAGTTACTAAAAATTAAGGAAACAGTACACTTGTCTCATAAGAACTTTTTTTTTTTTCTTAAATGAAAAAAAGTAAATAAAGTATAGAAGCCATACGAAAAAGTAACATCGTCTTACCTCTATTAATTATTTTATTAATTTTACTTTGTGATCTTGTTAGCAAATATTCCCCTCCCCTTTTTCAGGGTATAAAATGATGGAATTAATTACCTTACTTTTAATTTGATTATACATACATATCTCATCAACTCGTCGCTTTGGCCAAATACCTCAAAAACGAGTTTTTGGTGTTTGCTATCTTTGGCTTACAAAACGATGTAACACGACTGCGTAATTCTGAAGAACTTGTAAACAAAATGTTACAAATAAATTCATATGAAGGGTTAGCTAACTTTTCTCAGAAGTTTTGAGTAAGAACGACTTGTTTGGATAACAAGTCTTAAAGTCTTACAAATAGTTTTGATTTAAATTATTTGTGGTAAATATCTGAGTCACTAGAACATGCATATGTCATCTTCTTTGAATGGAATATGCATACGTAAATATATATTTATACTAAGCCAAAATGTGGTATAATCTGACTCAAGAAAATTCCATTTATTAATATTTTATTTATAACCTTTTCTTAAGATTTATTTTGAATATTATTAATAAGAGGTTAAAGCATAAGACAAGTTAGAATTTTATGTACTGATGTGTAAGTCTTAAGAATATTCTATGAATTTATCGATTTTAATTAAATAAATGGATATAAGTTTAAAAGTTTCATATATATTAGACTTCTGCATGAATGCATCCAAAACGACAAATGAATCACTTATTCTAGAAACGGGAACACACTTTTTACTGCACAGTATACTTGGATGTGAGTGAGTAGGGTAGTATTCTCTGTTTTGACAGACAGTGTTCTCACTCATTCCATAGTTGTACAGCTGTTTATGAGTACAGCAAAAATGGTGTGCAGTAGTCAGGCACTGTACAGTGTTTTGGTGTGCAGTTGACTTATTGTACAGTGAGTGAAACTTCATGACTGGTACATGCACACATATAGAGTTCTCGTGTGTACTATGTATTTCTTATAAACAATTTTATTTTATTAAAGAATTTACATTTAAATTATTAATATTCGAATGGAGAAACATTATTTTATGTACCATGTCTTCAGTGGTGGCAATTTTTGAACGTTTTTCGCAAATTAAATTTTTGGCAACAGAAAATGCCCTTTCCGATGCTGCACTGCTCGCGGGAGCTGATAGTAACTTGCAACTAACTTTATACAGTAGAGGAAAACGGTCTTTATTAATTGACCACCACTGCAGAACATCAAAATCTTCACTATACGCTTTATTTATATTTTTATATGTTTGAAGTTCGTTCTCAATATATTATTGAAGAATACTGAACTCATCTGCACAGTTGTACACATACAACTAACAAGCTGTACAACTAAAAAGCTGTACAGCAAATATAGTACTCACTCCCGAAGGGTACAACCATATACTGCACTCACGCAAAGTGGGCACACTAAAAATGTTGTGCTATCTACTTCTGGCCTATAGAGTATACTGTACAGAAAGGATTGGGTGCAGTATTTTATGAACTCTACACTACTGTACAGATCTGTTATGCTACAAATGAGTACACTCATGCAGAAGTCTAATATATATCATATAGTTACATTAAAATGACTATTGACAAAAGTTTTTAGAATACTATATAAATTCAAAATACAATTTAAAATATTTTAAAATTTAAAAATTAGAAACTAGTTACTTAAAATAACCCAATATTGCAATTGACTGCTAATGAATACCGTGATCGACTGCTACTTTACTTCGTGAACTGCGATCAGTTGCGTATTGGCCTTAACAGTCGTGGCCCAGCCGAGACACGAACCCGCACTGTTAACCATAACGGCTAAGTCAAAGCCACTGTTGAATTATACTTCGAATTTATGTGCTCTTAATGCAGATTTATTCAGGCAGAAAGAAATTTTGTTGTATTTTTAATGAACCTTAGCGCGTTTTGTTTTTGTGTCTTTGGATTTATTATTATTATTTTTGTTTCGTTTTTTCGCTAGAACAGAATATGCTTAAAAAATTGGCAAAGTGGCCAAACATGCAGTAAATATTCGCGTGTAGTTAGCCGGCTGTGTTAACGCGGCTTCCGTTGTCTGAAAGCTAATTGATGCCCACATTTATGGTATCTCTCTCCCCGTTTGAAGATTAATGCCTGGCATTATGCTTGGATTGATAAACAGTTTTTGAAATTATTATTTTATTTGCATGCATCGGCGGCTGGAATTCGAACTTGACTTCGGTTTCGGTTTGAGTTTGGGTTTGGGGTTTGGATTTCTGTTTTGTCTGGAGGGAGCTCTGAGTAAGAATAGAACAAACTTGTTCTTAATTATGCCTAATGTGAAATTTATAAACACTAAATTCTAAGGCATTCACCAAACTAATTGAACCGGTTTCGGATCGGTTCGGGATCGAATTGGATGGGTTCTGTTCTGCAATTTCCGATCCCCGTCATCGGAATCCGAATCCGAGACCGACGCACGCGTGTTTAGCAGTGCACATATTTGGCTATTTCAACAAAACGACGAACAAATACGTTCTGCGATGATATATATTATACTATATGTATAAACAAATATTTATATATGTATATACTTGTGGTGAGGACAGATCGCAAACTCGTTTACCGTTGTGTGGCATTTACCCAAGATCCATCTAATTAAACCGCAAGCCATAATTTCGGATGAAGTAATCAGAGCTAATCTTTAATATTAGCTGATGGATCGACGACAATGGCCTGAGAACCCATTTGAATGCCGGAAACTGATCTTTGATCTGACTCAGGTCAAAACACACATCAAATTCCGACAAATTGGCCCGCAAAATGAGTCGCTAAAAGCGATTCGCCAATGAGCCATCTCGAATTTCCAGTGACTATGGCGTAACATTTAACGACCGCCTGATTGACGACTTAGTTCGAACAATGACGTATAGAGTCACTGTCCTACAGGTTAATTTTTGTATATTTACAAAGGGATATATCAATTTAGCACAACAGGTTTTTGCAGATTGTAAGAATGGCAACTTAACTTTTAGAAAATTAACATTGCTATTTATTATGAAAGTGTCACCTAAATGGCATCTGAAAACCCTTTGCTGGTTAGTGTAATACGCCTTAGTTCGACTTAAAAACCCGATTTTACCGATAAAAGATCTGCCCTATCGATTGCGTAACAAATTTGACAAAATGGAAATTAAGCGAAAAATCCCCTAAAATTCTAAAAAAAGAACAGCATAAATTTATTAATTGCGCCAACGGTCAACGATCGACCTAGCCATGTTTGGTGGGAATTCTTGGTATTCAGCCATCTTGAACGTCATAAGCGAGCTCGAAGCTTTCGGAAGAGGATAATAATGGATGAATTTGCGCCGAGAAGCAATTAACACCGCAATCTGAAGAGAAAGATTATGGTTTGCAAATTTTAATTGATTAAATTAGAATTTAAATTTAAATCTCGATTGTATAACAATCGGGTTTTCAACGGGCGAAAGGAATTCAAATGATGCCCATTAAAAATCAGTTTAAGATTGCAAGTTTCGATTGCGTAAATCGAATTAGTAATGGGAGCCGGGCCTGGACTCGACCAGTGGGTCAAGATGAAGGGAATTGTGGTTGTCCTTGCTGCAAGCCAAGGCAAAGGTCATGCCAGAGACTCGGGAGAAACTGCAGCAGAAACCAGTTGCAGGTTGATTCATCCAGTTGGATCGCTGGGCGAAGGTTGCCGGTGCCCTTGAGTGAGTAATTGCCATAACTTCAGGGGAGGAGTTAATACGCTGCCACACGCCGCACCGTTCAGGCGGAACTTTGGAGAATTTATGCAAATCCCCGAATGCCCTCATAAATAAAACATTCCAAAGTAGTTTTATTATAGAACCACATATAGATGCGAAATTAATTTATGTCTCTCGTCGCGCTAACCAGCCCGAGTACCCGTACCCGTGGCTCTAAACTAGATTTATGCGCGGGATCAGCTAAAGAGTGCCATTGTCTATGTCGTTAAGTGCGAAGTGGTTCCATCATCGTCGCGATAGGCCGACAAATTGGCATCGCAGCGCAGCGTTATCGATCACCGAAAAATATTTCTGAATATTTATCGAGCCCAAGCCCATGCGGGACCTCCAATCCCTCGGTTCTTCCCCTTCTTCCCCTAAGACGTCACCCTTATGATCTCCAGACTCTAGCCCCATATCTCTGCGCATATGATTATCACACGCTTACCTGTTCTCCCCTAAGATAACTCCCATATGATCCCCATACTTCACCGGTTTTTCTTGAATTCAAATTAAACTCTGCTGCTTTTTATATTAGCTTTGGACAGTTGTCTCTGCTCCTAAGTTATCATATATTTTTAAGTTGGCGATTTGCTTTCTTTGGCCGTGGCTTATGATTTTTATTAGATTCAAGCTCATTTACGTCGGTTGTTCCAGAACCAAAATCGGAATCTGTTGTGGCCGAAAAGGTATAGCGCCTGGAATCTGGACAATAAGTTTATGGGTGTCGTTCTGGTGGCGAGAAGCGCGACCAGCAACCAGCCACCGACGGCGACGTCAGCCACGGCAGCCGGTTAACCAACCCAAGCAGGTTCTGTTTAGTTTTCGGGGCTCTGCCGAGAAGCTTCTGCCGCTCAGCACCACCGCACCGCCATCCTGAGGCGCTGAACTATAAATAATGTAGACCCGAGCAGAAGCGGCACAGTCACAATTCTGCATCCGCGGTGTGGATTTGGTTCTGAGCAAAATGGTAAGCTGATACCGAGGATCGAGAGCCGAGGACCGAGGATTCCCAAGCCCAGTCGGTGGTGGATACAAAAACCGAACTGGGAGCCTGGGCACCTTGGAATTCGCTTAGGAAACGACTACAGTCAAGTGTTCTGCGTTCTCTGTTCCCAGAAACTCCTCATCGCTTTCGCCCTGGTGGCCGTGGCCAGCGCCGACGTCTCGCACCTGTTCTCGCACAGCAACAACCTCCACGAGGATGGCTACCACTACGGAGCTCCCTCGGAGCCCTTCCCTGTGATCGATCTGCCGGTGCCCCACGAGACTGCCCCCGCACCGGTGGTCGTCTACAAGCCCCAGCCCACTCCTCCTCGTCCCGTTTACACCGCTCCCCCGGTGGTCTACAAGCCACAGCCCACGCCTCCGCGTCCCGTGTACAAAGCTCCTCCTGCAGGTGTGCTGAAGGATGATGGCTACCACTACGGTGAGCCCTCCATTCCCTTCCCCGTGACCGTGCCCCCACCCACCAAGAAGGTCGTCTACGTGCCCCCACCACCACCACCAGCACCCAAGGTCGAATACCTGCCTCCCCCACCCACCAAGAAGGTTGTGTACGTCCCACCCCCACCACCACCAACCAAGAAGGTCGTCTACGTGCCACCCCCACCACCACCAACCAAGAAGGTCGTCTACGTGCCACCCCCACCACCACCAGCACCCAAGGTCGAGTACCTGCCTCCCCCACCCACCAAGAAGGTTGTGTACGTCCCACCCCCACCACCACCAACCAAGAAGGTCGTCTATGTGCCACCCCCACCACCACCAACCAAGAAGGTCGTCTATGTGCCACCCCCACCACCACCAACCAAGAAGGTCGTCTACACCCCACCCCCAGTGGGCATCCTTAAGGACGACGGTTACCACTATGGCGAGCCCTCCATTCCCTTCCCCGTGACCGTGCCCCCACCGGTGTACGTGCCCCCACCCACCAAGAAGGTCGTCTACGTGCCACCCCCACCACCACCAGCCCCCAAGGTCGAGTACCTGCCTCCCCCACCCACCAAGAAGGTTGTGTACGTCCCACCCCCACCACCACCAACCAAGAAGGTCGTCTACGTGCCACCCCCACCACCACCAACCAAGAAGATCGTGTACACGCCGCCGCCAGCACCCAAGGTCGAGTACCTGCCGCCCGCGGAGAAGGGCTACAGCTACCCCAACAACCCCCAGCCCTCGTTCCACTTCTAGGCCGATCGAGCCCCTTGTAAATACACAGATTAAGTATTAGCCATATTTGTGAACGAATTGTGAATGAGTGGTTCGGCCTTTCGCAAAGAAAGCCGAATCCACTTGCGAAAACTGTCAATATAAAAATCAAGCGATTTTGAAGAACGTGTCTTTTAATGTACTATAATTTGGGAATTCTAAAAATATTTACAGATGATATAACTCATTAAAAAACAAAAGAACAAATCCTTCGGTATTGGAAACAAATACTTTTCGATCGTCTTTTTAGATTATGTGACTATCGTTCAAGTGAAAGCATAAAATTATCATTTAAATTAGCAAGTTGCGTCATTTCAACAATCGCAACGAATTCCTAATTAGGAAATTTTTAAATTTCAAGGCTGCATTTATTATTTAAGCGTATGAGCATTAAAAGAAGAGCTTTTAGTCTATTTAATTAAGAGCGCATTTCATTAAATCTTGTTTAGATATATAAACTCATTATCACCTTCGAGAATATATGCAAATTTACCTATTAGCCCAGCAATAAGTTTATGCAATGATTAAGATTTAGAAGTATTATGAAATTGTTTTTAAACTTAATAGGGTAAAAAATAGTGTACAAATATGTTCATATTGCAACATAATGATTAACAGAAGAATACCTAATTAAACTTACAAAAAAATTGGTAACATAAATAACATAATATATTAAAAATGTGTTGCACTTGTTTTTTGTAGATTTTTTAAAATTATTATGTTTATACATACATTAAAATTTTAGCAAAATTATTGCGTCATTTTTAACGATTACTTAATATGATAATGTAATTTTTAAATTTAACAAAGCGCCTCTTCGTATGCTACATATTAAAATAATTTAGAAAGACTCCTAAAAGTAAACAAGCTTGAAAAGTAAAAAGAGGTCTTGAGTATAACTTCACTTCTTTAAAATTCAATTAATCAAATTTTGGCAAATTTGAAATGGGATGACAAAACAATTATCAGAGTTTATAAAGAAACAAAATTCACCAATGAAAAAATAAATATTAAATGGCGGTTAAGCTTACATTCAATTATTAATGGAATAATAATTAACTTTTAAAAAGGCGGAAAAAATCAATTAAATTGTTTGACTTGAGCCGGATCACATATCAGTCGTTAAAAGTGAATTCCCACAATTAATTAAAGACTCTGTAAAGCCTTAATGATTATTCCAGTTATTAAAGTTCAATGGTTCTGATTCTTGTTGAGCTTGTTCTCCTTTTGTTCGACTTTCTTTGGGTGATTAATACACAAAGAGGGTGTGTCTCTAAAATCCCGTTGCAAATTCACAGCAGGTGGAATTTCAGCCACACAAAACAGCCTGAAGCTAATGCCATCAATCTTGCGATGTCCCCACAAAGGCGATGCATACTATAATCAAAATGTCGAGATTGGCATAGATAAATTGTGCGATCGTCGCCGGATCTGCAGCCGTAAAACGCTAATGAAACGGAAACGTGTTGAGGCGTCGCTTTTATGCGCTTCAAATGCTCGATGGATGGGGATCAAATCGGATCTCATTGGATCGGACAGGGCTGCATAATTGAATATGCTTGAAGAACTACTTGGATCACGTGGATCTCAATAGTTGTGAACTAGAGATGTGAAAAAATATAGATATATCGGTAATAAGTCGATATTGAATATGAAAATCGATAGATTTGTCGAAAGTTAATATAAAAAGCAATAGAAATATCGATACCTAAGGAATATTTTATAGTTATAATGTGTCGATAAATGTCTTCCCTAAGTGAAACAATTAACTTGAGAATTTTGTAATTAGTTTTTAAAAAGGTTTGCCAATAATTGGCTTCCTTTTACAATATAAATTGTACTTAACTCCAAAGAAACATTTAATTAATTTTATATTTTAGATATCATATCGATACTTTCGATAGTTCCACACTATAGTTGATATTTCAACTTGGGATTTCATTTTCAAAAATTGTAAATACCCGATATTTTAAATATTTTGTCTTGAAAACATATCGAAGTTTGAGATTCATCCCTAGGGCAAACACAGAGATCAGTCAGAATCATTAATTCGAATGCAAATCGCCGCGGAGCTGAGACAAAGGCAAACGCACTGACACTTGACCCCACAAAACAAGTCTTAGCCTTGGCAATGGCTATGTGGTTGTCGACGGAGATGGAGATGTTGTAGCATTTTATGTGGTAGCAGTAGCACCGCTTCCACCATTTGGCCCAAGACATCGACCCATTGGAGCTTTGTCTCTCCGCCGTTTCTGTTTGTTTGTTTATCTAGGGCCGCTCACTGTGTTTGGCTCCGTGTCTTGGCTTCAGCACAGTCATCACGATCGATCCGCTTTGGCGCAATTAATAAAGTGAGGCAAATGAGGCGAGCATATAGAAGTATGAATAGTATAAATAGTTTGGGCCCCAGCGCCGGCGCCTGCATTCGCTTGAGCAACACTCCGCGGGAAGGCGACAACCATTACAGAGGCATTCTCAGCAGTCAAATCCCTTCTATAGATCATCAAAGCATCATGGTAAGATTACCTGCAGCATATGGATAACAACATAAACAATTATCGAATTCGGTAGTTTTTAAAAGCGAAAAATCTGCAGCTTGTTTGACGTGTTTATTATTCAAATAAGCTTCCATTAAACTCACATAATTTGCTAGATTATCAATCCTGTTTTAGTTCACGCTTTAGACAAACACTTGACTAATTTATTCATATTTAAAGAAAAGAATAATTTAGTATTTCAGAAATATAAGCATTTACCCCAATAAATGAGATAAATGTATAGCTCTATATTTTCTAGTTTGAAGATTGTTGAACTTGAGTATAGTTAAGAAACAAATGATAATGTTCTGATTCTATATTAATCAGATTATTAATCAAGAAACTCAAGTCTTAATTATTAAGAACACAATATCGATTGTCAGGAAGCAAAATCTAATATTTATTATGACTATTTTAAAGCCAAAATCAATCATATTTATTAAACTAATTTATTATAATTTTAAACTGCAGCGCCTTGCTATTGTCGCTCTCCTACTCCTGGCAACCTGCCTTTCCGCCCGAGCTGATGTCTCTCAGCTAGTGAGATCTGGCAATGGATTTGTATACGATGTTCCCAAGGTCACAGAGCTGGAACTGGAGGTCAGCAATGAGTTTCCCACCGGCGATGAGTTCCCCCAGGATGCCATACCCGTGGCGCCCTCAGATGCAGAGCTAGGCCAGGCCGAGGAGCCCGAGGAACCAGCAGAGCCAGAAGAGCCAGCACCTGTAGCCGCCGCTTCCTCTTCCAGATCCAGCAGCATTGCAACCAAGAGCGGCAGCAGCGTCCATGGATACAAGTACCAGGTGCCTAGCCGGCGCTTCAAGAGCTAAATACCCCGCCCAGCAGTTTGAATTTGTACCAAAGTTACGTAAAGATAATAAAAATAAAAATAAAATCTAACACAGAGATCTAGCTGCGTTCCTTTCACCAAAGGCCCTTGGATAGGGCTTAAGCCAAACACAGAGGTTGCTTTGGACTTGGCTTAGAACGAGATTCACCGTGGCTCTTGGCTGGAACTCCATAAAACCAAGCAGAAAAATGTCTCGCCGCCAAACCGGTTGAGGACTCACAAAATTTGCACACATTCGCGATCATTTGCCATTAAAACTGAGGCCTAGCCAGAGATCGCTGAGATTAATGCCCATAAAGAACGACAATTAATTTCATAATCGGCATAAATTTCGCTCATTTTTGCCGAAATCCGAGCAGAAACGCGGATGGTTTGGTTCAGCACACGCCATCCAATTTCAGCACTTGACAATCGATCTTCCGAGATCGCCGATGCTCTCTGGTTCAACAACCCGTCTGCGAATAGTTTTTGTGGTAGTATTTCTTATTTATTTTTTGGCAACCAACGAAACAAAAAGTGATAGTTGAACCTAGACCAGTATCGTCTGTTTGTTTATACAATCGCGGCGAGAGAGACGCTAATCCAACTAATTAGTTGATTAAACGCTGCCGTTAAAGTGATGGGATTTTTTTTAAGATTAAGGGATATCACGTTAAACATATTCATAGTTCTGTAAACACATTCTTTGGGCTCAACACTTATTTGGATAAATATTTGTTTTTATAAATATTTATATTGTCAACTCAGAGGCAGGTGGGTACGTATAGTTTTACTTAACTGGGAAAAGAGAATGTTAAGATATCTAAAAGAGCTTGAAAAATAATTGTTAAATTAAAAATTATTGTTTAAAAAGATAAATAGAGACTAAATAATGTAAGAAAAATATTAGAATAAAAAAATTATAGCTTAAAGTAGCTTAAGTTTTAAAATTATTGATTTTATAAGATAAAGAAGTTTCTTTTCTTGTTTAAATTGAGTTAAGATCGAATTTTAAATAAATATAGTTTTCAGACTTCTTAGTATATATGACGAAATATTAAAATTACAAAATATATTAAATTATTAATGCTTTTGGGACATATTGTTGAAAATGATCTTGTTCTTCCCCCGCTCTCTGTAATGTGTGAATGCTTCTCTATATTGTCCGCCTCTGCTGGAGATCCCCCATTGATCTGTAACCGAATTGCTTCCGCAAGATCATGCCCCAGTAGACCGCAGACAGCTTCATTGTCCATCGTCGTCCATGAAACGCTGACCACTTAAACTGAAGCTCTGACTGAAACTTCTTGAGCTGCAAATGGCAGCGCGCGCCATAATTATTATAAATGAAGTCTAAATGATTTATGACAGCCAGCAGAGCACGCTTACAGCGCTCCCAGCGGCGGAACTAAGTCTTCAGCTACACGTAAGAAAAATATTGTGTATTTGTAGGACTTAAACTTTGAAAAGAGTCAATCAAAATGTCTCTGCGTATTGCAAAACTATAATTAAGATGCCCTAAAGTATTCAAATCGAATGAATAAAATAAATTTTATTGGGTGATGACATATGTTACAATAATTTGCGTAAGAATTTACACACTATTGGTGTTTTTGTTTTATTTAAATTAAATTTTATATATCTATGTCATTTTGGAAACATTTTATGAATATTTAAAGCAGATAATAGTATCTCATAGGTATTCTATTCAATGCCATTTAAGGCTAGTTAAGAATTTCTGCTTTTGAAAGAGATATTTTGTTGAACAATAAATTCAATCAGAAATAATTATTAAGCTAATTATTAGTTTTCAGGAATATTTTAATAAAAATTATGTGCTTTGAGGTACATCCAATCCAATGAAATGTTTACTTTAATAAAAACTGGACTTGATAGTTTGCGTAATAATTAACACCTTAAACACCTTAAGAGAGTGAAACTTTTGGGGAAGTTGAGCGACCTGCAATAATAAAATTTAGGCAATAGACTAGTCTTGGCAATAAATGAATTGTCTAAAATGTATTCCCCTATAAAACATTAAGAAATTAGAGTTCTAATCGTAATTAAAACATAGTTTTAGTTGAAATCAAACTACAGTATATAGGGATTTTGCAAAATAGTTAACACCTTTTTACTTCTAAAAGTTTATGGGAAAGATTTCTGTTGCCAAAGTTGCTCTATTTTTCTCAAAGTGCTTCGACTTAGGGTCAGTCTTCCGTCGGAAGCAGAGGCTTAGTTTTCGTCTGAGTTAGACACCTTTAACAATGATCGCCGTGGTAACAAGAGGCCCAAGTGACGACGTCAATGAAAATGCTTACAGTGGAGACCCATAAAATCATAATGCCGAAACAATGACGCTCGCTGCTCCTCTGTCTTCTGTCCTCTGTCAACGCAGTAGAGCAGTATTGTGGCGCTAATCATTCATATAAACAACGTAGATAGAGCTGCAGAGACAGATACAGATACGCTGTGGGTTTACCGATACAAAGAATGCCGTGAGGCTAGCGGAGCGATATCGATTTAAATGATAATAATTGGCCTTTGAAGCCATGGACAGTGTCGAACTGTTTTAGAATTTTGACTATAAATAAACAGACATCGGAGCGAACGGTCAATCATTTGCGGTTTAAGAGCTCAAGGTATCAGACCTAGACGAGATCACAACGGACATGGTGAGTGTGGTCAGTTAGGGTTTGAAAATCACCTGGATATAATGATTTTTCGTTTCTACAGAAGTTCTTCATTTTGGCCACTTGCCTGCTGGCTTACGCCGCTGCAGATGTCTCACATTTGCCATTGGAGCTCCTGGAGGAGCATCACGAGCATGGCTATGGCTATGACTACCCCAAGCCGGAGGTGCCCTTTGTGATTACCAGCACCACGGAGCCGCCACCACCGCCGCCGCCGCCAACTTACCTGCCGCCCAAGCCGGTGCCCACTTACCTGCCTCCCCCACCACCCACAACTACTACCACTACGACCACGACCACGACTACCACTACACCTGCTCCTACTCCCGCTCCCACTTACCTGCCTCCTCCTCCTCCCACAACCACCACCACTACTCCCGCTCCAACTCCCGCTCCCACTTACCTTCCTCCCCCACCACCTCCACCAAGAACCACTACTACTACCACCACAACCACACCCGCTCCCACGCCAGTGCCCACCTACCTGCCGCCTCCTCCTCCCCCACAGCCTGAGCCTGAGCCAGAGCCCGATCATGGCTACCACTATGAAGCCCCAGCCGAGGCATTCATCTTCTAATCAAAACTAAGAGAAAAACCTATAAAAAAAAAGACAAAAAAAGAGGCACCTCCCCACTGGACTGAACCCGCTGAAAATTTCCCCGGATGACTTTGTTTTGATCGTTCCACACTAGTCTAAGGTTTACATAAGTTAAAGCTAAACGTATCTCGAATAAATGCTGTTTTGTTAACCCCATTTGCATTGATATCGCCTCCATTTCGGATATCGGGACTGGATCGGGGCAAAGTGGTCCAGATGGCCGAGTCAATCACCGTCAATTGTCTGTGGGATTTCGTCGCTGGCCGCTGCATATTCATGAGCCGCTTTGTTCGGGGCAGCTAATTTGGCCGAAATGGCATTAATTGTTTGGTAGAGAGGAGATACCACACGCCGATAATTGGCCACCGTCAAGTTCAGGCCGAGAAAACCGAGAAAAGTGTGAAGAAAACCGAGCTCGAGGAAGCTGCGCTATTGATGGTATAAAAGCGGTAGCCATCTGCGATATTGACATTACTACCTGTTGTCGGCAAACGGCAGCAACATCATCAACCGGATAATCTCGTCGAGACCATGGTAAATAGCCAGAGGATTAGCTCCTCGCTTGGCCCATCTAATTGGGTGTCTTTTTGACTTGCAGAAACCCCTAATGATCCTGGTGGCTCTGGCCGGATTGGCCGCTTGCGCTCGGGCGGATGTCTCGCACCTGTTTGGCGGAGGTCACCAGCACGACCATCATCATCACCACGAGCACGATCACCATGAGCACTACGATGCCCACTCCTCGCACTCGTCTTCCGGTCATGATCACCACGACCTGCACATCGATCTGCACTTCCAGCCGGAGCCGCACCATCACCACCATCATGTCCACGAGGCCAAGTTCGACATTCCCAGTGGATACAACTATGGGGGACCGGAGAAGCCGCGCCAGAAGTATCTACCTCCCAAGGTCTCCCTGCCACCGCCACCTCCTCCGCCGCCAGTGGTTCCAAAAGCAAGCTATCTGCCTCCCTCCAAGCCGGAGGTGAAGTATCTGCCCCCAGAGCCAGTGGCGCCCAAGTATCTGCCACCCAAGGTTGCTCCCAGCCTGCCTCCGCCACCACCTCCCCCAGTCCTGGCTCCCAAGCCCACCTATCTGCCTCCTAGGCAGCCGGAGACCAAGTATCTGCCTCCCTCAAAGCCCGAGGTGAAGTACCTGCCCCCAGCACCTGCGGCCAGATATCTGCCTCCTAAGGTGGCGCCCAGTCTGCCGCCACCACCTCCTCCGCCACCAGTGGCACCCAAGGGACTGTACCTGCCACCTGCCAAGCCGGTGGAGAAGTATCTGCCTCCCTCCAAGCCAGTGGAGAAGTATCTGCCTCCTTCCAAGCCCGTCGAGAAGTACCTGCCGCCTCCCAGGCCTGTGGAGAAGTACCTGCCCCCCAAGCCGGAGCCGCAATATTTGCCACCAGTACAGCCCGAGGTGGATTTCCACATTCCCATTCCGTCTTACGCTCTGCCCCTGGGTCCAGCCCCCAGCTCGCTGCCCGTGGAGAGCCACGACTCCGATTCAGGTTACCAATACAAGCCACCACTGCGTCGCTTCCGTCACTAGGATAACCCCAGCAACACTCACAATCTCCCCACCAACTCATAAACCCAGCACCTGCATCTAGCTTTAAGCTGTACAAATTAAAAAAGCATTTAAAACCCCAAAAACCAAGAGTTAATGGAGCGGTTAATTCCCTGATTCCCCCAAGAGACATTGCGACACTCTCGCTCTTTCACCAACCTCAAGGTCAGAGCTATCGCCCCCAAATCGCTGTCACCCTGCCCCGAGGGATCCGTGTGGATTTCGATCTGACCCCCAAATCTAATTGCGGCCAATCAACCGAAGCTTCGGCTTCAGTTTCGATTTAAGCTTTAGTTCGGCTTGATCATCACCTGCAGTGTCGATAATTACTGTCTTTGGGAATGAAAAATGATGCTCGGCTTTGGCTGTGGATATGGATATATATAGAAACTGATTGGTTGGATGCGGCGTCTGTTACAGAAACCAAAATCGCTAATCGTCAATTGCAGCCGGCAGCTATGGAGCGACAGTTGACCTCTTTCAATGTTGTCCAGAGATCACAGAGATGGGGCAAGTCAACCCAAAGAATGGACTAAATTTATAAATTAAATCCATAACGAATGGGAGATGCTCTTACTTAGAGGGTGCCAGAGAAGCGGACAAGTTGGCTCTATTAACTCCTTATTGAACACAAAAGTAGACTAATTAAAATATTGTGTTGGTTAGGAATGGAATATTGTTAGCTGACTCAGAATATCTGGTAATAAAAATGTTCCTGACAAAAACGAATTGGAGTTGCTATATTTGGAAGGAGTGTGGACACTAAATTTAGTTATCCCAAAAGAAAACTGAATAATTATACTTTTAAACGGGTTTCAGGAAAGAGTATAATTTATAACCTGTACAGAAGAACCTTGCTTACAGAAATATAATCAATTTAAAAGCTACAGAAAAGGCTTACTCATCATATTAAAAAGACAAATAGAAACTCTAAAATTTATAGATATTTTATATCAATAAGAAAACTGAGTTGCGGAAAGGTAGTCAAGTGAAAAATGCTCTTTAAACAATAAGAACTTCGGTTTTTTAAATAAATTAAGGGAAGTTTAATCTAAAAATAACTACTTTTAAGGGAACCCCGAGCTCTTTCCACACACTCTTCTCTCGAAATACCGCTCGAATGGCCCCAAAAGTGCGCTCAACTTTAAATTCCGATCGTTGACTAACCAAAAACTATTTTAAATACTTGGCAAACGCAGCAAAGATCGTAAACCCCAACACGTTTATGGCTCCCAGCCATAAAGAGCTCTCCGACCGGGCCAAAAAACAAAAGCCAACGCAACGAGATGACTTCGAATTAAGAGATTTAATAAAAAATTGAATGCCAATTCCCAATACCAATACCAATACCAATACCCAAATGCGCGAATACCAATACCGGCTGTCAAAGGGGCGAGACCCCTAAACGCCGCTTGGCTGACAGGCTTAGACATATAGCGTTTATATAGCCAGATCGCAGCCAGATCGTCTCTCGCGACGACAGCGTCGTTGGCGTTTTGGAAGTAATGGCAATGGCGAGGCGAGACGGCTTTATAGCGGCCACTGGGTTCAGGTTCGGGTTCTCTAACTGTATAAATAAAGAAGCACTTGCCGGAAACTGTATCACTTGGGCAGAAGCAGTCGTCGCAGCAAGAACGTTCCCGCCACAAAATGGTATTTCCGCGCTCTCAAGGATACTCATTGGATCGATCTTAGAACGATTTTTATATATATATGTATATTTCAGAAACTCCTCATCCTGGCAGTTTGTAGTTTGGCCCTGGCCGCCGCCGATGTGTCGCATCTTCTGGGACACGACCATCACCACGATCACAACGATCACCATGACCATCCTGGCTACAACTACGAGCCGCCGAGCATCCCCTTCGAACTGCCCACTCCTGCTCCGGCCTATCTGCCTCCGGAGCCAGTGACTGTGCGCGTGATTGCCCCAGTTCCCAGCTATCTGCCGCCCAAGCCTGTGACCCAGCCTCCACCAGTGTATCTGCCGCCTGCGACCGTCAAGCCTGAGATTCCGGTGGTCAGGACTCCGAAGCCATCTTACTTGCCTCCTCCACCACCAGTTGTGAAGGTCAACCCACCCAAGCCCGCCTATCTGCCTCCTCCTCCACCTGTGGTCCGAGTTGACCCACCCAAGCCCGCCTATCTGCCTCCTCCTCCAGCAGTGGTGAGGGTGGACCCTCCTAAGCCCGCTTATCTGCCACCAGTTCCAGCTCCCGTTCCCGTGGTCGAGCAGCCCCGCTATGTGGCTCCGTCAGTGCCCAGCTTCAAGATCCCAATTCCCTCGTACGCCGCTCCCCTGGAGGAGCCTGTGAACAGCTACCTGCCGCCCCAGGAAATTGTGGAGCCCAAGAGCGAGGATGGCTACCACTATGATGCCCCTGCCCAGCCGTTCCTCTTCTAAGCGCCGATCACCCCTAGCCATTTGTTTGTTGTCTTCCAATGCCACGTGTATTTACCTGTAGTTATTTATTGTTTACCGAGTCTGCACTAAAAAACGAATAAAGCTTTGCACTGCCAAACGTAAAATTATTCTTTTATTACCTACACTTGTTGGTAATCCCAAGAGATTCCAAGGGGATCTGGGGAAAATCCTATGAGAGGCCAAGAACACGACCGCGAACTCGGCTCAAGTGCCGCCGACATAATTGCCGGCTAAAAATATCTGTGAACTCGGCAGAACAGTTTCATTCAGTTGCTATTTTTTGATCTCTTCTTTTTGGGACCGAGTAATGCTCTGTATCCAATTCCGGCTTGATTTTTTGACTTGCCAGAGAAACCCAAACAAATCCAACGTTGAGTAATTGCAGTGAGCAGCCATAACGGCCATAAGCTCTAATTTTATGGCCCGAGCTGTGGCTGAGCTCCAATAAACGACGGTTTTATAATTTATAACAATGCCTTAATTGCTCCAAGACAATCGCTGGCATTGTTGGAGGTGTGAATACAGATACACCCGCAGATCCCCCGCAGATTCTTAAATCCGCCCACATTGCCGTGAAAGTGAAACTAATGCGATCAGGAAGTTGAGTCTATATTATTTGTTGGTTTTCGGTACTGAAGAAGAACGTACGTTTGTTGACAAAATGAATTGCTTTATGGAAATCGATTGCATGATCTAATGGCTGGCAACCCGTTCCCTCGTCGCTGTCAGCAAATGCAAATTAATTAGATTATTACGTTTATCTTTGGCTGGACGCCCAAGAATGATTTACCTAAGAGCTTTATCTACGGTTGTTGCTCTTAGTAGCGCCGTTTAAATAAATAAACACGGCCCATAAATTATCTCTCTCATCAACGGTTTTAGATTTTCGATTTTCGGCTTGAGACTTTGGCTTTTAGAAAGCAAAACTGATGACCCCAGTCGACCAGGCAGTCGTCTAGCCTGTTTCTTATTCGTTTCGCATTCGCCACTAATGAAACCAACTATTTGTTTCCTCATTTTCAGCACGACATTTTTGTTGATGCATTATATACCAAATGCTAATTGGTGGCTGCTATTTTATCGGCTTGTTCTAGGCAGATCAGAACTATTTTAGGTTTTTCTTGTTTTTATTTTTGGGTTTCCATCTGCATGCAGTGCGTATGAGTAATGTCCGTATCCTTATATTACTCATACGCATAGGGTGCACATTTCAAAAACAACTAAATTAAAATTATACAAATCTCTAAGCACAAAAAAAAAAATAGGCAAACAAACATTTGGTTTTTATTTAAAATAATTTAGTTATTTAAAATTGAATTTATTTTTATTGAAATAGAAAATAATAACTATTTTAGTGTTATTTTTAATAGATTTTAATAACAACTAACAGATATGCTTTATAAGCTTTTAAGAATCTTTGAAACCCGAAAGAATCAATTAGAAAATGTGGGAGTTTTTAAATTAATATTAAGCATAAAATCAGCTTATTAATAATTTTAATGTTTTATTAATAAAAAAAGGTTAGTAATTTTAACAATGTTAGTTTAAAATTGTATTTATTTGTTATACTTATTACTATTTATATGACATTATTTAAACTGAACATTATTCTTGCTTGCTATTTTAATCCTACTTATTTTTATTTCTTTAATAAACATACTTTAAATATATAAATCTGTATTCCATGACAGTCTTGTTTAATTTACCATAAAATAAATATTTTTATATACTAATCCCAGTCTTTGCATTGCCTAATTTCAGGCGAAATATTTTATAAAGACCACAGTTATATTTAACCCGAAATATATGCAAAACTTAGTAGTAGTAATAGTTGAAGTATAACAGTTTGCGATAGAAGTATGCAGCTCTTTCCACTATTGCTGGAGGCATCCTTTAAAATAATAAATAAAAACCTGCTCCTTTTTTACATATTAAAGCTAATGAACAAGATGTTTCCACAGGGTAGTTGTAAAGTTTTAGCTGTAAGGCCAAGCTAAATTTATATAAAAAAAAATCAATAAGAAAATATTTTCAAGGAAACCCCTCCTTCATGGATTATCATTTCTTCCGCATAATAAATTAATTAATCAAACTGAACCACGCTTATTATCTAGTAATTGACACCACAGATTGTATCGAGGCGCGCTCTCTGTCAGTGTAAATCTGTGTAATTAATTACCGAGCAGCGAGGTCAAGGCATATAATTTCCACTTGACCCAGGGAATCCAAGAGAAATCCCAGCCGGAGACGGAAGCATCGCTGTCATCGCTGGCACACAAAGGAATGGTGTGGATTGGAGCGATGGATCGAGACCCAGTTTGTCATAGTTCATAGACAAAAGTGGCTGTCTGTTAATGCCCCTGAATAGAAGCAGAGGCAAGACAATCAAATTGACAATCAATCCATCAATCAATAGCACATTGTCTCACCCGGACAGACGCACTGTGTATGGCTTTTAAAACGGATTGTTTACACTTCTGGCCTTTCCATAGATTAAGTGTGTGTTCTGCCGTGTGTTTTGGGACAACTTAGCAGGTTTAGAAGAAGCTTAAACCGGTTGAATTTAATGTATTTTGAAAGTAATCCACTAGATTTATGTATTCCTATTTGTTTACGAGCCGCCAAGAGTCATGCAAGAAGCTGCATATCTAATTATACCTAATTGGCCCGAAGAAGTCGCACCACTTAATGAGAGCCGCCACCACGCAACCCCGAAATTAAACCACATACATATATTTATATTATACTGTATAAATTGGGTAATGAGACGGTGCGCAAATACTTTGCCCACGAGTACTTCTGCGCAGCTTCCGTATGCAAATGCCAGAGATATCAGAGATCTCAGAGATCTCAGATTTTCCCCCATGACATTCCGTGATTAATGGAGGAGCCCACGCCAACGGGGGGCACTCATCAAATCAAGAACGAATCTTCCACAGTTTCGACACACTTTATTGCGCCTTGATGAGCTGTGAATAATACAATTAAGGCCCGTTGCGATGCGATACCCCGGCAGAGACTGATTGGCCTTGGCAGGTGAATGAAATAACTCGGAATCGAAATTTGTTTATCATTTTTCTTTACAAATAATTTACGTTTATTTATTCGTACTTTACTTGGCAATTCAACAATAACTGAATACTTCGTTTTTCGATCTTTGTCTTAGAACATCATTTGTCTCTTTGTACTTCGCTCTTTATGCTTTTGATCTTGGCTTGTTCTTGTTCGTGTTCTTGTTCTTGTTCGTCGTTTCTTTGATGGGTTCGTTCTAGGATTAGGTTTGTATTAGGTAACGATAGTTGGATAGTTTTGATAGTTGGAGATAGTGGGTTTTCAGTGCTTGGTAATGGGTGCGTGGTTTAGGTATTGGTTAATGCTTGATTCGGTTGGGATTGGATTGGAGTTTTGGTGCGGATAGTTCGGAGTTCGGAGTGGGAGAAGGAAGAGAAACGACAAAATATAGGAGGGATTACTAGGATTGTCGAGCTTGTATTAAATATAGTTAAGGGCTAGCCGTCCGTCTTAGTAGCGGCGCAGACGGTAGAAGCGTCTTACATAGACTGGACGACGGTACTGGTAGCCGGCCCGGCTGCTGTACGTGTGTCCCGCCAGCTGCTGGACGGGAGCCACCTGGATCTGCTGGGCCACTGGCGCCAGGTACTGGCGCTGCAGAATCTGCTGCTGCTGCACGGGCTGCTGGACAAAGGACTGGACCACAGGACGAGCCACGGGACGGGCAATGGGAGCAGGAGCAGCGATCACCGGACGCGGAGCAGGGGCAGCCACGGGACGGGGGGCAGGAGCGGAGGCCACTGGGGCAGGATCCTCAATGTCAATGTACTCGGGCTCGGGAGTAGCAATATCCTGAGGATTGGGTCCCTGGGTGGCGGAGTCGGGAAGCTGGGCACCACAAGCAACACCCACGAGGGCCAGGGCCAACAGCATGAAGAATTTCTGCAAGGAAATGGAGGGAAATTTATATTGAAATTATTTATTAATTGAATTTGTACTCCAATGGGACTCAAAGTCCTTGACCCCAGTGTGAAGTCGTAAAAATAAATCACTGAAAATTCTAAACCACGAAAAAAATATATTTTTGCACTGCCGAATGTAATTGTGTCTACTTTATTACCTTAAAATTATTATGAGCGCACTAAAGTTTCAGCTAAAAAAATGTTAATGAGATGGGAACTAGTTGAAATTCAAAATATACATGTTTTAATGTGATCAAAGACTCTAATAATATTAAGACAAATTAACTAAAACAATATTTTCTGTCTTAATTTCCTGGACTTTCATCCAAGAAGGAAGTTTGGAAAGTTCAAAGGACTCCACAGTAATATATAAATGTTATTCTTTTAAGTTTATTTGCATAAAATATATTTTTAATACTGGGTTACTAAATCCCATAATGACCATAAATCCTTTCTCGCTTGAATGTATCCAACTTCCTGGCAACTTTCCCCTATAACAAGCATTATACCCAAACATTCATACTTGTTTCTATAGGGTAACAATTGAGGAATACAAAATAAGAATTCTAGTGAGAGGTGCTGCTATTTTTGGAGCTATTTCTGGAGCATAATTATGTGCGTGTCTCCGGCACGGGTGTGAAGCAAATCGAGTCCCGAGGACCACTTGAGTCGGGACAGCGTGTTGATGAAGTCGTTTTCAGGCACTTGAGGTTTGGGTTGGGGGCACTTGAGGGTAATAGTTATTTTGGGTTCGCTTTCAAATTCGGGTTTGGTTCACGATTCACTATGTTTTTGCTCTGAAGTTTATATCCTGCTTGACTAGCAGAGGATCACTAGGTCTCGGGGTCCTTGTCATTGCCAGGATCACATACCATTTTATTTGTTTTTGGGTTTTTTTTGGGGGAATTCACGAAATTCTCTCGAGCAGATGCGGACGAGCAATTTACACTTAAGAAGTTCAAAGCACAAATGATGATGAGCTGGTCAGCGGGTATGAAATTTATACTATATCGCCGGTCCGGTCCGATCCGTCCGGTTCGGTTCAGTTCGGTACGTGGGTCTAAAAGAGTCTGGTCTGACCGCCAAAATCCGAGACCGAAACCGAAACCCGATGAGACACATCGCCGCACACGGCGTTATAAATAAGGCAACAACAAAATACTAACAGCAGAAGCAGAAGCACAACAGCAACAACGACAACTAACCAAAATACAGCATCGGCAATTCAAATCAAAATTTAAATTAAATGAAACGAAATGAGAAGAAACGGCGGCTAGAAGAGGCTGCTGATGGGTCTTGAGGTGGTGCCGAGTCCCTTTACACAATCACTTTGATGTCGTCACGAGCCATGACGCACGGACAGGTCACAAGACAAGTCGAAGATCGTAAATATGCACTTGGAAAAAGCGGAATATGATTTAAGGCAATTAACAAATGTATTTGCCAAGAGCATAAAGAAATAAAAACCTTAAAAGCTCACTTTACATGGCTTAATAATGAATATTAAAATATGGTTTTTTGTTTTTAAAAAAATATTTTTCTAATTTAAACATTAATTATTAAATTATAAATATTTCCTCTTAAATTCTACAGTTTTTCCCGGTGCCTTTTGCCCTCGAAGAACACGTGTTGATTACAAATAACCAAGTTCGTTGCCTAAGTCTTTCGTTTGGGCTCATACAAAATATTAACACATTCAAATTTTTCGACAAATTTTGTTAAGAAGAACTTTATAGTTCCATAAACTAAGAATACCAATTGCTAACCAATAATTTTCCTCAGTGCAGATACTCCGATTCTATCGCCTGCTGTCTCCGCACAGCGCGTGCCTCAATTGAGGTTCGTCGCCTGAGTCTTTCGTTTTGGCTCCTGCTTGAAATAATTTGCATAACATTCTACTAGAATAATACTTTTTCACCCAAGTGGCTCCATGCCAGTATGCTAAGCTCCCCGAAAAACCTAACCAAGCAGGGAAGATTAGTCATGGACATGGGATAAGCGAAACGCATCACTTCTACTGATCATGAGCAACACTTGTGCCATTCCATAAACGTATTTTGACTTTATCATGTCAATTTGGAGATTGTTTGCCCATCTGGCCGGCGCACCGACCTGGTAGCCCCTCTTTCGGCCATTTGATCGTCGGCTGGCGCATGATTGTTTGTATCTTCTCTTGACCTTAGTGGCAACAATAAGCGAATTTAACGGCTTTTGGGCATACATCATTTCCGTTTCTCGTGCGTGTGTGTGTGGGGAAATACATTCACCTGCCACCGTCAAGTGAATGAAGCCACTTGAGCCAAAGATGCAGTGCCAATAAAAATGATTTGTTCGATATCAAGGTCTCACCCAAAAAGATTAAGTGGCACAAACACAGGAAATGGTTAATATATATTTTCGACATTGTAAAGACGTTACCATGAATATGCACAACACGATGGACCACTGTATCAGCAGAGCCCACTTTAAAATGGTTCTGGCCCGGTCATGTGACATCATTGCGGGTGCCTTTCACCTGCATTGATTGATGGTACATTTGTCAACGGCAGCCGAGACGAGGAACATGGGAAATATATACTTATGCAGCCTTTTCCATAATCCCACCATAAAATCTAGTAATGAACAAAAAATAAACAATTTATTGTGTGTTTTTACGGTTATTAGAGAATTTAAAATGTAATTAATAATGCTTTGGTCCGCTGGCTTCTTGGGTTTCACATTCATAAATTTGATCTCCCGCGAAACATTCATTATTGGCTGCTTATGCCATTTGCGGACATTGTCGATTGAGTCAGCGACATTTGACTTGCAAAATGTGTCATTTGTATGAGAAAAGCAGCGTTCTTCCCTCGGATCAGATCGAATCGATCGGTAATCAAAGGAGTGCCATAAATCAGTGACAAGGGCGGGGCTATTATGTTTTATGTATATAGTTCGATGCAGTTCTCCCAGCCCAGTGATAACAACTCTTATTTATGGCAATGCCCACATATATAATATTAATATGTTTGCGATCTTTCCATCATCGTGTCTCTTGGGGCCGGAACCGAAGCGACAACGACAACGACAATTTCGATTAATTTGCATATAGGAACCAGAAATCGATAGATCGCACCGAGTGAATCAAAAGCCATGAGCCGCCGTAGGAGCTCCGGCTAAATGCCGGTAATCGAAAATTCTCTTAATTTATGACTCTATGCCTGCCGATAGCCAGAATCCAGTCGCCTTCACGTGCCCCCCGAGAATCGTTTTGTTTTGCTCCAAGCGTTTGGAAATATTAAGCATGCGACCTGTTGTCCGGCCGGGGCTAAGCGCGGCTATAAATACGAATTTCCAAGCTAGATGTTGTCTGGCTGGGCGTGTGTTTACAAGCGATCCGCATCACCTGATAAGGACCACAATAGATGCCCACCTGGGCTTCGCTGAATATGTATGCTTTTTACCAAGAGATCTCTCTGTTTGGGCAAGGCACGCCTCGATATCTCACCGCCAGCTTAGCATTTGAATATGCGCGTGTGAATAGGAGAAATATAAAACATTTTCTGCGCTTCGTGTCACTTCTTGACATCTGTCTTCATAAATAGAACTAAAAACGAAGGAATGGGCGATTTTTGGCTAGAGAATTTAGCCAGTTCTGAGCTGTAATCGTTATATGATTATTGACCTTGTGGCGAGGCGAAGATTCTCAGTCTCAAGTCAGTCTCGCTTTCCCGTCTATTTTTATCACGAGTCTCGACACAATGCTTCGTAAATATTTTGTGGAATTTTTTTTATATTTGTACAAGCTTCCGCACATTCACATCCACGAAACAGACCAGAGAGGCATTATGAATATTCAATATTTTTACGCAAAAAATTATAACAAACAACAAGCGAGGCACGGCAAATATATCATCTTGAAGAGACAATTGGAAGCTCTGGCATGCTCTTGTCGAAATAAGTATTTTGAAAGGCGGGTCAAACAGGTTGGCATCGACGGTGATCTAGGCCCAGAAATATTTATTGCAACACCTCCAAAAGTCGGGGTACTTGACAGATTTATAACCGCCTCAATAAATTGTCTCAAAATAGACCACAAACGCTGATGCTTAGTCTCGTTTCCGCCTCTGCATTTGACGAAATAAATGGCTTAACAATTATCGTACATCAGCCACTTGACCTACAGTCTGGCGGCGAACTTCTGGAACGGAGCCAAGGGGTTTATAATTATTTATTTATTTTTTATTTGAACAAGCAGATTCTCCAAAGATTATTCTGGTTCCAATCGATCGCCAGTCGCAGACAAACCGGCGGGCACCGGGACACGCGCACAGTGAAAGCGTCCGCAGAAGAACGTTAACATTTAATGGGAAGCATAAATTAATTATTGAAATTAGCCAGAATCGAGATAGAATAATAGCCGAGCGGGAATGGGAATGGGAATTGAAAGGCGACCGAGAATCGAATGAGAATGGCCACAAAAGAGCCCCATCTAATCATTGTTTAACTTAATAATTAGTTTTTTATTATCTCCCCCCATAATTTGTTTCGCAACAACAGCAAACAATGAAATCGATGCCGCCTGAGGGGCCAAAAGCATCGGCCAAAGACAAAAAAAGAGACGTCGCGACTTTGGTGGCTGTGAACCCGAGCAATTTAGCCACTTTTGGCACCTTTTTGGCCGGCTCGTGCCGCCAAAATCGTTGAAGCCAGCCGCCAGGTGGTGAGCTGGCATTTTGAACTTTGGCTCTGAATATAATCGATAATAAATAAACACACGAGCTTTAAATGTGAATTAAATATAGCCGAGTAGACAAAGTGGATATTGTCATGAGAAATTAGTGATTTATAATGCTTGGTTATTTTTTCTTATATTAAAGTTTAAATTATATTATATTTTATTTCACACAATCTGCTTGTTTCCAAAACAAAGAGACTTCGCTTAAATTAATGTTTCCTTTCCTTAAAATTCGGAAATTTCCTTTTAAAGTGATCATTAAAATCACAAATTAGTAAACAATCTATTCTTAACATAAATTAGTTTCTAAAACAACCCTTCACCCATTTTAAGATATTTTATTATCTTTTAAAAACGGTTTTATTGTAAGCTCCTGTATATAAATTTAGAATCTCTCCTAATCATAAAACTTGCTAAAAATCTCCCCTAAATGTATTTCCTATTCCACCGCAAAAGGTTGTATATTTCAAGAAGAATTATAAAAACAAATTGATTATCGAATTTGTACCAATATGACTAATTTTATGGTAATAAACTGAGAATTTGGCCTGCATTGGGAACTCGAATCTAAACTGGTTGGTTATAACTCACAAATAGAGGTCACATTCTCCACTTCATTAGGCAGAATCAAAGCATTAAGTCGGCGATAAGCATTTAGAGAGAAGGTATATATACAAATACGGAGACGGAAACACTTCCCCTGAAGAGTATACCCGAGAATACTCTGCCGGTTGGAGATCCAAAGATGCTGTAATCGAGGGACTTCAGTTCTGAAAAATTGCCCCAATAAAAACGGCATTAAGCTTTTACGGCTAATGGAGTGATTCGAAAGGGGCAGCCACGAGTCAGGCTAACTGGCGATCGATCAGATTTCATACATGCCGATCTAGTTCGGTGACAAACAGCCGTCGAGAACCCGTTCTCGCTTGGGAAGAACACAAAGAGGGGTTGGTATTTAAGTTTATATAGATATATATATTTATATCTCTGTATTTATAAGTATAAGCCATTCTAGTCAATTTGCACAAATGCAAATGCTGATTATTATGGTCGCATTTAAGGCTTGGTGGATGGTTAATGGCCATTAGCAGAACCCGTTTCTTTGGTTCTTTTTTTTCGGCAAGAGATTATGACGATGATTAGCCCCACGGGGCTAAAAGCGATGATGAAGGTTCGTTCTTCTTCTGGGGCCCCAGTCGCCGCTCTGTCTGCGGATTTCTGTAAGATTCTCCGCCGTGAGTCACAGGAGAGGATCATCTGCCGAAGCCAATGCAATTGAGGATTCTCCGGTGGTTTGACTAACTGCTATGACATTGTTTCCACTCGGATGCCGTTTGCTGCGCTTTGTCTCTGTAAGGCCAAGGTCGAAATTTGTAAAGAGATTGTAAACATTGGATTAACTGCTATGCGTGTTGCCTTTTCAATCGGATTCGTCGTCTTGGCCATTGTTGACTCTGCATTTGCATAGATTCGGGCCAGCTTTTTGGAGCTGGTGTGCCGGTGAACCATTGTGACGGCTGTCGAAGCTGCTGCTGCTGTTTTTTGTCTGTTTTGACATCCATTATGGATTGGTGTGACAAGTGCTGTCAGTGCTCAAGACAACGACCCACATGGATCGGTGGCCCAGACTATTTGCCGTTAATTGCTTTACGCTGGCCAGCATCTTTTTAAAGGCAACATAAAGTCACACTTGACAAAATATGGGGCTATAGCTAAGCTAGAGATAAGCTAATAGCTCTTGTAAAAAAAAGAAATACAACAAACATTTCCTTAAAATTTAAATTTAAAGAAAATTTTTGATACCAAAATTAAAATTGATCAAAATCAACCTCTCAAAGAAGGCTTATTTCTTAATTTCCTCTCAAGTCTTTCTTTTATATTTTTTGCCTGCATTTTTTACAGTGCATTTTTAAAAGCCAGTCAGAAGCAAAAATTCAATAAATTTGCGTGACAAAGCCGCCCTCTGGGCCTTACCGAATGAATGAATTTTGGATCGATCTAGACTAATCCACTTGTCTTCATATTTGACGCTTTTTTCTGCATTTATTCGCTGTCGCCGTGGTTGATTAATGTTGGCGTTTTGTTCGTTTTATAATTAAAATTTAATAGAGCGGGCAAAATGTGTGACCGATGCCTTGGTATTATGCTAATCACTGGCGCCCACAGCGATCTGCATTGAAAATCTTGAAAAGTCAGAGAAATCGCTTACACGGGCAATCATCCTGAACAAAGGCTAAGCCAATTTTCTGGCTATTCACTTTAGGCCACGAGCTGGCTTGGCCGGGAGAGCCAAAACCGAGTAATTGCCAATTTTTGGCTGCTAAACGATTTTGTTCACGCTCAGCAGAATCGCAGCGTTTAATCATAAATCGCCGCTGTCTGCGGCTTGATTTATTCGCAAGCCACTTGAATGCTCGCCGGGAAGGTTAACAGTTGTTAAACATCTATTAGCAATTGATTAATTTGCTGTTAATGCGATACAGCCGTGCGACTTGAGGGGTGGCGGAGGGGATTTATTATTCGGCGGGGCGGCAATATCGGTCAATTGGACAAGGAAGTTGTAGTGGCAAATGGATATTGCGGAATTTCGCGTGCAGAGCTATAAATTGAGACATCAGTTGGCTTAAATCGAGGTATATGCTGATTGCCGACCGAATATTTAAATGAATCATCTCGAATATAGCAATAAACGTCTAAAAATAGTGAAGACATTATGGTAAACTCGGCATAAATCGAGGTTTTTGGTTCATATCAATTAATATGAATGCCTATGAAAGTTATTAAAATGTATTAATCATTTTAAAAATAGCAAGAGCATTTAAAAATAGTAACGGAATCAAGCAAAATGATTTTTCGAGGCTGTAAATAATTTGGATTAATGATTGCCTAGTAAAATATGCTGAATATAATATTAAAAATTCAATAAAATGAATTCATTATAGGCATCAAATATTAAGTTTGTTACAATCTTCACGGAAAGAGGTTTTAATAAATACTTTAAAATCATCTTTTATTATCATTAGTTATCATAATTAATACATTAAAAACTTTATTGGCTTAAGCTCTAATAAAAAGCTAAAACATGAGTTAAGCTTGCAAAGAAAATAAAACCATAAAAAAATTAAAACGAGCTTGAACCAGGCTTAAGCTAAGCTTAAACTAAGCTCTTCTCTATACAGAAATCAGCTAAATAGTAGGCTAGTCATACAGCATTACCTTAAGCTTAACTTTAAACAACTTGTTCACCAATTTCTTAGCCGAAATTTAGGCTGAAAATTTATTAACCGAACAATCAAGCTTAAAACTCACACAAAATAAAAGAAATAAATTGATGGCACTTATTAAACACACATTAAATTATAAAATTATAAAGTTATAAATTGAAATAAATCAAGGCAAATGGTTAAATAAATATTATAATTTTTAAAAGATCAATTTAAACATCACTTTATAATTGGAATAAAATTTAAGTAACTTTCAACCAAAATAACTTCCTTAAATATAAATAAATACGAAACATCTTATAAATTCTTTAAAAAGTCGAAGTTAAGTCTATTAAATACGAGCCGAAGTCCTTAGCTGCTATGGCTCTTTACCCTTAGTTAGCTCTTAGTTTAGAACTATTTGTTAGCTTAAGATAAATAAATATAATTAAATTAAAATATTAAATTTATATTTTTATACTATTAATAAAAGGATTTGGTTTATTTAAAACATTGTTTTACTAATTAAACTCAACCAAAAAGTCTCTTGAACTTTATAAAATAGTAATCAATTATTAAAAACCATTCAAGAAGCGTAAACTATTTTGTATACATTTCTTTCAGTGCACTGACATGCGTGAGTGATTTTCATCGGCGTTCCTCCGCTTTGTTTGCCTTTCCCCTCTCGCGGATCCACTCGAACACCGCTGACGGGTTGATTCATATTTCGCTTGGCGTTGCCTTCGCCACAAATCATCGTACGCAATGTGAAGACGAAAACGTTTGAGTGCGTTGCCAGTTTTACAATTGAACAGTTATGAGCCGAGACAACAGAAACAAAAAAAACACCCAAAGATGAGGGAAATAGAAAAAAAATGGAAGCCAAACTGTGCCAAGGGCAATTTCGCCAGTGATTGATTTACAAGGCGGCGAACGTAACGCCAGCAAACGCATCGTAACTCGCTAGAATATTGCCGGCGCACGTTGCGTATGCGCAATATTTCTTGAGAGGGGAACAGATGCTATTTTTGAGCTTACGACTCTTGACATCAGCATAAATCATTCTGTGACTTTATTGTACGTCTATTAAGTCATAATTATAATATGTCCATTAATATTTTCGATTAGCCCCTGTCGGAATAAGTTTTGAGGAATTAATTGGAAATTTGAGATTAACGATGAAGAAGACGAGATGAGAATTTCGCCCTCGGGTAAAACGATGATGATTTGTTTTTGTTTTTGCCGCTTTCATTTTATTTAGAATGACTTAATATTTATATACTCGCATTTACATTTGCGTGTTTGCCTGATTGCGGCGTCGGCGGGGGAATATTAATAGCTTGTTTGGGAAATTTACACCCGGATGGAGTGAGAATCGGAATCGTAAGCGAAATCACCAGCATCATAGTGCTGCCCATCTGGTTAGCATGGGCGAAATTAGTTAGGGTCAGCGGGTGAGCGAGTAGCTCTGCTTTTCGGGCCTATGCCGGCCACTTTAGCTCTATTTGGATTCCAGTAATTGCCATCGCATAATTATCGAGGCAAGGCAAACAATGCGTGGCGAATCCCTTGTCATGCCGAATCTTTTCAAGTGCCGTGCTGCAATCATAAATCACGCAAAAAGCCAAGACTAAGTGCAGCTGCAGATCCGATGGCTGACAACATAAATCACACCCCAGCCGAGCCAGGCCGCTCGTTAAGACGTTAATCAAATGGCTCAGATCGGGCCGGGCTTAGGGCGCCTTCTGTCCAGCGAAATTGAAGGCCGCCATGCAAGTGCTTATGTAATTAGTGGCAGTACCCCTCTTGCCATAGCCACCCCCTCTTGGCCCTACTGGAGAATAGTTGCACAACCCACAACGACGACGACAAAGACGACGACGACGACAACGCCACTGCAGTTTTTCTTGTTTATCTTTATTTTTGGGCAACCTAATGAAGTTGCCACGGCTAACTCAATTTATTGACTAGGTCCGCCGACGTATTGACTAAATGACTGATGAACCTGGCAACGGACGGAGAGCCTCGGTGGGAATTGAGTCGTCGCCGATCGCGGAGCTGATCATCGATCGGTTCGCAGTTGCTCATATTTATTTTGGCTCAGCCGGCACCTTGAGTGGCCCATGTATGGATGCGGCGATGCAGTTGCAGTCGTTATGGGCTCTCGCAAAAATATATACCTATATATATATATATATATATATGGTCGTTATGGGTTTATAGTTGGATATTGCAAACAACGCCGGCCTGAGAACGTTCACGGCTGCTTGACGCTCTCGGAATTTCCGCCTCTGATTTATGGCGCCCCCAGGTTTGATTGATTTGACCTACCAACTGGACACCAGCCGCCGGCTCCGTGCTCCGTGCTCCATTGGGTGGTGCAGTCTGGGGACTGCTCTTGAACTGTTGGTATTTTGGCTAGGCCATCTGCCTACTTGGAAAAATAAATGGGTAGTAGTCATATAATTTCATAACTAAAAAGCATAAACAAGACTCGAGGATGTATTCTTTTTTAATTGAGATATAAAATAAAATAACTGCTACAATAATACTTTCTGTTTTTATAAAATAAAATTATATGCTCTCTTTATAATAATTCTTTTCTTCTTTTTAAATCAAAATATATTTAAGGGAGAATTTAAAGTCAGTGAACCAATTTAGAAACCAAATGAAACCTTTTAAAGATGCCAAAAAAAATATAGTAAAAATCTATAAGATAATTCTTTCCTTAAAAAGGAACCATATCTCTTGCAGAATCAATTAAATATTAACATTTTCCTTTATGAATTTTTCTTTCAATGCACTTGCCGCTGTCAAAAAGTGATTACCCAGAAGGTCACCATGCAATACAAGCTGGGACATTGACCTGCCAGCGAATCCCCCGAGTGAGTGACGTATCCAGCTTTGGCTTTGGCTTTCGAGATTTGTTTTTATTTGGAAAAAGATTTGAGCTGCGGGCGGTGGATCCATTGGTGGATCACGGGACAGTGGTGGGCACAAGAGCCGCTTTTCTAGAAGGTAAAGGGTCGAGAAGGCTTATTGTAGTTGTAGCCATCGGGTCCCAGGGATCCCGCCTCGTCGCCACCACTAGTGGGCGGTGGTCCGTACTCCTGAGTTGGTGGAGCGGGTGGTGCTGGCGGACGAGGCTGGTAAGTTGGTGCTGGTGGTGCGGGAGGGGAGGGCGGTTGTGGCTGATAGGTTGGTGCTGGTGGTGCCGGAGGACGCGGCTGATAAGTGGGTCCTGGTGGTGGAGCAGGGGGACTGGGCTGATAAGTGGGTGCCGGTGGGCTGGGCTGGTAAGTGGGTGCCGGTGGGCGGGGCTGATAGGTGGGTGCAGGTGGACTTGGCGGAGTGGGCGGGCGTGGCTGGTAAGTGGGTCCTGGTGGGGGTGCAGGTGGCGAGGATGGTGGTGGTCCGTACTCTGGCGCCGGAGCCGTTGGCTGCGGCTGTGGTGGGGTCACCTCGTTCTCTCCAGGAGGCGGCAGGTACTCAGCTCCTGGCGAGGGGCGTGGTGGCGGCGGCGGGCTTGGAGGCTGAGGCCTAGGAGGCTGAGGACTCGGAGGCTGTGGCCTGGGAGGCTGGGGACGCGGCGGCTGCTGTGTTGGTGGTGGGCCGTATCCTGGAGTGGGAGCTGGTGGTGCCGGCGGTGGTCCGTATCCAGGAGTGGGCTGCGGCCTGGGAGGAGACGGCGGTGGTGGCTGCGGACGGGAAGGCGTGGGACGCGGCTTGGGCTGATCCGGTGGCAGGTACTCCGGTCCTGGCTGTGGCGATGGGGGCTGAGTCTGGGGAGGTCTATAAGGAGCAGGCTGAGTGGGCACGGGCTGCGGCGCAGGACGAGATGGCTGCGTCTGGGGAGGTCCATAGGAAGGAGCAGGAGCCGTAGGAGTGGGCTGCGGCGGAGGACGAGGAGGCTGCGTCTGAGGCGGTCCATAAGAAGGAGCCGGAGCAGTAGGAGTGGGCTGCGGTGGTGGCCGCGGGGGCTGCGTCTGAGGTGGTCCATAGGTAGGTCCTGGGGCTGGTGCCGTGGGCTGTGGCTGCGGCGGAGGACGCGGTGGCTGCGTCTGCGGCGGTCCGTACGACGGAGCCGGGTTAGAGGGCGCGGGTCCTGGTCCTGGGCCTCCTATGTCCGAGTCCTCAATGCCGTTGCCAGAGTCCGGCGGCGGAAAGGGCACCGAGGGCTGCTTGTAGTGGTAGCCATCCTCCTGGAGATCCGTGTCCAAATGGGACACATCCGCGTGGGCACCCGCTGCCAAGAGCAGGGCCACCAGGGGCAGGAAGCAGCGCTGCAGAGAAACACGGATGTCGGATGAGGATGACGAGCGTCCGGGTTGACTGGCTGGCCAGTAACTCACCATTTCTGCTGGGCTTGAACTGAGCGCGGGTTTTCCGAGTTTTCCCAACGCGACGCGACACTACACAAAAACGAAACAGCGGATCGAATTATGACCGGTTTCGCAGACGAACCGCACACGAGATGGCTTATCCAGGTGGCTTGGGAGACGAGGCGACGTCTTCGTTGCAAAATCAGAAATCGAATGGTGCCCAAATGTTCTCCCTTGGCGCATTTATACCGGCCTGGCCGGGAGCAGCCCCTAAGTTGGCCAAGTCGCCGCTCCGACCGCTCAGCGGATGCCGAAGTTTTGAGTCAGCCAGCGAGACGAGTTTTGGCTCAAACGTCTCTCGGCCCGAGTGGCTTTGGCTCGTCGTCATCAGCGCCGTGATGATGGCGATGCTGCAACCTTTGATGTAGTCACTGGCGAAGATAGAGGAGATCTCTGGCCACAGATAGCTGTACTAAGAGCACCACAACCAGGAACCAATGGGGATTCCTGGCCATTTGTGTGTTTGGCCAATTAGGTCCGATAGAATTCACACCACCGGCCACGTAGGCGTATGATTAATGTGCGAACTTTCAGCGACTATCACATATGGCCAAGATCTGGTAAATCCGATAGAATCGTGCTTACATAATTGGCTGATGCTTATTGCCGTGGGCAACTGAACAATCGATGCTCATTTGAATCGACATTCTCCAGTTGGTCAATAAAATGTTGCGCCCATAACAATTAGTTAATAAGCCAATTGACTTGGCGCGTAATACGCGGCGTATGCGCGATGCGGGCTGCTAGAATCGATACAAACTGCACACACGGCTTGATTCGTTAATTAACCTTTGCATTTTTATTGGTTTGTGGTGACCCGGAGCCACCGATTAATTAGAGAAGCATTTACAAATCGATTCACTGGGCTTCCATTCTTAGATCTCATGCGTAAAATGGAAATACTTAAGTTTAAGTCTGGCACAACATAACAAAGTTCCACTGTTTATTGCACTTAAACTAAACTTCATTCTATATATGTAGGTCTATATTAGCTAGGTTCGTTTTAAAAATTATAAAGTTACTCACAATTCCACTAGGTTTTTGTTTTCGTTTTCGTTTTTGTTTGGTTTTCTTTTGATTTACTTGTTTAACATTGTTGCTGGTGAGTGAGTTTGTGTTACTTGACGATCGCTCAGTGTTCAGTGTTCCGATTCGTGTGTGTTTACCAAAAAGAGCTGATATTAGTTAGTTATGTTAGGTGTTAATGCTGCGCAAGCAAGTATCGTTTAGTGTTCATTACTAATTATTAAAATCTAAAAATCCGCATTAATTGTTGCAATTTTTCATTGTTCTCCTCCGTCCCCAATACCTCGTGTCTGCTTATTATTGTTGCGTTTGCAATGCTGTTAACCATTTCAACCAGCCCCGGGCTGCTCCGACGACTCCTCGCTCCCGCTTACTTTCCCCTGTAGATCTCGATGATGCGATCCTGGTCCACGTACTCGAAGATGTGCGGGGCGTCCATCAGAATGCCCACTGTCCCAGCAGTGGTCACTATGAAGAAGATGTACAGCTGCAAGCGATCAATCACCATGGCCACGTACTTCCAGTCCTCGCGGGTCTACAAATAAAGGATTTTTTTTAAGTACTTTGCTTAATTTGTTGAGAAGGTAATCCCACCTGAATGTACAGATCCTCGTTGCGTAAATGCTCGGCTATGAACTCCACCGCCTCGGTGGCCTTGCTGGCCTCTGGGGAGAGCAGAATGGAGTCGGAGGACTCGCTCTCGCGGCGACAGCCATCGCCCAGGCCCAGCTCTGCGCCACTGTTTACCTTGCGGTTGATCTTGCAGTTGGGATGGTGCAGGTCGGACAGCTCCATGACCTCCATCTTAGACTGCTTGCCACCGATGGCACTGATATGCTTGGGCAGCTCCGCCGGCGAGCCGTACGAGGGATGGGGGTGGGCGGGCATGCTCATCCCGGGCATCTCCATCATCCAGCGCAGACGGGTCTTGCGCGGCCGCTTCATGAACAAGAAGGCGGGCAGGTAGTGCAGGAAGATGGAGCGAATGTACATGGGCATGCGGTGGGTGCGTGGCCCCCGGAAGTTCCAGTTGATGATAATCACGGTCACCAGGATGGATACCGTGTTCATGATGAAGGTGAACAGCAGATACTTGGCGATTAGCGGCAGCACCAGCGACGTCGGCGGCAGAATCTTCGACACAAGCAGCAGGAACACAACCAGTGACAGCAGAATGCTAATACCAAGCGTTACCTGGGGATAAACATCTTAATTAAGCGATCGGGCAGTAGCCGTGACCCCGCATCCCACAGTTGACCCGAAACTTGTCGCCTCTTCGTTAATTGGGAAACTTGCTACATGATAGATACTGTGTAAATGATGCTCTGACTTTGGATTTTTCTGAGAGTGTAATGTTGACTTGACCCCGCCCCGTGACCCGCTCTAAACGAGATTCGCTTCCAGCTTACCTTCTCGCCGGCCTCGGCTGGCAGGTAGAAGACCAGCACGCAGAGGAACGAAATGAGCACCGTGGGCAAGATCAAGTTGACCGTGTAGAAGAGGGTCTTGCGCCGGATAATGATGTAGAAGGTGATGTCCGTCTCCGTGGGATGGTTGCCCTCGCCCTCGTAGACGTTGAGATAGGCCGGCACCTCGATGATGTCCCAGGTGCCGGACTTCCAGTAGTCAGAGAGATCCACAAAGTTCTTGTTGTTGTAGAGCGCCAGCGACACCTGGTCGCCGTTGAAGGTCCAGGAGCCGAACTTCATGATGCAGGTCTGCTGGTCGAAGGGGAAGTAGGTCACGTCGATGGTGCAGGAGCTCTGGTAGATGGCCGGCGGCACCCAGAGGACCTCTCCCGTGGGATAGATCAAGACGTTGGACTTGTAGCGCACCTCGTAGTTGCCATCGGCACTGGGGGGAGGGTCGGAACAACATAGGATTAGTATTTTGCGGATAAGAAGGAAACTTTTCAGTTGAAAGCTCTGACTGATCGCTCTGCTTTCGCCTACGGTTTTTATTGTCTTTGGTTAGTGTTCAGAGTTGGAGTTGTTGGGTTAGCTAGAAAATGTGGCCATTTACTCACTTATTGAAGAGCACTATGTCCGGCTTCCAAACCTTGTCGGGGGGCAGACGCAACACCCCGATGCCGCCGTAGTCGGCCTCATCCCACTGCAGCTGGTAGTCGTACCAAACCAAACGTAACCAAACGTTTGATTTCATAATTTGATTTTTCTCATTCTTGATCGGTTTCGATTTTCGATATTCGTTTTCGGTTTCGGGAATTCGATTGTTTCGGTTTTGATTGTGATCAGATGGTGGTGGTTTGGTGGTTGGTTGTTGGTTATTTGGTTGGTTGATTGGTTGGTTGGTTGGTTGGTTGGTGGTGGTTTGGTGGTGTGAGAGAACGTAACGGAGTACGGTGTACGGATTACGGCGTACGGAGTACGGAGTACGTGATACGTGGTACGTGGTACGATTTGCATTTGAGATTCGAAACGAATCGAAATCGAATCGAATTGGCGTACACAATCGAGAAGTCGAGAGAGAGAGCGGGTGGGAAGGTAGTTAAGACATTATTTCGCATGTGGCTTTACTTTAGTTAGTTAGTTAGTTGGTTAGTTTGTTTGCTTGTTTAATCTTAATTGTTTAGGGTTAGTATTTGCATTTCGTATTTGATTTGCTAGCATCAAGTTCACTACAAACATACAAAGTCAAGACAACGTGTACGTAATGTAATTATTTACAAAGCATAACCGAAACTGAAACGTTGTGGTTTGGTGTGTGTGTGTGTATGATGTGTGTGTACTTCTGACTGTCGATGGAACTGTGTATGTATCGGCGTTTCAAGATGGACGATTATATGACAGCAACGAAACTGAAGAATTGTTAGGAACAGAACTCGAAAACACATTTACACTCTACGAATGTTAGTTATGCTTTTTTTTTTTAATTAGCATAGTCTTATTGTTATTATTCAGGTTGTTTTTGATTGACAAATTTGATTTTGAGAACACTTACGACATTGATTAGCTGTACGAACGCCAAACCAAATCTTACTCCAACTTTTTGTGTCATATTCTGTACGGGTCGTATGAGTTTATTGTAGCCTCGAAAGAGGTCACGCACCAAGCGCTCTTCATCTTCGGATGCACTGACTAAAAAACACAACGAAAAACGGAAACGGAAACGGGAACCAAAACGGAAGCGAACCCAAAGAAACATAAAATGGTAAAAAAATTACCCAAAGCGAATATAGGGAGGTTTGGAGAACACAAAATAGTGGACATAAAGAACACAAAAGTTATTTCAAAGGGTAAGCAATGAAAGAAAATACAGAGAAACAAAGAAACGAACGGATGAGCAAAGTTGTTGTATTCTTTGTTTAAGTTTTTCTTGTTGTTCTTTTTCATTTCTTTTTTTTTTAATGGGCTTTGGTATGATTTAGCTTATAGACAGATAGATTTAGACAGAGGCAGAGCGAGAGATAGACAGAGAGAGAGAGAGATAGAGAGAGAGAGAGACAGAGAGAGATAGGCAGATAGGACAGAGGCAATTTCAGGCTTTATACCGAATCATCGTCTTCAACTTCAGCATTAATTTTTAGTTTAGAATTTTGATTTGGAAAGTTAAACAAAAATGGACGACGCATGAGAGCCGATCGATTGTGGTTTATATTGGTTCTGTGTTGGTGGTGGTGGTGGTGGTGCATACTGTGGGTCTTTACTGTATACTGTGTGTCGGCATTGTTGATGTTGTTGCTTGTCTCTGTTATTGGCGTGTTGTTGGCCTACATTGGGTATACGCCGCATGGAAGGCACTTCCATTCGACCAGGACTATGCGCAGGAGAGGTGGCTCCTTGAGGACCACCACCCGCTGCATAGCGGTTGGTCCAATGCAAGTGCCTCGAGGTTCTCACAGTCCTAGAGCCTGGCATTACAAAAAAAACACACTATTTGAATAGGGTTTGGCTAGGTAAATTCGATAATTTGTGCTTTACAAAGTGCAACGTTAAATGGCGCCCCAGCAGGGACAACTATCGGGAGCCTAACGGGAGTTTCCGCTGCTGCTTCTTCTGCTACTTCTAGGCGGGACAGAGACGGCTATACAGTCACGCTTCACCGTTTCTTAACAGCTGAGCGAACTTTATCCGAGAAAAAGCTCCTCCAAGCACACATCCTTTAGGCGGAGAGAGAACGAGCGAGAGAGAGAGAAAGCTCAGGGATGCTGTTACCCACACTCTAGTCTGCGTGTGTGTGTGACCGGGTTATCCTTGTCGAGCATCTGTGTGTGTAGTCGCATATATATGGAGCACGCTACTGGAGCTGCTACTGGGAGAGTGCGTGAGTTTCGGAACTTTGTTTTTTTGGAGCTGCACTTAGCGCTAGGAGAATGATATGTCTTTTGTGGTGGTGCTGGTACGATGAACACTAAGCGAATGTGTGTGAGTGAGTGTATGCGTGTGAGTATGGTGAATGTACTATATTTTTATATTTCTTGTATACATTTTGTACCATTAAAGGGGGGTTCTGTCTAAACGATACATGACTTGGTCTACAAATACTATTTGCTTTTATTTTCGTTACTTCTTGGACTGCTCAGAAGAGAAGGAGTATGAATTAAGATTCGGCAGTTGATACAGAAATCTTTAAATACACGTATATATGTATGCATTTGGTTGGTTCGGTTCATTGCATTTTCATTTCTTTGCTGTTTTCTGTTTCTTTTCTTTTCATTTTCTTTTCGGTTTTTGTTCATTTCGGTTGCTGTGGTCGGTCTGGATGCTGTACGCCACCACCCATCCTGCGGTCCCCCTAAAAGGACCTTGGCTACCACGCTTTTCATAGATACATAGTCAGGGGGGTGGGGAGGTGGACAGAGAGACAGAGAGAGAGAAAGAGCGGGAGTCAGACATAGAGAGAGTGGGAGAACGAGATAGATACAGAGGGGGACTCTGGAGAAACCGTAATTACAAAAGCAGATATAGCTGGGATTATATAAATATATATATTTATCAATACTTAAAGAGTTAGACGAGAGTATGCAGGTGTACTGGAAGTATAGTTTGGTTCGGGTTTACAGTTGTCGAGCATTGGAGAAAGAGAGAGACGGAGAGAGCGGGAGCGAAAGAGACAGTGAGAAAGAGAGCAAGAGCGAGAGCGAAATAGATAGCTAGAGCTAAGCTAAGGCTATGGGTCTATATAGAGATATTGCTAATCCAGAAGATACTAGACTGGGGCAGCACTTGAAACGGAGTGCGAGTGGGTTGTGCTATGAGGAGTTCTACTTGATATTACGAAATATGTATATATATAGATATAGTTTACATAGAGTTGAAAGATGGCTTAGTTGAATGGCTAGCGCAGTTGTGGTTCTGTTTAAATTTTTTCGATATTTTTTTTATATTTTTTTTTTTTCGTTTGCAGCGCTGCAGCAGCGACGCTTTGGCAGATTCTCCAAGTCTCATTTTCTCAGCGAAAGTTGTCGGTGGTTGTGTGGCAGTTGTTGTAGCAGACAGAGCTATACTTTGTTGTTCAGGTTGGGGAATAGTGTGGCTATAAGCTATATACACAGAACGTTGGATGCCAGGAGCTGAAGTTGGTCGTTGGTTCTTGGTTCTTGGTGGTGGCAATGAGAGCTTGGAGAACTTGTTAAGGCGGCGCTGCCAGCGCAAAGCGTAAATTTAAGAAAAAAATCAAATCATTGCTGTAAATTCGTAAGCTAGCTAAGAGAGGAGAAATAGAGAGATAGGTTTTCTTTTTTTTTTTTTGGTTTACAGGGTCGAAAAAACGGTTAGCAGAGTTTGAACAGAGTTCTTGAGGTCGCTTCAAGTCTTTTTTTATTACATAACCACCCAGCCCGAAGAGGGGGAGCTAAGTCCACTCCCCTCGCCGTGGCCCTCAACGTACGTACCTAGGGCGATGGCCAGGAGCACGAGGATGCTGCCCAGCAGCCAGGATTTGCCGGAGGATGCCATGGTCCTTGCACTTCTTCTTCTTCTTCCACTATTTTCCACTTACTCCAGGGACATGACTGACTTTTTCGAGCAGAGGTTTCGCTGGGCCCACGCCCCAAAAACTGCAGGCACACAAAGGATATCCGATTTTAGGCTTTAACACTCGAAAACACCTTAAAAACTGCAACACTTCACCTTAGCTCAAGCTTCTCTTGATTTTGAATATTTCTTGGCAAATTTTCAGCTTAATTTTCACTGGTTTTCAGGCAATTTTCTTTCCGAAATTTCTCGCCTTGAACTGGAGCCGTCAGTTTGGGTGCGGATTAAGAACTCTACTTCGGGATTCTGGATAAAAATCAATGGGATTGCGACTTTCACGCGCGCAGCAGCCGAAATCTGAGTTTCGAGTCACTGACCATGCGCGAGAATGACGGATAAATGAGAGGAAAATTGGGAAAGCTTGCTCCCTCCCGTGAGGGTGGGTTATCCACCACCCACTTTCCCTTAGTTTGTAAACAAAAGCATCAGCTGTTGATGATTTCTGTTTACATGTGCTCGACCTCCAGGGCTGCTAGCATTTCCAGCACAGTGGCTGCGGAAAGTAAATGGTAGAATGCTTCCGCTATCTGATCGCAGCTTTATTGTGTTATAAAAATGTATAATTATGACACAAGACTTGGGCCTATAAATTAAGCAAACAGCACAGCGAGCGACGAACAAAGGCAACGCCTCGAAAGGTCATGTGGGTGGGGCCTTAATTTGTTATTTCATAGTTTTTTATAGTTTTTTTTTACCCGCGCCTAATCGCTGCTGAGTATCATTAACAAATCGCAGTTCCTCATGGCGCCTAAATGTTTGAAATTAACTTGCACAAAAATGCAATGTCAATTTTTTCTCTGAATTAAGAGTATTTTGAAGCAGTTTGTCTATATCACGACAAATGAAATATAAAATAAATTAAATACTTTTTACTGCCTAATTTTTATGGTATTTTAACCTTTGCATACTTTTGTTACAGTTGGATTATAAGCTATTGTTTGCAACTGATGAGGTAAGCATTTTCTCAAAGAGCTCTTTCATTTTGCTGGCCAGTAATTATGACCTTTTTCAACTCTCATGGAGCTGTCAGCGCCTGTCCCAACCTTTAATTACATTACAAATTACGAATTATATTGCTTGTTAACTTCCGTGAATTGATTGATAGCAGCACAATTTATTTAATGTTTTGGAGGTGCTAAGAAAACTCAATTTTCAACTCCAACACCGAAAAACGTTTGAAGATTCTGTGCAGAGGGAAAACTGGTAAATAGTCAACAATGATTCGACTAAAGGAAAACATTATGCAGGCCATATAATGCTAGACGTTTGGTAATGAAAGCATATTTTTGCATTGCTGATGACGCTGGAGTTGCTGAAGTCATTGATATTACCTTTGCTGCACAGAAATAAATTTTTATATTTATTTGAAGAGTTTTCTGGGGAAAAATATCATTTTTATAATGATTAAAATAGACCTTATATATTTTTTTAGATCCCAAAATTGAATGTAGACGGTAAATACTCATAAACGTTGTATTTAAAAATATTGAAATACAAGAAGATTTCTATATTTTACATGAATAAATTCTTGGATTTTAGCAGAAGATTTCCAAAGCAAATTTATATGTCTGAGTACAGCAAGTAGGTCTGTGAATATTTGGTTCAATAGTCCCTGATTTTTTCTGTGTGGTATTTGGCGTTCGAGTGCCTCCTATGCCTGATGATGATTTTCATGTGCGCATGACAGCGCAATACAATGCAACGACAGATGAAAGACGAACACGAAAAACGAAAGACTTGAGACGAAAAACTCAGGCCACGAACGTGCAGGTTATGAGACATGCGGCTGCTGCTGCCTCGCTGGGCAAAAACGCTAAGGTCGCCATGAAGCGCATAAAAAGCACAACTTTGGAACCTTTGTGCGGCTCCGTTGGCGCAATTTGGCTGCCATTTTGGTGTCACCAGCGAGTAGAGTTAAAATAACACAACCGAAAAACAGATAAAATCAATGGCAACGCCAACGCAAATTACATCAAATTAATTTCTGTATCTTCATAAATTTTTATTTAATTATTTCGCTGCATCCGATTGAAACACTTTGCCCCGCCACCGCCAAGGTCGCCGCAGATCGCAGATCTACGTGGTCGAGATGGCCTAGAAAAGGTGGAGAGAAATCTCTTCAGGGTGGGGCCAGTGTATGTAGTATCTATTATCCAAAGAAACACCCAGTGACTGGGGCAGGGACGGGGACTGTGGCGGAATTTTAATGTCAATTTCAGTTTTAGAGGGCCACTTCCAGCTCATGATTCAATTAGTGTGTTTTGCTCACTCGCAGCTTAAACTGCCATTAATCATAAATGAGCAAAAAAGATACGCCACATTGTATGCAAAATCGTGTGTGAATAGGCTGCACACAAACTGTAATGTGATATCATAAACATTCGGATTGTTTTTGCCCGGAGCTCTGTGTTTGTTTTCGCACAGCCAAATAAATTAATTAGCCAGAGCCGCCGCCGGATTCCGTGTTAATTTTTACACCCAAGAACCCCAGCCGTGGTCCGTTTGCCAAAACAATAATAATCGAAAATTGCACAATTAGCAGTGTATGTATTTCTGCGGCTGCTGCTAATGTGGCTAGTTGCTGTTGGGCAATATTAAAAGTCCTCAACCATATTAACACTTTGGGCAATGTTTTGCGGCGCGCCGCAGTCGAAAATTTGTGTCAGACTGAGTAGCAAAAATCATGCGGCTAGGTGCACGATCCACAAAAAGAAAAACGCGAAAAAAAGCAACCACAACAAATAAATAAATAAATAAATACTTTCAGTCGCAAAACACATAAATCTCGGTAGGGGCTCCATAAATAGCGGCACACAAAGCACCCAAAAATGGCTGTGTCAATGGCTGAGGACAAAGCTAGTTTCAAGTCGCAAGTCCCATGAGGAAGTGCGACAGGTGGCACGAGTCGCCATCACCTTCGACTTCCTTATGCCTGCTCCGTGTGGCGGCATAAACCACTTAAAGCTTCGAGCTATCTTAAGATGCTTCCACTGAACAATTTAGGCAAATTGAATGGAAATAGGAGGAGCACCTGAAAGCTGGCAAATATTTATTACAGAAAATAGAAGGGGTATATATTTACCGTCAGCCTAAAAGTGGGCTAGGAAATATGCGAGATCTAAAAAATATTCATGTAAAAAACTACTTAGTACTTACCAAGTCTACCAGCGAATTTATATTTTATCTTGTGTCATTTAAGTTAATTAATTATTTCATTCTAAGGATTTTACTTTAAAAATTGGGCGAAGATGCTAATACCAATTAAGCTTTAAAATATCATTCAATAAATAAATAAAAATGCTAAACAAAAAAGAAAGGGTTTTCTAAACAATGTTAAGTGTGATTATAAAAATATTATTAAGATTTACGAGGAAGTTTCAGCTAAAAATATAATTTTAAAGTTCAAAATACATTTTTCTATCAATTTCCTTACCTTTAGATTCAGAAATTATGCCACTTAAGTGTTTCCTCCTTTTTTAATATTTTAGTAAAATAGTTTTAAATAAGCGTTCACATATAAAAACCGCTTTTATTAAAAGTTAAAATCCATTCACATTCAGTTCCCAATAAAAATCGTCATAAAAGACGTTTTTCTTCAGAACATTTCTTTTAAAATACTTTATTGGTAAGAAATGAAGAACTCTTGAAATGTATAATTTCAGGCATTGCGGTCCCACCTTTCCCCCCCGCAATTGTAGTTGGCAAAATCGTAACTTAGGGCTAACACTCAGAACCTAAAAAAAGACTACAGCAAACTTAGCGCTAACTAAAACAGAATGTCGTGGGCCATAAGCTATATACACAATGTGCTCAGAACGAAGCCAAGTCTGAAGTTTGCGCTCCCTCAATCGATTTGACCCTTGTGCGCTATGTAAGAGTCGTACAGGGAGGACTCCTTGCGCCGCTTTAACCGCGAGCAGGCGATGAAGAGTGTCACAGTAAGCACACACAGCACCGCCGAGCAGCCAGCAGTCAAGGCCGAGAACGTGGAGGTCTTCAGGCAAGTCTGGTGCGGAGCCAAGGGCTTCGTCTGCCGATGGGCAAACACATCGTCACCGTCTGTCTCGCCCTCCTGCAGGACGCGCAGCGACTGGAAGAGATTCACGTTCTCTGAGAGCGACGGCGAGGAGGGTGGATTCTCGGTGGTGATGCCTTCGCTGTCCACAGTGGACAGCGGTGGCAGCGAGAGATTCGTGGCTGTCATATTGGAGGTGTCCCGCTTAGTCACCGCCTTTAGATTTCTCCAGTGGCATGGCTGGCTCTGTCAGAATATATTTGCTATTAGTTTATGTAATTAAAAAATTAAATTAATTACTCACTGGACACCTGCCGTGACACATGCGCACATCGCACTCGATGTAGAGCGCCGGCGATCCAGTGAAGCGGAAGGTCTTCATGTAGGCGTACACCTGCGTCTCGTAGACACCGGAATCTGACCAGGAGCCCCTGAAGCGTGAGATGAGCTTGTCATCCACCGGACAGCCGTGCTGATCGATGAGCTGTATCCGCTTGTTGGCGCCATTGTGGGCGTAGCAGTCGTTGACCACAATATCAAAGCCATCTGTGGATTGCCATTGATCGATCACATTGTTGATTATATGTTTTATCTATATACTTACCATATTTGCTTCTCATATAGATGATCAGGGTCAGGGGATCGCCGACGCGCACTGGTCCAGTCACACGGGGACCACCTATGCCATAGCCATTCTGTATTTCCATATAGCACTCGGGTGGACTCAACGTGAATACCACGGGATTGCCAGTGGCCACTCTATGGATAATTATGAAAAAATATATTTAGTTTATAGATTTTAGAATTAAGGATGCTCAAACTCACTCCACATCTAGAAAGGGAAAGGTCACTGTCTTCCAGAAATCATAGCCATACTCGCAAGTGACCTTAAAGTGCTCATCGTACTCCTCTTCTATCAGCGGATTATACTGAACTGTCACCGTGTTCCACATGAAGTTCTACGGGAAAAGAAATCCATTAAAATAATACTGATCTTATAAAAGGTTTAATTATACTTACTGTGGGATTCTTGCGACTTTCCTCTTGCAAGGAATTCTTGCCCAGAGTTCCACAGCGATTCAACTGAATGTAGAACTCATAGTAATCCCGTCCAGATCCATTGATGTACATACAGTCCGGATCGTAGGCATAGCCAGCAGAGTACAGCAAGCCGCTGAAGGAACCATTAAAGCCTATGCGTATCTTCATGTAGTCGTCCTGGCACTCGGCCTCAATGTCTGCTCAAAGTAAATATATTAAAATATTAAAGATAATAGAAAATATATATATCTCCATACGCTGTACTCTGGTGCCGTTGTGCTGATGCTGATGTCCTGCATATTCCTGATCCCAGTACTCCTCCTGCCACTTGCTGCCCTCGTAGGGTGCTGCATGATATCCGCCACTGCCTGTGGGAGCTCCACTTGAATCCACGCCCGTGGAACCATAATCCAAATGAACGGGATGCCCAATGCGATGGGGTATATAGCCAGAGGAGTCGGGCACGTGGTCGGGCTTTAAGAACAAATATTATATCTAAGTAATTTTAATCCCTGTTATACTTTAAAAACTCACCACCTCATGCTGCAGCTTATTCCTCTCCACGGCATTGCTGCTGCGATTTCGCACATCCTTCGGGAACTTTTTAGGTCCCGCCAATCCCGCTCTCTTCGATAACTTGGAGGGCTGCGTGGTGGGTCCCGAAATGTATGACTTGGAGGAGATGCCAACCAGCTCCTGCTGGGCTTCTGCTCCGGCGGCCAAAGGACGACTGCCAGTCGAACTTCTCGACGAAGGAGTGGTGGTTTGGATGCGTCCCTTGAATATGCGTAGTGGGGCCACCACTGTGGGTGGGGCTGAGGTGGTGGTGGCCACTCCCACCGCTTTGCTGACCACCGAGTAGTCCGTGCTCTGCTCCAAGCTGCTAACAAACTGCAAGAAACCACAACAAAAACATTCACTAAAGTGCGTGCGGCGCGTGGGGCGTATACGCAATGCAATAAATCACTCGCGCGAGTTTGTGTCTTAAGTCTTTCGTTTTTCGTTGTTGGAACAAAAAGTGCTGCATCAGCAGCAGTGGCAATAGCAATGGCAACAAAGCCACATAATTTTTGGCCAGACAAAAGCTTCTTCCGCTCGCGGTCGATACGCAATCTGCATTAGAGCAGAGCATATCCGTTAGAGAGACGGGCCAAGAGATTGGCCAACGATCGGTCACGGTTCATGTGGCCTAATCGGGAAGTTCACTCCAAGAACTGTTAACCAGATTAGATTTCCCATCTGCCCAGGCTTGTGCAACCCAGCTTGGGCAATCAACGAGAGGTGAAAGGTTCCTTACCTGCAGTCCGACAAGTATCCACAGTAGAACCGGCCACAGAATCTTCTTTGTCTTCCTCTCCACCATCGGCCGCCTTGGCAATCTGCACATCGCCATGTCCATCACTCGACTGTCCGGTGGCTGCAAGAGGAACACCAAGATGAAGTCACATAGGCGACCATTCAATATTATCGGAATGCGAATCGGTATCATAATTATCGTCATGCTTGGATCGGACGGCGACCTTGCTAGTGGTCACTCAAGTGTTGTCCGCCGCTGGTTGGTTACACCAACCAACGTGCGTGCCGGCAGGAAGGAAGTTTGTGCTTCATAAATTAATTGTGGCCAATGTTCAAGCCTAGGAGATCTCGGACAGAGAGGCTGAAACGCCCTTAGCATGATTTATGACGGACAATAAAATGTGAAGGTGAGATCCTACGATGGGTGTCTAAGTAAGGTTATCGAGCTAAGAAGTCTTAAGTTCACTGATAGAGACTTGAGAAAATAGATCTTTCTTGGTGTTCTGAATATTACATATATTGAATCATGAAATTTAAACTAAACAAAAGAATTAAGAAATACCTAATTATATTAGACATCTGTGAAGTTGACTTCTCTTTTACTTTCTCATTAATTAAATTAGTACCCTTATTAAAATCACCACCAAGTATATTTCTAGCCATAAATAAAACCCATAAAACACTTCCGTCACAAATAGTAATTCAAGAAGCATTAAAGGCAGTTCCGTTGGTCTCTAGGTAGTCTATGCCGTATCAATGTCGCCGAAGCTATAGAACAATGACAAGAGGCTCTAACATCTTGTAACTTGGTTTGTCAGGCGTTAAGGTCAAAGGCATAAAACTGTCATCCGTGGCGATGGTTTAATTATGGCCCCAGCAGAACGTAGTCTCAGTTTTAAGTCTGCGCTTAAACTTGGATTACATTTTAATGAACGATCCCCCGCTTCTGTTCGCTTCGCCCGCCAAATGCTTGGCTGACTTTTCGCTTAGCTGTAAAAACGCACGCCGTTTGCTTAATTGTTGTTATAATTACTCCAACTTCTTGTTGCCAGTGTTTGTTTTTATGTTTGTTTATTGTTTTTTTTTTTCGCTTAGCTCTGTTGTTGGCTCGTGTTATGCAATAGTTGCCGCTTCTTCTTGGGCTTTTGGTTTCGGTTTTTGGCTTTCATTATTCGCCCGCCACTCGCGTTGCCGTTGTTCTGCTGCCGTTGCTCCTACACTTGGCTCTATAATTATGGTTAATCGCATTCGGCTGACCTTGAGCCGTTTTCCTTTGCCCGTTGCTGCCAACGGCATTAATTGCCAATACTCGCGTCTAACGGTTACGAACACGTTATAGCCTTTCGTGAGAATACCGGTCTAGGACATTGACTTCCGAATTTTGGAAGGATTGCTAAGAATTTAAAGTCCCTTATGGATTTTGTTTATTTTTAACTTGAGCCTGGAAACCCTTTTAGTTTGCAACTATCAATAACAAACATTTAAGAGCCATATATTTAAAACCAAAAAGGTATTGAGTTTTCTGTTAAAATTTAATGCTCAACAAAATGTACGGCCAAGAAATATTCCTTAAATAAATGACTCAATTGAGCAGTATATTAATTGTTTCTTACAGTGAACTTGTAAAAACTTAAAAACCAATATAGACAAGTGCTTCTCCTTTAAATTTACTAATTATTCTACATAAATACTCACCTCTTTAAAAACCTCTTTAAAATAATCCGTTTTCTTATAGTTTTCCCCGCACTGTACGCACTGACCTGCTCAACTAAATTTGGCTTTTCCAACGCGCTTTTCTCGTTAACACCCACTACCACAAATCACGGTTCACTGTTCACAGCTCGGCACGCACTTTGACCAACTGACACCGAACAACTTGGCCCATTTCCACTTTGGGCTTAGCAAATCCTCGCGACGTTGGCCATAAAAGTTGACGATCCGTCGCAAATCGCTACAAAACGGGGTTTTTCTGGCTGGCTCTTTTTCTTTTATTTCTTGTTGAGGTTTCACTTTCGATAATGGTTTTGATATTGCGCGATTTTTGGCTGGTAGCTTTTGTCTCGGCTTTTCTCGGCTACGTCATTGGGGCTACGTCGTTTATGTGGCTCGCTTTACATATTGCACGTCTGCTCAGAGGTTTGTTGGTTTTCCGTTTTGTTTTTTGGAAGCCCGAAAAATCACTCAAGTGCAACTTGCCAAATAGAATCAGCCGCTGCCGCCGACTGGGGGTGTGTGTGGGAGTTGGGTGCAAGTGTGTGGATATGTTTTCGTTCGCCGGATTACCCAATCTTACATAATAGTTGGTCCGAGCGGAGTTCCGAGTACCGAGTACCGTTGCCGGTTGCCTTTTGGACTTTCCGAGTTATGAGGTTTTCGCGGACTTGGCGGCTGGTTTGCAGCTCTTCGCGTTTCGAGCAGGTGTGAAGCCAAGCGCGGCTCGCACGGATCTTTATAAAGTTTTCCTCCATCCATCCATCTAGCCACATATCCCATCCATTTGAGTGGCTACACAGAAGCGAAATTTCTGTAGTTTTTGGGGTTTTTAAGTTTATGAATAAAAGGTCTGTGTTCCTAAGGAGTTGAAGGTCTCCAACATAAACTACAAATAATAAATTTTCTAAAAATATTTTGAATAAAATATATTTTAGAATATATTAATGGAATGCCTCTATTAAAAACCCTTCTCTTTTTATCTACCCATCTTTCAAGGATTTATTCTCAAAGTTCAAAAGATTCTAGTAAAGCCTGAAACCGAAGTTATTACTTATGGCATTCTTTTGGTACTCTCAATTATCCTAGAATTCTTCTTTTAAATATAAAAACCATCTTATTTTCCTCTGTGTAATAGAGCAGAGCCAGCCAACCGCATTCTGGTGGCTCTCAGGGCTCCATCAGGGGCTCTTCTCCACCTGCTTGCAGGTTGTTGTGAAAGAATCTCGCAGAGTCCGCCTGTGATGATTCCATTTGCTGATTTACTTTCGTTGTGGTTCGCCGTTAGACGCGCTCTGCATCGCGGAAGTTGGAGGAACAGGTGAAGCCAGAGATGAGGCGAAAGATGGGAGCTGGAGCTGAGGCTGGAACAGGGCAACCCCTTACCTTTTGGCCAAGGTCAACGGCACCTAACTGTCGAGTGCGGATCTGCAGGTTAGGCTCTTTTAATTGCCTCCGTTTGCCAAGCGTGTCTGCGTTGAAATACAAATCACTAATTAGTTACTTGGCACTTTAGGCGTTGTGAAAGGCTCGTCCGCCTGCCATCCAATTTGACCCTGGAGTAAATGCCATTAAAACCTCATATCAATACCCAAAGCAAGGGCAACCCTTGACCATCCACCGTGACAACTCCTGAGTTTACCACAACTGACCCACATTTAACGAGATCGTTGGGTAAAGTAATAGGTGGCTAAAGTTGGTGTAATATTATTTTAAAGATATTTTATCAAAAGATATAGCAAATTTTGTAACCAACATTTATTTCCTATATTTATTGTTAAATAATTTTGAAATTGAGAAGAAAATTCTTTGAAATATTGGGTTAGGTTAATTGTCCGGGAAATTTCTGGTTAGACCTAGAGACTATTTACGCATTTTTTGAGGTCCTTGAAGATCAAGGTGTTTTTGGCAAAGGTCACAGTTCGCCTGGCTTTCTCTTGGAGGACAGAACCGAGAAGCCCAGGTATCTTATTCTTGCCCTTGTTAGGGCCGGACATCTGCAAATTAAATCTAAAGGTGTCTAAGACTATATTTTTCAAGATATTTGCAGTTTATAAGGGCTTTATTTTCGACCCTATAAAGTATATGCATATATTCTTGATCAGAATCAACAGCCGAGTGGAAATAGCCATGTCAGTTTGTCCGTCCGTGCATCCATCTGTCCGTTTCTACGCAACTAGTTTCTTAATTTTAAATTATTCTATATACCCTTCCTATGGCACTGTTAAATACACCTGAAACAGCAGAAGAGGTGGTGGAGTTAACGACACTCTGGATTTCTGCAAACTGGGTATAATCGAGAGCTAAAGTTGTATCTTCTATTCAAAACTGAAGTAATAAAAATATATAATAAGTTAATAAAAAATACATATCTTTAAATTAAAAGTCCACTTGTTAGTTTTAGCATAATCATTTTTTATTCTGATTTTTTCCTTCTGTTATATATACTTTTATCATTTTTTTTTTTTTTTGTTGCTTGTCATTTTCGCACATTTTTGTTTCATACATACGCACGCGCATTTCCAACATATATATATATAATCAGGCATACAATATAGAACATTACATCTGGTGCATCGGGGTTTAATACATTATATCCTACATGTCGATAAGCATACACTTTACACACAAAATTCATACTTTCTCAACGCAAATAAGATCCATCAGAGATTTCTCAATCAAAGGTAAACATAAAATGTTTTGCAAATCATACCATAAAGATATGGTGTGTGTGTGTTTTTGATTGTTAAGGTTAAATAAATAAATCTGTTTGCTATATTAACAAAATCGCTTGCTTATTTCATATACATAATATTTTTTTTGTCATTTGTTTTGTTTTTTATCTTTTGGGTTTTTTTGCATATTCATTTTGAAAATTTTATTGCATTTTTTTGGTATTTTTTCTCATATAAGTTTTGAAATAGAAACGGCAAACGTTAAAATCTACGCATTTACACAGATAGTTAATTTTTTTTTTGTGGCTTTTGTTTTCGTTTTTACACAATTAATTATTAAGTTTAATTAAACGTATGTGTTTTTTTTTTTGTAGCTGCTAGATTTTGATATATTTTTGTGGCATTTCTTTCCTCACGTTCGCCTGCCGATTTTCTCGTTTCTTCTGGGGGTTAAGTTAAAATACTAATTAAAATCCATGCCATGATTGTAATGCTCCTCCAGCGCGGGAGGGTGTGTGTTTGGGGGCGTGGCTGGGGGCTGGTGGGCGTGTGCGAGTGCGATTGCAGATGCGGTGTGCGCCTAGTAGCAGCACTTGCTGCGGTTGTTGTTGGCGCCGCTGACCAGCTTGCAGTGCTGCATCTCCGAGCGGCGGGGGCGGTTGGCCTTGGCCTGGAAGTCGCGCACCTTGTTGGCCCGCTTAATGGCGCTGCGGCAGAGCTGCTGGTGCTGCTTCTTGTTGTTGCTCTAAAAATTGGCGAATATATTAAACTCTATATATTATATAGCCTTGTTAATCCTTACCTTCTGGCTCTGACGAGCCAGCGTCTGCTGCTTCAGCTGAGCGGCCGCATGGCGGTCATAGCGAGCGCTATTGTTGCGCTGCTCCCGCAGAGCCTGGCTCTGGGCCTCCGGCTCGGCTTCCGGCTCTGCTTCCTCAGCCCCTTCCGGATCCGCCTGCAACTGCGGCAGCTCCGCCGACAGCCCGAGATCAAGATTAACAAAACTTTCGGTGCCCTCCTGGGTGGACCTAATACTACGATAAACGGACATGCTGCAAGGGAAGCAGAGATCATCCATTAGTAAATTGTATAAGAAATCAGGAGTTTAACTATATTATTGGCGTGCGTTTTTTGGCTGCAAATTGCGGTTGGTTTTGGGGGAAGGGAATAAGGTTCAAGGAGGACTGGAGTGTGTACTATAAAGATCACCAACCTTGGATGCTCAATCAATAGATTCTCAAATGGTGATGTTTCCATATTGATTGGCCCAATCGAGGTGAAGCATGGTGGCGGTGTTACGTACCAGGACTCCTCCATCAGCACGCCAGCACCAGCACCCTGGGCCGCCTGATCGCTGCCGCTGGGCGAGGCCACGTACAGCGACTGGCTGACGTTGTCAGTGTCCAGTGCCACTGGAAGCGGTAGGGCCAGCTGGAGCGGCAGACCCAGCGGCAGCGGAAGGCCCTGGACAGGCGGCACACTTCTGGGCGGGCTGTGGGTGCTGATGCTCAGCGGGCGGGCGACACGAGAGCGCTGCAGGTAATTGCGCTGCTGCTGTGGCCGCGGCCCGCTGTACAGGGAATGCGAGTTGAGGTGCTGCCGCCGGCGGGACGAAGCCGCTTGGCCATGGCCGCCCGTTGAGGCGGCGGCGTTGGCCCCCCTTTGCTGCTGCGTCACCTCGACGACGGAGAGCTCCTCCTCGGAGTCGCTGCGCGGCAGGGAGTCGTCCTCCTCGTCTGGAAGGGGATTAACAGAGTTAGGATGATCCCCCTCTTGGGTCCAGCTGGGCAACACTCACCTTCCTTCTCGACAATGTACCACTCGTCCTCATCGAAGTCATCGTCGATGGTCTCGCCCGAGGGCGTCAGCAACTTGGTGATAGTCGCCGGCTGCTTCTGCCGCTGCTGCTGCTGTTGCTGGTGGATCCGCTGCTGCTGCTTGCCGCGCTTGTTGCGGCCCCTTTTACCGTTGGAGGAGCGCACCGCCGGCTGGCTTCGCTGGCTACCCGCTACCGAGGGCGTCGAAGAGGTGACCTCGATTACATCTCCGGCCGTGGGATCGGTGGCTGGGTCGGAGCTGGGATTCGAGTTGGGTTGCTGGGCGGGATTCGCTTCCTGGCTGCTTGAATCGGGTGTCGCTGGCGATCCAAAGAGATAGGAGGCGAGGCTGCTTAGCATTATACGGGTTTTCGGAGCGCTGATCCGGCGTTAGAGGACTCTATATTGCTTTGCGGGTGCTGAGATCAAAGTTTCGCTGGTTTTCGCTGCTTTTGCCGGGCTTATTTTCACAGTTAGAGAGACAAATGGAGATTGCTTATGTTGCTGTTGGTTTTGTTCCTTGGATTTGCTTGAACGTTGCTCAGTCTTTTATTTAATTCTTGTTGTTTGTACGCTGTTTCGCTGCTTTCCTGTCTTGCTTTGTTGTTTGCTTTAGCGTTGAAGCTGCAACGAAAGAAATGGGGAAAATGCGAAATGAGCTTAGCAAATTGTGCGCATATTGCGTAATCACCACCCCCTCTCGGAAGCCCCCCTTGTGTGGCCCGCAGTAAGCAGCTTGTTTGCGTGGGCGCACGCGGTTCAATGGGGCGGCTACTTAATTTCATTTAATTGCAGTTCTCATACTCTGCCAAGAGGCAGCTTCAATCCAACGTGATGTGTTTTTAAAATAGACAAATATGCCAAAGGGTAAGGAGAGCTTATTAAAGAGGGCTTAAAAGCAATTAGAACAGGGATTATGTTCAGCGAGACACAAAAATGGGGTTATAAAGGCACATTATACTGATAATTAATCAAAAAAGTAAGATATATTACTATACAAATAAATTCATACTTTAAAAATTAAATTCAGCTTGTCTAAAACTCAAATTTTCTTCTGTTTGGTCCTTCGAGCCGGATAGAGAAATATAGGTCCATTAAAATTATTGTTTAAAGAGTTAATGAATTCAAACTGATAATTTGACTCAAGTAAGTTAAAGAAATCATCCAAGTTCAAGCATACGCCACATAAAACTATTTTTATTATATTAATAATAAAAACCAACCTAGAGAGAGTATCTGATCTGCATCATTCAATGTATACCCATTTCCCATAGCCATTAATTTAATTGCCTTTCCTTGGAACTCACACATTTCTCTCCTAAAATTTAATTCAAGTGTGAATCCGCATGTGAACTGAGCACTACAAATGCAAAGCTTCCTAGCCTAAAGATGCCAATTAAGTTTTATTGCATCAGTTCGACATTATTCAAAATATATATATAGAGCTCGAGCTGGAATTAATGGAAATGCGGTTTCGAATTCGATTGCGAAAGTGAAATTTCCTCGACGCAAATTAAGCAGAGACGCCAATTACATTTGATTACATTCATCAGATTTCTTCTGTAGCACCGTGCTGACAACTCTCGGTATAATAGACGGGGGCCACTGCCGCAAAGTATCGCAGCACTGCCCATTAAGTTTCCCAGTTGAGAGCCCCTCTCATGGCTTTCCAGCGGTGTGCATGCGCCGAGCTTATGATCGGGGCAATTATATATGGCACACACAATCGCCGAGTGTACTCGGCGCATATACTCGTATGCAATTTGTATCGGGCTCACGTCATGACAATAGGAAAATGTGTACTCAAGCCATGCCCGTATATATATACATATCTCTTCCCCAGATGAATTGAACTAAATCGCTGGCAAAAAGCACACAGAAATTTTTAATATCCAAGGGATATAATTTATATATTCTCTTAATATATTTTCATTTACCTCAAACTTTCACAAAATGTCAACTACAATCCAGTTTTAATTTGTTAAATTTTCTTTCAATAATTCTTAATTTTTTTCTGTGCATTTTCCTGAGTTTTTTTGATTATCGCATCGTCATAAAGATGCCAGCAGCTCGACTGGCATATTTTTGTCGATCAAATTGCGCACGGAAAACGGAAAACTCCGAGGAAAAAGCCATAAGCACTAACAAAAGGAAAATAAATAGAAATGTGGCTAAAGTTAAAGTTAGAGCTGGAGCTGGAGCTGGACTTGCAGAGACAATTGCCACGGCAATTTGCAATTTGACCGCAAAACGAAAACGTGAAAAGCAGCAGCAACAGCTAACAAAGTGAAATCTCCGGCAGAGACAGAAAAGCGTACGAAAATTGGGCTTGATGAGGCAGACCGGAGTCAAAATGTCAGCGAAAGTTTGACAATCAAATTTGATGGCGGGGCCATTGGACTGGCAAGGTGGAAATAAATTCTGATAACTGCCAGGAGATTATTTAGGAAGTGCCTTGTGCATGCGAATAGATTTATAATAAGTATTAACCGAAGAGTTGCCTCGCTTGACCTCAAAATGCCTGGCCACAGCACATATATGCAGCTATGCGAAATAGAGGCGAAATACTTTGCAGTCGAAATAAATTTGCATTGCACAACAACGGTGGTGGCAGCAGCGATTGCATCGTTACGGGTCCGTGCTGGCATTTTATTAATAAACACGTAGGAGGGGACGGACGGATCGAGGGCTCTTATGGCTCAGGCTCAGGCACCCTTGATAACAATTGGTCATGGACCCCGAGATATCTGCCTTTCCTAGCCTATTTTGTTTGCCAGTAAATATAATTTCACTTTTGTAACATCTGCCCATCGACAGCGAAACAAAAATAACCTTGAAATACAACAGATATATATTTGCTCTGCAGTATATATTCTAGCTGCATCGACAAATGCCATATCATAGTGCTTATTTTAGCTCACAATATATTTGATCTTCTTGGCGGCTTTGACCTTGATCGATAACACTAGCCTACATGGGTTAAGATAAGCTTTTGTGGCTTCAAAAACTTCTGGATTACATAATTCTAAATTCGATACCTAGAAAATCGCTATCTGAACAATGAGCTGGCATTGTTCGCTTTTAAGTAAACAAAACAATGTTTGGGCCTTTGGAACAAGTTTGGCTGCCTGATAACTATACAAAAAACACACATATACAAAAAAATATTCGCCAACTCATTTGAGGTCCGATAAGCCGCACCCCAGACGAATTCGCCAGACAGCGCCAACTATGCTAATAATTCCTATTTGTATACTATTGTTTACTATATAGTCTAGGTCCGACCAGAGTCTGGCGTGTGCAGCAAACGAGCCGACAGTCGAAAGTTCAGGCTTTGTTCAATTGATTGTAGTCTCAACCCCCCGATGGCGGGGCTGGGCTAATGAACTTGAACTAATTTAGTTGAGCCGACAGATGCACTGATCGGAGAACGGAATAAAAGATTGCTAAACAAAGATTGATGGACTGAAAAGGGAACTAACAAAAGAACTTATATAATAGGGAAGTATTTTTAAAATAACTTTCTTAAGCATATACATATATTAATAAGAATTTAATCTAAATTAAGTCCCTTTACAATGGCCTTGTATGGTTTAAACTTTGTACTTTCCCTATTTAAACACACATCTCATTGGCAATCTTTCACCAAGACGAAAATCAAAAACCAGAACCCGAAAATGTATTTTTGCTTCAACAAGTATTTCAAACAAAGAACAATATCTAAAGCTTTCTTTTGAAGTGCAAACCAATAGCCAATCTATATAGAGAAACACACACAGTCCGATATCTATATGTGGGCATATATTCATATCAGTCAAATTGTTTCTGATTAGCTTTAAGCTCTCACCCCTGTCAAAGTGCAAAAGTTCCTTTGTTGTTAATGGAATTTCGTGTTTTTGTTTGTTACCTTTTTTTTGGGTGGAAAAATAAACAACAGAAACAAAGCAGAAAATAACAAATGCCAATCTGTAACAAACACTTGAGTTCCCTGGGAAAGGGGGTTCGCTCTATATGGCATAATGCGGAATTATGCAAGACGAGCAAAGTGACGTCAGTGGCGACCTTGGCAGTGCCAGAATTCTGAACACAAATTGCATGCGATTGGGAAATATTCCTTTGGCTTTGGATAACTCTCACCTGGCGGATTTTGAAAACTTTGCACGGGGAAAAACACACGCAAAATTTGGGTAAATTCACGGATAACCACGGGCACGGATACGGATACAGATACAGCGGATCCCAGAAGAGGTACAGCCTAGTCGACACTCGTTTGCCAACTGAAGCCAGCGGAAGCGCATTTGAATTTCAAAAGCGGACGCAAGAACAAAAGCTACAAAAGTATCTGCGGCTGTGTGTGCGCGTTCCTACACTGGTATCTGTATCTTTACCTGTGTGTTTCTGCGGCTGCTGCAGTTTGGCCAAACGTTCTCTCTCTCTATTTATTTCGGGGCTAATTTCACACTTTTTTTGGGCTATTTTGTGGCTGGTTTTGGGTTGTGTGTATTTACCTAATCTTATTCCTTTTCCGTGGGTTTCACTTTCCGTCTGCAGCACTCGAACTCGGCGCTGCTGCTGTTGCGTTGGCTTTCAAATATCAAAGGCGAATGCCAGCAGCGATCGCAGCTGAAGCCTCAAAAGTATCTCAATCGGAGTCCCCCCATATGAGTGTGTCTGTGAGAGAGCGTGGCGAAAGAGAGCGAGAGGGCTGCGATCGGGAGCGTATCTAAGCCCATAATTATGTATTTTTTTAAAACGCAAAAAGCCACGATCGCAGCAGCAGCAGTAAACAAAAGCCAGGCAGCGCCAAAAACATTATGCTCCGCCAGCTGAGAGCGAGAGAGCGATCATACGTGTTGGTCGTGATTTTTGTTTACCAACAAAGCGATCGCGAGAGAGCCACGCCACTCTCCGGGAAACTAACGCTCTCGCTCGACGATCAGCTGCTCTGACGTTTGCGCATTGACACACTTTCGCACGCCGCTCCCCGCCCGCCAACTGTACTTTGTGGTCGTATCTGTATCTGTTAGATACTTTTCAATAGACGCCAGACCAAGTGGCTCTTCGCCACCGACTTGCCACGGGCCCAGCGAGTGACTAAGCGACGCGAAAGGGGGGGGACCAGCGGAAGCAAAGTACACTAGGCAAAAATATACAATGGAAATGTGGGGAAAAAACTAGGACATTTTATAGGAAACTATGATGAAAGCTTATGAGAAAACAAGTTTACCTAGATTTTGTCATAATTATTTTATTTAATATTTTGTAATTAGTTTAGCAAATATTTCTCTCTCTGGCAAAGTATTGGCAATGACAGCTGACAGCCAGCTTGGCTACTCCAAAGTTCATGCTGAAATACAGTTTCTCTGGCCAATAATTTTAGATTTTTAATGCCGAGTCACGGCTGAGGCAGCCAAGCAATAAGTTGTCGGAACGCATAAAAATGCTAATGAAACGCAAACGCCTCAGAACTATTTGCAATACTGTCGAGAACACTCGAGTCATTCAAATAAGTTCAGACTCGATTTCGTAGTCAGTTGGGGGATTATCGCATTATGCAATTTGAATTTAATTGCAATAAAAACCAACAAGTGTTGGTAACTACTTGTCTAACTTGTAGGGTAATTATTTGTTCACCAACATACATAGTTATTATAATTTCATTTAATAAAAACTCATAAATGGAATGGAACTCCCCTTTGTTTCATTTAATTTTAAGCTCCAGCTTTAATTATCTCATACTGGTTCTATTGCACACCCAAAACTGATTCTTGTTTTGCCACCCATTAGGTAATTTCATTTCATTTCTGATAATGAAAGCACATATATATTATATACATATTCCTGGCCATAACCAAAAGCACAACCTCTCGGCCAGGTTCAAGGTTGCTTAGCCAACCATTTGTTGTGCGGTCTTCTATATATTTTTAGAAATTTTATCATGCAACAGCTGACGGCGACAAGTTGTAGCTTTTGCCGAGAGCAGCAGGAAAGTAGCTCACGGCTACAGCTGTAAAGGTGCCAGAGATCGGCGGATATAGCCAGGTCTATATGCCCAAACGTACATGGGGAAATTTATGTGTGTTTATGGCCACTATACCTACACAATATCTTGTGATCTCCTCACACCGTTGGCCAACCCAAGTTTTTTTTTCTCCTTATAATTAATCTCAGTCTGCACGCGTCGTGTTTATGTTAAAAAAAAAAATTGGAAAAAAATAAACACTATGAAAACAAAATTCCCCTACTTTTGCGTGAGAGGTAAACAATATTGGCGTCATCGGGAGGAGACGCCAACGAAATAGAAAACAAAATAGAAAACCAAAGCACTTTAAACTCAAATAAACAAATGCCGAAATGCCAAGAGAAATGCGGGAGTCTCTTCATTTTGCTTTATCTAATCAAGTAATGTTTATGGTAGCTGGAACACACATAAATTGTAAGCATCTCCGACTCTAAATGATTACAACAAATGTCGACGAAACGAACAAACAAACCAGCAAAGGCGGGCAGCTTCAAAGGGAGTGAAGCGAACTCAACTGTCCCGGGCACTTTTTTCTGGGTTATTGCGCACCAACTCCCCCGAATCACCCCACTGTGCCTGGCCCACTGTAGCTGAACTGTAACTGTAATCCAGTCCATGACACGAGCATAGCTTGGAGATACTGCGCAGTTCGGGATATCGAAATAGTAGCTGGGGCAAACTCATGCTGGCGAATGACAAACGCCAACGCATCGGCAGAAGCAGAAGCTAGATATGTGCGACATGGAGTGAAGCTGCTTTTTATACGTTTTATGTATTCATTCGAGTGGACAAACATTAGTGCACGGGAAAAAAAATGCAGTTAATTGAAGAAAGAATAGATTGAGATGAGCCAGATTTGGAGTAGTGTTTCTTTGATTATAAGTTATAGAAATAGTGTTCTATGAAATATACAAAAAAATATTACATTTTTATTTTATTATAATTTTCTTTTTCAGTGCACATTTATAGAAATGGTTATGCTGCCTCTCGTGCATATGAATTGTATTTCAGCTGCAGTCAGTGGAATTTTAAAGGCTTGGTAATGGATGCCATATGTGATAGAACCAAATAAACATGAATATCGTAAAAGATATACCATTATCTACTTTCTTTATAAGCGTTTCAATATGATATGACTTTGTACTGGGCTTTGTGGGCTTCTTTGTGGCTAAAAGCATTTGTAATTGCAATTGTAATGCCCACTTACCACATTTTATTAAGTAATTTAAGTAATTTGTGTAGATATAGCCTTTAAAATAGTAAAATAACTCTAAGAGTTGGGAAACACCTTTTACAAAAAATATATTTCATTATATTTCAATCAATCCCCTTGCCTTTACTAAAAAGTTCTCCTTCATAGCATTTTCTACAATCACAAAGCACTTTTTGTCTTGTTTTCTTTTTTCGCAATATCTATAAATATATGTACTAAGCCCCATCAAGCCTCCCATAAAGCTCCTCGAAAAAGTGACGCAAGCAGTTCTTTGATGTCACAGGCCCCCCCACACACACAAAGAGACACTTGTGAGGCCCCACTGTACCTGCACACATCTCAACATCGAGGGAAGGGAATCATTCATTGGCCAGGTTCAATGTGTTCTGGCTGTGTGCTTATCGAACGATCGATGATAAATGTGGGACTGCAGGTTCTCTGTCAACACACATAATATACATATGTATATAATATCAAGTTCGCGTACCTTGATGCACTTGGACTGTACATATTAATGGCATTTAGATGAGCTTTTTATTATATATTTTTTATATGCACAAAGTGGCTGTTTAATAACGCGTAATTTCAATTAGTACGTGATACGCAGATGCGAGTGTCGATGTCGCTTCTTAGGCAAATCCGCTGGGCACGACGCATTAATTTTATCACTTTGTTTATCAGTATCAGTCTCGCGGGCCCAGCTGCCGTATTTAGAACACTGGGTCAGCGCCGTCTGTGGCCCCTACAGTCTCCGGTAAACAATCAATCAATCTAATATTCCGCCAGTCAATCGATTTGTGCGCCCTTCCACGCCATGGATTACATCAGCTAAAGCTATAGAAAGGTCTTTACACCTTCAGTCATCCCATATCATCATGACTCTCTCTGTATAGCCGAGGGCCTTGCAATGAAATAATCTCGTTTGTAATAGTATTAAAGGTGTAATTAAAAATAATAGGCTACACATGGGAAATTAGGGATTTCAAATTGATGAAAAATATTTGTAAATACAAAATAAATCATTATATTAATATTTATTTATAGTTTTCTTATGAAAGTTATAATAGGGTTTCCCGAAAATCAATACGAATGCTATCTATTTAATGCAGAATTATGATACCCTTATTACTCTTTTCCTCAACCCTTTGTATCCTTATTTATAACCAATTGAATCTCCCTTTTCTTGGTAATCAAATTAATATTTGACACCATTGTGGCCAACACAGTGCCGTCGTCATGCATAAAGTGCCTTTATTTGAGCGCAGCAATTGTGCCTGAACGTCGCCAATTAAAAAGGAGATTTATGGGCGAGTATTAATCGACCTCCTCCCAATGGCCACCCCTTGCAGACACCCCCAAACGGAGTTAAAAATAGTTCGGACCGCAGTTGGTTACTGGGACCGAGACCGTTGCTGCTGTTACTGAATTTCCCCTACTTTCGGTGCAGGAAAATTGTCGTCCACGACTCTCACTCTCTCTCTCTCCTCTCGGTGGGATTTTGTTTACAAACAAATTTGTTTGACCTGCGCAGTTGAGGGCCCTTTCTCCCCTTTCTCCCCCGATGATTGCCAAGGCAACCTTCGAATGTTTTGGTTCGACTCTCTCGCTGCAATTATGTGTGTATATATATATATATATATTTAGCCACGACTTCCGCATTTAGGGAAATGTAGGCCCAGAAAACTTTTCGCAGCTTCTCGCTCCGCAGCATTTTTGGGGGTCACCTTTGCTATTTTCGGTTCCCGGAGGGTGCCCACTTTTCGAGCAGAGATTATGGGAACCCCACACGCGCCAAAGCTGCAGATCGATGAAAGGCCCTAGCATAGCTGCAAATCAGCGCCAGTGGAAAATGAACACGTCAGCAACCCCCAGCCGCAGGGGATGGGTAACGGGGAACTGCGCAGTGTGCAGTTACTGGGCCTACCACCTGGAAACAGCACCACCACCACCACCACCCCCCATCGCAGTGGCCATCCCCCCGGGAATTCCTTCCCTTTAACTCTTGTTGCACCTGCGTTTATTCGAGAATTATGACATAATTTTTGACATTTTGATGAGCAGTGGTAAAAATTTAACTAAGGTTTCAATACCCAGCACTTAGTGCTCAAAAATCATGGCATACTTTTTGGCGGGTTTATCTTTAATAGCGAAATTAACTAAAATTAATACAAAATTACATTATCTAACTTTTAGGATAGAAGCCGACTATAAAATACCTGCCACACAATAAAAAAAAGACAGATAAAGCAACATATTAATTTAAATACTTATATAGTTAAGTAGGAATATAGAAATTATTAAGGCAAGTCAATTACCTTTATCTTTTAAGAGCTATAGCTTCTGATTAATTATTTTCTAATTGTTATTCTTCTTTATATTTTTTCTCTTATGTGTGTTTGAATAGCCCCTGATCTCGCCTTATCCACAACGCTCCTAAAAACCTTATATAACTCCCGATAATCGTACGACTTGAACTTGACACTGCTGCGTCTTTGTCTTCGCCTTTGTTTATGTCCTGGATAAATGGCTAACAGGTTTTTCCCACACCGGATTTCACTTTCTGCTTTCTTCGCTTCCCGCTGTCATAAATCAGGAACTGCCCGGAGGAGGCCCAAACAGTAACCCAAAACCGAGACAAGAAACATCAGGGGACACTGGAACATCAAGTGTCCATTGTTGTGTTTTGTTTGGGTATCTTTCGGATACCCAGTCGTAATTACAGTTACGCCAAGTCGCCTGACTAACTTTCTAATTATAGTCGGGCATTATCGGGTCGGGTCGGGCAGGGAGAGAGAGGGTCTGAGGCGCAGTCCGCCGGGGACGAAATGCGTGCCATTTTGGGATTAGCCAGCTGCCGCCACAGCTACCTGGTAGCCGGGTTCTCCCATCAGTATCTGTATCTGTTTCTGAAAGGTATCTCTATCCATGTCCGAGGGGCTGGGTGAGACGACCCGCGGGGCTGTGAAAAACTGCCGCGTCAGTTGGCAGCGAAAATGCGCTGTACTAATTAAAGCCCCTAATGCCGCCTAACGATGACTTAATTGCCTTCAATCCCTGGCCAGATCGGCTTGGCTTGGAGTGAAAAGCGCCTTAAAGTTGACCAGTGCCTTAAAAGGCCAAGACTAGTTCAAAAATAGCACACAAAGGAATTGACATGGCTACAGGCAGAGAAATATCAACGAAATGGGTCGTCAAGTGAATTTAAATGATGAGGTAATTAACTTTGAATTGTTAGAAGTTCTAACTTAGAACCATTCAGAGTTCTCATTTGCCTTCTATAGTTTTTTAAACATTTCTTATAAGACCATTTTGTTTCTCTATATTTTTCTCTCTGCACTAGTTGTATTTCTTTGACTCCGAGCTACCCTTTTTGGCCAATTAAGGCGGCCAGATTCGTTGGCCACGATCGGGACAGCAAACGTATCTGGCAGATACACACTCGATGAGTTTCGCGGAGCTGCAGCATCATCAGCTGTTCGCTGTTTATGTTGTGTTGTCCGTGGCTTTTGTTTTTCAATTTTTCTTTCGTTACCTCAGACAAACAACTGGCCAGACTTGATTTATCATCCGGGACCCGGGCTCCTCCCGCAACTCCTCTGCCCGCCGTTTCAGTCCAGCACCTTCGGTTCTTCGGCTCGAAAAAATGGATAATGGACAATGGACAATGGCAACTGCAACTGCATGACCTGTTCTGTGCACATTTGCTGCATGATTCACTCGCATTTTGTGTACTATGGTTTATATAGTATTGGCAGTGGAGTGGCAGAGGCTTCTCTCCTACAAGGCTCCCTATTTGCGTTCGTTTTTGGATGAATCTTAGTGCCATTTATTTGGCGTAAAGCCAATGTATGTTTTGGCCACAGTGCAGGAAATAATTGCAAGGCTAATTAAGATGTTAATCAGCGAAACATTCATTGCACTTGCCATCATCAGATGACAGTCCATGAACACATAGTCATAATGTTCGTTTAAACTTAAACTCGATCGGGGGCAAAGAGCAGCAGCTAAATGAGCCTGAACTAACACTGGAAAAAAATATATTAAGTGGTATTTATTACAATTACTTACTTATTAAAAAAAAGGTATGCTTATCCCTAAAAATCGAATTTATATTGCATATTTCCTATTGTTTTTAAAGGAAATTAGTATCTTCTCTGAAAATTTCTCAATAATTTCCATCTTAAATAAATTTGACTAACATTTTCTCTCGGTGTACTCAGCTGGCAATTGCCAGAGATCTGAGATCTGTGGCCTGGCTCTGATAACGATCTCAACAAATGCTAAAAACGTGATGCAAGTCAAATTTATGGCTATTAGATGCCCAGAATGGAAATCCCCTAACGAGAAACTCGGCCGATTTTCAGTCGAATACATTGGGGGGAAAAACTCCCGGAAAAACTCGAGGGGAAAAAACTCGGCCTGGCCAAACCGAAGAAAACTCACACTCTCTCAGACTCACACACACTCGCCCGAATACAGACGCAAAAGTGTGAACTCTTTGAATGCGAAGGTGCAATCAGAATTTTTTTTTTCCCTGTCTTTTTGTTTTGTGCACTTTTTTGTGTATGTATCGCTTGGCTGCACTCGAGATGTGTGTTGTGTGATGTGTGTACATGTAAATCATGGGCAAACTTCGAGGAACCCTATACATAATAAAGATGTACACATTCGCTCGAGTGTCCTTTCCTTGGAGGACTTCGACTTCCGCCTGCTTTACTGATTTTGGGGGTTAAAATGCACTTACTTGCTGCTGCTGCTCGGAGTTTATTGATCGGTCGATGACGGAATTATCCCCTCCTCTGGTTTCTCGTCCTCTGCCAAAATCTGCGTTCTTCACTTACACAATCAATGTTCTTTAGTTTTTATTTATTTTTTTCGTACTATTTTTTGTCCTGATTGCTTTCGTTTTGTAAGAGAGAACTGAGAGGGGGCGAGAGGTGCAAGAGCAGCGCTACAGGAACTCCGTGACGTATGCTAGCAACGACTGACGAGCGAATGATGGCTTCCAAAAACTGGCCAACAAAGTTGCCAGCCAGTGTGTGCGTGTAAGTGGCTCGGCTTGTGCTGGTATGCGTGGTGGTTGTGCCTCTGTGTTGGTGCCTCCACAGCTGAGCCCGACACACTTACCCCGATTCTCCAGCTCCGCTACACTCTACGCTGCTGCGCATGTGCAAGAGAGCTCCGAGAGATACCCTTTCTTTGGTGGTTGAAGGAGAAAATGCCATGGGATATGGGTGATGAAAATAAACAAAACAGGTTATAAGTAAATGTGTAAAGATTTATACAGAGAGAAGAAGAAGAAAAACTAATTAAAAACTGTATTTAAAAACTTGTATACTCAAAATTACTATAAAACAATATTAAAATAAAAGTTCTTAAAAAAGTACTAAAATTCTCAATTAGAGTTACATATTTATCTTTTTAACTGTTTACTTATAATTAACTTTAATTACCTCTAGGTACCATTTGCTCTTCATATAAGAAATCACTATTGAAAGTAAGACTTTAAATCCAATTAACAATTTAAATATTTCCATAAAAAGGCAATAAAATAATTACAATATGGATAGGAAAATATACATATGTAATGAAACTTGAGATTACTTTGTTGTTGGTAAGATTTATATATATGGATATTTTACATTTAAGTACTATTATTAATGATCCAATTGCAATCTGGATGGCTATGCAAACTTAGGCCGAGAAAAGCTTTCTATATTGTTACGTAAATGTTTTTTTTTTCCTATTATTTAAGTTTAAAAATATACCTATTAACTATAAAAAACTTAGAAGATTAACAGAATGTTAGGTAGTTAGATAAATAAATAGGTATATATGTATGTATATATTTTTATATTATATTTTATAATATATTTTATAAAATGTTATGTATTCTTACTACTATTTATTAAAAATACAAAAATACAATAAGGCATCCCATATTCGTATGGAATTCATTCCCAACCAATTTTCTATTTTTTCGTATTTTGCTGGTCTCTCTTTTTCTCTCTCTCACTGTTCAGCAGCTGATTTTGTTTGTATACAAAAATCATATTGCATTCTGAGAGAAATGAGACGAGAGCGAAAAACCAGAGAGAGGGAAGAAAACGATTGGGTAAATAAATAAGCAGTGGATGGCACGGGGGGTGGAGGTGTTGGAAATGAGCCAAGCCACTGAAGCTCAATTTGTGGTTTCAAGCTTAGTAAATGTATGAACAATCTGTAAATTCATATAGAACCAGATTTGTTTGTCAATTCATTCGACAGAAACACAGTAAACCTAAAATACAAAAAATGTTGTTAAATATAAGTTTTAATAAATTTAGAGTTAATTATTATTTATAGTTTTGGTGCTATAAAAAGTATTTCAGATACAAAGTACATACACACATTGGTACATATATTTTACATTATTGTTTTGTAAAAACAAGAAAAGTTTTAAATACAGATTTCAAATTTCAATAAAATTATTTTATTTTTTCAGTCATATATTTATTATATTATTTTTGATACAAAAGAGCTGGAAAATGTAGTGCAGTGTATGGGAACGATTTGAATTCAAAGGACTGTTACTTTTTTAAAATATCGGAGCAAATCTCGATAGCGCAGCGTACTAACAAGTAATCGATATATCGATAAGTGTTTGTATTATTCGGCCACCTCTAGCCAGCTGTTCAAACGCACGTGTTTATTTTTACGAATTGAACGCAGTTTCTTAATTATTAATTTTAAGCGTTTGCTTAATTTGCAAATAACAAAATGGGCCGAAATAATCGCTCTCGAAAGCGTCGCGATGAAATGAACAAGATCAAGAAGGCGCGGTACGAGGCTAAAGAGTTGATTCGCCTGAAGAAAACGCTGGGACTCCTCGATGCCGATGGCAATGAGATCATGAAAGATATCAGCGATGTGGTGGAAGTTAAGACCTCAAAGGAGATCAAAAGGGTAGGTTATATCTTAATATATTGTTATATCCAGTAAATACTAAAAAACCCCGACATTATAGGAAGCCAAGTCCAAGGAAGAGCAAGAACTGATCTACGAGCACCAGGAGAGCCTCGAGAAGGGCGAAAAGGTGGCTGTGGTCAACGAGAACACCGGCGTAGAGCATGTCTTCAACAGCAAGACCCTCAAGGATCAGTATGGCAACTATCCGGCGTGGTTCAAGAAGAAGAAGACCGCCAAGCGTCTACGCAAGAAGCAGCACTCCCAGAAAAAGAACTTCAAGCAGGCCTGGACCACGGTCAACGTGCCCCTATAAGTCTGGGAAATGTTTACCTATCCCAGGTATCCATCTTAGATTGTAAGTCTCCGCTTAGTTTAGGTGATTTTGTAGGCCAACTATCTCTACAAATGTTTTTTAGCTAAGAGTTTATATTGCATATTAAAGCCTTAAAAACTACTAATCTAATTATTTTCCGTTTGATTTAACTCTTAAATCGTAATTAGACATCTCCAATTAGTTGTTAAAGCTAAGGTGTTTATTGCATATTAAAGCCTTAAGAGTTACATATAGATTCTACGTCATGGTGACAACAAATATCCAACGCTTAGAGTAGACACGAAGTGGAAATGAGGCTGGTGAGCTGCCCTACATGCATGATCACAAACTGGTGAGGGAATTAAACTAAAAAGGGAGTGTGGTATCATTACTGAACGGAACAATAACTGCGCACGCTGGAAATGACGCTGGTTGCCGCCTCCAAGCGCCGCGTATTGGCCGACCAGATGTGCGTGGTGGCCAGAGTCGTTGACTGGACACTTTCGCCGACTGGTCATTCTGGCTTTTCCTTCAGCTCCAGCTTCTCGGTCGACTCGCTGTCAGCCTCTGCCTCCTGCTCCTCTATATTGCCGTGCATTACATTGGGATTGGCTTTCAGCACTGACCCGCCGGTAAAGCCCAGGATGCCACAACCCACGGCCGCCAGTCCTCCAGCCTTGATGCCGGCCACTAATCCAATGGGTCCACCTACACAGGTGCCTAGGAGTGCTCCCACCACGGGATACATTGCTTTTTTGTAGGTCAGTGCTTGGCGAAGCTGTCGCTCGCCTTCTTGTACATTTTCCAACGCCTCCTCTGCATTGTCAGCTATTTTCTCCACCGCCACAGACTGCTCTGCAGTCAGTTGCCTCATGCCCTGGAACATGCCGTGGAGATCGTAGATTTCCCTCTGGAGATTCTCCATCTGGTCCAGGCAGGCTTGGCGTTGTGCCAGCGTGTGCTCCTCCAGCTGGAAGTTGACCTGCAGCTGAGGCATGTGCTGATGAGCAGGTAAATTGTGCATGTCCACGTTTTCGGCTGGATTATCCTCATCGTACTGGGAGCCCAAAGTGGACGTGGGTGACTTGAGCTTCAGTTCTGAAGGAGAAGGTCTGTGAGGTTTTATTCTGAAAAGGAAGAATACACTGAATTTACCTGCAAACTCCTTCATTCCAGCAAAGGCTTGATCTCTGCCAGGCCGCATTAGGTCGTCAAAGCGTTCCAGATCCTCTTCCCGCACCTTTTCACGCAATGCATCCATTTCTAGCAGAAGATTCTTTATTTGTTTAATGACCCTCAAGGCATTGAGTTCCTCTTTTTTGATCTTTTGCCAGTCGCCCAAAGCCAGACTTTTCTCTATATTGCTGCGATGGTTTTTCAGTAGACTCAGGTGATGGGGAACCTGTTAGTCTGAGTTTTAATAGGCGAATTTAAATGATAATTGCATGATATTACCGCCTGATCCTGGAATCTCTGTATAGAGACCTCCGCCTGTTTCAGCGGCAGCTTCTCGTCGCCCGTCATAGTGAAATGGAAACTTTGGCCTATCGCTGCTTCGATTTATATTTTATTTATCAGCTTTGTTTGTGGTAAAAGTGAAATTGGCCACAAGGTCGGTGGGATCGGTTGCTAGAGCTCCCCTTTACCCCCCTTTTGATTTTCTCCCAAGATTTCCGTTGTTGTTTTTCTGCGCAGTTGGGGCTGTGACGTCACGTCGTTGTATATGTTTTGCAAAGTGTTTGATTAAAATATTTCCATTACTCAATGACACTGCACTGACATGGTTTCAATTATGCGGGTTGCGCCTCCTCCCCTATGAAAACTGATAATAAAATTCTATTGTTTGTGTTTTGGGTTTCCTTTTTCTTCATTTTTCAGACAGTGTGACCAGAGATACATTGCTTTCAGGTTTCCTACAGGGCGGCCATACATCGATTACATGGGAGCTATCGTTTTGGTCTATCGATATATAACAAAGCAATCGTGTCAGAGCAGAGAGCTTTTATAATTCAAATACAAAAAATCGTTACTTTTCTATTACTTTTTCATAGGTTCAAATCATTATTTAAAATAAATTTAGCGAGTATTAAATATAGATGTTGTTCACAACAAACTCCTGTCCAAAAAAGCCCTTTCTGTGAAATCCCCTCCATTCCCATTGAAAACCAACTCTCCACGATGAATTAGAAAATGCATTTATTTGTGCAATGATTTCTCATATACGTTACAATTATATACAGATACATGCAGAAACTAAACGCTGCACCCACCACGAATCGGGTGGGGCAGTTGGCGGTGGTGCGCTTACAGCTAAAACTTCAGATCTCGATACAATTATGACACGTTCGCTTAAGTACTAATACATAGCCCTAGTCGAGGGCTGGTTCTACGGACTACAGAGGCACTCGACTCGCAACTCGGGAATGGCTTACAAGCTGGAGCAGCTACACGTGAACAGAGTGGACAATTAAGTTACCTAACATTTAAATAATAGCGTTGGGGAAAAAAGGAAAAATGCAGTTCTGTTTAGGGGCAGTTGGCATTAGGCCCATTTCGGCACTTTAGCAGCAGGTTAAGCATCCCCTCCAGCTTGTTCGTCCTCGACTCCGTCTTGTACAGATTCGTCTGCAGCCGGCTGACATCCTGAGCCTGCTTTTCCTATAGAGAAAACATTTTACACAAATTATTATCACTATTCCTAGCAAAATATCCTTCAGAATCCTTACCAGCGTGCTTAGCCTGCTCTTGAGCGTGTCCACCACGCTGTAGGTGGCCTGTAGAGACTTTTGCAACTCGTTGGTATGCACTCGCTCGTTGGCCAGCGAGCGCTCGATCTTCTGCAGCCGCGTGACCACCTCGGCATCGGTGTCATCGATGTCGTTCTCCAAATCCCTCGCCTCGAAGGCGTCATCTGCGTGGGAGGAGGTCTTTCGGCAGCTCTGCTGGTCCGCCTGCAGCACGAATCCCGGACGGCAGCGGCAGAAGTAGGAGCCGGGGGTATTAACACACTGCTGGTCGCAGGGCTTCTCCGTGAGGCACTCGTTCACATCCTGCTCGCAGTGGCGTCCACTGTAACCCGCCGGACAGCTGCAGGTATTGGGAGCCGTACAATTACCACCATTTTGGCAGCGCGTGGAGCAAATAGCTGGCAGGGAGCATAGGAAAGAGTTTTGTTAATTAGATTATTTCAGAATTAATTTCTAAAGTTTTTTTTTTTAGGAAGAAAATAAATGTTAAATCTATAACCAAGACGCTAAATGGAAGATTACCCTTTAAATTAAATTGTTTTTTAAATGAGACAGTTGGTTTAAGTAAGTTAAGTGCTTAAACTCGTTATATTACAGGGTTCAACTAGTCGTATACGCGATATAATTGGAATTTCGGTTCTATTTGCTATCACTTTTCTTATTCTGAAAATTGTTCGTTTAATATTTTGCACTTTTGTATTTTTAATTCAGTTTTGAAACAAGATAACATTTAATAAGATTTTTAAATAGTAAAAATGCCAATAAAACCTCTTAGTTTCAACTTTCTTTTAGTGTATGTACAGAGACTTGAATATATGTTATATTTAATATGATAATTAGGACTCTAAATTTCAAAACAGTTGTAAGAATCACTCACGTTTCATGCACGCATCCGCCCGTGGATTTTCCCTGCTCCAACCCGAACAGCAGTCGTAGGTCATCTGCTGGGCAGTCTTGTGGTCAATTACATCCCTGTAGGCTGGTTCATGGACCACCTGCACCCTAAAGATATATATTATTTATTATAAAAATAATAGTAAAACCAAATGAAGTTGTAGAGGTGTTTTCCCTCTCACTATATACCTCTAATAAGTCAATAAATAAATATAGCTAGTAATTGCCGCTTACCTGGTGCACATTTGTCCATTGAAAGTGGGCGGTTGGCAGGGCGTGGAGACATGCTTCCAGGTGGGACGCGTGTAGACCTCCGTCCGCTTCACGGGCATCGTCACCGTCCGCTGCTGCACGCAGATGTGCCGCCTGAAAGAGATCGAAGCGAGGTGTGAATTGGACTCTGGCTTGGATGTTGGTTTTGACCCAAATCAGTAACTCATCATCGGCGAAAAGTGAAACTGACTTTTCCAGACTATGTCGGCCAATTACTGTCATAACGACAGGTTGCTGCGCCCCCTTTGCATTTGGACTCGGCTCTGGACCTGACTCTGGCTCATACTCTAGCCAATGCCAATTGTCACATGTGCCAGCATGTGCCAGCGGAGTGGACTCGAACCAGAGCCAGATAGGAGCGTGTCTCTGTGTCAGCTCCGCGGAGTATCTGCGATGACAAACACGACACGCTCCGCTCCCAGCCGATGACTTGGGGCCATGTCAGTCCGTGTCATTTGTGCGGAGGAGCTGCAGACCAAGTGCTCCAGTTCACGCAACCGACAGTTCAGTGGCTGTCAGGCCCAGTTCGAGTGCTGTTCAGCATTGCCTTCAATTTCATTTAATTTAAAGCTAAGCAATAGGTTTTTTACCTTAGATTGATAAATGAGGAAATCTTTTCTTGTTGGTTTATTAAAACTTACAAAATGGTTTATTCTTTTAAATTTTAAGATTACTTTTTATTTTTAGCAACAGATATTTGGAAATTTTAATATAAAATTTAATAGTTCTCAAAGTGTTTCCCCTGAAACCCATCTTAAAACACATATTTAATTTTTAAATTACAAAAATTTACTTGTACAACAAATATTTGTTTACAAGTCTAATGCACTCTCTAACAGATATTAATAGAAATTTAATGATGCCATTAAGAAGATGCACCTGATTGCAGATAAAGCCTAAAATATCTCTCCTGGGCATTAAAAACTTCTTACGATTCAAGATCATAAAAACAAGTAAAGTTATCACACACCCATTTGAGTTTTTAAGTGATGTAAGCACACCACACACCCAGCTGACTGACTGCAATCTCCCGATGTTGTGTGTGTTTTCGAAACCCAAACAAAATCCCAAGTACTAAACCAATGCACCCAAGACCTTTTACCCGCCAGCAGTCAAAACATAAAAAGCGCTGATAATAAGCGGTTTTTGATTTTTTTCGGTTGCCAAAAAGAGGCTGCAAACTGGCCCGAAACTGCGATGCATCCATAAATTGGCAGTTGGTGTTGCTGCTGTGATTTGGATGCTGCTGCTGCTGCTGCATCAGTTGCTGCTGCTGCGATGTTGCTGCCTTGCTGATGGTGTCGTAATTGGCAATGCGGGCCAAAAACAATTGCCAACGCGTGACGTGGCCACTGGAGTGACTGACTGGCCTTTTTGCTGGCCGAAAATTCGCGGATAAAAGTGGCAGCAGGCAGTCAGCATCAGCGGAAAGTGGCACACAGTTGTTGGCCAGCACAATGGTCCTGCGACCGGGACATTTACCAATTTCTTTATTGCCGCGCATGCATATTTATGCGCTGTTCTCTTCCTTGGCCGTAACTGGCTTCTCTGGCAGGAGTTCGAGTACCATAATTCTCACGTTATTTATGCGCCAGCATTCTCAGCGTCCAGCGTTAAGGGCGCCAAACAAAACGGGAACGGAAAAAGTCCAAACCCAAAAACCGAACCGAAACAGCTATATATTGCCATGGCCAGAAACAATAACAAGAACGGCCAAGCCAAATGCGGAAGTATTCTTTCGAAAACAACAAAAAAGTAGATGGAGACGGAGAAGAAACTGTGCCAACAAAGTGCAACATGAAATGCTCATTTCCATCTCCATTCCGCTGGCTACATAAATCTCTGTGCGGGTCCAATGCACACACAAAAAGGGGTAATCAAAGCGATTGATTTTTGATATTAAAAGATCAGAATTGCTTTGGTTTTCTTATATTTTTGGAGTATTTAAAACGCTTCTTTGGGTGCCTAAAATAATGCATAGAAAAACTTTGAAACTTTTATTACAGAATCTAGATTGCACAAGGATCATTTGGAGATCTGAAATCTATTTTCAAGGTAGACACCTTGAAAGTATACAAATAATTATTTAACGTGATTCTTTTCTCATACTTAAACCATTGCATACTTTTCAGCACTGTTAAAAATAGTATTAAAATATTTGTAAAATTTTCCAAACCTCATTTCCTTAATTACTAAATTATAAACAATTAAAATTTTCTTTCTGTGCCGTTGCAGAAGATGCATCCCCGACCCCAGACGGATCCACCGATCCAACGATCCACCGCCGCTTTGTATATATCCCGCTGCGCCAGACAGCGCCAGACAAAGTGTAATCGCATGCATGTGTGTCTGTGAATGGCTTCATTGCATTGTTTAGAAACGTTTAGGCTAAAATTAAATTTGAATTTTTAATTGCTGAACGCCCCGAACACCTGTGGCTAGACCTCAGAGTTCTCTTTTGGCTCAGTTATCATCTCAGTTATTTACTCAGCCAGCATCCACGAAGGGTTTCATAAAATTATAAAAACATCAATCAAAATTACTTTTCGGGGACAGACGAAGAGCAGCAGCAGGCAACAAAAATTAAATGCAGGCAGGCCAATTAATCAAAAAATTAAAGCTGTTAAATTTTTACGGAAACGCCAGCGAAATATTGGTCTCAGCTCCCAAATAAAATAAGATGCACTTAAAGAAAGCCAGAGAAAAGTGGGGGATACAAGGCCCAAACCCTGAGAGTACGGTTTATTGATTTACGATTTATTTTCATTGGATGCCACGCAGAAATTAATGAGCCATCGATGGCTGCAGGCCAAGAGGTGACCCCGAGCCGATGTGTGGGCTTAATGGAGTGTTCCGAGTGGGCCATGGGCTAATAAATGGACCCTAGACTGCAGTGGGAGATGGAGTTCAAAGTACATAGAGATTCACAGGCGGAGAAGATGAGTCAAATACCAGTTTTTTTTAAGGAAGAAGATTATAAGGTGAAGGAAGTGTTGTTTACAGTCAATTTTTTTATGATTTACACCTTTAACCACAAGTTTTCTTCATTAGCTGAACGTTTACTGCTTTTAGGTTAAAAGAAATATATGAACGTTTTATGAAATCTATTTAAAAAAAAAAATGCAATTTCTTTAAAAGTGAAAGTGAAATACTAAAAACTTTTCAATTTGTTTTGAAAAATTGTGTTTAAAGTGTTTAAACGTCTAAAGTTCCATTTGTAGTTTTTAATCTTTATATTTATATTCCCTAAAATCGTTTTAAATTTCTGCACTTCATGAACTTTTATCCTTCACCAAGACCTCCTTAAATTGATAAATATTAACAAGGCGTCAAAATATTATTCCCTTCACTAAAATTCACTTTTAATTAAAATCCAGCGATTCATTGTGTTGACAGCCAGCAAAACCTTGGGAGTTTTATTTCGGTTTCGATTGGAGTTAAAACTTATTAAAATTGTAATCCAAAAAAAAAAACCCCTTTATGCTCGAGTCTTTTATGAAACCTATTAGGCGGGCCAAATGGGTTTCTGGCCAAAATGAAACCCCAGTTAGCTGAAGAGACCCCTCAATAAAGTAAATCTCAATTTAAATCATTTTTATGGGTCTCTTTAGAGTCAGTCGGAGTCAGTCAATCGGATGGGTCGCATTTGGGAACCAGTTTGCATTTTGTCAATCTTTACAACTGCAACGTGAATGCATTTAAAAAACAGTTAAGACGCATACGCCCAGTAAAAAGCGAAGCCACAAAAACTTGGCGACACTTAACAGCCGTAAACAGCTGTGATAGGCCAGGGAAAAGTGCAAGTCTGTCTGTTTGCTTATCGGGTTTCCAAATGAAAATGTGAAATAAATTTATAAAAACATAAAATTATTGTTGCCAAAGTCGTAAAATGATTTTTTACGGCCCATGGAGAAGGAGAGAAAATGCCTCGGGCTAGGCCAAGACCAAGAGCAAGGCAGAAAAAACCAAGCCACTGGCCAAAAGGCTGGCCTGAAACTTGGCTGCCGAACTCGGTTCAAGTGCGGCCAGGTCCGGCTAACTGTTTGGGCCATTTTGTGGTCGGTCGGCAGCTAATCTGATTTGCTACATGGAATTAGAATTTAAATTGGCCCCAGCCCAGGCTCGGCCATGGCCAGCAAATGCACAATTCCAGAACAGAGCGAGCTGCAGTGCATCATTAGGCGAGTTGGAGGCACTCACCCACAACTCCATCCAGAACTTTCCTGCACTGAGAGAAAGCTTGAGGTCGTGGAGTGAGCTTAGAGTTTGTCAGTCTCTTGGGAAGTACCCTTTCTTAACTGATATATCTTGAATTATTATTCGCTTGTCGGCGCTCAAACTTCCAGATTTAATCAACATTTTCATTCAATTTAAATAAGGAAATGTGATAGTTTTCCAGTGCACCAACCTTACACGACCGAGACGACGACAACAGCGACACAAGAGCAACAAGAGGAACGACCACGACAACGGCATCGGAGGCGGAGAAGAACATTGCAGACATCATGCTTCCTGGTCCAGCTGGTCGGGCTCTATTCGGATTCTTACTTAGCGTAAAATGCAACGCCCCTGTGACCATGCTCCCGCCCGGGAAGAGGAGTTTTGCCAAAGGAGGACGGACGCACTGCCTCGCCGCTTCTAATAATATTTCAGTCATGTCCACGGATGGCAAGTGCAACGGCAGCCAAGGCAGAAAAATCATCAGCAGAAGCAGCAGCCGCTCCACCGCTTTCAGTTTTGTTCATTTTTCACCAAGAGAATTATTGCAGCACTCAGCGGCGGTTGAAGTGGAAATCCAATATGCGACTGGACAAATACCCCAAGCTGGAGGCGGAGACTCCGACAACGACTCCATATTCCCTGCCCTCCAGGCAAATTCCCCCAGGGAAAGAATGGCCCAGCGGCAACTTCCTCATCCAAAATGGGCAAACATCGATGGAATTTCTTCATTGCTTTGAAGTACTTGTCAGCACTAAATCAGATTGGACTTTTCTGGATCGGGATAATATATATGGGCAACGTTAACCAGTTTGGCATGTGTTTACAGGAAATTATATTGTGAAACTGTTTAACTTTTAAGAATTTGAATTAGTCAAGCAGGAAAACAGAGTTTGATTAATATATATTAAAGTAGAAAAGTAGAAGGAGTTTTTAAATATTTTTAAAAATATACAAAACTTCTAGTTTTTATTGTTAAAAGTTTTATGAATTAGGTGCACCTTTTAGTACAATAAAATAAATATTAAAGGTACATCCTATTTGGGGTATTAGTTATTTTGTAATACAATGATTCCTAAGAAAGAACTTTGGTAGATAAAAAATATTTATTTTTCAAGGCAATTTATACAATATTTAATATTTATTTATAAAGAAACTTGGTTTAATATTTATATTTTTTATTTATATTATTTCCCTGTTATTTTTCCCTGCAACAAACTCCCTGCCTTAGAGCATATACCTCTAATTTTTACCCTTCAAATGCACAAATCGCCAGTCACGGTTAGCCGCAGCCAGCCAGTTCTAATTTGGCTGTAAATTTGTCTTGCTCTCTTGGCCAGATTATGCAATAAAAGACGCAGAAAGAATTTGTTGCGAAAAGTGAAAAGAAAATTGCCGCAAGTGTCAGACAAGGCGAGGCGGTTGACCAGTTGTACATAGATGCGAATGCAGCGCTGGGCGAGATGAAGATGGAGCACTATTTTGTGGTAATCTGAGCTGATTATAGGCCAGCAGGAGGCCCCAAAAGCGATGCAATGTGGGGTTCAGTGGCCTGACCATTGCATTTTCCGTACAACATAATCGCGCGATAAGCGATCTTTGGGGCCTGTCAATGGGTAACTCCCTCTTTTCCAAGTTCCCTCCCCGCTAATTCGGCCCTTTTTTTTCGCTGCAGCCTCTGGGGCCGGAGTGTGAATGTGATTGAGAGTGTGTTGGTGTCTGTGTGTGTGTGTGTGTGCGGGGAGGATGGTGTAAATCATGATTAATGCCCCAAACTTGTTTAAACAACGGCCGTGTCGAGCCGTGGCCGAAAATCCGATTAGTGGCAACGTGAGCTGCTTCCTCTGCCCTTCTCTGAATCTGAAGAAAACGCCAGAGAAATGCAAGAGGCGTGCACGATTTCCATTTTCTGAATGCACTCTAAGAAAAATTTGAGTTCTAATGGGTTGCTATTATAGAAAAGAACTAAGAAGGGAATGTTTATAACAGGCTCATTGATCTCAGAAAGTAAAAGAACATTCTAATACATTTTTTAATATATTTCTTATATATTTTTCTTCAAGTGTAAATCATTTCCTACATATTTCCACCTTTTCATCGGCTTTTTTTGGTCTTTCCGATGAACTGCTAACAAAAGCGCAGCCCAAAAGGCCAACGCACACAAATTTTCATCAAATTAACATGGCCCATTCTCGGCGGCTGCTGCCACTTTGGTTATTGTTATTGTTACTGTTACTGTTGATGCTGAAGCTGATGCTGATCAGATGCTGAAACTGAGATCCAAATCGCGCAACGACCAGTGAAAAGGCGTAACGAAAAAGAAAAAACAAAATTTTGAAAGCGCTCCGCTTGGAAAAGCGGGAAGCTGCTGCCGAGACGCTGCCTCCAATGAAGATATTTTCCAACAAACCCATCGGCCCACGCCATACCTCAGCAGAGCAAGTGCAGCGATCCTATCCCAACCACTTGAATGCACTCCACTTCAGGCCATTCCCGAACCCAATCCCAGTCCCAGTCTCAATTCCAGGTTGTGTGTCTTGGCCGCTCTCGGTGTCCAATTGCAACATAATTAAGTAAGCCAAATGGCGTGTCTCGTTCGCTCTTCTGGCCGGGCTAGCATGCTTATCGGATGCACTGTGAGAAATTTATAGTATAACAGGAAATTAAAAAGAAATTTTGAACAAAAAACTAACTAAAGACTGCAGAAATTATTTAATAAATGTAAATTTAAACAGATAATATTATCTTTAAATTAATAATTGATTTTTAAAGTTTGATTCTTCACAAACCAGATTTTTAAATAAATAATTCTTGTATATTTTAACAATAAGAGGGATCCAAATTTATTTACAACATATCTGAGTTCTTTATTTATTTAAAACAATCAAAGATTGCATTGGGATTTCAATTAAAATGAGCTCTGACTGATGATGATTGATGAGTCAATCAGAGGAGATGACTTCATAAACCTTTAAATGTTCTGGGAACCTTGTATGCAGCATTAAGTTAAACGATAAATGAATGCAAAGAGGCAGTTATGCTTTCATGACTCAGTAAGTTCCCATAATTTTCTCAGAGTGTAGGGCAGAGTATGGTCGGAATTTTGTGCGTCATGTTGGACCAAAAGACCGACTTTTTGGGCGACTCGAGGAGCTCGTGTGTGGCGCTCGCAGATTTGTTGTGTCTTTTGTAGGGGCTGCAAGACAAAAGCGATGCCAAGACAACGACAACGTCAGCACAGCCCGCCTCCGAGCCCCTCTCAGGGAACGGGTTTCCATGTAATCCCGGTCTCCCCACAGACGTGGCCAGTCCCCCCAGCATTGCATTAACCCAATTTTCAACTTGAGATGCGAAGCTGCGTGATTTGCAAATTACTGGTCTGAGCCCATGCAGTTCCATTGTGTGACGGAACTGTCCATCCGTCCAAATATCCACGTGTCCATCTGTCCATTTGTCCAGTGTTCACTGTCCACAAGCCATGTTGCGAGTGACTTACTCGTGTTTATGTGAAAACCCCACTAATTGCATGGCGCAGACGGAGAAGCAGACAATAGGCGTAAATTTAGACCATGAATCGAGATTTACATATTCATTCAATAAATTTTCTTTATAGTTTATGGCAAAGCCTAAGGTGTGATATAGAGGTTTGTCATAATTATGATTGAGATTTCACAATGGTATCTTAGGGGGGGAAATTAAAAGGGGGTGCAACGGTGGGTATAATAGGATTTAAGCTTCAAGATTAATATTGACAAGGGATTGTATGTTAGGTATCTTAAATAGGACTTCTTAGGACTATTATCTAAATTATAATTCCATTTATATTTGATATATATATATTCTAGGACTCTATATGACTCATTTTCTATTTTCTTAAATCTTAAAGAAAAGGTTTTCCCTTTCAAACCCAAGCTTGAGTCAATCATTAATTATTTAAGGTCGGAACGAAAAGGTTTCCATAGCCCGAGTAGGTACATAAATACCTCAACTGGAAATGTGATACTTCAGAAAATGACACACGCTGGAGGGAAAGTGTAACAAATGTTTGTGAGCCAGACCTTTGACCCAAATAAATTGTGACAAATCCAGAGATACATATCCAAATGGATATATTGTGAGCCTTGATATTGTATAGCTTCAACCATTCTTCAAAGACCCAAGCCATGACTAATTTACTAATAAGTTTCGTATCGAAACCCTTTAACAGATTGAGAAATCCATCTTAATTAAAAAGAAATATTGAGATGGAAAAGTCAGCATTTTGCATTTGTCAAACCAATTTGTTCAATTGATGTCATATCTTGTCGTGTTCTTCGCTGATTTCCGATGAGCACGTGTACCAGTCGGTGGGCATAACAAGTTGGATTCCCTCACGGATACCAAGAAAAACTCATTAAACGAGCTTCTGCCTGGGCCAAGGTTTCCATTGCCCCGATGGCATGACTTGGACTCCAGATAAGCCCAGTTCCAGCTCCGTCTCCAGCTAAAGAGCTCAGACTCAACAACTCTTTTTCCTCGTTTATTATTATTTTTTTTTTTTTTTTAGCTGAGCACGCGTAGGCGTAGCCATTGAGCACAATGCTTCACGGTGCAAAATGTTAACGAATTTTCACAAGCCCCAGCCGCATTCTAAGTGCAGTTTTTCCAAGCCCAGCATATCAAATCATTCGTCACTCGCCCCCCCGAAATCCCCCTGGCCTGTCCATAATTATCGCAGAACCAGGCTCAAGCTTAGACCTGGAGCTTGGAGCCAACAGTTCCGAGTTGGAGGTTGGAGTCGTCGATTGTTGACAAGCAATTTGCAGGCGGCGAACTCGAGCCCTGACTTCGCATCCAGCTGCGGTTGTGCCTCCGTCTAAGACTGGCACTGGCAAAAAAACTGAAACCTAACTAGATATAGATTAAAATATGCATAAATTATTTTTCAATAATTAAACTTTACTGAAAAATGTTTTTCAATAGACTTTGATTATAAACGTAGGTGCATTTTACACCACAAATTTAAGGAAATCAAGGATTAGCAGGAGGAGACGCCAGAGAACGCTCACAAATAAAGTTCTTTTGGAAGTGACAGCTATCGTCATTCATTAGATACGTGAAATTATATCTGAACTCATCGCAATGCTGCTCTCCATTTGTATTGTCTGGTTGTGCGGGATGCCATAGAGCCGGGTCAACTGGCTGTCCACTTGGAAACCAAGTGTGCTTTCCCAAGGTCAGAAAGTCGTTTCCTGAAGTCCAGAAGCTGCCGTTTGATCCTTTATCGTCCAGAAATCGGTTGATTACATTATATTTCTCCTGGCTATCCAGCGAGATAAGATTGTAGCCCAAGTTCTCGCAGAAAAGCCGAGCCTGGAACCAGTTCTTCCACACGTTCTCCTCAATGTAAAAGAGAGTGTCGCCAACGTATATAAAGTTCTTAGTTTTCGAACTCACTAAATAGGGATACGAAAGGATTATTAAATAAATAATGTTTAGGAAAAGGACCTCACCATCTCCTTGCACTCCGCTTAGGTAAATCAGGGCCAAAATGGCCAAAACTCCACTGTACTTGGTAAGCATTTTGAAATAACTGTTGTGGTTTGTTCCCAAACTGCACGTTTTTATACCCCAAAGAATGATTCAAATTTCATTAGAAAGACAGAGTGAGTTGGCCGATAGATAGGCCAAAAACGCAGTATCTAGATTAATCAATTTGGTTTCTGTATTTTGCTTGTCTTATCATTCGAGACAGAGAAAGGTGAGATCGTGTTATTCGGTCAAAATCTTCAGACAATTGGAAGGTTGATAAGAGTATAGGTATATTATACAGTATATATAACTCTATTTAATTCTTTAAAATATTTTATTCATCATAATAGAATTCTCCCAAAGAAGTATATTGAGAACAGAAAACGAGTGATTAGAAAGTTTAGGTTTATTTATATTGAAAGTCCAAGTAGAAGTGAAATAAGCAAAGACAATCACCTAATAATTTTAATAACAGACAAAAAATACTATCGATAAATATCGATTTATAGATAAATGGCAATCATATTACTATTTACTTCACCCTATAAATATTCCTCAAAGAAGTTGAAATAACAAATTGCAATATAGATTTGTATAGGACATTTAGAATCTATAGCCTTCAATATACATTTAGAATTGTAAGCTCCAGGATCGGATCGATAAAGAGCGATAACTTAATCAAACCATTAGAATCGATATAATCTAAAAGAATATAAAAAGCATCCAAGATCACGGCTACAAAATCAAGCAGAGTCTAAAGTATTATGAGAACTCTTTCTCAACTCCAAGAATAAATTAATAAATATAAAATATAATAAATAAACCCCAGACTCGAATTCTTAACATATTTAACAGTCACATTTAATGACACTTTTTTTCCCAGTGCACCCTGAATCTCTGTCTGGGGTCACAGAGCTGCTCGGAGTGCACATAACTCTGAGCCCGGGTCTCTTGTCTCATTTGATTGTGCATTTGCCAATTGTGTTGCTTTTTGGCTTTTATTGTTGCGGCTGATTGAAGTCAAGGCCCTGCTTTGTTTTCGATTTTTATGCCAGGCCATTGCAGATATCTGCTAGATACAGATACTCGATTTCGGGCGGCAAGTGGCATTTAAGCGGCAACGCCCACCTCAGCCACCGCCCCGTATCGACACCTACATCTACAGCCTTTAAGGAAAAAATACAAGTAACCCGAGTCCCGGAATCCATAATTAATACATCAGCTACCGATCGGTGGCGCAACTGCAATCGCAAATCAAAAGTCAATCAATAAGAGTTACCACGAATAAAAAAAAAGTAACAGACATCAATCAAGTGTCGGACAGCAAATGCAAAACATGCACACTGCAGACATAAATTGAGTTTATCAAACAGAAGCCAAAACACTGGTTAAAAAGGCCGCCGTAGAGCAAATTTCGAATGCTACAAATGCTGTTTTGGCGTTGAGTTGCAACATTTGGATAATTAAAAGCGTAATTTCCACGGCCTCTGGGGGCAAAGGAGCGGAAAACGACTTAACTTCACTTTTATCCGCATTTGACGGTGATTAACACCGAACCCGCAACCGCAATTGAATCGCTGCACCGACCATTAACCAGGTTCGATCGCTGCTGAGAGGGGCACTTCATATACATATGGTATGCTGAGATACATGGATATACTCGTATATCTGCCGATGGCGGCGTGTGAATATCGCAGCAAAGCCAATCCGCACGGAGCAGTCATTTCCATACGCTCTGTTGCAACTTGCCACTTGCAGTTGCATTTGGCGATGCACGTGCAACGCTTAAATAAATAGAAAACTACAAAATATATAAAGGCAAGGCAGCAGCGCCTACGTACTGAGGCAATCACAGTGGAAAATGATGCCGCGACATTAAAGATCTTGCTGGGGAAATACACTGGGATAAATTTAATATTATATTTATTTACAGAAGTCATTTTTGGAATTTCTATATTATTAAAGACAATTATAAGGAAAGAAAGTCACATTTAACATTTATTTAAAGTTTACTTTTAGCGACAATTTGCTAGGAAATATATGAATTTTTCAACAGTTTTGAAAAATAATGTAAAATTCGTATATTTTCTTTCTATACAATATTACACCATTTATATCTTGTATAAAAAATATTTAAAAATAATAAAAATAATAATTTATAGAATTCTTTACGATATAATTCGTATTTCTGTTCTTTTTTTACACTTTTACAACAATAAACAGATTAAATAATATTTTTTTCAGGTGTAAAGAACATGCTTGTAAATATGTAATTAATAATAACCTAATTTCCAAATGTTTCTTTTAATTTTTATACATTTTTGTAAAGTTATTAATTAAGTATGTACGTTCCCCTTCTTGACAACCAACCCAAAATTGCGGTAACTTACGTTTCCCCAAACGCTTTTGCCCCACTGTGCCATGACTGATGATGCTAGCTGGATAGCTGTGCCTTGTGGCATGATTTTGGCAGTTGCCGCATAAATCAAAAAGTGTCATAATTTGCAACAGCCCGCACACACTAGTGGCTACCCTCCCATATTGCGCATACGCAGCGTTTGCCCCCTGGCAGATGCAGGAGCGTCAAGTTGCAGTACTGCAATCGGAATCGGAATCGGAATTGGAATGCCTTTGCCCTTAAGTAGACGGACATTAATTCCAATTAGAAAATATCAGAGCACACTTGGCAATTGAAAACTCGTTAAAGTTCATTACCTTAAAGCGACGCAGAGACACTAGAAGCGCGGAGGGGGGCTGCCTTTTCGAGTCAATGCCACGCAGATCATGGCAATCTTGGCCAGATCGATACCAGATCGGTGCAGTTAGAAGGCGAAGACGTGCCATATCTAGCCAGAGATCGAAGCTGTACACTTGGGTTGCTGCAATTGCAATTGTCTCGCGCACAAGTGCTTGGCAATTGACACACACGACAATTGAAGTCGCGGCGAAGAGGTGCTGGAAAAATCAAAGCCACTTGGCCTTGGGGCTAATTTCCAGCCAAAGTCCGGAGACCGAAGACCGGGTCTCTGGTCTCAAATTAGCAGCTGCTGCTGGAACGCTGACATTGAAAGCGCTTCGTGTCATAATATTTAAATAATTTATGTGCGCCCCGATAAGCCTCGGATCTTGGGCCAAAGGTAAGCCTTTTCGGCTGTGTATTTATTTATGGCTGCAGCAACCTTGAACCGCCGGGCAGCGGCTCTGATAAATGCAATCGGACACGCCTCGCCCCAAATGCCGCTGAGAGATCGCCGGACCTCAAGACCGACTTCATCTATCCCAGGGGTGTGACCCAAAACCATTACTCTTCGATAGCTCAATGAACTGAAGATTGCAAGGTTAATAAAGTCTGCTCGATTCCGCTTAATCTTGCGGTTTAGATAAGATGTATTATCTTTTTAATCAGATTTTCAATCGAGGGAGAATGTCTTCTTTATTGGTTATATTTTGGGATAAATATTTTACTTAGTTTCTGGTGAATTTTATCACAAATAAAATAAATTATGAACTCTTAATCAGAATATATTTTCTGCTGAAAAAAATCCACAACTAAGACATTCAAATGACGTGGATAATGATTTGGCAAGCGTTCTTACTTAATTTTGGAATGATCCACTTACCGCTCCATCTCCTTGGGGTCCGTGGGAAACCCCCGCCCGATGGTGTTCGTCTCGAAGGGATCTTCGGTGTTGAAACCGGTGGACACTGTGCTGGGTGCCGTGGTGGTGTAGCTATAGCCCCGTCGGGCAGGGACAAGCGGGGGTATGGTGCCCATGCTGCTGCCCAGACCCGGACTGGCCGATCTTCTGTTTAGATTCGGAGGCGGCGCCATGGTGGTGCTGCTCACCGATGGCACAAAGGAGTAACCTCTGCGCCTATCCTGCACTCCAATGAACTCCACATCATGGGTGTTATCCTCACCCTTTCCAGATCGCGGTGACGAAGGGATGGGTGGCGGCGGAGGTCCAAAGGTGTTCGTCAGGATATTGTAGGTATTGTAGTCCCACTCGGATGTGGGTTTGGTCTGGTGAAGGCGTCTTGCGCCCTGCACCCTATTATAGGGATTATGGGGTTGAATCCGTCGTAGTCTGGTGACCTCCTGCATGGTAACACCAGGCAGCAGTTCCACATCCGACTTGGCATTCTGCACAAGCTGTAATCTCCGCTGTTGTCTCTGAGGTGTGCTGGCAGGATTCCCCTGATGACGCGTCCTGTGGCCATGTGTTCGATGATGATGATGCTGATGCAGATGAGTTCTATTCAGGTTCTGGTTAAAGTTTGGGCTCTGGCTGGGGCTACTGCTATTCTGGACACCTGATGCTAGCATCACTGTGCAGCAGAGCAGCAAAAAGCATCCCAAGGAGTTGATTCCCAGCATGATGATGTCCCGCTATCTCAATTCGCTCGTTGAAACTGCAAGGAAATAAAATAAAAGGGGGACTTTATTAAGTGCTGAACTCGTTTTGTTTCGTACTCAAGCCCTTCCCAAATGCATTCACTTTCGTTCTCATTCAAATTCCTAGGCATTTTGCACGCCTCGCGGCGGCGCTTAATGTAAGCAACAAGACGGATCCACGGCTTCTCATTAGCGATTCCTTTGTCCCGTGGAGCGCCGACCTGTCTGTCCATCAGCGGGTAATTGAAAGGTAGCATAAGTATATTAACTAGACTAGAGTCAAGGCTACAGGATCAACACGAAACTAGAATACACTCACTTAAGTATAAAGTAAATAATTTAAAGCTTGTTGATCCCTCTTTCAGTAGCCTAAAAATGACCCAGATTAAACCTAATTTCTGAGAATATTTTTCCTTCTCAAAAAGGACTTAAGGAAGCTACCTCAACAGAGGCTCTATACCAATATATATAGATACAACCCGATGAGGCTGAACGGTTTTCACGGTCGAGTGGCCAACACTTCCAAGTACGGCTCGCTTTTTTTTCGCCTGAAACAAAAGGCAATTTGTTGACGATGACGGTGACTCTGATTATTATTCTTACATGACGTTGTTGTTGTTGCTGTTGCCTCTGTTCTGACCGATAAATCACATGTTAAACAAAAAAAATGTATATACAAAAAAGAAAAGTAAACGCGTTAACAGTTAACCGGCCAAAAACGTGAAGCAAAGTGGAGTGAACCGAAGCCGGAAGCAAGAAATGCATCAATTTTCTCGCTTTGTTCGGTCATTTCTCAAAATTTCACGCACTGCCAAGCCAAAAGCCTCTCATTTGTCAGCATAAAAATACAAATTAAAAAACATAAAAAAAAGAAGAACAGCCACCCTTAACCCATTGGGTATAAAAAAACAATTATTGCAATTGCTCAGTGAGCTTATTAATATTCATTGCTCCAACTTGAATTTATGAGTCCACCCGCCCTGCTCGTTAAAGCGGATCTAACATGTGTTCTTGTGTTTTTTAATTTCGAAAATTTTTACACTGGAAAAATCAGACTTTAAGGTATATTTGGTACAATTTTCTTCAGTTTTATAAATGTTAAAGTATAATTTCAATAAGGATTTCTAGCTTAATTAAGGCAAAGAGTTATTAAAACTTATTTAGAAGTAAATTAAATGAAAATTACATTTAAAAATATTATAAAAAAATTCTTATGTACAAAAATAGTCTAGAAAATTGTTTTTTATATTTAATTTCTTCTAGCATTATACTATAACATTTTCTCTCTCTGCACTTGCAATTGAAAAAGTCCAAAGAACTTTTGATAGGTCCGAATGACAGCAGTCTCTTGACTTGAAGTCGTCATTAACATTTGCTGCGCTAATTAAAAATCAGCATCGAGAGATTGGGAAATTGTGAGACAGTAAGCAGTCAAAATGTGGCAATACCGACCCTTTTTCCCAGATGCATCACAACACGAGGAGGAAGACAAGCACCACCGAAGGGGGAGTATCAATCAGGTGTGGTTTTAAGCCGCTTAGTAAGTGAAACCCTGGGACCCCTTGGGCTCGACTGCCACTCAAATGACTGCCAAATGTCCAACTCAGACTGCAGACTCCAGTCTCCATACTCCACACTCCAGGCCCAATCCCAAAACCAAAACCAAACCCCAACCAGTTGTCATAACTCTGTACAAGTTCCGAGAAATGCAAAAACGCTAAAAATGGTAAAAAGGTTTTCGGGCGCCGCACAACAGCAAACTTAATCGAGACTGCAGACAGACAAATAAACTCAAAAAATATATAAAAAAGAGTGATGAAGAAATCCAAGCAGAGGGGAGAACAACTTGATTCCGTTGAAATCTAAGCCGGGTAACTGCTTCAAAGTCGCTCGGAGTTGACAACTCGCCTTGACCTTGCCGGGATTGCCAAAAACGGTCAGTCCGTAGATAAATCAAATCCCATAGCCGCGGCATTCGTCTGAACCCGAAGGTGGAGATGAATCCAAAGATATATGTATCGTATATGTATGGTATAGAGTTCCAGCCCACTGCCGATCGGCGGCAATATTTTGATATATCTTAAATTAATAGCTGGGCAATGCCATAAGAATTGATTATAAATCAACTTTCGGGTCGCGGTTGCATTTTGGGCACCGCTTTACCCGGAATTTATGCAAAGGCTGCCATAAATTTCCCTTTTTCCTCGTCTAGAAATTAGTGTGTGTTAAATGTTATTGATTTGTTTTCCCAGCACATAAATCACATGGCTAAATACTAGCAAGAATGGGAATGGAGGCGTGTTTCGTTCCCCGTCGGGAAAGTGTCAACTTTATTTTTGTCACCCTGACAAGACACGGATTCTGTGGGAGTATCTGTATCGCAAACTATATCTGTATCTGTATCTGTAGATGTATCTGTATCTGTGGCTGTATCTGTATCTGAGCGAGCTGACCCAGACATGAGCTACGGCCAATGAATCACTAGAGATGCGTAAAACAGACGCTATATATATCAAGAAATTAGGGAAGAAAATTACAGTGAAGTCTGAAATTAGGGTAATTAGAATTTTATAGGAAATTTAATTGGTCTTTGTAGTGAGTCAGAATTCAAGAAGATAATGCTTAAAGCCATGGGTAACTACTTTGTGAATAAAATAATAAAAAAAAAGATACTTTAAATCTCTTTTTTATGATATTGTAATTAATGTGATTATATTTATTTATAAAAAGTTTAGATCATTAGAACAAACAAATGTCTCTAGAATTTTTCTGGATCCTTGTTATTATGTATCCATTTAAGCAACTTTATTTTACAAAATATGTAGTATCCTCTATTTAAATACTTTTATAATCAATCAATCTTCAAAAACTAACAAAATAAACTGAATTTTTACTAGTTTATAAAAATATATTTACAAATTCCTATAGCTAAAATGTAATCTTCAATTTATCAACAAGTAAATACTTTTACATAATAAACTATTTAACAGATATCCTTCTTATCGAATCCCACTCGTTTTCCTACTCTACATGTTCCATAGAAACAGTGCTTATGTCTCATTCCCATTTGACATGTTTTTGGTTGTCATAGGAAATGGTTTTTCTTAGGGGGAAAACTTGAATAAAAAGCGGAGAGATATAGCACACTTTCGTGTTAATTTTTTATGAATAAATCTTTTTCATTTCCCTCATTAATCATCACTGACTAAGAACTGCAGCAATTACAAAATTATCTAATTAAAAAGCAGACATTATGGAATTTTATAAATATTCCGATTTTTACCTTCTTTCAATGGCGTGTAAATTGATCATTATTCGAGGTATTTTTGATCAGAAATTCTGGAATGTAATTTAAATTAAGAACTTTGCCTCAGACTCTCCATTTAAATGTTAATTAAATGCCTCTCTGGCTCGTTTTTTTCTCTGACTCGTTTTTTTTTTTCACAATTTTTTTTGTGCAATTCCAAACAGCTGCCACTTTAGCATGCGTTTTTATTTATGTTTTGTGTAATCGGGGCCGCTCCTCAAGTTCTTATTAAGAGATAAACTAAGAGCTTAACGCCGCCTGCCGAGGAGATCCCCAGACATTCGAGAAATTGTTTGGTAACTCGCCCGTCCAACACCATTTTTTTATGGCTAAGCGAGAAACAATTTTGTATTTTTCAATTTGTTGGCTGCTATTGTTTGCTGTTGCAAACGCTTTTCAGCACTGCTTTCATTAACATTATATCGACAGCTAGGATGGGCTGCAAAATGCCTTAGATCTTGGAACTGGAACTGCATTAAATGTCCGATCTCGCTCTCAAGGGGGCAGTATATTGGGAGAAAAAGTGCACAGAGAAGAATTATGAGTCAGTTTATTGCTTATCTTAAGAAATTTGAATTTTTCAGATTTTTTTTTAAATAAATTACATAAATAAGGGAGCTTTTTTCTTGGGGAAATGTAGATTAAATTAATCCCAAAATTATTGAAGTAATTCTTTTGCAAGTAACAAATTTTATTCTCTTCAAGGGTTCTTCTTAATAATATAAAAAATTGCTGGTCTCTAAAACTCCTAGTTTTTGTCAGTGTAACAATTCCGGGTAAAAAATAAAGCCACCCAGCGACTGATATAATTTTCACGCGGTGCTCTGGAGTTCAATAACCGAACGTTTCGGGTATTATCCAATATATATATCTTATCTGATGGATTGCCAAATATTTGAGATGAAAACCAAGGGTGAGAGAGGTGCTTTTGGAGGGAGTTGCACATTTCATTCATCCCCCCCCGTGGGCCTTGTTTATTGTTCTTGTTGACGACGGATTCGTCTTCGTTTTCCCACGACAGCCAAGACAGCTCTCTGATGGCTTGAAAAATCACGGCCAACGAAATGGTTAATAGTGTGTCGTAGACCGGCGAATTGATAGTATACAATATACATCTTTCACATGCTGTTTTTTTTTGTGTGTTGATATTGTGTCGCTGTCTTTAATATGCAAAATCATGACACATTTGCCCAGCGTTTGTATCTCGTTTACTTTTGACATTCCCCTCCGCCGGCACTGGCTCTCTTTTTCTTTTCTGTTTTTATTTTTCTGAATGTTTTTATTTTTTAACAAGATCAACAAACTGTCATTGGCGGGGAGCAGACGGGGGAAGCGGCAAGTGGGGCCATGGGTCGTTCGATCGCAGCTTTTGTTTACACTTTACTTTCAGTCCAATTAAAGGATTGTTGCCGGCCTTTGTTGCCGCGTTTCCTTCCTAACAAAGTTCGAGTCTCGGAGATGAAAAGCGAAAACTATGCAATATGCTCAACATCGACAGTTTGACATCCAAAAAGCGCAACTACACCCAGCCCGCTTTGCTACACAGTGAGAAAAAAGATACTAATATGAATTAAGGTGAGAGGATAAAATCTCCTTAAGTTTTTACTAAAGTTTAGGTGGTGGAAATATATTGAAAACTTAAAATATATTACTCTTTGGACAAATAGTTTTAAAATTTTTTGAAAATATAATATTTAGGAAAATAAAATAATAATAATATAAATACTTTTTTAGATTTTGCTATTTTTATTAAGTATGTTTCAGTCTCCACCGAAGAAACCTTTACAAATTCATTAAGTTTGTCCCTGAATTCGTACTTGGGAATTCTAAGCGTCTAGTATTTTCTATGTTTACGCTTATTGGTGGTAATTGTATAAATTTTTATATTAATACAAAATTTTGGCATTGATTTTGATTGGTTAAATTTAAAACAATAAATTTTAGATCACTTTTATGATAAAATATTAAAAACAATGATGGTTTTCTAATTTCCGAATTAAATTAATTCTTAAAAAATTAAATATCTACCTATATCCCTAAAAACCTATTCCCCTACATTTTTCCACAGTACAAAACTGCAGCAAGTTCAACTTCAAATGCGAAACCCATTTCAATAACAATTGCAATAGTCCAAAAAAGGCAAAAGGAAAAAAAACAAGGCAACGGCGTAGCTCGCTTTGCTGGCATGTCCAGTCTTTTGCTAATTGCTTTGCAGCTGCGCTGCCACGCCCCCTCGGGCCCCAAGCCTCCTAGTTGCATATCCCCATGGCCATGTGTATATCCCCACTGGTGTCCCCCTAGTTCCATAGCTCATGGTGACCCTAGACTTTGTTGGGGGAGCTAAAGCCAGACAAAAGACATAAACCCAGTTACCGTTAGCTGCGTAATTTATGCAAATGACTTTGGTTAATTAGCAAAGCAAAGGAGAGAAAAAAAAAGGAAAACAAAACAAGAAACCAGTGGACATGCGCCATGTGACGTACTCTCCCCCCCTCTCGAGTTTTTCCGTAATAATATTTGTTGAAAGATTATGATATGCAGGAAGGCACGATCGCATTTTGGGGCGAATCGTGCCCGTAAAACCCGATTTTCGATTGCGCACCTGCCCCGAGCGATATGTGTCCAAATGCAGTGTGCATTTGCACAAAATGAGAAATATTTAATATTATATATAAATTAGCCCTTGCATAATTACCTCACAAAACGCGTCACAACAAAGGGGAGTCTATTAATAAAATTATTCAAGTTTGTTGCATTTTCCACTTTTGTCACACCATTTGTGATGAAGATAATACTTTAGATACTGGTTGAATTAACATATAGCCACCTAAGGTATTGACAAGCATGATGGGCTAGGGAAGAAAAGTTGAGGCTGAGCCTCTTCGCAGATTGGAGAATTCATTCATGGGAAAATACAGCCGGTTAGATTATTAAATCTTCTCTCAGTCAGCGTAAATTAAGGCGTAATTCGAATATTTAATGAAAATTTATTTGCTTTATCAGGAGAGTTTAAATTATGATCGAAAATAAGACATAAAATAAGAAAATCAAGAGGGAAAACTTTAAAAATTATAATATTTCCATTATTAATATAAATATATCTAAGCTCAATTTATGAGATAAAAACGTATCTGGACAAAGTACAATGAAAACATAAGGCTTATGGTGTTATTTAAATATTTTTCAGTTAAAAATATTTATAGTTAAATATATTATATATTATTTATGTTAAGATTTATGCATATATTTCTGTACATATTGAACCTTATGTAGTTTTACTTCAAAGCAAAGAAAGACTTTCTTTCTTATTAAAAAACTATATATAATTCAAGTTAATTATAAATAACTTTAACCTTAAAAGGAAAAATGTATTTAAAATGCATTATTAAGTTCAAATTATGTAGAAATTTACAATCATTAGCATATCTTTCCCTAACATGACTTACTAATTAAGAACTAATTTTTCTGTATCAAAGAACATGGCTTTATCCGCCTTGGGTTCCCACAATAATCAATTCCCCAACCATTTATGGCATTGTGTGGTTAGAGTTCTCCAGAAAAATGACATAAAGGTAGACACAACTTAGTTAGCCGCTCCGCAAAATGCAAATTACGTCCATAAGTGACATGCAACTCCCAGACAGGATCCCCCCCCCCCCCCACTGCCCACCGTGGTGGGGTGTGCGATTTTGAGCAAGATTAATGCACTAGGAAATGTCGCGCGTCGCTTGACACACATTCAATTCATAAATAATTGCAATTAATTAACAATATTTGCATGAGACTTACACTTGGGTTATCGTCGAGAGGGGAGGATGAGGAGATTCCCTGGTATTATTTCGCGATAATCTTAAAGATGCTCAAGGCACGAGGCTCACACAAATAAATCAAAACACAATTATGTCAAATTTACAATCACAAACCATAAATTGAATTGAGTTTTTGCGCTGACATTAAACAGATACGCGGCATTTGGGTTTTATTTGTATTCTTTTTTGTAATCACTTAAAAACAGAATCGTGAATTGTGGGGGCTTTTAAAATATATTTATAAGCAATTATGCCTGCCCCTTGCTATGGTGTTTCCTCTGCGGATTCTGCGTTAGCCGCTTCCGTGTGCCAAGCGATCGGGAAAAACTCGCTGAGATCTTCGAGACTCGAGATTTACTTTTCTGCTGGCGCGGCGGAGCTAACACGAACCAAACCGATCGCTTAGAAGTCCCGAGACGAACTGAAAAGTGCCCGGCCGAAACCGAAAGTCCAGTTAACGATCGCCGATCGGCGGCACAGTCAGTGCTGTCCGAGCTGGAAGATCTTTTTTAAGAGTTGTGTTAATACATAATAAACTATCTGAAAAGTAAACGGAATTCAATTTATAAGTTTAATATATAATATGTAAATTATTAATAATATTTATATTATTAATAGCATTATACAATATGTTTTTATTTAATTTTTACATCTTTAAATTCCCCTCTGTAATTGCTGAAGCTTTATTTCCGTAAACAAATAATGTAATAAGGTATAATAAATATTACAGATTCTGCAAAATGTTTGTTTATTTTGATTATTTATGACGGAATCTGTTGAATTAATATATGTGTTCCTCGTTAATTACTCATTTCTCTGTTATCTTAAACAAACTGATGACGTTTTTACAATGTGCTAATGTAATATTTGTTGTTTTTATGAATTGATTTCAATAAACTAAATGTTAAATACAGCAAATTTAAACTAAACTGATATGGGTTTTAATATGAAATGCATATTTATATTTAAATAAAAAGATTTAATATAAATTTATGATGTATGCAAGTCATCTTTTCTTGAATAAATTATTGAAGACTTGGAGAACTAACTTATTTTTATGTATATTTTAAAAGTCATTTGAAACAGTATTTTTTATCAAATGCATAAGTTTCAGATGATAATAATAATAATTAAATAAAATCATTAAAACATTATTTATCTATTATACGTCTATATAAATAAAGTAAAAAGTTATATATTTTATTCCTATATTTCGCTATATAATATGAATAGCAAAATGACATATCTGCAAAATAATGTATTTAGAACTAAAGTAAAATTAATTTAATACAATATGAAATTTATAAAACTATATATTTTAAATTAGAAAAGGAAATACAGTTGGCCAAGCTAAGCCTCTTTTCTTATTAGGTTTTTATTTAGTAAGTTTTCTTTTCGTTTCTTATTAGGTTTTTACTTAGTTTCTATAAGCCTCACATTTCAAGGAACTGTAATTTAAGGTAAATTAATATATTTAATTTATTCTTTATTTTTTACTTATTTATTATTGAAATCCCTTAATTTCAAGCTTTATATAGCCAAACCCTCATCTCCATCAGACCAGTTGAAGCCCATGTTCGGTGCCCATTCGCTGGTTCGTTCATACAAAATTGGACTGATTGGAAACAAGTTGGCTTCCTTTGTTCGATGCAACTGAGGTCCCTACGGGGATGGAGTGGGCGAGGGAGGGACTGCTGAGGCGTTCAGTGGGTGGTGGGTGGGTGGAGTGAGCAGCAGGTAAGCTGTATTTGCCCTCGGCTGGTCGTTGCCTGATGTTTGAGTGCATTACTACAGCTGTTTTGTTTATACGCGAACGTTGCGTCTCTTTTCTCAGGGCCCAAACTATTCCGAGTTTGCGGTTTGTGCTTTTTATGGTCTGCCTGTTGTTGTTGTTTTTTTGGTTAGTGTTGCCGCTGCTGCTGTGTTGTTCTGCCAGCTACTGTGTTGTCTTTGTTGCCTCTTCTTCGGCGGATGGTGGCAAGTTGTTAAGTTAAATATTTACCCACAGCTGCGCTCCGCTGATCTTTCGCCTGGAGAATATCCCAATCCGAAGACGAAGCCGAATTCGAATCTAAAGAGTGTAGAGGGAAGAGGGAAGATTGGAGAACGGAGAACACAGAACTTGTTGGCAGCCCTTCTTCATATGACCATATCGGGTGCTGGATCTGTCGTTGTCATCATAAGAGTGCTACTGCGAGCCACACTCGAAAAATGCCAACAAGTCTATGTCTTTCCGTAGAAATATTTCTGAAATATAGAAAATTTAAATATCATAATTCAATCTCTAGAAAAATAAGATCTTTTTCTCACTAAACTTTTTATATTACTTTGAATATTTCTTCAAAATTCCCCACATTTCTTCCATGTGCATTTGCCTTGTACTATTAGGCATGGCCCGTGGACTAGCTGCCCGGGAGCTGAGCACATTGGACATGTCAAAAGGATTTGCGCCTGCGCTGTGAGAGATCCCAGGCTCAGGCATTCGGCGGAGTATCCCATAAACTGGTTGCACATTCCCTGGCTGAGGTATAAAAAAACACAAACCTGGTCATAAATCGAACAATGTGCCAGCCATTGACAGTTCGCTTAGCGACCCAAGGGTCTGGTCTTCTCTCTTGTTATTATTTTTATTATTTGTGACGGAGTCTGGCTTTGGGTTGCCTCCGTGGCGTGTATCACAATTTATTGGGCTATTAGTTGCCACTTGAGTGGGGACTTTGGGGATCGCAAGGGAACACCCACGCTGCGTTCCCAAATCGTATTCAAATAAAGCATAAAAGCTGATAACAAAGGCCTGGAACCCCGCTCAGACAATTAACTGATAACAATTCATTAGCATTTCGTGTGGGTCTCGATCTTCGTCGATCGTCATCATCGTCATTATCGCTTCCATCATCATCATCGGTTGCAGTGTCTATTCATGGGGTGTTTAGGTAATTTGACAGCCGTTTGATGAGACCCCAGAAGATGCAGCCAAATTGTATCTTCTTTAATGACTCAGGTGGGTGGGATCGTGGAATCGATTTTGGTATAGACAATCTGGTTTAATGGGGACTAGAAAAATGCATGCTTTTAGTTGATTTTTAAACAAAAAATATATACAATTTTATGCTAAAGTAATAATACTATGGAAACACTCAGTAAAACTTCGGAGTCTTCAATTTTCAAAGTAAACTGTAAAGGTTAGTAGATTCAAAAATTTTTTACATTAAATTAAGACATATTTTTTTATAAATATTTAATGTAACTCTATAATTTCACACGGGTTCTAAAATTGATATTTATTGATCTTGATATTTTTTATTGGTGATAAATAATTTGAAAACCGTTTTATGAGCAAAAAGCAGCTAAATTATATCTTTATTTAATAGGTCAAGTGGGTGTATTCAAGAAATCGATTTAGCCATAGAAAATCTAGATCAATGAAAAGTAGGAAGAGGTATACCATAAATATATTAACGTATAAGAGATAAAATCAATAGAAAAAAGCCAATAAAATGTTGATGTCCCTGGAAATTAGTTTATAATAAAATATATAACCAATAATAAAATGTTATAAATATTATTTACATCAAAAGTTAAATATTTGATTATGTTTGTAAACATTTTTATCAATAATAATCTTCAGATAACAATTTAAGCCGTTGATTAAAATATTTACAAGTTCATAAATATTCTTAAAGTAATTGTTAAATAAAAATTGGAACATAAGTTCACTAATACTTTGATAATGTAAACCAAATACTTAATTACCATTTCCCAAAATATTTTCAAGTTTATTATTTTACCAATTTTGATATAACAAAATAAATACCTTTTAAATTACCCAATATAAAAATTATTGGTAAATATTCCTTCAAAACACAACAATTAAGAAACAAAGACATTAAGGCTAATATCTCTTTTATGCTCATATAAAATCTAACATAAATTCAAGACTCGAATTGCACTCCATCTGATGGCATCGGTGTGTCAGCAAATTTGTTTGATTCTTGGTAAAATCGTAACTTTGCGCCCTGTCAGGCATTATCCATGCCTTGCATCTGGGTTGGTTTTGGATTGGCTTTTCGAATTGGAATTGGAATCGGAGTCAGTCCCGGGGGCTGGGTCGCCAGATCATGCCTCAATTTGGGGCAATGTGTGGTGCAGTCTTACTTGGCAGGGGGGGAAACCCGGTGAGGAATTTCTGACTGCGACCATAAATTGCCAACGAATGTGTCAAGCTCGTGGCGAAAAATTTTCCAAACAAATTCACTGAAATGTTCTTTTGACACTGTCAACCCCCCCGTATACGCCCATAATTTATATGATCACGCTGACGGAAGCGCACGAATTGCCATGGCGAATCGCAAATTGTACAAACAAAAGCTAAATAGCTAACAAATCGGAAAACTGGCAAACTTGAAATAATCAAATGATGAGCCGGGCGAGCAATCTATCGTCGAGTGGCGACCTTGAGGCCTTATTAAGCCGTAACTTCCAGGTTGCTAAGGATAAGCAGCCACTAATGATGAGGCATTGATCATGCTTAGCATGGCTTTGGGGTATGATTAAAATTCTACTGATTAAAGCAATGATTGCTAAGGTGTCTAAATTCCAGAGAAAATGAAAATATAAATCAGCAATCGATCACTCAATACTCAAATTTTCATAAACACAACAGCTTGTCCCACATTTGTTGTATTTCAAAATTTATTCCGGACCTAGACAATCAGACCCAAAATGCAGTTGGCATTCTGGAAGAGCACTGCAAAGGAAGACCAGCTCGAACAGATAACGCCCATCTGGAAGGATTTGAATGCAACATTCGTGACGTAAGAGGGGGAATATTGAAATATAAAAGTTTTAATATCCTGTATTCGGTTTAGTGTCCTCAATTGGAGCTGGCTCATCTACACCATCGCCCTGCTGATGATCTCCGTGTGCTGCTATTATGCCTACCGTGATCGCTGCCGCCGGACGGAGACTATGCGACGTCGCCGGGTGGTTCAGCATGCCGAGAATCGGTATGAATATAAAATTTTTATTCCAATTATCTGATTAATATTTCCCTTATTTATTTTTTCTTAGGCCCCCGCAAAAGCGGCGACCGAATGCTGCCTATCGTGATCACCAGATCTATCGCTATATCATCCTGAGCCTTGCCAAATACATGCGGAATCCGGAGGTCATTCGTCCGTTCATCGACCACATGGAAAAGCTTTATCCCCCCAGGCATTCTCTGGCTGATCAGAAGCAAATGGACGAGCTCTCGGCGAGTGTGAACGATGCAGAGCCAAGCGTGGGCGAGGATTGAGGGATCGAAGGGTTCAAAATCAAGGACAGCATCAGCTTCCACCGAAATTGTTGGTACAATCGAATATGCCTCATCGTTTAGATAATAATATCAGAAGGTATTTTTTTTTTAGATACAAATTTGGTAAACTAAGCTAATATGAATGAACTTTGCACAAAATTTAAACTTTTTGAAATTGTAAATATTTAATAAAAAAGAAGAGAAAGGAGGGAAAGAAAAGGGATATAATTTGTACTTTAAATAACGATAAAAGTAATTAAATTAAAATTTAAAATTAGGCTTCAACAAAACTAAAGGAGAATACCTCTTTACAAACTTAAAATAAAAGTGACCTCAGAAAATCTATGAAATCAAATATATTTATTTATTTATTATTATTTTTGGTGAGTTTTTGTATATTTTATAAGTATTCTGGTTATGTTATTAAATTTATTTTAATGTGTTTTTGTGTACTTTTTGGTGTGTGTTTGGGGTATATCTTAAGAGTATTTTGTTGAATTCTTAACCCATGAATTACTCGAAATAATCTTTTATTAATTCATGGGTAATTCATCATTTAAGTGATTCATTTATGGGTAAATCTCCGGTGAATTAAAATGTGAATTGATGGTTAGATTAACGGGTTCATAGGCGAATTCATGGGTGACTTTATGGGTAGTTATTAATTAGTAAAATAACTTTCTGGCTTAAAATCTACAAAGCTTAATTTTATAGTCAATTTTTAAGTCTTAATTATTTCCTCATCCTTTTAAAACATATATTCTGCATAAATAGCATATAAAATATCTTTAAATACATGATTTTCGAACCCTTCTCATAGTTATCCCAAAAAAACTTTCAAAAACCTTAAAAAAATAATTAAATAAACCCTGAGAAAGTGCACAAACTAATTATTTGAACCAGGCTTTCAGCCTGAGCACTCCCAGTGCATGCGCAGTGGCCGGGACTCTTGGCGGCGGTGCCTAAAAATATGCAGTGCTATTTTTACCTGCCACAAATATAAACAAACTCGAATGCCATGTGCGTCGCGGAGCTTTCAGCTGGCGGCAGAGCGTGGCCCAAAAAGTAGGCGAAAGCTTGCGCTCTTTCCTGTTGCTTGTTGTTGCGGCTTTCCAGCTAAAAGGGGCGCTCTCTCGCAGGCTCTCTCTCTTGGCCAAGTTCTCGGGGCGTTAGCAGCAGTGTTGCCAGTTTAGCTTATTGTAAGCTAAGTTGTAGGATATTTAAAACTGGAAAAGTTTGTAAAATTTGAATCTTATAGCTTGAAATATTGCTTTTTTTCAAATTCATCTAGAATATTCCAGCTTTGATAGTATTTGCGAATTTAAAAGTTTGTTTTGTAAGAAAAATATGCATGAAAATACCGGAGCTTGTCCTTTTTTATCTATATTATATGATCTTGAATTTATTTCTAATCTATAGTGTCATAGAAGATCTATGTACATGTAGATGTTGGCTGAAGTGTTACCCCCAATCAATCAATTTGGAGTGGGAAATGTTGCCATAAGTACACCTTTCCCGAAAAATACTTCAGGCTTCTAGAAAATAAAAAAATATATATTTAAAAGACAATAAAGATGACGAAATTGATGGACTATTAACCAATTTTATTTAATTGCAAAGAACATTTTTAGAATAAAGTTTTTAATAATTAATATTAAATTATTTATTAATAAATAATAATAATATGTTTAATAAGTTTATTGTTCACATACATGTAGAAAAAACTATTATAAATTCATCAACAATCACCGTTTAACTATTGTTTTTTCTTTTGAAAACTGTCGTAATGAAAATTTAAAGACCTAATCATAAATGATTTTTGCAACCCACATAAAAACATAATAGAGTTTTATGTTTTAATTTTAGCTTTTTCTAACTTATACGGGCGCCCATCGCCTGGCAACACTGGTTAGCAGCAGCAGCAGCAGAGAAAATGGGAAAAGCGGAAAAGCAGTTGCCAGTTAGACAGTGAGCGCGTCGCACCTACGCACGCATCGGAAGAATCAGCGGTTGTTGTTGTTGGAAACGGTGGAAGTCCACAAACACACACACACATACACTCCAACACACACACACACACTCCCACGGCAAACACAATTTTCCGCTGGCCAAATAAAATAAAGAAGAAAAGAAAAATAAAAGTTTGTTCAGCCCCCGTTTTTATTTTGGTTTGGCCCGCAAACAATCGACAAAAGAAAATGTAGCGAAATCAATTAAACCGTGCAAATTACCAGCGAGACTCTAATTGAAAAATCAAGGCACACACCTGCGCACATGTCTGTGAGAGGTCCTGTGCGTGTATCCGTGTATCCGTGCGTCTCTGTATGCGTGTTGAAGGCTAAGCAGAAGCAGCAGCAGCAGCCGCGGAAAAGCCAACAAGTAAAGCGAACTCCGAGAGTTGCATGTGTCCCGGAAAATTGGAAAAGCGACGCGTCGCCAGCACGTGTGCGTGGAAAGCCTTGGAAATTGTTTGACCGCAAAAAAATAATACAAAACAAAACTTATGCTCGCAACGTGAAATCATAAATTAAAATATATATCTTTCCGCAAAGCCCCGCAAAATTATCTTATCAAAAACCGAATCCATTTAATTTACAATACCACCACCACCCACCAAATACCAACTGCATGCATTAAAATATTATTTGATTGATTTATTAGTGAAGCAAAGGCCAGCTTAGCGAGCCGAAAGGGAGCCGACTTACCCGCTGGATATATAGTTAAGACCCCGAGAGCCCCACATTTATCTATAGATATCTTATAGTTCTTGCCTGTTGCAGCCGAGGGACAAGCAAAGTGATAAAGACAAAGTGTTCAAGACAAAATGTAATAAATATTATTAAATATATATGTACAACAGAAAACCAATAAATAATTAACTTAAATAACTAAACGCTAAGCTGGAGCTCGGAGCAATGTCAAGGGAGCGGACACGCAAGGATGTCCCGTCTAAGGTGAGTAGTAAATCTAATTTACAATCCTACCTCAACAAAAAAAAAAAAAAAACATTACAAATAAAATAAAATAAATGGAAGAAAAAAACAAAAAGAAAAGGAGTTATATCGAAAGAGCAAAGCAAAACATAAACAACCCCGAAAAGAGCGAAACACAAGAAGTAATAGTAGAGGGAAAAGCGCTGGTAGACACTGGGGAAAACTGTGAAAATAAATACATTTTGGGAGAGTCTTAAATAAGTAATAAATTTGAAAAATATTAAGAAATATTTTAAAATGTTTCCCAAAATAATGAATAAGATTTTAGGAAAGTTTATAGTAAATCCCAAGTTAAATATAAATTCAAAGAATATTTTAAAGAAAATTCTAAAATTTATTGATATACAAAAGAGGTGCTTTAGGTGTCAATCCAATCAAAAATGCTTTATATATTTTCCACTAATTATTGGATTTTTCCCCCGGTTCTTAAGTATATCTGATTTTTCCAAGTGCCTTCTTTTCCGCTCTTCTTCCAAAAGGAAATGCTGTGCTGATTTTCTCTTCTCGGCCATGTCCTGCTCTTGCAAATTGATGTAGAGATACGAAAATAGGCAAAGTTGGGCAAAAAAAAAAAAAAAATCAACAAAAAAAAGAAGAAAAGCAAAGAATTCGGTGGAAAAGCTCAATGCAAAGAAAGGCTGCGTTCGTAGGGGATTAGCCAAAGCCAAAGACTTTGCGCAAATACTGAAAAGCTCGGGCTCAGCGCATCATTTTCCACGCAAATTTCGTTTGCGAAAATTTCAATTTATGTGTAGCATACAGGATTTGCAGGACATGTGTATGTGTGCATCCTGTATCTCGGTCACACGTTGTATGATTTTTTTTCTCATTTATTGACTTGGCCATTTTATAGGCAATTTGTCCTTTGGCTGCCGTCGATAGCTTGTGTTCTGTCATAAAATTGCGCGCCAAGAGAGAGCGCAAAGCGAATCCTTATCCTTATCGGCAAGGACCCAGCTACGGCAACGGTCTGCCACCGCCGCCAAGTTGTTTATTTTGTCGTAAATTTGCCTTCAAGGACGCGACGACACCGCACACTGCCGCCAACCTCCCAGAGAAATACCACCCTTACCCTCTCACATGGCCATTTTATCGATCACACAATGGGAAATTTCACACGTTGTGTTGTCCCAAAAGAGCTGCCAATTGGCCGGGGATATTATAGTAGTTGATTGGGTTTTAATTTTGGGTTAGTTAATATTTGTAATCTATCAATCATAATTAAAAGAAATTTGTATTAAGACGTATATTTATACAATTTATTTTACAATTTAAATTAGTTTTTTGGTAAAGAAACAAGTATTTTCCCTGATATTGTACAATTTATGTAACTAAAGTCACTTTTGTTATATTAAAATTGTTATAATTTATTAAACTTGTTACTTTAAACACTATAGTCCACAATTGTAGAACATTCTACTTCATATACGCTATAAAATAAGTATATATTCCAGCCACTTCTATATAAAATAATAGTTAAAAATTCTTATATTGTATAAATGATCATAAAACATTGATACCACTGATAGATTTGAAACTTTAATCAACATTTTAATTGTGCTTCTGATTCTATTAAAAATCTCCTTTCTTAAAATAAGGAAAATATAAATATTTTTCCTATAAACTACCAAATATTTCCTTCAATTTGTTTCCAAATTGCAACCCATACTTATTATTACCCTGCTACCACTGTAATGTAAAACCCACTCCCTTGTTGACTTGCGTTTTGTCTTTAATTACGTGTGCTGCAATTGGCAACTTCAAGGTCGTTGCCGTCTTTTGCATAATTAAGGATGGCCCAGAAGAAGCGAGTGGCTTTTGTTCTGGTTCCTGAATAATGCAATTGACGCGGACGTGTGGGTGCTGACACAGTTGCCATTTTTCACACATGACTGGCGAGGGAGGGTGAGGGGGGTAGCAACATGCAACATTCGCCGCATGTCCGGCACTCGAGTGCAATTTTCATTGCATACTCCAAGGCTCTCGCTAGCCGGAGACTAATTTACATGCCGAATGACGCTGCTCGTCTCGTCTCGGTTTCCAGCATTTATGAGTCGTGACGTTGGACTCTTGGCCATCCCATCGCATGGGACGCTCTTGCCGTGGCTTTGTGTTTCGGGCCACGTATTCAATTAGTCCAATGGAGAGAGCAAAGCGTTGCAGCTGCTGCTGTCCACAAATTTGCATGCATAGGGAAAAAACCAAAGGGTTTTTCGTCCTTGAGCTAAAATTCACCGGTTAAATGTTGAAGAAATGTCTGGAATTCAATTTTTGGGTGAATTTTTTGGGGGTTTCTTTGCGTCTTAAGACAATTTTATTACATATTTAAGCAATGAAAATGTTTATTTATATTTTCCGTCCTGAAAACTCTTTAAAAAATATATAAAATTAAATTAGAAAATTCGTATAATTTAATATTAAATATTTTTGTATTAACAAGTCAAATAATATGTAAAGTTTCTTACTCATTTCAAAAAAACAAACCATTTGGCTCATAATTTGACCCCCACTTAAAAACTCTAAGAAAATGTAGTAATAATATTTCTTAAATATTCAAGTTAATATCTTTCTTGATTTATGACCACAACGTGTCTGCATTTTTGGCATTTGTGGCACCCACAAAAAAACATTTTGGAAAGAGTGAGAGTGAAAGTGAAATGGTTGTTTGGCGGCTTGTGCTTTTGACAACAAATAACAAACCAAACAGCGAGAAAAACAACAACAAGAGAAAAAAAAAAACAAAAAAACAGATACAACAAACCAAAAAAACGCTGCTATATTTAAACGTCTGAAAATAACAACAACAAATTAAACGAAATATATTTATATAGAAATAATAGCCCAGTAGCGAACAGCAGATGCTCTAATAATTAATATTTAAAATGAATATATTACCATAGACAATATATCTATTTGTTTTAACAGACTTTTTTCAGCTGTTATTATACATTTTCATTAATCAATCGCATATACACCAAAACTATGACTGTTTTTTTTTCACAAAAAGAAAAACAGCATTTAGCCAAATGAAAAGAAAACATTTCGGCCCAAAGGCGGAGAAGAAAAACAAAACAAAAAGCTGGTCGATGGCCGGCCTAAATGGACGCACACCCACACACCCTAAATTCCCCAACACACCCTAAATATTCCGCCTGCCTAAATTTTCCCTGCCCCTGAAATTTCACCACCCAAAAGCTGGGAATTTCCTTTCACCTCCCTCTTGAGGCGCCCACAAATCGCAACTTTCTGTTTTTGTTTTTCCTAATTAGTTGTGGGCAGTGCCCGCCTTGATTTATATATTTATGATGGGCGTGGCACTGGGCTAGTGCCAACTAATTGCTGGTTTAGAAGGACCTTTTAGATTCCTGACTAGGCCAGGCTTATACCGATTAACGGATACTCGTATCCTCGAGTGTTGTGCTCTTGGCAGCTGCTGTGCACAAATTGGTTAAATGTCAAACCTTGCTGGCTGCTTCCGTTTCAATCCCGGACCACCAGACTTGGCAGCTCTTTTAGCGTCAGTTTGCACATTGAGCCAATAAATTGCAAATGAAATACAAGTAGCAGAGCGACGGCAAAGCCTTGGGTGCATGGAGAGAAATATATTTGTGGGTTATTAAATAAACACAAAAAAAGAAATATAATGGTTGGTTTTATAACAAAATAAAAATTTAATATAATATAAAATCAAAATAAATATAATATAAATATTATTCATTGGTTCCCAAGATATGAAATCAATTATTCAGGGTACCCAAAAGTTTGCTGTGATTTTATTATAGTTATATTATTCAATAATACAAATAAGAGACAAATATAATAGTTGCTTTTATATCAAAATAAAAAAATTTTAAGCAATGTGAATCAATTATATGATATGAAATATGAAATCAATTATAAAGTGCACCTAAAAGTATGTTGTGATTTAATTTTAGTTATTTTTATGGTCTTTGGGACCATATCATACATGATACCCCTTTAATTATGGCATAATTTAACAATGTGATTATGACTACATATATATTTTATTTTAGCTTATAAAGACTTTGGTACTAGGTTATTATGATTATGTTCAAGCCACTGGTTCCCCACTGGTTACATTATAGTACTATAATATTTACTATTTTCCCGATCCTCAAGCTTATTTCCTGTTAAAAATCTTTTCAAAACCCGTATGCAGTTTTATATTTTCCTCTCTCCTCCAGTTTTTAAAAGTGTGCATTGAAACCGCATCGTCACGATGCCACTATTCCAACCCCACCGTTCGCCATTGGCTTTATCCGTTTCCCTTTGGCTTATCAATCAGACAGCAAATAACAGCAACAAATAAACAAGTTGCAGGCATTTAAAGGGACGACAACAACAACAACTGCAACAAGAATAGTGGCAGCAGCGTGGATGACAAATTGATGCATTGCCGTATTGATTGCTCCACTGGCTTTGCGCTACTGCCACTGCCACAATGGACGCCTTGGCTGAATGTCAAGTCGCAGCATTGAAACGAATTTCGTGTTGTTGCTGCCGTTTCATTCTCTCTTTTTTTATTGATCGATTGTTCAGTATTTGATTGTGTTTGAGGGCGTGCTGGCATGTGTGTGTGTGTGCCGGTTTCAGGAGCCAATACAATTGTCCTTAGCGCCGAGTGCCGCAAGTCTTATTTATTACGCATACGTCACGTTGCCAACAGCGAAGGCGGAAGGGGCGGTCGCCCATGACTGTGACCTTGCCAATTGCAAACATCTGCAGAAAAAAAGAACTTGCAGTCACTATAACATTTGAGTTTTCCGCTAGATACTCGTGGCATTCAAGCATCAAAAACTTGGGGACCAAGGGGAAATCTGAATTAGCAAAATCCTGAGGGAAATAAAACAATATAAAACTAAACACGCGCGCGTCGCCAAGTCGCGGTTTGTCCTTGGCCCCGCCCACCACATCCTTCTGTTCTGTTCGCCCTATTTATCCACCCGCGCAACGCAAAATTGGCCCAAATAAAAGCATTGCGTATACGACATGTGGTACGGCATTTCACAATGCGGTTTATGGCCATAACAGCGGGTAGCACGTGAATTTAAGTTGGCCCAATCACGCACCCCCCGGGCAGCATTTGTTGTTCCTTTTGGAGGGCGAAAATATTCAGGGCATTTCGTAGGGAAATTGGATTTTTTTATGACCTTTCTTCTTAGGCGAAGTTTGTATTTGGGTTGATTTTATTTCTGATATTACGTTGAGCTTTGGGATTGAAATAACTGATCTGGGGAAAGGGATTTTTGATATAAAGTTTTCTAACTTTTGTTTACTATACATGAAATATTTTCACGGGGTGCCTAAAAGTATACTATGATTTTTTTCTGTTGTTTCTTTTGTGTTTTTGAACGGTTTTAATTGGAAATATAAATAAATTGAAAGATTAAAACCTTTTAAGACTTTTAAAAATCTTAACAAAACGAACAAATTAAACGAATTTGTTGTAGTTTTGTTATTTATAACCTAAAACCTCATAACCTCTCTTCTCGGATTTGTATATTTTTCCCGAACTTTTCCTCAAACAAATAAACTATCAAATTTCCTGTTCCTGCAAACGGAACTGTTGCATTTTTGAAGTGAAAGTTTGCTGCCTCTTTAATTGCATTTTGCCTGCGGGCATTTTTTGGGTTGACGAAAAAGTTTGTGGCCAAAAGTTTTGCTCGATGAACAAGCTGGCGAAGCAACAGGCTGCAGGAGCCAGCGAAGACTGCAAAGTCTTTAAGCCACTGAGTGACAGGAGCTGCCAAGTGTGGCCAAGGACGCAAAATGTGCAGCCATATGCGACATTTGACATGCGTAGGCATAAATTATGCACTGGGCGAAACAGGTGGCCATGTAAACAGCCTGAATTAAATATGGCAGAGCGCAGTGAGAAATAGTAAGACAATACAAGCTGGAGGCAGGGACCGCGCCAAGGTGAGGTCATGCTTATGTAAAGACCAGCAGCAGCCACGTGGATGGCGACGACGATGACGATGATGACGACGTGGTGCTGGCGCCCATCTACAGCAGCCTTGTCGCCATCACAGCCACGGCAGTGCCCAACCACCCATCCAGTGGCTAACGTCATCAAAGGAGTATCCTTCTTGGGCCTGCAGGTCTTGCCTTGGCCTTTGCGGCGGTGTTTCGCAATTTGTTTCAAACAAATGTGCCCCTCGAAAAGTTTATTTATAGCGCCACGAGAGAGAGCCTGGCACATCCTTTGCCATTCTCACCCTGCCACCTGGCAACCTGGCATTTGGATACGATTTTAAGGCGATTCTCTGTGGGATTCCGTGACACATTCGATGGGTATCCGTTTGTGTTTACGTATCCTTTCGGTCTGGCAGGACTGGGTCTGAGTGTAGCCCCATTGTAAACACGCATGGGATACATATTTTATGGGCTCTAACGCCGGGAAATCTACGAAACAAGAATGGGGAAAGAGGTCAACAAAAAGTTGAGTGCAAACATACATTGCGTTTCGGTGGTGAAATTGTGTGTGTAGTATTATGTGAGAAATATATAATGGTAGGTGAATTACTGTATAATTTCTGGCCACAAATTTAAACTTAAAATTAGCCTTGAGTGAGTCCAGGGATAAATTATATTTTGACATTAACTAAAGGATAAGACATGGTGTTAGTTAAATTTTAGGCAAGAAGAAAACCTTTTATAAAAGCTTTAGAGATATTTTATGATTTTTTAAACAAGAAATATAGTTTAAATTATTGAAAAGCCATTTTAAAACAATAACTTATAATAAAAACATATACAAATAATTATACTAGCAATTGTAGTTTAGAATAATACTTATTTTATAGGCCTTAATGGGTTAAGACCCTCATATTATTAATTTATATTCTATAAACTGTTCAGTACTTAAACTTAAAATGTATATACAAGATGCTTACATTATTGGACCCTTCTATACCCCTGACTCTAACCAAAAAGGATAATCTGAAGGCAGAAAAAAACGCGGCTCAGAAAAGCAGGCCACATATTATTTTTAATTATGGCACGCGCTTAATGAGCTGCGCTGCGTCCCAGTGGCAATCAAAATCTCATCAGCTTGTTAGCGCTCCTCGCGTTGTTTTTATATGTATTTTGTTTTATCCCCTCGAAGAACAATGAAAATATTTACATAATTAATCACCGGGTCGTGCTTATTGATTGTCCCGCCAAGAGGCCAGAGTCGCGGGTTCGCTGAACCCTTATTTCTCCGGATTCAAGTCCATATTCCGTACTCATTATGAGAATCGACAACGGCGACGACGACTGTTCCGGCTAAGTTGGCAGCAATAACAGTTATTTCAGCGTAATTGCCGTCGGCCGGAGTCGAGTGGATTTGGATTGTTCACCGGTCAGGAAGTCTCATTTGGCCAAATGACGTCTCCTCCTCCCAGAACTATCAGCTGCAGTGGCTTACGTAATGATTGACAATCAGGTGTGATGGAGATTGAGCACCAGGACCCGGCGCAGTGCAATTCATTGATATTTATCACCTGGCGGTGGCCACTGCCTGAATGTCGGACGCAGAGCGACGCTGCTTGCCCCGTTATCGTTAATTAAATTACCAAGTTGAGCGACTGGCGTAAATGACAAACTTGTTACCTCACACAACGACCCTTCCTTCCGTTGCCCCTAAGTCCACCCCCTTTTGGCACCGCGAATGCCCCCCGTCGCTGTCTAATGGCATTTGATAATGGTGTTTGTGTTTGTGTCTGCGTTGGAAAATGGCACAATGACGTAGTAAACGCCACTGACTGAGGCTGCGAATCATAATCATCGGTGCTGTCACCTAAGTAAGAGGTAAAAGTAGCTACAATTATGGTTTTGGTATTTTTAAAAATAATAAAATATGAGTATTTTTAATTGGGAAAACTTTTATATTATTTTTAAAACAGCCAAAAATGTTTTAAAAAATATATTAAATATAAAAGAATGAAAGAAATACAGAAGAAATATAGAAACTAAATTAATATTAATTCTTTAAAATATTAACGTATAAGCCTAGGCAATGTTCATTATTTTTTATGTTTGAGAAATATTTTTAATTAAATTTGTAAATTTTAATTATTCTTTATATCTAAAAAAAAGACAAACAATAAATATTTTTCAAAAATTATAAAATTATATATATATATATATATGTATATATGTATTCATATTTTTATATAATGATAACATATATATAAAAATTATAATAATACAATTTATATTATAATAAAATTCAATAAAAATACTGCTTATTTACACGAAATTCTACTAAATAAAATTGTTTATTGAAAAGTATTAAATAATGAAAAGAATCCTCCAAGATTCCAGGATTACCGGAAGAATTTTTTATGAAAACTAAAATTTTCTATGAATATTTTTTTTAAATCAGTCCCAAATAAATATAATACATAACGAAAAAGAAAAAACTAAAGCTTAAATACAACAAAAAAAAAAAACAATAAAAACCAATAATATAAAATTTAAAAAATTAATTTAAGATAAAATAATCAATTTAAAGACAAAAACCAGCATAGAAGTCATCACAGAGCCCCCCTTTTCCTCTCAAAATAGCCAAACTTGTACCATAAATAGTTAAATTGGCAACAGCGCCTCGAATGGGTGCTCTAAAAATAGACTGAGTGGGCGTGATCGATGAGGAGGGTCCGCAAATAGCGCCCAGAAAGGGAGACCCTTGAGATTTTTAACAGTTCCCAGGCTCTCGAGGGACAGACGCAGTTTGAGCAGCCGGCCAGTGACAGCGATGGCTCTCAAACTGTGTCAAGTGGCACAGCAAAGTGGGTCATTGCAGGCGGGAATTGTGGGTGGTTAGTGGGTGGTTAGGGGGTTGAAACAGGGTGGTTTTGGTTGACTTTTCCATAGCGGGCAAGTGACGGGCCCAGGGATAAGCACGCTTATGTAAAGCGTTTGTGCAGCTAAAAGGCTTTTTCCACCAGCCTACGAGCCTGCCGTATGTGGGATAATTTATTGATTGGCTCAAGATGTTAGACTCTGCAAACTATTTATAAAGCACGCAGCAGGCATTCAATGACTTTCCCCTCTGCTCCTCTTTTCCAGATGCGCACAATTAGCTTAAAACGACAGCGGGAAAACTTGGAATACTAAAGGCAATGCACAGGAGGAAGCAGCAGGAGCAGCAGCAGCAGCAAGGACAGACAGAATTTACAAGCAAAAGGATAATCACAATCACCAAGCAGCGAACACGAATAACCAACACCAACAAACCGAACTATTAACGAAATATTTTAACTTAACTGTAGCACAACGGAAGCCTTACAAACAACAACAACAAAACCATTTGTGCTGTGCTTTAATTATAGTAAAGAAAATATAAAAAACATAAAACACGATAGAAACACCAAACACAACTACAAACGACCCCAAGAAAACCGCGTAATTATTACAAATTAAAAACTAATAATAATAATCATTATTCTTCCACTTGAGAGTTTGAAATGCGTACATTTTTAAATCGATATTTAAACTAGTAGCAAATTATTATTAACAGAAAATCGAAGTATATATATATACCATATAACCGTTTAACGTTCATTACAAGTTTAGCGAAAAGAGCGTTGTGAATTCTAACTAGAAGCAGGCGAAGACGAAACGGTTTACGATCCTCTCTCTCTCAACTTAGAGCAAATTGTACGCAATTAGTAGCATTTTAAACGTAAGGTTTTAATCCGAACAAATTTTTAAACGAGCTTCAAAACACACACCAACACACGAGGTGAATAATAGAAAAAACCCCGAATACATAAAACACACACGGCAGGACCTTATCCTTAACCTTAACCACGGCGCCAGGAGTGTGTGTAACAATCAAATGCTTGGCGCAGCGCCAGAAAGTAGGCAGCCCGAAAAGTAGGCAGTAGAAAATTTATACAAATTTGGCGCCAGCGAAAAAAAAGAACCGAGAGCCCAGCGCCAAGGACTCTGACGACCTTCGCGTGTGCAGGCGTCGTTGCACAATAAAGGACGCCACTCACTCACACACACACACACAAGAGCGCTCGCGTCACCCAGACGAAAACACATACACCTAGAAGCCGACACACAGACACACACAGGACATACACAGGACAATTGCATGGGCAGCCGCCATGACCGGAAGTGAAGTACGGTCACGTCCACGTCCACTGGCCTTTGCATAACAATCAGCCCGCGTAGAAGACCCCCTCAAAGGGAACGGGGCGAAAAGGATACGCCAAAGGAGCAGGTGCTACCGCAGTAGGACACCAGGAAACATTAGGAGGGGCGAATATAGCCCCCAACCGGCACAGGAGCGCCACTTTCACACGCCGACCGGCCCGCAAAAATGCAGGAAATGAGCTACCTGCAGGATAATTCCAAGCTGGAGGCCCTCACCAAGGCGGTGCTCATATCCATACTGGGCGTGGCCATCGTCCTGTCCAACCTCCTCATCATCGCCACCTATGCCAACTTCAAGGGTACGTTACACGCAAAATAATCAGGGTTTCATTCTCTCAACAGGATCTTCTTGCGCGTAGGTTTGACCAATTTGTTTGTAAAGTCATGACTTTATCGTCACAAATTCATTGAAATATATTTATCTTACATTTTCAATTATTTTAAATTGCATCCCACATCTGAATGTAAAAAAAGAATGAAGTAGTTTGCAGATTTTTTTGTCTAGAATAGAAGACAGGAACAACCCCAGATTATTTGTAGTCCCCCTAAAAATTTTAGCTAAAGGCCTGTTTATAAATCAAATGGAATTTCTTATGTATCTTTTTATTTATATAACCAAGTCATATTTTATTTTTAAACTAAAATATATAACATTTATCTTAGATATAACATGAAAAACTTATAAATTTCCTTTTGTTTTTAATATCATTATCAGGAGCTCTGTTAATTCCTACTGAACTTTAAAGAGGCCTTTAAATAAAATATAATATAACCCCTAGTAAATTATATTATTAGTTATTGTTTTACTTATATTTTTAAAAGAATATTTAACTCATTTAATAAATGGTTATTGTCCCCACAGGCCCCACAGAGGTGATCAACTACTACCTGCTGTCTCTGGCCATCGCCGATCTGCTCTGCGGTCTGCTGGTGGTGCCCTTCTCCGTGTACCCCGCCCTCACCGGAGAATGGATGTATGGCGACATTGTGTGTCGCTTCACGGGCTACCTGGAGGTCACTCTGTGGGCGGTGTCCGTCTACACTTTCATGTGGATCTCGGTGGATCGGTATCTGGCGGTGCGCAAGCCTCTGCGCTATGAAACGGTGCAGACGAAGACGCGGTAAGTAAGGGGAAAATCTATAATAAATATGATTGATATTTATTCCTGGTATTCCTGATTATGTATTTTGTATAATAATAATTATTAATTATTAATTGATACTTATAACTTAAAAATGTCTTATAAAAAGTACCCAATTTTTATTTTTCCATTCTCTACCTGAAACAGCTGCCAGTGCTGGATGGTGTTCACCTGGATATCGGCGGCCCTGCTGTGCTGCCCCCCAATATTGGGCTACTCGAAGCCGATCGAAAACAATGTGACGCACATCTGCATGCTGGACTGGGGGAATATGGCGGCGTACACGGTCACGTTGGCGATTTTAGTCTTAGGTCCCAGCCTCATTTCGATCGTACACAACTACGGCTACATCTTTGTTATGATGCGTAAGATTAGGTCCGGCGAGCCAATTCACGATAAAGAATATGCAACTGCTCTGGCTGAAAATTTATCGAACCCTAGTCATATGATGTCATTCGCATTAGTCTTTGCATTCTGGGTGTCCTGGCTGCCATGGATCTCGTTGCGTCTGTATGAGGTGGTCACGGGCGACGTTATCCAAAGTACTCTTATCAATTTCGCCGTCGTCTGGATCGGCATATTGAATTCGTTTTGGAAAATTCTGATCATGACCAGTATGTCGCCGCAATTCCGTATCGCTTTGAGAGTATTTTGCTTAACCATTTGTTGTAAGACTAAGGGCCGTTTGCAAGCAGAGCTAATCGGGTTGGACCCAGATGACTAGAGTTAGATTTAGATTTTCATTATCCCCAATTAAATAATTGCCCTCCTACCTGCCTCCCTTCCTAGACCGTCCTAGTAACCCGTAATCCGCAAATCCATCACCTGTAATCCGAAATCCAAAGTCCGCAATCCACAAGATCCCGAAAAAGTAAAAAATTGGTTGTAATTGCATTGAGCCATTTCCCAGACTCTCTCTTTGCCATATAGTTGCATATTTACGGCCCGGTTGGCGCTACGCACCACCACAAACCACTGAAAAACGCAGAAACTCAACAAAAACAAATTAAATATACAATATAACTTGCAATGTTATATGAATCATACAGCAACCACACAGAGACACCGCACAGCCACTCAGAAACACACTCACACGCCGAAAGACATATTCATATTTCTAGACTAATAAGCTAAGCTAAGAGTTTTTAGCGTATCCGATTATGATTGATTGATTGATTGCATTGATTGACGATTATTATTGTGTATTTATGAGCTTACCACGTATATATACATACTTGTACTTAAATCTAGCTATACTTGTACGCATAATTCTGATCGTAGACAAGAGACAATTCACAGCAAATCCGACAGCCGATTGATGCAGCTGCATTTCCGTTTCCGGTTATATAAAATGAAATCATATAAGCTATTTAAACTAGAAACTTGATAACTTGTTAGCATGACAACTTAAAAGTATAAACCTTTTTCAAAGTCCATATTAAGTAGCATTTAGAATTTTACAAAACAAATCGTGTGTAGAGTTTACTAAACAATTTGCCAAACTTGACGACGGGCCGGAAATCGGAAATGGGAAATCGCTATTCAAAATTCAGAAACTTCAATCTTCGCACGCTTCGCGACTTTCGAACGGAGAAGATCCTAAGATCCTAGGAATAATATATAACCAAAGCGATCAAACCGAAAACAAATAACATTTCCAGTAGTTTTTAGCCATAAATAATACGAATTAATTAAATTGAAGGGGCAATGGAGCGACGGAGCCCACTATCTAGGCTAGTGTCAAGTTTCAATCGTGCTTAAATCGGTGGAAATCGAGCGAATATTTTCCGAATTTGGCCGCGCACCTGAACGCCTCCACCTGGCCGGGTTCCCAACAGACTGTTGCAATTTTGCCTAGTTCCCTTAGTGGGTCGAATTCAGTATCCCAGGCCCAGCCAGCGGGGTGTCCAGGTGCCAGGATATAGACATCGTTGATATCTTAATCGCCAAATACGAAAAAATTGTAACGAGAGTATGAAAAATCGAAATGCCGATAACGAAACATTGTGTATATTTTGTTGTTGTACATTATTTCATTAAAGCGATCTTTTGTACATTTTATTTATAGTTTTAAATGTTACTTTAAAGCAAGTGTTATCGATTTGTAAGTGTAAGGAAATTGTTAGAGCCGTATAAGCAGATAGAAAGACGTTTGGCGTAAATATAAATTAATGAGCGCAGTAAATAAAAGCAAAACATGATGAAAACAAGATGTGACTGTTACTATTTAACTTGGCGGAATAATTAAAAACGAAAATTATCAGCAATCTGATTTATTTACTAATTTTATTTATCTATCGATCGTAAATTTTGTCTTTGCAAAGTTTGCTTTTATTCCAGATCAAGTTTAAATTTCCCGCGCAAAAGCTCATTACATACAGCGATAGTTAGTTATCGATGTTTAAGCATCGATTTGCGGCTTTTCTTAACCGTGTGACCAGTTGCCGTGAAGGTAAAAACCTTCTTTTTCTAGAAAAGTTAAGAATTACAAACTAAAAACCTGGCAACCACACCGAAAATTCATGTGTTTATAAACTATTAGCTGTTTTTACTCTTTATTTATATATTAAAAGCAACAAAATTTATATGAAATGAATATCCGGAACAACGATCCAGGGGCCGTTCAATATGGAAACTTCATGAACTATTATCAATTCAATTCGGCCTCGGAGCGGGTTAAACTTTTGCCTGACAAGGATATATGGCTCCCACCTGTGGAAGAAGGCCGGGAAACCCCCGAATACAAACCTTACTATGTGCTAGATGTGGGCTGCAATTCCGGCGTTTTCACCAAACTCCTACACAAACACTTGGAGCAGCTTCTGCAGCGACCTGTGACAATAATAGGTGTCGATATAGACGAACGCCTCATCGAACGTGCCCTGGCGGACAATACTAATACTTTAATCAGCTACAACTGCCTGGATGTCCTAGACGAGACAGGTTTTGCCTCCATAACGAGGCACCTTAATTGCTTACATTGCAAAAAGTTTGATGCCGTTTGCTGCTACTCCATTACCATGTGGATTCATCTGAATCACCACGATCAGGGTCTACAATCGTTCCTAAAGAAGCTATCGGACATAGCTGAACTCTTGGTGGTGGAGCCGCAACCCTGGAAGTGCTACCAAACGGCCGTGAGACGAATGAAGAGAGCGGGCGATGGCTTTCCGCTCTTCCCGCAACTCAAATGGCGTTCCGACGTGGAGCTGCAGATACAAAATTACCTGGAGCAGACACTGGGTCGCCGAAAGACTTTTGAATCCACGCCCACCAAGTGGCAGCGAAAAATATGTTTTTACAGATGATGGAAAATATCAAAATCAATTATTATTTATCCCTCTTTTCATATTAAAACAAACAATAACCTTTAAACATTTAAAGTAACAAAATTCATATTTACGCACACAGTGCATGAAGTCTAATCCACATTTAGCTTCCTAAACGAGCCCTCAATGCCAAAGAGTCCCTCGAAATCGATTGGCTTCCCCGGACGCAGACTCTCATCGGTGCCGTAGTTGGCGTTCTCCTTGAAGAAATCGCTGTACGCGTCCAATTTCTTCTCCCACTCGGCGACTATTTCCGGCACTGTTCCATTTTCGCCTCCGTATTCCTTGGGCAGATACTTCAACGGAATCTGATCCGTGAGCAGCTCCATTTTGTTGCCATGCACATACAGGCGAGACTGCATCTTCTTGGACATCATGGGCTTGAACATATTGAAGACCTGCTCGAAGCCGGTGATGGTGTTGATAAAGTGCTGGGCCTTTAGGCGCAGCGGAAGAGCCTCCTCCGAAAAGACGGTGAACTTCTTGGCCATTGAGGGAGTCATCTGGAACATGTGCGCCGCCGTAGCTCCCTTCATGTCCATAATGAAGACCACACCGTGGACGTTGGCGTAGTCGTCCTCCAAAATGGCAATCTCCTGCATTGCCTGGGCCACCATCATGCATTCTAGAATGTGGTATTTCTCCACGGGACACAGACCCATGCGCCAGATGGCGATGCGGGGTCCATTATCATTTAGAGGAGTGGGTAGGTAGATGATAGCCCTGTTTGTGCGATGAAATATTGGGAGATTTAAGTCGAATTGAGGAAGAAAAACAGCTTTGAAATTAATTAAAATTAAACCGAGCAAAATAAATGACTAAAAAATGTTTAAATTTTAGTTTAGATACAGTACACAGGCCCTTGCAACTTTTAATTCCGATAGCAAATCATTTTTCTATTGCTTTTGAGATAAAATATCCAAGATAAAGATACTTCTTAAGATAAGACCAGTTAAATGATAGTGTTTAAAATTAGCCACGGTCTTTGACCTTCATAATTACCCCGTTTGGTGGATTTCCCGGAATTTGCCCTCCGTCGTGCTGGTCACTTTGAAGAACTCGGGATATTTAGTGCGCAGTGTATAGAACTTGTCCAGCTTGGACTTGGCCCGCTCCAGGCTGAATTTGCAGCCTCGGAGGAACGCCACGAGGTGCTGGTCATCCGTACGCGGGTTCAGATGAGGCTGCTGGTCAATCCAGGTCTTGAAGGCCTGCAGATCGGCCTCCAGGCGGGCGGGATCCTCCTTTAGCTGCTCGATAGCCGCTTTTTGCAGCTCCGGCGTGAGTGGGCGGATTTGCGGTGCCATTTCTCGACCTGTTTTTTCTTTTAAGAGGAAATGCGAGTGGACTATTCAACGTTTCTTGGGGCACTACTTGCCGCCCAATCTACGTTCTATTGATGGTCGAATTATATGGCGCGTTATCAGAATGCCTGATAAGTGCCCGATTGGACTGCCATAAACTAAACAAAGACAAACATTGTGCAAAATGCCTCGATAACCGAAGCATTTCATAAGAAAGCTTCCAAATAGCCAACAATTGCGGATTCCCCTTCTTATCGATCGAGCGTGGATTTTAAATACAAATTAACAGCTTTATTGAATCTACTTCTGGAAGGGATAGTAGTCCAGTCCGGAGTTGTAGTTGTACTTCTTCTTCTGCGTCCTTTTCGCGGCCTCCACTATCTCCTGCACGTCCTTGCGGTAGGCGGGCGGCAACATCTCCTCGTGCAGCGTGCACTTGTGCTCCTCGGGCTCCTGCACCTTGAACACGTACCGGCGGATGATGTCAATGTCGCGGCCAAACTCCTCCTTCAAATCGGCGATCTGCGTGGGCGCCGTGTCGAAGGCGATGGTGAAGTGGGTGCCTTCGCGGTGAACCACGCCGTGTTCGCTGACTTTGTGGGGCAGGGCTCGCGTTCCGAGGTTCTCCAGCTTCCGGATGATGCCCCCCTTGTCAAAGATGGCCTCTGCGGTGCGCCGGATCACGGATATCAGTTCGGGCTGCCGGTAAATAGAAGAATTTGGTCAGGTTTTATGTAATCCTCGATTGGTCCGCACGAGGCAACTCACGCGTGGCAATTGGCGCAGCACCAGAGCCAGTTCGTAGGTAGGCATTGTCGCTAAGAGATTGTTTTAGCTGGTAATTGGTTAATTTTATTATTTAATGCCTTTAATACGGACGTTTTAATTGAATAAACTCGGCAAATCAATTTGTTGATTTGATCCAGAAGTTAACAGCTGTTTTCGAGAGGTGGAACGAAAACCAACGCTTATTCGATACTATCGAGGTATCCTAAAAGTCCGCGCGAGGATTGAATATTTTTAATAGCTATTAACAAGTAACACACAAACAACAATAAATTATTTGTTCCCCTTAATATTTATTGTTATAAAGAAGTGTGTATTCCTTGTTGTCTTAAATTAAAACTAATTTGGTAATCATTTTGACAAAAGAATAACAAATATTCACAAAGGAATACATATGTATTTATAAAATTGGTTATTGAAGTGCTTGCAATCGATTGAAAATTTATTTTAACCTTTTTTTATTTTTATTCTTATTATTTCTCCAACTTTCACAACCTTTTTGCATAATTGCGATAGTTTGTCTGCCGGAGTGCCGTCACTATCGCCGATAGTTCTATCGATGATTAGAGAGTCTCTGGTATCGGGGCGTCTGCGCCCACCTCTAGCCATACTGTTTTTTTATGCCGAAAAGAGAAGAAGCAACGAGCGGATAGTTTTCGTCTTTTTCGTTCGCCAAAAGGAGAAACAAATGCTTGCGTTGTGTGAGTGCGGGTGTATATTCGGATATTGTTGTGTGTGTTTGCGCAAATGTCGCCAGAATTATGACGCATACCAAAGTGCAGGCCCTCGATAAAACAACAAATGAGCAAGGAAATTAAGTTGCAACTTGCATTAACAAAACGAAACAGGGGCAAAAGAGTGAGAAAAGAAGCGGAAAAGTGCGTGCACTCGGCAATTGTGTTTACTTGTGTGTGTGTGTGTGTGTGCGTGTGTGAAGTTGTATGCGAAATTATGTAAATACAACAATCATTGCAATTCCAATTGTCCTCTCTTCTTTTTTTGAATTATGAAATGCAAGTTGCACTCTCATCTGAACTCTCCAACTCTCTTTTTCGCATTTCCCACTCTCTCTCTTTGCGCCGCCGCTGCAGCAGAAATGCCAGTGCATACAATTTTCCCTAATTAAATTTTCCTTAAAACGGCTACGTAAAGTTTAATAACAATTTCTCTGTTTGGTTAGTTAAATTCTTGCTTATTAGTTTCTACCTGCCGCTGCCGCCGTCTCTGCCAACGTCGGCGTCGCTGCACTGACACGTCTGCATTCACTCGTTTTTTTTTATTTGTTGGTTTTACATGCTTTCTTACCTGCCCAACCACCAAACAAAAAAAAGACTGCCGAATTGCTCTCTTTTCATAGAAAATTAAACATCGCGTCGCGCAACGCTGAAACCAACAGAAACCGAAATGAAAACGAAAAAGCAACTATCAAATTAATTAACCTTTGCGGGAAATACATAAAACCAGCTAACAGCAACAACAGCAGCAGAAATTCTCATCTTTTATTCTTCTTCCTTTGCTTCCCCCTTTCGCCGTTCCTCTTTGGATTATATTATCTACATCGTTCTTTGGATTATAATTATAACAACAACAAAAACAACAGTGGCAAGCGGAACAAGCAGAAGCAGCAGCAGCATCAAACTGGCCGAGTCGGAAAGCGCAGCGCAAAACTCCAACATGAGTTGGGGCACCGAGATATGGGTGAGTACTAAAAAAAAAGAAGTTTTTGCTGTATAGTTTCTAAGAAGCAAAATCGAGATTAGTGAATTTTTATTCAATTATTAGGAACAGCACTGGTTTTAGCTTACAATCAGTAAATGTATAATTACTTTGTTTCCGGAAACACAACATATTTTAATGGTATTTTATTATATTTTTGTTTCCTAAGGGGTTTAGATAAGGTTTATTGAATTTTAAATGCAAATATGTTTAGAATTTATTTCAGTTCCTAGAAATAAACGAAATTAAATTTTAAAAATACTTTATTCCATCCCATTGAATTTATACGAATTTCTTAGCTAGATGGTTAACTACAAGTACACGTTTTTATTATAAATAAATTGAATAAAAAAGCATCATAAATTTGTAGATTGTAAAAATTCTTTTACATTAAAAAAATGGCAAAGCCCAATAATATTTCTCTATATCTCCCAAGTTTCTTCATGTATTTCCAGTTGGAAAATCATGATCTGTTCTAATTAGAAACCCAATCCGAGTTAACTTAACCCTCTAGTGCCCAAGACCGCCTCTAGACGGGCAATGTTAAAAACACCGTTATTTTATTATTTTCATTCCTTTTCACACGGTTTTCCGTTTTTTCTAATTCAGGAAAGTCCAAAAATTAAGTTCGTTGCGTTTGGAATACATACTAGAGCTAGCGCAAGCTGCTGTATTCATTTGAAGTTGAAAATTTGTGCAAATCGGACAAAATAATTATTTTGTAGGTAATACGACATGTAAATACTTTTTTTTAAAATTCGAAAAAAATTAGAAGAAAAAATTGTACTGTGTTGCTGACAGTCTCAATGACATTTACAATAAACATTTTAACAAAAAAAATTTTTTACCTAATTTTTTGTTGGCCTATCTTTCCAGAACTGCCTTCATGCGGTCCAAGGTTTTAGTCGTATAAAACTCGATCCGAGCAAAAGTAAAATTTTTTCCAAAACAAACATTCACTTTTGATACATACTGAATCCAAAAATAATTTTTTTTTTTGAAAAAAAAAATTTGGGCACTAGAGGGTTATTTATGTCTATTAATTATTTCAATGTCATCGGTAGTTAACCAGAGAAAATCCAATCAAATGCTCTCGTGTAGTGAGAAATTTACAAATTGCTTCCCATAAGCCAAAGTGCAGGCAAATGTTTTAAGAACGCGCGCTTGAAGTCTCTGTCTCGTTCCCTTATACTCGCCGTCTCGCTTCCTCCCCAGGCCGAGCTGGAACTTGAAACTTTATAAAGAGAAAAAAACTGGTTTTGCGGGTTTTATGTAAATCGCTGCCATATGAGCACGGCCAGCGTGCGCCCCAAAGCAATATAGTATATATTTCTGGGATATTTCTCGCTGCTGTTTTTGTTTTCTTAGTTGTTTGTGTTCTGTGTTTCGGTGGCTCCACATTCCACTTCGATCCATCGAGCTCCAAGTTTTCCAGCACTGTGTCTCGACGTTATTATTATTACTATTTGATTTTTTCTATATAGTTTTTCCCATATTGGTGCTCTATTTTGAGATCTATTTCAAAAATACTTAATAATAAGACAAATTAAAAAATTTTATTAATGTTAAAACTTGTATTTGTAAAATTTGAAATTTGGTGTTCAATTTAGATAAAAGTTTTGTTTAGTTTAATAGTTTAGCCAAATTAATAATTAAGATGGTATGCTTGACGCTATACTTTACTTACCAAAAACAGACTTTTTCCCCACACAACTGATAAGATTCCACATCTAGTATTAGCTTGAACAGCTGTTTTCAGTTCTATTGGTTAATGGTCGGGGCGTTGACACGCCCTACCAGAGCTTACCTGTATTTCCAGGGATTTAAAATGGGAAAAAAGAAATGCATAATGCGAATTTTAGCTAGCCTCAGCTGCTTTTTCCCCACGCTTCAGCTCGATCTAGTTCTTTTATTTTTTGCTGATTTCAATTCAATTCGGATATCGATGGATTTTATGCCTTCCGCGTTTCGGGGGTAGTTTTCATTCAGAGCCGAAAAATCCACAGACAGCAGCCGGCACACCCTCAAAGTGTGTCTGTCTGGTGGTGTGCGTGGCAGTGTAGGTGTGCTTGTGTTTGTGTAAGCGGAAAATTTGCTTCGGCAGCAGCAGAGGAGGTTCCGTGATGTCAGGACCAAAATTGCAAGTCTAGACAGAGTTTTGCAACCTATTTGTTATACCATTTTCCCCTTTTTTCCCACAGTTTTCACTACTATTTTTTTCGGCAGCAAAGATTTTGCAGCTAGTGTCTGCTGTTAGTTTTAAGCTCCGAAGGCTTACCAAGTGTTTGTCTAGGGGATTTGCATAGAGTTCAAAAAGAGTGAAGAGACTGAAAAAAACTAATAATAAATGCAGCAGGGAGTTGAGGAGACTACAAAGTAAATAAAAAAGTCAAGTAATGGAAATATATTGCCACCAAAACCAGGCCAAACTATGTCTGTAGTTGTTTAAATATTTAAGAAAAGGCGTAAACATTTATAGAATGATATAAAAGGCATGTTAATTTTGCCAGAAAATAAGCAAAATAGGGTTATTTCCATGAAATATATCAGAAAATTACAGAGGTATCATACACGCAGATAGAAATTAATAAAAAATAGCAACAAGGCCAAACTTAATGCCTAAATTTTGAGAATACTTTTGTATACACAAAGATAAACGAAAATTTTCCAAGAAAATAATATTATCATCCTGTCTTTTTAAATTAATCATTAAATAAAATAAAGTTGCTTTTTATTCCAGAAATCAATAAAACCAGATCATATTCAAAAACCCGTTTTTATGTATGCCAAAACTAAAAAGTGCACTTAAGAGGTTAAACAAATTTAAGAATTAATAAGTATCATACAAAAAGTAATTTAAAAAGAATTCCCAAGAAAATAAATAAACAAATTCTTCTCATGCTTTATGGCCAATTCAACATTGTTAGAGTTTTCGCTTTATTCTTGGCTTCACGACTTTGTTTAGTGATTCATGATAGAGGTGGAAATCAAGTTTTAGACCCCCTTCTCCGTTGCCTCCTACGGCTTTTTTTGCAGACTCAATCACGTCGTATTGTTCGCTTAGCGAAAATCGGTAGCAGCCGGACAATATACAATACACAATATAATGCCCATAACTGTGTATATGACATTTGCATAAATGATTTGCACGCCACAGAAATACTCGATAGGCCACTTAAACCGCCTCTTTCGGCGGCCCAAAGAAAGTGTAACCAGAAAGATTTCGGTTAATTGAATTTGTGCATGGAAAGCGAAGCGGACGTCGCCTCTCGATGAAATTAAAATGAAAAAAATAATCATAATAATAATAATGTACATTTTTAATGCTAAAATCATAGACCCCCTCAGTTTCTTGGCTAATACCAACGTCGATCGAGCGCGTGGCTAAGCGGGTCAATTGCGGGGCCTGCATAAGCCAGCCATCAAGCTGGCAACAACAAACAGCAAGCGCCAGTCTCGGGTAATACAAAAAAAAATGTAAAAAAAACTTTCTTTGCATTTTTTGTTGCTCATTTTTTTATGAACAAAATTTTCACTTTAATTAAATTTAAAGCATGCGCCATCGTTGCTGCTTTGCATATGCAAAAAAATAAAGTTGGTGGGCTTACAAAAAAATTGGGTAAATAAAAACACTTTTGTGTAAGGTATTTATTTCGAGTATCGTGCGCTTTGTTTTTGTTTGAGGTAAATTTCTTTTTTTGGGAAATCTCCCCGCCTCCACGCATCTTTTATTTTCTTTTCCCCATCTCAGTCTCTCTACTTCTTGAATTTTCTTGTGTCTATAGAGTGGACCTAAAAATAGTTTGTGTTTTTGTAATTTCAAATTACTTTCGGGCCTAGACAAAGTAAATTGAAATAATGATGATGATTTGGTGTCAGAATATTTGGTAAGGCGAGCGGAATAAAACTTAATATTTACTTTTTTAAATTAAATAGGTAACTTGTTATTTTTTTAATATAGTACAGAAGGGGAAATAAATAAATAAGAAATTGTGTTGGTATTTTGCTTCAGTATTATTAATTATTGCTTTTAATCTCGACACAGTAGCATTATTTATAAATTAATGTAAACTACAAATGTTTTCTTACGTCAACAGAATTTGTTTTTACAAATGTTTTTATCCTAACTTCAACAATTGTTTACCTTTCGTATTTTCTTTTTATCACAAAACAGTTTTAAAATTATGTACATTTTACTTATCACTTTTAATCTAGCTTATCGGTCTTCTAATTTCCTCTGTCTTGACGAATAATTTGTCTTCATTAATTTGTTTTGCTGTGTCATACCCTATATAATCAGCTGGATTACCCGGAGAATACATTTTTCAAGAGCTCACAACTGACCGGCTCCTCCAGCACCAGCTCCTCTCCATATTTTTCCCTAGGCGGCAGCGTTCAATGCCATTGCGTTGTTGAGTGCAGCTGTTTAATGTTGTCGAGCACTGTGTAAATAATTTTCATGCAATTTGTGCTGCTGCTGATCGTTTTCGATCACTTTTCACATGACATTGAAAGGCCCAAGAAAACGAAATAAAATGAAACAGAAACAGCCACATTCACCGAGACGTTCACCCAAGCAATTAGCCAACAATTATGTTTCGAATTGGGGAACAACTTTAGGTTCAGTGTCTTTATTGCTCTCCATACCCCAAAACTTGTTGAGCGGCTAAAAATATGGCCAGAGACAGACTATATACCATTTTTTATGGCCTTTTGGGTGTGGACAAACTGCTGTAAGGAACTGTTGGAAATGTGTACCCCTCAAGCTCATATATCTTTTCGCAGCAGGTTATTCCTGGGGATGAATGCTTTTCTTCTATTTCTAACGTGTCGGCCATGATTGAAATTCTATCACCAGTTCGTACAGAGAAAGAGCGAACCCTGCTTGCTCAAGACTGCACTTGGATTTTCTTCTCCCCCATGTGAGATTTTCTCCTTGGGCAGAATTCCAATTAAGCCAAGGCAAGTGTCAGGGGCAGGACATCCCCGGAAACAGAACGGGGTGGACTCTGGCTCAAGGCCATCTCCTTCACTTGTTCCTTGGGTGAGTGGAAAACGCACCCTATCTGAAAATCTAAATCAGCATCGCCACCGTCGACGTCTCGTCCTTATCCTTATCGATTTTTTTCTACTTATCCTCCTTGCAATATGTCCTCTGAATATAATCAAAATAGTTTTGGCTGCCTCAGGGGACTTCCCCAAGTTTATGCTCGCCACAAGGGGTTGCAAAAACATTTTCGCTGATTTTATTGCAACCGGATATAAAGATTTCAGCTGAATTTGGCGGCAATTCGAGGCGCAATTGGAAAGCTGACTAAGGGGGGATACTTGCCAAATCGTTTGGGTTCTGAGTAAGGAGCTAATGTCTTTTCAAGTGTCAAAAGTGGCGTCAGTTGCAAATTTTTCTAAAGTACGTTTGACAGCCTTGTTCTGACAAAGTACAGTGGAACCAAGCTTTGAGGTATTTAAAAAATTTTAAATAGGTTTCTTATAGGTTTACATTAATATGAAGAAAGATTTTTAGGAAATTTGTTGTGTTTTTAAGTATTTGTGGCCAAATTTTATTGAACCTATTCTGGTTTCTTAAAAGCTGTACACTCTGTACATTCCATAGCAAATCTTTCACCATATATATCCTTCTCTGTTTGTCTCAAACCTCCTGACACAATTGAAAATTCTATTCACATCAGCTTGGCCAGTGCATTTTAAACTTAATACTTTTCGTTTGCATTTTTTTATATTTTATTTTCTGACTGCAAAGTTGCACGTTTTGAGGCGTCTATCGATTTCAGTAGCCTTCAGCCAGTTTGCGCCGCATGCATATTAAGTAGCCGCCAGATACTTTTGCCAATGCAGAAAAAAAGGCTTTTAAAATGCAAATTGTAGCCGTTGGAGTTTAACATAAAAATCGGTTGCGGCACCCGCGGTGACCATATGTGTAAGTGATATATGCCAGTTCTCTATGATTGCCCCAAATATCCATGTAAAATTATGTAGTACAATTTCTATTTGTTTTGTTTCTATGGTAAAACATTTGTGTTATGTTTTGTGCACTTATGTATAGTATATATAAATATAATATCACAGACTGGCTTTCGTTTCCTCTTAAGCCGCCACTCTGATAAGTTGACCAACTTAAGTATAATTTGTCCCTGAAGAGCGATAAAAGAGGGAAACCAAATGTTGAAAATATTTCGACACACACACATTTTTTTTTGTAGAACTTTATTGCACATTAAAATAAATAAAGAAGTGCAAAAGAACGTGAATAGAATGCTGCCGGATTTCCATGATTAACACCTTGGCATCTCCAAAAACAATTTGATTTGTTTCCATTCAACTAAGTGAGTCAGAAGAAGCTGGCTGATTTGTTTATAAATACCTGTGGCTGATTCAGCGAGAGAAAAATCTTGCATAGTTTATTTAACAGCCATTTGGCAAATTTATTATTTTATTTTTGAGAGTTTTTAGTTTTTATCGAGCATTTTAATACCATTTCCGCTCGGTTCGGTTTCTTTGTCAACGATATATGTGTCAGAGAAAAACTTATCAGCAAATCCATTGGCCCGTTCGTATGTGACTAAATTGAATGAACCTGTTGGCATGGTCATAAAACTCTATATAGACACGCACACTCACATCAGGTTGTTTTATATACAGACAGGTGACAAAAAAGATCCCTGGATGAGTTTATTAAATTTGTTTTTGGTTCTTTTTATCGCTCGGAAGTAGAGGAATTGCCTGGGGGACTTTATATCAACAATAGATTATGACACCCTAGGGAAGAAAGGTATAGAGAATTTGTTTCTATAATTTGATTGTAAATGTAGTCTGTTTTTATAGTTTAGTTAGCAATTAAAACAGATTACTTGAGATTAATAATTAATTTTAACCATGGTTTTTATCATCAGTAATGACCAGAATAGCATTTTTGAGACTTAAAAAAAAACACGAAATGGCTAAATATGTAAAAACTTAATTTAAATGAGTTGATATAGATCTAGTCCCAAAAATAATAAAACATTCATCTCCAAAGCTTGTTTACATTAAACAATTTTGTATTTATTTAGCTTTAATGCTTATTCTTAATTAGCATAAATAAATGTACGCACAATCGTATTATCTAGCCCAGAAAAATATTTTAAATAAATTTAAATATTTCCATCAACTACCTTAGGTTCATATTTTTGGCAAGAGTATGTGAAAATCAGCGATTTCCAGCCAAACATTATTTTGTTGACTAAGCACACACATATACCCATGCTCACCTACAAAGACTCGTAAACAGGGACCATATCATATCAGCAAAGGTTAATAAGTAAATATTAGTTAGACATTAGATACACACTGTGGATGGACGGACAGTGCTACGTATCGCTTAGAACCATTTTTTTTTTATTGTTCTTGTCTGCGGGGCACAAAGGCCAAATTCAATTATAGTTGCGGCCGGCAACAACATGGCCAAAATTGGGTGTGGTTCGAAATGAGTGGCGCGCAAAAAAAGTCCAGAACGAAACATATCGAAGAATTCGATTTTGGAGGGAATTATTTTTTAATAATTAAAATTCCGTCAAGATTTATGGGGTGTGGTTTGGCAAGCTAAAATAATGTTAATCATGCTCACACACAATCATAGGAAAATAAAGGAAAAACAAAATACATATTTCCCTCAGTTTTTAGTCGATAAGAACTCTTTTCCGTTGGCTTCATTATCAACAGGTTCCGGGGCTCAACTCTGACCCTGCCCTGTCAACTTGTGTTCAGCGATTTTTCTTTTATTTTTTCTCCCCCCGATTTATTAATTAGCCTCGAGATTTATGGCGGCTGCCCTTTTTCGGCTCCAGTTGATAATTATAATTCATTCACGCCGGCTGACTTTTAAAGGCGACATGTGGCCGCTGGATAACGATGGCACATGACCAAGTCAAGTCAAGGCCTGAAGTGTCCTCTCTCCAAGGGGATATTATGTATTGCAAGTGTATGTGCCATTTTGCGAGAAATCGGCCGCAAATAACTGTGGGCCACCCCATTTTCAGTCCCAAAAATGCACTCGAATTGAAGTGGTAAATGGGTCGTCATGGCAACCGATGGATGGCCTTTGTTCTCGGTCCCCTCGTGTGTGTTTTCTGGTTTCCCTGTTTCAGTTTGTAACACGTTTTAGCCGTTGATTCTAGCGACACGTTTTGTTATTTACATCCAGCTAGTTGATAAAGAAGCGTCCTTCCTTTTGAGTCACCGACTGACTCATTACATGGGGGTTGAGGGTGGTGTTTCTCTCTGGCTGTTGCTTCCACCCTCCCACGCACAACAGCTGGATGGATGAGTCATCAGCTGAGCCTGGCTGGCCTGAGCTGGCTGTCCTTCAGCCCCACGCCACCCACTCGGTACCAATGCCTTGGCTCGCCCTGGAGCCCTCATGTAATGCCGCTAACATTGCGGCAAAGTGCTTGATTATGATGTTTGTTTAATATATTTTTTTTTTTGCTGTGCCAAAGGGAACAATGTTGACTTAGGGGGTGCTGTGTATGCACTGCAGGAAATGGGGGCTTAAAAAAGGGGGGTTTTTATTTAAAGTATTGCTGGATGATTATTATTCCAAACAAAGAAGGCAATCAGCGGAGAATATTATAAAAATGCATAAGTTATTTCTTATCACACATAATATAATAAATATATTCAATAATTTCAAGGAATATATTTTTAAGGTCTAATTTTTCCCGAGTGTTCAAGGAAGCTGTCACAGATCCTGGTCCTATACAAAAGGAGCATTTTCCGCCTGCGCAAACCAAGTTCAAAGCCAGCCCGTTGAAAGAGCTGACAAAAATATGGTTAGTTGGGGGAGAGGAGTTGCTTTGTGTCCCTGTTTCGTCATCAAAATGGTTATGCAAAGGCGAAAACGAGGAATCGAGGACGCAGCCCGGCTTCGCTTTTATCATTGTCATAAACATAAACGCTGTGAAATACCCTGGCTAAAGCCGGGCTGTGCCTGCCTGCCTGCTTGGGTTTCCTTTAGTTTGGGTTTCGTTTAATAATATTTTTTTGAACCGCCTTTGTCGCTGGGTCTTCCTCAACCCCTTGACAAAAAAAAAAAGAATAATAATAACCGATGGCACACCCCGTAAAACAAATTAGCTTCATTTCCTGCCCACATGACAGGCGCAGCTTTAGCCCTGCCAAAATTCAAGTATTTTTTTCTGTTCAGTAATACATAAATTTCTCGTTCGTTGGCCATCTTGTTTGTTTGCGAAAAAATTTGAACAAACTTTGCTGTCTGTTTTTTATTGTATGCCGTGCCGTGGCGGCGTGGGCCAGTCAAGAGACTCCTCCACATGAAGCTATAGGAGCTATAGCGGAAATCGTTAAATACTCGGCGGCGGCGATAAGAGCTCATGTTGCATCAACATGTTGCGAAAAGTCACTGAACTGGGCGGCGTTGCATTAAAATCGATTCTGGACCCCGATGATCCACTTCACTCCACACTGACTCATCTCGACTCCCTATCCATATGTCGTTTTGGGGTCGCTTTCAATTTCTGCACAGTCCTGAATCATTTCAGGCATTTTTTCGACGCGTGTCAGGGTTGTTGTAATGTGTGTTGCACATATGAAGTGCTAGCCTTTTGTCTGCCGTTTGATGTTTTTATGATGGATTCATATAAAAAGCGTCCATTAACGCATAATATCGCATCATCATACTGAAGCTGCCTGCCGGTCTTTGTTTTTGTAGGTTTTTGCAGTGTTATGATCTCCTTGGTCATCGTGAGAAATTGCATTGATATGGGTTCAATGGTATCGCATGGATTCATCTTTTTTGCAATGATCGTAACATCATTAGAAGTTTTAGATCTAAATCTCTATTATATATAGTGTTATAATGTAATAATAAAACTAAATGAACTGCCAATGTCAGCGTAATACTTCCCTTTTCCGCTCCTGTGACTGCACTCATCTGGCAAATACTTGCTAAATTAGCTTGCAACATTGTTGCCACTCATACGTGCCACATATAATATTATTAAAAACGGCAGGCAGTTCACCGCCATAAAACTCTGCTAAACGACGCGGGCATGAGGTATGAGATGTAGTCTAAGGTATAGAGTACACTACACTGCATGCAAGGCATGCCAGTGCCAGTGGGAGCTGCAGATGGCGACGACGAAGGCATTAAAGTTGCGCGCTGCTTGGCGGCAAGTGGAGCAGACCAGAGCAGGGGGCCTCATGGGGGGTTAAAAAAGGGAGGCAGGCTTAAGGTGGGGGTTAAGGGAGGCAGGCATTGCCGGAGCAATGCACTCGCTGTCATTGTGGAAAACTGGCAAACTTGGAGGCAGCTGCCAACTATTTTGCATCCATGTGAGAGTGCCTTGTCCGTGTGTCTGTGCAATGTTTGCTTGTTTGTTGTAAAAAAGAAACAAGATGAGACGTCTACTTCAGTTAATACTATTATGGAAAGATGGTAGCGCGCTGATTTGACGACGAACAAGAATAAGTACTTTGCGGAAAGAACATTGACTTTGCCTTCGTTGGGTGGAGAGCAGTTTGCTTAATCAGTCAATATCGTCGTAGTGTGCCTGTTGTTACACATTATTTCCAAGAATAACTCAATTGGTTTATGGCCTTTATAAAGAGTGATTCACTGTAGAAGTCCTAAGTGCAGAATCAAGGTCTAATCAAGGGTTCCCCGCAAGGCGCCTAATTAAATCCAGTTTTTATCAGTTTTTAATTGAAATCAGCTTGCTATATATGTTACTTTTAGTGTTTAAAAGACCTTTTGTTTACTTAATTATAAAGTAAGAAAATACATATATTTTACTTTAAAATCTAAAAATAAAATATTAGTGTTTACTGGCTTTTAGCTTTGCAATTTAGCTTAGAAATCCTACAAAAAATACAATTGGTCAAACTTTTATATATTAAACAACATTTCTAGAATTATATATAGTTCTTTAATTTAAGAAATTTTATCTTATATTGTATTTTATTAACCTTTTTTCTCTTTCTCTGTTGCAGGTAAGTTTCAATTTACATTAATCAAGCGACGTGAGTCTCCCTTCGAAAAAAGAAAGAAAACTGCTGGGTAAACAATTGGGCAAAAAGCGCCGTGAGTAAAGAAAAGTCTCTTTCGACTTGAACTGGATCGAGTGGAATGAGTTTGGAGTAAATTAACTCACCTCGCCGGCAATGGCAATGCATTTGCCAGTGCGAGTTTATTTTTATAAGGCTTCGGCGCATTTATTATAAACAAAACCGAATTGATAGCCGCGATATAATGTTTACGTTAACATTGACTGCCAGTCAGTGGATCGATCTTGAAGCCGGAGAACAGAGAAAAGAATAATCGAAATCGAGAACTAGTGAGAGATACAATGAGAAGCCACCACCCACGAGAAAATGCTTTTCCTGACGCATTTCCGTGGCCTTTTCCTATTTAGTAAACACTGCCAACGATTTTGCTGGCCCAGACAGTAACCATCCTCAAGCAGTGCTCTCGATTCCCAGAAAAGGCCTGCTGGCTACTTTTACTTTTTTTCCGGACTGGTGGATTGGTCTCAAAAACGAATCAATTTGTATTTGAAACGCAGTGCGTTCATAATTTGTTTACAGATTCCAATTCGAATGCGTATTCAATATTTATATTTCCGCATTTCGCTTTTTTTTGGGCACTTTCAGTTTTCATATGCGTTGATCATCGCGCAGATGGATTATGCATTCGCTTTATTGTCTCGCCCCGATTCGATTTGCTGACTAATGGAAACTACTCCCCTCCGGCATAATTAACATTACAAATCATAAAGATTTCCGAGCGTCAACTCGATTTGCATTTCCATTGTACATATATTGTATGGACACCGCTTGGAGATGTTTTGATAAAAGGTTTTAATTTTCTGTTTGTTAGTTTTGTGTTATTATTTATTTATGCATTCTATGGTTTCATAATTTCCTGACAAGTGCAAAACCGGTTTTGGGGAAAAGTACACAACAGGAGGAAGATGGAGATAATGCTGCATAATTTTATAAACAAATTGGGAACTTTATTTTATTTGACAAACGAATGAAAAAGAAACAGCTTTTTTACGATCTCTCAACACATTCGGGATTCTCTTTTGTCCGTTCGCAAAAGTGAAAACTGTTTTCTAGCACACAAATACCAAAAGTTTCTGTAATAAACAAATGAAATATCATTTGAATGTAAATTAAGAGGCGCCGACAATGCTTTAACCTGTTGGATCATCAAATTGGTGGCTTCATTAACATATTTCGTTTTTGTTCGGAGAATCTTCTTAACGGCATTTTAGGCTGCACTCAGGCATAACTGTGGATGCAACCTTTATGAGGACGGCATTTTCGGGGAACTTTTAGAATACCTAACTGTTGTTCCATAGACAAAAAACGCACAAGATAGAGCAATCAACGGAAAATTTATAAGTATAGCCAAAGAAAAGATCTAAAAATACCACTAAAATAACCGAAAAATTTCCCCCAGAGAGAAGTCTCGATGAAAAACCACTCAAATTGTACATATACGAATTTTCTGCAAAGGAAAAATTCGCCCACGCAAAATACTTGTTGTCCGTATACATAAATAGATCCTAAATTATAGGCCGATTGTTTTCTTCGGCCATTTGGCAACACTTGTTATGAAATCACGGCAACATGCGCGATGATTTTCCATTTTCTGCTGGACGCTGCAGAGGCGTTTTCCAAACCGTGCCGATCCGAGCTGAAAATTGAACCAGGCCAGCTGAGACACAGGGAAAAAAAGGGGAGATTTTAAGAGATGGTCAAATGGAATTATCAGATTCAGATTATAAAAGAGAATTACAGCAAAAAATATATGGAAAGTTATTGGTTTTAAATGAAAATGAAACCAAAACCCCTTTACTAAAGTCTATTATATTGCTTTCTTTCTGTTTACTCAAATTTTGGATTTACGAAGCATTAAATCAAATTTAATAAATATCCAAAAATCTATTAAACTATGCCAAATGATTTCCATTTGATATTCATATTATTTTGTAACTGTGGATCCGCAACAATGGATCACCACAGACCCAGACCCAGTCAGAGTCTCAGCCTCAGCCGCGAGGTCCAGTCCCCCGCCTTTCGACTCCCAGACTGACTGGCACTTTGGGGCATGAAACCCGTTTGGCTTTTATTTTTCGCTCGCCAAAATGCTGGCAACCTCCTCCTCCTCATCCTCAGCACAGGCAGACTGCATTTATCGTCGTCAAGCAGCTGGAACACATTGAAGCACACACTAAAGCACTCGACGGCGGGTAAAACAAAACTCGTGCCCAAAACAATGGCAAACTCAAACCGCGGGCAATTGGAAACCAGAATTCGTTTGGTTTTGGTTTAGATTTTCACTTTTGCGGCTGTTTTGACGGACACTCCCCCTCGATCCAACGGCTCCGGAGTGCCCTCCTCCTTCACTCTTTCTCCCTTTCTTTTTGCCCTACTCAATTTCCAGAATGACTTTGGAAAGGAAGTGGGCTAAATCGACCAAGGAAATACCTCGTAACATTGGGGTATTAAAATCAGGAATGCTAATTGTAGAGTGGAGAGTTTATAGAGACTTGAATTATATAGTGATTGATTAGTATTGTCATTCACTGGTAGTTTTAAAGGAAATGGTTGGTAGAACAAGGCTTTTACTAATACTAAAACTTGATATTATGTTCCAAATGAGTCTCTTAAATACAGGGTATTGAAGTAAACCCCTGTTGCCTGTCCAGGCACGTGTTTAACCCACACCCTCTAGCATTTCCCTGTCCAAGCCCCCCGGACTCACCTCGATCCCTGATCCCAGACAGCAGCTGGTCAGGGCAATTTACATTGTTGTTGTTTTTTGTTCTAAGGCGCGCAGATGTTCCATTGGCCGAGCTTTCATCCAAGTTCAAGCGATATTTCCCTTCGCTTTTCACCGACTTAATTGGAAGCGTTTGTGACTGAGCGGGGCAATTGTCTAAATGTTTGAACAGAGCGGCCGTTAGTTAGTTAGTCGCTTGGACTTGGACTTTGCCGGGACAATTGGGTTTTGAAATTGACATTGACGCGAAATGAGATTGGTGGGTCGCGCTTTTGTCTCGCCGATGGAAACAATGAAGCGCTTAGAAATAAACGAAATCCATAATACACTCGGCTGCAATCAGTTGCGGGAAGATGTTTGAAGTACTCGTTATAGCTTTGCGCAATACTCCAAAAAAACTCTCTCACGTTCGCTGGAAGAAGGCGAACCCAGTTAACCTTTTTCAACTGGTCAAAAGTCGCGGTGCAGGCAGCTTGTGACGTCACTAAAGGCAATCAGCTGAAAGTAATGCACAGTAAAAAATACCAAATTTTGTAGGGATTTTTATAGATTATATATAAAACAACACCTAAGAAAAGGTTTGGGAATACAGCTGCTTTAAAACATAACCCATGTCTGCTATTAGTATCCGTTTACTGACCAACCTCAATGCCTAACCTAGTTGAGAATTCTAAAGGTAATGCAAGTTTTAAATCAGTTCTCAAAGTTCTTAGGACCAGTTTCTTTCATATCTTACATCTTCTTAAGGTGTCAAAAATAGATATGTATATAGTAATTTATATACACAAATCTCAATATTTCTTTCTGTGCATCCAATATTGGCTATAGCTTCATCTGCAGCTGTGATGCCACAACTCTGAGATGTTTGTCTGGTCAGTGAAATGCTGTTGCTTTTTTGTGTTTGTTATTAATTGACTTTTGAGTTGACTTGCCGCTGGGCGAAATGACAGCGCTTAATTTATTGCGCATACGCCCCGTTGTCTGTGGAAAAGAGCAATGTGGAAACACGGCGGGACCATTGAGAAGGCCAGGAGGGCACCCACAAGTTCGGAAGCAGCCGCTTGAGGAAATTGATCAAGTTTTTCCCTTCAAACTAAACGAGAGACGTCTTCCTCTTTTTTATCCACCATTTCCCATTGCATTTTCATGGCTCATAAATAAATGGAAATTGCAATATTCTCGCCGGGGAAATATGTGAAGATTCTTTTATGTTTGTTGTTTTTTGTTGCTATAAAAATAGCAAATGGATTGCAGTTTGAACACACATTTTTTTTAAAACAATTTTTCCCCACAGTTCTTTGTTGGCTTAAAAGTGGAAGCGTGTGAGTAAGTCTTTTTGTTCTACGCGTCGTGGAATACCAAGTATTTGCATTATACGCCTAGTTTTCTTAGCTGGTTAATTGCCACCGTGTTTTCCACGAATCTCCCAGCTCGTTGAAACTATCGCCTCGTATAATCAAAGATATCTATGTAAATACATATGTGAGAAATTTTAATTACCAGCCATCAGTGGCTGACACAACTATCAAGTACACATGTGGTACAAAAATTAGTATCTACAAAGATGTGTAGATACGTTTAAGTGCTAAGGAAATCTCTTAATTAGAGAGAGAGAGATATTTCTTAATGGCTATTACTCTTTGTTTTGGAAACAGCAATTTCTTATGAATTAACTAAACGCATAAGAACTATAAGCAATTCTATTTAAATTTAAATAAAAAATTGATTTATATACTTTACTTTATGAGGAATTTAACCTTACAAAATCTAAAATATACACATTTTGCTAAAGAGAATTTCATTGCTAATATCTTTACCCCTTCTGTACATTTCACAGAGATCTCAGTGTGCATCTTGTTTGCCACAAAGAGATTAATGATAACTTGAGGAGCTGAAAGTAAAGTCGGAAAGAGAGAGCATGAGAAATGAGTTACTTGGAAAATGCTGGCCAGCCTTTGTTGTTGCTCCAGTTTTCATTTGCAAGAGGAGAGTTGCTGCTGCATATTTTCTTGTACAAGCAACGGAAATGCAGCGAATTTTTATGGCCACTGGGGAGCAAGCAGGAGGGAAAAGGAAAAAGACAGAAGAAAAAAATGAAATAAAATAATAGAGAGACTTGAAAAGCGAAACTCTGGCCACGCGGATCGGGGCTGATAAGGCCCGGCCGAGGCTCTATTTATAGAGCGAGCAGCTTTATCCAATCGATTCTGGGCGCACTCGAAGCCACCGTCCATGTCCGGTCCTGCAGTTGCAGCTGAGCCTCGGAATTGTCCATGGTTCTGCTGGTGGTTTTTGCCGCTTGTCTCTGGTGCTGCTGGTCTGGTCTCTGGCCGTTTCTGTTGGCCAAAGTAGTTCAACCTGTTCGGCGGCTTTGGCCCGGTCCCAAAGAATGTGGCTGCAAATTTATAGCGCTTTTTGCTTTCAGCTCTACGCTTGGCTTCTATGTATCCAATGCCAGCACTGCCCATTTCCAGCCTCGTCTACTGACCATCTTCCACAGCAGCATCAGCATCCGCAGCGACATTAGCTGAAAATAGAAAAAAAGATTAAACTTTCGTGGCAATTTACTAGCAAGATTTACGCAAAATGTTGCTGAAAAATGGTTAAGTCACATAAAGTATATACAAAATGCCAGACAACTAAAGTTTGCTTCCCATCAAAAAGAATGTTAAGTACACTGGGGAAAATGTAGTTTTAAAAACCTTCAAAAGTTTCTGAAATGTACTAGGAAATTTGGATTAATTCATGTTACGTGTCTTTAGATTAGTTTTCTTTAAGAAGTAATCATTCCTTTAAAGCAACTACAGCTTATCACAGTTTTCCTAGGCAAAATCGTATCTAAATTATGAGATTAACAACTAGTTGTTGTGGAATTTTATCTCCAATTTAAAAGAGGAAGACTGCATGAATTTATAATATCTAGTATATCATGTTTGCTTGGAATTTGCTTTTATTAATAGCTTTCTATTTGGGTCAAGCTGTTGTGTGTATTTTAAATGAAGTAGAAAACAAACAAAACCAATTAATTGGTTTAAGATTTGTCCAACTAATTAACAAATTCTGTATAAATTATTATTATCAGTGTATGTGATGGTTGCCACAACTTATTTCCTAAGCCTCTTGCTTGGGCTAAGATGGAGTTTTGTGTTTTGATTCATGTTGTACTCTTACCTCTTTCGAAAAAAAAGACCAAAGCATTTTTATGGAAGATGAGATGATGGCAGGAAAAAGAAAATCCGTTGATCCGTTTGCCACTTTTGTCGTTCAATCATTTCATTCACTCAAGGCTGGTTTTTTAAGCTGGCCAAAGCATTTTTTGAATTGTTTTTATTTTGTATTTTTTGTTCATCTTCTCTGTTTCGACTTTTCTGTCTCCTTTTCCCCAGTTCTCAATTAAGTTTAATGAGCACATGAGCATTTTCATAATTGGAGCAAATTAACTTGAATGGCGCTTCACACAGCCCCAAGATCCATCCGTCCAGCCATCCACTCCATGTAACATGGTAAGGTTATCTCTGGCATGTGTATATAGTAGGGTACTCCATGTAGTGCAGAATCTGTCCGGAAGTGTTTTTCGTCTGGTGGTCTTAAGTCTTAAGTCTGACCAACTTCCCTCTTGTTTGCTGGCTGTTCACCTAACGAGCGGCAATTGTCAACTGTTGGCCGGGTCCGAATCCATGGTATGGCCAAGCCATGTGTGTTCCACAAGATCTCTGGCGTTTTGGCACGTTTCGAGGTTACTTGGACAGCGGGCAATCAGCTGAATAAATATCACTATAATAATAATAATAATAATAATGAAGAGAAGAGAACACTTCTTGATTTGATGTGTTGTGTGTGTGTGTCTGCATCTATCTATCTCGAGAACCCACAACCACTCCCCATGTCTTGGATGGCACATGTTTTCACATTCTTGGGCTATCTCGATCGCTATTCTTCCTCCTTCTGCTGCTGCTGCTCCCCATCTTCGTGTTACCACTTTTCCCATCGGCCATCGGCGACCACTTAGCTGGCTGGAACAGTTGGTCAATTAGTTTGCTCGCGGCTCTCGACATGAACTGCCTGATCGGCTATTTGAATGCTGCTCGCAGCCGAAGTGGATCCGGAGTGGCAACCGTTTTGGATCTCAGGGATCGCCAAGCGGAATTTTGGGTGAGTCCAAGCTCAAGTCCGGTTGTCCAGTGTCCGAGTTGCTTTTAAAGAGCTGGTGGTGCTGTGTATGTACCAACGAGAATGGCCCCGCCGCAGGTGGTTAACTGAACAACCAGTTTGCAATTAAATGTCGCCGTTTAAATGTGATTTGATTCTTTGCATAACCGAAATGCAATTGAGCTTCGACTGCTTGCGGTAGATAGGTATTCGTGATTGGCCTAAACCAGTTGAAGGTGCACTAAAAAAAATGGTAAATACCAAAGATAAACTATAGGGAACGTAGGAGAGGAATGTTAGGGTTATATTTCGTAGAGAACCCATCGAGGATTTCGGTTTTAAGACTTAGGTGACTTAGGCCAAACTTAAAAGAAATTAGTACTTAGGTGTGCTTTATTTTGAGTATGTAGAGATTCAGGAGGTTTCTAACCTATAACATTTTCATTGTCTTATAAATCAGTTCAAAATGGGCATTTAAATCGTTGATGTATGCCACATAAATGTCTGAAATACATAACTGAAATAAGTTAAATACAATAAGAAAACCCGTAATTCTGTAAAACAGATAGATAGTTTATTAATTTTCCACATAGTTTATTAGAAAACGGTACCCTTAGGTGAATATTTAAATATTCTTGCTGTTGCTGCAAGTGGAAAACCTTTGATCTTTCGTTCAATCAGTATTTTCTCAAAGAACTATTCATCAGGCATCGCCGCCGCCTGGAGGCCACATATTTATTCATCCATCTGTCTGTCGCTCGCTTGGAATGCCCATCTCTAATGATCTTGCCCAGACCGGGTCTCCAGCTCCAGCACTTGACCAACGGCTTCTGCCTGGCGGCTTCTGTGTCCGCTGGCAACACGTTGAAAGTTAAAGTTCAACTGAATGATGTTGCTCAACTATTTTTATGATTACAACTTTGCGGTGACTAACGGTTCACACACGATACTCGCAGCTTAGAGAGAAGAAAAAAGCAGAAGATATATGAATGTGTTTTTCGGCCGATGTTGAATGCTTCCTGTTAGCTAGCTGCAAGCATTATTCTTTGCTTCTGGCCAAGATCAGGTTGCCATGTGTCTCGCCTTTGTGGATTTTCCACATTTTTAACTGTGAAAAGGCGTCGCTTGATTTATTCATTTATTCATTCTGTTGCATAATGGCAGATTTACGTGTTTTATTAACGACTTGCTGCAATTTGTTAGAAGCTTACAGGCCTTCAAGTTGTGTTCTCAAAAGTATCTGGAGTGAATTTTGATCTAATTGGATAACACACGTCTTTGATGTTGACCGACCCGACCCAAATATCGATTTATGTGTTGGCGAAAAGTGCGGGAAAAAACCCAGAAAAAAACTAGACAAAGTTATTTAATCGATAGCGACACAAACCACCGCCACCAATGGGTTAATGTGCTAATTTTGGGTTCCCACTGTCAACAACAATTTGCAACTAGAGTGTGCGAGAGTGGCAAACGACATGTAAATATAGATTCCGAGTCGAGTGGGAGACAAATGGGAGCAGAGTTTTCCACGGAGCAGCATTGAGGCGGAAAATCGTTACAGCAAATTAACTGAAAATGGGCAGGAACAACAACGAAAGCTGCTTATAAATAGAAAAGGGAAATGGGAAATGGAAAACGGGTCAGGAGTTACTTCTTAGCTTAGCTTGCCTTCTATTTCTCCCACTCATTGTCTTGGAAATTGTTGAGGGAAATTTCTTGTGGAAAACCGCCGCTAAATTGCACAAAAAGTCGTTTGGCATGTGTGTGATTATTGTATTTTTAAAGATTTTAGATCACACGATAAATATTTAGTTTCTAGAGCATGTTCCCAATTGCTTTTATTGTACTTTAAAAGTTAAGTTTTAATTTTTTTAATATTCCTAAAAATTCTGTTCTCAGAGAGCTTTCCCTTAAATTTATTTAGTAGGGTCAATGCACTAACCTGTAATGGAAAAAAATGATAATATAGAAAAAATAGTGACTAGAAAGCTTTCACATACTCAACAGTTTCATTAATCGTCGTACCATGGTCATGATAAACAAAGGCGCCGCCACCAAACCGTTGTCATGCAAAAAAACCTAAGCTAGAGGGGCGAAAAAACTGGGCGTGGCGGAAGCTAATAGACATATATGACATATAGACATAGGTTGCATGTTGCACTTACTCGGGGGCAATGTCAATTTGCGTCAGTCAAGGGACCAGTCATCGAACATCATCGTCGTTTACACTGAAAAAATGTCTTTGAAAATGAGAAAAAAGATGTTGATGTTGAGAAATAATATTATTAAGGCCTTATTTCAGATTATTTATTGGAAAAATGGAAATAGAATGCATGAAATCATTTTAAAATATTTTTAAATAAATATTTACAAAGTTTGTTTTTCACTCGCAAAAACATTTTAAATTTTGATATTAATTACCTATTATTGTTTTTATTATAGTTTAGTTGATAAAAACTGATTGTTAACTTAACTATCTTAGTGTTACTTTTGGCTCCGTGTAGTAAATGTCAACTGGGTGCAGCAGCACGAAAAAAAAAACAAACAATTTCTCGTCATGCCGAGCGGGCGGTCAACTTCACTATCGATATACACACAGGCACTATGTGTGTTCGTTCATATATGTTTTGTGGAAGGCACTTCCCCTGCTTATCAGTTGCAATGAATATGTTGCTGTTGTGCATGTTGCTCCTGCCGCTTCAGCTGATGTTATTGCTGCTGCTGCCTCTGCTGCGGCAGTTGTTTGCGTGCCACGTCCGTTGCAGATAAAAAAGCGTGCTGCGGAACTTCATTGAACGAGTTGAGTTGTCCATGAGCTGAATCCGTACTTCTGTTCACAGAGAATTTTAAAATTTACTTTCCATTTATATTAATCTATTATCTGTTGGTTCGATTTAATAAGCACAGAAACACAGATTGTTAGAAGACAAGTGCAGTAATTCCACCAGAAAGCTTAGCATTAAACTTCGCTATTGATTTATTACTTTTTTTATGGTTTAATTCATATTTTAAGGGTAATAAAAAAGCGTTTCCAAGTTCCAACATTAACAGTTCTGTTGTTTAGTGTACAAAGAACAACTAACTTGGCTTAGATTCGTTGTTTAAGCCACCCCATTTGTTGTTTAAGCCGCTGCCTATGGCTTCCAAAACCGCAGCTGAATAACAAAGCGGACAGACCGACCAACCGACCGACCGACCGGTGGTGGTAACAAAATCGTTGGTAACAAAACCAACCCACAGCCACCGTGTCCCAGCCCACCGCTGTGCACCTGTTACCCAGTTTTAGCCACTGGCATTGCCATCAGCTCGCTCGGTTAGTCGGTCGTCCGAACTAGGTCTCTCTCTCTCTCTGCAGCTCTCCGCTTCTCCTAATCATTAAAACAAAAACAACAAAAATTATAATAATAAAAAAAAACAAAAGCCAAAGCCGAGGCAAAAGGAAGCCAACGTTTCTGGTCGACTGAGCTCCTGCAATTGTAATGCAAACAGGAACCATATTGTAAGCGATGTACACCGAGAGAAGTTTACTTTAAGATCATAGTAATAAAATTAAAAAAAAGACTTTTCACATATTGAATTATAAAATTCTTATATCACTCAATCAATTTATTCTTCTTTTAAGTTCTTCTGTTGAAAAATGTTAATTAAATTGAAGGATTAAGAATTGTTTTATTTAAAATCAGTATATTAAATTAAACAATTCTTGAACCCCCTTTGTAGTCAAGTGTTTAACAAATAATGACAATTTATATACACATTTCATATTGTTTAATATTTCAGGATCAAAATAAGCTGAACCATGAAATTAAGAAGTGATTGATAAAATATTAATGAATGATTTAAGCAACAAATCTATATTTCAATTCAATGAATTTATTATTTTTAGCAGTATAAACACTTTTTTTAAATTTGCATCTCTATTTTATTTAAAAAAAATTTAAGTGCATTATCAGATAAAAGCTGAAAGAGATGGCTATAGCTTTAGATAGAGATAGACAACTGCCAGACAGTCGCCGTCAACGCTTTCTGCTTCAATTGACACCCTCGTGTGTTGCAGTTGCAATGTTAGTTGCAGTTGCAGTTGCATTTGGCAGTCATTACATAAAGAGACATACAACGAGCATTGACAGGGCTCAGGGGTCTGCAGACCAGGCCAGAGATTTCCCTTTACCGTTGCAACTGTATTGCGCAACAGTCTGATTTCTGGCCCATGATAATGGTGGTTACCATTTTCCCTTAAGTGGTATAAGGTGTAAGGGGTATAGGCTATTGCCATTATCTACAGCAACTATCATAAATAATATATGAAACTAAATATACCTGGGGTTTTGCGGTTGATATGTGTACTTTTTCTATGAGATAACTTTCCAAGAACCCATCAGAGGGAATAGCAGAGAGGAGCAATCATGAAATTTAAGTTAGAATTGTTTGATATGAATATACATATATATTTTATATATTGGTATACAAAATTCTTTAATATAAATAAATATAAATTCTTTAAACTGCAATCAGCATCATATACTCCCCACGTAAACCTTCAATTAGAATGCCTGATAACTTGTATAAATACTACAAGTATATATTCTCACAATACACAGTAATAAATAATAATACTCTCCCCGATTATCGTCAGTACTTAATGCTTGTCCCCGTTCCAATTTCCTTCTCGATCGAATGTCACGAGCCCTGTGAAACACGAATCGGAACGAATCGAAGGCACGATTTAATGGATGAAAGCCCGCAGAGAACAGAACAATGCAAGCTTGTGGACAAATAAAACGCGACAAATGCGTTTAATCAATCGGATCAGCCTTCAATCTTGACCCACTCGGTGTGATGGAATGCTGCCCTTATATCGAGGAGGGTCTCCACCACAAATTCCTCACTATTCACGGCATTGATTGCTCACACTTACAGTGCCCAGAGGGGGGAACCCAAACAATCGATGACAATCTTCAATCGAATTTAACACTTTTCAATGTTTTATTTCTGTGGGCTGCGGCCTCTCTTCCTCTTGCCAGCAATTTGTTAATTTCTTTATTGCTTTTTATTGTCATTGTTTTGTTTGGTTTTTGGATGTTTTTCTTTTTTCGTGTTACTCACTTGGCCTTTCTTTGCCTTTCGATTCTTATTGCTACAATTTTGTTGATGGTTTCTCATGACGCTGATGAACCAACTTGTGTCAAGTGAAAGTCATCAAGTGGGAATCGGAATTGGTATCGGGATTGGATTGGATGGTGCGTCTCTCTGGATTGGGGCTTCTTCTTTTGCTAATAAACTCTGTGACACCAGTTGATGTCCACGATGAGGATGATGATGATGATGATGCCCCCATGTAAAACTTTCGCCATGATTTATTGGCCAGCTTGTTAGTGTTAGCCAGGCAGCTTTTGGGCTGCGACTGCGACATTAATCTTCCTGCTTTGGGTTGCTTAAATAAATAAATATTATTTAAATGCGAGTCATTAACCTGAGGGGAGAAAACACATGTGTGTGCCTGGGCTCCACCTCCAGCCAATTCGAGAGACCCTTGCCATTTTCATGCCAGCACTCCTTATATGCGCAGACTGCCTCCGATCTTGGAATCGTTTCTGCGATCTCTCGACGCGATCCGGTCAAGGTCAACAATGCGATCCGATTGGCGAACACAACCTCGAGAGTCGTCTATCAATGTCAGGCCCCGAATGACGATGATCATGATGAGCTGAGAGTCAGCGTGATCATGTTCGGCATCCATAGAAATTCACTGAAAAAAAACAGCATATAAACATAAGTGCTTCCCACATTCTTTCACAATCAATCGATGATCGATCGATCGATCCAGAAGAAGACCTCTTTCTCTCTCTCTCTCGCCGCCCCAGACATTCCTTTCTCACCTCGTAATCCCGGCAACAGCATAGACTTATCATAATCAATGCATTTGACTCTGGGGCCTATCATTAAACATTTATATAAATCAACGGCGCTAATGGCAACTTTCCTGCCCAGACAACCGTCGGCCAATTTGCCATTCCATTTAATCAGGCAACATGGAAAAACTGGCACGCACACATTATTCGTCTCTTTATATATAGATGTGTCCATATAGATGTATATTTATATAGGTGGAGCAGATCAATTGGAAAAACAATTTCCCGCCGGCGGGGGGCGGGAATATTGCGCAAGCGCACCACCGCACAGTTACTGTGCAAAGTAAATTAATTTGATTTGATTTCAGTCGAACCGACTTGAGTTTGAGTCTGAGTCTGAGTTGGGTTGATGGAAAGGCGCTGGGGGCAAAAGCTGTCTGTGCCAGGTGCACTTGTAGAAATTGCATGCTAAATATGTCCCAAGAAACGAGGTTTTTAACTGGGTTAAAGCGAGAAAATGTTGAATTCACGATATTCATGGTATCTTTTTACAGAAAATCTGGGTTTAAAGACAAGAAAAACAGGAAAATATCTTTAGATGTCATGTAATCTTGACTAATATGGAAAATATTTTACTTTAAAGGATTTTTAAAACAATTTTTCTAGCCTTTTTATGTGACACTTTAAAGAAATATTAGCTTTTGTTTTCATACTTGTTGATTCTAACTTTCATGAAATTTCTCTTAATATCAAAGTGACTTTTATTATTAACTATTAACTTGCTTTATTTGATTTAAATGTTTCCAATGAACCTTACGTATTACATTTTTAAATACTAGACACACGGAACTGTTGTGTAAATTTTAAGAGCATTAAGACCATTAAAAATTGCAATAAAAAAATGTTTAACTTTTACAAAAGCTCGACTAACTCTGCGTTAACACTTTAGAGGGGCATTCACTTACCATTTATGTTATGAAAATAATTTTCCGAGTGCCTTCGATTGCATAAAAGCAACAGACACTTCCCAGGGGCACCAACTGACAGCCAAGACATATTTATAGGCCCAGTTTTGGGGGCCCATAGAGTCGTCCTGGTGGCTCATACATCCACCCACCATGTTGAAGGCAACGCCCTCGGCGCGGTTGCAACTCAATTACCGCAGCTACTCGCTTGACATCTGCTGCTGCTGCTGCTGCTGCCGCCACTTCAGCGACATTTGCCATGTTGCCCGACACTTTTCCACGCGAAAAACGCTTTTCATCGGCTGCCAAGATGCCGCACCTAGGAGCGGGTGAAAGTTTTTTCCCATTTTTTTGAGGTGACGCAAGCAAAGGCCTAAAAGCAAAAAGTCAAATCAAACATATTCTACAAACGCACTCGTTAATGATGTGCTCGAAAACGTATGTAATTGACAATTGTTTTTAATTAATGGCGGGCACGTTTTAATTGAACGACGAGGGAAAATCGAAGCCACAAAATGTTGCCAAATTTCACTGATCAGCAGCAACCTTGTTAAGCGTTCGAAATTAATATAATCGGTGGAAGAAAACATTAAACATTACAACATTCACACTGAAGACGACACCAAATATATACAGACAACGTAAATTTTCGACAATTTACCGCTCATTTTGGGCACGAAAATTGTTTGGGCCATGATCGGAACTGGGTTTCATTATGTAATTGATGGTAATTTCCTGACGAGAGTCTCCTCCTCTCCTCCGCTGAACTTCAAATGCAAATTGGCCGTGCGTCTGGGGTCTCGTCTCGTTTTGTCTCTTTGCCATTTAAGCTGTTTTATTTTGTGTCTGACTTTTAGGGGTTTTTTCAACTTTACTTAAAATTCAAATCTGCCTGCCACCGATGATTGCGTTTGGGGGCGTGATTGGCAGCTAACTCGGCCAAAACGGCTGTCTCTTTTGATGTCTTTTCTCGTTGTAGTTGTTGGCCGGCGTGCGAAAATAAAATCAAAAGTGGAGCGCAGTTTGTTTTGATTGTTTGTTGGCTCTATATTGAGCGAGCTATTGACAAACAGCATTGAAAAGTGTTGCAAATTGCTCACAAAGACAGGCCCGAAGAAAGAAGGAAAATAAACCAGATAGAGAGAGGGAGACAGACATTATGTCATAACTTCAAGTCGAGGAGGAAGTGGCTGCCCATATTTACCCATAATAATATATATGTTGGCAAATACCCATACAATAAATTAAAACCAAATCACACGATATTGTCAGCTAGTAGCGGCCAATTTTGGTCCAGCTCTTTATGGCTAATGAGTTAATGGATCAGTTGTTTCGTTTCATTTAAATCGATCCATTATGGTCTCTTCCAAGATACGTATGTACATATATGTTCGACGAGAGAGATCTATATCCACGGAGCTTAAAAGCGAATTCCATTTTGCTCGCTACGCAGTTTCATTTCTACGTAACATATATATCGGTCTAATTAAAAAATTAGATTAATTTCGCATTATTTTTTTGCGTCGCTCTCGATCCACGCATTGGTATTGGCTCAATGTCAAGAGGCTTTGAGTGTATTTTTGTATCGTGGCTCTTTCTAATCTATTCCATGTGTCTATTTTATACAATTTCAGGATCAGAACGATAATATAGCGATACACACAAACAGAGGCATCGATGCTTTGGACAAGTATGCCAACTTCTTACGCGATCGTGTGGCCATAGAAACGGAATATGCCGGCAAATTAAGGTGAGTCTTGATTGATTAATAAATTAAATATATAAAAAATTAAATAAGTATGATATTAAGTTAAAATATGAATATAAAAAGCTATTAAAGTTGTTTAAAATAATTACAACAGATCAATTAATCAAAAAGCCTAAAGAAATTAGTTTAATCAAGTTAAAAATACTTAAGTTATATTCTTTAACCTTTAACCTTTCGAAAAACAAATAAACATAAATGATAAAAATACATTTCCTCATAAAATAATTTCCCAAAAATTAAAATTTACATTTAAAAGTGATTTTAATATTAAAAATTAATAAAGTGTCAATATCAATATCCAAGGATTACCTTCAACCATTTAAAAACTGCTTTTAAGGCACTGCAAAGTGCTTTGCCGTTTGGCGCCTCCGTATTTGGCCTTAACAAATCGCCAATTAAATATAAATATTTTGTATTGAGCATTTATTTAGCCAGTTGCAACAGGCCTCACCCATTTGTGGCATGTTTTGTGGCTTTTGCAGCTGCCAAAATAATGTTCTCACTGCTAATGTAAATGTTAAGACAAAAAGCAGCTCCCAAGTAATAAGCACAAGGTCGTCCACTTGTGGAAGTGATTGCCCGATTGCCCGGCTGACCAGGTTCCGTTCCTGGCCAAGTATTAAATATAAAAAAACAATCCATTCGTGTAGGCTTCGTGTATTATTTAATTCAAGTCTTTGTCTTGAGCGACCTTCGCCTGGCGACGACAGAACGACAATGCGCCATAAACAATAATAATCGTAAATAGCTAATTGTGTGTGCATTATACTCTTGTGGCGCATTTCAATTACGCCTGATATTTTTTTTACTTTTATGGACCCCAGGAATTTTCGGTTTAAAGGGGAGCCAGCCACACCTCGGCGGAGAGACAGACACGAGCAACGCCAACCCTTGGCTATCCCATAAATTGCACTAAATTGAGTGACACCCGAGTGCTGACCACGACCTGCCCCACGCAATTGACACGCGACTGCCTCCGTGCCCGAATCCGATTCCCAGCTACAGTTTTACCCCTTCCCAAGGCGAACTGGACATGTGGGGAGCTAATGGGATTAGGCTTGAGTTACCCAGTCGATTGCCCAACGTCGCGCCAATGGCTGCGTGGGTCGTCTCGTTCCGTCCCGTCCATCATAGTTCCAGTCATAATTGTTTAATTTAAGCAAAGATTATGTTGCCGCCAAGGTGGTGTTTGGTCCGTCCGGTTGGCAGATCGTGGGGGAATCAGTTTCCCACTGCCTGCCACCAGTGTTCCCACAATGAGTCGCTGCTTGGCTTGATGACTTTGCTCCGTAGTGGTTTCTACTGCTTCTTCTGCTCGTGGTGGGACTGAACTGTGGCCCCTGATATGGCTGGGAGCTGCTACCGTCTTGACTCGTTTTAATGACTTTATCATTACGCGTCTAACGTTGTCTGGCGCGGTCTTAGTTGCAGTTGTACACTGGAAAGAGAAACTTAGACTTTTAACTAAACATATGTGGTAGGTTGAGGTGTTAATTTCTACATGGCGACCGTGGCAGGACCTAAACTTGTTATTCTTGATATCTTATAATATTTTGATAATTAATAAAAGAGTTCTGTTAGGAAATTAAGACCCTAGGGATTAATGGTTTTAATTTATACTTTCTAATTATGTAGAAAATTAGAGAAAATCTTAAGTTTTGATATTCAAAAACGAATAATTTTCCTAAAAAAGAAAATAATAATAACACCTCTTAGTCTCCCAGAATTTCCATTATATTATTAATGGTAATGAATATCAAATAATGTAAACAACTCTCAAGATCGTTCTCCGAGTGTATCTTAACTTTCCGGAGGCTGCTGGATGAGATCGTTGGTAGTAAGGGGTTCGACTCCGAGATACATAGATACCGAGTAAGAGTAGCAACTAGACCACAAAGCAGCCGCATGAAACTGTAAGGAAAAACTGTATTTAATATGCGCGGAGCAGTGAAATCTTTTGCGTGCTCCGCCTTGGCAATCGCAATCGCGAAATGAAAAGTCTCGTGTTAATGCAAATATGTTGCTTCTGCTGCCGCAGACTATTATTATTATATTATTATTATTTCTTAGTATACTTGGCTATGTAAAAACAAAGTTTCACTAATGCCATGATATGGATTTTACCTTTCGTTTCTTTCTCTTGCAGGCGCCTGGTGAAAAACTATCAGCCCAAAAAGAAGGAGGAGGAAGACAATGAGTAAGCATTAACCGAATAGAAAAAAAATATATATAGACTTTAGTTTTATACCTTACCTTCTTCGTGCTGTTAAATGTTTTGAAAAATTATCCATAATTTGCTGCACTTTGTTTGCCATATTTGTTTGGCAAAGTGCTAAGTGCTTGTTATTCGGGCTGGGCTGTGGGATGGGATATAATCTCATTTGGGTTGACTCGAGCTCTAATTGTGCGTGCTCTGTGCCATTCAATTTGCCCGGGAAAAATCCACTTGGGGCTTGGCCTCAAGTAGTTCACTCCGCGGACGTGTGTGTGTGAGGTCTCGAAGTCTCAGTTTTTAATTACACGCCATGCAAATCTGGCACTTGGACTGACTCTGACATCATGACCCGCAAATAGATCTCCGGATTGTGGATTGTGAATTGGGATGTGACTGCGAATGTGACTGAGACTGCGACTGTGGCATGTGTGTAACATGACAATGAAGAGGCAGTGCCAAGTGGAAGACTTGGTAATGAAATGCCAAGCGCTTTTGCCATATTCAGCTGTAAAATCCATAAAATCATGCCCGTTCCTCGGCCATATTGAGGGGCTATTGTGACGACGGCGATGATGGACAAAGTCCGGAGCTGCGTGGGCGTTCCACAGCGCGTGTCTAGCCCTGTCAATCCAGAGAGCTCCATAAATCGGGCCCTCGACTGTGGACTATGGAGTGACTTACAAACTTGGATGTATTTTTTGCACAGGAAGAAAGAAGTTAATAAAAATAATCAAGGTGTTAACTGGCTGTCACAAAGCTGCCCACACCTTTTTGAATTGATATATCACTACACCAAATATATGGAAACCCTGATAATATGGCAGATTAAATTAATAATTAATATTAATTGGACTTTTCTCTCTGTGCACAAAATAAGCAGCCTTCCTCGGGCGCCAATTGACGCGTAGGTCGAACTGATTCACATGCTCCTATTACTTACTTTGCAGATACACATCGATGCAGGCCTTTCGCAATCTGCTCAAGGAGGTGGGCGACCTGGCGGGACAGCGCGAAGTGGTCTCCGAGTCCCTCCAGCTCCAGGTCATCCAGGCAGTGACGCTCCTCTCCAAGACACTGCGCGAAGATCGCAAGGTGAGTGCGTGGGCTAAGCCCATGATGGACGGCTAACTAATTCCGATCTTATGTATTCTCCCTTACAGAAATGCCTTAGCGATGGTGCAATGCTGCAACAGAACCTCACCACACAGCTCTCCTCGCTGGACCGGGCCAAGCGGAACTACGAGAAGGCCTACCGGGACTCGGAGAAGGCCGTGGACAGCTACAAGCGGGCAGACATGGACCTAAATCTTAGTCGTGCCGAGGTGGAGCGCTACAAGAACGTGATGACGGCGAAGATCCAGCAGTCGGACGACGCCAAGAACGAGTATGCCAACCAGCTGCAGAAGACCAACAACCTGCAGCAGCAGCACTTTAGCATGCTCCTGCCCGCCGTTCTTAATCGGCTGCAGGAACTGGACGAGAAGAGGACGCGCGGCATTCGAGAGTTCATCATTGGGGCGGCGGAGGTGGAGTCCTCGGTGGCGCCCATCATTGCCCGCTGCATGGAGGGCATTGTCAAGGCCGGCGAGTCCATCAACGAGAAGGAGGATTCCTTCAAAGTCATAGAAAGGTTTGTTTGGATTTTAAATTTATTTTTCCTAAATTTTACTCATGGTAACATGTTTCCCAACAGATACCAATCCGGCTTCACGCCACCACGTGACATACCTTTTGAGGATCTGTCCAAGCTCGATCCGGATGCCGTGCAGGAATCGCACTACAGCAACTCGATATCGAACCACCTGACGATGAAGGGCACGATGGGTGCCAACAAGCTGAAGAAGCGCGTGGGCATCTTCAATATATTCGGCAGCACCAAGGTGAGGGAGGGAGCTCACGTCCGCTTCTGGGGGTTCATCGGTGGGGTGACCTTTTCCACTTTTCCACTCTCTCTCTCTCTCTCAAACTTTAAAGTCCAGAGTTTTCAGTTCTCCTCACGTTTGTCTCCTCCGTTCCATTCTCTGCACCAGCCTCTTGAGTTGAGCCGCTTCTTGATTAGTTGTTAAGTTTCGTGTGTTCGTTCGTATCGATAAGTCGTAGGCCTCGGTTATGGTTTGTGTCTCTTATGGTTTACTCATCCAGTCTTCTCTCTTTTCCGTTCTATTTCTATATCTTTATATTGGTTTGATCGAATCTGTCGATACCCATTATTTATTTAAACTTGGACCATGGTGATGTCTGTGTTGCCGTAAGTACCAAGTGTCCCAGGCCTCGTTTTCGTGATCCCCATCCGTGCTAAATACATACACCACATTCTCTGAGCAAAGACAATATAATGAATAAGATGCGTAACGCATTATATTGTCTTTGCACATACTACATATTACTGCATATTGCCATGTTTTGTGTGTCTCTCATTTACTAATACTCGGCTTTGCTTTTTGAGTTTCCCCTCACGAAACGCCCCAAGCGAAATCCCAAATCCCAAAGCTTCTTCTACAAACTGCAAATTATTAATTGAATTAACTCTTGATTTCTACCTTTGTACACATATTTGTTGCGCTGCCATTCGGTTTTTGAAATGATTGAAATGCTTAAACTCACACGAACACAAACACAATACCACAAACATGTGATACAATTTAAATAAAATGCAATTACTAAAACAATTCGCTGCCAATAGCAACGGCAGATAATTGAAGCCTGCATCACCATGAAGGTATGATGAATCTCTCTCAGCTCTCTCTCTCTCTCCTAACTAACTCTAAATCTAACTCGTAACTAAGCCTAGCCTAAACCATAGCCCCTAAACAACACTATCTCGCTATCTACTAATCACAATGCAGCTAAATACGAATCTAACCATCACTAGCAAGCATTATATCGTTTCCATTAATTTTAATTAATAGCCTCTGGGCCACCACCACTTTCACTTTAAACGCCTGAACGATCGGCATATTCTTGGCCTTAGTTTAAGTCAAGTCAAGTTCCAAAAATAACACAACCTATTAAATATAATTAAATGTTTAAGAAAATAACCAAGTAGCAGCCGCCGCACACTCACACATTATCACTAAATCTTCTACTTTATGATTTCCCTTCAGTTGAGTCTTTTTATTTAAAAAAAACCCCTCTGCATGATTGAATGTCGCCTGCCTTTATCGCCTCTGTTATTTTCCCTTATGTTCCATTTCCATAACTTTTCTTTATGGTATTTTTTAATGGCCTGTTGATGTCGGAAACGGGTTTTTAGTGATTGATGTCGAAAGCGGGTCATTGGATTATCAGAATATTTGCATTTATTGTTTCCCTTTCGTTTCTGTAATGATTTTTGTTTATGAATTGTGAACTATTTTGAATCACTGCGTGAAACCAAATACTATAATAACAAGATGCATAACGGCCTGACGTTTGAATTGAAATATAGGTATAAATTAAAAATTAAAAGTTCCTGAAACAGATCAACATAGTTTCATTAAGAAAATCTTTTATAATGTTTCGAGGAAATTGGTCCTTAAACTGGTTTTCGAAGAAAGTTAAAGACTTACATTCTTAGAGCCAGCTCGTTACTCATCTTGTTATTATAAGGTCTTTGCTGCAACTCTCTCTTTTGTTGTTGTGGATGTCGCCTTGCTGTATAACTCGTGTTGTCCTCTTTTCTTTATATATAGTCCTAATTTGTATCGTATTTATTACTCATTGCATTCGCCTCTCAATATGTATCATTATATTTATTTTATATTCCAAACTAATCCTTGTGTTGATGCACACAGAATTCCCTGACTGCGGACGGGCAAAAGGAGGACTTCAGCGATCTTCCACCGAATCAGCGGAGAAAGAAGCTGCAGGGCAAGATCACCGAGCTGCAGCAGAAGATTGCCCAGGAAACGAATGCCAGGGATGGCCTGATGAAGATGAAGATCGTCTATGAGGCGAACTCTTCGCTGGGCAATCCCATGACCGTCGAGGGGCAACTGAACGAGTCGGAGCACAAGCTGGAGAAGCTGAAGCTGGATCTGAAGAAGTACCAGGGCTACCTGGACAAGGCCAGTCAGGCGCAGGTGGCCACCAGTAGTCCGCAGGCGAATCGAAATCAATTGCAAAACGGTCACCGAACCTCTAGGTGAGCTTGCTTTTGTGATTTAAGTCAATCCGGAGTGTAATGAGGTTCCTTTTCGTTTTTAGACATTCCAATGGCAGCGCCGATGACCATCATGAAGATGGCGACGACCAGCCCGACGATGCTGGCAGCTTAAGCAGGTCAGGTTCTGAGGATAATGTGGCGCAAATACAAAATGGGCATAATAATAACAATAACGGGTACACTCATAAGTCTACGTTCAATGTTTATACTATATATATATATATCCCTCACCCACATATACATTATACTCGTACATACATTATCGTAGTATTATGATTTGGCATATCTAATCTCATCACATTGCACTTTTTCTAACGGTGTATGTGTGGCATTTTCATAGGGTGTTGGTTCTTCCACCTTTTTCGGTTTCTCATTTGCATAAAACAAAAATCTATATAACAAAATAACACAGCCCAGAAAGCAGAACTCATAAGTAATATAAATTACGAGCCCTGCCAGAAAAGTCCACAAAAATGCCCAAAAGAAGCAAAATTCTAAATAACAATTAGCTTTGACTCTTAATTTGTAGCTCTTAAATTGTAAATCTCGTTTTTGGTTTGATCTTTGACCTTTTGATTTGATTGCTTTATACACCAAACATGACAACACTGATGAATAATGTGAAAATTGCAACTTCTTCAAATATTTCGTTTCATTTTGCCTTTTCCCTTGGTGAAATCCAGCAGTTCGGCCAGTCCCGAAAGCGGCTTAGGCACTTCCCACACATCGCTGCCCGGCTCCGGACAAGGCAGTGCCAATGAGAATGCCATCGGCGAGGACACCTACTACGAAACGGAAGTGGAGACACTGAATCCACTGGGCACATGTCGAGCCCTGTATCCTTTTGAAGGTGAGTTTCTAAGAAAAGTTAAATTATAATCTTATTTTAATTTTTAAAATCCTTTTAAACAGCCTCCAGCGAGGGCAGCATACCCATGAACGAGGGCGAGGAGCTGCAGGTGATTGAGATCGATCAGGGGGATGGATGGACGCGGGTGCGGCGGGCGAACAACTCGAATGGCTGGGACGAGGGCTTTGTGCCCACGAGCTATATCGAGTGCACGCTGTACGCTTAGGCTTAAGATTAAGGTTTTAAAAGTTACCTACTCGGCAAATCTAGCGTATGTCTGATTCATTTTGTGTACTTTTGTCATAACTTTGCGTTCTGTAGGACAGCCATACCATTTCACACACACACAAAAACACCCACTGAACACATCAAACCCTTCTTCACACTGTACATTTTTGACCTAAGCCAAGTTCGAGAGACATTTTACCCTTTGTATGCTTTGTGTATTTACTTTGATTTTAGAAAGTCATTGATCCTATGGCAGTGCAAGCTATATCATACTATACCCATAGTCATATGTGCACCTACGAGCAGACCTCACCTAATTGTAAGCACGCAACGTTTCCCTCTTCACCCATAACAATCAGTCATGATCTATCAGCCATGATTTATATACTCATATATAGAACCAGATTTATATGGCACTTGAATACGTGAGAACATGAAAAGAAACCTAGAAGTAAAGCTAAAAGAAAAAGTAGTCTCGTGAACACGTTTTCGTTTCGATAATGTGTTGACGATACTATTTTTGCTCAGTGCAGCACAGGGCACCTGTCGCTTTTCCCCCGCTGACCAAATGGGGAAAAGCGGCCGCGTGCCACTAAATACGCAAAGATCAGAAGGACATCGATCACACTCGAGACTCAAGGATATGTGTAGGCAAAAGTTATGGCAATCTTGCATGACACACATACGCGGAAGAGAACGCGCTAGCTTGTTTTATATATTTCATATGAATAGCAACAATTGTACATTTTTACTTTACACACAAACTCTATGCATAATTCGTACTCTTAATTTAATGATGATAATTTTGTATTGCTCTTTGCCTTGTACATTTTCACACACACACCACACACACACACAGCCAAGTGCAGCAGGTAATTAAGTTCTTAGACTTTAAGTTCACAAAAACATTTAAGGCTTAAGTCAGGCGCAAAGCCGGGGCGTATGCCACTTTGCAATTTACATTTATTTATAACATTAACGAGATATACACTGCTGCTGTATATTTCGTAGACCACAATCAAAAACTGAAAACGCAAGTCTGCGGGAAGCATCCAGGCGGAGCGAGCTAGATCTTTAGTTGGGCAATCCTGCTAGCCTCCCCCACATGTATTTTGTACTTTCATTTCGCATATATATGCTTTAGCCTTTAGCCTTTAGTCCTTAAGTGTGCAGAAGCAACTGATGATACTGATGGATTCTGTTTCTCTTATGTTAAATATAAACGATGTAAACGAATGAATGGTAAACTAACACACTGCGCGAACGCAGCCAATAAATAATTCCAAAATTCTTAAATTTATCTAATTTTAAATTCGAACCGCAATGCAGGCACATACGTATTAACGATTCAAAATGTTTACAACATCAAATGGAGGGCGAACAATTGAGTTTAAGTGACGAAACTACGGCAAGTGTATGTGAGAATTGTCAGCATAATAAAAGTATTTGCAATTAATTTAAAAAGCCTCTGAAAAGTATTTGTATTACAGTTCAGGAAAGGGGGGTTTAATGAAACTTAAAGGAGTTTATATAATTTTACATATTTGAATATCTCGCACTGCAATGTAAGTGTCAATTACGAACTTATCGTTAACAAGAAAGAAAGCTAACTTTGGCCAGCCAAAGTTTGTTATACCCTTGCAGGTAACAATTAAAATATATTATAACTAAGCCAAAAATACATTAATTTGGATTCGGAAAGCAGTTTTGTGTTAGTTTTTATTAATTTAAAAAAACTTCATACCAATTTAAAATTTTAAGAAATCAAATTTTTTGGCCATTTTTGCAAATTTTAATGGCCAAAAAATCGATTTCTTCCGGACATGCCTAGAAAGATTCGCATGTTAATGCTGATTAAGAATATATATACTTTATAGGGTCGGAAACGTCTCTTTCACTGCGTTGCAAACAAAAAAACACTCCTTATTCCCTTATTCGGTAAGATGAAAGGGTATGATTTAAGAATTAGGGTAGGTATAAGTAGTGTGGCTCCATTCTAGACCCTCCAATTAGAGCTGAGCTCATTTCTGATCCAAATTATTAATAATAGTAATAAATTATATTTTATAAACAAAATAAATACATATATATATATTTTCAGCTTTAACAGTCCATATAGTCTGACAGTCCGTTTTTTAAACAAAAGGTCATTCAGTTTTGGAGCTATCTGGAAAAAACAGTTACTAAACTAAAAAATGATATATATTCTAATTTCATAATTTTTATCATCATATTTTATTCCATTTTGAGGAATTTCTGCTTTTATTTTATCTAAATCGGACTGCTAAATTATAAAGCTGCAATAGGAACTATTTCTTACTGTATTGAACAATGTAAATATAAACTGTAAACATAAACTATATAGGTAAAAGTAAATGAATTAATTAAACTTTTTTTAAGAAACTTAAAACATTTTATTTGTGTCAAAATTATATTAATATACTATATTACTGGCATAGAGAGTGATCGCCATGTTTATATAAATTTTTACGAAAATTGTAATATAAAAATATATAAACAATTTTTAAATTGTTAATTTATTAAAAATATTAATGAAATTTTAAATCTAAAAAACCAGGGCTTCTACTTACAACTATCGATAATTTCAAGTATCGGATACCGTTAAATAGGCTCGTTTTACAACACTGAAACTTAAGCTCGAAATTTGAATTATTCTCGTTACTTTTGTTTTTATTTAAATCTCTTTCCCCCTTAAAAAATTTAAAATCTCTAAGAGTTTGCCTTGTAATAGTTTGAATATTTATTTCATCAAATGCTTGCACATAAATATATTCATATATAGTTGATGTATGTATGTATAAGGGTATACAGTTGGGGTTAAATATATATGTGTTGTATAAATAGTGGTATTTTTTATTGTATTCAACACCTATAACTGCACGTAAAGAGCACATTCTGTTTTAACAATAGCCACTTAGGTACTTCTGCGGTTAACGGTCGAATGCAGTTCAAAACACACAAACAACATCTAAAAAAAATGCGTTACGATATTGGCCGAGAGTTTAATACATTTGTGTCTGTCCTGCATATATATTATTGCTATATACGCATTATATCGTGTGTAAATGTGTATATAGGAGGGTGGAGATCAGCATACCAATTTGTCACATTTTATAGTTTTCAAAGAACAGGCAACACAAGTCGAACAACATTGAAATAAAATGCATTTTCTAAGTATTCTCTTGTTTAACGATAAACGGTAAATTTCTAGTTATTGTCCTTAGGTTTTTGTTTGGATATTCGATTTCCTTTAAGATATATAAGTATTCGATTGGCTCCAATCAGCATCTCGCACTCTTAATTGACATCTGCCGCAGCTTCATCCTATGGAGGGCATCATCGTCTCGACGAACCACAAACAACTCAATTCAGTTCCCAGCCAGCTTTGTGATGAAAATAAAACTAAGTAAATGAAACGTGTTTCGTTTTGTTTTTGGTTTTTGGTGTGTAAAAAAACTCAAGTCTTTTTCTTTTTTTTTAGTGTGTAAACTAAACTAAAATCGCGAAAATAAAAATCACAAATTGCAAATCGGTAAAGAATATCGCTCTCTAGGCTAAGGACGATGCACGCACACAAAACTTGACATTAGCTGCTGCTGCTGCTGCTCTCCAGCTTAGGACGTCGCAATGACGCCGCCAGGACCTGGCAGCCCGCTAGGGCGACCGGTCAAATAGGAGTCCACCTGACGAGCGGCCTGACGACCCTCGGTGATGGCCCAGACGACCAGCGACTGGCCACGCCGGCAATCTGTGAATGGAGGAGTGATAAAGGGAGTGAGTAATGGGGATTTCTTATGGCTTATCCTGCGTTTAGGGAGATTTATAATAAAAAATATTTTTGGGGTCTGTGTTATAGACACTTCTTCAGACTTACCGCCCGCCGCAAACACCTTGGAGTTGGAGGTGCCATACTGTCCATTGCAGGCCTTCACATTGCCACGCGGATCCAGCTCCAGGCCCAGCTCCCCGGGCACCGTCTTCTCCGGCCCCAGGAAGCCCATGGCCAGCAGTATAAGGTCGGCGGGGAAGTACTTCTCAGAGCCGGCCACCTCCGCCATGCGCCACTGTCCCGTCTCCGTCTTGGTCCACTCCACCTCGACGGTGTTCACGCCCTTGATGGTGCCATTTTCGCCGACAAACTCCTTGGTGGTGGTGCAGTACTGGCGTGGATCCTTGCCCCACTTCAGCTTCACCTCCTCGTGGCCGTAGTCGACGCGGAAGACCTTCGGCCACTGCGGCCAGGGGTTGTCCTCGGCGCGCTTCTGCGGCGGCTCCGGAAGAATTTCGAATGTGGTGATGCTCTTGGCACCCTGACGGAGCGAGGTGGCAATGCAATCGCAACCGGTGTCACCGCCGCCAATAATGATCACATCCTTGCCCGCAGCCGAGATGATGTCCTGCTTGCCGCCCAGCTGCTTCTTTTGCTGCGCCTCCAGGAACTCCATGGCGAAGTGGATGCCCTTCAGGTCACGATTGGCCAGCGGCAGGTCGCGGGGCCAAGTGGAGCCCGTGGTCAGGAGGACGGCGTCGTACTCCTGCAGCAGCTGCTCGGCCTTCAGGTCCTTGCCCACATGGACATTGGTGCGGAACTCGATGCCCTCGTCGGCCATCAAGTCCACTCGCCGCTTGACCACCTCCTTGGAGAGCTTCATCGTGGGAATGCCGTACTGCAACAGTCCACCGACGCGATCGTTGCGCTCGAAGACGGTCACAAAGTGACCGGCGCGGTTCAGCTGCTGGGAGGCAGCCAGACCCGAAGGCCCGGAGCCCACAATGGCCACCCGCTTGCCGGTGCGCACCTCGGGAATCTCCGCCTTGATCCAGCCCTGCTCGAAGGCATGGTCGATGATGGCGCACTCGATGTTCTTGATCGTCACCGCCGGCTCCGAGATGCCCAGGACACAGGAGCCCTCGCAGGGAGCGGGACAGACGCGGCCGGTGAACTCCGGGAAGTTGTTGGTCTGCAGCAGCTGGCGCAGCGCCTCCTGCCACTCGCCGTGGAAGACGAGGTCGTTCCACTTGGGAATGATGTTGCCCAGCGGGCAGCCCGTGGAGTTGGACTGGCAGAAGGGAACGCCGCACTCCATGCAGCGAGCAGCCTGGACCTTTAGGTTCTTGCGCACATGCGGGAAGTTATAGACCTCGTCCCAGTCCTTTTGTCGCTCCCCGGCATCGCGGTAGGGCGCCGATTCCCTTTTGTACTTGACGAAGCCGCGGGTCTTGTCCAAAACGCGGTCGGCCCGCTTCTGCTCTAGGGCCACGTCCTGGATGGCCTCCTCGATGTCCTTAATGTGCGGCTCATGCTTGCCATTGCCATTCTCGATGGCGGCTGGCTTCAGAGGTTGCTCCGCCGCCTCCTGCTCGGCCATGTCCTGGAGGGCCTTCTGGTACTCGTACGGGAAGACCTTGACGAACTTGGCCTGTGCCTCGGCCCAGTTATCGAGTAGCTCCTTGGCCACCTTGGAGCCGGTCTTCTCAATGAAATCGCCCAGCAATTGCTTCACCAGCTGCACATCCTTGCCAATCTCCAGCGGCAGCAGCTCCACACTCTCCGGATTCACCTTGGGCTTGAAGGATCCGTCTATGTCGTACACATAGGCTATTCCACCGGACATTCCAGCGGCAAAGTTACGGCCAGTGAGACCCAGAATGACCACCAATCCTCCAGTCATGTACTCGCAGCCGTGGTCACCCACGCCCTCCACCACAGCCGTGACTCCAGAGTTGCGCACGCAGAAGCGCTCGGCGGCAATGCCGCGGAAGTAGGCGGTTCCCTCGGTGGCTCCATACAGGCAGACATTGCCCACGATCACGTTCAGGTGCGACTCGAAGGGAGCCGTGTCCGGCGGAGTGATGACCACGTTGCCACCGCACAGACCCTTGCCCACATAATCGTTGGCATCGCCCTTCAGAGTGACATTAACGCCGCGAGCCAAGAAGGCGCAGAAGCTCTGGCCGGCGGAGCCCTCCAGGAAGATGTCGATGCTCTTGCCAGCGGGCAGGCCAGCCTCGCCATATTTGCTGTAAGGACAAATAAGGATTATCTGTAAATAAAAACGATAAAATTTGAAACCCACCAAGCAATATGGTAGCTGAGAGTAGAACCGAAGGCTCGCTCCTCGTTGTGAATGCGCATCTTGACCGTGACATTGTCGTCGGCGCCACTGAAGATCTGCTGGGCCTTGGCAATCAGTTGGTTGTCCGCACGCTTCTCCAGCTGGAAGTCCTGCTTTACCGAGCCACCCACTATGTTGGTGCCAGGACGTAGTTCCAATGCTGGCTGCAGGAGCAGCTTCAAGTCCAAGTTACTGGCCTTGGCATCGCGCTGGCTGGCGATGCGCAGGAGATCGGTGCGACCAATCAGATCCTGGAACTTGCGAATGCCCAAGCCGGCCATGATTTTGCGGATCTAATAAGGAAGCGAGAGATGTGAGTATGAAATTAAGGATAATAATATTTATTTAGGTACTTACATCCTCTGCCAGCATGAAGAAGAAGTTAATCACATGCTCTGGCTTGCCAGTGAATTTCTTGCGCAGCACTGGATCCTGGGTGGCAATGCCCACAGGACAGGTGTTCAAGTGACACTTGCGCATCATGGTGCAGCCTATAATTAGGAAGAACAAATGGTATTTAAATATAAAAAATATATTTACTAAAATAATAGGATAAGCCATTAGGATTTACCATTATTTAGGATATAATATTTCAAAAACAAGGATCCTTTTACTTACCCATGACTATCAAAGGAGCTGTACTGAAACCAAACTCATCGGCACCTAACAAAGCAGCCACCACTACATCGAATCCTGTGCGCAGCTGTCCATCGGCTTGTACAATCACACTAAAGGAGCGGGGAGAACCATCCAGGAGGAAGCATCGTCATCATCATCATCAAATCCAGACCGTTTAAGAGTGGGGGGAAGACACGACATAGAAAGGAAGGCAATGTTAGCTAACTCAAGACCCGCCGAAGGTTCAATGTAATGAGAAGAAATTACGAATGGAGCACAGCGCGACGAACGTGATCGAGTGAGCAAGTGAGTGGAGTGGAGTAGAGCGAGTGGACTGGAGTTGGGATGTGGTTTTCGGATCGATCGAATCGTGTATCGTTTATCTGCTGGCTGGGAAAGTGGCTTAGATCACGGATATTTCCTTGATTTCATCGCTTCAGGATATGATTATGGGTTTTCTTGTTTTCTTTTAGATTTTAACTGGGTAAATCCCTGGATTTTTTGAGTGCCAATCATCTCTTCTTTGATAGAAACTCTTTTCCACATCAGAGAATCAGTTCAGGTCACAATGCCAATGGAGTTAGAGGCTCCATTTAATATGGATCCCTTCCTTAAGCAGGCTTTCAAGTCAGTCTCTTCTGCCTGTCTTGCCCATCCGCCGTGTCATCGTCCTCCTGCCCACACCGCTCCCACTGGCCACATGTACGGAGGAGGAGTTTCAATGGGGTTGTGTCTACGGGGGATCAGCCCAACAACTTTCCGATGATCAATGGATCTCTGCATTTTGGGAATACATGTTCTGAACAGGTTTTCCAACGCTGTCATCTGGATAACCACCAGGCACTTCGGTAATGTATCGGTTCATGATTAGTAACAACACAAGAGGAGAGAGCGGAAATGGCTCTGAAGCCGGCTTTCTCCTGGTCGGAAACTTACCGTGATCGTAGATTGTTCAGCACCAGCACCTGATGGGTCTCGGCCACGCCCAGCTCCCAGGGCAAACCGGCATTCTTGATGCCTGTCCAAGAGCTGGCGCCGGTTCCACCATCATGTCCCGAAATAACAATATGCTCGGCTTTGCCCTGCAATGGGATAATCACGATAACAAAGAGTAAATCCTAAAGGAACCTTCTACCAACTCACCTTGGCCACACCGGAAGCCACCACACCAACGCCCACCTCGGACACCAGCTTCACACTGATGCGTGCATTGGGATTGGAGCACTTCAAGTCGTAGATCAGCTCGGCCAGATCTTCGATGGAGTAAATGTCGTGATGCGGCGGTGGGGAGATAAGACCCACTCCGGGCACCGACTTTCGGGTCTTGGCTATGTCCTTGGTCACCTTATAGCCCGGCAGCTCGCCACCCTCACCTGGCTTGGCTCCCTGGGCCATCTTGATCTGCAGATCATCGGCATTGGCCAGGTAAGAGGCGGTCACGCCAAAGCGACCGGAAGCCACCTGCTTGATAGCAGAACGGCGGCTGTTATTGGGGTCCTGATCTGCAGGGGAAAGAGGTGGAGTTAGGACACCTAATCCCTATAAAAACCCTCTTTAAACTTACTCAAATAACGATCAGAATCCTCGCCACCTTCGCCCGTGTTGCTCTTGCCGCCAATGCGATTCATGGTAATGGACAGAGTCTGATGGGCCTCCAGGGAGATGCTGCCAAAGCTCATGGCGCCAGTGGCAAAGCTGTTTTATCACAAAGTAAATATATACAGATTCAAGATTTCTATAGCTCCTAGGACCACTTACCGCTTGACAATCTCGCTGGCGGGCTCCACCTCCGATAGATCAATCTTCTGGCGATCAGTGACGAAATCTAGCTGTCCGCGCAGCGCACACCGGCGCACACTCTCCAGCGTGGTCTTCTTGAAGGCCTCAAATGCATCCAGGTTCTTGTTGACCGCCGCCTCCTGCAGGCTGCCAATGGAGGAGGGCTCGTTGATGTGGGCCTCGCCACCGTGACGCCAGTGGTATTGTCCCGGATTCCTTAGGATGCGCGTGTCCGGCGAGGTCTTGCCATAGGTGAGCTGATATCGCTCCAGGCCCTCCTTGGCCAGAATTTCCAGGGTGACGCCACCGATGCGGCTCTGGGTGCCGCGGAAGCACTTGGCCACGAGATCGGTGCCCAATCCCACAGCCTCGAAGATCTGGGCACTCTTGTAAGACTGCAAAGTGCTGATGCCCATCTTGGCCATCACCTTGGCAATGCCCGTGTCAATGGCCTGGGCATAGGCGGCGTAGATCTGCTTGTCGCTGACCTCCGGTCCGATTACTCCGTCATCTCGCAGAGCCTGGGCCAATTCGAAGGCCAGATACGGGCAGATGGCATCTGCTCCGTAGCCGAGGAGCACACAGATGTGGTGGACTTCGCGGGCCTCCGCCGTCTCCACCACAATGCCCACCTTCATGCGCTGCAGCGTCTCGATCAGATGGTGATGCAGGGCTCCCAGTGCCAGCAGAGCGGACACGGCTACCTTGCCGCCAATTCCTGCTCCACGATCGGAGATCACCAGCAGCTGGTAGCCAGCCTGAGCCGCCGAATAGCCCTCGCGGCACACACGATCGATGCAGTCCAGGTAGCCCTGGACGCCGTCGTTGTACTGGAATGTGATGTCCAGGACCTTGGTCCGCCAGCCGCGGTGCGTGTTCCGCTTGAGCAGCTGGGTGTCTGGAATGCTCAGTATGGGATTGGTCAGCCAGATGCGGTGCACCTGCTGCGCCGATGGCTGCAGCAGATTGGCCTCCGGTCCGAGGGGGCACTGCATCGACATGACCACCTTCTCGCGGAATGGATCGATGGGCGGGTTGGTCACCTGGGCGAACAGCTGCTTGAAGTACTCGTAGGGAATCGGCTGGAAGCTAGAGAGGCAGGCCAGCGGGGCATCGTTGCCCATGGAGCCAAGAGCTTCCTTCCTGGATTTACATAGTGAGGATAGTGTTCAGTAAAATGGATGAGATATCTCCCAATACCACTTACTTGTTCTTGAACATGGGAATGAGCAGCATGTTGACCGTCTCCGTGGTGTAACCGAACAGGGAGAGACGTGGATCGAAGATGCCCCTCTGGGAGGCAGGAAGCTTGGCCAGCTCATCCACCTGCGGAGTGTTGAGCACATTCGCATTGCGAATCTCGTCCAGGGTGATCTGTTCAAGAGCACAAGAGACCGATTAAGGGGATTCACGGGAGGAGGAAGAGCAAAAAGCAACCAAAGAGCATGCATAATGGAACGCAACGGGGAGGCAATAACGGAACGCAGCTCTACGGACTACTTCAAATCTTGGGCTAGGACCTAGGGCAACCTCTGGGTTCGTTAACTCACCATCTGCATCAGTCCCACAACAAACACACACACATTTGAGATTCAGATTTAGGGGATAGCATGAGAGAGAATGGACGAATTTAGACCAGATACATATATTATTAGATTATTCGATTCGATCATTTAGTTTGCCAAAATTTCGTGTCTGGAGATGAGTTGAGTGTCACTCGAGATGATTAGTAGTAGTGGGAATCGAGCCTGTGAGCCTGATCTGTGTAGAATAGTTGGATTTCTTGGATATTGAATTCTAATTTACAAAAATGTACCTATGTATTTATGAGAAATTTCATAAAAACAATAAAAATGTTCGTATAAAAAAGTATTCTGAGAATTTTATAATAAAAATAAGATTTTGCAAAAGTTTGATTGAATATATATTTGAGGAATGTGTTTAAAAATAACACAGAATGTCATAAAATTGAAGACGAACGTATTTCGAAATTATGAATATTCCATAAAAAAAATATAATTTTATTTTATATAATTTAATACAATTTCAAAGAATATATTTCTTATATTTTTCTATACTCCCAAAATAATTTAATATCCAAGAAATCCATAGACCCTTCTATATTCACGTCCCCATAACCCACCTTTTGCTGCAGCCACTCAGAGTGGGGCCTCGACTTGGAGATCGTGGCCTTCAGCTCAATGTCCTGGATAAGCTTCTGCTCCTTGGTGTCCACCAGTAACATCCTGCCCGGCTTCAAGCGACTCTTCAGGGTGACCTGCGATGGATCCACATCGTAGACGCCCACCTCAGAGGCCATGACCAGCACGTTCTCCTTGGTCACGTAGAAGCGCGAGGGACGCAGTCCATTGCGATCAAGAACGGCGCCAATGTAGCGGCCATCGGTGAAACTGATCAGAGCCGGACCATCCCAGGGCTCCATCACACAGGCGGCCCACTGGTAGAAGTCGCGCTTCTCCTGCGGCATCGTCTTGTCGTTCTGCCAGGCCTCCGGCACCATGGTCATCACCGACTCCGGCAGCGATCGCTCGCTGGCCATGGTAATGAACTCGAGCACGCAGTCAAAGCTGCCCGAGTCCGAGAGATTCGGCTCCACCACGGGATAGAGCTTCTTCAGCTGATCCCCGAACAGATCCGACTGCATCACGCCCTCGCGCGCCTTCATCAGGTTCACGTTTCCCCGGAGAGTGTTGATCTCACCGTTGTGGGCGAGTACCCGGAGTGGATGGGCCCGTTCCCAGCTGGGGAAGGTGTTGGTGGAGAAGCGCGTGTGGACCAAGGCCAGGTACGTCTCGAACTCGGGATCCTTGAGGTCCGTGTAGTAGTCCCACAGCTGGTCCGAGGTGAAGAGACCCTTGTACACCACCGTGCGATCGGACATCGAGCAGATGTAGAAGCGTCGACCGGGTTTGATCAGCTCGTGACTGGCCCTCTTCCGCAGAACGAACACTTGCCGCTGGAAGGTCTTCTCATCGCTGCCCTCGGGACGACGCACAAACACCTGACGCGACAGAGGCTCCGACTTGCGGGCCACCACGCCGATGGCTGCCTGATTGGCCGGCACAGTGCGCCAGGCAATCACCTCCAAGCCAAGGCTCTTGGCCAGCTCATCGAACTCCTTCTCGGCGGCAGCATGCTGGGCCTCATCCAGGTAAAAGATGCCCGTGGCATAGTCACCCAAGTCCGGCAAGGTTACAGCTTGCTTGGCACTGAAAGGGGAAAAGAAAGTAATGGAGATTAGTGAAAAGATTTTGTAATAAGTATTATTTATGCATTTCCAGCTTCCTCATAATGGATTCTCTCTCATTCTCTTGATTGGGTCACGGCTATGGCGCACTACTTGTACACATTCCCCCTCCTAAAATGTCTATAGTAATGCGCCATTAAATCGCTCATAGTCAGGTTTCCATTTACTGCAATTGAATCCGACTCGCCCGGTTCAGTTATTTCAGTCGTTCATTCATCCACAAGTCTCACCTTATCAGCGTCTCTCGAGAAGCTGTCAGCGGTCCAGCCGTCACAACTTATAACCACCCCATATACCCCACCGATTCGCTTGAATCGTCTGACTATCACCACCTGTTATTACTTGCCATTCAAATATGCATTTGTACAGAGAAAGAAATTGATGATAATTTTAAAAACTTGGGTTTATTTTCTTATTTAAAAAAAATATATAAATTACCAATTTCACTCTCAATTCATATTTCAATTCATAATTCGATATATATTCATAATTTGATTGAAAATCACTTATGTTAATGCTAATTTACCTTTATTATTAATAAGGAACCACTGACATGAAAATGTTATCAGTATTTATGCCAAGAGTGAACAGACTTATAAAAAACCTTCTGCATGTCTTCTGATATAGCGATCTATATGAACAAGACCCTAAGAGGTTAACTTATTTAAAAATGATTTATTTTTATCTATAAAGAATAGTTATAACCTACATTTTGTTGTTATAATTACCAGAGAATATTCAATGTTTCCTAATATCCTATTTATTTTAAAATCCTCAAGTACAACTTTTTTCTCCCTGTGCATTTCAGCTGAGCTCGTAACCGAGAAGCTCGTTCTTATTACGTCGCAGCATTCCGCTCAATCCGTTGGACGGCTGACGGACTGACCGGCTAAATGTTTTGCCATAATTTCGCAATTAGTCCAAGACTTGAGGCGGTCCTTGAACTTGGCATTCGGCGCCGGCGACGACTTGTTGCTCACAGATCGCTATCTCGTCGTCAGCTCTCCTCCGTCACTTGGCACGTGTGCGTGTCTAGAGGGAATTTCATGCTCTCTGTGAGTGGCATGCAAAGAATTTCACCAGAATTTCTTAAGCTTCTCTCCAGAACCTCTAAAAATCTCTCGGAACACCCGAAATATGTTCGGACATATCAATTAAACCCTCGGGCCAGACGCTAATTAAACTAGATTTATGGTCTGTCGTGCGACATTACGCGTTTTAATCACCCAACCAGTCGGCACATCCATCTATCGCCTCTCTATTGTATATATATTATACAGATTCTGACAGCTGGGCCACTAATTACATAGCAAATAGTTGCAAATTCGCGCCATTGATTATCACATTGAGTTGTAAATCTATGGGACAGTGTCGTTTTTATTAGCTAGGGTTCGGGAAATACGCTTTCCATTAGGCTTCCATTGAGAAGGATGCCAATTTAAAACTACCAGACATTTATCGATAAATATATTTATATATTCATCCATAAATATCCCCCTGGTAACAAAGTTTTAGTCTGATAACAAATATTAAATAGGGGTCAATGTAATTGAACTTAAATTCATGGAAATCTTTACCATGTTTGACTTTGATTTAAGTGATTTAAACCTGTTAACCCTATTAAACTTGTCAAACAATCTATGATTTTCATTTCTTTTTGCTTAAATAATTTTTAAATTTTTATTGAGCTTGCCAATTCTGCTCAGAATTGGGTCAGTAAATACCTCTATTATATCTATGAAACCCTCTTATTAAATTATTAAAATAATTTTCACCTATCCAAGCATTACTATTAACTCCCTAACCTAAGTATCTATTAATATTAAGTGCCCTCCAGCTGGTGAAATTCCCAAATTGTTCTTCGCTTGGACATTGGTCTGATTCTAACCAGACTAAACCTCATTACTATGCACATCTGGTACCCCATTTACACTGGACCGAGTGTGGGGGGCTACAAGTGGGGACCTTGCCGTGTTTTTCCATTTCGCATTGTCAAGCTAAATAATATAATATAATATTGTGGAATGGAATAATTTGAGTAAAGTAATTGCCTGCAAATGTGTGGCCTCCATGCCCCTCTTCACTTTGGCTAGTCCCTATAAAAACGTTTTATCCCATATATAGCCTATTTAATATATATACTAGGTTTACTTTATATATATACCGCTCTGAGCAAAGCGTGACGAAAACAAGAACCGTGCCAAAATGCTGACAAAATAAGTAAAATAAACAGAAAACAGAAATCGTCGGTCGGGAGCAGAGAGCAGATGTTGTAGGTTTTAGCAAATACTCTCGGGTAGACATATGTACACATTTTATGTACATGACCATGACTGCGTCTTGGTCTCCACCGCAGTGAGGATATATCTCTGCAGATCTGTGGATGTGCCTCATTTCAACAGACTATTTTTGACGTCCGCTCGATTTCTGTCTTCACAGTACGTTACGTTGGCCAATGAAGGGTAGCCAGCCATCGGGGAATAAGGCAATTGCAATTTTAATGCCCTCCCTTGCATGCAACAAAGATAACATCTGTGTGCTTTAATAAATATTTTATGGATATTATGAGTGCATTCTCATTCACACATTGTTGTATTCAGAGCGAAATATCTCACTAGAAATTGTTACGTGCTTATATTCAGTCATAACGCAAAGTGGGACTCACTATCGGATGTGACTATGCGATGGTGTCTCCTTTTGGGAGAGCAGAAAATTTAATAGATGTATTCCTGAAGTATCCCGTTTTTATTGTAAACATTTTGACCATTCAGAGAAGTTTTATATATTTTGTATAATCAAAATACTCTGCAAATCAGTCATAAACCCTCTCTGAACAAGCTTCATGCCAAATTGATTATACTCTTTGTTAGAGAGTAAACCTTAACTGATAGACAGCGACAAACGACACGGCAGCTCTAAACTATTTTCGTATTTCGCGCACGAGATCGCACCGATATCGTCTCGCTTTTCCCCCAGCGCCTCCACTGCCAGTCAGTCTAACCCGCAGACAGGTCCCGTGTAAGCGGTTCGTTCATCAATGGCGACGGCGCCAGAGGAACCGGCATAAATAAGCACCATGCATATATAGTATGTGTTTTGAGTACATATGTACGGATCTTATAGGTAGAACTTACAGAGCCTTGACATAGAGTCCGTGAGGAATGGAAGCCAAGACGCCAGCGCCATCGCCAGTGTCATTGTCGCAGGCGCAGGCGCCACGATGATTCATCCGTTCTGACAGGGTCTGGGCATCACGTAGAATCTAAATATGGAAAGAGGTAGAATTGGAAGGATTAGCAGGATCAGCAGTGTCTAAAAAATAACACTTAAATAGGGAGTGGGTGAAAGGTTTAATAAATTCAGTACAAATTTTTATTGATGATCACTGAACAGTCTTTTAGTTTGTCTTTTTAAAATAGGTTGTTTTTCTATTTAATATTAATATTAAAAGAATTAAGAGTCCTTGATCCTTACCTTGTGAGAGCGCTTGCCATCGATGGCCACGATGAAACCGACTCCGCAGGCCTCGTGCTCGTTCTGGGGATCGTAGAGCCCCTGTTTGCCGGGTGCCTCCCATGGCATCTGCTGCTGCTGCTGCTGCTCCTGGACATCCTGATCCTGCTGCTCTCCGCTCAAATGCAATTCATTCGATTCTTCGATGTTATCGCTGCCGCTGCTGGCCGAATTATCGATGTTATCGAAATTATCGCCGCTAATCGTCGTTGTTGTTGTTGTCGCCTCAACAGTAGCACATTCAAATTCGCAATTGTCAGTGATTGTTGGTGCCATTATACGTTGTTACCGTTGCACTTGCTGAAAATCACTCGCGATCTAATTTGATTTTCACTCGGTTTTCTTTATTTTTTTTTTAGTCTGGTTTAGCGTGTTCAACACCGTACACAATTCAAACAGTTTTTAGTTAACAGAGTAACAGTTCTTTCTGGTTTAATTAGCACAGTTTTAGTTCAGTTTTTCTGTTGGCTGAAAAGATCAAGTAAATGGTAAAAAAGAGGGAAATTTTAAATTTGATTTCGAGTATTTTTCCCGGTTTGTTTTGGTCTGCAGCTTAATGCACTTGAAAATAATTTTTGCACGATATTCAGTTATACTGTTTCGCTTGCGTTTTGCACTATTTTCACCCCCAACTCACACACACACACACACGTACACTGCTAGATATTTTTGTATATTTATTTCAATTTATCTCGCTGCTGGCACACGCGACACTGACGGCTGCTCACAAGCGAATGAGCAACGACCGAGCGTTGGAGCAGTCGAGAACCCGAGAATCCGAGAACCCGTGCCCCAAGATGATCACACTCTCTCCTGGTCGCCGCAAATTCCTCTCCGTACTTGGACTCTCTCATATAGCGCTATAAAAACATCGCGTCTATATCTCTCTGCCCCCCCGTTGCCCATGCAATCGGGCGCCTGATTCAATTCTGATTCAATACTCGTATCATGTAATGCAATTGTGCTTATCGCAAAACTATTCACAGGGACACTTCTATAAGAAATACTTTATAAATATTGATTAAATTCAAGTATTATTAATAATAATTGTTAATTTGTTTATAAAAACAAAAGCTATAAGCATCACCGGGGTTTCGAAACCCTAAAAAAAGAGGTCTAAAAGCATGTAATACATTTTTTGATTTAACAAATTCATTAAAACTTTGTTGTGGTATTCCTTTTTTCTTTAAAATTACACTTTTTTATTATTTACTATTATTTATCTCTTTATTTTGAAACGGCCCCCAGTTACGTTCTGTTCCTAAATCGTAGGAGTATATAAATCTATCAATTCAAAAATTTTAAATGTACTAAAATACATTTATTTATCCCCTAAATATAAGTTCTAGGATTTAAACTGTAGTTAGCACGCTTTCAATCTCCCGCAAACCCGCTCTCTGAGCACCTCTTCACCTGAATGGGTTTTCTAAATTGCTCCCTAAATAGACAGTTCGACGATCGATCGATCGATTCAATTGATTGACGGTTCGGTTGAACAATCGTTGCATCCAGAAGTGGAACCTTGAAAAGCGTGCGCTCACGTAATGCAACAAAATCGCCCCATCTTTACATTGTTTTATCGAACTAGGAACGGCAGTTCCAGATTTAGAATCGTTAAACGTTATCAAATGCAATTGTGGAATGATTTATATATGTAATATAAATATATGTAGCTGGCTTGAAAAACACCACAACAAAATGCTTTAAAATGCGAATTACAAAAGGCTGCAGCACAACAAAAACAATTGAGCAATAACAATTTGAAATATGTGAAATAAACAACAAAACGTATTCTGTTTTTTTTTCAACAGAAGCAATACGAAAACAACAGCAAAAATGTCATTAAATCGGTGTTCTGCTGTCTTAGGATTATAATTTTAGATACTTTTTGTCGAATTTCTGATGCTGCTCCATCTCGGTATCTTGACACATCAGCTAAGAAATAATAACTCACTGTCACACACGGAATATTATTTTTTCATTTACATATCTCTCTATGGGGTCCTTCAACTTTTGACCAGAAAAAATGCATTTGAAAATACACATTTCATTTCAGATACATTTTTGCTCTTTGTGAGCTTCGTTAAAAATAGATTCTCCATTAGAAAGTCATGTTGACGGTGAACTTCTTATTTTGAAAATTTTCCATTGCGCTGTGCGTTTGATTAAATTTTATTTTGCACAATACCCTTTCCCAAAAATAACTTCTATATAGTGGGATTCGTTTAATTAGGCCAACATAAACTAATCAATCAAAAAAGGCAAACCTGCGATAAGAGGAAAGTGTGGTAAGGGGTTTAGATTCCAAGTTCATGGGTTCCAATTGCCTATATTAAATCACTTCCCAGCTAATCAGAGAGACTTTCTATTGTGCTCCGCAGACGATCGACCGAGCTGGCGCTGGTTCAAAGTCCCAGAGAGCGATCGGAATTATCTGGCCGGGGGCTACCACGTCACATCGCAATCTTTGGCGAACCATTCGGGTGACACATTCTCGCCGTCTCGCCACTTGGGGGGATATTTCAGGAGGAGCACGGAAGATGGGGACCATGGAACCGGTTCCCGGCCTGCACCTCGCCGCGATAAGTGCCGAAAATTGGTCGAGCGATAATATTCTCTATTGCGAGAATCTACCTGGTAGTCCAGAGTATTGGGGGTATATCGATCGGTTATATATTGCTTAAGTTCTAAAATCGAAATATGTATTAAGGGTTTGGGAACATATTGTTTCTAGATGAATATAATCCTTAAAATATAATCCAATCTCATAGTGAGATTGGTTCTTTATTTATCAGCGTTAATAGGACTTTATAATTTAAATTACTGTATAACTTTTTTATTTGTCTATAAGGGGCACTCTCTATTTCAAACACCCCCGAATTTCTTATATTTGTTAAATGTTTGTTCCTTTTTTTTGGCTTTTTGGTATCTGGTATCAGGCGTCTAACATGTGCCGGGCGAGTGTCTGGGGCTGAGGCAGCGGCAAGAGGAAGACGGAATTCTCTTTCATTATGTTTTATTTTCGTTTTTTTTTATTATTAAGTTAATAAACTTTTGGCACACCCCGCCGCCACCCCGGCAATTCCACCAAGCCAGATAAGATTCATTCACGACCCAGGCACAAACACTTTAATGGCACACTGAACCTTCCTATGGGGGGATTGGGAAAGGTTTTTTCCTTTCGTACAATGAGATTGCGTTCCATTGGGGAGCAATGCTATAAGGCGATATTCACGATTTGCATGCGTGATTGAGAGGAGTGGGCTATAAATATACACATGTTCGATTTCTGGCTGCATGCGTAGTAGAGTCCCGTACGGGACCGATAAGGCCCATGTTGTGTGACTCGTGGAATGCGAAAATGTGACGTATGTGAGACAAGACAATGGCCCACCAGGGGACCAGAGATTGCATGATCTGATCAGTGGGTTCAGTGGAAAAGTTTTGACCTAGCCCTGAGATACCAAAAGATAAGTCGCAATAAGTGAGAATATAAAAAAGAAATTTTCGCCACTTTTTTATGGCCAAACAAGCCGTAATAAAACTTGATAATCATGACTTGAATAAAACACATAAGTGTGTGGATTTATGCTCTCAGTAGCAAAAGCTAAAAAAGTGTTAGAATAAAGATAAAAATGTAATTATTTTAAGGCATAAAAGATGCTTGTGAAAGTTGTTAGAAATAAATCATTTCTTTCATAAAAGTTGAATAAACCGATAAGTTTTTCATATAAACCCCGACTCGCACTAATCTATCTCTATTTTATTATTGACAAATGACCATTTCCTTTCTTTAATTCATCACATTTCCGCCGTTCTCCTTGCATAACTTTCTGAAATGCGTCAGACTAATAGAATGCTATTTTCAGAGTACAGACACATATACTTTATCTATATACATCGCCGCCATGCCGTTCGTAACATAAATTCCATTGGAATTATCGATCACGTGACAAAGGGTAATTTCTAATTACCATTGTGACATTTAGTTAATACGGATAATTACCGGAGCAATGGAAAGGAGACACCCTGTGTTCCAGGGACCTGAAAGCGCAGACTCTGGCCTCGCAGTCATCGTAAATATTTAGACTTCCACTTGAGCGGAAAGCAAAAAGAGAAAAAAAAAGCAATCCAATATGGCAAACAAGTCTGCAGACTACCAGATTAGAATAGATCGGAGATCGGAGAGGAGGCCGGGAGATACGGAGAGAGATATAGTCAGCACCTCCATTGCGTTGGCTCAAAGTCCGAAACGCGCCAGCCGCGTGTGGCCCATATCCACAGAGAGCCAGTCCGATATATATATGCGCATCTACAGATACTATCTATCCCCTGCGATATACATTTATTTATAATGTAAACAAGCGCAGGCAACAAGTTTCAATAACCCCGAAAGCCGAAATAAATAAATAAATTATGCGTCGACAACATTGCGTGTGGTTAGTTTGCAATTAACGATGGGGCATGTCACGAGGCCATTATCGAGGATAATCGGCGGTCCTAATGGGTGCCAGGCTCTGGAACATCACCGCCGTACAATGGAAAAGTCATTAGCCAAAGCGAAACCTTCTTTCGTGCCTCAATCTCAAATCACTAAAGAACCCAACTCCAGTAGCCACTATAAAATTTTTTTACCAGCGATTTACGATACGATATAGGCCAGAAATTAGAGGGGGGAGGCATCGGTGGGGGGCAGTTCTATTGCCATTATTAATGCGCATTATCTGACCCGGCTGGGGGCTTATCAGGTGGTCGGTCGGGACCAACTTTATTGGTACCCCTATTGTTTTATGGCCTCCAACCTGTGCACTTGAGTCAGCTGTGCAAAGTTTCCGTGTGCCCCGATTCCACGGGGGGGGGGGGATTTCCGAAAGGGATCTTCTCAATTGCTTTAAAAATAGTTACAATTTGTTTCCATTATCGCCTGGCCCACTGTTTAATTAGAGATTCCCCCGGGACGTCTTGCGGTTTTGTGTTTTTATTGCGCTTCGGAATTACGTAGAAGTAATTACAATTATGCGAACTTTTTTTTATCTCCACCTACAGTGGGCGCCAGGGCTGTAAGAGGGCTTATAATTAACCTTGTTCAGTAACCCCTCTAATAACAAAATGAGTCGAATGGCTGATAACTTGCATTGACTTTGATTGGGCGACAAAAACCAATATGGTATTACTAAACTTTACCGTACTGCTTATTAGCGACTTGGGTAAAATATTTAAGTAACTAATTAAACTTGAAGTCTTGAAGGTTCCAAAGTTTTATGTATATCTGGGAAGTGCTAACAAACCAGCAATTAGCACTCGCTTTTTAAATTCTATAACTTTGATTCTAATAAACATATCAAACAATTCTGTAAATATTAGAGGTATTCTTGAGAGCTCAATATTTAAAAAATGCAATTTTGTCAGATATCCGATTATTCACGAACCTCTATTGAGTTCCCATAACATCCCTAGACATAAATAAAGAAATATGGGAAAGTTTCAAATTTTTCAAGCTAAGACACTAAAAACCGTAGGTCTTTTTGTAGTCATAACATAAAAATATGACTACTTATTGGAAAAGCTTTAGGTTCCCTTGTTTATTTTCTCCATAAATTCCTGTCTGCCCGAGAAAATTATCGCAGCTGTTTGCTATTTATGGCATAGGTGCGGACACCTCCCCACCGCCCCGAAACCTCTCCAATTAAGAGGCGACTACAGTTTGCAGTCAATAAACAAGCAACGTCGCAATTTACATTAGTTTTCAATGACCGTATCTGGCTGGGATCGGTTGCACTTTTGGGGTAGGTTGTGCAGCCCTTCCAGAGCCCCTTTCTCCATCGTTTCGGCAGAGTTATGTAAACAGAATGCAAGTAAATTGCAGCGGGGGGCTGATTCACTCGATGGGGTATCGGGGCTTGAGTCCCGAGTTCTCTGTTCTGGGTGCTTCTGTTTATCTTCTTCCGTAATAGACCTCGGGACCGAGCTTATCAGGCTCACCCCAACAAAAAGTAATCCTAGCAATGGAAAGTCAATCATGGTCAATATTTATTAAAAGTCAACCATGTTCACAAGTAAGAAATGTATGCAATCTAGCTTATGTGAGTCAAATCCACTCAGTGTGCTAAGAAGCTAGTAGTAAGAAAATTAGAGGAGGTTTTAATGTTTAATGTTGTCCATTTAAATCCAAGAAGGAACGCTAAGGTTAGTCTACCGATCATTGAATACCCTGCTTTTTATTTAAATATTATTTAATTTATTTATATTATACAAACGTCACTTTAGATAAGAAATTCTATTTCCTTTTATAAAATTATAAATACATTTTTAGACTGCACGATTCTTTAATCATACTCTAGGGAACCCCATTTAAGGGAATACTAGATTGCGATGTTATCGTAATTGCTTTGGGCACTTGCTTCGGTTGCCTCCGCTCTTCCCTAGCTGCTCACCCAATTTAGAGGCTGCGACGCAATTGAAAAGTTTTCCGTTTGGAAAATCACTGAACCATTAAACCAAACTTGCGGCGCCACCTTATTTCAACCGCGACCGCAAAATATATCAGATTTCAAAGGGGGTTTGCAATAAGGAATGAGCTGCGAAGGCATGACCATTAATGTGAAAAATACTGAGACATTCCACGGTTGCTTTCTTTTTCATCTTCAGCAATCCGTGATAAGCTTAAAGAGGGCTTTAAACGCACTTAGCCGCACGAGGAGGCTTAGTTCACACTTTCGGGGAAATCTTGCACAATCTCTTCTCAAGTCCTGGGTCTATTGTATCTTATTTGCTCACTCAATTTCAGACAATCCTTTTTAAGTGCTTGAGCACACACACAAACACAGACGAAATGGGTAATAAAACAAAGGCAAGAACGTTATCCTTTAAATTGAAGTGCAATTGTACTGCGAAAGCCTTTCTCTCTTTGCGGCAAACTAAGAAATGCCGTGCTGATTACATAACGGTTATGTCAGGAGAGCAAAAGCCCCAGAGACAAAGAGTGAGAGAAAGAGAGTGGGTGGACCAGAGAGCCAGCTCGGAAGCTGCCCCCCACGCAGAGAGAAAGTGTAAATGTCAAAGGGCAGTGACGCAGTAAGGCAAATATTTTCCGACTACTGCACGAAAAATAAATCTGGGTATATATTTTATTAATTTCATTGCTATATTTTAAAAGGATACTAAAATGTTTCAATAAAACAGTGCGCTAATCAAATAAAAAAAACCGTTAAATTAAGCAATAACATGAATTGCCTACTTTACGGCGTCTGCCTAGTACATGTGTCCTAAAAAAACCTACTGCTTAATTTAAATTTTTAAGTAAGTATGTTTATTCAATTTTATCAAATAGTTCTTGAATATGAAACTTTATTTCCAAATTACTGTTTATGAGGAGGAAAAAATATCGTAAACCCTCTTTTCTCAGTGTAACAAAAAAGTATGCTCCAAACAAATACAAACACAAAGTGGCAGTCATTAATTTTGATGCGACCATTAGGAAAAACAATTTGCGGCAATCGCTTGGCCGCAGCTTTTCAGCCGCCACTGTTTTCGGCGTGAGGGATGGATGGTTGGCACTGGAGCAGAAATCACTGCCATGGCCCTTCAGAGCAGAGCAGAGAAGAGAGGCGCGGTGCGGAGCTAACCTTACTCTGACCTTGAAGCGGAGCGAAGATCTGGTCTGCATGGCACATGCCTGCAGTAGAGCAACGGGGGCAGGAAGGAGGCGAAAAGGGGCGGGAAATAGCGAAACAAGATTCACAAATGAAGCGCAGGCCATAAAATAGTCAACGAGCAGGAGCGAAAAGAAGCAGAAACAAGGGGGTGGAGAGCAAACGAGAAGAGAACTTCACAGCGGCAGGAACAAAAACAAGAACAAGAACGAGTAGCTTGCGGCAGGGCGGCAAAGCCGCACTGTCACAGTGTCGGTCACTTAGATTGGATCAACTTTTTTAAAAACATATAAATTAAAAAAAAAAATGTTTTTATTCGGTCACTAAACCGTACACAAAAAAATTAAATAAATAAATAAAAGCAAAGAAAAAATCAAATATTTAAAAATTAACTTCATTACTTAAAAAAAAACTGTTTTTTTTACAAACATATTAAAAAACCAATTTATTTAACACTTAAACTTTTACGTTTGTTTACAACCAAACACCGACAGTGCTTGTCACCAAAATAAGTCACAAATCAATTTTTATCATAAAAATACTTGTAACCGGAAAACTTTTTCGTGTAATGAACATCAAACAACTTGAGGGTTTTTATACTTTTTTTTGTACTTTTTTTGCACTTAAACACTTTTAAACACATTTGACAACACTTTGCAAAACAATCAAGTAAACACAGTTATTTATCATTAATTTTATGTGTTCATAAATCACTGGCCCAAAAGGCTCTTAATTTTACGCCCCCCACTGTATTTGTGGTGTGGGAGCTGAAGCTCTCCCTACTTTTTCCTGCTCTCTTGTTTTTCTCCTTCTTTTAGCACTCCCGCCTGCCTGTCTGTTTGTCAGTGTGTGAGTGCGCCATGTAAAATTTATTGATTTTCCAGAGAAACTCCTACGGGAAATGGTGTGGGAGAGGGGCAGAGGGAAGTGGATTGGGAGCGCCCGGAACCCTTATCTTTTTTCCGTATTACGTTTTCCTTATTCCTCAACTATTTGTAAATATATCAAGCACGCTATAATTATACATGTGTGTGTAAGTGTGGGTAAAGTAATTTGCATATCACATTTTTCTAAGCCACAAATAGGAATTCCGCATATTTTTTCATTTACTGTAAACTTTGCTGATAAACCGCTCCGCTATGCACCGATTTTCGAATTTTGCGCTTTCCACAAAAACCGAGAACTCGAAAGTTTTTCACTTTTTCACTTGCTTTTAGCACACTTCCACTTAAACTTTGATTTGGATTCTATTTTATTTGCTGCGTTTTCCGCGTGCTCAGAATACGTGCGATTCCTTTAAAAGACGAAAGAGAATGAACGAATAGGACGAAAATCGCCACTATCCCCCAAAAGAGAGAGAGAGAGCGAAGAGAGTGGAGCAGAAAGGGGAGAGCTTGGATGGGTGAAGTTTGTTGTTTGAATTTAACATATTATTTACTCTTAACAAGCTTTTTAATAAAAAAAAATATATAGTTTTTAAGTTTGAATTTGTTAGCTAATTTGTTTTAATATAAAACATTATTTTGCTAGTTTTTTAAATACGAGTAAATACCGTTACACGATGTTCACTGTTGAAAGCTAATTGAAAGCTTTTTGGTATATCTTTATCGATAGCTACTCCATGATGCTTCGCCATCCCTGAACCTATCGATACAGCCTATCCATACCTGTCATCGATAGACGAAATCGTTGAGGTTTTCACATCCCTAATTCACATGTGCCGGCAGATAAAACAAAAAATTATTTTATCGAATCTTCCAGAAATCGACCGAATTTTATTTCCTAGCAGTACAAACACTCTACAGCATGTCTAACGAAGAAGGACTGTACGACAATATTCTGCTGGCCGTGGCCGAAAAGCACCGCGGCGGCGTGCCCGAGGTAAAAATAACAACAAAGACTCAACTCCTTTGTGCCCGAAATTCGAATTAATCATTGTTTTTTGTGTTTGCAGTTCCTCGGCACCCTGGCCAGTTTCCTACGGCGCAAAACCGACTTCTTCACGGGCGCCAAGCAGGCCGAGTGGGAGAAGATGCTGCTCGATGTTTTCAAAAAGGAATCCGCGCTGGCTATGAGCGCGCACCAGGAGAAGGTGAAGTCGCGCGAAGCTGCCCAGAAGGTCAAGGATGAGAAGGAGCGCGCGGCGCGTGAGGCTCGCCAAAAGGAGATTGACGATAACAAAATATGTGATATCACCGACGAGGAGGCTGCTGCCATCATCAAGGAGGAGGAGAACAAGTAAGTTTTCGACTAAAGATGACAATTTTATCCCTAAAAATTAATGAAAAGTCAGCCTGCGGTGTAATTGGTTACTTTCCCAACCTAAGAATAGTAATATTAGTTGGTTTTTAAGTAATTTTTTACTAATTTCTTAAGTAATATTGCGAGGATACTTAAAAAGATCAACCTAAAATGACTTTGTGACCCAAAAACAGTAAAAATATCTAACTTAAGCTTGTTTTTAATCACAAAAATCTTTATAATTATGCCTCAAATTATGTTTTCCATTGATTATTAACCATTTCTCAATGTCTCTCCTCCAGAAAACGACAGCAGCTGCTGGATAGCGCTAGTGGAGAGCCAGCTGCCTCGAATCGCGATGACATTTCCAAGCCCATTGAAAGCGTAGACGATGAAACCGAAAAGGGCGAGTTGGGCAAGCTGCAGCCCAATGCTGGCAACGGCTGCAACTTGGACAAGTACAATTGGACACAAACGCTGCCGGAGGTGGAGGTAAGTCCCAGTTAAGGGTGATAATTAGAACCTATAGTGCCCAGTAAGGTGTTGCCATGGTTATGGATTGGTTAGAAGTGTTGTTAGGTTCCGAGTAATGTTCAAAAATCAAGAGCAATAGATATTCATTGCAAATACTACGAAGATTTTATAGCAAAATGAAGACATCTTTATGAGTAACCTCATAATAGTATAACTTTTATCTTTGGGTTTAACGCCAAAAGCGGGTTTTCCCTCCTTTAAACACAACCATCATTGGTTGCTAAGGCTGCGGTCATAGCTGCAAAACCCCCAAAAAGTTATTGACCCCTTGATACAGGTGCTTGTGAGTCACACTCTCCCTTTTCGTGTACAATGTAGAAAATTCACTTTATTAAACATATCACAGGGATAAATAACTTAGTTGGTAAACCAGAAAATACAGCATTTACTATCATCCGATCCCAGATCCAGATACAGATCTACTAGTTCCTCGTATGTTTCTCTGTCTCCGTAGCATAGGGCGCTTAATACTAACGAAATTTCCCTTCAGCTTCGTCTGACTCGACTCCGACTTCGACTCTTGCTCCTCCAATCCAAACACAATCGTTTAATAAATATCTTACACAACTAGCGCCAAGACGACGACACGATAACAATAATAATATTAATAATAATAATAATAATAATTGGGGACAAAGACAATACAATAAATAATAAACTAATTGGGCTAGACAGACAGGATTGAACACTAGCTCTTGGGCATGTCGCGGGCGCGCACTAAAAAGAAAGGATTTAAGAATTAAAATCAAGTTCTAGGCACTTGGTTTAGTTTGAGAAACTTACTCTCCAGCGCATAGACCATGCCCATGATGAGCAGCATGAAGATGGTGCTCATGCTGACAATCAAGACGGTGACCTGGCGTCCACGATCGCAGAGGCCACGCTTCGGTTTCTTGGGCGGACCGCCTTCACCATTGACCATTGTGAAGTGCATGGAGCTGGCAATGGACACGGTGTCCAGGTCTTTGGTTTTAATGTACTGCAAATTGGGATCCGCCTCGGCCTCGCCTGCCTGCTGCTGGCCATCGATGGCAATCACTGCATCCTTGCCGTTGCTAGAAGCCAGCGCCAGATTGGCATTGTAGTTGGACGATGATGGATTGCTGGAGGGCTGGATCAGCATCTTGTTGTGACGCTCCTGCTTCTTGTGGATCTCCGCGAACCGTTCCAGATTCGCTGCCGTCAGCAGCAGTGAGCCGGAAGCGGCGCTCTGTTGAGAGAAGAGAATGTCCATAGAGTCATGCTGCTGCTCCAATGGAGTCTGCCTTCGTGGGCTCGTCTTACTCACCCGCGTGCTGTTGTTGCTGTCGCTCGATCCCTGCGAACTTCTCGATCCCCTCTTGGCTGCTGCCAGTACTGCTGCCGCCGCTGCCGCCGTCACAGCAGCACTTGTCGAGGAGCTGCTACTGTTGTTGATGATGTTGCTGTTGCTGGGCAGGCTGCGTTGGTTCAGAGTGGGCGGATTCGAGTGCGATTTGTTCGAGGACTTGGAGGAGCTGGCCGAACTGATGGCCGAGCTTGAGGAAGAGGCCAGCGAGGCGCGGGGAATGTGCCAATAGTCCTGCATCTGCAAGGGAAAAGAAGAGAGTTTGTTAGTTTTTATTGTGGGGAAAAGAATGAAATATTTAGGAGATAAACTTGTTACATTTTAAGAGTGTTTAAGAGAGGTTTAGACAAGTTTAAGCTATACTTTTGGGGGACTTGCTTAAATCTAGATTGAGACGTTAGATTTTGAAAAGGTTTAGGCTTGAGGATTGTTGGGAATTCGGTAGAATTTACAAATCTTATTATATGGTATTCCACATCTTTGCCAATATTATGTAATTATGTTTATCTCATACCTTCAGTAAATATTAAAAAGTATTTACAAGCTAATTAGCACCCAGCAAACACTTGTAATGCTACTTCTCGCATTATTAAGTTTAAACAAAAGTGTGCTAATACCCTTAATTTCTATAACTTTAATTATGCACACCTATTTTTTTATAATTATTTAAACTATAATGTGTAATTAAATGGCAAGGCCCATTCTTTAAGTGTGAAATTGAGCTCCCCTTTGCCTGGAAGCCCTGTGATCATGTCACGAGCTCGTACATCCGCCTGCTCTAAAATATACTTTTTTTTTTTGGTAACACATCTAAGTCTTCCCTGTTCTCCCCCCTTCTTCCTGCCACTTTTTGGCTGTGCTAGCGTCAGAAGAAATACAACAAAAATGTCAAAAAATTAAGAAACCTGAACTTTCCAGTTGTCTTTGGGCCTTTGGGTTGTCTTTGTTTTGCATTTGGCTTGTTGGCAACTTGTTTGATATTTATGGTCTCTGGTCTTGGTTTGGCTAAAAGCCTGATTTGTATTTATTATTAATTCGGTTAGTGCTTGTTGTTGCGACAGTTTTTTGTTGCTTTTGGGCAAGCTTTTATCTTGGCCTTTCTCCCGAAATGGCTCTGCCGATTGTTTGGCTTTGACGTAATTGTGGCAATCAATTGTTTTCGATTCTATAAAATCAATTTGCCGGAATACAAAAGTTGCAATTCGAGTTTGTGTCTGCCAGATTTGTTCGTTCGAATTTTCTGTGTGTTTTCTGTGGCTTTTTGTCTTACACGGCACAGAAGTTAATAAATTTGTTCGTCGCCGCTTCTTGCGTTTTATTTATTGTAAATATTATTTAGGCATGCGGAAGTCTTATCACTCTTTATTTGATTCAACTTGATTGGCCAGTTTTCGATTTGTTTTTTCACTCCCCGTCGTATTTATTTTTGTGTCTGTTACTTTACTTACTTTTTTGTTTTTTGTTTTCTGTTGGCTTTGTTAATTTGTTAATTTGTTGTTTCTCGGCTCCCGGGGGGGGGATTTGTTTGATTATTACAGCAATTTATCACACACACAATTTAAGGTAATTAGTAAGTATATCACAATCTGGAGTATTTATACTCAGAGTCTCGCTCCGGTTGTCAGTCTCTCGGTTCGGTTCTTAATTGGGCTTTTTACGAGGTGTCTCGTGAAAAAATTGAATTTTAATTTAAATTTATTCAAATTGCGGCTCCTCGCGAAACACTCAGCTGTTTTCGGGCTGCTGTTGGGGATACCGATTCTTATTTTTGCAAATTCTTCTGATCGTATCTCTCAGTTCAGTCGCGTCTTCTTCTCGCAGCGAAGAATTCTTCTTGGGTGCGCCGTGTCGCCAAAAACAGAACCGATCTAAACGGCCTCAAGAATCGAACTGAAGCGAGCTTAGCGGATAAGTCGCTCTGCTCACCTGAGTTCTGCCCACCTGAACAGCGCCGTGTTGCTGTCGACGCCGCTGCCTCTGTCGGCGTCGATGCGCAAACCTTTTGCGAGTGTAAGTGTTTGTTGTTTTTGCTGGCTTTCTTGCCGGATTTCGCATGTCATAACATTTGTACGGTTCTCATTCTGTGTGTTGCCACTGCCACAGTAGTTGCTCGTAAATTATAAAGAATTCTAATTACAGAGAACGTATGGGATTTGTTTCAGGGTTCTATTTAATGTTTTTTTAAGTTAATTTCATGGCTTAACCAGGGTTTGGAAGATGTTGAACGTGTTTATTATAGGTTTAGCAAGGTGTATTTGTGAGATTATAAATATCTTATTAGTTAGTTGGGAAACTAAAAAGGGATTTGATGGGTAAGAGACTATAGTATATTTCTTAGGTAATAAAAAAGGGTTTATGTTGAGTTTAAAAGTAGTTTTATAAGTTTATCAATCTATTTAGTTTATTTTTACTAAATCTATAAGATCTGTACAACAAAAAGTATATTTTGAGCATGAAAATTGATCATCACCGTATTTTCTGCTTGCTTTGCACTAAAATTCCCAAGTGGGAATTCTGAACATTGAGCTATTCAGCAAATGAATAATTTTCCAAGATTTTGACTTGGTCACATTAATCTTTACATTATCTGTTATCTGTTATCCGAAAATAGGAAAAACCTTTAGATTATCTTCATAAAACTTTGTTTTTTAATATATACCTAATTTAAACTTAAACTGCATCAAGCTAGGAAGTTTAAGCTAATACTTTGACTTCATATCATCTCTATTATTTATTTTTCATTGTTATTATTGTTCTTTACTATCTTTACATTACATTATCATCCTTTATCTTCTAATTTATTCAATTAATAACTTTCTTCTTGTTTCACTTGTAGCTTCCAAGTTCCCAGTGACCACTGTACTTGTATCTATTTATACAGCTCTTAACGATTGGCAACTTTTCTCCCTCGATTCTTTTGTTTTGTCTCGATTATGTTTGATGGGGCTGACTTTGCCGGCTTTGATGTTTGGACTGGTGCTCGCCTTGGTCTGATCAGCTCATCGATGGATTTGCCTACTTTCTTTCGGGCATTCTTTTCTTGGCTCTTTTGGCCGCCCTTTTTGCTCATTAAGTTGCAATTGGTTTTGCCTATTTTTTTTTTTTTTTGTGGGTATTTCTGAGCCTCTTCAGTGAAGGGCCCTTGGTGGTCTTGTGCCGTGTGGGCGTCTTTTTTTCTAGATCCGTTTCGACGGTGTCGGCCCAGAAATTTGAGTTTGATTGCGGGAAAACCCTAATTCTATTTTAATGTTGAACATAATTAAGGGCAAACCTTGACCAGCTTGCACACTCTCCGGCCACCCCGCCCATTCGGTGTAGTACCCAGTACCCAAGTAGGGCTTCCATGGGCCCATTAATGTTTGATTAATACGTCTTTCATTATTAAATCAACGGTTTATGGTCTTATAAATAATATGGCCATTATTTAAATGGTTATTTCGGCTTTTAGGCGAGTCTATTTTTGGCTAATTTTAAATTCTAAGAAAGCATTTAACGTCAATGATCCACACAAAAGCCTTATATCAACACACACGATCGGAGATGCAAAAAATGGAATTTATCGATTAATTAATATGAAATTTGAAACATGATCTGCGGAGCCAAATCCAAATCAAGTTTCCCTTTACATTCTGTAGTGGATATATAAGATAAATCATGGCAAACATGTTTACAAAATTCTAGTTCGAAAGCATTGAATTCTGAATTCGACCTTTTTCAAATCGAATCGAAACGAATCGGTTTGAGTCTTTTGTGTTGAGTCAATATGAAAATACCCACTTTATCAGTGAGTCACCGCTAGAAGCTGATTTCCATTAATAAATTATAGTTTTTTTGAATAATCCCAAGATGTTTGCGTTTCTCTTGGGAGGAATTTGTTAAACAAATTGCCGAAAATCCCCAAAAGACGGTTTGTTATTATTGTTATTTGTTTGTTTTCTACTCGCTGATCCTAGCCCCGGATTCGATAGTTGTTTCTTCCAATCCAAAATCCAGCACTGATCTCATATTAATATATCATTAAAGTTTCGAGAATTGCTTGGGCAAACAGCAAAGGCGAAGATTGCCAACATTTCTATTACAGATTTATTTGCTTTGGGGCTTAAATCGGAGAGCTCCATCTGTCATTTTGGCCGGAGCTCTTGCCTCGGTAGCCAGAGCCCAGCAAATGTTTCTAATTTTTTGTAGCTTTGCCTGTCGAGCATCTTGTTATCACCTTTTAAGTGAGACAAGTGAGTGGCCTGCCGCCTGTATTTCATTTTTTATTTGTATTCTTTTTGGGGGTATTCTCCAATGTTTTGGTATGGGTGAAGTGCGGCCGATTTAATCAGCGGAGAGTTGACAAAGATTACCTGACACGGCCAGTTACCAGAGCACCGGAGCAGTGGCAATGGACTCGGAATCGCATTAACAGGGGGAAATAAGCAAGGTAAAGCCGAAAGAGATTCTCGAGTGGCGAAGATTGAGGGACGTGGCCACTCGACGAGATGGGATGACGGCCAAACACTTGCTATAGATCGCCCGGAGAAGCGAGAATCGTATTGTACCGAACCGATCCGAGACATTCCCCCAAATAGAATCAACAACATTCACCGCACACAAAAACTAAAAACCAAGACAAACAAACGGAGATGTGGTTTTGTCTTTTTTTTTATGCATATAATTAAGAATGCAAAATAGTCTTGCCAGTAACGCCGACGTATGGATCTTACGTGCCCAGCGATTTCTGTTCCATTTTGGGTGACAACAATTGGGATTAAAAAATAAAACGTTGAATTGATAATTTGATCGTGGTAAACGGGGAAATCCCTTGAAGCCATCTACAGATAGATCCGTTGACGTATGCCACGCTTATGTGGGTAGGCCCTCGGGGTTCATACAGCATCTTCATCTCCATTAATTGCCGCTATTAAAGCTTAATTTTCGCATATAGAAAACGTTTTGGGTATGCAAACAATTTATCGGTTTGCTGCCTTCAGGGGGGACTTGGAGATTCTAACTAAATGACGTTCTTTTCCCCTCTTAGTTAATACCCAAAAACCATGCGAAATTCCTGAGAGCTTGACTCATTCGGTGGATGCCAAGCGGAAACACGAAATAAATGTCTTATTGATATCTCATCACGTAAGAGAGTATTACGCTTTGGTTCTATATATACTTGAAATTATATTGCCGCCTTTGAACAGCTTCTAATTGCGGGTTATATGAACGCAACTGATCTTTTATTTGTCCGTTTCACACCTGTTTAGCTTATAAAACCCCTCTTAATGGGCTTCTACCTATAAATCAAAGGCAAAAGTCAACTTTGGTGGGGTCTAATATTGTGTAGAAGCAAAGTGTGAACAAAGAATTCAACTGGACAAAGCCCCTTAGTAAATTAGCCGCTTTTAAGATCCATTTTGTTCGGTTTCCTGGTCGCCAATATATTTTATTATTGAGATCAGGTCACAATAAGCAGTTCCAGAAATGGCATTGATTTATTCTGGCTTTGGTTTTCCAAGAAATCTAGTTCAACTTGGGTGGGAATATTTTGGGTAAAGCATAGATTTATGGACATTTTCTTGTGATTTAAGTTGTCCTATATCGTTTGCTGTCACCTAAAACTATAAAACCCTACAACACAAAAACCCGCAAATTATCTCAAAATTACCCAAATTAGTAAGTTGTTAAACAAAAAAAACTTGATTAAGATATACACAGATCAAAAATCTTGTTCTGGGCTTAATTACCATTAAACTACTGTATTCCAGAGGCTTCTTTACAATTTTCGTTGTATTTAATTTATGGAAAAACCATTCACGTTGACAGTTTCAGTTTGAAAAGATCTCGTTTCTCACCGAAATTAAAGTCGCATTGAGGGACAGCTGTGATCATTATTTGGGATATCCCCTCCGAAAATGTTTGACTAGGTTAACCGGATAAAGTTTTCAAATACAATTTGTTTTGTAATCCGCTTATGGCGCAAATAAATAAATAAATAGCTACCAGATCGATCTCTCAAATCTCATTTACCATGCAAATGTCAATACGGATTCTATTGTAGCCACTCGAGAGCTCATTGTATCTACGTCTGCTTTTTGTGGAAGCCGAGTTGAGCGCCCGCCGTTCCCAATGGGAACTAGTTTTGGTGGCAACGTTCTAATCAGATTTAAAGGCAAAACAATTCTAAATGGAAAGGAATATAAGAAAAAAAAATGAAATAAAAAACAAATCATTTGCCACGCTCGATTTCGATTCCATCTCTTTGGGTCTTGAGATGTTTTGGGTCTCTACTCCACTTCTGGCCACAAATAAGTCAAGTTTAAGCCGCTTTTAATGAGCATACAGTAGCACATCGCAAGCAGGGAAAATCCAGGAGAATGGTTTAGATTTTGAGAAGAATTACGGAAAGTTTTTTTTTTAAATATATTACTTTTTTTAAGGAGATTTAAATGTGTAGACGATTTTATAGATTTTAAAGGTGTTCAATTGTATAATTTAATAGAGCATTAAATTAATAGTGCTGGAAAAACATCGATGTTTGTACTTTCATAACAAACATCGATTAATTATCGATTAATAATCTTTTTGCGAGTTAGCTATTGTTTTTTTCCTGATGGCTTGATAATGCCAAATGAAATGATTAGTTTATTAGTGAATTTATTTCTTAAAAATCATCTATTAAAGAAAGGCTCCCTCGTTCCATTTTGTGACCCTTCACTGTACCCTACACCTTAGTTCTTTGGGCTACTCAGCTGTTTTTTGGCTCGCTGATAACATTATCGAATACAAAACACTCGGCACACACTTATAAACACTCGACTCCATCAACGAAGCTATATCGGCTGTTGTTTCTTTTTTTTCTATTTTGTTTAAATGGACGCTGAGTTGTTGTTTCTACGCTACTTTGGTCAGGGGAGACCGTTGTCTGTTGCTGTTGTTGGGGCCGTTCTTTTTTCCTATTTCATTTTTTTTGGTGGTGCCTGGCACCGGATCGCATCTTTTAGCATAAATTATACTCGGCTAGATATTTAAAGAAAATGAAATGCTGTTCAAGTTTTATAGAATTAATCAGGCGGCGGCAGAAGAAGCAATAACAACAAATCGCGCTATTAAAACGGCAGCAGACAAAGATGTCTTTCACTTTGCAGATTGCGAGAGAGTGGATGAAGGGGTTGAGGAGGTCGCAAATTAGTTCGAAAAGCTTGGGAGATTTGAATGATCGATTAACTGGTTGCCGATTTAACGTGCAGCATCCTCAGCATATTGGCCCAGCCCGCGGCATTTGCATAAAATCGCCCACCGTCCGACGACGAACCGTCTGCGAATCCGCGCTCTCACCTGGATAAGTGTGCCATGTCTCGTGCTTGATATTTTGTATGTCTCTTCTTTTAGTCTTTTTTTCCTGATGCCGTCGTCGCAGCCATCAATATTTGTTATTATTCATTAATTCATTCACGACGACACCTTCTATATGCTGTTGCCGCCGCTTCTCTGAACCCAATAGCGACGAACTCTGACTTTGACTGGCAGTGACTCTTCAGCTTTGTGTCTTTACCTTTGGGTACAGCTTCATTTCGTGCCTCTATTGTTTTTCCTCTATGCTGCTGAAGGCATTTGCATGTGTGTCCCACCTGTTGAGGTGCCTTAATGGCCGTAGGTGTGTGCTAGTCTCCCTCTTGTCTGCCGATTTTTGATTTGTGTAAATTTCCTAGTTTCGAGCATGGTGTTCTTTGCGTCTGCTGCCATTTGCATAACCTTCGGCAAATGCAGAATGGTTTTTTTTTCGGTTTTAGAGTCCCTTGAGAAAGCCGCCGGCATTGTCTTTACATTTACTTAATTAACTTTTCAAAAATTCAAGCTCCAAAAACACATGCAAACCTTCACATTTAGGCCTTTTTTGAACGTAAAACCCTTGAGGAATTGGCTTTCATTTTATGTTTACTTAATGAAAATGAAGTATACAAAGTAATTGACTTTAAATGGTGTATATTTGAGTTAAAAAGGAGTGGTAATACAGGGTCCTTAGAACTTCATTTTAGTGACTAAAAATTCTATGAATTTAATTAGTTTATTTGCCATTATATTTATATTTTGATAGTAATTGTTAATTTAGACAAAGATAAAGGTTCTAAAATCCAAATTCAATCCAATTATTTATAACAAATGTCCAAGTACAATATATTTCAATTAGTTTTAGCTGGTTATATTGTTTTTTAACATACTTCTTTAATAACTCCAATGATTAATTTATATTTCTTCAAGTGAAAGGTAAATAATTGAATCAATCTTTGTTCTATTCAATCTTGAACTCATTAATTTGCAAAAATACTAATTGGACCATTTTGTCCAAATTATCCGCACATTTCTGGATCTAAATGGTACAGAGTTCTTTTATTTTTGCTGTTGCCAAGTGCCAGATTTGCCCACGTATTCCGCAGACTTCAGATTCTGACTGCTTCTGGTGCTATTTCTGTGTCGTAGCCTTACATCCGCGTACTATTCAGCGTTTCCAATTGACATCCGCTTCAGTTTCAGCTTTTGACACATTTTTTTTTGGTCACGGCGATCGCTGGGGTGATGATGAAGATGGTGCCACCCACATGGGCACCAAAAGATCGGTGATCCGTGATCGCTGATCGCGATGAGCTTCTGTTGACACGAGCCGCGTGCTGCTCTGTAAAGAAGAATCGCTTTGGAGTTCGGAGTAGCTGCCACCTTGGCTGGCTGCCCACACGATCAGCATGGAGAGACTCCACTGTGAGATATGAGCTGTGGTCGCTGTGGAAAGCGTCCTTGGTCGGATGCTGCTGCTGCTGCGTCGTCGTCGTGAGATTTAAATTAAAGGGGCTTACCCCTGCCCCCTCTCATTGTTTCTGCCGCTCGAGCCGCTCGCTAATTGATTGCACAGCCAGTTGTCTAATAACTCTGGCTTTAATTATGCTGCGAGCTAATGGGAAAGGTGTTAATGTATGCATGTATCCGTGCGATTTATAATTAATGGCCAGCCGTGGCATATAATTCTAGACGCCAGTGTAATTGCTGTGAACTTGGCCAAGCTAAACCAAGCCAACCCAGGCCGCCGCAAGCCGCATAAATAACTCCATCGCCTCTTTAGGCAACCTGCAACCTGTTGAGCGACATTCCCAACATCTTCGCCTCCATCAAGCGGAGCTGAGACCCTTAACCGGACCTCAAGAACCGCTGTACGTACGTCCTTGAACTGGCAGCTGAACTAAATTCCCGTTCTACTTGGGGTCCTTGAACAAAGGAAGACTCGCATCTCGATCCGTTGATCTTGGTGAAGGGCAGGCCGAGAGATCTGGCAGCTGTGATATGTATGGTTCACCGAGGAGACATGCCCCTGTGCCTGCAGTGGCTTGGATTTATTTATAGAGAGAGATCGTTATTAGCTCGCCAAGGTTGTGCAATGACCAAAGCAAAGTCTGGGGCTAAAGAATCATCCGTAGATGTACACATCCGATCATTAATCACAAGAGACCTGCCACTCCAAGCTTGATTACACGAAGAACCCCCTGAATAATCCACTCTACTCTAGTTTGATTGTCATTAACGGAAAGGCTTTGGGATTACACTTGGGAAAAAACTATACAAATGGGGTTTGATGGGTTAAAGTTGTGGGATTTTAAAGAAAGATCTAACATTTATTTTAAGAATTTTTAACTTGAAGCTCTTTTACCTATTGAAATTCATTATAATCTCCATCTTAAATCTCTATATTAACTATTTTTTATCACATTTTTCGTCTCTCTGCAGCTCAAGATTCCCTTCAACGTGACATTCGCTCTACGTGCCCGCGATCTGGTGGTCAATATCGGTAGGAAGTCGCTGAAGGTGGGTCTCAAAGGTCAAGAGCCCATCATCGATGGCGAGCTGTGCGGCGAGGTGAAGCAGGAGGAGTGCGTGTGGGTCTTGCAAGATAGCAAGACTGTAATGATCACACTGGAGAAGATTAACAAGATGAACTGGTGGAGTCGTCTGGTGACCACCGATCCGGAGATTTCGACGCGCAAGATCAACCCGGAGCCCTCGAAGCTGTCGGATTTGGATGGGGAGACGCGCAGCATGGTGGAGAAAATGATGTTTGATCAGCGGCAGAAGGAGATGGGTCTGCCCACCAGTGATGATCGCAAGAAACAGGATATACTCGAGAAGTGAGTAGTGGGACTTTAGTTATAATTTTAATGAGTATTTTGAGCACTTCTCAGGGAGTTTTGTGAAAAATATTTATTTGTATTCCCCTAACTTATCTATTTATACAAAATCTTCACTTCTTTCATATTCTTTCCCTTACAGATTCAAGCAACAGCATCCGGAGATGGACTTTTCCAAGTGCAAATTCAATTAGTTTATACATTCTAAGCCTTACATTGTACAACTTTCGCTTTCGCACTCTTCTCACTCTCCCTCACATTCGAAATGTGTGTATTCTCTACATCTTTCATCTTTCCCAAACACCCAATAAACTAAAGCAAGCAAAATAAATATATAATTCGTACAGCATTTAAAATGGAAAACAAAACCCTATGAATTTTTTAATATTTCATTATGTTAAATACCAATTAGTTAGTGAAAGCCAAGCGGGGGATAAAAAATCGATCATTCATGAAGGAAAAGGCGGGATGAAACCAGCTTGGTCATCTGCAAATGATCCAAGGTAATTTCTCGCTTTTATGGCTACCTTTTAAGCTGAATTTAAATTGAATTTATTTATTGGATTCCCGAACTGGATCTGAATCTGGATGGGCGGAATTCGCCAGACTTACTTGTCTTTAACGGTTCTGGGTAATCCTCTTCATTTCAGCGAGAGCAAGAGGGTGTGGCCCTCGATCAGAATTTCTCAGTAGTTCTCTGGGTCAATGATCTGATTAATTTATATATATATAAATTTTGTTTTTTGTATATATTTTGAACTTGTTCTTGGTAGAGACGATCATAAATTAGTGCGTCGGCTGTTTTAATAAATAGTTTCTATAGATATTATGTTGATTTGGCAAGCTCTGGGCTTTGTCCAATTTGTAAAGTGCTAAGCAATTTTTTAATGGCTACGACTAATTTGGCAACTAATTTGTTGTCTTGGCTTTTGAAGTTATTTTGCGTATTTTATTTGCCACGCGCCGTGATTTTTCGCCTTTGCGATGAGAGCGTGACACGAGGCGGCAAAGGGGATATTTTAAATAACGGTATTTTTAATTAAAAGAGTCTAAAATAAATCTTAATTAGTAATTTACATATTAAAGTTACTAATTTTAACTCTAAACTAAACAAAATTAAGTAAAGATGGTAAAAATCCAAGAAAATAATATATTTAATTAAAAATTTGATTAAAATTAAATTTTAAAAAAGCAAAATTAATATTTGGTATTGTATACCATTCCAAAAATCATCTTTATATATCTTAAAAATCAAGAAACACCTTAAATTATACCTCAACCAAACCATCTCTAGTTTTAAAAAAAGCCACCAAAGTAGTAAAGACATTTGATACGCCCCGTTTAGTTGTTAATTCTCGTAGCTCATTAATTAAATAAAATGTTTCTCAAACTGTGTTTAACAAGCCGTAAAAAAGATAAGCGTACGCCGTGTCCGAACAATGCCAAAAGGCCCTAATTAATGAATGGCTATGACGGACGGTTTCCCCATATCGCGCGCAATGGGGTGGAGGCCAAAAAAGGAGATGGCTTTGGGATAGTAATCCCATCAAATCATCGTTTGTCATGCGAGATCCCACTACTCCATGCCTTACTTAATTAATTACCAATTAATATCATAAATTACTGTCAGCTGGGAATACGAGAATTGCGCACAAAAAAATTGGCATTGTCCCTAATAGCCAAAAATAAATTGTAACAAATTGTTTGGGGAGCAGAGAGAACCAAACATGCAAGCAGAACAGAACAAAGTAGAACCGGATTTTTTGGTTTGAACTTAATATGTGGAATTTTGTTTGTTTTGTTATAAATTGGAAAGTACCGAATGCTTTCGGTTTATATATCCGCTTCGGTTTTCTGCCGTCCAATTAGAAGGCAAACCGACCGGTTGAGACAGACTACACCCGGGAAAGGAGAAAGCCCGCTAATAAATGTGGTTAGATAATAGCAACTCGCAGCAAAATGTTTTCTGCATTCAGAATCTGACTAGTCATAGCCAGCGATTAGAGGAAAATTTAGTTTTTGGGCCCTAAGGCGCTGCGGTAATTAAATTCCAGGCCGCAGTCAGGCTCTATAAATAGCACTTTTATTCAAATCAATTGAACTGTTAAATGACGCACGTGATGAATGCGTCTTGTGTCCAGCAGAGAAATCAATAAATATTAAATGTATGAAGAAATATATGAAAAAAAAGCAAATTAACAACAATGGGAGCCATAAATAATGAATCCGGGTGCCGTGCCGGGTTCTACTGTTGTTTCTGCTGTTCTCTTCGAGTCGCTTTTTTTTTTTTGTATTTTTATTATTACTTATTTCGACAGCCGAAATTTTTGGTAATTTCGAGTGTTTCCCACATCAAACACACAGGCGAACACGGCGAGTTATAGCGCAAATTATTCCTCTGGGGCGTTCTCAGCTTGTTTGAGACGGTCGGTCGGTCGGTCGGGTCGCGTGGGCTATTCTATTTTTTCCCCTCGCAACTTATTTTTTATGCTGGTAATTGCGGCACATTTGTTATTTTTAGACATTTTTTTCCAGTCTGGTTCCATGCCCATTAAGTATAACAGTTCGGGAGGGGGCGGGGGGCGGGGTAAATCGGGAATAGGAGGCTGGGTCTTGTGATCAGGGCTGATGACTCTATTGTAAAGCTAACGCGTCATGTTGCCGGTCACGCCTCATAAATTCGTCTAGACTTTGGCTCAGACAAAAGACTTAGGCAACGAACTTGCATAGAAATCACCGGGGGCCGCGCTGGAAAGTTTCGGTTTGCCAGGTTGCCAGGCAAAGAGCAAGTCGTTGCCTCTTGTCCAGTTGCTGTGATCGGTTTGAAGGTCAAGCATAAAACTGCAGTGGCCATAACAGTAAATACCTTAAAGCCAAGAGACATAAAAGAGTGACAGAGTCGGAGGGAGAGGGAAACCAATATATTAACTCTGTTCATGTGAACTGTCTCTTGTCTTGCCCAAAAGATATCATTTAATTCGAAAATGTATTATATTGTATCACTAGTAATTAGTAGACTCTTAAGTTCTTTAATTTCTCTATAGTTACGTAGAATCTGCATGATTTATTTAACATTTGATGTATTTATTAAGCATACTTTCAATTATTACAAGCAATTTGTTACTTTAATTCATCTTGAAAACAACAGGAAAATCTTTATTGAAACCTCGTTGATTGCTAAATGCATTGCACTGCCATAAATCAGTAGGAAATAGTGCGTATAATTAAATCTCCCAGCAAAGACTAATCACAAGCCATAAAGCATACATTTAGTATGAATAAAATGGATTTGCCTGATTGAGTCATCAGCCGAGAATGTATTTTTAATCCCTGTATAAGTATCTTCAAGAATTCAACTGATATGACAGGGTTAAGGTTGCTCAAACGAGAGAGAAGGGAATTCCCAATGTTGGGTTAAGCTGGAGGCTCGAACCACAGACCGCGGTGGTGGGCTTGTCACCAGGGAACGAACCATGGAGGTGGAGTGTCGAGTGCCTAGTGTGTGGCTTGGCCGGGCCTCGAGATGTGCAGACAGGCGGAGATTAATGTCTTCGACTTATGGCCGTTGTGCCTGCCATTTCGTCAGCCGATCGTTCAAGGGTTCTAAGCGCTGCATGTCAATAGTATTATATGGATAAATATATCCGGCTGCGTTCCCGGACCTGATTCATGCTGCAGTTGGCCTGCATTTACATACATATAGAGTCGCATTTATTGTATTTTTTTTCCTTTTTTTTTGTTTTGTGCCACTGCTGCTGCCTGTGGTTTTGCCTTCACTTTTTGGCTTGCCATTGCCTGCAGGAATTTCCAATTAGCTTTGGTTATCGCACAATTTGCTTTTGGCCTGGCTGCTGCATTTGCATATCGGTGAGCTGAGCGATTTATAGATGCTATTAGCCAGGTTTTTTGGTGGTAATTTATGGGGATTTTAGGGGATTGAATCTAGCTAAGGATGCCAAGGAAAGTAACCCTTTACCAAGAAGGAGTGCTTATTAAATCAATAGTTACATGAGAGTTATACACCTTTTTATATTGTTTAAATAAATATTGTATTTACATTTCATAAATTAAGTTGTTCTATATCTTTACCACATTTTGTACTTTATTTCAAAGCTTTTTTCTCGTTCTTTTCATGTTATTTGGCTTTTTTCTTGTTGCCAACTGCTTGAGTTGGCCCAAATCATGTTGTTGGCCTGCGGTATACAGCAGCTGTTTAACCGTTCACCGCTTTTGATAGCGATCTATTAATTGGCCATTTTTGGCAAATTATTTGCCGATTTTTTTCTTCGATTTTAATGCTTTGTTTTCGGCTTTATCTTTTGTCTGAATTATGACTAATTTTATGGTATTTAGAGTGCGGGCGACGACTACTTTATGGGCTCTTACTGTGGGTTGTAGTAATATTTCTTTTAACAAAATCTTTTGAATATGAGAAAGTTGTATCCGCTATATAATTAATTGGCAAAGCTCTCTTTTTTGGATCTAACTCTTAGACCCACTAATGGATGACACATTCTGTTTGGCGTAACGATCCAAATTTAAGAATCTTTTGGTATATTCCCATGACTCAGTTAAGCTTTTGACTTCCTTGCTAGTTTAATATTTTTTTATTTTTGTAAATTTAATGATAAACAAGTCAAAATCAAATGTTTGTCCAGTGTCCATCGTGGGTGGTCGACAATCATTTATCCAAATGCGAAGTGGGGATGGCCGGCACAATCAAAAGTTATTAATAACACAACAATATAGTATCATTTGTTAAACATTTTATGAATTGCTGTTCTTTATGCTGTGTTCATCGCCCGAGAATGTGGTGTGAAAGGCAGAAGAGCACAATCGCCGAGATGATGATGATGATGATGATGCATCTGGGAAGGGGATTGCGATCGTGATTGGGTCTAATGCATACAATGTCTAGATATGCAGTAAATGTACGTGGACAATTAGAGAGTGATTTCACTCGATTAAACTTTGAATGGAGGAAGTTCTTGGGTCGGACTTTAAGATTGCATAAGTGATTTCTGAATATTAAGAGTTCGTTGATTGCATAATTTGCGATGAAGAGAGCTCTCTTGTTATGTGCCAGCTCATTTAAAAGCAATTAAAAGAATCTTAAGCCAATCTATTGACTTTTGCATAATAGAATAATAAGGAGGTGTGTTTAACTTGATATTTAATGGGTTAAACAAATTTCTTAGTGCATTTCTTAATTTTTTGTTATATAACAACCAGAAACATTAAGTAAATTTTAAGCCCAAGTCTTAAAAGCTCTTTAAATGTAATTACCAAAATGGCTACTCATTTAATTAATCTGAAATTTCCACAAACATTTAAGTGATCTAAAACCTTTTATTTTTTATCAGTTTTATATAAAATCGTTGGGTTTTTATGATCATTTACATTTCATTGGGTAATTAATGGCCAGGCTTTCCTGGCCTCTTCAATTAACACTTTATACCGAAAAGGTGAGCAGGGGGTCTGTTTGTGCACTTGCATAATTATTCACACGTCTGGCAAGTTAAATATAAAACAAAAGTTAAATAAAGGCCGAGGAAAAAAACCAACAAAAAATCTGTCATTAAAGTTGACACGGGAAATGCCCCACGAAAAGGGGTGAACAGAGTGCAAATTTTGGAGGGGGATGTAAACATTTGAGGGGGGGAGGGGCATACTTAACCCAAAGAAGCCCTCTTGAGTTTACATTCCTGGGCGTGGCAAATATTTATTTTGTTTTCACCTTTATTTTCTATTTACTTGGACAGCTTCTCACTGGGTTTGTTTGAAGAGATGAAAGGGGGTTCCTCTTGCTCTAAGCACACAGGAAATGTACCCAAGGTACAAGTTTATAAGTTTTGTATTACGAATTAAAAATAGTTTAAGGTGAATAAATAATGAATCTGATTCTTAGGTAATATTTTATTTGATATTCATGTATATTTTTGTGAACAAAGTATCTAAATTATTACCTTTCTAATTGGTACAAGAACTAAAATTGTACAAATTAATTTTTAAATAGGTACGGAAATTTGATTGTCTATAGATCATTACTGTGATGATTTTTGAAACTTGTGTATAAATATTATATTATTAACAAAATTATACAATTATTTTTTTAATTAAAAATAAGTCCCTAGTCTGTTTGAGTTAGGATTAAAAACAGTTTTAAAGATTGATAATAATATTTATTTAATTGCTTTAAAATCCAAACATTATCTTTACTTTTATTAATATTAAATTAATAATAATCTAATTTTATCAAAAAAAATTAAAGTACCTATTTTAAATCTTATCAATTATTTCCCCCAAAAAAGTACCTAAGGGTACATGTTACCCATCATCTACGGTCAATAACTTTAAAAACATTCAAAGTTAAACCCAAAAAATCACTATTTGCCAGGCAAATCTCGCAGAACAGCTGATAGCCAGTCCGTCTGCCCTCTCCGCCCCACCGATCGCCGATGGCTGCTTAGCGTGTTCATGCAAATTCGACCTTGACACAATTCCGTTTCATAACAGAGAAGCAAACAAATGAGCGAGGGAGGCAGGCGAATACCCAACACACAACACCCATGTGTGTGAACGAGTGTGTGCGGGGCGACACACATAAAGAGACAACAACAACAACAACGGCGGCGGCGAGGTGGCAGCAGGTGAGATGGAGACAGAAACCCGTGTAATAACTCAACCTCAAGTGCGGGCCAACTAAAAACAAAAACAAATAAAAAATCTCCCCTTTTTTTGCGGCTTTTGCAGTGTGAGAAAATTATAGGGGATACAAAAAAGTAAGCAGAAATTATTGATTTAAATTTAATTTATTGGTTTTAATTTAAGAAATCTAAATTTACATTAAGATCTTATAAATAAATGTGGAAAGATGTCAACAGAATAAAATCTTTAGTGTTAACATTTCACTTATTGCAAAAATAAAATTAAAAAAAAAAAAAGGTAAATAGAAAAAGAATTCTGAATTTTACAAAAATATATTTACTAAGTTGGTTAAAAAAATCTGACAAATATAAAATAAGAATAAGCATTTTACTAAAAGAAAATCATCTTAATGAAATTTCTGAGTTTAAAATACTTTCGACTTTCTGAGTCTAAAATAAAGCCAGAAGACTTTCTTTTACAAATTATTTAAATTTCCCTACAAGTGCTCTCTTTTCTTGATCTACTTTTACATTTATGCTCATATTATTATTATTTTTTGTAATTTTTAAATATTTCCCCATGTGTAGTCGCTATCGTTACACGTCGCTACCTCGCGTTTTTGTTCGCCACCGGCATTCACATGGCCAAAACGGCTTACGAAAACTGTTTTTAGTTTACTGCCAAGAAGTCAAGTCTGAGAATTGCATGCTCTGAACTTTGCTGGATTTTCTGGGGGGGATTTATGGGGGAGGTGGCATCCGAGGTATGGGTGCGGGTGTGGACTTGCACAAGCGATGAGGTGCTACGATGAGCAGCATGCGATGGGGAGCACTCATTGGAAATTCTAATAAATCGGGCCGGATTTGATCCCAGGCCTGGGTCAGGTCAGATCATCTCACGATCTTTGGATCCGATTCGAGATCTTTAGAGCTCCCATCTCCATACCAATCCCAGATCGGATCAGATCAAAGGGGAGCTGCCGACAAATTTTGAGTCATTTTTCGGTGCCAAATTGGCTGGGATGGCTAAAAGGAAAAAAAATATATGTGATGGGGATAAGAAACCGAAATGGAGACCTCCCCTGAACACAATGAACTTCTAATTAATTTCAATTTCGTGGGCTTTGTTTTTGCTGTTCCTTTTAAAGGCAGCCAACTTAATTTCTATTATTAATTAGTTAACACATTTCGCGCATTAATGAAGGAGCTCTGAAAGCGACTCATCGATGGCACGTGGAAGCGTTTTTTATCGTTCCCCGTTCCATGCCATAAATATGCACATATCTATTGCCATTGCTCTCCCCGATTCGATGGGAATACATTCTTGGCCGGATTTCATTCTTCAAGCGGACACCTTGTGCCGGAGATTTGCATGGAATTATTAAGGTAAGGCAATCAACGGATTTCGCGTGTGTGTGGCAGGTGACATCGGCTATCTTGTGAATGGGAGCTGATTGGAAAAGTTGATAGGGAAGTTTAAAATTTATTACCCAAGAATGTTCGAAGATAAAGTGATAAGTTATACTGTAGAGTAATCCTTTAATGGGTTCGATTTGCATGCCTCTTTAGCAGTTAAACAAGAAATGGCTTTTATAGTCAAAGAACAAGATTCTGAATAATGTAAATAATCAATAACTCAATTATAACTTGATTTAATCTTTGCATGTGATGATGGGAGTTAAATGCCAGTGAGCTTTATGATTTAATTAATAATCAACAAGTTTCTTGTTAACTTTTATAACTGGGGAATAAACTTTTAAAGATATTTTATTATTACTTTATATATAAAATAGTCCAGCAGACAAAGAAGCTGTCCTTAAGAGGGTGGATTCGAAAAATATCCGCTGAAGATATTAAAAACGGACAAAGAATCGGACTTGTTTCGCTAAATGCTCAAAAACGGACACGCAAACGGACGAATAGCGGACGAGTATGGCGAATTCTCAGGGTTGTATCCGCTAATGATGTCGTAAAATGTAAAATTGAAATCTTTTTTGGTTTCCGAAAATCTGATTAACTTTACTATCGTTTATGAGTCTTAATCAGACGTTTTGTCCGCCTAAAATCCGCAAAACTATCGCTTTTAAAAACAATAAACGAAGTTTTTGCCTGCTGGGAGTTTACTCTGATTAACTTGTTCCTCCTAGGAATAGTTTTTAAAACTATATCAGTTCCCATTCTTAGTTTCTTTCAAGTTAAATCTTTGACTAACTTAATGTTTTTGATTTCCTCTCCCTCAAATTAATTCCCAAGCTTTTCATTTCTCACGTTCTGAGATCAGATAAAATCGTAACATCTTCTTGACAAACTTCCTTCCTTTGTGATCTATCTCTTTTTTGCCACAAAAATAAATTAATCTCAACTGCTGCTGCTGCCTGGCTTAATTCATTTTTTCGAAAGTGAAAATGCCAGAACCAAAACGGAGCTCCAGATGGCAATTCCAAATCCGTTTCGGTCGCAGTCATTATCCGATTTAAAGATCAGCCCCCACAAACAAAAAAGGAGACTCTTCAGAATGTTTATTTGTGTATCTCTTACACAACAATAAATTATAAAGATTTTTTGTTTGCTACCAAATTGGATGATGTGCCGCGGTCGCTTCCCCATTCTTGCCGCTCTCGCAGCTGGATATTCACGTGGGTGCTGCTGACTATATATGATATTGTCAAATCCGACAACGCCGGATCCGAACCCGAAGTGGCAGCAAATCGACAACAAAGTGAAGGGAATTTTCAGTCTGGGAATGCGATCGACTTGATTGAGTTTAAGTACGAGTATTTGGCTTTACTTTTTGGTGACACGTGTCCCAAGAGTCAAGGGGTTCGTAAACTTTATATAGCTTCCGTCGCGGAACAAACCAACCTCCGCGCGACTTAATAGAATTTGTTATTAACTCTGAAATTAAACAAAATTGCATGGCTGAGCAGAAATTGCCCAACATTTAACATTTACTTTGCCGCTTTTTTGCTGTCTTTTTTTTCTTAGTTTTGTTCGAGAATTCTGCACAAGGTTATCAAACACAAACACCACCAGCACCAAAATTGAATGCAATTAAAGTTTGCATTGAAAGCCGCCGAAAAATTGCTTCTTTTTAAGTATTTTAATAACCGAATGCAATTTGCAGTTCATTCTCGGGGTGTGTGTGTGTGGGTCTCGAGTTTGTTGGAGTTTTTTTTATTATTTCTGCCACGTTTTGCTCACAGAACAAAGTGCAATAAAATTTAGCAGGGCAACACCATTTAAAATTGTTGGCTTCAGAAGTGATTTCGGAATCTTAATCGCTAAGAACATAAACGAGAAGCTGGGGAGTTGGGTGTGAAGTTAAAATTTACAAATAGATACAAATTTGTTGAGTTCATAGAATATTTTATAAATTTACATATTACAGGAAAAATAAAAATACAAAAAAAAGGTAATAATATACTTATTTTGTTTATATTATTTGTTTTTATTATTCTTAAATATTTCATATTTTTTCGAACAACAAATATAGGTTGACGTTCTCTCATTTTTTTTTTTTTTTTTTGTTTTTTATTTGTAACAATTAACTATAGTTTACTGATGAAATATTAATTAGTATTCAAAAATTCACTTTTAAAAAATGCTATTATTAAAATAAATTAAAAAAAAAAAACTGTACAAATTTGAAAAAAAAATGTTTTCAACTACAAATTTTTCTTTGTATTGTAGTTACATTGTTTTTTTTAAATTTTTTATTAAAGATTATTAAGTATGCTAAATTGCATTTTTTAGTTTAAAAACAATTTCTTGTAATTGTAGTTACATAGTTTCTTTTTATTTTTTATTAAATATTTTTAAATATGTCATATTAAACTAGTAATTAATTTTTGTTAAAGCTTTATTCAATTTTGTTTCAGTATTTATATTGAAGAGCTAGATTATATATTTAATATTAATATTTTAATATATAAATATAAATGCAATATATAAATATCCAATAATCTTCAACCACATTTCCCAACAATTTCGAAATATGTCAATTAAAGTTAGTGCAAAGCACATCAAAGCAAAATCCCGCAAAGCAATAATTCCAATTTACTTATTGATCAACCCACTGAGGCTTAAGTTAAAAAATAAAACATACTATATATGTATATATGTCGCGAAATTATGATGAATGATGGGGTTGAGAAAAATTTGCAATTGCCAAGAGACGTAAAAAACAAACCGAAATGAGAAAAGGAGACAAATACAGCAAAAAAACAAATTGTAAACACGTTTTTTTTTTTATTTTTCTCTCTTTTTTAAGCCATTGCGGTGTGCCGCCCGGCATTAATGGGCCAAGGGGCGTGGCACTTACTTTTCGGAGGCGGCACAAAGACAGGCCGCCAACTTGTCACGCACATTTTTGTTGTTGTTCTCGCTTAGCCTACTTAACTTGTTAAAGTTAAAGTTGCAACAACACACAGAGTGTGTGTATCTTTTTTGGTGGGATAAATTTGTCATTTACCTGCTTGGGCGCATCCATTTTTGACCAGGTGAGCGTAGTTGTGGGTGTGAGTGGGAGAGATGATCGAAATTCAATTGGCCTCTCTTTCGTTTTATTATTATTATTATTTTGGTGGTGTCTTCACTTGGGCTACTTTGCGTGTATTTTTAGATTTGTTTGTTTTGAAGGTTATCAGTGAAATTCGTCACTTTTGATTACTTCGATTATTTCGATTTCAGTTTAAGGGTTTGTTGTTATCGTTTGTTTCGATTTATGTTTTATCGTAATCTCCTATCAGTTTATTTTCCTGCTCTCGATTCAATACTCGATTTCGATATGCAAAGTCCTTCGATTTCGTTATCGATCAATCACTTTCGATTCATGGGACAACAATTTTGAATTGACACTTTTCAACTTGTTGTTGTTATTTCTATTTCGATTTTTCCATTCGCCGCCACAACTTTGTTTCGAATTTGGAAAAGATTAATTTTCGCATTCACCGGGCAAACTCGTTCGGGACTTAAAGTTTTTGGCGGTAGTTGGCAAATGTAACTCAGTTTTTTTTTTACTATTTTTTCTAACTCTATCTTTAACTCTAAGCTGGCTGACTGCTCTGCTGGCGCGTGCACACTCCGTTGCGGCTGTGCTGAGACTAACTGCGACGGCGGCCGCCCGACGCTTCAAGTATTAAGAGAAAAAACTACATTAAACATTATTTGCTTTGGGGGGCCGCCTGCAAACACAGATACTCGGTCGAGCACACACAGCTGCAGACACTCACACTTACAGACACACCATGACAGCACGGCTATAATTTGTACGACGCTTTTGTGGTTAATGCCAAAAGTTGGCTTCTGCTCGAGTGGCCCGAAGCTGGGCCGAAGTTGCGAAGAAGCTGCGACCGGAGTGGGCGTGGGGTCAGAAGTGGACTACGGGTACACGGGGGAAAATTATTTGGGAAACAAATATTTATACGGAAAATTATTTATAAATTGTTTAGTTTGCTAAAACCCCTTTCTAAATATATTGAGAAATTTAATTTATTTAATGAAACCAAGTATTGTAATCTTTTTATGGCATTATTGTTTAGTTTTCAATTATTCTATAACTATAACGTTAAAAAACACACTAAATCACCTTTGCTATGTAATTCTGGCTTTTTCAGGGTGATCATTATTATTCACTCATTTTGCAGTTAGAACCACTTGGGAATTCTAGTGTAAAGAAAGCGGTAAGTACACCAAAATCTACCTTAAACTTTAATTTAAAATAAACATTAGGAAAGGGAACTTATTTTGTTGGTGTTTTCTAATTTTTTGTAGTGTACCTGCATTTGAGCTTTGCTCTATTGCAGAACCAGATACAAAATCAAGGTCACCACAAGCTTCCGTTTCTTTCATTGTGGTTACCCTGCATATTTTCTTTTTTGTTGAATTATTCCGCCTTATGTAATGCAGTTTTAATTGAACATCTTCCTCGAGCAGGGAGATTCCCAAAAAGCATGATGTTTTTATTTTGCAGTAAATTGTGAAATTGTGTAAGGTTTTTACCTCTTTTTTAGTCCGCTGCCATTCCTCACGTACACAAGAGATGGAGATAGAAAAAAGTGAGTGAGAGAGAGAAAGAGCGGAGCCGGCAACGACCTTGACACATATTCGTAGCCGAAGTCAACGACCAACGAAGCTGGCTGGTGGAAAACTCGTTACTGTTGCTGTGGCTTTTCGGTCAGGTGAGTCACGCGGAGAAAGAGTTAAAGAGATGGTGAGAGTGTGGCAAACAGGTGTATCTCCGAGCCATGAACTTGAATTCGATGGGGGCTTCGTGTTGAACGAATCTGTAACACAGCTCATAATGAAGGTCATCTTTTTAAAGGCAGAAATAACAAAAGATTGATTGGTATTACTCAGGGAATGTTCGAGATACAAAAAAATGGTGAAATAAAAAGGTAAACATTGTAATATTGTTGTATAAAAATAAAATTACATTATATATTTAAAAATAATTTATGATCTATAAGAGAGTTCATAGTTCTTGATTGTTTCATCCAACAGAATATTTAACCATTAACGTAAGCGTGCAAAAAAACGTGACAGCAAAGGAGTCTGCTTAAAAGTCGTAAAGAAGATTTATGTTATGTAGGGGCCACTAAATGATCATCGGTTGTAAAGGCAATTGTATAATACAGGCAAATTAATAGTCGCAGTTATGACCATTAAATGTAAGAGCCTAGTAAAAATAATGGCGAATTAGTGAGGCATCGTAAATTAAGAGTTTATACAATCCAAAGCAGAGGAGCTTCTGCCAAATCTTCAATATCATCAACTCAAAAGAGCATTTATAGGCATTTCATCAGCTGGGAATTAAAGTAAGACATTTCATAATTAAATCTGATTAATTTTGGGAACTGCCCCATGATCCGCATAATTAGCTGCATATTTTATACAAATTCTTCTTTATATTTGAGGCTTTTGCAGTTGTTTTTTTCGTTGTTGTGTTGGCTTTGTTGACTCTGGTCAGTTTTGTTTTGTTTGCCAATGACGGGGCAAATTTTCCAGGCCAACAGCTTTGAACCCTTCGGATGCCAGTAGTTTTTTAGCTTTCGGGCCAACTCTCGCCGGCCTAAACGGCTCGGTTAACATTCAGTTGCAAATTGCTGTTAATTTCCAACTAAAATATTTACACCGTCAGACAATGGCAGCGGAGAAAAAAGTGGATCAAAGTTGGCCCCAAGAACCTTGATAATGCGAAACGCCTGAAATGCAAATTAAAAGCAAGAGTAGAGGTTTATCTAGCAAAGGTGGAGTTTGAATACCCTTTTAGTAGTTGAAAAATAAGAATAAATCAACAAATCTTAAGTTTTATTAACATTAAAACTAAGAAAAACAGCGTCTAGTGTGTTCATAGTAGAATGTTTTATAAATAAATTGTTATGGTTGCTGAAAGTATGTATATATTTATCTAAAAAACTCAGATATATACCCCCTGCAAGGGTATAATAATATTTTCACTGCTCTCGGCGCAGAATTAAAGCCAACCCCCCTTCGGCGAGGTCTAATCTCTGGAGGGGGTCTAGCCTTTGCTGCGGAGTCTAAGCCACAGTCAGATCGCTTGACAAATGCCACAAGAGCCTTGGCAACGACTTACCACCAACCAACCATCTTTCCAGCTGCCAGCTCTCTTGGCCAGTTAAGCCGTCGATGACTTTAATTACAGTTATCCGAGCTAACTGCGTCTGAGCTGACATTTGCATGGATGGTTTTTTATTATTATTAATCGCGCTGAAAAGAGAACCAACCCAAGTGCAAAAGTCAAGATTTCCCGGGTGGGAGTTTGGGAATTTGCTCAGTCCAAGGTGGGGATTGTGAGTCGCAAAGTTTAGTACTCATTAGTATACAAATTTATGTTATAACTAGGCAGAAATATTGCAATTGCAAGTATTGACAACTATTGCATAATACCAAGTCCACGAGCTTGCCTATTAAAATTCTGTAATAAATCAGGGTTTCATGCAAGATGTTAATAAGTTAAATGTTAAACGAAAAAGTCATGCCAGGGTTTTATTTATATTTTATATGGGTGACACTATCCTATAAAATACCAGAACAAGTAGGTTATACTATGCAGTTGAGATAATACCATAAGCTAAATAAATATTTAATATGTATTTGTTAACTTTTTCTAGGTGATAAGTTCATTATATCACTCATACGTACTGTTTTCCATGCTTTTCAAATAATATCACTCATACGTAGTGTAGATAGCATACCCTTTTTTACGTAATATATAGTTTTTTTACGTAATATGTACTAAAAAATCCAAATATATTTATTATATATATATTATATACATAATATACACTGATTTTATTATGAACACATCACTCATACGCAGTGTGAACGCCACGGACATACCTTATTTAGACTTCACAGCCCTCTCCTAGTTCTATACAACATTTTATAACACCATACCATAAAATAATAATAAACTAATATATTGCATTTGTAGATTTTATAAGTATTACATCACTCAAAGCTTCTAAGAAAATATCACTCATACGCCGTGTTGGTAACATTACCTCATGTAAATTAAATATTTCTTATATGTACATATTATATAGCTTAATATATAGCTTAATTTAATTTTTATCACATCACGCAACATTGCATCGTCAGACATATCTATCTTTTCAAGTCTTGTTGACTATTTTTAAGTTATATTCAACATTTTCATACCCAATTACCAGCCAGCGTTGCTTAAGCCATAACTAATATAAATATTTTGCTGGATTTTATGACAACTCTAATTAATAATAGGTGTTAAATGAGTTTGCCAAAAAACTTAAACGGCGCACACAGACAGCAATGGGGAGAGAGAGGTGCTGAAGGGGATATATCAATGTCGCATTGCTTATCGGGCGGTGAACCCAACTCTAGTATTAGCATTTTCGCGCTGGCCACAAGCCATAATTTTGGCAAATCAATTCGCCACGCTCAACATGAGCAACTTAATAAATAAGATATTAATAAATATAAACTGTCAGTCTGGCTGGCCGGCGACTCAGAGCGACGTGTGCAGCTGTCATAATTTCGGACTCTGAAAAGCGGTACGGGGAACTCGTGCCTCGTTCAATTTTTCGGTAGCTCAATCAAATTATAAAGCCAGCAACAACTCACAGCACAGGCTTGCAAATTATTTACAATTTATATGCACACAATCTGTGAGCCCCGGCAAACTGTGAAACCTTCAACTGCGGTTTAGCATTAGCGCCGATTTTGGCCAGATTTCACTGTGGTAACTGCCCTTGCCACTGTTTGCTAAACGTTCTCTAAGGTTGCTGGGAAAGTTTTCATCTACGGAATGTTGAATGCCAAACGTAGGTCGGGGACCGGAGTCAGGGACACTTTGCTCTTAAGGGTTTTTTAAGAATTAAATTGAAAGTTAATTGAATTCCTTGACATAAGGTTTTGTTTTCTTTAATAAAAATGATTTTCTAATCCTTTGTAGGTTAAATATTGGTTATGAAAAGGTGAGATATCAGTAATTTTGAAAAATATATGCAAATTCATTCTTCAAAACATGAGTTTTCTTATTTGAATGCATTTAAGAACAAATATTTATAAATAATAATATATTATTAGCATCACTTAATGTCACAAATTCATATTTATTTAATACCTTAGCAGCTTCTAAATTACATTTAAGCTAAATAAATGTATACAAGTATTTTGTATCAGTGAGATTAATATTTAAATACCAGTTATGACTTAAAGTCAAGCAAGTAAAATTACAAAATCACAATTACAAATTATCCGTAAACCAATTAATTGAAAAATTACAACATCTATCAGCTTAGTAACAAATCAATGGGCAAAGTAATAGTAGTAATAGCAGTAAGTTACACTATAATTAGCTGACGAAATGGTACCTTATTTATTTTCTAATAATACAAAATGATTTAAGATAAGGTGAATGTATTAATAAACTGATTTTCAATACCAAAGTTATTACATATAATTATGTATTAATATTTAATAAACTAAAGTGTTGTAAGCATAAAAGAAAAATAGGCATAAAACCCATAGTTGTTGAATAGTTTTTAGTTTAAAAGAGTGGTTATTAAAACACCATTTTGTTTAATAATTAAAACCTTAATTGAAATGCTTTTTATACAGACAAACTTTGTCCACACTTCATAAGAAAAATATATAAAAAAATCGACAAGAACAAACACAAAATCATCAACAACTATTTCTTAATAAATTTAACCTCCGAATCTCCCTTTAATTAAATTATTTTAGGAAACTAATTTTCCACTTAGCACATCATCTGTATAAAACCATCATTAATGGTCAATAAGGAATGTGTTTTTATTATTTCGACGAGAGAGACTTGTTACATTTTAAAGCGTTAAATGGCAAACATATTTTGAGCATTTGATGGTGGTATTTTGGCCGCGGCTTGTTATTAATTTTGCATTTGCCGCCGCCTGGCTTCCTGCTCTTTGTTCGGGGTTACCTCCGTCCCAATGGCTAATGGCCAATTTCGATTCTTTATAGACCATTAGGAAGAGACCGGGCGGGCGAGCACCCGACAAGTATAACAACTCACTTAATGGGCATTACTCATCTGGCATCGCCACGCTCCGCGACCTTCGCCAGTGGAGGCGCGCGCTGGAGGAATATAATCCAAAACTGGACACGCATCGCGGAACTGAAGTCGGAACGGAACGGAACGGAACCTCTCTCGGTCTTGGACTCTTTGTCTTTGATTTATTACGAAATCTTCGCGCTAATTGCCCTCGAAATGTAATCCACTTCCCACTTTTGTATATTTTTTTCTAGGCGCGACTTCCTAGGAACTTCCTAGTTTCAATTAGACTTCAATTGTGCAGCCGAGCGTTGGGACCATTAGTTGGTCACAGGGTCACCCGACTCTGCTCGATTCTCGGCTCAACTGCGATTCCCACGCCAACGCTTTTCGATACTATTTTGCATTCATTAATGGGACAATCTCCGGTTCGTTCGGTTATCTAATGAATGCGAAACGAAACCCCTGCCAGCTGACTTGCCGGATCATTTGGCTTATATAAATAAACATTAGAGACAAGTTCAAGTTGATAATTGTCTACAAAGTACAACAAAAATATAAAATAGAAAAAAAAAGGCGCGAGCCAGTTCGTGAGCACATCTGGACTGGAGCCCGGTTTCGCGGCACTCGATTCTCCAGATTCTCGGATCTAGACAATCAATTGCCTCTGAAAACGCTCCGATCCCCATTTGGCTCTCGGGTAATTTAGCCAAACGAGTGGGCTTAGAAAAAAAAAATGGCCAAAAGGGTTAAGTGCGATGGCAAAATCGCAAATCATGGTAATTATGAACGCGGCCGCCGCACTTGCAAAATTATTCGACTTGGCAAATGCTACGTGCATTAATTGTGCGGTCACATAAAACAGGCCAAGAGGGCGGCCCAATCGAGGGGGCATCGCAGGGGGGGAAAAGGGGAAAAAGGCTACAACAGGTGGCAGGGCAAATGCAGCTGCTACTAGATATGAACTCAAAGTTACACTGGACTACATAGGGATAGAGAATTTAAGGGCTTTCGTTTACTTTTAAAATGTATTTTTTTTTTATAAAGAAAAGTTTATTGATTAATAAAGGCACAGAAGCATCAGGGTTATCTTGGTAGTTCGGTTTATTTATCTATTTGTACACTGTATTATACTTAATTTTAAATTAGGCTACAGGATGGATATATATGCTGTGACTTTCGGCTGATATTTCTGTTTATAACTTGTTCCCTTATATGAATAATAAAGTTGTTAAAGGCATATTTCCTTCTTCCTTCCTTCTTAACTTTTATACTGCCTTTTGAATAGAATCATTACTACTTATCCCAGAATTATTCCAACATTTTATACAATTTTATTTATTAGATACAAAACTATTTATAGAGTTCACAGGATCCATAAACTAAAAGTTTACAGATAAATAACTTAGATGGAAGTAGAAACAAGTATTAAGCAAATTATCACTATGATTCATTTAATATATTGATATTTAAGTGATCCATTATGTATATTTTTATATAATATCATTGAGTATCTTTCACAGTTCAGTGTAATAGTAAGTGACAATTTTGTAAAGTTAGTTTTAAGAATTTTATATATTTTTTAGCCATATTTCTGGGATCATGTATCAAAATATTTAACCCCAATTCTCTCCTTAACCCCGCTGTCCAGTGTCTAATGCCTCAATTCGAATTTCAAATATGTGTCATTTGCGGGCGCAACAATTTTCTATACATCTCCATACAAATGCACAAATTTTTTTTTTTTAGCCGTATTTCCACATCTGTTGAGTTATGAATGCAAATGCTAATGCAACGTCGGGCTTTAAATCCACAAGCATTTATATATATATATATATAAGTATGTATATCTATATATATCCATCTAACTATCGATGTAGTGCATCGGCAACAGATGCGGATTAGAAATAGAAAAAAAGCCAAAGAGAATCTACAAATTAGACACGACTTTTTTCAGCTGGCGAACACGATCCGAGACTCAATATGCAAGGCAAACGGAATGACAACTTCTAAATACAATATATATATAATGGGTGCACTAAGAATAAAGAAGTTTTGGAATAAATAAGACAGAATATAGATGACAATTTTATAATAGTAAAGAAAAAGAGTTTTTATTCAAAGATTATTTTCATTTCTTTATAGAAAGTTGAAAGGTACCAGGTTTATATATGTACAAAATCTGATTTGTTTATGCTTTTAAAAATTCATAAAAATTCATAATAAAATTTTCTTCATGTGCAAATATGAATTTTTAAACTGTATGCATATCAGAGCGTCCGAGATGAGGCTGCAGTTCCACGGAGCATTTAATTAAGCAGCAGGCAAGCAGGCAGGCAGGCAGCCGTAGGTGCTAATCAACAGCTTACCCTTTTTCTGCTAATTGGACTTAAATTGCAGTCCACAATGTAATGTGCAACTGGTGGCGGGGGGGAGGTGATGCGATGTGATCTTTGGCGGTGGTGGCCTTGTCTAGGGCGCACAGCTGTGCACACATTCTGAGCGAGATTTATGGCCAGAGCTGTTGCTAGTCAGCTGGCCCTCGCTTTCGAGAACCGAACAGCTGGCAGCGTTTATCGCCACCCACCCACCGCCGCCCCCTAAATGCCAAGTGATCTACTCACCCCCTCGAAATCACAAATTACATATCAATCATCCGGCCGCAATTGACCCTGGGAGTTGATCAGTTGGCAATTTTCATTTCATTCCCATTTTGGAATTCATTCTCAATCGGATTTCATTTGATTTTCATCTTAACTTTTGTTGTTTATTTTTTTGGCAAATGATTCAGCACATCTGGCGCCAGCCAATCAAGCTTAAATTTATGCATAAAATATTTGCATTAAAATATGTGAAATATTTACGCTGCTTTTGAATTTTTTTATGTGGAATTCTCATGCGAATTCTTAGGAAACTGCAAAGCGCGTAGCCGCAAAATGAAATTAGCAAAAAAAACAGCCATAAATTTAGTAAGAAAACGCAACTGGCGCCAGTTTTTGTTAACAACAGAATACACTGTAAGAGTTAAGGGGTAATTAAGTTTGACGGAGGTCTAGGAGTTGTGAAATTGAGAAGTGTTTCAAGAACAGCCTTTTAAATTATTTAGAAGCTTATTTACTCTTCACTCTTCATGAAATCTTAAAGTTTCTTATATATATTTTTACTTTTTCTGAAGAAAACTTTCTTGAAAATTAAAAAAGATTTTATTTTAATAGAATTTCTTCCTAATTGAAGCTTTTTTTTATCTTCAGATTATGTATTTGAACTTCTTCTTTCAATTTTTAAGTGTATTGCACAACTTACCTTGTTTGTTTTTTTGGTTAAATTTTTTCTTCCTTGTCTTGCTTTATTTAAATTTTCCAGTTATTGTTGTGGTTGACTTTAGAGCCAAGCGTGACGCATTTGATTGCTGACTTTTGTTTCTTGTCTGCTGGCACGAAATTGGTCAATGAACGCGTTTGTTTATGAAAATGATTTCGAGTTTGGTTTTAACTCCGCTCGTATATTTTTTTATGCACTTTTGAGTGGCCGGAGTCTGAAGTTCTCCTTTGTGGGTGTCGCTACAGTCGCCGGGCTTGGCTTCCTAGATTTGTTTGCTTGAATTCGATGGGAGTTTGTATGTGTTTGAACAACTGTTAAGGAGGCACACGAGCGCGAAAGAACAGCCTGAACGGAGTGTCGTAACTTAGTGGCTTTAAATTTTTATATTTTATTGGAAATTAAATTCGAGCTTTACGGAGACGAAGATTTTTGGGGACTCCCGATGCCGGACAACGCCAACTGACAACTGTCAACCCCAAACAAACATTTAACGCTCGTCGAGAGCCTCGACCGCCGAGCAGACGACACAGAGACGGTACATCAATTTTTCATTTAACTCGAATTTGTTGAATTTAAATTTAAATTCAGCTTAGGCTACTCGCCGTGCTGTGCGTTGTTGTCAGGCGCAGCGAATGCTCTTCGCCTTGCATTCCATTCGCGGTGACGTGGCTCCTCCTCCGCTTGGTCACAGGGATCGGGGCAGTTGGGTTTCGGGTCTCTCATTATCTCCGGCCCAGCTGCCATGTCACGTACTCACCGAAAATAAGTTCTGGGGCCTGGGACAGAAATCAATTTTACGTGCCAAAACTCATCGATTCCGAACAGTGGGGCGGATTTTCACTGAAGGCGAGTGGGCGTGGCCCTGGCGACAATTAAAGTTCACTTAAGCCGTCATTTGTATGCGCGGGGGCTTGAGGGGCAGCGTAGTAGTAGTAGTTGTAGTTGTGGCCGGGGCATGAGAAAGGTCGAAAAGTTCGTTGCCTAAGTCTTTTGATTTTCGTCAGGTGTTTTTCGCATTACCGGAAGCACTTGTTGCTGAGCGCAAAGATGAGTAACTGCGGTAGTCGGATGTGACCAGTGAAGTGCTACCGTGGATCGTGATTGGTAGAGGGGGGGAAGACATAATCGTACCCCCCTCTCGCCAAAGGGTGCATTTTTGATAATTTATCGTGGCTTGTTTGAGTCGGTGGAAAACAACGAGGCATTGTGACTAAAATAAAAATGTTGACAAATGGGTTTTTGTGTTTTCAGCAAAGTTTACAACGATACTCGGAATTTTATTGTGATAGGTTAGGATTTTTCAGGTTATACTAAGTTTTCAGACTCATATTTACAGTTTGATTAATTATGGTAACATATTCGGGTATTTTTTAATTGGAAAAAATTTTAATATGATTTTAATGATTGTAAGACATTAAAGGTTATGTTTAAAGGGTAATCTTGCTGTTGAGAAAGTTTAAAATAATATGAAAAAGGCAGGAAATATTTAAATTTGTATTTAAACTTTATAAAAAGCTAGAAAATATAAAAATTCATAGATTGTATGACATTTATTTCGATTTTACTTCAATAAAATATTTTATAAATTTAATAATTTCTTAATGGACTTGACTTTATGGTAAAATTCAAATTCAAACTGTCACAAATCCATTATTCTTTCATAAAACTCCCCTAAAGATCTTCTGCTAATTAAAAAAGTTTACAAAACCCTCTTGAAGGCTGACTAATATTTCTAGATGACTCACAGTCCCCCTTTAGCAAAACTTATTCAATCAGCATCAATCAACTTCTGTTCTAATTTGCCACTTGAAAGGAGCTCCAGCCGATGGATTATGGATAATTCCCCACTTCATTAATTGCCAGAAAAGTGTACCGAGTCGATTCATTTAGCTGCAAAGATTACAATGCAAAATGGCCATAGAATTATATAAACCAAATGGAGTGGCCTAGGTGATTACGTGCACGACATTCGAAATTAAATCAAAAACTGGAAACCCCAAGTAAGCCAATGATCATTCATAAATTTCGCTCTAACGAGCAGATGCAAAAACGAAATCGAAATCGAAATCAAAGTCGAAAACATTTCGCGATCATTTGTTTCCATAATTAATTGAACTTTTATGCGAAATCTAACAGCCAACTGAAGCCGAAAAATAATACTCGCCGAAACAGTAGCCATAAACATAGACAAATGGCAGTTAATTTTATTCCAAACACCATTGATAGTTGGAATAATATTTTGTGTATTTTTTATTTTTTGAGGCATGATAAGGCGGCCAGGGCTAGCTCTCTATGTGAGTACTTTTGAAAATGCTTCCTGTAAGGCTGACATTGAGTTACTTCCCCTCTCTGCGGCGCTAAAAAAATAAATCTAGGTAATTGTGTCTGTCGTCGCTGCTATTATGCTCGAAAATTATTGTTCACTTGAAATGGGTTTTTTTGGGGTTCTAGAAAACTCAAAGCCACTGAAGGTTTTCCTCAGCTCATTTCACATTCTGAGCTGAGCTGGAACTGAAAAGCGTTTTTCAAGAGCCTCCCGGTGATTGATCATATTATTTTTTTTTTGCTTTCCAACAATGCGGAACCGGAGCTTACGGTTTTATCCACCGATCTTTTGAGTTCTCAAACCAGTGAGCTTTTCGCCTGGAGGAAGAACCCGTCCCCCGAATCCAATTCCCTGTTCGATTCACCGCACAAATGATGGCTAATTCGGAGTTCGCACAAATCAAACAACCATTAATCATCGCAGCAGCACACGAACAATTTTGGGTATTTTGTCACAAAAACAAAGCAATTTACTAATTAATGGTTTCAATGTTCGACGAGTGGCAGAGTTCACGTTTTGTAAAAAAATAAAAACGATAGAAACGCTCGGATTGGGAGGAGCAGCAGTTGAACGCAGGGCTTGACCCGGAAGTGACCCCCAGATACGCCCTGAAAACCATAAACTTTTGCCCCGAGATGTTATGCAAGATGTCAGATGAGTTATGGAGAATATACATCGTAAAGAAGCCAAGGTTATAAATGTAAGTTAGCAGCGAAAATTGAAATATATAATTAAGCTATTTGGAGTTGCTAGAGGAGAACATAGCACGCTTACTGATATCACCTCAAAAATATGGCGCAAAAAGGAAATTATTGTGAGGAATTAGAACTTTAATTAATAGGTAATTAATTATTAGAAATAATAAGCCTAGAAGTAGCATAAAATATACAATGTTTAATGTTCTTTATCTAATTGATACAAATACTATTTGATATTAAGAATATTTGATAATATTCTCTCTTAATTTAACTCACTTCCCAGCTCCAGTTATTAAATTACTATTATCAGCTCTATTCAATAAAAAATACATCTATGAAATGCCCAAAGTTCAAGCATCTTATTGAATATTATTTTCATGCCTTTGTGTGTATATTTCCACGTATTTATTTGTTCTTGGATATGTTTTGTTTTTCCAATGTCTTGGGTATTGTTCATTAATAGCTGCAAAGTGATGCTGGCAGAAATTCGTTCTTTGTTGCTAATGATATTGTCAGTGGTGGGGGCTGGTACCGAAGATACCTTTGGATTTATGTTCATATATATGTCGTGTCATGGCAGCATCAGGTGTATTATTGATTCTTGCGCTGGGCTTTTGTTCGCATGGCTTTTATTGTTTTTATGGCATAATAATAAACAGCATTAAATAGCATTACATTCGAGTTTCTTTGGAAGTTCCGCCTTTGGTCAGTCGAACCAAAGAGGTCACTGGGCCGGATAAATGAAGTGTAATAATAATTAATAATATGTTGGGATACAGATGGATTCCCTGGAATTATCCGGGGATTTTGGGCACTCTCTTTTGCGGTCATCGCTTGGAATTCACTGACAGTTTAATTAAATCGGTTCTCTTGATTGGACTTTATTTTTAGTCTATTATTTTGTTTGCTCGCGCTCGTTAGGCGTTATTTTTAGAACCCCCAAGCTATATAAGTACTCTGAAAATAAATCTCGATTCGCGGAGCGAAGATTTCCTATTTATAAAAATGTAAAGACATAATGGCAGCCAATTAGCCGGGGCTTTGCCTGCCCACTTCCGCTTTGAGCGCGAGTCCATTACGCCGAAACGGATCCATCAAGCTAGAACTTCTCGCCGGAGAGTTTGTTTGGGTCAAGTACTCGGAGTACTCGACCTTAGAGTGTTGCGCTGAAATTGTTTTAATTAAATCCGCAAAGCTCACAAGGTGGAGGGAGGCGGCAGGCGGTGGTTGCTCATTAAAAGTCATTGGCAGGCGTGAAGTGATTTATCGGGCCGTGGATTTCAGTTGACAAAATTGATGACTTCTGAGCGAGATCCGATCTCCGCGTGGGTGGTCCTCGAACTCGTACATATATGTACGTACCATATATCATTATACTTTCGATTCTGAAACCCAGGTGAAACCCAAGACGGCCATTTTTCACGGCTAAGACTTACAACAGTTAGTTGGTCAATGGGTTATTATGATAATGAACTCAATTGCTGCTGCCCCCGGAGCTTTGTTGTAATTTGCGTGGCCTTGGGACGCGGTCTAGAAGATTTCACAGCCAAAAGAGAGAATAGACGGACGGACGCGCACAAAGACCCGATGAACGCGATCATTATTACCACGATTATTACCATGATTATCATTATGATCGCGGCGATGGAAGAAGCAGCAGCAGCAGCAACAGCAAACACAGCTGGCCGGAGGTCAACGCGGTTAAGAAAATCAAGTTTACAAAAGGCAGGCAATTACAGAGGCACACAGAAAATATTTATAGGTTTTTAAAGATTTTTTTGGAAGAGAATAAGTTATAGAAATAAAAGTTTCAAAGTCTAAATTTATAAATAAAAAGCCTACAAATTCCTTAGAAGTTAATAATATAATTTTAAGAGCTTTCTTTAATAAAACCTAAACCTAAGGTATTTATTTTAATGTCTTTTAACTGACATATAAAATTTAAAAAGCTGAAATAGTAAAAAATTACGAATATATTTGTAATATATTTTTATCGAATCTTTTTCTCCGTGCACAGCCAAGAGTTAGAGTAGCTTCAGGTTGGTTTCCAGCAACTGCCAGTAGCCAACTGTGATAAGAATCGCGTTGGCTAATTAAAAGCGACCACCAGGCGTATGAGTAATCGGCAGCCAGCCAGCCAGAAGAGTGTGCCCAAAGTGATTTATGTGTATTCACTTCTGATTTGAACCTCAGCCGAGCTCTTGGAGCGAGTTCAAGTACACGTAGACAACAATTTTTTTGTTATATATTTTTTTTTGCCGAAGGCAAAGCGCACAAGAAGCCAATTGCCCAAAAGCACTTGCCATTCCACCAAAAAAAACTCCATCCAACCGAAGCCATCTATACCCAGTGATGTGAAAGGTATAGTTTATTACGTAATTGTTGGTCTTGGGTTGGTTTAAATAAACTTATTTTGGGGTTACAAAAATAAATAAAATTTAATTCCAATAACCTTCTAAATTAATCAGAACTTATGCTTCATTTATGCAATTGGGGAATTGGTTTTTGAAAATATATATAGTTTTAAGTATATAGTTTTAATTTCCTAATAATATTATAATTTTTTGTTATATATGTATAATGAACAAAATAACTCATTTTATTCTTATTCATTGTAATGATCAAATTTTTTTTTCAAAGATCAAATTCTTATTGTTTGCATCTACCCCGTTTTAAAAATTATATCTCTATTAGTTTTAATTTAAATTGAATATTTTTCATTGATACACCGTCCTAAAATCGATTGAAAAATTTACATAAATACCTAGCAATACCCTAAAAAATTCCCAGCAGTGCCACGGCCACGGATCTACCCTTAATGATAGAGTTCTGCTACTGTAAAGTGTTCACTGGCTCATTGATTGCGCTTCGGCCAGAAATCAATCAGCAAGGCAAACAGTAACAAAAGGCATTAGATCTGACCTTCCTTGGAATCGAAATTTTATGTGCGCGAACTTGAGACATTGGACGTAATTACTGTCAAAGCCGGAATCCGCAACGGAATTGAAATTCGCGACAAAGTGCCTCGAAAAAGTTTAACGACTCGCGCCAATTTGTGGCCACAATTAGGCTTAACGAGTGGAGCAATGGGTCTCTGTACATGGATTTGTTTTGCAGAGATAAGCCAGGCAGTAAATGGCACGTTTTTGGATTAATTGTATTAATTGTAGCAAGAGCCTAGCCCGAGGGCTTTGATCGGAACACGATTTTGGTTAATTAAAGTCACCAGGCGCTTGAGGGACAAGTGTAATAAATTCAAGAATGTTAAGCTTTAAATTCAGATTCTGTGTTCGGTTCACTTAAAGCCACACGATTTATCTTTATTTCGAAAACATTAATTTCTTGAAAGAATCCAAGAGAACATCCAAATGAAATAAATGAGTTCAACTTTTAAATGAACCAGAGAAGTAAGAGGCAAACTTAGAGGAGGTGATATATTAATGTAGGATTTAAATGTAAAACTGAGGTCAGACACATGTTACAAAATAAAAAAGACAACTTTCATTGCAACTTTTACGAATTCTATGCTAATTTTTAATATGTATTTCATATTTACTATTTTTAAATTTCATTAGAATAAGCAAAGAATTTAGAATTATATTTTTTACAATAACAATCACAAGGTTTACTCCACTTTATGTTCTAAGGGAAGATGTTCTAATTTATCATTTTATGTTCTTTAAATAAGAATTTTAACGGTTTCTTTCTGATAACGATTATTAAGTCTGGCAACACTGGCTATCGACCAAAACTCAATGGCAACTCTACAACGACAAAAATTAAGGGTTTTTTGCTTTTTTCACTGCTGTCAAAATTATCTTGTATCTATCATCTATTTTTATTATTTGTTACATTTTTATTATTATTACATTTAGAATAATACGATACTTTTGACTTTATCGCACTTTTAATATCGATAAAGATATCGATGTTGGATACCTTCCCCAAAAATGTCGATACTATCGATAGTGACATTAGCTATTTATCTTTATCTTTTATTATTACCTTCGAGTGCTACAAGTAAATTTTGTAATTTAATGCAATAGTCGGAATACGGTCCTAGTTTGCCAACCATAACGCGATAATGCCCGCGGTCGAGGAGACACAAATCACAAAATATCTCTCAAAGGTGAGGCCCCCGCAGATGAGTCATAGCCCCACTCTCTGGGATTGGCTTTTCTCATTGTCTTGGGTTCTTTTGCACGCAACGCAATTGACCAAATACATCTATTAATCCATATCCTTTGCAGTACAAATATGTGGGAGCCACGAAGAAGGACGTTATGGATGTGGTCACGACGTACCGCAGCTTGACCTACGACCTACAGAAGTTCAGTGAGTTCGGCAGCCCCCCAGGTGAAAGCCAAGATAACCCCCAACGATCTCTTTATCTACAGTTTTCAACGATGGCACCAGCAAGGATTTGTTCACCCTGCAGGGCACTATTCCCGTGGTCTACAAAAGTAACTAAAACACCCTATTATGTCCCCATACTCGCGCACATTGTGATGTAAACGTATTCTCTTTGTATCGCAGATAACACCTACTACATTCCCATCTGTATATGGCTGATGGACACGCATCCCCAGAATGCACCCATGTGCTTCGTCAGGCCCACGGCCACCATGCAGATAAAGGTGTCCATGTACGTGGATCACAATGGCAAGGTCTACCTGCCGTACCTGCACGACTGGCAGCCGCACTCCTCCGACCTGCTGTCGCTAATCCAGGTGATGATCGTCACCTTCGGCGATCATCCGCCGGTCTACTCAAAGCCTAAGGAACAAATTACATCGCCATATCCGCCGAACTGTGAGTAACGAATACCTTTAATTGCATTTATAGGTATTTTGTCTTTTATTTATTTAGATTCCTTTGTATCTTATCTTAATCGGAAACAGGAATAATGTTTATTCCCCCAATTCAGTTGTCTTCCCTAATAACCTTTTATCTTATTTCTTTTTCAGCTTTCATGCCTCAGCCGGGAGGACCGAGCGGCAGCAGCTCGGCTCTGCCATATCCCACAGCCGGCGGCAACTTTCCGCCGTATCCCACTGGCTCCGGTTATGGACCCTATCCGCCTGGAGGCGGCGCAGGTTTCCCTGGACCAGCGGCCGGACCCTATCCGCCCTATATGAATTTCCCGCAGCCACCCGGTGGTAGTGGTGGCTACCCACCAGCAGGGGGCTATGTAAGAATCTCAAAACATCGATCAAAAGCATCCAAAACGAGCTAAATTTCTGTACTCCGATAGAACCCCTCATCCAATGCCAGCTCCACGGGCACCATTACCGAGGAGCACATCAAAGCATCACTAATCAGTGCCGTAGAGGATAAACTACGCCGTCGCATCCAGGAGAAGGTTAATCAGTATCAGGCCGAAATCGAAACGCTGAATCGCACCAAACAGGAGCTTGTGGAGGGCAGCGCCAAGATTGATGCCATCATTTCGCGACTCGAGCGCGAACATGTAGACTTACAGAAGAACATCAGTGTGCTGAAGGACAAGGAGCAGGAGCTGGAGAAGAGCCTGGAGGCGCTGGAGAGCGCCGAGGCCATAGATCCGGACGAGGCAGTGACCACCACAGCGCCGCTATACCGACAGTGAGTAGTGATTTCTAAACGGGATGTCTAGAGAGATATAATGGCTCGTCTACCCTCGCAGATTACTTAATGCTTATGCCGACGAAGCTGCCACCGAGGATGCCATCTACTACCTGGGCGAGGGCTTGCGCGGCGGTGTCATCGACCTGGAGACCTTCCTCAAGCACGTTCGCCAGCTGTCCCGCAAGCAGTTCATCCTGCGGGCCACCATGCAGAAGTGCAGACAGAAGGCCGGTCTGGCCGGGTAAAGATGGCAGCGGGGGAAGTGTGTGCACGTTTAGACGATTTATATGTTAGCGTTAATATATATATTCGACATTGTTTTAAGCGCAAAATTGAATCTTTGAAATTGAAATTACAATAAACGTAAATAAAAAGAAGGCCTCATGTTGTACGTTCACGCCCACGGACAGCTTTAGGTTTATTTTATACTCGGAATGGTGATGATTAGCCTTAATTTCATACGTAAATACCGACGGTTAGTAGCAGGAACACGATGCCAAAGCCCAGGAATATGGACGCGCACAGGCTGATCAGCAGTTCCTTGATGAGCGAGCTCTCCTTGGAGTTATCCTTCAGGTTCTTCCGCGACACCACGATGATGAAGAACCAGGCGGTGAAGAAAGTGCCGATGACCAAGAGCACGGTCGCAAGGTGAGGGAAAACGGCCGGGTTCACGGGCGAAACGTAGCGAGTCATCGTATCCATGCTGCACGACCCAAAGCTAGTTAGTTTTGCAATTAATTCAACTGATTATAAGCCAACTTACATTGTTCTTTATGTGCTATTAAATCTTGTTATTTTTTGTAGTAAATTGTACGTGGCCCGGCTGCTAGAGTTGCCTTTCTTCGTATCGCAATCGGTGGACACCCACTATCGATAACAATGTCAGGGCTATCGAATGAGGGGGATACTTTTACACTAATTTTAATTTAAATATTTTCAAATGAAAATCCAATACTTTATTAATTTAAAAATCAATTTTTAAATGAAAATTTTGTAAATTATTGTAATATAAATAAAGTATGTATAGTGTCAGACGTTCTTGTTAATTAAATTACTTTCACTTTAAAGACGTACTCAAATTTATTTTTACTTTACTTCCTATAATTTTAATATGCCTTAAATGAATTTATAATTTAATTTTTTAAGAAAAATAACTAATTTAAAAGGTTATCAGCTTTTTTCAGCTATCGATTGTCGTCGGAACTACCCGCTAGAGTGCCATCACTGCATCGATAACAGCTCGTTTTTTAGATAGGGCCATCTCTAGTACTCTTCCATCAACGTGCTCTCTTTTCTCAATAAAAAAAGAAATTATCAATGCGCAAGAAAAACGAAAGCCAAAACAAGGGAAAACAAAGAAGCACTCGATGGCCGATGTGGGTAGTTTCCATAATGCACCTGAAGCAGTCATAACATCTTTTTCCCGATCTGCAGCTGGAAGAACTGGATAGCGAACGCCTGAACGAGCTAGAATCGATTCTCTACGCCTCGATCCACTACAGCGATGGAGGTGGCGAGCAAGGTGCTGCGGATCAGCTGATGCTGGAAAAACAGCCACCCAGCGACCAGGATGCGGACGCCAGGAGCATGCCACCGCCTTCGATGCAGCAGCAGAGGAAGAACCCGCCATCCGGTCAGCAGCCATCCCAGCGTTTTGTCTCAGAAATGCGGGTGATCAACAACCAGGGACGGCAGAAGCCTCGCTACTGGACGGAGGAAACGGAGGGGCAGGTGAAGAGCCCAGAGGAGGAGCAACGGGTGATACCAAACAAAACAAACCCAGGTGAGTAATGAAGTTAATCAGTTGAAGAGGTTTTAAAGTCTTATTGTAGTAATATGCATGTAGATTTATCTACTTAGGTATAAATTATGCGCGAATTTATATAAAATAGCACTTTAATTTAATATATTTTCAATACAATTGCATCAGTTTTTGTCTGCATAACTTTTGGAGCTTTCTCTTTCGCCTGGTTCCAGTGCTTTGTGCAGGAACTTTTCCTGTTAGTTCTTGTTGGCCCGCTCCAATCGTCAAGTTCGGTGCCCACCAGTACCTAGGTTGAATCCTACTTTTTCCCAACAGTCAGACTGTCTTTTCAAGTTGAAATTCCTATTGGACCCCTTTTGAAAACCATTTTTTTTGGCTTGCCTTCAAAATTATCTCCTTGACGATGACGTGCTTTCTGAGGCATTTGGCAGGCCGCTTAGAGGCGCTTATTGGGTGGCTCAGCCAACTCAACCACTATACCCTGGCCCTGGCCACCGTGGACCTTGTGTGCGTCGTGTGCCTGCTCCACTACAATCTTGTGTGCCACGGCAGAGATATGTTCTTCTGGTGCGAGGAGCTCAACAAGCGATTCGTGGAGTACTTGCTCTCCGCCATTGTGCTGATTGCCACCGTGCACGTAATGGGCTCCTGTGTGGATGCCGTTATCATCTCGGCCTTGGTCCATCGGGAGATGAGTCGCCACAATATGCCACGGCAGCATTTCGAGGAGCGCTACCGAAGATTTGTGTTTATGCGGTTGGTGGGGCGCCTGGAGCAGGCTCTCAAGGTGCAGCAGACGAATGGGTCGGAGGAGGGCCTGGAGATGGTGCCGCTGGCCGAGGCTCAGCAGCTGATCAGGGGGGCGATCGACGAGTTTCGCACAGCGGTGCGTGTTCTACTGTGGCCCAATCGATCGGATCTGCAGGCAGAGGCGTTTGTCATCTTTCACATTAGCGAGGATCAGCTGGAGCAGCTGGCCGACCAAGGCTACAGCCTGGGCGATGTGGACGCCCGGGATATAGTCAATGCGCGCCTAAGTCACTTGCTGAACCCACCCTGCTATTAAAGTGTCCGCAAATTCATAATTAGACAGTGTTTTGGGCAGTCTAGCACTTGGACGTACCTTAATTATTCATTAAAAACTTTTTAAATTGTAAGCCCAAAATATTGCATTTGGAAACTGCTTTTATCAAGAGGCTTTATTTCATTTTTGCAAACATTTTAAGTTGTGTTGTCCTTGGGAGCTCAGAGTCTTCGCTTTGCATTCCTTAAACGCGGGCACGACGTCCACGAGAACGGCTCTGACGCTGGCGTTGACGTTGACGTCTCTCGCGACGCCTCTCGGCGGCCCGCCTCCGCTGTCTGCGCATCCTGCGGCGCCTGTTCCTTGCCGCATTGCTGCTGCTGTTCGAGGATGACGAGTCGTCAGTGGGTGTGGAGGGCGAGTTGGACGATGGGCTGGAGCTGGTGGGTGACGTTGGAGCTGCTGCTGTTGGTGAGGTGGGACTGGGCGGCGAGGTCGGAGTTGTTGGCGATGGCGAGGTTGGAGAAGTGGGAGAAGTTGGCGATGTGGGCGAAGTCGGGGAAGTCGGCGAGGTGGGCGAGGTTGGTGATGTCGGCGTAGTGGGAGAAGTGGGCGAGGTGGGAGAAGTCGGCGAGGTTGGAGAAGTGGGCGTGACGGGTGCAGCCGGAGTCGATGCATAGACCGTGGCGATGAGAGCCACCGCACCGAAGAGGAGGGTAAATTGAAAATGCATCTTCAGATCTCTACGATTCTCTGATGTCTAACTACTGGAGTACTATACAAGTTCTGTCCTAATCCTCTGTATTTATAGGGAAAAGTTCCGTTGCTTTAGGTCTAATTGCCCAATCTGTGTTTGCTCTACATATCTCACGTGGAAGGTAGACTCTTCACTAGTCTTGTATGCAAACAAATTTGATACAATAAGATGATCTGCAAGATTTTTCATTGTATTTCTAATTTAACAATAGAGAATTTGTGGATTTGTTTATTTTGTTTCACAAAAAATTTCCAAATGTGCAAACACAGACATCTTTTGTATTGATAATAGCTGTAGGTATTGTTCTATTGCTTCTTCGCTATTCTTCAACTTTGTTTTCGCAGTTAGCCTTGTTTCAATAGGCCAACGGCAGCAGGTTCTTGGGCTGAGATCCGCTTTTGGCAGATAATGTTGACTCAAAGACATTATTTTTGGAAATAATCTAAAGAAATAAGGGTATTTTGTCTTGGGAGCTTGGTTTCTTTATGCTTAATATGGAGAATAATAGTTTTTATTTAAACGTAGAAAGATTATTTATTATTTTTGAAGTTGTGAATAATGCAATAAGTGTCTCAACCACTCTTTTGTCTACTTAATTTTGTAATTAATTAATTTCCTTTTTCTCTCCTAGCTTCTGAAGCTCCTCCCGCTGAGAAAAGCCCACCGTTTTCGCCGAAGAAGGGGACGACACCCAACCAACCTAAAACCCCAAATCAATCTCCAAGGCAGCTGCAGCAAAATGCACAAGCAAAACAACCACAAAACCAACAGCAAAATCAGAAGCAGCCACAAAGTCCGCATCAAAAACAGCATCAAAAACAGCAACAAAAACAGCAACAAAATCAGCAACAAAAGCAGCAACAAAAACAGCAATCTAAACAACAAAATAATCAAAAGCCAAAGCAGCAACCTCAAAACCAACAGACAAAACAGCAGCCACAACAGAAACCTTCGCCCCCTCGGTCGCCAGTAGTACAAAAGCCCAAAGGACAGCCAACCAACACAGCCACCAAAGCAAACCACGAAGCCTACGAGGAGGAACGCTTCGACCAGAGGCTCCTGGTGGCCATCCCACCGAACTGCTCGCCCAAAAAGCAGAATAAACCGCAGCAGCAGCAGGGCAAGCAACAGAATAAGCAACAGCAGAACAAGCAGCAACAGCAACCTGGTCCTGGACCCTTTGGCAAGGCCAATCGGAAGCTGGAGCAGATGCAGCGTTTGGCGGCCAAGAAACAGAAATCAAAGCAGGCTCAGGCCAACAAGAAGCAGCGCAGGCAGCTCAATGCGGCACCCGTGGAGTTTGTGGATCTGGCGGAGAGTGACGTCAGCAACTCCTCCGATGATGTGGTGCTTGTTCCCTTGCCGCCAGTGCCTGTCATCGATCTCGATGCCAGCGACAACGAGCAGCCCAGCACCAGTTCAGCAGCAGTAGCAGCAGCCGCAGCAACCGCAACAGCAGCTGAGGTGTATCACGAGGAGAATGCCATGGATTCGGCGGATGTAAGGATGAGCTCGTCGTGCATTTCTGAGCCGTTGGTTGTGGAAGCGGTGACCGGGATCGTGACACCATCCTTGCACTCGCCTTGCAGCTCCGTCATGTCCAGCGATGACTTCATAGTTCAGAAGGACACCAGCCGCCTGCTGGCTGAACGAGAGAAGGCCCATGACGACGACCTGCTGGTGCTCACCGAGAATGCCATAAGGGAGGCGGAGGCTGGTGCTGAGGCTGATCAGGAGGAGCAGCAGGCACCTGTGGTGGAGGAGGAGGCGGCAGTCGATCTGGAGACAACCCCTCAATGCCAAGATACCTCATCGGAATACGAATTTATTCCGCCCTCGCGCTTGGATGAGATCAAGCAGAACTATCGCGTGGACGATGAGCAGCAGTTCAGGGCCTTGGATGTCTACGAGAGCGAATCCGATCTCACCGAGAGCGGCATCTACTCGAAGGCCAAGCCCAAAGTAACGCCCACGATTATACGCAGCGTTGACTCGCCCTCCGACAGCTCCGCGTCCGTGGAGGAGGTTGTGGAGCCCAGCGTCCAAAAGACCAAACGTCTGCGCAAGCGCTCCTTTTCGGCCAATAACCACAGCCATTCGGAGTCGGCGAACAACGAGGACGGCGAGAATGATACGGACAGCGATGACGGAGTCCATTCCACCGGTGTGCCGGGCATTGCCCGTGGCATGGCCGTGGAGCGGTGCAAGCGCAAGATACGCAGGATCAGCACCAGGCGCAGTTCCGAGGAGAATCCAAGGAAGGCGGCTCGAGCCAAAAAGCCAGTGCTCTCGGCCAGCCAGGAGGCCAGCTCGGAGTCCGCGGCGGAGGATGAGCTGCCGAGTGCCCGGGAAATTGCAGAGAGACTGCTCAAGCAGGAGCAGGGACTGGCCAGGGAGCAGCCATCCAGTAGTGAAGCCCTCGAAACCTGTTCCATTGGCTCTGATGCGGACTCCCAGGGCGAGGCAGAGTTCCGGGACGCCACGACGGACCGCATAGCTGCCGTGTTCGAGCGCATGGATTCCGCCTCCCATGCCCAAGAGCAGGATGCCAGCGGCTACATTTCCGACGAGGAGGACTCTCGGGACAAAATCGCAGACAGCACTGTGGAGGAGTCTATGGATACCTCCAACGAGCTTCAGGAAGCTGATCCCGAGGAAAATGATGTGGATGTGACCATGGAAGAGCCACAGATCCAGGTGGAACACAATCTGCCAGGCATTACGGACGACGAGAGTCTGCCGAGTGGCGGGCAACTCATAGGCTGGAACGAGGAGATGCGCCGCTTCTACGACGACAGTTGGCATGGCGAGCACTTCTCCGTCCACAAGCTGCACAGGTCCATGAGTGGTGAGTGGAGAGGAGAATTCCCAAAGAACCTTCTTGATATATTTTCCCGATTTCAGCGCATCGGCAGGAGTGGAGGATCAGCAATGCGGATCGATTTCCGGTGATGCGAGCTCGTTCCCATGCAAAGTGCACCAACTGCGCCGAGATGGGCCACGTGCGCTCCAAGTGCCCGCGTCCGCGCAAGCCGCTCATCTGCTTCATGTGCGGGGTCGTGGGACATGCCGAGCCGCGCTGTCCCAATGCCATTTGTTTTGGGGTAAGCAAAAGAAGTCAGTAAATAAACTCTTCCCATACCTACTTCTACCCTTTCACAGTGCGGATCGAGGCAGGCCATCTATGTGCAGCAGTGCAACAAGTGCTCCTTCCACAGCCGCCTGGTGTGCCAGCTCTGCAAGATGCGTGGCCACGGCACGGATCAGTGCCCGGACAAGTGGCGTCGCTATCACTCAACGGTAAGCCAGACAGACAAACATATTTCCCATAACTATAAGGCCTAATCCTCCTCCTTCCCGATTCTCCCGACAGACTCGATCCAATGTGGCACTGAATAGCCGCGTGCAGTACACGGTGAAGCAATGCAGCTTCTGTGCCGGACGTGGCCATCTCTTCGAGAACTGTCGCCAGCGCATTGGCGACTTTCGCAGCAACAACTACACGAGTCAGATTGTGTCGCACCAGAAGATCTACAGGGATCGCAGTGGACCCCTGGGCGATCTCGGTGATCTGGGTAGCTTTTATGCCCTAGAGACTCCCTTCCACTTCCAGTGGAGCAGCCCGCAAATGCCCAAGAATAGCTACTATTCCAGGTTCCTTATCAAAGTGAATTTGGCCAGACCTCAGGCCACCAAACGGAAGTCCAGCTTAGCTCTGATGGAGCTACCATCAAAGGTATACTTTGCCCATGACTATGTGCCCAACGATCAGGCGAAGGCGGCTCGAGGTGAGGTCTCCGCCGCTGAGGAATCACCAGACCAGCAAAGGGAAAACCCAGTTGTTGGTGAGGAGGAACCCGATAGGGAAGCACCTGTGGACAATGAGGCTGCACAAGATGCTTCATCAGTGGCTGCTGGCGAGGATGAAGCCGCTTCCATTCAACAGGAGGAGATCACCAGCAATTCTCAGACTCAGGATACAGAGGCAACGATGGCCGCCAAGCCACCGGTGGCTTCCCATGAGCTGGACTCGGACTCAAACTACAGTTTCTCCGAGCACTTTGAGGTGCCCAGCTCGACGACTACCGAGGACAAAGGAGAGACTCTACCCTCCAATCATCCCTTGGCCAATCTACCGGATGTCATTCCCCTGGGCGGATCCCTCGACGACGATTTCGAGGTGTCCTCCAACAGCCAGGGCATCTCCATGTGCGTGAACACCAGCAGCGGCAGCAACAGCAACAAGCAACAACGGGCTGACGATCCTGAGGAGCTGCGAGATATTCCTTCCGAGGGAAAAATCATAATGGCACGCGATCAATCCGAGTATCTTTTCAGTCCCGAGGGACGTACCTTCCTGGCCGACACCGCCAAGCAGTGCCAGGTGAGCGTGCGCATGGACTTCAAGGACTACGGCTACGTCCTCGTGATATATGGGCTGAAGGAACACCAGGAGAACCTGCAGCTGAAGCTGTTGCGACGCCACCAGGAGGTGAAGCGTAAGACAATCGAGTTCCAGAGCCAGAAGCCGCCCAAGAGAATCGATGTGCTGATCCGCTTTCTGCGCGACGGAATCAACAGTCTGGCCAGCAATCTGGGCAACGCCAAGAGCCACTACCTGCGCATCAAGGAGCTGGAGGATATGAACACGAAAAACGGCTACAAGATGGCCGAGAAGAAGCGCCGCCAGCTGAACATGATTCTGGTGGGCCAGGCGGGCCTCCTCAATGGCAACACCCACTTGGATCAGTTGGTGGTCCTGTTGCGGCGTCTGGTGGACGATTTCTCGCCGGATGAGAACGCCACGCCCGAGCTCCGCAACGAGATCGAGGAGCATTGGCGCATGATATTTACCGCGTATCCGCATCCGAACTACGACTCCCTGATCAACAGCTATTGTCGTCTGGATCAGAAGAATCGCCTGCCCTCGCTGCACTTGGATCCCATTCTGCTGGGATTGCAGGCCAAGAAGACGCCACCTTCGCCGCCTAAGCGTGCTCCATCGCCAACGGCGCCACCGCCGCCGGCCTGGCGTATGGCCCCGCCACCGCCACCGACCAAGATGCCAAAGAAGAAGCAGCGGCAGGCCATGTTGCTGCAGCAGCAAACCCAGCAGCAGCAGCAGCTTCAAAATATGATGAGGCAGCAACACGACCAGGAGCAGCAGCTTCAAAATATCATCCAGCAGCAGCAGAATAACCAGCAACAACAACAACGCCTGCAGCAGCAACATCAGAGGCAGCATCAGCAACATCATAGACAGCAGCAGCAACATCATCAGCAACAGCAGCAGCAGCATCAAGTTAGACGCCCACAATCCACACATGTTATGCCCTTCAATAATCCCCAGCAGCGGGCCCGCGCTGATCTGCAGCTCCGCCAGACTCTCAATCCGGAATGCGTCCACCTGCTGGCCGAAATGGAACGCAACGAGCGCGGTGGCAGCATCAACAAAGACGCCAACAAACCGTCCATGTTCTGGTCCCGCGAATCGCTCAAGTACCTCGATGACCTGTTCAAGATGACCTCCAACTCGGACACCGTGGAGCGCCTCAACCGGGTGCTCCAGCGGTCGCAGCGTGGCCAGTTGTCGCACAACGACTACCGGGCCGTCATCCGGCTGCACACGCTCCTGCGCAACTGAGCAACTAGGATTTGGGGTTTTCTTGGGGGGGCAACACTTTCACTTTGTTTAACAAATACCAACAGATTTCACATCATTGGGTATCTGAAAGATATTACCCATTTACCGAATAAATAAATTACTGACTATTTTCGCAACTCTGTGTTTTAGGGTTTTTTGTTTTGTTTGGGAAAAGTATACATATATTTGTTCTTAAGAAATATATTTTTAATAGATTTAGATAAGATTGTAGAAATAGGGTTAACATAGGGTTCTAGGCCACAAAATAGATTTCATTTCTCTTTTAAGGAGCTCTGTTGGCAGCCTCCAAAAAGTAGGCTTTGTTTTAGTGCCAATAGCGTGCTTAAGAAACGCTATAATTTAGCTTTTGAAATATTAATAACTTTTAATTTTGACCAGAAAAATGCAGCCCACTGAAGAAGGCTTGTCGTGAGCACCATCAGACGAATTGATCTAGTCTTGTAAGCCACACTTTTGCTTTGTTATAGATTGGAACTATCTATCCCCCTTCTGTTGCAGATAGATATTTATTTATTTTAGTTGCCATAAAAAGCTTCTAAGGTAAGTTTCTCAATATTAGTCAAATATATTCGTATTAATTAATTTGTGCTTAAGCACAAAGGTTTTTCTACTTGTTATTAAATAATGAAAATATATTAAAGAAGACTAAAGCCAAGGCTTTTTAAGAACCCACTCTGGTATCAAAGTACAACGATCCAAAATCAGAATTATTTGCATTTGCATTATCCAATAACAGCTGAATAAATGTTTGCATTGGTGGGCTCGATTGGTTTGATAAAAGATTAGTTGATTTTATGAAAGCTGGTTAAACGTTGACATTGGGTGATACTGGTGGATACTGGTATACGATTTTAATTCTTTGCCACCTATACTATTTAGATTTTGCTTTTTAGGAATGGTATATCCGTGAGGGAGTCTAGAAACTGCTAAGTGTGATCGTCGACTATAGTTAAATATTTAAATAGTATCTTCAGGTTGGTGTATTATACTAATTTTTTGCTAAAATTTGGGTGTTTAAACATATGTATTTAGTTTCGAAAATGTTGTTTGGTCGCACGTGGAAGAGAGTCTCTTTCTCAATACTTCTTCACTTGTCTCTAGAGCAAACAAAATTCATTGCAGACGATCTTCTCATACTTTTGTACCCAGTAATGTTTGAGCAAAAGGGTATATGAAATTCATATATGTACATATATATTCATAATCTATCAATTTAAATTTCATGATCGGAAACTATAAAAGCGTGATCCATTAAATTTGGGACATAGAGTTAAAGAGACTTCAGACAGATTAAGTGTACTCTTCTGGTTAAATAACAAAAAAATAATACTGTATAAGTTGGATATACCTCCCATATATTCAATATTCAGATGGCAAAGTTGTAAAGAAGCACCCAATAACATACGCCGGGTATTCCGTGGGTCAAACACTCGGCTGTACTGGTTTACGTTTTTTTTTTTCTTTTTTTTATAAATAAAACATATATAAAATTAGGTAAAAGCGTCAAACAGTTGTTCGAATTCGACTAAATTGTGTGACTAATTTGAATATTCTAACTAAACATGGTTGAGGTACATTTAAACCGAAACCCTTGTCACCTTAGAGCTGGGTTTCAAAATTGACTTAAAATTACAATTTTTTGTATTCTAACTAAACTTCGATGAGAAACTTGCATTGCGGCGACCGTGCATCCTTGGATCTGGCGAACCACATGAATCTCCGCCAGATATCGGCTAACGTCAACTTGCTCCGCTTGCTGTAGACGTTGAGATAGATGCCCAGGACGACGATCAGGCCAGACCACAGGTACTGCATGGTGAAGGGTTTGCTGAAGAGGATAAAGGAGAACGCAATGGTCACCGCCTTGCGAGCTGTGGTCACTGTGGCCGCTATGGGAGCCCCACTGCTCCTCACCAGAGCCAGGACGAACTGGATGCCCAGGTAGCCGGAGAGGCTGAATAAGAAGCCATAGCCAAAGGTCTGGAGCGGATGATCCAGGCAGAATGTCAATCCACTGAAGAAGTGACCGGTAACCAGCATTATAACGAAGAGGTAGACGAAACCCAGGCCGTACGAGTAGAAGACCACTTCGCTGCTGGGCGCCTTGTGCTCCCGCATGGCCTTCTCCTGGACATTTCCGATGGCGGCGTCGCAGAGCAGGGCGCCCGATATCATGGCCACGCCCAGCAGATTAAAGTTCGGCGTCATCTGGGAGTCAGCTAGCGTGAACCAGGCCAATCCGATGCACATGCAGGTGGCTGCCGCAAAGTCCAGCACTCCGTAGCGCTTCTTCTGGATGAGGATGCTGCCCACCAGCACGGGGATGAGCTTGCAGCACTTGAAGATCACCTGGGTGGGGTAGTTCAAGTAGCCCAAACTGGAGTTGGACAGTCCCATGGTGCCCAGAGTGAGAGCGGCCAGCACCAGGTACGTGCTGATGGGAATGCAACGGGCCACAGGTTTGCTGCTCCAAAAGGATCCTCCACTCATCCGATGTCCCTCCAGGCGGCGCTCCACCAGGCCGAAGCAGATGTAGTAGCCGAACTGGACGAGCGTGAGGAACCAGCCGTAAGGCTTGAATCCCTCTACAGTGAAGATAAGTTCCTGCATGTAACCATAGAGAATGTACAGGACGAAGACGCCTGCACAGCTCAGCAGGAACTGCGTTGTGCGGTTAAAGGAGCCAAGGTCGAAGCACAGGATACGTAGCTCCTTGGGCGGGGGAGTTCCAACGACCTCAGCCATTCTTTTGTTAGTTTTCACAAATTATATTATAATATTATTAACGAAGCTATCACTTAATTATACTTATTGTAGAATTAATTATGTAAGTTAATGCCAGGATCGAATTATCATGCCGTTCTTGCCACATCAATTAACCGTGGTAGTTGAGCTTGAATTAAATCGAGAGAGAGACTGCCAAAATTATATATATATTCCGGGTTTGTTTGCTTCCAATTTGCCAACATATTATGTATAACAGCCGGCTGAGGAAACTCCCCTTCGCCACAAAGAGAATTGTGGATTTGTTTGCATGTTTTTTTTTTCCACAAAAAGGCCAGACGAGTCGGTTGCTGTGCAGGCACACGCGCCTAAATCAATGGCTGCTGTCACTGTTTACAAAACCTCGTTTGAATGGACCAAATAGAGCAGATTTTAACTTTATTTGGCTTTATTAAACAAAATTCGTTTCTGGGCTTTTGTTAGGGCATGTTGATTTATTTGGCAAAAGAAAAGACAGACACAAATGTTTTGGATAGTGAGTACCAAAGATCTCAAGATTAAGAAAACTCCCCTTTTTTTTTGTTTTTTGTTTTTGATTTAAATTTCCAAGAATATTTACCTTGTAAGCTTAATTTATCAAAAGGAAAAACTCTTAAATTTGATAGTGACCACTTTAATCTCTTGAAGCCCCGCCCTCTGTGTAAAGATCACCCACCAATTGAAATCCCCAAAGCAGTCAGTCCCCCAGACAGCTGCAATCCGAACAAATATGTTAACTCCCCTTTTTACACTTTCTTTGCCATAACTTGCTATTTATTTAGTATAAACTCAGGAAGGTTGAACTACAAATTATAAAAGAAAAATGTTTCGGTCATTATTCTATCGTTTTGGATTATTTGAATCCTTTATAGTTTTTCCAAGGCTTTTGTATTACGAAATCGGTTGTCAGAATTTTGAATTTTCCACTTGTCAGTTCTATGCCGCCGTGGTGTGCTGCTGCTCCTGGGTCGTGGTGGACTGCGCCGAAGAAGCTTCCCCGGACTTCTCGTTGACTCCCAGCCAGGGGCAGCGCTTCTGCAGTTCCATGCGGTATCTGGGATGTGAAATGGCGTACACGAACGGATCTATGCAGGCCACCAGCTTGCAGGTGCAGGCCGGGATCATGGTAGCACCTGGAGTCAGGAGACTCTTGTCCCCAAAGGCGCCAATCAGCGACATCACTCCGTAGGGGGTCCAGGATACGAAAAACAGGAAGCAGATGGTGATGGCTGCCTTGGCTATGCGGATCTCGGCCGTCTCCTTACTCTTGTCCACATTCGAGCGCAGCGACTCCACGTTCATCTTCTTGGCCTGCTCCCGTAGAGCCTTCTCGTGGCTGAAGACATGCCCCACGATCTGTGAGTAGTAGTACAGGATCATCAGCGTGGGACACACGAAGCTGAAGAAGAAGATCGTGCCCACAAAGAGGCGAGTGTCAAAGTTGTCCGAGAGATAGTCAAACGAGCAGGAGGTAAGATAGCCCTCTGGAAAGATGGAAATGTAACAGGTTGATTATTGTTTTGATTATTTTGCATTTATTGTATTGTTAGCTATTTGGATAGATGTTACAGAAATCGCACTTTAAATTATATCCAAAACTATTTTAATATTTTATGCCATACTTTTAAAGGAATTTTTTGATGAATTTATTTATTCCTTTAATTTTAATGTATTATTCTTAATAAGCTGTAGGTCGTATTATTTTACATTTCCTAATTATCGGCATTATTTAATATTATTTTATTTTCTGTGTATTTTGTTATTCAAATAATAGGTTGCAAATGAAAATGTAACGGAAAACGTCATCCAGCTCTAGAAATAAGGCTGCCAGACTGTTTCTAAGCCGGTTCTGCCAGACTCCTATGACTGTAGTGCTGCCACTCCGTTTTGGAGATAGTGATAGTAAAACCTATCGATATTTTTGATAGTATCGAACAAATAACATTTTATAATAATAATATAACAAACTATTATAACAAACTTATTTTCTGCGAACATTTTAAATTGCATAAAAAAAACAAACTAATAATTAAAAATCAACTCATTTGACATTAATTTGGATTGCTCCCAATTGTATATAATTTACTGTAATAAAAAAAAATTTTATTTATATATAATGATTAGAACTAATCAATCACATTTTATTAAATTCTTTATAACTATTTCTAAGATTCAAAGTTATACAACAAATTTCGTGAGATATTCAGTTGCAACACAGCCACAATCGATACTATCGATATTACTATCGAGGTTTGCAGCTCTTTCCACTACATTTTCCTATAGCCCTGATACGGTCACACTCTACCGACGCTGACATTAGAAGAAACACTTAGTAAATTAATTAATTAACCGTCTAACAAATGCAGCCATCACACCCAACACACATGTATAATGCCGAAAAAGACTGAACCTCACACCGTGCAAGTGCAAGTGCAATAACCGCTGGGCTCGGCGATCAAAGAACGCAATATAGAAGAGTAGAAAATACACACGAAAAAACCCCAGCGCTCGCTGTTGTGTGTAAATGCAAATGATATATTTTCGTGCAACAACAAGCACAACAACAACACAGCAGCAGCAGCAGCAGTGGCGGCGGCAGCGCAGCAAAAAAGGAACAACAAAAATAACAACAAAAGCTGAGCACGGCAAACGAATATGAATGTGTGCGCGTTAAAGAAAAATTAGATAAAAAGCCAAATGAAATTAGCTCACGCCTGAATTTCGAGTTTGGCGCAAGGTAAACGAAAAGGCGAAAAGCAATCAAAACAGTTTCCATTATCGCAGTGTGCGTGTGCAGTTTTTCCCCTCGGTCTGCGTCGCTTCGCGTCCCGTCCCCGCCCCGCAAGGAGGAAAACCACCTGCATTGATTTACACTGTAAAATACGGATAAAAAACGGAACTTGCACTGCGAGGATATATACACCTATATATATACGCACACACACCGACGCAAGCACAGGCAAAGGCACCACTACCAGCACCCGATTTCTCGGAGGCAGCAGCCTGCCATGTAAGTTTACATTGACGATTATGTATTTGCCGTTGTTTATGTTGCACTCTTGCTGTTTTGTTGTTTTGCTGTTTGGTTGCCTGCTTGCCAGCAGCCAGCCAGGCAGCTACTTTAATGACGGCTTAAAAAAGAGCATTTCGCTCTGGTCGGCAACTTACTACTTACCAACTTACGTTTTCTATTTTATATTTCGCAACTCATTGAATGAAAAAGCCGAGTTAATTATATTCATGGCTATGACTTTAGTGGCAGCAATTACCATTTTTACCCCGTATGAATGTTGCCTACGGTACGCAGCGTAAACGAACTGTTAATTACATACATGTACATCTGTATCTGTGTGTTGTGTACGTCGTCTGTCGCTGTGTGCGTGCGTAGTATCTGCGTTGTTGTTGGTGACCCGCCCCCCCCCCCAAACTCTTCCTCCTGCTACCCATCCCATGAATTCCCCGTTGCATCGGTTACGTTACGCGCATTTCATTGCGTGTCCCCATGTTTATGCGTTCTTACGTTTATGTGGGTGAAGATACAAAGTCGCGAAGTTACGAATTGGCAAATTTAATTATTTCGCTGGGTAGCTAAGTCAAATGCTGATATTTTAAGCTCTCTATTTCCAGTATCTGTGCCTTGTTTTTTTGGAGAATTTTGTTTTAATAGTATTTAAAATCGTATAATTCGCTTTAAGTAAATGATAAAGTTTAAATGTTTCTTACTCATAGTAACACATCACAACGTTGTGATTCATATACATATTTTATAATTTTCTAAGAAATTAAAACCCAGTTGAATGATTTGTGTCTTATATATATTTTAAATTTAAAGATTTTAAATAAGCTTATAAAATATATTTAAAAATATTGTTTTTATAACTAAACTAACTTTAAAGTTCCTGTTGCCAACATGCGAATTGAGGATTCGTCTTGTAAAAAGTATCCAATATTTTATCATCTAAATATTTCAAATTAAAGAAAATTTTGACTTGTGAATTTATAAAAAGAAGAAACATGTTCATGTTTATTATCCAACATAATATTGTTTATTGTTATAGATCGTCTTAAAGATCCTTTATTTAAGAAATGCTTCATTTCTGACTGAGGTTCACTCATATACCCGTGCCAGCACCCGCACCCAATACCCCATATATATTCATGTGTGCCCATTGTGTCCAGCTATGAGAACCACACCCATTACATCTAGCACGACACCCCCACAGTCGCACAGTCCCTCAATGGGTCGTCGTCCCTAATGGCCGTCCGTCAGCTCTGCCTGATAAGAGCCAACATATTTGCGTCGTTTCACACGTGCCGGCCAAGAGGCCTTTGGTTTTCGGGCCTTCATTTGGGCCGGAGACGTGACGGCGGCCCCGGGTTACTGGCTTACGGCTCTGGTTTTTTAGACACCAACTCTAGGTTCGATACGTTCCGCATTAAATAATTACCTAAATGCAATTCCCATACACGCAAATGCGTGAGTTTTCTTTTTGCTTTTGTGTATATGTATAATTTTGGTAACGACAACAATTGTGAATCCGAGGCAAGGTGAAGGTCAGAGGTGATTAATCGCTGTGACTTTTCCAAAAAGCCGCAAGGAATGTGATCACGGTTGGCAGGTGGAATTTAATAATATCTTTGTTTTTTTTTTTTTTTTTTTTTATCAACTACGCACAACAAACGACGAGTAAATGTAAGAACTCTGCGTAGAAGTTGTGAATCACTTGGCTTCCCTTGATATAGAGGGCTTTGATTGAATTATATCTTACAGATACAAACTGAAATTAAAATGAAGTAGATAAGGAGTAGAACGTTAATTTAAAACGTAATAAGAGGAAACTAATATAACTTAGAAACCCTTGGCATTCTTTTAAAAAATGAATTTAGGAACCCTTTGCATTTTTTTTTATAAAGCTTTTAGGTGTCGCTGAGTACGGATACGAAAGTGATGTGGATTCGTGTGAAAAGGAAAAATCTAAACCTTTACTAGAAGTTTTCAGAATGTATTATTCACCTTTGCCTCGATTACCTACAACACAAATGCACACATTACTCACTAATTATATTTTGTTGTTTGTAGATAAACGCACAAGGAACGCCTAGGCCAAAGCTGAACCTGGCGGGGATTGGAGGTACCGAGGAGAATTGTAGACACATTCGTGCCGCCGCAAGAACCCTTCCGATGTCCAATAAAATCAACCCGAAGCGCCGCGAACCGACAGCAGCAGCAGGAGCAGCCACGGGAGTGGCCACCAATACGAACAGTTCGACTGGATCCTCCAGTGCCGGCAACACGTCTTCGGCCAACACATCCTCATCGTCCAGCTCGTCGCTGTCGTCCGCCGGCGGCGGTGATGCGGGCATGTCCGCCGATCTGACCTCACTGTTCGAATGCCCCGTGTGCTTTGACTATGTACTGCCTCCGATCCTGCAGTGCTCCAGCGGGCATCTGGTGTGCGTTTCCTGCCGCTCCAAGCTCACCTGCTGCCCCACATGCCGCGGTCCCCTGGCGAATATCCGCAATTTGGCGATGGAGAAGGTGGCCTCGAACGTGAAGTTCCCGTGCAAGCACTCCGGCTACGGGTGCACAGCCTCGCTGGTCTACACGGAGAAGACGGAGCACGAGGAGACGTGCGAATGCAGGCCCTACCTGTGTCCCTGTCCGGGCGCCAGCTGCAAGTGGCAGGGCCCACTGGACCTAGTCATGCAGCATCTGATGATGTCGCACAAGAGCATCACGACGCTGCAGGGCGAGGACATTGTGTTCCTGGCCACCGACATCAACCTGCCCGGCGCCGTCGACTGGGTGATGATGCAGTCCTGCTTCGGCCACCACTTTATGCTCGTTCTGGAGAAGCAGGAAAAGTACGACGGCCACCAGCAGTTCTTTGCCATCGTCCAGCTAATTGGGTCGCGCAAGGAGGCCGAGAACTTTGTGTACCGCCTGGAGCTGAACGGAAACCGACGCCGGCTCACCTGGGAGGCCATGCCGCGTTCCATCCACGAGGGCGTAGCCTCGGCGATTCACAACTCGGACTGTCTGGTGTTCGACACGTCGATTGCGCAGCTGTTTGCCGACAATGGCAATCTGGGCATCAATGTGACCATCTCCCTGGTCTAAGCGCACTGTCAATTCTTCGAGTTCTTCATTATTTTTCGGTTTACTTTTCCGCTACATATACATATATATATATATATACATATAGTTTATAGCCCTCTGTTCGCATCAGGCGTTTGACTCTTTGAAAGAATGTGAGAAGGGACAAGGGAGGAGAGAAGACGGCAGAAGAGAAGGAGAGAGTTGTGCAGAGTTGTTTTATAAAAATGATTCTCCATTTAAATAGCCACATACAACATGCATATGTATATATATCTATGAAAATATCAGGCCTGTTCCGTTTTCTCTTCGTTCGAAGTTGCAACTCAAGCTAACTTTGCTCACAGGTGAACTAAAACCGAACATAAATCTGTGCTAATTGTATGAATTTGATCTAAATCTTAAGATTTGCTATTCTATCAACATTTTTCTGAGTTTAAAGCACAACAATTGGCGAACTTTTGAGTACACGAACAGGTCCTGTATATGTTTTGTATGTCTAAACGGTTCGATTGGTACTCTAGTTGTAGGACTTGATTTTTTTTAGCTACCATATACACCCTCTATATATATTTCAATGTTTCAGTGTGTTTAACGTTTTAGTAAGCGTCGTGGGGTTCATTCTGCTTTAGTTTAATTTAGTTTTTAAGGGCCACACACACCTGGAGCAGAGCTGCCTGCGCGTGCCCACCCACTACAGTGAACACTCTGGACACACACACACACACTCCACTCCACTCCAACCAGAAACGAGAAACAAGAAACACTCGATCATCACACTCGAACATGTCTAGTTTAGTTAATGTAAATTATTTTATACAATACTTGTAAATGTTAAGTGAACGAACACAACACAACAAACAATAACAAGAACCACAGCAGCAGCAATGGCGAAACCATCAAAGATAAAGTAATATTTGATAGCGATAATCTGTAATAACTCAAAAGTTGTTTTGTTCGGCCAAAAACCATCTTCACAAAAACGAAAAAAACAAAAATACACACACAAAGAAGGAAAAAAAATATTTTTTTGTCAGGCTAAAAAGACAGTTAACCCTTGCCCCCTTCCCCCATTTAAACCCAATCCCCGGAATAGTAAACGAAGCAATGTTAATGTTTAAATGTCCAACCTAGTTTAGGCGATCTCCCCCGGCCCGGCTCATGCCTTTGATTTTATTTCCCACTCGTTCGTTCGAAGTAAACGGAAGACAAATGATTTACAGCATCATCTGCACCGTAATTAGCTTTTAATGCGACGATTTATCGCGCCACTACCATACGAGATCACTTACACAGACACAAAACTACAAAAGTGAAATAAACGTGATTAGTAAAAGTAAAGAAAACGGTTTATTAATCTGGAAAATCGGAAGATGGAAGTAATTATTTATAGTCGGGGGAAAGCGATACGTATATTGGAAGCAGCCAAACTCTGAATACATCGGGGATTCAGAATATATTCGTAAAAACAATAAATTCGTTATATTAATTTTGGTTTAGTGGCTTTAAGATTATATGAATAAGCAGTCCCTAAACGTAGAACCAGGGATTGCAAATAAGAGTTATGAGTAAAATAAAAGTTACCACCAAAAATGGAGCCGGAAAGATGAAATATTTAAGTATACCATATTATTGAAGGAGTTTTTTTAAAGATAAGATAAACTTTTATAATCAATGTTTGTGTTTTAATTGCGTTTTTTCTCTTATTTAAAATTTACAAAATATTTACAAATTATAATTTTTAAATATTTATTTAAAAGTTTTGTTATTATTTTTTTATTTTTTAAAATAATTGAAAATATTCTTCAATATTTACTTTAAAATATTGAAAATAAAAGTTATTTGTCAATTTTTATTTTAAAAATTAAATCGTAATAACTTAACAACGGATTGACGAATAACTGTCATTTTCCAGTTTTTAAGTAAAAATTAAAGAATAATTTTAAATTTTAATTATTGTTTTTAAAATAAATAACAGTAATTTTTCTACTTTTTTATAAAAATTAAAAAAAATCACTATTCCTCAACTTTTTTAAAAAGTTGAATAGTTAGAATTAAATTAAACTTTTTGCTTTATTATAAGAAAAAACGCTTATTTATTTTATTTTTATTGTTAAAATTATAATTGCTACCATCCCTGCTTAGAACTCTAAGCATTGTTAACTTCCTACCCAGTTGGCCATGGCTTTTCAGTAATTTTTGTAAACTCACTAGCAGATCGTCTATCACTTTCAGCTCTGATTCTTTTTAGAACAGCTTTTAACCAGACTAAAATTTTAAGGGGACAAACAATTCGAAATTTAAAATACCCATTCGAAATCTATTTTTACTTGCTAAAAATTCTCTAGTTCCATTCGCTAATAAAATTAACCGTAAAGATGCCTTTGGAGAACCAACAAAACAGCGATAAAAATTCGACAGCCCCACCAAGATTCAGTGGTGTCCAATGGCCCTCCCCGGCTGCATGCGATCAATCTGCTGCGTCTCCTCTTCAGGCAGCCGAAGCGGAGCAAGAGGCGGGGGTTCCCAGTGAGTTCCTGTACTCGTTGCTAGAGTGCCCGGTGTGCTTCGGCTACATGATGCCCCCCATAATGCAGTGTCCCCGGGGCCACATGATCTGCCATTCCTGCCGCCAAATGGTGACCCTATGTCCTGTTTGTCGCGCGGCCCTGTCCAGCATTCGCAACCTGGGCATGGAGAAGGTGGCATCCAAGCTGATATTCCCCTGCAAGTACTCGCATCTGGGCTGTCAAGCCCGGCTTGCGTATTCGGAGAAGAATATTCACGAGGAGAGGTGCGAGTGCAGCCTGTACAGCTGCCCCTATCCCGACGACAAGTGCGTCTGGCAGGGACCGTTGGGCGATGTGTACGAACATTTGATCAGCACCCACGAGAACATAATCACCATGGATGGCACCGACATAATTTTTCTGGCCACCAACGTAAATCTGGAAGGCGCCCTTGACTGGACCATGGTGCAGACCTGCTTCGGCCGCCACTTCCTGCTCTCATTGGAGAAGATATCAATCGGTTCTGACTTTCAGCAGTTCTTCGCCACCTGCCGTATAATCGGGTCCGTCCTGGATGCTGCAGATTTCGTGTACCATATCACGCTGGAGGCCAATAACCGCATCCTGCGCTGGAAGTCCACACCGAAATCTATACGTGAGAGCTTCAGCTTCGTCAATTCGGATTTCTTAGTGCTCAACAAGACGACTGTCCAATTGTTCGCAAAAGATGGCGACCTGGCCCTAAACGTGGTCATTAAAAAGGTGAACGAGTCCAGCGAGGCGCCTACGGCTTCTCCCGGCGTTTAGTCGCCTGCCACCCCATCGATGGGCATGGCGATCGCCCTTTCCGTTAGCCCTAGCCATCTGCACGGGCATCGTTCTCCACCAGTCCCTCTGTGAGCAGTTGTTACTAAAAGTTGTCGTACTTAAGCGTATCCATAATAAATTGCATGCACTTCATGGGGCTTGTCCAGTTAAAATGAAGTAAGAGTTCTACTGGGGGGTACAATCCTTTTCTGAAAACGGCTAATTAAATAGGCATTTCTCTATGTACATGCCTAGTCAAGGAGTTGAATTTGGTTATACCCTGGCAGGGTATAATAATTTTAGTCAGAAGCTGATCCTATAAAGTAGATATATTCTTGATCAGCAGCAACATATGAATCGTCGCCCTAAACCCTAACCTAAAGTAAAAATAAGAAAGCTACTCATAATATGTCAGTTTAAATAAAACACACAAACTCCCTAATTTTTGGAGCTTTTCGTTAAATCAAAAGAATGTGTTTCGTGGTAAATGTTTGCAAACGTTTTGCAAATGAAAATCCAAAGGTTTTCGTGACTATAACACATCCCTACTGTGTTGGCCTGCTGCTGGTAGGAACTGCATTCTTTTTTCTGGCTGACATGCTCTATGTGGTGCCCTTCATTTTCGACACCAGCGGAGCAATGTACAAGCTAGCTTGGCTGGTGGCCGCCTTTATTATTTACAACATCCTGGGCAACCAGTTGGCCTGCTATCTGACGGACACTTCGGTGGCGAGTCTGCCCGAGGAGCGCCGTTTTCCGAAGACGGAGGAGGAGCACCTATGGGCCTACTGCGATGTATGCAAAATGAAAGTGCCGGTAAGTTTAGAGAATAATATGGGTGGGTTGGTCATTTCATTCTTCCATTTCACTCTTCCATTTTCTAATATTTTCCATCATCCTATCCCTGGGCTAACTCTGAAAATATCCTTTCACTACAGCCTAGAGCCTGGCATTGCAAATTGTGCAAGTTCTGTGTCTTGCGGCGGGATCACCACTGCATTTTCACGGCCACTTGCATTGGCCACAAAAACTACAGATATTTCTTCTGGCTTCAGTTCTACCTGGCCCTAGGCACTGGATTGTCCATGGGCTGTCATTTACTGGCGGTTGTGGTCAATAAGGACTTTCAGAATCGATATGTACTTGTGTGGATAATTAAAAGTGTTCTGAAGAGGGAAAACAACGTGCATGCTGGTAATTGGAATGAGTTTTTGTGGCAGAACTGGCTTCTTATGCTCAACACCTACGCCTTGGCTTTCTCACTGCTGATGCTGCCCTATCAACTGCCGATCTTCTATTTGAATACTACTTTCTATACGGGTTCAGAGCTCCGGTACAACCTCGGACTGCGAAGCAACATCAAGCTCTTGTTGGGTCGGCGCGGTTTCTGGACTTTTATCTCGCCCTGGATCCACAGTCCATTGCCCCATGATGGCACCAGTTGGGAGGAAATGAAACCCTTAGACATTAGCAATTTCTAAGAGCTATCGAACTTATTTAAAATTGCATAACTCGTGCTATTGTTAGGTGTAAATAAAATTCTCTCGATATGAGCTCTCATTTCTCACCTGGCACGAATCTATCCCAGAATTGCGTCAGCGGCAGGACGACCCACGGCGTGCAGTACAGCCAGATGATAATGTTCATTACCACCGCCTTCGTAAATGTCATGTTCCTGTTCATCGGCTTGGTGATAACATTGAAACGATCGTAGCCTATAGCCGCGTTCGTCATCCCAGCTCCAATGCCCGAATAGGATCCAATGGCTGCGAATATCTGGCACCAGGTATTGCCCAAAGCGAATCCCCGATGAAAGCTGTTGTAGATGAAGATCGGCGCCTTGAGGCACATGATCAGATCGAAGACGGCCAGATTCAGGACGAACATATTGGAGGGCGTACGCAGCGACTTGGATGTGCTGAAGATCCAGATCACCATGCCGTTGCCCACCGTCGAGGCGCAGAAGAGAAAGATGTAGAAGACGCCCAGCATGTAGTGCATGGAGGCAGGCGGCTCCAGCTGCGTCAGCCAGTGCTCCGGAATGTACTGGATCTGATCCGGTGGCACGTTCCAGCCGAGGAACTGCAGGTCCCCGCTGCCGGATGTTCGAGCCTCCGGACGCAGTGGCGGTTCGCTGGCATTGCACAGCGGTTCCATCCCGAAACCGAAAGCGATACCGCTCCCGAGCCCGATCCCGATCCCGATACTCAACCCTTCTCACAGAGCGAGCAGAACTGATTGCATCTGTCGCGTGGCGACATTTATAGCGCAGCCGCTACGATGGCCAAATTCAATTAGGCTTTGTGGTTGCGTGTCCGTAAAGACGATTTTCTGCCCACGCGGCTATATACATGAATATCAGCGAATTGTCACTTGAATCACAACCGAAAAGGGTTGGTTAAATACTTGGTAATGACGCAAAGACCTAAAATGTCAGGGACCAAGTTTAGGGGGCCAATGCAAACTTATTTCTCTTTCATAAAAATAATTTATGATTTAAGAAAATCCGAAATATTTATTACTCTCGTTTTGTTGATGAACTTTTAATGTTGTTGTTATTCTAACAAAATTCCATTACAATTATAAACTTGTAAACATCTTTTGATGTTGAACAGATATTTGTTACGATATTTGCATTTAGCAGGGACCGTAATCATTTCACATTGATTTGTATTTTTTTGATTATCAATAATGATTAAAATTGATTAACAATTTGATGATATTTATTATTTTTGTATTTAGTTATGATGATTTTCAATTGTCAAAGAATGAAAGCCCTGTGAAGTAAGTAACAAAATATATACCCAGTATTATCTGTTGCAGTTGTAATATCTTAACTTAAACCTATTTTATATATTTTTATATATTTTTCTAACCATATAAATCTTAGCCAGAAGTAAAATAAACGTTTATAAAAAGATTTGTTTTTTAATTAATCTTTTTTTTTTAGATTATGATACTGTATTTATTAATGTAATCATTTCTAGGAACATAATATCAAAAAGTATAGAACTATAATTCTATACTCTTTGATAATATCCAGCAAAAGTTCGTTACAATTTAAATAAAAGCTAACAGCGTTGCCAGCTCAGCTTAGGCACTCGCCAGCGCTGCCAGACTGCGGCAAATGGTTGCGCTTCGCGGTGACTGTCGCACAAAACAGGTCACAAAAACAATTACTCCCATTAAAATGCGAAAATAAACCGAAAACAAACGGAGACATGGACGAGGTGGACAAGATAATCATGCACCAGCTGCACCAGGTGGACCCGGCCATCGAACCGACGGAGGAACTGGCGGAATTCACGCCGGAACAGGTCGTGCGGGCGGTGTCCAGCTGCCTGGGCGAAATCCGTCCGGATGTGCAGCTTCCCCGGTCTCTGCCTGGCGGAGCGATGGCCCAGCGTTTTAGTGTGGCTAGCTCCCTGGCCGAGGGATGCAAGGATGCCGGCTACAGGGGCGACATCGGCTACCAGACGTTCCTCTATCCCAACGCCGTCGAGCTGCGGCGTCTGCTTATGTTCCTGATCGAACAGCTGCCACGAGAGCGCCAGGCGGCGGAGGACGGAGTCGGGAAGTCGCAGTCGCTGAGCCACAGGGAAATCCTGCAGCGGAAGATACGCAAGGAGCTTGCCACGCAACTGAAGACGCCGTGGGTGCCACAGTTTGCCCGCTCGGTGGGCAACCGGAAGTCGCTAGGCTGCAGCAGTTTGTGCATTGACTTTCGGCCGCATATCAATCTCAGCGTTCCGTCCGCCAACCCCGAGGAGCGCACCAAGGAGGTGCAGCAGTATTTTGACCAGCTGGCGCCCAATATCTTCCAGCAGACGGCCTCCAGTTCGGTGGATCTCATCGCCTCCGTGCTGCACAAAAACGAACTGGAGCGCTGGGGCCCCGAGCTCCCCGACTCGCTGCACCTCTTCTCGGGCATTGAGGAGGTGGCGCCGCCTCTGCTTCCCAAGGTCTCTCATCCCGTGGATAAATCTTCAACATCCGGCACCGAGGAGGAGGTCTCTCCCCTTGAGCAACTCAGCAACGAGGTCCAAGAGCTGCGTTCGCAGTGCGAATCCCTCCTCATGGAGCGAAAATCCCATGCAGCGGCGCTGGCTGCCTCGAAACTGCGGGAGAGCAAGGCCACCGAGGAGATAGGCCGCATTCAACCTGTGCTAAAGCTTCACGAACGTACCTCTTTGGTCCTGGCCGATTCCGAGCAGAACTTGAACAAGCTGGAGGCCCTGCTGAAGAGCACGCAGGCGAAGAGAGAAACCCTCACGCAGCAGTGGCAGGAGTACAGGAAGCCCCTGCTGGAAACACTAGAAACACTGAAGACCGCCAAAGAAGCCCAACATGTCCAGGGCATCCGGAGCAACATCGAGCAATTGGAGCAGGAACTCCAGGCAAAGACCAAGCAGCACAACGAACTGAATGCCACCCTGAGATCCGCCAGCCAATCCCTGGCTCCTCGCAAGGAGTACACCCGCCGGATCCACGAATTTATAGGGAATATCCGGAAGCAGCGAGCCGATATCTTTAAAGTTCTGGACGACACCCGACAGTTGCAGAAGCAACTGAACGTGGTGGGCGCCCAGTTGCAGCGGCAGTTTAACTACACCGATGATCTGCTCTTCCAGAGCGCCAAGCATGACCTGCACGCCAAGCGGGCTTACAAGCTGCTGGCCCAGCTCCATGCCAACTGTAGTGAACTGGTCGAGTGCGTCTCGCTCACCGGCAACGTGACCAAGCAGATCCGCGAGCTGGAGGTCCAAATCGACGGCGAGAAGCTGAAGAACGTGCTGACCAGTCTGCAGCAGATCACCGGCGATATCCAAAAGTTTGAGCAGCACATCCAGGAGCTGCAGGGTCAGATAAGTGCAGTGGAACAGGCCCAGGTTAATAATGGCGGGAGTTAGATACTCGTAGACATTCGTGTACTAGTGCCAATAATTTTAATAAAGGAATCCATGAACGCTTAGCGTTTATTTAGTGTCGAAAAATAACTTTCTTTCGTGTGTTATTAGAGGGTAAATTAGACTTTGATAAAACGGATACTCAAATTTTAAATGTAACTGTTTTTTGGTTGTTATTATGAGAATTTTCAGAGTTTTTTTCATTATCAGCGGAAAAGTCAGCGGGCACAGTGCCTTTTTCCTCATTGGAAAGCCGGTTAATTCCGCAAATTGGAAAGAAATATATATAAAAAATTATGAAAATGGAGTAAATAAATGTTTAAGAAATTCAACGAAAATAAATATATGATTAAAAAATTAAATTAACAGCATCAGCACTTACTTTTATAATCTTTCTTATTATTTAAGAAGAAATTCTTAATAAATGATAAATACATATTTAAAAAAGTATTTATAATATCTGTTTTTTATGGTTTCAATGTGTTTATTCCACGTAAAGTTATATTCGCTTGGTGGAGTGATACAAAATTATATATAATTATATAAGCATTTAAATTTAATGACAAATATACACAAAAACTGTCTCAAAATAATTTTAAAGAATTTTCTTGAAAATTAAAATTTTTTTTTAAATATTAAATAAATAATATGAAAATAAAACAGCAAGCATTGTGAAATCTAAAAATAAATAATCTTACTTGTGGCTAGAATAAACCAAAGCATAAATTATTTTTTCCAATGCCAACATTTTTGTTTTTTCATAATGATAAATTACATAAAATAAAATAAATTGATTTTTTGAATTTGGGGGGACACTTGGATATTTTAGGGAAATATCTAAACTTTCTGAGATTTTATAGGGGAAAAGCCAAATCTGCGTCTGGTAACACTGCCTGAGCGCCAGAAGAAAGTGTTTTGAAGCTGAAGCCAAAAGCCAAAAGCTCGTCGGCGGCTGTTGTGGCGGTCGTGTTTTTTTCGTTTTCCGTTGATTTACGTTCGTTTGTTTTTAATTTGACCGGTAGTGACAGATAATAACAAAAAATAGCAAAAACTTAAACAAAAAACAACTCGAGTGTGTGAGTGTCTGTGTAAGCTTGCATTTTTTACCCAAATTACATTCAATAACCATGAGCGTTTCAAAATAAAACACTTGAGTGCCGCCGCCGCAATGGTGGTGCTCCCCTCTTGTTGTTGTTGTTGTTGCTTTTGCTATTCCAGAACTCGTTTTCGAGTTTCCAGTGGTTGTTGTTGTTGTAATTTTGGGTTCTTGCATGCGGCCGATAACAAGTTTAACCGGTGTGCGTGTGAGCCGAGCTTAAATGTATTTCACGTACTTGTGTGTGTGTGAGGTGTCCAAGTGTGCGTGCGACTCCTTCAACAAACTGTTGCTTCTTCTGCTGCCGCTTCGTCCTCTTACTCAAATTGAATTCCAATTAGAATTGCAATTCCCCTGAAGGTCGAGTTGGGAAAGAAAAAAAAGAGAGAAAGAAGAAGCAGCAGGAGAAAAGATAATGAAAAACCGGCAGATAAAGTATCAGAAATTATTAAATCGCTAAGCAACCAAGAAAAAACCCTATTAATTGACCGGCCGGCTTGGCGCTCTCTTCTTCTTTTTTTTTTCTTTTTCGGGGTCAATCAACGCTCGACAACAACAACAACAACAACGGCTAGAAATTCTTTCAGGGAGCGTTCCGGTTCACCTTTTTTTTTATAATTGTGACGTCGTCCGGCTAAAAATAACAAAATGACAACATTCCTTCATCGACTCATTAGCGTTTTTTGAATTTGTAACAGTAATTGGAAATTGATTACCAATACAGTAAATATTGGTTGCAAAGCAGAACACCCACGATTTGTATGCTATTTTGCATATCTCGGAAATCTAATAAATTTCAATTAAAATAAAGCAAATATGGGGCTTTAATCTTTAAAAGTTGTTTGGTTTCCGATACGGATTAAGACCTTGGACTACACTTACGATTTTGTATTATATCTTAAAAACTATATAAAGCTTTACAAATAACTAAAAGATCTGATAAACATTTTTTTTATGGTTTTAAAAACCCATATTTACAATATATAAAAAAAAATATTAAAATAATAATAATTAAGTGAAGGTTACAAAAAATATTGGTGTTTTTCAATGTTTTCAGAAATATTTAATTGAAAGATAAGGGATTCTGACATCAAAAGAATTAAAAAAATCATAAAAATAAAAGATTAGACCTAAAATCAATTGAAAATGTATCGAAAATAATATAATAACCTTTTGTTTCCAAAGTTTCCATTTCAATCAACGTTTAAATTGACTTTAAATTCGCTGCAAAGTCTATGGCACCGCTGTCCATTGTAGTGTATTGTTTTTAGCTGTAATGGTTCCTACTTTTTGTACTTAAAAATAACAATTTCAATAAGTTACATGCCACAGTTTGACCCTTACCAATACCTACTGTTCACTACTACCCACACCACGACTCGGCCGGCAATTAATAAAAGGCAAAAAACAAAAGCCAAGTGAAGTGGCAAAAACAGTTTCACGTTAGCGACATTTTTCAACGGCTACGCAATAATTTGTTTATAGACCGCAAAAAAACAAAGCAAAACAAAACAGAATTCGCAAAAGAAAAGAAAAAATGTTGTTATAAATTAAATTTACCCCGCAGCACGAAAGGGCAATCTAAATCGAAAGAAAATAAAGTGCAACCAAAAGCAATACGAAAAGAAGTCGCCAGTGAGTTTTATAATTAGAACAAACCAACAGCCAGCAAGTGCAATTCATAAACGATAACACCAGCACCACCAGCCAAGGGAGAGATAATTGTTAATAATGACACCATCGCCGACCAAGGAGCTCCAGAGTGCCTCACCGACGATTTCGCGTCGTCCGCGGGAGGAGTTTGCTGAAAAGGTAAGTTGAAAAATACTATAGATATATACATTTCATTTAGAATAAGTTCTTAGTAAAAGAAATTTAATATTTAAAAGGAAAATTTAATAATTAGAAACTAAACATAGTGAAAAGTTGGGGAAATTAGTTAACAATCTTGGTAAAGGATTCAAAATCGATTAAAAATATTTTAAAATCCCAAAGTAGAATTATGTACATACATTATAAACCTTAATTCCTGGATCAGTTTATAATCTTTTTCCACAAATATCTGTGTCCTCTTTATTGCGCTTTTTTCCCTGAACATGTAGATAAGTAGATATATCCCAATCCCGATTTAACAGCCTCCCCCCCAGATGATATTGGCTAAACTTCCTGTGTTTCTATTAATCGACCCCAAATGTGTTGCGATGCCGTCTAGGAAAAAAAACATAAACATTTTCGGCCTTTCGCCTTAAAGTTCTCCTTTTGTTTGTTTTTGCATTGTACAATAAAATATATGTACATATGTACTCTCGATCCGCGTACACATGTACACACATCAATGTTTGGGAAAATAAATATCGCTGTCATCGGCAGTCTTCTCCTGGACAGAGACCTCTGTCGTAATCGTTTCACCTGAGTTTCCATACATTATGATTTCCGTTACTCCATCACCCCTGGGTACACTTTGTTTCCGCCTCGATCGCTGTTTCTGGGTTTTATTTAGCCCCGTCTGCTTCTATTCTCGACTCTGACTAATCGAATCGAATGGTGGCCATGGCCTACGTAACGCTAGAATTTCATTGATAAGATATCGTTTGGCAAGCCGTAATCGCTGTTCTTTAAATGGGCAAAAAAGTCGGTGCAGAGATATAAATTTTATTTATTATGCATAAAGTATGAGGGGAAAATTTAAGGGGTCAGTTAATTTACTAGGTTTTACTTGCTCTTAATATTCTTTTTCCCTTAAGCCAAAGCTTGATATTCCTGCGTGAATGCCAAAAATCCAATTTGCACGAAATAAGAGATCATTTAAATTAAGGTCTCGTTAGTACTTTTGATATTACCGCCAGTACTTGTTGTTGTTTAGCCCGATTTATTCGCCTTTCGGCTTACGTCACTTGAGCCACTTGAGATGCAAAAAGGAAAACATACAAAAATGCGAAATAAAAACACTTGCTGCAGTAACGAAATTCGAATTTGAAATTCACCGCTCTGGGCTTAATGAGAGGTCAATGTTGCCGCTGCTGGAAGTGGGGAGGAAAACGCCTCATTACGGCGTGAAAAGCGAATGCTTAAAACTGGATTTTCAGACAGATCATTAGCATTTCCCTCAAGCGTGATGGATACAGGTACTAATAGAAGCTGAACAGTTACAGATTCATATGCAAATCGCATTATTTATGGCTCGTATTGGGACAACGCCCAAGAATGTATATTCTTATGGAGATGTCAAGCGAACGAGTGGTAAATTAAGAGGGTTTCTTGTATTTATTTTTTATTTTCTTGGCTGCTCAATTTCGGTCAATTGATTGATTCGCCACAGTCGGCAACAAGTTTGGTGTAGGATCAATCAATTTGCTGCACACGCCGTGATTTTATTTCTCCTCCATTTCATACGTTTTTTTTTCGAGGGTACCTGTGCCGGAGTATCTCGCCTGTCAGCGAATGTCACTCAAGCGTCCCATGCAACGAATTTCATGGCATTGACCATGAGGCCCAATAACGAATAACTTTTTTTGTTTCATTTTTTTTTTTTCTGTTTCATTGGCTCGCCTTAAAAAGTCGGTTGCCTGCTGGCGTGCTAACAGCTAATTTTGAATATTCTGCATATGTCTTTTGCACATTAAACACACAAAAACAACACAATACACAACACACAGAAAAAACGGGGGAGCGAAAATGGGAACAGAAATTGCGAGCGCCACAAAAAGAACGACATGCCGTGCGAAATCTGATGCAATCGATGAGATCATCCATCGCCCAGAGAGCCCACCAACAACCCGGCAAGATTCTCCATCCGTATCCGAATCGGAGCTCGGGTTCCATTAATAAGCCGTGCCATAATTATAATTAGTAAAGCCAGCATAATCTCTTCATTAGCTGGAAAAGTTCTCTGGCGATTTTAGATTATCAGAGGGACAAGGCTACTATATGGTACCTTCTTATAGACCCACATAATCCCTACATTATCGTTGAAATTTCCTTTTGATTTTAGAGCAAGTTTGTGTTTCTGTGAGTCATCTGGTGGCCTCCTTGGTGCATCATCGCCCTCCTATATCTTCCTTTTTTTTGATGCTCTGGTTCTTTGTGTGTCCCCGACTTTGTTGCAGCTGACTTTCCATTTCCGTACACTACAAAAAACGCTACCAAAAAGTTGATTAATATGCAGAAGTCCGATCTTAAATCGCTTCAATTTAAACCTCTTTCCTAATTGGCTCAGAAGGTGGCAAATTTTAATTTTAACTGTCTAGTTTGATTGCAATCTTTATGACCAGCCAGTTAATTTGTTGTCCAGTGGCTTTGGATTTCCTGCTTCAGGCTTAACAAAAACTAAAACTGAGTCATTGTTCTCATTAGCCCAACGAGCCCCTTCAGCAGCCAAGGCTGCCTGGGGAATGCAGCTGAAGCTAATAAATTTCATGGAAAATATTTTGCATTGCAGTTAATATTATCTTGGGCTTAGGTCGATATTAAATTTTCATTATTAATAAGATAAGATTACTAGTACCATGTATATGATATAGCTGTCAAACTAATGATCGGGTATCTAAACATGTCAATAAACAAGATTACTTTGTGGCTTTTAGCGGATTACAGATTATACAACAGATTGGAGGAGATATATAGAAAAGATTGTACAATTCGATAAGTTTGCTTATTTTTATGGCAAAACTTTGACGATTTGATTAAGATTTAATTCGAAATATTTTGGATTTTATGATTCTTGAGCATCTTTTTAGTTAAAATTGAAGTAAATTAGTTATTAGTTATTAGTTTCCTTGGAAGCTGATGATGATGATGATTCATTTAACTTATCAAATCATTAACGTTTCGCTACTGTTAAGATTTTCAATTTAAAATAAGGCAATTCCGATTCAAAAATAGAAATCCATGCTTTTTCCTTAAGATACTTAATATCCAAAAAATGCTTACTATGCGAAAAAAATGTAAGAAAATTTTAAGCTCCGTTTTATGGATATTCTCAGTGCACCCCTAAAAATTGTTGCCATGTTTTCCGTTCCGTTCGCTTCTCCTTTTTTTTTTTTGACACTGTGTAACCCGAGGCAATCGCTCTGCGGCTTTCCAAATGCCGGGCCATATACTTGGGATATGTACAGACATATGTGCATATAAGTGGGCTCTGTCTGGTATATATTTGCATGGGGAGACGCGACACTTGGCGTTATTTGCGTTTTAAAAAACAACCTTGCACTTGCCAAGCTACGACCAATCGACAATCGCCACTGGTAACTGGTAACTGGCGACTGACAGTTGACAACTTTGTCAACGTTTTTTAATTGCATTATTAGTTTTCATTGCCTGACAATTTGCGGGCAAATGGCTTCAAATTATGGAGGCCTCCGCCCCGCAGACCGTATATTTTGCATTTTTGAAATTTTGGAAGTTGAAAGGGATTTTTTGGCGCCCAACGCCACCATCACCACGATGCGTCCCCCTCATCAGTTATATTACGGTGTCCGTTTTTGGCCTTTCCCTAGATTGTTGCGTGCCTTTGTTATATTTCCCAGGGGCTTGTTGGTTGTACATACAGCAGAGGCTGAGAAAATAGTTCTTAAAGACCTTTAATTATATGGCTAATGTGTGGAGTTTACCAATTTAAATAACGTACATTTTTGGTATTATTATATAGGAAATTTTAAAACAATATGTTATTAATTTCTAAAAACTAGATTTAATAAAAAGTATAGCCTAATTTTTAATGGATGCATACTGGCAACATTCCAGAGAGTAATTAAAATGGTTTTACTGGCTGTAAAACTGTTAGATCAGCTTGAAATTCCGTAAAAAGTACATATAATTTTCTTGCAAAACTCTAAGACTACATATATAAAAACAAAGTCATCCTGAGAGGACCTAATTTAAACAATTTCATCTATTTCTAAAGGAGTGCTAGGTCCCAAACTAGCTTCCTTTCTTTCCTCTACATTTATTAGAACTTTTTAAAAAATAATCTAATAAAAATTTAAACAATTGCTAAACATTAAACCGACCAAAGAATATATAAACTTCTTAAGGCTATTGTTTTACCAAGAGTTGTTAACGGTAACTGGGGGGAGGTTCGAGGGCGTGGGCGTGGGCAAGGCTATCATCTTGCACACCTTTCCAAACACGGGGTGGCATGTCATGGCTTAGGACTGGGCGTCATGGGATGGGCAGTGGGATGGCCAGGTGGCCCTGTCATATCACATGGCGGTGTTTGCGCAATGGAATGCCGGCACGCTATCGCTTTTTCGGGGCTCTCCATCTGCCAGGGGGTGGAATGGGTGGTGGTGGTGGTATCATCATCAACATCATCAGCCAGCCAGCCAGCCCACCTCCAGCTCCTGTTCCACCTCGTGGTCCCATTCCTGCTCCTGCTCCTGCTCCCGCTCCTGTTTCTGTTTGTCTTCATCATTTTTCGGGGCGCCTGGGCGTGTCGGCCTTTGTCGCACATTTCATTTTGTTATTATTAATTTAATTGATTTGGACTTTAATTCGTTTATTTTGGAACAGCTGGCGAAAATGTTATTAACACAAAAAGTTTACGCTCAGCCGAGTCGCTTGCCTATTTTTAGATACATTTTCCATTCAAATATACTTTGGACATAAATTTTGGCTTAACTACTGGCGTTTTATTCAAATTGCTTTAATGGTTAATGTCTTTCTGTGTGATCTCTGGCTGGTTTTCTCCTCCCTTTCGGCTCTGAACTTCTATAACCCCAATTTGCATTAGATGTCTTTAGCAGATATTCATATATTTATATATATATCTCTTGTTTAGCTTTAATTTTTGCTAATCATTCGCGCCAGTCAACGTTTCACACCTCACGAAAAAAAAAATGCTGAAAAAATCCAGTTTCAGCGTTTTGAATATAAATTGGTTTCGGGGACGAGGCAACGAAGCTGGCATTACCCTTCAAATCTGGTCAACAAATCTTAAGCTCTCTTCGAGCTGAAAGTCAATATTTGTGTTGGCTTTGAGCCGTCGGTGTGACGTCATCGAGGGCGAAACACGACGATCGAAAATTTAGCGGCTTCAATTGAAGCGAATCTTCCAAAATGAAGGCTTTTATATATGCTTAAATATTTTTTTAAATTTTAATTGAGTAAAAAAATTGATTGAAAGTTACAATGAAATTTAATTAAGACTTTACCAAGTGGTTTTCAAATTTTAAAATCGAAAAAGTGCAGATTTATTTAATAAATTTCCTTGTATAAACCATATTTATTCAAATTTAGATGAATTGCTTTTAAAAACATTATGTTTCGTGGATTTCTAGTTTAATATAGTTCGTATAATCCTTTTAATCCTCTGAAAAACCAATTTTTAAAGTAATAATAACTCATAAATTGCTACAAAACTTCGTTTATAAACATTCATTAATTAAATTAACATAAAAAACATTAATACCCATGAAAACACCTTTCCATTACGAACAATAAGCAGGGTATTGGAATTCAAGAGTAAAATATTTGCATACGATTATTAAGGATTATAGCTGCTAAAGACACGTTCCACAGATAACAATGAAGGCGAAACGGGTTCTCTCTGTTTGCTAGCTTTTTAGCTATTCCTGGCTCTTAATGGCTTCATGCTTGAATAACTGAGTTAAGTAAACCTTCTTCTGCCATTCTGCATTCTGCAATGCCCAGAAATACAGCGCTCTACGTCATCGCTTAGCATTTGGCACTGGCCAAAACACCGCACTGCCAAAAATGCCACTGCACTCGGTGTTTCGGCCGCCTTCTCTTCGTCGTCGCCGTCGCGTGGCCATGTGGCCTTTCTCCAAAAAATTTCAAATAAAACAGTCATGAGGCAGCAACACCTGCCCCCTAGTTCACCTCATCCCGGGCCACTCCAACATAGCTGGCGGAGAGTTTTGCAAAGCTCGCGTCATGCGTGCCTCCACTTGGCACCTATTTATGTTGAGGCACAGTTTTTGTTGAAATTATAAAACTTATTTATAAATTTATAAGAATTTCGAGAAAATAAATAATATATAATAAATGAGTAGATTAACTATCCTCCGAAACACGTATTCATTCAGGCTGTCTTTCACTAGATCTTTTTTTAGGTCAGAATTTATTATCAGGGAAGTAAATTAACTTTATCATATTTATATATAACATTTATTAAGCTTATTCCTATTTTTCTGGCCACAATTGTACATCTTGCATGTGGCGGCGTTCAAGCAGCGCTTGTGTGCTTGAATGTCGGCTTGGTATCGCCTGTGAGTATTGGATGGACCAAGTACTCATAGTCATACTCGCACTCGTACTCGTACTCGCACTCGTGTTGATGGTCTATTTTTCTTCCTTCTCGCTTCTTTAGGCCCTGTCTTGAGACGCGGTCTCGTGTTGTTGCAGTTGATGTTGTTGTACTTTGCCTGCCGGCAACCGGTCACGTTTATAGCACTGAAAAAAATATATAATAATTATTATACATATATTTTTAAACCCTTTAAATTCAATAATCAATTAGTTTGTCAGTTTTATGTGTTAAATGATTATATAAAATATTTTGGAAAGAATAAAACAAATCTTGAACTTGTTAACAATATAGATTTTTATTAATAACTTGTTAAATATATACATTTAATAGTATTTGTATATATTTGTATATATTTGTATATTTGAAGCCCCAACTTAATCTTTTTCCAAAGAAGGAGTTTTGTTTAATATAGATTTTAGTGTTGTTTCAATACTTTTTCATTAAACAACTATTTTCAAGGTATTCCAAATACTTTTGAAACCTCTAAAATAACGTGGTTTTAATATTATTATATACTACCGTTTAATGTAGAAATTCTTTACGGTAACAAAACCTAAGAATTTTCAGTACACAAATGAATTCACAGTGTACCTTTATTGTTACTACTGACGCCAGGGGGAAACCCCTCTGCACTCTTCACTGCCGTCACCCTCCAAGTAGATATGTAGGAAGGCTTCAGATTGGAGCAGCTGTGTGTGCTCTATAACTGTAAAAACACGCTCGCCCACTTCCTCAAGAGCCGGCGTTTTGACCAAGGCGTCGTTTTGTTTGGTTTCTGTTTCGTTTATATTACCCCCATCCGATTCGAGGTGATCGCCAGATCTCCGGATCTGGATCTGGATCTGGACCTGTCTCGGTGTGGGAGACTCCCCCGTGTGAGTGTTAATTTTTAATTGTGCTAAATGTGCACATAAATACACAATAGCCGTTTGCAACAGCAATCGCACAACACACACAACTCGCAATCCGCAATTTTCAATTTCAACACCCACCCATAATTTGGCTTATTTGTGGCTTTTACTCTGCTTGCTTTTTTTCTCCCCTTCCACCAAATGTTTTTTATATTTTTTTTTTGTGTTACTTTGTATTATTGTCGCTGGCATTGGGAGACAACAGCTGTCATTGTATCGGTGTTTGTGCATGACTTAATAGCTGATAAATAATATATGGTAGGTCACACTGAGATATATATCTCCAAGTATTTGATACTTTGCACAGAATGCATTTGTCCAGTGGCCATTAGAGTGGCAGGGAGTCTTATCTTAGACTCATAATTGTATTTTTTATATATTGATTTTATCGTGAGCAAGGCAGGTCATATAAGAAATGTCAATAAATAAAATTGCACAAACATATATAAATATTTGATAAATCAATACAGGCAAATATTTAATAATTGTGTAATTCTTAAATGCTCTTCAAACTTACTCACTTAAATATGATTTTATTACAATTATTGGAATTCAAATTTCTCCATTAAATGCTTATATACACATCCATGATGATCGAGCAATAAAATTCATAAAATGTTTAGGCTTTAAAGGCATTTAAGAGATATTATAAACAATCTGAAGCTGTGGAGAATTGACCTTATGATTTATCATTTGGTTTTCTTCACTATTCTCGGATGATTTTTCAGCTCAAGTGATTTATTTCGCACACGAGCAATAAATATTAAAAATGTTTTAAGTTTATAATTCGGTTTTGGTCTTGTTTTTTGTTTTTCCTGGTGGGCCTACCTCAAGACAAAAATATAATTCTTTTGATGTTTATGTTTAGCATTTACTAAATGTGGCCATTTCCCCTAAGAACAATATTTTAAATGATTAATTCATAATTCTTATTGCAAAGGAACAACGTATGGTATGAGTAATACTTCTTTTAGATTACGTTTTCATTGGAAGTAGGGATTTATTTAACAAATTTATTTCTCAGATTCAGATTCAGATTTATAGTTTATTCCCAGAATCTTTATATATTTTCTATATTTATTACGAACAAATATTTAAATTGTATTATTCAATTTCCCTACCTTAAGGCTAAAATCTATGCCTTTTGATTTTGAACGTTTTCAATCATTTATAATTCATAAACTTCTTCTCATAGACAACGGGTCGTATGAGTAATATGCCTTTCTTATTTAATATTCATTGGAAGTTTAGATTTATTTCCCGCTCTCTGCACGCAAGCGTTCCAATTTGCAGTTATACATATTTTATTAATCTTTTCACAATAAACATTTTGGCGCAGCCATATTTCTCCAGACTCGGAAAGTGGGTAAGAGAAGGAGCAGAAGGTGGCACCCAATTTGGCAACCACGACTGTATGTGGCATGTGGCAAGTCTCCGTGTTCTTTTATTCTCTCGCCTGCAAATGCGGTTGCCGTTGCTTCTGCTGTTTATATGTATGTGGAAGATGGTAGATGGAAGACTGAAGATGCTGGCTCATGATTCTGCGAATGGCGTGAACTTTTCCCCCGCCCCAGAGTTTTCCACACTCGCATCCCGCTGCGATTTTAGATTGCCCCAGTCCAAGCGTATGTTTGTGTTAACAGTGAAAAGTATTTGCTCATAGGAACACGTTCAGTTTATTGTTGTTTCTTTTGTTTTTTTGTGGTTTCAACAATTGAATAAAATATTGGAGAGGAAAGGTGGGAGATAAAGAAAATATTGGTACACTTTATTTAATTTCTTCTGATTAGTATTCCCGTTGTCTCTGATTGGTTAAGCATAAATCTTATGCTAAAATTATTTATTTTGTGGAATAAAATAATAGAGTGGGAAGTAAAGAAAATATTAAGAGACTTTAGGAAATAATAAGGAAGGTGTGAATTTAGATAAGTAAAACATAAAATTGATTGTTTTTTTAGTTTAAAAATCACAGTTTATTTAATTTATTTACTTAAATTTATTTATAGATTAAACAATGATTGCTATCCCAAAAAATAAAAATGTATTTAAGCCTTTAAAAACAGATTTTAAATACAGATTTATATGATTAAACTACAAATGAATAAGGCAAATTTAAAGTTTATAATAAATATTTTATTTAAATATGTTTTAATCTGATGACAAACAACAAAAGAGGTTTCAGAAAATATTAAATAATAATTATCTAAACCTCTTTGCATGTAGCTTAATGTTCATTTAAGCTTAAACATTAAATAAACCCCAAAATTCGTAAATTAAATTCGCTTTGGCCTCAAAATAATTGCATTAGACTCAAATAATTTTGCCATAAATTTAATAAATCGCATTATAATGATACCAACAAGCCGATGAATATAAAATTTATCAGTTTAAAGCCGCAGTCGTGTGTGCACAATACAAAAAGCTATTAGTGTGTGGACTTAACTCGACTGTCAGGTTTCTGGTTCATTGCCTGCTTTTAGGCAGCAGCTGCACAGTGCCATGAATTAAGCCCGAAAGTAGGCAATTGTGTAACCGAAAACCTGAAATTGGAAAAGATTAAATTCGGGAGAGAAAAAAAGGGAACACCACCAAAACAGAAACAAAGGCAGAAACAAACAACTGATTTACGAGCCAACTGGGATTGCTCAACTGCAGTTGGCTCGTGTACTTAATTTGCCAGTGTTTTGGGAATGTATTTGAGCACATGTGTGCCGCCATTAAGTGTTTAAAATATGCATGCTTTAATTGTCAGCCAGCTGCCTCTGCCTGCATTCGATTTTAAACTTGACTTAACTCGTACCCAACAGTGGGTGAGCACTCGAATTTCACAGATACTGCGATACAATCTATAATGACTGGCATTAAACGCTCGTCAGCCGCGGAATCGGAAGCGAAACAAATCAAAAGTGCCACTAAAAAGCGTCAAAAAATATGGTAAAAAAAACCCCTGCAGCTCTCTGAAACAAAGACACTTCGTCTTCGTCATCGAATGCGCGTTTGATCAGCTCCGTCGAATCAAATCTGATCGCGGAATGCTCAGCAAACAAAGCGGCGTCCAAACACCTGAGTTCAGGTGTTGTTGCCTTTTGTTGCCTCTATTTTCTATTGTCAACCCCACGACACCCGGTAGTAGGTAAAATCACAAAAAAGTGGGGCGTATAAGGCAACAATGTACTATAGAGTTTGCTTCAGGATGTATTGAAAAGTGATTAAGTTCCTTATAAGCTGGTAATTCCATACAAGGCGACTTTCCATATTTATATTCTTCCTGAAGAATTCATGTTTTATGATGGCTACGAAAGTTTGATGACTTTTATGGAACATTATTAAGTTATTAACCATTCATATTGTATATAAATGATTTAATGTTGTCTAATGAATATTATGGTGAATTATTAAGCTAATATAACTATTTACTTATTCTTTAGCATCTTTGTATATATATTTTTAAAAATGTACAGATCTTTTTAACATTTAATAATACGAAGAGCAAAGAATTTTCATTCCTTTTATTAACAATAATTTTAAAAATTGTCTAAGAATGAAATATACTTATTAAATTTATAAATTTTCCGGAGCTAGATTTGCAATATTGTATAAACTTTTTAAAAGTGAAATATTTACTAAACATTCTTGACTTATCAAATAAAATTAGCAAAGTTTGCTTATATTTTGCACTACATTTATTCCAAGAATTTGCAGAGTTATCCCATATAAACTTTTAACACTTTAGTTCCAATTGATGCTGATAGGTGGTATAAGCTATGGCAAGTTATGAGTTATAGAACTTTAACTTAATAGTGCCAATTTTTAATAAGTAATACTTTGTTATATAATTATTTTATATCTTAACTTATAGAGCTCTTTGTTACTTAGAACTAGGAGCCAGTAAACCTTTTTCATTTATAGAAATTCCTCTCATACCCCTTACTTAATTATATAATGGGTATCTCCTGATCGAATCCTATAGTTTTCGAGGTGTTCTATTAATTGCTGTGATGCTTTGCATGCGCGGTGTAAACGCTAATGCGTTAAATGAGCTGTTGATGCCCGCTCGCGATGGCTAATTAGAGCGATTTCCGATGCATAAATTACAAAATCTACCGTTTCCCAAAGTCTGTCTCGCTGGCTGACTGGCTGGCTGGCTGGAAAAAAGGGTTAATTTACATAATACCCAGGCAAGCGCCCACGCCGTCAGCTGGTGAACACAACGGACTCACTCGCATGGCACTCGTAATACATAATACAAAGCGGCTCAAAGCGCGTGGAACACGATGATGAAGTTAATACGCTAAATTGGTCAAAACAAACGAATCGAGCAAAGTCGAATGTCGACGAAGCAGCCAGCAGGAGAGAAAGACGGCAACAGCTTTGGCGAAAGAGACAGGCACAAGGGGAGAGAGAGAGAGATAGAGACAGACACAGAGAGAGAAATTCAGGCAGAAATTCTAGTGATCCGCGAAATAACTGAAGTTGGACGCTCAGTTGCTCAGCGGCAGTTGACAGCGTCGGTTCGTGGCTCGTTCGTGGATCGTGTATTTGGCCCAAGGTTAATTAGCCAAGATCCGAGATTGGAGCTTGGGAGCTGCTCGATCCGAGATCTGAGATCTGAGTTCCGAGAGAGCGAAGATCACCAAAGATAGCAATCTATGAGATGTCGTTTTTCCGTAACATACGCTCCTCCCTGTCGTCATCGTCACGGGCCAAGAGCTCGCGCTCCTCCTCCCGCGACACGACACCCGTTCGCTCCGTATCCCGGCCCGGCAGCGTGATCAGTGCCCTTAGCCATCGCAGGGACTCCACCACCAGCTCCACTCTGCAAAGGGGCGACACCTTTATCCTGCCCAACTCCGAGGAGGAGGAAACAGCAGGAGGAGCCGCTTCAAACACTTCAACCTTAGAGAAAAAGTCCAAAAAGTCCAAGGTCTTTAGCAAGTTTAGCACTTTTACAAAGCGCAAAAAGACCCCCTCGCCGGAGGAAGTGGCCAGCTATGAGCATCATCCCAGCGACACCGCCACCAACACGTACTACAAGTGGCGCAGCGATGGAGCGGATCGCCTGCAGGACTACGATGCCCAGGCGGATCCCTTCAACTTCCTGTACGAACAGCACTCCAGTCTGCGCAATCTGCAATCCGGGGACAACAATGGCGTCCATCGGCAGGCCAGCATTGGCTCCAATTCCAGTGGGAGCTTTGATTCCTCCACCTACCGGAAGAGCAAGACGCCCACGCATTTGCGGGAGCAGCTGGAGCAGCTGAAAACCCACTCGAACGATGATCTGCTTGAGGATCAGCAGCGGGAGGAGGACGAGCGGGAGAAGTACAAGACAGTGACGCTGAATAGCTTCAGGAAGTCCTTCCGCGATCGCCTGCTGCAGCAGCAGAAGGAAACGCCGCACAATCCCGCCTGGTTTGTGGAAGTTCCCGCCGCCCAGCAGTCCACCGCCAAGACCTCGGAACGCCGCGAATCCAAGGAGAATCGCCCGGATTTCCTGGTCTTCGACAATCAGAACTACCGGCCCCAGTCGCGCTCCCCTCTCCGGGATCGCCCATCGCGCTCCGCCACCCGCTCGCCAGTGAAACGGAACGAAACCTTCCGTGTGGCCCAGCCCTCGATGCGTCACATCTCTCCGTCTCCGACTCCTAATCTAGTGCCGCCTGCTCCCTCCATCCGCATCGAGATCAAGAACTCTATATCGCCGCACTCTCCAGGCAGATTTGTGCCCGTGGGCGTGGCCAAGCCCATGCCCACCACGGAGTACTATGCCCAAAGATTGCTGGCAGCCAATCATCACCAGCAACAGCATCACCAGACCCAGCAGCAGAGACCCGGTTTGGGAGTAAGGAGCACCAGTCCCAGTCAGAGCTCCCGTTGGTACCGCCAGCAGCCTTCTCCCAATAGGTTGGGTCATCAGCTGCAGAATCCCCCGCAGCAGAAGGGCGGCCGCACCCTGGTGCACATAGGATCCGATCAAAGCAAGGCCATGATGCCGCCTCCAGCCCGAGGAAGGGCGCCTACGCGCGTTCAGCTGTACGGGAACAAGCCGCAGAGTCGCCCCCCGCCGGCGACCTACTTCGGGGGCCACTACAATGCACCTGCCAAGTCAGCCGTTCCTCCCAGAGGATCGTCCGTTGGAGGCCATACAGTATATTTGGGGCGTCGCGAACCGCCGATGACACGTGCCACCAATAGCACCAGCACCAGCAGCGCCGCCCACGTTGCCGCCCCCATGCCGCGTCGCAACCGATCGCCGATCAAGATGCCCTGGCGGTAGGCGTCAACCCGGCCAATCTACACAACGGAGAATGGAGAATCAAGAATGAGTGGCTCGCACATATACGGCTATATATATATACATATGTGATAGCTTCTTTCCAAAGTGACAAAGTCGCCGCCTGATATTGCGTCATGATCGGAGAGCTGGAGCTGCGCTGGGAAACGCAGCTTGGCAAACGAATCCATAATGTGCAAATAAATGATTTATGTATCCATCAGTCCCCCATACAGTCCCGTATCGTGTGTTGTGAATTTTTTGTACGTCAAAATTATTGTTAAGTAAATAAATAAAAAAAAAAAAGCAAAACAAATAAACGACAACAGATAATTCAAAATGTACGCTATCCCCACGGGGTTTTTTTTTCATTCGTTGATGGCTCCAGCGAACCCGAAAAAGCACTCGGATTTTGTCAGTACAGAATTGTTGTTAAGTGTTAATTGCCAGTTTGGAGTTGGCCCCAAAAAGATGGCTCTGCCCTGGAACCTACGACGAGTACATGGGTACATGTGTGCTCTATAAAAAAATGTAGTTAGTTCAACGGATATATGAGCGTATGTATCGCCTGGTGCCGCTCTATGACTAACTGTGCATGAAAATGAGTGAGCGTTACGTGACAAGCATTAAATATGGTCAACCCGATTGGGCCCGGTGCGGAGAGGGTGCGGGCCATTTCTAGTTAGAAAGCAGCTGATGAGCTTCTGGCCGTATTTGGCGCTGCAAAAGATGTATTTGTACTCGCGCAAACAAATTATGGAATAAATTGTCTTAACCCCCAAGTCAAAATCCCCAAAGGCACTGGGTGATGTCAGCAGCCGGCGCTCTATGCGCTTCTCAAGATGTTTACATAAGGGGTGCATCAAGGGGAAAGAGAGGGTCTTGTCTCACGATAGTCCATAAATGAATATCCTTCTATAAATGAGTCTATTTGAAGAATATTTTATAAATAATCTTATGGGTACCGCCGTCCATATTCTATAAATAAATTTCCTTCTATAAATTAAAATCCTTTAAATGAATCTATAGATGAAATCTTTCTATAAATGACTTTGTTTAAAGAAGAATTATTTATAATCTCCTTATTTGTATCACAGACCTATTGCCAAAGATTATAAATAATAGCTAAGATTGCAGCAGTCGTTGGGTGATGTCAGTCGCCTTTCTATGCGCTTCTCAAGATGTTTACTTAAGAGGTGCATCTATAGGGGAGGGAACTGTCTCACAATATTCCTTTTATAAATAAATCTGTTTAAGTAAGAATTATTTATAATCTCCTTATTTGTATCATAGATTTTGTGCCAAAGGTTCTAAATATAGATTGTCATGATGACTAGAGGTTCTGCTTGCTGGTCATTAAGCTAATAATATCCGCTCACAATAAATTTAATTAAATTAAATACGTAGTTTCGGTTTAATTAAAAAATAATAAAGAGTCGTTATAAATGATAGGTTTAAGTTCTTTTGCATAAAAGAAGAACTTGTTAATAAGCTTTAATTAAATTAATACCGGAGGAAAAGTAATATAAGACACTTCCTCGCACTTAACAAGATATATTAAATATATTTGCCCTATCTCTAGTTAGAAAGCTTTTTAAAATAGTTGTCATTGACTTATTAAGATTAATAACAAATTAATTCACATATAAATAGTTTATCTTGTATTTAAGCTTTGGAAATTTCTATATTTTTTCTATTTTTCTTGTTTTTGATGTTAAAATACGGCTCCGACTCTGATTTCGCTGCCCGCATCCGTCTCTTGGCTGTCCGCTAATTAGTGGATCATTGCCCCAGTCTAACTCCAGCTCAACTCTCCGCACATTTCACTTTCTAATCTGGGCAGCAACGAGGTCGACTAAGTCGTCTCTGTCTCTGGCTAAAAGACACAAGATCCAAATTACTTCTTTAGTCACACTGAAAACTCTGAAAATGGTCAGTGCAACCTGAGTTTTTAGCTCGAGCCTCTCTACGCATGATCTTGAACTACATTCAAGCCGAGATCAGTCGACGCACTTCTGTCTGCTTGGGGTTTCTATTGCGTTAATGTTAACTAGAGTGTGAAAAAAATAAGACAACTTGGCTTGCAATGTAAGCTAAAACGCAGATTAACCTTGCCTGTATGGCTGGGACTGTGGATCTTGGCGTGATTTTTGCGTGGGTCTGGTCTACAAAACAGGTTAAAATCCGACTTTGAATCATCATCATCATCGCCTGTAAATAGCGGCGAGCTAATTTGCGATCATTAGGTCGGAGATTCCCTCGGCTCATTCCCCAAAAACTCCAGTTTTTCCGTCTCTGCATTTGTTAATTTGCTTTGTATGTTCGGAGTACTTAAACTTAAGTGTGTCGGATTTTTCGGGGTCTCTGGCTCTCTCCCTCTTTTTGTTTTTGGGTTGAGTTTTGCAATAAACAAACACTTACTGTGTTCTGCTTGCGCTTTATAAGATATACTATATATATTCGAGAGTGTTTTTTTTTATACTACGCATAGATACGTTTCCAAGTAACTGAAGACCGGTTTCTTGACTGTATGTATTTTTTTCTTTCTGTTTTTGCCGCCAACGAAGACGACGACCTACGAATTTTAATACCCTTTACTGATGGGTTTGGGTAAGGGGCTTAGGCCATAAAAATGTGATAAGTGGGAAAAACCTTGATTAGCAGGAATTTTTAGTAAAATTTAATAACTTTTAAATGTGTTTGTTATGCATTTTTAGTATGGTTTGGAATATAATCTAAGACTTAAAAGGAAATATAATAATAAATATAGTTATATATAAATGAAACATTTTTTTCTATATTTAAAAGCTATATTATTATATTCTAAAATTAATGATAAAATAGGTTGTGCTACCGGTCGTATGCGTGATTTAATTTATTATGCTGAACCGCTTATTTTTTAAGGGGAAAACAATTTTGTAAAATTAAATAATATATGTTCAAGAGGTTTATTTTATACATTATAATTTTTAAATTTTTAAATATTTATATTTAATAAGAATTGCCTACACGGCGTATGAGTGATGCACCTTATCTAACTTTTTTTAAATAGTTAAAATAAAAATGATCTTAATCAAAAATTCTTTTCTATAGTACACATTTTCTTAAAAGACAAAATGGGTATTCCCTAGTCGATCATTCAGCCACTTTACTCCCATTTTACTGCAGACAAACAGTCAACAGCCGGTGGCATAGCGTCATTGTTCGAAAATGTAGTGGCTAAACGAACTTTGATTCCGATTTGTATGTATATTTTTCGATATATTTTACCAAACACTCTGCTAGGCTGTGCCAGAATTTCAGAGACGAGAGTGGGAGTCCCGGGCAGTGAGTGGGCTTGGACCGAGCCCCAAGCTGAGCTGGACTGGTCTCCATTAGTGCCCCGATTTGTATGTGCTAAACTTTACAAGACCGCGAGCCAAAAGTCGACATGCCAAAAATGGTAATTGCAGCATAAGTTTACACATACTTGTGTCGCGAAACGAATTCTCAGCTCATGTTTATTTATATTAGAGATTATGAAAATTAAAACGGAATTGGTTCACAGCAGAACTGAGACAGTGACATCATGGGGACCCGTACTTCGGGAGGAGGCTTACAAATGGGTTGATAATCCATGCATTAGATTAAATCCGATTGGATGAAATGTGTTTAATATCAAATTACGGCTATTACATGCTGTGAAACTTTCGCCTTTCATCCAACCATCGAAGGATTTATTGACACAGCCATTTGTTTAATTGGAGGCCCATTAATCTGGGCCAAAAGAACCGGAGGAACCGTCAAAGTCAAAGCGGAAGACAAAGCGGCGACCCGCTTAAGTGGAAATCAAACATTTGCCCCACAGCCCCGCCAAGTTGCAACTTAATGCCAATAATATCCGCGCGTCAGGCGCAAATGTTTGCCCTGTCTGTCTGTCTCCGCGTCCTCATCCTCATCCTCGTCCTCGTCCTCGTCCTCGTCCTTATCCCCTGACCTCGGCTTGCTGATCCCTGCGCTGTGTACCCTGTTCCCTGTTACTCGGCATTGTCATTGTCTCGCTGCCATTTTATTCCGCCGCCTTTCAACTGGGTCAGCATCGATTTTTGGCCAGCGACGTGTCACAATTATCGCTGCCAGCGATGGATTCGATGGCACCCAAATGGCTGCCATCCACAAAAAAAAATAGGAACAAACGATGCACTCCAGTCACCCGAACTAAGGTTACTTGGTACTCACTGAGGTGTAACAAAAAAATCAAATACCTAAGCTATTTAAGCTTAAAGAGATTTCAAATCTATTAAAGTGGTGCTTAAAAGTAGGCTTTAAAACGTGCAGTTTGGCTATAGCGGGAATAGTTGAAGGCTTTTGGGGAATTTAAGGTCTATGTTGTGCCATATTTCTTAGAGAAATAAGTGGCATACATTTATAAACTACAAATAGTAAGCAGATATGTTTTTAAATTTAAAAATTAGTCAGTAAAGAACTCTATAAATTATATAAACAAATAACTCTTCTTTAAATTCCTTTTTAAAAATTAGTTTTATAGTTTATGGTATTCTTGTTGTCTTTTGTACAGTTTTATGGCTTAAAGTTTCTGGTTGTCCCCGAAAATTTCGAACTTTACATGCAAGCTCAGCTATTTAACTTAATAAACAATTGTTTAAAATTGTATAAGGTCATTACATATATAGTATTAACCCCCAAAAAAACAATATACCCCTGAACTCCCCAAATACCTCGCACAACGAAAAATGAGCCCAGCCGAATGCACCGAGGGCAGCGCAGGACATCCTGAATATTAATGTCCCGGGTCAAAGCTATGAAAAGTCAAGTCTCGTGTTTATTGGCAAACGCTAAGGATTACATACAAGATACATATATACCGGGGCCGGCCGGAAAATAAAACCAAAACAAGTTTTACTGCAGTTCTCGAAACGCGGCACAAAGACAAAGGCAAGTTGGCCAAAAATGGAAGCGTGCCAAGTGCGATTTCTGTTTTGTTTTTGCTGTTTTTGGTTTGCTCTTGCCCAGCAGCGTGTATTTTTGGAACAAGTGCAACATCCACGGCGGCAACTGCAACTGCCACTGCCACTGCCACTGCTCTGCCACAACCATATCCATGTTGCTGCCCCTCCGTTTGAGCTTAACTTTTGGCATGCGGCATCGGTTTCTGCCTCCGTTTCCTTTTGGCCAACTGCAATTTCCCCCCGCATTTGCATCCCGGAGAGTGGAGAACGGAGTACGTAGTCCGTTGTCCGTTGTTCGGAGCCCGGTCCGGTAATTTCAGATATGGCTAGCCGTACATGGAATTGTTTGGCGCAATGGCGCGTAAATGAGCAGGGCGCAAATTAAGTTGTAGTATCGTAAATCGGTTTTGTCTGGGCGCCTTGTTTTCTCATTTGCCATCTGAACATGCTTTTTGAGTTAAATTAAAAACGGGCTTAGTACTTGGCAAGGCAAATGCAAATTTTACTCGTAAAAGGTACTATAATTATTTTAATGCGTTTAAGTTATTATTTTCTATGACCGTTTTGAGAGTTATTTTAGTTAATGTTTTGTGTTTTACTTTTAATAGTTTGAATAAATTAAAATAAATGTGTTTTAGGGAGGGAATTTTCAAGATATTTTATATTAGTAGGTTTCTATTATATTTTTAAGATTTGTTAATGGAATTAATATAATATCATATTAAAATAAATTAATGATTTAGTGTAAAGAGTCTAGTGAATTCGTATATAGTAGTTAACAGGTAAGGTCATAGATAGATATGAACGACATACAATATTTTAGAGCATTTAAAAGGTCGTGTTTTTCTTTTAACTCCTAAAATGTACAATATTTGTATATTTTCTATAAAAATGTTTTTATTATTTTCCAGGGTGCCATTATACGGGAAGTTGAGGATGGTGTGCGCTGTGAACAATGCAAATCAGATTGTCCAGGCTTTGCAGCTCATGATTGGAGGTAAGAAATTTTTGAGAATATAAAATAAATAAGAAATATTAAATAGTATATAAGAAAAGAATCAAATATATAAATACTAGGACATATTTTATAATACTTTTAATATAATTAATATTAAAAAATAGATTTATTTGTAACAAAGCTAATTCTGTTCATGAACTGATATAGAGAACATTTTAGAAACGATACTTATTTTTTCTTTAAAACTAAGGAAAATCCACATATTTATCAAATATTTATACCCTTGCAGGGTATTATAATTTCAGTCAGAAGTTTGCAACGCAGTGAAGGAGACGTTTCCGACCCTATAAAGTATATATATTCTTGATCAGCATCAACAGCCGAGTCGATCTAGCCATGTCCGTCTGTCCGTCTGTCCGTCCGTCTGTCCGTCCGTCTGTCCGTTTCTACGCAAACTAGTCCCTCAGTTTTGAAGCTATCTGAATGAAACTTTGCATCTAGTCTTCTATATACTCTCACTGCTATATATGTCGGAACGGGCCGGATCGGACGACTATATCATATAGCTCCCATACAAATGTTCGATAAATTTTTAGAAAAAAAATTATAACTTGGCTGTTTTACAATATTTTTGCATCATTTTTGAGATATAGCCATTTTGTATTATTCCAGAATTTTGGTAAAAATTTTATGAAAATCGGACCACTATATCTTATAGCTGCCATAGGAACGATCAGGAAATGGGAAAAAAATTATAACTTCGTTGTTTTTCAACGTATTTTCATCTACTCTGAGATATGAGCTTTACTTATTATTATAGAATTTTGGTATAAATTTCATAAAAATCGGACAACTATATCTTATAGCTGCCATAGAAGCGATCCGTAGATGTAGAGAAAATGTAAGGCTGGGAATGTAAAACTGTAACTGTCAAACTGTAAACATAATAAATATAGAAAAAATGTTATGAAACTCTGTTTAGTGTCTGTTTTCGGCATTATAATTTATAATATAAATATGAAAACCAATCTGCAAGGGTATACAAACTTCGGCAGGCCGAAGTTAGCTTCCTTCTTGTTATTATATCGTCGTTATCACAAGTGTATCAATTATTTTGCCTGCCACTGTAAAGCTTTCAACCAAAAGCTTTTTACCTGTTTTGTGAAATGCCTCAAGCGGACGCTAGATGGAGCGACTGGGAGTCCGCTTTGTAATTCAAAAAAATTAAAAACTTATTCAAATAATCAACAAAATAAAAGCCGTAAAAAAATTATTACCCCCAAGACAAATAAGCACACATAAAAACTGGAATCTTCTTCGCCAAAACACCATAATCATTGGGGATGATTTAAATGCAACATTTATAGACCATCTTTCCTGTGTGGGATCCGAATTAGTGTATTTCGGTAAATAAATTATGCGTCAGCGGTGCCAAAAACAGAGAAACCTCCTCTCAAGCAGCAGGGAATCAAGATCTCAGAAAAAAAGCATCAACAAACTTGTGGTCCATAAACGACTTTGTGATAGAAATATATATAAACGAAAACCGCAAGTCAGTGGCTGCTGCGATTTGGCACTGCCTCTATATCTCCCTTATCCCCATTTTCATCTCTATCTCTCTCGCTCTATAAATATATATATATAAAATCGATGACATCGGTGCAATGTGCAACGGATAATGACTGGCCACAACGTTAATTTATTGCCCCGAGTTGCGGCCGCGATCCAAATAAATATTTGCCCCTCATTATTTTCACTATTTATCATTGTTATATTTGTGCGAACGCCACTCGGGTTGCTTTTAATTTAACGCGCTGAAATTATGCAATTATTATGCATTACTTTGTATAATTCTCTTTTATATAGGACGTATGCTAATCGGGCAATATTTCGGCAAATCGTCCAGACACTTGGCATTTTCCCACAGCTTCTGCTGCTTCCGACCGCGAAAACCATTTCAAATTACGCCATTAATTTGTGAACTCAACCGAATGTCCGACTGTCTGTCTGTCTTTCGTCTCCTTTGTCTAACTGCGGTTGCGCCTTGCTTTGTGTTTGTGTTTTCATTTTGATTTTTGATGCTGGCCGCACGCCAATTCCATTCGATGATTTACGGGGCGTATACGCGATACACTACCGAAGGGGATGGCAGCGTATCACGTATACGGACGGTATGCCAATTGTTTGAATAAAAAAGTTAGGGGAGTCGACTTTTAGCATTTATTACTGCATGATATTTTCTGTGTAAATTGTAATTAACAAAATATCGTCTCAAATCTCTTTTAAATCTTCAAAGGTAGTAAAGAGTATTCACTATTCCTTAATTCCCTTAACTCCCTCCTACAATTGCTTCAATTTTGTCTTATTGGATTTGTTTGCAATACATTCGGCAGCATTTAAAAGTATAATTTGCTAAAAGCAACTAAAATATATCTGTTTTCCTTTGAGATTTATGTTTTTATGTGGTATTTTTACTGCCATCAGGTTCATGGGGGTAGCAAATTACATTTTTTAATTCCTTTAACCAAGCAACTTGTATACAAATACTCAAAAGCCCAAGAACCGTAAAAAAAAGAGATTTGGAAATTTTCTATTTTTAATAAAAACGTAGGCTTTTCTTTATGATCGTGTTATTAAATTCATTTGATGAAAACATAGATCAAACGGCTTCAAAGAACAATTTATTGTGGGAAAATAAGCACAGAAAGAAATATATTTGTATTTATTATTATAAAATCTGATAAAAGCGTGTTTAATTAAAATATTTCATAATTTGAAATTTATAAAAATAAATTTGAATAACTATTTAAATACTAAATGAGCCTGTTTCAGAAAATAAACTTAAAAGAAAGAATCATTAAAAAGAAAATAATCGAAAGAAAACTTATTTAAATTATTAAATAGCAATTATGGGGGCACGAAAATATTTAATTGTTAGGATAGTACATTTTTTCCAACCAAGTTTGATGGTCTGAAGACTGCCTTTGATTTAATAACATAATTTATTTATTTATCTTGTTTATACAAAGTCATCTTTCTTAATTATTCCAATGTATATTTAAATAAAAGCAATTAAATATAATAGATAGCAAACGCTTACTTATTGTTAATACTACTAAACATAATAAATTATTTACCGCTAACGAGCTAAGGTGATAATTAGCTTGCAAATAATTACAATAGGAAAATGGGGTGCTTGAAGCACCCACTGGAGCAACCTTCACCTCGTTGCATTTTCGATTTCCCTCAGCTGCAGCGGCAATTAGCGGGCAATTAAAGACCTCGACTCTCGATTTTCCATACACATTTACCCAAGGGTTCACCACCAGAGAGACATGTGTGTTTGCTTTCCCCAGATTGGGATTGAATTGATTGCGAGACAAGATTGAAGACCGAAGATTGCGATGTGGTTGCAACATCAATTTGCTAGGTTCAGCTCAAGTTCAAGCTTCCGAGCAACGCGTGCAGTTTTTTTTAAATATATATACACATATAGAGGTACATATACATGTATATTTTTATGTCTCTTATTTTTTTAGGGCTTATGCTTGAGCAATAAAGCCCGACATTGACTGACTCGAGCTCGTGTTTGTATTTACTTGTACTATATGTGCCTTCATTATACACTGCCGATCTCTCTAACAGCGTGCTCGTTTCGAGTTTGCCGATTTATATATTATTTGTTTTTGTTTTTGTTTTTTTTTTTGTGCTCGGAGACGCGCTCAAATTGCATTGTTTAACTGTTAAAACAGTTGTTACTCAGTTGCCCACACGATCGGTCTGTGACAGAGAGCGTATAAATATTCAAGTTAATTTTTGTGGTGTTTTTTGTGTTTTTTTTTTTTTAACCGAGAGAGCTGAGCATGCCATGTGTCAGCACCTTATCGCTTTTAAATTTACGCTCTTTTCCACGGAGACTCTTGGCCTAAACGTCAATAAATCTTATCAAAATCGAAATCTCTTTTGTCGCACGTACAACAACAGTACAGGGAAAACTATAGACTAAAGAGGAAATTTTAAAGTAATATAGTGAACGGAAAACTTGTTATATATTAAACAGTTTTCACTAACACTAACAGCGTAAATTGAAAAGAAAAATAATGAAAATGTAATTATAATAACTATAATCCAATCCAATATAAATGAAAACAAAATATAATGAAAGAAGGTCAAACACAATATCTCAACAAATTGAAATAATAATTAAATATAATTAAGAAGATAATTAGGTTAAACAATGAAAATAAATACAAACCAAATAGTTTAATGGTCTGAATAAATAATTAAAGCCTGTGGCATGTGATGTGATTGCAAATAAAATGAATCATAGAGGAACAAGTTTTATATAAAGTCAATCGAAAATATTGTACATTTTAATGAAATAAGACATTAACACTTGACTATAAATATAATTAAAATCAATAAAGAATACTTAATGCATTAAGTCTTAGTAGAAATTCTTATTTCTATAAACTTCTTCAAAGCAAAAAGTTTTATAATATCCCAAAATCATAAAAACACTCTTACAAAAAATATAAAAAATAGATTTACAACTGGATACTTGTGACTTTAATAGTAAAAAAACAATTTAAACTTTAGTGTTTGTGCAGCCTTAAAGTTGTGTAAAGAAAGGCCCAGGTCTCACCTCCGTGGCCGCTGCAATTGTTTGTGTTTTTACATTGCGTGCTGACGTTGAAGTGGAACTTTCTGCCCGGAGCTGAAGCTAAAACAACATGCTGCTGAGGACCCAGTCATGTGACGTGTACCAAGTGCAACCGAAAATGGTGAAGAAGCAGCCAAAGTTTCCCACCCGCGAGCGCCACATGGCGATCCGGCGGAAGAAGTCCACGGTCACGGTCACGTCCCCGCCAGAAACAACACAGAGTCCGGAGCAACGGTGAGAGCAAAAAATGTGTATTTCGGGTCTGACCCCTCTCAGCTATTTATGAGTTATTGAGGTGGTAATTAATGGCTAATGGATTGCCCCGCGGCCTGCAAAGTATTTTAATTGGGCATCAATCTTTCGGCATTCGCCTGGGGAGAGAGCGAGATAAATACATAGAAGAAAAGGGAACTGAAACTCAAATAGATTCCACTTTGATTTTGGCATCGGCTGTTTTGCATAAGTTCACACTTTGCGGTATCAGATATTTTTTTATGCTTGGCCAATTTAAACCGCGAAAAGTGAGTGCTGAAAGAGCCAAATCAAATTAAATAATCGCTGGCCATTATAATTGCGCAGCTATTGGTGAGCTTTTGCATTTTGATTGAATATTGAGTGGGTTTTGGAATGGCTATTTTTATAAAAATACCCCTTTTTAAAGGTGCGAACAATCAATAAATAGAATATATTGAATTATATTCTGAAAAGGTTTAGATATTTCTAAATGAGAAAAAAATAAAAGATAAATCCACCCGAATGGCTTTTGTAAATAAACACAAACTAGTAGCAGCTTCCTGGAAACTTTGGTCTCCCAAAAGTCAATATACAAATTGGTTATGCAAAATCCACGAGATCTCGCCCATAAATAGACCAGGAATGCCCCACGTGAGCCGCCTTTTCAACTGAAAATTTTGACAACAAAGCAATTTAAAACATTTGCAAGCACAGAACAAAAAGAGAAGAAATAGTGACGAATGATCATTGTACTTGGGGCAACAATAAACACCGAGAAACGGGGCAAAGGCAAAATTATTTCTGTGTTTACTTAATGTGACGCTGGCGTTAACGTGAATTTCCACGAATCAAAGCAAACGTCAAAGCCTAAAAAATATATGTGCACAAGAAATAAATAAATAGATTCCATTAAAAAGTAAGACAGCATTTGTAGCCCAAAAACACGCAGCGCAAAAATCATCTAATGTAGAGAGATGGCCTTAATGGCACGCCGACATCAGAGCCATTTACACCTGCGGCCAGCCAGCGACAAACGCCAAATGTAGCCGGCGGATACAAGCCACTCATGTAGCTACAGCATCTGTAGCTGTAGATGTTGCTGTCTCTGCACCTGTGTCTCTGCCATCATCTCTTTACCCCCTGCAAAAGCGTAATGTAATGTAATTTCCTTTTGGCTGTTTTTGCGTGTTCGTGTAATTAAACGCAACAAACGACAGGCTCGTGCATCGACGGGGGCAGCTGATGGGTGGGTTAATAAACAAACAAACAAACAAACCGGTTTCCCCCGCAGATATTTACCTGGTCGAAAGAGTGTCCATGATAAATGGGCTGAGCTATGGCCAATTGCATCTGCATGTGCAGTGAATATTGCCCCCGGAATGGACTCCCCCAGGAGGTGAATTTATTTAAAAAGAATTGATAGGATAAATGTGGGAGATTCTGTTTAAATATTCATGGGGTTTTTGTTGGCCATCAATACAGGTTAATCTTTATTTCGCTTTCTTTTATGGAAATGGAATAATAGTATACCAATTTAATTGAACTTCAGGGTTTTTTAAGTATTATTTGTATATATGGTATATAATAATTTAAAGTTAAAATACTTATCTTTATTGTCTTTTAAGTCCTATATCCCAAAGGAGTTTATCCCAAACCTTAATTGCCTGCAAATGTTTAAATAAATCTCAGCAGAGGCAACCTCTGATAGAATCACGTGCTGCCATTGCATGCGCCAAAGATACGTGTAATCGATGTGCTGCCAAAAGAAGATACATTATCCAGATACAGTATAAACATATACTAAGCTAAGCCAGTTTGGTTCCGGCACTTGGTCCGTCTCGAAGTCCATTAATCAGTTGCCTCGCCAAAGTCACGTTTTGCATTTCGCCAGTGTATCTGCGCATCGGTGAGATACATTCTCAAGGTGTATCTGTGAGTGCGGCAGTATGTGGCCACACTTAATGCGGCTGCTTATCAAGTTGACAGACATGGCGGCGACACCGCAGCCACTCACTACCTGGACGTCTTGCGATGGACACTCTTGTGAGCCTCTAATTAAGTGGTTTCCAGCTCAAACTTGAACTCGGCCAGGCGATGGCCATCAATCTTGCGGATGTACGGAGATACGCGTACAAAGGCAGATGCAAAAAGCGCACATTAGTTGTGCGATTTTATTGTACGGCCCGGCAAATTAATCATTAATATTTACGATTAAGCGCGGGCAAGCAGAACTCTTCATAAATTACACAGATCCTCGAGATGGGTGTGTTGACTCTTGTCGTGCTTGTGCCCCATGAATGAGAACACTTGGCCACACCAATCAAACCACTCCTCCGCCCACTCAAAGGCTTTTTGTGTATTTTTAGTGCAAATACACAAATTTGCCCAAGTGCCTGCTTACCAGCGGCGCGCAGAGCGAATCCAATGGCATCATAATATTATTAAAGCAGTTGCGTACACGTAAATTATGTTGAAAGGGGGCGGCGCACAGTAGCGCCTTTTCTCATTTAGCGTTGCAAAAATCATATCTTTTGAACCAAATAAGGTAATCGAATAATTTAAACGGCATTGGACAGGTAATTGTTGTAAAATATATATATGTACTGCATAAAGTACCACGCCCACAAATACGCCTTTTTAAAGGGTATCAAAGTGAAAAAATAATTTTTTTTCAATGAAAACAATTTTTAAACAAAAATTTTTATTTAATTTTTTATGTTTATTTTTATGTATTTGCTCAAATAAAAATAATTTGAAAACTGAAAAAATTTTTTTTTTTTTAATTCGAAGTGTAACCGCCACGCGCTACAGTTAGTATATTTCTTGGAATGTATGAAATTGTGTCGGTATTTTGGTATATTTTACCCTGAGTTGTTTTGGTTTTTTGCGTTGCATTTCCGCAGACGCAGCTCGACGCAGCCGATGAAAGTTAATTCTGGTCCAGGAAAGATCCACGGAACTTGTAGTCATAGTGTAGTCAGTGGCCGCCATTGGCGTCAAAAGATATAGACTACTTTAGGCAGAAAAAGGTGAAAAAAATGGACACCTGGCAGGTAGCGATTTACCTGTAGAAGCCCAAACCAAAGTGTCGTTTTTTTTAGGTTCTTTAATAGTTTATGAATGTATCTATCATTTAAAGTAAAAACCATGACCATTGGTTTTATGGTTTTTGTGTAATATTACCTGAAAGTCGACCAATTTACACATTTTTTTTTGTATGATGCAAAAAACGAAACAAAGTTCAACTTTAAATGCTCATAACTTCTACAAAAAAATCTTAAAATTGATTTTATTGCAGATTCTGAATCCTTGTTAAATTTCCTGTCGAATAAGTATGGTTAAAATCGTTTTTGCGAACATGACTTTTTTGATTTTTGCAACGCTAATTGTTCGAGAGGCGCTACTGTGCGGCGGCGGCCTATTGTTTCAGTCAACATCGGGGCATATGGGCTTTAATAAACCGTCTTTATCAGTTCGATCAAGGTGGAAGCTCTTGGGAAAATAAATAAAGTGCTTATGCTGCATTCATTTGTTTTAGATACAATTATGTATTTAATGGTAGTGTTTGGTTGAGTGCTGAGAATTGTATCTATGGAGAAAGATATAATTAATGGGAGGTCAATTTAGAAATTATTTACAAATGTATAAATTATGCTGGGTTATTTGTTATAGAAATTCAATTAAAGTGTTGATAAATATGGCAATTAAACAATAGATATTGTGTAATCTATTTATTCATATATTTATTTTTCATTCTCTATTTAAGGCATTCCAAATCTATATAGTTTCCCCAGACTTAATCCTAACCCCCTTTTGGTATATATTCAGACTACGCCATCTTGTTTTTTACGGCCCATTTGCTTTGTCTTTATGGATTTTGTCCAGCTTTTAGCCAAGTTTTCTTTCTTTTGGCTGCTGCCAACTATAGTACATACAGACATCAGTTGGCCTTTTAGCTAGTTGCGTTTTGTGCTTATAAATAATTGCAATTCGGAACTTGTTTCATGTCTGGTCGCTGCTTAGGAGCTTAGATGTGGCAATCAAAGTCAAATTGTGGAAAAATGGTCGCAGACGCGCGTTTGATAAATGACCAGAGCAAGTGGTGCGGCGGGGGTCCCCTCTTCCATCATCCGTGTCGACCTTGACCGCCTTCCGACGGAGGGTAGGAAGGAAGCGGCCATGTGGTGCATATGGCTCGGTTTACATTTCGTGTAATAAGTGCAGCGACCGATGGCCATTAATTTGCCGGAATTACTTGGGCACCCGCCGCGGCTCATATCCCCTTGAAAGTCACACTATCTAAGCGCTTAGCCAGCCAAGCGCACTACCTGTTGACTCATTAACTCAGGTTAGCGAAGACACTGGGAGAAAATATAGAAATAAACTAGGAAAACATTTTAAATATTTTTAAATTTCATATTTTGTCTTTAAAATATTATATTAAATTTAATATATATTAGAGTGTTGAAAAAGTATTTTCAAAAGCTTTAAGATTGGGGTTCATATAACAAATAAAACGATAAAATTATTATGCGTGTAATGGGCTTTATTTTTAATGTATTTAAATTTTTAAGTAATATAATAAATATAAAATAATATTATATAAATAATTTCAGATAAATTCAACCAAAGATCTTGGTTTAATTATTTTCTAGAGTCAACATTTACTCACCCACATAATAAAGATAGTTTAATATTAGATCAAAATCTTCTTATAAATTTTTCTCTCAGTGTAGGGAAACTCCGAATGGAGTTGCAACTCCCACCACATTGTCACTCCCCAGCCACGTGAGTGTGTGCTTGTGCGTGAGTGTGTGTTAATGAAGAGCCTCGTAAAAAACCGACGCAATGCATTGCTAATAAGGGGTTCTTGCGGCTTCCTGCCCCTTCTGCCATCGGGCATCCCCCTCGCTCCACCTGCGTTGGATGCAGCACCGCAAGTGTGCTGTGTCATTATCACACTCACCTTTCGGGGGGAGGTGGGGACACACACCCGCCCATCTCGCTATTGCACTATATCTCGCACTGTCTCCCTCCCCCACGCTTTCTTTTGGGGCCAGCAGCTTCGTGCTTTTATGCTGCGCTTCGGGTCGACACGAACGAACGGGAAAGCCGAGCGCCGAACACCGCGGCGCAGACGGCGACGCCGACGCAGCAGAGTTCAGTTAGAATCGGATTGTATAACGGTGCGGTTGTCGGCGTTTCTCCCTCGGTTCTCGCGCGTTTTGCGGGCGTTTCGCACGCGTTTTCCTCCGGTCGGTGAAATAAATATCAAATAAATTTTAAATAAATTGAATTAAATTTAACTTAATTGCACATTTATTTGTGTATTCACCTCTGGGCATTGACTTGCCAGTGACGTCGGTGGTGTGTCTGTGTTTGTGTGTTATTGCTCGACTTGAAGTGTTTAACATTTATTTGGATCGTAAACAAAAACAAAAGGCCTCGATTTGTTTACATTTCTGCCCAGCGGTTGCCTTTCCTTTTATTATTATCATTGCCGAAATTTTTTCGGTTTGCCAAAATGCAAATGTCAATTGGGGATAATTTCTGGAAATCTCTCTGTGGATTTTTATATTTTTACTTGTTCCTTAATGAGTCAGTTTTGTTTTTAATACTTTTTAAAAAATTTAATTTACCCCGCACACTTCACATTTGTTTTTCTTTTTCCCTTTTCACGGACCATTGCGCTTTTCTTGATTTTGTAACACATTGTGACCAGATTTCGTGGAACTGTAACCACCGGAAATTTTTGCAGCCAGTGCTGAGTGATAAATATCTCATTTTGATCCGTAATAGCTTCCCAGAATCCAGTGACGCTTCTTCTAGAACATCTCTGATCTGTCTCGGTCAGTGTGGGATCTCAATGGGTTAATGGGGATCTTAACTAGCGCTAAATTGACGAGATCGTAAAGTGGAAAAGTGTATTATAAATCATAGTAAATGCTCGGTAAATCGGGTAAACAAAATAACTAGGTAATGAGGTGTTTGCTCTCCCCGATCGGACAGTTTGATAGCGAGTTCTTGTGAGACAGAAAAACAGAGTTATCATTTCTTCTACAGCGTTGTGTTATCTAATTGTAAGTGTTATCGCGTTAGGCGCTATGTTCGAGACCCGTAAATCCCTCGTCAATGCAAACAGACCTGGGAGTTTATAATTCCAACTTGAGTACTTTTATTTCCTCTAAAGTCAATAGTTTCGGAAATGTGTCAACCTTTTCAAATATTTACAAATATTTCAATATTTGTTATGGATTTTAATAGTTAAAATCATTTGTTACTGCTTGAATTTTGATTTCTTTGTGGGTTATAGTTATAAACATTCCCACAGAATGTGTTGTTGAATACCACTTGGGATGAATTATTCGAAAGGAAAGGAAATTCGAGATACTATTTGGTTCAACTTATTTTTAAACATTTTAAAGAGACCTTTTGATGGTCTTAAAATTATTATTTAACCGGAAAAACGTGTAATGATTTCCTATAAATTATTTTAAATATGTAGAGTAACTTTCCACAATTTATGTATTTGAACTTTGATCTTTTAATTCCTCAAATATCAAAACACATTTCACAGCACACTATTCCCTCTACTCTTATAATTGTTATAAAGTTTCCTTTTAATTTCGCTCTTCCATTTCCATTTCCCTTAGAAATCACATTGGCTTAGACGTGATTTATGTAGTGACATTTGCGGTTCATCTCTGTGGGAACCCCGCAAGGTTGTAATAATTCACTATGCAATTTGTAGCCAAAGAATATTCTATCTGCTTTCCGTCCGTCCGGCAGCCCCCCAACAACTTTGAGTATAACCCCGTGCCCGTGCTCGTAAATATCAACTAAGCTGCTCCCGCTTCTCGAAAGTAGGGTGGGACGAGGGGTGAGGTAGGGAGTGAAGGGGAAGGGGCTGGTGCAGTGCATATGTTAATTATCCCACCTGGCCAATGATAGTGGGGTAAAAAGTTGGAAAAACAGAGGGGAATAAGGGGAGTTGCTGCTCACTGATTCAATTAGCGGTAGCCATACGCATATAGCCCGTATTTATGGCTACACAGTAAGAAAAGTTTACGTAATATATTATAGGGAAAAGAACATACGGCAAATATTATGCTTATAATTATTTATAGACATTAAAACTGAGTTTAAAAGAGTAAAATTTAAGGAGAATATATTGATATTAAGTGAAATCTATTATGCAATATAAAATAAAACAATACAGTGAAGTTTAATTTCAAAGTACACACATATTATTCTTCCTTGACTATTATTCCATCCTCTTAAATTGTTAATATCGAAGTAAAAGTAGTATTAATAAAAAGTGTAAAAAACATCACTACTAAAAATTCCTAAAAAATTACTACTAATGATTAATAAAGTTTAATGTTAAATCCGATCTTTGTCAAGTCTATACATATGTGTATTAAATCATGCCTCTCTTAAAACTCATATAAACCAATAGAGATATCACTAAAATCAAATAATAATAACCATAAAGATTTCCCATATTTTCTCTCTGTGTCAGTGCAAGTGTATGGGTATTTACTATATAGGGCAATCTGAGCGTCCGACAGTAGAGTGCATTGTTCTGTTGTTGTTGGGGTAATCCCATTAAAAGTCGTTTAATCGAAAGCGAAAAAGAGAACTACCCCACTGCCCCATACCATGCCCTTTTTCCTTTCCCTGCCGCGTGCCTCGCTCTCGCAGTCACCTTCAGCTAAGTGGGTGGAAAATGGCTGGTGGGGGGTGGCTCGGAGGACGGTTCGAAGAGGGCTTGTGGAAACAGGGACCACGGCTCATAATTGAGATTTGTTGCACTCCGACGCTGACTTTTATGCGAGCGCTTTTTATTGTTTATTGTTTACAGCGGCAACATGTAAGTGCAATTACAGTGGAAAATTGGATTTCCTTCCACTTTGCTGCGGAAAAGCTCTCCCGGTAGCTCGACGGCGCCGAGGTTTAGCGTTTTCGCTTTTCGGGGAGAGGTGCTGGATGCTGCCTAACAAATTGTTGGTCAAACAACGCTGATTGCTCTCTGCCCCTAAGATCTCGAGGATATGCTGGATTTTTGGTGGAGGCGGCGTGTGCCATCGGGGGTCGTAGCCCCAAAACTTTTCCAATTGCGGTCGCCTCTCGGCGCTTGAATCTACTATAAATAAAACTGACTTTGGGGCTTATCAATTGTAATTGTTGGTCCGGGTTACCTCCGCGGCTCCCCTTTCACCCGAAACGCGAAATGCTGCGGGGCCTAACAAGAAAAGTTGTCGCCGAGTTTGTCTGTCTATCTGTGTGTGACAGTGTGAGTTTGCTTTGGCTACAGTGCGTGCCAAAACTATTAGGCTTATTAACCCTTGACTTATAGAGAATCTAAAGAGCTGTTTAAAATTGGATTAATTTCTAAATAAACATGAAAGATGCTTCCTTGTATAGACTTAACGTGGCCATTAGAATACTCAGTTATTATCTATCTAAATTACTTAAAGTAAGCATACAAAAGCTTTAATTTTGGTTTAAATTTATAAATTAGTTGGGCCGAAATCCCGGCGGTACTGCAATACCGGGCCAACCCGCGACAGAGGTGGAGCAAGCTCCTAGCACTCCGTCTGATTCCAAAAATCAGTTTAACATTTGTTGTCCTCCAATGGAGGAACTATCAGATGTTAAGCTGATAAGAACAGATACTACACTTTGATCTTAGCCATAAGGCCGAGAAGCGATAACTAGATGGAGTCTGGGTAAAGGACTTCATGCTTGTCGAGGCAGAACCGGTTGGGAATTATAATTGTAACCAAGGGAATGAGAGTTCAGTTTGCATTGGCATATTTTAGGGGTTGTTTTTAGGGAAGACTACCTACCTACCAACCCTTGTAAATATTTTACTGAGATGTCAGGCTATTAAATATTGTTGTTATTACCTTCACCAGAGCGCCTTTATAGCAATGAGACGCACTGTGAGCCAACTTTTGGCTTTTAATTACATTTATCTGGCAAAACTTTCTGCCCCGAAACTAGTTTTATTTGTTTTCATACGCATTTCTGTTGATTGTACGCCATACGATATCAGTTATTATTATATTATGATTCCCTCTATTTTGTTGTTGCCTTGCTTTTATTTTGTTGTTGCTGTTGTTCGTTTCAATTAAATAAAAATCTTTGCCAGATGGCAAAGCGCTGAGCATTCGCTTTTTATTTCGCGTCTGTTCCTGATATGACACAAAAAAAGAGTCTTGTCTCTTTGCGACGGCTCTAATCTGAAATGAACACGTTTTAATGGCATTTTAATTGTTTATTCAGCGATAACGCTGCGCATCTCCCCGCAGCCTAAAGTAAACACACACACGCAGAGATACTTTGGGGCAGATAGAGCTGCGAGAGAGTTTTAATCATTATTAACCATATTAGCACATATGGCCCGCATTGGTGGTGCATTGTCACTTGACTCTGACAAACAAATGTGTTCCTCAAGGTCTCGAAAAGCCATCTGAGCTAAGAGAAAATAGTTTCCACCAACTGCGAGCATTCCGCGTTCACTTGAATTTATATTTAATTTTAGATTCTGCCCGTGTGATCTATCTGTACTTGGAAATCTGTCAAATTCAATTAGTTTCCACATCAAAATTCGTGAAATGGCATTTATTTGGGCGAGGAATTTGACTTTTACGAAAGAGGGGAGAATTTCCTAAAATGATTTCCTGCCATTTTTGGTTGTATTTCTGTTTGCTTTCCCTTATTTCGAGAGTTTAAATATAGGATTTATTTTGTTTTAAAGAATTCCAAAAATGTCAAATTTATGGAAAATGTTCGTTGACACTTAAGTATTATGATAGATTTTTTAATAATACGAATTGTTTATTATAAAGACGTAATAATAAAAAACATTTTCATTGTTTCAATATTAATAATTACAAGCTTTCATGATTGATTTATTGATTTGTCAGTTTATATGTATATGCTTTGTCATATTTTTTATAAAAGTAATAAATAACTTTTAAATTTGTCAACCCTTAATTAATTGACAAGCGAAACATTTGTGTACAAGCTTCCTGAATCGATAATATTACTTGGTAAAGGTTATAAAAGTATGATATAGTTATCTATCCCTAGCTAAAATATGATTTTACCAACCCTCAAGTAACGTTTTTCTGTGAAATCTTATCGTAAATAGCTTCTGAGTAGCAAATTTAATTTTGGAACCTTCTTCACTACCCTGGACTTGGAAAATGTAAACATAAAGTGAGCCAGATCTTGATAGGGGCTCACTGTGTGTGTCACTGGTACGTGAGTCACTTGAGCAAACATTAAATTATTCCATTTATTTGCATTACCTGAGACCTGGGACCTGGGACCTGGGACCTGGGCCACTGCCAAGCCAAAACCTGTTGCACTTTTCCGCCTTGAAGTCGTGAGCAATTAGCAAACAGTTCCTCATCCGTAGACGAGACCATAATAGGTCAACTGGCTTTCTGCAACCATTATAGCATTTAGGTGGAGGAACTCACATTGGCTTATCTTATTTTGAAAGCTAACGCAGTTTGGCTGCCGTCGATGATTGAGCAAATGGAATTTGGCAATTTCGGTTTTGGGTTTTTCGATTTTTTGGCCCTGGGTTTCTCTGTTCCCCCCCCCCCCCCCCCAATGATGACATCACTTACTCCGATGGCCAATCCTACCCAGGAGTTGGGCGTGTGTGTGTGTGCGGGAGAGACCTTTATTAATCTTATCAAAAGATGCTTTTCTACCTTTTATTTTATTTCATTGCGGGGACGTTTTTTATTTTGACTTTTTTTTTTTCGTGAACTGTCAGCCAGACGGAGGGGTCGTAATCGTGAGCTCATTTCATTTAGAGGTACACATAATAAATAATAAAGTATTTAAGAATTTTATTAAGAGAAGTGCGTTAAAGACATTCTTGTAATGAAAAGAAAATGTTAACTGAATTAAATGTATATTAAATGCTTTGATAAATAATATATTTTCATTAAAAATAGATAAACAAATTAAAAGAGATCATTATAAAGCCATTGCACTTTCTTCATTATAACAAATTTTATTTATAAATATTAAACAGTTTGCATAGGTTTGGGTAATTTACCTTCTGTTTTTTATTTCTTTCTATTGTTAATCTCCAATATTTGTTTTCGGTGCACCAGTAACGTGTTTACGCAGCATTCCGTTGGGTGCGGGCGTATTTATGATGCCGATTATTTTGCTTGTATCTCTAATTGAAAAATAAGTAAACAATTATAGCAATTATAGTTATTTGCAATGTGTAGAGTTCCCAGTTCTTGGAGAATTCCTCCGCCGCCCCGGGAAAACCAAATTCTTTGATAGTAAACAAAAGAGCCTAGAGTACGTAGAGCAAAGGTCAAATTAGCGCTTTAATCAAAATGTCAATGAGCAAATAACGCAAATAACCTGACGTGCCGACTGAAAGGTGATTTAGCTTTAACCGCAAGTTCTCTTTCTTAATTTTCGTGGAGGTGGCAGAGCGATTTCAAGAAGATCCGCGAAGAATAGTGCCGAGTCAGGCCATAAACACAGATACATACAGATGTATATTTAAAGAGAAACAGAGACCCCATGAAAGCCAAGTTCATTAAGCCGAAAATACAAACAGCAACGGTAACCAGTGTAAAGGCCAAACACCTTTGGGTTAAAAGTGTTAAAAGTCAAAAGCTAAAAGTGGCGTAAAATGGTGAAAATGCTCGACCTGGACCGTCACGCAGAGTGCCCACTGTGGGCGGCTCTGGCCTCCTCGGACGTGCCCTGGACGGGCATGGACTATGCCTGCCTCAACGTCCTCAGCATCTACTGCAAGGTGTTCGACCGGAAGGAGATATACGATCTTATCGTGAGGTAAGATTTTCCGATTTCCTGAGAGTGTGCTGGGTGCTTAAAGCTTTCGCTGGATGGCGCCACGCCAATGAAGCTGCCTACAGTGGAATGAAAATGGTGTTTTGGGGGCACAAAATATTATGTTTTCAATAGAATCTTTACATGTTATTGTTGTACAAAATAAGAGGATACCTTTTATGATATACATTTTATTTATATTATTATTATATATATTATATTTTTAAGTACCATAAAAAAGACTTCTAATATAGGTTCTAATTAAATTAATATATTTTTTATTTAGACATATTTTACCCTCTTTTTCCTAGTTTAAATCTAATCATTCTACATTTCTTCCTGATCTTTCAGAAAAACCTGTCAGTCCTGCAAATGTCCTCGCGAGGCACATGCCATCTACCAGCAACAGACGACCAATGTCCACGAACGGCTTGGCTTCAAGCTTGTCTCACCTGCAGACTCTGGCGTGGAGGCGCGAGATCTGGGCTTCACGTGGGTGCCACCCGGAGTAAGGGCCTCCTCGCGGATCAATCGCTACTTCGAGCAGCTGCCCGAGGAGGTGGTGCCCCGGCTGGGCAGCGAAGGAGCGTGCAGTCGAGAGCGCCAGATCTCGTACCAACTGCCCAAGCAGGACCTGTCGCTGGAGCACTGCAAGCACCTGGAGGTGCAGCACGAGGCCTCCTTCGAGGACTTTGTGACGGCGCGAAATGAAATCGCACTGGATATTGGTGAGTTTATAATAAAACTTCGTCTTGCTTAAATAGTTTCTTACTTAATTTCTTAATTAATTCCTGTTTGGTGACCTCACCCTGGATACGTTATCCTTTGGCTGGAATAGCCTACATTAAGGATGCCCCCTACGATGAGCACTGTGCGCACTGTGATAACGAGATAGCCACCGGCGAACTGGTGGTGGCGGCGCCCAAGTTCGTGGAGAGCGTGATGTGGCACCCAAAGTGCTTCACCTGCAGCACCTGCAACTCGCTCCTGGTGGACCTCACCTATTGCGTCCACGACGACAAGGTCTACTGTGAGCGGCATTACGCGGAAATGCTGAAGCCCCGCTGCGCCGGCTGTGATGAGGTGAGTACAGAGTCCTTTGAGTCCCTTGTTTTAAAGAACTGTTTTAAATTCTTGTAAGTTATTGGGTATTTTTGAGGTTTCTTTCGACCTTGTTAGCAAAAAATACATATCTTTCTCTATAGAAATATCCCGTTTTTCTATAAAATAGGAATTCCTTTAAAAGAATCCCCCTTTCTCTCAGTGTTCCCACTGCGATCCCTAATTGAAAATCAAATGTGTGGCATACTTTGGGGCGCATTCTGCAGATTGTATCTGTGTGCCAATCGGTGCGGCAGTGTCGCTGTGAGTGAGTGCCCGCTGTCACGGCTTCTGGCTTTTATCGTCCGCCGCACGCAGTTCACATTTATTGCTTAGGTGCGGCCATCCGCGGCAGCCCTTCTCCTCCTTTCCCATCCTCTGTGTCCGTCCAAAGGTTATGGCATTTTCATTGAACTTCACTTTGGCCCAGGAGACAAGCGGGAATATTTTCCAGCTGCTCGTTGCTGCAGAAAAAGCAAGGAGAAGCGCCGCCAGTTCATTGGCAGCATTGGCTGTTGACGCGTTGTCATCCTGCGAGCGGAAGTTCATCGTGAGTGAGCCGGAAATTGGTGGCTATCAGTGAAGGTCAGCAGAGATTGCAGAATTCTGTAAAGATATTAGGTATTGCTAGACTTAATCACAAGAATTTTGAGGGAATTTTAAAGGGAACATTAAATTAGAAGTTAAACAAGGAATTCCTGACATTTTCTGAAATAAAGAGCTCAAGAGTGTTTAGCTAAAAAGCATCCTTTGAGATTGCTTGGAACTTACTTTATATGGTTAATTTTAATTTAAATTTTATTCTTCTTTCTCTATTCAAATATAAACTCTCTGAAATATTTCCCAAATTTTCTCGCAAACGTTTGAATTAAATTTGTCTCATTCTCTGCTTTGATCGTTTTCCCACAATCCGCAAACAAAGAAAAACTTTCGCTTTCGTTTGCGAAAAACCAAAATAAATAAATAAATCAGCACCCAGGGGACCCATATATACCTACATATTTTCTTTTAAATTAATGTATTTTTGGCCGCGACATCTAAAGCAAATCAGTTGACGAAAATAAACAAAAGAATTCAGAAATAGTCAGGCGTCTAATGTGGGCCAAGAGCACAATTATGCTGCAAATTGGTAATAATTATGATGATTGTTCCCATTGTTTGTGGTGGTGTAAAGTGCATAATGCGAAGAAAGGCTAGGCAGAAGGCAAGAAGAGAGTCCCGAGGAATCGGTCTGCGAGAAAGAGAAGAATCCGCGAGCTGTTGGCAATGTTAGTGTCAGTGCCAAGTCGAAATTTATGACAAACATTTGTGTGTGCAGTCCGCGGGGTGTGGAAATGGGGCGTGGTGACCCTGGCCCCCGGCCCGGACGTTGGCCATGCCAATGAGCGACACATTTGCAAAATAAAGCAAACAGTACAGTGTCAGTCATGGGTATAGGTATATCTAAGAAAAGAATTTCAAATAAGTAGGTATAAATCTTTGTAGAGTAACTTACTCAGAATGGAATTTATGAATGGTCTAGGACAATTATAAGTATTAAAAAAATATAATATTTGAGATCTTATTTGATATTTATAGGAAAGTTTAATTAAAAAATCAGCACTTGTCTAAGATCTACGTATTATTTTGTCTACGATATGTTCGTTTTCCTAAGATTAGTCACTCAAATCAATTTTGAATAAACACCCAAGCATTCTTCTATTTGTTTACATACGGGACGTATGAGTAATATCTAGAAGCATATACAAATAAGCCACATAAATAGATATTGATTTAAATCCAATTATTAATAGATTTTCATTTTAATAAAAATAGTTTTAATACTATTAAAACAGAAGTTGAAGATGTATATTCTTAACATCTTCAACTTCTGTTTTAATAGTATTAAAACTATTTTAATAAAACTTTAATAAACTTCCTCTTTATGACTAATTTTTCAAGAATTCTTAAATCAATTTTTAAATTTGAACCAAAAGCTATTGACTTATATTTTATTTTCAAATTCTTCTGAGACTTTAATAAAAACTATTGTACAAAATTAAAAAACCCATTCTTACTATCTCCAACTGATTTATATCCATGACACTGACTGTTCTCCCGCACGAAAACTGCGAGCAAAGCAGAAAGTGGCGAAAATCGTTTTGTGGAAATCGACAATCGAAACACAGACCGAAAATAGATCCCCCTAAAGAAGGGGGCGCGGCCAGGAGGGTGGAAAATGGTACGGGAGACTAAACTGATTAGAAAATCCGCCTTGGCCAATTCCGATTGCTTTGGCATTTGACACAGAAGGCGGGCTGAAAAAAGTGGCCGAAACCCAGTGACAGTGCAGCGGCCGAGGCGTTTGTGTTGCCAAGAGTTTACTCGGCGAATTGTCTTGTCAGTTGAGTCGCTCGCTCTTCGCGGGCCGTCAATTAGCGCCGTTTGCCATTTGAACGGACAGCGTACGGCGACTGGGATTCGGTTCTTGGCGGATTCGGATTCAGTGCTCTCGCCGCTGATTCACTACATGTTAAAGGGGGCCCTTGGTCACTCGCACTTGGCGCACTAATCAGTTGCAAGACGATCGATTAGCGGAAAACAAGAGCCCGCCGGTGCAGCAGCCGCCGGATTGCGATTTTCCCGCACCCAAATCTCGGAACTCTCTCTCGGAGAAAGCGATATAATATACGGAAATCTTAGATAAATAAACATAAATATCCATCGATACATTTTTGAGCGAAAAGCGTGCGCGTCGAAAGCGAAATAAATATTTTTCGAATTACCTAATCGACTGGCCGTTAACGTGAGAGGTGTGTGTGAGTGTGTCTCGAGTGCGTGGTGAATATATTTTATATAATAAAATACTCGTACTCGTGAGCAGAATCGTTTCTTGCCGAGAACATCCTCATTGCATCGCTGAACGTCTGAGGACTTGGATTTGGGTTCCGATTCGGATTCGGTTGAGGGAATTACGCAATGGCCGCCGAGGAGACGGCGCTAACCGGCGTCGGCGAGCTGCTCTTCTCGCTGCTGATCACCTACTTTGGAGCTCTGGAGTTCGCCTATGTGACTCGCCACCTGTACCACTGGACCTTCCGGCATCCGGAGGCCTCCGCCCTGGACGCAGCTGCTGATAGTGAGGAGCTGCCTCGGATGCGCGAGCGCTTGGATAAGGAGATCAAGGAGGCCGCCGAAAGGGAGGCCCTGGCCGGCACCAATGTCATGCAGGATGGTGTTATGTACAGCAAGGGCTTCCGCGTGGATCCTGCCGGCGAGAAGAGGGAAGCTTTGGCGGCGGAGCTGGAGCGCCAGCAGCAAATAGAGGCCGAGACGCGAAGACAGCTGGCCGAGGCAGAGGCCAGACTGGCGGAAGAAAGGCAGCGGGCCAAGAGGCAGGAAGAGGAGGCCGAAGAACAGCAGAAGAAACTGATTGAGGCCGAGAGACAGCGTGAGAGAGAGCAGGCTGAAAAAGAACGCGAGGCGGAGGAGCAGCAGCGTAAACAGCGAGAGATCGAGGAGAAAGAGCGACAGGAGAACGAAAGAAAGCTGATTGAGGCCGAACGAGAGCGCGAGGAGAACGAACGCAGGCTGCATTTAGCCGAAGAGCAGCGAGAGCGTGAAGAGAACGAACGCAGGCTGGTCGCTGCCGAGCGTCTAAGAGAGCAAGCCGAAGCCGAAGCTGAAAGACAGCGAGAGCAGGCCGAAGCGGAAAGACTGAGAGAACAGGAAGAAGCCGAACGGCAAAGAGTCCTAGCCGAAGCTGAGGCGGCTGAAGCCGAGCGTCGTATCTTCGAAGCCGAAATCCAGCGGGAGCGGGAAGAAGCCGACGACGAGGAAGAACAGACCCAACGAGATGCTGAGATCGTCGAACGTCTTCTGGCCGCCGAAAGAGAGCGCAAGATGAGCGCCACCGAGAGCGAACTGGAGGAAGAAGCCGCCTTCGCCGAGCAATCGCGTCGCCTGATCTCCAGCAGATCCGACCTCGAGCAAAAGCAGCGAATGATCGAGGAGAACGCCCGCCGCTTCATGGAGGCCGAGGAGGAGATGGTGATGCTGCAGCAGCGCCAACTGATGGCAAGGAACAGCAAGGAGGAGGCCGACGAGTACGCCGGCATGGAGCCCGTGGTGGAGGAGCCGTGCGTAAAAAAAGTGGCGCCACCCAGATTCCAGGAGCCTGACGAACCTATGATGGTGCATAAAGTGAAGACGCAGTTCGGCCAGGGCAGTAGTTCCGAGGAGCCCTACTTGACCAAGTCCAAGACCCTCACCTTCCCCGGCGTCTCCGATGATGGATCCTCCGTTGAGCCCATTTCCAGCCAGCAATCCTCGTCGTTCAGCACGGACGAAGTTAACCGCGCAGAAGGGGAACGCCCAGAGCCCGAAGGGGAGGATCAAATACCCGATGTCCAGTACACCGAGGACTACCTGCGGTCCCTGGACGGAATCAAGAATCGTCCGCTGGTCCGAGAGGATGGCTCGGGCAGGAGAAGAGCCTTCAAGAAGCGACGTTCCAGTGGGAGCTCCAACTCTTCGCGTGACTCTCGCGCCTCACGCGACGAGGAGCTGAAGATGTTCACCTCGCTGGAGGAGGAGGAACTGCGCCACGGCGACCGGGAGGACTACAATCCCATCAAGTATACGAGTGAACCGACTTTAAGGGTGAAGTCACACCATCGTCGCCACAAAAGGAGTCCGGCCAAGGATGTGAAGCCACCTTCGGAGGCGAGTGGATCCCTGGAGATGCTCGGCGAGGAGAGCACAAATCCATGGGGTGAGGTGGTACCGGAACACTACAAGGACACCGAGTTCTGGAAGCGGGAGAAGGCCCTCTCCATAGACGAGGAGGAAGTCGAGATGGAGAAGCCATCCCGGGGAGAAGATGTAGAGGACGAGGCCACCAACGAGCCGAAGTCCTCCTCCTTCGAGGAAGCCACCGAAGCACAGAACGAAGAAGCTGTGGCAGCCCTGAAACAGCAACACTCCAAGGAGCAGGTGGTGAGTAAATGGAGCTATCAGTCCAGGATCTTTAACAATGGTTTACTGTGTGTTTGCCAGGAAGCGGAAAGGGAGAAGGACAACTCGCAGACAACGGAGGCCAGCGACAGCAACAAAGCCAATGTAAGTGCGTAGGTCAGCCACCCAACCAACCAGAACCAGATCCACCCAGCACCACTCCAGTCCCACTAAACCCGATCTTCCTGAACCTGAACTTCCTCCCGATTCCCCCGCTGCTCTGCCGTCTGCCTTAACGCTTTAATTCTTTGCTTTCCATATGACCAACGCTTCGCTCTTCCGCTTGCTTCCTTGCATTCCTTGGCCCCGAAAGTTGCAAACCTCTTCCGCAACCGAGGAGCAATCGAGGGGCGGCTCACCTGGCTTACGTCGCAGTCCGCGCATCGACGAGATGGATCACTACGAGGAGCGCTGGTCCGCCAGCCAGGAGCAGCAGCCGGAGCAGCAACAGCAGGCCAACGCGACGCCCCATACTCCAGTCATCAATGTCCAGCAGCCGGATACGGCTCCTTGGCGGGATCAGTACGGACTGCTCATGGAGGGGCTCAGCGACTTTTACGACTTTACAGCTTCGGTGAATCCTTCGCGATCCCGCTCCACTTCGCGCAATCCCTCGCCTGTTCCCAAGAATGTGGCCAACCGCATGGATGTGGACGCGGAGCGATCTCTGGAAGTATACGACGATACCCAGGAGGGATTAATGGCAGGAGAACTTAACTGTGAATCTGTCCTTCAACTCCTCGAATCAAACTTGAATGGAAATGAAGCCTCTAACGATCAACCACTCCAAGTACAGACAGTGGCTGATGATGCTAGGAATGGAAATGCAGCTGTGTCCATGGTATACGAGCCCTTGGAGGGAGCTACCCTCAATGCTCCCCAAGGTGATCGAGGACGAGAGCCTTCTGTGGAGAGGACTCGATCGCGGTCGAGATCCCGTTCGCCACTTCCCACCTCTGAGAATCTAGAGAAGAGCATCAGCAAACGCAGGGAACGCCTGATCCGACAGAACGATGAACTTGCAGAGCGACTGTCCCACTCTGGATCCGAAGGTTCCATGGAAATCGAGATCAATGGCAACGGGAGACTAAGTCCCCAGCAGGAAATCATCCTACCGCAGCCCGTGATCGAGATCAATGAAATGGCCGACAAGCCCATGGAAGATGCAAAACCTTCGCACGAAGAAATGCGACTTTTTGTAGAGACCCTGCGAGCAGAGCGGAATGCCCAGTCGCGATCTAGATCCCGATCCCGTTCCCGTTCGCCCTTGCCCACGGCCGACAATATTCAAAAGAGTTTGGAAAGCAGACGACTGAAGAGAATTCAACATAACGATGAGATCTTTGAGAAGTTGCACGAGCAAATGAACTCGCCAGAGATCATTATAGAGACTGCTTCGCCTCCATCATCTCCACTTCCTCTGCCCACGATTTCCATTGAAATTTCGGAACCACCACCGGAGGAAACCGAAGCAGAGCCGGAGGACACACCGGAGAGCATGGCCAGGCTGTTCGAGAAACTACGCCTTAACCGAGTGCGCTCCCACTCTCGATCCCGTTCTCGATCTCCATTGCCCACGGCTGCCAACTTAGAACAGAGCTTGCAGAAGCGACGCGAGAAGCTGATAGCTCAGAATGATCAGTTCTTCGAGGCACTCCAGGAGAGAGCAAGAACACCAGAGCCGGAAACCCGCATGACGGTGGAGTACGTCTACGAGTTTGTCCACGAGAAAGATGAACACATTGTGGAAGGTCGCGACATGCGCTCCCTGTCACCATCTCGCTCGCCATCCCCGTCAAAGAATGTGGAGGTGGACGACTTCCATCTGATGCTAAACTTGGAAGGCAGTGAACTACGCACTCTTCGCAAGAACAGCGAGGAGCTGGAGAGTGTCCTTGCTGCTAGTGTAAGGCAAAGAGAGCTGGACCTGGAGGCACTGGAAAAGTTGAACAGTGCCAACGAAGAGATAGAGCTCCGAGTCCTCAGTCCAACAGATTCAGAGCTGGAGAGAGTGGCTGCTATGACACGGGAGATGGCTGCTCCGGATCTGGAACGCACCGTTTCCGAGGTGGCTAGAGACTTGCAGGATGAGCTGGTGGCCAGTGGCTTTAAGCGTTCCACCTATGTGGGCGAATCCCTTGACCTAGGAAGCGATCAGTTCCAGGATCTGCGTCGAGAGGCCGCTCTATTCCAGCGATCCCGCAGTCCTTCGCCTAGGATGACCTTTGAGCAGGCCAGGGAACAGGCGGCTGCCCAAAGAGAACTCCAAGCAGCCATACTGGACTCCATCACGGACAATCGACTAGGAGCCAAGCCCAAGACTTATTCGGAAGAGAGAGCTGCTGCCGGATGTCAGGAAATATCCGCCGCCCAACTGGATGATTTGCGTCATCGCACCGCCGAGTTTCAGCGGTCGCGTAGCCAAAGTCGATCTCCGCTCAGGGAGGATGGGTTAACCCAATTAAGGGACATCGATGCTGAGGCGGCCAAGCGGGAGCTGCAGGATCAGGTTCTGGACAGACTGGCCGCCTCGAGCGGTAACTTTGAAAGCTTCTCCCGGCACTTGAACGCTGACTTTCTCGACAGTGAGCGACGTGCTTCAGACTCGGCTTTGATGGGCGACATGGATCCAGAGGAGTACCATCACTTTCGACGCTATTCGCTGGCCCAGGAGCAGCCCGTGGAGGAGTATCCGAGCGACGACTACGTCTACATCTCGCAGATCGAAGTGCGCACTCTCACAGGCACCAGAACCTGGCTGAAGGAGGACTTTTACCCTCAAGATGCAGATAACTATTCGGATTCCAAGGGCCAGGTGGTGGACCAGGATTCCTGGGCACGAGCTGTCTTGGCCGCTGAAGCTGAGGCCGCTGAATTCGATGCCACCAACGCAATCTACAGCTATGACATTGTCGGGGACCACGAGAATCTGGATCAGGAAAGGAGCAGCTCCAACGACAGCGAGGATGAGCGACAGACGGTGGTGGAGATTGATGAGGATGACGAGGATGAGTACGAGTTTGAGCTGGACGAGGGCATCTCGGATAACAACGAACGGACCCAGCCCACCGATGAGTCCCATCACGACACCTCCGAGTGCGAGGAGGCGGAAAGGAACGCGGATCGCTATGCCAATCGCGGTGCTCAGGACTGGGAGGAGGTCGAGGATGTGGAGGACTTCCTGGACTACAGCGATGGTGCTGTGGGTGGGGCCACACCCTACTCCGATCCGGACTCCTTCATCGAGCAGATCTACAACGAGGCAATCAAGAACAGAAAGCAATCGGGCATCTTGAGGGACTACGAAACCATGGTCCAGGAGCAACTGCCCTCGGATCAGAGTGAATCAGAAAAGGAGAAGTCGGGATCGGAGAGTGAGCGATATGCTCTGTGGGCCAAGACCCGGGAGCTGGAACGATCTAGCTCCAGGACCCGACACACCGACGTGGATATAGCCCTGGGATTGGTTCCTGAAACCGAGCGCCGGGAATCGGAAATGCGTTACCTGGGCGATGCCCATGTGGCTGCTCGCCAATCCACTAGGTTGCGTACCCGCTATGGCTATAATCCTAACTTAGATGTGGGCGCGGTGGACGATGACATCGAGGTAGACTTGAATTACACGCCCAAGAGGGAGTACAATTGGCGCAAAAACTTCCGTTTGGATGATAATGATGATGAAGTGGAAAGAAATCACCAGGACAACAAAGATCATGAGAATGAGGAGCAGAAAGCCAGAGATCAACTTGAGGAGGAGCAGGACTCGCAGGATCGTTATCAGGAAGAGGATCAGGATCCGTACTTATATTCAAATGAAGAGAATGGTGAAGATGTCATTGGAGAGCCACTAGATCCCCGTCGCTATAGCCTTGGTGGAGAGAGCATTACCCTCTTCAGTCGCAGTCCTGTTCGTGAAATTCTATCCGATGTGCCAGAAGAACTCCCCCTGGAAGAGGAGCCACCCAAAGAGCAGCCAGAAGAGACTGTTCCCATTGAAGAAGAATTCCCCGTTGAGAAGCCGAAAAAGAAGAAAAGCAAGAAGAAGCTACGCAAGGGATCTAAAACCGAAGAAGAACTCCGAGACGACAACGATTCGGACACACAGATGGGTTACACTCGACGTAGAGATGATCAGGAGGTGGCTGAGCCACCCAAGAGGAAGTCCCGCTCCAGGCGCAGCTCCAAGAGCAGTCTCACCAATGAGGAAGCCAATGGTGGCTCGGGACTCTTTTCGCCACGCAGTAGTTTGGCCTTTGTGGGTGATTCCCTCGAAGGCATAGCCGAGTTTGAGAGAGACGAAGAGCAGTCTTCGTCCACCAAGAAGAAGACCAAGAAACGCAAGAAGACTTCGACCAAGGAAAGCAGGGAGGAGGCCAAGGAAGAACCCCATCCCACAGAAGAGTCCCACCTCGACCAGGCTTTGGCTGCTGCTCTGGCAGAGATTGCCCCCGTTTCGGTATCCACCAACTTGACTCCCGAGTCCACTCAGCAGAATCTGCTTTCCATCATCAGTACCGGACAGAGTGTGTGCATTACGCCGGCCTCATCCGTCGAGGAGATCGTTAGCACCTCTACCATCGCAACAGCAACAGCTTCTCCCTCCTCAATCGCGACCACTGTGGCTTCGGCTGCTGTGGTGCCAGCGCGATCCGTGGTGGACACCTTCGACATACTCAAAGACGCCAACTTCTATCCGCTCTTCTAGCCCGCTGGTCTGAAAACTAACCCCGCCACATGCCATTCTTTCCCTCATTCGATTTACTCTCTATAAATATCTGTTTCTTATAGACATGTTCATAAGCCAAGTCAAGTCAAGCCAAGCACAGCCCAGCACAAATCCAGTCCCAAACCGAGCACGCTGTACACGAAATCAGTCCCAGTTCCAGAGCCCAGCATCCAGCATCCGCTCCTCTGAATGATGGGATCCCACAGATCCCGCACTGTATAAACTATGTATTATACTAACGACCCCAAGAAATAGCGAACGATTCAAGGATTGTTTACCACATACTCGTAGCTGTTAGTTTACTTAACGATTTTTTGTCTTTATAAAAATGCCGAGAATAAAATGCCAACTGAATAAATGAAAGAAAGCATTTCTGTTGTTCTCTCTCACTCTCTGTGTGGTGGCTATAAATAGCGAACCCTTCACCACCCTCCGCTTCGGATCTGCCAATCTGTTTGTGCCAATTCTGCATCTTGTACCGAAATACCCGAGCATTGAGATCACTTAGTGGTGTCATCCATCCACCAAGTGCAGTCGCAGAGGGAGACATGGCCCATAAATCGTCCCACAATTACCCATATATTCTTGTTGTATCCGCATATGGCCAATAGCATATATCCCCACGATGTGGCCCAATTTGCATTTGTGGGCTCCTTGTCGCCTGAGGCGTGATGATGTCACTGGTTGACATACGCGGGTATTACGAGCACCCATGACGGGTAGAACACATAAATCCCCCTGCAAATGGTTCGCCATATAGATTTACTCGATTTTTAATGCTCTTGTCATTGCGACTATAAACGCAAACGAAAACAATCTGTCATGCAACCGAATTATACATTCGGTCTCTGGGATTTTGCGGGTCTTATGTCTGAAGAATGGGCGCTAAGGTCAGGGTTAAGTGGCATTATGTTAGGCTAGAAAGTGTCAGAAGTAAAGAGAAGCGAAATCATTTTATATGGGACTTTAATCGTAATATCTCTGAGAGATTATATATAAATGTTTAGGGTAATAAAAGAGTATAATTTATAGTGAAATAAATATGAAAATATATTTAAGAAAAGTGGATATAAATGCTACCAAAGTTGAAATATTAACTTAAGCCTATAACTAGCCAGTTAGGGTTAGGTATTTATAAGTTAGTGGATTAAAGAAAACAGTAAATTGCTTGTTAGATTTTTATAGTTTGTATAGTTATAGTTTAATTCAAAGCTGCATATAAATTCAACTAACAATAAACGGGAGGTAAATTGATTAACCAACTAAGAATTAAATATATAATAATATTGATTTAATATATATTTTATTAGATGTTGGTGTACAGAATATATTTTTAATTACCAATTGTCTTAAGTGTAATAATTAATGACATTATTTTCTATCTTCCCAAAACGCTATAAGATTTCCTCCCCAAAATATGCTGCATTCGAATCCCAAAAGTATGCCAAGCTCTCGGATTTTTTTCCAGATCTTGCAGCTCCCAGCGAAAAGGCAATTCATTCATTATTTTTTCTGTATGTCAGCTTCGCGAAATATAATATTTTTGCCTGATATTTCTTTGGTGAAATTCTGCTGTCAAGTTTTAGATGTCGTATCCTTAGTCAAATTAAGCTAAAGCCAGCCACTGAAAGGCAACGAAAAGCAAAACAAAGGTTCGCTCGCGGAGATAACAAATTATTTTTGCGACTGTCAAATGGCCGCAAAAGGGGAAAATTTGGGGAAATTGGAAAAATGAAAAATTCTCAAAATATTTATGACAGGCCAACAGGAAAGTGTGTCACTCGAGTGATTTGTTTACGTGGCTCACTTGGCTTTGGCTTTGTTCTCCCCTCCAACAAACGGGCCATTTGGAATATATATTTTCTGTATGTTCTGTAAAACTCATTACGTAATGCGTGTGTACATCTGTACATATCTCTCCGAACTTGCGTTAGAGCCCAAAGAGCCCAGCACAGACGTTGCCAAAAAGTCTTATTCAATAGTTTTGTCTTTGACATGAATTCATTTTTCTTATACGGGGCACACTTAAAAGCCTGCGGTTATATTTTCTTTCATATTTCCCCCACAAATTGCCAGTACACACACTTAGAATATAGTATTTTTGCCTTAAATAATTATAGAAATAAAAACAGAAAACCGAATTCACTTGAATTTTCGTGTGTTCAGCTGGTAAATGAATTTTTCTTATTCAGTGTCAGTTAAATGAAACACCTTTTTCCACGCTGCCAAACATTTTGTCGAAAATAGATACTCGAGAGTCATCTCAGAATTTTTTCAATATTTTTCCATATCATCTCAACCGAATTAAGGACAAATTAGAAATGTGCCAGATTGAATTAAACCCAATTTCGGGGCGCAGCTGCAAACAAACTTAAACTTGAACTTATGGACAGCCCGCCGCCAGTTACAGAGAAGTGCCTCCTTGTCTCGGGGAAACTTTCCCTGCTCTTGCCTTTGATTTTCTTTCGTTCAATAAACAACAAGAAATAAAAATACAAAAATACGCTGGAATATAAACGCGCGCCTTTCGATATACACGATATATACATAAATATATATATCTGTATATATCCAAATTTATGACCCAATTAACGCCTTAACGCCTGCGAGAAAACTGCCAAATAATCGTAATGAGGAGCAGCGGCGGGCGCGGAGCAGTCACAACACGCAAAACTTTTTATCAAAGATTCGCGAGATGCGAATTATTTATAGACCAACTCGCAGATTGCATTACACTCGGCTCCATTGCAGTTGTTGTTGTTGCTTCTGCTGTGTGTCTGTGGCGAAAATAGCAACAACTAATATACACATGCTATGCATTATTTAATGCACAAGTCTGTATATTCATATAGCCACAAACATTCATCACGGCATAGTATATATGATAGATAGGAATATGGAATGGCATGGCCAGCGAAAAAAATATTTTGGGGGCAGATCTTGGGGAAGGAATTATAAGGAAACGATGTCTTTATGGATTACAATTTTATTTATATTTTATTTAAACCAAGTGGCTTGGTTTAATCTAGATTCAATTAACTATAATATTTGGATATTATCCTGGCCTGGAAAAATAGTAGAAAACCTTTTCCTATCTTGAGGAACTGCAGTCTGGAGGCCATTATCTGTGAAGTAGGCCTATACTTTGAGTTATTTTAATTTTTTATAATTTTTCCAGCTTATTAAACAGTCAGGAAAATAAAGCAATTATTAGAAAATGTATACAAAATATGTTAAATGGTTATTTCTATGGTATTATGTTGTCTGATTTTTAAGTCTAAATGTCTAACAAATATCTTACATTTATATAGCATAAATCTAATATAAATAATGAAGTTACAAATTTATATACAATACTTTAGACCTTTCACAAACAAATATCTATATCATAAACGATGCCTAGACCTCATGTAATTCCAATAAAGTATAATAAAGTAAATCAAGCCATTCAAAATTATCGTTTGCCCATTAGACTTGAGACCATAAATAACTGAATAAAAACAAGGAAATCTAAAATTATTTAGTGCTGTTTATACTCTTAATTTTATGTGTGTTCTGTTTGGTTTTGTGGATAATAACCAACTTGAAACTACACACCATTTCCCAGATATTTATTTGATTTGAAACCCCCCCTCATGGCTTGGCAACCCACGTCACTGGTACATTATTATTATTAAAGCAATAAATTTCAACCATCACAGCAGTGAATCAGTTTACATCAACATTTTGATTTTTAAACAAACTATATATATATACATATAAATTCTGTGTAGCCAGAAGATTTTACGAATTGTTGATTTCGTTTATTATTCATTTCGAGCCAAGCAATTTTTCTTACACCATTGACGACCTAGAGCAGGGAGAGACCTTGTTAAATGCTTTCTACCACTGAACTGTCACTGGTTTTTATAGAACATCTTTGCGGGCCATTGGTCATTTGTACTTGTTTATAATTCGCGCCAATTCCCCTTGGGCGGCTGCCCTTAAATGTCGCGTCAATTTGTCTAATGGCAATTTGTTCCGCCGCCGAACAAACATTGCTTATTAATTGGGGTGCAATATTTTAATTTGCCGCAAAATATCTACGTTGAAATTGATTTAGGACCAGACTGATGATGAGGTCACGATGGGGCTCCATGAAAAGTTGTTCGATATCCATCAAATATCAAGAGTTTTTATTTACCATTTATATGTGTTGAAAAATGTGGTTAAAGGGAACATTATTCAAAGTTTGTTTTAAATATTTCTAGAGAAATAAAATATGTACCTTCACTTTGGAAGATAAAGATGAATAACTTCTCTTAAATTTATTTAAAAATGTGTTAAATAAATATGTATAAATACTCATTTTAATACAGAGTTTGTACAATTTAAATACTACTAAAAATATAATTACCTCACTGACATAAATTTACAAAAGAAACAGCTCCTTGAAAGTAAATATTTAAAGTAAATCTCTCTGATATCCATAGTCCTTCATCGTTAAAGTAAAAAACAATCTTAAACTGTACCCTTTCTTCTATTTATGTTCCTGCTAAATTACAAATTATTTAATGTTCAATTTCGAATGTTTTTCTTATTGGCCGGCACACCTGTTGGCCCGTTTCAGTAAACATTTGCATCCATTGGCATCCCAATGATGTTTGTTTGCCAAATTGCCAGAATATCGAGGAATGCGAAAAAATAAATTCCATATATTAATACAATTACGATAATGCATGGGCAGAGCGCAGCGCAGATCAATTAAGGCAGAACTAAAGGGAAATATATATTCGAAAATACGAATGCCAGAGGCAGATCATTGCTTAGATCCCCGATCCAATACCGATTTATGCTCCATTATGCAGTGTGTGTGTGGGAAAAGCTGAGAGTGTCTGTGAGATTTTCCATTTACGAGACTGCTTTCCGTGTGTGTGTGCGGCGACTTGTGTGTCGTGTGCACAAGCGCCATCGAAAGCAGCATTTGGAAGGGGGGAAAACTGGGAAAATTTCTCAAAACTCTGACAAGCATTTAAGGGGGGGGATGAGATGCCACACCCCTTTGACACCCCACACAAGCAGGTGCGCGCCACCCACGCCTTTTGGCACCTGAAATGCGTTCGATTATTATTATTATATTCCCTCTTACAAATTACTATTTTTAAGCGCAAACGAAATATATTGCCAGCAAATTGGCCGAAATCGCAGAAGAAATTACCCAATTGCATTGCACATTCAATAATCCCGTTAATTATTGGCGATATTTACATTGTCTAGTCCGTGGATTTTTCTCTATTTTCCGCTCTCGCCGAACGAGAAGAGATCTCTAGAGATCTGCGCTCTCCGGGCGCTCCGAGATTTTATTTTTACACTTGGCGGTGGCGAAACTAGATACAGAGCGAGCGGTCGGTGCCGCTGCACATTCGAGCGTTTCAAAAACATTTTCGGAAACCGCTGCGCCAGTTGAGATCCCGACTCGGCAAAGATCATAACGTTCTGGACGCCGAAAAAAATCGAAAAATAATATAACGAACACACACAGTACACGCACCACGCGCGTCACCCAGAAACAGAAACAGATACACACTGAGATACACAGACACAAAGATACAGACCCACGAGATACAACATTTATAGAAAAGAAAGTTCAGTCGGTCGCGATGGCGGACGTGGAAATTATGCAAACCGTGCAAACGGAAGTGAAGAAAACGAAAAAGGTCAAGAAGTCGTCGAAGCGTCGCGAATCCGAGGTCCAGATCAGCGAGGTGGAGGTGGACGCCTCCATCGAGGAAAGGGGGTAGGTGACCTGTGTCATGTGTGTCCCAGCACAGTTTTGTGGCAGTTCGTTAAAGGCATATCTATATATCTATATCTCTCTCATGATCAAATCACACAATCTTCCTCCTTGTCCGAGCTCATTCCGAAGTCATTTCCCTTGTCGAAATTTCCAAATCAATTCAAAACTCAATTCCAAAGATATTCCCCAATATGTATACAATATCCAAAAGAACTCTCTCGCATATCGAACTTTTACAAAACGACACACGTTACTACTCTACTTTCCTCGGATCACTAAAAGGTATCCACAAAGTCGATCTAAGTACACCAAACCAAACCAAACCAAACCAAAACCAGACCCAACAGAAACCAAAACCAAGAAACAGTGCCACAACAATACCACAAAAATAACATACCAAAATCACACTGCACAACACAAAAACAAAACCAAAAATCAATTGGAAAATATTTTATTTAATCCCGATAAAAAACACACTATCTGTGATGTATTCCCTAATCTGTTTATGTGTGAAATTAACAGGGCTGTGAATTATATAATTGTGAAGAGTGATCCTTTAGGCATGCGAATTATAAATTTCAGTAAAATTCGGGTTCAAAAAAGGTAGTTTCAGGCATTACAAAAAAGGTTTTAGACTTAAAATGGATTCTTATTTGTATTCACAAGGATTCTATTAAGTTTTTTATAAAGACTTTATTAAAGATTAAGTGAATAAAGATAAAGGGCACTTCAAATGGTTTTAAAGCACCCTTATGTTTGTTTCTGAAAAGGAGCTCCTAATGTTTTATATTTCTGGAATATCTTTAAACCTTATTTTAAGGATTTCCTAAACACATTTATAATAATTCACAGTTCTAAATATTATTATCGTGACAATTTCTATATCCCCAATGTGTCTGTGTATGTGCTTGCAGTTAATTTTCAGTGGCGAGTACACAAAAGCCATGGACAAGGACTGGCACTCCGGACACTTTTGCTGCTGGCAGTGCGACGAGAGCCTCACCGGACAGCGCTACGTCATCCGGGACGACCATCCGTACTGCATCAAGTGCTACGAGAACGTGTTCGCCAATACGTGCGAGGAGTGCAACAAGATCATTGGCATCGACTCGAAGGTGAGTGCTACTACCCAGACGTCTGTGTATATTAATAAAAAATTCAGAAAACCGGGAATCTGGGCCCATAAACTGATCGTAAACTGAATTGATGATGGCCATATGTGGGCAGTTTAATAATGGAACCATCAAGTGGGGCAAAGAAAAAGAATCATATTATATGGTGCACACTTCCCTTGACAAAATCCCCCTGTTTAAATGCAGCTCGTAAAAAGCCCAAAAGAAATCTATAAATATTTGAAATCAATCAAAATAACACAGATTACAAACGTTTACCCAAAGATTCGATTTTTAATGCGGGTTTTATGCTTCTGGTGTGTTGCTTTTTATGTCCGTTTAATGTTCATCGAGTTGGGTTTATGCCGGTTTTATGCGTCTGGCCGTAATTTGTATTAATTATCATTTTAAAAATAGATTGACAAATGCAATGATGAGCTAATAAGCAGAGTGTTTAAATAGATAATTGTAAGGGTATTTAATTAACTAAATTTGAATCCTTGATCCTAATAGGAAATGTTTAAATAGGTTTTATAAATGCAAAAATAAAAGGAAAATATATGTAAATACTTTCTATCATTGCATTATTCAGAAGAATCTATAAAAACAATTCTTTTATATTAATTTAAAAATATATTATTATTATTATTATTATTATTACCAACTTAGTTGTAGACCTAAGTTTTGTAATAAGTGATCCTCCTTTGGGATCTTCATTTAATAATTTTTGGAATAATTTTTCTACATATAAAAAGCAATTTTAAAATTCAAATAAAAATTCCTCTGTTTCGAATTATTTCCACTTAAAAATACTATTTTACATTTTACATTATTCCACAAAACAAAGTAAAAAAATGTTATGGCATTTCAGTTTTAAAACATAAATAAAATAAGCAGAAAATCTCCACAAATTAGATGTAATTCGTGTCTCAAATCTAATCCCTTTTAAATCTCCCTCAAACAGGACCTATCCTACAAAGACAAGCACTGGCACGAGGCCTGCTTCCTGTGCTTCAAGTGCCACCTGTCGCTGGTGGACAAGCAGTTTGGGGCCAAGGCGGATAAGATCTACTGTGGAAACTGCTACGATGCCCAGTTTGCGTCCCGTTGCGATGGCTGCGGCGAAGTTTTTCGTGCAGGTAAGAAAATCCAAAAAGAAATTTCCCGAATTTCATGGCATACTTGCGGGCGGTTCTTGCCAAATGGCAGCACTGAACCATAAACTTATTTCGGTTGTGGGAATATCTCAAAGATGCGCACTGGGAATTCAAGTTCTTTCCATTCCCGTTAGGGTTTGCTAATTGTTACTACTAGATGGATGGGATCAGGAGCTAGGCGCAGCCGCCAGAAACTGGTTCGGCTCAGGTGGATATCTGCACAGGTATCCCAGGTATCCGTATCTCGAGCACTTGATCAATTTATAATGCCATCGCAAGGAAATTGATTGCTTTTGGCTGGGATACTTGTTAGCAATGTTAAGTCTATTTAGATTGGGGTGGACTTGTGGAAATTGTATTAAGATTAACTCTAGATTTTAGGTAGCAAAAACTATTAAAGAAATTTATTTTATAAATGGAAAGTAAATTTACAATATATATCTAGCTTATTCTTAATTATACAAAATATTTAAGCAAAAGTTTTAAAGGAAATACAATTCAACTGCTCGCGAATATATTATTAAAAGTCATTAAAAGTGATACTTTAATAGCTATACTTCATATTCATTGCAGTTCATTGCCTGTGATTAAACAAATATTAAGTCAATTTTATGTGGGAGTGACGAACTTAAAAACCAGTTTAGATGCATTAAAATTAAAGCTGTAAAAAGGATTTAATATCTTCCTCTACAACCAAAGAAACAATTCTCTAAAACTTTAAACTTGTTTGAATATTTGTTCGATGAAGACTACAATCAGCCAAGTTGTTAAATGCTTTTTGCTCAAAACTAGTTTTGTTTTTGACACAAGCGGAAGCATAGCTTACTCAATTATTTGCTAGATTGACAGGTAATTTCGATGTTATCTTCCAAGTTTAACTAGACAAAGGGGGTTTAAATGTGCCAAGTTTTCTATCTAGGTAACTACAAAATATAAAATAGTATACTTTGTAGATATAAAATAGTATTTAGCTCTAGTAAACCCCTTACTATTAATAGAGGTCCACCCGAATGTATCTGCTGGATGTGTCAGCTTTGCATTCCAGCTAACGAACTTGCCACAGTCGAGTGCGTCCAGTTTTGAGATGCGAAGATACGCAGAGTTGCTTACGTAAGTGCCTTGATGTCTCAACTGGCAGACTGCAAGTTCATTGTCACCTGTGTCCGCGAAGTCATTAATGGAACGGGCTTTAAAAGGCGGCCCACGCCAGACCCTGAACCCATTCCATTCCCCCCGTTTATTTTTTGTACTTCAAAGAGTGAAAAGTCAAGACAAGGTGTCTGCCGTGCTCCGCTTTCAACTGTAGCGCAAATAAATATGACAGAAAGGCAAACAGTGTCAGAATACGTTGACTTTGTCAGCGACTGATAAATTTATGGCCGATGCCGTGCGATCTGAGGCGATCTGATACGATCCGATCCGATCCGATCCAACCCCTCGGCACGTTCCCAATTTGGCCAAAACGCCGCGGGGCCGTGACACTTTCGCGTCAACGCAAGGTTGCCAACATCCACGCGTTGCCAATTACGTGTAGAACAGGCCAGAAACAGATCAGAAACAGCAGAAATCGCGACAGCTACGCGGCAGTAAATATTATTATATTGTTGATTTCCCTGCACTTGCGAAAAGTTATTTCAATGTCAGCAGCGCATCCCACACACTCGGATTGAGAGATTCTGCTGTTTGTCAAAGGTGGATCCCAACCTGACAGACCACACTGTACTGACCATATCGGGGGGCAGCCAATATGCTTATCAAGTGCACAATAAATACTTGCTAATTACTTGGAGTTCACAAAGGCAAGACGAGTCTGTCTGAACGTCTGTGTCGCCCTGACATGAAATCATCCCAAAACGCAGGGCCCTGGCCATTGAGATCCCATAGATCCCATAGATACCCAGTGAGCACATCTAATGCGAAGCCTCTGACTCACCAGTAAAGAAAGGAAAATAATTATAAATTGTACACTGAGAACATAGTTTAACAGAAGCTGAAATTGTTGCTAAAACAGAAGTAATTTCTTAGGGATTTATTTTACAATTTGTATTGGTTTTTAGGCTATACTAAAAGATTATTAATACAAAATATTTATTTAAAAAATATTATATTATAACATTTTTATATTCTCATATTTATAATATTTTTTAATACAAAAATTAGTTGATTAAAGAGCATCAAGAGTTCTTAGTTTTGAAAATATTCTTTAATTTCAATAAAAGCCCAGAGAAATTTGTATTCTTTTCATTATCTTATATTTTCCCATACCAAAAATTCCATTTATTTTATTTAAATATATATTTCTGAAAAAAGTACATTGTTTTATCAAGACTTTTTGACATTTTTCTGTGTAGCTTCAGACACTTTTTTGATTTATTTACTCCATCTGCTCAGAGACACGCGTCGTCGAAGCAAAGATTTTGGGATTTTAATTTCTTTTTTTTTTTTTTTTTTTTTTATTTTGCATGCGGTATCCCTTGATTTGTGGCTTTTAAATTGCCATGGTTGGGATTCATTAGAATGAAAAATGGTTATTATGCTGCTATTTTCGGGGGCGGAGGTGCGGCAGACTTTGCGAATCGGCGGGAATAATTAAATAGGATGTGGTTTTTGGCACGCTGCGAATGAGACTTTCATTTTGGGGCTGAGTCTATAGAGAAGAGGAGAAGATTTTGCCATTGCTGGGCTTTAATTATTTGAAATTTGGGGATTTAATGTGGCCTCAATAAAGGATTAGAGAGGGAACTAGAAAAAAAATATATAAATACATCAAAGGAAGTATATAGAGCTCTAAAATTCTTAATTTTAAAAAGTTATGCAGCTTAGACTTTGTGCAACAATAACTTATAAAGTACTTCAACTTTGTTGAAGCCAATTACTGCTCAATTTTTCTAATGAATTTCGATTTCTTTATGGGTTTTCAATTGATTGATTTGTTGGTAGCGAACTGTAGGGGAATCCCACGCCATCATTTCGGATCATCCAACGCGTGTCGTGCCATTTCCGTAAGTCGCGGGCATTAATCAAAAGCGTTTGGCAGCGAAATTAACTTCATTCTATTATTCGTGGCCAAATCGGGATGGAATTGATTAAAAACTGCAACCATTTCCTATTCGGATCCAAAGGCAACCAGAATGCCACTGCCACTGGGCGTTGCGGCCAACCAGTCTGACTTCTAGTAGGTCTCGTTGACATATCCCCAGAGTTACAATGCAAAGTAATGCCCACACCCGATCTGCATAGGTAGAGGCCACAACCAGTGTCAGTGTCAGTCCCCCCACCTGCCTGTCGGGTTCGTCAATCTCCTCCCTGCAGTCAAAATAGTTCATAATTGCCGGCCAGCGGAGGAGTCCATGCTCTCTAAATGGCACCTGGTCTGCCTTGCCGGGCCCGGGTGAATATAATATGCCAGCTATTTCCAGCTTGTCGTGTTCGATCTGCGCTCGGAGGCGGCATGCAACAGGTACCAATACCGGTACCGGCACTCACCATCATTCCGCTCGAATCGCAAACTCACTCGACTCAATACCAGCTGAAATTCGAGTCAAAGTGACTCGCTCGCTCGCTCTCGGAAGTGTGTTTTGTTTTGGGCCCTCGCCTCGGTTTCTTCAGTCTCAAAGCGGCTTTCAAAGCGCGTGGAATGTGCCGCGGAAACAATTACAAAGCGATTCCCCAAGATATATATTCTGTTTGCTGATTTTCCAGCTACGTGTTGCATGTGCATAAACTTTGATCATCTTGATACCATAAAGAACCCCATAAAGTACATCCGCAGTTGGTGTTCATAATTGAGGAAAGGCGGCGTTGAGTGGAATAAGCCAGTGCCAGTGCCACTCTGCGATTATAAACACCTTGTTGTTTTTAAGAAAATCACCTGTAAACAATATGAAATATATGGAGAATGCAAAAGTGTACCCAACACGGTTAAATGGCTTCTGTTTTCCGCGATTGTAAACTGTGAAACTGCAATAAAATAGAGCGGGGAGGGGGGGTCTAATTTTTCGAAAAACTGTGGGCTCGATTTCGGCCCACATGGCGTATGCTTGTCATCTGATTTCACTTTGCATCCTGGGCGTATACGTAACGCACGGCCCACACGCACACACTGGGGCATTGCACAATCCTCAGGTGGCCAGAAATGAAATGAGACACTCCAGTTACACTTTTCCCCCGAAAAAAAACACAACACTTTTCCCTGTCATAAATAAAACCAAAGCGACCAAACAAGCCGGAAACGAATTTGGACCCATTTTGGTTGCATTTAATGTCAAGCGATGACCAATTCGACGTGTTCCACATGTAAATTCCATCCGAAATGGAAACCACATGAATATGCACGCCATTCAGTTGGAATTTCTTTCGTTTATTATTATTATTGTTGTGTGTTTTTGTGTCGTTGCAATTGAATATCAATTGGCAATGGAAATAAAACGAAATCGAAATGAAATCGCTTGAAACTATTTCCAAATGGCTTTCAATTGAATGCGTTAATTGTGCGGCCTGCGATTATAGTGACTGTGTAAACGATTCTTAATTAACTCGATTCCCCTTGGGGGCTTTGGATAAATTAAAGATCCTATCGGAGGAGCGCTTTAAGACACCCGCTAAGTCGACAGCTCACGCTGATCCCGCTTAGACAATGTCATCCGGTTGTCTTATCAAAACAAAGGCCCACAAAACAAGCAAATTCAATTTCTCTTTTCACCGAATCTAACAGACCAATAAATCTTGGCGTTTTAAGCCCGCTTTTTTTTGCCCTGCGGCGGCTCAAAGTCAAAGATCCCACAGTGAAAATCAAATATTGCGGCAAGCCGCTAAATGGGAGACATTGTCAAATGCACAGCAAAAAAAATATAAAAAATTAAAAAGGAAAAAGAAAAGAGATGACACATTAAGCTCCTGAATTTTTAAGAATTTTAAGATTTAAATATTGTTCTTTAAGTAGTTTTCTCTTAATACAATTCTATACTTATGATTGCAATCTTAACTTAATCAAGGCTTGAAAATATCTTAAAGATATCTTAAATACCTTTCACTTTACAATCTATTACTCAATCAGTTTTTGAAAAAAACTTAAACTTAAACTTAACTTATTCATTCAAAGAATTATTTTGTTTATAAACAATGTATATACTAAATTATTTTTTGCTGTGTGCCCCTTTTGGCTATTTGCTGCCAACAGTCTCGGTGTCTCCGATTGCAATTAAAAATGCAGACCATGCACGACACAAGGGTTTGGGTTTCGCTCTGCATTTGGCTTAGGTTGACATATCCGAAACCAAGTGCGAGTCCAAACCCAAGTCCGAATGCGAATTCGAATCCACTTTCATTTTCCGGGCCAATGCAAATGCCATCAATCAGCCTGCAGTCAGCGACCTGCCAATATATCATTGCCTCAATGTCTCTCCACTTGACCTCAGCAGCGATCGTCATTGCCGCCGCCGCGGTGACTTTTGTTGTAGGCGTCGTCGTCGGCGGCGGCTTGAGGTTCCAATCTATCAGTATCTCTGTGGCTCAGTGGCTCAGTGTCTCAGTGGGCGATGTGTTTGGTCTTTCCGAAGCTGACAACCCATCACAATTAGTTATAATTATGTTAGACGCTGGTAGCCATAAATAAACTTTGTTTATGCGCCCATCATTTAGCCGCAAAAATATAGGCGACCGAAAGCCATATGAATGCTGTGGTTACGAGTTGGTAATCCAAAACGAATGGGTCACCAATGAGTTGAACTAGATTTGGCTAGAAAGCTATATGGGCAGTTAAACCTATATTATTTAGTTATAATTTTAATACTTACAGTGCTTGCTTATATGTTTTATATTTTTAAAGATCTGCTCAATTTCTAGCAGTCCCCAAAATCAGTTTTTCGCATCTTAATGTCAAGTTAAATATTAACTGAAGCTTTGTCTTTTTGTGTAAAATAGTTGTGGAATGTTTTAGTTGTTTATGGAATATTTAAAGCTTGGTAATTTTATATGCTTTTATATTTTCAACCTTCTAAATTCATAAATAAATTATTCATTCTATCAAAACATTTATTTACTCAACTAAAATCAGTTAAAATCAAATACTACGTTATAAATCACCTCACCTGTGGGAATATTCCAAGTTATTGTTATTAAAAAGAGCTTAGCTGGGGAATAAAATATTATAATTTCCTGTTCAGACATTAAAATCTTACATCATCTTTTAATTTGAATGATTTTGGTTCAGACTCTAGCTGAAATACTCCCCTCTAAAGAATTTAGAAGCCCCTTTTCTTTCCAAAATACTTAATCTTACATCATCTGCCCCAAAAATCCAGCACTCCAATTGGAGATTTCTCCGACATTCCTCGGCTATCTTACCATTGTATCTTCCCAATTGTGTGGGTTTCTTTGGTTATTATTCCGCTCTAATCTATTCGATTCCATTCTGAGCTTCCTGTGCGCCTCCAGCTTGGACAATTTCCTGCTTCAATTTGCGCACGAGCTTCGACCAAAAAAAAAAAAAAAAAAAAAGAAACTAAACAAAACAAAATTGCTCATGAAATTCAGAAATTTTTGTTGTACCTTGTTCTGCTTACAAAAAGTTAATTATTTAATGATTTATGATAGCCAGTTGCGGCAGTTGTTGTTTCATTTCCATTATAACCAATTTGGTTTTGGATTTTATTTATAAGCATTCGCTAAGTTTAATGAAACTTGTTATTTGGCAAATGATGTCATAGAGACAACGCCTTGAGATCATAGCAGATCTGTCATGGAACCAGAGAGAGGGAGAGACTTGGCGTCGCCAAATTAAGTTCGTGCTTAATTCCAGAGATCGTTTTTAGTGGATTTATAGCCCCGTCTTTGATCACAAATTGACCCACTTAAAGCAGTTTAGAGTTCAATGAAATTGCATTTTTCATGACTGATACAAGGGGCTCGATTTAGAGGGGAAAATAGTCAATTACCGAAGCCATTTAGTTGGGTACACTCTGGCATTCCTGATCTCTAATCCAACGATACCAAGAGTAGCCCCCGAACATGACCGACGTGGATGTGCTCAGCTCCAGGATGAAGTCGCGCCTTCACCTGCAGACCAAGACCATTGGCGCCGACCGGATTAAGAAGGCCAAGGATAACAACGAGGACATTGCCGTGCTGAGCATGTTCCTGCCGAACGCCTCCGCCGTGGAGGAGAATCGCAATTTCTATTGCCAGCTGGGCGACTATTGTCGTCTCGGCGATCCGCGCCACTCCAAAGCAGGTAACCCAAGCCAAAAGGTGCTTAATTAACGACGGATGAGACATCATAATTTATCAATATTATTGGCCGAAAACTATTCAAATTGGCCAGAAGAAAGGAACCGCCCACAGGTCCATAGCGTCGTCGTCATCGCTATCGGTGATGGTGATGATGATGATGATGATGAGTAATGAATTTGCCATTTACGGAGACCCTCGCAACAGGCCAGACAAGAAATCCATCCGAGGGTCTATTAATTTATGTTTCTAATGAAGAAAGACAAGCCATAAAATTTTAATAATAAAACAGAAAACTATAATCGAAATGTTTTGATTTACAAGACGTTCGAGTGTCCAAAATTGTTTGACCGGGATTTGAGTTCTTTTATTTTACTATTATGGAAAATAATGATTTAATTTATGGTTAAATAATTTGCACAAGATTTATGGGAATATTGATAAGAGTTTTAAGTGCTTTACTAATATGTCTTTGTTTAGATTTTCATAGGAATTATATAGTTTTGTACTTAAGTAGAGCACAAATAACTGATTTTATTTAACAACTAGTGAAATTTAATGACACATTTGGCGGAGACAGCTCCAAGACAATATGGAACAACTCCCTCAGCTTATTTTCCCGCGCCTGCCCCAACTTTCCTCGATTGTCTTGCTCGGCAACCGTGAATTAAAGAATCATTTTCAGACGACAGAGTCAACATTTCCACTCAATTACCCGCTCTAGCAGGGCTTTGTTCTCACCGAAAAGGGGAAACCTTAACTCTTGCCTGTCTGCTTATTTTTGGCCACAAACATTTCAAACACGCAATAAAGAAGCTTAGACCAAAGTTCTCGAGGGTTTATATGGACTAGCAAAGCGAACATAGCCCTAAATCAAACGGCGAATGTCTGCTGTCTTCAAGACTAGCCAAAAATTTGCGTAATTTCTGCATTAATTGTTATGAAAATGTCGAAGCCCCCGGAAAAAATTCGGGTGAGGCGTGACAGGCGCCCCCGCCATGGAAAAAAAATGGAAAAAAGTTGCATGTCTGGCCGACATAACGACGGAAAGTTTCCTTTTGTTTCCATATCGAAAAATGGATGGAAGACAATCACTGCGCTGCCCCCAATCTGTCATTTTGTCTGAAATTGAGTTTTTGCCTAAATAGAATTGATCGGAGATCCAGAGCTGGGTTAGTGGGTTGCCAAAGTTCAGGGTTCAAGGTTCCCATATTGCGGAAATTGATTTTGATTTCGATTTTAACCTGATAACCTGATAACACCTCCTCCTCCACTTTCAGGTACCAAGAAGATGGAGTACAAAACCAGGCAATGGCACGAGAACTGCTTCTGCTGCTGCGTCTGCAAGACGGCCATCGGCACCAAGTCCTTTATCCCGCGGGAGCAGGAGATCTACTGCGCCGGCTGCTACGAGGAGAAGTTTGCCACGCGCTGCATCAAGTGCAATAAGGTGAGTGGAGTTACGTTCTTATATGTACTCGTAATAAATTATCTTTTTTGGTATCCCTTCAGGTCATCACCTCGGGAGGTGTTACCTACAAGAACGAGCCGTGGCATCGCGAGTGCTTCACCTGCACCCATTGCAACATCACGCTAGCTGGCCAGCGATTCACCAGCCGGGATGAGAAGCCCTACTGTGCCGAGTGCTTTGGCGAGCTGTTTGCCAAGCGCTGCACGGCCTGTGTGAAGCCCATAACAGGTGCGTTGAATATAAAACTTTCTACCAAAGGAATCCTTTTTAATATACCCCTTTCTTTACAGGCATTGGCGGCACACGCTTCATCTCGTTCGAGGATCGCCACTGGCACCACGACTGCTTCGTGTGCGCCAGCTGCAAGGCCAGCCTGGTGGGACGGGGCTTCATCACCGACGGACCCGACATCCTGTGCCCCGACTGCGCCAAGCAGAAGCTGATGTAAGTCAGAGTCAGGTGCCAGGATGTAGGGAGTCGGGAGTCAGGAGGAGGAGAAGGCGGAAAAGCCAACATTAGCCATAAACAAATTCAACGAAATTATGGATCAAATCGGAGGGATACAAGTGGAGAAGGAATATATATACACAGATGTATTAAAACGATACACAAGAGAAGATAATGCCTTACATTAGAAATGGGAGAAACTAGCTGAAGCATCGGAAGGAAGATGTATCCTATACTAAAACTAAATCAAAAGCAAATCAAATTTTGTAAAATTCAAGTCGATAGAGTTAGCTAAAGAAAATGTAGGATAACTGCGCTTTATCTTCACGCGAGTAGACCAGCACATCGGATTGTATAGATACTTATTATTTGTAATTGCATTTCAGAACGAAATCAAAATCACTAAAAATGGAAAACAAGGAAAACCCAAGCAAAAAAACAAAACAAAAAAATCTACAGAAATACTGAACCAATTGTAACTATTGTTGCCACATTGAAAAATGTATGTTTATTTATTTATTTTAAGTTTTAACCAAGCGACGAGCCAAGCGCCGAATGAGATGAAAGTTTCCTAACCGCAGGTTTCAGTTCTAAACAGTTTTATTGTATTAAAAACCACGCGATTTATGTTTGATATGTATTGTATGTTTATTAAACAGCAACGAAAACAACAACACGCACACACACAGACACAGACACATGTCCTAGCAATTTAATTGTTTAGTTTATATTACTTTTGTTTCGATATTTTTTGGTCACTCTACGTACGTCAGAGACTCCGCTTATTTCGAGCACTAAACCAATACACAACACACCAACACACGCGCAACACACAAATAATAATGATAATTGCGACACAACATTATATCAATGTCCTTAACTATTTAATGAAATTCAATCTAAATAAATTAATAAATTATCAACGAAATGTTTTAGTGGTGTTTTTGAAAACGAGTTTGAAGGGGAATTTATTTATAACTTTTTAAATATTAAGTAAATAAGTAAAATGTAAATAATTTATGGTATTTTCTAAGGGTTTTTATAGGGGAATTTATATATATTTTTTTAGCATTTTAAAAACCACAAAAATGGCTTAAAATAACAGTTTATTCGGGCTGTAATTTGACTTGTTTTTATGATAAGACATTTAAAAAGTCGTTTTCTACTTTTAGGGTGACCAGGTGTTACTTTTTACTTTGCTAGATATCTTTTTAGAGCTGCCAGACTGCCCAACTAACATATCAAGAGCTTGATTTAACATTATGTTAACGGTTAATTTAAAAATTTTAAGGGAATTAACATTAAATAAATGTTGTTAAAATCCATAAGGCTTTTCGTTTATTTTAGCTTTAATTAAAGTACTTATACATTCCAGAACTGAAAGCAGTACAACCTCATTTATTAATTAACTGGCTCTTTACTTAAGACTGCTTCTTAAAATAACACAAAAGAAAGCCAAGACAAAACAAAGATCTTGACAACATTTTACCCTCTTTAGGGATCCTTTAACTTTAATGATATATAATAAATATAATAAAATATAAACATGAATCATCATTATAGCAGGTTAGTGCGAGAATCCCTCTCTGGGGAATATAACACTTTCACTGCCCGATAACTGAAGCGATATTGGCAACAACCTCGTCGTAGATCGTGTAATTTCGGTGCCAGCTGAACAGAATAATACACACATATATAACAGAAAATTGACAAACAAATGCAAATGGGTAACTCAAACAGTTGAAATGGCTCAAAACCCAAAGCGCAGCGACTGCTCAGGGCACGTCCCAAAGCTGGGATCGGTGTTTGGGCTATCGGTATTGGATATTGGCCATGTGCCAGGTGAAACAGCTTAACCAAACCGAACAAAGGCAAATACAAACAGCGCTCAATTACACTCAAGATGTGTACGAAAAAGTGGTAAAATGTGTGTGAAATGAGGAAAAAGCGCAGCACTTGGAATAAGTTCGTTGGCCAAGGCGAAGCCAAAATTAGTGCAAGCGCAGGCCAGGGACAGAGCGGATCTCCGTTGCCGTCGAGATGCAGCTCATCTACACGACACTGGTGCTGGGGCTCCTCTCCGCGACCCTTCTCGAGGCGGCCATTCTTCCGTTGACCCTGATCAAGGAGAGCGTGAACTACAATCAGGCGCTGCCCATGGATACGGAGAAGTTCGGCTATCTGGAGGTTAAGCCTAATGGCTCGCTGTTTTTACGGAAGGCTCCCAGCCAGGGTGGTAATAACCGGCAGAATCTTCTAATGCTGCGGGGCATTCTTCAGGCTCTGAAGATCACTCCGTTTCACATTTCCGAAGCTGGTGGCCAAACCAGGCTGGACCTAAAGATCTACGGAGACGGAGTGGAGCACAAGTTTCCGCCGATTTTGGAGAACATCATTAGGCGCATTCAGACCTACTTCTCGGTCTATCGCTACTCAGACACCAGTCAGCCCTTGCAGCGGGTGGAAATATCAACTCTAGCGGCAGAGGAATCTCCAAATGTGACCACCTTGCAACCCCCGGACGAGGATGAACTGATAGCCATAGGAGAACAGGATGCCTACATTACAGTGGGCGAGGATGCCGATGCCCTGCATCGCTCCATTTATTAAATATTTATGCCTCTAGCTGTGTAAGTCAATAAAAGTGCCAAACCCAAAAGACTTTTCGGGTCTTTTCCACCCTCATTCGATCCATATCTGGGCACGTTCCGGGGTTACTTGGTATGCAGCCCTGCGGATTATGACTTTGTTTACCGTTCCGAGTGATATGTGCAATATTTTTAGTGTTGCCGGGGAATTCGCTTATTGCCTGGCTTTTTGAGGGTCAGTGTCATTACATAATCAACTAGACATGTGCGAAAATACAGTGATACGATAATTGATATTGTGGATTGAATTTAGTCATTTTACGTTAAAGAAATTATAATGGATTTAAGCAAGGAAAATAGATAACTAATGCTTCAATGTTTGTATACCCTAACAGTTTGCAATTCGATCATTAAGAATTGATCTGGGAGATATATTAAAGATACATACTAATGCATTATTTGGTTTAAAATCTATATTATAAACTATATCAACTTAATTTATAAATTTACAAGAAAGGAAGCTAACTTCGGCACGCCGAAGTTTGTGTGCCCTTGCAGATTGGTTTCGATGTTTATATTATAGATTTAAATGCTGAAAACACTCACAAAACAGAGTTTCATTAAATTTTACCATACTTATTATGTTTACAGTTTGACAGTTTCAGTTTTACATTCCCAGCTTTATATATTTTATACATTTACCGATCGCTTCTATGGCAGCTATATGATATAGTTGTCCGATTTTTATAAAATTTATACCAAAATTCTAGAATAATAAAAAAAGCTTATATCCGAGAGTAGATAAAAAACATACGTTGAAAAACAACGAAGCTATAATTTTTATACCCTTGCAGGTTATATTATTTCCAGTCCGAAGCTCATTACGCATTGAAGGAGTCATTTCCGACCCCATAAACCATATATATTCTTGATCAGCATTAACAGGCGCATCTTTCTGGCTAAGTCAGGAAAAAAAAAATTTTAATCAATTTTTTAAAAATTTTATAAGGGGTTACATCATTAAAATTCTCAAAATTTGATAAAATTTTCAATTTCTTACTAAGTATAAGTATTGGTTAACCTTATAAAAACTAACATAACACCGCTTTCCGAATGCAAATAAAGGCATTTTTGACAGAGTTATGCCTTTTTTAGTTTTTAATTTGCTATTTTTCTCATTTCAATTACAGTCATCAGTATCAGTAGACCTGACACCCACCCCGGCCAAGAACCAAGAGAAAAAACCAACGACACACGCAAAAGGATGGTGGATAAGGGATGGGAATTGAGGAACAGGGATTAGGAATCAGGGATAAGGAGAGAGCACCGACAGTCAGGTCTGCCGGCTACTTTTACAACAACAGCAACGAACACAACAAGCAACATTTTAATTTTAAAATACTTTATTTTAGTCTATGTTAATGAACCTAAATTAAAACAATGAAATACATTATTTTATATTATTTTGTTTTATTTTATTTTTCCTATATAAGAACAATGAAATGAGCATCACTGGTAGTAAGAGAGATGGCATTTTAATGCAAAATAGCTAGATGAGCATCACTGCCATTTTCTCCCAATAATGCAAAATAGCTAGATGCGCATCACTGCCGTTAAGCCTGATTTTATAGCCTCCCAATATGGCAAAATAGCTAGATGAGCATCACTGCCATATAGCCCGATTTTATTGCCCCCAATATTGCAAAATATAGCCAGATGAGCATCACTGATGCAAGTGAGCAAAATTTCTAAAATTTGGCCGCTTTCCAAACTGGGGTAACAGGCGAACAGAAACCAGCAGCAAGCAACTGAAAACTGGTATAAACTGTTATAAAAACTTTTGGGCAAATATAATAATTGGTATAAACTGTTATATTCCATTTTTATGCATTTATACCTATTTGTTGCCGACAACAACAGCTTGATGGCAACAACAACCTTTTTACAACAACATCCCTACAGCAGCCCATCAAAATTTCCATGCAAATTGCCCGTTTCCCAAATTGGGGTAACAGGCGGACAGAAATCAGCAGCAAGCAACTGAAAACTGGTATAAACTGTTATAAAAAGTCCAAGTTTCGAACCATTTAGGAGCCGGCGCAAGTAAGCGGAGACTCAAACCTTTTGAATCCAAATTTAGGAGTTATTTTAAAGCTGCACCTGGTCACACTGAAACTGATCGTCGTTAAATTCAAATTCAAATTTGGCAGTTAAATTCAAATTCAAATTTGGCAGTTAAAATACTAAAAAAATTATAAAAAATTCTACATTTGAATTTGAATTAAACTGCCAAATTTCATTAGAATTTAACTGCCAAATTTGAATTTGAATTTAACGACGATCAGTTTCAGTGTGCCCAGGTGCAGTTGTAAAATAATACCTAAATTAAGATTCAAAGGGTTTGAGCCTCCGCTTACTTGCGCCGGCTCCTAAATGGTTCGAAACTTGGACTTTTTGTAACATTTTATACCAGTTTTCAGTTGCTTGCTGCTGATTTCTGTTCGCCTGTTACCCCAATTTGGGAAACGGGCAATTTGCATGGAAATGTTCGGAAAATTTGGATGGGCTGCTGTAGGGATGTTGTTGTAAAGGGGTTGTTGTTGCCATCAAGCTGTTGTTGTCGGCAACAAATAGGTATAAATGCATACAATGAAATATAACAGTTTATACCAATTATTATTTTTGCACAAAAGTTTTTATAACAGTTTATACCAGTTTTCAGTTGCTTGCTGCTGATTTCTGTTCGCCTGTTACCCCAGTTTGGAAAGCGGCCAATTTGAATGAAAAGTTTTGCTCACTTGCATCAGTGATGCTCATCTGCATCAGTGATGCTCATCTGCATCAGTGATGCTCATCTGCATCAGTGATGCTCATCTGCATCAGTGATGCTCAACTAGCTATTTTGCATTAATGGGACAAAATGGCATCTTACTAACTGCCAGTGATGCTCATCTAGCTATTTTGCATTATTGGGACACACTGGCATCTTACTAACTGCTCATCTAGCTATTTTGCATTAATGGGACAAAATGGCATCTTACTAACTGTCAGTGAGCTCATCTAGCTATTTTGCTTTAATGTTTCTTTCATTTTCCACCGCAAGAATGCCCTTCCATTGAGCCTGTTTAAATTATCCCACCCAAAAAAAACCGCATCCTCCTCATAACTCAAAAATAACACATTTTTTAAGGTTTATTATTTATTTCAGCTTTAAATAAATAAAAGAAGAAAAGGTGAGGCATGTGGGAATGTCGGAGGTCGTTCCCAGTGGTTTCGACTCGGTCTTGGTGGCACTTGGTCCACTTCTGCTCCTCCTCGTCCTGATCCTCCTTGCCAACGCTCTCTGCCTCGCCTTCGGCACCCGCTTTCAGTTCCTGGCAGCTTGCTGCAATTAAATTTAAAAAAAGGGTGCAATTTATTTTGATAATTTTTCAGAAACAAAACTAATTTCAGGTTCATAACTCAGTCACAAATGCATGAAATTCAATTCGGAAAGCTGTTCTGAATTGCCTTTTCTAAGCCTAACAAAACTGCATACTACGTTTAGGGTTCTTTTCAATTTCATTTTTTCTCAATTACATATTTTTGCAAAAATGGTGCGATTTTTTTTTTGGGAAAAATAACTAATTTTCAAAGGTTCAAAACTCAGTCAAAAATGCATGAAATTCATTTCGGAAAGTTGTTCTAAGTTGGTTATTCTAAGCTTAACAAAACTGCCTACTTAGTTTTGCTTTAATACTTACCTGTAATTTTTAAATAATTGTTTAAACAAAAATGAGCAAGAAACTAATTTTCAAAGGTTCACAACTCAGTTAAAAATTCATGAAATTCAATTCGAATAATTTCAATTATTTAACCAGAATGGCTCGATTCTTAGTGATCCAATTGCAATCTGCAAGGGTATACAAACTTCGGCGTGCCGAAGATTATAGATTTAAATGCTGAAAACACTCACAAAACAGAGTTTCATTACATTTTACCTATACTTATTATGTTTACAGTTTGACAGTTACAGTTTTACATTCCTAGCTTTATATATTTTATACATTTACCGATCGCTTCTATGGCAGCTTTAAGATATAGCTGTCCGATTTTTATGAAATTTATACCAAAATTCTAGAATAATAAGAAAAGCTTATATCTCAGAGTTAATAAAAATGCGTTGAAAAACAACGAAGCTATAATTGTATTTCTATTAATTTCCCGATCGTTCAGCTATATCATATAGTCGTCCGATTTTCATAAAATTTTTACCAAAATTCTGAAATAATATAAAATGGCCATATCTAAAAAATGCAAAAATGTTTAAAAACAGCAAAGTTATAATTATTTTTCTAAAAATTTATCGAACATTTGTATGGCAGCTATATGATATAGTCGTCCGATCCGGCCCGACATATATAGCAGTGAGAGTATATAGAAGACTATATGCAAAGTTTCATTTAGATAGCTTTAAAACTGAGAGACTAGTTTGCGTAGAAACGGACAGGTGGACAGACGGACAGACGAACATGGCTAGATCGACTCGGCTGTTGATGCTGATCAAGAATATATATACTTTATAGGGTCGGAAACGTCTCCTTCACTGCGTTGCAAACTTCTGACTGAAATTATAATACCCTGCAAGGGTATAAAAATTCAAATTATATTTACTGTTTTACAGCTTAACGATTATAACTAACTTATTTCACGAAATAAATCTTTTCAACAAATCAATAAATAAGAGCTTTTTAAATCATTAAAACGGCTAAGTATAATTTCCTTTTTTATTTTCTCCTCAAGATATCCCATAAAACCTCTATCAAATAACTTACACTTTTATGACTGTTGATAAAAGTTCTACAGTCATTATAATGACTTTCCCAAGAATTTCCCTCCCATCCAGATATTCCAGAATTTCAATCGCCCATCTTGCTACATTTTACATTCACTTTTTTATTGTTCTGTTTTACGTTTTCAATGTTATGGTTAATGAATATGTAATGATGATGATGAATACGAACGTGTCTCGTGATGATAACTATGCATGAATGAATGAATGTCTTTTTCGCGTTTCGCTTCTGTGTTAATTAATGGCTGGAAAATGGAAAATGTGTGTGGATGCGTGTGTGTCTGTTGTTAGTAATTAAATGTACTGTTGTGGCTGGTCGAGGATGAGGGTTACCCCGTGGCCCGGTCCGCTTAAGCGCCGGGCCACCGATGAGAGTCAGTCGAAGAACCAAAGCTGCCCAAAGGGATGAGTGAGTTTCAGAGATTCAGAGTTCTGGTTCTGGTTCCCAGGCTTCAAGCCTGCGGCAAAATGGCATCGGCGATGGTCTCGGCAGGCTGCGCCGGCTGAATCTGCTGGATCTGTTCCTGCTTTGGCTGCTCTGCCTGGATCGGCTCGGCCGGAATGGTCTTCGTCAGCAGCGGCTCAGCGGCGGGAATAGCCTTAATCAGCGGCTCCTCTGGAAGCTGGGCCTTGGCCGCTGTAGGGGAATCAAGTGGTTCTTAAAAATAATGTATGGACAATTTCCTTTAGGGTACTCACGCTCTTCCTTCAACTGCTCCTTGGCAATTTCGGCTCCCTGCAGCTCCTGCTTGATGGCATTGCTCTCCAGGAGACGGCCGGCGAACTCGGACTTTTGCTCGCTGGCCGCGGCGATGATCGGTTTTGGCTGATCCTGGGCAGGCTGCTCCAGCGGCTGCTCCTTCAGCAGAGGCTGCTCCTTCAACAAAGGCTGCTCCTTTAGCAGTGGCTGCTCCTTCGGCAATGGCTGCTCCTTCAGCAGAGGCTGCTCCTTCAACAGGGCCTGGGGCTGCGGCTCCGGCTGGATCTCCGCCTGTAACTCCGGTTCCGCCTTCAAAGTCTGCTTCAAAGCCGGTTCAGCCGCCGCCTGCTGTTGCTGCTGCTCCTGCTGTTGCTGCTCCAACTCGGGTTCCTGGATGCTGCGGGCCCGAATGGCGGGAATGGGCCAGGAGTAGACGGGAGCGTGCACCACATCCACCACTGGTGTGTGATAGACCTGCGGAATGGTGTAGAAGTGCCGAGCTTCGGTGGCAATCAGGGGCTGGGTATTGGCCGGCGTCTCAATCAGCTCAATCTTCTCAGTCTTCAGTCCCTGCTGCAGTGGCTCTTCCTTCTTGGAGCCTGGTGGAGGGAACAGTGCCGGGAAGAAACCTGCTCCGGCCGAAGCTGCAGATGCGGCTGCCTCGCTCAACTGCCCGCTCGCAATCTCAACGCCCTGCATGGAGGCCTGCTGGATCTGGTTAATGATCTCCGCAGGGTTCTCCCACTGCTTCGTTTCCGGCTGACTGGCTGCCCCGCCAGCCCGACCCGAGCCCACTGCATCCAGCACTGGCACCACCTGGGCAGCAGCTCCGGCCGGCACATACACAATGGTTTCCTCATGATGATGCGGCGAGGCCACACGAGCCAGTGGGGACAGGCCATGGACATAGCGGAGGGCTGGCTCCAGATGGACCTGCGCCTGCGGGGTCACGATCACTATGTGCTGCGCCGAGGGCTCCAGGGGCCTGGCCTGGCCACCCGCCGCTGCCAGGGCCAAGCAAAAGGCCGCTATAAGGAACATTCTGTAAGGGGAAGGAGGAGGAATAATTGGAAGGGGTTTTTAAAATGTATCAATAAAGATTTGGTAAGAAATACTTGAAGAACATATTAGGAAATATAATCAGATTTAATAAAAATATTAGAAAAAATGTTACTCAATATTTTTAAATTTAAATGAAGTTACAACCGTGGTTGAAATTGTTTTTCAATTTAAACCCAATCTGCTGATTTAATTAACCTAATAAAAACCAAATCGGAAAAGGCTTTCCAAAAGGAAATTGCTTAATTTTTGACTTAGTTAAGATCTAGTATATAAATTTTAGAAAAACTCTAGTTCCTATTATTATAAATTACACATTATTGTAATCAAGAAAAATATAATTTTAATAGAAATACATATTTTTCAACTAATTTTGTGGTGATTTTTGTTAATATGTATATATTTAATAATTTATTTAAATTAAATTAGTGTTTCTTTAGGATTTCTAAACCTAAATTAAATTTACAACTAACTGATAAGTTAAATAAACTTGAAATACAAAGTCAATGTTAACAGTTCAATTTCGAGAGGGTTCCTTTTAAGAACCTCTAAGCCAGTGTCTGTAATAAAATTATCATATTTTATTCTTGGTGTAACTTTCCCGACAAACTGGTCTAGTCGCGGCGTTATTTTTAGCCACGCTCCTGCCAGCGCACCAAAGTCCATTCTAAATTTAACGTTATTCGGCGCGCCTGTGTGCGTCCATGTGTAATTGCATGTTGCATGTTGCATGTTCGCTGGCCGGACAGGATGCTCCTCGCAACGAGTGTACACTATTATACATGGATCGAGTGGCTATCAACCGGTTTGCAATTGATTGGCCCCCGGCCATTGGAGCTTCTTCGGCAAGCACTTCTAGTGTAGATACTGGCTAATGACTGGGAGCAGCTTTATGGCTTAAATCGGTACTTGATAGTCAAGTTTGTTGTCCCCATGGAACCCCAACCACACTCCGCAGAATGTTCTTTGTGCGGTCTAAGTGCGAGTCAAGTTTGCTGCCTAAGTCTTTCGTTTATTGCTCACTTGGGACGGCCTAAGAAAATTCTAGATGGAGTTTTCGCTCATATGGGATGCATTTTAAATTAGCAGAAATTATTTTGTATTAATCAAAAGCTTTATTAAATATAATTATCAAATAACTTTGAGAATAACTAATGTAATTAATATTTAAAATGGTTTTAAAAGCAATATGCTTAGCTATTTCTGCTAGAACTTTTATGTACTCGAACACAAATGTAATTTTTTTTAATAACTTAATGGTTAAATCTTTGTTTCACCTGTTTTCTTAAGAATATATAAAATTATTAAATTAAAATAGTTTTGTGCTAGCCATAATCCTATTAATATTTGTTAATGTTTTAAAAAGTTCAACAGCAGCGTAATAATATTTAAATTTTATGATGATTTCTATGGGATTCTATTTTATTTTTAATAAATAATATGTAGTAAACATAATATATTAATGCTATCATAATTTTTTCAATCCCTTTTGTATCTATATTAATATTGCAAAACTCATTCACTTCGTTTATATATTCATAATTTGTTCTATTAAATTAACTATTTGTCAAATATTCTTTCTTGTTCGTAATTTAATGGACCAGAGTAGTCTCTTTTTTGTCTTATAAATGTTAATTAAAGCTTGTTTTACGCTCTTAATAATAACCTTTCTTTTGTGACACCGTAACAGGAATTTAAGAGCTACTAAAACCAGCTGAAATTAACCTTGCAATCAGACCCAAGCCTAGACTTGATAACTTTCTCGACCCGAAACGAACGTAAATGTGAACTAAGAACCCAAATTGGGAACAATTCAGAAGGCAGACTTACCTTTTAGTTGTGGCTGAGTTGGCCTTTCACTTCTTTCCCAAATCTAGGCAGGTAATTCGAGTCGACACAGAGCTCTTGGGATGGCCACACGATCCGCTCGATCCCCTCGAGAAGAGAAGAATCTAAATTATCACTAGACAGTCTTGGCACAGCAGTCTTCGTCTTCGCAGCGTGGCTTCAGTCTTCAGTGTTGACACGGCGACCACTTCAAGGAAACTGGTGGCCAACGCTGCCTGGCCATGGCCTTTTATAATGTGCGACCATGGACCCTGGCCCCTCGCCCTGACCTATCCCAAGAACAAAGAGCTTGGAGCTCCCCTCGAAGAAGAACTGATAGAACTGGAAATGCCCAGCTTCCAACAGCCATCCGAGGAGGAAGGGAATGGCCGATGGCCAAAAGGAGGAGCTGGCTGCAGATAAACTGTGGTACAAGTACTGGTACTGGTACTGGTTTCAGGTTCGCTGTTGCAGATGGCAGATGGTCAACGGAGATGCGGTCTTGGTCTCGGTCTCGGCCAAGTTCTGAGGCCTTAAAGCCACTCGAGTTTGTTAAACCTGCCGCGTAATAGAAGTCAAGCGTAGCTTGGGAGATTGCATTGAAGCCGCATTGACGCGGCCAACTGGTTCAGGTGCAAATTGAATGCGTTCTGGCCGGGCATAGGCACAGGCGCAGGCACAGGCACACAGATCCCCTCCCCGCTTAGATAATTTATTTCCATGCCGCCTGGCCTGGCGGAAAAGATTAATCAAGATTTGCACATGCTTGCATTCAGTCGGCAATCGCATAAATAAATGTATTTTCGTTATAAACTATAATCACTTCCCGCAGCAATTAGATGCATCGCCTCCTGGTCCTGTCTCTCTGTGACAGTCTACAAGATCTTGGCCATAAATGTTGGCTGTTTCTGATCGTCTCCGATGACAAGCGATGGATACTTCCAGTTCAATGGCCTCTCTCGGGATGCTGGGCAATGTTGTTTAGTGTCGCTTACAGATTTTAATTGGATTCGATACTTAGGGGAACTTGTTACTTATAGGGATTTGTTATTTATAGAAATAACAACAGTATTTAAAAATAGATTTTTATAATCAATGTTTGCATATAAATATATAATTTTTATTGGCAATTCGGTAGCTGGCACACAAAATGTTGTACAACGTATACTATGAATCTCAATGCGTTAAAGCGGGCATTATCCTGGTCCGATCCTTATTCCGAGTGCAGGCGTCGCTTCGGGGCCATCCTTATGAAGGGTGTTGGTGGAGCCCTGGCCATGGCCACCTTGGCTTGAGCCTGCCGGGCGGCATAATCCTCGGCAATGGCGGTGCGCCATCTGTCTACAAGAGCATCTCCTCCAGAAATGCGAACAGGGACGAGCTGCTGAGGGGTTTCGCGGGTCAAGGGAAAGCGGGCCAGAGTTAAAGGCACATCATTATAGTCGTAGTCATCGCTGGCCTTCTCCGCAGCCGAGTTGGGACTCTTGATTACCAGCTGGTTGCGAGTGGGCAGCGAGATGCTAAAGGCAGCCGCCTCCTCCGGTGAAACGCCAGCGATGGCGGTGGCCTTGGGCGAGGCAACGGCCAAGCCATTCCGACCGGAAAGGGCCACGGCATTTGGCTTGGAGGAGGCTACACCGCCCTCACCGGCAATCGAAAGACCTAAAGGATATAAAATATGTATTTCATATTCATAAATTAAAGTTCTCTTTGAAACTCACCCACTGGCTTGGCCTCTGCCACGGCGGCATCCTTCTTGGGTGCCATAACGGATACGCTGTCGTTGACATCCTCATAGGGATCCTCGCTGTTGGGCGGCAGGAACTGCTCGTCCGGCGAGAACTGCTGCTCGGTGACCTCGTCCAGCTTCTGCTCGTCGATCTTCTGGTCCGCCGGATTGTTGCCGCTGCTGGCCTCCAAACCAAAGTTCGAGGGTTGCTTCTGGGGAATGGCAAAGAGATCGGGCTGCAGCAGAACACTGAAGTCCTTGATTTGACCGGTTTGCTGGAGCATAGCCAAGCTCTGGGCGGCCTGACCAAGTTCCAGCAGGCTACTAGCATAGACCTTGTTGTCCTCCTCGCTAAAAGAGCCCTTCCGCTTGGCCAACTCCTGAATGGCCACCAGGCGAGCGGCGGCCAGCTGGATTCGGTTGAAATCACTGGCGCTGGCCGAGATTGAGCTAGAGCTGGTGCTGCTGGTTCCTGCACTTCCATCGGCAATGGCCGATATGCTGGCCGCCGAGATGGTGATGGTGTCGTCAGCATCCCTGGGCACAGCCCTGACCTGCGGCTGCTGGCGCTGCAGGATGAAGCTGCCCACACTGCCGTCCCGCTGCGGACGCAGCTGGAGGAGTTGACCCCTCAGGCCGCCGTAGTAGGGATGCTCCTCGAAGACCAGCGGAGCCGCCCTCGATCTGTGTCTGCTTGTTGGGGTTCATATAGATGTATTTATATAGAGAGAGTGCATTGGAGGGTCGGGGATTGCCTGGAGAAAGCTGGGAGAAGGGATGTGGCGAAAGCATCGGAATATCTACAGGGGATTAGCGGACTACTCGGTGACCCAAAGGCGGAAGCTGTACAGTTTACGTTTAACTTTATTTACAATCTACGAAATGACACGTTCTTAAGGGCCTCTGTTCTTAACATAGGAACATGATGGGGAGCTGGGAGCAAGGAACTACCCATTCGGATGAGCTTCACTTGGGTTTTTGCTATAAAATAGGATGTAATTTCCGGATTTGATTTCTTAAATGGATTGTTGTTGATTAGGATTTAAGTTATTTATACATTAACAAACATTATATTATTCATTATACAAGACTTTTTTTTGAATGACTGTAATCGCATATCAAAACAAATTCGATAAATTGGAACTCTTTCTTTTAGAGAATTTCAAATAATTAGTTTAAAATATAAATTCAACCTCTCTACCTTTTAATTAAGGCAAAAATATAGACCTAAGTGATCTGTAAGAGCAAACTAAATAGATTTCCAAAAACTTAAGATCTTATTTTAATATTTCAATAATTTCAAATTAGTAAAGAATCAAAGTAAATCCTAATACCTCACAATCCAGCTAAGAAATCAGTCACTGAAAATGGGTTTTATGTTAACTTAGTTGACCTCTCGGCAGGTGCTGCTCCTCTATGTGAACAGATCCAGCTCCAGATCCGCTGTGGCGTGCGCCTTGCCACCCACACCTGCAATGGCCACCGACTCCGGATTGAAGTAGACATTCGTGGGCACGCCCTTCTTCAGATACGCCTTCGAGATGGGTGTGGAGATGGCGGTGCCACCGTTTCCCACCACCGCCTTGGAGTGAGGCTCCAGGATAAGGGCCGCCTGCTTGCGTCCCTGGACCTTTCCAGCCTGATATGGAAGGAAGTAGGTGCCGAAGGGAATCTGCGGGAAGTTGGCAGCATTGGTGCTAGTCCTTCCCGTGGCCTCCACTTTTGGGGGAGTCCGTGCATTCACCTTCTGCTGTCTTAGCTTCTGAGGAGCAATCTTCTTGGAAAACTTGGCAGAGCGGAGATTGCCAGAGCGGAGCGGTTCTCCCGAGGAGGAGGTAGAGATCACAAGCTTGCCGGGCACGGAGACGATCTCCTCGATCACATAGTCGGGATTTATCTTGCTGATCGCCGAGCGGAGACCCGAATCGCTTTTGAGATCGCCGCTGGTTCGCGTCTTCTCTGCTGCCGGCAGCTCTTGCAACTTTTCCGGCTTCTCCAGCTCGCTGGAGCTGTCATCGGCTAAGCTTTCCTTGTTGGAGGTGGGATTGGCGGTTGTAGCATCGGCTGAGGGGGCTGCCGGGATCGTGGTGGGTTGCAGCACATACGCCAGAGGGGCCGCATAGATGGGCGCATTCAGCAGCACGGGCTGGAAGGCGCCGTAGGGCGTGAGCTGGGATCCCTGGAGCAGCTTTCCATGGGCCTCCGGTGGCCAGGCCTCGAGGTTGGTGGTGCGCCAGTAGGCACTTGGGTTAGGATAATGTTTAGGGGAAAGCATAGGGAGGAAGATGGTGGAGAGAGAGCCGCCGGTTAGTCCGATAATATTTACAGCAAAAAGGGGGTTAGTTTGTGGGAAGATATTGAAGCAGATCGGATTAATGGGTTAATATGGCATGCCAGGAGGTGGGGATTCATGAGGTTTAGTCACCAGGATGTTATAGTAAATATATACATCTACAGATGAAAGCACAAAGCACGGAGATTTGGGAAATACAAACATTTATTAGAACACTAGACAATACCAACTACGGTTCCTAACTAATCTGGTCAAGCCTCAGACTCAAAACCCCCCCTGCTCCTGCTGCTCCTCCTCCTCCTCCATGGTCGCCGTGGGAGGAGCATAGTAGACCGTCGGTCCTGTGGCCACCACCCTGCCCTCCTGCGGAAAACTCCTCGCCTCCAGATCGGTGCGAGCCAGCGCGTCCTTCAGATCCACATTGGCCGGTATCGAGATCACCTTGGCCCCTGGTCCCGCGATGGTTAGGCTGCGCGGATGGGTGAGAGCATAGCCTCCAGGACCCACAATCGCCGTGCCGCCACTGCCAGCGGTAGCCACGCCTCCTGGTCCCGCGATCGCAATGCCACCCTTGCGCACCTTCAGCCGCTGAATGATGATTCCTCCCTCGCGGAGTGCCTGCTTTTGGGTGCTCTGCTGGGCGGTGGCCACCTGGCCAATAGCATGAGCCAGGTTGTGCGTCCTGTGCGGGAACAAGAGCTTCTCTGAGGAGGCACTGCTGTCCTGCAGCTCGGCCGCTGTGTTCTCCACGGTGTCCAGATCATCCGACATGCCATCGCCGCCGCCCTCGTTGTCATCGTCCCACTTGTAGTCCATGGAATCGAGGCCCTGATTCTTCTGTGGAATACTGCCCACAATGACGGGACCCGTTCCTGGCGAAGATGCCATCGGTGGTCGGAATGGCAGCTTGAATATATTCTGGAAGGCATTCTTGATGGCCGTCGAGGTTTGGTTCTGCATCTCGGCGATGTTCATTCCGGGCATGCGGAAGGGATTCAAGCGATTGTGGTTGGGCAGAAGACCGCCGGAAGGTGGCAAGGTTGAGCTGAGAGCAACAGGAGCAGATGTAGCCTTAATAGATCCTGATACTGATCCCGATACCGATCCCTGCTGTTCGGCTTCCTTGCCACTCAAACGCACCGGCTTCGCTGTGGAGCCAACTTTCTTGCGATTCACCGAGTTCAGGTTGATCTGTTCCGGAGCCAAGCTGGGCTGAATCTTCTGGGGCTTGTGCATCAGCTTCTCGCGGGAGTCCTTGAAGCTCAAAGGGGAAGCAGGAGACCGTGTGGTTGTTGTTGTGGTAGAGTTACCCCTCTTGGGAGTTCCATCCTCGTTAAGGGCCAGTTCGCGGGGCAGGAAGAAGAGATGGTACTTGGGCGTGGTCTTGCTCTGCTTGGCCTTTGCAGCCTTGGCCTTGCCATAGAAGCTATCCACATCGCCCACGATCTTGTACCCCTTGACCCGGTACTCCTGGGGAGCGTGCTCCTTGAGATACTGCTCCTTGTTCAGCTTGTAGAGGTGCACGGGAATCACAAAGTGGGCGGGCAGCTGTTGGGCCTCCTGCGGCGTACTGGGCTTGGGTAGCTCCACTTGGTTGGGTCGGAAATAAAGCTGCTCCTTTTGTTCTTCCTGCTTCTTCTCCGGCTCCTTGGATTGGGCATTATCCTGCCCCTGTCGCAATCTAGGCGGCACATTGTAGTTCACTGGGGCCACATTCCTTGTGAGCTTCACGGCGCGAATTGAGGGCTCGAGCAGGGTCTGACCATTGCTTCCGGAAAAGTGGTGCTGATGGGCGTGGAAGGGCTGCTGTGCTGGCTTGGGAAACAGGTACTGGCTGGAGTCGAGGATCGGCGGCAGCTTGGGCTGCTCCGGCTGCTTCTTCACATAACCGAAGGCCTCGTTCACCTTGGCTATCTGCTCGAGGATGCGCTTGGCCTCGTCCGCTTTCTCCGAGGCGGGAGGCGCTGCACTGGCCTCGAACTCCTCGGGAAACTTGACCAGGCGCTGCCTCTGAATTCTGCAAACGAAAGTGGGTTGTTTTTTTGGTGGTCTCTCTAGCTTCTAAGGGCTAATGCTAATGCAAGTTCAGGTTTGGTATTAGGTTCTTAAAGGGGCAATGATTCAGGGTTAGTCACAAGTCGGATCTTTAAGTTTTAGTCACAAAGTTCTAGGCGAGCGCATCAACTTCTACTTGGAATGAGCATTAGCGTTGACACAGTCACTGGTCACTGGTCACAGGCAGGCAAGGGTGTTACTTAAAGGGTTAATCGGTCTTAGGATTGGGACTAATTATGGCAGTACTTACTCGACGCCAGCGGACTGGGCCTGGCAGAGGGCCAAAGAGGCCAGCAGGAGCGTGGAGAGCTGGAAGATACACAAGGTTATTGATTATTCTTTAAGAAACATAGAAGAAGCTAACTTAGCTAAAGCTTTCTAAACCATAAATGTAATTAAAGACATTTTTATAAAAGAAATCAACTTGATTCTGTTATGTTTCAGATCATAAATCTCAGTATTCCAATGCCGTAATAGATACCATAAAGCAACAGCCTGGAATGCGGTCACCTCCCTCGCGAAAGTCTATCATTGCTGAAAGGAGCTGTCACCGCTCAGCATTTGCATAATTTCTTCGAAAAGTAAAAGCCCAGCCCAGAGACAGAGCCAGAAAAAGAACCAGAGCTGGCTCTACCACAGAATATACCTGAAGTACCCAACATGATTGTCAAGAACCTCACGATCGGCAAATATTTGACTCACTCTCGCCAGCTCCACGCGTCTGGTTTCCCCCGGGGATTCGGGGATCCGATCGGGGGCATTTGGCAAAGTCAATATTGACGCAACCGTTAGCCAGCATCGCCCAGAACGCCCATCTATCACCGGCAGAAATGTCACTAAGCCGGGAACTCAAAGCCAGCTGGAGCTGAAGCTGTAGCCAAAGCCGAAGCCGAAGCTGGGGCTCGTGTTGTGTCATTGACCTGAACCTCTAGGCGGCTCTGTTACGATTCCGGGCCAAAACGTAACTCGAAAAGCGTTCTGGCCGCCGAGAGGCTGTCGAACCTGGGTTGTCATTGATTTGCAAGAAGACTCTTGCATCCCGCGAGATGTATTTATGTCCGCTTTCTTTTGTCTGTTTGCCTTATTTATTTATTATACTATAGTATTGGTTCCGAATGGCCATAACGAGACCCCGGATCGGGTGTGGCTTGTCCAAAAATAAACTGGGTTAATGGCTTCGAATGCAAAGTTTAAGCGCAGCATTTTATGTTCTCAAACAAGATGTAAGTGGGTCTGGTCGGGTCGGGCTCAGGTGTCTCTCTGGTTCCCAATGGTATTCCAGAAATCGTTGAGGCTAATTGAACCAAGATTGATGGACTTCAGGGCTGGGACGTGTGGGATAACGACCATTAATTTATTAATTTATGAACCGCCATCGGAATCGAAAGAAACATACATATCAATGCACTTCTAGTTTATGGAACTCAGGTTCGAGTTCTTGGAGCCCCCACACAATTAGATTCGATTGTTCTGCTCGGGGAGAAGGCTTTAATTGCCATTTGTTAGCCCACGCATGATTTCGTTACGTTTGCGGCATATTAATTTTATGTTCTTCGAGTCATAATTAATTTTTGGGCTTTTCATTGGAAGTGTTTGTATGGGTTTTGGCCATAATTGAATTGAATGGTTCCTTTTGAGCCAGGTTTTGACGCATTTGGACTTTTAAGGGCGTGTAAAGCTTAATGAATAATGCAAGGAATAACCTGGGCAAGGGTATCAATGATTCATTCTCACTTTTTTATATTTGAGGAGGGGCTAGAATTTTGTCACGTTCCACCCAAAAGGTTTTCACTTTTAGGCCCCTTTTAAGCCTCAGTCAAAAGGCTTACTCTTTTATAAAGGAAACAAAGTTGAATACAAAGCTTCTGTAAGCTTTTGCCATGACTAAGAATCCTAATATACCCACCTCTTAGCATACAAATTGCTTTCTGATTATTATAAGTCCCAAAAAAAGATTTTAGCCAAATTAATAATATTTGCATATGGCACAGAGCATAATTAAGGCTAATTTCCTTGGCCAAGAATCGAGGCAAGAACCAAGCTAAAGCCCAAAAATGTCGCTTAGTGAAAGTTCATTTCAATTCAGAAGTGAAAGAAACGAAAGACTTAAGGCACGAACCTGGGCCAGTTGACGACTTAATGAGTTCAACGGCAGCACAGAGAGCAATAAATGATTAATTGCGGTCAGGCATAAACTAGTTTCGTTTCGAATTCCCACCCGAGTGTGTAAAGTGTTTCAAGAATTAATATTCTTTTCGTTTTTACTTACAACAAAGAAGCGCATTGTGGGGCCTGTGTTCCGTTAAATTCTTAACCAATCCTCGCCTTGACTTTGTAAATGTATCCTTGAACTGCGAACGAGAAACGGAATGAGTGACACGAGGGCTTATGTATATATCTTTCCCGGCAGAACACACTTAATGTCGCACACACACGGTTTCACCACAGGCCAATCCTGCTGAGCTTTAAATTTACGATTGTTTCAGGTCTGTCCTTGTTTATATTTCTTCTTTATTGTTTTTTTTAAGATTTTTTGTCACACACACTCTGGGTCTAGGACTGGAACTGGACCTCCTACCACTCAAGAACCAAGAGCCAGCGAGCCAGACGACGACTGAAGATGAACTGAGTGGTGGCCGGGCCCAGCGCCTCTGTTTATAACATTTCCATTAGCGATGCAAACGACAACCGGGGCGGGCAGAGAAATGGCCAAGAAAACAGGGCCCGAATCAGGTGTGTAAGAGAATTGGGCTTTCGAAGCCAAGCGAAGCGAAAGAGTGGAAGAGAGTGGAAGAGCAAGCCGAGGGCTTTGCCTTGGCCCGGCCTTTTATCTGGGCTCGTGCATCTCTATGGGTACCAGCTCTGGGTCCCAGTGCCAATTGATATTCAGGCTTCCAAGTCTAGGATTTCGTAGATTGGAATCTCCCCTTCCACCCCCAGGGCTAAATAAATGGTTTTGCATATGGGAAATATTTGTTCGCACTTTTTATTTTGCGTGAACTGAAACTTGTTAGACGTTGTGCTGACAGGGGGCTTCTTCACGCTACTGTCTATTGTTTTTTTTGCCTTCTAAGACAGCACCTAGAACACCAGAATCACTGAGGTGACGTTGATTAATTGGCCGTTTATTGGCTTGATTGAGTGTGGCTGCCGGACTGAACATTACAAGTGCCGAGTAGAACCGAAAGGCGTGTGGGAAGCGAGCAAGTAATCAGCTCGGAACGAATCTCAAACATGACATAAGCCAAAATGTTAAGAGACTTATGAATGAATTGTGCTGGGCTGTTTGGGCAATTCAATTAAAATGTTTGCCTGAAACGCTTTAGAAAGTTTTTTGCGCGCAGATCGGGTTCTTCGTGTTCTTTCGACTCCGATTCTGACAGGCAATTCGGCGGGAAGACTTCACACACTTCTCGGGTATCAGCAGATGTCAGGATTACGACTGAGCCCCTAAGCTATTTCTGAATTTAAATCACAAATTAAATTACAGACATAGGGAATTTCTCTCTGACTCAAAGTCTTTATTTGAATTGATTTCCTGCCCGCGTTCGTGCTCCAAGTCATTTGTTTTGTGTGTCAGAAGCAGAACCTTTATTAGCCCAGAACCATTCATTTTACTCAACACAGTGTGGGGGAGACACGCCCCCATATGCCCCCCTGATCCGATTGCAATTTATTCCCTTATTGGATTTTTCAGATGCGCCAGCCTGCCAGCTACTGAAATTGCAGAGGGCCATGGGGGCAGGCTTAAGTGCGGGCAATAATAATGCATATTTCTTGATTAACCAGGATTGCGACTGGGCGGAGCGACCTTTGTGGCACACGCAGGCAGCCAGGCATCTATAAAATTGCCACAAGATTTATGGTTTCGGCCGGAGGGAGCATACGAAATTAGCAGCAACACGTTGTAAACCCAAACCGAAACCCAAATGCGCCACACGCACCACCAGATACACAATTGGAATGCAGCCATCAAAAGGCGATAAATCGAACCGCAGCAGAGGAGGAGGAGGAGTAGTGGAGGAGCAGCAGCTGGAGCTGGGGACTCGGAGACCTTGAGACCTATTTATAAATGCTGGCGAACGGGACTGCCGATGGGATGTCGTTTGTTCGCTAGGCCCTAGGCCTAGACCCGGGCCTGGGCCAATTAAGCCTGACCTTCGCCGGAGCAGGCAGAATCCCAAGCAGAACCGTTGTTTATCTGGCTGAAACAACAGCTAACTGGCACCTGGGACTGTGCCCCTCCCCCGTAATTTGTGGTTCCAATGCAGGCCGTTCTGCTGCTGCCAGGCTAACCCAATTATGCACCGCCGCGGCTGCTCGTTCCCAGCTGGGGAGGCATTGATACCAGCAGCGCTGGGAACGTGGCCAGTGGTTTCTCCGCGAGCCCTAATAGAATCTATGTCAGCTGGCTCTGGTTTTTACTGCTCTTCAGTACATTCTTTTAGTGCATTCTCCGAAGAAAGTTGCGGAGTGCGTAGGAACTTGTTTAAGGTAAATTAACCGCTTAGATCTCTCGTGACATCAAACCCAATTGCGGCAGTGAAACTTTCGTTGGTAGAGGCCTGAATCATATTTTTGGCCATTAAATTATTCGGACTTGGGCTTTTCCTTGTTTTGGCCTGGTAAATAATATATTTTTTATTTAGGCCACGAGGCACCCGCCAAGGCTTTCCGTTCGATTCAAATTATTTGGCAAGTGCGCGCACGCGTCGAACATTTCAAATGTTGGTATTATTTTTTGGTCGCTTTCCGACAAGAAATGGCCCAAAATAAAAATAAATAAAAACCAGAGCTGACTCAATTTGGGCTTTGGGATGCACCAGCACCAGCACCGACCGACTCACTGACCATTTTTATGAGCGGAAAACCAATTAGGCATTATAAAATGCATAAATCGTAGGGGTTTGTCTTAAGCCAAAGCACGCGCCACAAACAATTGAAGCTATTACAATCATTTACGCTCGTCAACTGCCAATGTTTCCCTTTCCTCAATTTTTAACTAATTTTGAAATAAATTAAATATACCACACAGCCTTCTTAGGCTTGTAATTTATTTTAAATTTGCATTAAGTTTAGATTACCCAGGTCGACAGCTTTTTGGAACCATAAACCAGAGTATATACTTTTTCGAAAGTTTTTCATAAGCTGAATTCAAACCTGGTCTCAGGTTTTCATAATATTTAAACTTAATAAGGGATTAATGTACTTTTTAAGTGCTTTAACATCTATACGTTTTGAATTTCAAACATTTACGGCATCTTAAAGAACTGTTCTTGTTCTTTAAAATTTGGGAATATTATTATTGGTTCCATGAATATCGTCTCTTGAATTTATATTAAATAACGGCATCTAAAAGAACTGTTTTTGTTTTTAAAACTAATTTGTTTTAATTTGGAAATATTATTACTGGTCATGAATTTAATCAATATTTTTCCATATATATCTGAAAATGTTGAATTTCACAAAATATATGGAGAAAAATATATAAAAAAAAATATATAAATTCAAAAGCCGATATATTGAAGATCCATACAGATTTTCCCATATTTTAAAAACTGATTTTTAAGTCGTATTGAAAGTTACATCACCTCTAAAGCACGCAAGACCTTATTTTTTACACTTTTAAGATGAAAAACCTAAAACAAACTGACGTTGAGGATAGTTTCTGCAGCCGAATTCTAGTTCAGCGCATCAATAACAATCGTTCCGCGATTTTCAATGTAGAGAGTTCTTTTTAAATTCAATATAATTCCACTTAATTGACTGGTATTGTTCCATTCTCTGAAAATTATAATAACAATAAAATAGTCCAGATATGACTGATAAGTCTTCACTTAAGCTTTTAGCCTGAGCTAATGTCTTATATGAAGTTATTTTAAACGTCCAAAAGTGAGATTTAGTGAAATTTCTGCAATAAATAAAGATTGCTCCAACTTTCACAAATCATCACCAGACGACAGACTAAGCTCCATAAGATCCACGTATAATTAACCTTTACCTTCCCAGCTTTCCTACAAATATTATCTTATTTACAATCGTAATCCAGTGTGAATTATTCCACCAACTTAAAAGACATCTTGAAAGAATCTTCCTTTGATAATACTTTTGACACGCTTACTTTACACTCTATAAAAACACTCTAAACAACCTTAAGCCCCGTCATTCTTTAACATTAATAGACTGCAGTTAGATGGATTTTACTTCCCGATCACGTAGTTCTACCGACATGACAGCTGACATACTGTTTTAAATCTCCAAACCGTTCCAACTCAATGACACAACACCCAAGTAGAAGAAGCAAACGCAAGTAGTTCGAACTAATTTGTTTATTTACGCGTAACCGCGATATTTATGCAACTCTTGCAGGCTTGTCAAGGCATTTGCTTGGATTCCGTTTCCGATTGCGATTTCCGAGTGCGGCTCAGCGGCGGCGGAGTGGGTGGCCTTGGCCAAGTTGCCACCCATGACCACGAAACCGATGCCAGCGCCCGCCTTATAGCTCAGCTCGTGGTAGCCAGCCTCGTCGTAATAAGAGTACTTGCCCAAGACATTACCCGCCTCATCCGTGTGCTGGGCATGTGCCATCTGGTGGGTGCTGAAGTCAAAGTTCCGGCGGCCCTGCACGGGATGAGGAATGCCAGGAGCAGGAGATGTTAGATAACCGTCAGTTAGAGAGGATGTGTCCAGGTGGGAGATCCTAGGCTGCCTGTTTTGAAGTGCCTGCTGCACAAACTGCAGGGAACTCAAGGAGTTTAAGGGAGAAGCACTTGCAGCCGTGGCTTCATAGTTGGGAAGGTGGACACTCCGGTCCAGGCGATCGCCATCCGTGTTGTACGAGTACCGGTGTCCATTGAACTCCATGTAAACCTGAGCTCCTCGAGCCCAGGAAACGCCTAGCAATCCAATCCAGAGCAGCAGCAGCATCTTGTCGCCAGCCTCAAAGGCAAACTAAACTCTAGGCAGGCGGAGACCCATGGTTATATGCAGACTTGAGAAAACCGCAATCTTCAGCCCAACCTGCTCAACTTGGACTCCACGGATATCACATGACCACAATCAGCTAAAGATACATTTTACAGATACATTTATAGATTGTATTCCGCTTCAAATACTGTTACAGTTTCCACGTGGAGTCAACCCAGTTTCGGTTGCCCAACATTGATCACTTAGAGCTAAGCACTACAAGCTACACGGGGTTCCCTCAGTGCTCCTTGGAGGCACTCAGCTCGGCGATCTCGTCCTGACGCAGCGCCTCCGATGGGGAGAGTCCGATCCTTCCGCCCAGCGGCACTATGTCTATGTTCTGGACATGGGCACGGACACTCTGGCCGGGCGGCAGGCCCACATACCACTTGCCCACGTTCTTGATGACGGTGGAGTCGCGGTGCCTCTGGACCCACTCCCTATCCCGATCGATCTCCAGGATGCGGTGATTGGCGGTGATCAGCGGTGGCAGCGAACTGCCCACATCGTCGTTGTTGAGGTTGTAGTTGTCGCCGGGTCCGCTGATGGCACTAGTGCCTGATCCCCCGCCACCTGAGGGCGGCAGGTAGCCCAGGCCAGAGTCGCCCTCGGAGGAGCTAAAGGTTCCACCTCCACGACGACTGCTGCCCCCGCCTCCTCTCACGCCACCTGGTCCAGGGCCAGCGGCTCCAGGTCCGCCCCTCTCGGAGGAGCCACTGCCTCTGTTTCCGCCACTGAAGCGGTTCCTGTTTCTCGTGCCACTTGCATTGATCTTCGTGGAGCTGCTACCACCTCTCTCCGAGTTACTGCCATCGGCACCATATCTGGTGCTGCCCCGCTGGGAGCTGCCTGCTGGATATCCCCTGCGGTCCTCCTTGCCGTGAACGGTGGTGGAGCCGCTGGAGCTGCTGCTGAGCCCGACGTCATCCTCTCCATTGTCACCACTGGAACCGAGCTCATTATCCCCCGGCCCAGCATCTCCCACGCCCTGATCCCTGCCTCCACCCCCGCCACTGGGCTTTAGGTAATCCGTGCCACCTGTCCTGCCAGGAGTGCGACCCCTGCCTCCACCTCCAACCGATCCACCTGACCCACTGGGCACACTAGAACCACCACCGCCTGGCTTGGGACCCAAGCCACCACCTGCGCCCCGTCCAAAGTCATTGGCCAGGCGGAAGTCTGGATCCGCCAGGCGGAAATCGGCCACAGAGGGATTGATGTGGGTGCCGGGACCAATGCGGTTGTGCACCACCCGGTAGCCGATGCCTGCTCCCGCTATGTACTCCACTGTCCGCTGCACGCCCTTGTCGTCCAGGAAGGAGTACGTGCCCCGCACTAGGCCATCCGGAGCACGACTCTCTGCTCTCCGATGATCCGGGCCAGAAGCGATTAGCTTGTAGCTGCCCGCGGGACCACGCTGCACGGCCATCTTGCCGCGGGTCTTGGGATGCGACTTGTACAAGGGACTGGAGTAGGCAACGCTGGAGGGCGAGTCTGGCACGGCATTGGAGATCTCGAAGCCGGTGCCGGCTCCAGCGGCATAGCGAACACTGTGACGCTCGCCCACGTCGTCTAGATAGGAGTAGAGGCCTGAAGAAGATGGGAATATATATAAGATAAGATAGTGATCTGATGTCCGATCCCCCAGCTCACCCCTGATCCTATTGCCAGAGTCATTCTCCTCGCTGCGCGACTGGTCCGGCGTGCGAAAACTGAAGCTGTAGGAGGGATCGTCGAAGGGATCGGCCAGCGGATCGTCGGGACTTCCCCGGGGCAGCACCGGATACTGGGCCAGATCCATTTTCCGATGAATCTTCGGTCCGTTCGCGCGAAAGCTGTATGGGAATGGGGAGAGATTAATTAGCTGCCGATCACAATGAGTTGCGTTAACCCTCCCAGCGGAAGCGGATTCGCCCTGCAATTCCGCATATATCGTTTGTACCGAATTTAGATCCGATCTGGGCCCGGCACGTCGTTACTCAGATTACCCCACATCTCGGGGAACGATCCCCCCATTTGGAATCACACCGCTATCGCTGAGCATCTGCAGGCCCTGCGAGCAAGCCAAAGTGGCTGTAGATTTGGTTTTTTGCCCCGAACTCCCAGGCCAGTCAATTTGTTAACAGCTTTTTGTTTTGTTTTGTTTCCCCCAGTTTACCGGAGATTGCAAAAAACAACAGTAGCCGAGTGGCGGTAATGGAAAAACGTTTAGGCAACGCCGCAAAAAAGCGTCCAATGTGTTAGAACGGCTTCGACTTGGAGCCGCCACTTTTAGAGTCGAGTTTCGCTTCAGTGGCCGCCGCCTGCCGCCAACCGCTGATATATGAGCTCAACTCTGACATCGGGGGAAGATAACTCACTTTGTGCTACCACTTCCTCTTGGCTGCCTTTCATATGCGAGTGTATACACTCGAAAAAGTCATTCAAACAAGTCCAAGATGAGCCAGTTTGAAGGAGCTGTGAAGCCATTTTTTCATAATAAATTTAATAATAACTAAATAAAACAAGAAAGGAAGCTAACTTCGGCACGCCGAAGTTTGTATACCCTTGCAGATATTATTTCATTACATTTCAACTATACTTATTATGTTTACAGTTTGACAGTTACAGTTTTACATTCACACCTTTACATTTTCTCTACATCTACCGATCGCTCCTATGGCCGCTATATGATATAGTTGTCCGATTTTCATGAAATTTATACCAAAATTCTAGAATAATAAAATAAGCTTATATCTCAGAGTAGATGAAAATACGTTGAAAAACAACGAAGTTATAATTTGTTTCCTATTAATTTCCCGATCGTTTCTATGGCAGCTATAAGATATAGACGTCCGATTTTCATAAAATTTTTACCAAAATTCAGAAATAATATAGAATGGCCATATCTAAAAAATGGTGCAAAAATTTTAAAAAACAGCAAAGTTATAATTTTTTTTTCGAAAAATTTATCGAACATTTGTATGGCAGCTATATGATATAGTCGTCCGATCCGGCCCGTTCCGACATATATAGCAGTGAGAGTATATAGAAGACTATATGCAAAGTTTCATTCAGATAGCTTTAAAACTGAGGGACTAGTTTGCGTAGAAACAGACAGACGGACAGACGGACAGACGGACAGACGGACAGACGGACATGGCTATATCGACTCGGCTGTTGATGCTGATCATGAATATATATACTTTATAGGGTCGGAAACGTCTCCTTCACTGCGTTGCAAACTTCTGACTGAAATTATAATACCCTGCAAGGGTATAAAAATAAACATAACAAAAACAACAAATCAAAATTCCTCTTAAAAATGAGACAGTTTGAGGGCCTGTGACAGTAAAGCCAATTCATTCATTCATTCCTAATAATTTTATAAAAAAATCAAAACTTAACAGATGAAATCAAATTTTTTAAATTAAATTCAAAGGAATAAATAAAATTTCTTATTAAACTCTGTTGGAAAACACAGTACTTCAATTTTTCCTTAAATAAATGCCCAAAAATAGCGTAAACGAGCCAAACTAGTCTTGTTATATGTTCGGAAAACTAACTTTCAAGACTCGAAGACGAAGTCTAACACCATTTTCGGAGAAATGATACACGGCTACTTCTTCAACCTACTGTTAAAGAAAAGTGTGAAATTTTGTAGTAAAAAATGAAAAGAGTACAAATAAAGAACTAAATAAAAAAGGAAATAAATAAAAATCTAAAAAACAAAAAAAGTTACTTTCAATAGTTCCAAGGATGAAGTCTCCCCTAAGGAACCTCCCGTAGGCTTAAGTAAAATTTGTTGTAAAAAAAAAAGAACAAATATAATAAAAGCAAACTAAACAAAATAAATAATTAAATTAACAAGTAAAAACACCAGAAAATTGCCATTAATGAGTCAAAAGGAAAAGGACTCCTCTTTAAAGACCTCCCGTTGTAAAATTTATTGTAAAAAAAAAATAGGAAAAAAATTACAAATGAAAACACTCAATTTAAAACGAACATAAATGAAAAAATTACAAGAAAAATTGATTTAAATGAGCCTAAAAAAAACTGAAGAAAAAACGAAATAAAAATAAACAAGAAGCTAAACAAAAATGAAGGACTCTTGTTGAAGGCTTGAACTGTTGTGTACAAAAATAAGAAAATGTACAAATAAAAATAAAAAAAAAACTAAATAAAACCGAAAATAAATTAAAAAGTAGGAAGCAAGAAAAGTTCCTTTCAATGCGCCTCCTGAAGAAAGACTGAATTAAGTAAGTTGCTAGTGTTATCAAAGAAAGCTGTCAGATATCTAGAGATGGTCGGCCTCTTCTTGGGTAGGGTTGCTCTTCGATATCGATTTTTGTATATCCTTTTTAGAAATTATCGCTTTTGAATTTATTTTAAAAGAGTCATTTTTTAATTAAAATTTTCTACTTTCGTTTGTTTGCAATTAAATGTAATTACAAAAACCTGATTGAATGCAACCATCTGTTTTTCCCAGTGTACCACCGCACTTTGCCCATTTGGACTGGTCTGGGCGTCTTTCGATTACATTACTCACCCACGTGGTCCGGCCGTGTAGACGGTCTCCTCGATCTGGCCGCTCGCCGGACTCCGCGAACCGTAGCGACCTCGCACCGTGTTGTCCGGAGTGCCGGAGGCGCTGTGATAGTAGCCACCAATGTCATCATTTGCATGTCTGTCGGAGGAGGAGTTGCCATCGAACCACAAGTAATTGCGTTGGCCCATGCGTGCGGAATGGAGAGGAGGAAAGATTGTCGGAAGCGGGTTATTGGTATTGTTATGTTATGGTGGTGGCTATGAGTGTGTCTGTGTTTGTGGTTGCAAAACGTTAAGGCGTTAAAGAGGTGTTAAAAATCTCAAATTTGCTCGACTGTGATGGTGAGACTGAGACGGAGACCCTCCGAACATCATTGACCGATTAGATGATTTGTTAGATTTATGACCCATGCCTGCTAAGAAACTGTAATTGAGATGTTCCCTTTTTATGGTTTTGGCATTCCATTGAAGAATGGATGAGGGAGGTTTTAGCCAATGTTGCCAAAAGCACCAAATGAGCTCATAGCTAGTTACTAATTAACTTAAAAATAGGTATAGTATATATAGCTGTAGCTGAAGTGAATGATATTTGATTTTAATCAGATCTCTAAGTGATTTTAGTTAATTTAAATAAAATGGAGCTATGGAATTAAATTACTATAGCTGCGTATTGTATTTTTAAAAATTTTAATATTTTAGAATTACCAACCCATTTTCGCCTTGGGAAATAAACATTTATTTTTAAAGAACGTTTTTAACTAGTAAAGACCAAATTTTCTAATCAGTATCAATTTAAATTTGTTATTTTTTAAACAAGAGAAAGTTTTTTTAAGGAATTATTAAATAAAAGAGACCTTTATGGTCTTCAAATAATATTTTAACAGTTTATAAAATGTACATTAATTATTAAAACTTTCAAACTTGATAGTCCTTGGAGAGAAACATGCAAGTTAAATGTAATCCCTCTTTAAGTTATCATCCTTAAAGTTCGGCGACCTTCGAGATTACTTTAAATATTAATATTTACCACAAACCACTGTTTCTTTAGACTTGAATTTACAACTAATTTGAAAACTAGTTTAAGCAAAATGTAGTCTGTACTCTACTTGTCTTTAATCCATAAATATCAAGACTCAAATAATACATTTTAATTTGTAAAGAAATTGCCTAGCAACAACCAGGTAATATTGGTTAGATTCTGTTTACTATTTTTCAGTCTCAACTTTTAAACTTTAACTTTTTTAATCACTGTTTAGTTAAGTCCTTTAAGAACATTCTTAAGACTTCACACAATCATTAAGCACACATCCTTGTACCGAAACTGAAAAGATCCGTCATCGTTGATGGTGTTGTATTCGATTTCAGCGCTCGTTGGATCCGCAAGGTATCCCAGGAGAGCGCACAGTATCCAGAGGAGATGCAGCTGCATCTTGAAATCGCATTTGTTTCAATCCAGTCAGAGGTTTAGCGACAATCAAACGGACATCCTGTTCTTCAAATAAATCTCTAATCCAATGCGATACGATCGGAGTCTGTGACCGAACTGAGATCCCGAGCTAAGCTGCGACTTGTGGACGATGAGCAAGCGGCTAGAACAACGCGACGACGACGACTGATGCGATCCAGCGTTAGACCTTCGTATTTAAATACGATTCTCAGGCGAGGCAGTTCGTCGGCGGTTCGGTGGTGGTGCCTCCATGGTGGTAGTGGTGCTTGCCACTTGCCACTTGTCTCACCTGACCACCCACCGAAAAAACAGCAAGCCACGAAGATGAAACAGCAGCATTTGTGTGCAAATTGCGTTACAAGCCAACCCGGAGGGGGGAGCAGCGCGGTAAGGTTACAGGTGAGAGAGGAGGGGGAGGCTAGCAGTTCAGGTGAGAGAATTTGTTCTAATGACGGACACGCAAGTGTTGCTGCTGCTGCTGCACTCCAGACTCTGGAGCCACTCGCTTCTTGTTGTTTATTTTGTGGCCCCACTGGAGGCTCCTTGTTTTCGAGAATCTCCCCTACTGGTTCCCGAGGGGAAATGGCGAACGGAAAATGGAAAATGGGAAATCGTGCCTGTGTAGCTGTCTGTCAATTAGCTCACGTTGTTCTTGTTCTGGAGGCAAGCTTCCTGTTGACAATGCCTCCTGCTCCTGCTCCTACTCCTTCACCTACTCCTCCTCCCTCTCCAAGAACTGGCCACTGAACATTGAACTTCAGCTGGGAGAGGAGAGATTATGGGAGGCATTTTCAAATTCAATTTTCCATTAACCGCGACGACCGTTAGCCGGGCCTATTATGGATTCGATCCGGAGTGAGTCTGGGTCAGTGTCTTAGCCGCAATAGCGGCGTGCAATTAAAGGCAATTACCCAGGCATCAAGTACCAAGAACCAAGTACCAACTACCAAGTACAGCTGAAAGGAGACAAGCGACTAGAGGCCAGAGAGTTTATGACAATTTCCGCCTAGGATCTTCGGCACTTTAATGAGGCATAATTAGTGTGGAGACGATGACCACTTCCAAGTACAGTTATTGGCCATTGTTCTGGGGGCTCTCTAGGGGTTCTTCTAGTGCTTCTGGGTTCTGGTCTCTGTGTTCTGGGCGGGGAATCGCTTCGCTGAGTTTGATTTCGGTTATAGTTTATGGCCCAGCCCAGTCCATCTCCACTACCGCCTTTGATAATCTTTATGGCCCTCTTTTTTTCCCCTCTATTTTTTTTGGCCATATGCAAATTGGTCAGAAGGCGGAAGAGTTTGTCGAGCCCTCTATTGGTTAATTGCGCGCTCAATCGAAGCGAGTGCGTTCCTAACTGAACCGCAGAGACAATAGGTGGAAACCTAATGCGAACCGATCGGATCATCCAGCTATATGCGATGCCAATGACCATGTGCATGCATACTGGCATGTGGTCGGGGGGCTTTAAGGACAAGTTTCTAACGGACCGCACGCATGGGAAATGTGCAACCAGTTGTGGCACTCATAGTTGCATTTGCCATTGAACCACATACCCATTGAGCGAAACTGGAAATGCGCACGGGCACCGGTGGCTGCAAAAGTGAAAATGCTTTCGATTTCATTTCGGGGGCCTTTCTTGGGGGACATTCGCGTGACAGCAGTCCAGGCGTTAGGATCGGTTCGATCAGGCGTGCAGTATCCAATTAATCGGAGCAGCCATGAAGATTACACAACTTATATACATCTCGAGTGTGGTTATCGCATCGATCGAGGCGCTGGAATATATAATACGCTTCGAGACGAAGAAGCAGCGCTGCCTGAATCCCCCCCGAACGGCCAGGAAGGTAGAATCTGTCATAGGGGAGTGCCAGGATGAGATCAGGAACAAGCTGGTCCACGGTGAGAGGCTCTAGGGGTAGCTAAGCCAAGTAAGAACTATAGTAATCTCCAACAGAGGCCTATGAGATAATCAAGGAGCAGGTGGCCCACGAACAGCCGCCCATTGATCCCAACGATGACTCCATCGACTTCATTTGGCCATCTGCTCCTGACGGCTCAGCAGCTGATCACCCTCCTCCTCCTTCGTCCAGTGGCCCAGTTAACATCAGCAACTACGAGTATATAGTCTACGATGAGCCCGAGCCCCACCGCCATGTGGCCAGGCTAATGAGGAGCATTCGACGCCTGGATGTGGCCAGCTCGGGTATATATCATCCCACTCTGGTGCCCCTGGAGGACAAACGCATAGCGGGGGTAAGTGCACTCTGGATTTCCAGCAGATGGCAGATAGATCTTCTTCCCGTGTTAATGAAATGCAAAACCAACGCTCAATTAAGTTCAATGGCAGCCCAAGAAACAATCGGCTGGGCTGAGCCCCCCGGCTCCGCCTCATCCGACAAAGCCTAAAGTCAGGGTTATTAGACACAATTGAAAGAAAAGCTCCGGCAGGCAGCAGATGCGATTGCATTTTCAGTTTTTCAGATGCATTCAAAACTCACACGCCGGAGATTTTTCGCACACCTCCAGCAAAGCTGAATTTGATGGCTGAAAAGCGCACTTTATGGGCGGCACTTAGTACACATTAGCTGGCTTTATGCATCAGAAAATTGAATAAAAAGTTAGCCCTCTGCCGAGTACACAGGGGAAAATACTGGTATTATTTGATACATTTTCTTTTTAATTGACCATACATTTTCAAATAATATTATTCTGAAAAAGGGTGATATCTTCCAGAACAATTGTATGTTCAAACGTAAAGTTTTAGGTAATGTGTTTAGGAACTTCTGCCTCTAGGAATTTGTTCTGTTTTTTACAGGGATTGCAAATAAGAGTTATGAGTAAAATAAAAGTTACTACCAAAAAATTGAGCTGGAAAGATGAAATATTTAGGTATACCATAATTTTTGAAGGAGTTCTCAAAAATAAAATAAACTTTTATAACCAATTTTTATTTTTTAATTGCGCTTTAACTCTTATTTTTAAATATTAATAAAAAAGTTGTAGAATAATTATTATTTTTCAATTTGTATATAAAAGTTGATTTATAACAATTATTTTCAATTTTTAAAATAATAATTGAAAATTAAAATTATTCTCCAATTTTTATTTTAAAAATTGAAAATAACTGTTATTCTCCAATTTTTATTTTAAAAATTGAAAATAAAAATTGAATCGCAATAACTTTCCAACGGAGCGGTATATCTTAAAGATTTATATATGTAATTAATCTACGCTTTAATACCTTTCGTTTGATGTATATATTGTGGTTATTGCATGTGGACAAATATGCGTATACGTAATGCATTTACATTCCCCAAACAATCAAGGATACTAAAATACCTTGACAACAGCTCCGGTTAATTTAGGTTAGGGTAGGGTATACCGGACGGCCCTCGAATATGGCCCATAGCTATCCGGGGAAACTCCTGGATGGACCTAGAGACTATTTATGCGGGTTTCGAGATCCTTGAATATCAAGGTGTTTTTCGCAAAGGCAAGGAGTTCGCCTGGCTTTCTCCTGGAGGCATCTTCTAGCGATGCCAGAACTGGAGAGCCTAGGTATCTGCAGCACGTAGTGGTTGAGTCGTGGCCTTAGCTAGACACTGTATTATCGCGGACGAAAATAAAAAAATCGCGGGCAATTACTTCTCGTTTACGACCCATATTGATTAAAGACCAATTGAAAATAATTGTTATAAATCAACTTTTATATACAAATTGAAAAATAATAATTATTCTACAACTTTTTTATAAAACTTGAATAATAAGAATTAATTTCCTATTTTTTCTATATAATTGTAAAATAACTCTTATTTCATAATTTGTATTATAAAAATTATAACTGTTACGATCCCTGGTTTTTTATATACTTTTATTTTAATAATATTATTTATATAATATTAATATAATTTTTTTACAGTGCCTGCTGCACTGCGTTTATGCTAGGAACAACGCTATAGACCACAAAGGCTGGCCCACGCTTGACGGATTGGTCCACTTCTACTCCGAGGGCGTTGACGAGCATGGCTTCTTTATGGCCACTTTGCGGGCCGTGAACCTTTGTCTCAGGACAATGACCGTCCGGTATAGAGTCAATCGCAAGGAGCTGCCCCAAAAAGGTGAAAGCTGCGATCTGGCATTTGATGTCTTCGATTGCATATCCGACCAAATTACCGGCTACTGTCTGGATCAATACAGCAGATACTAATTAGTCGTTAGTTGTTAGTCGCAGTATGTGTGTGTTTGTGTTGCAATAAAATGTTTAGTACAAGTTTATTTCGAGTTGGAGAGTGTCTCAATTACATTTTTACGATTGAATCGGAAAAACAAGGTTAAGATATAACAATATTTCAGCCTTTGGATATTATTTAAAAATAAACTGGGATGTGTACAGTGAAAGAGAAATGTGAGCATATTATTTTTATTTTATTTATTTTTTTTACCGTTTTTAGACAACCTGATAGAGCTATAGTTAAAGTTATTATCTTAATATTTATAAAAAAAAATATTAAAGAGAAAGTATTTATATTAAAAGTTAAAAAGGACTTATCAAAAAATTGAGGCAGTTATCCTGGCGATTTTATAATATTTTTGCTAAAATTACTAATTAATGTTTCCATATATTTCCTTAAAGGAATTTAATCTAATGCCTTGTAATATATGATTTTTATTATATTATTTTATAAAAATTCTTTTAATTGCCTACTGACCTACAAAATGTACATTATATTCTATAAAATATATATAATAGCAAATTAATGAAAAGTTTGAAAATCGATAGATAACAACGGATAAGTTTGGTTCAAGTTACAGCTAAAGCCGATAACTTTTTAAGTCAAGTTAGCCACCAAGCTCTATCGTTACAAAAACATTGATATCGATAAGAAAAATCAACAAAAAAGTATCGCAGTATCGATATTGAGGCAAAAGAAAAAATATCGATTTTGTTATATTTTTCACATCCCTATTTTCGGCAAAAGTAAATATTTAAACTTAAAAGCTAGTTTTAAGTGAATTTAGTGCGGTAAAATTTTAAAAAGTACTAGGTAACCAAGGCAACCAAGTGCTAGTGTTGTTTTCCCCTGAACACCGTCAAATCTAGTGATTTTCTTGTGGCCCAGATTCAACCCCGCTTTTCGGTCATGTGGAGTTCCTGGAATAGCCATGGATTCCCCACGGCCAATAAGTGCCACACCACCGCGTGCTTCGCTTTCGTCTTGCTGTGGCAACTTGTCAGCTCTCGAATATTGAGTTTTCCAAGGTTTTCCGCACAGGGAAATTACCCAAGGACTGTGTGCGCTTATATAATGCGAAAAGTGCAGGTGGGCGGCGCTCGGTGGTCGGAAAAGCGCTTGCGCCTGTCGCCAGCTGAAAAGTGAAATTTCGCAATGCAAAACAAGCAACAACGAATACGTCACAGTTGCCGCTGTAAAATTAACTAACAACTCGCAACGATGACGCAATTGACGACTGTGCCGCGTGTGCTTTTTCTCCGACCCCCCCAAATGAATCATCAATCAAAAATGAAAAAGAGACTCGACGAAAGCGCGCGGCCGCATTGTCTGCCGCATTTTTATCCGCTCGCTAAGGAGAACTAGTTTTTGCAGATAAATGTGGAGCACTCGCAACCTATGATAAGCCGGCTGCCCTGGCCCCAGATCGGGAAAAAGTAGACGTATCCGCATCCCGCCTTTGGGACACGCTTCAACTACCTCATGTGGTTGCGCCTCTCTTCTTCCTCTTCCTCTTCTTGGGGGCTCGTCAAGGGTTTTCAATGAAATGCAGTTGCAGGTTTTTGGAGCGGCTAACCCGAGACCTCAACCTTTAAAACTTGGCCTTCGTTAACTTTTTAATACCCTTTTTGGAAATATAAATTAGATTATTTTTTTATTTTTTGAGATTAAAAAAAAAGCTTCTTTGTTTTTCTTTTTTTTCTAAATGTATAATATTCCTAGAAAAGTATACTATTCTTGATTCAATTAATATTTAACCTCGTTTTGAGAGGCATTATCAATATCTTCTCAGCTTTTCCAGAAGCCTTGTGGCGTTACTCATAGGGTATTTACTCAAATAAATAAAGCTAGTTAGGCAATCTGTAGCTATAACAAATTATATATCAGTAGTACATATACTACCAGAAAGCTAGGGTATTTCCCGTTTCGATCATCTTTGCTTTTCTCAAAATTTTCATCCCTTTTAGAGGTAAATTGATAAATTAATTTGGCTTGCGTGTGAACTTGAAAAGTTTATTGATTAGCGGAAAGGTAATCGATATACATACACTCATTGTACTTGACGCATTTAGTACACTGAAAGAAAAAAGCTTATGCGGCCAATAGAAGTAAAATTTGCAAAACTTTAATTTATTTATAGATTTTTTTTTAAGATTATTTTAAAGTGCTCATTCTTTAAAGACACAAAATTTCTATAAAATGAATACTTAGTCAGTCTTATTACTAGATTCACTCTTTAACAAAATTAATTTAATAATTTTTTAAATTAATTTTTGTCGTATATTTCAATTTTAAGTGTTATCTACTGACCTTTAAAAAAGTTTTAAGAAACATCAAATTTTAATTCATTGATTATTGATCGTATTACCTTTTTTACCTCTCTGTGTCACCGTCTCTGCCTCTTTTCGCCTGTGTGGGCGGCATCTGTTCAAACAGTCAGCCGGCTGACGAACGGACTTTGGGTTTGTTGTAAACAAATTCGGCTATAAATACGCAAGACTCGGGTAAAGATACAAAGAGAGAGGCGGATAGGCCAGATAGCCGGAGGAAGGACAGTTTGGCATACATAATATACCTGATAACACTCAGGTCCGCCTTGGTCTTTCTGTCTCTCTCAGCGCCAAGACCAAACCCCCTTTTGCCTGAAGATAAAGATACAACGCCGAGTTGTCATGTGCCACAGTCAGCTTTGTGTGTTTTTTATCACACACACTCTCTGTTCTCCGTTCGCTTTCCCCACAACACACACTGCTCCTCCTCTTGTGGCCGCCGCTCATGAAGAGCAAATTTTCGATTTCTAAATTTTGTATTTCACTCTCGACGGCGGCGACGGTGGCAGCCTTTGCATTCCGCTCGCATTCGCTTCAGTCGACGCGCAGCACTCAGCCCGAACAAACGTTAGCCGCGTATCTGCGAGATACGGATACGAGTGCGTCGAGTACATATATTCGGTTGGTCTTGCTTTTTTGGAGCAATCGTATGCGCTATAGTATACGCACCTATACATTATTCAACACAGTCAGTGCCGTGCAGTGTATAATCGGCCGGCTAGTCACCATTCCATCCCCGAAAATATCGACAATACTTCAATGGATTTTTCCAGACACGCTCCAAATGGAAGCGGGCCGCTCGCCGTCCTATTTCACACTAATTAGCTTCATCATCTGAGCGTTCTAATAATTTCGCTGCTCTCACGCGAGTCTGTTTTATTATTTTTTGCACTTATGTAATCTGTTTTCGTAACAGCGGCGGCGACGTCGGGCAGAATATAATTGCAAGGAAAGCAGTTTGTGAAAAGCGCCAGCACAAAACAAGCAAACAGATAGATAACACTGAGAGAAACAGTGTCTGGGCGGCTCAATTGAATTATCTATTCAGCTGTAGCCTGTAGCTGTGACTGCAGCTGTAAATGTATCTGTAACTATTACCGAACCGAGCCGAAAAGCGACCCCCAAACTGCACATTCAAATGCCTAACTTTGACCGCTCCAAACCGGTTAGCCGCTCCAATTGCTTCCTTTCCTTTTTTTTGGGGGGAGGTCTGGGCTTTGGGGGCCAGTGTTTTGTAATCATTTGATTCGGATCGTCTGGCCAGCGCCATCAGCATGTGTTTGCCGATAAGACATGTGACCTGGCCACGCCTCTTCCCGGTCTTTCCCATTAATTCCCAGCCACAGACACTGCCTTTCCGAATTTCAATTTATATACTGTTTTTGCACGACTTTTGCCTAAGATAGCGATTCAATTACGACATCCGCACGCGCGTCCTTATCAGGAATAATTTGATTAATAATTGACAAATTCCGCTGGAACTGCTGTCGTGGCATGATCGGCAACGGAGGCCGGTTCTACGCAGCACCATCTTCTTATCACCTGGACTCCGGCGTCTAGAGGGTTCTGCGTTTAGTCACAGACCGCCAGGAATTTATTACTCCGACCCCGGGACATTCACACTTGACGTTATCTCCCCCGAGGCAAACTCGTTCGTTCCCAAAAAACACAGGTGGATGCTCACCGAGATTCGTATTTGGCAAACAAAAGTCCAAGGCTTTTATTTAACCAGCAAATATTCACAACTGATTAAGACGAAATGAAAAAACTGCGCAAAAAGCAGCTGCTGAGAGAGACTACCTACTCTCTCTTAGCCCCAAAAAAATAAGCCCCATTTCACCATTTTATTATTTTTTTGGGGGCCAAAGTATCTCCGCAATTTCTTGGCTGATTATCAAAAAGACGAGCGGCTAGTTTGACGTCATGGGACGTTCGGCATCACGTGTGTACCTTGGCGATCCGCCTAACCATACGGTCTGGTCTAGTCAGGCTTTAGACGTATGTAAATTTGCCACCGCCACACCGCTGGCCACACATTCATTGTTAACTCGTTTCGTGCGGGAATTTCATAACTGGCTCCCGCTGGGTTGGCAACAAGCTTCAATTAGCTGGCAGTAGATCGGCGATGACACAGTTAAAACACCGAAAAAGCGGCCATGACGTAAAGACTTCTGGGTCTAATCTAATCGGTTTTACAGCAGCCGAGAGGGTCAGGTTGTTAGGGGGCGGGTGTGCTATCTCCTACGTGGCTTGTTTGTCAACAAAGCGCCATCGATTAATCACTAGATAAGATCCCCAAACCCACTAACTGAAGTCCCTCTTCCTTTGCTTTCAGTTCTATTTTGTAAAGCTACAAAATGCATAGAGCCCACACAGCCTTCAGCCTGGCGTTGTCGCCGATGGCGCACAAGAATTTTGCCACATGGCTCCTCAAGAGCAACACCAGCAAGCAGGTGAGTCTTTTGATCAGAGATCTTTACCAAAAGTGTAGTTAACTGAAAACTGGTAACCCTTTTCCAGATGGCCAAGGTCACTGCAGCCGCCGCTGTGCGCACCTACAACTCCGCGGCAGCCGAGCCATTCGCCAACGGCAGCACCGCCTCCTATGTGGAGGAGATGTACAACGCCTGGCTGAGGGATCCCACCTCCGTGCACACCGTAAGTAATTGTAATCAGGGAGAAATTAATTCCGGGTGTGATTCAACTTTAAACGAGTAATTCGAAAGGGGTTTGCTTTGTTTTATTTAATTCATTTCCGCGTAAAGAGAAATAATTAATATATTCGTCATCGTAAATGTTAAATTAAATCTGATTTCTTTAATTAAAAGTGCACAAACCAATTAGTAAAGCTTCGTTAAACTTTGCTTATCGATTACTCTTCGTATTTGCAGTCCTGGGATGCGTACTTCCGCAGCAACAGCTATGTCAGCCCCCCCAACTTGGCGCCCGTGCAGGCCAACACTCTGCCGTTGACGGCCTTCAACTTTGGTGGAGCCGCCGTCTCTGGCGCTGCGCCCGACTCCAAGACCATCGACGACCATCTGGCCGTACAGGCCATCATCAGGAGCTACCAGGTATGTCGGCTCGTGCTGGCTTCCCCTCCTCGCACAGTGGAGATTGCAGCTGCCACAGCCATTGCGGATCGTATTCGTATTCGTTTGGCGCTTTTTGTTTTTCGTTCCCCTAGGTTCAGTTAATGTTTATGTTTAGATTACGATTATTAGAGTTGCCTTTGCCCCCGTTTTATGTGTGTTCTCATTTCCCCCAGAAACCAGTTCATTCCGCGTCCAGTACACATGGTAGATAGTCTTTGAGTTGCCTCATGATATCCATATTGGTTTCCATTTCCATTTAGTTGGTAGCGAGTAGAAGTTCATGAGTAGTTTGGTTATCTGTTCGATCACCACCATCCCTACTTCTGGGCACCATTTCCCATTAACTTATCTGGGGCATCAAAGGGGTATTGCCAGCGAAGGAGAGTTCTTTTAAGTTGCACCTGAATTAGATTTTTGATTGGTAAAGTTAAAGCCCGTTGATTTGTAGCTGATTTCCATTGTTTGAGTTAGTTACTAAGGCCACACAAACACGATAACCCCTCTTGTTATACCTAAGACCTATATGATCTACCCCACATATGTATAATCAACCAATATCTGTCTACAAACTGTTCGAACCATACAATATAGTCACGTGGTCATTTGGCATCTGATCTGGATCCGCTTGGAATTTTAACACGCGAAAAAACCGTTTGCAAGGATGGTCTAGCACGTCGTGCTAACGAAGATGTGCTCAGGCAGCACTCTGGGTTTTTGTTTGGTAAATTCTTCTTTTTACAGAACTCTCTCTCTCTCTCTCATTTAACCCAACCATAGACGCACTCAATCCGATAATCGAGCACCAACCGCTACTACCCCCATCCCCACACCTAGAGCCTAAGTTAATCATCCCGAAAAAACAAACAAGTATATCGTGCTTAAGTAACCTTTAACTGCAGAAGAATGTTAAGTGAAATTCGGAGTTGATGAGGAGCAGGAAAATTGACTTAAGTTATAGTTAGCGAGTTCCGTTTCATAGTTCAAGGTTTATGATATTTCCCGTAAGTAACCTTTGGTGTTTGGCTTTCTCAAAGTTCTTCGTCTTTCAGTTACGGTTTATAGTTCTAGTTTTCTCTACTCTCTGTTCCGGCACCCCACTTTCATGTGTCTTTACCTTTCTGCCTATGTCCTGTGCACTACACTGATCCCCGATCCTTGATTAACATTCGACAAACGAAACATTACCATCTATATCTACCGATCATTGTCTACTTACTGAGCCCTTAGAGTTTGCTTCATTTTGTGTTCTGTGCGCTGAGGAATCTGTTGTATCTGTTCCGTTTATATTTTCCGTTTATACTCTACTCTGTATCTTTAATTTTAATTGATTATTTTCTTTTTTTACTTTATTTTTATATAACCGCTTCCTAACCTAAATGTTAAACCAAATCGAAAACAAAAACTGCAATCGAAACTCAAACCGAAAACCGCAAAATCTCGTCTCGAAAACAATGTTTAAATCAAATTCCAAATTCTCTCTCTTTGTACCTATATTATGTGTGTGTTGTGAAAACCTAAAAACAAATCGAAAACGAACCAAAACCAATCCGAAAACATTGTTAATACTACTATACACACCACCAATCCACCCAATACTGACACGTTAGATTCGAGGACATAATATTGCTCACCTCGACCCACTTGAAATTAATACACCAGAATTGCCTGGCAACTCCTCGACGAAATCCATTTACGCTAATTTCAGTTTCGGTAAGTAAATTCGACCCGGGACACATTACGCCCTACGTTTTGCGTTCCCTAACCCTTGATCCCTTGATCTTGATCTGTATATACCCAATAAAAACATACCGAGAACGTTGTGGTAGTGACTGTCTCTTGTCTTTCACGCACACACGATATCCCCGACATCAAAATCGAAACCCACCACACAAATGTTGTGTATGATATATAGAACCAAGTAAATATACGCCTATATATTGCCAATGAATTTGTGTTACATCGTTTTGTACATTCTTCTGCCTCATTATTTGAATTATATATTGTAATTTAAAATGTGACAACTTAAGTATTGTTATTATTATTTGTTCTCACGAGTTCGTTCGACCTTGTCATGAATATATAGATTGCATGATTGTTATTTATATTTTTTTTTCACAAGCGAATCGAAGGGAAATCGATCGATGATAAGCCCCAATTAGTCTGAAATGATTATGAAACCATCCGGGAACCAATTTCTGTTCAGTTATCACCACCAGTGTCTAGTGCATGTCCACTGACCAAGTGTTTTCCAAGGTGTCAGTTAAGAACCGAGATGAGCATGAACCCAATCCGAACTCTCTATGTACACAAGAGCTGGGCAAGAATTGATTCTCAATGTAAATGAGCTTATTTATTGATTGTTTTAAAACCGATTCGATGCATAATTGAAAATATGGATGTAATCGATGTTAGCAACGATTCTTTCCCAGCTCTACTGTACACCCCGATTGGTACTTGTAGCAAAGACCTATATAACAAAAAGATGAGTAACGCTGGACTACATTGTTTGCTCCTTGGATCTGGGCGTTATTTATCTTGTTAAGATTAGGTTTTTGCTTGTACCAACAAAGAAACTAAAAAATCATTACACTCCGAATTTCAAAACCAACATTTGCCGCCTACAGTTTACTAACCCTCACTTGAACCCCAACCTTACGGAACCCCTTACTAAAGTCTTAACCCATTCTTACCCCCTCAATTTGTTATGGAAACAGGCGAGCAGGATATGGAGCGTCAGTTCAAGCTGCCCAGCACCACCTTTATCGGTGGCGATGAGGCCTCTCTGCCCCTGAAGTGAGTGTCTAATACTATATACTACTTCCTTATTGATCCTAAGATACCCTTGCTCTGTAGGGAAATCCTGAACCGCCTGGAGAATGTCTACTGCAACAAGATTGGCGTGGAGTTCATGTTCATCAACTCCCTGGAGCAGTGCAACTGGATTCGCAAGCGTTTCGAGACCCCCGGCGTCCTGAACTTCTCGCCCGAGGAGAAGCGGTTGATCCTGGCCCGCCTGACCCGTGCCACTGGCTTTGAGGCTTTCCTGGCCAAGAAGTACTCGTCCGAGAAGCGTTTCGGTCTGGAGGGTTGCGAGATCATGATCCCAGCCCTGAAGGAGATCATTGATGTGTCCACCGAGCTGGGCGTGGAGTCGGTCATCATGGGAATGCCCCATCGTGGACGTCTCAACACCTTGGCCAATGTGTGCCGCAAGCCCCTGAATCAGATCTTCACCCAGTTCGCTGGTCTGGAGGCAGCTGATGATGTAAGTTTCTCTGAAAAGCTCCCAAAAGGAAATATCCTAAAATAAGACGGTTCTCCTTAGGGTTCCGGTGATGTCAAGTACCATTTGGGCACCTACATCGAGCGCCTGAACCGCGTGACAAACAAGAACATCCGCCTGGCTGTGGTGGCCAATCCCTCCCATTTGGAGGCTGTGGATCCCGTGGTTCAGGGCAAGACCCGTGCCGAGCAGTTCTACCGCGGCGACCAGGAGGGCAAGAAGGTCATGTCCATCCTGATCCACGGTGACGCCGCCTTCTGCGGCCAGGGCGTTGTCTACGAGACGATGCATCTCTCGGACCTGCCCGACTACACCACCCACGGCACCATCCACGTGGTGGCCAACAACCAGATTGGCTTCACCACCGATCCCCGCTTCTCGAGGTCCTCGCCCTACTGCACGGACGTGGCCCGTGTAGTCAACGCCCCCATCTTCCACGTGAACGCCGACGATCCGGAGGCCGTGATGCACGTGTGCAAGGTGGCTGCCGAGTGGCGTGCCACTTTCCACAAGGACTGCGTCATCGATCTGGTGGGATACCGACGCAACGGACACAACGAGATCGACGAGCCCATGTTCACCCAGCCGCTGATGTACCAGAAGATCCGCAAGCACAAGAACTGCCTGGATCTGTACGCCGACAAGCTGATCGCCGAGGGCACCGTCACCGGCGAGGAGGTCAAGTCCGTGGCCGCCAAATACGAGAACATCTGCGAGGAGGCCTTCGCTCTGGCCAAGACCGAGACCCATGTCAAGTACAAGGATTGGCTGGACTCGCCCTGGTCCGGCTTCTTCGAAGGCAAGGACCCCCTCAAGGTGGCGCCCACTGGGGTCAAGGAGGAGACCCTCATCCACATTGGCAACCGTTTCTCGTCGCCGCCACCCAATGCCGCGGAATTCGTGATCCACAAGTGAGTTTCTAGGAAGTAATCCTTGGATTTTTATTTTAATATCTCAATGTTTAGGGGTCTGCTCCGTGTGCTGGCCGCCCGCAAGGCGATGGTGGACGAGAAGATCGCCGACTGGGCTCTGGGTGAGGCCATGGCCTTCGGCTCGCTGCTGAAGGAGGGCATCCACGTCCGCCTCTCGGGTCAGGATGTGGAGCGCGGCACCTTCTCGCATCGTCACCACGTGCTGCACCACCAGCTGGTGGACAAGGCCACCTACAACTCGCTGCAGCACATGTACCCGGATCAGGCACCCTACTCCGTGTCGAACAGCTCGCTGTCGGAGTACGCCGTGCTGGGCTTCGAGCACGGCTACTCGATGACCAACCCCAACGCCCTGGTGCTGTGGGAGGCTCAGTTCGGAGACTTCAGCAACACGGCCCAGTCGATCATCGATCAGTTCATCTCCAGCGGCCAGTCCAAGTGGGTGCGCCAGTCGGGTCTGGTGATGCTGCTGCCCCACGGCATGGAGGGCATGGGACCCGAGCACTCCTCGTGCCGCGTGGAGCGCTTCCTGCAGATGAGCAGCGACGATCCCGACTACTTCCCCCCGGAGTCTGATGAGTTCGGCACCCGCCAGCTGCACGACATCAACTGGATTGTGGCCAACTGCACGACGCCCGCCAACTACTATCACATCCTGCGCCGCCAGATCGCTCTGCCCTTCCGCAAGCCCCTCATCCTGTGCACGCCCAAGTCGCTGTTGCGTCACCCGGAGGCCAAGAGCCCCTTCAGCGAGATGAGCGAGGGCAGTGAGTTCCAGCGCATCATCCCCGACCGTGTGGCCGGCGAGAACCCGAGCAACGTTAAGAAGGTTGTCTTCTGCACGGGTCGCGTCTACTACGACCTGACCAAGACGCGTGCCGACAAGAAGCTGGAGAACGAGGTGGCCATTGTGCGTGTGGAGCAGGTAGGGATTCAACTTTTTCCTTGAGAATGAAGTATGCTTTACTAATTATTCATTTTCCCTTAGATTTCGCCCTTCCCCTTCGATCTGGTCAAGGAGCAGGCCAACCTCTACAAGAACGCCGAGCTTGTGTGGGCCCAGGAGGAGCACAAGAACCAGGGATGCTGGACCTATGTGCAGCCCCGCTTCCTCACCGCCCTTAACCACAGCCGCGACGTCAGGTAGGTGCCAGGGCTAGAACCCTAAGCAGTCATCCCACCTGGTAGAGACTGAGTCCGCGCCTCAGCCTGATCCCTTTCCCCCAGGCTACGTATCTTCTGCAGTCTCTCTGTGTATCTCTGTCCCTTGGAGTGAAGTGCACCCACTACTCTCACCGTGCACTGTATCTGTTTTTTTTTACTTTGATTCTCTCAATATCTTTCTCTCCTTTGCTATTGTTTCACTCTATTTTTGCATTAACCATTATTTTACTGAACTATCTTTTTATTTATCGAACTATTGCTATTTATCTTAGTAGCCGAGGCCCTATGACGTTTGATTTTTGTACAAAATAACTCAAATAGAAATCTCTTTGGCTAAAATCTATTACAAATTAATCAAAAGTATATGCAATGTAGTTATAAGGAACGTAAAGGCAACTTTTAATTGTAGCTCTTTAAATTTTCAATGAATTTGCACTCATTTTTTCTTCTTATATTAAATTATCTCCAACAATAAGCTAACGTCATATGGCTCTGGCCTAATTTACTTGAACTTAGAGCTTCCTATCACCCCTCATCATGCCTCCTAGCTGCTATCGCCCACCTATGATATCTCCCACTCTGTATCTCTCTGAGTAGCTAGCCTTAGACCCTAGAAAAGTGATAAAAAACAACAACAACACATTCCACACACAAACACTTTGAACGGATATCCGCCTTGAGTTATCTTTTATTCCGTTTTGGATGAGCATGTCCAGCCACCGCAAAAGAAAACCAAAAAACCCACATTGTTGTCACCTCGACACCTACGAAATTCGATCACTGAAAATTCTCCAAGCGAGTCCATCAGCAAATTGGCTTCATCATCCATTAGATACCATCTCATCCTGTTCATTTTACTTGGCATGGCTTCTTATTTATGATTTCGTTTAACCCCTGATGCCCTCGTTGAGTTGTATCTTTCTTTACTAATCGAAACTTGTGCAAGACGATGAGCAAACCAAAACCAGAGTTTTGTGTTATTTTCCCTCGATCCCAGTCCCATTCGTTGTGTAAATATGTGACGAGCAATTGGCGGAACTCTAGAACAAAAGAACAAAATTGTGACAAATTCGAAACAACCCAAGAAAACCAAAACAAAAACAAATCCTCTCTCTTTCTCTCTCGTTTTCTCTCTGTGTATGTGTTATTGTTACAGCCAAAGCGATGAGCAATCCTCCTTCTCCAATACAACCACCAATACTACTACCACTAATGATCATACTAATCACGAATCCGAATCCGACTCCGATTCCGATCAAAAATCGAAACCCTGGCTAAGCCGCATGTTCGCCTCGAACGCGAAGGGCGATCCTACGGATCCTGCTGCGGCGGCCAACCACAGTGCCGAGTTTAATGCCGCCAAGCACTTTGACCTAAAGAACGTACGACACGATTTCAATAGGCCCGCGGGCATTGCGGCCGCTCCCGGAACGCGTAAGGCCAAGTCCGGACGCAAAATTAGGTGAGAGGACCACCAGGAACACACAGCTTAGCTAGCTAAGCAACGAAGCTGCCCGCGATCTAAAATAAATCTATATATCTACAATTAATCTATCTAATCAACCTATCTAACTATCTATCTACTACCCCTCGGAACGATCCAAATTAATACTCTCAGTTCCGTTAACTCCTCATTTGTCTCGTTTTCGTTTTCTGTTTTCTGTTTCCTTTTCCTCGATTGCTGAGTACTGATTTCTGTTGTTCGGCATGATGTTTGTTATACTATTTCCCCAGAAAAAGAAAAACACTAAAAACTACTTACTACTCTACTTTATCCAGTCTCAAACTAAACTATAACCTCTGACTACTTACTGTCCTACTTTTCAGTTTAGAACCAAGCACGCGCGTTTCGAATTTACGTTTTGAGTTTGATTTTGATTTTGATTTTGACAAGTTCCCCGCCCCCATTTCTTGGCCGTTCGCAAGTCTCCCTTGTTGTGAAAGAGATAACCACAGTTAACCCCGACATATGTATTGCTCCAAGCTAACCCAAGTCGTTGTCCTGTACCATCCTTGTTCAGTATGTTTTGTCCAAAGTGTTGTACAAGCCACACAACAAACATACTTTTAGAAAACTTGTAGACTTTTAGGCAGACATTTCATACATGTATCTCATACAGTTTGCTGTACGAAAGCTTGAGAATTTATCTGAAGAAGAGAAGCCAGGAAAGGCTTCCTATCAGGAGTCTATTTCAATGTTTGGGTTCGGTGTGGTTTCCCTTCAAGTTCCCGCCTCGACCTAAGATCTCTTTTCATTTCTAATAAACTAGAGCTAATACCCTGCGCTTGCCTAACCCCTCATTTCATTGAACATTTGCCATTTGCCCTAAGTGTGCTAAAAACCAAATAAAGAAAACTAGTTTCCAGACTAAAGACTAGTGCACGTGTCTCTAACCCAAAGCAATATTAAGTATCTCCTATGATCCTTAGCTAATTTGTTTTGTATTAATCCACAGCTACGTTGGACGCGCTTGCGGAGCCTCCACGGCCACCGGATCCAAGGCCCAGCACATCCGGGAGCTGAACGCGCTGCTTAATGACGCGATTTCAACCTAAGGAGCAGGATTTGTAGATTTGATAGTGATGCAATGGAGGAGGAGTAGCAGATGGAGTTGAATATTAATTACGATTATATTTTGTATTGAAACGTATGCAGACTCTTTGATACGATTTTTTGCTGACGAAATTGTTGAGAGCATATATTGTGTGTGAAAGTAATGAAATGTTAAATATTAGTTTAGTGAAATTGCAAGAGCAAACAGCAGCAAGCAACCGAGTAACAAAAATACAAATAACACGAAATATTTAGTGTTTAGAAAGCAATCCAACTCACAGCAAGTCTTTGATGCAACCAAAAGATGTAGTAAATAGCCAAGAGCAACTCTATGCGCAGCGGGAGGAGAGGAGCCCGCATAGTGGGATCGATCAGCGTACTTTTTGGAATGAATAAAGCCCCTTCTAATTTTATTTCTTACTCCTATGTTTAATATTTATTTTATTGTATTATATATAATTAAACTATCTCAAGCCGAGCGAATGAGCTCTTGACACCTTTGAACGGTCGCAGGCCCAGAAATCATTTAGTCCCTTTTGTTTGCCTAAGTTACGCACTTTTGTTTAATTAAATAAATGAATGAACGAGTAAAACACCTAATAGAGCTGTGCTTTGGTTCTTGCCAGGGATAAAGATTGAACTACAATTTGGAATTTCGGCAACCCCTTTTGGAGCGCGCATCTAAATGCAGCCAAGACGCTTTAATTGTTTTTGATCCACGGAGGGCGTCCAATCAGGACCCTCGAAAAATCTACAAAAATCAAAGAAAATATATATATTTAAAATTAACATTGCACTTTGTCTCGCACCAATATAAGATATTGAACTGTAGAGTGATAAGGGAAACCCAGGCACTAAGGCCTCCTTTTTCCAAGAAAACAAAACTATTTTACAAGACGAACGAGAGAGAGATAGTATGTGTGTGCGACATTGTCGAAAATCTAACCTTAACTCTACATTTTAATGTTACTAACAAAAGATAATTCACAACTTTGCACCAAGTAAGTAAGTAGAATGTTTAAATCAAATATTACGCAAGGCAAACAAAAACAGTTTTCAAGAGCTCGAAAGAGGAAAGAAAGAGATTTGAAGTTACAAAATGTAAAATGTGGGGGGTCAAAAGACGATATAAAAAAACAAATATACAATTTACTATATAAAGCATGGCAACAGGAAAATGTCTTTTTATTTAAACAGGGAAAATGGGAAACCTTTTAAGGCTTCTAGTCGGCGGAGAACCAGTTTCTATTTTAATTTTTCTCCTTTTTGTACACGCAAACTCTGGCTAGATTTTCTACAGGAAGTGGAAAGACTGGACTTGGGCATTTTCCATTTTCACTGCTCCATCATTCTATGCGCACTTTCACATGCTATCTGGCGAGCTGGAGCCGAGATCTTCCTGTCCAGACAACTCTTCGACAGGCACAAATTGGGCAGGTAAAGTGCTCACTTTTGGTCAATTTCCACGCAGCTGGTCGTGTGTGTTCTCCTCTTCTCTTGCCCCGGAAAGGCCTTCCCATCCCATCGAACATCTTCGCCAGAGGTTTGTTTTTTTGCCTCGATTTGCCTTACTTTCTAATGTTGACAGCATATTTTCCTGTCCCCCCGGGAAGGAGAGTGCCTTTCTTCGGGGCTGCTCTTGTGCCGATTTCAGGTAATTGCGCCAAGTGTATCAGAAGCAGCCCAGACGTGTGTGGAATTCTTTATTATATTATCTGTTGACTCAAGTATTTTGCGTGTTTATGGTCGTATCTCTGCCAAAAAAATATCACGAGAAATGGGGGAAGTGTGAGGTTTAGACACCGACTCCCTTCTTGGTAAAGGTTTTATTTTATATATATATTTTATTTTACTATATTTATTTTATTATAATTTTGTTCTTACTTTAAAATTTAAAGTTAAGGATTTGCCAGAGGAATTTTGGTTTTAAATATATTAAATTAATAATTTACTTTATACTTAAATTCTTTAAAAAACCTAAACAATTTTGAATGGTAATAAATATATGGAATATTATTGATTTTACTCTGAAAACAGGAAAATAAGCTATTTAAACAAACTTTTAATTAACCTGCAGGTTTTCATTTTGATCATTTTTGGCATCGATCAATAACCAAACTACAAAATTCGAATGCTTACTGTGTTATTCTTTGTTATGTAAGTAAATCTGCATATTAAGTATACGATATTGTACCTGCATATTAAGTATACGCATTTTAAAGATTAAAATTTTAGAAAATGTTTTATATTTTAGTGAAAAATTTTGGAAAATATAGAGTTCAATTTTAAAATTATTTTAAATATTTTGTTATATAATTCAGATTTTATTTGCGAATTTAAATATATTTTACAAGATATGCTAATTTTTCGGGACTTTAAATAGATATTTATCTATATAACTTATTTGGAGAAATAATAAACTAAAAAATTAAGCCAGAAGAGCATAATTTCAATTCGAACTTTAAATTCTTTCCCTAGCTTATCCTTTTCTTAAATAACTTACTTATTCTAAAATAATTAGTAAGCCCAACCTTTGTAAGGGTATAAAAGCCTCTGGTAAGACTTCACGAAAAGCTAACAAACCTGGAATTGGGGACAGGCGTCGTTAACCGCTATAAGCAGACGCGAAGCGTGCCTGAAAGCTCCCTGTGCTCCAACTTATACGAACCGAACTGTTTCTTCACAGCCTTCGGGCGTCGTGACCCGACCCGGCGGCACTCGGCCAAAGCTCTCCCGAGCGCCAAGATCGTGAATCGGAATCGGATCGGCTCCCATTGTTATTGCCGCGAACGCTCTCTCTCCCCAATCCCCGATCCGGCGCTATCAGTCTCCGTTCTCTGGTCTCCATTCTCCGGTCTCGGGGTTTCGTCACGTCACAGTCTCAGTCCAGCGATCAAACTCTTACGAGCTCCATTAGCGCGCGGTTCCCCGTCTAATTGTTATCGAGACCAAAAAAGCCTGTGATTGATCGGGATTGAGTGGAAAATCTGAGAAAAGTAATTGCAAAAGTAAAAGTGGAAAATGGGAAAATGAGAAAAATGTGAAGTGTGGAAATATTCGTGTGGCAAAGCAAGTGACCAGGCGGAGTACCTAGTCCCAGCAGCTTCTTCTCACAATGGATTCGCCACTCACAAAGCATAGATAAAGTGATAATACCCCAAAGGCCAATTTGTATATGAAAGCGTGAAAGATAATGCCGTGGGGTCATTACTTATATAACAACTGAACAACAAGTGAATTAGCATAAAAATGAAAAGTGTGAAACCCAGAAATTGATTGATTTAAAGCCCCCATAAAACTAGCACTTTGGATGCAGATATCGGATTCGGATTTTAAAGCAATAAATACACAATAAACGACCTCAAAATGTAAGTAGGAGGGCAACAACAATAAAAGTGATAAGACCAATGCAACTGCAATACTCGAATAACAGTACGAATGTCTGCTCCACTGATAAATGCTGTCACTTATCGGCAGTTTTCTTGGAAAAAATAATAATAAAATCCCCACAAGTAGTGTATAAGTACATATGTGTGATTCTCCTCGGCCGAAATCTTTATTTTTATTACACTTCTCGAACTCCTCGATCTTCTGTGTGTGTGTTTCTACGCCCTTCTTTGCCAATTTACGGCTTCGGTTGCCGTGCAGTTAGAAAGCTGCCAAAAGCAAATAAAGGTCGGGCTTTACTCTCTTTGAAAGTTGTTTATCCGCGAGATTGGGTCTGGGATTGGGATCGACCAGGGTAGGGGCTGGAAAGTGAAAGACGATTGATTAACATCGTGATGAAACATCGTTCTACGGGTTTGGGTTTCCCAATTTCTTCACTACCCGCATAAAGGGAAAAGTTATGCATTTAATTATGATATTTAAGCAATCAATAAGTATAGTCATGTTTTTAAGTTCATCCGAACTTTCTTCATTGCCTATATAAACACAATTGTCTTGGCAATCTTTATTTCCAGAATCTAGATAGCAACTTCCTATTTGTATTTCTTCATTTGATAAGAATGTTTGTATATTAAGTGAATTGCTTTTATTTAGATATGTATGTATGTTTTGGCACAAAATAGAAAATCAATTATTAACATTAAACTGCAATGTGATTTAATTTAAAGAACAAATATAGGCAAGACTTAAGTATATATTTTCGGCTTACAAGTTTCATAGAAGTACCAGAGCATTTTCTAACCTTTTCTAAAAATAATTCTTATCAACAAAATTCCTATAAAAAAAACTCTGGTATTTTTTTACCATGCCTTGGTTATTTCCCAACAAAACCATAGCTCTTATTTATTCAGACCCAAAGTCTAGCCTCTGCTTGCTCACGGATTTATTGCCAGCTGGAGTTCCAGTTTCGATTTCATTGCTACTCCAAGTCGGCGACTACACCGTTACACTTACAACAATTTCTTCCGGCCTCATTAAAAGGCAAATACGAGTTTATGCTCACACACATGTCGCCGGTGACGAGTGTAATTCTGCAATGTGTGTTGTGATTCAAGTGAAGTGGATGCCAGTGGACTGACCTGGTCATGGCTTCCGTTTCGCTTTTGTCGTCGCAGAAGAAATCACCATAATAACTCTGTTAGTTATGCAGTCGCTGGCAAATTATATACTCCGCGAGATTACAGCTCCACTTTCCATTTTCATTCACATGATCTCAGCGCGGTGACCATCTTGAGATCAGCTTCTTTGCATAACAATCATCGGATGTCTAAGTGCTGGCCATATAATTAGAGCCCACGCCCACGTCCACGCCGCACGAAATTGTGCCGCGTGGGGGCAACAAATTGTATCTCGCAGATACAACTAGATGCTGATATACTCATAATTGCATTAATTTGTAGGTGCAGCTTACAAACGTTGACAACCCTGGTCGGAATTAGCCAGAGTCTCTCGATGGGGACTTTTCCCTGTGGCATTCCTCAGCCAAGTCTGTGACTCATGTCCCAAAAGCGGGGCTGATGCTGGTCAAAACCTGTTGATTGAGCTGCACAAAAGTCCACTTACTCACGTGGTCAGATGAGCACCGGGAAAAATAGTTTCTTATATAAGTTTTTAATTGTTTTATAATTTTTATTATATTTTTGTTATTAGTATTGAAATTTTGAACATAAAGAAAGAGCTATTTTTCTAACAAATCTTGATAAACCTTTGTTTCTTTTTTAATTCATTATTTTCAATATTTTTAGGCATTTTTAAATAGTTTTTTAGAACCTAGTAATTACTTTTCTAATTCAACATTTTAGAAAATATTTTTAAATATTCATAAAAAATGTACAAAATTCAAGCTTCACATTTCTCCCTGTGCAGATGCCTTTGGCCAGTTGCTTGGCGAATGCTTTCGTCGTGTCAGCCAATGAACTTCGTTCGAGTAGCTCCGACATCAGCAGATATTGTTGCAAAAAAATGCATAAAATATATATATTAAAGTTTAGCGAAACAACGCAATGGGAGAAGCAAACACGTCATTGTCGTCATCGCTGACATACTTGGTGACATTTTCAATGTGAAAACTGCACCGTAAATTATGTTGGCTTCATCGATCGATCGAACGATTGCTGATCGTCGAATGCCAGTCTGAATCCAGCAGCAGCAGGTTCTCTTCGGGGGTCTGAATCTGCTTGCCAACTTTATTTATTTTTTTGGCAATGTGAAATTCCCCCAATTGGTATTCATTCGGCATTTGGCCATAATCTCAGGTCGTGAGACAGTCGTTTCGCAGTCAATATATTTTCGTGTCATGTCAAGCATTCTACCGAAGAAATAGTTCAATGCTGGTTAAATGGTGTCACCTTAAATAAGTGTGGGCGACATTTAAAAGAGGTTATAGACACGAAACAAAGTCTGATTTGGCCTAGAGAGTTCGTTGTTCGAAAGATGAGACATCACTTTGTCCATGAATAAGTGATAATAACTGGTTTGCAGAGATGGGGAGAAAGAGTTCCCAAAGCTATTCCTATAATGAGATGAAACCGCAAGCGAAGATTTGGTAAACAAATTCACTAGTTTCTAAATAAATTTGATGTGGAGTCATTATCATATATAGAAGTAAATAAAAATAATTTTTTTAACTAAATATAAATGGAATTCTGGTTAAAAAAGATTATTTTATTTTTTATATCTTAAGAATTTCTTGTTGGTTATTCTTAATAATTTTAATTACTCCTTGTAATATATCAGCTGATTAATTTATAGAGTTATTAATACCCAAGCGATATTCAGATTTCCTTGCAAACTGATTCAATGTATATTCCCAATAAACCACATTTGCAATGCAGTTGCTTACTTTTCCATTTGCAGATTAACTAAAAATACATACATATTTCTGCTCTTCGATATGAAGACTTTTCTTTCATTACTGATTAAACACGATTCCAAGCAACCGGCCACGACCAACGACCGCAGATCGTACGTGGTTACGATTTAATTCTAAACAAATCACGTTTTGGGGGCTGCGATGGGGAGGCGCAAATGTCCGAAAACCCGAAGACCCCTGCCAAGGCCATCTAATCCGCGTGTCGTCTTCAGTTTATTACCATTATTTTTCCACTTATTAGCAGACTTTTTTCCTTGGCTTTTCTATCATGAAAAAGGTGGCATGCAACAGGCGACAGTTGATGACAGTTGGAAAGTGCTCATATATTTATGTATTTTCGCGCCCAGATTTCATCTCTAATCTACGCTGCTCTCTCTCTAAGCAGTTGTACAATAAATTAAATAGACCAAAAAAATTAATGAAATACAGAAGAAGAAGTGGAGATTTCGTCAGCTGAAATGGTAACGATAATTAAAGTTTTGCATTACAGCAGCTGGCGGTGATTAATGGGCATTGTTTCGCATACGCCCCGTTGCCTCAGCCCGAAAAACAACAGAAAAACTACTACTAGGCAGAAATTAAAATGAAAACGAAATCAGGCGAAGGAAAATCAGCCACTTAATGCAAATTACAGAGACAGATACAAAGATGCGGAGATACAGCGGCAAGTGTGTCTGCTATGGAAATGAAGTTGCCACATGTGGTGCCTCCGCCTCATAAACAGTAACAGTCCCAGATCCCAGATCGCAGGCACACCACCTCGACGCAAATGATAATGATGATGATGATGATCCGCTCAAGTACAAAGCGGTTGCGCTGACAAGCCCATGTTTGGGCGTTGAGTTCGTTTTTAAGCTCTTTTTTTGCACTCACTCCACTTGCTGTTTTTCGCATTGCATTGAATGGAAGTCGAAATGGAAATGAAAAATGAAAAGGAAAACGAAAACCAGGTTTGCAGGTCGCCTGATATTTTTGAGTTTTTCATGCGCGCCGAAACTTTGCGAAATGTTAAAATTCCTTTCAACTCTCTGTGCAAGTGGCACATATTTCATGATGGTTCTTTTTAACCCCCTGAAAAGTCGTGAGAAATAGGTGTTTATTAATGATAATTAAGAGATTTTTAAATTTATTTATTTATCTAAAGCCAATTATTAGGCATAAACTAAGAGCTAATGTAGATTAAGAGTTAATTAAGAGATACATTTAAAAACCATGTCTAAGTGCTACACAAATTTCTTTATTATACCCTTGCAGGGTATTATAATTTCAGTCAGAAGTTTGCAACGCAGTGAAGGAGACGTTTCCGACCCTATAAAGTATATATATTCTTGATCAGCATCAACAGCCGAGTCGATCTAGCCATGTCTGTCTGTCCGTCTGTCCGTCCGTCTGTCCGTCTGTCCGTCCGTCTGTCCGTCTGTCCGTTTCTACGCAAACTTGTCCCTCAGTTTTAAAGCTATCTCAATGAAACTTTGCATATAGTCTTCTATATACTCTCACTGCTATATATGTCGGAACGGGCCGGATCGGACGACTATATCATATAGCTGCCATACAAATGTTCGATATATTTTTAGAAAAAAAATTATAACTTTGTTGTTTTTCAACATTTTGGCACCATTTTTTAGATATGACCATTTTATATTATTTCTGAATTTTGATAAAAATTTTATGAAAATCGGACGACTATATCATATAGCTGCCATAGGAACGATCGGGAAATTAATAGAAAAAAAATTATATATTCGTTGTTTTTCAACGTATTTTCATCTACTCCGGGATATAAGCTTATTTTATTATTCTAGAATTTTGGTATAAATTTCAAAAAAATCGGACAACTATATCATATAGCTGCCATATAAACCGATCGGTAGATGTATACAAAATGTAAAGCTGGGAATGCAAAACTGTAACTGTCAAACTGTAAACATAATAAGTATAGGTAAAATGTAATGAAATAATATCTGCAAGGGTATACAAACTTCGGCGTGCCGAAGTTAGCTTCCTTTCTTGTTTTTAAATTGTTAATGGTTTAAAAACCATATTCCTTTTAAAGTTATTTGTAACCTGAGAAAATCTAGGTTTTTATTTGAATTTAAATACTTACTTATTGTTCAACTTTTATTTAGTTTTATTTTTTCAAATACAAATACTATTAAAAATGTTCAATGCATTGACTTTCCACAAAGTAATATTTGATATTTAAGTCACCGAAATTTTATTAAATTCCATAAAAGATATAAAGTATTTAATTGTGTTTTTATAAATGATTTCTTTATATTTTATGTAAATTCAGACTTAGTTATTGTATATTTTATATAATGTTAATTTTTAATACTGTTAATTTATGATAATAAAGTGCATAAGGTGGAACTTAGAGTTTTGCTAAATAATTACATCTTACATAAGGTAAATATACGTATTAATTATCATAAAAATAAGTTTATAATCTTCATAGATTAAAAAAAAGAATGTAATTCCCAAAATGTTCCTTTATAATAACTTAGTTTATAATTTTGTAATTTAAGTATTTTTTAAACTAAACAAATAATATTATCCCATTGATGCTTATTTCTTTCATTTTTTACTTTTCCCATACAATTTTATTTTATTATTATTTATATTTGAATGTCCAACAAAGGGTTAAGCTGTTAATGTCTGTTAACAGCGACGAATGGTCACCCCAATGGTAGGCCATCCCACTCGCACACGCACACACCAGTCAACAGCCGTTAAATTTTTGACGTGTTTTTGCTTTGCCGCAGCGCTGCTCGTAGTTTGTGTTTTGTTTATTTGCCTTTGTTTACTTTTTTTGTTTTTTCCTTTTTTTGCTTTTTGCTGTTCCCAGTGGGTTTGAGTTTCAGTTTCTGTTTTTGTTCCGCCTCTTTTCGACTCTTTTGAACTTGGACAAGAACTGGTATTGAATTTCGAAATCGAACTCGAACTCGAACCCGAAGCGACATCTGTTAGTGCTTCGTGCTGATTGATTGAACGATTGAAAGACGCTTGCGGGCGTGCAGTCTCCGAAGAATCACGCGTTCTTCTGGCTCCCAAAACCTGTTTCCGCTTCCCAGGCGCCTCAATGAGTGATTTATCTCGGATCTCGGCATCTCGACATCGGCAGACTCTGCAGAATGGTAAAAGCTGCCAAATCAATTAGAGGCGCTGCGACTTAATTAAAATTTGTTTGCCTAATTAAAGGCCACCATCATTTCCACAAGTCAATGTGAACGAACGCGCGCACAAGCGATTCTTTGTGGCCGATTCTTCTGGCTGGCTTCACTTAGAGCTCTAGCTCCAACTTCAGCTTCAGTTCTCCGCTTTTGTGGGTCGCATGCCTCTGGAGAAATGCATTTTGCAGTCGAAGAAAAGTAAAATAAAACCGAAACAGAACAAGAAAGAGAACCAGAAACAGACACAGACACAGAATCAGAACAAAATGCAGCGCCAAAAGCCAATGCACAAGAATGTGAGACAAACTCCAACCATCCAAGATCCACGATCTTCAACTAAAGTTGCAGCACACTGCTAAAAACGTAGTTTTTTGATTCATTATAAAACTGTTTTTCATTTTTAAATTTATTTTTATTCTGAAAAGTTATTTAAAAACATAAAGAAACAGCAAACAACATTAAGGAACATTTAAATAATACGAAAAGTGGGCACCTTTTTGTTTTAATAATTTGGATACCATTTCAAATAGCATGTATTATATTTTTGTTTTAATAAAATCTAAAATATTGAATCATATTTTAAGTTTTAATCGTTTATTTTCTTGTTTTTAAGATCTTTAATTAACCGAAGATCAGTTATAGAATGTTTTAAATTTAAAATCCCTAACAGAACAATATGAATTACAAATATCTAAAGGGTTCCTTAAAATAGATACAAATTTAATAGAATAATATTAATTATTCTGAAATAAAAAATTCCCGAAAATTATTTAAAGTTTGATAGAATAACAACAGTTGTTTATAAATAATAAAACATTTAATTTGATCAATAAAAATAATTAAAAAGCTTAAAATAGATCCTCAAAATATTTATTCAGTTAAAAACCTTTAGGTAGTAAGCTTAACCTTGGAAGCACCTACCAACATTTTGCCTAATTTTTCCCAGTGCAGTAACAGCTTTTGGAATAGCAGCAGCAACAATAACAGCCAAAGCAGCAGCAGCAGCAACTCACAGCAACAGCAGCGGCAGCAACGTCGACGGCGGCAGCAACTCACGTCAGTTGCTTTGCGGTCGTCGTTCGTTGGAGACGTTTGGAGTTGCTCAGTTGCTCGGTTTCTTGGGATTATTTCACATATTTCCCATTGGCACTCCTCGGCGCGTGTTATTCAGTGTTTTGTTTGTGTTACCCAGCTCGCGTTGCCCCTAGAAATATTTGAAATATCGCGCAATGGCCGCTTGCAGTGTGCAGAATTGAATCCGCGGCGGATATCTCGGGCACTCCGGCTCTACGGATTCCGGAATTTTGTGCAAGTTCTTTGGGGCCAGAGTGAAATGAAAGCTGGCAAAAGTGAAACGCCCACAAGAAAATCGGCGAGGTGCTGTTGCTGCTGCTGCTCTTGAAAGAATCTAGCCAAACCACTTGGCCAATTCCACATACATACACGACACTCACTCACACACTGCCAACAAATTGGTAGAAGCGAAATTTCACCCAAGAACAGGCTCCAAAATCTTCGATAGCCTGGCTAATACTTTGATTTCCGTTGGGATTAAATCGAGCTATCGCTAGCTTTTGATGGTAATTAAACGAATTTAATGTTCTTAGCAGGATTGGTAGATCAATATCTATGGGGAATGGCTTTAACTTTAAGTTTTTTGAAAGCCAGCTTGAGATGTGAATTGAAAATATATTCGAAAAAGTATTAAGCTTAAAAACATCATATTTCCATGATTAAATGTAAACATAATCTAAACTGAGGGTTTATCTAAGATATTGTTAAAAAGTTTCATTGGGTTTAAAATATCAGGACTTAAAATATAAATACTCTTTTTATTGTTAAATTTTTGGGACATTTGTTTTCTCTAATAAAGTCCTACAATATGCTTAATGTAACTTTTTGTTGATTCTATAAAAGCTTAAGTAGAATAGAAGTTTCCTAAGGTTTTCAGGCCTAAAAATCTTTTCATTTAGTGCTCTCCTAGCTTTTAACGATTTTATCATTTAATTTTTATTAATATTTTAATAGTTTTTTTTTGTGATTTGGGAGAGTATTTAAAAAAACCATAAAACCTATAATTTTTCACCCGACTTTGACAACTTTTGCTGGCAATTAAACGAAATCATAATTTTACGCTTGCTTTTTAGCGAATTTCTTCCATGACTTAACCGTAAACTCGGCTGACTTTTGTCGCCGTTTTGCTTCGCACACACACGGCACATGGATTGGCCTCCGAACTGACCTCTACGGTGGCTTCTGTGACTTTTTGAGACTTCCACGACTTCCACGACTCAACGACTCGCAGCATGTCATGCCGGATTCCCCGCTTACGGTTTCAAGAATTACGGTTAAGAATCCGCCGTGTGTGTGCTAGCATGTATCTGTGTTGTTCGGGGTTCCATTAGCTTCACTTTGCCAATGTTGCACGCTAATTATACGCCTCTGTGCCTTACGCGGCTATAGCCAGACTTAGTCGCCGATTCAGAGTCGAAGGCAGACTTGGACTCGAGCTTAGATTCGAAAAGAACAGGGAGAAAATATGGGTATATTTTCAAGAACATTAAATAAGCGATGATTAGGCTTGATCTAAGTATAAAGTTTGTTAAAGATACATATTACCTAAAAATTTTTATTAAGAGTAGACACCTTTAAAAAGAATATTTTAAATTTTCAGTTAGTTACTCCCTCTCTAAGATTTCCCCCAGTGCAGCTCCAGTCTAAGCCTTAGGTCTAGCGTCTAGCTCTGGTTGCGGTTCTTTGGCTCTGAGGCAACGGAGCTTGGAATGCAGTTAATGCTCGTTTGCATGCACAAATAACAGCTGGTTTTAGCTGCTCTGTGTGCTGAATAACTTGCCCCCAAACAGATTCCATCAAATTTCCCTCAATTTTGCCATCCGATAAGCCCCTGACTCATACTGTAATCAGTCGAGTGATAAGCAGCTTGGAATAAATATACAGAAATTGTGTCACTTGAGCTGTGAGCATCAGTTTAACAAATTCAATTTAGCTTACATCCCGGCTCAGGCCGAAGAGCAACAAAGCATGAATAATGCAAGTATACATACATATATGATATGGTAAATAGGAACTACCCTTTGCGAGGTGGTGAAAACAAACTACTTGTATATCGACCCATCGGCTTTGTTTACCATATATAAAGCATACGCAACGTGGCCCGATGGGGTGTATTAACGCTTAGGGGTTGCTGCTAGCCAGGTTTCGGTTAGACCTTTCAGTTGGCTAAGGGCTGCACGGGCTGTTCGTCACGGCAACGTGGCCAAAACAAAACAAAGGGGTTAGTTAGTCTGTAGTCTAGACCAGAAAAAACGGTGGCCAGTCAACAATATTTGGCCAGTCGAAGGTCCTTGTGTCCCCAGAGTGTGTGTTTCTGCGGTGATGTAAACTCTGAAATAAAAGAATTGTGCAACCTTAAAGTAAGACCAGAACTATTTCACATTTTTCACAAACTCCATTAGACGTCAACAGCATCTCTAAATCATTGCCCCCCAGACAGTTCATTAGCTCTGAAAAAATACAAAAAACAAAAAAACTCTGACAAAAAAGAAAAGTAAACTTTCACATTTCTAATGGCGGCTTTTGTTGCTTTTTTCTTATGTTTTCTGTTCATCTGAATGCTATGCAAAATGGCAATAAATTTTCTTTGATTTAATTTCTCGAAATTAAAATATTTCTGTCTGCGAACAGATTATTTCATTCCATTTGCCATCGTCTTCCGCATTCAGAGAGCCAAAGATTAGTAGGCTAGAGGTGCGTGTCTAATCTGCGGATTCTTGGCTTAAAGTCAGCTGCTGCGGCATTATCACTTTCACTCTACTTCAGTCCCTGGAAAAGCTCTCTTTTCTTTCCGCGCCCTCGGAAATTATGACCAGTTCATTGTGACAAGTCAAACAATAAAAGAAATCAAACAAAACGCATCCGTTTTGAAAGCCATTTGCATACCTATAGATATAGGCATTGAGATATATATAAAGGTTTATCTTCATAATAAATGTACGGCAGGTGCAGCTGCAGCACATGCAGCTTAGCCTAAAAAACTGCAGCTCATCAAGTTTCTTTTTTTTATTTCGCCTTTTCTTTGCCTCGAGATGAGGTTGATTTTTGTATTGTCGAGGTGTCTCTCGTCTTGCTGTCAATTGTTTACATTTTCCTTTTCGGTTTTTTTTTTAGCCGCGACTCTGTCTGAGGCTGCTTAATATGCAAAACATTTTTATTGACCAGGCCAAAAAGCGGTTGACCGCCTCACAGCTGGAATGGCCTTAGAGTCCGCTCTCTATAAAAGGCATTGGAATTATCATTCTGTGGCGACTGAAACCGAAATCTAATATATTTATGGCTCTTTAGGGGATGTTTTGCGGATTCTTTGATAATTGATTGGGAATTAAATTAAATTAAAGTAATTTAAAGCTGTTAAAAATAGTCATAACATGGCTTTTATATTTATGCAACTTTATAATAGACTTTTAAAATATTTTCTTAAATGTTTTGAAACTTAATTTGAAAATACTAGAACTCTTCCATCTTAATTCTCAAAAAATCGTATATTGTTATTTCAATTATCATTTTCCTAATTGTCTTCCAAACAATTATCACTTTCCCGTAGCTCACACTACTTATTACTTAGCTCTGTTAATTGATTTGTCAAAAATATAATTGCGTTTCATAAGTAATAAATCATTTTGTGGCCTTCCTCAATTAAATCACTGAAATATCCAACAAATATTTGCTGCAGAGTTGCCAGGGGAGAAGAGCCAGCTGGCATGGCTTCTCCTTTGGAAATCCCCATTTTGGCGGCCAGTTTGCTTTCCGCCTTGCAATTGACAAATAATCACCAATAAAAAATTCCATTCCATCCAAACAAGACATTTTATGTAAACACGCTTTTTCGCCAACACTTTCCTCTAATAAACAAAATATGCTCAACGAAAGAGGTTTTGCGTAATCAGCAGCTTTAGCTTCTTTATTTACATTGGACGCGGATCGTGCGTATATAATATATACTATTTTTCTGTTCAAAAACCTTTCTGCAATGGCAAATAAAAATTAACTTTGTTATTCTTGCCGCGTGCGAAGTAGCAAAAAAAAAGTGACAACTAGAAACAACATATGGTTATACCTGGCCATATATCCAAACAAAAAGGTACATACAAAGAGCAATATGGGGGACAGAAATATGTGGAAAAAGATGAAGATGAAGACGGCTAACGAACTGACTGAAAGCTGCTTAAAACCATTTTACGATACCTCAGACGATGTGAGGCAGAAGAAATTGTTTTCGCCGACGCTCCAGTCGCTCGCTCGCTCGCCTTTATGTAATCGCTCATTATAATTGGCATTTGTCTGTGACAAAGACACGTGAACGGGCGGGTAAATAATTGTCAGGTGCGAGGAGGCGGTAAGACAATATTGTGGGCCTCGGTTTGTGCAATGCCATATCGTCACATAGCCCACATCGATCGCCCCAGCGATAAGCCAGGGCGCATTCATACCGCATCAAGCATACGCAATGTTGTACGAACCTGCGGTCGGTTGCCATGATTTCTCACTCAGCGAATGAGACTTCCTTGAGGCGACAGTTTTGTAATACATATATACAATAAGTAGTCAGTTTGGGCAATCTAATGGGCCATGAGTCAAAAATCGAAAAGAGGCTTAAAATACCTGTGCAGATTACACGATTTATAAAGAGCTTTTGCCTTCACAGGTAGCTGTGGAAATTGTTTAATGAAAAGAACAAACCAACCTGTATAAATACAGTGTTTTTCCCCTTTTTTTAGAATTTTATTTAATTTATTTGTTTTTTTTACCTTTATTTATGATTTACTTATCTTAAAGTTAATTTTATTTTCATTTTTAACTGAATAACCTTCAATACTGTGTTTTTTATACAAACCACAAAATGTGTTTTGGTTATTCTTTATTTTATATATTTTTTTCTATCATAGAAGCACTGCATAGCCTCTAAAAAATATTACTAAATATTTAAGAACCCTTAATTGCTAATTTAAAACTATTATCTTTCTCTGGGATACTATATATTATAATTTACTTAAGCTGTTAAATGGTTTTAAATATTCATAAAACATTGAAAAAGATATGTTTTATGTCTTAAAAATTCTACTTAGACGTTCGAAAATATTAGTACAATTAAAAAATTACTTATTAGATGTTTTGAAGAGTTTAAACTATTATCAAAAATCATATTACAAATCCTTAAAGCAGTTTTAACAGTTTTAAATGCTCATAAAATGTAGAACAATTTATTTATTATATTTTAAAAGCATTGCTTAACCTTCAGAAAATATTATAAAATTAAAAACAACTAATTGGTGATTTTATACACTTACCAACTTCTCGGAAAACCTTATAATTAAATACACATATTTAGCCCTTATCCTTCATAAATTAATATTAAATTTAAAGCTAAAAATTTTCACAATTTTAAATAAATAAAAACCTTATCAATTTCTTGGAAAATAAAAATCACTTGAATTCTTTTCCAATTATAATATTTATCTTAGATGGTCTGAATTACGAATATTTATTATTACACATTCTCGCCTGAGGCCAGATAAGCGTTCAGCTTTCTGCAGCAGTTCTTTGTCTTTAAGCTGTTTTACAATATATACATATATACCATGAATAATGCAGCTAACCCATTAAAAAATAACAAAAAAAAAGTAGAGCTAGCCTTGTCAAATTATATTTAATAACAAATAAGTGTTCTTAGCCCCCACCCTGTGGTTCTCTTAAAGTGTGCCAATTCCAGAACTCGTAGAGAAACCCCGACAATAAATTCCTCAACCAGCTTATCGCATATAATTGCTGCGATGAGCCACGCCCTGAAAAATAAATGCGCCTCCATTAATTGCCGGCACCCAATTTGCATTTTGCTTGAACAAGATTTTCACGAGCTTTCTCTTCCACTCTCGCTCCAGGGGCAACATCATCACCATCACCATCTTCGCTGGCCGAGAACGTGATCGCCTTCAGGCCGAGATCGGAGTGAGCCAGCGCCGTCATGGCGATGTCACCTGTCTTGGATGCGGCAGCCATTGCCGCTCGCCGTGATCTCAATGGGAATAAGACGGCAGCATCAACACGAACGCGCTCTGGAGCCTCATCGGCTACGAATTCGCCGCGTAAATCGAAAAAGACTATAATTAATTGGCTGGTGAACAGCAGTGGCAACAGCAGTGCTGATAGTGAAAACAATAATCCCAAAGCAAATACCAATCCGAATCCGAATCCAAATCAAAATCCGAGCGCGAATCAAAATTGCAGCTGTGAATCGCGCGCCTTTCGCGATTTCCGCGGTGTGCAAACTCTGCGTTTGCTGTGGAGCAAGCGCATCAAGAGTGCCAGCGAGGAAGCCTCTGGCCCCGGCACCCACTCCCACTACCACTCCAACTCCTCCTCCTCGCTGGGCACCTTGAAGAAGCTGAACAAGAGCGTCAGCTGTCTGGTGAACGCCTTCAACAACTCAAGGGATTGTGGAACACCGGAAAAATCGTTGGCCAAACGCGCCGCCAGTTTGCATAATCTTCAGGAAACAAACACCAGAAATCTTCAGCTGCAAAGGGAAAAGGATAATTTCTACAAGTACAAGAACGCCGAGCAGGCCAGGATGCGGGCCAAAATGAGGAGCGACCACAGTGAGGCCAGTGAAAAACGTTTAAAAAGTGACGACAGCACCAGCTCACCTGCCATGGCAGTCTTATCAGCTGCAGATAAGGTGGAACCAGAGGTGGAGGAGGTGGCAGTGGAGAATGAAGAGGAGGAGGAGGAGCAGGTCGAACTGCGGGCCAAGCAAGAGCGTAATAGCGGCGAGCATTTCAGTCTCAGCGCGGCGAGCGCCCTTAACGGCGGCGGCGGCAGTAGCGATTCTGTGAACACCGCCCACTCTCGCGCCTCCCCCTCAATCTCTTCCAGCGTCACAGCGACGTCATCGGGCACAGGCCGTTCCGGGGGTCGACGCAAATATAGCTTTAAAACGCACGCCGGCAAGTCATATCTCCAGCACCATCACTCATCGCGACGGATTAGCAGCATGGAGTTGACGCACAGCTCCAGCTCTGGCGGCGGCGGCGGCGGTGGCATCAGTCTGGTGGCCAAACTGACGCAGCAGTTTAACGAGATCATCCAGAAGGATGCCCGACTCCTGGAGCAGGTCAAGCGGAACAATGGCGTGTGGCTGTCACGCGGCACTCATGTCTACAAGATTGTGGAAAAGCAACCCGCCGCCGAGTCCAGCGAGGAGGGTAGCCGCATCTCCATGGTTCAGCGAAATATCAAAAAGTTTGAAAAGCTGGAGAAGCCCAGTGTACCGCTAAAGAGCGAGCAGTTAATGCGGAAGCACCAAGAACTGATGGCAAGTGGAGGCAGTGCCAGAGGGAGCACACTTTCGCGGGGTCCTCGGACCAAGAGGAATCTCAAGCTGCCGCCGGGAAGTCCAGGTATTCCCGAACTGGCAGTGGTCAGTGAGGAGGTCAAGACCCCCAAGGAACCAGCTAAGCAACCAAAGTTAAGCCCCACAGAGCCACTGCCCGATGAGCATCAAGAAGCTAATGCTGAGAAGCTGCGAGATGAGCTGAACTTTGTTGCAGGCGAGACAGAAGAGGAGGAGGATCAGCGTCAAAAGCAAAGGAAGCACAAGTATGCCACAATCTATGAGAAACTGCGGTTTACCTTTGCCAAGGGCAAGAAGTCAGCTAGTCCCTCACCCACGAAAGGAAGATCAAAGGAGGAGGTGTCCCTGGAAGAGGAAGATGTTTCTAAAGAGGAAGCTGTCAGGGAGGAACTTCCCAAAGAAAGATCACTCAAAGAAGAAGCTCCAAGAGAAACAGAGCTAAGGTTAAACATACCCAAGGAAGAGGTTCCAAAGAACGAGGAAATTCCCAAGGATGAACCTCCCAATGAGGCCATTCCAAGTACCCTAGAGGACCCCTCACCTGTTCTTCCCCTGCCCCCCTGCATTGATGCCGATTCCAAAATTCTGGACGCCCTCGAGGCTGTGGACGATAAGCTTAAGGTGCTCAATCCCCCAAGTGATGTGTCCGCCCAGGATGGCGAACTCCTACTAGGAGCCAACAATGACTTCGAGCAGCGCATCCTGCCCAACAATTCCTTCGTCTATCAGGCGGCTAACAAGCAGATCTCCAACAATCAGATCCTGCTTAACCAGGCAGTGAATGTCACCCTGGTCAATGCCATCGAGGGCGAGCAGATGATCATGGAGCAGAAGCAGCTGATGAAGGACAAGGCAGCGGGGCTCAAGGGGGAGCAGAAGAAAGAGGAGCTGCCGGAACCCGAATCCATCTACGAACCCATCACACCCATTGGCAGTGAAACCAAGACTGAAATCCTGACCTCCAGCCTCTTCAAGATAGTCGCTCAAAAGTCGGAGATTGTGGAGGACATATACCAAACCGTGGAGGAGACAACCAAAACCAAAACCACTGCCAAGCCCAAGCTGAACATCTGGCTGGAGGGCTACGAGTCTATTGCCGGCTCCCAGGAGTCATCTCCTCTAGCCTTTGATGGCTACGAGTGCATTGGCCAGGAGGAGATGGCCAGTACGCCCATAATCCTAGGAACTGGCACCTTGGGCCGCAATACTCGCGATGAGCTCCCAGAGCTTCCCATGAGAGTGCTGCCAAAATCAGCGACGCCTCTGCGACCCGCTCCTCCCAAGCCGGGGGCCAAGGAATCCGAGGAGGATGAGAACATCTACGACACCATCAAGGGCTGCTACGAGTCCATGCACTGCAAGACCTCCTCCTCGTCCTCATCCAGTGGCGGAGCTACCATCACCACAGATGCCATTTCCCTGGGCTCCAATTGCTACGAGAGCATCGCGCATTTCCGCAAGGCTAAGATGGCCACGGGACAGAACCAGGGATCCGCGGGCAGCTGCATCCAACTTTCGAGCAGTGGCTCTACTCTAACCATCTCCTCGGACCACAAGACCAACAGCCTGTACGAGTCCTCGCTGGCGGCCAACGGTTGCGTGGTCTATGGGAGTGCCAGTGTGGGTTGCCGTTCCTCTGTGGGCAGCAGTGCCGGAAGTCGGGACAGCGGCAAGCCAGGCGATAAGAGATCCTCCATAGCGGGCTCGAGCGACAACAGCGATGCCTGGGTGGACATTTCGGACGGCGAGCATGGACATACGAGGGTGGAGCTGGCCACCGAGGCTCAGTTTATTGTGTAAGTACAATTCTTAGACTTATATTTTAATGGGAAGTTTTAGTTTAGGATTAATAAAAAGAAGGAATTTAATTAAAAGGTGAGGTTTCTGAATGCTGAATTTATATTTTTCGAACAGATAAGCTATCAATGTAATCTTGTGTTTACTATTTGCAACACATTTTGTGTGATTTCCACCTTTTTTTTTAATTTCTTGTTTATTTCTGTTCTATAAAGGCTAATTTATAATATATTTCAAGTGCTGATTGCGTTTTAATAGGGTAAACATTTAATATATAATATATATCAACACTTAACACTTGCAATAGTTAACTTTAAATGCTTATTTTTAATAAAAACTTGGCGGAGGCGTAACCTCTACGAATTAAATGTATATAGTAATCTCTTACATAGCTCAGTTTGAAGTAACATGGAGAAATTATCGCAATACATATTGTTATTTTCCTGTACAGCGGAACTGCAATTCCCCTTCAACGCCTTTTATATAAATTCTGCGTATATTGCTTATCAGTTTGTTTGGGTTTCGCCTTATCTTATCGCCCTGGGCCAAGACAAGAACCGCAGGGGTTCCGACCGGCTCAATTGCTGTTGCCGTCAATAAATGGTGCAACATCGGTGTTTAAATACATATATATATCAAGTATGTATATATTTAAGCCCATAGCTAAAGGTTGACCCCAAAAAACTATACTGAAATGCAGGTCAAGGTGGCTGGAGTTGAGCTCTTGACTTTTTTAGTGGCATTACCTAAGCGATTTTTAAAAGCAACAAAGAATAATTAGTATAGAACAAATAACATAAATATATTTTGTTTCTATACAGTAAGAAAGGGTTACTTAGTCACTCTGTTATTTTTCATTTGCATAATCTCATTTATAAAAAAAAAAAACCGAGCAGATAAACTCTACTACGACGTCAGAGAAACCAAAACAAAACGAAATTGCTGTAAGTAAGCGAAAAAAGAAACTACAAATAATATACATATATTAGAGAATATATATCAAATCTATAGAAAATTTCTTGCTCATTTGTCAAACAAACTCTGGCATAATTTCAACAAATTAAGAACTATTTAATAATCATTTACTTAATTAGTAAAATGTCACGCTCTGCTCTGTTCCATTTCTTTTTCATTAATTTTGTTAAGTTGCAACACTCAGCCGGATGGTTGATTGGAACTCTTCAGAGCGCCAACTCTTTCCCCCTACTAATTAGACCACTGACCTACAATTTGCTACGTTATCAGTCGATAAGATTGACTGACTCTGACGGGCCTCTTGAGGGAAACCCTAGAAATTCTGAGAGTCTAGAGGCAATCCAAGCACTCTTGCCAGTCAGCACCCAGCATGGTTGGAGGAACCACATCAGAGGGCTCTTGCCAGTTTGATCGATCGGTTTTGGGGGGAATCATGAAGTACTTAACCGCAACTATTTTAAGTCAATTAAATCAGCCTTAAGTAGTGAACGATTTGGTGTAAATATCTTTGCCCTTGGTCACTTTCAGTGTTCGGGAACGGTTTAAGCCGCATCGCACACGCAGCCCAGATTGGTCGAAACGCATCAGAGACAAAAGACTGCAGAAGAAGGCGATAAGCTGCATTGAGGGTGAGTAATATCCATAAATAGAGTATAAATATACAGAATGAAACAATAGTTAAAGCTATAAGATAAGCCTAAATAGTTTAAAGAACCTAAGAAAGTGCTTACTAGGAAATGGGGCGATTGTATGCTATTATTAGCTTATAAATAAGACAATAGGTATTTTAAGATTGATTTTGCAAAATTTATAGCTAAATATTGTTTATTTTGCATTTTGTATTTATATAATTCGAATTTTTTAACAGTTTTTAATTATTGTTCGGCGAATTGTACAAAATCGTAGTTCTTTACCTTGGATATAAGACATAAAATAAGACTTAAGATTAGATTAACATTTCAATACATTTAATGAAGCAACATATAATTTAAATAATAAGCTTCACAAAATTCCAAACCAAATTCCACATATTACGTATACGCATTACGTATTTTAATTCGAAAATATTACGTATACCTTACGTTGTCCAGCTTATAATCCAAAAGTTCGCCTTTATGCGATCGCTTGGTTCGTGTCTGCGCTAAGCTTTGCCATCCACAAGTGTAACTGTCTGTTGAGTGTGGACCCTGAGTCTGTGACTTTGGCGAGCAAACCCCCAATAATTATCAACTGTTTAATTGCTGCGAGCGCCGCTAGCTACTTTGCCTTTTGATAAATATGCATAAATGGTAGCCGTAGCCCAAAGAAAATGCCAAAAGTGAAGCGGAACCCGTAGTGATTAACAAGGCGAGCAGCTAGCAGAGCGTTTAATTAGCCGAGCAACCTTTTTTTTGTACAAATGAGAGTGAGAGTGAAGTAAGCCCAGCTTACGGAGAGCGGAGAGGTAGTGAGACAGGTTCCACACAATGCCCATAAAGTGGACGCAACGTGCAATTTGCTCATTGTTGTTGTTGCCGCAGCAGCATGCTCCCGCTCTCCGTGGGGATCCGTGTGGATCCCACCTCTCATTCGGTAAAACGCGCTCCACTCGAACGGTCCGAAAAACTCGGCGGACTGTTAAAACAGAATTTGTGTGATAAATGTGAATATCGGTGTGCATAATTAATGATGTTGCTCTAATAATAATCTGTGAAAAATAAACAAAAGAAGGCGAAATGAAATTAAATGAAACAAGAGCATTAACAAAGCTCTCAGAAAACACAGAGAGAGGGAGAGAGATTGAGAGCCAGTGCAGTTTGCAGTTACAAGTTTTTAGTGTGCTTTGTTTGTGCTTACTTATGTGGAGACGTCACGAACTGAAACCGATGCCGATGATTTTATTGTTGCCCTTCCACCATCCACACCCAACCCCCCGCATCAACCCCTCTCTGAATTATTGTTGCTTTTGTTTGTGGCGATGACGAAATTGTTTAGCGAAAACGAAAACCAGTCTAGAAACATAAAACGCCAGCCAACAGCTCACAGGGCAACCTTGAAGAAGTCTTAACGAAACACAAAGCAAAACAAGGGAAAAAGCGTACAGATAACCGTTGTACATCCAAAGGAATCGCGCGATTTGCCAATTTACCAATTTACCAATTCGGCGGATGACTTTTGCAAAAATAGTTGTAACTAGCACGAAAAAAAAACTCCCCTCTTCATAATGGGCAACTATTGCAACAAAAGTTTACAGACTTTGTGCAATGTGCAGTGCGAGTTCGAGTGCGAATCCGAATTCGAAATCGAGGAAGCATGTTTACAGCGCACACAAAGAAAAAATTTAGCACTTTGAAGTTTATATTGAAAAAATATTTTTTCTAATTGATTGTAAAACAAAGAATGTATAGTTGAAAATATTAAAAATAATGACGCCCTAGTTTCCCATGAAGCTTAATTAATGTTCCATATTTTTAAAAAAGATTCTTGGTTACCATGTCGATTTTATTCGTAAATTTCATAGGAAAAATCCGTAATATTTATTTCAACGATTAACAGATCAAAATGTCATAATATTATAGCGATTCGAGTTAAAATATAATGCTCAACATTAATGAGTTCTAAATATTTGTACCTAAAAAAACAAAGGCCTGATTCTTATTATTCTTGTGATTAGAAAGAAACCATATATTCAGGTTTCATAATATTTTTTTTTTACTTCTCTCAGTGTTACACGTAATCCTACAAAAAAGGCTTTGTGCGAAATATGCGATAGTGTCTCTGAACCAATCCCCTCTCCCAAAAGGAGAGTTCAGCGAACGCAGTTGGCAATTGGAAAATATCTTGTAATTGCTTCATGTTTCACGGGTGAAACCGAGGCTCGCTTAGGCTAAGCCCGCTAAATGGAAATTCTCAGCTTAACTTTTAACTTTTACCCGGGGCACGCTCAACTCTGGCTCGTTACGAATACCGGCTACGAACTTTGCTATGTTATTTATTTTTTTTTTGTCGTCGCCCGACACGCAACGCCCGCAGCGAAAGTGTCGTGGAAATTCAAGCTTGAGCCCAGAGCGAATCAGACTCTGGCTTGAGGCGATGCAATGAAAATTTATGAGCCCACTTGTCGCATCCAGGAAGAGATAATGCTCGATTTTGGGAAGCTACGGAATGGATGCACATTTTCAATTAGATGACTTGATAGCTGAACAGGGCAACCTCGAAAATGGAAGCCACGAAAACGAAAGAATGTTGTAATAAAGATCAATTAGGTGAATAGCAGCCTCACTATTTGAAGATGTGGCCTATGATGTGGCAGAAAGATGCTCTAATTACCAAGAAACATATGTACCATATAATTCATTTTAAGGGAAGCTTACAACATTTTCAAAGAAATTGATTATCAATTTTGAATGCACTTCATTTAGATGACTAAGGCATTAATTAAGAAACAAGAAATATTGCCTTAATTACTGCGAAATTATATCATTTGCTTTGTAGTAAGCCTTGAATAACTGCAGCTGAAACAGATAAATAATTTATAACAAAATTCGTAATTGGTTGCATGCTGAAAGTTCAAACTCACTCTGGGGTTTTTCGTAATACATTGTTTTTAATGATTAATTTTCAGCAAACTCCCAAAAAACTAACGTACAACATATTAATGAATATATATCATTAATGTACAGGTTCTGCAGATAATGAGATATATTATGAAAACAGTAGATATTAAAGTCAATTTACAAAAACTTAAAAGCAAATAGTTGCTAAACGGATTATTATTTTCAAGTTTAACAAAGACATTTGGTTGCTATCAGCTATCAGTCGTTAGCTTGTTTTCTTACGTGACCAAGAGACGATTGAAAGGCAATGACATCGTTTGGCACTTAATAATCTTAACCTTAATGCGTCGTCCGATCAATCAACCGTTGGATGCGATCCGCTGATCAACTGGATTTCTTTCCAACTGTCAGTGCAGCCAGCATTAATTGTTAATTGCCTGCGAAGAAGAAACAACAGCAGAATCGACCGGCCTTGCACTTGCTGTGCATTCCATTAAACAAAAGAGACCCCGGGATCAGCTTCCTCAGCTTATGTGTAAATGCAATTTGTACACTACACCATTCTGCACACTCGCTGTTTACAAATGTATCTCATTGCTAGACCATAGTGGGTTTCTTTTTCTTGTACCATCTCGCGGTTTCTTTGTTCGCTTCGACGAGGCGATGGTGCGGCTAATGAAATAAACCATTTCCGTATTGGATGTGAATGTTCGTTTTGCACGCACCAACAAAGGCCTAAATTCGCAGAGAGATAGAGAGAACTGAAGCCTGTACGTCAGCAATAACCTGAAACCGGTAACACTGAGCTGGCCGAGATCCCAGCTCCTTGTTTTCGAGCCAGAACCAAACTCCCTAGCGGCCCACGCGCAACAAGTGTCGCCGCCGAAAAAGTATCTTGTTTCGTTCAAGATATGAACACAAAGACCGGGACAGTTGAGGTTGAAATAATAGCAGAGGGTTGGGTTTTCTTTTTAAAATAATAATTAAATAAATTAGCACTGAAAGGGTAAAAATAACAGGTTTCCTTCAGGTTTTCTTTATAAAAAATTAGCTAAATTTAAATTGATTTTATTTCCTATAAATGCTCTATTAAAACATTATCTTGGAATTATATAACAGCACTTGATCTTTAAATTCCCGTTCCGCTTTGTCTTTACAAGATGCTATTTACAGCAATTATAGGCTGCATTCTTGAGTGCTATTATTGGGACCGCAACTGTAGATGTATTCATGCCATATTAAACTCATATTCATGCTCAGATCGGGCCTCAGCTTGCAGATCTTGACTCAGTGCCTGGTTTTATTGGCTCTCTCTCTCTCTCTTCCTCTCTCTCTGCGGAACCGGTTGGCATTCGCTGCGCTTGCCTGCCTCCTCATCTCCATGATATTACGTATACGTAATATGCGATCAGATACCATCTAGTCCACGAGCACACTCAGCGTTGGAATTTAATGTTCTCTGGGTGGAATTTTCTAAGTTTACACATGGCTTGCTGGCAAAGTGTATGAAAAAATGGCTTAAATTCATTTGAAAATTGCCAAATTCGTTAGTTTTCAGGGCATTTGATGTGCGGCACCTGCCACACAGCACAACACATCATGGTGTTTGATTTTCCAGCCATGTATAGTGACTGTCTGCATTCAACCATGATTCCATTATAATTTGCGCTATTTTGCATGCCCCTGCTTTGGGTGTCTGCTATTATTTTGCTTTATTTTAGCTTAGGTTGGTTTAGTTTAGTTTAGTATAGCACTCGCCGCCTACGGTCTGGTCTGGTCTGGCTGATATACTATACGGCTTATAAGGCCAGCAGCTTTATTGTTGTGACACTCGGAGAGTCGGTTTAATTAGCATATCGGACATAGTGGACAGTGGACAGTGGGCTGAGTATTTCAATCAGAAAAGGGCAGACAATTGCAGCAGCTTTAATTGCTTTCAATTGAGTGATTTTTTCCTAAGAACAGAGTTCAAAATTCCAGAAGAACAAGCACAACTCCACACTTGAAAGAATAAGCCATACATTTTGGAAAACAAAGTGAATATAATTTAAGAAAAAGTGTAAAGAAAATATATAAAACCACATTAAAAACCTAAAACTCATCAAATTTAAAGCAACATCATTAATTCAACGCCCTCAAAATGCTATTTAAGAATAGAAATATTGTTATAAAAAGAAAAACCATATTAAGAAAATAAAAAATTACTTTTGAATCGAAGAACAAATAAAAAACATTTTCTTTTTATGGCAAATTTCTTAAATAGAAAAGAAAATATTTTATTTTTAGTGCTAGGCCTTTGAGTGAATCATTGATTGACAGGCGGTTGACCCCCAAAGATGTGACTAGATGTCGTCAATTAATCCCAACAGCGACCAGCGCCTGAGCTGCTCCAGCAGCCTGAGCAGCAGCGGTCATCCCGCCGATTTGGTAACCCTTCCCCGCCAGCGTCGACCTCGTGCCGCCGGCGAGGTGGCGGTGACCAGCGGTCAGAAAAACTCCAGTTGCGTGTATCTCAATGGGCCCGTGTCCGCCGAACCAGTGCGTCCCGCTCCCGAACCGATCTACCAAAACGAGGCGGCAGCCATAAGCCAGCGCTGCAGCCATGCCCACCAAAGGTCTCAGCTGCTGACCTCCATGCGGGTGAGCCACGAGGTGTCCCCGGAGTGTAAAGAGCATCCCACAAAAGTCATAATGACAGTGAGCACTTTCGTAGGTTCGTTCTGGTAGAAAAACTATTATTTAAAATTAATTTAATTATATATTTTAGTATTAAGATACGAAGTTAGATGTAATACAACTTTTTATAATACTATTTTTAGAGCTTTAACGTTAGTTCTAAGTTACTGAAGAGGATGCTGTCAGCATTCGCAACCTTTAAGTCTTGCCACATTTTATTTATTTGTATAAATTATTAGCTTATAATCTTAAAATTTGTATATTAAACGAACTAAAAACTTAAGTTTATGTATAAAGTAATAAAACTATAATAATTATCTTTAAATCTCCTTTAGACGACTCCGATCACTACTACGAGACGCTGTCGCCCCTTGGGAACAAACGCCATTCGACGCAGTTGCTGCGTCCTAACCAGGAAGTGGTTCGAACCAGCGGAATCCGTGCATCGCAGCGCCGCTCCAAGAATCACTCCGCCTCCGCGCTTGCCCTGGGCGAGCATGTGGTCATCTCAGATGACTACGACTCCTTTGAGACGGACAGCGATGATCCAGGCGAGGGAGAGCCGGATCAGCAACAGCGAAATGTATGTATTACTCTCTTTTGTTCCATTTAAATGATTAATTTTAAACATTTAATTCCCCATTCCAGCACAACGACAGCGGTGTGGATATGCGCAACCATCGCCTGCCAAAGCCCCCTCCTGCCCAAAACCAAGTGTACGAGTTTGTACGCAAGTTCCGGGACTTTATCTCCAGCAAGAAATCGCCAAAGGGCAGCCAGCAAAAGCTGTACGAGAACACAACTGCGGCCACGCAGTTCTACGTGGAAAGTGGCAAGCGGCCAGCGGAGGTAAGGGAGTACGAGAACACAGAGTACGGACCGGAAAGGAATACCACGACCACGAACCCGCACCAAGAGCTGCCGCCAGTGATGAGAGCCAAGCAGAAGAACGGCAAGAGTCTGCGTTCCCGTATTCGCAAGAGCTTGGTTGGATCCAGCTTCGACACCAAGCACCTGGACTCACTAGCGGAAACACGAAGCACTTTTTATGTGGAGGACCCCGAGGGATTGCTGCCGACCTTGCAGTTGCCCTCCCCCGAGATCCATGGGTCTGGGGAACTGGATTCTGGTTTCTGTGAGAAGGCCTGCACACCCACAGCCGAGTCGCAAAAGTTTTCCACAGTAGCCCGCAAAGCCAAGAAGGAGGCGAAGGCCACCAGGCGTCGCACCACCATAGGACTGCGTCCCCATGATCCACCGCCCCCACCTCCGCCACCAATTGGAGGCAGTAAGACACCCACAGATACGGAGCTGCGAGAGCAGGAGCCTGGACAGACCACCTCATGGTATGCTGAGTGTGGGGTCTTCAAGCAGGCCAGTAATTCGCTCAATTCTCCGCGGGGCGACGAGCCAGTCACACCCACACCCAGTGCCGGAGGCATTAGCTCCTGGTACGCAGAGTCGGGTCTTTACCAAACCAGCGGTATATCCGTGGCCAGCTCCAGCGGCAGCTCCGGCGTCTCCACAGGCAACGAGGCTGGTCTGGGCGACGAACTGAACCCGGAGCCGCACAGCCTGTTCTCCAACGAGCCCCTCTATCAGATGTACAGCGCCGCCAAGCTGGAGGTGAGTTCTTAAACCTTTAAGAAAGAAACCATTAAAATTCATGAATCCACTTTCAGTCCATCACACGTGACCTGGAGGCGCACGAGGGCTCTGCGGATGGCTATGAGGAGATTGGCCAACATGCCAAGCAGAAGACGGAGCCGCTGGCGAAGCCGCGACCCACCGCCTTGCAGCTGGTGGAGCCCAAAAACGGACCTTCCCGCACTCTGTGGAGCGAGATCCCCGAGGTCATTCAATCCTGCATTCTGCGTGAGTATTTACATAACATACCTTATCATAATTATTATTTCACAATATTCTAAATTACAGCCACCTTGACCAGCCGGGAGCGCAGTCTGCAGGAGGCCAAGTTCGAGATCATCACCTCGGAGGCCAGCTACCTAAAGTCACTGAACCTGCTGCGCCGCCACTTTATGAACCACAGCGCCTTCGTGGATACTTCCGTGCTGAGTGGGCGGGATCGGAAGGCGCTCTTCTCCTACATTGTGCCCGTGCACGAGTGCTCGGAGCGACTGCTTACCGAGCTGGAGGCCTGCTGGCAGGACAACATTATGCTCCTGGGGCTAAGCCGCTGCATCTACGAGATTGCCGAGCGGCATTTTCACGTATACGTGGCCTTCTGTGAGCATCAGGGAAGGATGGATAGGACGCTCCGTCGCCTGAAAGAGTCCAAGGAGTCGAGTGCCTTCCAACAGCACTTGGAGCGGCTGGAGCAGAGTCCCAGCTGTTGCGGCCTCAACCTGCACTCGTTCTTGATGCTGCCCATGCAGCGCATTACCCGGCTGCCGCTCCTCATCGATGCGGTGTTCAGCAAAGAGTCGCCGCTGAACCGCGAGGAGTACGAAAGCTGGAAGCTGACGCTGGCCCTGGTCCAGAAAATAGTGGCACAGTGCAATGAGGCGGCCAATCGCTGGGAGCAGGCCTACGAGCTGGAGAGAATCGCCCGCCAGCTGGAATTCCCCTCGCACATCCGTGCTCTTGCCATTGCTCCGATGGGCGTGCCGCGGGCGGGTGCCAAGCCACGCTTCCTGGTCAAGCGGGGTGAACTCACCCATTTGATTTGGCGCGGCGAGGACGCCAAGCTGACCTTTGGCAAGCGCCTGACCAAGGCTAGTATCTACGCCTTTCTCTTCTCGGATCTGCTGGTGCTCTGCAAGCGGCGTGGCGAGTCATACTTCACAGTCTTTGACTATTGCCCGCGGAGCATGCTGACCCTGGCCGCTGGCGACACGCTGCCCACCAAGGACCTCAAGGATCAGGCCGGCAAGAACCTCATTCTGATGACGCTGCTGGAGAACTGCGAACGCAAGACTGTCGAGCTGGTATGTTTAACTCTAGACCTTTCCCTAAATGGAAACTAATATCTGTATTCCTTAGCTGCTGTCCTGCCCATCGGTGTCCGACCAGCAGCGCTGGCTGCAGGCCATGCGACCGCCCGAGGCGGAGACACCCGGCGAGAAGCTCTACGAGTCCTGGGACTGTCCTCAGGTGGTGGCAAAGCACAGCTACGAGTCCGACGAGCCGGATGTCCTTCAGCTGGAGCTGGGCGATGTCGTCAACGTTTCCCGCAAGCTGCCTGATGGTAAGAGATGCCTTTCTAAATATCCAAAACAAACACCTAATCTTCCTTGATTCCTTGCAGGCTGGTACCAGGGTGAAAGGATTCGTGATGGCGCCGTCGGCTGGTTCCCAGGAAGCTACACCGAGGAGCTGAACTCGGCGCACGTCCGCGCCCGCAACCTTAAGCAGCGGCACCGCCTGCTCACCTTCACGGCCACTTATCTGGAGGCGCAGAAGAGCAAGTGACCTGGCCAGAGGCCAAGGACCAGTCTTGAGCTGAGCAGGCGAGCAACGCCAACCATATATAGTCCGAAAACCAACTCTAAGTGAACTACCATATACCATTATATATATATACACTTTAGGAAATGTGATAATTATTTAATTCGATGTCGAAGCTGATGAAACGGGAATCTTAACAATTCTTCCCCTAGCGACTAAGCCATAGCGAGTAGTTGTATTTATGTATAATTGTGTGTTGATACGTAAGTGAATTCTCGATAAACAAATAAAAAACTAAAGGAAAGAAATAAAAGATCACCAAGTGTGGAAATATTATTAAATTATTTTGACTATAATGTTTTGTTTAAGGTTTTAAGAGTTCAGTTGACCCAATATAGAGCAGTGATTCATAAGAATTGTAAATGATTGGGAACGGGATTACCAAAGTTTACGAGTAAATACTTTATTTTATAATAATTAATAAACTATAAATAAATATTATTATAAAATACATTCCTATTTCATAAGGCGCTCACAGATATAACAATGCTTAAGTGTGCAATCCTGGACAAACATTTTACTTCTATACATTTCATGGCAATGTTCCACTCCGCTTGAATTGTTTGGTTCGCAGGGATACCAAAGGTATGATGCCACTGGCTTTCCACTTGGAAGCCAAACATGGCGACCTAGAGCCATAAAGTCATTGCCAGAGGTCCAGTAGTGATTTGAGTCTTGCTGATCATCTAGATATCTTTTGATAGCATGTGACGCGCAGACGCGCACAAATATATACGTAAGATATAAAATAAGGAATACACAATAGAAAACAACGAATATAGAATATGGAATAGATTTGAATTGAATGCGCGCGCGCGCCATGATCGCGCCCAAATGGTCACACTGGCCCAGGAAGGGCCTGGCCACACTATTATGGCAAAATATCTTCGGGTGCGGCGGTCACACTCGACCCTGCCAGAGCCCGATATAAGGCGAGCCTCAGCCCTTGGAAAGCATTCAGTTTTCGGCCAGCGATCGGCCAAGTCCTCTACCAGGAGCTAAGGGGAAGCCAACAGGAAGGAGTCACCCAAGGAGCACGGTTAAGTAAGGTATATTGGTAAGCGGTAACCCATAGTCGGACCCCGACCATATCTTACGTCTATAACTTGTGGAAGACCTTAGGGCCTCTCTGTACGTCTCAATATTGGAAGACCTAAGGGCCTCCCTATAAGTCTCTATTTATCTCGGTAGACCTTAGGGCCTCCGTGCACGTCTCAAACTTAGAAGACCTGAGGGCCTCTAAAACCATCTCTCTTGTAGAAGACCTTAGGGCCTCTAACAACTTCTCAATCTTAGAAGACCTTAGGGCCTCTACCACCCTCTCAAACTTAGAAGACCTTAGGGCCTCTACAAACTTCCCAATCTTAGATGACCTTAGGGCCTCTAAAAAAACTTCTCTCTTTTAGAAGACCTTAGGGCCTCTACAAACTTAGAAGACCTTAGGGCCTCTACAAACTTAGAAGACCTTAGGGCCTCTACAAACTTCTCAATCTTAGAAGACCTTAGGGCCTCTAAACAACCTCTCATCTTAGAAGACCTTAGGGCCTCTACAAACTTCTCATCTTAGAAGACCTTAGGGCCTCTACAAACTTCTCATCTTAGAAGACCTTAGGGCCTCTACAAACTTCTCCATCTTAGAAGACCTTAGGGCCTCTACAAACTTCTAAAGACTGGAAGACCTTAGGGACTCCACAAATCTGCTCGCTAACTGGAAGATCTCAGGGTCTCCGCTAACCAGTTATTCCACTAACTGGCAGACCTGAGGGCCTCCACCAGCTATTCTCACTCTAGGAGATCTGAGGGGCATCCGCGCACCGGCGTTTCACCGACACTGTCGACCCGAGCGGGAAGGATGTACCTGACCCTGAAGTGCGGCGTGCCAGAGCGACTACCCACGGCAGCAGACTAAATCCAATCTTTTTAACACTTGTAATGTTGGAGGCAATAAACAGATAATTATAGTTACGGCATATTTCTCGGCGTTCTACTCTGGGACCGGGTCGGCATCTCTTTCAGCAACCACCTCAGACAACAAATAAATTTCTGAGACGAACCCTGGCCATCCTTGAGCCCCGAGGAATGACCTAACCGTCACAAGCATTATACTTATTTATGGTATTGAAGGCGATCAAATTATAGCCCATGAACTCGCAGGGTTTACGCGCTCCGTACCAATGCCTCGGCTTAGTGTTTTCAATATAATACATTGTGTCGTCGATATAATGTAGAGTGGAAGATACTACAGAAAGGGAAATGGTTATATAGACTAATGCTTAACAAAAGGAACCCTTTTGAATTATAAGAATAAGAACAGGATCTCTTACCATTTGGACTATTACTTGCTCCTGATAAATGAAGCAGGCCCAAGAAGAATCCACTGCACAGTTTAAGCATTTTGTAAAGACTATTTTTGGTTCTTCTTAAAATGATACCCTTTTATACTTGGGAATTCTTCAATTAAATATTTATTTATTGCTTTAACAGATAAAATCATAAGTACCCTTTAAAGTCAATGAACTTGGCCTCTATCTTATCTTAAAACTACTCGGCCGTGGGGACTTGGCGGAAGAATGCGGAAAATTTGCATAATAATGCAAAGAACAATGAGAAAATTGCATAATTTCCTGCGCAAAATAAAGTTTATTTTATACTGAAATAAGAAGAAAATAAATAGAAAATAGTTGTATTTTTATGGTTTTTTATTCATTGCAATCTGGTTTCCTTTAAATTGTTAAGGAGTCAAGTTGAGCTCACATACATAAAAATACTTGACCGTACAAGGCTCATCATTCATTTTATAGGTACCCCTATATCTGAATGAGTCGCAATGCTCCTGTCCGTTCTTATTGTCTGGCTGTGAGACACCCCAAAGCTCCGATGGAACGGAAATACCATTTGGAAACCATGCATGATGCCCAAGATGTATAAAGTCAGTTCCAGATGTCCAGTAGCCTTTGGTCGCTCCCGTAGCATCCATAAACCGGTTAATTGCGTTGAATTCCTCTATTGTCTCAAACGAAATGAGGTTGAAGCCCATGCTTTCGCAGGATTTACGGGCCACATACCAATTCTCACTCCTTTCGTCAATATAATATAATGAGTTGCCATTATGTAATAGATATTTAGAAGTTACATTCACAAGTTTATAGGAGTCTAAAAGATGAAAATGATTTTAGTTATTATTATATGTAAGTTAGGTAACTCACCTTTACTGGCTTCAGATAGATAACTCAGGCTCAGAAGGACCACAAGTAGACTGCACACTCTAAACATCTTCCCAAATGTGTTTTGGTTCCTTTTAAAATGTTCCGCCTTATATACCCTGGTAAATTTGTATCGCCTATAAATGCGCTTGAGTCAACAGATACTAATTCAATCAATCACAAGTACACTCTCTAAGCATTTTGTAAATAATAACTTTTTAATGTGTTATAGATAATATTTGAATTGACTTAAACCAAGAGCCTATACGACAGGCAGATGGCAAGACCAATATACATACATACATATAATCATACTTCACAACGTTGGAAAATTCCGTAGAAAAATTATATATACTAGAGCTAGGAAGAAATTAATTCAAATACATCGATTATTTTCAATATCTCAGAAAATAACATCGATTAAATGAAAACCACAAATCCAATATAAAACAACACACATTTTATAAACTAAATAAAGCAAAATAAAGGTTTAATAAAAAACAATTTGTATTAACCACTAGTTTTTGCAGGAAAAAAACGATCCTATTTGCAGTTTTAGGTACATCGATAGTTTCAAAACCTATTCAGAGCATCGACCAAAATAAATAGAATCGAGGAATTCGATTTAAAAATGATTTTTTTGCGCTCTGATATATACATAGGTGAAATAAAATAAAAGGAATACAAATATATAATTTTCCACTCGTTTCCATAATAATTTATGGTATCTCCTCCATTTTGTAGACATTTCTAGACACTGGCTCCCAAAAGTATGCCCAATTGTTGATGCACACTTCTGGTAAAAATGTAAAAAACAATTTTACATAACTTTCTTATTTGTGGAATCTAAAAAGGTAACCTGTACACTTTAAAAGTTTCAGTCATTTTAATTAAATTGTTGATGTACATTTAATAACATTTTTGCATTTGCCCTTTAATTTTTAAATAAGTAATATCTGTGCTTGGGTATCTAAATCGATAAGTAAAGAAATAGCTTTCATTCAAATGTGAAAACTGAAAGGTCTGTAACAAAGATTCAGTGTCCCTTTTTCGAAAGTGAAAACAGGAGCAAGTCTGAATTGCACTCCAATTGTGGTCCTAATCAAGGCTTTAGTAAAGTATATAGAGAGAAAAAGTCCGATAAGTCAGATCTACAAAAATAATAATAAATTATAATAGCTAAAAATAACGGAAGCATTTGTATATCCCATTCTTAAATATCAAACAATTCCGAATTTAAACCCAATAAATGAAACACACCACTCGCAAATTTGTATTTTCAGTTTTTGTTTATATTCTTCTTTGCAAAAATATATACACATTTTGTCTGCATATCCTCGAGGTACTTCCTCGAATGCTCTTTAACTTACTTTAGTGGCTGCACTCCTTCCCTAGGCATATTGTAAATGTATACAATTAATTCTATGATTATATTACGGCTGTCATAAATTATTAAATCTAAATCAAGCACTACAAAATTGGGGGGAGGGGGCGGGGCAAGATATGTTTTTGGCGTCCGATCGATCCGATAGCAGCGCCCCGTCGAGTGCTGCTAAGCCGGCCATCGCCAGCGCAATCTGACCCAAATAATTTACAATACTTCTTCATGGGAGCGTGATGAGTGGATGTGGTAAATTTCGATGAATCGATGAAGTGGTCTGGTTCGAGGACTAAGGCTAAGCTATGGCTCACTAACGTATCCTGCATTAAGGCGCTAGATTCACTCACGTCTATAAATATATATCACAAAATCAGTGAAATGAAAATTCGCTGGAGTATTTGCATGTTTCGCTTTTTGGATGATGCCTTGATGAGAGCAGAGGCTGATTGAAGGGGTCTTCAGCTGGCGGCGACTGTTACCTGTCACCTGAAGCTGATGCCGCACTTGCGGCTGATCTTGGGCGTGTGTATATAGGCGATGGACAGCAGCAGCGGCACATCGTTCTCGGACAGCTGCAGCGGATTGGTGATATCGCTCAGCCGGCAGGGATCTGTTTCCAACAGGAAGGCGGCCAGGGTCTCCGATTGCAGATAGATCTCCTGCAACTTGGACTCCAGAAACGACAGGCACTGCAAAAGAAATTAGGAAAGTTATTGGAAAAGTCTCTATAAGATTCAGATCAAGGAGTATGCACCTCATAGGCGGGTATGCCACCGGCATGCATGGCCTGCACGGTTTCCAACATGCTGGACACCAGCTGTGACATTCCCACCGGCGAGCTCTGGCCACCGGCATACGGAAACTGCTGCGTTTGCGACGATATGAGCCGCACATCCCACTTGTCCATGTCCGCCACAATGGCTATATTCTCCGCCGGCTGTGAGATGAGCGAGGCAGAGCGCGCGGCCAAAGCCAGATCCTCACGCAGATGCATTTCCCATTTATTGGGCGGAGCACAAGTGCCCTGGAAAATGAGGAATATCAATTATAATAGTCTGGTTAGAGGCTTGCAAAGATCTGTACACCAACCTGGAGTACCATGTCGGAGACATAGTGATCGCTGACGCTCAGCAGCAGCGAGGGAATGAAGCCGGCTCGCAGTTGTTCGCCCGGCGAGTCGTCGTCCTGCGGCAACTCCTTCACACCCGGAACGGGCAACTTCAGCAGCTGCTGGGTGACATTAACCGCCGCACACTTGGCGGCCACCGAGGACACTGAGCTGCGCCCAGAGGGCACCCGCTTGGGCTGCTGCTTACGCATGTACGTGGTCTGCGGTGTCGTCGGAATCAGTGGCTCGGCCGACTTGAGGGTGTCAATGGAGGCCGCCGAGTTCACCGACTGTAGGACCTTGGAGCTGGTCACATTCTGATTGTAGCAGTGCACCTCGTCGGTTTCAAACTCCAGCTCGGTGGCGTTGGAGGGTGTCTGGTTCCAGGTGGCCGAGGAGCTGAGCCCGCCACCGCCACTGCTGCAGACCACACAGCGATCCGTGCTGGTGGTGGTGGTGGCCGTGGGAGTTACAGGCGTCGGCGGGGCGGCTGTGGAGCTACTACTGGCCGCCAAGGTGGCCGTACTGTCACTGCCCTTGAGAGCTGCCGCCGCCTCGCTGGCCTCCAGCTTGGTGGCCTTGTCCATGAGCAAATCGTAGTTGGACATCACCAGGTTCTTGCTCTTCATGTAGTTGGTAGCAATCTGCGGATACTGCTCAAAGTTGAACTTCATGCCCGAGTGCTTGCTCCTGTCGTGGGTGCGCTGATGCTGGGCGCAGAGCAACAGGCCAGGTTTGGTGTCGTGGTCCCCACTGAGATCTTCGCTGCTCTTCTTTAGATTGACCAGCGGCTCGTTGTCGCCGAGGACAAAGACAACGCCATTGCCATTGTCAACGGCTGAGGTTTGCCGGCAAATGCCATGCTCACGCTCGATCAGCTTGTGGCAGTGGTCAAAGTGGATCTGCTCCTCCAGACTTACGTTCTCCTTGATGGGCTCGATGCCCCAGGTCATGCGATCGCTCTTGCCCATGCTGTTCTGGGTGATGAGATCCGAAAGGGACAGATGCGAGGCCCTTCTCTCGTGGCTCAGTGGCTCAAAGTCAGTGGGTCCGCCGCCCGCCTTGATCAGCGGCTGGTCGCCCTCTACGGAATAGCTGCTGCAGCGGCGCTCCAGCTTACGATTGATAATCCGGATGCCCTGCTGCAGCTTGGCCAGATCACTGAGACTGAGTCCCTCTTTAACCCCCGCCACTGGCACCATGTTCCAGAAGAAGTTCTTCTTCGGCGGCGCCTCCACGTTGTTGTCCTCGATAAACTCGATGGCCTCGATGGCCCCGTCATCGACGGAGCCTGTGCCCACAGAGCCAGTGGTGCCGCTCGACTGCTCCTCCTCCATGCACAGCTCCACGTTATCTGGCGTGGTCACTGTCAAACGGATCCGGCCGTCCTTGCCAGTGCGAAAATACTGCTGCGCCTGGCGGGCCAGCAGCGTCTTCTTGTCAATGCCCGTGTCCATCAGGTAGTTGCCAATTCGCAGCTCCTGCTGCACAAAATGCGAATCCCGGAAGGCCAGCACTGTGGGAATCTCGTTCTTCTTCAGCGTCTGCATGCCATCCCTGGCATCTATGGATCCCGGATCCATCCCATCGCGATTCAAATCGCTGTCATCATCCTCGCCGTAGCCATTCAGTTCGCCATCCTCGTCGTCCGCATCATCGGCAATGGCATTCAGATTCTGCTTGCAGGTGGCCGCCCTGCTCAGTCCCCGCATCTGCGTCGGAGGACTTTTGTGCCGCTCCTGACCGGCACCAGTCTGACTTTGGCTCTGGCCTTGCGCCACAACCAGATCGTTGATGAGTTGCTTGTTGAAGTCCTCTCGCTTGGCCGCTCGACGCACCTCGCTGCAGCGTATGAAGTAGGTGAGCACGTTAAGCAGCTTCTCCACCCAGAGCTTCTCCGCTCCGCAAACAATGGTGCGCGCCAGCTTTGGGGGCATGCCGATGGCGCCATACAAGTCGCCCAGTTGGGCCCACAAAGCGTTGTACGGATGCTTCTGGGCCACCTGGATAAGCTTGGCCCGCTGCTCAATGGCAGCCGCCGAGGCGGAGGACTCCGATCGCCTGGAGCCGGCGCTATTGAAGGCGGAAACGGTGGCCACCCAGCCCAGGTGATGCGTGAGAATCCCCGTCAGCATGGTGCTGATGAAGCTGCAAGCGGAATAATGTATAAATATAAGTAATCATTTAATACTGCTTCTATTTTGAGAATTTAACTTACAAATTAGAGTCCTTGGTGTCAGCAAAAGAGAGCAGGTCGCACAGCTCCTTGATGAACCTCTCGGCCACAGTCTTGGAGTACTTGCTGCCGCTGGTGGTGATGCTGAGCCAGACGGGCGTCTTGATGCGCGGAGCGGTGAAGAGATCGCTGAACCACTGTTGCGTATCCTGCCACGCCTGGAACATGATTTGCAGGAAGTTCTTGTGATTGATGTACGCATGCTCTGTGCTGGCCCTCAGTCGGCTGAGCATGGACTCCAGCAGGGCAATATGCTCGCTGCAGAACAGCTCCATCTCCTCCTCGAAGGACTCGCTCATCGAGATGCACACGGCCAGTCCCAGCTTGGCCCTGCGACGCATGTTGGCCTGTCGCCGGCCGATTTCCGGATTGCTACGCGACTCGTTCGCACTGTAGCTGGCGCGCCTGTACTGTGGCGGAGCCATGCCACCGCCCTCGCTGCCGCCGCTGCCATTGCCTCCTCCAGCTCCACCACCACCACCTCCGCCTGAAGCCATCGCATAATTGTCGCTTAGGAAGCCGATAAAATCGTTCTTGGAATGCTCGTTCTCAAAGGAGGTGCGCAAATTGCGTGAGATTCGTCGCTGCAGGCAGCCATCGCTGGCAAATCCGTCCAGGTAAGGCGAGGAGCCCGAGTAGCAGGCCGAGTCAACGCTGAGCTTCCTCATCGCATCCGACTGGTCGGAGAGCACGCTCCCCAAGCTGCTGCGCGTGGAAGAGTACTGATAGGACCACTGATCCACGCCAGCTCCGCTGCCACTCCCGCTGGCCGAATATCCCGAGTCTGTGGCCGTGCTGTATGTGGAGGAGTAGCGCGGCCCACTCGAGTCGATCGAATGAATCGATAGCGACTGCTGGTCCGCCGGTGCTGCGGGTACATCCAGCGGTGGCGTCAAGCTCATCTGACGGCCCACACTCACGCTGAACGGCATCGAGAACGAGTTCATCGAAAGACCGTCCATGGAGCCGAGTTCGCTGCATATTGAGCTGCGCGGCGTCGCCAGGCTGTTCATGGAGAGCGTGGAGTAGGGCGAATGGCCGGAACCCCCGGAACCACTGCTGGTGGGCGTCAGGTAGACCTGAGAGCACAGTATCCTCGCCGGCTCCGGCAGCCAGTGTACCTTGAGGGCCGTTCCGCAAAAGGACATGGGCAGGGAGCCAAACACCATCTCGCCCAGCGGTGTGATGTCCGCTCCAGAGGGTCGATTGTGCTGGAAAAACACATGGCAATGTTTAACTTATTTATCCACAGTTACGCTGCTAGGGAACAAATTGATTAGAGACGAGGGATGACTCACCTTGTAGCCATACTCCGCGCACACCTCGATGAAGTTGCTGCCGTTGGTGGAATGTGCCTTGGCCTGAATCTTGCCATTCTGCTGCAGCGACGTGTACTTTTCATTTTTAAGGAACTTTCCACCGCCACTCGTCGTGGATGATGATGAGGATGCTGCCGATGCTGAGGTGGCCGATGAGTCCCTGTGGGTCACCTTCTGCAGGGCATTTGAGTCGAAGAGTAGGCGCCGACTGTCATCCTCTTTGTAGAGCAAAACTCGCACCTGGCTGCCCTCGAAGGGGAAACGACTGCAACAAACGGGGAAAAGTTGAGGTAAAAATTAATTTTTGATCTTTATGGAAGGGTAGTAAATGAGTCATAAATAGGATATTTATCTTTATAGTTTTAGAGATATATTTATCTTTATGGAAAGGCAATAAATATTGTGTGTCTATATTTGGAAAAGTTTAAAGGTTAAACAATAAGGTAATTTCACTTAAAAGTCTTTGGCTATTTGTGACCCAAATTTTTTGAATTGGACATCACATGTTCTGCCGGATATAATAATCATAATTCCCCCATACTCGTAGTTTTTTTTGTGTGTCTTATTTTGCCTTGCCACACCTTCAAATCGAAATATCAGAGTCCCGCTCGAAGGTCATTAAAGTGCCACCCTCGCCACATACATTTTCCCACAGCAGGCCAGACCAGACAGATGAGGTCCATTATAATGCGCACATCTCGAACAGCGCTCTTATTCTCGATTCTGTTCATTGTCGCCGATAAAATGGCAAATGCTATGCTCTATATATAGCGACCCTAGCGGTTGGCACGTGACGATTACTCATGCGCCCCCCTACGTTTGAATAGTGTTTGTCGTGAAATCTTTTACATTCAGAAACTAAAAGATAAGGCCGCTGAAATGTACTAGCGGCTGACCTTTGAACTCGACGAAATGCGAAGAGTGAAGGTGTCACTAGTCACATGACGGCTGGCGAACGCGAATGTTAAATTAAGGCAATTTATTTTCGTCGGTTCTATAATTGGGTGATCCAAAGTAGACATATACATTAGAAGTGAGGTACATACACCATTGCTTTCGTATATTATAAACGGATTTCCATGGAATTACTTAGGGTGCGTGAATAGGTATTTCGCAACGACATTAAATATAGAATACTTAGCAAATGGAGAAGAGAATTAATGCAATTTCGTACAGAGCTCATAAAATCGGCCCAACCCAAAAAAAAAATAAAGAACTTAAATGAATTGGTCTTCCTCTTAAGAGGCTTCAGGAACTCTTTTGCAACTGTTGTAGTCGTTTTGCTTGTACATTGCAGGCTAAGCTCGGAAGAGATATTGATGAAAAGCACCCTTTCGATTCCTGTATTAACTAAGAGACGATCTTTGAGTGAAACAAAACCCCTATTCTTATGACAATTTAGGTTTGATACCTTAGTAGTAGTGTTTCCCAAAGTAACACTTAAACTCCAGTACATCATCATCTTATAACTAGTTCCTGTTAAAGTTTCTCCTTCCCTACACCCATATCCACTCCGAAATCCACTTTACCCCCGAGATTGCCCGTTGGCAGCGCTCGTGAAACAGATTTGAGCTAATTTATTTTTAGTGCGTTTATAAACGGCTTGTCTAAGTAGCGCTAACTTTGAAAAGGCGCTCTCGTGAAATTAGCGCTATAATTAACAATTAACCCAAACTGATGATAGTCATTGGCGGTACCTGGGGGCGGGGTTAACTGGTAGGGGGAGTGGGCCAACTAGTTTTAGAGCTTAATAAATATTTTACAGCCCAGCGATAAGAAGGGGGACCCCGAACAACACCGCACGCACAGAGATTATAGTGGCGGTGTTTTTCGGTTTTTGGGGCTGGTCACGAGTTCTGGTCCGGAATAATACATATAATATCCACTATAAGGCCAGACTTGACCGGCGGCGTCGGCGGTTCGTTTGTTCTAACCGAGTTGACCAATGTCCAGCTCTTCGCGGATCAGGTCAGATTTATGGGCCGTGCTTACTTGTATTTAAAGGGCGGCGTATGCATGCGGCGACAAAGGGTAATTCCACCTGCAGCCTCGCGATAGCGCCAACTGTCTGTTTGGAAGGTAATGCGGCACGGTTGCACTTCTCTAACTCGACCTTGCCCAACTTAAAAATTCCTGTAACTGGAAACAAGTAAGAACCAAACAAAAATCACTAAAAATTTACATTTTTGGAACTCGAAGGGGTTTTTGAAAATAGAATAGACTGCCTTTTGTTATAAATAATACAAACGAGTTTTCAATTACAAATGTTATTTAAAAATTATTGGAATATTAAAAACAAAATATATAAAAATAAGTTATTTTTAATTTCTAGTTTATTTGTGTTTATTGTTAAGCTAAAAAATTAAATGGGAAATTCAAAATAAAACTTTTCACAAGATCATTAAATAGGGTTTCCTTTCTAATTACATTTCACAATTTACAAATAAAAAGCTGCTAAATTCTGAAAAGTCATAACTGAATCACCAATTTAAAGCCTAATTCACATAGTTTATACGCACGCTTGCCAATAAAAAGGTAAACAATTTCATTATTTACTAACAAATAAGTCATAACGACTACTATAATTGATTAGTAGTATTAGTACCGCTCATTATATTATATATTTTTTACACAAACAGTAAACAGGGTAGAGATGTGTGTATGTCAATAATATTATTTTGCCAAACGAACGAAATTATTAGTTATTTTTTTATATAAATATAAATTAGATATATTTAAAATTCTATTATTATATTTTAACTTTAATTTAAGAGTTGCAGAAATTGGTTTTGATTTTCCAATAAAAATAAATTTTTAATTTAAAATTTTCTTTTTCATTTGCTGATTTTGTGTAGTAAATTTTTTTTCTAAATTGTAATTTGAATATTTATTATTATTATTTGTTGATGTTAAAATTAATTTTATTAAAAAAAAGGAGACCAAATTATGGATTTTATTTATACTTAACTGAAAATTCGTCATTGTTCGATTATATAAAATGGCAGCTGTTTTAAGTTTTATTTCAACACTCATATTTTTCCATTTTAGAGTTAAGTCAGCCCTAAAATACACATGTATTATTTAAATTACATTTTCTTGAAATTTACATTTATTTTATTTTGTTTAATTTCATATTTTCTATTTCCCTAGCTCGAGTTAGAGAAGTTTGAACTGTAACATTTACCGTTGGGCCCCCGATTAGCACGGACGAACAACGACGCGTCGATATCTTTATGGCCGCGATGCTAGTCAGCAAATGAAGTTCAAGGCGTTCGCGATCGCACTGGGAACTGGGGGAACTCGGAGCTCGGTAACTCGGGAGCTCGGGCACTGGAAGGGGGGACAGGGTACGGAATACCCAGGTCCCGTGAGGCAACAGCGCCAGAGCGAGACGAACGGCGAACGACGACGACGAGCTGGCTCACTCGGTATATGCATTATAATAAGGCCTGGCCAGCCAGGCGGGCCAATCGATATGGGCTCGTCGTATTTGTAGTACGAGGTAGTACGCTGAAAGACCCATGCAGATAATACGAGCAGCGATCCTAAACGAGGCGACTTCGGGGCCGCGACATGGGGCATCCAATTTGGAGCGCCGCTCACATGATTCGTCGGATCCGAATCGATCCGATCCCATCCAACCCAGCCATCCCGTCCAGCTGTGAACCCAAAACCGAGCATAAACGAACCGAACCCGAACACGAACCCGAGGCGATGTCGGACGAGCATCATGTGGCCACCATTTGTTGCTTGTCACAGACTGATGTGTTAATATGTTGTTTAAAAATTAACAAAAAATAAAGAAAAAGAAAAAAAACACAAACACAAATAAACATAGAAAGAGAAAGGAAGGAATATCTTGGGCAAAAGTCAAGAGACAACGATGAATGATTGTTTGATGGATTAGTTGAAAGACATATGGCCAAAATTGAATACCAACACTCAAGGGGTTCTTCAGATGGTTTTTGATTTGTGCCGAAGGTTAAATGCTCTAGGGGAGCCAATTTAACAGGTGATTTCCAGGTTTGAATTTTTTATTTACAGTTTTTAATTTGTTTGTAGAAAACCCGCAGTTTGATTCGCATTTGGTTTCAAACGGTTTAATAAATTTGCTATAAAATTTTTAACCCTATTAAATTTTGGTGTATAAAATACTGTATACATATGTATGTACATCAATGAAAATATTAATAACCAAAAATGTATCTAACTTATTGCATATTAATTGTAGCTTGTCCTTAAAATTCCCAAGTGGTTCTGATCTCTGGATGCCCTAATGTTAGGATTGCCTTTATAAACTAAATAACTTATGCCTTAATGATTTTTAAGTTTTAAAAAATAAAACATACTTTTGAATGTTAGATCTTCAGAACTTTAAAATAAATTAAATTAGTTTATTTTGGCTAACTCTAATTGTAATAATTAAATATTGTAAATAATTTAACTTGTAAAAATAAATGAAACCCGTTTTTTGTACGCTTTCGTCATGCTCAATTTTAGCGTAGCAGTGCAGAAACTAAAATACTTGTTGCTTTTCGCGGTAGAGTGCAGCCATACGCCTGCCGGCTAAATGGACTTTGTCAGCAGCCCTGATCGCCGATGGGGGGAATGACTACGTGAGCATATGGGGCTAAAAGTCAGAAGGCACACACGACGTTCTTGGCTGCTGACCTGGCCAAGTCGGTGGGCATACAGAGGGGAGAGATCTGCGCGAAAACAATTATCGGACGGCTGCTAAGTTGGCTTATCGCTCGAAGAGCAGGCAGTCAGCGGAATATCGGCAGCGTTGTTTATTCTACTATTTTTTTTGCTTTCGGCTTTTATTTTTATTATTTCCCTGGGACGGGTGGAGCGGACGGGGCACTCGCCGGGATCACATGCTTTTTCAGCTACGCAAGCAAAACAAAAGCGAGCCACAGCCAAACAATATTGAGCAAATAAATACGTATACATGCATACATAATGAGCAGAGGAGGCACTCACTCGCCCCGATCCCACAGAGCTCTCTTTCGCCGCGGCTCTGCACTATATTTTGATTGATTCGGTCAGGTGTATTTATAGGCGGGGATGTGCGGCCGAGGGCCACTCGAGTGGGTGACGGGCGTTATCGGTCTTTGCCTGGATTATGTTTTGATTAGCCCTCGGATACTCCGCCACTCCGCGCCACTGATTGATATGGGGAAGTCACTCTGTATCGATATGCCCAGACAGTTCCACAAACAAAGACGACGCGTTGAAGGCGCACAATTGTAATCAAATCAGCATCTGTTAATGACTTTACAGAGCGTATCTCCACCCTTTTTGCTATCTCTACACTGCGAAAAAACCCAAATAGTATTAAATCTAGAACCCTAAGCGTTAAAAAAGTTATTTGTATAGAATTATAATAAGTTCTGGAACCACCATCTCATTTTTCAAACCGATGGTCATTTAAAAGTTAATAAAATGGTAAAGTTGATCAAAACAGTGATCTTTACAAATGAAAAAATATTAAAACATCTTAGATTACAACAAAAGTACTTTAGAGCTAAGTTTCCGATTTTGAACTTTGTTTATATGCCTTGGGCCAGAAGTGGTTGGGTAACTCAACTTGAACTTTAGCTTGAAGTTGGAGTTAAATACCAGTTTGAAAATCATAAAAATGCCATTAAAAATAGCTTAATTCAAGGTATGAACTATCTATGACTTAATTGTCTTCAATAGAAGAAGCCTTCAAGATAATACAATAGAATCTAAAGCTTAAACTTTAAGCCTCATAAGAAAAGGGTAACTAAACATTCATTGCAAAGTTTCAGGAAATTCTAAATCTTGAACTTTAAAAGAGGGTTTTTCTCCAAGGCCTTCAAGAATGAAATGAATTCCCGTCTTTGGAAGGCACTGTTTTCCCCAGTGCTTTCTGTATTTTTGTGTTCGCGGGTGAGTGAGTGAAAGAGAGCGTGGCAAATAAACACAGATTTCCAAAGCGACGACAACAAAGCCAACAAAAGCCAGGCAAAGGCAAGGCAAAAGCGGCAGCAGCGGCGGCAGAAAAAGCAACAGAAAAGCAAAAGCAAAGCGAAACAACAACCAGTTGCTCCATCCATACAACAAGTCACATGACCCAACCAACCAACCGACCGTCCAACAACGATGATGGCGATGGAAACGCTGGAGACGTTGGCGTTGTTGGGCTGCGACAATGGATATAACCATATATACACGGATGCCTATATATAACGACTGCGACGACAACGACGGCGGCAGCGGGAGCTGCGCCCAGCAAATTGCCTATCATTATCATTGGGCCCATTATAAGCAGTTATGCACACACAAATAAATCCAGTAAACACATGTCTCTCTCTGTACTCAAGTCTCGGAATGAATATAAAAATAAAATAAAATTGAAACAAAATAAAAGCAATCGGACGACCTTCACCCCGTCCTTTTTGCGAAAATCGAATGTCAAGTTCAAAGCAAATTGGCAACACCGCCATTACCACCCACATACCCCCTTTTTCCCACTTATTTTGGAGAGCGTACAGGCACAACATAAGGAATTTATCAGTCTGGCAAACAAAAATAACAAAAAGTAAATACAAACAAGAGTCGTTGTCGTCGTCGTCGTTGCTCACAATACTAATGAGCAAATGACGACAAAAATATCGAGTGATTTTCATTGTCACTTGAGACCAATGCAAACAGACCCGGAAAAGGGGCCGGGATGGGTGCTGAGGTGAGCACTTGCGGGCGCAATCAATCAATGAAAGTTTTCAGGTAAAAAGAAATATCAATATGGTCAGCTTCAGAGAAATATCAGATTCTCAAAGAAAAATACAATAAAAAAGAAATCACTTTTCTAAACGCCTTATAAATAATTATAATTATTAATTCTAATTTCTAGAGTTTTCTTAAAATTTAACAGAATTTCCCACCTGTGGAACTGGCCATAAGGTACACTCAACAAGTGCTAACTAATGTGTACTTGCGGCACCCGCGCAAACACAACGTGACTCAATTGGGCAGCCCCGGGAATATAAGCCAACCCACTCAGGTGAGATCATGGCCCAAATGTCAACAGCCAAGACTCACACAGAATGATGACGATATCCAGTGATCGCACCATTCTATGAAAACAAGCTGAAACTTCCGTCATTTGTCAATGAAATATGGTAATAAAATAGCAGAAGGAAAACGTCTCAAGAACTCCTTAATCAATTATAATGTTTCATTCAGCAAAAACGGTAATTCGAGATTAATGGAAATACTTACATAAAGAAAAACGATCATGGAAAACCAAGAGCAGACCTTGCTGATAACGCAAAACCAAGTTCCTTGAACACTTACGGCTTGAAAACATCAGACGGCAGTAAATTTCGCACAAAATCATATTATGACGCAGTAATTCACATCATTTTTTGAGGTAATAAATACATTATCACTAATTTGGACAAGGAATTACAACATAAAAAATACGATAAGTAATTTATAACCAATGAAATAATTATTTAAAAGCATTTAAATTTGATTTAAAGGGGTTTTGCCAAACTTAATTTCTTTGCTCTCTATTGTGTTACACAGAAGGATAATAAAATCAAAAATATATTGCTCATAATGTCTTGTTGACTTTAATCTTCACCATAACCTAAGCAACTATAAATAAAAAAGATCATTAAATATGGAGCTTACACTAAATTATCTTGAAGGCTATCTGGCTCTGGACTTGTACGACTCAACAGTTGAACTTCCACGAAACACTCATAAAAAGAAATATTTTCAGTATCATTATTCACATTTTTATTTGCCCAGCTCGCATAATATTTCCATGAAGTAACAGCCGAGTGTAATCCCAGGTGTTTTGTTCATTGTTATAATGCCCATTTTTAAGCCCCAGCGATTCGATGAGCATTTGGATTAGGCCTAAGGCAATGGCAAATAGTGTTCGTGGGTCGTAAAATTAATTTAAATAGAGCCGTATGCATGGGCCATTGGCAACTATTCGGGAATGGCTCCCCCAATGGGTTCACCCATAAGGTGTCTCGTTAAGCTTCCGTTAATGGAGCTCACGGCTTAGGCACTTCGGGGCGCTTATTGTGTTTGCCTTGCTTATTGATATGAGAGTATAAGGCGGCAGGCAGTGAAAAACTAAAGCGTTTTGTCAACTGATAATGGGTGACAACAGGGCCAGGCCGCAGACAGAGAAGCGCTAGGCGCCTACACTTGCAGATAAACCGAGTGAATCACAAAAGAACAAAGAAACTGGTTGAAAATATTGAAATATTTCTATATTTAAACCATTTTATGTATAGGGAACCAATTTAACAATATCAATATAATAATATGAATTTCGACTTTATACTTCCAACTAAAAAGGACTTGAGAATTATAATGACATTTGAGACAATCATAATTCCTTAATTTAAGGTGTGAAGTGTTGATAAGTTTTAGTAATATAATTGAATAGAACAAAAATATTAGCCCTGACCTTTTATCGATTTGTTTTCAGCCTTGAAGGCATGTTTAAATATATATTGTTTTATATTTGTTATTATTGATAATTTAATTAACATTAATTCAATATGTTTCATTTGTGCCAGTCTCCAGGAATATGCTAACAAAGAAAATACAAAGTTTTTTGTTAGCATTCGTTTCATTTAAAGAAATGCGCAGAAAAAACTATAGTAAGAGCCAGATTCTCTACCTCTATAACTATCAATTAAACAATACGGCAATTATTAAAAGTCGCACTCGTGTAAACTGATATCAACCTGCTTATTTATTTACAGATGGTATTTACTTAAGCTTTTGTTTCTCCGAGTGCATCAGCTATCGGAACGGGTCCCGAGGCAACAACAAAAAGTGGATACGCGTCGTCGTCGCCGACGATTCACTACTCATATGACTTGGCAGACCACGCGACTTCGCACATGAAGCACCACATCACCACCACATCGCGACTACTGCCTCTGCCGCTCCCCTTTCCACGCTGCCATTTAAATGTGCTGATTTCTGTTTGCACATAACTAAGGTTTGTGTGTCGACTTCTCCGCAGTCAAAAGCGTACATATTTAATTGCACTGATGATTATGGTGGCACGAGGCGCTCGCGGGGATGGCCACAGGAATGGGAACGTCGGAGCTATGTTGGGGCACCACTAGAAACTCTTTTGACATATGGCCCACAGCCAGACACGCTGGCACCTGGTCTATTACTATATTACTCTATTACCGCGCTCGCTCGCATCAACGTAACGTTACGGCCCATGTAATAAGTTCACACCTGGACGAGCCAGCGCCACTTTGATTGATGTCTGGCAGTGTTTGGCCATTCAATTGGCGGGCAGTTATCAAAAACTATTAATGAATTCTCATTCGCTCCCAATTTACGACTCATTTCGGTGTGTGGAACTAAGCCGGCGCAAAGGCTCTAAGTGAAATCATCCATAATGGTTCATTCAGACAGTTTGATTCAGTTTGGTTTGGTTGTTGCTGTTTTCCCCCATTTTGCGAGGAAGATTGATATGTGTGGCTTTGTTTGATCGGCAATCGGACGCATATTTTATTGTGTTTCACACGTGCCTGAAGCCTGGGTCCCCGGATCATAATGAGAGTATTGTTGGGCCAAAGTTTTCCACAAAAGGTGCTAATTCCCTTGATTTGCGCGTATCTGCGGGATGGGATCCATGTGAAAGTCCAACGATCGACAACGAGTCGCAGTCCGTGGGGTGTATGAAATCACAGTTTGTATAGAGCCTGAAATCCCCGAACTTATCGGGAATTAATACCTGCACGCTAATAACGGCTATATGTATTTTTGGACGCCATATGTGGTGGATATCGGTCGAACGCAAACGCAATGGCGATTGCGAATGCGAATGACTTGCGAATTGGGTTAAGGAATGCGCGCCTTCAAAGGCACATGATGCCAGACGACGGCTGGTTTTCGGCTGCTTTTCGGCTGCTTTTCTACTTTATTTTTTCGACCATTTTGCGTTTTTAGCATGCATATATCGAGGCGAAATTAAACAAAAAACTGTCATGTGACCAGCTGGCTAGCAAATGTCTAAACTTGGTCACGACGCGATGATGGGACTGGAAAGCTGGGTGCTGGAAAAAAAAATAGTGATTCACTGGCAACCCAGGTTGATTCACTTCAGGTGTCCAGACTTTTTTTTTAGAATTTCACCAGTGTAGGCCTATATTGATGGTAAATCAAATATTCTAATTATATTAGACTTTTTTAATCTTAAAAAGTAGTGACTTAGGCTTTCCCAAAAGAGAACTTGGGAATTACAAGATGAATGACCAAAAGTTTTTTTCAGTTTTTTTTTTACCTTACATTCTTTTAACATTAATGTTTATCAGGATAATAAAAACAATACCAACGAGCAAATTCTAAATAAGGTTCATACCTTGACTTTTAGAATTTCACAATTACTTTAATTGTAGACCACTTTTTTGCCAGCTATTATTCTTAGCTCTGCGGCTATCAGAGACCGAAAGTATGTTATTTTTAAATCAAGCGAAATGGGAAATATGAACGATAAGTAAGGTTCAGATTCTGTCGTGGAAATTTACCCAAGCGTGCTGGCATAATATATATTGCCGCCACCCGACTAAATTAAGCAAACAAACAAATAAATTATTTGGGCGGAGTGGTGTGGACTAGAGTGGATAGTTTTTAACTGCTATTAGTGTAAACGTTTGTTTAGTTTACAGCGAATCCGAGAAACCTGACCTAGCGCAAAGATAGCGTCATAAATGGGGTCTTCCGTGGGGGGCGGGGGCATTTTGCGGGGGAGTTAGACTCACCAGCTGTCCACACATTACAGGTTTTTTTTTATACATAATACTATTATTTTTGTTATTCTCCAGGCGCGAACGTGTGTAAAGTTGTGCTGTGTTTATGGGCAAAGTGCAAAAACCCCGAAAGCTCGCGGCGCTTAATTAGCGAAGTGAAAAGTTTCTATCACGTGATGGCGAATGTTGGCGACAAGCGCGGCCATAAATGTGTATACAGCCCCGAATATTGGCCAATACACACTTGAATCTGACAATTTCACCATTACGCTATATATATTTTAAATGCCCGCTCGGCGTCTGACCGATAAGGACTCCGATTGACAGCGTGGACGAGGCGCTAATCGAATTAAACACCGCCCAGCAGAGGCGGAGGCCCTCAGATTACGGATCGAAAAAATAGGGGAAAACGATCATAATAATTTTATAGGACCGGTGAAATAATTTCTCCAAAAGTTTGTCATCAATTTACGGTACTTTATTTCGCATCAAAGGTGGGTGGTGTATCACCGTGACATTTCCAAAAACAAAACTCGGTTAAATGTTTTCTGAAAATGTTAATGAAGTGGTTCTTTTTTTGATATGATTTTTTATTAAACTTTCTAGATTAGCAATCCTTTGATTGCCAATATAAAGTACAAACTTGAAATGGAATCATTATCATCATAAAAGGAAAATGGGCCAATTCCCAAGGGTGCTTGGGAAAGGTAAAAGCCATTTTTTATTTGTTTCCTTTTAAGATTCTGATCAAATTGGGGATTCTACCAACAGATACCAGTCTGAATTTGTTCGACTTCAATAAATTGCAAAGTGTAAAATACACCAGATCGGTCACATTTATAAATGTTTCTTCTTATTTCTAATCATATGGTTTTATAATTTTAATTCCTTTAATTCTATCAAATTACAAGCGGTTAACGAGCTGATTTCAATTTAATTTCCCCTGCGTGCGTAGCGGTAAATCGCCAGTTTACAAGTTACTAGAAAACCGGACGTGGGTGTGTCCACCAGTTAACTGTTAACTGAGCATCCCTCTGTTAATTCCCCGCAATCACAGCCACATGCCATAGATCCCCCAAGCAACAACAACAAGCTCAATCAGAACCCACGCACAAAGTGCGGAAAGTGTCAAAAATAAACATTGTAAAGCGTATGCAGCAGCATGAATAAATAGTAGTAATAAATAATAATGAAATGAATTAAGTGTGGAACGCAGAAGAGGCGGAGGAGCGGCGTCGGAGGCAACAAAAACAATGCGCCGCGCCAACAACAAATGTGTATGACATAATAATCACGAGAGCAGGCCGCGACCGCCGATTAGCAAGTCATGTGATTCGCTTTTATTTACATTTGCGCCTGACGTTGCCGTCGCCGCCCCTCCCCCGCTACGCCCCCCGCCCACAACTTGTGCCAGCGGTGGGAGCGAGATGGAACTCTCACGAAGCGATAACGAAGCTAGCCGAGAATGAAACGAACCGCGATCGGGTGGTGGAGCACAGAGGAGAACAGAGCGAGGGAAAGGGAGAGCATAGTGGGGCACAGTTATTTGCGCGCGCAGCTCAATCGAGGGTGCGGAGCAATGGGAGTGAAAAGAAAGGCAACAGTCAACGGCTCTATTTCCACACATGCACCCGCGGGGCAGTGCTTTGCTTTTTCTGTTCTTTTTGTTTGTTGCTGTTGTTGTTTCTGCCATAGCTACCCAACATGCACTGCTGGGGGTGTTGGGTGATTTAGGGCTTGTTGTTGCTGCTATCTCTGCAGCAAAGCAATCTTTATCGATATACAGTGAATACGCATAATGTGGTAGCCAAAAGCAAAGTTGGCCTAATTATTCATGGCTAATCTAATTAGGCAAAGAAGAAGAGGTTTGAATACAAGTGAAGCTTTTTAATTAATTTTCTATACATGAAAAACTTGCAATCTCCCATTTATACACAGCCTACCTATGGATAAACTACGAACTATAGGAAGTAATCCAAAAAAAGATCTTTTAAAATTCTGTTACCATAGATTTCAAAAAATCAGCTCTAGAATATTTAAATAGAATTTACCCTGCAGGTGGCTTTTAGGCAACGTCTACTGTAATTGTTTTTACTCCAATGAAAGGGACAGGCCATGACAATGCCTTCTTTGTTACATTTTCGTAACAGCTGCAATGGCTAATGCGTCTAGAAATCCGCAACAAATTTGCATATGTATGAATCTACTCGACTTCCGGCTGATGCAAATCTGAGTAATCGTACATCAGCCTACGTGCAAACATCACATATGTATGCTGGCTGCGTACGTGACACCGTCTGGTGGAGCCGAATATGTTTGCTGGGTTATCGTCCTCGTTTGCTCTCTGCCAATTTGCGTACGAACAAAGGGAAGAGGAAGCGCAGCAGGTAGCTATAGAGAGGGCGGGCGCAGAGAGGTGCAAGTGTGAAACGCATCATGAGAACGACTTTTCGCATGCGCGTGTGTGCGAGCGAGACTTTTGTGTTTTTGCAGCTGCACCTCTTTTCCCCCTGCCTTTTGTTGTTGCGCATTTATCGACGACTAATACCGGGTGTTAGACACGGTACAGTTCTATGCCTGTCTGTGTAATGCTTCCAGGTAAACAGATAAACACTTACCTTAGATAATTTCGCGAAGTTTGTTTTGTAGCTTTTGCGGACGACGAACTATTGCCGCCGCCGACAGAGGAGTGAGTTGGACGTGCCGGCAAAGCTGTTGTTGCTGTTGCTGCCGCTGATGTCGTTGTTTGGCTGTTAATTAACGCTGCCGCTGCTGCTGCGGACGCGGTCAGCGTGGGCGCCGCCGCTAAATTTGCGGGTGTTGTTGGTGTTGCCGAGGGAAAGAAGAGTTTGTTCAATAGGGCCATAATAACATACAGTGTGCGCAATCATTTAATAAACACATCTGGCCAGCCTCCGGTTTTTATTTAATGGAAATCAAAATCGAAATTCAAAAATCACTTGAGTCACACACGCGCTCGCGCTTTTCGCTTTCCTTGGAATGTGTTGGTGTTGGCTTTTGGCGTTGGAGTGAGCGAGAGGCAATGCAAGGCGAGACGAGGCGAGGCGTTACCGTTAGTCGGGCGACACACGCGCGCCAGCCAGAGCGAGATGGCGGATGCTGCACAATCAAAACTTTCGCTTTGCACTTTTCTTTTGCACACCGTATTTTCTTTCGATTTTTCTTTTAGATCAGATCCGATCTCTTCCTGTATTTGCACATACACGCACACAAACTCACTGCTTTTGATTGGGGAAAAAATATGGCTATTTTTGTGTGTTATTCTTGCGAATTGCGGCGGAAATCGCTGCCGTCTCGACGCAGGTTCTTTACCGTTCCACACCGAAATGAGAACCAAATATCGCTGGCGTCCGCTTTAAAAAGTTTGCAAGAGACGCAGCCATGATAACACCAGTATAAGGTGCAAAAGCAGTCCGTTAACACCCTCCAATATCAATAACTCGGCGAACGATAGCGGACAAAACCGACCGCCTCGACAGGCCGACGAGACTATTTCACTTGTGTGGGAGCGAGAGAGGGAGAGTGAGCGAGTGCGAGGTGGCGAAGAGATCTGCTCGCGAACGAGTGTTGTGTGTGAGAATAACGTTGGCTCAAAACTTTGGATTTTCTGCTACTAATATTTATGACCAACGCGCGAGCTTCATTTGGCCAATACACACACACAATATACATATATATTTTTTCGTCTTTCGCCTTGTTTGTTGTCAATCAACGCACTTCCCACTTCCTGCCCACCTCTTATAGCCGTCTATTCTTGTGCCCTGGGCGCTGAAAGCCCCGCTTGTCCAGTCACTTAATTTAATTGAACACTGCGGTTGATGTTTGCTCCCTTTCGAGGTGCTACATTCCGGTTTAAAGGTTGATTTTAACAGTTTCCCGCTGAATGTTTGGCCTTTATTTACAATCACAAACACAAACACAACGAATGAGCGGCGAAGACGAATAGCGAAAAACAATACTCAAAGAGAGAGAGAAAATACCTACATTCACCGCTGTTTTTCCAGCAACTATAAGTTATCGCCGGACGGTCACTCTAAGGCGGTTTTTGAGAGTCGGTAAAAATTTGATAAAGCAGTTCTGATTGGAGCAAAGCAGTTCTGCTTGGAATCTGCTGGCACAGTGGTAACCAACTAATTTGAAATGTCGTTTAAATACTGGTTTAAGAAGCTATGTAAAGAATAAATGTTCAAAAATCACATAAATTAAAGATAAATTTTTATTTTTTATTTATAATTTAAATTAAACAAGAAAGAAAGCTAACTTCGGCACGAGCATTTGATCTTTAAGAATCGATCCATTCTGGTAAATTTAATAGAAAAAATAAAAATAAATATATAAGAGTTGTATTTATACATAGCATATAATAATAGTATTAATTTTCTTACCATTCCAATGGCAACTTTATGATATAGTAGTCCGATCTGACCCGTATTCCCGTTATACACTTTTGAAAATAGAAAGAAGATAATCCCTTGTTAAGTAAACATTAACTGAACAATTTTCCGAACTTTTGATGACTATAGACATCTATAAATCACCTTATCGATATATAAAATAGGGCTTCGTGTTTTGATTTAATTTTAAATTGTTGAACTTTATTTTTGTTGGCTTACATATACATATTTCAAAATTTTTAGGCCCACATGCAAAGGAAGCGTGGGAAATTGGTTTCGACATGAATAGAATTCACCGTTTATATAAATTCATACGATCTGGCTGGCGTGTGCTGTCCATACTCCTCCATACATCTTCTATATTCTCATTATCTGGTGTAATATTCACTTAACCTTAACTGGAACCGAGCGAAAGTAGAAAACATTCAAATCTTAAACATTAGCGTTAAATATTCGTTCGCCTAGGAATTCCGATATTAAAAGGCTTGGTTTTACGAGATTTTGATCAAATAGAACATACATATACATATTAACCATTTATAAATGAGGCGACTTTGAGCCGGGCCTTGGAGAAGAAGCTTACCATAGTTACTTTCTCATATTTCTTTCTTTTTTTTTTGTTTTTTTTTTTTGTTTTCTTTGTTTTGTGTGTTTTTAAGTTTTCTTAAGTTTTTCCTTTGTTATGTTAGTTTCGTTTAACTGGTTGCTTGCATGCGTGCGTTGTGTGTTTATGAGTAGCAGAGTGTGTTGTGTGTGTTTGTGTAAGTGTGAAAATATAAGTCATGATTTTTTGGAGCAGCTGCCTCCGGTATTGTCCGCCTAATCCTTGCAGGTGGACGTGTCCATGGGACTGGCCGGCTGGATAAAGGCCGTGGCCGCCGAGCTGGGCGGATTGGTGGGCGTGAACGCCGACAGTGAGGAGTTGCTGCTGCTGCTGACCAAATTGCCGCCGCTGGACGAGTTGTTCAGGCTGATCATGTTGTTCATCAGGTTTGACGACGACGAAGAACCACTGGACGTGCCCGTCAGCTGGCCCAGCATACCGCCGCCGCCAGCCAGGAAAGTGGCACTGCCGCCGCCCGCAGATGGCATCGATCCCAGGCTTAAGCGCTCACTGCCGCCGCCCAGATTTGAGAGGAAGCCGCCTGCGGCGTTCCCAGCTGATACGGACGCCGACGAGGAGGAGCTGGCGGGACCGATGATGCCCAACAGTGGATTCGTGGTGGTCAGCACGTTGGGTGCGGAAGTGTTTAAGCCCAGCATGGGCGTTGGCAGTGCTGGCTTAATGAAGCGCTCGCTGGCGCGACGATTCTAGCGGGTTTAGAAGGAAACCATGGTTAAGGTAGTGATCAGAGGATTATCTACACTAAATACTCACCATTAACTGGCCACAGGCATAGCAGCGGTTTTGGCCCGCCGTGCCCGGGCTAAGGGGACGGCTGCTCGAGGGGCTGTGGGAGACGGGACTGCTAATGGTGCGCTGCCTCTGGGCACTGGCCGCCGAGGCAGCGGCTGCTGCAGCTGCCGCCGCTGCAGCCGACGAGCCGCCAGCCATGAGACTTTCGTTGTAGAAGCGCTCCTCGTCCATCTCCAACGAGGACTCAGATTCTGAGAGGTGTCGGCAGAGGGCTTCGCGGCGCTCCACCTCCTGCTTGAGTTTTCGCTGCAGACGGGCATTCTCCTCACGAATGGACTTCTCCTCCAGTGCATACTGCTGCATCTTGATGGTGGTCTCCTTCTGGGCGGCAGCGAGATTGGCGCGCAGACGCAGCACTTCAGAGCGCAGGTTCTGGATGTGAGCGCTTAGGCTGGTGGCAGTGTCGCCGCCATTGGCGTGGGCATTGTTCGTGATGTCGCGCGGAGTGGTCGGATCAGAGACGGGCTGATCTAGCTTGATCTGCAGTGACCGCTTCTCGGTCTCCAGCTTGTCCATGCGCTTCCACAGCTTGTTCACCAGTGCCTCCTGCTCCTGCTCCAGTGTGTTCTCCAGCTCGACCATTTCGCGACGCAGCTGCTCGAGGTTGGTCTGCTTGTTGTCCGTCTCTGCCTGCAGCTTCTCGATCTTGCGCATCAGCTTGTTCACGAGGCACTCTTGCTCCTGCTCGAGGGTCTGCTCTAGCTTGCATTTCTCCTGCCGTAGCTGGTCCAGCTTACGGGACAGATCATTGGTCAGGCACTCCTCCTCGCGTTCGTAGTGATGCGCCAGTGTCTCCTTCTCCTTCTTCAAGGCCTGAATCTTCTTAAGCAGAGTGTTCGAGATGTACTCCTCCTCCTGCTCGGCTTTGGCTTGCTGTGGAGTTGAAGAAACCGATTTAAAATATGTTATCTTTTTCAAGGAATTCAAGTTTTACTAACAATTATGACCGAGGCCTGTTTGAGGCAGCGATTCTCCTCCTGCACCACCTTGCACTTGGTCTTGAAGGTGTCCAGTTCGGCTTTCAGCACTCTGTATATATAAAGACTCGCATTAGCAGGGAGAATGGGAAGCTAGAAGCTACAATACTCACTTGTTTTGCTGGGTGAGCGACTCGATCCGCTTTTGGAGCTGCTCCCGAGACACTGGGCTAGGTGGCAGCATGGTTCCGCCATCCAGGGAGCTCTCCGACTCACAAGGACTCTCCATGTCTGCAAAATGAAGGGTAAGTGACTTTTTTAAGCATATATTATAGGGAACCAATGTATGCAAGTCCGCAGAGTACACATATATGTATATATAATGTGTATATATGATATGTGGTGTCTGTTCTTTATTGTTTTATTCGGCGCATTCGTTGGCGAACAAAGAATAAAGAACGAAATCGGTCTGTGGCGCTGTGGTTTTGGCCCTGAACCGATAGAAACATTCAACCTTCAGCTGCGAGGTGCCTTCTACATCTGCCACTGATGCATCCGATGGCTTGATGCAATTTTTTCGGAAATCAATAGAAGGGCAAGGTCGGCGGCAGCAGAAGACCTGAAAACTGGCAGGCACCACCCACTCAGTGGGCCATCCTCCCCAGCTGCCGCCTCCTCCTTTCACCTCCTTTACTGTGTGAAAGCCGGTCGAAAATCTCGACTGGGTCTTTCCTTTCCGGATTTTCATGGTTTCACCTTTAGTTACCTGGCTTTTGTGTTGCTTCGTCGCCTTAAAAGACTTTTGCCTTCCGTCTCCTCCTCTCCTCCTTCCTTCGGCTTCGCCCTGTCCCTCTCCCACTCTCCCGCTGCACCTCTCCTTCACCGACTCTGTCTCACACACTGTGTGCCAGGGCGCTGTGGCTTTTCACGTTTTTCACACTTTTCCCCAACGCTGCGCTGCTTGGAGGGGAGCTATGCAATTTCGGAAGCTTCAGCGTCTCTTTAAGGCCTGCCGTCGCGTGTACGAAGCATTTTGCACGATCCGATCCAATAAAATTAATATCAAATTGCGAAAAATTGCTTCCACAGTGCAATAATGTGACCGTAAATGGGGCGAAATACCGAAAAAGCGCTCACCGAGAAAAGCCGCTAGCTGCTCCTGGCTGGTGATGGCAACTTGGAAAATACTGCTAGAGATGGGAACGTGACTTATTTTGGTATTACCATTATCAGGAGATATGAATAATTAATTCTATAGATCCCTAGATACCTATCACAGAATATACAAAATTATAAAATTTAGAATATTGAAAATAACTTTTATGGCTGATGATATTTAATAAATCGTGTTGTGACATAATTAGCGAAGAAGTAAAATAATACATTTATGATTTAACATATGTAGAGTTTTCCAGGAAAACTTTTCCTTATAAAACAGAATGACTGCAATTTCGGCAGCTGAAAATTATAGTTACTCTCTTCCGTTAGATTAAGGCCCACCGACCTCAACTGCAGAAAATGACTTTAAATTCTTTTTTTAATGTTGGTGTTAGTATTTAAATTTAGTGTTAACGAATTTCAGTATTATTCCGCTACTACAAATTCCCTTGATATATTCAAACTGTAAAAGGCGGTCACATTGTCCAACACGTGCGTAAACAGCGAAACGGTGAAGATAATTTTGATAATTTAAGCAATTTAAGCGCTCTAACGATGGCCGACGATGCCGGCCAGGACAAGCGCAAGCAGCACCGCGCCCCCCAGTCCGGCGTGAAGGCGGACAAGAAGAAGGAGAAGGCCAAGAAGGACTCTAACCAAAAGGAACCGGAGCTAACCGCGCGCCAACGGAATCCCAAGGCATTTGCCATTAATTCGGCACAGCGGGCGGAAAGGAACTTTCGGCGCAAGGAGGATCTTACGGCCAAGAAACAGCACATTCCGGTGGTAGATCAGACTCCAGATGAACCGCCACCGGTGCTCATTGCCGTGGTGGGCCCGCCCAAGGTGGGCAAGACCACGCTGATCAAGAACCTCATCAAGAGCTTCACCCGAACGAATGTGACGGATATCAAGGGTCCCATCACCATAGTGACCTCGAAGAAGCGCCGGATCACGCTGCTGGAGTGCAACAACGACGTAAACTCTATGATCGATGTGGCCAAGTGCGCGGATCTGGTTTTGCTGCTCTGCGACGCAAGCTATGGCTTCGAGATGGAAATATTCGAGTTCCTCAACATCTGCCAGGTGCACGGCATGCCCAAAATCATGGGTGTGCTCACCCACCTGGACATGATCAAGAACCCCAAGCAGCTGCGAAAGCGCAAGAAGGAGTTGAAGCATCGCTTTTGGACGGAAGTCTACGATGGCGCCAAGCTCTTCTACCTTTCCGGCCTGCTCCACGGCGAGTATTTGCGCAATGAGGTCAAGAATCTGGGACGATTCATCTCCGTTATGAAGTTCCGGCCGCTGCAGTGGCGCGGTGCTCATAGCTATCTCCTCGTGGACCGGGTGGAGGATGTCACGAACACAGATCGTGTGCGCCGCGATCCGAAATGCGATCGCGAAGTAGTCCTGTACGGCTATGTGCGCGGTGTGGCCCTCAAGCAGGAGCATATGGTGCATATTGCCGGCTTGGGCGATGCCCGCATCGATGAGTTGAGCGCCATTCCCGATCCCTGTCCACTGCCAGGCACGGAAAAGAAGCGCAGTCTGCTGGAGAAGGAGCGCTTGCTGTATGCTCCCATGTCCGGAGTCGGTGGCATTGTCTACGATAAGGATGCTGTGTACATTGAGCTGCAGGGCTCGCACTCGCACAAGGAGCAGGAGCAGAGCGCGGAGGCTGCGGAGCAGGCAGAACTTGTCAGCAAGCTGATTGACAAGAAGGCCACCATTGACGAGCAGATGGAACAGCAGGAATTCCGTCTCTTCTCCGATGCCAAGCCCATCAAGTCGAAGGATTTCCGCAACGACATTGAGGAAGAGGAGGCGGAGGAGGATAGCAGCGACGATGAAGAGGATGAAGAGGGCGAGGACTCCGGTTTGGAAGCTGCTGGCAGTTCGGAGGAGCAGGAAGAGTTCGATGCGGACGATTGGCGCGGCGAAAACAGCGAGGCGGAGGAGGAGGCTGAGGACTCTGATGCCGCTTCCTCTGGCGACGAGGAGTACCAAAGTCTAGGAGGCGTCAAAGCCGCCAACGAATCTGACTCGGACGATGAGGAGGCCCGTGTTATGGCCAGCAATATGAGCTGGAAAACGAACCTGGCCCAAAAAGCACGAGATGCCTTCCTGCAGCGTCACTCGGAGTCCAAGAACCTGATGCGCCTCGTCTACGGCGTCTACAATCAGAATGAACGCAGCCGACAGGAGGCGGAAGGCGAAGAAGACGCTGAAGACTCTGAGGAAGAGTTGGGTGGACTCTTCCGGGTGGCAGCTAAGAAGCAAAGTCAGCAGCAGAAGGACAAGGACATTCAGGATAAAGATGAGCGCTGCTTCTTCGAGTACCAGGGTGGTAAGTAGCTTTGTTTTTTAATTTATGGAGTTTATAACTGACCTGTAATCCCTTCCAGATGCCACCCGTGATTGGCTGTCCGAGGAGAACAAGGCCCTGATCAAGAACTGCTTCGTGACCGGCAAGTGGAAGGCCAGCGAGGATGCCGAGAATCTGCTCAAGATGGACGACATGAGTGATGCCGAGAGTGAGGTTTACGGTGACTTTGAGGACCTCGAGACGGGCGAGCAGCACAGCGGCAAACCCAAGGCAGAGGGCGAAGGAGAAACCGATGAAGAGGGTGCGAAGCCAGGGGAATCTGCAGGAGCTACCAAGCGCAAAATGACTCGCGTGGAAGAGGAGAACCTCACCAAGGCCGAACTAATGGCAAAGAAGCTCAAGCTGAAGGCCAAATTCGATGCGGAATACGATAACAGTGGCGAGGGCAAGGGAGAAGAGGACAATGGCCGCATCACCGGGGACCATTCCTTCTACGAGGACCTCAAGGCAGAGGCTCAGCGACAGAGTGAGCTGAACAAGAGTGAGTTTGCCCATCTGGACAACGAGTTTCGCATCCAGATCGAGGGCTACCGGCCGGGGCTTTATGTTCGCCTGGGATTCAAGCAGCTGCCCGCCGAGTTTGTGGAGAATTTCGATGCCAGCTATCCCGTGCTGGTCGGTGCCTTAAACATGACCGAGGAGAATGTGGGCTACGTCAACTGTAAGGTGAAGAAGCATCGCTGGTACAAGAAGATCCTCAAAACTGGCGATCCCCTCATAGTTTCGATGGGCTGGCGCCGCTTCCAAACGGTGGCGATTTTCGCCAAAGTGGAGGACAACTTCCGGCAGCGCTACCTCAAGTACACGCCCAACCACGTTACCTGCAGCATGACCTTCTGGGGTCCGATCACTCCACAGAATACGGGCTTCCTAGCTCTGCAGACGGTGCGCCAGGATCAGGAGGAGATGCAAAGGCTGGGCTTCCGGATAGCGGCCACGGGCTGCGTCACCGAGCTTGACAAATCCTCGCAGATCATGAAGAAGCTTAAGCTGGTTGGGCACCCCTTCAAGATCTACAAGAAGACCGCCTTCATCAAGGACATGTTCAACTCGTCGCTGGAAGTGGCCAAGTTCGAGGGCGCCAAGATAAAGACGGTGTCCGGCATCCGCGGCCAAATCAAGAAGTCCCACCACACGCCCGAAGGCTCCTATCGCGCCACCTTCGAGGACAAAATCTTGCTCAGCGACATTGTCTTCTGCCGCACCTGGTTCCGTGTGGAAGTTCCCAGATTCTATGCACCCATAACGTCGCTCCTCCTGCCGCCCGAGCAGAAGAGCCAGTGGCAGGGCATGAAGACGCTGGGCCAGCTGAAGCGAGAGCGGGCCCTGCAGAATGCCGCCCAGCCCGACAGCATGTACACGGAGATTGTGCGCAAGGAGAAGATCTTCCGGCCGCTGACCATACCCAAAGCCCTGCAGCGGGCACTGCCCTACAAGGACAAGCCCAAGCTGGGGCCCGAGAATCCCAAGCAGGCGCTGGAACGCGTGGCCGTGATCAACTCGCCGTACGAACAGAAGGTGGCCAAGATGATGAAGATGATAGCGACGAACTACAGGCAGAAGCGCAATCGCGAACGCCTGGAGACGAAGAAGCGCATCAAGAACTATCGGGAGCAGAAGAGCGAGAAGATGGCATCCAAGGAGCGGCGCCAGAAGGAGCTGCGCAAGAAGGTGTCGCGGGCCATAAGCAAGATGCGAGGGAAGCAGTCTGCCTAGAACTTTGTGTTTTCCGAGAAGGTAAGACTCCTTCTTGGATATTTTGCTGTATAGAAAATAGGTATAAACAAAATAAATAAATTTTAAATTTCAAAAATAAAGAAAGATATTTCAAAGTTTCCCAAGACCCAAATAATAGCTTAAATTTGACTACATTTCAATTAGAATTTACTCAACGCCCGCTCTTCCGACACTGGAGCAGTTACAGAAATCGGTGGCATAGCCTTCCGCCACCGTCTGCTGCAGCTGCTCCAGGAGGGAAAAAGCCGGTCTCAGTTTTTGGAAAATATATAGATAACGCAACACCGCTTAGGGACTAACTTTGTTGTGGGAACTAACATAGTGTGGCGCCCTAGTCCTGGCTCTTGTTGTCGTCGATCGTCTTCAAAGCGGCCAAGAGAGCATGCTTGCGGCTGCCGGTCATGTGGCTGCTGGCCGCCGCTCCGGTGGCAATGCTGTTCCGCTTCTTGGACGCCGGATCATCGCGCATATTGCTGTTGCTTGCCTGGCGGCAGAACGTCTTCAGGAAGCTCTCGCGTTCCTTGTAGTCATCGGAGATCTGCTTGCGCAGGCTGGACATGTTATCCTTGAGGCGTGGAGCCCGAATGCCGTTATCCTGGGACTGGAAAACAAAACAAAATACGGAAATTGTAAGTTAATATTATAGAGAAATTCCAAGTGCCTCGAAGACCTCACCTCTTCATCGCTGCGCATCGTGTTCTGGCCGTCCGTCTCCTCGTCCTCTTCCTGCGACTCTTCCAGCAGATCCCCCTCGCTGCTCTTGGCATCCAGATAGGAGGCATATTTCAGCAGGCTGGCATCGTTGGCATCACTGTGCTCCTCGGGATCCTCTGATCCCTGTTCGCACATCTTGGACATCAGCCCGTAGGCATCGGCATTGTCCTCCTCATCGCCGGCAGGCTCGTAGTCATCCTCGTAGTCGTACTCCAAGGACTTAAGCGACGCCTGCTTGGGCTTGCCCTCGGCGGAAGGTATCTTGATCAGGCCACCCGAATCTCGACGCTTGCTGGACGGAATGCTGTCCGTCTTGACAGCAACCACGCGGTGTCTTGCATTGCCACTCTTTCCAGTGGCGGTCAGTGGCGATTTTGCCTGCGCCGAGAGCACTTGGCTTAGGGTGGAGCGACTCTGGTTCGCGACCATCTTGGCCTTGTTGTTGGCCGGCGGCAAGGTGAGCTTTCCGCCACGTCCACCAGCTGTCTGTCGCTCCGGCTGGGGAGTCGGCGGGGTGCACGGCGCACTCTTGTCCTCCGCCTCGTCCTTCTCAAAGTCGAAGTACGTGTCCGACTCCAGGACATCCGTCAAGGCGTTGAACTCCATCTGGCTGTTCTTCTCGATCGCCTTGTCCAGCATCTCCAAGGATTTCTCCAACTTGTCAATCTTGTCCGGCTCCTCGCCTACGCCGCTTAACTTGGTGCGGCGGCCTGAGGACAAGGGATTCACCTTGTCAGTGCCGAGCTAGGATTAGATTTCCTATTTAGTTCCTGACCCACTCATGGTCCCATTTGTACTCACAGTGTATTCCTCCAGCTTGCGATAGCCGCTAATCTCGAGCTTGGACTTCTCCAGCTTCAGCATCACCTCTTTGCACTTCTTCTGCTCGTTAAGGAGCTGCTGGCGGAAGTTCTTGGACTCCAGCTGGATCTTGCGGGCCATCAGCTTCATGTCATTGTCCTTGTCCTCGAGGCGCTGCTCCAGGGATCGTAGCTTCTCCTGCAGCTTCTGGCGCTCGTCAAGGTTTCTGGATAAATATAGGATAAGGGATCAATTAGTAAGGAGCTTAAACAATAATAATTAATAATAAAAAATAAATTAAGCTACAAATCATTAAAAACACATACTTATCCTTGTTGAGCTGACTGTAGTGCTTGTTCTGATCGCTCAGCGACAAAATAATAGCTTCCTTTTGCTTTAGTTTCTGCTCCAGATCCTTGTTAATCGCCTGGAGATTGCGGTGCTTGGTCTGCCAGACGCGCAGCTCCTCGGCGTGCGAGTGCAGCAACTGTGGCAGCTCAGCGTTGTTGGACTCATATTTGTTCAGCGCCGACGACTGGCGGTTGTGGAGCGTACGAAGCATCCGGTTCTCATGCGCCAGATTGGCTATCTCCGCCTGGGCATCGGCCAGTTGGTTCTGGAAAGTCTTGGCGCGCAGATTCCTCGCGGACATGACACGCTGATGGATCTCACTGTGATTCTGTGCCGAGGCCACCATCGCTGGCTGCCGGAGACTACCGTTGCTGGAAGCCTTCATGCTACCACGATGCTGCTGGGGTGGTTGCTTCCGCTGATAGATCAAACTGGCCGATTCCCGGGAGCTGGCCGAGAACAGGCTCTCACAGCTTTTGGCCGAAGCTCTGCGGGGTGTAGTTGGAGGAAAAAAAGATTGGATTTCATTGGTGTCCTCCCACAGTTGGAGGAGGGTTATCTACACTCACGCCATCTGATTTTTTTGACTCAAGCGAGGTATTGCCGAGCTAAAGGATGTTGCCGGCTTGCGCGGCGATACCATCTAAGATCCGCCTCGTGCTCCGGAAGGATTTAAGGATGGCTCCACGAAGGCTATTTAATTTTTCAGAGCCTGATACGGATGTTTAGAGTGTAGGGTAGCAAATTGACACAGAGAGAGAGAGCTAGCCGGTGCGAGGCGATGCCGATGTAAAAATGTTACTGAAAAGCCTGTGACTGCTGCTGCTGCTGTGGTTACCCCGTTTGATGTTTGTTTATTGTTTGCTCCGCCGCCTGCTGCGTTGTTGGGGTTCAGTTTGGACCTTAGTCCTGGGTCCGGACCAGTAACTGGTTGTCATGGCGACGTCGATAGCTCCGACTATCGAATGGGGAAGTCATGTTCTTAGGGACAGCCCTCTAAAAGGGGTTTATTGGTCTAGAAAGTAATATTAATACAAGTCTTTAAATTATTCCAGGTAATATTAAATGGGTTTGAAGTGTAATAGTTAGTCTTCAGGATAAATAGCCTTAACCTGAACAAGTACTTCCCATAAAGTCAAAATATTGCTTGCAAGTATTTATTATCTATGCATTTAATATTAATAGGAAATGTTGTTTACAAACTAATTTCAACATTAAACAGTAACTGCAAATTATTAGCTCTAATAATATATATAAAATATGAATTATTATCAAATTTAAAACAATTGTAGCTTGTTTCTTTTGTGCACAAATAAAGGTTAGTGTAAGATAAGTAAGGAATTACGCTTTATGATGAAACTGAAGCTTGTTCAGCGGCACTAGCCTTCATCTTCTGGTACTTGATGCGATAGGTTCCCTCCGGATCGTAGATCTTCTCCAGTCGCTCCCAGTCCGTTGGTCGGTTGTCAATGAGATGGGTGGTTACCTTCTCGGCCCCGTAACGCTGCTTCTCCGTACATTTGGTGCAGTCGGTCATGATGGCATCGGGTAGGATTTCTACAAGGCATAATTATAATATTTTCAAACTAGAACTCTATCCTGCTGAATCTCACCCTTCAGCATCCTGCCATCGGGCGTACAGGGACCTGTGCCCTCCAAACACTTGATATAGTTGATCAGGAGCCGCTCTTGGTTCAGGATCTCATCCAGGTCCACGTTGTCGAACTTGTTGTCGTAGGGCGCCTCTACCATCGGCGCTGAGGAGGTGGCCGGGGGATGAGGCATTCCTTCCACGCGGCAGAGCACCGTGCACATCAGTGCCAAGGCCACAGATGCGTTCCACATGACCAAACGGAGGCTGGAGCGTCCCATTTTCAAGTAATCGTATGCTGTTAATACCTTCACTCACCTGGGCTTTTATAGGTGAACTTACTGACCTGCGTGCCTCAGTCCAATTTGGTTAATGCCCAATTGAACTTGAATTAAGTCAATTTAATTTGATTACCAGAAAAGTCCATGGAGTTAGCAGGCAAATGTATTTGAAACTGAATGGATTTTATTCTTATTTGTTGTTTTTTAAACAAAAAGGAGAAAACTATTAAAATAAAACTATAAAACTACTTTGCTATTAGCTTAAGCCAGAGTATATAGAACGTCCAGCAATGGATACTCCAAACAACAAAATTCAGAAACTTCAAAAACACTTGAAATATATAAAATTTTAAGTTTTATTTGGGAAAATTCAAATTAAAAAATTTTAAAAATAAAAAAGAGGTATATAAAAAATAAATTAAAATTCTAAAACCTATGAAACATTTTTAAGTGCACAAAAAATGAAGTTTAAAAAGGGAAGGAATCGTTAGCAATCGTTAGTCAGATTATAACGGTACTTTGTGGTTTTCTTCGACCTTGAAAAAGCTTAAAGAATAAAAAACACTTGATAGAATGTGTAAATAGCTTTGTTGTGCTGTTATATCAGCTTTATATGTTTATATTTTACTTATTTTTTACTTATACCGTTATATTTATCTGGGAATAACTTTCTTCAAAAAATGGCGCTTTCCTGTTTAGTGTTACCACATTTTATGGCATGGCAGCCCCACTGGCCCGGTACCTGCTAGCCGCAGTTTCAGAACGAGTTGGCAGGCCGCGTGATGCTGAGGCGCTTTCTTTTTCAATGAGTTTTCTTTAATTGCTCCATTTACGCAAGTAACCAAAATAGATGCAATTGCCCACATCCGGAAACATTGCGGCCTAGGCAACGCGTCCGCCATCCAGTGACTGCCCGTGGATTGGGTAACCGTGCGGGAAATGCCAAAAAGGCGACCATCTGCGCGGCGATCTCGATTTCTCGAACGTTTCGCGACGTGGGCGCCCCCGCCCCCAACACCAAGGACGACCTAGAAACGCCCAGACAGCGCCGATAATCTAGCACAGGTGACATCAGACCGGGAGAAGCACATCACCATGATCCACGTCGGGGAGAATTCGTGGAATCTGCGGATCTTCATCACGGATCTGGCGCTGGAACGAACGATGCGCGTGCGCGGTGACCAGCACATCGGTGGGATTATGCTGCAGCTGGTGGATCCGGAGAATCCCAAGGACTGGTCCGACCATGCGCTTTGGTGGCCAGCCAGGAACGTGTGGCTGAACCGGACGCGCCTAACGCTGGACCAGTGCGGCGTCCAGGCCGACAGCCTGCTGCACTTCACGCCCATGCACAAAATACTGCGCGTGCAGCTGCCGGATCTGCGGTATTTGGACTGTCGCGTGGACTACTCCGTAAAGACCTTCGCGGCGGTGGTCAATCTGTGCAAGCAGCTGGACATTCGCTATCCGGAGGAGTTGTCGCTGTGCAAACCGCTGGAGGCGGAGCACCTGAAGCGGAACTTTGCCCAGCTGCCGCACCAGAAGCGAGTGGCCATCGCCGAGCCGGATGGCACCAGCTATCTGCAGCCGGCGGCCGATACCAACTCGTTTGTGCCCATCAGTGCCTCCTTTCACGGTGAAAGCGGCGGCAGTACTGGCAGCCTGGACAAGCCCTCGGCGCCGGGATCCTTTTTCTGCGCTCCGCTGTCGCCGCACAATCATAGCAGAGGACGCTCGCCCATGGCCTCGGCCTCGCCATCTCCGGGAACGTGGAAGCAGAGCCAGTTAGGTTACGCCACCTACGACTCGTCGTCATCGAGCTTGGGTGACTTTCAGGAGAATTTGGCCAGCTCGCCGCCCACGCCATGCTCAGATGTCCGGGCACAGCAGTTGCGCCCCAAGTCGCTGGTGGAGAAGGCGCGCCTGAATGTCGGCTGGCTGGACTCATCGCTGTCCATCATGGAGCAGGGCATCCGGGAGTACGACACGCTGTGCCTGCGCTTCAAGTACTTCACCTTCTTCGACCTGAATCCCCGCTGCGACCAGGTGCGCATCAACCAGCTGTACGAGCAGGCCAAGTGGAGTGTCCTCAACGAGGAGCTGGACTGCACCGAGGAGGAGAGCCTGATGTTCGCTGCCTTGCAGTTCCAAGTCAACCATTGCGTGGACTCGACCCCCACGAGCGGTGGAGCCGTTGATTCGGGCATTGAGACGTCCAGCCAGGAGAACGACAACGACGATGAGATTGACTCGGCGCTGAAGGAGCTGCAGATCACTCTGGAGGGACCGAATGGCGGAGATTCGGTGAATATTACGCGCATCCCCGAGCTCTCCGACTACCTGCGCTACCTGAAGCCGCAGAGGTTCACGTTGCGTGGCTACAAGCGCTACTACTTCACCTACCGGGATCTGCACTTGCATCTGTTCAAGAACGCCGAGGAGTCGCGTCGCGTGGCTCCGGCTGTCAGCATCAACCTGAAGGGCTGCGAGGTCACCCCCGATGTGAACCTGTCGCAGGGCAAGTACGCCATCCGACTGGAGGTCTCGCCGGAGGGCCGGCACGGGCCCAACAGCGAGGTGTGGATACGCTGCGAGAACGAGCAGCAGTACGCCAAGTGGATGGCGGCCTGTCGACTGGCGGCCAAGGGAAGATCCCTGGCGGATAGCTCGTACGAGAGCGAAGTGGATGGAATACTGTCGCTGCTGCAGATGCAGCGACCGGTGCACGGAGTCCACCTGAGCATCGATCCGCGGTCCGTAGAAGCCGGGGACTACCTGTCGCCCAAGACCCTGCGCCGGCTGTCCAACAAGGCGGTGCAGCGGATCCTGGAGGCACATGCCAACGTCCGAGAGCTGAACGCCTTGGACTCGAAACTGAAGTACATACAGGCCTGGCAGTCCCTGCCCGACTTTGGTGTCACGCTGTTCATCATCAAGTTCGACGGGCACCGCAAGGAGGAGCTGCTGGGCGTGGCCCACAACCGGATCATGCGCATGGACCTGAGCTCGGGGGATCACGTCAAGACCTGGCGCTATAACGCCATGAAGGCCTGGAACGTCAACTGGAACATCAAGTGCATGATGATCCAATTCGAGGACGAGAACGTGGTCTTCTCCTGCCATTCGGCCGACTGCAAGGTGGTGCACGAGTTCATCGGCGGCTACATCTTCATGTCGATGCGATCCAAGGACAACAACCAGATCCTCAACGAGGAGCTCTTCCACAAGCTGACGGGCGGTTGGTCCTAGGAGCTATTTCTTTCGAATTTTATCGTTTCACCTACTTGTTCGTTTGAATTTTGTAAGGATGAAGCCAATGTTATAATATATGATATATATTGTTGACCTGACCCGTGGCCTCGATCCGCGCTAACCAACTGATAGACTCACAACTTCAATGCAATCTCGTGTTTTCACGTTCAGCCTACCACTTATGTAATTCGTTGTAAACTAATCTTGTTGATGATTTTTAACCGCGAAAATCGCTTGCCAAAGGCCTTTTTGCCTGCCTAACTCTAAAACAGACTTAACCGTGGCCTTTGCAATGTTTTTGTATGACTAACTTTTAAGGATACAATAAATAAATATGCCTTACAATATGAACAAAGCGTTTTTATGGGTTTCTGGTGTTATAATTGTTATTAAAATATTTGTTTCACATTAACGTTTCATCAGAGTGCGCTGACAAATATAGTACTGCGGTTGTGTGCAATCTAAATCGTTCATCAGACGTAAGGGACCATGTCCAAAGTTGTCGCAATGTTCTATTCCATATCTGTTGTTAGGCTCTCCGGGGTGCCAAAGATCTAATGCAACTGGCTTCCCACTTGGGAACCAAACGTGACGACCTAAAGTCAGAAAATCGTTTCCAGAAGTCCAGTAAATGTTTTTATCTTGTTGACTGTCCAGGTAACTATTGATAGCTTTGACTTTCTCTGTAGTGTCGAGGGATATCAAGCTGTAACCCATTCCCTCGCAGTATTTACGGGCTCCAAACCAGTGCGTTTTTATTTTATTCTCAATTAAATATAGTGTATCGCCTAGAAGAATCTGGCTAGATCGCGCTATATTGACAGATTTTAAGGTTTAAGGTTTATCACGAGCCACTTATAACTCTTTCAAGCTTATCAGAAGAGTGCCCTATTATTGTTTAGTGTAAACCATATTATCAACTAAGTTAAAAAGTAATCAATTATTATTTATAACAAGCTCAAGAAAAGGTACGATACCTTATCAATCTGGATTGCAATTTATATAGATTTCCTTTCCTTTGTTCAGATGCTTTTGATTTGTTTTTATTATTTCTTTTCCTAGCTTTCCCAGGAATGTAAGGGTTTCCAAATAGTTCCTTAATAATCCAAACACACGATCTTTAAAATCGATACATTATCAAATCTACTTAGACTTAGGTTTAATGTCACCCAACCCTTTAAACCTACACATATTCCTACACTACTATTAAAACAATACCGAACACAATATAAAATATAAAAAAAACACTAACAAATGGCGGTTAAACGAGCCCTCGACGCGGAAGTTATCAAGCAAAAGAAGGTCCTGCGGATACTGCGCTTCCAGAAACTCGTCCGCGCAGTCATCATGAACCAGGCTTGGCTTTCCGATTCCGAGGAGCAGGGCATCTCAATGAACGTGAAGAAGAACGTGGCCCTGATGCGGCAAAAACGCAAGCCGGGCATGCTGACCATGGCGGTAAGTTGGAATCTATTTACCCATAGAATCCGATGACATTACTTAAACATTAACTTTGCAGGAGAAGGCCTTAATGCGATCAAATCCCAAATACAGGACTATCGAGGACCGGAAGAAACTTTGCCTGCTTGTAGCAGGACTGGAATGCTTCTCTAGAATTCCGCCGGTAATCGCTTTTGGTTTGTTTTTCTATCTAAAAGTTACCTGTAAACTGGTTAAATTTTTAGAAAATTCGTGCTCGCATGGCGCCGATTCTTGAGTTTATGTACGTCAACGAATCGCGAGTGATTATAGCGGAGGGAGACACGCCCATTTCCGTTTATTTTATACTAAACGGAGAGGTCGAAATGAAGAAGAACGTCTACAATAAGGCAAGTTTCCATATTAACTACGATTTTAGGCCCAAAGAAATAAAGGTATTTTTATATTTATTTGTTTTCCAGACTACAAAAGAATGGACTGAAGTGCCAGAGGCAATATTCGGTGCTGGCGACTGTTTTGGCGATGTCGAGATGACTGAGTCTTGCCCTAGAATGAATACCTATACAGCCATGGGTAAGAAATTCCACTTATTAATAGTCATTAAGACCAGGTTATGATTAGAATTAAAAAAAAAGAACAAGGCACACAAGGAATCCTTGCAGGTTAACTGGAAGTAAGGTTGAGTTATCTAGAATTTGAAAATGGTTTCTGGTGAATATGATAAGGACTTCCGGCACTTTCTAGTCTTATTGTTTAATTTAAAACTTAAAAAAATATTCTTTTACAATAATTAGGCTTAAGAATTATTCATTTAACTTTCTTCTGCTTATTTTTTTAGCTGGCTGCGAATTGCTGGCTATCTACGACTCGGATTACGAACGCATTTTAAAGCCTTTTATGTTGAAGCAATGGAACGAGAAGAAAATGGCGTTAAAGGCCTTCGACTACTTTAATTTCTTTACCACAGAGCAGGTCTGTGGCTCTAATAGAGAGTCCATAATTACAATGTAGATTTATAATTTATAGATTATACTCGCCTGCAAGTATGGCGTTCTGGCCCAGTACGAACCCTTGGACACAATTTACTTGGGCGAAACGGGCTCCTTGGGCTACGCTCGCTTCGTTCTGAGTGGCGAATGCGTCATTCTGCAGTGCCTGAACATGAAAGTAGATAAGATTAAATTTAAAAATATATATTTTTAATATTTAAATATTTTGAAATTCTCTTAGGTCGATAACAAGGACGGGGAGACCACTTTTGAGCTGGCTGCCATCGATGCGGAACAGGAGTTAACCATGTTTAGGTCAATGGGCCTACGCAGTCGTTCAAATATTTCGGACATTGCAGACCTCTTGGCCTCGTCATCCTCCTCCGACGATCCGAGTGGCGGCAAGAAAAAGAAACAGACGGTATTTGTCTGCTTTATCCTGGTTTTTTTTTCGTTACGAAAACCTTTCCTTTCCGCCCCAAACAGATGCGCCATATGAATCTGCAGGATATTGAAAAGTTCTGCGGAATCGGCCAGGAAGTACGCAAGCGAAAGATACGGGAGAAGAAAACGTTAACTCCAGCTGCGCAGGCCAGGAGATCGTTGCTGATTCAGAGCCTGCGAAGAGGCACTCCCTACAGTCCAGTTATCCTGGACGACGATCTGGCTTCCGAGGAACAGGACATGGACCTTGATTTCGATGATGATGAGGATGTCTCCGATATCGACTCCAGTTTCTCCTCGTACGATCGAGTCCTTGATGCAAATGTTGTGCAATTGCAGTTGGGTCGCCGTGCCGATAGTGATGAGACGTCGAAGGGGAAGTCGAGTGCTTCTTTAGAAATTTTCAGTGCCAGCTCCGTGACCGAGGAAAATAGCAGCGCTGACTCATCACCCATCTCGGTAAGTTCTTGGTCATGATCCTTATTGTTATTATTTATAGAGTATAGACTTCGAGACTCGAAAGATCTAGAAACAATTGTTTCGCCTATGCCAACAGATTGTCAGTAACGATCATCAATATTTTTAGCTTTGTCTTTTATTATACTGAAAACAAAATCAATTATCTATTAATTGATTCCTGATTAAATAGGTTTACAAGGATCCTATCGAGACCCACTTCATAGATGTGGGCTCCCTCACATACGGCAGCATCTTTGGTCTGGGTGAGAAAATGGAACATCGTGTGATAATGGCGCGGACTGTAGTACAGTGCCTGCTCCTGCCACGCTACTGGTTACTGGAGGAGGAGCAGAACCCGGGCAACATATGGAACCGGCGACGTTTCTACTATGAATGCAATGTACCGTCACGACAGGATCTGTTTACCAACTTCCTGAAGACAAGGAAGTGGAATAAGTTCCGACACGATTATATCCAGAACCTGCTGGACGAAAAGACCAATGCCCACATCTCCAAGGAGGAAGATATCCCCATTATGTGTCGCATCGTGGAGACCAGCGATGATACAGTATAGACCTTGCTCCAGTAAGTCCTAATTTGAAATGCTTTGAAGAATCTCCAGTTAAATAATATGTAAACTTTAAATTCGAATGGGTATCCAGAAAAACGATCATAAACTTTAAACAATAAATATTTACCAATATTAATATTAATATTATTGAATACATTTATTAACCAGATTTTAGGTGCAGAAATAAATAAGAAAGAGCAAATATTGGGGAAAGTTAACACGGCGTATGCGTAATTTACTTTAAAGCTTTTTTATTCCATTTTAAATAAATATATAACAGTACTTGTAATGGTTATAAAAATGCCTTGCAATATTACGTTTTTGTATGCATTTAATAAGGCATATTAATTTTACCACACCTGATACTTTATTGGAAAATATATTATATTCTGTTTAGTTTAAAGCACGTTCACAGATAAAGTACCTTGTAACTGTGCAATCTTTATCATTCATTAGTCTAGTTCCATCATATCTAAGTTCGTCGCAATGTTCCACATCAGCAAGATTGTTAGGCTCTCCGCGATGCCAAAAATTTGATGCAACTGGCTTTCCACTTGGGAACCATACATGACGACCTAGAGTCATAAAATCATTTCCTGAAGTCCAATAATCAAATTTATCATTTCGATTGTCCAGATAACTTTTGATAGCATTGAATTTTGCAGTAGTGTCGAGCGATAAAAGGTTGTAACCCATGCCCTCGCAAGATCTACGGGCTGCAAACCAGTTCTTTGAAATTTTATCCTCAATGTAATACATGGTATCGCCAATAAATATAAGGTTAGTTGGTGCTATATTCACAGATTTGGAAGCGACTAGAAAACAAAAAAAAAACAAATCAAGAAAAGGTTCAAATAAGAAAGAATAAGTTGTCTTACCAACTGGTTCTTCACTAGCTGCTGATATATAAATCAGGCCCAAGAGGACCAAGAGTGTTCCACACGGTTTAAGCATTTTGACGATACTGTTTTGGATCCTCCTAGAGTGTTCGCTTTTATATGTATTTTATATGTTAGACAAACAATTGTTAAAAAGATTTTCCCTTATCAATAACACTTGATGAGAAAGGAAGCAGCAAGTAGTTTTATAACGGAAATCTTTGAGTCATGAGTCTTATCTATCTCAATTGGAAATTTAAAGATAATTTTATTACATTTCTCAGGAAAAAAATGTTCAATAAATGTTAAAATGTATATCGTATTTATACCTGGTATATTATTAGCAAGCAAATCTGTTTAAATATTAACTAAAATATATTCAATAATCTGTGTGAATATACAGAAGCTTAGGCTTAAGGCTTATTCATATATTTCACACGAATTTTATAATTCAGCTTTATGGTTAAACCGATTATTTTTTCAGGACAGTATGTATAGTAAATTACTTTATTATTGAATAATAAATAAAAAGAATAATTATATATTCTGTGGTCGAGTCAAGTCTATTCAATTGTAAAAAGCAAGGATACTTAAGGTTTCCAGCTTTCTTTTTTAATTTCAAGCTTAATTTTAGAACTTTGGCGCCACAGTGTGCAGTGTGGCCTTAGCTTAGCACTTATCGATAAGTTACTATCGTCATTACTGCTGCAACTCCATATTGGCGCCGGCTTCGTTGTCATGGAAACAAAAGTTTGATTTTAACACTCCACATCCAGACTATACCTAAATTTTCGTCTGTTTTATGTGTCTTGACTGTTATTTCCGTGTACTTAACCGTGTTACCCCGGCTGGGAGGCTAGGGAAATGGATGAACCGGACGAACCTGAACGGCAGGCGATGCGGACGGCGTACGAAGTGCAACGGGACTTTGGCTACAGCAGTGGAATCCGTTCCGAGATTATTTGGGATTCGTAGGTTATGCAATTGTTTCCTGTAACCTTACTCCTATGGTCTGTCCCCAGACTCACGCCCGACCAGGCGCCAGTGCTGATGCAGAAGATCGAGAACCTGATCCCGGAGGACGAAGCGCGGAACGCCAAGGCTTTGAATCGTCAGCGGCAGCAGGTCTTTCGCAATGTCTGGCAGCAACGGCGCTTCACCAACGGCACCCTCCTGTCCGCCATCATCTACGTGCTGGTCACGCCAGAGACGGACCCGGAGCTAGCCCTGCAGTCCACCAACTACAGCTGCCATCCCGTTTTCCGGACGCGCCGCTGCATGAACGGCGAGAACAGCGCCGCCTGCTGCATGATCTTCGTGGACGAACACGGACGTGTGTACTCCAACTGGCAGCAGTTTGTGTTCCGCAATACCCTGCCCAGGGGGACTATGATTGCTCCCAGTCAGGGCATCTACACCTTCACCAATGACGATGACGAGCCGGGTGTCCAGCTAATGGTGCACCCCACGCCAGCTTCGTATGGTCGACATCGCTTGCTCAGTGCCGGCGACAAGGTGGCCTCTGTGGGTGGATTGGTGGCTTCGGTTCCGGTGGCGGCTGCTCTGGCCGTGCCCGTTGCAGCTCCTCTAGCCATTGCCGCCACCGCTGTCTGCGTGGCCACGGCCGCGTACAGCACTCTACGCTCAGCATCACATCTCATCGATCGGCGGCGTCATGGACAGAGCACCTGCATCACGGACAGTGAGGCTCGCAGCTCCTGGCTGGGCGTGGCGGGCGGCGTGGTCGGATTGGGTGCCACGGGAGCCACAAAAGCCTTGGCCTCGGTGGCAGGAGCAGGTTATAGCATCAATCCTGCAGCTCAGTTGGCCGTCAAGGGCATCAATGTGGGCTCAGTGGTCATTTCCGGTACGGGAGTGATCAACGGCGTCTACGATATGTATTTGGTAAGGTTTTTGTAAACTAAAATGTTGATATTTAGTAAGACTTGATTGGTTTTCCTCTTTTTTTAATTAGAAAATAGGTGACGATCAGGCCATTAACAGCCTGGACATGTTGCAGATGGCCTCGCACCTGGTGATCTTCACGCATTCCATAAATAATTTGCGTATAGCTTCCAAGGCCACCAATGGCTCCAATCTAAGACGAGCTTTACGCAATCAATCTCGGTAGTTAAATCCCTTGTTGTTTCTTTATAAACTTACTTAACATCTATTTTCGTCCTGCAGCAAGGTCTTCGATCGCATCTCGCAGGAGTCCACCAAGCTGCACAGCAGCCAGGCTGGAAAATTCGATATTGTACGTACCCTCAACGACATACCCTTCAAGGAGACTCTGCTCAGCCTGCACAATCTCAACTCGAACCTGAGTCAAGGCGTGGCGGCGGTCACAACTCTGCTGCCACAGATCATAAGCCTGGGCAGCGGTGGTCAACTAGATCTGGAGGCGCTGGCGCAGCACTTTGGCCGGAAGTTCGTGCAACACATTGGCAATGTGTCCAACTTGACGGATGTCCTGGAGGCCTTGGCCAGGTATTTTAGCGACAAGGCTGTGCAGTTGCTAATGGAAATGACACGGACTTTTCTGGAAAATAATGTGGACTCCATTGATCGAACCATGAATACGTTTATATCGACCGAGACGGTGCTCTTTAGGATATTAATGCACTCCGTTACTACTTTTGATAGCTTTAGCGAGGACTTTCTGCAGAGCCGGCGACAGGAGATCCTATCAATGGTCTCCAAATACTTTAGGTCCTTGGAGTCGGTTAATAATGAAAATTGTCGGAAGTACAAGTGCGCCGTGTGCAAGGGCGCTTATTATATAAGTCGCATATAGACTTGTGATTTCATCCTTTATATTTTTTGATACTTAATTTCCGTAAACTTTTCTGATATGTGGGACGTATGCTTTATTTTGTAAGCCACTTTCCTAGTTCGCGTCTTGTTTAATGTTTTCGTAATAGATAAAATGGCAAAAATCTCATGTAATTATATTTAGTCCAAGAGCCCAAAGTGTCATCCAAGCAGAATGTGCTGTGAAAAATCCCAGGATATTATATTTTTGTAGAATTTAAGTTCTTATAAAGAGTAATTTTTATTCAACTAAATGCCTTGGCCTATAAATAGTGTATGTGTTGGGTTGAGTCCCTCGTACAGTGGGAGCCACAACTAAGGTACTCTATAAGAGTGAGCGCGACTTGTGCCAGAATGTACAACTAAGCTAACCTATGGACGGATGAGTTGGTTGAACGAATAGCTAGCAGAAGAACTCTTCCTCGCACACGTTAAAGCAGCAGTAGGGTATGTTGTTGTAGCTGCTGGAGGAGTGATCTCGCTTGAAGCGCTGCTTCTTCTCGTGGTGCAGCTTCTTGGGCTTGTAGCGCGGCACCACATCCAGCTCGCTGAGGCGATGAAAGTGCTCCCGATTGACCTTCAGATAGCCGCCCATCGGGAAGCTGCTCCGGATGAGGTAGTGATGCTTGTCGTACGCTTTGCCGTCTAGAAAGGAAAACCAGAAAGGGGGAAACGTGAGCGAGTGAGCAAATTGATCTTGAACCTGCGCCTTGAAGTCGGTTAACTGTTGCATCGGAACTGCTTTGTGTATGCAAATGAATATTGATTTTAATTCCGAAGTCTACACATTTTAAAACGTGTTTTCGGCCACTGCAGTTCCGAATGCAATTATCTGTCTGGAGTTGACTGACACCCTCTGGCCTTAATCTCTCTTTAGTTTCTGTTTGGGTTCTTCAAGATACTTACATCCCAGCCGATTTAGATGATGGTGCGAGTACTCAATGGACCGCCTGTCCCTCCGCGCACTCTCGTCCTGCTGGAACAGGTGCTCGCAGGCCTCCATGGCGAACTTCTTCATGCGCTCCAGAGAGCAGTAGCTGCTCGACGCACTGCCCGACGAGCTGTCCACCAGGCAGCACACTCCGAGGGCAATCAGCAGCGTCCAGCGGCACAGATTGAACTGCAAGGGGGAGGAGAGTGTTGAGTTAATTCCAAGTTCCAAAATAAACCTTTCGATTTTTAAATTTAAGTCCCCGCTGACGCTCTCAGAATTTATGGCATAAGTGTTACAATGTTCCTCTAACCGGCTGCACTCTGCTCTGCCGAATCTGGATTAACCGCTTTGGCTGACGACATTGGCAGGACGCCGGGATGACGTTGTCGGGTTCGCCGGGATGCGGCCCATAAACTGGGTCAAAATCGAAACAAGATGTTCGAAAACATCGAAAACTGGAGCGCATTTGCAAGTCGACGCGGCCAAATGGTCAAAATTTAATTGCCGCTTTTAATGACCGAAACTTCCCCGACATTACAGAGAGTGGAAATTATGTAATGCGCCGATGCCGCCGCCACGCCAGGTAGGCATTTCCGCATTTTGCATTTAACATTTCGCACTTGGCGACTGTTTAGCACACTCGCTCCCATATAAATCCGATCGTCGGCATTATGCTTGCGGTCGGACTTGAGCTTGAGCCAGTGGAGAGAACAAAAGCGCACTTGTTGTTTATTTTGATATTTTTAGCTGACAGCCGCCCGTCAATTACAGCACACACCCACTTTTTTCGGGCTCATTGATTAATGCAAGCAACTAAAGTTTTATTTTTTTTTTTTTTAGATTAGAGTTGTAATAATTAAAGTTTTCAGTTTACTATAGGAATTGGGAAAAGTTAAAGATGACTTAGAGGTTTGCTTGTATCCCTAGTAGATTCTTATTTCAAGGCTGATTTATAAAACACTTGTAAACATATTTTTTATTATATTCTAAGGAATTATTCTACATATCTATAAAGGAGTTTTCTATTTAAAACCCAATTTAACTTTATTTTAGTTTTACTTTATCTTCGTTTTAATAAACTTAAAACTGTAAATGCTCTCCAATTTAATATACTTTATTTCAATGCTGAATGGTAATAACTTGAGACCTTATATTTTTATATTGTAAGGAATCTATAAGGATTTTTCTATTAAAAAACTCAATTTAACTAACCATAAACCCTTAAATGTTATCCAATTTAGTATATTTGTACATTTAAACTCTGTAAATTCTCACCTTTGAATCCATTTTAAATCCGTTCTAGGATCAAAAGAGTCACAGAAGGTGCCACACTACGTATACGTGTTTTTGGCGGGCAAATTGAAATATCCCAGCGAAGAAATATAATAAACTTGGGCGAAGAACGAAAACGAATGCGAATAACTGGCTTTTGGGCTCGCAACGAATAAAGCCGACTGATAAGCACGAGTGACGAGCGCACAATGAAAGCTCGCCCGAAGCCGCTTAGCTTTTTATACGCGCATGCAAATCGAGGATCGCAGCTTCGGATCGGCTCAGGTTGACTCGTCGTCGGCTTCCCCAGGTTCTCGACGTGCTCTTTTTCGGCCTTTTTAATGGGGGATGGAGCGATGGAGATGGAGAGAATGCAGCCAGGAGTTTTGCGTAAGCGGCAAGGGCGGCGCACCTTTCCAGGGCATTTCAGGCATTTATATATACCTCTATATATGTTTATTTTTTAATCAATGGACGTCAGGAGTTGGCTTTTATAGTTGGTCCAGTGCCGTGTCGGCGCCACCTTCAAATCTTCGTCATCGATTTCAACATAATCGTTATGGTTTCTGCGAGCTGACTCACCTCCAAGCAACATGTCATGATGATGGCCTAGCTGCCTTTGATTAAAGACCTGGCACAAAGTTGTTTACGGTGTTATCAGACACCTTGGACGTGTAATAAGGTAGTAATTGAACGGATTTGGCGGTCACCAGCAGCAGCACCTCTTGACGACGTAGTGAAAGTTCAAAATGTTCACATGTCAACGCTTGATAAGTTGGTACAATTATTTTTATTAGAAACCATAGTGTTGCCATAAATTGATAAAACAATAATCAATACAATTCAGAAGTTCATTGGGATAATAAAGACAGAACAGAATAAAAGAACATGCTATATATAATAAACATAAATCTAGGCATTTTACTCAGAAATCAATATTTTTTAAGATTAGAATTCTAACTGAATTTATGGCATTTGAATGGTGATTTGTTCGAATTACTAAATAACTTTTGTCAATATTATTGAATATTTTACAAAATTAACTAAAATTATAAGCAGTTTTTACTGGTTATATATTTCCTTTGCTCTTCTTTGAATGCTGTTTTAACTGCAACATGCGAGTTTACTCTAGATGAATCCAAAAACCTAATGAAATTATTAAAATGCTGGTTTTTGGAAACCATAAAAACAGACTGAGATGGCGAGGAGAGAGGGGATAAACCTCTTACTGTCTAAATGTGTAAATAGAAAATGTATATAAATATGTAAAAAAAAAAATAAAATTTAGTTTACATAATATAAGTCATCTAAAGAAGTATAATTCATTAAAAACATTAGGTAAATGTCTTTAAATAAAAATCGAACTCGAGAAGATATAACTCATAAGTTATGAGTCATAACTAAGCTTGATAAACATTATTACACTTAGTTACAAAATATATTAATCCAGAAGACTGAGTTTACAACTACTTTAAATAAAATGAGTATTTTAGCTCGAAACGTTTCTTTTAAGGAAAATTAAATGCATTTAAAAAATATTTAAGTGCATACCTGATAATAAAAACTACTACTACTAAGCTAAAATTTAAAAAATTAGATGTTAAAATGTGAAAGAACTCCTTAAAATTGTTAAACTACAATAGAATATATGATTTATCTAATAGATAAAAAAAATAATTTGTACTAACTAAAACTAACCCCCAGCAAGACGTACCTCCTTCTGATTATTTCTACAGAACTATAGCTTTGTAAACATTAGCAGCAACAAGAGAGAGTGTGTACCTTGATTACAGGTTTTTCCCCTATACCAAAGGTTCTAGAAAAGAGAGCGAAAGTGAAGGCGGTGAGAACCACTTTCACTCTCGTTTCAGGGTTGTGTCTCTTTCATGTCATTTGGCTCTCTCTCCATTACTCTTTCCCTCCTCTCATTCTGGCTTGGTGTGACAGCATCTCTTGACGTTTCCCACTGACATTGAGCACTTAACGGTTGTTCTGTATCGTAAGAGATCGGGCGTCATCGTCGTTAGTTCTTATTTTGGAAGCTCCTTTCAGATCGCGCCTTTACAGTATTTTTAGCCGCTCTCTCGGTCAATGCACACTTTCGGCCGAGTTTTTTATGGGCTTCGTTTTGGTTTCGTTTTTATTTTCGTTTTTCGTTGTCGCTGCTGCATTCCCGATGCGGAAACGTTCGGCCCCCGGGGCGTATGCGCAACGCTGCGACGCAGTTGCATTTCGCATGCCGCGTTTATCACGTCGCGGGAATCCTTTGGAATTTGCGCATTCCCGTGCCGCCACAGTCGTCGCAATCTAACGGTACACCACGGATCGGAGCACGGTCACGTTCTGGGAACCAAGAGGTATGTTGGCTAAAAATTCGCCCGCGGAAATATGCGGCACTTAATTACTGCTGATGGCTGGCTCCACGGGCCACTCGACGACTCTCATTCATAAATACAATTTCACAACCTGATTTAAGAATCGCGCCACTTGCGCCATGTCAACGATCTCCGAGTGGAGGGAGGGAGATGGCTTACCTGACCCTACCTGGGCATCGAATTCACGTCGCTCTGATTGCCGAAAAAAACAACATAACATAAGTCCAGCGACCAAAAGCATAAACCACAAACTGGTTTCTAATAGAATCGCCGGGGCCACCGTCGATCTGATATTCGTGCAGTCTAGACGAGGGCATGGGCATGGGCATGGATCCTTGCCTTGGCAACAGAAGAAAAGAACTGGGAATGTCGCTTCTTCGTCTTCCGAGAAGATCTCTGTGTGGACAGGACAGGAGACGGACAACGGGAGGACAGGACCGCTCGATGGCAGAGCGTGTGAGCTAGTGTTTTTGTTTTGATGCCCATCCCATCGCCTGTTCCTTGAACTGAGGGCGAAAGTGGTGCGTCACGTCATCATCTCCGGTGTCTGACTTTGCCGGCGGCTTTGTCGTTCACCTTTGCCATCCTCATCCTTGTTCACATCTCCTCTTCTTGTGGCTCCTTTTGGTATGCCAAAGGGTCTTCCGTTGCGCCCCGAGTTCAAAAAACTCTGCGATTGCCTCGCAGCGATCGCATTTCAAATTAGAAACTCTTTTTTTGGGGGATCCGATGGCACATGGCCATGGCTATTCAATGCTCTTTCGTTTTTTTAGAGGTTGATTAGGGGTTTTACTTGGTTAAACAGTTAAAGTTAAACCCATAATTAAATAAGGAAAAGTTAATCCCTAAGGACTGTAGTTTAATCAGTCAGCATTCCGATGTTTGAGAGGTATAAAGTACTTATTGTTCGGGGTAACGTTAACTTTAATTTCAATCAAAGGCTTTATGGTTTCTTGTGGGATAAACACATCAATTTGGAATTGTGTGTTTAATAAGCACTTTCTTATCGGTCGATTTGACTAACCTGCACTTTAATCTTAACTGTCAATTACTCACGGTTTCAAAATATAATTATACGATTAATCAAATCGATTAAAAAAGAAAACATTCAATGGAATTTCTTTTCTCTAAGTTTGTTTTTCGCTTAGCCATGACGGTCTTATAATTAAATTATTCGAGGAGATTCTATGTAAACGACAGTTCAATACACTTTTCGATGTACAGCTGTGTTCACGGAAATAGCAGTGCCCAACGACCTGCACGTTTAAGATCGGAAAATCCTGTTACAAACACTATTTTCATAATTTTTTTTTTCATAAAAGCTTAGTATATTTAATTATTAACAATACCACAATCATTTAATTTAGGTAACATAAACCCTTTAGAAGATATAGCTAATATCAACAAAAAAGGTCTATATTATGCCGATCATTGAAATAGCAGTGAAAAACTAAAATTCTTCATAAATTTAAAAATATCGTATAAGAAACCTATTTCTTCTTAAATTCTAATTGACTATGATCTAATATTTTGTTAAATAGCCTTTAGAAGCTATCATAGCCTCATACCTGGGTGGCAAGGAGTCCACCAAGTCTTAGAAACGCTTGAGGGGAATATGGCCTCATTCCTCCTGCACAAATTGCCAAAGCTGCGGCTTAGAAGTCGGAAACTTCTTTAATACGTAGCCCTTGATGTCCCCCATAAGTTTTCGATCGGATTTATATCCGGGGACTGTGCAGGCCATGGCATTGCATCCACTTTTTCATTAAGAACCCACTCCTTGGCCACCTTGATGGTATGATTAGGGTCACTGTACTGTGGAAATGTCCAAATTAATGGCATATTTTCCTCAGGATACGGCTGCAAGACAGTTTTTAATATTTGGACATAAACATAATGGTCTTTGATCCGACAGATCATATATACGGGACCTAAAACGTTGTATGAAAAGTATACCCATACCATGATTTTTAGGCCACCATGTTTTACTGTCTTCAGCGTATGGTTTGGGTGGTACTTTGTATTTGGAGGTCGACGGACATATTGTCTTGTCCTATTCCACCAAATAAAACCAGTTTGGAGTCATTTGTCCAAAGGATATTACGCCATTTGAATAGTGGCAGTTCAAGTGGCTATTGGCGAACTCCAATCTGGCCTTGATATGCCTTTAACCAAGCAGTGACATTTTCCATGGACTTCGCGAATCTAAAATTTATTCAATAAGTCCCCGGCGAATGGTCCCATGACTGATTCCCATGCCAATTCCCGCTCATATATCCCTAGAGGATGCAAAAGGACGAGCTTTGCTAAAGCGAAGTACGCGTCGAGCCAGTACAATTGTGGTTTTGCGAATCGTACCTCGGTTTTTTTGGGTTCGGTTCATATTTTATGATTTATAAACTATTCTAAAATAACAATTTGAAAGATTTGGAGTCTCTTTACATGTTTTGCCCTTCTTTCTAGGCTAAGTTCTCTGATACCTTTCTCTCATGGAGCAGTGAGGTCCTGCGCCCACTAAAATATTTTTTTTTGCGTTGTAAAGGTGTATTATATAATAAACTATAATAACTACCGTAATTAAACTCATTTTTTACAAAATTAATAGAAATTTCGGCACTTTTTGCGAAAGAAAATTAAATACTGCTATTTCAGTGATCGGCCAAAACGAGCTGCATATGTGAAAAAATATCAATAAAACATAAAAATAGAGCAAATCTAACGGAATTTTTTCTCGATTCTTATCTTTATGTTCCATTTAACAAAAACAATGTGCAATAGATCAGCTTGCAAAAAGGAATATGTACAAAAAAAGGTTTTGAAGTTGTTCCCTCTGTCGCACTGCTATTTCCGTGAACACAGCTGTATAGGGCCAAAAGTGGAGGCTAATAACAAATACCTCCGAGTCATAGTCACTCTTGTTTCTGAGTAACATGAAGATAATTTCGTCATGAATGCAAAATGAGTAAATTAATAGCTTGGCAACATAAATCAAGATTAGGCGACAAAAAGCGTTTTTAGAGTTGTCAGCTTGTTTTATAGTAAGAAATTAGAGTTTTAATATTTGTATTCAGCAAAATCGAACTAAAAAAAGTTGGTAAAACTAAAGTTTAATTGGGTTTGTTTTCGAAATCGAATTTTAAGGTGATCCACCCCAAATGGCAAAATACCAATTATTTTTATATAAGGAAAAAAGAAATTTACATCTGAGACCTAGTTCTCTAGCCATAGCATCCTTTGAACCACTGGTTTTAAAAGTTTAATTTTAAAATAAGAAATTAAATTTCCAACGATCACTAACCGAATCTTGCAAGAGCTACCAAAAGATGGAGCATTTATTGAGTATGAAAGCGCCATCTACGCGGTCATGAAGTGCCAACAGCTGCAACCGTGAAGCTCCGGTCACACTGAGGTAAAAACAACAACAAAAAGAGAAGAGTAAAAATGTTAATTTCCCGGCTATTACGAAAACAACGCATTTCCGGCAACTTAAGCTGGTCCCGTTGGAGCAGCGATGCCGCCAAGGCCACCACCGAGGCTAACCCGCTGGAGGCCAGCGCAGAGAAGCGCCAGCAGCTCATCAGCGAACTGGCGGAGCCGCTGGACCGCAAAAGCCGGCCCGCCATCGATCCCAAGGAGACGAGCATAATACTCTTTCCCGGCCAGGGCACCCAGTATGTGGGCATGGCCAAGGATCTGCTCCGCTTCCCCGGCGCCCGCCGCATCTTCGAGCTGGCCAACGAGGTGCTGAAGTTCGATCTGCTGAAGATCTGCCTGGAGGGACCACGTGAGAAGCTGAATCGCACAGAGCACGCCCAGCTGGCAGTGATGGTGTCCTCGCTGGCGGCGCTGGAGCAGCTGCGCGAGGAGCGGCCCAAGGCCATCGAGACGTGTGTGGCCGCTGCTGGCTTTAGCCTGGGGGAGATCACAGCCCTGGTGTTCGCGGATGCCATACCATTTGACAAGGCGCTGCGCCTAGTGCAGGTGCGGGCCACCGCTATGCAGGCTGCCTGCGACCGGGCAGCCGGAGCCATGGCCATGACGCTGTACGGACCGGACACCAACCTGGGCGAGGCCTGTGCCCGGGCCCAGCAGTGGTGTGTGGACAAAGGCGTGGAGTCGCCCTACTGCGGCATCGCCAACTACATGTATCCGCACTGTAAGGTGGTGGCCGGCAATGTGGAGGCCCTCGAGTTTCTCGAACAGAACGCCAAGGCCCTAAAGATCCGGCGGATGAAGAGACTGGCGGTCAGCGGCGCCTTCCACACTCCCCTCATGCAGAGCGCCGTGGAGCCATTTACCAAGGCGCTGAAATCGGTGCGCCTTCAGGATCCCGTGATCAGGGTTTACTCCAATGTGGATGGGAAGCCGTATCGCAATGCCAAGCACATCCTGACGCAGCTGCCCAAGCAAATCCTGAGGCCCGTCAAGTGGGAGCAAACACTGCACGAGATGTACGAGCGCAAGCAGGGCGCCGACTTCCCGCGCACCTTCGAGTGCGGTCCTGGCAAGGGTCTCGTCCAAGTCCTGGAGAAGGTCAACGCCAAGGCGGCGCAGACGAGCTTCAATGTTACGGCCTAAAGTTGATAATAAAATCCTGTTGTTGCTTTTATAAAAATGTATTTCTCTTTGTGGCTGAGGAAACAAAAAATAAAATAAAACGTGGGAGGAGCTTTTAAACTGCCTCAGATCCTTAACTCTTGTCGTCCCGGGTGCGCATGCGATGTGCAAAGGCAGCGCCCTTGTTCTTGCGGAAGCTCTCAAACGGATCGTGCATGTTGGCCCCCACGCCCTAAGGAGCAGGATTCAGACATTAGGGATGGATTTTTGGTAGTTTTGTGGATGTGTACACTTACCTTGTACATTTCCCGACGATCTCGGACTTCACCACCGGAGATGGGCGTATCTATGCCTTGGTTCTTTGAGCCCAGTCCCGTGCCAGTGCCCGCCCAGCCCATTTTCATGAGCATTTGGTGGCCCTTGTTTGACTCCTCGATGAATTCCTGAGGCTTGGCAAAGTTGCCGCCCCTGAAAAATGAAAGGAAAGTGAATTTAGAACTAAAGGGTTTCCTGGTTCATTTCTTAACTCACAGAAAACTCGGAGGAGTTGGGGATCTGTCGCGCTCTACTCGTCGTAGGGCGTTGTTACCATTGTTCCCTGTGTTGCCCACATTGCTGCGATCGGCACGATTCTCCCGATTATTGTTGGTGTTGCTGTTATTGTTCTCCCGTTCGTGACGCGGCGATCGGTTGCGACCCTTGCGATTGCTGCCACTTCCTCCTCCGCCGCCGCCGGATCTGTTGCGTTGCATCGGTGGCGGTGTCACAGCGCGTTCCATGGATCGAGATCTGGATCGGGAGCGGGAGCGGGAACGTGATCTGTCGCGCGGCGGCGGTGTGTGGGAACGAGAGCGACTACGACTCTTGGATCTAAATTGTAAAATAAAAGTCATAAGATGGAAATGCCGGAAAATATTAAACTTCAACTCACCGATAAACCCTCTTGTTGCTCTTCTTAGGCTTGGGCTTTTCGAGCACAATGGGACTGGGTGAGCGGGACTTCTCCCGTATGCCCTCCTTGATCTCCTCCTCCTTTTGCTTCCGCGCCGCATTCTTCACCTTGTAGTACTCATAGAGACCAAGCTTCTCCCAGCCCTCACTGCAGGAAAATAAAGGAACTTCATTAGTTTCTCTTAGAGATGCGTGTGCTTTCCCCCACTCACTTATCCCTGGGACGATCGTGCGAGGGAGCGGCATAAAAGGCATTCAATGCATTGGTCAACCGCTCGCTTTGTGGCGCCGGAGCTGGCAGTCGTATGTCCGCCGGATCCAGGGGCTTGTAGGTGTAGTCCTCCAGCCGGATTAGGGGCACCATCAGACCCGCGGGCAGGTCGTAGTATGGCGCTGTGGGTATTTGTGGCTCTCCTATTACTACTTGCGACTCGGCAGAGTCTCCTTCTGGCTGCTGGCCATCCTCCGATGAGTGCTGCTGCTGCTGGTCCGGATGCCCGTCCTCGGGTTGATTCGTTATCACCGCCCGAATGGCCGCATTGAGCACATCGAGATCCACTGGCTCACCCGGCTGGCCAGCAGGTCTCAAAGTCTGAGGATAGGCAGCCATGGGCGGCGGCTGTTGCTGCTGCTGCTGCAGTTGGTGAGGACCTGGCTGCGGGTCGTCGGGCTGGCGTTGCTGCAGCTGCATCACCGCCTGAATGGCAGCATTCAGCACACCCAGATCCACAGGTGGCTCATTGTTGGCTCCTCCCTGGCCCTGCTGCATCTGTGGATATGGTCCTTGTGGTTGCTGCTGCTGCTGCATGGGTGGCCCTTGTCCGTGATGGAGCATGGGTCCGGCAAAGCCTGGTGGTGGTTTTGACATGTCCGGAATGAAGAAGTTTGGACCCCTGGGATCTGCAAAGGGGTTGACCGGGTGCTGCTGCTGTTGCTGATGGAAGTTGCCTCCCGGGTAAACATTGTTACCCGCCGCCTGGGGATGCTGAGGGGCTTCGTGTGGCTCTCGGTTCCCCGGCATATTTACTCGGTGAGACATCAACGAGGGTATGTTTTTTCCTCCTCCTCCTCCTGGTCCTCCTTGGTGTGGCAGCATGTGTTGCTGTGACTTTTGGGCCACCATAACCTGCTGCTCCAGCTGCTGGCGCTGCTGCTCCAACTGGGCAATCTGCTGGCTGGCATGTTGGATGAATATCTGATGCTGTTTTTGGTAGCTAAAAAGGAGAAGAAATTTTATGAGTTGTGAAACTCTAAGAGTCCTCCTTAACCCACTTGTCTAGGGTGGCCTTGGTGTTCTGGGTGAACTTGGCGGTTATGTCGGGATGCGTGTTCTGCAGATTGGTTTTGTACTCCTGCATGGATGAGTCCGGCGACTGTAGCTTGGAGATGACGCAGGCATCGAAGAACTTGGCCTTGGACTCCCACAAGGACAGCAGTTTGGCAAGCTTCTGGCGCTGATCATTGCTGGCAACTGTTTGGGATTTGCAAAATGATAAATAACCAAAGATAATGCTTGGAGCAAGGTGATGATACATACTCAAGTCGGCGCTGCAGAACATCGGAATGACGACATTCTCGAGGTTGTTCTTCAAGTCATTGATGTTCTTGCGCATGCTGTAAATACATCGTTGCACTTAGGAAACTGCCACCAAAACCTACCAACGGCAACTGCTAGTCTAAGGTCTTGGTTCGTCAGTCGGGGTTTTCGGTCTGCTCAACAGCCAACCCACAAAGCCAGGCTGCTGCCCGAGGCTCTGTAGGTCAGTGGTCTGACTTTCTATCAACTAAACTTGTTACAATTGACTGAGCAAACTTACCAGTGGTGGAGTATATCATTAACTAAATATATAAGATGCAATTTTTGCTGAAACGTTGAACCATTGACCAAAGCCCTAAAAATAAATTAACAAACGAAAAAAACATATTTTTCTCTAGTTTCTGGTATGCACAACAAAATTCTGCCAAAGGTAATTGTTGTGCCAGAATGATATTTTGTTAGTTCTTTCTCTTTCTCTTTTTTTTTTTTTTTTTTTTTAATTTTTCAGCTGATGATTTTCACTGTGTTTTGTGTAGATTTAAGCTTAGTAAGGGGAATGATGTGTGTGTGTGTGTGTTTGGGTGTGTTTCCCTAGCTATGCTCTAGGTCCCGGATCTGCGGTAACTATTTCATGGATCAAACATCTTTCGAAAACGAATCAACGAATCAATCTCGAGCCTTTCTGGGGAATCGATCATCTCTCGCTCTTGCTTTTCGATATTTCGTTTTTCTTTTGGTTTTGGTTAGTATTTCACTCGTTGAAAGAAAGAAACACAATTGAATTAATATATGTGGAGTATCATTAATTATAAAACTGAGAGTCATACTTCTTTAAAAGATATTGTAAAACGACATTGATTTTTGCGCTGTCGGTTGAATGCTGTAAAATCCAGTTCTTGCCTAAAATTGCAATATCAAACGGGTTACTCATATTGTCATTGTAACTGGCAATTATATTATTAGGTAAATGTACAAATTAATTAAAAGTTTGTATGAATATTTAGTGTGTTGTGTGCTTGGCAAAAGAGGTATTCTCTTGAGATTACGAGTCTATGTATGAACTACGAACAAGCAATAATACTGAGTCCGGCTGGAATCGACCGTCTCAGACTGGCATATTTACCTGCAGAGATACTGTCCTTGGTGCAGGACTCTATGATCGGCTGCAGGACGCCGTCAAAGTCCCTCAGCACTATGCCCTGCTCCCCGGCCAGCTGCTCCAGCTGCGTCGTCTGCGCCCCGGCGATCGCCTCCTCGATCTGTTTCGTCTTCTGGTTCATCAGCGCCTAGAGGTTGGTTTCGGTATCGGTTTCGGTTGTGCGATTTGGTTTCGGATGCGTTGGTGTGGTGCAGATCGGTACGGATCGGTTCGGTCATTGAGCACACAAAGGTATTTTCGTTCATATTCACATTCGCATTAGCGTTCGCGGTTTCGTATTCAAACAAATTTGATTTAAGGATTTGTTTTTTTGATTTTTTATACAGTTTTTTTTTTGTCAGTTGGTATGAAGAGTGGTTTTTGATTTGGTAATTTTTTTTTTGTTTATGTTTCAAAAAATACAATAAAGCAAAAGTTTAATGTAGCATTGTAAATGGTTAATTCAATAGTTAAAATAATAGCAATAAAAGTTTGTCGATTGGTAATGCTGAAAGTACACTTTAAGGTATCTTCTTATCCACATTCAGAGATCAAGGGGACTGAGAGGACCGAAAGGGGCCAGAGAAGGGGCGTAATCATACTAGAAAGCGAGCAGAAGTCACTCTTTGGCAAATAAACTGAGGTTCATGGCAGATGAGAGACCTAATTATTCTTTTTTCCATTTTAAAATAGTCGTGAAATGCCATAAAAATTTGATATCTGCAGCTCTTTTGAAGTGAATACACTACAACTTCTGTAGCATTAAATCGAATCTCAAGGTAAAAGTATTGTAAACATTGCAAAATAGATAATTAGGGAACGCTTTCGATTTCCATTTTATTATTTGCTTATTTTCTGGCTTTCAACGTGCAACGTGAAACGGTCTTAACCAAATCGCTCATTACTTGTTTTTGTTATTGAAAAAGCGTAACAAGCTCGGCTTAACTGGGGTCATTGAACCAAGGACAAAACAAATGGTAACAAAGTGTTCTGTTCAGCCACAGAGCAAGCTCTTTTTTGGTTACATTCCACAGAAATTTTAATTAAGTTTTGTCTTTGTTTTATGGAAATGTTTGTAAAATACTCAAACAAAAATGTATAATCAACTAGAAGTCTTAAAAGGGGATGACCCATGTGAAAAATATTGAACAATTTTTCGGAAGGCTAAGCGATTTGAATTTTTTAACTGTTATTAAGTAAAGTATTAAAAAAAAATTTTTTGTTAAGTTAAAATATTTTCAAAATTCTGATAATGGATGTCGAAGTACTAAAAAAAGGGTATTTCCATGGTAATCAAGATTTTGGCGAACTGGGCGAGTCGATTTCAGAAATTTGAATAGCATTATGATCTAAATAAATGCGGACATCGCAAGAAATATGAAATTTTTAAAAAGGATTTTTTTTTTTAAATAAAAATTTAAAGCCAATTAGACATTTAATTTCAAAGAACTTGCTTTTTTTTTTTGTCTTTTTTGTAGTATACAAAAATATATACTTGAGTTATCCAAAGTTCCTAGTTCATGGGATGTCCGTTTCGAGAAAAACGCGAAGGAATCATTGTAGAAGTAAGCTACTTCGAAGAGCATTTCTTGTCAGTGATGTAACTTTGTAAAGACATCGAATATAGAAAATTTCTTTTAAGTAAATATAGTACATAAGTTAAGAAAGCGACTTATGAAAAGACAAAAAAAAATTTATATTTTGTTAAACCGTCAAATGGGTCCATTTTTCTAAGAAATATATTCATAATAACTAATACGATATTCCTCGAATTATAATATTTGAAATTCGAAGTTGAAAAATGGTTTAGGTTCTCCTTATATACAATATAAGGGAATTTAATTAAGGTGGGACAATCAACAGGGTTGTTAAAACTTTTGCATCGAGAGAAAGAAACGATTCAAGGGGCAGTTTCAGTAACATTTCTCAATGTTGCTTTCGTTAAATCAGGAAATTTCAAGTGAAATTCGAGATGGTAGTATTGCAGATACTTAATTGAAGAATGTGCACCCAAGTTTTTACAAGATTATTTCAAGTCAAGAAATTATAAAGACAGTAAAAAATAAAGACAATACAGGGGGCTTTCCTTCAAACACTCGAGCTGCTCTCTAATCCCTCAGAAAAATGCTTGCAAGAATATGTAGAGTAGACCGTTGATGGTTATCTGTGTCAAATTACCGTGTGTTGTGCGGAGAGATTCGCTTCGGATTGCTTGATTTGTTCCCGCAGCGTCTTCTGTTGCAGCTTAATGGCATCCAATTGGGAGGTTAGGTTCATGACCATGGCATTTCCATTGGCTTGCTGCTGCTGCTGGTTATTTGGCGGTCCACCTTGGCCCGAGTTTGGTGGCCACATGTGCTGGGATTGCTGCTGTTGGTGCTGCTGCATGTTGTCTTGTGCGTTCTCTGGCGGGTGTTGCTGGTGGTTGAGTGGCGGATAGTGGCCAGGCGGCTGGGATTGCTGCATGGGCGGAGGATGTTGCATGTAGTGGCCGCCGCCTTGGGTGCCCGGCGGCATTTGTTGAGGAATGCCCTGCTGCTTTAGCACTGGAAGGAGCGAGTATATTAATGGGTAATCAATAGATTCCTTCGGCCTGGCTTCAGCCACTCACGCGTTTGCTCCGCTGCCACCCGGAATTGATAGTAGCTGGCATACTCGCCGCCGTACAGGAACTCGAACTTGGGATTGTTCTGCTGCTTCTGCTTCGTTATGGCCTCGAATTCAGGCCCGTTCCGGGCCACAAACTCCGCCAGCTTGTCGATAATATTGCGTAAACTGGCATCTGCAAAAAAAAGCGAAAATTTTGCATAAAATGTGAGCAGCATATCGTTTGAGCGTGTGTGTGCGTGTTCTGGGGGCGCAGTGCACTCCGCTCGGCGGAGAAAAAATTGTTAATCGGGCTTTTCCTGGCCGCCACTCACCTCTCGGCGGCTGCACGTCCATTGCGCTGCTGTTTTTACAAACTTTTACTTTGTAATTTCACTTAAAACATTACTTTTAACACTTTTTCAGCGGCACTTTTTATCCTCTATTCTTTTTCTTCTTATTTTGTAATGTGACCAGAGCGCAAATGCTGGAAAATGCCCAGTGCAACGCCAAGTGCCTAAAGCTTCATCGACGGCGGTCACACTATCCACAATTGTAGTTTTTTCGAGGTAAACAAACGAAGAAAACATATATTTATAGCCAGCCCGTCGCTCGATTGAACGCAAACTCCTCGGCAGCGGGTAATTGATGTGGCACCCTGCCAGCGGCATGACAAGTCAATCCTGCACACCGATCATCCCTCGCACTGCGGCGTGGCATTAATTTACGCGGCGCCCGCCGTCATATAACTTTGTGATAATCAGCTACTAATACATTCACCACATACGATGGGCAGCAGAATGGCTGAGAATGCCGGAAGCAGTGTTATCAGCATTAATGGAGCCGCTGGCCAGGCGACGGCAGGAGCCTCCCCGCAACCGCAGCGGAAATCCTCGTCTGCAGAGTCGCCGCCGGAGCTGCGCATTCTGTGCTTCGACCTCACCTTCTACAACCGCACTACCCAGTTTCTGCTGAGCTGTGCCGGCGTCTTCATCCTGTACATCCTATACGGCTACCTGCAGGAGCTGATCTTCACGGTGGAGGGATTCAAGCCGTACGGCTGGTTCCTCACCCTCGTCCAGTTCGGCTATTACATCGGCTTTGGGCTGGTGGAGCGTCGCCTCGAGGGATATCGGGTGAGCGGAGGATCCTTCTGGAGCATTGAGCCGGAGCCACGTTGCATTCCCATGAAGACGTACCTTGTCCTGGCCGCCCTGACGCTGGGCACCATGGGCCTGTCCAACTCCAGCTTGGGCTACCTGAACTACCCCACGCAGGTGATCTTCAAGTGCTGCAAGCTGATTCCCGTCCTGGTGGGCAGCATCCTCATCCAGGGCAAGCGCTACGGAGTGCTGGATTTTGCGGCAGCCACCTGCATGTGCATCGGTTTAGCTTGGTTTACGCTAGCCGACTCCCAGATGACGCCGAACTTTAATCTGCTGGGCGTGGCCATGATATCGGGCGCCCTGCTCTGCGACGCCGCCATTGGGAATGTCCAGGAGAAAGCCATGCGGGAGTTCAAGGCGCCCAGCAGCGAGGTGGTCTTCTACTCGTACGGCCTGGGCTTCGTTTATCTCTTTGTGATCATGCTGGTTACCGGCAACTTCTTCAGCGGATTCGCCTTCTGCCTGGAGCACCCCCTGGAAACCTTTGGCTACGGCTTCTTGTTCAGTCTCTCTGGCTATCTGGGCATCCAGTTTGTGCTCGCTTTGGTGCGGAGTAGTGGCGCTCCCATAGCGGCCACAGTGACCACCGCTCGCAAGGCTGTGACCATTGCCTTCTCCTTCATCCTCTTCAGCAAGCCCTTCACTGTGCAGTAAGTATTCCCAACATAAACTATGATGATCTGTGATCTAACTCTTGTTTCTCCCCTTAGATATCTGTGGTCCGGCCTGATAGTTGTATTGGGCATCTACCTGAACGTGTGTAGCAAGAAGAACAAACTGACGTTTGCGGACATCCGGCAGAGATTAAAACAGTTCGCCAATTCCAGGATCGCACGGACTCCGAGTCGCAAATTCCTCATCGAAGTTTAGTTTGAATACCAAAAATAAGTTCCACCTTTTAGTCGAATTTGGACACCGGTTTTCTACAAGAAAGCTATGTACTATATTTACTTAATTATACGCTATGCTAATCTTTTGTAGCCTCCACTTGGTCGTGTTCTTATCTGTCCATGTCGAACTCCATCACGCGCTTGAAGAGGTCCTGCCGTTCCTTGGCGGACGTCAACTGTCCCATTTCGCGGTCCAGGAACTTTTTCTGATGCTTGATGATGAACTTGTTGCATTGTATAATGGTGGCGCCGATGTAGAGAGTCCTAAACTTGGCCCGGACGTCTCCTATCTGGGAAAGATCGAGGGGTTTCGTTGAACTGTTCAGAAAAAAAGATTCGTTTCTGCCTTACCAATGTGATTAGAGGCAATATGCTGGACACGAAACGGTGACCAGCATGCATGCACCTTATAATGGCTATCTTAGTCCTCTCATTGATGTACTTCACCCTGAATCCCTGCTCGATCATTCCTAGTCCGTAGACTCCATAGTACTTTTCAATGTTTCGCAGCAGGCATTTTGTCAGCGTGTTATCGTTGAGATACAACACCTTTGTGGGTGCGTAGGGCACTATCTGCACCGCAATATATCTAGTTTTTCGATTTTGTTGTTATTATTGTTAGTTTAATTCAAGTTTTTCTGTGTTTACCTGTTTTTTATGCGAACCATGCTGTGTTGATGTTGAAAACACTCACGCGTTATGGAATTCTAGGCATTAAGCTGTAGAAAATATCTGGTCACACTCTTTGTTTACGTTGATAGTATAACCGCGAAACTGGATTTCAATTATTTCCGCTAGATGGCGCTGAAAACAGACTATGAAGCACTTTAAAATAAAATTAAATTAAATTCAAGACATCCAATTAACGAGTTCGATACATTTAAGAACTGAACTGAACTTTATAATATAAATTAAAGAGCCATTATATTTAATACTCAATATTTTCTAGCGCAGTGCTTTGAGGTATGCCAGTATTTCTTCATGGTACGTTTAATTTGTAATTAAAAAAGAACCCAAATAACATTCCATTTAAAGAAGGAATACTAACTAAATTAAAATGTATAACTACCTTAAACTGGTGTAAGCTTTTAGAGATTAATATTATGATCCTTAAACTACTTTAAGTTATAAATTTCCAAATGCCAAAAATAACAATTTGCAAACTAAGTAGTAGATTTACGTCTCTAATAAATTATTAAAATGCTCATTTATGAGTTCTCACGTACGCTAAATTATAGTTAATAATTAGGTATTATTATTAGGTCAACACTTAAATTTTCCGAGAATTTTAAGTTCGAATTATGGCCAATTTATGTCAGTTGTCAAAATATTTTATATACATGTATAATATATTTTAAAAATTGGTAAACACTTTAAGATATTCTCGCCAAAAAGCCCTGCCAAAAAATAAGAGAAAATAAATTTAATTTCATGCAGTTGGTTTTTCCTTTGCAATTATTCTTTATTTAATTTATTTTTTTGTTGGTGCCAAAACTCAGTATGCACTCATTATTTTTTTAAGCAATAATATGTGTCATAAAGACAATGCAGTGCCAACCCACCCGAAAGTAGGTACCTCCCACCTGCTATACCCTGGAGTTCAGGGCAATCACTGCACGCATTCACGCCTCGCACCATTGGCGAATTCTCCAAGTCGCGTCTCGTTGTGGTGCATCTGGTGGCAGGTATACTATGTATATCGGAGTGTATATATAGTATATATTGTTTATATGCGCAACGCATCGCATTATAGCTGGCCAGGCGGCTATAGCACACATGCAGCTTCCATCCCGACCCACCCATCCCATCACATCTCTCGCTGGCCATGGAAAACCACTATACGGCTCGTATTCAGTCTCCGGCTGTGAGTGCGGCGGGATCCGTGCTCCTCGTCGTTTTATTTTCGCTTTTTCCGATAGCACATTTACAGTTTTTTCTAAAAAACAATAAAATTCAGGCAGCGACGTGGAAAAGCGCTACAAATACACACAAACACTCCGTGCGATCTTGTTCGTGTTTCCGATTCTCCTCTGTGCTTTTTGTTTTGTGTGCGTGGCAAGTTCAGCGATGTTGGTCTATATTTTGGAAAACGCATCCGCGCAGCCTCGTAGTTGGCACGAATATTCCGTGGCGATCGGTTCGAGAGATATCAGTGATCAGTCAGACTTGAAACCAAACCAGCAGCAACATGAGCAGCGTCGTAAGCACTCAACATTCAGGCTCTCCAGTTCCGCAAGGATTACTAAAAGGATTTATTTTTATTTTCGCCAAAGGATGAAGATCTTACCCCCGAGCAGATTGCCGTTCTGCAGAAGGCCTTCAACAGCTTCGATCACCAGAAGACTGGCAGTATCCCCACCGAGATGGTGGCCGATATCCTGCGCCTGATGGGTGAGTGCCTTGCCTTGAGTCCTGAATTGGGATTGTAGAGGGTACTAATGCTGGTTTTAATTGTAGGTCAGCCCTTCGACAAGAAGATCCTGGAGGAACTGATCGAGGAGGTCGATGAGGACAGTAAGTACAAGTTCAGCCTATAGATAGATCCCTTTATATATTTACATATATAGCGTCGAAATTGAGTCATTGACATTATTTTAAATGATTGAATTTTTCGCATAAAAATAGACCCAGTTCAATATTCGAACATTAAAATTCTTTTTGGTGAAAAGGAAAAGCCAATTAAAATAATGAGTTTAGAAAATTTTAATTAATGTTTCAGTGAAAAATATAATCATTATAATTTTTTATTATATAGATGATAAAAATAGAGCAACATTTTGAATTATGGATAGGCAAATAAATCATAATACGTATAGAGCTTTCAGTAGAAAGAACTGGAATAATGAGAAGAATTTTCCGAAAATAATATCAAATAACATAAGGAAATATTAAAAAATGTAGATCAATTATTAAAACACTGAAATAATATATATATATTAAAATATATATTAAAATAATATATATATTAAAAGCTAGAAGAATTTTCTTTACATTTAGGAGCAGTATGTTCTAAGACTTGTTCTAAAAAATCATTTTAAAAAGCTTACAAAGGCTTTTAATATTAATTAAATGAATTTTTTATGATTAAACCTTGAAGTTTATGACTATTTATAATGATTATTATTACACTAAACCAAGCATGATTCACTATCCACTGATGAGCGCAACTTTCTAGCTGTCAGTGATTTATGATCATCAGAGTCTCGGGCCCCGATCATTAGTCCGTAATATGTATATACGCCTTAGCTAAGTATATATATTGATAATCTTTCCAGAGTCCGGTCGCCTGGAGTTCGGTGAATTCGTGCAGCTGGCTGCCAAGTTCATCGTGGAGGAGGACGCCGAGGCCATGCAGAAGGAGCTACGCGAGGCTTTCCGTCTGTACGACAAACAGGGCAATGGTTTCATTCCCACCACCTGCCTCAAGGAGATCCTGAAGGAGCTGGACGACCAGCTGACCGAGCAGGAGCTGGACATCATGATCGAGGAGATCGATTCTGATGGTTCCGGTACAGTGGATTTCGATGGTGAGTCTTTCGATATAGTATTTTATTTTCATTCATTCTAGTGGCTTGCTATGCCGCCCACGCCATGCGTATAGTGATCATAAATCTGGTGATCTTGGGATACTGAAATCGCTCGATTATGACAACTTGATCAGTGCTCTCATGGAGCATATCGGTGGCTATTTTTAGTCTGCGACACAGGCCCACACTCGATTCGTTTTCCACGCATTTTCATTCTGAGGCTTCGGCATCGGGCATCGGCATTTTCCATATGAAAACATTTCTCTTGCTTCGTGTTTATGGAATATTTATTTATAAATATGCATACAGCGGTTGCTTTGGGCTTCTGGCATCGGTTTAATGTCTGTCGTTTTGTTTAATTTACAGAATTCATGGAGATGATGACCGGCGAGTAAATAAACGCACTGCGTCTGCCACCCACAAGCCACCACCTCCCACAACACACAAGCACACACGCGCACACCTGTTGGACGACGGACACTCATACACACACCACATACACAAACACATACACATGCACGTTTGTTTGCTCCCCATATTTGCACACTTGTTTCACTTTTTATTTGCATTTTCCCCACGGGAGCAAACAAATCCACGTACTTCAGTTTGACAATGCCAAACACAAGTAGAAATAGAACTTTTTGTACTACTTTTTATACTAAAAGAGCAACGGAATACTGTGTATGCGAAAAAATAAATGTTATACCATAACAACCAAAAAAACAATCTCGAAATATTTTCCCTACTCATTTTCAGTTTGCTTTGGGATTAGGTTTTGGCGCCCAGTAAACACGTCTATATCATAAATTTCATTTTCATTATGAGTGTAAACAGGAGTGCATCATTTTTATTCATTAAAAACACTATTTGTGAGGATTTTATGGTTATAAATTTATCTATACAATAATTTCCTTTAAAAATGCCTTGTCATTCGGCTTTAACAAAAATGAACGTTTGACAAATATTAGCTGCTGGGTCAAAACCAAAACAAAAACAAATTTAAAAATAAATGAGCAGAGGCAATTAGTCGCAAGTCTTTTTTCTCGGTTTTTATTTTTTTGTTTTCCTTTTGACAAATTGACATTTTCAGTTATTTTCTTGTTGGATTACATTTTTCACTTATTTCGGATTTAGGTGAATTTCAGGAATAAATAGAAATATTATGGGGGCATTAGTATAATTTTTTGAAAACAAAAATAACAGAATTTTCTTTGCCATTTTCTTATTTTGGAGTGTGGTTTTTATCTGTAATTTTTAGTTCGAAGTTAGCAGTGCTAAGTTATTAATTTTTAATTTTTAAATTCAATGTACTGGTTTGTTTCTCAAAATAAAAACACTTTCCGACTTGAAATGTAAGATTTTTTTTAATCGATTTGCAATTCAATTAAAAATTGCAAGGGTATACAGACTTCGGTTTTCCCGAAAGATTTGCTTTTGAAGGATTTATTGTCTCTTTAAATGGATTGTTGAAATTATTGATAGATATTTAAACTATTTATGAAGTGTGTCTTAGACTTGCTCTTGGCACGTTTTCTTGATTATTTGTTTTTCTTTAGTCTTGGTTTTCATTCAAGAGTCTTTGTTCTGTGGTTTTGTTGTTATGACATTAAATATTATATCAGCTTAAAATCATCTTTGTGAAGCTTAAAATGCTGAACATTAATCCATGTTTATTTTTTAGTTGTTGATTAATAAAATGTATTTTTAATTTTGGTTTATCATATGTTTTAATTTATTTTAAGAATATTTTAAAATTATTGAGAGCTTTAAGATAAATGTTAGCTACAAGTTGACCTTTACTTTATATGAAATAATAAATTCTTATAATTTCTATATTTTCCTACTTTATGAGATCGTGTTGTACAGCTTTTATTTATTTAAAATATTAATATTAAGCTAAGAAAAGGTTATCTTTAAACTTTAATTTCACATTTTGTACCTTAAATATAAGCTTAATTTATGTTTTATGTCATGACTAATACAAGGTATTTTTAGCGTTCAAGTTAATCATTTTTTTGTTCTATTTTTAATATATTTTTAAGCTAATCTTAAACTGAAGCATAGTAATAAATTCATTTGTTTTTGTACTCATAAATTATAAATATAATTCATTTTCTTTTTTTCTTACACTTTTAATAGATTTCCTTCGCAATAAATAATATTATTCCATCTGCAAATTCAACTATAAAATAAATTAAACTCTAATTGCTGCCCAAAAAAAATAATTTGTATGTTAATCATTTGCTATAATTTCTTTTGCCACCTTTTAAAGAGTCTCCATTCCGAATTTCCGTTATGAAAAGAATAAATATTATGCCAGCTACAAGAGCCAACTTCTTGTAGCTTCGATCGGCCAAAGAGAGAAGAAGCCCGCGCTGAAGAAAGCTGCGGCCAAAAAGCTTCGTCTTAACCACGTTACCTCCATCGGTAAGCTATTGCCTTTTGGCTACCAGTGTTTAGTGCGAGTTGAGAGCTGGGCGTCGAGCGTGGAACGTCGTGCCGCTGCTACGCCTATTACCATATACGGGTTCCATACGGGCCTAGCCACCTTCCGCCGTAAACCGAATCAAACTGAACGGAACCTTTCCCTGGCGATCGCGAGTTTTCCGCGAGTTTTTCAACAGTGTCTCGTGATTCGCGTTGCGATTGATAAAGAAGTTCAAACAGAATTGTGAAGATACATAATATATACTCCGACATGCCGCAGAGGTAACGGAAAGAAAGCGGTAGCCAAGGCCTTTATTTATATAATAACAGTAACAAATGGTGTTTGTTTTGGCCAAGAACCGAGAATGCGAACGTGTTAAAAAAAGCAAAGGCAAACGGCAACGGCAACGCTTTTGGCCATGCCTATAAAATTTATGAGGGCATCGTAAATTCATATAGCGCCCCGATACTCTTCTCTTTAGCGCTGGCTAGCTTGGCCTTTTCATTTTTCTTGACATTGGCTTTGGCTTATCAAATAAATTATAAAACAAAATTGGACCTGATAAACGGCTTGCCGTTGTAAATTTGTGCGTGTGTGACTGGTTATAAGTGTGTGACTGCGAGTGTGTGCGCGAGAGCTGTCGGCCAAGTTCGCTTGATAAGCGCTTTTTTTTGGGGCCGCTTTTCGTGGGCTTTTTTGTAATTTTAGCCCTGATTGAAAACAAAAGCCATTGCCACCAACACGCGCACTTCATTGGGTGGAAAGGGGGTTTCTCGCGGGGGGGAAATACGGGAAAATTCTGCAGCTCAGCAGCAGAAACCAGACGTCAGTCGTCGCCGCCTGTGACGTGAGTCACAACAATGGCAAACCCAGCAATTAGCACTTGACTTTGAATCAAATCAAGCCGAAATCAGTCGCAAACATGATAACGCAAACACAAACAAATCGCAAAAGATTCCATTTAAGTGTAACTCCAGGTGTTTTCAATATATTTTTCTATTTACTTTCCTATTTCGAAAGTCCCACCAACAACAACAACTGGTCCTTCCAGCCGCTCCACCGACAGCGCAGCGGGAGTGGCTATGGCTATCCGCAGCATGTCCTCAATACGGTGCCGGAAACGGCAGTGCTCACGACTCCTCCGCCCACGCGTAAGAGTAAGTAAAGTGTTTTTATTTTTCCTTTTTTGAATTTGGCGCGCTGTAGCAGGCAGCTTGCGTAAGGCAACAGTTAGTAAAATTAAGGAAAATAAATTGAATATTTAAAAGTAAATATGAATTAAGAGCTGAAAACTATTTTCTTTTATATGCCCCTCTAAGAAATTTATTTTGTATAGCTATAAATGTTTATTTATTTGTTGTTATATTATAAAAACTTTAATGTTTTTATTGTCTTTAGCAAAGAAATCTGTATTTTTGACAAACAAAAATTTGATTTAAATTAAGTAATATTTTATTTATTATTTAATGCTGCTTTAATAAAATTTTTGATTTTGTTAATATATTCTAAAAACGTGTTTGTTTTTATTGTCTTTTGAAAAGGAATTTGTATTTTTGACGAACAATTTTATTTTATATTTTTATTAATATTTTATTATTGTTTTGGTGTTTCAACAACTGTTTAAATAATTATAATTTTTTTAAAAATTGAACAAACTTTTAAATGAGTTATCAAAGATTATGCCATATTTTTTTTTAGTAAGAAAACTGTACTAAACAATTAAATATTATCAATATTTGTATATCAACAATGTAAATAAACATTATTCGAATATTTTTTTATTCAAAAATTTTTGAATTCAAACGTTAGAGTTCCATAACTCTCAGCTTTTGTCAGCTATCTTAACATTGCTTTCAGTCATTTTCCCACACTCTTTAACGCTTTCGCACGCTGCCCAACACTGCGCCTTTAATTAAACAACAACAACTGAAATAAAAACAAAATTTGTAGTCACATTTAGCTCACAAATTGCTGCTTCTGCGGAAAACAAGCGCCGATTCCTACCAGCGCGGAAAAAAAGCATGAAAATGCTCGCGGACACGGAGCGGGAAGAAAACCTGAATTTAGTAAGTTCAATTAACAAAAAAAAAAGAAGAAAAAAACGAAGAACCAAAAACCATGACAACGGCGACAAACAAAACAATCGTTGCCAAAAATGCGAAATGCGATTAACTAACATTGCTAATTGATTATCAATTTTTTTTCGGTTGTGTTCTCTTTTTCCTGTTTTCCTCATTTTCCGCACCCCGCTCCCGCTCCAACGCCGCCGTCGCCGCCGCCCACTGTGCCGTTATTGATTTGTACACGGAACGTGATTTGTTTGGCGGCGCTATCGCGAAAAACCTACGCACATATATAATCTCTGGGGCTTGAACTATACTACACACCGCGGAAATATGCAAAATACAAATATACACACACTTTGCATACCCTATTGCCGCATTTCCAGCAAATTGAATTCGAATGGGTGCTGCGGCAGGAGGTGCACGCGATACTGAAGCAACTGCGAACCATTCTGGTGGTGAGTTCATGACCTACATCTACATACCTCTGTGAGTCTTTAATTTGTCATTGTGCCATATTCCGGCAGGAGTGCGCCCATCGGTTTCCGGTGCCGCTGTACGAGAACGAGGGAAAGAAGACTGAGAAGTTCATACTCGCCGTGTCGCCCGATCAGCTGAAGGCCGTGCTCACCCTGACGGGCGATGCCATCACACAGGCTGTAAGTTTAAATCTGGAGATGGGATTTCTAGAAGTACACCTAGCTCTTCCTAAGTCTTTTCGGGGGTGTTCCTTAGAGAGCCGACTTGGGTTTGAATTCTAGAAAAGGAAACGAACTTCGGAGTTTATATACCCATCATAACTTAGCCAAAAAAAGCAGTGATTTTACTTTTTTATTATGTTTACATATAAATTTTAATATTTAATAATTTAAATTAAGGTCGGAAATGACTTCTTCAGTGCGTGGCAAACTTATTTATAAAATATTGATTACCTGCAACGTTATTAAAACAGTGACACATCAAAGTTCTTTACACAGACTTTAATATTTTGTACATCCCCTGAAATATCTTGGGAATTACTTCTCGTTTCGAGCTTAGCACAACAGACTGTTCTTTATTATCTTTATCTTTATGAAACTTGAATTCAACAAGGAACAAATAACATAAATACATAAAAGAATAAGAGTTAACAGTTTCAAAACAAATAATAAGCAGTGCCTAGATTGTTTTTTTATGATGTATTAGCTTCTTAAATCATAGTAAATTATCCAACTTACCAATGACGAAAACAGATTCATTTTAAGCTAAATTCATACCCTGATAGACATCTAATCACAAACTGGCGAGCATTTTCTGCAGTCTTACATCATGCAATCAATAAATTCGCTTTTAAATCGGTTTCGTGACTAGATTCCTAAGACTCTAAATTCTAAAGCCTATAAGCCAGTAAATTCTATTCAAAACCAATACTCATCTACCTCTATTATTCACAGGACATTAGCTTTAAGCTGTGCAAGGCTCCCAGCCAAACGCAACGTACCTCCATCACAGGGGAGTCGCCCTGGAAGCTGCAACAGGTCCAGGATGCCGCCAATCATCTGCAGACCGCAATCAACCACATAGACGATGTCGACGACTCTTATCACTTCAAGTGAGTCACAAGTTTGTTTTTACACCCAGATTCGAGGTTATTTATATGTACATAAATGTCGCTCTCTGTAGAACCTCCGATGAAGTGCTGCATGTGATAGGCAACATACTGGATGCCCTGCAGCGTGGCAGGAACAGCTTGCTGGTGCCCAAAAAGAAGCCCATCGATGAGCTGATCAAGGGACGCAATATGAAGTCGCTGGTGCCCAACCTGCCCGAGGATCTGGCCGTAAGCTTCTATCTGCAGAGCCACAAGCTGATCATAGCCGTTTACCAACTGCTGAACAACCAGGGCACCATGCGCTTTGATTCCCGCCAGGCGGAGGCCTCCGTTCAGTGGCTGAACGATGTGCTGCTGCTGCTAATGAATGGCCAGAAACTGTGCCAGCAATTAAAAGACAAGGTGAGTCACATATACCAGCAATAAGTGAGGGGCCGGAAGTGGCCTCGCGAAAGGAATTTGGCTTGGATACCCTTGGCACAATATCACGATCGACACCCGCATTTGTTGAATAACAAGAATAATTCGTGGCAGTTTAGGAAAAATACAGAAAAAGTAATTATTTTGGTCTATCAAAAGCATAAAGGCATTTCTCTTGTCTACACAGAGGGAAAACTTTGTTTTAAAATAAGGTATAATATCATTAAATTTAATTTCTTGAAGGAAAATATACGATTTTACCAAAAGTTAGACCTTTTCGCACACAATAATTATTTTTTTTATTAAAAAATCTATTGTTAACAACTTATATTTTTAGAAATAACTTAAAACAATAAACATTTTTTATTTTTTTTTTTTTATTTAAGAAATTAGGTTTTTATTTCCTTATATTTTTGGTAACCTAATCTACTTCTCAATTTATTTTTATTTAAGAAACATTTTTTATAATGAATTTTTTATTTTATTTCCTTGGTTTTACACAAAGTATCTTAACCTAATTTTTAATTTATATTTTTTTTGTTTTTTTTTTTATTTAAAAAATGTTTTTTTTTTGTATTTCCTTATGTTTTTTGGTAACCTTACCTAGTTTTTAATTTATTTTAATTTTATTTTTCTTTAAATTTAAAAAATTATTTTATTTATTTTTATTTTTATTTTTTTTTGTATATTTGTGGTAACCTTACCTAATTCTTTATTTATTTAATTTTGTTATTTTACATATTATGTTTTTATTTTTATTTCCTTAATTTTTGGTAACTTAACCTTATCTGAAATAAAGCCATATTTCATAAAGAATTTCACTACTTTCTCATTTTTGCTAAGTGTAGCAAGCAAAATGTAATGAAAACGAAAATTTATTTGCCTTTTGGCTGCTCTTGAGAACATCAAAAATTGATTTTAATTGGATCTATAAGTCAAAATAGAACCGAGAATTGTTTATCAATTAAAGGCCCGCCCACAGATGCTGACTTAGCGCAACACACCCATCTTAGAGAGGGTCTATTTTTGGGTATTAACGGGCACTGATAAGGCGCGTCTGCTCTTGAACTGATATCACAACGATTCGCATGTTCGGAGCACATGTGCCGCCGCAGATGCTGGGATGTGTCCCATTTTTTTTTTGTACCGCACACCCACAAGTTGCTGCCAAGTTTTATTTAGTTGCTGGCCAAGTGCCAGGGCCACCGCTGCTGCTGACTCTGCTGCAGTTCTTGACTGTGACGCAAGTCCGCAATTAAAGTGGCCAATATGGGGATTGGTAGGGGATGAGATGGGCTGGGCCCCCCCCGGCGACTGTGTGCGTATTTTTAATTCCATATTTTTACTCTTTCCCCGCAGATATCTGTGTTTTCGGTGTACAAAGATTTCACAGTTGGCTCGCGCTCACCCTCAGCGCTATCCTATTGAGACGAGGATGGGACGTCAACTGTGTAGCGGCGACAGAAACAATAACAACAATAATAGCTAATAAAGAAATCGTACTTGTAATAGCGAAGTAAATAATGTTAGTTGAAATGTTGCCACTGGAAACGGCGCACACCGTACACATAATACCCCCGCATACACCCTATACTACACATATATATATATAATACTAAACTGCACTGTACTGCTGTATATACGGGGCAGTACAGTGCAGTACATTCAACTAGTTTAATGTACACACAATCGACATTCATGATATATTACCCATCGCTTCACGTCACTCCAATTATGCATCAAAATGCATCTAAATAGCATTAGGCTGAGAATTGAAACGGAAACATTGTGTTTGTATGTGTAACTAAATGAAATTGCTAGATAATTATAGTTTATTTGTACGTGTAATTTAATGTAATATACCATAGAGTCCCCCCCTATATACATATATTTATGTTTTGCAAGGCAGATCAGACGGTACTTAAGATCGGTACTTACTTACAGACCCGTAACCCCCTATATAATACATCGGCATTTACATGATATTGTTGTAATAAACCAAACCGAAATGTGAACAGAATTTTTAATTGTACTAAACACCGTTTTGTATTCGTATTCGTAATTGTATTTCGCGTACTCGTGTTAATGGTTAATAGTTAAGCGCGCCCAATCCTAATCTAATCCAAAGTCATTTGTATCAACGGCCTTTACTTCTCGTTTACTTTATACATATATATAAACCATATACCAGGGAGTTTATAAAGATATTTGTATATGGAAAGTCAAGAGAGATGAGCAACGAAAACAATTACCACTGTACTTATTGAATATTGCGATTGCCTAGGCACCCCCACAGAAATGCATGGGAAGAGAAGACAACTATTTATGTAATCACTAAGCGTACTTACTACTGTCCACATTCATTTAATTGTTGTTGAATAAAAATTACCTTTTACCAACGGAAATGTCTTAAAATTTATTTGAAAAAGCTCCGATTGTTGGCGCCTTCAGGCCGATAGCTGCGATCGATAGCTTCGTCAGCCGATAGCTTGGGTAGCTTGACAACACTCTATCGTGCCTTGGTCTTGGCCAGCTTTGTTTATGGCCAAATCAAATCGGACAGTTTCAAGTCTGCAGGCAAGCGCTAAGGTTTGCCATCCAAGAAAGTTTCGTTATCTCCTGGTAAGCGGAGTTTCTCCATTATTACGCTTAGATTTCCCCGCTTCTAGATGGATAAAAGTGCTTTAGCTAAACTGGCCAAGACATGGCCTGGCCAAAAAAAGAGCTAGGCTAACGTAAAGTGCTTGACGGCTCGATGTCGAAATAGAGAGACGCGGAAACCAGTTCGCGGTAATTATTTTGATGCTAGTTTGACGGCTGTGTTGTAATCCCAGTTAGCCCAGCGACAACATTAGCACATTTACCCGTGTTTCTTTTTGTTATTGTCGCCATTTCGTTGTTGGCAGTAGATGTTTGCCCCTCTGTTGTTTCTTTTTTGGAGTCTGTCTCTAATAAAATCTCAACTCAAAATTCACAATAGTGTTGACCGTGGCCAAGTAACACACAAAGGGGGAAACTAAGAAATCGAAAGCTTGATAGGATCGCGGGTTAATGGAAATCAAAATGCCAATGCTCTGTGGTTTTATCTAGATTTTTGTGCTATGAATTTTCTTTTACACATTTTCAATATTTTATTTGGTGGTTTTTATTTAATATTTTAAGATTAAACAGGCAAAAACCGTATAAATTTCGACAGTGTTTTTTTTTCAATTACAAATACTAGTTTCTTTGTTGAACCTTTGACCTTTCTTGTGTAGTTTGTGGTGAGCTTTAAAAGCCTTTATTTTCTTTCGCAATATTTTTTACTAGTTTTATTAAAAAGGTTTTAAGTAAATGTAACTACTTAAAAAATACGATTGTGTGTAAGCCAACATTAATTAGGGTCAAGTTTTATGGGAGAGTAAATGAGTTTATGGTTTACAAAATAATTTAAATGATTTTGTTGAAAAAGGGAAACTCCGCTAATATGTCCTTCCTATATAAATAAGGGGAAAATGGTTTTTAAACTATTAATAGAATAAAGGAGAAGAAAATAATTTAATTTAAGAATTTTAGTAACAGCAAAAAGCACCTATTTCTACAGTTTTTTTTAGATATGATTGTAAAAGATTGTTTTCACTAAAAATTAATGTAATTGCCTAATAATACTCTTTAAAAATATAATATTCATAGTAAATAATATAAAATAACTCAGTAAATTAATAACTACTCAAACTCTTCAACAAAATACTTTACCTTGCAACAATCAAGAACATGTAGATTACCTTAGAAGTGTCTCAGGCTAGTAATCAAGGAAATGGGGCTTGCGAAGAGTATGAATTAAATATAGTTTGTATGTGGATAATTTGCCACCTTTATTAGCGGGGGGCAGTGCGTCGTCACGCAAGCCGAGAGCATTTGAAAACGCGCCGAGTCATTCGGAAACCTGCTCTGCTGACCCTCGAAGAAGGTCGTCCGAGACTCGGACTGAGGCTGACTGATGATGAGCCAGTTTATGTGGAATGGCGCGCTATGTGGCCGGGTTTATGGGGCTGCCGCAGCCGCCGCCGGCCATAAAAGCCACTCTCACGGAAACTCGGCTTAAGTGGCAGCTATGCTAACCTGCATTCGGTCTCGTTGCAGTTAAACCAGTAAAGGCAGTGCACTTTGACCCCCCGGACGAAATGGGTGGCGGCAATACAGGCGAAGTGGTGCTCGTAACCGGCGGCAGTGGATTTCTGGGTCAGCACCTCATCAAGCAGCTGCTGGAGCGGAAGGAGGAGCTAGGCATCCGCGAGATCCGTTCGCTGGACATTGTACCATACAAGAACAACATCGGGCATGCTGATACACCCCTGCTACGCACCTTTGTGGGCGACATCGGCGCTGACCCGGAGCCCCTAGGGCCGATCTTCGCGGGCGTTGACGGGGTTTTCCACTGTGCCGCCTCGGTGAAAATCGAGTATCCGCCCAACTACGATGAACTGGAGCGCGTGAATGTGAACGGTGAGTGAGCAGGTACTTTTCCGCCGGTGGAAACTAAGTAATACACTCTAATTTGTGATTAAGTTTTATTACTTTAAGAGAGATTGCTTGTGATTTCGAAATAGTTAAGTAATCAAAAGGAAAATGGTAAATTTAAGGGAACATTTAAGTTTTTATTTAAAACGGATTTTAATTAATAGTTTTTAACTTTTTAACTACTTAATGTTTAACAATTTAAATCCACTTTTAGTCAAATCAAGAGTCTATTCTTGTTTTTTTTTAATTTATGGCAGGTCCACTAGTCGTATACGTAATTTTCAAAGCTCCTTTTTCCATAATATTACGTATCCGCCTAGTGAACCCATTAAACCTGACAAGAAATCCCTAATACCCCAAAACCATACCCTTTCAGGAACCCTGGCCGTGGTGGATCTGTGCATCCAAAACAATGTAAAGCGACTGGTCTACACCAGCTGCACCTCCGTCTGCTTTGTGCCCTTCAAGGGTCGCAGCACCTTCTCGGCGGTAATTAACTCCACGGAATCCAAGACGGACACGCCCACGCTGGACAGTTCCACTCTGTGGGAGCAGGATAGTCAGTTTTTGATAGCGGGTTACGCCTCCAGCAAGCTGAGGGCGGAGAATATAGTGCTAAACTCAAATGGAGCACCTCTGCAGAACCAAAAGGGTGAGTTGTGCAAGTCTTTTAAAGCTTAAAAATCCCTATCAAATCCCTAATCCTTTACAGAGTATCTGGCCACCAGTGCCATTCGTGCACCGCTGACTTACGGCGAGTGCGATTCCCATTTCATCACAAAGATCTTCGAGTATTTGTCAACCCGGAGCTGGGTCTTTCCGCGAATTGCTGGAGTGGGCGGCAAGCAACAGCTAGTTTACGCCGGAAACGTGGCCCACGGACACATCTGCGCTTACCAGGCCCTAAAGGTATCCGACAAGGCGGTCAATGGACTGCCTGTCTTCGTCACCGACGACACGGGCATCAACGATGTCTCACGGTTTGTCCAGAAGATGGCCGTGCTAGGAGAACGGTTCAAGGTGAAGACCAGCTGGTGGTACGTTCCGCACTTCCTGTTCTTCTTCCTGGCCTTCCTGCTGGAAGTGGTCGTGCGAGTCGCGTATCCCTACACCAAGTACCGTTTGCCCTACTCTCTGCGCGCCATCGCCTCCTACACGTCCTCGATGCTGATGTACAACCGCCTGCGCGCCTCCATCCACATGGACTACATGCCGCTCTTCGATCCGGACGCGAGTGCCGAGCGAAGTGCCAAGTGGTATGCCAGGTGGTGGGACGAGCGCAAGGAGGCCAGAAAGCTTAAGAAGTCCAGCTGAGCTGAGTGGCGCAAATCCTGCATTACGCACTTCTAGTGTACGTTTCGATATCGTAAGTGGATTTTTATTTACTGCCCCGCTTGATGTCCTGTAAATATCCTGTTGAATAAAATGGTTGTTGTTCGTTGAACGAGGTCGTGTTGTATTCCTTTATTTGGGAAAGAGCTCAAAGGCAAGGCCAAATGATGTTTGCTGTGGCGGAAATCGGCTGCCCTTATTATTTTGTTAAAGTTTCTTAAAATGTTTAGAAAAATCGTATCTTTTAATAATTTTTTGATGCTCAACTTTAGACTTAACAGCAAAGGAATCTGCCGAAGTTTGGAAAACCTTGTGCATTTCAGACTCTGGTAAATATATTTCTTTAACTCAACTTTGACGAGATCAATATGCACTCCAGTGTTGCCATAGCAAACTGTAAGACTTGTTACCTATTTATTTTAACGAAAAGGATACACCATCATATGGCCTGATAATTGGGTCAGATAGTTAAGCCACAATTGCATATTTTTTAAATTGCATACTTTGTGGTGTTCTTAATATTGGGAAGGGGTTTAATTTTAGTATACTTTCGTGCAGTAGATCGAAGACCTCTTCACTGACTTCATTGATAATAAAGGCTTGCGCCAAAGCAAAGATTTCTATACTCTTTGGCCAAAGTTATACCTCAAACTGCTCTATTCTGTGCGCCTGAAATCAAACAATGGAACATTTGTAATGTGAGTATTGGGGCCTCAGTTTTGCCTACAACAACTGTAGTTTCACAACAACATTTTTGCAACAGCATAGAGCCTTTAAAATTTTGCTAAAACATTTCGGTTTCTCCATTTTGCGGAACAGGCGAACAGAGAGCACGAGAGCAACGATTCATAGACATATGTAACCATTTGCTGAGAAATATGAAAAAACGGAAAGCTGTTGTTGTAAAAATGTTGTGCTGTTGTTAAAAGGATGTTGTTGGTGAAGTTGTTATAGAATTTAATTTTGTTGTTTTGCAGTACTAATTCATCAACTGCTCGATTTTAGATACGAGGCACACAGAAGGCAGCAAAAAAAGGATTAACTTTGAAACAGACTATTGCTTTATCTTTTCTGCTCTTTCAATGACGTCACCACAGTTCACCACATAACCTGCAACCTGAAAGTATGCAAATTTTTAGCGTCGATGTCCTGCAATTTCGACAGATGGGGAAAGGACATCTTACATATCTAGTACACCCTGAAAGCGTGTAATTCCCCTTCATAACCCAATAAAAAATACAACTTTGACAACATATGTTTTTGAACAATGTTCATATTGGTTTATTTATCATTATGAATTAATTTATTTATTTCTCAGTTATTTCATTATAATTTTTATTATATATATATATATATTTGTTTGTCTTGGTTTTTTCCTTTCTTGTTTTTGTTCTTCTTGGTTGTTTTTTTGTTGCTCTAGAGCATTTCTTTCTGCCGTTTGTTTTTTAAACTTATGTACCATTAGCTTAACTTATTATGCCATTATTTAATTTCATTTTTTTTTGTTGTTGTTTAAAATCATGTTTTAGTTTTCTGTTCATTTTTGTTTTCTCCCATCCCTTGCACATCCTGCTCTTACTTATTCTTCTTTCTGTATTGGTTTAATATGCGGTTGCTGCTGATCTCTGTTGCTGCTTCTGCTGCTGCTGCTGCTGATTCTGCCGATTTCATTGGCGATCGATTAGCCCGATCGAGGGTTATAGTACGATACGATACGATACGATACGAGTGTGTATATACCCAAGAATCTCCCATCGCTCCCTGTACGTGGCACATTGTGAACAAAGTGATTTTTAATTTGCTGCTAAAGTTGTTCGCGTTCATCTTGTGTTTTTTTGTTGCATATACATATTGCGGGCTGTGTGTTAATGGGGGTGTGTGTGTATATGTGTATGGTGTGTGTACTGTGTGTGTGGTGGAGTATTGTAAAATTCGGCCAGCAAAAGAGCAATACCTTGCTGCCCTTTTGTCGTCTTTTTAATAAATGTGGCTCTTGGCTGTTGTTGCTTCGAGTTGTTGGTAATTGTTCTTGTTTGTTGATGTAACTGTTGTTGTTGTTATGGCTGTTGCTGTTGCTGTTCTCGGTATTGGTGGCCGCATAGTTCTGTTTTTCGGTTCGAGGGTCCTTATAAATAATTGCATTTCTTTAACCACCAGTATGCGTGTCCGTCTGCCTGTCTCTGTTCGGTTGTTTGCTCATCGAATGCTTAACATTATTGAATTTAACTATATGTTTATTTGTTGTTCTTGGTTATATAACTATGTATATATATGTATATATATCATTTGGGTTTTATTTTCATATATATATATATATATGTATATACGGGCATATTTGCTGTCCTCAGAAGGACATTCTCCATCGGCCATTTAATATATATCTTCTTGTATATACCGCGAATTTTTCGTCTTGTTTGTTGTTTATTTTTTGTGGTTTTTATTTTTGCTTTTCACGTAGTAAATATACAAATTCGTTACCGGATTTCTTTATAGAAATGAAAAATGGTTTTATTAAATTCTCGTTATGCTTCTATTTATGTGTATGTGTCGTCCCCCTACCGCCGCCTGGTTGCGGTTTACTGGCTCCTGTTAATTATTATTATGTTTTTTACCTTGTATAGTTTGCTGTAAGTGTAGTACTGTACCAGTTTATGTTATGCTCGTAATTATATAGACCTTATGTACACACATTGGCAATCTCGCATTCCGCATCCAGCATCCATCATGAACCAACCTTTCATTCCACTCCACTCCATCCCTCATCGTCTCGTCCCAATGTGTCCGACTGATTTCGCATCCCATGCCACATCCTATGCCCTCAAATCTCACTTTCCCTCCCATCTGGCCTCACCTCCGTTCTATCTCTGGGTTAAAGTATTCGCACTGAAAGTGGCTGGAGCTATTCGCAGCCCCGTAGACAGTATGTATGTTTAATTGATTCTTGTCCTGCGCTCCTCTTAATTACTTTACTTACATAGTTAGAATACTTACAAACTGGACGCCCTGCTACGGCGCATTTTATAAATGTATCTTCATCGTCTTGTTGTCTGTCTTGTAGTTTCATATTCATCTTCCGCCTGCCTGCCTCTGCCTGGCTCCTCGCCCATTGACTTTTATGTGTATAAAGTATTAAAATGATTTCATCTTGCTTAACGCATTTACGCATCTTTCTTGTAAATACAATTTTAACGCCACTCACGCCGTTCACGCCTCATCGCATCATCGCGTCATCTCCTCAATTATGTATTATTTGTTTCGCTTTTGGTTTTCCTCATTTTCTTGTATATATTAATATATAATTTTCCATATAGTATAGTGTAAAATATATAAGAGATATTGTCAATATAGTAAAGGTGTTTTGTCAGCAGGAGTTCTGCCACTTCCGACTGACACATTCCTGGGGGGAATTTCTTACTTATAGCAAAAATAGTCAAGTGATCGTTCGTATGAAGGTTCTTTTGTATGTGATCTCCATCGTATATATGCGTGTGCCCGTGTCTGTGGCGTGTCTTAAGGGCTGTAGTTGTGGCTTTGTGGCTGGTGTGTAGAGTGTAGCGTGTGGGTGTGGGGTGAGTGTGGTGTATGTACACATGTCTATAAAAAAGAACCTAGGATAGAAATGTCTTGTGTAAGTAAAAGGATTGCTATCGTATAAAAGCACGTCAAAGTGTAGAAGGCCCACAAGTCGTATTGTGAATGGTTACTCTCATTATTTTTCCCACGTACCGGGCGCCATTTTGCGCCTCTCTACGCGCTTCTCAAAAAGGCCAAGTGGGCGGCTCATCTGTGTGGTTGCGGGTTTTTGTTGGTAAAAAGAAAGGATCTTCGTTCGTTAGCGCTAGATATTAGTTGTAAGTTGTATTTCATTAATCTTTATCGTTATCGTAATTGTAATCGTATTTGTTGATGTTGTTGCTATACTCATACACATAATAAGAACTGATATGTTTGTAAGTCAATAATAAGAGAAAAACGGAAAGCAATTCGTATATGTAACTACGTAACTCCGCCTTCTGGTGTGTCGCCAAATTTAAAACTATTTTACATTACACTTTATGTCTTTTCGTGCCGCGTTTGGTTGAAGGTTTTCCCCTCACTAAAAACCCCATTTTATATATATTTTTGTTTTGTTTGGCTTCGATCACCACCAATTGACTGAATTTTTGACCGAAAGTTTGCGTATGGCTTAGAGTATGGGTACATTATTTTTAAAAAATCGTTACGGCATACTTTTGGTTTTTATACACACACACAATTCTCCGATTCTCGATATAAAAAAGAGAGCTCACTTGTCGATTTCTATAAATTGTTCTCCTTGTTCGTGTTATATTTTTATTCCTTTGTTCAATTTAAAGCTTTTGCGCCTGCGCCGTCGAGCCTTCTCCTAGCTCCTCCCCGATCCTCGCTCTGACGGCGCCTCAGTAAAAAAATAATGAAAACTGTTTTTGTCTTTGTTCGTTTTTTCGTTTTTTTGGGTTTTTGTTTTTAAAAAATGTTCTTGTTGCTTGCTGTTCTTGCTGTCTTACATGTTGCTCTTCTGTGCTTTGCTGGTGTGAAGTTCTCTAATTGACTGAAATTGATTTTGTTACAAGGACGCATTGCTTGTTGCTTCGGTATTCTTTTAGCTGAAGTTGATCCGGTACACCAATAGTAGTTATAGCTTCCTTATAGAATACATAGAGAGCCCTACAAATCAGGCATGCAGGAAAGGAAAGCGCAGGCTCGCAACGATTGGCGTTGGCGGGGAAATTGGGAAAACAGCTGGGGAAAGACTCAACATTACACTTAAAGCTGCATCGATCGTCGACTTACAACGTTAACACGGACCCTGGGACCGAGCTCAGGTGGGGTCCCGAGATGGGCCCCGTTCTACGCCACAAATAATACGAGTTTCTAGTTGGAGACGAGTCTGGGCATAGCTAGCTGCCTGCGAAATGATTAGCTCGGCTTGGAAAAGTCCAGATCTGTCTTGGCTAATCGCTCTCTTTATAATATATATATTTTTTTATGCATGTATATATATTTACGTGTAGGTGTATATTTATATATTGGTGTATATTTTATGTATTCATTGGGGATGGCCTCAACTTCGGCCTCCGTTTCTCCTTGTTGCTGTTGTTCTTGTTGTTTTGAATTATTGCTTTTAGAACATGTCTTAAAAATATATTTTATATATATATGTATATGCCTTAGAAGTAGGTTTAATATATATATATATATATATATTATGCAAATATAACATGTTTGCCGTTGCTGCCCATTGCTCGCTTTCCCCGCTTTTAAAAATATCTGCCCCGCAGGGTAGGAGCCGCAGCTGGAATCTCCTCTTCCTCCCAAACGACCTTCGACCTGCTAAAGTAATGCCGGGCCGTTCAAACTCCCGGATATGCCAGACGACTGCCAGTGGTCTGATCTTTGTCTATCTAAAATGTCTTTCCGCTTTTCACTTAATTTGTTAGCTTTGTTTTTGATTATTCATAGGGGATGTGGTGTGGTGTGTGTGATGATGATCGCAAGCCGCGACCCTTGGAAAGTCTGAAATGATCTTTGTGGGGGGAACTGCAACACTTTAAACGTTAAATGTACTGTATGATACACTGCAACTTCCGTTTCCGTTTGCTTTACACATATACATATATCGTATAAGTTGTGTGTTGTTTTGGTTTTCGGTTTTCAGTTTTTGGTTTTTCGGTTTCCCTCGATTTCCCTCTCTACTTTATATGTATGTTTATGGGTAAGTTTGTTGGTCCGAGACTTGACGCGGCAAAGTCCTGGAGAGCGTTGGTTTGACAATTTGGCAAAAAAGTTATGAAAGGAACATTTTCACTGTTGTTTCGGCATTTGCTTTGCTTTTTTGTTTGTGTTTTTCACTGGCTTTTCTCGGCTTTCTGTTTTCTCTGCTTTCTATTTTCTTTCTCTATAGTTGTTAGCTCTTGTTTTTTTGTTTTGTTTTAGTTTTTTTACGTCGCCTAATGCAAAAAATTTCAGACAGACAAAAAGCGCCTCGTATTGTTGTTCTGTCAATTATAGAATATTTCGTTTTTCTCTGCTATTTTGGTATTCGGTTTTTTTGTTCTTGTGGCTTGTTGTTAGTTTTTTGTTTTTTTTTGGTTTTCATTTTGTTTTCCTTTACAATTTTCCCCCACTTGCTGTGTGTGTAACAAATGTCGTTTACTTATCTAGCTGATAGGTTTTTGTTTGGTTTGCTTTTCCAATAATTTAATACTCCATATAGTTGTATATAAATATATTTTTCTATTACGCCCCCCGATTGCATCGTCGTCATATTATCGTCATTATGCTCCTCCTCGTAATCCCCAAAATACATATGTCTAGTACATCCATCGTCCGGGCGATTCAGAGTCGCCGGACGGGGGAGCGACTAGAAAAAAATTAATTGCACATTGCGTGGCCTGCATATCGTCGGTTTTTCTTTGTTTTTCATTCAATTTCCAATTTCGTCCGCCAGCGAGCGGCATTTCCTTGATCCTTTTTACATGCTTTTGTTTACAGTTACAGTTAAATGTTCAAACATTGGCGATTTTGCGCGTTTGTTTTTTTTATAAATATTTTATTTACTTAAACGTAGTATATGTGTTGTATGTATAATAGTTCATTGTTATATTTGCATATGCTCTTACCACCTAATTTGTTTAAGTGTTTTTCTCTTTTTGATTTATCAGTAAGATCTGTGTCCTGTGTCCTGTGTCCTGTGTCCTGTCTGTATCTGTGTGAGTGTGTTTGTATCTCAAAAATGGTGTGTTCTTCTTACATTTGTAAAAGGGAGAGTTTTGTTTTTAGCCATTGTTTTGGGGTTTTCATTGTTTTTGTTTAGCAAATAAATTGATTTATGCCTCGAGTCATATAGAAATACACTCTCTCACTTAGCTCTCATTGTCATATTTAATGCTTTAACATATTTGTCTAACTATCCACTGTTTAATTAGCATTATTTACCATTTTGCTTTCAATGTGAACACAAAAGTTATAGGTTTTTTTTCCCTCTACATACATACATTTATTCCCCTGATTCGATAGAAATAATTAAGAAGAGAAGAACTTCAACATAGTTAATATAACAAATTGCCTTTGACTTTTGCTTTGCATTTGCGTTTCACATTTCACATTTGCTTCTCTATTCGTTTCTCTACTCTCCTCTTTTGTTGTTTACTTTGGCCAATAAAGGATTTGTTGTACTTCAAAATAAATTCATAAATATAATTGTAAGCACAATTTTGATTTGATTCACCCCCATCCCGGTCGAGAAATGAAACTAAACCAATCCAATTCAATACAGTTCAATTCAATTTTCCGAGAAAAACGCCAGGCTCTCTCGTCACCAGAGTACCTTTTTTCCATATATCGATTATCGTTGAAAGTACAATAATTTGTGGTTGTTGGTTTTTTTTGTTTGGTTTTGATTCAAGTAATTTCCCTTTTGTATATATTGCAGTTTTTACTTTATATGTATAAGAGTGTATATATGTATATATATATATATCGACTTTAACTTTAAAAGTTACAACTTAGATACGTTAAGAATAGCAATAATAATGGTAATAATAATTTGCATCTCATAATTCGCAATTAAATAATAACATTTTCGCTATTATTGCAACATTTTTTTGCCTTTTGTTTTTCAACTCTATCGTTTTATTAGTTATAATCCCCCCTTGTATTTTTTTTGTAGTTTTTTTTATGGTTTTTACTTTTTATACCCTTGCAGGGTATTATAATTTCAGTCAGAAGTTTGCAACGCAGTGAAGGAGACGTTTCCGACCCTATAAAGTATATATATTCTTGATCAGCATCAACAGCCGAGTCGATCTAGCCATGTCCGTCTGTCCGTCTGTCTGTCTGTCCGTCTGTCCGTCTGTCTGTCTGTCCGTCTGTCCGTCTGTCTGTCTGTCTGTTTCTACGCAAACTAGTCCCTCAGTTTTAAAGCTATCTTAATGAAACTTTGCATATAGTCTTCTATATGCTCTCACTGCTATATATGTCGGAACGGGCCGGATCGGACGACTATATCATATAGCTGCCATACAAATGTTCGATAAATTTTTAGAAAAAAAATTATAACTTAGCTGTTTTTCAACATATGTGCACTATTTTTTAGATATGACCATTTTATATTATTTCTGAATTTTGGTAAAAATTTTATGAAAATCGGACGACTATATCATATAGCTGCCATAGGAACGATCAGGAAATTAGTAGAAAAAAAATTATAACTTCGTTGTTTTTTAAACTATTTTTATCTACTCTGAGATATAAGCTTATTTTATTAGTTCCGAATTTTGGTATAAACTTTATGAAAATCGGACAACTATATCATATAGCTGCCATATAAACCGATCGGTAGGTGTAGGGCAAATGTAAAACTGGGAATGTAAAACTGTAACTCTCAAACTCTCAACATAATAAGTATAGGTAAAATGCAATGAAATAATATCTGCAAGGGTATACAAAATTCGGCGTGCCGAAGTTAGCTTCCTTTCTTGTTTTGAGTTTCGTTTGTTGGTTTTCTCATTACTTAAAAGTGGTTTGCCCCATGGTTACGCCCCTTTTCCCGGGTTGTCATCCGTTTGGGTGATGATGGGGTGGTGGTGGTTGGGCGGAGGCCTCCGAGCTTTTTTTTTGCTGTGTGAGCAGCCACGCCCACCGCCCATTCGCCGATGCCACTCCACTCCAGTTGGACGCACAGTTTCCGTTTAATTTGCATTTTAAACGATTTTTGCTGCACACGTTGCATCTTTCGGGGCCACGATGTTGTAGTTGTTGTAGTTGCTGTAGTTGCTCTTCTTCTTCTTGTTGTTCTTGTTGTTATTGTAGCGGTTGTTAAATTAAAATTAATTTTTTTTTGTTTGTGTTCGCTCGTAGTTTTCCTCATCTTTTTTTTTTTTTTGTTCTTGCTTCTTTTCTCTATGTGTTTGTGGGTGTTTCTTTCCTTTTTTTTTGGTTTTTGCCATGCGTTTATATGTACGTATTTTTTATATACGTTAATTAATTAATTAATTATAATGTGTGTGTGTGTGTGAGAGTGTTTGGTTTATTGTTTGTTGCTCTCGCAGTTGCTGTCTCTTAACGGATTTTCATTTTTGCCATGTGGAAATACACGTAATATGTAATACGTACTTTATTTGATTTATATTTATATATATATATATATATGTATATATATGCATGTATATATAATTTTAAATTATTTCTGTTTTTGTTGCGCTCTCTGTGGTTTGCAGCATTACAGTGTGTGTTGTGTGTGAGTGTAGACTGTGTGTGTATATCTGTCATTTGTTGCTAAAGTTGCTGTTGCATTTTGTTGCTCCTGTTGCTGGTTGTTGTTAAATATTGCTGCTGCTGCTGTTGTTGTTGCTTTTGTTGCTGCTGCTATTGTTGTTGTTGTTGTCATTGCGGTTGTCGGCGCCACCTTTTAATGGTATCCATTTGTAAATGCCGCAGGAATTAGTGGTCCCTGTAAATAAACGTTTCGTGGAGAACAAAACAAGCAAACACCAAAAATTATTCAAATAAAATGCAATTTTCTAGTTGCATATCTACGCACACACACATATATGTATGTAAATATATAAATATATTAATATATTTATGTATAGGAAAGTAAACATTTAGAGGTATACAGATATGTATATATATTGAATATATAGAGATAGAAGTGACAAGATAGAGTTTGAAAAACTTTAAGATTTATTTGATCGATTTCTAAAATAAATAATGAAGAACAAAGAAATTTTCACACAAAATGTTGGCTAGGTTTGATAAAGGATAATTCCAATTTTACCTGTGCTTTAGAAGTAGGTTTTCTTTAAAAAATGTATCTAAAAGCCATCTTATGCCAAAGACAAACATAAATATTTTTCAAGAGAAAGAAAACTGGCTTTAGATGCGGATTTGGTAGAAAGCCCCTTCTCCTTCATCTGTATAAAATGCTTACTTTAACTTCTTAATGAAACTTTGAACATTTTCGTTAATCGCAAAGTTATGAAGAAAAAAGTTTTGTTAACAGTGCGTATGAGTGATTTTTACCTTTGGGACAACCGTGCGTATTAGTATTGTAATTTAAATATTAAATTAATTTGATATATTTTGGAAATTTAAAAGCCTTTGCTTGCAGTTTAAGTTGTATTTTTAACAGTTTTCAACTAATAATACTTTTTTTTAATAATCCTGAAGGAAATTCGAACTTAAAAATTGCAATTATTTTACGTTAAATCAAATAGAATTTCAATACGAATTTCCTGTTTTAAGTTTCCTCATTTGAAAAACAATTAACTTTCAAAAATAAAATATATATTTATACTCTGCTGTAGACGATAAAAAATGCATTAAATGCAAATTGTTTTGTCTCATGTCCTTTATCAAACCTCGCCGACAGCCATGGATAATAAATAAGTTTCGATATGATTTATTTTAGTTTGCAGCGAGGCATAGGAGGAATATTGAAATATTGTAGTATTGAAATATTCATATAATACATATTTGGTGTATACAATTTAAATAAATAATAAATGGTTTAATTGAAACGGCCTAGAAAACTGTGCTTGTGACGTGCATACATATTTTTACGTTTATTATTTTTTGATCATAATAATTATTTTTGTTTTTGGTTTTTTATCGACTAGTTGTAGTTAAAAAGAATTTGATTGTTAATAATTGAAATTGTTTAGTTGAAAAAAGAAGAGAACACGCTGTAGTTTTGTTGGTGTGCCTACCTTGTGCAACTGCGTTTGTTTTATACTCTTATTACTTTTGTTTGCTTTCGTTTATATTTATTTTATTTGTATTTTCTTCATATATATTTTGTTCGATTTAAATATATAATGGGTTTCTTTCTTTTTACTTTTGCTTTTTTTTGTTCTTTTGCATTTTTATATTTTTGGGTTATCAGTCTTTTATATATTAGCCATCGCAAAGTTCAACGAATAAATCTGTACGAAATGAAAGAGAAATACATACAATATATAGAAGGATAACGCAATAGTTTAGCTCTACATCGGCAGTCTCTCCTTATCATTATCATAATCACTACTGAGAATGAGTGTGTGTGTGGGGTGTGTGGTGTATGAGTCCTACGAGCGTTCCAAGCGGAGGGCTCGCAACCGAACCGAACCGAACCGAACCGCTGATCTCTCATGTGGGTGTTGCTCTATCTTAAAGGCTAGCCTCCGTCTAGCCAGGCTCCAGGATCGCTTGGCGGTCTGGTCTGGATCCTGGGACCTGGCTGGATGCGGGATCTAAATGCGAGGGATCGCAGAGTGGCACACTTACCGGGCTGTAGTTCAATGGGGCGCGGCTGACGGCGATGGGGAAGCCGGACGGCTGCGGACTGGTGGCCTGCACATAGCCCACATTATCGGCGGCCGCCGAGCTGTACATGTCGATGGTCGGGCCGGGCGAGTTGGTCGAGGGGAATCCCTGCCGGGTGGCCGTGGTGGCGGCGGCGGCATGTGGGGATGCCGAAGGACCAAAGCTGTGGGCGGCCGCAGCTGCCGCCTGATAGTTGTTCATCACTGCAAAAAGAGAGAGATAAATATAAATGTTATATAGGTTTTTTCCTTGTTTGAGAAAACTTGTCAAATATTTGATAAAAGAGGAAAATGTCAACAGTGCGTATGAGTGATTTGTAGACAGCAATATCTTGAGACAACAGTGCGTATGAGTGTTGTTATTTAAATACTAAATTAAGACAAATGTAGTTGAGTTGGTTATGTTTTTTTGAAATTTAAAAGTCTACAAACAACACACTATAAAATGCTTTAAACAAACACAACTTTAGCTTCTACTGAAATTGAATATAAAACTGGTAGAACTGAAATTGAATATTGAGGTCACTCACCTGACAGCGCCTGGGTCAGCAGCGGGGTATTGTTGTTGGGTGTCAGCTGCCCGTTGGTTAGATCAACTGTAAGTGGCAAAAAGAGGGCAACATAGTGGTCATTAGTGGGTGCGGGTCTCTCTCTGGTGGCGGCGGATCATCGCTAGGCGATTGGAAAAAGTCGTTAAAGTCGGCCACAGACTACAATAGATACATATATATGTGTAGGCGGTGGCCGCGACACTCAAGAGTATACGAAACGTAATCAAGGCTGAGCTCTAGGGGTACGAAAGGAGTTGGGGATCGAGTATATATATATATTTATAAATAGGTGGGTATGGAGTGAGAGAGAGTATTCGAGTATGCGATTGTTATACATGTGGGGCTATAGCTCCGCTATATCGGTGTGCCGAGGAAGCAAACAATCAAAAGCGAAAGTAAACAACTCTAACTAGTCCCGGGACACAACTACGATGCCAAACGCAAACACAAAAGACGAACCAAAACAGCGAAAGGAAGTACGTACAGATACATATACAATATATATGGGGGTGGAGGGCTATATGGGCCAGAAAGGAAAAAGGGAAAGGGGAGGCGCTAACTGGAACGCAGGTTATGAAAACACAAAGTGCTGCTCGGTTATTAAACGAGCTTTGGGCTGGGGATGTTGACGCTACAATGACAAAACAAAGCCAAAGCCAAACTAAACCAAACCAAACCAAACCGAACCGAACCGAAGTGAACCAAACCAATCCCAGAACCCATCCAAACTCAGTTACTATGCTTGGTTTGCCCCAGCGTTGTGCACTTTCCTTTGGGCGCCATTCTCCCCGTGCATTTTCCCCCCAGTTTCATCCATTTTTCCCTTTTTGCCCCGTTATCATTGTTATCGTTTTTTTTTTGTAGCTGTTTTCCCTTGTTATGGTCACAGCTGCTGCAGCAAGTAAAAATACGCCAGCGCCAATATTGAAATGACAACAGAATGCGAATACGAATCCGAATCCGAACAAAAAAAGGGGTAACGGGTTATGGCAGCAAAGGATTGAGCAGGACTCTGGCTCTGCTGGAATGCGGTGGGCGGAAACGTAGCAGTTGCATTTCCTGCGGAAACACAAAAATTGATGTAACGTAACGTGACGTAACGTAACGAGGCATGTCCCTGGCACTAGTACCACCCATCACCCATCAAACCAACGACCTTCGTCATAGCCGTTGTGCGTTTTATGGCGCCAATCAACTTTGGCTTACGTTTAGTTTACGTTTTTGTGCGAAATCCCGGTGCGCCATGTTGTTTTCATTAGTGTGCCGGGAAACTCTGGGAACTCAGATACAAAGAAGCGCGTAAAAGCAGCAGCAGCAGCAGTACTAACGGTTGCTTTTGTAAATAAATAACTTATTTAGCCGGGGTTTTTCGGTCTGCCATTGCATGAAATGCGTTTCCGCCCGGGTCTGGTTTCTGTGATATCGGGTAAGGTCGGGATTTGGCATTACTGTTGGACTCGAATGGGGTCGAGTTTGGTGTTTTGTGCTGGCAAAATGGCAATTGTCAGTCTTGCGGTTGCGGAAAAACAACTGTTCCCAGCTGTTGTCGTCGGAGCTCCTGCCATAAAGGGTTCAATTGAGACACTTCAACAAACAGAATCGGTCAACGAAAGAGACATTTACATGATCGGGGGGCTACACAGTTTATAAAAATAGGTTTGGGTTATACATGTTTTTTTAGGCTTACAGTTTACTACTAATGAGTGTGTGTGTGTTTGGGTTACATGTTGGCATTTTTTTTAACACTATTTCGAGCTACTTTTTCTGCCGCTCTTCTCATATATAGTTGAGCTAATTTGTTGTTAGTCTGGATTTGTGTGTGTGTGTGTGAAATTATACTAAACACAAGGTTTTATTCAAAACTGAAGAAGAACACTACACATAAATATACATATATATGGTTGTTATTTGTTCAACTACAACTGGCGCAGCCAGTTTACATTGGTTTTATATCGCTCTTTGCTAAACTTTTTCTATCAACTAACAGTTTACATACAGTTAATAATCGTAAAATGTGGAAAATCTGTTCGGATATGGAGCCAAAAACGGTTATAGGTTCGATAAAAAGATGAATAAATACGTATATAAAGAGATTATAATGCTTGTATTGGAACTATAAGACGACCATTAGCTGACCTTGTTGAGGAGTGTGCTTGAGTAGCTGTTGTTCTCGTTTCTGGCATCTCTGTAGTTGTTGATTCTCCTCCTTCCCTCCCTTGGCTGGAGTCTTCTCCGTCGTTGTTGTCCTTGCCAAGTTGCTGTCACAATATTACGCATACGCCCCGATGGCCACTTTGTCACTCTTGGAGCCGTCAGTTCCATTCGAATCGCAAAACGCTAATAATACGACAGCTAAGAAGCAGAGAGGCTGAAAGGCCCTAGGCCGGAGGCCAGAGAAAGGATAGACTTTGGTTTCGGCTTTGCGTCCGCATTTATTTTTATTTATTTTAAGTTTTTCTTTTTGTGCATTTATTTAGTTAATAACTTTTCATTTTCCATTTTCTGTTTGATGCGTTTCTGCGCAAGCGATTTCAATTCTGCGTTTGGCAAATGGGTTTCTTGTTCTCGTTTGAAGCGTTTTCTTATAAATCACAGTATATACGTGTAAAATACATATAGGTATGAGCGTGTGTGTGTCTATATAGGTTTTTATTTGTATGTAAATAACTCGCAAGCGGTTTGTTTTTTATTTTGTCAATTTAAATAGTTGCAAATACCTCGAAGCAGTTCCTCCCAAAGTGGCGATAATTGCATTTCAATTAACTAAGTAACAGCTTATCCATTTATAGAGTTATTGATCTTAGTTCCTTTGATAGGTTCGAGATTCCTTCGTGTGTGTGTGTCTGTGTGTGTTTAAATAGCTAAGTGTGTGGGCAAGAGGGACTTATAGTTACGCATCGAATGGAGGGGACATAGAAAAATTGCATTTTTCATCAACTTAAAGAGATTTGTTTTCATTTCGCTGTCGCTTTTCTTGACTTTTCCTTGCTTTTCTTTTAAGTTTGCTCTTCGAAAATGGATGGACATTAATATTGTATTTTTCGTTATTGTACAAATCAAATCGAGTCTCGCCTCGCATATAAAATGGATACTCAATAACTTAGCTTGTAAACGTCGTATATTAAATATGTGTATATATATAAATATTCATGTATAGTAGGTATAATATAGGTATATATCGTAATGTCTATGTATGCAGTTTAAATAGAAATGTCAAAAAATTTCGCTCGTTTTTTGTTCTTTACTTTTTTTTGGTTGGCCATTTTGGAATTCTTGCGATGCACCGATGAAGGAAGGAATTTATATGCATATAGAGTAAAGGCTTCAAAACGTATATATATGCGGGCCAAATGTGGTTTTTGCTAATATAGTATATATATATAATATAAAACAGCTACGGATAATGGGCAAATCTACTAATTAATGAACTTTAGCTATGGCAAAAATCTCTGCACGTTTGCTAATTATCTAAAAACTCATGGGACCCACCGACCAACAGCAGCAGCAGCAGCAGCAACAAATGGCAAAGAAAAAACTGGCAAAATTCCATACATAATGCGCGGCAAATTAATTAAAGGATAATAATGGCACTACATGTGACAGGCCTGCTAAAATTTGTTGTTATCTAAATGTTTTTCCATGTGCAGTTGCCAGTTGCCAGTTCCCGTTGCTGCTGTTGCTGTTGCTGCTGCTGTCGTTGTTGTGGGTAGCAACTAATTTATGCATACAGGGACTACAAATGAAATTTGCATTTAAATGCTACGCAAAATAGTTTTATAAATAATAGATGTGCGTCCCTGAAACCGGGATACAAATGGGTCCAGGTCAGGGTGCAAAAAGCCAGATACAGTATACTTTCGAGTGGGTGAAAAGTTAAGTGAAGTGGCGTAAAGTGAAGTGAACTGAAGTGAAGTGAGTGGGGACGACTGTATGAAGATCGAGTATAGTTCGCTACATATATTAATTCGTTACACAAAGTGTCACATGTCTAATTGGGCTTCTAGAGAGACGTGTTTGTGTTGGTGTGATTATATAGGCGCTTGGCTGTTGCGGGGTGATTATGCTGGCCTAGTTCTAGACGACTCTAACTGGTTACGGGTGCTCTAGCCGCTCTAGCTCTATGAATACGCAATTATAGGTACTTTATTATACGTTTTGGGATGCCTCTAGTCACTACTTAGGGTTTCCGGCTAATACTGCTGCGGTAATTGGTTAACTGCTCCAACAATATATACTTATATATGGGGTATACTTCTTAGGGAGTCGCGTCTAGTACGTAAGTTCTGTTTGTGTGTGTTGTCCGGCTATATGGGCTAAGAGTGTGTGTGTGTGTGTATCTATGTTTTGGGTGTCCAAGTTACATTTTCTATGTAGTTCTTTTCAAATCGAGTCTCTCGTTAGTTCTTCGCCCGCCACTTGGTGTTCTCTTGTGGTTGCTGTTTACTGTTGTAGTGGTTACCATTTACCGTAGATACAGGCTACACTAAGCTGTACCTACTTGTCACCGTTCACATGATTACTTGACACACAGAAAGGGGGCGACTCTGGGTCTCACAGTCTCATTGCGAGTCGGGGGAGTCGAGTCGTGGGTCACTCTCAATCTTCACTCAATCAGACTTGGTTCTTGGTCTTGGTCTCTCGCCTAGAAATTTATGTTGCCCAGAAACTGCGATTTGATGGCCGCGGATCGGGCCGTCAGTGCCGTGGCCAGTGGCAAGGTCAGCGCCTGTTGGTGGTATGCCGACTGGGCGTGGCCAGCGGCGGCACCGGAGGGGGCCGCAGCAGCAGAGGCGGCGCCATTCGGTTGGGCCACTCTGCTGCGGCCCGGGGCAGCGCTACAAGCGGTCCCATAACTTCGACCGATGCCGCAAATTGTCAAGCCTACAAAATCATACGAGATACAAGATATAGATGAACAGAGAGAGAGAGAGAGAGAGATAGATAGAGAGAAAGAGTCAGAGAGCGAGATGGAGAGAAGGGGTCAAAACAGTTTTTAGGCACAGCCTCTGCATGCTAGAGCTGCAAAACTATCGGTTTAAAGAAGCTCTGAATTTCAGTTTTTGAAATCAAAATACTATAGTTCTAAATGTAGTTTTAAATTTAAGATATAAAATATAAAGGTTATGGGTAAATAATTTAAGTCTTTCTTAAGTCGAGCTAGAAATATAATCGCTTTAAGTTCAATTTTCCATTTCATATATCGAACAATTAGGTAATTCTCAAGCTCTAGTTGCAATAGGTACCCTACAGGTACCCTACAAATGTACCAAAATTATGTTAAATGTATTAAAACTAATTATAAACATTTTATAAAAACTTCTTATGAGAATTTTGAGGTCCTAAACATGAATTTGTATTATTTCAGATTTTACTTTTAGAGTATAAATGAATAAAATAAAACTGGATAATAAATTTCGATATATTATCGATGAATATTATAAAAACCAAATATATAATTGGTAAATTGGTATAAAACCTTTCCAAACGTTACCCATCAGTTTAAGTTTTATATCGTAATTCGAGTTAAATTAGTAAAGGAACTTTAATCTTAAATTTTGTTTGATAACTGCCTCGATTGCAGTACAGGTCTATCGATTTTTTCGATTAATATCCCGATTGTTGTACAGCTCTAGCTCACACAGAGGGAAAGGTATTTATTGACATCAGCTAAAAGCCCTAGTAGCCAGTGTGTTGGGTTTTGTGGGATCTCTCAGTGTGTTGTTCAGTGGTGGACAAATGATAAACTCAAGGCCAAGCTTTAAGGGAAATATCAGCTGGATGCGCAGGACACAATTCTAGAGGGGGTTCTATATGTCATGTGGCGCTGTGAGTGTCTTCAATTGGTTCTCCGATCTTTTCAGCTACATTGTGCATTGATATGACGAACGCTTTTTTTTGCTCTTTCTTTTTATTTAGAAAACAGTGATTTATTTGATTTAATTCAGTAATGAGTAATACTCGATAAATAGTCATTGGGGGCCGCCATGTCCTAGGTCATGTAGTCGCCAATCAGTATCCGATTCTCCGGCACTACGCCCATCACACCCGCTGCAAAGCAAATACAAATACAAAAGAATAAAGAGTGATCAAAGCAAAACTAAGGGGAGACATGGATGTTTTGTGGCTGTAGTTCGGTTCGAATATATAGAACATCGAGGGCAGACGACGAGCTAGCTGGGTTAGTAATGCTAATGCGGGTTATCGCAGTGTAAAATATGGCCTTTCGTCATATCAAGTGGCACACAGATTCGGTTGGGGGGGCTTTCATGTGGCAGATGTGTGTGTGTTTTATGGTTGGTTTTAGTCACGGGGTTGCTTCTTCACACTCTCACTCACATACAAGTAATGAACAGGGGCTGAGCAGGTGTGATTCTGTGTGTGCGCTGTGCAAGGTTCAGGTGTGTCTAAGCGTGTGGATACATGGGTATTTGTTGGACTTACCAGTTGGATAGGGCAGTCCAAAGCTGGGATAGCCCGAGTAGCCGCGACCAGCAGCGTAGGCAGCATAGGCTGCTGCCGGAAAACCTATTTAAAAGAATGTTAATTATTTAATAGAATATACTTATAGAGGATATATGTAGCTCTCACCTTCGGGCAATGTCCCCAGTCCCCACATGATGTTATCTAGAGGAGTCGCATATAAGAAACGAGAGAGAGAGCACAGAAAAGAAAGGCAAAAACAGATAATTACTGGCATTCTCACACGATTTTATCAGAGCTAATATTGAATTCAAAACAAAAGAGTATCGAGATTATATCAGGACTAGTTGTTATAGAGTGTAAATATGGATTGACTGATTTACTATACGTATTCGATCGACTCGTGTGTACTTAGAGTTCTAATTAAGTGTGTCAACTAAGGAACTGCCGACCCCAGATCGATCGTTCCGCTATATACTACTCTTATATATAGTTGTATATGTTTTCTGAGTTCTAAGAAATGTTTTGCGACTGCTCGACTCTTTTTCCAGTGCGCAACTAAGGGGGATATAGATATCTCCCGATTCGTTTTCCATTTCTGCATTAACAGCCTTGATCTGAGCTATGTTTATATAGAGTTATATATATGTAGAGTTACATTGGTTCGATATACCGCAGATATGACACAATTCTAAACACTTATTAGATATGTAGATCTAAGACATTTAGTTTCTATTCTATGATTATAAATTTGAAATTTTCTGCTAATTATAATTGTTATATGTTATATCGGGCGGGGGCAATTCTAAGGGCCTGCCGTTGTGCATTTCTACAAAAATGCCCCATGTCTGCAGACCATTGCCCCGCGCCCGAAAAGCTAAGGTATTAGGAAAATTTGGTAAAGGAAATAATAGAAAATATTATTGAAACTAAACACGCACAATTGGCAAAAACTATAAGTATATGTGGGCTAGTTAAACACTACAACTCAAGGGGGTAGAATATAGAGGAGGGTTGACAGCTATTAGATGTTAGTTAAGAAATTTTTGTTTAAATTTTGCATCGGCCTCTCGAGTGACTTCCGGTTTCTCAGTGAAGTTCCTTAGCTAGTTCCTTCATTCGTTCCTTCATTCGTTCCTTCATTCGTTCGTTCATTCGTGACATCGAAGGGCGGCTGGTGGCGGCTCGTTTCCTGTCTTGTGTCTTCTTCCGATTGTTGCAACTTAGGCTAATGTTACAATGGATTTAACTAGGAGTTGAATTTGCGTTTGATTCGAATTTGAATTTGAGTTAGAGTTTGAATTTGAGCGCTTAATGCGCTTATCGTAATGCAATAGATGCGTGTATATGTGGTTGTTTATGCATGTATAATAAATAGCTAGTTTCGAGTTTAGTCAAATATTAATGGCTATGGCAAACAATATATGTGTGTGTGCGGACACAAGGAGATGACGGATGGCCGGGGGAGTTGCCTCCTATTACCAGTCGGTCCGGCCATCAGCTGTCTGAGCCGTAATTTGGCCGGGTCCCTGTAATTGGCCCGAATGCACACTGCACAGAGCACACTGCACATCCATTATCCATGATCCATTTCGGAAAATTACACTCGGACAGCTGTCCGGCCGATGGCTTCGATGGCATCTGCCCAGCCGGCCCGGCTCGAGTCATCAATTTTTCAAACTAACTCGGTTACACACACCGCCAATGCCTACTTGAATAAGAGTGTATACTTTCTAATACCTTAAGGGGCCGTCCTTCCGTCCGGCCTCCGCTGGCCTTTTCTTAATCCAACTTAATCGCTAATTCGATACATTTGCTAGGATTGAATTCGATTCGGTTAAATGCTCGCTTTTGGCTTTGGGGCTAGATAAATACACTTTTAGAAAGAGCTATTGATATGAGTGGTACGTATTAGTAAGTATAATAAGAAATGTTCGATATATATGGTACAGGAGAGAGTCCGTTCTCACACACACGCAAAACATAAATGAGTGATGACTTTCGTCTCGCTTGGCATTAGTTGTTTAATTAGTTTTTTTACATCCACATGTGGGGCTCTTACGGCAAAGTCTAGCAAAGTCGCCAGGTGTCTAAGACGCATTACATAATGATAACTGTTACGATCGCCTTCTAAGGTCTAGGGTTTATCGATTGCCTCGATAGTAAGTATGTTATGTATCTAAGCAGCTCTCTAGGACCTGCACTTAGCCTAGTTCTTAAGTAATCAAAGTTCGCTTAGAGTCTAAGGAAAGAAAACGAATGCGCCGCTATTGTAAGTAATTCGGTTAGATAACGCATACGCCGCGTGGCCTAAACGCAGCTTAGACAGACACAAAATATATAAGATATATATACGATATATAGTACATATGGCATAAGTACATGGCTAATTGTAAGTAAAAGTACACGTAATCCTAGGCCTAGGCTTTAAAGGCGATTCGCGCTTAATCGCCGCTTAATATATTATTTTGGACATTGAGACGGAATGAGAGTCATATATATTGTATGTATATGTAGGTGTATAGTCGTTTAGTGTGTGTCTTGTGGTTGTGTCTTGAGAGTGTGCTGGTTATTAGTTAAAACTTTTATCAAAAAAGTTGAGCCTGGAGAAGCTTTGCAATCTTGGGCAAATTTAAAGACTTTGGTTTAGTCAGAATTTCTTTTAATAATTTTGCTATTGTTTCCTTTGCTTGCTTGGGAAAATCAGTAAACCAAACATAATATATGGCTTATTATAAAAATGTATATTTATCTTTTGATTAATAAATCAAGCAAATTTTGCGAAATTTTCTAGGATTAACTTTGTTACTCTTGCGCTTGATTAATTTGTTTGACTGATGCATTTTTAATTAATTGGACGAATAAAATCGCTTAAAATACATTTTCCTATCGATAAGAGTGGGAAAATTTATATTGAGCAAACATTTTTTAATCAAACAATATATAATTATAGGTTTTGTAAGCCTTGCAGTTTTCCAATTTGCAGATTAAGCAATTAAAATTCATTAAGCTAAATAAATCGCTGATTAATTTATACAAATTGTGTATATTTTATTATCTTTGACTAAACCAAGATTCTTTAAATTAAAGCCTTTAAATTTCAAATTTTTATAAAGGAATATCTTGATGAAAACATCTTTAGATATGGAATTCCTAATGAATATCTTGCGATATTGAAATCAAACTTTTGGCTGCCTTAAGGACCTCTCACTGGGGCCTGTTCGGTCAGATTCCGGGCAGTTGGTACAGCGAGGCCGCCGCAGCTGCCGCAGAGTTGGCACCCGCTCCCGCCATCTCCAAGCCGCCCGGCATGGCCAGGAGTTCGCTGAGCGGATAATGGGCTGCAGCCAAGGCAGCATTTTGTCGAAGTTGTGCCTGCTGCAATTGGGCAGCGGCTGCGGCGGCAGCAGCCGGAGCCGCTGCTTGCAGAGCACCCAAAGCGGAGGCGGGAGTCCTTAGACCACTGCTCACTGCCGCCGCGGCCAGGAGTCGCTTGTAGCCAACGACGGCGGCGGCATCGGCATACAGAGAATTGGCCAAGGCGGCGTTGCTCTGACCGGGCAAAGCATTGGCAGCTGCCGCGTACTGGAGCAGCGAGGGCGTGGCTGAGGCGGGCGAGGGACTGGCCAGTGGGAGCAGTCCCGGAGCACCTGCAGCAGCGGCCACCACCTGGGCAAGGCTATGTTGCTGCTGCTGTTGATGCTGCTGTGCAGCAACTGCTTGGTGTTGCTGCTGGGCGGCAGCTGCTTGGTGTTGCTGCTGCTGTTGCTGCTGCTGCTGGGCGGCAACCACGGCTGCCGCCGAAAGGTGAGCGGGCAGGGGATAAGGTGTGTACCTTAGCGAGCTCAGCAGCTGGTGGTGAGTGTGTGTTGTGTGTGCCGACTGTGTGTGCGTGTGTAGTTGCTGGTGGTGCTGATGTTGTTGCTGTTGTTGCTGCTGCTGTTGGTGCTGCTGCTGCTGCTGGTGCTGCTGCAGCACGGAGGCGGCAGCCGCTAAACTACTCGGCAGCAAGCCTGCGGCTGCGGCAGCGGCGGACGTGGCCGCCGAGGAATGGGCGTGGCTGCTGCCCCAGACTACCAACTCACCGTATGCGGAGCGCCCGGCAGCCCGTGTCTTGGCCAGGTTGGCAGGCAGCATCACCTCCTTCGGCTGCGCCTTCTTGCATTCGACCTGTGGAGGTAAGAAATAAACATAAATGAGTTTTAAGAGGTTATATGCATTTTTTAAATAAATATTTTGTTGGAAATTTGTAAAGAAATGAGTTAAAAATATTTATAAAATATTTTTGAATATTTATTTCGCTAAAAGGGAAATTAAAAATATTTTTACTGTTAATAAAACATAATTTAAAGAAGAGTTTCTTTGGCAATTTATCTAAAATGTAATATTAATTTGTTTGAGGATACTAGACACGTTTCTAAAGCCTTCAACTCTTGCAAATTATATTTAAATTAAATAGGAAGAGAGCAAAACAATGACACTAATATTATTTATTAAATACACAAATAATAACAAATAAGAAAATAAATAGAGACATCTGCTCAAGGTGCTTCAGTCCTTGTATAAATATATTATTCCACCAGAGCTATTTGATATTTTTGCCATAATAAAATCATAAATTGATGGGCAATTCCGGGAAAGTATTTTTGCTGTGTATGGCAAAAGAAAAGGAAAAACTTAAAGATGAAGGGGAAGTTAAGCCTCCTGGGCTGCGATTCAGACCGCCACGCTTCACTTACCATTTTGTTGTTTATCTCGTGGAAATGAATTTCGCAAACTTTGTCTACCACATCTTCGCTTTGAAATGTAACGAAGCCAAAACCTGCAAAATAAGAGCGGAGAAGCGAGGATGAGTGAGTGAGAGTGGGGCAGAAAAAGTTTAAGGGCTGCAAAAATTGAACGAAATATGCTTTTGTGTGAGCGAGCGGCTAAATAATTTACTCAAGTGTCGAGACCGAGACAGAGGCGGCGCCCTCACCCCTTTGCAGGACACCCAGGACATTCCCCTACCCATCCCTTTACAAAGCCAGAGCCAGAGCCAGGCCATAGCCCGGCCAGGCCAGGATAGCTGTCCTCCGGCTGACCTCAATATGCATCCCCTGCAGGGCCTCAAGTGGCGGCTGGGCGAGTAATTCAAACACTGGCCGCTCCGAGTTTACATAATAAACTTTGCCAGCTTGGCTCCCTCCTTGAATCCCCAGTCCTGGGCCCCCCATCTTGACCCGCCCCTCGCCGCCTTGGGATCGGGCATAATAACTTTGTCCTAATGGCGCTGGCCAGCTCTAGAGCAGCGTGGCCACTCTCTGGATATCCTCCAATTGGTGGCTGACGAAGAACTCAAATTCCCGGAATGTCAAGTCATTTCGGGGGTTTTTATGCCCGGAATTGGGAAAGGATTTATTATGGCTTAATTAAATTTCTTCAATTTGTAGACGTTGCAATTTGTGCAAAGTAAAAGTTATAGTTGCTGGATATTCTTATTTAGTTGAAAACTGGTTTTAATAGCTGGGGACAGTGATAGTTCGTGGGTTTTATTTTTATATTTTTACTTACTTTACTTTTTTCACTTAAAGGTTTTCTCACGAGTGATTTAAAGGTAATTACATTAAAATGTTTTTTAGCATTAATAAGTGATTATTATTAAATTATAATAAAAAACAGTCACATAAAGCTCTTTATGTTACAGAGAAATCATACTTAATCCTATTTATATAATCATATAAATTATGTTTAATATAGAATAAAGGTCTTAAAAAATATATAAAATTTAAAAAAGGGCTTAATTTCCAGTTAAAGTCACTTAAATCAGTTTTTATATCAAGAAAACAATATCTTATCCTATTAGAAATCACAATATTAATTACATAAATTAAAACAATGACTTAATTATCTTTTTTTTATCATTCTCCCTTTAAGTTACTTCATTTGGAGTGGCCAAAAGTAGGACGCAAGTTTGCCATCAGATTGGAAGCCATAGGAAATTCCATTTTAAGGCTTTCTAGCATTGCCTAGCGCTCTGTCCTCTATCCTCTTAGTGCTCCTCCATGCTGCTCCGATTTTCCCCCTTCCGATTTCGGCACTTTGGCCTTATCGGGGCTTTTCAATTAGCGCAATTGTCTGAGATTTCACATGGTCGAAAAGAAGGGCTCTCTCTCGCTCGGTCTCTCTATGCAATTAGCAAGGCCAAGTGCAGACACCTGATGCCCCGGCGCCAGCATTTTGTTTGTGTTTGTGTATATATATCCTGTACTTGTGTTTGCCTTGCCATGCGGGCCTTAGAGGGGACCCTTGGAGGGGGCGTTTCACGGGGGCTGTGGGCGTGGGCGTGGCCGAGCTGGGGCGTAACTGACAAATTAGTTGAAACAAGTAACAGTAAACACGCAGGCTTATTAGCGACATGTGCCGAGCAGCAGAAGCTCCAAGCTGAGCTCCAAGCGGAGAGCTCCTTTCCTTGAGACAACGTGCGGGCGAAACTGCTCTTCCTGGAGTGTGTTTGTATTTGTTTTAATTATATAAAATTAGCGCACGTTGCAGGTTGCACGTAAAGCTGCACACGAAGAAAGAAGTTCTAAAACTGCTAAATTTACAGGGAGATTTTGATAGCTCCCTGAGGTTTTATTTTTAGAAAAGAAATTGGAGGTTGTAAGTTATAGTTTTTGAATTTTTTAAGCAGTAACTAACTCAGTATTTATAAACAATTTAAATAAGCTATTTAAAGCTTTTAAATGCTTGTTAAAAAGGTTCTAAGAAGGCCTCAGAAATAAGTTTACTGATCAAGTTTCCTATTGTATTCCTAAAAAAACCCTAAAATACACTTTCGTAAATTAATCATAACTTATAATTGAATTTTTCTAGTGTAGCCCCTGGGCTTCTTCAGGTTTTTATTTTCTATTCCGTTGCAACTTCATAAATCAGCAGCCTTGGAACAAATGAAGCCGGCAATTTTCCGTACCTGCTCCGCGCTCCACACGTAACTCAATCAAAAATGTATCTGCTGGATACAAATGCACCCGGCCAGCATGAGGAATGGGCTACGGCCAGGGCTCGTTGGCCAGTTAATTCCGCGGCCTGAAGCTTCAGGCTTCCAGCTCTCAGGTGAGTCTGATTGTGAGTTCTGTGTTGAGCCCGTCCCAACTGCCATTTTTACCTGTCGAAAATTTCCCGCAGGACGGCGCTCGCTGGAGCGATAGGAGCTGACGATGGTCTTGGCAACTGCAAAAATTGCACACTCATGCATGTTATTGCCAAGAAGCGGACACAGATATATGCTCTAGGGGTAGGAGTGGGGGGACAGCAGCAGGGGGAGTAGCAGCAGCAGCTGCTGCTGCTGTTATGACTGCGCTGCGCCGGCTTGCCAAAAAGAAAAATTACAAAATTTTCAATTTTAATATTAGTGGCGGCTGACGACGCCAACTGCCAAGCCGGGGCCCCCGAAAGCTACCCGAATTCGTTCCTGGCCACCTAAGCCACCCGGAAAAATACCCACTGAAAAATAACACCCAACCGCACCGAAGCCCGGCCGCCCACAAACTGGCTGCTTAGGCGCACGTTGGGCATGTCCTTGGCTTGCCAAATGAAATTCATAGCATAGTTTTGGGCGCAGCTCGGCTGTTGTGAACTCTATATTTGTACAGGACATATTGCTTATTACTTTTTGTAGACTTTAACTTTAATATTTTCATATTTTTATAAGAAGAAGTTTTTAATTATAAAGCCTATTCTTGGCCTTAAGAAGAGTATTAATAATGACTTGACTTTTCATAGATTTTTTCTATACATAAACTCTCAATCTATTAATATTTGGCACCATTTCCCAGTTACTACATATTTTAAATTGATTTTCTGCCTAATCCCAATTCCCCTTAGCGCATCTCCACTGTAATTGCAATTGCCCTCGACCGCGTTGTTGTCATCCCCGCTGTTGTTATTGCTGTTACTGGCCCGGCCTGCCTATATTGTTTTATGGCATATTCATATATCGTTTCCTATATCTTGTTTTATTTTTTCCCTCTGCCCTTATCCCATATCCCATATCCTCCCGTATGTGTCGTGCCGTATCCAGTATATGAAACGCTTGTAGAGTTCTGGCTTCTGGCTTATGGGCTGTGCGGCTCTCTGTCGGTTCTGGGCCAACTGCCACTGCCGTTGTTAGCTGGAAAGCGGCGCTGCAATTTTCAGTGACCAGGCTACTCGTACTCGTACTCGTATATGAGTTGCCTCGCTGGCTGTCTGTCTATTTGCCCATCTGTCTATATGTCGCTGTGCTGCACACATGATTTATGAATGAGTAACAAACTTGCTGCCGTGTAGCCGAGCAACCAACGACGTCTTTTCCACTTTTCTTTTACATTTTCCCTCTTTTTTTTTTCGTGTTGCCCCCTCTTTATTATAGTTGGTGTGTGTGTGTGAGTGTACGTGGCAATTGCCACACACAGATATGTATATATATATGTAGGGAGCTGCCGGATCGGATCGATAAAATGCAATTACAGGCATATCGCAAGTGCCAGTAGGCAACGGACTCCGACTCCTCATGGCAATAAGGTCGTACATCGTACATCGTACATCGTCCGACTGTACAAAAAGTCGCCAGCGTTGTCCTCGTCCTCACACAGGACTCTTGCTCGTCCTCCTCCTCCACCGAGGGGGGCAGCTGCTACAACTAATACCCTTTGATTAACGACACACATTTTCTATTGACTTGCCCGCTGGTCGCTGTGAAGTTGGCCAGTTGGTGGCTAGCAGAAAGGAGAAAGCACCTGCATATTTCATCGCCGATCGATGCACGCAATTGTAATTTGCGATTTGCAATTTGCAAGGCTGACATGTCCTGGCCGAAATGAATTGTGCCCGGCCAATGAGTGGTGTCAATAGCTAAACTGTCCCACTCAACTCTGGTCAATGCATTTTTAATTGCGAAATTGGCAAATCACGGCATGGTCAAGCCAAGTCTCTGCACAGGTAATTGCTGGAGGAGATGGCTGGAAATTGTTTTGGCTTGTGACTTGGCCTAAATCTTTGATTTGACGGGTCAAGACTGGCAAGGATATTTCATTTAATTTGGGAAAATCATTTGCAAAATTAGTTAGTTTGCCTCGATTAAGTTTTCCTTCTCCCCCTTGGCAAATGCATTTTTAATTGAAAACCCTGGGAACTGCGCCGGAAATTCGTTAAAAATTTGTGTGTGCTGTAGGTTATTTATTTTGCTCATTATTGCCGCTTGGTCCCCGGGTGACTAAATCTTTGATGTGATGGCTGGGCGTCCTTCACATTATTTTTAAAATGCCTCATATTTGTTTTTATTGGCCCGCCCCGTTTTCAAGCCTTCCGTTTTTTGTATTTTTTATGTACTATATGTGTGTATGACTGCATCATCATGCAGTTTCAGCGTACTCCAGCGTCCAATTAAGCGAAATGTTCTGTGGGCCCACGGCTCTATCTCTGCAGCCCGCTTTTTTCCCAGTCCCCTCTATTCGCCGCCGCTTTTTGCGCTTATCTGCGATGCGGCGCACAGAAGTATGCTACAATTTTTTATGGGCCGCGCACAAGCAAAAATCATGTTTTCTTATTCCCGTGTGCGTAATTTGAAGGGCGCAAAAGTTAACAATGTCCGGTGGTGGTGGTGGTGGTGGGAGAGCGGAATATGAACAACATGTAGCGGGTGGCACGGAGGGGCGGTGTTTGCCAAGTGGCGGAATGATTGCGCCAAACCCGAGACCAGCAACAACTATTGATGCATGCTGGCCTCCGGTTTGCGTCCGTGTGAGCTAATTACTTTTGAGCTGCGGCTCGGCTGTGCTGCCTTTTGGTTTGTGCAAAATTGGGCACATCAATCTTAATGCGCCGTGTCTCAGGTTGTTTCCCAGTCGGACCTCCATGTGGGGGTCGAATCTCGGGGTCACAATGCGAAATTCGGGGCGTCATTTAAAACTTTAATAAGCAAAATTGACAACGACAAGGCATTGGACTGTGCAGCAGGACACAAAAAGGACACACGCACACTGGACATAAAAAGGGTTGCAAAAAAAATGTGGGAATTTATAAATGGTTTCTGTAGAAAACATTTTAAGCTACTTAGGATTTTATATGTCAAATGATGACATTTTTCTCAAGAAATTTGTATTTTTAACTTTTGCGGAGGAAATGGAAGCCTTTTAGGTTTTTCCTAGGAAATTGTACATTTTATGTAATGATTTAAAGAGGTTTTCAGTATAAATTTTAGCTTAAAAGTCATTTAAATAGGGGTTTAAGGCAATAAATAATTGTTTAAATATTTTTAATCTCAAATAAAATATTTTAAAATATTACAAAACTATATTAAGCGTGTTTAATATCATATTTAGTAAGTATTTAAAATAGAATAAATGTTTATTATTTACCCCGACAACATAAAAATCTTAGAATAAGCTAAGGAAATTCATTAAAAGAAAAATATGTACATAAGCTAAACAATTTGCAGCATACCTCTTTTACTTTTACAGATTTAATGTCACTTTTAAGTTAACTTTTCCTAATCCCAATTTTTTGTAACAGTGCACTGGAAGCCGGACACTCCGACAGGGTACTTGGACAGTTGGACGGACAGCTGGACAAACGCAATGGACGCAGTCGTGCGCTACAAGTTCGTGTAGCGGATGTACACTGGAGATTTAAGCCTTCTGCCGGCCACCCAGCGCACCTCAGCTGCTGACCTCGCTGGCCTGCAGCATGTACACCCGCTCCTCCCCTGAAGCAATGTCCACCCACCGGACCACCTGAACCACCAGCCAAAAGCCACTTCACTCCAGTGTGAACCCTATGAACCACCCACTGGAACAGCCATCCGGCAACGTAAGAGGATGGCCGTCTCTTATGGCCCTTATATCCGGTTGCATTGGCAGGTAATCTTTTCGGGTCCCTCTACTTCCTACTTCCTGTTGCCCGGCCATTTTAATGCCCCGACAAGGTTTTAAAACTGTATTAGCCCTTTGCTTATGAGCATCCTGCCATGCATGATACATTGACATTCGTGTTGTGTTGTGTGAGTGGGTGTGTGTTTGAGGGTGTACATGCATTGCTAAGCTCTCGCACTTCCGGCTCCGGCTCGTTAAAGTCCGGAAACGGGGCTAGCAAATGTTTTGTGGCATTTATGATGATGATTTTCATAGATAGCAATGCTGATAACGATAACGATTGCAAAAATGAGAGTAAGAGCGATGGCGATAACTCACCTCTGTGCCGATTGGTCTGCTTGTCGAACATCAACATGGCGTCCTCGATCTGAAAGTAATCAAGTGGAAAAAGAGATTGGTTAGTTATAAGCTTAAATATTTGTTTAAGGGTTTTATTTATATTTTTCTTATGGAATTTCTTACAATATTATAGTATTTCATCTATTCTTAGGTCTAAAAAAGACTTGAATTAATTTAAAAATATTTTAATTAAATGTTTATAAAATACAAACTATATTTCCAAGTTTTCAACAAGTAATTCCTTATTTTACAAAATAATATTTAACATTTATTTAAAGCTTGTTCCCCTTTCTAGTCCAGAAATCGATATATCCCCATCTATTTTACCCTTTGATATCGATAGACTAATATATTTGCCTTTTTTCCCGTTGCGTAAAATGTGGCAATTTTTCATTTGCCAACTCATTTTCCGCGACTTGGCTACACTCCTTCGTCTCCAGTGCCCGGGTCCTTCGCTCCTTTGTTGCAGTCGGTGCAGAAGCACTCGAAGTTTGCCTCCTCGGTGCGAGCAACTCAATTAATGGCCTGAATAAATGTTCGCAGCAGACAAAACTGCTGCTAATTGCAAAGTGAGTGCGCACAATGGCCGGCACACACACACTCACACACACTCCCTACTGGCCACCCACCAACTCCCCTCTTTTACCCCACCAACCTCCCCCCAGCAGAGCAAAACTTTTAGCCATTATGGCGCAAAAGAACTTATAATGATAGTTGACTGTCAAACCAGCGCACTAACTAACTAACTAACTGCGCCCGCTGACTTTCCACTGGCTGGCTGACTGGCTCATTACAGGCCCGCTAACTGGACATGCGGGAATGATGAACTGCTGGCCAACTGACTGACTGACTGACTGACCCGCCAACTGGTTGTCATTTGATATTTTAATTGACGCGACGAATGAATGCAGCAAATGTGCTGCTAAATTGGCCATCACAATCAGATTAGGGCTCAATTGCATTGGCCAGAACGTGAATTGTGTGTGCAGTTGTTGAATTGAGGCATTAATGATAAATATCAAAATAAATGTGCATTTTCGATAATAAATTTTTGCTATTTAATTAAGGAGCTATTTATAATGATGGTGGAGAGACAAATAGGGGAACGCAAAAGGGGTTCTATTACATATTTTTGAAACTTAATAGCAAACAGGTGAAATATTTGGCATAACCACCCTTTAGCTCGTTAATCCTGCAACTTAAATTCCTAAAATTAAACAGAAAGTAAACGATTTTTGCTCTATCCTTTGAAGCCACCACACAAGTATTTTCCTCTCAAAGTTTACCTTTAATTAGGATTATTGACTTTTGATTGGACATCACAAAATCAATTGCAAATACACTTTATGAGGAATCTGTTAAACTGCCCAATTAGCCAGTAAATGTATCAATTTCAATGTTTTCAACTTGACTGATGCAAAATTATTTGATTTTTGCCCGGAATGATTTCCATAAAAGAACATTTTAATGATAATTTTCAAGTGATTTTCACTTGACATTCTGCAAAATCCTTTCACATATTCTCAGCAAGGCAACGGATGCTTTGGCCTGGCACACGATTTTCTTGAGGTCCTTCTTAGCTTCCTGCCTGCCTGCTTGCCATTCAATATTATAATGTGACAACTTTGCCTTTATCCTGCTCCTGCACTGCTAATTGCACATTTCTTGTCAAAGTTGCGATGCGGCCTTTAATGAGCTGCAAGCTGACCCCGAATCCTTGTCGTTACTCCTTGCTCTCCTGCTCGTGGTACCGCCGCTGCTGCTCCTGCTTCTGCTCGACTGCCTGCTTATGGGCCATTGATTAAACTTAATCAATGCGCTTAAGGCAACTCGCAACTCCTGTGCACTGTAATTAAAATGCAGCCACGATGCCAGCGAAGGCGGCCTTATAAAAATTAATTAAGCTTGCGCCGCACTTTTCCGCCCAACGCCCACAGTTACCCTCCCTTACCGCTGATTCGGTAGTATGCAGAGAGAAAAATAAAGAACCTTTGAGATAAATAAAAGGAACATAATGTCTATTATCTGAAAAGTTTTTAAGATAATAAGCGGATTTAAAATTGGTTTAAAAAGTCAGAAGGGGGTTAATTGGTTTTTTCCTTTGAAAGCTTCGTTAGTATAATATATAGGTATTTAATTTAATTCTTGGCTATTTAATATCTATAAAATTATAGTTTAAATAATACAGTTAATTTCTTCAGTGGCAGGTTTATTTAAGCTTAAAGAATATGCAAAAGCGCATCAAAACAAATACCAATTTAGGCTTCACATGGCCTGTAAGACGAGTACCTTTGACCCAACTGCAAATCAATTTTTTCAATATATTTTAATAAAATCTGATCCGATTAAATTAAAGTTTCTCAATGTGCAGCTGTGTAGCTGTTGTTCGCGCCTCGCAATTCGCAGCTCTTCAAGTGCAGCCGCCGATGAAACCAACTACAACATTGTTTTTCAATTAACAATCAACAACAATGCCGCAACACAATACAAACGAACGGCGAAGGTTACACGCGCCAAATGACACAAAAATTGCCAGCTCAGGTGCTGCTGCTGCTGCTGCAAAGTGGGGGCGGGGGGGGGGGGGGGTTAAAGAGGAGGCTTGGCCAAAAGGGTAGTACAATTGCAATTGTTGTTGTTAATTAAGCGGGCAAAACTGGAAAAGCGAACACTGCGAATCGAACTCGAATTGCGGCCTGTTGTTAATGTCCGCCTCCCTGGATAGCAGCCACGCCCCCCAGATGCCCCCATCGATAGCTGTCATAATTACACTGGCCCCTGGATCGTTGGCTGGCTCATTATGCCACCCATTTCACCGATTTCCCATTTCCCACTGCCACTGATTTCCCATTCCGCAACGAGTCACCGCAAACTTTAATTCTATTAGCAAACGTTAAATGTACACCACGAAAGGAGGATGGAGGTGGGTGTATATATATATCTATATATATAATTACAGTTGGGGAAAAGTTAATAGCATTGACGGGCGATTTTCTAAATATATCTTACCATGTTTTTTAATATTTTCATAAAGTTAAAAGGACTTAAGGCAGAGATTATTTTACTGAATAACTTTTTTGCTCTAAGATGTATAAATATTATTTAATTTAAATATTAAGAATATAAGAAATATTAAATATTAAATAATTTTAATAATTAATTAATTAATATACTTATATTAACATTCTCGATTATCTATAAAGTTGAAAATATTCTCATTTATATTACGTTATTACATTCTCCTTTATCTTCCTCGAATTTCTGTAATTTCATTCATATTTTAAGCTAAATACCAAAAGGGTTTAATTAACTTATTAATATTTATGTTTACAATAATGATAATTCCCACTTAAAATAACCTAGTAACTAAGCTCCTCTACCAGGAACCTATCTTTTCAGCCTTAAAGCTTCTTGAACTTTAAAGTCTGGCGACTATAATAATGTAATTAATTATAAGAACCAAAGGGAATGGGGGCCCCGGAATGCTATTATTTCGACCACAATTGTGTGTATGTGCGTGTGCCACTAACAAGCAGGCGCGCGTAATTTTATTTAAATCTGAATTCATTAATTCGTCATAATCCCCAATCATTGCGCCGCCTGCCAGCGAGGAGAACTTCAAAAAGCCATCAACGACAGACGTTGATGCTGCTGTACCGCCAGCCAGCATCTCAACCCCACCAGGCGCTCCGCCCACCGAATGGCCCCCAGCCCGCTGGAAGCCCCCCAAAAGCCGGGCCATTCATTTGGCTCATTTTGTGTACAAAAATGCTGCGCTCAGTGGAAACGGCGACGCTTCATTATCGTAATCGTTATATAAAACAGCGGGCTGACTGCGAAATACAGACTACCAGCGACTACAGTGTCAGACAGCTGTGTATATGTGCCTGTGCCTGTCTGTCTGTATGTATTTTATGCGTTTTGCGGCACATTATGTGCTTACAGTGAGTCCTAGACGAGGCGACTGCTGCTGACATTAATGAATGTGGCCGACAAAGGGTCCTGCGGGTGATTTTTATTTGAGTTCCCGCCTCTTCGCAGACTTAGGCAGTGGCCAGCCGAAAAAAAAAAAATAGAAAACAGAAAAATAAAAGCTTCGATAAGCAGGCTAGAAGCGGAAAAGGTTAAAGTCATATTTTCATGGCCAGCGAAAGCAGGGAGTTTTCCTGGAAACCAAAAAACAGAAGAGCTCTTGGCTATTTACCCGCCTCTAAAGTGAAAGTCCGAAGCTGTGAAATTTGATTTACTTAATGGATGGCACTTGAGCAATTCAATTTATATGAAACAGAAATGAAAATATAAAGAGAGATTGCACGGATTATTTTCAGAGTTGAGGGAAGAGTTGAAAGTGGCCTTCAAAAAACAGGAAATAGTCTTTGAAATATTAAATTTGTCGCCTTTGAACAATAAATAAACTAAAAACAAACAAAAGAACTTTTTGTGTAATATAACTATAATAGTATATATGTATGTTTTTGTATTATAGTTTCTTTGGCAAAACAAATAAACAAGTTTTTGACCAGCCAATTCCCAGTATTGTTGATCCTCCTCTCCTCCAAGAAGTTAAGTCCTGCGGTATGTGAACAATCGTGTTTGTTAGCGATTCAATGGAACGCTGAGCTCTTGAGATTCCCGAAATGCACATTGTATATATATAGACATATATAGGAGGAGCCTTATATGAATGCAGGACAGATGGATGAAGCTCTGCCCGGCCACTCGTTAAATCGTCAGCAATTGCCGCCCTTCTCTTTTTTCCAGCTTCCAGCTTCTCCCCGGAATCTAGCCGGGCTTTGTCCCCTCGGCGAACCGCTTTATCCTGCCCATCCACGCCTTTGGTTTTTTTTCAAAGTCCCCGAAGTTCTAACTGGATAATTTGCAGTAATTCATCTTGCTGGCGGTTTTCTCGATTCTCCTCCGTCCGACTTTTTTGCGACTTGGCTCCCCTTGGCAGCCGCCCGTTTTGGTTTCCCGCTTTTGTATGCCTGCTTGATTGCGACAATTTATACGGCGTCGGGCTTGTCAGGATTTGGTTTTTGGTGGCTCTCCACGCCAGCCTGGTGGCTTGGTCTGCAATGTAAAATTGAAATGAAAAACGAAAAATCCCAGAGTGCTGGTGGGGGTGCGTTCTTCAAGAGGCGCTGCTTTAAAGCTGCAACTGAATAGTCATACATCTAATGATAGTCTGTCCCCGGCACTCGGCACTTACTTATTTTTCGTTTGCTGCGAGTGGAAAAAAATAGAATGAAAAAACCGAGTAGATATAGTGGATTTTTTTGGGCAAGGGGTGGGAGTTGGAAAAAGTAAACTTTTCCGGGGCTGGACGTGTGCGATGCCGAAGGAGAGTTCCCGGGGGGGGTGGGACATCTTTCAAAAAACTTTCGCCGGGCGACAGCAAAAAAACAGCATCGACTTGTTATGTACCACATAAGCACATATATATATACACGCTGATGTGTGTGTGCACATGACTGCGTGCGGTTGAAATATAGATAAACTTTTTTAAGCTCGTATTTATTACATATTTGGCTGTAAGTAGAATTTAAGTTGCTTTTTGCTACCGACACACGCTGCGTATGAGTAATGCCCAACCTCCAAGGGCTCCATTCCTTTGCTTGCCACACACAGCGGCGGCAGATGAAATAGGAGCTTAAAGAAAAGTCTTGAAATAAGGAATACTTTTTAATTTAAGGAATATTCATTATAATTAACACAGAAGTGTAAAGATATTCCACAGAAAAATGTTTAATATTTATTATTCCAGCCAACAAAATCAATGGAACTTCAAGGTATTACAATGATTAATCACCTTGCATTCCCCGAGCTAAAATCTTGACCACCACTGTGTATAACCTTGCATTCCAACGATCTGTTTGTGGTAATTTTGCAATCAAAAACGCATCAATCGAAGCCATTCAGAGACAAAGGGAGACGAGGGAAATGCCGAGTGCCGGGCAAAGCGAGTGGCACATTAATGAGGCTCACTCGTGCGAGTCGAGGCACAGGATATATATTTCAATTAAAAAAGGATTCCATTTATAATCCGCAACTTGATTTGTTATGCCAAAGCAGCAGCAGCAGCAGCAGCCAGTGCCACCAGAAGCAGCAAAACCGAAACCAAAACCAAACCCCAACATTAGCTGCACGACTGGCACGCAAGTATGAATATTAAATTGTTGTGTAGAGAGTTGTGAAATCGGGGAGGGGGGAGGGATATAGAGTATGAGATATAGGGGCAGAGATATAGAAACAGAAACGGACTGGCAGAGAAAGAGAATGGCAAATGGCGAATGATGAAAAACGGGTTTGCATAGTTGATGCCTCTGGCTTAGTAGATCAACTATTAATGGAAAAAAACCGAAGCGTTGCGAGGCGAAATGAATGAAATCTGATGGCACGCACTATGACACGAGTTCAAGGGTTCAGAAGCACGAACACTGCCAAAAATAAGCAATCAAGGTAATCATTTTTGATCAAGAAAGGATATGGGAAAAGAGATGAGAAATCTTTGAAACTAACCTTCTAGCTATATTTTATTGAATTTAAAAATATATAAAATATAAAAATAATTAAGATTTGACAAATAAAACATTTGAATTCAAAGCTTAAACATTTTTTTAGGAATTCTTTCAAAGGCAAAACCTAGTAGCATTTTTTCCTGTGCCACACTGAAAGGCCAGCCGGCTTAAAGGGACACCTCTACCCGTAAGGCCAAAAGGTCACGGCACAACACAAAAGAGTTAATATTTACATAAATTTCCTTTGTCGCACACAGGCGGCGGCTTCGATGCGATGGGGGGAGGCCTCGTTTTTAATTTGATTGGATTGAGGGGGCCTGGAAATCTAATATTCCCCAGATCATTACATCACACCCACGGGGACCTTCGTCCATTGAGTGTTTTTAGGCATTTTCAAATTAGTTTTTTGGCCAGCGGATTATCCCACTTATCAATTTGCTGGACAAGCAAAGTTTCCCTGGCCATGCCAAGAGATAAACTTGCATTTTAAGCGGCGTCCATCTCCATTATAACCCTAATGAAAGCAGTTACCCGCCCAGGCAGCCACTATGTTAGTTTTCTTTTTCGGCCACAGCTTGTCATCACTTTTAATAAGCTGGCCGCAAAAACTTTGTCACTTTCTTGTGTGTGTGTGTGTGAGTGTGCTGTGCGGAGAGATTTCTTGAGCGAGAGCTACTAAAATTTAATTAATATCGATTTCGGATTTGAAAAGGTTCGCCCGAGACCCGAGGATGGTTACACACACACACTGAGGCAGCATTTTTGCGGCAGGCCAAACAACTTGAGCGGGTTATACTCACACACATACACAAAAAAGCCAGGAAAAATGGAGGAAAGGAAAGGACCTCTGCCCGACATCCTTGAGGAGGTTAACGGGACGGGGTCTATTGGGGCCATACAAAGATGTTACAGCTTAGGCAAGAACTTGCACTGAAAAACTTTTAATCTTTGCGAGCATAAGTAAGATATATGTACCGCACTCGCATTCGCCTTCGGTGTGTGTTTGTGTCTGTGTGACTCCAAGAATGGAAGCAGCTGCTCAATATTTTCGCAGGGACTTGCGAGTGGGATTGAGATTTCTAATGGGATTGGTTTTCCGTACGAGAGAGGACTCCCTTTCTATCCAATCTCAAGGCTTTTTTCCTGCCTGGCCAGCCAGTTGGAGCAGCTCGACGGCCATATAAAACAACTTGCAGAACAATTTTCGTTAATTAAAATATTTTCAATGTGTAGTTATATGCTCTGGGTCCTGGTTTTGGGTCCTTCTGCTGCTCTGACTGCTGCTCCCCTACTTCCTGCTGCTGGCCCTGGGTCGCCGTCATCGCTGCTAAGGATGCTCGAATTACAAAGCAAATTATAATTTCATGAAAGTTAAACGAGCAACTGCTGCCGCTCTAGCTCCGGCTCCGGCTCCTGCTCCTGTTCTAGCTTCTACTCCCGCTCTTAGCTCCTTGTTCCGAGGGTCACTGAGCTGGGTAGGCCAGGCAGGGGGATAAGGCAAGATGGCTCTCGCCACCGCCCACTGCGCTCCTGAGTGCAAAGGTGGCCAGGTCGCCGAGCTGTGCCCGAGATTGGGAATTAAACATGCTGCCAGGGAGCGAGCAATGCAAAATACATAGGAATAAAAAGTGAATTGGGCAGGGGGCTGGGAAAATAGGGGAAAATATCCAGCGGAAGCCAAGAGCTGCCGAGCTGGCAACAATAAAAACCGATTTTTTTTTCCTCCCCGTTTATGTGCAAGTGCGAATTTATGTCTTCAATTATTCAACGCCTCATTTGTATGCCCCGCTTCCTCTCTGGCCTCTCTTTCACTTCCAGCATTCGAGTGTGTGTGTGTGTGTATGCGAGTGCTTGTGGGAGGCATGCTAAAATGGCGGCATGCATTTCCGTTTCCGGCCAGTGCAACGGAACACATCGGTGGCACTGCATATGGCTGCCTGCACATGTGCGCTGTCTCCCCGGCGCTCCTTTGGCAATTGAAATTTCAACTGGCGCAAAAGTAATTCAATTCAACGCCACTGCTGCCGCCGCTGCTGGACCCAAGCATCCTGCATGTCCTTGTGCGACCTCCTCCTCCTCCTCCTTCACTTTGAAGGCCTCCCTCCTGCCCGGCGACGACAAGGGCAAGAACAAAGCATTTAAGAAGTTATTGTCATAAATGTTTGAGTTTGTTTGTTGCCGGCACAGGGCTACAGCTCCACCCTGGCATCCAGGACACAGGACTTCGGCTCAAGGACCCCGCCCACATGTCCTGGCAGAGAGACACAACTTTTATTTAGCCATGTTGAATGCCACCGCCGCCAATTTGCAATTCTAATGTAATTTTTTCGCGAATCATAAGTTAGAGGCGGAATTTTCGGGTGTGGGGATTCACTTGAAATTTTCCCCGGTCTTAAGCCTGACCAATTGTAAAGTTGCCCAAAAATTTCCTCTTTGCCCGGAAAGGGAAGGGGAAGGGAAAAGGGAAAGAGCGGCGCCACCATTTCCTCGTTAGTTACGCGGCACAAATCGATCAGAGGGCAAACAAAAACGAAGAACACAAGGAAAATATGTTAATTTCGGTTCATGTTTATTGCGGGACGATGACGAAGAAAATTAATACGAAATCGGAACGGGAACGGGAAAAATTTGATTGCGGAAATAAACGAAGACGGAATGCCCTGATTTTGTGGAGATTTCAAAAAGTCTTGAGAGAGATTTGTAAGGAATTCTTGAGGGGGTTATTTTAAGATTTTTGAGAGGTTTGAGGTGTAAAGTCACTAGAATATTGACAAGTAGTAGGAGATTAAGAGTCCTATTGAATAATTATTTATTATTTGGTAGACTTATAAAATTATATTCCCTAAAGAAACACAAAACAAACCAATTCAAATGGTTTCCAAGAGCTCTTGCCTTTACGAAAAATCCCTCTTGGCTTGCAGAGAATTTATTAGCATATCCTGGCAGCTTCATAGGGATTCACTGGAGCCCCGCCATAATTACCAGCTTATAAGGAAAAAAGGGATTGCAAGAATCCCGAGAGCAGCGAGCGGCAAGGACAAATACTGCGAACTCAAACAATGGCAGCGCATTTACATTTGCATTATTTAGCATTTAAGCGTCACGCGTTGCGTAAACAAATTGTGCAAATAACAACAAGGAAAGCAGCACAAGCGCGTAATTCATTAAACAATTTCGTTTTTATTCTTGGGATTGGGTTCCGGAATCGGGATTGTGATTGGGATTGTGATTGTGACCGTGATTGGGATTGGGATTGGGATTGGGATACCGAATGGAATGGCTATGGCGATTGGGATCGGAGTAAAAAACGGGGTGGGCTTAGCTGCAAGTGAGACCCGGGATTTAGTTGGTCAGTTTTTAAAGCCACACACTCGAGCTCTCGAAGGGATCGCTGTGTGTGTGTGTGTGTGCTCGTGTATATCCTTTTATACACACCAATGCACTTATTGGTTTACTTGTTTACATGGCAAGCTGCTCGTTTTCACACTCTTTCTTATTTGCTTTAACATTTTCGCATGCATATGCAAGCAGCCAGGATGGCAGCGAGGACGAGAACGAGGACGAGGACGAGCCCGAGCACGAGGATGTAAAGGAGGACCTGCACCATGGACCAAACATAGCCCAAGAGTGCTGCTGCTGCTGCTGCTGTTGCTGCTGTTGTTGTTGGTCGTTGTCCTGCGGTGGCATTTTATACGTACATGTATGTGTGGGTGTGCGCTTCAAGTGCGCCTGTATGCGTGCCAGTTGTTTGCAATGTTTTTACATCGAATGTTGATTGTACAAAACCACTGAACAAGAAAAATTAATTATACAAAAACGTCACCGCCAAACAGCTACCGAAACTGTTGACCCAACGGAACCGAGTGTCGGGGGCTACACCAAGGAAAAAAATATATATAACATTATCGGATCTGCAGTTTTTTCCTTCTCAATTCCGAGTCGTAGTCAAAAAATTGAGACCTTAAATATATTCCAATGGCTTTCAACGAACGTAAACAATTTTTTGTGACAGTTTTTTTATGAAATATTTTGAGGTCTTTTTTGAAACAGAGAAGTTATGGTTTTATAATGTCGAGAATTGTTCAGAGGATATGGCTTAAAGTTCGTTTTTAATTTATTATTTAAATAGTTTGTTTTTTCTGAATAATTTTACAGTTTTTCAGCATTTTTTGCTGTCAAGATTTTAAACTGTTTATGATTATTTGACCATTATTAGCCTCATACTTGGGAGTTGTAAATATTATGACTTTTAGGTCCAATAAGTAGGTGAATAATTACGAAAAATGTGTTTTTCAATTGAGAAATGCATAGTAATGATTGCCAAATGTCTTAAGGGTTTTAAAGTTCATTGAAATAAGCAACCATGTAAAGTTTATTTATGTTCCAAAATAAAATAAGTAAGTTATAAAAGACCCTTAAAAAACATTTTACCTAGTTCCGAATTAATATTTTATTATATTTTTCCCAAATACAATTTGTTCTTATGATTTTCTTGCTGTGTAGTCAACCTTTGTTTTGATGCAATTTTCGTTTTGCGGCTCCAGATAAAACGAATTTATGCCTAACCAGGAGACAGCCCAGACATGCACATTTGCCCACACATATATTTCATTATATTTATTTATTATTTAACGTATTTCGAATTAGGCAGACAGAGGGCCATTGTCCATTTTGCAGCTACCGACCGCAGAGTTTGAAACGAGCGCAATAAATCAGGCACAACTGGCAGTCGGACCGCCAGAAGAATTCCGAATTGCAGCTGCTGCCTTTGCTATGGCTGTTGCGGGGAGAATCAATTTATGCAAACGCCTCGCAATCAAATAATCCCTACGATTCGGTCGAAACAGCTTTTAAGCAAATGCGAAATCCTGTAGCACACTTTTAAGCGCTCGCTTAATGTGGCCCGAAGGTTGCCTTGGCGGTATGGTGTAGTGCGGTGTGGTGGGTGGGGCTCTAGCGCTCTCAGTGGGTGGCATTTGGCATTGGCAAGTCGAAGACGTCGAAAGCCGCGGGCTGTGTACGTGTTCAAGTGTGAAGCTGCCAGTGCCACGCCCCCGCAGTACGCCTCCAAATCGACGCTTACACTTGTATTATATACGAGCAGTTCTACTACCCTTCATGAGCAGATTACAAGGGTATATCCCTGGGAAAAAAGGCGCCATAAAGAATATATGGGGGGAGGCAGGGAAAGTGTTGTTGAAACCGTGCCCAAAAGTATGCTGCAATATGTAACGCACTAAGAGGAAAATTACAACAACGTAGGGATTTGCAATTATATTTGTGGTATACTTTTCGGCAGAGTTTAAATTGATTTCTTAATACTACAAATTTTGAGAAGAAAATAATAGGAAAGAAGAATGGTACAAGATGGTTTTAGTAATATTTCGATGGAACGGATTTTTGTTATAATAGAAAAAAAGTTTAATATTAATTATAATTATTACTTCTGATTAAAGAACTAACAGGTATCTCGGAGTCGTTGCATTTTCCACTTATTTTATATTTTGTATGGCAGCTTTCTTTTTTCGCTATTTTTGTTTTCCACGGAAACTGCGTTTTTGCATTTTTTATTTTCTTTCTATGGCATTGCATTTAGATGTTTCGCGTGAGTGTGTCTGTGTGTGCTTTTGTTGCGGTGCAGTGCAATTTTCCAGCAGCCCCCCCTTGGCCCCACCCCCGGTTTTTTGTGTGAATCAAGCAAGTTTTTATTTCAAGCAGCCAGCGGAAGTGTGGCCCTTGTTGTTGCTCGGCTAAGAAGTAGAAGCTGGCGAAGGAACAGGACTTAAGGGGCATAAAACGTGGGTTACAAATGGGTGGGTAAGGGGGAAAAGCCCGGGAAAAGGGCAAGAGGAAAAACGGGTGGCTAGCAGTCGCAGTTGCAGTTGAAGTTGGCTTCTGTGCAACATTGTGGCACATGGCAAACTGATGACAACGACAATAACTGTAATGAAACCGAGATAAGCTCTGGCCACACAGGATTCCGCACAGCACAGATGATGATGTCGCTCGGGGGTGCTCCACTGTACCGCTTGGAGCTGAGTGCGGAAAGTGGGAGACCGGGAGACGGGTCTCCACTGGACCTCCGCTGACACAAGCAAATCGCTTGCTCATTTGTTGTGCCATTGTCGTCGGACGACGGGGGCAAATTGTTGGAAATGGAGTTTTACGCCGGACCAGAGACGATTATCGCGGTCACGGATTACAGAGTGCAGGGAGCATTATAAATGGAGCTTAGGGTTAGCTTACACTGCGGCGAAAACGGAGCTCTTAAATGGGATAGAGGGAGCTTTAATAGTGTGGCTCTGTGGACTGTCTGCATTCTGTATTTGATTCCCTTGGAATTAAAACAGAGGGACCTAAGAAATATGCTTTATTTTGTGTTTTGTATAAGATAACAGAAACATATTATTTATAAACTTTTCAAGGGTAGATTTTACATTTATAAAACTTTAAACTCTCGCTATTTATCAGTGTTAAATATCCTTTTAAGGGCTTTTAACACTAGAAATCCTCTGAGATTTGGGTCGCCCCATTTCTATGGCTAGACAATGATTGATTGGCGATTTTCCATGATCTAGCCCTCGCTCTGTAAAGTGCCTAATTTAATATTTAAATTGCTTTCTCAAGATTCAGTCATGCAAATCGATTAAACTCCCCGCCACTTTGGTTATCCCCCACTCAGTTTCAACTTTTTTCTCTCCAGAAATCTAACCTCTCCGCTGGCCACTGAATAATTAAAAAAATTTGCCACTCAGTTGGCGGCAGCATCTCCTCACCCCTCACTCCAATTTTCCCACTCCAAAAAAAAAGAAAACCCGAAAAATCAGAGGGGAGCTTCAACTACCCCGGGAGCAAACAGTGTGACAGCCTCAACCGCTGGCTTTTCCCGCGATTCTTCTCCGCCCTTCCCAGCAGCCTCATCGTCGCTGTCAGTTTCAACTACGCTTTCGTTTTTGCGACCCCCTTCCCCCTCTGTGGGACTCCGCCCCTGGAAAAGTACCAACACACACACACACACACAGTGGGGAACTGTTGATGTTGACATTGCGCCTGGCCTGAAACAGCCGAAATATATATTCTTCTTGGCTTTTTTCTTGAGCTGTCACAGGCGGCCGAAAACAGGAACCAGAGTGGTCCCCGCCCACCCCCTCAGAAGCCGCCCTTGAACACCACTCCTCCATTCCTCATGTTTGGCGAGTGATTTATTTGACTGACACTTTTTTCTGCGTTGATTGCATCGTAATCCCAACATAATGAGTACTGTTATATTTCATGGCCACTCTCGTTTCTCGAGCGACCCAAATGAAGTAGACAATTTTTCAAAAACAAAGACGCCGCCCGAATTGCTGGCAGGACACGGTATTGCGAGGGGGAAAGGAGCTGCGTTCCATTGTGCATGTGGCACACGTAGGCGGCCACTTGAGAGCGGCAAGGTCCGATGGCGATGGTAACGCCGAACGGACAAAACGCTGCTCAAATTCTCATCATTTGTAAGCGTCATCAGAAGCAGCAGCAGTGGCAGCTGGAAAAGCGGTTGAAAAAGCAGCGGAAAAACCGGAAAAGCGGGCCATTTGGCATAGATCAAAGCAATGGGGAAAATTCCCCCAGAACGTTTCCTATTTCCGTTGCCATCTTAGCTCAAAATATTATAGGAAAATATTAAACATTATCTTGTATAAAAAATAAAGCTAAAACTGTTGAAGTTGGGCAAGGAAACTAATGTAAGCAGATATTTCTAAAGGGGACTTTTTAGAAAGAATATAAAATTAAAAAGGCTTTAAATGGGGTTTTCATTACATTAGTTTTCTTTATATTTCATAAAAGTATATGCCAAACCCCTTTAAAATTTCACTTAAATCTTAAAACATGAATTAATTTAAAATGAAAATGCTGCCTTTACTATGTAAAGTAGTTTTTTTCCTCAGAGAAGGGATTCACAGATCTGCAGGTAATTAAATTCATGAGAAACTTGTACAAAAATTACCCACCCACACAGAAAAAGCAGCACAAAATCTTTTGAATATTTTAAAATTGGTTTACTTCTTCTTTTGGCCTTCAATTTTAATTTATTAAATGCATTTTGAGCTGTGGAAATTATTCCCAGAAATCTGGATATATTGCAATGAAGAACTTTGAGTGCTGATTTCGCTTGAAAAGAATTTAATTGTGTTGCATTTCTTCCTAGAATTCTGCAAGGAAATTCATAACTAAGAAAATGGGAAATAAATTTCCCTAGAAAGTGGTATAATTCACCAAGAAATTGTCTTCAAATTCTATTTAAAAAAGCCACAAACATTTCAAAACAAGCAAATCAAGAGGTTTGTTTTAAATTATTCAATATTTTCGTATATCCAGGGTTCTTATATACGACTTTCATCAATCAATGTAGCTTTCCCTAAACTTTCTAGGAATACAAACAGCCTAAAGTCAACTTTTATGGATTTTTCAATTAAAAGACTTTTCAATTATGAGACTTCTCAGCCTCCCGGCTGAACACTGAACACTGAGCACAGTGCATGCCATCAATCATTGGCCGCCAGTTTGCCGTTGGCACCTGGTGGTGGCCAGAGGCTACTTTGGCCGAGGACACTCGTGTTATCCTGGCCCAAAGCCTAGTGAATCCCTGACGGACAAATGTCCAGTGGGCCCATCATTGTGTATGGGACTTATTGTTGTCGGCGCGCTGCTAGTTGAATTTCGGAGATTTGCCGTTGTATTTTGAAAAGTTTATGAGAGATAAGAGAGTGAGAGAGAGCGAGGCATGAGAGATTTTTCTATGCATAATGCGGCACCCGAAACGGGGGCTAATTTCTCTTTGTCTCCAGTTTTTCCTCCTGTCTCCTGGCTCTCCTCCTCCTGGCTTTTCCTCAAACCCAAACAGAACCCCCTTTGTCGCATCTGTGTGCGGCGGCAATAAAAACTTTTATTGTTGTCACACGTAGCAGAGTGTAGTAACAGTGAAGCCCAGCAGTTCCTGTCCCGGCTCCATTCTCCGTTCTCCATTCTCTGTCCGCCATTCGCCATTTTCAATCTCCAGCTCCGGCTTCTGGCCATTCCATTTTTGCTGGTCGTCCTCCTGTTGTTGTGTAACCTGCGTACATACTTCCGTTTCCGCCTGCGTCTCGCTCCCATTCTCCCCCTCTCGGAGTTTCCTTTTTTTTTATTTCGGGGCCAGCCAAATTGAATAAAATGGCCCCAGTTAATGGTTGTCGGGCTGATTCAGTTAGCGCATAAAATGAGCAGAGCTCTATCCACCATCTCCAACTTTTCTTCCTCTCCAGGCCCCACTTCCTGTATATTTTCTGTATATTTTTGGTCACAAATGTGGTTCGGCCTAAATCTCGGTTTTACGAGCGCATTCCTTTGTTCCTTCCTCTGTTCTGTTCTGTTCCTTTTGCTGTTTTGTCCCTTCGTCCTGCCTCGACCTGCCTGCCCGCGCCATTGTTTTGTTTATTATTTGTTTTATTTTTACATACTTTTGCGAGCGTCAGTCTTTAGTTGGCCCATTATGGCAGGCTTTTCCGAGAACAATGTGAAAATCAATGCTAATATATTAAACATGATTGTTCCCGTATACATACGTACGCTTTTTATGACGGTTTGACAGTCTAACGGGCTTCTACAATATCACAAATTGCAGCCAACGCATGAATAAATAGATTTTAAATTTACCAAAAAACAAAAAACACTTCAAATAAAACAAGAGAAGCAGCAAGACAAGAGCCGAAAAATTGCAAAAGAACAAAGTCAGACAGCGAGCGTTGGCTGCATTTAAATGAACGACTGCGAAATGCAGACAGTTGGACATGCAAATGGCAGTGACGAGAGATGTAGGTAGGTGCTGCTGCTGGGAAAGCGGGGCGCTTTTCCAGGAGGGTCGTCGTGGGCTGTGCAAGCGATATTTCCGAGGGGTTCTCCAGGGCGGTTCCTGGCCGGAATGACGAAATGCCCGTTTGCTCGCTCGCTCGCTGGCTGGCTGGCTGACTGGTTGTTGGAGTGTTTAAAACGGCTATTGTGCAGCTTGTGGTTGCTTTGCAAATTGAATAAAAGTTCATTCGAGTGTAAGGGAACCGATAGCACACCCATACATACACACATGGAAAACCCTCGTTGGACGGCGGAAAAAAAAAGAAGCGAACCAGAGAAAGCTGCGAACGAACCAGCGAACATTGAATGAATGCGAATGTAATCGTTTTGCAAATGAAAATTGATTTTTGAATTGTGGGCGGCCGCCAGCCCCTGTGAACCTTTCCCCGGGCTCCAGCTTCCGGAGCTCTATCACTCCGGCAAGCAACTAAATGAAATCAGCGACTGGACACGGCAACAAATGGTAGTTTGCAAAAAAGATGTATATACCATAATACACAGGAGAAAATGTATATACATTTTGAGGGAAAAAGGAACTGAATTATATATTTTACATAAATATTTAATGTTTATTTTTGCAATAAAAATAAACGTCTTAGAGATTAAAAGAAATATTTAAAGGAAAACTGAACTTTTACAGTCAAAAGAACGCTTTTCAAAAATCCAAAATCCCAGCTTTTGTCCAAGTTCTTCAATAAATTATATCATTGCATACTTTTAAGCGCATTTTAAAGCGATTTCAAACTCCCGCCATTTAATATTCATATCTTTGACAGGTTTTCTTCTCCCCGTGTAGCTGCTGGCGATGTGCAATTTGGTTTTTAATTTAAATGCCAAATTTAAATATAAATTTAAATCTCACAATCGCGTAAAAAGACGACTCGAACAAATAGCGCACAGATAAAGAAACTAAAAAATGGCCATTAATAATGCAAGGCTTAAATATTTGAATGCGTTTCTGCGATGGTGATGCTGATGCGAATGCCACTTCTGCTCCTGCTCCTGACGCTGATGCTAGTGTCGGTGGTGCTCTAATTGTGCACTGGTGTTAGTGGCGGCGCTATATGCGACTGGCGAACGCACAAAAGTATGCTATACATTTTTCATGCGGCCATAACAAAAGCAAAAACATACGGAAAATGCGCTCAGTTGCCAGTTGCTCAGCGCTTTTCTTAGAACACAACGGAGCTAGCGTTTTCCCAGACTCAAAGACAGTTGGCAGAGGAGGGCTGGGGAGTATGCAGAGATAGAGACGGGCAACAAAGTGGATTTGAATTATTCAAAAAATGCGATTGTTATTTGCAAAATGTGCAGTGAATTGAGACGCTGGCAGACAAGCGACGACGACTGCTGCCGCTGCGATTTACGTTGGCGAAATAATGTTGTATTTATGAGCCAGAATAGTTGGCTAAAGAGTTTTATGGCAGCACAATTGATGCTGCAAAGCGATGGGAAACTTTAACTGAACGCTTGGGGTTTACAATTTTATTCATACTTTTATGGGGAAAAACGTAAAATATGAATTCACCCAGAGAAATTCATATTTTCCCCCAAACGTTTAACTAGCCAATAAGCCTGCAGTCATATTTATTTTATATTTTTCATATGCCCTGCTCAGGAAGCTTACTTTTAAATTGGGGCAAAGTAAATAAGAAGCCAAAAGACATGAACTGCTTCCGATAATAGTTTGTTAAAGAGTTTTATTGAAACGGAAGTGAGGCAGCAAACTTATTTACTTGAAAAATATTGTTAAAGTTGGAGTTTTGGCAAGTTTTTGCTAATGTGCAGGCTGCACTGGATTGTTTACTTCAATATAAAGTTATTTTTATAGAATTTTATTCACTTAGTTTTTGTGGAAATGTATTAATGCACCATCACCTTGTGAATTGGTTTCCTTTACCACACTCATCTCTCTAAAAACTGCAATGTGAATCTTTTTCTGAGATACTTTTCTTACTGAAATTCACAGCTTTTTCCTTACAAACAGTTGCGTAACAAAGCCAAAACTCTGACGGGGCTTAACCGCACTATAATTGACAGCTGCATCATTTTTCCTTGCCTCGTCGTCGTCGTCGTCTGCAGCTATTTATCATCGGCCACCGAGGCGAGGCGTTTTCCTCTTTGAAAAGGCAAAACCCAAAGCCACCAGCTGCACCGCCAGGACTGGTGACATGGCACTCTCCTGTCCATTTTGGCTCCGCCGCGGAGCCGAGTCATTATAAATGAAAGCGCAGCCAGCTATCCAACCTATTCAATGCTGCCTCTGCTCAGTAAAAAATAAAAATACAAAAAAAGCAAGAAAAATAGAGGGAAAATAAAGGAAAAACTCAAACCGAAAATGGTTTTAATCAGTTATTCATGAGCCGGGGCGACGTCAAACAAAAGCCGCTGCCGGTTGACATTGGAAGTCGACTGACTGAAAAAGATGAGGCCCGATGTTCTCTGCTCTGCTGTTCTCTGATGATGATGATGAAAAAACGCAGTTGCAGTGTGCGAAAAAAAAATTTATGAGCTGGAAAAAAAAGAAGGAAAGGAGGAAACTCCCGCCGCCAGCCGGGCAACAACAATTAGCTGCAACTTAAAAGGAAGGCGCAAAGGGTTTGTTTACTCAAGGGTAGGTGTGGGTGCAGCGATGCTGCTGGGGGTGATCCTGCCCAGAGCCAGAGCCGCTGGAGATGACACGTCCAGGTGGTTGCTCCATCTTCAGCTCGGTGTCTTGGCGTGTGTGTTGATGGAAGCACTCCAAACTAATGAGTATGCACATATTGTATGCAAGTGGGCGCGGGGGCTGGGACTCGCCTTTGTTGCAACAACTCTAGATGCACTTGCGACTAAGAGTAACGTGTCTTGTCAAGAGGGGCTCGTCGACGTCGCTGATTTTGTTTTGTTGCAGCCAAAGAGCCTTCAAATTAGTTGGCACAAAACATAAATGCAAATGAATGCAGGCTCGCAGGCTTGGGGGTTGGCCACCCCACCAGGCGGCAGGCTGGCTCATTAATGCAGGCCTGATTGGACTTTTTGTTTGTTCACACAGGGGGTGGCAAAAGGGGTGGCCAAGGGGGGTGAGTGGCTGGGCAAAAGCAGCTTCCTTGGCACTTAAGTAGCTGGGTTTTAAACAATTACATTGGACGCCTTTGCACATTATGCTCTATCTGCTTTCACCTTTTACCCACCAGCTTCCCCGAGTTTTCCTCAGAGTGTGAATGGATGTTGCCTGCTGCTGCTGATTGAAAATTCTTGTGCAAAAATGTCGACGTCGACGTTGCTGTTACTCTGACATGCTGCTGCTCATTACATTAATTGCTTTGGCTTGTCTTTGCGACAGCCACAGACGATTGCAGTGCACACGGTGCGTATGCGTATTATGCATGCGCGTGTGTGTGAGTTGCATCGAGTGTGCAGAGCATGTGTGCGTGTGTATATGTGGAGCAGCAGCAACGGCAGCAGCAGCAGCAGAAACAGCAGCAGTCGCATTTCAATTTCAATTTTGCAATTTTGGCAGCTGCCAGGTGGCGCTGTCTCTCCAACTGTCTGCTTCCCTCTCCGTCTCTCCTGCCTCTCTCTGTCCCTCTCTTGGTGTCCCTTTTCGACTCACTGTCTTTCTGTCTATCTGTCGGTCGGTCGGTGGGTCGGTTGGACGGACGGGCAGTTTTCCCATATCATGGCAGCAGGCAGGCAGCATTTCCCATTTCCCATTCCGAGACCCAGACCAATGCAAAAGCCTTTTTATCGCTTTTGCCCCTCATCAATTCAGCTGGCTAACAGATTTGCGCAGCTGTTTCCCTCTCGCTTTCTCTTAACCCGGCCAAGGCACTGAGAGAAAGAAAAATATATTCGAATAAGTGCTAGTTTAACAAAGGATTTTAAAATCAGGAAACGGTTTTTGTAGGTTCTCAAAGTTACATGAAGTTACTGCTCGGCAAAGACTTGTTTACAGCGGTAAAACTTCAAAACTAACTGCATAAATACTGTTATTTTCTAACAAATAAGTTCAAAATACTTTAAAAAAAACCTTAAAATTAGTTATATCTTTTTAAGGCACTGATGATGACCCTGGCAAAGGCAAAAACAGTTCAAGCCCCAAGGGTGCTACTTATTTTCGTCTTTAAGTTGATTCCACAAGAAGCCTTTACAGGATGTCTAGTTTAAATAATAATTTTTCATCCCTTCCAAGTTCCCACTCATTTCTCTCTCTGCACTCACATGGACGCCTGAGTGCGGTGTAACTGTGTGCGAGTGTGTGCACCCGAAAATGTATGTCGCCTGTCAAATTACTTGAATCTCTGCTCTGCAGTTGCCTCCAACTCAATGCAGTTGGACCCACATTTGTGCGCTTGGTTTGTCGTGTCAGTCAAGCATAATATGATTATGTAGATGCTCGCACACACTCACACACACATTCGCACGCTCAAACAGGAAACGGAAGCTGAAAGGACGAGCGAATGCATTGGGGGCGATGCCAGGCGATGCAGGGTAGGTCCGTAAAAACTAGAAGCATCTATTGGTTACACACACACACAACATAACATACAGAGCTCGAACGCTGTCAAATCGTATTTATTATTTTATGTTTTCATTTTGAAAATTGCCAGTGCCATTGTTGTTACTTTAGCTGTGATTACAGGGAACAAAAAGCACTATCTGTCCATAATGTCCGACTGTCTATCCGGTTGTCTGTCTGTCCATCCGTTCGTCTGTCCCTCCGTTCTTCTGTCTGTCTGTCCGTCTGTCTGGCTAACTAATCGAGTGTTGTCGGATCGCGTCAAGTGCCAGAGTTCTTTCCCGGCTCTTGAGTTCTGCAGCTTTTCCAGGTTTGCCTCCATTGCCATTGTGTTTGTGGCGGGCAAACAGTCAAAGGGAAAGCGAGAGATTTTGAGGGACGTATCGAGAGAAATGGGAAATGGGATGAGACCCCTGGAAAAACCCCTGACTTTTACCGGCAACTCTCAGGCAAAACACTTTTGGGCATGTGTCCCTCTCTGTGAGTTAGTGTGTGTGTGTGTGGGGAGCTCAAAGTCCCCTAGCAATCAGGATTTGGTATGCAAATTTGTAAAATGGAATTGCATAAATATTAGAAATCAATATTGGTCTCGACTCTCGGTCTATATATCTCTCTCCACGTGTGTGTGTGTGTTTGGGGGTGATGAATTAAGGCAAGTCGATTAAAAGATAAGCGCACAAAGTGCCCCTAACTTGACTAAATGCTTTCAGTGTCAATTTGCTTAATGTCCCCTTGATGCGCAGAAGGCGCAAACTTTCTCCCCACATGCCTATCCCTGAACTTCCGACCTGCCACTTGAACGTGTGCTAAACATGCAGCAACCGGCAGTTGGCAACCGGCAAGCAACTCCCTTGACCCGACGATGATGAAAAACAGTTTGCAACTAATTAAGCTGCACGCACAATCTAACATGCAAGTTAACACCAAGCAGCAGGAGGCAGTGGCAGTCGGGCTTCACTCCTCCTCCACACCAGGCACAGTGCAACAATGGCGGATGGCAAGCGGAAGCGGAAATGGAAATGGGAATAGGAACAGACCTTTACCCTAAGACCAATATTTGTGGAAATCGTGTGGGAAACAAAGTGTTTAAGCTTAGTTCAAGGAAGTATTTTGATGGCCTTAAATTAAACACACTGCAAGTTTAAAGGGGTTGTTGATTTTTAGAGTATTAATAACAAATTAATAATTACTAATAGTACAACTTAGCTCTATATTACGTAAACTTGGAAACTCGAATTGTCTGGCTAAATAGCTTCAACTTCTATAGGTTAACTAGGTTTTTTATTGGCAAACGTTCTTTAAAAGTATCTCAGAATTATCACTTGGGAATTATAAGTGACTAAAACTTTTTTCCAAAGTTCTTCTCTTGCTTTTTGCTGCAATTTGGCTGCACAATGGCCAGAAAGGTGCATAAATTCTTAATTAAATATTAATTAAACACAAACAAGGCATAGGAAATGTACTTTGAAAGTGTCCCAGAATAATCACTTGAGAATTAAAGCGTCTAACATTTTTTTGCAAAGTTCTTCTGTTGCTTGCAATGTGAAGGCTTTGGCCTAGTATAGTTTTCCAAAGTACTCCAATGTCCAGGAAGATGCATTAATTCCCTCATTAACCCACACAATCACAGCTTCAGATTCCCTTAACCCATAACCCTTGCCCCACTGTTCAAAATGCGCTTGTGTGCGGGTGCGAGTGTCTTCGTGTTTGACAAGGTAATATGCAATAAAAACGATACCCACATCAGGCGAACCTGCGTTGTTGCGTGGTGCGTTTGCCACATTTGACCGCAGTTAACAATGGCAACACACACACTCCCCCGTATCACGTGGTCGGTCAGAGAGGCGGCCATTATATACACACATATACATATATATTTAGACCGATACCAGGACCCTAGCTGGGGCACAATAATAAGTGACGCATTTAATCTGATTTGCTTTATGACATGTTCATGACGAGAACAATTAAAATGTGCGGTTGGCTAGGCAGCAGAGGGCTAAAACGCGTGGACAGGGACAGGGACCAGGCAAGGGGCGCTGCTTAGTGGTCTGAGGCAGTGTCCTGATGATGATGATGTTGTTGGCCGGCGTAAAAAGCAAATTGTTTAATGTGCTGTGAATAAGTGACAAAACAGCTGAACCCGGGGATAGGCCTACGCTGGTTAGCTGCTTCTGGTCATGGAACTTTATCGACGACGCGTGGCGAAATCGAGATGGGGAATGTTAGTGCACAGGGAGAAATGAGTGAAACTTTGAATATAGATTAGAAATTAATAAAAAAATGAAAGAATATAAGTATAAGGATTACGCTATTATGTTATTTTGAAAAGAAAAACCTTAAATTATTTTATTAAACCTCATCTTATTTTCCCCTTTATTTTTCCCCAGTGCACTGGCAGTGGGAGTTAAATTACGAGTGGTGGTGCGCTCTGAATCCCCAGGGGTGACTTTGTCTTATCGCACGTAAGGGTTTATCCCATTAGCCGCAGTTGACTGGCCGGGGAATCGACATTGGCAGTGGGGGGAAGGAAGCTATATCTGCTCTTGATTAGCCAGTGGGTTATTAATGATTCGGCCATGGCCGCAGTGTCAACAATATGCGATATCCCCATTCGATTTGGCCAACTGACAACTGACCCCAGTCTCTCTCTCTAGCTTTCTCTTTCCATCTCCCTGTGTGTGTGTGTATCTATATTTCTGGCCCAGTCCTTTGGCTATAATTGCGACAGTAATTGGACATAATGCGACAAAGCTTTCTCTTCGGCTCCAGTTGCCCGGAGTCTCCAGCTTCCCGATTTGCTGCCGAGTTGTTTGGCTTACACACGCCTCAGTGGCTCCCGGCTGAAACTTTGTTGCAGTTTGTTTTTACTATTGTTTTGTAATGGCAAAATTATAGACCCCGGCGACCCTTAAGCTTCATTTCACTCCGAAAATCCCCATACCCCATACCCATCACTAGCTTCAGCTTCAGCTCCTGCTCACCCACTTTTGTGACTGGCAGGACATCCTTCGCCTTGTTCATCTTTGGCATTATCTACTTCCGCCATAAACAGCAACAACTTTTCATCTTTTGTGCCAAGCAGCATCAGCATTCGCCGTCTTTGTCTTTCGCCATCTCCAGGCGTCTCTGGCCTGCGCCACGTTCTGCATTTTTATGATTTTTATTTTGATTTCCTTTAAACTAACTTCCCCACAGAGAGGCAGAGGGAGAGTGGCAGAGAAATCGTTGCTATTTTTGCAAATTGCCTACAATGATGGCCGCATGTTCGCGTGCCCACTCTTTCGCTCTTCATTTTTCCCGCTCCTAGGTTTTTCCTTTTTTTTTTTTCAATGTTACGCTTGGAGTAATGCCACTCTGCACAGCCTCTTTCTCTCTCAGCCCTTGCCTGGCACCCGGAAAATATTATTTCGCTTGACTTTTACAACGGCATCGAGAGGTTTTTCCCCAACCCCCGAACACCCAACACCCAAAGCTACTTTTATTTTATGTTTTTTCCGTTTAGTTGTTGTTGTTTATACGTCGATGTTGCTGGCGACGTTCCGTCCAAAACTATTTTGCTATTTGTTTTGCCTAACTCGATTTTTCACTGGTTGCCTTTTGTCTGCTTGGCTGCTCCGCCTCGCATTTTCCCCACGTTTTTCCACCGACAACCAATCCAGCGATTTACCCCAAGCCATTTTCCCTGGCACTGACACATCTGAGACGATACACAAAAACACATTTGACAAAGTATGTACACTGAGAGGAAGAAGTAGTGCGATTAAGCGAGAAATTTGAGATGATTTGAAATGTATTTTTAAAGGAGGCTAAAATTAGGCAATGATTGTTAATTTTTGAATATATTTTGGATATAATTAAACATTCTTAACCTTTAATTTTTAAGGGGTTTTCGAAAAAATGTAAAGGGATATGAAACGTATTTTTAAAGCTGCCTAAAATTATGCAATGATTTTTTCGGACACTATTTCTTATTCTGGGAACTTCTTTATCCTTAGAAGTAATCATAAGATGCCTTAGATATAGGGCTATACTTTCCGATATGCCCTTAGCCTCTTAGAACCCTACATCTCTCATAAATTCTAAGACATAATTTATCCAAAAATTTGCAAATGAAAGTTTTTTCCCCTGTGCAGAATCAGGAACTAAAGCAAAAACAAGCAGGACACATTTGGTTTTTCTATTTTTGGAACTCGCCCCCTGTCATCTTTTTTCTTCGGTATCTTTATTTTTTTTTTGCTTTTGTTGTGCCTGCCATTTATTTTTGTTGCCGTTGTTGATTCTCCGATTCGCCATTCATTTTGTGTTTGTAATGATTTCCATGCTAATCACAACAATTGACGCGTGTGTGCGGCTTTGACAGTCAGTTCAATTCGGTTGGGCTCGGATCTGAGATTGGGGCCGGGTACCCATCTCCCGGGAGTGGGGGCACATAACAAATGATGGCCATAATTGTATGGGAATCTTGCCTCCCCGACATAATGGATTTCTATGCGGGAAACATGCCGTGGCCAAACAATCAAGGAGGAGCAGGAGCCAGGAGCAGATAGTTTACCACCCAGTCCAACCCACAGCTCCTCGTTGATTATTTCCCGGCTTTGATCTATTTTAATGCTGGCGCATTACGTTATCATTTATTTGGCGGGGGAAATTGAAAGTATTTATCAAGCTGCTAATAAATGGATGGCCCGGCGGATTCATTCGATTTCGCAGAGATCCCATGGCCGGGGTGCTAAGCTGCTCAACAATTTTTCAAACTTGAAATTAATAACGATTTTTCTACGCCCCCTCCCTGCTCTCTCTGTCCCCCTTTCATCGCAGACTTTCATTTTGCTTGCCTTTAATTTTTCTTTTATCTGCCATTGAACAATGGCCAGGCAATTTCGGTGGAAAAAAAAAGAACAGGAGAAGGAATATAAAAACGAAGGGGGTGGGTGGGATGGAGCTCGAAGGACGAAGGACGGCCAGTAGCTGGCATAATAAATTAAGCGCTGCTTGCCCGATGGCTGCCACTTGGCCAAAATAAATTGCACTAAGCGAAAAATAACAACTCAATCCATGGATGGAACGGAACGGACGACAAACGACAAAAACTGCCGGCCAGAAAATTGGAGTAGCAGCAGCAGCAGCAGCAGCGGGAAAAGCTGGGAAAGCTACAGCTATGGCAAATGGAAAAAGTGCGCAGCACAATGGGCTAAAAGGAGAGGAAAAGGGGATATAAACAGATTACGTCGTTATTGGTGCTGCTGCTGCTCCTCCTGCTGCCTCGTTTTCTTCCTTTTTTTTTTTTTTGACCAGCACGTGCCCACACATGTCCCCAGGATAGATGGCGATGGCACCACTCCGCTCCTATATATCCTGCATCCTGTATCCCATCGCGTATCTATGCATGACCAGAGCTCCCTCGATTGATTTTGCGTCCTGGCATCACCTGCAGGCTAAGCTGCTTTCCCGGAGTCCAAGGACTGCTGCGGAAAGCCATCGGAGCGTTAACGTAGCCTGTCGCCTTTGTGTCCTGCCCGCCGTATGTGCTGTCCTCTGTGTCCTCCCCGTGCCCGTCGCTGCCTGCATTAATTTATTTCCGTGTCCGCTGACAATCGTGCCACAATTCACGGCTGCGTTTTGTTAATTAATTTGCTCATTTATAGCCAAGGGCAGCACACGGAGACCAAGGACCAGCAGCTCACTTGATTGAGTCCTTAAAAAAGAATTGCACTTATCTTCAGACAGCAGCTGTCTCCAGTTTTTCCTTTGGCTTAGTCAATTTTGATCAAAGAGAGGCAAGAACTAAGCTCTTTTGGGAAATTTCAAGTTTTGTCTAGCAAAGAAAAATGTTCTATTAAAGTTATAGAAAGTGTTTGTCTGGAGTCAAGTCATATTTTAACATTTATTTTAAGTGTCAATGTAATTTAATATTATCTAGGATACACCCTTGTCTAATCTCTTTAAACTTTATGCTGAATTGCCTATTATATAGTAGTTACTTCCCTGGATTGAGTCTCTTGGAATGGAAATGGCAGTTATCTTCGGACAACAGCTGTCTTCCTTTTCCACTTTTCTTTCAATTTTGTACTTTTCACTCTATTCAGTTTTTCGCTATTTTTTTTTCTCCAGCTGGGAGCTGGGTTTATGGAACAGAATAACAAAAACATAAATCAAGAGCATCCCGGGATAATTTCTGTATGGCGTTTGCAATTTTTTTTTATTTTTAGCTGAGCTGGTAGCGAAAAATGTTGAAGCAGCAGCATCTGCAGTTTTTGAGAAAAAGAGCGGATTTTCCCGTGGCTATTATCTGAGAGGATTTCCCGAAGCCTTTGTTCGCTGAGCTTAAAGTTGCCGCCTAATTGTGTAAGAGAGAGAGAGGGGGGTGGACAATTTTTGTGAAAATTGTTGATGACAGTTTTTACGGGTAAGCCAGTAGCTGCTTCAGCACCTTGAACTAGTTGCAATCGCCGTCTAATCCCCCGTAAATCATTGCCCACTAATTTAGCACTATGTCAAGTCGAGAGCTGCTCAAGTTGTCGTTCATTATGGGCCCATTCTTTGAGGGGGGTTTTATCACCCAACTTTTCTACATTTTCCACCCCATTTTTGGCCCCCTGCTTTGCCTCCTCTACTTGCGGGCACTTATTATTTATTGCGCCTTAGGTGAACGTTGCGCTTCTCCTTTGCCTTTCACTCAACTTGCATTTTTCATGCACGTTCATTATTATCATTGCTGGCCCCCAAACTGCCATTCCTCAGCCCCAATCTCTCCCTGGGTTTTCCATCTCCGTCCTGGCTAGCACTCCCCTCCTCGCCTTCCGCCAATTTCTCAAGCCGACGTCCCGGCGTTAAGCTGCAGCCACCAGCCACCAGCCGTTGATGATAAGCGACGAAAATGTGCAGAAAGCTGAAAGTTTCTCACAATTTTCCCAGGCCAGGCTAAGGGGGGGAGGGTTTTTCGCAAAACGCAAAAAACTTATCACTGCGAGAAGGCGGATGCTGCTGGCTGCCGGCTCCTTTGGGCAAATAAAAGGCAAGCGAAACTGCAAGCGCGCCATTCAATTTGATTACTTGCGTCATAAATACCGGAAGCGTCAGAGTATTGAGGCACTATCACCCTGCCCAGGATCTGCAGAGACTGCTCCTACTGCAAGCCCACGCCGCATATGTGCGTGATGCTCTAAGGAGGCGAGGAATATGAATGCGATGTCGATGAATGACGGCGGTAATATCCTGTGCCGTCAGCAATTGCAATGGCGCTTGCCTGCAGTGACGCAGCAGCTTGCTCCGGACTTTCGACTTGGCTTTCACGGGTAACGAGGAATTGGATGCTCTGGGTGGCGGCCAAGCCAGGAGCTCCTCGCCGCTTTTTATGCACTCAAAAGAATCTGCTTGGCAAGAAAAGGCATTAAAATGTCGGCAGTGAAAGCGTCGATGGCTGGGGCGAAGAAAACGTATTAGTAACAGACTATTGAGACGCAAAGCGGCTATAACGGCGGCAGTGGGGGAGCGAGCGTCCTTTGGGGCACGGTGGGTGGCGATCCTGGTGAGAGGGAGCAGGACTTGAAGGCCGCAGCAGGCAGCTCGTGCGAACTCTTACAAGTGCACTGCAGCCCGCGCAGCCAAATGACTTATGTGCTACGGGCTAGCACTCAGCACTCGACAGGCAGGATGCACAATGCAGGACGCAGGATGCGGGACCAAGGACAAGGGAAGCAGGATATATGGACACACATACACACAGAGAGAAAAGAATGGCTGGCCTTATTAGTTTTTTTTTTTCATTGGAAAAATTTAAACTTAAAAATTTGTGAGATTGGAAGCTCTTTTTACCATAAGTTAAAGTATTAATGAAGTTTTCCTTTTTGTGGTATTTTAATCTGTTATGAAATAGTTTTGAAATAGTTATAAATATATATTTTTTTAATCAAGAAACTACTTAAAATCTTCGAAAGATGTTGTCCAATGTTAAAAACAACCGTATCTTTAACAAGTCTTTTTAAAAACAATTGTTTGGTCTCCTAAAAGTATGCCACACTTTTATTGGTATATTTTTAAAGCCTACTTTTAGACACCTCAGTTATTGTTTCTAAATATCTAAAGTCTTTTTTTCAAGTCTTGTTAATGTGCCAGCGATAAGAACCTTTTTGATATGTGTCACCAAAAAAATAAATGGCCACTTTAGATGATATATATTTTGGTTTATTTTATGTTTTTTTTGCGGTGCATGATGCGGGACGATGACGACGACACTATCGCCAAATCAGCAGCGCAGCTTGCATAAAAAAATTGTAAAAGCGCAGCGCAGTCGTGGCGATAAAAAGGAGCAACTGCTCCAGGCGGCAGGATGCAGGATGCAGGAGTCAAAATGGCTTTGGGGCACACACAACATAAGTGCTTATATATATCAGATATAAGCGTTCACTCTCTGTGTGTGTGTGTTTGTAATGACTGATCGTGTGATTTTTTATGCCACACTCACACCCTTGGACACACAGCCAGAGAGTTGCGATGAAAGACGATTTATCTTGGACTTGGTCGGGTGATTGCCTGGCTAGATGACTCCAACCTCCGCCGCCCACAAATCAGACCTCCACACACACACACACACACAGCCAGAATGGGGAGATGCATAAAAAGTGGCAGCAAAATAAACAAACAAACGAGTTTTTCCTCTGTGAAAATGTAAGTTGTGGTTGCAACAGCGCCAAAAGAGGCGAAAGAGGAGGCAGCAAAAAATAATAGCAAAATATCTAACCAGGGAAAAGGCCAAGAGGGCGGCAGGGAGGCAGGGTGGGGACTTCGAGCGGTTGGCAGAGATTAACTTTCGGGTCGCTCAAAGCGACCACAGCAAGTGCTTTACATTTAAAACACGGCAAAATGGCAAAAGTGCGACAGTGCGAGCGGGCCAGCGTCAGGGCCAGAGCCTAGATAGAGCTTGTTAGTGGACAGGCGGATGATGGTCACCGGCGTTGTTGACAAAGGCGCATATGCAAAAGCCGCAAGCCGGTCAGATTAACAATTAGCCGGCATTTTAATTTATTTAATATTTATAAGCGACCTAAACGGCAATATGGCTATATAAATTACCAGGAAAGACACACACACGCGGGTGGGCACCACATAAAAGTCCTTTTCTAACCAAAAAGGGACAACATTTTCTTATCGTGGGTGCACACAGAGAGAAGTCTTTTGAAATGGGAAGGAATTTAAAGGCATTATTTATATAAGCATTACATATATATTTTTTTTATTTTTATTAAGCTTGAATTGTGAAAAAGTATCTAAGAAAATATTTTTGTATGTGTCTAAAAGTATGCAGTGATTTATTTTAGTCAATGAATTGATGAAAAAGGTTTTTTTTTGATACTTTTAGACATAAAACTATATTTATTTTTGCTTTGAGTAATATTAACTACTATTTTAGCTTGAATTTAAAGGAAATTAAGCCATTTTATATTAAAGAATCTTTCAAAAATATTTTAACTTTAAAATTCAAGTTGCATTCAATTTGTAGCTTTTATTTCTCACTTTAAAAACACCATTGAAACCGAAAGTAGTCACTTTAAAACTCAAGCACTCCCGCATCCCATGATTTTCCTTTGTGCATACCTTTTCCCTATAAAAAAGAGCGGCCTTTATCTTTTTTATGCCTTGGGTTTCAGGCCATTACGCATACGCGGCGTGCGGCCATCAGTCCGTTTTCTGGGTTTATCAATGGCAAATCGATGGTTATTGCTTTATAGACGTTCGTGTAATGTGTTCCCCTCGAATCGAAACATAACAAAATGCCTAACAAGCCCGAAACCATTTGCCAGTGTGTCTGTGTGTGTGTATATAGTATTTTTGTGTGTGTTTTGCCCTTGGCTAGCGAAATTGTTGGTTGTTGTCCGTGTTGAATATTTATGTTTTCACACAGCAGCCAAAAAGAAAATAAGGCAAATAAACCAAACGAAACTGAACGAAATGAAATGAAACAGAGGGGAGATGGAGAGCCTGGTGTGGTGCAAAATAAAACATGGCAATGAATTATGATACATGTGTTCGCCACTCCAGTGGCCCAAAAGCCAAGGCAAAGGCAGTGGCACTGGCAGCAACAAAACAGGCAGTTAGCTGGAAGCACAGCCAGCACTCATTCATTTAAATGCCATTTTAAACTTAAATGAAAGTTTATGGCCTTTTATTTGCATTGTCGCATATGTTGTTGGCTCGTATATGTACGGCTAAGGTTGCTGCCCCTGCCCCTGCCTCTGCCACTGCCTCAGTCGTCGCTTGTTGCTGTTACACATTCACGTCGCCTAGTAGATCAACACCCCCCGAAATTGAGGCGAATGCAACATACACATGCCAATCGTATTAATGCAGGGAGAGAAAAAATATTCAGGAAATTGTTTTTAGGATGAGAAAGTATGGGAAATTATTGGAGAAAAGTATAGTTTTCTTGGAGAATGTTTGAGGGTTTTTAGAAATATTTTTCTCTTTTTAGAGATTATTTTTTACATGTGAAAGTATTTTTCTCAGGAGGAGATTCTATTCAAATTAATAAATTATATATTTTTTAGATATTTCTCACTGGTTCTAAGAGCTTAAAACATATCTATAAACCTTCTCAAAATGCTATTTAAAATCTGAAAATTATTTTATAGCTAAAAAAGTAGGGAAAATATATTAAAATAAGTCTATTTTCCCTAGAGAAAGTTAGAAGGTTTTAACAAATATGTTTCTCATTTCAGAGGTAGATTCGTATCTATTAGAGTTTAAGGTGATAGATTAGGTCTAGAAATATTTTTCTCTAGGGTAGATTATATTTAAATTAATTTTATAAAATATATTTTTAGGGAATTTCTTACAGATTCTAGGAGCTTACTTGGTAAACATATCTATAAACCTTCTATAATTGTCATGTAATAGCAGCTCCTTAAGAAAAATAACCTTTCTTCTGGCTAATTTCCCCCCTGTATTTAATAATTAATGTACAAGCACACATTCTATATATATTTTTTAAGGTGTAACAGCTTGTTTTATAGGAGCGACGTGTACACATATGCCACGCAAAACTCGACACTTTACATTTGCCATGGCAATAATTTATTTTTATTTTCGTTGTTTTGCCAGAAATTCGTTACCTGCCAGGCCAGGACATCCAACATACAACGCACTATGGGGAATTTGGCCATTTTTATGGTATTAATTAATAACTTTTAAACTAAGTAATATATTTCGAAACGGTTTTTTTTATTATAATTATGGACTCCATAAGAAATGATTTTTGGAAAAATGGGCGTGGTTCCGCCCTCGCTTGACGATTTTTTTATTTTTATATATATTTTTTTAAGTGTATAAGGTGAATTTTTTTTTTTTTACTAATATATTTTATAAACATAATAAAAAAAAATACATTGTCTTAATTTTCAAGCTCTTCGTCAGATATAAAATAAAAAACGTAATTTTCATATTCAATTTCTTCATAAAAGAGGTCCAGGCCTCCAAATTCGCTAATAACTTCCATTTGGCACTTACATTAATGCAAAAAAATTAGCTTTTGCCTTTTAAACAGGTAAAATGATTTGACACATTAATATTTATATGTAATTAACTTGAAAAATGGTTTTTTCTTGGTAAAATTTGCTCGAAAAGACCTGCAAAAAAAATTAAATTACGCAGATTGTGCGGATTTGTGCACATTGAGACAAATTGCCTTTTATTTAGAATGAATGCCTCTACAACATATATCGGACGTACAGCAATACAAAGACATATATTTTTTATAGGTCTCTTTAAAGTTAAATATTTTCTCAAAAAAATTTCCTTAGAGGAACACTTAGAAAAATCGCAATATATCAGTAAGACACGCACAGATCAATGTATTAGTACACACAACACATAATAATTACCAATACTATTGGTCTCCATCAAAACTTTAATCAAAAATTGGTTCTACTTTTTAGTTTTTCAATTTCAAAGTAACCGAATAAAAAATAGCTATTTTCAATCACGTGCATTTTGGCTACAACAGCCGACTTTAACAGTGGATAGGCTTAACAGTGCACTGTTAATTAACATTTCTGGTACTACATTTTATAGAGCCATATATTTTTAATATGTTTACATAAAAAAAACTCAAATATTTAAAGTTTGATAAAATGACTAAATACCACGGAAATGGCAAAATTCCCCATAGTGCAACGGCTGAAACGAGCCGAACTGAATGAAACAAAACAGCGGAGAACAGCAGCAGAGGCGAAACAGTACAGTACAGAAACAGCACAGGTAACACGACATGGCAGGTGCAAAAGGCAACTGCGAACAAGCAGCATTCAGACGGAGCGGCGTACATAAATCAAATTAATTTTGTAGGCGAGCCAACGTGCGCCATTTTGTGGCACCATCTCGCTCGCTCGCTCACACAAAAACACACACACACACAAACACTGTGGCACACTCTGGATCCTGGCTCCTTGCTCCTGGCTCCTTGCTACCGGGGGAAAAGTGCGTTTTAATTGCAAAGATGCCGCCGCGTTTGGCATCGCGATTCGAGGCTAATTAGGCGCACAATTGGCACGAAATAAAAAGCCAGAAAAACAAAGGAGCGTACGTGACTATCTCAAGCTGTCGATCCGCTGCCACCCCCTCCGCCAACCCCCAGTGGTGCTGCGATAAAACGTACATTTAAATTGTCGCGGGGTGAAAAAAAACACAAGAAAAAAAAAACAAGCAGAAGCAGAAGGGGAGGCAACCGCATCGCACGTGTAGCACACTCGTATTCGTATCATCAAATGAATATTCGCTTATTTGCATCTCTCTGGAGGAGGCAGAAGATACCCCAACTCATAGCGAAAACCCCTGACTCACATACACTGGGCGAAACTATGTTTGGGAAATTTTAAAATGAGCGTTCCTAATTGTATTTAATAAGAAAATTCAATTCCTGAAAAGCTTGCAAATCTTCTGTACATTTTTAAATCGTTCCTGAAAGGATAACTTTAAGAGTTGAACTTTGTACTTTTGCTATCTAATTACCATACTATAAATGTTAAAAAAATATTTTCCTAATTTTTAATTAACAAATTAGCATTCAAACCAGTTACTATTTCTTCCTGTACACCCAAGCAAATGAGTCTCAGCTGCTGCTCCTCCAAAGAGCGTGTATGTGGCACGGATGTGTGGATTGATGGCAGTTGGGTGGCTGGGCTGATGGCTGACAAAATGAGTTTTTCAGTTATTTTCCTTTTCTGTTTTTTTTGTGCCTTGCCTGGCCGCATGGTGCTCTCGGCTTGGCTTGGCTGGGTTGGGGAAAAAGGGATAAGTGGGGGCACCGGTGGGTTAACCTTTGATTCAACAGCTGGCTTTTAAATTAAGATTTCTGGGGCCTCTCTTGTGCAATTTCAGCAGCTGGAAATGAGAAAAGTTGCCCCGTTGGCGAGCGAAGTTTTCGGCTGGCCGCTTGCAAATTTCTCATCTCCATCTTGGAGAGTTGTTTGCCAAGAGTTTGGGCCTTTGGCCCGCACAAGTTTCTACGACTCGGACTGACTGGTAAATATGTATGCACGCTGCTCGGCAGGACCCTGCGACGACGACGAGGAAAACTAAACTAATTTCAAATGATTACCAAAGAGCAGCGGTGACTCGGAAACTGCTGGGATCCTGGATTATGTTATTAGTTGGCCACATCCCAACACATACATACAAACGGGCATCCGCATCTGAATCTAATGATATTGAATAAGCTCTTGAAAAACTCATGTAAAGTAAACAATTGATTTCCATTACCCCGACGGCAAGACATCGGAGATGGGAAGCCCGAGGAGACTTAACAACTTGCCATTTGCTTAGCCACCGTTTACTTGCACATTTTCCCTTTTTTCCTTATTTCCCCCACAGATTTTGCATTTTTCCTGCCCACTTGCCCTGCACATATAGACACATATATGCTTCTGATGTGAGCAAGTTTCTTGCGAGTTATTTTCATATTTGTTTAAAGTCTATTTACCGCAAGTTGACAGTGAAATATGCGAAACTAGCGCGTAGCCAAATAAGTGCGACAGTTTCCGGTTACAACTGTGGCAATGCCAATGTCTTGGCGGCTACGGCAGCACCAGCAGGAGATTTTTCCTTGCCTTTCCCTGCTTTCTCCCCACTTTGCGGAGTTTTCCCACCCTGTTTTTAGTGAGGACTCTGCCTGCATGTCATTGCGGTTTGTTTGTTTGCTTGACTTGCGCCCGGGTAAGGATTTCATGTGCTTGAGCTCAGCAGCTGGCGGCGAAGGAGGAGGCGGGGAGGTCCTGCAACGGGGGATGAGCTGCATCAGGACCAACCGCAGAGCCCGTCTATGTGTGTGCTAGGATGCCTGCCTGCCTGTCCGCATGACAATTTGTTGTGCATGAAATCTGCTCCTGCTGGTGGCTCCCCTCGCACCCCTTTCATCCTGCTTACTGGTGCAATGTTTTTTGCGCAATTTGCCAAAGCCATGCCAGGCACGAAGCAGATATGCAGAGCAGCGAAGAATCGCAGCAACCAGAAGGAAACCAGCACGACGAGGACCAGGAATGGGACGGGGACGAGGCTCACGCTCCGACTCCGATTCCGAATTCGAATCCGACCACGACTGCAGGTGCACTTTGAGAAATGAAAAGGTAGCGTAGGAAGAATATCATTGCATACTTTTGGCCTTTAAAAAATATGATTTTAAACCTTAAGAGCTATTGTAAGGTAAGTCAGCAGATTAAGTTTTGATTAAACTTCAGAAATTCAAGTCAAAACCCTTGAAAAATATTGTAGGAAGTATTATTAAGTTATTTAATAGGCTAATCGTAGTTTAAAATTATCAATTTGCTGCCTAAAAATATGCTGTAAAAAGTAGTTTACAACTTAAAAAGTTAGCATACTTTTAGAGCGTTATAAAAGAGATTTCATATCATAAATGAAACTTTTCCACTTAAATTCGGAATATTTTGCTTAAAAACTATGATTTTTATAAGAAAAATAGTACGATTTTTAAGGCAAAAACTATTCATAGCCTTTAGCTTCCAAACTGCTTCTCTCAGTGCCCCCACTGTGGCTGTGGCTAAGCTCAGTCCGGGCAAATAGTCTGGGCTATGTAAACAAACGGTTATCCCTGCCGAGTCGCTCGCTTGCAAGACATATTAGATTTCCCCCCGTATATCCTGCCATGGTCGTTGCAGCTGTAGTCGTAGCTGTAGCTGTTGTTGTTGTAGCCGTAGTCGAGCCTAACCACTGAGACGGAAGTAATGTGTCTATCAAAGCATTAACAACGAACCCGACCAACGAAACGAAACGAAACGAAACCAGACTCAGACTGAGACTCAAACTCAAACCAAAACCGAAACCCAAAGGAAACGTCTTAGTTTCCTCGTTTCGAAATGTAGTTTCTCGCATACCCTAGATCCCGACTAAGAAGGATGCTCATCTTATTGATTTCCCATCGGTTTTGGGCTTTAACTAAGAGATAAGGCCTTTTCGGAAGGGTATATGGGCATGAAAAATGTGCCTTTTGAGGGGGAGACAGTGGCATTTCCGGGGTAGGGGACGGCCGACACTCGTGCTTGTTTGCCAAATGCCTTTTGCATTAAACGCCTTTATGCCAAATTGAACACAATTAAATTAGTTGCGGCCAAGGGATTAAGGTGGAAATTGCCATCGTTGTTGTCTGTGTTTATGTATAACTAATTGGCTATGTAAATGGCAGCCGTATGGGTGTGTGTGTGTGTGTGTGTGTTTGTACTGCACCTACACAGGCACAGAGACCTGTATATGTGCCGTTAATTACGAGCAGAGGCAACCGCAGCTTATAGATGATTGGGCTGGTTTAGAGTGGCCCTAAAACAGGAGGCTACAAGGGTGGCCCCCTCCAGATACACACACATACCCTCCCATCCAACTGCCGGCGGCAGGCAGTCTAAGGCTGAAGTTTGCCCAGGGGGCGGTGATCCATCCGCCCACATTGACATTTCGAGCAGCGTTGTCATGAAACCTTTTGCTAAGGATTATGCAAATCTGCCACTCATCGTGCACTCACTCACACACATACACAACACGGCACACACACTGCGATGGCGTGCCTTCATTTACATTTACATTCAGCTAGCTGAAGATTTGCGCATCATAATTTATGCCCCTCAAACCCCATATTTCCTCGTCCTCGAAAGAGACAGCTAGCTATGGATAGAGTGAGAGGGGGAGAGATGGAGGGAGAGGGAGACAGAGAGAAACACTTCATTCAGAATGCCTCAAAAATTGCCCACAGTTATGACAGGCCAGGTGAACTCTGACAGAGACAGGAGCCGAAGCCCCAGCCAGGATTCATTTGGAATCTTATTCACGTCCAGAGACGGGCACTGCGAGAAATATCTGTTGAGTACTTTTTAAAAGCAACAGGAAGTGAAATAATTAAGGGTATATAGGAGATTCTCAAAGGATATTAAAGCTACAAAAAACAATTTAAAAGGTGTCATGTTTTAAATTTTAAAAGAATGTTTCGTGTTTCGTTAAATATTTTTAAAATAATGTTCCATATAATATAGAATAATGCAATAAGGATGTCTTTTTTTAGATAGAAAATAACCTTAAGAAAATGTTCAACCTTATTTAAGACAAAAATCTAGTCATAGTTTAAGTAAGCTTGAAGTAAGCTAGATTTGTTGTTGATTTTTTGAATCCTTTAGACAAAAGCAAGCTTTAAAAAACAATCTTATAATATTCAAAAACCTATTGCCAATAATATTTATCTTCACACCAACTGTCCAGTGTTTATTATCCTTGCCTCCTTTTAGTTCTGTGTAATTTTTAGACGTCGCTCTCGCTCGCTTGCCCTTCCATAATTAAATCATAAAAAATTGTTTTTTAATGAAATTAGTTGGTTGGTTTTTCTGTGCCGTTTGTTTTCGTTTTGGCTTTGCTTTGCATGATTTGTCATAATTAATACCCAAGTGGGCAAGGGCGAGGAGGAAGAGCAAGAGTTATCTGACAGTCAGCCGGAGGAGGAGTTGCCCAGGGCAACACTTTTCGAGATGGTGCACTTTTGGCCATTTGCCTGGCTCGGATCGGAGGTCCTGGATCCTGGCCCCCATAAAATGCTTATGAAAAGCGCTTAAATTTACTAACCTGCTAGGTGAGCCAAGGGGGTCGCAGTCGCATGCAAAAGGCAAACACCGTAAACACCTTTAAAGGGGGAGGCCGCAGGGCAGGGCGGGGCAGGGCTTTTCGGGCAATGACTGGACTTGGCTGCCAGATCCTGATAGTTGGCTCCGCAATTTCCATGCGGAGGGGGACTTTACAAAATGTGTAGTTTATTTGCAATTTTTTAGCCAACGAGCTTTACGTTTCTGTTTTGATTCCCCGCCGCCGCCTCCCTGCATGTGGAATTTTTCGTTATCGCAGAGCTTGCAGCAGCAGCAGCTGCATCAGTTGCAATAAAATCAGTGGCCAAAAGGTTGCAGCATCTGAGGTCAGCTGGGTGGCACTTTTCCACTTTTCCATCTTCCCCGTTCCACCTTGCCCGCTCTCTGCCAGTGTGTGTGCTTGTTAAATAGAACATTTGCAGGGGGAAAACCCAACCTGCGCTGGCTAAAAATTTGGAATTTGTCCGTTTTGCTTTGTTTATCCGTCCAGTTTTTTAGCCCCCTTTTCATTTGGTTTTTGTATTTGCAAAATAGTTTTCTGATTTGCATTTAAAAGGTGCACTTCGTCGGGGTTTCAAGGGTCCTACATAGCCTACAGATAGAAAGATACAAATGTATCTAATGTCTGTTTGTGGTGGGAATTTACTTGCTCTCTCTAATTGGGAATTCTGTTTGCTGATTCCTTGGGAAATGTAAAATTTTTATATATTTTATTCTGTGATATTTTAGGGATTTTAGCTTACAGGAAATTTCCTAGAAAAATATTAGGAAAAGAATATAAAATGTTTGAAAAACTTTTGATTGGAGATTGTTACAAGATTTCTGAGAAATTTACTTTCTCTCTGTTTGCCTTTAGTACTAAAACTAAAACCTTTTCTTTACAGGGTATTCATTAGCAAATTTCCAACTCTAAACGAGATTTGAAAAAGAAACGTTTGAAAAAGATACAACCAAATGGCTGGGCAAATAGAATGCACTGCAGGCGGAAATAAAAATATATATATTTGAGCTTCGGCAACACGAAATTGGCTGGATGGATGGCCAGGGCTGCGTCATAAATTTCAATAGATATATATGTATATACCATACAAAATGTATATATAACTTTCAGTTGCGAATCCCTGTGCTGTTGTGGGCGCTACGCATGCAACTATTAATCATATTGAATGGCGCGCCCTGACTTGTCCGGCTAATCAATCTTGCCAGGAGCAATCTCTCCGCTCTCATCTCATCCAAGGCGGAAGAAAAATGGCCGCTAAAGTCATTAACGCCTCGCTGGTCACCTGCCGCCGAAAACGTGAGGGGGGAAAAATCGCTCAAGGAAAAACGAGGGGGAAACTGGTAGGTAAACTAAGCCGCCAGTTGCCATTTTGCTATTTTGTTTATGGCCCTGGCGCAAATCTCTCGCCATATCTTTCAGCGTTGCCCCCACCCCCCTCGGATCCCCTTGGATTTTCCCAGCTGCCCAATGAGGCGGCAGGCAAAAGCCAAAGGGGATTAGTTGTAATCAATAACTTGGGCAAGAGTGTGTGTGTGTGTGAGGAGGAAAAGCGGAGGAAAACTGGTCTTGGGCTTCTGTTTTGTTTGCCTGTCGAAAGTTTCTCCGCACAGCTTATGGCCAGGCTTATACACTCGCAGCCAAGTTATTATTATAATTTTCTTTGCCAATGCGGATTAATTGAAAAGTTTTCCATTAAGAATTCGCGCTTGGTTAAATCGCCTCGCCGTCTTTTGTTTCACCTTTTCCATAAACATAGCCCCCTTATAGTATATAGTAGTAGAAATTTGCGTGCGTTATGGTATAAGTATCTTCACTATTTGATCGTTATGGATTTTGACAGTTTCGCTGGGCTATGATGAAAATTACTTAAAAGCATTTCACTCCTTGCGCTGATTTGATTGATGGCCGTTTATGGATTCTCCTCGCTCCCTCGTCATTATATTCGCATTATCAAGTGCCAGAGCCACATAAATATATGTATATATATATATGTATTAAAGTGGGCGGGGCATTGGAGCATTGCAAATGGCAGTTGACGTCTTGCGGCGAAGAGCTGACAAAAAGTTGCGCCAATTTATGTCAATTATCGGAAGCTTTACCTGCGGAATTGGGTTTCATTTTGGGGGGGATTTCGGATGGGTTGCGGGGGAAAATCAAGGGAAATCGAGGGAAATCCCCCCCACGAGAGCAGGCTGTAATTTTCTGGGGAAAAACAAATAATGGCATTTTTAGTTGTTACCCGATATGGCCAGTTTTTTCCTCTCTTTTCGGAGAAGCATTCAAATTTGTCACCGGGTGACTGGGAAATTTGAGAGGGTTCTTGGGTGAGGAGGTAACATCCTTTTTTCACACGGGATATCATGAAGTGAAGTTTGAGTTATTGAGATTAAATTGTGAGTGGGAATTAGATTTGTGAACTCCTTTTTAGGGTTTATATTGGGTTACCTTTTTATCCCCTTCTACAGTAATGGGTTTTTTCGTTTAAGAAAGGTGTAAACCAAACCAACTTTAATATCTTAACTTTACTTGAAAGACTTCCTAATAGAGTAGTGTCTGCATCCTTTTACCACAATCCCTAAGCACCTTTACTTTCCCGCTTCCCCTGCGCACACCAACCATTTAAGGCTTAAACTCTTTTCAGAGCTTCTTCCCTCTTGAAAAATCCCCTCGAATAGCACATCGTTAATGAAAATCCCGGCTGGAGAGGATCGGGGGGAGCAGAGTCGCTCATTAAAATCGGCGGGGGCAAATCGATTTTCGTTTAGTATCGTAATCAACAACACAGAATTTTTGTTCTCGTGCTAAAAATTTGTTTTTTGCGCTATAACAAGTCTGGCGGAGGCCCCATTTCATTTCGTTTCGTTTCGGCCAGCCAACATGGCTGAATGGAGAACTTAAAGAGCACTCGAACGGCACTCAGCCGCAAACACACACACACACACACACACACACACATTGCACACACTCGATATGCATATGTGTGTGTCTAAGTGGAGTTTGCCGCCGAAGGGTTTTGGGGGCCAAAGTGGAGTCCTGTGCTTTGCAGTACTTGTCAAGATTGAATTTGGTACGAATTTTTTTTACAGGTTTTTCTCTTTCATTCGTTGGTTTCGTACAATTTTCCGTTTTCTCTTATTTTTTTTTTGGCGTTTTTATTGATCAAACAAAACGTAGCAAGTGGCAGCCAGTGAAGGTGTCACTGCTTACAGAAAAAAAAAGAAAAGGAAAATATATTTGTATACTGCTAAAATTGTATGGGGAACACGCGCTGTGCGAATAGATTGCATGATTTGCTCCACTGCCTGTCATTCTGATTTTTTATGATTATTATTTTGCTTCATTTCGTTTAGCATTTTGGCATGTGACTGCCTCGATACTTCGTCTTCTATGGAAAATATATACCAAACTAGGGGCTAGGGCTAGGGAGCTGGTTTTACTTACCGGACCAAACTGTTCGAAGTAGCTTTTGACATCCTCCAGTGTGGTGGGCGCCGAGAGGCCGCCCACAAAGATTTTCTTCGTTCTCGTCACCATCTGCAAGGAGAGAAAGCAATGGGAACGGGGTTAATAATGAGCGGAAAGGTTAAGTGGAATGGCCCGGCATTTAAATATGCATTTTATACGAAAGTTATGACCCCTACTCTGTTCGGAGACCTTTTCCCTTTTTCTCAAGTTCCCCGTAACTTATGGCCACCAACTTTCGCCATGAGTCGTTCGACCATTTTGTGCATTTTATGTACTACATGCATGGCTCCTCCGCCGTGTCTGTCTGCGTGAGCCCAGCTTGGGTGTTAGGGGTGTGTAAAGAGGTGTGAGGGGTGTAAGGCTGTAAGGCTCTGGGACTCTCTGTGTGTGTCTGTGTGCAGCTGGCATTTTTAAGCTGACAGTTTCAAGTGCCAACTTTACGCAGTTAGCGCAGCAGCAGCACCAGAAGCAGCAGCATCAGTAGCAGGAAAAGCGGGAAAACTAGCAGCAGCCGTCGAGCACCCAGCACCGAAAATGATGGCGAGACAAGGACGAGCAGTCTGCCCCAGGCCTGCATACATATGTGCACTGAGCGTAAGGATATAGCCAAAGTCAAGGAAACTACTTAAAATAGGAGAGAAAAGGTCAAGGAAAAGAATGAAAAATATGGAAACTAATTGAACTAGCTTTTGAATTCAATGAAATCTTGGTTTTTTAAATTTATTATAGTATTTACATTTATTATAGTATTTATTTTTAGAATTCCAGTTTTTGAATTATTAATAATTTTCCTAACTTATCTTTCTTTTTAAAGTGTCCTGAAAACCCATTCCAATTCTCCGCAGTGTGGGCGTGTGTTAGCTGTGCGTGTGTATGTGCAGTGCAACGCCAGCCTTTTTAGCCCGCAGGCAAGCGTAAACTGTTAACGTTAAGTGACGGCAGTTAAGGCACAGTGGGCCCGGCAACGATATGCGATGTGCTATACGCGATATGCGATATGCGAGCGCAGCTCTCTACCATTTTAATTTGGATAATTTTGAAAAAATTACCCACAAGCTAAGCTAGCTAAGACCCCAGAGAGCACCCGGCTGGGAGTTCAGAGAGGCTGCGGCTCCGGGAGGGAGGAGGGCATGGAAAGGCAGAATCCACGGTTCAAGGGACCCTCCTCGAACAAACCGGATGAAGCTGATGACGCTGATTGCACTGACGCTTGCAAGCTGCAATTTATGAGCACGGCACAGACAACGGGGGTTTGAGGCGTTGGAATATGCCCCCGGTTCCTTGCCTCTCACCGACTTTGCTGGCGATGTGGGATATGTCCGTTAAGGAAGCTAACGATATGTAACAGCGGTGCTGATGTTTCTGCAGTGCCAGCAGTAAAATTCATACAATGTCGTAAAATTAAAACACTTGTGCTGTCGCAGGGCGAGTGCGAGGAAGCGAGATGGCCAGAGAGGGGCGTTTTAGATGTTGCTACAAAGTTGGTCGTGCAGCTTTTGGCAAGGCAAATCGCTTTGGCCCATGAAGAGAGAGAGAGAGTCCTGAGACTCTGGCTCTTGGCTCCTGGCTCCTGGCTGCTTCTTCTTGTCGCTCTTAGTTTCCTTTTCCTCCCCCCCCACTTGTCCATTTTTTTTTTGTTTTTGTCTATGCTGCACTTTAGCCAGGTTACGGAGGACTCACTGGCGGGCGGGGGCTGTGGTTGTGGAGGGCTTGGGGCTGGCACCGCGGGCGTTCCCTCTAACAATTTGCAAGACCAAAAAACGAGCAGAAATCAAGTTGAGAGTGGCGCTGCAAGAAAGTAACTGTAACAACATGACGTCCGAGACAACGTCGAGCCCCTGGAACCACACCCCCCTTGGAGCACAGCGCCCTGGTGGCTCATCATCACCAGCCACAAAATGGGCACAGAAATTGTAGCGTTGTTAAAAAGCGATTCAAAACTGCAGTGGCCAGCACTTTGGGTGTCTTTTTTTCAATGTGCACTGGCCAAAAAATTAGCACTTGTCGGTATCAAGATAGAAAGGAACTAGCTGAGAGTTACTACAACTATTTTAATCGAGCTATAATATTGTGAGATATGAAAAGAGACTGCCTTAGGCAAATCCCTTAAATTTTCCTCTCTTCCTGGACGCTAATCACTCCCAAAATGGAGCTACTTAAACTAATAAACTGGAGCCGGGAGTTTGATTGTCGACGGCAGCGGCGGCGGCGGCAATGTCATCATCAAATATAAATGAACCAGTTTCGGGAACACGCCCAGTGCTGATAGCGGGGCATGAATCAAAAGCAAAACACACCCAGGCCGAGAGTCCGAACGCGACCTCAAGACAAATACAGGCCGCAGAGCACACACAGGATAAACGGGGCCACAAGGATACAAGGATACAAGGCTACAAGGCAACACTCAGATACGCAGATACTCAGATACAAATGGCACCACACACGCATACTAACGAAGTGACACGGCATTTTAACGGCCGCCGCAGCGGAGCACAGATTAGGAATGTCAATATTGGCCACAAGGACTGCGATGAGCGGCAGGATATACGGTCGGGGGACGGGCAAGGAGTCGGAGGTCGAGTGGGCGGGCCAGACAACTGGCACAGTGTCTGGTCATGTCTTTTTGGCCGTTTCGGTAATGTCGAGAAGCTCGACAAATGACGTCAGGAGTGGGCGTGATCAAGCAAGGGGGCAGCGAGCAGGATCAAGGAGTACGACACGCGGAAGCTCAAGAAGGCGGACCGCTTACAATGCATCTCTGACAAGGAAGTAGCCCTCCCTTGGATGTGCTTGTTTCAAGTGATAATGTAAAAATGAAGTGAGGGTAGGGGAAAAACGGGGAAGCTTTAGGGTTAACTTGTAAATAAAAACAAGAGAAAGGTTATTTTTAAAAGTAAATATAAGAGTTTAGGGTTTAATAAAGCTTCTAACCTTGGTAGATAGAATATCTAAGAGATAATAAAGATTTTGAGAAGCTTTTTCTAACTAATTTCTTATGAAACTAAAAAACACATCCTTATACATCTAGAGATAATTCTAAATATTTTCGGATGACATTATAATTTTCAGGTAATTAAAGATAATAAAATAGTTACAATAGCCCCCCAGGAAACCGGGAAATGACATCACCATCAATCAATTCAACACCTCAGCTTTCCCCATTTTTCGTACTTCATAAATACTATTTATCCAGCTCCTTTTCCCCTTTCCCAGCATAGATTTTAATGAGGCATGGCACATACAAGCATAGATATGAAAACACAATAAAATCGACACTTTATCATGGCCTCTCATCGGAGCCCAGAGACACAGTTGACAAGTGGCAATGCATATTTCATTCCCACCGAGCTGCCTATCGATAACCCGGCATTATCCGGACTTATCCGACTCGCAAGGATGTTCAGTCAAGGAGGAAAAGCGATGTCGACATGGCCATCATCTCCATCATCTGCCGAGAAGACGCAGCATCCCGATGTCTGGTATGTTAGTGGAAAAGGCCAAATCAATTTAACACTTTCAACTAAATTATTCATTTTGCATAATAATTTTCAAATCTGTCAAAAATGTACACCCTCACACTAACACACACAGGCTTTCAGAGGCGTCTGCTCTTTCACACGCTCCGGTTTGGGGGGGGGGGGGGGGGGGGGGGGGCGTTTGCGGAACGCTTTCCGAAAAAGCACTCAAATAATTCCCGAGCGTAAGCTAAACCAGCGCAAAGTTGCCGGGAGAGTAGCTCACACAACAATAGCAAACGGAAATTGAGGGGCAAGGGCGGGGTGGCTTTGGGAAAATGGAAAACCCTTTAACCGTGCGTAGGCTCCTTCCTTGCCGCCGCCGCCGCCGCCAAGCGTTGCAAATTCTGTTAAGCGAAAATTTCATCAACGGCAACGGGCAGAATTTTCATTCGCCATTCAGACAGCCCAACCCAGCGTCGCGCCGAGAACGTTCGTTGTCAAAATGAAAGGAAAATGTCTCATAAATCCTTTTAATATTAAATGAGCTCGTTCCGCGAGAGCGGGGGAGCTTCAGGGCCGGGGAAACTCGGGCAACGCACACACTTAAAATTATGTGGCTAATGGGAGCAACTTGCCTGGAAATTGCGCGCGCGGAACTGTGGAGATGTCTCGAATCGGCGACACATGTTCAGCGACAAAAGGAAAAGCGGCGGAAAAGCGGGAGAAAAGGCGGGGAAACACAGGGTGGGGAAAAGGCCGAAGGACCGCGGCACTCTGCCAATTGTCATTAAATGTAATTTTTAAACCTGTTAGCGCATGTGTGCCATAAAATGTAACGTTAAAAAGGGTTTTTCTTTCGGGCCTCCACCTAGGATGTCCTTTTTTTTTATTATTTGCGTTGCTGCCATTTGGTTTTATTGTGAAATTAGTCGGCTAAAGCGGGTTTATTAAAGTTTGCCCCGAAATTCCTGATGCGTTGCCCGAATTTCGAGCCTCAACGGCTGGTCGCACCGGGGGTGAGTTTCAACGACAACAATTTGTAACATTTGCCGCACTTCCCGCAAGAATTTTTGCCGCCGGGCCAGGACCGGGAAGGGATTGGTTGCGGCCCACTCGGAAAAAGAGCTTCAACATCATTCAAAGTGACAAATTATCCATGCAAATTTTATACAAAATAAAAAGGGGTGGACCGGGGAGGCTCTCCACAAGGCAATCCTTTTCGTCGTGGGAAAAAAGTGTTGCATACTTATGAGTGTCGGCGAAGAGCGTGTCGAGTCGGCTTGAAATATGAGCATTGATAGAAAGTTTGACAAATGCCAAAGGATGCCATTCTGAGGGCCAGATAAGCAGGAAATATATAACCAGGCAGATTACTGAAGCATTATCCTTGTTCATTTCCTCTTACACTGTTCGGAATAAGGTTGTTAATAATATGTGTATAAAAGAAGGCTAAGAGATTGCAATTTCAGCAGAGTTTTATTAGTAAATTGGTTATTTAAATAATAAGAAAATATTTAGGCATTTAAAAAATATTTACATTGGAGCCTGGAATAAATATTTAGAGCTTTATCTGTTGACATAAAATATTTATTTTATTTTAAAGTCTCTGTTTCAGTAAAGTAAAATCCTTTCCGATTCGCCTCATTCAGCTTACTAGGCTTCCCCCTTTGTTTCCCCTTTTTTGGGTTATTAAAAATGTATTTTTTGAGGACCTACATTTTCGCAGTGCACGTTTCGGGTATCCTTAGTTATGCATAATTCGATATGCTCCATCAATGCCGCATTTTCCGTTCTCCTATCTCTGTTTTTGTCTGGCTTTCAATTAAAATGACCGCAATCGCACACTGGCACACAGGCAGACGGGACAGGCCACACGCACAGTATACACCCTCGTCCACTCAGACACACACACACACACGTACACATGTGGTCCTGATCCCAAAACAAAATTTGTGCAATTTCCGTTACTAATACTTTTTGGTCAATTTCCTTCGAAATTTGCTTGGGCAGGACAAAAAGCGTTCGTTCGTTCGTTCGTTGGTTCGTCTTCCTTGTTGATTTATTGCCCTGACAGAAGGAGCTCCCAATGCCGTGCGCCAGCCTCCGGTTGCTCCTTAATTTCGTTGATATTTATGCGGCAAATGTCCCAGCGAACTGAGCCAATAAACACGTTCCTGCTGTCACTGACAAGGGATAATGGGGCTGGTTGTTCATAGAGAAATCAGCATTTGAATATGCCCAAGGGAGCTGAGGGAAACTGGCCATCAAAGGGAATGCAAATGCAGGGCTTGAATATCCTGCTTTCCTTTTTTTTTTTGCTGTTGTTGTTGTCCAGCTTAAACTTGTAAATCAAATGAAATATATGGCCGGCAAATAAATACATTTTCAGAGATTGATGCCAAAGAGTTGAGCTCCCCGAAACCGAAACCGAAGCGAACCGAAACCAAACTGATCTCAGCTGAGTTGGCATTTTAATGAGCTCCATGGCAGAAACTAAAATGGCGCATCGTTCACAAATTGGTTGGGGCGGCAAGGACAGCGACAACGAGAACGACAATGGGGGAGAAAGTCCTGGCAAGTCACCTTATTTATGCATAACAATAATGAATATTATACAACAAGCCCGAAATGTAATTCTGTGTAATTAATTATTAATTTATGCGCATACATTTAACTCACACGCATTGTCGTCGACAGCAGGAGCAAAGGCAGGAGCAAGGACCAGGACACATGTGTCAGTGTGTGTGTCTCCGCTGCTCTCCTCTTTTGCCTCTGCCCCACCGCCTCCCTATCCCCCTCATCCTGCGAGTGTGTTTGGCATTGACATCCTGGCACAATGGCGGCTGGCGGATGCGGAAACTGTTTTGCTGCCGTTGATGCCGATGCCATAGAGAAGCCCCGGCCATTGTTGTTGCCGATGCCAAGGATACTCATTAATTGGTAGCACTAATAGGTTGATCGGACTTGAACAAGGAAAGGATATCTTATCTAAGATCTAAAGAGGAATTTCTGTTTATTAATATAAACTAATCTATTTTAAGGAATTTCTTAAGTTTCTCATAGATATATTTAATTATATACATTATTCCTCTCACTTTCCAGGGTATCTCCAGTTCGAGTTAACCCCCTTGATCCGCATTATTGCCGCTGCTGCAGCGGCTAACGACTAACGACCGACAAAGTCGTTCCTGATGCTGGTCGCATGTTGCTGCCCCTGTCGTTCTAATGTTAAGTTGAATTGTCATTAAAATTGTCGTCCATAATTTCGACATTAAATACACACATAGGCGGCAAACATACACACACACATTCACAGAAAAGCTGCTCCAAGGATGCGCCTGTGTGTGTGTGTGTGTGTGCATGTAAATTGTGCGGCAGGCCCCTCGATGTATGCAACACTTTTGGCGAGCGAGCGGAGCATAAATGCTTGCCTGTGCTTAAGCAGATGTGTGTGCTCTGGGTGTGTGTGCTGTGTGTGTGTGTGTGTCTGTGCTGGGAGCGTGGTTAAAAAGTGCCAACGCAGCATGTTTTCAACATTGTTTAAATTTATATGGCAGACAGGCGCTCACACACGACTCCTAGGACTCGGCTCCCAGGACATGAATGGGACGGACCCTGGATATGGCCGCAACTTGTGCTTAAAGCTAAAGTTTTAAATTTGCATAATACAACAAGTCAAGGAGGGTCAACGGGGCTGAACACATCCTTGAATCCTTGCTCCTCTGGCTCCTCCTACGCCCGCTTACGTAATTGCCGGGCTCATAAACTCCAGGACCAATCATCATTAGGCGGACGGCCATTACATAATTATCGCAATCACAACTTGCAGGTAATTGAAATTGTGTGTGGTGGTGTCCATTTGGAGTCAATTTCGATAAAGTTTTCCCCCGATTCCCGTCATTTAACGCTAATCACTTGCAGTCACACACAGAGCGGGCGAACGAGAACGAAAACGACAACGAAACTCGAAACTCGAAGCAAATAATTTGTCTTTCCATTTCCGCCCAGGAGGCAAAACTTTCCTTTATCCCCGATGTTCGGGCCTAGATTGTTTTTGGCCAAGGTCAAAAGCGGGCCACTCCGGGGCGGGCTAGGTGACGGTTTTGCTTAATTAGAACATTCATTAATCAAATCAAAACCATTTGCCACCCTGGGCTTAGGCCTAGCCGGGGAAAAACCAGGCCAGACAATGAGCCAAAGAGGAAAAGCTCCAACACACAACAAGAAAAAATAGGGAAAAACAGAAGCGAACTAGAGAAAGCAGGAAACTTTTGGCGAATGGCGAATGGCGGCCAAACACGCACAGGATAAAAGGCGGAGAGCGCGGAGCAAATAAATTCAGTCGCATAGAAAAACGACAAGCGGCATAACAAAGCGCACAGATTCTAAGGACGCTAAGGACGACGCAGGATGAGCCAACGTAATACAACAAAGGGACGAAACCGAGAACGAGAGAGCGGCAAACGGAAAAAATGCGACCATTAAAACACATTTGTATATCTATTTTTGGGGCGAAACAAGCGCCGACCTCAAACTTCAGAGCAGCGGGCGGTCCGCGAATGCCACAAAGCCCAAACCCAAACCCAAGTCCAGGCCCAGCCCCAAACCCAAAACCAGATCCCGAAACTCCAGCCCAAAGATACAGAAGAAGAAAACGGGAAGGGAGAGCTACGAAATGAGAACCCAACAATGGCCGGCACAGAAATACTTAAAACTACTTTAATTTATGGCGCACGCATTTCTGCGTTTAGCTCAGCCCCTTTTCCGTTCATTTCCGCTACTATTCATGGGTACGAGAGGGTTGCAAAGTTCAGGGGGCTTCAGTGGGTTTCAGTGGGCTCCAGTGGGGTCGGAGGCCAAAGCAATCAGTCAGCAAACAACATGGCTTTGAGCTCTGCCTTCGTCGTCGTCATCCTTTCAGTCACTCTTTTCAAAGGATACGCTCTCTAATAAGTCTCCTTGCGGCCCTTACCCCTCCCAAAAGGAAAGGCACACCAGATTCAAAGGCTTCTTGAGACGAGCCCGGGTTCCAAGTTTTTGCTTTATCAAAATTCTGTGCTATTTTCGGTGGAATATATCCCGCCACATACTATACTTAGGGCCCCAAACCGGGCCCAGTTATCAGCGTACGTGGCTGAGATTTGGTTGGGAAATTAATGAGAAATCATAAATCAGAAGATAATTGGACAGAGCTCGGCAGGGCCCACAAGTTTTCTTATTTTCGGGGAAAGCCTCTCAGCTCGCAGGCTCTGTCGCTTTACAAAGTCAAAGCGATATCGCCAGTCACTGGGCTTCCCCTAGCTGCAGTCAGTTGCATTTCCTTCACCTCTCTTCGGTTTTTATGCACTGCAAAAATTAAGACTTAAAAAATATTTGTAATATTCATTAGGCTTGTAATGAGTGGTCTAGTTGGGAAATTTAATTAACTGAAAATATTTGAATGTAAATTAGGATTAGACTCCCCTTTCTCGGATGGATGACATGACAAAGGGGACCTGCTTTTCTATGTTTATTTTTTGTTTTTCACCGTGTACGCCCCTTTTCTGGCTTTTCTGCCAACTGTGCTGAGTGGGTAAATTATGCATAAGCGCACTACCAGCGCCACATTATGACGAGGCAGGCGGACGTCTGATGCAGAACGCAGCTGCTTGGATTATATATGAGTATTCCGGAGGCTGATGAAGGGGTTGCAGAGGCACTAGGGTTCTGCTCTAGGTGAGGAGGGGTCGGTGGGTGGCCCGAAGGCCTGCCAACTCACTTGTCAACGTGCTCATCACAGTTCTTTTCCACGAAAAAACCACCCACTTTGCGCACCAAGGCAAACAAACAGCAAAATATTTGTATGCTAAGCCAAACACATGCGACGGCGATGCGAAGCCCCACAATGCCACGCCCCCTCTCCATCAGCCAGCCGCCAGCCGCCCCCATTTCCTCATTTTCCAGGGGAGAGAGCCAAAGAGCCCGGCGAGCCCAGGCCCAACGCGGCTCAAGTATTTTGCATTGCTAAGCAGAAATTATAAATCAGGGCAATTGTTGAAGATTTGCAGCCCGCACAACTAAACGAGAAACGAGAACGAGAACCGACGACCGGCATGGAAATGGAAATGGAATGGGGACAGGGATGGATACTGGGTACTGGAAGCGGGACCAGGAGCAAAGCGGAATGGTATAGAGGCAAAGCGGAGCGGGACAGGAGGGATTGAGGCACGCACGCCTCGCTGGTTTCCTGGCTGCCTCGGCTGTTGTTGACTAACTGACTGGCTAAGTGACTGACTGACTCGCCCCGCCTTTGTCGGTGTCTGTCTGTGCCCTGCACTGGCAGAAAAAAAGGTATAAGATCCATCAAACATTTAAGTTTAAGTTTGGGAATGTGTTTAAACATTTCTAAATTACTTAAAGCAAAGCAAAAAAATATGTAAGTTCCTAATAGAAGTCTTTCTAACTTTGTAAAGATCCCTTATTCCGAAATATCATATACAAAATTCTAGAAAAATTCTCTAAGATTTATAAATTTGCTTGGGATATTATTACACTTTAAACATATAAAATTAAATATCAATATTACGCAAAAGCCTGTATTCTTGAATACACAAAAGATACCTTTGTGTAAGGCCTAAGACTCCCAAGTTTTTCTGTTTCTAATAAACATTTTAGTTTTTTTTTCCCTGAATTTGTTTTCCAAACATATTTATCTGAATAATATTTCTTATAGCAACACCTGACCTAAAACAAATATTTCGCCAAGTGTTCTTTTTGGGGCCTGGCCTGATGAACGTGCACAGGCAGTCAAATATTTTGCAAGGACGAACGTGGAAAATAAATAAAAATTCCCCACAAAAATGAATTTAACGAATATGAAAACAGAAGCGAGACGGGACAGCAGGCAGACGAGGGAAGACGAACTCAGATGGGCCGAGAAGGCGGAGCCAGAGAGCTGAAATCATAATTTAATTTAACGTATTTTTCGTTGCCAAAAGACAAGACGCGAATCACACACAAAGTCACATACTCTGAACAGGGGGGAGGGAAGCGACAAAAACAACAGATGGCAGAGAGGCAGGACGAGCGGGGGGATTCAGATCCAGATTCACATCTACAGCCACATCCACAGGCACATCCACAGGCACATCCAAAAACAGAGTCACAATCAGCGGCTGAAACAGAAGCCAGAGTGGAAGTCCTGCTGCCAGACAGACTAAAAGCAGCGGAAATAACACGCTCCGCAGCGCCGTTTAAAAGTGTAAAAGCCGTCAAGAAAAAATAGAGAAAGCAGCTGAAGGAAACAGTCGCGAGTCCCCTCTATTTTTTTTCTCCCCTCCCCAGCTTGCGCGGTGGTGTGAGTCACTTTGGTAATAGAATCGCAGCGCGTTTTGCCTGGATTTTAATTTTAGTAATGGAAGACAATGGCAGACGAAGATGCGGAGAGACAAATAAGCTTAGCCGGCAAATGCAGCAACCAAGGGGGAAGGAGCAGGGCCAAGGAGCCGGGTAAGATATCCTCGGATTCCAGATTTATTGCGCCACGTTGCAGTTTGAAGTTGTCGGGACACATAAATCTAGCAGGGCAAGGATCGAGGACGCGCTGCGCAAATTTACACATGATTGTTATTATTTAATGCTGTTATTGTAACAACTGACTGTGCGCTACAGCTACAGCTGCTGCTGCTGCCTCTGTCATGCGGTTTTTTAAACGATTTTTATTAGTGGAAAGCAAAAGCGGAAAGCGGAAATAACAGCCACGCGCCGTAAAGTAGACAGCACACACACACACACCGCCTCGCCCGCCCTTCGCTCTGGCATGCAATAAATGCATTTTGCATGGTGTGCACGTAAATGACCGCCGACGATTTAAATTGTTACGCTGTGGCCGGCCGAGCGTTGTCTGCCATCAAAATGCATTACGTATACGCAATAAAAATTACGTATACGTATGCGTGTGCGTGTGCCTGTGCACGTGGGGGAGTGACTGCATTTTATGCGTGCCGCGCATTATCATTTAACATTTCCTGTGCTCTGTCCTGTTCAGTTCGGTTCAGCGACGGTGAAAAGCGGGGTTCGGCTTGCTTGTAACAATTGGCTAAATAGTTTATTGTGTGCACGCGTGTGTATGTGTGTGCGTGTGGGTTTGGGAGGGAGGGAAACCTTATTGGTGGGTGGGCCAGCGATTGATTGGCAATTGAAATGCACATAGAGCGTATGGCCGGCAGTAAATCATGGTGAATTATGCAATTATACCGATCATCAGGGATTAAATAGGTAATTGTAATTGTTTTTTTGTTGTTGTCTTTCCCTTGAAAGCGAATTTGCCATTCCATTTCCCTTTCCCCACTCTCCTTCCCTTCCCTTCCACTTTCATTTCCATTTCTCAATTTCTCAATTTCCCGCTGCCTGCAATTTGGTTAAATATTTACCTTACTTTCGCTACCTTTTGGCGTTTTTCATCACTCGACCAAAAATTGCAGTCGTCGCTGCTCTGTCAACTAATCATATAGAAAGCATTTTTGCCCCCGAACCAAACCAAACCAAACCAAAGCCCAGGAAAACCAGACTCGAACTCGAAAGGTTGACCGACCAAGCTGCTTTGACACAATAATAATTTTGTAAATTATTGCGCATACGCCGCGTGTGTTTGTCAACGCGAAATAAAAATGTCAGCCGAAAAACTTTCAACGATATTTCCCTCTCGGGAGGCCTCCGCCCAGGTTCATCCCGGACTTGAGCCTGATCCGGTGCCTCAGCTCATTTCCAGCTCAAATAAGCGTAAGTAAATTTGTAAGACAAACAAATGGAGGGGGACAAGAAAAACAGAGACCTGCTGTTGATGTTGTCAGCAGGTGGAAAGGTTCAGGTGGATTTGGGAGCGCAGGAGGAGGACCAGGTGGACAGGTGCCCGGCCTGCCCTCGAGAAAAGTCTGGCCTGGTGTCTCTCTCTCATCAGCTCTGTGGAAGCCAAGTCAAGCCAAACAGCTTCGGGGCTCCCAGCGAAAGACAGAGAAAAATACTGCGATAGAGGGAGAATGGAGAGCTTCTAGTACGGGCAATATTCATTCCGGTGGCAAACAAACACGCAGCAGCAACAATGGCCACAACAGGAGCACTGCACTGGGAGAAAATGAGCCAAGGAGCAGATTTAATAATGAAAAGAAGAAAGAAATCATTAAAGAATTGAAATTTGATTTTGAATGTTTAAAGAATAACTCGATTTTTCAGGATTATAAATAGTTTCCTCTAAGAGATCCTTTTCAACTTTTTTCTAACAAATGAAGGAGTTTTAATTTTGTAATAATTTTTATATAAGAATTTACACGCAAAAGAATTTGATTTCTATGGACAACAAAAGGACTTTCGGAACCTTAAAATAATTTCTTTAAAGTTCAAATTTCCTGTCTTGTTTTTCGCCAAGTGCATGAGATGGAGTGGGTGAACAACAAGCTGAGTAACGCCTTGGACGCTGCCATTTGTGGCATGCCTCCGCCCCGCCCCCCGCTTTGAAGGACCCTTCCCCGGCGACGCCCCCCCTCAAGTTAGTTGATGAACTTCGTGTTCAAGTTGTAGCACAAGAGTTGACGCCTCGCAGCCAAAAACTGCGACGGCTGCTGTTGATGGCCTCGCATCTGGCAATGGGGCTAGGAAATAGGTGGGGCAGGCGGGGGAAAAGCCGCCGCCAGCTGTAACACTGATAGCAATTCCAAGAGACAACAACGGGCGCCGAGCGCCAAGCGGCGGGGAAAACTCCTGAGCAGCTCTTTGCTTTTCGTGAGTTTTTGTTTTTCTTTTAGTTTATTTTACTTTCGTGTGCCGTGGCGGCGTCGGCATCTTCACTTTGGTTTGATTTTATTATGTTTTTCTTTGGGACCGCACTGGCCCCCATTTTCCGAGTCCATAGCCACCAGTCCGCCGTCCGCCGCCCGCTGGCCGCCACTTTTCCCTTGGCCACATGCTGCCAAGAGTTTTCTTTCGTTATATTTGACTTGGCCCCGACGACCTTTCGAGAGGTTGAGCAGGTTGGAAAACAGCAGCAGCAGCATCGGCATCGGCATCAGCATCCCTTAGCCCCGTTACAATATCAAGTTAATTGTTTGAAATAAGTGTTGGCCCGCCCACCGCTTTTCCAGAGCGTCCCCGCCCCTTGGTCGCTTGCTTTTCCCAGCCCCTTTTGGCCCTATCTTGTTGCTGATGTTGCGGTTTCTTTTGTGCCGCCTTTTGGAAACTACCCACATTTATAGTGTTGTGGCCGAGGCTTTTTCCTCTTTTCCTCAGCTGGTTGTCAACGCCAGCCGCAGCCCCAAGTTTTCCCTGTGCGGGTGGTTTTCCCCCATCTTTTTCCCTTCTAGTCTCTTTTTTTTAAGTTCTTTCGCATTCGCATCTCTTTGGCTTATTTTACTTTGACTGACTCTCTCGCCCCGGAGTCTCAATGTTTGGAGTGCACTTTGGCCGGCAACTTGAAATGAATCTAATAACATGGCCCACACACACACACATACCCACTGATGGACGCACAAAAACAATGGCCAGCTTCTTTGGGGTGAAAAGGAGGAACAGGAAAAGAAGAAAAGCTTGTTGAAAAGCGGATTTTGTTTTGCAAGTTGCTCGAGTGCTTCGGCGGTTTCTTTTCCACTTTTCCGCATTGTTCGCCCTGGCAATTCAAATATCTTAGTTGAGGAATTTCCCAGAACGAACGAACCAGTTATAAGTTTGCTGGCTGCCAATGTTAACAGCTCTATTAGTTCAATTTATTTGTCTGGCGATGCGAAGGGAAAACAACAATTTTCCGCCTGCGCCTGCCACGGCGACAAAAGCGGTGCGAGGAATTCGGAATTCGACTTGATTGTGTTTGCAATTTCATAAAATAACAATTCACCAGCCAGCGTCTTGGCATCCTTCATCCTTGTTATTGGCGCCCTGATTGCCGCCGGTGGTTGTCGCTTTTCCTGGCTTTTCCGGAGCTGCTTCTGCTGCTGGATTTTTCGGGGGATGGGGGATGGGAATGGAAAGGAATGCGTTCCTCGTAAATAGCTGGCAAGGTGTGAGCCCGGCATGTGACGCCAACCCATCCTGGGGAGCCGAAAGAAAAGTCTGTCCTGGTGTTCCCACTCCGGCAAAAATTCGCTCTCCGCTCTTGGGGCATGCCAAATTCAATTCACACAAAATACCCGTAATTCAACACCCCACGGATGGAGATGAATGCCACTCCACTGACTGATTGCTTTTGCCTCCAAAACAAACTCCCCCAGGGCGCATTGAAATGAGTTAAACCAAAGGCGACGGCGGGCTCCTCAAGTTTTCCTCGATTTTCCCCGAGCTTGGTCGCCCGCTTTTCCTTTCGAGTCTGAGATTTCAGCAGCGACATCTCAAGCGACTCGTTGACATATTTGTATTGTATTCAATCGATGAATTTCTGCAGCTTCTTCGCCGCATGGCCCATAAGGGAAAATGACTTATTTTGCTTACGCACACATTGAACAAGTCCTCGAGCAGCAGGAGCAGCACCAGCTTGCCTTCGTCCTGGCATACCGACATCGAAGCATCCTTCGCCGGGGTTGATTGCTCTCTCGCTCTCTTTCTTCTGGCTTTCCCCCAGCTTTCCTTTGACTTTACACGGAAACTAATTTTATGTTTTATGAAGATCGATTCCAAGGGTTTTCAGTTGGAAAAATATTTGGCATTATAGTGTTAGAATATTCTTTATAGATTCTAGCTTTTCCTTGCTAAGGAGAGCATCATTTTCATAGAGAAACTACAGAAAGTAAGCAAATAGCAAATTAGTTTCATATGAGAAGAAAGTCTTTAGCTATACTTTCCAATTTAATTTCCTTCCTTTTCACTTTGCAAACTATACTTTTTTGTACCCTTTTCAGGCTTCAAATTGACACATTTCTTTGCGTGTATGAATTGACATTCGTCCTGTTTTGGCTCCTGCTCCGCTTTTCCAGCAGAAAAGTTTGCGCTACACATTTTTTACTTGGCTGACTGTCGACATTCGCGTTGATATTAAAATTTTAATAAACCCCAGCACGTTGACTGGGGGAATCTTCAGCTGGTACTGCTTCTGGTCCTCCTGCTCCGGCTGCTGCTCCTGCTGCTTTTCCTCCTTTTCAGCGACTCCTTCACCAGGCGAAGCCCCCTGTTGCCGCTTTCCTCGCTTTTCCCAGCTTGTTGCACTTGACGGAAACGCGTCAGTTGGGCGCGCTCTTTCGCTTTTTCCCCTGGAGTTCCCAATTGGTTTGGCACAACGCACATTTTCATGCGGCGGCGACATGAAAAACGAAAATGCCATAATGCTGGAATTGCCATATATACACACTTGGGTCCCAGCTGGCTGACAGCAATGATTTCTTCTGCCCTCACGTGGAACATGTTGATAAATCAAATCCCAGCCAACTCAATGCCAATGCCAATTTGGTTGACAATTGCTTTTTTCGCTCCGCTTTGCTTTGGGTTTGGCTTTGGCTTTTTCCTCCAACAGCTAATTGTTTGGGGGAGGGGTGAAAAATTGTTCTTGCTTTTGGCTTTGGTAGAGAAATATTTTCATTTTGCAACAAACTAGGGTCGGCAACTTTAAGCCCCCTTTCAAAAAGGCCAACTAGCAACTGGCCAGAGCCTGGCTTCTATGCCAGTCGAAAGCCAGACAGTTGTAATCCATGTGGCTGTCTCCGGAATTGGCTTTGCGGCATCGGACAATTCACAAAAAGGCCGGAGTGAAACCTTAAGCGCGTTGCCCGAAATGAAATCAAATAAAATAGTTAGTAAATAATAAAACAGTTGAGTGAGTGGATTCGGGGACTCGAGGATTCGGGGATTTTCGAGGGGCCACGGAAGCGACGTTTAGTGCCGCTTTTCGCCGCTTTTATGGCCAACGGCAATAGACGAAAATTTTATTATAGAAAACGTCTTTGGGCTTTGAGCCCGTGGCAGTCAACAAACCATTAAACTCAAGTGTTTACCACAAGCCCAAGTCACTAGACACAAATCTAAAATGGCAGTTAGACAACTCGAGCGATGTGGGACAGCAGCTAATGTGGTTACGAGGATGGCTCCGTCGCTGTTAGGTGAACCGGAGGAGTCCTCGTTTTTGGCCCAAAGTGCTGAGAGCTGAGCCATTTTGGGCGAATGATGGTTGCGAATTTATTGCCAGGACGATGAGAGGAGCTCAAAGTTTAAACTGAGCTTGGGCGAATTATTTGAAGGGCTCTCAATTCAGAAAATCATGTTACTTTGGGTTTTAGAAATCCGCTTTTAGGGTATATTTTTATTAGAAGAACTTTGGTTTGAGAAAGGAAAGTTACTTCTTGGATTTCCTTATTTGAAATCATTTATATTTTAGAGAACAGCTCTTTTAAGAATTAACCATTTATTCTTGAAATCTTTATAAAATTGTTTGATCAGAAGAGTAAGAAAATAGGTACTCTTTAAGACTTGGAATGATTCAGTATAATGTTTCTTTAAAGTTTAAATTTCTTCAGCTCAAAGACGCATAATTTTAGCTATAATACCTTAAAGATATACCACAAAATATTACGTATTTTTCAGTTATATTTAGAAATACAGCAGTGTATCTATCAAATTCGCTTTTGCCGCTCAAATAAAGCCATATTCCCGTGGCCTATTGAAACATTCATCAAGAAAAAGTTGATGGCAGCACGGACTCCTCATCAGAACTTCTAACCAAGTTGAAACCGCACTATAAATATATATTTCAACTTATTTATGACCACTTTTCGATGAGGGTTTATTCGCGTTTACAGCCGGGTTATAAAATTTATGAGCCCCCGGGCCAGAGGTCGGGGGTCGAGGGTCGAGGATCGAGTCGAGTCGTAGCGGGAGAAAGACACGCGAATTCCGATGCCGCGTTTATTTTCCTGGTGCGTAATTATTTTTATGACATTTTTTCCTGCCTTTTTTTAGCAGAGGTGTGGGTTAGATAGACGGAGCATGGTCAGGAGCACGAGCACGAGCAGGAGCTATAGGGCCGAGGTCCTTTTGTCCGGCGACCGCGTTGAAGTGTTGGCGTTTGCCAAACAAATTAAAAGCAAATTATAACGAAGCAACGAAAATGAAACGAACGAAACGAAACGAAACGATATTATCAGGCAGCAAGGACACAAACTAAATTTTAGAGTCCTGCCGGAGGAGATTCTCCCCACGCTGCCACTGGGACTGCCGGCTTTGCCCGCTGATGATGGTCGTTGGAATTTTAATTTCTGTCTTGTGCTTTTCACTCGGGCAATGCCACTTAAAGCGATTTACTTGCAAATCTTGGTAATGGATGGCAGGCAAGGTGAGAAACGTGCCCGAGGACCAGAAGTCCTGCGGAGTGTGCGAAACGTGCCTGACGCTGGACATAAATTAATTTATTGCGTGCGCGCCTGGCCAAGAAAAACAAAAAAAAAAAAAAACAGAACAGAACAGAAAAAAATGGGAAAAGCGCTAAGAACAAAAAACTCAAGAAGGAAAACAAAAACAAACGGCGCGATTCGTTGAATTGTTTGAGCTGCCAGCATAAAAATAATTCATTGCATACTTCTTTTGGGGTACGAGGCCCAAAACTTTCATTAAATAGCATTAATAATTAAGAGATGAGGGTGGCATTTAGGGGGATATTTAGATATTTAGGGGACTTATAACGACCTTCTGCGCTGGAATTGCGTTAAATATTATGCTTATTTATCATGTTATGTGAGCAACAAAGGAAGAGAGTGAAAGTCATTTGATTGAAGACATTAGGTTAGAAAAAGTGTAATTAAGAAAATTAAAAGGAGATTAAAAAAAATTAATTTGAATGTTTAGTACTGTTGAATTAAATATAAATAGCTTTATTTATCAGGTTAATTTCTAAAATAAAGTCTAAATATATTCAAACTATCTGTAAAAACCCTATCATTTTTGGGACTTTAAAACTAATTTCTTTAAATGTTCTATTTAAATTATTTATGAATTTTACTTGAGTAATATTTTTAAAAATATATTTTCGTTTTTTTAATATGTTTAAAGGTATTTATTGTAGTTTGCAAGGGATAACGTGTCTTAAAATATTTAATAAATCACTAAAAAATTGATTAACTTGATTTTGTATATTCTTGTTTTAGATCTTCAATTAATATTTATTTAGACACAATTTAACCTTTACATTTTTGGTAGATATTGAAATGAAGTCCAGTTTTTCGACTAATTTATGATTTCCCAAACAAAATTAACTATTTAGATATTTCAGTTATTTAAAAGCAACTTACAACGAGCTTCTTTGTTGGAATTGTGGCGGCTGCTGTCGTCGACAGCGGCGTAAACGTCGACTGCGGCGGCGGCGGCGGCGGCGCTGCGACGGCTGTCACGGGCGGACTAATCGCTTTAATTGTCGCCTGCGGAAGCGGCGGCTGCTGAAATAATTCCGCTGGCTGCTTCACGTAGAACAGATTTACTCCAAAGTGTGAAATCTTGATGGGTTTTATAGCAACACCTTCGACAGGAAATGTGGTTGTGTGGGCCGACTTAGCTGCGTCGGCTCTAAGAGGGCTAAGATCGGCTGTCTGGCAGATCTTGGCTATATGCACGGCTCTTTATTTATCTGCTGAAGCGGATGCGGATTTGGATTTTCAATTTTCCCTGTTTTTCTTTTTTGTTATCGTCGATTCACAACTGTTTGAGAAGCTCTTTGGGTTTTAGGGTTTATTTTTGTTGATTTGTTATCTTTGTTTTGTTCGATTTGCAAGTATTTCCTCTGTGGAAATACTCGGGAAATCTGTATTTTTAAACACTACTAAAGCTCAACGGTTGACAGCGCGACAAATGTCCTGCTCCTGTTTTGGATTTTGTTTTGGGGATTGTTGTTGTGTTGATTGCACTTGAACGCGTTGTGTTGGATTACCAAAAAACTCACGGTGACAAAAATCTCAGGACGCGATTGCCGCGAGTGTCCTTTAACGACTTTTGACTGGGGGGCTGATATTCGAATTGCAGGACTTAATTCCTCTCGACTCGATTCGACTCGACTTTTGGGTCTTCCTGGGCTGTCGGCTGTTTGGTTGTTTGGTTGTAGATTTTGTTGGTTTCACACTAGGCTACTTGCACGGTTTATTTTGCTGAGGAACAGAACGCAACGACTGCTGGACTCGCTTGTCTGATAACGACTGAAGGACTCTCGCGAATTGCGTAGGATTTTTAGCAACAGCCAAACGCAGCGGGATTCTCTTCCTCTACCGTGCCGTTTGCCGTACCGGAGCTTCTCTGCCACCGTCGCTGTCGCCGTTGCTGGTCGTCGTTGTTTTCACCGCCTCCGTCGGCGGGCGGCCGGCGCAGAAGCATTACAACAGCGGAAGTGGCTAACAGCGGCAGAGAGAGAGTGCGAGGAGGAGAGCGAGAGCGAGCGAGCAGGACAATGGGCCGCAGAAATTGGGGAAGCCAAAGGGGGCCTAAGGGACGGACGTAAAGAGAGAGAGAGCCACTGAGAGCGAGAGCGAGCGCCGGATGCACACCCCCACTCTGCTCAGCCGGGAGCTCTGTTAACTTGTAGCCCGCATAAGCTACTGCCAGGGTTGTCGAGCCTGCTAAATGTTTGCCAGGATAAGCAGCTGAGGCACAAGCAGCAGAAATTCGTACAAGTGGAGAATGGGAGAGAAAACTCCCCCTGCAAAAACAATACGAGCTATTGGGAGAAATTCCCTTAGATTGGTTGATAAACCAATACAACTTTATTTTATATATATTTATTTTATATATTTTTTTAAAGTAAAGTAAGTCAGAATTCTTTTTATGTATTTTGTATTTATATTTCTTAATTTGATTTAACATGACATAAATTAAATTAGTTAACAGCAATCTACCTGTATACCTGACAAGAACCCTATAGTTAAGATTTCCCGAAAAACCAACAGACAAACTTATTAAGATGATCTTCAAAGCTTTCCTAAACATTTTTATAATAAATATATGTTAAATGTAGTATTAACTAACTAATACCTAATAAAAGCTAACATATATTTGTTATAAAATATAATATTAATCAAAAGCTTGGACAACAGTAAGAAAGTATTTTTCAAAACATTTTTTATTGTAGATCAGCATACAGAGTTGAATCGATCTAGGCCATCCATGTCCATTAGATAAAAACTCAATATTTCCAAATTGTATCAGGGGTTATAGCATCAAAATTTGTGATATTTTAAAAATGGTTAAGACTTTAAATTATAAATTTTATATGCTGATTTGTAAATCTAATAAAAAGTCTAAAACTTTTGGCTTGATGATTAATAGATCCCATGATCCTATTGCAACCAGAAAGTGTATACCAACTTCGGCTTCCAGAATTCCAATTCCTCTCATGTTTATTATTAAAAAATATAAAACATCATGAAAATCTAGCTCAACTTCCAAAATAATACTTTTAAATAAAAGTTTTGTACAAACCAAATACAAAATGTTTAATATTAATATCGCGATATATTATTTACATTAAATATATGTGCATATGTCTACTTATTTTCCGGTCCCCTTAATATATATATATTTCTTTTTTTTTAACTGCTTACTCTTTGAATCAAGAAAATTCCATCTTAATTATAAATATACTTGTGCAAACCTCAATTCACCTTTCCTCAATGCAACAAATTCAACAGTGATTCCTGGCTTTAGGCCATTACATTTACTACCCTGCCACCTGCCCCTAAGCCAGTAACGGCCCGCCAACAATGTTGCAATCGAAAACAAACAAACAAAAATCTTAGACATTCACCAAACATTCACTTTCAGCGGCAGGAGAAGTCAGTTAACAGCGAGAGAGAGACTCTCATTGCAACTACAACGGAGAGCAAGGATATCAAGAGAAGGAAATACCAGTCGCCACCGAGAGCGGGAGAGAAAGCGGAAGAGAGAGAGAGTTAGCGAAAGCGAGAGAGAGCTCGGTGCTCCACGCGCGTCATTGTTGCACCTTTATGTTTGTTTTCGTGGGTGGCCCGCAACTTGCTGGAGCAAGGGAGACCAGAGGCGAAGGGCCAACGAAGGGAGCCAGGACCTAAGAGAGGAAAGTGACGGGGAAGAGCCAGGAGCATGGGCGATGGGGAGAAGAGTCCTGGCAATGGCGCAAACAAACAACAATAGCGATTCGAGTCGGCAGAATGTCCATGTAACCTCTGCAGAGGGTGTCGCTGATGTCCCGATGATGACGACGATGACGACGAAGGGCTACGGAAAGGATAATGCCCATGTTTCCAGGTGAGACCTAACCCTTTGACGAACATTCGTCAGGTGAGGAAGAAGAGGTATACCACAAGAAACATTGTCTAGATAGGTTTCTTAATTTAAATAATATTATTTATTTGACTTCTCATTTAAAGAGGGCTTGTAATTTGTTTATATTAATTATATATTTATACAATTGTTCATAGTTTCTTAATGATATAAAAATTTATAAATAATCCTTAACAAGTCCTTGATTTTCTTTATTCTGCAGTATTGGAATTATTTTTAATATTTTACTTTTAAGGCAACTTTCCTTTTGAATATCAGTAATCAGTAATCAGTAATTTATTATTAATTAGTACTTTATTATACTTAAGCATATATAATATTTTGTTTGAAGTCCTTCAAGATCCTCCTAATCAAGATATCCATCCATATAATCACGATAATGTAACCCCTTATCCATTATCAAAATAATAATCGTTGACAACAACTTGTAACGCCATAGAAATCGTGAACGAGTGAGCGAACATCAAAGAATTCATCATCACTTAAATGCCCACTCATTACGAGCTTTATCACGAGAGCGTTCATCATCAGTGGGCCGTATCTGCATCATAATAATCACCATGCTCGTCGCCATCATCATCATCATCGTCATCATCGCCATCGCAGCAGTAGTCATCGTTCCCGTTCTCCTCCATTGTTGTTCCTCGTCGTGTGTCCCGTGTCTCGTGCGTTGGTGAAAGTGTCAACTTGACATTGCCTGGAGTGCACGCGCCACCGCTCTCTCGCATACTGACACACACACACTCCCATAGTGTCAGCGATGCTCTCCAGGATACGTATGTGTGTGCATATCCTTACAATCCGCTTGCGTCAAATATTTTGTTGGCCCCGGGGCAATGGTTGTTGCTGTTGCTCCTCGCTGACATGCGAATAATGCTCGCAGCTGGGAAATTTGCTCAAGCCGAAAAAGGACTCACGCGAGAGGCAGGACATTTGAGAGAGCGAAAGAGATTCACTCTCTCGCGGCGCAGGCTCGCTGATTGGATTTCCCCTTGGCTCGACAGCGCAGTCGGCGGCGACAGAGGCTGCTGCCATGGCAGCTTTATCAGTGCCATGAAATGTTGTTCCCGGAAAATAACCCAAAGGAAATGCTCTGCACACACACATGCACATCCGCATAAGGACTCCTACGAGTGTGTGTGTGTGTGGAGGAGCACCAGCAGCAGCAGCAGCAGCAATAACTGTGTACATGTAAATCCTGGTTTGTTTCATTTGCCGATTTGGAGCACCAACCTACTCCATCTCCCCCCCCCCCCCCCCCCCCCTGGCACCGCTCTCATCCGATCTCCCTCCGTCGCCGAAAAGCCCGCCGGCACTAACTTTGTACGCTTGATGATGATAATAATGTTGCCCCTTGCCAGTCACACCGAGGGAAAATATCACCCGAAATGGGTAATCAATTGGTAGATTCTTTCTAAGCTACAAAAAAGTAGTAGTTTTGGTGGAACTACTTTGCATGGGGAGTCCTTAAGGAAGGTAGCTGGAGAAATATGGCATGGAAGTAGTAAGAAAAGTAGGATCAGGGTTTTAAGAAAACTCATCAGCAAGAGTTGTCAATATAGAATATTCAATTATTATATAAAATATTAAATATAAAATATGCACTTTTTTTATAGCAGTGCATCCGAACCGAATCCAACCCAATCCCAATCGCAAACTCAAACCCAGACCCGGGACCCAGCCTCGCCCCAAAAACCCCTGCCAATCCAATCCAATCGCACGGCCACACCAGACATCGTCTATGGAAATTCGCATGCCGATTTTCGAGCGATTGCAATTGATTTGTAATGTATTTCATTGTTGTGTGTGTGTGTGCAGGATCTGATGGGGGACAAAGAGCAGGGCAGCGACGGAGCGGAGGTATAAAATTTGTATTGATTATTTCTATTGCCTTTGTTCGCCGGTCGTCGCTTTTGTTCGCCATCTAATGATAGCTACGGGGGCATTAAAAATGTCACACACAATAGTTTTTCCTTCTTTTCCATTCCGGCCTGCAACAACTAGCCAAAAGTAGATAGAGAGCAGGACTTTAAGGCCGCAGACCAGTGAATAGAGTGGACCGAGTGGCAGGTGGGGCAGGGTGCGAGGATAAATTGTAAACTTGGCCGCATAACGCCGCCAGGACACGCAGCAAAAGTGGCAGTGGGGAAAATGTCCGTGAAGGGGCGGCTATCGGCTGGGGAATTGGCATGTGTACAAGTCAATTATGGGTCAAAATCCACACAGGAGCTGAGGCGAATCGACTCAAGCTGAACTGAGCCGAGTGGCAAACACTTGAAGATGACGCCAATGCCAATGCCAATGCCGTTTGGCGTTGCCTTTGGTTTTCTTTGCTTTCCTTGGCTTTACTTTGCCTTTCCCTGGCCCTTTCCCTTTGGCTTTTCTCAGCGCAGCGCAGCTCAACGCACAATTTTATGAGTTTTTGGCTGCGCTCGCTTTTTTATGCCCAGCAAAGCGTTGACTGCAAGGGTATATAAGGTGTATTTTGACCCCACATCGTGGCTAATTCCACAATTTGGTTACTTTGTAAGTCGTTTTTCCACTATTTAAGGGATTTTTATGTCCAATTATGACTTTATAGCTAAGAAAGAGAGCTTAGAATATATATTATACACGAGTCGAGTGGGGTTTTCTATTAAAATACTTCTAAATTTAGGTACATGTGGAAGTGCTTAATTTTAAAATGATAAATATAGGGGGGAAAAGGGCTAAAAACACTTTTTCTTAAGTAGATGTTTTCTATAGCTCATTCTACCTCATATCACAGCCATCTCTTTGCATTCCTTATTTCCAAATGAATCGATTTTGACTTATATATGGCTATTGAGATTGACAGAAATGGTTCTACCGGGTATCAGGGATTCGTGGAAATCAAGAAATATAATACAATTCTTAATTTCGATTTTTTGCGCCTTTGGTGTATGGATGGATGCAAGATGTGTGCGAGATGAAAGGGGGCCAAGACTTGGGACCAAGAAACCGGGGTAAGCTGAGGCGGCAGCCATTGGCCATTGCAAATGAAACATGTTTGGCTTTATCGCATTTATTGACGACTCCGCTGGGACGTTTTGCTTGCCTTTTTCCACCGCCTCCGAAGCCAGATCAAACAATGCCACATGGGAAGCGCTGCTGGGCGGTGGGAGTAGAGAAGCGTTTGGGGCTGGGATTCCCCTCTCTCAAATTGCGCTATCGAGCAGCTCCAAACAGACTTATAAAAACATTATTTTATGTTCATGTGAGTGTGCAAGGAGGGAGAGTTAAGCGGCGAGTGGAGGAAGGCGGAAGACGGAACTAAAATCACTTAGAAAAGCAGTCATAGATAAACAAGGAGAAATGATGAATGCCAACGGAATCAATATGCTGCTCAAGCTGAATTTCACGCTGATATTGATTCAAAAATCGCATATATAATGAGCTTCAAGATTTAAGTTTCTGGCTTTCCATTCAAACTGTACTGAATCTTGAACTATTTTAAGACTAAACTTGATATTTCCATGACACCTTGATGAGTAAGTAGAGTAAAAGAGACTTTACTAGGACCCCTGCAAGTTTAAATAAATTCCAAGGTTTTGAATAAGTTACTCTGTTGGAAATCCTCCACTGGAAGTCCGGTCACATTTAAGCAATTCTGCTTGTTAAAAGCTTACGCCGCGCTCTTGGCTTTAAACCACGCCAGCAAATGCCACTTCATTCGGCTGATATTTGTGGCCAGAAGCGGCACACACATACCAACGCACACACCAGCACACTGGCAGAAAAACAGCAAAATCACACACATCCTTTTGCCATCAATTCTCTAAGCAACAAACAAGCACACGCACAAGCCCGGCCAAAATGGAGAGAGATGCCGCAACACGCAAAGCTCTTTTCACTACAAAACGGAAGTACATAGAACCAGGAAAACTGCGGGGAAATTCTGTGGGGGAAAGGCAGGCCGCACACTCGCACAAGCTTAGAGAAAAATACTGTGGCAAAAACTACTATAACACACAATCGCAGGAAGGGTGGCTGGTCGGGGGCGAGTAGCTGCTGGGAAACAGGAGAGCACAAGATATTCATTCTATCGTAAAATAGGTGAGGCATGTGTGTGTGAGTGTGGAAAAAACAAGCGCCAACGCTCTGGTCAACGGATAACAAAACATAAATAATAACGACAGCCGAGCCAGTAGGGGATGCTGGTAGGAGAGCGAAGAATCGGGGGAATATATATGTAACTATATACCAGGGGTATCTGGCGTGTGGTGCCCCAGGGCACCGGCACCTTCAGATCGCCGGAGATCTCACTTGAACATAAATGGGACAAGGAAAATATAGTCCTCCGCCTATAAGAAATACAATTATTACCTTTGAGATTTCAATTTTGACTACTTAAAACCACAAATTAAAAGGTGATTTGAAATATTTAAGAAATTTCTCTATTTAAACTTCTGTATATTTAATACACTCCCCATTAGCTCTTATTAAACACCTTTGTACAAATGTTAAATACTCTTTAAAGTCCATAAAGGGAAATGTGTGTTCAATAAATACAACAAATCAATTGAAAGTCGACAGAAAATGGGTTAAAGATCGCTTTTATTCATCAGCAAAATATTTCCAGAACCGATTCCCATTCAATTGAAATGGAAAACGCTTTGGGCTTCGGCTCCGGCTCCGGCTCTGGTCCGGCTTGGCTTCCTGGAATATCCTTAATCGCCATGTCCTATCGGTTTCCTGTGAGCCAGAACAAAAACAACCAGAAATCAGACCGGACAAGAGCCGAAAACGGGTAGTCGAAGCCAAGAGGGGCGCAGGGAAAGGTGGCGAAAATCCCCACTGGATGGAGAATAATGTGAATGTGAACGCGCATATAACTCATTTATTTATTTACTATACTATACGTATTTATACATACATATAGAGTCAGAGTTGTGGTGGAGCACAAAAAAGAAAACAAAATTTTTGGTGAATTTATAAATAAGAGAAACGGGGAATATGTGGGCTTTAAAGAGGAGAACAGCTTCAAATTCTTGGCACCCCTCGATAAATATACTCGTGTTTGTGTGAGGGAATTTTGTTGTACACCGAACCAAAAATGTTTAAAAATATATTTAATACATAGAATTCATTATAAATAAAGATAAATAAGATTTTGTTGCCCTTTTTCAAGGAGATTCTTATGGCTTTTTCAAGGATTTTTTTTTGTTCTTATCTTCTAATTCTGCATTGATTTTTCTTAAGGTGTAATTGTGAGCTTGCGTGCATTGAGGCTTGCGTTTGATTTAATAGTTTATTAAGATACGCGCTCCAAGTGCAGATTACGGCGGGCGAATTTGCTTTGTGGTTCCCCTTGGAAACCTTCGTTTGAGCACTGAATAACCACCCACAAAACCACCCCCTTCTCGCAGCACTATTACCACCGCCCCCGCCCAAAACCCTCGGCAAGACACTTAAATGCGACGACCACTGGATTTTGGCTGTGGTTTATGGGCTTGAGCCGGGGCATAAATAGATTTCGGGTTTCTCGCATTGAAAGGCAGTGAGGAGCGGGCGAAACATGAGTTTCTGCACTAGCCGGTAAGTTGTATTGGTGCACAAATATATTTCCCGGTTGTGAAGCTGCTGAAATCGATGCACGAATAAAATCCAATTGAGCGGGCACTTAATCACTCGATTTGTGAATGCATTTACCCCGCCGTTTAGTATTTACCGCGGTATTTATTGTGGTATTTACGCAGTGTTTATCACTGAGCGCTAAGTATTTATTTTCATATTTATCTCATTGCTCAGCGCAGTTATTGCTTCATTTTCATTGCCAATTTGTTGCGCACCGAGGCACGGCCACGAGCACGGCGGGTAGGGGTTCATTTAAAAGGCCCATAAATTAATATTTTCACGCTTTAAATGCCACAACAGGATACGTACACACGGAGAACGGGAGCACATATTATACACATTATGGGTCTGTATGTGTCTGCCCGCTAGACGATTAAAATGGCTGTTAATGACAAGTGAACGTTATAAATTACAGCAATGAAGAAATTCTTTTTTTCCCCACGACGAGGGGGTTGCTTTTCCCGGGATGATGATGATGATGCTGCCTAGGGTAGATGGCTGATGAGTTGTATCTGCCGGAGACACTGAAGTCTGCCTAATTATTTAAGATCAAGCGGCTGGGAAATGCCAATGCCAATGCCCCAGCGTTTCTCTGTTTCTGGCAAACAATGGAAATTAAGGCCGAGGTATAGACAAAGTCACAGCTCGGGCTCCGATATAATGATGTTGTCTTGGCCTGCTTTACGCCCCGATGTTATTAATGATGCCCCATATGACACACACTCGCTCGCATACACCTTCAGCGACCTCCGACTGAGCTGGCGTTTTTGGTATCGTTGCTTTTAAATTACGTATACGTAATATTTGCAGCAGCGCCAAGAGAGCTCGCTGCACTGAGGGAAAAGTTGTAACTATGGAGACTTGTAACTTAAATATCTTAGATATATAAAGAACTTACACCTTTTGGAAGTTCTTTAAAGTAATTTTAAGGCAAAACTTGAACAACTATTTTCCCGAGTGCAGCTTTTCGCTTTTGCCACCGCTCTTCCTCCTGTTTAGGCAGATGTCGGATGTGGTGGATGGCTGAGAGGGTGGAGCAGCCTGCTGGTTGGGGTTTCCAGTGAGCGATTGAACCAGCAAACAACAACAAAAGCACCAACAGCAGCCGGAGCAGCAGCAACGGCAATAAGGATGATGACGAGGACGCCAGGACACGGTGAAATCAATGTGTGTGATTTGCCAATTATGTGGGTTATACTGCCAGCGTTTTGGGTGTGTGTATCACCGGGTGTACCGGAGAGGGTGAGTGTGTGCGCCTCGTCATTACCGCTGTTTCCATTTCCGGCAGACAGGCGAGGCTTCGATGTCAATTTCATAAGCAATTTACGCAGACAGGAGTGCAGGAGCGGGGAATTCGTTGGGAGAGCAGCAGCAGTTTTCGGGTGAATCCCATTCGATTTGCCAACTGTTGAGGCCCAACGAAAAATATATATATTCCGCATTTTGGGGGGCCCGGGAAATTGAGTAGACCCCTAATTAACCAATTTTCCAATCGACACAGAGGAAAAGCGAGAAAAACTCACACGTTCCAGAAGGTCCCTAGCCCACTCGGACTTGTCCTAATTATTGTCCTGCCATAAACAACAAAAGGACCCCAAAGTAATGGCCGCTATAATTCACAGTTACTTATTGTTTATCTGTCCGTTTGCCCCGGCTCAATGTGGGCCATAATTTAACTGGCCGAATCTTTTGGCTGCGCCCCCCTTAGCTTGGTTCGATTTTACGGCCTTCTGGGAAAGGAGTCCTTGCTCTTGCCACCTCTCTCTCACTCCCTCTGTGATTTAAATGATGCGAATTAATTTGGAGAATTTTCAACTCCCCCGACTTGCTGCAACCTGTGCAACAATGGCAAGGATAACTCCCAGCAAAAGGAGCTGCAAACAATTGCCGGCTGGGACGAGAGAGAGAGAGAGGGAAAAACAAGGCCAAGGAAAATCTCAGTGCACATAACCGAAAGCCAAAATCGTGGCCATAACTATGTGCGGCTGCAGCCAGAGAGAGAGAGAGTGAGTGAGAGAGAGGGAGCTCTGGAGGAAATGGCAAACAGACAAAAAATAAAAATACAGCAAAAAGTGTATGCGAAAAACAAAAGGAAACACAGCACGGCACACGGAGCAAAACAATGCAACTCGGGGGCCTTCGATGTGTGTGAAGGGGGTGAAAACTCGCAGAGCCACAGCAGATTGCATAAAAAATAGTTGAAGAGCCGGACAGGAGCAGCAGCTATAGCAGCAGCAACAACAACAATAGCCAACCAAGCAACCACATTGGTGGGAAACATCTCTTTTGGCCCAAATATAAGGGCTGAGCTGAGAAGGGAGAGCCGCTGGTTCGTTCATTCGAGTAGGCGAAAGTTTAAACAACTATTTATTATAAAATACAGCTACAACTACAAAATACTCAAATGAAATAAGTTAGCTAGTGGAGAGTGCGGCATATTTGATTACCTGGGAGGGGGCTTAAAATGTATTCAAAAGAGGCTTAATTTAAATTAAAGAAGAACTTCAAAAGCTGCAGACTTAGTATTTAAAGAAAAGTATATAAATTATAAGATGTTTTATAATTTATTTTAAATTTCTTAAGATTACTGGTTACATTTTCTAAAACTTTAATCAGCAGGAATTCTTTAAAATATTCATCCTCTTATTACCTTTCGTAAGATATTTAACAACTTAAAATTACGTGTAAATATTGCTGTTTCTAAAAGCATAAATTAGGTGTTTAGAGAGAATTGAATAGTCATAAAAATATGTTATATTCCTTTATATGATATGCTTATATGATAGCCTCAATCTTCGACCCCCCACCTGCGGTCTCCGTACTTTCACAGGGTATTAAAACTATTTAACTTATACATATACCCAGGGATAAATTCAAGCAGACAACAGCTGAGCGTGAAGGTGGCATCAGCTTTTTTCGAGACAGCAGGAGGTCCAACCAGAGCAACCAAACCAAACCAAACCGAACGAAACGAAAGGAGACCAGGAGCACCCGATCCGACCAGGCCAGACCAGACCAGAGCCATCCAATCCATCCAGCACAGATGAGAGAGCACAAGGCACGGTGGGTAAATTGGAAAGGGTTATAATATTTCAACAGATATTTATATGTTTTATGATTAAAATTATACATTTTCTGCTAGAATATTTCAAGAAAAGAAAAGGTTTTAAAATATTTTATAAAGAAGATCTTGAGGAGTTTTTGGGAACCTATTTATAAAAGAAAATATGATAGATGTTCAGAAATTCAGTTTCCAATCTTTATAAAAATTATAAAACTGTATTTAAGCCTTACTTAAGTTATATAATTCTCTTAATTCTCAAGTTATTAATTAAACCCGGCTTGATGGCCCAAAAATATATAAAACCACTGTGCGTTGGAAAAGCGGGAAAAGCGATGCCGTGAAGCCTCAACAGCCGAGCCAAAGGAGCAACTTTTACGTGAAAATGTTCAAAATTTAATCAAATTAAAGTGAATGCGCCGCAGGCGAACATATTTCGCACGCCGAAGGATGCGGCAGCAGCGAACGAGAGGCTCGCAGGATGTGCGATGAGGATAACAGGCGGCTGGCTGGCAGCTCTGCGCAAGTTTAATATGTAAATTGTTTTCGCTCGGCCCACTCTTGTTGCTGTTGCCGCAGTTGTTGCCTCTCCCGTTGCCTTCGACATTAAGTGGTTATCATAGCCATTTATGAGGCTGTTAAAAAGTATCTCATTAAACATAAATGGCCGCCCGCTCAACTAGAACCGCACAGATAGACAAAGTATCTATATTGAAACGCTTTGGCCGCTAGCCGGTTAGCCGAAAAAAGCCAAAGCCAAATCCGTATACAAATCCAGAATCCCCGGTATCCGACGGTCGCAGCTGTTTCCAGCGGTTTCTGCATTTGGGAAAGGGGTTTTCCGCTAGCGAAAATTTCCTCAAACTCACAAACACACACAGCACACACACTTGTGTGTACACAGATATTCTATCCAAATTCCGTTTACCTGTCAAACTTTTGCCATTTGTGGCCAACATATTTTGAAGTTGGCCCGCACTCACACACACACCGGCACACAGAGCATTCTTGTCAGCCCCAATGCCACCCCACCCCTTCTCCCAAAATTTTCCACCTACCCACAGTTGAATATTCCACCCCCTTGCTCTTGCCCCATCAGGCCACATTCATACCCTCAGCAATTTCCCAGAGACAGAGCCACGTTTATGCCTAAACTTTGTCAATTATTTGCGGATTTAACATTTGTAGCTGGTGCGGATTTTGATTTTTGATTCGAGTTTAAAAGGCAGGCATTACAACAACAACAATAACACTCCGGGTGGCAAGTTCATAAGCTCTGCCATGACACACTTTGGCTACTTGGCAAAAATCAGATCCAAGGGAGAGTGTGTATATTCTAATGGAAATTGAATGGAAAATTGAGGGGGCAAAACTTGAATTTGAAGGAAATTAAAATTTATAGATATGTTTTTGTGAAAAGGATTTTCAATTCAACAAGCAAGAACGAGCTGTAGAAAAAATAACATGACAATTTTTGGTAGATAGATTCTTAAGGAGAAAGTAAAGGATTAAGATTATTTTATAACAAAGAGACAAAAGCTTAAATAGATTAAAAAAATATATTTACATATTTTCAAATTGGATTAATTAAATTTTAAAGTGTCTCAAACTTTTTTGTATTGGGAAAAGGATTCTTATTTAAGTTTGGTTAAGAAAACCATGCTTTTTTAGCACAAACTAACCTCTAAAATTAAAATAAAATATTATTTACACCTATAACCATAACTTATAATTAATTTAATTATAAAACAATTGCTTTTATTACAAATTATACAAAAAAAAAAAAAAATGCTGAAAATTACACCTTGTTCACTTTGAAATGTTTTATTTGCATTTTCCTTGCCCCGCTTTGTACCAGCATCATTAGCGTGATTTTTTATTAATCAAGAATTTTTTGCAGATATTCATTCTTGTGTTCAGCCACCTGTATTTCCTTTTTTTTAAGTTAGCAAACATTTGGAATATGCATATCAAATAACTATCAATGACGTCCAACGGCTGCCAATTGCAAATGTTGAAGTCTCGCAACAAATTATCAGCGCAGCCGTCAGCGGCACCTGTCGTGTCCTTTTGCCAAGCCCTCCCTATATAATATATACCTAATATATATATAAGGTATCTATCACCCACACAATCTCCAAAAAAAAAGGAAAAGCTCACCTTCATTTCTCCCTAGCTCTCACAGTCCAAAAGTTATAAAAAAAACAAGAAAGAAAACAGACAACGAATATTGGCATAGAAAAATCAAAAATGAAATATAAGAATCGAAGAAAGAGAGGGGTGAATCGCAACGAGAAAGAGTTAGACATATATATTGTACTATATATCCAGAGATTGAGCCAGAGCAGATGATGTTTGTTGACGTTGAGTTTGATGGCAACACTTGCAATTTTGCAATTTGATTATTTTTTTGGCAAAAGCTAAATAAATATGTATGCAAAGTGGGCAGGACAGAACAGGATGGCTCTTGCGCGATCCCAGCACCTGGCGGCGACTGCAGCCTAGGTCCATCTCGCTCCCACGCACACTCGTTTATTATGCGTGGCCCGGCGAAAGTTTGCAAAGTAATAACGCCGCAAAAGTTCAACTTCAATTGAAATAAATTAATTTCAACATTCGGACTGACAGCGCCAACTAACTGACAATTACACACACTGCAGAGACTCTCAGCGTGCCGCCCGTCGCATAAAATAGTTGAGTAACTATTTTTTGTGTGTGTGTGTGTCTGTGTTTTTTTTTTTTTTTTGGGTTCCCCAGATCCTGCTGTTGCTCCTGCTGCTATGCTCCTCGCTTTCTCCCTATCTTTTGTTGTAAATGTAAAATAATAACGACAAAATTGCACTTTCAACTTTTTGACTTTTTCACATGCCATTGTCTGCAGCAGAAAGTTGAATTAATCGACCCAACCCCTGAACTTTTGCACCCCCTACGCCCCAGAGTCCCGAGCCCCGAGTCCCCAGCAAACTGCAGTCAGACGCATACTTCCGACATAGTTTGGCTGCCACGACGACTGTTTCATCTTGATTGATTACATATTTTACAAGTTATTGCACGCGGGAGGTCGGATGTTCGTCGAAGGCGGAACCGGAAGCCGGCGAAAAGGGGTGAGAAACACACGTATTTATTAGATTTATGGCCCGGCTTTCATGTTCAGTTCGGTTCGGTTCGGTTATAATGGATTCTGCCAAGTGTATTCACACAACTTTTAATGTATTGGAATTTCTCTGTGTCTCAAATCTTCCCCTCTCTCCGCAGTAATTCTTCTTCTCTCTCTCTGTGAGTTGCTGTCTCTTTCTGAAATGCGCCAACATCGCATCCGTCGCACACCCGAAGGTACTAAAAAAGTAAAACTCATGTCGAAAGCGGTAAGCTGTGGCAATTGACTGAAACTGCCGGTTTAAATTAGAAAAGTTTGCACAATGTAAGTGTACAACTCTACCCCGCACCCTGCTTTCTCCACTCTCTCTCTCTCACAGATACACCCACAGAGATACTCACACACATAGAGCCATGTGAGGGGCACATTCGAGCGTGTTAATTTAATGGAAAAAACGATGCCAGGACACACAGCATTTGCCATTGATGGGGACCCTCCTCTCGAATGAAAAAGATGTCTGCGCCTGGTCAGGAATTTGTCACAGGACCAAATCCACCAGAATGGGCTGGAAAGTATTACTCGTTGGGAAATCTATGACCCGAGCAACAGTTCACATCTAATTTACCTAGAAGTATTTGCTGGACATAACATATATAACGAAACAATACGTTTGCGTTTAAATTGAAATCGCAGGCGATTTCAGAAATTTATGGGGAAACTCAATGGAGTGTGGCCGTGGAAAATACCACAGAGAAATTATTAATTTTTATATTGAAAAGTGAAAAAATGATAAAGCTGCATGGCGGCTTGAGGTTAAGATGGCTTTATTTGGAAAATAATTAAGAGAACAGCAGTCGAGCTTGATCGAGTGTGAATACCTGTTAACCGAACATTTAAGCATTAAATTAAAATATGAATTGCTTAAAAGTTTGCTTAAAAATATATAGGAACTAAAAGTAATTCATTATCCCACTACAAATACATTTGTAACCCTTTTTAAAGTTTTCTTTACTACCAAAGTCACCTATCATAACTAACTGAATAAATTTCGCCCTAGTAATGCCTTACAAAAGGACCTCCCACTGAATGTGCAGGACTATTATTTAGCCCATAACTATTCGCCTTCAAGTTGATAAAATAACTCGGTCTAAGCCGGGCCAACGCCGAACCCAATCTATGTATATAATCCACTTATGGCTTATACTTATACGACCTGTTCGTGTACGCACCTCAACTCGACATTAAAGGATTTACCCAACTCAACGATTTCGGGACTGGGACTTTTTTTTTTTTTTTTGCAGCACACGCACTCCAGAGGAATAAGGAAGCCGAGTCCTCGTTCCGCTTTTCTTTTGTTCCGAGCAAACAGTCATAAATCCTAGCCAAGTTCAAACTATATCTGCTGCCCTGGACCGTTCTGCAAAAATTCCTCCTGTTTTTTTATGGCGCACTTATATGTGGGACAGGACAGCGTAGCCCAAAAATCCATTTCACTTATTCCCATGCACTTTTATGGCCCTAGTCCGCCAACAATTTTGCACATTAAGAGTGAACTTTTTTACATGACATATGTATGCCAGTCCTCCCACTCTCCACCCACAGAAGCGCCCCAAAAATATAACTAACACAAATACACATTTCATATTCATGGTGAGGAGCGCTTAAAAAGCAAAGAAATTAACTCCAGCCGAAAGTTCGGGGGAGCGAGAGTAGAGTAAAGCCTGTCGCTGCGACATGTGTAAAAAAGCCGAAGGGAAAGTGCTACCATGAGGGCAAAGTGGCAGAGGGTGGTGCGGAGAGGCCTACTTAGCCCTCCCCCCGAATCCCGTCCTGCGGAGAATGTCCCCTTTTCTCCGGCTGCCACACTATTTTCTGCTTAGTCGGCTCATCTGCATTTTATGGTCCAAAAATATCATCATCATTTTTTCGCATTTCATTATGGCACTGAATGCGTGTGTGTGTGTGCGAGTACACTGAGCGGAAAAGTATCCAGGCGTAGGTAAAATGGAAAAACTATAATGGAGTTAAAGAAGCATTTTAATTATAAATTTTTAAAATATATTTACATATTTTCAGGGTCCTAATGAAGACCCTGTCAATGTCAAAAACAGCTGCATAACCTAGTCTATGTTATGTTAATATTCAAATCCTTTAAAATTACATTACATTACTAAATATAAACTGTAAAAATAAATCTAAAACAAAAGCAACCCCTCCCCATTTTAATGTTAATTTTTTTCAAGTGCCTTTAGGTCTGCCTGTATTAGTGTCCCAGCGAAAACTTAGCAGCGTCATTTAGTATGCTTCATTTCATTATGTATCTTCCCGTTTTCCCCCCCAAAAAACCCCGGGAAAAACTCCTTCCAGAGATGGGCTAAAAACCCCTGGAAAACCCCTCGCCCAACTGCCTACGTCTACGCTCTTTTTTAAAAACTCTTAACTTTCGCTGCAACCGCAAGCATTTTGGGCCGCATTTTGTGGGCAATCCTTCCTTGTGAGCCAGGTCCTTCGTTTTTGGTCCTGGCAAACGGTGCGAGAAATTGTCCTCCCTATCATTCTTTCCTCCTCCTCTCCTTTTTCTCGATGAAGGGAGGAGGTTTCCCCTTCGTTTGCTGGCTCCCTGTTTTTTTTTTTTTGTTGCTTTTGATGTCGCCTGCAATTTTTTTCTAAAGATATCTTTTTTTTTGCGCCATCACCGTCCTGCGTAGGAAAACTCCTTTGGGTGTCCCTGCCATTTGCCTCGCTCTAAGCCTGCCGCCATCTCGCTCTATACCCCATTTGCTGTCCCACTCTGTCAGTCATTTTTTCCTCGTAATTTTCATAAGCAGCCGTTAGACGTTGGATTTATGTTTTTAAACGCCTTTTAATATGCGAGAGGATATTCGCGCGTAGCTGCAGAGATCCCCGGCAAAACACAAAGCCACTCGCAAATGCCGCATAGCCAGCGTCCTAGCCACGCCCCCCGGCAGTCCTTGTCGCCCCGTTTTCCTTTGCCTTCTTTTGGCCCTTAAGCCAAGCCCCCCAACCCGACTTTTGGGGGTCCTTGCAGTGATGCCAAGAAGTCATATTTGAAAAAAAGGGACCTACTTGTGGCATAAAGAGAAAATTAATTAATAATTTAAATAATAAATTTATTAATAACTGAGCTCATTAGTTTATTTATTAATTAAGCTTTTTATCACTAAGCTGGGCAATAGTGAATATATGAAAATGTTTAAAATACATTCTTAGGGAAAGGAAGTTGCGAAATCAAGCAATTAATTATATTAAAATACAATTTAATAAAAATCAAATATTAAATATAATAATTAATCATTTCTACTTGAAGATTTTATTAAAATGAATGCTATATAGATATTATTTTAAATAATCAACCATCTAACTCTGGTAACCATTCTTTCTCCAAAAAAAAGGACAACTTGCCAACACTGACTCCTTCTTTTTTGCGGCTGTCTACTTCTTGGTAACGCCGCGCAAATCCAGTGAGAATGCGTTTAAAAAAATATTATAATAATAACATTACGTAAATAATTGTTGGCTGCTGTTCGGGCTGCTCGGGTGGTTCCGAGGCCTCACTTCCGTTGGGGCAGGGGCGTGTTTGGGAGGCACGCGCCTCTGGAATAGCAACGGAAATCAGCTGCGTGTTGATAAGCACGCATATATAGCTCCAAGGAGAGCTGCCAGCAGTTGGAGGGCAAAGGATCCGGGGGGGCAGGACTTGGCTCAGTTTCCTTGTCTTATATGCATATGTAGGGCTGTAAGGGTGTGAGAGTGTGCGGGTGTTTAGGTGCCATTTGCGTGCGTATTTTTGGTGTGCTTTTGCGGTTAGCTGTTCAGTCGAATTTAGGAAAAAGTCAAACACGTCGAAGTGGGAAATACATTTCAAATATCAAATAAAAAGGAAAAACAATAAAGTATTCTGGTCTTGACTGGGATGAAGTTCTATAATAATCTATTTAAAAATAATCTATATTAAATATAGTAAATAATTTTTAGAAATAATGTGAAAGCAGCACATTTCTTTAAGAAGTATATTCTTGTACCTGCTTTCAGGAATAGGAGAGTAAACAAAGAATATTTTTTCAAGATCAGTCAGTATATACAGATATTCTTCATCTTTCTTTCTTAATCTTTCTTTATAATCACAATAACTATGATAATTATCAAAGTTAAACCCAGACCCTACAAAATTTCTAAGGTAGCAAGGCTTTATAACCAGTTACTTGTTATCCCAAAAGCAATAAGTTATTAAACGCTTATTTATGCATAAAACTATCATATAATTCAAAGGATCCTTCTCTTGAATAAAGGGTATATCACCATAAAAGGGGGACAGAGAAAAAACCGAAAACAGAGGCACATTTGTAACGCGCTGTCTAACAACAAAATGTGCGTGTGGCTCACGATGGCTGCAGACAGCAGCAGTTCACAGCAGTTTCTCCTACGCCTTTGCCGAAATTTTGTTGTCATCATCACTTTAAGAGCGGTGGTTTAAGGTGGTTGAGAGGGGGAGGTAAGGGTGACTGGGTGGCTACATGGTGTTGCTGCCTCTGTAGAAAGCCAAAGCAAGCGACGCCTGTCAGACACAAAGTTATCTTCGCTTCGTCTTGGCAGCCCCTCCAACCTCCGGTGGTTGTTGTTGTCATCTTCCGTTTTTAATTTCATCTGCCATTTACTGCTACTTATGACACATCCTTTTGCAAGGACACCTCGCACCACACCACACCACACACCCAGTGCTTCCCGAAAATGGGAAATATTTTTTTCGGCTTTTTTGCTATCATTTTTTGGTGGCATTTTGCTGGTCTTTTTTTCGGCATTTTGCATACCCTTGATTGAGGTAATTAGATTCTGGGCACGAATTTGCTGTGATATATGAATGTTTTTTAATGACAATTGTTTTAATAGTTATAATAATTGTCGGGGAAATGTAGCTGATGTAGTTATTTAGTTAATTTGGGTTATGACATTTATTGAAGGTTTCTTGGAGATACTTTCTCTTAGGAAAGTTTCTTGAGGAAAGAGATCATGGTCACACTTTATTAAAAATATTGTAGCATAGCTCTATTATTAAATTAAATTTAATCTTAAATTGATTATATATTTTAAAAAAGGCAAACTTAAATATATTTATAGAAGGTTTTATTGGAAATCAAAAAGTGTGAAGTTTACTTGACATTTTTATGAGTTCAAGAGTTCATGGTCACACTGGAGTGACAGTACAGTGTCATATCCACATTAAATTTAAATTTAATATATAAGTTAATATATTTAAAGTATCCGAATTATTGTAACAAGATTGTCTGCGATTATTTTCACATTTTTTCTTCAATATTCAGGGCAAGGGTATCACAGTTTTCGATTTGAAAATATTCAAGTTCATTTAATTTTTTTTTTTTGGTTTGCAGATTTTGTTGAAATATATTTTTGTATATTTTTTTTTTCGGGCTCTTCTCCCCTGGAACTTACCTTGGGATGTGCACGGCGCGGAAAAGCTACTTTCGGATCGACCTGCGGGCGAAAGAGAGAAATGGAGAATTATAGAGCGAGGCGATGGGGAAATCCGAAAAGAAATCGTATGCTTAATGACATTTAAATGAAAAGAACATTTCGCACAACTCTTCATATTAATAGCCGGGCATAAATCTTGCATAAGCCTGCACTGCACATTAAATGAAATTGCCCCAAGAGGAGCGGTGGGATGGGTGGCCGGGCGACCTTGGGGGTGGTGTCTGTGCTAGTGGGCGACTTCAAGCTGAGCACGCACGAATTAACGCGTAACAAATTGCCCGGCCAGCGGGCGTAAGGAGCATAAGGATGGGGGGGAAAAAGCGAACAGCTTCTCTGCCCAATAAGCAGCGTCATTAAAAATAATTAAAAATCATAAAAATTCAATTTTAAGCATTTTTTTTTGCCTGGTCTATCTTTTCAGCTTTCCCTCTCTCACTCTCTCTTCTGTGACTCCATCTGCTGCGGCTTTCATATTAGTGCAGGGAGACAGCTCGGCTTGACAGCTGAAATATAAAAAATCAGGGACCGCGCACTCGACGAGGGTGGCACTAAATCCTGGCAGCTGAAGTGCTGCTGTTGCATTTATCCTGACTATCTCAAGCCAATGAAGGAGCACCCAGTGCAAAGTGGGGCTCAAGGAAGCAACGCAATATCCTCTGGCGATAATAATTCGCACATACACATACACACACACACACACACTGCGATGTGGTTGTGGAAAATCTGTCACAGGATAGGCAGGACATGCGGCTTGCCGTTCGCCGTGTTGATTTCCTGTTTGCAGGACGAAAAACAAGGGCAGCCGCATGGCGGGAAATTGATTTTTAGATTAAAATTAAAACTAATCAGCGCTGAGTGCCGAAACATTTTGGAGGATGTTGTCGATGCTTTTGGCCTTTTTGAAACACATCAGGCCGAAAAACCGTAACGAAATGAAATGAATTCGTTTCGTACGGTTTCGTTTCGTTTTTCGTGGCTGTGCAGCCAAACGGAAACACGAAAATCCATGACCAGCGGAAAGTCAGCAAGACGAAAATGTACACAGGCAAAAGTAATGGTAATTTAAGGTATATTAAAAGAATCAATTAAGTTATTATACTAATTTAACAAACAGAATTAGCTCTTTCTAAGGTAACATATTTTGTTGCCCAATTCTAATATTTACTAAAGAAAACTCAACAAAAACTTAATAAAAATGTTCTCTTTTCATTCTTTTTACGTTCTTGAAAGTGGTACTATTTTTTTCCAGTGTCCTGTATATATTTGTTCCCCCCACATCTATAGATATAAACATTACACGTATATAAATGCAGTTTGCGAAACAAACAAAATTGTTGGAGGCAGCGGCACAAAAAATTACACATAAATGCTGGCTGCGCATTTTATTTACAGTTGGCAGGCATAAAAGGATGATCGGATGGACATTGGACAAACGGACAAACGGATGGAGCCAAACAGCGAAGCTTCACTCAATTAGGCTAATGCCAATGCGGCGTATGCGTAATGCATGCGGAATATCATTACAGAATTTCCACTGTAGTTGCCGCCGCCAGCTAATCAAATGCGATTTCCACCTGTATAGAAAATGCGGAAGGAAGGCACTGTCGGAAATGTATTTATACAGCGGAATGTTTGAAGCTCTATGGAGTTGATTAATTAAACGGATAAAAATGTGCCTATTTCCTGTGCAAAATCTTAGTAGGAAATTGAAAAGCCAAGAAGAGATAAAGAAGTGGCTTATTAAAAAATTAAAATGAGTTTCTTTGGAATTTCTGAAAAAAACTGTATTTATTTTAGTAATTCAAAAAATTTATTTATTTAAACAAATAAAACAAATCTGTGAAAGTAGTAAAATTATGATATTATGACACTTTATTGTTAATTTCATTCATTGACAGGTCACACTTTTTTCTAAAAGTTTTAGAAATTGTATTAAAATATTTGATATGTTTATAAAATATTATAAAGTTGTATTCATTTATTTAAAGATTTATATTCATTAAATAAAATACTTTAAGTAAAGAATTCCACAATACAGTGTCATAGTTCTGATACTCAATAAAAGAAAACTTTTTTTACATCAAAGGTATCTTCTTATTTGTTTCTAATATTAAAAGAGAAAAATATTGATTGTAAACTTTATTTTTTGTATCCTCACAAAGGGTCAACTATTTATTAATTTTTTTGTAAAGGCGAAAAGTCTACCTTTAATGAAATTTCTAGCTACCAAAATTTCATCAACTGCTCGTCATGCAAAAAATTATACATTGCAGCTCATTTGATGTTCCTGTCACATCAGATAATTAAAAACTGTTTGACTTTTAGGGCCCAATTTTTTTTGGCCACTCTTTTTGCCAGGCCTTTTTTAGCCAGGGCCTGTTATGCTTTGACTTTCTAATTGCTGTCAATAGAGGGAAGCGGTGTATGAATTTCACGGAGGCGCTGCTTTTTTGGGCAAATATTTTGCATAGTTAAAGTGGAGTTTTCTGTTTGGAAACAAAAAAATGAAAAGGAAAAAGAAAAGGAAGGGAGAAGGAAGGGGGAGAAAAGTTTCGTTTCGGGGTAACATTTACCTTTTTGCCATCCAGCTCGTGTGTGCCTTGGGTGAGTACCTTATCTACGCTATTTGGATCGCTGAATGTGACAAAGCCGAAGCCTCTGCAAGTAGATTTGGAAGGAGATGTAAACAGGAGACGGTTAGCGAGAAGTTCTGCAAATATTTGCACAAGCAAAGGAGCCAAGTAACTGAACCTGAACCCGAACCAGGACGAGGACGAGGAAACCAAGGCAAGCCCGGACCAAAGTTGAACCTGCCATCGTCAGTTTAGCACGTGCGCCAATTAGGCGCTCAAATTACATCAAAATATTGCCAGAAAAAGACAGAGAAAGATGCCAGGGAGAATGTACATATATACATATATATATATTTGTATGTATAGGGTAGTACCACCTAACCCCATTCACAAATGCCCCTTTTCCGAACTGTTCGAAGCCGCTAACGGCAGACGCTTACAAGCCATTACATTCGGCCCGTCTCTTTCTTTCGCGCTGTCGTGTTCGTGTTGTGATAAACTTATTCTTGTTAAATATTTAATTAAAATGCTTATTATCTCGCACTGCATTTTAATGAGTCTTCCAACGAAACGAAACGAGAGGAGAGGCGGGTCTTAGCCAGGCGAGGCAGACACAGCACAGCCAAAGACAACAAACCAGCTCAGAGATTTTGGCTGCGGCTGTCAGCCCCCCCATTTGGCCACACCCCTCAATGCCTCTGTGTGTGTGTGTGTGTGCACGTTTATGTTTATTTGAGTTTTGCCACTTGGCAGCAACGCTTAACGATGCTGCGCAACTTCTTCTTTCAGCCCCAGACACATGCTCGTATTTGTCTTGCTCTTTTAAGCCCACCAACAAGCCTCCCCAAAGCCACCCAACCTGGCAACCACCCACCACCCACTTAACCAGCCACCCCCCTCGCTCAATCCGAGACCAGCAAGAACCGCAAGCACAGCCAGTAATTAACGACGATTCTATTGCAATTGTGGCAATTGTTACGGCTCTGATTCCACTCCCTGGCAGCGCAAGGTCGTGCTGCTCAGGAATCAGAATCGGAATGGAAACCCAGTCAAACATGTACATGGTGTACAAGCATGGGTCCGTCTGGTCAATGCATAGAAGAGCTAGAAGCTAAACAACAGCCCCTGCAGGTATTCTTGGCTGTATATCCCCAGGTATGTGTCTGACCAGAGACAAACGACATTCCCACTTGGTCAAGCTGGCTGTGTTTCTTAGGGAAATTAAGAAACTTGAAGTTGAAATGCTTAATGATGCTTTTAATGCTTTTAAAAGTCTAACAAATTAAAGATAATATTAAGCAGAGTTTAATTATTATAGAATATATAATCACCACAGAAAACTATGAAAAATGAGGCCGGAAATTATAAAGTATGAGTTGTACTGTATGAAGAAAATATATAGAGTCTAATAATATAAATATAAAAGAATATTGTTTATATTAATTAAAGTCGTTGAAGAGACAGACATGAATATTTTCTGATAATTCTAAAGGAAAGAATGACATAGAGACTCTTTCATACAAGCTTAAACATTACAATTTATATCACCAAAAATACACTAATAAGACACAAAATTACAGAAAATTGTAAAGAATATAATTCAATGCAACTTAACTGATACATTCTATACAGTCTATGTTAGCTTTGAGATATATAATTTTAAAAATACTTTATAATAAATTTATAGCAACTAATAATCTGAAATGCTTCTAAATAACAACCAAATTAATACCTAAATACTCTACAACGACTAAATAATCTCTCATAATGGTCTGACCTTTTCTTGACCTGCTCTAGTTTAAAATTTAACAGTTTAAATTAACTTTTAATCTTGACCATAAGCAATAGACGTTCTGGCAATTAACTAGCCATGTGTGCTTAACTGCAAGCTCATCTCGCATGTGAAAATGTTATGATTTTAGATCCTGTAAAATCAAGCTAGTTAACTTAATGCATGCGTGTCCTAGAAATTCTCGGTAATGTCCAACCACACATTACCACTCCCACTGCACTGCATTAACCCTGTTTGCACAGATAGCAGGCTATGGCCCCCTGGCGCAACCCCCTGATGGCCCCGTTTTGACATACAGTTTTATTGTATGCGTTTTTCCATACAATTTACTTGTCAGTTAAATCATTTGTAATTGAAAGTTAAACAGATAATGCAGACAAGTAATTGTTTCATTGAAATTTTATTGCATACTGAAGAGCAATTATTTATAAACAAGGATTACGCTTTGTGGCTACAAATTAAAGGGGGGTTTCCCTTTGATAAATTTAAGAGGGAAAATATTTTGGTATTTGTTATCCTTTTCCGGATTAGGTGAGACTTTACTTTACTGCACACCCCGCACACTGACCTCCGCTCATAATCCCTATAAAATGTTATCCATGCCCAATATTTTGGTGCTGCTGCTGCTTTCCATTTAGACATTCTCGGGCTATATTGTATCGGCTTTTCCACACAAATTGCTATTCGACAAACAATGCTGGAGAGAACAACAATTGCTTGTTGCAAATTTATAAAAACAATTTGCATATGGAAAAGGATGTCCCAGGATTGCCAGTGTCTTTGATTTAGCCCCGTGTCCTTGCTCTCCGGCCGCCGCCGCCCATCTACGTGCCATGGATAAGTCATTATTTGTTGTTGCTCCTTGTTATTGTCCTGCCTTCAAGCCAGCCAGCCAGCAAGCCTTTCAGCCGATTTTTGTTGCTATTGGCATTGGCTTTCCCTGGATTCCTGTACAGCTGGCACGGTCTGGTACATATTAAATAAACATTTTATCGTATTTATAGACGAACAATTTGTGCAATGTGCAATTTGCGAAAAAGAGGCCTGCTGCACCTATTAATATTGATTTAAATGGGTGATTTAGGGGGTGGCGGCTCTGCCCTGTGGGGCCCTGAGATGGCGTGTAGTTCAAGGGGGTGCAAAATGATGGTGCCGAGTGGTTCAGTAGGCGTAACTCCAATCCAATGTTCAAGTGGGTCACACAAAATTGCCGAACGTTCAAGGGAGAGAGAGTGAGTGAGGGCCACAAAGTTGAGGACAGAGATTGTTGCAATTTACCTCCCCCTTGTAGGGGAGGCAGCTCAAAGTGAAAAGCCACAAATTTAAAAGGCAAAACTCAAAAATAATGTGTCTCCTGTGTGCAATTTACTCACAAATTCAGATTCAATTTATGCAACTCGAGGCAGACAAGCATCCGCACGCCAGATAGAGATGGCCAGCCCCCCAGAAGAAGGAGACGGGTAGAGTGCTCAGGATAACAACAGAATGTGTGCCTGTGTGTGTGTGTGAGGCAACAACAATGAAAGAACACACACAGATACACGGAGAGAAAGCTTGGGAAAAGTCAGGGGAAAATGTAAGCAATAAATTCTTAGAGTAGAAAGTTCCAAAACATGTAATGTTTGTTTAAAACTTAAGAGTTAACAATAAATATTTAATAAAATAATAATAAATAAAATAGAATTACAAAAGTATTGAAGATCCTATTGGTAAGGTCCAAAGTCATCAATACTACTCCCAGATCTTAGTAGAAATATATTTAAGAGAAATATATATATTTTTAACTCATTGAATATTTTCTAAATTTCTAAATACTACTTTTACCCCTGTGCAATTTAAAACAAAGAGTGAAAAACTAAACAGCAACAAGGGCAGCAGCAGAGACATGCAGCCGCTCTGACAAGAAAATGTGAGGGGGCTTTTCAGGGCTGGCCTGCAGAGTGGGCAGCTCGCCCACCTACCTCCCCTTCAAACCCTCCCCCTCCTAGAGAACATGCAACTTGGGTTGCTTGTTGAATTTTATAAAGCCGTTTCAGAATGCTAATGAGCGCACGCACACAAGCTGCCAGCAGCCAAGGATGATGCTGCTGCTGCTGCTGCTGTTGCTGGATGCCGCCACCTCGAGAACTCACCTTTCTACCTTTTTTCGGGCCGCTGAAAAGGGTGAGCCAAGCTGCGACAGGTGAGAGCCGGGCCAACAAAAGGGGAAGGGGGCGTGGCAATCATGTAGCAAGCAGCACACAAACACCGCAGACACGTACCGACCGAGAACACGGCCAAAAGGAGCACAAGCTAAATAAAAGTGTTATTTGAATTGGCATGGCAGAGCTTGGAGCTTGAGAAACTTTCCCAAAGATACTCTTGCTTCGCTCCCGAGCTTACGCACAATTTAGCAAAACAACTTGCATGTATTTAGCCCGTAGATACTCATACTTGTGTGCACACATATATATGTATATATAGTAACAAAAAAAAGGGCTGGGAAAATATCAGGGAATATAGCTGGCAACGGTAAAGACTAGCAGAGAGTGTCTGCAGTTAAGTTGGCGGTTGGCTTGTGGCTGGCGTCTTGGATTACCGTAAATAATCTAACTAAATGAGTTACCAAAACGGTCAAAGTTCACCTCATCCAGGTGTTGGTTGGGTATCTGCGAGTGTGTGTGCGTCGTCCTGTTCCCGTAATGGGAGCAGATAACAATATTACCAGTCGCCCAGCATATGTCCAGCGATCAGGTGGACAAGGACAGGTAGGTAAGATGATGATATTCCGCCCCCCTCCTGAGGCAATAGCCAAAACTGTAACCGAAAGCTCATTTTATAGGCAAATGACGGTGTGTGGGAATGGCCGGGCAGAGTAAATAGAATCCTGAATATATCCAGGGCAAAGATTACTTGAAATTGAGCAAGGTTCAACTGCAATAAATGGAAATATTTTTCACTAAGCGGATGGAAGCACACAGCAAGAAACTCAATTCATTGGTTATAGTTTAGGAAACGCAAATTGTATTTCAGTTAAGGATGAAGGTGCTCTGACATTCCATAACTTGAGTACGGCGGTAGATATGGAGTGTCTTAGTTTTGAAGTTTTAAAATAAATTTAACAGCTACCGATTATCCTGCCTCTCTTAGCTCTCCCAGATTTTCTACATATTTCCGGAATCGCTTCGCTTTTGCAGCATCTGGGCAAAACGCTGGGTAATCAGCAGCGATGTGTCTATGAAGCGGTCGACACAGTTGCTCAGACAAGTCTCGGTGGCATGGTCCAACTTGACACTTGGCTTGCCGATGCACTTCTCCCAGCAGACCTCGTTGAACTCGTGTATCTGAGCGTTGACCTGTGCCTTTTGCTTCTCGATCATGAGGAACTCCTGCAGCTCCTTGTCGTTGGGGGACAGGTTCTCGAAATCGGTAGGGTTTTCGTAGTCAGACATGGTGGTGGTTTGTTTATTCTACAATCTTAACAATTAAGAAATGTAATATTTTAGGTTTGACTAACAGAAAGGCGTCGTACAGTTAAAAATTTGTAATTTATGTTTGCCGAACGGAAAGGCAGTGAATACTGAATGATATTTCAAGAAAATAAAGGCACAAACCTTAATGCCTTAGAAATTATTTAATAATATTAGCAAGTTTAAGTCTCCAAAAAGAATTTCTTTACAATAACCTTAATATTTTCCCTCTGTGCCTCGCTATGCATGTCAAACAAAAAAGCCTCCCTTTTGAGCACCTGAAGGAGTACGGGGTTAATCTTAACCCCTCTGTCTAGCAAGCCCAAAACCCCTTGGCTTTTATCTCTTAATTGCCTCAACCTCAACTGACCTCAGTGCCTCAGACAGAATGACAAACTACTGTGAATTGCTCTTGAAGTCAGCGGAAGTAAGAAAACAATTGTCTCTGTGTCTCCGGCAACCCTTAACCCCAGTGCATCCCCATTCCCATTAACGTTTCTGTTTCAGTTTCACTCCCTTCCCTTGGTATCGTTAATACACAAGTTGCAGTCAAGGCTGCAGGACGAAGGCGTACATTATATTGTGCATAGAGATGCACTGCTCGCAAAAATTGCCAAAGAAGCCGCAAGCCATGCCCTCAACCTTAAAACTGAGAAAAAGAAGGTCCTTTTTTTTGGGAAGGAGATGAAAGTAGTAAAAGTAGCTGACGGCTAACGAAACTTTCAATCCGCGGAGGCAAATGTTCTAGGAGGTAGGCCGCCAGCATCAGCCAAACGCATATTCAAATGACTTTTTCGTGTAAAAATTTCGAAACAGCCAAACAAAGGCGCCCCGAACGAAAGAAACGAACAATTGCAAGAAGGGGAATGCAACTCAAGACGACAGTGGAGTACTCCAAAGGGGGCGTGGCAGATGAAGAGGGTGGAAGATGGTAGGTATCCAGAGCCACCGCTGCTCTCTAAGCCTTGGCTACAGCGAAACGTCAAATCCCAAGCGCACTAACAAGCACTTCCAAGCGGACCAAGATGCGACGCCTTTGTGTGGTGCTCTCTCTCTGGTTTCCCAATTGTTTTGTTTTCGGAATACCCCTCAAAAATAATAACAATACAAAAGGTAGGAAAAATAACGTTTAAAATAAGTGTAAATTATTCTTTTAAAGTTAAAAGTTAATCGATTTTTGTGTTAATTATTGAAGTGTTATTTCGATTATGTATTTAGATTTCTGAGTTTAATCTTTAATATTTGTGACGGTATTCGAAGATTTAGTATATCTTAAAAGGTGAATTCTCAAATTGATCCAAACAGCATTCAAGCTTAGATATTCTGTAAGTTTCTAGCATAAACTAAGTTTAGATATAGTTTATTATTAACTTTTCTTTGCCAGTTTGTTCATACTTTTTCCTGGAATCCCCTTCCGACTTAGAAGTACTAAGAATCTTTGTTTCGATCACCTCAGCCTCTCTTCTCATTTCTTTTCTTTTTTTTATTCAGTTTTTTACTTAGCCAAAACCCCCTTTTTTGCTTCGCCGTCCCTGGCTGCTGACTGCTGTCGTGTGAAGTGGGGCCGCGTGCATGAAACTTTCACAAGTGGCTTCCTGCCTTGGCTCGCCTCGCACTTTATAAGCCTACGACGGAATGGGTGTGGGAGCGGAGCGGGGTGGTAACAGGGGTAGGTAAGGGCAAAGACAGAGGCGCCGCCCACGCCCATTTTGCACGTTTTTATGCCTTTGTCTTTGTTTCGTTTCGTTTTGTGTCGTGTCGTTTTCCTGGGCACAAAAATGCATCCTTGAACACGCACACTTAACTGGGCCTGCGTGAGTGGCAACCTCTTGCCGCCGACCCACTTTTACACAGGAAACAAATTTGTTATTAAATCGAAATAATGCTTTCTCTGTGAAAATTAGTTGAAGCTAAGTAAAAGAACTTTTAAAACAAGTTGCCATCATAGAATAGCCAGGACTCTGGCTTGAGAAAAATCATAGCACACTTTTCAGTGCGGCACTTACATTTGATCATTTTTAAATGTTATTCCCTATTTTTCTCCGTCTACATACTTTTTATTCGTTATTTTTTCTCTCTAGTTCGCTGAGGCTACTCAAGCCTGGCATGGAGACATTTAAGACGACTATGTCGCCGCCCCGTCAACGATGTCGAGTCCACCTCGAGTTGTGTGTGTGCGTGCCCTTGCGTTGATGTAAAGCCCCAACCCCTATTTCCCAACCAAACCCCTCCCTTCCTTCGCTATCTATGCGTTTCGGGGTTGTGGGTAATTTTATTAATCCAGACACAAGAACAAGAAGAAGGCGCCCCCGAAAAAGGGGTTTCTTTTACCCAAAAAAACATTTCAGCTAAATATTTAAATGGCCTGGCCATTATGAAAATTTATCGATTTAGTGACAGTTTAAGGACACACATTATGGCCGGCCATTTGTTATGTTTTTATGGTTTCGTCGTATGCCTGCTGCTAATGTCAATTTTTGAGTGTCGTTGCCACATTAAATTCTGCGGCAGCTGCTGGCTAACAAAAACGTCTCGAGTCTCTCGGTGCAGAAAGGTGACTTTATTTTATAATTCATTTTATTATTATTATGTAAAAGTGCGGTGCGCAAAGCAATTACAAGGGAGTGAGTGATTAGGGGAGTCTGTGGGGATCATAAAAATATTCCTCCTTTTATTCTCCGCGCATACATATATACTATATATTTTTTTGTTGCGTTGTTTTCGGGACAAGTGAGTGAAGGCTCTCGGCGGAGGCTGAGTTTTTCTTTTCATACAAATACAAACATAAAATGCGCATAAAAATGCGCGGGCGGAGAAAGCGCATGAAATAATCAACAGTAACAATGGTGGGGAAAAGTGGAAATGGGGGGAAAATGGCGGTATGTGGGTATGTGGAGGGGAAAGGGGAGAGCTGAAGCTGCCACACACGAGTTGACAGCATCCGAGTGTGTGTGCACGGCAAGAAATAGTGTTGAAACAGGAGACATATTTGTTTGAGTTCTTGGTTGATTAAATAAATAAATAAGAGATAAAATATTTAACTTATTTTATTCATAATTTAGAGTTAGAGTTACTTTAATTCAATTGTTTTATGCTTAGAAAATGTTCATAAAGGATATAGAAGGTCAAAGAAAGTTTCCTAATCTTGTTAAAAAATTCTGCGAATGATTTTGGTTATATATTTTATTAATTATTTTATTTTAGTTTATTTTTCTTAAATATTACACTAAAATATATTGTAAAAAATCCCTAAAGATATCAATATTTCCCACTGTACCCACTGTGTGTGAGTGACATCTCAACCAGCTTTTGGACCATGCCTGGGATGTCCTAATGGTCTTTTGCCTCCTGTAACTGACTGATGTTTGCCACACACACATCCGCACACTCACACCCGGTCAGCGACGCCATAATTAATGATGAAAAATTGCTACCCACACACACACACTCACAACACACACTTGGACACACAGCATATGCAGCCAACAGAGGCTGAGGGGAGGAGGGTGAGAAAAAATATAAAGCCATTTGGTTTTGTGTGCTGGGAAATTAACATGAAAAGGGCAAAGCGCAGCTGCCGTTCGCGTTTGGCCAAATATGTGAGATCGGTCCGCAATCGCCCCCGCCGAGAGCCCACTCCAAAGTGGTCAATGCCAGAAGGTCGCCGTCGCCAGGATGAGGAAAAAACCAAACCAGAAAAAAAAAGGCGGGAGAAAAAAACCCGAAAAATCCCCACTAAAACACATAAAGTGGCGCACTAAAGCTGCGAGCTTGGCAAAGTGATTAAATTGAGTTAATTATGTCCACCGAGAGAGCGATAGCGAGAGTGTGTTAGAGCAAGACAAATAAGAGTTTGAAGTTGTACATAAATTATTACAAGGATATTAAATGCCTCGCACAAAACAGGGGACGATGTTCGGGGACTACGCCAGTATTAAGTGCATATTATCAAAGGCCGTTAAATGCCAGATATAAAACATTTCGCCTGGGTGAAATTGCTTTAATCTACAGCAACAGCAACCCTTAATCTTCATTATTAAAACACTTTGTCTTTGTTAAATCTTTGTAAAGTTGTTTTCGTATTCGCCTTTTTTGTTTGTTTTTCATTCTTATTATATTTTTTATTTGTTTGTGAACCGAAATATTTCACATTTAAAAGGCAATCGGAAGCAAGTAAGTTGCCATTTCAATTGAGTTATGTCGCGAAAATTTGCCTTCGAAAAAATATATACGTAGAGCGATAGCCGCCGCAGAAATTGAACTTCTATCAAAGTTTATCAAAGCCAAAACATTTAATGGTTGTGCAAAATGTTTCCACCACTTTTTTCTTATCCCTTTGGACCGGATTTTAGTACAGGGTAGTCATAGATTTTAAGGAGTATATTCAGGGAAAGGTATCTATGAGGAAAACTAACTAAACTAACTAACTAAGTAGTCGGTGTAATAATATTACTTTTAAGAAACTAACTCAAACCTCTTTGAATAGAAATCCATAAAAAAAAGCGCCAAAAAATATGCAATGATTTTTTTCTGAAAGTTATCATATTTTTTAATGTTTTTTGTTAACATTTTTTTTATTTTAAATCACTTGCTTTATATTTTTCAATAAATGCAAGTTTAGAATGCACCTCTTGAAATTGTAATTGTAATTGTAATTATTAATATATTAAATATATGTCTAAAAGTATGCAATGATTGGTAAGGAAACGAGAATTGTAAGTGTATTTATTTATTTTGAAAGCTTTATTATTTTGTAGTATTAAATGTGCACTTAGTTAATTAATTTTCTGTACTGTGCTTATGGTTTCTAATAAATATAATAATAAAAGCACCTCTAAAAAATTTTACTAATTTACAGTATGCCCAAAAGTATGCAATGATTGATTTTGAAACCGATTTTAAGTGCTAGAAGATTTTATTATTTAGTATTATTTTTTTAAATTGATTTTAAATCTATTTTTACATTGTGAGTTCACAAAATACCTTTCAAAATCCTAAAATCCCCGAACAAAGTATCCCACAGTCGCAACGCTCACTTAACAGAGTTCATACTCGTTTTTATTTGTGCTTTTTTAAGTACGGTATTCTGGCTCTTATCTAAAAACCCGTTAAATTTATTATGCAACATTGCGCGCGGGTGGAAAATGCGATTTCTCATTCGATACAGATTCAGGTAAACATTCGCCGTGTGTGTCCGGCAAATAAATAAAGGCGAAAAATTCCGCTTGGCGCGTGTGGCGCGAAATAAAAGTCTAAAAAAACATTAACAAGCGGCAGCGAAAAAAAATTTAACTTAATTGCCAAACACACACACACACATATACAGAGGCGTCCCTTTCCACCAAAAGGGTGATTGTGTTGTGTTGTTGCTGTGGTTGTGTTTTCTCCGGAAGGGGCGGTCGTGGGAGGTCGGGGGGTTTTCTGCGCTTGGCGTGCGTGCGCCGTGCGATATAATTTATGTTTCAATAACTTTCGAAACTCATTGAAAAGTCGCTTATGTTTGCTTCAATGGCAGCGGCGGCAGCAATAGCAACAACAGCAGCAACAGGAACGCGCTTAAGAAGAATGCTAAAAGTACAACAATAAATTGTTTGGATTTACTTATGCGAGAAGGGGAGCGACGGAGTGCTGCCGAGCTGAGCTTTTCTCGATTTTCCCGCTTTTCGCCCCAGCAAGAGCAGGAGCAGGAGTAGGAGCGGCAGCAGGAGCAGCAGCTTTTCTTAGCTGCCATTTGCCATTTTACTCAATTTTTTATTGTTGCTGCACTTGAGCGACCCCGCTTTGTCTTCTCGCCCGCAAGAAAATTCCCGCTCAACTTGCAAAAGTTTTTCGCTATTTTCCCGCTCTCTCAGCGCGTTTCGTTTTCTGTTTTTCGTTTTTCTTTTTTTCTGTTTCTGTGAATGTGTTTTGTTTGCCATTTGCTTTCATTTTGTTTTCCCGGGCTATGGCCTTTTTTCCTTTTTTATTTTGTTTTATTTCTTTTTTTTTTTTGCTGCTGCCTCCGCTACTGTTGTTCATTTTGTGCTTTTAAAATTTATTTGCAAGTTTTCTAATTTGTACTTCACTCCATTTTATTGTAATATACAATCTCATTTGAAGTGAGATATCTCGGGGCATCTATCTAGCACACACAATCGCAAGTAAATGGGGAAAGAGATAGAGACACAGAAAGAAAGGGGTTTTATTTCGAGTTGAGAAACATTATAAGGCACATTTTGAATTACTTTTTACTTTTTAAATTAAGTGTTGACATTATTTATACATAATAAATAAATAAATTTGAAAGTATATATGTGGGAAATAATATATAAAGATTGAAAAATTCGATAAGAGTATATGAAACTAGAGTTATTTTCATATAAATTCCATACTTTCTTATCCTTTTGCATAAGAACTTCTTTTAATATGAAATAAAAATAATATCTGTATATAAATAAATATAAATGTACGTTTCAAATATATTTATACAGAGTTGTATGCCACAATCGCATAGGATACTTTTGAAATAAGTAAAGAAAGCATTTGCTATTAAATTAAATTTAAAGCCTAAATTTCATATCCTTAATATAAACACCTTAATTAAATAGTCCTAATACAAACTCTCGTTATATCCACTTAAATAAAATCTACAATTTACCTCTCTAAAGAAATAGCACATACTTTTTATAACATTATCACATATTCAACGTAAATAAATCTTTCTTAAATAACTTTGACTTGTTAAAAAAGCCATTTTTTGAAATTTTTTTATTTTTAAATGAATTATAAAAATGTCAAAAATTAAAATCAACAATTATTTACCATTCTCAAGAAATTGCACATACTTTTTATAACATAAAAACCCACCTTAAATACTCTTTGCTTGTTAAATTGTATCAAGCTAAACTCATTTTATCGCCGTGTAACGAGTTAGCGAGCGAAAGGGGGTGGCCCAATAAGTATGCAATGCCTGCTGATGCCTGATCCTAGCGGCATATCCTTGTATCCTGTTTCGGCTGGGCGACTGGGGCGCATATTTATTAACCACACTGTTGACTCTCGCTGCGGCAACTTTGCGTGCAGCTTGTTGCTCGCTCCTCTCGCCCCCTCGCTTGCTCTCTCGCTCAGTCTTTCGGCTTGAATTTTGTTGTCGCACCTTCTCAGGAATTCTGTTTACATTTATTACTTTGCGCAAGTTTAAGTGAAAAATTTCCATAAACATTCTTTTAAGCGACATAAAGTTTTTATTAAATTTTGCTAGAAATCCCTGACACGATGATATCAGGCAACAACGGCAACGGCAACAAATAGAGCTGCGGAATTTACAACTACCAGAGGGTAGAACACCTGCCGCCTCTCGTTCTGCGTCCTTTATCCTTCCACTTCCGCTTCCAACCCTGGCAGCCTGGTTTTAAGATACTTTCCACTGGCAGCTGGGGGAATGGGGCACTGAGGGTCGGGCTGCTGCGAAGTGCCAACTGTTTTACTGTTGGCAGTACGAGATACTGCTTCAGCTTCTACTGCACGCAGTTCATAAAAATTTTGCCAGCCAACATGACATGCACAAAGGCGAAAGGACACACGGCTCCAGTGAGCTCCGAGCTCCCAGCTCCCAGCTCCTGCAGGTGGGAAAGAGCTGCAGGAAGGTGGCGTAAACTTTCGTCGCTTGTTAACCTGAAAGCCTCGCTGCCGCCACTCCACTGACATTAGATGAAATTCAATTAAAACAAAGATATATTTCGTTGGACAAATTCCAGCGCAGTTGTTTAAGCTGAGGCAAAAAATGCGCTGCGGAACGCTACAGAAAAAAAACGGGTAGCTTCCGCCCCATAAAATGCTTAATTAGTGCAAAAAGAGAGAGAGCGGCGGCACATAAACACTTGCTAGTTTGCTGAAAGGACCTGGGTTTCATTTGATGAATATTGACTCGATTAAATGGGGCCTGGGAGGATACTGTGGGGTTATAGCAGACGGTGGATAAAGGGAAATACTAGTTGCCAATGAATAAAATAAATTAAATTAGGAGAAGGTGTTTTTGGGAGATCTTTTAAGTTGTTAAGAGGGAAAAGAGGATTATTTGTAAAGCTATTTGGTACAGGAGAAAAATCTTAAGATATCAATTACAACATTTCTTGTCTATTTTCTTCTTTTTAGAAATATCTTAAGCATAAAACTGTATTTTAATTAGTATTTTAATTATATAAAGACGCAATAAAAATACATTTCAAATTAACAAACTTCTGAGGAATAAAAAAAATAACTACAAGCGTAGACATATTGCGTATACGCCCCTTAAAATCTTTTATAAAAACAGGCAATATAGCAGAGTTATTAAATTTATAAATTTTCTTAAAAAGGAGTTTATATAAACTAACTAACTAACTCAGTAAAGAACACAAAACAACACAAATTTCACAAATTGCGTATACGCCCCATAAAACGCTTAGTTAAAGCAGACAATTTAACAAAAAATACTTCAAGAAAAGTGCTAATTTTACATCTAAATAAGTTGAGATTGAAAAAGTTGGTTTATTCTATGATAACTTATAAAATAGAGCGAACAGAAATGTATTTTTAAATCGATTTATAACAGGAAAATAGTCTTCAAAAAATGTATCATAAGTAGTAATTTATAAAAGAATACATAAAATATTAAATTAATTATAAACTAACAACTAAACGACTAAAAAACACACATCAACCACCTTCATCACATAACGTATACGCCCCATAAAACGCTTAATTAGTTTACAAAAAAAGAACCGACTAAAGCTTGATTTTTATTTGATGTATATGAAAATTGAAATTGACTCATTTAAATGCTGTCTCATTATTCATACTGTCCGCAGAAACCAGCTAATTTACGTTAAGCATTTTTAAATAAGGTCAAAGTGCAGGCAGAGCTGCTGGCACCGCCGTACGGCGACGGGGGTCGCTGAAGAGGGTCGCCGGATGGGATGAGGTATCAGCCACGTTCAGCCAACTGAAAGTTGATCGAAACCGCAACAAATGACAAACGTTACGGGCAAAATACACACAACACAAAAATACACCCCCCGCTCACACACACACACACGCACACACAAGGAAAAGGGGTATAGCGGAGGAGTAATAGGTAGAGGGGAGTAACACAGAGGGAAAAAATAAAATCAATGAAAATGAAAACCAATTAGCGGTTAACCAAACTGTTCAAATTTGGAAATGGATGCAGCCGTGCATGGCCATAAACAACAACAGCAGCAGCAACAAAGATGTCAGAAAATACAGGCGGGCCGAAAAAAGGGACAACAGATGAGCGATAGAGAGGTCAACAGCACAGCAACGGCTGAAAGGTAAAAGGTTGCCGGGTTACAAATTTATTACACGAAAATAGGAAATAATTAAAATCAGTTCGAATGCGGATACTATTTCGCCAGGAGAGGGGGCAGGTCCAATGAATGCGAGGAGGAAGAGCCTTTTGATTGATAAATTAAGAGCAGTATTTAAATGGAACACTAGGGCGGACTATAGTAAAGATTTTGGGTATTGAAAGTGCACGAAAAACCATTAAAGTCTATAAATTTATGAACTTAAATTTAAATATTTAGAATTTAAAAGAGGGAAATACACTTATCATATTTTGTATAATACTTTAAAGCCTTTTACTATTAAATTAAGACACCTAGATCCTTTTTAAACTCAAATCCCCAATAAAATTTCCTGTAAAACAACAATTTTTCCCACCTGTTGGATTTTCTTTTAAAACATCCTTCCCCGAAAACTCTCTCCTTTAAACCATTAAAACCCAGAAATCCCTTAGAAAAACCCACCACCACCAATCAAAGACAACCCCTTTAATCCAATTTCACTCACCTGGATCTGCGCGTCGTGGGATCCTTCATGACCATAGCCTCTGAGATATCACCATAACGTCCAAAGTAATCGCGTAAGCTCTCTGAAAGAAAGATAAACGTAAGGAAATGGGTGAGCGAATGCAGTGAATAATCAATCAAAGTGGGTTTATGAAATGTCCTGGGGGCTACACTCAAGTACGGCCATCAAAATCACGACGCCAAAGTTACTAATTTCGTTACGCGCTTAATAAAAATAAAACCCAAATCAAAAAAACAACAAGCAAAAAAAAAATAAAACAAATACGTCGGAGAGAAGCGAATTTCGCGCGAAGCCCAAAAATAAACAAAACCACTTTGGGACCCAAAACTTCTCCTTTTCGCTGGCAGAGGGTCTCCCCTTAGAAGTCCCCCCTCTACCTAAAACCCCTTGCATACGCAACTGGACATTATTCACATGCATACACAGAGTACACAGAGAAAAAATATGGTAAAATTTAATTTTTTACAACAACATTTTATGACATAGTATTTTGATTTCTAATTCATTTATCACTGTATCAGTTCCATGAATATTTAAGAGATTTTTCGGTAAATTATAAATCCTAAATATTGTATAAAAAAGATGATAATATTTTAGATTCTTTGCCTAAATTAGATAAATAAATTAAATGGTCTTGTTCTCTTAAATATATTGATAACTATAATCTTAAACCAATTGAACAATTCTAAAAAAAAAAAACAAATAAAATAGCTTCCCAAACCCCTTAAAATCTTATTATAATTTAAAATAAGAAATCTCTTATATATTTAAATTTTCTAAGAACCCTACCTATTTTTTATTTTCTCTGTAAACACATACAAAACACACAGACCACTTCAGAGTCGCTGCTTTGGCGGTTGCCAGTGGCAGCTGTTGTCTGCGGTTTTGCGAGCTAATCTGACTCTGACTCCGGCTGGAGGATTCGCAGGATTCAGGAAGCCTGAGGAGAGGAGAGTGAGAGGGCAGAGGGGTACCCTGCCCGGATGGAAGCACTTCAGCGGCACGTACGCACACAAACGCAACACTGAAGTTATTTCAACAAAATTGCCAGACAAACGGGACGGCAACGGGAAGGGGGTTATGGGGCGGACGACAGATACCAAGGCTCGTTGGCTGCGATTTAATGCAGCAAAAACAAGCAAAATAAAAAGAAAAATAATACCGATAAAGTCATCTCTCATGGCTCTGGTCCTTGCTTTGGCCCTGGCTGCTGGAACCCTAATCCAGTCGAGTGTCGACGCTGCCGTCATAAATTCAAACTACAATAAAAATTCAATAAAACAAACGATTTTGCCGCTCACGCCGCCGCGCGTCCAAGACGCTTTCCAGCAATAAATGTGGTACGAGAAATCGCACCCTTGGAGCAACACCACACCACCAGCACCACCGCCGATCCCTGCCCAAAATATCACAGCAAAACACCACCACCACCAACCCACACGCACGCACCAAAAACCAGTCTAGAGCAACTAGTTGCGCCATGTTTCGATGCAAAAAGAAACACTTGAATAAATAGATTACAATTTTATAGGAAGAAATATTTAAGAATTTAAAAGAAAAGAATAAAAAAACCATATAAGATTTAATGAAATAAATATTTTTGTATTTTATTTATATGAAAATACTAAGAAGAGAAGTCCACTTCTTATGATAATTTTCCGATTGTAAAGGTCTTATTAAAAAGTTCAATAAACTGAGATTACAATGAATATTAAAGGATTTCAGGATGCCAAAATAATTATAAATATATACTCAAAAATTTTAGAACAAAAACTGAAGTTTGTAAGGTTATTTTTGTCTTCTTGTAATATTTCTAAATAATATTATTACATAGATTTACTTTATTTCTAGGCCTCCACTCTTTTTCATAGTGCATAGAAAATGTGAAAGGAAAAAGGGGTTGTGGAAAATGGTTGGCACACACAAACACCCAGAGACCAGTCAAGTGGGGGCAATGCAACGCCAAACGCGAAGCGCGTCGCGTGATTTACATAAGTATGCACAATAATTATGAACAATAAAAAACAATTTGTTTGCTTATGACAGTTTTGGAACCATAAATAACAACAGCAACTGGCGCAGCGCGGTTCGAGTGGCATGTGTGGATGTGGACAATGGAAGGGAGGGAGGGGGAGAAAGTAGTCCTGTGTCTGCCCCGCGTGTGTGGCATGCAAATTGATGGGGCAGCCAAAGGGTTGCGTTCCATTTCGTTACGTTCGTTGCGTATGTGGCGCTGCAAAGTATGCTACACTTTAAGTTTTAATGGGCAATTGCCGCTCTCTATGCCATAGAGGAGCAGGGGTTGCCCAAGGGGTGGCAGGTGTGGCAGGTGAGGCGACACTATTCTATGGCATGACTTGCCCATTAGTTTAAGTTGAGGTGTAAATAAACCAGTTGGGGTTACGTTGCTCGCTAACCCCTCCTATCGCACAGTCCCAGGACTGTTATTGAGTGGGTCACGGGAAATGAGAATTCGCAAGTCATTTGTTTCGCCGGCTCATGAAGTTATAATAGAAGTTGGTGGTTGTCGGTGGTTGTGTGTTTTTTGTGGCACAATTTTGGTTTAAATGTGTAGAGATTTTAGGTTAAAAAAGTATATATAAACTATAAATAATAGGAAACCCTTAAAGTTTATTTCCTTTTCCATCTTTTAACATATTATTTTTTGACTTAAACAAAGATTTATCATTTCTCACTTAACTCTCTTTTATAATTCACTCAATTAATTCCCATTTATGATTTAGAATCCGGACTGCCGAAATCCCGGTAAAGTGCCAAAGTGAAGTAAGTCGTCATCAATGTGTCAATCACACCATGTGTTATAAACTCAGACACGTGGCTGTAGTCCTACCTTTACGCCCAATTAAGCCCCCATTCACCCACGTTTCTCGCAGTGCAGTCGTCGGCCTCCGCCACCCCCCCGCCTAAGCCCCTTCGCTGTCAACTGAATGCGACGTTCAGTTTTTGAGTGACAGCTGCAAAGTTTGTTTTGCATTTCATATTTGCGAGCTCGTCTGCAGGCCGCCGCCCCTCCACCCTACCTCCCGCTCACTCTGGCAGAGCCAACTGTCACTTGACCGGCCAACAGACCCTACTCTTGGCCCCCCGTTCTCCCCCCACCGCAGAAACCAACATGGCCAATAGAAAAGCTGGCAAACAAAATAAATGTGTAAATGTGAAGGAGAGAACAAAAAAAATAAAAGGAAATGGTCAACAAATTAAAACGCGGCAAAATAAAAATAAAATTAAAATTTATTTGCTACACGAAAAAAGAACGCAGCCCAAGAGCTGTGAAAAATAAAAAGAATAAAATAAAATACACATAACAAAAGAGTGAAGAGAGAGAGAGAGGAGGACGAAAGAGGCAGCGACAAGAGCGAAATATATTGTAACGGGCCAAAAGCCAAACTTGGATTTAATTAAAATGTTTACCACAGTCATTTCATTTTCATAGCCAGCAAACATAAATTTTGAAACGCACCAAGGGCAGAAGGGGGCGTGCCGGAAAAGCGGAAAACTGAGGGAGCAGAGCAGGAAAGAGCGAGCGAACCGCAGAGCGAAACAGCTGCAAGAAAATGCCAAAAACCATTAAACTTGCCCCCCAAAACACACACACACAAAAGTGGAAATTTTGATTGTTGCATTTTTGGTTTGGGGTGAAGCAATAAGCGATAAACAAAATAGGTTCAATCTGGAAAAGAAAATGAATTTGCAGGTAATTAGTTCAAGCAGGCACACACACACACACACTAACTCACACCAATATATCCCAAATCCATTTAGTAAGATTATTTATAAGAAAACTCATGCCCCAGGACTGTTGTGTGCCCAACTCTCAGCCAAAGGCAATCCGTTCTGCGGTTGCAGGCATATTAACCCCTTAACGTCCTGGCTGGCATCCCCTCGTAACCCCTCGCCCTCAGAAGGTCCCCTCAATAGGCCACCGCACATGTTGTCAAAAGCACAATGCTGAAACCATAAATTTATGTGCTTTCTATTGTTTTTGCCAAAGAAAGCGGAAGTTGTGTGTGCTCTGCGGTAAGCAGAGGGGGAGGAGGAGGCGGAAAATGCAAGGGGTAACGAGGGGTGGCAGGAGGAAAAGCACGAACAAAAACTACACAGCAGGAAAACAGCAACAGCAAAAACCAGAATGAGTGAAAAAGGTGTGCGCAAAGGGATTTCAATCAATTGTGAGGCGAACTGAGGCAACTGGCAGCCAGAGCAACAAGAACTAAAGCTCAGCCTCTGTTTGGTTCGTTTTAGCTCTGCTGGGAACTGCACTGTGAGAAATGGTACTCAATTTACTTGCAGTACCTGGAATTTATTTTTCTCTCAATTTAATTGGAAACTTGTAGTATATGTAAGCATCAGTAAGCTTTAAAAACTAACAATTAAAAATAAAACAAAAATAGTTTATAAGTTAAAATTTGATAAGCTAAAAAATATATTAAGAAATTTGGACTTCGGTTAATAAAAAACGTAGTAAGCTTTTTTCATACACCGACAAATTTTTGGAAAAAAATATTTGCAGAGTTACCAGACATTCGAAATAGGGTCATACTATCTTAAGCTAGCTTTTAGACTATATTGTTGTTCTTATTCTTAAAATATATTCGATTTTTTTTTTTTTGTAGCAAACAACCTTTAAATATTTTTTAATTACAATATCCTTGATAGATCTAAAAAATTCCTTAATTTTTTTCACAGCGCATCGTTTGTTGGAAAACGCAAATTGCTATTTTGTCTGAACAGCAAACGAGATGGCAATTCACTGGCAAAGACAGAGACAGACAGAGCCAGGCACACAGAGAGTTCGACAGAGACAGACCCATGAACAAAGAGATAGAGAGAGAGGGGGCGATAGACCAGTGAGCCTGTTGTAACACATCCCCGGTCGTAGCATCATTTTTCATGCGCTCCAACAACTTTTGACAAAGGTCGGTCAAGCAAGTCTTAAAAACTTTGCGACAAGACAACGCACGTTCCGTTTTGAGACCTCCCTGTGACCCCTCATAGCCACTATCTGCCCCGGAAATATTCGCCCTGTGAGGCCTGCCTTTCGCTTAGTGAATTACGCCGGCTTTAAGGGGTTAAGGGGGGATATACATGTAAACCAAAATTTTTTGGGCAAATTTTTTTTTTTGTTTAAAAAATAGTTTATTATTTAAAGAATATAGTGTGTAAGTTTCATTATCGAATTCCAACTCTAAGTGCCTCAAATCAAGTATGCACGCAAAGTTCACAAGGGTTAACGTGGGCGCATCAAAAACTTTAAACGTCTTTTTCTCAGCTTCTAATTTTTGCATTTCTACCTATGCTATGGACACGATTCACAAAAAACTATGTAACATATCGGAGTGAATCAAAAATTATTATGATCAGCATGAAATTATCTTCTATTTGAACCTACATGGTTGTTATAAAACTGAGTATTACTATTTTTTAAGAGGGTGGGAAGTGAAAACTGATCACTTGAAAATGGCATTTTTTCCTTCAAATCAAAATTTATTTTTTTTGCCTTGATTTCTTTTTGGTTTTTTAGGTTCAAATAGAAGATAAAGGTGTAATGAATACAAAAAAATTTAGTTTACGGATTTTGGACAGGAATTAAGAGCTCTATCGTGTCCATAGCACGGCAACTCAAAGCTCGAGGCGCTACGGCATATGTTCCATAAGTCCGCCATTTTGTAAAATATTGTTTATAACTAATTTTTTTTATCATCTCTGATTCTACTTTTAACTATATCCGAAGTTTCACGACGATTGCTTGACTATTTCTTATAAAAAAAAATTCACAAAAAATGGCCAAATTTTGACCGCTTACATGTATATCCCCCCTTAAGGGGCTCAGCCCCCGAGGGCTACGGGTAACAGTTGTCGCTGTTTGCTCTTCGCCCTAAGCCGTAAATAATAATATTTGGACAAGTTGCCAGGGCGAAGAGATCCAAAAGAGCTCTATAGCCATGGATGTCCTATGAAAGCATATTTTAGAGCAATTATAATATATTATTAAACCATATACATATTTAAGAAAGTTAAGAAACTTTTATGTCTCTAAATTTCACTCAAAACTACATTGAAATCTATTAAGAAGGTGTTGGAAAATTTGGTAATGTGTAAATACAGAAGAAAACAGCACAGGAATGTTAAAAATATGTGTTAAAATTGATTTAAAAATGAATGAATTAAAATAGTCCTTACATAAATATAAATAATAAATATTTAAATATATATAAATAATTTGTATTCAATGAAATTCTTGATTGTTGAGTTCTATAATTCATAAGTCAAATAATCAATGAAATTTCAAGGAAACTGTAGTCATATTTACGAATTGCAAAATTATAAATAAATTTATAAGCCACATAGAAAGATGAAAATGAAGCAACAAATAATTTAATTTAAAATAAACTTACAACAAAAGAAAAAATCTAAAAATGATAATCAAGATAGCACCATATAGTTTCTTAATATTTCATTAAATTGTTTTAGTATATGAGTATATTGTACTCAAATTGTATTTTAAAACCATATAACAAAATCTACATAGAACTATAATTTTTAAAAGCACATATTACAAAAGTTAATTCAAATCATCAAAGAAAATATAAACAATTTCAAAACTCACCCTATAATATAATCAAAGAAAATATCTGCTACAATAATGCCCAGATAAGTCTTCACTTTGATCTCTTCTTAACCCAATCAATCCCTGGCCCCTATAAGAAATAACTGTTTTAATTAAGTTATGCTCTGAAGACTCTGCAGCCCCATTTTCTGTGAAAGTTTCGCGGTAAACATCTTCATGCATATGAAACTAAGCTCTCCGATTCTGAGATAGATAAAATATAGGGCACAAAACTGTCCCACACGGCGGCGGCCTTACCTCCTTTGCTCTTGAGAAAATCCTTTTCTCACGCAGAAATCCCTTAACCCTACTCAATGGCTCTGAGAATGGAAAACTTGTTTACAAGCGTCAACATTTTCACCTGATCTACGGAAAATGTTTGCCCAAGTTGCTGCGATTTATGGCAATGGCAAGTCATAGACTTATGGATTGCTATAACTTCCAAAACGGCACTTACCATAATTGCATTGGAAATCGTAGATATTCCGTTGGGGGCGGGGGGTCCAAGAGGGCCAAGAAATTGGCAGTTGGCAACTTTGAATAATTTATGTGCGTTGCGTTCAAAGTTGAGGCGCACAAATTAAAATCAACGCACCAAATGATTGATGAATGGCCGGGGTATTACCAGTTACCAGTTCCTGGATCCGCTTTTGTTCGGGTCAAGTCATTTAAATATGGCCATTGGACAATGGGTCACAGCCGCACACAAGGTAAACTCCAAAACTAAACAGAATGTCAAAAATCAAAGTCCAAACTTGATGGAAGACAAAGGCCAGAAAGTAGGCAAGTTGAAGATGCGCTGGTTAAACAAAAGGCGGTGAAAACTTTCCTCGCACACAAAAGCTAAAACTTTCGCAGGCCAAAAGAAAGTGGGGAGAGCTGCTTATCTCTGGAAGACACTGGGCCAAGTCAGGACCAAGGACTCGGGACTCAGGGAATCGGAACTGAGGACCCAGGGTATCATCAAAAGCATGCTAATGTCTAGCCCTGGCCGCAATACGCCCACCACGTAAACAACAACGCAAATTGAAGACAAGAAACTATGATAGACGATGTAAAACCCATTGAAACTTACTTAAAGTGGCTAAATAAATAAATAAATTTTAAAATAAATACTTTCGACCATGGAATAACAGGCCCTCACTTTGACAAAATAACATTGCATACTTTAGAGCGTCATATAATTTTTGTTATACATAGAAATCTTATCATATATCTTATAGAAATATTTATAATAGAAAGAGTCAGATAGTTGCCGGAAAAATTGTTAAATATTTCTTAAAAATACTATATACCCTTGTCCACATCCTTTATTGGGTATGAAAACGGGGCCAGAAGAGACAAAGACCCAGACAAGAGCCGAGAAGTCAAGCACAAAAAAGGGTCAAGATGGCAGGAGCAGGGAAAAAGTGGGAGAAGGGGAGAAGAAGTCCCCACCAGAGAGATATCTCCTCCACGCAGGATATGCGATGGCGACGCATACGAATCAATTGATTTGCGAAAGTGTGGCGGCAGCTGGAAGGAGGAGGATAAGGAGGTGGAAAGACCAAGCCAGGATAAAAGGTCCCTTACAGAATGCAAAGTCTCCGCTCGTTTCCTATTCCGTCTGATTTCTCTGATTTCCTTCTTTTTTTTTCTCTCTTTGTTTTTTTGTTTTCTGTTGCCAATGCAGCCAAGTGGAATAAATTTCCAGCAGTCAAGGTAAATCGTCGTGGAAATCACTGAAAGCAAATTAAAAAGTAACAGCCAGGAGAAAGGGCAAAGGATGACCAAAGTCAGGTGAAGTATGTAGATAGATATGCCACCCCTCGGTGGTACACTGATAAAAATCACAAGGTAATGGAATTAGTTCTAATAATTATTTTAAAATAATAAAAATTAAGTAACTAAGCAATTTGTTGAATAAATAAATATAACTATAAGTCTTTACTTATAAGAGTTCTACAAATATCAGAAAATCATAGAAAATAATATATTAAAATAGGAATATGTTAATATTTAACATTTTTTTAATATAGATTTTTGTATTTATAGATAGATATTATCATTATAGATATTCATAGATTTATAAGGACTTCTTTAAATAGACCCCTTCAAATATTAAGTTATAGAAAGAACACTTTACCTGTTCATAAATTTTATATATTTTTCCTTAGTGCACCATGATATATTTTCTATAAAGAGAGACAGAGTCAATAAGGATGATGGGGATAGAGGAACAAAAGGGTCAAGCGTTCGACGCAATAAACCAATAAAACCTCGGGCCAGAGGAGGCGGTGCCCGAAAAGCATTGCCGGGATGGAGAAGCTCTAAAGGATTTCCTTATAAATTATTGTGAATTTATGCGAATCATTTCCAGTTGGATTGCCGCCGCGATGGCGATGACGAAGCCTCCCCCATCGCCACCGGTTCGCTGATGGAGGTGGAGATGAAGCAGGAAAGCCGCCAAGGATTTTAACTTTATAATTGAATCCATTACTTAAGAACGTGCGTCCAAGATTTCGACGTATTAAAGTGTTGGTACAGCACCCCCAATCCCACTCCCCAGCCATTTCCCGAAATTCAAAATCCTTACCCAAGCCTCTGCCAATCTGCACCGCTGATTGCCAAGGGTAAGGTTCGAGTTAAGTTCTTGGTTTGTTGGCTACACAAAAACCCCGAAATAAGTTTTAATTACGGGCATATGATGGTGGCCGATAATAATAATAATAATAACGGCGAGCGAACGCAAACGAAACGAAACCGAACCGATCCAAACGAAGCGTTGGAAAAACTTTTGGCGCCCCGGCAAACGTAGACTGACTGAAAAATTCTATTATAATTAATAGCAGAAAATTATGAAATTAATGCAAAGCAACGGGAGCAGAAAAAAAGGGAGAAAAGTGCGGCAGAAAGTACACGCACAGCAGCAGCAGCTCAGCTCAGCCAGAACAGCAGCCCGAAATTGGATTCATTAAAAATTGAAGTGGGTTTCGTGGCGCAGGACGCAAGAAAAGAGTGTGCTCTCCAGCTCGAGCTTATCCCAAAAACTTGGAATGCAGCGCAAGGGTTGCAGAGCCCAAGCCTTGGCCAAGGTTCAGCGGGCACTCCTCCTTCTGGGGTCTCTTCAAGGATCCCCGGCAATAATTGAATCTCTCAGGTCACTTTTGGCCCCAGAGTCGGCATAGATTTCTCCAATCACATTTCAGCTGTTGAAATGTTGATGAGGGACAGATTAGAGGTTACGAATTTGGCATTCCACTGAGCGGATAATCAGAAAGTGGACTCGATTGAGGGGAGTTACTTGTGGCCTGTCAGTTAATAGAGTTGGTAATTTTGACTGCTGCATAATCTAGGGTTCTGTTTCGCATTTTACGCTGGATTAAATATTTATTTTAAAACTAGATATAATTTTACGAAGAATTATAGTTATTTTATAATTCTTTTGCCTAGTCTAGTTGCCTAAAATCATGAATTAATTCAAAAATTTAACTTAAACCAGACACAATGTCAGACTATCTAGTTACCATAAATTCCTCTTAATTTGAAGTGGATGTCTGCATTGTGAAATAATGTATATAATTAGAGTATCAAATTAATGTATACAAATTAAAACATCATGCTTAAATTTAAATATCTACAATATCCATATAAAATCAACAATATTCTGTACAAAATTATTTTAATAATATAGAAATCAAATAACATTCTGCTTTAATAGTTGACACTTTAATTTAACAAGTCTGTATAATTTTAAACGTCCAATTTATTTTTAAATTATTATTAATTCGACATCAGCCAGCTGAAATAAATTTGCAATCAGTTAAAGTTTATAAAACAACATTGGAATTGATATTTGAAGTATCACAATAATTAGCGCAAATTGCAAAAAATAACATGAATATTCATTTATTTCTGTTGAAAACGAGAAATGGTCAGGCTTCCTCTGTAAGGATTTAAGTTTAGCCTACGCCAGGATGATGTATACTCCTCTTTTCTCCATTTCATTTCACTTTTCAACTGGATTTTCTCTCGTTTTTCCCCCGTTTTTGTTGCACGCAATTTTTCATACTAATTACCAAGCAATTTAGTTTTGTGTTTACACTCACTGGCGGGCTGTCGGGTTGGCGGGTTGGCGGGCTGCCTGGCTGGCTGCCCAGTTGATTGGCATTGGCAGCGGCAGGTGGCCGCCTCATTAGTGGCTTAACTTGCTATACAAAATGTGTGGCACTTATGGCCAACACAACTCAACGGAACGGCACAGAACGGAGCTGAACAAAAGTGGTGGCAACATGAAACATGAAAAAGCAGCAGCATCAAATTGACACTTAACCGAAGGGGCAGCCGGGTGCCAGAGTCAGAGAGAGAGAGAGGGGGAGACAGGGGAGGGGAAAAAACAGGAAGGCAACAATAAGCAGCCACACGTTGACCAGCCGAGTGGCTGGGGAAATGCTAAAACAGGGGAATGGGAAGTGGTTCCAAGGATGGAAGCTGCAGGAGCAGCGGCACCAGGAGCAGGAACAACAGCATTACCAACTGTGTAAACAAAAACGACGGCGTCGAGGACAAGGCAACAGCTTTTACACACCCTTGTGCACGGCAAGAAAATTTCTAGAATATTTCTTATTTATCTAAAATATTAGGGATTCAAAATATACAACAAATATGTCCTAAAGCATGTTTGAAAATACAGAAAGAATGCTTTTAGGGCTTGGAAGTACAGCTGTTTCAGAAGAGATTCAAAGTTTTCAGAGTTTTCAGATTCATAAACTTTTCAATATTGAAAGTAAATATTACCTTTTTAACGCTAGACACCGTTGAGAATTCTAATGTGATGCAAGCGGTACTTACATAGATGCTATTCATCGAGCAATTTCTATATTCAAAGCAACCTGCCTTGTTAGATTTTCCATTTTTAGAAACTAAGTCGGTTTATCCCAAGAGTTTTCCAATAGTATCAACTATTTAACGTTCAATGCGATAATTTCCGATAGTTAAAATGTGTATATGTATGTCAAACTGTATTAGATTTTCAATATGAACTTAATCGCCATATGCTTACAGATATATCCTTTCAGAACTTCCATGGTATAAGCATCCCAACTATCCATTATTATGAATTTAAATAATTTAAAATATTTTCTAAGAAATGTTAGAAATATAGTAGATTCTTTTTTAAGTTAAGAACATTTCTGTACTGATAGAATTTGTGTATCATCTGAGATGAGAACAGTAAGTGCTTAATCAGTTATTTAGTTATTTTTTACAGTGCACCAAGCAAGAGGAAAGGATGTAAGGGATGAGGCTGGGGTAAAACGACAGCGACAAAGCCTGCCACATATCAGTCAGAGATGAGACACAACGACAGAGACGCAGATAGCGACGGCGACGAGATGAGCCGGAGACACAGAGGCCCAGAGAGATCCTTTAAAGTCGACCCGGGCACTTGTTGGTGTCCATAAGCTGGCTGGGCAAACAGGCAAACAAACCCTACTAACAAGCCATAAGATGACAGCCTGCCAGTGACAAATTGTGCCAAATCGAAATGGTAAACAAATGCCGGGCATTGAAAGAGAAATGCCAACGGAGAAATGTCAGGGAAAGGCCGAGAAATGGGAAGCGAGAACGAGAGGAACGGGAATAGCAGAGAGGCATAAGATCTCTCTGGCCAAAACGGAAGCAACAAATATGCAAATTTTGCACATCTGCTAATTTGCTAAGCTGAAAAATATGAGCAACAGATGGAGAAGGGGCCAGCTCTATCCAGACGGGGGACTTGAGCCCAGAAAATATTGATGCAAGGCAATCAACTGTGCCACGGGGCGTATGCGCAATATTTCGAAGAGAGGCTGGAGACTGGACGGACGGACCACCAGGCAAAGTGGCCACAGATCATAGCTCACTTCGGTCCACTTTGTGCGGCATTAGCTAAGCAAATAATCATTACATTTTCCATTTGTTTTTTGAATACATACATATATTTATCTGTGCTCCAGGTTTGTGTGCTTTATTTTTTTCGTGCTGTATTTTTTGTATTTTTCGGGGGAGTGTATATCGATAGCCTCGCAAATAAAAATCTCTCACGCATTCTCGGCACGTACCACATGATTCCCATCCCATCCCACCCCCTGGACAACTTGCCTCTCATCACTCAGCCCCCCACTTGACGAACAAACAGCTCTCGAGGCATAAGCCACCCCCAACCCTCGAACTTGCAACGCCCACACCCGGACTTGAGACTCCCCCTTCTGAGGGAGTAGGAAAAGGAAAATCCCCCGCCGTTTCCCCCCATTTAAAAAAGTATCAATTTCATTGTTACGCGAGCTCGTTTTTTTTTCCTGTTCCTCTCTGTTAGTGTTTTGGTTCTTTATTATATGGAACATCCTCGCAGAAGAGTCTTATGAATACCACAAGCAGCTGATAAAGAATAACACAGTGAAGTGAAGTGGCTAGAGACTAAAGTATAGAAGAGATTATTGAATAAAAAAATCAAGAACTTGAATGAGAAAAAAGAGAAAAACTTCAGGCATGGAAAAACTTTACACAGGAAATTATGATTATGCCAAAGAAGATGGCAGGGAAATCCAAGAAAAAAGAGGAAAAGGTAGTCTGGTTGGAAAAAGGTTTCAATAGCTGGCATAATTAAAAACTAAAAACATTGCGAAAAGTTTTGATTCAAGGATGAAAAAGTGAGTTATTAAACACAAAATATAAATGGATAAATATCTATATTAATAAAGAAATTAATTACAACAAAGAGAACAAAAAAATTATAAAAATTTTACATGAATGGTAAAAAAAAAAGGTAGTTTAAACAATAAATTTATAAGAAATGCTTTAAGATTGTGTATTAGAATATGGAATTAAAAATGTTAACTTATTTTTAAATGCTTTGAGATTGTGTATTAGAATATGGAATTAAAAATGTTAACTTATTTTTAACATATAAAAATTAAGAACATTACTTATATTCTTAAATTAACTCTAAGAATTACCAATAGATTAAGTAAATTAGGTAAAAATATAATAAAAATAAATGTATTTATAAATTTAAAATATAAAGAAAATAATAAATAACAAAAAATCAAAGTCAGGGCAACGAAAATTCGTTTTCCTTCTGCCGTCTTGCCCGATTTCCTCATTTTCATTTGGCTGTGCAAAGTGAAATAAATTTTGAAATGGCAATTGCACGAGGGGCCCATGGCAATATTAGATGAACATTTTCCAGCAGGACCCCGGAACGAAACGGAAAGAGAACGGGAAGGGAAAAGGAACGAAGGGACGAAGAGCAGTGGGCACCGGGACGGGCAGGACAACAAATTATTGCCCGGTCATGACGTGAGTTTTCATTCGACTTTGATTTTTTGCATAAAATTTCAATAAGGCCAAGTAAGCAAATGAGTTTTCTTCGAACGGTTATTCCTTCTCTTTTTGTTTCCCAACAGCTCCCTCTTTCCTTTTGAGTAGATAAAGTACCAATAGTTTGTTTTAAGGCCCTGGTGTCCCTAGTGTCAAATTGAGCTAATCAGGCTCAGGTTGGGCCAAAGCAAGTTCTGGTAACTCAAAGGACAGAGGGGAGGGGATAATGCATCATTTTGTGGTCAAAATGGCAAAAGCGTTAAGTTTTTATGGCCAACGACTTTTTGGATCTAGACCAAAAATAATCTCCTGCTGTTCCCCAGACCGAGTTTGCTGTTTGTTTGCTGCGAGTTTCGCTCGTTTGCTGTGTATTTTATTTTATCGCTGTTGGCAGGCAAACCAAAACAACAATAAAACCAGTCAAAAAGCACTCGAAATGCCAAATGAGTTGAGCCGGGCCCCGCCCACCTTTCGCCTAATGGCCCACGCCCCATGGGCCCCGAGGAAAACTCCGGATTCCACAGCACCGCCCCTCCTGTGTGTGTGTGAGGAGCTCACCTTTTGCAATTAATCCGTGGCTGGAAAAACCAACGAAGCCGCCGCCTTCTCTAGGAATATTTTTGGCCCAAGAAATGGCATGGAAAATACTTCCCACTCCCGCTCATTTTTGGTGTTATCTCAGCATTTCGCTTCGTTTTTCATAAACAAAACGAGGAAATCTGTTTTGGCTGCCAGCGGGAAAAACAACAACTTCCAGCTGCAATTTGGCAGCGTTTTGCGGCGGGGATTCCCCTGCCAACAAAACTCCCCAAAGCCCTGTCGCAATTGCCGCCGCTGCTGCTGCTGCTGCCATTTTTCGGTCTCAAGTGACAAATATTAGAGGAGTCTTTATCGCTAATTAGACTTGGTAGCCGTAAATCTGTTGTCATTTGTTGTACTTGCTGTTGTCACAAGTATCTCTGGCTAAAGTCAAGCTGTGCGAATGCATTTTCAAGTTTGCCAACTTCAGATGCCGGAAACATTCGAGACTCGAAGGAGTTTCTGGCTAAGAAGTTAAGCCCTCGGCTCTAGTAGCTCCAAGGGAAAAGCCAAAGGGGATACGGATCTGGGTATACATAGCAGAGAAGTAAAGGCAGGGCTTCCCTGGGTTTCAAATAAGGATCTAAATAAGATTTCTATCAATTTTCAATGAGTATCAAAATGTAATTAAATTACTTAAGGAAATAACTCTTTATTATTAAGCTCCAGCTTAAACTTATCTATATTCGAATAATATTATTCAAGAAATACAATTAATTAAACCCTACCCAAACCCTTATAGAGTCAAAAACCCCTCACTTTACTGTGCAATTATTGTTATTTTCAGAGCACCACATGCCGTGGTAATGGCAATGGCAGTGGCTAACTATGGAAAACAATGGCCTTGGATTGCATCCAGCTGCCATTTCGAGTGGATGGCAGACGAAAACGATTCTGCGGATACGGATTCACCAGCGAGACAAACGACAGGCGACACTGAAGGAGGAGCAGGCAGCAGGCTTTCTACGATTATACGAATTTTTTATGGCACATATGAGACTAATAGAGCTGGAGGAGCGAAGGGCAGAGGCAGCGGAAGGTGGAGCAGCTGGCACATGCCAAGAAACGAGCCGAGGCCAGTGGCAATTTATGCGGCTCAGTGTTGCATTAAATGTACAGTGAAATGCTTGAGTTAATAAAAAAAAAATAAAATACAAAATATAAAAAACACCCAAACGGCGGGCAGCCAAAGAAAAAAGAGAAACGAAACTGACGACGATGCCGAAAACCGAAACTGAAACCGAAAATGAAAATGAAAATGAAAAAGGAGCCCAGAGCACAGAAAGAAATCCTTCAGCCGCATCTAGCTTGAAGTGTGGCCGGAAATGAAGCGTCCCCATTTGGAGGTAATAAGTGTTTTTGGGCTTTTGTTTTTGACATGCCCATGATGAAGTGGGGTATTATGGTTTCCTCGTGCAGAATGCGACCAAATGGGGATTTATCTGGGAATAAACGTGATCAACATAGATTATTGGCCGAGATTTTGATGACAAGGATATCGTAATGAACAATGGCTTGATTTGTATTCTTTGAAAGCTTTTAAACTTTGTAATAATTATTTTTATATTGCAGTTACTTTTATAATTAATCAATTAAAATATTTATTGTATTTCAAATAACTTCAAAATCGTTTAAAATGCATTTCCTCTTAGCTAATATTAATTTGGAATTAATTTTAAAAGGACCTTAGTTTCATTTCATTTGTAATGATCAATAACGCTTCTCCAATCTTACAATCTAGTCTTCCTGCTACTGAAATTATTTTCCAAGACGAACACGGAGCAAACGGAGTACGGAATCCTGGGAATTCCAAAGACCATATACCGAATCCTGGGCCTAACCAAGCGCAACCAAAAACTTAGTTAACATACGCACACCCAGCCAACGACTCTGGGCTGGGCTCACTTTCCCTTGGAATAAGTGTGTGTGGCGTGTGTATGATAAATAGCTTTCAATTTATATGCCTCGAGGGCGGTCAGGCCAAAGTTTTTGGCTCCGGGATTGCGGGGATGCGAAGTGGAGACTTAAAGGTGTTCAAGGGTCATTTATCAGGCAGAGCGGCAACATTTAGCGCTGCCTTCCTTCAGCCAGGACATACCATAGGTGGCAGGATGTGGCGGCGAGGCGAAGGTGTGTCTAAATATACCCAGATATACCTTCTATATATCTGTGCCCGACAGTATATATGAGAGTGTGTGTGTGTGTGTGTTTGCGAGTGTGGCAAGGAAATTTATGCTTTCCAGCTTCTCCACACGAAAGGTAGAATCCAAGGAGGCGGGAGGGAATGGGGGCCACCAACTCCTCCAACTAGCGGAGTATTCATTTCGATCCGAAAGTGAAAATCATTTGCAATTGTGGCAGTTGGCAGTTGCCAGTCGGCGACTTGTAATGGCTTCGTAGAGCGGTCGAAATTACTTTAACCCGCCAGCTGAGGTCCTGAATAACTTTCAGCTCTACCTCTACACAAGGAATAATTTTTAAATAAATTTGTATAATAATTATTAAATTGAAAGCTTAAAGCTTAAGCAATTTTTAAAGATTTAGAAACCATTAGAAATGCGCCCAAAAGTATATTATAAAATCTTTAAGGCCTCAAGTTCTTTGTAAACTAGGTTTGCCTTATTTAGTAGCATACTTTTTAGCTTAATTTCAATTGATTTAAAATCTCTGGCTCTTTTACACATTTCGTTTTATAGCTCAGAATTTCTTGACCGATTTTTGTGCACTTTTTTCACCGTGCACCACCTCGCCCCCACCTCCTCTCTATTAAATGAGTGAGTAAATGTGTGTAGCTGTCGACAGGTGTGCAAGTAATTACACTCACACCCATCATCAGCAGCCATCGAGGGATGCGAGAAAATGGGGGCGTGGCTTAGCCTTTGCATACCCGGGAACACAATTTATATTTGCCAAAGCTGCCACTGAACTGATGCTGGGGCATCAGGACTTCAAGGCTTCAGACTGGCTGCCAGGGGGCAGGCTGGCTGGCAGGCAGTCAGTCAGTCAGGAAAAATGGTTGCCATTTCCTTGGTCTCGTCAAAATTAATTAATTTGCAGCGGCGCTGCAGCGACGACGACGTTGGGAGACTTACCCGTAACTCGGAATTCCATCTAGCCTGCGGTTATGCCTTAGAAATACCACCTCTCACAGATCCTCCCTTCCCACACACAGTCCACAAATCAAACCGAGCAGGCAGCAAACGATTTACACTGTCCAACAAGATGATTGACGGCCCATTAGCACTGAGCAAAATTTGAGAACTAAATCAATATTCAAAGGTTTTAATTTAGGATTTCAATATTATGGCAGAATTTTAATAACAATTAAATATTAAAGTAAATATTCAAATATAAACATAATATTTATCAATATTAAAAAACCCCTGACAAACTTTTTACCATTTTCTCACAGTTAAAGCTAAACTACATTAGTAAAAATGAATTCAAGGCAAATGTGGAGCAATTTCAGAACAAAGACCGAGTGTTATATGTATAGGATTGGTATTGAAAACTTTGTTGCCGAGTGAAATCAAATCCAGGGGTCAGATGCTATTGATTACCAAAGTGCGAGCCAATTGAATTGAATTTGTGCTACAAATCAAGTAAGCAACTTAGCAGCTAAACAACGACAACAGCAACAGCAGCAACAAGAACAACACCCTCCGGGGCAGCCAACAGAGTCACCCCCTCCCTGGTCCAATTTTCACCCCACGCCTCTGTCAATAGCTGACCCCAATCAAAGGGGGCACACGAACGCACATGGACTTTGGACATTGGGCCAAGGGAAGGAAGGGAGCAATCAATTGCAAGGAATGCGAGCCAAGCAAAAAAAAAAAATTGTGGAACAGGAACAACAGCAGGGTGGCAGGAGGGGGAACGGGGACAGGAAAACCTGTCTTCAAAGGCCGAAGATTGAACTACCCTTAATAAGCCCAAGGGTTCTTATGGAAATATTTCTTAATAAAATCTTTATATTTTCTTTAGGCAAAGTTTTTTATTTGTTTGTAAAACTTAATTGATATAGAAAAGTATATTTTTCTGGTCTGGAAATTATTTTCGGAACTAAGTGTTGATTCTTAAAGCAGCAAAAGTTTAAAGAAAATTTAAATTCTTTGTTTTAAATATATTCAGAATTATAAAACTTTTCTTAGGTGATTTTATGTTTACTAAATAATATTATTAAAATTATAATAAATACATAAACTCACCTCTTACTAGTTTTTACTATTTATATTTATTAAAAACTGGACATAAATCCAACCATAATCCTGGTAATATTTACCCAAAATTCCTGTCAAAACCTAGCACACCCAATCACAAGAAAAGTGCGAACAGGAAAGGGACCTGGCGAAGGATAAATGGAGCAAGGAACAGTGCAGGACGAGCTTCTCGTGGAGCAGCGCTGTGTGCGTTTCGCAGACCCACGTGGGAGTGAAGTGCAGCTATAAAATACTAATCCGCATCAAATGAATGCTACATCAATCTTGTGTCGGGCGCAGGCGGTGCCGGTGGCTGATGCGTCGCCAGGTGCGTGAGGTGAGGGTGAGCCGCCAGAACCTAGAGAGCTAGTGGAGGTAGTTGAGCCAGCAGGAGCCAGCAGCCAGCAGCCAGCAGCCGGGAGCCATCAACTATCCGCCGAAAACGATGCAGGATGCACGAACGAGCCAGCGACGACGACGATGACGACGAGCTGGTGGCAGGCGCAACTTTAATTTTGTTACTAAGCCTGGGACAGGGATATCATGGAGTTTACAGAGGAAACAAAAGCATTTGATAAAGTAAAAATTTTAAAGTATTGTTTATAAATACTAAACTTATTAAATTAACAAAGCTTTTAGCCTAAAAGGGAATATAAACCAGCCAAATAACTACAAAATTAATCAGAATAGCAACTAGAAATTGAGCTGGGATTTACTTTTTTATTAAATAAATATTATTTCTTGATATTTTAAAGTTATAAAGGTGTAATAGAACCCTTGTTTTTATAGTTTTTCCTCTCTGTAGTGTAGAAAAGAGGCTGTTTCAGTGTCGCCGGCAGATGCCGTGGAGGAACCGCTCAAAAGTCATTTCCGCAAATGTTGTCGGCATCGTTGTCGGTGTCGCATCCTCGCATCCTCGCTCTGAGGATTGCGGCATTGGGGGATTCCGGAGCAGGAGGCGGGCAGCAAAAACTAGGGATTAGGGATTTGCGTGCACATAAATGAATTTGGTGTACGCAATGGGTGGGGCATGTAACCTCCCCCCAGGGGGTTAAGTGGGACAGAGAGAGAGAGAGCCCCGCCACCTAAGCCGTAAGCAGCTGCTGCCGCAACAGTAAACGTTATCTACACGTGCACGTGCACTGTGCAACATGCAGGCAATGAGCTGGCTAAAGGGAAGGCCTGGGGATCCTCTAGCCGCCCATCCCCCCACACACATTACCCCTGGCGCATTACAATCCCACCGCTATCCACTATCCCTTTGCCCCATTCCAGCCGAGGAGCCCGGCAGTCTGTGTTTGCATTGGTGTGCAATTGTTGGCATTACGTGCCACTCTCGATTGCCATTCAATGCCAGGAGCAGCAGCAGCATCATCAGCTTTAGGACGGGGAATCCTCAGCAGCAGCAGCGGCAGTGGCAGGATCTGGAGCCTGGCCCACAGCCCACGCAGAGCCGCCAACTATTGAATTACTTTCAACCTGCGACTGAAGATTGCACTTGAAATAGGATTCACAGCTCACTCGCTCTCCAAAAGCTTCAGATTTTCAATTTCCGTTTCCTTTTTTGCGCTTTTCCAGCCCCGCTTTTCCATTCCCCCTCCAGTGCGTCTGGATTGGGATTGCGACCGCTCCTCCTCCGCCTCTGATTTTTTCCCCGTTTTGTTCATGTCTAAGCAAATGGAATAAGCGCGCTCATTGCTCCGGCTTGTTGCCGATGGATAGATGGATGCCGGGATGGACGCCAGGATGGATAACTCCCAGGCAGGAAGGGACGAATGGCCGGGATAGATGCACGGATGGATTGATGATTTCCAACGAAAAAAACTATGCAAACCAAGGGCATGCTCTTTACACAGAAAGCGGCTGCCTTCACAATTTATTTATTATTTTTAATTTTGGAAAATACACTAACCATAAACTAGGAAAAATTTATATACGAAAATAAATTCAGCAAATTTATTATGGCTTTTTAAAATGAAAACAAGTACGGAGCAACTAATGTGTTGAAATAAATCAAAAAAGGCTTTTTCAACTAACCCTTTTTATTTATTTTGTGAGTTTTATTTACATTAAAACTAAGCGAGTATTTATATAAAATAGTGAATACAATTTCAAAGAAAAAAAATGATATTTTACAATACAAAATATTATAATTTAAATTGTAGATAGTTTCAATAACAAAAAAGTATATCTTGCCCTTAAAAAATACTTTAAATTTAAATCTGAGTTAAGAAACCCCATAGCTCCTTTTTCAAACCCTTTCCAACGGTTATAAAAAGTTTATAGACTTCTTAAATACCCTTCCATCCCACAGACTATAATATTATATATTGCCAATGGCCTAAAATATTCATGGTTACCACAGGCAATTCCCACTTATCACTATGCTATTCTATTAGGGCCGTATACTTCATTTTCTCCAGCAAATACCGTATTCATAGTTGCCACTAAAAATTCCCCACTTATTTGTCGGGCCGCGTTTTGTGTGACGACAAGGAGAGGTGTGTGGAAAAGTGGAGAAGAAGGCAGTGAGTGGGCCACAACAGAAGCCAGTATAAAGGGTGGTGGGTGAAGGCAATGCTGCACGTGCAACGCTGCAGTTGTTGTTGTAGTCGACGTTGCCACGGGCAACACCGAGTGTTCCCCCTGCGGAGAAACCCCCTCTTCCACATAGTACATCAATCCTTTAAGACGCAACATTGAGTGCCAATCAACAAGTGCGTTCCATCTTGGACTCAACCTGTGCTTTCTCCACCGCCGTTGCCGCCACCAGGCCCACATGCAACAGTACGCTGAACACTTTTATTGCTAACCATTTCTTTCTTTTTTCCCCTACGTTTCTTTTTTTTTTCGTTTCGTTGTGTGAGGAATGGCGAATGTTCTGGCAAGGATTTGTACATACATTTGTACGCTCTACACACGTTTTCCAGGAGGGTGTGCGGCGGCCATAGTCGGATTGAAAAGAACTCGGCACGTATTTGTCACGTATTATATATTTATAGCAACCAATGAACCGTTGAATGCATGGACAGACTGCAGGATAGGATGTTGAATGCATAAAATGCCTCCCCACCAACTTACACTGCACCCACACACTCGCAGAGAGAGATTCACACAGACAGCTCTACCCGGAAAAGTTCCCTCTTGGACATTGCTCATACGCCGCTGAGAGAGCTGGGGTTTAGTTTAAATTGAATATTTCTAGGGCTGCCTGCACAGCAAGGAAATGGAGAGTGAGAACACAGTGAGGTCAAAATCAAGAAGATCAAATCACTTATTTGTTTGAATTAGGTGTATCTTAAGATACAGGGGAAAACGTATCAATAATTGTAAGTGATTTCAAATACTTTTTTGAGACTTTTTGTGGGTTTTTAATACAAACAACTTGTTAAAAAATATTATAATAAAGTTTCTATTCAATGTTATTGGTAATACATTAAATATATTGAATAAGAACCTTAAAAATCAAGATACTTTCCCCCATAAATCCCTACTTTCAACGAACAAAAACATTCTCATTAATTTTATTCTTGAATATTTAACAAAATAAAGCCTATTTCTCATCAAAATTAGATCATATTTGCTCTGTACATCTTACGATTTCGATTACTGGAACCGTATATATATTTTTCTAAAATCATTTGTAGGTTTTTCCCCGTGCACGACTGAGATGGAGTATAGATATGTAGGTGGAAGAGAGAGAAGGAGAAAGACAACCATCACAGTTTAATTATAATTTTAATCACTTTTGCAGGAGGAGCAGCAGGAGCTGGGAAGCAGCAACGGCGGCGCGGAAATGAATTTTATGAAGCGTGCTCCGAACTGTCGTGCCCAACATAAACTGTTGTCAGTTTCTGGGGATCCATGGAGCAGGAGCAGGAGCAGTATGAAGGGCTGAGAAGGAGCCAGAGCCAGAACCAGGACCAGGATGAGAGCTGGTGCTGGAGAAGGGACAACAACCGACTGTCATGTCAATTCAATTTTTGTGCTTCCGTGCGCGGCGACAAGTTTTAGCCAGTTTTCCCAGCCCCCTTTCCCTAGGCTTTCCCCCCCGAATTTTCCCTCTCTCTCTCTCTCTCTTCATAACCCCCCCTGAATCCCCTGACAGTTCAGCCAGCGGCACTTTATGTACATCATCATCAACACCTTTTGCCAGGCGCCATTTACACGCCGTCGTCTATCCTCGTCTCTAAGTCTAATCAGCCCAGACAGCCATCAGTCGAGGGTTCGCTCTGTCTCTCTCCAGTGATTCTATCGGCCTCTACTCCTGTCTCTTTCCCTGCTCCAGTAGCTACCTCTCATTGTCTTCCCCTTTTTCCCCAGGAGCTGCGGGTAAGCGAATCAATTTTAATGACGCATTTGTTGCTCGGATTTTTTCGCTTTTTTTTTTTTTGAGCTGGAGAGCAAAGGAAAAGCGCTGATAAAAATGTTTAATCGGGTAGAGAGATTAATGATACCCTGGAAAAATTTATTTTAAAGAAATCATTCCAAAAAAAGAATATATGCAATTTTTAAAAATTAATGTTTTATTTTTCGTAAGAGATAATCTTTAAGATATTGTATATTTACCCTTTATTTCCCCACTTTCTGTATTTTTATACCTTCCAACTAATCTACCCTCAAAATACCCCTTAGTTTTCAAGGTAAAAAAGGACGCCTCTTATTTTTCTTTCTTACTTAAAAAAAAAGAAAGACATTTTTAAGTTAAAGATTCTTAAAAATATATTTTATCTTTATCCTTTAATTTATCTTAATAATTTCTAACTAATCTACCCCCTAAATACCCACCAGTTTGCCCGTAAAAAATCATGAATTATATTTTTCTTTCTCGCTTCGTTCGCCGGGGCCAGGCAGAACAAATTGAATCATATTTTTAACAGCGACGAAATGGGAAATTATAATTGCCAGCTGAGCATTTGCCATAGACTTTAGCCTGCCACACTTCACTTCATTCATAGAGCGTTATGAATTATGGCAAGTGCATACTCTATATACATATATATATTTGTATATATAGCTAGATATCTAGATATAGAAGGCGAGTCGGGACGAGGCTGATGACATGTTTTGTCCACAGGCACGCATTCTCTTGCGGCCTGGCTAACTGGCGAGCGGTTTTTGGCGTTGGCTGGCAACTTTCCCAACGGCACGCGCTGCTAGCTGCTGCTTCCTGAATTTTCCCAGCTTTCCCTTTTTCTCCCCTCCCTCCTTCCCTCTTTTGGTGACGACAAGTCAGCCTGGCCGTGTCACTCATATGAGCCGCAAATATCCAACCCAGAAGCCCCGCCCCGCTGGGTGGCATTTTACGTTGTTGCCACGCACGAACGCTTACTTTGTCGCATGCCCAACTTTTGGCTATTAAGTCATTTTTTGGCTTTTTACTTTCGTGGATCTGCGACAAATTCCCCGGGCTGCGTCCACTAATTGCCCAGAGTCTTGTGGTGCGGATGGAAATTCAACAGTTTTCAGCATCGGCAGACCCTCCATCATCGGGTTGGTCAAGTGCCATTCGCTGCAGCTGATGTTGCTTCTCTTGGCCACACAACTTCAACTCTTTCATAAGAATTTACTTGAATGAATTGTGCAGAGTTTCAAGTGGGCCAGACGACGTCCTGGGGGGAGGGGAGGGGAGGGGAGCAGTCGTGGAAATCGAGTAGGAAAATCCGAGCCAGCAAAGGAAGGGGCGAGGGGAGAGCCGCCCGCAACAATGACAAGACAAGATGGGATGAATGCAGTGGATGGCATGGAGTGATGTGCTCGATGGCCACTCAAAACTCTATGGAAATCAATAAGAAGTGGTTAAAGAAATTCTCAGGGGTTGAAATCTTATATAGTATATCTGTTGAAAATATAGCGATATATAGACTTTTGTTAATATATATACATATATTATTAATAATCAATCGCATCTCTTAACATAACCCTTTAACTTTATTAAATAAAATCAAAGGAAAGCCCTTTTTTCTTAATTAAAATATTTATAAACAATTATATTGCCACTTTACAAAGTTTGGTTGGGTTTTTATGTCTAGATCCTAAAAAAAAAGAACATGCCACCAATTTGATTCAACTTTAACATATGATAAAAACCACTTTGCTTATCTTTTTGCTAAAGCGAAAAAACTGTATGGATTGTGACAAAAAAACACTAATTTCTGTGAAAGCAACATAGGTCAGCTTGTTGATTTATAGCTGTTAACATTTTATTGATTAAAAAATCAACCAAACAAATGAAAACAGTCCTAGCTATGATTTCCAAATGAAAATTTCCACAAAAAAGCGGCGGTTTGTGTAAACGGTTAACTTGTGTATTTATTTATTGTAACTGTAAATCGCTTGGTTTTTAAGCAAAAAATGAGCATGAGTTAAATTTGAATGTCATGAATCCTAACCATCTAAAAGTTAACTTTTATAAAGTCAGAAATATATAAGAAACTTTACTTCACAGAAGGCAAACAATGGACACGGCCTGGGCAGCTACTTAGCCACTTCACTGCACTTCCATTTCCACTTCTACTCCCACTCCCATTTTCTACAGCCAGTTTTCCTTTCTCCAGGAAAAGTGAAAAGCTAGATTTGTCACGCACTGATGCGTCTTTAAGCGTTTTAATTACCCACCAAACGAAACGAAAGGCAACGAAACTTGAGCATAATATGCAAACCAGGACAGTAATTCACATTGTCCCTGGACACAAAGCCACCAACTGATCTGGGCCCCCTTTCATCCGTAAAATAGAGCTAACCATTGCAGGTACAGTGAGAGAAAAAGTTGGGGACTTGACCAGCATTAAGTGAATTTAAAGTTTTATTAAAAAGAAATAATTAAATTTTATAAGCAAAGGTATAAACAATATTGGTTAACTTTCACTAATAAAATATTTAGATTTAGGATTCTTATATTGTTTTTTGTTATAAATACATTTTATGATGAGTTTTACCTTTAATTATTATTATTATTATTTATATATAATAATAGTTTAATTTTTTTAGATTTTTTTCCAACCATATTTGACATTAATCTAAGTTAAAACCTAAAATATCCAACCAAGCTGGTATATGATAAGCTCTAATCTTTCATATTTCCTGCATATATTCCTCTGCAACTTATTATTTTTATAAAACCCCCTCCACTTTTTCTGCGTGTTATTTCAGTTACAATTGCAGTTGGATTTGCAATTTGCATTTTGGACGCTCGGGCAATTAATAGCGCACACGTAAACAAAACAGGATGACGACAATGTTTTGGGTGGGGAGAGAGAAGGAAGAGAGACCTGGGAAAAGGGGTTCCTAGGAAAAGGGGTACCGGAAAATAGGGGGGGGGGGGGGGGCGGAGCTGGACTTACGACAATGACGATACTAAGGTTAGGGACTATCAAAATGCAAAGCAGCAGGCAGGCAGGTAATGAAAATGCTTAATGGCTTGCAAAGTGTCACAGTGGCTGAGCGCGCCTCTGGATGGGCAATGGAAATTGGCAAAAGGGAGGCAGCTCGCTGCGGCTGTGTGGAATGCCCCAAACCAATACGAATGCAATTGGCGAACTTAAAGCGCGTTAAATTCAACTTCTTCGGGGGGGAAGGGGGAGGATGAAGCGCGGAGAGCGCAGCGCATAAAAAGTCAATTAAAAGAGGCAGTGGCAGTTGCTTTTGCAGCTGCGCTTCGGTTTGAGTTTGAGTTTTTCGTATTTGCCGACGACCCCCAGCTGTCTGAGTGTCTGCCCCACGCCCACTTTTCCTATTTCGCTTTAGTCCGCCCCTTTTTTCACTTGGGGAAAATCTGAAATACATAAAAAGGTCTTAAAAATAGAAGTAATATATGTTTATTTTATTTTATAAATAAGAAAATATCAAAAAAAAAGAACTTCAAATGATTTTTTTGTTTAATATAAATAATATTTTAAATTTTTTAATTTTATTGTATAATAAAAATATATGTATAAAAGCACTATATATTAAGAAAAGCACTTTAAATATTTAATTTCTCTAAGGTTTTTAATTATATTTAAATAATATTTTTACTTTTCTGACTGTTTATTTTAATGTATTTCTTAAAAATATCTCTTAACTATAGTTTAAAATAAGATAAATATTAAAAAAAATTATGATTTCAAAAGAATTTCTCCTTATCCCCCATTATTTTTCGGTGCACTTGCCAGACTTGATGTATATGTGTGCGCTGGTAAGTCCTTCGAGTGCATGAGTGTTGGCCAGCGCTTTTAGCAGAATAAACAGTGAAAGTTGCGCAAAAAGGACACGGCCAAGACACAGGCGAACGAGCCAGAGAGACACACATAGCCAGAAGCAGGAGCAAGAGCAGCAGCAGGAGCAGCAGCAGTAGCAGGAACAGGAGCTGGAACAGGGGCAGCGGAAGGAGATGGCCATAAAAATGGGTGAACGAGTCTGAAAGAGTGTGAAGCATGTTGGGACCTTTGAACGTGTTGAACTTTCAAATGGCTTTGCGCGCCGCTGCCAGCTAATGGCATTACAGTTCAACCCGTTCCAAGCCAGCTAGCCAGGCTTCCAGCCCCGCCATTTCCACCCAGTTTTCCACGCCGTTTTCCCCCGCTCCCCCCCGCCTTTTCTCCCAATCCCTCTTTACCCCTTTGACTGCATACAAAGGCTGAGAACTAGACAGAGAGAGGGCAAAGAGGGAAAGAAGCGTGCGAAAAAGTAAAGTGTAACTGCAATGTGTGTCCAGTCTGTTTACACTGCAAAAAAAATAGGTTGGGAGTAGAACAGGATTTATAATTATACCCTTGCAGGGTATTATAATTTCAGTCAGAAGTTTGCAACGCAGTGAAGGAGACGTTTCCGACCCTATAAAGTATATATATTCTTGATCAGCATCAACAGCCGAGTCGATCTAGCCATGTCCGTCTGTCCGTCTATCCGTCTGTCCATCTGTCCGTCTGTCCGTCTGTCCGTCTGTCCGTCTGTCCGTCTGTCTGTTTCTACGCAAACTAGTCCCTCAGTTTTAAAGCTATCTGAATGAAACTTTGCATATAGTCTTCTATATACTCTCACTGCTATATATGTCGGAACGGGCCGGATCGGACGACTATATCATATAGCTCCCATACAAATGTTCGATAAATTTTTAGAAAAAAAATTATACCTTGGCTGTTTTTCAATATTTTTGCATCATTTTAGAGATATAGCCATTTTATATTATTACAAAATTTTGGTAAAAATTTTATGAAAATCGGACGACTATATCTTATAGCTGCCATAGGAACGATCGGAAAAAGAATAGGAAAAAAATTATAACTTTGTTGTTTTTCAACATATTCTTATCTACTATTAGATATAAGCTTCTTTTATTATTTCAGAATTTTGGTAAAATTTTTATGAAAATCGGACAACTATATCATATAGCTGTCATATAAACGATCTGTAAATGTGGAGAAAATGTAAAGCTGGGAATGTAAAACCTTAACTGTCAAACTGTAAACATAATAAGTAAAAGTAAAATGTAATGAAACTCTGTTTTGTGAGTGTTTTCAGCATTTAAATTTATAATATAAACATCAAAACCAATCTGCAAGGGTATACAAACTTCGGTGTGCCGAAGTTAGCTTCCCTTCTTGTTATTCTTTAATTTTATGGAAATATGTGTGTATTTATTTACTTGACCTTTGGTTTTTAGATGAAAGCCTTGAGGTGTTCTAAAAAACAAAGTTTCAACATGTAACGTTGGTTTTTAAATCCTCCTTATTAATTATTTATGGAGAACTAAATATTTACTAAATATAATTAAACGAATATTTTTCTCTTATATTTTCTAAGAATTTTTCCCAGTGCCTGGCAGCATGTGCAATTAGAGTGACGTACGCTTTATTGATGCCCCTAGCCATTTGGCATGCATTAGGGCACGGCACACCAACACTACCACACGCCAACACACACACACATCAGACACACTCACACACACACTGGCAAAACTTAGAAACAGTTTCAAGGTAAAAATATCAAAGTTGAAGTGCACTTTTTTATTCGTTTGTCACGCAGCACTGGGTCTATAAATTATTTCTTATTATAATTGGCTCAAACGTGGGCGAACAAAACAACCGGCTGTATGGAGGGGGTGGAGGAAAACGGTGGGTGGAGAGGGGAGGAAAATCATGGGGAAAACGCAGAGAGGGGGACGGGACCCAATCAAAGTGCAGCAACAATAACGGCAATCAATGGTTGTTAGTTAGAGCGGAAATCGGTAGAATACTGCCTGACATTTGGCCCGTAATTACCGTTATGCCACTGCAAACTGCAACTGTTGGCCAGGTGAAGGGTGTTTGCTAAGAGCAAAGAAGAAGGATGAAAAAAAATAAGAAAAACAATACACAATTGTGGCAAGGACTACTATGTGGGTTTTAGCAATTATTGGCAGAGTCCAGCCATATTGCGTGCTGTGTCAAATTAAAGTAAAGAAAGTGTTGTGTACGGTCACTTAATGTATTTACAATAAATTAAAGTAAATTTGTAGTATTGAATTGACCTAGTTTATATGACCTGTAGAGCAATATTTCTTAATTTTTGTGTTTGTTTTAACAATTTTAAAGGGTAAATAAACGGATAAATAATTTATAGACCATTGAAGTCATTTAGGTTAGTTTGATTTTATTTCTATATTTATTTATTATTAATTTTACTTATGTTTTTTACGACAAATATTTCTTTACCATTGAAATTGTTTATTAATGTGAAAAATTATTTACTTACAATTAGAAATCATAATTTTCTGCAGTTAAAGTTAAAGGCTTTCCACACTTTTAAAAAGTATTTTAAAATGCCTTTTTTGATTATTCTTTAAGCCTTTTTAGCCTTTTCACAGGCCTGAGCATTTAAAGTGATATTAAAAATACATATATATATCTCATTGAATAAAGTGCAGTATTTATGAGGGACTTTTCATAAAGGATAAACCCAGCTGGTGAAATATACTCGCATTTCTTTGAATTTATTTACTATTTCGTTGCGTGTGGAACTCACAGATTATTTCCGCTCGCAGAGACAGCAATTAGATGCATTTAAGAGATTATGCCAAACACTTTTCATCTCGGCATAAGCCTCGAGCCATTTTTGTGGCCAAAACAATTTTTCATAATCTTTCTTTCCCACATAAAGTATATACTATGTATGTATATATTATTTTCAATATGCAGTCGAAAGAGTTGAAAGCGAACGGACTTGCGGCGAATTTATATTCTGGAAAATATGCAAGCACTTGGAGCTACTGTATCTCTGAGATATGAATTGCATCGTATGAAAATGTGCTTAATTTAACTGCTGCCAGAGCTCTTCCTTCCGCTCTCGCCCTCATCCTTGCCCTGCCCTGACTCTTTGTCGCTGCGTAGATGATTTAAAATGTGCATAATAAGCGGCACTTGGAGAAGAATGAAAAAGAAAAACAAGCTACATATAGACTAGAGAATCAGTTGAAGATGCCGTGTGTAAGGGGTGGGGGATAGGGGCAGGGGCAGGGCAGTCTGGGGAGGGTCTGGAATACATTTGAATCACAAAACTAACAAATAAATAACACAAGCAACGGGAATGTGTAAGACAAACATACTAAAAAAAACAAGAAGGGAAGGCTTGTTGGGAGACCGAAGTTTGGAATACCCTTTAAGGGGTTTCTTAAGGCAAAGGAATAATATATAGTATATCCTGTATTCTATGTAAAGGGATAAGTTTAAGATAAAGGTTTTATATCACAATTTTCTGTTAGAAGTATTAAATACTCTAAGGTTATTCTTATTTGATATTCTTCATCACAAATAATATTATTTTAAAAACATAATAAACCTATGAAATTGTTTATTTAGATAAAACTTAAACTGTAGCTTAGTTATTATTTAAAAAAAAGAGTTTGATCGCACAATGGCATACTCAAAACCTTTTTCAAACTCTTTATAATTATTTATATTATAAACTGTAAAACTTATGTTATAGTTTTTGGCGAATATCCAAAATAAAACATATAGTATTTCGATCTTCCCTCATTTAGGGTATACTTAAAAGAAAAACTTTAGAGGGGAAGGGGGGTGAATAAAAAAAAAAACAAATCGAGCAGACAAATGGCAAACGGGATCGTTGGACAGCCAACAAGGAGAGATAGTGCGAGAACGACTGGAAAAGAGTGGAAGTGGTAAAAGTAGATGGGTAAGAAAAACATATTCAAATTTAAAATTTTGTCTGATTTTCCCCGCTCTATTCCATCTTTCCCCCTCTTCCTCTCTCTCTATATCGCTTTCCCCCATGCTTTAGCTGTTTTCGTTTGCATTTTAGCCAAAAACAGCGCGAGACGTGGAACTTTTCGCACATGCTGCCTTTGGGTGTGTGTGTGAATTTAGCGACAGTGTATGTGTATGTGTGAGGTGTGTGCGAAGTGTGTCATGTGTGTGTGTGTATGTTTACAGTTAGCGGGCGCCAAACCAAGGTGTCGCCGTGCACCCAAAATCGTTTCAGCGTGAATACATTTGCCCCTCGTCCTTGCAGATTCTGCAATTTCATGACAGTGGTACCAGGCTCAACCTAAGCCCCTACATTCGCCCGTCCGCCATAGTAATTTAGTTAAAATATTCAAAAAGTTTGCACAAGTATTCTTGTTATGCGTAAGATGATAGAAAAATGAATTCGATTTCGGAAAAGGGGGGGAAACGGTTGCGTTCAATTTGCGTTCATAAGTTATTTGCGGGGCCGGAAAATTTTTTAGTGGGAGTGTGGGTCTTGGAATGCCTGCATCATCGGCATTTCTGATGAAATCTAAATTTATTAAACATGAATTGTTTTTGGCTTAGGTATTTGAAATATTTGCCTGGAATCACTGCTGTATATAGTATATTTTTATGAATAGAAATAAAAGTAAAATCAATACGAATTAAAGTGAGCCAGAGTTCTTCATTAAAATTAAAACCAGAAAAATGTATTCAACTGAACTGTGTTTGTTTTGGAAATTGTTTAATATTAACATTTTTGGAAATGATACACTTTAAGTACTTAAATGCCTAAGCAAATGACTTATTTAGTAAATAAATAAATAATAAATAATATTTACAATATACAAGAAAGAATAATAAATTGGTAAGCAAAGTACACTGACTTTTTCTTTAAAGTTTTAAATTAATTTAATGGTTTAATGGTAGTTCACTTAATGTTTTTTCTCATTAAACGAATTTTAATTTAAAACTTTATATTTTTAGCAACAGAAAAATAATATAATAATATAAAAATTTTGATAAATAATAAAGTCAATAGCTGCAAAGTGAAAACTGTGTTTTCAGAAAAACCATTTTAAACAAAATAAATAAGAAAAAAGCTTTAAATAATTAAATAAAAATATAAGAAGATGAAACAGAAGTCAATAAGGTTCTTAAAAACACACATAAAATTTACAAAATTGTGATACAAAATTAAAAATAGCAAAAAACCCAAATTACATAGAATTTTTTACCTTAAAAAATCTCATTGCATACGTTTAGACATATTTTAAGGTGTTTAAAATACCCTTAGAAAATTGAAAAAAAATCACCTTTGTTATATTTATCTTATAATTATAGATATATTTGACATAGATTTTAAAAATGTTACTATTAATTTCCCAATTTAACTCCAACATAGTTTACAAAATTCCCCTTTATCTATAAGTTACCTAACCGCTTTCTAATTCTTTGTCATTTAAAAATTTTCCCATATTTTCCTATATCTTGCCCCACTGTTCCTGGCCAGGGCATACCTTGAAAACGTTCCTAGCTGGCGAAATGTATTCGCATTTTCGCAAACGCGCTGCATTAATTACCGCAGCAGCCTCCAAGCCCGAATGCGTGTGCTTGTGTGTGTGTGTGTGTTAGCCCGGTATAGTGTGCCCCCCCCCCCCCCCACTCATGGCAGGTGCTTTAGGCAGAGCAGGGGGCTTGAAATGATGGGGCAATGGAGAGTGGAGCAGAGCCCATGGAATGGAGCACGGTCAGCGCTTCACCTTGCTTCGTTTCGTTTCGCTTGGCATCGTTCGTTGGCGCTGATATGTTAAGCTGCATTTTGGCTTACAAAAATATGGAGAACAGAGCCCGGGCAAGGCAGCATTTCGGGGCACCTGCAAATCCTTTTACCTCGTTTGGACATTTTGTGATGTATTACGTAAGTGCGGCATTTGTGGTCTATATAAAAGAGAGTTGCAAAATAGCCCCCCCCACCCACACCCCAGCCTGGTCACACACAAAATAAAAAATAAAAAAAAGTAAAAGAGTGGAGAGAGTTGGCATTGGGAATGCTTAAATGATGAAGCGAGTTCGTCCCTTTAAAGTTGGCAATGAAAAAGTTTCATATTTGTGAAATGGATATGGAAAAGGATTGAGTCAACTTTGAATGGTTATGATGAATGTAGAGTTGGGGGTGGGTAAAGAGGCTGTTTATGGAGATTTTGGGCAGTGAAAGAGCAGCAGCCGCCAATCCATTAGGAGGCCAAACAACTTGTCAAAATGGGAAAAATTTTAATACAGTGTGAGGCCTTTTAAATAACTCGTTTTAGGGGATACAATCGAGTTAGCATTATCAGGGTTTTTAGGGATTTAAACAGAGTGTTTTAAGGCTTTTCTCAAGTCTTAACTATATAATTTTCTATACTTAAACATAATAATGCTTATTTGACTGATAACAAAGTTTAAAATATAGAGACTTATGTCTTTATTTAAAGTAGCTCTTAACTAGCTACTTATTAATTTCATCATCTGTTTAAGGTTACATTGCGTTGTTTTCTATTTAAAATAAGCTAAATTCCTTTCGCATGATTAAGCCAAATTTATTGATTTCCTAGGATTTCATTTAGCACGCTTGCTTTTGGTCTTTCTAATTGATTCTCTGGCCAAGCATCGACAGCACTTCCTCCTGTTGTTTACCACAATATCCGGAACTGGAACTGGAACCACAACCTTGTCGTACATACACACACACTGCCATGGAACACTCGCATGTAACACACATGAGCACACCGCAAACTAAAAGGTTTTCGGTGCGTCCAATGCATAATCAACAAGCAGCATATATTTATGGCCCTGCCAGACGATGGCAATATAAATCAAAAGCTTTTGCAACTCCATCCATCATCCAGCAGCTCGCAGCTTGGCTTGCTTTTCCCCTTAACTCATACCACACACACATAAGGCCCCTTTGCTACTACTACCCCTTTCTTGCCACAATTTTCGCACGAATTAAATGCACATTTGCACCTCCCTTCAGCCCACCCACCCAAAAATCCCCCCCTGTTACTCCAATTACAGAGACCTGCAGACCCTTGGGCGGCGGCTATGTTACATTGCATCCGCCTTGGGCATTGTTACGTCACCATATATTGGATAGGTATATATTTTGTATATAAATTTGTGCAGAGAGCAGCATTGGTATTACTTTCCTTTAAATTATTTTCATTAACAAAAATGTTTTTATTTGTTTAAAATATTTTTAAGATATTAATGTGTAATAAAAACTTAGTTAAATTGATATCCCAGCATTTATTTTCAGTTAAACTCTTATTAAAAGCTTAAAAAATGTATACTAAATAAGTACTTAAATATTTATTTATAATAAATAAACCTAAAAATACAGAAAAGTATTGTTAATCCAGGCTTTGAGCTCAAAACCCATAACCTAGATATAATTATATATTTATACAGTATATTTTTACAACATTTTCCTCCTTATTCTCTATTTTCCCAGACTTGCAAATTAAAATTTAGCAAAAATAAAAATTCCAGAAACGACGACACCCATTTGATTATCTTTTCCGCTGTGTACGTGTGTTCGAGTGCAGCGGCGATAAGCGATTAAGGAAAACCAAGGCGTGAAACTAGGCAAAAAGGGATGCTAGGACTTCAGCTCAAAGGCAGGTGCCGAGGCTGAGGCCGAAGCTGAAGTTGAAGCTGAAGTTGTCCTCAAATTGAAGGCAGCCGCCGGATGCAAATTGGGGAAAGGGAGCACAACAACAAGAAAAACATATAAAAAATAAGAAAGAAATAACATAAACAGCGAAGAAAGCGGAGAAAGCGCTCTGGCAGTTTAGAGAGCATCCTTGTGCTGTTGGCAAATTCAATTCAAATTTTGTAAGCATTAAAAATTGTTTGTTGTTGTTGGTGTTTCTCCTGTTGCTGTTGCTATTGCTTTTCTTGGCCCGACTGCAGAAAACTTGGAAAACTCGCCGTCGAAGGAAAGTCGCAAAAAGCAACGCGAAATAAAAGTGATTGTAAGTGCCAGCAGCAGGAGTGAAGTGGGGGGAAAATGCGACCGAAAAGGAGGCACAAAAGCAGGAAAATTTATGAAAAGATAAAAGACGCAGGCGTTCATTCAAACATAACACACACACACCCACACACACAGGCACAGATACACACCCAAACTCAGATGAGGACAAGCAATTTTAAATGGCGGCAGGCGGCCTAAGTGCACGGGAAAGTTTTTATATATAGTCATGACTTGACTTTAAATTAAAGGAATACAATTAAATTAAAGGAGTTGTATTCCTTTAATTTAAAGTCAAGTTTTATTTAAGACCATTAAAATTAAACAATTCTTAAAGAAGATTCTTAATTGTTTTTTAAATAATAATTAAGTTAAAGTAACCCCAAGACATCCCCAAAATATGCATCCTCCAAAGGCGCTTAAGAACATATTTTCAAGCATGTTGAATACTCTTTTTAAAATAACCAAAAATTGTATATAAACAATTATTTTCAAGTGTATAGTATACTTTGGTTTGGGGAATGTAGGTGACCGCTAAGAGGGGCTGGGCTTCCCCCCGCTGGTGGCTGCCACTTGAGGCCGCATTACTTCAACTTTGAAGATGCTCGAACGCCCAGCGCCCTGCCTTCAACGCCGGCGACACCTAGCGTGCACAGCTGGAAGCTGCATTCGGTGGCAGGACGAAAAATCCAAAAAGGGGAGGTAGAGGGGGAAACGAGAAGGTCCTGCGACGACCCACTCACTGTCCTCCCCAAAACATTCTCCCCTCGCCTTGCCTCGCCTCGTCTGGCTATGTAATATGCAAACAGATTTTTTTCACTTTCATTGGGGATGTTGTGGCTCCTATCCCCCGAACCACTGCCCTCCCCCCTCTCATCTTGTTGCTTGTTTGCGGCAAACACCCTCTCCGCCTTCCGCTACCCGTTTTAACCACAGAACGTTTGCTGAAAAGAAGTTTTTTAGCAACTCAGCAGAAAAAGAAGGAAGCTCGATGAATACGGGACGGGGACAGGGGGGCAACGGGATTGAAGGCTTTGTCTGTGGCAGCACATTTTGAAAATGTCCTCGCCAGTGGGACAGTGTTGCCTAATGTCATGTGCACTCCACAACGAGACCCCATCCCCCTTTGAAAACCATACCCCCAGCTTTGTTTGATGGGGGAAAGAGGGTGGCAATAAAAACACGCAACAAAAGCTGAAAGCTGCAACACACAAAACATTTAATCACACTTTGCACAACTAGTTGAAAATGCAAGCTTGCAGCTCGAACCCCTTCTCGAATTTTCCACCGCCCTCCTTATCGGCGCACCCTCTCCGTCCTTTTTTTTTTACGCTTTGGGGAGCTGTGGGACCAATTGGCAAATTAACTTTCAATTCAATTCAATGGCAGCATTTGAAAGATACATTAACACCTGCCCCACAGACCAATTGAAATTGTAGAGGTGTACACAGAAAAAACAGGGGTTTGACTTGACAATTAAGTTCTTGAAATATAGGGGAAAGCGTTTTAATTTAAATATTCTTTAACAAAAAAATGTACTATCATTATGATTATTGAATATCAGCACAATCAATTAATACAAGAAGCTTTTTTCTCTAGAGTTTTTAAATATTTATTTAATTGGAATAATAGTTTTAATTCTTATTTAAAAATTAATTATATATTTAAAATCTTAATAATATTCTTACAAGCAACAATGTCTTATCTACTGAATTAATAAATACTATTTATTAAATTTATTAAATAGATTAGATTCCAATATACTGCTACAAGTGGTATAGATATTTTTAGGGTTTCGAAATCCCTTTAAAATGTTTCACAAAATATGCTATAAAATTATTGGGTGTAACTTTGTTGTTATTTTTAAGGGAATTGAAAACTATATGGATTATTGAACCATCCCCTATACATTTTAATAATTTTTTTGCGCAAAAAACGTTGCAAAAACCGTAATAGAAAATATTACCTTTCTTTAGAGGCCTGAAAATGTGATTTCATATCACAACTGCTACTATTTTATAGGTTTAAAAACCGAGAGTAAGTCATAGAATCTTTTTCCTCAGTGGACAAGTAGTATAGACGGGCATGTGCTTATGTAGCATACTTTTAGTTGCTTAAAAATATGATTTCAATTCTTCAGAAATGTTTGTATTCCAATAAAAATTATATTCGGAACTTTAAACTCACTGAAACCTTTCCCTCAGTGTATATAGAGTGTTAGGGAGCAAGAGAAACCGATAACTGTATGGATAAAGAGAGGTTTAAACCAGACCCCGCCCCTTTAGGGACGATCCCTGTAGCCTTTTGATTTGGCTTCTGGTGAACTTGATGACTCGCGTGTGTGTGGGGAAGGGTGAGTGTGTGTGTGAAATTGAAAAGGTTAATCGAGTCAAATTTGGAATGATAGTTAACCTCTTACTCTTTTTGTTGGCATAACTTTTCGAATCGAATGTCAATAGAGTTGGCTTTAATGCCGAATAAACAAACAAAAAGCTAATTTGATGGGATTTCCTTAATTAAATTTGATATTTTTAAATAACCACTGTTTTTAGTTTTGTAACCTATTAACCTATGCTTTATTAAGATTTATAATAATACACAAATTCTGCAGTATTCAGACTGATTCCCCAACATATTCTTAAAGTACTTTCCTCCTTCACTTATTATAACCAACTGGCTGCAATATATAAATAATTTTCGTTCCTTCACAGTTCTTCCCCGAAAACTAATATCTTTCATCTACCATTTCCGTATGTATTGGCCGTAACTCAATTTCCCTATAGCCAGTTATTATGATGGCTGTTCCGTGGAGGCAGTCCACGCGGCTTATCAACGACGGAGGAGGCACTAAATCAACTTCTGCCTGGATGCCCCATTAACCCCGCCTCCGCTATAACATTCCCGGCCTGGCTGATCCAAGGCACTGGCAGTTGTTACCTATCCCAGTTAACCCCCAGATGGCCCCACCTTTTATGCAATGTCACCCGGCAGAGGCTGTAGCAACATTGTGCCGAGGCGAAAGATAAAGCCAAGCCAAATCCAGAACGAAATCCACATCACAACAATTTCCCGACGCTCTTAAGCCGTTCTGAAAACGGGCAAAAAGGAAAACCGAGCTGGGGAAAAAATAAAGAACAGAATGAATAATTGCCAATATGCCACAAATTATTTCAAATGAAATGTGAGTCCCGACCACAAACGAGCTCGTAAAATATGTATTTATGATTTATAAGCGAACACACACAAAAAAATTGCAAAAAAAAAAAAACATAGAACTGAAGGCAAGAGCGAAAAAAAAGGAATACTAGATATATATTGTACAGGGCAACCTCGTAGATAAAACTTTGACAGTATCGGAGGCGTGGTCGGGGGCGTAGTTGCATTGAAATGCAGGCGAAACAGTTCGCAGTTCGCAGTCAAAAACTTGGCACAGGCCAATGAGATAGATTTTGACATGGACGGAGGCCAAGCAGGAGCCACTTAAGCAACGTCCTGCCACAATTCTTCCACCTCCATGCCTCCTTCGAATCCACGGCAAACTGATCCGCCGGAGTAGATTGCCAACGTCAGTGTATGGCGGACACAAAGGTAGCAAAAACTCGGTAAGTAATGAGTCCTTTGGCGGGTAGAAGTTCCAGGAATACCCTGGGGTAGCTTCAGCTCAATTAGTGCAATTATATTGGGTTTAATTATGGGTAATAGGTAAAGGGTTTTGTTACAGGTATTTACAGCGGGTTAAAATCAAAGAATTACAATACTAACTAAGTCATTAAATCTGTTAAATATTTCTTATATTATTTTATTTTCATTTTTAATATGTATAATCAGGAACTTATTGAAAACTTTTTGATGGTTTTAATATAGTTAAAAGTAATATTTTAAATTAATTAATTGTGTGGCTTTAAGGAAAAATATAGGACATCAACTTGAAGCTATAAAGATAGAAGAATGTAAAAAAAACTATCACATAATTATCCAAATATCTTTAAAATTTCTTTGAATGTATCCTAATGAATATGATTATGTTGGGCTTCGGCCCTATTTGTCAACTAAAAATCCACCTTAAATGACACTGAAGGATCCCACTTAGGGCAATTATCCCTTGGCTCATCATACCTCATCTCACCTTTCTAAAGGGTAACAATAACTTTAGCTAAATAGAACTGCCTGCGTTTGCGTTTCCGCTTCTCGTAGGTACTATGTGCGGCAATGTTTGCGGCACACAAAACGCAAAAAAAAAAAGAAAGAAACGAAAATTTGAACGGCAGCCAAGGCGGGAAAGTTGGTAGGGAAAGTGGGGGGAAAAGGCGTCGCCCAAACCGACAGGAGGGCAAAAAGGGACAGCGATAAAGCGGCCAGAGAGTCGAAAGTTGAAAGTCGAAAAGGCATTTGCAATAATAATAAGTTGTTTACGGCGCGTGAGCTAGCATCAAAACAAGCGCTGACATTTAGGGGCGGACACGAACATGGACACGGAGTTGGACATGGCGTAAAGGATGTGCAAGGATGTGCAGTTTACTTCCTACCTTTCCCCCTGCCATCTTGGTTTTTCTTGCATTTTTTACTGCTAATTTTTTGCGGCGGCATTTCCGCCATCGTCGCCGTGGTGGCGCCAGCTGGCGTGGCTTTTCAGCAACTGGACAAAAAGCTTGTCGCCATTTTTATGAATGAAAAGCGTTTTCCACGCGCCAAAGCTTCAAGAGAGCGCCATGTAACTTAAGAGAGTCCAATCTAACCAAAGAGAGCGGCAGAGAGATTGGAGAAGCGTTACAAGAGAGCGGCGCGAGAGCAGCAGCAGCAGCTGCAGCAGCTGATTGGTGCAAGTAGCACGTTGCTGCCGTGTTTTCTAGTTTTTAGTCACGTGCCAGGTTTCAAATCACAGGATGCAGGACTTGCTGAAGGACCTTTAAGACTGCAGGCCACGCGACGAACTTGCAACTTCGTGGCGGTTGCAACTTCGTGATTGCAATGATTGCTGCTGCTGGCGGGGTCATGCAACTTTAATATGTAAACAACACCTCCCCTCGTCTAGCTGTCTGTCTCTTCGTCTGCTGGTATATGCGTGTGTTTGTGTGTCTATCTGTCTGGCTGAGTGTGTGCGTGTACCGGAAGCAGACATGTTGTGACACCCTTTGACTTGACCTCAGCAACAACAACTGCAACAACAACTGCAACAACAACGGTAACTGCAACAGTAGCAGTTACAGCTACAGCAATACTTGCAACATCTACAGCAGCAACACAAGCCAGACTAACGCCATAAACGCATGTCAATCAGCTGACATAATAGAAAAAAGAGTAGGCAAAAAGAAGACCAAGAAAGAATAGAAACTAAAAAAAAGTAGCAACAAGAAGAGGAAAAATATAAATAAAAGAAATACAAGACTTTACCCAAAAATTTCCTAAAAAAGGTATTAAAAACAGAACATATATGTACGTAAAAAGGTACAATAAATTGATATGGAAGTAAAAAGATGTCTGAAAAAGATAAGATAATAGAGTAAAAAAAAGTAAATAAAAACTTTACATAAAAAGGGTTACAAATTTAACGAGGCAATGAAAAAGGAAAAGGTAAATGGTAAAAAAAAATGTATTAATACGTATTTAAAAAAAAGTACCTAAAAGAAACCAATAATAAAATCAAACATTTACCGAAAAAGGTTACTCAAAGGATCATAATATAAAGTATAAAATATACGATAAATATAAAATATATAAAAACAAACTAGAAAGAAATAAAAATAACAAATAGAGAGTCAAATAAAACGAAAGAAAAAATATAATAAATACACCAAATATTTATTTTAAAAATTCCCTTAAAAAAAATAAACCTAAAAATGTTCCTCTTATAACAAACAAATCTGCAACCAATTTTGTCTGCAACAACCGACAACAATTTTCGGTTATGCAAAAGAGCTACAAACATTTTTTGGTGTGACCCAGTTTAAGGCCAAAAGCAAAATGGAAGGCTCACACTCACACAGGACTCACACACACAGCCAGCACAGTTACGTGAGGTCCTGGCCGATTGCGGGTGGCTTTTGGCTAGACTAAGGCTCAACTTTATATATATATATATATGAACATATAGATTTATATATATGTATGTGTGCACGAATAGGAAGTGCAGGAAGAACTAGTAGAAGTGGTAGTGAAGCAGCTAGGAAGGCACGTAGCGTACAATTTCGTAATAACTTAATCGATGTCGTCTCTGGGAGACGACTCTACAGTTTTTACTATCTTTTTGGTTAGATTTAATGCGCCTAAATACTCTATAAAATACATAAATTATATACCTATAAATATTAATATATAAAATTAGATCAAAAGGTTTAAAAATACATTTATAAAAGAAGTTAAACATTTACTATATCTAACAATTATTTTAGATATTGGTTAGGTTAAAAATATATCATATTTTATTAAGGAATTATTTTTAAGACTTTTTTTTACTTTTGTAAAACTATATTAAATAGATTTCTCTAACCTAGAAAGTGTATTAAGGTGTCCTCCATTGCTACCAAACGACTTGAGCCGGCGTCTCCTTCATTTTTTTTTTTGTTCGCCGTGTGTGCGAGAGAAGCCTATCAAGTAGGAGCTTGGCTTTGGTGGCAGGCAGGAAGTTGGCAATATATTTGACTGCTCTGCGAACGGAAGCGCAGCTAAGGCCCCTGACAATGGTGCGGTGGCTCCTTCTCAACCTCATCCCGCCCTACTCTGCAATGAGGAAAATCGGGTAGAAGGAGTGACGGCGGCGCTGAGCGGTTAACAACCGTTGAGGAAAATGTCACTTAGAGCCACTGCAGCCGGCAAAAGCACGAAAAATGGAAAAGGAAAAACCAAGAGAAGAGCAGCGGAAAAAGCGGGAAAAGGGAAAGCCTGAACACAGGAGCAACGAGCTGGAAACAATGAAGGCAAAAGTTGTCGCTGTTCAGTGGTTTTCGGTGCGAAGTTCTAGGTTTGCTAGGGAACTTCTAATGAGACTGCGAGCTGCCAGGAGTCCAGATATCGGCAAGTGGCTTTCATTATTGAACTCGGACACCGGAGGATAAGAATATTTACCTTTGCCGTGTCCAAATTGCCTGGCACCAAACAAACTTGCCAGGAGAGAACACAGAGGAGGAGCGACCAGAAACTTGCAGTTGTGCAAAGAAAGTGGGGGGGCGGGGAAGGGAAATTCTAAAGGAAAAATGAAAAACCGCAGAGCCAATATAAAGGTTGCAGGAACTGCACGGTAAAGAAAATGGATTTCTATTGAAAACATATATATATATTTTCTTGGATATTTTATGAAAGGGAATCCTTCGATTAATCTTACTTTAAAATAAGGAAACCCTTTCATTTAGAAAGAAAATTAATTACATAGATTTAAAAGCATTAAAATACCTTAAATTTAGAATTATGTAATATAAAAAACAATCCCAGGTAAGTGGCTTTTCTTCGTGTGTGGGCGATCCTTGTCTGCAATTGAAATGGTCCCAAAGACACACCGAAGGCATGGCCCAAACAACAAACACATAAAGTCGATAACCCGGCCAGGATGGCGAGTGTGTGTTTCGTGAATCGGAGGATATATGGCAAGGAGCTGGAGGAGCTGCAGCACAGGAGCCCTGACTTTTGTGCCCGACTGTCTGACTGCATATTTGCTCGTCTGCTTTGCCTATTTTAAGGTTTTTTTTTTTGACAAAAGTTGCGACTTATGACTTCCCGAGCCGACAAAAAGCGAAAAGACCCCAGAATGTGAGGAAGGAACCCCACACATATATATAGCAAAAACTCCCACAATTTTGGTGTTGACATTCACAGCGCTCATTAAATGTTCTTCATCTCTTTCGAAATCTTTCTTGCAACTGAAAAGTTTGCCTAAAGTTCAGTATTTACCCGAGTCATAATATTCTTATTAAGATTTAGCAAATTGAAAAGCTTTAATCTATAGTATACATTTTAGTTATCCTCCTACACACAGACCCTTGCTCTCCCTCTTTTTTTCCTCCCTTTTGCTTTCCTGTTATAATAATAATAATAATAGTTTGTTGTTATTGCATAATTTTAATGTGTCGTCCTTAATTTAAATGCTTCCGCTGCACACGGAGCGAAAGCCCGAGCACGAGGCGAATCCTTGGCAACGTCACGACATGGCCTCGTCCTTTATCCTTCCACCTACCTCAACGTGGCCCCGTCTCCCTTCTCCTTTTTATGCCGCTGTCTGCATTGTCGTGTTCCGTTTTTGCCTGCCAAAAAATTGTCTATTAGTTGGGCCAGAATGAACATTCCATAATAATGGCATATGACAAGCGCCACATGCGGCTGCAATTGAAGGAGAAAGCCGAAGGGAGGATCCTGGGATCCTTGCTCTCCGGATAGTTACTGCATCTATATGTATATGTATAGGTGAGAGCTAGCCCTGGCTGCTTATTAATTTAAAATTTACGTTGCATGCATTAGGCGCGCCGGCTTCAAATTGCACGCCCCGGAAAGTCTCTCGGTTTTAGGTGCCCAAAGGCTACACGACATTTTGATACTTCGTACAAGTTAATTAATTGTTGGCAGGACCAGAACGAGACGCTCAGTCCTCTAGTCCTTCTCTTTATATACCCACATCCCTACCATATATATTCAGTGTCACTTGTGTAAATATTCAAACCAGCAACGCCCCCCCAAAGTTGATAGCCAACAGGAGCAGTCGGCGGCAGGATGAAGGAGCCGTGTCGGCGGTGCAGCGCTGCAGCGGGTGAAACAACTACGTGTCTAGGGCTAGAGACCCAAAGGCGCAACAACATGACCAGAAGACCAGGACATTTGCACACATACAGTTGTGGTCAAGAAACTAAGTAGCTTGAAGGGTATAGCTTTAGAGAGGTAGCGAAGGATAGTTACGTTAAGTTAAGAAGGGTATATTTTTGAGTTAGTTTTAAAATTTCTATACAATCTTTTTCCTTTATAGTCAAAAAAAAGATTATATAGTTTCTCTCTAAAAAATCGCAGTAAGCAAAAAATCACAATTTCTAGAAAATGAAAACGCATAGAAAAAAGGCTTCCAAAAATTTTATAATACCCTTTCAAAATATTTATAAAAACCAAAGATTAATTTCATGTAATATTAATGATAGAAATTCACAGCTACAATTTTATAACCCCTTAAAATTAAAAAGCAATATTTTGACCAAAACTTTCAAATAAAAACATTGGGAAAATCTCTCTCTAAAACTTGGCCCGCACTGCTGTTATTCCGACCGCAGCTGTTCGGCTGAAAAACGAGCCCGGGTGTGCGGCATGTGTGAACTTTTTAACCAAACTCGTGCCAAAGTCAACAAAACAGCGCAACTGGAGACAGAAGGAGACCAGAGGGGGGAAGAGGGGCTAGAAAATTGGTAGGAGAAACGCTGGGAAGCCATTGGCCAACTGGCAGGACATTAAATGCAATGCAAAAGGATGCGAAACGGAGACGAAGACGGAGAGATGGAGGCGGTCGGTCGGTGCCTGACAAACCATTCTATCAAAGCCAAGATGCGGTGGCCACAGCCTCAGGATAATCACATTCAAAAGAATATGAAGCGAGCTGAAAAAACATCACCAAAGATAGAGCGGGGGGTATGGTTAAAAAAAACAATACACAGAGAAAAATATAGGGAGACATGCATGCGTTTTAAATATTTTTTTAGAGCTTAGGGTTTAAAAGATTATAATCCAGTGCCAATTACAAATTTTGAAAGAATAAAGGGCTTCTTCGCATTAAAATCCGTTGTCCGCTTGTCCGTTTGTCCGTCAGTTTGCTTAACGACTAAGATCTCAAAAACTATAAAAAGCTAGAGCTCTCATATTTTGTTACAATATTTTCACAGGTTGTTCAAAAATCAAGATTGTTTTTAAATACAATTATTAAAATCTAAATCTTTAATTAAAAACTAAATTTAATTAAAATTAGCCCATATTTTTCGTTTTGTGTAGGAAGCAGAGCACGAGGGCGACCGCCAACTACTGCGAACGAAACAGGAAATGTTGCACGGCAAATTCAATGCGAAGAAAGGGAAGCACTGAACTTTGACTGATGGACGCACTGAGTGACTGACTGAGAATAGGAAAGGGAATACAGAAGGGAGGGAATCGGATTGAGAAAACGACTCGGAATGGGATTTTAAATGGGGTGTGAGGAGCGGTATATTCCGAAATATATTAAGGAATGGGTGGAAAAATGGGCAGCCGTCCGGCACTTATTTTATTGACAATTTTATTTTCTTCTTCTCTGGGTTTTTTTCCGCTTACTCTGTGCTCTGTCGTCGTGATATTTCAATTTGACACTGCCGCTTGCGGCAAATTGTTGCTAACTGCCTTCCCCGTCGTTGTCGACTGGCATAAATTAATCAGGAAATCGAACGAGGCGACGACGACGACAACGACAACGGTGAAGGTGAAACACGCCCCCTTTGTCTATATATCCTAGGGTCGGTGTTTTGAAAATTTGACAATTTTTTAGAATTTAAAAAAGACCTGTGGCAAAAATATTTTTCATCAGCATTTGTTTCCTGATTGAATTGCGCACCGAGGGAGGCAATTCCGGCAGTTCCAATCGAAGAGTTCTAATAGAGTGGCAAATCTAGTTTAGAGTGTTAACTGAAACTTTAATTGCTGCGCGTAAATGGTTTTCGCACTTTTCCAATTAATGGAAAAAGGGTTTTCCATGACTATTTGTAATGGTTTTTTATGAACAAATGCCTTGAAAATGGTTTGTCTTTCTAGTAATTTATTAAATGCTTAATTTAATATGGAATCTATATCATAGAACTGAATACAAAGCTTACTTTCAATACCTAAAATTTGTTATAAAATCTACAAAAGTTCCCTTAATATGTGGAACTTTATATCACGGCATCTTTGCCTTCTAACCATTCAGAAAAAAGAGCCACCTCTTTCATGACCCTCGACACGTGATAGACAACAATCCGGCTGTGCCGCTGTTTGCCTTTCCCAAACCCTTTGAACTCTTTTCACCAGCATCTATTGACTTTACCTGGACAATTTGGCGGAAAAGGAGACGCTCGGCGAGAGAAATAAGCCCCCATAATGCTCGGCGCAAACAGAAGCTCGAGCTCTGCTTGGAGCTGGCTTCATTTTCATTTGCATGACACAAGCTGGCAAACAAACAAACAAACACACAAACAATAATAATAATAATAAAGGGCGAGGGACACACGAGTTTCGGGGTAAATCGAGAAATGCATATTTATTTGCTCAAAGTATCTCGGGGAGAAAGAGAGTCTGGTTCCGCTTTTATCGCTAAGCGGCATCGAAATGTGAGCGATATGCTGCATAGATTTTTACTTGCTTTTTGTCTACAGCTTGGCTTCATTTAAAATGCCCTTTTTGGAGGGTTATTCTAATTTTTAAATTGAGTTCGTAATGAAAGTTAAAAGCTTTGATTTAGGTTTCAAGACGATTAAGTGCGTTTGCCCACAGAATGCTGACTTATGGTTACTATTTTCTAAGTTTCTTTTTATAAAATCTATTTTCTATTTAAAGAAAAATCTGTTTACTACTGTAATTTACGATATATCTTAGGGCAGCCATAGAAATGTTATATACCTTTTTCTTCAGAGATTAAATATTACTTTGTAATTTTAATATTATTTATAAGGTTCATTAAAACCAGATATAAATATAGATATATATTTTAAAAACCTCTAAAGTTTCCTATTTTTCCAAGACTATTTTCCAACTTTTCCCAATAATCCCTAAAAGAAAGAGCATTCTCAGCTTTGCTATCCAAAGCTAAACTTCTACCAAAACTTCTTTGATCAATTCACTCTCCGAGTTGTATTTGTTGTTCCTGCGCTTAATTTGGTTATTTGTTGCATGAGTAATGTGCCGTACCGTTCTGCAGATGCAAATGTATCTGTATCTTTAGTGCATATATAAATAGTATTTCAGTTGAACGCACAGCTAAAATAGCAAAAAAAAAATGGGAAGACAGAGCCACGGGGGTCGCGGAGCAGCGTAGCGTATTGTATTTCAAAAATTTTGTTAAAGATGACACAAATCATGGGAGAAACAAAAAGCCTTTCATCGCCATACGAGTGCTGTTCGAGAGACTTGAATATATAAATGAAATATACCTATCTATATGGCGTTCAAACTCTGGCCCAAAGTCGAAGTCGAATCGACGAGACGAGTGTTTTCAGGCGATAGCAGCAGCAAATGCGTTTTCAATGCATACAATTACTTCCAGCAAACTGCTTGCGAAATTAAAATTAAATTACGTCGGCACTGGGTGGGAGATTCTGTGAGATTTTCTGAGGAGGCGGCTGCTGATGACTGCAGACGGCAAAGTTCATTAAGTTATATATGACTTGCTAGTTGACACGAAAGCATCACAAAAGCGGCACCTATCAGGGGCGGCTGCCAGCCCTCGAGAACGTCATTAAGTAGCTAAGACAATCGTGCCAATCATTAAAAATCTTGGGCCAGCTAGAGAGTCAAACGCTTTCGAGTGTCGCCAGTCGGCGGCACTGCATTGCGGATGCCTCTATTGCCTCCCAGCAGCCTCATCGTCATCATCTTCAGAGTCGTGGCCGCCACCACCACCATCATCATCATCATCATCATCATCATCATCTGTGCAGTTATCAACACGTACGCAGAGCCGGCTTCAGATCCCGCCAGTGAGTCCGACCTGTCCAAAGCAGCCCTAACTATGCCGTTAGACGCTGTACGCTAGACCCTAGCGCATGTTTATAGACGCCCTAGATTAGGTCTTTGTCAGCACATTTCGAGTGTGTACTGTGCGGGAGGAGGCCCAGCTCTGCTCTGGGCATATGTAGTTACAGATGAGGTTAAAATAATAGAAACTAAATTATTAAAAAATTCTTTTTCTAGGGGATTACAGCAACGCTGTTTCGTGCTTGGAAAATGTTTGAACTAAACACGAAATAGATTTAACTTTCGCATTAAATGTGATTATAATGGTCTCTATTTTGTAAAAAAAAACTATTTTTTAGGAAAGATATGATTAAGCATTTCAATTCATCTTTTAAATTTGTTTAAAATTTTAGATTTAAACATTTATTTTCGTCAAAAACATGATGTAAATATTTTAAATAATGGCTCATATTGTGAAATAATTTGTAAAAACCGTTACTTTTGGTTTTATATTTTTACTAAAGTAGAAACAACAATTATAATTAAATGAAAAATTTATAAAATTTCTTACAATTATAATTAAATGAAAAATTTATAGAATTACTCGAAACAATTAAACAAAATTCAGATTTCAATAAAAAAAAAAACTATGTTGTATAGCCCGTTAGTTTATTATCAATTTTTAAAAGACCTACACAAAATATATATTTAAATAAAAAAAGAAAATTAATAAATAAAATAAAAATATATTACAAAATATCACTTTTATTAAACCAAAATCTAAAGTTAATCTTTAATTATTTTCCTAATTTTTACTTCGCCTTCTTGGTGCTAATAACCTGACCCCAACTGTGCCTACGACTGTGTGCTCGAGTGGCGATAGCTGCGAAAAATCCAAAGCATAAGCTTTTGGCGCGAGTGGAAGTGGGAAGTGGATGTGGAAGCCACTTGAGCTGTTCTGCTCTGCTGTTCCGGCCTCTGAGTTCAGCGCCAGAGCGCCGCAGCAACAACGGCATTAACAATAACACTACAACAACAGCAAGACCAACAACAACAGCAGCGGCAACAAATACAACTGCAGGGATGGCCAAGACTGGGATGGCCAAGACAAGCAGGGGCAAAGACGAATGCGAGATGCAGCAATGACAGGAAAGACAGGACGAACAGGACAGACGAACATCTCCCTAAGCGTGGTCTTAGGCAAAGCTCGTTTTTCTTTGCGCTCAAATGGCAGCTAATTGAATTGTTTGCTTTGGCTCTGAGATCTTGGAGGAAAAAGGTAGAATTTATTGACGGGTTAATTTGGGGAATTACAAAAAAAAACACACACACAAATTATGTGAGGGGAGTAAAAGAGTCTAACATAATTAATGTAAACTAACTGGACATTAGGGAAAACATAGTTTGAAAACATACATAGTTTCAGAGAACAACTAAAACAAAAATATATATAAAATATGAGAGGATGATATTAAAATATTAAAAAAGAAAATACAATTATATTAAAGGATTTAAAAACAAACAAGAAAGGAAGCTAACTTCGGCACGCCGAAGTTTGTATACCCTTGCAGATTGGTTTTGATGTTTATATTATAGATATAAATGTTGAAAACACTCACAAAATAGAGTTTCATTACAGTTTACCTATACTTATTATGTTTACAGTTAGACAGTTACAGTTTTACATTCCCAGCTTTACATATTTAATACAATTACCGATCGCTTCTATGGCAGCAATATGATATATTTGTCCGATTTTTATGAAATTTATACCAAAATTCTAGAACAATAAAAAAAGCCTATATCTCAGGGTAGATAAAAATACGTTGAAAAACAACGAAGCAATAATTTTTTTCCTATTAATTTCCCGATCGTTCCTATGGCAGCTATATCATATAGTCGTCCGATTTTCATAAAATTTTTACCAAAATTCTGAAATAATATAAAATGGCTATATCTAAAAAATGATGGAAAAATATTGAAAAACAGCAAAGTTATAATTTTTTTCCTAAAAATTTATCGAACATTTGTATGGCAGCTATATGATATAGTCGTCCGATCCGGCCCGTTCCGACATATATAGCAGTGAGAGCATATAGAAGACTATATGCAAAGTTTCATTCAGATAGCTTTAAAACTGAGGGACTAGTTTGCGTAGAAACGGACAGGTGGACAGACGGACAGACGGACAGACGGACAGACGGACAGACGGACATGGCTAGATCGACTCGGCTGTTGATGCTGATCAAGAATATATATACTTTATAGGGTCGGAAACGTCTCCTTCACTGCGTTGCAAACTTCTGACTGAAATTATAATACCCTGCAAGGGTATAAAAATAAAATTATCTGGGAAAGTCTTATTTATTTAAGTATACTTAAATATATATATTTCTTCAATGGAATGCCATTTAAATTCTGTGACTCTTGTTTTTTTATACATAAGTTAACAAATCCAAGTCATACAAAATATTTTCAAGAGGGAAGTGTCTTCATTTTGTGACTGTTTCTATGTATAAATAAAATTTCATATTTATTAATACTTAATACTAAGAACATAAAAAAAAAACTAGTGATACATCAAACAGGGAAAATATAAGATATTCTAATAAAACCTCCAATAAATTCCCGTTCTTCATTGATGAATTTCCCTGTAATTTCTTTTATTTAGTGAAATTTTTTGGTAAATCAGAAAAACAACCGCCTATCTTGGAACTAACACTGGGGTTATCATTAAATCGCATTTATTGACTTTTTCTTAGTAACTATAAAATACAAATTAAATTAACTTAATTTTAAAACACTTCAATAAGTAACAGAGAATGAGATTGAATTCATTAAATTAATTTAAATTGTATTTATTATTTAATTTACATACAGCTTGCTTATAAAATTTTTAACTAAACCTACAGGTAAGAGGCAAAACTATTACTACCTAGGCTTGATTTTATATATTTATAAATTCCCTTTAATGCTCTTTCCTCAATGCATTTTCATTGTAATTTCTTGGATTATGACCTACCAAATTTAACTCATCCAAATTTAAATGAAATAAACTCTCACCTATTTGCCAAAGATGTAAAAGACCATTAAATCCCCTGGACCATTGCTTTTTGATTGACTCACGTGCCACTCATTGGCCCCCTTCTGCCCATCTTCCCAGCTGCAATTTCCATTCCAATTGACTTTTGCTTCGTCTCGAATTCCGCCAAAGACAATTTTTTATGCGAGCAGGAAGAGCGGGAGGTGAGACGGATTCGGTTGTTTTTGGTGGCCCGCCGTGAGTTCTTTTAGACCCTTTGGCTTTTGCCTAATTTACCAGCTCCATGGGGCCAACTGGCGGCGGCTGCCAAGAAGCGAAAATAAAAATTAAAAAAGAAATAAGACACACACAAAAACAGACACATTGGACACTGAAATGGCAAAAGATAACAAAAGAGCCGGGCAAAAAAAAAACACACACACTCTCAGAGAGAGGGAGAGGGAGAGGGGGCGGGAGATGGTATTGAAGAAGCCATTTGAAAATTTGAAAATTTTTTGGCACAGGTACAGGAAAACCGCCCCCGCCCCCCCCACAGAAAGAGGGAAGCATTGAGAAAGGCTAAAATAAAGAGACAAACCAAAGACCGCATTGACTCTTCAACTATATGGGCGAGTGTGCGGTCTGTGTGTGCGATCGTGTGTGTGTGTGTATGTGGGTATGCGCTATAGGTTATAATATGTTAGCGTAATGCCGAGTGGCACTCTGATGATGGGCGGAGCCAACAAATTCGCTAAACAAAAACACAAAGCGGCGATATATATGTATGTACGTGCCATATATGCTATATGGATGTACGGTCGTATAGGCACTGCGGATACTACATATAAGGGCTTCGGCTGCTCCCAAAAGGCAAAAGCGCATCTTGCCAGACACTCCTGCAATCTCTGCTGTGCAGACCTTCTTTTTTTTCGAGTGCCATCCAAATTCGGTTAATATGAATGCCGCCGACAAGCTCTGGGTTCTTGCCTTTTGATTAGCCTAATGAAACTATGCGGCATGGAATGGGGGCAATCTAAGACCCGCAGTATCTCTAAAAGTCGGTACATCCCGCAATTGAGACAACGTCAAATTCAAATTCGAAGAAAAGGGAGCAAATCTCAAGCATTTGATCAATTACAATTTCCAATTTAAACAAAAGCAAACGATGCCTGCAGAAAACACAAACTGGAACCAAATCAATTCGTATGGCAATTCAAATTGAGATACAAAATTGAGTTACAAACAAATGTATGTATATATATTCTACAGACGTTGAGAAATTCACTTTACACAGCAGCAGGCAGCAGAGATTGCAATTTATATATTGGTTTCCTTCCAGCCTCAAAATAAATCAACGGGAGATAAGAAAGCAAAATAAAAGGAAAATTTACAATTCAAAACATGGATATAAATACTCTGAAAGTTAAAAAAGTAGCTATATCTATGATTATGGTTAGTTAATTTGATTTCCCCTTAAGTATTCCATAAAATTTGTATAACTTTATTTTTATTCACTTTTCATATTTGTTCTTAACACTTCCTGCTGCTCTATTAGCAAAGGATTGCTATATATATTATTCCCTGCTAATTGACCTCCTTTATTATTAAGACCAAGTCAATTTTTCGTTCGCACACCTTCACTAATTTTCACTTAACTCGTTTTTCACTCACCTGGACTTGTCTGCCAACTGAGGCCGCCAATGAACATTTTTCTGCAACGAAACAGAAGGGGAAGTATAAGATAAATGAGGCATTAGCTCTATATATATATACATATCTGATGTGTATGCTAGAGAGGAGGAAGAGGAGCAGTAGGAGGGAAAAAATTAGATAAATGTTATGGCCAGGGCGGAGAACAACAAACAAACAGCGGAGCTGAGCGATCTTTTATCAGAGTTACCAGCGTCCAGACACTTCCTCTACCTCGGTAAAGGTGGCTTCCATTGTGGTAGGTCTGCTTAACTTCCATTCTACCAACCATCATCATCATTATCATCATTATCATTGTGGCCGTTATTATTATCTCAATCATCATCATCAGCTAAGGCAGCACTTGCAGTTCCAGTTGTGGTGGCCGCCGTCGCTGCTGCTGCCTGTTGTCTGCCTACCGTCTTCATCATTATTTAAATCATAGAAAATAAGCCGCTTTCCCGGCATTGTTTTCATGCTGGAAATCTCACCCACTCACTCCCAGGTTATCCCCGTCTCGCCTTTCCCCCCCTGCTCTTAGCCATTTTCCAGCCAGCCACTGCAACGGCTTATATAACACGAGAGAAAAAGATAGTAGCTTTTGCGTTAATTAGAAGGCAATGAAAATGCCCTTAAAAATTCAATTTATTTATATACAAAATTAATAGAAGTATGAATAAGATTTATACGACTTCCAGAATAATATTTAAACTGGGTTTTACTATGTATATACATATATATATATTCCAGATTCTTGTGCTTTCTTAAGATTTCAACAAACGTTAATAGATCTATTACTACACAAAATCTTTTAATCAATTTACTTAATTTTTATATTCTACAAATTAAATGCTTTTTCACTTATTCAACCAACTATTTGTATTAAAAGGATAAAAGCACTTACCAAGAACCTCTCAAAATAATGAAGAAAACAAATTAATTAAGCGATCTAATCATATTAAATCATTCTCAAAAGCAAACTTTCAAACTTGCTCCTTCTCTCGAAGACAAGCTAAGCGCCAAATGGAAATAGGCTTTTCCCCAGGGAAAGCGTATGGAAAACAAAAGGCAAAGGCTGTGCCCGAAACGAAAGTAGGCGGCGGCACGGCTATAGGAAAAGCAGTAGCAACGACGACAATGATTATGAAAACTTCAACAAACTGCAAAAGAGCGCAACAGTGGCATAAAAGGGAAGTGGACCGGGCCAAGAGGGGGTTAGGGTTGGGGTTGGGGTTGGGTTTTGGGTTCCTGGTGGGCCGCCCCACGCCTATAGGCGGTGGTTTGTAGAGGGGCGTGGCGAAATGCAGTTGGCGACACGAAAACGAATGTAAAACACACACAAAAATGCATAGAAACACAAATTGCAATGAAAGGCAGAAAAAAAAAGAGAGCAAAAGAGAGAGCAAACAACTAAATGAAAATGTTAATAAAATGTGCAACAACAAAAGCGTAAAGTAAGCTAAAAGAAAAACTAAACCAAAGAACGGAAGAAGCGTCAGCAACAGCGGGTTATAGGTGGGCGGTGGGAAATGTTGCAGAAGAGGGGGTGGGGGTTGTCAAGGGGGCTTTTCCGGGGCGAAGGTAAGCCAACATTCCGCCCTGAGCCCAGCACAGTTCCGATGAAAATAGGCCTCGAATTGCAGCTCGTCAGGAAAGCCGAAACTTTATTTTTTTGGACTATAGACGACGGCAAACAATTTGTCATTAATCAATGTTTGGAATTTTCCAGTTGCTTCGCCTGGCTTCGATTTGGGCCTCTGTCTCTCTATCTGTATCTCTCATGCAAATAATCAATCTTCATGGAAAAGTGGAGAGAAAAATAACTGATAAATGGCAAAGAAATTTGTTAAAGGCAAGTGCTTTGCAGGTTCTTTTGAAGAGGAATGTATTTTGAAAGTTTTTTGAAACGATTAAATTCTAAATTTGCAATGAAAATTATATAAAGAAGAGAAGATATATAAACAAAGTTTTTTAATTTTAGATTTCTCAGAAGATTTATTCAAAAGTTTAGATTAAGTGCTTCCTAATTACTTTGAAAAATAAGAACTATGAGAGCTTTCATCGAATGTATTGATTATTCTTAAGTTTTTCCTTCTTAAATATATTTGTAATCTCTAAAATAAATACATAAAATAAGTTCTGAAACCTATTTAAGTTTTTTACTCATTTAAAACTAATAAAAATAATGCCACAACCCCATTTCATTGGAACTTAGAGCTCAAATTCGATTTCATTGCTGAGATCATCCATCACATTTTGGTTTTTACTTTGTCAACCGTGGTTTTTCCGCCACTGAAACACCCCTCTTGATGACGCTCCTCCTCCCCCAAGGATGACGCCGCCGTCTGACTGACTGATCCGTAAATATTTGTATTCATTTCATAATAATAATTCAGCAAACGCTGGCAACATTGTCTGTGGGCATGGGACGCACTGCAGGTGACCTTCGGTCGGCGCAGCATGACAGAGAGAGTCAGCAACCCCCTAGAAATCACCCCTCCTGCCCATACACCTCTGGCCAATTGCAAGTGCACCGAATAAATGCGACCTTGTTCCACACTGCGAATCTGTGGACGGAGCTCTCTCTAGCTTTGCATTGCTGTGTCCAGCTGTGTGACGATGCGTAATTGCAAAAAACAAAATAGAAAACAGAAAAAAAACAAAATTGTAGTAAAAAACAAAAATAAAACAAATCACTAAGGGTGGCGGGGGTAAAGTGTCAAAGTCAACGCAGTAAATACAGTTTAAAGAGTTCAACTGGTAGCTTATGTGTGTGTGTGTGTGTAAATTGCACAAGATTACGCATACGCAGTGGTGTCCCTCGTCAATTGTTTTATGTTCCTTGGGCTTGGTTCATTCATTCTCCCGCGGGTGCCAACTTTGATGACATTTGCCTTTGTAGTCAATCCATGCCAGAGATCCTCTATATATGTATGTACATATATATATGTATATTCCCATATCCCCAGGCTTTGCAGTTTTCGCAGCTATTTACAGATTTCCCACAAGTTCGCTTTCCCCCTGTCAGACAATTCATTCTTGGTGGGCGGGGTAAGCTTTGGGTGTGTGTGTGTGACCGAGGGAGTGTGCTAAGCTCACAGTCATAAACAAGTCAACGCAACATGTCCGATTAGTAAGTGCAACCACCGACTGGCATTCGTCACCCAGTGCCTAAGCCTAAGATGCAACTCTAATCTGCACTCTGAGAAATAGATCTGTGTGCATATCCTTGACAGGAATACTATAATGGGAATGAATTGCGAGATTTTCGGGAAGATACGTCTTGGAATTAGCCACTTAAATGCTGAAGATTTTATCTATTTTGAAGGGGATTAAAAAATGCTTGAAATTGATGGAAAACTAGAAAGTAGCCAACACTTATTCGTTGTTTTATTTTTAAGCTAATGTATAATAGAAATTTGCAAACAAATTATTTGAATTTCGTAAAATAAAATAACTACAACTTAAGAAAAATCAATTACTATTAGATTTAGGAGTTTTGTTTGGGAATTGTAAATTATAAAAATTTTAAGAAATTATCAAAAAATAATTGAATATCAATTTAAGAGAGATAAAAGTGTTTCTGCTTAACAAAACGTTTTTTTTTTAATAAACATAATTATAATTAATTAACAGAAGAGTAAAACTGTTGTAGCTTGCACCTTTATTATAAAAACTAAAAATAAATAAGGTTACATTACATATTGAAACCAATTTAAAATCTCTTGTTTCATCTGCACTTTAAGAAATAAATATAAATTGACTTTACTTCAACCAAGTCTTGTGGCAAAATCATTACAAGTTTCCTTCAATAATTCTTAGATATAAATGTATATAATCTCTGCAAAAAAAGTCTCTTTTTTATTAATACCAAGCTCTATGAAAGAAGCCCTATTTTTTGAGTGTAGAGAGCTTCTATTGGCGCTTTTTGTTCGCTGCTCTGCTCAGCTCGGTCACATTTGCTTGCATTACGAAATAATTGTAAAGCGCACGTCACTTTTCTATAGGCCTTCGTCTGTCTATCCGCTCGCTCTCTCCATATAGCCATCCCCCTGCCTCTTTTTCTCCTTAGATCCCTCCAAACAGCCTAGTGTCCCCATGCCCCGTAAGTATCCACCACTTGGGCCATTCATGCGCAAGTCGTCAGCGCCCATTCACGGTCTGTCCCAGTCACACACTCAGCGAAAAAGTGCCCTCGAAAATCATGATTAGGGGCGCTTGATTGGCGTCAGTTTGGGATCTTGACAATGTACATTGTGAAAAATATTTATATAATACTAAGTAAAGAAAATAAATGTTGAGGGATGTCTGAGGATTTGATTAGCTGAACATGAATTTTTAAAGAAAATGTAAAGCAAATTTTCTGTCAGTAAGTCTTAGACATAAAAATAAAGTATTTAATTAATTAAACCAAAAAATATATTAATAATTAATTAAAAAGGTTTCTAAAAATGAACAGAAAGTTCATTAATATTAGGGTATTTGTTCGATCTTTTTGAAACTTCTTTGAATTTTTTTAACTTTTTTATCTAATTTTCTTCGAGTGTCCGTCCCAGTTGAAGACCCGTACACGGAGCCGCTTCCCGGACCCGGCTTGGATAGCTGGCTTTGGCTTTACCCTGGTTTGGGCTTTATGTTTTGGCGCCCAACGCTGCCGCTGTCGCTGTTGCAGTCGCTGTCTCTGCCCTGGCTCTGCCTCTGTCGCAGTTTGGCGCTTGTTTGCCATTCAAAATCCGTTCAGACTTTGTGTGCACATCATGTGTTGCCCTCTCGCTCTGGCATTACATTTGCATATAGTACTATCTTTGTCGGCCTTTCTTCTGCCGCCTTTCCCGCCGGGCGTCCCCTCTCCACCACTCACTGTGCACTAGTTGACGTTTTCTATTGTGGCTTCATTGTTGAATAGAAAAAATGTGCAAAATAGTAACAAAAAAAAAAAAGAATGAAAAAAAAAAGAAAATAGCAAAACATCTACCCCTGCTCGTCTTTCATCCTCCCCCGCGCCCTTTCCCTTCGCTTTCCTCAGTGACACACGCATGCCTCTTGTTCGGCTTGCAACTTCCCTTAGAACTCCCCTTGGTCCCGCCTACACAGGGAGAAAAGATGACCAAAATCAGGAAATAATTAAAAAAGAATTTAAAGCTGCAAAGTTTGTGCTTTGTATATTTATTATTATAAAATTGTAACTATTTTTTAAATTTGAATTACAAGATTTAGGTTTAGAAGGACTTTCTTTAAAATATTATCAAATCTAAAATCTTTCAACTTAAGAACTTTTCTTTCTTTAATTTTTTAAATTAAATTTTAATTACAAGATTTAGCTTCACAAGGACTTTCTTTAATGTTTTAAAATATTTTTAAAACTAAAATCTTTCAACTTAAGAATTATTTTTTCCTTAATTTTCCTCTGTGCAATCGCCATCATCATCTCCGCTGCGTGGACTTGCCGCTTACATGGAAATAAAAGTGCAGATCTTGTAACTTTAGTAATTTTTCACATGACAAATTATGTGAGCAGCGACAAAGCGGGAAGTGGTGGGTGGTGGCCAAAGGGAGTTGGCTGTCGAGAGGGCAACAAAGGGGCATGCATGGAGATACACACACCCAAGCCAAGGGAGACACACAACTCACACACTCAAGCGTAGAGTCTATCCAAAAGGTGCCGAGTTGTGGCATTTTGAAAGCGGACAGTCCGCATTATGTAACAATGTGGCGCCTGCTACTGCTACTGAATTTATTAAATAAGGTTTAAAGTTAGACGAGGCTTGTTTAGAAACGTTTGACCAGAAAATTAAGCTAGTAAGTAATTTAATCCATAAAGCATACAAGATTTATTATAATGAAGTTGCTTAGTAAATACAAAGTCACAAGTATTCTACTTCCTCTTAAAAATATTATTATAAATAAATTGAGTTCCAGCTAAAGGTAATCCTTAAAGTTCTTACTCTAAACACCCAATGTTGCTTTATTTTTCCTTATTTTCTTAGCAACCCTTAAGCTCCGAGAAACACTTAATCCTTTAATTCATAAATACCTGCCACACTTTCCCCAGAAACACACACTCACACACAGACACACAACAAATGGCCCCGACATCCTTAGCATCTCGTAACAGCTCCGTAATAGTTTTAACCTTTTATAAAACGATTTTTCCTAGCTGTTAAGACCCAGACTACAAACCAATGCACATTTCATTATTTACCCCCTTGGCTCTGAGGGAGTATCCACAAAAACCTCTGGACAATTTGACTCCCGCAAAGCCCGAAAGCAACAGAAGCGGCGACAGCAGCAGCAGCAGCAACATACCAACAAAGGCAAATCCCTATCCCTATCCTGATGACTATCATGTGCGGCTATGGCTATCAACAACATCATCAAAATGCACCAACATCCAACAGTAGCAGCGGCAGCAACAAAAAGAATGGGAATAAGAATTTCCAGGGGGGGTGGGCGTTGAAGAAGGGGCAGAAGGGACAGAAAGACTGCAATTGCTTCGTGGTTTCAACCTTTTCAGCTGGAGATCGGATGGCATGGGGAGAGGCTGAGGGAATAGCGGTGGTCACAAGAACTAAAAACCAAAACGCATCGAGAGAGGCAAGTCGCATGCAGACACTGGTCTCAAATATTTAAGCTAAATGTGGGTAACTTTAATTGTTAAATTTTCAGTTAAAAAAAAGGGGATAAATATTATTATTAAATATGTAAGTTTTCTTTTGGCCTTTGTACAGAGAGGAGTACACATGTCGTATACTTAATATATATGTTTGAGGTAAAAATAAATTACGTATACGTAATAAGGATTTGGAGATATCTATAATGCTTCATGATGATAGGATTCTTCTTAAACCATTGATTTATAACAATTTGGTGGGTATGCTTATAAATATATAAAGTAACTTTAACATAATTAATTAACCTTGTTTTTATTTAGAATATTTTTCCAATAAATTACTGCACCTTTTCCTATGTATTTAAACTTTTCCTAGCTCCTTTAAATAATTAAACTTCCAAAGATCTCCAACTATCATAATTAATTTCCTATTTTTTTCTGTGCAAAATTAGACCTGAGAAAGATAGTTGTAGGAGGCCTTCATTCTGGACCCAAAGAGTTGTGGAGAGCCGGGCCTCGGCGCATAAATATGCGGCCGACAATTGTCTGAGACATTCGAAGGCCCGGCCCGTGGTGAGTGTGTGAAAGCGACACACGGGGCACAAGGGGGTTAAGTGGGCAAAGGATGGGGTAGGGGGGGCTTTAATATGGTAGAGCGAGAACAAGCAAAACAGAGCAGAAATATGTATGTGAGAGCAGAGCGGAGGAGCGAAGCCGGGCAAAGCGGTAAGCGAGCCTCAGACAAAGCCAGCCAACGGCGGCTAAAAATGTTGGCCGAGCAGCAGAGGCAAATGTTTTATGTAGCACCCACTGAGAGATAGCCAAGGGAGTAGTGCAGAAGCAGAGCCACAGTGGTTGGAAATTACGCACATTTAGGAGGTACCCAAAGGAGTTGGTAGTAAAGATAAATGTTTTTAAATAATTGCAGTTATTTAACGTAAAGTTAAGAGGTATTAAAGCATAAAATGGGCACTAGTCTGATCCATAACTCATTAAAAACTAAATTTACTAAATCCAAACTAATTTCAAGTTATACTAAAATATCATTAAATTAAAAACTTAGATTACTTAAGCAAACAACGCAGCCTAAGAAAGCCTTAAGTTATTCTAAGCCATAAAAATATACAATACCGCATTAACTTACTATGGAATAATAATACCAAAATCAAGAACTTAATGAACTCAAGTTTCTTAATGAAAAAACTTTGAATAATCTATTAAAGAAATACTTGAATTTTCCAAACAATGAAAGTTCACAGAAACCGATTTACATATTATTCCACTGTCAAATGAGAGAGTGTGTGCCTGGGTGGGTGTGCGAGCGTGTGTATGTGTGTGCTTGATGGTGTGCGTAATGCGAATGTGCACGAAAAAGCGTAATAGAAAAAGAACTTTACAGTTGCATCGATTTAATCGTGCGGAAAGCTAAATATGGAGGCAAAGATAGGGGAGGAAAAACTGCGTCTGGAGCATCGGTGGGAGGGACGGCGGCAGAGTGGGTGGCAGTGGGTCAACGAGGGAGCTGCGGCTGGGATGGGGATTGGAGGGCGCAGTGGCACAGCCTAAATTGGGATACGCTTCGTTCGCCTCGGCTCATTTAAAGCAATTCTACTGCTGCTGCAAACACAAACACAATTACCAGTACATGCAATTTATAATGAATGCTTTAAGGGGGGGAACAGCTGAGGGGCTTTGGGGGGGGTGGAACGCAGGTCCGGGAGGCCGTAACCCGCTGCACTTTGCGGTTCAAAGGATGCATTGTGGCCGCGTCTGCGATACAGATAGCAAAACTTTTTCGCTGCCTTTCCTCCGTCCGTTCCACTTGGTTCCTCTTTATTTCGCATTTCTTTCTCCCGTTTATCGTCTTATATTGCATAACATACGCCCAGATTTTAAAAGATGTGGTCTAGGGGAGGGGCGGAGGCACTAGAGGTGGGGGCGTGGGTCGACAAACAGGCGACCAATATAATGTTTGCTACACTGCGAAAAAAAATAGAGCGTTTGAAAGAGAAACCTGCAGGTTTCAGGCAAAATAGCAACTAAAATTGTTGCTAGAAAAATCTTGAAAATTAATATTACAAATAAAGTATATACGCAGATATTTTTCAAAATATTTACTTTGTATTTTATACAAAATTTAAAAAAAATTACAAAAATATCTATAGCAAGCTTTGGATTTTTTTTATGTTATGTTAAGTTTTAAGTTTAAGTAAATTTTTTGTAAAATTTTTGCTTTTTCTAAAAAAAAACATTTGAATATTTGTTAACAACATAAAAGTCAAAATAATTATTTCTGAAAAATGTTTTAACCTGAATTTTTGCAGTTTTAGTTAACGAAAATTCCTAAAATTATTTAATACCACTTAGAAATGCCAGAATCTATTATATATTATCCAAATAAATAATGGGACTTAAATAAATTAAAAAATAACTTAATTATTCTTTACCCCCAATTTAAATGAATTTTTTCCAAGTGCATCCACCTACAACTCCCAGCCAGTAACGTCATTTTCTAATGGCGGCTTATACTTCCTAACCGAAAAGAGTTTACTTTTTATTCCGCTGCCAAAAGTTATGACTGCATTTAGCAGAGGGAAAACTTTCTTAGCCTTGCATTGATTTCAAAAGAGACGAAAAATATATGTACCCTCACACACATATGGCTGCTACTTCCCGGAGAGTGTGTTGGGTGAAATGTACTTTTAGGCCAAGTATTGTGCTCGAAATAGTACCGTCCAAATAGCCCTCGCCCCTCACACCACTCCGCCACTCCGTTTTAATCGAACTGTTTACTTAAAAGTGCAACTAAAGCAAATGAAAAGTTTTCTTTTTCAACGTGTCAGAGAGATTGTAAATTGAATTTTGATAATGTCAATCCAAAAGGGAAAAGGCAGAAAAGTTTTTGCCATTTCTGCGGTTTAAGTGGATAGTTTCCCCAATACCTTGTCCTAGGACTTATACATATAAAGTTATTGCAGATTTATACTGCAAAAAAACGAGCAAATTTACATACGCACAAAGCATGGAACATAAGCCCAAACACAACTCACGCGCCAACAAGCATTTAAATCCCATTGAGAGGCCATATTTTGCAATTTGTTAACATATTTAAAGGACTTTTATGCCAGCCATCCGGACAACTGTTGACTTTTTGCACAATCACAGGTATTCCCAGCAGTTTTGCCAATAAACGATCACCAGGAGCAGTGTTAATAATTGCTAGAGATGTTGCTTTAGCATTTATTATGGTAAAATGAGGCTTACTTAGGGGGAAAATAGGTAAAAAATACAAATTTAAATTTAGTTTTTAGGTAATTTACAATTTTCCTAATATTTATATATTTATATAGAAGTTTAAAAGTCTTGCCAATCTAATAACATTTTTTGTTAGCTTTGACAAATAATTTATTAAACAAAAAATTTGCTATTATGTCTTATCAATTAATTCGACCTCAACTACCATTTTCACTTTTATTAAAAATTCATGAAAATGAGCCGCATTTTTGTGCAGCTCTGACGAAACACTTAGCAAGCGGATGTTTTGAGGAAATTGTTTTTGCATGAGTGTTGTTTGGCCGTAAAACAGAATACGCCCGGGAGTGATGCTAACAAACAAAGCTGGCACTTTAAGCTAATGGCTGTCCTAGAGTCAAATTGCCGCAGGCCTCATTATGCATACAAAATGAAAGCTTATTGGCCGGACGGACAAACACCCGGGACAGAAAGCACGGATACGCCAAAAACAGCAACCGGTGCATGGAATACGGACTACGGACAACGGACAACGACAATGACAGTTGCGTTTACGTTACGGACAAACAAACAATACTACGGGCAATATGAAAGTGCGCACACAACGGCACAAAATCATTTGAAAGCAATTATATCAGACAAATACGACGACGAAGGAGGAGGACGAGGGACGGCGGCACTGGGAATGGGTCATTCCGTGCTCCAAGCACGGCGTACAATGAATCAATTTACGGTACGTAACAAAGCCGCAATTACAAGCGAGCTGGGCGAGCGACAGGGACAACAGAGACGAGAAACAAAACGACAATTATGAAAAGAGCAGCGAGTGCAATTGCAATCCCAATTCCACTGACAGTTGTCGATGCATTGCAATGCACAATTTTTGGGGGCACGCTAAATGACGCAGGGGCCTGGACCGATTTTTTTTCTATTTTCCTCCTTCTTTTTCTCGTTTTTCGCCTGCATTTCTTGTTGCATTCTGCCCAGAGAGTTTTTCCCGAGACCCGCGTGTCAGTTCTAATGGATAATTGTCGGACTATCAAGCCCGTTGCAAGGCATTCTTGGTTGCAGCGCAGCGAAAGGGTAGCTTGGGGGGAGATTAGCGATTCGAGGGGTTGGCCGGAAAACCACCCTTCGGCACTTGTTGATTCCAGATTTGGGTTAAATCATTTGACACGAAGGCGGAACTAAGTCAACCTAATTAGTTTTGGAAAGGGTTGAATTTGAGGTTTGCATTTGAGACCTCGAAAGGCCAAAGAGATGAAGTATTTATTTATTATTTAAGTTAAATTTATAAATACAATTTTTTATAGGAAATATACTAATTAGGAAATTATACCTGCGATAGAAACTATTGTATTTTCAAGATACTTCCTTTTTTAATTGCGATAAATCCCATTAAAATGCTAAAAACTATACCAATAAATATATTTAATAATAAAGTAATAAATCTATAAATTAATTAATTAATTGAAAACTATTTACAGTCTCTATTTCCTCATAAAAGGTATCAACCTAATCGATCACTCCACTAAAAACGATCTCGCTCACTCGATGTTTGCTGCATTCGCACTAAAAATACGTTGGCAAAGTGAATTGTATTAATAGCAGGGCATTTATTTAGTTATTTCAAAGTTTTGTTTTGTTTTTATTTTCTTATTTTACTTATTTTCTTTCGCCTTTGTGTTTATTTACTTTGCCATTTTGCGCTTTGCATCTAGCGAATCTTTTTTCTGCTTTTTTATGTATTTTATTTTCTAGGGGCCCTTCAAAAGATTTATAAAGTTGCCAAAAGAGTGGGAGTGGGAGGGAAAGCGGGAGCGGGCGTTGGGTGGCATCAAGGGGGCGGGACGGGAGCGTTCAAAATTACTGAGCCGTGGCGATCGCCGCGCCAGTCAACGAAACTGTGAATGGAATTGTATTCGCATGTTTTCAACGATATTCGCCAAGTTGCACAACGAAAATAGAGAAAGATGCAGATACTTTGACTAGGCTACAGATACAGATATACTTGTGGCGCGGAGATGCGGATGCATCTGTATCTGTGAATCTGGGCAGCGTCATCAAAAGGTATTTTGCATTAATTCAAGATTTATGCATTCAACATTCGCTAGGTGCTGCATTTCCCATTCGCATCGCCACAAGACTTTTACCTAACTTCGATGCTGCCAGTCAGTGTTGGGAAAGATACCTAAGACTATGGTACAATATAAATATATAATTAAAAATAAAAATTAAACTATGTAATTTTAATATTTTTGGTGACTTAAAACAGTTTTTAATATTATAGTTAATTTGAATTTCGTTAGAACACATTGAAGTCGCTGAAAGTTTATCCAATTTGCAATTTTTTTAATTTATAATTAATCCAAGTTCAAGAAATAATATGTTTAAGACTCCCTTTATAGTTTTAACTCAAATTATAATTAATACTTATAATTCATTATACAATATAACAGTTACAGTTGAACAGCAATGTGATATAACAGTAATAGTTGAGCCCTTTTCCGCGTTTTTCTTAAATTTGACTTGGTTAGTAATTAAAGTTTATTAAATAAAATCAACAACCATTAATATTAGATATTAACTCAACGTTTCGATCATCATTTTAACTATGAAAACCATAGCCAAAAGTAGGAAATCAGTGCCTAGGTACAAAAACAGATACTTTACATCACTGGCTGCAGTGGCAATAGTTGCACCAGTGGCTGCTGCTGCTGCTGCTGCTGCTACTGTTGCAGTTGTTGCACCTGCCAACATCGTCGGAGCTCAGCGAGCAGCAGGTGATCCATTTCTTTTATCCGGTGGCCTCCGCTTTCCCGCCACACGAGAAATATGGCAAGGGATTGTTGGTGAAGGGAAATGTAAGGGGCGGGCCAGCCTATTTTTGCCCGTGTTGTTGCGAGTTTGCCAAACTAATGCAAATAGACAAGAAGAGCTGCAATCAACATCCGCGCACCTCCTCCTCTCCTTTGTGGAGTGCTGAAATTCACTTGGGTTATACAATTTGCAGCATTTCGATAATAGATATATTTATACCCGTGCATCTATGTGGATGTATATGCATGAACTGCATAATTTATGGGCATTGCGTGTTCAATGGATTGCGACGACTGTTCGGGCCATATGGCTGTACCTATAGTATGACTCCTCTCTCTCTAGTTTCTATGTCTCCCAGGTTTTGCCCTAATGGGGTTTCGGGGGGAAGCTGCAGATGGAGAGATGATTGCTGGGCCCGACTGAAATTATGAACGGATTATCTGATCTAGTTTGGCATACGAGCGATGGTGAGCCCTTCTCGGCGATTCTCACTACGTGTACTTGGGTGGGTATGGAAATTGTGAGAAAAGCTAAACTTTTTGTAACATTTAGCTGTATTAATTCTATTTTTTATAGTAATAATAGGACAGTGTAACATAATATATGGTATTCAAAATGTACAAAGAAATCTCTTGAAATAAATCTAAACTTAAATCGAACTTAATTAAACTTAAAACAAACAACTTTGTTCAGCAAGTGCATTGAATTCTTGTTAGTTTAAAGTGGATAATAAATTGCATGTAAATTCCGGCTTAATGTTTTATAAAAACCACAAACCAACACCATTTATTTTGCCATAAATGCTTGACGAAATTGCCAACTGAATTTTAAACCAAACTATTTCGTTTAATTAATGGATAATCACTTTTAAATTGAACTGAAAGCAGAGCTTTGGCAAGCACAATATGAATTTATCATTTAAAAAGGTAATTAGCTTAAAATATACAGCTAAATATAAAATAAAAAATATTAATCATTCATTTCAGCCAAGAATTCTAATATTATCCAACTCTCTTTTATTAATGTTTAATGCTTTTCAATCTCAATTAGATGCTTCAAACCGAATAAATCGATTTGCGCGCTCTTTTCCATAATTTGTTCACTTTATGGGCTGCGTCAAAAGTCCGTACCCACTTCCATTCCAATCATTACCTTCAATCAAACCACTTGACTGCCAATCACCGGATCGCCCATTTGTTTGTCTGACTTTGTGACGGCAAAACGATGCCCCCGCCTCAGACCCAAAAACCCAACGCCAAAACCAAAGCCGATGCAAATTATCAGCAATGCAGCTCGCAATTAATCTGCTGCATATGACACCGCAATCACAACTTAACCCATTTTGGACCGGCACAAGCACACAAGTGTATAAATGTTGGATGAGAGAGGCACTGCCGGCACTGGAAGCTGGGCAATCGGACTGATAATAAACTGTAGCCGGAAGGATGGCAACGGGGACGAAAACAGTAACTGCATTGCACTAAAGCACTAAGCCGAATGGCTTTAATTGAATTTTGATGTCCTTGGCAAATTGTTTTCTAATTAGTTTCGCAGACTTGGATCCCCAGCTGGGCCAGCGCGTCCATTTCTGGCCAGTCCTGGCCAGTTCCGGCCCTCGTTGACATAGAAAACTTTCTGTCAACAACTCTAACTGCCTTGACACTACTCCCCAAGCTACGCCACGCTCCATTCCCCATTTTCCTTCCTGCGCCCTGGTCTTCAATAATGACAAACTTAAAACTTAAACAATTAATGCCACGTCCACGACCTCAAACTAAATAAAAAAAAAGTTGGTAAATGGTTAGCTTACTTTTGAACAACGAAGTTTGCATGCTCTTTGGAAGCAAAACAACACAGGCACTCCTGGAAATTCATTTCTGTGCTTTTGTTAACGAAAATTCCTTAAGGCTTGTCTCTCAAGCTTTTTGGGCCTTTCTCGGAGCTTCTCATAGAGTTCACTTACTAGGCATCCCAAGATGGGAGAGTTTCAAGCTATCGCTTAAATTTTGAACCACTTGACTTAGCTAAAAATACAAGTTTCAGAAAGTGTATAAAGGGTACTTACCCGGGATCATTGGGCACCTCCGAGGGCGAGCAGGGTCCCAGCTCCACTTGCTGCTGCTGCTGTTGCTGCTGCTGTTGCTGCTCAATCTTGATGTCCATGTTGGGGTTTTAACTTGGGATTGAGATTGACTGGAGTTCGAGAGCTGATGCTTGGGGAAGCGGGCTGTTGTCTGGGCTGTCTGCACGGCTGCTACTCTATAATTGTTGCTCCAACGCCTTCTGCTTGCCGGGCATCGAGAACTGCGCGGGGAGGCCGAGTGGTTCCGTGTGTGTTGTATGGTTGTTGTGGTGTGTGTGAGAGTGAGTGTTGGCGTGTTGTATGTGGTTGTGGACGGGGGATGCTGCTTCTACAAGTTGGCTAACAAAGTGTTCCCTTAATCATTGGCCACATTGGCTGCTAGTTGGCTATTCGATTGGCTCCAGGATTCCTTGATTTCCATTTGGCCTGTCTTTTGCTTTTCCCCACGATGATTTTTCACTGATTTTGCTTTTGCTTTTCCCTTGGGTTTGCTTTTAGCTTTTGGCTTTGCTTTTTTGCTAACAATTGTGTTTGGTTACATTGCACACTTTGAATCACATTTCTTGGTTGTAGTTTTTGTTGCTTCGGTTTGCAGGCCACTTTTGGTTTGATTATTATTGTTTATTTATTTTGTTTTGTTGTATTTAATTAAAATTTTGGTATTTTTTAATTATTATTTGGTATTTAGGCTTCAAGTTTTAGAAACGTTGCGTTAACTTTTGTTGTTGGTTTTTCAATTGATTTAAAGGCAACATATTACGGCAAAGATCTGTTTTGTTTTGTTTTCGGGCGAAAAATTAATTAAATTGCAATTTTAAACTTTGCCAGGGGAAACTTTTTGAAAAGGCAATTTTCCTTCCTCCGTCCCTTTCACAGCTGCTGCTGTGATTTTCCATTTACCCAATATATCCCCCCCCTTTTATCCTCCGCAAACCCCCGTAAAATGCAATGATTCGCAACGAACAATCGTAAAATGCAAAAAAAAAAAAGAAAAAATAATGCAATGAGAGAGTAGAGAGTGAGTGGGCGGCAGGTGTAGAGGACAGGCGGTGGCATTGGTCAGGAGGAGTGCGAAAGTGACGGCTGAGTGACAATTGTGATGCTGTACGGGAAAAAGATCTTCGCTTCAAAATAAATTCTCCAAACTTTAACGTCAAATGAATTTATCCAAATTAGCCTTAGGCAGTCATAGTCTATGACAATAAATTAATAAATTTAATTATAGGTACTCAAAGTCACTCAAAGCAATCGAAACTAAACCTATTTAAATTCATTAAAATTTATGACATTATGACTACTAGTTTTTTTAAAGTTTGGATTAATTTTTAATATTTGTTTTACGTTAAACATTTTGTTCCTGTAGTTTGCTTATTATTAAAAATTATGCTAAAGTGTTAATTATCTATAAACATGTTACAATTTTAACTATTTATAAACTTTTTATTTGTTTATAAATGGTAGTCAACTTAATTTTTTTATCAAACTTAACTTTTTTTGTAATTAATCCGATACTTTAATTTCATTCTTGAGAACAGCTGAATATTAAACAACAGCTTATAGATAATTAAATACCTTCTTTAATAATATCTAAAATTGCTTAATAACTTAAAAAAATGTCTATTTTCCTATTTTTTCTGGAATTTTGTAATTAAATAAATATTTATTACTTGAAAAATAGAAATAATTATTGATGATAGCGTACGATTTTTATGTGATTCTTTTTTTTTTTATTTGGAAAAAAGGCCCAAAATGCTGGCAACCCATTTTTATTGCTGGGAACTTTTTGTTGTTAATGCCATTATTTGCCGTTGCTTTCTCCCTCTCTTCTTTTTAATTCTCCCTATTTGCAACTTTTTTTTTGTGCTTTTTTTGCATTTGCTTAATACGCGCCTTGATCTTTCGCACACCCACAATTACAACAACAACAAATTATAGAAAGAGCGATAGAGAGGGGAATAGATAGAGAGAAGGAACATTGCATGCAGTGACTCCTCACCAAAAACAAAAACAACAACAGCAATGTAATAACGCGCAGCATGCAAGCTTTCACAAACAGCCACTCAAACACACACACACATAAACGATTGCCCGTAGAGCTCACACACACGCACACTCATAAAGGGAACATGCACCGTTACAACGAGAGCAGAAGTTAACTGGCGGCAGCAACAAACACGTGACCCGACAATTGCGACAATTGGCAGCACAAAATAAACGAAAATAAAACAAAACAAAAAAAAAAGAACAGAAAATAAACGAAAATAAAACTACGGCCGGCTAGTGATCTCCGATAGAGGGCACCTCTCCATTGATTGCTAATAATCGAAGTTCCCGTTATGCTGCCAACAGCCATTTTGTATGAGTGATCGCAAAGCAATTCTGATTGGAACCAGGAAAAGTATTTATTTCGATTTTTGTTTGAAAGGGCAATTATAATATCCGTTTATATAATAAATTTATTAATTATATATAAATTATATATTTTTTAAAATTTCAGCGATCAACGTTTTCTTTGCGTCTTGACTTAACAAAATCTTTATATTATAAACAAAATTAATAGTTATTTAATTACTTTATTCTCTTTTTATAAAGAATATTCATAAACCTAAAAGATCTCTGATAACTTTGCTCTCTTTCTCTTCCCCTGATTTTTCCAATCAGAAATAATTTTGCCGGCCGGCAGCCATTTTGCGGGAAAGATCAACAACAAAAGCAGCTGGAAAGCTGATTGGGAAGGAGGAATAAGGAGCGCAAAGGAGGGGTCTTAACTTTTCCCATGCACTTGTTATTGTAGTTGTTTGTAATTGTAAATCGAATGCCGCGCACTTTTATTTGTTTTTCCTTCTTTGTGTTTTGTTTTTATATTATATTATATAATCGTCAAATTGCACTCCACACAGCCATCGAGGTAAACAAAATGCAAAATGCCCGCTCTGTTCGGGTGTATATCTCGTTAACTATTCTTTCGTTATTTCTATTATTTATTTCTTGTGCGCACGTGTGTGTGTGTGTTGCACGCACTTCACGGGAACTCAGAAATCGGGACTCGACTCGAGTGGAGGAAAATACGGATTGCAATTATAGTGCAACGACGACGACGGCGGCGGCGGCGGTGGCGTTGATTTATTTTCCCTCTGTGCTGTTTTTCTTATTTTTTTTACAGTGCGCGCACACGAACGCGACAACCAACAAGACGACACTGAGAAACAAGACCCCAAAACACAACTAACGGCCCCAAACGACCGGCGGCAGCGACGCCGGCTTCGCCATGCTGCACTCTCTGGCGGCCGCGTGTTGTTGCCTTCCTGAGCAAAGCTTTGCGCCGACCGAGATGCCGGCTGCGACGTCGATGGTGGCAGCGGCAGTTGCACTATTTACCGGCCTGCAGCACATGGCGCATGTACTTCAGCATCACAGCTGATAAGTGATAAGGCCGCAGAGTGGCCAGTGAGAGAGCGCGCGAGAGACCGTTCACTAAGCGAGAGAACATTTCGCACAAGGAGCGGCGCACTCTCTTAAATGCCAACGAGCTTTGGAAGCTTACACTGCTCGAAGGGGAAGTTGGTTTTGAGAAGTTGCGTATACGCAATATCACGTATACGTAATATAATATTTCTTTTACAAAATATTGTATGAATTTATAAATTTATGATGTGAAAGCTGACATAGGATATTTATGTCTCTTTCTCGATTTCTCTATTAATCACAACCGTTTCTCTCTCTCTCTCTCTCTTTTTATATAAATATGTATTTCTATTTCATTATTATTATTATTATTATTACTATCCCTCTCTCTATTTTCTTACATTTATCGTTTCTCATATCGCTTTCTCTATCTCTTTTTCTCTGTCTCTATAAAAATTTCTATATTTCAATCTCTTTCTCTCCTTATTTCTCTCCAATTGCCTCTTTTTCGCTAGCTAGCTCTATCTTTCTCTCTCTCTCTCATTCTCTCTATCCATCTCTCTCCTTTTTCTCCACACACCATAAATAGAAGCACGATCTTTGCACCAGCATCAGTATATCGGCGGCCCTTTTCCATAGTGTGGTGCTGTCTCTTCGACCTTAAAAATATCACTTGGTCAACTTAACACATCCGGACAACCTGGAGACTTCCTGCTTTACTGGAACTTTGATAAATGGGTGTCGTCTACCTCGGTAAGTCTTAGCCAAGACTATTATATCCTTTATATTCTATATTAAGCTGTATGCCTTCATTAACTTAAAAAACAATAACTTATTCTTTTTATCAAATTTATTTGGTGAAAACTCTACAATTGTAAGTCACTTTAATATGCGTTTTATTGTGTCGTTTAACTATTCAATAATTATCTAAACAAGATATTTACCTCCCTTTGGTAATACAAATTCAGTGAATACGGAAAGGTTGAATTTTGCTTGAACTCTTAATAAATAAAGGTTTCAGAAATAATATGTATACTTTAAATTGGATTATTCTGGAAAGGGGACGTTTAATTTTTAGCTTTTTTGTAATGGAAAAGCGACGAACACAAAGAAGAAAACAGTTTATTAAAGAATACAAAGTCCTATCATGTTTTTCCGAATCTTTAATAAATTTCCCAAATAATTTTCGCATAATAGCATAATAACATCGTTTAATTTCGTTTTCCCACACGGTGAGGTTTAAACCATTTTATTGCGTTCGGAAAATACGGCATACGGGAAATTTTGCTCAACACTCGAACGAGGTATCCATTGGGGCAATCTTAAAATTAAGCAAAAAACAGGGGTGAATGCGTCATGGAGACTGGAGCTCCAGGAGCTATCGCAAATCCGGGGAACATTTCAGGAACACAGGCGTAGGGCAGCTCAGCTCCGATCGGCGCTAAGTATGGGGGGATGACAACAGAGACACCCTCGAGCACTCCACACTACTCCAAACTCCTCCGCAAGCCCGTACCTAACTATTCTGGGCAGTCACGGGCGGTGTTGCGGGCGGCGTACTGCCGGCGTCCAGGGGCTGTGCGCGCTCCTTCTCCTTGTTCCAGCTCTTCAGACCCTCGGGCAGACTGGTGTCCTCCTCAAAGGAGCCGGTGCCCTCGACGAACTCTTCGTACGTAGACTTCTCCTTGAAGGGACGCGGGCCGAGCAGCTCGATCATGTCGTCGCGGCTGAGGACCTCATTCTGAAGCAACCGTTCCGCCACGCGTCGCACGTCTTCTTTATGCTTGGTCAGCAGACTAGTGGTGGCCTCGTGAGCGCACTTGATGATTGATCGCACCTCGCCGTCGATCATCTGGGCGGTGTCCTCGGAGTAGGGTTTGCTGAACACCGGATCGCCGGCCTGGCCGACATCGAAGCTGACCCAACCCACCTTCTCGTTCATGCCGAAGCGCACCACCTGCGAGTACGCGATGTCGGTGATCTTCTTCAAATCATCCTGGGCACCGGTGGTGATGCGATTGAAGAACAGCTCCTCGGCCACACGGCCGCCGAGGGTCATGCACATGCGATCGAACAGCTGGTCTTTGGACAGCAGATAGTGATCCTTTGGCAGGTACTGGGCGTAGCCCAGGCCCTTGCCGCGCGGGATGATCGAGACTTTGAGCAGGGGATCGGCATGCTCCAGAAACCAGCCGGCCACTGCATGGCCAGCCTCGTGATGGGCCACCGTTCGCTTCTCTTCCGGTGCCAGGACATTTGTCTTCTTCTCCATTCCGGCAATAACGCGCTCAATGGCCTGTTCGAAGTGCTTCAGGACAATCGAGTCCTTGGAGTCACGGGCCGCGATAAGAGCAGCTTCATTGCACACATTGGCAATATCGGCGCCTGTGAAGCCAGGCGTGAGGGCCGCCATCTTTCTGCTCAGCTCGTTCTTGTCCAGCTCCGTCTTCAGGTTACCCAGATGCACCTTGAAGATGCTCGCCCTGCCCTTGATATCGGGCGCCGGAACGAATATCTGCCTATCGAAGCGACCGGGTCGCATCAGAGCCTTGTCGAGAATATCCACGCGATTGGTGGCCGCCAGCACCACCACATTCGTTGTGGTATTAAAGCCGTCCATCTCCACCAGCAGTTGATTCAGTGTGTTCTCCTGCTCCGAATGGCCGCCGAATGTTTTGCCACCACGTTTCCTGCCCACGGCATCGATCTCGTCGATGAAGAGGATGCAGGGAGCGTGTTTGCGGGCCATGGCGAACATGTCGCGCACACGAGAGGGACCCACGCCCACGAACATTTCCAGGAACTCGGATCCCGACACTGTAATAAAGGGCACATTCGCCTCGCCGGCAGTGGCCTTGGCCAGCAGCGTTTTGCCCGTGCCAGGTGGACCCGTAAGCATGGCTCCCTTGGGTATCTTGGCACCCAGATCGATATACTGCTGAGGGTTCTTCAGGAAGTTAACAAACTCCATGATTTCGATTTTGGCCTCTTCGCAGCCGGCGACGTCCCTAAAAAGGGCAATATACGGGTATTATTTTACATTTTATATTAATCAAGAAAATCAGCATCTACTCACTTGAAGCCCACACCGATTTCGGTGGGATTAATCAGCTTAGCAGTGGACTGCATGACGCCGCCAAAGAGGCCGCCGCCCTTCCGTCCACGCCCGCCGCCCATCATGTCCGCCGACTTACGCATCATGTAGACAAGAAAGCCGATGATGAGCAGCGTGGGCAGAAGACCCGTCAAGCTCGCGGCCTCTACCTCGTTCCTATAGATGACGGGCACAAAGTTAATGGACTCGGTGCCCTGCTCCGTCTGCGCAGTCTCTAAATTACGTTCGAAGCTGTCAACGCTGCCGATGTTGAACCAAAGGACACCGCCGCCGCTGTTGCTATTCTGCTGGAGTCGCACGCGTACCCACTTCTTGTTGACAACCTCCAGCTTCTCCACAATGCCCTTGGAGAGGTAGCTATTCATTACAAGGAAAAAGTAAATAAAAGCATTGTAAAGTAAGATCATTCCAGAAGAATTCCCACTGGAACGGGTGGCTGGTTACCGCACCTGTTGACGAACTCCTTCCAGGAGATCTCCTTGTAGCCCATCTCGAAGAAGGCAAACGAACCGAGCAGCACCACAGCTCCTATGGCGCCCAGCAGGATCCAGCGCTCCCTATCGCCGCCGCCACCTCCTTCGCCCAGCGGCCTGCCGCCTGGTGTATTGCCAGATCTCGCTGCCTTTGTGCTATTGCTAAACATGCCAAAATTCCAGTCCGATTTAGACTCCGTCGCTGACCTGGAGGGCTTCGCGACGCTCGGCTTCTCTGAGGCCGATTTGCTGTTGCTGGCTCCCGTTGAGGGCTTCTTTTCGCCGGCGGCGGATCCTTTGGGCTGACCCGCGGGCGACTTGCCGCCAGCCTCAAAATACTTTTCGAATCCCTTGGGGGGCTTCTTGCAAAACATCTGGATCTGTTTGACAATGTAGCGGAGCAGAGGGTTCAGCTCCGCGGGCAGTATGTAGACCCCTGCCCCGGTGGCTCCTGTGGGCAGAGCTGAGGCTGAGCGTTGCACCTGAAAATGCAGGGATATTTAGCGCCAGTTTTTTAATGTTTAGTCATTCAGAAGCCCTAAGACGTTAACGCTCAACTGAAAGGGCAGTTAGAAACTTGGTGGGAAATTAGGAAGAAGTGAAAATTTATAATAAAATATGGAATTAAAATGAGAAAGAAAAACAAAAAACAAATTTCCAATTCTGTGTGTAGCTTGTCTGAACCCTAACTTTGACCGACAGTTGAGCAACTGGCGCCTTAACTCGGCATGAAGGAACCGGCAATTACTCCAGCCTCCTCCTCGTTTGACCACAAAAAACCCACCTTTTCTGTGAGAGGTCCTGTTGTGTAGCCGCGCCGCATTACGCCGGCCAGCATCTTGGCCGTGCCAAACAGCCGGAATGCCATGACTCCGCCGGATTTTCGCTGCTTTTCGCTAGGTTATTACCCAACGATCAGATCGGAACAGCTGCTCCACCTGCACCACACCTCTCACGTTGATACAATTTTGGCCGGGAATAAGGCTATCTCAAACTGGGAGTCAAAGTCGCCGCCTCGCACACCGTGTCTCGTTTTGGAATTTTTCCAAATATATCGGTCGAAAAAATGTGTGAAAACTTTATTATTATTACGCGGTGCGGGATTGTGAAATAGAGCTGCCAAAAAAACGATGACACTATCGATATAATTAGAATCACTATCGATTGTAATTAATTTGAATAAAAAAATATGAAAACCTTTTAGAAAAACTCTTTTCTTTTCCAAAATAAATACTTCACAGATAAAAATTTTTTAATAATTTTCGCCATGGACAGAGCTGTAGAAAATCAGTTAACTAAAGATAAATTAATGTTAGATATTATATTTAATTCAATTTTTTAAAAATTAATTTCAATTTATTGTTTTTCCTTTGGAGGACTTAAGACTATGACTGACTGCTAAACTCATTAAATATTTATGATTCATAAAATTTTTGTATCATAAATACGATAGGTGGCAGCGCCAACAGCCGAATCGTGCACTTTCCAGCACTGGAATTTAGCAGCCGGCCTTCTCGTTGCTAGAGATGGACTCATGTCGTAAAGTCAACACTTATTTAAAAAATGTAATTTCATTAAAAATAATATATTAATATTAATATAATTATTAAATAATTTTATGTTTTGTTACTTACATAGTTTAAAAAAGTCTTGGTACTTTAAGTGTGACCAGTTGCTATGGAGGCTAAAATCCGTCTGATGTTCAGCGAACTTACGAGTTTCAAGTACCAGGTCACACTGCTCTACTCGTTGCGTTGTTGTCGTGTGGTAAAAAAATTTGGTTGAAAAAAATCTTTTGGCTTCGAATAGGACAATTATTTAACTCGAATTCGGAACGAAAATATGCTGAAAATGTGCCGCAAACAGTGCTGTGATGATTGAACATAAAAAGTGTCCGAGAAACAAGGTTTTTAGCGGCATAAAAACGTTTTTCCTGTTTGCCTGCTGCCCTGCCTGTACTTGCGTGTGTTAGTGTGTGCTTGAGGGGTACAAAAATTTGCAGCCCGAAAAAAAAGTTGGGTGAAAAACTTTTTTTACCAACTTGGCACTTGGGTGAATGTATGTGTGTGTGTGTGTGTGCGTACAGTCGGCTGCTAAATTTACGCAAAACCACAACAAAAATGTGTAAAAATAATTTACAATTGCAATTGCGTGCGTGTGCTTGTGTGCGTGCTTAGTGGCCGGAGGGTGTCTGTGTGCGTGCAATTTTTTCCGGCAGGCAAAAGTCTCTCCATTTGCAACACTGAAAAATCAATAAAACTGCAGCAAAAAGAAAAAACAGTAGATTTCACCATTCGAAAAAAGCCGAACAGAAAATAAAATAAATAGGAAACAGGAAAAAAATTGAAAATTTTCGCCTAATCGTTTATACCTTTCTCTTTTTTCCGCAGCTTTTGTAACTAAAACTCCGTTTTGACATCACTTTCATCATAATCTGAATAAAAATAATAATAACATAAAAATACAAAACAAAAAAAAAATGAAATAAAAATAAATAAATAAAACACCATCGAAAACGAATCAAAAAATAATACATACAAAATAAATAAATCGCAAATAATTGAAAGTTACAGCAAAGAGAATCTAGATAAAGAAATCCAACAAAACAACAACATAGCTCAAAAGAAAGGCGAAAGGAAAACGCGAAAGATTCTCTGCCATCAACTTTTTCTACGTTTTTTTCGGACTCTTCTTCGTTTTCTGTTGTTTGCTTTGCAAAGAAAACACACAAAAAAATAAATAATACGAAACAAGAAAGAAAAAAACAAAAAGCAAAAACGAGAATTTTTACGCCGCCGCTTTCGAAGTGGACCCCCGTGGGTGTGAGCGAGACAGAAAGGCGTAGAGAGAGGGAGCGAACTAGCCGGAGAGAGGGAGATAAAGCGACTGCGCAAAAAAAATAAAACAAGCCAAGCTTGAAACGAAGACTTTCAAATAAAACAACAAAACCAACAACAACAACAAAACAAACCAAACAAATTGAAACGCTGTGAAATTAAAACTCGTCAATACTCAAAGCACCAACAAATAAAGATAAAAACGCGAAACAACTACAAGGAGAAGGAGCAAGTAAAGCGGAGTTGATGTCAAAACAAAAACAAAACCATCAAGAAAACAACAGCAAGCACTGAGAGAAAAGAAACAAAGCAACGGGAAATAAAACGGCGCTGCGGCGTTCGAAAAATCTCGAATATAAAACGGTAAAACAAACTTTCAAAAAACAAAAATCAATCCCAAAATTCCTCATTATTTTTCCTGAAAGCTTTAATTTAATTACGAATTTTTTTGATAAGTCAAAGTGAATTAAATTTGCTAATTATTTAAAAATTAAGACAACAACAAAACTAAAACCCAATAAAGAGAAGCTACAAAAGCAGCAACAACAACAAGCAAAACAAAACAAAACAAATAACCAACCAACAACAAGCAACTGAATTAATGTTTTAAAGTACAAAATAACCGGGAGTAAATCAACAAACAAATAATTTAAACATATTAAAAAACAATTTAATTTAAAAACGCAACATCAATCTAAATTATTTAAACAAAAACACTGATCTAGCCTCTAAGTCGAAAAACAAAACAAAAACTCTGAAAAACGGACCCAGAAAAGGGGAAGTGAGAGGAGTGAGGAGAACGGAGCAGAATAAAACCGATTAAGCAACAATTGTGCCGCAAAAAAAACCGTGTGAATATAAAAAAACAAAAAAATTAAAAATATATACTAAAATATTAACGGTAACAATAAAGAAAACATTTAAAACCAAAAATCTACAAGAATTCTATAAGTTTTAAGTCACGTTTTACACAGACCTACAACAAGAACAAACGGAAACACAAAAGCGAAAAACGGAAACAACACCAGCAACTTAACTTAGCCAATAACAAATAATACAAAATAAAAAGAACAACTTTTTGTACTGTACATAAGTAAAAGAAATAAAGCCCAGCAATAGGAAAAAATAAGCAAATAAATATATTTAGAAAGAAAACTGCGGCCTTGCGGCCAAAGAACAGTTTTTATTTTTACAACATAAACATTGTTTTTTAGTAGTTTTCAATTCATTTTTTTTATAAGTGTACCTAGTGAGAAATGTTAAAAGTCTTAAAACAGCAAAAGCAACACTGCAACAAAAAAGGGAAGTAAAGAGACAAAAGAAAACAAAAACAAAACAAATTCAAAGAAAGATTTAACAACTCTGTGATAATTACTGTAAATTTATAAATTTAAATAAAAAAGGAGAAAAAAAACGCAAAGAAAACCAACAAAAAAAAAAACAAAATCTCTAAATGGAATGAACGGATAAGCGGTAATTTTTAAACAATAGAAACGAAAGCAGGAGAACGAGAAGAGGAATGCTAAAAACATCTTAAAAACCAACAACAAAACAACTTTACACTTAAGAGCAAATGCAAATGAAAAGATAAAAAAAAAACATTGAAACAAATTCGTGATATCTTAAAGGACTTCGATACATATATACTATAGTATATTATATATTATATTATATAAACTATTAAACTAAGCTTAAATCTAGTAAGCGAAAACCGAAAACAAAATCATGGAATAAGTGAATAAAAACAAAATAACAAACAAACAACAACCAACCAACCAACACAAAGCAAAATAAAACCCTAGGTTATAAAAAAAGACTTCAAAACGCATTCAAAAATATATATATTTAACTAAAAACAAAAATAAATCGTAGCATTAAAGTTCAACATAGTAAATGAGAGGAGGATACACTCAGCATAACGGGTAAATCCTACTATATCTATTATATATAAATGAAAAAGCCGTAAAACTCATACTTTTTTGCTTAGTGAATAGTAAATGAAACAGCAATAATAACAGCAACCGAAAACAACAAACAAAATATATACAAATCGTGCAACCGAAAAGTAATAGCAACGTACAGCGAAACTAAATAGGAAAGGAAACCGAGGAAAGGCTAGTCCCGAGACGAACAGGAAGCGAAAGAGGAGCCAGAGGAGCGAACAGAAGCAGGAGAAAGCCAGGAGAATCAAACCTCGTCATCGTCCCCCGTAAAAATCGTCGTTGTACTAAGGGTATTCGAAAGTAAATTATAAATAAATCACTACTACTTCCTAAAAACCACAACGATTGCCTACAAAATATATATTATATATATGTATACTATATAGAAAACAAAACAAACAAAAACAACCAATATAATCACTTCCCAAAAAGCAAAAACACACAAAATATTCAAATATCAAACGAAAGCTAATCTAACCCAAAAGTAAAAGTATTCCCAGTGTATTTTTCTAGTAAAACTAACGTAAAATATATTACAAGAAAAACGAAAAAAAAACCAAGTTTCAACAAGCAAAATGCAATAATTCAATAATATTTCAAAACTCAAATTGCAAATAAATAAAAAACCATCACCAACGGCAGCAGCTGGTATGCATTTTCATCGTAAAACAACAATATTTTGAATACACAAAAATATAAGAAATTAAAAACCTACAAAACAGACCCAGGAAGGAACTTCAAACTACCAAAACAAACCAACCAACAACGTTACAATATTTGTCGGCATTTTTTACAAAACACACAACAAACAACAAGGAACACAACCAACCAACCAACAGAAGGGAGGATAGCTGAGGAAAGCAACAATTTTTTTGTGTGGGACTCACATGTCCTCGACAAAAGACAAACATTTTTATTAACTTCGAAGACAAGGAATTTCAGTGCCTCTTGTGCCAGTGTTTAGCCAAAATATATATACACAAAAAAACAAAACAAACAAAAAAAACGGAAGAAAACATTAAACAACAAAATACGTATTTATTGCTTAGTTTTTTCTCTTTGATATAAAAAATACACAAAAAATTACAAAAAAAAGAAGCAAGTAAATAAAAAGAATACCTTTAAAGTGAGTGAATAGAGATCAACAATCTCTTTTTTCGGTCAAACTTCAAACTTTAACCCTCGTTCCAATATCATCGTTCTCGTCGTTCGCCTCCATTTATCGTGTTTAACCAATACAATACAATAAAGCATAAACAATAGCAACAATCGCTAAGAAAACCAGTCTCCAATTTGCTAGTCCTTATCAGCATTTCTCTTTGTTTCCTAATAAATCTGATCAATCAATTCAATATGAATACGCAATCGAAGGTTTACCGCACAGGCGAAGGTGAGTAGTCGTGGAATCTTCTACTTTTATTTATTTATCTTTTAAGCTGTAAGAAATAGCTACATAAATTTACGGTTTCGAGAACTCCATTACATGTGTATCTAATATCTTATATAATATTTTAAAAAGCTTTAAAATGTAACTCCACAAAAATTAAAGTCCTTACCATTAACTCTGATCTTAGCACCAGGTATCTTTTAAGTCATTTTTATGTCAGTTCATTTTTTCAAATACCTAAATCTAAATTTTATGTTGTTCTTGTATCACAATATTCTGTAAATTTAATATTACTTTTAACCACCAATTTAACACGATATAGAATACAAACAATGTTTAAAGAGTTTTAATATTCTTTGCATTATTAGGGGTAATTTTGTTCTTTCTTAAAGAATGAGTTTGTTTGATTTCATGTTTCATTTCAGTATCAATTAAAGTTCTATTTTCTTTTCCATTATGATATATGTATTATACTTTAATGTATAACACTTTTACATCCGCAATAATTATGTTTCTCTTCCCTTGCTAAAATAACAATACAGAGATCTACGACAACTTGCCATGCGATGGTGGTTATTTCAACATGAATGCCATTCGCAACCTGGGAATCCCCACTACTTTTCCGACAATCGGAACCTTTACGCTTGACTCCACCACATTGGGATTGCAGCCACAGGGCCAGCAGCAGCAGCAGCAACAACAACAGCAGCAGCAGAATATGCATCATCATCAACAACAGCATCAGCAGCAGCAGCAGCAACAACATCAGCAGCATCAGCACATGCAGCAGCAGCAGCAACACCAACAGCAGCAACACCAGCAGCAGCAACATCAGCAGCAGCAGCAGCAACAACAACAGCATCCTACCATCGGGATGTTCGATGCCAACGAGGTGAACGATGTGATCCAGAATCCGCCTCAGATTGGCGTTTTCCAATCCAATAGCGTTTTGACCAACGGAGCTGGGAGCTCCTCCTCTATCTTTGGCTCCCAGTCAAGCAACTCTTCGGCCGCCGCTGCCACGGATCCCAGCCAGGCCACCCGGGAAACTGGCATTATTGAGAAGTTGCTGGTGCGTTTGAGCAATTTGAAAAAGAAGGGAACTTTCACTTGACCGCGATTTCTATTTTATTTCTACTTTTTTTGCAGCACTCCTACGGGTTCATTCAGTGCTGCGAGCGACAGGCGCGTCTCTTCTTTCACTTCTCACAATTCAGCGGCAATATTGATCATCTGAAGATCGGAGATCCCGTAGAATTCGAGATGACATACGATCGCCGCACAGGCAAGCCGATAGCTAGTCAAGTGTCCAAGATAGCCCCAGAGGTTGTACTATCCGAGGAGCGGGTCACCGGCACTGTGACCACCGAGCTGCGCACGGATAGCGCCAACAATGTGCTCAGCTCCAGCGAGACCACCGGTCGGATCAGCTACGAAAATCGAGGCGAATGCTTCTTTCTACCCTATACCAAAGACGATGTCGAGGGCAATGTAAACTTGCGGGCTGGCGACAAGGTCAGCTTTCAAATCGCAACGAACCAAAGGTAAGACCTTATCCTAATTTATTTTTAAGCAATATATAAGAATATATATAAATAACAAATAATATAATGTGATTCAAAAACGATTTAAGCTATTACTTTTTTCCTAATTTCTTAATTATTCTACCCATTACAGAGGTAACCTGGGCGCCTGCCATATTCGCCTGGAGAACCCAGCCCAGCCGGTCAAGTATCGTGGTGTTGTCTGCTCCATGAAGGAATCGTTTGGCTTTATTGAACGCGCCGATGTGGTGAAAGAGATCTTTTTCCATTTCTCAGAGGCCGAGGGCAATGTGGAACTGCGTCCCGGTGACGATGTCGAGTTTACCATACAGACCCGGAGCGTAAGTGGCAGCGGTGATCCGGCCAATCCGCATCTTCTCCAATCGAAAATGCAATCGCCCTCGGTACCGCCGCAGGGCCGTGAATTTGCGTGCAACATCACGCGTCTGGCACCGGGATCGGTGATTTTTGAGGACGTGGACAGCACTGTGTACAAGGGCCAGGTGCTCAAGTCATTGGATCGCAACAATCCTGTGCGTCAGAACAATGATCCGTTGCCGGGTCGCATCCGATACAGGGCATTGGATTACTCGGAGGTGGAGGTACCGTTCGGGGACAAGGATCAAAAGGGTGACTTTACCCTGCGTCACGGCGACTGGGTGCAGTTTCTGCTGGCCACCGATCGTCGCGATCAGCTGCAGCGGGCTACCTCAATTGCCCTGCTGGACGAGACCTTCAAGGTGTCGGGCGAGAAGCGAGAACAGGGCACCATTGCCTCGCTTAAGGAAGGATTCGGCTTCCTGCGGTGCGTGGAGCGTCAGCCGCGACTCTTTTTCCATTTTACTGAAGTTCTCGATACGGTAGGAGTCATGATTTTGTCTACAAATATTTGATTAATCAAATTAAATGTAATTTCAGAGCCGTGAAATCGATGTCAATGATGAGGTTGAATTCACTGTCATCCAGGAGCCTGGATTGGCCTATAACAACTCGCGTTTGCAGGCCATACGCATTAAGCACTTGCCGCCCAACTCTGTGCAATTCGAAACTCTAATGGCCAGCAACATTGAGGGTAAGTAATCTCTTTGAACCTCAGTCTGGAGCTTAATTGATTCCCTTTGCAGGCTGCGTGACACGCGAGGCGCCCAAGAGCCCTATCAAATCTCAAGATCGCGTCGAAGGCGGTGTGATTACCTACGAGCATGCCGATGCTAAAAAGACTATAATGTATTTTCTTAAAGACTGTGAAAAACCACCAAGGATTGGGGAGCGTGTACGCTTCGATATTTACATAGTAAGTTTGAATTTAAAATGTAGACGACCTTTCTTAACGTTTCATTAATTTTCGCCAGGTCAAACGTAACAAGGAGTGTATAGCCGTCAATGTGCAGCAAATTTCGCTGCAGCAACAACAGCAGCAGCAACAACAACAGCAGCAACAACAGCTGCTGTTGAATCAACCGAATGCCAGTGGTAACATCAACCAGAACGAGCAACTGTCGAATGGAATAAGCGGCAGCAGCTCTAACGCCTCGCTGCAAAATGGCTATGTGATGCACGGCAGCCCCGGCGGCAGCACCAGCAGCAGCGTGGGCAGCAACAATCCATCCCATTTGGACGATTTTAAGCTGGAGAACAACAACCATACCGGATCCGATGCCGGTCAGGTCTACCGTGGCTTTATAGCCGTCATGAAGGAGAACTTTGGATTCATTGAAACCCTGTCCCACGACGAGGAGGTCTTCTTTCACTTTAGCAATTATCTGGGCAATCCCAATTGGCTGGAGCTGGGCCAGGAGGTGGAGTACACTCTAGCCCGCAACGGGAATACATCTGTTTCGGGCAACTGTCTGCCCGCAGAGAATGTCCGTATGCTGCCCAAGAACTCTATACCGCAGCCAGCGGTGCTGGAAACCGTTCACAATGGCGTGGTGGCGCGTCCGCTGCGCTGCATTAATCCCGACCAGCAGGAGTATGCCGGTCTCATCGAAATACTCGACGAGCAGCGCACTACTGTCATCTCGCAGCACGAGTTTGGGATCACTAGTCTGGTGAATAAGCGGGATCTCCTCCAGAAGGGCGATCTGGTTAGTTTCCGCATCGACGAGAGCGGACGGGCGGCCGGCGTGAATGCAGTGCGGCAGAAGAAGCGCGCCACCGTGGATTCGATTAAGGGCCAGTTTGGATTCCTCAACTTTGAGGTGGAGGACGGCAAGAAGTTATTCTTTCACATGTCTGAGGTGCAGGGCAACACCGTTGCCTTACATCCCGGCGACACTGTGGAGTTCTCTGTGGTTACTAATCAGGTAAGTTGATCAGAGTTTTTGATGGTTTTTTATATAAATATCGAGGAATATCGATATTCTGTATATCAAAATTCGGGATTCCTAAAAGAGCACAAATTTAATTAAAAATAAATCAAAAAGTTGAACTTGGTACTTAATTTTTTCATGAGCTTACTTACGTATAGATCTTTTTTCGATTAAATCGATCTCGAAAATGTATATCGATGTATAGCATATCGATTATAGAATAGATTTTATTTCCAGCTCAACTACAACTCTACAGTGATATTTTTTTTTCTGGAATTTTTAATTTCAACTCTGTTCATGCTCTTTTCTGGCATAGTCAAACAGAATATCGATTTTGCATTAAATATCGATTTATCATCGATACATTGATATTTTCCATAATCCCCTACTTACAATATAATGCTATTTTCCTTCAGCGTAATGGAAAATCTTCGGCTTGTAATGTTCTAAAAATAAACGATCGTCCGGATCGTCTGATCTCGCGACTCAAGCTCAATGGCGATGACACTGTGCCGCGCTTAATACTCATCCGTGCGCCCAAGGGACCGCAGGGCAAGGGCTTCTCCGTGCTAGCACGACACCCACGCATTCCAGGTAAGCGAAAACCCCTTTGTTTCAATCGAAACGTTTTACTCAATACCAAATTTGTTGATTTGGCAGGCACCTTGGTGGAGTAGATTGCTGAAATGTTGGATATTAGAGGCACATCAAAGACAATTACCTACAGCAACAGCTATAAATATATATATATATTCTTGTACGCAAGCCAATCAACCAACTAACACAGCAAACCAAGCCACTTTATAACGAATATAAACCCCTAGAAGCATGCAACACACTATTGGAAACGATCGTAATTGATAATAGGAAGGCGTACATTTAATATTTACGAACTACTACTCTTCGTGTCTGATGAATCGGAAACTTATTTGTAATACTACCAACTAACTCTAGCCCCTCCAAGCATTGTAACGCTTTCAATGCGAATGGAAATTGAAATTCAAGTGTCTGAGAGATGGATGAAACCAAAACGTTTGTATACGTATACTATTTTTTACAAGTTTTGCTTTAGTTAATATGAGAACGAGGGGGAAAACAGGAGAGAAGGCAAGCAAACATGATATAATCTATGTGAAGTGAGGTAATTATTCTAGAATGGCAACGAAGAATCCTTGTTAGAAATTGTATAAAAACAACAGCAACTCTTTACATACGTCTATCTATTAGCTGGGATATGCAGTTCCTGCTTCTCTACTCTGTAACTTGCTCTAGACTCGTGCTCGTGTATTCTTTTGTACTTCTCGAAAACTGTTCTTTCACTGCTTTCAATCTAACTGTTAAAGATTTATACATATATATTTATTGAATAATTATTGTACTGCGGCAGCCAAGAATTAAGTAGAACCACAAACAGCAGCAGCAGCAACCCAGAAACCAATCAGTGGAGCGGACGAAGAACATGGAAAGTATTTATATGGCAAAACAAAAAGTCTAATTTGTATACATGCATATATATATATATCTTCACACGTACATACATATATATATATATATTTTACATATTCATTAACGTAACATACATAATATTAATGTTATTATTTTGTTTAATTTTTTTGAAACATTGCTTGCAAACCAAAAACCACACGACGTTGTTTCGCCAAAAAAAAACACTTCTTTTGTTGCATTCAGATGGTTGCATTAACTTATTACGTAACATATTATATATATGAAACATACAAGCTATACATCGTAAAATATTTATTTAAAACTCACCACAAGAAACCCGGATCGAGGAGAGATTGAAAAATTACGAAAACGTTTTGTGTGACGATGAAGAGCAAATTAAATTTGCTGCGCCAAATCTGTTGAAACCATTTAATGAAGATTATAAAAATAATTTTTAAAAAATCTATATATACGAGACAAAAATATTAAAAAAAAAAAAAAAATACAAAAAAAACCAACTAATATATAAAAACAAAAACCAAACCTTATGAGCGTGTCGTGTGTCGGTAACAAAGAGCAAATATTGTGAAAATTATGAATTTCAATTACTAAGAAAACAAAAACTAATGTAACAAAAAAAGAAAAAAAAAACCTTAAAAAAAAAATTTAACAAGCTAACAACAACTTTGGGATCAGTACGTCCTATTATAGCCATGTTATATACAACAACTACAACAGCAGAAACATCAACAAGAAGAACCTACACTAAGCAACACACAGACAAAAACATAAAAAAAAAAAACAGAACAAAGAGCAAGAGAAAATAGTAACTTTAATATTGTATAACGATTATACATCTAAATAAATCTAGATATATGCAGGGGCGGGTTGGGGGTAACCGAGGTTGACACACGCAGTCGTCGTTAGAGAAATGCCAAACGCCATCGCAGCAGCCGCAGCCCAAAAACCATTCGCAGAACGGCGGCTGGGCGTTTCGTCTCTCTTCAATGCAATGCAATGAAATGAGAACAGCACAGTAACTAAATCCTTATTACGAAAAACCAACAAAAACACAACATAAAAAACATTTCAAACAAAACTACAAACAAAAAAATCGAAAAACTCCACAAAAATGTAACAAAAACAACAAAAAATATATTTAAAAAAATACAAGAAAAATACATACATACATATGTGCTTGAATACGAAAAAAAAAATCGCAAACTATATAAGTCAAATAATACAACAAGAACAGAATAAATAATAAATACATATTTCAATAAACTAAAAAAAAATGGTTGTTTTAAATTTTTACATTTTATGTTTATTGGAATTTAAAGTAGAGAAATGTCAAAAATTTGGCAACGAAGGAAATCTCAAGTTTTAACCTAAAAGGAACTTGGGAGTCTATAAGAAAATATCCATTATATCCATTGACAGCTTCTCCCAAAACCTAGATCCCTTCCTTGGAAAAATAGCTTTGTATTTTATTTCTATAATAATAATTTGGTCGAGCATTGAATTTCAAGATAGAAGCTTGCTATCATAACTTATAATTCATAAGCCGAACTGATCGGAGGATGTACATATCGACGCATTTCCGCGAATGTATCGTATGTTGAAAAATCCAATTTTACAGGAGAAGCTTTTTTGTGATTTAATCTCTTAGGAAGCACTATAGAAAAGACAAAATTGAAACTTAATTTTTATCGGAACTATAGGTCTTTCAGTTATAATATTTCACAGGGTAGTGAGACATAAGGTGCCTAACAATTTTGCATTAAAATCTCAATTTCGAAAAAAAGCGACATGCGATACTTTCGCGGAAATGCGTCGATATATCGAAAAGGAAGATCCCATATCATACGATATTATGGAAAATATTGTAGTTTAAAATATGAAACCTCGAAAAGTAACCATATGATGGGACAGTTCCAGAAAGGGTTATTTAATTTATTTACCTTTGATTCGAAATCAAGTTTTTTTTTAGTAAATTAAATGATTTTTGGTGTGTTTTTTATCATGTGAGAATTTTTGTATTAAATAGTGCATATAAAATTCCCAAGTGCGCATTTAGTGACACTTTTTTTTTTCATTTTATTTTAATATTATCATCCATATGGGACAAGGGTTACCTTATATTTATTGCACTAATTGAAAAACTTTGATATATGGATTTATAAATTGACATTCCTGTGAAATATTAATGTAGGTTTTGTTTTTTTTTTACTCCTAGAGGAGCCGTATTTCTCAAAGGGCTGCTTAAGGATCTCTCTAATCAAAGGAGCTATGGATCTACAAGCAAACAATTATTAAAACCTTTATAAATCCTCACAGAAAATGTAAAAAAAATTTTCACTTTTCCTAATGAATCGCAAATAAGAGTTAGGAGTAAAATAAATGCTGATAAATTTTCAAAATAAAAGTAAATTTTTTGATCCTTTATCATAACTTTTATTTGCGATCCCTCTGTCTCCCCGTATGCCATTAAAGTCGTACAACACTTACAGTTTGGTTTAATTTTCCATTTTTTATTTATAAGAATAATTTATATCTGCTTAGATTGGTTTGGTTACATGACATGACTATGGTATGGTATCATCATTTGTTCACCGCCTCTCGCCTTAGACTCTCGTACGCTTCCTAAAACTTGACAGTTTATTGACTTTATCCCCCTCGTTATATATGTATACTGGGAGTTACAATTGGTTTTGCTTTCCGTTTGTTCTTATGCTGTATGCTGCTCTCTTAAAATCCAAAATCCTTTCGTTTTTCGTTAATATATGTACTGCCTATACTCGTATGTGTGGTTGAGGTTAGGTCAAATTACTTACGATTTAAACGCTTGCATTGATTTCTCGTTAGTGAATATATATTGCATTGATTTCGATTCGATTCGCACGTTTATCTTTAATATATATCGCCTAGGTATATATTTATATATATTTGTATACCACTTAGGTTTAGTAGATATATATACGAGTTATGGCAAAAAATTGTTTGTATTTGTTTGTTTGTTGTGTGGTTTTTGCGTGGGACTAGAACATTTGACATTTGACTTTTGAGGAATTTAAAAACCAACCGATGGACCATCGATTGCCATATACATATACATATACATATAAAGCCTGTAAAAAGGGATTCTCGTTAATACAAATTGAATTGTGATTATTTTTGTGTGGGGAGATTATAATTGATTCGATTCGAACTTACAATTACAATTACAAAAACGTTTCGAGCATTGTATAAAAAATCGAGGTAAACTTGATAGTGCATCGGATCTGGTTGGGTGTGTCCTTAGCCTGGGCTTTCGTTATCCTTGCTCATATTTGGTGTTAGGGGGGAAACTCAGGGTTCTGTGTTTTTTGGGGCGATCGCCGCCGCCGAAGGCATTTCATTTAATGGCTGTGTTCGATTCTGAATCTCCTACGATGGATTTGCTTCTTGGATGAAATGGGGGACTACTTATAGGATGGGCACATATGGGTGTGAAGGTGAACGAAAGCATTGTCGATCTAGCTGGGATAGAATATATATATAAACCAGATCTGACCTTGTCTTTTCTTGTTATCCTATACGAAGAGAGAGAGAGAAAGAGAAAATTTGAATTTGGGGTGGGCAAGTTTTTCCTTCCGGAACTGCGTATATACGAGCTATATTTCTTATAATTTCTGGTTGCTCTTAATAGGAAGAAGTTAGATAGTCTTAATTTTAAGTGTACATAGCTATATTTGATATCCAAGGGGTTGTGCTTAATTTTCGTATCTTATGTTTTTATTTTTATCTTTTTTTCGAACTGGGGGAAAACTTGAATTGCTTGTGCTGGCTACGCCAAGTAAGGGACTTCTTCTTAGGGCATTAATCATCTTCTCCTGGGGCTCATCGGCTAACTTAGCGTAACTACGGGGCAGGTGTGTGTGTGTGTTTGGGGGTGTGAATCTAAGAGTTAGGTGCTCCTAAAGCGACGATTAGTTTCCTTGATTTCAGAAAGAGTAATTTCTTGAGTTTTTTGTTTTTCCTTTAACAGTCGAACCTTCTCTAACTCATTTAAAAATGTAGTAACATCGTTGAACGACTGCATTTTTTACAATTATGTTTTTCTTTTTTTTATGCATATTTAATTTCCAAAACTACTTTTAATTAAACAATTTCTGGAAACACTCAAAAAGGCTTTTTGGTTAAAGAACCTAAAATATTAATCTTCTTGTTTCTTTATCTTATGTAAAACTAGTTTAAATATGGAATTTTACACAAGAAATTCGTTTAAAAAAAGGCCTTAATTTGTCTTGACTAAGAAATTAATACCTTTTACTACTTTACATTTATAATTTTAATTCAGAAAAGAGACTAATAAATCGAAAATATTTAAGGTAAAGTCGAATATTTTCACCAAATCCATAATGGTTTCCTTTTTTTGTTTTTAAATAACAACCTACACATAAAATTAAATAAAAACTAGTGCCAAATACCTAAGATTTTCCATTAATAAAATTAAATAATTAATTAAACAATTTTGTTTCGAGTTAGAGAAGTTCGACTAAAGAGATTTTGGTTGCTTTTGCTTCTTCCTCCCATCTAACAATCACTTCAGGCGCTGTTCTTGGAGACAAACTCGCGCAGGATGTCGCCGGCCATCTCGATGTTGTTCCGCGAGATCCCCAAGGCGGTAATTGCGTTCTCCTTGGAGTAGCCGGCATTCATCAGCCTGGCTATGTACTCCAGGTTTATGTTCTCGTAGGGCACGTTGCCGCAGTCTTTTTGATTGATCGTCACGTTCGCATAGAGCAGTGGCTGCTGGGATTGCTGTGCCTGTTGCTGGTGAGGATTGCCCCCATTGCCCGTTATCGGCCCCGCCTTGGACGCCGCCGTTGTCATCGTTGTGGTTTGGATTTGCTTGGGCGGCGTAGCCTTCTTTCCGTTGGCCAGAGCAGCTGCAGCAGCCGCTGCGGCGGTGCCACCACCACTGCTTGTGGTGCACAGTTGCGTGTAGTGCGAGGTGGCCGAGTCCTGTCGGGTCAGGGTGACACCTCGCGCCTCCAGGGGGCGGGTATCGATCACACCGCTAATAGTTTCCGCCGGACCCACCTCCACAATATCCTCATCGAGCAGGGAGAGCACCGGCGACGTGGTACTAGTGGCTATGCGCTGCTGTCGCATCAGATCCTCGGCCAAGGTGTCCACGCTGGGCGAGACATGTGGCGGAATCGGTGGCGCTGTCGTCTGGGGCGGCACGTTGTCCAAGCTGCACTGGATGTTGTCGATGCTCTTGCTGCTGCAGGGCGGCGGTGGCGGTGGTGCTGTGGCCTTGCTAGGCGTCTCCACGCCAGGCGAGGATTTCCTGGGCGGCAGCGGAGGAGCCACTGCTCCTGCTACTGATGGTCCCGCAGCCGCAGATGCTCCTGATCCTGATCCACCTGCCTGCGTTCCACTCTCCTGCAGGTTCTGCAGTATAGCATATGAACTCGTACTGGAGGCATTGTCGCTGGCGTTGCTGCTGCTGCTGGAGTTCGGCGGCAACTTATGACCGTAGGTGGAATTGGTCACACAGGATCCGATCAGGGGAGCACTCATCCGATTGGTGGTCTTCTGGCTGGCGCTGATCCCGCCTCCTCCTCCTGATCCTCCTCCGCCATTGCTCAGTACAGCTGAAGCCGGCGGAGCCGAGGGCTGCGGTTGCTGTTGCTGCTGGGAGGAGGAGGATGTGGTTGCTATTGCAGCTGCTGCTGAAGTGGAGGAGGAGGAGGAGGATGACGACGATGAAGATGAGGTGCCGGCAACGGAGCTGCTGGGCAGGCTGAGAGTGGGCGTCCCACCCGCATAGAGATCGTTTTGCACGGCCATCAAGCTGGGCGTGGTGCTGCGTCGTCCCAATCGCGGCGATGTGTGCGGACTATGCTTCTCGGCCGCTGCCGTCGCCGTCGAAGATGTGCTGAGTGCGTGCAGCGATGAGGTGGCTATGTTGAAGTCGCCCATATCCTAAACATATTTAGAAACAAAGGTCAGATTAATGCTTCTCTCCTAACAGTTCAGTTGGAGCCCAGGTATGGAATATTGCGTATTTTAAGGAACAGAAAAGGGTTTATAAAGTTTTTTAAGACAAAATAAACCGAATGTTTAAAAAAGGATTTAATTTAAATTTCAACAAGAAACAAATAAGTAAAAAATATAATTTATTTAATAATTATAAACTATTTATTTAAAATTGTATGAAATTGATCGATATATAAGCTTAGTTATAATCGATTTCAAATTAGACTTCAATTGTTATCGATAAGTTAATAATTCTGCACCATTTTAAAAGCAAATTTTCAGTAAAAGAAAGTTTTGAAAAATTAAGAAAAACCCTAGTCATTCGATATAACAATGTAGGTAGTAATCGACTATTACAAAATAACTTTTTTCTTAACGATTATTAATGCAGAAATCGAAACTATTTGGCTATCAATCTTTAGAACAAAAGAATTATATGAGAATATCGAAATGAGTCAAGACTGTGAGTTGATGTTCCATCTGAGCGTGAATCCAACCGAACTTTTGTAGAAAAACCTTAAGCAAAATAATGATTTATCTCGTTTGCTTTTCTTTTTGCCGATCAAAGAGCATGCCGCTGGCTTTTGGTGGAAATGCTGGGCATGCACATCTTCAAACAGAAAATCGTAGGGAAAATAAGAACAGGTCGCTAGTGGTAGATAAACAGAGCTAAATAAATATGGGGGAAAAACATAAAAGATCAATTCAAACCAATATTTAAATATTCGTATTAAGCATATATTTTGTTTTGTTTCAATTTTGTTTTTGTGGTTGTGTGTTGTTTTGTTTCGTTTTTTAGCCGTAAACTTATTAAGGAAATAAAAAACTAAACGCTAAAATGTATAAAAATTGCATTAAATGTATTAAATATATATATATAAATATATCATTAACGTATGTGTTTATATGTATGCGATCTGCTTTAGTGTTATGTTTAAATTAACGAAATGAGCCGAAAGATGAGTTATTGATTTCTAAATTTCTCTGCTAATACTTTTCGTTTATATATTTATATATTTTTTTTTTGTTTTAAATTATAAATTCCAATTTAATTTACATAAAATCTAACTAAGCTAGCTTTTTTGTTTTCTTTTCCTTTCATTGTTTTGTTGTTGTTAATATAATAAATTACAGTCTTAGGGCAGCCCTGTGGCTGCTTTACACGTAAAAATAAAACTGAATTGATTGATGGGTGGAGCGGGAGGGGGAAAGGTAATCGCACGCTACTACAAACTAAATGTATCTTTGGAAGTATTAAACAATAAAACTAAAATGAAATAAACACATAACGGAGTTAAATGAATGTAGGACCATGATTCTAAGAGATGCAAAAAATACTGCGGGATACACAGAAGAAAATCGGGGGAAATACAAGAGATAATACAGATAATCATAAATTCCATAGAGCCTAGTGCCTACTAGTATTATGTACAAAAGTGCAAACAATAGCGGATCGAACCGATTAAGTGTGATTCATGGACAAACGAACCAACGAACGAACGAACGGATGTGTAGATGGAGAGGAGTGATCGATAGAGAAAGAGTGAGAGCGTGAGAGAGGAAGAACAAACAACTAAGCGAACAACGCGCACACAGAACAAACCAACAGACCAGCAGCAGAGGAAGAGAGAGCACGAACGGAGGCTGATGAGCCACTTCCGGTCAAAGAATTTCAACTACGTTATGCTTGTGTATGTGTGTGTGTGTGCGAGTGGATGTGCGTGTGCTGCGTGTGTGTGAGTTAGTTGCATGAGTTTGGCTAATAATTCGTAATATATGTTACAGCTAAAACAAACAAAAACTAAACTCGAAAACTGCAACTGCCATCTCTGCAGGCTAAACATTAAACTTATATAAACAATAGCAGTTGTAAAATCTAAAATATATAATGTATATATATATAAACGAACCAAGGGTAATCATAAGAGTAATAATATATATATATATATATATAAATAGATAGCAGCACAGGCGGCAGCGGAGCAGGCGGATCAGGCTGATGATCAGGCTGTGAACAAAACTATACCTCAGTGTCGTCGTCGTCCAGCTGCTGCTGCTGTCGCCCATTGGTGACATTCCGGTTGTGCTGCTTGCGCGGATCGAAGGCGTCCACAACGATCTGTTCGGTGCCTTTGATCTCGGCCCGGCAAAAGGGACAGCCCTGCAGGAAAGCAAATTGGATTACAATGAGCACAACACCTTATAGGGCTCTGAGCTTACTTGTCCCTCGGAATCCACCTGCCAGGAGGTGAGGCAGGGCGTGCACAGCAAATGGCCGCAGGGCTCGATGCGTATATCCTTGTCGTTCTCCGCACAGATCTTGCACAGCTGAAAGGTGCTGCCTGCATAGCCCAAAAATAAAACAGTTATTAGTAACTTGAAGGAGCGATGGGAGCGCTTTCAACTCACCCATTTCACAGTATAGTTCGTATTGCTCTTGGGTTACGGTTATGTGGTCCTCGGTGGGACTTTGAACGGCCGACGACAGATCCGGATTGTAGGCTTGGCCATCCGGATACAAGTAAAAGCCCTCGCTGCAATCAAGAATTCCTATTACAGCCACAAGCAACATAAGACTAGTAGTATTACTCACCGGTGGCCATCGAGCAGAGCCTGGCACAGGGATTTGTTCTGTGGAATCGTCTGCAGTATCTCGCCCTCGGCAGTCACATAACCGATGGCCCACTGGCCTAATCGTGTGCAGGATAGCCGGAAGACATAGCTGCCCGCCTTGCCGATGTAACGCTGCAGGCGCGCCTTCACCTCGTCGTAGGTGAGGAAGGCCACATAGCCCGGATGGGTGACGGCCAGGATTTGCCAGTTGCGCAACAGCGTCACCCAGGGCTGGAAGAGTCGTGTGAACACGTCAAATTCAAAATTCGAGATGAAATCGTTGCAGGTTAGATCGATGGTGGTCTTCAGGGCCATTGCCTCCAAGCCGGAGGATATCGGGTGGACTTTGTTGAGTTCCTGCCGAAAGATCTTCCACGGAACCAATGTGCTGCAAGTAAGTGTAAGTAAATTATCATTAAAATACATTATATACAATATGTGTAAATAAATACATATTAATGGAATATTTTGAAGCAGTTGAAGTGCAAGATTGTCAATATTGTTATCGTGTCCACCGATTTTCAAAATTACATTTTTTAGGAGAGTGCTTTGAACTTTGTGATATTCATATACTGAACACCAAACGAACTTCGTTCAACTCTGCATAACTTCGTCAATTTTGCTATGATCGATGTACCCCATTAAATTTAATTCGAAATATTATGTTTAAATATAACCTAATTAGGTTAAATTACCAGCAATTTTACTGATAAAGAAAACATATATTTTCTGGCTTTCTAGTGTTTAGTATCTACAATTATCTGAAACCATAACAAGCTATTTAAGCCGGAAAAAACCGGTTTATGAGCCACTGAGATAAGAAAATTCATAGCTGGTGAAAAGATTTATGTCAAACTTTGTTTAAAAGAGACAAAATTGTCTAAGAAATGTCAAAAACAGAAGTTAAAGTCACTTTCTCAATAAACGATTAAGCCTAACTTCCACAATAAATTCATATAAAGACTTGTTTTTAATATGATAATTGTGAGTATCTAAGACCGATAAATGACAATTTTAAATAAAAAAAAAACAGGTTTTTAAGGAAATCAAGAAAAATAAGGGATGCCTAGAATTACATTGATAAAATATTATTACAAAGTACAATTGAATAATGTGGAATAAGTTGCGGATAAAACAAAATTCACCAGAAATGTATAAATTCAATTCGAATAAAATATCTACGAATATGTTAAGTATTTAATAACAATTAACTTAATAATGACAATAAAAAAGTTAAGTAATATATCTAAAGGGACAAGCCCCTAATTGGCTTCGACTTGCATCAAATAATATACCTTTCACAAGCTTATTAAGATGATTTAAAAGTTTTTAGAAGATGCACAAATATTGCAAGACTTTAAATTTTCAAGACTCCAAAATTGTAACAAATAAACAGACTTCTAGTGGGCTTTTAAGCCTTCCAATTATGTCTCCATTGTCACTTAATCCTTCCTGACTAGCCTCCTCCTCCTGCTCACCTGTTACCAAAGTTGCTCTTCCAGAAGTCGGCCGCATCCGCCTTGGTAATCCGGAACTGATCGCCGGCAAAGACACCGTTCGGGAAGATGGCCTTCAGCTCGCTGAGCATGTGCGAGAAGACCAGGCTGAGCTTGGTGAGATTGCGACGGTAGTGGGAGTTCTCGTCGAACATCTTCTCCTTGCCCTCCTTGAAGAGCTTGATGGCCTGCTTGCACTTGCGCATCAGATTGTTGATGAACACGTTGAAGTGCTCGTTGGCGTGGAGCAGGTGCATCTGGTCCTCGTTCTTGGAGTAGATCAACCGCAGACGCTGGTACGTGTCCGGCAGGATGTCCAGTATGAACGGCGGTGAGTTCTTCAGATTCATTTTGGGCTGCTGGCATAGCTTGACCACCTTGTCCATCAGCTTCCACGTCTTCTCCAGCGTCTTCTTGTCGGTGGACAGGCGCTGGGAGACGCACGCCTCCGAGATGGCGCCGTGCAGCTTGGAAAACAGCGAGGGGAAAATCTTTGGCTGCGATTGCACACGAGTCCCAGTGCCTCTCGTCGCCATCTTTTCTCTCTGCCGCTGCGCTGCCCCTCTGCCTCTGCTTCTCGCTGCTACTGCTGCTGCGTTGTTGTTGCTCCCTCTGCGTAGTAGTAGTGGTGATTGTGGGCTGCGAGTGATTTTCCTCTAGCCCGACTTCCCCCGCGTTCGCGACATGTAATCCCGTTGGCTAGCGTAATCCGTAACTGCCCGCAATCATAACTATTCCGACTGCGTGGTTGGCGACGTTCTTTTTTTATTTAATTTTCGAGTTTTTTTTATTTCCGAATTTTGCTTTCTCGATTAGAGTGACCGTTTCGCGATGGTATTAGTGCTGGCAAAACATCGGAGCACCATCGATACTATTGAAGATTGCATTTTTTCAGAGCATCGATATTTTTTGTACTATCGTTATTTTAATTAAGTTTATGTTTTAAACGAATATGATTTTTTTAGTTATAATTAATTTTAATTATATTAGATCTAAGAGATTAAGTAAAACACAAATAAAGTACGATTTTTTTTACAAACAGATGAACCGAAATTATATGCCGTTCCCATCATATTAATTTTCGAGCTTTTTATATTAAAATTATTAAATATGATAGATTATTTGTTGGCATAAAATAAATAAATAAAAAAATTATACTATCTATGTTTCGTCCGTAAAAACATTAAATAATTGATTTTTTGCTGCTCTACTAAGGATTGGCTCCCCTGAAAAATTTCAAAAAGCTGAAATCTCCCCTAAAAAAATTCAGTTTACCCCCTAAAATTAAAAAAATATTGTCAATTTAAAAAATATGAACAATTGTTTCTTATTGTTTCTCTATTTTAATGTTTATTTTAAACATATGCATCGAGAACATCTTCTGAAAACTCGGTTTGGTAAACCTCTGTGATGGAGGGGGGCGGCTTTAAGCTGAAATGCACTCGATAAATAATAACACGTAGACTTGTCGGGGTTTTACGCGACGTGCGTCGGGATGTTTATTTAGTCGTAGGTAAATCGGTACTAAACTATACAAAAGAAACTATAGCTAGGGAGAGCGGATTTGAAGCTCTTTGGACTGGAAGTCCAGAGGAAGAGGGAGAGAAAAGGAGAGCGTTCGGGATCACACTGCCTCCCGAAATTAAGCGCCTTTCTGGCGTGAACATTCTCCCCCCCCTTGCGAGGATACGCAGCAAAAGTACCAGGAAGTATTAGCTCTGGAAAGCGTAGGATAACGCTGAGCGTTCGTCGGCATGTAGAAGGGTGTGGTGATCCTGTCCACACGACTGGCATCGGTCGCTACTTCGACAGGATCCTCCGGAATGGTGGTGGGCCAGGCAGTTGACGCAGTACTTCCTGTCGATGACTGTCTGGAGCCGTTTCTTCGCATCAAGCCGGAGAAAACGGTGGCACTTCCGAAGAGGATGGTTCCCTTGGCAGACTCGGCATTGGTAGGATAAAATACCTCGGGAACGTCTGCTCTTGCTATCGTCGTATGGAACCCAGTAATTGGAATCGGCAGAAGTAGGCACTCGTGTGGAGAACGAGGAAATTCTTTGGATGGGTGCAGGAATTTGTGGTGCGTCATCACGAGGATTCGGAACACTGGATGAAGTGTTGCTTGGATGCAACAATGTGTGATGCCGACCGTGACACGTGAGACAGTTGTGGGCGCTTGTGCAATTACGGAGTGGATGACCGCTTGCAAAGCAATTTAAGCACAACTGCTTTTTCTCAATGTATGAAGTACGATCTTCTATCGTCATTTGAAGGAAGCGTGGACATTTACGCACTGGATGGTTCTCTGCAGAACACAAATCGCATCTTTTGGATAAGTGAACAATCCGCGTACTAAAGGATTGTAGTACTCGTGGCGACTGGTCGGAGATTGTCGGTTTAGACGAACGGAGGCATATCGTAGGAGGCTGGAGAGAATCGATGGTTTCCAGAGTTCTATGGCGCTCAGTAAGGAAAGAATCGAGTTCTAGCCACGACGGAATATCGGTTTTATTTGTTAAGGATTGCTCCCATAAGGAAAGCGTCAGCTTTGGAAGCTTCGTGGAGCACAAATAAACCAGGAGGCAGTCCCAATTATCCGTAGGAAGGCCGGACAGAGTTAGGGATGTGAGGCAATTTTGAATTGTATTTTGCAGCTCCTTCAAGGCTGCCGAGGACTCACGTTCAATGGACTGAATGTTCAGTAATTTCTTCAGTTGGCTGTTCACCAACGCGCGTTTATTTTCGAAACGCTCAGTTAGGTTTCCCCATGCTGAGCGGAAACCGTCATTGGTGAGTGGCGAATTGGAAACTATGGAATGAGCTTCACCACTAGTCTTGGCATTTAAATAGAACAACTTTTCTACAGGGGTCAGCGTAGGATTGTCGATATAGACCGCTGTGAAAAGGTCCCGGAAAGTCGGCCAGCGAAGATAATCGCCCGAGAAAACTTCCGTTTCGCACGGAGGAAGCCGACAGCCAGACGGAAAGGAATTTTGGGGCGCAGGAGGTTGGACTGGAGACGATTTGGAGGAGATCGTATCGATCTGTTCCATGAGCTGGGCGGCACACCGTTCGTAAATAAAATAGGAGTAGTCGTATTTTGCCTTAAGAGTAGGCAAGGTGTCCTCCGCGCCCTCTAACCCAACTGAAATCAGCTCTGAACAATCTTCGTACTCTTTCTCGACCTTATCCCATAGCGCTCGGACTTGGTCGAGATGGATTTGGCAAGAGTATTTGGATGGAGTGGGCGCTGCTGGATTGCAGACTCGGGACTCGAAGTGACTTAGACGGTCACAGATCAAAGTAAATTTGTCTAAAATTGAAGGAGCCATTCTGGATATTTCTTTATAATTTTTACTATAAATAGGTATTAAAATTTATGTGTCGAAGTTTGATTGGGAATTTAGGAACCAATCGGACTCGTAATAATTATTTTTGAAATAATTATTATATATAATTATTTGTGGAAAATTGTATTTTTCTCGTATGGAATTTAAATCGAGAATATTTGAATTAAATACGGAATTACGAAAATACGGTCACACTAGTGCGGATACGGAAGCGCACTTGGATTTCTAACTTAATTCGTTAGTTGGAATTTTAATATAAAATAATTTACAAATTATTTTATTGATCTGGACTTATGTGATTGACCGGTGTTGTATTTTGGAACCAATACGTATGTATGTCTATTTGTGCACTTGTCGTATGCAAGTGCAAAATAGCGGAGATAAGGAGAGGCGGAAAAATTGCCAAATATTGGAGCGTCGACTTGCAGACGATTATGTATGTATGTACATATGTATATTTAATTAGGTGAAGCTCAGGATAGAGCAAGGGAGAGTAAATAAATTAAATATATGTCGGAGATAAATTCTGGGAAGAACGCTTCTCTTAAGAAGCGTTGCGCTAGGCATAGCAGCAGAGACGAGAGCAGTCTGAATTCGGGGAAGTACGCTTTTTCTAAGAAGCGCATCGCGAGGCATAGCAGCAGAGACGAGCGCAGTCTCTGCTGGCGAGTGAGGTCCGTTGTCGCGCTACCGAAAGTCATAGGAGAGAAAGAGAGGTATATAGATCAACTGAATTAAGAACGTGGACAGAAGATATAGATGGATGGAGAGAAGGGAGTGGAAGTTTAGTTTGGTTTGGTAACGATCGGCAACGGAACTCGCTGTGCTACCGCGCGAGGATATGAATATGGACGAAACTATCGCGCCTCTGACATCAGAAGTGGGATCGGCTCCGCCACCTGAACAAAGCCCGATCCAATATATGGCCGCGTTGGAGAAACAAAACAGAAATTTAATGGAAATAATAAAAACCATGCAGACACCAAAAGCACCGGCGTCGGACGGGAGGACAACGCATGTGACACTGCCCAAGTTCAATCCCGATGGTGCTGGAGCGGATGCATCAGCTTGGTGCACGACGACTGATTTGATTTTCGCAGACAACATCGTTGAAGGCAGCGCACTAGTGATCACTCTCAGCAAGGCGCTGGAAGGCAGTGCCTCTCAATGGCTCTCCCAGATATGCTTCGCCGGCATCACTTGGACTCAATTCAAGGAATTATTCATCCAACGATTCGTGGGCATTGAGACAACGGCTGCTGCAGTGATGAACGTTCTTAACGGGCGTCCCAAGTCCGGAGAGAGCTATGCTGAGTATGGCAACCGCATAGTCACCCTACTACTGTCCAAGTGGAAGGCTAAGGATATGGAGGAGATTGCTGTGTCAATTGCTTTAGCTCACATGGCACAAATCGACAATAATTTGTTGCGTTGTGTTTTTACCACCAATGTGTCAACGCGTAATGAGCTACATCGGCAGCTGCAGGCGTACGCATTCAACAAACGCAAACACGAACCGGATGAATACTCGGAGAGGAAAAAACTACAGCAGCTGAAGTGCCATTTTTGTGGAAAAGTGGGACACGAGTATGCCCAATGCCGTGCTCGAATGGAGAAGGTACACGAAAAAGGAAAGATGTACAATGGAGGCAGCGGTTCCGAAGCGAAGGATCGTCCAAACATTAGATGCTTCAGATGCGACGAAGTTGGACATGTGGCCTCTGTGTGTCCCAAAGGTCGTACTCATGGAATGGACAAGGAGAAGCGCGTAGACATACTTACGTCAAATAGACGAGAGTAAAGGTTTGGTTAATCAGATGGGTGAGCCAATTCTTATTTTGTGTTTGTTTTGCTCAAAAAAAAAAAAAAATAAAAAAAAAAAATTAAATGGAATTATCCAATCAAATTGTTGGAAGAAGAAATAAATAATTTAGCCTTCTTAAGAGGAGTTTGCGACAATATTGTGGAGAGCAATTAGTTGGAGAATTATAGGAAGAATTCCAAGGTGACTTTGTGTCCCAAAGTGGGAAATTATATGTGGACGGCATCAGGGAATGCTCGTCGGAAGTGGTTTGTGGACGGCATCAGGGAATGTGCGTCGAAAATAGTAGTGGACGGCATCAGGGAATGTGCGTCGGAAGTGGCATGTGGACGGCATCAGGGAATGTGCGTCGGAAGTGGCATGTGGACGGCATCAGGGAATGTGCGTCGGAAGTGGTATGTGGACGGCATCAGGGAATGTGCGTCGGTGTCCCGGAGTGGAACATATGTAGAATGTGGACGGCATCAGGGAATGTGCGTCGGTGTCCCGGAATGGGAAATGATATGTGGACGGCATTGGAGGATGTGCGTCGGAGATAGTATGTGGACGGCATCAGGGAATGTGCGTCGGAAATAGTATGAGGACGGCATCAGGGAATGTGCGTCGGTGTCCCTGAGTGGAACTTATGTAGAGTGTGGACGGCATCAGGGAATGCGCGTCGGTGTTCCGGAGTGGAACATAGAATGTGGACGGCATCGGGAGATGTGCGTCAGTGTCCCACTAGAGGAAATGTTGTAGCAGTATGACAGCTGTCTCGCAGGGACGAGAAGTGTTATGGCGGAGGTCTTGGTGACCTGGTAATGTTGATGAAGAAGAAAATTATGTAACAGAAAATTACAATTTTTGAAGTTGCATGGAGTTACAGTGGAGCCACTGTAGCTCTATTTGAGTTTGTGAAGAGAAATTGAAAGTGTATGTTTATTGGTTGAGTCAGAATTAGCTATTGGTTGGAAAGTGACTCAATTATTGGTTAACTGAATAAGAGAATATAAGGAAAAGAAAAAGCATTGAATGAATCAAAGTTAGGAAAAGAATAAGAAAGTTATTGTGATTTATTCCTTTTGATTTATGTGGTTAATGCCGAGCTCAACACACAGGGACGTGTGGTAGGTCAGGAAGGCCGTGTCGGAGATAAATTCTGGGAAGAACGCTTCTCTTAAGAAGCGTTGCGCTAGGCATAGCAGCAGAGACGAGAGCAGTCTGAATTCGGGGAAGTACGCTTTTTCTAAGAAGCGCATCGCGAGGCATAGCAGCAGAGACGAGCGCAGTCTCTGCTGGCGAGTGAGGTCCGTTGTCGCGCTACCGAAAGTCATAGGAGAGAAAGAGAGGTATATAGATCAACTGAATTAAGAACGTGGACAGAAGATATAAATGGATGGAGAGAAGGGAGTGGAAGTTTAGTTTGGTTTGGTAACGATCGGCAACGGAACTCGCTGTGCTACCGCGCGAGGATATGAATATGGACGAAACTATCGCGCCTCTGACATATACAAATGAAGTTGGCGCTGCAGTGCATATATTTAAATGAATTTATAGTCGTAGTAGCTGCCGGACAGTAATTGAAATATTTTGGGTTATATATTTATATATTTGTTGTAAATATATGTATGTTTCGGAATGAAGTGGACTGTATTTGTAGTTTTTCTTTTAGTTTTATTATATTTTATTTATTATAGGTACGTACGTACCTATATAAATGTAAATAAATGCAAGCGGAACACAGCGAATATAAAGGAATTTAGAAAAATTCGGAACTGAAAGTTTCACTGTGGCTTAGGCATTTATTGAAACAAACACTTTCTGAATTTTGGAATCCGTAGATCTAGTATAGAAATTATTTGGATATAATTTCTCGAATTGGGGAAATGTCAATGTTGACAGCGATTGTAGTCTTGTGGAGTGGACTGTATTGAATATGTATGTAAATGTAAATAAATGCTAGCGGGAACACAGTTAACGAAGAGGAATCGAGAACTATTGGAATTAAATTCTCACTGTGGCTATTGCATTTATTTATTTATTTATTTAAACACACACTTTTGGATTTCGGCACAGAAACACAAATGTAGAAAATTTGGAAACCGAATTATTTTGAATTTGGAATTGGAAATTATGCTGCCGTGTGTCGGATCAATCGGACTTGGATTTAGACAATAATCATACAGAGAAGTTAAGACGAATTGAGTTTCGCAAAACCTAACTGTATGACCGGCAGCAATAATGTAATGGACTTATCTGGTGCGGTGTTAAAGCCACCGGAGCTGCTGGTGGATGATATCCGGCTCTGATGGACCAAATGTTGGAGGGGGGCGGCTTTAAGCTGAAATGCACTCGAAATAAGAACACGGAGACTTATCGGGGTGTTACGCGACGGGCGTCGATGTCTTTATTTGATCAGAAGTAAATTGGTACTAAACTATACAAAAGAAACTATAGCTAGGGAGAGCGGATTTGAAGCTCTTTGGACTGGAAGTCCAGAGGAAGAGGGAGAGAAAAGGAGAGCGTTCGGGATCACACTGCCTCCCGAAATTAAGCGCCTTTCTGGCGTGAACACTCTGCGTTCACATAAAGTTAGAGAATTTTTAGTAAATTCATACAAGTTTAAATAAAAACCCCTAAACTTTACCCCTAAAAATTTTTCCACCCAACATTCCACCTAGGACTTCAAAAAAACCCCTAAATCTAGGGAAAAACCCCCCTTTCACATCTTGCACATCTCTAAGGCTTGTGAGTTTTTATCGACAATCGATAATTGGCGCCAGTGCTGCCAGACTTTTCGTTCACGAGCCTTAGTAATGCCCATTTTGTTGAAAGAGATAGTGAAATGGCTAGTGACGTCACTAGTGACCAGTTTCAAAAGTTGTTATAAAATGGCGGGTATATTTAAAATTTGATTATTAAAAGTTATTCTCCTTCTTGTTAAAAAATTCAATGGTTACTATTTATTTAATTATGAGCTTCTTTTTATATTTAAGCCAAACAAAACAAATATCTATATTCAGACATTTTTAATATTGTAATTCATTATTTTCTTACCGAATTGTTTGATTTCTTTAGATTAATGCTAATCCTAGCTGAACTCATTCTCATTATAATTTTAAATAAATACGTAAAACAAGTGTTAAAACAGCAAAAGTCCTAAGAAACTTGAACTCATTTATATGAGCTAAAAAAGGAAATTGATCTGGGTGTAAACTGTAAATACTAACTGCTTGTATTTACAGTTAACACCCATGGCAATTTCATTTTCTTTTAATATGTCATCTCGTAAATGCCGAGAATATAACTCTCACCCCGGCCATATAATTTCCGCCATTTATCGCTGCATCCGAGAGAGGCATTGCATTTATATAATACTCGCGCAAGGCTGACAAGACGGCCAAGGCGGCCAAGAGCTGTGATTAGAGATGGAAGGAAAAGCGGCGGAAAACTGGCAGAACAGGTGCGTGGCGCTCTTGCCTTCTGCCGTTTATTATGGCCATCTTTTCGCACACGGTTGTTTCTATTTTTTTGCTTTTATTTTTAATATGCACTGCCACTGCAGCCGCAATTTTCACTTTCCATTTTTATTGGCAACCCAACAACCGCTGGCCGACGGCATCAAATATTTGGCCAAAAAAGAAATTGCACGGCTGCCAAAAGGTTTTTACGTCTCCGTGCCGCACACAGGCTTTCTTTTAATTAAAATTTGGTTTGTCGGTTTTCTGTTTTCAGTTTTCAGTTTTCAGCCTTTGCCATGTGTATTTTTTTCTTAGTTTTATTTTATTTTCGGGATATGCAAGTCGTCGTGTTCGGGGTATTAGTTCTGGGCGCGCTGGCGCTTAAAGCCGAGTCACGCCTGTCATATGCAGTTTGTTTGTTTTTTGTATCTTTTGAGCCTGACTTTGTGGCTTGGCTCTCTCTGATCTGCCCAAAAAGCTAACTGTAAACATTCACTTACTGACCTCTTTTTCGGCGGCAACTTCCACTTCCACCTCCACTCAATTTTCTTTAATGCACGCGACTCCGTACCGCCAATGATCAGCTTCTTCATCATCCTCCCGCTCTGCGCACAGTGGTCGACTTTATGGCCAACAACGGTACATAATGGGCCCAGTAACATAGCCCAAGGATAAATATGAAGCCACTTTTGGTATATAAAATCTAGATTCTTGTGTGTAGGGATCAAAGATCCTCTCCAGGAGAATGTGTGAACAATTTAATTGCCACTGCTGTAGAGCTGTAAAAAAAAGCCTTAGTCACACTTAATCTAGCATTAAATTCAGTTTTGAAATCGTTATTTCCTTTCTTCACAGATAATCCTGTAAAAATGGATATTCTGACATGGCACAGTGGTTAGTTTTAAAAATTATAAATTAAAATCTATGAAGAATTTATTAAAAGCTTGTTGCGGCCATGCCAATGGATTTCTGCTATTCGCTATCAGTCTTTCTTCGATTATTTACAATTTCTCTAGACTATAAACAAAACATTAGAATCACATTTAGAGAGCCAACTATTAAGCAAAGTTGTTAGCATTTTTAAGTAAACATCTGTAAGTACCAAAGAAACCAACTAAACCCATTAGCATTATTTGGTCATTATTTTTACAATTTACTTAAATAGTGGTAAGCTTAAATATTTCTCGTATTCATTTTGGATCATTAAGTTTTGATTAAGGCAACTTCAGCATTTGAATATACAATTTTAATAATTATTTTTTATTTTTTAAACTAAACAACCACTGTGCGCCGTGAGAGTATGCTCGGTGCTTGTTTCTGGAGATCGTGTGTGTGTATGACCCTTATTCGCAACTGCCGCTCAGGCGTAAAATTTATGGCTTTAGACTCTACAAGTCTATAAACACAGCTTCCAGGCTGCACTTTCTACTGCAACTGAAATGCAACTGCCAATGGAACCACTGAAACCGAGCCGAACCGTGGATCGTCGTAGATCGCGGGAATCGTGGATATTGGATATTGGGTATTGGATAGAGGATGGGATCGAGTGTGTGCGTTATAATTTCAAATGCTGCTCGCCTTTTTGGTTGCATTTGCTGCCACTTTTGGCAAATTAAATTTGTACACAAAACCGATTAGGCCGGCAGACATGACCAAGTTGTTATTTTAAATACCGACAACTCCATTTAATCAATATGCCCAGAGGCAGGCAATACTGCACTCGAAATAAAACTATTGCTGCTCAATGACAGAATATATTTTGTAGATTTGGAGAAAGGCCTGTCCTTATAATTCTTTCTTTAGTATCCAAGTTAGGAGTGTAGGGATATCCTGTATAAATATAACCGTCTTTGCCCCTTTATGTACATTTTTGTAGTACACTTTAAATATATTTTTTGAAATTCATATTGTATATTATAAACTTATTTATAGTATTCATAAAATTAATACCTGGTTATTAAAGGGCTAAACAAGTTCTTAGAAATTTTTTAAAATATATAAAAGAGTGCATATGTATTTGCTTACACTGTTGATATATATTTTAAGATATTTCAACATTTAATAAGCATTCTCGGTAACCAAAAATGTCTTCAGCTTATTTTAAGTTACATTTAGGTAGTTCTGTTTAATTAAATTAAGAACTTAAATCATCGGTGTTATTAGTGTAATGTCTAAAAGATCTAAGTGGAATTTATGTAATATATCGATTATAATAAACATATATCCTATATAAACATTTAAAATACTTAGTTTTGTTATATTACATTCCATATTTTTAGAGAATTTGTAGAGAGTATTATATTTTAAAATCCTAATTTATGAAATCATAGTTTTCTAAGGGTCCTTTCTATAAATTAAAAAAAAAAATTATTTAAATATTTGAAATAATAAACCAAAACAATCTTGTTAAAAAAAATAAACAAAAAATATATTCTACAACAAATTTAAAGCATCTCCTATTATAAGGAAATTTGGTTGCTATAATTATTATTTTATAATAAATCGAAGAAATCCATTTAGTAACCTTTTTTTCATTTTTTCAAGTGTAGTCTGCGCCGTAGCTTCTCGCCAGCCGCTGGATGCTCTGCTCTGCCGGCGCCGACTGCGCTGCCTTTCACTCATATAAATTTGTTGGCATTGCAAATTCGGTGCCATTCGTCGGCGCATTGTCAAACCTTTCTCTTCGTCCCAATTGGAGCTTAGCTTTCCGAGATTTCTTGGCAAAATCGCGTCGGGGGAAATACGAAAAGAAGAAGCATCAGCAGAAAGGCAGCAGTGGCAGCGTCAGCGTCCAGCGGAGACAACAATAAAAGCCTATAATTTCATGAATGCACATTGTACAAATCGGATGCTAGCGTGTGTGTGCCTGTGAGTGTGTCGGTCAGTTGGAGTGTGTATTTGTGTGTTCATTCATTGAAAACGCGGCGGCAACAACAACAATAAATACAAAAAAAATGCAATCGCCGCAGTCGCAGTCGACGTAAGCAGCACCAGCAGCAGCAGCAGAAGCAGTCGCAGAGGCAGAAACAGTAGCAGCATCCAAAAGAGAGATCATTTCATATGCGAATCGAAACTCGAAGAGCGCGCATCAAAGTCAAATTCAAACGAAGGAAGATTCCGGAGCAAAAGAAGCTGCAAAAGAAAGAAGAATTGTTTTGTGTGGACAATAAAAGGCCATAGAGTACCGCAGCCACCCGAACGTAATTGAAATCAAATTAAAGGCGGCCAAAAATAATAAGAACAAAAAAAAGCTAACGAAAAAGAAGCGATAAAAAAGAAATTATGCCCCATTGTGCGATTGTGTGAGAGGTCAAGTGCCCAGCGGGGAGAAGAAGGAGGAGCAGGCGGCAGCAGGAGCTTCTATAGAGTATCTGGCGGTAGCCGTTACATTTCGGTTAATAGGCAAGCGCAAGCTCACACGACGAATGAACTCATAAAAGGGCCCGGCAGAGCAAGCGAGACGGGAAAATCAAAGCACTAGAAGAAGAAGGAGAAGCAGAAGAAGAAGAGCAGGCCAAGCCCAAATGACCGCAAGAATACCGTTAATTCGAATAGCTTCTGCGGTAATCTTGCACCAATTACGATCGTTTATTTAGTCTGCGCGCTCTTCTTCGAGAGCGAGAGCCAGAGCGGAAGAGAGCCGAAGAGAGCGGGGAAAACTTTCTTCTTCCTCGCGCAGTGAACTTCAGCCGCGCCGCCCAAGTTTGCTACTATTTCAATTGTTAACGAGCGAAAGCGCCGCCGTCACGCACAACAACAGCACTAGCAGCATCTACGGCTAAATAGCAGGAAAGTGCAGCAGACAGTGAAAATGTACGACCAATCGCAGCAGCCCCCCGCCCAAACCCATGCTCAGGCGCTAGCCCAGAGATTTGGCCAGACTGTAAGCCAGGCCAAGATCAAGAGTGGAAACCGCAGCCACAGCCTCCACAGCAAGCGCCAGCTGTTTGGCGCACTGCTGGTCGTCTTTATGTTGGCGGCGGCGTCAACCACTAATGGTAAGTCAAACATGTATGCTGCACTGCACTGTGCACTGCTAAAAAATTAGTAAGAAATTAAAATTTATAAGTATAATTACTTTGGAGGCATAGGTTCTTATAAGATATACGTTTCAACACAATAGAAAGTGTTTCAAAAAGTATGCAATGAAATTTTCTGGGTCCTTAGAAGATGTAACATTTTGTAGCTTTTGCTTGGATTTTAAAATGAATTATATAAAAAAATTCATAAGTTAAAAAAAAAGCATACCGTAAGAGGATGTACAAATATAACAAAAAACTGTTTCCAGAATACTACTTTATAGAAATTCAAGTTTTAATTTAAAAAGGAAGCCATGTTTAGCAACAAAGAAATTAGGAATTAATAAAAAGATCGTAAACTACTTTTTTAAAAAAAGATTTTCTAAAATTGGTAGTCACAAAATTAATTGTTTTGAATTGAAAACAATGAAAAACAAATGGGTTTTTGATTAGGACCAGCTCCAATTTAATCCATATACTATAGATAAAAGCAATTTAATATTGCAAAACATACATAGTTTCTAAAAAAAAGAAAAGGAAACAAGAAAATCAATCAATTAGACCATTTTCGGATTCCAAACCAATTTATATAAATTATGTCAATCGCTTTTTATTTTTTTTTTAAAACAGCAAAGACAAGGTTCAATTAACTGCTGACTCATAGACTATTATTACTAAACCCTTTTCGAGGATAATTTCTATTCCAATACATAAGAAGATATATAGATATCCTGTTCTTCGAGTAATTGCTTTGCTAAAAATCATGTAGGGTTCTTAAGAGAATGGCCAAAAGTCATTGCTAATGGCTAGATCGTGAGCTTACCAACATAATTATCCCCTAATTTCTCTGGGTGTTGAAACGGAGAAGGTGACTCGGGGTCCGGATCTTAGACCTACAGCTGTGCGGTGGTAGAAAGGCCGTCGTTGGAGCTGCTATTAATTTCTAAGGTACTACTACTTCGCATAAAGTGAATGTAAACTGGCACACACACACGAGAGGGGCTCGCAGATCCCCCGAATCCCTGCCCCCCCCCCCCCCCCCCCCCCCCCCCCCCCCCCCCCCCCCCCCCCCCTTGGGGGACTCCGACTTCACTCTCCGACGCACAACATGCTCGTAAATATTTTCGTGCACAATTTGTCCAACATTCAAATAAATTCATTAAAGCACGAAGGGGAGACACAGAAGCCCGGGACGTTGGTCGGGGGTTTGGATGGTGATAGTTCATGGGGAAATCAAACTGACCGCACAGTGGAAACCAGCTCCAAGTCGTAAAAACCAGAAGGGGGGAGCGAGCTCCTATATATGTATGTATGTAGGAATGGATGCCTCGTTTAGCTCTGACCCGGAGCGAAATGATTTGTTTTACTTGTAAGCGCGATCATTTGGTTAATTGATAACAGCACTTGATCAGAGATTGATGGGTGAAAGATCAATTAGCTGGCTCTGCTGTGATCTCACATATATTTAATGGGCACCCAATCAGTGGCGCCATGATTCATCCATGGGCTTGGCCTGGCCTGGTCTCTCCGCTGCTTTCCACTGTGCCTGGCCAAACCAGAGCAAACCGAGCCACACTCCACACACAACACACATCGTGTGGCACATGCACAGCTCATACAAAGGTCCCTGTCCAGCAATGCAGTGCGTTGGTTGCTGGATTTTTCCACTTTTGAAAATTATACGCTTGATGCTTTTATTTTTTCTCTCGCCTTTTTTCTGTTTTTCTTTTTTTGCAATTGATGGCATCCGATAGGAAGGAGCCTGCCTGGCAGCCAGTCGCCGGAGGCCAGGAAAATGCCCTGCACTTGAAGAAATGTGTTAAGACTCTTTGGGGTTTTATTACCTTGATTTTAAATATACTTTAGAGAATCACTAAGGGACTTCATTTATTGGCATTCTTGATTGCCTTGAACCTCAATAGATGATGAAGAGACCCATTAGAAAGGTCGAAACAATTGTATATTTAAGTGTTCATATTAAGGAAGATATATATTTATTAAAAAAGCCTTTAAAATGTTTTCTAGAGCACAAGTTCATAGTCGAAATCTTCCTCAAATTCACTTCGATTTTTCTCTGACTGCTGGATTGGGCCGCCGAGTGGGTGGGCGGGGTTGAGGTCGCATAGTTGCAGTTGCAGCCCCGAGTGAGATGAGATAGGCTGTGCGGTTTCGGCTGCTTCTGGCTCTGCCACTGCCTCTGACCAGTCCAGCGGATCGTTTACATGTGCATTAATTCCTAACGCCGCTTAATTTTCTCCGGGGCTTAATGGCTCCGATTCGGATCCAGCCCCGGGTCCATGTCCATTAAGCTCTGGGAATGCGTCTGTCTGCTGCTGCGGCGGTGGCGGAGGCTGGATATATGTTGAAATTTTCATCTTTATGGCCGGCAGCAGCAGCAGCAGCTCCAACAAATTGGAATAATGAACGTGGGTTCAATTATCGCGGGCAAACAATCGTGGCAGCCACAAAGAGCGCTAATAGATTTTCTACCGCTTAATACACTCAGATCTCTCGGATCTTGGATCTCGCTTCCTCCGGAGGCGGCTGACTCTCACAGCTTTCTTTGCAAACACAGATCCAAACAAAACAAAGCTAGAGCCACAGTCCAAAACTGAACGGAGCCACATCCGACCGACCAAAGACAACAGAAATGTTTCGGGGCCGGAGGCAATTAGTGTGGAAATTTCACTTGCAGTTTTTAGCACAGATTAAGCTTACGATTTCTGGCTGGGATTAGCATGAACAATTATAGATGGAGGTCGCTTGATAGTATGTGTAGCATAATAATAATAGTTGTGCTCAAATCTCAGCCATTGTGTCGTTTACTTGGAATCGAGCTATGAAAACTGGTACCGTTAGTGGTGGTAAGGGAACTCCCCCGTTCCCGTTCCCGTTGCCGCTTTGGCTCTGGTTCCCCGGAACTCTCGTCAACCCTATAAACTCCCAAATTATTCAAGTTAATGGCTGGTTACTTGAGTCGGTCATGCGATCACTACGGATAGTGATGGAGGAGGCTCTGGAGGTGGAGAACCAAAGACACAGTGGGTCACAACTGCGCAGAATGAACTGGCAAGCGGGAAGCTAATCTGGCATTTGTATGCCCAGAGACAGCTCTTCCGCATGCGAAGGAAAATGCCAAGGGAAAGTGGCCTTCGGGACGGGTTCGAAGATGGAGATACCCTGGGAAACGTAAGGGGTAACCAGGGGTAAATTAAACAGAGGAAAGTGTGAACTTTAAGGGATTTTAAAAGAATCTAAAATCTATTTTAAATCAGAATTTTCTTAGTCCTAAGGTATATAGAATATTCTTAACTAATTATAAATAAAAATCACTGAGAAGATCTCAAAACAGCTAAGGTCTTTGCCATTGCATTGTCAGTTTTATAATAAGTTTGTCTAGGCTTTGGAAGATATTGTATATACATACAAAACCGTAACTAAAACCCTCTAAAAGAAAAGTTTCCCCATTTTTCATAGCAGCTTAAAGTAAAGTTATAAAAGCAACGTAATTCTACACGACTTAATGGCAAATAAAGCGACAAATAAATTTATTTACAGTTCACAAAAAAGAGTTGCAGAATTTTTAAGAGCTTTGTTCTAGAAAGAGACAATAAACGCTTAAAGTTTTGACATTTCTCTTTTCTAAAAAGTTTATATTTGCAAAAGAGATGCTTAAAAAGTATTAATAATTTAAATAGTCTATAAAAATGTAACTTATTAAGTAACGGGATGTAAGACTGGATTTTTTGTTTAATTTTTAGGAAATATCTTATTTATATTTCCATTAGAAAATGTAATACATTTTTTTAAAAAAATATTAATGATGTTATTCATTCAATTATTTTTTTATAAAAATATCTTAAATGTGTGTATGAATGATAAAGTTTAATTAATATTATTATTATTGGTAAATATTATAAATAATATCATTTATCTTACATAAACTTTATTCATTCATTAATTATTTCTAAAAATACCATACATTTTCTAATATAAATATTTTATTAATGATGTTATTCATTCAATTATTTTTTTATAAAAATATCTTAAATGTGTGTATGAATGATAAAGTTTAATTAATATTATTATTATTGGTAAATATTATAAATAATATCATTTATCTTACATAAACTTTATTCATTCATTAATTATTTCTAAAAATACCATACATTTTCTAATATAAATATTTTCTTTAATAACCACTTACCCTATTTTTCTTGATTTTCCTAGGCGCTGTTACAGACTCCCCCATCAAGATCATACGGCTGCCGGCGCAGGCGCCCGTGATCCGCTACCGCAGCGCAGATGCGGCGCCGGACTCGCTGCTGATCAACTACCGTCAAGATGCACAGCCGGAGTTGTCTTCCACGTTGATGCAGGCTCCTGGGGCGGCGGCTGCTGCTCTGGAGTCGCTGCTGCGCGAGGAGACGGAGCAGCAGCAGCAGGCACAGATGGGCAGGCGGAACAGAGCCAGTGCCGGCAGCACCGGCAACTGTCCGCGATCGTGTCCACCCAGCTTGACCGTGGGAGCAGAGCCCGTGTGCGGCAGTGATGGCCTGATCTATGCCAATCTCTGCGAGCTGCGCAAGAAGACCTGTTCGCGAAGCGGTGTGTCCCTGATCAAGGATGTCCGAGATGGCTGCGAACGTTCAAAGGGGTCGGACTGCAAGCACCGCTGCAGCACGGAGAAGGATCCGGTTTGCGGAACAGATGGACGCACTTATCTGAATCGCTGCATGCTGCGCGTGCAGTCCTGCCGCGTGGGCTTGGCGGCCGTGAAGCTATCCCATGTGGGTCCCTGCAGCAACACGAGTGCCGTGCGCGAATCCTGTCCGGTGGATTGCAACAGTGCGCCGAAGGACGGACCTGTGTGCGCCTCCGATGGCAATGTGTACAACTCAACGTGCGAGATGAAGCTGCACACTTGTGGCCAGGGGGTGGTGAAGACCAGCCGGAAGCACTGCCAGTCGACGAGGATGTGCCGGGAATCCTGCTGGCGAGTGGCCAGGCCCACCTGCGGCTCCGATGGGCGACTCTATGCCAGTCCCTGCAAGATGCGCTCCTCCAACTGTGGCAAGCACGTTTTCGAGGTGCCGCTCTCCTTCTGCATGCCGCAGGAGCGTCATGGCAGCGCGGCCGATGCCTGTCCCACCGACTGTCCCAAGGCGGAGGCGGATGCTCCGTCGCAGTATGTGTGCGGCAGTGATGGCAACATCTACTCCTCGCTCTGTGAACTCAAGATGCTCAACTGTGGGTGAGTTTAAGGGAAATAAAAGAAGTAAATTAAGAAATAGTAAATCATAAACGCTTTCCCTTAGCCCCCAGCGCAAGTCCATCCAGAAGGTGAGCATGGACAAGTGCAAGAACCGCTTGACCCGCTGCAAGCAACTGCCGCCCTGCAAGGACTTCAACAGCCTGTTTGGCTCCATCTTCAGCTCGAAGCGAAACGACAAGCTCTGCGGCACAGATGCCAAGACCTACAACAACGAGTGCGAGCTGGCCCATGCCACCTGCCTGTAAGTGACATCTAAGAGAGGTTAAGTTTATAGGACTTAACACCTTGCTTATCCTATTCCCAGACGCGGCGTGAACCTGGCTCACATTGGAGCCTGCACGGATCTTAATTCGCCCGTCAAGGACTGCGGCGATGCCTGCACGCGCGCAGACCTGGAGCAGCAGCCGGTGTGTGGTTCAGACGGCAACACCTTCGCCTCCATGTGTGAGTTCAAGAGACGCACCTGCAACATGCGTGTGGTGGCCGTTTCCCTGAAGAACTGCGCCCTGACCGCCGACTGTGAGTCGGACTGCGATGCTCAGCCGCCGAGTTTTGTGTGCGGATCGGACAATAACCTGTACAAGTCCGAGTGTCACATGCGCAAGGAGAACTGCGGCAAGCATGTGTTTGTGGTGCCGCTGAAGCGATGCCTGGCCGCCTTCCAGCTGAAGGGTTGTGCCCGCATCTGTCCGCGGGAATTCGAGCCTGTGTGCGGCAGCGACAACAAGACGTATCTGAACGACTGCTTCCTGGAGATCGAGAATTGCAGGGCGAACCAGACGGTGAACGTCAACTACTACGGCGCCTGTGGCCGCCCCGAGGCACCGTCCACCAACTTCCTCTACTAGGACGTGAACAAGGCGCACACACACTTGACAGCATTTAATAATTTTAGGCTATAGTCTTGTATTGTACTTTTTTTAAAAGCGATATTTATTGAGTTTTGAATTAAAGTCCCCCCAACGAACTTACGAACTTACGAACTTAGGAATGCACTCGAACCCAGCTACCCAGGGAGCGGGAGATCTCTAAGCGGAGTCATCGAAGAGCTTGCTCAGCATGGCATTGATCTCGTGCGGCCTGTATCTCACGTACTTGTCGGGATTCTTGCTGAACTGAACGCCGGCATACCTAAAAAGATAAAGATATTATTACAGGAGTAGGCCTAAAGCTTATTACTTAAGCTTACATTTCGTGGAAGCGGTTGTATTTGGGCAGAATGTGCTCCACATTATCACGTTTGATACCCTCGCGCAGGATGACATCGGGTATGGAGATGCCTCGCTGGATTTTACAGGCCTCCTCAAAGTCCTTGTTGAAGTTCTAAACAAAAAAAGAAAAGATAATAATAATAATAATAGGAAATATCAAAAACTATCGAAACTTCCAAAAAGTTATCAATCGAAACCCACCGAAAATCTCTCCTTCAGCACACTACGATCCTTGTCCTTGACTTTGCCGGCCACTGGCTTGGGTAGCTCATCCAATGAGTATATACCCAGCAACATCTTGGACCAGGTCTTTTGATAGCTGGCCTTCAGCTCGCGTATCATCTCCAGGTAGCTATGCTCGCACTCCGGCTCTGCCAGCGTGACCAAGTCAATGAGGTTGGAGCGCTGCAGCGACTTAAGGATGTAATGGATGTTGTTCAGGCGGAAGAGATGCTTGGTGGCCTGGTCATTGTACTGCTCGCACTTGTTCATAATGGACAGATTCAGCTCCGCCAAGGCCTTTTCTGTTTAGAATTAAAATTTAATACAAATAAATTTAAAAGTATCCCTACTCCTTACTTATGTAAATGGCCAGGAGAGCCTTGTTTCGCTCTTCGCCCGGCAGCGCCTTCTTCATCAGAATAGTGTCCAGTTGCGTGGAGTAGAGCACATCCTGGGCCAAGATGGAGCCAATCACATCAAAGTGCTCGTACAGGTGTTCAATAAACCAGATCGTATTGGAGGTGAGCTCATGAACGGTGGCATCCTTGGGCACATTGCTCTGGCCCACAATATTCGTGCTGGACTCACCCTTGACCACGTCCAGAAAGTGCTCCAAGGCCTTGGCCCCCGTATGCTGCAACTTGTTCAGCACCTTGGTCAGCTGTTCCCGCTGGGCAGGATCATAGGTGCGCTCTATATCAGGCTGCAGCAGGATCACACGCTTCAGAGCCGAGAATATGCCCAGGGCCGAGGTCCACTCCTTGCGGGAGATGCATCGTAGGATGCGTTGCGTGATGGCCTCGGCATCCTTGACCACCAACTCGATGGCATTGTAGGCCAACCGAGCGAAAACTTCGTTGTGCTTCGACTGCGGTATAATGTCGTGCATGATGGCTCGTTCCCAGTTGAGTAGACGCTGCAGACCCAGCAGCATGACCAAGTACTTGTCCAGCTCCTGGTCGCCATCCATCAGATCCTCAGAGGTCAAATGGTCGCTATGCGATGATGCCTTCTTAATGGAGAAACCAGTGGACTGCTCAATGGTCTGGGTGGCCCGCAAATACAACTTGTTGGCCTTCTTCTCGAAGCTGAAGTTGGTAATGAAAATGGGTTTTATTATGGCCTGCAACAGAAATATATGAATAGTTTCTCTCACATTTGCTGAAGGCGGGCCGAGGTGTTCTTCTTGGGTTCCGGTTGGCGTCCACTATGACGAGGTCTCTGCAAAAAGTGGCGAAACGGTTTAGGTAGGGGTAAAAGGTTAAATATTCCCAGATATGGAAAATTAATAGCTTCTTCTTTAAGTAATCATTTCAGATTAATTATAAATAGTAAATTAACATAACTAATTAATTTTGTTCACAATATTATTTTTTCCTTCATTCAAGATAACTATTTAAATATATTAAATATTTATATATTTTTTAATTTTATTATTTATTAAATATAAAATATTTTAAAATTATTTCTTTTAACTACTCGTTTATCTTCTCAAATAAAAGTCTGAAAGAATCAAAGAATTGCTAGTTAGAGATTTTTGAAGACCACAATTTTTGTTTTTTATTTAGTTTTTTGCTTACAATAGAGACCAGCTTTACATAAAACATATTTGGAATTATTTTAAAAACATTATTTTATATTATTTAGATGAAAAAAAACATTTCGGGATACATTTATTCTTAAACTAACAAAATATATATTACGGAGACACCAGGTCTTTCACAATAATTTTCTCAAAATCCTACTATTAATCCGCGAAATCCAACATAACATAACTCTCCTCACATAAAACACATTTCAAAATATTTATCCCACAGACTCATAGAGCATTGATGGCATCCATAATCTTATTACAATCCTCATCGGCCTTGAGGCCAATTTTGGCCAGATCATCACGTCCCATGGAGGCCAGGGTCACCATATCGATGTGGGCCTTCTCAAAGTGACGGACATAGCTCTCCAGGCCGATGTGCACGAGGACCTGCTCCACGTTGCGGGCATGGTTCACCACATACGAGTGATTGGAGGCTGTGACGGAGCGGCGACGTGACTCCACAGTGAGGGAGGTCTCCAAATTAGAGTCATCCGAACCGATATCCAGGCTGCTGTTGCTGTTGCTCTTCCTCTCCCGTTCCAGTTCCCGTTGCTTCTGCTCCATAACCTCTTCCTGCGGCTGGGGCAGGACGAAAATCGGAGGCTTCAGTTCGCTGCGCTTGATCATCTTGGGGTTGCGCTTCTGATGGTGATGTAGATGCTTAATCGGCGGCTTCTTCAATTCTTCGAAACGCGACACCGGGCTTTTCTTCGAACCCATGCCCACGATCGGCGAGAGATTGGGCGATCGAAAGTCCCCGAATATGGGCGTGGAGCAGCGCACGCTGGTGTTGCTCACATTCAGGGTGTTCCATCGCCGCTCCTTCATCGTTGGAGTGCGGTTGAAGGTGTAGTTTTTCATGTTCGTTGGAGTACGGCAGTGCTCCATTTTATTTGAAGAAAATTTTCTTTTATAAATTCTAAAAACGACGCGTTCTTGACAAATTCTAGTAGACAAATGGCGGCCACAGAAGCTGGCTGCAAATCCAATTGCTAAGGGAGCTTTTTCCCTCAAGTGCCGTTAGCCGAGGTAGCAAGAGGAAAGGAAACCAGATAGAAACGGGAAGGCAAGATAGCTGGATAGGGATGATATATCGCGGTACCATACTTAGCAAGGTACATTAAGTTGATAGTACAAACAAGCTCAAGTCATTGTACAAGGTGCAAGGGTAAAAGGTGGTGGGAAAGGTACAGATTTTATTTTTAAACAAGAAAAGAAGCTAACTTTAGCAGGCAAACTTCCGACTAAAACTATGCAAGGGTATAAAAAGGTACTGTAGTATGTACCTAAAAATTGTACCCTAATTGGTAAAAAGGTACCACAATATACTTAGTTATTAACCCATGAAAATAATCAAATTTTCCACTTGGTTTTCTTGAAAAAAGTTGTTCTCTTTTAGAAAAGTCATTGCTACTCACCAGCGCCTCGTGGCCCCAGCTATTGCTCTTCTGGTGATCCTTGAGCAGCTGCAGCGATCGTAGCACCACATCGCCGCGCTCCGTGGCATAGATGTGGGTGTACTCCCGCAGATTTTGCTCCAACCAGTGGGAGATTGTGTAGAGCTCTTCGCGCGTGGTCTGCGACAGCTGCCGGAACGAGGTGTACTCGTCGCTGGAGTCGTCTTCGATGTAGATGAGGTCCAGCAGCTCCACGGGCTTTAGCGGAGCACTATGCTTCTTCAGCAGCATGCTGTAGTGCTGGTTGAGGCCCTCGCATCCGGTGTTGAACAAGCTGGTCACATTCTCCAGCTCTACGCTCTGGGAGTTGTTGTGCAGAAAGTAATCCATGGCCGCTCGCAGTTTGGCCAGAGCGTCCAGGAAAACAGAGATGTTGCCCTCAATGGGACCCTGGTGGATCAGTTGGCACACCTCCTGCGAGACATCGTAGTGCGAGAGAACACTCTCTAAGCAGTTCAGAGTGGCTTCCAGGTCTACGAAAAAGAGAGGCGTCAACCCATAGTGGTCAGGGAATCCCTTTGTTTATCTTTTCGCTTACTTTGTTGCCGCTTCTGGAGCTGCTCTGTTTCCTGGTAAACGGGTAATATGGTCTGCTCCAGGTTCCCCAGGCGCTTCTCGAACACGGTGAGGATACTGGACATTTGCGTGGAGAGATCATGATACTTATCCACTCGGTCTTTCAGCAGAGCCAAGCTGGTGGTTTCCTGTGGAAATACTGGGTAAATAAAGAGTCTCACAGGCTGACAACTGGGCTTACCTTTTCCAACTTGTTGTGCGCCTGCAGTGAGCTGTCCAGATTGTTCATTTTCAAACGGATATATCTTAAATTCCGCTTAAATTGTTTTGTTATGACTGGAAATTGTAAAATAAATAATTATCTTATTAGACTGGCAGTGTTTTGGTCTTTTTTAGGTGATTGTGCAACGGTCACACAGTTTTAGCAGTGCTGCCAATTTGATTAAATTCAAAAGAATAACTGGAAATTATAAATAAAAATAAGTTTAAATATCCTAATTTAATAAATATCCTTGTTCAGAAAGGGATTCCTTTAGCTTGAAGCTTAAACTGTATTAGTTGTTACCTATTGGCTGGTGTCTATATATTTTAGCTACTAAAAACAGGTTTAAAAAGGCCAACACTGCTTCTTTAATAGCCAAGCTGCCACCTCCAACCTAAACTTTTGTTATGGATTCCGGTTGCCATGGTATCTGTATGTAAACAACGAATTTAGAAGAATTTTTACCAACTATGCAGCAGCAGCTCTAGAGGATTAGGCACAGATTGTTTCAAAAATGAGGGGCGTACTCAAGTGGCTGGAACGGATTGAGTTTCCCAACAGTAAAGACAACGAGATCAGGTAAGGTTTTCCGTGGAAAAACAACAACCTGTTGCTCTATAACGGTAACGGGGAAAACCTCTTTTGCAGCGTTCACAATGTTTGCTATGCTCCCGATGGCAGCCAGTTGGTGGTGGCCGCAGGCGATCGGCTGCTCATCTACGACCCGAACGACGGTTCGCTCCTGAACACCCTGAAGGCCCACAAGGACACGGTCAACTGTGTTGCCTACTCGCGGGATGGCAAGCGATTCGCCAGCGGAGCCTCCGACAAAATGGTCATTGTGTGGTCACCACAGCTTGAGGGACTGCTGAAGTATTCGTGAGTAGATGTGGAAAATGTATTAAAAATATTATTTGAAATTTAAATTAAAGTAAATAAGAGGTAAAGATGGGAATGAAAGAATGATATTTTTATTTTGTAATTTTGTTTCAAATTAAAATCTTAAATTAATTAAAAAAGTCAAATATTAATTGAAGTAATTAAGAGGAGAGGATAGGAAACACGTTTCTTTATCTTTCCTTGTAGTTTTTTTTTTACTTAAATAGTTTAAAAATTGAAGAAATTGATTAATAAAATATAAAAATTATAAGAAGAATTTAAACCATTTACTTTAAAACATTTTTTTTGTATTTTTAAGGGACTTTTTCCGATTATTATAAACTCTTGTAATATAATATTTAAATTCATAAAAAAAAACTCACTTTCCCAGACATGGTGACTCCATTCAGTGCATGAGCTTCAATCCCGTCTCACATCACCTGGCCTCTTGCTCCTTGTCAGACTTTGCATTCTGGTCGGCCGATCAGAAGGCCGTGCAAAAGTACAAGATCTCCGCACGTGTGAACGGCTGCTCCTGGACCAACGATGGACAGTACCTGATCTTGGGCCTGGCCAATGGCACCATTTCCATACGCAACAAGCTGGGCGAGGAGAAGGGTCGCATTGATCGTCCGGGTGGACCCAATAGCAACGTTTTCAGTGTCCAGTGCTGTCCGGCTAGTGGACCCGGCAGTGTGGACACCATTGGCGTGGTGGACTGGAGTCAGACGCTGTCCTTTCACACGCTCAGTGGCCAAATGATTGGGAAGGAGCGAACTCTGGGCTTCGATCCCCTGTGCCTGCAGTACTTTCCGAATGGCGAGTTCTGCTTGGTTGGCGGTTGCACCGGAGGATTGCACTTCTTTACGAGGGAGGGCATTCGGCTGGGCACCCTGGGCGACAGCTTCGACACCTGGATATGGACAGTGGCTCTGCATCCCAACGGCCAGTCGTACACCATTGGCTGCCAGGATGGAACACTGGCCTGCTTCAACATCGCTTCGAGCACGGTTCATGCTCTCTACCGCGAACGCTATGCCTTCCGGGAGAACATGTGTGACGTTATCATTCAGCACCTGATCTCTGGGCAGAAGGTGCGCATCAAGTGCCGGGATTTGGTGCAGAAGATTGCCATATACCGGAACCGATTGGCTGTTCAGCTGCCGGAGCGGGTGGTTCTCTACGAACTGAGCTCTGGCGAGGATCAGCCGATGCACTACAAGGTGCGGGAGAAGATCCAGCAGAAGTTCGACTGCAGTCTGCTGGTGGTGTGTGGCCGCCACATCGTCTTGTGCCAGGAGAAGCGGCTCCAATGCCTGGACTTTTCCGGTGTCCTGCAACGCGAGTGGATCATGGACTCCTTTATTCGCTACATCAAGGTCACGGGTGGTCCAGTGGGTCGCGAGGGACTGATGGTGGGCCTGAAGAGTGGCCAGGTGTTCCGGATCTTTCTCAACAACTCTCTGCCGCTGCTGATCACCACCGCTGTGTCGGCAGTTCGTTGCCTGGACATAAACTCCAAGCGGAGCAAGATCGCTGTGGTGGACGACGTTGGGCGCTTGGTAGTGCGAGACATAGTCAATGACACGATCCTCTACCAGGACACGGGCGTTAACAGCGTTACCTGGAACACCCACCTGGACTCGATGCTATGTTACACCCACACCACCGGAGGCTTAAGCGTTCGCGTGGGCAATCTACCGCCCAGGGCGCCACAGAATATGCACGGCGTGGTGGTGGGACTGTGCGGAGCCACTGCCTTCTGTCTGCGAGGGAATATAATGCACAACACACCCCTGGCCCTCGGTTCCACCATGTGGCAGTTCATCGAAGCGGGCTTGTTTGAGTAAGCCTTAAATTTTAAGCTTAAGCTTTGCATCTAAAGATTATTTTGTTTCCCAGGGAAGCTTACCAGGTGGCTTGTCTGGGTGTGACCACCAGCGACTGGGAGGGACTGGCCCAGTCCGCCCTGGAAGCCCTGCATATCAATATTGCCCGCGATGCCTACGTCAAAGTGCGTAACCTGCCCTGGCTCAAGCTGATTGGGGAGCTGAGGGATCAGCAGCAGCGTTCGGCTGTGCCCAAGGAAGTGCTCCTCGCGGAGAACTGCGCCTTCGCTGGGAAATTCAAAGAGGCTGCCCGCCTATTCCTTAAATGCGCCCAGCCGTCGCGAGCCCTCGAAATGTACACGGACCTGCGGATGTTCGATTTGGCCCAGGAGTACATCAAGGACGGCACGGCGCAGGAGAAGAAGGAGCTGGTTCGCAAGCGGGCGGAGTGGGCCTATTCCGTCAAAGAGCCGCGTGCTGCTGCCGAGCTCCTGCTCTCCGCGGGAGAGAATCAAAAGGCCATTGACATTGTGGCAGAGCAGGGATGGGCCGATGTGTAAGTATCTCAAGGATCTCAAAAATCATAAAACTAAGAATACAAAGCTATTCAGGCTGTACGATATCGGACGTCGCCTGAGCCTCTCGGAACGCGATGCCTTGGAGTCGGTGGCCCAGAACCTAAAGACCCTCAAAGCTCTGCCCTTGGCCGCTGAGATATTCAAGAAGTTAGGCGACGAGGCCCAAGTCGTGCAGCTGCACATAGAGGTGCGAGACTGGCCGGAGGCTTTTCGACTGGCAGAATCCCTGCCAGAGCTGCTGCCCACAGTGCACTACCAGCATGGTCAGTGGTTGGCCGAAACCGATCAGTTTATAGAGGCGCATCAGGGTGAGTTCATGATTGCTATGTTATAAGGGATTTGTAATAAAGTGTTTTCTTTGTAGCTTATTTGAAGGCAGGACGCACCAAAGAGGCCAATCGCCTGCTGAAGCAGCTAAGCAATACAGCCATTGTGGAGGAGCGTTACCTGGATGCCAGCTACTTTTACTGGCTGCTGGCCAAGCAATGCTTGGATATATATCATGCCAAGGAGTGGGTTGAGGGATATTTCTCTAGAATGAGTAGTGGTTAATTTGGAAAATCCATCTTATTTCAGCGAACAAAACCCCATTGATCATCACCTGACCGAGTACAAGAATCATTTGCGCATTGCCAAGGTCTACTATGCCTACAGCGTGATCTACAGCTACATGAAGGAACCCTTTACAACCCACTCACCAGTGAGCTTGTTCAACGTTAGCCGCTTTATACTCAACGAAGTGGAGCACAAGGGTGTGCCCAAGGGAGTCAGCATGTTGTAAGTAGCCTACTGATCAGGGAGGTTTTCTTTATAGATATTATATAGCACCGAATTAACCCTTATCTTCTTTGCAGTTCGGTTCTGTTTACTTTGGCCAAACAGGCCAAGTTTCTGCAGGCCAACAAACTGTGTTTGCTTATCAATAAGCGTTTGCAGTCCCTGAAACCACCGGCTGGAATACAAGAGCAGATTGATGTGAGTTGGTTACAAATCTTCCAGTGATTGTAGAGCTTAAACTTTTGTTTTTGCAGCTCAATTTTTTGAATAGCAAGGCCTGCAAGAGTGGCTTCAACGATCCCGAGGAGCTGCTGCCGCTTTGCTACAAGTGCTCGAACTACAGCCAGCACCTGAATAGCAATTGTTGTCCCACCTGCCGGCAGGATTACATTTTCTCATTTGTTTCATTTGGTAAGATCGCATTTACTGGAAAAGAGTGAAGTGGGAGTTGATCTATAATTTCCTTTTCTCTAGAAATTCTTCCCTTGGTGCAATTCTATCCCGAAGTTGATATATCCGATGGCGAAGCTGAGCGCTTGCTACTTGCTCCTGCTAAGCATGCCGAGGATTCGGATCCCTTCAACGAAGATGCGGCCAGTGTGGCCTTGCCCTTGAGCCTCGATCGCAACGGTCTGCGTGCCATTGATCCCAACCATGTGCTCATCCTCAAGCGGCAGGGAAAGAACGTGCGGAATGTGTACTATCGCAATATATTGCCCGATCTGCAGGTCACCTACTGCCCCCAATGTCTGCTGGTGAGTTTGCTGCACAAGAAATAAGAACCTTACCCAGATCCTAAAGCTGATCCCTTGCAGCTATTTTATGCCGAGGACTTTGAGCTGCAAGTTCTGCAAAAGGGTCACTGTCCATTCTGCCACACATCGTCAGAGAAGTTGCTGGAAGACTTTTGAGGCGGCCTTTGTAGTAGTTGTAGTTTTGTTAAGAATATTATTTCCGTCCAAACAATCCGTACAAATAGGAACTTATGCGCGAATAAAGAGTAGCTTTTAGGCCCAGGTCTCCTCCTGATATCGTCGCTGCTTGATCATCAGATCCACATAGTCCGCATCACCGCCGAGGATCTCGATGAAGGCCTCTCTCACCGATTTGGGCATGTTGTTGGAGTTCCCAGCCACGTAGATGAAGGCATTGCGGTCCTTGATGAGTCCCGCTAGGTAAGGGCCATTCTTGGTTATCAAATGCTGGACATAGACCTTGTGATCCTCGTCCCGGGAGAAGGCAAAGTGAGCCTCCACCTGTTTAGCCGTTGTCCAGGCTGTAAAGTCAGCTTCAAAGTGAAAATCGGAAGATTTGTTGCGGCAGCCAAAGAATACGACCAAAGGACCAATGGCGGAGCCTGTGGCTTGGGGCTGCAATCGATGTTGGATGATGCTGCGGAAGGGGGCAATGCCCGTGCCAGGTCCCACCATAATGAGAGGAATGCTCAAGTCCTTGGGCCACACCATGGTCCCCTTTTTGACAACGCCTCGTAGCTCGGTTGATCCCGCCTCCAGATGCTTCAGCCAGTTGGAGCACAGGCCCAGGCGGGGAGTGTGCATGATGGTCTTGTAGTTGACCACAGCCACCAGCAAGTCTAGCGTGCCGGAGGACATATCCGAAGCTATGGAGAAGCTGCGAGGCTGAATCAGTGGCATCATCTCGAAGAGCTGCTCCAGAGTTAGGCGGGATGTGGCATGACGAAAGTCCTGCAGAACCTCTAGGAGTGTGCGACGCGGTCTGTTGACATAGGCCACCAGGTCATCGATGCCCTCGCCAGAGCAGAACTCCACCAGTTTCTCCTTTTCCATCTCGTCGCTGCAGTTAAAGCCCAGCACCTCAAGGAACCTCTGTCGCGGCTTGGCACTCAGGTCCCAAACGTATTTGGCCGCCTGCCGAAGGCTCAAGGGAGTGGCGTAGGCCTTTGGCAGCGGCATGTCCGGATGGGCACTCACCACCTCGACCACGGTGTCCTCATCGAAGTTTAGGTTGTGTTCGCGGATTAGTTCAAAGAATTCCTTTACAGTTTCCTCGCTGTTCTGGGGCTGCACATCGAGCACATCGCCGGGCTCCCAGCTGAGGACTTCTGCCTGATATTCCAGCTTTAAGAAGCGCACATCCTGGAAGTGATTCTCTGCCGTTGTCCTTTGGTTATTCTTAAGTTTAAACGTGTGTGCAGCTTGCTTTTGGGTCCAGAGCAGAGTTTCCAGAGGGACAATTGCAGAATCCTTTGGTAACGTCTTCAGGAGCCACTTTCCCGGGCTTTGGACGTGACCGCCATTCAGCTGACTGTCGTCCACACCGGAGATGCCTTTGAGGGCGATCCAAAGGTCTTTAGTCCAGGCGAGGGACACTCCCAGGTGGCCATAATCATGCTGATCATCGCACAGGCCCACTGGACACACAGCAGTGGCCCCCAGATTCAGCAGTCGTTTGTGCAGCTTCTTTGCGGCGTAGTTGAACTTCGGGTAGCTGGAGTCGCCGAGCCCAAGGCATGCGAACTGCATTCCTTGCAGGGACTGGGCGGGCAGGCTGCGCTTCAACAGAAACCGCCAAGCCTGTTTCATATTATCGGGCTCCACGCCATCGCCGGTGGTGGCCACCACAAAGACCACGAGGCGCTCCTCGATAAGTCGCTGCGTTTCGTACTCCTCGAGGGACAGCACTGGACCCTGGAAGCCTAGCAGATGCGACTCCCGCCAGATCTGCTCCGCCACGTCCTGGGCGGTGCCTGTTTGGCTGCCATAGAGAACCAAAAGCCGCATTATTCTATAATTTTGAACTAAAAATATAAATAGTGTGACCAGAGGAATAATAATAAAAAGTCCTACAAATATACTAAAAAGCAACAACTTCACCGTGTTGGTATATTTCAAGCAGTGCATTTTTGGCAATTTTTTATACTACAGTCACACTTGAGTTCCAATGTTATAAATTTGCAAAACAATATCTTAAATTTCGCGTAAAAGTAAGTTTAATCGAAAAGATGCCCCCCAAACAGCCGGATATCCAAGAAAGCAAGAAACTTTCCTGGTTGCTTCGCCACGGAGCCAAGACGGAGAACATCCCCATCACGCTGGACGGCTATGTCAGCGTGTCCGACCTGGCGAAGCATCCGCGCTATAAATGCTTTTCTTTGGAGAAACTGCAGGCGATTGTGTCCGCGGACGCCAAGCAGCGATATAGTCTGCGCTGGAATAAGGATCGCGGCGTCCATGAGATCCGCGCCAACCAGGGTCACTCGCTGTCTTCGGTGGTGGACAGCGAGGAGAGCGGTCTCGAGAAACTGACTAATCCGACTCTCCTGGCGGTTCACGGCACCTACTACAGACACTGGGAGGCAATAAAGGACCAAGGTCTGAGCAGGATGAGTCGCAACCATGTGCATTTTGCCAGCAGCGACAGAACGGAGTCCACCCTGAGTGGGTTCCGCGGCAATTGTCAGATTCTGATATATCTCGACACCGCCAAGGTGCTCTCGGATGGCATACCGATCTACCGATCCAGCAATGGGGTGCTCCTCTGTCCCGGCGTCGAGGGCATCATAGCCACATCGTACTTCGAACGAGTGATTGACAGGAGAACGGGGCAGCCGATGGCTTACTGACTTGCTCACCTACTGTCTTTATATTTCGTTACTGAATAAAATATTTAAGCGAACAAAACGATAATCCCAATCGCAAACCCTTCTTGCAGACAATGCCGGCCCCCGCCTCGGAACAGTGGGATAGCGGCGACGTCGTGGTGCAGGTGTGCATGGTGTGCGCCGCCCCGTTCCAGAGCGTACAGGACTGCTTGGCCCACGAGCTGCTGAAGCATTCCAGCAAGCCGCAGAAGCAGCTGCGTCAGCGTCTCAATGCCATCACCAAGCTATTTACAAGCAAGCAAACCCAGTCGGAGCGTAGCGAGCTCCAGGCTGTGCTCGTTCAGTCGCCGCCCGGCGGTCACCTCCGCGCAGTGCTGGACTTCTATGCCAGCGATCTCAGGGAGTTGGAGGACTACTACGACCAAGTACGCAACTGCATCGAAAAGGAGCTGAAGGGCAAGGTTAAGGTGTATCCCTTTGGTTCGCTGGTCACGGGCTTGGCCCTGAAGGGTGAGTGCCTCCAGTTGCCTGCCTCCGAGAGTCTGGTGTGCTTAACCCGTGTTCTTGCCCGCAGAGAGCGACATCGATTTGTATCTGCAGCCATGCGATGACCCGCCGCCCATGGTCCACAAGCAGCTGTACAACAAGGTCTCGAATTTCCTGCGACGCTCCAAGTGCTTCGCAGACGTCTTCGCCATTCGCCACGCCCGTGTGCCCATCATCCGGTGCAAGCACCTGCTGACCGGACTCAGCATCGACATCAATATGTCCAATCCGAATAGTACGTACAACTCCAAGTTCGTGGGCGAGCTGATGCGGCGCGACGAGCGACTGCGTCAACTGGGCCTCTTCCTGAAGATCTGGGCCAAGAAGCTGAAGCTGATTGGGCACGGCAGCATGACCAGCTATTGTCTCGTCAGCATGATAATTGTCAGTCTCCAGGTGCAGAACCTGCTGCCATCCGTCAAGGAGCTGCAGTCATTTTGCCCCCCAGAGAACTTGTGCGGCGTAAACTACGCCTACACCTTGCACTTGATGCCACCGATACCGAACCGGATGAGCACCCAGGAGCTAATCAGGAACTTCTTTGTCTACTACAGCACCGTCGACTTTCAGAAGAGCGTGGTGAGTCCCTTCCTGGGCTGCGTTTTGGACAGGGAGACCACCTTTGGGACGCCGGGCGGCGGATTTCCCGAGTACGAGGCTCAGCTTCAGGCCATGGAGGAGGCGGTAGGAGAGCGCCCGGAGGCCTTCCAGCTGGACCGCAGCATGTGCGTGCAGGACCCCTTCGAGCTGCAGCACAACGTGGCCAAGTCCGTCTCCCAATCGAGTTTATGTTACCTCAGACAATGCCTAATCCTGGCAGCTCAGGCCAGTAGCGATCCGGAGCTGCAGGCGCAACCATCGAAGCTATATGACTACTTGCTATTTGGACTGACGGACAAGTTGGTGGCTAACCAGCACAAGGAGAAACCCACTCCGCCGAAGCAGCCGAAGAAGGAGCTCAAGCACGAGGTGGCGAATCTGCCGATGACCGAGCCAAAGGCTGCTCAACCCGAAGCTGTGGCCACGGAACACGGTGCGCCACCCATTGTGCGAACGCACTTTATCACGCCGACCACCAATGATCTCAAATGCTTGCGCTCCAGCGAGCTGACCCTGACGAGCAGCGGCGAGGGCGCGCGACCGATATACTATTACTGGATGTCCTGCTATGTGGACACCATTAAAGATGTTTTGGCCCAGCTCTACGTCTTGAATATCGAATCGTTGACCGATGAGCCCTACTACCATAGGTGGCGCATCAGCAGCTCCCTGGACACTTGGACGGGACGCTCCTTCCAGCGTGGCTCTGGCCAGTCTTTCTTTGCCCATCAACTGCAGCAGACGATCGAGTTTATGAAGACACGACCTGCAAATCCCGCGTACGCAGTCAACCTGCGCGGCATTCTGACGCTGCTGGCCAGTGATGACTACAAGGAGATACGGCTGGACGTGGAGCCACTGCCGGGCGACCTGCTTGGCCTGCAGCGGAACAGTCCACTGACCAAGCTGTTCAAGGCGTTCAAGAACCTGCTGGGCAACTATAGCTTCAAGGAGAAGGCGAGTACATGGAAGTATTACGCCAAATCCGACCAACGGGGGGCTCAATAACAAGCACACAGACATACATAAACGAATATGTAAACCTCGATGTACAAAAACTTTTAGAATTGAAAGCCTGTAGCTATGTAAGCCTTTATGTACAAAATCTATTAGAACTGGAAGCCAAGTGGGCTTTCAATTACAAAAGTTTTTGTACATAAAGGTTTACATCATCTTTGCTGGACATTGCTTTTGAACAGAATTTCTTTATATTTTAATCAGGCTTAGAATAAATTAAATGTCTACAAATCATGGTAATTAGTGTTAAGCTACAAAATATAAACTTAAATTTATTATACAAATAAAATAATATATTTATTGGCTGAAGAGTCTCTTAGAGCGCAGAGTGTACGTTATTTACAGGGTTTGAGGCAACGTGCCTATAATAACAAGATGCATAACGGCTAGGCATACATAAATCTAGAATTTCTAGAGCTCTCTCTGTCTTTTGAATAAAATTTCAAGAGAGCTTAGAGTCGTAAAGCGTTACTTATCTTCTTATTACACGTTTTTTGCTTAAGGATATACACGGGGATTTTTTAGAAACTCTACAGATAGATTTTAAAGACAATAGTTGGGGAAACTGGAAAAGGATGTGCGGAATCACAGAGATTTGTAATTTCCAGGTATTGCAAATAAGAGTTATGTGTACAACAAAAATTGATAAAACTTAACAACAAAAATAAAATGTAAATTGCAATAACCTAACACTGGGTGGTCTATTTAAAAGTTTATTCATATAATTAATTAACGCTTTAATACCTTTTGTTTGATGTATGTTTTGCTTTTTGGAATTAAAATATTCTTAAAGGATCAAGATATTTCAATTTATCACCCTATGAATCGCTGTTACATTATATTATAGATTTTAAATAAGCCGCAATTTAATTTTAATTTTTAAAGTAAAAGTAGTATTATCAACTTCATTTTTGTCAATTTTTACTTTAATCATAGCTCTATTTGCAATCCCTTGTAATTTCGAATACTGCTGTCAAAATTAAGCAATTACATTGCTTACATTTATGTTTTTTGTATGCCTCCATAAGACTATTCTTGTTTTTTGTGAAAACTGTACTATAATTAATCACCTTCATTGCTTCCGCAAGTATTGTTTTTAAAATCTCCCCGGGTTACAGGCAGAGATTCGCTATATACATATATTTGCCAGATTCGCACCTGGTTAACGGCACTTGGGCACTAGCCTTTTTATAATCCTACTCCATCCTCTATCCCTTCTAGTGCCGGCAATAGCAGTACTTCTTGGCTGCAAAGTCCTTCATGCACTCCGACTCGCCGCTGTACACATTCAGCCGACTCACGGATCCCGTAACCGTGACCGAGTCGTCCGTTTGATTGTGACGCACGGTGGCCTCGTACCAGGCCTTGTTCGGCGACGTCACAAAGATCAACCGATAGGTGTGGAAGCCTTCCGGATCAAGGGCATTGGGATGCGCCCGGAAGGCCGATCGGATGCTCTGTAGCGTGAGTTTAGCACAGAGTTTGGCATACGTTCCGTTCCGGAATTCGGCCACATATGTGTTCAGGTAGGACACCACTCGCTTGCCCAGCATCCGCGTTTCCCGCGACGTGCTCGACACAGTGTCGTAGGCCCAACAGGTGCACCAATGATCCTCAATGCCCACGTCGGCGCAGCTCCTTAGCGGAGAGACGGGTCGCAGGAGGCTTTGACACTGCGGACAGTCGGGCGCCGGTCCCAGGGAAGCCATGTCCGTTCGCCCGGACAGGGAAAGTATGTGCTTCATGGTCAGATGGAGGTCGTAGGGCGTGGTCAGCCGATTTCTGTTCAGGTGCAGGCTGCGCACAAACTCCGGATGTGACTGACGCAGGTGATGCGGCAGCCAGATGAAGATCGCCGGCAGCCGTTCCTCCAAATGACCCGACCAGGTGGCCCGCGTGGGTCCGAACCTCAGTCCATGGTCGCTGAAGAACACCACCACGCTGTTGTCCATGGTGCCCTGGCGCACCAGCTTGCGCAGATACTCCGCCATGTATTCGTCCATGCTGCTCGTCTGCGATATGTCGCTGTGGCTGTGGGTGTTCGTCCAGAAGAACCCGAAGTACGTCTCGTTCAGGTACCGACGCGTGAACTCCAGCGCGTAGTCATAAACATGCTCCGCGGCTGTCTCATAACCGAGGCAGTGTATCAGGCCATTGACCACCGTGTGATCCAGCAGCTTCTCGGCGGCGGAGAGATACGGACGTAGGTAATAGTCCGCCGGCGGATGCTCGAACCCCTTCTTCAAGTAGTTGAATGTGTTGATTTTCACCGCATCCTCCGCGTAGGCGGTGACATAGCCATGCTCCTTGTACTGCTTCCAAATGAAGTTGCACTTGTCCAGGCCACCGACCACATACGGGGAGCACTCATGCTGGGCATTGTGCAGGTTATAGCCGGTGGCCAAGGCCATAATGTTAGGGAATGTATTGTCGTCCACCTGAAGGGGTCATGGGGGAAATGGATCTTATAGTTTGGAATTAGTATAATTCAACCACAAAGTCACCTTGTTGTATCCTGCCAGCTCGAACCACTCGTTGTCGTACAGATACTGGGCCGTCTTGGGCATGGCCCGGATGAGATTCACACGTGAAATACTATCGATTCCCAGCATGAGGACACTGGGCGGTCGTCGTGAAGCCTGGCGTTTGTCTGTCTTGGCCTCCTGGAGTCGCTGTTGGACCGCGTCCTTGACGGGAATAGTGGCATGACCATTGATGTAGATCTGCTTCCCACCCGTGTTACACTTGACGATTATGTCTTCGACGGAATTGGGCAGCTCCGTAGACCCCTTGAAGTTGTGGCACGTGGTGTAGTTGACCTCCATCTCATTGACCCGCTGCACGGCCATATAGCAGCAGTGGAGATTGCTAGCCACCGGATACTGGTTGAAGGCGGCTCCGTCGATGGTTAGGAGGTACTTCTGAGAGCGCTCCTGGAATCGCACCCGGGTCAGTGGCGGCAACTTCTGGCAGGACTTGTACTTGACCCGCTTGAAGTGACGCATCACCTCGCTCTTGTACGGATCCAACTCCATGATCCGACACGAGTTGCTGTACACGAGGTAGCCTTCCGGCACAAATGGAATACTACTGTCAAAAATTGTGTCATCTGGGGACATAACACGGACACGGACCATCACATGCATCGAAACAAGGAAATAAGGCAACAAAAAAGGAAAATTGAAAACCATAACTATGGGCATGCAGGAAGGAGGCAACATAAAAAGTGATCAAGGATATGAATTACTCACCATCCATGACCGTGGACTGGTGCTGGACTGTCAGGATATTATCTCCGTGCAGGACATCCAGGTCAAGGACATTCGCCCAGTCGGGTCGTCCGATCACAAAGTAACAGAACACAAAGGCCACCACCAGGCAGAGCACCGACTTCCGGCGAAGGAAGAGCAGCCGGCAGCCGCCGGGCAGCGACTGGTGCTGCATCGCCTGTAGGACGACGCCCTTTCGTCGGGTCATTTGTACTTCCAGTTTCTCCGTCGTCTCTGAGGAATCCGATCGCTCCAGCAGAAGGCGTTTCTCTGCCATAACATTTAAGCTCGCGGCTATTAATAGTAGATTAAGGTTTAATAAATTGATATATTTTATTACTTTTTAAATTTAATGAAAACCAAACCTATTTAGTTTGGAAATATAAATATTTGACAGTGAATAGTTAAGTGTTTTTGCTCTGTCTTAAGGTGTTTCTAGCAGTTTAAGCAGTTAATATTAATATTTACTAATTGAATTACACAACTGGGCACAGCTTTAAAAACAGAAGGAAGCCAAAAGTACACATACTTTTCGACTAATGAGTTTGTCAGCTGCCCCTGAGATTTCTGTAAATCGAATACTTTGTTTACTTTAAAAGCAAACAGCAAAGTCTGCAATTAATATGTATAAACAAGATGGTAGTGGAGGAAATGGAAGGGGTGAACCTACACATAAAAATTATATAATTAATATATTTATATATATTTTATTTAAGAGGATTTGAAAAGCACGCAATGTTTTTTCTTAGCTATTTTCTTTTTTTTGAAATGTTTTTACATGATTTCTCAAAATTGAGTTGATCAATCGCCCTGAAATTTATGGGTTATTTTAAGCATAAGTGGGGCTATCGCATGGGTTAGGATAATTGGAAATAGTCACGGTGTTTTTATTAACCACAAAACAGGAAAATAAAATCAAATTAAAAGTTACGTAAAACTTTAATTTTTTAAAAACGTACGTCAGTTAAGGCTACAGTCGCAGTCAAGACCAAAGACCAGACCTTTTTCTAAGTGTATTACATTGCTAATTTCCTTAAGACAAAACATAAAAAGATCATTAAGATTTCTTCGAAAGGAAAATACATGTATGTATGTATATTATTAAATAATTATGAAATCTTCAGAAATAAATTTGATTCTTAGAATGAAAAAAGAAAAATACAAAGGTTTAATTGACAGACTTACCTTTAAAAATGCTTGTTGAAGTATTCGTGGGTTTATTCCAGCAAGATCGTTGATTCCGCAACTGAAATTTAAAAACAGACCTCTGATCACTTGCTGACAAATGCAAAATGGTTTATTATTGTTTTTTTCGTTACTCTAAAGGTCAGTTTTCTGATTTCCATAGTAAACAATGAATAAATTACAATGTCTTGGGTTTTTAAGCTGGCAAAAAAAATTATAGACAGATGCGTTTTTAATTGCAAATGTCCGGAATATTAAGAAATTCAAAACTAATTTTGAATGATGCTGACTTAAGCTATTATTTAATAAGATTTTTTACTAATTTGAGTTAAAGTCTAAAAGAAAAATAATATTTTAATTATTTATATATATAGAAGATTGTGTTGATAGAAATCTCAGCTTTTACAACCACTATACACTCATATATAATTTAAAACGACTCCACTTGTTTACCTTATCATTCATCTAAGCTATTGATAATAAAATTTGTTCATCTGTCGTATTTACCCGTGGTTTTCCGGTTCAAAAAAACGTGGCTGTTTTCCACCAACCATTATTTTCGTGTTTAAAAACATTGAACACTTTACACGATGGTATTTATTTGGTTTGCCAATTGTTGTGCCTTAGCCAAAATAATATAAATAACATTTAGTTTGGCCCTGAGGGATGGGATTAATTGATGAAAATGCAGCAGCGTCTGCTGCTAAAATGCAGTGCCGCCGAGCGAATAGTCAGCGGTCCGAGCACTATGACGGCACAAACGCGAGTGCGACGAGGCCCCCCGCTCAGAAATAAGATTCGGATTCGGAATGGCATTGGGTATAGGGGTCTGGGGCTCTGGTCGCTTGTGATGGGAACCGAATGGGGAAGTGAGTGAGTGAGTGAGTGAGTCTACCGATGGATCAGCGCTTCGCCGGCATTATTTCATCGATCACGACATAGTGAGTTCGGCGGTCATTAGTTTTTGTATTTTTGTATTTTTGCATCTTCGTGCTGTTGCGATGATTAGATATTTTGTTGTGTTAATGCCTGGACACGTCTTCGTAGACGTCTAAATATAATTAAAATATTAATACCCAGTACTAGGAAGAGTAAAGAGTGTACTAGGATAGGGGTCAAAGGGAAGTTGCCTTATAAGAAATGTGCCTAAAATATTACTTTTGGATTTTATTTTTAAATATCTTAGACAATTTGTAGATTTAACTTTTTCTGTACACTCCTGCCCACAATTATACGACACCCCGAAAACTTTAGTTTCGACTCTCGTAGGAAAGTCGGGAAGCATATTACAACAAATTCAAGTATGCAGAATTAAAGCTTAATGAATTCTGCTTAAAATATGATTTTTTTATCTTTGATTGGACCCCCCGTTTTTAAGTAGCGTTAAAAAAAGCAGAAAAGCCCGATTTTTGCCATGCCGGAAACTGTATCATAGCTATACGACATGTTTCAATTATAACGGCTACAGGTAATTATTTGGTTTCAAATAATTTTTTTTATGTTTCTGGTAACAAATTAATGAATTGGAAATAAAATGCCAAGATGCTGTTTGTTATCCGACGAAAAAAAGGGAAGAATAAGGGCTTACAACGATGCTGGCTTTAATGTAACCGAAATATCGCAGAAAATTTATCAAATACGTTGTCTTATCCCATTTTTTTTTTTAATTCGGATGAATATGGAGTGAAGCAAAGCTCTGGAAGGATCCCAAGTTGCCCGACCGCCATGAACATCGCATAATTCTTAGATTTAGCTATTCGATTGCTTGGAGCGCCACACTTGCCGCTAGTTGCAGTCAGCCTGTGTCACGAATGACTGTCTGGCGGACACTGAAATCATCGTAGTACATAGTCAGAGTAGTCTTAAAGACGGCTCAGTTCTTAAAAATTAGCTACAAAACAGAACAACTTAAATTTTTAGGAAAAAATCTTGAAGACACTGGGGGTCAGTATGACATTTTAACTTATTTTTGATTATACAGTTTTTTTTCAATATTTTTTAGCTAGATAATTTTTTCTGATGAAAAAAATGTTTATCTTGACGGCCCAGATCGGTTTTGACACTATTGGACAGATTTACATGAGGTTACACTTATTTTTTCAAAACGCTGTTTCGGGGGAGCCTTTCATGCGTCTTAAGCGCTTGATCTGTGCTTCCCAGATCCAAGATGAATAGTGGAGAATACAAAAAAGTATTTCATGATCGTCTTCTAACATTTTTGGAACAACATATGGAAAAATATCATGTTTTTATGCAGGATTCACCAAGTTAGAGAGACCCAGCGCTACATAAATAATCACAATATAAGAGTTTTGGGTTGGCCACCGTGCTCCCCTGGCTTGAATTTAATTTAAAACATTTGGTTTACTTAAGTCAGGCGAGCTTAGGCCAATAACAAGAAATTTTAGAGTGTCAAGACCCTTAAAAGTGATATTTTGGGTCAAAAGTTTCCATTATACCAATATTTACCTAAAAAGTTTGTTAATTCAATGCCTAAGAGACTTTTTGAGGTTGCCAAGGCTTAAAGTGGCTCTATTAATCATTAAACAATTTTTTATATACCATTATAATTATAAAATATTAAGTAAATCGAAAAAATTGACATGTGTCGTATAGCTATGATACAGTTTCCGGCATGGCAAAAATCGGGCTTTTCTGCTTTTTTTAACGCTACTTAAAAACGGGAGGTCCAATCAAAGATAAAAAAATTATATTTTAAGCAGAATTTAATAAGCTTTAATTCTGCATACTTGATTTTGTTGTAATATGCTTCCCGACTTTCCTACGAGGGTCGAAACTAAAGTTTTAGGGGTGTCGTATAATTGTGGGCAGGAGTGTATTATTTTTTAACCTTTATACGTACCAAAACATTATTTTAACCAAATAGAATTTACCATTATCTTGGCCGGCACTAAATGTTCACATTCTTCACTTTAATACGGTTTTAAAAATGTATTTCTATGCGGGTTTTGCGATAAAGTCACTGCCCCCATTTAATGAAACGGAACCAAGATAACATACAAAAAAAAAACAAACATAACATACTAAAGTGTATTTCTCAGACAGGAAATGCTGTGATAAATGTGATGTACAGAGTTTTTTAAACTGAATAGGAATATTTAAGTTAGGTAAACGCTAAAAAAGTAATAAATGTAAATAGAGCAGTTTGTAAGTCGCCAAATTAAATGTAATTATTTATTTTCAGGCATCGTAATTACATGGATATTGTAAAGAAAACATAAAATTTCAATGATTGATAAGCTATAATAAATTAAATAATTAAAATAAAGCAAATAATTATTTGTTAACAAACAGATAAAATAGGGATACAAATTCCACAAATTTATCTTTTAAATTCCAGCATGAATATGAAAGACATATGCCCAAAAGTACCTATTTCCCGTATAATAACAAAGCCAAAAGACTTTCTACTTCTACGAAACCATTTATTTTCATTTCTCATCACTTCTTACTTGTGATGTCTATGCCCATATTTAGCTTAGAAGACAGATCAAATTTCGATTACTCCCTTCGCTCTATGACATCTAACACTCAGACCGTAGTCGTGTAATTAACAGTGTTTATCTAATTGAATATCCAGTTGGCGTTCGAAAGCCTTAACTATGATTCAATAGACTCAAACAAAGAGGTCTGCCATGAAGACCGATAGCACTTTGGCGTGTCTTTTGGAGAATAGCACTCGTGCATCAAGATAATGCATTGAATGCTAATGGCAAATACACTTGGGATGGCTATTCAGCTGGGCAATATACATATGTATATAAAGCAATATAAGGAATATAATAATAATGAAAATGTGGGGCCAATGCAAGTGGAATGGGGGTGAAGGGCGAATGCGACGATGCAGGCCACTTCTGTAAAAGGATGTGTGTGTGCGTGTGCAAGTGTTTCGAGGACATGTATTTTTGCTGTGGCAAATTTATACATCACAAGATCCCTGCCAACCATTTGGCGATTCTCGAATCGCCGGTCGCCAGAAAGAGTCTTCTGGGAGTCGCTTTGGCGATCATTGGTGAAATAATTTTCGAGAATCCCGAAGAAGAGTCTTCTGGGAATCGCGGTGGCGATTGTTGATAGACTTATTTACGAAAATCCCCAAAAAGAGTCTTCTGGGAGTCGCTTTGGCGATTGCTGGATGACTGTTTACGAAAATCCCCAAGAAGAATCTCCTGGGAGTCGCTTTGGCGATTGGTGGAGGACTTATTTACGAAAATTCCTAAGAAAAGTCTCCTGGGAATCGCGGGGGCGATTATTTGGCGATTTTTTAAGCAGCGTTAAAAACTAGGAAATGAAGGAATGAGGGATTAAAGTACCGTACATAGATGCAAAGCAGAGAATGCGTCCGAAAGCAAAAGAGTTATACAAAAACAAATTGCATTACATTTGAGTGAGAATAGGAGTAACAACCGAACGTCTTTCAATATTTCTGTGTTCATTTAGTCTGACTTCGATCTTTTGTCTTTGCGGTCGATCTATATGTAAATTTCAATTGTTCGGTAAACTATTTTTGTTTTATTTATTTGTTTTTTGTTTTATATTCTTTGGAACTAAAATGAGTTCCTAATCTAAGGCAAACGAATGTTTGATGCTATTTATCCTGAGCCTTGTGAAAAAAAAGAAGAAACATGTGAAACAAGTGAAAGAAGTGAAACAAATAATGAAACTGACTTGGCGAGGAACAAATACAAAACGTATTTTCAACGATAAAAGGTATTATTTAAAATAGTAAAATAAATAATTGAAATTAATTTAATTTTAATTTTCTTTTGTATAGGTGTTGGTTTATGAAAGTTCCCGAATTCTTTTGGATTTGTTCATGCGCAGGATAGAATAAATAAGAAACAAAAAAAACTTAAAAATGAAGGAAAAGAAAATAAATATTTTAAATTTAAGCTTAGTTATGTCGAAAAATTATGAAATTAAATAAAGAATGACAAAAATAAAAAAACAAAAACAAAAAAATTAAAAACTCTTATACTCTCTTAAGGCGACACTTCAGCGACTCTTCCACAAGACTCTTCCGCGAGTCTTCCATAAGACTCCTCTGGGACTCCTTCAGAAGAGCCCCCCGCGACTCCCTTAGAAGAGTCGCATTCGTAGGTACATTTTCTCCCAACAGAAGATTGGAAAGCGATCAGAATGCGATGTCGCAGGCGATCAAATTAATCTTCTAGAAGAGTCGCAGGCGACTCTTCCGCGATTGAAATGGTTGGCTGGGGAGTGTTCGGGTGTGAGTGTGTGTGTATATGTCCCAGGAGGGGTGTTTTTTGGGGGCGGTGGCGGGTGAGTGTGTCAAGTTCCATTGAGGCGAAATGCTTCTGCTGCAGCGTCAGCGTAAAATTGCAATCGTTTTGCGGATACGGATACGGATACACAGATACAGATACAGATACGGGGACTCACAGATACACAAACACAACAAACACGCGAAAGCGCTTGCCAACGTTTTTCCGGACGCACTTGGAAATTTTGTCAACACCCTGCGTTAGCCAGGATTCATCCAATATTTAGGCCACACACTCACTTGGTCTTGGTCTTGGACTGGGACTCATCGTCGCACCATATTGATTGCAGCAAATACACAAATATTTGTTGTGTGATTTTCAGCAGCACCTCCTTAGCTAGGAGTCGGCGATGCGCGACTCCGGCCGTAGCCCTTAGTCCTTGCTAGCGGAACGGATAATACGAGCGCACACGGGTACGAGTGGCCTGCCAGCGAGCAGCGCGCAGCGTTCCCTGCTCCTCCGACGACCAAGGGGCGAATGACGATGAAGCCACGACCCGTTGCCCAAAGCCGATGTGAGATTTTTTACACTCTCGTCGTCGGAGCAGCAGCAGTAGCCAGTGCACAGAGAAAAATTTTTGGTTTGAGATGTTTTTAGATGTTTTTATGTTTTTTATTTACTATTCATTAGGTTTAGGATGCTGCAATCAGATTTATTAATATTTTAATTCATTTATTTATTTATCGATATAAACAAATAAATTATAATGTATTTACTTGCTTAATTAATAACATTTTACATTTTAGCTAAATTAAAATCATATTTTTTCGCAATCTTATGTCCGCCTGTATAATAAATCCCTCTTAAAATTTATTTTTTCCCACTGGAAGAATATTTTAACTGACCACTGATGACCATTAACGATTACGTAATACATATGGGCGTAACCCAAGGATTCGCTGGCCAGCCTCGCCCCGAAAATCAGGAAGAGAAGAAGCGATAAAAATTTTAATTTGAGTGATACAGGCAAAATATCGATATGTTTCGTGTGATATCATGACTGTGATATCATCGTTAGTTGCGACGCCTTTTTTTTGCGAGTGCAGCAGCAACAGCTACACACTCGTGCTGCACTCTTGGTGTGCGTTGCCCGAAAGTATGCAATGTTTATTTGCCAATTGTCAGTCGCACAGTTTGGCACTCACTGAGCTTGCGCAGTTTGCAAGCAATTTTAGCACGTGCTGCGCCGCTATTTTGCACGCTCTCCCCCACTCTCCCACTCTCTTGGCGCCATCGCTGTTTCGGCACACTCCCTCCACACACACTTGTTGGTTCTGTACGTTTGGATGTGTGTGCTTGGAGGGTGGGAGGTATTTTCGCCAAGTGCCTGCCGGAAAATTATAGCAAGGTGCCGCTGATTATCCGCAGGCAAGGTCGTTCGCAAAAAATAAAATAAAACAAAAACAAAAGAAGAAACAAAACAGTAAACTAAGGAATGGAAAGTAAGGTAAAAAAAACTAAGGTAGGTTCGAAATTTAGTAGGTAAACTCACTATTATTATGTATAATATAACCCTTTCTTAATATATTTAAGTGTTTGGGCACTCACTTTATTTAAATTACATTTTAAAATAGGTTTTTAAAGGATTTCGGCACTTTTTTTTATCGTGAAACACTTGAATTCTTTTTTTTTGATTACAACTTTTGGGTTTTAATATAGTTTACTTTATATATACGAAAAATATTTAATGTTCAATGTTTTTGTGTTGTATTAAAATCACATAAGATGTGTTTTGACACTAATAAATTAAATAATATATAATAAATGTTTAATACGAGAGCCCGAAAATAAATGCGAGAACTCTTAACCAGACCGAAGAACTGACCGCAACAGACTAAGAATATGTGGCATTACTATATAATATAGGGATTTATGGTTAGCTGACAAACACAAATGGAATTCAAGCATTTGAATATTTATTCAAAGACATCTCATCTCTAGTGTTTGGGAAAAAATAAACAATATTGACAAGGTTGAATTTTATTTGTTAACAAAAATTAGCTAAAAAAATTGCAATTATTAAATTAAGATGCTGATATTGATTTAATTATAAATAATAATAATAATAATACAGTACTAATATCAATAACAAATTGAAATAAATTAAAGATAAGAATTAAAACAAAAAAAAAACAAAGATTTTTAATCTGCATTTAGATTTCGATAAGCTTTAATGATTATTTACTCTTTCATCTGTATTTTAATAAAATATAAAGATGAAAGGAAGGTAACGTTATGGAGTCAACATTTAAATTACTTTAACAGTGGTTTAAAGGATCGGAAATGACTCCTACACTGCTTTATAAACTCCAGACTGAATTTATTAATACCCTGCAAGTGTATAAAAATACTCTTTTCATTCAGACCTAATTTTATAAAGACACTTAATGGTTTAATGCATTATCAAAAATCTTAATCAAATCCTTAATCACTTTAATAAACAAAACCAAATATAATCGGATTTCCGCAAGTGCCATTTTATGTTTTGAATCAATTTAATTATAGCCAAGTCCCAGTGTTTTCAACTGATTAATGAATATTTATGACGATAATATAGAATTAAATCTGACTTATCTAAAAACTTTTGAATGGGCGTGGCACTTTGCACTTGTTTTCGATACTGTGTGTACATCCCATTGGTATTGTAAATATTTAAATCTAATCAAGTTTCGATGAAGCAGAGATAGTCTCAACAAGAAGTCGTAAATCTTGGAAAAAGAATAATAATCAGGTTCAAAATACAAATATACATTTTTTACTTTTCATGTTCTATTTATAAATAGAAGCCTTGGGGCTTTGGATGGGTTACAAAGAAGAGTAAATACTTGTCGTATAGTTTTATTGGAAGATAAATATTTAAAATTCTAAGAATAATACTTAATAATACTTACAAAATACACAGAGCTTTAATGTACAGAATAATTTAAATACCCGAGAAAATAAATCGCAGCAAATAAAACAATGTTTGATTTTAAATGTACTTGTTGAATCTTTAAAATATCTTATATGGCTCGTATCTTTAAAAATATCAATTAAACATACTACCAATTTAATTTTATTTTCAGTAAGTTATAATGTTTATTTTTTCTGTGTAATGTTTAAGCAGAATTTTAGTTCTAATTGCTGGTAATATTTCTCACTATCTTCTAGTTTTCCAACTAACACTCCACTATATCCTCTTGACCTGACTCCATTCATTAGCTGCTTCAGAGTCAAGACTAACAGCCCTGGCAGTGGCTTGCTTAGTCAGTCCAGAAGTTGTCCAATATAATAAAGCGTCTAGGCTTATCGGCCACTTGTTCGCACTGACTCTGATTATATATGACCCATTCTGGCTTCTGGCTCTGGGTATAAATACGCCAGAGAAGTCCATTGATACCTCAAGTTGTTCCAGCAACATGAAACTGTTTTTAGCTATTCTGGCTCTGGCCGTGGCTTCGGCCTCCGGCTCCGCCATGCCCCGTGGCTCCAGCTCCTTCCAAAAGGTCCACACCAAGGACATGCAGGGTCGCATCACCAACGGTTACCCTGCTGAGGAGGGCAAGGCTCCCTACACCGTCGGCCTGGGCTTCAGCGGCGGCTGGTGGTGCGGTGGCTCCATTATCGGCCACGAGTGGGTCCTCACCGCCGAGCACTGCATCGGAGATGCCGACTCCGTGACCGTGTACTTCGGCGCCACCTGGCGCACCAACGCCCAGTACACCCACTGGGTTGGAAACGGCAACTTCATCAAGCACAGCAACGCAGACATCGCCCTGATCCGCATCCCGCATGTGGACTTCTGGCACATGGTCAACAAGGTGGATCTGCCCAGCTACAACGATCGCTACAATGACTACAACGAGTGGTGGGCCGTGGCCTGCGGCTGGGGCGGCACCTACGACGGAAGCCCGCTGCCCGACTACATGCAGTGCGTGGACCTGCAGATCATGCACAACTCCGAGTGCTCCGGCTACTACGGCACCGGCACCGTCGGCGACAATATCATCTGTGTGCGCACTCCCGATGGCAAGTCCACCTGCGGCGGCGACTCCGGCGGCCCCCTGGTCACCCATGACGGCACCAAGTTGGTGGGAGTCACCAACTTCGGCTCGGTTGCCGGCTGCCAGTCGGGAGCTCCTGCTGGCTTCCAGCGTGTCACCTATCACTTGGATTGGATCCGCGATCACACCGGAATTGCTTACTACTAAATATTGAACATCGATTGAATAAAGAATACTTAAAGTGCAATGCCTAATTAATTTATTAATAACTTTATTATGGGAAGTACAAATTTAGGAAATTAATGGGTAGATTCCCCAAAAGCGGAGAGATTAACTCTTAGCGAGAAAACAGTATAATTCTTGGATATATGTATCTCCCTCTTCATCTGAAAGAAAAACTATGCTAAGATTAAGAACCATTTCTATATTTTATAAATTAATTTAATTTATTTATATTATTTATATGAAGCTACATATTTAGTCGTTCAACTTTTATAAAAATAAAACCAAAAAATTATAGAATCAGAAGTTAAAATTTTGTTCTATTAATTTCCCGATTGTTTCTTTGACAGAAATACATATATTTTAATTTTTATAAAATGTAAACCTCATTTTTAGATCTACAAAAAGTTATCATATTTCAGAATAGAAAAAATTTATAATTATAAAATGAAATGGAAGAAATGTATACAAAATATAAATACATTTTAAATGTTATTCATTTTATACGGTAATTTGTTGAAATTTATAAATTTCACCGTAATTTAATTTAATTTTCCCAACTTCTCAATGCCATCTAAATGATAAGTTAACTCCCATCACAAAAACATCAAAAATTGCTCTTCAAATATAATTTATTCAATCGTTGGCCAATATTTAGTAGTAAGCAATACCGGTGTGGTCGCGGATCCAGTCCAAGTGGTAGGTCGTACGCTGGAAGCCAGCGGGATGACCAGCCTGGCAGCCGGAACCAGACACCCAGTTAGTGACTCCCACCAGCTTGCTGCCGTCATGGGTGACCAGGGGGCCGCCGGAGTCTCCGCCACAGGTTCCCCTGCCGTCGACCACGCGGATGCAGATGATGTTGTCACCAACGGTGCCAGTGCCGTAGTAGCTGGCGCACTCGGAGTTGTGGATGATCTGGACGTCGGCGCACTGGAGCCAGTCGGGCAGGGGGCTGCCGTCGTAGGTGCCGCCCCAGCCGCAGGCCACGGCCCACCACTCGTTGTAGTCGTTGTAGCGATCGTTGTAGCTGGGCAGATCCACCTTATTGACCATGTGCCAGAAGTCCACATGCGGGATGCGGATCAGGGCGATGTCGGCGTTGCTGTGCTTGATGAAGTTGCCATTTCCAACCCAGTGGGTGTACTGGGCGTTGGTGCGCCAGGTGGCGCCGAAGTACACGGTCACGGAGTCGGCGTTTCCGATGCAGTGCTCGGCGGTGAGGACCCACTCGTGGCCGATAATGGAGCCACCGCACCACCAGCCGCCGCTGAAGCCCAGGCCGACGGTGTAGGGAGCCTTGCCCTCTTCAGCCGGGTAGCCGTTGGTGATGCGACCCTCAATCTTGGAGACCTTAGGCAGGTCCTTGGGGTGGACCACGCTGTTGATGGCGGAGGCGGAGGCCGAAGCCACGGCCAGAGCCAGGATAGCTACGAACAGTTTCATGTTGCTAGAACAACTTGGTTTGCATGGGCTCGCGTTGGTGATTTTATACCCACGGTTATCGCGATCGTAAAACTCTGTTTTGATAATTGACGAGATAATTATTAAAGTGAAATACTAAATCAAAATCTCTAATCACAAGTGCCTGTTTCCTATGCGTATTTGTTTGTCCGATTAGCTGGGACCTATATTTTATGCAAGGAAGTTAATATCACGTATACGCCCCTTTATTCTAGTAACTAATAGAAAAAAAGGGTATTATAAATTGGAGTCTACCGAAAATATTACAGGAAGAATACTATAAAAGATCGTTGTATTCTATATATTATGCTATATATAAATTATTGATAACCAGGCGAGTTCTTCCCATCTGCCACCGAATTTAAGGACAATAGATCTTAGAGACTGTACGAGTTTGAGTAACTGATTAACATTATTTATATGAGAGTCATTAAAGTTTGCAGCAAAATAAATATACAATTATTTAATAGAGAAATTTAGTGTATTACGATGATTATGAAAGGAGTTAAAAGACCATAATGAAATCTTGGAACCTTCTATCTTCGATCTTTTTCGCTAAAATGAGTTTATGTTGGTCCGATGTTATTTTAAAAGTTGTTATCCACATTTTAAATTTCTTAGAATACCTTTTTAAACATTTAAAAGTTAACTATTAATAGTAAATAAAACAATAATTGTATTTAACTAAATTTCGCCTAAAAGAAGGCAATATTTCTTCAATCTTTTTTTCTTACAGTTTAAAAGTCACGATTAGTCTTAGAGCCATGCTTATCAAAGGTTTAAGTTTCTTAATAATATTTAAAATTTAAAGACAACTTTTAGACAACTTGGTGGTAATATATTTATTAATTTATGTTATAAACTATTTCGCATGAACTCAAAAAAACAGATGCTTCTTCCAAGTTGTTTTTAAATCTAAAATGTATAAACTAAAGCAGAGAAATGTCTCTAAAAGGTCTTTTTAGAGACATGAAAACTATTACAAAATTAATTTATTTGATTTTTGATTATATCAAGTCAAATTATAGAATTAATTCAACTACTCCTCTTTAATTTTTCAACCCACAAAACCCATTCCAGTCAAAACACATATTTATTATTTTTTCAATAGTTTTCTAAAAATAGATTTTTTATTGTCATTTCATTCGTTGTGTTTTTTGTTGTTACTTTTTTTTTTTTAGTTTTACCGTGATGCGTCTTGACTTTGAGAAAAGCGTGTGAGGGCCACTCACACCTACATACATTTAATAAACTATATAGGGGTTATATGATCTGATTGCGCTATGTTAGCTTTAGATACCCTACGTTTCTTTAAAGGCATTTCCGTTTCGTTTATCATGTACATCGAACACGTTTACTCTTATTTACAAAATATTTATCGATAAAAATGCATCATTTCATGGTTTTTCCTTTTTTTCGTCGTATGTTTTCCTTGAATAAATTAGAAAATTTCATAAAACTAGGCTAGATGAAGAAATCTTCCATTCGGGCGAGAGTGTGTGTGTGGTTTTTGTTCATTTTGGGTGATGTTTGGGGGATAAATAAATAGTTTTTTGATGGGCCAGATGAGTAGAATAAATAGTCGAAATGGGGGCGATAGTGTGGGTGTGTGTGTGTCGTTTTAGTGTGTGTGTTTACATGTGCTTTAGGGATGCGCCCAGTGGCGCAATTGACAAACATCACTGGCTCAAAGGGGTGGGACCGGAAGTCCATCCCCCTTGCTAGCAAGGTGGCAATTGGGCGTGGCTTGGGCGCAGCTAAGGTCATAATAAATAAATAAATAAATGTGTAAATATCCACTTAAATGCTAGGCAAAAATCGTGTTTCAATGCGTCTGGGTATATAGGCGATAGTGCTGCGAGTGAGTTGGGTTTGGATGTGGGATTTGGGATGTCGGAAGACAGTGGTTGTTGGCAAAAGCTCGGTCAGTCGCTGACCGGTAGTCCCCGTAGGGGGTCAGGGTACCTCCACATCTCCAAAGGATACTCTCTACCACAGCGGCATGGGACGTTGCCGGGCCAGGAAGGCGGGCAGGCTGGCGGCAGTAGGGGCGGGGCAACCTGTGGGACAAAGTATAGAGAGAGATTATTAATTGTATTCCTTACTTTCCATTTTCCAGGTAAACTTACGGCACACGGCGCAGGTCTGCTCGTCGGTTCCATCGCCGCAGCCATCCCTTCCGGAGCAGACGATGGCCGTGGATCGGCACAAGCCATTGCTGCAGCGGTGCGGGCAGTAGGCATCCGCCTCTCGCCTTCCGCCCAGCAGGCCACCGGCCTCGATCAGGCGCATAAAGAGATTGGGCACGGACCGGGAGCCGCACAGATGTGGCGGCTCATCGCTGCCGTCCTTGCAGGACACAATGGCATTGCAGTACTCGTACTCCGGCAGGCACTCGCCGCTGCCGCAGCGGAACGTGTGCTCCGGGCAGGCGTTGCCTCCTCGGTGGCTGCCATCACAGCCCAGCTCGTCCTCGCCGTGCGGACACTGGCGCCTGCCGTCGCAGAGCGCCGCCCGTGAGATGCAGCGGCCGCTGCGCTGGCAGCGGAAGGACTCCGCCGGACAGCTCTGGTTCAGGCGGGCATTGTGGGTGCACTCCTCGTCGGAGGCGTCATTGCAATCGGCCCGGCCGTCGCACACGAAGAACCACGAGATGCAAACGCCGCTGGAACGGCACTAGGAGAACACCAAACATTATTTCTCTCTCTTTAAATTCTGGAAAATCTAGCACTCACCTGGAAGGTTCCAGGACTGCATCCGGTTCTCTCGGCACCACATTGCGCTTCCTCTCCGCTGGCGGAGCAGTCACACACACCACGTGCATTGCAAACGGTGTTAGGATCAGCAAGCTGGCACTGGCGATCGCTGCTGCAGGCTAATCCCAGGGATACCGCCTCCAGGCCAAGATCCACGCGCTTGCGCAGCTCCGAACCGGGTTTGCTGGCAACGGGAGCAACGGAAGCCGGGGACACGGGCTCGGGAGTGGGTTCGTCAGCGGCAGTCATCAGGGGCATCAGAGTAGTCACCACGGGAGCAGCGGGCTCCATGAGGGTCACGCGGCTGGCCAGGCCCAGCATGGTCTGGGTGGTGATCTCCACAATGTCGGCGGGATTCGGAGTGGCTTCCTCGTGGGCAACGTTATGAGCCACAGGCTCCTCCTCAATGTGATTGCTATCCAGCTCCTGGAGGCCATCGATGCTGGTGGTGGACTCCACGATCAGGCTATCGGATTCCAGCTCGTTAAAGCGGATGGGAACGGATTGATCAATGATGTCGAAGGGCAGCTCTTCGGGCGATAGAGTGCGCTCTTCCTCAGGCTCCGACTCCAGTTCCAGCTCCTTCTCAGTGGTGGCTTCCGTTTGGGATTCGGCTTCGGTTTCCTCCTGCTTGGCTGGCTCAGCTTCTCCCTCATCCTGCTGCGGTTCCTCCTTGATTGCCTCTTCCTCTGGCTGCTGCTCCTTTTCAACTTGAGAGCTCTGCTCGGGAACGGTTGTCACCTGCTCCTCTTCCTCGGCTTCCTCATCGTTAACTGCCTCGGCAAAGAGATCCGGAATGGCGGGCAATGGCTCCTCGGCCTGAGGCACTTGCTCTACATGGTCGTGGGTCTCGTCAGCTTCGGCCACGAGATCGGAAATGGCGGCATGGGGCTGCTCCTCTTCGTTCTCCGAGTTGGCCTCCACCATGGGCACCGTTTGGGCGGGCTGTTCGCCAAATGGAACCGGCGGCACAGTGCTGTCGCCCTCCAGCATCAGATCGCTGAGAATGTCGGCGATGCTCTCGCTCTCATGGAAATTCTGGGGATCCTGCTCTTGATCCAGCTCGTCGCTCACAATGGCACTGGGTGCCTCCGAGAGCTCAGGGGCCACAGTGGACTCCGCTTCCTCTTCTTCTTGTTCCGCGGCCGCAGTGGTTTCTTCTTCCTGAGCGATCTCCTGGAGGTGCTCGATGCTGGTGTAGTCCAGTTCAGGCTTGCTGGGTTCCTCCTCCTCAGCTGCCGCAGCTGCCGGAGCAGCCTGTGTTTCCTCCTGGGCCTTGACAGGGGTGGGTTCCTCTGATTGTTCCTCTGCAGGCTCTGGAATAACCTCCTCCTGGGCAATTGGCTCGGCTCCTTGGATTATGTTGTCATTCTCATTCTTCTCGACATCTTCTTCGTCCAGCTGGGGCTTGGTCTCCTCCTGAGTCTGGGCACTTTCACTGGCCTCGGTTTCAGGTTCGGCTTCTGGCACAATCTCCGTCTGCGTGGATTCGTCAGCGGCTTCCGGCTCGATATCAGCATCGCTCTTAATTGGCTGCTCTGGCTTACCTTGATCGGTATCCACCTGCGACACCTCATCATTAGCGGGCTCTGTTTCTGGCTCTTGGATCCTCTCGGTTACCTCCTCCTCCTCCCCGATCTCCGTCTCCGTGGCCGTCTCTGGCTCGGGCAACGCCTCTGCCTGGGGCTCAGCAATTGCTTCCGACACTTCGGGCGTTTTAATTGCATTTGCATTTTCCTCATCGGCCTCGGGCTCTTGCTCCTCCTCCTCTTGGGGCAGTGGCAGCTCGGTGGTGATCTCTAATTCTGGTTCTGGTTCCGCTGCTGCCTCTGGCCGCTCTGTGGTCAGCTCTGGCTCTGCTTCTGCCTCCTCCAGTGGCGCCAATTCATCATCATTTGTTGGGTATGTCAATTGTTCGTGCTCCGCTTCGGTGATTGCCTCCACCTCCTGCTCCGTCTCCGTCTCTGTCTCTGCCTCAGTGTCGTTGTCTTGGACTGGTTTCTCTGTTGTGGCTTCATCTGCATCTTGATGGACTTCTTCTTCCACCTGTTCGGGCTGGCTCACCTCCTCGTGCTGCTCCCCCTCCTCCTCCTGCTGCTGCTCAGCTGGCTCGGTGACTTGGTCTTGATTTAATTGATTGGCTTCATTTAAATCATCTTCGCCACTTGTCGGCTTGATGTCGGCGCTTTGTTCCGCCTGATCTGTCTCAGTTCCAGATCCAGATTCAGCCGCAGTTCCAGATTCAGCTCCCGACTCCATCTCTGGTCTCTGAATGCCTTCGGTGGACAGCGGCAGCTCCACTTCTGCGGCTTCGGTCGGTGTTGCCTCTGCTTCCGCTACTTCTTTTTCCATTTCGGTTTCTGGCTCCTCTGGTTTTCCCACCTCGACTTGGCTTTCACTCTCCATCTTCACCGGGTTCGCTGGCTCGCTGACGATCGTCGGCTCCTCCTGCTTGGGTGGCTGCTCCTCGTCATGGTGGGCCACAGCCACTTCCAGCTCATGATCCCCCGAGGCCAGATGCTCCTCCTCTTGCTCCACCTCGTTGTCAGCTGCCTTCGTCACACTTTCGATTTCAGGGGCAGCGTTAACTGGGATCAGTTCCTCATCGGCCACCGTCTGGGCTGTCTCCGGCTCTGTCTCCTCCTCGAGTAGCTGCGTCTGGACTGGCGGCTCGCTGGTGCTGGCCTCAGCATCAGTCTCGCTCTCGGCCTCGATGGGCACCACCTCCTCATTAGTCTGCGGCCCCACCTCCTCCTCTTCTTCCTTCTCGGGCTCGGCTTCGTAATCGAATTTCATGGTGTCGTCGATGGGCGATGAGGCAATCTCCTGATTACCCGAAGCCTCCTCCTCCTCGGCTTCTGTTGGGACAGTCTCCTGGTGATCCTGGTGCTCGGGCTGCTCACCAGTTAGCTCTGGCTTATGGTTATCATGCTCCTCGGCATACTCCTCGTCGATCTTGTAGGGATAATCCTCAGTGGGCCCAGCCTCGGTCTCCTGTTCGGCAGCAATGGCATTCTCGGTGGGCACATCGGCGGGAGTGAGCAGCTGCTGAACACCAGTGGTGGCATCTTGAGAGACCTGGGTGAGTTCTGGATCCTTTGGTGCAGCTGCAGCTTCCTCTTGGTGCTGCTGTTCTTCTTGGTTTTGCTGCTGTTGCTCCTCTTGGTTCTGCTGCTGCGTCAGTTCCGTTTCCTCATGGGCCATGTCCACGGCCTCCAGTTTCTCAACGTTGTCCACCTCGGCAACCTCGGGTCTGAGCTTGGTGGTCTGGCCATCATCCTCCTCCAGGGATTGCTCCTCAACGCTGGCGGGCAGCTCATCTTCCAGCAGAATGGGAGCAGCTGTCGTCGTCGTCGTTGTTGTCGTTGTCGTTGACGGGGTGGTCCTTCTTGTGGTTGTTGTGGGAGCAGGTGTTGTGGTCGTGGTCGTAGTTGTCGTCGTGCTCGTAGTGGTTTTCCTTGTAGTGCTCGTGCTAACTGGTTGCTCCACCTTCTCAATGGCCTGTTCCACCTCCTGCTGATCCGCCGCCGGGGCCACGCAGAGACCACCGATCATCTTGGCGGGACTTGTGCACTGGCAGCGCCCGAAGAGATTCGGGATAAGGAAGTCGCAGTGGGTGCGGGTGTCGAACATTTGGCAGTGGGCGTGGCTGTAGCAAACGGCGCCAGGATGGGCAGCTGTGGGAAAACGGATAAAGAGAGTGAAGGAGGTTGGGAAATTGCGGAAAATTCTCGTGAGATCTGTGTGCCTGCTCCGGATCGAGTGGGTTTGTGTGTGTTTTGAGTCGTGTTATTAAGTTAACCGTAAACCGTAAACCGAACTGCAAGCACCAAATGCATATTAAAAACTCATCATCATCATCATGAGGAGCCACACCAGAACATGGAGGAGAACAAGAACCACATCAGAGCATTAGCCCGCCTTCGACAAGCCTAATAACCGTCAATAAAGTCAACTGCAACTGCATCAACCTCAACGCATCGTGGCCAAAAGAGAATCCCAAAGAAGAGCCGAGAGTCCGTGCAGAGAGCAAAAATAAAATCTGAAGATTTTTTGAAGAATATTTATGAAAAGTACATAAAAATCTGCTACAGTTTTCAAATACTTAAACCCTTTTTGATTTCATAAAAATGATCAAACTTCTCTCGATTCTTTCAATAAAAAATCACTAAACATTTCATAATTTAGGTATACTAAGCTAACGCTTCATTTTTCCCTGTGTATGACTATGATACTTGTAGAAGGGGAACAGATGGGAACCAGAAGATGACGCTGAAACGTCGTCGGTGACGTCGCCCATTCCCATTACCGTTCCTCATCAGCATTCCACTCGCCGATAACTGGCTGAAAGAGCTTGGTGACTACGACCACGAATGCAACTGCAAGCCAAGACTGAGCCGAGCCACCTGCGTGTCTGCCACTGTCCTCCTCTGGAATCTCAGCTCTGACCCACTTTCCGGACTGCCGCTCCAACTTGTTTTCACTTGTTTCGTTTTTGGCTTTGCCAGCAACTAGCAACTTGCAACAGGCATCAGGCAACTTGCAACTAGGAGCTGGCAACTTGCAACTGGGATTTCACTGCCACCTGCATTTGCCCTTTGGGCAGTGTCTGGCCACGAGATCCATTCCCATTTGGCGATCATAAATCGGTATGCGGAATATATACCCTTCATCCTGGCCCAAGTGGAAAAGTTCGTTTTCTCGCGGGAATTTCGGCCACGGACAGATCCACAAGTCCCCAAAGAGCCTTCTGTCGGCATTTCACAAAAGGCGCTCGCTCCATTGGCCATTGGGGAACCGGTCGATCGGTCGCTTGGTCGGTGGAGTTCGTGGCACATGAAAGGCAAACGGCCAGGCCAGCATGGCGTATACTTAACGAATGCACCGCCTGACACTGACACTGAACGTCGTCGGGCAATGCCCATTCCAAATGCGAGTAGCTCGGACGTGTCTTGCTGCAGCATTGTGACACCAATATGGAGTCAACGCGGAGCAGGAAGAATCGCATGGGGAGGGATTCCAAATGGTTGGCCTCATCTTTCACTTTTATATAACAGCATTAGCGGGGGGGGAACAAGGCGGTAAATTGTTACTTAGCGAAGAATTTGTGAAGTTCTTTAATTGATTTAAGTGTATTCAAGATACAAATAGCATCTAGGGATCTTAAAAAATTGATTTCAATATTTTTAAAATGATATTTTGAGTGTCTCTAGAATATTAAGAGCTTTTGTCATTCAATTTCCCCTTAATTTCCCATGAAACTAGCTTGAAAAATGTATTCATTTGAGTTTTTTTGGTATAAGTTCAACTAAGTTTTAGAACAAATATTATTTTAGTTTAATTTGAAAACCCTTTTACTATAAACTTATTAGAATTTTCTTTTTAAAGAAAATAAAATTGTTTCTGTGTCTTTTTTTAATCCATTTCAAGAGTAAAAACCCATTTTATATTTATAAATCCCACTACTATAAATATAAATCAAATTTCTCTCTGTGCATTAACATTGTTTTCCCAACATGGGGCATGGGACGACGCCTCTGATCGATGTGGCTGCCTGGGGGCAATGCCAATGCCACGGCCACTTAGCGTTGTTGCCGGTGCGACAGGTTGCATGCGAATCGCTGCACGACTGCCACTGCTAACCTAACCCACTTCGATTACGGCCAGAGCTGCTCCGATCTCCGAGAGATCACCGGCGCGATACCCAGCGAGCTGCAAGCTGCGAGCTGCGAGAGCGACGCGTGTGAAAATTACTGTGTGGATCGGCGGGGAGCTGGCATCATAAACAATAATTTGCATCGAAATCAGCATAAATTAAATCGCAGCTTCCTCTGCGGGCGCTGTCTTTGTTCAAGCCGGTGGCCGGAATCGCAAATAGCAAATCGCAAAACTGTGTCAACTGCCTGCCACACGCACAGCCGCAAATACAGATACAGATACAAATGCGAGATACTAGCCACGAGATACTAGATGTATCCATCTGCGGCAGCATTCCTGCGGCTATAATAAGTCTATTTATGCCGCCGACTTTCATTATATGAAATAACGCAGGGGACGCTTTAATTAATTGAAACCATTTGCATTTGGTGGAAATGGTAAGTTGTCTTTTTATTTTCCGGAAGTTGACCGAAAGCGGCGGGGCGCTACTTCTGCCACTACTTTTCGGTTTCGGTGTGTGTGCTTTGGCCGTTCCACATAATTTGCATGCAATTTGGCATTTGGCGCAATTTAGTTTGAAATGGCCATTCAAGAAGCATTTTTTCGTATATTTTTCTTTCGTTTTGGTTTTGTTTTTCTTTGTCTGTAGCCGCAAATTAACACAGTTTGACTTTGACTGGCTGCCTTTGTGGGTCATGCGAAATGAAATGGAATTTTTCGGCGGTTTTCGGTAGTTTTCGTTCGCTTTGGGTCTTTCTCTCTTTTCATTTTTGTATTATTTTTGGTGCAAGGTGTCGCAATGGAAAGTATTTTCCCTGTTTTTCTGGCCTGCGAAGGTGTTGAGGCTGCACGAAAGTGAGCTGAGTTTTCTGAGGAGAGTGACTAGGAGATTTTCTACGGCTTCTCAGGCTATGCTTCTGGCTTTGCCTTATATAATGAGAGTCAGCAGGGATTCCATAGAGAGAAAAACTGTAGAAATGTATGGGAAAGGTGTTTGAAGAATCTCTATCTCTATCAAAGATAAATCTAGTTTGTCTTGAAAGTTACAGAACATTTTTATAAACTCATTTATAAACCAAACTGAAGCTCTCTGACACTCTGAATACCGTTACAAATTTAATTAACTTGATTTTAACTGGAAAATATTATGAGCCTCATAAAAAAAGGTTGGCTAAATATTTTAAGGCAACATTAAATGGTTGTAAATATATTTTTGCTACGATTAACTTCCCTAATCTTAAATAACTTATTTTAAAGCTACCTTTTGATCTCTATATTTTATCTTTCTAATTCTGTTCAGTACCCTGTACTTAGTTATTTTTCATATTCTTTCTCTCAGTGCATCTGTGTAATCGCAGACGTCAGAGCGGTTCACTTTTCCTGCAACTTTGTATGCAGAAGATCTCGATCATGCGAGACAGTGGCGCAGCTTCCACGGTTCGGACGGTTGGTCTGGGGCTATCTGTTTGTTCATTATCTGAGCAAGTATATATATATATATATATTAGCATATGTATTTGGCATACTTTTAAGCTCTGCACGCCGGGTTAAACGGGGAGAGTGGAGTAGACCAGGCCGAAGAACCGAATGCATAACTCATAAAGATGGGAGGAAGTGCTCATTGTTGCTGGATTGCCGGATTCTTAGAGGTGGGCTCATTAAAGAGCCACAAAAACGGGCAAGTTAAGAGCCAATCCCGGAATGGGTCTGGGTTAAGGTGCATGGGAAACTGGAACAAGTGGCCAAGAGCTGAGCGCCGAGCGCCAAGAGCTGGAGAGCTGGAGAGCGCGGAGAGCGAAAAAGCCAAATGGAAAGCCTGACAAGCTCACAAAATCTGGCACACCACTTGCTTCACTTGACCCGCGACTCAGATGGAGATGGAGGAGCAGCAGCAGCCAGCAGGGAGATGGCGATAGGATGAAGTGAATGGCCAATCCCAAATGTGTGCAACATTTTTGTCAACTGCAACTTTGGCCTTACTCTCTCTGTGTGAGAACTAATTGGACTTTCTTGGACTTTCTTCCTTTGCTAATCAGTGCAATTTAATTACGAGAAGAGGAGGCAATTAGCCATGTAAAGTAGGCACCGCTGGGCGATAGCCATCGAAGGGGCTAAGCCAGGATATTCCCATATAATCCCGTCTTGTCTCTCTAATGGTGAAAGGTTCCTCTTTCTTTTATTGTGTGTTTCGGTGAAAGTATCTCTCATAAATGAGCGCGGGCTCACCTGGCCGCTTTGGCCTCAAATTACGCTTAATTAAATACGAGAGCTCACTCTCAGCCCGACCAGCAGCAGCAGCAGCAGCTGTCCTGCCCATATATATTGAGTTCTTATGCCATATAATTAAGTCGCCCGAGTCTGCAGAGCCACATCAGGTGAACGGCAATGACACGAACTGCTCCACGATCGTGCCCCAGTGGGGAGGAGTGGGGAGAGCCATGGCCCCTCGATTCTAGTCAACATTCTAATCAGATTAACGCCACTTGGCGCCAATGTGCCAAAAGGAAGTGGAGCGAATTCCAATTGCTGGCAGGGCTGACAGCCAAGGAGAAGTCTAGAAGGGTTTGTGCCCTTCACGGTCACTGTTTTAACAAGGAATAATTCTAAAAGAAAAGCCTTAAGCTTTAAGGAAATCAAAAAAGATTAAATTAAAGCCCAAGCTTCCTCTAGAATTGTTCTTTAAAATATTACTTTCTCTATTCAAGCTTTAATCTCAAATAAAATTTATTACTGCCGCACTCTTTGAATAATTTATTTAATCTTTTTCCCCCGTAAGAATAATTATTAACTTCATTTCTCTACCCTTCTTAGATGAATCACACAGGCCAGCGAGTGATTTATTTCCCACTCTAGCCATGAGTCACGGTTCCCTGGCCCAGAGCCCTAGCAGTCAAGTGTAGCTGAAGATGCATCTTCGGAGCCATTGGCCGGGTATCTTGAAAAATGTATCTTTCACACATCGCTCTGCACAAACAGAAACAGAAACTCGCAGAGAGATCGAAGCCAAACATTTGCATTTACATTTTACATTTAACGTTCAGCGTTTAACGTTTAACGTTCTGCCTTCTACGATCGTTTCTTTTGCAGCAGTTTGCTGGCCAGTTCTTGGAAGATTAACCAATTATGCGTATAATTAGTGACACGATTGTCTTGTTATTTTCATCGTTATTGTTATTGCTATGCCCGTGTTAATTGCCGGCAGAAAGGAAAACCCAGCCGAACCAAAGTGTTAACGAATGGCAAACAGGAAATGGGAGTGGACACTGAGTAGAGTACACAGAACCGAATGGGTTAATCGGAGAATAATAATCAGGGGTTACAGAATGAGAGTAAGCTAAAAGTCTGAAGAATAAATAATAATTAAAGGCTAAAAGGAAGTTTACTACGGAACAGAGCCATTTCCATTTTATATATATCTTTTGCAAAATTCCTCTTAATAAATCTCCTAAATTCAGAGTCAAAATACAAATGAATTGCTTTCCCTAGGAACCTCTTTTTCCTGTGTAGTCACATACTTTGTACTACCTTGCATTGCGTGACATTCCGGTTAACTCAAGAAATGATAAGCCATCAAAGTGGGTATTATTAGTTGGCTGCCGTCCGTTTATTGCAATTCACCAAACACCGCCACGAACAGTTAATGATATCATCTAGTATATGTGTGTGTGTGGTGTGTGATGTGTGGTGTGTGGAATTCCATGCTAACCGGGCGGATTAGGGCCACAAGACTTGGCCGGCACTTGGCGGATACTTACGTCCCAGACAGGTGTGCTTGCGGAACTGCAGGAATCCCTCGACGCACCGACAGGCTCCGTCCAGGCAGCTACTGTTGGCCACCTTCATGGAGCACTGTTCGCTCAGCTGGCAGTCGCCGCCCAGAAGTTGGGCTGCAGATTAAACCAAAAACGAAACAAAAAACAAATCAAAAATCAGTATTTATACCAAATTAGTGTTTTATCATTAAAGGTAGCCGGGCAATCATCTGGAAATTAACTTTAATCGACTCATTTGAGGGAATTTTCTAAGAAAAATATTGGATTTAACAAGCAATTTGAGAGTGTAAAATAAATGTAAGAGGAGGTAGGAAAGAGAGCCCATTATAAGGAATTTTCTATTTGAGTTTCGCAATAACTATAATTGGACGGCGAAATGTTAAGAAATAAATAACATGATTTAGACAGAAGATAATCCAATTATTAGATATCATTAAGGAGAAATGTATCTTTAATGGCGGAATTCGTTAGATGGAATTTTCTGCGAAAAGCCAAAACAATTTTAGAGTTGAAGATAGTTTTAGTAGGCTCATTTTAACGAGTTTTCTTCTTAGATTTTGTTAATAACTTTAATTGTTTTAAGAGAACATATTTTTCTGGGGAAAAGAGATGAGTAAAATGGTAATGGTATTATAACGAATTTAAAATTAACATAATGAAATTAAGCCCTAAGAGAGTAACCTAAATCTTGGTTACATTGTATATCCCCTCAAAACTGCTTGTTTATATTTGACCAGCAAGTGATGAATCACTAATTCTTCCCAATGGAATTCCAAATTCTTTTCCATGTGTACGGAGAGAGTTGTGCTGAGTGCATCTAACGGGGCTTCGGTGGACAAACACACATCGCCATCGCATCTCCATATGCAACTCCAACTCCAACTCCGCCCATTGTTTGCTTGTGTTTGCCCGGCAAACATTCTGTATACTCCCACTTTTGGGGTTAGCCAAAGATTGACTTTGCCTACTTAGTACTTACACGACAAACAGCGCTTGGAGTCCAGCTGGACGAAGTAGGGGGCGCACTCGCAGTAACCCAATGCGGAGCAGCTGCTGCCCTTGATGAAATCCGTGCAGTCCATGTCGTGCTGGCACTTGTCACCCAGCTCCAGGGACCGGCTGGCATCCGCCACTGTGAAGATGATCAGCAGCTGCAACAAGAAAAAGGGGATATTACAAGGAGATCTCAAAGATACATTTAAAAATATAAAAATTGTAAATTGTAAACCAAAAGTACTTTGGATGGATGAAAGCCTATATTTCTAAGTGTTTCCCATTTAAAGCTTCCTTAATTTAAGATTTTTAAGCATTTTCCCTGGGAATTTCCCACACAGCACCTTTTGCCACTTAATTGTACATAACCGTAGTGTCTTAAAGACCTGCATTCCTTCTTCCTGGCATCCAAACTTTATGCATTACCTATAAATCGCAGAGATCTGTTATTTATAGGCTCACCATATTCTTTCAATTAGGTGAACCGTTTTGCATGGGCCCATTATTAAATCGAAATGAGCCAACAAATTGGACGGTCTTTCTTGACCAAGTCTTGTTCAAATGCCAAACAAATGGCTTGGGAACACGGAATAACCATACATATATCCGTGTGGGCCCAGTGCCGTAAAATCCGTACTTAATCGCAGCAGCTCACTGGCTGGCTAACTCTTTTATGAATGGAGTGTGTGCGATGTGTGTAATTCTAGCTTGTAGCTACGTATCTGTCAGATACAAAGCTTGTGTTCGCGGCACAGACACAGTTAACGTTATATCAGATGCTACAGAGATACCCGGGAACTGGAGAACTGGAGTTGTAAAACAGAATTAACAGTTGCCTGAACACCGAACACACGCCCCGTCGAAGGCGGAGTATATACATATATTCTAAGCCAGGCCAAGTACACTGTGGAGTGGGTTGGCCCGGGATCTATAATTAAAAAAAAAAGAAACAGAAACAAACAGCAGAGAGTTAAGGGTACCCACTGCTACTATCTGTATGTTTTTGGGCTGTCCCGGGTCACTTTACCTGTGTTTTGGATACCCTTTTAAGAGGTATTTATTATGGCTTGTAATGGATAGATATTAGCAGGTGGGGCGTGCTTTTAATAAGTACAAAGAAAGCAGTTATGCAAAGTTCTATTACCACATATGAATAAAGAAAAGGTTAAAAAACGCAGAGCTTGAGCTATAACAAGAAAGGAAGCTAACTTCGGCACGCCGAAGTTTGTATACCCTTGCAGATTGGTTTCGATGTTTTTATTATAGATTTAAATGCTGAAAACAGAGTTTCATTACATTTTACCTATACTTATTATGTTTACAGTTTTACATTCACACCTTTACATTTTCCCTACATTTACCGATCGCTGCTATGGCAGCTATATGATATAGTTGTCCGATTTTCATGAAATTTATACCAAAATTCTAGAATAATAAAATAAGCTTATATCCCGGAGTAGATCAAAAAACGTTGAAAAACAACGGAGTTATAATTTCTTTTCTATTAATTTCCCGATTGTTCCTATGGCAGCTATATCATATAGTCGTCCGATTTTCATAAATTTTTTTACCAATATTCAGAAATAATATAAAATAGCAATATCTAAAAAATGGTGCAAAAATGTTGAAAAACAGCAAAGTTATAATTTTTTTTCTAAAAATTTATCGAACATTTGTATGGCAGCTATATGATATAGTCGTCCGATCCGGCCCGTTCCGACATATATAGCAGTGAGAGTATATAGAAGACTATATGTAAAGTTTCATTCAGATAGCTTCAAAACTGAGGGACTAGTTTGCGTAGAAACGGACAGACGGACAGACGGACAGACGGACAGACGGACATGGCTAGATCGACTCGGCTGTTGATGCTGATCAAGAATATATATACTTTATAGGGTCGGAAAGGTCTCCTTCACTGCGTTGCAAACTTCTGACTGAAATTATAATACCCTGCAAGGGTATAAAAACACCGAAATTAGATTTTTTCTTGCAGTTCCCCGATCGTTCCTATGGCAGCTATAAGATATAGTCGCCCGATTTTCATAAAATTAAATACGAATTTCTAAAATAATAAAAAATGGCTATATCTCCAAGAAGATAAAAATACGTTGAAAAACAACGAAGTTATAAATTTTTTTCTGTTAATTGCCCGATTGTTCCTATGGCAGCTATAAGATATAGTCGCCCGATTTTCATAAAATTAAATACGAAATTCTGAAATAATAAAAAATGGCTATATCTCAAAGAAGATAAAAATACGTTGAAAAACAACGAAGTTATAAATTTTTTTCTTTTAATTGCCCTATTGTTCCTATGGCAGCTATAAGATATAGTCGCCCGATTTTCATAAAATTAAATACGAAATTCTGAAATAATAAAAAATGGCTATATCTCAAAGAAGATAAAAATACGTTGAAAAAAAACGAAGTTATAATTTTTTTTCTGTTAATTGCCTGATTGTTCCTATGGCAGCTATATGATATAGTCGTCCGATTTTCATAAAATTTATATAGAAATTCTGAAATAATATAAATTGGCCATATCTCAAAAATGGTGCAAAAATGTTAAAAAACAGCCAAGTTATAATATTTTTTCCAAAAATGTATCGAACATTTGTATGGCAGCTATATGATATAGTCGTCCGATCCGGCCCGTTCCGACATATATAGCAGTGAGAGTATATAGAAGACTATATGCAAAGTTTCATTCAGATAGCTTTAAAACTGAGGGACTAGTTTGCGTAGAAACGGACAGACGGACGGACAGACGGACAGACGGACAGACGGACGGACAGACGGACAGGCGGACAGACGGACAGACGGACATGGCCAGATCGACTCAGCTGTTGATTCTGATCAAGAATATATATACTTTATAGGGTCGGAAAGGTCTCCTTCACTGCGTTGCAAACTTCTGACTGAAATTATAATACCCTGCAAGGGTATAAAAATGTATTTAATTTAGGGTCAGAGTAATACTAATATTTCTCTTAGCTTTCTTTCTTACAAAAATCTTCAAGTTCTGTACTTAAATCTCATATCTTATTTCCGCTCTATCGAATCTAGAATACAATAGATATAAAAGATACCAACTTCAAGGGTATTTACAGCCTCGGTCCACCGGAGCTAGCCCTCCTCACTTGTTTTGCAGTTAGAACGCTGGCTTAGCTGGCTAATAAATAAGCTGAATTTTGTGGCCAACACGGATACAGCTGCTCAACACACACACATAGACCCATACGGAGTGGGGAGAAGAGTGCAATGTACTTTCTGCTCATCGCGAATGAGCGCCACACGCCATTAATTACGGGCCGGCTCTCTGGGATTGGCATTACCTAACCGAAACCAAGGCACTAGCTCTAGCTTCATCTCCAACTCCAGCAGCAGAAACAGATACAGATACAAGTTAGGTAACTGGGCTTCCTCGCTGGCTTCGGTTTCGGGTTCTGGGTCTTGGGTTTTGGGTTTTTTGCATACTGGCTAAAACGGTACTGTCAGATCTTCACCCCCGATTTTCTGGGTTTCTTTCTGCCTTTTTTTTTTTGTTGGAATTTGTTAACGCATTAAATCCAATGATTACATAAACTTTGCCTTGGATTGCACGGGGAAGCCCCCGCAGACTTGGCTAATTGGTAAGAACTCACCGATTCCGATTCCAATTCCACAGTCACGCAAGTCTTTGGCAAATTGTACAAGTTGAGACATTAAAAAACACAGTTAGGATCGTTTGGCGGAATGCAACATAGTTGGCTTTACTTGCCTTGATTGTGATAAATGATCAGGTGAAAATTTTAAATCATAAACGGAAGTAAATCGCAGGATATTGGAATAAGAAAGAGGTGAAGATTCTGAATTTAGTTGGGTTTTCAGGGGAAGATTCTCTTTCCTTAATATATTGTTTTATTTATTTACAGATTTTTGTATATATAATTAAATTAATATACACAGTAAAACCCTTTCTCCATGACTTTCCCCATTCTCTTCTCCCATTAAACTATCAATATCTATAAATTTGTCTTCTATTAAGTTTATCGAATAACAAATCATTTCAGATCTTAAATAATAATAAACAAAAAAGGCTTTTCTGTTCAAATTAGTTCAGAATATTATTTTCTTTGTGACTTTCCCCTTTTTGTGAAACCATTAAAGGCATTACAACCAGAGTTTATTGAACAAGAAACCACTGACACTACCATTTCAAGATCTTCAAATAACAATAAATAAATAAAGTACTCAACATAATCCCCATTCAGAGGTGTTTTCTTGGGCTCTCAAGATCATTTCGCTACTCATTCGATGCTTGTCTAGTCAAAACACAGCACTTGGGCCCCGTGGCAAGCTCGGGCCCCTCAGCCAGCAGCCGTAGCCAGGCAAATCCATTTCCATTTCCATTCCCATTCCCCATGAGTACACTCAATGGGAGCGGGCTCTGCAAACGAGATCTCGAATGGGAAAAGTATCCGATCGGAGTTGGAATCGCAGACTCGAATGGCCAAGAGAACCAGAAATGAAATGAAACCGTTCAAACTCGACGGCATCAATAAAATGTCAATAAACAGAGAAGAAATTGTTTAATTACGCTTTCGAGCTGGCCGCCAACTATAGAGAGACAGAGAGAGAGAGAGGGACAGGCTATTGGCCATTAGAGCCGACTGCCAGTGTGTGTTTGCCTTTGTTTGACTTGACCCAATAACTCTGGGCCAAGTTACTTTCGTTGCCAGCTTATTGTTCATGGGAGGTTTGACATCTCTGCGCAGAAAAGTTCAGAGTGGCTGCAGATACAGAGGGATCCAGGGATCTCCGGAGGCGGCTAATAACCGTCAGGTCGTGTCCACCTGGCCATTTGTAATCCTACGGCTGGCAATTCGTCTTCACGGCCTCCTAAGAGTCCACCTCCTCGTCCGTTAAAAACCCCATTCATCAGGCTGGCTTATTTATTTCGCAGCTTTCCTGGCTCTCGGTTCTCGGTTCTTGGTTCTCCGTTCTCTGTTCCCTGGTTTTTGGGTTTATGGTCGCTGTGCTAATGAAGACCCGTTGCAGTGGCATTTTCTCTGCACTGCACTGCAGTTATTGTAATTTAGAATCGTAAAAGAACGGCTGGCCAGCGAAAAGGCAAAAAAGGAGTAAATAATTTTTCGTGTTTTACAAATTACTCTCGTACTTGTTTAATGATCGTCGGGCGCCGGACCGTCTGCTGACCTTTGGCCGGGCCAAATGCAGGTGCACAGAGATGCAGCCGGTGGCCGGTAGACGGTGGCCGGTGGCTGGTGGCCAAGACATAATGCACTTGGCTCGAAATGGGCTGAACGGGGCAGCGGCCGAGGGCATAGCGAAACATAATAACAAACAACATCGAAGTGGATAAATTGTTTCTTGGCCAAGATGGAGTGGAAAACTGGTGGAAACAACGCTGAGGAAAGCTCCAGGGGAGGCAAGAGGCCTTGATCCATGGAATTCTATTGATTTTTTAGCAGTAGGAATAGATGAAGAGGTATTAGATGGAAAAATCTAATTGAATTACGAGAGATTTATTCAAGATTCATTGATTAAAAACCAGAGATAAAAGTGTTTACTAATAATGAATTCTAAGTCAAATTAAATTATTTTGCAGTATTATTAAACTTTGTATTTCTTTTAAATATAAAGCCTTTTAAAAATGTACCATATCTACAAAATACGTGCTGTTTCCTATTGATTCCCTCACTATAAAATTATAAATAGACTTCAAATATTTAGTTTACAGCTTAAATACTACAAAAATTCTCTTTTGCAACCTTTAGAATTATTCTCAAGGGAAATACTATTTAATAAAGATGCATATTTCGAGATAAAATTAACAAAAATACCTATAGTGTACATAAGGAAAATATTCAGAAATACCCCACAAAAGAGATCTTAAAATCGCATAAATGATAACAAGACTACATAGGTCTCCAAGGTTCCGAAAAGAAAAAAAGAAGAAATAAAACCCAGTTAGCCAAACTTCCTCTTTTTTATGCCTCTCGCTTTCCCGGAATCCATAAAAAGGCCAGCGATTCAATAGAAGCATTTATTAATAGTCAAACTAGTTCCCATACACCACAGCCATAATGACGCTTCCCGCAGTAATAATGATTAAGTGCCGGGCAATGAAATTTTATGAAGCAAATAATTCACTAAACTTAATGCCCGCTCTTGTGATTTTTTTTCTTCTTGTATTTCTTTGGTGCCAAGGGAAAAACTCCCACCTTTTATTAGATTAATTTGCCCACATTACTCAGTCAATGGAGTGGACTGTGCAGAGGCGACCCCCATCGACATCATCATCTCTGGCCCGATCTGCGTCATGATCTTCGACGCCTGCCTATCCATCTATCAGCCGCAGTTTGACCCAATGGCCGACTTCACAGCTCTTTGCACACACTCGGAGCTCGCTTTGCGGAGAAAAGAACGCGGCCCACACCGGCCAAAATGCCAAGAAAACACCTAGCATCATAAATAAAAATTGTGCCAAAAAAAGAGTGTGGCTTTTGTTTAAGAAAGCGAAAAAAGCGCTTAACAATAGCCCGCTGACCAGGTGACAAACATTTTTTGGAGCAATTTGAATTGGCAACGCCCCAAATGACTTTTGAATGCCCGAATGGGGGTGCAATTTTTGCGAGCATTTCCTATTATGTTTTTGTTCTTATATATATTTTATATTTTCGCCGCAGTTGGGCTTACTTACCGCTAAGAGCCGCTTAACCGTAAAAGTATTTCCATTGAGCATTGCGATCGCAGGTTGCTTTCTCGATTTTTTTGTCGGCGTCGCAGTCGCCGTCATTGCCGCGCTTCTGTAGCTCCAAGAAGCTGCCTTGGGTCTCCCTGGGAAGGCTTTTCTCTCTCCACCAATTTCCCTCCTTTTGTGTGTTTTGTAGATTTTCCAGCGATCACACCGTACTCCTCTCTTTCTCGCTATCGTTAATATACGAGTGTGTTTTTCTGTGCTGTGGAAAGGAGTCGGGGATGTGAGGATGTGAGGGGATAGACTTGACTTAAACTCTGAACTCTTAGGGTCAGAAACGGAACGAAAACGTTTTTCTCTTTTTACGGGGCAAAGGAAATGCGGCCCACTAAACAAAAACGAGGAAAATAATAATAATAATTTTTGTTTTATTATTTTGCAGTTGTCGGTTGCCCTGTTGAGAAGGCCAAAAAAAAAAACAAAAAAAAAGCAAAAGCCATCCAGCCGAACCGGCCGGCTTGCGGCTCACACGCCCCTCATTCGCATTCAATGGGCATTGAAGTCGCTCCACTTTAAAACGAAAGACTTAGGCAGCGAACTTGAGGCGGCAGCCGAAAATGGGAAATTAACACCTGAACCGCCACAGCCGCCACCGCTGCTGCTGCCCTAACCTAAGCCCTCAAAACTTATTTCGTTTATTTTTCTCGACCGCTGTCTCATGTTTTTCCGTTTTTTTCTGTATTTTTTTTTGTTGCTATTTTCACTTGCTGTGACGACCTTTGTGTGTCTCTTGCTCGCTCGCTCGCTCTGTTTTTCCTCGTTTTTGTGTGTGTCTTGTTCTGTTTTTTTTTTTTTTCTTATACGGAATTCGGGTAACGTTTTTGTTGTTGTGTCTTTCTTCGCCGCTGCTGCTGCTGCTGTTATAAAATTTCATTTTATTGCAATGCATGAGTCTGGGCCGAAGAGTTCGAGACCGCGAGACTGAGACTAAGGCCAAGACTAAGTCGGAAGACTGGAGACTGGGTCTGAGAATGTGGCGCTCTAGGGCATTACCGTTAGGCGGCAGAGGCACAAAAACAAAAAAAAAAGAATAAACGAGCAGAGCCGATATAAAACATCAACTAACTCCAGAATTTTTATAACTTAATAATAAAAAAAAGACCCGGAAGGTGGGCCGGGGAGAAAGGGAGAAGGGCTCTCAAGAGTTCGATTTAAATTGGTCTAAGGTGAGAAAGGCCTGAGAACTAGTCGCTGCACAGAAAACAATGTCATAAAGGTTTAAGAGCAACTAAATTTGAGGTATGGTGCCAGAAGAGGCTTCTTTTAATATAGTAAAAATAATTCGTATCAACTTTTTAAGATTACTGAAATGAGGTTCTTGTTGAAGTAGGAATTATGGGAATATGGGAATATTTTAGGTTTAATTTAAAACTTCTTTCCGAATTTTAAAGCTTATTTTTGGTATTCGTAAAAAGCAGTTTAAAACTTAAATATACTCAAAAACTCTTCTCAGTTTATCCTTTTAAATATGTAAATTAAATTTTAGGAATAATACATTTTCCAGGATTTATTATTATACTTTTGTGAAAGTTTTAGACAAGAATAGAATTTCTTTAACTTGAATAATCAACAATCTATAAAAGAAATTGTTTTTTAATTGTGAAATATTATTAGCAATTCTTTGATAAATAAATTATGTAAATTTCCACTTAGAAAATATATTTCTTTGCTTTAAAAAATCCATAAAATATAAAAGGAAATATTTTTCAAAATCTTAAAAAATTAAGTAAGTCTTTCAAAACTTCTTCTTTTCTACTTTTTCTGTTTTTCCTCTTTAGAGAATTGCTTTTGGTCAAGGGGCGTGTATGGGCGTGTCTGGACAATTGCCCGACTCAATTTTTTGACCCAGTCAGCCGCGGAGAAGCAGATGCAGATGGAGATACAGAGATGCAGAGATGCAGATGCAGAGATGCAGATGCAGAGATGTAGATGGCGCAGTTCTTCCGCAATCGATCAGCATGTGCAAAGTGTTGGGCTGGCAACCGCAAAACGCAAACTTTGGCTGGGGAACTGCATTTTTATGCTTTTGTTGTTGTTTGTGGTTTTTGCGCTTGGTCTATCGGTCGCTGGGTCGTCATCAATGCAAGGCAACACACACAGCACACACAGACACATACACGCAGAACGGACTCGGGCTAAGACTCTGGCTAAGACACTCTAGCCGAGAGACACAAGCAGGCAGGCAAAAAAAGAGCCAAGAGCAGCGCGATTCTGGCACCGTTATGCACCCAATATGGCGACTGCACCACCACCGCACCACCATCTCCACCAGAACTGCAGCTCAGCACAGCTCCACACATGTGCCAAAGCTGGACTGGCTCTGACTCTGGCTTTTGGGTCTGGGTGCATCTGCATCCAGCAAACTGGACAGCAGAGACACGGGACTCCGGGGACCCTGGATCTCTGGATCTCTGGATCTCTGGAGCTCTGTCTTCACTTGACTGCCTTCCCATGTATGTTTGTCTATCTCGCTCGCTATTTGTTTGTTTGTTTGTCAGTTGGATGTTGCTTCGCTGGTTGGTTGGTTGGTTCCTTGCCCGCTCGCTGGCTTTGGGTTTGTTTGTTGGTTTTCCTTGGGAGTCCGCAAGAAAACAGAAATTACACACAGTTGCCCGAATGGGCCGCGCCTTAGTCTAATTCCAGCCAGAGATCCTCAGGATCTCATAACGATTATCATCATCATCATTATTAATTATTATTATTATTATTATTTTCCTCTTTTTGTTTCATTTATTTAGGAGTATTTTTTAGCTACCGTTTCGTTTTAATTTGTATCTCGTTTTCACACTCGCGTCGCGGCACTTTCTTGTGTGTTGTGTGTGATGTGTTCAAGTGTTTTTTCGGTTCAGTTTGATTTATTTCTTTTTTTTTTTGCTAGCAAGTTGAGTGTGCAAAGTGCAGCCGCATCCACGGAGATGAGCTGAGCTGGGCACGTCCGCACGTAACGATGGTCAGCAACGAACTGAAGAGGAGCCAGCCAGCCACGGACTTAAAGAACCAAAGACAAGCAGCCGCAGTTCGCAGTCGCCAGCAACAGCAGCAGAAGCAGCAACATCAGCAGCAGCAGAAGCCACTTGGCCAGCTCCAAGAGGAGAGCTTTTTGGCCAAAGTCAAAGTCAAGGCAGCGAAGCTTTCTCAGACACGACAAGTGCCGAGGTCTTGGCCAAAATGTTGTTGCTGTTGCTGCTGTTAGCGATCATATTGCTGCTGTTACCCGAGAGATATTGCCGCTGTTACTGCGGCTCCTGTTACTGCTGATGCTGCTGCTGCTGCTGCTGCTGCCTTGGCTGTCTATGCAAATGCGCTTTATTTGTTTCTTTAATTATGAGTGTCAGGTCCGAGAGAGTGCGAACGGCACAGATTAAGAGAGATAAACGGCGAAGCGTTTGTAGTACACCTACACGACGTGGAGATTGCAGCTGCCCAGGCATCTGCATTTGGTTCGAAATTAACCGTTTTAAGATACAGTCAATGTACGATATGTGCAACTAATTTGGCTTTGAAAAGGGATATTTTTTAACTATACATCTAAGGATACATAACATTTGTATTTTAGAATTACATTTTATAAGGTTTTTGGGGTTCAGTTTCAATAATTTTCACCATTTTCGGCTATAATTGTATACTGATATTTCAGAGCCTAAAAGCGGGATTAAAAGCATTGTTTATCTTATAGAAATCACTAAATTATTAACGCTAAAATTATGTAAATTTAGTAAAATTTTATATAAAGAATAATAATAACGATAGGTACACAATAAGATGTTGAATTATTGAGTGGATTTCCCTAAGAAACAGCTCTTAATTTTTGGAACTTTTTGAGTCTTTTTATTTAGTAGTTACCTATCAATATACAAATATAATACAAATAGTTGCTCTTTCTTTTTAAGTTTTATTTAATTTTATTTCCTGATTTAATTCATTTTAAAAAAATGTTATATTCTAAATGAATACCCTTTCAAAGAAACTCGACTGTAGTTGATTTTTGTTCGTTACACTTCCGTCACTTGAGGTTGAACCCGTGTTGCAATCGCAATGAGGCAAGTGAAGCAACTGAGTATACGTTGCGAAACGCTAAGAATAAGCTGGCGAGAATGAAAACAACAATAATAAGGTGGCGGGGAATGGTCAAATCCAACGCACTCCATTTGGCTGAGGCCAAAAACTATACAAATGCGTCTTCCCTAATTGAATAATGCGGCGACTGCTCTGCTCTTTAAGTCGTTGGGGCTCTTTAAAATTTAAAATTATAATTTAATGGTTTTAAATTGGTCGCTTGGGGTGTAATTTTCGCATTTGAGTTCATTTTAAACAAACTGTTTGCTGTTTTCACATTATCAAAAGGTAGGGTGGTAACTAAAGTTGTCTAGGGAACTTAGTTTAAAGAATAAAATTTGAATAATAATTTTATGGATATTAAATTACATAGTAAACTTAAACATAACAATATTTTCTATACAGTTCTAAAAGGTTTACTATAAGTTTTCTTAGGTTGCCTCACTTATTAATTCATTTAATATTAATTTATATTACTTTCTTCTCCCAAAAATGGTGTTAATTATCGTTTTATGACAATCTAAAACACTTTCTAGCCGGATTTAGTAGCTTAAAACTCCTCAAACCACCCACGCAACCCATGAGCGCAAGTCCGAGGGAACTCAACTTGGGTGTAGACATCTCGCATATTGTGCCAAGTGGTCACTTCAAAGCGCTTTTGATCGTTTTTGATTTCACATTCAATTTTATATCTGCCCTCTTTGTTTCGCTCATTCCAAAAAATACAAGAACAACAAAAAATTGCTTCGATTTTCGAGCATTTTCTGGAAGACAGCATCTTAATTTGAAGATTTATTTCAAGCACCGGAAGCGGAGCACCCTCACGCTCCTCCTCCTCCACCGCGCGCAAAAAAGAGTTGATTGTCCCGAATCAAAAATCGCATATTACAGGCATATATAGATTCGGCTGGGAACAGGGCCATAATTGACGCTGATTGTCCACGGTTGCTTGCTTAATTCTACAGTTTCTTTATTTTTTTTTTCGCTTTCGAGCGGGGGCAATGGATTCGGAATCAGAAGCGGACCTGGGAGTCAATGAAATCAATAGTTAAGGTTTGAGGAAGTGACGGAGATGTGAACCCTGTTAAATAGATATTAAAAGCCAGGAAAGTTTTTAATTCTTAGCTCTGGGAATATGAAAGAAATCGGGGAATGAAAAGTAATAATTTAAACATTTTTAAATATTTTAATAAATATTTATAATGAGCTAAAAAAATATATTTTTGTCAATTAAAATGATAATAATATTAATAAATTGTAATTATATTATTCTTTAACGATTTTTTGTGCAAATAAACCTGATTAAATCCACATAAATGGAGCCTCGACATTTTTTTTAATGTTTTCTAAAGTTTAGTACATATTTTACCTAAGAAACACTTCCAGATTTTTTTATATAAACCTTTTCCCTTGCAAAAATAATCCCATTTACATGCTAAAAAACCTGCAAATAATATTTGTTATTCCCTTTTTAATGGCTGGCAATGCAAAGCCATTGATGGAAAAGTTTCCTTCGATGTGGCTGCTGCATTTTGTGTTAAAAACCATGAAATTGTTATTAATGCTTGGACAAAATAGCCCGGCAGCAGAGGCAGAGGCAGTGGCAGTGGCAGCCGGCTGGCCATCATCGCATTAGGAACAATGAAAAGCTAAAGTAAATCGAAATCGTAGCAAATTCGAAGACACTGCACTGTCCGGAGACGGGAGAAATGTTTATCATCATCAGCAGTAGTAGCAGTAGTAGCAGCAGCAGCAGCAGCAGCAGCAACATCATCGGCAATATCGGCGGCGGTGGCTTCATTATCATGGCAATGATCATCGCCGGAGTGGCGAACAATTGAAAAAGTGCTTTTGCCTTGCTCTTGGGGCAACACGTGCCGGGTCGGCTCTCGGTTTTTTTTTTCGACTGCCATCGATCTCGATCTCGAGTGCCGGTGTACCTGTCGCTGCTGCTGCTGCTGCTTCTGCCACGCCCCCGTCCACCTGTCTCCCTCCAGACATAGACGTATTCCACCCATATAGAGCCGTATGCCTCCCCCCTGGTGAACAGTGAGTGCCCTACAAACACACATGCAGGTCCCAAAACACAGTTGCCGCCGGAGATCTTAAACTTTCATTTATACAATTGTCTTCAAACTGTGCAGCGCTTGCCGCTCCGAAATGAAAGTCGGAACAAAATGGATTTGCTTTTGGAATTTTTTCTTCAACAGAAGATACACACAACCCAACACACAACACAACACAACACAACACAACACAAAACACAACCAAAAAAAAAAAACATTCTGCTGCTGTTTGTTTGGCCAGCGCACTATGGGGAAAAGATGCAACAATTTCACAAAAATTAAACATAAATATTAACATCATTATATAAACAAATTAAAGTTGTTTAAATTTAAATTAATTTGGAGGTAAGAAATACTAAATTATATTTTTATATTCAACTGAAAGACAAACTATATTTTAAATACATTTTTCTGTAAAACTAAAGAAATACAAACATTAAAAAATAAAAGGAAAAAGGATACCTAATATATTATTCTTATTTCTATATAAAACCAACATAATATATGTTTTTTAATAAAGCTATAGAGACCACTTTAAAACCTAGAAAGTTAACTGAGAATATAACGAATATGTTTTATTTATTATTAAGTTTTAAGTTTGTAATGCTTTAAATAAAAAGCAATTTGTAGACAAATAGTATTAAGAAAACATATAATATAGGCACATGGGTTTATGTCTTATTTATATTACTTTCTTCACACTTTATCTACCTAAAAAAAAAAGGAAATAAATGAACCAACTTTTAATCACTCTTTTTAAGAAAACATCTTAATTTAAAACCTTTATCAACTATAGTAAGCAACACCTTTTATTGTAACACTAATTTTCAGATATGTTTTCAAGACTCTTTCCAAATTTCTCTACTTTTTGCCATGGTGCTCTCTTGCAGCATTTGGTTTATTGCAGTTTTGTGGCCATGTGCCAAAGGAAAGGCGGCCGTACCTTTGCCAACTTCCCTCCGATATCTCGTTAAATCTAAATGCTGTGTTTTTTCTTATTTTGTCTTTTTTTCAGATTTTGTTTTTCGGGGATCGCTCTCCATCTCTTTTCCTGATCAACTTTCGCCGCCGAATTGCAGAACGGAGCGAATTTTGCCTTTCGAAGGTTCTCTGACCATCTTGGGACCCATCTTCAGGCCCTATTCCTGCCGGGTCAATGATCGCGGGTTTTGGCAACACAAAATATATATAAATAAGAAAAAAAAAAAAAATAGCAGCCCAAACTGGTTATTATAATTTTTCGGCTTTCGCAGAATCGCACGCAGCTGCCCGGACAGCGTCCCCCATTAGGTTGGCCCCATTCTCGGGCTGGCGGGTCCAGGAACTGGGCTTGGCCACATGACAGCCCCATCCTCATCCTCCATACCCCATCCCTCTGGCTAGGTTCTACACTGGAGGAAATTCTAGGCCGTATTATACTTAACAATTAAATTTGTTACTTATTATTTATAAGTGTTCTTCTTGTATCTCCGTGTCGAGTTTATAATTTTTTTTAGCTTGAAAAATGGGTTAGTATATCCAAGTTAAATATTTAATCAAAATCGTAGTAAATATAAAAATTGTTTCAGGTGTAACTTGTTTCGGTATTTGGCTTCGTGACAAATATGAATATTTTTTGAGAGCAGGGAGTGGGCCGGCGGCGTGGAGGAGTCAAGACACGGGCTAGCATCCACATCCACATCCACATCCCCATTCCCACTACCAATCCGCAGCGGAGCACCGCGAACGCGGAAGTATTTAAAGTGTTTGTTTGTCCATGCCAATTCCCTGGCTTCTGCCGCATTTTCAGCTTCGCTCTGAGCTCTGAATTCTGGACTGAAGCTGGAGCTGGAACTGGCGGAGCTGGAGGAGATGGAGATGGAGCTGTGCAATGGTCCGAGCTGGAGTCGCTCTTTCATTTGGGTTTGGTGAAAAGTGTTTTGTATGCAAATCATTGAAATTACATATTATGGCCAGTCGTCGGCCAGTCTTGCAGTAAGTAGCAGTTGGCCTCAAACCAACCCACTGACATGCACCAAGCCGAAAGACGAAAGCCGAAAGCCACCAGCTCGTGGCCCAACTTGGCCACAATTGCTGGTCCGGCGATGAAGACCTCAAATGGTCTTTTTGGGTTTCAGTATTCGGTCTTAAGACTTTGGTCTCCGTTGAAATGGCAATTGGCTGAGAACTGGCCACGACAGATCGTAAATTCATTAGGGCAATGTTTTCGGGAGGTCTGGCAGCTGCAGATGATGTCTCAATTCTTTCTTTTGGCTGAAAAAAGTTCTTCAGAGAAGTATAACGAAAATAAACGGACTCTTTTTAAGACTTTTGTAAACATTTTTTGTCTAAGGGAATCTTATTTATGATGATAAATGGCTTTACTACAAATATTTTCTAGCAATTGTAAAGGAATGTGCTTTTTTTTTTGGTGATACAAAAAGTTAAATAAAACGAACTTAATTTAACAAAAACGAATTGTTTTAAATAAGCTAAAATTGTAACTTAGCTAATTAATTAATATTTTATTTATTTAAATAAAATATATATTTATTTTGTTATCTTTGAAGTGATTCTTTTTTTGCAAGCTTAACATAAATTTTTTAATTTTTTTATTTGATCCTTAGAAAGTCCTCTTCTTGGAATGGCCATTAGTAAATGTCATTCAATTGGAGCAATTTCTCTGATTTCTTGCACACGCACATAGCGGGGCCAAAGGGGCGTATGCGCAATTTTCTAGTGCGAATAGGAAGCGGCACACTAAGTCGAGTTTAATTAAAATGACAGACCATTAGAAAACGATTTGCCCAGATGAATATTTTTACGACTTGATTTGGCGCAATCGGAAAATGGAAAACTGCAATTGGGCGGTCGGTCCATGTGGTTTAATGCCGCTGGAAAATGGAGACAAAGAGGGTGGGACGCGGGCATCCGCTGCGGCGAAACGAAAACCGATCATTAAAATGCACAGTTGAAAACGCAGGTGAAATCTCATCTTGCGGCTCTTGCGGTCTTATAGTCAATGCACTGAGGGAAATTTCTAAATTAAATACAATTAGTGATCTATATTTAATAATAAGATAATAAAAGGAAATATATAAGCATAAAGTTTAATTTAAGATTAAGTAAGATTACCTCTTTAATATATATCTCTTTCACGTTCTAAGCCCATTTTAACTATTTGTATTTCTTCTAATTTAACCCTTTTTTTTAGTGTATAGCTTGCCAGAACTATTCCAACGAACGCTTTCTATCGCCGATTGAATAATGCCCTGGCATTCGTCAGGCCCTCGTGGGCCATAGAGGCCCAAACCGAACGCCTGTAATTTCTGGCCATATAGCATACATTAATTGATTTGTTTCGTAACCGAAATTAGGTAATTCGAAAAGCAAAGAAGCGGCGAAGAAAACATTTAAACGCTTAAATCTTCTTCGACTTGGGCCATACGTGAAAGTTCACAAACGAAAGCAAAACGTAAGCTAAACATTTTGTGTGCGGCGGCGCTCATTGTCATTAAACAAAATGAAGCAGAACAGCGTTCGGCATTCGGCGTTTGGGCCATGAAAGGCTTTTAACGCGTCCAAAAGGGTGGGGAGTGGGGATGGGTAGGGGTTTCTCGCGGGGATCGGGGGTGCTACACGCACCAGATGATCATTAAATGCCAAAAAAAAAAAAAACGGACTGACTGACTGACGAGCGGACTGAATGAAGTGCCAGGTTCGAGTCCGCGTCCAGAGCCAAATTATAGCAAAAGCAAAACTAAAACTTTAATGTTTCGAATGCTACGTTTCGTTTCTCATTTCTCCTCTATGAGAGTTCGTATATTAAAAGTGAAAACATGCAGAGACTCCGACCCGAACGCATTCATTCATTCATCCATTGGCAAGGGACAGCAGGCAGCAGCAAAAAAAAAAAAAATGTTAAAGCCAAATTGGCATACAAATTGCGTATACGTAATTTTAATTGATCATTTAAGCGATTTAGTTTCTTGATGCCCGCTTTATGTAAGCATTTCTTTTGCCACTCGCCGTCGATCTCACTCGTATTCGGTATTATGCAAATTTCGTTGCGCATTTAGAAGGATTAATGAAACGCCATTGACAGACATGGAAGCTGCTACTGCCGGATGAGTAAAAGTTGCCAGTAACTTGTGACACATTATCTAATCGGAGTCTCAACTTTCTGATCCAACTAATAAATATTATGTGTATGAATGTTAAGATAAGAATAATATATTTCATGAAAGGGTAGGTCAAGAATGAATATTTAGAATATTTTATTGATACCTTTACATACTCCAGTCAGAATATATATCATTGTTCTTTCATCTAAATGTTTTTTACTGATTCTAGTAAGTATTTTTTAATTAATAATAATTTCCTCAATAAGTTCCTTAATAAATTCTTCAAAAACATCTTTCCAGCCTAAAAAGAGTAATTAATACAATTTAGATATAAAAGTACAAAATTTCTGCCCACAGACCTTCCTTCTTCTCATTTACTAGCCAAATCGAGTTTGCCCACTTCACCAGCAGTGGCAACATCTGTGGAAGTTCCTCCTCTTCTCGGCAGAAAAAGCAACTGGCAGCAAGTGAAAGTGTCTAAAGTCACATTCAATTTCGAATAATTTCGCTATCAATTAATAAAACGCGCATCGTGCATGAATGAGCGAATGCGAATGCGAATCCAAATGCTGTGCTCTGCTCTGCTCTACTGGGAAAGATTAATTGCTGGCCATGTTGAGGGGGCATCATTAGCACATCATTACTGTCCCCCAGCAGAAAACTGTAATGATTACTTTGGACATTTGAATGGGAAGTTTGGCATCATCTTATGTGGAGAAGAAAAAAATTAAATGCCTCGAAAGCGAAGGTTGTGTGGTTCCACGGTTCCATGGTTCCTTCCTACCCAAGCGATGATGGTGCTTTCAAAGCTGCACGGATCCGCGGATAGAAGGCTGCCCTCCAGCACTCGTGGGCAACATCTTCCCAAAATAAAATCCATGGAAGATCTCATGCTGCGTAAGCGTTTTAGCGAATAAAGAAGAAAGTGCTGCCTGTCTGTGTACACTGAAAAAGGAGACATTAAGGAAAATTCTTATTAATTAAAGGAAGAAAAATAAGCTAATTTTGGTTAGAAATTCTAGAGCAAGGTCACACTATATATTAATAAATATCTTATTGAAGATAGGTCACACTCTTAAAAATTCGTTGAAAACGAAAATATTCATAAATATTTGTAAATCTAAAAATATGAGACTACTTTTGATATAAATATACAATTTTTCCCTGTGCACATTTGTACTCTTCTTGGTGGCATTTCTCCTTGGCATGATGCTCAACTATTTGCCGGGCTAAATAATGATGGAAACGAAAAGCGTGTAAAACATCGCGCAAAACACAAAAATCAATTGGAAATTTTACTTTCGACGACAAAGAGACAGATCTGGGATGGAATGGAGGCGGAAGATGCGGTGACTGAGTCTCTAGCCGAAAAAAAATATATAGAGAGATGGACAAAGTGGAACTATTTGCGCTGTCCTATGCTGTATAATTAAATTTCTTTTCAGTTTGATTTTCACCCTCCAAAGTACAAGTCATCCCACAGACAGAGATCCGAATGCCGTGAAGGGTTTAAGCTAAACTTCAGGCCTGTCATGGCCGCCGCAATGAATTTGGCATTTGCCAAAGACGCCAAAAAACCAGAAACGAAGCGGCCAGAAATTTATTTTTATAAAATTCCACGAAAAAGATAGCATCTTTCCTTAACAAAAGAAATGGGAAAATAATTATTCAACTCGGGCTAAAAATAAATTTATAAAAAAAAAGAGGCTACTTCCTGTAATCAATAGTCTTCGATGAGAAAAGTTTTTTTGTGGAAGTTAAAACTATTCTGAGAGTGGAAATTTGTATAGAAAAGGTTTCCAAAAAGTTCTTAAGAAAGATAAATGGATAATTATTTACAGCAGAAGATAAACTTAAAATCAAAAGTTTTATAAGAAAATTCGAGAAGATATACAGATAATAGTTTCAAAATAGTTATTAGACTCTAAAAATTAAAGTTCATATTAAAGAAATATATCCAAAACTCTCTTCCTGCAATCATAAGGCTCCATGTTGCCTGTCTCCTGCACATTGTCCTGCCTTTGGGCCATTGGCCATTCCCCTTTCCAGAATCCATAAGCCAGAGTCGAGAACCCATAGATCGCTTTCAACATTTCCGCAGCGGCTTCAATTACTTTCGAGCCGGTGGAAATTTGCATACAAGCAGATGGAACACATGAATTAATATTTGGCTATTGGCCATATTTAGCTGACACAACAATAGACGCGGTCCATGTCTGGCCAAGCTCCTCTGGCCATGTGAAAGCCCGCTGGCCCGAGAGCAGCGCATTAATGATTTCTCGCATGGAGCCGGTGGCCACCGAACCGAAACTGGAGTCGGAGTTGCGTAGGTCCGATCTTGGCCCTTGGTTCTCGGTCTTTGTCTCCCTCTCCATCTCGGCTTCAGGTGGATGCCACTCGGCCTGGTCGATACATTGACCCAGTGGACAATTGGTATGCAGCCTGGCTTCCACTCGAGTTGGCAAGCTCAGAAGCGAAATGTTGGGAAAAACAAATGCCTCTTGGCTTTGCTTTCGATTTTGCGCGATTTGGCTTGCTCTGATTGAAAGTATAAGCGGTTTTTATAAGGTTTATTGGAAAATATAAATATTCATATGGGCCAGCTACAAATTATTTAAATATATGGATTTTATAAACCTGATTTAGGTCTATTGACCTTTTGCCAGTTAAAACCCAAAAAGTCACTAAATATTGTTTAATAAAATACAAATAAAACTATAAACTTAAAAGGAATTTATTATAAACTTTTAGCATTGAACTTTCCACACTTTTTAATATATTTTAATATTTCATTAAAAACCTATAACCAAATGGTTGACTTTCTAAACATCTTCGAGGGTATTAAATCATCGACGTGCCGCAATTAACATAAACTGCACTCGTTTTCACGTGTTGCATTCGTTTTGAAAGCCATTTTTTCCATTTGCAAGTTATTGGCAAGGTTTCCTCCTCCTCCTACCGTTGACAAACGTGGTGGTGATGACGCTGCCTTTCACCTGGGCGTGAGCCGGGCCAGTGATGTACACACAATGCTCAGCCGCCTTTACGGACGGATGGGCAGTCAAATTAAAATCCAATCAAACCGATGGGAAGTCAATGATGCCTGCTGAGCAGCCCACATCACAAATTCGATGGAGGAGCAAGAGGAGAGGCCTGCCCCACCACAAATCTGGCTATTTTCGGAGCGACTTAGCATAAATTTGCATAAGCTGTAAAGTCCGAGACATAACTGTAAACATAAAGAAACGAGCGCTTGATAAATAACATCAAAAGGCCATCCAGAAGATCAGGCAGAGACGACAGTCATCGGAGTTGAAGATTTCCTTTTCATGCATTCTACGAGAAGACGAGACGACTGACCGACCAACTCGTAAAAGACATTTGCATTGGGGCTGGGCGAGAAATGAAATATGTGCCATACCAGATCGGCAATGCGATTAAGATATCAACTTTGGTCAACTCCCGCCTCCCTCGACAACCCGAAGAAGAATGCCGCCGCTCCACAAAGATAAGACTGCGAGTTGAAAGCGCTTTGGCATCGAGTATTTGGAGTGTCAAGAGATGAGACATGGAGAAACTGAGATGAAACTATAAATAATATAATATATTGGGTTGTAAGGTGATATTTAAGGCGCATTTCTTTTGCTCTAAATATGGGAGGGTTTTAAAAACAAAGACTTGTGCAATAAGTTATTTAGTTTGTCAGTGTCAGGAAGCTTGAACCAGTCGATAGTCCTATTCTTCTGTACTACTTGTGTTATTTATTGATAGATTTGTAAACTTAGCGTATTTCTAAAAATATATAATAATTGAAATATAAATAATAATTTTATATACCAATATTAGGCCAAAAACATTATCATTTTAAGTAATTAATTAAGAAACTTCAAATCAATTAACAGACCCCAACAAAATCTATAAATAAGTTGTTGCCACTTAACTGGCAACATGATGGCCAAGATCTCCCATTCCGCACGGTGCCATCGCTAGCTCCATTGAAATGGAAACTGGCCAGGCTAACTGACTGACCAACTGACTGACTGACAGCCACACATCGTCTTTAGAAATGGCGCACAAAAGACAAGCTGCTGCTACGGCTGCTGTTCAGCATAGGAGTTTGTTCGCTTCGTCTTTTTTAGTTTTGTGTTTTTTTTTTGTTTGACGAAATTGACTTTCTCCATTCAATATAATTAATAGTAATATTCCGATGCTTTGGCTACACACGTCTTCAGAATGGTAACAACTCCCGATGTGGCCGGTGGAATGTGTACAGGAAGTAATTTGTTATTGCAGGCGTGTGTTTGTGTGTGCATTGGAGCCCCAAAAAACGAATGGATCGGAAAGCATTCGAAATCCATCACAGCGAGATCCGAGATCCGCTGCACGTGCAGGGCGGCGTCGCGGTAGGAATTCCTTTAGTTCTTTGGCCAAAGGAATTCGCACCGCACCACGGGGCGTATGGGTAACAAGTGAAAAGCCAGCCACTCACTCGCCGCGGATGAGTGATGGGCGAGCTGTGAGCTGTGAGCCGGGCAGGCGATGGTCCCACAAAGTGCCGGAATTTACTGCTCTTTTCTATTAGCATCCCAAATATAGGTATAGGGTTATACACATAGTCAAACGCCAACTGCCACATATTGTTGTTTATGCAAATTGTCTTTATTCGAGGGCGCGCGCTCACTTTCAAAACGAGACAGAAAGCATATTTAGCTAATATTTTAGGATGGCTTCTGCGGCTTTTACTTTTCTCCTAAGCATTCCTCAGTACACTGGGGAAAAAGGAGGAGATACTAGATTGTGCCAATTTTTGTAAAGAAATAAATTTAAACAGAGAAACACTTTTTAAGGAATTTAGCATAGAAATGTGCCAGTTAAATTTATTTAAAATTTAAAAATAAAATAAATATGATTTTAATTGGATTATATTATTATGATTTTAAAACTTTTTATATTATTATGATTTTAATACTTAAGTAACATCTGAAAATTAACATTATTTATAATTTAAACTACTTCTACAACTTTCCTAAGTTTTTAAAGCTTCCCCAACTCAAAGTCTCGTTAAGTAAGACTTGTTTTATAGACAACCAAAACTATAAATGTGCCAAGAATATCTTATAAACCTTAAAGATTGTAATTTCCCTCAGTGTGCGCTGACTGAAATGAAAAGTAGTTTACCAGCCGCTTCTGTTTTTTCGGCTCTTTTCTGTATTTCTTGTGCGTTTTTCTGCATTTTTCCTTCTGCCATCTGTTTACATAACGGCTCGCAAAAGAAATAGTTTAACAATGCCAACTAGCCAATATGGCAGTTCAGGCACGCACTCTTGGCCGAAACTAACAAGCCACGAAAATGCGCCAAAACGAAACTTGGAGTGCGAGTGCGAGTACGATGTGTGAATGATGTGCCCGGTCCGGAGCAAGTGGCAACAAGTGGCCATTTCACGTTCATTGACATGGCTAATGGTCGGTGGTTTCGTTTGGGCTTTAGTGGAGTGGCTCAGAAACCCATCCGAACTTAAACCAAACCCCAAACCCAAACGAAACCAACACGTCTAAGCGACATTTTCGACGGCACGCGTTTGTTTTACCTGAGAGGACGGCGGGGATATGTTATTTAATGCATTGGCATGCACAAATTAAGACTCGTTATAATTGGGGGTTATATAACGCACTGAGCGGCGCTTATCTAATGCCGCAAAGAAAGCGGCGCAATTAGACGAGTTTTTCTAGCCAGTTTATGTCAAATAATAGGCCCAAGATCGAGAGATTTTCATGCGTGTTCCGAGATGTCGCCGGAATGCCTGTTTGATGTTGGCTTTCTGGCCTGGCCCCGCCCGACAAGTTGAGCTGTTCAACGGGTGCGAGACTTAATGAGATGGCTAAACCCGAGCACGGAGGAAAATGTAACCTTATCTTTTTTGTTTAGTTTTCAATTAGCCATAGAGATAATGACATAGATTACTCATATTTATTAGAAGGGTTGATAGAATAAAGTTAATAACTTAAAGAGGGATTTTAAGAGGTCTTTGTATCTTTAGCTTGGAACTAAATTATCAAAAGTTGTGTTATTCTTTAAGATATCCAAATAAAACTTAATCACCAAATCACAAAACTTAATAATTTAACTTAAAAAAGAAAATACCTGTATGAAAAGAACATACGAATATTTCTTTATTACTTGTACAAATTGTTTTTAAAAAAAGTTCCTATAACAAAAATATTGTAAAATAATAATCGTAGAATGAATTATACTCGCATATAATGTACACAATTTTTTTATTTATTTTACTCTTTTTTCTTATTATTGATATTTTCCTTGCTTTTAATGAAACACATATTTTCACAATAAATTAACAAAAAATCCTATAATAAAACGAATATGGAGGTCAATAATATAACAAATATTTCTGCCTAAACTGGTTTTTAAAAATGAAATATATTTATTTAAATTTACAGGGTGGCTCCTCAAGATATCTTTCTCTATGGTGAACCCTGATCACAGGTGTTCAACCTCTGCCGCAGAACGTAGCATTTCAAGTCTTGATGGCAAGCACACTTTCGCACATTAAAAGCGGCCACGCCACCGGATTGCAGATTTTAGTTTTTTTTTATTTTCGTTTGCATATTTAAAGTCAAGCCAGTTGAAGAGCTGACATTTCACTTTTTGAGCACATTTTATGGATTTTCTTTTAGCGCCATAAAAAACGAACGGCTAAGCAGGCGGCTCTCACAAGCTCCCCCGAAATGTTGCAATTAAAAATGTTAATTCAAATATTGGCGGTATTTGCTCAGGTTCAAAAACTGACCGGCAGGAAACTCTCAACCAAAGCTTAAAGTTTCGAATTAAAACAAAACAGCTCATTAAGAAACTATCTAAACTATCGATAAGAAACTGAACTTGATATTGTTATCGACGGTGCATGATCGAAGAGATGCGATCACTAACCTAGGCTGTTAAAAATATTTCAAAATTCTTAAATCCATTAACAATTTTTTATCAAATTAGTGAAATAATTTGATAAATTTGAAATGATCCAAAGAATGTATTTTATAAATGTTTTTTTTTGTGATAGTTTAGCACAAAAGTATATCAATGATGATTAAAAAATAAATCGATTATGTTTCTAAAAAAATTTGAAGTTATGTCAGCACTGTATCGCTTGTAAATATAATTTACTGAATTTTAGGATAAACTAGTTACAAATGCCATATTTCTTCAATTTGAATCACCTGAATGTTGGCGATTTCTGCCCACAAACAAATACTGCCAAAGCTTAAAGTTATCAAAAAAGAGCTTTCCGAAAACAGCTGATGGGGGAAACATGTTTTTATCTACGGAATTATCTGCCCCACGCTTTCGTTTCATCAGGCCACTGCCTGGCGGCTCCATGGTTTATTTGTTGGCTCTCGAAATCACTTAGTCGAACACATTCTCTCTCGGTTCGGTTGCAACGGAGCCGAAGTGCTGCCGAAGGCTGCCGAAGTCTATGTTGTTCGCTCTCGAACACTCTACATTCTACACGAGAATTCGACCCCAAGCATGTAAAACTTTGTTTTGACATTTTACTTTGAAGTTCAGAGTGACCAAGGGGAAAATATCAAAAAAAATATCATGATTTCGATATTTGGGCAAAAAAATTTCACGATATAAATATATCGTTTTCAGACAAAAAATATCGATATATTGATATTTTGATATATTATCAACAACCCTAGTTTATTTGTTGGCTCTCGAAATCACTTAGTCGCTGTGTCTGATTGGGAGTGGTTCGCCATTTTTCGGTCTTTTCTACGTTCGTACGTTCTAAATCCGGCAGTTTAAATATTCTGAAAGGTAAGTGGAGTCCTAGGGGGTTACATAAAGCACGGTTTCCAAATTTTCCTCGTCACGCCCACCCTCTAATCTTATCTCAATCAGTTTTATGCTGCACTCGTAACGCTGACTTGCAATTTATCTGTGTGCAAAAAAATAAAATGGAGAATTCGTAATTGGGCTGATATGCAAATCATTGGGCTTTGAGCCGTGTTAATGTGAATATTTAACGTTGTTTAAATCTATGCATAACCCCTGGCCCCAACCTATTTAGCCCCCATCTATTTACTATTTACTTTTGTCGCCGAACTTTCCCCGCCGGTCTTGTTTTTTTATGCATTTTTATCTGCGTCTGCGTTTGTTTTCTCTCACCGGTTTTCGCTGCTGTGCCTGTGTCTCTTCTGAAAATAAGCTAGAGACAGAGGCAAAGAGAAAGAGGTGAAAGAGCAGAAAGAGATAGGGATAAATTATGGAGACAGAGACAGACACGTAACCAGCTTTTCTCCTTCACCTGTTAGTCTCCAGGTGCCGGGCGTCCAAAGTTTAATCGTGAATCGTGTCGACAGTTTTAATTAAAGCACAAATACTTTGTATATCTACAAATAGACGGTTCGAGAACATCTCCAGATAGCCCCTGGCGAGGGCTCGTATCTCATGGGAATTTGTGCAATACAGTCAAACATCTATAGTTAGGAAATTGTTAGTTTATTTGTTTTATGCAAATATTTATTATTTTGTAATTCTGAGAGAAAATCTTAGAGAAGGTTAGTGACGCGAGATTAGAAACTGATGACGTTAGCATATTCAAGTGAAGAATTCCTGATATGCGAATTATTCTGATATTTAATAATCCATTAATTGTTGATATACAATTTTAAATATTTATAAAATATTTTGAAATTTAATTAATCATCTGAATACATGTTAATACAATTAATTTTATGTTTCTTGGGTCAAAGTTCAAACAAAATCTAGAAAAATAAAGAAAATTAGAATCTAATGGTAGATTGAATTTTAACTTCTTAATCTTAAAAAGAAAAATTTGGGAGAAGTATAGTTACAGCTCGAAAATTTTAAGTTTGACTTGTAATTCATAGATACATAGTTAAAATATCCCTTTTACAATTTACTCTTAAAAACTCCATTAGTTATGTCCACTGTATTTTGCGCCCTGACATTGCATGTTTATTTACCAATGCCGAATCTTATCTTTGACGTGTTTTGATACAATAGAAGTAAGGGGGTGTGGGTTGGAATTTGATATTGTTGAGCTTGTGTTCGAAGTCTGCCGGCACAGATGTGCTACAAAAAACCGTTTGTGAAAGCTTGAATATTGATATTCTTTGGCCACCGCCTCTCTATTTCCCCCATTTGTGGGCGTGGTCTGGCACATGGCGTGATGCGTGATGCGCGATCGCGCCACCATGGGCATGCTAATTAACTAGTTGAAGAAGGTAGTATCCCACTTTAGAAAATCTCTGGAATCAAAGCTAAACGCTCTCATTATTTTAATTGAATCAAGAAAAGAAACCAACGTCAAAATAGAATCACGCAATTGCGATTAGTTGTACAATTGAGCGGCATTGACTGGAAAAGATAAGAAGCTTGGTAGGCAGACGTTTCGAGATAATCAGAGCGAGCCTCTGCGTTGGCGCCCCCGTTCAAAAAATATCAGCTGTGACCTGTCACAGTGCCATCACTCCGGCTATCGTTATCGGTCAGCTGTTAGACAAGATGGAAAAAAAAATCAAAAAATCCCAGCACGCGCCTGTTGTGAAATTATCAAGTCGGCCCTGAACTCTGCGTAAAAGCTGCTGGCCCCGGCTTATGCTTTCAAATAGTGGAAAAGTTTTTGCCAGCTGATAATAGCAACAGTTGCGAGTGGGCGGAATTGAAAGAGAGAGCCAGAGAGAGTGAGAGCGAGGCCACCACCCGCAATGCAAATCGAGTTGAGAAGTCCAGCTGCCAGCGATAACGATTACCAGTCTGGTGCATTTCTAAGTGTTTATTATTTATTTACAAGCTGCAATATTAATTAAAAGCTGGTACTTTATGCGTCGAGTGTGGTTGCGAGAGCAGCTTATCAAAGTCCGTCAGCTAAATCTTATCAGTGCGAGCATTTAGTACGTTGTGATTACGCCGATTGCGCAACAATCGCCTGGAGAGGAGAATCAAAAACTGCACCGAATAACGGCACAATTATCAGTTACAGCTACGACGCGCCAGCCGCCTGCACAGTTTTTGTCCGGAGACTTTCGCTTAATGCCGGGCTTTCAGTGTCAGTTTCGATCTGTTATTAGTTGGTGACAAAGCTGAATATTCTGTCTCTCGTTTCCAGTCCCCCCAATTCATTCATAATAATCCGCAAGTTGTAAAATGTTTGCCGTGCGCCGCTCCGCAGCTCTGATGACGTCGGTCCACCGGCAGCCGCAGCTCATCCGTGCCGTATTCCGGGCGAATTTCGCCAGCAGCTCCGTGGTAGGTTCATCCGGCGTTGCCCTTTTCGACGCCCTATCTAACTTCCTGTGCTGTCAAAGTTTTCGGGCCAGGGTGGATCGATATTTCGGATGAGAAAATAATCTAGGGGACTATTTTCTGAGATCATAGAATAGAAAGAACCAAGATCTTGGTTTATTTCATAATTATCTGAAGAACAGTATGCACTGTAGGATCCAGGCTTAAAAATAATATTTAAACATATATTTGATTTAAGAATCTTTAAGATAGAAAAGTTCAAAGTTCACTTTTCTTACAATTTATTGGAATTATTTTAATATTTTCTAAAGAAAACCCCTTAAATATTCACCTTTCTTAAAAAATAACAAAAATCGACGCACCCTGCTCCATCTATCCGGATCAAAGTTCACTTTGCTTTAGCCGACTGTCAGTATCATCATCTTTACTCACTTTTCGCCTATTTTGCCTGTGTCTAGCAACCCAATCCACTCAAGATTACCATGGATAATAAGAAGAATCTCACTGTGAGCGAGGTGAATGCCCAGACACGCCTGTTGCACTCCATTTTTCGCCTAACATAATTATAATAGCTAATAAGAACCCCCTTTCCCACCTTCAAGTCCTCATTGCCGGTCTGCTCTCCCACACAGATGGCCCAGAAGATTAAAGCCGGACCCGTGGTGGATGTCCTCGGTGACGAGATGACCCGCATCATCTGGGATTCGATCAAGGACAAGCTGATCCTGCCCTTCCTGGACATCGAGCTGCACACCTACGATCTGGGTATTGAGTACCGTGACAAGACTGAGGACCAGGTGACTATCGACTGCGCCGAGGCCATCAAGAAGTACAACGTTGGCATCAAGTGTGCCACCATCACCCCCGACGAGAAGCGCGTGGAGGAGTTCAAGCTGAAGAAGATGTGGAAGTCGCCAAACGGCACCATTCGTAACATTCTCGGCGGCACCGTCTTCCGTGAGGCCATCATCTGCAAGAACGTGCCCCGCCTCGTCACCGGCTGGCAGAAGCCCATCGTCATCGGTCGCCACGCCCACGCCGATCAGTACAAGGCAGTGGACTATGTGGTGCCCGGTCCTGGTAAGCTCACCCTCACCTGGAAGGGCAACGACGGCCAGGTCATCGAGGAGGTGATTAACGACTTCAAGGGCGCTGGCGTCGCCCTGGGCATGTTCAACACTGACGCTTCCATCGTCGATTTTGCCCACGCCTCGTTCAAGTACGCGCTGGACCGCAAGCTGCCGCTGTACATGAGCACCAAGAACACGATCCTGAAGAAGTACGATGGCCGCTTCAAGGACATCTTTGAGGATCTGTACAACAAGCAGTACAAGTCGGAGTACGAGGCGGCGGGCATCTGGTACGAGCACCGTCTCATCGACGACATGGTGGCCTATGCCATGAAGTCGGAGGGTGGCTTCGTGTGGGCCTGCAAGAACTACGACGGTGATGTGCAGTCCGACTCCGTCGCCCAGGGCTACGGCTCTCTGGGTCTGATGACCTCCGTGCTGCTGTGCCCCGACGGCAAGACCGTGGAGGCTGAGGCCGCTCACGGCACTGTGACTCGCCACTTCCGCTTCTACCAGCAGGGCAAGGAGACCTCCACCAACCCCATTGCCTCGATCTTCGCCTGGACCCGCGGCCTGCTGCACCGCGCCAAGCTGGACGACAACGAGCCCCTGAAGCAGTTCGCCGAGACTCTGGAGCAGGTGTGCATCGACACCATCGAGGGCGGTGCCATGACCAAGGATTTGGCCATCTGCATCAAGGGCAGCATCAATGCTGTGGAGCGCAAGGACTACCAGGAGACGTTCGAGTTCATGGACACGCTGGCCAAGAACCTGGGCGCAGCCCTGGCCAAGAACGCCGCCGCCGCCAAGTGACTAGCCGGCGAGCCACAGGCCTCGCACCTCTAGGGAGCCACCAAGCGAAGCCTCGTCCTTGTCACCATATACTACGATATTTCCATTTGTCCATGTAGCTGTGCATGTCCTAGGCTAACTGTATTGTGTCCTCGATGCATGTGTCACTGTTCATTGTCTCTGCGAGACGCCAAAACCCGAAACCATTTCCCAGAAACGTTCAAAACGGAAGAACAATTTCAAATAAATGTATTTTTATACCGGACTCAAGAGGTCTTTAACCCAGTCGAGGCGAGGGTGGGCTCGACACGTTACGTGGACCGGCGGGCGGACGGCCGGCCCACTTGTGCGGCTTCTTCTAGGTCCAGCCGTTATTGGATTTGCCACTTGCCAGCGATGTGGCGGCCACAGTCGTGCCACAACACTGGGCGGCACTGCACACGGCGAATATTCAAGCGGAAGGGGACCAAGATCCGAATCGGAGGAACATACTATCCATGCTGGCCCATATCTTGGGCTATGGCTACCTGCTGGCCTACATCGTCTGCCTGTTCTACTGGCACTCGCCAGGAGCGGCGTATCCAGCGAGCAACAGCTACCGGGACCTGGATATATGCAACCACTGGGATGGGCGACGGCACTTCCTGGAGCTGGGCAGTCCGCCTGGCGAGTTGCACGCCCGGAATGTGAGCTACACCGCCTATCGGGTGAGTGTGTGTGATTTCCCAGTGATTCACGCCAGGATCAGCATCCAAGAATTTGCAGCAGAGCTCGCCGCTGGGCTTTAAGAACGATGCGGTGGCGGGAGACGTGTGGTACCAGTGCAGCCTGGAGCTGGTCACCTGCGCCGAGTGCGTCATCCGGGTGACATTCACCTATGCGAATTTCTCTAAGAGCTGCGGCAACACGGGCGGCAGCAAGTCCAGCATGTGTCCCTGCGAGCACATCCAGTTCTCAGAGCCACCCTACGACTCCACCATCTCGGGACAGGAGTTCTGCGGCGACGGCAAGGTCTTCCGAAGCAAAACCAGGACGCTGCAGCTCAAGTTTTTTTACAGGGCCACCAATGCCCATGTCTTCTCGCTGCAGTACTTCTCAGAGCGTAAGTTTAGAGGGATTCTATTGGGGTTTAAGTTAAAATATTCCCCCTAATAGGTAATGTGCGGATAGTAAGTGGTTCCCCCAAGCAGTCCATTGTGGGCAATGGGAATGCTAAGCACCTACCGCAGGTGATCTCCACGCCGTACTTCCCCATGCCCTATCCCCGGGACTATGGCATCGAGCACATCCTCACCTGCGAGGCGGACAACTGCCAGGTCCGGCTGGACTTTACCGACTTCCAGCTGGGCCTGGCCTCTACCCTGGAGATCTTTGACTCCAATGGCCAGATGTTGGACTCGTATACGGGCGAGCATTTCCGGCCACCAATCACAGTGAGCAGCGGAAAGTCGCTGCTGTTACAGTTCCGGGGCAATTCAGCCACTGGAGTGGGTTTTCGAGCCGAGGTGAGCTTTGTTTCGTCCAAGCAGCTGAAGGACGAACGGCTGGTGCCCTATACAGGTGAGTAATACTCCGGTGACATTTCAATTTAAAGAGTTTATTCCTATAAAAGCTATAAAGGGAATTTTAGATTAAAGTTGAGCAGAAAAGAATTTTACTTCCTTAAATGCTTTAACTCTTTTTTCCAATTGATTTCATAGATTCGAAAGTTAATCATTCATCAAATTATAATAAAAATCAAAAGATAATTAATTTGTTTGTGATATAATTTATAGTTCAAAAGAATTGTAAAATAGAACTTTAAATCAATTATAATTGAGCGGAAAGGTATTCAACAAAATTTAAAATCTAATCTTTACTTAGTTCCTTGAATACTTTTTTACTCTGATTCCATTAACATCATATTGTTTATTAAATTTAGACAAAAATCGAAATGATATTATTTTGTTTGTGATATAATTTACATCTTATAAGAAGGAGGCACCATATAGTGGGGCGTAGCTTTAGTTTCTTTGGCTGTGAATGGTGACATGGGGGATAATTGCCGGATTAGTTGGGCACTTGAAGGTCTGCAGGCAATTGTCATATTGATTTTGGCAGAGGAAATGGGCGGAAGGCTCGGACTCTTGACGAATATCAATGTCAATGCAAGGCGTTGAAGTGGAAACTGGGTGACTGTTGTGGGTTGGCCTGTTGAGTAAGACAATCGATTTCTTGGATCATTGCCCAAAGGGTACTTTGTTTATATATAAGCCAAGAAAGGGGATGAGTGGGTTATGCATTGTTGGGGCAGGTTTGAATATAACATGGATTGTGAAGAGTTACATACGGGGAATTATGATGGAAAAGGGCTTTTATAAAAACATCACCTAGAATATCATTATAATTAACACTAATCTTTTTCAATTATTTCCTCCAGACTGTGGTGGAATGGTCACTGGGCCTGGGGGCGCCATCACCATGATGAACATGATCGAAAACGCCACGGATGTCCGGCTCTTTGACTGCATCTGGATCATTAAGCCCGGCAATAACTATATGATGATGAAGACCCACATCTCGTTGCGCGTTGAGGACTTCTATGGCATGGCCGCTCGTTCCGAGCTGACCATCCGGCAGGGCACCACCTCCGATGCCGTGGAGATTGAGAACGTGATGTGGCCGAACAATGGATTGAGCAAGGAGAGCCATGTGGCCCCCATTCTCGCTGGCTACTACATTCGCCTGCGCGGTGTTTTTGGGATGTCCTCCAAGCTGGCCATTGTCTACAGCGTCTTCAACTATTTGAGTAAGTGTGCTGGGAGAGTAGAAGATGAAAGGCATAAAGGAAAATCCTTAACTTAGATTGCTACATTGGTTCGGAGTTCCTGTGCGGGAACAATCACTGCATCTCCATCCGCCTCCATTGCGATGGCTTCGATCACTGCGGCGATGGCAGCGACGAGCCGGATTCCTGCGAGGAGGACTGGGCGCACTTGCACCACGACCGGCGTTGGTACTCCCACAAGCCCAACTACTACTTCCCCAAGATGGATCAGTATCCGGACCTCAAAACGGCCACGGGCATCTTTATCATCAGCACGCTGGGCATCTTTGGCGTTCTCTCCGGTTGGATGGTGATCCTATACAGGATGGGTGTGAGGGCGCGCCACCAGCGGGAGCTTCAGAGCCACCTGCAGACGATCAGTGAACTGCTAGATCGCCAGGACGAGGATCGCACGCCCGATGAGCCACCCAGCTACGAAGCTCCGCCCGACTACGAGGAAGTGATCAAAGTGGGAATGCAGCAGGAGCTGAGGGAGCCTCGTCGCCAGCGGCGAGCACGTCGTCCGCCTCCACGGGATAGGAGCTGCAGCCGTGCTCCCAGCAACTGCACCATGCAGTCCGTGCTACCGCTCCATCGCAGCTGCAGCTTGGACAGGGATCAGGAACAGCCCAGTACGTCGGCGGCAGCGATGACCCACGCTGTGGCCGCCACGGACACCAATGAGGACGCGGAGCAGTGCCAGACGATGGCCCAGCGAATGCTCCTGGCCACGGCCATTTGTGGTAGGTAGTTGAGGGTGCCACAAAACCCATACCCCAATCCCGCCCTGCAGTCGCTAACTTACCCACAGAGTCCCACTTGCAGGCGCTGCAGGCTCGTCTCTCGCGGCAGCAAAGGAGCCAGGGGTCCGCCTCCAATCCGTGGGGGTTTCAACGGGCCCGTCACCGCTACCCCCTGGGGGTGAACTATCCGCAGCCGGTGGGCCAGCCACGACGCCCGGTAGCACGGCGGATGAGTGCACCCAGGAAGTCGACGACTCCCTCAGCATTTCACTCACTCTAGGCCTGCCCTCCACGACAGCCGGCAGTCTGGTGACCTCCACCCAGAACCAGAATCAGGACCAGGAGCAGCAGATCGGTAGCAACTGCACGGAGCATACGTACCTGAAGCGATCGTGGCTGGTGGTGCAACAGGTGCCGCCTGGAAGAGGATACAGGGTCCAGCGGCTGCGACACACCTTCTCCTCCCCCGAGGCCTTCACCGCCGAGGAGCTGCACCTGCCATTCCCGGACTTCCTGAGCTACGGCACCAATCTTCCACACGAGCGGAGCAGCAGCAACTTTGGCTCGGAGCTGTCGAGAGATCCCTCCAGCTACAGTGTGGGGAAGCGAGCTCGCTTGACCGTCACCGAGGCAAGTGATTCGGCGGAAACCATAACTAGAGATTCGCAGGAGCACTCCAACCAGACGCTTCAGTCCCACATGACGATGGAGGAGATACCCCCGCCTCCGAATCACAGCGAAAGCGAGAGCGAGGCGGAGCAGCAGGTGTCCTGCTTTGGAGCCGTGGCCCAGCGTCCCAAACGCCGCCGCCGAAGTCATGTGCGTAGCAGATCCTTTAGCAACACGGCTGCCGGTGGCCGGAGACGTCTCATCCAGCGCAGCTCGTCGGCTGATCTGCTGATGAACTATGCTGCAATGGCGGTGTCCACGCCTCAGAAAAGAGCCGAGGGAATGCAACGGCTGTTCTTCATCTGAGGTAGCTCTGGTGATTGTGAAAATCTTGAAGGAACAGCCGAGTGGAACGATAGTATTAAAGCCTGGGGTGATTCTGGTCGGGATCTGGTCACAGTTATATAGATATGTTACTAGTCTAAGTTGGGTTAATGTGCTGGAACTTTTATACAAACTTCGGCGTGACGGAGTTAACTTTCTTATTTGTTCTTAGTTGATATTTAAGTATCCTTTCCACCACAATTAATCCAAATTGAACTAGCAAACAGGTCTCAACATTTGTATTCTATATTATATATAAACATACCACCCGAAGGGAATAAATAATTACGTTAATAGTTAGCATTTTATTGGTTACTTTTATTCTGGTTTAGCGTTATACGTGTAGCGTTTAGCGCCAGTGCGCATCAAACTGTAAGAACCTGGACGTAAAGAAAGCTCTAGTTGCTCCTAGACCTTGAAGCTACAGTGTGAAACGCACTGGCCAAGGATCTTATAATAACAAGATGAGTAACGCCATTCCATTTTTAAATGGACATTATGCATCTTGTTATTATATGATCCTTGCCATGGGGTGCCTCAAAGGTGCCAAATAATAATAAAATTCGAATACTTGTATATGGAAATCAAAATGCACATTTGCTTATATAGATTTGTATATAGACGAATATGATGATAAATAATACCAGGGCATAGTCCATGCCGTAGGCCTGTCTGCTATCCAGAGCCACCTACATCTTTATTGCTGCTCCTACTGCTGCAGCTGCTGCTTGAGATTCTCGGCCAGGGACTTGCCCGTGTCCAGTGGCACCACAATATTCCGCAGGCTGTCGATGCTGTTGCGCAGCTTTGTGGCCTGGAATTTGGGGGGCAACTTCGGCGAACCGCCCACCGAGGCAAAGGCGAAGGTCTTGTACTCCTGGGCAGCCGTGTCAGGGATCAAAAGAATCGGATTCAGTATGCTATATATACATATTTCTTGCTTGGTTTTATTTTTGCAACAGAAATACAAAATATCAATAAAAATAATAAGCAAACAATGTTCAGGCGCTAACAGAAACAGCAGGCGGGGTCAAGGCTCGGGTGGAGAGTCAACTAAGTAAAGATTCGGTTATGTATGTCATGGTGGGAGGAGTAAGGTGTGGGGTGTATATAAATTAAACAATGATAAGCAATGCTTGGCTACTCCTCGAGCTCAACTCTCGGTCGGGAATACCCAGAACTTAATAATAGAAAACTAAAAATATGTTCACAAACTTCAAGGCAAGGGGCTACCCTCTCTAGGTTACCTGATTGCCGCTGGGAGAGCTGGCCTCGCTGAGGGTGGTGGGTGCCTGGCCCATGTAGGACTGGAATGTTGGCCCACTGCCATTGTCCCGATGGCCGGCGCCACGGGTGGTTACCTTCTCCTGCAGCGAGTTGAAGGTCTTCGATAGCCAGGGCTGCCAGCTGTTGCGGTTGTTGGTCTGCAGCTCGCTGATCGTGTTGCTCAGCTGATGGTTGAGGTCCTGATTCTTGCACTCCGCCTCCACCTGGGCCAGCTTGGCCTGAGCCAGCTCCAGCTCCAGTTCGCGGATGCGCTGCGAGGCGGCATTGAGCGGATCGAGAGGTCCCAGTGGCGGCTCGTTGGCATTACGCATGGCATCCGTTTGCCGCATGGAACCGAAGCCATCCGAAGACCTGGCGTTATCGTTTCCCCCGTCGATTTGCTGCAGGCAAGCCTGGCATTTGGAAACCGTGTGCTGAAGAAAGAAGTTTGCATTACAACGTTCTATGAATGTTAACCTTTACTTACCATAACCTTGCTCAGCGTCTCGCTGAGGGTGTTCATGTCCTGCTCTTGGCGCTGAATGATCTGCTTGTACTCCTGTATGATGCCCGTGTGCTTCTTCTCCTTCTCCACGGCCCGCTCCTTGGCGGTCGACAGCTGCTGGGCCAGGGCCTCGATCTCCGCCTGCAGCTTGCGCCGCTCCTCGCCGAAGCGACTCTCGTAGATTTGCGCCTCCTTCTCCAGGCGCTCCTTGTGCTGCTTCTTCAGCAGGAACTCCTCCTCGTACTGCTTCAGCTTCTTGATCTTTCGCTCGCAGGCCTGCTTCATCACCTTGCGGGCCTGGCTGGAGCTGCGGCACTTCTTGGGCAGGGTCACCCGGAAGTACTTCAGGATGCCCTCAAAATCCAGCTGCCGCAGATCCGACTCGCAGATGGACAGCAGAGTCACGGCCACCTGGAAGAGCACCGGCAGGCCGTCCAGCAGGAACACGTCCAGCACGTGAAACACAAAGCAGAGGGGGAACCGGGCCGTGTACAGGGTGAGGAACCACTGGGAGGCGTACATGTGCGTCTCAATGCCGCAGGCGGTGAAGTGTTCGTGCAGCCTGGGCAGCTGGTCCTTGATCAGGCGCTCCAGCTGATAGAGGCGCAAATAGAGGACCTCAAAGCCTGCTTTGTACAGATCACGCAGCCCGTAGTCGTACATGAGGGCCACCAGCACGCAGAAGGCATCCTCCTCGGGCATCTGCAAAGGAGTTGGTTTAGTCCAAGCTTGAAAGGGGCTGGCAAATCCTTGACTTACGTGGAGCAGTAGGCTGGCGGCGATGAAACTGAGACCCTGGCAGTAGCCAACCTCGCTGTCGTGCACCGCGTAGGCCTTGGACACCTTGAAGAGGGCATCCTGGCCGGAACCGCCCGTCTCCTTGAAGCATTTGTGCGCCGGGAAAGTGCGATGAATGTCCCGCTGAATGACTGTCTCGCATTTGGTTTCCTGTAAATATATTTCAAATAAAATTTGAATATATTTTTCAGGCTTGAACCACTCACCTTGGTGATGAGAATCTTGTACATGTCGTTCATCTCCAGCCTGCCCTCCACATTGGCCAGCTTCTGCCAAATCTTCTCGCGCAACGCTTCCGGCACACCCAGACGCACTAGGGGAGCCAGGTTCTTGGGCCTCTTCTCGCCATCCCACTCGCGCAGTATGGGATCCCACTCGTCCAGGGTGTCCTGTGAACAATCCTTGGACACCTCCCCCGTGCCACTCAGCAGCGGTTCATCCCCGTCGCTGCTGTAGTCTGTGGGGCAGTCATCCTCGATGGAGGCTATGGACGAGCTGCGCACGATGCGGGAGAGATTGTTCATGCCCAGCTTGAGCAGGGAGGAGCTCTGCTGGTTCCCAGCCGGCTGCTCGGTGATCTCCTCCGAAGGATCGATGCTGTTCACCTTCCAGTTGGACTCGTCGGTGCGCTTGAGGTGCAAGTAGAAGCGCAGCGTCATCGGGCGTTTGGACATGAAGTGGTCCATGATGCGCATCTCGCTTGCCGACTGGATGGTCACTGGGGTCTCGATTACGAATCGAACGGGCTCCTGGATGCGGCGCATCACGATATCCACGGCCACGGTGAGATTGGTCTTGGACGACTCAAGGTTCAGTTGCTCGAAGGCCTTTTCCTGGGCCTTCCACTCCGCCCGAATGGCGTACGGCAGCGAGGAGTTCTGCTGCGAGTTGCTGTCCGCTTCCGCGCCGCTTGTTCCTGCTGCTGGCAGAACGTAGCCCATGCTGTGCATGTCGATCAGATGCATATCCTTCTGGACCACCAGCTTTCCGGGGGCCACCAGAACGCCGAAACAGCGCTCGATATGCAAGGGCTGGAGGATATTTGAGGGCGTCTGCTTGACGGTGATACACACCTCCTTGTCCGTATTGGCCCGCAGCTTGAAGCAGCCCCTATCCCGGGGAACGGCGGCATACGAATTCTTGGCCACCCTCTCGCGTATCTCCAGGGAGACGATAAACTCGTAGCCAGCTGAATTCAGGGGATTGCCGCTCACGTCCGACGTCACCGAGTTGGCCATGTCCACGGCCGAGTTGAGACTGCAACTCATGCTGGGCGGATACGTCTGGAAAGCCTTCTGGAAGCAGGCTGCGATCGGAGGAGAGTTTTAAATAAATCTATGAAATCACACTCGAGTGATGTTGACTCACCGCTGACTTGGTTGACCGCCTCGGGGATATGGCAGCGGAAAATATGGCACTGGAACAGCGCATCGCCGTGCAGCCACGTGAAGGCAAAGCAGCCATTCTCCGCCGTGTCCACGGGTCCTCGGTAGTACAAGATGATGCTGGATATCTCGTAGGTGGCTATAATCGTGTTGCTCTCTGCATCGTGCAGGCTGCAAGGGGTGGAGGAGGCTTACTGGTTAGTCACTCAAAGGGATTTCCAAACTTTACTCACACCACCAGTCCGTCGGAGCAGTTGGGAATGCTGACGGTGATCTTGAGACCCACCGACTTTGAGCCACTGTTCAGCTCGCTCATGATGCGATATACCTCGCCCTCGGACTTGGGGGCATTGATGTTGGCGGCGCCCAGGTAGGTGACTCCCGAGAATATGGTGCAGCCCTGATCGATCTCTGAAACTGTTCCAAGAAGAATGGGAGTTAATTTGCAGCTTGAGTGGGCCTTGAGTTCTTTGTTTGCCTTCTTTTCCGGAAATACCTTCCCCCAGTTCTAAGCCAACTCACCCTCCTCGTCGGTGGTGTCGCCCGGCTTCTCCGGCTTCATGGCATCCTGCTTCTCCTCCACGCAGGCGGGACTCGCATCGATGCAGTCGTAGAACACCGAATGGCCCACTCGGTTCGAGCTGGAGGCATCGTCCAGAGTCTCCTCGCTCTTGGGCGAGAACAGGGTGCATGGGAAACGCATCTCCGGATCGAGCGACCTACCGCTGGAGCCTGTTAATGGCAAGGTCAGGGACTTTTGCTGACTTGGGAGACGTGATTGCGAGCAGCTCTTCTCCCCAGCGGAGGCGGCTGCAAGCAAATATGTTAATTGACAATTGCCAGTCCGATAAAAAGTAACAAATTGAGCGGAATTCAGTCGGGTTGTGCGTGTGTGTGGAGTGTGGAAAGTGTTATGGGGCTTGTTTGTCGATTGTTTCCATGACAGCGCAGCAGTAGCACTGAGGCTCTGCCAGATAAGATTGCAGCTGTCGGGCTTAGGAGCTAATAGTTGTACGGAATTCTGCTGTGGCCGATGTGTGCTCAGCTGGTGACTGAGCACTGGAAGTGGCTGCTACGGCCCTATGTTTTCAGTTTACTTCGCTCTGTACTCACCTACGCCACGCTCCAGTTCTAGATCCCTTAGCGCGTCCGTCATCTCGTGCTCCATGTCGCTCAGATTGCGATTGTGGGCCATGTCCAGTGTGGGCGAGCGATCGCCACCTCCCTCCGGCGAGGACAGGGCCAAAGCACTCAGAGAAGTGGGCGGCTTCTTGCCTTTCTCCTCCGTAGAAGTCTTTGGATCCTGGCTGATTACCCTGCGATTCGGTCCGTGCTCTGTGGGACTGGCCACATTGCTGTCCGTGACTATTTCGTACTCGCCGCTGGTCGTTATAGAGGACTCGGAGCTCTTGGTGCTCAAATTATCGTCCATCCTGGACAACACTCAAGGTTGCTGTAGGTCCGGATTTTGCTTTGTTTTGTCAACTAGTCCGTGGTGTCCCGTTGCCTTTTGCTTATTTCCCTTCCCAAGGGCCTAGGTATTGCGCATTTTCGGAATAGTCGAAACACACAGAAATCAGTTATTTACGCTTCTCCTAGGTTTCAATCAGAGAGGGGGTTTCGGGGCTTTCAATTTGTCCAGTTTTCAGCGAAGTCGCATTGTTGTTTGTCTTTAGCTCCGCCGTAAATCGATGACGAATCGGGACAGTTTGCTTGGGTTTTGGGGGCGTTGATTGCGCCGCACACACACGCGCATGTATGTCACACAGTGCCCACTTTCCGCGGGGACAGTGGGGCGGGGTTGGGGTGGTTGTGGCGCTGATGGTGGGGTCGGCGGGGTCAACAGTTTGCTGCCGATGCGATTGTGATCTGATATCTATGGATTTTTCATTAACTCGTGTAGCTACATCTGGGTTTTTAGAGCACTCCCGTTCTAATAGTTTGGTTGGCACTCCGTGGCACTTTATAGCATTGTTGTAACCCCGTTTTAGTGGGATTTTCAAGGTTTTTTACGCGAATTTTCTGCAATTTTCCTTCTGTTTTGTTTACATATTTTTCTGTCAGTGTTGGTTAGCACACGGGGTCGAATTTAGGGCTGACTATCGATAGAAAAACAGCTGTCGGCGTTACGCAGTACTTTTGGTAATAGTGTTAAACAATGCAACACTTTTGTAAGGATCGATATGAAAATATATCATATATAAAGATTATATTAATTTATAAAAATGCTGCACTCTCGGGAAAATATATTTTATAAAAAAGAACATTATCTTGAGGCGTTTGATATTAATATATCTTTTTTAATGTTATCTGCATTTTTATAGACATTTCTGTTCTTTACCAATAAGTATACAAACTGCGATATATTTTGATATTGGAAAATTAACTAAAAAAGACTTGTATAGTTCCGTTCAGAAAATTAAAATACATTTTGAACTCGATTTAAAGATATCGAGTCTCTGCCATCCTTATCGATACCACTACAGCCACTTGCCAACACTGCCCTATAACACTACCGCGCGTGCAGGAAAAAAACGTGCGTGTTTCTATTTGTGTAATTATTCCTAAATTCCGGGTATTCCTGCTACCGAGACACACTCCCCAAGAATGTGGCCGCGATTTGGCATCAAGATTGGCAACAGCACCCTGTGCATCGCCCACGTGCGCGCCGACGGAAAGGCCGAGGTGATCGCCAACAAGCAGGGCGACCGTGTGTCCCAAGCCTGCCTGCTCTGGGATGGCGTTTCGGAGATAGAGTGTGGGCTCACGGCCAAGCAGAAGATGGCGACGAGGCCGCGCCAGGCGGTGGCACACAGCTTTCAGCTCCTTCAGCCCAAGGAGCAGATCACCGAGGAAAAGCTGACGAGCGCGCTAAAGGAAATCCCATGTGACTTTGACAAGGAGGAGCTGGTGTTCCGCATGGAGCACACGGTGCCGTCCGAAAAGGAGGACCAGGACGACCGGGTGGTGACCAAGGACCTCAGCGCCTATCAGGTGACGGTGGAGCTGCTGCGCGCTGAACTCGAACTGGCCCACCAATACCACACGGATGCGGATCAAGCGCCCATCGCCGTTCTATCCATACCCAGCTACTATCCCGCCCCAGCTTTTAAACTGTTAGCGGATGCCGCCCAATCCGCTGGTTTCCATGTGGCCCAGATTATTGCTGAGCCCACTGCGGCCGTTTTGGGCTACAGGATCGGCGAGGAGCAGCAGCCTGAGCAGCGCCGTCATGTCCTTACCATCAAGTGTGGCGGCCTGTACAGCGATTTTGCCTTCTATGCCGTACAAAACGGACTCTTTGTTCAGCTTGCCACCTTCGGACCCTTTCCCATCGGTGGCCGCCAGTTCACCGAGGCCCTGGTGCAGTTCATCTGCGAGGAGTTCCGCCGCAAGTACAAACTGGATCCGCACGAGTCGCGCCGCTCGCTGGCCAAGATCCGCACCGCAGCCGCCAACTGCAAGCACATCCTGACCACGCTGCCCTCCACGCAGCTTTACATTGACTCGCTGATGGACGGCGTTGACTTCAACGCCCAGATGTCGCGGGCCCGCTTCGAGAGCCTCATCCAGCCGGTGATCAACAACCTCATCCAGCAGCTGGGCGAGTGCGTGGAGCAGGCGCAAAAGGAACATCCGGGACTAAGTAGCATTGACGACATTGTGCTGCTTGGTGCCACAATGCAGATTCCCAAGCTGCAGGCGGCGGTAGGCGCCCGCTTCCCTGACGCCAAGCTGCACAACAGCCACTCGGCGGACGAGGTGGTGGCCATTGGCTGCGCGCTTCAGGCCGTATGCCTGCTTGATCCGCTCGAGCAGCAGCTGCACAAGGAGGATGACTGTGTGGTGGCCGAAGATGATCTGTATATCTGGCATGGGAACGATGAGGCCAACGCCAAGTTGGTCCTTGGCAGGGGCAGTGTTTTGCCCGCCAAGATACGGATATCCTTGCCGCAATCCAACGAGGGACAGGGCGATAATGGAGATAATGCGGCGGCAAACTTTAAGCTGCGCGCTGGCGAGAGCGAGATCTTGGCCAGCCTGCCCGATAGCACGACGCCGGAGGATGGACTCTACCAGCTGGAGGTTGAGGTGGACATTGACGACAAGGACAACCAAGGCAACGTGGTGCCTCTAGTGCGATTGCGCTGCATGTGAGAGCCGGACTTGGATCCGGAGCGAAAGCGCCCTCGCCTAGTCTATTTATTGTTGCTAGCCTAATGAGTATAATACAGAAACACAAAATAAAGATAAAGCTGCAATTGACGATCTACTAATTAACGGTTCTATATTATATACTAAGCTAAAATTCAAGATGCGGGAGACTAACCGAATTGGTGTTGATAACACAGTCGTTGTCGACATGTGTAATCAAAAAGATTAATGGAAAAGTTCAACTGACAATATTTATATTTATTTTCACTTCTTAAAATTATAATTCTTACTTTAAACATTAATTTAAAAAGGTAATCAAAACTGCAGACTGGCAGCTTTGTGGCTGCGCTCTAGCTTGCGCAGGAACTCTTCAAAGACCACCACGCCCTTGAACATGCTGGTCTTCTTGTGGTCTTTGATCCGGCTCTTGTCCTCCGGCGCCTCCATGTAGCTCTTGCTCTTGTCGTCAAAGGCATTGATCTCGTGGAGCAGCTGGGTGATGGTGGGCACCGTAGTGGGATCGAACTTGGCCACAGCGCTAACGCTAAAGGGGACGCAGACCTTGCCGGTGGAGGGATGAATGCAGAATGGGGCTTTCAGCAAATGGTTGAAACCCCGGGTGACATTGATGTCCAGTCGTGGATATAGCAGTCCGAGCTGCACTTCCTGGACTATGTTCTTGAGCTTTCGGCTCCAGGCACTGGCCGTGGCGGTCTTCATGGAGTTTGAGTACTTGAGAAAGCTCTCCCAAACGAGCCGCGAGTGGGCGCCGTCCTCCAGGCTCTTTTGCAAGTAGGATTCTAGCTCGCCGCGGGCTGCATCGTCGGGAATCATTTGGAGTAGCTTGGTAACTCCTTTGGGCGTGCCAAAGAGATTCTGATCCTCCAGGATGATCTCCTCGAACAGGGGCTCCGCGATCTTGAGGGCTCGCTTTAGGCTGTGGTGCGTCCGATCCCCCATCGGGCATCTGGGCGAGTTTTTACCTCCGAAACTCACATAGGAGATGGGGTTGAGATACTCCGCCACGGCGTAGCGGCCACGTCCATCGAGATGTCTAGCCTGGTGATCGCAGACCCAGCAATGGATGCCTCTCCGCCCGGAGAAGACCCAGAGTATGTGCTCAAAGCCAAAGTCCTCGCGCAACGCAACATCCAGAATCCTGGCGGCCAGCACCATGAACTTCCAGCACTTCTGGCACACTTCCGCCTCGGAGCAGCAGGTGCGCACCGGATCGTAGTCCGTCATATCGATATCGAAGACCAGTTCGCGCTGAACTGGATTCAGTCCACCCGGAACAGTGCGAATATTCTTGGGTCTGGTGTGCATCACGGGTCCAATGTCCATTTTGACGGGGAGCTTCAAGCAAATCTCCTTCTCGAACTCCGCCTGGCTCTCAAAGCACAGGTATCTCAAGTAGATATCGTCGTGGAGGGTGAACGAAATCTCACGGTTGCAGAAGATGCCGTCCTCAGCTAAAGGAGGAATGTATAGTATAGGAGTGGTAGTGGAAAAATTGGAGTGGAAGGGTACACTTACTCAGTCCATAGGAGAGCCAGCGGTAGAAGGGCATGTGGGGAAAGAGGCGCCTGTAGTAAACGGGCAGCATGTCCATCAGCATTTCCCGATTATATTCTGGAACTGCGGTTGCCTGCACTTGCTGCTGGGGAGCCTGGTTCTCCTGATCTACGATTTCCTCGGGCATTTTTAGTGACTGAAACAAATATTTGGGGATATAAATTAATTCAGAGAAATTTAAATTAAATTTTGTATTTAGTTTTTTGTATAGTTTGTCGAATTAATAAAGCAAAATGTATCGACTTCATGATAAAAAACTAAAAATATATTAAAAAGTATGGTAGAAAAAAAAAAAAAAAAATTAAGGGGCATCCCATGTTACCTGTTTTGTTTTAAAAACAAGCAAATTTTTTAAAATTTTTTTAAATAAAAACTCGTTTCACAAAACCCAAGTAAAAACCATCAAAGTTCTTGTCGAAACCTTATATTTATATACTTTTTTTGTTTGATTTTTTCTTTTTCAAAGAGAGATACACGATTGGAGCTTACGAGTTACTGAAATATATATTAACGACATGCAATTGTTAAAAGTACGAGGCTAATTAATTGTCAGTTATGGGTCGAAATAAATCGAAACGCATCGAGCTAACACAATGGAATACCGCTGAATGAACCTGGTCAGAGGGTTCGTCCGATGATTGGCTTAGCTTACGATAGAAATATCTACGTGTACTGTATATATATATATTACTATATAATATGTGTCTACTTTACGCCTAGGTTAGATCATCGTTTGTGGTAGCTTAAGGATTAGAACACGAAGGGCGGCGGCCCCTTGGCATCAGCATCATGGAGCGGCGAAGGAGACCCAGCTTAATTACCGCCTCTAGGCCACCGTCAGACGGATGTCCTGCATCTTGTGCTGCTGCCAGGACTGCGCCGGTTGCCTGGGCGGTGCTGTATTGTACAGCGTCACCGAGGCAATGTGGCTGTTGGGCATCACCTCGAAGATCAGGTCCTGGTAGCCGTAACAGAAGGTGGAGCCAAACGGATTCGCCGTGTTCGTCGAGCTGGCCCGATGCAACACCACCGGGCGCTCCGAGGTGGCCAGCGATCCGCTGATCTCGTCCCACTTGGTGTAGGCGGTTATGTTCACATGATCCTGCTTCGTCGGCGTCACCAGGGCATGGCCACTGTCGCTCATGGACGGGTGGTCCGCCTGCAGCAGGAACTGGAACTCGCAGCGATGGTACATGTTGAAATTGAAATGGCCCGGATAGTTTGTGTGCAGGATGAACTTCTTGCAGGTCTGCGTCCTGGCGTCGAACAGCACATCGATGCCCAGGGTGAAATAGTTGAAGAAGATGTCGCTCCGCTTGCTCTGCGCCTGCCGATTCACACTCGAACTGTGGATCTTCATCTTGTCCTCGCTCTTGAAGAATATGCGATTGGGTGCGCCCAAGCTTGTGGCCACATCCTCGCAGCTATCGCCGAAGAGCAGCTCCCGCGTGAAGCACTGCCGGCGCGGCTCCAATGCCCGACCGGAGCCCTCCGTGAAGAGCTTCAGCTTCAGGCCCTTGGTGTGGCCAAAGGAGGTGCGGAGGACGCTGGCCGATTCCAAGTACATTTGTCGGTGATAGCAGGTAAGCGGCAGCGACGGCGCCCTATTCTCGGCCACATTGCTGCCCGCATAAAGCGACATCTTGGAGACCACGGGCGAGGCGCCGTTCAGGAAGACCAGGGAGCCCAGTCCGTGGGCGTAGCCCGAGTGCAGCTTGCTGTCCACCGGAAAGTAGAAGCTCAGCCCGCGGAAGTGCAGGGCAAAGAGCTGCTTGGCCGCATCGTAGACGCCCGGATGTGTGGCCCCGAACGAGTGCTCGATCTGCTCGATGCTGGGTAGGACTTCGGGAGAGTTGAAGTAGACGCCGCCGTAGCGCAGCTTCACCAGCTTCATGTTGAACACCTCGATTGTCTTGAGACGCTGTACCACGGGATCGAAGATCAGGCGGACGCCGTCCTGCGGCAGGTTGATGATGATGTCCACGCCCAGGGGATTGGTGTCCGAGTACAGGACCTGCACGCCCTTAATGATGCCCACCTGCGACTGGATAATGGCGATGGCCTGCGAGAAGTGCATCCCCAGGACAAACTCCCAGGCGTCGCAGCCCAGCGAGTTCTCAGGCAGGATCTCCAAGTCGAGCATCGTGCTGTTGGGGCGATCGTCGTTTGTTATTTGTTATTGTTTGCCTGCGCCTGCGAATATCGCCACCTACTGACCTTGATTGGTGAAATCAGCTGCGGAATGCGAATATATTCAAGCGAATATATGCGCACTTGGTTGCCAGGTAAATAGTACTATTTATTTCAGGCACTTTCTGTTTCTTTTTTTTATACAATTGTTTGGCCTTTGTCTGCTTCTGTTAGCGTATGATTTCTCCCGTTCTCTTCGCACAATTACGCAACGCAAGTGAATTTGTTTGGTTTGTGGGTCTTTAGCAACTTTTCGTGCCCTTTGGCGTAGCGTTTAGTTGTTTTCTTCTACAATTTCGGACAAAGGCGAAATGCGCAGCAGAAAAAATGAGATAATAACAAAGTGGCGGTGTTGCCGGATCGTCCGCGGCAGCTGATTTGCGAAATTGCAAAACAATCGGGGTGTGGTTGCAAAACTTATTTAAAATATCTACTTATATACTAATTTCTCTAAAAATGTAAATTTACTGCCTTAATTAATTGTGTAGACTATTTAAGAACATTTTCTAGCAATTGCCTAATTACTTTGATTCAGCTGGCAACACTGCCAGGAGAAGCAACAGCTGATGCGTTATTTTTCGCGCGCTTTTTGTGGGTAGTAAAATGAGTATTTTAAACTTACTTTTTGGGCTTGTCAGGAATGTTTTGAATAGACTGGCAGTTTTTCAACCTTCTGGAGTAAGTAATGCTCCACTTTAAATACTTTTTGCTTTTTAATTATGTTTGTTGAAGGATAAAGTTGAGTTTTTCGTCGCACACCACTTCGCACCGTGCCTGTAAATAACAACTGTTTTGTGACCACTACCAACACTACTCTCCCGCCGCTTACCAACACCGAAGAAATACTTGGCGGAATTGTATGGAATTTGTTTGTTTATTCCTTAATACAGCCCACTTTTCGCTTAATATTATAAAAGACGTATAAAACCATCACTTGCACAACATACCCAACTATCAGACACTTTGGACCCCATTCTCCGGACACGTCGCCCCGCATGTGGGGCAGCAAAAGCTGGCATCCGTCAAGACATTGGCGCTAAGGCAGTAATAACAATAGATGTGACCACAGCCCATGTGGTGGGGCAGCGTGGGACGCTCCCCGCAGAAGGTGCAGGTAGTGCTCGCCGTCATCTTTGGTGCCAGGAGCTCCACGCCACCGTCTCTGTCCTCCAACCGTCGACCAGTTAACTGCTTTCCGAAGGCCCAGGACTTGAGCACCCTTTGCAGCTTGCGGAAATTGATGATGGGCAGCACAAGCCCAAGGATTTCCTATATGAATCAATAGGATATTAAGGCACACAACTAAAACCAGGTTAGACTCACCATGAATCCTCCCCAGAGCAGCTCGCGCGTCAGATATTTGTAGCCAATGTCCCTCCTCTGGTTATTTCTCAGACTAATGTAGTCCAGGCCCAGCATGTAATCCACCAGCGTGGGTTTCCGGCCTGTCTTCAGGAACCGAAAGTAGTTGAGGATATTTAGCACCAGGGCGCTGTTTTCCGCCCAAGTAATCGCCTGACTGAACCACTCCACTCGCCTGGTAAGCCGCCTCTCCTCCCAGCTCTTCACGTAGCCCGGCAGGACGGTCAGGGCAAAGTGGAGCACCAGCCGGGACACGGTTAGCTTCTCGGCATCGTAGGCGAGGACCAGCAGCTGCTGGCCAAAGGTGGAGCAGCGCTTGCCCACGGAACCAAACCAAATGGCCGACTGGATGAGCAAATCGAGCTCCGGTTGGATTTTGATGAACAGAATGGGCTAGAAATAGGAGGAGCTTTAGGAGGTTTCCCAAGGGTATCTTAATCCAAATGCTCACTGATAAGGCCTGCAGGTTTTCCAGCAAACTATCGCGGATAAGGCGGGTAATGTCCTTGTTCAGATAAATGGCATCTATCTGAAAGGTAAACAAAGTCCAATTGTACACTTTTAAGTGATGGCTTTTTGGAATTCAAGCTTACCTGATTCACCCGAGGAACGTATTTATTTTTCTCCAGCATTTTGTTTATATTTCAGCCATTGGCTACCTATTCATTTGGATCTTTTTTTTTATTTATCTGTACTCTGCCCTCTCTTATCAACAATGTGCAGCGACATAGGGTTGTCGAGTGTTCGAAATGTAAGCCAAAAACAGGGGAAACTCGAAAAATGAACATTCAAAAGAGAGAACAAATTTATCATTACTATAGCCGGTAATTTTATTTTCAAGAGATTTAATACAGTGGCTAGCCTAATTTTAAATTGTTTCAAGTCGAGGCTCCTCTGTATCCCTATGACCAATCGATATTTTTAAACAGTGTTGGTAAACATCAAACTAGCCAAGGCGCGTAATTTTAAACTTCCAGGAAAATAAAACTTATTTGTTTCTTAATTTATTCACAATAAAAAAAATAGCTAATGTATCAAATCACGCCACAGGTTTCTACAACTCCTGTATTGGACATTTAGGAAGCATTTCATGCAACTTTTCAAATAAGACTTATGCAATTTCAGTCAAAACAAAACGAGGCGGCGTACAACTTGTTTGGGAGCCGGAAAATATGTCTAACTATGTCTTGCAATCGCCTTTATTGCCGTTAACGTCTGGAAACGCACAAAACCCGTTGGTCAGGCTCGACATTTTAGCCATTTTCTTGAGGAGTACAAGTTCAATGATTGGCCCCGGCTGCTGTAAATTATGGTCAGTGGTCGGGTGAGTTGTGATTTTATAAAAAGTACATAATTCACACTTTATTACACAATTTACAATTCGTTCGTTCGATCTCTGTAACAAGTTTTACATTTTACGAGAAGACATAAGTATACATTACAGATAACAGATTACAGTTTAAAGTTTATAGATTACAGATTACAGTTTAAAGATTGGTAAATTCGTCTGAGCAGGTAGTGATGACTAAGGATCAGTTGAAAGCGGAAGATACACGTAGAAGTTATTCGCTATCACAGAATAAAATACAATATACAAAATGTTAATGAAGTGGGCATGGCCACGAGGGAGGTCCTGAAGTCTAGTGAAGGTCCCTCCCCGAATGGTCCGTGGCATGTGTGTGTTTGCTGATGTCCTAATTACGAGATATGAAGCTGATTCCATGGTCGATCGATGTGGATCCTCATAATCCTTCTCCGTCTACTTCTCCTTCTCCTATATTTCGTCCCTCTCCTCCTCCGGCTGATGAGTAATTTGGCTAACTCTAGTGAGCAGTGATTCCCTCCTTAGTAGTGATGATCGTGCAGCTCCTCATGGTGGTGCACTGGGGCAGTCTTGTGGACCACGGCATTGAAGCCATTGTGCTTGTCGGCGGTGTAGTCCACGGTGCGAATGGAACCGTCGGGCTCCACCAGCGAGTACTGGCCCTTGACGGTGTCACCATCGCGGGTCTCGTGCTGGGACTTCACATCACCGGTGTGGAAGTCATTGACTCCGTACTTGAAGGCGTACTTGGGAGGGGCCTGTAAAAAATGTTTAGATTTATTTTGGGATCCAAGAAATAAGGTTAATTCATGTTTGAGAACATCAGAAACCCGTATTTATTAACTATTTTCTAATGTTTTTGTTTAAATATTCTGCAACCCTTTTTCTTAATAATATTTTCCCAACTCACATAGTAGTCCACATGCTCGTCATGCCCCTCATGCTCGTGGGTCTCGTAGTGAGGCTGCTCGTGATGCACATGCTCGATCTGATGATGTCCATGGTCCTCACCCAAAGAGATGCGCTCAAGCTGGTGATGACCGTACTCGTGAATGGGCTCTGCCTCGTGGTGGGCCAAATGCTCATAGCCATGGCTCTCCTCGTAGTACTGGTGCTCCAGCGGATAGGCAAGGCTCAGGCACAGGGCCGAGGCGAAGATCAGATACTGTAAGATCAAAAAGGCAGGTGCATAATTAGCAAGCGGAGCCCAGACTCAAGACATAAGACCCAAGACCCCAGAGATCAGAGCCCGAAGCCCAAAGCCCGTAGCCCGGCTAATTGTTTCCGTTAACGAAGTGGAGGCGAGTGGCGACTGTTGCAATTAGCGGTGGCCAATTCGCGTGGGTGTAAGAGCTCAAGGGGTCGGGAATGTACATAGTTATCCGTGTAGTGGCTGCATTTAAGGTAAATACTTGAGGTTTTCCCCTAATGAATTCGTAATGAATTCCTATTTGCTGTGGTCGGCTGAGTTTATTGTTTGTCTTTACGTTTAGTGGTTAGTTTGTGGTTTTCTGACAGCCTGCAAATAAGTTGGTTAGCTCAGAGGGAGTACGGTTAGCAAAAGCAAAATTTAAATATTTAAATTTTAAGCTGTCGTTTTGCTGTTAACTAAAATGATTAACCTAGTCGGACTTTTTGTTAGGCCTTTTCTTGCAGATAGTTTAATTGTGGTTTCTATAAATGAGTTTTTAAATAATTTGTAGATGTTTCTGTATCATTTAGTATATTGTAATTATTTAAAACAAAATAAATTTAGTAATATGGGCAGCCATTACTGCCTGACTCCTTCCTTGGGAAATTTCTAAATTTAACCACACTTTAAGCCACATCCTTAAGCTAATATCCTTTGCAAGCACAAGTTTTAAACTGTATTCCATTACTGATTCACCAATTCACTGTTTGCTTTGGCATATCCTTCAAGGATATTTCTGTTACAGTTCATTTTTCACACTGAGGAAGCGATATCCTTAATCCTTGACTGCTGCTGCTTCTCCTCACCTTGAAGGCCATTTTAGTTTGAATTTATTTTAGTTCGCGCTTTGTTTGGAGATCACAAAACAAAAGGTAGCTGTAGGATGACTGCACGCAACGACTTTCCACCACTGAATAATGTGCTTGCAACGAAAATGCGCCGCTTTTATATGTTAGGAAGAAAGTGAATCGGCTGCCAGCAGTGATGGTGGTTCACTCGATCGGTGGATCGTTGGATCGGCGGTGGTTTAAGCAGCAGCGGCGGCGGCGGTGGCTCGGGCAGCGACGTTGCCGTCTTTGGTGAGCGGAGCGTCTTTTGAGCCAAATGTAAAACAGTTCAGGCCTCGCTGTTTGCCATTGTTTGGGGTTTGATGTTTGCTGCCCAATGCACTTAAAAGAAAACTTGAAAGAAAATCTATTCGAAATTCGGAATTTGTTAAAATGATCAATAAAAGCATATTTCTTAAATAACTTTCTTGGGAAATAATTATCCCAAAACGTATAAATTTCCTGTGCTTTCAAATCAATCGTGAAACATATTTTCTAAGGTTTGTTTCAGTCTTTTCAAGCTCTGTTTCTTCAACTAAAGGCATCCCTGGACTTATTTTTTCCCCCAGTGCCTGTTGTCCCAGGACTCTTTGTGTGTCATTAGTGACGCATGCGATGGCGTTGATAAGTCGTCATCGGCGTTGTTGATCGGCAGTTGCAGTTGCAGCTGCAACATTGCCCCGCTCCGTTCCGTTCCGGCGTTTGTTAATAATATTTTTTGGAATTTTCGTTTTGGCCAACTCTCAGCCTATTTGCATTGCAACTCCATAGCTCAGTGGAGCTGCTGCTCTGCAAGTACGCTCATTAAACGCAGTTTGACCCAAATTTTCGGCCTGATGATTTCTTTCGTGGCTGCTGCTGGGCAAAGTGTGTTTTTTTTTTCGAGGCAACCTTCTATTGCGGCAGCCTCCGGTTAATCGTTTACCTTTAATGCGCTGATTTTCGTAAATCTTAAATCGTAAATCGTAGATGGTAAATGGTAAATTGAATTGGACCTGCAGGCTGCCGGGTTGGCGGGCTCAATAAAATGTTGTAATACTTAATTGTTGGGCATAAAAGCAGAAAAACAGAAGTATTGTTCCACATACTTGGGCTGGCCTGTAGTTCGGAGTCAAAGTTAAGTGCCACAATTGCATTGTGGCGGGCTAAATTAACCAATTTTTAGTGGGTCTTTCGTCAATTTGCAATTGGATGATGGCGCTAATTAGCCACCGAAGCGTGGAGTTTTCCGATTTGAGGGTTCTCACCTCGAAGGTTGTGACTGCGACAGTCGTTTTGTTAAGTGCACTCAAGTGACAGAAAGGTATTTTGCTCTTCGGCAACATTACGAGCTGGTGTAATTTTCTGTAATGGAAGCGAAAATCAAGGTCGCTGACAAAAAAAGGTAAGATAAATGGGGTTTTTTCAAGTAGTTATATATAAATTTAAACTAAGTCTTAGATTTAATACCTGATAAACATCATAATCAAAAAATTCAGGTAATTTCTGTAGAAAATAGATAAATAATATGAAGATTTAATTTTCGACCCTATAAATTCTTTAAATTCTTAAGTAAGTAAGTAATTGTCTATCTTAATCAACAGCTTTAAGCTTATCTCTCAAACTCCAATATTCTTCACAAATTCCTTTGAATTTTCCCATCATTTCACACCATACGCTTCGAAATTTCCTGCCCATCATCCACTCATTCAACCATTCCATTCCCATATCGGCAATCTGGTTCATAGGCAAGTTGTTTGCCAATAACTCGAGAAATAATTTGGTTTAAATGCGGATTTCGTGCAACCACTTTGCATAGCCCCGATTCACAGGCTCGGCAAGATGCCATAGACATGGATATGGATGTGGATGTGGATGTGGAATTGGAGTCCAATCCAATCGGATCAAATCGAAACGAAACGAAATGACATCTCGGGTTGATGTACTCTTAAATGCAGACACAATTTTAATTGCTATATTATGGTCGACAACGTTTGACAACATTGCGAGACATGACAAACCGCCAAGCAGGGGATGAAAAGCAAAACATTTTCGTTTCTGTTATTTTTTGTTTGCACGTTGATTACCAATCCAATCCGCCACAAATCCCGAAGCAGCACAAGAAATATGGCAAATAAAATAAATGCTTAATTATGGCCCACGATTTGGGGTCTACGTCTCCTGATTTTGTTTTTTTCTTTCCAGCGTTGGCGTTGCGGCAGGTGCAAGAAAAGACCAAGAAAAAATAAAATAACGCAAGTCAACATGCCACACTCGACTCACACTCGGCCGACGACGAAGTCGTCTTTGGTGCATTCCAGCACATACACACATGAGCCGCAGCGTTTCTGCCGCTGCATTTGGCAATTCCGGCGAAGAGCTGAAAATTTAACGCATTGCTGATACAATTTTCTGGTATATATTAATGGAATTTTTATAGAGGGTACATGGAGAATGGGAATATGAAGGGTAATCTACTTAATTTTAATTATTTTTTTAATACTATGAAATATTTATAGCAACTGAATGGTAGTTTGTAAATATCTTACAGTCTTTTCTATATTATTATTATTATTTAAGTATTATTACAATTACAATTTCGCAGGGAAGTTGGTTAAATAAAATAAATTTATTGTCTTCCCTAGTGTATTTAGTTAGTCCCATAATTCATTAAGATTTTCTCTCCAATTTTGCTTTGTTATATGCAACATTTTTCGCTTCATTTCGCCTGCTAGTTATCGCCTCAAAATAGTTTTTATATATTTTTCCCCCGACTGTCGTCGTAATTGCACACAAAATTTCATTTTGTATTTGCTCTGCTCATGCGCCTTGGCCAGCAGGTGTTAATTTTTTGGTTAGCCATAGTTTAGATTCACTGGCCTGGCCAGAGTGTGGCTTACTTTTACCCAGAGCACTCTTGGCCACTCAATCAATTCCCACTCACAAAAGTGAAAAGTCAAAGCGCTGCTGTGTTGTTGGTTATGCGCATGCGCGCATGTAACAGCTGCAGGTAAGCAGACCAAGCAATTACCTAGTAACTCATATTTACCGTTAGACATTTAGTACATGCATTAACTTGGCCAAAAGCAGCCGAACTGCTCCTGCCGCAATGTATTTCTGGCATACATTTGCGACATCGGGGGCCCAAACAAAAAAATAAAAATAAAAACAAAACAATGGAATAAAGTTTGTTACACATAAAGAAATTAGTAGTGAACTTAAAGGTGAGTACATAAATAAATTCAGAAAAGTAAAAAAAAAATGTGAGCTTGAAATCACAAAATAATTATGGTATACTTTCTGATTTAAGAAAAAGAAAAGATTTTAGTAAATGGGAAAAAAAGAATCAAGAAAATGTTGACCTTTTTATAAACAAACAGATTGATAATAACTTAAAAATTATTATTACTATTGATACAGTTTTTTAAAGTGCACCTGAAGCGATCGTTTGGCAAACACACAACAACAATGGCTGGCAATCAGCTGCAAACTTTGACTTTTGTCTCATTGTTTCATATTTATTAGAGTCCCGGCTGAAACCTTACAACTTAACAAGCCAGCGACGCGTGCATCTTTCCCAAATCCAAAACAAAACGAAAAAAAAAACAACACTGCTGTGGGAATTGGTTTTGCCGGCACTGTTGCTCTTTTAATGGTTATCCTTTTATGCAGCTTGACTTACGCAACTCAATATACAAAAAACAGCAGCGATTGGGACTCCTGTAATTGAAAATTACACTCGAAGAGCCGCCAGGGCATTCCAACGCATTCGATTGCCGGCAATTTATATTAATTTATTTGAAGGCAATGGAATAAAACACGAATTTACTGGGGACTACCCGCCTGGTTTAAGCATGAAATATGCGTGTGTGTGGCCAAGAGGAAAATGGCAGAGAAATATTTTGCTAATTGCGAGCGCACATTGAACTTACAAACAGCAGCAAGCTATAGTGGTTTTTCTACGTTTTCCTCAGCGATCCTCTACATCCGTCACACAGTGCGTATGTGTAATAAAGCGGCAAGTGGTAAGCAGCTCGGAAAACAAGTTGAAGCGGTGAAAATATCAACACATGTCCACCCATTTGACACATTTGGTGGAAAATAATTGCTTGTTAAATGCATCGGTCACACCGTGTGTATAATAAATATTTGCTAATACTATTAACATAATTATTTATAATTATACGAGTTTGTTAAGTTTAAACAGGAAATGTTTTCAGGGGGAAGTATATTTCAAGAAATATATGATACCCGGTCTTTAGAGTTAAAAGGATGCTGGAAAACCATCTTTCTAGCAACATTTTCTGAGCAACAATAGCTCTACATTCTTGTGTTTTCCGCCAGATAAAGTTTGGGCTATTATATTTATTATTATTACTTTATTACTTCACTTTAAAAACAGCATAAATAACATTATTAAACATGGTTATGTGCATATCTTTGGATACCGTATATCTCACAGTCGGACACACTTAGATATACTTTTTTAGTTGATTACAATTGTTTAAATGATATTTCAAAACATTTTGTTATTTTAATTATTTTATAAATATAACAACAAAATAAAAACATTTAAAATAAGGTCTTGATCCTATCCTTTTAATATGTATAACTTTAATTATTGTTTAACATATGGTTTTCCATTCCCAATTTAATATTTCAACACCTTCTATTAAGTTATTTATTCAACTTTTAATTTTTATGCCAAATTTTACGCCCCAAACTTGGCACACACATACTATTCCCCCGAATGAACATTAGCCTGGATAATCTCTGTCAGCTTCAATCTGCGCATTCTTCATTATTCAATCGCATCCAGAGCCGTCATAGCCGTCAGCTTTGATTATGCACTCGCGGAGAGCGCCGGCCGTGATATAACTGCCGTCGAAGCATAATCTGAAAAGCCTTTCAACGGTAACAAATAATATTCACTTGAATTCGGTGCTGTAACCAGCCGAGGCGGCAATTGCACCCGCCCATCAGCCCCGCGAGAGTTGAGTCTTAAGCCTCGTCTCTGGCTTCAGCTGGCTGCTGGCGTTGACATAATAAATAGCCGAAGAAATTAATTAAATGCAAATTGCCAAATCACATAATCATATCATATGGCAGCTGGGACACTCTTATTCCAATCCCCTCGTGTGCCTGTGTGGAGCAACACGCGGAAAAGTGGCAAGATTGTTGCCGAGACTTGTCTCGCGGCCGCGCTGCAATTTTCCAATTGATTTTGTTGCAGCTCTCTAATTGTATCATTGACTAATCAAAATATTTACGCTTTGCATTCGCAGGCCTTCGGTAATTGTTAAATATTTTAATTTCACTTCGGCGCGAGTGCCACTGCCATTTTCACACGTTGAGGAAATTGGGCGGCGTTGCCGGGGCTTTTCCCATGGCGACTTCCTTGGAAAGTCTGTGTGTTTGTGTCTGTGGCCGTGCTGTCTCATTAATTAAGCGCCAATTGAATGAGTGTCGCCCTCTCGGCAACTTCCTACAATGAAAAGCGATATTTGCCTTTTGCTTGTTACTTTTTAACTTTTTGCTCGGCGGAGAAAAGTAGGTTAAATACTTTTACCTTATTCGGCAGCCGGCTAATTGCTGCCATTTTTGGCATCTCTGGGTTTTGTTTTTCCTGCTGCCACTGCCAGCGCAAAGATGTGGCCAAATTAACAACTTTTCAAGCGCGCCCGAACCGGATATTATGAAATTTACCTGTTTCGGCCATATCGAGATTATAAAATGGCTAAATTTATGCAACCGTCGCCGGGACTGGAAAACAGGAGCTGATATGCCTGAAAACCAGCTGCAGCTCCCAGCCCCCAAATCAAGTTGTCAGCGTGGACATATTTATGGAATAAATCACGCATTTTATTAGGTTTGGCCGCAGGGACAACGCCCACGCCTTGGTCTCAAGTTGAAGTTGAAGTGCAACTGGGACAGGAGAGAGGCAACTCGTAGCGACCCACTGTGCGGCTACGTAATGTAGTGTAGTTCGCTCACATTACGTATACGTCCCGCCCTAGACGAAATCGAAGCGAATCGCAAGCACACTTTCACGGAGCCACCCAGTGGTGCACCCAAGTGGTGCAAGCCAAGTCGATTGCCTCAGCAATTAGTTAATGACCGAATGAATATATATGCCGCAAAAGAAAGAAACGAAACGTAATGAATTGGAATGGAATGAAAAGTAGCAGCAACTAAATTAGCATACAATAAACCGAGACTGTGGGGCCTGGCCAACTTTCCCTTAAGAAACCACATAACATATAATTGTAATTAAATAATGGAACTCCAAAAAAACACAAGAATCGAGCTATCAAAGCATATCCCATATCCCATAAATGAGATGTATACTAACCGATCCCCGGGGCTGGACTCTTCCCAGCCAAGCATAAAAGTGAATGTACCTCCGATACAAATTCGTGGGCAATAAAAATCCCACTATAAACAAATGTAAAATGCTAAAAACAATACCAGATACACTTTAAAGTGTTTGGAGTGCTTTTGGCAGCAGATTTCGCAATCGACGGCGAGTGTGCGTGCCACAAATTTAAGCTGCCGCAATAATGGAATAATAAATCAGCATAAATATGCATCGGATGCGAGAGATAGTGGGGAAAAACGAGCAAAGAAAGCCGCAACGAAACCGAAATCAACATGCATTTCGCATTTCCTTCCGTTTTTTGCCTCGCCATGGAAACGCATTTGGAAATTTGGAGCAATTAATGGCAAAACCATTTGCACTTGGACTGGAACGTGATCCGGCCGATGTCTTCCTGAATGCGGGGAATATCCCAGCCGTGGGGGAGCCAGCCCCAAACCCAACCCAAACCCATCGTGGGCGACACAAATTAACCCACAAAAGCATATATAAAACCACTTCAAAGGCGGCTAGCGACTTAGATTGGGATCAAGACGCGGCGGCACCAATTTTGCACCCGGAAGATATTCAAAAAATGCCATGCTGTGTATGTGTCTCACCTTTATTGCAGCCTCAATTGGCCTGTGCAGCGTGTGGAATTCTTTTGTTGCCTTTTTTTTCGGGCTAATGGCTAAATTGCGATCACTGTTTTTTATGGCCCAGATACTGGCTCCAATAAAAAGTGAAAGAAGCTTACCCAATCGCCTAGAGAGGTTTGACTAATTTTGGTTAAATAATAATTTAATATCAATCAGCTTTGAAGTTATAAAAATGTTTACCACTACATTATAAACTTCATAAGGCACTTGTAAAGAAAGTTACTCATTTTCACTTGTTTAAAACACAAAAAAACAAACGTATATTATAATTATTTTAAGCCATTGATTAACTTTCTTTAATTTTTCATCCGTAGCCTTGAGCTTTAAAATGTATTTGCATTTAATTTTTATTCATTTCTATATATATTTATTTATTAAATCTATATTTAATTGATACTCATCTGAAGTCGTATTTATCTTTTAAACATATGTTTCAATAATTAATAAACAGTTTTATACTTAATTTAACCATCTTTGTAGACTTTTTCTCAGTGAATTTCTAGCAGTTCGGACATTTACTTTGGCCTGGCTTCACTTAGATCGGGTATATTGGCCAGGAATTCCCTCCGATTCGCTTCAATTGTTCGCTGTTGCCAATTTGCATGGCTGGGAGTAGCATTGTCCAGTGGCTTAGGAGGTGGCAGGCTGGACTCTGGCTCCTCTACCTGCGGAGCCTTCTCTGCATTGTTTGTCTTTGCTTTGTGGTATTTGGAACTCTCCGATTTCTGGGGTTCTGCAGACTTGCTGGACTCGGTGGTCGCCTTACTGACCTCCTGTTCTACTGCCAGTTGGAATGGAACAAGGGGAAACTGCTGAGGTATCACATTTTGAACCGGCATAACACGGCTGGGAGTCTTGCCCTGGATCACATCGAGCACAGCTGGCTTTAGAACATCCTTAGTCACATCAATGTGGTTCAAGTCGAGGCCATGCTGCTCTTTCAGTTGCTGAGCCACATGATCCGCCACATGGGACACGGTCACATTGAGGTGGCTTTTAGGATCCCAGGTAATGTTGGTAGGAGACTCCATCTTGCTTCTGTCCACCAGGATATCGGGTCTCTGGGTGGGCCATACTGCCTTTAGCTTTTCATCGCCTTCTTTGAAGCTGTGCATCTGGGCAGAGTAACCTTTCTGCTCATCCGCTGTGTACTGGGTGACCTGGATGACTCCATCGGGGCGGGCATAACCGTAGCTGCCCTGGATGCTGCCATTCACGAAGCGTCGTTCCTCACGGAACTGTGTGTTGTGCGTTTGCGGGTCATCGATCTCATAGCCAAAGGCATAGGTATTGGGACCTATAATTTACAATTAAAAAAGGGTTTAAAGTTAAGAAATGTATAATTTTTTTATTTAATATATTGCCTACCATAAGGCTCGTGCAGAAAATAGTGGCTAACTTTGGCTTTTTCACTTTCATTTTTAGCTGCTGTCTTGGCATAGGCTTCGCTCTTTGCTGGCACTGCACTGGCCAACGTGGCGTATACTTTTGTGATTAGTACTACAAGCTGGGAATAGGGGAACATTTAAGGCATATATTCGGGCGTTTAGTTGGTTGAATAAATAACTAAACGCTAGCTTAAAGCTTAGGTAATGGAAAATAGATCAAGATTTATGTTTTCCTTATTATTTTAGCACTCCAATTATATTTTTTTGAATTTATTCCATGAGGTTTTATGAGTATATATAATTCTAGATTATGTAGACATATTTTTATATATCGATAATATATTAATAATAAAAATTAATAGAATTTGGGGCAACATTTGCGAGTTGTTTTTATTTATTGTTTTATTTTATATTCGTGTATTTAATTATCTACATTATATAATTCTTTTGTTTGCAATTTAAACTTATGTTTGATTGTAGATTAAGTTATTTATAAGTATTTTTTATTTGTTTATGTATATGTTATTTACATTTTCACTATATTTTTCCTTTTTTTTTATTTTAATACATCAATTTACAGAACTCTCACTTCCTAAACTCATTCAAACCTATTGATTTTATTTCAAATTCTTAAGTTCTTTGCCATTTTGTTCCAAAGCACTTACAATAAGCCAAAACAAATTGGACAAACATCCCATTATGAATACTGATGACTTTTCCTTAAACTTTTATAAACATTTATTTCGTTTTTAGCTTTTTGGCCGACGAGTTCCGTGTACTTTCGATCGCTATTCAAGACTGAAGAACCGAGAACCCAAATTGCCAGGGAGAAGCCCTGCAAGTGGGTGCGAACCCCTTATTAGAAATACTTCACCGGAATGCTAAGTAATTTTCGCGTTTTTTGTTTGTAATAATTATGGCCCCGTCATGCTAATCTTGCCGACCTTCGTGGATATTTCTTAAGCCAACCAAAGAAAGAGGAACAGATAGATATTTTTTTAAATATGATTTTTTATTTATTTTTTTTTTTTTAGTTTTCTTTTTCTATTTCCATAATAACGTTTTTCGCATTTCGTTTGCTGTTTGCTGCTGTTGTTGCTCTTGTTTTTTGCATACAAATGTTTATGGGGAATATATAGTACATAAGTGTAAGGCTCAAATGAACTTTTGAGACGTGAGAGACATGTGAGAGTTGTGGTTTACTTTTCGTCTATCCTCCTTAAATGAGTACAATGATATTAATTATATTTTTTTGTGGCTTTTTCGTACATTTTTTCATCGTTTGTCGTTTATAATTAAGCTGCATAATGTTTATAAATACACAATAAATGTGAAAAATACTAAATGCAAAAAATGAAACTAGATACAAAGGTGTGTCAGACTGAGAGTGAGTGAGTCGGTGAGTCGGTGAGAGAGACAGACGGAGAGAGAGACAGTTGAGTGAGTGAGAGAGTTTGAGGAAAGTGGCGGAATAAGGACACGAGAAGGATAACAGGGACTACAGAGAGTACTAGCTACTAATGCACAATGGCCGGCCATTTCAGGATATGTACAGCGTGTTCAGCGCCTGCCAAACCATCGGGGATCCCGCCATGGCACACAGTTTGGCTCTGAGGGAGCTAGCACGCCCCTAACACGAGCTCTCTTCGGGGCGTGGCAGTTCGGGGATCCTCCGCACACAGTTTGGCCCAGACACCGCCCGGGGCTTCCAGGGGAAATAGCAAATAGAGAGCAGATATAGTTAAGGAACAGATAGAGACAGATCACATAAATATATTACAAAAGTTGAGCTTCGGAAAGTGGAAGACAGAGAAAATAAATAAAGTATGTACAAAGAGAGAGATAGGGGAGAGAAGCTATCCGCGAGAAGCCCTTCCAGCTTATCCTTATCGCTATTATCCTTGTATTTCTCGTCGGCGTGCAAAAGTTTGCCTTGGGAAATTGGTTCTGGTTAATCGTACGTACATATATATACAGAGAAATATATAACATTTATCATATATCATATGGGAAGAACTCTGTCTCTCCAATAATAAAACTCCAATCTTCGTTATCCATCAGGGTCGTCCTCCGCGATCAAGTCATTCCGAATGCCAAGTCGTTATGAATTTGCTTTGAATATGATTTCCTGGTTTTCTTTATGTTTCTGTTTTCTTTTTCGTTCGTTTTTCCTTCGTCCATGCCATGCCAGGATCAGCCGGGTGCCGGGTTTCCGCCTCCTAAGGGCGGTCCCGTCCTAAACTCTTAGCTACGCTTACTTACAAAAGAATTCTCGTTGTTTGTTTATAATTTTTTTTTTGTGGTTTTTTCATCATTTTCTGTTTGTGGTTCCTATGAAGTTGCTGTTGTTGTTGTTGTGGTGGTGGATGGTTGGGAGCAAGAGGGAGAGCACCAGAAGGGGTGACTGTGTCAGGCTCCTCGCTTGCTCGCTTAGTAATGATGCAGCAGGGGGGCGTGTGCCAGGACGGGGGCATGCACCACCGGCGCATGGGCAATGATCTTGGTGGGGGCGGTCTTGTGGACGACGGCATTGAAACCGTTGTGATCGTCAGCGGTGTAGTCAACGGTGCGCACGGAGCCATCGGGCTCAACCAGGGAGTACTGGCCTGGAATAGGGAATTTTGGATAATATGGAGATTAGAATTGAATGTGGACGAGAAATACGTTTATTAATATTGTTATGATCATTAATTTATAGCATTTATATTGTAAATAAACTGAAAGCATTCACACTTTAAACTTCACAGATGAATGTTTTACTAAAATTACTAGTCTAAACCTAATTTGTAGTAGTATTAGCTTAAAATATTCTCAAAAAAGTTAAAGAATTGTATCAGTTCATAGAAAATCTTAACCAGTTGTTCTCTATTTTTCGAATTTGAGCGAGAAATAAATAATTCAATAAATTAATAAATAAGTTAATAAGGTAGAAGAAATATTCTACATTACTACGTTGTAAATTAATAAATATATGTATTATTATTATTCAAATAACAGACTCTCTTTGGCTGAGATTTTATTAATAGTTAAGATAGTTCGTTGCCTAAGTCATTTGTTTTAAGACGCTAAATTTTGAATCTAACTTTAAAAAATGTAATCCACTACATATATATAAATGCTAGAAGCTGTGTTAGCAACTTGAAAAGAATTTTACGTATTTATTTCGGGTGAATAATTTCAAGTTCGTTGCCTAAGTCATTCGTTTTTGGATAACAAATCAAGATTTAACCAAATAAATTAGGAAAAAAACGTAAAATAAATATGAAAAGGATAAAAAAGGAATATAAAAACCATTGAAATAATTTGTTCTTTAATTTTGCAAGTACTCATCCTTAGTATTTTGTTTTTGTGCTCTAAAATATAACAAATAATTGTAAAATCACATTTTTAAGACCCCTTTATGATCCTTTCCGCTCAATATCTATATATTTTACTACCTTGTAATTTTTCAAATATTTTACTATTGACCACTTACCCTTCACCACATCACCGTCACGCTCCTCAGCCTGCGACTTAATGTCGCCGGTATGGGGATCCTTGATACCATAGTTGAAGGAGTACTTGGGATAGGCCACCGGCTCGGCATGGACGGCATGGACTGCGTGCGTCAGGACAGGCGCATGATGCACCAACGCCGGGGCATAGTGGCCCAGCTCGATGGGAACGGCCTGGGCGGCGGCAAACAGCAGAGCGATGGCAACAAAGTACTAGAGTGAAGAAGTGAGTGTCAGGATCGGGGATTCGGATTCACTTGGGGGTACCTAGGGGTTTTTTGGATTTATCTTTTAAGGGGGGAACAGGCACACACCTTCATTTTGTGTTTTTTTCGAGCACGAACACGACACGCGAACACGTAGCTTAGTTAAGGACGAAGGACGACTGGACGCTGATTCCTGTGCAGGAGGCTGTATCTGAGGAGAGCTCGAGCGAGTGAGGACCGTTAAGAGCACGAAATCGTTAGCTGAACTGATGTCTGCAACGATGACCAAAAGTATTTATATACGCGTCGGCCGTCGACGACTGCAACCCGACTGCACAGACGACGGCTTGGTGTCGGCTCGGATCTGGCGGCTGCAGCTGCCACGGGCGGGTGGCTGGGGGTGGCCAGCCATGGATGCCAGATGCAGATGCCAGCTGGGGAGCGGGGGGTAAGGAGTCGAAACTGAGGCCCAACCGAACCACGCATGTGCCACAACAATGATCTCTGGCGAGAGGTGCGGCATTTGTTCCGCGGGCCGAGAAGGCGTTCGCTGGCTCGTTCGGTGACTTAGTTTCGCTGACTGTTTGTCTGCGATGACGGGGCTGCAATTGAAAGCGACACTTTTGCTTTGGCTCTAATGATCTAAGCTCTTTATTTATTGATTTGCCGACATAATTACGATCGTGGCACGGTCGAAAACTATATATATTTACCATATGTATCAGTATCTGTGGCAATCAAACGGGGCGTCGTTATAATTACCACGCCAACGCCGCAAGTGCTGCGTACTGCGTACCGCGTTTGTGCCACGCAATTCGTTGCCCGACATTCTTTCGCCCAACTCCAGTTCGAGTTCCGAGTATTACCACGATCTCGGGGAGAACTGCCAGCGGAATTTCGATATTGGCAAATAGCTTGACAGGGCTCTAAGCAAATCAAACGCCGCCCGATCAATATCTTTCGGAGTCATGAGACATGAGTTTGTCGCCAAGATTGCCAGAAATGATAAATATTGGATGGAATTCGGATAAGAGATTGTTGCGGAATGTCTATAAATATTATAGCAAATATTTGTACTTATTTTTTATGACTTTGTCGGTCATTAAATTTTTATTTGAAGTGGTAACAAAGCTTAGGAATATTATTATGGTTTATGAAATCCTTTTTGTATTATTTGCTAGGCTGAATATTATTAAAGCATGGATAAATATTTATTACAGACATAAATTATTTAATTGAATTTTTTTTAAGTACGTATTTATTTATTCTTATAATTTTGGATATGCCTTGCTGTGACCTTTAACATATAAAATATTGAAAACAATAATAGAAAAACATAAAATTTAAGATTACTTTGGTATTTTTTTTATTATTATTTTTAATATCTAAGTTTTGGCAGTTTAAATTAATTAGTTAATTGAAATTGATAATCGTCGTTTGGCAATAATTCGATTTTTAGAAATCAAATGCCGCCAAGAAGACCATAAATATCAGAATTCCATAAAACTATATTTATACACAATTTTGTGGAAAAACCTAAATTTAAAAATGTAACAGCAAAGCCCAAGAACCATTCATTTTCTTTGCTTAATTTTTTATTGTTTGATAAATAAATATTCATACGAAGTTTAAAAATGTTTTTTATACAAATTTTGCTGAATTTTTGGCAACGTATGGCTTATAGGGTAGGAAGTGACTCCTTTAATGCTTCTGACTAAATTATTATTCTTATATCATACAAAATATCTTAAGGTTTAAAACAAAACTTAGTTGTTAAAGAGCTTATAAGGAATGCATTCCCATATGTTTGAAATAAACTAAACTGGGCTTAGTAAACCTCAATCAAAGTTCAAAGTTCCCATTTTACTCCCAGCTTACTTAACTCTACGAGAAAAACAGTACTTTTTGACACTTTTTCAGGCAACACCCACAACAAACAAACAGCCAACAGCCGCCGCTCTGGCATGACATATCAGAAAATTATGATTGTATCTTATAAAACACACACAAGTGGCCATTATGCGGGGGCAAACGGTTGCGGGACGGACGACTGTGCAGACTGCACTCGGGTCAAACGATGGGAAAAAACTCCAAGCTAGAAGAAAAAAAAAACAAAACAAGAAAAAAATACACAAAACCCAGATCGCACTATAAGAGATCACTTTGGCCTGGGCCTGGCCATTAGCATGGAAAGCGGAGACAAAGACACAGAATCGACTTACATAAAACGTTTTTCGGGGCTTTAAAGGCGACACATTTACACGGCTGGCCGAAAATCGCTCGAAACAATTGCCAACGAGCCGCAGAAAAAAGAGTTTGTTCCACAAACAAGTTGGCCACGTCACGATCGCACTTTGACAGAGGCTGTTCCCCCTCAGAGTTCAGCGTCAGCTACAGCTACAGCTTCAGTTTAGTTGGTTAGTTGGTCAGCGCGGACAAGACAGTTGGAAAAATCGCAAACTGACTACAACAGGCTTTGTCTCCGTCTCCGTCTCTGTCTCCATCGCCGTCTCTGTGTTCCTCGATCTATGTTTAGTTGCGCAATTGTCGAACTAAGATTTCCTCCTCCACCGCCACGATCGAGGACCGAGGAGACATTTGCTGATCGATCGATCGACCGAATTGTTTGCATGCGTTAATTGCACTTGTCCACGCATGGCCCCCCTCCACCCATCCCCCAAAAAAGTCGTAATGGATATCTCTCCGCTTAGCCAAAGATTTATTATATTTATGGCTGTGACTGTCGATAACTAGAACAAACATTTTTTGCCTTGATTTATGCCCGTCGATCTGGCAGTTTGTTTGCCTATGTTTGGACAATGGCCTCATGTGGGAGGTTTACTGTCTTTGGGCGGGGTCTTGGAGGAGGTAATGGATCCATTTGAACATTTAAACGCACTTTGCAGGGTTGCAACAAGACTAAGTTGAGGTTTTAAGGGGTATATAGAGCTAAAGGAAGATAGGGAATATAAAGGTATTTTTGTATAGAAAGTAAAACGTTTTTGTTCAGAATTTATTAGTTTTTTCATACAGATTTTCTTGTTCTAAATTAAGAATTATTTACAATTTTTCTTCTATTCAGAATTAAGCGATTAAGTTCCACTAACTAATATATAATTCATTCTGCTCTTAGGATATTTTTGACTTAGTAAACTATTAGTTTTATTAGTTCTTTTTAAACCAGTCACTGCCTAGTCGAACCCACTTCATTTGAATTACATTCTCCTAAAAAAAAACTTACCCATTGGCTTAAAATGACTTGACAGTTATAGATTTGTGGCTTGATTTATGCAGTAGGCAAAGCGATTTATATTTGTTTCTTTCGTGATTGAGACTTTGAAGGTTACATTTCGGTTTGGGCATTATCTTTGACTCCAAACTGGACAATGGGCCTCGGGGTTGGTTCAATTAGAAAGTGAATGCAGTGCACATTCCACGCAATGCGATCCAAGGCGTTGCACAACGCTGCGTATGCGTAATGTGCCATAAATGGATATGGGTATATCCGGTTAACTATGTACTTCCACCCAGATCACATCCGTTTGGGATTATGAAATCTTTTGCACTTCCGAAAGCCTTTTGTAGATCCAATTACGCTTTTGTTTGGTTGGGCTGGTTAATACGAGAGTTTTGATGATATTAATTGTAAATAAAAAATAAATAAAATTATGTAAGTACCATTTTAAGTTAATATTTTGTTACTATTTAATATATATAATTATGAAAAGAATTAAATTTAATACCACAACAGAAAATCAAAGTAAATGTTGCTAGGCAAATGCTTCTAAGAACATACTGCTAGCCAATTGTTAGGAACATGTTGAGCAACATTTATTATTGGACAATTCAAAAATTATAGAATCTTTTCATTTAACAAGTTTTTCCACACTTTTTTTAAACCCTATCTATGTTTTTAATTTATAATTCTTATTTTCCATTTAAAAATATAAAAAAATCAAAACATTCAGTTATTCTTATTTATTCACAGAAACCTTATAAATTCCTGATAGTTTCTAGGCATTTAGCTCTGGTATAAATTTGCGAAATTAAACCTGTTTAATTTTGAAACCCAACCAATGTAGATGTTATTTTTTTCCTTTACCGCTTCTTAACACTTTGTTTAATTAAAACATTTCCAAGCAAGGGGGATTCTTACACGTTGCCCGCAGACGCATGCTAACCATATTTAGCCAGATTTTCTTTGGTCTTTCATTCTATGAGACGCCAAAGGGGTTGAGATTGGCCTGCGATTGGGCTAAGATCGGGCTTCAATCGAGCTTAGATCAGACTGAGATCGGGTTATTAGCGCTTGATAAAAGGGGTGATGGGGGCTGTCAATTAGCCCGGTCCGGTTTCTGGCTGCCAGCCCAATTTTGTCGCCGGCTCAATTGTGAGATTACCGCCGCCAAGTTGGTCCGAATGGCTGGCATTTCGGCATTATTACCGCATCGTGGTCTGGCAAAACCAGACGTCGTTTGATCCACTTTCGACGGGTCCGCGGGCAGCCCGATCTCTGCATTTCGCACATTTAATGCGATTTTGCGCATTTGCGCGTTTGAAATTAAGCGAGTGACGAAATGGAACCACAAGCCAGACCGAAGACCAAAGTGGATCACGGCACGCACACGGGGGAGAATGTGTGTGTAGATCGATTTTTCCCGTGCTTGCAACAAACTTGCCGTTGACTTCGCTTGATTGAGTCCATGCGAAAATGAAAATGAAAATAAAAACTGAAGCGAAAACGAATTGAAAATTGAATCAAAGTCGCAGTCCGAGGCGAACGCACACGCTCCACTGGTCTGGCCTGGCCGATATCCACTTGACGTTGATGTCCATGTCGATGGTGATGTCTGTCCCGGTGGCTTTGTGGTTACGTAAATGCACTTCTTACCTCTTGGACCCCATAACCCCTGGCGAGCTGGCGGCATAAGCTCGCCAGATATTTCAATTAGCGGTTTATTTAGATTTCTTACTTTTTCGGAACAGGAGTTTCGGGATTATGCAAAGGTGTCCCAGTAAAAGTGGCATAATTGTGGGATATGTAGATATATTTAAGCTATTTTTAGAGATTATTATTAATTAGGTTATACAAATAATATTAAATATGCTAATCGTTATAAGAAAAGAATTAAGTGTAATTAAGATGTATATAAAATAAAAGTAATTCAAGGACCTCCTTAATTTTCATTTAAATAATAAAAAATCTTACCCTTTCTGTGGATTATTTTACAAGTTTTATTTCTTTTTTTTTTTTTTATCACATTATAGAATATATAATTAATTTCAATATATTTTTAATACTCCTTTAGTTGCTTGTGAGATTCGTTTCTAGTAATCTTCATCGCTGGACTCCTCCTGCTGACTGTGGGCATCAGCCTCCACGTAGCCCTCTTCACTACTGCCCTCATACTCCTGATGGTCATCGCCACCCTCCTCCTCTTCCTCCCCACCCTCGTCCTTTTCTGCCTGACCACCACCCTCGTCATAGTCTTCGTGTACCTTGTACTGACCATTTCCCTGGTGTGGAGCTGCTGCCGCTGGTTCTTCCTCCTCTTCTTCGCCCTCGGAGCTGTCATGTCTCACCTGGTTATCCACCGCTCCGCCGGCGGCATCTCCCCCGGTGCCATGACCGTGCAGTATCTTCACGCCATCGGTGATGACCTCCGCCTGGAATCCATTGGCATCGTCGGCCGTGTACTTAACCACACGCAAGGTGCCATCCGGATCGACTACGCTGCGCGGAGGCCATGGAAAAAAATATATTAATTCAACGAGAAACTTAATGAATTTACGAGGTGATAGGTTGGATTTTTTTAGTAATTGGTATAAAAATAATGTGTTTTTAGTATTTATTTTTAATTTATACATTTAAAGAAATCTTTAAAATTCTTTAAGGAAACCTTAAGAAAAGGAGATTGTGACATTTTTAAGCTTAAATATATAACAAGGCATTTTCATAATTCATTATATTTGCTATAAAGTGTTTAAATTGCGTTTAAATTGTAAAAATATATTTGAAAAAAGGGCTTTGAACTAATTTTAATTAGTTTTAATTTAGTAATACATATTTTTGAAATTGAAAAACAGAAGTTGACACTTGTTATTTAGTATTTGGATCTATTTCATTAATGGCGACTTGGTTGTTTATTTAGATTAAGAATAGATATAGTTTTAAGGGTCGGAAAAGATTCCTTGACTGAGTTGCAAACTTTAAACTAATATTATAATATTTTACAATATTTTAATTGAATTATTTATGTAAAAGTTTCAAGTTATTTCGATATTTAATAATAATAATTTGCAAACTAAAGCAAGCAACTGCTCAAAATAAAGTAACAAATTTGTTATGCCTGTTATACCCTCGCCTCATATGGTAAGTGGTATTAAATTGCCTACAAAACGCCATATCAATTTCAGCTCAGTGTGACGCTAATGAATGCGTTGACAAGTTGTCCCCATCCCGGCCAGCGGCACCCCTCATCTTCGCACTGCCGTGAGTGGTCTTGGACTCACCTGTAGACGCCGCGCACCTCGTCCCCGTTGCGCGTCTCCTTGCGGTTGTGCAGCACGCGCGTCTTGCCATCCTCAACGCCATAGGCGAAGCTATACTCGGGCCGCGCCACATAGTCCACGGTTCGTCCGTCGTGGACGGTGACCAGATGCTCCGGCCCCACCACCGGACCCTCGAAGCGCGTAAAGGAATAGCCGACGGCGTCACAAGAGCCGATCATTCCGAGTCCGGCAATTAGCGCCAGCAGGGGCCAATCTCTGAGAGCGGCGCGTGCTCCTCTGCGGTGCGCAATGCGGAAGCCCAAACGGGTTCCCAGCTCACATCCATCTCGATAGCTATCTCCAGCTGGGCTGGTTACGCGTCGCTTCTTCATGGCTCTATCGATAGACCGCCGATTCTCGCATACTAAGCGTGAAATGTCGCACTTGCCTGGTATTTATATAGCCGGAGATCTTTGGGATTGGGATTGGGATTTGGGCGGAAAATGCCTACCTTATTGTGGCCACAAGCATTTCCGCGAAATTATGCGCTTCACTGGCCATCAAAACGGCAGCCAAGTGGAACTGCTGTCCAGCTCTGGCCGGGATGTGGTCAACCGATGACGTTTGGGGCCTGCCTGCCCAGAAATTGCAGCATTCCCAGCATTTACACAATGCTCGCCACCACCTGACGTCATCGATGTTCATGGCTGATGAGGATGAGGATGAAATGATGGTCTGAGGGGCAGTCTGAGGGGGGGAAAAATCTCTTAAATGCCACGATCCCTGATTGACCATCGCACATCGCGGCGCAATTTGTTCAGCTGGGAAATCGCTTTAAGTGCGTTCAGTACGACAGCTAGTTAGGCACACTGCTAGAAAAATAGTGGGAAAATAGCAGAAGATATCAAGAGTATATAGAGAAATATTATAAATAAATTTGCAAAACCTTCAAGCCTTTTAAGCAAGAACAAAAGAAGAAAAAGTAATCAAATTGGTTGTAAGTTTGCTCGTAATTAATATTAAAATATAATTTATAGTTTTAATATTATTATATAATAACATTAATAAATTATGTAGTTTTTTCTCCCGTTTAACTGGCCGAACGATCGAACATGGAACAACCACTGATGGCCAAGATAAGCCACCTCCACGTCCACGTCCCCGGAGACCGGAGACAAGCACAGCTGCAACCATTGAAGCTTTGACCTTTTTCTGAGGGTCTGCCAGTAGGGGAAAAATTTACCAAAAAAAAAAAAAAACCAAATATAAAAACCAGCAAAAAGGCAACCAAAATATGGCTATTATTTTGGCTGCTTCTAATTTATAAGCGAAGCGCGCGCACCGCTGCCATTGTTGGCAATGGTTGAAAAATGCATATATCATTGGCCTCTGGAACTCGCCGGCTGTTTGTTGTGCACAGTAGTTAAAAGAGTCAGGGGACTCTATGCCACTCCACTGGCTATCGTGGGAAAACCCGTTGTCTGTGTGTGTGTACAGCATTATAGTATGGCTTGGTGTGTGTATGTTGTGCGCAGAAAGCGTCGCTTAATTACCAAGATTACACAAATGCTGCTACTACCTGCCGTCGGGGCTGAGGCAACGAGAATCGCACATGGATCGGCGCGAATCTCTTTTGGCTTTTGGCTGCCATTAACGTAATTAAGACGCAGCTCGTTTGCCCTTTAGCGGCATTAGGCTTCAGCCCGACGACGACGACTATTACTGACACGCAACAAAATGTGTCACTGCATTATGACTCCAATGGCGCAATGCAAATGCCTGTCAGCCGGGGACATAGCCACTGTCTTTGGCTCTATTAAAGCGAAACTAAGCCACATGCCAGAGAGTCATGTCTGCCTCTGTCCAGGCCTCTGTTGGATCTGAATCGAAGCCGGAGACGGGGGTCTGCTAACTGGGGTGTCCTAAGCAGCCGGCAGCCAGGAAAGATCTATGCGAGCAGATAAATTGCACATGCCACTGTGACCATTACACTTTAAGAATGAAATAGAAATATTTATTTATTTATTAGTTGTTTTTGGATTTAAACAATGTATTATTTAACTTTATGCTGTACACTTAACTCGAGATTAGAAATCAGTTTCCTAGACAACCTTCTTTCGCTTTCACTACAAAAGCTCATCAGTGAACCTAGCCATCATTCAAACTTCCTTTCTTATTCATTAACTTATTAGTCGTTGAATTCTATAAGTTTTTAATAATTTAGACCTAGGAATATTCAAAAAAATACTATGTACATATACCCCATTTACTATGTTTACAAGGAGTTTTAGTTTTAAGGACTTTTATTTTAAAAGAGCTAAGAAACAAAAAACAACTTGAGAATTATAAGTAAATGCACACAATTTATGGAAATATATAGTTAATTTCTTAAATTTTTAAACGCATCTTTAAATAAATTGAAATTTGAGTTGGAACTTTAAAATGGAACCTATATGTACATATATCCAAGCCAGCTTATTGCCTTCGACATGTGAATTAAGTCAGCATATAGAATTTTGGCTTTTCCCAAATTGAATAATGCTAATATATTAAAACTTCTACTTAATCATAATTAAATTTTGCTCAGTGCACATGTGTGTGCTTTTCTATGGACGATTATGTAAGGCATCTCTGTGCGCCGGCTTCTGGCCCATTTCGAGTGAAACCAGCTTTGGCTCTGGCTTCGTTTTTCTTTTCATTTGCACCAGCCAAGAGTGGGACGTTGCTAGAGCTGAAGCTAGAGCGGAGATCTCGATCTGGACCGCGTCGCAGCCTGGTCAGCTTCCCTCCATTCCGGATTGCAACACTCACTCGAAAGCGAGGCGGGAAAAGTTTACTCAATCAGAGTCGGCAGTGGCATTTTCATTCATTTCACATTTCACACACACACAACAGGTCGAACGAGGCAGCACACACAGCAAAACCGAACCGAAATAATATCGATAAATTGTTAAAGTAGGATTTTGTATGATTTAATAGATCGTTTCTGCAATGCTTTGCGTATCCCGTCTGGCCGTTATAAATCTAGGAACCGTTTGGCGGCGATCTGCGTCCTCAGAGGAGTCCGACACCAAAGCCAAGGGTATGTAAACCTAGGAGGAAAAAATGTAATTATTATTTGGAATTAGTTTTAGGAAAATCACCTGTGGCATCGAGGGACTTCCAGAGATCGCTCCCGCCGCACACACGAAGGGGTTACATCAAATGGTTCAGCAAACTGAGCCACTGCAAGAGGACTTCTCGCTCCTTGCAGGGCAGAATGTACACCCACTATCCCAGGAATTAGGTAGCTGCTCCTCCGAAGAGCAGATCCCATCTGCAGCAGCAGGCGTTTGGCAATTAAAACTGCATCTGGTGTGGAGATTAGCTCACGTCGCGCTCTTATGGGTGACCCATATTTTTTGGTTTTGTTTTCGAAGCTGGGAGCCGGTTGTGCCGGCCAGTCGCGAATATTGGTCAGTGGAGCGATTGGCACTGCTGGCCTGGTAAATGGCCCCTTTTCCAGACTCGCTTTCTCGTTTTTACCAGGCCTTTATCTCTGGCCACAGGCAAATTAGTCAAATGGTAACAATTATATAATAATCTAGTTATATTCGGACGCCGCCGAAGCGAGTGTCCCGGCGAGAAGTGGGCGTTTCTGCGGGCTGCCTTTCACTTTTTCTGGATCGGATCGGACCAGACCGGGCGGGCCAGCTGTGCCAGGATATATATCAAGCGGCACGATTATACAATGCTTCGATGCTGGATCGGCACGTAATTAGTGGCGGGCGACGAAAACAAAGCTACACAGAACCAAATATAAAATAGTATTATCGTTAAAAGAAGATTTTTAATATCTAAAATATAATTTTAAATTGGAAAAGCAAGTGAATTTCACTTCAGAGCAGATTGATGAAATATTTCAAGCGGTGAAGCCTTAGTTTTCAAGCTGTTCCCTAAAACAATCCTTAATCCTTCCTCATACCCCTTCAAATTTTTATAAATTTATTTCCTATTATAAACCATTTTAAAATCGCTTTTATTCACCGTGTATGGCAAACAATTGCAAACACACTCTGAATGTTTAAATGTTCTCCGAGCTACGCTTTTCAATTGAGACATTATTCAATTTGTGACAATCGCGAGAAAACCGAAACCGAAACTGAATCAAAAACTAAAAAAAGAAGCAAGAAGACCAAACGAGTGAACGAAAAACAAGAGCTAAAAACAATTAACTGCATTTTGGCGATTTCCCAAAGCGATGTTCTAATTTTGCAACCAAAGGAAAAAAAGAAAAAAGAAAAAAAAAAACTGCCTCGATGGGCCCAAAGTTGTGAACATTTAATGAGCACCAAAACCGTAAATTTAATTTATATCGTTTTCTAAGCTTTTTGTCAGACGACAAATTTCGTAATTTTGCTGCCTTTGCTTTTGCTTTCCGCCGATTCGTGTAAACTGTGCCGGCTCTCGGCATGGAGCTCGGATCGCAGCCGGAGCCTGGTTGCATGTCAAAGGCGCATGAAACGCCGCCAGGCTGCCACAAGAATCAAATGACACTCGGCCTGGCCTGGTCCATTTTCGGTCAGTGGCGAGCTCCGCAAAAAATTATCTATGCAGCGAGCCGTATGCCTCGCATGAAATATCCAAAATACCCGCAGTGAGCAGCCTTAATTGGCACCTCGACACTTGGCCAGGACCGAATGCCTGTGTAGGTGCACTTGGACGGACTCTGGTGCGAGATTTATGTTCTCTATATGCATTCATTGCCCAACTGGCGGTTTCGCACTTTGGTACATTAAAGCACTGGCACTGGGACTCGCTATGACTTCTGGCTTCTGGCCATTCGGCAGTTGGAAGCTGGAAGCTGGCAGCCGTGCCGCCGCTTTATGATAAAGTATTCCCGCCAATGGTCACGCAATAAATTTTTGACATGACTTACGCATGTCCAATAAGGCTGATGGGGGGCAATAGATATGAGTGGTGGCCGTTCTGCAGATCTAAGTGATCCGCTGCAAAGCACTTGTACAACTTTTATGGGAGTCAGCCAAAGGCCACACGGCGTATGAGCGATTAAATCTGAAGTAATATCTGGAAACCTTGAATGTCGTGGGGCTGTTAAAGTTGATCTTTAAATAAAAAAACATGTAATAGAATGGGGTTTATTTTTCAATGTGATATGATTTTGACAGGCCTACACCAAGGTGCAATTCGGTAAGCTAATTAAGTAGATTGTTGACTTTAAAATATTATTAAATAAAGTATATATGTATGTATTCTTTGTTTAGCTATTAAATCTATTGATTATTTTTCTTCTTTTGTTGTAAGACATAAAAATACTTATAGAAAAATATGACCTCCTTCTTGTTTAATTTAATCGAAAGTTGTCTCCATATATTTTGTTTTTTAATTTTATGTTATGCGTATTTCCCTTTTCTGAAGTCGCACCTTTATAATTGCAGCTCTGCCCCAGAAATGTCAGCGATTAGCCGGGAATTTAATTTGGCTGCACCCTAGCCACCAACAACAGACAATTTCCATCGGCGCGAAGAACCGCCTACCCTCAGGCCTATTTACATATGTAAATAATATATATAAATCAAATTTCCAATAACTCAATTTCACATGCACGCGGGCAGGTTCAAGTTGGGCAGAAACATCTGTAAATCGATTGATTGCACTTCGCCTAAAGATTGCAATTATCCAGCGGCAGTTAAACAAACGTCGTTAATTACATAGACAATCCTTCAGGCAGTCAGTCGGTCGGTCTGTGTGAGAGAGCAGCAATTATAATTGGCGTTTATTGAGATACAGCGATAAAAGCCACTGGTAATTGACATTTAAGGTAATTCATTAACGCGGCTAACACGTAGGGGAGTCAAAAAGCCAAATACCAAACAGGTGGACTGCCGAAAAAATACACCTTTAATCATGCACTAGATTTGGGGATCGGTTTTTTTTTTAGAAAATGTACGACTTAAAAAGTTGCCTCAATTTTTGTTGTCCAATTTTTCAGCGCACACATTTGCATACGAACCGCAACGGCGCCACGATTCTCTTCGGTTCCCACCAAGTTGCGCGGATTTGGAGACTCGAGTTGTTAGCGGCAATTATTGTAACATGCGGACGGGGCTGCATAAATCAGCTTAATTGCTATATTTAAATTCTAAATTTGGAGTTTTTGCCAAGTGCGCCGTCGTCTAGTTGTGCAAGTGACACGGTCAGGCGTCCGTTTTTGCGTCCGAAATGATATTAATGCGTGGGTTTATTTTTCGGGCAGCAACTGTAATTTATGCAAATTAATATATATATTTATTTTGACATTTTTTACCGTTTCTTGAAATAGTTTTGAATGGCTTTTAAATGAGAATTTGATTATATTCATTTTAAAGTACTTGAAAGCCAAAACGGACTAGATTTTGAGTAAATTAATCATTTAATATTTAAATACCTAACATTAAATGCTTATGATACATGGATTAAAATAACCAATGTAGAAAAATAAATCGTATAACATTTTTCTAATAAAAGTAACATTTTTAAATGTTAATTTCAAATTTAAATCCAACCGCCAAGTGTTGGTAAGCCTTATCCTTTATCGATAAATTGATTGATATTCGATTGTTCTCATGGGATCGTGGAATGAGTGGTGTTATTCGAAACCTTTTTAAAATAAGTAATTTTCAAATATTTTGATTTTGTGATCGGTGTAAACAAATTTGTACGATTTTTTTTACGATGTTATACATTTTCGTAATGTTTTATTCGTAGTCCGATATTTTATCCGTAAAAAAAATCGAAAATCGATAGTAGAAAATATCGGTTTTAAGCCAGCTGCTTTTCAACATCAAAATTCCGGCTAAAATACGCAAATTGCGCCTTTTATCTTCGTTTAATTTTGAGGCGACGAAATGTCGACGACCAACGACGACACACCGCTCAAGAGCGACAAGGATCTCGACTTAAACGAACTGGCCAAACGAGAGCTCTTCTCCTCGGACGTAGAAATGGAAGTGCACGAATCCGATACGGAATTCAAGGAATCCAATTTACCGTTATTGGGTAAGTCGGACAGCGTGGAGACGATTCCCTTTCGCCGGGACAGCGTGGAGACGGTTCCCTTTCACCATGAATCTGGGGATGATGCCAGGCCGACCAGCGTGGAGTCGGAGCCCCATAGTAGAGCCAGCGCAGACAGGAAGAGGCGTGGAAAGGACAGTACGGATACGGAACTCCATAAGACGGGTCGCCGTAAGACCGACAGCAGAGTTCCTGAGACGAAAAGTACCTTGACCGATTCGGATGTGGAAATGGTCTCAGCCAAATCGGATGCCAAAGAGTCGGAACCAACAAAGCAGGCGCGCCGCAGGAAGACCAAGGAGCGACCGGCACCCCCGCAAGCGCCACCGCAGAAGCTAAACTGGAAGCTGAACCTGCGTATCTTGATCTCTAATTTGTACTTGAGCAGCGAGGACCGCCTGCCTGGCGCCTGTGTGCCCAAGTGTTTGCACAACACCGGCCAGTGTGTGGACAAGCACCGCAACTCCATTCTGCCAGACGCCCCCAGCTTCACAGCCACTCAGGCACTGAGGACTACGCTGAATGGTCAGCACTACGACACCTTCCTGGACATCTTGGAGATGATGGTGCTGCAGTGTGTCTATCCTGGCGACCGGATCTTCGAACGGCTCTTAGACATGACCATGGTAAGGGAGGCTGGCTACCCCTGTTGCTTTAGTGCACTGCAATAATTGGATTAACTCTCCTTTCAGATACTCATAGCCAAGGACATGAGCGTCAAGGAGCTGGGCGACACCTACAACAAGCTGATACGCACCTTCTTCCTCCTGATCGATGCCTTTCCGCCCTGCTGGACGGCTCTGCGTCCCTACTACCTCAACTTCCTGGGCGTCGCAAAGCCCGCGGGGCGGGAAAAGCGCACGGATAATTCAACACCCCAGAAACTAAAGTTCTATTTGGATCTCCTTGAGGAGAACCTGGCTCAGTGTAGCGACGAGGACATCCGCGAAAACACAAAGTTCTACGAGAAGTTCGTTTTCAATTACTCCGAAGAGGAGGACGCCAACATGTCGCAGGAGACGGTGTTCCTGCGTCACGTCCATCAGTACGACTGGCTGAGTGGCAAGCTCTGCCTGGACGACTTCAAGAGGATGTCGGCTTCGGTGCGCCTGGCCAGACTGTGCGACGTGCTTAACATACTCACCTGGATCCTGGAAATGGAGTTTCTTTTGTGGCTGGACCACAATCGCCTGCGCCAGGCGGAGTCCGAGTTCTTTCAGGAGGACACCAAGCCGTTTGTATCGATCGTCTTTGAAATGACGGCCAGCACACGGCTTACCGACATCGTTCGTCAGGTGATGCGATTGTACGGACTGGCGGCGTCCAAGTCCATGTATCCGGAAAGACAAAGGATTCTCCAGGTGAGAGCTGGTGAGCAACCAGTTAGAAATACATTAAATAATGGTTAATCTACTTCCCCCAGCGCCTAATAGTCCTCGCTGTGGAAGCTAGCAACACGGCGGAACTGAAGTATGAGGATAACAAGGCGATATTTCCGCATCTGGGCCCCCAGACCCGCCTGCTGATCGCTGAATTCTTCAAGATTTTCAAGTCAAAGAATCCCAAGCACATCAGCACATACCTGAAGACCATTCCGCAGCTGGCTCAGCCCTATCTGCGCTACGAGTTCACAGATCACTTTCTGCAGCTGTTCTACTTTCCCAAAAAGCTGCCCTTCGGTCCGGAGAAGGTTTGCGACGAGTTCACCGCTCGCCAGTGGGTGAAGTACAAGCCCAAGAGCGAAATCGAAGAGGACGACGAACAATTGTCGCGGGAGGATTACCTCAAGTTGCTGCTCAATGCGCTAAAGGACTACGACGCCTGGCTGAACCTCGCAGGCTTCTGGAAGTGCCTGAAAAACAAAAGGCAGGTGCAGCCAATTCAGACGCGGACCAGCAGTCCGCTCGCCACGCCGGTGGGCGTGATAACCGGCGACACGGGCAAGGTGTTCATGCTGGACGAAATGGAGGAGGAGGTGCACACCTGGAAGAAGCGCATGGACACCAAGGTGATTATAGGCCGGCCTAAGGTTAATCTACCGATCGCCAGGATCAATACGGCCAAGATGTGCGTGCGCTATGGCGAGGATGTGCGTCAATTGCGCTACCTCCGCCGCCTGCTGCAGAACGAGGTGCAGAACGAAGAGGGGATCGATGTGTCCGATTGGCTGAGCTATCTGAACGCCTTCCTGGGCGACGATGAGCCCATGCCACAACCAGGGACTACGTCTGCCAACGAATCGGAGGCATCCTAGGCTATCATACTTGTATACATTAAGCTCACGAAAGTTCAAATCATGTTTAAGTTATTCAGAGTTCATTGAAGGAAGCGCTCAGCGGTATCGTTTTGAATAAGATGCATTATTTTGCCATTGTTTTCGTTTCTGTATTTCTCCGTTGCAAATATATATATATATTTATGCGGTAACTAAATACACAATTACGTACACATTTACATATATAAATACAGCTACTACGCTTGTACATACATTAATAAATATATATGTATATATGTGTATAATTATACAATATTATCGCGTTTTGTTTTTAAGCACTTTTTTGCTTGTTTGTTTTTGCCTTTGCAGCTTTCCATTTGCCTAACGATTCTTGTCTTTGTTCATTGTATGTCTAAATTCTTTGCGGTTTTACATTTTACACATTCCAACTAATCATTATAATTAGGCTCTTAAATGCTAATCTCACTACGTCACTTATGTTTGTAATGTATATAATAGGCGCAGGCGTGGGAGAGGGAGAGGGAAGGTAGGAATTGGAAGGAGGGGAAGCTGTGTGCAATTAATGGTTCCTCAGAGGGATGCTCTGCCAGGATATTGGGATGTGGGCTGTCTGGCTTTCAATTCGTTAACACTACACATTTATCAACATTTATTTATTATTGTTTATTCCATATAGGCTAGGGTTTTCGTTCTCTTCCCGGCTTTGCAATTGATTCGTATACATTTAAGAGTTTTCGTTTCGTTTTCGTTTTTGTTGCGCTTTAAAATCTCTAGGAACTTGAGGCAGGAGACGGAGAGCCCCTGCTGCAGGTTTTAAATGTATTTAAAGAGGATCTGAAAGGGTATAGTCACGATATATAGTCAGTCGGGGGAACCAAGGGTAACATATGTAGGATCAAAGACCTTATAAAACCAAGAAGATCTGTCCACAAAATTACTTGAATTCATGTGTGTGTATTGCTATTGTTTATCATAAAAAGTCGCAGTTTTGTATTTTTAGAAAATATATTATTTTCATCTTTTTAAAAAGGATTTCTTGTTTTTGTTTTTACAATTTAGTTAAACTCTTTTCTTAACTTCGCCTACGCCGCTCTCCTCGCTCTCTATCTCGGTCTTTATACATATACAAATTGGAGTTGGGCGTTTTTTGTACAGAACTTATGGTCGTAATTAATTAAGAATTAATTAGTTTGCGTTTACTTCATTAACTAATATTAGACAAGGGCCTTGTGTGGGTGCTCCAATCGATGCCAGGATGTAGAAATTAAAACTACCAGGACTAAAATCAATTAAAATTAACAAAACGCTGCTCTTTTAAAACTATGGCTCTTTAGGGACTACGAAATTAGGTTATTTTCGACCACGCTTACCGACTATTAGAATTTTCTTTGCAATTAAATAATTAAGCTAGGAATTTCCGTTAAAACAAATTGAATTTGTGTAGGCCCCCAAGCTCGGTAAAAATCGCCTCACAAGAATCGGCCACCGCCTGACTAAGTCAGCGAGTGTGTAAAACAATTGCCCTTAAACGTTAAAGGTCTAATAAAAACAGTTTAAAAGTGAGTGTTGGATTAACAAATTTAAAATTTGAAACGTATTTGCCACTTTGTGAAGCTCAGCCTGTCCGCCTTCGTTCGTTCATCTCAACTTACACGCAATGACTTTTAGCTTATCTTGTGTTAAGTATTTCCTTGTTTTTTTTTTTAAGCAATTTTTAGTTTTCATCTAGAGTTGCTCCTAGTTACAGTTAACGGTTAGGATTACTTTTAAGTGAGTAGGAGAGAGTGTGCTTTATTCTATTTCTGTTGAGAGGTCTTTTTGCTGCGGGGTTCTAGTTTTAGCTTAGACTTTAGGGACTTCTGTCTTGCGGCTATGCGGGAGCTCTCTCTGGGTGCTCTGGATTGGTTGCTTGGTTTCGGTTAGCTACTTTTGAAGCGTTTGCTATACATTCATCTTGGTAAGTTCTTACGTCACACATTTAAACCTTAACAACAACAACAATGTTTCGCTACAATTAAACAACTAACAACAACGTAAGCGTACACACCAAAACCTGGCTCACTTTCGGATCGATGATTGCTGCTCCTCTTGCTCAGGATCCTCCTCCTGCTGCTGCTCCACATCCTCCTCCTCCTCCTCATCCTCATCCACAGTCTCCTCCTTGAGCATGTACTCGAGGAGCAGCTCATCGACTCATCCCTCGCGCTGCGTCGACGCCGCAGCCGCTGACGTTGTGGCTGTCGTCACGCCATTCGATGGCGATTCGACCTTGATCACTCCCAGCTGCTGCAGCTCCTCGCGCGTATGCTGGATGCGGCCCACCACCACACCGCCCATGGTCACAAAGCTGCCGTCCGCTGTCACCGTGCCTAGCTGCATTGCACCGGACAAATCCCCAAGAGCGGCCACATTAAAGTGGTGTTGGTGGTGCGGCGAGCCGTCCTGCAGGTGCTGCTGCTGTGGCTGCTGTTGGGACGGTGGCGGAGGCTGCTGCTGGTGGTGCTGGTGCGGTTGCTGTTGATGTTGCTGGTGGTGGTGGTGTCCTGACAGGACAACACTGCTGGGCGGAGGCGGAGGCTGCTGCTGGTGATGGTGCTGCTGCTGCTGCTGGTGCTGATGGTGGTGTGCCGCCAACGCCATCCGTCCCAGTCACCCCTCCTCCTCCTCCGTTTTGATCTTGACAGGAACGTAGACCTTGTCCATCACATGGATCTTTATGTGGTTGTTGAGCGTGCTGGACTGACGGAACTGCTTCTTGCAGATGACGCACTCGAAGGGCTTTTCACCTGCCATAAAAAGGAGAGATGTGCAAGATGGAAGATAATCTGCGGCTGACCCCAGTCAACTACTCACCCGTGTGGATCTTCACGTGATTGGCCAGGGTGCTCAGCTGACGGAAATGCTTAGGACAGTAGTTGCAGTTGTAGGGCTTCTCGCCCGTATGGATCTTCAGATGGTTCGTCAGCGTCGACGATTGACGGAAGGTCTTATCACAAACGTTGCATTTGTAGGGCTTCTCGCCAGTGTGGATCTTCACGTGGTTGGTCAGTGTGCTCAGCTGCCGGAAGCGACGATCGCACACGGTACAGTGGAAGGGTTTCTCCAGCTCGCGGGGTCCTCCGCCTCCTCCGCCGGCATTGCCATTGCTACCAGGCCCACCCTCGCCGGAATGCTCGCCATGCCCGTTGGTGCCCAGATAGTGATCGCTGGACATTGTCGGACTGTGCGAGGTCAGATGAGCCAGATGCGGCGGTTGCGACTGTGGCTGTGGCGCTGGCTGCTGCTGCTCGGCCGCTGCCGCCTGGGCCGCCGCTGCCTGGGCAGCTGCCATGGCCGCTGCTTGAGCGGCGCTATGCGCCTCCGCCGAGATCCCGCTCAGGTGCATCTGGAAGGGCAAGGCCAGTTCCGTCGGCGGCGGCGGTGGTGCAGACGGCGGTCCACTGGGCTGCTGCTGCTGTTGCTGCTGGTGATGCTGCTGCTGTTGCTGCTGCTGTTGCACTGACGCCGCCGCTGCTGCCATGTGGCTGGGATGCGTGGCCTGGGTGACCGTATCATTGTTATTATTGTTAGCAATGGTAGTTTGGGGCTGGGTGGCCACAATGACGATGTCGCAGTTACTGCTCATCGCCGTGGCAGCGGCATGGGCATGGGGCAGGCTCTTGATATGCATCATGAACTGCTCGCTGGGATCGGGTAAGGGGGTTGGATTTGGACTTGGATTTGGTGCTGAATCTTCTGGTGGCGGGTAAACTGGATCACCGCCTGTGACTTGAACAGAAAGCTGGCTAACGAACTAAGATCGATGCTTCACAAATGCCACGACATGGTCATCGCTTCACTGTTGGTGTTGTTGCTGCTAGTGCCTGGAATGGAGATTGGATCGGAGATTGGGTTTTAGTAAAGAGTGGCGGCCTGGCCTTTTGGTATGCAAAAATATGTGAGGAATTCCCAGACACACAAAAAATACCTAACTGCGAAATTATAAATCTAAATTATTCAATAGCTGACACACTTCCCCAACTTGTGCCTCTCTCCCTCTTTCTATCTGCGCCAATCCCCGCCAGAATTATTTTTTTTCTGACATTTTGGGTGTTTTCCCAAGGGCATAAATTATGGAGCATTCCGATTATGCATTTTTAAAATCAAAATAAATAGGCGGCGGGCGCTCTTCAAAATGCATGTGAAATATTTTCAAGCGCTTTTGGTTTTTACGTCCGCTCGGACAGGTTACCTGCCCTTTATCCACAGTGGACACTCGACAGCAGCGGAAAATAGCTTGATTAAGCTTTGTAAATAATAACTAACTCAATAGGTGTACCGCAAAGGGTGATGGAGGCACCAGGCGATTCGATTTAGCTTCGACCGCCTTCGTAGAGCTCGAGCTACCAAATTTGATGACAATATTATTATAGCTGTGATACAGATATCGGTCATATGCAATCTCGGCCACGCCCACCAGCGCCCACAAAAAATCTTGCTCTATATGAAAGCCTGAAATTACTGTAGGAATTATTTATGACAGTTTAAAATCACCTTTCCTAAATGACACTCTTGAGAGAATAAGTTTTAACTTTAACTTGTTCACCGTAGCGAGCTTGCACTGTGCTTACACACACACACACAAACACATACACCCTTGAGCGCTCAGGTATCTCTCTTGGTTTTTTTTTTTAGTGGAACTGACAGCGTGTTACTTTCTCGCAAATTACATGTGTTTTCCTAGCAACTTGATCGAAATCCCGCCGTGCTGACCAACACGAAACGCTAGTAGACGACAGGCCACACCAGGACTTTCTTTGGATTGCAATCTCACTAATTTTGGGCGGGCTTTTGGTGAAAAATTTTCCCTTTTTCAAAAGCAGTTTTTCCACTAACACGTTGCCTTTGCTCCGCCACTCGCCCCTTTGGCCCACGAGCCACAACCACTTTCAGTCGCACACACAGACACCAGGGCAGCACACACATGCACTCACACGCGCACACACACAGTCGCGTACTCTCAGTGTAAAAGCTCTTTTGAGGTTAGGAGACTTTTAATTTTTGGAGCTCGGTGGCCCCATCAAAATGATCAATGTTTTCCACAGGGCCCTTAAAAAATCCTCCAAACTCCGGGCTCCATTTGGGTTTGTATTTGGTGGCTGGCATGCACAAACGCGCACACCTCTCGGCGCCCACACATTGACCTACCTTTCCATTTTGTGGCTGTGCTGTGTGGGGCCTTTGGCTTAGATTTCCCCCCGTTTTACATCATTTTCCGCATTCGATTCGCTTTGGGGTTTGGTAATCGGGAACGGTGCTCGCGCTTCGCTATCGCTGATCGAAAAGGGGGCCTCACAGCATTATCCGCGGCTGGTTGTTCATTTATAAAAAGCGTATAAATGTTAGAAAAATAGTACAAATATTTCTTTTTTTTTTTTTTACTGTTTCGCGTACAAAATAGACGCGAACTGAACTGGTGCAAATTGGAGATGGGCGATATTTGGGGGACCTGTTACTTGCTCCCAAGTATCGTGTCACGCTTCGCGGTCGTGAATAGCTGCGAAAGTTTTGCTCTTTGAAGGATTTTTCGGGTTGTAATTTAAGAAATATATATCAATTTATAGTTTAAAAAAAGTTTACATAGAAATTTAAATAGAAATTAAAACCATGTTGAAACCAGATCGAAACAGATTTACCTATCAAAAATTGATTAAGCTTAGCTTGGGATAGTTAAAAAAAAGACAGTTCTTTGTTTGCTTAAAAAAAATGTTATTAACCAATTGACATAAATATTTACTAATTTTTTTAATTTTTTTTAAATGATCGATGTTTCTAAAATTCATCTTGAATTAATTTTTGGCATGTGAACTGGTTCCAGTTATGCCATTCACCTGTGAATGTTTTAATTTTGCATGTGGTATTTTTTACAGGTGGAGAAACATCGATCTTTTTCGATATATGAAAGTAAAACATCGATGTATCATCGATGATTCCAAAAATTGTTAAAACATCGATGCATCGGTGTTCTATCGATGTTTCTCTACCTCCAGTATTTTTAACCCGCCCAAATACGGTCATACTGCCCGGTGCAGAACTTATTTGCTTTATTGTTTATTATTCTTGGTAAATTGTACTTTAAAATCAAATGCAATTGCTTAAAAAAGTGCTGGCGCGGTTAGTGCTTGTTTTATAAAATCGTGCAGACCCGCGACGACGCCTGCGGCTGGTCGCCATGTCCATTGCTTAAACTCAGCTCGCTGTTCACCTTGTTTGTGTTCTTGTTGTGCAGCGCAGCCGGCGGACGCGTTTCATCTGTTGGCGAAAAGAGTTGATTCAGGTGAGTCTCTTTTACGGGAATTGCTACAATGTAAACTGCCTAATGATTACCTTCGATTCTGACCGCCTTTTCGTTGCGGCACGAGAGCCTGTCCATCATCTGTTGCATGAAGCCCTTGGCATCCTCCTCCTTTTGCTGAACGACCGCCTGCACGTGGGAGTTGGCGCGCATCTGCATAGCCCGAATGTCGTCCTGCATTGCCTTTTTGCTGCGCTCCACCACCGCGTCGAGGGGATCTTCGTAGGGATTGCTCGAAGGCTCAAAGGGATTGCTCGGCTCGAAGATGTTTCCGTTCCCGTTGCCATTCCCTGTTGAATTGTGTATCGAGTTCACGGAGGCTGTGGTTCGCTCATCCTCTTCGCCGGATCCCAACGTGGTTGTCGTCTTGGGTGCCCCCTCTTTCGAGGACACGTCCGGCGTTGAAACTGGTGTGGTTTGCGGATCGGCCTCACGGGCCGCTTTAATCTGAAACAACGACGAGATATTCTCCTTGGCGCCCAGGACCTCGCTAGAAATTTTGCTGGTCACCGAATCCATAGCCCTGCCCATGGAGTCCTTTGTGTCGGACGCTGCCTTGGCAGCATTGCTGCCCGCCTGCTCCACGGCGTGCATGGCATTGCTGCCCGCCTGCTCCACGGCGTGCATGGCATCGCTGGCCATCCGCTGGGCACCTTTTCCTGCGGCACCCACAGCCCCGCCCACGGCACCTACTGCGCCTCGAGCTCCGGTGGCCATTCGTTCGCCGGCAGCCTCCATGGCATCCTTGGCGCCGTACGCCGCCTTTCTAACCGCTGTCTGGATGGAGCTGCGCGTGGAGTCCATGGCATCCATCGCTTCTTCCCCGGCCTTGGCCGCCGCCTCTTCTGTGTTTGTTACGATTTTGTCCACCTGCTCCTCCACGTGGTGCAGCATCTGCTCGCCATCCGATTCCAGGTCCTCTAGCGAGCTCTCGTGCGGTGTGTCCGGCATTTGTTCCTCCACCTTGGCCGTGACATCCACGCCGTTGTTGATGAAGCGAATCTCGTTGATCACCTTGCTGCTGTCCTTTGAGTCATTGGTCGTGGTTATCTCCACGGCCAGCTGCTCGTCCTCTTCTGTGGGCGGCGTTGGAGTGTTGACCTGAATAGTTGCCGCAGGCACCTCGGCCACTGTCTCCAAGCTGTCCACCAGCTCCGGCGAGGTGCGATCCAAATGATCGTGATCCATGGCCGCCTCGTACGAGAAATTCCGTATAGGTGTCTTCTTGATCGTTTGCGGTGTGCTGGAATCGCTGCTCTCGGGATATGGTGTTCGAGGACGCAGTAGCTTCTCCTGGCTGCCAGCACCCGCCGCCGTCACCATCGACTCTTGAGGATTTACTGAATGCATCGAATGCGCGGATTTGTTGGATCTTAAAGATTCCGTTGGGGATTTCGGGGGCGTGGGTGTGTGTGACGGGGGCGTGGGCATTTTCTGCAGGGAATTCATGGGTTTTATAGGAGATTGCTTAGCTGGTGATGCCTTCAAGGGAGAATCCATGGTTTTACCAGCTACTTCCTTGGTTGCCATTTCATTTATTGGTGATTCTAACGGTGCTGTGGGCTCCATTGACTCAATTTTCAGCTGACCTTTGTTTGTTGGGTGATCCTCCTTTTCCTTTTGCTCATCAGTTATGGAATCTTCCATTTCTTGTTTCTTATTTCCAGAAGTTATTGCTGATTGATCCTCCATTTGATTTTTTATCTCTTTTAAAGGACTGCTTTTTCTGTCCTCATTTCCGTTAACTTCTTCGAGTTCCTTGGCCTTAGACTCTTCGCTGTCTACATTTGCATTTGTATCCTGGGACTCAGATTTCTCTTCTTTTTCGTTTGCATCCTCCTCTTTGCTTAAATGCTTCACTGCCTCCATGGCTGCCGCTGTACCAGCACCGGCTGCGGCTGCCAAGCCCCCCACAGTGGCTGCCATCGATCGCTCCTCGGCCTCCTCCACTCCCTTTTGCTTGGTCAGACTCCTGCCACTGTGGGACCTAACGTGCTCCTCGTTTCCATTCGCATCTGGCGGCTGCAGGGCGAAGCTGCGGCTCGTATAGCGATGTGGGTCCGCTGAGCCGCTAACCGTAGCCGATGACATCGAGGATCTTGGTATGCCCTGCACGAGTATGTGCTGATCCCCGACTGCGATGTCCAGTAGTCGGAGGTTCTTGAACTTGGAGATCTCGCGGAAGGTCTTCAAGTGATGGCCGCTCTCCGAGAATGTGGTGAAGAACTTGTTCGCCTTGCTGAGAACCGCATAGAAGGAGAAGCCCTTGAGGAGCTTCCAAATCGGACCGTTCTCCTCGCTGTCGTAGTCATAGAAGCGCTGGAAGACCAGGCTCTTATTCCGCACGGATTCAAAGCTTCGGTAGATGCTGCCTGCATTGGTCACGATATACACCTCGCTGGTCTTGGATATGTGCATAAAGATAATCTGCTCCGTGGGCGGCAGGTTCTTCTGCAGCTCAGTGAAGCGCGGAAAGACGAACTCATTGAGGTGGCCAGTGAGGAAAAGGTTTCCGCTGGCGGTCAGGACAAGCGTGGACTCCGGTCCACAGGCAAACTGCTGTACCTTTGCATCCAGACGAATCTCTACCGGATGTCCATCGTAGTCTGCCTCAAGTTCGCCCAGCTGCTGACGGGCATTTGACCCGCAGCCAATAAGCCGTCCGGTGCCTTTTCAAAAGGGATTTTAGTATTTGGGATTAACTTATCTGTACTGCATTTCTGTCTCCTTTCTCTACTACTTACTGGTTAGCACGGCAAAGTGCTCGTTTCCCGCCTGAACTGCCATGAAGTTGTCCGTCTCCTCGCTCTTGGACAGGTAATCGTCGAATTCCTCCAATCGAAACGGCTTTCGGATAATAGCACAGGTCTGCTGCTCCACCAGTGCGGTGGTGAAGTGCTGGGCCACATGGGTGTCTTCGGGGAAAATGTTGCGACCCGTAAAGAAGATCTCATTGGAATCTGCGGAGATGGTGGTTTTCTTATTTATTTTTTAATTAATCAGAGAAAATTACTATTATGTACATATATAAAGTTTTCCCATCTAGTTTTCTTCAAATGTAACTACTTTCAATGCTAAAAATCAAACCCAAAAAGCTTGCCATAGCCACACAAAGAAAACTTTAAACTTTCTTTATATTCTAGAATATTAATGTTTACGTTTGTCTTTAAACTGTCTATAATCTTTATTATTTAAACAATCTAACAAACCTTGTACATAGATACTTCTTAGTAAGTTCTATCGGTAGAGTAAAATTGCCTGGATCTTTTCCAGCTAATAAGTCTGCAATACTAATATTAAATATATATATTAAAGCCTTGTCTAAATACATATGTCATAGGCTCTAAATATGCTCAAAATTATGCTTCCTTAACGGAAAATAATAGGAGTTGGAGCTAACTGAAGTAAGCCTGCAATTCAATTACCAAATTGCTGGCATTGACAAACTTTTGCAGCAACTCAAACTTTCTGTTGGGGCCAATTCCTTTAGTGGCACATTTCTCTCCTAAGTTAACCAACTTCCTTCAGGACTGCTATTTGTTGATTCACTCACGTGTCAGCATCACGGCCCAGTTGTTGCCGAAGGCGGCGTCGCAAATCTTTAATCCCAGTGTTTTCAAGGCCTTCACGCAGGTGGGCTTGGTCACAATGTCCCCATTGCTGGCGCTGTTGTTGTTGTTGCTGTTGCTGGCACCCTTCCTGCTGCCGGAGGCTCCTCCATGGCCACCAATCCCGAGCTGGCCGTAGTGGTTCTCGCCCCAAACAAATAGCCGGCCAGATTCTGTAATTGATAAGAGCGCGGTTTGACATTTGCTTTTGGCTTTCCTTTCTGCCTTTCGACGGCTTTTGTTTTTATTTCTGTTTTTGTTTTGTTTTATTATGTTTGTGGGGGGGTTGTTCCCTTTTCTTGACTTTTATTGATTGGAGAATGTGTGCGAGTGTGTGGGCCCTTCCCTCAATTCCCCATTCCCCCAATCCCTCAATCGCTCAACTGTTTAACTGCTCCCCCGCAGAAGTTAACGCCTCAATTACGATTGCCGCCTCGGTGTTCTAGGTTCAGTTTCGGTCTCGGAATTTGATTCGGTTTCGGTTTAATATTTGGGGGTTTTCTTTCGTGAGTTTGCTCCATATTTCAGGTATTTTTACGCCGCGTCTGACCCCATTAGTTGTCGATGTTGCCGTGATTTGAAGTGCTTGGTGGTCAGCTCGCCTCAGTCTAGCGCGGATTTTAAGCTTATGTAATGCGGGGTTAAATGTGGGACAAATGTGTACTACTACACGGTAAAATAATTAAATTATTTATTAATAGATACCAATGGGCTGTTAATTAATTAATAGTGAGTTGATCTTGCTGAGCTAGTCACTAAAGCTAAGTTATTATGTTTATTGCTCTCGGAAGTATACCTATATATTAAAACATCTTATTAAGGTGTGTTTGAGTGCTAAAAAGAGCCCTAGAATTAATCCTTTATTTATATTTAGTTGATTTAAACATTTCCTATTCAATTCCTATTGAAATTTAATTTAAAACTTGATCTTATACCAATTTATATCTTTTCAAGTGTAGTTTTCGGGCTTAAATATTTAAACCACCCCTGCAAATACACCTAATCCTGGTCAGCAATTTGTCCGGTTGCGAAAGCCGGGCTTTGTAGACGTAATTTAGTAATTCAATGAACGAAAAGTAGCAAGACTGGGCCAACAGAAGAAAGTGAAAGTACCCCCGGGCGTTCAGCTTATTATTATTTAAAGGAAATTGCACCAAACATGCAATGCAGCACCGGCGGCAGCGGGCACAGACAACCAACTTTGACTTGGCCACTTGACCGGTGGAGCTTCGGTGGGGATTGGACGTCGGCGGATTGGGGTCATGTAGTAGTTACCACAAATGACAGCGCTCTGATGGGGACCGGATATCAGGCGCTTCACCGGATCGTTCTTGATGTAGAAGTAGCTCTGCGTATTCTCCGCCAGATGGGATTTGCCCAGGGTAAATATGGCTCCGCTGCTAGGAATGTCCATGATGGGGTCACTGTCTGGTCTCTTTTTTACTTGAATTTAAATTATATATACGACGGATTTGTGTAAAACTTTATTATTGATTTTAGTATTAGGAGTGCGTTTTGGCTTATTTTTATTCGCCGGCTGCAGTTCAAATGTCTATCGGTGCCCCCGGGCGCCGCACACACTTATTGGTACACAACAAAGCCATTTGGAGTTGCGTGCTCCGGGCTGCGGATTCCCGATTCCCGAGGCGGAAATGCGGCTGGACGAGAGAGAAAGCGAGAGCTAGTTGGCCGGCACTTGCGGTCAGTCGGACGATTCAGCGCGTACTGGTCAGCGAGGACTAGGTCTAGCTAGGACTAGGACTAGCTAGCTGGCCACTAGCCACGACTCTAGCTCACACACACACACAGTCGGGGCTCGGGCACGACCCACAGCAGTGGGGGTGCCATCAATATTGGGCCATTTGAGAGCCGGCCCTTATAAGTATGCTACGAGTGAGTGAGTTCCCGGCCAAGAGTGAGTCACCCTACTCCTCCGGCCACGATTTTCCCGAGTTAAGTTATTCCGTGCGCCAAAGAGCGAGTATGGGAATTCGGGTTTTTCTTTTTTTTTTTCCCCCATTTTCTTTTTTTTGGCTTTTCCCACTCTCTTTGGTATTTATGGCATTTTGTGAGTAATGTTTGCAAATCTCTCGGAATACGGAGTCCGGAATACGAGCGGCCACGTTAAAAATAACATTATTATATATGTGACTGGGGAACTGGGTTGCTTTTCCATTTTCCCTTTCATTCCCCCCTCCCCGACCTGTTGACATTTGCATAGAACGGAGTGTCCAGCCGAATATATTCGCGGCATTTTTTCTGAAAAGTTAATTAATTCGTTTTGGGCCCTCCCCTCTGACTTTTGGTCGCAGCTTAGCCGAAATTGGATAACGATTTTTATGGCGGCGCCGTCATAAAAACGGGGCCTAGTTGCCGCAAGTCAAGTCTCTCCACATTTGCGGACTTTCGCAGACAATTTGCCACAATTAATGGATTTCTGTTAACATCCGAAGAAGGTCTTTCATTGGATTCCCGTACTTACTTATGCAATAAATGCGTTGTCCGTCGACTGGGAAAGGCCAAAGGTGTCCAGAGACCGGACACTGGAGAGAGAATAATAGCCACGCGTGGCAGGGATCTGGTGTAAAATTAAGAGTAAACTTAAGGGGAGAACAATCGGTATAATTTATATATTTTCTTTTATTAAAATAGTACAGATTTTCCCTCCTTTAAGAATATTTTTACTGGTTTTTAAACTTGTAATAATGATAACTTCTAGGTTTCTTTTTAACTCTCGTTTTCACTTATAGATTGAAGAACTTCCAGTCGGGATCTTTAATATGTGAAAACTTTACTTCAACTCTCACAAAATTCTACCTTCTTTAGGCCAAGTTAAAGAAGCTCGACTGTTGCGAGGACTGCATTCGTTCTGTTTTCCTTTTATTGGGCTTTTTGTATTCTATTCTGCATTGCAATGGGTTGCCAGCAGGCCTCAGTTTGGTGTCTAAACTTTCCATATAATATGTGCGCCAGCTCGTTGGGTTATTCATGTGAGAGCCGAGCCGTGAGCCGTGAGCCCTTCGAGCATGTACTCCAATGTCTATGTAATTTATGAATCCCCTAACAAAGTTGTTTGGCCTGCAAACTGCAATTGCGCGCCTTGTTGGCCGCCTCGTCTCGCCTTTTGCCGCTCTTCGGGATGCGGGTTACGGGGCTGTTGCATGTGCCAGTTTACCCAGAGGGGGAATCCCCGATGGTTCCGCCCTCAGCCGCTGACTTGGCAAAAGGCGAATCTTGGCTCATGCAAATGCTGCCCACTTGCTGAGCTGAGCGTTGAACTCGAGCGTTGGCTCTTTGTGGTTTTTGCGCCTATTTTTAGTGGCCTTTGACTCGTTGTAGTCGTCGTGACAATTAGCCGGAGTCCATTGAACTCCGGTTCGATTGGGTCAAGATGTTCCGGATGACGTAAGGTGAAGGAGGAGGCGGATCAACTAAAAAAACCCCGGCACGGGTCAGCTGCCGGAACTCTCAGACGATGTGTCAATAGGCTGACAAATCTATTGGGCCACTATGGATTGGTAGTTAACGGGCCAAAGGTTGATTGAACCTGCCATCGGCGGGCTCCTCTCCTCCTCAGCAATCCCGGGTTCAAAGCAATCGATCCGGGAGGCAAGAAGGGTTCCCCATTCCCGGGACCCAAAAATAAACGAAATTAGTTGACCTTCAGAGAGCGAATTACCCTCCGTGTGTTGTGTGTGTGTGTGCTTTCTTGGGATTTGTGTGTTGGTCTTTTCTTGGACCGCCCAGAAAGTGGCGTGCGCTTTTCATTTCATTTTATTACCTTGCCTCAAAGCTTGACCCACACACACACACACACACATTCATTTACACCCTCACCTTCGTTTTGGTGAGGGAAAATGGCAATCATTGTGTAAATTGTTTACCTGGCCAGGCCTGGCGAAAGGTGCAAAAAGGAAAACTTGTTATTTTCCTGCGAGGCTTCTCGGAATGCCCACTACCAGCTCCCCATTCCGAGCAGCCGCCCACTACCTCCCATTGCTTTCTTCAATGTCAAGCGATATGGGCACGTTCCTGCAATTTAGTCTTGGTTGCTTCACGTGGTGATTATTTGTTGTCCTGGGAGCCAACAAAAATAGGGGAAAAAATGTGAAATTAGCTGGGAATTAGACGATTGTCACGCCCACGTAGCCGTAGGAAAGGAAACGAAAGGAATAAACCAAATGTAGTCTACTTCTCAGCTTTCTTTAATTACAGAAACCCCCCCGAAATGAGCGACGAAGGTGAAAGTAAGTCGGAGCACGAAGAGCAACCCAATCCCAAACCTGAGACAGAGGAAAGCAAGCAGCAAGTGGAGGAGGCTCCCAGCTCGGATAATAATGAGGTAACAAAGCCAAAGGATGAAACTCCTTCCCAGGACTTTGCCGCCTACGAGGAGCACATGACCTATGCACCGGACGGCGGGGCCATCTACACGGATCCCAGCACCAGGCAAAAGTACAAGTGGTGCACCAGCCAAAACAACTGGCAACCACTAAACGATGCCGAAGAAGGCGGAGATCCCTACGAGAACGAGCACTACAAGTGGTGCCCCAAAACCCAACAGTGGCTGCCCAAGAAGCAACAGGAAACCGAGACGGAGCACTACAAGTGGGATGAAAAGCAGCAAAAGTGGCTACCCAAGCAAAAACAAGGACCGGACCAGGATGTGGTCTATGGCGTGGATGAGAATGGGGATCGTACTTACACCGACAAGGATGGCGCCGTGTTCTTCTGGGATGCGGCCAAGAATGCCTGGTTTCCCAAGATCGACGATGACTTTATGGCCCGCTATCAAATGAACTACGGATTCATTGACAACACTTCGGCGGGCGAGAAAGAGAAGGCTGAAAAGGAAGCGGCCGAGGCCAAGAGAAAAGAGGAGGAACTCAGGCGAATGACGGCGGAGGCAGAGGCGGCCATGGCCAAGGATAGTGAAGCCTCCACAACGGCAGCGCCAACGGGCAAGCGGAAGATCCAAGAGCCTCCGAGTAAGTATTAAAACTTATCTAAAGGATTATAGCCAAGGAACACTTTGTTGCAGAATGGTTCGATATGGATCCCACGCAGAACACCAAGGTGTATGTCTCGAATCTGCCCCTGGACATCACCATGGATGAGTTTGCCGAACTGATGGGCAAGTGCGGCATGGTCATGCGGGATCCCCAGACCCAGAAGTTTAAGCTGAAGCTGTACGCCGAGAAGGATGGCCAGATCAAGGGCGACGGCCTCTGTGACTATATCAAGGTGAGTGAAATGAGAACAACATTTGCTTTGGTTTTTTTTTTGTTTTGTGTTTTTTTTTCTTGTTTCAAACTTTATTTTTCTTTATTTTTTGTATCTTTACTTCTGTTGTTTGCTGGCTTAACTAGTTTTAATCTTGCATAAATATTATATGGTAATTTTATCATATGTTTTCGTATTTTCTGTTGCTGCCCTTCCTCTGATTCGCTGACTATTTAGGTTTATTCGCATTCATTTCTCCGTGTTTCAGTTTTGTTTTTGCAGAGTATGGTGATAATATTTAAAATTGGTTAGTTTACTATTATTAAAATGCTTTACTTGGCTATATAAAATTGCTTTTTCTTTTCGATTTCATCGTTCTCAACCGCCTGGGCCTTCCATCTATCAATTTCCATTCCTTTGAACGAGACAAAGAACGCACTGAAAGTCGCCTCGCGGTTAGACACTCTTCCTTTTCTCTTTCTTGTTGTTGTTGTTGAGGTATTAAAAAATACATAAAAATTTACATTTAAACATACTTTAGTTATTACATATACAAATGTGTGTGTAAAGTATAGTTTTGTAACCTAAGAAGTTAGTAAAGTGGCCAAACCATCCATGATGTTATCCAAAAAGATTCTTAGTAAAGTATTGCTTGGCTTAGGCAAACGAGTTGTGGGAGGAGGAGGAGTAGGAGTGGGAGGAGGAGCAGGACCTGGTGGAGGAGCTTCTTTCCTTTCCTTCTTCTCTGGTTCCGTGTGCTTGAGTTAAAAGTTCCCCCGGTTCGCGGGGCTTGTGGGTTCTCTCTAAAATTGATGGCTAACTTCTAGTTCGGTTATTAAGGAAACGTGCGTGACTGGTTGCCGTGTGGGGTGTGTGTGTGTGCGTTGGTGTATCGTGTGTGTCTATATCCTAGACCTATATATATAGTGAATATATTTACTGTACAGTACTAGAGCTTAGCGAAGTGCTTGGAGATTGGGCTGGTTTCCTGCGCTCGTTCGAAATGCAATCTGAAATCTGATTCCCCTTTTAACCGAATATAATTAGCTGCGCAGCGATGATCCTTGATCTCATCTCTCCCGGTAAATAATACTTTGCGTGTGTTTCTCTTCGTCATTTCAAGCACAAAGAAAAGCAATCGAAAAGGTGTGTTGTCGACTGGGCAACGGTGCGTATGCGGAACCAATTTGATCGATATGTGTCTCGTGTGTTAGTTATTGGTTAGTGTTGGGTTCGGACTCGGGGGGATCCGCGCTGGGACCGCTCTACTCGTCATCGTTGAGCCTCATGGCGTGCTGTATCCGCTTGAGCTTCTTCTCCCTGTTCTCGCGCTCCTTCTGCTCCTTGAGCTGCTTGCGCCGCTTGCGCATCTCGATGAACTTCTTCTGGTCCTCGGGACTCAGGGCCGAGATGCGGTTGGCATAGTCCTGCCGCTTCTTCTCCAGCTTGGCTTGGACCTCTTCGTCGGCCAGCTTCTTGGCCGTCTCGAGGCGGCGCTTCTGCTCGGCGGCTTTGGCTTCTTCAGCGGCTCGCTCCAAGGCCTCCTTGGCCAGACGCGCATCTTCCGCATGGCGGATATCCTCCTCCAGGCGCCGCTTCACCTCACGCTCCTCAGCGCTTACCTCCTTAGCCAGGCGCGCCTCCTCTTCGGCCAGCTTCTTCTCGAGTGCCTCGCGCTGCGCGATTTCCCGTTCTCGCTGGCGCTGTAGCTCCTCGCGCTTTTGGTTTTCCTCGTGCAGCCGCTTCAGCTCCTTCTCCTCGAAGATGCGCGTTTCCTCCAGCCGCTTCAGCTCCTGGCGCTTCTCCTCTTCCTCTTGCTCGCGTCGGATCTGCTCCTGACGTTCCTTCTCCTGGCGCTCCAGCGTCTCCTGCAGTTCCAGCTCTTCGCGGCGTTTTGCCTCGCGCGCCTCGGCTAGCTGCCTCTCCCTATCCGTCTTGGCCTGCTGCCGATGCTTCTCGTACTCCTCGCGCTGTCGCTGCTCCTCGGCCTGCCGCTTGGCGTCATTCAGTCGATCCTGCGCCTCCTGCTCTTCGCGCTGCTTACGGCGTTCCTCCTCCAGTTTTTGTCGCTCCTTGGCCTCCAGCTCCCGCTGCTTCTGGATGCGTTCCTGGCGGAGTTTCTCGGCCTCCTCGTCTGCGGCCCGTTGGCGCTCCGCCTCGGCCTGGTGCTGCTTTAGCACTTCCAGTTCCCGGTTCCGAAGTTGCTGCTGGTAATCCCGATCCTGTTGATCGCGCTGCTGCTTCGCCTTCAGTTCGCGGAGTTGCTGCTCCTGTTCCTTCAGATGTTGCTGGTGGTGTTGCTGCTTCCGCGCCTCTTCCTCTTGATGCTGCTCCTCCTGTCGCCGCTTTTCCTTCTCCTCCTTTAGCTTCTTTTCTTGCTCCTCCTTGGTGTTTCCCTTGTCTTCGCTGGAGCGCTGGCGTAGTTCATCGACCTCTTGCGATTTTGGCGCATCCTGAGCCAGTTGTTCCGCCTGTCGACGCTGCTGCTCCTCCCGCAGCATACGTTGCTGCTCTTCCCGCTGCAGGCGCTGCTGTTCCTCCCGCTGGAGACGCTGCTGCTCCTCCCGCTGGCGACGTTGCTTCTCGCGACGCTGCTGCCGGACGAGAGCCTGGCGCTCCCTCTTGCGCTGCTGGCGGCGACGCTCGCGCTCCCGCTGGCGCTGCAGCTTTCGGTCGTACTGCGTCATTTGCTGAGGCGTGGGCGCGGGGCTCAACACATCGTTGGAGGGATTAGCGGCTGATGAAGCCACCGGCGGTGCAACAGTGGAGGGACGCGGACGCTTCCGTTGCTGTGCTGGTTGGTAGTTCACATCATTGGGGTGCTGGTTCTGGTTCTGACGGTTCCTCTGCGGGTTGCGCTGCTGCTTATTGCGGCGATTGTTGTTGTTGCGCCGGCGTGCAGGTATAATCATTTCCTCGTCGCTGCCCTCGGCCTTCACGCGGCGATGGTATCTGGAGAAGAGAAGAGACATGTGTTAATTAAACATTCTATATTGTTTTTCCAGGTGGAGAGTGTGAATCTGGCGCTGAACATCCTGGACGAGTACAATCTGCGCGGTCACAAGATTCGCGTCCAGAGAGCTCAGTTCCAAATGCGCGGCGAGTACAATCCTGCCCTGAAGCCCAAGCGGAAGAAGAAGGACAAGGAGAAGTTGCAAAAGATGAAGGAAAAGTGAGTGACCTTCGAAGGACTAAAAGAAAATATAAATATTAATGACGCTTTCCAGATTATTCGACTGGCGTCCTGATAAAATGCGTGGCGAACGCTCCAAAAATGAGAAAACTGTCATCATCAAGAACCTCTTTACACCGGAACTGTTTGAAAAGGAAGTGGAACTCATCCTGGAGTATCAGAACAATCTGCGCGAGGAGTGCAGCAAGTGCGGCATAGTCCGCAAAGTGGTGATCTACGATGTGAGTTGTATAACAAATACAAGTTGTGTCCGCATTTCTAACAAATTTCTTTGCAGCGCCACCCCGAGGGAGTTGCCCAGATCAACATGTCCTCGCCGGAGGAGGCCGATGTTGTTATACAAATGATGCAGGGCCGTTTCTTCGGAAAGCGACAGCTTAGCGCCGAGTCTTGGGATGGCAAGACCAAGTACAAGTGAGTCATGGCCACATAGATCTTATAAAGATTCGACTTTTAACTTCTTCATCTTCTTACAGAATCGATGAATCCGCTGTGGAGGCGCAGGAGCGTCTCTCCAAATGGGACGAGTTCTTGGAAGTGGAAGAAAGCGAAAAGAAGGAAGAGCCTCAGGAAGAGCAAAAGCAGGATCAGGACCGGGACCAGGACCAGGATAGCTCCCCAGAGAGCCAGCTGTTGCCCGGCGATGCCACCCCATAGATGCCCTTCACCTACCTGCGATCGTTGTCATGCGGATCGATGATCTCCAGGACCACCTCGTTGGCCTGCTCGTTCGGATAGGTGGCGTTCCATCGATTGTAGATCTTGTAGCGATTGGGGCCGCTCACCTTCGGCATCTTGTGCTGGCAGATGAAGCGCAACTTATCCGAGCAGGGACGCGCCGACCAGCGGTACTTGAGGCTCGGGTCGTAGATGGCACAGTTATTGTCCTGCGGGTTGCTGTTGGAGATAAGTTGCACATAGCTAGAATTGTTGCTTAAGCGTTAAATCAATCTACGGAAATAAAGGTAGAGAGGAAAGAGCATTGGCGGAGTCACTTACGTGGGGTCCTTTTGGCTGAAGGCGTTAAAGGACAGGTTGCGTCCGCTCATGCTCCACTGCCACTTGTTGTTGTGGTGGTCATAGGTGGCACCCAGCCAGATGGGGTCGCGTTCTAGTAGGTGGAGTGCAAGGATTAGTTTACAACCCAAATATCCCAAGCATAGAACTCACCTCCAGAGAGAGCGTCCTGCTTCTGCAGGAACTGCCTAAGCTTGCGGTCGGCATGCTTGCCCGGCTCCGTGAGATTGGCGTTCTTATCCTTGCAGAAAAAGTGCGCCTCCAGCCAGCTGCTGCGCTGCTCCACCAGCGAGTAGCAGTCGGTGCCCACGCGCTGGAATTGCGGCGGGCACATGGCATACATGCGTCGCCTGGGCTTTGCCGTCGGAGCCAAGGCATCCGGGCTTTGGGCCGGCGAGGGACCGTCGAAGCTGATGCCGGCGCTCGCTGCACTGACATGGAGCTCTGCCAGGATTGTGTGTGCAACTGCAAGGGCAAGGGATGAAGCTTAATATAACTCAGAGGACGCTGCGTCTGCACGCATACTCACATAAAACTAAGATAAATACTTGACAGCACCACATTTTATGGCTGCCACTCATCCTGATGATCCTTCTGCTGCTTACTGGCGGTTACTAATGGGGGTTTCTTCCTGTTCTCTGTCTCTGCTGGTGATGAATCCTCGGCTGATCTCGTTTTTAGCTGTGGCCGCTGCTTACATCGCTCAACCGGCCGAAGACGGGCTGGAAAAAGATGTGAATGAAACGAAAACAAACGATGAACATTCGTTAATCTCTCAACTCGTCGTCTGCTTATCATAATTCTATTTCAGCAAATGTTTGTTTTATGCAAATATATTCCGAAGGAGGAGGAGCAGCAGCCTCTAACAAGTGTTTCCGTTGATGGATGGACACACAAACGCCTCCACACTTGGCCAAGACAAATTGAGCCGACGGGAATATATTTGAACAGATTTATTTTATTTATTGGCTCCGCTCCGCAGAACTGGTCGTCGTCAGTGGTCATCTCTTGGCCATTCAGCAGTAGCTTCTCTTAGCCTGGCTTTGTGTTTGGCGTTTCAATTAACACTTTCATAACTCCTAGCCACCTCGTCAAGACGCAGAGCAACGAGGGAGGGACAGGGTCTGTGGCCGCTGCCACCGATGCTTGTTATTGCATTCTATTTTCAATTTGTTGACACACACCGAGTGCCTCTGTCGAGTGTGTGAAATGGTGTGCGGCTGCAGTGACCCACTTTGCGCATATAAATGACTTGAAATGCCGACGGGTTAATCCGCTAACTGTTTTAACAGGGTCTCTGCCGAGTTTATTCTTGGCTCAACTACAGCTCAAAGGTCTTTGTCTAAATAAGTGTACTGATGTGTGGCATTAAACGTTGAAAGGGTACGCAAATTAAGACCTTAAATCGTGTGTATAAATTCCTAAAAACAACTAGAGTTACTTAATAAGTTGTTAAATAGTTAGCAGAAAAGATTTATGGCTGCCTGGTAACTATTTCTAGGTTCATAATTCTGTTACCAATATATTTAAATGCACAGATGTGTGGAATTAAAAGTTATAATATATATATATATATTAAAATACTACATACTTTCTTAAACGAAATCTAATTTTCCAATTAGACCCAGTGGAAAGTGAATGTACCTAGCGAAGATCTAATGATAAACCGAAAACAAATCGTAATTAAAATTTCCTCCAACTAGACAGACATGACTTTCATCTTTGACATTCCACTAAACTTAATTAAATGATCTATCGCCGGCAGGTTTCAGCGATGGCTGCAATGGATATGGATATCTGTATACCTGTTCCCGGCCAGCACACTCTCCCGGCAAATTATGGGCTTGATTGTGTCATTTTAATTGAGCCATTAGAGTGTGTGTGCGGCTAATTCGTCGCCTCCCCTTGCAGCGTTTCCCGTGCACATACGTATCCACAGAGCTAATCATATATAATTCCTGTAAAATAATTCATGCCCACGAATCCAAACAAATTAAAGGGGGGAGCAAGCGAAAGAGTTAAAGAAGTAAACACACGCCGCGGCCAACTGGCTTGACAGCTTCGCCAGACGGCCCGGCTTGGCCCGGAGTTGTTGGCTTATGCCTGCTGGGCCTGTCTCTTGGCTCATTGTTGGCTCTTGGCATGTGCCTCTTGGCTTTCCTTGGCCAACGGCAATCGACAGCGAATTCCTCAACGGTGACGACTTGACATTCATTATTATCATGGGCCTGATACACGGAAAATGTTTTTAGTTTGAAATATAATATTTATTATATATTTTTTACGAGTTACCTTAAATAGGATCTTAAAAGTTACACAATAATGCAATTATTCTACAAATCTCTACTAATTAAAACTAATATTTTTAGGTGTTAATCTCCACTGCTAATATTTGTCCCTGTGTACCGATCTCACCGAGGTTCAGTGGCTGTAATTGTTGTCTCCCCGGTTGGATTGTTTACTGGTTTTCTGGTTTGTTTGCTCGACCCGACGATGACGCGATGACGCGAGAGTTCCCGGCAGAGATAGACCTTCAAGACGTTGATGTCAACATTATTACAACTCGACATTTGTTTAAGTGGCCAATAAAAAGAGGAACAGAGACGGAGACGGCACCCACTCGCGGCCAAGCGCAGGGAAGTCATCGCGTCTGCGATGTGGGCGGAATTTGACTGATTTATGACCCACTTCGGATCCAGTTGGCTGTGGGAGCCGCTGTTTGGCCCAGACGACATTCAAATGTCGGCGAAAATTATGGAGGGGAGTACATATGTTACTTTAAATACAAACATCTACATATATCGCGACCTTGATCTTGAACTTGGGCGTGTCGCCGGGCCATAACTTGTGTTTTTCGAATGTTACAGCATCCAAAGCAACGCAGCGTTTGCAGCTGGAAATGTGATTTTAATTGGATCGTATCAACATGTTTCGGGGAAGCGAAGGGTCATAATTTTTTTTATCTTACCCCAAACCTAACTGAACCGAAAAATGCCAAAGACGAGCGAATCAATCAAGCGGCAGCTGGGAACCCTTAAAAAAAGGTTAGAAAACTGTGACTGTTTGGTAATTTTTTAAATTTAGAATTAAGACCCTTTGCCACAACCTTGTCGGTCAGCTTGGAGGCTGGAGATAAGCTCATCAGCATCAGTTTTGGGTATTAGGCCCGAAACCTTGGATTCATCTGGGAATCGCAATGAGAATGGGGAACGGCATTAAAAAATACACAAATGAAAATTAAAAACCCACGTGTGCGCCACTGATAAATGAGTTAGGGGCGTGTGTATGATTTTCTAAGGGGGTTTCCACCATTTGGGCAACGAATTTACATTAATGAGGTGCCATTTCAGTGCTATTTCAGCGCTATTTCGGTGCTATTTACTGGCCGGGAATTAGCATAAATCATAGCCAGTTCCCAGAACTGAGCGATAATGATATATGATATGTAATTTGTGCGTAATTAGAATCCCATCAAACGAAAGAGAGCTCCGGAAAGCGGCTATAATTGAGACCTCTTCAGCAGATCATCACCCACTCGCACACCCCATATATTTCGCTCGATTGGCCATCAATCAAAATGTCGAGAATTCGAGTTAAAAGCAAAAGTTGAATGGCTCCGCCAATGGCGAAAACAACATCTTTGGACTTAACCCCTCAACGTCGGGTTCAATGCAAACGACTGCCAAATAAATTAAAAACTAAACAGCGGCTTAAAGATGCTCCGACTGGGGCTTAGATTTTGGTATGTGGCTTTTGGAAGTGGACAAATTGCTGGCATTAATCTTGGCCGAGTTCTGCCCCTGTCAAACAGATATAGCGTATATAATATGTAGTATGTGTGGTATGTTGGGGGAGTTCCTGACTTGGCTAGCATATGTCGTAATCAATAAGGGGATCGCGGATGGCCGGAATTAACCCGTTCTTGGCATAATTAAGTTGCCGCGAATTTGCATTAATTCCGATTCCGTTTCGATTCGTAAACAAACACTCTCAAAATCGATAGCAAATTGCTGGCTAAATACCAGTTTGCGGTTTAATTAAAGGTAAATGTTTTTCTGCGGTTAATTTGTAGCTGTAGGAAGTTAAACATTTATAAATACATCACACACATGCGTGTCTTTTCGTTTGATTCGCGCACTCTGGCTTAATTAATTTATGCGCATTTCATTGATTTAAATGCAATCACAGAAAGCGTTTGGCCAAAAAAACAAAACAAAAAAAAATATATATAAAAGAAAGGTACGTCAGTAAATGTGAGCTATAAATCGTACTGCACATTTTCATTGCCTGGAATAAATGTGAAAACGGGAAAATCGTAGCTGGGCAATATAATTTATACGCATCTCTGCCAGATTCAAGCCAATCACCACCAGTAGCAGCAGCTTCGTCTGCCTCAATTGCATTGAAAAGTAGCCGAGAAACGTTTTCACAGCTGCCACTTGGTCTGTTTGCCCAGTCTTACCTTTCCGCTCCCCTCTCTTTGCCTTTTTCTCTTGATTTTCACCTGCATTTTCATGGTTCACCTGTGCGGAATTTCTCGGCAAGGAGCCGACACGTACTAGCCATACTATGTGGCTGCGGCGTCTCACTGCTATCTCCGCATCTGCCATGCCTTTTGACTGAAGTTTTCCCCCTGGATTCCCTTCGCCCATGGCCGAGGATTCTTCCTATCGTCAGCAAGCAACTTTGTCCTCTCGGAATTCTTTGGCTGTCCACTGATACACATCTTTCAAAGCGAAGATAGCCTTACACGGAAAGAAACGATGGAATTAAAGCAGCTTGGAGTATTTGGAGTAGAGGATGCACTTTAAAATTCAATCTACATGCTAAACAGTGAAAACAAATGCCTTGAGAGTGTAAGAATGCATTTTGGATTATATATTTTAACTAAAAAATGTATTACAAATAGATTTTAGCAAGAAGGAAAGTTTTCACATTCCCAAGTTTTAGTCACCCAATTCGTTTAAGAAATTAAAAAGCTTAGTTATCCGAGGTTATTTAAATATTTTAGAGATTTCTTTTAGAATTTTTGTGTTTAAACAGTTCCTTTATTTACCTATTTATTTTTAACAAAACCCCTGTTTATTTCTGTGCGTTTCCTGTGCATTTTTTAGACAACACCCGTCACTGTCGTCACTAGGAAAAGTGAAAGTCATTTAGTGTGCTGACAAGTCATTGTGTCTGTTGTATTTGTTTGTTGTTGCTTTGACAGGACTCGCAGATCCACAGAGTTTTGTAAGCTGAATGACTGCTGTGGTCCCCACGCGGCGTATGCGCGATATCAAGTATACGCAGTGCCTGGCAGCATGAGGCTGCACTTTTCAATTGAATTTAAGTGCATTCAAAGTTTTCTGTTTCTGTTTTTCCGCTGCTCTGGGCCAAGTTGTAATTAATTTACGCCGAAAAAAAAAGTTTTTTAATGAGTTTAGATGAATTTTAAATGGTTTCTTTCCTTTATGGCGTTTTTAGCTCTGTCTTTGGGGCGGGGCAGCATTATAAATCGACCGCAGTAAAAATTAAAAACGAAATAGTTCGCCTTATTGCTGCTCAGAGTCATAAATTCTGTTTTGATTTTAAGATTCATGCGAAAGCCAACAAGCAATTCATCAGAAATCATCACAAATCAACTCGGCTGCAGTTCGAGTCCCGCAGAGTTCCACATATCAATCATTTCTACCTGCTTGCCAGGCATCCATCCATCCGTCCGTTCGTTCGGCTTTGGTCCTACCCCAAAAGATATATGACATAACTCAGCCCCGAGCTCCAAGCGCCCCCTTCCCGACTTTGAAGAGCCGCACGTACCCACAATTCGAATGCGAGGCCCCAGTATTTTCCAACGACTTTTCGGCGTGTGTGCATTGCGAATGGGTATTGGAGACAACGTCATCGACCAAATAAAACCAGAGATTGAGATTTGCATTGGGCGCAGGCGCCGGCGGCTACGTCAGCATCTATATCACGTACTATATCGCATACTGGAACGGCAATTGGAGCCGCGGCTGTCGGTCGAAGTGATGTCATGCCCCTCGAATTTATTCCACACACACACAGACACTCGACGCCGGGGTGTCCCAGCCTATCAGACACCATCAGTGTCCACACGGTGAGAAAAACTTGTAAGTACTTGTATTTTTAACCTTATTTTAATATAAAAAGCACTTAAAAATTTAATGGCACACGTATTAATCTCTAGCTCAGACCAAGTAACATAAACATATATATGTATGTATATATATTTATTCATGCTTTGCTGATAAGCCAGGTTTCGAAAAAAGTAATAAATAAAAACGTTTTTAATCTAGAATTGTTAAATTGTGACATGGCAACATATGCTTCTATGTTCACACTAATATTTTGACTAATTTTGATTAAGTAATTTAACACGAAAATAATCACAGACATGGTATGAGTTCATGACATTGTATTAGGAAATTTATATAATGAAATCTTTCATTCTTTGAATATATTTACTATTTTATTCAATGGAAAATACAATAAATAAGGAATGTTTTTTCCTCGTAGCTATAAACTATAGAAATTAATGTTTCTTTGAATAGTTTTATAGTTTAATTCAATAGAAAATACTAAATTTAAAGACTAAAATAAATTTTGGCTTTATAAGTATTTATAAGAAATTAATCAGAAATGATGTATGAATTCGTAAAATTTTACTAAGAAATTTTATATGATAATATTTATATTCTTTGAATAGTTGTATAGTTTAAGTCAATATTTAATATTCAAAAGAAAAATAATTATGTAGATTCCGCTAAGCTCTCAATGATGTAGAGTAACACAGAAGTAATTTTAAAAATTCCCAAAATTTTACTAAGAAATTATATAAATATAAAATCTATGTTTCTTTGAATAGTTTTATTATTTAATACAATAGAACAAAATATTCAAATATTCAATTATTATTATTATTATCAAGAAGCACACATAAATTGCTAAATAATTTCTTCACGTGCATAAATAACTATCACCCTGCCAAGATAAATTCTGTTAAAGCGATCTTCGTTTTCTAGATCTGTTTTTCAACAGATATACATATATAATACCCATATAGATTGGTTTGTGTGCGGATTCCATTGACATTAAAATGTCACTTGGCGTATTTTTGTGTTGTTAATTTTAACGCTCCCTCGTCTGAGCTGTAAAAATATTTTCTATTAATTTATTTTTCAAGTTCAGGCTGTAGCAAAGTGAGTAAACAGCGAAAATACAAGTGAGCAAATATTTGTGAAAATTAAGGCTGGCAAAGCAAACAAATATTGCGGAACTTTGCTTTCAGATTCCGTTCTGTCTCTGTTTCTGGTTTGGGCCAAATTGTTTTGCCGATGCTATCGGAGGAGTGGGTGGGCGTCGGCGAGCAAGTTGACCATTCAGCTGCCCATTGTTGTCTGTGTTCGCCTCGTATTCTTCTTTCACAAATTTCGACACCCAAAAAACTCGCCTCATTTTCCTGCTACAAAAGCTGGAGAGAGTTTATGCCTGTTTGCAGCTTTTTGGGTGGCAGCCCACAAATTTGTCGGCGCGTGTCGTGACACACACTTGACACTGCCAGACCATGGCATGTGGCCAGCTGGGTAATTGCCTCCGATGCAGGCACACGGAGAGAAAACTTTATGTGGTCATGGGGATTAGCATGTGCCTTAAAAGGTGATACTTTTTGGGACCTGGATCCTGATATGCTGTATCAAAATCTCTCAGGAAGTAAGGAATTCTAGTGCGTTTAATTAAATATAGAAATAATAACAAGACAAGAAGCGAACTTTTGGGTAGCCGAAGTTTCATTATTCACTTGATTCATTAGAGAAAGAAGTCCATTACATTACTTTTCCCTAAATGTTAAATTAAAATAGTTTTGTATTAAATTGAAAACTAGACAAACGTATGCTAAAATAACCTAAATCAGTGATATTTTTCCCACACTGTACGATCTGCCTTTCGTTATCGACGCACGCATTTGTGGCCCAAGTTAGTTTCTAGTTGCCTCCCACTGGCCAAAAAATTCAGCAGGACTCCGTCAGGTCCTGGTCCGCTCTGGCTCTGCTTCTTTCTGTTCTTGTCGTTCGTGTCAACGATAAATCAAAAGTTTTATCTTGTTTGCTAGACCCGCACACCCCCCACACCCCCACACACACACACACACATGAGTTGCCTTGAAATCATTTACAGGCTCCAAAAATTTGTTGCTTCGTCTATGGTTTTTGTGCGTGTGCTGCAGAAAATGTTTTGGTTTCTTGGAAAACAGCTCGGAACTTGCATTGTTCCGGGGTTAATCGCATTATGGAATGTTGGTTTATAGCCCCGGCTAAAGGGCTAAAGGCTACGAGACCGTTGGCAGGATAAGTGGAAATTGTCCCGCTCTTCCGTTTTGCGAAAATTTGTTGAATTTCCGCTTCAGATTCCGCAGACGCAAACAGGACATTTTCATTTCGAGAGAGAGTGCTCTTTTTTTTTTTTTGTTCTGCTATTCGAAGCTGGGATGCAGGACAGGCATGCAAAATGATTTCCGTTTGACGGTAATTTATTGCCAACTGGTCTGTTGCACTCTGATTTGGTTAAAGGGGAACTCCCTGCACAGAGAGAAAAATAAATCTAACATACAAGGGACGTTCTTCTTCAGAGAAAATATAGAAAATAAGCAACTATTCCTTATACTTGAAGTTAAATTTTCTTTTTTATATTCATAAATAACAAAACGGTATATATAACAAGTAGTTATATATATACTTTTTCCCTCAGTTCATAACTGCTCCTCTCAATTCTCTATAGAACTCCCTCTCTATATAAAAGTACCCTTCACAAAGCCATCACCGGGTCCAGCTGCTGCTGCTGCATCATAATCATCCCATTCTCCTGGCCACTTTGTTGACTTTATGGCTATGCAAAGTCTGGCATATTTATAGATGGATATATATATAGTGTGGGCTGGGGGCGTGGCATTAACGTTTTTCTAATGGCCGGCAGATGAGCCGCTCGACCGTTTTTGGTGATTTTTAATCTATATTTAAATTTTCCACCACCAAAATGTCAAGGCGAGCCAATTCAGAAACGCCACAAAAATCACAAATCAAACTCGGCGATATCTGGAAATCAAATTACGGTACGTATATGGTCAGGACAGAGAAACTTTGACAGAACAAATGGCATGCAAATTGATGCTAGACATTAAAAAGCAAAAAAGATGAGGCGAAAAATAAGTTAAAATCTTCCGTGACTAAGTCGAGTGCAGCTATATAGGTGTGTTCATCTGAATCATCTGCAATTTGAGTCACTCGACACCGCAGACTTTTCAGTTCCACCACCACTGTATATCCACTTCATCGGAATATGTATGTATGTATGTCAGCGCTATGACTTTGAAACAAATTGTACAAATATTGGTCAAGCATCAATATTGGTCGGCAGCGGCGGCATTAAGCAAATTGTGGCGTTAAGGCCACGGAAATACCAATGGGAATTATTACGCATTCGCCACGTGCACCGGCAACGAGTTTTCCGTTCGCACTCTTATTAATTTATGGGTCACAAAAAGCGACTGTTGCCTTATCGCTAACTTATTGTACTAGCCTTCAGTGCAATATTTAAAAAAAAACATAAAAAATGCACCAGGCGATAGTGGACCCAGAGAATCAGCATAAATAAATACAAGGGAAAAGGTGGCGGACTTTAGAGTGCCGCCGCCGCCATGAGGAAATAAATATAAATAGGTGTAAATGAAAACCGCCTGAATCCCAAAAGATGAAAATCAAAATCGCCGCCTGGCATTGCGCAAAATGTGTGGTAAATGTTGACAACCAACCACATGTGTGTGGGAGGTTTTTTTTTCTATTTTTTTGGTAGTGGTTAGCTTGGCTCAAATTGCATTAGCCGTTTGAACTGCAGAAAATGGCATCGCTATCGAGCGAAGCTGTTGAATTATGGAATGTACTTAGCATTTTCCAGGGTGAAAATTTATAACACAATTTCATTACATGTTTGTTGGCTGAGAATTTATTGAATATGGCCAAGAGGAGAAGGCATACTACATTTGGCATAGCAAATTGACAACAGAATTAATTGAGCTTAGTTAACACCCAGCTTAGATATTTAATTAAGTTATGCAAAGTCTGGGAAACATTTGAATTTGTATTAGCTTTAAGATACATAAATTAATGTAATCTGTTTTCAATTAATTAACTAAAATACTTGAAAGAATTATTTAAGAGAGCTTGTCAATTGAAGTTGAATAATGAGGCTTGGTTTATTTATTATAACTAATACATTAAATAAGAAAGTATTTTATATTTACCTATTGGTTAGGCGTCTTTGGGTCCACTTCAGATCAGAAATTCACAAATCTGCAATAAAGAAATACATCAGAAATCAGTAAAAAGTTTCCAGCAAAGGAAAATCATGCAAATGATATTCCGAGAATTTTCTTTTGCCATAAATATTGACTCAATCGATGCACAAAACCAACTCTCCGAGGGCAAAGCAAAAAGCATTTTGACATTTTGAGAACCGCGCGAATAAAAATGCAAAGTTCTCCATTTGGCGTCAGCAAAATGCTGTGCCTCGGTCCAAAAATAATAATAATTGCAACAGAGTCCGCCTTGGATCACAGCCACTTGAAGATGTCAGGGATTGCCTTTTAAACCCACTATTCCCCCTCCGTGATGGCCAAGTCTTTGATCTGGAATTTCTTTCATAATTTAAGCAACTGCATTCGGTTTGCTTTGTTTGTTTATCTTCAATGTCTGTCAGCCGGAAATGTTTATTTGGGCGATATATGGAATACAGAAAGTTGGGCATTAAAACTCCTTATAGTGAAATCCCCTTCACTCCTCTAGGAATTCCGAAATATCTAAAGATAATGACGTTGGAGATGGGAACGGTTTAAAAATAACAAATACATTATTTAAGGATATTGGTTTCGATATATAAATAACTTTATATCCTTCTGTGGTGCACATTTCGATGGTTGATCATTCACTTTGTGTATTAAATATTTTTATATATTAAAATATTAACAATACCCTATCGATAATGTATTTGTTATAATTCAAATTTCGATATTCAATGCATTTCGATATTATCGATAAATTTAAATATTGGTGCATTCCTACTTTGGTTTAGTCTGCTTAAAGCTGATTTCGATTATTTCTGAATATTTTTATTCCCTTGCAGGGTATTATAATTTCAGTCAGAAGTTTGCAACGCAGTGAAGGAGACGTTTCCGACCCTATAAAGTATATATATTCTTGATCAGCATCAACAGGGGAATCTTTCTAGATATATCAGGAAGAAATCGATTTTTTGGCCATTTTTGCAAAATTTTATAAGAGGTTACATCATTAAAATTTTTGATTTTGATAAAAAATTGAATTTTCAAAATTTTTAAATGAAGTATGCAGATTTATTAACTGTAGAAAATCTTGCACAGAACAGTTTTCCGATTTAAAATTAATGCTTTTTTGGCCGAGTTATGATTTAATTTAAAAACAATCAAGAAGTTTTTTAATATAAAAAATCAGATTTTATAATACAAAATAATATTTTTCTAAGTCAAGGAATCACCCCATAAACCATATATATTCTTGATCGGCATCAACAGGGGAATCTTTCTAGACATGTCCGGAAGAAATCGATTTTTTGGCCATTTTTGCGAAATTTCTTAAGGGGTTACATTATTAAAATTAGAAAAAATTGACCAAAATTTTGATTTCTTAAAATTTTAAATTTGGTATGCATTTTTTTTTTAAATTAATAAAAACTAACATAAAACTGCTTTCCGAATCGAAATTAATGCATTTATGGCTTAGCTATGATATATTTTAATTGTTACCTGCAAGGGTATACAAACTTTGGTTGGCCGAAGTTAGCTTTATTTCTTTTTTTTTTATATTTTATATAATAATCTCTTTTCGATACCCTAATTTAAAATATTTTCTTAATTACCTTTCTATAATTTTAAGCCATTTCTAGCCGAAACTCTCTTTTCGCCTGCTTATGTAAGTCAAAAATTCGTAATTATGCTTAGAAAAGTAGAAGGTTTTTAGCACAAATTTTGCATTTTTGTTTCTGGAGCGGATGGGCACAAAAGAAGCGGAGACGGGAACCTGATGTAGATGTACCAAAATACTGCATAAATTTGCCGCCAGCTTTGAGAAGTTGATTTGAATTTAAATCGAATCGAAATCGGAGCAGACGAAGACTCCGTACGTTTCTCTCTCTGGCAAACTGAATAGAAATGGAATTAATAAATGTGCCACGCGTTCCGCACTTCCGCACCTCAGACCGCTTTTAATTTCGAGTTTTGCCCGCTTTCAATTGGCAGAAGTAATTTAATAAATTCCATTCGACATAATTCGCCATTTGTTTCGGCAATAAATTTCAATTTGGTCAATACAAAACGTTATTAAAAAAGGAAGATGATAAAAGAAGAGCAAGTCTCGCCAAAAAAATTGTGTCAATTAGAATTAATCAAGACATTTCGATCGCTAACCGAGTTTTCCCTTTACGATATTGCCACCTGCCCTGTGATTAGATAGGCGGCTCCGAACATGACACCGAACCCCATAAACCGGAGAGCAAATAGAAAGCGAGTCTCCAGTCTCGCCGCAAAATTACTTTGTCAACTTTGTCATAAAAGGCTAAATTGCAACATTGTCTGTCTGCCAGTCTCTATCTATGTATATCTCTCAATCTCTAACTCAATCCCAGTACCAATCTCTTCCATTCGATTTGCATAGCCTCGTCACAAAAAAGGAAGCTTTCTCGGAGCTCTGCGGAAAGTGCAAACAACCTGCAGTCGGCGGGGGTGGGAAAAGTTTTTTAGCAGACAAATGTCGAAGTGCAAAGAAGTCAGAGCAAAAGTTTCAAAGTGCAAGTGCCCTAATAATATCAAAAAAGCAAACAAACTGCAAATAAATACAGTGCCTCTTACTTGAAACAGTTCTTGTGGAAAATTTTAAAAGGAATATATATGTTTGGACAAATAAAGTGTAGTTCTATGCTTGCTAAAAGTTTGTATACACTGAAAATTAGGATTAAAAATTGTGGGAAAAATTAAATCATTTTAAATGTTTACAAAAGCTATAAAGCAAAGGTTTCCTTTCTGTAAATAAATAAAAATTATTTACATAAGTACAAAGTAAAGATAAAGGATTTTTCTTTACATTGGCTCTGAATATTGTTATATTTTTATAAACTCAAATATAAAATTCTGAAAAAATGCCCAATAAATGTGTGAAAAATACGAGAATTCTGTGCATTTTAAGTACCTTTTGCATTTTATCAATATTTATTTAAGAGGGGATTTAAAATTTACGAGCTTTCCACAATCCTTATTTAAACAATTTCTGAAAATGGCACCAAATATGAAAAATATTACAGTCCCAACATAAAATCAGTCAGAGGTAAGAGGCTTTCATGCCAACCCTTTTGTTCCCTCTTAACCTATTTTAACTTGGCAACTGTTTTTTTTCGCACTGATAAGATAAGACTGCGACATATCAAAAATTGGAAGAAAAAAAATAAATGTAGCTCACCGATTCCGTCATTGTTTGCAAGTACTCAGAGATTGGAGGCGGCAGTTTCTTTTTATTGTAACTGATTTCCCAATTCGGATACCAAAGATTGTACAGTAAATTATGGTGGCACCTGCTGGTCAGGCAAACTCGTTTTCCACGCCGCACAATAACTTACAATAATTGTAATTGTTATTGCCTTTGTCATTTTACCATTTTAACACAATTTGGCGGGTTGACGAATGCGCTTTGTGGCTACCGGCTTCCGTGGGCCCACTAACTGGGGCCATTGATCAAACAAATGTGGCCCAAAACAGTTGACCATCTGGCTGGCAATGCTCCTCGGGCTCTAATTACGCAAGTTTGCATTGATTGTGTCATTAGCGATTTGCAAGAGCCGGCAAAAAGTCGTGCTCTTGTCGAACTTTGATTTTAAATGGCCAGCGGGATACTAGGCTATAATGAGCTCTATTAGAGGGGATCATTAGAGCCAAGTGATCACAGATCAGGCATAAGTTTTATAAAGACTACACAACCTAAGCTAAAATCTTTAGAATTTCCCAATTTCTTTCTCTTCCAGGTGAATAGTTCAAGTGGCTCCATTACCCTTTCAATCTCTTTTCAGAAGAACGTGGCTTAACCTGTCCACCAGTTCCGGCAGTGGCCTGTCATAAACATCATGCCTACACCCTGATTGCTTCCAGAGAACGGAGAGCCCAGAGCCCAGAACCCAGAAGATCGTGATCCAGATGCACAGCCTCCTATCCAGAGGCAGAGATCCGGGGCGGAATGCATTTGGCCTGCGTGGGCTTAACGGTGCAAGATCGCTAGAGAAAAAGAGGCAGAGGATGGGGAGTTGCAGACCGGAGGTCGATATCTCAATAGATTTATCTGCGCCTCGGAAACTGGAACAATTTGCTGGTGCTTTGTAGTGTTCGCCAGCCGACGGGGCAATTTGCACCGGGCCTCTGGCCGGGATTAGAGGAGTGGGAGAGTAACTGCAACTGCAAAGGGGGACTGTGACTCTGACTTCCACAGTAATCGGCTGCTCAATCAATTTGCTGCGGGTTTTGTCCAACTGTCTCTTTGGCCCGTTTGTCCCGTCCGATTGGAGCTGCAAGCTTATCGAATTAATCGTTCGAATTAGCCCGTTTTGGCCAGAGACAGCTCAATTTGAGGCTACGGTGCCCGTCGGCTAAATTGCGGCAATTATTTTGTTTGTCGTCTGAGCAAACAACTTGCAATGTAGGATGCAACTAGCAACTGCAACGCGGCAGCCTCCATTCTCTCTGCAGCTCATCTTGTTAATTATGAATGAAATTTATGCGACAATGGGCGCAACCGCTAATGCGAGTGCATAAATTAGCATGTCAACAGAATTGTATCACAATTTTGCACAGAGAAAATAAAGGGGAGCAAAGAAAGAACGTTGAAAATAAATATAATAAATAAAGTAAGTAAAGGAACTTTGATTAAATATTTTAAGTTAAAGTTAAAATAGAAACTATAAACCGGATCCTAAAGACTGATAATTACGGTATTTTCATTAGTTTTTATTATCTGATTGTTTTTAATTACGTTTTAACTTTAGCTTAAACTTTACAGTAAACACTAGTCATAACCCACTGGAAAACTAAACAAAAATTTGTGGCATTTACTTGTAACAAAGTGAATGGTAATTAAGTTGAGCAAACACAATAAAAAGCCAACTTATCTTTTACAATAAATGGCTAAAAGACACTGCTAGCTGTAGGAACAACTAAGGAATTCATTAAAATGTTTACTACTTAAATTGAGCTTTCCTATTTATATTTCAGATTAAAGTCAGTTAAATTTTAAATAAGATTTTTGTTATATTAACTCTGTGCCATGTCTGTTAGTTAATATTTACAAGATTTTACATCTTATAGTAATAATTTAAAAGCTAAGTAGCCTAAAATCAAAACAAAAATCTAAGAAAATTCAGCTCTGCCTTTATTTGTATCTATTTTGTATGAATAACAGATTAATCTGTTCCAATTACCTCCAGCCTAAGATCAAGGTTTCTTGCTAATAAATTTGTAACCATTTGATAAGCATTTAAGATATATTTTTTCGCGTGTACGCCTTAAACGGTAGCGCTTCGAGGCAAAAAAACATGAGATCGCAGATACGACGGGCGAGTTCTTTGTACGTCTGTCAGTTATGGAACGCCCACAATGCACGACCGAGCGGAGCTGAGGCAACATAATGCCCATCATCAGCTCCATCATGACGATGATCGTAAAGATTGGAACTAGACACGGAGATGGGGACTTGTGTAGGGGCTCTAGGAGGTCGGACAATTTGTTCAATTGCAGCAGCCTGTTGGGCGTCGCAAGCGCGAATCTGTCTGCATCTTAAGTGCCTTTTCCACTGCGACACAGTGACCTCGTGCCTGGGTTTTCCCCAAGTCCCAAGTACCGCGTAACGAGTCCCGTTTTCCCCCTGTAGTTTTCCGTTCTCTTTTCGCGCTCTATGACTGATTATGCCTCACGTTTCGGCTTATCTGTGACGGAGTCTGGAAAATTTGTCATTGGCCAAACAATGGCTCCCACTTTTTGGATGGCCGAACGCTGGCCTGACCTGTCTCGCTATTATTTTCCTGGAAGCCGGCCATTCAGCTGCAAATATTTGCATAACTCATTAGGAGAGATGTTCGAGATATGGTCTTATGGATGGATCTGCAGGAGGGGCGGAGGGTTCGGATGCTAAGCAGTTTGCAGTTTGTCGCGATCGCATAAGGCGAAAATATTTTAATTAGTTTTCGGGGTGTGGTGGCAGAGAGATACATAGTTCCCCAAACGGTAGCTAATTTTGCTAAGCAGCGACGGCCTTTTGTGCTCAGCATCATGGAAAGATTGTGTAAATTAGTTAAGAAAAGTGGAGGCGGCTTTGGAGGAAATATGTATATACGAAGGGGAGTTGTTATTGGGTAATACTATTATTTATATGATTTGTTTTTCATGTTTTTTGATATTTTTAAACTATTAAGACATTGAGAAGTAATGGTCATAGATTGCTCAGGTCTGATATATTATGACATACATATATTTATAAATATTTTCTTGAAAGTGTACATAAACTTAAAGATTACTTTGGCTATCCTACAAGTCTATCAAATATCGATAACAAATAAGTCCTTTCTTACAACTCTGCAACTCTTTTTTCACAAGTGTTTTTCAGCAGTGTTTTTCCTTGACATTTCCTTCTTAGCTCAGCATAGTTTTTTCCATAGTAGAATTATAATTCTACTATGGTTTTTTCTTCCCTCTTATTTTCTTATTTTCAAAATGAATTGCTACGATAAAGCCTTGTATAAAGTGGTAGACCAAATGTTGATAGCCAAGGACTGCGAATTGGAGGACGGATTCATGCGTCATACGCTGGTGGAACTGTTGCGGAACAGTAAGTAACTCAACCCCCTTTCCTATTCGATAGCCAAGGAAATGATTAAACTTTCGTTATTCCCTTGAGAAATCCGTGAGATTGGCACTCGCACCAGTAATGGTTCCAATCATGCCGGCCGCCCTGTGCCCAGCTTCTTTGATCTGGAGCGCACCTTTGGCCAGATGGGCATCGCCGCGGCTGACCTCAGGGCCATGATTCGTAGTCAGGGACGCATCCAGCACCCTGTCCAGTGTCCAAAGCCGGAGACACGCGACGAAGACTTCCACAAGGGGCCAGAGCCGATGCTGACCGAGACCAACACCCGTGAGCTGGCCGGATGCTCTCACATCCCTGACAATTTCCCGCCCTTTCCCGGGGCGCACAGCTACAAGAGCACACTGATTAAGAAGAGGACGGAGAAGAGCTATGAGGAGGTGCGCCAATGCCATGCCGAGAACCAGCTGAGCGCCCAGCGGGCCCTCAATGGATTTTACCTGGGCTGCGAGCCGAATCTATCGCTGGCCGGTAGTGCCTTGACGAAGGAAGACAGCTTCAAGGTCCTGGTCTTAGATCCTCGCCAGAAAGTTGCCTGTGTGGATGCTCTAATGCCACGCAGCGAAGTCTTCGAAAAGGATATATACGAGGCCAAGGATGAGATAACTCATGCAGGTACTTATAGATTTTCAGATTTTTTGATTAGTTTTTAATTTTGCGACTTTAGTTCTCTTTAAATTACATTTTCCACAAGCTTATTTCTAGGAAATACTTCTTGATATAATTTAAAATCAATCTGCAACCCTTTTTTGCTAGAAAATATGCTTAAATTCCTTCAAGTACTGAACCGGGTTATCCCGAGTTAATTTAATTATGCAGCCATCATCATCATCTTCACCTCGTCATAACAACTTTTAACCCCAACAGCTCTCAACTCCGCCTTCCTGATGGAGCCAAAGATGGAGAGTTCACACCAATACAACGGAGGCGAGGACGTGGAAATGTACGAGGTATACAACGATGTGGAGCTGGACTCCACGTCCGAGGAGGATGGCATTAACTGGTCAGCGTCCGACTGAAAATGAATTAAGCTGCTGCACACGAAATGCTTCCATTACACAGACCCTCACAGTCCACGAAAAAGTGTGAGAAAAATAAATTCATTTCAATTACATTTCATTAAGGGCTGCCACACGTTGCCCGGGACGAAGGACGAATGGGGCAGAGTTCATCGGAGCAGATGCTGCCTGCCAGCCAGCCTGGCTGGATGCTACGCTGGCTCCTGCTGGTGCCGCCACCTCTGCTGAACGATTCCAAAGTATTAAATAACTTTGTAATTTAATTAACTTTGACGTCGTCGGCGCCGCCGCTTAACTTTGATTAACGTTTTGCAATTTTTCAACAACTTTCGCCCGAACTTCTTCTCGCCAGCGACACTCCTGAGTGGCAGTCGTCCGTAGGAGCCAAAGGATTGCGACTGTGATTTCTTCCTCCGGCTCGGATTACAAGGGATTTGCAGAGTCTGTACCCCAATCTTCCGCTCGAATATCCCTGGGTATTTGAAATTGTAGCTGCCAAGCAGTCGAGAGCGGAAAGGGGTACGGGTAGGAGAATATCGAATGCAATTAGAACTGCTCTGGGAGGGGGGAAGCAATCTGTTCAGATGACTAGCTAATAATCCCAGGGAACGGACATAATCGTTATCTTTAGATAGAAAAAAAATTAATCAAGAACAGGGAGGGGTTTTGGGTAGCAATCAAAGTTTGAGCTTCCTTTAAGGCTCCTCACTCTTAGCTTGTAATTATTTAGAGAGAAGTAATTAACCATACAGCTAGATAGAGCTTTAACAGCTTATTTTGTGGGACATTGCAACTATTTAATAAATTAAATAAATTTCACTCATTTGTAGTTGATTATTATTGTTATAGTTGGGACATAAAAACAGTGGACATAAATAATTTTTTCATTAAATTTTACGAGTTTTTTGAATATATTCCATGTTTATGGAATTATGTACAGTTGTAATTATTATTTAATAACATTTACAGTCTTTTGTTGAATGGTAAATAAACACATTAAATATAATAAATAATAAATACAATTTTAAAGCAAATCATTTGTGCAGTTGCTGGACTTTTAGAGCAAGCAGAAATCCTTGTTTTTTTTTCACCATAAAAATATGAATAAAATTTAACTCAATTAAGTGACTGTAATTATTTTCTGTTTTTTGTATTGCCTATAACAAAGAGAGACTTATGTTCTAATGAAAAAAACACATGTTCCCTGATAAAAGAAAGAACAATAATCATTACAAAGAAATGTCGTACATTATTTCCAACAAAATGCTCCTGGAATAATTCAAATCTCTCTCTGTTTTTTCGGTCTAAAGAATTTGCCTGTTGAATTTAGCTAATCAAATTGGTTCAATAAATAAATCTAATGACCTGGAAACATGACGCATTTGTTCCAAATTCCCGAAATGCCGGCCCTTTTCTGCCCATCACTTTGGCTCATCATTTAGTCATCAGCTTTGAATTGGTTTCAACATTTTCCGCCGCTGATGATTTTATTCGGCCTCAGAATTTTACACACAATTTGACTTTGATATTGTGCCAGGGTCGATGGGCCAGAGGGGTTTTATTCTGGCGGGCGGGTGGCCAGGGGCCAAAGATCAGACGGCTGGCAAGCGCCGGCTGCCTGCAGGCCGCTTCACTTGCCAAATTTTTCGACTTGGCTGCCGGTTACTGTGCCATTAAAATGCATAAACATAAACAACGGCGGAGAACAAATTTGTAAAAGGCCAATAAAAACGAAATTACATTTATGTGGGAAACATGGCCAAACGAGAAATGTGCAATAACAAAAAGGAAAAAATCAAAAAGTACAGGGCATATTTAGTTAAGAAAATGCATTTTTTACACTCTAAGAAGTGAAGAAATTTATAAAATTAACTGAATTTCAGCAAATTTCATAAATTTCATAAAAATATAAAATGTAGAAATTATATATTAATTGACTTTTTAAATATTAATAAGTTCAGTTATTAATTTAATATTATTTAATATCCTCCACATTTTTAAAAAATTGTTATCCTACAAATTTCCAATAAATTCTTAAAATTCTTACCCATTTACCTTATCGAGTGTTTACTGTAATGTCAGAGAAAAGGAAGCCACGCGAAGAAAGGCCAACAAATGTTTAACAAAAATGTCTTAGACAGACTAGAATTTGCTTTTTGTTGTTGTTTTTATTGTTGCTGTGCCCAATTGCGTTTGTCATTTTAACCCAGTTAACCCATGTTGGCCAATGTGCATAGATAGTTCTATGCACAAACACACACACACACACACATGCACACACTATTTGTTTTTGTGTTGATTGGCCACAAAATTGCTTTGGCATCTTTGTTTATTTTGCGGTCAACAGATAAAATTCAATTCAACATGAAAACGAGAATGAAAATTATGGCAGCTCAGATTATTATTTTGATATTCCATATATTTTTTATTTTATTTTTTCATAATGCTTAGGGTAAGGTGGGGTAAAGCCGACCTAGTAAATGGTTTTGGCTATAAAATGCTTATTTTACATCGGATAAAGTCGTTATATATACCAAATTAAAGGTTAGACTTTTGCGCAACGTTCTATGCATAGCATTTTATTCATACCTTTGAAAAGTTTTGAGATACAAGCGTTTTACGAAAAAGTTCATTTTTGCTATGTTCAAAAATGATGGGGTAAACCCGACCGCCTATGTTTTTGGTTGATATAGTACAGATATAACCTAAATATAGGTGTTGCAATGATAAATCAATCAATGTTATGTTATATAATGGTAAAAAAAGATAAAAGAATTAAAAAAATTTAAATAGCAAAATAATTAATCAGTATCTTCTGATTCGCTGCTCAAATAGCTTGCTGGCGTTTTTTGGTTCGAGTTGAACGTCTGGTTGACTGCGATGTTGATGGTTTTGGTGTGATTGTTGTTTTTTTTGGATTTTTTGCGGCAAGATTTACCCCGCTATTTAGAGGTCGGATTTGCCCCACCACGTAATTTTTCATAAAAACGCAATTAAAAAAGAAATTATGAAAAAAAATGAACCAAACTTATATGCACTTTGTAGGACTTTATTCAAAGAATCTAAATCCACTTACCTTTTCATGCGATAACTTTGACAAAAAGAAATATCCTGCAGTTAATTATGCACAAAAATGAAATTCAAAATTGTGAAAACAAACTTGTTGTCGTTTGACCATCTCAATGTTGACTAATAAAATGCTGTCATACCACCATTTACATTGTTTTCGATGCTCTACACGACAACACTAATATTATTTTGCGTAGTGCTTCCGATTTTCGAAAACAGAGGGAGGTCGGGTTTACCCACACTGTCGGCTTTACCCCACCTTACCCTATTTATGGTTTATAAATTGATAAATAAATTGGGGCAATATGCACTGCAATTTCCGTGTTAATCTGGCTTAATGCTACTATTTTTTGTGATATAAAAAAATAAAAACCAATAAATTAAATTAAATTTTATAATAAAAACCTCTCTTTCCTTTAATTCTATCAAAGGTAAATAATAAATTATTATTTTCCCATTAAATTCGCAGTAAAAGCCTTATAATATACCCTTAATTTTTTGCATGTAAGGTCACAAGTAAAGGGTGTAAGCCTAGCTGACCTCAGGCCATATAGTTTTTGATTTATTTATTCTAGTTGATAAAAATGCGGCCTGGCCTGGCTGTTGAAAAAAAAGAGCGAGACCCAGGCGGATATCCTAACGAACGGCGGGGCGCAGAAGGTCGAACGGCAGCGGTAAAAAAGTCGAGTTCTGTCATAAAGTTCACATTTTCATTTCCGTTCACGGACCTTCGACCGCATGTGTGTGAGTTTCGGGATGAGTGTGCCTATGTGTGTGTGTGTGTGTTTCGGCCATGTTATCTTGTTTACTTGCAAAGAGAAGCCCCTCGACGCACTGGGGGGAAGCAACCACAACAACAAGGACCAACAACACGGCCATAACAACAAAAGCCAATTTTTCATAAATCTTTTTTGCAGCTCACACTCCGCTTTGGCCCCGCCCCTTGGCCGCATGAATTTTTACAGCTGCATTTAACCTTTTTCTCTTGACATTCGGTTTAAATTTTATGCCCGTGTGTGCCATAAAAAAGTTCCTTACGAGCGTGTTGCTCATCCGCCGCGGTGGCTGCGCGTCGCTCATACGCCTCGTTGTCTGATCCGAGCCATACAAATTGCTACCTCGTTATAATTATGATGTTTTTACGCCTAACAAGAAGTGGTTCGGGTAACACTCTTAAGCAAATCAATTCAAGTTCACGCTTCTTATTTATTTACGTGTTTTTTTCCTGTCCGCCCTCCTTTACACATCTCCTCTTTTTTTTGTTCTGTTGTTTGCGTTGGCGCGTGTGTGAAATTTTACTTTCCATTGCCCTTTTCCCATCCTCACTTTCTTTGGCGTTGCGGTTTCAGTCATTTCTTCGACTTGGCCCGGCTTTATTTGATTTTTATTATCAAGCGGCTGCCTTAAAAAAAAAAAAACAAGAAAAAAAGGAAAGGAAAACGCAAAACAAGAGGAAAACCAAGCAGGTTTTTTTTTGCACGTGTTTTTCCTCGCCCTTGTTGGGCATCTTTTCTTCTTTTGCGGCTCGTGTTATTTATGCTGTCTGCCTTTTGACACACACATACTCTCTACTCTCCGGGATATGGAGTCGAGGAAAATAAAGAAAAAGTGCCAGTAAATCGCTCTTGGTTCGTGTTTAGCATGAGAATGCTGCACGGCCTCGTTTGGGAATTACAAATTTTTTGGGGGCCCCCCCAAAAGCAACTGGAGCAACATCATCCACCGTTTGGGACATTCCCAAAAACTTTTAGGATGGAATATACATATGTGTGTGAATTGAGAAGAAAGAAAGGAAATATTAATATTCAGGCACTAATAATCCAAGCGGGTATTTGTTTATTTAAAATTTTAGGTTTCATGGGAAAGAAGTAAACTTTTATGGCAAAATAAAAGTCCCTTAAATACATACAGCATAGCTTTGAAAAAAGTATTTTTATGAGCTCTTTTATCACGTATTTTATATTTATCCACATATTTTTATGATAATAAAATAGTAATAGATTGAAAATATACTGTATTCTAGAGAAATTCATTAAAAACTTCACCTTATAAGTATATTTATAATAAAAACCCAAACCTAATGGCTATTTGTTCATAGGGTTAAAAGTTACTTTATTTCACTGAAAATATTCTTAACAATTTGGAAAGTACCTAGTTAGTACCCTAAGAAAGGTAAACTGTATCAAGAATTACTTGTATCTAGGTAAGCTAAGAAGTTCCGGAGTCAAACAACAACTACTGCGCCTAGTTACCGCCTCCTGTCTACCATTCACCTTTTATTCCGTCCGAATTCCCGGAGAATGACTTTTCCGAGAAGTAGTTTTTCGCCAAACAGCAGCCGAAACTGGCCTGCTGGTGCGGGTGAATGAGACCAACACATCCCTTTTGGCTCATTTGTACGTGTTGTTAGCACGTTCTGTTGCTTTATGGCCGCTTTATTATGTTGCCGGGGAACTCACTTCCTTTTCGGCCAGATAGAGGAGGATTTCGCCCATGTGCGTTGCTGCGACGTTTGTTACTCGATATTATGGCGGCTATATAAAGACAAGTGTATACACCATTATATTTTTAGCATCGCTCTACGTGCGTAACGTGTTAAAAATAAAGCACAATTCCCAGCCACATTGCGTATACGCCGCTTTGGCTTCGCCGGTGCCTGAGCTCTTCTATTACCCATGCAGGGCCCTGCCCCGCCCTCAGTTGGTTTAATTAAATTGATTGAATTTGATTGCCGGCAGTGGCAGTGGCCATATGATGGCACCCATGACCTGGCCCCAGAACGACAGTTTATCATACGCTGGCAATTTTTGGTCGGGCCTTTGGCAACTTTGCAGTCTTTGCAAAGAGGATGCAATTACAGCTTTCCTCGCTCCACCTGACGAATGATTTCCCAGCTCTCTCTCTCTCTCTCTATTTCCCCCCTGACAACACTCAATTATGCAAATGTTTAGCACACTCCGGCCGATGCAAAAGGCAGCAATTTTGGCGAAAATGCATTCCGAATCGAATTAATAAACCTGCTGGAGAGGAGAGCTCGAAAACTCCATCGTCGTGGCACCAAATGAAAATGTTCTCTGAATACCTAATGTGTTTATAATGCCAGAAACGTGCCAGCGTGAAGATATTTTAGCATGTCAAAGTAGCTGCTGCAGCTATGTATCTTTGTATCTATGCTATAAAGCATACATCTTCCGTCAGGAGCCTGTCTCATTAGCTTGTCTCGCCGATTTGTGCATTCTAAGCAGCTCCTCCGCTTCTCCACACAGCACACTGGGCGGCCGATGGCAAAAGTCTGGAACTTTTCAACCGCAAAAGCAGTCGATTTGCAACTTTCGGGAAACCATTTAGCAGAAGTTGCAAAGAAAATTTTGGTGAAAGCATAAAATAGTTATGAATTCTAAAAGTGGGCGTAAACAAAAGTCAAAGGCAAGGCGTTTCGCCTGGCAAATGTATAGAAAAGTTTTCCATTATCTTTGTGAGTCATAAATGGTTTCTAAATTTTATGGGAAATTTTATGGGAATAATTTAAAGGCTACACAGAAAATGGGGTATAGAAATATAATTATCTGGTATCCTGAAATAATGTTAAAAATAAACTAAACTAGGAAAAGGAATTAAAAACTTAATTCTTTAGAAAAATTTCCATTTCAATGAAAAAACTAATTTTTTGATTAGTTGATAAAGTTATAATGACCATTTTCATGCTTTAAGAAACTTCTATACCTTAACATAAATAAAACAAATATTTAAAAATATATGAATTTATTTATTTATTACTTAACAATTAAATTCCTTTTTAAGCATATCAAGAAAACCACTGTGCTCCCATGACACTGATAGTCAGCTCATTTGCTTGGCCCCAGCGGGGGGTTTTCATTTCATAATCATAACAAAGTCGGGTGGCAGGCTGTCTGGAACAATGTCGGGGCAGCCAAACAATGGAATAATGACGACCATATAGCCCAGACAGCCATGAAAATCTGTAGAGATGCAAGATGGGCAAGGGCAGGCGGCGCAGGCGCAGCGCATTTCTCGTGTTTCCCGCTCGAAGGCCTCGGACCGTTGTGCTCCACTTCAGGTGGCAAGCTAAATTTCCGCAATCTTTCAAATCGCCTTTTTATTGTGTTTATAGTATGGAGGAGAAGGTGGAGGAAGAGTGAGCCAGCCACAAATCATTGCGAAATATCTTTAGCAGAAATGTCCCAGGGGCAGGTAATCCACAGGTGAGGATGGTAAGGATATAAGTAGGGGGTTTTCCGAATTGGGAAATAGCTTTTAAGGAATTTTTGGATCAATATTTTAACATATAGAAAGTATAATTGATTAAGAAGTATATTATTAAATGGTCTTTAAATAGTATTTGTATAATATTTCGATAAAAAATATTTAATAAGATGGAACAATTAATTAATTTTATGCCTTAATAAATTTTTGAAGCACAAAACCTAGTGAAGAATATGAGAAATTATTAAGTAATAAATATATTTTAATATATGTAGTAAATCTTATTTATATAATTAGCTTTTATCAGGTTTTAATGGCATAAAAAACCTAGTAAATATTTCATTTATATATTTTTTTCAATAGTTCCTTTTATTTTGCATTATTTAAGTATTTTCGAACAAAAAAATTTTACATATAAAATACTTAGATATTTTTTTAAATAAAAAAGGGTCAACATATAATCAACAATCATTCCAACTTCAAATCTTTTTCAATTTTCAGAGACCTATGAGCCCCCCTTGGAAATAGGCCTCTGTGTTTGGCGATCTGTGTCTCTAATGGGCTCGATGCTATCTTAAATGTTTATCTCAGACGATGCTCCGCTCCGCCGGCGGTGTGTATCGCTTCTCTCCCCCTGCCGCTTGCCTCTCTAATCAATTTCAAATGGTTTTCGGGGAGTTCGTGCCGGTCGCATTCACTCGCTCCTCTTATCAGCGTTTGGCAATCTTCCTTTGAAATATTTTTCCATATGGCTGCCGCTTCATCTCGACGAGATTAGGCCAGCCAACAACAACAATAATAACGAGGAATAAAGAAGAAAAAATAAAAATAAAATAAGGCGGGCTGTCAGCGCGCTAAAATGTGGCCAGCAACATGTTGACAAACTTTCACGCTGAGCGGCGGCGCCAGCAACATGTTGCCGCTGCCGGGTCCATAAAACGTTTATTGCTGCAGGTCATGAAGCAGCCCATAAATATGAAATATTGGAAAATATTTACACACAACACACACACACAGATAGACAGATAGCCGCCCGCCCCAAGTGGAAAATGCATTTGGCTCTAGCGCAAAAATTTTCATTTCTATAATGGGACGCGGCACAAGTCGTTGCAGTTCAGTAGCGAAGCGATCCCATGATTATCGAGTGTCTGTCTTGTGGGTTGAGCTGTTCCGCGTTTTATTCTCTTTTTTTTTTCCTTGTGTGTTGCTACTTCAAGTGTGGAGTGTGCAGCGGAAAAACTTGTTGGTTTTTAAGCACTTTTGTGACCTCTTGTCTTACATTTTAGCTAATGGAAATATTTAATATATATTTTTATGTATGGAAAGGAAATTTTTGTACAAAATCAGTAATTGTTTTTTGAAACTTATTAGGCTTGTCATAATGAAAACTAAATGTTATTGCGGAAATTTAGAGAACTTATGGAAAAACTTGCTAATAATAAGACAATGTGGTTTAGGTATTTAAGGTATTTCTAAGAAACTTATAAGGTTTTAACTTATTAAGATGGAAAATAATATTGATTTTGTAAAATTATAACAGAGAATATATTAAATGATAATAATAAATTATATTAGATTTATTTATTTATGAGTTTAAGATCAGAATACTTCGAAGTAAGCAGTGTCATAACTTCTGTTACACTAAAAACCTATTTAAACACAACCTATAATCCTTAAATCCAAATAATACAAGCTCAAAAATTATTTACAATATTTATTATTGTATTCTTAGTTTTATATATTTTTTTTGTGTATAAAATAAGTTACAGTTCTTTGTTTCCTAACTTTTGCCACAATGCAATGGAGACAATTTTTGTGTGTCACTCAGTACAATTCCCCAAGTCCCCCGGACAGTTGACTGCACTATTTCCTCCCTAAAAAATATAAAAATAAAAAATACACCACCCTCAATCCCCGGAAAAGCACTCCCCCCCCAGCTGCCACTTGCCACACATGAGATGGCACGTTTACGAATTTGAATTCAATTTGCGGTGCACTCCGAGGGGACTTTGCCTGCGGCCAGCATGACAGCTGAACATGGCCGACCTCCGGGGCCTCCACTTTGACCTTTGCCAGCTTCTATTTTCGATGCGATTTCGTTGGCCTGAACTTGAAAACGTATTTGCAGGCCGGGCACTCTGCCCCCTTCCCGAAATGGATTTTATTCTTAAACATTATTTATTTAGCCCTCCTCCTGCTGTCCTGGATGTCACACAGCGGCCAAAGAGTGTCCCCGGATGGGCTATATATAGGATGTATGGTATGTATTTATGGCCTGGCTAATTGAGCTCGACCTTTTGTTGCGGCCGGCAGTCGTGCATTTTTCATGGCATTTCCATTTGCGCTAAGTGTGTATTCTGCATGTTTTATGCAGATTAATTGAATCATTTTCGATACGGCCTATTTTATTTGGTTAAAAGCATTAAAATTGCAGCGAGCGTGCCTGTTGATTGCACAAAGTAAAGGAATATATGCATATTAAACGATATATATGAAATCAAATCGAATTCCGGAACAATGTCCTTAACAAGATGAATAAAAATTCCATGCACGAACAGAACAAATGTCAAAGGTGGTGCGTTCTTTAAAAAAATAAATATAAAAATGTTCCATTTCGTTTTGTCTACAAAAAACATCAATCACGCTGGCCAATTTATGTATATATCCCCCACATGCTGTTGACATATTTTCCAACTTATTTGACAGCTGCTGGAATGTCGCCGACAACTTATCCACTTTAATCCTCAGGTGTGGCATAATTTTGAAATAAAAAGTGGCCATGATTTATAATAGAACAAATACAATGCAATTGCTGATATTTATGGTCTATTCGTGTTTCGTTCTTAATCATCAATCATTCAGTTCCTTTAGTATATCATCAGAAAACATTTCAGTTCATGGAATAAAACAGAAGCAAAATATTTATTGTTTAACCCAAATTCTGTTCGTTTCAATGCTGCAATTAATCATTAAAGGCAAACATTTGATGATCTTCAAAGTAAGAGAAACTGTGACATAACGAAGCCCCAAAATGATTGCCAGTTGCCATAAATTTTAAAATAATCTCCGGCATTCGTGGAAACGCCAGCTAAATAGCCTCGAAGGCTCCCCGAGCAGAGACAATTAATTGTCAATTAGGTTCGAGGGAAGCCGAAGCCTGTCGCAACAAGTGTTTGCTCTGCCCTTCTATCTCTTTTAAATATATATTTATTTTTTGTTTTAGATGGAAAACCGTCTGAGTCTCGAATTGCGTTGGGGGATGACTAATTTAGTGCTAAAAATAAGTGAGGAAAATTGCCAAGAAAATTGGCACGCTTCTCGTTTCACAGACGCACTGAAAGTGTTTACCCCGAAATTGAGGAAAACTACGGCGAAAAGTGAAAAAGAAAATAGTGTGAACCAATTAGCTAACTAAATTATGGCGAAAAGCCTTAAGCTTATCGGATTTATATATAAGTTGATATATATATAGCATATGTTTGAGGTTTGTAGTGTGTAGAGAGAGTGCCAACAAAATGAGAAATAGAATTAAAATTATTTCACAGACTTGTTGTGTGTTTTTGATTATTTGGCGCTTTAATGTTTGCGAAACTAGAAAAGCCATTAAAAAGTCACTGAAAATAGAAACTGATGAAATTTTTTCTAAAAGAAATCATTGTAATTTGGGGAATGTTTGATATTGTAAGGATTTTCAAACTAAAAGGAAGAAACTTAGCTGGAAAATAAAGGTCATTGTTGAAATATAATTAATTATTGTTAAATATTTATAAAGGTTTCAGTGTGTTAAATGTGTGTTAAAATTAATAACAAATATATACATTTACCAAACAAAATGAAAAATATATATTTTTTTTTATATATTCCATTAGTTTTTTTTATTTAAATAAAAATAAATTTAAAATCTTGCATATAACATCATGTTTAAAATAAATTCTATGACATTCTGCAGATTTATTTACCTTGTCTTTGTGTCAGCAAAAACATTAATGAAATATACTGAATTGTGGTGTGTGTCACTTTTTAGTGTTTATACTCGTATCTTTCTAGTGTTTTTGCTTTTTCTCAAAAGAAATGTCGTGAAAATCATGATTTGCTTTTAATCATGAATGCTAGAAATTATTCACGGCCAGCTGGGAGAGTCCGCTGCTCATTTGCCTAAGTGAAGCCCCGGGCTCCGGATTCCGGCGAGGGGCTGGGATACATATATACATATACATATATCCGTAAATAAGACAAGTTGTGCGGCTGGCTGGCCTTTGGCTGATTTTATGATCATATAGAACCGAGGAACGAGAACCGACTGACATGCGAACTTCCGTTTCTCGGGGCGGCAGGAAATGCAAATAAACAAAAGGCCAGAGTGCTGCTGTGCAGAGGAGAATTGATTTTTATGGGCCGTAAGTTTGGGATATTTATGCAGGAGCACTCCGGATTTGTTTATGGAACTGCCGATGCCAATGCCACCACACACACTCGGCCAGCCCAAGTTTGCGGTATCTTTAATGGAACATTAGCACCACCGACTGGGGGCCGCAGGAGCAAAAAATGATTATAACTTCAGCCACTTGATTATGCTTGATGGCCAGAAGCTGCCAGGCACAAAAAAAGAAGCGGCCAGGGGAGGCAAAAAATTGGATTCTCGACCATATCCGGAGGGCGTGGCACGTCACTCGTTTTTTGTGCGATTTATTCCACTTCTCCTCTTTATTTCGCCTTTTCGGGCTCCTTTTTTTTATTATTTTAATGCGCGAGCATTAACAGCCCAAGAGTTTTGGCTTTTATTATTGCTCATTTGCACAGGCGCCTGTTGTCCTGGCAAACAAGAAAGACAAGAGGGGAAAACAGGAGGCAAAAGCCAGTCAAAAGCCGGGGAAAAGCAGTGGAAAAGCGGCAAGATTGGGGTAACAACATTATGTTTATTTCACTCACAATGAGCGATGGCACTTTGGTCAAGCGGAAATCCCCGGGATGGCGTGAAAGTTCTTTTCCGAGATTAAATAACTCGGACAAGTTGGCATTTCTTGGAATGCCAATGAAAAAGTTTGCCAAATTATACACCAAACACATACAATTCGGTTTTATAGCATTTAAATTATTAAAGTTTTTCAAGGGTCCCGGATGGCAAATTCTTTTAAGTAATTATTTAAATTTTATTAAAGCATACAGATCTTTTATTTAAGATTTTTCTAATTTCTGATATGTATTTAAAAATCATAGGGTAAACCACAAGTGGTCTAGGCCTATAAATGTTTTCTAATTTTTCCATTTCCTCGCTGAATCAAAAAGTTCATGAAAATTCAATAAGTTTTCTTTCAAATAAAAGTTGGTTTTCGCTTATATTTTATTTGGCTTTTCCTTTTGCACTTTTCAAGCGGATTCCTTCACTTTGCCTTAACCGTTTTTCCTTTTTTTCGGCGAGCCTGGTGGTGTTTCACAAGTTTTAATTAGCCGCATTTTATGCAAACGTATTTAAATCAACAAAAAAGTGCTGAAAACGAGGCACACGAGACAAAATTTGTAAAGGATCTGGCGGGTGATGGTGTGGGTGTGTGTTGGAAAATATGGAAGGCTCTCCATCTGCGGGTGCGAGAAAATCAATTAGCCCACGGCTGAGTGCCCTCAACTCTTCCCTAATCGACATGTGAGAGAGTGGAAAACACCAGGAGGAGAATAATGACGACGACGAGGAGGAGGAGCATGAGGACCAGGAGCAGGAGCATGAGTGGGTTCTCATATCTGCAGCGCACTGCGCTGTTTCCGTTGTTCTTCGCCGCCGCTCGTTTCCGCTTCCTGCCTGCACTGCGGGTTTTCACTGCTCCTCATTCCGACTCCTTCTCCTCATCCCCAAACCTCCTTCATCCATTGCTGATGACTTTTGTCCTTGTTCGCCTTTGGGCAAATATTGAAACAACTGATTAGTTTGAGTGAGCTCAACTTGTTCCGCATGCACATGTGTGTGGTCTCCTCTGGCTGCACAATGAAAAAATTAAGCAAATTTATAGCTTAAAGGATGGGGAAATTATTTGCAAGGGTTTGGGATAACTTTAAGAATATTTTAAAGTGTTGGGAAGGTGCTTGATTGTTGGAAAGGTTTTAAAGAGATATCAAGATCGACATAATCTAATTTTCCTCATCAAAGTAAAGGTCTTCTCAATCTCCCTCGTAGATAAATCTTATTTGTACTTTATTTAAACAAGTTTTTTAAACACTTTTCTCCCTGTGCATAAACATGGTCCAGTGGGCGTCAGCCTGTGGCGTATCCATTGTGAAAGTGGCTCAATTTGCCAATAATTATATGGCAATGTACTGGACGAAATCAGCATTGTGAAATATTCATTTGTGCACTCTAATTGATGTAAACTGAGCTGGCAGTTAAGGCAGCAGGCAGCAGAGCCTCCATCAATTTCAAAAATCGAACCCTAAAATATTCATATCTGTTTACCAAATTCAGGATTCAAAATCAAGAGAGCGTTTGTGTGGGTAAGGGCTTCCTGCTCGATTGCCCAGAAGTATGCAGCGGCAAATTGCATTTTCTGTTTCTTTGTAATTATATTTGCCATGCAAATGCCGAGTGTGTGTGGCTCGGTTACTCAGCTGGCATCCTGTCCCAGGAGTTCGCCACACAGACTCTCCTTCCACCGAAAAACTTAAATGACATTTGAGTTGCAGACTTTTCCTAATGGAATCACAATTTTCCAGCACATACATACATACACTCTCAAACATTCAGAGACACACGCGGCGGCGACACAGGAAAAGTTGGTCGAATAAATTTTTGTTGTCTTATTTAACTGCAAAGTTGAGCGCAAATAAACCGATCTCCCCGGGTGCTCGGTGGCTATGGGGGCTGGGTGGGCGTGGCAGAAAAACGTCGCACAAATTGGACTTAATCAAATTGCCAAAATGTTGACAACCAAAGGGAACAGAACGGAACCGTAGCGGAAAAAAATAAAGAAATATTTTGCACGCTCCGCCTTTTGTTTTCGTCGCCAACTTTTCGAAAAGTCCCCGTCGCCAATGGAAAAGTTGGTAGGCATTGTAGGAAAATTGAAATGTCTGCTTTTAGTTCTTGCTTGGCTTTTCCCTTTTTCCGCCACAAGAAATATTTTTTTTAGCTTAAATTGGGAGGGAAAAAGGAAATGGAAATGTACTTAAGGAGTCCTAGAATGGCTCTTACAAGATGGTTTTCAATAGTTTTAATTAATGTAAGAATATTTTATAATTTCAGATTATTTATTATATATAATTAAAGTAATTTTAATTACTATTAATAATCCTATGTTCTTAAATAAGTTTTTATAAATTATTTAAGTTTAATGACTCTCTTTTCTCTTCACATTTTTCCCCAGTGCTGCCTTTGCTGTATCATCTATACTTCTATACGTTTTCTACCATCCCCCTATGATTGCTTAGTTAATTAAATGCTTTGCGATTAGCCGACCAATTGATGGGCCATTGGCGGGGCCTGAAGTATCCGAGATAAATAGCAACTCAAGTGCTTGGCGGGCAACTTGGAGCCTCCTTTTGTGAGGGGGAAATCCTTTGGCAAGTTCCATTTAACTGAAATTTATTGTTCGAGAGGCCATTGTGCCGGGCCAAGAGCTGACCTACAAATTATGCAGAATAGGAAAGTTGTGCAAGAACTTGGGCTCTTGGCTAATTGAGTTGTGCTGCAGGTGGAACTGCGAACTGCGAACTGCGGACTGCAGACTGCGAACAACAATGAAAGTCAATTAAGTGGCTAAGCTGGAAAATCTTGGGAAAACATCTTCATTATGGCCCGGCAATTTGAGTGAGCGCTAAAAATTCATTTCGAGTGACCCAATTAACAAGGCAACACAGCAACAGCACCGGCAGCAATCGCATTAAACGTTTAATTACAGTGTCCTGGCAACAAAGGACAACTCCCCGCGACCCTCTCTTCCATTCTAATTGTGTCTCTCTGGCCCCCTACCCCATCGCCAGTCTTATCTGGGCGCCACTTCCGCTGCTAACAAGCGTATCCTTTCCGGCCAGTGGCGCCGCTCGGTCTGAAAAGGATTTCAGCAATTTGCATTTCTGTGTCTCCTCGGTGCTTTCCATTCAGCCAGGCCTTTTCAGATATGGTATGTATGTATATGTATATATTTTCCACCCCGCTTGGGCCTAGTAGTTGCCCCACCGCCAGCTCAAAGTCTAAAGTGCCAGTTGTTTCTAGTATTGTTTGCACCCATCGGCGGCTCGCTGTGTTTTGTGTGTATATTGAGTGGCACTCCATTGTTGACCTGCTTCGGCAACAACTGGGCAGTCCCGCCTACGCACCTGTCGTCTCCTCGCACCCGGCAGGTGCCACGCCATTGCACCACCTCAACTGGGTCAGAGTAACGCATTGAGGTGTCTTGTTAAGGGAGTATTGTATTGTGTATCCTTGGGAATATATTCTTTAAGAATAAGTTTTAGCAAATTAATATTCCCGTTTAATTATTATAGAGTTATATGATATCAAATTGTGCTTTTAAGGGGTTTTTTTACAATTGTTTTTATTTAAATATTGACAAAGTTTTCCCAAGATTCTGCCTAGAATCGGCCACTCTGTTCTTTAATAAATAGTTGTGGATGGAAATGGTATTCCTTATCGTCAAGGTATATTAATACCTTTTTCAAACAGCTTTCCTTCGTTATAAATTGTTTAATAAATCAATCAATAAAAGGCATTCATTCAACTACTTAATAAAAATCTTGGAAACACCCTCCTCGAAATATAAAAGTGAATAAAAATGGCACTCAGACTCTAAGAGGAGTAAATAAAAAGTGAAAAGAACGCGCAGTGCAAATTCCAAAAGCTGGAGTGAGTCAATCGCGATAGCTCAGTCCAGAGATCATTGGAATTGAAATTGAAAGGGCGGGAAAGTGGTTCTGGCGGCGATAACCGAACTAAAGCTGAATGGATAAGTGGATGGCGGATCGACTGGGGGATTGATTTAATTGAGAAACTGAACCATGGCGGAACCGGGACTTCCCCTGGGGACGCCCCTACATTCTACAAGTCCCCCTGCACCGCTCTGCGGCAAAATCTGCATTCAAAATGACCCCAAAGTGTCTGATTAGCCATTCGACATTTGGCGCGTGTCCCGCGCATTTGCACTTCGATAAACAAGCGAAACTGGCCAAATTGATGCGCCTAATTGGCTCCGACCGAAACCGAATGCAGTTGTTGCACTATCTGTGTGTCACAGACCACATATAGGTTGTATTTATATGCGTGGGCTGACGCAGGCAAACACAACAACTTCATTAACGGGCGCAACATCAACGTCCCCGTTTTGCCGGCTGATTGACTGATTATGGTCAAGTGGTTGGCTGTCTCCCTCTCCGCCGCTAAATGTTTATTAATTATCGTGCAAATTTCAAATATATATATTTATCATGCACACGCCGCCGCCTGTTAAATTGCGAATATTTTATGCTCGGTGTTAATTTTTATTTCGCGTTTTTTCGTTTATTTTTATGAACGCTCTGCGATCGCATTTTGTTTGGCTTAATTGCGCGTGGCGTGCACGCGGCGTATGCGTTATATAGTATGCCTCGTGTCTGCCGCCATGCACTGCGCATTGCACATACGCACTGTTGTACGCGCCGGGTTTTTCGGTCTTTTCGGTTTCGCTGAAAAATCAACATGCGAAAAGCTGAAATATTTCTGCCAACTGAACACAATTTGTTGTGTTGTTTGCATATCGAATGGGTGGAATGGCATTCTTTATTTTTAGTTTCAAGGAAAAAGAGTTGTGCGAAATCGGAGATTGGTATCGTTTCGATTTGATCAGCTGGAAATTTATAGTTACCCAGAGAATAATCCGATTGTTAAAGGGGCTTACCTGAAAGGAAGAAGAAAGCGAGAGAGTTATTATTTAATTCAATTGGCGAGAGTTTATTAATATTAATCTGTTTTTTTTCAGGCGAATTTCGTAAGTTATTTCAATCAATCTGCTGCCAAGTGCTCACTCTATTTACTGAGCTATTTTTCCTCGTCACTTTTGCGCCAAACAAACTCAAATTAAGCGCATCACGGGCAGCTCTGCCAAAGATCTATTCTTTTCCCAGTTGCCAACTGCAGCAAATGGCTTTTTGTCAGCCGAACAATGCTCGGAAAAATCTAGCACTGGATTAGCGATGCGGAGCAGCTAAGGAAAAACTAGGGGGGAGTCGAGTTAAATTGCAAAGCAGCTGCACAAAGCAAATGAAACTAACAAAAATAAATGCACAACAACACAGGAGAGGGGGGAGGCAGGGAAAGCACACACACATTTTTTTCTAGCTTGGCGCACATATTTCAATTTTTTCCTCTACATTTTCGCGTTGCCTTGTGCTTCAGCATTTTCCGCGAACTTTTACCCACATGCATGGAGGAGGAGAAACCGGAGGAAGATGTCAGGGAAATTACATTTTAAATGCCAGTGCAATCCTCTTTTCAGTTAACTGTCCCTGTTTAATAACTAATTTGGCAACCAAAAAATATACAGAAAGGGAAATATTATAATAACAAATTTATTTATAATTTGCTTTGGGCTGAAATCAATTTTCCATTAAATTTGTGTGTGTGGCAAATCATTGACCGAGCTCTAATTGAAAAAAAGAACAAACAAGCCACAAATATGAATTCCATTTTCCGCAATCATTTCGAGGCGAGAGGAAATGAGGACCTGGGATTGTTTGCAATTTGCATAAATAGCGGACAGCCCTCGGGGTGATATGAAATTTTGTATAGAGTTTGGGGGGGAGGACCCTCCGCCCCCTCAACATCCTGGGAAAGATTTATGGGACTGGAACGAACGGCGCCAATTTATGCCGGAAATTTTTCGGCATATTTTTGGTATTTTCATTGAAATTGAAAACATATTAAACGCACATTAATTTCATATGTCAAGGCAGAGTCTGAAAGCGGTACACAGGAGGAGGCACAGAGGAAGTTGCACGGAGGCCGGAAATATGATGGATGGAGTTAGAACATTCCGTCGACTGCTGTCGGAAATGTATTTAATATTCAACGAGTCCGCGTTTTTTCCGGGAGTTTTAATCCAACATTTTTTGTGAAAAAGTGATGAGTGTCAGCTAAGAGAAAATGCAAGAGGACAAACTTTAAGGGCATTAAATATACCTTTCTTATATAAATAAATACTAATAATGTTACAGGAACTTAACCTTTAATATAATAACTTATTTTTAATATTAAAAAGCTCAAAATAAAATTAAAAATCCGATTTCTGCTTGCAATTAACTTTTGTCGAATAAATCAATTCAATTTAATTCAAAATTCAATTTAAATTCTTTTAAATTCCGTTTTAATTAAATTATTATATTGTTTGTTCAATGATATGGCAAAATTATAAATATTATTAATTTAAATTAAGTTAAAATAAATCTTTTTCCGGTTTAAAAACACTTTAATCATAGTAGACCTTAAAGCCTCTTAGGCCTGCTTGCCTTTATGCTCTTCCTAGAATTTTCTACCAACTTAATGGAGAACACTTTTCCACTTTAAGTTTTCACTTAGCTGGAATCCCCCTTCTTATGCTGGGAGATAAGATTTTTAGATAAACTTGAGACCGCCTTTATCTTATCTGGGGAAAATGAGCACACAACTGAATTATAGCCGCCGTTCGCTATCTGGCCAAGTTTGCCGGTTACCGGGTTAAGTGGGAATGGCTTTCTTCCCCACGGTTATTGACTATGTCAACGCCATCTTGGCCATCATTTTGCATATTTATGGCGTATTCATTTACTTGGCGCAATAGAATTTATAATGAGCTGTGGCTGTCAGCTCCCTCTGGCTCAAGAAACTGGCCTAATGTATTACATCATTAATTCTGAGCCACCAAATTCATCAGGGGAGCGAGCGCTGCGATAAATAAGGCCCGACTTGATTAATTTCGTTGAACTTTAAGACCGATTTTATGACTACTTCCCACCAGATTGGCTTAATTACAAATATAATTTAACACCTCGTAGGCCAAAAACGTGTTTGTTGCCCTGTGTGTGTGTCTTTTTGTTTATTTCCTCAAATCAGAATCAAAGCAAAGTAGACAAAATAAAAAAAATATATAAGGCAATCAATTGTTTCTGGCCTGGCGACAACTTTAGCACGGAGTTTTTGGCGCACAGTGGGTTTAGTTTTATTTTAAGTTGGTAAAAAAATATGTGTAAAGCTTAGATTAAGAAATAAATCTTTAGAAAAGGATACAAAAACGCTTAACATTGAATTTAAGCTAAAGGAACCTTTTTATCTATTTTTATTCTATTTTTTATATATTTGATGATATTTACTTAAATTTAATGGAAAGTAAAGACAATGAAAGGAGTTATATTTTACATTCAATTAGCCATTTTATTCAATTCAAAATTTTTCATAATAATTTGAAATTACTTATACCTTAAGGAAGCAAGCAAACTGTCCCCTAAAATTAGTATTAAACTCTGACTTTATATTTCTTGTATTCCCCAAAAAAGTTCCCCCAAGTACCACTGTGCGGCGTCAGAAATTAATCCAACATGAAAGCCTATAAGGCAACAGTGTCTCGGGCTTTGTTTTCTTTTCGGACTGACCGCATAATTTATTTGATTTCTTGAGCACGATCGCTTATGATAAGGGAACTCGAGAGGCGGTGGTTCTCGGCTTCGGTCCCTTGTTGTTATAGTTCTGTTTGCTTAATTTTTTCGACTCTTTTTTTTTTTATTCTTCGTGGTGGCAACATGATCTCGTATATTTCGCATTCCGTGCGCACAATAAACTTGAAAGTTTTTTATGGATTTTTGGGACATTTCTGTCTCCTCTTGATTATGCTCGAGAGAGGCTCGAAAGGTTCAGGCTAATTGGCATTTTTGGCGAGTCCCAAACTCCCCCCCAAACTTCAACGCACCCAAAAAAAAAAAGCATATTTTATATGGTTTCGCCTTATTGTTCTTGACAAATTTTGTATGTCGAAGTTTTTTCTTCGCTTTCTTTTAGCAAAAAAGAAGAGAAAAGGCAAACCAAGTGTGGCTGTGACTGTGACTGTGCCTTTGCCTGTGCAATTATAATGGTGCCATATCTCACCGATTTGCGTTGGGTATTCCGTAGCCAGGGCCTGGGCGAAGCCATAAAAACTGATTTTACGAGTATGTTGGCAATTTGAAAGTTTTTCGATTTGTTATGGGCAAAGCGACGCGTTTAATGCTCTTAAAGGTGTGCGAACGAGGCGATTATGATGTAATTCATGCAAAATCGAATTCGAGGATGTTGGAAATGCCAATGATTGTGAATATTTTGGGAAATGGCATATTATGAATTCAAAAGGTATGGAGCTTGGGCTGAAACTTTTATTGAAATCGATTTTAACTGTTTTTTATGACTTGTAACTGTATTTTTTGTAAATTTCATACACTTTGGTTTGGTTTTTACTACTGATTTTCGTTCAAACTACAGGAAATTCCGAGAAATACTAATTAAATACATTTATATATATTCTTTACAACAAACTGGTATAATAAAAATATAATGTTTCTCTAGAGTATTAAAAATTTTAATTACAAAATGTGATTCATAGAATTTCAGTTATGAATAATATTCTAAAACAACAGGAAATCTAAGAACAATTATTCTTGTGAACATTAAAATTCTAAATAATAAAAATAAATTTAAATTAAAATGTTTATATTTATTATTCTTGAAAGAAAACCACATTTTACGAAATTTTTATGAAAAATAAGTCATACTTCTGTACAAATTAAGACTTAAAATATAAATCTTTACCACATTTTAACCTTAAACATTTCTTTTAAGTCCTTGAAACAAATATTTTTCCACACAAAATAGTAACACCCAATTTTTCCCAGTGCCCTTCTCGAATTATGTTGAGATCAGCCTGAAAAGAGTTCTCGAAATTCGTAAAATCATGCGCCGCCATTCCCATTCCCTGCTATTACAAGACATTCTTACAACTCTGTACTTTGCTCTTTTACTGTGAAACACATAAAAGAAAGACAGGGGAAACGTTCGCAGAATGACACTTCAGTTTAATGAACCGTCGATTCGCGACAGTCTGGTCAAAAAAAAAAAAAAAAAAAACAACGAAAAAAACTGAACTCAAATGTCAAAGTCAGCGAAACCCAACAAGCGAAGAAGCCGCCAAGCCCCCGACCAACAAAAAATCGTGGTAATTCCCGCTGAACTCCACCTAACTGGCGCATAATTAAGAGTAAAAACCGCAGAGAAAAAAACAATTTGGTGCCCCATGGAAATTGTCAAGCGGTTTGCCTGCTCGCTAGTTTGCTAAATTATCAAGTGCGTGTTTGTTTTTATTTTTCCTCTGACCAGTGCATTTTTTTTTTAGTTATTTTCCTTTCAAGGGGATTTTGCATTGAATTTAGCAAAACAGCAGACCGAAAACTAGAGGTTTCAGGGGTCGGTGGTGCCATTAAAAGCGCAGTGGGAAAGCCAAACATCGACTTAATTAGAGCCAGGCCTCTGTTGCAGCTTCAAAAGGAAAATATTAAATAAAACAGAGGCGGCTCCTGCTGCTAAAGGGCTTAACCCCTGAAAAGAGAAAAAGTTTTAAAATATTTCTGATAAGAGCTTAAACGAAGGTCGAAGATAAATGGTATAGCTTTTGATATAATATTTCGTAAAACCTTTTAAATATTTATCTCTTATAAAATGTAATTCATTACATAAAAGATTAATCAGGAACTAAAAGGTTTCTTACTCTTTACGAGCTGTAAAAATATCCTTAATCCAAGGACGATAAATTTAAACAATTTAATAAATATAAAAAAACATAAACTTTAACCTTTTCTGGGGTCCAAGGCGGAAGTTTAACAAGGATCTTTAAGGGGTTAAACCCCGTCTGGCAACGGGGCGTATGCGCAATGCCGCAACTTCCAGTACAAAGGCTGAAAGAGTGAAACTTTTTGGTGGGGGCGAAAAACATTTTCCGAGCCACATAATAGGCCTCCGCTGAATGGCGGCCGGGTCAAGGACGAGCCCGCCCACGGACTAACCGCTCCCAGACAGGAAGCTGAGCTGCGCTGAGCTGAAACACTTAGCCGCTAACCCCACGAGCTTCAAATGCCAAAGCCATTCGATCGATTAGATTGCCGGCGATTTGTAAGCAAAAATGGCAAGCGCAGAGCTGCGAAAATGCGCTCGTAAAACATTGCTGCTGGCCTGGTGCTATATACATACTACCAATGCTGCTCCGATGCTGTTCAATCAACGAAATTAAACCTATCACCGACGCCGTCTGGCCGTCGATTTGCCAGCTAATGTCAACAATTTATAATGCATCGACATGACAGCCGTCGGCTTTCGAGCGTCAAGCGCCAAGCGTCGAGCACCAGACTCATCGCCCCATCGAAAATGTGATGGGGCTGTGATGAGCCGAGCTGAGACCACTTCGAAAAAGGCTGCCATCTTAATGGCTGGCAGTTTGCTCACAAATTGATTTTTATTACAATATATATGGCGGATAATTTGCCACAAAATAAATATTCAAATTTGAGCATTTTCCATGTAATAAGTGGGGGCATTAAAAATTCTTAATGAATGATCCGTCATCGAGTGAGATAAATGATGAGGGAGGAGGCCTTGTAAACAAGATATTTGAGATGGATTTGAATGGATTGATAGATAAAGGGTTGAATACTTTAGTATAGTATAAAATATATATATTTAAAATACTTATTCCATGCAAGTTTTCCCTCATTTTTCATGGATTTTTATAAAAACACCGATCTTTAGCTAGACTGGATTTATTCGGAATTCATCCATAAGCTGCCAGAACTAATTGCTTGAGCAATAAGCATAATTCCACCAAATCATACCATTTACTTTGAAGAAATACTTTCCCTTCCCCGAGCATTTCAAAGTCAAGTGGCCAGTATGAAATGCTAAAAATCCAGAACTATTTCGAGATGCCATTCGGCCACAATAATAATTCCAGAAGTAGAACACTTCGAGGGAGGCGAGCAAGAGGGAATAATATGTTCACCATGTGCTCCAGTGACCGCTAATCTAATCTAAAGCTTATCTGTTTCACAGGCTACATACGTTGTGGTGGAATGCGGCTGAACTTGCTACAACATGAAAGTGAGTGAAAATATGTGAAAATAAAAGAAAATACGTTTTATAAGCGATTAAAGACACACGGGAGAAGCGGGGCCCCGAAGGCAGGTGTAGGTCAGGTGCAAGCGGTGAGTGGGTGAAGCTCATGCAATTAGCAGGAATTGCAAATTAATAATCATGTCTCGTGTGGATAACAAGGACAAAAGCCAGCACACACACACGACACCCACTTAATACAAGGTGGATACATGGGGCTTTCGGGTGAGGGTGCTGCAAAAACCATAACAATTTGCAAGCGTATGAAAAATGTATGCGGAGCAAACTTTAAATTCATTACACACACGCAAAGTCAGCAAAGGAGGTTGGCACTCAGAAAAAATATATAAAATAGTGACTGGGTTTTTAAGTTTTTAGGTTTTTTTTGTATGTGATAAAAGAGATTAATAATAAGTGGATATTTTATTCGTAATTAATTGTATAAGGAGATAAGCTTCTAGGGATTTTTATACAATAAAAAAGATAATCAATATAAGTGTAAATATTGTGAGATTTTACGGTGTTTAAAACATGGGATTAATGCTTAAATTGTAAATAAATTAATTAAATACAGAAATCATGTAGCTCATTTTACAAAATAATAATTTTAATAATTTTTCTCGAAGCCTTTTTTAAGCCAAAGAAAATCTAGTATAAATATATCAAAGAAACCCTCTTAACAGTATTTTCCAGTGCACTAAACGAGGAAGGAAAATGAGCCAAAGGTGGGGGGGAAAATAAGAGTGAAAGGGGATGGAGAAAGGTGACAACTTTTCCACATGGCATAGCCGGTGAGGTTGCGGGGTTCTGGCGAGGGAGTGATGAGGTGGGGCATATGGAGCATGGACATGGGCAGGCCAAGCAGTTTGTTTAAACTGCGGTCGCTTGGCAGGATGTATGCTCTTCACCCCACACCCACACATATGTATGCATGGGCATTTTCACTTGCGTGTGTGTTCGCACTTTCAATAAGTTCACACACACAAACAGTGACAGTTAAAAAAAAAAAAACGAACGAAGAGAAGAAAACTCGCCCTGCCTCAACCTCTTTGCTGGTAATTTGAAAAATTTTCGTGCCTCAGTTCTATTTACGCTTTTATCTCTGTGGCACATTTACCAAACCCTCACCTCCCCCTCCTATCTCCCACACACACACACACTTGCACACCTTCTCCGTTTTTTATACAATTTGTATTTCTTCATTTCTATTTGCCGGCTTTATCCGCCTCTTCTTCATTTTGCCAGAGTGTGTGTTTCTTTTTGTGCAGGTGCATCGAGAGAAATTTATCTCAACATCAAGCTTATATTCTTATATCTTTCAAAGATTACAATCTATAATAATAAAATGGGTATTTTTTAAGTTTAAGATTTTTTCCTACAAAGATTTAATACATTTTTTAATATTTTTAATCAATTCTAATACATAACCACATAATTTTAAAAGTATTCAAAATAATAGTCATTTTCAAATGACATTTCTGGATTTATTAACAATTTATTTAATTTTAGAACTCTCTTGAAATAATTTTACAGCCTTTCTTCACTTAAAGAACTTACGAAGTTGGCCATAAAAGTTTTATTTTTAATTTTTTAATTATTATTATTATTTTTCCCAGTGTCCCTTCGTGTTAACCTTGGGCAGGACATTAAAACCGTGCCAAGTGTCGAAGCCGGGCCCCCAAAGTTGGCCAAAAAGGCAGTGGCAAAGGCGGGGGCGGCAGTGGCAGCAGCAGAAAAAGCCGGACAACTGGACATTTATTGAAGGATCCACCGCCACCTCCTCCGTGAAACCTACTCGAAGCCCCCTAACCCTCCTCCCACCCGCCTTAATTCACCTGAAATGTTAGCTGACTCATTTAAAATTCGGCAAGGTGTGTCCACGTGTAGATGTGTGTGTGTGTGTTAGTGTTTTTAGTGTGCCTGAAATCCAAGCTACTGGCCCATTTTTTGTGTCTTCCATCCTCCTTCTTTTGGTCTAAATGCTGCAGCTTCCTCGGGCTCTTCCTTAGCATTTTCCCCTCCCTCCTTCCTTCCTTCCTTTCCCCTCTCCCCCTTAAGGCACATTCTGCCCGCCTTTTCTACCTTGGCTTTTTTGTGTTTATCTCACTGAACTGTTGCATTTTTTATGCCATTTTATTTCATTTTTATTTTTATGCTCTTGCCAAATGTTTTTTTCTGTCCGTTTTTTTGTCGTTCTTTCTTATATATTTTTTTTTGTTATGCTTCTCCGTCTCACATTCTCGCACACACACACACATATTCAAGTGGCAAGTTTATCATTTTTTGTCTCAGTGGAGAGCCAAATGAGATTCTAAGCAAGTTTTTAACGATCCGAGGGGAATTGTACCTTAATTTTTACTTTATAGTTGAAAACACAATTTTATTATGTCGGGTTTCTAGGACTTTTTTTTATTTTGGTTAAAATATTTTATATAATATAGGAAATACTGTAAAATTAAAATTACAGCTAAAAAATTTGATTAATATTTAATATTTATTTCAATGAAATCCATTTAAATTAACCTTTGATAAACTAAGTTTGACTTTTTGCCCTAAACTCTAAAATAAAATATCAGTCTTAATTTCTTAATGTTGTCTTTAAAATAAATATTTTAAATATTCAATCTCTGGTTAAATTCTTCTTTTAATTAATTAAATTCTGCCATTCATATTTATCCTTTAAAAAATATTCTTATATTATTTAAATCTTTTAAAGACCACTTTTCCTTCAAATTATGCAAGTTTTATGGCTCAATTAAAATGTAATTATATATTAAAAGGTAAAAATTACTTCTTAAATCTATTCCAACTACTAATCTTAAGGGTAATCCCTATTCTATCAACTATCAATATCGAAATGCCACGTTTCTCTGCCTCAGCATCGCCTTTTGTGCTGGCTAATGTCTATTTTCTTGTGTTTCAGTTTCTTTTTCTGCATTTCGGCATTTTATGATATCCCCGCCGCGAATTCTGTCGGTCGCCGAGTGCAGGCAGGGCTTTGTTTTCCCTTTTTTGTGGGGATATTTTTTCGGTCGTTCCTTCTAGGTTTTTATTTTGGTCCATTTTTCGCTTCCCTTATTGTGGGCTTTTGCTGAAGAAAGCAATGTATTTTTAGTGTGTTCTGCTAAACGTCTAAAAATATGCGCCATGTCGGGCACCTGAGTGACATAAGCCGGGAAGGGGGATCCAAGGGGGGCGGAGTGTCAGGGTCCAATCGGCTCGCTTTTTTATTTATGACCCTCGAAAAAGCGATTCGTGCATTTGGCTTAAATCTCCCCGGCTCTCAGCTTCGCGCAGGAAGAGGAGGAGGAGGAGGAGGAGGAGCAGGAGCAGACTGCTCTCCGTTGAAGGTCATCATTGCTGGCGTAGAGCTCTCCTCCCCCTTGCTACCAAATCGATTTTAACGATTATTATTTCTTGGCCCGTTGGTAAGTTGTCGGCTTAGTCACACTCACTCACATCGACTTGACAACTTTTATGAATATGAAATGCATTCGCACGACTCGCAAAAATACAAAAAAATAATACACAAAAAAATAAGAAAAAATCGAAGGAAAACACACTTGTGATTGACAAAAGTGTGGCAAGGACATTTAGCGAGCAGCCAGCACTGACGACATTGCCGCATTAACGTTAATTGATGACCAAGACTGACCGATGCCACGCCCCCTTAAACCTCGTGTCCCACTGCCCAGTGACAGCTCATTAATAAGCGGATTTGGCCCTTTTGGAGAGCATGTCCTTTGGCCTTCGCTTCGCGGCGTTGACGAGCTAATCTACTGCATAAATCTACAGTTTTGTTAACAATTCCAACAAGAGCTCAGATAGCAAAAAAAAACGGAAAAAAGAAAGGCCAATAACAGCGGCACTGAAGAGGCGGTAAAAAGTGCACGGCGACAAAAAAGTGTCAACAAATTTGCTAATCAGTTTTTCGGCACTGTTACCTCATAACTCTTATCATTATGACATTTCATTTATTTTAATCTCGGTTGAGTATTTTTAGCACAGCCTAGTTTTATTTGGCAATGAATTATTGAACTTTTATGATTTATTATGTGATGATAATTTAGATTAATATCGAAAGTCTAATGTTATGATTCTAATAAATTAGTTAAAAAGAAAGCTAGGTATCTACAACATTTGTTATCCTTTTAGCTACTTGTTAACTAACCCTAGTGGAATTAATAATTCCTATATTATTAGTTTCCTTATTATTTAAAAACTATATCAATTATAATTTTATGGCAATAGAAAAAACCTTTTTGTTTGGCATATCAAAAGTAGGTTAATCATATCAATAAAAAGCCATTGATTAACATTTAGTGATGGATGATTTTGTATAACATAGATAAGATATCAGTTCTATCACCTAAAATAAATTGAATAAAAAACGCAAGAAAATATAGACAAGTATTTCCAAAAAAAAGCATATAATTCTATAAAAATTAGATTCTACATATGGCTTATAAGTGATTTTATAAATGCAATTGATATTTTTAGAAAATAAAACACGTATTTTCAACTAATTAAAACAGTCACTTTTGAAAATAACACATTAATATTTTGAAATTCGATAAAAAGTTGCTACATTTTTTAAATCACTTAGCTACACAATTACTATAAAAATAAAAACACTTCAAGAATCTAAGATATTGCTACCTTTTTCCATGTGTAACCAAACCCCAGGGGTCAGAGGTGAAGCGAAAGGGTCGTGGGAGTGGCAAACATCATTGGGGCAGGTCTCAGCACTTAATTAGAATTGTGCCCGAATAGAATAGAATATCACGCGAGAGCGGGATAATTTATGCCACCAAAGAAAATGGTCGAGCAAAAAAATAATGAAACGAAAAAATTCAAATTTCTAGGAAGGCACACGAGTATACATATATATATCCCCATCTAGTTATGCAAATATCGAAAGAATATCCAGAAATCGAATTGAAAATTGTTCGAGTTAATTGTTCCATTTCTTGTTTGATTTCCACTTAGCCACTTCTTACCTTTTCTTTGCCGTCGAGAGTGCAAATAATTTGAAATGCAAATAGGCAGAGCTCCCTCGATGATGGACTGTTGCCAAATAGCATATATATTCTATGTCCGGATATATATACTTGCTTCCGCTGGCAGTAGGACACGGACGCGAATATTGAAACTCGATATTTATTAGCTGGTACGAAAATCAAGCCAATTAGCGGGATTTTTTGGCGCGGGCACTCTCGAAATCGAAGCGAAGCGAAGGTGTCAGGCTAATCTAACCGGCACGACAACGACGCGAAATTTCACCTGTAACAACACCTGCCAAGAGGAGGAGAGAGGCGGCACTGGACACCGGCGACCGAGTGGCACACTGCTGCGGCTATGAACTATGAAAATGAAACAATCGCACTTGTTGTGGTCAAGTCGTTCGGAGTTTCGGGCTAAGAGATGAGATGCTATTTCGTTATGGGCCACTATTTGCTACTTCTAACGGCCGACAACTCGGTGTCTCGACGGAGCGATGAGAAACGCGTCTGTTCGCCACGACCGGAAAATTGCGACTGGCGGCGACTGCCAACTGGCGACTGCCAATCGCCAAAAAGCGAACGCAAAGCTCGAGTGCCGCCGGCTTGATATTACGCTCTGCTATGCTCTCGCCTCTCTCCTTGCCGCTTTGGGTTTGTTGTGACGTCGTTGCTACTGTGATGCTGTTGTTGCCATGAGAGAGAGAGAAGATAGGTGCAGAGAAAAAAAAATTGTGCTAGTTCTTGGCAAGATAAATAAATACCAGAGAGGTCATAGAAAACGCTTTGAGTTTGAAATCTTTAATGGAGTATATCAAATATGCATAAATTAATTAAAATTTTGAAAATCGAATAAATGAAATTAATAAATGAAGTTAACTCATTATACAACAATTAGACCATCATTTTTACCTATATTTAGGCATCAAAATTGTTTAATTATTAAATATTTTTGCATGCTCTGGAAACTTTGATTTGTATAATCACGTATACGCCATGTTGCTTTAGATGGACGGTGAAAATAGGCATGATCAAAAACAAATAGAACTGTGTTGGATATTAAAAGATGGTATATGTATTATCAAATTTACTTACGTTTTAGATAAAATTCTCTTATATTCGGCCCAGTGTAGAAATTGTATTGAAATTGTTTCTTATCTTTTTTATTCCTTTAACTATTCCACATAACTTTAAAATTTCGATATAATTTTACTTAAAACTTTCAAATTCCTTTAGGAATTATAATTTCTAGAAAAGTTTTAAGCTCATAAAATTGCGTGAGAGCTTTGCTTTATTTTTTGAAATTTTTTTCCGTAGAAAAGTTGCAAACACAAATGGCCGGAAATGTCTTATTTTCCATTAGAATTAACAACTCATTATGATAGTTCTGAATATCATTTTGAGTAATACTTTATTTGTATCAGTTCTACTATATTTGTTTAACAATTTTTTCTAAAATTATAGTGTTACAAAATAATCTGTTATCATATTTAAGATAATATTACTGCATCTACAGCTGTTGGGTTTATTTTTATACCCTGACAAGAAGATAGTTTTCTTTACATGTAGAGAGAAGCGTAAACACGACACTCGCTTATCTCTGCCTCCTAAAATCGTCATAAAATGTGAGAGCGAGATTGCTCTCTTTTTGCAAATTTACCGGCTTTACTCGGGCACATGCTGCGCCGCCCGCTGGCAACATGTTGCTGAGCGAAGTTTGGCGCCGTTTTGATTTGAAGTGTGCTTCTCCGCTAATTTCAGTTGTTTTTTCATTAGATTCTCCGATGCCTGGCCCCTTTTAATTGGCAATGGTGATGCCTGATTTATAATTTATACAGTTAATTTTATTTTAGTGTTGGCTTGGGGTCCGCCGCTCGCGTTTGCTTATTTATAAAGACATTTGAATTTATGGGCGCTGACTTTTTGCATGAGATCAGAGTGCTTGGCCCAGTTAATTTATGGGCGCAACGGGTGCGTCGCGTCCCGTCTCGCAGTGAAAAGTGAAAAACGAAAAGAGTTTGTTTCAAATAACAGAGCAATAAACCGAGTCCGAATATCCATTTCTTGCCCAACGCCGGCTGACTTTCGCTTTGTTTACCTTCCGCGGCTTAGTCAACCCGAGAAATGGTTCAAAATGGTTCAGATGGAACGCCGAACAAATTCTTGACCACATTCAACGCAAACAAATGACGCCATCTGTCTGAACGGCTGCCAGCGCCGCCCATATTTATAAACAATTACGTAGATCGGTGGGCCTTATAGTACGAGGAATTACTCATAGCCAAGTCTGGTGAGATTTGCATATTACAGTGTGTCAGCTGGGAAAATTCTGGGCTGTTACACAAATGCAGTGAATTTAAATGAGAAAAGAAGAGCAGCAGTCGACCATATTTCCTAGAAAGCTCTTGAGTTTCGGCAACTTGTTGCTTGCCTGTAACAATAATAAAGCAGCAGCAACAAAGTAGCTAAAAGTAGCAACATCAACATCATGTTGCTGTCATGAGCTGGTAATATATGCAACAATAAGAACATTATCAACATCAGCAGCTGGATTTACATAGCCAGCAATTACGTAGCCATTTCAGCAACATAAGCATTAGCAGTATACATAATTAGTTACAACAATAGCTTCATCAACATTGACAGCTTGTATAGCAGCTAAAAAAGAAGCAAAAATATCAAGAGTCTCAGCAACAAAACAACAATAGCAACATTGAAGGTTGTAAGCAAAAGCAACATTAGGAAAAGCAGTTACAAGAGCAGCATCAACAGCAGCAACAGCAGCAACATATGTTTATAATAATAACAGTAGCTATAACAGAGGCAGCGATTAAGCTTCAGCTTTAACAGCAAAGGCAATAACAACAATAACAATAGCAGTAAAAACAAAAGCAGTAAAAACAATAGCAGGAGCAACAAGCCTACTAATGAAATCAGTTACTGTAGCAACATTAAAAGTTTTAAGAACTCCAAAACTATCAACAACCCAGCTACTTTAATATATTAAATAGAATAAATATTAGCAACATGAGCTTTAGTAGTAAATTAACTAGTTAAACCAACAGGCGTAATCCTTGTCATGTGGTATCTTTAGTTTCAAAATGAATCTAATGAAAACAAACTTTATTCGGAGAAAATATTGTCATAGGAAAAATATATGTAAGGTATTACTCATGGGTTTTTTGATTAATTTAAATCCATTAATAGCCTTTTTATTGGGTGAATGTGTGCGAAAGGAAAGCTATTAAAACAATAATGTGCCACTATATTATTTCCAGAATTCTAAAGATTTTGAGTGAATAAAAACTACTACTAATGCCTAAACAATAAACTAAATTCCAAAAACTTTACAAAAAGGTTTTTCTTTGAAGAATATAAAAAATAATCATTATAGAAAACACTTTAATGTTTTTTTTTCTATTTTAAAAATAGAAAACAAAAGTTGACGTGAAATTAGAGTGAGTCAAAGTTACCCAAAAATTAATTGCATTTTTAGGTACAACAAGAAAATGCTACCATTTCCGCCTTTTTCAACTAGGAATCAGCATCATCAACTAATTACAAACACAAAGGCATCAAAAATAATAAAGTAACACAGTCAGCATCCACATCCAACCCTCAAGTGCAACCTTAGCCAACAACAATGTGGGCCAGGAGCAATATTTGCATACATTGTATTTAAAAAACAACAAAAACGAATGAAAATTCGGGGCAAGTCACACAGAACCCAGTGAAGTGCCCCCAATTGACGCTTATTAATCCGCTGCACTTTGCTGCTGGCTGATATAAACAAAAAGCGGAATGTTTACACAGCGCACAGCAAATCGAGCGCACACTCAAGGAAATGTGTGTTGTGCGGACAAATTGTAAACAATGGAATATTCGTAATTAGAGAAATTACGAAAAGCGCGTGCGTGAAGACAAATGGATCATAATTTTGCGTTTGGGAATTCATAGTTTTCGATTCGAAATAGATTAATTTATGATACGCGAAAGAGTTGCCCTGCCTTCATGCCACACAGGGCGATCTCCATGCTCCTCCGCGCAGCCTAAAAATAGAGATGACATCCAAATGGAAATAGAATCGACTGGGCGTGTGTGTTTGGTGTGTGTGGGTGGGTGTGGCTGTGGGTGGGTGGGTTATGGTGTGTGCCTCGGCCTGTGCCGTGCCACCATATGCTCTGGACATTGGCATTGAGTGGGTGGCGCCTCGCTGGCAACATGTGCGGCAGCTGGCCCAAAAATCCGTGCATAAACATCGCCGTTCGTGTAATGTTACGATTATACACCCCAAAAAAAAATTGCAAGCATGCCTATAATTTTATTAGCACAAAAACATATAAGTCTGTGTGAATTATTATTATTGTTTGAATTATGAAATTAGGAATAAAATCTGTGACAAGGTTAGTTTAAATAGGAAATTGGGTTTCAGTATGGATATATTTGTTCTTACTAAGGCCAAGGAACACATTTGAGATTCTTTCTTTTAATAATAAATACAAAAGCAATATAAAAACCCTCAAATAAACTACCATTTCTCTTTGTGTAATAGTAATAAAAATCAGGCGATTTTTAATCACCGAATAGTTACGATAAAAAGTTCCAGTTTAGGAATAGAAACTATTTGTCCAAATGTTTCGCCGGCCATTAACACCCGGAACATTCAAATAAAAGTTCGATCTCGGGAGACTTTTATGTGGACCAGAACCGGAGGGAATGGCACTGGGGGAAGGTCAACGCAATGATTTATTCGATAGCTCAACTCTTCGGGGGCCATCAAAGGGCAGACCCATTAATTCCGTTCCATTCGCCGCCGTTCGTCTGTCCATCGGCACTCTGCACTTGACTCCGGCGAATGTGTTTGCGCAACTCTGGCAGCCGTATCTAATATTATACCCCTAATTCTTATAATTTATGGCAATTTAAAGATTTGTTCGGCCGCCTAAGCAAACACTTGGACTGAAGAGGAGCGTCATTTCTTGGCGGCGACATTGACCCATCGGAGGGGTCGCAGCACGTGGACGTAGCAAGAACTCTCAAAGAGCCTCCTATGCTCAGTGTAAAAATGTAGGAAAATTCTTTGCCACGTTATACCTTCGAAATCTAGGGTGAGATTTCTATAAGAAAAACTAAAGTGACTTGGCAAAGGTACAAAATAAATAAATCCCTTGGGGAAGGTTAGAAAGAAGTCTTGTCTTGTGTAGGTAAATGGGGATTTACAGGTACATATATCAGTAAATTAATTTATTATAAATTTCAATAATAATACATTTAAACGGTATTTACATATAGAAGTTAGAACTTGAAACCAAGTTTGTTTTAGTTTTTTATTTATTTACAACTGTTTGACTAAAGTTATAAACTAGTTTGATAAAATCCGAACTACTTGCCAAGACATACATCAATTTATGGATGAAAAGTCTAAAACTAATAACGGTTATTCATTTATTACCAACTATGTATAAATTCAAATGATTTTTTTTATTATTTTAGAGCAAAAGAATATGGAGTTTCTAAGGTTATAAAAATACATTTAAAATATATACACAGCAAATTATTATCTTATTTTTTTAATATATTTTATAATGTTTTCAATATTTTGCCTTATTTCTAGTAAATTTTACCCAAAAGAGTAAGGCATTATTTCCAAAATATAAATTTTCTAATATTAACTTCAATTAAGATAGAATTTCATAATTATACATTAAATTAATCATTAAACAGTAATAAAGATAAATAAGGATTATGACTTCCTAACATTGCTTCCAATCTTATCCATATTAGATCTATAATGAAGTAATTACATTTTTTTGTAGATAAAAATATGATACTATTAATTCTCCTAAACCTTTCCACAACTATTGAGCAAATTAACCCAGACAAATGATACCCGTCGCAGCTTCCTCCCCTCCGTTACAATTGCCAGATGTAGCAAATAAATTTCAGTTTTCGCACATTTCGGCTATATATCTATATATACACACACGTATGTATGTATAAAATATATTTATCCGAAAAAAGACCGGCAGGCAGGCGCAACATGTGTCAGTGCCTGGGGATTTGCGTCTGGCTATGCTCCACTAAGAGCAAATATTCGGTCCAGAATGATCGGCACAAAAATGTTGGGTACCGCACCAATGCAAAACCCCAATCTGAGAATGTGAAAATCTGAAAATCGAGAAAACAAGCCGATCATAAAAATGTATAATAATAAACATGCTGGGTGCGTGCGGATCTTAAATGAGAAATATGCAAACTTGCACTTGCTCCACTCCAAGACAATTGCTCAATAAGCGCAGCAGCAGATGCCAATGAGGTTTATTGTCGCCGATACAGTTAGGCTCTGAAATTCAAGGGATATATGTATATATAGTGGTGCTGTAAACAATTGAAGGCTAAGTGAGTCGTGAATCATCAAACTTGCAAAGTGAGTAATGCACTATGCAAATTTCTTAGCCAAGTGGCGAGGGAGAGAGCCGATGCTAACGTGTTTCCAATTATGCAAATAATCTCATAACATAACTCCAAGTCCGTCTGATAATAACCAGCCAAGTTTGGGATACTTTCCGTAATAAGTTTTCAATTAAAAAAATATTTGATAAGCAGCAGGCAGTAAGCAGAACGAACCCCCAAGACGGTGAAGTGACTTAATTGCTTTTCGCTGTTGAACTGCGATTGGCGCTAATTGAAGACAACTTGTTGGACAGCCCGTGCTGGCGTTGGTGAAGTGAAGGCGACGATGATGATGGTGGTCAGTGGTCAGTGGTCAGTGGTCACTAGTTAGTGGCCACTGCAACCTGTCCCCAGGCGGTGGGCAAAACTTTGTCATTGATGGCGGCTGGTTAGCACAGAGAAAAATATAAATTAAGTTTTAAAGGGGAAGAGAGTGGCATTGTTAACTGTGACAAAAAGTAAGTAAAATTTTAATTATTTTGTATAACCATTTAAGAAACAAGTAAGAGAGCTTTCCTTTATATTCCTTGTATTTTTATTTATTTATAACAAGAATCTAGTTTATTTCCCAGTGCACTTGCCCCGGAGGCCTCAAGAATTATGCGTGGCCAGCAGTTCCCAGAGCCACGTTGTCTGGCGTTGTCATTTCCATTTTGTTGATTTTCCTGTTCACTTTGCACTAATCGATTTTCAATATATATTCAGCGGTCTCTAGTACAAAATTGTTTTCTGTACCTCATGCATATTCAAAATATTCCAAAAAACATATTACGCAACTTTTGATAAATTGATTTCGGCGTTCTTTTTGGCAAGTGTGTGTGTATCGTATTACGCGATTAATTAGTTGAATTATACACTTGTTTGCATTCCAAGAATTATAAGCATGAATTGACCCAAATTTTGGGTACGAAATTAAGATATTTCAATTGCTGTCACTTAACATCAAGTTCAAGTTCAATTAGGCAAAGTCATTTGTTGTGTTTGATTGCCAAAAAAAAAGGAAAAGTAAATACTGAGAAGATCAATGACACAATAAGGGAAATACTTGTAATATCGCTGAGTCAATTCTATACATCTGATTCATCTGTTAGCTTTATCCTTATCTACAGAAGCAGTCAAAAGCCAACTGAATCACCTGTAAATTTTCAGCTGAAATGATTCATCTGGCCATTGTGTTTAGAATATAGTTTTTATGTGTTCATTGAGGCTATAATTCATGAATAATTGACAGGGTTATCGACAGATTTAAGCCATAAGCCTTTTAGCCCGGACATTCAGCTGTAATTGATTAACATTTTGCGCAAAAACATATTTCAAACCCAGTGGCTTAGGCTAATTAATCAAATTTTCACTAATTGGCAGAAAATAATTACAGAGAAATTGATCAAAATTGTTTCGCGCTTTGCGAATGCCAAATAACACGTATACGCCATGTGGGAAATGGAAAATGGAAAATCTCTCCTTCCCTCTCTTTCTACCTTCTCCTGCAACGTGCAGTCAAGAGTGAAATTCAATTTGTCCCCGAAAAAAAAAATCAGAAAAATAGTTTTGGTCACAAAATCGCAACCCGTAATGGCATTTCGCTGCTTTAAAGAGGCTTTAAAATTATGCAAAACGCATTTGGGCTGCAGGCACGAACCACGACGGCCATCCATGTCAATGACAGATACCAATCCACCCCCGAGTGTCCCCCGTAGCCACTTCTCTGCCGCCTGAGAAACGGCAGCAATTACAACCACAACAAGTGAAGCGAAATTTGGCCAGAGCAAAGGCAACCGCTTACCCCGGGCAAGCCCCCTTTTAGCCAATCACAATGCACTGGGAAAATGTTTTTTTAAGAAATATAAATTATTAAGAAATAGTTGGCTATGTTCTAAGATCTTTCAAGGGATTAAAATTATTATTTAGAAGTTAAATCTACGCTTAAAATAAACTTGCCAAAGCATTTCATGGATTCTTTGCATAAACTTTTGAGAGATTTCCGGCTTAGTACATTTTGAAAGAATTTACCCTTAAAATATTTATTTATTTTTCAACTTGGAATAATATTTAAATTTAATAAATATTTTCTGTACATCCTCTCAGTGTCTACAGCTCAAATTGTTGCAAGTGCAGTTGACGTTACCTCGATGGCTCTGCCAATTCTCGTGCATATTTAATTTTATGCTTATGCTCATGTTTGCCTTATGGAAATGTGAGATTTTACCACATAAGAGAGCAGGGCAAAAAAAAAAAAAAAACAAAAAGAGAAAACCAAATAAGGGGGAAATGAAAACACCGGCAGAGGCGACTTTGGCACTTTGGACTTTGAGCTTGCCAATATCTTTTATGCAAATTACGCAAAAATGTATGGCAAGAATTCTGTGTGGACACCCGACAAAGTTCAATTGTATCAAATTGGATCGCAGAGTACCGAAAAAAAAAACCCAAAAGAAACCCAAGAAAAATAAACGAAAAGCTTCGGCGGCGGCGAAGGCGACGTTTTGGGTGCGACTCCATCATCAATCATGGGCATCAATCAGAGGCGACCAGCGGAGAGTGAAACTTTGAAGTTTGCGGCACGCCGCACACAAATACAAACATCTTCTAAGCAATTTTGTGGTCCATTTCAATTAGAACACAGCAACAGCAGCAGCAAACAGGCCACATTCTGTGGCAAACCCAAATGCACATCATATATTGTATTTACAAACAGAGAGGAGAAGCGAGTTCATGGCAATACAGGCCACTAAATTAATATTTCGCACGACACTTTGCAAGCCATTTAATAGTTTCGATAAATTTTCACCCTAATTGCCCTATCCTGATCTCACTCTCACTCTCTGGTATTCATGTTCTTGATATAGCCTACAGCCAGCTGATGTCACTGCCACTTTCAACGCAATGGTCAGAGGACCATTTATAAAATGCACTTGCAATGCCAGAAATATGCAGCAAACAAATAGAAATTTGCAGCGGAAATGAGGCACACTCTTTGCGAATAAACATTTTGATTGACTGCCAAGGTTACCTGAGCAGGAAAAATGGCAGACCTATTTAGTTGTCTTTGAAGATTAGCCTATAAGCTATCTAATCTACTATGAAAAGCTACCCTGTCTTACTTTAATATTTTGTTACCCCAATTTAAAGATTTTTGCATCCTTGCCGGGAGTTCCATCTATATATCTACAATATATACAAACATATATGGCATTCAGCTGGCGGCAAAATAAATTATCTGGGTCAGACACTTCAGATGGGCTTTAAGCTGACATGTGGCCCACAGAGTGAACTCCGGGCACGAGAGTATCTGCGAGTATCCACCCATCTGCGGGCAGTGCCAAAATATTCAGTCTGCAGATATGCTAACGAGCAGACAAACAGATTTTGGCATGCTTGGAAGAAAGCTATTTTCGGAGCTATTTTCAAAAGCAGACAGACCATAAATTCATGCAGGGGGAACCACAAGAGTTCAGTTGAGCGGACAAACCACAATTGAGTATTATGTTTTGGGGTTTTAAATAAACTAGGCTTACTCAAATCAAGTAAGAGTTAAGCTCAGGAAAGGATTTGAAGCAAGGTGAATGTAGAGTTTAGCTCGAATAAATAATAATTGTATAAAACTTAGCTTTTTTAACATTTCAACATTTATAAATATATCCATTTAACTTGACATAACCACTATAAATATTATAAAGATAGCTTAAGTTGGGATTCCCCTTCAAGAATTAATTATATTAATGCTTTTGTGTTATGGGTTTATCTTTGATAAATTATTCATTGACTTGAATAATCGTATCATATCATGCCAAAACAATTCTCAAACATTTATCATAAGAGACAATGTGGATTTGCAAAAAAATAAGCATCAATTTCGCGACAATTTCACACGTTTCCAGAATTTCGAAGCTGTCAGATGTGTCAGAGTCGCGTCATTTGTCTCATTAAGCCATTATTTCCGCTTTAGATAGAAATGTCTCAGTTGACACTTCTCAAGAGCAATCTTGAGAATGACAATATGACATCATGGATGGGCTCTGCGATCGTTATGCATATAGATGTATATGGCGAGCATCTGAAGCGCCGGGGATCGGGCTCAATGACGGCGTCTCCATTAATCACAATCGTACGTATCACCACCAATTGCACCCAGCCCCAGCACAAGCATCATCAGCTCCAGCTTCAGCCCACACACAAAAATAATAAAAGTCCAATGATATATGCAGTGGCACGAGGGCGAATTTAAATTTTATATAACATTTCGCGACGTCTGATGGATGACTGAGTGATGTGTTGGCCAAGGACTCAATCGGTGAGCTTGCCATTGTGTTTGCAGGAAATCGATTTCAATTGAAATGCAGGATGTGTTACGGAGAAGCTGCGGGGGATGCGAGCTGTGCATCTGGGATGCCGCTACTTCAGGTCCTTCTCCTTGGCGGTTCCAATGTACAGGACGGACCAGGACTTGTCCGGCACCTCGTACTCCACATCCCGATGGAACACGCTAAGGGAACACAAAAAAGTAATTAAATTTAAGCGAAAGTAAGTGGTTCTCACTTGGTTTCCGAGCTGGTCAGGCGCTGGTGCATCGGTATGCAGGTCTGCTTTGGAGCTGGCTTCAGTTCAAGGGCAAAATTTTCCTCTGTAGGATCCATGGTCATCCGGTCTTCGCTGCCGCTGGGCCCGACGCCGCTGTCCCGCTCTCCAAAGCGAGAGGACATGGTGACTTATGCTGTGCTCCTCGATGATCAAGATGTTTCTTAAACGGACAATTTATAAATGGATTAAATTTGATTTTAAAGTCTAAAATTTGTACTGCTGCCAAAGAAAAATGTGAAACAACAAAAAATAAATAAATTGCGTTTTGCTTGAGTTACTACTATACCCCTGTTGCTTTGGTTTTATTTTTTTAATTCTCATTGAAAGACAAGAAAGGCAATGTTTACCGTTGTAGCAAATATAATATTTTAAGTTGCGAAAAAAACTGATTTACAATTGAGTGACTTAGTAGATACAACTTATGATTTCTTGGCTAAAAAATACTTCTATTTAACATAACAAATATAAATTGACTTTATTAGCTAATATTATGAAATATCCCAATTAAGTAGGTAATAAAATAACATTAATAATTATTGTTAAAGCTCTTTCGAACCCAATCGATCAGCCCCAGAAAAGAAGGCAACGTTGCTTATTGAGGAAACTAATGGCAAAGCCTAGAAGTATGCCATTTAAAAGGCTTGTATTTAGCTTCTACAACCTGTTGAGTATATTATTGTTATTTGTAGACTTAACATGTTGAAGTTTAAATTAAATATTTAACATCAAGAGTATATTTATCGATTAAAAATTGAAAGAAACAAGTATATGCCAATTAATCTTAATAAATTAAAATCCGTTATCTAATTTGTAATTTGATTAATATTTCTCTAGATTAGGATAAAAAGTTGTAATCAAAATATATAAGCAAATATTATTGTTTATAACGATTCATATATGAATATAGCGATCTCAAGAAGTTATCCAATAGTGTATAATAAATTATAATTAATTTCTTGTATATAAAACATCTGTGATTAATAAAACACTTTTAGTACATTTTCTTTTCTTTTTTTTTAATCTAAAAAAAAGAGAACTTTAAAAGTTCTTTAGTTAATCATATCAACACCATAGGAATTTCTAATAGTTGTCACTTCTTTAAAGAATTAAATTTTAAAAAAATTTACAGCTTTTCAAGAAATCAAACTGAAATAATTTAAATTTGCCGGCAGAAGTCACCGCTACTATGGCCGATATCATCCTGTAGCTTAAGTTTGCAACTTTAGCGTACAATAAATACAATAAATAAATGAAATTTGTAGGGATTTTTAAGATCAACGACGATTAACAAGTCTAATAGTGCATTATCCAACTGAAAAATTGTATTTCACTTAGGATTTATTGGTGTAGTTTTCAGTGCTTGAGTATCTACATCAAGGGGCTTCGAATTTTTAAGCTGAGGGTTGGGTTCTGCTGTGATGTTTACATAATGTATGTAGCTGGTGTTTCCGGCTGAGTTGTTGACCTTTCCAACATCCAGCATCAGAGAGTAGTACATTTCCGTTTTGGGACTTTCATCGAAAAAGAATCAGGCCTCAAACTCCATCTCGTTGAGGGGAGAAACGCCTTCCGGGTTTCGCATCAGCGTTGAGATTCTTGGCTCTCTGATATTTGTCCGGATTCTGGGATCTCCTGGAACTGGGCTCAGACCTATTGCCGATCGGCGCTATCGGAGCTATGAGTGGCTTTATCGGAGGCAGCATCGGCACCGGCTCATTCTCAAACTGGGGATTCCGTCGCAGAATACGACTGTCCCTTTGAGTGTTAAAGGTAGGGAACGAACCACCTCCGCCAGGCGGAGGATCCACTGCCTCCACTGCCCAGTTCGGCTTATTCTTTTTGTCATTCATGCCTAGTTGTGGCAGCAGTTGAACCCAGTGGAAGTGTCTTCGATGAAATTCCAGCCACACCTTGAATCTAATGATCGTAATTTCAGCACTAGAACATACTTTTTTTCTGATTTTGATTGTAACAAAAATAAAATTATTTCAAATACAAGTCAGTGGTGTCGCTTGAGTTTTCACCACCTGACAACTAAATTTATGTTTCTATTTCTGTGAACAATTTGTATATGTTTATATATTTGTCGGCGAGTTGGTTGCTAAGTGCAAATTTGGAAAGCTTGTTGCTATGGCAACAGAACTATTCGGCATGCTCAGGTATTGGTAGCCTGTAGGTGTCGCTGGCGCGCAGGCGCAATGACAGTTGAGTCGGTAACAGGAGTGTTACTGAGTGAGGTCTGTTCGTCTGTCGCAACAATAGGAGAGAATGAGAGAGACAGCTTGAGATTGTCTAGGAATGACATCTGAGTGAAAAGTAAGAAAAGGTGAAAGGGCCACAGGAAAAGTGGCGTGATGACAGATTCGATTTGACTGCGCAGGCGAACAGAACTCGCTGGCTCGACTACGGTTAAATTAAATAACGGATATCTCCGACATCAGAAGTGGGATTCACCATAGCCTCGCGGGCATTCTGATAAAGTGATTTTCGGTCGATATTAAATTCAGTAGCGCATCGAAAGCTTGCGCAGCCGCGCGGTGCGAGACACCGGAGTCGTGATAGGCAGTCAAATGCACTGGTCGCGTGTTGAGCCGGACGGTTGCAAGTGTCATCAGTGTCGGCCAGAAAATTTGGGGAAGAATGGAAGACAACAACAACAGCACACTGGCGGAACTGCGGCTGAAGTGCGGAGAGCTGGAGTGACGCACTTCAGGCGTGAGAACGGTGGTCACATTGCATCTGTGTGCACGAGATGGGTATCAGCGGCTGCGAGCGGCAGCGGCAGCTGCATGTAGAAGCGAGTTGATTTGTGTGATTCAACAGTGACAGTATCGGGTGAGCCCTTTCCAATTATTCTTTGATTTGGGAGCTAAATTGGCTAAAAGATGGGAATAGAGATGTGTTTGATTGCAGTGTTGTTTGCACATCTGCCTTCCCATTGGCGAGCCCTGTGCTACGATAGGTTGTGCTTAGACTATCGGAAGCAATATTCGAAAATGGTTTCGGACAGTGGCCTTTGCCGCTTATGTCAGACCCTGTGAAGGAAAAATGTTTCTGTTGAAAAATAATTAATTAAAATTACGAGTTGCCGTCTGTTTGGTCTGCCGTGCCGTTTGGTTTGTAGAGTGCATCTTCTACCTTCATCATGCAAATGTTAAGGCGTTTGGAATTTATCATGATTATTTGCGATAGTTTACATAGATGACGTGTTAATCATGGCAAACTCGGAAGAAAAGGCTTTCCGAAGGCTGAAAGTTGTATTAAATGTGTTGACTGTACCAGGGTTGCCATTTAACGTTACCAAATGTGGGTTTCTTGAACCTACTACGCAGTATCTGAGCTATGAGGTGTGCGGTGGAGAAATCAGACCCAATTCCTAGAAAATCCTTACGTTAAAGGTCCGTCCTTTTAATCGGTGCAATTAAGAGACCGTCGTAAGACCATTTATTGAATTGGTGCCTTATTTTCAAAAACGTGTGCCTCGATTTTCTCAGATCATGAGACAGATTCTTCGGCTTCAAGTATCTTTAAGTGAAATGACGATATTCAGAAATTGGAACGAACGTTTTTAATATTATTACAAATGAGCCTGTAATCGTTATTTGTGGGTTCGAAACATCTGATCAAATTTGAAACAGATATAAGCTCTTGTGGATATGGTCCAATGCTAATACACCTAATTAATGGAGACCCTTATGTTGGTGGATATATTGGTAGAACTATGTGTCTTGTGGAGTCCAAGTAGCCTTTGTATGAATTGGAAATATTGGTTGGCGTGCAATTATTCTGACATTTTTGGCATTGTTTGTTCAGATGAGAGTTTGTAGTCTATACTTATTGCAGATGTAATCATTTCTAAACAAAAAAAAAAAATTAACTGAAGTGCATCATAGAGTAGAGGAAGAGAAAGCGCAAGGCAATTGTGGAATTCTTTTTGTGTCCAGAATTCACATGACTGATTTAACTCCGATAAATAAAAATAAATTGACAGAAAAACGTCTGAACTTAGAATGGAAATCTCAAATGACCGACTGATCAACTTCAGGATTCAGGATTTATTGGTATAGTTTATAAACAACTAAAAATAATTGAAATTAACTTGAGTTACGAAGAGGGATTTTAAAGAATACAGAGAGGTGTGAGGCAATGTTATCTGCCAGTAGTGTCCCTTAAATTTTGTTGGATAGTTATTAATCAAGGTTATAAATCCGTTATGTGTTTGGGTTGGAAAAAATAGACCCAGCAATATTTATCAGAATTGTTGGAAATGACTAAGTTTAAAGATTGTTGAAAATTGTATCATGTGTAAAGTTGTAAAGTAGTCATCTGGCTGGATACCAGGACCGCAGAGGTGATGGGAAGATGCTCTTGGCGGGGTGCAACTTGCGGCGAACTGCACAGTTAGTAGTGCAACCAATGCAAGCCCTTAAGAGATGCCAATCGGACCCACCCTTTGGGCTTGATACCACCACATGACACAGAGAAAAGTATAAAGAAAGAGAAATTTAAAGTTACGTTATGCTGGTTCGGAAGAGCACTAATTTTGATAGGGCAAGATTAATTTAAAATGAAAAATGAAAATGGAAAATATGTTAAGAATGAGAGAGAAAAGAGAAAGAAATGAAGATGGAAAATGAAAATGAAGATCGGCACCAAACAGAGTTTATAGAAAAGCTTGATGGTGGCTGATATGTTTTGAGATATCTGTCAAGTAAGCGAACTTTTATAAGTATGCGCATGAGTTTTTGAGGGCATAGCCAAATAGACAAAATAAGCAATGACGTTGATTGATTAAAGATTAAAGTTGATTAAAGATTTAGACGACTCAAGTGGAGATGCGTCTGATTCCCATGTGGGGAATGATGATATGGATGGCACGGTTGATGCCTTGGAATCCCAAGAGGGGATATAAAGACCGCACCATAACAGAAGGAATTGTTATGGCGGGGGTCAGTGGAGACCGCACCATAACAGAAGGAATTGTTATGGCGGGGGTCAGTGGAGACCGCACCATAACAGAAGGAATTGTTATGGCGGGGGTCAGTATGTGGGTGTAAAAGGAAATACACCAGTTGATAAAGCTATGTAATTAGAGAAGTCTGAATTGTAAATTATGATTAAAATGAAGATGTAATTTGTTATGTTATCATGAAACCAAGATGCTTATTTTGTCTAAATGCCTCAATACTTATGTTTAGAAAATTAATGAAATGTTTGTTGACAATAAAATGTAACGAGTACCGAAATTTTAGAATACTGTGATTTAAAGTTAACACACGAGGACGTGTGATTTGTCAGGAAGGCCGTGTCGGATCACATGAAACAGGGCCTACTTTATTCCTATGGTCAGAATATGTGAAGCGGAGCCTTTTGAAATACGAAAAGAGCTTGTACTCTATGGTTTCGAAAGGTTATCCTGCCAAACTAACATTTGAAGACACTAGAAGTGTAAGCGAGAGATCGCCGACTGAGGCACTCGTTGGTGGAATCATTTATAAGGCTGTGAGGGTCCAGAGAGACCGTGACGCAAGAGGTGCGTGTGAGCGTTGCAAAGTGTGCAGCAAGAGCCTGTATAAATTGATGAAGAGATGTTGAGTAAGAGTTGTGGTACGAGCAGAGAAAGAAGATACAGATTTGGTACGAGAAGAGAATGAAGTGGCGAGAAGAAATAAAAGTAAAGCTTATTTGACATGAATAAAACAGATAAAATGAAATGTTAAGTTGAGACCAAAGAGAGAAAAAAAGAGAGAATGATAAATGAAAATGACAGTTATGTTTAGAGCTATTAGAAGACACGTCACGCGAGGACGCGTGAATTGTCAGGATGGCCGTGTCGGCGAGTTGGTTGCTAAGTGCAAATTTGGAAAGCTTGTTGCTATGGCAACAGAACTATTCGGCATGCTCAGGTATTGGTAGCCTGTAGGTGTCGCTGGCGCGCAGGCGCAATGACAGTTGAGTCGGTAACAGGAGTGTTACTGAGTGAGGTCTGTTCGTCTGTCGCAACAATAGGAGAGAATGAGAGAGACAGCTTGAGATTGTCTAGGAATGACATCTGAGTGAAAAGTAAGAAAAGGTGAAAGGGCCACAGGAAAAGTGGCGTGATGACAGATTCGATTTGACTGCGCAGGCGAACAGAACTCGCTGGCTCGACTACGGTTAAATTAAATAACGGATATCTCTGACATATTTATATTTTCGATATATACCTAAAAAGAGTAAATGGGAATTTAAATTAACTTTACTTAATAATTTATAAGTTTCAACAAATATTTATCATTTATTCCAACAAATGCCTAAATAGACAAGGAATTTATTAATTTTTTACCTCATTGTTGTTTGCTTTTCCGGTCAGGCCCCTTGGGGACACGGAGACATCTCTGGTTAAGTGCTGGGACCCATCGATTGACCGTGAAATCCGTCGGCGAGGGTCAAACAGGCAACGTGCGAAAATAAGTGAACGAAAAGCGAATTCGGGGTAAACCTTGGGTACATGTCCACGCTCCAAGCTCTCTGTGCACCATGCTCCAGTTTATACGCCTCGAGCCGCGAATCTCAAGCATAATTGAGATTGTCAAACGCCCCGTCAAGTGGGACCTGTCAGCAGGTAAAAACTGAAATAAAGAGAAAACGAATGCTGAAAAATTAGTTAGCCGTGTTTGCTAATGAAGAATTGGAAATACTCTAGATTTTTAAATTTATATATTTTTAAGGGGTTTATTTTATATACAAATTGTACTTATTAATATTGTTGATATATAAAAAGAGTAGATAAAATTCTGAATTCTCATAGCTCAGAATGAGTTCTGCGTAATTTTTGTCTTAATAAAAAAATATAAATAAAAACAAAAAGAAAATTTTAAGAACTACAATATCAATCTTACAATCTTGGTTGTTAACAGGAACTATAAAATTGATTCAATAAACAAAACAATTTGTAAACTAAACTCACATAACTCCATAAAATATAAATAATTTATAAAATTGGCTTGATTGCTTACCAATTTATAATTCTGAAGTTATCTTTCTCCTCATAATGATATACCTTTTCCGGAGATACAATTGCTTTCACAAGCGACCAAAATAGCACTTATTGTTTTTCCAGAAAACTATTTATAAACTGTTTATTGTTTTTAGTTAGGTGGCTTCCTTGTGGGCCCCGAAAATGATAATTACCCGCTGCAAGGGTACCCAAATAGCCAAAAGCGGCTTAAACTGAGTCCAATTGAGGCTTCGGATCGGATCGGATTGGTTTGGTGTGGTGGTGCCTGGCTTGGCTTGGGGGCCAGTGGCGATGATTCAGCTCGAATACTCGAATATTTGTTTGATTGTTTGTCGAGATGAGCCAAAACAAAAACGAAAAAATCATAACCAAGACCAAAAAACGCCGGCGACAAATCGATGGACTGAGCAAATAACGGAACCCGAGTACCCGAGCCCACTACCTAAACCCCTTGACCATTGACTGGGCCAACTGAAGGCCTCCTCGGAGGCTGTGCTCGTATAAATATCATCACATCCATCTCTTCCGACATCAGACGCTTCACAGCCAAACATCCAACAAGATGGTGAGTATTTGGCAAGGGAATACCGCCAGCAGGATAACTAAGAGTCAAAGGATATTAACTATACATCGATTTTTTAACTTTCCTTATTGTAAATAAATTTCTTAAATTTCTTAAATTTCTTTCTTAAAATTAAATAAATTAATTTAAATTTACAACAGAAATCCTTCTGCCTGACGCTTGCTCTGTGCGCCTGCCTGGCCGCCGCAGATGTGTCTCACCTGCCCAGCAGCTCCTACCTGCCACCTCCACGTCCGGAGCAAGCTGTCTCCATGAGCATTGAGCAGCAGGAGTTGCGTGAGCTGCCCGAACAGGTGGAGTACATGCGGGAGAACGAACATGGCCAGATGGAGGCCATGCCCAGCAGCCTGCTAACGCCCCCAGCTCCAGTAGATCAGCCGGAGGAGGCCGTGCCCGCCACTCGCTACCTGCCACCTGCTCCGGTTCAGCCTCAAATGGATGCCGAGCCCATGATGATGCCCCAGATGGAGATGGAGATGGCACCCCAGGAAGCCGCCATGGAGCAGCTGCAGCAGGCTCAGCCTGCCATGCGCTACCTGCCGCCCGCACCGGTTGCCGAGCAAAACCAGCAGCTTACCTACCAGCAGTTCCAGGAGCAGATGCAGCAGTTCCAGATGCAGCAGCAGGAACAGGAGCAGCAGCAGCAGCCAGCCGAGGAGCAGATGCCCTACATTCTGGATGTGCAGCAGCCCATGGCCCCCTCCGATGCAGAGACCCAAGAGCACCTGGAACCAGAGCCCGCCCACGAGCTGCGTGCCGATGGCTACCACTACAAGCAGGCTGAGGAACAGCGTCGTCTGCGCCATTAAGTCATTCGGAGAATTGAGTCACCGCTTGGCTAGCACCGAGATATCCGGCCATGAGTCATGCGATTGTTGTTAAATGTTTAGTTGCTTAGTTCTTAGAGACCCGATTAAATTTCGATTTGGAAGAGAGATGTGTGTGCTTGTTTTTGATTCCATCTGTTTGGGATTCTGGTTAGTCACAGTTTGGATAAAGCTAGATTGTTTCATTTTTATTGGAAGACTTGAAAGCCCATTAAGCCGATTTTTACATAAAAGCTAATGCCATAATAATATATAATTTATAACCCCTTTTCTATTAAAAGTAATCCCAAAAGAGATATCGCACTTTATTAAACCCATTTTTCGTCGATATATATTCCAAAGACAACGCATTTCGTATTTCAGCGTCTGACCCCACGAGCACCCAACAAAACTTCCCCAATATCTCCTTAAGCCAATCCACCAGCTCCATCTCCCGCTGCAGCTTACTCTACATCCTCGGCGCCGCCGCCCTCCTCCTCCTCCTCTTCGTTCTCCACGGTGGCTCCTTCGCGCAGCATCTCCACCTTGTGAATGCTAAAGTCGATGTTGTAGAAGGGCACGTTTAGGGTGACCACGATGCAGTAGAGCAGCACCTGGAGGTGGCGGGTGCGCAGCATATAGGAAGCTCCCTGCAGTTTGGGGAACAGCGGATGGTCCTTCTCCTGGCAGTCATACATAAAGTATCCGCCATCGTGGCCCGGACAGAATCCGATGGCCAGCGCCCTCTTGCGCACAGTCACGATGCCGAACTGGTAGTGGCTGAAGAAGAAGATCAGCGCCTCGGAGAGATTCATCCGATTGAAGGTGGGCACACGGTACAACTTGCCATAGCACACGTGCTCGATATGGACCACAAAATTGATGGTATCCATGGAGCAGTCGATGTTGAGGTTCTCCAGCGAGAACTCGTAGTCCTCCGCATGGATCTGGTCGATGCTCTCCTTGAAGTACTTGCTACCGCTGACCACGATGGTGTCCAGGAGGTGGGGACTCCAGTCCATCAGCCGGTAGACGCTGGCCGCACAGCAAGCCATCACGTAGCAGCCCAGGTACTGGCGACCGCGTAGCTCGTCGTCAAAGACCGGCGCCTCAGGATGCAAATTGCCCCACAGCGACCAGAGCCGGCCCTCGATCTCCACGTCGAACTTCTTGATCTTGGTGATGGGCAGGTTGCGGTACTTGCCAGCCGTGTTCCTCCTGTTCAGCCTGCTCCAGACGGGCAGGCAGTTCTCCAGCTCCAGCCAGCCCAGGGACTCGTTGGTGGCGCAGATCTCGTACTCCGGCTGGCCGTACTGCTTGTTTGAGCAGGTCATGGGTATGGAGAGATCGGTGAGGAGCTGCAGGATGCGGGCATTCGGTGCGGCCTTCTTGTGGGAGAGGACATCCACCACGAAGAACTTGTAATTGTCCTTCTCCTTCCAGTCCTTGGCGGCCACCCGCGTGTCGATGTACTTAAGCAAGGAGTCTATGTCGTAGAGGAGCACCCAGGAGGCGGTGTTTCGCTCGGGCCATCGCTTCGGTCCCTTTGGGCAGCGCTTCTTCTTCTTGCCGCCCTCCTCATCGCCATCGTCCTCCTGCTCCTCCTCCTCGCCATCGCCGGGCTTCTCCATGCTGCCGTAAGGATCGAACACGTGGAAGAACTCGTCGTGGTAGATGGCATAGCTGCCATTGGGCGTGAAGAGGATCAAGTACTTGCGCACCTTCAGCACCTTGTTGAACTTCTTCTTGAAAAGCATGAGACCGGTCTCCGGGGATCCGGGATTCTTAATGGGCTTCGGTGTCCACATGCCCAGCACCTGGAAGGTCCGAATCCAGATGTCGAACTCGTAGTCGTCGATGGTCACGTGACGGACGACGCGCTCATAGGCGGACTCCATCTCACAGACACCGGTGGCTATGCTCTTGGCATTGCTGATCACGCGGTCGATGCGGTACGAGTTCCACTGGTTCAGCGGGCGCAGGGAGCAGCTGAGGATGGCCAAAGCGGAGGCGAAGTAGCACGGCTTGATCGTGTCGAACGTGCCGTCCCCGCGTCCCTCCAATGCGACGCTTCCCTGGATCTTGAAGTTGCAGTCTTTCTCACGCATCCTATAACCGAACATAATGGGTCGGGGCTTGTACTGACGCCGCAGCTCCCTGGGCATCTTCTTGCCAGGCTTGTGCTTCAACTCCACTTCACCCTCGCCCTCTTCCTCACCCTCCTCCTCGCCCAGGTCTTCGTCCTCCTCGCCTTCCTCGCCCTCGCCTTCGTCGATGCCAGTGTCCCTGTATTCGGGCTTGGCTGCAAGGATTTAATGAAATGGTATTAGAAAAATAATATTTCATATTAAATTCCTAGTGTTAACTAATAAAAAAAAATGTATATAAGCTCTTTTAAAAGGTAAATGATAGGTTTAATTTCAATATAAACCTTTGATTTACCTGATAAAAAATGACCTACAAATATTAAAATAAAAATACTATTCATTGACAGCTAAGTAAAAACAAAGATCTAACATAAATAATCTTGAAAATACCAAAGAGTTCTAGGAAAATATTTATAAAACTTGATTACTACCTTTTTCTAGGAATAACTCGCAACTAAATTTGACCTATAAATAAATTGTTAAAAATCCTATATATTGTTTTAAAAGCAACTAAGAGCATTTTTCTTTATACCTTAAATGGATATTAAGTAAATCCTAACCTAAATCTAACCCAAATAAATTATAAATACTCACGTTTCTTTCCGGCCTTCCGGTCCAAGTGCTCCTGCTTCGCCTTCAGGAACGCCTGAATGCGCTCGTTCTCCTTCTTAAGCTCCTCGTCGATATAGCGCATCTTCTCCAGCCGCTGGTCATTTAGCTTCTTCTGCCTGGCCTTCTCCAGCTTGACCTCTTGGTCATCGTCCGCCTTGTTCCAGTATCTGAAACGTTGTTTTATGTTGTTGTCCACCATAACGATGCAGGCCACGATGAAGTTCATTACGGAACAGCCCTGAGGATTGCAGCCGAACTCTATGCGCTTGATCAGGGCGTCCAGCTCCAAGAAGCGGAGGAGACAGGCTGGACCGGATCCGCCCTTCCTGTAGCCAATAGCATTGCACGGAAAACCGATGAACATGTACACGAAGTTATAGCGTTTGAAGATCACGCAGGAGAAGCGCTGGCAGATGAGCAGCAGCCGGTTGTTGTCCACCAGAAGATCAACCAGAACCTGGCGCAGGGGTACCATGATGGAGGATTTGACCACCTTCTTCACCTCCAGGGTGAAATTGCTCATGCCAATGGCGATGTCCGGCAGCTTCTTGGCCAACAGGCAGGCCAGGACGTTCTCATAATCCTGGTAGTCCTCCCCAAAGCTGTTGACCGACTCTAGCGCGAACTCAATGAGGTCGGAATTCCAGGTGGAAAGCTTGTACTTCGAGGACACCGCCATGGCCACCAGGCCAGCCAGCAAGCCACCCAGCTTGGCCATCTCCTCGTCCACTTGGGGCAGGTATGTGGTGCCCATGATTATCCAGGAGCCATCCGGCAGCTGCTTAAAGTTGCTCTTGAGAGCCACCTCCTCCTCCACGGTGAGCACGCGCTTCGGATCTTCCTCCTCCTCCTGTCCCAGCTCGTAACCGCGCTTGATCTTCAACCGCAGAGCTCTGAGGTTTTCCTGGTCCGTGCGCAGCAGGACCTTCTGGGCAGGCTTATAAAGGTGAGGCCTCTTCAACTGTGGTTCCGGCAGCTCCTTGATAATACTATTGATGATCATGTTTATCAGTTCATCCACCATCTCGTTCTCTTCGACGGTGGGGAAGCGCTCCTCCTCCGGAATGCTCTCGATGCTCTTCTTCTGCTTCAGCTCAGGAAGCGGCGGTTCGTCCGTGAACGTGGGCAGACCCATTTTAAGATTCTGGAACTTATTCGCCTGCGTAGTTATCACCTGCAGCGGTCGGACGCATCCCGTTCGGATGCCGTGGATGAAGAACTTGCCGCCACGTCTCATCTTCAATGCATTCCGGTACAGCACACGGACGAAGGAGTCGAAGGTGGCGTGCATCTGCAGCACGGCCAGACCCTTGATGGTATAATCATCGGGATCCACCACCAAACCAGTGCGGTTCCTGCGGAAGGGATCGAACACGTAGAAGAACTCCCTATCGCGCCACACGGCCAGTACGGAGTTGTCGATCTGTAGGAGCGCCGCTGGCCAGTTGGGCAGGTTGAAGAGCTGGTGTAGCGCCATTGTCAGCTGGGAATCCAAATAGCTTCTGCAGTCTGCCACGTGTCCGTTGATCATGAAGGGATACTTGCGAACGGTGGCCTTGAAGGCCCCCATCAGGAACATCTCCGGCAGATCCACAATGTTCAGGTGGGGTTTCTTGTTCTTCCAGCGCTTGCCGTCCAGTCTGAACTTCTTACGCAGGGTCTTGTAGTAGGCCACGCCGTACCGCAAGATATCATCGACGGTGCCCGGTTTCCACAGCTTGGCTAGCTCGAATTCTGAATAAATCAGCGCTATCAGGGATACCACCAGCGAGGCGTTCTTCTCATTGCCAGAGATGGGCTGGTGGATGCCACCCGTGGCTGCTGTCTTTACCGCAAAATGCTCATTGACCACCGACCACAACTTGTGATACGACTCGTCCTCGGCCTTTGTATAGGGTTCCTCCTTCAGCTTTCCGTACTGTGTCAGCGCTATCTCAAAGATATTGAACTCGTCATCGGGCTGCAGGTCACTGAACTTGCTGATCAGGTGCACCAGGTGCTCGGTGAATCGTGTGGCCATCAGCGAGCATTTCCCCTCCTCGAAGTCTCGCTCGCATTGGTCGTTGCGCCCGTTGGGATCGAAGATGTAGTACGAGTTTAGGCAGCGCTTCCAGATGAGCAGGAAGAGATCGCGGGAGGTGAAGATACAGGCATTGTACTTGGAGAAGAACAGTGACAGAGCCTTGAACATATTGGGCTCGTTCTTCAGCAGCCCCGAGAAGTGAATCTTGATCTGCACGGCGGCCTGACGTTCGGCCACCTGGGGGATTATATCAAAGTCGTTCACCTCCGACTTAAAGTTTAGGGCGGCACTCTTCTTGGTCAGCTTCACGCCGCGCTTAAGGATGCCGTCCATAGTGGAGCCAGTCCAGAAATCCGGGTTCAGGCGGAAGCTCTCCACGAAGGCAATGATAATGGCCCCAATCTCGCTGGGCCGGTTATAGTATCTACGTGTGAGAGAATTATTATATATAATTAAATTTTGAGTTTAAGAGTTCATCACTATCTTCTATCTTCTCAATTATATATTCAAGGATCTGAAGCTTGATTCTTATTCTTATTAACTTACTGTAAGCGATAGGACTCTTGCTTCGGCTCTGGATAAATGTTTCGAGTCCCAAACACAATCTCAGCGGTAAAGGTCTTTTCCAATTGATTGGGAATGTTATAGAGCGTAAGTTCGCCGTCGTTTTCTGCAAAATTTAGATGGAACTAGTTAAGTGTAAGGCCCTATTGAAGGACAATCCCTTTTAGATACACACCATATTTCGGCAGGGAAGCGTTGATAAAGTCCTGATCCAGTTCCTCTTCGCGTCGTTGATAGCCCACGTTCCAGGTCCACAGATCCTCTGGGCTGCAACCTTCGATGAGGTCATAGGTCTTGAGGTTATCAGTCTCTAAGCCCTCTTGCAGGACACGGGGATTATAGGAGGGGAAGGGTAGTTCCTCCAAAGGACCCACTTCCGTCTCGTTCAGGTAGATACGACTCTTGGGACGCTTTAGCTCCAGCTAAGCAAGGATTGAATATGATAATGAAATGAAATGATACATAAGGAGACTATAAATAAAAAAAATGTATCTTTATCGATACATATACAACCCACTGTTTTGTAAAATTAATAATTTCTTAAAAGTAATATGTTAAAGACGTTTTAAAATATTTAAAGTAATGCATAACCTCGCTTAATGACGTTACTAATTAATGTCCTAATTAGCCTAAGCTCATTTTCAAAACATCTGGGATTACTGTATCATCGAAAGTTGCTGTTTGAGGCCAAGTAATATTAGGATATGCAGGCCATCTAAATTATTCAGCAATCAAATAGTTTTACGCTGGCAATTGTGTAACATATGGCCAGTTATCGGCGCTTGGCTCTGTGCAAGCTCTGTGCTTTCACTCGGCGACTCTGTTTTTGTGTTTTCCTGCCCATGGCCATAAGCTTTTAATGCGACTGAAAATAGCACGCATACGCCACCGATGCCCGACGTAGTACGTCCCCTATATAGAGCGTGCGTGTGTGTGTGTGTGTGAGTGTATAGTATATGTACGGACGTACGGACAGACGGGAGGCCTGTTTGTGTTCGCTTTTTTCTACTTTACTTCTCTGCGCTCATCAAGAAGTTAGTAAGCGGCATAAGGTAAGCACGAAATGCCAACTAGACTGACTATAACGACCTGATGTCGCCGCGCGCGCTATATGTGGGCCTGCCCGGGTGCCAGTGTGTGGGTAACGGGCTACGGCTGTGTCTGTGAGGGCCTCTATGGCTGGCTGGCCACAAAGCAGAGCTGACGGCCACCAAACAGAGGCGTCCAATGCACAGAGCAGTGAACAACGAGCAGCGCTTAGTGCCACATCACGGAATCTTATCGCTCTCGTTCGACAAACCCAGCAAAACTGAAAACCGAACTGAAACCCGAACCCGGACCCGAATACCCGCTATACAAATACGAGGCTGCCTCGGCTGCAGAACAAACAAGTCATCTAGCGTGCTGCAGCAACAACAAGAACAACAAGAACAGCAACAACAGCGGGCAAAGCAGTACGGCAACGGACCAGGTGAGCCAGGTGAGCGGCGCAGTATCGCGCAGTTATAGCATACGACCACGTCAACAGCAGGCAGGCCACCGGCCACCACTACCAAAGCCAAGGCGCAGTCGGCCAACAAGTCGCCAGTTTCACTACGCAACCCTCGCTGGCAAAATGTCAAGCCAGATGGAGGGGTTATCCAACAAGATCTTTTGTACCGAGAGCAGGTGCTGAGTTGGAGTTCTTTAGAAACAGGCTTTCTTTCTGAAGGGAATGTATCCAAGGACAGCTAAAGATCCTTTAAAGCTCTTTACAGCCTGAGGTCAAATAAAGGTTTTATATAGGAGCTATGGCTTGATTTCCATTTTAAAATAACATATTAATATAATCCTAAGCTCTATCTTATTTATGATTATAATTAATATTAAGCACTAATAGCATCTAGCAAATGAAATCATCCCTTATCAAAGGCCTTCTTCATTGATTTTATATCAAGAACACGTTGTTAGTACGAAAAACAGGTGGAAAAAGGAACCTGGCGACGTAATCAACTTAAAGGCATCTGTTTCCATCACAGTGCTGAGGCAGCAAAAGCAATCTCGGTGATGACTTGGAATTCGAATTAAAATTGGTATTTGCCAGGTGCAGCCGCCTAACGAAGCCCAGTTACAGATACAGACACACATTTAAGTGCATACGTAAAGCTAAAGTGTGCAAGCAAACAAGAGGCCTCTGGCGGCGCCACTGTGAAAAGGGAATGGCACAAACAGGGGCGTAGTAAACACAAGAAGGTGCTCCAAAGAGGGGGCTAAGCGTGAGGTTAAGGGTTTTAAATATTAGGATTTTTTTGGGTCTAAGGACACTTGTAAAAAAGGATATTTCTTAATTTAGCGTAAGAAGATTATTCTGATAAAACCCTGACTTGGGAAACAGTTTTTAATCAAATGTTTCCCTCAAGAAGCCTTTTAATGGCATTCCAAAGGGTTTACCTCAAAGATGTTAAGTCAAACAGAGAGGTGAATCGATAAGGCGCCACCACGATGGAAGCCCATAAAACATTAAAGCGTGTTTATATCACTTCCAGTATCAGACGAAACGAAAAGAAACGAATCGTTCGAAGCACTTCACTCTCAGTAGACAGGCTCTTATCTGAAACGCAAAAGTAATTAGCCAAGATAGAGCGCTCTTTCTGCGTGGAGAGCTACATTTGCAAAATAGAAATCGGATGTTAATCGTTAACCCAGCCACCCCCTCCTAACCACGCCCACTCCACTACACGCCCCCCCGACAACAACAATCGAAACATAACAAACAACACACACTCGCGGCAAAACGCAGACGCAAGTGAAACAAAAGCGAAGCGACAGCAACCGCACTGCTTTTGCATACATGTATGCACAATGCACAGTGCACTAGACCAAACAACACAGACACCTGCGGTCAAAAATACATTTACAAGGCTAAAAATAATAATAGCAGTAGATTATTAAACTTGTTTAAGTATTTGCCTGAAAATTGCATTAAAAAATACTTTACCTATATGGTTTTGAAGCTTTATAAATTTAATTGTGCATTTAAATTTACCAGAAATCGCATTTGAAGCTAAGACAAATAAAAACTATTTATTAAATTTAGTATAAGCATCATAAGCCCCGACTATAATAATCACACCAATAATGCAGCATACATAAAGGGAAGGACATTGGCTCTTGGAAAATACCTAACTTAATTTCTATAAGTGTCCTGCAAGAGTATTTTTAAATAATAACACGTTAACTAAACCTTTCTGTATCTATATACATCGACGTTTTTAATATTAATTTAATATTAATATTAATATTTTACCTTGTGACAGTATATTTATGAACGACAATTATTTCGTTATAAAGATCAAGTAATTAATTATTCCTTAGAGTCCAATCTAATCTTAATCGATCACCAAAATCTTTTTAATCATCTGATCTTAAATATTTAATTATATTCACGAGCGTTTAAAATCGCCCCTCCGTCCTTTTAGTCATTTTAAAATCCCATTGCTACTAGTTTTTTGTTCGCCGCTGTATAACCGTAACAGCTGCAAGTGTCATTTCTGTTGCTACAACAACAACGGCCGAAGCCGATGCGAAACAACAACAAACACACCACCAAAGGGACTGTGAGCGCATAGCGAACCGTTTTTATTTCATACGAAATACGGAGCCAGCGACGAGCTAACGCACACAGTCGAAGGCGCGGGCAGAGGAACAGGAAAGAGTACAGAGGAATGAGCAACGAGGAGAGCGGAACCAAAAGCAGGGCACAAGTGTTATTGCTCAGTAATTGTAAAAATGTCAGCGCCACAACAACAGAAATAAGCTAATACACAAACGAATTAGAGAACGTGCTTCGTGCCAGCAAAACAATGTGACTAATAACTCTTTGCCATTTGCATGGCCGGTATTAATAATGGTTTTATTTCTGTTTTATTGCGTTTTCTTTAGTGCTTCGAAAGGAATAGCCGCAGTCCACGTTTACACCCACACACTCTCTGGTTGTCTCTCTCTGAAGCCTGTTCGTTGCAAAGAGAAGAGGCGTAGGTGAGAGCGAGGCAACAACAACAGCGCAATTGGCTCGCAGGAAGCTGCTGCGCAGTTTGCGGAAAAGAAGAAGAGAAGCCAGAAAACCACAAAACTAGTTGAAAGTCTGAATTGAAGTAGACAATTGAAATGGCAGCCATAGCAGCATTACCAACGGCGACGCTGCGGCGCAACAATAACAACAAAGGGGTAAGTCCCAAGTGGAAGCCAGATATGTTAACTTGGCCTTTAAGCGGTCCTAGGAGGGTGGATTTTATAGCTTGTGGCCAACAGACAAACACGCGCGTCATCCAAAGACGCACAGGAACAATTACGTAATTGTGTTTGTACATACACTATACATATACATGCATACATATGTATATATGTATGTTTGTAGATCTCGGTTAAAAGTACTGCCTTTGTGCAGTGGAGTCAAGGATTCTTGTAGAGGTTAAACAAGGACACCTTATTAATTAAAGAGTAACTCAAATCATTGCCTGTTTTTAGCAGCTATATACAGGAAATACATAATAAAGAGAGATTTTTACCTAACATTAAACATGTTAAAATCGTTCTATCCTCTAAAAATGTAAAATGTGTGCATAAAAACAATAATTCGAGGAAGCCTTAGATCTCCTTAACTACAAAACAATTTAAGTAATGGCCAAAAGTATGCTATAAAATATTATGCCTAAAAGGAAACAGAAGGATGTGACCCCTAAAGGTTTTTTTGCTTCAGTTCTTATGTATCTAAAACCCAATTCTTATTAGTCTATATAAGAAATGAATTTTTTAATTAAATATTTTAACCTATATTCCCCAGGCCAAATCCCGTCGCAATGAACGTAATATCCTTACATTCTACGAGAAGATTGCCGTTATCCGTTACTATGAGGAGACCAATATATCAAGAAACAGTCTGGCCAAAATGTTCCACTGCTGCGCCACCCAAATACGTCGCATTCTGGAGAAAAAGAAGGAGCTGCTCCAGCAACTGGCCACCTTGAGCGAAGCGGATGCCTCTATAATAATTGAGGAGATGACGCGCAAGCGTCGAAAGTTCGAAATGAGCGCCATTAGTTTCTTGCTCCACGAGTGGGTTGAACGATGCCGACAACTCCACCTGAACCTGAGCATCCGTAATCAGAAGCTAAAAGAAACCGCCCTAAGGATGGCTGCCGTTCTAAACCTGCCCTCCTTTAGACCCTCCTACCGCTGGCTGAATCGCTTCCGCGGAAAGTACAAGTACGAGGAGGATGACTTGGGCTACCAGGGTGAGAATCCCATCTCGCAGGACCTGCCCGTCGAGGAGATCATTGTGGAGTTTAAGCAGGCTCTACCCAACTTCATGCAGCGCGAGCTGTCCGACCCGGCTGAAGGCACCGCCAACAACAAAGGACTACTGCCCAAACTACCCGACTTGGTGAATCTGTCCAGCGAGAACAGCCTGATGTCTGACCACCTCGAGGAGGGCGATGACGAAGTCGTAGAGGTGGTCACCTGTGAACCCAGCATGCTGGATTCACCGGCCAGCCTGCCGGACGAAGAGGAAAACCCCACTGAAGAGCAGCCCAATTCGGATGAGCAGATGATAGCCGGCACCAGCACCTTGCTCAATGGCGTCTTTCCCCACCTGGCCATCATCCACCAGTTCGCACTGATGAACTCGGACATTAAGGCCTTGGAGTTGATTTCGCAGCTGGGCGTGCACATGCAGCAGCAGGCTGCTTCGGGAGCTTACCGCACCCTCTCGCTGGCCACGAGCACAGAGTCCGGAGCGAATCCCGACATTAGCTCCCTGCCGGAACTACCACCGGGCAGTATATATGCAGACATCGATGACATCGAGCTGATCGAGTAAGAGCACCAAATACCAAGTCTAATCCTAAGCTAGCCTTACCTTCAATGCCATAAGATAGTCGGTTTATTTATAGCCAGAGGAAGTAATCATTTTAAGTTATTTTAAGATGTGCGATTAAGTCTATCGTCAACCGAGTTGAATTACAAATAAAATTAATGGAAACCAACAGTTTTGTGAGTTTATAAAGGTATACAAATCTTTACTCACCATTCGCTTGTCCGGAACGATGATCATGTCCGAGCTGCACTCAGGTGTGGCTTCTTGCGGCTTAACCTCCGATTCCTCCTCCTCGGCCCCTTCGTCCTCTTGTTCCTCCTCTCCCATGTCCATGGGACTGTTGAGAACAACGAGATCTTTGGGACACTTCCGCGCCAACTTCGCATCGTGCTCGACTAGCCCAAAATCCTTGCGGGCGGCTAGGAGGCGCTCACGCATCTCGGCGTGTACCTTCAGCTCGGTGGGAGTTCGCTGCGGAATGATGCACATGGTGTGCTCGTCGTAGAGAGCGCAGGTCTTTTTGAACGGACGGATGAAACGCGACTCCTCCGCCTTCTGGTTGATACGGCGCAGCTCATCTTCGATGGTCAGGACTTGGGAGATCGTGGAGTTTTGCGGCTTTTTCTGGCAGACACGGTCGCGGGGCGGGCAGTTCTCCGCCTTCCATTCCGGCGTGGTCTCATTGCCAAGGTAGGTGCGCACCTCGTACGGGTTCTTCGAGGGACTGCATTCCGCGTTCACTTCCACGAATTTTTTCAACATTTTTGCAAAAACACTAACGATTTTGCAGTATCGATGGGAATAAAACTAGAAATTTGGTAGTAGCACGACGCGTTCGTTGTGTTTCAAGGAAAGCATTCAAGTGAAAGTGTTTCCGGTTGAAAGGAAGAGCAATGTTTTTAAGATTCAAGAATTTTTAAAAATATTTGGTGATTAGGTTTTACAAAAAGAAAACAAAAGTCATAAAAAACGTGAAGTAAAAAATTTTTCAGACTCAAACAATTATTACATTAAATGCATTAAAATTAATTTAAATAAATTATAACAAGAATATAAAAAAAAGTTTTGTAGTTATATTCTTAAAACAATTTTTATGTTTATTTTGTGATTGTTATTTAATTATTATTTCCAATTTTAAGAATCATATAATAGATTTGTGCTAGTTGGACTAATTAAAACGGATAAAATAAAGCAAATTAAAAAAAATCTGTTAAGTACCTTTTTTAATTTAAATTTAACGCTTATTATTGCACGTTCACAATAGATAGAGTAAAGGGTCACACCATCGAATTCGTATAGCATCGTTAGCATAGTTTTGCACCTTTTGAGCCACAACTGTTTAAAAGTTTATTTAACATAGATATTATCATATTAAACCCTTTTGAGTAATGACAAATTTCAAATAACTTATTTATTTATAAAACTATCACCAAGTTTCTTTTTAATTCTCTTGTTAAACATTGTATTTTTCTTACGTCATTTTGCTTACGTTGCTTAGCCTTTTCCTACACCTTTTTTATGACGGTTTACAGCAGTTTATCCAAGTTCTCAGCCCTTATTTTTACCGCGTTTTACTGGTTTTTACATCTGGTCACACAAAGCTAAGTTGGTCACACCACGATCGAGCGCATTTTTGGCGGGAAGCATTTTCTGTGTTTTCCTCGCATTTTCCCGCAAACAGCGTCCGCAAAAACAACTTTGGCTTGCAGCTGCGCTCAGTTTAATTGTTCTGTTTTGTAAATTCAAGAGATTAAAACAATGGCCCGACGAGACTACGCCCAGGATAGAGGTGAGTGGAAAAGGTGGCTTAATATCAGTCAGAAGAACTACAACATTTCGTTTATCAACCGCATAGAGTCCATTAAAACCTTCCTGTCGGAGTTTTGCAAGTGCGACGATGACGGCAAGAAGGAGTTTGTGTACGGCTCCCAGCTGGTGAAGCTGGCCCATCGCGAGCAGGTCCTCATCACCATCGATCTGGATGACTTGGCGGAGTTCAACGAGAGCCTCGCGGAGGCGGTGATGGACAATTGCCGGCGGTATGCGGCCATTTTTAGTGATGTGATTGCTGAGCTGCTGCCCAGCTACAAGCAGCAGGAGGTGCATGCCAAGGATGCACTGGATGTGTACATCGAGCATCGTCTCATGATGGACGCCCGCACCAGGAATCCCATGGAGCAGCGCGACGAGCGGAACAGCTTCCCCTCGGAGCTGATGAAGCGATTGTAAGTGTTGTTAAGAAAACTTTTAAACCTTATAACCTTAACCTTAACATAATCCTTCCAGCGAGGTTGGCTTCAAGCCTCAGTCCACGGAGAAGGCTCACTCCATACGCGAGGTGAAGGCCCAGCATATTGGCAAACTGGTCACTGTTCGTGGCATCGTCACCCGCTGCACTGAGGTGAAACCCATGATGGTGGTGGCCACGTACACTTGCGATCGCTGCGGCTCTGAAACCTATCAGCCGGTCAACTCGCTCTCCTTTACCCCCGTCCACGACTGCCCGTCGGACGATTGTCGCGTAAACAAGGCGGGCGGCAGGCTGTACCTGCAGACGCGCGGCTCCAAGTTCATCAAGTTCCAGGAGCTGAAGATGCAGGAGCACAGCGACCAGGTGCCCGTTGGCCACATTCCCCGCAGCATGACGGTACTGTGCAGGGGTGAGGTGACCCGAATGGCCCAACCTGGCGATCACATAGTCGTCTCGGGCGTGTTCCTGCCGCTGGTGCGTAGCGGGTTCCAGCAGATGCTGCAGGGTCTGCTGTCGGAGACCTTTCTGCAAGCCCATGTAAGTGAATTTACAGATTTTTATGGTATTTTCCTTGATTTTGCATCACCTGAATCCCCTTCAGCGCATCATTTGCATCAACAAAAACGATGAGATCTCGGACAAGGACGCCGAACTCACACCCGACGAGCTGGAGGAGCTGGCCCAGGACGACTTTTACGAGCGCCTGGCCACCAGCCTGGCCCCCGAGATCTACGGCCATTTGGATGTGAAGAAGGCTTTGCTACTGCTGCTGGTTGGAGGCGTGGACAAGCGGCCGGACGGCATGAAGATTCGCGGCAACATCAACATCTGCCTGATGGGCGATCCCGGTGTGGCCAAGTCCCAGCTGCTGGGCTACATTAGCCGCCTGGCGATACGTTCGCAGTACACCACAGGCCGTGGATCCTCCGGAGTGGGTCTTACGGCTGCCGTGATGAAGGATCCCCTCACTGGTGAGATGACTCTCGAGGGTGGCGCTCTGGTCCTGGCCGATCAGGGTGTGTGCTGCATCGATGAGTTCGACAAGATGGCGGACACGGATCGTACGGCCATTCACGAGGTGATGGAACAACAGACCATCTCGATAGCCAAGGCTGGCATCATGACCACGCTGAATGCACGCGTCTCCATTTTGGCAGCTGCCAATCCCGCCTTCGGTCGCTACAATCCCCGTCGCACCGTCGAGCAAAACATCCAGCTGCCGGCGGCCCTGCTCTCGCGTTTCGATCTGCTCTGGCTCATCCAGGACAAGCCGGATCGCGACAACGATCTGCGACTGGCCAAGCACATCACGTACGTGCACAGCCACAGCAAGCAGCCGCCGACGCGGGTCAAGGCGCTGGACATGAATCTCATGCGGCGCTACATCAATCTGTGCAAGCGCAAGAACCCCACCATTCCCGATGAGCTCACCGACTACATTGTGGGCGCCTATGTGGAGCTGCGACGGGAGGCGCGCAACCAAAAGGACATGACCTTCACCTCAGCCCGTAACTTGCTGGGCATCCTGCGGCTGTCCACCGCCTTGGCCCGTCTGCGTCTCTCCGATCGCGTGGAGAAGGACGATGTGGCCGAGGCCCTGCGTCTGCTGGAAATGTCCAAGGACTCGCTCAATCAGATCCACGAGCACCAGAAGGGACAGTGAGTACTACACAGCTTTTTATCTCTATTTTTTGTGCTGACTCTTGACTATTTTTTACAGTGTTCCCAACACTTCGGACCGCATCTTTGCCATTGTACGCGAGCTGGCCGGCTCTGGCAAGGCGGTGAAGATTGCCGACATCATGGACCGTTGCACCACCAAGGGCTTCAAACCCGACCAGGTGGACAAGTGCATCGACGACTACGAGGAGCTCAACGTCTGGCAGGTCAACATGGGACGCACGAAGATCACCTTCATGTAGAAGGTTGGCACCTTTTTAATTACAAATTAGTAGTTAAGTTTCTGTATCTTTATCGTTATAATTATTCTCCATTATTCTCACACATTGCCACTTTACCATTGATCATTTTTATAAATAAATCATTAATATTTGACCCAGGGAAAGCATTGATTAGGTTGCTCTGGTTAATATGACTTTATTGTTTTAATAGACTTTTAAAAGACACCGAAACAGCAGCAATTGCAGAACTTTAGGTGCATATAAAACTACAGATAAATAGCAAACAAGCATGTGGTCCTTGCCAATAAATTCGTTGTACATTCCTTTAAGGACCTCTCACACCACACGATCTTCTCACATGCACACACAGACGACAATCCACGTTGGATTCTACACACAATAAATTGAGAATAATTGAAATATTTTGTGACATATACACAGATAGGATATATGTTTGTAGATATATGTATATAGAGCAGGTTCTGTAGGATCTCCCCCCTACATGCTCTTGTTGAAGCTCAAGGCGGCCCTCAGCTTGTTCCGGATGCGCGGCGAGTTCCAACGATTCCCGCCAGCCGATCCCAGCCCAACGACCGAGCGCAGCTCATTGGGGGATATGCCCTCGTCCACGTCGTCCGCCTCGGTCTTGATCTCCATCTTCTGGACAATAAGACGCACCAGGTGATGCTGCTGCTCCAGCATGCGGCTAATGTCACGCAGCTTGCGTCGCTGACGCTCTAGCTCGGCGTTTATATAGTCGTCGTTGTTGTCAAAGGATATGGCGTCCATGGAGGCTGCAAAGAAGCAGAACTTAATTCTCCTTTCATAAGGAGTATCCCCTATATACTCACAATCCTCAGTAAATGGATTAGAGAACCACTTGCGCAAAATAAAGTCGCAGAGGCCGAGCTTGCACTTGGTCTCATTGGGATACTCGATTAGCTCCATTTTGTCCACTCGCTGCAGCCAGACATGGGGTAGCTTGCGCTCCAGCTCCGTGTGGAGAACCACCTGCATGGCCAGGCGCTTTAGCTGGGCATTGCGACGCACCGATTCAATGTCGCCAACGGCCAAACCGATAAGCAAGTTCATCAGGAGAATGGGCATAAGGATCATAAAGACGCCTGGAAAGGAAGTAATAAGATAATAAAGGTAGAAGTTGGATATTAAGTCAGGAGCCTACTCAGAATCAAGAAGGAGGTCATGGGTACTTTCAGCTGGTCGCGATAGTAGGTGTTCACATAGGTGCCCACAAAGTCCAGCTCGCCCAGCATCATCGAGAAGGTACGCAGCAGGGACATGGGTATGTTGGAGAAGGACAAGTGGTTCGGTTGGGGGTCAATAATCTGCAAAAAATAAAGTCAATTTATAACCGAGTAATAAATAAAAACATTCTTAACCCACCTTTGACAGCAGTATGTAGAAAGCCAGGCCAAAGGCAATAATCAGTATGGAGAATACCATCAGCACCTTGATCAGCGTCTGCAGGATCTCCAGGAACATCACCACGTAGATGCCCACCTGATCGAAACGCTGAAGGAACAACAAAAGCCGAAACCAGGACAAGAAGACAGCAATTGAGGCCGCCGAATAGTGGATCGTATTGATGGCTCCGTCGGGCTTAAAGGCCGGCGTTACCATCACCAAAGCGGAGATGTACAGCACCCAGGAGATGATGTTGACCGTTTCCAAGATGTAGTGCAGCTTTTGCTGATAGATCTGTATAAGTTCCCGCATTGAGTTGAGCAGGATGTAGACCACAATGACGATGGCACAGAAAACGATGGCCGTGGTCCGGTTGATGCGCTCCTCGCAAGAATCCAAACGGATCTGTGAGGCAACCGCCGGATTCTGGGAGAGATTCAGAGTCAACTCTTCCCAGCTGAAAAATAACACTTGATAAAGTTTTCAAATATATTAGGCCCAGCCTATAACTCACCCCATGTTGCAGTACTGGCTCATCGTCTTGTTATTATTTCCCGCCCTCAGCTCGATGTTGTTCATCATCAGCGAGGAGTAGATGGTCACAAAGACCAGGAATATCGAGTAGATCAACAGGTTGGCCAGGTGAAAGTACTTGCCGTACGAGTTCCACTTCATCTGCAGATACTTCTGGCTTAGAGGATGGGCCAGCAGCTCCACCCTGCCGTGGGTAACCATGGTCTGACCGGGATAAGGGTGAAGGCAAATATATATTAGTTATGAGCTCTCAGAGATCAAGGAGACATTTACACATACACAACATATATAAGTTACAAAAGCCAGATACAGTGAGTTGGTTGTTAGTGGGTTAGTTTTTAGCTTTGGGGACGAGATACAATTGCAGAGCTGCTCGTTGGTGAGATCTTTAAGAGAGTTCGGGGCACACTCACATTCACCACGGCCAGGGGCGCGGGTCGCCAGCGGGGGTCATTGAACTCTTTGCGCTTGGCCTCGATCTGTTCGGGTGTCTTTTGGTAGGGCCAAAACGAATATTTTATCTGGATGGTGGTAGCCAACGTATTTTTATTTAGATATCAGCTTTTAAGCTATCAAAATAATTAATGGGTTATGATGTGTTACTCCTAAGTCTAAAAACCTTGAAACTCAAGGATTAGTTTGGATTTGTGTACGTGGGAGGTTGCTTTCAGAATCCAGGGGCGGGTTCAATCTGAGGGCATCACTGTCTTGAAATTCATCTTTACACATATTACCATAATCTTGAAGCAGTGTGCTGACCAAGGTTTATGTGAAGTAGAGCATCTTGAATGCTTAGCAAAGCATGCTATCGATTGGAGTTAAAAAAAATGTAAGGGTCTTTAGCTCCTTGTTTTCAGCTACCTTAAAGGACAGGCTTTCTGTCGTACACCATTTGTAAGTGTTTATAACTCTCATTCCTAAAGAAATATCATTCTAACTTTAAAATCTTAACCCTAATATCTTCAAACAATAACCTCACCTATTACAATCCCAAGTAAAAAGGAGCGGAAAAAACAACACTGAAAACAAGCATGCAATGGATCTGATCTGGTATCGATTCCAGGTTCCGCTTACATTCAATGCCGGCAACGGAATGGGATTCGTCGTCATTATCGACTCTCCGGTTTTCTCGTCAATCTTGGCAAACATAAAGGGGCATTGCAAGAATGCAAAAGAGTACTTGATCTGGTCAGGATATAGGTAAGGTAGGGGACGGAATAGAGAACGGTTAGCTTCGGTGGAATGAGAGGCGAATGTATTCGATGGGGTTTCCCCTGGGATGTCCCTTGGGAAACGGGCAACTTACGTAGAAGCTCTTCGAGTCCTTCTTGCAATTGGCTTTAGTGATGCACTTATCCTGCACTGCCTCGAATACCTTCGGCATGGATGCAATCAGCGCCAGAGTCACGCAGGGATGCTTGTCCGACCGCAGGGCCATCACCTCATTGGCCCGCTCCTCGTGTGTGACCATGGCCAGGGCCGCCTCCGGATACTTGTAGTAGATGGCATAGTCAATGGCGCTCATGTCCAGGACATTGTACACCAGCTTGCAGCCCATGGACATCAAAACGGAGATAGCGTGCGGCTTGTTCTCCATGGTGGCCAGGTGGAGAGCCGTGTTCTTTGGGGATTATAAAAAAGTAACTAAATTGATTTGACGTTTTTTAGGCACCACTCACCCCATCCTTGTCCACCTGATCAAGCAGATGCGAGTGCACCGAGTGCAGTAGCTCAATGGTCTCGGTGTATCCAGACATGGCCGCCAGGTGAAGGGGATTGCGACCGGTGTGATCGCGATGCAGTAGGGCCCCACGGTTTAGGAGCAGCTGCACCACCCGCGTGTGTCCCTGCTGGGAGGAGATATGCAGCGGGGTCATGCCGGCACCATCGCTCTCGTTGATGATGAAGGAACCCTTCTCCGAGTCCAGGAGCTGGCGCACCGTGTTGTAGCGACCATAGCGGGCGGCAAAGTGCAACGGGCTCTCGTTGTTGTTGTTCTTTAGATTGATGCACGCGCCTAGCCGGATGAGGTTCTCCAGCGAGCGAATGTGGCCATCCCTGCTGGCATAGTGCAGCGGCGAACAGCCCATGCTGTCCTTCTCGTTGAGCAGCAGCTGGAGCTGGGCATGGGTCTGGCAATTGGCCACCTGCTCGGCAAAGTCCGTCAACCTGCCGCCGTTCATAATGACAAAGTGCAGCACATTACGGGCGGCAGCATCCTTCACGCTAATACAGGCTCCCAGGCGGATGAGCAGGTGCACTGGAATATAAGAGAAAGTTAAATGTATTCTTTATAATAAATTAAAATCTCTTACCTGTCTTCCAGCCACTGCGCGAGGCGGCCAAGAGCAGCGGCGAGCGGTGCTCCTTGTCCAAAGCATTAATGTCCGCACCCTCGGCCACCAAATAGGACACTATGTCCGGGTGATCGAACATGGAGGCGCAGTGCAGCGGCGTCATCTTCTGCACGTCCGTGCAGCTCAAACAGATGCGCTTCTCCATGGGCTGCATCTCAAACATCAGCTTCACTATGTCAATGGCGCCCTGAAAACAAAAACAATGCAAATAGAAAAGGAACAAAAATCAAAAATAGGAAATGGAAAATGGAAAATGGAAAACCAAGCCGGATTCATTCACCCATGGTGTGCGTTACGCAACATTTGGGGGCGCCTTTGTTTTGCCAGCGGCAAAGTCACGTTCCTCTTGGTGTAATTTGCATAAGAATTTGTCAAATTAAAGTCAGCCCAGGACACGAGTCTGCGACTTCAGGACCCCGCATCTCCTTGGCGAGGCTTTAACACTGTTTTCCCTTGACTTACTGACCAAAAACGCTTTGTTTACGCACATCTCCATCCCCATTTCCCCTTGGAAATGCGAGAGTTGTTAAGCACTGAGCTCGCTCTGGCTGCCTGTCAGTTAACCCCAAACAAGTGCAGCTTTACACTTCACTCACCTGAGCGCAGGCCAGGTGCACTGGCGTTGAGAGATCATGTTGCTGGGTGGATATCTTGGCGCCGGACTTAAGGCACAGCTCCACCGCCTTGATGTCGCCGCCGTGCACCGCCGAGTGGAGTGGCACATTGCCCTCGGAATCGTAGAAGGATATCATTTCCTCGCGAGTGCAGCCCCGCTGTTCGCCCCACTGCAAGGTGCAAGGTAAATTAAGTAATTAGATGAGGGATTTGCAAGGATTTAGCTTCCGCTATGAACGTTTTCTTAAGGTTTATGTATCCATTCGGGCATCTTAGTTACTCTTAAACGCATTCTTAAATCTGTTCTCGAAAAACCCAAACAATTTTGTCTCTACAAAGTCAATGACCGACCTGTCTAACTTGGGCCCAACATTTGATATTTTTCAGCATCTTCAACTTTTCAGCTAAAGGAAAACATTTTTCTCTTTTTTTTTGGCCGACCTTACATCATGCCAGATACATATATTTTTAATCCGTAGAGATAGAGTGAGGCAGGCCAGCAGACGAATGAACCATTACAAATTTGATACTTTTTCAAGATGTCGCTGTCACCGCGGCGTATACGCAATTTCAATCGCAGAGGAAGGGAAATAAAAATAAACTCAAACCCAAACTCTAAGCTAGAGTGCACGAAAGGTCAAGGGGGGTTGGGTTAAGTGAAAGAAATCAAGCAAAGCGGCCCAAAGTCCACAGTACGAAGGGGATAACTTCCACAATGAGATCAAAGCCGGATGAGATGGCATAGTTATCGGTTGACGGGAACAATATCATGCAGCTATCTGTATACACTATGAAATATTTTAGTTTTAGCTGGAAATAATTGAAAACTTGGACTTTTAAAGTAACTTTTATAATGTGAAAAGTATGAGAGTTTTATAAAAAATATTTAAATAAGTTATTTTTCGATTTGAATGCTTATTTCAGGGTTTTTAATTATTTCAATTTATTATGTATTATTATGTTTATTTATGTATTTTAATATATAATAATTTAATATTATTATAAATTATATATAAATATTATATATACAATTTGGCTATCTAAATTATATATTAACTAATAAAAACATTTTCGTTTCGTGTACACTCAAATTATAAATAAGGAAAAGGAAACACTTGCCTGAAAGAAGACCTCCATTGTCTTGGAGCTGGCATTCTTGGCCGCTTCGTGTATGGGATAATAACCATTGTTACAGGGCTTACGTGGACATGCATCGAACTCGGTTATCTGGAAGATACGACGAGTTACAGTAAACGGAAGGCTATTTGAATAATTGACTAAGACTAAGACTAAGACTAATACTGATACTAAAACAAATGCTAGGAGGACACACACAAGCACTTCTAGAGCTGGGCAAAAGGCCGTAGCATACTGCTAAGGGCAGACAATCGAACGTACAAACCTTTTCACCGTTTTTCTTGCCCATGATAAATTAATCTAGAGAGCGAGTGTGTGTGTGTGTGTGTGTGTTGGAATGGTGTGATGTATCTCGGGTGAAAATTGATTAATGATTACAAGCGTGTGTGTGTACATGGTCCAATTGGCCATCAAAATGCAAATAAAATGCATGAATGAATACCCAAAAGCAAGTCGCTAAAAGATAAAGTGATTACATGGAACGATTGGGAAAGACTCACACCACTTACCAGGATGCGAGCGCACTCCTCGTGGTCGTAGATGGCCGCCAGGTGGAGGGCGGTGCGTCCATGTTCTCCGCCCTGCTGGATGTCGATCACGTTCCGGTACTGACCCATCACCCGCAGCGACTTGACCTTGTTCAGCTCGGTGGCCAGGTGCACAGGCGCCTGCTTCTTCTCGTTAAGCACTCCAGTGTCCACCGGACTGCAAGGATTGTCGGAAGAATAAGGAGGGTTTCCAGGAAAACCAAAGAAAAATATTTCCTTAAAGAGATGCAATGGTTGCTCCTCCTCAATAGATGACTTACATGGACAGCAGGTAATCCAACGCCTCGTAGGCATCGCTCTCCACAGCAATGTGGAGCGGCGTGTTGCCGGCATTATCCTTTGCATTAAAGTCTGTGTAAATCACTCTTAATAAGTCGGCCCATGGTTAATGGCTAATAATATCCTCGGCTTACCTCCGTTCTGGTCGCGAATATAACGCAAAATATTAACTCGATTACGGGCAGCCGCCTGATGGGCCGCCGTTCGTCCTTTGGCATCCTTTAAAGCGATGCGCGAGTTGTCCGCCATGAAGAGGCGCTTGAAGTCGTCCAGGTTCCCGGACTCGGCCGCCTGTTAATGGAGGGGAACAAAAAGGTGTCTTAGTTTGTAGCGACTTCAATTAAGTTCAAGAGAGCACAACAGTTTTGTTTACTTTCGCAGACACTGAAGGAAATATATAAAAATTGGCATGGAATAAGTTTGTATTAATAATGGGAAAACGTTTTTTTAAATCTAAAAATTATGTAGATAAATTTCCGATCTTGGTTTAGTATTATTTTCTACAGGCAAGACTCTTTTAGAATTTAATTTCGTAATAAAATATTATTATTTCTATTTTTTAAATCACTTTTGGAACAAAATAAATACTTTCACCCTCTAACTCAGATATTACTTTTAATTTGTAAATATATTTTAATATATTTTTATTGAAATTAGAAATTAAATATTATTTTCTTCCGTTCTCTGTGGGAACTTTGCAGCGTAAATCCTTTGAGATAAGTGGTAGTGAAGGGACCAACTCTATGAATTCAACAAGGAGGTCAAGTTCCACTTATTTCCTTCTGGAATTTTTTATTTGCCTTTCTGAGAGCAAGGTGGAGAAAAAAAAAGAACATTTGCCACTGCAAAATGTCAATAGATTTTTATCATTAACTCGTTCTGACGACTCAGTAAGTGTATTGTTTTATATACGCTTCAGCAAACAGATAATACAATAAACACAATTTCTGGAGAATAGAATAATACAATCAATGTTTTGAACACATTTTCTGGAACATTTTTAATTAACAAAGTTTTTCGTAAAAGCTTCGAAACGGGAACGCAAACTTTCTGCTCGTGGAAAGTGTCTTGTGATTTGCTCTTGGCTAATTAAATGGATTTTACCTCTAGAAAGTCAACGATTTGTATTTTCGGTGCGGAGGACATTCGAAGGATTCGTGCCCACTTGTTGGGCAAGTTGATTGGCGCCATCACGGTGAGCTCTGCTCCTCGGATACAGCCGCTGATCAGGTAACGCAGCGGATTGGTGAGTTCCTCACGCTTCGGAGTGTCCTTTTCCTTTTCCTTATGCTTTTCTTTATCCTTTCCCCTCTCCTTGTCGCCCGTGGTCATCGTTGGACTTAATTACTTGAACATTTGTGTTTGCTCTGCGGATTAATTTATATTGCTATTGCAGTTGCTGTTACTATTGGCCTCAGAGCCGAGTGGTTGACATCGAAGAAAGTTTCAAGGGCTCGGGCTTATGGGGATTCCCCATATGCACTTGTTTTTTGTATGAGGCTAGCTTTGATTTGCGGCTATTGTGGGTTTTTATTTGGTTTGAAATTGAATCTATATTGTATCGTTTTATTTAGGGTTTTTCTGTAGGAGTTTTGATCTGATTTATGGCTTTCAAGTGTTTATTATTGTGGCTTTACGTTGATTTTGAGAAATTATATTTGATTTTCTTTGCTTATGTTATATATTTGTAGGTCTTTGGGGATTTTAATTCAAATTATATTGCATCATTATATAATTCATGATATCCTGGCTTTTTTATTCTCACTTACAGCATTTTTAGACATTAGACAGTTTCTTCTTTAACTTATTTTTTCGTTTTTATAAATTTTAAATTATTTTAAAATTTCATGTATTTGTATTTCTTTATTTTTTTGACTCTATTAATTTTTTTTTTTTATTTATAAAGTCCTGTAGTTATGATATGCATTTGTTTCTTCAATTGCCAATATATAAATGTTTTTACTAGTTTTTCTGAATTTACTTTAAAAAAAAACCCTCCGTTCTTCTTTCCACTTTAAAAATAATTTGTTAATAAATCCAGCACTAGAAGGTTTATTAAAACTTTCAATAAACTCCAAGTCTTTTTTTTAGTAAATTCTCTTTAAAAATATACATTTCCTTTCATATTTTCAATTAATTTTCGCCTCTAAAAAATCTCTCAAATAAAACCAGCAGCCTTATTGCAATCATTGCCTGACATTTATGAGTATTTTCTGTCAGATTCTTCCACAAAGCGTTATTGAGTTATGTTACAAATTAGATTGGCTTGCCACTGATTTTCTAGCCAAGTTAACTTGATTTTTGGTTAGAGCACTGGTGAGAGAGAAAGCCACTGTTTTAGGAAGTGAGGTTCGCGTACGAGAAGCCGTTGAATGACTGAAATCTCGGGCCGAGTTATCCCGCTTTTATAGCCAACAGGCAGCAGCTTCGTGTCGGGTCCTTTCAGCAGGACATGCTTCGTGAGCTTCGTTCAATTTGGCAGTCAATTTATGTTTCAATTTCAATGGTTTTCTAATGGGCTTCTAATTTGCAAAGGACTTGTTGCATTCCATGTCCTGCGGGTATTGGGTTTCGGATGTACCACCTCGCACCTTAATTAATGTATAGCTTTTATATATCCCCTTTGAATGTTCCTATAGTAATTTGTTTTAAATTTATCTTCTACAAACTATAGCCTTGATAAAAACCTATAGAAATTTCATAGATACTTTCTATATTCTAAAGGTTTTTCAATCTAATATATTTTAATTTTTATATGAGAAGGGTTTTATATTCTTCTCGACTATTTCGGTTCTCGAAGGTTCTTGAAACTCGTGGGCAAGATTGATTCAAAAAGCATTTATCACAGCTCTCACCCAGGGACCTGGGTTCATCATTTTTCATCACTTTGGGGAATTACGGTCCGACGACGTACTTGCATTTAACCCACCGCCATAACATCCTGGATCCACTCACCCGCAATATCCTGAAGGGGCTGTCACGCAAAAGGCAGACCTCCGCCGGCGGCTCCGCGGGCAGGATGGCCTCCAGCGGAGTGTCCGCATCATCGCCATCGATTTCTATGCGCTTGGGACCCGCACTGCGCTCGATTATCATGGAGAATATCCAATACTGCAAATAAATACCAGTCATGTTCAGTTGGGGGTATAATTTAAGATATATTATTGGATTAAAATAGCGTTAAAATGCCATTTCAAAAGCATTTATTGGATTAATATTTTAATAGTCATAAATGAGAGATGTTCTGGGGTGCATAAAGGAATTAGTGGGAATGTCTACAAAGAATTTAACTCAAACCCAAAGTATTAAAGTTTTTCAAGGCTCCTAACTAACCCCAACTAACTTTCCCTATTTACTCTCCATAAAAAACCCCATAAAACCCGATATTTGTCCAACACTCACCTTGCTGTTCCGGCTATTGCTGCCGCTGCTGTTGCTCCTGGGCTTGGGAATGAGCTTCGGTTGGGCCTCCATCAGGTCCGGCGGCGAGAGGGCGCCGCACTGGCCACTGTAGACTCCGTTGTACAGCTTGGGCATCCTGGGAGGACAACTAGATCCTTTGCTGGTGCGGCTGCTGGTGCTGCTCGCTTGCCGTGCGTCCGTAGCGGCTGCTGTGATCGTGAAGGGCCGCTGGTCGCGACTGTACATGGCGGCGGTTAGTATATTCGGTATTTCGCAACTTATCTCAAATTATTGTAATCGGGGGCTAATTAGATACTGATTGGCCTAAACGGTTTTGTAGACGCGTAAGCTGACAGCAAACCAATTTAGATAACACCGCTTGACAGTCACATGATACGGTAGATAAGGATAGCACCGAGGAGGACGATTTCCCGGGGACGATGACTGTGCCGCGTCGCAACTGAACCCTGACTGCAACTAGGGCTAACTGTGAAGTAACCCTTGGACAATTACACGCACCGCAATATACAGACATATATATTTAGACAAATGAGCATGCTATATATATCAATGTGGGCAAGTGTGCGTAAGCCACCGAGTCAATGGCCGTTTGTCATCCTTCCATTCAGCCGTTGCCCGAGGGAATCCACGCTGCGGCCCATTAACTGGAAGTGTCTAATTAATGGCTTGTTTATTTTCGCCAGTCACCCAGGACAAAAATTTGCATAATGCCAAGCCTCCTGGATTCCAGCTAACAAATCCTGTTAACAATTCAGCGAAATGCGGCCTCATTTGAGAAGAAATTTCTAGGCGTATTTTGAGTTTAGAATGAAATAACAGAGATATTTAAGACACCATTAGTTATACTCTCTAAAGAGTATATTTTTAAGGTTTTTGGTGATATGAAATCACAATAACGGATGCGCAAAAGTATACTATTTCCTTCAACTATCTTTGTAATGAATAATTAAAGAGCATCATTCTAGGCATTATCTTTGACATTTTATGATATATCCGGGATTTATTTTATTTTTTAAATCCGAAATAGGGCAGAATTGTATATTAACTTTGCTCAAAAGTAACACTTTCTATTTTTTCTTCATTTTGAAGTCCCGACTTACTCCAATTCCTCCAGCCTCATTTCGAACCGATTTCTCCTAGACTTGAATGCGAACTGCAAGTTGTGCTTAGTTCCCAGGAAATTCCTAGTTGGCTTTGAATAACCTAATGAAATTACAAAGATATCCATCACGATTTGGGCCTCGATTTAGCACTGGCAGCTCTGTTCAGGGACTAATGAAATGAAGGGCTCTGCCCACCAGGTGAGACAGTGCCAAAGGGGCTCTGATTATTTCCACGCGCAGGTGGATGAGTTGACGAAATTTGAGGCATTCGATTAGTGTAAGTGCTGCCCGCTGATGGGCAAATATTATAGCAGACATCGGCCGACTGATGGGTAAATAAATCTATTAAGTGAGAGGTCATTTTAAGGGGTTACATTGCATCCCTTATTTTGGGTGTCTTAGGAACTATGAATTTTGTGTTCTGAATTAAATGTTCATCGTATGATTTAAAAATCAAGATATTAGTCAGGAAAGAGCCTAAAAAATCCACATAAAACTAGTGATAAAATCATAGCTACCTACTTAAATACGTTTTAATGCCAATTTAAAGATAACGAATTCAAAAAAAAATATTTTAAGCTATATAAATTAGTTCTTTGAAATGCAGAATGTATTCCACTCTCACCTTAGTTTGAATCACTCGTTTCTCTTCCTTTATTTTTCACTTTATCAGTGCGTTAAAAGTGTTCCTTGGTGAGCAGCGGGCGATGGCAATGCACTTACATCCTTCAGTCGACTTTAAATTTAAAGAACTTAAACTTGATTTTGATCTCCGCCAAGACCAGAACGGAGCACACGGAGCAGGCACAACTGCGGCAGCAGCAGGAATTTTCCGAGAATATTCGCACTGAGTTTAACCGCATTTAAGGCTGCTTGCCATATGTTGCCCTGGCGATCCTTTCCTTCGCCGCGGAGGAAGCACTACAAGCACTCGCGACAAGGACCTCAACGGCAACGCTCACAATTCCAGCTCAAGCGCTGATGGACAGGCACTTTAATTACAAAACCTAATTAGCACCTTTCAATATAAATAAAATAATAGTTTGCTCCTTGACACTATAGCTCCTTTGGCTGCTTTCCTTTTGAGGAATTTTCAATGTTGGGATAACCGTCAGCTTCGATGGCTGGACACCGACTAAAACGTGGCAGCCAGTGGGGCCTGTGAATCCATGGCAGAAACAGTTCACACTGGTTCGGGGCGGTCCTGATAACGACTGGCAGCCTTTCGTCACTTTGTCGCCTCGTTTCGCCGCCATTAACACATTAACCGTCCGGCAAAATGGCAAAATCGAACCGATATAGAGATACCATATGCATACATGGACATCCCAGCCACAAGTTCACAAAGTCCACATAGCCCCATCGCCACCCACATGGTGAAATACTCGAACTCAAGTGGCTCGGCGATAGTTCTGGATACTTTAAAGGGCTTCCAGTGGCCGGAAAAGCGGAAAAAAGTGATTTTCCAACAGCGATAGCGATTTCAAGTGGAGGAAGGATAGCTGAAGGGTACAGCTACTGCTATCTTGTAAGGAATTTTCTATATTTTCTAAAATAGTCATAAATGGGAGCTTCTGGAAGTTTATAAGAATATTATTGATTTCGTCAAGCATTTTCTTAAGAAATTTCCTCATTAATCTTATTTTGAGTTCTTATGAAAATCTATTTTAAATTAACAATTAAGTTAGTAGCCACTATCATTTTAGCCCCCACACAAGCATGGCCATTAGTAATTTTATTTAATTACTTTAGGAACCACACTGAACAGCGGGGCTATGAAAAAATAACGAAATTTATTGGAAAATATTTAAAAATGCAAACAGCAATTCAATTTAGCTCAGAACATAAAACGAACAACTAAACAAACATATAAACAAACAAACAAATTAAAAACCCTTAAAAATAAAACCTCACTTAAATGGAATGCCCATGAGCTTGGCGGGCAGGTCGGAAAAGGTGAACACTAGTCCCACGACAATGGCCAATATAAGTACAGTCCAAAGGACATACTTCCGTATGGCGGGCCAGAGAATGTGCTTGAAGGATTTCCAAGGATTTGTTAGGGGATTGAAAGAGGTATCTGGCCGGCTGAAAGTTAGAGAAAGATAAGTAAGAGTAGGAACTTTTGGTATCAAATTCTTACTAAGGTGCCTCTAGAGCCATTGGCGGATCCTGTCCAAGTCCAGCCGGTCGGTTGGATGCCTCCATATCCGTGCAGACTTCAATCTGCAGCTGCATCTTGCCCTAAAAATAACCCATGAGAGTCTTAAAATAGGACGACTCTAACCATGACCATGATGTACTCACCATCTTGACCTTTTCTCTTTCGGCTTGCGCGGGATGCGGATTACTCTCAAGGGGAAACCACCCGGAGATGACCTTGCGCTTGAAGAGATTGATGCGCTTTCGTTTCTTAGGAAACGGCTTGCACAACTGGGCGCTGCTGTATGGAACGTGCATGTTGGAGAGATTCAGCTCCAGAGCGGCCAGGTACTCGTCCCGTGTGATTACGTCCTTGTCCCACACCTGCAGATAGATAATGGGCGGCCTCTTGAACTCGATCTCCTCCTGCAGCCCATGCTTGCGCCGGATGACCATCTGCAAATTATAAAATATATATATTGCGAAATATAGAAATGGAAACCGGATAGAGACTGGGCGGATAATTAGTGGCGGATTGGTTACCGCCAGCAATTAGGCAAGGTCAAGGCAGGACTCACCAGGTCCTCGTTGGGGGAGTACTTCATGCCGAAGACCATGCGCCAATTAAAGGCCGCATCACCCGCAAATGAGCGGTAATGGATATCGGTAGATTGCTCCTTGTCCTCGTCCTCGCACCATCTGCAAAGCATCGCGAAAAACGCGAAAACATCGGTAATTGCATATCGCTTACACGGATCCCAGTTGTTTCCCGCAGGGTAATGTTTGTCCCCCTCCACCCGCACCCAGCACTCACCCAATCACGTATATGTCGCTCATTAGTTTCCCGAAAATGTTCCTGTCGCCGGCCTGGATGCCTACCAGTTTCTTGACCACGACACGCACCTCGAAATACGCAGGCGGCACCGGCGTTATGTCAATGGCATTGGGCACATAGATGTTCGCCTCGAATAGCTCGACCCACAGCTGCAGCTTACCCTGGAGAAGGATAATGGATAAGAGGAGGTTTGTTTTAGGAAATTAGGAAATTTAAATATAATACTAAATGGGTCAGAAGGTATGATAAACTAAGAGCTAGAGCTTATACTTATATATTAGCTTAAAAATAATAATTTGCATAATATTTGCAATTATTCATTAATTTTATTTTTACGTATTTAAAGTATTTAAATCCTTGACAATCTTCATTCATATAAATTTATTTATTTATTTATTATTAAAGATAGAGAAGTTTACAAAACTAAACTAACTTAGTTGGTAAAGCGCTGGAAACAGGGCCTTCGGCTTTTAAGATTCATGATATTATATATATTGTTTTAATTACATATTTGACATTGTAGTTTGGCTACTTAGTTGGTAATTTTTATTTATATACATTTTGGGTATGTTTTTATATTTTGTGGTAAAGATTGGAAGATCTTAAGAAAATTAAGATTTTTTCTAGATTATCTGGGTTAAGTTCGCTGAGGAGATTTGTTGGGTCTGTGTTTTTGAAAATGGATAGTTTGGTGGGGAGGAGTGATGGGCAGGAGTTTAAAAGGTGGGATATGGTATTGTCGCCTTGGCAAATGACACACTTTATGTTTATTCAATAAAATAAAACTCATGTTCTTATCAAAGATTATATGGTTTAGTGCTATATTTTATTCTAGATAACGCTTGTCTAGACCATTTTATCATAATTAACGACAAATATTTATTTATGACTATATTTAGCAAAGCTTATCTTAGTTAGTTCTGGCCATAAATCATAATGTTGGGTTAGGTTAGGCACAATAGTATGAAGGATATTATAGGAAATATGAAGTCAAATAATTATACAAAATTATAGAAGTTATCTTAGAAAATTCTAATTATTTCAAATGTAAATAAATGTAATTTCTTAATTATTAATGCTAGTTGTTCCAACTAAATTCTAGTACTGACCTGTTCAACGTTTGGATAATCATCACGATAAAGGGATCGGGTTTCCACATGCTCAGGCACTAGTTTATAGCCCAGAGAAGGAAGCTTCTCCAGGTTCTTGAGTACGGCCAGGCTGAGGCGCTCACCTAGTGACTCATCTATAAACACAGACATTTTCAGTAGTACTTAAATCCATATCCAATTATAACCATCAAACCTTTTGAGATCACAGTCTCATCCCCAAACAGCATGCCGTCTACCTCGATGGCATTGCCATAGTAGTATGGCGGGGGAATTCCCCTCTTTTTACAGAGATCCAAGAGGATCTCCGAGGGCAATTTGTGATCGTGCCAATGGTTGTAGCCACTCTTGCTATACTCGTTGGCCAAACCCACTGTGGCCCGATGCCTGCTCCTCCAGCGATCCTCCAAATCAATGAAAGTATGACCGATAATCTCATCCCTGACCTTGTCATGATCGTGAACAACGATTTGCAGCATGTGGTCTCCGGGTAGGTTTGCCTCCAGCTCGAATAGACGCCCGAATACAGGATTGCTGTGGTTGGGACTGTAGTTGGCTCGATCGGTAACGGTTTTGCCACCGAGGTAGATCTTCACGTAGCAATCGGAGTCACCTTTCAGATCCCTAGGACGCATCTGGATGCCCTGGACTAGGTACACCCTTACGATTAGCTTCACAGTCTCCTGCAGTGAGCGTAGCGACGCCTGGTCACGTTGATTTAGAGGATTGGTCATGGGACGAATCATGTCGCCACCGGCTTCCGGATCCTCGAGAACCGAGCACTGGCAGGGCGTCAGCTTAAACTGCAGCTTCAACGTGGCATAGACATCCTCTCGCGGAGGACCCTGCTTCTTGAACTTGACTCCGTGGACCAATGAAACGGCCAAGGCCCAGTCCTTGAGGTAACCGAACTGCGACTCCTTTTCCAGCTCGTTGGGATAGATGACCAGGCGGTGCTTGTGCTCATGGGTCATTTCCGCTGCACTCCAGTACATCGAGTTGTAGAACTTGGTCCACCAGGTGTACTCCCGCTCATCGCCCATCTCCGATTCGTCCAGGTTACCTTCGTACTTCAGCGCCTGCCGGTTGGCGTAGGCAGCCGTCCTCAGCCCCAAGATGAACAACAATCGCCTCCACCAGCTGGTAATTCTGGCTGGCGGGCCCTCCTCCTCCCATTCCAGCTCTGCATCTTCATCCGTCTCCTCCTCCTTCTCCTCGACCGCATCCATAGTGACCGTGGTGGAGGTATCACTGGAAGGCTGCCTCCTTGCGGACACACACCTGAGCGTCTTGTCGCGTTGAAGGAAACTCGTCGAGTTGGGAATAAGAGCAGCTCCCAAGGTGGACTCACTGTTGAAGCCGGAAAGCAGCACGTCAGTGGTTATAATGGGTGGCCAGTACTCCTGCTGATCGGGCAGGCTCTGGAAGGGATGGGCCACTGAGGATATAGGAGCTGAAAATTCCTGGGATATTAACCTACCACGACACCCGAGGCATAGGCCACCAGGAAGTTGATGGTGTTCCGAACGCGAGCCATCGAGGGTCCACTGGTCAAGACCAGGTCGCCCATCATCACCCTGATTTTCCGCTTGCCCGCCGAGCTCATGCTGCTCTTGGTATAGTTTCGTAATCCCACAAAGAATACCTCTAGGCTGTTAGGAATTAGACTAAAGCGATTCACTCTGGAATTTATCCCCAAACTCACATAAAATTCTGCATATTCGGTTTGATGGCTGCGGGAATTCCCGTGGCCAGCAGTGGCTCCTTGCGTGCATCTTGCATACTGTCCTCCAGAGACAGTTCGATGAGCTCTGCCGACATCAGGACCTCGGCCTGAACGGAACCCTTCCTGGATATTGGCACCCATTTAAGTGGCGGTGGAGTCAAATGCCTCAGCTTTTGCAAATTCTGAACTGGATTTGTGCACCACCAATGGCTACCTGTGTCCTCCCAGTTGGAGCCGGTGGCCCTATCCTCGCTGATGACGCTGGCTGACACGGAGCCCATGCCCACGATAGTATCGGAGATGATCTTTTCCGAGGTTAAGAACTCCAACGAGAGCAGGGGTGGATTCTTGGCATAAAGATTGACGCCTCCGGGAAGGGAGAGGGATTTGAAGGTCATCACGGTATTCCAAATGGGAGTTAGTGTCCCAGGGGATCTATAAGTTTCGCCGACCTGGTCCGCAAACAGGATCCTTAAGTGGGAGTCGACGGCGCTCTTCTTCTCGCCCCACTGACGAATCTTGGCCTGATGAACGTAGACGTGGCAGATAAACTGTGTCTGGTCTGTGGTTGGCTGCCACAACATGGGCTCGAGACTGTTCCAATCCGATCTGACCGATGTGAAGAAATCCGTTCTCTCGCGTTCCACAACGATAGAAAGGCATCCCGAAATAATGGCAGTAGTGCAACCACAATTGGGACAGGTGTGGGTACAACTGGAGGCCTTGAAGGGAAAGCTCCTCAGTCGCCAAGACAGCGTTTCCTGCTGCAGCGGTAAGTCCTGCTGGCGAAGGTGCAGAAAGAGTTTGGCATTCAGGCGACACCTTCCCAGTTCTTTGCCTCCCGCGCTGAGGGTCAAAACCAACTCCGGCCACTCGTCCTGCAGGCGGGCCATATTACACAAAGCTCCAATCTCAGCCACTAGGCGCTGCAGTTCATTGACCACATCCCCCATAGTGGCTCCCAGGTGCTCCAAGTAGCAGCTACGCAGTCGCTGCCTCAGCTGGTGGAGCTTCTGGGGCAGCTTGACGAAATAGTCCAGCAGGTACAGCTGCCGGTTGATGTCCCAGGTAGTTCGCTGCGGTTTCACCTCGTGGTCGAAGCGGTGGGCATCCAGACCCTCCTTGATCCTGGTCAGAATATTACCCACAATGGCCCTCAGGCATTTGGCCTGTTCCTCTTCCTGCATTGGATGCTTCAGCTGGAATATCTTGAAGATGTCCAGCTCAGAGTGCTGCAAGAATTTTTTAGAATATTATTTAAAGGCTCCCAACGATGTATCCTGCATCATACCATGAAGTTGGCCACATCCAACATGAAGAAATCACTCTCATACTTGGCTCGATTATCTGGCAAGCGGACGCGGAACATGCAGGATCGGAAGGGAGCCTTTCGGCGGAAACTCTTCGAATGCAAGGAGGATTGGAAGCGACCCGATGGCATCTTTAGCATTCCTTCCAGCACATTGGAGCTATGCTCGGCCAGACACGCCGTAATCTTGTACTCATTGTCCGAAGTCTGAATGTTATGACCCATTAACGGGAGGAACTCCACCAGGTATATTTCGTCGTACCAGTAACGTGACTCATCCAGGCCCACCACCGTTTTCGAGGACAGCGCGTGACTGGGCTGGGATTCTGTCAGCATCTCGGAACGCACTTCCATTAGCAGGCGACCCACATAGACCATTGGGTTGATGGGGTCGTAAAGGTGTATGTAGGTGGGTCCCAAAGACGGGGTGCCTATGAAAAGAAGAATTGACATGAGTTATCCCAATTTAAGGGAAGATTCTGAATTCCTCACCTTTAAAGGCGATTTCCTCGAAGGACAATTCGAACTCGGCCACACACTTCCACTGCAAATTCTCGTGGACTAAAATTAAGATGAGGAGCCGCTGGGCTACAGAGGGATACATCCAGGCGAAGTAGATCTCGTGGTTCCATACAGGCGTCGTCGTATTCTTGGCCACCGGGGTTTTTCCCTTGAAAGGATAGAATCTGTACTTTAAAAACGAAAACATACGTCAATGGCGAGTGCCAGATACATTGAAGCCGGCGAACGATACTTGGATCATGTAGCTGCTCTGCCGGAGGAAGTAGCCCCGGTAGAAGGCTATGAAATAGCGGATGTTGCTTGGAGCCATTGAGGTAGCGTTTGTCAGCAGATTTCTGAGGAGATATGTCATATGAAGATTACAAAGGATAATTCTTAAGCCACGAACACTCACTTTTCGACGTCATCGAAATCGTGGTCCACTGCCCACTTGTTCATCGTTTGGGTATCCGGATTCCCCGGTCGCAGTGAGCTACTGACCACGGCACTTTGCTGGGATACGATAGCCAAATCGATTTGCAGGTAGCCGTGGCTCTCTTGGGCCGCTTCCTGGGTGGGATTGTCCCCTATGGGTACCTCTAGGCGACCCCACTTCTTAAAGTACCCATGATTGACCTGGTTCCATACGCTGTGCAGATCTACCATCAGCTCGCTCACCACTACGTTCTTCTTGTAGGTCATGTGCTTCTTCAGCTCGAAGAGGATCGTCAGCCGAAGGAGTTCGGCCAGGGTGCAGTTGAACTCGAAAACAAAGTACTAAGGATGAAATATACAGTTACCATCCAAGGAAGAACATCCTTTCACTCACTCACCTCGTTAAAGAACGGGTTCTCGGTGTTGGGGTACGACTTGGTGCTTTTGGTCATCTTGTCCACGCTCATCCGCACGTACAGATCTCCGGTAGATACGCCCACCTTGATGGCCTTGTGAATGGTGATGCAGATGAGGAAGTCCTGCGTGGCTCCGGCAAAACAGTCGTCCATGTAGCTCATTCTCTGTCCAACTGGCCTGGTAATCAGGTTTCGGAGATATACATTTTCTGAGTCGGATCGAAATCGGAATGGAAAACATGGGCAGAAGGTGGATTTTGAAGCATTCCATGACCCAAGGCTCATGGCTTTGCTCGTTTGATTAGAATCGAACTTACAGTGTTAGGAGCCTTTTGAATGTTGTGATTTTCTGAGAATTTATTTTAATAAGCCAAATATAACTTTTTCATATAAATGATAATATAATTTACGGAAAATGATTAAATAAAAGTTAGTTTTTTAAATTCTCCCATGATCTTTAATAAATAATAAAAAAAAATAAATATTGCCAAGTCAAAAGAATGTTTATTTCCAAACGGTACAAAATAAACGCAATAGAACGTTCAAGGGTTAAAGCAAGTTTTTCAAATTAACGTGATTTTCAACGTTCTGGCAACTCTAAGCGATAAGCTCATCTTGAAAGCTCCCAGCAGACGCTTTTGTCCGGCCATGGAGTTACTCTTCTCCACTGTGGGTCCAACGACCACTTTTGTTGGGGAAAATTAAAAGCTCGTTTTAGAGATATCAACACGGAATCTGTTTAACAACTTTTATTGAAACGATTGATTTATTTTAATAAAATAAGTACATATATATTTTATAGGTCCAATGCTTTTCTAGTAGCATAACAGGCATTGATTAAGCTCATCACCATTTGAGGGTATAATGACTGTAAAATTCAAAAGAATATTTTTAATACAAATAAATAAGAAGAATTAAACTAATTTTCAGAGATAAACTCATCAGACGTTACTTATTGGACATCTTCAAAAGTTAGACATATTTTGGTAAATTAATTGTAAGAGGTTTAATATATATGAATCAATCAATTTTTTATTGAAATTGATTTCTAAATTTGGCATTCATAAATTGTAAACCTCTTACAATTAATTTACCAGAATATGTCTAGCTTAACTTTATTCAAGCCTGGCCTACAGTTATACAATTCATATTTGACCAGCAAAATTGCTGGCTAGCCCCACAGTGAGCCGGTGAGCTTTCAGCTGCTGGCCCTGCGCATGTATGCTGCAAGTGTTGGTGCGGCTGCTGCGCTGAACCTGCGAGACCGAAGCTGAAGCTGAAGCCAAGTCGCTGGAAAAACAGTTGAAAAGCACGGTTCAAAGCAGGCGGTCGCATTCTCGCGTGTAAAGTGTGTGTTGTGTCGCCCAGTGTAAGCCACGATTCGAGTTGGTATCGAGTACTGAGCACGCTGAGTCTGAGTAGTACTGGGTGCAGTTCGCGGTCGGTGCCTGGAATCGTTCTCTCTCCCGCTCTCGCTCTTCTCAAGCCGTCGGTGCGTCTCTATCTCGAGCCTCCAGCCAGCGGGTGTCTGTGTGTGCGAGTGTGAGTGCTGCTGATTTTGTGTATAATTTTTTGCGCGCGCTCAATCAAAACAGAGCTGCTGTGCGTACCATATTTACTGTTATTAGTTCCTTGGCCAAAAAATATAATATTGAGCCTTAAGCAACGAAAAGCTTAAACTCCGAAAATCCCAAAATCATAAAATCTTCAATTCAAATATTCCGGAATCATTGCAGGGTCGTAACTCTTCGACGTGCCCCGTAAATAAATTATTAAGAGCTCGCTCCGCAGCGTGCCCATATTTTACAGGTAAGTTTTTGCGCATTTGTCAAATAAGAAGAAAAAAAGAAAGTACAAGAAAAGCAGGGCATCGAAATACGCCGAGCAAATGCTACTGTTCGCAGGAAAAAGCATCCACCCACCACCACCCACCGCTGCCCACGCCCTTGGGCATCTCGTTCAGCCCATCAGCCCTTCATCCGGGGCCCAGCCCTCGACCATCTTCATCGCTTTTGTTGATACGCACACGCTTTTTGCGTCGTCCTCCCCATCCCGTCCCGTTTTTGGCTCCTTTTTGGCGCCCCACCTCCTGATTCCTGGGATGCTGATTGCTGATGCCCGCCCCCAGTGCGCTTCTGAATTCCCTTTTGCCCTCCTGGTTTGCGGTACCGTTGCCTTCTCCGGCCACTGCCCCTGGCATCTGTGCCACTTTTCAATTGCGCGGCATTTCTTTACGTTTATCACTTGTTCCCAGCCTCACCTTTCCTTCACCTTTGGCAGTGCAAAAAAAATCTATAAAAATTCCTTTCAAATTTTGGTGTTTTATAAATATAAAGTTTGAGATATCTAAATAGAAGTTGTTGGAAATCAAACCTTCTCTTATATGTTAATGCTGAATAAATGACAAAACTGTTGTATATTTTATATCACACGGAATATAAAAATTAAAAATCTATCATTTATTTAAGTCTTATCAAAACTTAATACATATTTTCTTCTTAAACCATCTTTCTTTAAGTTATGCCAATGAATACTAATTCTAACACTTTTATTTAGTTATATCCCTTTGATGTTATTTAAGAAATGCACATGACACTTTACTAAATAAAAGTTGTCATTAAAAATACATTTTTGGTAGAAACTAAGGCAGGAAAATGGTTTAAACTAGAAAAAGGAAATGCATTTGTTGAGTTTAAAAGGCAAACAAACCTCAAATTGAAAGTTCACAATGCAGAAGGAAGATGTTAAATCAGACCCTCTAACCTATATACATTTTTGATTAGCAATGTCAGTATTTTCAAATTCTAATTTCTTAATTATATTTGCATATTTATGATTAAATGATTTAAAAAAGTAATTGTCGCTTAGGTTGGTTTAACTTAGTTTACCCCACTAAAATTGTAAAAAAATATCGATTTAAATTCTCTAAAATTGGGCCTATTTTAGGTCTTAGTTAGTTTGTAACTTCTATTAGAAACAGACTTTTTTAAATATTTTCTCCTGTGTAAGGCTGCAGTGAAAGGTTCCCTTTTGCAATTTGCTCTTTTTCTCTCACGTTTTTATATTTTCTCCTCCTTCTTTCTTTTTGTGTGTAAATTTTTCTGCAATTTCTTTGGCTCAACCGCCATTCGCTTTTTGATCTTGAAAACATGCTGACTCCGGGTTCTCCAACCCGTTGCCCTTCCCCGCCAGCGACTCCCCCTTCGTGCACCTCCAATCCGGCGAACAACCTGTCCGCTCATTGAGAGCCGAACGAGTTTGTCAGGAAAACCAATAAAGCAAGCAGAATTGTTTATTGGAAACGAGCGGAGAAACGAGAGAAATAAGAGAGGCCGCCAGTGCAAAAGCCCAACAAATCTCGCATTTGATGTACCACTAAATGGGGGAATGGGGCTACGAGGCTGAATTATGCTTACTTTCCAGAACTGCAGACTCACTTTTATTTTGTTAGTTTATTCTCTCGGGAAATTACCAATTAAATTATTCGAAAATGCTGTGCTCTGCACGGAAATGTGGGGAATTATATAAACATTACGTGACCATAAAGATTAATAATAATAATTTTGCATAAAAATAGTTTCGGGAGATATTAATTTATGGTTTTCATGTATTAGATAACTTTGAAGAATTTAATGAATTAATTAACTACGATTTGTGCACAATTTACATTTCTTATTCACATATAAGAGCAGACAGTGTTGTTGACAATTTCATTAATGTTTAAACTGAAAGTTTTGCCAAACAAAACTATACAGTTTTCCTCTGGAATTTCAGGGAAATTAAATATTTATGGGTTGGTGAAATGCGCCACAATCAACAAGAGAGTTCATTTTAAAAAGCCAAAGAGAACAAAACAAATATTTAAATGAATTTATGATGAGCCAAGAAACGAATTCCAATGTATTTTATATTATGCCACTTTAAAATAAAAAGAGAAAACTATAAAACAAACGCAATAGTTTATGTCATATAATAAAACATTGACGGGAAGTTAAGTACTTTTTTCCTATAAACGAAATTTGTCTCTATAAATTGCACATCGAAATTATATTTGCACTTCCTGGAATTTATTCAAATGATGCTGACCTTTCTAGTCAGAAGTCCTAGTTCCAAAGAACCCATAAGTCCTCCTCTGCGGTTTTTTATTGCTTCCTTTCTTGGTATCATCCCACTCGCATCTCGATTGCTTGGGGGGTTCGGGCAAAGCACCTGCCAATTGAGATTGAATAATAGCCTTGCTTCTGGCTCCTCTATCTTCGAGCCAACTCAGTAAATGGAAAACTAAAAGGCTTACAAATCTCAGGGACCAAGTACTAAGCAGGTGCTGAGATAAGGAGTTATTTACTTCAAACAAAATCGAGGGGAAATGGTTGCCTTTTTACAGGTGCACCCGTAACTTTGCACAAACATTTTGAGGAGGGTTTTCTTTTGAAGCGAATCGCAGGCGTGACAAAACGATTCACAGCAGTCGGAAAACCGTTAACTGTATTTGCCAAGCCAACCCGTTTTGGCAAACAGAACTTGGTCTAAAGAGTTGCCCAAACTTTCCATTGGGAAATCGCTGGCGCAGTGAGTAGAAGGAGCAGTGAGGTGAGCTGAACTGAACTGAGCTTGGCTTGGCTCACGCTAATGCACAGCCAAAAGGCAATAACTCAATTGGCAAATATCCGCAGCAGTCGCAGAACCATGAAGCCTGACTCTCCGAAATGTGCAACATAATTCAATTAGTGGTAATAAAAGGTCTACAAAGCACACAAATAGAAGCCTGTCGAAACGTCCGCCCTAAAAACACTCAGCAAAAAAACCCCATTTCATCACTTAATAAGAAATGAATGAATACATTTATATCTAGGGAAAATTTTCTGAACTTTAAGTGCATTTATTCATCATTGCTTTCCATTTTCAACCAACAGTTTCAATAAAAAACCTTAAACCTTTGCTTTAATACCCTTCAGAATCAATTAAAATAAATATTACCTTTATTAAAACCCCTCACAAATCACCATAATCCCCCCTGCACTTTTCTTCGAGTGCAGATCGAGGTGACGCCTCGGCGAGCATGAAATTCGCCAAAGGCCAATGGATTTATCATATATTTGGAGCAGAGCAAACCCCTTCGTTTGGGGGATACATATATAGACGTTGGATTTCTTTGTCGCTGGTAGCCCCGAAACTCGGAGTTAAATGGCTTTTTTTTTTACAACCGTTCCAAGGTGAACGGGTCACCCTGAACAGGGCCGAACTGGACACAGTCCGTGTATCTGTATCGGAGGCAGCGACTCCACCAAAATGTATCTGCATCGGGTTACGATGTGTTGCGCATGCGTTGTCTCTGCATATTTTATGGTAATTCGAACTTGATCCACTCGCCGCCTTGGACTTTCACACACACACAGGTCCGCCATCACCACCCTCGGGAGAGAAGTTAGAGTTCCTCGATGGTCCGGTGGAATTTCCCACAGCCAACTTGGATTACACGGCCTTTCTGTTTGTGGCTCGAGTTACAGCCGCCCAAGTTCACTGCCTCCACTGGTCAGAGTCAGTCAGTCGGTGGCAATTAAAATCAAGCCAGCAATTCTTCGTCCCGGCAACACTCCATTCCAGCATTAGATCTCCACCAGATTGCCTCAAATTGCCTGCACTTTCAGCGGAAGCACATACATTTTTCGCGTGGCAGTCCCACTGTCGTCCCCCTGTGATTTGCGGCAATTGTTGACCATCTGGTTGACCACCTTTCCTGGGACACCTAATGGCCCGGCCCCAATTGCTGCGGCTTTCTTCCACTCCAATCGATTCGGATGTCGACTTGGTTGTCATTGTCTCAATGCAACAATAGTCGGTTGGAGCTAAAGTCCCTAACGTTTCTATTGCCAATGCAAGTTGTCATTGATTTAAGTTAATTAAAAGTCTCTGGCAGTTGTAGGGGCTAAGCTTCAAGAGGGGGAAAACGTGGAAGTACAACTAATCCGGGCTTTGAGCCTGAAGCACTGTTCAGATGCATTTGAGTGGGGGAAAGCATTGATTAATTTTCTGGTTGTACAGATTAGAAAGGAAAATCAAATTAGTTTAGGTTTCATTTAGTTTAAAAAGCAAAAGATGTTAGATAATACAGATATACAAAATTATAAAAAGTATTTAAATAGTCTAGTCTGTAGACTCTTGGCCAAAAGATGATGAGAAATAAATTTTGTAACTTTCTTTACCCCGCAAATTGTGTAGTACTCAATAACTATTATCCACTTTAAGCTTTCCCAGTTTGTTTTTAAAGAAAAGCCACTTTTCGGAGAGCAATCTTCAACTCTAGCTTGTTATGATTTGATAAGAGTTCACCTCTAATCTGATGCCTCTCCTAATACATAATCACCTCTCAAGCCCCGTGGCAATTTTCCTCTCTAATTCTCCCTGTTCCATTTTCATTTCCCATGCCCAGCAGGTGCACGCAGACATAAATATTATACATTTCCCCGACTCTTTTGCTCCACACATGATTAATGAATCGAAACTACTAATAACTGCACGCATTGTCCGCAAAGCGGACTGTAAAAATGTTTACTTTCGCAAGCCATGAAAATCTCCAGACGGCGAAAAAAGATCGTGATGATTGCGCAATTGGGAATGCGTAACTTTGATTTCTGGGCCTAATTGAGGCAAGGGAGACAAGCAGCGGTGCCAGCAATTAACGCGGCAACCACTTTAATCGCCGCTCGCCCACTGAACGCGGACTCGGAAGCCCCAATCTGGGAAATACATAATGTATTTATTTGTGTTTAACTATTTGTAATTGAACGACATGTCGTCGTGGATCGAGCAGCGCCATAAGTTCATTTTGACGTCTTACTGCTGACTTTTTATTTGACTCTTTTTTTTTTCGAAAAGAAAACAAAAAGTGAAAGTCCAAATATGCAAGGCGACGTGCTGCTGCTGCTGCTGCTGCTGCTGCTGCAACAATGCATATTAATTTCTGGGGGCTCTTTTCCGTTTTGTTTTCGGAGCTTGCGATGGCACGCCTCTGGACTTTTTGGAATTTTCTCTGGTGCGAGTTTTGCATATGCATAGCGATTAACACCCAAGAGCGACTTGGCCAATACACCCCTCATCTTGGCCACTGGCCATCTGCGCATGTGCGGCCCAGAAGGTCTGACTGGGGCCGCCTTCCGTTTGATATATACGTTTTTATCTGTGATGCAATTGTAGACGTGTTTTGAGAGACACTGGGCACAGCAGGTGGCTGTATTTATGGAGCTTACAGTTGCACTCAAAGTGGGTCTAGTTTGCTTATTTGGTTAAGTTTTATTTGCCATCAAAATCGGAGCTGACTAGCAGAGATTGCATAAGTAAGTTGGCTATAACGCCCAAAAGTTGGAGTAAGCGGAGTACCCTTTACTTGGCGATTACTTTTGTGTGGACTTTTTTAAACTTCATGAGTTGTAACTTTCATTTTGGACTTGTAGTAAGAGATAATGAGATAATAAGTCTATTGCCGACGACAATAATTAAAACCTTAACATGCTATAATGCTATATTTACTTCACTAAATAAAATGTAATTCCTGCAAAATATTCCTAGAGATAGGGGTTTCCACTGCTTATCAATTAATATATTCACTTAAAAGTTGTAAAAACACTCACGCTATCTTTCATGCAGTTTAACTTGTACCCCAACTTCTCAGGCTTCTTTTAGGAACATTTATTAAAAGATTTCTATCGCAGGAAAGTACAAAAAAACACTCAATCTGAAACATAAATCTTAATAGTGACTGAAAATCTAGCCAGATAAATTTAACCCTTTTTGCGCTGGCACATTCTGTTCTCACATTCCGGGGGAAAAAACAGGCCTGCCAGGAAGTAGTGGGTCTCCGTTATTAGATAAGTTACGTCGCCACCGCCGCCCCAGGGAGCAGGGCCTTAAAATTGCGAACATCACCCAGAAACTTCCCACATAAATTTAGCTGGGACTGGGACTCGTACTCGTACTCGCACTCATATTCATACTCACATTCACATCACACTCGGACTCTCGCTGCGATATTTCATCGTTGCAGCAACTTTGTGTGTGCACTTCTTTTTCCACTCCCATGCGTGTAGATACTTTTTACTCTTTGGGACTGAAACTGAAATGAACCGAACCGAGCGAAATACTTGCCCCACAGCCCGGCGAGTGAGTGAGTGAGTGAGCTTGCAAAATATCGAATGAGAAGCATTGATTGCATTGCACACTTTGCCTATTGCAATTGCCAAATGCAAAATGCCGAAATTTATTAAAGTTTTGTGTGAAAATTACTCCTATCTGTTCGTGTGTGTTTTGTTTTTTTTCGGGAGGAAGTGGCCAAAGGTTATGAATGTGAAAGTTGAGCCCGGCTGGAAGGAAAAGCAAATGGCGCTGTTAAGCGCATTGAACTTGGCCCCCAAGGGGCCAAAAGAAAGTTAAGTAACCAGCGAAGAGAGATCATAAAGCCGCAGTCGCGTGTGGATGCAACTGTCACTGCTGCCATGTATCCACCAGATACTCGTACTTATTTCATTTAAATGTACTATGACAACTGAGCACCTCTCTCTTACTCTTACTCACTTAAGGCCGCAATTTGCGCCCCGTGACTCGAGGTGGGAATTATCTAAACGGGAGGCACCTTAATCCACCGGGATCGCCGGCATCTGCTCGTTATCCGCCCACGCGGCTAAGGGTTACGAGTCCCTCCCTCTGGTATCCCACAACTTTAATGGAAATTTATTTGCATCTGTTATGAATTGAAGTGACAGCGGGCGTTGGTTATGTCTGTTCCATGTACCGAGGACTATGTACTCTGTGCACACTCTGTTTTTGTCTCTCAAATGCAGGAAATTGTCGCTCCAACGCAACACACAGGGCGTATGTGTAATCTCGCCGCTACACAATGGCATGTGAACTCTCAATTGAAAAGCCCCCAAAAAAAAATAGGAAAATTACATAGCTACTGCCGCTGAAATGGCACAATTGAAGTTGAATTGTTTTTATTTAAAGCTAGAATGGTAAATAGGAAGTGGGGATGAGTGATTTCTAAACAAATTGAATGAATTTTTAGTTAAAGAAGGTTAATAAATAGGAAATTTATCTGGAAACTTCTTAAAAATTAATTAATATAGGGAATCTCTCTCAAATACAGAAAGCTAAGTAACTGTTTGGCAGACTTTAAGCCCTTAGAGTTGTATTAAATTAAGGACCTTCTTTTAAATAAATTAATTTACATATTTCTTTGTTATTTAAAGCTAAGTAAGGTGCAGTTACTTTATTTCTTCTACAAATATTACATTCCCTTGTCGACTTTAATCATAAGTTGTAAAAGATATACATTTAAAAGTCAAATACTTTATTTGAATTCCCTCAATTCAATGAATTCTCAGTCAGTTTTAATTAAAATACAGAAAAAATACGTTGTATTTGTGCAGAAAAAACGCCACACACAGACTCACTGCCTGTTGAAGTTGTAAAATAAGTTGCACAAGAACAAGGCAACGTCCTACCATCATTCTGGCCAACTGATTTATATGCATAGGTTATATAACTTGACTCCCATTATTATTCCAAACTTTTGTATTTTCCATCAAACAACTTTGATTCGACTTTCCGCCTCTTTCTCGGCCTTTGTTTGTCTTTGTTGAAACGCCTCATTATGCTACGCAAACAGAGGGACAACAGAGAGACAATTTAAAGCATTTCATTATTTTATTGATGGAAAGTGAAAAAAAAAACCAGTTACAATAATGATAATAAAAATAGTGAGAAGGAAGAAGGCACACGAACACACACAAGGCAAATCATTTGCCAGCTCATTATGGGCCAAATAAATGTAAGTGTGTCAACCTCGTTCAAGCTTTGTAATTCAGACGGACAGCTGCAGATACATATTCATAGATAGAGATGGAGATACAGATACATTAACCGTCTTGCAGGCATAACTGGAGCAATGAGCAATAATAAACCAAAAGCCAAGACAAATTCTGGTTCTGAGCGTTTCACTTTTCAGCAGAAGGCAGCAAAGAGAGAATGTATAATTAAAACGAACAAAAAATTAATAAAGAAATGAAGTGGGCTGCTCGAGGGCGGGATGGGGTAGCTACTCAATTAAGTAAATATATGTATATATGTAGGTATATGCAAAGTTTCATTTCTTTGTCCACAATGTTGGTAATTGGCCCCAAATACGCTCATTCCTACTCGTTCTGCTATTTACCTTAAACTAGGTCAGTGTCTGAAATGTTATTCCGCGACTCGTTCGCGTTCTTGACAAAAATTTGATGCTAAAGCGAAAAATATTTGGGTGGGTCAAATAATTACTCTTCTCACTATTTCACTTGAAACCTACAAAAAGCTCTTTGATTATGAGTAATTTCTTATGAATTTTCCATTACTTCAATTTCTATCACAAGAGTGGCAAGAGAACAGAAATCTTTGAAATTGTTGAGTAGATTCCGTCGAAAAGATTACAACTTAATGGCATGTCAAGGTCTGGATTTTATCAAAGAAATCGAATCAAATTTGCATAAATCTCCCTTGAAAATCATCTTTATCCAAAAGTTCAACAGTATTTTTGGCATTTTCTGATTTACCTATCTCTCTTTTAGCAAATTAAAGTTTTGACATTTTACCTAGTATTTTCATTAAAAGTTGTCAAATCCATTTGCATATCAGCACGAAACCACCGCCGCCTTCCATGCTTTCGTAATCAAATCTAGAGTAAAACTTTTGAAAATTTCCTCAACCCGCTGCAGCGGAAAAAAAATCGCAAAAAATGTATCGCATAACTCTGCTAAATGGCCAGACGTGTCTGGGTATCTTTTGGCCGGTTAGCCAGTTGGCTATTTGGCTGGTCGGTTTGGTGACAGCCTGACTACCAGTTTGGCACAGCCAGAAAAATGTAGTTTTATTTATTTTTGGAGATTTTGTGGGTTTAAATATAATATAATAAATAAGTTTAAAAAATCAATAATTATTACCAGAAACCAGAAGAAAGTTTAAAGTAAATTCTAAAATATATTTTCACTATAATTCCAAACTGGATCTATCAGGCCCGCTTAAGGTTGAAGCTAGTTTAGATTCTTTACTGATGAGGAAGAGCTTGTTCTTTCTACAACAGGTGTACATCTTAGCCCTAATGATACAAAATTCATATTCTAATAATATCCTACTATACAGCCTCCTTTAATAGCATTTTCTCTCAGTGCATTTACCAAATGCGCTCTCGTAACACGAGTTGGTGGCTTGGGATTGGGGCGTTGGCATCTGCGCCCCGCTTATGGCACACAGCTTGGTCCAGTGCACATGGCCCAAACGGAGCTGTCAGGTGTTAAATTGGCAAGCCATCAAACGGCAGCAAACATGGCAACAAACATTGCCCGCGAGGCGAGGAGGAGAAGACCATTGACCTAAAAAAGCAGAGTCAGCGCGGAGTCAGAGCCCAGACAAAGGCGGCCTCCTCTTTAACTCTAAGACCTCCGAGTCTTCGAGTCTCTGTGGCTCTGACTTCTTTTCTCGTCTCGTGCTCGAGCCCACTAATTATGTCAAATTAACGCACTTCATGTGATTATATAAGCAAACTAGCCAAATAGCAACTTGAAAAAGAGTTGAATGACATTACAAAAGTGAAAAAAAATTAAATGGGCAAAAACTAAGTTTATTTGACACTCAATTAGCCTTACGTGAGATGAGAGAGAGACAGAGCTGAGTGTCTGGGTTCGTGAGATTCAATTAATTAAGCCACTCGAGGGTTTAATTTTGGCAAAAAGTCCTTTCTGGCAAATTCCTGTTGTAAATTCCGGGCCGCCTTTGCCTTTATTCAAATTTGCCACTCCAAAAAGCTAACAAAGTTATTTGCGCCCGGCTTCGTTCGCCTTATATTTGCATTAATTAAGCAAAATTTTATAAATAAATTGATTGTGTGGCTCGTGCGGCAACAAAGGCGATATCAAAGGCATCAAAAACAACACAATGAAATGCAAACAAGAGCGTCAATATTGCGCTATATTTTTGCTCAATTAATTGGATAAGTTCGGGTTTAAAGCCTTTTTTTTGTATTTTAAATTTTTATTGGGGACACAAATTTAGCAATCAGGGGAGACAACAAAAAAAGCTCGTTGACAAACCTTTTTTTGTCGAGGGACAGACAGGCAGAGTTTCCTAAAGTTTAAATCATTTAAATTTGTTTTTTAATTGATTGGAAAAATATGATATACCGCAAAAATGGGTGGTAATTAATAAAAAGGGTCGTTTGGGGGAAATAAATTATATAAATACATTTTTAATTAGTGCAATTAAATATGTAGTTTGGTATAATGATTCAAAAGTGGTGAAAACCTAAGGCAAACAAAAGTAAATAATGATTATTTGCATAGTAATCTATAGTATTGGAATATCTTTCAGCCTTAAAACATCTATTTTAATATATTATATTTTAATAATTAATACAAAACTAATAGATATCAATTTGTTTTACATTTACTGCATTTAAACTATACTATAAATATGAAATATTTTCCAGAAAGCTATATTATTTATAAAGAATAATTTAAGATAATTCCTTCATCCGGTCAACGTCATTCTACCCAGCTTCCCAAGCCGATTTAGGCATTAACATTCCACTCAGAGCTCCCATTTAACATACTTAATATAACATATATATATGCAAGTAGTTCCCACACGGGGCATCCCAGTCATAAAATCATTTTAATCCGCCCGCTCCCATATGCATGGGGGCCACCCACCCACCTGCATTTAAGTACTGTTTGAAGAGAGAGAGGAAGAGAGAGGTGACCCAATTGAGGCTTATTACTCCATAATTTAATTACCCAGCCGGGCCAAGTGTGACCGGGGAAGTGCCCATAAAGACATACCACCGAGAGAACACTGAATTTCTCACGCTTTGACAGATAGAAAAGTGGCTTCTGTGGTTTTCTCTGGCACTTTTGGTTTCGAGCGTGATGAGTTTTCCTCGATTGCTTGGTAGTAGCATTTCTCATACAGCAAATCAAATCGGAATCGGAATGGGAATCGAGAAGGGGAGTGCAGAGGGGAATAAGGGAAATAGAAAGCATTGGCAATACATGAAATTTCTAAATTCTTGGCAAGCCAGCGAACGTGACAAGTGTGAAACAGAAAACCAAAGGGGACAACATCTCCCATCGAAGTCGAACGGAAGAGTTATGGCCAAGGGTTTTGACAACCATTTCAGTGCCAGCTCTCAGCATTTTCCTCTGAACTCTGTCTTTTTTCCGCCAACTTATTATTATTTTTCTTTTTTTTTTAATTAATACAAGTTACGACTTTCTTTAACCCATTTGAAGAGAGATGCTGTCTGCAGGAAAATGACTTTTGGTCCCACAATTGAGCTCCGCTCGAATTTCCTTTTTGCAAAAAAATACTTTAATCACCTCTGCCGAAACCAAAAAAAAGTGCATTGTTGTGTTCGAGAGAGCAGCTCCCTGAGACTTCCACTTCCCCAGAAAACAAAACTTTCTACAGCAAAAAATATGCTGTATGTACGAGCAATGTGCAAGCATTTAATTACGCAAATACAATAAACAAGAGCCGAATGCAAGTCAGCTTCGAGGCCCATAAATTTGTAATTTATTTTGCGGTTTTACTGTGTTTTTGTTTCTGCATTTGTTTGCTGCATATTTAATTACATATAGAAAAAAAAAGATTAAAGCGAGAAGGCAAGATCAGTACACAAAGGAAAAATTTATTAATAAGGAAAATATTTAAGAGGAAATTATGATATATAACTTTAGGTAAATAAAGTTATTATTTATTGTATTTAAATATATATACAGATATATTTTGAGTGCTAAAAAGTTCCTCTTTCATTTTCAAGCTTCCTAAAAACATATAAAATCTCCTGGTTAAACCTCATTATAATTGCGGAATTAAGCTCAGCCTTCCTGGGAAAACCTAATTCCTGCATATTTGTTTTACATTATTCTGTAATGTTTTCCCAATCCAATATTTGTGTGTGTGCTGCACACCCATATATGTATGTATATGAAAGTCCTTCTATATCTAAAGCAGATCTTCAAACTTAATATTTGAGTTTAGATTAAATGCTGATGCTGAGCTGGCTGAGATGCTGCCAATATTTTCCATGCGCCCCTTGAAAGTTAATTACAAGATTGGGCCCAAACACGCGTGGGTGTGTCGTCTGTGTTACGAGTGTGTGTGTGTGTGTGTGTGTTAGCCACGAAGCCCTATATGTGTGTGTGCTAATGGCAAGCTTTTCAATTTTGTATGAAGCTCATGGCATCCGAAACGAGCGTCAAGAGACGAGAAACGAGAAACCAGTAGTGGCGTCGGTGGCTTAGTGGGTGGCAGTTAGAAGCTTTTCCACTCGGGCGGAGAATTAATTAAAGCTCCGATTTGCATTGCAGCATAAAAGATATGTAGATAAAGGTAAAAGTTGAAACCTTTACCGATAAAATCACAGTGGGGCACCAATTAAGTAAATATTTGCAAGATAAACATACATAGATTCAGAAAGTGAGAACAACCCGGCCATTGTCAATTGTTGGCAACGCACAAATATTTGCGCTTTTATTATGGCCAAAAGCTCTGTTGATTTCGATAATTATCAAGCAATCCGGTATTTTAATATGCAAATCCGGGGTTTGAAATTGGAATGCAAATAAGAAATAAAGATTCTCAGCTGCTAAATATCTCTAAGCCGAGACAAATGACTTCCAAACAATACCTTTGAGCCCCTCCATATTATGGATTCAATGTCACAGCCATTAGCCACTATATGCACATCCGTTAGACAGCCATTTGCATGGCTTTATCAGCAGAAATTTTAGACTAATTTAAAGGCAGAACGTCAAGTACAGAGCGTCGGAGTAACAATGGAAAAGCAATTAAAAATTTTTGATAAACTTTTGCTGAGTTAAAGGATAGAGTTGCTTGAAAAGGGGCTAAAAAGGGGGTAGAGTGTGGGAGCAGTGGGTGTTTTGGCACCCACAGAAGCCCGGCTTATGTGTGTGTGTGTGTGTATTTGTGGGCCCCTTGAGCGTTTCGCATTCAAGTACCTCATGCACTCAGTTTTCCTCTTTTTGTGTGTGTGTAAATGTGTTAACAATTGGAGTTAAAAAAATGATGCACTATTTTTATTTAATTTCAATTAATTTGTTTATTATTTTATTTTAAAAATGTGCTTAAAATGTCTGTTAATATTCATTTTATTTAAATATTATCACCTCTTTGAGATTTTTTTAGGTGTTTCTTGTACACATTAATTTGTTTTACTTAAAATCTTAAGCCAGAAATTTTTAGAAAAATTATATAAAAGCTAAAAAAGAGTCTGCAAATGATTAATTAACCTTTTTTTAAAGATAACAGACACAATTTCTCTTTTAAAATGAAGAAAAGAAAGTAAATAATCATGAATTATTTTTATAAAAATACACATTTAAGTTTAATATAAACAGTACACTCTCAGATTTGTCAAAACTTAATAAATTATAAAAAAAAACAAAGTTTCAAAAGACCTTATAGGAAATTGGCAACATTCTACGTTACAAGCCCAAGTAATTATCCAACAAACCTCCCTTTTAAAACCATATCTACACCATTTAATTAAAAATAAACCAGAATATCTTAGCTTAGAACATCTTAAGATCTATTTTTGTGACCTCAGCTGTGGGTGTAGTTATGTGTCTGTGTGCGTACACAATTACATTTCGGCCAAAACATCATTAGGGCCTCAGCGGGAGCGGATGAAGGGAGGCTTTTACCGGGCTCAAAGGGACCAGAAAAAGAATGAGAACAAAAATGTTGGCAAGGAAAATGTTTGCCAGTATTTTTTCTATTTTTTTTGTTTTTTTTTTTTTTCAGCCGCGACTTGGCAACAGCCTCCCAATAGAGAGAGAGGCAGAAAGAGAGGGCTTAGCTCCGCTGCCGAGTGCTCTACTTTTCAAACTTCAATAGCTCGTGACATTGTTTGTGTGCCTGTGTGTGTATATTTACCCAAATAACTACATACACACACACGCGTTCAGAACTTGGCCAACAGCAGCAACAACAGTTTCTGAAAAGAAAAGTGGAAAAACGGGGGGATAAAGCTGCTGCTGCTGCTGCCGCTTCTGTTGCTGCTGCTAATGAGAAAGTTAACGCGAAACGCGTTGCTGGAGATGCTGGAAATTGAGATTCTCGCCGAGACTCAATGAATTAATGAATGAACGAAAGCCTGTAATTTGACTTGAGCAATTTCTAGCCTCGCTCTAGGTCTTAATGTATCTTGTATCTCTGATGTAGCAGCCACTTATTAAGATTTAATTCACGTATCTACATATCTACTAGTTGAGCAACTCGGCTTTACGATATCATTATCATACGTAGAAAAATTATTTTATGCTTTCAAATTGTTGTTTTGACTGTTTGAACTGGAACTTGTAACCAGTTTAAGACAAAATATCTCTAAAAAAAAAGTTGATAAAAGCAGGTTATTTATTATAAGTATTAATTGATGCTTGAAAAAATATTTTTTAAAAATTTCTTTTAATTAAATACTCTTAATAAATGCAAGGCATGTTTAACTATACTGTTAGCCAATATTAAACTGCTTTATAAAAATATCTCACATAATGTTTGGTAAAAACTGCATTTTTTAATATAAATTAAACCTTTTTCAAAATATTTTTAAGTTAAAAATATCTTCTAATAATATTTTAAAAGGAAAACAAATTATTAAAATGAATATAAACTATATGTTTTGCTAAAATTAATATAAACTATAAAGCTAGTTTAAATTACAATCTAAAAACTTGAAAAAAATCTAAAAAATTCCTATTAACTTCAGCTTTTAGTATAATCACTTAAAATAATTTAAAAACTATACAATCTTTGCAACAAACTCCTGCATTTTGGTTAGGGTATTCAAGTACCACAGCAAACATTTCCTGCCAAAGTCATTCACTAATTTTTAACGGCCTCTTCACATGTTAATTTGTTAGGCACGAGGCACGTACATATGTATGTGTACATCCAAACTTGGCCGATAACGAATGCAACATGGCTAGAAATGCTTTTTTGTTTATTTACGCTTCTTGGTATTTTCGTTTTTGTGTGGTTTTTTCGTTTTTTTACCCCTTTTTTTTTGTGACACTTTCTTTACGCGTGTGTGCCCAGCCGGGTGTGTTTATGGCACTTGACGTGAAATTAGGTAAATTAAGTAAAAATATTTTAATTCAATTAGAAACTAACTGTGGAATTTCTCTTTGCCATTGCAGTTCGAGAGGAGCTCCCCGTGAGGAAAACAGCCGCAAGATTTCGAAAACAACGAAAATGGTCTTTGACTGCGGAGTCTGGTGTGCAAAGTATTTGCTTTGCATATTCAATTTTATATTTTTCGTAAGTATCCGAGATGTTTGTACTATAATTTGTAAGATAGATAGGTGCGTTTCCTCCCGTTGAAGCCATCAAATCCCATCCTATTCCATTCCATTCCGTCACATCACATTCCATGCAAAGTCAATCAAGCAAATCTCCGCGCAGGCGCTGCTGCTGCTTTTTTTCCCGCATTTTCAGCGCTTGGCAGCGGTTCATTGACTCCACTATACTATAGTCCACTAAGTCATCATCATCATCATCATCATCGTCAGCGTCAGTGTGTTGATTGCCAACCTCATCATCGGCATTTTCGAATGCAATCAACATGGGCAGGCAACATAAACATCATAATAATAACAATCATCAACTGCGTTTGCATGTCCAGGGGGGTCTTGTGTTTTATGCTTCATGTTTTATAATGCACTTGCCGGAAAAGTCTCTAAAAAGTAATTTGGAAACTTAAAGAGCCCTTAAATGAGTGTTATAAAAATAAAAGTATTTATCAGAAAACAAAAGAAACAAATTATTTATGTATTTTTGTGCTAAAAGATAACAAAAGAACATTTGAAAGAAATTCAATTATTTTCTAAGAAATAATAATTTAAAACGCTAGTAATATTAATACTTATTTTTAGGATTTTTCATACATTTCAAATAAAATTCCATAATTTAAATGTATAAAATAACAAACCAAATTTATTCCCAAAATTCCCCGATTTTTATCCCAGTGCATAAACGCATAACTACATTTACCTGTACCTGTACACATAAATATATTTACACGTTTATTTTCAATGTCTTTTGCAGGTGCTAGGCACAATTATATTCGGAGTCGGACTATGGCTGGCCGTGGACAAGCACTCGCTGATTGCTCTCCTCAAGCTGGTCGAGAGCGAGCGCATTGAGGTAAGACGAAGTAACTCCCAATCCAAAGACCAAAAACCCCGCCCAACTCCGGGTGAAAGTGTTGCCGAGGCGGCACACACCCCCAGCTGAGACCCCAAAACCAAAAAAACCACTGCACTCTATCCAATTATAACTCAATTTATAGTCTACGCAATTCATTGATATAGAAATCCTAGCTGGCATATAGGAAAAAAGCCACCCCACAAATATAGATCAACCTCACGTGCAGGTCCTCCTCCAATAATTGTCGGTACTGGAACTACGATTATTAAAAAAATATAATTATAGAATAAACATGCTGTTCAGGGGTGGAATCAAAAATGAAAGCCCTAATCAAAGTGCACACGATGGATGCATTGTGTGTGTTGACAAACTGGTCAACAATGGGGGATGGCTTTTAATGTTTTCTGTAACTGTAATTGGGTTAGATTACTTAGTACTTGTAGATCCACCCCCTTTTAGGTTACTAAGTAGGGAATTTTGAAATGGAAGAAGCTAATAAATACGAGCTTATATGTGTAGGTATTTAAAGAGGGATATTATTTGGGGAGTTTATTTATTCATTATGAATTTTGTATACCTTAAATACAAGCAAAAATTTAAAGACAAAGAATTAAAGTCAGAAATTAATCTTATAAAATATTAACTTTTAATAAAGTAACCTTTACCACCATTATATTCACCAAGAGTTCCTTAAAATGTATTAAAAAAATATTAAATACTTTTCTAAGAGCTTTTGGAGTCAAATTTCAAAAGAACTTCGCTCTAACCATAACTTTTTATTCAAAATAAACCCTTTGAAAACTCTGTGAAAACCCTTTAACTTTATGATTCCAAGCAAAAACGCTTGAAACTAGCACAAAATGTACAAATCGTTTTTTAAAGTGGTCTCCTTAGCTCATACCCACAAACTTTTTGCAACAACTGTGACAAATTCCATCAAAAGTTGCATGTCCAAAGTTTTTTGTGTGTGTGTGGAGAGTCCCTTTTTCCTATCTGACTCGGCCACTGAGAGTTTTTCGCTTTGGCAAAACAAATGAAAAGTGCATGTCCCTTCCCACACACACACACGGGGGGACTAATTGCGGGGTCAGCCAGGATAGACACGAAAAGAGAAGCTAATTGTAAGGGCTTAGCAAGAACTACATACCAGTGTGTATGTCAATGAACCGATGACTCCACGCTCATTTAGCTGAGATATTTCAAAATCTGCCTACGCCAATTGCGGGGGCTAAATATGCGTATAATTGAATTATACCAATGAGGAAAGAAACGTAAATTTCGTTTTGTTAGTTCAAAGTTTAATTACGTATACGCAGTGAAGACATCATCCGCAATTACGCTGACCATTTTGTTATCTTTGTATTTGTATTTGTAGCAATTTACACAGCCTCAGGTCATAGAGCAACTGGCCTATGTTCTCCTCGTCATCGGAGCTGTGATGTTCTTCATGAGCTTCTTGGGCTATCTGGGGGCCATGCGCGAGTCTCGTTGTCTGCTGTCTACGGTAAGTGAATAATAATGAATTGAATGCAATGGAAATTGAAATTGAAAGTTATGGGGAGAACAGAAAATATTTTTAGATATTTTTAGAAGGGTTAACTTGGGTTTTAGGACCATTTTAAACATCTTAAAGAACTCCTAGACTTTTCTATTTATTATTTAATATGTCAATGCTTTATAAGTATTTATTTTCCCTTAAAATTCGTTGACAACGTTGTTTTCAGTTGTAAAATCTGTAATTTTTCTGTTGCAATATCCAGCATTTTCTTTGCCAGACCCAAAACGCAATGTCGCAAATTTGCATTTCCCTCTTTGCAATCAATGAGCCCAATCAGAGCTCGCAGCTCTACGGTCTTGCATCATCGATACATTGTAAATGAAAGATGCCCAGTTACTTCGGGGACTGAGATTCGATTCGAGTTTTGGCCGTTTGCCAGGCATTTTCAGCTGCAGACGTTTTTGTTTGCATGCAGCCGAAACTTTTCCGTTTGTTGAAGAGGATTTCTTCTACCATTTGACTTTGACTTTTGGTTGGAAAAGCCAGAGAAAGTTGTATGTAGCCGGGTATAGATAAATTATCGGATATATGTACATAGATACAGGTATGCCTGAACGATTGGTTTCCACACAGAGAGCGACCCTCATGACAAGCCCTTCTCTTGGCCTGTGAGTGGAATGGTAATTTCTCCCGCTTGGAAGAATAATTTACATTTACAAGTGTCTAGGGGGAACTTTCTATGGCAGAGAGTACGCACTCAGGTGATTGCAGTAATTAATAAACATTTTATCGCATTTACCTGCATTATTTACACTCGCCGGTTGACTGACTGGTCGCACCCACCTTTTTTCTGGGCTTGGCTTGGCTTGGGCCAGTTTAATTGAAGCGACAAAAACAGGTGAATTTTCAATGTACATGTTACCAAGGGGAGCTAAGAGCTAAGAGCTGAATTAACCATGACAGAGGCGAGCGAATTGCGCATGCGCACCGTTGCCGAACACGCGACCTGCATGCGACCCTCTTGGGCGCAATTTGCACTTAAATTAGCCAAGGCCAGGCCATTTGGTTAACGCATCCCAAGGCCGTTAAGGCCCAGCTCAGCTCACCGCATGGCTAATGTGTCTTAGCATTGATTTTTTTATTATGTGTATTTATTTTAGCCCAGCCAAAAGCTAAGAGATTGCTAATAGCCGTCGCACTTAAACGCTTTCAAATCGCTACACTTGGCATGCAAGCAAAAACGAAAACGAAAAGTAAGTGAAGCTGAGCGACTCGGTGAGCTTGCATGTGTGTATCTGACAGATACATGGGCAGCCAGCCAGCCAGGCAGCTACCACCAACGCCCACGCTGGCTCAGATTAAATGCCGCCAGGCGTAACAGCCGCAACAACGGGGGCTACTAAAACCGAGCATATCAGGCCAACGCATCGTGCACAGCAAGAAAAGATTGTGTGTTTTCTATTCTTCCAGAATATACTTGTTCTTGAACGTTTTTAGCTATTTCTTTCGGTGCATTTCTTGGCCAGCCATCCGAGAGTAGAATAAAAAGCCGCAAGAGCTTTTTACAAAACATGCAACAAAACATTGAGGAATGACCTTCAGCATTATGCACTGCACGCTGCGACCTCCCCCGCCCCCCACGCCTGCCATCTGCCCATCCATATCCGAGTATCTGAGTATCTGTATCTATCCGTGGTATTCCGTGGGCATGTGTGTGTGTGTGTGCGGGCCAAAACTCACCACCAGCGACAAATGCTGCACATTTAGCTCAGGGTCAAATGGCTAGATGTTTCTGCACGGCTCACCAAGTGGCCAACGAATTGGGTCAACCGAGCACTCAAGCATTTCAAGCTATATAAATAATTCAATTCTTCTTGAAGTTAAATAAATTAATATAATACTTTATTTATAATTGATTACCTTTTCAGTATGGAACCTTTTTGATCCTGCTTTTGGTGGCCGAGATTGTGGCCGGCGGTCTGGCCGCTTTCTACAAGGACAAGGTGCGGGCTGAGAGCAAAAACTTCCTGCAGACAACCATTACCAGCTACTCGCTGGGCGAGAATGTGGACGCCACCTCGCTGATGTGGAACCAGCTGATGGGCAACTTTGGCTGCTGCGGCATCTCCGACTATCGCGACTTTGAGGCCTCGCCGGCGTGGGTTAGCGGCAAGGGTAATCGCACCATTCCCGATGCCTGCTGCATCCTCAAGGATGTGGCCAAGCTGGTGCCGCGCGACGAGGACTGCACAACCAATCCCAGCGACAGTAACAGTTTCTACAAGAAGGTAAGTAACTCTAGGTATATCTATGACTTTATTTATATCTTTACCTCTTTTTCTAGGGCTGCTACGAGGTCTTCACCGAGTGGCTGATTGGACAACGGGAGCTGATCATTGGCGTGATTGTGGTGGGCATTGTCCATCTGGTCCTCATAATCCTGGCCTTTGCCTTGTGCAAGGCCTTTGCCAAATACAACGACATGCGCCTGTAAATCGAAGGAGATGTTGTTTCGTGAGTTAGCAAAGTAACCGCATAGAGGAGCCAAAACAGCAGGACAGTGACAGCTTGAGTGACGTGACAGTGAAGAGCGACGATCCCTCCTAGAATCCCCCAGAAAATGATACAACAACACCCTACCGAACACCGCGACGTGCTCAACAACAACAACAACAATGGAAACCAATTACTCTGCATTTGCCGCATGGAACGGGTCAGACAGTTACACTTTCACACAGATAACAGATTAATACAAGCTCTACTCTAACGATAAGCTAAGATCATAGCCAGCATAATCCATTTACCGATAATATTCAAGAATATCTCTTAAAGAACAAGTGTTGCTCAAAACGGAGACGGACGGAAAACGACAGAAAAAAAGTTGATGATCGATCGTAGTTGAGGTTTTACGACGAAAAACTTACTTGGAATATTTATTTGTAAATCTGTTTTGATAGCAGTTTTAGTTGTTAAGTAGTAAACGGCAATAAGCGTAAATATTGCAACTATTTTTCTTAGTCTTTTTAACATTTTTGTTATGCGAAAGAAAACAAACCACTCAAAAACATCACACAGAAGATAAAACATAAAAATAAGATAACAAATTTTGAGATCAACGGAACGACGAACCATGAAATCAATTTTGAAAGATGACTTTTAACGAGGCATAAGTTTCGTGTGCCACATGGAGCATTACGGAAGCATAAATACAAGCACTCATACATACATACATACGTATATACAAGAAAATATTGAATGAAATGGCATTGACATTGTACTAGTATGTGTATTAGTTGGTAAGTCTCTAACCTTAAGTTGTAACTTTAGTTGTTTTTGCTATGGCTATCCTTCGAGTTTTTAACTACATATGCCGGCCAGCACGCACCGTGTCGTGTTGCGGCTCTTTTGTTAAAAATGAATGTTGTACATTTTTGAATTCTATATATACATATATAACTCTATTATTAATGCATATTATATACACGTATGTCTGTAGTTTAATTAATGTACTTTTTGGAAACAGCGCGCAATGAAAATCGCAATCGAAAACGAAAACGAAAGCATAAAAAGCATTAAAAACCCAAAACACAACACATAAACAAAAAACTAAAAAAAAAAAAATCCCCCATGAACGCGAGGCAAAATGCAATTTAAAAATGTACATTTCTGAACGTGAATGAAAAGTAATTAAAATAAAGAAAAATTAAAACCAAATCGATGGTGATTTTGAATATATAAAAATGGTTATTTAACACCTGGTTGGTGTTAGGTTATGCTTCGGTGAGTGGGCGCTCCTAAGAAAAGATTTGGTGTAAAACATGGAGAAGACCTACATAAAAAACAAATCTGAATATTTAAGGGGTGATTATGAGAGCCAATATATATATATATTTATTACTTCGAAACTACTATACTTTTTGTTGACACATCAAAGTTAAATTTCATATATTTCAACTCTGGAAATGTAATGTTTTAATATGCTTTCCTATGGTACTTCTGGTACTTAAAATAAGAAAGGCGAACCGAACATCCTTACTCTCCCCAGAATCACCCAAAATCGTAAAAATATATTGCATTCGTTAAAGGATAAGTGCCCGAGGTACTCACAGTGCGTTTTTATTTTGCAGGATATTATAATTTCAGTCAGAAGTTTGCAACGTGAAGACGTTTCCGACCCCATAAAAAGTATATATATTCATGATCAGCACCAACAGAGGAATCTTTCTAAATATGTCAGGAAGAAATCAATTTTTTGGCAATTTTTGCAAAATTTTATAAGGGGTTAGTTACATCATTAAAATTTTTGATTTTGATAAAAAATTGAATTTTCAAAATTAATTAATTGAAGTATCCAGATTTATTAACTGTAGAAAATCTTGCACAGAACAGTTTTCCGATTTAAAATTAATGCTCTTTTGGCCGAGTTATGATATTTTTAATTTTAAAAAAATCAAGAAGTTTTTTTATATAAAAAATCAGATTTTATAATACAAAATAATATATTTCTAGTCAAGGAATCATTTCCGACCCCATAAACCGTATATATTCTTGATCAGCATTAACACGCGAATCTTTCTAGATATGTCAGGAAGAAATCCATTTTTTGGCCATTTTTGCGAAATTTGATAAGGAGTTACATCATTAAAATGAGCAAAAATGGCAAAAAATTTTGATTTCTTAAAATTTTAAATTTGGTATGCAGTTTTTTTAAATTAAAAAAAAACTAACACAAAACTGCTTTCCGAATCGAAATTAATGCATTTTTGGCTTAGTTATGATATATTTTAATTGTTACCTGCAAGGGTATACAAGCTTTGGCTGGCCAAAATTAGCTTTCTTTCTTGTTATTTATAACATTTTTCCCAGATTTTTTATTAAAACCGGAAGTCAAAATCTTGGTTTAAGAATTTATGTGCTTAGTTGCAAAACGATTCGTCCAATAGATTTCGAGTTAATGTGTCACCGACTTTCAAAATTGAATTTTTTATACCCATAAAATAAATAAATTGATACCCATAAAATGAAAACGACACGACCTCCGTTCAACTAGTAAAACTTCGTAAATTTTGTTATAATTGATGTGAAACTTTGACAAAATATTCTTTAGATATTGAAGATTCATAATATAAAAAAACAACATTCCCCTAAAATAAGTAAACAAATAAAAATTAACATTAATATATAGGTTTTCCTTGCAGATTTATTTCCGCCTTTTGTAGCAGTCAGCTTTGGAAAGTATTCAACAACGGGTGGAAATGTTATAAGCTTAACACCGATGTTAACTAAATGTTATCCATAACATGAGCTTAAAGCTCAACCGCCTGAAAATTTGAATAAAAAAACACGGAGATGTGCTAGCAATTCGCTATCATTTATTTTGTATTTTTTTCCATAAATAAATTGTATATATAGACGTTGGTTTCTGCTGTAGCTAAAATGATTTAGAGTACTTAGTTGTTAGCCTGGAAAAAACAACCGTGTAAATGATATATATTTCTTAGTTGTCTCTTAAAGTTGCATAAAATTGGAACCCAACGGAATAGTTTTTTGTTCTTATTTGGCAAAATGTACGTACGGATATATAGAATGTACCCCCACCGCTTATTCTCGCTAGCATATACTAGTATTTTAAATAGTTGAAACGCTTTAAGTACATACGGATCGCGTCAAGTCGCAAATAAAATTCGATTTTCTTGTTTAAAAATCACACGCACTCTATCGCTAAGCTACTTGGAATATATAGTGTGTGTATAAATAGAGGCTGTATATTGTAGTTGTTCGTATATAGAATAGTTAGGGATACATATGCCTGCATTATGCTATTGGAATACTTGTCGTGATGACCTCACAGAGCGGCTGTATTAGCAGCATATTCTATATGCTATATAAATATGTATTCTAAGTCCCCTTCACCTTTGCCCGCTAATCCTCCGATATTATCTCAGTTGTGTAAATTATTGTAGCCAAGCCCATAAAGCTGGATTGGGATTGTGTGTTTCCTGGAGTGTGAACAGAATGTGTGATCAAAAATATAAGCGCCTTGAAACTTGTCCTTCTTTTTGGAATTATCTCTCTACTTATCGCATTTGGAATCAGAGATCGCAGACCTAAGCTAAACTTGGAGTTTACAAAAAATAAACCTAGAAAATCTCGCTCACACTTTGTGTTAAATTCAATACATAAATCGAGATAGATCATATCTCATCGCTCATCGTCCCCAACCAGCCCTTGGTCCTCAATTCCCAGCGGCCAGAGGATCCTCATCGAAGTTGGGATTGCTCAACAACGGCACAGAGAAGTCCACCATGTTGGGATAGACCAAAAACTTGTTAACAGCCTCACACAGCTTGCTCTCGATGACATTGGTCACGATCGACCAGTCGACGGATTTGTCGCCCACTTGGGGCTTGGTGGATATCCACAGGCGTGGCGGTCCCCGGAAGCTGACCCACACCCGATCGGAGGGCGGTGGCGGTATGTTCAAGGTGCCGCGCGCCACCATACCCTTGAGATCTACGCGCAACGTGATGTTCGCGTTCATGTTCTCCATGGCGCGCTGCACGTACGGCAGTTCGGTGGCGTATTGGAATAGATTGGAGGCGGCTATGCGATCCACAATCTTGAAGATGCGCCGCGCATTGCCAGGCGAATTCTGGAAGAATCTGCAAGGGGAGAAGGTTGGTTACATCAAAAAGAAAAACTCTTTCTATACTTACTCAGTCCCAGCGGGATTCTCCTGGGCATTGCCCGGCGGTGGACTCTCGGATTCCGTGGACGAGCCACCGGAACTCTCGGCGTCACTGTCATAGATGACATTCTCACTGCCCACATCCGTATTGCTGCGCAAATCCGGCGCCAGCTCGGGCGCAAATGAAGCGGCCGACATGGCGGATTCGGCAGTCATTGGTGACTTGGATTTACCACGAATCCTCAGTAGATTCAGCTTGGTGGTCACTGTAATGTGGGCCAATCCTTCGTAGGTGATATCTGCATCCATCCAAACGCCGCGCTCATCCAGCATGGGCTGGGAGACGCGATGACAGAGCAGCGGAGATCGGCCCATGTAGATATTCGTGATTACCACCTCCTCCATGAAGCTGGGTAGCTAAAGATAGAGCAGGTTATAAACTCTCATTAAAACTTTGAATAGATCCCTCACCTTGATGGAGTTCAGCTTCTTTTGCAGCACATCCTTGATCCTCTCGTGCAGCATAGTATCATGCAGGCAGCTGTATAGGAAGCGGCCCAGGAAAACATTTGCCCACACAATGCTGCCGGATGGCCCCAGGAACAGGGACTGGTCAATGCCCTTCCACAGCTCATCCTCCTGGCGTTTGGCACGGCGAGACTGCAAGGAGGAGGCTGTAGCTCTCTGACTCATTTAACCCCGAAATCCCACAAACAATAAGGGATAAATAAAAGCATAAAAACATAAAATAAACATACTTTTTTGGGGCGCTGTTTTTCGGAATAGAATTCTCCGACTGAACTTCGGGTCACGGGAATTGTGCGCTGGGAACAAGCTTTCTACCAAAAGCCAATTGGAAACACAAACGAAAAATGTAAAATAAACTAAAAATAAAGCAATCTAAAGTCCCGAGAGCGCCTACCTGATACACAGCCATGAATCGCACATAATCTGGCGAATTCCTGGCCACATTGGCACTCATAATCATGCCATCGAAGCTTTCGTCCTTTGGCGGGTCGATGAGATCCTCCTCGGTTATGCTCTCAAATTGTCCATCGGGTGTCTGCTGTTCGGATTCATCAGTGGGATTCGCCTCATCGGTTTTATCCTCGGTTTCCTTGCCCTTCGACTGTTCCGAGTTATTAGTAGCTGAAATCTAGTTCTCTAAGGACTCACCTTTGCGCTGGTCCCACCCAGGCCAGAGGCCACCAGATGCAGGGCCTGCCTGGCGGCAGCAGCCTGCAGATCGGTGTCCTCCACAAACCGGGCCATCGGCACCTGGAGATCCTGTTCGTGAACGAGACCCTTGCTGGCGGCCAAGAAGCGGCGATACCAGTCCTCCTTTTCCCGGTCACAGCGCGAGAAGAGCAGCAGACGCACCTCGTCGCCACAGGGCACGGTGATCTCGGTGAGTTCCTTGTCCGGGTTAACGGTGTTTTGCAGTTGCTGCAACTGTAAAATATGGAAGCAAGTAGAGGTTAGTAAGGGAGATTCAGGCAGAAATTGGTTACCTACATCCGCCTGCATCACCGTGGCCGCAAAGTCCACCTGCTTGTCCTGGTCCTCGGCGCCCGGTGGCGTTCTCGCTGAATTAGAGGCAGCTTTGGTTTCCTTGGCCTCTGGCTTAATAGTGGTATCGGAGTGGCTCTCTGCGGAGTTGAGCTCCTCGGGCACATCCCGACTGCTCTTGATGATCAACTGAATGGGATACTTGCGATTGAAGAACCTGTCAATAAAAAAACCTTAGAGTGTGCTTGGAGCAATGGAAAACCCCCGAAAGACTCACCGCTTCTTGGCCAAACCCAGGGGCAGCAGTTCGATGCGGCAGTCCCTGAGGTCATAAGACCGGTGATCCGTGAACAGGATCTTGTTGCGATCGATGGGCGGCTCGTTCCACATGCGACGCTTGGGAATCCTGGCATTCGTGCCCGACATCTTGAGGATGCATCCATCGAGGCGCACATACACGGATCTCGTCAGGGTAAAGGAGAACGTGTTGGGATCGTAGCTGCTGAGCTCGTTCATCCAGCCGGCGTACGTCTTGATCGTCTTGTGCTCCTCCACCGCCGGTATCTCGCAAATCGGCATGTCCTTGTAGTTCGGTATCACAAAGGTGTCTCGCTCCGGGTGCGTAGACAGCAGAAGATGCTCCAGCAGCTTATGCAGGCGGCTGCCCCAGCTATCCATCGCCACGAAAAAGAGTAGCGTGGCGAAAACGCCGCGTAGGAAGTCGGGTACCGGCAGGATCATCAGTATGACCAATAAGAAAGTTAGCAGGACGGGCAGGGCGAAGGCCGTGGCGCCTTGATGTTTCTCCCGCCATAGTTTTGCGCTAACCTGGCTGAAGCTGGTGAAGATGCTCTCCCTCGAGTCGCGCGCCGACTTCTGCGTCCCACTGTCATTGAATGAGTTCCGGCTGGACTGTGTTTTGACGTCCGGATCCAGGGCAAGCGAAAGAGCACTCACCGACTCGCTATGAACTGCGCCAGCATCCTGCTCATCCTGCGATTGGTGTTTTATGGCTTTCTGCAAGGAATCCCTCTGCAGCACTGTCACAGGTATCATGTCCTCGAGCACCTCCACACCCGACTCAATCTCCACGTCTTTGCGAGCCAACAGGATGCCCCTCTTCTTGACCTTCCCGCTCGCAATAGGAATCTCCGCCTGTTGGCTGGTGGACGGCTCACAGCCCGCCTCCACCACATTTCTCCGGCGAAGGAAGCCGCTGCGCTGCGGCTGTGGCCCTGGGACTGTGCCGCTGGACCCGGATCCGAGATCCTTCTTTGTCATGGCAGCCGACGCCTGGTGCTTGGCCTTCACCTTGGACCGAATGTGTGCCAGGCCCCGACGCAGGCGCGATCGCTCCGATCCTATAGCAGCAGCTGCTCCAACGTCCCCGCTGCCCAAACTGCTGCTGTCAAGCTGCAGCAGCTCGGCTTCCGCGTCCGAGTCAGAGTTCTGCCTGTGCTCCTGATCCAGGGGCAGCTCCTCGCTAATGGACGTATTGAAGGTGACGCACTCGGTGTCCGAATCGGGATCGGGATTGGTCCAGCCGGTCGATGGCGGATCAGCCACAATAATGGGTATCGTCGACGTGCTCGTCGGATGCTTGGCAGACTTGATTTCCTCGATCGTTTGCGAGACCTTGCCCTTGATAAGCCTCCAGGTACCGCCACCGCTGCTGATGCTGTCCCCAACGGAGCCACCTCCTCCTCCGCCACCACCGCCTCCCCCAGCTGCGCTGGCTGCCGACAGTGCGGATATAAGATTGGGGCCGCTCGAGGTAGGTGACACTCCCTCGATGCTGCCAGATCTGAAATTTGAAATTTATTTCGGGTTATTTTACAGAATAAATAAGTTTTGTCACGTTACTCTTGACCAACTGAAAAACGGCTGGCGAGTTTATAAAAACAATTCTTGAGTCCTCAAAGAAATGGTACATACATTTAGCTAATCAAAGAATTCCCCTCAGGCAGTTTTCCAAAGGCAAGTAAAAAATTTATTGATTTTATTTAAATTATTTATTTTATCTCTAGCTACATGAAAGCCAACGAAAGAGTCGTGAAACCGAAACCATTTATGGCAAAATGGTGTACAAAAGTGTACACACCACTTAAAAAATATTGCAATCTTTTAGACCATCTTGCACTGCTCTTAATAAATGCAATAAATAGCGTTAATATTAAAATTAAGAAGAGTATAACTCTTATTCGTAACATAAACAAGAACAAAACAATTCTTCGGGAGGCAGAAGTTTGTAAACCCTTGCAGTTTGCAATTGGAACGAGAAATGAAATTGAAAATAAATCGCTAAGCCAATTAATTTAAATTTAGAGAACTTTTCTGTGGCAGTTCTGTTAGAGTTTAAAAATTAACAAAATGATTTATTATTAGGCTTATGCCTTCAAAAAGACCTAAAATATTCCAATTCTTTAAATAAAAACAGATTGATATTTATAATAAAAGTTTTAAAGAATCATTACTAAGTCAAAAAGTAGGGTAAGGTGGGGTAAAGCCGACAGTGTGGGTAAACCCGACCTCCCTCTGTTTTCGAAAATCGGAAGCACTACGCAAAATAATATTATTGTTGTCGTGTAGAGCATCGAAAACAATGTAAATGGTGGTATGACAGCATTTTATTAGTCAACATTGAGATGGTCAAACGACAACAAGTTTGTTTTCACAATTTTGAATTTCATTTTTGTGCATAATTAACTGCAGGATATTTCTTTTTGTCAAAGTTATCGCATGAAAAGGTAAGTGGATTTAGATTCTTTGAATAAAGTCCTACAAAGTGCATATAAGTTTGGTTCATTTTTTTTTTCATAATTTCTTTTTTAATTGCGTTTTTATGAAAAATTACGTGGTGGGGCAAATCCGACCTCTAAATAGTGGGGTAAATCCTGACGCAAAAAATCCAAAAAAAAAACCACAATCACACCAAACCCATCAACATCGCAGCCAACCAGACGTTCAACTCGAACCAAAAAACGCCAGCAAGCTATTTGAGCAGCGAATCAGATGATACTGATTAATTATTTTGCTATTTTAATTTTTTTAATTCTTTTATCTTTTATTACCATTATATAACATAACATTGATTGATTTATCATTGCAAAACCTATATTTAGGTTATATCTGTACTAAATCAACCAAAAACATAGACGGTCGGGTTTACCCCATCATTTTTGAACATAGCAAAAATGAACTTTTTCGTAAAACGCTTGTATCTCAAAACTTTTCAAAGGTATGAATAAAATGCAATGCATAGAACGTTGCGCAAAAGTCTAACCTTTAATTTGGTATATATAACGACTTTATCCGATGTAAAATAAGCATTTTATAGCCAAAACCATTTACTAGGTCGGCTTTACCCCACCTTACCCTATTTATTAAGTTAAATCTGTACACCAAATTTGAAATTAAAAAAAAAAACGTTAAACAGTTTTATTCATGTAAATAACAACTTTTAAAATAAGCAACATTTTTGTGTCCTAACGAAACAGGGCCAGATATAGTCGGCTGTTTAGGCTGATTTAGAATATTTACAGTTTATAGGGTGAAATGGCACTGCGTTGTAAGCTTTTGATTGAAATGTTAAAACCTTGAAAGGGTATAAAAGGTGTTCTTAAACATCGAAATTAATCAAAAATATTTGTATAAGTATTTATTTAAAACATGAAAAAAATCTAGAATATCAATTAGTTGACATTGTCCACAAAGTTCCCACCCAAAAAAGTAAAGTACACAGTTTTTATGTTATTCCAGAAAAAGTATTTTTATTTATTTGAATGAAGATATATGTTTTTTTGCCATTTATGCTTTATTTACTTGCTCCATAACCTGCATTTTTCCTCAGGGACTGGGTGTGTGTGTGAATTGGTGTGTGTGGGGTGTGTTTTTTGTGTGCCAATTTCACATTTTCAAATACAAACGCCGATTGTTTGGTTTTTTCGCACAGTGTGATGCTTGTGAGGCGCATTAGAAAACGATTTGGGCTTTGAATATATCTTGTGTATAATATAATCCTATATGTATATTTCCCTTCATAGGGGCTTACATATCTTGTATTTTATTTGTTATTTCATATTTGATTTGCTGGATTTGGGTTTGGTTTTTGCTTATTCGGACTCGATATCCTTCTTCCTTGGAAATATTGCGTTGCAAGTACTGCTGATATTGGGGTTTGCTATTACAGTTTCAATTTTCGAGAGAGATTCATTAGTTAGGGGGCAAACTTCTTGCATATGCGTCTAATACATATATTTATTTCATTGCTATTTACTTTATTTTAGTACATACGTTTTATCTATGGTCTGCTTTTATTTTGGGCTTCGTAACATTTGTTTAAACATTGGTATTTGGTTTTCCGTTAATTTAATTGAAAACGCTTCAACGCTGTGGAGCAAAAACACGCATGGAAATCGAAACTGTTTACAATTATTTACTTTTAATCAGTGTTTACCCCTTCAGATTGATTTCTCGGGTTTTAGAAAACTACAAATATTTGTATTGATTTTTATTTTCATTGGGTTCTTATCTTTTTTTTATTTGTTTTCAAACTTCAATTTTGTAAAAATTAAAAAATTACGTTTATTGAAAATGACTATAAAATATGGAATATTTCGCTAGTTTCTGGTTTTCATACGCTTCATACAGATTACGTGTCATATATGTATATATATATTTATTTGATTCACTATATAGTTTTCATATCTGCCAACTTTTCGGTTTACTATTTATATTATTTTTTATTTTTTTTGTTCAGTTTTCAGTTATATTTTCACTTGTATAATGCTAAAAAATTATATGCCTTTGCTTGGTTTGTTTGTTTTGTTTTTTCTGAATATTTTGCTAAAAGGAATTCATTAGTAAGGGCGCTCAATTTCAGTTTATTTGAAGTACTAAACATTATATATATGTACATATGTATATATATATATATATAGAGTATGCATATGTAAACGCGCACGTCGCTGTATAATTAACGCGAAGGCGACAAAAGATTAAATTAAAATTAAAATGGAAGTGCGGGTGCGAAACACTCGCTTTACAGGCTACAATTTCTCAGTATCAATTTGGTTTTTGGTTTTTTGTTGTTTATAAAATTCATTAATTATGTTTAAAAGGTACCGAATGTTGTTTTTAATATTCATTAATAACCTTGTCGTTTGCAAATTTTCTATTCTTACTATTTTCCCTTCGCGGCGATCCAAGCTTCGATCCAATTAGCGTAAAATTGAAATTGAGTTCACATCGTTTTTGGAGACTAAAAAATTTTCTATTTAAAACGCGATTGGTTTACACACATTCGTTCTTTCGCTAACTACAAACCATACACTGTACAAAAATTGTGCTATGAAAATACTCAAAAAATAATTCAATTTCTCCGACAACTACGTACTGGGTAGCAAAACCGTCCCGAAACGCAGAGTATTTCCATTCCATTTCACTTTAGAGAGGAGTTTTCACTAGGCGAAATCAAAACGCGGCTCTAATTTGCATTATTTTGCACTACGCAAGGTTGTATTTTCTCTATTTATCGTTACTGTTTGGTTACTTTGCTGCCTTGGCAATTATTTGAAGCATTTTGTGGGTTTCTTTCAAAAATATTCACTTGTTTAGCGTTTACGTTTTAAGTTTATTGAATTGTACTACGTGTAAATTTCATATAATTACGTTTATGTATTTGTTTTTAATCATTTTGGTTTTGTTTTTCGTTTTTCGCTTTTTGTTTTGGTATAAAAACACATATTGACCAATTGGTTGTTTAGATGTTCAGTTAACATATTTAAGTTTTTAATAAGTTCGAATTTCAATACTTTTCCTTTTCAGAGTCTTTCGTATTAAGTATTTAATTGTATGTACTAACAGTTTATTCTTGTCATATTTCTGTGGTTTCAGCTAAGTTAAAAGATTTATTTATTTACAGTTTTTATAAAAAAGTACATACAAGATATATATATAAAAATAAATAAAACACAATTCACGTTATGTCCGTTTATTAATTTCAAAAAACTTTTTTTTTTCTTAGTTTTTCTTTTTTCCCATTTTTGTTTTTTGTATAAAGTGTATATATCAAATATTTATTTCTGTCGTCATATTTTATTAAGAATATATAATATGTATATGTATAAAAAGAATAAACAAAGTATAAAAATGTCTCAACGCAGTTGTTTTTATTTTAAAACTACCAGGAAACTACTAGCAACTACAAAACATACAAAAATATATTTAAGAATTAGGCGTACAAGTTTTCATTTCCGTAATTGGTATATATAACACTAGGATCCATATCAAAATCAACATAAACATTTACCTATAACAAGATTCTCTATCGAACTAAATCGGTCAGTAGTCCAACTTCATTCTATCCGTAATTCAAGCTCGGAAGTGGGCTAAAAATTAAATGTCTTTGGGAATCGAATCGAAACCGAATACACAAAACGGAACAGAACTGATTGCCTAGAATTATTTATTATATAGCACGCTACGCAAGATTCCAGATTCCTAAAAGCCATAACACCTCGTTAGCGGCAAAAACATTGAGCGGTTTGCCGTAAGGAGTTTCTCAGCTTTTCTATCAACTTTTTTGTTTGATAAGTTACTTTCATTTATAGCACATTTAAAGTTTTTTTTAGCCGTTTTTTGTAACATTTTCGTTAAGTTTTTGGTAAACAGTTAAAGTATAAAGTATATATGTTATATAAAAGTATAAAAATCTATAAAATATTAAATTTTACTACATTTAAAAAACACCATCATGACATACACAAGGTTATCGATAAATAGCCATTCACCGATTAACGATTAGCGGCTCGCCTTTCGGTTTCCGCTTCCGTCTTGTGTTTTTCCCTTTGTAACAGATTTTGTCTCTTTAAAGACTAGCATTTCATTACTTTGAAAGTTTTAGAACAACGCGTTTGTTTAAATATTTGCAAAAATTGTCTTTAACACTACATAGAGCAGGCTGCTTGCTGTATTTGATATTTAATTTGGGGCTTATTGGTATTCGTCTTTGTGTAGATTCTTCCGATTTTAATACACTTTTATTTTGATAATTTTTTAAAAATAAAAGAGTTAACAAAAATACAAAAACTAAAACAAACTAATGCTAATTAATTTGTTTTGCAGTTTACAAAAAAATATAGTATATATATAGTATATGATACATATTGGTTTAGTTCATTGTAATATAAAAATTCTAGAAAAATTGCTATAAACGTTTTTGTTTTTTTGTTTTTTGAAAGTGCCACGCGATCAACTTGAGTTACAACTTTGCATGACTTGAATTAGCTTTTTGTTTTATTATTTTTCATGTAAAGAAAGCGCGAGCAAAAATTTGCTAATAGATTTGACTATCGTTTTTGTTTATAATATATTTGGTAGAAGTCCAAAGCGACTGGGCTTTCCTGTCTGGTTGAATTAAGACTTTAGTACTTCCTTTTTGTGGTAGCATATAGAAAAAATATCGTATAGTTTGCCTCATGCACCGTAGCAATTTTTTTTGGTTTCGTATAAGTTACAAAATAAATTTGCTTTACATTTTGATAAACTTCCCTTAGGTATTGCCCTTAGTCTAGAGATATTCCATTTGATTTTGCCTAGGATTCCGATTCTGATTCTGATTCTGGGGGAGAGCTAGCTTCCGATCGCATGTACAAAAACGCATGCAAATTAGTTAACGCAGCGGAGATCGCAGATCGTAATATTTGACTACTTTGGTTATACGATTGCAGTTATATCATTCATGCATATATGTCTGTACAGATACATATCGCTTATATTGTGGTATTTATTAATACGAATTAGTATTGCACATAAGTTGTATATGTTATTTAAATTTCCTTTAGATGGTTTATAGCACGTCTATTAATCGTAGCTTCTTCCGCCTACCTCTTCAGTTATTGGACTAAACTAACTTTGAATATATATATATATATAACCATAAGAGTAATAAAAAAAGTTTATACAAAAAGTTTCTATATAAAAAGTTTGTCTAATACAAGTATTCATAGTTATAATAGATGTGTGTATGTCGTTTATAAAAATTGTTTTTACATTACAAATTACAGATATATATATTTGGTTTAATATATATTCATTTATATGTTTTTATCGGGAGTTAAGCCCTCTGTCCCGCGCTCGCAGCAATCAAAGCCTTAGCCATAAATTGTACAACGAAAAAACAAACAATTTATAAATAACTAAGGCAAATAATGACGGTAAAAAAAAACATAAATAAATCATAATACTGAACACAAGCAATTTGACTGATCGACAACTCTAGTTGTTACCTACTCTTTATATAACAATCTTTTTTTTATTATTTTTTGTCATGCCATTTGGCAAAAAAATGCAAACAAAGTATTCGGTGTATACATAAACATAAACAATTGATGTAGGTGTGAGTGTGTGTGTTACATCTGGTTATGAACGTGTGTGTGTGGGGTGTGTGAGATGGGGACTACATTTTAAAATTAAAAATGAGCCGTCGCTTTTCGCTGAGTGTCGATTTTGAACGAATCAATTGCGGACAATCGATTTATCAATTTATCAATGTATTTATCGCTTTAATATATCAGTTTACAGATTAATCGCTTTAATCGAATTATTAATTTATCAGTTTACCGATTAATCGCTTTAATCGAATTAATAATTTATCAGTGTATGAATTTACCAGTGTATAGATTTATCAATTTACCAGTGTATGAATTTATCGCTTTAGTTGATTTATCGCTTTAACCGATTTTCATTCAATATGGAGCATTACATTCGAACAAAAAAGGCATGTGAAAATCGTAGTGTAAATATGGTTAAAATGAGAAAATCTTTAGTCAAGATTCGGAGGATAGCCAATGCTGATTTAAGTGTCTCAATGAGCTGCTTTTTACGATTTTCACAAGCCACAAGTGTAATCAAAGGAGGATAGCAACGTGTTTGACATCATGTGGAAAACATCGCATATATTGGGTTTGGAAAAAGAATATATACGATGTATCCCCAGTGTAGAGTTTCATGAATTATAATGTTTGCAACAACAAAAATAAAATGCGTCTATCAAGAATATATCGCATTTAGAATTATATCTATATATATCGATATGATATGGTGTTGTCTCTGTTTTAGGTTAGGAAACCAATCGTGGAGTAAGAAATAGCACTGCAATGTCTGACATTTCGCCATCATATTGTCTTTTTGCATGTCTTTCTCATAGAAATTAAACTGAAAAGAATTTGTCACGATTTAGGAACTTCTTTACGAAATCATCACTCAAGCAAAAAAGCCGTACGTTCCAGCTCACTTATAATTTTAGGACTAGCCTCGAGAGATTGGCATGCAAGATGATGGCTTCTAAGCTTTGGGGTTTATCATAGATATAGCCTTTTGCGAGGGTTTTGGCTGACTACAGCAGGGAAGACCAACTCTTCCCTTACTCTTCTGATTTTTGGTGGTCTTTGATTGTGAGATTAAATGGCATCTTTGGGACGCCTTGGGCAACCCCTAAAACGAACTAAAAAAATTTGAAATATAAAAATAAAGTAAAAAAAATACTGTGCTGGCATCGAAAAAAAAAAAGGAAAAAAAATAGATTCCGGATAATACGAAATATAGACCTAAAACGAACCCGATTGCCGGATAAAAATATATACGCGAACTAAAAACTACGTTGCTTTCTGAGGGCTCTAGCGGTCGGCCACAGGAGCTCGTCTTTGCGCGACTTCTCCCATGGATTGTAGACTCTGGCGGCTGTTGCCGGGACACCTGTACCCTAAGTGGGTACCTTGATTTAGCCCCGTGGGAAAAAGTGTCTTTTGTGGCCGGGTATTTGGGTATCCGGGTAGTTGAGTGTGTGTGTGTGGTGTTGTGATGTTTCTAATTACTAATTTACTAGTTTCTCCTGCGTCCCTCCAGTGCTGAAGTTCCCGGCGCTACTGCCTCCGATGACCCTGGTCCTGAACCTGCTTCTCCTGCTGCTGCTGCTTCTGTGTTAATTCTGGGCACTGCCAGCGCTGCGTCCAACAACCGGTGACGCTGCTCCCTCTGGAGGCGTCTCTCGTCGTGCAGCGCGGCCTACCAGCGCCGCCGTTAACACCAGCGAAAGGGCACCGCACGCGGCCGGTCGGCACCCTCCTTGACCAGCGGCTTGTGGTACTCGCGTCCAGGCCTCGAGTGGATCACCGCCCAACAGTGCTCGCAGTAGTACTGCAGGCAGGTGACGTTGGCGCAGAAGAAGGGCGCAAACTTGCCGCCGCAACGCTGGCCCTCGCACTCGTCGCACATCTGGTCGTCCAGGACGTAGGGCTTCACCTCCACCCGCTTGTCGATGTCGCCATGCTGCAGCTGCACGAATCTGGCCGAGATGGCTGCGATGTAGCTCTGCTGATTCGAGAAGGCCACACGGCCAGCACCCTTGGGATACTTCAGCTCTGGATCCGTGTCTATGCCAGCATAACAGACGCCGCCATACAGCCGGTCCATGATCATGGCCAGCTCGAAGGCCTTGAGGGGACGCGGTACTCCGCCCACAAAGACAGTTTTGCGCGGATCCAGCGACATGGTCGCATCCAGCACATAGTCGGCATCGGCCAGGCGCCACGGGCGGATCTGCACGGCCTTGTCCTTAATTGTCGGCGAGGAGACGCACAGGTACAGCTTGTCCTCGTCCGTAATGCAAGAGTCGATCAGCTGCTGCACACTGCCCTCGTCCTGGAACAGCAGGAAGGCATAGCCCTTGGGCGGGAAGTATGACTTAGACTCGGCCTTGTGCGGCCAATCGACGACCAGCGGCCCGAAGCGCCGGAACGATGTGGTGATCTCATCCTCGTCGATGTCCGGCGGCAGACCACCTACGAATACCTTCCGCGAGAATCGGGCCGTACCATCGCCGGGGTTGCCTCCATTTCCGCCTTGGATCGGGGAGTGCGGCGAGTGGGGCGACAGACGCGACGGCGAGCCCATCTTGAGGGCGTTCAGGTAGACAGAGGGATCGTTGCCGCTGGCCGCAATGGCCATGGCATCAGCCTCGCTCAGATGCTTGGGGCCTCCCATCACGCGCATCCTGTCCTGCAGCAGGGCCAGATTGCTGGCATTGTCGCCGCCGCCACCACCTCCTCCGAGGGACATGCCGCGCATGTAGTCGCTCAGCGAGTTCTCCAAACCGCCGCCACCGCCCCCATGGTGCATTTGCCCGTTGGCCGTCATCATATTGCCATAGCTGTTGCCCATATAAGGAGCATCTCCGCCGCCAGTGGCTCCCGCTGTGACCATACCACCGGATCCTCCGCCACCGCCGCCTCCGTTGCCGATCGAGAGCGTCGGTATGTTCATGTGGCCGCCCCCCATGCCGTCCATATGCCCGCCGCCGTACAAGGCCGTTGGCGAGCTGCCCTTGATGGGAAAGGATATGCTGCGGCGGTACTTGGGCGACACGCCTGACATCTGCGGAATGGGCGAGATGCCGCCGCTGCTGCAGCCCGCCTGAGAGCCGTTGTACGGCGATCCTCCGCCACCACCAAGTCCTCCTCCCGGCGACGAGGGGCTGTGCGATCCTCCGCCCTCGCGGTGCTGGTGATGGTGCTGCTGCTGCTGCTGGTGGTGATGATGGTGCAGGGCACTCAGGTTCGGCGACAACTGCTGATGCTGCTGCTGCTGCTGGTGGAGCTGGGGCGGCTTGCTGAGATTGAGATTCGGCGGCAGGCCGCTGCAACTGCAGGAAGAAGGGACAACAAGATGAAGAGGCATTTACAACAATTTGGCAATTTCAGTGGATGATTTTGGGTTCTGAGATATTGTGAGTCGGTTCTGTACTCTTTGCATTATGAAAAAGGAGCAATTTGTTCAAGGATTTGCTTCGGATTCGGTTAAGTCTAGGTAAACATAATGCAATTAGTTTGGTGTTCGTTCGCTTAACCCATTGCCGCCCGGCGTTCGAAAATGAAAAATATGAAGGTATATATCAACAAACGAAACATTGAACAACTGATAAAAGTATTTGGATTAATAGGCTATGGAATTATTACGGGATATACGAGTTTGTCGTGGCCTTGCACCTATAATTTTTTTGTATATTAAGGATTTACTATACATTTTGATTATTCTACTTTTTAAAAATTGAATTGACACGCCGAAAAGTATGCTATACGTTATTTTAAAACCTAAACTGGCACCTCTGGGATTTAAAATCAGTTAAAACGGTATTCAAAAGCATGACAAATTCAGTTTTATGACTAACCGATTGGAAATATCTTATTGGCAACGAAGAAAACATTTTAGAACTTTTTTTTACCAAACTTTAATTGTTTTGAAACAGCAGCAATATTTATAGCATACTTTTTTGCACTTTTTTAATGGCTTTCGATTAGCCAATTTTAAACTAACACATGGTAAGACAATTTTCTATATTTCTTATACCAAGAAATTGAAATATGTGCCCGGACTATGCAAAGAAATTTTCATTTAAGACTTTTAAATACTTTTGTGAGTGATCTCATAACCTATCCTATTCTAAAAACCTGCTTCTCTAGCTACTCAAATCCTAAATTGCTCCTTTTTTATATTACTTTATCATTCTCGGACGTTGCTTTGGTATTATTTATATTCTTTTGAATAAACATTTTTCTCAGATATGTTGCTGTTGTTGTTGGCGCTTGGTGTAGGATTGCTGTTGCTGTGGTAAATGGTGTGGGTTGCAATTGGTGGTGGTGGTGGTGTTTGGTGGCTTTTGGTGGTTGGTGGTTGTGGGGCGAGTACTGTTTTTTTTCTGGTGGTTTGGTGGTGGCTTGGCGACATCCAATCAAAATGAAAATTTCAAGTTGCTGTTCGCTTAGGAAGTTTATTTTTGTTTTGTTTTTTTAATTATATATTTTTTTGGTTTGTTTTGGCGAAGGTTTAGCTTTTGGAGGAGGCGGCAGCTTAGTATATCTTTGGATTTGTTAGTTTGGTTTGTTAGCACACTTTAATCCTTTGATGGTATTCGATTGAAAGGGAAATCCAACACTTTCTTTAGCAGCTGCACTGACACTGAGGCGACATGTTATCTTTGTATTTTTGTTGTTGTTTTCCAAACTAAAAGGCCGAAAACAAATGGCCCAAAAAGAACGAAAGGAAAACCGAAAGAACGAAAAAGAAAAACGTGGCTTAAGACGCGACACGGTGGGCGGCAAGGGGTTAATACGAGAGTATACCAGAGTACCTAGTATGTGTGCTAATAGAAGACTAAACTAGTTCAAATGTGTATCAATTCGTTATGCCTATGTTTCGCTGCTGTTGTTGTTGCTGCTGCTGCCGCTAGTTATTTGTGTTTGTGCTCGACACGCTTACGCTAATTGTTGGACGACAGTGCATGCCAAACTGTAAGGCCACCGAGTACGACATGAAATTGCATGGAATTTTTTTTAAGCTAAAGTCAACCTAACAGGCAATCAAGGTGGGGATGATAATGAGGATGAGCATCTCTTAAGAAGTGCGAAATGTAGGTGGCTACTACGCCAGGATTCTGGCTGATTGCTGCTGCAGATGACTCTGATGCTGCTGCTGCTGCAGATGATGATGGCGACAACGACGAGGAGGATGATGAAATGTGTGTATAACAAACATGCAAGAAACGTGTACAAGTGTAAATAGATAAAAAAAACAGCAACAACGTTGATGGTAGGAGGTGGTTACACTGCGAGAATTAACTGGGAAGTCTGAATTTCACAGAAAAATCATCAGATAGCATATAAATCATGCTGTATTGTAGGGATACTAGAAATCTATTAATCAGGAAAAGGAAAGAAGTCAGTAATTAGTTTATTAGCCTGACACTTTCAGATTCTTTCAGTGTAAGTGGGGGTTGTGACGGGATGGGTTTGCTTTGGGTATCTGTAGTCTGGAACCATTTGATAAGGGCACGCGTAACAAGAGCATCGGCAAGGCAACGGTAAAGCTACCCCCCATCAGCAGCAGCAGCAACAAAATCGACACGAGGCTGGTGCGATAGCGACAGTGTTGAAAAATGCAATTATAAAATGCAATTAGCCCTCGAAACTTAATTAAAAAGGCAACGGAAATGAATACAGGAATACAGAGGCAACTCTACGTGCATACAGAGTGCTGGGAAAACGAGGCGACACAAAATAGTTAAGGCTGATGGACGGCAAAATTGAAAATCGGACAGCAAAGCTGTCTTTAAGAACGTATATATAGATATATGTACATACATTTATACATACTACACGTGCATACGATATCAGCTCACGAAAATCAATAAAGCGAATCAGGCGCAATGACGTCAAAGGGGGGAGGTACTGAGGTCTAGAAGGGAAATGGGAATGAAGGTAACATCTCAGGTAGCAAATCCAAGTTTGACTTGCTTGATTTACCCTGGCAGAGAGTATGGTAATTTGAACAAGCTAAATAAAAAAGTGTAAAGAAGGTAAATTTAACCCTCTAACAACATCAGGCGAGTTGATCCAGCCATAAAATAATAATAAGAACAAAGAATTTCATTTAAAAACAGTCGGTTAAAGAAAATCAAGGGTATTTAAATTTCGGCTTGCTTGTAGTTACTATTCCTTCTCGTTAATATTTAAAATGAGAAACGAGGAAAAGCCGCAAATGGAAATGGAGAGCATACACAAAAACAAAACTCGGCCGGGACGTGCCTCGTGACGTTGATGTCCCGTTGACGATAGACCCCTTCAGCAACCTCAACCCCCATAACCACTACCCCCGGCAGTACCGCCTACTCAGCCAGACGGGGCGGCACTTGAGCTAAAAGTTGCAGACGGTCTGGCATGGTAAAACAAATTAACAACACCTAAGTCGCGTGCCCGACTAGGATATACTCGGTAATCATACAAAAAGAAATTTAATGAAATGTAAACAAATTTCTGTGGGTTTGAAATCTTTAGAAACGGCGCTCAGAAGTATGCAGCAATAAATAAGATAATATCTTGAAATTTATTTTTGTGATGTTTTTTTAAAGAATCTTTCTTACAAATTCCAATGTCTTTTAACTTTTGACCTATTTTCCAAAAGTTTTATAGCTTTAAAATCAAAGGACTTCTTGCATTAATATTTACAAATCGCACATACCTTTGCCACCTACGATGCTACAGGGCATGAATAGAAATGTTGCATGTAGTAGGCAGCATAAACAAAGCACCCACCACCGCTGCCACCGCTTCTGATGATTCAGATCCTCCTCCAGTTAGTGCACTCCACAGATGCTCCAAACAACAACAACAAGCTTGGCGGCAATGGCGATGGCGGGTAAATGCAGTTGGTGACAAAGCAACAAAAGCAACGCAGAGAGAGAGAGAACGAAGACCGTGGTGCCGGCCGGGCAAGTTTACGGCCATTGGCAGACGGCTGCAGCCGAGAATGCATTAAAAATGCACAAGTGGCGCAGGATATATGTATGTAAATACGGGTAAAATATATATGTAGGTATGTGCATGTACAAAATCAAAGTCACAAAACTGCAGGCAAAGTAATTTGTTGTAAGGGTCAACGGTCAACGAACCTAAGGCCAAAGAGAAAAAAAAACGGGAAATATCCTAATTTAAGAAGTAAATTTAAGTTGATATTACAGGAAAATATCACTTAAGATCTGGCAAATATGTTTTCTAAGAGCCTAAGGGACTAGAAAATATTGAAAACATGGCCATCAGAGTAAAATTAAATTAATAAGTCCCTCCCTAAGCACCACATAACTACCAGCAGGGAATTTTTGTGCCTTATCAAAAAGTTTGAAATTTGTAATTTTTCCCTTAAGAATTAAAACAAATCCACCGAGGAAGCTCATAAATTTTATAAACAGCTAAACTCCAGAGGATTAGAAATATAAGTTAAATTATATTAATGATCGGAGTGGGAGCGATATGAAAATAAAAGCAAAGCTTTATTATTTTGTCGGTAAGCATGCACTTCCGATGGATTTCTATTGTGCTGAACTATGTATAAATGTAAATGTAAGTGTATTTTATTTTGTTTATGACGCATATGTAGCAACAACAACATCAACAATCAGGTTACGACGAATTCTGAACTACACACTTGGACTCGGTTAGTGTACAAGACACACATAAACATTATTTATGTTATTATTATTATCAAAATCATCGTAATAGTTAAGACCCCCTTTTGGAAAGTGTAACTAAAATGTAATAAGCCTTTTGGGCACTCACCTTTTGCGATTGAAGAAGCCACCGCCTTGCAGGAAATTGTTGCGCAGATTTACTTCGTCGTTCTGTTGATCATAAGCATAGCCATGGCATCGCAGGAGAGAGAGAGTGAACCGAGAATAAAAAGAACATTTTGCAACAGTGAGTAATACTGCCAAATGGGTTTTGCAATCGCCCATCGACGGCGGCACATCTGTTGCAAATTTTGGCAAGCGTTCCGCGTTTGCAACAGTCCGTCGTCGTGTCGGTCACATATTTATGCCGGCCCGGCCCACAAAAATAGCTCACACTTTGAATGACAAACACACACGCGACGCGATCTTCTGCCCGCTGCCAGCGAAAAACTACATAAACAAATTAAAAACACAAAACAAAAATCCTAAACCAAATCCAATCCCAATTTGGGCTGCTAAAAAGTGAAATGATTGCGGCACTGTGGCAGGGGGGCAGAAATCAAAAGCTAAGTGCTCCACTAATTTGGCCAGCCGAATTGCTAATTGGTGACCAACAGACTCGTTGACGATCGGCGGACGTATGCCGGCGCGTTCTGTACAATTTATGTTTAATTGCGGACAAACTTGGACTCGCGACGGATGAGAATGAATCATAATTTACGAAGCCTTTTATCGGAACAACAGATAAGCATGCGGTGGATACCAGGAGGGGACGAACAGAACGGAAACAAAGTATCGAGTTCATTGCCAACAGCGTCTAGATTCTAGTTCAGCGTTTGCTTTGAAATTATTTACTTTATTTTTAAGCTCAAGAGAAAATTTCACGAAAGGAAGACCCTCAGAAATGGTTTTAGCAGAAGCCAGAAGACTGGAATATCAATGCAAATTGTCAACCTAAACTAGGGTTATTTTGACAGAAAATAAAAGGAAGCTAAGATCCCTACGAATACGGATATTAAATCTTTAATAAAAACTTACGCCGAAGAGCGATGGACCGCCGCCCTGCATCTGGGGCTGCGAAGGACTGCTTGAGAGCGAGTCACAGGCGCCACCCACCACCATGCCCGTGTTGAGGCCCAGACCGTTGTTCTTCATCCCAAGCAGATGGGAGGTGGGCGAGGCATCGCCACCGCCACTGGCCCCGCCGCTGGGGCTGTGCTTGTTGTGGTGGAAGGACTGCAGGATATCATCCAGGGACTCCTCGTTGGCATTAAATCTCACGGTGATCGGTGTAGTGCTGCTCAGTCCAGGTGGCGACTTGGAGGCACCGGGCACACCACCACTACCAGCAACACCAACGCCCGCCGCATTGGCAGACGATGTGGGCGATGTGGCGGCGGACGCGGACGCGGATGTAGAGACGGACAGGTTGCTGTTGCTGCCGCTGGCACTGCTGGTGGCACTGTTGGCTGTGGAATGTAAGAATGAGTTAATCACAATTAAAACAACGGTGTAATACATACAGTTCTTGCATTTGTGTTTTCTAAAAGAGGAATGGGACTGTCCCATTTTTGACGTTCACAATTTCGAAACAAATAAAGTGTATTTATTAACTACTAACACTAACCCGGAAAATTCATGAATGACGAGTGAAGCGAGCTATTCAAGCTCGAAAGCTAAAAATGGAATGGAAAATATAGCTAAGAGATATTACTGTATGACATACAAATCTAGGAAAGTGTGATAAGTGTCTAAAATCTATTCAAAAAGGCTCAATAACGAATCTGTTATGAGCTGTCAAAAGGTGACATCTTTTTACTAGAGCGACACACCGATAATAATCTGTAATTTTGTCATTTCTCTTTTAATGGGAACCACAATATTTAAATCCTTTGATACGTTATAAATCCCTATTTATTTTAAATACATATTGGGATTCCCTACAAAATGTTTTTTACTTTTCATATCTAAATGTCTCGCTTATAATATTATCTTACTTAAAGAAATGAATAAATATCTAGTATTAATCACCATTAATCTATATTAATCACCATTTTTAAAGTAAAATCCCCATTAATCTATATTAATCACCATTTTTAAAGTAAACAAGACTCTTATCTATAAGATATAATTTGCTTAACATAACTCCAAGATATAATTACTGTTTATAATCTATAATTTTTTCTACGCTTCTAACAATTTATAATGACTCATAAACATACATTTCGGGGACCTGGCTTATCAATTTGATTTGGTTAAATGAGCTATTCCTTATCTTTTCCTATTTTTATAGAACAAAAACGAAACGTGCTAGCTGAGTACATATCAAACTGTTATGATATACGTGTAAAAACTCAGTGACAACATTTAAGTCCTCTCAAAGACCTCTCATGACACCTCTTTAGCCAACGTGGACACACTTACCCTTTGGTAACTTGAGCGAGTCCATGGTGCCCGCACCAAAGCTTTCTAAGGCTGCACTTGGGCGGATCCGCTGCGCCTCAGTTCCGCTGCTGCCCTAGATGCCCTGCACACAGAAAGTGGAGCAGGTGGGGGACGAGTTCGAAATCGGAATGGGAATCCAGCAGGGAAATCCGAGTGTCCAAAACATCAATCGGCGACGGCAAATGAAAAGATAATGAAAGAGAAAGGGAAATGTTAGCTGGGCAGAAATACATAGTTGAAGCGACGATAGGTTCATCATATTTTCCGCTGAACACTTGCTGTTGTTTTGTTCAAAATGTCAACGCCATGCGTTCGTGGAAACGAGCCCCCTGCTACGCCCCTCGCAGCCCAGCATTTAGACCCGCACGTAATTGCGTTTAAAAATAAATAAATCGTACAGGAAAGCGAGAAAAAGCAACAGCAACAGCAGCAGCAGCAAGGCAGCAATAGCTCTTTGACATTAATTTTTATTTTCCTATTTTTAAAACCCTTAATACATTTTTGCCGCTGCTGACCGTTTGGCCGATTGTCGCGCCGCCAGCTCATCACAAAATCATTCTAAAAATTAAATTTTTACCCTCAAAGCTGAAAGTGAAATGAGTTGCACACTTCCAGCTTATATTAGTATTAAGCTTTGCCAAAAATGAGGTCAGTCAGGCACTTTATAGTAACCACAATTATATAGGTCAAAGTCAAGTCATTTTTAGATGGGGCTCAAAATTAGGAATTGAAAATAAAACAATGTTGGATTTATACAAATGGCTATAAATACGGAATTATTGCTTCATAATGGACAGAGAAAATATAGGATTTAAATAAATAATATCACATTTGACTACTAAAAATATATTTAAACAAAATAATCAATTATTGATATACTTCCTGCTTACAGAAGAGTCCCCAATTTAGCTCGTTTTATGGCCAAGAAACTGACTGATGGTATTGGTAATGGCGTTTCTATGAGACTGGCCAACTTTTATGGCCAACAAAAAAGGGTACTATCACTCCACGTTCGCCTTATATCGGGCTAACAACAAAAAAGCCGCGATAAAATGGGCCATAAAATGTGCAGTGCGTGTTGTGGGGAACAGCCGAACAGCAATCAATCATATTATTGATAAAAAAAAAGAGTCTTGGCAAGCGACAGAACAGAAATAACACACACCAAATTTTGTTGTTATTTTTTCTAAACTTTTGCGTTTCGTATTTTGTGCATGAGTAATAAATGTGTGTAGATATGGCCTGATAATGGGGTAGCGAGTTCTAAATTTGTAGCGCTATTCAAGTGAAAACAGACTGCTGGGGGGATTACAATTGATCGCTTTTCCAATTACAAAGCCACCCCCGAGGGCAAATGATTTTCAGAGCCCGCTGTGCTGGCCGTTCCCAATGTCGGTCAAATATGCTGCCCGTTTTGCATACAAACTATACAGCATATATTTATACACCACAAGAAAATGGGGGAAAATATGTAAAATGCAACAGCAGGAACTTTTAAAAATTATTTTCTTTAACATTTTCTGATAAATAACTTAAATAAAATAAATAATTGCTTCGGTGGGAAGTAACTATTGCATAAATTTGGGTGACATTATTAAGATTCAAACGATTAAATAACTAAAAATTTGATATATGTACATATTCATAATAATTTTTTGTTATTTTGTTAATACATGTTAAAAATATATAATTTTAAAATAATTTAAAACAGTGTTCAAAATCACTTTTATTAAATAACTTGTTTGTTAAGGTCTGTACATTCTGTAGCCTACTTATGCGCATTTTATAAGGAGATACAAAAACATTACGAATTTCAATGAAAAACATCAATTTTACCTAAAAAAAAAATATATCAATATTTTCGTTCCGTGTTTTACAATATCCAATTTCTAGTGCTTACCGCCGACGTCCGCTATCCGTCCCTGGACACGCACTTCATTTTGGGCTGAGCGACCGGAAAACGTCTATTGTTCGGAGGAAAAACAAAAGGGGGAAGACCAGTGTGGACTGACTACGGGCAGCGGGGCTTAATTAGTTAAATGCGGAGACAACAAAATCGTTGTGCCAATGAAATGGCTCACTCGGGCATGAAAATTTCAACCGCAAGTGCCCCAGTCCAGCCCCAGTATCAGCTCCACTCCTTCTCCATCCACGAAAGAAAATGGAGACGAAGTCCTGGCAGAAGGAAAATAAAGCTGGCATAATCAATACATAATTTTGCCCTACAAACGAGACGACGAAAGCGACCCCCAAAAAATAGCCGAAGAAGAAACGACGACTGCGACGACGAACGCACAGCAATAACAACAATGACAGTAACGCCCCCGTGGCACACACATACACACAAAACACTGGCACACACACACACACTTGAAAAGTAAACAAGTGTAATGTGCCGCCAAAAGCACAGACTGCTTGGCTCAGCCTCAAGAGAGCGACGATGGATTGTATTGGATTGGACTAGAGATGGGGCCGATATTTTGATATCGGGGCATTCCCCGAAAATGACACGAAAGAGCACAGGAGGTGCAAAGCTATTGCTATAAACGTTTAAAACTTTTTTAATGAATATTATAGTAAAGATCTTTTAGCTTACAATAAATAAATTCTCTTTAAAACACTCATTTTATGCTTAGTTCTTAATGAGGAGTATTTCAAGAAAAACTAAGGAGTTCCTAAATAAAAACTTATCAGATACATTTTTCAAAGATTTTTCAATTAATAAACTTTTCTATATATCTTTTATGATTTAAGTTACTTCCCAACTGTTTTTTAACAAAAACTTAAGATCCCATAATCCGTAAAATCTTGTTGGTCACCAATTTATCATCATGAATGAATTAGCAAGCTCTGACTTTAAAGGTAAACTTTTCGGGGATACTATTTTTTAAAGGGAAGTAACATCAAAAATCGTTTAAAAAACCCACCCCTGATTACGGGCAAGTGTTAATTTGAGAACCAGTTTATAAACCTGCTCCCAACCCCGAAAACGCGAACGAGCCCTTTGTTTACCATCTCTCGAGAGTGGGAAGAGCGGCTCATCTCTGGCCGAGATGCAGTTAGCTGTGTCTGTGTTTAGTATCTGCAAACAGAATTTGGTTGAAAAACCCTTTAGCAAACGAAGTTTGTTTTTATTTGCTGTATGCTTTATGCTGTGTGTGCCGCTGCTGTTTCTGTTACTTTTGCTACCTCCCCTGCTTCGGTGCGTTGTGTGCACTTCTATTATCACGTCTGCAATTAGAGCCAAAGTAACTGGGCCAAGTTGCAGCAGCAGCAGCAGCTTTCAGCTTTTTTGCCCAGCTTTTCTCGCGTTTTCACGGGGTTGGAGAATTTTTAGGGGTTTATTGCGGCGTTTGCTTTGCTCCGCCGATTCGTTGCCGTATTTGCCAGTTGCCCCAGTTCCAATTGGTTACGTACACACTCGCAAAACGCACACGAACACTCGTACGCGTACACACGCACACTGCGCGCACCTAACGGTAGATAATGCCAGCCCTGGATGAAAACTGGGGCAAATAAACCAAGAATTTCAAATGTCAATTTTTGACAGGTGTTGTGTTGTGCACTGAAAAAGCGAAAAAACTAACCTTTAGCTGCCTTCCGAATGCCTCTCTTCGCAGCAGGAGAAGGAGCAGGCGCACGAAGATGAGGGGAAAACACGGATGGATACACGACGACGATGAAAACTTTCAGGTGCAAGTTTTTCCCACTGCGCCAGTGTGCGTGTTACATTTCCGGGGGTGCACAAACACACACACACGAGCACTCTCACACGTACACGCAGCCTGTGACGTAGATGATGATGGGTGCTACTCTTTACGTGCGAAAATTCCTTTGAAGGATATATGCACAGGCTTTAATTTCGGATTTTCATTAGCTTGGAACACTTCACATAAATACAGCTCGTTTAATTTGTCGACATCACTGAAAATTTTGGTTGAACAACAATTTAACTATTTTTGCACTATTTTCGATTGAATTTTCATATCCAGATTGACTAAAAAGGGGCCTGTGTGTGCTCGCGTGTTTTTCTGTTTTCCGTTTTCCTTGACTTTTCCGAGCTTGCGGTCCCGCGAGTTTAAGAGAGTAACAGAATTTTGCGATGAAATGTTCAACAACATCGGAGTCACAATCGATGTTTTTAAAAGGCGATATATCGATTCATCGATAGTGCTAGTGGATCAAAAATGAATTTGAATTAAGATTTTTTATGAATTTATAGCAGCAATTATTTATTCTATTAAAAATAATGTTGATATTGTAAGAAAATTAAATTTACAATTCCGTTGATTTAATTTTTTTTGTTTTTAAAATAAAAGTTTTGTTTACGTTAAAAATACAATTTTTTATTTGAACTTTCGGAACTTAAAAATGTATTGAAAAATTAATAATAAAAATAAAAATGGTTACAGCTGCTTGGCAGTGCTGCCAGGCATCGTCGCAATCGATATATCGATAACCTTACATGACCCTCCCCCTTGATGGGCAAGAAAATAAATAATTCCCCCCGTTATGCTGTAACAATTATAGAAGCACTACAATTAGCCAGTAATTAAGAAAAATTCAAGATTACATAAAACACCCAGCTGTCTGGCAACGCCACAGCTGTTTGGCCCTCCAAGAAACAACAAAAGAAAACAAAATGAATTACATAAAACTACATGACTTACAAGAACAACACGGTCCTCCAATGGTTCTTTTGTTTATCTCCGCTTCTTTTTTGGCACAACCCCGTAACACCAACACACACACACACACGCGCCGCGAATTGTTGCTATTATATTGTTATTGTCTTTGGTTGTTTTCGTAGCGCTGCGTTTCGTTTTTGGCCGAGTTTTTAATTACAAGCACTTTTGTAGGAAAAGGCGAAAACAAAATATCCGCGCACCCAGAGTCTTGATCCCCGTGTCTTGTCTTTTTGTGGTAAATCGTGTTTTACAAAAATCCGTACATTTTTTTATTATTTTTTGTGTGTGATATTTTCTACAAATTTTCCGGCCGAGACCAAAGCTACTCGGGTAAAAGCACACGACAAACGACAAAACTCAGAATTTCATCGCCTGCTGTTGGTCGGAGCTTATTGGCTATTGGATATCGATTGCTGGATACCCTTCACTTGAGCGTACACGCTCGAAACTTGGGTTTATTAACTAATAATTAGAGTAAAGTTCTTTGGATAATTCAATTTATTATTTGTGATCATTTCAGATGGGATATTTTAGGTTTAGCTGAAGGAATTGATCAAATATGATTTTAATTGGAGTGTTGATTTACGTACCTTTTAATACCCTACTTCGATATACTCTCAGCGAAATTATCGAAGGTACACAGCTGATTAGGCAGAGCTGCCACCTTTTTCTTGTGCTGAGCGCGGATTTTAAAAAGCACTGAATATATATTTTAAAAGCTGAGATCAAGTTTATGGTTTCTTTTCGGTTTTCTTTACGTGTTTATTTATCTGAGACAATAGGAAACGCTGTTTTCTTTGAGTCACAAAGATTTACTCAAGCCTGATTTGTTTTTATAACTTTTTTATAACAAAGCTTCTGAAATTCCCCATTTTAAGTACAGAGAGAAAAATTATATTAATTCTTGCCAATGTAATATTTTATTACTTCCCAGTGGGAAGTTCCCACCCATATTATTTTTATTTAAATTCAAAGTTTTTTGTTTTTTTTTTTATTAAGGTATTAAGTATTAAGATATTTTTATTAAGGTAAGGAGCCAGGTAATTCATGAATATTTTTAAAATTTACTTAAGAATTACCATTTAATTCTTTCAAAGTTTAAATGATCTTTTTTATTTAACCTATTTCTGTGATTTTCTGTTTACTAATCTAAAAATGTACATTCATTACACAAAGGCTATCGCAAAGCTTTTTTTCTCCGTGTCTTTGTTAATAACAAGATGAGACCGGTTCTTGATAAGCTTCTGAGATTCTCAAGCTCGACTTGTCTGACCGCTCGTCGCAGTTACAATCGCGATTCTCATCATGACGGATGCATCTCGTTACGGCGACGTCGGGAGCTGCAGCCTCCAGTTGCTACCCCTCATCTTTCTCCTTCTTGGTACAGTCCAGGGATACGAGGTGCCCAAGGCTCACATTGAGGTGTTCTATCCCAAGGGATTTGAGGTCTCCATACCGCACGAGGAGGGGATCACACTCTTCGCCTTCCACGGAAAGCTCAACGAGGAAATGGAGGGCTTGGAGGCCGGCACCTGGGCCCGAGACATTGTCAAGGCAAAGAACGGGCGCTGGACATTCCGGGATCGGAATGCAGTCCTCAAGCCCGGCGACATTCTTTACTACTGGACGTACGTTATCTACAACGGGTTGGGTTATCGCGAAGACGACGGGTCGTATGTGGTGAATTCCTTCAGTGACCACAACACTTCGCGACCTCCCGTCCCGCCCGTTCGTGTCGATCCCACTACGTCGTGGGCTTCGCCAGACGATCCGGGTCTGGACATACGAATGGGCGGGTGCCAGAGTCCCAAGACCGAGGTGAATGGAGCGCCAACTCGGTGTGTAGGCCAACTGGTCTTTGTGGATGAGTTTAATGGCACTAAATTGGATCCCAACAAGTGGCAGGCGGAGCGCAGGTTTTCTGGAGAACCCGACTTTGAGTTCAACGCCTATGTGGACGATGCTCCGGAGACCTTGTGCCTGAAGAACAGCCAAGCTATTCTCGCCACTACCACAATGCGGAAACTATACAAAAAGGGACCCGAAGGAAAACTGGACTTGTCGGAAAATAACCATGTCTGCACGGGGGCGGCCAACACGCACGACTGCGTCCGTGACGGGAGGACGAGAAGGGACGGCCTACCGCCTGTTGTCACTGCCCAGTTCACCTCCAAGCAGTCCTTCTCCTTCAAGTACGGTCGCGTCGAGGTTCGAGCCAAGATGCCGCGGGCCGACTGGGTTACGCCGCAAATCTGGCTGCAGCCTAAACACCATGTCTACGGGACAAGCGACTACAAGTCGGGCCAGATCAGGATTGCCTACACCCGTCCGGCCAACCGTATGTTGGATCTTTATGCCGCCGCCGTGCTGTATGCGAATGAGCCCCTCCGTTCCGCAAAGAGCTGCTTGAAGGCTGGAACCGGCGACACCTCCGAGGACTGGAGCGACAGCTTCCACATCTATACCTTGGAGTGGACGCCGAGTCAGCTGCGCTGGCTAGTCGATGGCAAGGAGTGGTGCGTCCAGGGCAGCGACAAGGGAGCCTTCAGCGAGACATCCGCCGGCGGTCAGCGACTGGTAAATGCCCAGAAACTGGAGGAGGGCACCGGTCTGGCGCCCTTTGATCAGGAATTCTATTTAACCTTTGGCCTGAGCGTTGGTGGGTTCAACGAGTACCAGCACGTGGTGAAGGAATGGAACGAGCAGTCGCCGCAGGCCCAAAAGGACTTCTGGAATAGCATCAAGCGACATCGTGACCACTGGATGGCCGAGGGTCAGATGGTGATTGACTACGTCAAAGTGTATACTTTGTAACTAAAAACTTTTTTTCATAAAACATTTTCATAAACTTTAAATATTAAAAAATGTAATTCAAGACAATAAATTTCAAGTTTCTGAAATCTCAAAATAAACATTTAATAATACCCTGCAAGGGCATAAAAACGAAACCTAATTCACTTATGGGATTCAATAAAATCGCTATCACTTCCTTCTAAATCGGGATTCGGGAATGTAGCATTTCAATCTTCTGGCAAACATTTAAATAGCCTACAAGGGTAAAAATATTTAAAATTGGCAGAGCTTTGAATTCTTTTAAAATTTAAACACTCCCAACGGTATTTTTCCGTTATACCTGTTCAGTATTTCTGACCAGGCTTTGTATTTTACGGCTCACTGCCAACGGTCACATTGATTTGCTCACATAACCTGCTGGACTTATTTTGCCGAAAACCACAAGTAAATCGTAAAATAGTGATAGTTTATCAACATTCTAACTTAAACTTGAACCACCCACGCACAGATACTAGCAAAATGCAGATCACTCGCCTCGCCCTGCGCCAGATCACCCGCCAAGTGCGCCTGCAACGCATGTACAGCGTCGCTGCCCCGGCTGCCGCCGTCTCTGGAGCGGAGAAACTGGTGCCGCCGCCGCCGGAGGGTGCAGCCAAGCCACCGAATCCCAAGCTGGACAGCATAGTCAACAACATTGCCGCTCTCAATCTGCTGGAAGTTGCCGAATTGAGCACGCTGCTCAAACAGAAACTCAACCTGCCTGAGACCGCGTTTGCCCCCCAGTTCGCCGCTGGACCGGCACGTGCTGCTCCCGCCGAGGATGAGGAGGAGGCGGCGCCCAAGAAGGTGCAGACCTCGTTCAAGGTGAAGCTGGTCAAGTTCGATGAGAAGCAGAAGGTGGCGCTGATCAAGGAGGTGAAGAACCTGCTGGAGGGCATGAATCTGGTGCAGGCCAAGAAGTTTGTCGAGAGCGCCCCGACCATTGTCAAGGAGGACGTACCCAAGGAGGAGGCCGAGAAGCTGAAGGAGGCGTTGGCCAAGGCGGGCGCCATCATCGAAATTGAGTAGAATTGTGGTTTTCGTTTTTCTATTCTGCGTTTAGCTGCTAGTTATTGTTTTAATAAAAAGCCAGGCAACATTTGCTGTAAACTTAACAAAACGGGATTTTATTTTTAAACTTGATAGAGAATTTAAGATTTAATAAGAATCAAGTATATTTAACGCATTAGAGAGCTCTAAAAGTTATGGAAAATTAAATATATGTATCAGCTTAAAAATAGGGTAATGTTAATGTTACACAAAACTAAAGAACATAATTTATGAAATTCCTAGTAATTTTTAATTTAATTAGAATTGAGGAAACTATGAATTATTCATATAGTTTAATAAATAAACTTTGTAATTACATTTAAAAGTTAACAGACCCTTAACAGCCCAGCGCAACTGTTAACAGATCAGGAAGTTGGCAACGCGAAGGCTTGCGCTACACTTGCTACTTTCTATGCTTCGCCCTGGAAAACAATCCAAGTGTCAATCCACTTTTACCTTCCATTTGGGATTAAACATTAATTAGTGACCGGCATACTCGGTGATTAGTGTTATCCTGCTAATTGGCGTCGTGCGTGGCGCGTTCTAGTAAATGCAGCTATCTGCGGCGCACTTACACACACGCGCCGCCGCGGCCATCTTCACCGTCGCGTTGCCAACTCAGCCGAATTGTACCGTTACATCATCTGTAACCGAAAATCGAACGCGTTTTCGATTTTTATTTATAGCCACAAAATGGCAGCCGCTCGAGCGGAAAGAAGATGCTAGACGAGCGCGTTTACAGATCGCCGGGTAAACATGATCGACACTTTCTTTTATCTCCGGCAATCCGGTGGGGCCAGAATCATGCGGAGTTGCACGCGTGTGCTCTGGGTGCCAGGCATTTCTATCACTTTCCTCGCCCAGAAAAAAAATCTGTTTGTTGTCGTCCAGAAGCGATACGCGTAAATTCGGGTAACAAATACGGGGGGAACAAGCCGCCCAGCCGACCACTTCCTATGCGTGAGTGCTCCACATTCTCTCCCGGCCAAACGAAATAAGCCTCACACGATCTCCGGACAGGAGCGGAATTTGGAGATACGGAAAGAATTAATAATCTTATTAATTAGCAATCAAATATTTTAATTTAATTATAAATATCTAATAAATATAATGCAAACCTATTAACTAATGAAAACCTAATAATCGCGTATGTTCGATTATTAGGAATATAATAAATTTATATTTTTCAGAATTTAAAAAATGTATATTAAGTTTATTAATTTTATTAGATTAAATTTCTACTATTTTTTAAACCCAAATAAATTTTTTTAAGATCTAAATAATAAATACGAGGGTTAAAGTAATATGCATTTCAGAGAACCCCCTCGGTCGCCCATGGCCACGATGCATGGCGCGTCGGGTTCTCTCAATTAGCACCTGCGCTGGCCACTGGCATGGAGCACACTGTGCCCCCAAAACTCGGATCTCCATCGGATCAGTCACCATTGAGTCACACGCGCGAGTGGACGTCTCTCTTACTGTTTGTCGATCGGGCATAAATCCGTTCCAGCTACGTTCCAGCCTCCAGCTTAGCTGAGTGAAAACCGAAAGTGATCCATCCATTCATCATCATGTCTGTCGGCAACAGTTCCTCGCGTTTTATGGCCTTCGTGGCCATCTTCTTCAGCAGCTACATCGTGGGCATTTACAGTGCGGCACGGGCCTCCAGTAGCCTGCTTGTAACTCCGGATCCAAGTGTTAATCAGACCCTGAATGATACTATCCTTGAGGAGGTGGAAGAAGTCTCCTCCTCCAGTGGCCTGGCCCGCAGTGGCTCTCGACATCCTCGCTGTAAGTTTTAGCTGGAAGAGATTGCAGCTTTAAGATCCAAGATCATGCCGGATGAGTGGCGGTGGTTTGTTTTTCCATCGTGGTGGCAGTAAGTGGGTCATGCCTCAATTATCACCCACTGTGCATGATGTGCCGCAGGTGGATTCTTTAGTCTTAGCCGTCCCCGGGACCTATTGGGGTCTGCTGGGTAAAGTTTTCCAATTGCGCACTGCAATTTGTGAGAAGAGGAAACCCGCTAAGGTGCACTGCATATGCAAATTAAAAACAAGACATTAAGGTGATGTTGGGGTTGATATTTCTGCGGACATGGCTAGATGGACTCGGCTGTTGATGCTGATATAGAATATTTATGTATAGGGTCGGAAATGACTTCTTCAATGTGTAGGATATTAAATTGTAAAAGATATAATTCTTCTTGTTCTAAAAAAGTCTTGGATTAAAATAGTTAACTAGGATGATCTTACAAAATTTTTTCCATATATTGTTTCTATTCAAAAGCATTTCTCTTTAATTTTTTAATGCTATGCAAGCCTAGTATTTTCTTGTCTAAAGTTAATTTTAGTTTATTATTTCAATATTTAAAGAAATCTTTGTCTTACTATTCTTTTTTTAAATTATAAGAATAATTATTTAAGAATTTAATTTGATTTCTTATTAATATTTCAATTGATACCAGAACTTAAGGTCTTAAGGTTTTTTAAAAGAACGTACTAAAAAATATGTGTATGTGTTCTAATCTAATTGTTAGTTATCTCTGGGAACACCTGTGATAATGGGTTGCTTATATGTACTTTAAAGATCTAACATAATAAAATACGAGAACCCTAGAATCTCTTTTCTGCAGTGCCCTTTGAATGACACTTTATTTCCATTATCTTTTTAGGGTTTCCGTTCTACACCATTGGCCGTTTCTCCAACGATATTTGCACGGGCAACAACCTGCTCCTAGGCACCTGCGTAATCAACGGTGAATGCACGGACAACAGCGGTGTGGCGGCGGGCAGTTGCTCCTCCATTACAGCCCAGGCCATCTGCTGCATTTGTGAGTAACTTCAGGAATAATATTTATAGGCATTTTATCAGACTGTTCCTATCCCATTACAGATCAAAGGACTTGTGGAGCGAGTACGTCCTACAACAACACCTACTTCTACAACAGCAACTATCCGGCTCCATATGCGGGCGGTGGACGCTGCTCCATTGTGGTCACGCCGCCGGATTCGAGCATTTGCCAGCTGCGCGTGGACTTCCTTTCCCTATCGCTAGCTCCGCCCTCGGGCGATGGATCCTGCAGTACCGATGCCTTGACCATTACCGGAGGAGCCTCGCAGGTGCCCAGCATCTGTGGCGAGAACTCTGGCCAGCATGTGTATGTGGATTTTAATGGCGTCAGTCCCATCACCATTTCGGTGGCCACTTCCTCGGGCTATACCTTCAACCGCAACTGGCAGTTCCAGATACGCATGCTGGGCTGCACGTCGGCCACCTTGGCCCCCGCCGGATGCCTGCAATATTATATGCCCAGCAGTGGCACCCTCGCCAGCTTCAACTACGTTTCAGCCGCCTCCTCCGCCCTTAACTCTATTGGAGTCCAGGGAACCAGACAGCTGGCAAATACCAAGTATGGGATCTGCATCCGCAAGGCAGCCGGCATGTGCTCCATCACCTACAGCCAGGTCAGCTCCGATACGTATTCCTTTACGCTGACAAACGATGTGGGAGCCGTGGATCCGGCGCTGCTGGCCACGTCTTCGGTGCAGAGTCAAGAGTGCACCACGGATTATATCGTCATACCGGCGCCCACGCAGGGAGGTGTCTCGCTATCTAGCGATCGTTTTTGTGGCCTGGGCCTGGTGTCCACGACAAGTGCGGCAAAGCCCTTCGTGGTGTATACAGTCACGGACGGCAATGAGGATCTGGACATATCGAATCGGGGATTCTATCTGTCTTACTCACAGAACGCGTGTCCAATTCTGTAATTTTGGGGGAAAATAAAAGACTTGATTTATGAATAGCAAAGCGAAGTGGATATTTCTGGCTGGGAAGGACAAGTAAAAAGCTTGGAAAGTTTTAGAACTAACCATGTTGAAGTCTGTGAAAGTAACAATTAGCAAAAATGATCTAATTAGAAACCAAAGTGTTTTCCAAGAGATATAGATATCTTTCAGTGAAATAAAAATAGTGGCAGTCGTGAAATATAACTTAAATGCAAAAATAATAATTAACAACTAATCGTTTTTGGTTGTTCCAAAATAAGTCTTATTTATCGACCCTTTCAGACAAGTATTAGATAGTTTTCTCTCTCTGTGGGAGAACGGAAGAAGTAAAGGTTCATCAGAGAACAGTCTACTAAAGACCAAAAGGAAGAGAAAGGGTTTTGTTTAGAGTTTTGAGTTTCCATGTAATATTTTAGAGCACCTTGAAACATGTAGACGCATGAATTATGCGTGTAATTAAGTATTTAAAGTCGCAATTCCAATGAAAGCCTTTTTTAAATACTTTCAGTCTTTATTAGTTTTATAGTTTTTTTTTTTTAATTATTTATTAATTCTAAAACATAACACACGACCAAGTCGATTCGGCAATTAAACAACAAAAGCATTTTCTAGACTAGACAATCACGATTACGCAGACAGCCGGATGAGGCTGTCGATTTCCGCCTCCAACTCCTTGACCTACAATGAAAATCAAATTCAATCTTAAAAAAAAACGAGAGAATACTGACTCCAACTTACCTTATTTTCAAAATGCAATTTGGTGTCCTTGTTGGCCATCAGCTGAAAGGCCTCGTTGTCCAGACGCATGCGATACTTCTGCAGCTCGTTGACCAGTTTCTTGAGCTTCTTCATATTCGCCTGATGCATCTCGTCGCGCTTCTCAGAGGCCAGGCCCACTTCCTCGTTGACGGTGATGCCAAAAGAGCAAAGTGCACCCGCCGTCGAGTAGAAGTTCTGCTTCTGTGGGATATTCGCGTTCTCGTCCATAAGCTCCAGCTCCACGGCCTCACAGCGCGTTAGCACCTTGATCTGTGGCAAGTGGCGACGCAGGATGTCCTGGGACTCGGCATTCTGGGCGAACAAAGTGAGATGCGGATGGTGGCGCTTGCTGATCTCGTTGCGACTTTTAACCTGCCGCACGCTCTGGCAGATGTTGACCATTTCGTTGACCTCATCCTCCAGCTTCTGGTCTCTTAATTCGGACAGCTTGAGTTCGACATTCATAGGCACGTGCTGCAGCAACTCGCTGGCCACAAAGGGTGTGAACGGGGACATGGCCTGCAGGCCCCAGCTGAGGCAGGCGGTCAGAGTGCCCACATGGATGTAGGCGCTGTCCTCGCGGTTGCTTATCGCCGTCTTGGTGGTCTCCTGCATGCACGTTTAAGAGGTAATTCACAAAGAATAAAGACACACACACTCACCAAATAAGTATCACAGAGATTTTGATAGAAAAACGTCTTCAAAGCGGCTGTGGCCACATGGAAATTGTAGTTGGTGAAGCTATCGGAGACAATAGACAAGGTTTCCGCCAGTCGGCCCAGGATCCAGCGATCCCACACACCCAGACTGACACCGTTGAGTGTCTCGAAATCCTTCAACGAAACGCCCAGTCCCTTGGCAGAGCCCATGGTGAACCGCATCGCCTGCCAGATCTTGTTCAGGAACAGCTTATTGGTGTAACAGGCGTTGACATCGAAGCTGATGAAGTGGCTCTTGATGTTGTGGCTCATCAGGGTGAAGCGCAGGGCATCTGTGCCGCATTCCTGAATGCCCTTGGGAAACATCTTCATCAGGCCAGCTGTGGAGGTCTTGAGCTCTTCGGGCTTGATGATGCCCGCCTCGCAGGACTGCTCCAGACCAGCCTTAAGGCTCTGCAGGTGTAATCTCATAATGAAAGTTATATAAAGTATCTTAAGTGGGTTCCTACCTCCAAGCTGGCGCCCTGCACCACCTGCTGGGGGGCCACAATGTTACCCAGACTCTTGGACATCTTCCTGCCTTGGGCATCGCAAACTATGCCATTGAGGAGGATCCTCTGGAAGGGCGCCTCGCCCGTCAACTTCAGGCCCATCATCATCATGCGTGCCACCCAAAAGAACAAAATGTCGTGGCCAGTCTGCATCAAGTCCAGTGGATACCGCTCCTTGTAACTCTCATCCGGCCAGCCGGCCACGGAGAACGGCAGCAACGAGGAGGAGAACCAGGTGTCCAATACGTCTGGGTCACGTGTCAGAATGAATTGATCGCTGCCTACCAATTGCTTGGCCTTCCGACGGGCATCTTCTTCGGTGAGCGCGGCCACCCAGTGGCTGGTGCCGTTGGCGGAGTCGGTCACCTGGTAGGCTGGGACTTGGTGACCCCACCACAGCTGCCTGGATATGCACCAGTCACGACTGTCCTGCAGCCAGCGTTCCCATTCCGTTTCAAAGCTCGGCGGATGGATCTGCAAACGGCCGCTGTGAAGCTCGGAGAGGGCATCCTGGGCCAGATCCTTGCACTTGAGGAACCATTGCGGCTGGATCATATACTCGATGATGTCCTTGGAGCGCGAGCAGACGGGCAACTGCATGCTGTGGGCGCGCACCTCGCGCAGTAGCTCCATTTCCTCCAACTTATTGACGATCAGTTCTCGCGCCTCGAACCTGGGCTTGTCCTTGAACTCCGGATGCGTCTCCGTCACAAGGCCAGTTTCGGTGAAGACCTGACGCGGCACCAGCTTGTGGCGAGTGGCCACCTCAAAGTCGAACTTGTCGTGGGCGGGCGTGATCTTCACAGCTCCAGTGCCGAACTCCTGGTCCACAGCGATGTCAAAGATCAGCGGTATGGTGTCGTCGCGGAAGGGATGCTTCAGCTTAACCTCCTCCCTGTTTCGATATTTGCTGTAGCGCGGATCCAGAGGATGCACGGCGACGGCTACATCGCCCAAAATGGTCTCCGGTCTGGTGGTGGAAACTACAATCTCCTCGGCACTGCCATCCGGCAAAGTCTCACCATCGACGACGCGATAGGCAAAGTCGTAGATCCGGCCAAAGAGCACGTTCCGCTCGTAGCCCGGAACGGGGATCTCCATCGGCTGCTTGATGTCCAGCAAATCAACCTCAATATCGGAAATGGCTGAGCGCAGGGAAGTGGACCAGTTGACCAGGGAGTTGCGCCGGACAATGAGACCCTCTTCGAAGAGTCGCTCAAAGGCCACATTCACGGCATGCGCCTGCTTCTCATCCATCGTGAAGTACTCGCGCTCCCAGTTGAGGATGCAACCTAGTTGTCGGAGATCCTGCACGATACCTGCACCCTTTTCCGCCTTCCAGCGCCACACCTCATCCAGGAAGGCCTGCCGTCCCAGCTCTTGGCGCGTTTTTCCCTGAGCAGCGGCAATGGTGCGCTCTACCACCACTTGGGTGGCTATACCAGCGTGATCTGTGCCCGGCACCCAGTCCACCTCATAGCCCAGCTGACGGCGCTCGCGAGCAATCACATCCTGCACGGTGGCCATCAGAGCGTGCCCCAAATGCAGATTCCCGGTGACATTTGGCGGCGGTAGCAGCATGCGGTAGGTTCCACGCTTGCAGGCTCCGCTCTTTGGCTTGGCTATGTCCGCCTGGCGATTTTCCCGCTCCCAATAGGCTTCCTCCACCGGCTTGGGCTGGTATCCAGCGGCCAGAGGCAGTTCCTTAGATGCATCTGGCGGTGGATAGTCAAGAATCCTTTAGCCGGCGCTGGATTTGTGAATGAAAACCGCGAAGACTCACCTTTAGCTGTGCTGAAGTACAGGTAGGACACCCTTGGCGGGCAGAGGTATTGGTGTTTAAGAAGTTTTCGGCTGAAATTTCGAATTATTTGCATTTTTATTAACTAAAATTGTTATTTGTTATGTCAAAATAACAGCTGAGCCCGACTACTTACGATACTATCGATAGACTACGGCTTCGATAGCGATATCAATAAACTGGGCGCCAATTTTAGTTTCAGCTTCAATCGAGCTTTTAAACTGAATCTGTTGAGATGAAAAACGTTTTAGAAAGCATAAAAAAACCTTTTTATGACTTTTTTAAAGTTATTTCCAAATTAGTTTTTTAGTAGAAATAATACACAAAAAGTGACTAATATTTATTGATAAAGATAAGTTTAAAATCAAAATTCCCATTGATATAAAACATTTTATGAATTTTAAATACACCGCATTTTATGGATTCTATTCACATGAGCTGTAGTATTCGATCAATCGATCTGCCTCTCGAAAGCCCGCCTCCGTAGCGCCGTGAACCGTGGAAAAGTGCCTCTGGCTGGTGGCTTCACCCGCAAAGAGCAGTCTGGGATGACCGGTGGTCCCCATAACCGGCAACGCCAGATCCGATGGCCCAGTGTCCAGTTCGTCGGCTCGCATGGTTCGATAGCTGTAGCTACCTCGGAAGTTTGGATTCGAGAACCACTTGGAACGCAAGAAGCGATCGGGCGGCGGAACCTCGAAGCTCAGGAACTTGCCGAAGAGCCACTGCAGGCCGGAGAGGACTATATTATCTGTGAGTAACTCCACGCGGCGACCATGCAGACCGCCAATCCAGACCAACAGCAGGCGTGGTTGGTGTTTGATCTTGTGGATGCCGGTTATGCCCTCCAGCCAGGCAAACTCCGAGCAGCGGAGTTCCTTCACCTCCTCCTCCCGCCACAAGCAAAAGAAACCGACAAAATCGTCGGGAAATGGCTGCTCCTTGAACTCCAGGAACAACTTGTCCACGGTTCCCAGCTGGAGACTTTGGATAGCTTTCACCTTGGCCGGCGACAGGGGTGGATTAAAGAGCCGCTCATGCTGCTCCTGCAGGACACCCAAAGATGCAGTGCAGATGACATGATCCACGTTAAACACGTCTCCGTCCTCGCAAACCACTCTCACTTGGTCGGAATCTACTAATTCGATCTTGACTGCCTTCTTTCCGAGTCGGACGCAGCCCTCAAGTACCCCCAGCTCCGTGGGTTCATCCTCGCTGACCTTCATCAGAAGCCGGAGGAATCCCGCAAAGCCCTTGTCGCGCCAGTTGATCAACTGATCGCCACTGCACTTGTCGAGCTCCAAGTGCAAGCGGCCGGATACGTCGAACAGGTTATCCGAACCCAAAATGGAGCTCTCGTGTCTCGAAAAGAATTCCAACGCTTCGGCAGCCACGGCACTTTCCACCTCTGGCAGCTGCGACTTGATCTCCTGCCAGTAGTGCTCAGCCAGGTGGCTGCCCACGGATTCCTCTACTGCAGTGGATTCTTTTGGCATACTCATCGCTGCGATGCCATACAGCTTTTGGCCAAGTTCGAGGGGAATCACCTCCTTGTTGGAGCGCACCATGCGCACACCGCTGAAAAAGTCCCCTGTAAAGTCCATGAAATCGGTGTCCTTTACCATCTCGTAAACGCTGTTTCGATGCTGTCCGTAACACCATTGGGCGCCCAAGTCGATGACATTATCCCCAAACGGAACGGTGTATATCCGTCCGCCGATTCGGTTCTCCGCCTCGAGGATCTGCACGTTGCCAAAGTTGTTCTGCAGAAGCCGGGTGGCGGCAGCTATGCCGGAGACCCCGGCTCCAATTACCAGTATCCTGGAGGAGGCCCGGCACTTTTTCATCTCGATCTGGCAGTGTCGTCCGTCAAACAAGACAATCAATGCGCTACTGATCGGGATTTTGAGATGTAGCTCAACCTGGAGCATTGTTGAAGCTGCATTTCCATGGCTTCCGTTGCGGTTTCAAGTCACCACCACCTGTTGCATGCGCACCACAAAAATGTAGCATTGAGTAAACTGGGTCAGCTAATCTTAGACCTGACATTTTATTTATTAAAAAAGAAAAACTTAAGAAGCTGAGCCAGAAAGTTGGGTCCACTCTCAGAAACAAGATCTTGAAGTAATCTCTCTAATTTGAGGATACATGAATTATTAAATTAAAAATAAAATTAAGCTAAAAACTTTAATAGAGTACCAGTTTTTTATTATAACAGCTCATTCTTTAATTACTTTAATTGTAATTTAAAATACCCCAATTCATTGAAAAGTAACGGTTCTTTCGCAAAGTCGGGCTTTTCGCAACAGTTCGCGACGGTCACACCGACGCAAAAGCTCTTCAAAAACAGAAAACAGTCGGACGGAAACAGAAAAGAAAGAAATGCAATCTGGGCAGTGAGCGGGGGCGTGAAGCGTATTTATCAATTGTCCGGAACGAGTTTAGGGGATTGCCGCCGATCAGCAGTGCTGGAAAATCCGCCCAAACCGCAGCCAGCGCCCGTACAGCCCCCACCAGCGGCTGGTTCAAAAACGTGAGAGGAAGGCGGGAGAACACCGGGAGAGAGAAGCAGGAGGCCAGGAAGCGGCGACAACAGAAGCAATCAAGTGGCACAACGCAGGAGCAGGGAGCAGGAGCCGGGGTTTGGCTGGTGGCCAGGCAAAGCACGATGCTAAAAGTTAATTAGTTTGAGCGAAATCAAATTGGACACCCCGCAGCGGCTGCTGGGGTTGTGGTTGTTGTTGTCGTTCTCCCGACTCCGGGCGGGGTGTTCGCCATGGAATTCGCCGACCTGATAAAGACCCCCAAGCTGGACGGCGTCTTGCTGCACGATCCAGGGCAGGCGGGGACAGGTACGGGTGCGGGTGCACCCACGGTGGGGACGTTATGCATCACCGGACATCATCTGCTGCTGAGCGCACGCCAGGAGAACAGCCAGGAACTGTGGGTGAGTGCAAAGCCAATGTGCTTCGGCTCCAATGGAGCGTAAGGTTGTCAGGGACTAATTGAATTTCCTTCGCTTGGTATCGTAACCCCTTCCAGCTGCTGCACAAGAACATCGACAGTGTGGAGAAGAGGCCCAGTCTGACACAGAACATTGTGGTCGGCGGCATAATCACACTGAAGTGCAAGGACCTGCGCATCATCTCGCTGGAGATCAAGAGTGCCAAGGAGTTTTTCAATGTGGCCACTTCGCTGGAGGCACTCAGTGCGATACAGAACACCGAGCTGCTGTATCCTTTCTTCTACAGGCCCATGTACACCATCCTCGAGGACGGCTACACGATGTTTAGGTGAGGCGTAGGCAGTGCCAGCAAATGGGCCACAATTCAATTATCCTCCTCCTCCTCCTCCTCCACACACACAGGCCCGAGCTGGAGTTCGCCAAGCTCATCAGCGGTGTGGGCATGGGCGGTGTTTCCTCGCCGAATGTGGCCAACATAACAATTTGCATGCCGTCAACATCAACGACATCGACGACACTGGGCAGTGGCGGTGGTGGTGGCATTCCCCATCCCCTACAGAACGGCTATGCGATGGACGCCCTCCAAGGTGGTCTGGGTGGCGGTGGCAGCGCAGCCATCGCCTGCGAGTGGCGCATCAGCAACGTCAACAGAGACTTCAGCGTCTGTGCCACATATGGCGCCACGCTAATTGTACCTAAAGCAATTACGGACGAGCAGATAGTGCTCTCCGCCGCGTTCCGGGACGGCGGACGCTTCCCAGTGCTCAGCTACAGGCACGAGAATGGAGTAAGTTAATGCAGCCACGCCCGCAAATTCGATTAGATAAATGCACTAAATGATTCACCACTTTTTTAAACAGGCCACACTGATGCGCAGCTCCCAGCCGCTGTCGATTCAGGGAATCAAGCGCTGCCGGGCTGACGAGGCCATCCTCAATCTGGTCCTTGGGCGCAGCAGAAAGGGCTTTATCGTGGACACCTGGGGCAAGGGCAAGTCCAACACGGAAACGGACCTGCACTATTCGCAGTGGAAGAAGGTGAATCGCTCGATCGGAAATGTCAGCTCGCCGGCTTCCATTTTGGACAGTTTCTCACGGCTAATAGAGGCCTGCAATGATCTGAGCTGCAGCACGGACAAGTGGTTGTCGCGACTGGAGGGCAGTGGTTGGCTGAGTCTGGTGCTTAACTCGCTCAATGCCTCCTGTGTGGTGGCCCAGTGCCTGGATCAAGAGGGCAGCCCTGTGCTGGTGCACGGGGCCAAGGGCCTGGACTCGACGCTGATTGTCACCTCGCTGGTGCAGATCATCCTCAATCCCGACTGCCGTACTGTTAGGGGGTAAGTTGATACATCAGCTAAGAGGAGGAGTTACTAATATTTCTGGCTCACCTATGCAGTATTCAAGCGCTCATTGAGCGCGAGTGGATCCAGGCGGGACATCCCTTTGCCTCCCGTCATCGGTACTCCTGCTATACCCCAAGTCAGACGCGCCAGAAAACCTCTGGCGCCACCTTTGTGCTCTTCTTGGACTGCCTCTACCAGCTGTACACCCAGTTCCCCTGCAGCTTCGAGTTCAGCACGCAGCTGCTGATCCTCCTCTTCGAGCACAGCCACTTCTCGCAGTACGGCACGTTCCTGTGCGACTCGGAGCGGGAGCGTCGGGAGCTGAATGTGCACACGCGGACTACGAGCTTGTGGTCCTACCTGAACCGGCCGGACGTCCTGCAAACCCTATTGAATCCCCTCTACGAGCCCAATGCCAGTGTGATATGGCCCTCGGTGGCGCCCATCAGCTTGGAGCTATGGAGCGGTGAGTAATGCGTGTGTTTCTGCTGTAGTTAATGGTTACTTATCAGAGATTTGAATCACCCGCAGATCTCTATTTGCGTTGGGTGATAGATCAGCGCAGCTGTGCCACAGTCATGTCTCAGATTCAGGAACTGGTGACACGCGAAAAGGAGCTCAGAACTCAGGTGAGTAGTATAGATCGCAAATAACGAAAGGATTATCTAATCGTAGCCCTTTCAGGCCCTCAAACTACGTAAGCAGGCCCTGGAGCTCGGCCAGGAAGTGTCGGAAATGATGAGTGGCAGTGCAGACGATGCATAGGAAAGGATGCCTACCTCAGCAGCACCTCTCTATCTCTTTTATCTCTATCTTTCTTGCATGATATACATTTATTTTTGATACGTTCTGTTGCAAGATTTCGATAATTATTAAAGCAAATAGATAGCAACACTAGGGTTAGGTCACTTAAAAGTTCCATTTACAAGAAGATTTAACTCAATCTTGCAAAGACCTAATAATAGCAAGATGAGTAACGCCACTTGAATTTTTTGTAAAGGCTCCAAGCTCTCTTGAAAAACGGAAACTAAAACGCAGGATCTGATTTTGGATTCACCTCGAGCACAACTCACTCAATTTTAGGCATATGTATGTCCATTTTTACCGAAAACTATAAATCTACAGGATAACGACAAAGTGAAACGAAAAATAAAACGGAAACTCTTGTACTACTCTGTAAATCGCTCTCTAATCTCAGATTTATGAAAAACTGAAACTGCAACTGCACATGGCATTAACTATCAAATAATTTGGGTCAATTTTTGACGCATTTACATTTATGGAATTTTTAGCGCATAAGACTCCGAGAATTACCTATGAATAGTACTTACCTCTCGGATCGATCAAATTTAGTATTGTATAAATTCAAAAGATTTGCCTTTTTGTATGTACATTTTTGATTAAATCGTATAAATCGGAAGCTTCAAAAGCGTTTTACATTTACAATTATGCTGTGCATGCGTTGATACACACTAAATATGCAAAAACATTACATATATTGTACATTATACACACCTCTATTAATGTTTTGTAGCTGTTATCCCCCACTCTATAGTATGTGTGTTTATTTCGGATTGTGATCGTATATTTGAAATGGCAGAAATTTGTATGTAATTTATATTCAGATATTTACATATTTCTATTGTGCGTATTTTGTGTAATTATTCGCTTAAGTGCAATAAATACATGTTAATTTGCAGACGGGTGTACTGAATTTTCTACTCATGGAGGGGTTCTTCTAGGAATTTAAGCCCAACAAAAACGGGGAAAATTGGGTGTCAATATCGTATTGATAGACTCGTAAAATCATAAATCACATAACAGTACATTGTGCCATCCTTATCTTTAGTCTTTTTCTTACATACAACACAGATTGACAGCTTCTTGGAACCGAGAACAGGAATCCTGTTTTAAAAAAAATACCTTATGTCAGGTTTTCAAAATATTTAAACTTAAAAGTGCTATAACCTAAATTCGATTTATTTTTTCTAAACAAACGTTACGTTACGTTTTTGGTCTCCGAGATATCGTGTCTTGAAAAATGTCCATATAAATTCAAAAGACGATATCTCGAAGATCCATCAAGATTTTTTCAAATTTTAAAAGCTGGTTGTACCTTATGTTGGTGGTACCTTATGTTACCAAGTATTTTCTGAGGTCGGACTTAAGTTCATTCCATCGAGTAATATTCCGGTTCTTTGTTTTGCGATTTTTTAAGATTTTGCCATCCTTTGTGATTTTTAATTGAAAACTCTTCTGCTTTGTATAAAGAATTTGTTTATTTTTCGCTAGACTCATATTTATGACAACACTTATGTTTCCTGCTGTTTTTGGGCTCACTATTTATTTTTCGCTGTATATAAACGTATATAAAACTCACTTTAATTCGATTACAAATAATCCCCAAAAAATCGAAAACAATAACAAAAGGTTAGTTGAAAGCAAATGTTGGTGTGTTTGTTGAATTTAAAGAATGAACTGAAGAGCAGAGGGAACGAGGGGAAACGAGGTGCTGAACCCTGTAGCTGCTGTCTTAGTTCGACGCCTCGTCCTCCAGGAAGAAGAACTGGCCGGATCGCTTCTGTTCCGTATCCTTGACCGAGTTGTTCTTGTTGATGCGGGGCCTGAAGTTGTTGGGGTCGCGTCGGAAGGTGATGCCGAGCAGTTCGAGGAATCGGTTCATGCCGTTCAGCAGCGACTGGGGCGAGTAGGCCGTCGTCTTGACAGAGGGCTGGCCTTCAATAACAATGACACGGTCGGCAAGGTAGGTGGCCATGATGAAATCGTGCTCCACCACAAATCCTGTCTTCTTGGCGTGCAGAATGTACCTAAAAGCAAGCGGAATTCCCATTGGGTTAGCCTTTAATTAATTAGCAAGCTTTGTGGAACTTACCGCTTGATAACCTTGGCGGCCACCAGACGCTGCTCCGAGTCCAAGTAGGCCGAGGGCTCGTCGATGAGGTAGACATCCGCCGGCTTGCCCAAACACAAAACCAAGGCCACGCGCTGCAACTCACCACCAGAGAGGTTCTGCACCTCCTGGTCCATAATCTCCTCAATCTTCATGGGCTTCATCACATCGGCAATGAACTGAGGATGCACGTACGCGTCACGGATCTTGTCGTGCAGCAGATGACGCACATGGTTCTGGAATTTCGGAGAAATCTTCTGCGGCTTGTACGAAATGTTGAGCATGGGCAGATCCACCTGGCCGTCGGGCTGCAGGTTTCCGGCCAGCATTCGGATGAACGTCGTCTTGCCCGTACCGTTCTCGCCCAGCAGCACCAGGATCTCGGAGTCACTGAAGTGACCCTGCTCCACGGTCAGCTCGAACTTGCCCAGCGTCTTGACCATGGCGGGATACACGTAGTGGTTCATGCGCTTGATCTCCTCCTCGGTGGCCGACTCGGAGACCTTAAACGTAAGGGACTCTGTGCGGAAGCGCATGTTCTCGGTGGGCACGAAGCCGTCAAGGAAAATGTTGATGCCTTCGCGGACGGAGAAGGGCATAGTGACAACGCCATAGCAGCCGGGCACTCCGTACAGGCAGCAAATAAAGTCGGACAAGTAATCCAGCACGGACAAATCGTGCTCCACAACAATGATGAACCTAAAACGAGTTTAATTAAGCATCAAACAGCCGAGAGAATCTGGCCAGGATCACACTTACTTTGTGGGATGCAGGAGTGATCGAACAGTCAGAGCAGCGTTGAGACGCTGCTTCACATCCAGATACGAGGACGGTTCGTCGAACATGAAGATATCCGCGTTCTGAATGCACACCATGGCGATGGCGAAGCGCTGAAGCTCTCCACCAGACAGCTGCGAGATCTCTCGATCCCGAATGTGCGAGAGGTCCAGCATGTCGCAGATCTTTGTCTGCAGGTCGCGCTCGTCCTTCTTGTCCAGCAACTCACCGACAGCGCCACGGACCGCCTTGGGGATCTGATCCACATACTGCGGCTTGACCAGCGCCTTCAGGTTGTCCTCGAGGATCTTGGTGAAGTAGTTCTGCAGCTCAGAGCCGCGGAAGTAGCTAAGGATCTCCGTCCAGTCGGGCGGGTTGGCATACTTCCCCAGATTGGGCTTCTGCTTGCCCGCCAAAATCTTCAAGGCCGTGGACTTGCCAATACCGTTCTGTCCCACCAAGCCTAGCACCTCGCCGGGTCGCGGAATAGGCAGGCGATGCAGCTTAAAGGAGTTCTTGCTGTAACGATGCGTTGTGTGCTTGTCCAGGTTGCTGGGCAAGTTGATGATTGTTATGGCCTCGAAGGGACATTTCTGGGGGAGAAAAGAAAAATTAGATTATAGCTCGGGCAGACAGACAGCTAACCCACCTTGACACAAATGCCGCAACCGATGCACAGCTCCTCGGACAGCGAGGCAATCTTGGACGTGGGCGTCACCTCGATGCAGAGCTTGCCCATGCGCACCACCGGGCAGGTCTTCTTGCACTCCTGCCGACACCGCTTGGGCTTGCACTTGTCATCGCTGACGATGGCAATACGCGTCTGCTTGTCCGTCTCTTCGTTCTCCTTTCTGCGCGACATGCTGTGTGGAAGAGAAGTTAACAAGCGGAAAGCGAACAATTAGCCAGCTGTTCTGCTGCGATGTGTATTCGTTCCTAATCACTGATCTGTATGGCAATCAGTCCACTGTCAACGTTGCAAAATCCACAGCCCCGGCCGTCAAAACAAATCTGGTGCACCGCTCTATGGGAGGCGGGGCAGCTGGTGCGGGGGCTGCGTTCGCCTGCTAGTGAAAGTATAACCTCAAAGCGTGGCCAAAACAACGGTTTTCCACGCTGAATTTTCTTCGTTTGACAGGCGGTAGGCGTTGGCCTAAGTGTCCTCGTTGACAGTGTTTAGAATTCTTTGGGTTTTACCTGCGAACTAGGCCGAAATTGTTGTAAAACAGACAGAACGCACGCTCTTGCGTGTCAGCCAACAAGTTTCAAAAGGGGGGACTTTTGAAGGGTTACTCAACACTACCCCAGATAGAGATGTGATAACTCGACTATCGATAGCTATGAGAATAGGTTTTTGTTTTTCCAATACAATTAATAAACTTTTTTTTAATTAAAAATTATATTAGCAAGCATATTAAATTTATAAAATTGATTTTAAAAATTCATTGACTCTTCATAAAATCCTTAAATATAGTTTTCATTGAAACTTGAAAGGCTTTTGCTTGCCGATACATATTGCCAAGTCATGTTGATAATATCGATATCGCTATGTTTTTGACAATCCCAACTGGCGACCCATCCCTAGTTTTTACACGTCGTTGATTTTTGTTGGACTGGACAGGCTTAAAAATGGTCGTACAAGATGATACCATAAGTTCAGGGGAGCCCGAGAAGACGGAATCTGTGCCGGTGGTGCCTGAGCAGGCCAAGATCTTCACGGTCGAGAGTGAGTACGGCGTGGGCTCCGTCCAGTCTGGGGCCAATGGGACGCTCAGCACCGCTCCCTTTAACCTAAAAGTCTGTATGCTAATTTATGTGAACTTTCACTCTCGCTGTAGTCCTGCACATGATCAAGGATGCCCAGCAGCAGCATGGCCTGCGTCACGGCGACTTCCAGCGCTACCGTGGCTACTGCACCCGCCGCATACGTCGTCTGAGGAAGGCACTGAAGTACCCGCAGGGCGACAAGCGACACTTCAAGCGACGTGACGTGACCATCGGTCAGTTGACAGGCAAGAAGGCCGACGAGCGTTTTTTCCACATCCCACTGATCAGCGCTGAGCGGGCCTGGGCTTATGCCATGCAGCTGAAGCAGGAGTCCAACACGGAGCCGCGAAAGCGCTTCCATCTGATCAGCAAGCTGCGGAGGGCCTGCTTCTACGCCCTCCAGCTGCAGGAGTTGTGCAATGTAAGTGGCTGTATGTCGAAGGGGAAGTTTATATAAAGTTTAATTGATCTTTATCCCGCAGACGGAGGCCTTCGATGCCCGCACGAAGCTGGAATGCGAGGCCTACGTGGCCTGGATGCACGGCAGCCTGCACTTTGAACTGCAACTGTGGAAGACGGCTGGCGAGCACCTGAAACGCGCCCAGGTGGTGTACGAGAACCTGGCCAAGGCCTTGCCCGATGACGAGCAGGAGCTGTACCGGGCAAAGGTGAACGAGTTCACGCCCAATCTGCGCTACTGCGCCTACAACATCAGCGGCGGTGCCACCAGCGGCGGCAAGATCGACGAGATCCTGGAGCTTCGCGCCCAGGGAGTGCTCGAGAATCTGGATGTGCTGGTCAGCCAGACGAAGACGGAGAGCAGCGAGGGCCTGCAGACGATCGACTGGCGCGGTCGCAAGGTCACCGTGCGTCCGGAGAAGGTGCGCCTGTTCCTGCTTAGCGCCCAGGAGCTGGACAAGTCACTGGCGAAGGCTACCAAGCCGGATTCCAAGATCGAGTTAATCGAACGCATTTTGATGGACTGCAAGGACGCCATTCAGGCGGTGCGGGACGAGATTAAGCAGGATCCCAAGCTGCGTTCGCTGACCACAGGCCAGACAGTGTCTGGAGTGCAATATCTTCTGGCCTACTTGAGCTACATCCGACACAGCCGCACGTTGCAGCGCAATCTGTGCCTTGTGGAGCAGGTAATTCTCGAGGAAACTCATTAACAATCAACGCTAATACGATTCCTTCCAGGCAAAGCTCAACTTTGACGATCCCAACCAGCAGTCTCAGCAGAACGTTGGCGACGGCAAACGCGTGCGGTCCCAGGATCTGGCCCGCCTGTACGAGATCATCCTCCAGAACGTGACGGAAATGCAGCAGATCAACGGCATGGAGGACGATGCCCAGTACCAGGCCGAGGTGGAGAACCTGGCCATAACCTTCAAGGCCTTCCGTTGCTACTACATTGCCCTCACCCTGATTGATATGAAGAAGTGGAAGGAGGCGGTGGCGCTATACGAGCGTGCCTCCAACTACGCCACCGAGGCGCTCAAGGGCAGGGCCAGCGCGGAGTTCCAGCTGCAAGCGGAGCTCAAGAAGGTCGTGTCCACCATCGAGGGCTGCAAATTCTCCGCCCACGCCTACAGTGTGCTGGAGGATGATAACAGCGAGGAGGCCGGAACCACCACCAAGGCGCAGAAGACCACAAAACCGCTGTACGAACGCTTGTCGCTGTACAAGGAGGACCAGTCGCTGCACACCAAGACGCCCAACGTGTTCAAGCTCACCCCCGACATGGAGCCCATACCCTGCAAGCCCCTCTTCTTCGACCTGGCCATGAACTACGTGGAGCTGCCCTCGCTGGAGGACAAGCTGGAGTCGCCCGGCAAGAAGGCCGGTGGCGTTACCGGCTTCGTCAAGGGATTCCTCGGCTGGGGCGGCGGTGGCGGCAACAAGTGAGGCGACAACCCAGCACGGACCACGACCACCACCACTCTTCTGGAATTCCATGCATCCTTGTTACACTTATAAAGCCTTCAGATCCATGTCCATGCCGCGGTATGTCAGTTCTTCTTTATAAGTTCCTTGTTTTTTGGCTCGTAATCCCGCCAGATTTGTTTGTCTACGAACCCTTTTGTAAGTTTAAAAAAGTGAACAATTATTCGGTAATAAAGGAACCTTCAACGGAGCGCTAAAGTTCCTCTAAAGAGAAATCTATCATCTATATTTATCGAGAGTTAAATCCTAACGCTACGTGACTATGAATACTCTTTAAGGGTTCGTTACTCCGTGTGGAGATAACCCAGCTCGTAGAACTCCATCACCAGCTCCCGGACGCGCAGATGGTACTCCGACGTGAGGGTCTGGGTGCATTTGATCTCCTCCTTGCCGGTCAGACTGAGCTCGCTCATCACGTCCAGATTGGGCAGGTTGTTCGGATCAAAGGTGACGGCCGGCAGAATCCACATGCCGATTGCCAGGCCATAGTGCACCTGACGCACGTACTCGGCACTGAGGCGCTGAAGCGAAAACGCCTCGCAAAGTTCCTGCAGCCGTTCGGCAGCCGGACTGCCCTCCAGTTGGTGCATCAGTTCCAGGCCCAAGGCCTCGGAGTACGCGGCCAGCAGCGTGTCCGTGTGCACATCCCTCAGTTCCCTTCGCGTGCTGGTGTATATGAAGTGGAGTATATCGAACACGGGAGATGTCCTACGCATCGCTTGCAGGTCGAAGAAGATCACCTCTTCCGGCTCCGAGCGAAACATGATGTTGTTCACCCACAAGTCCCCGTGACAGATCACACTGAAGGGCGTCCTTGCCGTGGCGTTTATCTCGCGCTTCAGGTTCTCAAACAAATTGGGTCGCAGCTCATTGAGTAGGCGAATGGGCGTGGTCAGGCTGCCGTCGGAATTGGAGTCACCCAAACTCTCCAGGGCCTGCTGTACAGATGTATCCAATATGGTGGCATAGAAATCGGCCGCCTCCTCGCAATAAACGATCTCCTCGAGATGCTCAACCTCAGCGGAGAAGCTCACAGAGTCCAGTTCTTGGGCGGCCAGTGAGGCGGCGTGCAGTTGCGCCAGTTTCTTCAAGGATGGTAAAAGGATAAAGGATAGCAAATAAGCTTGGACGATTAACTCACCTTCATCACTAGGAGACAGTGACGCAGCTCCAGCCCCACCAACCGATCCCTCATCCGAAATCCCAAGGCCTTGAGGTCCTGCAGCACAATGATGGGCTCGCCGCTGTCCGGATCCCGGCGATCATGGCACTCCGCGATGTGGCACACCGGAAACAGCTGCTGTCGGCTGTGGGCGGCAAGGAGAGGAGCCAGGTGGCGATAGGCGTTGATCTCGTTGCTGAAGGCCTCCTCGCAACGGTAAAGCTGCCGGCGCGAGAGGCTCGCAATCTGGCGCTTCACAATAACGGTGACTGCAGAGTGGAGGGGAAAAGAGCCGAGGGTAGAAGGAAATGCAGAGCAAAACAAAAACAGTGAGAGCGTGAGCGACGAACAGCTGACGTTTGTTTACATCGCGGCCAAAGATTTATGAATGAAATGGCGCTGGGCCTTGTGTGCGGGAGAGCGAAGCGGCCGCCTCTCTCTCGCGTCGCTCTCTGGGCCTGCCTGTGTGTGTGTGCGTGTATGGGTGTGCGTGCTGACCTTTAGCGAATCTATATTACGTATACGCCGCATTGCATTTAGAATGCGTGGCACAAGGTCAACCCACTCGACGCCGTTGCCGCTCAGCGGTGCAAACAAAAGCGAAAAATCTGAACTACAAGCGCCTGCCTCTGTTTCTTACGGTTCTGAGTTGGTTATTACCCTCTGGAGCTACTCTAAGGGAACTAAAAATGTAAGCAACTGGTCTAAATATTAAGTTAATATTAAACGCCTATCAGATTATTTTCACCTATTTTGCATCGTTTATGCAATCTAATTCATATTCTGTTCATTATCTTTGCCTTAAAAACCTTATACGTTACATGACAATGTCTCCCCTGATACACTTCTTACCTATTTCCCTCATTGCCTCGTCCTCTGTGGCCTGGCTGATTGTCACCCGCTTGACCACGGACATGTAGTTGTCCCCGCTGCTGCTGCCGGCGCTGCACGAGATGTGGTCAATGCTAAAGGACACAAGCTTGCTCCGGCTAAACAGCTGCCGTAAGTGCTCGGCATTCTCCTCGTATTGATTGACAGCAGCGCCACTATTCACGGCCATTGCCAGGCCACTGCCATTGCTGCGCGAAGGTCCTGCAATCTGCATGGCCGCTGCCATTGTTTCCACTTCACTTGGCCGCCGCCCGCCTGTGAATGGCTGGCACTGGGCCTCTGGTGCTGCCAAATCGAGAGCTGACAGTGGCTTTCTGCCGCTGCAGCATTTTTTTTCTAGCACTGACACAATTGCGAATTCAGTCCAGGTCAACTTTTTCGGCCAATTATTATACAATTTCCGCTGGCCAAAGAAAAATTGGTAACACCTCAGCAGAGCACAGAGCACACACAACAAGCCCGCCCCGTCGAACAGCAAAACGTCGACTGGCGCAAAACTGCACTACAGCGATTTCACCGAGAGCTGCGAGAAACTGCATTGAGAATTGCTGAGAATTCAAGTGGGAAACCTCTGCGCTCTCGGCTCTCTCACCAGCTCTCGGTTCTAAATTGAAAAAATGCACTTTTCGAAAGCCGGTAGGAGGTGGTTCAGGGTCACAGCTACAGCTACGGTCGAAGCAGCAGTACTTTCACTCGGTCGTACGGTGCGTATACTTAATGTTTCAAAGCGGATGTTGCTCATACGCCGCATCGACCGAGAGTCGTTCGCATTGGCCCCACAAATTCGTTGCACTTGAAATTGCAACGGCTGCCCTTGGCAGGCGCTGCGTGTGGGTCGAGGCAATGTGCAATAAAAAACTAACAAATAAATACGTAATAAAAAGGGGGCTTAGTTTACACAAAAACATACAGTAATGGCTTCAAATAAAGCCTTTAACAAGCTCTTTATTGCGTTATATTAATTATTTATTTATTATATACTAGATAAGTAGTTGAATTCTGTTTCATATTTATTTAGCTTGTTGTTTCCTTAGAAGGTTAAAGAAGTCAGAGGCATTTGCTTCGAAATGTTTTTATTAAAATTAGTCTTATTCTGAATTATATTTTAGTGATTAGCTTAATTTTACATTAAAATGAGTTACTTTGAAAGCGAAAGAATATATTCTTTAAATACTTATGTTCCTTTTTCAGCTTCTAAAAAACTTTATTTAGGTCTTAAATGCTTTAAAAGTGTATTATTCATATAAAATAAGGCACTCATTGTTCTTCTATATATTTTTCTTGGAATCATCCGAGTTACAGCCATGGAGTTCCTTGAAATTTTCGGTCGCATAGCCGCAGACAAAGCCCAATAAAGTTCAAAGACCAAGCTCATTAACAGCAGCCGCAGCAGCCAACCCACACAATGCACGGGCCCGGCCAATTTGTTTATTTAATATGCATCCACAAAAGCCGCTAAATGGCCATTAATTAAATATCAGATCTGCCACGGCCAATAAATAAGAGACCACGACCACTCCCAGAGAGACGTCGGAACGAGCCCCGCCAAACAATGTAAATACCAATCGGCTATGCTACGCACCTGAGAGATCGGGAAAGTTCAAGGTTGCCAGCCAACCGGCGGGTGATGGTGATTATGCCAACTCTTCCACTGCGGGCAACTCCGGGCTAATGCTTCCGCCTTGGCAGATCGGTTGAATAACCCCAACTGGGACACCCCGACACTCCGATACCCGTGGCAAATTAGGGTCAAACATGTGCAGCCATCGAGCTTGGCTTGAAAATTAGACTCAACTTCGGCTGAGCATTAAATTCAGGGTCAATCTAGGCACTTTCGAAATATCGCACGGAGCCACGACTTGAGTCGGACATGGATTCTAAGCAAACTTGTCAATCATTGTTGTAATCGCTGTACTACATATACAGTGCATACACTGAGAGAAACCAATGGTGGCTTCAGAAGAGGTATTGAGTGCAACCAAACTAAAAGCTCCTACACAAATATCATTATTTATTTTGATATTATTGTCTTCCAGTTTAAAACATATAAATTAGGGCGCTAGTCACATTATATTTGACTAAAAGCTACAAATATTTTAACGATTTCAGTTTTCTTATTATTATTGGAGTATTTTATATTCTTATTTATCAATTCACATCATATCTTTACATCCTACCGATAAGGATTGTTTTTTTTATTAATATGCTCCAACTCACATCAGGTGCCCAAAGGTAAGGACACGTGTTTAATATTTGTATATTTTAGGTTAAACTTAATCCAAAATGCCTTTTTGGGGTTTTTAGGATTGAAGTACGTTATAGGAACTTTTTAAGCTATTTTCTCCAAGCATTTAAGTTCAGGAAATCTTATTATTATTTTCATAAACTCCCTAAATAGATAAACTCCTCAGGTTAACAATATTTGGGCATAATATATATATATTATTTTTCTACGTGACTATGTTGATATTAAAGAAATGGCAATGGTAACCTCTCATTATAAGATACCTTTTTTTCTGAGTACATGGAACTCAAACATATGAAAAATATACCTACATATATGTTCATATGTAACATCTGTGCGACTTTTGCCATGCGTAACACTGCCGGCAGGCAATCCAATCCAAATCCGACCTTTTTTGGGGGGCACTTTTATGGAGCATGAGAAACCGGAGGAGACAGACAGATATCATTGCTTTTAATTGCCCCGATCGCAGCGCCTAGGCCTAGGTCAGTCGCAATTGCAGTCTCCGCCATCTCGGGCTCAGTCTCGCAGTCTCTCTCTCAGCCTCAGCGCCATAATTAATTTAATAAAATGTAAAGCAGCCAGTTTGAAAAAAAAAAAAAATAAAATAACAAAACAAAAAACTTGACTCATTCTCGTCGCTCAGAAGCGACGACTTTGAGCGCGTTTCGGATTGGATTCGGTTGACTCACAACTTTTGAGTTCAACTCGTTTTTGTGGCATTCAACGGCAAGCGAATAAAAGTTCGCTGCCTCGAAATTCTATGATCAGTTTACAGTCTCAACTTCACCCAGACCCAGGTGTTCCAGTTTCGGTTAAAGGTGCCTTTGCCTTCCTTCTTCCCGCAGAGGATTAGCCCCCGCTGAAAAGTATCCATAACAAAGTGAGTGCCAAGTGCCGTGAAACCAAATCCCCTCCATTCGGATCGGTTGTGTGGGATCGTAACCTTGACTTTGGCTTTAATCAAAAAATAACAAATTTGACTCGGAATATATGTAATGGCGCCATTATACACACAGTGAACATATGCATTTAACAGTGGCTGTGATCTTGGAATTAATAAAGTGGAAAATGTGTGTGACCTTTTTAAAGGATATGAAATTATGTAAAAAAGGAATTGAATATTTAAATTATTAAAAATCATATCATCCCTTAAATTTGTCAAAGAAATTATTAAATGAAAATCTAAAGAAAATTAAAGAAAGAAATTAAACAAAAATAAGATTTCAAAATCAAAATTTGTTTTAATTAAATTTTAAATGATTTAAAGATTAATTTGAATTGTAAAAAATAATAATGTTTTTCCTACCTTTCGAGTTTGTTTAGATGGATAAAACTTTTTTCTTAAAATCTTAAATTATCAAAAAAAAAAATACTGCGATTAATGGATGTATCTAAATAATAATTTCCCTTACTTAAACTCCCTTTAAACATCTAAATTCATTATATAAATTAATGAAGAACTCCCAGAAAGACCACTGTGGCTGTATCTCTAGCCCGAGCTTGATTGCTTTGTTCCAAACCAAATTGGAGCACTCTACGTTTGACAATTAAAGCTCGCCATTCAGCCTGAGCTGCAGCCAGTCCAATTCTTATCAATAAAAAAGCCAGTTTCAGTTGCAAAAAGTTCACGGATTAGCAACTGTAACTCATTGGCGCAAATAGTCCGAGTCCGAGTGCGGGTTCGAGCCAAGATCTCCGCGCGCTGCCCACTCTCGACCATATGCGATAATTGATTTTCCCGTACATAATTTATGACGCACGAAACTGACAGCCGACTTGTAGATTAAAAACTGCCACTGACCGACCGACCGACCGGCGGACCGACAGGCGGCAATAAATCTGTCCATATCAGTTTATTAGAACGTCGGACAATATAATAATGCCAGCTCCTGCTCAGCTCCTTTTTAACCCCCTCTCACTGCCTCTCTGCAGCCAATCATCATGCTGACCGCCTGCCAAGTAGCGCTGATCGCCGGATGCTTGGCCACTCTAGCCGTGAGCTCCGTTCGGTCGCAGTTCTTCTACCACCAGGCGCTGGGCTTGCCTTCCACTCACTCCGCTTCTTACGAACCGGCCAATCCCTACCAGGGATATGCCACCGCTGATGCTCATCCTTCGGTGGTGCGGAATGCCCAATGGGAGGCCGAGCTGCCGCCAGAGCTCTCCAAAAGTGCGCGCTTCTATAATGATCCTGTGATTGCCGCCAACCTGGCCAAGGAGTCGCTGCTGACGAGAAAGGAAATGGCCGTGGTGCATCGTGAGGCTGAAAAAATACCCCGGGAACAGGTCTACAAGCTGTTCAAGAACGCCGGCTACCTGAATCGCAGATAGACAGCCGTCGCGTAGCCGAGCTGAGTTCCATTTCCCACGTGCCTTGTTGTATTCTAGCTTCTAAAAATTGTTAATATATTGTAAATACGATTAAATGTTTTTCTTTACATGTATAAAAGATTTTCATGGAATCAAAGTAGTGACTGACTAAGTTCTACATTTGCTTTTGGTATATAAATGCTGGAGGGGGGGAATCCTTCACTGAACATACAACTCAGCTCCGTTCCCGGGAAGCGTGGCAAAGACCACCTCGTTGAAGTCGTTGGGCTGATGGCGCTCCAGCAGATGGGATGGCAGCTGAGCATAGTAGTCCCGCTTCAGAGCCTTTATGTACGCATCCGCGGCTTCAACGGAATCGCACATGGCCACTATACAGCCGCCCCAACTGGAAAAGTACACAACAATTAATATAGGCACAGAATTGTACAGTTCTGTATAAGCTTACCCAGCTCCCGTGACACGAGCACTGACTTGCTGCTCATTGGATATGGCAATTAGACGCTCCACATCTGGATGCGAGCATTCGTAAAGCTCCCGGAGACTCTCGTGAGACTGGCGCATGAGCTCTCCCAGCTTCTTGGCATCCTCAAGACTGGGTCGCACAGCCAACTGCTCACAAATCTTCCGGAATTTGGCCACTCGACCAGTTTCTGTGAGGCCAAAAATAAAGTCAATAACTTGTGCGAAATGTAAGCGAGAGTTTTACAAGTAATATTTTTCAAGCTGGTAGAAAAACACTGTCAATGACTCATGAATTACCTCTAACTACTCGTTTAGCAATCAGGGATCGGAACATCTTATTTGCGATCCCTTTTTGCAATTAGTTAAATAAGCTAATTAATTGATTATAAATAATTTGTACTTAATTTATAAATTTAAAATATAAAATTGAATTTGTAAGACCCCAAACTCACCCTGAATAACGTGCAGGGCCCGCTGCCGCAGCTTGAACTGTTCCATGTGCCGCGTGTTGGCGGACAGAAACTTGGTCTCCAGTTCCTGCTCCGTGATGCCCAGCTCCTTGCAGATGTCCGCTCGCGTATAGTTCCATTTGGTGAGGTTGTCCTTGATCAACTTCTCGAATGTTTCGTTGTCCATTTGGCAGGCCTCCTCCAGATCGATGAAGCGCACAATGTCCTGCCAGTTGGCCAGACCCTTGTGCTTGGCCAGCCAACGCGTGGCCAGTCGGCACTCCACCACCCGTTCGTTGTAGTCCGATGAGGCGGCCTTGTTTTTCTGCGCCAGACTGTTGGCCACCACAAAGCACTTGCCCGCTGGCAATGTCACCGGAGTGCCCTTGAGCTTGGGATGGAATTCGATGTGATGGGCACAGCCGACGCGACCCAAGTAGGCGATGGCCTGGTCCATGCCACCGCTGTGCGTGCCAATGTATTGCTCACACTTGGCCGAAATGGAGGCCAGCTCCCGGCGATCCAGCTGCTTGCCCTGAACATGGGCCGTGGCCAGAACAGCGGAGCTGACCATGGCACTGGAGCTGGAGAGACCGGCGGCCAGGGGCACGTTGCCGTCCACAGCAATGCGCATACCAATGGATTTCCATTGGCTGCCCAGATTCTCCTGGATGCCCTTGATGCCGCACAGGAAGTAGTTGTACCAGGCGGGACCTCCACTTTTTGGTAGCTCAATTCTGGCATTGGAATTTATTAATGAAAAGCTTTGTTATTAGATCAATAACACTCACTTGAGAGTCTTTAGGTCCGCATCATAGCCCTGGAACTTGGCCTCCTCCAAATTCCTTAGCTGCAGCTGGCTGTCAGCAGGATTTTTGGCCACTGCCAGGAAGATGCTTTGGCTCACAGCCATGGGCAGCACCGAATAGCCGCAGTAGTCCACATGCTCCCCAATGATGTTGACTCTGCCACGATTGCAAGTAAAAGTTAAAAAAAATTAACAACAATTAACAACGTAACCAACCTTCCTGGAACACGAACGTAGAACTCGGGATCTACTCCGAACTGCTGCTTGAAGAAGGCGCCCAGGTTCTGGACACGTTCGTAGATCTTGGAATTCGGCTGAAGCTTCTCCGGTGCCACGAACTGAACGCCGCCGGCATCCGCAGCCCTAGCAGTTCCATTCCCGTTGGCAGTCATGTTCACCTGTCGGCGGTTGAAATTTTAATAACACTTCATCATCATTCCAGCAACCGTAGCTGGTGCGACGAACCGTAAACGTGTCGCAAAACAACTCGTTAATCTTTATTTACTGCCCAAAACACATTATCATACGTAAACAAACCGCACACACACACACGACACGTTGCGTCGTTGCACCTGTACGTCAGCGAGGGTGTGCAAAAATTAGCTTATCAGGCCGGTGCTTACCTTATCAGAATGTCGAAGTAGCTATTGGCACACAAAGTGGTGAACTAACATGTTATCGGTTGGGGAAGCAGTAAGCAAAGCACTGAAATCCCAGATTGAGAACTTATTTAGCGCTTTAATTGGAAAAAACAAAGTTCAAAAATGCACTCTGCCGGCAAATGAGAGAAGGGCGTGCGAGAGCGAGAGGGCCAAGGCTAACAGCTGTCTATTTAGAGTGGCCAAAGCGTGCGAAAGCTTCTCTCAGGACATGAACGGGATTTTGGTACCGTTACAATTTGTTTGTTTCTGATATCGTCAAAATAGATAAATTTAATTTAACCCTTAAAAACATAAGCAATGAAAACAACTACAACAATTTGCTGTTATCTCACATCAAGCACATATTTTAACATTTGTTTTAATAACATTTCAAAATACCGTTGCATCACTTGTTGTTCACATTACAAATTAGACCTTGATAAAAATTGCAATTGTTTAAGAGTTTTGCTTTTTTGCCGATACATACCCAGAAAATTTCTTATCTTTCTCTTTATGAGGTCAAATTAACTTGGAGCGGTTCTCAGGCCTTATCACAGAAGTTCTAGTTTTCGGTGTGAGCACGTCTCGCGTTGCGTTCCATCAAGCAACTGAGCAATCCGACCCGTGCCGTTTCCGTTTTTGTTAGGTCCGGAATTCATACGGTTGGACGTCTTTATGGGAAACCAGCTTGGTTTCAACTTGTTTAGTTGCTAATAGAGTACTTAAATGTTTTCATTTTAGAAGGAAAAGTATTAATTAGTTGTAATTTTTTATTTGAATACCAATGATATCCATCTTAGCGATGCCCTACTGTAAAGGGGGTATCAGTAGGAACTTGTTGAGAGTTTTGTTTGTTTTAATGTTGCTGTCTTCACCGTTATATAGGTCAAACGTTCTTCATAATATACACACCAATGCTCTCTGGCTTGCGTTCTGTAAAACAGGTTTCTGAATTTCTATCACCTTAAAATGTGGTTTTTGGCCCCCACTTAAAGAAAGGCCATTACCTTGGTCATCATTTTGTCATTAAACTGAAGTATTTGCTCAGATGATAAGATTCAAAGTGTTTGTGCAATTAAATCATAAGTGAAATATGTGAATCTAATAAAGATAAGATTAAGCATTTTAAAAGAAAATATATGTATAAAAACTATTCTCGAAAAAAACAGCTTGAATGTTTCAAATCAGTTAAAACATTGTTTATATTTTTGATTTTTAAATAAATTCCGTTGTCATACATACTTGCCAGATGGTAAACAGCCACCTGAAAGCGCTGCCAGCTCGTTTTTCGCCTTCCTAAAATCGATATTTTTATAGAATCGATAGTCTCAATATTGAAATCGTTTTTTTTGCCATCCCTATCATCACTTGAAAGATATTTGTTTTTGAAAACGGATTTTCCCGAGCCAGAAAAGTGCAAATTACCATTTGCACCTGCACCCAAGTAGCACCTGGCGTTGGCCCCACCGCGGAGACAATCGAGACAATGTCGAGCTTGCAGCGCACGATGCTGAAGGGCAAATTGCCACCCACAATTCCTGGCGGGCGCATCGGAAGAGCGTAAGTGCTGCTGCTGCTGCGAAGGAGGGATGAGGCGTACGCGGTTACCACCTAATTTGGCTAATTGCAGGGACTCCTTCAAGAAGTCGCGCATCCGCGACTACAAGCCGGGCATGTGGAACGAGTTCTTCGCGGAGAAGGAGGACGTCACGGTGGATGAGCAGCGTACCTTTCGGGTCTACCGCACCAAGCAGCCGGATAAGCCGGGACCAGTACTGCTTTTGCTCCATGGCGGCGGCTATTCGGCGCTCACCTGGGCGCATTTTTGTGTAAGTATCTGGGAAATTTGCTACGCGTTGAGGTTGTTTATTAATTGGTTATTTGATTAACTACGCCCACCTGTAGTCGGAGGTAACGAGTATGATCCACTGCCAGTGCCTGTGCATCGATTTGAGGGGTCACGGCGATAGCAAGGTGGATGACGAGGACGATCTTTCAGCGGATACGTTGGCCAAGTGAGTTTATTCCATCTGAAATCTAAAGAATGAACAAAGTTATAGAACCAGTTTTTTTTTAAGGTTTTGTTGCAATAGTTTATAATTAAAAAATATGTTTCTAAAATGTTCCTAATTTTAACCTTCGGTAAGAATTTAGTGACCTTTATATTGGTTTTTTCTTACATGTATATATTTGAAAACAATGACGTAATCCCATTGGTAAAATGTATATTATATAAACTGTTTTTTTGTATTTATTATTTAAATTATTTTTTTAATTCAAGTTTTTTACAAACACTACACAAATACCCACATTTTAAAATTGATGTTGAAATTCCCTTAAAACAGAGACATTGCCGACTTGCTCCTGAAGCTTTACCCCGAGGATATGCCACAGGTCTATGTCGTTGGCCATTCGATGGGCGGCGCCATTGCCGTGCACTTTGCCCACATGGCTCTGGTGCCCAATTTAATTGGAATAACCGTCATCGATGTGGTGGAGGGCACTGCCATGGAGGCTTTGGCCAGCATGCAGAGCTTCCTGCGCTCCCGTCCAAAGTATTTCCAGAGCATACCAAATGCCATCGAATGGTGCATCCGTAGCGGCCAAGTGCGCAATGTAGACAGCGCCAAGGTGTCCATGCCGGGTCAGATAATCAAGTGAGTCCAACTACATTCCTCTAATTATTAAAGTACTAAATATAGTGCATATTTCGCCCCTTAAGCTGTACAACGAACAAACTGGCAACGAATGACCTGCCATTGCCCGATGATGTCCTGGAGGAGGCTCACCACACCAGTATGTTTCCCAATCCGTTTAGCATTTCCGAGGATGAGGAAGTGTCGCCGCCAGGCGATGAGACAAGCGAAGGCGAAAGTGCAGCAGCGGGCACTGATTTCAAGAAGCCCGTCACGACCAAAGCGAATACCGATGCAGCCAAGAAGTAAGCTCAAAATTACTTACTGTGACCTTTAATCTGATTACACATCCCCACTTTTTTTCAGTTACACCTGGCGTATTGATCTGTCCAAGTCAGAGAAGTACTGGGTCGGCTGGTTCTCCGGTCTGAGCGACAAGTTTCTGAACTTACGCCTACCCAAGCAGCTGCTCCTCGCCAGCATCGATGGCCTGGACCGTACGTTGACCGTTGGCCAAATGCAGGGCCGTTTCCAGATGCAGGTCTTGGCCCGTTGCGGCCACGCTGTCCACGAGGACCGTCCACACGAGGTGGCTGAGGTGATTAGCGGCTACTTGATACGAAATCGGTTTGCGGAGGCCGCCGGCGAGTTTCGCTGCCACATGCCGTCGTGCTAAGCGAGCCGTAGCTGCAGCCGCCCCTGAATCCAAGGTTGATGAGCACAAGCTGAGGTCACAACAAAATGTCTATTTTTGAATGGAGCATTACATTTTGAACTAACACAGATGCGTGCATATATATATATATATATATATACATGTAGTGAGTAGGTGCAGATATATATATATAGCCGTATGTATATTCTATATACGCGTATAATCAAGTAATTTATTCGGTACTTTTAATTAAATCTATGAATTTCTAACGTTGTACTTTATACTCATTTTTGCCAAAATCAAAACCAGCGAAACCAACGAGGAAAGCAGGAGCAAAGACCTTATAATAATAAGATGCATAAACATCGTAGGGCGTTACTCATCTTGTTAATACAATGTCTTTGGCAGGCGGCTTCTTAGATTGTTGTTACAATGAGTGTGTATTAAATATGTGCCAGAGATCAAAATGAAATTTAACGAAATCCAAATTATACCCATACGAATGCAAATAAGTTGAATAAAGCTATTTATTAATCGAATGTTAACTGAAATTCACGCTCGACTGGAATTAATCTTGGCATTTATTGAATTCGGTTTGCTCGTTTTGAAAAGAAAAACATGAAACTTTGCCAACAGGGAATAACACACACATTTTTAGTCCACAAAACGGAAGCCACCATCGGACTTCATCTTCATCTTGGACTCCAAGGCCTGGATGCGACGCAATCGCTCGGCGATCTGTTCGCGTATCTCCGGACGATACTTCTTGCCCTGGCCCAGGGACTCCATTTCCGTCAGCCACTCGGCTCGCTCGTTGATCTGGTCCAAAACTGTCAGATGGTAGGGGTTAATATGGAACCTAAAGCTTCAAGTCTTTCCACTTACGCTCATTGATGAGATCCTCTTCGGTTACATTTTGCTCTTCGCGTGGACGACGACGCGGCTTGATGGCCGGATCGGGCAGATGAGTGCCCGCCATGGTGAACTGCAGCTGAGACTTGGCCTTCTCGCCTTGCATACGATTGTCGGTGGGCGGACGGTAGTAGCTCTGCTTGTAAGCCCCGCTGGCCTCGATCTGGCGAAGATTCTTGCGCTTGGCATTGCGTGCACGCTCTAGGATGGCCAGTGTCTCCTTGTCCGGATCATTGTTGGTATTGGGACGCGGCGGCGCTGGCAATGGCAAAGGATCGCCAGTACGAAGGCTCTCGTCGATCTGCTTGCGCACCATCATCGACATTTTGGACTCTTTGACGAGTACTATTCAGAGATTGCAGAACTTTTATTAGATTCACAAGAAACAATTGGGAATCTCCCGAGTCCTTTGTGGTGTTGGTTAGTGGGGACTCGGGAGATTTCCAGCAACTTCTAGGCCTCTACTTTTTGACCATTTTGCTCAGAATATACCTAACCCCCCTCTAAGGTATTCCCTCCCCCACAAACCAACTTACATCGAATCAGATCGGCGGTCTCCTTGCTATACTGCACCTTTGCCGTATGAAAAGCCCCAGCACCGCCTGGAACAATCCGTTCGCTTGGCCACATCGGTATCTTCTGCCCGCCATCTCCCTGCGGCTCCTGCTGGGCCATCAAACCCCCGGGCAGGGCCTTGATCTGAACATTATTAAAGCGATGTCGACTCATTTTCTGCTAAAATCTATGTAATTTGGGTAGAATTATGCGGAAATAGCTTCGTTAATTTCGTCGTGTGGCGTGTTTCAAGAATACCTTCGGTATGGGAGTTGTTTTACGACGGACAACAAACCCGGAGACGCATGGCAACCTGCGTTGTTAGGCAAAAGGCAAACAGCATGGGTATTTTTTGTTTGTTTTTAATTCTCGAAATAATTTATTGAAAATAAATATATATGTGGGGGTGTGTGGGGGGGTAGGTACACACATCCTGATAGACTATCCTTTGCACACATTCTTCGTCTACGAGTAGTTGCACTTTACATTAAACCATTTAATTTTGTCGCTAAAATACAATTTTAGGCTATTTCTTTATCCCAACTTGCGCCGTACACAATCTAGGCTGTTGTTTATTAATAAATAAAAGCATATCAGCAATTTACAATGTTGCGGTTGTTGTAGCTATTTTTGAAATATCGACAAGAAATTAGAAAACGAAAAACATTTCCAAGCAAGATTTACACATGCGGTTTGTTCGGTTTCTTTTGTTTTTACACAATTAAAATTAGGCTACGCGTTTTTACGCTCTCTTATTGGTATTGATTTTTTGGCTGCCTTTGCCTCGCCATCGTCGTTAATTAAGCTTATTATGCTGCGACATACATTCGTTCGTACATCTAAATCTATATATAATGTATAATTTCTTTGAAAACAACTAAAACATAACATCATCATATTGAGTGGTTGATAAACAATTGACTAAAGCAAACATAATGGTAAGTGGTAGAGATAGATGATCGAGGATTATTATGCATATGCTTATGCACTGCTCGGGGGTCGGGGACTTACGCTTACTTATACAAAATACAATACAATTCCTCCTTCGATTCCAACACAACAATATAGACAGTGAAACATTGAAGTTTAGTGTTGTTCCTCCTCCTCCTGTCTGGGGTTCAGCAAACATGTTCCCTTTTTAATTTAAAATAAATTATGTGTGTACGTGTATATACTACATAAACATATCCATTGTGTGACTTTTACTACATCATTCAGCAAGCAATGTTTTTGATTCGCGCCAACAGCTCTCTCAGCTTTCGTTTCTAGTTTCTCATTCCATCTCAAGCTTCCCTTCAAGTTTTCTTTAGTTGCGAAAAGTAATCTTAGTCAGTCTCATGGTCACGATGCAGAGTTCATTTTATAATTTTCACTAGATAAACCTTTTTCGTCGTCGTTCAGCGGGGGTATTCCTTTAATCCTTCGTTTGGGTGGATGGTGATGGATGTTTGAATTAGAATAGCGTAAAATGTTGATCGAATTTGGCCAAATTTTCCTACGTAGAGAGAAGTTATTGTGTATTGTGTGTGTGTGGTGTGTGTGTGTTGTTAGTTGAACTACAGAAATGGCGACGAACATTTACGAAACCTAGACATTAATAACATTGACATTGCCACGCCCCGCTGCCCGCCAGCTGACCTGGGGATGGTGCAGAGGCAAACTGGGCTCCATGGGTTCCCAACGGCCAGCCGTTGGACCTGCGAGCACGACCAGCTGGAGAGCAGCTTCTGGGAGCGTCTCTTGGCACACATAATTAATAAACTTAACATTTAAACAAACTATATATCGGCTTACGAACTAAAAACGATTACAAAACGGCATGACAGGGGGCAGAACTAGACGCGTCACAAACATAGATACGATTTTTACAAAACTATATATATATATATATGTATAAAAACATTAATGTTCGTTTCTTGCAAAATCAAACTTTAAACACGGTTCAAAGCTAGGTGTGAACACAAAAGAGTGTGTGTGCTGGCAGCTGGCTCAGTTCATGGCCTGCTCAGTCATTTGGCGGCACAGCGTCTCGAGTTGTTCCAGACTCTTGAAATCGTTCAGCTTGTACTCGGCGACGTGGGGCGACATTCCGCCCAGGCCCACCAGTCCTGGCTGGGACAGGCAATGATCAACGGCATTGTTATTCTTGCTGCTTTGCTGACAGAGATTGTGGCCACAGGCACTACCATTTACACCGCCACCATTGGAGCACAGACAGCTGCCATTGCTGACAGCGGCGGCGGCTGCAGCCAGCAGTTGCAGCTGCTGTTGATTTATCAAATTGTTATTCAGCATGCTGTTGTTATTGTTGTTGTTGCTGCTGATCAGGATCTGCGGCTGCTGATCATGCTGCTGCTGCTGCTCCTGACTTTGATTACTAACCATCACAACGGCGGCCATTGTCTTCTTTGGTTGCTGCTCCCCACTGGACAGGGTTCCTCCATTTCCGCTGAGCTTCCGCTGCTGCTGCTGCTGATTGCGCTCCATCACCAAGCTGTCGTTGGATCCACTGTTGGTCAGCACTCCCTGGCCGGGCTTGAAGATCAGCTGCTGTGGCTGCTGCGGTCCGCCGGCCACCAGGATCAGATTGTTCAGCGATCGGCGGTGCGACTGTGGCGGTGTCTGCTGTGGCAGAGCCGGAAAGTGATTGTGCTGCTGCAGCATCTGTTGCATTTGCTGGGCATGATGGTGCGGCTTGAGGGGCTGCTGCTGCTGCGGATTACCCATGAAACTGGGGTAGGAGGAGCTCTTGTACTGCGGCTGATGCGACGGACCGCCACCGTAGCCATTGTAGTCGAACTGCGGCAACGGCGGCGGCGGGAGCGGCTGTTGCTGCTGTGGATGGTGGGGCAGCGGATGCTGGAGGCAGTTTAACGAGAAATTCAGCATGTCGTTGGAGTTCTTGCGGTTGTTAATCCTGTCGTTGCTGCCGTTCTTCGTATCGCACTTGCGAGTCTTGCCATTCCATCTGTGCAAAAGGCGAGAGTTAGTTACTAATTCGAATCTTTCCGGAACACCAACACTTACCTTGGTTTGTTTATGCTTCCATTGCTGGGACCGCTCACTACTCCCGGCTTCACATGATGCAACTTCGGCACCATGGAGATCTTCAGCTTGGACAACTTGAACTTCAGCTCCTTAAGCTGATTGGCATGGTTCATGAATGCCTCGTTATGTATGGAGCGGTCCAGTATCCACATAAACACTCCCAGGGTCTCGTCGTCCTGCGCAGCATACGGATCCTGCTGCAGAGTATTACTCACAATATCGATGACCTTGAGGAAGCGCAGTCCAATGTTCTCCTCCGGCGGCCCAATGGCCTCCACTGGTTTCATCGGCGTCAACACAATGTTCGTTAGCTCCTCGACCGCCGTGCTCAGCTTCATTTGGCCCGTAATTAGCTCCTGTTCGACACGACCAAGAATGTGGGCTCGCTCTTTCAGCTTTTCGATACACAGGGCCAGCTTGTGGGAGGCCCCTTTTGTCACTCCAACGCTCTGCAAAAAGTCCTCGGTGATCAGCAGCATCTCCTCGTACGTCATGTTCTTGAACAGCTCGATGTACTTGTGCAGGCGCAGGGACTTTAGCCAGAGGCCAATGCCTGACATGCCCACATTGCGGGTGTGGAACTTGATGTAGTTGGGCTTGAACTCGTCCAACCGCGTATCGGAGCCACTGTTGGCCAGGGCTCCGCGCTGGTGCTCAATGGAGAGGGAGAAGCTACGCGGCTTGTTGGCAAACTGGGCCAGGTTCTCCGTGGAATTGGAGCAGTTGTCGTTGACGGTGATCACCGATGAGTTGGATGAGCTGGAGCAGCTGGAGATCGTTTGTGTGGTGAGACTGTTGGAGCGTCGCGTCTTCAGTGCCGCAATCTTGCTGTCCAGACTCCAGCGATTGATGTCGCCAAACTGATCGCCTACATTGCCCATCAGGATCGAGGCATAGGGCGGGGCCTGGAGGAACTGCTGCTGCTGGAGATGCTGCGGCGGCTGCAAGCGATCGTTGAGGGCGTCCACTGCCGACGAATTGCGGCATAGATTACTGGTGCTGGCCAGGCTGCTGCTGCTGCAGGCCTCTCCCATGTCCGCCGTGGACGGATCAAAGTCAAGTATTTCCGTGCCATTCTTGCTGAACGACGTGTCATGGTCGTCGCCGCCACCAATTCCAAGCATCGAGCCCGCTGCCGCTCCAGCAACGACGCCGTTGACCAGCGAAGAGCTGCCCTCAAGTGACAGGCCGAGGCTATTCTGACTAGATGCTAATTCGTTCAGGGTAATACCATTTAGATTATCACAGAGTGGATTGATCGATCCGTTGGAGCTGCCGCCGGCTCCAGCTCCTCCTGCGCTGCCGCGCCAGTCTCCACTGCCGGCCAGCTTGAGCTGCAGCTGCTTGCTGGGCGGAGCAATCGTTTGCCAGTCGTTGGTACGCGAAGATCGGCTGCCACTGGCCACCGACGAACAGGAGGCTGTCGAGGAGCTGGCCGCTGACGAGGAGCAGCTACCACTGCCTGTGGAGCTTCCACCGGCCACCAGTTGCGGGGAGGGCTGCAGGAAGTAGCTGCGATTAGTCAGGCCCGCCGCCGCCGCCTGGATGTGATCCTCCAGGTGACGCAGCCAGATATTGAGCGACCGTCGGTCGTCGCTGGTGATAGCCGGATGGATGAGCAGGTATGAGAAGATCTGCTGCACCAGCTCCGTGGGCACAATCTGCTGCATGGTGTCCTTGACGGCCACCGGAATTAGGGTCAGGTAGATGAGCTTGGCCTCCTCGTTGCCGGGCTTCAGCAGCGGCAGCATGTTGAGCACCTCGTGCAGTATGTCCTCCTTGCGGGCGTACAGCTTCCGCTCGTCGCACTGCGCCGATGTGGTGATCTGAAAGTCACTGCCGTAGCATGGCATCGAATCCTTATCCGATGACGAGGAGGACATGGCATCGAGGAGATCGCAGGGCTGGAACGTCTTGTAGGCATTCAGCAGATTCTGCAAATACGCCGGATTGTTCGCATTGATGTCTATGACCACGCTGCTGAGGTTCGTCTGCGAGGTGCCCAGATTCTGGGTCAGATTGCTGTCAATCGAATACTGAAGGAACTTGAGGCTCGGGTAGCGCAGACGCTTTAGCAGCGCGTACATCACAACGGTTCGCTCGCAGTCGTTCCACTTCTCAAAGAGATTTGTCACTGTGGTCACCTGCTCGCAGAACAGAGCATTGGACGCCTGGTTCTGGTTCTGGCTGGGATTGGGGTTCGGGTTGGAATTGCCATTGGCCTGTGTGGCCGTCGTCGTGGCTGCAACTGCTGTTGCTGCTGCCTCCTTGGGCGTGGATGTGCTGGGGAGCTGGTGCATCTCGTGCGCTGATGCACTGTTGTCAGTTGTTCCAGTTTGGTACTTCATCTCGTTGTTAGTTATAGTTTGCTGCTTGTTTTGGTTATGTTTCCTCTTGGTTTCCTATTATAATTTATGGTATTATAATTGTAACGGCTTCTTGGTGCTTATTTTTGGTTGCGTTTCCTTTTCCTGAAATAAACAAAAGTTTGGATTTTATTACTGGTTTGCACCTATAACCACGTGATCGGCTTCCAATCACTTGTCATATTTCCAAGAAGACAACACTTGGAGTGGCGTGCGTGACAATAAAATCAACTTGAAGCTCGAAACTTAATCAAATCAGTTTTCGCTAATTTGTTAAATTTACAAGCCGAGCAGTAGCAGCAACAACTACACCAATAATAGCAAATAATCTGTAATTGACGAATGGAAATTAGCATTTGCATGGACTGTGTCGGCTGTCGGCTTATCAGGTAAGCAAATAAATAACAAAATATATAACACCTTCGTTTGGGCGATGGCGCAAGTGACGAGCAGCAGCGACGACGGCGATATATAAATCAATAAAATAACAAACATTTTAACTCGATTTCGGGATTTCGATTGCAGGGGAGGCAGGGGAGGACTGGGGATTAGTGGGGGTGCGACGTCGACCCAGAAGTTTGGTTAGGTTTCATGCAGTTCGCAGTTCGCACTTTTCATTTAGTTTCGTTGTTGCCATTGCTGCTCATTGCTTGTCTCTTGTGTGTGTGTGTGCCCATTTTCGAATCTTGTTTCTTTCGCCTGCTGTTTCTTCTCCCCTTCTTGCTGCCAATGTTGTTGTTGTTTCTGGTGTTGCTCTGGCGACTTTCTTCGATTTTTTTCTACTGTTATAATTTAAACCTCTCAGCAATGCAGCTGCGTGTGTGTGTGTGCGTGTGCGGCGGGCAAGCACTAAAACATAACGGAGCCCAATTACTGCATTAAAAGCACAGCACACCAGCTACTGCCGCCGTGGAATTTACCAATGTTTACTTTTTTACTATTTAACGCTTTTCGATGAAAAGTTTCACATTTTTTGCCAGCGACGAGAGTAGCGGTAGCCATCATTTTTCCTGTCGCACCTCGATCTAACGGTACCCCTGTCGCGATCTTTGAGGTTATGCGTCACTGCACCGCTGCAATTGCTGTTATTTTCTAACCGGCTTTTGCTAAAAGTTCCCAAAGTTCAATAAACGCGCTCACACAAAGGCACATCCACACACACGTACAGTTTTTGCGAAAAATCCTGGACGAACTTGAAACTCACACAATATTGCGCCTTGCGAATATTTGCCTTTTCAGCAGCAAGCGCGATCACAGCCGTTTGGCATACTCTTTATTTACTTTCTCGCATGCACAATATAAATTTGATTATCTGTAGTTGGGCAATCGCACTCAACATACAGATGGAGAGACAAACACAAAACAATGCTTGTTTTTATTAAATAAGCAAAGATGAGGACTGCACTGAACCGAGCACTGGGATGAGATGCGATGCGATGCTGCAGTGGGGGCACCGCGGAGGAGGAGCGGCTGATGGCGAATGATTGGCGATTGGCGATGGCGCTGCCGCTGGCGTCAGCGAAATGTGTGTGGCGTTTTAGAAAGAAAATGGTGGAGCAAGCGAATCGGACCAAAAAGGAAGCAGCGGGAGCGCGCCTTTTTTCTGACAGCCCCGAAAGGAACGGGAACGCAACGATGCTGCTTCTGTCACGGAAGATGGGGAGAGAGAGTGAAGGGGTGGGGAGGAGACCTTGCCAGTGCTGCTGACGCGCGCGTCAGTGTGAGTGAGGGAGAGTGACACACTGAGCTAGCGAAATGCATGAGGCAATGCACGGGCGAAATTGCGGCAAATTACATGAGAGAGCATTACAGGGCAGCTGGCTCTCGCTCACTCTTTTGCTTTCCGCTTTGCTAACATGCATTGCACACAATTGTTTTCATTTCCACACTCACTTTCCGTGCCTGCCGTCCGTCGTTTTCTTGCAAGGCGAGCGGGGAGAGCAAGGGATGAGGCTGGCTCTTGGGGTTTGTTGTTTCCACAGCACACACACACACCCAGATTGGCCCCCAAAATCACGCCCCACCCACCTTAGCCACGCCACGGTCGGCCAGACAACAAAAATATATGGCGTTTGGCAGTGTGCGCTTGTGCCAAAATCGTTCGTTCTATTTTTCAATTACCTTTTTGCCTTCTATTCGCCTGCTGCAAACCTTGAAATTATTTTCTGTTGCAATTCACAGTTTTTGATCGCTCCGCAGCACGAAAACCGAGCATATTTCGCTAATTTGATATGCTATCGGACCTCGCATTTATTAATTTATAATTTTCACCTTTGCTATTCCTGCGCGCGCGTATGTGTGTGGCGGTATGGGTGTGTGTATTTTTTATTAGCACTTTTGGGCCTTGTTGTTTTTGCTAAATCATAACTGCACATCGCCTTTTTTTAGCCACACACTGCCTGCGGGTTCGCGCAACGTGCTTTCACAAATGCCCGGAAACGGAGAACTGCGCTCGGCCGTTGTTGCACATAGTTGTATGCATGTTTTCGCCAGCGTTTTTAGTTTTCAGCAAATAATTAATTATTAATTTTCACGCGTTGGGACAGTGTGACCCGCGGCTTGTTTTTCGAAAACGCGGTAGGGTTGTTGATTATCAAAATTTCGAAATCGCAATATTTTTGATATTTGTTGATATTTTCTCCTTGGTCACTCTGAATTTCAAAGTAAAATGTCAATTTACATCTTGGGGTCGAATTCTCGTTTTTGGGGTCGAATTCTCGTTTTTGGGGTCGAATTCTCATGTAGAGTGTAAAAATGTAAGTATATCAAAATACCGAAATTGCGATATTTGGTATTTTCTCCCTGGTCACTCTGAATTTCAAAGTAAAATGTCAAAACAAGCTTTTACATGTAGAATGTTAAATGTAAGTAAAATAGTCTGGCACTTTTGGTCGCTGGGACCCAAAAGTCTGGCAACTCTGGTCGCTCGTGCCGCGGTGTTGCCAGACTTTTGAGTCCCAGCTACCAGAGCTGCCAGACTTTTCGATCCCAGCTACCAGAGTTGCCAGACTTTTGGGTCCCAGCGACCAAAAGTGCCAGATCGTCAATGTCCAATGATGTTCCAATGAAAGCGGTTATTTAGAGTGACCCATGGGCCTGTGGTTTTTAGGCGGAAAAGAGCGGCGGGCACTCTGCAGCCTGGACGCAAATCCCAATTGGAATAAAAACTAATGTAAATTCGGTTTTAAAATGCAAATTCCCAGCTATGCACTAAACCGACGACGATCTGGGACAGAGCACGACACAAGGCAGTGATTATATTGCGAGAGAGTTAGGCCACACAAGCCAAAGGAACCCAGAAACGCCCACGGCAACTACAGGATAGTAACCAAACATCACAATCGCCTTCAACCTGCTGCTGCTGCGATAACAATGTTCGCCCAGACGCAGAAGAGCAGCTTCCTGGAGCAGACAAAGGCGGCGCGCGAGGAGCGGGCATTGGAGAAGCGCCGGGAGCTGGCCGCCATCCTGCTGCAGTCCACGCTCAAGGGATACGCGGCGCGCAGGAAGTACCAGAAAAGAATCATGTAAGAAGGGATTCCATGGTTAACTCTGACACTAAAGCATCCTCATCCCATATTTTAGACTCGACTTTGATGCCGTGTTCCCCGACTGCCAGGATGACAAGGACACGGAACTGGAGCTGGTGGCCATTAATGTGTATCCACTGCTAAGGCGCTACCTTACACAAATCAAGCTGGATAAGACGGATCCTAGGGCCAGAGAGCGATTGGAGCGCATCTGCCGGTACGTCATCAAGGCCATGGAGGCGGAGAGCCCGAAACTCTCGTACGCCGCCCTGTGCCTGCACAAGGAGCGCAGCCTGCCGTGGATAGCGCACATCAAGCTGCTGCTAACCAACTGTATGCTCCTGCTGCCTGAGCTAAAGCCGGAGAACCATGCTGACAGCCTGTCGCTGGCCCTTTTCCTGCACACGCTGGTGGTGTTTACGGCGCCCAAGTCCTGGGCGATACTGCGCAACTCGCAGTTTGAGCGACTGCAGCCCGCCATGCAGAAGGTGTGCTGCAATATCCAGGGGCATCTGGTGCAGAACGACTTCTACAGGATCATGCGGGTGGGTTTGTTGGGATTTGCAAGTAAAAAACTTAATTATTCCCCTCTTACAGCTCGTCCTGCTGCGCGGCACTGTTCGCGAGGAGTTGTCCATGAAGCCGGTCACTTTTGTGGCCATCATCACTTTGTGTCTACGTCCCTTGATCGACGGGGACTTTAGCCGCAATCTGCTGACCAAATTCCTGTCGGAGATTCTATCGGTGCCCGCCTTGATCTACCATTTGCATCAGAGTGTGCCGCAGTGCCTGGAGCAGTTCGCGACGCTGGGCCTGCTGAAGAAGGCGCTGAGCATCTCTGAGGACTTCCAGTGGTTCGAGGAGTTCGGTGCTAGCATGCCGGGCACCAAGTCCCTGGCGTTCCTGGGCAACATTGTCAACCTGTTCAACATTGAGGGCCAGGCGGAGTCCAAATCGCTGGCTTATCCCCTACTGACTGTAAGTGGAAACACAATCAATCTCTGACGAGTCTGACAACTCTTGTCCCTCAGGAAACCACCACATCGCTGCTGGAGCTAATACCCAACACGGTGACCACCAAGGGCGTCTTCACTCAATGGCACGAGCTGCTGGGCTGGCACACTCCGGGGCCAGAGCCAGCACAGAACCAAAATGTGGCTCTGATCAAAAAGCAGTTTCACATGCTGTGGGATCATCGCTGCATTAAGATGCTGCTGGGCGATCTCCTCAAGGATATCAATCGGAATTACGAGCGCATTGAGTTCCAGTCGCCCCAGCAGCCTTCCACCTCAAACCTGTTGCGTCGTGCCCTGGAGCGCAGCTCGACGCGAGGCGGAGGAGCGACTAGCAAGCAGACGAAGCAGCAGTGGCGACGGCTGGACAATGCGGAGGTGCTGCAGGTGTCACGCATTTGCGGCATGTACTATGCCGCCCTCAACACGCTCTCCCAGATGAAGCTGGACATCCTTACGGGGATTTGTTACAACGATAATGTGCTCTACGATATCTGGTTGCTGATCACGTCGCTGGGCCCGAACTGCGGCATGAAGGAGTACCTGGAGCTGCTCAAGTGCGAGACGAACCTGCAGAAGCCCCAGACGGCCATGCTGATGCTCTTCTGCGACTGCATGACCCACTATGTTACGTAAGTGGTTTTAGAGTGACTGCTGATCATTGTTACATATATTTTCCTGCAGAATTCTGGATGAATATGAGATGTACACGGAGCAGAATCCCTTCAAGCTGAACGACTATGTGATGCTGACCTATTTCCTCAACAATATGCTCTACAAACTAATAAATGATAATATTTTGGGTGAGTTTGGGTTGATATTTAATATCGTTATCTGTCTTCATACAATCTCCCACCATCAGGAGCCAAGAACATAGTCCAGAATCCTGTATTCCTGGCCTTGCACACACTGATGCTCTGCCTGTATCGCCGCGATTGCCGTCGCCCGTTTACCCCGCCCAACCACTGGCTCATACCGGAGGTGAAGCCCTCGACGTTCATCAACGACCTGGAGAAGGCCAAGCGGAACGCCATGCTGCTGCTGGCCAAGATGCCGCACATTATCCCGCACGAGGATCGGGTCAAGCTCTTCCGCAAGTTTGTGCAGAACGAGAAGGCGGTGATGGGTCTCACGGAGAGTGCCTGCGCCTCGCCGCGCTCCGCCTTGATTGTGATCCATCGCGAGCGGATCGTGGAGGACGGGTACCGGCAACTGGCCGCCCAGCCCACGCAGGCCCTCAAGGGTGTCATCCGTGTGAGATTCATCAATCAGCAGGGACTGCACGAGGCGGGCATTGACCAGGATGGCGTGTTCAAGGAGTTCCTCGAGGAGACCATCAAGAAGGTGTTTGACCCATCGCTGAATCTGTTCAAGACCACCTCCGACCAGCGGCTATACCCGTCGCCCATCTCCTACGTCCAGGACAATCACCTGCAGCTGTTCGAGTTCGTTGGCCGCATGCTGGGCAAGGCCGTATACGAGGGCATCGTGGTGGACGTGCCCTTCGCCTCCTTCTTCCTCTCCCAACTCCTCGGCCAGACGCAGCAGGCCCTGTACTCCTGCATGGACGAGCTGCCCTCGCTGGACAACGAGCTGTACCGCAGCCTGACCTTCATTAAGCACTACAAACAGGATGTGGCCGATCTCAACCTGACCTTCTCCGTGGACCAGGATGTGATGGGCAAGATAGTCACGCACGAACTGCATCCGGGCGGCAAGGCCCGCGTGGTTAACGATCACAACAAGCTGGTTTACATCCACTACATGGCCTTCTTCCACATGAACACCCAGATCCGTGAGCAGACGGTGGCCTTTAATCGTGGCTTCCGCAGCATCGTCAACCCGGAATGGTTGTCCCTGTTTTCGCCACCGGAACTGCAGCGCCTCATCTCCGGGGACACGGTGCCGTTGGATTTGCGGGATCTACGCAAGCATACGCAGTACTATGGAGGCTTTCACGATTCCCATCGTGTGGTGGGCTGGCTCTGGGACATCCTGGCCAAGGATTTCACGGAGGAGGAGCGCAAGCTGTTTTTAAAGGTATGTATTGGGGGAGTCTTATACCGTTTCAGGGTAGTAATTCTGCTCTATTTCCAGTTTGTAACGAGCTGCTCGAAGCCTCCGTTGCTGGGCTTCGCCCACCTGGAGCCGCCCTTCTCCATACGCTGCGTGGAGGTGGGCGATGACGAGGACACCGGGGATACCATTGGTAGCGTGATCCGTGGTTTCTTTACCATACGGAAAAAGGATCCCCTGAACCGCTTGCCCACCTCCTCGACGTGCTTTAACCTGCTGAAGCTGCCCAACTACCAAAAGAAGTCCACGCTGCGGGACAAGCTGCGCTATGCGGTGAGCAGCAACACCGGGTTCGAGCTTTCCTAAGGGTTTCCCGCTGAACTATTTGCAAATCTATTCACATTTTCCATGTTATTCCCCCCTAAGCAACTCCTTTTCGTAGGCAATTTGGTGTGAATGTGTTTGTTTATTGACTTTTTAAATGTTTTCAAACGAAGAGAAACATATTCAACGGTAAACACACAATTATTAACAAGTAAATATAAACGTATAGCTGTGATAAAACTATAATAAACTAAAACGAAGAGTACACAATGCGAAACCAAGCTGAATTACTCCACAAAGCCACATTTGTGCTGAACAAACAATGATAAATAATATAAAAAAATAAAATAAATGAGAGAAGATACACAACTAATATCTAACCCACGTAATGGTGCAAGCCAAAAGTTACATTGTAAACCACGAACAACATAAAAACAAGCAACAATAAATCTATGTGTCTGATTCATGTGCAAAATGTAAGCCTGCTTCTGCTTCTTTGCTTATCAGATCTGTCCTGCGTTCGGTAAGCGCGTTCCCAAAGATAACAAACATGCAATTAGCGAGAGAACGGGGCAGCTCGGATTTCCCCGGGTTTTTCCGCCCCGAAAACTGAATGAACAGCGCTAATGACACAAATCCGTCTGGACGCAAGGAAAACTCCTATCCTCTCTCTCCGCTAATTGCCTGAGTCACACTCAGGCCTGGGTCTGGGTCTAGGTCAGTCAGGGGCACTTAGAGAGCGACCGGAATAAGCGGAAATATGGAAGCAAGGAGTTTTATGCAAAGCTAGTCGAATTACGAATTACCGGAAATTGCATATCTGCAGGCACTGCGTAATGACCGGAGACGGGTACTGGAACCTGGTTGGGTAATGGAAATGCGAGCAGTAGCCTTAACCACAAGCACAAGTGCTATCAAGGATCCGATCCATTGACAGCAAACGGAGGAATCATTTTCTATGATTCACTTTGAATTGACATCTTAACCTTTTAAAGATCATTTTCATGTCACATGTTTCTTATCTTCGGAGTTCAGAGAAATTATGGGAATTCGTTGGAAATTAATAGAGATTTCAGCTATTTTCTACTTTCCTTTAAGAAATGAAATCATTGCTAGTAAATATATAAAGGTTTCAAATTTAATTAGTTTGAAATGATTTTGATTTAAAATGAATTTCTAATTTAAACAAGAAAGAAAGCTAACTTTGGCCAGCCAAAGTTTGTATACCCTTGCAGGTAACAATTAAAATATACATATCATAACTAAGCCAAAAATGCATTAATTTCGATTCGGAAAGCAGTTTTGTGTTAGTTTTTATTAATTTAAAAAAACTGCATACCAAATTTAAAATTTTAAGAAATCAAAATTTTTGGCCATTTTTGCTAATTTTAATGATGTAACCCCTTATAAAATTTTGCAAAAATAGCCAAAAAATCGATTTCTTCCGGACACGTCTAGAAAGATTCGCATGTTAATGCTGATCAAGAATATATACGGTTTATGGGGTCGGAAATGATTCCTTGACATAGAAAAATATTATTTTGTATTATAAAATCTGATTTTTTATATTAAAAAACTTCTTGATTTTTTTAAAATTAAAAATATCATAACTCGGCCAAAAGAGCATTAATTTTAAATCGGAAAACTGTTCTGTGCAAGATTTTCTACAGTTAATAAATCTGCATACTTCATTTAAAAATTTTGAAAATTCAATTTTTTATCAAAATCAAAAATTTTAATGATGTAACCCCTTATAAAATTTTGCAAAAATGGCCAAAAAATCGATTTCTTCCTGACATATTTAGAAAGATTCCCCTGTTGATGCTGATCAAGAATATATATACTTTATAGGGTCGGAAACGTCTCCTTCACTGCGTTGCAAACTTCTGACTGAAATTATAATACCCTGCAAGGGTATGATCACTTAAAAAAAAAAAATCTTCCCCTGTTTTGGATTCTGCACAAAGCTGACCGTAATTTGAGATTTTTATCCTGGTCATCGATCCTTAGGACTCTTTAAGGTTTCCGTTCCGGTTCCCCTGCCCCTGCCCCTGCCCCATTTACCATACCCCCAACCGATGTCCTTTTGCGGTTTCTGTCGGCCCGCTTTTGTCGCCAAGAAGCTGTAAACGGCGAGACACAATAGCAAACAAATTGTAGAACAGCAGAGGACCCACAAAAACAGGCAATAATCATAACAATAATTTCCGAATTTCAAAAACTGCAGCGACACACGAACAGTCGGCGGTCGTCGCACCAGGTCATAAAACCCACATCGACATCTCCTGCCGCCGCCGCTGCCGCTTTTGTTCCTCTCAGATCTCTCAGATGAGAACGCGTCTCGGGGACAAAGTGTGATCATTTTTATGACTCGCCTGTTTGATGTCGCCCAAGAAACCGAGAAGACAGGACAAGTGGCAACAAGTGACTGTGATCCGTTAGACGGATCCTGCCTAGCCTTCCCATCCCACTTCACTGCCACTCCTCCTCCGCCACTGCCAGTGCATCTTGAGCCTCTCTTCGCCGCTCAAGTGGCCCGCAGGCGACAGTCGCTTGGCGCCAGTTGAATTTGATGGTGCAATTTGTTGTGGCCCAGTCGAGTACGAGTACCGTTTAAAGGTTTTGATTAGCCCCGCCGACTTATCGCCGGGGCGGATCTCTTTCTAGAGATCTCCCTCTCCGCCGCTTCAAACGGTAGCCGCGAGATTTCGATGCTGGCCTCGAGAACATCATGTACAAGATGCCGGCCGATAGCTGGATAAGCTACCGAACAGATGGAGACTGATCATTACGGCAAGATATGACTGGATGTACTATACTACATATATCGAGCGGATATCAAAGGTTTGACACTCAAGTGGACTCTCTTTAAAATATTAATGATTCAGAAAAGGTTGAAATACATTGGAACTGGGACATTGGATTTAGGTTTTTGAATTGTGGGAAAATTATTTAAGGGTTATTCAACATCTTTCAAGGTATATAGGCTTTATAAAGAGAAGATTTATAATTTATACAGCATGCATTAAGATATACATGAATTTTTATTTTTTAAACAGGTTTCTACATAAATTTCGAGCCTTGATTTAAATTAATAAATCAAAAAGCAACTTAATCTTAGCTTGTCATAGATAAGCAGCGGGGTTTTTTGTATATGAGTATTTATATATTGTTACATTTAAAGTAAAAAAACGGATGTACATTAAATAAATGTTAGCTTTTGTCTAGGACTATATTTGGTGCATTTGCTCTAATTCAAGATTATTAACTAAAATTAAAGAATTCGAAAACAGAAGAATTATTTCAATGAAATAATTCTAAAATTAATGGGATTTTCGCTTTTACCACGAAAGTTTTTAATAAAACTTACCTACAGATTTGACTTAATTATTTTTGGGGTCTTAGTACAAAATTCAGTTTAATTATTAAAAGCTTTCTATTTATTTCATATTCATTTAATTTCTCATCGTTAAAACATGAAAATTGTTGTACGAACAACATAATCTACATTTTTTAGTTCCTATTAAGCTATTATCAATTAAAACCTACAAAACGTACTTGAGTTCGCAACGATTAAAAAGTTCAAACGATTTAGCGCCTAGGTTCATACTAATACTACTATTAATAGGTACATCACATTATTTCTAATCTTTAATACTAATTTTTCAAAGCACTCTTCAAGCTTTGAGAAAAAAGCGCTCGATCTTGTCTGAGAATAATTTATAATTCCAATCAAAATACAAAAATTTACCACTGCTTCCACATTTTTAGGGGCTCTTAATCTTAATGAACATTACTAGTTGGCCCATATCCAAAACGTTTTCCTATTCCATAAATATTACCAGCGATTAGCCGACTTCAAAGAGCGTCTCCCCAAAATTCTACCGGAGAAGAAACCCCATCCAAGCCCATTCCCATTCCCATTAAGCGCTATCAGCAGCAGCAAGATGGGTGCCGTGCCCCCATAGCTCCAGGGGGAGGAGGTCACTGAATCTCAGAGTCCCCCGCTCCCAAGAGAGCCATCTGAAAATGGCGTTTCCCATGACCAAGTAAGCGAGAGCGAGACAACGTACCGCTCGCTGATAAGCGACCAATGGCAGGGGAAGAGCGAGAGCTACCCAAGGCAGAGTGCGACCAAAAGAGAAACCACTGACTGCCACTTGAGCGGGAGAACAGGTCGAGCAACTACCTGAGGATCGGTGCGTGCGGGAGGGAAACGAAACCCATCCGACCGGATTCGGGCTGAATCGAGGTAGTGCCCGCTCCGAGGCACAGAGAGACAGTCTCAAGTCGAACAGCGAAGCGATCAGTTCGTTGACGTCGTCGTATTTCAATCGATTTCCCACGGTTCGTCTTAAAAAATAAAAAATAAAAGTTAAGATCTAGTAAGAAGCTAGTGAAGAAGTAACCAGAATGTTGACCTTGCCCAACATTGCCGATCTGCGTTTGCAGCAGCAGATCGCCCATGAAATATACCGCCAGCAGATTATGCAACGTTTACCGGGTAAGTTTGGAGCAGACTCCATATCCGTTTTGCCGACGGCTAATTGATTTCTCTTGTTGTATCTTGAAGATCCCCTTTGCGGACTATTGCCCAACTTTGGACATTTTGTGGCTCCACCGCCACCGCCGCCGCCACAGCCCTCGCTGCCCGGCGATGTCGAGGCCAAGCTGGAAAACAACGAACTGTGGCGACAGTTCCACAGCATAGGCACCGAGATGATCATCACCAAGAGTGGCAGGTTGGTACCTATCTGTTTGACTTATCTCCCGCTGATAAGCCGCCTCCTCCCCTTCCGGGGGTTTATTATCAGTCTTACGGTTGAAACGTGTCACTAACAGCCATCCATCCTCTGTGATCTCTGCTCTTTCCCCCTTTAGACGCATGTTCCCCTCGATGCGTGTCTCTCTCAGCGGTCTGGAGGAGGAGGCCAGCTATTGCGTGCTCCTCGAGATGGTGCCCATCGGTGACTGCCGCTACAAGTTCTCTGGTTCGCAGTGGGTTCCGGCCGGTGGAGCAGAGCCCCAGAGTCCACAACGGATGTATTTGCATCCGGAGAGTCCAGCCACGGGCAAGCACTGGCAGTCCCAGGCGCTCCTTTTTAGCAAGGTGAAGCTGACGAACAACACGCTGGACAATAATGGTCATGTAAGTATTTAAATTATTTAAAATCTATAGCGATTTCTGTGAAAAACTCCAGCATACATCACTTTTTTTTTCAACCCGCAAAAGATAAATTACCCTGATACCCTTTCTGTTTTTCTGGGTTAAAATGTCAGCAACGGAACAAGGCTACATATTATTTATACAAGTGATATGTGAGATGTCTACCCAAAAAGATAAATGCACAGAAAAAATCTTTCTGTTGTTTTGGGTTAAGACATCATACTCCACATTTTATTCACACAAGTGATATATGGAAATATGAAATGGAAATATAAATAGAAATAAAATATTATTCTAAACATGGAAACCCTTAACTTATCGCCCATATCCTCCTCTTCCTTTTCAGATCGTCCTGGCCAGCATGCACAAGTATCAGCCACGGCTGCATGTCATACGCACCTCCGACCTGGGCCAGATCCCCTGGGCCCCCCAGCAGGCCTTTGTGTTCCCGGAGACGGAGTTTATCGCCGTTACGGCTTATCAGGTGTGTACCAATCCCACATCTTCGCCATCCATAAAGAGCGCTGTGATAACCAACTAATCCCCTGTCTTTGCCTTTGCAGAATGACCGCATAACCAAGCTGAAGATCGACAACAATCCCTTTGCCAAGGGGTTCCGTGAGTCGGGTCAGTCGCGTTGCAAGCGAAAGATCAGTGACTCCCCTCCTCCAGCCTGCCCGCCAGAGGAGGAGCCCCAGGAATCGCCGTTAGCCAAGCGGTTAAGACTCGTAGAGGAGTTGCCGCCGCAGCATCATCTGCAGAATCAGAACCTTGTGCAGCATCGCTATCTGCTGGATACCCTGGAGGCCAATTTCTATGTGCCAGCGCCACCACTACCGCCACAGCCGCCGCAGCAGCAGCAGAAGTCCGCCTTTGACTATGCCAGGCACATTGCCGGCTATCCAAGTTGGGCCTACACACCGCCATCGCCGGCCTCCTCGGTCTCCTCGTCATCGGCGGGCTCTACAAGCGGCGAGTCCGCTGCCGATGCCGACACCTTTGTGGATGTGGTGAGCACAACGGCTGCTCCCAGCGAAGCTGCGGTGCCGCCTGCCAAGCCCAAACGGAGCAGCTTCAGCATCTCGGACATATTGGGAACCAGCGTGTCCATTTAGCGCGAGCGATGTGCTCCCATTTGGAGATCGGCATCGCTGCCTTGTACATTTAATTAGCGTTTAGTTGCCATAGTGTAGTGTCTAAGCTGAATTGTGATATTTTGCAGTTAATTAGGATTTCCAGGTATTTCTCTGCCATCAGTATTTATCGTATTTATTATGCAATTTTAATTGTTCGCATGATTTCGTAATGGATTTATTGTCTTTGGCATTTCATAAATGCGCGGCATAAATAAAATATATATGTTCAAATGCATTCACTCGTGGAATTTGCTTTGGAATGGGCCCAGACAGAGAGATTCCCCCGATCTGTGCTGCTTCCCACACTGGCCGACTGCCTGCCTGCCCATTGAATCCTGTTCCAGCAATTTGTGCGTTGCATGCTTCCATTTGCCTGCCTGTCGTCGTCGCCGAATACATAATTCGGACTTGGAGTCGGTTTCGGTTTCGATTTCATATCTCTGCGCATGCGAGGCATATGAAAAACCAGTTCCTGTGTCCAAATCCCCAGCCTCCTCTTGAGAGCTGAAGAACCCACCCGGCAACCGGCAACCGGCAGGCAACAACATGGACATGGGCTTATCAGCAGATCAGAGCGAGCCGCATCTTAAACGCTGGCGCCGGCGCCAAGTTAAATGCGCTGATTGAGCGCCACGATCCTGGCCAGCCAGGTTCCAGGTTCCAGGTCCCCAAATCCCCATCCACATGTAATTGATGTTTTCACATTGTAGTTGTTAGCGAAACTGTGGCCATTTACATGCAATTGTCCGGCTGTCCCATCACACATCTCCCCACCCCATGCCAGGCGGAAACGTGGCGGCGCTCCTTTGATGCTGCGCCTCAGCCAGTGGCAAGTGTTTGCCCCCAAAGAGAGGCCGGCTAGATGATTGGCCAACTTCGACGGTGGCATTTCGCTTCAGTTCGCGTTAAGAAACAATTGTCAAGAGCCCCAAGAGGATGGAGTCCAATCGGACCCCAATCCCCGAGTACCCACACACGTAGCTGCAACCTGTTTTTCGGCCCATTCATGTTGCCGCTGGAAGTGTTTATGGGCTCCACATTAGCCACACTGCATATTCATGTTAAACGTCGCCAAAAGACTAACGACAACGTTTGGTCCATTGTGTTGTTGCCGTTCGCCAGAAAATTTATTGAATTCTCATTTGGGGGGCCAGCAGCATCCGCCGCGAAAGAGAGCGTCGAGTCCCTACTTGGAGGAGCCTCCGCCAGAGGCCCAGACCCAGAGCAAACGTTCGCATGTCAGCGGCAAATGAGCTCCGCGACCCAAGCTCACTCGGCGAGATCTGCCAGCTGAGATAAGCTCCAGGTTCCCCTCGGCGGGCATGTGTAATTTCCTTGGAAATTAATGTTGCGGCGGCCGAAATCAAAGTCACGGGCAACATATTTCGCTGGCGACAATTTTATCGGCAGCACAATGAAATCATTTGGAGCCCCCAGCGACGACGCTGGCGATATTATGTCTTTCCCGAACTTTGACAGCTCCAAATACTTGCATACATTTGCTTGGCGCTCGTTCTAAATGCTAGGAGGAGGCTCTTAAGTCCTTTATTTCAAGTCCAGCTTATAAAGTTAATAGATATTCCATCGGTGGTATAGAGGTAATAGAAGTAGCTACTAGTCCGAGAAACGATTACAAACGATCTAGAAGACCCTGTCGCCGGTGCGTACGTGCTGGCGACGAGCCCAGTGGTTTGGATTCTTAAACTCCACCAAACGGGTCAAATCAAAGCCAGCGGGCACTATTACAGGCTTTTTGGCTCCGTCCAGCAATGAAGTTTCCTTTGGTGGTCCTGCCGGAACTGGCATATTCTCGAAGGGCGACACATACTCCTCAGCGGGCTTAACACTTGCGACAGGAGTCTTCTTAATGGTCTGGAATAGGAATAACGACTTGTTTAAAGGGATGCCTCTTCTGGAGCGAAAGTCTTACTTTAGCTGGTTTCATCACAGGCTGGACAACAGGATCGTCGTGCTCTTTAGGAGTCGTCATTTCGTCCAAATCTTGGGTGAAGTAGGCATCCAGGGCCGTCGAAAACTCGCGCAGAGGCGAGCGCTTGAGATCATTGCACTTCTGTTGCGAACCAACCCAGATCTCGGTGAAGGCGTGCTTATGCTTGGCCTCAGACCTTGGATCAGACTCCAGGTAATCTTTCAGACGCAGTTGCGGCGGTTCCATGTCGAAGAGCTCCTCGTTGGGCACCTTCTTCGAGGCGAGTTTCGGCACCTTCCTGAGGCACATGGGCAAGGGCTCCTCGATGTCGTTTAGCGGCGAGACCACAAACTTCTTGAGCGTCTTGAAGCGCTCCGTCTGCGGCTGAGCACCGCCGTTGGTGGACACACCATCACAAGCAGACGAATCGCTAGAACACTCGCTCTTTTGATCACCAGATTTTGGGTCCGGTTTGCCAAACAAGGCCTTTGGAGGCGTCTCCTTTGTGGTCTGCGGCTGCTGCTCTATCTGCGGCGGGACTATCCTAGTAATGCGTGGTGCTAAGGGGTACCTACACTTACCGAAAGCCCATCCTCCAGTGAACCCGAAGTCTCATGCTCCGACATCCCCGCGGCGCTGTCGCAATCGCTGCCAAGCGACGATTTCCAGGATGCGCTCAGAGCTCGCTGATTGGAGATCTCGCTGTCGTTGAACGAGTGAAAGGAGTCACTGTCCTCGTTATCGGAAACATCACCCCCAGGAGAAAAGCTCATCTTGATTTATTTTCCACTTATTTGCGGTCAGCTGAAAATTATTTTGTTAATGGCGCAAAAGTCAAAGTGACAACCGAAGGGGATGTCAACTCGACCGAAATTCCTTTTTTTTTTTTATCGTTTTAAGCTGCGTTCTAATGTTTCCACTTCCACAGTGTTTGGTTTTAATGCAAACTTAAGAAATATATATTTTTTTAAATTATCAAGAATATTTTGCAGTTTTAATTGTTCCTGTTATGCTTTGTTTATGTATTAAAAATATATTTTTACAATGAAAAGAATTTTTTTTTTTTAATTTTATTAACTAAATTTACCATTTTAAGCTCGGGAAAGTTAATTATAATTTTTTTATTATTACGAAATTTACTTGTGTGCCTTTTAATATCGATAGATAAATGCAGCTCCTACCAGTGTAAGCACTCAATTAAGTGCTTGCGTTTAAAATGCGCTTCAACTAGTGTAATCACTTAATTAGTGCGTGCTTTGCGATTAGATTGGCAGCACTGCCGAAGCTCCGTTATTAAATGGCGCGCAGTTATTCCGCATTTGATTTTGCGGTTTGTCTCCGGAGACAACACAAGTATGCAAATAGTTAGCCAGAGACAATGCTGCTGCATTTTGCACTCAATAGACTTGTAAACAAAGCACAGACAATGCCAGGAGGTCCTCTGCAAAGGATGCGTACTTGACGACGGCCATTGTGCTCCGGTTTTAATTGTTCCCCTTTCGAGTACTTTCCAAACTGATCCCTAGATTTGCCTATATGATCATCATATATGCATGTAGGGATGCACCTTCCCATGGTACCATTGTAGCACTGTAGTGGACCTGCTTATGTGGGTGATTTTCATTATCCTCTAATTGTTTGTGCCATTGTTCACGCGATAGGTTTGAGAAATTACACGCTTTGTTAATTGTGCCAGCCCAAAAAGGGACGCCGCGCCGCTCCTCACATGACCACCACTGCCTAGCCCTAGCCCTAGTCCTCATGTGAGCCCATTTGCATAAACTGCTTTTACGGCCCTTTGTTGGCCGCCTCGGCCCTGGTGGTGGGTTTGTGTTCTGCTCTAGTTTAAAACCCCAGCTTAGCCGCAAACACTTGAGCTGGGCAGGGCAGGAATGGCCGATGCAGGTCGATACTGGGCCGGTGCATCCGCTTTTATGGCTTGGCCCCGGCGACACGGAAACCTTTCTTTGCCACGCTTTGTTGCATTCTCCTCGCGACCAATATATTTGCATTGGCCAACAATAAAAACTCAAGTACCGGGCCATTGTTGCCATCTTGTTTGGCTAACGCCGGGCGCAGCCTGAACAGAGCCGAAGCTCGGGAATGGGCTCAGACGGAGGGAAGGATGCCTGGGATTTGTAATCTTCCCGGTCTCCTAAATCCCTTAAATGAACTCTCTCAGGGAAAAGTATAAGATCGCCTAGTTTTATACAGTTTAAAGTTGTTTTTTTTTATATTTTTTAATAATTATTTCCATTTTCATTTACCATAGACAAGATATATATTTTCTTAATATAACTTTACCATATTATCTAACTTATATATTTATAGCAACACAATCCCGAGATCCCCTCCCGAATCAAGTCTCAAAGTGGCAGCCACGCGTGCGCTGCCTAAAATGCTTTTCCCACTCATTAACGCCGCCAGTTGCAGCACTACCCAACCCCCCGCTTCTAATAACTAATTAACTTTCGTTTAGGAAGCAATTTTCCCCTTTTAATTTTTTTTTTTGGTTCCCCAAAATTCGTGTTTACACAACAGAAATGCTGCTCGACAAAGTGTATCTAATTTCATAAAATAACAACAGAAAAAAGAGGCAACTTGCAGCGGCAACAAATGTGGCAGCGTAAAAAGCAACAGCCATAGTGCATTAATTATCCGGAGAGACCTGCGACATCTGCCGCGGATGGAAGAGGGGTCGGGGACTGACTTGACTCTATGGAGGAGGATCCGAGGAGTATGGACATTTAATGAGGCATTCATTGCACTCACAACCTTGCGCTGTCAACACACGCACTCGCACACACACGGCCGACATCTGTCACCCGTTCTAGACCCGGAATGGTATGGTCTATGGTATGGGATAGCAGTCTCAATCCCCTATAAAACCGCAGGCCTTCGGATCGGAACCGATCCCCAGAGGCACCCAGAGACAGCCAAACAAACGGCAACTATTTCAAATCGATTTGGTGCACTGATAAAATCAACTACAGATTGGTTGATTGATTTTTTGTTTTAAAATTTAGTGTTTCTAAAACTTCTTTTTAAAGATTGGGATAAGCTAATATTATACTTTATTTATTCAATAATATTGTTCTTTAAAAGTCTAATAAAAATGTATTAAAATGTATTATGTAATAATGATTACTGTGTATTAGTTTCCTTAGCCTTAATTTCTTAAAGTCTCAAGAATATTTAAGAATTTTAATTTCTCAAAAGTCTCCTAATTTATTTGTTAAATATTTTTCAAAACCAAATTTCCAGCTTAAAGTAACCTTCTTGAGTAACTTACCAATTTCCACCAATTTATATAGATTTTCCAGAGCTACTTTCGTTACAGTGTGGTAAATTGATTCGAGCGTGTTTGTTTTTCCGATTGCTGGGCGGGCAGCGGCGTCTGCACCGCCCCTGGACAGCCAGCCCCTGCAGCCATGTAGCCAGCCATCAGGGGCCATCAAGGGCCGACGGGAACGAGACGTGGGTGGTGACGCATGTCATCGTAAACTTCATCATTGGCTCCGTTCCTTCGGCCAATTTCTGGCAGCTCTTCGGCGACTTACATAACGAATCGTCTATTTTCTTTGGCTTCGTCTCAGTCTCTGCCCATTTCATAAATATGAGAGGGTTCCAGTTGCAGTAGGAGAGCCGGATCGGTCTCTGGGGTAGCATCCGAGATCGGAGATGCGAGGGCTGCAACCGAATTTCATGCCTTGTCGAGCTATTTAATTGCAAACAAATTATGTTCTAGCCAGTCGCATTTCTGTGTGGCTAATGGATGCGGATGCTGATGCCATGCCGATGCTAGAGCTGTTGCTGTTGCCCTCTGATGATGTTGTCGAAACCCGAACGTTTATCTTGTAAATTGGTTGGGATTAATGTCTGGCGGAAGTTGTGATTTCCAGCCCCCAGATCGGCCAATGATAGAGGCTGGCTTGGTGTTCTCTTCCTTTTCTCCTCTCTGAGATGTTCATTTACCTACAGCATCGGGTGGGCGTTTAGGCTTTGAAGGCCGATCGCAGCAGGATAATATATATGGTATACATATATCTTTGTAAAAATCCCAGATCTGTAGGGATTCTCAGTGAACTAAAACCAATTGATTCTCTTATGTTAGTGTAACTTTAATGGCTTAACATTTAGTTTGGCTTAGTAACTAATCAGGCTAAGATTTTTATACTATAATATCAAGATGAGTACAGCGAACTAAAGAAAAACATTATCTTAAATCATGAATAATGTATTTGGAACAAGAACAAATGGGATAATTTAAAATGTTGAAATGTTCTATTGAAAGTTGTTGTATATTTTAAACGTTCTTTCTTTAATATTTCCACTTAATTTCCCTTTTGATTACCAAAAACCTTTTCATGATTCCATTGTAAAGTTTATCCCAATTTTCCTTAAATTAAAATCTCCTTGATTGTTCTTCTAACTTCCTCCTCCTAGGATGGCCGATATGCTGAAGCCCTTGCTCCTGGTAGACGGTTCACCAGGTGGTTGTTCTTGCGTGGATTGCTCCACTGTCGTCGTCGTTGTGGTCGTTTCACTGCCCACATCCAGTTCAAGGTCATCGGCACCAGATTCATCCGAGTTGGGATCCAAGCCAGAAAGACCAGGCGGCAGGTTCAGGCCAGGATGTGGTCCCAAAATGGAGGCAGGGGGATACAGAGAGGTTGCGGGGAGACCTGCTCCTCCACTTGGTCCGTATTCCTGGGTGGGTCGTCCGAAGTAGGTGCAGGCCAGGTCCACCAGCGAGGGTCTCAGAAGACTTTGCATATTCTGCTGAAAGTGCTGCATGAAAACGCTGGAGGCACTGCGCGCCTGGAGGGGATGGTGGGGCTGAAGATGTAGCTGGGGCGGCTGAGGCGGCAGTGGCGGGGAGCCCAGGCCCAAGGAGCTGGCGCCAGGCGCCGACTGATCGTCCAGCGATGAAGATAAGGAGCAGGCGGAGCCATTTGATCTCAGTCGCTTAATTTGCTGGCCATCGGGATTTGGATTTGGGTTCGGAATCGGGTTCGCTGCCTCACTGCCCTTCGCCGGCGACATGTCAGACTCGGATTGGGAGTGCGACAGCGACTGATCTTGATCCTCGCCGGTTGGCGATGAAGACATCTTGCGCTTGCAGCGCGACTGTCCCGTTTCGCGGAAGCCCTTGGCAAACGGATTGTTGTCGATCTTCAGCTTGGTGATGCGATCGTTCTGCGGAAGAGAGGACAAGACATGGAGAATGACGATGAAATACGACTATGATGATGGACAGCACAATCTTGGGTAACTACAGGGAGAGAAATACCTTAACCTTATAGAAATATACCCTGTTTATTCAAATTAAAATAGAATTTAAATTAAAAAGTAATACACATAAAATTCCTACGTTGATTTTTTAGTAGACGGATATATCTTAATTAAGTTGCGCTTTATTTTTCTCTGTGTATGGGTGTCCAGTAGCCGGCGTGTTAAGTAACATGGCCACTTGACACCGCCTTTGGGCTGAAGCTGACGCTGCTGCTGCAGTTCCAGTTCCCCCTGGCCACTCGAGATGACTTGACAACTCTCTGTGATCTTTGGCTGGCGCATCTCGGACGATCTCGAGGCGATCTTGCTAATTAGAGGCAGACTGGCGTCGGCTGTATGTCAATGGGCCCAGACCTAGACAAAAACACAGCGAGGCGCTCAAATTTACAAGGATGTGGCTATCCAACTTCCTAAAACAACAATCCGACCCGCTGACTTTCTGCCTGCCCAGCCTCATCCTCATCTCATTTCGGTTCCCACTCCACTCCCCTAAGGAGCAGATCCCGAAGGCGTTCCATGCTAATTCCAGCCGCTGACCAAGCAACCCACGGCGTGAGCGATCGCCCGCTCGTTTGCCCAAAATTAACCAATTAGTGTGATCGGTCCCAGTCGAGACCCTGGACTCAGTCACTGCTCAATGAATTGGAAAAAAAAAAAAAAAAGTGTTAAGTGCAAGGGAGATCAGGGCTAGCTACGAGGACACCAGCTACGAATACCCTTGGCAAGCTAATTTTGAGAGAGATACCATTAATCTGTAGTTAATTTTATGAAGTTTTCTATTTATTATAATCACCCATTCACCTATGCTACTCTACAACTTAAACATTATATGTAGCTTGATTCACAGGATATTCCATTCAAATCTTAATTAAATATAATAAAGTCTCGCCTAAACTCTACTATTTATTTCCCAAATATTAAAAAGCCCCTCAGAAAGTGTATATAAAATCCCAAGGGAGATAGCGCCACTTACCTGGTAAGCTGTCACAGCCACGAACTCGGTCTCGGCGAACACAAAGGCCTGCTGTGGGGCCCAGGGAATCTGCGCCAGGTCGGCGGTGCGTATGACATGGAGTCGCGGCTGGTACTTGTGCATGCTGGCCAGGACGATCTGTGGATATGGGTATGGGGATCAGTAACCGGAGACCGCTTCAAAGCTTTGTCCGCACTTACATGTCCGCTGTTGTCGAGCGTGTTATTGGTCAGCTTCACCTTGTTGAAGAGTATGGGCTGCGCCTGCCAATGAGATCCAGTGGCAGGGCTATCCGGATGCAGATACATCCGCTGCGGACTCTGGGGCTCAGCACCTCCAGCCGGAACCCACTGCGAGCCGGAGAACTTGTAGCGACAGTCACCTATAGGCACCATCTCGAGGAGCACGCAGTAATTGGTCTCGTCCTCCAGGCCGGAAACACTGAGGCGCATCGAGGGGAACATGCGTCTGGGGAGGAAATAATTAGGAGAATTTTAATATAATTTAATTTTTAATTATATTAAATATTTATCACTTTATTAAGTAAAAATTTTCGAGAGCTTAAGGAAAAAAGAACTAGTCTAAAGCTTAGTAGAATCCTTCTGTATTTGCTTACTTAAAAAACCTTTTGGCTTTAGTTTTGTTTAAGCTAAGAACCCTAAGAGCTGATTCTTTCATACAAACACTAAAAATCTAGTCAAATTCTTAATTTTACCGAATTTTTCCTACTGTCTTAATGCAACTTAAGCCCATCAAAGCCAAATTAAGGTGTGACACCAAGGGGTGCGTTAGATTTCCAATTAAGAAGTTCCGGTCCCATTTGACTGAATAATTTGTATTCCACCCATTTATATTTGATAAGAAATATGTATATCTTTCAATTAAAAACAAAAAAATAAACGCCCACAAATAAAATACACTTTGCTGCAAACAAATAGCGGGCATTCTTGGGATTTAAACAAACACCAAATGGCTGTGTTATTTTCTTCGAGTGTGCGCTGACGGGGATGGGGAGAAAAATCCAAGAAAACTCCAGGAAAAATCTATGAAATTTGTAGAGCCTTTGTTTACCGAACAAACTCAAATATAGTCATGCTAGATCGACAAAAGGAGCCCACGTTCACGTCCACATCCACGTCCGCGTGGGCGTTACAAATATTTAATTGTGAGATTTCCCTTCCATGCGCCATGTAATTAGCCCCGACCAAATAGAGATTGCCTGGACGCGAAGGAGGAAGATCTCAGCTAGGAGGGACGGGGCCGGCGCTCCTCCTTGGTTTGCCCTGTGCTAACAAGGATGCAACAAGGATGGAACAACAGGCAGAGTGAGCCGTGGAGTGACCCTCTCGGATCGCGCAGCCGCAGACGCAGCAGGTGGTCACCGATCTTGGCGCCAGGCCGAGACCGAAAAATATGTTTGCCCTTCGCCTTCGAACCCGAGACCGAATCTGAATCCAAGTCAGCCTCCTCCGCTCCGATCCTCGAGTGGCTGGCTTGTTTTTGGCAATGATTCCGTGTTTCTTCGGGCTCCGATGATTAATTAATTGAACTCCGCTGCGCTTTGGTTTGCTCGCCAGCTTGCCTACGTTTAATTTGATTCTGCCTTTCTGTTTCTTTGTTGAATTCCATTAGAGCGACGGGCACCGAAATATTTCGACATTTGTGCGGTTTAGAATTTCATTTTCAATTTGGTTCTTCTTTGTCTTTTTTTTTGGCAAACAGTTTGCTGTCTGGTTTTCGGACAAACGATTTGTTAAGATCGATATCTTTGGCGCGTCTGCGCATAATTAACGGCGGGAATGCTGGCTGCCAGCGAGGAGCACGCTGGAGATTTGACGGCATCCCACTTGGCGCTTGGCAGGTGCAGGGAACACGATCCAGGAATGCGTCAGGCAGTCCTTGGAAGGTTCTTTAGGCTGATCTAGAAATGTTCGACTTTTTTCAGTAGTCTTTGTACTATAATTATGAATAAACTGGTTGATTTTGAACTCTAGGGTTGGCATTAAGATTTATCTAATAGAAATTCTAATAATATATTCATAGATAGCTTGAAAAAGCTGCGGAAATTGAATTTCCTTAAAAGGTGACTTAAGAAAGTCAACAAATTCGAGGAATATACAGCAAAGCTGTTTTTTTTAAATCATTTTTGATTGGAGTTGGTGTCAAACTTTGCTCTAAATTTCCCATATTTAACCAATAACCACAGTATAAATTTTTTAGTGCTTAAAGTTAAAATATATAAAAAATATATCTCAATTTTTTAATAAAATAAAAAACCCTAATGTTATCACTGTTTTCTAGAGTATTTTTCAAATACTTCCCTCCTATCTGAGCGCCTTCCGTCAGGGGTTAGCTTGTCGCTTCTGTTTACCGCCTTTCTTGGCGCTTCCCATTTAGCCAACGCGGGTTATGGCCTTATGGTTATGGCTGCGGCTGTGCCCACACACACTTAAGAGCTTCGTGACAAAGTCATTTCATTTCCCGCTGTCAGAGCATTAAGGGATACGCTTTGTTCTATCTAAGTTTAATGGCCGTCTGCGCTTTTACCACCCAAACAGATCGAAAGGTTCAAGTGGCCCAGACAACCAACTAATTAGTTTTTATGGTAGAGTTATAGTATGGATCCAAGCCGATTCGAACCGATCCGTTTGGAGTGGAAAATGCAGTGGAAATTGGGACTGAGACGGTGGCACTCTGGCGCCTAATCATTAAAAATTCAAATCGATTGCAACTGGCGACTGGCAGGCACTCACATAAAACATTTTTTGATGGGCATAAAAAGTATTTAATACGCAGACTTTATGAATAATTCATTTTATATATATGTATATATATTGCTATAAAAAACAAAAGGGTTCACCAGGGAGAGTCCAAAACTTTATGCTAATGCCTTGGGAACGCAGCAGAACCCTTGCTCGGAGATCGAACTGTCGCCGTTATCGGCAAGTGTGAAATTGCTCGTATCTGTCGACAAGCTGTGGTCACTCACCAGCAGTTACAGATACAGATACAGATACACCCGAAGAATGCAGAAGATATTTCGGTGTTTCTCGGTTCGTCTGCTGCAGACAGGCGCCACAATAAAAACGCTAAGAACTACAGATATGACGACAAAGTATCCTTGACGCTAAGATTTATGCCATAACTGGACGGACTTCGGTCTGTGTCCGAGTCCAAAAGGAGCGCCGCCGCGCGCCGACCAAAAAGGACGTCCCACTGCGTTCGGCCTGCAATAAATTACGATGACGCCACTTTACGCACATTCGAACAAGTGCCGGACACTTTTAGGTAGGTTTTTGGTCCGAGATCGAGATGCTCTATCCCCGATCCTCGATAAACTAGCCCCGGGGCGATTGCGCTATGCCTTTGATTCGAGTGCGCATCTCGTTTCTATGGCAAATTCCAGTATCAGTATCAAGTATATCCAATCTGCAGATGGGCACGCAAAGTGCCGGCCAACTTGTCCGCTTTACGCCTCGCGCGATAGGCCCAAAAAAAGTGCATTACTCCTATGTACCTGCTGGCGGCTTTTCACATCCTGTCAGCCAGCGCATCCTTCCGCCGTGTTTGCCTGTGAAAATCGTTGTCGCGACGCCGCTGTAAACAATTTGCAGGCGCCTGCATCTAATGAGCATTTAACAGCAGCAGCCACGGAGCTAGATCCTAGCCAGGATCGGTTTCAGTGCCAGATCGGGTGCTTTAAGTGCCCTCCGCCGCCTCGATCGGTTTTTATTTTTCTTTGCCCTGCTGCGTCTCGGGTATTAGTTTTCACGTTCGTGCTAATGCATCGCCCGATCTCTGTTTGCTTCTTGTTCGATCTCCGAAGTTCTTTGATATCCCCATTTCTATTTTCTACAACCATTTTCATTTCATCAAGGACTCTCCTTGGGTACCTACCTGCCGCTCTTGGTGATGATCATTTCCGTGCCAATTTGATGAAACTGCTTCCAGAGATCGTCGTTCTGGAGAGTCATCTCCACGCCGGGCAGGGTGACTCGCGGTGGCATGATCACGTGGCGGGGCATGGGTATGGGCAGCATGGGCGGAAAGGGATCTGAAATTGGGAGAAGGAGTTAAAGTAGACCAAGAAATGGGGATCTTGAGATTAGGGAGGAGCTAAGTCCGATTTTGGAGTATCTTAATCTTGAAATATGATAATAATAGGGTTGCTTTAGGCAGAGATCATAGCAGACATTAAAGACATAATGTATTCTTAAAGTTAATTAAACATATTAAAGTATTAAAAATATGAAATATATTATAATATTGTTCTACATGATATTTTACTCATTTTAAAGCGTTTGAAAGGTTTTGTAATATTTTCGAAAGGACAATTTTATAATTATAATAATAATAATATTGTTCAAAATAAAATCTATGTCTTTTATAATATTTTTAAAATATTCTGATATTTTTTAAATGGCAATTTTGAAACTTATAGATTAGCATAATATAATTCATAAGGGAAGTGTCTTATATTTCTCTAAAATAAGACTCTAGTGTGTCTTTCCTTAAACAGTTAAGTTAATATTAGGTAATTCATGAATTATAACCATTTCTTCTCTAATCTTTGGTTAAAATTAAACATTAACTTGCTCTTTAAAAGATAATTAATATATCATTAACAACGTCTAACGTGAAATCTTACAAAATCAAATACAAATTCTGAAGAGGTTTGCAAATTGGTTGATTATTTAGAGCTTTATTTTGTTTTTGTTTGTATTTGTTATCATTAACAGCAGTTTATTTTTCATAAAGCATTGACAAATTGTTAAGAAACAAGAATTAATTAATTATTTACTACAAAATAAACGGTTCATGTCTCTAAGGTAACTTATAAAATAATTAAGGTACAAATAAAGAGAGTGTTCGAATCAAAGTGACCTCTTCTGTGTTTATTTTCGTTTTTATCATAAGTTATAAGATCGCTATTTTGGGAGAACAAGGAACATTGATTCTTCAACCGATTGTCAGCTTAATGCCAAACCATTAAGGATCCAATTTGGCTGGGTGATTACATGCAAAGATACTGCGTTTAAGGGGTAAGGTACGCTGATCCCGCTGCTTAACGATCGTCAGCGACAAGCAAAATGCATTTGATATCAAGTTCCCGGATCACTTTCCCACATTACTCAGCTTTATGATCGGTCCGCCATAAACACTCGAACACACACACACCGCTCACACACCCCGCTGATCTTGGCCAGAAATGGCCATTAATGCTAATGATGTTTAACGGGGCGTATGAGTGATTTGCAAAGGTATAGAGACTGAGAGCTTACCCGGTATGCGCTGCATGATCTGCTGGCGATATATCTCGTGCGCGATGTGCTGCTGCATGCGCAGATCCACCAGCTCGTTCATGGTGATCATAATTGTATATATTTAGCCTTAGCTTTGCCTTTTTTTTTGTCACTTGGTCACAATGGTTTCCACACACACACAAAGGGTACGCCCGGCGACATATGGCGGAGGGGGGCTCTTATTTTCGAGTACGAGAGTTGTATTTCTGTCACCGCGCTTCTTTTTTGGCGAGCACGAGACGCGGTTGATTAGCGTCAATTATGCAAATCAAGGCGCAAAGTCAGAGTCTCATGTGCGTGGGTGTTAATTTGATTACGACGGGGTGTCAAGTGTCTGCTATGTGGGTTATTTCGAGTGTTTTGAGTAAGAGTATGGATTTAGCCGACGGTCGTGTCTGGATCTCGCCAAGTTCGCATTTCAACTGAGCAAGTTCCGTTGCGATCCGTCGAACCGTCGATCCGTCGATCGAGCTGCAAACGAGCTTGACTCGTTTGCTTCCCCCGAGCCATTGATCGAGATTACCTGCTGCCGCCGACTCGGCGGAGGCCCCTCTCATTGGCCAGAGGGCCCTGTTAGCCATCTCGCTCTGCGTTGGCACCTCCATTTTGAAAAACCCGGGTCTCGATTTTCCAGCTGCTCTGGCTCCGCCCACGACCAGTGCGGTGCTCCGTCTTTGTCTTCTGTTATCCCGCTCTAATTGTGTTTAATTCTCAAGTGCGAAGTTGCACAGTCAGCGGAGCAGCAGCAGCCAGCAGCAGCGGCAGCAACATGTTCCCAGTTCGCCGATCGCCCTGTGTGTTGCCTTTTAATTATGATCATGATGATTGAAATTGTTTTTTCTCCGTCTCCGCTTTTTGGCATCTTTTTGTATCGTTTTTTGTTGTATTCTTTTTTGTATTTCGTGTATATATTTATGTTATGCTTTGCCCATTTGTAGCCGCCTGCCATCATGGTGGTCCTCTTGTCTGCCTCGAGAGCAGTCGTTGCCGTGTGTGTTTTGTCGTTTTGCTGATCATTTATTTCGATTTACTTCGGCCTACAGAGAGAGGAATAAATGATTATTGTTTTTGGATTAATTAATTAACTGAGTTATCTGAAAAGTTGGTTTTAATTAACAATAGTTATCAGAAAATATCTGGATTTTCTTATTGATATTAACTAGCGGTTTCTGAACGTAAAATAATTTATTAAGTATTTTTCAAAGTTCTCTTAATTAATTGGTTATTTATTTTATTCAGTAATTATAAATGCAAATTGCGAAAATGATTAGAAATAAATTAATTCATGATCTATTTGCTTAAATTAGAAAATAACTGGTATTTAAAGATTGATTTAAATTTTAAAATATGTAGTACTTCTTTAATTATAAACATTGCATTGTTTTTTTCATCAATGAGGCACAAAATAAAAAATAAGATGTTTAAAGAGAGTACATTAATCTGTATTGATTGCAAATTAACTTGTTAATACCGCTTAAACAATATGTGCTTAAGAAATGTCTTCAGAGATTTTAAATAAATTACTTTGGATTAATTTGTTTAATGTTTGGTACTCTGTGCTAAAGTTTAAATTGGTTTAAACATTTATTAAACTGACTTATTTGATAAATAATTATGTAAGCACGTAAAACTAACAATTTAATAATTGTTTTAATCAAAAGATGTCATCCTTATCAAAAAAGATCTTATCTTTAGGTTTAATGTATTAAAATCAATTCAAAATCTATCTATATCTATATTTTTATTATTATTCTATTTAAATGTTGTTTAAAAGACAGCTCTTTGAATTTTTGGTCGATTTTTCAAAGGCTTAATTAAAGGACTTTAAAAGATTTTATCTCCCACAATCTAACAACTCATCTTCGATGGAAATCTATCAGAAATCCATTTTTTCTCCGTGTGCCTGTGGAATATTATTTTAGATTTGACGCTGCGTCATTTGGCCATTGATATGGCGGCATCCCATGGCCCGATATGGCCTCGCTAGTTGCTACCACTATATGTTGTGTTTGTTACCTTCCACAGATAGATAATGCCGGTGCTGGTGCGATGCAGGTGGCGGCTGTGGTGGATTTTGACCTTTTTTGGGAGAGAGCTTGGCAAAACATTTGTTCCGAACGACGGAAACGCGTGTCTATGCTGCTTGCTTACAAATTCGTGGCTAATTAAAGTGCCAGCCGGGCTGAACTTTGACTGAAATTAAGCATGCGCCATGTGGGCCGTCGACGATGGCGAAACGTGATCGTACTCCATTTTTTCTTTATTTTGGGTCTCGTGTTTGCCTCCATTGCTATTTCCTTTCGAGATTAAGACTAAGCCCAAGACGCTTATCGGGGCCAGAAGCATTACTGCGAAATTCTTGAGGCTCCCGATGGGCAAATATGTAGTTAGCCGGGCTAATTTACACAGCACTTAGCCCGGCCTGACACATCCACGCATTATTTCCAGATATCCATAACCAGGTTGGCGGCGATAAGCGCCAGAAATTAATTTACTATTAGCAGTCCCGGCATTCTGTTCCTCTAAGTATTTCTCTATTTCTTTACTTATTTTCGCCCAAATTGCGTTTCGGCCATGTGCCGTCGTCTGCGCGTAATTTATGCCTCGCGTTTTCACATTTGGTCGCGCACACTTCCGGTTGCGTTTATTTATTTTATTTATTTTCTTCCTATATTTCCGCAGCTCCGGCTCAGGTCAGTTAGGCTCGACTGGGTTCATCGTCAGGCCATTAGGGATCGATCCGAACGATCGACCCGTCCTGGAGGGCTGCCAATAGCTGTGCAATTTGTCAGCACCCAGCTAATTGGTGCTGCATCCGCGCCCGCTGCTTGACTAATGCATTTCGGTTTACTTCCGTTTGGTTCCGGATAAATGGGCCAACAGGTAGCCGAAGAGTGCACTAAGGAAAATACTTTGTAGGTTATTAGGAAGCAACATTTAAATACCACTGACAGCATGAAGGAGTCAAGACATTTCTGGATTTTTTTTTAGTTTTATTACTCATTCTTTGGTTGACTTTTGAGGCGAAATTGTATGATATAAACCAGCATACTGATAATAGAAAATATAAAATATAATTAGTTAATGAAAATATAAAAAACTCTGATTTATTAAACAAAAAATGAAAATATAAAAAGGTATTTAATTCATTAAAGAGAGATAAACACATTTTCATAGCGAAAAGCAGGAAAATAGAAAGTGTTTTTATATAAGTATTTCATAATAAACTATTTAAATGAATAAATATTTAACATAATTTGTTTTCCAAATATTTCTAGGCAAATAAATACATTTAAATTGTTTATTTATTTTTGAATTTAGATACACTTTTCAGCCATAATAAATCTTCTAATTCTATAACCAATAAAGTCTCTCTATGAATTTTTAGGTGTTTGTAAGCCAAATTGGTCTCTAAATTTTATAGTGACTTTTTTTAAGTAAATTCTAAGACATTTCCTAATATACCCCTGTATTTTTTCCGAGTGCAGACAAACACATTCCAGCCGCTTGAATCAGCCAAGAGGATATATCCTCCCTATCTCTTTACCTATTCCTGTGGCTTGTAATTCACATTATCAATGTTTGGGTAGCATTTCAGACAGCGATTTGGTGAATCAGAGAGGTTAAGAGATAGCCTTGAACTGGTAGCCATGTAAGTGCTATATAGTACTTGCACCGGGAGTCTCGTGTCCCAGAGTCCCGGGGTCTTTCCACCCAGTTGCGAAATGAGCTCGATCTTTGGAGAGCACGAGCCCTCGGCTTCTTTCTCGCACGGCTGCTCAAATTAAAATTAGCATAAATCGTCTACGAAAGCAATGTAATTTTCCATGGAAAATATGCCCTCCAGCGGTCGTCGCAATTTATTGATTTAAACTTTTAGCTCGGATCTGTTTGAACAAGCCCTATAGCGCCTTTATAGGCGACTATTAACGGCCCGCCACTTGATCTCGCATATTTGTATTTGCCAACCAGCGAGTATCGATCGAGTAGTGAGTACTGAGTACTGAGTATCGGGTGAATGAGTAGTTCCATTGTTGCAACACGACAAAGGTCTGGAGGTCTGGCATGCAAATCTACTTTGGTATGCAAATTAAGTGACTCAATCGACATGGCGGCAGAGCAGCTAGAGCCGGAGCTGGTGACCAGGAGGCATCATAATCATCCGTGTCCATGGGGAGCCCACTCCACGGCCAGGCAGAGAGACAGACCTACTCCAATAATTGAGAGGTGTTTAATCGTGTGTTTCGTTTTTGTTTTTCTGCACATTCACGGACCCCCGAGAGACCCCATAGATTTAGGCCTTTCATTCCGAAAACGTTTCAGTTTTGGTTTCCACAACTAACATGCGGCGGAGCTACCATTCCACTCGATCGCTGTTTGCTCTCAAATTATCATAAGCAAATATGGCCAAGATGCCAGACCAGGCCAGACCTGGCCAGACGATGCGATTCAGACTCGGATTCAGACCGAAAGATGCTTCCACTTTTCAGAGCCCAACTTCAAACTGAAGTGCTAAAGTCGCTGGCGACGCGACGCTCTGAGAGGCGCTTCTGTTGTGTGGACCCTTGAGTTATTACAATATTATATTCAAATCTCAAGTGCCACCGGCTCCTCCACGTCGTCCCCGTCCCCTCGTTCCCCTGCCACCTCGTTCTCAACTCGGAGAATCTGCATATTTCCCCGGAGCATCATAGTTGTTTGTTTGCCCGCCAAGCTCATCGAGTTGGCACTCGGCGGCCGATGCGTGTTAATGGCATGTGTAATAACAAGATCATGGGCTCGAAATCGGACTTTGGAAAACAATTACGAGCAGTTGAGGGATTAATATTAAGAGCTACAGCTATTATGGAGGTTAAAAGTCCTCTTAAAATTTAAATATTTTGGAATTATTGGGCTTAAAGTCGAATTTTGACATATATTCTATAGGTTTTTATTAGAAAGTTTTGATAAATTATGTAGGACTAACATAAATAATATAAAAAGCATAGCTTATTAATTACAATATCTTGTTTTTAATTTTATTTTAGGTGAATAATCTCTTTAATATTTAAACCTTAAGCATTTAAGCCTTAAATCATGGTCAACGTATAGATATATAAGAAATGAATCAGTACATTAGATTTGAATTTAAAGTAGAACCTAATTCTACGTATAAAATATCTAATAAAAATAAAATAATTTATAACAATAATTTGAAAATAATATAAAACAAAATCTTATACAAAAAAAGACAAACTAGAATGAAATTTGATATTCCATACAATATCTCCCAGTTTCTTTAACTCCCAAAATGATGATAAATATTTTGCAAATGAGATGATCGCTCGATCAGAAAACCTTTCAACTGCCGCCAGATTGACCACAAAAGGCGAATCTCTCATGCTGCATTTCATTACTAAAATGGTGGCGAGATCAGGCCAACGCTAAAGAAGCCCAAAGATACTAGATCCAGAAAAGTTCAACGGCCAAAACGGTGACATCAAAGCCGAGGGCAGCGGATTGCCGCCAGGCAGGCAGGCAGGCAGTCAGCCCGAGTTAACTGGCTAACAAAAGAAGAAAAGTCGTAGTCGGGAGTCTGAGCCAAGTCCGGTAGTCCGGCGGGCAGAAGAAACCATTTCGCTGATAAAAACATCCATTATGCGTAACAATTTGACGGCTTCTTTGGCTACCGCAGCCATTCCGAGGCGGCATTCCCGCTTTCGCCTTTGATTGAGTGGCCGAGCCGGGATGGAATGGAGATGGATGGAGTGGCTTGGCGTGGCGTGGAGTGGCTAGCCGCGGGGTAATTGTTGTCGCTAGGCCACGGATCGGATTGGATCGGATCGGATCGGAATGGATCAGGCCCGAGTGCGCAATTACAATGGCCGTGATAAAGAAGCCAAATAGAGAGGGAGTGCGGGCTATGACGACGATGGCCATGGCGATGACGATGGCGAGTCTTGCGCTAACGTCAAAGAGGAAATGCCTTAATCTCGTGACAACAACAGGCCTTCGTTTCTGCTCTTCTTCCTCTGCGTTCTTACTTTTCCCTCCCTCCCTCCGTACACAGTAAGAAAAGTTGTATAATTGTAGCTTAAAGAACGAATTTAGAGGTGGATGTAGTTTTAATCAAAGCATCAAAGAAATATGAAATAATTTTATAAAATTGAAAACTCTTTTGAAGATCTTTGCTCGGGTGCCAATATTATATTGAGATTTTGTGCTTTGACAATCGAAATCATTAATATTTTTCCATATATAATTCTGCTTGAGATGTTTCTTATCCATTTTTAAAATATTTATATAACAATTTAAAAAAATTTGGTTTTAGGGAAAAGTTTCCTTAGCCAATACAAGTATAATCTGTGTTTACTAGCCGTTCTCTTTTTAGAATTATGTGATAAATATTTAAAAAAATACTCTAATTACCCTCTGATTTATATACCGATTTTTCCAAGTGCATTCCAACAACCTGGCGAGTGTTGGAAATTTGTTTGTTTGCCGCCAGCCCATAGCGTCATGAGGCCAAATATAGCGGTTCGAGTCGCGTTGTCTCCGATTCCATTCCGTGTCTTATTTGAGCATCGCATTGCTACGCGGATTTGGAGCTGGAGCTCACCTGGCTCTAGCATCTAAGTAGCTATCTGTATATCTATCTGGCCCCGTATCTCCTCCACCGGGTGTGTGTCTGTGTGCTCATGGCACTAGTCATAGTTGACACTTTATGAGCAGACTCGCCTCCATCGCCGCGCCGCCTTGATTGCTCTCTAATGGCGTCAAGACTTTCGCTTTTATGGTGCCTGCACTTCCACGAATCCTAATCAGTGCCCAGAGCACTTGCCGCGACTTCATTTAAATGGGAAATTCTCGGGTATGTGTACGCCATGTACTGTAGTTTGTATATTGCCAGGGAATTATCGGGAAATACTAAGGCCAGTGGAGGGAGTTAAATGGCAATTAAAATAGGAGTGGAATCTGGAGAGGATTGAGTAATCAAAAGGGTCGGAAATTGATAGAGGAAAGTCGTAAGACAAAAAAAGATTATTTTAAATACAAGGAAGAGATAGCAAATTAATAGGAATATGTACTTTAAACTGTAAAATGTTTTTTTTTAAATATTATGTAAAATTCATTTCATGCTTTTTCTTTTTTTTCAATCATAAGACGTATGTTAAATAAGGGGAATGAGCCGAAGGCCTTACGAGCCCCGACCACTATTAATTCGTACGGCAGCTTTTTTACTCGTATAAAATATTCAGCAAACGATATTGTCCATAATAACGTATACCACATATAAAAATGATTTTTTATAGTACTATAACTTTATTCTCTTAAGTTTAAAACAAAAAAATTTATTGTACTTCGACAACAACAACAATAGTGTTTATTTATTTTAATGTGTCATTAAACTGATGATATAAATACGACCACTATTAATTCGTACGGTGCGTTTAATATTAACTTTTTATACGAAATACTAGGTTGTTTTTTAATATTAATATTGGGTAACATCACCCTTGACCTTAACGACACATTTACAACGATTTGGCATTGATTTTAATAAATTTTGGCATTGCTCTCTTGAAATAGAGTCCCAAACCTCTTGGATTTTAAGTTTTAATTCAGACAGGGTTCTTTGAGGTTCATTTTTTAGTTTTCTTTTCATTATTCCCCATATATTCTCGATAGGACTTAGGTCCGGACTATTTGATGGCCAATCTAAGACCTCAATGTTCATATTCTGCAGCCATGATTTGGTTCGTTTGGCAGTATGAGATGATGCTCCATCCTGCTGAAAGGTGTATTCGCCACAGTCAGCCAGCTTTGGTATTGATGGCAGAAAGCTTTCTTCTAAGATGTTAACATATTTTTCTGCGTTGACCATCCCATCAATAAAGTGCAGCTGCCCCACTCCTTTGGCAGACATACAACCCCACACCATAATGCTGGCTGGGTACTTAACTGTTCTTTTAAGGCAGTCTTTATGGTAGGCTTTAGTACGGATGACTCTCCTTCGCGCATCGCCGACACTTACATCAAATTTAGCTTCATCGCTAAATATGATAGTGTTCCATTGCCTTTGAGTCCAGGACATCCTTTCCCGTGACCATTGTAAACGCTTCTTCTTTTGACGAAGCGTAAGCAATGGTTTTTCCTTGGCCTAAGAGTAAGTTAATCTATTAAGTATGTAACATAGTCTATCACAGTGCATACCTTATAGAACTTATATCCGATCTCACGCAACTTCAAGCGCGTACACTCTCGCTTAACACCTTTTCCGATTTTATCAGACCACTCAGATGCTATATTTCGACAATTTTGACGACGATCAGCCTTTACAATAGCCGCCAGGGCTCTTTTGTCACGTGCTGTTATTGCCGATTTTCGGCCTCTTTTTGCGATATTATTTTCAATATTGCCATTTTCCTTAAATTTTTTAATTATTCCCTGAACGGACGACTTAGCCAGATTAAATTGCTTGGCAATTTCACCGAAACTTTTCCCATTTTTATAATTATTCAGAACTAAAATTCTTATTTCCTTGCAAATTGGCTTTCCTCGTGCCATTGTAGCTTAACTATGAGTAATTTTCAGCAATCGCACTTTATTTTGCATTCTGCTTTGTTAAACAGTTTACAGCAAAAGACTAGATAGTGATTATGTTTCACTGTTTCCTTTTGTTTGGATCTTCTTTTAATTCTAAGCTAAGCTTTTGGCACCGTACGAATTAATAGTGGTCGAATTTATATTATCATTTTAATAACACATTAAAATAAATAAATATTATTGTTGTTGTTGTCGAAATACAATAAATTTTTTTGTTTTAAACTTAAGAGAATAAAGTTATAGTACTATAAAAAATCATTTTTATATGTGGTGTACGTTATTATGGACAATATCGTTTGCTGAACATTTTATACGAGTAAAAAAGCTGCCGTACGAATTAATAGTGGTCGGGGCTCGTAGCTGCTATGGGTCTTTACCCCTAGTTAGCTCTTAGTTTATAACTATTTGTTAGCTTTAGATAAATAAATAAAATAAAAATAAGGGGAATAAATGACTTAGCGATTAAGTAACAATTTTGGAACTAACTTAACCACTTTATAGAGAAATTATTAAATAAATTAAGACATCAAAGCAGAAGCACATTAAACCTAAAGAAGGATTGTTTTTTTTATTTAGTAACTATTTTTTAACTAAATTAACAAATTTCCTTTTGGAAAAAAAGTATAATAAATTATGAATTAAATGCATAAGGTACGACTATACAATTTGATCATAGAGGGCTTAAGTTACATACAATTTAAATCTATCAGAGCAAAGGCATATATAACCTGTATTTAACTAAGAATATCTTGTAGTTTCCGGAGAAAACATTTTCTTTTCCCCATATTTGCTGTACCTTTTCATTCTGGAATTTCTAAAGTTCTCCATTCTGGCGCCAACGCTGTCTGGAGTAGATCTAGACTAACTTTAATTGTTTGCCGTTCGAAATGCTAATCTTCCAAAGGGATGGCAACCGCGTTACACGCTACATAGCTGAGCCCAACTCTCCTGCCCAAAAGGGGGTTAGCATCAACGTGGAAAACAGCACGCATACAGCGGAAAGCGGCAAACAAATATGGCGCAAAGTCAAACAAAAACACGGCCATTACTCAATGGCGGCAAAGCGAGAAAAATTTATGCTACCTCTGCAATGGAGCTCCAGGAGAGTACAACCCCCTCCATGGTACGATTTTCTATGGCTCCTCCGCTAATCCCGCCGCATGTGAGGCGTCAAAAGCTTAAATATTTACAGTTCCAAGAGGCAGTGAGGCACGAGAAGCCACAAAAAAAAAAAAAACAGACAAAATAAGCAAACGAGATTAGAGCAAAAGCAAGAAGAGAGCGCGCGGACAAAAGCATGAAAAATATTTGTTAAAAGGCAAATAAATTGCGGAAGATAAAGATCTAATTTTGATTAAAATTTAAGCTTTTTCACAACCTCGCCAGCTACCGAACTGAGGCTAATTTTGAGGGGGAATAACTGAAACCGAAAACCAAAACCAAATCCAAAACCGGAGGATCCAGAGAGCCAACAGGGGCTAGAGAGGCGACCGGGGGGAAGAAATTAAAACTTGTCGCATCCAAAATTTATGTTTGTCTTGGCAGCGAGAGATCGAGACAACAAGAAAATGTCTTTAATAAATTAGAGGCTGGGAGTAGAGGCGACTCGAGTCGACTTCGTTATCACGGCGTGGACAGCATGTTGTTGCTATATATGGCAAACAATACGGTACTTTTAACACCAAAATCAGGGCCCCACAATCCTAAACAAAGGCCAAGACAGCACAGAAGCGACAGACGCGTAGCTGCCGTTCGAGCAGCTGGCCCAAACAGCCCAGACAAAAAAATCTTAAAAGAGTTACTGGAAAAAATAAGAGGTGATATATGGTATATGGATTTGCTTGATCAAATTGTTCGAAGCTACTTTAAGGATTTTTTTTTAGAAAAAACATACTATTTAAAGAATATTTTAACGTATTTTTTAAATATTTTTATTAAATTTCATATTAAAGTATCTCTTTTGTTAAAAATGATACAGAATTGTCGCTGTACTCGAGTTTTCTGACTAAGAAATGCATGACCCTAAAACCATTGCATATTTATTAGCGCAAACTAACTTTGCCATGGAAGAAGCACTAAAATCTCCATTGTGTCTGTAATTTTAAACCGATTAAGTTTAAAGTTGGTATGTGAATAGTAAATACCAAGCTCTACGTTATACCCATAAGTCAGCAATATATACTTTTACATATGGTGTATTTTTTAGATTGTATTTATATATTCAATATAATTCACATTATAAAAGACTTGAAATGTAATTAAATGTAAGAAGCCAAGATTAATTCTGAATATAAATACATTTCTTTCCGTGTACACCTACAGGCGCAACCACAGATATACAAATACAGATACGTAGTGGACGGCTGCCCCCATTTGCATATGAATGTGGTAATGATTACAAATTTCGCTCGTAAAAATGTTTAGTTTGTTTTTTTGTTTCATTTTGGGAGCATAATTAACTATGTATCCGATCCGTACCGATCCACTCTTTAGCCATTGGATCCAATATGTATCTGAATCTGTTTCTGTGTTTTGGATGCGTTGCGGTTGCGGCAATTTACCGTCCCGGGATGGCTGTATCTGGGAGATGCGATCGTGTATCTTGTATCTTGGTATCTGGTGTATCGTGGTTAATAGACCTGGGGATACGCATGCGCAGCATCGGATGTCAATGGACTTGGCCTGGCTTGGTGTTCGGTGGGAAAGTGTTGAGCCATTTACATTATGGGGCCTTTTATTGAATGAATCGGACCTTTCACAGCCAATTAATAGCGGCTAACAAGATCGATGCTGTTGTAGATAAGCCAACGAGCTGCATAACTAATGGCCCAAGTCTAGTCTGAGAAAGCCACTCACCGAGGGCCCACGCCCACAGTGACTTCCCTGAGGTAGAACTGCATATATACTATAATATAGTAACTGGCAACTCAGCAAAAGGACCTGGACCTGGCTTCCAGCAGCATCCTGGCTGGCCAGGGTTTGTGTTGATTGCGGCGCGTTACCTTAATTTCTTGGCGCCACCAGCACTCACCTCACTCGATCCCGCCGCCTGCCTCTCCTTTGCTGCGTCATAAAATTAAAACTCTTCACTCCATCATTTTCGTGAGCGAGTGCAACATTTGACAGGTAAATGTCTGGGAAAAGGCAGCCAGAAAAGCAGAAAAAGGCACCTCTCTGCTACTCCGTTGACTGGCTGCCGCGCCCTCCTTCAACGATGGCCATTTCCAGAACAGAGTGTAGACCCTCTCTTGATACCCTTCCATTAAATAAAACGTTTTATACAGTTAGTGTAAGGTTTGCTTTGGAATTTTAAATATAATATTTACAGAAGGAGTGGTAAAGTATCCTTATTCTATAACCTTTAAATGAAAATGTATTTATTTTAAAGGTATCATAAGAGCATCACCAGTTCGTCATCTTACCAAAACCCCATCTGTTTTTATATCTTTTTTTTTTTATTAATTTTTGTTTCTTTATATTCATTTACCTTTGTTTTCTTGGGTTGCTAAGCAGTTGACCATAACTTTTGACAGATTTATTAGGGAATATTAATTTTTATATCGGACATTTTGGAGGAGAGGTGTGTGTGAGCGAGTGCGATTATCACCTCTCCAAGGTCCGCAGATCTGCTGTAGGTAAACCCACTTCTTCTGGGGGATCAACCCAGCGATCAGCTATCCCTGGCATAGAGGATACGAAGACCCCAGTCCCCGTCCGGGGCTGTTGTTTGCGAGCGCCTTTGTCCGCTGACTGGACGGCGTTGGAGCGGAGCGGGCGACGCCGGGGCAGCTGTGGCTCGACGTGTGAAAACGCATTTGCATATTCAATCAACGGCACAATAAATATACCCATACTACACACGAATTCATACAGAGTCGTTAAACAAGATTTACATATGAAAATAACAAAATATTTAACAGCAGCCGCAGACGGGGTGACTCTGATGATGATCTTAAATTGAAATTGTCAATACGAGACGAGAGCTTTGGCGACGCGGCGACCCATAAATGCGTAGCCATACGGTCCGCGATCCACGGGACCCACAAAGTCCGACTCATGCTCACTCCGGATCTGTTAATAGCCACGATGACTTGCCGACTTGGCCGCTATCGCTGCGGTGTGGCGAAAATATTTGCGTGGGCATTTTGGCCACGGCTATTTTCGAACCGAATTTGTACTAAAATTAACATGCCCGCCGCAATGGAAACGTTTCCCGTTCGTGTGCTCCGGTTGCCCCACTCACTGGCAATCATAATCTCCACTGTGTCAGCTCCACAATGGGCGGGTGTGAGAGCTTGTCTCATGGGCACTCGACACGCGCCCGGGAAATCCACAGCTGCCTGCCGGAAAGTAGCAACAGTCGGGAGCAACCACTTTCCATTTCCGATAAGCGAAAATCGGAGGCAGCTGGAGGCTGGAGAGGGCGTCATGGGAGAGTTATCAGCCGCGTGCCCCAAAACCGAATCCAAATGCAAAACCATAAAAACAAATTATGAGCGATACGCTAAATCGAGCAGATGCACTCGAACGGAACAATCATAATCTCGGGGCGGGGAGCGGGCATTTCACTTAATGAAAATGTTGGCACTGCAAGTCAAGTGCTTCGAGCTGTGGCAGCACAAATAAGTGTATTTATGTTTTATATACACGGGGAAAAATTAGTGGTATAAATGAGAATAAAGGTTATTACAATATAAAAGTGAAATCATCTAAATTTAGGTCTTGGAATATAGATAAATTAGTTTAGAAGGCGTTAGATATATTTGTTTTATTATACAAGGCCTCTGTTATTGCTTTAGTTTGTTATTAATGATATAATTATAATTATTATAATTATAAATAATTATAAAGTATGCTATTCTTCATCCTAGACCATATCAGAGTAAGAAGTTATTTACTATTTGAAGGAGTTTATTAGTAACTATTCTCCTAGCTTAAGCCTAGCTCTACAGCTTCATTTCTCCTAATATTATTGGAATTCTGTTTTCTAGATTTTAATAGAAAATAAATACAATCCAAAATTTGATAAATGCATATATTTATTTCGTTTTTTTTTCGGTTACTGTGTAATACCCACAAAACACACTCAATCCAAAGCGACGATTGCTGCACGCAAGTGAAAAATGTTGGCGCCAGGCGCCACTAAAAAATCTTATGAATGAAGTAGACACATTTTTGAGTTGTCGGTGTTGCCTCCACTCCCGGTCTCATTCCTCTGGATTCTTTTCCTACCGTCTTTGTTTGTTTGCTTTCAGAGGTCTGTCTTAGGCGAAGCCCCGTTGCCCCGTAGACCGGAATCGCGTCTCCTCTCTTTGGGCTTAGGTTAGGCCTCTGTCTCCGAGTATCTGCCTGTCATTATAATCATTTTCTCGGAAAGTTCTTGCATTTATTAAGTTATTAAAATGAAATTAACAGGTTGTCTTGGAAAATGCTGAAAATTCTGTACTAATAAGATGAAATTAAATGGAAAACTAAGTTTAATTTGTTGAATACTGAAAGGGGATTAAATACTGATATTGTTATTAGGATTATGTGTTTATAAATAGTATAAGGGAATCAACATTTTACCTATATGCCTATATCATTATTTTAAAATTATTATAGGTATTTATTTATTATTATGTTCTAATTATTAATATAAATCTGAGCGGCGTAGATACTTCAAGTCGCTTCTATTAACATTAATTTATAAGTATTTATGTTTTAGGATTGTAAATTGATCTCTTTTCTTTGTTTTCTAATTTAAACTAATATTAATATTCGTATAGCTACTACAGGGAAGTGTTGTTTTTACCCCAAATCCTCCCATGAATTATTATATTAAATGAAAAACCGCATCTATCGCACCTTCCTAGTTCATTAGGCCATATCGTGTCCCGAAGCAACCTTTCATCAATCGCACTTGCTGCGGGGCTTTCCACGGCGAGTTTCCATTCGGACCTTAGCTACCTGGTTGGAAGCTGATTAGCCAGATCGTGTTCCATATTAAATCCACGCACTAAAGGCATTAATCACCGTTTTCACGCGACTGACTGTCGCCTATGCCGATGCCGATGCCGCCTCCTTCTTCTCTAGCAGTTCAACTCGTTAGTCCTCCAGCCTGACACGTTGCCCTGGTGGCCAGTGGTCGGTCGATGGCCAGTGTGGTTCCAGGAAAAGCCGACTCTCCTGAGGATGTTAGAGCCGCGGCCGCGGCAAGCGTGTTGACTAATGACGCGCATTTAGCAGCGATTAATGGATTTTATGAGCCGCCATAATTTTATGGCACATCAAATGGCCGCGGGCTAGGTTTTTCCAGCGAATTTCCCCGCCGCAGAGCCATTGACGAGGCCCGAGCTATGAAGATCCTGAACAAAGACAGCAGGACCTGCGGTTTTATTGCCCGTCCCACGGATCTTACCTGGTCATCCCCGAGGCACCGGCGTTAGGTACTTGAGGTTTAACGAGAGCGAGTCCGTGTGTGGGTGGGTGTTCATATGCTAATCAAGTGCTCCGGCATCCGGATCGATCCCTCGGCTGGCCCGCAGGCCTGAATAGGGCGTTTGTATGACGGCTAATGTCTCGCATAATAGAAATCACCTACTTAAAATCAAGTGCAAATTGTACAGACGCCGCCGAGGCACTTGAGAGGATGGATCTGGGTCTGGAGAGATCCTCTTGAGAGTCCCATATTTCACTGCGACATGTAATCCTTGTATAATTGAAACAAAGCGCAATTTGTTTTTACAGTTTGTCGCAGCCCCCGGAGATCGCATTTTCCAAGCATTTGTGCCTTCGGGTTTATTTTCATTTCCCTTAAAGATGCTCTGTATATGCACTTTTGTTTGTCACAAAGATTTGCTCAAAGGATTTTCCTGGGAGAGGGAGAGAGAGGGTCCTGCGACTGGGACATATGCGTACATCTTGCGGTCGAACTTCGTTTATTTTTACTTAAACAATTTTCGCTTAAATGGGATTTGGGTTCGCCACAAGAGGCTTGGTTAAAGGATAACATCGTTTTGCCATTGTTGACACTGTATGCCAGCTCCTTTGAATCTAACTGGGGACAATTGACGGAATGTTGTCATCTGTCTGACATTATCTGTTTGGATTTGGACTTTAGATTTCGCTGATCTCCAGAGGGGAGCCAGCCCTAAGTGGCATCTATTCCGCAGCTGGATCAGAGTGTTGATATAGCCGGTGTTATCTGTGGATCTGGCAAGGAGCATATCATAGGATGTCCCATAAATTAGCCAGAAGGGGGATGGGGATGCCTAAATGTTGCATAAACAAGAGAAGAAATAACAAACGTAGTTTTTGTTGAGCGAAAATTGCTTTAAGATAAAAGAAAACATTTGTGTTTTCAATGGGTTTTTGGGCTTAGATTTGGGTTCACAATAAAGATGTATAATATAAGGAGGATTATAATCTTCAAATTAAAAAACTGCGTAGAAAATTCTTAAATATTTTTTAGTCTCTAAACTTTTAATAAAAAGAAGCAGGAGGTAGTCTGATATACTATATTATAATATTATTTATATTTTTTAGCATGGAAAACATTACCCCTTCTTGCTCATGGCTTTCCAGTCCAGTTAAAGTTTTCCCAGCTCAGAGATCATTCCATACAAGACATCCCGAAGCATCCACATCCATCGGCATACCACAAACGATTATCTGCTTCGGCGCACACTCGACGGATGCGACCTGGACAGCGTGGACAACGAGCTGGACAACAATGGGGGCGGTTAAAGTACAAAGCATCGCACTTTATTAACTACTTGAGATTAGGCCTGATAAGGAGATAATCCCAGTCGGTCGGCCGTCAGAAGTGCAGAGTTCCCGAGTTCCCGATTTCCAGAGGCCTCAACCGAACCACTTTCGGTAGCTGTGCCGGTGTAATAAGCATAACAATATCGCTGTCCGCCCAATTGACAAGCCAGAGCCCGATCTGGAGCGATCTTGGCTTGTAAAACGGATCACAGGTATGCTGGATATGGCGAGAGAGAGGTGAGATCAATGGCAGCAGCTTATCATCAGAGGACCCGACCGATCCCGATCCACACGTCACTGCACTTTCTCCAGACATCTCGTCATCATGGTCGGGCCTCGGAGGCAGCTGCCTTTGATCGGTGTAGCGTGATTTTAAGCCAAATTGGGCAAAGTCTTTGGTGCTGCCGAAAAAAAAGCGGGGGAATCGGGGAATCCGTGAATCCTGATCCGATCCGTAGGAGGCGGAGGAGGAGTGGTGCCAATGTCAGGGGTCCTTCGCCGCACTTCTTCAATGGCCCCGCGTGAAGAGGTAACATCTCCTTTGGCCATCGTACGCAATCCCTGCTCTTTTGAGGCGTGGAGCTACTGCCGCGTAATGGGATTTGCCATTGTCTGTCGTTGGTATACCCTGCTATTTTCCCTGCTTTCCCTTGTTTTCCCTCTAATTCCCCATTGTATTTCACACACGGTAGCCGGAGATGAAAGGTAATTGAATTTCCAGAGCAGGGATGCCAAGCTGGGAGCTCCATCACTTCGATTCGATTCGCTTCTGGCTCTGAAAGCGAAGGCCTGACAGCGCCTGAAGTGTTTATGCAAATGCATTCTAACACCTTGGGACACAAATATTTTCCAACTGCTTACAATCATATTGATAACTTTTATAAATAGCCCCGGAAGTTACACAGAGAGAATAATAAGCTCAACGATAGAGTTCGTTTACACAGCAATTTCTAATCTCAAATGATTTATAATTGTTTAGAGAGAATTTTAAGCAAGATTATTGCAGTTTTTATAGGAGATTCCTAGCAGGTATTGCGCTTTGTTACTTCTTTATCTTTAAATTATTTATTATTTTTAAAATACATTCCCCTACTTTGCAGTGTTATATACCCGATATAACCAATTCAGGTGCTATTTTCCACCGCAGTGTCCGACTCCTCACTGCTCCAACTGCAATCCCCCCCAAGAGCTACGGCTACTGGAGGTTGCAAGTGACTGCTGCAGCCACAACGTGAGGCGTAAATTAATTCTATTGAAGTCGCTGGCAGTTCTCTGAAAAAAAAGAAATATATATAGGTATATATACTCACCCGATGCCCGCCTGCAACGGCTAGGCAAACAACAGTCCGGTGCACCTAGTGGAGTAGAGTCCAAGACCGTATCGCGGGATGGGGTAAAAAAGTGTTGAATCCACTGCTCCCGCTGCTGTTTACTTGTTTGCAACTCGGACGACGTCGTGGCTCATTATGCGATCGCGTTAACCTGTGAAATTCGTTGTTTGCCCGGCTACAATACGGGCGAGGAGACGGATCCGCTCCAAGGAAAGCGTCAGAGCTCCAAAGCTGCTGGCTGCTGCGGTTGCGGATGCGGGTGCGGGGTGGCTGCTTCTCTAATCCCAGACTATTGACAAAAACTCAATACCAGTAGTAGTTGAGTTAACAGTTTGGCATTGGCATTAATGAATTATGGAGAGCCGAGCTTAGAACCGATGCAGCAATGCAACTGCGAGAGCCAGTGCATCCATCAGCCGGACCGGGCTTCGGGCGAAACAAATGTTTTATTAATGAAACGATGCCACCACAGTGTGGCCATCACTCCGAGGCACTCCGAGGGCAGGAGCAGCTCGCCGGGCACACGGGCTCACCACTCGTCTCTCTAAGCGAGACAAATTACCACATTTCAACACATACTCAAAAGCTGGCGCTGGGCCCTGCCCCCCAGTGCAGCAGCTAAGCAGATGACGACTCTGGCATGAACAGAGGTGGCAATGTGGCTACTTTATGGACATCGTTTTAGGAAATATATAAATTTATGATGATATAATAAGTATAGGTAAACTAGATCTTGATTTAAGATTGATATTTTTATAGAGGAGGACGACAAAGAATTTGGTTTCAACTGAAACCAAGGAGAGATATCTTGATAAGTCTGCTTCGCCAGGAGAATCGATTTAGACAAGACTTCAGAATAAACACAGCCATCTCAAAGACTTCAAGGGCCAAAAAATAAAGTTTGGAGTCCGAATTTGAATGGAATTTACGAAGATAAAGTTGTTATTTTAAATTTACTTCCATCAACAAATCATTAATGGCAAAAAAATATCTGATTCCTTTAATTATTTTTGAAAAGAAGTTAAAATACTACCAATTAATATTAATCATTAAATATGATAAAATTAAAATAAATGCGGGGTCAAGTACCGTCTGGAGAGCTATAAAATGAAATAATATTAATTTGTCTTTTTAAATTATAATTTTTCCTTATCTTATGAAATAAAGACACTATTTTCTTAACTTAGAAAATAAAGGTCTTATATTAAAAACTCTAAAAAGTTTTGTAAATAATTTTCTTCCTATTCTATTCGTAACTGCAACTCCTTGGTATCATAATTTATGGTTCGCAACACTGATTCTCCACTTTGAAGACCCCCATCCACTACTTCCTCCCAGCCAAGTGGCCCTTTTGGCGCCCATTGCAATTGCGTGGCCCTTGTGGTCATTAATAAAAATGTTTTTTCGTTGCGCCGTTTCTTGGCCAACTCCCAGAAAGCATGGGGAAAACAAACAAATGGACGGGCGGTCGCCTCGGACAGCTCCGGTGGAGCTGGGAGTTGGAGTTGAAGCTGGAGTAGGGGCTGAGATGCCGGATCTGAAGCCCCAAAGACTGTTTGGTGGTGGTGGGTCCACTCAGCCAGTAAGCCAGTCAGCCAGCCCCTACTTTGGGTCAAATAAGCCAAGTCAGAGACGTGAGCATGAATCAACCTGTCAAAAGTCTCGTTAACGCCAACAGCAGAGGAGATTTCATCTCTGGCATCTCTGGATTTTGGGTTAGGCCACAACGAATTACAGGTGAGCTACGAGTAGGAAGGGGCTTAAGGGATCTTTTAAAACGGATTTGGAGTTCATATGTATTTTTTCTTCAGATTTATGGATCACTAAAAAAGCATCTTAAAAAGTTATTAACTATTATTACAATACAAAGGGTTACTTAATTTATTTCCTAAGTCAATACATACCATAAAAAACACCTACATATTTTTTGTAATTAAAAATATATTCTTTCAATTAGGTGCTGGCGATTTTAAAAGACTTTTTTGTAAGCAAAAATCTCTTGGATAAAACGTATGTTTTTAAATAATAAACTTTATAAATTAAACTTTATTAATTAAACTTCACAACCCACCAAAACAAGTTAAAATGTTCACGTAACTTTGCTAGAATATTTTGTTATATATAAAAGCAACCTTTATCTCTTTAGCAACTGATTTTTATATTCATATAAATCCTTAAAAACAAAACTAATCCATTTCCCTAAACCCAAAACAATTGGGTTTCCTTCTAGCCATAACTTAATGACTTCCTCAACTTGACCAAATCAGCGGGCCACCAACGACCACCACGAACCTCGACCAGAAGTCAGCATTAACCCACTTGCCATGGAGACACCCTACAACCCAAATAACATACACGCAAGATTATGAGGCTATGCAGTAGGGAACGGGAACGGAACTCCAACCCGAATACGCATCCGAGTCCCAACCCGAACCCAAACCCCGAGGGGCTGCCAAAACAAGCACAGGCTGCACCACAAGCACCAAACACAAGCACAAGATTTCATTAAACGCCGCATTTGGGCAGCCCAAAAAACTGGCGCCAGGCCATGGCTATATAATCTGGAGACGCAACTGCAACAAATGGGCAGCAATTTCTGCATGTTGCGAGCAAATTTGGCTGGAATGCCAGGCGGCTGGGGAAGGAGGGGGAGGAGGAGGAGGAGCAGCGGGCTCCAGGCAATGAAGTGCGCCGTTGGGCTGCTAAACGATCTTGCCACCGCCCGTCCACACTGTGCCACACACACAAGTTATATGTATTGGGAAGGAGTTGGGGGAACCCACTGGAGAAGCACGCACGAACTCCGAACTTGGGACAGAGCCAGCTTGTTAGCCAGGGCCAAGTCTGAGGGAGAAATTACGGGGCTAAAGGGGTTCCGACCTGGCCCTTCACCGAGTGGCAGCCGACTGGCGCTAACGCTGTCTACACTGGGAAATAATATAAAGATATAAAATTAAAAGGTTAATTTGATAATTTTTGTAAAATAAATAAGGGTTCTCATTGCCTTAATAATTTATAATAACATAAAAAGGGTCTTCTGTCAACAGCATATTAGATTTAAGAAATTCCTAAATTATTTCATTTATGGCAATTTTATAAAACCCTATAGGGTTATGCTCGTTATTTATTTTCTTGTCTTACTTTTTAGCTTGCAATTTTTCCCCTTAATTATTTTTTGTTTTTATTAATTTTAAGTGTACTTTTGCCCACACGGAATTCGGAGGTGCAAATACGCTCGGGCCAGTCTCCAATTTGTGGCTGCAGAGCGATCATTCACGATACAGTCAGCGTCATCGCTGCAATGCCCGTGTCCGTGCCCAGGCCGGCCCCCGTTCTCGTCGTCGTCGTTGTCGGCCGGCATGATGATGACTTTCGGGTTTCTGTTGCTGGACCTGCCTCCGGTTCGGCGTCGCCAGCGTCGAAAAGGAAATGAAATATTTGTCTGGATCTAAAAAGTTATCATTTTATTAAAAAGCGGAGGCAATCAGCGCATTCACATATTAAACTCGACTTGTGGGATCTCCGCGAACAGAGGTTTGTAGGTCGGACAGTTTGAGAACGTGGGGTGAGTCACTATTGTGGACCGGGAACGGAATTGGGTTCGGGATTGGGAACGGGAGACAGGGGCGTGTCCGAAGACGTCGCGTCAGTCGCCAGTACCTTTTTTCCAAACTGAAAACTGACCAACTGTGCCTGCCATGTCGCCTCGATTATAAGTGAAGGGTTCGGAAATGTGCCTCTGGACGTGGACCTGGGCTACGCTCATCTGGTTGGGTTACAAATGGATTAGTCTAGTTACAGACTTGACTAATGTGCAGGGATTCGTGGCTGGGATAACGCGTTCCTCTCGGATTCCAGTGGGTGTTTTTGGTAGTCATGTAAATTGACAAAATACGCTGACAGTTGGAGTGCATTTCAGTCTGGGGAAATGCGATCCCTGAGCCCCGACTTGGACTGTCATCTCCGCAGCATTCATAACTCAATCAGAGAGCTCTCTGGTCGTAAACGCAGTCCGCTTATCTAGCCTTAAGGCCCACGCTCTGTCCCCAGGTTAATAAACTCCCAATATAAATGTTTAAATTAATTAATGTTTACTAGCGCAGACGGGCGAATAAAGCAGGGAACTGGGATTTGGGTAGACGAACCTCTCAGGGAACTGGGACTGTGACTTGGTCTGGGGACCCACCGCACGACAACGAACTGTAGAAACATTGAAATCCAATTAAATGACGGCCGTTAAACTGCCAGCATGCCTCAAAATGCTGCCTCAAATTCATTTTTAATTGCTTATTTCATAAAAGAGAAAGAGTCGCCTCGGAGTGCAACAGGTTCTACAGACAGAGGTGCGTATTATCATATTAACGCTTCTCGTTCTCGGCTTAGTCGGGCCCTCCTCTAATGGCCAGGTCAATCGTAAAGATCCGAAACTGAATACGAGATCACAAGATTTTTGATTGATGTCCTTGGCCGTCAAACGCTCGCCTAAACGGCTGCAATAAAAAATTTACCACATTGGAGCCCAGCGGGCGGTGCCGTGGCGCCAGTGATATATTTCACCCCTTTCCCTCGATCTGATCCCGGCTCCCAGAACAGCGTGGGTCTGGACCTGGGCCTGAGAATCTTTGGGCCATCGCCAGAGCCATCGCCAGAGCCGCATAAAAAGGTGGAAATGTTAAAATTTAATTATGGGTTCGGGCTGAAATTCGGTCTCGGGGAATACATATATCACTGCAATAAAACACACGGCCAGTCGACGCGATCGGAGTGTAGAAAAGTCAACAAAAATTTGTTTTTAATTTACAATTTAATATGCGTTATAAAAAATTGGACTCAATGACGAGACATAAATATTTATGAAGGCTCGCTGGACCAGAAAAATACTCGGACACGGCTCCATTCCAAAGAAGAGAACTTTGTAGTGTCTCTAGAGTCATGGAGTGCGCTACAGTTTTATGGTTAGAATATCACCAGGATATCACAAGGATCTCAAGTGTGATCGGACCAGAGATAAGGCAATTATAGAACCATAAATCCAGAGAGTGTATCATAATTTTCACCCCTAACAACACACTATCTTAACTACACTATCTTTACCTTGTCAGACCTCGTTAGCCAGTCGATATGCTCGCTGCGATCACCTATCATCGGAGATCGGTCACATTCCTGGGGAATTTGTCAAAGGCAACTTGTGACTCGATCTCAAATATGCCACACACATCACACACGCTGGCCGCATAAATTGCCAAATTGCCAAACTTGGCTAAAAGCCGGGCCACCGTTTTAGGCATTTGGAGGCGTCGATGTCGCCGTTTTGTGGGCCCGAGCCTGGGCCCCAGACAGCGGCTCATTATTTATTATGCATTCTATAAATATTAATGGATTTTTAAATGCAATTATAACAACTAATTAATAATGTGCATTTTAAGTTGCAAGCGCAGCCAGAGACTGTCACTCGGACGCGAACCTGCCCTGCCTCCTTTTGCCTTTGACGTATTGCCTGACGTATTTATTGCCTGTTTTCTCGCTTCAACCGAAGCGAGGCAGTTCCACCCGGGTGATGTTATGAAATGCCCAATACTCCACCGATGCTCCACTAATACTCAGAGCTCCGATCTTGATTCCAACCTAACCAAAAAACAAGGTGCGCGAAAAAATTAAACGAGAATGTCTGACAGAATTTATTTTAATTAGTGCGAGTGAGCTGTGAGCGGCATACGAGATGAGCTCTATCGGTGCAGAGAGAAAATAAACAGCATTAAATAGCTATCAAATGGGTATATATTATATTTATGGCGATCTTAAAAAGTAAAAAAATAAATAATAAGAATATCAATATATATTCATAGGGTAGGCCATCTAAAATTAAATTTAAATCAAACGACTTGTTAAAACTAAAATCACTTATAAATTAAGAGCATTAGCTATTGTGTTCTACTGCTCGACTGGGCATTTACATATTTAAATACATGTCAAGGTATTTACATTAATATCAAAATAATTGTTTATAATATCTAAATTACTTTCGTTAAGAAAATACTTGTGTGCTGTATACATATTGTTAAATTTTGTAGCATGTCTCATACACTAAAATGTTTGCAGATAGGAATGCATATTTTTATATACCAAGAAAAAGATTAAAAATATGAATAACAAAATGTATATATTAAAAATTGTACACTTAACGTATTAAAATATATTATAATGTATAAAAATATTAATTTATACTATTTTTCTACTGTGTACATATAGTAAGGCTTATATAGTCACTTCAGGGGGAGATTCCGGCTGGCAAATGGCAAACGGTGAGGAGCTATTAAAGATCTGTGAGCCGATCGGTGATCACAGGCCGGCATAGAAATGCCGACACAGTCGGGTTTTCAGCTATTTGCTAAATTTGTGCCTGGCAAAAGATCAGCAATCAGCAATCGGCAATCGCTAATCGCGATGATTGCGCCGATCGTATCGATTACACCGCTCGACTTCTGTTGGGCTCAGGTCAATTGCTTTCGGATCTGGAAAAGGGGCTTTGGTCCCTGGAAATCGATACCTCCGGCTGGGAGGACTCTGCAACCGAAGCTGTATCTTAAGTAGCTATTTAATGTTTCCAGATGCCGAGCCGCTGATAAGCCGCCGATGGCGTCTCTCTACGCCAGATGAGTTGAGATCGCGGCGATGATCGGTAGCCCAAAAGCACTTGCGGGCGCCATAATGCATCCAGGGAAATGGGCAAAGGGAATTGGAGAAAGATGGGAGCCAAGTGGCGACCCGCTCTCGCCGTGAGAAATATACATAATCTGGCTGGGAGAGAGGTGATCAATCCAACCATCGATCGCTGCGATCGCCGATCGCCCAAACATCTTAACAAATTATAAGGCCCGATGGCGCCCTCTCCGGGTCGTCGTCGTCGTCGTTAAGTATCTCAACTAGTAGCCGCTAGGCAGCCACGGAAAGTGATCATCTCAACGACAGGCCATCGATCATCCGACAAATGCCCGAAACTGAGATTCAGAGATCGGAGCGGAGTTGGAGACGGAGATGGGTTTGGCTGGCTGGGCTCGTATGCTGGCGTGGTAGAAAGCGTGTTGGAAAATTAAATCATCGTTGCTTGTGGTCTGGAGTCCCGGAGTTACCTCTGCCTCAGACTCTGTCTTAATGATGCTCAACGCACCTTGAGCAGAGGCTTAGTAGTATCTACCGAAAAAAAACCCCAGGAGGAACACAAAAAAAAAATATAGTAAAAAAGCCGGGAAGATCTCTATCAGCGGGTTAACTCGTTTAGCATTTAGTTGCAGGCGCCTATATGCCACGACTTGCGACTGCCAGCTAACTTTATCGCGTGGCTAGCATCTTTCCCAGGATTTGGATTGGGATTGGAATGGGTCTGAGCCTCGGTCTCTCGGTCTCGGTCCCGAGGCACACCCATTGCTTATTAGGCGCAGACAGTGTCGTTTATATCATTTATATTATTTTATGACGTTTCTTTGTCTTGATGTGTATCGTTGCCCTGGCTAGTTATGTGTAACTTGTAGTTTTGGCAGCTCACGAGGCAGGTGACACTCGGGTCCGAGCGGGTTAATTAGGGTTCTCCATGATTTATTGATCTGTCGGGCATAAAATGTAGCCTGTCCCCATTGATTATGGGCATTAATAAGCTGATGGTCTTTTAATATATGAATATGGCTGGCTGATCTGCGGGTTATATGTTAATTACCAAAGCTTCCAATCGATTTGAGGCAGACGAATCCCCTCCCACGCTCTGGACAGAAGCCGGGAGCTGGGAACTGGTAGCTACGATCCAATCTTATCCAGCCTCGAAACGAACACATGTCGTTGTCAACCTCTCTGGCAGCTTGACCGGCTACCGTTCAGCATCTGTAGATGCAAGGCGGCAGATAGCGCAACTCACAAAGATGAAGGACACCGGGACATCGTCTGGCGCCAACTTGTACTTGAGAGAGGCCACTTGTCGCGTCTCAGCGAGGATCTCCTCGGAGGACAATAGAAAATTATTACTTCAATTGGCGACAGGCGAGGGTTCAGGTACGTAACATCATGAGGATGCCGCCTGAGGAACACTTCACACCCAAAAAGGGAAAGGACATGCCGCAAAACGACCTGTTCTAGTTGCGACTGGGAAGCGTGGTCACTTTGAGGGCTTCGCCTACGTCTACGTCTGAGTCTGCGTCTTCGTCTGCGCTTAGGTTTACTCCGATCTAGTCCAGCTCACTCCCCGCCTGACCTTGCCCGCATTTTGTGACGCAATTACACCTGAGTTATGCCACGATATCCTTTGTTGGTCCTTCTGCCTTTGTCGGCTCTTTTTAGCAGGCGTGAAGCGTTACAATTTCCCATCAAATCCTTTGTTCTAACTTGGCTCATACTTTATTATTTGTTTTAAGAAAACGACTATTTTACGATCTTCTGGCGCCCGTCGATGGCGAGAAGTCAGTCTTATTATAATCATCCCCCGCTGGCTGGGCACCGGAGATATGCCGTCTCGCCCGGATCCGGAGGCACAGTGTGAGACATGGGAATGGCAATCATTTGGAAGAGCGTGCCAAACGGGGACAGCTACCGCGACTGCGACATCGAAATGCTAATTTAATGGACTTCGTGGCCGAGACGAGATTTGGCTGACTTTCTTTCTAGTCAACTGGAGGTGCACTCAAGCCTGAAATTAGAAGTCTGCGGTGGGATAATTTGAGCTTTGGGGATGGCCCCTGTCGGCTCTGTGGGATGCACTTGGATTTCAAGATCAATGGCATTCAAGAAAATAAATGGTAAATCTTTATAAAAAGAAAAATAAGTCAAAATGTTCATTTTAATATGTAAAGCTGGTTTAAAAATATTGTCTAAATACATTGAAATGTACTTTTTAAATTAATTGTGTTTACATTTCTATAATTTGTTAACTTGAAAGATACTTGTATGCTTTGGTTGACATTTAAATATTAAATCTACAATATATTTCATTCTCTGGAAAAACTAACTCTGAATAACTTGAAGATAAAGTTACATATATTATATATAACAAGAAAGAAAGCTAACTTTGGCCAGCCAAATTTTGTATACCCTTGCAGGTAACAATTAAAATATATCATAACTAAGCCAAAAATGCATTAATTTCGATTCGGAAAGCAGTTTTGTGTTAGTTTTTATTAATTTAAAAAAACTGCATACCAAATTTAAAATTTAAGAAATCAAAATTTTTGGCCATTTTAGCTCATTTTATTGATGTAACCCCTTATGAAATTTCGCAAAAATGGCCAAAAAATCGATTTCTTCCTGACATATCTAGAAAGATTCCCCTGTTGATGCTGATCAAGAATATATATACTTTATAGGGTCGGTAACGTCTCCTTCACTGTGTTGCAAACTTCTGACTGAAATTATAATACCCTGCAAGGGTATACAAATTTATTATATATACCATATATAATAAAGAAAAGAAGAAAAACAGTTTAAATCACGTAATGATTACTTCTATTAAAATTATTACAACTTAACAATCCTTTATATTCCATAATATATTAAACAAAATAATTTTCAAACCTATTATCAGGTTGAGCCAAATTCTTCTTTAAATCAAATCGTTTTGCATGCTGTAGAAATATTTTAAATCCCTTTTAAATGAAATACAAGCAATTATTTAATTATTTTTTAACACGTTTTCATTAAGCCTATCTATAAGAAACTAATAAAATAAAAACTTTATGTATTAACAATAAAATGTGATAAATAATTTAAACATTACATTTCGTTAGTCTAGTAATATCAAAAACAAGAAAGGAAGCTAACTTCGGCACGCCGAAGTTTGTATACCCTTGCAGATTGGTTTTCATATTTATATCATAAATTATAATGCCGAAAACAGACACTAAACAGAGTTTGATAACATTTTACCTATACCTATTATGTTTACAGTTTGACAGTTACAGTTTTACATTCCCAGCTTTATATATTTTATACATTTACCGATCGCTTCTATGGCAGCTATAAGATATAGTTGTCCGATTTTTATGAAATTTATACCAAAATTCTATAATAATAAGTGAAGCTCATATCTCAGAGTAGATGAAAATACGTTGAAAACAACGAAGTTATAATTTTTTCTATTACTTTCCCTATCTTTCCTATGGCAGCTATAAGATATAGTCATCCGACTTTCATGAAATTTATACCAAAATTCTGAAATAATACCAGAAGCTTATGTACCAAAGTAGATTAAAATACGTTGAAAAACAACGAAGTTATAATATTTTTCGATTAATTTCCCGATCGTTCCTATGGCAGCTATAAGATATAGTGGTCCGATTTTCATAAAATTTTTACCAAAATTCTGGAATAATAAAAAAAGGCTATATCCCAAAAATGATGCAATAATATTGAAAAACGGCCAAGTTATAATTTTTTTTCTAAAAATTTTTCGAACATTTGTATGGCAGCTATATGATATAGTCGTCCGATCCGGCCCGTTCCGACATATATAGCAGTGAGAGTATATAGAAGACTATATGCAAAGTTTCATTCAGATAGCTTTAAAACTGAGGGACTAGTTTGCGTAGAAACGGACAGACGGACGGACAGACGGACAGACGGACAGACGGACGGACAGACGGACAGACGGACAGACGGACATGGCCAGATCGACTCAGCTGTTGATTCTGATCAAGAATATATATACTTTATAGGGTCGGAAAGGTCTCCTTCACTGCGTTGCAAACTTCTGACTGAAATTATAATACCCTGCAAGGGTATAAATATGTTTGAAATTTGTAGCAAAAGCAGTTTAGTAAACGTAAAACTCCCGCAAACTGAAAGGACTCGAAGAAAACGAGTGAATTACTCTAATTTGTTCTTAATGATCTGCAACTCATTAAGTTGCAATTAAAATACTTCCTGTGATCATTATGGGACAGAATTCCGAGCCACCTTCGTCCGCAGACACTTCAAGGCGCAATTTCCATTGCTGACAAGCACTAATCAATAGGTTAATTGCCTACAAGACAGTTCCAGTATGGAATTTACCTTTGGTTTTTCGATTCTTTCGTTTATTTTTTGTAATTTTTTGGTTAGCAAATCAATAGCCGAAGGAGGACCTATCGAAATTCCATCCAAAACGGGCAATTAACAAAGCCAACAAAATTTATGTTTCACCTGTCCACATAAAAGTACATAAATACACAAGGGGAGACAGGCGATAGGCGATAGGGAACCCGGCTAATTACACGGCCCAGGCAGGGAGAAGGCCCAAGCGGAAGACGGCTGCAAAGGGAAATGGCAACGGACATTTTCCGACAGCGCCAAAAAAAAAATACAAAGAAAAGATACCAGACAACAAAAAATAAAAGAAAATAAAAGAGAGACGAGAAGAGAAGAAAAGGCAGCTGAAGACAGCAGACAGGCGCGCTGTGGAAAATCTCACTTCTGAATTACAGGCAACGCCATGGCCACTTCCACATCCACGTCCACGTCCAAGTCCCATTCCCTGACTGACAGTGATCGAGTGCGAGGAAGCGAGAGGCACACACCGAGATGCGAGGCAGTGGCGCAGAAAAACACTGCGGCTGATGAAAATCAACAGGGCTAAGCGTTAACTTCGCCACTATCGCTTTCCACTCCTCGATCCTCGCTCCGAGCTCCTCGTTCCCTGCCCACAAAATGGCGTCCCAATCCGTACACTCCGATCTCCGCCAGAACGGGACGACTATAACTTCAAGGCGTAGGCGTTGCCAGTTAACCAATCACAGGGGATCTTCCCCAGAAACCAGTTTGGCAGGTAGCCCTCGGTGCTGATGATGCGAGGAAGCCGAGAAAAACGGGCTGCGACCAGCAGCGAGTTACCACTTGAGCGGAGCGACTCGAGATCAGTTCGTTGCGAAACGTCGAGCGTGCCAGAACCCTCAGAGCGCTACCTCCGTTCCGATTTAGAGTGACATCAAGAGTGAATAGAGAGATTAACTCAGCCCAGTAAACAGTACAAACAATACCTTCTCAAGTGTTCCGTATTCGTGCATCCGTATAATTTGTGCCAGTGATTCGAAATGCTTTCCATGCAAGAGCTAATGGATATGCGGATGCAGCAGCAGCTGGCCCACGAGATCTATCGCCAGCAGATCATGCAGCGGATTCCAGGTGGGTTTTGCTTGGAGAATTATTAAATTGATCAGGTGCCGACGGCAAAAGTTAGATTTTCTAAAATTGAAATAGAGTTTTGGGAAGAATTCTTGAAAGGTTTAAAAGGGGGCTTTAAATATATTTTAATAAAATTAAATTCATTGTTCTGTGTAAAATATAAAACATTTATATTAAGAGGAAGGTTTTTTTTTAGGATTTTCACTAAGACCTTTAGCTTAACTGCAGGAAAAGTCAATTTAAACGTGAAAATTAAATGTAAAGGTTAACATAACGAGAACAACAATCCAAAAAAGTCTATAAAATTTTTTTTTTAAATGTATAGACTCACAAAATGATGAATTGAATATTCTAGTTGAATTTAAACTTAACTTTGCAATATTCCCTTAACCGGAACTTGAGCAAACAATTCTTATTTAAACCCGACATTAAACCCAGCGTCAATAAACAGCCAAAACTCGCAGTCAACAGTCCTTAGTTGCAGCCTAGAAATATGCCATTCCTGGAACTTACACACTCTACCAGAGATCCCTCTGATCTTGAGGCAATATCCAGCTAACGAACTAACCAAACCGCTTCTTCCAGATCCCTTTCCGGCCATGCTACCCTTCAACATGCCCCACCAACCGCAAATGATGCTGCCCAGTCGCCCCACCCTGCCGGGCGTGGATGCCAAGTTGGAGAACAACGATCTGTGGCAGCAGTTCCACAAGATCGGCACCGAAATGATCATCACCAAGAGCGGCAGGTAGGTTTCCCGCGAACACATTATCCTATGCAAATACCAGTTCCCATCGGGAGAGTGTTCCGAGTTTTCCACGATCGCTCGCAGAGTCAAGTGCGTCGGCGCGGCCTATGTAAATATTTGCTCCTGTCTCAGGGCTAGTTTTCCCGGTCGGTCGCGGCGGTCCCTTTCGATTTCGATGTCGATGTCGATTTTCCCTGGGCCCTAATGTGGCGCCTGGCCATAATTCAAAACGCAGCAGGAGCTCGGAGCTCGTCCGGAGTGACAACAAGTGCATGAAGATCGAGACGAAGTCGCCGCCCTGGCGCCGAACCGCTCATAAAAATCTCTTTCTTCTGTCGGTTTTCGGCGTTGACAATCGAGTCTGGTCGATCTACCTGCGCTTTTCACACTTTGTCCACAATGCCCTGACCCTTCCATCTCGGTCTCGAGAGCATCGGACCCGAGACCCTAACGTGTATCTCCGATAGGGGAACGATCTTCAAGCGACTACCGAGCGGGAGCCGAGACAAATTTACATAATTATGAGCTGAACTAGCAGTTAGAGTTGCGATCGATGCACAGGGAGAAAAGAGATACATTTTAGGATGGCAATATAATTTACAAATTTAGAAAAGACAAGAAAGATATCCTTCTTTTTGAGGAATAATATTGTTCCTGAAAAACTTAAAAGTTTTATAGAAAATACCCCTTCCCAACCCCCCATTTCTCTCTGTGTGCTTTTATACGCGATCACAGTCACTTTCTCGGCTCATTAGACATGCATTCGACGCTTGAAAGCCGTTAAGGCGACTCCCAGATTTTGTCTAATTGCCTGGCGCCAGATCCCCCCGCCAAATCTCTCGATTCTCTGCCCGCCCCCTGCCCCTGGTCGCATCCAGCGATCCATCGATTTGCCGCACAATTAATCATGTGCCGGTGGCATATTGTTTTGGGCTGGCGAAGATCTGTTTGCGTTACGTTTTAAATCGATGCGAGACTCCCCGCTGCCCCGCGTCGATCCATAATTACACACTTGTTAGCCGTGGCCACAAATCAAAGGTAAAAAAAAGAAGGAATAGATGCCCGGGCGACGCCTCCTTTTGCGATGATCGGGATCGAGGGATCTCTAGCGACGCACTCTGATTTATATGCAGTCCGTGGCAGCCACTTAATCAACATTCCTTTCTCTCTTCCCTTGCAGACGCATGTTCCCCTCGATGCGCGTCTCCCTCAGCGGCTTGGAGGAGGAGGCCAGCTACTGCGTCCTCCTCGAAATGGTGCCCATCGGTGACTGCCGCTACAAGTTCTCCGGCTCACAGTGGGTTCCGGCTGGAGGAGCCGAGCCCCAGAGTCCCCAGCGGATGTATCTGCATCCGGATAGCCCCGCCACCGGTGCCCACTGGCAGTCGCAGGCGCTGCTCTTCAACAAGGTCAAGCTGACGAACAACACCCTGGACAGCAATGGACACGTAAGTTGAACCTACTCTACTGATCCTCTGAACCGATTACTTATCCTAGCTATATCTTTTGACCCCACAGATCGTCCTGGCCAGCATGCATAAGTACCAGCCACGCCTGCACATCATCCGCAGCAATGAGCTCACCCAGCTTCCCTGGGCTCCGCAGCAGGCGTTCGTCTTCCCGGAGACAGAGTTCGTGGCTGTCACGGCCTATCAGGTGGGTGCCAGGACATGTAGTCCTCGTCTCATTGAAGATTCCTTGCTCGGGCAGGACAATAGCTCTGCGGGGGTCGTCGGCTAATTGAGGCATTTAGAAAACTGTCGCCTCGCCTGGGCCACTTGAGATGAGACGCTGCTAACGAGGCTCGGCGTCAAAGTTTTCAAGTGGCTCACAGCCGACGGCTACTCCTCACTGACGCCGCCGAGATCCTATTTCTGTTGCAAAGAAAGATTACAAGGATCTTTGGCACTTGAGCTCAAAACTTCAATTAATTTTAATTGAAATATATATATTATTTTATATATTTACTTATCATTTCCTTTTGATTTATCCTTGCAGAACGATCGCATTACCAAACTGAAGATCGACAACAATCCCTTTGCCAAGGGCTTCCGTGAGTCGGGCCAGTCCCGCTGCAAGCGGAAGTTGAACAGCAGCGGCAACTCTAGCTTGGAGTCCGAGGACGACGGCTCCAGTGTGAGCAGCTGTGACTCGCCGCAGGCTAAGCGTCAGCGCCAGGACTTTGAGCAGGACTCTACGGGCAGCTGCTCGCCGGCTTACTACTCTGCTCCGTCTGCCTTGAGCCCAGGATCCTCCTTGTCTCCATACCAACGCCATCCGGGACTGGGCTATGGAGCCAACTTTGCGGCTGCGTATTTCGGAGGAGCACAGGCTATGCCATTGCCTCCATCAGTCTATGTGCCAGCTCCTGCTGCTGTTAGTCCTGTGGTTTCTCCAGCTTCAGTTTCAACTCCAGCTTCAGCAGTCACCTCCAGCCCAGCCACAATCTCGCCGAGACCTCCGACCTCCACCAAGCGAAACAGCTTCAGCATTTCAGCCATTTTGGCCTACTAAAAGACCCTTCCTTTCCCAGGAAACCTTGAGGCGGAGTCCCATCTCTTGTTGTGATCAGTGAGAAACGTGTGCATATACTTTGTAAGATATCGTCGTCTACTATTTTTAAGTTCGTCTAGGACCTAATCGCCTACTTACTATACTTTGTTAATTCGTTTTAAGAGTCTTTGGTCGGAATAAAAAAAAAGAAAACATAAAAAATAATACAAAACTCATGCAAAACTACGGGCAACCTTCAGCATTTCCGTTTTTACAGGTTTGGTTATCGTGGCTTAAACTCAGCCAAAAGCCAAAGTCAAAAGCCGTTTGCGACGGCTTCGGCGCTTTGGCGGGCCTAAAACAAATTAATGCTCTCCATTATGGTGACCAGCCGGCCGATTCTCGATTCTCGATCCGCACATGTGCGAGTGTATCTGAAACACATCCAACTCCGGTAGTAGTTAAAGCAATTCTCCAAAGATAAGGCGTCCATTATGAGCAGCGATTTGACGGCTTTCAGGCCGTTTGGTCTTTGCCGAACCCAGGTCCCCGGCTAACCCATCACATCGTCCCGACCAGCAGATGACGCAGAGGTGGCTACACAGGAAGAAATTTGGGAATACCTTGATGGAGTGTGGGATTTTGGGTTGATCTTTTGGATGTGCGAGTTTCTGATATCTTAACTTAATTCGAATATTTATATTTCTTGTCATTTTTGACTTATATAACATCGGAAAAATAAAAAAGAAATATTAGAAAATATAGTTAACATGGAGAAACTATTCAGAAACTAGGCTGCATAAAAATAAGCAGGCAAACATGTCTAGATCGACTCGGTTGTTGAGAGAATATGTAATTCTGAAGGAAAATCAAAAGACTATATAGGTCTCCACTCCTTACCACTTTTACAATTGATATTATTATTTTAAATACTTTATTTATTTCTTTTACTCTCGGTTCAAATTTACTTATATTTCAAGTGACAAGTCCCTTCGTTTTTCTCCCTGTGCATATGCCACTGCTGCCCGCCTTGTGAAATTTTCGTTTTATCGCACCTTTTATGGCCGAAACCGAAGTGGGAGCTGGCCAAGAAACTGCCGTCCACGTCCACGTTGGAGTCCGACTCGGACTCTGGTCTCGACTTTGGTGTGGTCACTCCTTCGGCTGCATTATCGTGTCAAATGCGACAAATCTGTCTGTGGGCCGGCGGCGGCTGCCTTTCAGCTTGCATAATTGAGCTGATAACTGGCCGGCCGTTGATGTGTGCGGTCCACTTTGAGGGCTTCCTAAACGGTGGCGCCAAACATTTCGTGTTTAATATTTTTAATTAAGTTTTTAAGTGCGGCCCAGAAGCAGGAGCCAGCATACACACAGAGAGAGCGATCTCTCTAGAGAATCTAACTGGCGGCCTAATCAAAGGGAGATCGAACCCCCGGTGGCTTCCATTCATAGAAAACTTTGCATAATGTAATCCGAGGCAGCGCGAAATAATTCACTGGCCACACGAAGCCGCGTCCGAAGGCGGCTTTGACTAATTTGGGCTTAGTTGTTGGCATTAGCGCTTTACGATTCTCTCTCCACTTCGATTGGATTTGTTGGCGCATAAATTTGCATTCGGAATGGCTGAAACAATTAAATTATGGGATTTGCACGTTTTCACCAAAAACAAAGGGGGGCTAAGAGACACATAAAAAAACATAAAATGTTGTCGGCGTCTGCGCCTGCGCCTCAGAAGTGTTTTTTAAATGCTGGCTCTATTCCGCGACTCGCTTCTTTCTTTGCACAAAAACGGTGGCAAAAAGCGTCAAAATTCGTAGATTATGAGATAAAAATGGAAATCAGTATTGCATTTCTAATTTGCGCTTGTTTTAATAAACTTAATGAATTTTTATGTGTAGGTTGGTTGGTCGGTCGTTCGGTCGCAAACCCATACCCAAAGCCATGCCCAATTCCAATTCCAATTCCAAATCCAAATCCGGTTTGCGGTCAAAGCTGTTGATAATGATAATGAGGATAACGATGCTTTATTGAGAAGGTGTTGCCGTTCGGATCTGAATTTTATTTGCGCCACATGCTAAGGTGTAGTTGTTGCCCCAGCCTCCGCTCTGCGCTCTCTGCTTTTGTTGCGCTTTATTGCTAATTATAATATATTTGATTTGGTATTTAAGCTTTAAGCTATAAAAATGTTGTCGTTTTCTGTTTTACGATCGAACCAACGGCCGCAAACATTTAATTAAATTGTGCGAACGAGAACAGGTCGAGTGGCGACGGCAGTTATTTATTTAAGACTCGAAGTATTTATTATATTTAGCACACCTTTTTTTTATTATTAATTCATTCATTAGAATTTTGGCGGCACTACCTTTTCTTCTGCACTATTAATTGTTTTTTCTCATATTTTGGGATTAAATGAAAATTATATAAATATTTATATAAACTCGAAGTTGAATTAAATTATTTATAATGTTTAAATATTTAATATTTTATATTGTCCTAATTAGAAACAATAACGAAAATATAAATAAACTTTAACGAAAATTAATTTTCAAATTTTCTGTGATTTTATCCCTTGTTTATTGTTAATTTGGCTTTGTAAATATTCGTTAACTTGTTGTTCAATTTTTTTTTTGTATTAAATTTGTTTATTTCTTAATTTTAATTTAAATTTAAAAATAAATTCCGTTAAACATTTGTAACAACAAACTGCAAAAGCGCCATCTATGTAGATTTGAATTTGTGATTCAGCCTTGCCAGACTTCCGAGTTTCGTCCGGCAAGCAGTTTCTGGCTGAACGAAGCAGTTCTGCTGGCAGGGTGGCAGCCTCGTCGAGCGGCGGTTTTTTTTCAAACGCGCATTTTCGAAAAATCATCTCGTCCATAGGGGCTGTTCGCGAATTATATCCGATGTGGGTCGAAATCCCGAATGTATTTCAGAAAAAATACCGATTTCCGGCGAATCATCGGTTACCCCATCCTAGATTTTTTAGGGGAAAACCCGAATTTGCCTTTCACAACACTGCCTGGATCGTCTCCGGAAAGTTAAGACGTGAATTTGTGCTTGCTAATTTGCTAATCTGCAGAAATCGGCGACCACAGCGATATACATAAAAGGATTTTGATTTGGAGGAGCCGGGCTTTTTAGCTTGCAGACATTTTAAATAATTTTGTTGGCCGATCTCGTCGAAAAGGTGAGAGTTAATGGCTAATTTTACTGCGCTATTTCTGATGCTCCATATCCTAATAAGCCATTTTGGATGCGGGGTTGCATCGAACAAGTATAAGCGATTATCGAGGGTCGCTCCACATCCTCATGGATCAAAAAATTATCTCCTGAATAAACTCAAAATGCCAGACAAGGCCGAACAGCTGGACAAGGAATACCTGTCCCTATACAGCAATCTAGACGGGTTCAGAGGGACGCCGTTCTTTATTATATTCGACGACCTGCATTTTGCGGTCGGAGAGTATAAGTTCAAAGTCCTAACGATAATAGGGACGAGCGTTGACGGCGTCCTGAGCCGGGTGCTCTCGGTGCGGCTGTCGCATAAAAACAGAAGGCTGGGCGCGACTGAGGTGGCCCTCGACCTGAGGAACCTTCTTCACGCCGGAAAGTGCCTCCAGGTGTACGACAACATGATGGCGGTGGTGAGCGATCAGTGTATACTTAACACCCAGTGTAAGAAGATCCTGACGCTCCCGATGATTCCGGACTACGACCATTTAGTAGTCACCTTCTCCCGAACATTTTCGGTGGCAGAAACAGTGCTAAACAGTTTTTTAAAAGATTTAAAAACGAACCCCAGCCCAGACATCGAGCGGTACCTGGAGCGGGTCCCCCACAACGCAAGGAACTTCTACCGCGAAATAATGGAGGAGTATTTCAAGGCGCTGCAGGGGATGAGGGCACACAGCACTCGGGACTTTTCAGAGGCCAACACCATAAAGCTGGAGAACCTCGGCCGCGGCTGGAAGGGGGCCCATTTCAAATGGTTGGGCAACCTTTTTTATTTAGCCATGTTTCGCGGAAGAGTTGTGGTAACTAAAAATAGCGTAATTTTTGATTTCGTGACTCGGGCTTCCGGCAACCGAGCCACCGACACCTCCGCCGACAGAGCCAGCGCCTTCCCCATCTTTTGGACCACCACCACTGCTGTGGTTCAGGACGCCGACACCAGCACCGGTGGCGTCGACGTTACCTGAAGAAGTACAGGAACAAGTACCATCAATGGCGAAAAATCCGAATTCCGAAACAATTGGCGGTAATGTTAATAATCCGGAGCACACCGCACAGCCTGGTCGACCGCTGCCGAACAACAGGTGAAATTATAGGGTCGGGCCCTCTTTATATAGGGCCTGGCGAGACTTCAGTGCAATGCTGCCAGATTTTGAGAGATAAAATTAGCTAAAATTAAAAAAAAAGCTAAAATAAATACATTAATGTTTATTAAAGTAGTTGATTTTTTACTTTTATTTGGCGGATGATTGAACTAAAGCGAGGTATTTCGTTGGAAGTTGGTAGTCATGGCAACATTTGCCATGACGTCGCAGTCCATATCTTATTATATATAATAATTTTATCTGGCGTTATATTGCCAACGGCAAAGATATCAATTTTTTCAGAACTTCAATGTTATTAGGAAGTCTGAAATTACGCTGCAGATTAATACATATCATTCTATTAAAATCCAATTAAAGCTTACATCTCCCTTAGTTGAATAATTAAAGCCTTGATGAAGTTTTTACAATATTCTCTGATTTATATTTATATTTTTCATCAAAATATTTTTTGTCTTTGATTTCCTTCTCAAAGGCATACCCCATATATAAGTCGTTAACTGCACAATCTTTCAAATCATCTTTCAAAATATCAATATTAGCATCGGGAGGAATTATGAGGTTTCCTAGCGCATTGATTGCCAATATAATTTCATTAAGAAGTTTTGGCGAATCGAAAATGAAATTTGAAATAAGCCAGATTTTAAGCTATATGGATTTCAAGTATTTTTCAAGCTATTTAATTTTAAAATATGCTAAATCTAGCTTGAAAAAAGCTAAAACGGTAACAATGATCTCCACATCAAATATGTTTACACCCTTGCAGGGTATTATAATTTCAATCAGAAGTTTGCAACGCAGTGAAGGAGACGTTTCCGACCCCATAAACCATATATATTCTTGATCAGCATCAACAGGGGAATATTTCTAGATATGTCAGGAAGAAATCGATTTTTTGGCCATTTTTGCAAAATTTTATAAGGGGTTACATCATTAAAATTTTTGATAAAAAATTGAATTTTCAAAATTTTTTAATGAAGTATGCAGATTTATTAACTGTAGAAAATCTTGCACAGAACAGTTTTCTGATTTAAAATTGATGCTCTTATGGCCGAGTTATGATATTTTTAATTAAAAAAAAAAAAAATCTAGAAGTTTTAATATAATAGAAAATAATATTTTTCTAAGTCAAGGAATCATTTCCGACCCCATAAACCACATACATATATTCTTGATCAGCATTAACATGCGAATCTTTCTAGACATGTCCGGAAGAAATCGATTTTTTTTGCCATTTTTGCGAAATTTTATAAGGGGTTACATCATTAAAATAAGCAAAAATGGCCAAAAATTTTGATTTCTTAAAATTTTAAATTTGGTATGCAGTTTTTTTAAATTAATAAAAACTAACACAAAACTGCTTTCCGAATCGAAATTAATGCATTTTTGGGTTAGTTATGATATATTTTAAAAGTTACCTGCAAGGGTATACAAACTTTGGCTGGCCAAAGTTAGCTTTAATTATGAATTTTAGACATTTAGACATTTATTCAACAAGAAAATAATAGTATATACAAAATCTTTGCGTCTTATGTCGGTTTATCTGTAAGATTTAACTAGGCATATCGTCAATAGCCAGCAGCTGCTCCACTGGCTTGCCATTGAAAAACAAAAAACCTTTCGAAAATGTCGATACTCTCAAAATTCCGGTTTGGACTTAAAATTGTAGGCGGCAGTCCGCAGCGTATTCTAAATTACCGTTATGGCAGCCAGTGCGGGGATGTCGACCCGGAGGTGATGAAGGACCTGGAGGAGGGCTACAAGAAGCTCGCTTCCTCCAACTCCAAGTCGCTGCTGAAGAAGCACCTCACAAAAGAGATCTTCGAGAAGCTGAAAACAAAGACAACGCCCCACTTCAAGTCCACGCTGCTGCACTGCATCAACTCGGGACTGTGCAACCACGACTCCGGCGTGGGTGTCTACGCCCCGGATCCGGAGGCGTACACGGTGTTTGCCGACCTGTTCGACCCGATCATCGAGGACTACCACAAGGGCTTCTGCAAGGCGGCCAAGCATCCGGAGGCATGTTTTGGAGAGGGCAAGGACTTTGAAAACCTAGATCCCGACAACAAATTCATCCAGTCCACGCGTGTGCGCTGTGGCCGCTCGATCGAGAAGTTCCCCTTCAATCCCTGCCTGACGGAGCCCGAGTACCTTAAGCTGCAGGACATGATCTCTTGTGCTCTGATGTCCCTCTGCGGTGAGCACCAAGGCAAATTTTACCCTCTGGACGGCATGGATCCGGCAGTCCAGAAGCAGCTGATCGAAGATCACTTTCTGTTCAAGGAGGGCGACCGATTCCTGGCAGCAGCTGGCGCCTCCCGCTTCTGGCCCAAAGGCCGCGGCATCTTTCACAACGAGGCCAAGACTTTCCTGGTTTGGTGCAACGAGGAGGACCACATGCGCATCATTGCGATGGAAAAGGGCGGCGATCTGGGCCGGGTGTACGATCGCATGATCTCCGGTGTGGAGGAACTGGCGAAGGAGCTCAAGTTCAGCAGGGATGAACGTCTTGGCAACCTGACCTTTTGTCCCACCAACCTGGGCACCTCAATTCGCGCCTCGGTTCACATAAAACTACCGAATCTTACGAAAAAGCCGGAGGAGTTGCAGAAGTTGGCTGACAAGTACAATCTCCAGGTCCGTGGCACTCACGGCGAGCACTCTGAGGCAAAGGGCGGGGTGCACGACATCTCCAACAAGCGGCGCTTGGGCTTAACCGAGCATGAGACCATCAGGGAGATGCACGACGGGATTCGAGCTCTGATAGAAGCCGAGGGCAAGGCCAAGTGATAACAGCAACAATGCTTGATATACTTTACATCAGTTAAGAACTTACTTACTTGCTGTTATCGAAATTTTAAATTTTAAAAATATATGACAAGCCCTGATCTGGATTTAAATAAACTTTAAACTATATGATATAATAAATACATAAATAAGTCCTGATACACATAATTTTCTTCATCGTTCCAGCTTAATTTTTTGGTATTAATTTTTCTTCCTTATTTCCCCATAGACAACACACCTCTCTTAGCCTTTTATTTATTTTTTTTTATTATTTTTTAATAATTTTAATTCTTTTATAAACTTAAGACTTAAAATAAAAGTATTTAAAGTTTCTTTTTTTGTTTTTGCTTGACACAGATGTCAAAATGTTTTACATTGTTTGGTTGTTGTAATTAAGCAAATGTTTTTTTCTTGTCCAATAGTTTATCCATTGTTGCTGCTGCTGCTGCCGCCGCGGGTGGTGGTGTTGTTGGTGTTGCAAGTTGGGGTCGCTGACCGCCCGCCCGCGACTCTCAAAGTATATGAAAATGCCGAAGGTCGCCGGGCTGGGACAAAGCAGCTGCTCCACACCTACTACGTCGCTACAAACTAGACTTTTGCAGCTCGAAACCGTCCAAAAGCGACGAGACGGACGAGCCGAAGATTTCTAAGTGTTGCTGCTGCAGCTGCTGCTGTTGTTGTTGTTGTTTATTTGTTGTTGATTGTTGCGTGATGCCCCAACTGGTGGTAGGACAGGTGTTAACGTCTAGAGATTCTCTCACCAGAGCCAGCTGGGGGGACGATGCTCGGCGGTGTGCGGGCAATTTACAGGCTCTTCTCGAGCTTGATCAGCTCGGTGATGCCATCGTACATCTCCTTGACGGCATCGTATTCGGTGAGACCCATGCGGCGCTTGTTGGAGATGTCATAGACACCACCCTCGGCCTCGGTGTGCTCACCGCGGGTGCCGCGCACCTGCAGGTTGTACTTGGCGGCAACCTCCTCGAGCTTAGCCTTGTTGGAGGCCAGCTTGGGCACCTTGATGTGCACGGAGGCACGGATGGTGGTTCCCAGGTTGGTGGGGCAGAAGGTCAGGAAGCCGAGACGATCGTCGTGGCTGAAGGGCACACGCTTCTCGATCTCGTTGACGGCGGTCACCAGACGCTTGTAGATCTGGCCCAGATCACCGCCCTGTTGCATGGAGATGATGCGGAGATGGTCCTCCTCGTTGCACCAGACCAGGAAGGTCTTGGCATCGTTGTGGTAGATGCCACGGCCGCTGGGCCAGAAGCGGCAGGCGTTGGCAGCCTGCAGGAAGCGATCGCCCTCCTTGAACAGGAAGTGATCGTCGATCAGCTGCTGCTGGACGGCCTTCTCCATGCCGGTCAGAGGGTAGAACTTGCCCTTCAGCTCGCCATCGAGGCCGGACAGGGTGCTGCTGACCTTGCCTTCCATCTCCTTGTACTGGGCCTCGGTCAGGCAGGGGTTGAAGGGGTAGCCCTGCATGGAGCGGCCGCAGCGCACGCGAGTGGAGATCACGTACTCATTGGTGGGGTCAACGTTGCCGAAGCTGGCCACATCGCCGAAGGTGGAGGCCGGGTGCTTGTCGGTCTTCTTGAAGCCACCATGGTAGTCCTCAATGATGGGGTCGAACAGGTCGGCGAACACTGTGTAGGACTCAGCATCGGGGGCGTAGATGCCAACGCCGGAGTCGTGGTTCTCCAGGCCGGACTGGATCACATCCAGCAAGGTCGACTTGAAGGTGGGCGTGACCTTGTTCTTCAGGTTGTCGAAGACCTCCTTGGTCAGGTACTTCTTCAACAGCGACTTGGAGTCGGAGGCAGCCAGCTTGGCATAACCCTCCTCCAGTTTAGCGAGAACAGCGGCATCAACCATGGTGTCTTGTTTGCTGCAAATAATAATAACAAGAGGGTTGACCATTAGTAAAAGGGCGTGGCATTTGGCATTCATGGGGGGGGGGGACGACGACGACAGACAGTTTAAGCTTTTTATTGCTAGCGCTTGTTCTCAGTTTTGTGGCGCCTAAAAGTCGGCCGCATGGCCTCTGTTTCTGTTTCGTTTCTGTTTCCTCGGTGCCCTGACTGTTGTTTGGCCCGCAATTAGTTTCGGGTTATGGCCATGTGCTCATATACCCGACTTGGCACGCGACAGCCTTACTCCTTACTCCCAACTCCCATCACACACACATCACCCCTGCCCACAACGACGCCCCTTTTTCAGTGGTGGTGGCTCTGACTCCGACTTCGGTGGTGGCTCTGGCTGACTATAAAATTTCGCCGGCTGCCGCTGAATACGCAAATCGACGGCTACACTATACACACGCCCGCTCCCCGCCGCTGAAGGACTCTCAATCTCTTCCCCCGCACATGCGCAGGACAACAACATGGCGGCGGCGGCGGCGACCCGGCCCAGTCGACAGAATCCTGGACAAAACCAAGGGACCAGGGCAATAATAATTTTTTTATGGCACTTTATTTTTGGGTGCTCTTACACACACACACACACACATGACGTCAGCCCCCCCTCCTGCTATAGAGACAACTGGCGTCTAGGAGACCTAGGCCCAAACGAAACCCAGGATACACACCCATCTCCTCCTCCGCCGGCGGCGGCTGGCGTGGCGCTGCCATTGGGCTCCCCGCCGTTGGCCACCTCGCCCTCGATCACCTTCTCCTTCTTGTCCTTGGAGGCGCAGAGACCCATTTTAGAGTTAGTGGAGTTAGTAGAGTTGTTTTAATTTGTAGAGTAAAGTTTTGGTCAAAAAACGTTTAAAAATTTGGCGTTGGCTTGGTCACAAAGAGTCGGTCGGTTACAAAATGAGAGACCAGTCTCGTGTTTGATTTTTGGTTTCTTGCGCGTTTTGCAGGTAAAATGAAATCACAATGCAGCTATAGCTCTTCCAAGGATCGTTCCGGAGGATGATCCACAAAAACACAGACACGCTTAACGCTAAACGCTTATTGCTTTTGATTTTCTCGGTGATTGATTAGTCGGTTGGTTCCGCAATTGGTTTGGTTCTCGTTCAGTGGTGGTCTTGTATTCGTTGGTATCAAAATAGCGGACGCAACAGTATATATATCGGATATATCTCGTAGTTTTCACAACTTTGCTTTGCTTTTCGCTGCTGCTGCCGCGCCCAAATGTATACTACACTAAACAAACACTACGCGATGCTATGTGGGGGAGAGCAAAGGACTTGCTGACTGCTGCTCGGCTGGCTGACTACTGGAGCTGCTCTGCTGTGCTCTGTACTGTGCCTGCCCTGCTGCTCGGCAGGATATATTTTAGCGCGCGAAGGACGAACAAACCGAATCGGCAAATCGAAAGGAACTGAGAGCACACATCGCACCCAAGGGCCTCAGCGCCGGCAAAGCCGCACCACAATTCAGCGCTCAGCTGGGAGAGTTTCTGCCGGAGTTCCCAGTTCCCGACCCGACCCGACCCGGAGAGCGCACCCGGGGAGGGTTTCGCATTCGCAGAGGTCGCAGCGGAGGGTTGAATCGCCGCCGCTGTCGCTGCCTCTGCCGCCGCATTGCCTACCCGCAGGCGCCGGCCCAAACTGTTGCCGGATGAGCAGCAACATAATGCGGAAGGATATATTTACACGATGCGCTGGACCCACCACCGCCACCAATCACCCGCTGGAAACCCACTAACCAGACCAAGCACCCCGCCTTCACCCCCCTTGGAATCAATAAAATTTATAGCACGCGACACGGGCAGCTGGGAATTGTTGAGCCTCCAGCGCACGGTCAAGTCGACTTCAAGTGTGAACTGTGCCCTGGTAATGACATCGGGTGCTGGCCCCCCTCCTCACTCTCCCTCTTGAGTGTGTAAAAAAATCAATTACAACGGCAAATCAGTGGCAGCTTGCAGGATTCCCAGGACAAGGACACGGGCACTTGAGGCCGGGAATTAACCCATTGTGGGCTGTGGGAGAACTTCAGCTCGAACTCAAAATAAAGAGAGAGTCGGATGAGGGAACTGGTTCCCCGTCTTGGCCAGACATGCCGGCATTGCATGTCTAATGCACATTAAGTCACTTTATGTACCAATTTTCATTTGCTATCGCCCTTTTTTTGTGCTTTGTTTTTGGCTAATTTCATTTGCAGCTTCAATTACTCAGCCTCGACTGGGCCAGAGCGGATGAGTAATCCCAATCCCGGCCTCCGAAGTTACGTTGTAAATAAATATCGATTGCGAGGCGAATAGCGAATAAGGAAAGGCAATTTGCCAATTTTAATTGCCACCTGACCGCCGGCACGGGCAAGTGTTTATTGATTTGCGGAAAATTCTACACCATTTCGGCGGCTTGCCACTCCACATGAGTAATCCCTGGGTAATCTGATGAGGCTTGTTTATGCCCCGCCAAGATAGGGGGCCTTGGCGAACTGCAATTTGTACCGAATTGGGGCTTTGTTGAGTGGCTACGAATCTCGCTAGATAATGGTATTGTTGTTGCTTGTTGACTTGACTTATTGGCCTGTCTGGAAGGCGTTGGAACTAATCAATTAACTCGAGTGCCGCCCCGATAGCCAGGCTGGCAACCTGGCAAACTGGAGCAGGCACACAGAGTACATCCGCGAAGGGGGTGCAAGGGAAAAACCCCCCGGGAAAAAGCAGTCATCGGGCCTTTAAGTGCCTTCAAAGCAAATGACATTAGGCTGACGCATAATTGAAGCAACTGATTTCGTTATGCAACCCCTGATGAGATGCGGACAGACGGATCTAGGGGAGGGTGAGTGCTTTCCCCCTCAAGGCAGGATCAGCAGAGCAGCTCTACACGCGTCACCAAGTCGGCTTAATTCGATTTGGGCCACTTAGAGCCTCCGGTTTATAACGATATCACACACGCACGACTTCTTTATTTCTGTATTAATTTTTTGCAACCGTCAAGGCTTAGCAACAATTCGCGAATGGCTGGCGGAAAGCAGCCCACCAACCCATTCACCTGCCGGTGCTGGAGCTGGAGATGGAGAACTACAGGAGAGCAAACTGCAGCCGAAGCCAGCTGGAGAGAGAGAGAGCAGGTGAGAGCCCGGAGAGCCAGCCAGCCAGCTAGGTGCTTAGATAAGCCCAGAAATGCCGGCTGATAAGCTCTAAACCTTAACTCGTAAACCGTCGTCTCCGGCTGTCGCCGGAGCTGTCGTCTTTTCTGGAGATGATCGGTCCCAAAGGAAGTAGAGGTGATAAGATAGCCCGGGATGTGAGCAAACAGTTCTTGTGGTTGCTTGGCCATCATAAAACCAGCTTTAAGGCGCACACTGGCAAGTCGCAATCAAATCGCAATCGAAACGAGGGAAATTGGCAAAGTGAAACAACGCTAAACGGACAGCCAGTGCAATGGGTAAGTTTATGGCCAACAACGGCCTGGTCGTTCACCCGAGAAATCGCTGCAATAGTTGCCTTCGTTAATTGCGCTTTTGGCCAGTCGATTGCACAAAGAAATTGGCAAGTGTACGAAAATAATTCGAAATGTATTTCGGGAAATTGGACAGCCAAGACGAGGACGTGAGCAACTGCAACGGGAAATTGGGAACGGCGGGCAGTCACAGTCACTCCAAAACTGGTCATAGCCTTTGATAAGGCATGAACATGGGCATGGAATGGAAAGTTTGGTAGTCTGATAACCCGAAATGAGTGAGAGACACTCATTCCCTTCCCACACCCTTTTGCGAGTCGAGACTAATTGAATCTGGTCATGGACATGGCGGCATATACCCGCCGCTCCCTGGATAATAATTCCCAGCGTTCTGCCAATAATAATTCTGGCTGCGACATGAATTCGACATAAAGCTCTTATTAATATTATATCTGGCCTCATAGGGGTCGATTCCTGCCAGTCAGCCAGCAGAAGGGGTGTGTGGGATTCAGGGATAGTTGGGACTGATGCTGGTCACCCGCATTTCTCGCTTCTCTAGAGAGAAAATACTCCGGCGGTCCTAATTTAATTAAAATTCTTTTGGCAAAACGTCAAAGCAGCTCACACTCAATTAGATGGGGCATGCAGAGGAATATTTAGGCAGATATACGACAAGGCAGAGAGAGATATGAAAGATGATGATAAATATTTCTTTTTTGCACATCACCAAGTGGCGTAAAATATGTGTGTTGCTGCAGGAAAACACTGCTGCCCGGATGTCGTTGATTTAAATTTGCGCTGTCTGGGAAGACAATCAGCGAAAATCAGGCGAGGGTCTTCATTAAGCTGCAGCTCTATAGATATGTAGCCTGAGGCAAAGGGTTATAAGTAGGATGCATATATATATATATGTATATAGCGGGGAATCGGAAAGATCTGGTCAGTGAGAAAAAGGGGGGGGAGGAGAGAAGCAGCGGGCGTGCTTAATCATTGTGGGCACCAAGAATTTCAAGTATTTGCAGTTTCCCATTAAGAACCCGCTGCCTGAATTGTGCATTACATTTAAGCTCTTAAAATGTATTTAAAATACTGATGTAAGGGGTTTATTTTTAAGGAAATAAAAAAGGAAATAATTTAAGTTTTAATTATTAAAAATAAATCTTAATTTCTCCTTAAACTTTTTCAAATTTAAACATTATTTTCTACATTACATAAAGTCTGCTTCTCGTTACTGGCGCCATCTGTTATGGAACTACAGAACTTGTATACCATTTACATTACATTCTACATAGAGCATGTAGATTATTGTAAAGTGAAAAATAAGGAATTTTAAGAAAAAATTAATAACTTCCTTAAAAAAATTAATTAATTTAAAAAAGTTTAAAATTTGTTTAGCATATATGAAAATTAACTTTAAAGTTGAAAAAAAAAAATTGCATAAGAACTAGAAATATTTTAAAAGCATTTCAAAACTGAGAGTCCTTTTAAGCTCTGGTTAAACTATAAACAAGTTAAAACATATTTGTCAGCTTTCAAAAACAAAAACAACAATAAGTAGATTTAAAATTTGTCCTCAAAGTTAAGTAAGCTTCTTTAACTAACAGGAAGCTTTAATCCTTAAAGTCCAGTGCTTGTAAAACCCAAAGCTCAGCTAAAAAAGCTAAAAAGCTTTTCCATTCATTCAATTACAGTCACCGCCATAATATTAGGCTAGCCCTTTTCCCACCCGCTACCACTTTTTGAGTGGCTCCGATTTGTTTACATTTTGTTTGAAATTTCAGCTAATCCAAATATTTGCTTATTTACTGGCTAAATGAATTGCGAGGAAAATCCAGATTGGTGTTATTCGAAATTGATTGCCTGCTGCTGCTGTGCCGCCGCCCCCCACTCGATGTGGGTTGATTCCCATTTCCTGTCTAGCCGGAGGAGAACCCAACCCAGCTCTGGTTATGCAACCTGTCGGTCGGAGCTGGCTTTTGTTTGGCCAGGGAAAATAGAAGCGGCGTTACCTTGTTAACTATATCTAGACCAACAAGGGGAAATGGATTTTTCCCCGGAGAGCATTGTTGTGACAAGTCAATCGGTCGATTTTTCACGACACTGTGTATAGCATTTTCCACGCTTTTATTCGCTCGAGCGAGCGAATGCCTAATGGATCTCAATTGAATAATTAACAGCAACGTGCCAGAGCGAAAAAAGGGAAAGAAAAATAAACTGAGAGCCGGGAACTCACAATTTGTACAACAAATTTGCGCGATTTGTTTGCTGAATATAACAAAAAGCTGGGTGTATGAATGATACACAAAGCCCGTCCAATTCCCCCGTAAACTTGTCAGCTGTTGTTGGGAATTTGGAATTTTTCCTGCTCCTATATATGCTCTATATATTATATGTTCTATATGTTCTGCCAGGTAGGAATGGTATGGTGGTATGGCACGCCACCCTATTCATCCTCACCGTGTGCTTTTGTTTTGCTTATTTGCCTTGGCGGGGTTGTATTTTTAGCAGCCGGCATTATATCAACCCGAACTAAATTTGGCCGGGTAAAATTTCGATCGGACGGGCCCTGCTGCTGCTGCTGCTGCTGCTATGGCTCTCAAACTGACTTATATAATAATTCTTTAATGGTCGCCTGGGGAATATTGTATTGGCTCTGCCCTGATTTCTGCTTGCCCAGCATTATTTTCGTGAAATTGTAGATAAAATCGCTATCGCAGCCGATTACGCAATATCGCCTGGCATTGACCGCGAAATTAAGTGTTATTTCCTTTTATTGCTGAGAAAGAGAACTTTTTCTTTATGTATAGTCCCCCCTCTCTGGCAAGTTCAATTGAAAAACGGCCAAGAGACACCACAGAAGCCAGCCAAGTGCCAACTGAAAGTTCGTTTCGTCGCCTCTTATCTGTCGTTCAGTTAGAACAGCATTAACACGCCCCAATATCTAATCGAAATCGATACAACACACACGACACGCCACACACACACTTTCTAGGAGCCAACGAACGACCGACCTTAAACTGCACCCCCGCAAACACAGCTCTTTTCCCTCCCTCTAAAATGCACTTGGCAAGCGGTACGTACAGTCCTCCGCCCGTTCATTGGCATTTGGCCGCAAAAATTGCACAACTACAGAAGAAAAAAGCGAATAAAGCCCGGCAGACAGACTGCCAGACCGTAACAGCCAAAGCCCAGCCAGGGCCAAACAAGTTTCTGTGGCAAAAACGAAAAAAAAAGAATCTCAATCTGAAACTGCATAACTATAAACTGAGAGCTTTATTGCCTATAGCCGCCGGCCCGAATAAATTATTTTTGCCGGTAACCGGTTTTCTCGCATTGCAAAAATGCAACGACAACGAGTGACTCAACTTAGCAACCGGGGATGTGAAAATTGAACACAGACACACACTCACAGTTTAGGGGGAAAATTATTAAATAACTGGCTACATTTTCGGGCGGAAATAATATATTTATAGTTGCCACAAACAAAATATTTAAAGACTTCAAGCTGAATGTATTTCATTGTATTTTACTGCAATTTAATTACTTTTAAACATTGAGAAATAAAGATTAAAATTATATAGTACTTTACTTAATACAAATTCTATTTAAAATACAGAAAATGTAGGTTTATTAAAAAGCATAACCTTAAGATAAACATCTATGCACTGTATTTAATTACCAATAAAAGCTACCTTTAATTGCCAAAAATCTCACAAAATTAAAGCAATTAAAAGCCAATAATTCACTGTATTTTAGCATCTGGAAAATTGAGTTGCCACCAAAACGAATCGAAATCGAGAAGCTGTTCACAGTATTTAATTAAAAGCAATTAAATTGCAGATAAAAATTAGCAATTCACTTGAGTTTATTTTCTTTTGCCATTTAAGTTTTAGGAGCCACAAAACTGATAAATTCTTGATTTAAATCTAAGCGCTTCACTGTATTGTATCTTTGAGATACTTGCTGTCAGCAGATATTATTTTTTCACTTGCAGACTTGCAATTCTTATCTTTGGAGACGGCTCACCTTTGCAACCGTAGAATTCAACGTCCAACGTTACAATGATCGGAATATTCTGTTCTTTAACCCAACTGAGTGCAGTCGCTGCTGCTGGGGAAGCGCCGACGCCGGCAGAGACCGAGGCCGAGGCAAAGCGGCTGGCTCCCTTCCTTCTTTCACTTTCAAAACTACACACGGACACGGGCACACGGACACACAGATACGGAATCCAAGCACGAACGGCAGAGAGCCGAAAAGCTGCCTTGGCTGCCTCCTGGCTGCTCAGCCGGCGCTGTGGCATGCCCACTGAGGAGGCTTCTCTGTGTTGGTGAGTGCCGTCGCCGCCGCCGACGATTGACGTAGGACGTGACGTATGACTAAAAAGCAGAAAAATAAAGCTCTCTCGCGCACTCACACAGCGAAAGCTCACCCCCTAAAACTAATACCAACACACATGGCGACGCGACTGAGAAAAGGAAAGTGTTCGGCCCGCAAACAGCTAGAAAACTGCATTGCTCCATGCGGGCGTGGGAGCGAGAAGGCATCGGGAGGCAGGCAGCGACTTCTTGCAGCCGCAAATCAAAAATATTAAATTGTCCCCCCCAACGGTTATGTGTGTGTGTATGTGAGTGTTTGGGAGGGAGAGGCACTCACTCACACCCATACCAAGGAGCGGTTCCATTGCTTAATTATGGCCAGACACTGAGTAACGGAAAACGGAATGATATGCGACGATATGGAATACGATGAAAGTAATCAAGGCAAGTGGCGCAATTACACCAGTTACGCCTTCTCCCAGCCTTCGTCTTCCATGGGAAGTGCAAATAGTCCGAATGTGCAAATAGTTGGAATTCGCAAATATTTAAAAGGGGCAAAGCTCAGCTCATCGCATCGCCATTCCAAAGATTTGCCTAAAATGCTAAATAAACATAAAGCCTGAGGAGATCGAATAGTGTTTCAGCAAAAGCAAAATACAGTCAAACTTGTTTAAAATAAATTAATAAATCTAGAAAAATATACTATCGAGATTTGATATGCGATTTGATTATAAACTACTGATAAATTTCATAATTTTGAACGTAATATAAGTTTACTTACAAAAATATTTATTAAGGTTTTCTAATTTTCTAAAATTTCATTTAAGTTTATAATTTTATATGCAAGAAAAATTGTGTTTTTTATAAATATTTATATATACTACATATGTTGTTTGTTCTATTGGGGTGATGCAGAAATCGCACGGTATTTAAAATCTCTTAAAATGGTGTATATAGAAAAGTATGCTATTACTTTTAGTGTAACATCGAACCTAAACAAAGTATAAGTTTTCCATTGAAATCATAGAGATATTGTTTCCTAACAAACTAACTTCAGGAAGCAAGTTTGTATTCCGTTTTGCTATTTTTGATATTAGATCATGAGATCGAATTGGATATCGAGCATAACTAAGCCAAAAAGGCATTAATTTCACTTCGAAAGCTCTTTAGTGCTACTTTTTATCAGGTAAACACGTCCAAAAATTAAAATAAAATTTAAAAAATATCAATTTCTGACATATTTAATAATGTAACCCCTTAAAAAAATTTAAAAACGATATATGAAAAATTTTATTTTTTTTCAGACAAGGCTAGATCGGCCTGACTGTTGATGCTGAATACATATGAATTATCCTGTTTTAAAGTTAAACTACCCTGCAAGGATTAAGGAAAGCCTAAATTCAATCAATTTAAGTTAAATTCTTCGAATTTCGACTGTACGTAATATAGCTCATCACCTATAATACATATATACACACACCTTCTATAAGAAAAATTCTGTTGTTTTTGGCTAGATTCAAAGCAAACAAAACGTCGCCGCACAGTAGCGCCTTTTCTCATTTAGCGTTGCAAAAATCATATCTTTTGAACCAAATAAGGTAATCGAATAATTTAAACGGCATTGGACAGGTAATTGTTGTAAAATGTATATATTTACTGCATAAAGTACCACGCCCACAAATACGCCTTTTTAAAGGGGATCAAAGTGAACAAATAATTTTTTTTCAATGAAAACAATTTTTAAAAAATATTTTTTATTTAATTTTTTATGTTTATTTTTATGTATTTGCTCAAATAAAAATAATTTAAAAACTGAAAAAAAAATTTTTTTTTTAATTCGAAGTGTAACCGCCACGCGCTACAGTTAGTATATTTCTTGAAATGTATGAAATTGTGTCGGTATTTTGGTATATTTTACCCTGAGTTGTTTTGGTTTTTTGCGTTGCATTTCCGCAGACGCAGCTTGACGCAGCCGATGAAAGTTAATTCTGATCCAGGAAAGATCCACGGAACTTGTAGTCATAGTGTAGTCAGTGGCCGGCATTGGCGTCAAAAGATATAGACTACTTTAGGCAGAAAAAGGTGAAAAAAATGGACACCTGGCAGGTAGCGATTTACCTGTAGAATCCCAAACCAAAGTGTCGTTTTTTTTAGGTTCTTTAATAGTTTATGAATGTATCTATCATTTAAAGTTAAAACCATGACCATTGGTTTTATGGTTTTTTTGTAATATTACCTGAAAGTCGACCAATTTACACATTTTTTTTTGTATGATGCAAAAAACGAAACAAAGTTCAACTTTAAATGCTCATAACTTCTACAAAAAAAATCTTAAAATTGATTTTATTGCAGATTCTGAATCCTTGTTAAATTTCCTGTCGAATAAGTATGGTTAAAATCGTTTTTGCGAACATGACTTTTTCGATTTTTGCAACGCTAATTGTTCGAGAGGCGCTACTGTGCGCCGTCATAAATTTTGGCACTAATACCGCTGTATATGAAATGAAAAATGTTGTGCTAAAATGTAAAAGATTTAGGGAAAATTGGGGGAACTGCGATAAATAATCGCGATGTGCCAACTAAAAACTATTACATAGTTTTGTTCTGCCACCGCACCTACATAGTTTTCGCCGCTCCCCCACATATTTAATCAAATAAACACATTAAAAATAATCGCTTACACGACCTCTAACAAAAGTCTTGAACTTGATTTTGAATTTTTGAGGCACAAACAGTCAAAATCTTTTGGGCAACCCATACCACAAAAGCAGGAGGCAGCCCATATGTTGTATCATCGAAGCGAACATATTCATTTGTTACTACTAGATGAAAACCGACGGAAAAATATTTGAAAACTTGCCAACGAAATTTATGCAACGCGCAGCAAACATCGGAAGATATATACGATACCTATACCCAACCCCTATATCTGTCTATCCATCTACGTGTGTTGTTTTCGAAAAAAGACACAAGAACTTTTGCTTTTCAACGGCACACGAATTTTCCACGGGACGGCCATTAAAAATACATATCAAACCGCCATTCCAACAATCAAATTAGATACTTTATGAAAAAGATGTGCTGCAGATTAATTTTTGATACGTATTAAACGAATGCCAGGCGACAGCAGCAGCAGCAGCAGCAGGACGCTTATATAATCCAGGGAAATGTCGCACAAAATCCCTTTCCATTGACAGAAACTTTTTCGCATTTTCAATTTACTTTTGCTGGCTGTCACTTCAGCCCCGCCTGTTTTCGTTTTCGTTTTCATTTTCAATTGCTGCCGACGTCGAGTGGCGCTGAGATTACGTAAATGCGCCCAGCAGCTCTGCCAGCCATCCATACATCCATCCCAACGCGACTTCTAACCACTAACCCCAACGGCTACTAACCCAACCAGCTAGCAGCCTTTGGGGGCTGGTTCGGCCCGTGTAGGATTTCGCATAGAACAATAGAGTCCCGGACCCAACTAACAAGTGGGGGAAAAAAGCGAAATGGCATATACTGTGGTGGGTTGACCTTGAAAAGCTTGCGAAACAAGCGCGCGGATATGTAGATACTCGCACAATAGCAGCCACTGGCGATTTCGTTACTGTTGACACACAGTTGAGAAAGCACTTAGCATCTAGGGGGTATAGAACGCACAGCAGCGTTCAAGATAATAGAGCTAATAATGATGGTGAAATTCTAAAGCTCGAGAGATATTTTTTAGAATTTTTAACAATAAAATATGAGTTAAGATCATGAGAATTATACGAGGATATAATTTGTATTGTTAGCTTTAGGTTTTGATATTTGTAGGATAAAGGACCCTAAAATACTCAACTAGCCCATTTATTTTAAGAACTTTATGAGGGAAAGATATATTTTATTAAAGTCTTAAAATATTTAAGCATATATTACGTGACTTAATTTTGCTTGTAAAGACCAGAGAAGAAAAATAACATAGCAATTTACAGTAGCTTTAGAAAATGTGGAATATTTTGCCTTCTCACAGTTATAATTTCCACAACAAACGTAAGAATATACCCGTAAGAAGTGACTATTGCCTGGAGAGATGCATGTGACAAGCCTAGAATGAGCTAAGCCCCAGCTTGTCGTAGCTAAGCTGCCGCAAAACACAATCTTCTATCTTTATCCGCACATCTGACGAATCGGAAAAACTTGCATAACCTTCCCGAACATAGCACAATATGAGGAGAACGCTAGGGTGGTGGGCAGAAATGGTGTTTATAAAAGCATTTAGTCATTGACTGATTGCGGCCCCTGGAGGCCAGCGATCGCTGCTAATGTGTGTATGTCGGCTGCAAAAACGAAAGCCGAAAAAATGAGTAAACCATTTGAATTATGTGTTATTAATTAGTTCAATTTGCGGGCAGCGAAGCACGAGCCCAACTTAATGCCTCGCAGTGGCCGCTATCCGGGCAATTAGCTGTGAAATTACTGTCATAATTAAAACGCCAGTCGGCGGCGGAGGAGGAGCCCTCGGGCATTAACAGTATCTAGTGGGTAGTGGCTAGTGTCTAATTATCCGTGGATTGCAACAGATCATGCCGGTAGAACTGATTCAAATATCGAAATATATATACATATAATATATATATGCTAAAAGCTCTGCCCGTGTTGTCAACTTTCCATCTGTGTTTCGGCTCTCGCCTTTTGTTTGCTAAACAATATTTTGGCAGCACATCAAAAGCGACGCTTGCCAAAAGCAATTTTTTGCACAGACGCGAGCCAAGTGCTTAAAATATATATCCGTACATATGTATCTCTGATCGGGTATATAGTCGGGCATATGTATGTACAGCGCACATCAAACAAGACACCCAAATGAAGACCTCTGTCCATCAGTAGGGATCAGATATGAGGCATGACGCCGCTCGCTAGGCTAAAATGGGATTCCTCCTCAGCAGGAGGCTGATTTTGGCTGCAACTGCAGAGCTAATTTGCTGCATATGAACAATGAAAAATGTACACTGGCACTGGCACAGGCTGCGTCTCCAAATGTATTAATAAACTTTGCATGGGGGGAGATCATGTGACCCGCCCGACTGCTGTCCCGTCAGCGAACGTGCGCGTAGAGTTGGACAGGTCTCATAATGGCCCGCCAAATGCTCATCATTTCCATTTCCATTTCACTATGGCAGCCAGCCAAAAACTAATAAACCAACCTGCCCCTTAGAGGAGGCACTATCCTTGAGCACCTGGGCAAGGACGAGTCGCTGGGCTTGGGCTTGCGTGCACCAAGGCTTTGCCCGATTAATATTAATGGGAAATCAATTGTGCGCAATTATAGGAAGTGGAGAACCCGACACATGGCCAAGTCGACTTCATAAATAAACTGTAAACTGCACATGCAGCAGCAGATCCGACAGAGGCGACGCCGTGTGAGCCGAGCCAAGCTGAGCTGTCCGCCCAAGCACAGAACATGAGACAAAAATAACAGCAAATTGTGGCCGCCACCAACATGATGATGATCATCATCATCATCAGCAGCGCCGTCGTTGTCATCCAACGAATTCGCTGATGCTGCACCGTTGTCGCCAAGAGGCTGCCGCATGGCAACTATTTTCGCCCGCCCGAATAGAAGTCACCCGAGGGTATTGAACCCGCCACAGCATGTGGAGACGCGGAAATGGTGCACAAAAATATCAAATTTAAAAATTGAAAATGAAAAAAAAAAAACCCAAAAGTTACAGAAATAATTCGGATTATAAAAGGCGGAATGCACTCTTACCGCTCGCCCAGCTGCTGGGCCTCCTTGATCGACTGGATGAAGGCATTGGTCTCGCCCTTGATGAAGTCATTGCTGGCCTCCTTGGCCGCCGGCAGCACCTTCTCGGGCTGCTGGCCACCGAACACGCGCTCATCGACTTCGTTGGCCACATTTCCATTGGTGTCCTGGCCATTGGTATTGGCTTCGGTTAGGGATTTGGGCAGCGGGATCGGCATCTTGTCGGTTGTCTTTGGGGGACTGCTGGGTTTGGGCGGTGGTGTTGGCTTCGGGGGAGCAACCACGGGAGCAGGTGCGGGTTCTGGCTGTGGCTTGGGAGCAGGAGCTTCCTGCTTTGGGGGAACTGGAGCGGGAGCGGGAGTTGCTGCAGGAGCAGGAACTGGAGTAACAACGGGCGCTGGCTTCGGTGGCTCTGGCTTTTGAGCAGGTGCTGCTGCGGCGGGTTTCGGAGCGGGAGCTGGCGGAGAATCCTTGGCGGGAGCAGGTGCAGGTGCTGGAACCTTCGCTGGCGTGGGATTCGCTGGCTTGTCGTCTAGCGCTGGCGCTGCAGGCTTGTTAGAACTAAATAACCAAGCTAAACGTTTGCTACAAAAACAAAAGAAGGAAACACAAGGGAAACAGAAGAATAAATAAAAATCAAATCAAAGATAAGCAAATAAACTAAAGTGCAATACAAATAAAGTAAAAAAAAGTGCATGTGTATGTATGCATGTTCGTAAATAAACATATGGGAAGCTTTGTACCGTTTTCTGGAAAGACCACAGCGGAGGCCCTACAAGATTACTTTACAAACTTTAGCCGATAACTTAGAAATAAACACGTGAATCATTTAATACATAATTATGAGAACTGAACTGCGTCACTTGTTATAAAAATTATAAAAATTCCATTTTGCATACACGCAACCACAACAGCAGTATAAATTTCCAGAAACTTCCAGTGTTCAAGCAACCAAGCGTAACGCAATGGAAATTGCACTTTAAACCGAATTTGCAACTATTATTTGACCCGCCTTTAAATCTAGGCACAGCCCACAGTTGAAATGCACCAATTAGCAACCTTTTTTTTTAAGCAAACTAGCTGTTTTATGTGAAATACACAATTTTAATTGCGACTTCCTGAGAATGAAAAGTTTAAAAGGGACAATTCAAAGTGACAAGCAGTATCACCACACCCAAATTTGCTAAATAAGTGACAGATAATATAGGTGCAGCCCTGGTTTAAGTTTAAATTTAAACTACTTAACGTAATTTTAAAAAACATTGTTGACGAATTTTTAAAAGTATTCCTCTGATAAGAATATAGATAAAACCCTTATATATGTATATACCCCTCAAAATCTCCCTAGCTAATGTCGTAATACAAGCAAAACAAAAGTAATTTTCCCACAACCGGCAACGTAATAGGCCAATTATTTATTTCTCTCGCCCCGAAGGCGTTTCTGCTCCCAATAAGAAGGCGTGGCATTGAAATAGGAACATTGTTGTGGGCGGGTGTATAGCCCCAAAGTGTCGTTATTTAGCACCGTAACCGCAATCCAACCCTTACGTAACAACTTTCTCCACTCCCCCAAAACTACATATACACTGTTCTCCCTGAAAGGCCGCATTTCTCTTGTCACGTAGGCCAAAATGGGCAATAGAGCTGGCGAAAAAACTCGTGCGGCAAATAGATAAGCAAACAAACGAGCTTCGCTAGCCAGAATTACCAACAAAACCCGACAGAAACGCCGGCTATTCGGATGAGAGCCGCTCCAAACTTGCAATTATCACTTTCATTATTACGCTAATTGCCGGCAGATAACAACTGGACGCTCTTGTTTCGTTTTCTGTTGCCAAAATTGCGAATTCGCTTTGGCGAAAAATGGGTGCTTGTGTGTGTTTTTGTGCTGATTGCACTTATCACGAATGAGAGTTAGAGCCGCGAAAGCCGGTTGCTGCCGGGAGAATCAATCATGTGACAGAGCTGGCTGACTAACATTGTTGCCAAATGCAAGGCCAAGGCGATTGTATCACAACAAGTGACATTTAGCACCTTCCCAACCGAAAAAAACGATCGATTGTGGGGGATCGTGTGCGGCAAAAGAGCGAAAGATTGGCCTAATTCCGATTAGATTATGGCTTTGGCAGGCGAAATTGCGACAATACTTATCTCGGAGATTTATGAAATGCAAGAGTTGTGCAAAAGAGGAAGTAATATAAGGGGTATTGATTCTGGGAAGATTTATTAATTAATATATAACAGGGATCCCCTAAAAGTTAATAATTTTTTAATTTATCTATATTAAAAGTCCATTGAAAACTCTGAATAGGTATCAGCTTCTTTCACGCCCAAATTAATTTATAAAATTATTGTTTTTACCATTTTTATAGTGGGTATTAGTTTATCAATTAAAAATAACTAGCAAAAGTTATCCCAAATTTTATATGAATTATTTATGGTAGCGAAGTTTTTATACCAAATTGATGAATAACATTAAAGAAGGCAGCATTTAAGGTTTTCCTATTGATCTAATAAATGTATTTGTCTAAATGTTAATTCACTGACTACGTCCCTAGAATATAACTTTTATATTAATAAAGCTCACACTTCTTATTATTTTACTCTTACTTTAAATTTCATTAAATCCATGAAATTTATAAGTTTAATTATGATTATTTAAGTAAAGGACCTCTTATCACACCCCCTACAAAAACCTTCTCATACATAAACTCTACACAAAGGCCACCCCCGCAAACAGCCCAAAAGTATGCTACAAAATATTACCCATCCGCCCTGTGAGCAGATCAGTGCCCGTCAAACTGTGAGGCAAACAAATTTCCCCGCACACTTACCGTATTTCATCGACGGCAAAAGTCAAATACCACAAGGCGAACATTTTGTTTTAGCTGCAAATAATAGAAAATCGATTTAGTAAGCCGTTTATTGAATATTTATAAGGTGCGGCGGCTTATTTACTAATAAATTTTTCGCGCTCTCCAAAAGGCAATTTCCACTGCACACACAAATCGACATGCACTCTGAATCACTGAGACCTCGAAAAGCGCAACAAATGACGTCGTCGCCGCTGTCGACAAGCATTGCAAAAAACTTAAACTCATCAGCAGAGTCAATTCACATTTTCAGAGAGTCAGAGCTCAATTAATGCTCGAGACAGAGAGATAAAAAACGTTGAGCCCACAAGACAGGCAGTGAAAATATGCCGGCGTTATTCAAGGTTTATTTATAAACAAAGTGCGCATGGATGTGATGTGAGTGCAGCCCTAAGGCTCTGTAAAATGCAAAATTCACAGAGCGCCGGGGGCACGTGAACGTCGCGACTTGTGGGCATTTAGCCAAATATTGGTCATGGCACAGGGAAAAATTGTGATTTATATCTGATAAATAAATATATAAATATGAAATAATAAACCAATATCTCTAGACACATTTATTTACATATTTTGCAAGTCTTAAATAAAGCAATATTATTAAAAAGAGGCAAAGATAAGATGTTTAGGTTTGAAACCAGAAATTAAAATAATAATAATAAGAAGAAAATTAACGGTATGACTTTGTTTAAATATTAATAACAATTTTTATAAACGAAATGCTATCTAAGCTCTTTTTGATATTTGTCTTAATAAAAATTGTAGCATACTTTTAGACAGCTCATAAAGCGAAATAAAAATGCTGCAAATTTTAAAGCAATATTTCAACCAAATCTAAAATTGTATAATTCTTAAAGACTCCCACTTTATCTAAAATAAATTAAATAAAAACTTCACAAGTGATCACAATTTCTCCCTGTGCACTGCAGATCGATTTGGGATACGGGGATCTTTTTTTTGCACCGGCTGGCGCCCATCGGTCGACAGGGTTCTAATTTTAGACCATTTCGCCATCGATCAATTAGGAGTGCTTTTTTGCGCGCAGTGTTTGGCGAACCCCTGAGCTTTGTTTATCCCACGGATTTGTGCAAAAATTCGCCATGGAGAGAGCACTCTTTCTTGGTTTGTTTTCCTTAGCACACGCGGCGTATGAGCAATCTCAGACACACACACACCGAAAGTTACATCACAGCGAGCGGATGAGTGGGTGGCTCTGGGCGGTGACTCTGCACGATGGATTATTCCCACCAAGTAGAGGTGACTGTTGCAGCATGCCACACTCATACACACACACACACACACCTCAGGCACAGAATAAACAATACGGACGAGGGTGCACTGGTGACCCCTTCTGCGTGCACTCACCTTTCGGGCCTCCGGTTGGGTAATAAATCAGCTAGAAAAGGTTGCAAATGCTCCTCGGAGGTGTCTCCGCTCGGTTTCGTTCTTTTTTTGTTCGAGAACCAAAAGGTTTGTTTCGTTTTAAATGCTTCTCACACAGCTGGGCAAACAGTTCGACCGCCTTCGATTGTACGTTGTTTGATTTTGAGTAAAAGTAAAAAATGTATTTTTCTCTCGGCTGGCTGGCCCTCTTTGCTGCTGCTTGCTGTTGAATGCCTATTTCAATTTTTTTTTTTTTTCGACTGTCGTGCTCCGTGCGAAAATCGACTGCTCAACTGGCGGCAAAAGCGACGAGACTACGGCTGCGACGGAACCCGAGAGCGACGGCCGGAGAGAGTACGGAATACGGAGCACACGCCAAGAGCGCCGACGCCAATGTTTCCTAGCTGCACTTGCGACAAAGCTTTTCTCACGAGATTCGCCCCCCTTTTATCATCCCACCAAGATTTAGTGGTAGATACACAGGGAGAAAATACGTTGAGACTCTGTTGGAACTCTATTTCAAACGATATCCTAAGGAAATAAAATATTTAACATTAGATAAGACATAACAATTACTCACTCAGAACACAAATCTTTTTTGCTTACTGAAACCCCTTAAATATATTAAATTCTTTTAAATTAAAAGTCTTTTTCTTGGTGTACTTTGGATATTTAGTTGCGTGTTCTCGCAGCGAGTTCGTTACTCACTCGCTTACTCTATGCGGCGGCCGCTGTGTGTCAATAATCGAGCTAGACCTGGCCAAAAGGCTGCCTAATCAATAAATGAAACATTTAAAATAGAACTCTGAGGTAGCAGTTTGGCGGGCACTGGAGCTGGCGTAATCACTTTTCCTGTTTACTATTTTCAAGGGCCAACTGCAGCGATTTTTGGCCTTGGCCAAAACTATGATAGTTACCTGTAAACGTCGTCGGTCTGCTGACCGAATGACGCCTTTCGCCGGTTGGTTGTCTGTCTAGGGCAAACACGGCCAGATAAGAGTCCAGTCATTCATTCAACGCTCTTTGTTATCTGTTACCTGCAAAGCCCGCTTAATTGGGGCCTTATCCGGTTATCGCTTGGCCCAGTTTGGCAGGCATTGGTCCTAGGAAGATGCAACATCCCTGACCAGGTTGCATAACAAGGCGAAGGCGTGTGCAGCTGCTTACATAACCACGAACGCACGGAAACAAGGTCAAAAGTTCAAGGACTGAGAAAAGCTCACAGCATCCTGAAGCGCTTGCGTTGCTCAGCGGAAGTTTCCTCCTCCTCCTGCCGCTTTCGTTTGTTTTTATTATTTTAAATGATATACATTTAATCGGCGCTCCCCGAGATGGTCTTCAATAAACGCCGCTTGTGTAATGCCGCCCACGAAGTAGGCTATAAAAATGGAGCCACGGGAGGATTACATTAAAATAATGCCACATCTGTTGGAGTAATATTTTCATAAAAAGTCCAAAGACCACTTTTAAATTTCAAACGTTTTTATTTGTTTTTCAATTGAATGCATTCTTTGCTTGCTACTGTTTATAATTCGGTTTACATAATTCTGGTGTTTCTCTTAAACATTAATGATATTGCATATATGCCACACAAACGGTCGTTGGCCTCTGTTTTGTTTAGTTTTTCTTTTGTTTTAAGCTTTAAAATCTTGCACAAATCAAAAAACATGGCAAATCAAATGGAAATTGACTTTAAATCAAAATGTGGCTTTCTCCTGAAGCTTCTATATAGTTATGTGCACTCTTTATGTGTGTGTTTGATCTACTACATAGCTGTGTATATATATATAATATAACATTTGATTTATCTCTAATATTCCGCGTGCTGTTCCACTTGAAGCCCTCAAGCTTTGGTACCCGTACCCTTCCGGCCTGCTAGCTACTACTCTGATCTCTGTTTGGATCTCCTAGAACTCGCCCATCCCCATCTTAGTCACCTCCTCCTGGTTCCTGATTCCCCTGGCTCTTGGTTTTTTGAAAAGTTGTTAACATTCTTTTGTTGGTCGCACATGTTTCGAGTTGGCTTTTGTCTTTTTCGTAGTTGTTCTCTGGTTGTCTAAAGTGTTGTGGTGTTATCTTTGTGTGTCGTTTGTTGTTGTTGTTGTTTGCCTTTTTGTTGGATTTGTTGTATCACAGCTTTCTTCACTTTTGCTCTTATAACTTGTAAGCATAACTTGCATATACATATATAAACATTGTTGTTAATGCACGGCTGTATTCCATTATCTTCTTCCCCCAAAGTCCCTCTCCCCGAAAGTCGACGATATCGGGGCTACTCTTACATATATAACATATATAGTAACACGCAGGCTTCTGTTTTGGTGTTTTTCGCTCAACACTCATCATAAACTCGGATGTTCTCTCGCCCGATCTCCTCAGTGTCTCTCGCTACTCGATCAGTACACACGTTAGCATAAATCGCAATTTGTTTGTGGAATGGTTTACAAAATCGGTATCTGTCCCTTTGAATTTAAATACAATAAATGGCATATAAAATATATATATATTTTTTTGTTGTTGTTGTAGTAAGTATACAAAAAGAACGTTACTCATAGGACAGCAGCGTTGGAAGTGACTCTAGTATAACAGAAAAACTTAATACTCTTTTCGTTTACGTTGATTGTAATTGAATGACTCCATTGATCGGGGGCCTAACGATTTAGTGTGGGTTGTTCTTAAATCTTGTATTTTCTATAGATAAAAGACATCTTGATTGAATTTTGTGTAGAAACAAACATAGAGGACAATTTTTGTTTTCTTTTCTATTTTAACTTAATCACTTAATAATACTTTTATTTTTAGGAAAACATCTTTTACGACCTAGGAAACGAGCTTAATAGCTTTAAAAATGAAAAAAGAAACAAATATATTTGTTTATGATTTGGAAGAAGTATCATTCAGATCTTCACTGAAAACAATTAATAAAATTATAATTCCAATAATACAGTCAGAATGAAATATCTTCAGATGTCTTGTAGCTATAGAAAGCCTGAATCCCTAAGGCCCTGCCATTCCAATGCTCACTACACTTTCTCTTTTGCTTCTATCGTGCGCTGTCTTGGATCGTGTTTTTCTTGCACAAAGTTGTTGGTTGTCCTTGGAAGCAGCATAACACTTTTATCACATTTGTTGTTGTTATTGGTGTTGTTGGTTGTTGTGTTGGTACGTACTAGTCTTAAATTAATTGCCCGGCCACAGGGAAAACATGGGGGGCTCTCTCTCTCTCTCTCTCGTTCGAATCGAAAGCACACACTAAACGTTTCCTGTGACCGTGGGCATTACATTTGCTCTTTAGCTGCTCGACATACATTCATAGATTGCTTCGCTTTACACATGATTTGCACTCGTTTTCCTTTTACAAATTAATATTCGCTATTGCAGTTCATAACAAAAATTATTACTTGCATTGATTGGTTAGATTATTACAAATATATAGAGATGGTCGATTGGATAGTTGCAAGAGTTGTTTTATCATTGAGATCGCATTCTGTTTTTTCTTTGTTTGTCCCAGTGCCCAGTGCCTCCACCGCTTTGCTCTGACAACCGATCGTTCGGTTCAGTCTTCTGTTTCAGTAGATTTTTTGTGTTTTTTCTTTCGATTGTTTTTGTTAGATTTGAGCAAGTACTTTGTGGTTGTTGTTCTTCTTCTTTTAAATGCTCAGCATGATCTTCAGGTACCATTGTTGTTGTTGTTGTGTCGGTTGTACTTGTTGGTCGGCGGCTTGCAACTCTGGGAGGACGAGCAGCGGCGGTGAGCTTACTGCTGCTGATGCTTCTTGTTTGTGCAAACATAGGTTAAATATATATAGTACATAGTTGTATAAATTAATGCCTGTGCTACGAAATACTTAAAACTTGGTATTGGGTTCACATATCCCCTGCCCCTGGCCAACGCATGTACCACAAACACACGCACACGCACAGCAGCCACTATATAGCTTATTCCTTATAGATACTGATCTGCTGCTGCTGCTGCTGCTGCTTTGCTGGTAATATCACTTTAAACTACACAAATGGCGGCGCTTAGCGAACGAGGATCGAGCTCTCGTTGGTTGTTACATTTGCTTTTGGTGTTGTTTGTTGTTTTTATCACAATTGAGCGCCCGCTTCCGTACTTATTCACACTACTACAAAGGCTTTAACAATTTGTGCCAATTGAGTTTTTGAGCAAACAATTTGACATTGGTCGTGGTTTTGGTTTTACAAACATCTTTCAACACACTCTTTCTGTTCCTTCTTTTGTTACTTTTTAAACTTAGCTAACTAGACAATTCGCTTAACAATTTGTTGGTTGTCGTTTTTGTTTTTGTATGAGAGTTGGTTGTCGCAATGCTGCACTCCCCCCACTGGTTGGCTGCCCTCGCCCTTGCTTGAATCACAGTTGTTGTTGCTTATAAAATGATGTTTCTCTAGCAGATTTCAACAAACTCATCTCGTCGTCGCCCCTGTACATAATATTACATAGACTTGTGGAGTGCTCAGGTGAGTCTTCTGCTCCGCTCCTAGCACTGCTCGCTTTGGCCTAACGAATTGCAATTTTGATTACGATTACGAAGAGAATAAAAACTTAAGAAACGTTTTCTTTACATATAAAAATTTTGATAACTTAGTGTATATAACGGTTGAATTGTCGTTTTTGCTTACATATTTTTCATTTGGGTTTCGTTTTAGCTACGTAATTAGGTTTTGCAATTTGTAAATTAATTTCTATGCGCTCGACTTGATCACTTGTCATGTTTTTTTGATTTTCCCCTTCACTTTTTCACTTCCCTCCTCTTTCACTTCACTTGACGACTTTTCAATTCTTTCTTTCTCTTTCTCTTTTTTTTTTTTTTTTGGTTACTCTCCCGACCACTTACTACTGGCTTAGATCCTGGCGCAGCATCTCGTACACAAACTGATCGCGTACCTCGTGATCAAAGGCCAGCGATGGCGGCAGCTTTTCAGGGCCGATCGGCGACCATTCTTGTCCCAGCAAGGTGCTTATCTCCTGCAAATCGAACGGATATTTCTTAGATTACTGAGGAATTACTTGGAAGCTTTCACTCACCTCATTGTAGGCATTCAGCGAAGCGGCGCTGGTCCAGTCGATCAGGGAAACCTCGAGGCGCTTCAGTTGCCGTCCGCGTAGCCGGGCAATGCCCACAAGGTTGTGCGGATCCATCATATAGCCGTGCACCACAATCTCCTCGAGGCGCTTGCATCGCCAGGCCATCATCACGAACGGATCCTGGCGCATATAGCCGTGGCGGGTGTAGTCGACGCAGCCGTTGTTCTTGTACGCCGAGTCCACGTATTGGATGCTGCGCAGCGTCTCGCTGTGGTGTATAGACATCCAGTCGAGAGCCTCGGCGTTCATCAGTTCGCAGAAGAGCAGTCGCACGTGGGTTATCGGCATGTTGCGGCGCAGGACGCGGTGCTGCAGCAGCTCGATGGCCTCGTAGGCATACACCAGGGTCAGCACCAGCTCAATGCTCGCAAAGTGGGCGCTAAAATGAGCCCAGGCCGACTCCGATACGTCTGGCTGCTCCTCGCTGTCCAGGCCGTGCACCGCGATGAGAAGCTTGCGCAGCGGCAGCACCTGAATTGTGTGCAGCAGCTCGTCGGAGAGCGTGTCGTAGTCGAGGGACAGCACCTGGAGGGCGGCGCACTTCTGCAGCAGCGTAGTGTCGAGCGACAGAATGGGATAGTGACTAGGATCGTACTTGATGCTGGCAAGCGTCAGCTGCAACAGTTCCTGGGGCTTTCCCATGGCCTTGAGGAAGTCGTGGCCATAGTAGGTGAGCGCCTCTATAGCTCCAAGGTCCAGCAGCTGGCACGACTGACGCTTGCGGTTGAGGAGTAGCTTCAAGGGTTCAACAAAGCATCTATGGGGTAAATACAATCCACATTATTCAGTGTACATAATGAGCCAAGTGCCTTGATACTTACTGTTCTATGGCCGCCAAGTGCTCGCTATGCATATTTCCAATGGCAACCAGGCCCACGTTGTGGGTTTGAAAACGCAATCCCCGGATGTTATCACAGCGTGCCACTCTGCAAAAACAATGAGATATAAGCAACGGACAGTAGGTTGATATTTGGGGGAAAAAGCTTACTTGTATAGGAGGCGTCGCATCTTCTGAATGTGAAATGCATTGTGAAAGTCAAAGACCACTATCAGTTCCTTTGCCAAATTGGCCATGGAGCGATAAAAGAAGGCCAGTTGATCATCGCACGCCAGATCCAATTGAAAGCGAAAGTTTTTAAAATAGCTGTGGGGGAAAAAGTGAAATTATTAATTTAAGTAACAAATAATTTACTTAAGATTTAAGCCATAAAAGAGACACTTTTAGATGTAGAAAATATTCCTCCTATTTTTGTGATTTCAAAATTAAATTTTTATACCTATTCCTACAGTGAACACTTTCGAGCGTTCACAGTAAATAAAACGCAACTGTTAATGCACTTCCATGTATACATACACATATATATACATATATACACACCGTAACAATTGCCATTAAAGGTTACGTGCTTATCGATCAAGTAATTAATTAATTGCAATTGGCAAAGCAGGGGAATTCCTCTTATCTTGGACTTTCCCCCTTTTTTCAACACTAACATAAACAAAACAGCCCGAGTTGTTGTTTTTGTTTGCCCGCACACACACACATTGAAACGTTGCCAAATGCGACGCTCGCGTCAACAAGAGCAACGTCCATATACATTATGTGGCACTTTCGATTGCTCACAGATGTTTTCTTGTTTGTTTCGCTTACCAACTGCTATAATATATGGGCGGAAAACAAAGAAACGGATTGAAACATTTCAGCAACACACACACAAACAGGCACGTACACCTGGATCTGCAAAACACTCGCACACATACACACCCACATCGAACTAACCGTTTCTGAAAGAAGGAAAGTCTCCAGGAATAGCAAGCACTGGCCGCCGCCCGCCGGTCCTGGGGCTGCAGATAGTCGAAGATTTGATTTAGTGCCACTGCTGGTATTGTGTGCCATTTTGGTTGGCGTTGGCTAAAATTCATTACTCGTATTAAATATTGCGTTTCAAATGGAAAAAGTTGCAAGTGCAGTAGGGATGTGAAAAAATATATATCAAAATATCAATATATATCGATATTTTTGTGTACAAAATTAATCGTGTATGTAAATATTTCGCGAAACGTTTTTAGGCCGAATAAACTAAAATATTTACTTTTTTTTTAAGTATTCCGACTGGCCTACTTTTCTATTTATATTTAGAAATCAAATTTCAGTTGTGAGTTGTTGACAAAATTTCGGCGATTGAGATTGTTTTAAAATTTAGCGCAGACTTTTCTGAGTCGTTCACTTAATTATTATATAATATATATTTTCAGTAATTCGGTCATTCATTCGTCAATGAAATACCCAGTATATTCGAAAACTACATCTCCGTTGTTATCGATAGTCACGAAATCATCGATTTTTCACCACCTCTATCCACAAGGATGAAAAATTGTGATCATACATATGTTAGACATTCTGCGTTGTGTATTAAGACTGTACCAAGTTTATAAGTATATATCCAAGTATAATTTTTCAATACAAGTAAAAAAAAACCTCACTATTCAAATCATGGAAGTGTAAGTTAATCAAAATATACCAGTGTCTATATCCTTTGTTGAACGCACACTTTCTGCAATTAATTTTAGTCAAATCTGTCGCGCTTGCCTAGGAACGTCACCTGTAATGATCAACATATTCGACAACGCTCCTGGACTAGGGATCTCCATCGCCGGTATGATTACTCAATGCACTCCCTATGAGATTTCTAAAGGAGATGGCTTTCCTGAAAACATCTGCGAATCTTGCCTGCACTGTGCACGATCCGCCTTTGAGATACGGCAAACAATTGAGAAGAGCCACCAGAAGATACTCAAGTTGAAGAACCGTAAAGTCTTAACAGTCAATTTAAGGAAGGATGTTTGCTCTCCTGAGATTAAAAAACCGCACAAGTGTACCTACTGCCAAAAGACGTTTAAGAAAAAATGGAATCTTCAGCAACATATGCGAGGAGTACACACGGGAGAGCGACCGTATAAGTGTTCCCACTGCTCGAAGTCATTTTCCAGTAGAGAGGGTCTTAAAATACATATCCGAACTCACACGGGCGAGAAACCGTATAAGTGCTCTCAGTGCCCAAAGTCATTTTCCACTAAGGACCATCTTCAGTTACATATCCGAACGCATACGGGAGAGCGACCGTATAAGTGTCCCCAATGTCCACAGTCGTTTGCCCAGAAAAATGGTCTTACGTCGCACACTCGAACACATACGGGAGAGCGACCGTATTCGTGCACCCACTGCTCGAAGTCGTTTTCAACGCAATCTCAAGTTATGCTACACATCCGAACTCACACGGGTGAGAGACCGTATAAGTGTTCCCACTGCTCTAAGTCATTTTCCGAAAAAGGAAGTCTTAAAAAACACATGCGAACTCACACTGGAGAGCGACCATACAAGTGTTCCCACTGCTCAAAGTTGTTTTCCATAAGAAGTCATCTTAAAACACACATAAGGACTCATACTGGAGAGCGACCATACAAGTGTTCCCAATGCTCAAAGTCATTTTCCAATAGAGGTTATCTTACCGCACACATCCGAACTCACACTGGAGAGCGACCTTACAAGTGTTCCCACTGCTCAAAGTCATTTTCCAGTAGAAGTTATCTTACCCCACACATCCGAACTCACACTGGAGAGCGACCATACAAGTGTTCTCACTGCTCAAAGTCGTTTTCCTTTAAAAGCAACTTAATTGAACATATCCGAACTCACACTGGAGAGCGACCATACAAGTGCTCCCACTGCTCAAAGTCGTTTTCGCATAAAAATACTCTTAATAGACACATCCGAACTCACAAATAAAAGCGCCCATAAAACAAACAAAAATTGGTTTTATACTTAATTATCTTAATATTAATCGGTACACAAATCAATTGAATCGTAAAAATATCGTATAATATCTCATACACATATATAATTTTTTCAAAAAATTGATAGTTCAAAAATATGAAATAATTCAAACACCGATGGTATCGATAGTGCTCCGATGTTTTGCCATCACTAGCCGCTATGTGTGCGGTCACACTGCGGCTCGGTCAGCTGTTGTCTGTTATGCATTTTGTATTGTTTACCTCGCGATTTAGTCGAATTTCTTGTTTTAACAATGGCAGCACTGCTGCTTTACCGTGCCTGCAGGAGGCCAATCCTTGCTGGAACCTATAAAAACTCTTATCCCGGAGCTACATTCCTAAATGACACTAGCAATCACCGCCCGGCATCCACGGAAGCGGCGGTGACGGCCGCGACAAGTGTCCAAGTGGCTAATGCCAGCGGGATGGTGGGATTCTGGCAGACTTTATCGAACAGCACTCCAGTGGCTTATATGCAGGATGCGCTTATCCAGATACACGACTACAGTGGCCTTCCCTGGTGGGCCTCCATTGTGCTGTCCACATTTCTGTTCCGCAGCGTTGTCACCTTGCCGCTGACCGTTTACCAGCACCGGATCACGGCCAGGATCGAGAGGATAGCGCTGGAAATGCCCGCCATTGTGGAGGAGCTAAAGCGGGAGGCGGCGATGGCCAAGCACAAGTTCAAGTGGACCGACAAGCAGACGCAGGTCGTCTACCAACGTTCGGTTTGTGCGATTAAAACCCCTTTTTCCCAGGCAATCCTAATAATCCTTCTTCCTCAGATAAAAAAGCAGTGGCAGAAACTCATAATCCGAGACAACTGTCATCCCATGAAAACCCTCATCGTGCTGTGGGGCCAGGTGCCACTGTGGATCTTCCAGTCGGTTGCACTGCGAAATCTAGTCTACTTGCTGCCGGATCCCACGAGTATACAGGCCCAGATCGTGGCCACAGAGATGACCATCGGAGGATTTGGTTGGATACCCAACCTTACAGTGGTGGACAGCTCCTACATCTTGCCAGTGGCCCTGGGCCTCATAAACCTGGCCATCATTGAGGTGCAGTCCATGTCCCGTACACGTCCTGCCACACGGCTGCAAAACGCTATGAATTATGTGTTCCGAGGCCTCAGTGTTGTGATGGTTCCCGTGGCCTGCACGGTGCCGTCGGCGCTCTGTGTTTACTGGGTAGCCTCCAGCAGCTTTGGCCTCGCCCAAAATCTGCTGCTCCTCTCGCCGGAAGTGCGACGATCTGTGGGAATTCCCAAGACCCAAACGGAACTCGACCAGCCGTACGATCTGCTCTGGCTGAAGATTCAGCAGCGGGTCGGGCTCGTGGAGCGGTCTTCACCTGCTGATAAGACTCAGCCGCCGGCGACCAAATGATTTAGTCTAGTTTTATTTTAAGGTAAGACGTTGAGTTTGTTTTAATGCGTTGGCAATTATGTAAATATAGACAACCCTTAAATACGACTGCGCCACTGTAAATCATCATCATCATCAGTACCCTAGGGGCTGCATCATCTTCATTTTCCTCAAAAGCAAATAAACGAGTGAAAACCCCCGAAAGAAAAGGCAAACAAAACAAGGGGACAAGGAGATAAGGCGGCGAGAAAGGTCTTGAGATTACTAGCAAAGATAGTGCCTACGTCCACTCAATTGGCTCGGTGACATCCGAGAGCATCTCTATCAGCGGCAGCGTTGGGGCTACAGATTCATCCCGAGCCCCAATTGAAATGCGATCTCGTTGGTTGAGTCAGTCGAGCCTGGCACTTGGACGGGATCATAACGAAAAAACTGAAATTGTGCGCATATTCGAGTAAAGTTGCTATCAGCATCGGTGCTATATAGGAAATATTAGTATATAAAATCCAGTGAATAAAGTAAAATTTGAATACAATGGCCAAGTGGGCCATCCTGGGCCTTATCCTGGCGATCCTGCTAGTGGATGTTAGTATTCTTTTTTAAAATAGTGAATTTCCTCAAGGATCAAGTGAAATCTTTGTTAAAATCTGATCTTACAGTAAAGTTATAATATAATAAACTTGTTAAATATCAACACATGTGCTTATATTTAATTTTTAAACCGCTTTTAATTTAAAGTTTCTTAAGAAATTATTCCGAACCCGAAATTGATCCTAATTATAAGCTATTAGCGCTAAATATCGCTCTTAATTGCTTCCAATTTTGCAATAATATTTCATAATTGTGCCTGCGCAGCGACCCGGGGTTATAGCTTATCGATCAGGAGGCAGCGGTTACCGGAGCGGCAGTGAGCAGGCGGAACAAGTGGGGTTATCAGCAGCACACTCAGGGCACTCAGCCTATGGAGGAGAACAGCAGCCGATTTACCAGCGGGAATCGGCGTGTCCACAAAATTTTCAGGGTCTTGTGGCCTATCCCCATGACTGCCATCGCTTTGTAAACTGCAACGGTGGCAGCGCCACCATCCAGACCTGTTCACCGGGAACGCTCTTCAATCCCAAGACTCTTCAGTGCGATCATCCCACCAATGTGGATTGTTCGTCAGCCGGAGGAGGAGCCGTGGCGCCAGCGGAAACCACTCGCTTGGGGCGTTTGAGGCAGTTGGACAGCGATCCCAAGTGTCCCAATGGTGTGAATGGATTGCATCCGCATCCTACGGACTGCACCAAGTTCCTTAACTGCGCCAATGGTCATGCCTTTATCCAGGATTGCGGACCAGGAACGGCTTTCAATCCATCGCTGCTTGTCTGCGTTCACAAAGGTACCGTCAACTGTGGCGGTGCTGGTGGATCAGGATCATCGGGCCATGGTACGTATAAGCAATGCCTATTGTTAATTCGTTACTAACACTCGGGTCAGCCTACTCTGCGGTGTCCTCGGAGCAGCTGGGCTGTCCGCCCGGCACACGTGGCCTCCATCCGCATCCCCACGACCCGCACAAGTATCTGCGCTGCGGCATCGGCGTCCAGCCTCAGGTGGAGCAGTGTCCGCAGGGTCAGATCTTTGACGGCTTCAGATTGGTATGTGTTTACTCAGGCTCCGCTCAGACCTCCTGTAAGTTCGATTTCATTTCTTATCCTGCCTGCCTTCGCTTCGCTTGGTTCATTCTGCTTATCCATTTTGGGGTTTCCTACTCATCCTGCGCTTTGGGTTCATGCTTTGCTACTCTATATACTCTACTCTACTTTATCCTTCCTGTATATTTGTAATGCTAATCCTTCTGCCTTGTACCAGCTTCCGCTTTGACCTCTGCCGCGCTTCAGGTGAACAATCTCCTGTGTCCCGCGGGAGCTGTGGGTCTGTTCGTCCATCCCTTCGATCAGACCAAGTTCATAAACTGCAAGGTTAACATGGTGCAGAGCTGTCAGCCCGGCTATGTGTTCAGCATATCTAGGGGTTACTGTCACCCCAAGTCGCAGTTAGTGGTCTCCGATTATGTGACCTTAATTATCTCTCTGATCAGCCTTGAGTATTGTAAGTCTAATGCAATGTCCTTGAAAACTCTCCTATATTAAGAAATTCTACTAGCGTTTATCCTAACTTCCTGTCCTGGCGACATCGAGGGGTATCACCTGTATCCCTACGATGCCGGCAGGTATGTTCAGTGCTCCGCTGGCGGCAGGATGTCCATCTTGAGCTGTGATCCCCAGAAGGCATTCAGTTTGTCCCAAAGGGCTTGTCTGCCACGTCGTCAAGTAAACCAGGCAGATCGGGTCAAGTTCTGGGAGGAGATTCAGGTTCATACTACGACTACCTACTATCAGGACAGCCAGGGTCGATCTCAGAGTCAGCTCTCCTCACTCAAGTCGTGTCCATCTAATCTCCGAAAGAACTATGCCTATCCTTTCCATGCTGGCCATTATATAAAGTGCCAGAATGGAGTGCTGGAGATTGTGTGTTGTCCCACGGGAACGCTCTTCAGTCTGTCCCAGCACGAGTGCGTGGCTCGACACCTTTTGGCGGCCCATGACTACCTGGATTACGCCTATATCAGTGTTCAGTTTTCGAGTAAGCCCCAGAGGAGCCTATTTTAAAATTGACTTCCAGATTGACAGCTCCTCCTTCTTCTCAGCTGAATTTATGGACGATCTATCGACGGTGACTTGTCCTCCCCAAACCGAGGGTTACTATCTGCATCCTTTCGATTGCACCAAGTACATCAAGTGCTTCAACCAACAGACTTACATTGAGAGCTGTCATCAGGGAGAAGTCTTTAGCATTCCCCAGCAAAGGTGCTTGCCTAAAGATGAGGTCAAGAAGCCCAACGATCGTGTGGAATACCTGATCGAGACAACGGTGACGACAACTCATCATATGACGGAACCCATACCGAAGGAAAAGAGCTTGGACTACGCCGGGGATATTAGCTGTCCGCCAGGCGTTTCTGGCCTTCATGCCCATCCATTTGATTGTGCCAAGTTCCTGGAATGTGCCAATGGGCTGACCTATGTCAAGGATTGTGGACCTGGAACTGCCTTCAGCACAGCGAGTGGCACTTGTGACTTTGCCAATAAGGTGGACTGCAGTGGCAGGAGCTCTTCAGCGGGTCTGAACCAACTCAGCCAGGGCCATCCAAGTCCCGGCTACCCAACGGGCCCAGTCCAGACTTACTCCCCACCACAAACTGCCTGTAAGTCGTGCTCCTAGGGAATTAAGAGCTCTATTCACCTGCTTCTCCATTTGGGTTTGGTTCTCCATATTGCTTCCATACTTTGCTTGCCTGGTTAGATTAAGATGTAATTTCTGTGCTCCCTCCTAGACAATCCCTCTCCAACCTCTGAACACCTGTCAGATCTCTTGTGTCCACATGGGGCAGACGGTCAGTTCGTGCATCCCTTCGACCAAACCAAGTTCCTCCTCTGCAAGGCTGCAAAACTGGCAGTGCAGAGTTGTGAGTCTGGTCATGTGTTCAGCATTTCTTGGGGAACTTGTCAGCCCAAGACGCAGCTGGTCTACACCGATTATGTGTCCTATGTGGTCTCTGAGATCAGCCATGAGCTGTGTAAGTCCTGCGATTGGATACTGATTACAAGTCTTTCAACGTTTCGATCTCCCAGCCATGATCCTCTCCGCTTGTCCTGGTGGCACCGATGGGCTCCATTTGTATCCCTACGATGCCGGCAAATATGTGCGTTGCTCCGACGGTGGCAAGATGTCCATCCTTAGCTGTGGACCGCAAATGGCTTTCAGTTTATCCCAGCGAGCTTGTCGTCCAAGTCGCCAAGTAATAAATGGAGACCGTGTGAAGTTCTGGGAAGAGCTAACGACAACGACAACAACTTACACCTATCAGGATGCCCAGGTTCACCAGTCGCCCCTCAGAGGATGTCCGCCCACTCTTCAGGGCAACTACCCCTATCCCTTCCATGCCGGTCACTTTGTGAAGTGCCAGAATGGTCTTCTCCAGGTCGTGTGTTGTCCCTCGGGCTCTCTCTACAGTCTGTCCAAGCGCGAGTGCGTGGCGAGGCACCTTTTGTCTGCCCACGATTATCTGGATCATGCCTACATCAGTGTGCAGTTCTCGAGTAAGCTCTTCCCCCAATGAACTTCCAAGTGGATACTAGGTGATCTTTCCATCCGCAGCGGATTTCATGCAGGACCTCACAACGCTGACGTGTCCTCCCCAAGCTCAGGGCTACTATCTGCATCCCTTCGACTGCACCAAGTACTTAATATGTCGGGACCAGCAGACCTCCATCGGAAGCTGCGACCAGGGTGAGGTGTTCAGCATCTCCCAGCAGAAGTGCGTGGTCAGGGATAAGGTGACCGATGCCTTTGATAGGGTGGAGTACTTAAGCGAGACGCAGCACGAATTGAGTCAGGAGGCGGATGAGGAACAAGAGCAGGGAAGAAACGGAGGATATCCGTCGAATGGAGCCATAGCACTAACTGGACGTTACCAGCGACCTGACCAAGCTACTGAATACCAGACACCCCCTTACTCTTACCCTTCCCCATCGATTGGAGGTGTCCAGTCCCCTGCTAAGCCAACTGGACAATATCAGCCGCCACCCCACTCGTCGGCTGGATACCAGCCTTTGTCGCCAGTCACTGGAGGATACCAACAACCTCAATATTCCGGAGGATACCAACAAAATACTCAAACTTCTGGTGGTTACCAACAACCTTCTCAGTTCACTGGAGGCTATCAGCCATCTGCTCAACCTTCTGGAGGCTACCAACAGCCTTCTCAATTCTCTGGAGGCTATCAACAAGCTCATCAATCTTCTGGAGGTTACCAACAGCCTTCCCAATCTACTGGAGGATATCCACCATATTCCCAAAATAATGGGGGATACCAATGGTCTTCCCAAGCGCAAGGTGGATCTCATGGCGCTTCTGTACCTAACGGAGGATACCAAACGACTAATAAATTTACGGGAGGCTATCAATCAGCTGGCGGACCCTACTCACAAGGTGGAGCCTCCTACTATCCAGGAGGAGTTCAGCCTTCGGCTCCGCCGGCTCCTCTGATGTGTCCGCAGAGGGTCAACGGCTTGTTCCCCAATCCCTTCGACGCCATGGGCTACCTGACCTGCATTGAGGGTCACACGCTGGTCAGGCAGTGTCTGCCCCTCGACGTGTTCAGCATTTCGCGTGGCTACTGTCTGCCTGAGCATCTGGTGGTCGCCACAGACCGCATTCCGTTCGTCAAGCAACAATCCGAGCAGGAGGATCGTGAGTGGAGAAAACCTAGGGCTAAGACTAGCTCCTGATCAATCTTCCTTTGCAGTTCTGGGCTGTCCCCGTGGGGCCATTGGTTTCTATGTGTATCCATTTGACTGTTCCCAGTATCTTAGCTGCGGTCCCAATGGCATGACTCTGCTTAGTTGTCCGGAGGAGCAGCACTTTAGTGTGTCTCATGGAATTTGCAAGCCCCAGGGACAGGTGCAGCGTGAGGATCGCCTATACACGCTCAATGAGCTGCACATCATTTACGATTGGACTCAGAAGATGATGGCCGAGGGCGCTGTGCCCGCCTGTCCCGAAGGCATCACTGGCTCACTGCCTCATCCTCGGGTGTCCAGCAAATATCTCCGCTGCGAGCCTGGGCACGCCGCGATTTACGACTGTCCCAGCCAACAAATTTTCAGCGTCTCGCGCAGATTGTGTGTCCTGGACGAGAAGCTGCCGAGCCACGATCGGTCCGATTATCTGGTTCGGGTAGAGGGCACATCCGGTGGCTGGATAGCTCCCTCCAATGGTTACTAACCCCTGGGACCAAGTCTCGCTCTTTTTAAGTTTCCCTCTCTGCTTTCAGACAATCGACAGTCGAAGTCCTACGAGACTTCTGGCCGCGATCAGTGGGGCAATCGCTACACAACCAAGACGACAACCACAACTCGGGTGATCAGCGAAGGCGATCGCTGGAGGGATATGAATATGCAGCGACCAGCAGGCATCGGGTTGGAGCAAAACCCTCATCATCAGCAAGGATCCTGGTCTGGCCAGGAAAGCTCCTACGTTCAGCGTGAACCCTCCCAGAATGTCCTCTATGTGGAGGGATCGCTGCAGCCGAACCGTAAATATCATAGTACCTATAAGACACCTCTGGCCCCCATGGCGCCCATTGCACCCAGCAATCCTGGCCAGGTCTACTATGCCCAACCCGTTCTGGAGGAGAAGGAACCAGAGCGAGAAAGGCCAGTTCCCTCTCGCCAAGGATATAGCCGCAGAATTGATCACGGCTCGCCGGGAAACGGCTGGCAACCCATGCCACCACTTGCTCCTCTGGGTGGACAACGACCCATAAATCCCGCCTCTCCTGGTGCTAGCAGAGAACCCGCAAGCTATAATCCTCTTCTATCAGGACAGAGGCCCCTTGACCTGGACTACGATGACCAACAGAAACCCCAAGATCCCTATGACGAAGTTCCGCCCTCCCAGGGGTCGCCCCCTTTGCCGGGATCACCGCCCCGCTTTTATCCAGATCAGTTGCCCAGTGGCACGGCACCGAGAGGCAGTCATTTACAGCCTGGGCAAGCACCAGTTCCTTCTAACTATGATCCCAGGAGTCCTCCAAATCAGCACAGACCAGAAGATCCACAGGGATCCAATGCTTTGCCCTTGTCAAATGAATCTAATCTATACGGCGGTCTCTTGCCTCCTAGAGCAGATCCTCCCACTGATCCAAAAACTTCTCCTTTTCCCACACCGACACCTACTCCCACACCATCATCGCAAACTCCCTTGCCGCAGTTGGGAAGCAGACTGCACACCTTTCCCATATATCCTCCCTTGGGTAATGGAACCGCTCCTCCGCGGAATCCCAGTCACCCCCATTACAGCCCCTCCTATGCTGGGATCTCGCATTCTCGAAATGCTTCCTGGGCCAAAGTGCCAGCTGTGGTGACTAAGACGCCGACTTATGAGCCCGATCCCTTTAATCCCGAAGAGGAGGAGTCCTTTTATGACGACGATGACTTTACAACCACAACACAGAAAAGTGCTCTAGTGCCACCTCCCTTTGACCACAAGTTCTATAGTCCCAACTCTGGGAAGTCTCCAGCAGGCGCTGATCCCAACTCTGAATTGGCCATGAAGGAGGCTCTTAAGCTCATGCTGCGTCCCTATTTCAATCACAGTGGCAATGCCCAAGAGAAGCTGGCCAAGCAGGCTGAATCCGCCATTGTTTCGGTGATTAGCAAACCACCAACTACCACCCCCAGCACCACCACTTCCACAACTCGGAGCACCAATATCCGGAGTACCACTACCCGGAGTACCACTCCAATTCCTCCCTCCAAACCCGACCTAGACTACGACGCCGAACTGATCAAAGCCGGGGAACAGGAGAGCCTGGACTCCGTTGACGACGACTATGTTTTTCCAGATGCCAGGGAGACGGCCCGAACCGAGCAGACCCTAGATCCCAGCTCCACGTACTCCTCGACAAACTTCCACCGGAGCACCCGCCGGGCCATGATTGACACGACCCCAACAACTACAACGACGGCAACAAACAATTGGCATGCGCCTGGTCACAGTCGTGACTACCACCGGCGCCATCCAAATCTACCAGATCCGTTCTCGAAGCACTATCCCAACCACAATCCCTATCCCTCGCCCCACCACCACCAAAAACATCATCCCCATCATGAGCACAGTGCCGACTTCCATCGTCGCCACCCAGAGCTGCCCAATCCCTTCCCCAAGGCCGTTGAGCCAGACCACCAGCCGGAGGAGGAGCAGGAGGAGGATTGGGAACCCAATCCCAATGCCGAGGAAGTGACTCCCAAAGTTGGTGTCCGCTCGAGTTTCACCGAAGATTGCGAGTTTGATTGTGGAAATGGCAAGTGCCTGAAGAAGGAGCAGGTATGCAATGGCCAGAAGAACTGTGACAATGGCAAGGACGAGCTCAACTGCCCACCCAGGGACTACGAAGTGCGCTTAACGGGCGGCGAAAAACCACACATGGGGCGCATTGAAGTCAAAGGTGAGTTGATTTCTCGAATTTGCTTTTGACACTCTACTGAAACCTCTTAATCCTTTTTCAGCAAATGGCCAGTGGGGCTATGTTTGCGATGACAAGTTCGGCCTTAAGGACGCCGATGTTGTGTGCCGGGAACTGGGCTTCCCAATGGGTGCCCAGGAGGTGCGCGGAAGCTCTTTCTATGCTCCGCCAAATCAGGATTTTAACTATGTGATGGATGAGGTCGAGTGTCGCGGCAACGAAACGAAGCTGAGCGAGTGCCCCTTTAAGGGTTGGGGCGTTCACAACTGCGGCGTCGACGAGGTGGCGGGCGTCATCTGCAAGGTGCCGGTGATGAAGTGCCCCAACAACTACTGGCTATGCCACACCTCCAAGGAGTGCATACCGCCGGCCTTTGTTTGCGACAACACCGAGGATTGTGCGGATAAGTCAGACGAATGTGCTGCCGTCTGTCAGGTGGGTTTGCATTTTCGGTTTTCCATGATGGAAACTACGAGTAATAACTTTTGTAGAAGAAATATGAGAGAAAATATGAATGATATATGAAAACTAATGAGACTGAAGGTGTCTTAAAACTATTATTTTTTATAAGGAACCGATATGATAATAAGTGAAAAAATAACGATACATTTTTAGAGATTGTCTGTTGAGTTTAAGATATAATTATAATTTTATATTTATTTAATCGCTCAAAGAATAAATTTTATTATTCTGAAATTTATATAATTATTATGTCTGTCATTTACTACCATCCTTACCTTTTCCTAATAGGCTCCCGTTCAGTATCGTCTGGAGGGCGGACGCAGCCCCACCGAGGGCCGTCTGGAGGTCAAGTACCATGGCGTCTGGGGCAGTGTCTGCGATGATGACTTTAACCAGAAGTCCGCCCAAGTGGCCTGCAACTCCATGGGTTTCTATGGACCAGCGGTGAGAATGTTAAGCTTTATTAATTTTATTTTAAAAAATTATTAAACCTTGTTAATCACCTCCACTCAGACCATCGAAAAGAACATCTTTGGCAATGGCAATGGTCCCATTTGGCTGGACCAGGTCATGTGCTTCGGCAATGAGACGGGTATAGACAAGTGCAGCCACTGGAATTGGGGCGAAAACAACTGCAATCACACCGAGGATGTGGCCTTGCACTGCACCGCTGGACCCCCACCACGTAGCCAGAAGTTATCGCAGAATCCCATAAAAGGCGGTCGGCAGGAGAGTGCAGCGAAATCCTACAATCAAATCGGACTGTGGGAGCGTTCCAGCAAGGCTCTGCGCACACCCCGACGCTGTGGAATCTTCAAGGATGACCTGACCGATGAGTATGCCCATCACGAGGAGCGCGTGGTCCGGGGAAATGTGGCGCAGCGTGGTCGTCACCCATGGCAGGCCACCATTAGAACTCGGGGACGCGGTCACATCTCTAGCCATTGGTGTGGAGCCGTGGTGATCTCCAAGCGTCACCTCCTCACTGCTGCCCACTGTGTGTATGGAACGCAAAAGGGAGCTTACTTTGTTCGCGTGGGCGACCACTATGCCAACATAGCCGAGTCCTCCGAAGTGGACACATTCATTGAGACCTGGTACATACACGAGGAGTTCCGCAAGGGAACGCACATGAACAATGATATTGCCTTGGTTGTCCTAAAGACTCCTCTGAAGTTCAGTGACTATGTCCAGCCGATTTGCCTGCCGGAGAAGAATGGCGAGCTGGTGGAAAACCGTAACTGCACGATTTCCGGTTGGGGTTCCATTAAGGCTGGAGTGTCTAGTAAGAAATTTTTTGTATATTTTATATACACCTTGACTAATAATTATTTTATTTATGTTCCTTTAGCTCCCGCCCAAGTCTTGGGCTCCGCTGAGCTGCCCATTCTTCCGGATCACGTCTGCAAGCAATCAAATGTGTATGGTTCAGCCATGTCAGAAGGTGTGAGGAAATTAAACTATTATGATTACTGGACCGTTTAATTATAGAGATTCGCATTGAGCGTTTTAGACCAGTTTGTGCAGGAATTAACCCCTCAAGTTTTCCACTCAATTTCAGGCATGTTCTGTGCCGGCTTCATGGACGAGAGTGTGGACGCCTGCGAAGGTGACTCAGGCGGTCCCCTGGTCTGCCCCGATGACGGTATACTTTCTTATATATTTAAAATATAACTGAGATGATTTTGAGATTACTTTTTCCTATTTATTCACAGATGGCGAGACCTTGTATGGCCTTATATCGTGGGGCCAGCACTGCGGCTATAAGAACCGGCCAGGTGTCTATGTGCGGGTCAATCATTATATCGATTGGATCTATGAGAAAATCAATGAAAGCATGCAGCGTTTCTAAAGGAGTTTCATTTCCTGATTTCCTTCTTTTTACATGACGAATATTTTATAAGAATTTTGTAAGTGAATTTGCAAAATAAATCAGAAGTTTATAAAAATGTGTGGAATAATTTTGGTGTGAGTTATTATAGACACTAAAATTGCTTGAAAGTGCTTTGAATATTTTTACGAATGTGTTATAACTGGCGGAACTAATTTAGTGCCAATAATAATTAATAAGTTATTACGTTTTTTATAGGTTTATGGGAGCTTAAAAATAATTGGCTGCTTCCTATTCGTTTGGTGAAAGTTCAAACAGCTATGACAGTTATTTAGGATATAATTTTCTTAGTTGGGACTTACGGTAGGAAAGGATAAACAGTTATCCCCCTTGAACTATATCTCAGTTTATACGTACAATTTAAAATTCAAACTACTCAAAACGAAATGTTTTTAAGTCAAAAAGGGCCCCCTTAATTACATAAATTTACATCAGCCAGCACTCCACATTTATTTGCTCACACGAAAAGAGTGAATTAAATCCATAATCAATGCTAATAAAACGGACAACAACAATGAGAGCTTTAGCCGGGAGAACTCACAACAAACAACAACATGGGACGACAATGATTTAATTCACAAGTCTGCAGTGCTCTTCCAGCTACTCATCGTACTCATCCCATTCAGAGAGCTGGGAATCCGAGTCACTCGGTTCTCACCGAGCTGCCTTGTTCTGCTTTTTGGGCCATCATCAATTGCTGGTCACTCAATTGACACCGGACACCAGCGGGGTCAAAGGGGAGCAGCAGTCGGCCTCTGCTACTGGGCTGCAAAAGGGGGCTGTTTACGCGCTGTGTTTGCGTTTTACTCGCCTTTTACTCGCATTCTCGTGAGTGTATTGTGTGTATTGTGCGGGCGTTGCACGCGCGATTGGATGATCAGCTTGGAAAGCGCTACAATTAACTTAATTAATACAACAATTTGCCCCAAAATGCACTGGGAAAAAGTAGCAGATATAAGCAAAGAGCTTATGCAAATTTGAGTAAAAATTTAGAAGGAATTATGGGGGGAATATGAAGGATTGTTGAGGAACCTTTAACTAAACATTCTGAAATAAACTGAATATAAAAACGTTTAGCACTATTAATTTACTTAAAATTCTGTAATTTATTAGTAAAACACGACTTAGTCCTTCAGTATAATATAAAAAATATTTAAGCTAATGGTTTATAATGACTTTAAATAGGCAAAATGTATAGGATTATTTTCCTAATTTAAAACCCAACTAATAACGTGAATATATTTACTATAATATTTTAAAGTTATTTATAACTTATTGATGCATGCAGCTATGATAAGCTTTTTTGCGTTTTGTTTTTGGGTGATCTAATAGACTAAAAATAAATATTTGATCACAAACACGATTTGTTTATTGAAATACAGGTTTTAGATTTCTTAGTTTTAATGTTAAATGGCATATAATATAAATTTAAAGCTTATTTTTGTCATGTTCCTTTTCTCCCTGTGTGATTTGAGCCTGCGTTTCTCAGTGGCTCTCTGTTCATTATTTTTTTTATTTTTCACTTTGGCATTTTATGAGCGAAAGAGTAAACTCGGGCGGTTCCTCGCCTATCTCGCTCCTCATCTCATCTCGCCGAGTGCGATCGCCGGACTGAGTTAAGCTCGAAACGTTGGGATTCGTTGTTAGTTGATCGTGAGATTTCATCCGGAACAGATCGCTTGTCAGTGTCTAAAAAAGAAGCAGAACCTCCCGAAATGTGCAGCAAGTCCTTGGCCATCTTTGCCCTCTTTTGCGGCCTCGTTGCCGGAACTGCAGTGGAGCAGTATGGAAACTATGGAAGTCCCTCATCGATTTCCACCACTCAGAGGAGCAACTCGGAGCTGCGCTGCATGAATATAAATCCCCAGAACTCGGTGGATCTAGATCAGGTGAGAGATCATATTATAGAGTCAAGGTTTATCAGTTTCCTGCAGGCCTTGTCAATATTTCAAAGACTAGTTTAAATTCAAAGAAGCGGGTAATGCAATTAGGGCTGATTTGTTCTAATTAACCCTTTGCGCCCAGAGTGCGCCCAATGTCAATGCTGTAGACGACAGCCACCCAGCCCTGCTGCGGCACTTTATTATTATTTTTTCCCATTTAATTGAACGCACAGCAAGTGGCATGCAAATCGCACAAATGACCCCCATTCGCTTTTACATATGAGTGTGTAATAATGACCAGCCTCCCGTTCTCCTCCAACCATCCACTCATCCATCCATCCATCCATATAGATAATGGGTCTCTGGTATGGCAGCGAGATTATTGTGCACAGCCAAGACTTTCCCGGTATCTACGAGTACGATTCCTGTGTGATTATTCATTTGGCCGATGTCACAGAACAGGTGAGTTATAAAAAATAAAAAATCCAGGAAATCCCAGGTAATTCTTTAATTAAACAGGTTCGCCTTACACAAGCCACCCGCGGATATGGCGGCTATGGCGGAAATCAGGAATACAACCGGAACCAGAACCACTTTGGACGCACCACTACACCTTCGCCCGCTTATCTGGACAGCGATGAGTACCAGACGAGATATAATCAGGGCCAGCAGAAGTACTTGCGTTTGGTGTGGAGCGAGCGGGATAACAATCTGGAGTACACCTTCAACTACACCACAAGTGCCCCTGGGCAGTGGTCCAACATTGGCGATCAGCGGGGCTCTCTGGTCTCCCTGAACTCTTACACCCAGTTCACCGGCACCGTCCAAGTGGTCAAGGCCGTCAACGATCACCTCGTCCTCACCTTTTGCGGCAATGATATGAAGAGCTCCATATACACGGTGGTGCTGACCCGAAATCGCCTGGGACTCAGTTCAGATGTGAGTACTTTTGTTTATTTATAAATAAAATTTATAATAAGAAATTAAGCGCTGAAACGGAGATATCGGAAAAGCTAAGACCTCGAGCAAGCAAAAACTCATCTCTAATTTATTTAACATTTTCGTCTCGGTTTAGAATACCTAACTTTATTACAGAAAACCAAATTTAATTGGTTATAAATTAAGATCTCTTGTAGTTGAAGATTTTTAAACTTTCCGCTTCAGTTTTAGCTTATTGTAGAAAGAAGTACATATTATAAAACTTGAGTTAATAATAACGTTTAATTGTTTAATTCTGTCTTGTGAGAGAAAGATTCTTATCAAGGGAAAGGCAAGCTATTGTGTGTTATATTTATATAGCTTTCTGTGTTGTCTGAAAATGTATTGAATTATAATATACCTAAAAATATCATTTTTAAAATTTTAGTTATTACTGATAAAGCGTAAACAAGTTTTCCTTATAAATAGAAAAATAGAAAAATACTGCTTCTAAGAAAAATTCTGAAAAGCAAATTATCAAAACAAAAAAAGCGTTTGTTTCAGAAAACTATATTTTCGCAGAAATCTTTATCAGTATTTATATATTTCACATATTTATTTTTTATAGAAAATTCGTCAAACAAATGGCGAAAGCTTATCTAAATATAAATGTGCTAGATATCAATTTTTACATATATTATTTTCCGGGTTTAATTACAAAAAATTATTTTTTTAATTGGAAACCTTTACTTACATGTAAATATTTATTTTGGAATATTTCTATCAGTAATAGTTTTGTGAACATTAAATAAATTATTTATTGATTTACATTTTAAAAAGAAATGGAATTTAAATAATTTCTAAACTCATTCATTCAAATGAATTTCATTATTTTCTCTAATTAATTAGTAAAATTTCAATGAGTTTTAAAAATCCCAATAAAATATTGCAATAATTAAATTGCGAATAACATTTTACAATATAAATTTCCCTGCGTACGAGGCAAGTTTTCATTATTATTTTGTTTATAAATACAAGGTCAAAAGAGGTGACTGGGCAGTAAGTTAATAACAAAATGGCACGCAAATCGTTGCAATTCTATTGCATTTTTTCTGAAAACAATAACAAATTTGTTTACGCCTTTCCCTATTTTTCTTTCCCCTTTTCCAGGAGCTGCGCAGCATCAGAAATCTGCTTTCCCGCCGCGGCCTCTACACGGAAACCATTCGCAAGGTCTGCAATGGATGTGGGCGGCTGGGAGGAAGCCTCTTCGCCCTCTTCGGCCTGCTGCTAGCTGGACGCCTCTTCTGGGGACGTGGCCACTGATCGAAGTGATCTCTCTCACACCAGACAGCAGCGGTTTCAATGAGTCCAGCCATATTACGTTAATTTATGTGTAAATTACTTAAGCAATACAGAGAAAGGGAGAGGCAAGATGCACTCCCCGAAAAAACTAACCAAATCGAGCTGTACTCGCAGTGCTTCCGCTTTTAATTGCTTGTCTTGTCAATTAAACCCAATTACCGAGGAGACGGGAACGGTACTGAAGTGGGCATTAGCCGGTTGTCTAGTTGTAGGCGTTAAGTGTTTAATTAATTCTTAATTCAATTAGCTGGGATCTCAACCCGGCGTCTGGAATTTTTGGTATTACTAATTCACCGGAACTAATTCAGAGAGAAGAACCTTTATTCTCTCTAAGACATAACGCCCAAAAGTAGGCAACGCCTGGAGATTGCCAAAAAATGAGTACATACATATTGCTCATACGCCGCGTTGATACAGTCACACACAAAAGCCAATGCCAGTGTCGCTGATTACGTTGTTAACATTCCTCGGTTATATTACACTATCAAACAGATGCCCCTTATCAGGCCTAGGCAACCGCTCTCCTAGCTGATAATGGATTATAGCCGGGTTGAGGGAACCCCCAGCAAGCATGGTCGATAGCCTCATGTTTTTTGTTCCAAATTCACGCGATATTACCTTTCAAAGTTCACAAGTCTGGCGAGTGTTCTGTTTTGGGTTCTTAATTCGTTCCTCTTTGTTGATAAGCTATCAGCTTTGAGAAAGCCTAAGCAGTCTACAGTCTACGCTGGACTGGCACTCGTAAAAAAAAAGAAAATAAACAATCTCTCTTCAAACTCTCTGTTTGTGGAAAAGTTTCGGCCACAAAAATATTCCCCAATGATTCCGGTGATTAATGTCCCTTCGCATGACGAAACCCATTGCATTCGAGCACCAGCAGACAACGTGCCAGGGAATAGATAAGGGCTAGATCGGTCAGATTATTCATCTTGCCCCCGTTGAGTCTGACTCGCACTTGAACTTGAAGTGCGGTCATCATCGGTCTTTGTTGTTGTTTTTTTTTTTTGTTATTGTTTTTGCCATTGTTATTGTTGACTTTTCGATTTTTCGCCCGCACACTTTCTGCCGGATTTTACAACGCCTGATTGCAGTCATAGAAACTCGACAACGTTTTTGTTTTGAAAATAATAATAATATTAATTCACCAGCCGCACGCCGCCTCGCTGCCTGATAAGAGAGCACACGTAGAGTGCTCATGATAGTAAGTATTACAAAAGAACGCAGCATATATGCACATATCTTAGGGTCCCAGGTCCAAGCTAGCGAGCAGGATGTGTCTAAATAGGCTGATCTGACCTCTCTCGATGCCATGAGCCAGCGTAATTTGTCTGGAAAATGTGTCACTTACAGTCGAACATCTCTAAGCCGAACATGACCTACAACAAACGATTTTTCTATTTATTTTGAAGGAGGATTCTCAGACAAACAGCAAACAATTGTCAAGTCTGTCTATCTTAGCTTTATTATCTACTACGAGTACGGTTAGCCATGGTTACAATTCACCCAAGTGCAGGTTTATGTAAGTTTGGAGACCTAGGTCTTGATAATTTCAGTTTTATTTAACCAAGTCTAAAGTTGTGTCTATATATTTACTTGAAAAGAGACTTTAAACTTGGGAATTCTTATAAATTATTAAGGAAATACCTATTAATATTAAAAAATATATATATTTATTGGTGCATACTTTACAAAGCTTTCTATTTATTGAAGTATCTTGAGACTTAAAATTTTAATATAATTTTAAAATGTCTAAAAATAGTTCAAATACAGCAGATTATAAAATTCTCTGGGCATTTCATTGAATTTACAAGTGTCTAAAAATAGTTAAAGGTAATAGTTAAATTAATAATACATATTTAATAATACTTTCTTAATAACAAATATTTAATCGCAAGGATTATGAGATAACACCAAATACTATAACAATATAAAAGTAAATGTATAATTCAAATTTATTTATATATTAATAACATTAGGTATTCATTCCCCCCAAGTTCCCCCTGATAACCCCCGCTAAGTCGCTGTCCCAGAAAATAGGTTAGAGTGGCATAATTAGGTCAGTTCGAGTCGCAGATGCCCGACTGTACATACTTTTTAATGATGATTTACGTCATCGGCTGAGGGGTATTTGTACAATTGTGCAATATTGCGCACAGCTGTGGAGATCAGTCTTTGGACTTTGGCCAGCACCTCGGAAGTGCATTTCTGCTCCTTTTTTCGGTTACGGATACCCACCTAGGGTCTAGACTCTAGACAGCCGTAAACAAGTCCATTTGCCAAATGCCAACAAACTTTGGCCAGAAAATACGTCGCATTTCTCCTCGTTGCAGTTGCAATGCCTGAAAACAGAAACGAAAAAACAATAACCTGGTCATAAGCTAATCAATTAGCAACCCTTTGGGCACCGCCAACCATCATCCGAACGCCTGATAAGCTGCGAACTACTACTTAAAAGATAGTCTTGTGTCCAGAGATAAGGCATCGCCATGTCGCCATGCGCCGCGGCTATAAATACCGGATCCGGAGCGAGCTGGGGCCACAGAAACGAATCGTGCGCGCCCATGAGTTGAACCAGCGAGACGCCGGACAGAACCACTACACAAATCCCAGCCCCAGAGCAACCCAACTGTGATAATTAAAAGCTAGACAAGAACAAAACTCAACTTACAAGATGTCTGCTGCCAATAAAGTGAACCACTTGGTGGGCGCCACCACCCGCTACATTGCCGGCAGGAATGCCGTACAGACGGTCTACTGGAGGACCTCCGCTGGACCCAATCCCAGGATGGTGAAGACCAACAAGTTCTGCGAGTTCGATCGCAGCCAGAAGGCGCCCCAGAGTGTCCGGCTGCAGAAGTACAATCGCAGCTTCCTCCGGGATTGAGCAGACATCCAAAGTACTCCAGTTTCCGCCCTAATGACAAGTTCCTAATGTAGTTCTCCTCTTTTTTTTTTGCGTGCACTTTGTATTTATTGTGTATAGTATTTTGAAAGGCGATATATGTAGGGTTAATCGAATCCAAAACGAAGCCAGCGCTTCGATCTGTCATGTACCTTGGCATTAAAAATAATAACAAAGATTAAAAAATAAATGCAAATGCTTTCTAGCGCGTAGTATTTACACGAATATATTGCGTCGTTTTTCTGCGTCATTAAATCATTAACTCGAATGGGCAATGACATCAATCGATCGGCAATCGATGAAAAGAAAGAAACAGCAGAACTTTGTAATATTCGGTTTATTCCTTTTTTAATATTTTATTTATTTAGTTTTATATTTTTATTTCATACATTGAGTTCTCGTATATATATAATTTCTTGGGTTTTATGTTTATGCTTTACTTCCTTTTGTATGTAATTATTTTATATATAATTTTTCATTTAGTTTTATAATTTCGTTTCTTTAGATATCGTTCTTACTTATTTGTTATAGTATATTCTCGCGTTTTTTTTTTTTTTTTTTTGTTTAGTTTAATTTAATTTAATTTGCTTTGTGGGTGAAATATGTTGACGTTAAATTTTTGGTTTTCTTTTCGCTTTTTTTGTTTAATTTTCCTCTTTGTTTTCGTTATGTTTATCGGGTTGTTCTTTACTTAAAATTACAGCCTTTATAAATAATTATTTTTTTATGCTAATTATCTTGGTTTTTTTTCCTTTTTTTCGAATTTTGTGTTCTCTTATATGTTTTGCTTTATACTTTTTATTTCGCTTGCCGTTGTACTACGTATTCATTTTTCTTTCGTTATAATTTTACTAAATATATATATAGAGACTTTTCCGCATCGTACTTTGATGGATCTGAATAATTTGCACACATGTATGTATATAATATATATATGTATATATATAATATAATTGTTATCTAAATATATACTCATATAGACCTCATATATATTTATTCATATTTGACAATTTCAGTTGGGCTTAGTGTCTGGCTTTGCTCTTGTAGTGTAGTGTAGTTCTGGTTTTCAATTTATTTTTTGTTTTCTTTCTTTTTTTGCACACGGAAGATTTACACACATGAATAAAAACCGAAAAAATACACACAAAACTTTGTGCATTTCCTTAGCTAGCTTTGGTTTCCGTTTTGATACTTTCTTTTGGAATATGTTGTGTTATTTTGTTTATTTATATGACCTTTCGTTTTTTATTTGTTGGTTTTTGCCTAACTCAATTCACATCAAAACAGTTTTCGTTTGGTTTATCTCAAAAGAGAAAAATATATATTAATTATTATCTTTTGTATTTTACCATTGTTTTTATTACTCTTATTTTCTTCCTTCTGGTATTTGGTTTTTGATTAAAAAATATTGCAGCTCAAAATTGTAATACTTTGGTTTTCCAAGTTGAATTAAGTTACTTTACTTATGTCCCCTCTAAAGCATAGAAGAACACAGTAGAGATCAGTTGGGTTTTTCTCTATAATCGTCCCCCGTGCTACCGCTACGCCTACGTCTATCTCTTGATCTAATTTCCCTCGTTATATTATAGCGCCCTCTGCAATCTCCTTGCTGATATCTTTTCTTTAGTGGGCTGTAATTCATTCGTTTCCGGTTCCGGATTCCAGTTCCGTTTCCGTTTCCGGCCCTCTGTTTCTATGTGTTTCTGTGTCGTCTGCATTACGTATTTCCTTGACTCTACTTTTATGCTGCTCAGTATATAGTATATGTATATATAGACTCTTATGTATGGTAAATTGTTTTTACTAGAAATGTTGTTTTCTTTTACGGAAGAATTTGGATACATTTTCTTAGTTCTTTTTCGTTTTTTTAGTTGTTTTTTTTCCACTTGAGTTTAGCTAAAAGTATAATTTGTCTAGTACTTTACTCGTTACTCTTCGGCTAATCTTGCTATGTATTTTTCTTTTGGGCGCTTTAATTGGCTTAACATAGGTGTATCGGTGATCGGTATCGGTATTGGTATCGGTATTCGGTATGTGTCTAGATCGCGGCCTCACTATCCTCTCCTCTACTTGTGTATTATCCTGCTTCCTTATCTCGGCTTCAGCACAGTTTCTCACAATGTGCAACTTGCACTTCGATTTAATTTTTTTTATTATTATTATTTATCCTACACATGTACAAATGTGTGTGTATATAATTTGCAACAGAATTTCGGTTTTTTTGGGGCAAGGATAATGGGTTTCTTGTCAACTCAAATGGAATATGGAACGGGCTTAATGGACAGTTTTGTCAGCAGAAGGCAGTAAACGAAATTCTGTGCAAATGTCTGACGAAACAAGGTCGACTAATGAATCGAAAATTAAAGCAATAAAATTGCATTTAAAATTTAACAATTTCTCTGTCGTTTCTTTTAGTAAATTCTTCAGTTTGTCTTTCGGTGTTTGTGTGTGTTTATGGTGTGTGTGTGTGTGTGTACTCTTGACTAAAAATACTCAACAATTTCGTTTACATGAAACCATTTTAGCTACAATTTATATATGCTTGTATATATGGTTAAATATTTCCTACACATTTCGCTTTCAACATTGTTAGAAAAACCGTCTTGTTTTTAGTTCGTTTTAGTTGTTGTTTTGCTTTTCACCATTTGCCATGTTTTTATTAGCCTCTCGCTCTAGAAATTGCTCTGTATATATCGCGATATATCGTAATTAGAAATCGTTAATCGAAAAAGATACTTTTGCTGACAACAATGATCCGAAAACAGATTTGGTGGCGGGTTAATGCTGACCTCTACCGAACTAAGGACCTAATAATGGATCGCTAAGGGACAGCAGCGGCTATGTAATGCACCTAGGTGTGTGGGTGTGTTATCAGGGCTGCCCCTCGATTAATCGATTAATCTAAAAGAGTTCGTTGCACGTTTATTGTATTCTTAGGCTCGTCCTACACTCCAAGCTTCTTCTTTCTCAATTGCCTTCCGAAATAAGGATCTCTTTATAATTAATACCTGGCTGAATCTGAATCGATCCCAGAACGCATACTTATTTCGTGTCTCTGCTGGAGGATACAATGGGGACTTTTCAATCTTCTCTATACAATATTCATCACATTTTCATCTTGTGGGGTTTTTCTGCCTAGTTCTGGTTGCTAATTACTTTATTTATATTATTGCTGCGCCGTTTTATATTCGTTAAGTTACTAATGTAAGTACAATATCATAAAAATAAAAATAACACTGTATATTTTGTTATTTACCGTTATTAATTTCATTTCGCTCCGTTTTAAATGTTTATAATTTATGCTCTTGTATTTTCGGTTTAGTTTTTATGCTTGGGTTTTTTCTTTCCTTTTGCTTTTTATTGTAAATATAAATATATATAATATATATCTCAGGTTTTCCGTTTATTAAGTACAATATAATATAACCATATACAAAGCGGCGCCCCTTACACAGTTCCCTCTCCAAATCCGAATCCTGCAAGTCCTTGCCTTGGCCTCCGACCCTCCAGGGCGTGTGTGTGGCATTTTGAAAAATTCGTAAACGGTTAGTACACTTTTAATATTCTTAGTTATTTTTTTAGCGTCAGTCTTGTGTAAATTAAATTTTACTTCAAAAAACGTTTTAACGCTCACACACACACACAGTGGGCCGCATGCGCAGTGCGCACAGTGGGCCTCCTGCTGGCTGGCTGGCTGGGTTGGTATTGCTCTGCTCTGCCTGCCCTCCGCTTTCACCGCTGCTCTCTCGGGCCGCTTCTTGTTATAAAAAATTGCTGCTCGGCTTTACATATACATATATATATATTCATATATATATATATATATATATTTAATAAAATGTATATAATATATATGCGTGTATACACATACAAGGTTTATTCAATTCACACGTAGACGTTTGTTAAAAAATGCATTTTTCTTATGTAAAAATGTTCTGCCATTCCAATTACTTTACCTTTAAATCCCTCCCTCGTAAATATTATAATTTTTGGTATCTGATTACGGATTTCCTTTGTGTTGTTGAGACGCCATCGAGAGATATATTGTTCTTGTACATTTTATATATATATATATGTATGTCTGCATGCTTATCAGATCATCTAAGTGTATGTAGTTTAGTATGCCTCTGTTTTTTTTTTTAAGATTATAATTACTCGTACTCGGGAAGATTAAGTTTACACACGGTAGTTAGAGAGAGAGATAGGAGCGAGCTTAGCAAATAATTTGTAATTGAACTACATTTAGAGTTTAGACAAGTTTAGTCCTAATAAATTGCCGCGCCTTTTGTCATCGACCTTTTTGAGATTAGAGCTAATTTGACACAACCGTTTAATTCAACTATTTTATTCATATCTTAACGATTCGCGCTTTTTGCTACTTGATTTTAGCCTTCTTAGTCCTCATTTGCTACTGAAAGATTCGTTGCTCTTTGTGTTTCGCAGCACCTGGAAAGTATGCTACACTTGATCAGGAAGAACTGAAAGAATAATAATAATAAACTGAAAAAAAAATAAAACCAAAGTTAATAAACCAGGGTTCCGCTTTTGTTTCGGGCTCGTTATTTTTTTATTAGCTTCAAAGCTGGGCATGAACATGATAGATTTGGAAAAAAGATAACATATCACAGATTTGGCAAAACGAGATTCGAAAATCGCGAAACTAACACAGATACCAAAATGGAAAGCGCAAAAAATTTAGAAAATTCAAGGGTCGATTGGACAGCGATCAACGATCAACGAATAACGATCAACAATCTGTAATCAACGATCAAAGATCAAGGATTAACAATCAAAGATTAAGGACCAAAGATCAACAATCAAAGATCAACGATCATAGATCAACAATCAAAGATCTACGACCAAGGATCAACAACGAAGGATCATAGATCAACGATCAAAAGTACCATGAATCGGAGTAAGAGTTGAACCCGAAACGAATGCTAATGTCATCGCTGGGAGGTGGTACGTGTCTTCGCTCCAGGGCCAGGCATTTCCAGATCGGGTGACAGCAAGGACACTATATTCGGGTCTTTGGTGGTGGTGTGATCACAATGGTAATTTTGAAGAAGTTGGGATATGCTTCGGTTGCTTCGAATTGAACTCGGGATGATATTCGGTATGTGGTCACAATTATATATATTCTGTGCGCGGGGAAACGAATTTGTTGAGATTGAGTCTTGTGCCCGCTCCATATTCTGATCCTGAATCCTGTGCCCTTCTCTGGCCTGGCCCGGCGGCCGCTCCTCTCCTCCTCCTCCTCCTCCTCCTCCAGTCGTCGCACGCCCACACTTGCTGCCACGCACCCTTTCGCTGTCCAAAAATGTAGTACTAGCAGTAGTAACTTGCGAAATTAACGAAAACATAAACGAGAACAAACAACAAAATGAACAATTTTAACGCAGAAACACAATGAAACCGAAGATTCCCCGCTGGGGTCCTGAGCTTTCGTTTTGGTAGGTGGTCTTGGTGGTGGTGTCTCTTGATGAAAATGAAAATATCAAATAACGCAAAACGATTAACAAAGGGGGGGTTTAGTGTTTGGCATCGCCATCGTCCACGTTCTATCGATGATATGGGGCTTCCTATCCATCCATCCAATACTAGTTCTGATCCTATATCTACCTCTGTCCTATGATTCTACTCTTGATCTCGATATCCCCTCCCCCCAGCGGCTGCTTCTGCTCCTCTTACTCCACCACACAAAGCTTAGCCGGGCATGGGTCTTTGTTATAGTCGGGGCAGACTGCCGTTCGAATCCTCGTACTCCGTCCAGGAATTCGTTGGCGACTGGTGTGAGTTCGTCGATGGCAAGTGATGGTGATGCAACATTGGCGGCGAGTGATTTTCTGTACAAAAAATATATTTAAAGTAGGGAAGGAAGGATCCAAAATATAACCAACTAAAAAGTAAAATAAAAGCGAACCAAGGCATGTTTTTTTTTTTTTGTTTACTTTTGCATCTTGTTTTTTTGTGTTTTGCATTTTGCTAAAATTATTAAGTAGCTGTTGCTTTATTGTTATTGCTATTTATGCGTTCTTTTCTGCTTTCTCATTTCTCATCTCTATATATATTTATAGGTAGTATAGTGTGAGTGTGTGTGTGTTAAATATGTTTCGTTTTTGTTTACTTCTTGTGATGATCATGGGATATTATCTTCATAATATGCATGTATGTATATATATATATGTAATTTTACACAACGCGAGAAGCTCATCTCCCTCTCGCCCATCTCTTGTATATATTTTTTATGTAATTGCTGAATTCATTTAGGTAGGTAGGTACTTAGTCTAAAAACATTTGTGCTCGTAGTTGAGCTGCACTTAATCAGTTGATGTTCCTTCATTAAAATATATATTATTCTTTGCGCTATGATATATATGTATTGTATATATATATAATTTTCACTTCACTTTCGCCTCTCTGCGCTGCTTTACCCTCGTCTAATTGCTATTTCCTTTTGTTGGTTTGTTTGTTTTTGTTACTTGCCATTTGTTCATTTAATATATATATATGTATATATAATATAAATATTCACTATATATAAACTAAATAGATTTTTTACGATGGGACAATCTGCTCTCTGCTCTCTGCTGTTCAGTAAAAACTTAAGAACTCCGTCGTACAATAAATTGAGTTTACAAACATTTTACACTCGTTTCTCGTTTCGTTTTGTTTGTTTTTGTCAGCAAAAATGTTCATTCATTCTTTAATTAATTAATCGTTATGGTTTAATTATGCCTTGGCATTATCTTTATAATGTATATATATGTATATATCTGTATAATATATATATTTAATATTGTTTTAAACCTAAACAATTTATTTATGAATTTTCGCATTTTCAAAATATCACGTATATACTTAAGTTACGCCTTGGATTTATTAGTTTATGATCTGATCTTTGTGTGGATAAGTCTGCAGAAGAATTAAATTGCTGGGATGTTTGGATAGTTTGATGTACTGGATGTAAAAAGAGTGATGAATCGAACTCAATGTAATTTCCTCTTTCTTTTCTCCCAGCAATTGTGGACTCTCGATCGAATCATCCGAGTGCCTTTCAAACTAAATAAAATCCCTATTGACTGACATACATGTAAGTACTCTCTCCTGGTTGGTGGTTTCTATGTTGCTTCTTCGACTTGATTTCAGTTTTCTTTTCAGTTTTAGTTTTTAGTTTTTAACTAGAGCATGCCTTATTGAATTATTGCTTTTCATTTCATTACATTTTGTGTTGCTTCGCGTTTCAACAAAGAGTGATTACTAATTATTGTTACAATTCGATTTAAAAATGTATGCATGTTTTGTTTTTCTTTTTGTATTTAACTATTTAACAATTTAGTAAAAATTTGTCAACAAGTTTTACCCCGAAAAAAGAAAAACACACATTTGCGGTGGCAGCACACGAGAGTCTCTTATTTTCCAAGTTGACCTCGGCGACATCTGTTTTAGCAGGTATTTCTGAAACCTCTGGGTTGGTTTTTATTACGATCGATATCGATGGCGAAATCTTCGCGAAAACAGTGGGCAAATAATTTCGTTTTTCTCGTCTCAATAAGGCAATATACGTTAATATATATATAAATATTTATTTCGAATTTTCCGCTAAGGTATTTCATTCAGCCAAATTATGCACCAATTATTTTTTGTTTCTTCTCGTTTTGAATGGAATTCGCTCGCAGGTCCGCCGCCGATCCGGAGAGCGCGTCCTGCCCCCGCAAATGTATCTTTAAATAATTTTTTGGTTAACACATCTTTCATCGCTTTTGTTTTTAGCTTTTGCCTTTTCTTTTCTTTTCGTTTTTTTGATTAGTTTGATGCCATCATCATAACAATAGATACAACAGAATTTTAAGTATGTGTAGAGACAAAACAAAAATGATAAATCAACATTTTTGCAGAGCTCGCTTTTGCTTGGTTTTTTTCTTTTTCATTCTCTTGTACATTAGTTTATTAAATTGTTATATTATTTTCTTCGTACATATATTTAACTATATTCTTGTGTAACACACACCTATGAGTGTCTATGTATTGCTTGAGTTTATCTATTTTCCTTTCGCTAGAGCTTTGAGTTTAGCTTTCCTTTAATAGTCTCTCTAATATATGTGTGTATGTTTTTCGCATTTGTTTTATTTTTAGCTAGCATATTTTGAATATCTTTATTGTATTTTTTTTTTTTTGTATTTTCTCTTTTATTTTTTATTCTTAGTTCACTTTTTGCTTGGCTTATGTGTCTACCTTTTCTTTTTTGTTGCTTTTAGTGTAAGTATTCTCGTTTAGACTAAAATTTCGTTTCAGTTTCTTTTGCTTGGCTTACAAGTTAGTTTTCTTTTTTACTTACCCCACGAACTCGGTTCGGAGAGTCAAGGATTAATTCCAAATAAATTATATCCTTGACTTTCCGCTCGAGATTCGTGGATGTGCGTAGGTGTGGTGTGTGTGTGTATTTGACTTTGTCGTCTTCTTATTTTTGTAGCTTTGTATCGCTGTATGTGTGTGTTACATTTACTTTACGCTTTCTATATTGTATTGTATATGTATATGTATATAAATTAATTTACGCATAATATTATGTCTTTAATCTTCGATCGCTGCCCCATATATATAGTGTATGCGGGGTGTGTGTGTGTGTGTCTCCCAGTTATTTCCTATAGTATATTTAAGTATGTGTTGCTGCACGGTGTGTGTATTATTCTTTTATAGTTTAAATACGGGTTTAAGTTCTGTCTTCTGCCATAAATATCAGCTGCCTTTCTGACTTTCCCTCTGCACACACACACACTTTATCCTTATGGGTAAGCCCCCCTGCTGCTCCTGCCTGCACCTCCGCTAATTGCACATCATAAATGTTTCCTCGACCAAATGTTATCCCCGTCACTCACTCAGAACACACCACACACACATTAGCAGCAGCAGCAGCCAGGATGGTTCCATCTTTAATAACATAAGCTGCTTACTTTACAGCAGTTTGCAATGGCTTTCAGTGTGTGTGTGTGAGTGTCCTTCCTCCAGAGCTTCTACGATTTCCTTTGACTAAACATTTCCGAAATTGCAGCTGTTGGTGTGTTTTTCATGGATGTGTGTGTTTATATATATATAAATTCTATTTATGCTTTAGTTTACTTTTGTTGTAGCTGTTTTGTTCTTGTTGTTGTTGTTGTGGCTTTGTTATTCTGGTTGTTGTTGTTGTAGTAGTAGTAGGTAGCATCACTATTGTTGCTGTTGCTGCTGCATCCTCAAAGTTAACATGGATAAATACCTACAAAATAATCGGGAAAAATCGTTGGATACATATATATATACACACACATATATATATTTAGATTGTAGGCATTATTCATATTTAAGCATTGTATATGCGCTTTTGTGCCATCTACTACTACTATTTACAATCATTCTCTGCTATTTACAGCAAGCAAAACCGAACAGAAAATCGAAAGGAATCGAAGAATCGAAGGATAACAAAAAAATATAGATAATTTCCCTCATGGCATTCAACTAATTTACATTACATGTTCATATATATTTTTTTCTCTACATATCATATATATTATATATGCGATGTGTGGCCAAAAACTAAAGCTCCAAACTTAGCATAAATTAAATTAAATCATAGGCATTAACATAATTCGTAATAAACTAAAATTATAAACTAGGAGAGTGCGGCTGCTGCTGCAGTTGTAGTTTCGATCAGAGTTGGAGGGGCATATATCGTAAAATATAGCGTTTTGTAGTTGTTCTCTCATCTGCATCTGTCAGATGGTTGTTGTAGTTGTAGTTGCAGTTGTTGTAGTTGTTGTTGATGTAGTTTTATGGTTTATTATTCAGGGCAGCTCTCAACGAAAAATTGGCGACTACGAAAATTTGTTTACTTTTTTTGTTTTGTTTTGATTTAACCTATTTTGTAATGGTTGATTATTATTATTGTAGTTGTTGGTGGTTGGTTGGTGGTTGGTGGTTGTGGTGGTGCGCCAAGAATAAAATGAAAGAAAAGAAAGCAAATACCGATAATGTGTAGGCTCTACGACAAACGACAAAAATACCAGCGAGAGATACTAAATACTTTTGAGAAGCTGGCTTTAGCTCAACTCACCTTGGTAATTCTGAGGCCAAATGGTGGGTACATTCTGCAAAATTAGAGGGTATTTTTTTTATAATGTATTAATATTTAATATTAAAATTAATAAAGAGTTGCTTTCAAAATAATAGCACTTGGAAATCGTACTTTATGTGCACGAAACTGGTTTAGGAATTTGGACTTTACGATATTCTTATTTAATATATTACTGTCTTAGTGCTTTTATTTTCAACTTTATAATCTTTATTTCAAACTCACCATTGGCACACTGTAGTACTGATAGAATGGCTGATATTGCATGGCTGATGGTGGGTAGATTGTGGGAACTCCAGCGGCTGTAAAGTCAGTAACTAGGTTTGGTTAATTGTTTCCCAATTTGATGGTTGTTGTTGGTGGTGTTGGTGTTTTTGTTGTTGTTTTTTTGGTGTTGATGAAGTATACATATTTTTTTTTGTCGAATAGAAAGAGAGTAATGAAATACAAAGAAAAGAAAAACAAATGTCAATAAAACCAAGTGAAACTCAGATAAACGATGAAGACCCCATCAGCGCAAGGAGAGATTATATATAAGTAGTATATATATATATATATATATATATGCATTGGAAGCAACTGCCTCACCTGGCGGATAAACGGCGGCAGCGAACTGATCCATCGGTATATTGCTAATCGGTGCCGGCGGCGTGGTGGTATAGTAGACGGCTCCGTTTGTGGCCACAATCGATTGCAGAGGATTGGGCTGAAATGATTGGATTTATTATATTTTGAATATATATTGAAAATGATAAATTAATGACATAAAAATAATTATCAAAATAATCGAAAGGATACAAATCGATTCTTTTACTTTTATCGATTGTCAGTTCTAAAGTAGATCGATAAACATCGATTTTTTTTATATTTAAATAATTTAATACAAACAAATACGATAAGAGCAAATTTTACAAACTGCAGAAATTTCTTCCGAGTAGATCTGTAACAAGTATCGATTATAGAAGTATAGTTTTTAAGAAAATCGATTTTTATCCTTTTTCAATATCGAAGTTTAACAATCTAAATTAAAAAACTAAGAGCTACTCACCTGTTTTTTAATGGCCGGTGCAATGTTTAGTTTGCGATCGCGTAGTACCACGCACTCGCCCTGTTTTCGATGGCCAGCGACAGCAATGAAAGATAGATAGAGGAAGAAAGCATAAATGGGGGAGCATTAATATCGATATATTGCACTATCAACACACAAGCCGAACGAAGAAATTCAAATTCAAATCGAACGCAGCAGCATCAAAAATTCTCAAAAAATAGTTAAAAATTAATGCGCAACGCTTTTGGTTTTATTTTGTGTCTTTTTTTTTTTTTTTTTAATTATTATATATCTTCTGTTCGTTTTTATTTTTGCTTTTTATGGCACGGCCATGGCTAAGAGAGAGAGAAACACGTGCCAAGGCAAAATACCATTACCAAAGTTATATGTATATATGTATATATTATATATAGGTGTATGTGTTTATATTGTGGTGTGTGTGTGTGTTTAAATTAAGTAAGGTTTATTACAAAATGTCATGTACATATGTTGCATAAAAAGAGATCTGCTGTTTTTGCTGTGGGTTTTTAATTTGGCTTCAAAAGCAATTTCAATCGCCAACGTATTGTTTCTCTTTTTTTGTTTTGTTTTGTTTTTATATTTTGTTTAATTCATTTTCCATTTTGCGCGGCACAAAAATCAACAACATGTTTATTTTAATCAACAAACAATAACACATAAAAATTCATTAACCAGAATAATAAACTCATTTAAATAAGTTTAATATAAAAGAAATTAACTGGAATGGCACAAAAGCATTTAAAGAACAAATTGAATTTTGGAAAATAAAGCTCGCTTTGTCATGTCGTTTCTTCTCTCGTCTCGTGTATAGCTACTGGATGACAATTAAATCAATTTAATACAGAAAAACCAATTAGAACTGTGAAATGTAACACCAACACCAAGGTAAATATATATTAAAATAAACAGGGTTTTGTCAGAGAGAAGGAATGAAGAGAGATTAACCCCAATTTTGGCCCAGAAAATTTGAGAGCTCAGGAATCCCTTTGAAAAGGTAATCGCATTCTTTACTTTTTTTGCCCATTAAAAATGCATTTAGAATCTCTTCGACCCTATAAATCAGCCAATTTACATTTAATACCTTATTCAGGCAAGAAACTACTGCTACTAAGAGAGCCTGCCTCTCTGCCAGTTCATCTTTAATTGCCAATTAGTCCCGCCTGATACCCTTGTGATTTGCGCTTGAAATGCATGAAAAGGACATGGCTCCACAAAGAGATAAGCCTGGACGACTCCTTGCAGGGAGGAGGCTTGGGATTGGGTACTAGGAACTGCGGGGTGACCTCTCTTGGCAACGGTAATAACCATTAACCTAAGCAAATGTTTGCGGGCCAAGGAGACGCTACTTTGACGTTATATAAAAAAAAAAAAAAAACTAACTGGAGGAAGAAGGGCAAAAAAATGTGGAAAATGAAAATGAAAAGAAAAGCTTGGAGGCTTGGAAAACCTGAGCCGTCGCCGTGGCCGCTGTCGCCTTTGCCGCGCGTATCCTTTTCTGACCGCCGCTGGGCAAACATTCTTTTCATTTATGTTCGAGTTGGCCGCCCTCGAGCCATCGTCCTCGGCTAGCGACATAAGGATAAGGGCCATAACAAAGGGCCAACGGTTGAGAAAGTAAACTAAAGATGAAACGTATGGCAAGGAGGCAAGAAACCCCTTCTTGCATCCCCTCTGTTACCCTTAAACACTTTTCTTCTTGTCTTGACTGAATTTAATTAAGAATCCTTTTGGTGGCTGGCTTTTACGGTGGCCTTTTGTTTCAGCCTCCCCGCACAAAAAGGACAACAACACACAGGCTACCGCAGCTACTGCTGCCAGGTCCACTCTAAAATGATTTAAAATTGAATGAGAATGAGAATGAGCCTGCTTTCCTTTACTCCTGGAGTGGAGGAGTAGGCAAATCTCATACATTCGAAATGTGCGTTTCGAGTTTATTTTCGGGCACCAAATTTGCTCTAATCTAGATGTATTTTTATTTGTGTTGCGTAATTATGCATGTATGAGGTGACGATGGGTATGGTTGTGGCAATGGTATTGGTATTGGTATTGGTATCAGGGGATTGAGATTAGTTTTTGCCATCATAAAAACATATACACACGAGATTAGTATTCGCAGCTGGAGGGGACTGATGACGGTACTGATGTGGAATATATATATACATATATGGGATAGTGGCTGCTGTGGCTTTTGATGAGTTCGTGGTCGAAAAACTCCCCAAAACTAAATGCGAAACTTTTCTAAATGAAATTTAATTAGTGTAATGTGTGTCTCCTCTTTTGGATCTGGGCGCGTGTGTGTGTGTAAATTAAAACTTGGTTAAACGTTGCCAGGGACTTGTCGTTGTTATATTGTTGTTGATGCTGTGCCCATTTCAGCTTTTGCCTTTTGCATAGAGTGTGGTCGTTGTTATCCTTGTTCTGCCGCCGGGCATTATACTTGCTCGTCGTTCTTGTTCTGCTCCTGCTCCTGCTACGGCTGCTGCTCTCCCTTTGCATTTCACAAGGACACTCGTGGCCCAGACTCTGTGAGCAAGTAGTGGAACAACAACGAGCAACGAGAACGACAACAATGCATATTAATGACGAGCGGCAAAAGTTTTTCACTTAATATGCCACCGAGCACAGGGCGGATGCTTCAGAGACTACATATATACAGAGGGTAAAAAGTAAACGAGAATTTTCCCTGAAATGGGTAAAAGTTGCATCACTTGGCGGCTGGCGACTGGCGGCCATCCCGCCATCCAGTGGTTATGCAATAATTATAATCAATTAGTATGCCAAAACGAAATATGGCAGACAAGTTCATTTTGTAATGAGCCACCTTGGAGGGTAAGCTGTTTATGGAGCTAACAGAACACCTAGCCCAGATCTTGACCCTATATAGACGGGTTACAAGCCTCTATTACTACACAGGGAAAATAGTTTAGAACGTAATAGTAAATGCAGAGATATGAATCTATAGTTTTTTGAGACTATAATTCCCAAGTGATTTTAGCATTTCCTTAGAGAAAATAAATTTTAAGGCCTAGTAAATGAATCAGTAATAAGAACTAATAAAACTGTTGGCCTTTTACCCAGTTTGGTAGTATGAAGTTGCACATTAACAGTCATTTTCCAGTTCTGAGACTATAATTATCAACTAATTCTAGCTGCTGTTTTAGGAAGCTAGCTAAACTATTAACAAGCCTTCTGACACTATAATTCTCAAGTAGTTTTAGAGGTTCAAATAAGGAAAACCTATTTATAACGTTACTTATATTGGGACTTTTAGACCAGGAATAACCACTTTTTCCATGTATATTTTGGGGACATGTCTCTTACAAAATTTTAAAAATTATTTAGCGTAAGGCGAAATAAAATGGCACATTAGTAATAAGATTCTTTTTTCTCGGTGTACCTTTTCTCGAGGTGAAAGAGCGTGGGCTGCTCTGGGGAGCAGGTGATTGGACTGCCAACTTTGGGATTTTAGAGAGAGAGACATATACTATTCCCCAGGAACTTGTACGCCGCACTTACTTTACTTGCTGGGTGGTTTCTTTTTGAATTATTGCAATTTGAATTGGATTATTATTTATTACTGCTGCTGCGCTGCTTCGTTAATTATATTCCACAATCGGGAAAAATGTGCAATACACAATCGATTCGATCGAAAAATCAGCAAATTAGGCGAAACGGAAAAGATGTGCCAACAATGCAACTCTTACACGAAAATGGAAATCAAAATGGAACTCAAGACTGGATCAAACGAATTAAGGCAACAAGGCAACGCACTAAGGTATTGTCTATATATATATAGTCTAGTCTATATAATGTCTATGGAGACCGTGCTCCAAAAACGGAGCCAAAAGAGCAAAGACGCTAATTGTTTAATTGATTGCATAAAATGAGCATTAAAAACGGTGCAACGAACTCAACATTGTTTGCATTTGCATTTGATTTTGGTTTTTTATTTACTTTTTGTTTTTTGCTTAACGCTTAACGGGCAATAGGTTGTGTGTAGTGTGTGTTTGTGGTGTATGTGTGTGTGGGATCAAAGAAATATGGAAAATAATGCTGCCTACGCTGGGGGATATATAGTATATATTAATGTGGTTTATATAACTGGGTGAGTGTAAGGTGTATGTATACATGAGTGTAGTGTATTTGGTGGCAATGAAACGATATAAGGAACGCAACGGAATCGAATGTAACGTAACGTAATGGCAACGCAACGGAAATGTAACGTAACTCGGAAACGTAAACTCAACAAAAACGCAATAAGAAGAAATTTATAAAAGAACAAAGTGCCGTCCGTACCTAAGGCGGTACATCTGATCATCTTATATATCATATTTCATATCATCATATTTCGCCAAAAGGCGACTCTATATATCGTAAGAGGTATTTTCCCCCCGCGGGGAGTGTTGGTAGTAGTAGTAGTAGTAGTACTTAGTAGTAGTATCAGTAGTAGTAGGAGGAACCGACATCTCATAGTAGGTAGTACTTGTGTGTGATGGGTCAGGTAATGCCCTAAAAGATCGGAGCACAATTTATAGTTGTGTGTTGGATATACATATACGATATGCTGCTGTAGGGTACTCTCCCGAGAAGGGTTTTTAAAATGATTCAAGGTTCGTTGGTTCGCTGGCTTCATCGGGTTTCGAAATCATAATACTGACGCGGTCTTAATTTTCTTTGGTTTTTTTGTTTTTAACGTTCAACAGGCGACATTAGCAACAGGTCAAAGGACTGGTACTTACATCTGCTTGCAGTCTTTGCGCCTCCTGCTCCGTTTCGAATGTGACGAACCCATAGCCCTTGCTCACGCCGGCACGGTCCACGATGATCTTGGTGCTCTTAACCGTGCCATAGGCGCTGAAGACGCGGGTCAAATCTGCCTCGGTGGTGTCGCCACTAAAAGTGGGGAAGGAGGAAAGAGATTGGTTATTATAATATATAAATAAGTAATCCAAGAAGTGTAAGAAAATAGCCTTTTACTAATTACAGAGCTTCTTTTCAATACCAAAAACAGTTTCCTGAATTACACCTTGACCTGTATTGGGAAATCAACACTCTCCGAAGGACTACTTCTATGAATTCTAGGCTTTATAGAAGTAAATTCTGCTTAAACAACGTCTGAAACCTTTGTAAGTGTACCACCAATTCCGTGGCAGAAAGGTTTCTATGAATTCTTTGTTTTTAAAGCCTTCCCTGATAATGAACCATTACTATTAACCCTACTGCTGCTTTTCCTTGCTGGATACATAAATCTATCTAAGAACCATGGAAATTGGCCTGCAATTAGGTCATTTCCCCTTTTATTTTCACGTTTAAAGAGTTACTCCCAAGTCAAAGGCAATTTCCTTGAAAAGTTCCTGGATTAACAATGCTTAAACAATGTCTGAAACCTTTGTAAGTGTACCACCAATTCCGTGGCAGGAAGGTTTCTATGAATTCTCTGTTTTTAAAGCCTTACAATACAGAACTTCCACTGAAACAATGCAGAAACGTATTTACATTAACATTAAAGATAAATCTGCATCTACTTCCCAGATAAAGAACCATTACTATTAACCCTAATGCTGCTTTTCCCTGCTGGATACATAAATCTAGCTAAAAACCATGGAAATTGGCCTGCAATTAGGGGTCATTTCCCCTTTTATTTGCACGTTTAAAGAGTTACTCCCAAGTCAAAGGCAATTTCCTTGAAAAGTTCCTGGATTAAAAACGACCTGTTTTTTGACCCACTCACCTGATGCCGCCCACAAAGATACGGTTGGGTATAAGTGTGCCGTATTTGGGCGCCGCCAGTGGCGCTTCCAACGCTCCAGCGGGCTGTGCCGTTGGAGGTGGCGCTGCCGCTATCTTGTGCATCTCTGCGGGTGTCGTCTCCAGACGAAAGTTGGCGGCTCCGAAGGGCAGAATCTTGAGGCTGTTACTGGAGACGGGGGTGCGCGCTGGCCAAAAAATGATGTTAGCTACTCGCCGGTCGCTGATAGCTACTCGCTGATCGCTGCTTGCCTCTCGGTTCTCGTTGATCTCGTGGCGGCGTGGTATCTTTATCTTTGCTCGGGATCGGTATTTGCGGCGTATCGGTTCTGGATCGGAACGGATCGGATGGCTGACTATTAGGCGGCTGAGGTTATAGAATAGGTTTCCACTGCTTTATTTGTGGCACGCATTTATACAGTTGTTAGCGCTGCTTCTGGCTCGAGATCTGAAAGAAGGATTTAGTTGAAATAGAAAATTAGTTGCGCTCATTAATAAGCCATTAAAATAATCAGCCACATGGCCAGCAAAACAAAAGAGACAAACGACAACGTCGACGAAGACGAAGACGAACGTTTGAATCTCGGGAAAGGAAAATGAGAGAGAAAAAAAGCAAAGAATTGCCCCCTACATTTCGAAACGAATCTATTTCTGGCACAGCCGACATATGTCACACGAGGAAAACTCGACGCATACACACAGAAAACTAGCAGAGGTAGTCGGGCACCATGTGTGCACCATAAATTCACCTTCAGAAGCGGCGGCGAGACAACTAAATAGCACAGAGAGTTTAATTTTAAAAGCAGCAGCACATAGTAGCAGCAGCAGCAGCAGCACACAGCACATAGTAGCAGCAGCAGCAATATCGCAGCAACAGCACAGCCGCAGTAGCAGCAGCAGCAACAATAAACTTGCCTTGTCAACAAGGCGGTTTGAAAAAGTTTTTTTTTTGGCCCACACTAGGGGCAAGATGTGCAGGCACAGGAAAAAATTAATAACTAGGGTATTTTTTAAATATATTTATTATAGGAATTTCATGTTTTATTTAATTTATATTTTTTGTGCAAATTATTCACGTGGAAGTTTGAGCTTACTGCCGGTGGTAGCTTACCATTTTTATGCCAATTAATTTCAATTAAATTGCATTCCTTTAGTGAAACATATTTATTTAAGGTATTTAGGTTTCTGAGAGTTTGGTATTCCCTTTAAATTATTTTTAATTTAACACAATATGAAACACCAACGAATTTCAAATCAAATTAATAAGAATATGTAAGAAATTACTGAATAAAACGATTTATATACCCCAGGATAATAAAGAATGAAATATATAGTTTTTATTATGTTTTATAGACCATATATGTATATTAATAATTATATATTAAATAAATTCAGAAAGCAAGGATTATAATTCTAGAGCAGCAAACAAGAGACCCAAGATTGAAGGGACACCATTAGATTGGTACATGTTTGCATGTTTGCTGAGTAGCAAATTACTTGTTTAATGGGGTCTTAATTTAATCTCTTTGTACATTGGCTGAATATTGGTACTGGCAAGGTAAGAAATAATGTTATTAAATGACAAAGTCGCTTTGAATTATTGATTTAAATGAATTCCCAAGAAGCTATTTTTCTAGGAAAGCTGAAAAATCTATATTTTCAATTGGAAATAATCTGGGACATACATATATTTCCACACGACATTGAAGTTTTTAATTTAATAATTTCAGATATATTTTTTAGCAGTGCTAAAAATCCTATATTCTAGTTCTTCAATTTCCCCCTTATTTCTTTCTCTGTGCCTCCCGAATATAAAACGTGTTTCTAAGGCCTGCTTTTAAATCCATTATTATGCCGATCAAGGAAACTTCAACATGCACTAATTTGAGTTCGAGTCCGGAATACATTCTCAGCCTTCGTCAAACATTTTGATGTATTTGATGTGTTTGGAATGGAGATGGGGGAGATGTGTGTTGTGTTAGATGATGTTTGCATGTTCTGGGCGTCGCATGTTTGCTGGCCACTGCCGGCACTTAACGATATAGTATATTCGTATGCCGGCGGTGTTTGTATTTGTACACATATCCCTACTATATCCGAATCGGTATCTGAATTCGTATCATCGATGATGGGGCGACGCGCTCCATTGCCCACTGCTGGTTGCTTATCATTTAACATTTATCTGGACCTTCCTCCGCCCGCCTTTTGAAGAGACAACAACTGTCCGGCAATGGACGCGGACGCGAACGTGTACGTGTGCGATTGGCTCACATAGCAATGGAAACATAATTAAATTTTCATTAACAATGAAAATGTCAAAATTGTTTGCGTTCCTCCGCTGAAGTTGTGCTATGCGAGGCATTTCAATTGTACCGAGCGAGCGGGCGACCTGATCGATTTAAAGATATATAAACATATATATACGGACGTATGCAGGGACGTGGGTATGGCGGATGCATGTATGAGATATCTATTTAATGGACGGTGTGGGAAAGTTGTTGCCAACACGTGATTATGGCTCCATTTCGACCCATTTTCCGCTATCTCGAACAAATAAATTAACCGAAATATAAGTGCTTGGTATAAATCAAGGCAATAAATTCACTCTTTTGGCCAAATTAAAGCTAAAAGTATAAATAGGAAAAAGCCAAATAACAGATATATCTTCCGCTCATTAAAACGCGTCACAGTTTTCCAAAATGCAAAATATAAAAATCACACAAATTGGAATATTTTTAGATGCGAGAAAAACAAAATCGTTTTCTTCATTTACTCGAATGACGTTGGCATAAAATGGAATATAAATACTTATATGCCCGGCAGATTTTCCATCTCTTCCACATGTATATATAAATGTGTTTTTTTTGCTTAATAGAAAATTGTGAAAAACTAAAAGCTTTGCCATCATAGATTCTCTAGGCTCTCGGGCGGATGTGGTGGATGGCCAGCCAGCAGCAGCATAAAGTGGGTGAGGCTAAAGCTGATTTGCCGATGGGCCAAGTGCCCCTGACATGATTCAGGAAAAGCCAAGACGGGTGGCGGAGAAGGAGGACTGGCTATGAAATGAGTGCTCATGATTTATGTCCGCCTCTTAATTATTTACAGTATTATGAAATTATTTTTGAGAACTTTATTCCCGGGCATTAGCAAAATTGATGATGCCACCAGCTACTACTTACTCGTAGTAAAATGGCGACAAAGAGAGAATACCGAGCAGGTCGAGCTGAATTATTAAAATGTTCATTACTCGGCCCTGGCAACTTGGCAGAGAGAACTACGGGAAATGCGGAAAAGCCACGGCAACAGCAGCAGCAGCAGCAGCAACAACAACAACAGAGGTCAGCCGGAAAATCACACAGTCAGCGCCAGAGTAAAGCTAGTGTTCCGGGGCGATATCAATGGAATTTAATCAACAGCAGCAGCAGCAGAAGCCAGCTCAAAAACTCCCACACACAATAACCCAGCATTACTGCACCCCTTACCTACACCACCCACAACAACTGTCAGTCAGTCATTCCGTCACTCAGCCATTTTGAGGTGCTCGTTCTCGTACTCAACAATATTGCAAAATTCCACGTGCGAAAATTGCGCGAGTAATGCCAATGGAAACGAGAGAACTGCCAGGGAATTTTATATTCGCCAAAAAAGAGGGTAAAGAGTTGCCAGAGTTACGACTATGCAATTGCTCACTGATATCATCCCAACTAGTATGTATCTGTATCTAGGGGAAACGGCAAACAATGAAACATCCCAAGAATTTAATATCCCCCCGGGAGAAACAGTAGATGCGTGTATAATTGCAAAATGTTTTAGCCACAGGGATGGATGGTGGCAAATAAACCACAAATATGACAGTGAATTGTCCAGGAAACGGATAACAGTGTGATTTGATTAAAGGGAATAAATTTAAGGGTAATTATAAAGCCAGAAATACGAGATATAAAGATAATATAGTACTCATTTCTGTAGTGCCTGACCCAAATAAAATTCTAAAAATATTTATAAATAAACACCTAATTACATTTAATATCTACCGTCAGAGATAGAATAACCCAGGAAAGTTCCCACAACACATAGTGATTCATTGTTTCACGAGCTTAATTGACAAATAATCCCTCAATTCGTTTACAATTTGCAGTTCCCTATATTCAACCGATATCACTGGCATTAAAAAAACATTCCGGATTTTTTCACTTTCGTGTCCATTTTTGGCACATTTCGAGCGTAACTTGGGCAATTAGGGCAATGCAATTAGTGAGCGCCAAACTATTGAATAACCAGACGCTTCAAGTCGGAAAAGTCCGTAGAAAACTGGCAAGGGGGAGAGAGTGAGGGAAAAGGGGTATAGAGTGAAAAAGGGGCCAGAGTGGGCGTAAAGCATTTGCTGAAGAGAGTGCAAGTTTGACCTATAAAATGGCAACGTGGGCGCGCTTCACTTGGCACAGATACGAGAAACCAGTGGCAGCAGCAAAAAAAAAATATGTAAAAGAAAAAAAAAAGGAAATGAAGCCAACGCACAGCTGTGGCCAGGGAAAGTGCTGAAGCTAGGAAGGGAAAGGCGAGGAAAACCCGAAACAGGAACCCAAACCGGAAGGACGGAAGGAAGTACCGTGGGCTAAAGGACCTCCCAAAGGCGTAAGCACTATTTTAAAACTAAACAGCCCACACGAGACAGTCACAGTCAAGAAACCAAAGACTACAAGACACCAGGATACCCAAGATGGAAGGTAACTGGATTCTCCTAGCAGGAATTCACTGTAGTATCTATTTTTGTTCTTGCATGCACACACCTGCATCCTTGTGTGTGTCCTTGCCAAAAACAATAAAGAGCACACCCAAGGCGAGCGATAAACGCTGACACACAGAAGGCGAAGAAGAGAAACAGGACGATATGCGCCTGGCAGTATGCTGCACAAAATATAGAGCAAACACGGGGGGAAAAAAAGTCGAAGAAAAGGTTTATAAATAAATAAAGTAAAAAATATATTTATAATTTAAAAAATTTCAAAGGATGCTGGTAAATAAAGGTTTGTTATCTCCTAATATTTAAGAAAGTATTCAAAACCAGCTTATTTGGGATATTTGCCATGATAAATTATTAAAACCAGGACCAAATTTCTTCCCGTGCAAAAGGAGAGAAATGACAGACGAGGATGCAGGACAAATCCGTTGGCTCACCAGGTGCGGACTAGCTCCCGTATCCTCAGTTGGCCAGATAAGCGTATCCAAGTCACATAAGGACAATTAGCCAGCGCAGGCTCAAAGAGTTTAAGAGGGCATAACTGCCGGCGACGGGGGACTTCACTCCATGGGGTTTGGGGTGGAGGTCGTTGGAAAAAGGCAAAAAGCAAAAAGGGAGAGAAAACCCGAGGAAATCATGTTGATGGCTGAGGCATGACGATGACGTTAAAGCGTACGTGTTGGTGAATAACTTAAAAAGAAAGTCAGTGGGTAAAGATGAACTGGCAGAGGGGGGGAAGCAGGAGCCGGAGATGGGCGCTCTCTTTTTGGGTGGCCCTCCCAGTGGGTGGGCAAAAGCAAAGGTCAATTGGAGTTGCGGTGCTAAAACTTTCGTGGAGGAGGCGGCGGCGAAAGAGCAAGAGTCAGGGGCCGGGGCCAAGTCAAGTGTAAAGCGAGAAAGCGCAAAAATGGCACAACCAAACACACACACACACATACAGGACCGTGGATGCACTGACTGACAGTGCGCCGGAAGTGGAAGCGCACACCCCCTACACCACCCTCCTCACCTGAAAACTGAGAAGGCAAGCAAGGAGAAAAAAAAAAGAAAACTGTGCTGGCTGCCTTTCGCCTACATGTTATACAATCCTTGAGTGAGGCGAGGACGAAGCTTTTGGGTGTCAGTCAAGTGAAAGGAAATTGTAGCACATCAGGGCGGTAGGAATAAGGCATGAGGAGCAGGACTCGGCGAGGATGGGCCAGACAAACCAACAGACAAACATCATCATCGTCATCATCATGGCAGAGGCTCGGCGGTGGCGGCCTCAGCAGCTAAATTGATGGCCTGCCATCAGGGTATCCATCGTACATCCCACATCCCTTATCGGCCCCCTGCTCCTGCTCCTCCTGCATGTATGTACGTATGTATATGTGGCACACAAAAATCCATAATCCTCGCCAGAAGCTGAAGGAGCAAAAGGGAAACGCCAAAGCCAAACTACAAAAGCGCGAGCACAAATTGCCACTGTGTCAGTAAATCCACTCACACATATGTGCATACATATTCATTTCCCACCCCCTACATACATATAAATATATATATATAGTATATATATTTGCAAAGCCAAAAACTTGTGTGAGAAACAATGAAACTTTTCTGCAACTTCTTGTATTTGTGTTGGTTTTATTTCTGGCCTCTGTCCAATATTTGGCCATGAGTCGCAGTAACTTTAAGTCGCTCGGAATTAATTTCAAGCAAATATATACATAAAATCCATCTAACTCATCGTTGCATCTACTCACACACCCCTCACATCCATGTGTATGTGTGTGTGTGATTGCGTGTGGTGTGGAAAAAGTTTCCGTTTGAAGCATTTCGGTCGGTTGGATGATTTATTGCCACTTCAGCAAGGGGGACAACGCTGCGTATGAGCAATGACTGATCCTTTTTTACCCCCCGCAAAACCTCACCAAGCCCTCCCTCTGCGATGCGGATTATTGTCTATGCTGACAAAGGATTTAAGCGGAATTTGATACAGCCAGGACAACGCTGAACCGAAGCCATCCATTAAATGCTACGGCAAATTAAGTCATTAAAAAACAATTTTTGAACCAGTCAGAAGAGAGCTTGTCGCCGGGGGAGAACAGGGGGCGTATACGCAATCTACTGAAGACGAGAAGCAGGTGGAACTGCCAAAAAATAAATATGCAAATTCGGCGCTTTCCAACTGGAGACGGCCATAAAAATGCAATCACACAAAAAGCAAAAAAGAAAAGCCCAAGGAAACGTAAAAGCCAAAGGCGGCCAACAAATAAAAAAAAAAGTGAAAAGAAATGACGTAAAAGTGTGACTCAAAAGAAGGTGGGGGGGGAGGGTTTTCGAGGGGGTTTGCTGGGTGTTCTCAGACTTTGTGTGCGAGTGTGTGTATAGTTGGGGGTGTGAAGAGGCTGCCAACTATTTCTGTAGACGCAGCTGCCTGAACGGCTGGTGCTACTGCAGCTACTGCTGGTGCTGCCTTTGTTGCCATCTTTTGCCTAGGCCAAAAGCATAAAATTAAAATGCGAAAATGCAGACAATGGGTCGACCGAAAGAGATGGCATTATGGTATAGAAGAAACACACTGAAAACTATATTAAAAAACTTATAATAACCTTTGCAAGGGTATAAGAAACAGGCATCCTTGATTAAAATCATTAAAAAGTAACTAAAAAAAACTATGGTGGCTTGAAGCCTTGAGTTAAATAATCTCTAGTTTCCTCTTAATTTTTTTAACTGCAACTTTGCTAAATGTGTACGCGAATCTATGAGTAGTACTCGCGCCTCTGTATTTCTATGTAAACGTGAAAAAAGCGCAGCTGAGCTCACGTCAAAGGCGGCTCCTCCTCCTGCAGGCTGCAGGCTTCTGCTTTTTGTTGGTCTCTTGCCTTCACTTCAATCATTCCGTTTGAGAACATCCATCCATATGCATATGTGCATCTGCATCTGCATACTCGTACTGTTGTACCTGAATCAGAATGTATCTGTAGCTGTGTGGCTGTATCTGTATCTGCATGTGCAGCTGTCGCTGCTTGAAATATGCGCGACCAACATTTTCGCTTTTGTCTTTAATTTTTGGCAACGTTTTTGGCCCAAATTGCGTCTTAAATTCGTTCTCGTCTCCCTCTCTCTCACTCGCTCTCGACCCAGTTAAGGGAAAGGCAACAAAAGACGGTTGGCGTTGGGCGGGTTAAACTAATTTGTCTAGAGTTATGCAAATGAGATACAGCTTAGAGATATGAGAGAATACCTAAAATATCTGAGGGATGCGATGCACGCACAACCATTGGCATTTGCACCCACACAAATGTGCATTTCCTCTCAAGTTAATGAAATATTTCAACTTGCCAACTCGCATAAAACACTGATGTGTATCTTTGTAGCTCTTGTGTGTGCTGCCATGCTTATTATTATCATTATTATTAAGATATTTTTGGCCTAACTACATACTTGTACTTTGCCAAGAGCTAAAAGGGGCGACGACAAGCAACGAGATTTTCCCCAAGGGGAATTTAACAATCAAAATTTTGAACAGCGTGAAATGAACTCAATTAGCAGCTGCCTAATATCATCAAGTTGTAAACAAAACAGGCGAGACGGCACCCAATTAGCCATTTGAGAACAGGAAATCCATTCAAATGAAGGGTTGAGTAAACAAATAATATCTTTAATCACTTTCCCCCCCCCACTTAAGATTCCTCCTACCTAAAATTATTACTATTTGATGGGTTCTGTAATCGATAAATAAGCTCTCTGCCAAAACTTGGTTGCAATTGCCATTTAAAAGTGTAAAGTTCGGCATTGCCCATGGGTTTTTGGCCAAGTTCTCACATTAGCCAAGTGGAAACTTTTGTCAGGTGGCGCAAACTCAATTTCCATATGCACCATGCATCTGTATCTGTGACTCGGTATCTGTATCTGGCTATCTCCATATCTGTGTGCATATCCGCTGGCAGTGGGCAGCGACAAACGATTTGAGAACCGTGAAAATATGCAGATAACTAATATTAACTTTTTGTTCAAATGCATCATGAATGAAGCGTGGAAACGGAATAGTTGTAAATACAAAAAAAAAAATGGGGGGGAAAACGAGCTCGTTAGATGAGTGAGTGAATGAATGAATGAATGGGGAGAGAACCCAACTCAACGACTTGATCGACTCGCTTCAATGCAGCTAGCTAGCTCCGAGTTTCGAGTCCGAGCCATATGCAAAAAGCTGAAATAATTGCCCCAAAAGAGACCCGCATTTACAGAAAGAGAGATGGAGAGAGAGAGAGAGGGAGGAGGGAAAAATCGGTGAAAAATTGGGAGCAGTGCGTGCAGCAGTCCGGTTCTATTTATGGCCACACTTTTCAAAATCCCAAAACGAATGGCGGCCATAAAAGCCGCACGCAGTTGACCCACACGGCGGCGACGGGGCCTCGGCCCTCTTAGCATATGGATTATTCAGGTGGGTGTGTCGTCGCCCGTCTGTGGCTCTCGCATCTGTATCCATGTATCTATGTATCTACTAGTCGTAGCTGTACTCTGTTCTGGGGTTTTGTTGCGGTCCAAATGGCCAGCGCCACGCTAGAGTGCAAGTTTGGTTACCGTTTGGTGACCATTTTGCATGTGGGCTAAGCAACGCATCGAACCCAGACCTAAGCTTGAACCCAAAAAAAAAAAACCCCGAAGCCTGAAAAACCCCCTAAAAAGGTTTTATTTTACACAGAAAGAAATTGTTTAACGGGGGAATTAATAATATTAACAAATAGCATTTCAATGTCATGTTAAAATGTAATTTAGATCGTAGATTGTTATCTGATAAATGTATCTTATAAATAATATCTTTTTAAATATCATTTTACATCTCTTAAAAAGATTTAATTTATTGTCATTTTAATATATTTTAATGTTATCGTAAAACTGCAGTTTATGTCGGCAAAAAAATATAATATACATTTAGCTCAAACTACAAAAATCCGAAACTACTGAGATTTGAAAAGAATAAAGGCTTATGTCCATTTTGATCTTTCCTCTAGGGGGTAAAGTTTACCTCTAGCTAGGACTATCAGATTTTATGCCGAATAAGCATTCATATCTTGGTTCTATGTGTAATCTGGGATGGTTTCACGCATAGCGGGGGATTTAGTTTGATTCGTGAAAAGTCAAAGCTTAAAGGCATTTCCTCGCCTTGTTTCCCTTTGACACAGATTTTCTTTATGGCCTTAACCCACCCTTAGCCACACACACGAGTCCCTGCCTCTCCCCCTACCTCCCTCATTTCTCTTTTCCGATTTAGACTTGAACTTTGACTGGGTTTGCGAGTTTCTTGGCAGTCAGACATAGCCAGTCATAGCTATAGCTGCTATATAGCCAGCGAATCGTTTCGATAACAGAGAGAGAGAGAGCAAAAGCAGAGCCTGGCGGGCATTATATCTTTTTATTGCCAACGGCAGCAGCCGCCGTCATATGGAGGCGTGTTCCCGCCCCCTTTGGAAAATTCAACACCCGCCCCCCGACCGCTCACAGAACAGCTGTCGCCAACGACGGCGGCAAATTTTCGTTTCGTTTCGCCATTTTTGTATCTTTAGCGAGAAAATTAAATGAAAACATACTATATAAGCAAAGTACTTTAGCTCTTTTGGCATGCGTGCGTTGTCGCTTATAAAGAAAAATCTCTCGAGAAACGAGAAGCGAGCAGAGGATTCACTTGTTGTAGCCTAGGCGACACAAAAAGTACAGAAACGAGAGCAAAAGGCACGGGAAATGAATATTGAAGAGCGGCGCGCATTATAATTTTAGATTTATGTACAGGGTGTCCCTGTCCCTGTGACTGTCGTTGTGCCCCCCTTACTACTAGTACTACAACGTGGAGCAGCACAGGCCGGGAGGATATGAAAGTCAGAGTGGCCCCGCCGGAGGGAATACTTATTTATATTTATGTAAGCCGAAAAGGCAGCGGGGCTGCCAAAATAAGAATTACGGCATTGAAAGCTTAAAGCAGTGCTCGAGGGCAGGAAGCTGGATCAAGGAGTAGGACCGACTCCCCCGCGACCTTTGACGGGTAGCTGCTATTCGAAAAATGTCTTCGAGCGGAATATCTAATTTGAAAAATATGCACAAATCTACACAGCGGAAAAGCGAAAATTTATAAGTGGCAGAAAGGGATTTTTCATATAAAAAAGACTATAAAGTTAGCGCTGTTTTAAGTACATTTTTAAACCAAAAATAATTAAGCAAAGGTTTAAAACTTCTGGTTAATAAAAGTTGAACTGTCAGAATGCCATAAAAACTAATTTTTTTAGTCATATTTCGACGAAAAACGTGTCGTAAGCATTACAAAATACATATAATACCAGTTAATATTGTTTTTTAATATTTATTACAAAAAATATGCTAATTTAAAAGCTTTAATTTTCTCAATAAAAATATCACTATATTTTCCTGTAAAGGAAAACGATGGGCACCCTCTAAGCTAAATGTGCGAGGAAAAGTCTCTATCCCCAGGCGACACTTCCCATTGGTTCGAGTTTTCTTTGTCGCCTGTTTTATTTTATTTCTGTTTTATTTTTTCCTGTTTTTTTTTCCCGTTCTCAGCAACTTATTAGATTTGTCTAAAGAGATACTCGCCGCCGCCGACGCCGTCGCGTGGGTTATTTCGAAACCGATGGCTGGCATTTTTCACAGTTCTTTATGCGACTTTTTGATTCCCGAACATTTCATCAACAGAATGCAACTAAAAATACATTAAGTGTATAGGAAAAGCGAACTGAATTTTACCTTTTTTTTATTTTCTTTTGTCTTTGCAGCCAGATAAATCAAGTTTAAAACTTTCCGCTCGTTGTGGTTTTCCTCGTTTTGATTTCCGATTCACTTTTTTTTTAGTGGGTTGCTCTAGCTTTTGCTTTTATTTATTTTATTTTTTTGTTCAAACTTAACAAGTGGCTAAACGATTAGCCGCGTTTAAAGATATATTAGCACCTGCGCTCTATAAAATATTTCAACATTATTTGATTAATTTTGCATAATTTCATTTTTGTGGCACTTTTCGATCTCTTTCCTATCTCTCTCGTGTCTCGAATGGAAGTTTTCAATTAGAGCAACTAGAGTGCAAGGCCTTTTATTTTCTGGGTTTGGATTTTTGCTGGGTTGTTTGGTCCATCGTTTATTCACTCATCAAATGGCAGTCAAAAAGGCAAAAACCAGGGAAAAATTTGAATAAACAAATTTCCCTAGCTTTCCCTGCCGCACATGTGTGTGAATGGGGGTTATCTACGAAGGGAAGGGGGTTGGTAATGGACGAAGGGTTGGAACTAGTGCTAGTGCGGCTGCTGCTGCTGGCTGCCAGGCTCCTGTTTTTGTTGTTGTTTATGGCCATTACGTATACGCAACGTGTGCGAAAAAGGCTACACGAGGTCTGGTGGGGGTTGGAAAACGATAGCGGAAGCGAGGTGGGGGTGTAAATAAGAGCGAGAGAGAGATTCGGTGATACCGTTGTGACTATTTGGTGAAGGTGGAAAGGGAACAGAGAAGGAGGTAAGAGGAAGGCATAAAGGAAAGCAGACCAGGGGCGTAGAGAAACAGAAGTACACAGTTAAAAGGAGGGGGGTTAAAAAAAAGGTGGAAAGGATCGCTGGTTGTGTGGGAGGCTTTTGCTTTGGTATATACACAAAAAATACGGCCAAAATTCCAACGCAACCCTCGACCCCCCTTTCGTAATAAAAACAACAACAAAACAACGCTTGTATGTCACGCATAAAAAACACATTCTTCTCGGCCTCCTTTTTTTCTTTTGGCCATAATAATAATTTGTTTTTCTGGCGAAAAATCCAAACAACAAGGGGCCGGGACTTGTGTGTGAGCCCAAAATCAAGTACGTTCTCACACACGATTTTCCCTGCATATATACATGTATATATATAAAAAGTATATAAGTTCATGTGTGGAGTTGTAGTATTATAACTTTTATTGTGACTCCACTCATGCCTCGTTTTCGGCCCCAAATACTAGTTGTTCGTTGACTTTTGTCCGCGGACGGCACTTAAAAATTGTTTCTTGTTTTGTTTTTACTTTATTTTTGTGTTTTTATGGCTTTTTTGGCGAAAAAAACGCAGTTTAAAAATATAGCCTAAGAGGAACAGAGAAAAAGAGAGACAGGGAGAGAGAGGAGAACAGGCGATGTGGTAACTGTTAATTGTTGTTGCAGTAGAACGCATGAAAAACTGGCACACATACACACAATGAGAGACACATACAAACACAGCTCGCTGACTGCGACGCGTTATAAAATGTAGAACTTTTTTCCGCTTTTTTTTATTTATTTTTATTTTTGTTTGTTGGTTAGTTAACGCGACGAACCCGAGAGTGTATTTTGGCCGAAAAGCGTTGAGAGCGGTTTTCTGACTTTGTGGAAACCCGAAATCAAAATCGAATTCGAGAAGTGTTGCAATCTCAGCGACGGTAGAACAACGACTCAGCCCCAATCGACGAACGTTTCCCGATTTGGGGGCCCGGGCCCCCAGCTGCGCAGTCAGCGCCGGCAGCGGCAGCGACCGAGGCAGCGAGAGAGAGAGGGAGCATAACAAAGAGTCACGTTCTCTTCGAGCTGTTTTACTCGCTCTTAGGAACGCGATTCGAGGGATGCAATAATGATGCACGTGCGTTGTGTTATGTGTGCGTGTTGTGTTGCGTGGGTGTATGTGTGTGTTTGGAAAAAGATTACAATAAACACATTTTAGCAATATTACATATTTGGCCTATTTATTAAACCCCACCGCCCGCTCACACACACATGCATACAATAAGTTTGATTCCCCTTACCTTATCCCCCACTCTCCCACTCTCTCGAGATTAGAGTTGTTGACGCTTTGGAAAGAGACAGCGACGGCGACGACGACTGCGACGCAGCTGTACAGTGATCTAATAACGGTTAAGGTTGCGATTATCTGATTGGATTCCATCGCTCAGTTTGCATCGGCAAATGCCAATTCAATATGCGAAGAGAATGGAAAACTATGTGGGAAGCTACGAAGCAGCAGCACAACATGTGCATGTATGTATTTAACAAATGTACATGTCACTATAACAAAGTTTTCTTTATTGATTTTATTTTCCTATATATTTTTTTTATTTAGATGTAAAAGAAGGCATCACTTTATGTTAAATATTTAAGATTATAATATAAAAACATAACTAAATCTATGGTTTTAAATTACCTATGTACATTAGAATCTTGTTTTTATTTTTCACTTACAAAGGTGGGTCTCATAAATCACTGATGTTTTAAGATCCCTTAAAAAATATATACGAAATTATGCTATTAAATTTTAGAAGTGACTTATTCTTTTTGTTTTTGACTTCCATTTTCCAAAGTTTAAATTGAAATATGTTTTTGGGTAGATTTTACGAAAATGTTGCCTACGAAGTTTTTAATGATAAATTCAATTTTAAAACATTTAAAGCACTTAAACAAATGCTTTAATTACAAGTAGTATTGTAGGTCTTATAAATTTGAATGGGCAATCCCCCAAAGTGGTAATAAATCCATTGACTCCGATTTGGAAGCAATTTAGAAACTACTATGGGCTAATACCGCGCTTGTTCGAATTCCGGGACCAGTGAGGCGTGGTCGGCGACACCTAGTTCTTGGGCTTTGGGACTAATTAACCGTATTCCGCGCGTTCTAACTGCCGAAACTAACCCCATTGTCATTCATATGAGTTAAAAGGCAGTGTGCGGAGCGCTGCTGGCAGAGGCAGCGACAGCGACGGCGACGGCGGGCGGCAATACAGCGACGCCGGCGTTTTGGCTGGGCAAGCAAACACAGTTATGTTTCGTTACGTTTCGTATTCGGGCCTGTTTTTTGTTGTTGTTTTATTCTGATTCTTTACTTATTGTGCAATGATCCGTGGCAACTTAATTGCTTTTCGTTTGGGTTTTTGGCTACAGCAAAACGTGCGTTCTGCTCCGTATTTTTTGTTGTTGTATGTGTACATTTTGTGCTTCCAACTTTTCTGCTTTTCAGTTTTCAGTTCTCTTTGCGCTACGCTGCACTTCAAATGCTCGATTGTTGTCTATCAAAAACAGTAGAGAACCTTCCCCCAGTCCCCCCCCCCCCTGCCCATTCCCCTGCCACTGCCACTAGTACTCGGTGCTCGGCACTCAGCCCACTTTGTCATTGTGGGAGGACGCATAAATAACGCCGCTGATAAAAAATGGGCGAAGGGCGAATCTAAAGCTCGTAATTATGGCCAGTCAGCCAGCCAGCTAGCTAGCTTTTTTTTTCATTTTTTATCAGCTCTCACTTACATAAGAAAAATCAAAAGGAAAAGACAGAAAGCGGGAAAAACACGTTGTCGGAAAATTGGCCTGGGAGCCCCCCCTTGCGTCTGTTTGTGAAGTTGGAAAATTTGAATTTCATCAGCAAAGACAGCGGGCAAAACAATCACGATAATTAAATTGAGTTCACTGATGCGTATACTTAACATTAAATGCAAAGGCAAATCCAAAGGCAGTCAAAACCAAACGCAAACTCATCTCAAAGCAACAACAACGAAATAAAGAAAGGAAATCAGCAACAAAAACTGCTTTAAAATGTACGAAAAAGCAAGAACCTTCAACTGCCAGGGGTTTCTCTGTATATATTTTTTTTTGGTTTGGGAGGATGTACTTGTTAGAAGCGGAACAAAAAAATTATATAGGTTAGCGCGCGCTAGCCTTCGCATCCCTATCCCAATTGGAACTCGGGCTACATACACGGCTCCCAGAGAGTCGGAAGAGAGCGCAAAGAGAGGCGGAGAGAGAGAATGCCAACTTAGTTTGGGGCATGCAAATATGTGGGGCGACCGCCCACTTTTCCACACGCTTTTCCCACCCACATTTTAACCAACAAAAATGTCAGCAAAGAAAATGAAATATTTTTGAGTAGATACTCTTGCAAAAATAATACACACAAAAAAACAAACTAAAAACTAAGTTAGAAAAGAAAATAATTTAAATAACTAAATTAATTATTACCATTTTCTCAATTAAAGCTTAAATAAAAGCACTTATGTATGTACATAAATTGATTAATAATACTCTTTGGTATACAAAAATAACTTACATTTGGAAAAATGGAATGATAACAGTTCACAATAAGAATGGAAAGAGATATTATTAAATTAACTTGAATGTTCAAAACAAAATATTCATAAAAGTAATATCTTATCATAAAAATTATGATAGAGAACTTCTACAAAATTGCCTTCCCTTGGCTTTTGTCCAAGGAAAATCAAATTAAATTACCTATACTTAACGTTATCAATTTAATGGGCCAAGTTTTCGGGAATTCCCTCTTGGGGGTTGGTCAAATCGGCCGACAAAGTTGGCATGCCCCGATCCCCGAACCCCCAATAGCAGCGAAAAAGGGAAGGCCAAAAAATCAAAGCCACTTTTTTCGCTCTTAAGTGCAAAAATCAAACAACCAACAACCCCCCAAAGCGCTGTGCTCTCTTGACTTTGTTTCTGTCTCTCTCGCGAGAATCGCATCTTAGATCTCTCGGAAATCTCTTCCCCAATCACGTCGGCAGCAGCGTCTCTCATCGCCGCTCTTCGTGTGCATTATTTATTGCTCTTATACAGGCTGCCGAATGCTGACGATGACGAAGGTCCCACCGCCCACCGCCCACCATTTCCTCTCGGTTCTCTCGCTTTCGCCCTCGACGTGTCGGGTGCTGCTGCTCTACCTCTCCCGTTCGCGCACTCCCTCGTTTCGGGCCCAGTTAACTAGTAAACCAGCAACCTATAATGGAGCCTCTTCCGTGTTGTTATCCCTATCCCCAATTTCCCCCAAAAACACGCAGAGAAAATGTAATCTAAAATGAAATCGCGAGAAGTTTTTGCTGCAGATGTGGAGGTGGAAATTCTTAGATACATTAGGCATTATTTGTATGTTTAATACATTTGATTTAAAAATATGTACAAATGTATCTGACCACGAATACCTCAAAATTACTATTTTGAAATATGGGTATTTTATTTATGCATATGATGTACGAATTTCACAAGAGAATGTATAAAAGAAAAGGTTTATACACGAAGATTTTCTATTTGTTCTTTTACATTTTATTCGCAACAAATTCTAATAAAACATTTGTTCACATAATATATTTTCAAGAGTATTGTGACACTTAGTAAAGAAGACAATAATGGAGTCGCCGCAAGGCTTTTATTTTCTCTGTATGCTTTTCTTAGTTTTCCCATTTGTTCTATCCCCCTTTTTCGCATCCTGGAAAATGAGCACCAGCTGGCGGCTGACACACTTCACCCCTTGCTCCACCGCTCTTTTGTTTATTTCTGTGTGTGCCTCGTGCCGTGGCTGGTTGTATAATAAATAACTTTGAAATAAATCAAATCGGATCCTGGCGCGATGGACACATGTTAAATGGACCGGGAAATGTAAGCGGGAGCATCGGAGTCGTCATTTTGGATTTTACTGGGTCAAAATCAACAAGAGCAGCGCTGGCTGTGTTGGGGCTACATATGCCGTGGCAGCGGCGACCTTAAAACGCATTAGCAGCCGCTGTCGGCCGAGTCGTAATAATTTTATTAGCAAACATCAGAAATACATGGGCATAAAAAACGCCGCTAAGCTGGGGCAAAAGCTGAGCCGAAAGAGGCAAGAAGCTGAAATAAAAGCGACTACGATTTTGAAAGGTGTTGGCTTTTTCAGAAGTTCAGTTGTATGTATTAGCGTCGTTGTCGACTGAGCTGGGAAAGGGGTCGGAGGGGTTGCGTCAAGTGCAGGCGGGCTCAAGGTAAAAGCACCGCAGCCACTGTCGACGTCGCAGTCAGCGTCGCTGCAACGCTAACGTTTTCCGAGTGCAAGATCAAGTAAAGTGAGTGGCCGAAAAATAAGAGAGCGCAAGAGAGAGCCAAAGCAGTAGGGCCGTCTAAATCGACCTAGAGATACTTATTAATTCTTAAGGTATAAACATTTTATTTTATAAATTGGCAACTGACCCGACGAATATTATTAATATTAACCTAAGCCACATTCTATTCCCTCATATCTCAGGCTGATTTTTACAAGTCTAGCTATAACTATTGATGGGTACTTCAGTTAATTCAGTTAATTTTTCATTTAAGTATCCCATCATACCCCATCTATTTAAAGGGTATTTAAGGTGGCCGCGCGGGTGACAATCAGACAAACACTACACCTCTCCTTCTAACACTCAGTGCAGCACAACACCTTCCACCCTCTCGCTCGCTCGCATGCAGTAGGGGCCAATTTTTTTTTAGGCATTTCTGGAGGCGATGCTGTTTAGGCCGCTTTAGTCAAGTGGTGACAGCGACGGCAGCCGACAAACGGCGACGGCGACTGCGACTGAGGTAGCGGCAGAGATCGAGGCAGAGACTAGACTAGCAGCGACTAGTTAAAAAGAACAAATTGACTAAGCATGAAACACGTTTTAGACAGAGGTTTTAGCCAGACTAGCAGCTCGGATCGGAATTGGAATCGTAATCGGAGTTGATGTTGGCAAGAGCGGGATGGCGAGTGACACACTGACCCAATTCCGTGTTTCGATTTTCTGGTTTTTCTTAAGAATACACGTTTTCCGCTGAACGAAAGAGGAAGGGAGAGAGAGCAAGAGAGAGCGAGAGGAGCACAAACACACACGTGTTCGAAACGAGTTGCAACGGCCAAGAATTTTCGCCTGGCATTTTTCAATTTCCCTGCGAGTGACATTTCCCCCCGCTCTCACTCTCTCTCTGGCTCGCTCGCTCTTTACGTGATAAACTCACCGTTAACTGAAGTCCTCTTCAGAGACTTCCGATTGGCCGTTGTTGTTGTTTTCGCTGCTCCTTTGGACGCTTACGTTGCTGGATGCGTTACGTTGCCGCTTACGTTCAGATACCGTTTACAGTTGTAGGAATTGCAATGCCGAATTTACCGATTACGTGATGGCACAGGCATATAAATACAATACGCTGTATATTTACTCAATGCTGAACAAGAACAAGAACTAGATGACCAAGACGAATGGGACTACGATGCGGTTGGATTTTGGATGAAACACGGTAGAGATACTATATCTTTAGTTGTTTTTCTAGCTTTTATTGCTTCTATTTAAACGATTTTTTGATGCTCCTCGATATTTGGTGGTGTTTTTCCTTGTTGGTTTATTGTTGTGTTCCGATTTATTTTTATGAGAATTTGACTTATTTTACACTAGAGAACTTACTTCCTACGAATCACAATTAGAAATGAGTGTGAGGCGGTGACCGTTGGGAAAGTTCACTTTTAGAGTGAAAAACTACGCGCCGTCTACTGGGGCACCGAAAAATACACCGAAAAACACAAAACTAGCACTGCTTCGGCTGTGTTGCCTTGTGGTTGTTTCCCAATGAAAAGCCAAGCGGGAAAACTCCTGCGGAAAAGCGCAATCTCTCACTATATCCCTGCTAATGTACTCCGTGTTCAAACTTCGTGACGTAACGCGACAGCGGCCTGGTGGGACTGAGTGTGGGTGGAAAACGCGTAACCTCGGTGCTCTTCTAGTGTCGTGGAAATGCCCAACGCATTTTCCCTTTTCAAAAAAGAGCAGCGAGAGAGAGAGTTGGTGCGAACCCCAAACAGCTGTTATTTTTTCTGGTATGTACCAGAAAAAAATACTAAAATAGCGCGTTCTGGCGGGAAAGTGTTACCAGGCCTGCAGATTTTTGTCAATTTATTGATTTTCCACTTGTTGCTGCCGCCTGTGACTCTCGGAGCGTATAAAAAGCTATTTTGAGAAGCTCAAGCTCAAAACCCGACTTGCAAATTTATTCTCCGAGTATTACCGGTAGAACTGGTCTCCCCGCCGCGGTTAAAAACCCCCCAGCTGCGTTCAAAGCTCCCGCTTTTGACTCACCGCCGATCCAACAAGCGGGGAATTAAAATTTCTCGTGTTTTTTCCAAATCAGTTTTATTTGAGCCGCAAAACTGGCAGCACGCATCATGTCCGCAGGTCGAGTAGTTATCTATGGTGGTAAGGGAGCCTTGGGCTCCGCCTGTGTCGATCACTTCAAAGCCAACAATTATGTGAGTAACCTTTCACTTTCGCAGAATAAGTACAATTAACCATTGTTTTCCTCCTTCAGTGGGTCGGCAGCATTGACTTGTCAGAGAACGAGAAGGCCGATGTCAGCATTGTGGTGCCACGCGATGCTTCGTGGTCGGAGCAGGAGGACGCGGTGGTCTGCAAGGTGGGGGAATCCCTGTCGGGCCAGAAATTGGATGCCGTCATCTGCGTGGCCGGCGGCTGGGCCGGTGGCAATGCCAAGAAGGATCTGGCCAAGAACGCCGATCTCATGTGGAAACAGAGCGTTTGGACCTCGTCCATATCCGCCGCTGTGGCGGCTCAGTACCTTAAGGAGGGCGGATTACTAGCTTTGACTGGTGCTAAGCCCGCTCTGGAGGGCACTCCCGGCATGATTGGCTACGGCATGGCCAAGGCTGCCGTCCACCAGCTTACCCAATCGCTCGGCGCCGACAAGTCCGGCCTGCCAGCTGGATCTTTGGCGGTATCCATCCTTCCCGTAACCCTGGATACGCCCATGAACCGCAAATGGATGCCGGATGCAGACTTTGGCACTTGGACGCCGCTCACCGAGGTGGCTGGACTCTTCCAAAAGTGGACTCAGGGACAGGAACGTCCCAAGACCGGATCCCTGCTGCAGCTGATCACCAAAAACGGAGTCACAGAGCTCGTTGCAGCTGAATAGGACTGAAGATATCGAATACACAGGATCCAAAAAACAGAACAATAATGCTCAAAAAACATAATCTACCAAATGCTTGGCGCTTGTACATAAACTATTCATAAATAAATCGCTGGGCGGCTTTCGATCGTTTAATGTGGGTCTGTTTACACGTTTTGGGGGGCTCTGTGGATAACCTATTGAACTCGGCAGCGGAAAGATCGCATTTAATGTATAATCTTTAGTTTCATTCGTTTGGAGTCAGTTCCTACGCCTTCTTCTTCTTCATGATCTTCATGAACAACACCATACCTGAAAATGGAAAGGGGAATAAACTCATTAGAGATTAAGCTACAGGCGAACTTCAATAAATCAATCTAATTAAAGCAATTAAGCCTCAGGTTGAGTCACAGAAAACTTGTTTGTGTTGAAATTACCTGATATGCGAGTTTTTCATTACAGTAAACAAATATTTTAGCCGGGTTATTGACTTGCAACGATACGTTTAAAACATTTCTTATAAAGAATATTAATTAAAACTACTCAAAACCATTAAATTGCTATTGTAGGCTGTTTTAATTATACAAAAGTTAAACCAAGAGAAACCTAACCTAAGTAAAACCTAGACACGAATTTGTAGCAATTTACTAAGTTTTTAATACGGATTCGATTGCATTTTGACTCTGACTCACCTATAAATGTGACTATTACAAAGACAATCATTAGCCAGAGCCAGCACTTGTAGGCATTTTTTGAATGCTGCTCTAGCTTCTCAGCCTCTTTTCCCAAGGAATTTATATTGCGATCCGCCATTCCTGCGGACCGTGACACAACCTCGGTATCCCTGCGTATGATCCTGTTGGCAGTCTCTGTCTGTTCCTTTAGATTCCGCGTCAGCGAGAGCATATGATCAGTGATCTTCTGCTGGGCGTTTGTGTAATACTTGGCAGCCTCATTCATATTGTCGGCAGAAGTTGTTTGGATGCTTCCGCCTCCGGGACTTGACTCCTCGGCACCTCCTCGACGACGTCGGAGGGCGGCATCGCCATCTAAAAGGGGTTTATAGTTTAATTTTAATTTGTGGAGGTATATTTTGTAAGAGTGTAAGATACATTTCAGGTTTGAGCCCTTAATAAATTAAAGTTCTGGTATGTAAATTCGAATTAGAGCAGGTAATACGAGTTTCTGGGTCAGTTCTCTGCGATTTTATACCTTTTAAGATTTGCAAACAGATTAAAGGCTACAAACTATAAGAGCTATACCAAAGGACAATCTATCTTAGTAATAAAATTCAAATTAGACAGAATTTGCCCATCGACTTATGAATAAATAATAATACTTGTAAGATGCCCCTCTAAATTTCATCAAATCTTGGGAATCTTCTTTAAAATCATATTAAAAAATGAATCTAGATTAAGGGTTTTCCCCAAAAATTCACCCTCCAGCAGCTCCTTTCGCAGTTCGTTGTGTTGCTTTGTGTTTTGCAGCTGTCGCATTTCTTTCAGTGCATTCTCCCCGGCTTCGCTGACCGATGTGGATTGCAATGGAGCATTTGTCGAGGAACTGCTGGCCACTTCCGTGAAACCCGTGGCGATCTTCAACGCCTTCAGGCGCTCCGTGTAGCCCGGGATTCGGCTGGCACTCTGCGGATCGTCCATTGCCTCCAGCTCGGCGAGCATCGTGTCCAGCGACTTGATGAATTTCTGCAGGCGCCAGAAGTTCTGCTCGCTTTTGGCCAAATCCTCGCAGTTGGACAGCAGCGTCCGGATATTTACATTTAGCTTCGTGGCCATTTCGGAGGGGAAAACATGAAAACAACAAAGTACAAACTAGTGGACCCTGGCGGAGGTAAGCAGTTGGCGATAAGTAGCTATCGATAACCAGTCAGTGTGATTAGTGATGGTGATTTAAAATGGCAATAAAAGTAAGTTGGAAACTATATAGATTGAAAATGTCAAATGGGCAAAACATGATTACAACATTTAAAAAAATGTTAAAAGTATAGAATTTATTTTTTTGTTGTTTAAATTAATCAAAATTTGGCTTGAAAATAGCCAAGTTGGCTACCATAACCAGTGGTATTTTTAAGCAAATGCACTAAAAAATACCAATGTCCCTACAGCAGTAGTTATCTGAAGCATACTTTTAGGCGCGCGTCGAGAAATCTTATCAAACGTCTCAATATCAGAAGTTATCAATTAAACCGTCGTTGATAGTTGGCCAGCATATGTGTATTACCATGCAAGCGTGTATTTTTGGTAACACTTGCCGCGCGCCAGGTGTCAAGATCTCACATTCGCTTCTCAGGTAATATGCGCTAGTTTTATAACCGTCAAGTGCCGTTACACTTGACGAGGTGTTATCAAGCAGCAGCTGACGCGGCAAAAACAAAAAATAAAAAACCATCCCTCCGGGGCGCATGTGCTTGTTACCGTTATGTTGACCGCTATGAATGAAACGCCGTTTGCTCTCTCTCTTCACCGCACTCTCTCTCGCCGCTTTCCACTTTCTCTCGCTCTCACACTCCTGCGCAGCAGCAGCGCAGCAGCAGCTAACGGTGCATGTGAAAAAGTCTCCGTCGCCAAACGACGTGAAAATCGAAATCGATAAGTAAGCAACGGATTTCAGGAGGCGAGAAAAGTGCTTGAATTTGTGTAAAAAAACCCAAAGATAACTCCAAATCAATCAAAAAACGAAACCAACAACCCAACCCAAGGCCATGTCCAAGAAGAGTGTTAGCCCAGTGTTTTCAATACCGTAGTTAAAAGCAAAACTAAGCTAGTCCGGGGGTCCGAGAAATCGATACGATATAGCCGAAAAAACGGGGGCTGCTGTGTGGGCTGACGGCTTCAGTGAAAAGTCCCAAGGAAAAATGTTCTAAATTAAGCTTTGAGAAAACGCTCGTCTTAATCCCAATTTTCCTGCCAGTTTCCATTTTAAGTTACATAAGTTACGAGAACCGTTGCTGCGTAGCGAATCCATTAACGGCTTGAGAAAACCACCAACCACCCACACCCATTCACACAGAAAAAAAAGAAATGATAAATAATTTGAAAACAAACATAGGGGTTCTGTTTCAGATACTTTTCTTTATATTTAAAGATATTCAAGATTTTTAAAAGACTTGTTGGTTTAATATCAATAATAACTTAATACTTTTTTTTTTGAAAGTGTGTTTCAAAATATTATTCCAGAATATTTTATTTTAGGCCAGAAATTCATAACTTTTTAATTATATATGTAGAGTCTTTAATTGGAAAAGAGGTTGAGATCTATCCATTCCTTAAGAATTCCTATATATATTTTTGTAAAAACATTTTCTACAGGGATTTAGATTAAAATTTTGATTTTAAAATTAGCTAAATTAACAATAATAATAAATAAAAATAATATGAGAACGCCCGGGAAAGTCTGTTTTTAATAAAACACTTTCTATGATGAATATTAAATTAAATATTCGATTTTATAGCTTTCCAAGCTACCAATTCTCATATCATATCATCCTCCTTTTTGCAGTTGCTAGAGGTAATGTAACGTCATTTGATCGGAACTCAAATAGAAAATAAAAATCGTAGAAAGACCTGATTAAAATAGACAAAGCCCCAAGATGCAGCCGCCGCCGCGTAAGGTAAAGCTACATGAATCTACTATTAACATAACTCGTATTCCTAGTAAACCAATTTAATTGTTTTCTACAGGGAAACTATGTGAAGTTCCTCAAGAACTTGCACACGGAACAGGTGGCCAAGCTGCAGCTGAAGAACCAGCATGAGTGCGACCTGTTGGAGGATATCCGCCAGTTCACCATCAAGCGCTCGGCCATCGAGAAGTCGTACAGTGAGGCCTTGCTAAAGATCTCATCGCAGTATCTGAACAAGAAGATACCCAATATACCGGATATTAAAATGGATGGAATCGAAGAGCGCTGGTGGGTTACCTAAAAGATTATCTAAATATTAAAATATCTCGCAAAAATGTATAGTATAAACATTTACTAATTAATGGTGTTTCCTTTTCCAGGAATATGTGGAGCGTTTGGCGCACTGTTCTAGAGGAGAATGAGAAGCTGGCCCGAGCCCGCTTGGCCGCCATCGAGGTGTTCCAACAGCAGATTGCCGATGAGGCCAAGGTCCTTCGGGACTACAAGTTGGCCATAGCAAAGCGTTCGCTCTCCGGCATTGTCAATGTGCAAAAGGAACTCCATTTGAGTGTAGGCGATGTGGACAAAACCAAAAAGTCTTACTTTGACGAGGAGCACTGTGCCCACGACGTGCGGGATAAGGCTCGCGATATTGAGGAGAAGCTGAAGAAGAAGAAAGGATCCTTCTTTCAGTCAATCACCTCGCTGCAGAAGAACAGCGCCCGGGTCACGTCCCGCAAGGAGTTGCTAGAGGAGAAGTCCTCCGGCGCCAGGAACGACTATGTACTCAGTCTGGCAGCAGCCAATGCTCATCAGAATCGTTACTTTACGGTCGATCTGCAGACCACGATGACAACGATGGAGAACTATGTTTTTGAAAGGGTAGCCGAGTACCTGATGCTAATGGGGTAAGTGGGAGTGTTCATTTCTTAAGGGTATTTATTATAGTAATTATAGATAATATTTATTGAATTTTTCATAGAGAAAAGTGTGCTTGTTGTGGAAATATAATTCCTATTATTTCTTCTTTTCAAATAATCCAAGTACCTAACAAGTAGTTGAAATTATCAAGCTTCCTTATTAAATTACAATATAATTACAATAATTACAATAAATTTATAACCTTGAAGCCTTTCTTTGTTAATTTTTTAAAGTCAAATTATAACCTTTCCTAGTTAATTTCTTACAATTAATTTCTAACTTGGAAGCATTAAGACTTGTTGGTAAAACTTTTGTAATCAAAATAGGGACCATGTCCGATAAAGATATCGGTATGATTCATGGGCTAAAAGAATTTGTAACGGCGCCCTATTTTATCGTTTTCATTACCTAGGCTTTAGCTGGATTGGATTTGTTGGAAAATGAAAATTGTTATCAGTTCTCAGTCCATTAAAATTGATAAAAATGGAAAACGGCAACATGATTAGTAATTTCATGAGCTTAATGATCTAATTTAAAGTACGATATAAGGTTTTATGTACGAAATATAAGAAATATTTCTTATTCTGGTATTCAAATTATACATCTTATGTCTAAATTATTATTTATTTTTATTTAAAAAAGTTATTTAATGAAACCCCAAATACTAGACAAATTTCCACACATTAAATTCCATTTTAATGTTTGATTTCCATTTATTTCCAGACGCACAGAGCTGCTGACCTGCTCGGCCACCCAGAACAGCTTCGGCAAGATCCGCGATCAGGCCCAACAGCTCACCCGGGAGTACAACCTGCAGTGCTGCTACCTGTTCTATCCGGTGCTGAAGCAGCACATCCAGTACGACTTCGAGGCGTGCGACAATGATCCGGTGCGCAAGGTGACCGCGGAGCACGAGTCCGCCGCCGAGACACTGACCAAGGAAGCCAAGAATCTGGCCGGTAGAGTGGTAAAGGAGAACGCCTCGATCCGAGAGAATGCCAAGAAGCTGGCCCTGTGTCAGTCACTGCGGGACTCTGGGCAACGCAGCGATCCCAATGATCCGAATGGACCGGACTTGGACACGAAGATCGAAGAGTTCCGGGATCAGATTCGCCGTTCGGAGACGGAGAAGGCCAAGGCGGAGGCTTGTCTGCAGTGCCTGCGCGATGGTGGCATCAACGTGGACGAGTGGGTGCAGGAGGCAGAGATTATGGGCGTCCAAGAGCTCACTCGCTCGGCCAGTTCCATTTCGATGCGCACAGATGCCTCCGGGCAGGGCGAGAATCCCAGCTCCGATTCCTTTTATGACAGCGACAAGGAGGAGACTCAGGCTCAGGCCTCGGCCCAGGCCAAGCCCAAAGCGGAGCAGCAGCTTTCCCGGGATCGCACTTTCAGCGACAGCGACGACGAGCCCGAGGAGCGTCCATCGGCATCGGCGGCGGCAGCATCTTCCAGCTCGGCCGCAGCAGCGGCTGCCTCGTCAGCGGCAATGGCCACCGGAGGCGGGGGCTGGGACGATCCCACCGAAGTTAACTGGGGGGCCGAGGAGGAGGAGGACAAGGACGAACCGATTGTACCGGAGCCCAAGGAGGCCATCTTCAAGTGTACTGCGCTCTACAGCTATACGGTAAGGGGTAGATTTTCGATTTTAGTTTTCCTTGAAAAACCACCTTCTGGGTGGGTTATCCTTGCAGGCCCAAAATCCCGATGAGCTCACCATCGTCGAAAACGAACAGCTCGAGGTGGTCGGCGAGGGCGATGGCGACGGCTGGCTGAGGGCTCGCAACTACCGCGGTGAGGAGGGCTACGTGCCGCACAACTATCTGGACATCGATCAGGAGACCGCAGGCAGCGCCTTTAATGGTACTTCCGGCAATCAATTGCGCTCTCAAATTTCATTCTCATCTGTCGATTATACTGTTGACAATGAAGATCAGACGGTGGACTCGATGCAATCGCCCGACCAGGTATCGGTCATCATGGCGCCCCAGAAGCGTGTCAAGTCGGATGTGGAATGGTGCATTGCGCTCTACGACTACGATGCCACCGCCGAGGATGAGCTGACCTTCGAGGAGGGCGACAAGATCAAGATCGTGACCAAGACCGCCCACGGTGTAGACGATGGCTGGTGGGAGGGCGAACTGGATGGCAAGTTTGGCAACTTCCCATCACTGGTCGTCGAGGAGTGTGACGAGATGGGTGAACCGCTGAGCGAGGGTGGCGATGAGTCGCCTCCACCCACAGCGGCGCCCAGTTTTGCACTGCCACCGGCACCGGCACTGCCGCCAGAGTATGCCCATGAGTTGGAGCTGGAGCTTACCGAGGATATGTTTGGATCACAGGATACGGCAGGTGAGGAAATAGAACAACTACAAGAGATTTCGAAATCTTTTGAAATGGAGTCTAAAAGAATGCTTTAGAATGTAATTTAAAAAATATTGCATTCTTTTCGGCACCAATTTTAAACTGTTTACGAATTCCTTTGGTTTTCCTAAATATTTTACTGAAAATCCCTCTTATATTTTCCATTTTCCACAGATGAGGATAGCGGCTACATACCGAACGGCGCTGCAGCACCGAGCATGCCTCCGCCAGGTAAATGCCCCCGACCTTGAAACTACCCCTTAGCACCTGGTCTTTTGTTTCCCTTTCTATCTATACCTTTATCCTATACAATTTGTATCTGTCACTCAATATCGATTCCTCTAGTACCGAAAATTTGTATAATTTCTAACTCTCCACTAAAAAACAAAACCTTCGATCCAAAAGTACTGTTTTACCTGCTTCTGTATTCTCTAGAGGTAAACCCAATCTCCAAAAAGCAGCTCGTCTAACTACTAACCACTTGTACCACCACCACCACCAATTCACTACTAAACCACCACTAAAAACCACCAAAATTACAACAAAAAAAATCAAATATTTACCACCATGTCACTGTAACTACTCTTCACTACTCTCTCCGTTAATGTGCTATTTTGTCTCTCGTCTCCAAAAGTCTTCGCAAGTCTCCGCAGCCGAGACGAGATCGATCCACCGATGATATTGATATGCCCTACGATTTCTTACAGTGTTATCCTTAGGTGTCGTGTCGGTGTCGTGTTACCGTTAACTCTCCATCTTCGATTTATTTCTTTTGCAGCTTCTCTTTATCTCTACATTTATTAAAAATATTATGAAAAATACCTGTGTGTGTCTCTGTGTGTGGCACTAAAGTTTCAATTTAATTGCATTTAAAAGCTTTGATTGGTTATTAATTTGTCTAAATATATCACATTTCTTTCTTTCATTGCTGTTTCTTGCATTGGTTGTGTTTTTTCTCTCAGTGTAATTGTGTCTTTGTGTCATTTAAGGCCAGAACCAAAGCCAAACCACTGCCAAGAAGGGTAATTTAATAAATATGCTCTATCTTACCCCCAAAAAATAAACATAAAATTACTATTTCTTGATTCTTGATTCAATAACTTTAGTGTAGGGAAATCTATTCCATTTCCATTGTTTGAGAGCATGACCAAAATATCCCTTTAAACTTTCTTCTTGGTATATATTGAAGTTATATATAATACATTCTCTGTGATACCCCTTTGAGGTTTTTCTATAAACTCTTTATTACTATATCTTCCAATATCTTGAAAGTTACAATGTATATGAAATCCGTTCTTTGTATATAACCATATTAAACTATATATATCGGTTTCCATAATGTAGTTCAGCAATAATCAGACTGAAATTGGGAACCGAAGCTCCGTTCAGCACTGAGAAACCTCTAGTTTTCTAACCCTCTGCCCTGCATGCTTGTCCCCCTCAGATCCGTAAAAATGTTTTTTGAAAGCGTCAATATTTTATTTTGTTTATGCTTAACATTTGCTTTTTTTGAGTTTCCACTTGCCAAAACCTTTTCGTGTACCTTAGATAGTTCTTGTTTCAAGGCTGCCTTGACTTGATCGAGATCATTTTTAGTTCCAACCTCACCGCTCTAAAACCTTTTGATCGATAATGTATTGATATAAGTAATAACTTAAAGCTTACCAAATATTGTTAACTAAGCAAACGCATATTTTCTCATCTATTTTTAATGCATACTCAGTACTCATCCAAGAGCCTGGCATGGAGGTAAAATATTATAATACAAACTGAATATGTACTACAAAACTTTTAGGTTTAATTCTTTAAAAAGTTGTTTAAGAAAAAACAAAAATGATTGTTTTTTATGTTTCTTGAAAGAAGAAAATTTAAAGAAATCATATTTTTCCTTTAAATTGGAAATATAATTTTCATTAAGTTATAAGAAATACGAATTTAAGTAAGATGTTTTCATTTATCTTTTACTTTAAGCATTTTATTTATTTATTTTACACTTATACCATTTAAAATTTAATAAAAATGTTTACTAAATGAATTTCCTTTGCTTTTCCAGGACGATCTCAGTGACGATGGGCAGCCGCCACCATCGTTGCCGCCGCCCCAATTGCCAAAAGCGGGCGGACCCGGACCGGGATCGGGTGAGAAGGGCGCTAAGGGGGCGGCGGCCAGCGCCAACACGCTAAACTTAGGTATGGCACAAATAATTGTTACCGCTGCAACCCCCATGGTTGAAGACGGTGCCGATAAATCTTTCCCACCAGTAGGAGAGAGCGATGCTGCTCAGCCGGATCAGCCGTCCAACAACAAGGAGGAGTCGCCATCGGAGGCTGCCAAGAAGCCAGATATTGCGCCCAAGCCGCAGGGCAAGGTGCCGCCGCAGGCACCAGCTGCTGCTGCTGCGGCCAAAGAAGGTAATCCGGCTGTGGGTAGGCCCGTGGTGAGCATAACACTGACCGAGTATCCATCCTGTGATGCAGAGGACCAGCAGTCCTTCTCGGAGGGCACGGACTCAGCCTCGGCTGCCGATGTACCAGCGTTGCAGGAGGTCGAGGATCCGTTCAACGAGAAGGCCAAGGGCGATTCCGGCGGCGGAGATGGATTTGAGGCCAACTTTGAGGCCAATTTTGATGCCAACTTTGATGACGCCTTCGCTGGCAGCGGAGCAGGATCGGGCGGCGGTGGGGGTGGTAGATCAGGCGGCGAGCAGTCGAGCGATCTAGATGTGAATGGAGAGGCGGCAGGAGAATCGAGATCCGGTAACGGCGATGAGGATATTGAGGCACCCAAGCAGGTGGTCGGTGGGCGAGCTAGCATACCCGAGGAATTGGACTCAAATCAATTGGCACGTTTGCAAAATCTGAAGGAGTCGAACGCTTAGATTCGGAGCTCCGGTCTCTTCCTCTTGGTCGGCTACTTCAATGTTGTTTCTTTTGTTCTTTTAGGCACACGACCATGAGCATGATATATACTCGTACTATATAGACTATAGCCACGGACAGTTGTAGAGCGGATCAGCGGAACACCACAGCCACCACCACCACCAACCTACAACAGTCCTACAACAACACCTTGAAAGAATTTTGATCTCAAAAAACACACACAAACACCTCCCAAAGACCTCCTACACCATATATCCAAAACAAGATCGGTTGAACGTCTCCAGCTCCAAGTTTTTACATAGAGCAGGGGTGCCCATGAAGAACATTAGGAGCAGATCTCACAGAAGTCTCAAAGTTTCAGCCTTGAGTTGGGGATTTCGACTGTATAGCAGATAAAGCCTGACTCAGACGGACTAGAATCGGGCAGCGATAATAAATATTGATAAATTCCACACCTAGTCTATTCTATAGAGTCGCTGCCCGGTGCCACATACAACGACACAATAGCAGGTCAAGATAAACCAATAGAGTATATACACATGTAACTTATATATTATTATCAGGTCGAGATCCAAACCTCTCCCAAAATTCACGTGCAGCGCTCAAATTGTGTACATCCATTTGAATACTTCTTCTGACTGCCTCTGGGGCTATAGTTAGACATCAACTGGGCCTTCATAAACAAAACCACCATACGATATATATACTATATAAATATATACATAATTATGTTAGTTTGTAATGTGTTAACCCTGACGACACGTATGGAATATATACACTGATGATATATATATATTATAATTGAAATATTGTAACGTTTTGAAAGGCAATTACACTTGTAGCACTCAGACACGGGTCTTCGAATATCAGCAGCATCCGCAAAACTAATCGAGCAATAATAAATATGTATATATATCTAAGTAAACTAGAGAGAGACCGTTCAGCAGCCTTAAGTTCGCTTGATCTAACCAAACGCATATTATTAGCCACGTGAAACCAACAACAGCCAATCAATCAATGAATGAAGTTTCGAGTCAATTCAGTTGGTTTTGTTTCGATTCGGATCGCCCCCTACTTAGTCCTAGGATCTCTGCACATTATATAGTAAATATTAATCGAAGCCGTAAAAGAATATGTACTCGGGAGGAGAGGATGTCATGTATTGTTGTAATTGTGTGTGCAAAACACTAGCCTAATTAGTTAAATGTTTTCCGTGTCTAGTTAAAAATGGTCTAAGTTAATGTTGGATGCCAGAAAGAAGATATTTGAAATTAGAGAAGAAAAGGCCTACTCACCACGAGACTGTGCTTGCGATACTCGTATAATATATTAAAATTCATAGCTCACCACAATCGGATAACTCTTCATATTCACATAACCGATATGATATATTATACAGTGCATTGATATAGAAATGAAAACTGAAGCAAAACGATCCTAATTAAGTCGCAAACTGAATTGTAATTGTAATTTTTGCCCCCAGTGAGTTAATCAAAGTTTTATGTCATAGTTTGAAAAAAAAACAACCTTCTGTTCAAACAACTAACAAATAAAATTTCCACTTTAAAGCAAGAGAAACCCAACCGAGTTTTTCCTAAAAAAAACACCTTTGAATTGTAATTTTTTTACATATCTTTATTTATATTCACTTCATTGCAATATTATAATATTTTTCCTTCTTGGTTTGCATTTTCTCCTCTTGGATGTTTTTAGTTTTAGTATTTAACTTAATAATATAGGTTCCTTCTTGGGTTTTATCATTTACGTTTCTTGTAACATTCATCTCTCTTATTATTTTCCTCATTTTAATTATTTTTGTTATGTGTGTGTGTGTTTATTCTTTATATGCTATAGATAATTATTCTCATTTCAGTTTGTTTTGTATTTTTTTTTTTGTTTTTCAATTTTGTTTTTCATTTTATATAACGAAATTAACACAGTCAAAATTTGTGATCAGTGATCAATCATTACATACGCATTACGTTTTAAATTATTTCTCATGGTTTCTCCTCAAACATATTCTGGCTTATATACTTATGTGGGGTTTTCTTTTCTTCTTCTTTATATTTTTATTTAGGATCCTGGGGGTATATCCTTTCGAGGCTGTTGGGGGATGGGGCAACCGAAATTCTGGGGGCTGGAAATAATTGTCTGAGGGGGGAAACCAATAATTGACAGCAGACCAATATGTGAGAGCTTTAGAGAAGGGGCTGGAAATATGGGGATAAACGGGCTGGCTGGCTCTGGTAATCATAAAAATGTTCATTTATTGCATTTAGGAACTCTTTTTGATGGACGGATAAACCAAAAATTATATAGACACTCGTGTACTCGATCGCCTCCTGCCTGCTGCTCCTCCCTCCTTGTTGTAGCTGTTACTGCATGACGATAATATGAGACTTGAACCTGGTAATTTGATATATATGTATCTGAGACAAATCATACACACGTACAGTTAGCCAGGGCCCGCGGGAAAGGGTTGATTTTCAGAGGGGGGGATATTACTTGCAGGTGCTGAGGTCCCTAATCTTAAAATGTAATAACAAATTTTCTTACGCATCTTTTCCTTGCTTGAGCAAAAGGTGTAGGGACTGTGATTCGGGGGCGGGGTCGCTCTAAAATTAATGCTCCGTAATTGATATTTAATAATTAATAATTAATAATGACGCAACAAACTAAAAGTATGCAACGTACAACCATAAGTGTGTGTGTGTGTCGGTTAGTGTGTAACTTCATTCTAACAATTCATGGTTCAATCAATATCGCGTCCTCTCGTCTGGCTGCCTAGGGTTATAGACTATTTGCATTTCAACTTTGAATTCATTTTAAAAATGTCATTATTATTTACGTGTTTTTTGTCGGTGCACTCTGCTTGAACGGGGAGCCGGTTTTTATCAGTGTAACTGTCTGCTTTCTGTGTGTGGATTCAACTTAATCGCTAAGGTTCTCAACTTGTTGGTTTGCTTATCTAAATACTTTAGAATTTCCCTTTTGGTTTTTGCTTGTTCTTGAGACCACCGTACATATATAATATATAATTAAATATACATCATATACATATACATACGTAATTATTACATCGCGTCACGTATATATACCCGATCCTCTCTCTCTCATATAATTTTTACTTATTTATTTTCTCCCTTTCGGTTGCTTTATAAAACGTTGGTGTTGGTGCCGCCGTCTAAACAGCAACACCAAAAATGCTTCAAACATTTCATTGTGTGTATAATTTAACATTTTACATATTTTCATTTTCTCCTCGTTTTGTTTCTTATATTTTCTCCTCTTACTTTTGTTTTTGTTTGTCCTAAATGCTCTCCCGCATACGCACACGGTACACGGTACGTATGCGCGTTATTCATCGTCTTGCATCGTTAATTTGTTTATAAAAAAGTTCCCTCTCACTATGGCCAACTAAATTTTTGGTTTTTTTCCACACAAATGAAATCGTAAACTAGGTTCGGTAGAGTAAAAAATTCCATATGAAATTATTAAACGCATCAACTTGCCATTAAGTGTTAGTGTATGTGTGTCTCTTAAAATGTTGTCAACTCTATTCTGTATTTTATTTACTAAACTAAAATTTCTTTTCTTTTGTTTTCATTAATTTACGTTCTTTGGAAATACGCTCCGAAACCGTTGAGCAGCTATTTGTTGTTGTTCTTCTTTTCAAAAATGTACTTTGACTTTCATATAGGGGATTAGACTTCAATATATAGCATTTTTTTACAAATGACTTTTACTCGCGACCTTACTTTCTTTTTATAAACATTTTGATTTCTGTCTTCTCGGTAACATAATTGATTTCTGCCATTTGTATAGCTACAAAATATATATAGGTGTATATATATGTGTGTGTGTGTGTATGTTTATATTTTTAAGCAGATATATATATATTATTTATGTTCATTTATCACCGATTTTATTCTTATGTGTTCGCCGCATCTGGGGCTGCTACTATTTTTTTGGGAATGTTCTTCTGTGTTTGCTTGGTAGTTCAATTGCTGTTGGCTTCAAATCCGTTTCACTTGGCTCAAAAAACGTATAACAAAGAATTACAAAAGAATCAGTTAATTAATTAATTTCTGGTAAACCTTATATTGCTTTCTTTCCACTCAGAATACTAGTTTGGATTTGGATACACTTTAGCCAGTACAAAATTGTAATGAAATGTAGTTTCCTGTTGGAACCTTTTACCAAGGGTGGCAAAGCAGACAAAAGACAAGGATAATTCCTGGCTAAAGGGTATCTAATGGTCGATTTCTCGACCATCGTTATTTTTTATTTACTTTTGTTTAAACCTTTGCTTGTGTAAGTGTGTACGTGTTGCGTGTCTCTGTCTAGATCTTTAATAAAGTAATTTTCCTTGGGGTCTCTTCTGTAGTCGTTCTGCTGAATTGGTTAGGTAGTCCTTAGAGAAGGGTTTTGGGGTCTCGTCTTAAGTATATAGGGTTCCATAGCTGATCCACTCCTTACACTGCCAGTGTTCCATTCATAAGTACTTTTCGTATATACAGTAATTGTTTTTTGTTTTTTGTTTTTGGTTTTTTTCGGATTAGGGCAATTTGGTTTACATATAAAAAACTCGTGCTACATATACGTAGGTGCCTAAATACGTTATATATGAATATATATATATATCTCATATATACTTGTGTAGTCTATTTACATACAAGTGTGTGTGTCAAGTGTGGCTATGGCCATATTATGGCGTTTAACTAAATCCTAGCTTTAATTTTAGCTAACTGTACAAAATTCTTTAGCCTTACGATCTGCCCTTGCACTAATCATAAACACTAAATTAAAATTCATTGATGATATCTTGGTATGGTTGCTTGCTTAGTATTATCTCCATTGTGCTAAATTGTATGCTTTATTATTTATTTCTTTATTTTACGTTTAAAGTTAAACTCACTTGCCTTTAATTATGTGTTCAATTAACTTAACCATTTTGTTTTTTACTCCATTTGTGTGTGTCTGTGATTCATCGAGGAACTTGAGCGAAAATTCAAATATATATACGTCTGTCTGTTTGTCTGTCTAGGTGTCTGATCAAAGAGAATATAGAAAATAAGATGCGTAACGCGCATACATTTGAATTTCCTGAGCTTTGCAGGCAAACCTAGAATTTCTGGGAATAATATCCTATTTCTTCTAAGGAAGTAAAGAATCTAGCTGTAAAAAATAATACGGCGTTACTCATCTTACTTTGCCTTTGCCCTGACCTGTGTGTATCCGTGTATCTTTAGACTAACTTAAGACGGTGCATCGTAAGTATCTCTTGTATGTTTATCGCTTTATTGACTGCTTGAACGTTTCTGAGTTAACCGCTTAACTAGATTCAATTAATTTAACTAAGTTTAATTGCGAAGTTTTGCTCCTACTTTGCTTTGAGAATATTCCGAGTTCCGAGTGTGTTTTTCTTATGTACAAATTGAAAATCAATTATCATCATGGCCCATTCTTCTTGTTTGTTTGTTAGCAACTATTTGTTAGACTTATACACTATTTTCTTAGGCAGTTTCATTCATACTTGTGTACACATATTTCTATGCATGTTCTATTTGCTATTTTGTATTTCGCTTTAAATTTTATTGGTATTTTATTGGGCTTACGTTGTCGTGTTTTGAAAAATGTTTCACTTAGACTTTAGATTGATTTCTTACGGTGCCGTAAAGTTGTCTTCGAAAAGTTTTTTTTTGAGTTTGATTCGATTCGTGAGTTGAGTGTGTGATTGAGTGCAGTTTTGAATAATTTGTTTTGTTTTAGTTGTCGTTAAAGTTGATATAAAAATTTGGTGTAACTAAAATGAAACGTTAACCGTTCATATTATTTCGCTATGTCAATTGCACTAACTATTTGTATGACTTATCCTCCGATGCTTGCTTATAAAAGGTGCGCTCCAAAGTAATTCATAATATCGTCTTTCGTATTATTGTGTGTGTGTGTGTTTTGGTGTGCAAAATGATTAAAAACCGCTCGTTACGTCGTTCGATTTACATTTATAGTAAAGTTAACTTAAGGAAATCATTCGCTAAACCGATTCTCAATTGTCGAAATTTATTCCTTTGCACTACGTCTTGATTTCTAATAAATTTGGCCATTTCACTTGGAAGCGCTAAGTCAGTTCTGAATAAACAAATCAACCAACTGAATGGGCAATCATTGGATCAATATAGTGAGTTAGGCTTTGGTTCTAGATTTGCTTTTGCTTTTGCTTCTGAGTTCTGAGAGCGTGCAGCTGAAGAAGGGGATTTTACGAAGGGAGAACGCACTTAAATTAGAGGAAGACTCTCCGAGTGTTTTGCGTTTTTGAAGTGGGAAGCAAAGGTCTTTCGTTAATCTTAAAAATCTTGAACTCAAAACGCCGCAAAGATATTGGATCTTCATTGTTGAAATGGACATTCTTGGATATTCTCTGGTATATCGTCTATTACTTGTATTTTTGGTATGTTTATTTTTGAAATCAACTTTTTCGACTGCGCTATTTCGAGGGTTTTCCTTAGTCATCCTTCGCGTTTCTTCTTCTGGGTTTTTTATTTTGCTTTTGTTTTAATGCCTATGTTGCGTATGATTTTTTATCGTTATATTTTTGTGGTTTTTAGTTTTGTTATGGTTTCCTCAACACTTTCACTTATGCCTTTCGTTATATAATTTTCACTACAATTTGCTAATCTGTTGCTTTTGATTATTCTTCATTCATTTATACTCTTTGGGTTTGTTAATTCTAAATTATTTTCTGTGTAAATCTATTTAACAATATTCTTTGCTTTCGACCTTGTAATATGTGTGTGTCCTTTTCCTTTCGCTTGTATTGGTATTAAACAATAATTTCTTGCCTTTGCATTTTCATATCGCTAGTTAAAATTAGTTTTGTTTCCGCTTACACTTTTTGTTTTTGGTTTTCTCTTTTTTTTTGTATCTATTTATGTGTATTTTTTTTTTTTGGTTTTTGTTGGGAACCTTTGGGGTTCCTCCATTATTTATTTTGTGTGGTTTTTCAGCGCCCTGCACAGTTTGACTCTCTCGTGCGCTGTTCACTCCTGTGTCCTTGGGGCCAGGCCCGCCGTCGTTTCGGGGACGCAACGCCCCCAACTTACTCCTCGCCGAGGAGCACCAGATCATCGGCGACCACGTCGCTGACATGCAGGTAGATGATCCAGTACATCAGGTTGAAGCACACGAAGCACACGGGGAAAACGATGCGCGAGTACTTGTCGATGTCCGAGGGCGTGATGCCCAGCAGCTTGTTGATGTCCTGTTTCGAAAAGGATTGAGGTTTAAGGGTTAAAAAGAACATGGGGAATTAGTACTGGATTTTAGAATTTACAAAAATAAATTGGATTAATATTAATAACTAATATATCCTGTTTCTTGTGAACAATTAGCTTTGAAAGACTTTAGCTTTTGAGACATTTACACGCTTAAGATTTATTTACGACTTTCTTGAGGGAATTTCCGTTAAATATATAATATTTTGTATGTTTTTATAATACAAAAATCGTTAAAAATATAGTTTTATTTAAGAAACGAAATCACGACGAAGTTACAAAGACCACTAGTTTTTTTAAATCTCCTTAAAACGTGTCCTAAATTATGCAATAAAATGTCTGCGGCTCCAAATATTCAAACATAATCTTTAATATATTTAATTATATTTTAAAAATGTGTCTTAATATCTATATTTACGATAAAATATAGTTTTGGACACTTCTATTAGCATTTTCAAATCCCTATCTAAATAATCTGATAAATAAAATGATCACAAAAAGAACTCCCAAAAAGTATACAAATATTCTCCCAACCAAATCGCATATTTACGATCTTTACCTTTACCTTTTTTACTTTCCCCGGATGCAGTAGATGGGCTGGGACCGCTGCTTCCGGATCGCCGCCGCCTTCGGGCGGTCCGCCACCTCCTCCGCCGCCGCCGCCACCACCACCACCGCCGCCCGGACCACCGCCCTGCCCTGGACCCGGTCCATGGGATTGGGGTCCACCGCGGCCGCCATTGACCGTATTCTCCAGGGTGCCTCCCTTGGAGTGGGCCTTCGGGTCGTGGACCTTGAATCTCACCTCCTGGAACAAGGGTCCCACTATCGAGCAACCGCGCGTACCAACGTTTTGTTGGATATTGGAAAAGCCGATTGGGCGGTTACTCACTGTTTGCTTGGGCGCATGCGGATGCCCGTGGCTGTGGGCGTGATGGCCATGCCCGTGGCCATGCTCGGGACCCATGCCCATGCCCACGCCCACGTTCACGCCGCCGCCGCCGGGTCCGCCCGGTCCGCCAGGACCCATGCCGGGACCGATTCCACCTCCTCCTCCGACGCCTCCTCCTCCTCCACCGCCCATGGTGGCATTGGGATTCGGATTGGCCTGCTGCTGGTTCGCTCCGTCGAGCTGTTGCTTTTTCTGCTCGGCTATCTTTTGGATCGCCATAAATCTTTGTTTTCGCATTTGAATTCGTTTTGCCATGTAGCCGACGGTGGCGTATTCTATTGATTGCGATATACGATATACGATATACGATTTGATTGGTTTTGATCGATTTTGATTATCGGATTTTTGATGGTTGATTTTCAAGTTTTGACATGACAATTTGCATTTCGAATATATATTTGAAAAGGGCGGTTTTTGATTTTGGAATTTTGTCATTTTTGAAGAGATTGATCGATTTTTGATTCGATGATGGACGGTTTGGCATACGGTTGGGTGGTAGGGTTTAGAAGAAGTAGTAGAAGGTTGATTTGATGCAGATGCAGTTCATAATTTAGAGTCGAGTTCGAGTTTGAGTTCAAGTTCCACATGAAGTTCGGATGATTTTGGTTGTAGTTGATATATAGTCAGATATATAGTTGTTGAATTGTTGTTGTTGTTGGCAGTAGTAGTTGGTAGTATACATTGTATATATATATTTTGGTAATTTGGTGCGGGTAGGTTATCGATATTTATCGGTTACAAAGAAAGATAGAAAAACAAAAGAAATTTAGTTTCCATGAAGAATTTAGCAATCAATTTCAGTTCATTTTGGCACAGCGTCTAAAAGAGGTGAGATTTGGGAGAATATGTAGGGGGGATGTGGGTAATATGGGTATTAGAGGGTTAATAGGATTGGGGTAGGCTTTTTTCATAGACTATAAGAAACATTTAGAGTCATTTGAAGCAAATATTGTAGATTGTTTCAGTGTTTTTGCTTTCCTTTTTTGGGTTTCTGGGGTAAGTGAAATCAAAAATTGAAGTGAATTTATATTCGTATTTTCATTTTTAGCCAGGCAAAGGAAAATTCGAATAAAGCAAGTCTTGTGTAAGTGTGTGAGTGTGGTGTGTATGTGTGTGTGTGAGTAAGTGAGTTAGCAATATACTAGAAAAAAAAGGAGAGACAGAGCATTTGGAGTGTGAGAGTGAGTGTTCGTGTTGACGGTTGTTGTTGATATTGTTGTTGCTGTTGTTGTCGTTTGTTGCTGTTGTTATTGTTGTTGCTGTTGTTATTGTTTTTGTGAAATGAGTGGAAAAAGTCATTTGTAAGCCAAACGATTTATGTACACATTTATTTCTGCAGTTGAGACCATCATTCAAGGAAAATGTTCGTGTGCGTGCCTTAAATGCAAATTCATTGAACAGAGAGTCGCCCGTTATAAAGGACACGAAAATTTCCATCATTTTGTAGTTGTTGTTGTTGTTTTTGTTGAGCCTTACAGCTTTTGTTCCTGGCTTTCAGCCTCTCTTCTTCTCTTCACATCGGTTGTCATTATCCTTGGGAATGTTACGAATTCAGATTTCAATGGAGCACACTGATTGAGCGGTGTTTTTTTTTTGTTTTTATTTGGGAGGAGGGTACTTTTTTTTTAAGTGTTACTGGGAAAGTCCAACAAAATCGCATACTCGCCGATGAATGTGTTAGAAAGAGGTGGAGGAAACTAAGTCCGATATGTTATAACGCGACAAAAGATTAATCGCCTTGAAGGGCATATCGAAAGTGAGGAATTGCAATAAATATCTAGCGAAAATATCGCTGGCATTAATCGAAAGATGTCGAAAAAATATTAAAGTAAATACAAACCTAATATGAAAATAAATTAAATCGGACAAATATATCAATTTCGGTTATATAAAAAGCATTTGTAATTTTAATTACTTTAAAATATATCGATACTTTCCTTATATGTTGATCGATATACAACGATAAACGGTTTAGAATATTATAGTTCGAGTAATCGATATAAATTCGAAAATAGTTGCCTAATAATTTTATAACAATCTGATGTAAATTCATATCTTATCCACAAACAAATGTATAATCGCGATAATAATTTATGTATTTAATCGATATTTGTTGCCATCCCCGAAAAAGTTTTGAAAAATGGTTGGGGGAAGTAACGAGTAACGAGTAACTAGTAACGAGCGTACTTACCAGGGGCCAATGGGGGGGTCAACCAATCGCTGCAAAAAGCCATAAAACAAAACAGAAAGCAGACTACGAATCATATCTTACCTAACCTCTGAGGGGTTTCTAAATGGTGCAAGTTATTTTTACATTTTCTTGGTCGTGGCCATTTGGCAGCCTTCATGTCTGGGACCCCCCTTTAAAGGACCCAAACTTGAAGGCTCCAAATGTCAGAAATTTTATACATTTTTTTTTTTTTTTTGGCGCACTTTCTACGTTATTTTTGGGTTATTTTGGTTTGATTGGGCTCTGTTGTCTTGAAGAGTCTTCGGAGGCTGCGTCTTCTGGCTGTTGATCGACGACTTGTTGAACCATATTTACAGTGTTTTGTGTCTGTTCTTATTTTTTTGTATTTGTTTTTTGATTCAATTCAATCGCGAGTCAAGCCAGGTGTGGCGCAGGGCATGCTGGTTTCGTTTTTTTGTATTTCTTGTTTGCGCTCTCCCTTCTCAGTAATTGTTACAGGTGGGTTTGATTGATCGATCTACTCGTACCCTGGGCTCTGAATTGGTTTTGATTTGGTTAAGGTGCGTTGGTTTTTGGTTTGTACATTTTACTTTTCGGTTTGCGATTTTTTTGTTGCAGCTTGCAGTTGGCAATTTGCAGCTTGCGGTTTTGCATTTGGCGGAAGCTGGGCGTATATTGATATCTGGGTACCATTTCAGGTTGAAGTGTGTTCGCTCAAGTGTGTGAGATTTGCTCGTCTGGGGTGCTCTTGAACACAAGCTCAACCTGAGTCGGCTATATAGTTAGGCTATATATATATATATGTATATAAATGGGCATATATACGGGCGTATATATGAAGAGAGGCTAATGTGGCTTGGATATTGGATTTTTGTTGTCTTTTGAGGCTGAAGCATGCTTCGATTCTAGGTGCGATGTGCAAAACGGTTATGGGGTTTTCGGGGTTTTCCTTTCTTTTTTTGTTTGTTGTTGTTTTGTATTTTTTGGGTGGGACGTTGGGGGGAAATTTTCGTGCCTTTACGCTCGGTTCGCAGGCGCGTATCTATGAATTTGCATACATTTTCTTTGGATGACAGTTTTTCTTTGTATTGAAAAATTAACAAGAACATACAAATACGAAAAAAGAGATTTGTTTTCTTTTGGGTTTCTTTGCAGTTTCTTTTCTTTAGCTTTAGCTTTTTCTTATTCTGTTTTTTTTCTTGCTGTTGTTGTTGCTGTTTGTTGGAGTTGTTGTTGTAGTTGTGGGTGTAAGTTGTTGCTTGAGAATTGTTTTAGTTGTTAGACAGTTAGAGAGAAAGTTAAAGTTAGCATTTCGACCGGGTGACGGCATCAAAGCTTGAGATATTTTTGAGAAACTTTTGAAATACAATTTTGAAATTTGATATATTTAACGAATTTTGGGATTTGGAACCGAATTTATAATATATATTTCAAGCTGGCCTGACCCATTTACAGTGCCTCAGGTGCAGTGCATTTCAGTATCCTTATAGATAAGACGCTCAGGGTCTGTTGGCTCCATAAGAAATGTGAAATCTTTGAAGATTTAAGAGTTGTTTTAAAGTTAAAGATTAAACTACAGTGGAAGGGCAAAACTGAGCTGCTAGTTCCGAATGGGGTTTTACATTTTATTTAGAAATTTCTCAAAATGCAGACGCAGTTTTGCCGGGGAAAACTAGAGTGTGTAGTTGAGATGTATCTGCAAGATTGTTTTCTTCTGTGACGCTAAGCGTGGCACGGAAAGCTGGCAAAGGTGTGTGTGTTTTCATTTTTCTTTTGATCTGTTTACGAAAACGAAAACTTAAAGATGGCGCGCCACTCTGTCGACTTGGAGGCGCGCCCCGAAAAAATGGCTGAAATCAAAACGGAAACGGAAATAAAACGCGAAACAAATCTTGGAATTTGCAGAGATCACAGAGACATCTGCCTTCGTGTAAACGAGAGTGTGTGTGTGGGTTGTTGTGTGTGTGAGAGATTTATGGGGTAATATTCGTTTTGCTACTGGTTTTTGGTTCTTGGTTTGGAATCGGAATCGGTTTTCGGGGGTTAAGTGGTAGTAGTAGTTTTTGGTAGTTTGATTTGTTTACCCAGTAGACTGGCAAAGACCATAACGAAGCATGTTCCCAGATAGACGTCAATCGACTTGACGTACGAAATCTTTGGCAGCGCTGCGTTTGTTGACGACATCAAAGTGGTCATTGTCAACACGGTTGTCACACCGAGCGCCACACGCGCCGGCGTTGCATTGCGATTGAGCCAAAATGATACCCATGATATAATAACGATCAGTCCAGAGGGTATGTAGATTTGAATAAGGTAGTAGCCCATCGAACGCACGAACTGAATTTCGCAGGCTAAGCGCGAATAGTTGCCTGCCCTCGCCAATTAATTAATTTGTATTTTGTTTATTATTTATCGTTTTTGTTTTGTTTTGTTTTTTTTTTCGTATTTCGATTTTTAATTTATCATTTCGTTCAGCGTGTTTGAAAAGAGCGGGGAAGAGAGAGAGAGAGAGAAAGAGTAGAGAGATACAAAAATATTATTAGTATTTTGCTCGCTGAAATCGAATTCATTTGCAATTATTTACAAACAATATTAGTAGGTTTTCTTCACCAACCAAAAATGTAACAAATAAAGTTCAAAACAACCAAACCGAAACTCTAAAAAGAGAGAATAAATAAATTAAGTATATGAGCGCATTTTTATGTGAAATTATGAGTGGCTGGCGGCACTGTGGCACCTTCCTGGAAATATTGTTAGTCTCGATCTAAGCGACGCTTCGTTATCAGGCAGGCATTACTTCAATAAACAGATTTAAGTACTAAAATATTGGGCTATAAACGAAATTGGCAAATTGTCAATTCAAAGCTAGGGTCAAGAACTAAACTTTAAGAAATATTCTAGGCATTCCACAAAGGGTACTTGCAGAAAATAATATTATGCTCTTAGGCTTTTCAGAAACAGTTTTCATTTATTTAAAAATGTACAATTTTAATTTAATTTTATTTTCAGTATTTCTGCAAGAACCCCTCTGCACTTCGACTAAACCGAAGCAAATAATTATGGTTATTGGAAACAAATATTAAATTAGTTTGGTTAGTCACGAAATACTTGAGAAATAGAAGTGGCTTGCATTATAGGGTAACTAAAACTGACCGCAAATCTCAATAAAAGTAAGGTAAATAAAAGGATAACTTAATATGAGTAGAGGCAGCTAGTCTAAGACCTAATAAGGAGCATTTGAATTGCCTGCAATTTTTGTTGCTGTTGTCTATAGTTATATATTTATTTTGTTAGAGGATTTTTTTGTAAAAGAAACTTTATAAGATGAGAGCATGCTTGGGAGGGCGTTTATTTGTTTTCTCGATATATATATATTTTAGGGGTATTTTTTGGCTTGTTATATATAAATATATATATATAAATAGTATGTATATAAGTGATTTTGAACTTTTTATTGTTTCTCGTTTGTTAATTTTGCATCTTTAATTTTTTCTTATATTTTTTTTTTTTTGTTGAGAAAAGGTTTGAATTCTTTTTGCGTATGGAATTTGAGTAGAATTTTAATAGATGTTGCATTACTTTTGTTCGATTTGGGATTTCAATATTAATTAATGCTTTGTTGTAGTTGTTGATTTACAATACAGAATGTTTGGTGTTGATTGTCGTTGTTGTTGTTCGATTATGCTAATGAGTTTCGATAGCGTAACTGGTAAATACTTTTGTAGATCGCTGTTGTTGTTATATTTGGTAGTAAAAACTAATTTCTGTGACTAGTTAATAAAATTATGTGTATGTGTGTGGGTGTGGGTATGAGTGTGTTGGTGTTTTGGCAGCTTAAAAATTTGAATAGATTATGTTGTTGTAATAATGCCAGGCATAAATCAAAAGCATGATTTACTAAGGAAAAGCCATATTCAATTAAGCTTTGCTATAATCGATTACTTGATGTTCTCAGTTTTTGCATAGGATCATTTTCATTGTTGCTTATTTTTGGTTTCTATGATACAAAGGTCGCTAAGTGAATTGTTTTTCAATTGCATTTTGATTCGTTTTGGATTTTTTCCATTTCAGGGTTCTTTTTTGTTTTGTTTTTGGCACTGCCAATGATAGAGGTTATAGTTTTAATTCTATTTTCATGGCATTTCTATTTTTTTGGTATGGTTCGCTTTAAAGTATGAACTTATGAGCGTTGAAATCAAGGCGGAATTAACTAAGAGTCGAACGAAAAAATAAAGCCGAAAGAAAATCAATTTGATGAACGAACTAAATCGGAATATTATTGCTAGCTTGTAACATGCGTTGATTTTGCGTTTAAAGATATATGAACAGTATCCGGTAGGTACAAGTACGAGTAAAAGTGGGAGAAGCTCTAAGACGCGTCTTAGTCTATCAGACTCTAGACTATGAAGTGGGCTAATGCTAAATGCACTTGTTAATGCTATTATTATTTAATTGTTAACGTTATTGCTTGGTATTTTGGTATGCTATGGAGTAGATTAGTTGATGAAACAAACGCTAGCTAAATGGAAAAAGAAATTATGTAAAAATCGTTGGATGCTTTTAACATGCTTTTTTCTGGAATCGCCCTGCTTGAAGCACTTTCGCTCTCCCTGATTGAATCAATCAGAGGTGGGTGCTTGAAGCAGGCTTCCATTTACCCGGAAATTAGCCCAAGTTTTTTGGCAAGCCTGTTTTTTTTTTATTGAATTTGGAGAACATTGTACAGAATGCTGCTTGAAAATTAGTTCGAATCGAGAAATTAAGAACTGAACGAAACGAAAGTAAAAGCCTCAAGAGTAGAATTGAATTGAAAACGCAAAATCAAATCGATATAGTTATATGCAGGGATGCTACACAGAAGTCTCTAGTGATTTGGTTTCACTTAAATATAAGCCCGAAAGTATGCAGCTTCATCAATTCCAACAATTTCGGAAGCTAACAAAATATTTGCATACTTTTGGGCACCTTCTCGTGTGTTCTTTTGAAATCACTGGAAAGTAATTCCAAAAGTATGCAGTTATACAAATTGTATTTCTTGTTTAAATCTCAAATTTTTGCTAGCCAAATTGTTGCATACTTTTGGACACCCTTTCAAAGTGATTTCAAATAACCAGCGATTATTGTGGCACCCCCGATATAGTATATGGTATATAATAGATATATATTTATATATATAAGATAAGTCATCATCGGTAGTTATTCGTAAATATATATAATATATAGGTAAAAGTAAAGTTTGAAAGAAAATCGGTAACCGTCTACAGGTACCTGTGGTAAGACTGATTTCCATAGCTCTTTGGCGATGACCCAAGACCTTAAATTGGGGCAGCGAAACCTCACTCGAGACACCGACCGAGTTGGGGCCTTCGTTCCATTTATAGCGGATGTCACGCATCGTGTAGCCGACTATATATGGTGTATATAGTTTGGTTGTAGTTGTTATTGTTGTTGTATTCGTTGTAATTGTTGTTATGTTTGCAAATTGCATTTTGTACAGTTTGGTGTTTTGTTTGGTTTTGTTTTGTTTTTGGATTTTTGTTGTTGGGCGAGTTTATTATACAGTTGTTTTAGTAGCAGTTGTTGTTGTTGTTGTAGGCACAGTTCGTTGGTGAGGTTGTCGTTGTTGTTGACGAAAAATATGCATAAAACAAAAAATACATTTCGTGAGACTATTAAAAAGTTCTATTCTATCATTTAGAAAATTTCATAACAATTCAAATACAATTCGTTTTGTTCGCAGTGTGTTTTTTTTGTTGGTTTATATATTTTTTATTACATTTTTAACATTTTCGATTATCTTTTTTTTTTTTCAGTTTTTTTCTTTCTTTCGATTAATAGTCTCATTCAGAACTTGTCGCTTTAAGTGTTGTTCAAAAATATATTTTTTGATTTATTCCATCGAGAGAAGAAACACTAAGATAATGAATTGTTCGTATATTACAATTGCGCTAAGAATGCATTATAATTGTATGATATCCATTGGCAAAGCATAACTAGGACTAAGGTTGAGGCTGAGCATTTTAGTAGGCACGCTCTGGTTGACTTACAGCTACTGTTTGTTCTTATTGGCAGTAGTAGTTGTTGGGTTGCTTAAGACTAGTAAATATTACACTTATCACTAGGTGTCAGAAATGGGTGCTCTTGTGTCTTCTGTTTATTGTAATATAGTAGTTATATATAGCTATTGGCTTTTACAATGTCTTCGGGCCTTTACTTAAATAGTTTCTTAGTTTTCGTAAGCGTTTTAGCTGATTTTGCCTACCCAAGCAAACGAATCTGGACTCTCTTGCGACTCTGGAGGAACATGAACCAAAAATGTGAAACTCAAACGAAAACGGGGTAATCGAGAAACGATAAACGCTGGGCCTAACTAACGCTCACTACGCCACTAACTGCTGCTTTACTGATCGGTTAATTAGTTAAACGGTTAATCGGTTTGGAATTCCACAGTAAAAACATAACAAAGGAATAGAAGAATAGAGAATTAAGATGAAATCAACGAGTAGTAGTCACAACAGAGGTTAGTAGAGGACACTTCAAACACAATATATATATATGTTAAGATGGGGGTTGGTTCGGTTTCTGGTTAGTAGCACAAGTTACGGTTAGCACTCGATAAAGTTATATTGATAAATATATATATTGGTGAAGAAGGAGTAGAAGTAGAAGTAGACGGAAAAGAACACAAAACTTTTGCTGGGTTTTAAGGTGCGACGGATATGCGCTAACCCTTTGTTTTTTAATATATATATTTTTTTTTGGAAACACACAAAATGAAAATACGTTTACGAAATTCATTACGACAAACGCAAAACGGTTAAAAGTTCAGTTTGGTAAAAATGCTTGTTAAAAACGAAAACAACAAAGAATATGGTAATGTGATTATATTGATGTTATAATTGATTTATTTTTTGCATATATATATTTATGTTTTATTTGGTTTTATGATTTTGTAATGTATGGGGGTACCTGTGGTTAGGTTTATTTCGGTCGCCCTCTGCCTGTGTCCCAAAACTCGGAACTGCGGTAGTTCGACCTCACTGCTCATGCCAACACTACTCAGTCCATCTCTCCAGAAATATCGGATATCTCGCATCGTGTAACCGACTTCATGTTGTTGTTGTTGATTGTTGATAGTTCGAACGTTGTTGTTGAAGTTGGAGTAGTAGTAGTTGTTGGATTTGATGTTGCAAAAAGGGGGGCAGTAGTTAATTAATTGATGTTATTTGTTTTGTTTTGTTCTGTTTTGGGTGTTTTTGGATTTAGCTTGATCGGGGACTTTTCGCACACAGAATACTTAACTGAAGCACTCGGAATAAATAATACAGACTTAAGAGCTAGGGTTCTGTTTAATATAGAGTCTTTGTGTTTCTGTAAGGCAAGTAGGGATGTATATCGGAAAGAAAAAACCGATATGATGTCGAAAATATTGTATTGCAATTAATATTGATATACGATTTTCAGATTTAGAATTAAATGAAAATATAATATTGATTTGTATGCATACAAGAATTTAAAATTTTAAACATTTCAGTTACAAATTCTACATTAATTGAGTGCCCAAAAAATCAGGTATTATATCGATATACATATCGAATTTGGTGATTTCTTAAGCCATTCCTAGTGGCGAGTTGTGACACAGAATATCAGGGACATAAATGATATGCATACTGAACGTATGTACAATATAGTTAGATCTTAAGCAAAAGCGTGCTGTGTATGGGGACTGACTTACATTAAGGCATAATACTAGACTTAGGCTAACAGGGGCGTGAGGGGCAAAGTCAAAGGTTACGCATATTCATAAGATCTGGTGGCAGATCATCAATCAGTATTCAGGGTGTGTGTGGAGCCTTCTGCGGTTGCTGAAATTGAGAAGGCGACCGAAAACCAACCAATCTTCTTCATGAATTCAGCGCCATGATATCGTGAACTGTTTGTTGATCGTGAATATATAGGTACTGATAACTGGTTGATTGCTGTTGGGTAATACATTCGGGTTGATTCTGATAAAAATGCACATGAACTGGGTTTACATCTCAGTGACTCTTTATTTGGTTGAACTTTTTTTTGTGGGTTCAAAAAACAAATATATAAATGACCGAGGGTGGAGGGGGGGCGGGGGACTGGAACTAGTTGAATGAGAGTTGGTTGTGGTTTCATTTGATTTTGGTTATTGGTTGGGCGAAGGGACAATTTTGGTTGAACAAAATATGCACAACGAACTGAAAACAGACATATTTCAAATAAAAATCAAATCTGCCGAGAGAGCTAAGCCCGAATTAATTCCTATGACCGCAAAGGAAACCTGAAATTAAATTCTTTACCACCTATAAGCTCTGCCTAAAGACAATTCAATTGTATTCAATTCGATTTCCTGCCCTCCATTTGTTGCAACATAATTGCTCTGTTCACAATTGACATCAAAGGCGTCTTAATTGCTTTTCCTCAATCGAATCGGGGTTGTGTGTTAGGGTTGTGTGTGTCTCTGTATCTGTATCTGTGGCACTTAAAATTTACTTGCTTGCATTTTAATTGTTTTCGGTTTGGTTTCTTTCACATAAACTTGTTTTCTAATCGATTTTCTGCCCACACCGAACAAACAGCGCACGGCCTTTGCTTGAGAGTTGATCTAAGCTGAATTGAGTTCGGCTTTCTGGAGTGGCCAAAACGGAGTGCAGACGGTGGCTGAAAGGTGCAAGGCTATTTGGCTGAGAAATGGTAGAGAGGCAAAGCAATTGACAGCACTGGAAAATGATTATTTTAGGGCCAAAAACACCCTATTTTGGCCACTCCCCAGCCGACATTCTGAATGAGTTGTTGTTGTTCACACATTTTGCTTTGTTCACATGGTTTCTTTCATCGTTTTCTTCTTCATTTCGTTTTTGACAATTTTCATTATGGCTATTATTATGATTATTGTTCCTTCCTTGTAATTATCATTACTTGGCTAGAAATATGTGGCAATTCAGATCAAAGTACTTACAGCTTTCGATTTCAATGTGGCACAGCTGGCGATCCATTGGGAAATATTGTAGATTCATCGGACACGATGCGGTGATAGTCAATCTAAAAGGGTTAAATCACATTTTTTCGGTTTGGGAAAGAGAGAATATTCGATTAGTAAGTGGTTCATTGGTATCCAGGTGAACATCAACAAACAAACGAGCAGAGGGTTCAAAAAATGGCAATCTATTAAGTTATTTACACACAACATTTACGGGGGGGTTTTGTTCTTGGGTTCTTGGGGGCATATCAAGTCATTACATACAGAGCGAGTTCAATTGGATATGAGCTATATTCGATATATATAATTTTGCTGCTTTGTTTTTGGTAAGTGAGAGATACTTTGAGTGGCAGTTTAGTTGTAGATAGTGAGGCGATATTGGCTCTTACGCAGGGTATATATGGTAGGCTTTGGCTTACTTAATAGTTCGTTGAATTAATTGCGGCTTGGGGCTACGAAAAATAAACGCTAATCATACTTATTTGCTTGCTTTTAGCTACGGCTGTTGCTTGTTCATTCATTAGGTGGCACCTGGGGTTTCGTTGTTGTTATTATTGCGATTTTGGACAGATTCTTGTTTAAAGGTAGTAGAAAATAGAGCGCCCAGTACCCAAACCTTTTTGCGGTGTCAGATACACGATAGTCATGCGATAACCGGAATGCGATGGATTCTCGATAAGCGATTAACGATTAGCGATTAACGATAGTCGATTACTGATTGCTGATTCTTGTGGTTTGTTGTGAGGGATATAGATATATGCGTTTGTATTTATTCATGAGCCACTCAGTTGGGGATGTGAGGGACAGAACACTTCCATCCTAGCGATGGTATGGAATGAGTCATGGTTTCACCAGCCAATCAAGTGAACATATACATATAATGCGTTTGGGTAAACATTTAGAATATCTTTACGCGGATATTGTTTTCAAGAAATAACCAATCTAGTGAAAATTATAACGCAAAATTATTTTTTATTCTGTGCAATCAATATCGCGGAAAGTGCAGACGGTCTCTTGCTTTTGTAATCGATAAATTCGATAGCAGCGATAGTAAATTTTCTTCTCTAACCGATGACTTTCATGAGGTTTTCAAATACTTTACGGTTTTCAAAGACAATCGCTCGAAATTTGCCAACTTTCTTTCACTTTCACTTGCCAATTGAACTCACTTGATTAGTTTTAATCGCTTGGAAGAAAACTTTTGTTTCGTTCTGTAGAAATTTTCCATTTTCATTTTAGAGTTAGTAAATTACAACATCGATTTATACACACACAGAAAAAAAGTTAGTTGCAAAAAGGGTCAAAAATGATAATTTTTGTAACGAAATCTTTAGAAGGTAGAGTAGAATGTTGGAAGTATTTGCTGTTTAATTTTTTTTTGTTTTTGGTTGAAGGTTTTTGGTTTAAGGTTTTAGGTTGTTTCTTTTGGGTTTGTTTTTGGTTTTGATTGTATTAGGGTTAGTTTGTAAAATAGTTAAATACACATACACATATACAGACAATTAAAAATGTTTATTTTTGCGCTTTCATTGAGAGCTTAGAGTTTGGGAGTTGCAGTAGTTGAGTTGGTTTTTACCTAATACTTCTTGTTATCGATCCAGAATGATGCACACGTATGAATTCATTACTGGTTGTTGCAATGTGAAAATATGATTGTTTTTCATTTACAAAAAAGGTGTCAGGTACCCAAATATTCTTAATGAACTCTGATCCAACCGATAGTGTTTCTACACCAGGTCGTTTTCTATACGCTAAACGAGGATCGGTCCAAAATTGACGAAAGTAAAAATCCAATGTGAAGTCCTATTTAATTCACAATTCGATTCGATATCGATTTCGATTTCGGTAAAGAGGGGGAAAGGTAGCAAAAAGAGATTGAGAGGTTATATCATATTAGTAAAAGTTGGCAGTGATCACTTATAGTTCTAGGTAAACTAAACGGCTATTAACTAAAAGTATTGTGTGTTTTCATTTATTTTGATCAACTAAAAAAAATTCATAGATAGGATAGATTGGGTAGAGAAAATTCGTGGAAACTAGGCGGAAAGTTGTTCTTATTATTGTTTTTTTTGGCACAACAGATACACTTAACGAACATACAAGGAAAAGAACTTGCGGCAAATGGAAACCAAGGAAAATTCATAACGTGCAACAATTTTCTTTAATAATTTTTTTTTTTTGTACAGGACGACAAAGGGATATAGGGCATGCATAACATCGAATTGAAACTTTTTACAGCTTGTCTTCGTGGGGGACGGACTAGGGGTGGGACGGTAATGAGATCCTCAAAAGTCATAATAAAGGAGGAAAGGAAAAGTACCGAAAGAAACAAATGAAATTAAAGCTTATTTACAGTAGCAATTGGAGGTGGGGGGTTATGGGGATCGTAGGGGTAAGCATATAAGTAGTACGGAAACCTCTCACAAATATTCGTATGGATTCGTTGCTGTGATTGTGAAGTAGCTTGGCTTTTCTGGCTACTAAAAGGGGGCTTGGGTTATTACTAGACTACTATGGCATCTATGGCAACAGGCTGGCAGGTAGTTATTGGTACGCTTTATACAGTATATCGTTGGCTCTTTTTACTTTGTTTGTGCCTCGAAGCTAAGCGTTCTGGGATTGGTTTAGTTTGGAACCGGATTCGATTGGGGGTTTGGTTTGGATTTGAATTGTAAAACGACAAACAATTTGGCTGTGTTTCAGGCTCTGTTTGCTTGTATCTGGTTCTGTGTGTTTGTGGGTGGGTCGGTGGGTGGTGTGTGTGTGTGTGGCTGTGGCTGAGTATGGGTATTGTTTCTCGGGGTCGGGGGGCGGATAAAGACAACTACTCGAGTTGTTGTTTCTCTCAGTCTTGCATATCATTATCTTCAAGCGCGTCACGTGGCCGACAAGGAACCAAAAATTAAACGGAAAAGCATGTTAAGGTAAATGTAAATGTAAATGTTAAAGGTAAATGCAAATGCAAATGTAATAATAATAGTAGTTGTAGCTGTAGCTGTTGTAGCAGGTAATAACATTTGTAAGTAGTTATAAATATTTATAGAGAGGAGCGCACACTGCTTGCTTTTTGGGTACTTTTGCCGAGTACTTTAATGCACGCTGATGTGCCTACATGGCGTATACGTATTTTCTATATGGCTACGTGTATTATTTATGCTGCGAAAATTGCACACGGCTCTCGTGGGTTGCTTGTAATTTGTTTGTTTCCTTGGCGTTACTCGCTTTTTATATATTCGGGAATTTAATATGTAATATAGTTTTTGCAACTAGCAGATTTGGTTTCCACTCGGTTCTTGGCACGCCCAAAACAAAAAACTCAAACACAAGAATGTTAACGAGAACGAAACTCAAAACTCAAGCGCAATTGAAAACGGAAATTAAATTTCGTGTGGATTATGCAATTTTCATAACTCTGTTGGCGTTTCTCTGGTGGGGCGTTTTTTCTCTATTTGTTGCAAAAAAGGGTTCTGTTTGGAAGGGCGGGGGGTCAACCTGGATTTCTATTCTTATTTTTATATTCTTGGCACACACACAAAATCAACTCTAAATACGGATACTTATGTGCATGGCGGTTTATATATAGATGGTTCACAATTAAACCCCAAACGTGAGGGGGTCTATCGAGTTGTTTGTATTATTTTTATATATCTCGTTATACCATTTACAATTTACATACATATATATATATATATATATATATCTGTTTGTGTGTGTGTGACTGTGACGGGTGTGTGTGTGTTGTGTGTATTTGCTCCTTGTTACAGTATTCCTTTTTTTTCTTTCTGCTGGTATTTGGATGTAACCTCATGTCATGTTGATTTTAACTGCCTCTCTGCTCGCCTGAATTTGGATTGGATTGGATGGGTTGTCTTATGTAAATTTGTCATTGTGTACACTGAGAGAAAAGTCCTAGACCCAGGAATTCTTTATTTAAGAAAGTGCTTGGAAAAACTCCTAAATCATGGTCAAAAAGTAGCCTTGGTATATCTATAATTATTTAATTTTAATTTCAGAATATTAAGAAACACCTTGCTTCCTAAGTCCAGAATTTTTCTCAGTGTTTCTGTTTCTGTATCAGTGTCTTTATGTGTGTGTGTGTACGCGGGCTGTTGTTCTTGTTTCGGTTTGGCATTGGCTCAGTTTATTTTTGAATTATTTTCATTAGCAGCGTAGCAATTCTGTTTTGTTGCCGGGACCCAAAATGTGGAAATGAAAAATTGTCATGTGAGGAGAAATGATCGGGCTGAAAATGAACATGTTATTGTTGTTATTCTTGGCGTGGTTCTTGCTGTTGTTATCCTTGTTAATGTGTTTTCTTTAGTGGATTGTATATAGTAGTGGCAGTGGCAGTGGCAGTGTGTTCGTGTTTACGTTCGTGTTGGGCATGTTATTTTCGCATAAATTGATTGCCAAAGCCAAAACGGTGCAGGTGTTGGTTCATTTATGTCATACGAACATTTCCTTAAGGTAAAATTGTGGCATTTTCAGAGCTGCGAGACCATAGAAATATTTGAAGTTTTCAAACCTCTAAAAAGTGTGTCTAAAAGTATGCCACATGTTTGTGCATTGTGAAGGAGCCAAAGTACAAAAGTGTACTAAGTAGCATACCATTGGGCACATTTTTAGGAGACATTAAAATACCATTTATTTCCACAGTGCCTCTGAAACGTTGCAGCAGGAGTGCAGCAAAATCAGTGTATTAATATGTGTTGTAATGAGTTCCTCTTAGGTGCGATCTTGCAACTTTCTCAACGAATTATTTGGAGTATCTTTGAATTTTCGTGTATGCCAATTGAGTTGAATTACTTGAATATTGCAGATTCTCTCTTTTTGTCACACTCATTTCAATTTAAGAATTATATGATGGTAAGTCAAAAAAGGTAGGTAGAGTTCCAGTGATGGAAAGATCAATGACAGAGTTTAAACCAAAACAAATGAGTGTCTTCTGAGTCCTAGAATTTGGAAATTATTTACCCCACAGGTTGTTTCAATCGCATATACTTTAGTTTTAATTGAAAATAATTTGAAAAGCTGTTTGAAATACTTGAAAAAACACTAAACCAATAAGAACGTGCGACGTACACAAAAAAAAAAATTGATAATTTCATAAAATTGTATAGTAAATTTTTATAAAATAATTTGGAAATCCAATATTATTTATTAGAATATGAAATTGAGGCTTTTAAAGTATAGTTTTTTGGCCATTCCCCGCTAAAGAAAATATAGAAAAAAAGTATACACAGAAACAGGCATAAATGAGTAGTAGTTGTCCCTTGTAACATGTTTGTATGTCAAGTCCATATATCGTTTGACGAACACATCGACACCGAGCTTGATTATATGCTATATATATGCTGTGTGGATATTGATATTCATTCATATTCATCTTGTTTTAACAAATACGCATGCGCGCAGCCTCTGTCAATGGGACTGCTGTGAATAATTCGAATTTAGTACTTTTGCATTTGACCAGATCACAACAAACAGAATGACGGTTATATGAGATTATAGATATATAGTGGATATATGAATATGGCATAAATATCTCTCGTTTCTCTGGGGTGGGGTGGGGGCCCAACATTGTGTCAGTGTATATGTTGGTGTGGCATGTACTCGATGAGGCGATAAATGAAGAATTGGACAGGGGATGTTATTGTGATGTTATCGATTAACAATCGACAGATAAGGCATTGAACAAGAATCTTTTTTATCAGGGAAATGTCGATAACGTTGACATAATATCGAAAATAATATCGATAGATTTGTCGTTACATTTGTCAACCCTAACTTAGTTCGATCTTTCTCGATATATCTGCTTTTCGTGAGAATCCTGAGATGGGTATGCAATAAAGGCAAAAAAAACAAAAGGAGCGAAATTAAATGAACGAATCGAAGTGGCATTTCAAAGCGACAGTTTAGAAACCGCAGATAGAGAGTGAGATAGACAGAGTGTGGTAGAAAGAGAGAGAGACTCGTCTCTAAGATAAACACCAAAATGTGTGGAATTTGGTTTCTGGTAATTTCGATGTAAATTTATAGATGGAGTACTTTGTATTTTTTTTCGGTTTGCATTGTTCTGGCTGAGAAGCATTGGATTTCACAATTTCAATAATGAAACAACAAACAATATGCGAACATCATGGCCTATTGATATTAACATTGAAACAATAAACACAAAACGAATATAGTATGCAACACGGGAATTTTATATTTGGCAATGAGGCAAGTCGACTGCATTGCAATAACAATTCGTTTCACACAACATTTAATTTGTAGAACTTTGTATATATTTATATTGGTATTTATGTATATAGATGTATTTATATACTGCATATATAATATTGTTTTTGGGTGGCTTGCAGTTTGCTTTCAATGTTCGAAACAATCAGAATCGTAAGTGAATCAAAGTAATCGTAATGAATTTGTATGTCTTCTTGCCGATGTTTGGGGAAATCAAAAGGGTTAACAAATATGCTAAGACACAAAATGATCTTTAAGCAACAGAGACAGACATAGAGAGAGAAACATATAGTGGGAGATAGACAGAGATATGTATTTATAGAGTTAGAGAGAGAGACAGAGAGAGAGAGAGAGATAGAGAGAGAGCGAGAGATAGTTACAGGTAAGAGGTAGAGAGACTGAGAGAAATTAAGAAGTATACGAGTAGATTTATGAATTTTTTTTGTTTGCTTTTACGGACAAAAATTAGGAACATTTGTTTGTATCTGTTGTTAATTGTAATTTAATTATTATTTTTTGTTTTGTAGTTTTTTTTTTTTTTAATATTTTTGTTGTTGTATTTGGTATATATTTTTACGTATGTACCATGAGAACTTCCGAAACCGAACTGATACTGAGGACATACATTGTGACGCCAACCTCCACAGGGGGACCTGCAACATATACACACACACGGATTGATGGAATTTTCATTTTGCGTTTGGTATTGGTATTGGTATGGTTGTTGTTGTTGTTGTTGTTGTAGTTGTCGTTGTTTGGTAGTTGTTATTCTGTTGTTGTAGTGGCAGTGGATGTGTCTAAAACCCAAAATATATATATTAAATATACGAGAACGGAAACACACACACAGCGATACGGGGAACAATGGACGCAGTATGCGGAGTACGCAGGACATTCTGTTGACACTTTTCGCTGCCTACTTTCGAGCGCCCTTCCCTGGGCTCGACATCGACATCGACATCGTCGGGTGCTGTTTAATTTCCATTAGCAAAATTAAATATATAATGTACGGTTAACACTTAAACTGGCAAGCGGTGCTTTGCTGTTGCTCTGTATTTTAATTCTTTTGTATAATTGTTTTCTATTTTCTGTTGTTGTTGTTGTTTTTGTGGCTCTACTAAATTTGTGTTTGGAGGCTTTTGCTTCAGTTGATTGCACGCGCCGAATGAAAACCAAATCAGTAACTACTCTAGTTTGCTTTTTGTTGTATACATATATTTTAATTAGCTCAGCTATACGAAAGAGTTGCAGTTGCTAATAACAAATGCGCCTAGCAAATAAATATCTTTGGTAGCTAAATGTTAATTGAAGTGAATTAGCGGATTTCACACACCATTTATTCAGTTTGCATTATTTTGATTGAGAGATTGTTTTATATATATTATATGTTTTGTTTTTTGTTTTTTTTTGGGAATTGCGATTTGATATCTGGAAGCTTTGAATGAGTTATGTGGGCCTATAAAAAGAAGAAGACAAAACAATACGCATGAAGTGAGAGGCACGAGATTCGCTAGGTTTTAGTTTATGTTTTTGGTTTTCCGGAAGGATTGAAATGGTTGGTGTTTTCATTTATTTTTTATGTTGTTGGGACTGGCGTGTGTCTGTGTGAGTGTGTGTGTTTTTTTTTTGGGTAATTTCGATGTGCTTGGCCAATTAGACATACACAAACACACACAGAGGTAAAAGTGAACTGTAGTGAGCACAGAAGGAAGTCATTTCGTAGAGCTTAAGGAACATAAAAAGCTTTTGCCAATCGTTGGTTTCGATGGAGAGAGAGAGAGAGAGAGAGTAGGAGTTGACATTTAGTTTACAATGTGTTTACGATGCTGAAGAGGGGGAGAATTCGAGGTGGGGTATCGTAACATTTTGCCCTACTAATTCTGAATTCTGGCCTCTGGCCCCTCGTATCGAGTCAACGCAGCTCCTAACACACACAGGACCTTGACTCAAGTATTCATTTCGGAAATGAAATCAAATTCAACTGTGGAACAACAAAAAATAAAGGAAGGAAGGAACAACACACACTTAAACACAGCGGCTATAAAACGAACTAAACATTCGGAAGAGTTAGAGCTTGAAAGATTTAGTACCAAAGGATAACTGATAAGGAAACAATACGTTTGTGAGCGGAGGGAACGATATTATAGGGTGTGGATAAGATTCGCAAATAACACTTTCAACTGGTGTACTTTGGTCAACGGTTAGAAATAATACAGATCGGTCTATCTAGGGATAAGTGGGGGAAGTGTTTGCAGATCAGGAGAGAGATAGAGATCGTACAAAGCAACACGGGAAATGAGAAAATCAGGAAATCAAGACTTGTGAGTGTGTAAGTGGTGGAGAGCAACAAACTAATGCGTTTAGTGGTACGGAAAACAAAAACTCTTAAATGAAAATATAACTCCAACAACAAAGACCAAAGACAGAGAGATAGAGTTAGGAGTTAGATAGTTAAGATAATTAGAGATAGAATGCGAGAGAGCGCTTATACGGTAATAGAAAGGTACAAAGTTCAATTAGTTTGTACCATTTTCACTTCTGAGAGCGAGCTGATCGATAGCACATACATGGTGACTCCGACTTCGACAGGAGGTCCTGCAAACACGTATGTTTTAGTAGGTGTTACATAGCTGGTTTATGTGTGGATAAAGGTTAGAGTCTTAATGTTTGTTTCTTATAATGCCCGCTGCGCCTCAACCGCCCTACATGGTTCGCTTCGATATCCCTCGATATATCGCATACAAATATCTTGTAATTTTTCAACGGGCTGTGCCCCCATTTGCGTTTCGTTCAGGTCGCGTTGCGTTTTTGGGTAAGTGTGACTGGGAATAGCTACCATATATATGTATATATAGGGATGGGTGTCCAGAGATTGGTCTACTTACCACCGTAATTGGGTCTTACTCTTTTGTCGTAACTAACACTAAAGGAGTCGAGTATAGCGGATATGTTTACGTCACCCAGCATGCTGCCACCGCCAGTTCTGTGGAGAGAAGGAGTGAGAAGGAATCGAGGTTTCATTTCATTAGTGCGTCCCTTTGTTTTCCGATTTAACAATAAACAATGTAAGCCATTTGTCAGGCCGCGTAAATGGAGTGTAAAACTATAACGGATGCACGGATGTTCGCATCGTAACTCTTTTGCAATGAAAAGGGGGTTCGTTCCTCCCTTTCAGTATTTGTTTAATAATTATCTTGGTTATCGATTGATACTGATTCTGTTTAAGATATTTGTGTTTTCAAGCAACCTCATTAATCAGATTGAAGAGTTTATATATATATTTAAAAAAATTATTAGGTTCTGTTGGAAAATGTTATTATTAATAAAATAATAATAATAATTTAAAATAATATTAAATATATCGATAAGTTCTCCCGACCTATCGATGCATTTTGAATTGATTTTTCGATTGACGAAATCCCAGATTTTCTCAATAAAATTAAAAACTAAAATTTAAATTTTTTATATAAGATTTATCGATGAGTTCTCTACAATTTATCGATCATTTACCTAATACTATTTGCATTATCTGCTTTAAGAAATAATGCGGAATATATTCATGGAATATTAACAAAGCCTGGAAAAATATATAGATAAATGTAGGATACTGCAAAATTGATTATTTATCGATAATTTTCCGAGATATGTTTAAAATAATTCTTTCAATTTTCTTTTCTTTCTTTTCTGTGAATAAATTTCTATTGTTTTTAAAATTTAAAAACTATTTATATAAAATATATTTAGATAGGGAGGTTCCCCTGTACTGCGTGGCACAGACTATTTGTTGCTGTGCATCACTTCCATACGGCACGGCGTTTACGGTGTGTGTGTGTTTGCTGTGTGCGAGGCAGGGACTTTCAGCGCTTCCTGGAAAACCAACTCAACTGACAGTCGACACAGACATTGCGCTGGGCGGCCTGTCGGTCGGTCGTACGGTCGGTCGTTGCAGGTTAAGTGCTCATATGGCACCGTGTCTGTGTGTGCTACTTTCGCTTTATGCGGCATCAAGTGCGCCCCCGACACGAGCGTTTGTATGTAATATTTATTGCATGTGCCTGGCAATGAAGGCAGGCACAGACATACACATACATTCGCCCGTGGCCCGTGGCCCGTTGCCAGTCGCCAGGCACTTCAATGCCTGTTTATTTGCGTCTATTCTACGCTAAACTGTGCTATTAAAGCGCGTTTGTTGTTATTCCAACTCTGCGAAAGCCATTGGATACACAGCGCTCGGCGCAGGACTCAGGAGGTCTCGGGAAACAGGACTCAGGACACAGGACTCGGTACTCGGGCGGTGTGTGTGCGTGCTGTGCTGTGCTGGTGAGCAAAATCACAATTTAATAAAAGTTGCGCCTGCAAATAAACAGAAATCCCGACTTTGTCTCTTGGCGTGCGCCTGCGCGTTTTCCGGCAATGAGTGTCTCTTCCTTTGCCTTTTTTTTTTGCTTTTTGGCTGGCATGTGTCCTGTTTGCCTTTCATTTGTATCGGGGATATATTTATGTGCGCGGGTTTCAGTTCTTTTCTTTATTATTTTTTTTTTGCCCAATTTGCACATTCGCAAGTCAATTGTTGTGGCTGATTTGCTGATTTGATGCGATTTTAATTTTGCAACTCACAAAAGTCGGCCATCATTTTTGTAATCAAGCCTGGGCGTGCCGCAGCCCACTCTGCACACACACACACTCTCTCTCCGCTCTCCCCCGATTCTGCTCTCAGCGGCTTCGCTTGAGCTTTAACCCAAGTCGATTGCGGGCCATTGTGTATACGCAGCGTGGGCATCAAAGCGAAAGCCGACGGCAGAAGCGGCAGAACTGGCAGCCTATTTATAAGTGTGTATGAAAATACCGCCGCATAGAGTGCGGTTTTATTTTTTGGGCCCTCTTGTCTGATGTTGATAATGAAAAAGTTTTGATTGCTATTTGATTTGAGTTTTTGATTGGGTGTGTGTACAATGCTGCGTATGCGCAATATTCATTTTTACGGGCTAGTAGCTACGGGCTACCGGCTACGGTCCACAGTTACGGCTTCCCAACACTTTCCGCTCTAGCCATTAAAGTTTAATTTATGCCCTGCTGCTACTTTTGCTGGCAGGTGCTGTCAATAAGTTTTTGACAGCCTGCAATAAAAATTACTTGAAGGACACGCCAAAAACTTTGCGATTGCCGCTCCGCTTCGCTTTTGGCCGCTTATGCCGCTCATGGCGCTCATGCCGTTCCCAAGGCGTAACGTGGCGTATACGTAATATGCAAATGTGCCTCTGCCTCAGCCAGGGGCTAAGTGAAACTAATATTATGCCCGACGTATTGTCAAATAATTTATGCAGCCCTACACTCACACACATGTGTATATATACTAACACACATGTGCTTGTCGTTAAGTGCACTAGAAAATGTCAATAGGTCGTACTTGAGGCGTCAAATATTTGCCTATTGATCGAGGGCAGCTAAAGAGCAAGAAAAAGTTAAGACTGGGACTGCCTTTAGGCCTAAACTGCTTTATATATAAATAATAGATATTAATAAAAAGACGAAAGTGTGTACAGACTTTTCTTTGATATATCTTCTCATTAAATATTAAATAATGTAATCCCTTTTAATAGTGTAACACTGAAGGAGTTCATTATTTTATTATCTATTCGTAATATTATTTTATTAATATGAACTATAATAAATCGTAAACTTTTTGTACCTCTGGAATGCTAAATATTTAGTACAAATATAGAGGTAAAAGCAATAAGAAAATGTTCTTTATTTGTTTAATAATTTATAAATGGAAGCCTCATAAATATAGTTTTTTTATTAAATTTTAAATTGTAACCGTTTATTATCATAATGCAATTCGTTAAAGACCTTCAAGATACTCTACAGATTTACAGATTATACCCAGAACGATTTCTGAAATTTCTAAAAATATTTGTAAACTAAATCAAGGCTCTTGTTATTACTTCAAAATTCACCTAAAGGAAAACGATTCGAACCTCTAGACTCTTCGTTCTTAAAAAACCTTCTAGTACCCAGAAAATAGCTTCAATATTATTTTTAATTAACCCAATAAGGTGTATATTTTTGCCCCGTGTAAGTATACATTTGTGCAGCTTGCAATTAGCTGCTTGCACGTAAGTAGGTAACAATTTTCGTTGTTCCTGCGCTCTCAGGACTCAAACAACGAAGGCGACTGCCATAAAGGAGCAACAACTAAGGCGCTGGCAGCTGCGGCAGGAGCTGGAAAAAAGGTCCTGAAGCAGAAGCAGGAGAAGCAAACTGAACCAAAAAACCAGAACCGTAACTGTAACAAAACCAAAATGCAAAGTCATGCGCACGACAGCCAAGCCCAAAACGTGTCGCCTCAAGTGCCACGCCATCTTATCGCTGCCCACAGTTTGTTGCCTTATCTTGAGGCACTGCACGTTTGTTGTGCGTGGTATATATATGTGTGTGTGTGTGTGGCTGGGTGGGTGTGGCTGGTTGGCTGACTGGCTGGTCAGTGTGCCAGTGCCACGGCGAGAGCAGTGGCTGTAAGAAATATTGTCGTTATTGTTTGTTGTCGTTCTCGCTGTCGCTGTCGTTTTTAGTGGCACTTTGAGTGCCAGCCATTACGTATACGCTGCGTTGGACACGCGCCATTGCATAAATTCAAGTGAAACGTTAAAACAAAGCGGAAATGCGAAAACTACTAGCAAATATTATCTTTCTTTTAGCGTTTTCGTATTCTTTGTCTTCATCTCCGCCGCTGTCGCTGTCTCCGTTTCCTCCTTTTGGAAAGTCTTGGCAAACGCCAACGCAGAGATAAGCAAAAGTTGGTTTAGGCCTTTCTCCTGCGCAGTAAAACACTGGCTCTGTGGGTGGCCCAGCCTCCTATTTTTCGTTTTTCCTTCTATTTTTTTTTTTTATCTCCGGGCCGAGTGTGAGTAAGCGTTTTTTAATAAAGTGATAACTTGATGCCTGACAGCCGCCTGACAGTCGCTAAAAATAAACACATCCGCTTAATAAGCCAGCAGCTAGCAGCTCCCGGGATACACAGGAAAGCCGCTTGGACATGGAAACATTAACTATTATGAGCTAGCCGAGCGAGAAGTTGGGCAAGCTGAGCCACGCCCCAGTTTATGGACTTGTTAAAGCCAATTTCAGGCGGACTGGGAATAGAATATAAATGTCACCGCAAGGGAATATATCCTGGTTTTATAAAGCCAGGAAAAGATACCAAAAATAGTGCAAAAGTTGGATAGTAAAAGCATTAGGAAACATAAAATATTTTTAATATTTTTAAAGATGTTTAAAAACTATTCTAGAGAAAAGTTTACCATTAGCTGTCTTTCTCCGGGAATTTATAAGAGAATCGTAAGCTTTTTAGAAGAAGTTTCCATTGGAAATCTATCTTAGTTTAGGTTTCCCCTTGGACTTTCTTTTAGATTTATCTTGGGAATCGTTTGGCCTTTTGATTAAATTAAGCTCAATCTCATTCCGGTTTCGAACTTATGCACCGGCTGAGCGAACGGGTTCGAGGTAAATGCATAAAAAATTGAATTGCATTGGCAAGTCCTTGACATTTTGCAAAAATGAACAGCGGACTGGCAGGCAGGCGAGAGATTGCTTAGGCGCGGATATCTCTCGCCTCCAGGCGGGCCAATAAAAATAGTTTCCCCGCTCGAATTGTATTTTCCGGGGCAAATGTGAAAAAAATTAGACTTGCCTTGTCCGGGGCTTTATTAAATATTTGAAAAGCAGATGGAATGGCGATTGCCAAATGGCAACGGCAAAGGGCAAAAGCAACGGCGACGGCAACGGCTGGAAAAACACAAGGAGGCTGACTGGCTGGCTGGCTGCCTGCCTGCCTGCCGTTTGTAGATATTTTCAATCATACTCAAAATGTGAAGGAACAACAATTTACGCTCAATGACACTCGACGGCGAGCTGTTGACGCTGCCTGGCCCTAGTGATGCAGCTACCCAGACACACACACACACGTACAGGCCGCAGGACGAACGAACTGACACGGACGAGCGGGAATAGTGAGGCCGAACGACAGGCACACATGAAGAAAAATAAAGATCTTATATCGAGGCAATATATCTTGGAAGTTTGTCTTGTCTTTCTTATTTTGTCTGATTGGGAAGGGTTTTGATGTGATTATTATCGATAAGGTTTCAATTGCCTATAATCGATTTATTGATATTTATTTAATAAGTTAAGTTAAATTTATATATACGCTTTAAAAGGTTTGAAAAAACAAGTATATTTGATATTTATGTTTGTGGTTACAAGTTGTATACCTTAGAAATCTTTTAAAATAAATAAATCGATTCTATCGATAATATAAGATAGAGTAAATCGATATCCGCTCTAGTAAATTAGATATTAAATCTGATTGAAGACGAAATGGCCAAGTTTTGTAAGATTTATTTTACAATCCCTTTAGAATCAAGGCAAAGAATTTCCTTAGAAAACTTTGTTCAAACTTTCTTGAGTGTCGTCATTTTTTTCTCTGTAAAATCTCCTTGTTGGACGCGAACCCGGGCGGTCTTTGCTTTTGTCGCTGCCACTTTGGCATTATCTGCTATCAATAAATTCCCAGTGAAGTGGGCACTTGTGTGGCAAGTGGAGCACAACGGGACGCCCAGCAGGGGTCGATGTTGGGGCGTGGCAGGAGCAGGAGCCGGAGCAAGCCCAGCAGGCCCAGCAGGCCCAGCAGCCCTTGCCGCACAGGAAGTGGCAGCGTGTAAAGTGAGCAAACTATGTCGCTCTGGCCTTTAACCTTTTTCCAGAGAACTGGAGCCGGAGGAGGAGGAGGAGCTGCCTGACGGTGGTGGGGAAATGTGAATGGGATTGGGGCTAGGGCCCTGGGACTTTGACTCGGCAAGGCTGTCATTTTGTGTTGCATACTTTGTGGCGGCGCCTGTGCAATGTTGCATGAAAAAGTAGCGTAAACTTTGCTCCGGCTTTGCCTTTTGGCCCAAATAAAAGGCACAGCTGCGTCTGTGTGCGCTGCCTTGGAGCCGGAGTCGCTTGACTTTTGCCACGACATTTTCGATTTTGGACTTCTTGTTACGCTATATACATATATACTATAATATAGCATAAGCCGTGCTCCGGCAACCGTAAGCCACATCATGCCACGTCGCGTGTATCTCCGTGTCCTCGTCTGCGTTCCCAGCACGCGATCTTGTAATCCCATAAACGTGCATTTGTAGCTCGAGTAGCTCCCGATGTCGTTGTCGCATTCGGACTAGGAATCGGCTTCAGATTCAGTATAGGAATAAAAATCGGAGTCGTGGTCGTACTCGGTGTCGGATTCTCGTTGCCCCCCGTATTTGATTTGCCTAATTTGCCAGGTTGCCATGTTATGCAAATGTTTGTGGCTCTCTGTGTAGCGCCTAAATATTTACTAATGAGCGCTAACCCAAAAAAAAGTGGAAAGAAAAAGCACAGTAACAACAGTAACAGCGGCAGTCCTGGCTCTGCATAATTTGTGTGATTAAGTTGACAGAACGCCACAGTAGCTGACAACTAATGCCACAATTGCGGCAATTTCTTTGCGTTGTCCGAATGTGTTGTCCGCGGTTGCGGTTTCCCGGGCTGCCCCGGGGGCTGGATGGTGGCTCCCCAGGGTAATGGCGGGCGTATTGGTTTAACGGCTGGCGCGTTGGCGCTGACAGCTGACAACTGTCAATTCGAGCAAGGACTCTCTCTTGGCACACACACGGGGTTTCCAAAAGCAAACATAAACATCGCCATCGTCATCGCCACGCCGACGACGACGACGACGGGTGAGTAATTACAAAGACCATCGAGTGGCAGTTGTCATTTTTCAGTCAGTCGCCGTCGGTCGGCAGCCAGTGGCTGCCATTTTAATGACTGCCACATGCAAATGCGACAATGACGATGTAGATATGGCCTAATAAATGGCCTGCACTTACTCAAACTGTCCGCCAGTCGGGCAACATTTATTCACTGCCGCACAGGTCAAGCAGGCTGTCATTCAGCCTAATTAGCGACCGGGCGACCCAGTGAGCCACCGAAAAACTTTTGAGCGCATTTTGCAGCAAAATGATTTGAATAATCATAAATTACCATGAATTATGGCCGCCAAACACAACAAAAACAGGTATAGCACGCACCTGTCGCCCATGGGGGCTGGGCTGGTCTGGTCTGGTCACTGCAGCAAAGTGTCAGGACGAAAACAAATTTATTGTTATAATAACTGGCCAACTGTAGTTGTAGCTTTTCCTCGTTTTTTTTTCCCCGAAAGTTTCCGAAAGTTCGAAGGGGTGGTTACATGTGGGCCTGGGCTTCATGCTAACCATTATTTGGCCATAATTTAATGCGAATTAGAGGCCAGCTCGGCCCACTATGATGTTATTAGCCTAATTGATAGTTGTAAATGTCACTAATTGAGTAAATGCCCATTGAATGGCCACCATGATGAGCTTGCATAATTATAGAGTGTGTGATACAGTGTGTTATAGACTGAATGGCAGTGTACTTGGCTGGGATATAATCTATTGCCCAATGATATGCATAAGATACCGCTCTCTCTTGCATCAGAAAAGCATCTTTGATTGATTGCGGGGCCAACAGTCAGCCTTCCATCAGATTATTTTATCATTAATTGGGGTAATATTTTCTGTTATTAAAGGTTGTTTTTCGAACACATTTTGAACTGTTCAAATGGGTTAATAGAAGCTATAGAAATTTATGACAATTTAATAAAATAAATTCGATAAATCACAGATAATTAATGCTCTACGAAAAATAATATAAAAACCTGCAGGATTATGTTTAGTTTAACTAATTATGGCTTTAGTAAAACCTTTAAAAAATAATAGCAGCTCTGCAGTATCATAATTTCCTAAGCTACTTGATTTTCCCACCAAACCAGATTCTTTTTTAAAAAGTTTTCAGCTTGTAAATCTAATAATAAAAATTTAAAAATAAATACTTACGCCGCCTGCACTGTGTGGATCCTTTTCTGGCCCGTCTCCTGGGCGATCAGGGCCATGTTGATGGCCAGCCAGATGGTCAGCAGCGGGGTACGGGGCAGGTTCGCCATCCTGGCCAACTTGTCTTGCATTCTTGAATCACTCATGGTGGTGCTGTGTTTGTGTTTGTGTGTGTCCTTGGTGTTGGAAGTTAAAGTTGAAGTTGAAATTTGAGGAGGGTGCGAGAGTTGCTTATTTAAAATGGCTGTCGTGGCTTTTCGTAGTTTTGCATTAAAAATTTGAAGTTTTCGTTTGTTTAGTTGGTTTTTCTTTAGGTTTTTTGTTTTCTTTTTTGTGTTTTGTTATATATTTTTTTTTAAGTTGCGTATAAAGTAAGTTGTAGTTTTGTTGTTCTTGTTGTTGCTGTTATTAGTCAAGGTTGCTCCTTTAGTTTGTTAGTTAGCTAGCTGGTTTCCCCTACGCGGCTACTCGGGCTTCTAGTCAGGGCTCTTCTTCTCCGTACTTCTCCGCTTGTTGAAGTCTCTCAGTCAGTGAGTTAGTTGGTTGTTTAGGCAGCGAGGCATTCAGTCAGTACTTCAGTGCATGTGTATGGGTGAGTGGGTGCTTCTTAGAGTGTGGTTCCCTTTGTAATTCCGATTCCGATTGCGATTCCTTAACCTCCCTTCGTACACTCCCTCCCTGTCAGTGGCAGTCTCCAGTCGTCGTCGTCGTCGCCGCCCGTCGATCTCGGGCCAGTGGCAGATCCTGATGCGCTTCCTCTTTTGCTCCCTTGCTCCTCCAGCGGCATTAATTGCTGCTGCTGCTCTCTGCCCGTAATCAGGTTACTTCCTGTCGCTTTTAGGGACTTTTTTCGGTTTCCTCTTGCCTCCTTTATTTACTTTTAATTACTTCTATCCTGACGAGATGTGTTGCCGTTGCTGATGAGTGCTGCTGCTGCTGTGTGTGTGTGTATGTTTGAGTGGGCGCTTTGCAAATTCCTTGAAATTGAGCCTTTCGTTGCCTTTCGTCCTGTGGGGAATCGCTGGTCGCTGGAGTGAGTCCGTGTGTGAGAGTGTGTCTGTATGAGAGTGTGTTGTGTTGTGTTTCAGTATGTTAGTCGAGCCCCAGCAGAGTGTACATCGTGATATCCCGCTACGAATCGCTCTGTTCTGCGCCGCTTCACCCGCTCACTCTGCCCGCTCTCTATGCGCTCATTAATAATTACAAAATATCCGCACTGTTCATGGCTGCCTCTGCCTGTGCTTTTTTGGGTTTTTTGGTTTCGGTTTTGGTTTTTGGTTTCTCCGATCCGGATACGGATTTTCTATTTTCGCCGAGTTCCGCCGTGGACTCAGTTTCGGTTTCAGTTGCAGCTCCCTATCTGAGTTTCTGAGTTCGTCATCCAATCGGACGCTCCATCTCATCGCTCGTTCAATATCGTTGTGGTCGATGTTGTTATCCTTTGAGTGCCTGCAACCTGCGCGATGTCTATGCTGCTGCTGCTGCTGCTGCTGCTGATGTTGATGGGGTTGGTGTTGCAGGCCACTGAGCTCATTTTATTGAATTCGATTGCTTGAGCTACGTCCTTTCGCCTTAACCTTTGGCATTGTTTGTTAAATAATGGTCACAGCGGCTGCTACGCTTCTCGGGGAACTATGGGACATATTTGCTAGATCTGAAAGTCTTATCTTAGTTCTTTGAGTTCAACACTGGAAGGTGATAAAAAAAGTAGGAGGAAATTGATTTATTAATTTGGAATTTTGAACTTGGTAATTGATTTCATTAATTTTAGAGTTATTATGTTTTTTTTTTTGAATAATTTATAGCGTAATATCTGAGAAAAATTTATGTTTTTGGGTGTATTAATTTCTTTTAAGTGTTTTTATTTTTATTTTTTTTTGTCACAAATTTCATTTAAATTAGGATTTTGTAATGGTTACAAATTAAATTGAAAGTTAAAGATATTTATTAATTGGTTACAAATGTATTTGGAGTAGACTTCGATTTAAATTAGTCTTTTTGGAAATTATATAGAGATTTTTAGGTCTATTTAAGGTATTTGTTAGTCCAGAATAAGAATTTATGGTAGGTTTAGTTTTAAATTTATTATTTGAGTTATTATTATTTTTATTATAAAATAGTATAGTCTTTTTAGTTGTTCTGATGTTAATCTTCACTTTTTATTATGTTTCACAGTTTTGTTTTTAACATTGCGATTTGTGCATATAATTATTTTAGTGGTGTTTTTAATTGCACTTTCAATAAATTTATATATTGTTTTATTATTATTTGTCTTATTTAAGAGCTAATTTCAAACTTGGTTTTTTGCTTGCAGTCAAGTGCAAAAATACATGAATTAGGGCGCGTCGCTCGCGTTTTGCTTGAAAATTTCACGCTATTGCTAAAGAACATCCTCACACTCGCTCGCTCGCACTCGCACACACACACACACACTCAAACTAATTTATACACGCATACATGAACAGCAGTCAGTCACACACAGGACACACTCACATCCACACAGACGAGGCAGACACTTTTGTATAGATTTTGTCGAGTTGCCGTTTCTTGGGGAGTCCTTTTCTCTGGTTCTCCTGTACCGTTACCGTACCGTCTGTGGGTCTTGCCAGTCCCGTTTCGTCCGTTACATTTTCTCAGCTGAGCGTTTGAAAACCGTTTGGCAGGACAACGCGTTGGCTAGCAGTCAGTTGGCCAGCTAGGAGCCGAGGAGCAGAGCAGCCGAGCAGGCGAGCAGGAGAGCAGCCTATACAGCGGAGAGAGGCGCCAGTGAGAGAGGAAATGCGAGAGAGAGAGAGAGAGAGTCGGCCAAAAATAGCCCGAGCCTGAGCCCAAGCCCAAGCCCAAGAAAGTGTGCTACGTTTTCTGCAAAGAGCCAGAGAGCGGGAGAGCCATTTTCTCTCTCTCTCTCTTGCTACTCTGTGTCTGTGCCTGCTTCTGTGTAAGTGTGTGCTCTGTTCGTGTGCACCTTTTGTGTGCTCTGGTGTTGCCTTGTTGTTATCCTTTCTGGCTTTTTGCAGAAATGTCACCGTGCACTCTCAGCTTTGGCAACCCCGGCAGTTACACTCTGTTTAGCATAAACGCTTGCTACTTGGCTCCAAAGTCGTCCTGTTCCTTCCCCCCCCTCCTATCCTCACCCATAGCTATCCTCTAGCTGTGTGTGTCTGTGTATTGGTTTTTGTTTTTATAAATTTTTTCGCATGTGCTTTTTCCCTAAGCACATTTGATTTGTATGCCACTTTTTGTGCGGCTCTCGCTCCTTTAGGTTTTTGTCCTTTTGCTAAATTTCTCGCGCTTTCCTGCACATTCGCACATATCTCGTTAATTGGTAAGCATGCGTTTTCCTTCTCTGAATTTTCTTGTGCCTTTGCCGTGATTGCTTTTTGCGGTATGCCGAGGAAAAGAAAGGATTTGTCAAGGCAACAACAGGACAGGACGGGAGTGGGGCAGGAGTAGGGGCCTCGGGGCCCGCCGAGCATTGTTTCATTCAGCCCGTTCAACTTGACAAAGAAAAGCGAGAGCCGGTATGTAAATTCCATATGCATATGTGCGCTCCGCTTTTCCTCCCTTTCCACCATGTTTTCCCCGTGCATGTGTGTGTGTGCATATTTTATATTCAATGATAAGAGTTTGACATTAATTAAAATGGCAAGAGTTGCGTGTGTGCGCTCTCACATTCGACATTTTACATTTCACTTGCAGCAAGGGGATATTTATGCCGTGCCCCCGTCAATGTTTTTTGTGAAAACGGCTTTTGTTTGGCTTGCATAAATACTTTCACATTGTATATACGAAACGACGACAGTTATTAATGAGTTTTGGCCCCGACCCCGTTACCCTTTCGCTCCAGCTTTCTGCTACATATTTGATGGCCCACAACACGGGTCCTTTGCTTTTAAATATGCAGTCCCCAACTTGAACTTGCATACTTAATGCGCCTGGCAACTTTCTAATTACTTAATCCGACTTTACAGGCCCCCACGTATTCATGGGCAATCTGGTCCTGGCCCTGTCTCCTCCGGCCTTTCCCCAAAATCTGATTAAGTATCCGCCAACTAAATGGCTCAATAAATGTAAAATTTTGGCGTTCATCAGAAATGGAAATTATGGATCCTTGAGTGCTCCCAAAACTGTGTTCAGTTACTTATAAAACTAGAAACCAATTGAGAGGAAAGTGCACGCTAAAAAATATTGAATATCAATAGCTATGAATTGTAAGTAAAATAATTAAACTTAGCAAAACAAATAAGAAACCAAGCTTTTCTCGAGTTTCGAGTTGCTTCGATTTGTTGTTCAGCTTTTTAATGACAAATTTTAATAAAAATGTAGTTAAGAATTTTAAATAAAATAATATCTGAGAAGCCAGATTTAATTGCATAGTTTTTGAAGTTGTCTTTACTTTATTTTATATTTTAATGTAGATATAATACTGAAAAGATCGATTTATATGATAAAATCAATGTTAAACTCTTAATATGTCTGATCAGTTTCTTAGTTCTGTATGTATTTTCGAGAAAATAATTTATTAAAATAAAAAGAAACCTGAACAAATTTTTTGATTACAAATATTACTTCATACATTTCAATAGAAAGATTTAGTCTTGTTCAAATTTAAATACATTTTAAAGTTAATTGCCCTCTTCAACTGTTTAAGTAATTTTTTTTATATTGTTATAAAAACCAAGTCTAATCTAAAATATAAAGATTTATGTTCAGAAAAGAAAGGATATTTCTTTCCTGAACATAAATCTTTATATTTTTCTCTGTGTCTTTTTTTTTTGTTAGGACAAGACGACGAGTGGCAGATTTCATAGTCAACTGCCATTCAAATATTCATGTGCAGGGCTGGAATCGGCTAAGACTTTAAGCCATTAACCTCGTGGCCGCTGTCATCATCAGGAGTGGAGCGACAGCCTCTCTCTCCTTCGCACTCTCTTGCTCCCTCTCTCTCTCCCTCTTTTGGGGCGGTGGGGGCACCAGCTCACACTGTCGCCCTGTTGATGTGTGGCTGGGCACGTTTTTGGCAATTAAAAGCATATGCGGGCTAGGCCGCCGCCTCCTTGGGGCTAATCAACGAGGCCGCCCCAACAATTTGCTTGAAAATTAAACAAAGCAAAGGGCAAGGAGGGGAGGAGCAGGCGGAGGAACAGGAGCAGGAGCAGCTGCCAAGCCAAGACGATGGAGACCACGAAGACGAAGAGGGCAGAGTGCCTACCACAAGCAAACAAACGAATACACACACAGACGCGTCTGCGAAATTCGCTCACCCACACATGCTCACTGGCACACACCCATACATACATACATACCACACACTGCAGGAGCAGCAGCAGCAGCAGCGGGAGCGGGAGCTGAAGAAACAGACTCCTTTCTTGCCACTGCCTTTTTTGTATTTATTTACAAGGAAGCTAGGGTTTTTTGCATTTATAACTACAATGTATTCTGGATTTTATTTTGTTTAATTAATCTGCACAAATCGCAATCGGTTTTTGGATTTCCCTTGCTTTTCCGTGATTTTCCACGCACTCTCACACACACTCGCGGTCACTCGCTCTCTATATATGCAAATATATACATAATATATAGTACACCCAGAAGTGTGCACAGTCCTGAAAGAGTTGCCAACAAATTGGTTTTGCTTTTAATTTCGCATTGGAGGTCACTTTGCTTGTAGAATTTTTAAGGATTTTTCGTTCCGGCTTTACCAAAATTAGAGAGGTGGAAAATGTATCTATGCCTGGGCTCTGAACAAAATTGTATCCGCTCGGCGTTAACGGCTCGACTCGACTCGACTCAACTCGCTCACGGACTCAGCTCGGGCGTGTTTGATTTTTTTGCGGAGACCGAGACCGAGACCGACTGGCACAGTGGCACTTACATCACGAAGCCGCGAAAATTCTGGGTGCGACCGGACCGGGCCGAGCCGAGCACCGCCGACAGGATATTCGCGCTCTCGGTCGGACTTCGGGTTTTGTGATTCGTTATTCGGGTTTCGCCTGTTGTTGGCACTGCTGGCACAGTTGTTGTAGGTCTCAGTTGGTTGCCCTGCTCCTGCAGCCATATCCTTTACACATATACACTCACACACATATACGCGGATTGTTGTTGGTGCAGGCTTAAAGCACACGCAACTGTTTCGCAGAATGTGAGTGTGTGTGTGTGTGTACCGTGCGGTGCTGTGCGCTTTGTGTACAACCGGGAATCGTTTTGCCTCCCACTGCCAACTTACTCGCACACAAATCAACATAAATCAGCTAAATCGTCAGGATACAAGTACACACACACATACACATTACACGTACACCCCGCCAAACACACACCACACACGCTCGCAGGCAAAGCACTGTATTAGTAGTAACATACGAGGGCTGAGCTGCAGGCCAAGCAGGGCTGGTTTGCATAGAGTGCACCGAGGACTAGTGGCTGGATCTCATGGCGTATGCGTAATGCAGTTGATGGGCAAATCTGTTTACCCATGACTGAGCAAATTTTGACTGGGCAAACTTCATTTTAGCCAGCTGGCGCTGATCACTGCAATTGAACTTGATGTTTGGCATGTGTAATCCAGCCTTATTGAAATATTAAAACATAATCTCGCCAGAGCCAGCTCAGCGTTAATTAAATAGTGCAGTAATTGCTGATGTATTTAACCCCTTTTCGTGCGGTCATTTAAACATTTAAGCAGTACTGTATTGTTGATAAATTTGGGAGCTTTCATTATATATATTAAAGTATTCTTCAAATAACTATATTAAATATTATATAAAAGTTTTCGTTTGTTTGTTTTGTTGAGAAATATAACGTGATTGGGACATGGAAACTATTTTGTCTTATCTTTTAATGAATCTATATAAATAATTATAAAATCAAGAAATAATATTCCAACATAATATTTTCTGTGCTGTAATCTAATTATACTTTTCTTTTATGATATAATTTTTATTTTAACTTATTTATCTGTTTAAATTCAAAGTAAAAATGTTATATATTCCATTTCAAGTGTATTCTATTAATCTCTTTTGTTTTTCATTTAACAAAACATTTATAAAACCCCTTCCTACTATCATCCTAACCGCAAAGTCAACCATTTTGATATCGCCACATGAAGGGTTAACGCATTTGGTTTGTCGCAGGCCAATTAATGATTAAAGCCCGTCCGAAACGACGAATCGAAAAAGATTTAAATGTCGCGCTATCTGCAATCTCAATGTATCTCCCGCTGTCATATGCAGTAATGGCTTTTAAAATATATATCGCCAGCCATTAAATACATTTCCGTTCAGGGACCGGTCCAATACACACCCATACACACCATATATAACAGAGTTAGCACACAAAACCGGTTGGCAAATGGACATCCAGGCGGCCATTTTGTGGCCACAGGACAACGATGTGGATGTGGGAGCTGCTGCGAGTCCTTTGCCAGCGATGTCAACCAAGTTGACTTTTCGATGCGCACTGCTGATTTTTTTTAATAAGCATAAATTTTGGCACGTAAAGCAATATGGGTAAGCCGCAGACAAACACACATTCGCCCAGATCCTTATACAGTAAGAAAATTAAGCGGTATTTTAAAGATTTTTGGGTATAAGATGAACTATTAATTAAATCTTTAAAGATATTGAGAAGATATGAAACAATGTGTTGATTTTGAAGTTATAATGTTAATATTTCCTTACAATAAATATACATAACTTTGAGATATATTAAGTATAACTAGATTTTGAAGGACTTTATTGAAAGTATCTAATTAGGATGTACATAGTTCTGCATTATCCTTATGTATAAATAGTGTTCAAGCACTTAAAACCCCTTTTCTACGATGCAACCTAAAATAAAGTTTCCTAAAATTGTATGTTTATTTTCCTGGACATTTTTTTATATTTTTCTTTCCATGTAGAGGCTCAGTTATAACCGTACTAACGCCTCCGACCTCTCGCCCCTCCATGCATCGAGCGGCGCAAATTGATTGAGTCTGCCGTTGTCATTTGTCGCTGTGGCGGTCCCAAAATTTATGAAAATGAAATGCCACGCAGCGCTTTTCCGCTCTTCCGCTTTTCCGCTTTTCTGGCACGTGTGTGTATGTGGAATCTGTGGGCCTTAATGTTAATGTGTGTGTGTGTGAGCCTGAGAGCCGTCTCAGGCAGCGTCAAATTAATGAAACACATGCAGAGCCGCGTAATTTGTCATTTCGACAAATTTTTGAATTATTTAAACGGAAATCTTAACGTCAGGCAGCCGCGATTTATGCGACTTTCGGCGGTTCGTTGAATGTGATTCCGAATGCGGGTGTAACTGTGACTGTGAATGTGAATGCGAATGCGAATGTGAATGTGTGATGGAATTGGATGGCGTTTTAAAGACGCCGCATAAAATTGCCAACCGAAAAATGCCAGCCAAGGCTCACAATTTCCATTTACGCGGCAGCAAGAGTGTGTGTTTGGTGTGTGTATAGTGTGTTTGTGTGAGCTCTGTTATTCCTTTCCCGTCTGGCAGAAGCTGTATGCATTATGCACACCCTGCAATCAAAGGGGAGGGGATATTTGACCATGATCAAAGGATGGGGTCTTCTATGATGACTTAAGATTTAAAAATGAATCATTTCTTTTTACATATATTTTTTAATATATATATCAAAATTTCGTTAAAGAAAAATTCAATTAAATTAGTTTTAAAGTTGCAAAAATATTTAAAAAGTTTTTTACTTAGTTTAAAGTTCATAAAAAACTTCTTTTTACCCTTTTTGCTTTACTTAAAGCCTTAAGATCAGTAGCTCTTGTTCTCTTCTCCTAACGTTGTGGCCTCTGGCCGCCTCCTTTGGCACTGGATATCCCCCAGGTTCGGCACTTTGGCAGTTCGGTGGCATTGTTGCTTGTTTCCATTTGCTTTTATGCGCCCGAAAAATGTTGGCTTTTGGACAAGGACGAGTGGGAGAGCGAGAAGTGAGCCGGGAATTGGGGGGGGAAGGGAGTGAGTGGCAGTGGGATGTGAATGTTGCTTGGCTTAATAGAAACGTAACTGCGTACAATTGCTGGCTGCCGTCTAATGGGGCACGCACACAGTCAGAGCAGAGCCCAGGACACACACACTGCCAGACTTTTCCACTCACACACATGAACTCATGCATGCTGCCACTGCCAAAAAAATGCTGCCTTATCTCATTTGAATGCGCCTCGAATACAGCGCGTTAGTTGCTCTGCTTTCCTCGTTTCCTTATTTATTTTTCCTTACTTTATTCTTTTTTATATTTTCTTTTTTTTTGCGCTCCCTTAGCCGCTGTGCGATTTCGTTTCGGCATTTGTTTTCATTCGCAACGATATTTGGTGCTGCTTTGCATATTTTCGCCATAATCTGTATTATCGACGATTGCGACGCAGCAGAAGCTAAATTATGGCCAACTTGGCGGGGAAATTGTTTCCTTCTGCCGAGATATTGTTTATGCAAGAGGGGAGGCCCTGGAAGGAAGCCCCCATATGGCATACTAATTGGGGCCGGGCGAAGATAAAGACCTATTGCCGCTAACAAATATTAAATATTTCCGCAGCCGCCTGCAAAATGTCACTCTTAATTGGGTAACTTTACATACATATATAGGCCTGTGTATATCTTTGGGAATACTTTTGTGGGGGGCCGTCTCCAAAGGAAATTCATTCCGCTTTTCCTTCCACTTCCATTTCTTTTTTATATATTTTATTTGACTTTCTCCTCTCGGATTCTCTCGCTTCGTTTCTGTTCTGCTCTTTTTTCGGGTCACTTATGCAAACAAAGTTATTAATTACACTTGCTGCTAGTTGGGGCGGCTGCTACTGCTGCTGCTGCTGCGGCGGCCCAAGGACAAATTAAGTGGTCACCAGTGCAGGAGCGACAGGGAAAAGTTGAAAACGCTGAAAAACTGGCTGGCCGAAAAATGACCGCGACCGTAGCCATTGGCCATCGACAAATAAAACGTAATGCCCAGCTACAAATTTGACCTAAAAAGATAAATACTTTTGCAAAAGTTTTGCTTTTGGCCAGGGCTTTTGCCTGTTTTTCGCCTTCGTTGTTCATTTTACGTGGCACGCGGCACACGTTGCGTATACGTCATGGCCGATTGCCTGCGTTCACGTTACGTATACGCCTAGTTCGGTTCAGTTCAGTTCAGTTCAGTTCAGTCTGTTGTTTTCGTTGCCATTTCTCCTTTACTGTTTTTATTTCTTGTTCCCTTTGTTGTTGTTCTTTTTTAAATTTATGTATCTAAATTGCTGTGGCACACAGAGCAGAGCATTTTGCATGGCCATAAATCGCTGGCAAGCCATGGTAAAAAAAAAGAGCGGCAGCGGCAGCCGCACCGAGTGCGCTAAAAATAAATTGTGAATAAATAATTTGCACTGCGTCATGTCAGAAATTTTAAACACATAATTAACCGCTTATTTAACCCTTCTGTTGGCCCCGTTCCTGCGCCAGATTACGCCGAGGTTGGATGCCATTGGGGGAATGGTGGTGGGGGAATGGAGAGCGGGTCGGGTCGAGGTTGGATGCTGCAGGGAGGCCACATGAGAAGCGCTGGAAATTCATTAAAGTTGTCTATGCCCGGGGCGTTCGCAGGACGACAATCGGGGCCAGCCCCGCAACAATGCCTTTTCTGGGACTGGGCCAGTAGGGGCAATGACGACAACGACAACGACAACGGCAACGACAATGTTCGAAACAAAAGCGAAACAAAAACACCAACAGCTACAGCAACAGTGCTCGCAACGGAGGCGGGGCCCTGCCATATTTCCATTTGTAAAACAGCAGGAGCCAGCGAGCAGCGACCAGCGACACAGGACACAGTTAGCCCCGAAACAGTGGACCGCTGATCGGAATACAAATTTGCTCCGCCACTATGCCATAATGGAGATAATTTATTTAACTCAAAATGAAGCGAGTTGATTAGGCGAATATTTTAGGACAGAGTCAGAGCAAGGATTTCATTAACATGCCAATGAGGTTTTAAATTAACTCGTAGATGGCTTAAGGAGATTTAAAGAAATTATTTTTAGAGTGTTAAGCTTAAAAGTATAATTTAAGGATTAATTTTTTGACATAAACTTAATCTGTTATATGTTTACTATGATGGATAACTTTTTCCGGGGAGCTTTTTATGTTATTATTAAAACCTCTGTACACTTTTAAGTTTTTTAATATTTTTCCAAGCTTACCTATGTTTATTTATGAAAGTTTCGTGTTAATCTAGACTTCTTAGGTTATTCACTTAATAAAAAAATTATTGTAGAGATCTAAACTTACTAATTGTAATATCTTTAGTAAAACTTGCAGTCAGTTCAAATTGTGGGTACTTAAAATTAATTTTTCCAAATTAACAACTCCAAATAGAACCTCTAGCTCTTTTTCTTATCAAGAAATTTCCTAAGGAGTTGTAATTTTCACAAAGTTCACTTAAGAAAACCCTCTAAACATTTCCCTACTAAGCACCACTGTGCAGCATAAGCAATAAATGTGTCTCTATGTCCATGTGAGTGCCAACTCTCTGCATGGGATAGGAAGGCGTTGAGAGGATGTTTTTTCCACTCTTCCTTCCTTTCGTTTCCACTCCCATTCCATGTCCTGCGATGATTCCCTCTACCTAGATACCCAACATGTGCTGGCTGCCGGTTCTGTGCTCTGCTGTGCCATCTTTTAATGTGCCATACATACACCTAACTCCGACATGGCCCGTTTCATTGCCCCATTCCCGTTCCAAACCCAATTCCTATCCCACTCCCCGTATGGTCATCATGATCATCATCAGCGGGATTGCCAGCGCCAGCTGCCGCCTCTTGATGGGTGGGCGTGGCAAGGACATGAACGCCTTTGCGCGCACTTAGCAGCTGGACATAGTGAAAAATGCATGTGCACAGCACAAAAAGCTCGAGGAAGAAGCGCAAGAAAAAAGAACAAAATATATAGAATAGCACACGAAATGTAGGCGACAACAACATTTTTTTTTTTTAGCTTTGTAAATGGAGCAAAAGATGGCACACAACAAAAATAAAAAAAAAAAAGGAAAGCTAGGGAGACAAAAAAGAAAACAAGCATGGAGAGCAAAACAAAATGGATGAAAAAATATCATTTTAGTTGGCACATTTTCTTTTTTTTTTGTTGCTTCTGCTACTGCTAGTGCTCCTGGTGACCCGCCCAGCAATATTCAATGCTGTAAAAAGAGCAGGAAGTGCAAATGTTTCTTTCACTTTTCGTATGTTTCGTCCTTTTTGCCTCTTACTAAATTATTAGTGTGCAAAGGACCCGCACACAAGCACACAGGCCAGAGAAACACAAACAGCCAACTTTCCGCTAGTTTTCCTTTCTGGCATTTTGCATTTTTAAAGTGCCGCCAGATCCCGGATCCCAGATCCCAGATCCCAGAGCCCAAAAGCCAACCACTCCGAAGTTCGCTGCCTCTGCCGAGTTCTTGGCTCAGATCCCCAAGTAAATCGCGTAATGGGCGCGGCCCTTCTGCCTGCTGCTGCTGCTCCTGCTGTTGTTATTTTTGTTGGACAGCTGACGAGCCATTAGCGTGAAAATTGGCTCTAGCCCTGCCGAAAAACTTTCGACAACAGCAACAACAACAAGCAGGACACTTTGCCCCCATGCCAGGCATGGGCAAGGGGTCGTATACATAATTTCGTCTGTGCTGCATGAATTTTTAAACCACAAAGCCCAGCTCAGGTAGGCGAAAAACAAAAAAACAAAGAAAAACAACAGCAAAAACAAAAATACCGCCAGCAAGTAAAAAGTAAAAATCCAAGAGGCAAAAAGTAAAACAGAAAATGGCAACACTTATTAATGTTTGAAAAGGCAAAATCAAAAGCAACAAGAAAAATATGTAGAGCTTACAGCGCAAGCGTTTGCCCGGGAATTTTCTGAAAAGCAGTGAGAGAGGAAGAGGGAGAGTAAGCCAGGATGCTGCAGAGTTTTCCTGGCTCTCTCTTTGGCTTTTCCCCTCTCTTTCTCTGGATCTCACTGGTACTCTCTCTCTCTCTGTGTTGTGCCTTTGGCGCTTTTGTGTCTGCCCGAAATCGTCCTCTGTTTGCTTTGTAGATTTCCATCTCTTTGTTTGTTTGTGTGCATTTTCCTTACACCTTACGACAAAACAATTTCCCACGCACCACGCACTCAACTTAATTTTTGTTGCAACATTATATTTCGGCAGCACACCCGTGCTCCCCAACTCCCCCTGGAAAGCACCACCCACTCCCCACACTGCGTATGCTTTGCGCTTAATCTGAGGTTAAATACATGTGTTAGTTGGGCGCCTGGGGTTCGGGGCGGGGGAGGGAAATGGGGAAGGCAGGTTGTTGTTTCTTGTTTTTGTTGTTGTTGTGGTTGCCATTTTTATTTTTACTGTTATTGTGCGAGTATGCGTGTTGTGTGTGTGTGTGTGTGTATGCGCCATTTTCATTTTATATGCTGCTTAGCTTTCAGTGCGTGACCTTTTCTTTCATTTTTACATTCACTTGCCATCAGCATTGTTGTTTCTCTTGTTTTGTATTCTCCTCTTTTTTGTTGTTGTTTTATTTTCCTTTTTTTTGTATTTTTTTTGGGCGGGATGCTGTGTGTGTGAGCATAATATTTTCCTTTTTTGCGCCTCATTGCAGGCGAACCACAAAATCTGCTTTTGTATATCTGGCGTCGTCTTTGAAGCAGCGGCAAAGATCTTATACAAATTAGCATAATGGATTTTTTTGTCAAAGCGGCGTCGTCGCCTTGGCTTTTGTAAAATCAACACACCGGCCTCCTCCGACCCTGACCGTTCCCTTTTCCATGTAATTTGCGGTTTTGCGTCCCTAATCACGATATGCATTCACATTTGCCTAATCATTTGGCTTAATTAATTGGCCAGGTGAGTTGGGGCCACAGGATGTGCCGCCGCAAACGGTTTTATTTCCTTTTTTTCCGGTGGAGAAGGAGGCGGAGGAGGAGCAGGAGGAGGTCACATTTTAATTTATTAAAATCAAAATGTTTGAGCTTTGATTTGCGATTGAGTCGACCGCCGTTCAATTAGTCTAATGCGGTCTCTTTTGGTTCAATGCAAATAAATGCTTATTGCTGAGTTGATTTTCGAAATTAAAAATTTGAAAATAAAGCTTAATTGAAGTGGAAATCAGATAAGTTGGGGTCGTTTCTTTAATTTTGATTTTTATATTTATTTTGGCACTATTTATGGGATTTTATGCTTTAAAATAAACGTTTTATTATTTGTTTTGTATTAAACTTAAAGGGTTTAAATTCTAATATTACACCTTAGAGATTAATTGTATATTTAATTTAAAAATATAAGGTAAAGGATTTACTTTAGCTTTAGCATTATCTGGGTTTATTAATGAATATGATCCATAAATCTTAATAATTTAAATTAATTAAACAAAGAATGAAAAGAACTTTAAAAGAAATTCCTTACTTTTATTTAGTTTTCATTGATTTAAACAATACTTAACTAGATCTTACCAAACTAATGATTTGAAAGGTATATAAAGAAGGTTTTAAATTGTATTCTTAAATTACATTTACCCAGTCTTATTACCATTTAAATCTTAGCAAAGTCCCTCTCTAAATTAAACCCCTTTTTGAGGCCAAAGCAATTACTACTGGCAGCGACGTTGCATGAAACGTTATATTCAAAATGGAAACATAAAACATATAAACCTAATTCCCATTTATCTTATCTTGCCCCGGCTAGGGAAACTACTATATATAAGACAGCCAGACGTTCCCTATATCCAGGGCAGCAGCAGCATCATAATTCTTTTGCCCCTAAAATTCATACTATAAATATGCAAAGGCAGCGTTGCTTGGCTTTCATTAGATGCATCCGACCTTTTCCCGCCCGTGTCGGCTATAAATTCTCATTAATAAATCAAGTGAAAAATCAAAAGTGTCTCATAATAAAAACTAATATATGGCTGTGTAAACAAACGAACCTACATATGTACGTACGTATATATATGTGCGAGATATCAAGCATACGCATTGTTGTACAGGTGCGAAAAGTGCGAGCACGAGAGATATGCCTCGAGAGTGGAAGAGAGAGAGTAATCTCTCTGTGTCTCTCTGAGAGATAATCAGATTGGAGCTTTGTGAAACTGATAGCTGCAAACAGGAGGAGAGCACAGAGAGAGCCACAGGGAGAGCGGAGACCCCTCTCTTTTTGGGCCAGGTTAGCGGCCCTTGCAAGCCATGTTGTGTGTTGAGTTATGACGTCATTAAAACGCACAGCCTCACCTTGTTCAAATATGAAATAGCAAGCAGCCACGGCCGAAATGGAAACCTCGGAAGCCTTGCCTCCTTGCAGGCATCTGTGAGATGTCGCCATCGCCATCGCCATGGTTTTTGTTTGCTTGTTTGCCCGCCTCTAAGCGGGAACTATGCCATATAGGTAAACCCATATAGCATATAGGATACACTCTGTGCATGTGTGCGTGTTTGCCTGAATTATTTGCGCGTTTTTACTCATATTTCCAGGCATTTTATCACTTTGGTAGCGCAAAAACCCAAACATACTTTTTGGGCTATGCGTGCCTGGGACCGTTTGTCATGCATTTTTCATAGAGCACACAAAATGTCAACGTCGCCACTTGAACAACAATAACAGCCGCACCACCATTCAAATATTTCTTAGCTCCTTCCTCCTCCAGCATCCCCAGTATCCCTAGCATCCCTAGCATCCTCTCCTGCATCCAGTTTGATGTGGCCATAGCTGTAAACGTATCTGTATCTGTAGCTGTAGCTGTATCTGTGGCAGTGTCGTTTTGACATTTGTTTACATATTTATGTCAGTCACTTGGTCGCTAGGTTGCCTAGCTCCAGTCTGAGTCCCTGCCTCCCTCTGTCTCTCTTCATCTCACATTCTACCTCCACATCCCCCGTCCAGACCCTCTCTCAGTGGCTTTGGCTTTGGCTTCAGTTCACTTCATTTCACATCTCGCAGTCGCCGCTTTTCCTTTTCTGTGTTTGCCTGCCATTCACTCTCGCCCGTCGGCTGTCTTCACTGGGTCCTGGCGATGGCGATGGCGATGCTCCTGCTGCTGCTCCTTCTTCCTATTCCCTTGCCCTACAGCTGGTGTTGGTCCTGTGTCCTTTGTGTTTGCACTGTGCCTCACTTTAGTGTGCCTACACATGGGGAAAAGTTATAGGAATTATCGAGTAACTTGAATGAAACTAAGGAAAATAAATATGTAGATATAGGAAAAGGATTTCTCCAAAGGATAACAGTTAAAGACATTTTTATTGGGTTAGCCCTTCAATAATTCAACTTATAATATTTAGAGCATATTTTTAAACACATTTTTAACTTAGTTTAAATATATTTTCAGACCTTTCTGGTTGGCTTAATATATCCCTATTCTTGCAGTGCAGCATCATCATGATGAACATCTTACACCGCATCTGGCAGCTTTATTTTGCAGCATGCACTTCAGCCTTCAGTCAGTCAGCGTTAGGTGTGGGCGTTGTCTGATCTTTCATCATCGTCAGCGTCACATTCAGATTTAGGAGCAGGAGCAGGGACAGGACCGGGAGCGGTAGCAAGACCATCAGCAGGAGGAACAGTCTCTGGTTTAGCGTCCGAGCAATGGACAGTTTTATGGGTGACTCACACACACACACACACACACACACACACTGAGAAGACACCACGTGAGTGTACATATACCCATTAAGGACGTGCATTATATAGGCCCGCATGTGCGCTCTTAAAACTTTATTATGTACCTGGACCCTCAGCCCCTCGCACTTTCAGTCAGAGACTTCTGACTTTGTCTCTAATAAAACTGATTTCTGCACGCCGCCACCGCTCTCAGCTTTATTATACACGAGCGTCACTTCCGGCTTCATTACGCCACACGGAGCAGTTGCCAGTTGTCAAAACTCATTTCCAGCTGCCGAGTGAAAGCCCCCGAAAATAGTTTAGGAGGAGGGAACTGGCATAGCTCAACGACCAGCAGCTATTAATAAACCTGTGTCAAACTTTTATGAACTCAACTCAAAAACGCAACTTTTGCGGGTTCCCCCTCTCCCTTGGCTTTGCATTAAAAATCAAGTAGCCGCACTGTGGTACCTCTCAGCTTGGCGTCCATTAACCCAGCATGTAACGAAAGCGGGAAATAAAATGGAAATAAACAAATTGGCTTACGAGAGAATACACAGAGGGAAAATAATATAAGCATGTGAAGAATAATAAATTTAACAATTTAAAATGAATATTAATAGAATCTCAAACAAGGTTTTTTCCTCCCTTTAGATTAGTTCATTTTCTCTCTGTACAACAAAGTTTACATTTTTGTGGCTTTTAACAAAAAATTATACGAGTTTTTATTTGAGAGCTACAATAAATAAGCCTATAGCTTTGATGGGTTAATTTACAGAGTGCCACTGTTTCGCTCCCCCTTGCCCCTTGTCCCTCTGCCTGGTCTTTCTCTGACTTTGATTAACCCTTTTCCCTAAGCTGCTTAAAACTGCAACAAAAGCAACAACGGAATTCCCAAAGCAAGAGCCAGTAACAAGATTGTACTCCACAAAGCCGAGTAAAGTTATGTGCTTAAAATAAATAAAATTCATAAACGCCAGCATCGAGTGATGGGGTCGACCAGGAGGCAATGAGAGGCAGCGAGGGGTTAAGCAGGAGCAGCGACGACTGAATAAGGGGGGTGTCGTCAGGGGTTAGAAGGGCGACGAGTCGAGGGCCGCATGCGTTAACCTTTGGCATTTTTAATTAAACGAACAGGGCATAAAATATCGACACTTAATTTGCGCAAAAAAAGATGGCAGGCAGAAAATTAAGCAGCCAGTAGCAAAAACAAAACAGGGTCGTAGAAGGGGGATGGGAAATATATAGAATAAAATGGTTATATATGGTTTGGCATATTAGTTTTATAGAAATTTATAATACAATTTTTCCTTATTTAAATAACATGATCTTTTATAATTCCCAAAACTTTTTAGTGACCCAAACTCACTAAGCGTGTCCCCCCTGAACTTTATTTGTTTTGACCATTTTAGTTTCTGTTGTTGACCAACACAATACCCCTTTTATAAGTTGGCTCAAACCCTTCGGCGGACTACGCCTTTGTTTTCTTGGCAACAACAAGAACAACACCGGCAATAAAGCAGCTGGCAGCAGCAGCAGCAGCGGCAGCAACAAGAACAACAACACCAGCCGAGACGATTTAACGAACCGCACCGAGCGCAGCCGAGTGTGTTGTATTGCATTAAAGGTGAGGTGAGGTCCTGGCCAAAACGACAAGGAGGAGGATGGCAGAGGCAGAGCAGTAGGAAGGGGCAAATGAACGAGCCTATTAACGGCAACAAGGACGACAGCAAATGATTACAGCAACAGCAACAACCACAACAGCAACATCAGCAGCAGCAGCATAAGCAGCAGCAGCATAAGCAGCAGCAGCAACAACATCACGGTAATGGAGGGGGCCAAAGCTGCGTCGAGCTCTTAATTAAGAACTCATGTTAATTGTAATTATTTGGCACATGAAATTTTTATTAATTTATGCCGCTCGCAGCAGAGGCAACAAAGGTGTGTAAGCCAGGCAGCCACAGGGAAAGCTCCATCGCCAGCTCCGGCTTCGGCTACATAGTTTGGGCCGATGTCGCCGGCGACGCCGTAGTGTTAATGATGATGCGGCTGCTTAGTATGCCGGTGGAGGCGTGTGTATACCGCCGTAATGCCGCTGCCGTAGTGGCGTAATGGGCCTTGCCCCGGGAACAGTCAGTCCCAAGTCCCGACCTGGCGTTGAAATATAAAACGAGCAAATGATGAGGCCGCCGCATCGTGAGTGTGCGGCACACACACTCCATATACACCGGCTTCGTAGTGTTGCTCTCTGCAGATTATGGGCGTTGACAGCGTTGCCAGATGACGGTCCAGAAAGTCCTTCAAGCTTTTTAGCCTCACCCCCACCAAGGAGTAGTTTTTCCTAAGCTTGTAATAAACTATGAAATAATTTAACATTACCATATAATAATTCATTTTAGAAATGATTAGCTATAGTTGCAGACGATTTACTACCTTTGACATATTTAAAGATTCTTGCAACACAAAATATACAAACTGAAGTACCCATAACACATTAGGACTAATAAAAATGACAAAACACACAGAAACTAAATCTGTGAAAAGTAAAAATTCAAGTCTACCCCAATCTTTCAGGTGGGAATAAAAAAGTTCCCCAAGGACAGGAAAAACCTTCATCTAAACTAAAAGCATTTTCAAATCACCGAGATAAATAAAAAAGCATTCCGGCAATAATTTCCCCTAATGCACAGCACAGCTCTAATGGGATACATTTGCATTTAATCACTTTCAATTAAGTTGAGACTGACGTTCGTTCGAAGGGCTGCAAACTGACACATTTCTGGGAAATGGGAGCTGCTAGATGGGAACTGGGTAACTGGTAACTGGGAGCTGGGATATTAAAAATAGACGAGAACCGACATCCGATATCGGCGGACACCTAATACAAAGGCTGGTGTAATAACAAGGAACAGCAGCGGTCAGGTTGGCCTTAACCAAACAAAAACATGGGGCAGGAAAACAGCGAGGGAAAGCGAGGAAAAGCAAGGAAAAGCAAGGGGAAAGGCTGGTGGGGTAAAAAAAAAGAAGAAAGGAAAGGAAAAGCGAAAAAGACCCCAAGCGGGTCCAAGCGGCGAACCCGGCTCAACCCCTAGTGAGTTGTTATATCGTGGGCTACGTTTGAAGAATTTATAAATATTTTATTAAACTGTGCGCTGCTTTGGCAAGCTTTTGTGAGCGTGCGGGGATTTGCCTATGCGGGATGATGATGAGACTTGAGCTGGGCCCCCTACAGGACCCCATCCCTCCCTCCCGGCCCTCCCCCGCCCCGAACCGATGATAATAAAAGCAAGCTGCGAACGAGAAAAGGCGAAAAGGGAGCCAGGCGCGCGCTTTGATTGATTGATGGCTGAATGAGTTTCTGGTTGGCCTCATTTCATTGCGTAGTCATCATAAACTCACGAGGCCACACTCACATCCTCCGTGTATGTATATTTGCGATTGTTATTGTTATTTTTTAGCGCAGCTTAGCTTTGTTAATTGCGTAGGCAGTGGCCGGGGAGGCCGGAGGAGCTGGTTGGCAACCGGAAATGGAATTTTGCAGTCACACGCACACGTTTCCGCTGGCTGTCTCTGCTCATTTTCACTGATTAAACCAGGCAGCATAGCTCGAATGCCCCTAACTGGATTAGTATTTCACAAGCAAATTGAGTGACAAAGGTTGACAGTTGCTGCAAACACAGCTACACATTATATTATATTATGTATAAACCCTAGAAGAGCTATGACACACACACACAGACACAGCCAGGCAGCTGCCTTTTTCCATTTGCCGGCGTTGTATTTAAATTTCATGCTCTTTGCATTTTCACAGGATATTGCTCAAGCATATACAAATATTTGACGATTATAATGATAGCACTCACACTGGGGATGTGGCCTGCATGTGTGTGTGTGGAATAGAGTGCCGTTGGTGGTGATAATGATGATGTGTAACTCGGTGCGGATAATTTATGGCACTCGAAACCAACCAACCAGAAGCTAAAAACGAAATAAAATTATTTGCAGCCATCGATAGCTGTATCAATATGGAAATGAAATGAATATTCAGTTGCATTTTCCCCAACGAGAATCAGAGATACAAAAATCAAGGCTAGGTCGGCCGCCGCATCATACCGTATGCATAGCTCCTGACTATGACTTTTTCGCCTTTCACTCGCTTAAATTTTAGATGACATTTCTAAGCGAACCTCTCATCATCATCCATTCACATTCGCATCCCATTCATCCATTATTTCGCTGGCACTCGTCATCGCTGTTTGCCGTTGCAGTTTCGAATTTCATTACAATTTTTCTTTTGTCTCTTTGCGCCGAGAGGAAATTGCAAAGCGCCCCTCGCATGGCGTCGCCTCGAAATAAAAAACAAAAAGCGAGCAAATAGTAAATGAAACTGCTAACTGCTAAACGAAGGGAAAACTCGGGGAAAACTCGCGTTGCGGCCAAATTCGGAGAAGAAGCAGGAGTAACTTCAGTTTTTTCGAGCAGCTGCAGCAGAAGGCAGACTGCACTGTACAGTGGGTACACAGTGGGAGGAACTGCCATTGCGGCTTTGGCATCAATGGCAGCTTGATAAATGAAGCATTTCAATTAGTGGCAAAAACAACGACAAAGAACACCAAAACGGTGGCGAAAAAGGGAAAAACCAAATGCCAGTCGCGTCTAATGATTTTCCAGCGCATTTTCCTCTGCATTCAGAGTCTCGCCTTGGGCTGTCAGTCATTTTTGAGGGCTTGAGGGGCGGTCGCCTTCTAAATGCCCTCTAACTATGCAAAGTTTTATTACTTGAAGCGATATGTTATAAACAGCGAAAGACTAAACGAATAATATAACTTTAATAAAGGGATTAATGCTTAAAATAATTTGTAGGGACTTAGTTTTATTTATTTATAATGTTTGGGGTTAACAGAAATTATAAAGATTGTCAAGTTTGTAAATAAGGCCTTAAAATAATTTTCATAAAAATCCCCTTAGGTTGGTCTTAAGCCGGTGGAACTTATACCTTTCTAATTGTTAGTTCTAATTTTGTTTAAGAAATAACTGTGTCATGCAAGGATATTTTACATGTACTTCGATCTTTCTGTACTTCGATTCATTCTGATTACTTTACAACTGTAATGTCTCTCTACACTCTCTACAATGTGTAAAGGTTCTAAGCGTAGATAAAATAAAATGGCAACTTTTTTTGGGAAAAACTTATGGCTGACAATTTTCCGTATCTTTCACTATTTTATAAATGAATTGTCTAGATATTAAACTATTATTTTTCTTTGTATTAAACGCTAGTTTAAAACCCATACTTCCTTATTAACTAAATTTAAAGAACTTAACGAGTTTTACTTACAATTTTATTTTATAAAGATTTTAAACCTATGGAATACATTTAAGAACCCTTTAAAAAAATCTCAAATAAGCTCTGGAAAAGATAAGGCAATAGTAAAGCCTTAAGCTTCGGATAAAAGCTTTGCATTTGTGTAAGTTTCAAGGATAACGCAAGCTGTCCTGGTAAATGTGTTGCGACATCTGCTAAGCGTAGAATTTTAAGCTTTATAAGCTTTTATGTGAACACTATGAAATATTTAATAAAAAATTAAAGTTTCATTGTGATAATTAATTTAATAATAATGACTCTAAATTATTCAAAAAGACACAACAAATATTTTGCTACAAAAATTCCATAAATATGAAGAATGTTTCGTATTTATTTTTATATTAATTAAAAACCTTGTTAGATGCCACACCATTATAGCCATTGTTTTATAAACTCCTCCGACCTTTAAGTTATCTTGACCTAACCCTAAGCCCTTGCTGGAGTTCGACTGCAGTTTGTTTTTATGGAATTAAAACTTTTTGAGCTGAAATCTTTGACCACGCAGCCCGGCAGGAGAGAGCTGCTGAAACGTGTTTTATCTGCAACAATTGCTTGTTGATTTGACCCCAGGATGCCCGTTTCCCGCTCCCCGATCTCCGCTTCCTCACCGCCACCCGCATTTTCCAACGTCTTTTGGCCCCAAAAAACTTTTGGCATAGACCGAGACTAAAACTGAGACTGACCCCGGCCAAGGGAAAAGCAGCAGACAGCCCGCCTGCCAAAGACAATTTACGGCCACGACGACAGGCTTCTACAAATTATCGTGTGACAAAAAAGGAAAAGAACCGACTGGCAAAGAAACTGCAGATGGATGGGGGAAAAAGTGCAGACAAAAAACTTTTGCGGCCAGTTCGGTTTGATAAGAAATAATTTATTTGCGGTCAGCTATAGGTGCGCTAGGTGCGAGTGGGATTTAAAAAAATGATCGGCAGTGAAGAGCAAATTGAAAGGAGTCTGAGTTGTGCGTTTGAGATATTAAAGAGACTACTCTAGCATTATATTTAAATAATAAAAAACCCTTTTGCAGTCCAATAAAATCCACCTCAAAAGTCTTTCCTCAACTTAAATACAATTAAGCTTGGCAACGTTAAACGGAATATTAAGCTACAAAGAGAACGCTTTAAATGGCCCGCAACAATTTTGGCCACAACGCATATTATTTTAATTTTTTATCACTGGCCTCGTGCTGCCCGGCAGCAAGTTTAAATTACATTTCTGATTTAAAAACTGTGAAGAGCATTTGCATGGCAGGCGGGGAGTGGCAGCGACGGACGACGAGAGTTGGGAAATAGACTAAGGGCAAGCACATTTCGCATTGCATTTCACATTTCAACTTTTTCATTTATCAGCCTTTTGGCTTTTAAATGTCCCCGACGTTGCTGTCACTGACTGACTTTTGACTGTCCAGTTTTCGTTTTCAGCTTGCCTTTATTTCTTTTCTACACTCTGTGTGTGTACAGCATTTTTTTGTGTCCTTCGGATTTGGGCCACGCCCCCCTCATGTACTTACCGGGGATAGAGACTCTGGGAGATTCCGGGGGGGCAGGCAAGCAACAGGCGGAGGAGGCAGTCTCAGACCCGGAGAATCGGAGCTGGAACTGGACTTTCTCTCTATATATTTTCTGTCTACTTTGGCCCGCACCTCGCCGGCATGTGTGTGCCATGTCAAATGAAAGCCACAAGGTTGTATGCCAGTCGACAGTCGCCATGACATTTCAAATTTACGGGCTATGACAAAGTGAGTTAAATGCATTTTGAGAAGTACTCTCCGTAGCATCCGCACAGCTGAAAGGAAAATCCCCAACAAAAACAACACAAACTCTATAAAAAAAGAAGGGAAGAAAAACCCGAGGTGCAGCTGCATCTCCAGCAGCAATCTGCCCTTTTGATGTTGCCACAGACCACGGACCTCTACATATATTTAAAGATCATGTACTTACTTAAATTACAACGCACACCCCCGTTACACATACACAGACACCCTCTAGCTCACTCGCACACAGCGACAAGTGTTTATGCACTTCGATTGCATGTCTGTGTAGCTCCAATAACCGAGTTTCCAGCCCCCCACTGCCTGAGCCTGCTGCCGGAGTTGTTGTTATTTGCAAAAGTTATTCATACGCCACGTTGACAATAGTAGAAAATGCAATTTATGTTGGAAAAACATTGCGTAAGTGCATCTGAGGCGAAATTCAAGTAGCTGCTGCTACCAGCACCCCGAAGCAGCCAAAGACAACGGCAGACACAGCAACAGGAAGGGGGTGGCAGTGAGAAGGGGGTTTCTTATGGGGTTCTAAAGGGATAAAAATTATAAATAATTGTAAAAAAATATTATAATTGTTTTATTTATATTTATGAATAAGAAATAAATAAGAATATTGGGAGAAATTACCATAAGGTTTACTTTAATATTTTTCTTCATCAAATTGATAAGTAAAAACTCTTCATTTTTATCACATTTTATTTAGTAAATGTAAATTTTCCATATGCCAAATACCCCTTTATATATCCCTACGCCACTGCCACTGCCAGCACACATGCCGAGGCTCTGGCTGAGGCTCAGGCGGTGGCAGGCAGTCATGTAAGAGCGTTGCCATATAAAACATCTAGAAATTCCAATAAAATTTTCATGCAATTTTCCTCACACCGCTTTTACACACATGCAGAGTATAAGCTCTGCTCCTGGCCAGCTCATGGCTTATGCCGCCCCCCAGGAAGGTTCGTCCTTCCCAAGAACAAATGGTAGTATGTATGTGAGTGTGTGCTTGTGGCAAATGCATATCTTAGACACTCAATAAGTAAAATAAACAATGCCAAGAAAGTGCCAAAATCAATTGGCTTTCTAAATGTCAGCCAGTGCGAGGGAAGTGCACTCATCTCGCTCATCCTTTGCCTTAAGGACAACAACTGGGCCAAGGCCACAAGTAAATATAGAGGCGGGCAAATAATCGAGCCCATCTCTTTGGCATAAACAACAAATTAATTGTGGCTCAGCTAACCTTTGACCTCCCCCGAGATCGATGCAAACAATTTCGAATTTACATCGAGGCTTATGCAGATTGATGGAACATCAAATAAATTTTAATTTATTCAGCTATCAGTTATATTACTTTTTATGCGAGTCGGGAGGCCGACCTTTTGATGTTGCGAGCATATTAAGATTTGGCTATAAAGTTGATTGAAGCGGCAGTGTTTTTTCCATCCATCCTGTTGCTGTACGGAGATAGGGGGCACTGGTGGTCAGGCCAATTTAGCAGCGCTTAACCACAGGACGCAGGAGGGGGTGAGTGGAACAAATTTCATTGGACGTGGCGAAAAATTTCATTTAAAATATATATATATACATATATTTTGCACACATCACAAGTGCGGCCGGGCTGCAAGTGTAATTTATGCGTCTTCACACAGGCACTAGCCTCACAGAGCTAGTGAAAATGTGTAATGTTGACCCGATGCCAGGGCTGTCCTGGTCCTAGCCAGGGTCCTGGATGCGGACATGGACGTCCTGCCAGCCATTGCTCGACGCTTTTCATTTTTCTGTTTTGGGCTAAAATACCAAATTACGACATAAATAATGCATAGATAACGAAATTTATTACATTTCATGTATCAGGCAGGCAGCCTGGCAGGCTGGCAGCCCGTCGGACAGTCGGACAGTCGGGGCGAACGTCCGTCCGGACACAAGTCCGAGCCAGGGGCCACGGGCAGCGAGGACATGCTGCTGGCCACGTCCGGATTTTCGGCCCGCACCAGCAAAAGTTTCACATCAAACGGGCACGAATGCTGCTTCTGCTGGAAATGTCGCCTTCTTAATTTATGGCTCGTGTTAGTTTCTCTGATTTCCTAGCAAAACTTTATCGAAGCATTCTATTAGGCATCCTGCAGCTGCAATTTAAAGTGTAAGTGTTGCAGGAATTTATTAGAGGTGTGAAGAGCAGGGAAAAGTGATTTAATTATTGGAAACTTTTCAATTTTTTACAACTTTAAAATAATGATCCGTGCATATCAAACATATTTATTTTCAATACATTATTAAAAGTTATATTTAAGATTGAATAATTTTGTATTTTCTGCTTTCTCGCATCTATTTTGAATGCTTTGCAATATAATTTTTATCATCCTTTCCTGGAACTGTCTCATCAATTTTATCACCTCAATAAACCCATGAGAATTCCGTGAATTAATCGACTTTGCCGAAGCAACAATACACAATGCAAATTCATATATTCAAATTTCAATCAAATTACTCTCGAGCAGTTTTTTGCCCCGCTTCTTGTTTATGCTATGAAAATTAAGTTAACTGAAAATGCGCCAAACAAAAAATGCAAAACTTTTTTGCGGTTTTTTTGCGCTTGACTTCAGCTTGAGTCCCAGTTCCAGCAGCCACATCAAGCTGACGCTGGAGCTGACGCGAATGCGGAACCAAATGAGGATGCCTTGCTCATATCGCAGCCAGTTGCTTATAATTGCATTTGCATATTATTTCCCTTTTATTGCACATGTCGCCCGGCTTGACATGCCATCACTTCGGTGGAGCTGGCGGAAACCCTTAAACCATTTATTTTTTCTCCACTCCCCCACATCGCACTTCTCTTCCAGCTTGACTCCTTCTTCCGCTGCTTGGACTGCCATTTTTATTTCACTGAAATGTTTATAAAATGGCGGCACGCTTCCGGCAGCAGAAAGAAAATGTAACGAGAAGGGCTAGAGGGCGGCAGCGGCAGCGGCAGCATCACCAAAAGAGTTAAAAGTTAAGCGTCTCTGGTGGGAAAAAATTGTACCAAAATAATTTGCATATAAATTATGATTGAAGGCGCCCGGGCCAAAGGTGTCAAGCGTGTTGACTGAAGGCTCACCATCGGGGGCGTCGGGGTCTTAGCCCAACGCTTCCCGAAACCCAATAAATTGTGATAGCTGCCCATCTGGAGGTTAGTGAACCGCTGTGTGTGAGCCAAGCAATAAATATCTCGACGACTTCCCGTGCAGACTGTCGCTAAGCTGCTATTTCGAAAACTAGAGATGCACTAGGAACTGCAGTTGTGTTATTTTAACTTAAAATCCTGTTTTTAATGTCATTAACTGATTAAAAATCAATTTAAACTTCTCTAAATCAAATAAAATCATATGTCTTGTACTGCCAAGTAATTTTAAAATATTATTATACATTTTATAAGCTATAAAAGGTATTAAAAGTGCATTTTTTTTTTCAAAGTGTTAAGTTAGGAAGGTGCCTCAGCAATTTCCTGCACGCTTGTCAGCGGCTTAGCCTCCCATTTCATTGGCAATCCTCGTCCGCAGGTAAACAATGCTAATGCATATGCTCTGGCTTTCGCCTCGGCACTTTACTTATATAGAGTTGGAGTATTCAGAGAGAGAGAGAGACAGAGCCAGAGACAGGTTGGGGTCTGCACTTCCGGCACGCATGAGATGGCGGACTTACGTCACAGATCGTCAGCGTCAAAAGTCCCAGAAGATACATGTATCTCTGTATCCCAAGACAAACCGAGTGCGGGGGGGTGGGATAAACGGTGCACGTGTTTCCCTTTTTCCAGAAGCCCCGAAAATCAAATCTGAAATGAATTTACCTTTGTTGATTTGCGACGGCTTTTGCATTTCGGCTTATTACATACACCCGCACCCAGTACCCTGTTCCCAGTACCCGACGTGGCTTGTTGATTTGCTGGCAAACCCCTAGCGATTGCTGGCTCGGATTGCGAAATGAGCTCAAGACAAATGTAAATATTTTTTAGTGCTCGCCGGGAAAGGGACAGAGTTGGGTTTGGGTCTTATGATGAATGATTGTGTGCTTCCTGTAGATTTGTAGCCGCCGATAAACCCAATTTGTTTGCGCTTTAGTAGAGTGGTGCGCGGGGGCGGTGGAAAACGAGGCGTGCTCACAGGGTCTCGCATTACGCATACGCCGTGTGTGATTGTCAAAGTTTTTAAAGCCGATACTTTGCTCACTACTTGTCGTTTGGGAATTTATTTTCAATTTGATGAGAACTTTGCTTTTGTCGTCCATTTCCACTTTTCATGGCTTTTCTATTGCGATTGCATGCGTGGTTTGTCTTATTTTCTTTAGTTTTGCCAAGGCATCCTCTAGCGCTCATCTTACCACTCTGGCAGTCAAGAAGCTATGTATTTTTTGTACTTATTCCTCTATTATTGTTTATATACCCATTGTCGTTTGCCTTTTCACTTGTCATTGCCGTCTTAGCTGGTTTAAGATGGAAGATTTAATTGCTTCATTCGCACTATAAACCTGAGCTCAGCGCACGGAAAATTATTAAATGCTATTTATCACTCTGGCGACAACGGAAATGTGTTTCTGACACCTAAAAGAATGCCCGAGGGGAGCGACGAGGGGTGGCATGTGCAGCTGCTGAGGAGGAAATTGGCAGCATCTGGGAAAAAATTGCACTTGAGGAAATTAAAAGTTGCATTTGAATGCCACACACGAGCGTAAAAACTAATATCCGCCCTTCAGCTCTTTGTCTTGAGAAAAATAGGTATTTTTAAATGGCCAAGAAATGAGAATGGGGTCAGTTAGGGAAACTTATTTATAATATAAATATAAATTCTGCATAACAAAGCTAGTTAAAATTTGTCTAAATGTATTTTTAATATATTTCTTTGCTGTTCAATTGGGTCAATAATAATATATTTTCATTAAACGCAAAAATAAGCTTCGCTTTATCGTTTTCAAATATTTATTGTCTTTCTGTGGTTAAAAAAAATCATTTTCTTAGGCAATTACAATCCTTAAAGTATGCCACAACATTATGAGTGCAGTCGCAGATACTGCCAGAAAGTAGGCAAAGATACAAAGCTAGCTAAGTATTAGGCTACGTAAAATTCATGTATGAAATCGGCGTATTAATCAATCTCTTTAGACATATAGCACAAACATGGCCGAAATTGCTGCCAAGAAGGAGAGGAAGGTGGAAGCATAGAGCACGGCACAGGTGGTGTCCATCCAGGAGACGAGTGGTCCCACGGAGAGCGACACAATCAGCTGGGCAATAAAGACCATGCTGCTGATAATGGCCACATCGGTGCCCAGACCCCGGGCCTGTTTCAATGGCACAGTCTCGCCATTTTTCACAATGAACTGTGGGCACGAAAAAAAAAAGAATCAAATTATGTCAGAAATCACAAATGTTTTCGATTTTCGATTTTTTACTTACACAATTTTTGGCATGGTAGTTGGCCACCAGAATAAAAGGCACCGTAAATATTGTTCCATAGAGAATACCCGCCGAGGTACTGAACAGCAAGACACCCCATTTCGTGGGCCACAAGCCCAGGACCAGCATGCCAATGCCGTAGTAGATCATGCCACTTATATACACTGCCTTTGTTCTGAAATATTGTGGATTTTAAGAAAATAATATTAAAATAAGTATAAATGATTAACAAACTTAATAATCATATTACTAAATTCTAATTTTTTATAACGAGTTGAGAATAGGCACAAATTACAGGGGTCACGTTGCAATGAGTTATTTTATTTAATATATAAAGAATATATACAAAAATAAATATAAGAAATATATTTTATATAAAGAAACTATGTACTTAATTTATATAATAAATTGAAGCATCAAAAAGAAAATGAGTTCAAGCTTAATCTAATATATTTAGATTTTAATTTATATCCGCTTTTAAAGAATATAGCCCTGGCTTTTAGTAAGTTAAACTAAACATTGTCAAGGCTATAAAAACCAGTTTGTTAGACATTGAAATAATTTAAATTTCTTACAAGAAACCACAAGTCATTCTGTATAAATTATTTTCTTAGGGTTTTCTTAGCTATAAAATACCAAGTCAGGCCAAGAACCTAATTCTGAGCCTACAAATCGAAAATCTTTTAATTCAAAATTAATTAAAATTGCATTTCTACTAAAAAGGTTTTCAAAATATTAAATATTTAAGTATTAATAAGCTTAATGCTTATTTTTGCGACTTACCCAAACCACTTCATCAGCTTCGTCACAGACAGCGAGTAGATGGAGCAGGAGAAGGCGTATATGGCCATGCCCCAGCAGCCGAAACGGACGCCCTCCTCGTAATTCTGAGCTGCCTCCGAATTGGGAGGAGCTGTGGGATCCCCATGGAACACTGCCTCGCCCACAAAGTCCGTAAAGTACAGGCAGTAGGTGACATGGCCCATCCAGCAAAAGAGATTGGTCAGGGCCAGCATTCGCATCGAGTAGGGCATAATGAAGATGCTCTTCAGGTAGGACTTCAGGGAGACCGGTGGCTCGGCACTGGACTGCAGCTCTGCATCCTGGGCCATGCTCTGCTTGGCCAAAGCCGGCGAGTAGCCGTTCTGATAGCTTCCCTGCAACGCCTCCACCCGCTTGGGATCATCCGCCCCCATCTGGAGCTCCAGCTGAGTGGTCTCCTGGATGTAGTAGATGGCATTGTTGTTCTTCTTCAGCTCCCGCTTGATGGCCGCCTCGGAAAGCGGTCGCAGCAGCTCGTCCTGCTCGATGAGGGGCAGGGGAATCTCCTTGAAGGTGGTCACCGTAATCAGGTAGCAAATCACAAATATAATGGTCACCAGGGTGAATACAGTTGGTATATTTCCGCCCATAAAAGTGCCGATGTGCGTCGTCTCCCAGTCAACGCCTCCGATGGCATAACCAATAGTTCCTCCAAATCCTGCAAACAGCGCAAACATGGTCATCGCCTTCGGCTGCTCCTCGGGCACACACATATCCAGCAGATAGGTGCGAGCCGGGGTCTGGCAGGTGTCCGCGTCGAAGTCCAGCAGAACCATTCCCAGAATCGTAAGGATCACGGCAAACTTAAAGTCGGAGGCCGATGGTCCAGTGTCGCTTTTACTCGATACCAAGGCAGCTACTGCTCCGTCGCTAAAGCTGGAGGTGATATTTAGGGCTGTATCCGAGTAGTTGTAGCCCACATCGCCCAGCAGCACTCCCAGATCCTTGCCATATGGCACCAGGATTAAGCCACACAAGATTCCAAAGGATAATATGGAAATGATGGGTCGTCGACGACCCCAACGAAGCTTGCACCGATCGCTAATACTTCCCAGTAACGGAGACACAAAGAATCCGATCAAGGGAGACAGTCCCCAGGTCATGGACATGTGCTTGTGATCCACGCCGATCTGCAGAAGGATCGGGGACACGAAGCTCGTCTCCGCCGCGTAGGCAAACTCAATGGCCATGGCGATGGCGGATAGCCGGAACATCTCAAAACGCGTCTTCCGGCGGAAGACATGCGAGTAGTCCTGATCCTGCTCACGGGCATGGTTCTCCCGGGTCTTGAGCATGTACTTGATCATGGGATTCTTTGCCGAGGACAGCTGGTTCGCCTGGGAGGCGTCTGCCGCAACTCCAACCATTTTGATCGGCGGTTAATTGATACTGTGGGGGGAAGATAATAATTATGTTAAGTAAATAAAGATATAAAATAAACTTTTAAGTAAAAAAAATATGGAAATAAATTTGTTTGCCCAGAATTTCCTGCATTTTTAAGGAAGTTTAATATTTACTGTTATTAAAAGTTTAAATTCTTAACCTGTATTAATTACTGTAATAATTATAAGTGCAAGATTTAATCCAGAACCCATGCATTTAAAAATATAACAAACATTTGTTTTCCAGTATTTTTTTGAGAGAGCTTAAATAAAAATCTGTAAGAAAGTTGAACCTATTTTGCAATGAACTATTTATTAAACTAAGTTAAATTTGTAATTTTTGAGGAGAAAGAAATAAAACAAATTTATATTTTTGTGGTAGGGATTTTTAAAATAGAAAAATAAATTAGAACTATAAATCCGTATAAATAATAAATAGGGGAAACCCATAACCTGCAGTTTAAAAATTATAAAACTAGGGATATCGCTTAGTTATGTACTCTTTCGACTGAAATATTCCCATAGGTTTCTGTGTAAGATTACTATTTAAGAATTTTTTATCCCGGATGATAGTTTTCACAATTGACTCAAAGGGAAAAGAATGCAATTAACTTATAAGCAAAAAAATACAAACAATGCGACCTTAAGTCCAACATCATCAAAAATCTAACAGTTCACATCTGGGCTTAAATTGCTTATGGCAATCTTTAATTACCAAACGAGAATCGTGATGTTTTCCCATCTCAGCCCAGAGCCCAAAGCCCCAGAGCCCGGAACGCAAAGACATTGAACCGATTATTTAAACTAGAAACATCTGGTGCGGCACGTCGAAGAAGCGTCAAAGATCTCTGATTAATTGAGCTGCGCGGCCACAGTGCAGTGGCAGTGGCGAAATATGAATTTCAATTTACAATTCCAATTCAATTGCAGCGAGGCCCTCGATTTGTGTCACTTTGCGACTGACCATAAAGCCCGAACCCTGAACGGCGCTATTTGTTTACAAACAAATTCAATCACAGCGAAAGAAAATCGAGAGTGAGTTCTGATTCGAGCGACGCTTATCGGGAATAGCGAAATCTGAATCGAAGCGAAGCTCTGCGTATATAGTGATTCCCGAAATGGGTTCACAAACCTAATTAAAATCGGAAAATAAATATACAAACATGTCTGAATGCAAACACTGATAGCTTACTTTGAAACGAAATTTACTTCTTAGTTGGATAATGATATATACATTGTTTCTTCAAGTTTAAGTTGCACATAAGCAAAGAATTTTAAACGAAATACTGAAAGGTAAGCAATTTGCAATTGTAAAACCAATAATTGCCTAAAGATAACACTAAACGAACACAAAACACTGCAAACCTCAATAGAATTCATTTTAAAAAAATAGTTTAGTTTTAGTTTTATGAGATAAAGTAAAATATATATTTTATTAAGTAACTAAAACAATTTCTCAGCATAAAAGCTATGAAAAAAGAGCTATATTCTTCTTTAAATTTCTGTATAAATTTAAATATACTCCTTATGACTTTCCAACTTACTTTAATCTCTAATTATCTTATATCACACTTGTTATATATATAATATTTTTAATCACTTTGCTTTCTTTACTAATTAACACAATATCACAATTTCAATAGATTTAACCACTGTCTGGGATCGATCAGTTTCTCTTTTGCTTGAACTTGACAATCAGCCGCATTTTCGAATTGTGGCTAGCGGACACTTTTGCAAATTGACGGTTCAGCGGCTTATATTGGGATCAATTGTATCTTCGCGGGCGATCAGCATTAACGACCAACGGCGGCGCGACAGAAACTTTCCTACAACCAAAACGTCGCGTGTCCAAATAGCAACTGAGTCTGGGTCTCCGAATCTGCGAGTCTCCGGCCTGAGCCATTGACCAAACTTATCTGCTCCATACGTGTGAGGAGCACTAGCAACAACAACAAGAATAATAAAATACAATAATAATAAAAGCTTGAATAAATTTGAAATACAAAACATCTAATTTAAACGCCGGCCGTCGTTCACATTGTCGCACATCCATGGTAATTGAGACAAGTTGCAGGTCATCTTGGGGGGCTGGAATCCGCAAACAATGCATAAAGTGTGTCCAGGTCTAATCCCTTTCTCTGGAAATCTCAGATCTCCTCAGGTTAGATGACCGGCAGATTTGGTTTGAATATGCATGAGTATATGCGTATAGATTCGCAGAAACCACGGCTCGTAATCAAATCGCCACAGACTAGGTCAATAAATGTTTAAATAAACGAGGGGGCAACAAAAAATAACCCAACAGATGAGCTTTTCAAATTAATTAAGACGCCGCTGGCATTAATTGCCTGTTACTATTAGGAAGTCACTTGATAAGCATTCCGCAGTTGACAACTCTCGCGTGAATCACTCAAGCTAATAAGGTCAAGGTTATTTTGGGGATTTTCTTAAGGAAATAGGGAAATAGTTTGCCTTCTTCTGTAGGCTAGTAATTTAAGAGTAATTAATGCAAGTTTCACACGTCTTTCTCAGTTGCATTCCATGGGGGCAGCTTTTGTTTTTTCCCCGTTTCGTGGCGATTAAACCGTTTTGCAATTAACATGTTTATTAAACTGCTGCTTAAAATGCATATTACTTTATTGTGGGAGTGCGAACCGCCGGTCCCAAACATATAGGCAGTTTAATTAACCGCCAATTGAGGCGTAATTGATCTTCTTATTGTGCGCAGGCATGAAGCGTGTTATTACTGTATTATGGCTCCTTTAATTATGGGAGAAAATTCGACAGAGATTTTGTATTTTCCATTAACTAAAGTGAGCGAACAAAGAAAGCTGACGTATATTGATTATATAGCTAATTAATAAGCTGTATATTATCTTAAAATAGAAATTGTGGCTAATGGAGGGGGACCAGCATAAAAAGCCCATTAAAAATGATGTGGGAATATTTGGATATTATGTAGATTTTAGGTTCCTTGTTTCTCTAAAAGTTTTCCAGAATAATTGTTAAAAGCATAATTTTACCATAAGAAATTCTATATAATTTGTAGTATATGTATTATTATTATTTTAGATTAAGTTAAGAAACTTAAGTCAGTGGGTTTCCCCTGATCTAAGTGAATATTTTTCGTAGTCATGCTTCCTCTAAAAAACTCTCTAAAAGGGCAGCTAACATATCATTAAAAAATGTATGCAAATACTTTGCACATTTATGTAATTACCCTAATTATAATTTCAAGATTTACAACACTTCCTTATTGTTAAGATCTCCCTTAAATATATACACTCACCTCTATTTCCAGGTATCCTTGATCCGCTGACCGCCCACGCTCCGCTGTTAAAAATCTCTAACTAAAGTCAAGTATTTCCGGTGCTATTTATGGTTGTGTATTTATTTTTAAGTAATATATTACTAAATATTTTTCTGTAGAATTTATGTTCAACTCTAAATAATCACTGTCACTCTGTGCTGCGGTTGCACTGCGGCAATTCACTCACTTTCCGGGCTTCGGTTTAGTGTCAATAAATTATACTCCGTTAAAGTTTTTCTCTTGCACAAATTGCTGAACATAAAATAGATTTCGATTTTCTTCAATTTCAATTGTTTTTCCCTATGCTGCTGTTGTTGCTTGGAGCGGGCGTGGGCGTGGCAGTTGTGGGCGGGCGGCGGTAACGAATTCACTCTCATAACTTTACCCATGCAGTTGGTGCTGGCAAAAGGCTAAGGAAATCAATTTTTTCAAGTTTTTGTTTGCCTCCGAAAAGTTGTTCCACTCCCGAATGACTCTCTGCGATGAGTTATTAATTTTTTTTTTCTGTTTTTATTTTCTTCCCGATATTTTTTTACTATCCGGTGGATTTGTGTGTGTGTGTGTGTGTGTATTATCGTTGCGTTAAAGTGCTGACATCGCCGCTTGGCGAGTGCGGCGGCAGCTGTTTACGTCGTTGGCCTGAACGCAGCTAAGATTTTGGCAAGACATGAAAGATGTTTTGGCCTGACAATTTTCCTAACGGGCAACTACGCAGCTTCCACTTGACACTGAATCGATACGCTGGCAGATGGAAATGTATTTTCTATTTTTTGCAGACTTTTTTCGATTTAATTCGACGGTGCGATGACTTTGGTTTATTTTTGGCCTGCGGAACGGCAAGGGGCGACGCTCGAGATGATCGTAGCTGTGGTCGTGGTCTGGTCTGGTACGCTCTGCGACTGAGTCTGCGTGTGTCTGGACGCCCCAATTTATAGACCGGCAGCATATGTGACGCGGGATCTCCGATCCCAGACGACGCGAAGCTCTCTCGGGTGCTTTTGCCTCTCCGATCGGCGTCTTATCGGGTCCGGTCGGGCCTTTCCTTTCTTTGTCGTAGGAGCAGCGATCACACGGCAAGAAAATACAGAGAAAATACGGAGAAAATATGAATTTGAACTTTAGTTTATTATCTTATCAAATAATGTGGGTTAAGAACTATTTGAGCAGACTTTATTGTCAATTAAAATATTTCAACTAATTTTAAGCTACATTTACACAGTTATATTGTATTAGTTTTAAATAATTTTAGGTCTTTGAATCTCTTAAATATCTTTTCAAATTATTTTGCCATTAAAAAACCTTGGCTAATTCATTAATTTGTAGTTTGAATGAAAGGAATATGAATATATATTTTATTTTAAGTCAATATATTTAGTAGTTCTACTACGTATGCAACTTAAACTATTAGAATTTATTTTGCATGTAAAGTTACAAATACATAAATCAATCGCAAGAAATTCCAAGCGTTCCATTTTTTTCTCTGCACACAAATCTTGCTATAAATATTGATGTTTAATATTGGTTTTTTTTTGCCTTGCCTCGGCTCATTCGCAATGCATTTTATCTGACGACATAGCAATCTATGTGTAATTATGTTAATTATTAATTAGCGTTAGCACAGTTCCTGGTTCTTGGTCCAATCTTTCACAGGGCCCGCAGCAGCTGCTGCCACCTGAGGCAGCTCACCTGGATTTCAGCTAGCAGGTAAACAGGGAGCCCAGGGAGCGCAGACCTGAAACTAGTTTCACAGGCGACGACGACAGGTTTCGAATTGTGGCTGTATGTAGTAATAGTGGATATGCACAGTGATTCTCGAGTGATTTTCCGAGATGTAAGCAAATCCTAGATTACACTGACCGCACACTCTCTGGGATATTCCACTTGATTTCGAGTGTTGGCTCTTCAGCGTATTTATTTAGCCATTTACCTTATCACTTTTACGGGGTGTGGACGCCCCGGTTATCAAATCTCAGCACAGCCAGGCCACTTGACGAGGCGAATTAGTCGAGAGACTATAAATAATTGCCACTGGAAACTCAATAATCATACAACGATAACAGGGGTATGGCATTGAATCTGCGTTCTACTGCAGATTCGGTCTGTAATTACCCTCAAGGTGGGAGCAAAGCAGGTAATTGCAGATGCGAAAAGGAAAATGATACTTCAAGGTACTAGGAACAAACAAATCTCACCTCAGTTCCTATAATATTTAAGCTATCATTTAGTTTCCATTAACTGTTGGAGCGGTTCAAGTTTCTAATGTGTGTATTTCCCCCCGTAGAACACACTCACACTTGGCTCTAAAATTAAAATATAACACGAGTTGTGTTTGTTCTTGCTTAGACTCCAGTCTCAAACTTTCCATCTCGTTTAAGCCTCATAAAGATGCTAAAATATTCCCGCAAGAATGACACTGCTCAACTGCTAGTGTGTCTGCCAGCTGGATTCCTCGAATATGGATTTGTTTTTGGGTTCTCGTATTTCGAGGGTTGTGTTTGCATTAACTCGCTATGTGCTTAGTGACTCGTTGACATGAACTATTAGCGCAAATCTGCGACTTTTGCCACCGCCAAGATCTCCAATTGAAGCGTGTGGTGTGTGTGGCATCAAATAATAAAGCCCGGCGAATTATGTAAAAAATAGTGGTTAGGCCCAGTCGATGGTGATGCGGTTATCAAAACCACCCAGTGGTGTCACAGCGGCTTCGGGTCATTGACTTGACTCACTCAGCTCCTAGTCTCATTAGGTGAAGAGAAAGAAATCATAATATTAAGTCGAGGTTTAAATGCATATTAATTATTTGTTATCTTTTAAATAGGTAGCCATTTAAATAGATATTCACATTGTATTAACCCTAAAATGGTTTTATTATATCTTTTAAATACAAACAAAAACTCGTGATGATAAGTTTGTTGTTTTTACTTGCAATATTTCATATAATATCAGTTCCACTTAGATATAGAAAAGTTTGCGAAAAGTCATGCCGTTTGCAAGGTTATCTGATGGCTGGGATCTTCGATAAGCGCTAGCAAAACTCTGCTTATCTCCATAAGACCAACAATAACCATAATTTAAGGAAAGTACACAGCAACGGATGTGCATAAATAAAATGTGATATGTGTTTGATGAGCTCTGGAATAACCATATTCAAGTGGCGGTTTCGGAAGGTAAATAAATAAATGGCTATACACTCTGAAAATAAGGGTTATAATGATTTGAATTTCGGTTAGATTGGCTAATTATCATATAGCTTACTGCTATATGGTTTGATAATAAAGTCAAAGATAAAACATCAATCAGGTTTTGTATGTGAGCTGCTATATAGCAATGAGCTTATTGCAGAGAGCTTCTGTATAAAGAAATGCCTAAAAGATGGTAATTTATTTATATTTTAATGATTTATTTGGAGAATAAATATAAAGAAAATTGTAATAAAATTAACATTTGTTTAATTTAAACTTTAGATAAACATTATAATAATTAAATGTATTAAAGTAAATCTTTACCATATTCTCACTTGATAGAAGCGGCCTAAAAGTAGACATTATCTTTTTATAATAAAAATACTTAAAGGCCACAAATGAACCATAAATAAGACAAAATCAGAACAAGTATAATCTATATAAGGCTTTAATTTTTCTTTAAAATTTTCCACTTCAAATAACGACCATGAACTTTGCCCTTAGGTAGATTTCCAGCCATCAATATATAGTAGTTCCCTTCAGAGCAAACATTGCCAAATATTAATTTTAATTAATAATCAAAGCGTCGCGACCGCCCAAATCCGCTTCGGCCATCAATCAGCTAAATTGACCGGCCGATTGAAGATTCCCCAGCAACTCTCTATAGATCTCTCTCTCTGCGTTGAGTGGAACGCGGCTTTTTCCGATTTCGCTGAGTGAGAAGGTTCTATATAAAGGGCTTTCGGCGTTCCCCGATTCACTGCAATCGCATTTGTCCCATCAAATGGAACGGACTGCTGTGTAAAAAGGGGAACAAACAAACAAATAAACTCTGATAAACTCGAATCCAAAGGGAAATGTGCAAGAAACAGTTACCGATCGCCTACTCCCTGTGACTCTATTTTGTGTAAAAAAAACTCACAAACAGTGAAAAGTTACTGAAACTTCTTCAATTTTTAATTGTTTTATTTTAAAGTGTTTTGTTTTTTGAGTGAGTTGTTACCGAGTGATTTTGTGTACATGGTGCCGGTGGTAAAATTTCTGCAAAATCACGTCTGTCTTGGCCAGGCCAAAAAGTGCTTAAAAGGTATTTAAAGAGAGCAATATTAAGAAATGTACGTAAGGTCAGTGTTTTGGCCCCCCCATTAATTGAGACGTTTGGATATCAAAAATATATTAACAGAGAGTCGCGTGCAGAAATCGTTATATGCGATTGCATCAGCCTGCAATTTATCACAGTACAGTCGGACTTGGATAGGTTGTAATTAATATAGTACACTTCCTTTTAGAATATCCAAGAATTTATTTAAAATTAAAGTGTTTAAGAAGCGATTTTCAAGAGTTATTAAAACTATTATTATGGAAATATTTATATTAAAATATTTCTGCAAGCTACCCGTTTTACATTCCTAGGCTTCACTGTATTCCCACTATATATATTACTTTGGCTCGTGGCATGTCAGCATGCACTTCTCTTCAGTTCACGGCGCCAATTTGAATTTGGAACTCGAGAGGCGTCTGAGAATGTTTGGTACTCGTCTCTAATTTTTTTTTCGCCACTTGTGTTTCTTTTTCCCCAGCAACGCCCCACGATGAAAGATTTGAAAGCGGAGATCCCAGTGGGCGAAGAGCCCTCGAAACCGGAGACCAGCGGGGTGAGTGCAAGCGAAGCTATTTTTCTACATTTCTCATAACTTCATTCAATTCGCTGATTGCTTGAATCATTATTAGTCTTGGAAAAGTGGTTATAAAATTGTTTCTAGTGTTGGGTTCTAAGAAAGGCTTTGGGTTTCTTCTTGTAACGGAAAGTGTTTACGTTTTGTTTACAAAACAAATCGGTTTAATTATAAATCGAAAAGGAAACTATTTATTTATTGAACTTTGTGAACTCTTGTTAGAGTATATATCGTTTAACTCTTCAATTATCATCCTTTATCATCCTCTTTATCTATTTTTATCTATCAGTATATTTAATCAATATTTACATAATGCTTGAATATTCATAGGAAATATAATGCAAGCTAAAGATAGTCCTCACATATAGGCATAGGAAATATTTTAGCATGGAATGATTAAATAAATAAAAATTTTAAATATTTATATGAAATTTTAGCTTTAGAAATTAATTACTAACCTCTTTAAGGAACTATTAAAAATTACATACAAAATAATATATTTATTTTTATAGAGCGTCGAGCCTTTGATCAGGCCATTACCGCTTCCGATGGCATTGGAATCGTCTGAAATGCTGCCGGACCAGAAACCGCGCGACAATTGGGGAAGCTCTATCGAGTTTCTTATGTCCTGCATCGCTCTGAGCGTTGGCCTGGGAAATGTCTGGCGTTTTCCCTTCACGGCTCTGGAAAATGGGGGAGGAGCCTTTCTCATACCCTACCTTATAGTCCTGTTTCTGGTGGGAAAGCCTATATACTACATGGAAATGCTACTGGGACAGTTCTCCAGTCGAGGAATTGTGCAAGTCTTTGATTTTGCACCCATGATGAGGGGTGAGCTTTAGCTAAAAAACTGTTTATTTTATTTAATAAAATTTCTTAAAATGATAATTTAATAATATGATATCTTTCAGGTGTGGGCTATGCTCAGCTCCTTGCTCTGGGCGTCTTGGCCACCTACTATGCCTCCGTAATGGCCTTGACACTGCGTTACTTCTTCGATTCCTTTGCATCGGAGCTGCCCTGGAGCTACTGCCGGGAGGAGTGGGGCCCAGGCTGTGTCAATGCCACTGGAGAGGGTGCAGTTGCTGGTTCAGTTGATCTGCCGGCGAACTTCACAATCAGTTCTTCCACGCAGCTTTACTTGGAGCGCATTGTGCAAAGGAAGACGGATTCGCTGGAGGATGGAATCGGTTACCCCAGTGGCAGTCTGGCTCTGATGCTGGCCCTGTCCTGGCTGACCGTGACCCTGGTTATCATTCGGGGTGTAAAGAGTTCCGGCAAGGCAGCCTATGTCCTGGCTCTATTTCCGTACGTCGTCATGTTTATCCTGCTGGTGAGGGCCCTCACCTTGCCGGGCGCCTACGAGGGCGTGATGTATTTCCTCACGCCGCAGTGGCACAAGCTCCTAGAGCCAATGGTTTGGTACAACGCCGTCACCCAGGTGTTCTTCTCCCTGGCCGTGTGCTTCGGTGTGATCATTATGTACTCCTCGTACAACCGCTTCGGGCACAATGTCTACCGGGATGCCAACATTGTGACCACTTTGGACACCTTCACATCCCTGCTCTCGGGGGTCATCATCTTCGGGATTTTGGGCAATCTGGCGCACGAGTCGAACACCAAGGACATTGCCAGCGTGGTAAAGGCCGGTCCTGGCCTGGCCTTCATATCCTATCCGGATGCCATCTCCAAGCTGACCGTCTTCCCGCAGTTCTTTTCGCTGCTCTTCTTTGCCATGCTCTTCATGCTCGGCGTGGGCAGCAACGTGGGCATGGTCAGCTGCATCATGACCGTGATCAAGGATCAGTTTGTGAATCTCAAGATCTGGATAATCGTGGTGGGTCTGTCTACGATTGGGTTCTTGGTGGGTCTGATCTACATCACTCCTGGGGGCGAGCATATCATCACGCTGCTGGATTACCACGGCGTGACCTTTGTATCCCTGGTCTCGGCCATATTTGAACTGATTGCCGTGGGCTGGATCTATGGTAAGATATGGAAAGTACCTCTTTACAACTCTTTTACCCTTTTTGTTGAATCCCCAAAAGGCACCAAGAGACTCTGCCAGGACGCGGAGTACATGCTTAACATCAAGACGTCGGTATATTATAGAATATGCTGGTCTATTGTTACCCCTTTGGTGATGATCATCATTCTTGTCTACACTTTGGTGACCATGAAACCGCTCACCTACAACGATCGTGAATTTCCACTGGGCTTTAGAAGTAGGAAAATATATATATTTTTTAATTTAAGAACGTTTCTAAGTGATCTTTCTTTACCTCACAGTTTTTGGCTGGGCTCTGACTTCCTGTATACTCGGCCAGCTGGTCTACTGGGCCCTATATGCCAATTGCAAGCAGCCCAAGGGATCGCTAAAGAGCCGGATTTCCAATTCCTTGAAACCGCATTCCGATTGGGGACCTCTGGACTCCAAGAAGCTGATGGACTACCAGATGTTCCTGCGCAACAGGGAGGAACTGGAAGCCACAGGGGCACCACGTCGCAGCCTTTGCTACAAAGTCTACGATAGAATCTTTGGCTAACAGAGTTTTATATAATTTTATATATCACATTCTGTAGCATAGTTCCTTTTTTATAGTATAAGTGTACTTAAAACGTTTTATTTACGCATTTATTTATTCAAAATGAAATTAAACCAAATTCAATTTCTCGAAATATGGCTTTTAAGCCCGATCCGGTTAGTTTTTAAATATCCCTTTGTATTGTAGTCTCTTGTATTGTAACATTTATTCCTAATTGGAAATTTTGTATGCAGCCAGCGTGCGGCAGCATAATTGTTCCTAATATATTTTGTACACACTTTTATTTATTCAAAAATGAAATCAAACAAAAATCAATTATCTCGAAAGTTTACTCGCAAGCAATTCCAATTGCTGTCAGTTGAGAGTTTCAATTTTTCATTCCCAGCTCTGGCTCCTTTGTCTTTCCTGCCTCAGTTCGACTGCTAAAAGGTAAGACAACTTTATCTGAGCCATTTTCAATATTTAAAACTAACAATTAGCAAGCTGCCCAGTTCCATCACTCTTGGCTGCATTTGTCTCCGTCTCTGGCACAGACATGGACATTTATTTGAGTTTCAATTTGTTTTGCAAGTTTCGCACACTTTGCATACAGTTTTGTCGTTATTGTTGCTCCTGCTGCTGAAGGATGTGGCTGCTGCTGCTGCTGCCTGTTGCCTGTTGCCGCTGTCCATCTAGCCGTCTTCATTCGCAGTTGAAAATTAATATGTCGGTTCTCTGGACCTGCAAATGTCTTAATTAAAAGTTATTTTGGCTATTTGCTTTTTCTCGTCTCCGTCTACGTCTAGCGAGCGAGCGAGCGAATTGCGTTTTGGCAAATGCACATAAAGCTGTCAAGGACAGTCGCTCGCTTGGCTTGACATTTGTCCTCATCGCTGACAGCCGCATTACGTATACGTCGCATTAAGTATACGCAGCGTCGACTGCAGAGAGAGAGAGAGAGAGTTGGAGACTCCAACTGAAGCATTGCACAGAGACAACGGCGAGGAAATTAAAAAAGTTACCCTCCAAATGGCTCACGCTCTGATTTCACAGCAAAAGGTGCAAGAAACAATATCAACAAGGAAAAACTTGCCAACAACTAACAAGCATTGAAGTTTAATAAAATCCTCCTTTAAGCAGTCGTCCCCCCAAACCGTACTCCGTGTGTTTTTTCTCGGCTGCAGCTAATGAAATAACTTTGTGGCAACTTTTGCCTTGCCGGAATTTGCTTAAAGCGCAAATAAATTGCCGAGATTGCAGCTACTCGCAATCAAAGGCCTTCGAAATGCTTAAACAGCGCGGGTAAATAAAGTTTGGCTTAAAGCCCGCCGCCGCGCAAATCATTTACAATAAGCGGAAATAATTTGCCGAAAATCCAGTGAGTCGCGGCGGATGGCTGGGTGGCTCAAGGGGTGCTTAAGCGGAGGTTTGGTGCTGTCGGTGCCTTGTGGATGCGGCGCAGTGATGCACGTAACCCAAAGAGAGGAAACAATTGGGGGCAATTTATTAAACGGCTGCTCGCCTTGCAGCGGACAGTCGGTGGGCGAAGGGCATCAGAAAACGAGCACAGAAAAAATCCAAACAAAAGGGAACACATAAAACACGAATATAGAGCAATTCCGGAGTGCTGTAAACTTTAATTTTAAAAGGATATCAATTATGAATATTTAAATAAAATTTAATAAAGTGAGAAGGAATGTCAGAGCTAGCAAAGAGAGCTTTAAAAGTGTAGAGTGAAACTTAGATTAGATGTATATAGTGAATACTTTTGCTTGTGATTTTGCAATGAATTAATATTTATGAAATTAGCTTACATTTAAAATATTTCATCAGTTTAAACTATAAGTAAAATAGCTAATAGCTAATAATTATTAAAATTGATGTCTAATTGCTCTTCTTTTAATTTATTTAAAATTAATTAAATGTTGCCATATTTAAAAATCTACTAAAAACTATAACTTTGTTTTCCATTTCCCCTATTAAAGCAGCAACTCTTGATTAAAGGCTGCCTGTTTTTTCTAGGAAGGTGAATGTTTTCAGTTTCCTACTTTTTTCTTTCATATTTTTTTGTGAAGGTGAGGAGATGCAGTCAGCATCCAAGAGTGCGAAAGCTGCTCGTCATGCGTGCTGGCAGCGGGAATCGTTCTGTGACGTTTTCAGCGTTTTTGTTTTGTATACTGCCACCGCTTCCATCACCGTCATACACACACACACACACCGCCATAGCCATGGCCAGGACCTCCGCCGGTGCCTGTGCAGACAGCGTCTACCTGGGCTACGTGAGCCGCTTGAGTGATTCACCTGCTCGCCGGCATTTGCATTTTGCATGCTGGAGCGACTCCTGCTCCTGATGGTTGAGGTCCTGGCTCCCGACGGTTTCTGCCTTGTGCCTCCTGCATCCTGCCGGCTGTTAGCTGCTGGTAATGGCTGTGACAAGCATTAGGGAATTATTTTAGAGACCTCGCATGTGGCGGCCATTAAAGGACCTGCTGAAGGTGAAGCCTCTGCTGACGATTTGATTTGTAGGCCAACACACACACACACACACTCTAAAAAAGGAGCAGGATGCAAAGACAATGGTGTGTGCCAGCAGAAACTATACAAAAACACAGCCAATGCCAAAATGGTAAATGCGAAAGCCAAAGCCAAAGCCGTCAGATGCAAAAAAGGATGTCACACAGAGAGGAATTTAACAGAAGATGCTGAAGTCCTAAAATTATTAGATATATAAAAGAAGATAATGATGAGCACATTGCTATCCTCTCTTACAAAAAACTGCCTTTATTTAAGCATTAAAATTATAAAGAAAATAAAATGAAATAAAAAGCATTATGCCTTTAGAGTCCCATTTTTTTCCCTGTGCAGCTTTTATTGTAATCTGCATTTAAGTGGCTTTCTTTTGTGCTCCTTTCGGGTATGGGAAATTTACAATTCCTTTCTTTTTTTTGCACATCTTTTTGCACCTTCACACCTTGCAATTTGGCGCACTTTTCTTGGCGACCATTGGCAGCAATTTTTCGGCTAACTGGCGCTCGTTTGAAATGCTAATATGCAACTTTGACGCGATTGCCGTTGGTAGTTCCCCGTTTGCCATTCGACCGGCAATTGCCAGACAATTTTATTTTCGCTACGCTTATGGGCAAGATAAGGGCCGGATGCAATTTTCCCCACCAGGGACTTCAAAGGCAGACCAGGAGACTGGCCTTAAAAACTTAACCCAGTTGCGGTGGCTTTAAGAATGCTTTTTTTTTTGTGGGACCGTTTCACAGTGCTCGTCAAACTGTAATTCTGAATTTTCCGACTGCAAGCGAATTACTTTCGGCATCCGGCAAATTGATTGCCATCAGAGGGCCGCTCTGCCACCCGTCTGCCTTCGTTCCGTTGCAATTTTGCCACAATGTGCTCCGCCTTTTGGCCCCGAAAGCGAGCGACCGGCTCTTGTATCCTTTTTCCCTTATTTTTCAGTGCCTTGCCAGTAGTGCATGCAAATATACGTGAGCGTAAAAATTTCCATATAAACTGCTGCTGCTACTGCTGCTGCTGCAGTTGCCACTCGCTCCCCGGCAATTCAAGTGCAAATATGTTGGCATGCCGCACTTGAGTGTCAAGTTCCCGGCACATGAAACGCAATTGTTATGAATTGGCCCAGCCACGCCCATTCACCATTCACCGTCCGCCGCCCTCAACAAATACGCATACCTATACATATATGTATACATGTTTATATGTATATTGTGTGTACACATAAGAAGGTGTGAGGCCCCCGTATGCAAATGCAAATGGATAGATCAAACAGACGTCATCACAACTGAATGCTGATTGTTTGCCGGCATTTAAAAGCAAGTGCCGAAATTTATTTTCACTGTCCCCGAAAAATAAATTGAGTGCTTGACCGTTGCAATCCTGTTGGACTTTGAAGCTCCCCCGATGACAGTTTATTTTAAGAATGCTGTTTATGGCATAGAGAAGTGAGATATCCACAATTTTAGTGCTTAAATATACCTTGAAAAGTAGAAGAGGAGATTAGTTTTTAAATAAGCTTTGTGGAAAGTGAAACCTAAATGATTTTAAAATAAAAATTATTTCAATTTCGTTATTCATTTGTTGTTTAAATCCTTAATTTTTAGTTCAAGCTTAGAAGCCAAACTGCCTGAGAAAAAGGTATCCTTGCAGCTGTAGCCTTCCAATTTGTCCTGCTGAAGCCTGGCTTAAGCCTGTCAACATATGGCCCACATCAATCGCTTAATGCCCGGCCACCTCACAGAGTCTTAGGACATTCGATCTTCGGCCAGCCGGCCACTTGTTTACTCCTTTTCCACATGCTTTGTTTCCACCTCTGTGCTGTTATTGTTTGTGACACCGGGTCCGGGGCTCCAGCTCCAGTCTCAGTCTCAGAGGGCTAAGCCCGGGCTGCTGGACAACAAGTGCAGCTGTCAGAAGGAAGTTTACGGGCCAAACGCACCGAAATAACAAATGCGAGAGCAGGAGGGATGAGGAGTTTTTCAGGGAAAAGCTTTGGGAAAAGCGCTGGGACAGCTGCAACAGCTGGTTCTGGTTATGTTCTGCTGCTGCTGTTGCCGGTTGTGTGTGATCCTGGCCACAGAAACGTTGATTGGCCAGCGCCGGAAAAAGAAGTTATAACCATCAAGGCGGAAACGGATGTGGCACAGACGTTTCCGTTTTTTTCTCCCCCAGTCAGCTGCACTCACACACAAACACAGACTAGCACACGAAACTATATTTTAACCCCTTTCGCTGGCAGTTTGCACTTGCTGCATACATTTGGGCGGCCTCCGTTAGCATCCCTTTGCCATCCTGCGGCAACACCGCACAATGCCTGTCAAATAAAATCATTTTGCATTGCAGAAATACAAATAGAAAAAGAGGAAACTAGGAAGGAGCAAGTAAAAAGGAGCAGGGAGCAAGGAAAGGCAACTCGACTGCGTTTAGCGGCTAACCGCAAGCACTTCTAATCAAAATATTAAAGAATTTCTTTATGGCTGCGTCTGCGGTTGCTCTGTGCTGAAAATATTTAAATTCTGCAGCTGCCGAGCTGCCTTCTAATTGAATGAGCCGTCGTTGCTCTTGGACTTTGTTGTGGCTTTTCCTACTCTCACCCAAGCCCATCCCTCTCCTCCCTTTATCGTTCATTTTCCAAGGCGGCGGATTTGGGGTGAGCCATAAAAATGGCAACACGTGCTCATAAAACTAACATTACATGCCGCTAGTTGGGCATTTCTTTTTGGCCCCAAGCGCTTCAATAAACAACTTCCTTTGATTATTCGAGGAGGGGGTAAGAGCGTTGGCAGCTGCTAAATGGTCCAGAAAGTTCACAGGGTTAGCCCTGTGTGTTTGTCTCTATTTGTTTTTCTTTTTTTGTAGTATTTTACCAGCTCAAACGTTAGGTTATTGCGTGCATTTAGCTTGTTTCCGTGTAACACTGCGTATGCGCAATATTTATTTCTGTCAGATCTTTAAAAATCCTACTAAATCGTTCATGAACTTACTTATAAAATGTATAATTAGATATTATTTAAGTAAAATATAACATCTTTTAAAACTAAAACCTTTGTAAGCCTTACTTTCGAGCTTAAAATTCAGATGGCCAAAAATAATTGCTGCACGACAGCCCATAACCGATCCATGACTTCGCTTTATGGCTATGGGAAAAGTTTTCGATTGCACCCTTAAAGCCACCCCCTATTCACAGCGCTGCACTAATTATTTGCATGCAAAATTAAACCGTTAAACAGCTCTGCCATGGAGTGCATTTTCCATCGGAAAACTCACGTTTGGCGGGGAGGCGAATTTGCATCTTTTGTTGCAAAACTTTCATGGGCCCAAAGTTACATGTTTTGCATTTGACTTGCGCATGGTTGACACGGTCGCTGTTCGCTCTCCAGGGGGGGTGGTGAATGGGGTGGAGAAAGCGAGGGGCGGGGCGGGGCGTAGTTGGAAAAACTTTTGTACCTTTGCCGACGGGCGGCAGCAGCAGCAGCGAACGTAGCGCGTATGAAAACTAATAAAGTGTGCAACGTGCAATGGAAAATGGCGGCGTGCTCATTTGCAAACATGGCCAAAAGGGGCGGCTGCCTCATACCTCACCACCCCCCTCCCCACAATGAGCTTTAATATGCGATTTTCCAGGAAAATGTTTCAGCAGAAGAGACTCTCGCTTTAAGTTGCATTCACTGCCAGACAAATTAGATCAAAGTCGAGTTGCAATCTCGCTGTTTTTCCGCCGCACTTTTACCCCGGCTTTTTCTACCATTTTCCCCCCGCTCTGTTGGCAAGGCGCTTTGACAATTTATGGGGCCGGCAAGCGTTGCCAAAAACGGGACAGTTATGCCGTTTGAGATAATTGCATTTTATTGCCTTTTATGCACTATCCCAGCCCCGGCTGCACTTAATGTTGGATGTCGGCTGGCGAAAAGGAATTCTTAAAGTTGGCCCTGCGTATTCAACGCTAACGCTGCACTTTTATGGCGTGAAATTGTTTAAAGTAAAGTTTTCCGCAAGTTTTTCCAGTGCCGCTGAAAGCGTCGTTCCTCCGATCGTGGCACAAAGTTGCCTCCATTTTTCCCGATTGTTATCGGTGGGCATGGCCCAGGCGTTTGGCAAATTGTCGCCATAAATAATAAATATTAACAAAAGCCAGGGCGATATGATTGTGCCAAATTGGCTGAGTTTTTTTTTCGTTCACGCGGCTTCCGTTTTCATTACATTTTTTCCACTCTCTCGTAATTACGAGTAATAGATGGGATTAGCTCTCGGCGGGGAAAGAGGTTTTGAATTGGATTTCCCAAGCATTAAACTAATTTGCCAGGACATGATGTAAGCCGCGTTATCTGCACTATGAAAATTAGCGGGCATAAGCACTTCGACTTGCGCCGAGTTGTGCCAAATCCTGGCACAAGTCCTGGCGTCACGTAAGCGCCGCAAGGATTGCAACTGCAGCTAATTGGAGCTGCTGCTGGCTCAAAGGAAAAAATGTTATGGCACCTCCTGCACGTGCAGGAGGAACTCATTAGCTGGTTACTCGGATTCAGATTTGGGTTTACTACAGCTTTAATTGCCATTATTAAATGCGGCATATCAATAAATTAGTTTTGGGTTCACAATTGCATTATGCCAGTATGCATATCCTTGTCTGGGCACTCAATCAAATTGAAATCCAAATGGCCTGATTAGTGGGCGGTGAACTCGTGAATAATTAAGCCCGAGAAAGACAATATTTGTCTGGCAGCTGCAAGGCAGCAGCCTGCCTAATAAGAAGCCAAGCCCCCAGACAGACTCCAGACGGAGGGACGGCCAGCTCCAGTCAATAAGGCTAATACGACAATACACTGGCTGTCGTCTGTCGAGATCCGGCTCCTTCCCAATGCTTTCTTGAGCAACTTGAGTGCATTTGCACAAATTGAAAGCTGTCTTACGAACCTGTCTCTGGCTCTATCGAAATAACTCAAGATTGAGACGATGTCCTGGCGCCTTTTGTGGCTAATTATGTCACTTATTTGGAAGCCATGTCAAGGGGAACGACACGGCACCAGAGCCTGGCATATGTTGTGGCAAATTTCTGACATTTGTGTCAACTATCTGGGTTGTGATTACTGGAAACTGAAATCAAATATTCATTACAATACCTAGCCATCAATCAACCGAAAGTATCTTTGCTCCAAAAACATAAAAAGTCGCGTAACTTTGCCGGCATTTAAATATGCAATGAGACAGAGGCCCGAACACATGTTTAGCCTAATGAATTTGCATACGAGAGCGGCGTTCCCACGGGAATTGTAGATCAAAAGCGGAGTTCTCCCACTCGACGAGGGCCACATGTGCGGCGGGCCTGGGCCCGATTGGCATGGCGACACATTCATTAACTGTCCCGCCCATCCCCGAAAAGAGGACAACAGGCGACAAATTGGATCCCCTAGCACGATTTCGAGGGTATTTGTTTCAGCTGGCTGAGATTTCAGGGAGATTAAAGAACATTTAGGTGTTGACGCTGAAGCTGAACTCTCTCGTCAGACAAAGGTCCTTTGTGCACACTTCCTCTTACCTTATTTTTTAATGCCAAGCAAGAGCATTTCGCATTCTGTGCGATAATTATCAAACAATAAAAACAATAAACTGCCACGACACCGGGTAACAACAAATGAAAAAATGAAAACTCAAAGTAAATGCCCCTTCCAAAGGGACTGCCAAGGTGCGCAAAAGTTTTATCTTGCCCAGCGTTCTCGTCTCCTCGTAAACTGTGACCAGCACCAGGGAAAACATCAAAAGGAGCAGGCAGTCAGGCAGTAGTACGGAGGGAGAAGGACCTCCTTAGGCGGACAAAAGCGCCGCCAAGTGCACTTTGTAAGGAGAGCAGTAAAACGGGCGGCATAAAAGAAAGTGCAGAAAGGGTTTGTCGGGGCGATAAGCAGAATTTATTTGTCTGCGGGTATTGACAAGCGACAAGTGGGGTCGACGAGTGAAATGTCTGACAAAGTGGAGTTGGAGTCGGAGCTGGAGAGTCGTATGTACCTCTGACATCTCCAACTGACTTGGGAGAACTCATCTCCTGGCTGGCCGCTGATTAGCGCCCGTTCAGGGACGCCACTTAAAATTCCTAGCGGCGCATCGATAATTTATTATGCAACTCTGTTTGGCGGACCTTTTGCCTAGGCATTTCGTGCCAATAAAAGATTTACGCAGCCTGAATTTTAAATGCCCCGAAACTCAGACAGGAATCCGAAACCAAAAGCGAGGCTGAACCTGAGCCTCAGCCTGAACCTGAACCTGAACCCGAACCGAGACTCGTATACACCTGGGAATTTTGTTAATTACGCTGAATAAATGCAGGAAATGCCGAATAGTCCGAATCGAGACGGAAGCCCAGAGGGAAGAGAGGGAAGCTGGGCGTTGGAATTAGTGCTAGCTCATAACTCAAAATTTGAAAAGTAATCGAGAGGCTGGCTGAATGCGAAATATTTTATCCTCTCTCTTATAATATAATTGCTTACGACGTATGGATTTATTTATTTCGCATTATTCCGCTTATGTTTTTCCCGCCCAGCTCTCTGGTTTAAAATACCCACTCATAGACCCATATAAAAATTCCTTTTGAGCCTTATTAAAAAATTCCAGCTCTTCTGGGGGCTGTCAGCAGCAGCGGCGAGTCCTTTGGCCTCGGCCCTGTCTCCATCCCCCCATTCCGTAGGGGCTAAGTTACGGCTACGCATAAAGAAATCAATCAGGCGGCACAATGCAGGCGGGCTACGGAGCGATAAGTCGCTCAAAATGACTCGACGAACTCGGGGTTTAATGGTCCGTGAAACGTGAAACACTTTTAGCTATCTGCCGGAGTCAGGGGCGGTGGGGCTTCCTTGGGATTTCTTTTTTTTTTTTTTCTTCTCAAAACTCACATGTAAATGGCGCTAATGCCCGGCTAAGCGCTTGCCCCGCCTTCACCCAAAGTTCGGGGCATTGAATTATGCATTTTAATTTTGGGCCAGGACGTCAAAGGCAACGGCATGGAACATTTATTACACTCGGCTTTGGCTATTTTCAACACTTTAATTTAACTTTCGGGCACTGCATTTCCTTCTTGGCCATTTCTTTTCCCCCAATCACAGTACCAGCGCCGGGCCCAAGATTTCCCCAGACCAGCTCGTGCGGAGGGAGGCGGAGGAGGGATGTCCGGGCGTTTGCCTTTGTAATGGACATGTTAGACGTTGGCAAAAATGATATATGACTTTTTCATTTCCTTAATGAAATTAACTTTGCCGTTCGGCTCCGTCTTCTTTGCCTTCGCCATCGCCATTGCCTCAGCCTTGCCTTTGGGCTGGCCACGTTCTGGTCTTTACATAATGCCAGCCAAATTGCGTTGATTTTTGATGTGGCAACAATTCATTTTGGCTCATTAGTCGGGCCAGCATGCTGCTGTCCATATATCATTATCTCAGTCGCAATCTGGGCATATGCAGTCGGGCTTGGGGCTTTAATGGAGCGCGCTAAAAGCATTTCATCCTGCCACATCTACAGTAGCTTCTCCCCCGCTTCTTCCACCTCGGCCATCGCATCCCCAATTAAACTGAGCCAACTGCCCGGTGAAGGGCTTAAGCCGATGTACAATAATTTTAACTTAGCAGCCAGGAGCGTTCGCCCAGGTTTAAGCTTCCTGCTGAAGCTGCCAGGAGGCTGCTCCGCATCCCGCTCCTCGCTGGACTCGATTTCATAGATTATGCGGCTTATGACTGGCCCCGGTAAATGGCCAACTCATGTAAGTTCCTGTTGGCAATCTCTCTGTGTGTGTGTGGAGGAGCATCTGTGTGCGCCTGCCTGGGTGGGTGGGTGAGTGGGTGTGACGGTGAGCAATGGGTTTTCTTATGCCATAACTCTGCGTTAAGAGGCACTGCACTTTAATTATTTGTATTTGTATTTGGCAGAGCATGACCTTAAGCCAAGCCCCGGCTGAGACCCAATTAAACCCTAACTGGAGCCCAGTTTTAATTGAGTCTCAACTAAGTGAGCCTGCGTAAAAATTCACAAACATTCCAGCTGCAAAATTGTTTCATAATGATAACTTTTATGCCGGGCAAGAACCATGGGACACATTACCCGCCACTCGAATTAGCTTCTATTTAATCTAAATCCCCTTTTTAGTAAAATATAAAGAAGGATTCGCGTAAAACTAGTCCCCTAAAGTCATAAAATATGTATGGCGAGCCACTTAATCTCCATTGTGGCTGCCCAATTAAGGCGCAGTTTGAAGTGTTTGGTCCCATTGTGCGTCTGGCGTAAAAAACGAGCCATTTATTTAATTGAAAATTGTCTCCGCTGTCAGCGGCAGCCAGAAGGAAAAGCGAGAAAAGTGGGAATAGCAGAAGGGCCTGGGTCTGGGCCTGAGTCTGAGTCTTTCCGGGAGCAGACTGCCGGCTTTTCGAGAGAGAGAGAGAGAGGAGTGCCTGGCCCTGGGCCACTTGAGAAGCCGTTGCAGATGCAGTTTTTCATCGCGACCTCCGGAAAACGAAGTGGAGTGCAGGCTCCTGAGTGGACTCGCAGCTTTTAGTTGTTTAGACGCGTCTGGCGGGGACACAGCATCCCGTAGGGGCGATCCAAATGGAATCGGAAGGGATGAGTTGCTCGCACGTGGCTGCTTCATTATACCCGGAAGTAATCATAAATTCCGCACGCATCCAGCAGACGGACAAAATGGAATAATATTTCGCCCAGTGTGTCAGTCAGTCAGTCAGTCAGTCAAGTCAGCCAGTTAGTCAGCAGTCCGTAAGCCAGTTGGAGTCGGTTAGGAAATATGGCTACCTTTCTGCCCAGAGTCAGAGCAAGAGCCACAGCCAGAGCCGTCGGGATCCCTCGTCCTGGGTGGGGGTGTGGATGGCAGTCGCTCTAGCGCCATTGGGCGCATCGTGTTGCTAATTTATGGCCTAGGAAATGAAAGTGATAGAGCTGAAAGCAGCAGCCACCGGTCGAGTGAGTGCCTCTGGGCCATGGATGGAGCAGGCAAAGAGATGGCGGTTGCCGACTGGCGGATGGAGATGTCCTGGCAACCACCTCTGTGCGATCCATCCGCCGCTGGCCAGTCAAAGGTGGGGCAGTCGGTGGGAAAGTGTGCCGCTTGACAACTGAAGACAGTGACAAATTAGCTTGGCGCGTGGTCGGTGCACAATTTGCATAATGAGCCTTTGACAAAGATGTGTGGCCACAGTCGCCTGGCGCTCTATTTATGACTGTGCTCCGATTTCAGTCATCGCAATAAAACCCCAAAGAGACACGCGCTCCAAATGAAAGTGTCGCCCAACCACACGCACTTTGACACCTTTTTGGCACAGTCACAAAAGTCACAGTGTCAGTGAAGAGCGTAATCCACACTGGGAATCTAAATCAGGAGGTCAAAAGCTGTAGGTTGTATTTACCATCGAAATTACCCAAGGAATATGTCCTGAAATTGAACACATAAGGCTTAGGGTTGAGCTTGCAACGTTGAGGGGGATACAGAGATAACAGTAACAGTACAACTTCGATGACATATCGATATGTAAGCGATTCCTAATCTGTAATCTTAATTTTCGATTTTCAACTGCCTAAAAAGCAATTTTTACGTTAAACTAGAAAAAGGGTACAGCGGCTACAGAAACTCTCAGCTTCCAGCTCTTAGCTTCTTAAGTTCGGTTCGTTTTCTTCGTTTTTCACGTTCCGTTTTTCTTTTTATTATTCTTTTTTTTTGCAGTTTTGAATTCCAAGTGGCAGGAAACGAGCGTCGAAATGGGCTACGGCCTAGAAATTTTTATTGAATGCCTGCAGGTTTTATTGATGTCGTTTAAAGTCGCTCAAGTTGCGCTCGGGCTCGTAAAGACGTCAGCCGAAATTGTGTAGTCAAAAAGTGTTGCATCGCCAAGCGCCTTAACAACTTCTGAGAGCTACGAAATAAAACCGAAACGTAACTCTTTTGCCAGTTATGGAGCCAGGAGAGCTTGCAGCCAACGCCAACTTATCTCATGATGATTCCCATTCCCCTTTTTTATGTCACTCCAGGACCTGGCCTGCGTTTAGGGCTCAAACTGCTCGACAATGATTGAAAAGTAGTTGCCATAAAGTCCTACCATTCGAATCTACTGATTTTGCAATAACTTTTTTTGCCCCGGACTGAGCCAAAGGTATGCAAACAATTTGCTCAGGACGATTGCGAACTTCATTAGACTGTGGGCCCACGGGGCGGATGGGTAACGAAATGAGCAAAAGTCAGAAGAGGCCAAAGCATTTATCAAAATTTTAATACTGGCCAGAAAAAGGTAGAGGCCACAAACATAATTACACACAGCAATTTGCTGGCTCCGGAGAAAAGATTAAGATTTCTTTCCGGCCCCCCAACTGGCTGTGAGAATGAGCCTTTTGGCTGCCCAATTTTCAAATGCGGTTTCGGCCAGGTTCTGGCCAACAGCCAGGAGCCGGGCCAGAGAGAACCAGTGCCGGTCCGTGTGATTCGTGTAATCATTTGGCAATCACAATCAACTTGTTTGCTATCGAAAAAACCAATTATTGACCCGGCTACATGACCACGTAACGTGCAAACAATTGCGGCCATGTTCGAACTTGGCCAGAAGACAGAACGTTGAGGCTTCCCCTGCCGGATTCGGATTCCCTCAGCTTTTTTGCCGCTCTCGGCTGCTGGCAGCTGCCAGGGAAATGTGTTACCCATGTCGGGAATTATTTATTTATAGACAGTGTGGGCGGGAGGCCCTTGAGCAGAAAACTTGGCAGATTTTTCCTCATTTTACTCATTTGGTTTGTCAACATTTCGTACATAGTTCTGGGCGGTCGCAAATCTTTTGCCATAAATTTTACACGCTGCCAAAAAGATTTGACACATTTGTTGCTGCCCCTGCTTCTGGAATTCATTTAATACATTTTAAATATGTGTTTCTCTTCCCTTAAATTGTAAAGTTTTTAATGTGCAGCCAATCCGCCTGCCAAGTTGTGTTTCGTGTCAACCAATAAGGCCAGGCTATTTCTTGCGGTCCCCGAATACAACTAACTTGTTTAATCCGGTAAGTGGTGAGGTGCCATGATTGACTGCCCAGAAATTAACTTGGCTCGCATTATCGACTCAACCGAATTTCCCGAAAGTAATTGCAGTGATTGCTTTTCTGCTTTTCCAAGCTTTTCCCGGTTTCTTCTTGGCCACAAGCCGCACTCAAATCAGCCTCTGAATGCCAGGGAATTTGCCCCAGTCTTTCCCCGGATCTCAGTCATTCATTCATGGAGTTTCAGAGTCTACCCTTTTTTCAATTGCGAAAGCCACAAATTGGCGTTGGGGCGCCTTTAAGTCTTAAATGATTCGGAAAGAAGGCCATAAAAGAGTCTGTTGTAAGCCATATTTAAAGTATTTACTAAAAAAGGAGGGTTTAATTGAAGAGACACAACTAGAAGGCTGCTTAATTTAAAACTTTGCGACTTCTAAACTACCTATTCAACAATAAAATTCATAAATCATTCAGAGTGGGCATATAGTACTTACCCCCTGTTGCTCTCCAAGTATAGACCTCATAATAAACCCCGCGGCAAACACCTCGGCTGGCTCATAAACCACACATCAAACGCAATGAGCTTATGATAATTCACTTCCAGGCCATAACCCTTAAATACTTTTCGGGGCCCATCATCATTCGTCGCTTAGCAGCATCACGCATGACAGTCGCGTTAATTATATGCAAACACAAACGCAAACACAAACAGCCGCGGCCAAATCCAAATCCTCTGATGGTTATCACAAGGCAAGTCGACAAATTAGCCGGGCCAGATGCCGCGGCTCCCGATGGCGGTGATGATGAACTCGGTTTGGGCCAAGTCCTCATCTCCTGAGCGACAGGCGGCCGCGTCGGCTCAGCTCATATTTTTCTTGGCTGGGCTTATTAATTTATTAAGTCGCGCAAACTTTGCTGGCTGGAGGAGGGGAAGGAGGAGGAGACTGGTTGGTGGCTTAAGTTTTCAGCCAACAAACAAACAAAACTACAAAAACAATTGGCCAAAGTTGGCAAGAAACTGGGGGAATCGACAAAAAAAAAAAAAAGTAGAATGGGAAAAGGGAAATTGTTGGAAAGCCTCTTTGCCGGCGGCGTTTGTCGCTTCAATGTCGCTTAATGTCACCAAACTGCGGGGCTTAATTATGCAGTATCACACACACTCACTCGCCGTACACTCGATTTTTCTTCTCCGCTTTTTTTTTATTTTTTATTTTTGCTTAGCCAGTTTATGGTTACTTGAAAATTCAAAAGTTTTGCAGGAAATGAAAGTTGGCGCAATCGTGCAGAAAAGTTCAGAGTGGGCAAAACAAAGAATCTAAAAAAAAATATGGGAACGGAAAGGAAAGAAGCCAGGAAAAAATAGCTGGCTAAAAAGTTGGAGAACGTTTCGCTTGGCTCTTCGTGACACGGCTAAATGCATTAACTTTTTTGTGTGTAAACTGCCTGCACTTTAATCTCATTAAGGGGAGAACAAATTATTGATTATGTCGTTAATAAATATTGACTCGCCACTCCGCTCGGGCATTAAATGCAATTTAATGAAAGCCGCCCATGCGGCGCATCCGTAATTCGATAGAGCAGTTAATTTAATCGATTGCTGCACTGTTTTCAATCAAATTGAAATGGAGGCCAGGGTCCTGAAAGGATTCTGCACCCACTGCAAACTCATAAATATTTATGGCCACTGTTATGGCGATTATTATTTATTTTTTAGCCAGAGTGCCGGCAACTAATTAACCGAGGAAGGCCGATGCTTTCAGCTTAATGTAGCGTAATGGCATAACCCCTAGGTAACCTGACCAAAGGGACTTATTTTCCCTCTAAGTATCCTAGCACTAAATAGCTTCGTGTGTCGCCGGCAATCAATGTCCTTTGTTCGCTAAGAGCCAGCCGTCGGTGTAAGCCTTGGCTCGTGGGCAAAATTGAGTTAGTCACACATGGAGTCTGGTAAATTTTAATGCTAATTTCGTTAGGCTGACACATTAACGCAACTGCGAGCGTCTAAGCCAATAATAGCAGACTCGACTCCATCTAGGAGCCATTAATGCTGCATGATCCAGACAACCAAATGCAGTGCCTAAGTGGCAGCTGCATTAAAACCTGATTTCGCATACAAAATCAAAGCGGCGACATTAATCACGAATTTATGAGACATTCAGAGACATTGCCGCCCTCTCTGCTCAAACAGTATTTGCATATTTAGACATAAACCTTGACACACACCCACCACAGAGGAGGGTCCTTGGTGCTGGCAGGATGCTGCGACAATTTGAGTGCGCGACTGCCGCAGGATTTGCCTACAGCCTGAGTGACGATGGTTGTTGCCACATGCATCAAACATGACTCACAAATGCAGTGTCGCCTGGCAAGCCATTAAATTGCAGGCACTTAAAGCCTTGGCAATAACATATTTAGGGGAAGCAGGAAATAACTATTCGAAACTTTCGGGATAAATATAGCAGAGTTATGAGGTATTATTAAGATAATAAAATTGTTAATAAAAGTTCTGATAATAAATGGAATTTAGGAAACAAAAGTAGTATTTAAATTAGTAAAGAAGCAAGCTGGCTTTTAATTTAACTAATTCATTATTCAACTTAAGCAAGACACCATAGAAAAAATATAAGAAAAGCAAGAAAGTGCACTGAGGCGCCTGTCCTTTTACGCATTCAAGAGGTTCCCCAAAAAACTTGCCTCTCAATTAACTGAAAACTTTAAATGCAAAACCCACTTTGATTGAGGATTCCAGCTGTGCAGTCCGAGTCCTTTCTTAGGTGCCACTGTTTGATTAGGGCCGGGTAACAGAAACTAAGCAAAAACCCATCAGTTCAGTTGCCAAAAGTTTTGTCAATTAAAATATGAAAAATACGCCTGTCCGTCCAAAGACTGGACAAACAGTCCACTGAGCTGCCCGGCCAGTGCCAACTAATAAAAAGTTTTGCTGGCAAGTCGCAAAATGACATTGCAAGTAATATTTTGGCTATATTTGGCCGAACTTTCACTTGCAACTGTTGCCGCAAGAGGCAGGCAAAGAGAGAGAGTGGAGAGTGGTAGGAATTTGCATGCGCCCAAGAGTGCCAGAAACTTTTATAATTAATAAATTATTTATGAAGCACGAAATGAAAAGGAGAGGCGACCAGGAACCACCGACTGCAATTCACTTCATTTTAAATAATGAAAAATTACTTTTGCCACTGCTCTTGGCCAGTGTCATAAATAAAAGAGGAGCAGCAGCTCCTCGAGAGCTCATGGCGCGCATTCAGCTCGGCCGTCCCATTCAATGATCCACAACAGATCAGGACTTTCGTCAGTGGAGCAGAAATGCCAGGACGAGCGTCAGGGCCAGTCCAAGCGGAATCGTGAATCGCCCCAAGCTCAAATTAATAACAAAAATGCCCAAGCGAATGGCCCCCCAAGAGGTGCCTCGAAAATCGAAAATCGTACAATTTGTTAGACGTTTGGCATTTGAATTGATTGAAAGCCAGGACGAACGAGCGTTGCGATGCGATGCGAAGCGAAGTGAGCCAGAGCATGAATGGAAATCGGAGGGCATTCAATATCAATTCCGCGAATTTATAGCACGCCAGAAAGCGAGTGCAGTAAATTGAAGTTGGGATGCGGCGGCGGCTACACTCGCAACTCCAGCCCGGCGCCTTTGATCATTTTACATTTTTACAACTTTCAGATTGGATTGCGATTGCCGTCAGCGAGTTTAAAACCTAAGCAGCTGGCTCACTTAACCCCTCTGAACTAGTTTGATAGAGACATTAAAGTTGTATGCTGCGAGTTTGGTTCTACATTTGCGGTTGTCTAGAGAGGTAGTATATGCAATGAGAGGCTAACTCAAAAGCTAGACATCGAAAATGAGCTCCGTATTCCAAAGATTGGTGACATGCTGACTACCGCATACCAAAACAAGTTCACAGGTCACCCTAACTGCAGAGAAGTAGAATAAGGATGCTGCAGAGACGGTTTTCAACTGATCTATCAAACAGTTCCATGCAATTGCTATTGTTTCCTATAATTTGTTTTCTCGTAAAGAACCTATCCCTTACAGAGTCTGAAAACTCATTTACATCTTCTTTTGTTTATTTCTTTTTTTCTTAATCAAGGTCCACTCTGGCAGCTAGCGGCCTGTGCCTGTAGTCCTTGTCTCGCCTCTGTGCCGGCGGTGCTGTGCTTTTAACCACTCTGCCACTCTGGCTGCTACCGATATGGGGTAAGTGCTTCCTGCCTATGCAATTGCTGTATCTGGCTCTAATGACGCCATAATTGCCTTTGTTCTGCTTGCCAGACTGTAAGTGATACGAGCCTTTTCCCACCTGCTCGTCTTGTACTGTGTGTCCTGTGCCGTCCTGTCATTGTCGGGCGGCTAAATGCCGAATCGTCATAGTGCACATAATTGCCAAGCGGACAAAGCCAGATGTCCTTAAAGCGCTTCCAGATCGCTCCTGCTAAAGCCGGCTCCCAAGCCCGGGCGAGGGTATCAACTTCCAATCACGACAGCTTCCTAAATAGCCGCAAAGGCGCTGAGGGGGCGGAGCACAGACCGACTGAGGACAGCCGCAGCAGGGAGGGCGTAATGACTGAGGAGGAGTGAGGACTGGGGGGAAGCCTCAAAATAAAAGTCAAAAGTGTTGCCAAAGCATAAAATGGACGACAGTCCGTGAAATTAAATGCCAGCAGGACATTGAAAGCGAGCCGAGTCCTGCCACTCGAAGCTGAGACGCCTTCTTCTTCTTTTTTTTTGGGGGGGGGGAGAGCCAGAAAAGCGATTTGTGTGGTGGCAGCGAAAAAATTCACGCACAATTATTTTGCAACGACAAAAGTCATTAAAGTTCGCCTTTGTTATGTGGCAAATGTTTATGTAAAATTTATTTTGTTTCCGCTTTATAAAAGCGCCGGCTTTCCAAATGGAAAACAAGGAAAACTAGCTGCGAAAACGGGGCAGAAAGTTGCATTGTTTATGTTTATGGCTGTTGGCACATGCTTTATTTTTACGCAGATTTATTTATGGCTATTTTTACTGCATACTTTTCAGCTGCTGCTCGGATGTGGCTCCGGCCGTGGATGTAGATGTGGCTGTAGATGTGGATGCTGCTGTAACCTCAATTCCCCAGACAGGCCAGAGAGTCCTTTACAAAAAAGGAAATCCTTTTTTCTATTGATTTTCCACTGGCCAGAAGCGATTATTTGTTTTGCATTTTCCACGCCGTCACCCAAATGACCCCAAACACAACGCAGCTCACAGCAGGGCCCGGGGTATAGGGATCGGGCTTGGATTAGGTATACTCCCGATGGCCAGAGATGCCATCTCCGCCAGGCAGCTGTCTAACCCGGTCCATTTCACGCTCCCATGCGCCCCAACGCTTCGTGCTAATATTTATTGACTCGTGCCCTCTTTTGCATTGAATTATCATCTAGCCTGTCATATGAGAGGGGATCAGCTCTCCCTCACCCCCGTTATTTGAGCCAATTCCCAGCGCCTATTAACTCATGACAACGACAACTGATTTCCCAGCGGCATATTTCCTACAACTTGCGCACAAATTCAAATTGCATTTATCTAATTTTGAGCTAAACACGCCGTCGCAGCCTTGGACTTCAAACATGTAACCCAAGGATTTCCCCCCGGGCCCAGGGCTTTGTTTGCCTGTCGCCTGATCCTGTTACAACACTGTTCCTCCTCTGCGCTATCCTTGGAACAAGGAGTGATGATTGCTGTAAGTGATTACTCAATGCAATGCCATTTGCATTAGCCAGCCGGGGTATTCATTTCAGGAGGAGGTGGTGGAGGAGGAGGAGGAGCAGAGCCCATTGATCAGCCACTGGCTTTCAGTTTAATTGACGCCAATGCTAATGATTCAGCGGCGGAATGCATTCAGCTTTTATCAGCTAGCTCACATCACACCTCAGTAGTGCAGGCTGTGACCTTACTTTTTCTGGGTATATTAGAAATCTTAGAAACTACTAAATATTAAATGTGAAATTGTAACCTAACATAATGGAAAAATCTTATAAGATTATAATACTGTATTTATTATTTTCTAGACACTTTAGTTCATAATAAATTATTAATAAAGTATGTAAAAATATTAAAAAACTAACTAAATTCAAACAGATTCCAGTTTAAAAGCAACAAATTACCATAGACTAACCTTTTCCAAGACCTACAATTGCCTTGTTTTCTGTGTAAATGCCTTGTTTTTTCGTGTTATTCCTAGTCTTGCTGGTTTTTGTAAAGGATATTGGCAGCAGCAGTCCCCCTACAGGATCAGTGATACGCAGGGTTATAGGATATAAGAGCCGTATTGATTTACATGGCCATGTTTATACTACAATGGCAAATCCGCGACTCAGCGCAACTTTTGCAGGTCGTGCATTTCAATTGATTCCCGAGCTGGCTTTCAATACTGTCGTTCTTGTTGCAGTTTGTTTTTTTTTTGTATGTCCTGTCCTATGTGTGTGCCCGTGTGTTCCTGTTTCCTGTCACCGATACCTAACTGCAAAAAAAAGAACGAAAAAACAATGGAGCTTTGCAAATTACTTGCCGGCAGATGCACACACAGCCACTGCCATATTGGAGATACTTTCCAACTGGTTAAGAGCAGCTGCTGCCGCCAGTTTAAGGCCAATGTACCGTGAAATCGCGCCGGCAACTCAATTATTATACATAGAGCTCTATATAGACTGCATCAGCCGATCGGGCGGCATTTTAATATCGACATTAACATCCACATTTGGCTTGTTGCCGCGGCGAAGGTATTTATTTATTAATGCAATATTGAAAAGTATTAAGCAATACGCGTTAAAAGATTAATGCGGCGGTTGACCAAAGCAATTTTATTGCGGCGACTGGGAATGGGGGACTTCTCTGTGGCCCAGGTCGCCGCAGGAAATGCCCTTTAAAGAGCGCGTTTTCGTGTTCCATCTATCCAGGGGCTAGGAGTATTTCCCTCGGGCTCTCCAAAGTCATATTCTGCCTCATCTTCGTCCCACGGAGGTTTCTCATCATCCAGATTTGCATAATTCTCATTTTCGATGAGCTCCAAAGTTCGTTTAAAGTAGGGATCCATTCCTGGTTTTTTAGAGTATCGAACTTCATGTGGGACATCTCCACCTGCCTGGGTATCCTCTGTCTCACTTTCAACTTTTCCCTCGGACCTATTATCAACAATAAAAGTTTCTCCACCAGTCCGGTTATTCTCTTCGTCATCAGAGCCCTCATCTACGATCATCTCGACACAGACCCTGGGAAACCAGCCTTTAATGGCACCACTACGCTGTTTTCTCTCGACCTCCTCCTCCTCCGAGATCACTCTCTCCCCGTACATCCAGTGCTGATGAGAACGAGTCACCCGTACGAGATCACCTGGTTTCAGGGCAATGCGAGGATCGTCGTTACAGGGTATTGTCATGCATACCCAGATGCCCTGCGAGATAATTGGTAAGCAGTAGCCGGTGGCAGGACTAATGCACTTGTAACTGCGAGCTCGAGCCCGCTTTTCCTTCTTCTGCTCCAATTGCTCCACTGTCAAAGTGAACTGGTTGCAGCCGGGCAGGACCGTCCAGCTGTAACCATCACCGGAGGGCACAAACATCTGCCGGTAGTTGCTCCGCCATCCAAGATCGTACGGGTACACGAAGGGCTTCATATGTTTCCCAGGATAATACGCCTCACGGCGAAACTCCGCCTTCTTTATGATCCAGCGCTCAATCTCCGTTTTGTTTGTGAAGATCACCTTCGCCTGCATGTGCAGCAGTTTGAGACAGGCCAGGCCCATGCCCATGTAAATGCCCAGGGTTATAATGCAGGCCAAGCAGCTCAACATAGTCAAGTTTACCGTGGCCAGGTGCTTCATATTAATGTTAATCAAGTACCGCTTGGAGACGCCCCTGAACAGAGCAGGGGCAACTATAAAGATTCCTTGCACGCTGGCAGACAAGAAGAACAGGAGGAAGTACACGAAGCTGGCCTGGTTGGACCAGCCCACACAGTTGTTCACCCAGGGACAGTGGTGATCCATCTTGAGCACACAGCGATCGCAGCGGCGGCAGTGATGCGACCGCGGTGGCTTGTATCCTTCGCAGCGCTGGCAGTACTGCAGGAACTTCGTGGACTCGTTCTGCTGCGGCCTCCACTTTTTAGGGACAAAGCCAGGTCCCACCATTAGGGTCCTCAAAAAGTTGTACAAAACGGCGAACACGTGAAACCAGATGAGGCAATAGTTCACCCAAGATCCCCAGGTCGGACCCGGCGGCCACCACATCGAGTTCATGTGGAGCGTGGTGCAGGTGACAACAAAAGTCAGGCTCAAAAGGATGAAGGGTCCCCAGTGCAGGAAGCGCCGGAGTTCGTTTTTCTCGTTCATGTCTGGGTTTGAAAATATATAACTTATTATGGAGTAATGTGCTACAGCACTGAATATATCGATATGATTTGTTGAAGTTCGTGTACTGCTTCTGACATTTCAGGGGGGTTTTTTATAGTAGGAGTTTTAAAGGTATAATAGTAGTAGGCTTTATATATTTTTTAACTCAATTAAGTCTTAGAATATTAAAAAATATGCTGACACTGGAGACACAGTCCTTCACAGTCCTAATATTATACATTTTTAAAAAGGAAAACATAGAGTAACTTTTTCAATTATTAACCCAATATCTATTATTTTATTTTACTTTATAAAATTGATTTAAATAATCTGAATAAATTATATAATATTTATATCTTTATAAAGTAAAAGTACACACTTTTCCTTTCCATTAACAAAATTGTATCACTACCTGAAAAATATTTGCAAGCAAAGTAATTAATGATTTAGATTTCCAGCGACCCTGTACCCCACTTTCTTATTTGTGCCGCGAATTTAGTGTAATTACCAAAGCCAGGTTTGTCGGCCTGGCCAGTCGACCTGGCCCAAATGAGCACTGCCTTTCCGGCCCCCTTGATGGCGGATTAATTAAAAGAGCCGGCCACATGTTGTTGCGCCCGCATAATGCCCGCGGCGTTTGCGTGTAATTAAATAAAGCACAACTATTTAAAACGGCCGGGACCGGCCACCCTCCTCTGCCATTCCGGGACAATTTATAAAACTTATTTAAGGTATTGGCAACAGGCGTGCGGAGGCCCGAGTATAAATTTGCTCTTAAGCCGCAAATGAAAAATATTTTAATCATAAAAAAATGCAAATAAATTTAAAAACAATAAAAGTGCGAAAGTGCAGGCCATAAATAAAATGCAGCCTTAGTTCCAATGGGCCTGGCCATGCCATCCAGTCGTCATCGGCCATTGCTATTATTATTATTATTAAGAATTAATAGCAATATTTGCTGACGCTGTGTGGCTTAAAAAACGAAATATACAACCATATATTACAGGGGGCGGATGCTGGGCTGGGCCACAACAAAGCCACGCATGAATTCAATTGAATTTAAAATGTGCCATAAATTCAGTGCATTCAATATGCGACTCGGTCCTACATTCGATGGGTGTGTGCGTGCACAAAGAACGGTATTTGGTATTATTTATGGCGCTGCATATAGAACAAAAATATTTTGGTAGCCCAAATTCTTTGCCAAACATTTACTAATGCCATTAATTGATGATAAATGTTTCGCAGCACGCAGACAAAATGCAGTCGATGCTGGGCAGAAGAGTGCACTGAAAAAGTACTATGATTTTATATATTTTACTTATTTAATTACAGAAATAAATCTTTGTCTGTTTATTGACGTCTTTACATTTACGTTAGAATTAAATTAAGTTTGATAAAGTTATGATAAAACCTTTGGAAATATAGACTTTAATATTTATTTCATTTTCACACTTGAGAATATGCTCTTAAAATAATATTATACATTTCTTTGATATTTAAAAATATATTTAAAATATATATATCCGATAGAAAAGTTAATTTTACAGCTTTATCTATATTAGTTAGATTGAAATAAATATTTTTCGGTGTCGCTAAAAATAAAATCGAGCCTTTAAATCGCGGAATTCGGTTAGCCGGCTTTTGCATACTGCCCGGCCTGAATATTTTGGACCTCCAGCTGGTGCTCTCTGATGTTGTTTATGAAATTGTTGCGTGGCCAGTTTGGACCAATTACCCGATTGCAGTGGGTCATCCCTACACATCCCGCAACAGCACCCCGGACACCCCTTTGTTTTCCCGCCTGAGTGCACACATGGCAACGTGTAGGTAATGGGCCTCCGGACGGGGATTTGTGTGACTTGCAAGTCTCGTTAACTTGGCTAACAAGCGACGCCATTTACCACAATGCGACGCTCGGGCCTAACAAGCCGAGGTGACAATTGCCCAGGACCAAAGGCCAAAGGTGACAAGGAGCCTAGGTCCATAAGCGTAACTAAGGCTGCCTCAATACGAATTTAAAATATACACCTGGGGGCGACGTAGATATATATCTTTTAAGCTGGATAAAAAATAAAGGAAATTATCTGGTTCTTGGTCATGGTATTATTTTTATTTAAAAATATTTCCTTAACTTCATGAAAAGCTTAATAAATTGTCAAATTTTAATTCAATTTCAAATTCAAATTTATAAAAACTCCAACACACATCCATGGCAGGTGGCAGCATATTTGATTCTGCGCTATATCCTATAACTTCACAACAAAAAGCAATATATTTCGCTCCTCAGATTAGATGGCAATAAAATTGATTGAAACATAATTGCAAATTGATACAATAGCCAAGGAAAATTGCCCGGAAATGCCAAGAGCATTTTCGTGCCAGGGCCAAAAGCAATCTATAATCGTAACGAAAATTACTTCAAAGCGAGTTCAGAGTCCCAGAATCGTGAATCGTATCGCGTCGCCCTCGAATCGGCCATTATGTGCAGTTAGATGAGCAGCTGAGAGCACAGTTTATTGCGATGGCTCAAACGAGTCTTCAAGTGAAAGGGTTTCCAGGGAACAGATTGAACAGAAATTGCTACAGTTGGACGAAAAAGTATGTGATTGTTTCCGGCTTTTTATATGGATACTGATTTCATATAGTTGAATTACAATTATAAACGAGTTTGATCGAGTCAAACGTTTGTGTAAAAGAATTTTGATTTAAATTGAGATATACAATATTGGACTTTTGGCCCAAAATTACCTAAAAATTTTTAATTTTTAAACTCATGAATTTCTTTTTATATTCCAAAGTCTTTCCTTTTGATTTTAAGAGTCCTTTCTGTCAGTATATCCACATGCAAATCCCGTACATGCGAATTACTTATCCCAGAGAGCCCTGCGCACTTAAAGCGCTTCATTTACGCTCCAAGTGGCCCGAATGCCATTAAGCACGAGCTTCTTACGGCTTACCATATAATTTTTTGTCAATGCCAAGAGTTTATTGCGAAGCAAGTGCAACTGCAACTCACGAAGTGAACAGCCAGCGGCGGCTTTTGTGAGCGACTCAAGATGGCGATACTTGCTGCAGCGGATCCACAGAAACTTTTTACGCAAACTTATTTACTTAATTTGAAAATTAAATTCCGGCATTAAAACGCATAAATGACACTTGAGCCGGCCTGGCCTGAGTGAGAGAGGGAACGAGTGAGCCAGTGTATGTGTGTTTGTTTTTCTTATCAAAATGCCTGCGGCAGAGTGCTGGCAAATACAAACGCTCGCACACACCGAGGGGAATATATATCCCTTAAGACAAACAACGCGCACAAAATGGTGGCTGCCGCGGAGGAGCTCAATCCGGCTGTAACCGAGGCTCCGAGCCTGGCCAAGTGCACGCTCAGAAGTCAAAAGTGCAGAAAAATGCACGGCACACAGCGAAAGGCGAAGGACGGAGGGAAAGACGATGCCGGAGCTGCCAAGACAAACAAGCCAGTGAAGAAGGCATATAAATTGCGTTACTTGTGCGGGCGGCCAAAAGGGGGCTTTTGGCCAAACGGGAGCGGTCCGGGGGCGGCAGTCAGCGGGGGTGTAAACGTTTTTGGTGTTTGACATACGACGTGCATTAGCAGCAAAGTCAAGGATTAGCGCCACTTGTCTTGAGAGCCGAGCCTGCAGCCCCATCTCTCGGTATCCTTCAGCAGCGCCGCATGAAATTTAAATACATTCCCGGCCATTAAAGCCACTGTGAATCAATTTGGCCCCCAAAAAAAAGGATACACAATACATCAGTGAAGGTAGAGAAAGCTTATTTAAATAAATTCTAGGATGAAAAAGGATATATAAATTTACAATAAACATTTGGTACACGAATTCTTAAATATATAACAATTTATTGCTGATTTCATACAGATTTTCATGTCTTGAAATCATTGCAGTTTTTATATCCTAAAATATGTACAGATGTGAAAAATCAAGACACAATTTTTCATTGTCCTGATATTCGAAACGTTGTTCCCCAAAGAAAGACATAATTTTTCCCAACACTTAATGCCATTTAATAACTGAACAATCTGTCCGGAAAACATATAAATTGCCATCACTGGCATCCACAATGCCCCGATGGGGCGCGAGCGCTTAATGCGGCCAATTCAATTTTGCCAGGACACGGGAGTCCCATAAAAGCCAGCTCGCACATTGGACACAATTCGGCATTTAAAGCGTTTGGCTTTAATGGGCTCAACTTTTCCAAAGGCCAAATAGATAGAGCTCTCTTGCACAAAAAAAAAAAAAAAAGAATGTAAACGGATAGGAAAAAATGGTGAAAAACTGTGGGGAAAAGCGGAAAAAGCGGAAAGACGTCAAGGAAATGCCAAAGCTATCGCAAACGCGTTTCGCAATTTTTGAAGGATGTGTTAAGTCAAAAAATATGCAAATTTCACGCACACACACATCCCCCGTTCGGCCGGGTAGAGTTAATACGGCCCAAAGACAGCCCCAGGACCTGGCATCCTCAAAACCAATCTCTCGAACCCCTCGCAGGATTCACACATACATATATATGGGCGGCTGTGCGGGCGCCGTACGTGTAATGCATACGAAAGTAGTGAAAATATCATCAATGGCAAAATATGAATATCTAAAAAGGATAACGAAAAATGGAGTCAAAACGAATGGCAAAAAAAAGAAGGAGAAGCGAGCCGAAAAAAAGATGCGGTGGAAGTGAGACGAGCGCCAAGAACAGAAGGCCTCGCATCCTGCGAGGTCCTGGGAAAAAGTGCAAATGTCAGTTTTCGAGCGGGAAACTCAACTCGGGACCCCGGTTCATGACATTTGACAGAAAACTAGACAATATCCTCGACTGTGACATGTCCGGGTAATCAGTTTCCGCCGTAATTGCATCAAGCCTCTCGAAACTCCGCGAAACACGGGTCGCGGTATTCAGTAAGATATTATCTTATTAATGGCAAATTCATGTGCCACAACTTTATTTCGACAAAGTCCTGTATGGCGGAGCAGCTCTTAAAAAGCGCTCAGACGGAGTCTACGATTTCGGCTGAGCCGCAGATTCGAGACTCACAGATCCTGTGCGGCCACGGCCCGCATAAATTTGGCGAGAGTCTGTTGTAAATTACATTTGAAGTAGCAACTTGCACATAAATCTTTAGAAGCCAGACCGGGGCCAGTGAGGAAATAATGCAAATATACAAATAAAAACAGTGATGAGGCGTTTACAAGGGGAAGGGACTTTAAAATACTGGGTATTTTGGCTAAAATAGGATAATAGGATTTGCAAACTACCTATATATATCTCTGAATTTAAAGTTGTTGAATATGAAATTTTAATTCCATCTTTTCAAATTATTATTTTATAATATTTTAGAATATAATTATACTGATATCTACGCAGGAATTCATAGCTTTTTATAGCTTAAATATATTTTAAGTAAATAGAACAAAGTGTCCCTATAAAGAACTCTGTTTATATGTCATTAAATCCTAGATACCCTCACTACCGGGTATTAAAAAAGAAAGAGCACACAAATATCCCGCTATGCAAACACTGAGCGACAAAACTGTGTCATTCCCAATTGTCGCCTCGTGTCCGTCTATGTGTGGCTGCATCTGTGTGTGTGCGTCCTTCTCTCTGTATCTGTGCTTTCGCATCCTGGTGGATAAGAGGACGGCGTCCGAGGAGGAGCCACTTGAATTACGTACGCCGCAAGTGAAGTAATGAGCACACAGCTGCAGCTTGGAGGGACTTGGCAGAAGAGCACAACACAGCACCGGAAGCGGAAATAAATATTAAAGCTGCAAGCGGGCAGCCACAATAAATACAATATAAATATGCGATATTTTCAAAAGTCCAACTAATAAATAAGCGCTGCCAAGTGCTCGCCCATAAAGAAGGAGCCGTCCCTAGCAGCCCAGGACTCGTATTTTTCTATGGCTTGGCCAATTGGATCGCGAGTGCTTGGACATCGCCTGATAAACGATGCTAAGCAAATAATATAAATGCCAGGCAATTTATGTGGTGTAAAAGTTTGTATTTACCCGGCGACTCCATATCGATAAAGTGAGGCGAAATAAAAGCGCGAATAATACAAGATGTTTTATTGAGTTATGAATACAGGCAAGGATAGCTGTAGAGTTTGTCATAAAGTGAAATATGTTTTCTATTCCGGTTCCATCAAAGCTCATTATCTCCAAATGGATTTAGAACTCGTTTCGTATTTTTAGGACTCCTTTGAAACACAACTTAAATATAAGAAGAATACTATAAGTTTTTTATGTCAAAAGAAGATGAGCTTTCGACACTGCAAATTTAAATTGAGTAAACGGAAAACGTTATATTAAATATTATAATATAAAGTTTTTAATATTTAAAAAAACTAAATGAGGTTGAAGTGCCCAATTATCATCTCAGGCGGCATTTTCCCCTCAGTTTTGTATACGTTTTTAAATATTTAAGAACCTCAATTATCATATAAAGAGAATATATAACTTAAATTGAACTCAACAAACTCCTATTTTTGTACGAAACAAATAATTTTTTCTATGTACATATATGCCATTCCTAGGACCTCTCCAAATTTTGGCAACCTCACGCACCTGGTCCTTGCAATTTGGCCTGGCCAAATAAAATCATAAGCAGACCGAGGCAAAATTCACAGCCATAAGTTTGCCAGCTCATTTTATGGCTTTGTTTCATTTCGGTAACTGCTTTTCCCCCTCTGTTTATGTTCTGAATTATTGAAATTGACTGGCAACTGGCAACACGTTGCCGCCTAAGGGAAAACCGGGCTAACTGGGAAAAGGAGCAGCAGCAAAAGAAGGAGGAGGAGCAGGAGGAACTCATCTGAAGCGGGACAGGTGCAGCAGGTGCGTTTCATTTGCCATGCAAAGCTAAATGAATTGCAAGTCAAAGTAGTTAAAAGCTGCCAGACAGACGGATAGACAACTTGGCTAACAGCAGACAACAAAGACAAAATGCAAACTCATTTAAATTGCTTAAGGACAGGCAAATCAAATTGGAAGACGGGCAAAAAGGACAGGCAGAGACTTACAGCGAGCCACATGCTTAAGGATCTGTTGAGGAATATATAAGATATATATATAAATAAGGGTATATATAGCATAAAACTATGCAATATTAAATGCACATAGGAAAATATTATCAATAAGAAATAAACATAGTTGTATAAAAATACAATTCTGATATTAAATATTTCTTTTACGAAAGCTTTTCTTTTATAACATTCGCTCTTAAATTAAGACCCTATCTATACCTTACATATATATTTATTCTCTCTGTACCAGCCGCCTTCTGCAACATCAAGAATAATAGTAGTAACCATCTTAGCTGTGGGTGGGAACCAACACACACTTTGCTTGCATGCATGTTGCCAGCGGCGACAACATTGCAGCTTTGGCCAACGGAGCGATACCAATCTGGCCAGGAGAGGATACCCTGTGTGCAGCCCCCAATCCTATCAACAACAAGGGTACCCTCCACTACCTACCCTCCCTCCCGCATCATCGGCATCATCATCATCATCCTCGCCAGGAACGTCTGCATTGTCGTCATCTTTTCAGAGTGCTTAAGGGCTGCATAAAAGCATTTATTATTAGATTTGATTCAATTTTCTATTCACTTACGTTATGAAAATGTGGCTCGCCGTGTTTTCCCCATTTCCCCCACTCTGGCCTTTGTTGCTCGCTGCACTTAATTCAGAGCGGTAAATAAAAATCAATGTTTTGCTTTTACTCGGACTGCGAGTAACGAAAGGGAACGGCAACGGGAACGGGAACCGAGATACGAAACGAGAGCAATCGCGTAATTTCATTTGCATAAAAGTCAATTGGATTTTGTGCCATGGAACAATTTCAATAATTGCAAACGCCTGCCATACATTTTCGGAGCCACTAAGCCAGTGTATAGGCCCCTAGTCCAGGTCCTGGCTGTGGTCCTGCGCCAGTGTCGCCATTGTGTCGCCACGGCACCCCCGAAAGCCAGCCCACATTTTCCGGGGCAACTGAAGTTTTTGGCCAACACACACAGACACATGGAGACCGAAAAGCTAAAGGCGACATCCATAAACTGTAATCAAAAGCTATTATCTCTGCTGGGCCCCCAATCTTCCCGCTGGCCGAGGAGACCGCCAACTGCCAACTGCCAACCAACCGCCGCCCGGCGACCAGCACCACCCACCATTCCGGTCTAGTTTTTGGCAACATTTTTCAAAACCATAAATTTCGAAAGCAAATTCAATGGAATTTGCTTGCCAAAAATCAGAGGCTTCCGCTATTTTCGGTTCTCTCTTTCGGCCACGTTCAAAATTTAAAGAATTGGCCAGGATTTTAGATGATAAACACTGAATAGTTTGTTAAATTTGTTCGTTGAAATGAATTATTGAAGGACGTAGCATATTAAAATTAAAATGTTGCGCGACGTAAGCTGATTGCCGTCCGTCTATATTTATGTATTTAATTATTCTTTTTTCCGGCTTTTGTTGCCTTTCATTTTTAGTCGTTTGTGGGGCTGCTGCCGGCAAATCCCCCGAGTGAAATTGTAAATTAATTTGCGCGCAACAATTTCGATTTTAATAACTAGAAACATTGTCACTTAGTTTGCATATTTAATTAAGCATTTTTTGTGATGTAGCTATTCCTGCCGGGGAGCTTTGTGATTTTTTGCTTGCATTCTATTTGGAGCTTAGTTCGGCCACGCAGGTTAAAGTTAAAGCGTATGAAATGGAAAAGCAATTATGGCTCAGATAAGTTAAAGCCAGGTTCGAGGTCATTGAGTCATTGGCCAGAAACTAATTTCGATTCGGAAGGCACATAATTACATTTAACTAATGCCAATGCATGCAACGATAAATTGTCATGGGCCAGGCCTAAATAATTCATTACGCATTCTGCACGAGCAACCAGATGACAAAACCAGGACGCCCAGGACCTTTGAGATGTTAAGAAATATTACTTAGATTTTTGGGGCCGGCCGTGTGTGCATATATTAAGACATAAATATCAACTACAGTCTGGGGTCCATAATGTAATGTGAATGCGAGTGGGGAGACCATGTCCATGTCTATGTTGCATATGACGAGCAGGAGGAAAGCCGCAAGCAACCATGAAGGAGGGACGTGCACATTTGCCAAAAATTACAGTTATTACTGCAGACAGTCGTCCTTGGTCCTCGAAGGCCCCCGAAGGAACGCGACTGCGGCTGCATTGGAAAATTAAATTCAATTGCCAGGCGGCTGGCACATAAATCCTGCACTTTATTGCATCCGCAGTACGAAATGTTCACGCACTACAGCAGCCGCAAGGCGGAGGCAGCACTTTTGGCAGGACTGCCATTTTAATGAGCTAACGGAAATTTGGTTTATTAGATAACCGAGAAAAGAGTGCCGCAGATTGAGATATATGTACATGCATATGTATGTGCAGTCTGCCCTAATAAATCCCTAATTTCAGGCTAACTGTTGCTTTATTTGAACTTGTTTAAGTTATTTCCGGGCTTACAAACGAAGAAATATATTCTGTGTTAGAAAATGGCAGCCAATGAGTAAGTAACTCTTCCTTAAGCCCAGCTTATTCTTTTGAAATTAAATATAAATTAGATTATAAAGCACTATTTTTATTTTTAAAAACTATAGTTTTGCCATATTATTGAGGGTACTTTAAGTTCTTCAGTTCAGACTGCAGCTTGGCCATTGAAATGGGCCATCAATTTTTATTTTTACTTGGCCGGCAGAGCAGGGCAACGGCAGCGACCAGCAAGTAATAACAGTAAACGGGGCCACAGGAAGTGGAGCACTTCAGCGACATCCGGCGGCCATTTGTTGCCTTGGCCATCAACTGGGCCACTTCCTACTCCCGATATTTGCGTGTAACTTTTGAGTTAATTCCCCTGTATTTGCCTTGTGATTTCCTTATTACATTTCCGTGCTGCTGGCTCCTGGTCCAGGATAGCCGCTTTAAAAATCTCCCCAGCTGGCAGATGAAAGAAGGGGCTTAAACTGAGCCCGCTTAGCCTAAGCCCCGCGAGTTGGAGCTGAAGCCGAAGCTGAAGTCCAAAACGTACCAAACTATCATATCGCACACAATGCAGCCTCGCAATTAGACTTAAATGCATGCAGCCGTGCAAGGAGCAGGCACCAGAATCCAGAGGCAGCCTTCCCTCTACCCACCCCCTCCTCTTTTAGACAAACAATCCCGGCCAGACCGAAAAAAATATATGAGAAATGCGCCAACTGAACGTCGCGGCGGGGTAATTGAAAAGGAAAATGAAAAACATGCCGCGAGCCAGAGGCACTGAAACAAGAAATGAAAAGGTGGAAACCGGAAAGCGCGGGGCTACGAAGACGGGAATACCCTGTCAGCTGAGGGCTCAGAAGACAATGCTGAGTATGGCCCGCGAAGGGGCATCATTTTTTAAGTGACCCCCGCGACCCACTGGGAGGGTGAGCACATCTTTCGGAGATTCGCCCCCATCTTTTGGGAGCCCATCAAGCCCCGAGTCACTCAGTTAATAAAAGGTAATAACGACAAAGTTGCCTCTTGTTTGTTTTTTGCTGCCTTTCAGCCATCTCTTCCGCCTGTTTCCCGAATCCGGCCAGCCACTTGCCGCCTGTACCGTGCCGTGTATCTTGGCCCGAATGCAGGTCATTTGGCAATTAGGTCGGCGTAAAGCCGCCGGCGCTTCCTTTTAACTTGGCCCAGCAACCCTCCCGAAATGTAGCCGCGCCCACTGTCATTTGATTTATGCATTAAATTCGCAACCGCCCCCGATTGCTAATTAAATTCTACTCAAATAATCAAACAGACAATCTGCAGACGTCGCAACTTCCCGGCCACTCCAGCCATCGTCGAGGACCACAACAATAACCAAGGAATGCATTGTGGCTGCAACAGCAGGCTGTGCCATCTGTGGCATCTGCAGCATTTCTATTTACCACTTTTATCTGGCAAAAGGCTGTCAGCCTCCAGGACACTCTGAAAAAATTGGAGCTTGAAAAATAAAGTAAAATTATTTAAGGAATTTATGAGTAAGAAATAGCTTTATTTCGCGGGGAATTAAAGGCTTTTTTACCTAAAAATCAAAGAGGAAAACCTTTTTTTTATTAATATTTTTCTTTAATTTTTAGTTATTTTAGATCCCTTACCTCACCGCAATTATTTAGAGTGCACAGAGTCCTATGGCTTCCACTTTTTCACACTGCTCAAGTGGCCAGTGGCGGAGAGCGGCATCCTCGAGCATAATGAACACTTGACTCCTTTGGCTTTTGGCCGTCCTGCGGATGACAATGCCCGGCGCAAACATTTCACCGCAGGCTAAGACAAAGGACTGACAAAATGAAGCGAGTGCTTCGCGAGTCGCCGGGTCCTCGAGTCCTTGAGGTTTCAAGTGTTCTTTTGAGGCGCAAAATGGGCAGAGCCGGGGTTATAAAGTTCCAATGCGATGCGATGCCTGCCAATTGACCCAAATAAGGAATGCAGCCATGGAGCGTGGAGTTGAATTCTTTATGCTCGGATCCGAAAATATTCGAGCGATGCTTACCTGTGCTTTTTGAAGTCGTCCTGGTCGTGGAGCAGCTATCAACATAAGTTAATACAACTAAAAGCCCCCGGAGGGTTCTGCACGTTCCGCCGGCATTCATTTGCCTATGTAAATTGGTAGAGGGTCCTGCATAAATTACAAAATTAGTCGGAACACACGAATTTCGTGTCGTCATCTGCGGATGTGTATATGTCTGGCGCAAAAACTATTTCAATTTAAATTCTTATCGTATCGCAAACTAGGCGAATGAGAATGAGAAATCCCCGGCGGCAATCTTTAAGGGGCTTCAGTCTCGTTCGCTACCTTGTCCGCAATGCGATGTGAATGCGATGTCCTTGTTGCCATTGCCATTGGCCTGGGCCCATAAGCCGCTTAGCTTTCACTATTGCCAGGCCTAACTTTTAACGTTTCGACGCCTTAAAGATCCTTTGCAGCTCGGCCCCGGGCTGGGTGGCTCCTTCGAGTATCCCCTGTACTCGTGTATCCTGTATCCCTGCCTACCCATCGCCATCGCCATCGCCTCCTGGTATCACATATCTTACTTAACGTGCCTGCGAGACTTTTTTCATTAGGATAAGTCTATTTTATGCCAAACATCCGCCCCACAAAGTACACACAACCGAGCACACATGGCGGCAAGGCGCTTGGCTTGGCTTGGCTTGGCAAGTTTCGGATTCGTCCTGGTTTCGGGATTCTAGAGATTCCCGCTCCTGGATATCGACTCTGCCCCGTTGCCAAAATGTTTATTTGGTTTCTCGTGTTATTTATTTTATGGCACCTCTTGCCATACTTTATTTTTCTGCTATTTGGCTGCTGCTCCTCGGCTGCGGCTACAGCTGCGACTGTGACGCCTGCTCCTCGATGGCTGCTCATCGATATAACAATATCCTTTTGATGTAATTTCCGCTTATGGCTTATTTTCACAATGGCAGGTGTAAAGGTAATCGTTGATTGTAAGTGCCTGCCAAGCCAGCCGGCAGGATTTTATAAGCTAGCTGGTGTCGTGTGTGTGCGACGTGGGCTGATTGTGTGTGTTTGTTTGGCTTTTATGTCAATTCTCAATTATATTTCAATCATTTTTATTACATCTCCTAATGCCCAAAGAAGATTACTTGCCATCATAAATAAGTTATAAATTTAATTGGAAAAGCCGTCTCTGTGTCTGTGCGTGTGTGCGCCATTTTGGATCGCATCTCTATGTGTTATTGAGTGGGGGGAAAAATCTCTGTCTGTGTCCGTCTCTGTCTGTTTTCTGTATTCTGTATCCTGTATCTGTGTCCGATTCTGTCTCTGTATCTCTGTATTATTGCTCCTCATTTCCGTCGCTTAATTAGTTGCTAAATTATTACCACTCCGGGCTGACACGGCCGCTTCTCAAGTGACAGCCAATCGATACGATGATGTGACCTGCGTCGCTCTTTATTGTTGCATATTTGATTTCAATTGATCGGAGCCACGCGTCCCCCTCAAGCCCCTCGTGACACGCGACGAAAACAATGCCAATCATGGCTGGCAATTCGCGTTAATTTCCACATGGAATAAGGCCGCATAATTGCGGCACTCGTAACGCTGAAAATTGGCTTAGCTGACATTGCGTATACGCCACGTGGTTACAGTTGTGGGTGAACGTGGGTGTAAGGTGGTGCTGTATAAACTTAAAACCATATCAAGCATTTAAGCAATTCGACAAGCATTGCGGTAATTTATCTACATATAGAAAACTAAACCATTAAATTTAAGAATCAACGCAGAATCCACTTCAATGACCCCATTCAAATTTAATACCATTTAAATCTTTTAACACTAAACTGATTTGCTAAGATTAATTTTGGTCCCAAACATGCACTCATTTTCTTTCAGTGGCAAAAAACGCATAATCTCTTTACATATTCTGAACGCTAAACGCGTTAATCAATCGATGGGTCCAGAAAAATATATTTAAAATAATATTACTTATTATACCCTTGCAGGGTATTATAATTTCAGTCAGAAGTTTGCAACGCAGTGAAGGAGACGTTTCCGACCCTATAAAGTATATATATTCTTGATCAGCATCAACAGCCGAGTCGATATAGCCATGTCCGTCTGTCCGTCTGTCCGTCTGTCCATCTGTCCGTCTGTCCGTCTGTCCGTCTGTCCGTCTGTCCGTCTGTCCGTCTGTCTGTTTCTACGCAAACTAGTCCCTCAGTTTTAAAGCTATCTGAATGAAACTTTGCATATAGTCTTCTATATACTCTCACTGCTATATATGTCGGAACGGGCCGGATCGGACGACTATATCATATAGCTGCCATACAAATGTTCGATAAATTTTTCGAAAAAAAATTATAACTTTGCTGTTTTTTAACATTTTTGCACCATTTTTTAGATATGGCCATTCTATATTATTTCTGAATTTTGGTAAAAATTTTATGAAAATCGGACGACTATATCTTATAGCTGCCATAGAAACGATCGGGAAATTAATAGGAAACAAATTATAACTTCGTTGTTTTTCAACGAATTTTCATCTACTCTGAGATATAAGCTTATTTTATTATTGTCTTCTATATACTCTCACTGCTATATATGTCGGAACGGGCCGGATCGGACGACTATATCATATAGCTGCCATACAAATGTTCGATAAATTTTTCGAAAAAAAATTATAACTTTGCTGTTTTTTAACATTTTTGCACCATTTTTTAGATATGGCCATTCTATATTATTTCTGAATTTTGGTATAAATTTCATGAAAATCGGACAACTATATCATATAGCGGCCATAGGAGCGATCGGTAGATGTAGAGAAAATGTAAAGGTGTGAATGTAAAACTGTAACTGTCAAACTGTAAACATTATAAGTATAGTTGAAATGTAATGAAATAATATCTGCAAGGGTATACAAACTTCGGCGTGCCGAAGTTAGCTTCCTTTCTTGTTTTTTAATTAATTTAATTACATTTTGTATTAATTTTAAACTTTAATTTTATAATTTAAGGATTCTATGACAACTCTTCTTGATGCTATATTTATTCAAAGAATTTTAAAAAATATGTAAATCACTGCTTAATTATAAATTGATTTGTCCTTAAGCACTTTTTACCTATAAATGTATTTATGCAACTTTAAAATTTACTTAATTTCCAACCAAATCCCCGCTTTTTCTGTGCACTTAAGACATTACAATTAAGAATACTTAATTAGCATATAAATTGCAGACTGATGGCCATTTAACACTAGAACACCTGTCAAAAGAGTTGAAAGACAAGCTTAAATGCGGTGGAGGGGCAGCTCATTATTTACCAATAAATTTAAATCCACTCGCTTGAACTACTGACGTCTCCGAGCTCTCCGTGTTCTCCGTCCGGCAGTCGCGGGTTAAGATATACGACAGCACGCACCGTGAGTTACGGGCTGCTTTATAAATAAATACGTCCGTGAAAGCGCTCTTTTTGGCCCAGCTGCTCGTTGCCAAGGTGCTGATTGCAATTACTTGTGTGTGACGACGGCCCCGTTACTGTCGAGTACGGAATGCGGCATGGAGTACGGAATACGGAATACAGAATACAGAATACAGAATACAGAATACGGTATATGGACTATGGACCACGGTCTGCGGACTCCGTAGGAGACTCTCACCCACATGTTTACGGCCGACCACATCAGCTGTGGTGGCGCAGTGCCACTGGCAAGAGCAACAGGCAATAATGCCATTGCCGTAGCCGTAGCCGTAGCTGTAGCCCTCGTCCCCTCCCCCCTTTGAACTCAGCAAAACCCGGACCAGCACCCGCTGTCTGCTTCAAACCGGATCCGGAGCCCCGGACCCGATGAATTGCGTGACTGTGCAAGTGAAGCTGTGGATATAATAAAAGTAATTAACAATTGTTTGCGCTGCATGATGCGGAATTTCAGGCGCGGATAAGCGAGCAGACGTGTGCCATATGGAGTACGGCGTAGGTGCGTACGGAATAACCAATCTGGAGTGCACAAAAAATAAATTGAGATGGAGAATTATATATTAAATATTCATTGTAAAATGTAGAATATAGCATATAAATAAAAATATAAATTAAAACTAATATTAAATATTAAATGACAGAAAATCGTATAGCTCTAGTGTTGATTAAGGAACAGTTCTTCCCTAAGAAACCATAAAATAATTAAATTTCTAAATTATATATTAGTATTTAATTTATAATAATTATTTTTGTATACCTTTCCCTTTAATATCCTTTATTTTCCAATCCAATTTAAATATGAAATTATTTTCTGTGCATGGAATACGGAAATGGAATTGCTTTAAGTGGCGTACAAAAAGTCTAATAAGCGACCCAGAGATAAAAGGGCCAGTGATCGGAGAAGCTGGAGCTGAAGCAGGAGCCCTTTGCTCCACCATCACAGAAATGTTGCCGAAAATCTCTCAACAAATACTTTTGACAGCTCGGGATATTTGATGCTAAAAAACAACAGAACGTAAATTGAAAAGTTTTACACTTAATGCAGAGGTGTGAGTTTGTATGCTCGAGTGTGTATGGGGTGTGGGGTGTGCCGAGTTCTCCGTAACACCGCTTGAAGGCCCCGGAGCTGGAAATCAATTTGTGTGCATTTATTGAAAATTGAATTTCGAATGAGCAGCGACGCGTGCACACATGTTGCTCCTGCAGGACGAAGCTTCATCCTTGAATTGACTGCTGAAATGGGTCTAGTTCTACACGAATTCCCAACCAATCGGTGGGTGAGGTGGGTGAGGTCAGGCCAGGGAGTCCTTGTTCCTGCATAATTGCCATGTAAAATGGTTTGTTCTGCTGCCGCTTATTTAATCCCTCGAATTCAGCTGCTGCACTGCGGACCATTCCGCATTCTGGGGCAATCAAAATTCTGTGCAGCAGAACAACAAAATATCAGTTTCCAATTGATATTCACAGCGAGTTGTGAATATAGAGCTTTGAAATACGAAAATAACATATTCTGATTCACCAACATTTTAGGAAGCTGCAACCCATTGGTTTTTATTTGTACTGAGGGAAATATATATTCCATGTAGTATATTAAAAAAGAAAACTTTGCGGCTGCCTATGCTTACCTCAACAATTATCTACATTCTTAAACAAATGTTGAAAAATATATTTTATCAAAGGTATTAATGCTTTCTTCATACTGTAAGTTATTTCCATAATTTTATTTCCTTCTAATCTTAAGAAAATCTGAGAGAACTTTGGGTGTACTGATTATAAACTGATTTTAAATTCAATATTAATATTAATAATACATTATTTTTACCCAAGCTTTACTCAGATATTCCCATAAACTATCAATTAAATTCAGCCCCATAGGTAATTTATTAAATTATTTAAAGATTTAATTCTTTTACAGCCTTCATATTCAAAGGCTTCAATTAATAATATTTTCTTTTAATTTATCCTAGTTAATAATTGCTTAATTTCCATACAAACAATCTTTCTTTATCTCCTTTCAGTCAGATAATTGCTTCGAATTTTTGAAGCCTTCTCTGAGCTGTTTACCAAACTGTTGGCCATTACCGGAGATTTGGCTTAATCGCTTTAATTGATTTTGGCCGCTCAATCGTTACTATGGATTTCGAGCAACACTCGGCTTTGGGCTTAACAACTAACCAAATGCGAATGGCAACACAATTGCAGATTTTGTGCTGCACTCACGAGTTGGCCATAAAAAGGGCAGCCGACGACAAGTTGTTCTATGTTGTTATTGTTGCTGCTGTCCTGGCAAGGAGTAAACTTGAACAACAACGAAAAAAAGGATAACGGTTACTAGGTCAGTAACACTGCCAGAAACACGCGTCTGCCCGTGGGCTCTCTCTCTCTCCTCTTCGCGCTTTGCAGACAAGTGCGTGTGCGCTCGCTCTCTCCGAGGCCGAAGCCGCCCTTTTTAGTACAAAGAGCACAGCCTCCGAGTTTTCCGAGTTTCCCGACCTTTCCCGAGAGCGTGGGACTTTTGTAGCTTTGTCGCTTTTGAAGGATGCTGGAGCCGCTGCCGGGTATCGCCCTCAGTACTCAGTCGTGCGCGCGTCAAACAGGACGATTACGGCGGACGGCAAAGGATGCTGGCTCTCTAGCGGTCCACGGAATTCGGAAAATCGGCAAAGAGGACTTTAACGAACTCCTTGGCGAATCGTGTTCAAAACCGAGTGTTACAAGAAACCGCAAACAACAAGAAAAATAAAGATAAATAAAAAAGAAAAAAAGAAAAAGAGAAACCCGCGCATTAAGTGATAATAAAGTAGCGGCAATCAGTTTTAAAATTGTGTGCCAGCTTATGCAAATGTAAAAGTCGCTTAAGAGCCAATTCCCCAAAATATTTCTCAAGGCAAAAAGAAAAGTTAAGCAAGAAAAAGCCGCCATTTAAGTGTGCTGTGTGTGACCAACAACAACAAAAGCAACAACCGCCTACTCTTACAAGCCGCAAAAGGAAAAGAAAAAAAGAAAATATATTGAAGGAAAATCTCGAGGAGTGCCAGCAACTGTAAGCCACAAATGAACAGCGACAAATGCTTGGCCCGTTTTTTTGTAAGTTGCCAAATTTGTCGAGACCCCGAGACCCCATACACAGTTCATTGGCCGACTGACTGAGTGACTGACTGAGGGAATGACTTAGTGACTCCCTGAGTGGCCCCGACTGTCGGGTATTGACGAGCATTAATAAAAACAGCGGAATTTGTGCTCATTACTTGTGACTTTGGTGCTCCGGTTGGCATGGGAAATGGTCGGATTCAGATTCCGGAGCCAGAAAAATAAATTATCAATTATCGGGGCACTTGTCTTTGATTGCCACGCGCTCTTCAAATCTCGTTGAGACTTGAGCTAATTAATGTGAGGAATGGACAGGGTATATTTATTGAAATCGAATCAAAACAAATACTGGAATGACTTGGAAATTGATGGAAAAGGTGTGTTGTGTTCAAATAAGATTGGGGATTTTATGGAAATAAAAACAAATATTATTTCAATTTATTTTAGAGCACTAAAAACCATTTGTAGGCTCAGATAAATTTATATCAAGTTTAAATAAAGTTTATAATTCACAAGAATATAATAAATATTGAAGTGTATAATATTAAAATTTCCGTAAAATATCTTTGATAAAGAAATATATATTTGGGTATTTAGCTACATTTACTTAAGAAATATATAGGTCTCCTTGGAAACTTAATAATAAAAATAAATTGAGGTAGGTAGGGATATTTTATTAAAAGAATAAATCTATACATAAATATTAATCTATATCTCATATGCAATAAATTCACTTGAAAGTCAAAAATTAATTTTCAGCCACCTGAAGCACCTTCCAATTATTGACAAAATATACCTGCCTATACAGTATACATTCTTGTTACATTTTTGATGTGCCTTGTGCTATGCCTGCCCGGCATGACATTGGCATACTAATCACCTCATTGAAATGCAAATGAGCTGCCTTATATTATGGATTTTATCTGCGGCCTAATAATTTTCCTGTTACATTTTTATCTCGCCGGATTCGCTAAATACCTGGCATAGCTTTTTGTTCTTTCCGTCAGGGTCGCACGTGCCCGTCGACAAGGGAGATGAAAAAAATGAGAAAACATTGTTCTTTTGAGAGGCAAATTTTGTTGGGACCTTGCAGCGATGCCTATCAGCCAGCAGCTGGCTGGTGAATTACTGGCCAACTGGCAAAGGTCACTCCCGGATCCGGACTCCGAGTATCTTTAGCAGCGTGTTAAGTTGCGAATGAATGGAGGCGGCGAGAGTGGAGCAAAAAGTAATCAGCGAGTGGCTACAAAATAATTATTTAATTAACGGAAGTGCTTCCGGAGGACAGCGATGCAGCAATGCCCATTCATTCGTTTCACTTATCTGAAGCGGCCTGTGCCACCAGCCAGGGTTTTTGTTTCGGCCACGGCCCACTGTAAATAAGCCAAGTCTCTCAAGCCACTTAAACGTCCGTGACGTTCAACTTTAGGCTCCTAATTTAAATTTAATTAAGTGGGATCATTCGTTTAATGGAAGCTGGCCCCGGCCTGGACTTGGGCGTTAGTTTCGCCATCGTCATTATAACGAATAAAGTTCCGAGTGCTCCTCCAAGTGCCAACCAGCAGCAGCGGCAGCAGCAGCCCCTGGGCCACGGCTATATGAATATTAAGCGTCTGTTAACCTATTTTCTAAATGCGCTAAATAATCCCGTTCGCGCCGATGCCGATCCTGATGATGAGTAAGCCCGTTCCCTGGGCTCTCCAGGCTCTCCTTCGGACTCGAACTGTGCTCGGTGTCCTGGGCTCTGGTTTTTATGGAGCAGACTGCAACTTTTCACTCAAGTGGTTTTATGTAGATTGCCTCGGTCAATGTTTGCCTAATGAATGAATGGGCCGGACCCAGTCGCCAGGAAAGGGTTCTCTCTCTCTCTCTCTCTGGGCTGTGCCGCCCCGGGGATTAGTTACTGTAACTGATATGATTAAAGAGTGGTTAAGCAGCAAAACAAACTTCAAAGGAGGGACTTCAGAACTCGGGGGATGGATTTACAGCTGCCATTACCCTTAGATTTAGATGCTTAGAGTAGGTCAATGGTTGGAAGAATTGTTATTTTGCTTGGGTAATGTCCAGTAACTTTTTAGTTTAGAATTTTCCAGTGAAAGCAATGTCTAAAACTAAATAAAAAAGTTTAAAATTTAGTTACGTTTTATTAAAAATTCAAATTCAAATCATCAAACTTCTAGACATTTTTTTGTATTCAAATATTTTCAGAACTGCATATTTTTGGCATGTAAATATGTTTTTCCCAATCTCTTTATTTCTCTTGCAATCTGGAAAAACATACAACAAGGTAAATGTTTACAAAATCAAAGGAAAAGTAAGCAGATATCGAATTTCCACACAAAAATCAAGCCAGCAAGCAGCCTGTGTCCAAAGCTATGAATATTTATCTACGGGAAATATTAATATCGATTTCCTGGAACCAAGAACCAACCGCAAAAATGTACGGGAATTATCGAGAACCCGTAACTCGGCATACCTCAAATAAGCCGATTTAAAAACAATTTCAAAAATTAAACCATTCTTAAAGCCCACGGGGAATGCAAACGTAAAACGTCGAAATTCCAGCCGAAATAAAACGGCGATCCCAAAAATAAAATTCCAATAAGCGAGCGAGTTGGTAGGGAAAATGGCAGAAGAACAACAGGAAAAACGGTACAAAAACGGCCAAAAGGAATGTGCTTGTGTGTGTGTGTGTTTGCAAGCCGAGTCACTCAGTCAGCCTGAGCTGTGCAATTTTAAATAATTAACAATAAAAAGACATAAAACAAAAACGTAAACAAAAATAAAGCAGCTGCAAAGGGAGGAGCAGCACAAAAGACATTTAAAATAAGCGCAAAATCAGCACAAAAACAGTCAGCGAACCGAAAGGATAACGACTGGGGGGGATATGCGACTGCCAAGGGGGAAGCGGGCGGGAGTTAAAGGTGGATAAGGGGGCGGGGCAAAACACACACACGCATGCATGCAGGAACAACAATAACGGCACAAGCTGCTGGCACAGTGACACACTGACAACGCGCAAAAACAACACCACGGCAAGGCAGTCACACCCTCACCCACACCCACACCAGAGCTCGCCGCACACCTGCATATAGACCAGGTGTACATATTTGCATACAGTTCACTGGGCACACACACACACACACACATCCTCGCATCCTCGCATCCTCGCATCCTGGCCCGCACTCATCCTCGCGCCCACACAAATGCGAGTCTCAGCGGAAAGTGAATGGAACGCGACAGTTGCCAAGTCGGCCGCCATTGTGCCAGGTGCCAGTTGCCAGTTATCTTTTGCCCGTGTTACCTGCTTACCTGTTGCTACAGAGCAACAAAAAATATGGCCCCAAAATTTGTCATCAATTTGGTATTTCCTTTGCTAACGAAAATGGGTCTTTGTTGAGGCAATATGAGATTTTTAATAACGGAAAGACACGTTTATGATTTATATTTTGAGGTAAATTCAGTTATGGATAGACGTTTCTTGGCTTAAAATAATAATCACAGTTAGAGCTCATTTTATAGGAACCGTCTTTAAGGTTTGATTTCAATCAAGATTCTTCCTTTTAACTATTAAACTCAATCAACCTGTGTTATACTTTCTCCCAGTGCATCTTCCAGTTAGCCAGGTGCCAGAGCCACGTGCAGGCCAAAGCGTGCCGGGCCCAAAGGCTCCTTTAGGGGGTGGCCTGAAAGGGCGGGCTTAAAAAAAAAAACAGATATATACACTCACTAATTTGCCCCAATAAGCAGGAAACGTTTAATTAAACGCACAAAGCCGAAAATTAAAGCTACTTACACGGACGCCATTTGCATGATGACCCCGAACACGAAATCTCCCGAAAATATACAGACAGATATATATTTAGCATTATTTCATCTTGTACTTTCAACCCGAAAATATATGCAGGCAGGACAAATTATGCAAATGCTGCGCTAAGTGCAGCAAAATGCTCGCAATGCCAGCGACGACAAGCAACAACTACAGACAGTTCACGAAATAAGTGGAATAGCGGAATTAGCAGCGGCAACAAGGGGAGTTCTGTTCCGCAGGAATAGCACGGATATAACAATAACAACAAGGCAGCTACAGCGGCGGCAGCAGCAGCAATATCAACGGGCTGCAAAATGCGCTTTGGCTTAAAGTTGAGCTGCCTTTGGCCAAGCTTTTTATTATGGCTAACATGGAGCAGCGATGGCGGCGGAGGAGCAGGGGGTGGAGTCAGCGCACAGCCATCATTAACCGAGAAAATCCCATTAGGTGAGTAACCGTAACCGTAAGCCCAATGCATCTGACAGGAACTCGAGCTGCTGCTCCTTGCTCCATTTTTCCCTTGCCGCCTTTGTCCTGGCACTTAGTATTATTTTATAACCGCTCAGCTGCGCAAGCCCCAGCTGCAAAGAGGCTAAAACGCCCCCGAATTTCCCTCAATTTTCACTATTTTCCTCCATTTTTCCAGCACTGAGAAAGCAAGCATTTAAGAAAAAATTATTTCTTGAAATAATATTGAACTTTCCAGAGTCTAAATCTTGTATTAAGAATGAAAACTATATTTAGATAAGTGCTTTAAATTCCATATTTAATAATAAATTTTAATAAATGAAAAGTAACAGAGAAAATGTTGTCTTAAATATATCCTTTTTTAATTTTCTTTTGAGTTCTCTTCTTAGAAAAGTCTATAAAGCTTAGAAGAGGCTTCAACAAAACCCTTTTCCCTTTCCATAATTTTCACTTTTCTCTGTAAACATTTGCCTCAACAGCTCTTGCCATGTGGCTTCTTGAGGTCTTAAAAATAAAAAGAAGAAAGAAAATTCACACAATTTCCAAAGCTTCGGACAAATGAAGTTGCCACGAGTCAGTTTCTTTTTTTTTATTCCTAAATTTTTCGTTGGCCACTTTGAAAACTGAAACGCCACGCTTATTAGCTTGCAGCAAACGCCACTTAAAAATTGGCTCGAATTGCCCACCACAACAACAACAAGAAGAGCAATAGCAACAAATACAAAGTTCCCAAAAAAAAAGGCAAGAAAATAAAGAGAAGAAAAAATTACAAGAGCAACAACACAAATAAAATTCGAGCGCAAAAGCAATTACAAAGTTTAAAGTGCCTTTGCTTTGAACTTAATTGACAATTTCGATGAAAGAGCAGCAGCAGCAGCAGCTTCCCAAAAAAGCGAGAAACAAGAAACGAAACTTTTCCCCGACTCAAAAGCACACTAATAACAATTTTACACATCTTTGCATATCGCCTGGACCCGAACCTGAATACCCGTATCGACCTGAAACTTGAACCACATCCGGAACAGGTGCCATCTTCGAGCAGGGAACCGACGAGGTGCAGTCGGCCTTTAAGTATGCGATGCTCAACCACAACCTGAACGTCTCCTCCCGACGGTTCGAGCTGCAGGCCTATGTGGATGTGATCAATACGGCGGATGCCTTCAAGCTGTCCCGATTGAGTGAGTATACTTGTTCGAATATTTATTAAAATATTCCCTGGTTTATGGGTGATAATTATCTAGGTTCTTGTTTTGGTAATCATTCATTCCCAGACTCAATTTATGCAGAGATGCACTTGGCCTCCATTAAAATGCAAAAAAACACTACAGAAATTCTTGTTACGCAGGACAAACTATTAATTATTTGCATTTTTTGTCAGTCTTCCATTATATTTGGTTTTCTTTTCACTTGAATTGATTGATTTCAAGGCAGAAGAAAATTGTTTATAGATATTTTATATTTTAATTGAGAGAAACTTCCTTTTCAAACCATTCAATTAATGACAAAAATTAAATAAACATTTTAGCTATAGAAATACTTTAATTAAACTTTTCCCACATTTCTCTTCTATTTCTACAGTTTGCAATCAGTTCTCACGTGGCGTATACTCAATGCTGGGTGCCGTTTCACCCGACTCCTTTGATACCCTGCACTCCTACTCGAACACCTTCCAGATGCCCTTCGTGACGCCCTGGTTCCCCGAAAAGGTGAGCGCATTAAGACATTAATAAATATTAAAGCGAGACTGAGTGCCAAGGTCGTTTGCCTATTTAAATATGGAATATTAATCATACGCACTGTTGGCTCTCAAAATAAATTGCTAACCTTGAAAAGCCCACAACCCCCAACAGCCCACCCAACAAAAAGCAAAAGAAAAAAACATGGCACACCCACACAGCTGCCGGTCGAGTGTGGCGAATATTTATGAGCCGCCCAGGTACAAATCATTATAAATACTAGTGAGCTGGGACCATAGACCGTAGGCCACTTGTTTCTAATGATGTCCTGCCCCGGCCGCCGTGTGCGTGCGCTTTAAAAATTTATAACACACTTTTGGCCTCGTTTAGCCCGGGCCGCCTATAAATCAGCCAGGCGAATGCCCGAAACGAGCCCCAAAACAGGGCCCAACAACAATGAGCACTCAATAATGATTCATGTTTACTAACTCGCCATGTCCTTGCTCTCTTTCTCCTCCATGCCGGCTGCTTTCCATAATTTTCGCGATTTAGGTGCTTACGCCATCGTCTGGCTTCCTCGACTTTGCCCTCAGCATGCGCCCGGATTATCATCAGGCCATCATTGATACAATACAATTTTATGGCTGGCGCAAAATAATTTATCTCTACGATTCCCACGATGGTGAGTACGACCAGCATGCATACTAATATATGGACGTGGCCTGGGCTTAGCCTAGGACCTAGGAGATCCTGTGAGGGAGAGAGGATACGAGGATGCGGAATCGAAAGGAGCAGAGTCAATAAGCATTTTTCCGCTTCGCTTTTGCTTCTAGCAACCTCATCTATGCAAACTATTGTGAAAGCATCTCAATAAATTGTGTACACTGGGGAAAAAGGGTACAGAATTGAAGGATTTTGGGCTTATTGGAAAAAGTCTCTATTCTCTCAATTCTTTCCATATTTTTTTCAACTCATTAAATAATTTTATAAATTTTAAAATCCAATAAAATTATAAAGAAACTTCTCCAAAACCCCACAATTTTCCCAGAGTGTACGTGTAAGCCCCCGTTCACTGCAGCGTAAATTTGCTTTGTTATAAGTTTCTGCAAGCATTTTCCATTTACCCCGCACTGCATAAATAAAGTTTAATGACACAGCCGTCTGCAGTGAGTTTTCTACGCTTTTCCCCTCTTTGCGCGCTGACATTTTATGCCATTGGCAGTGGGACAATTGGTTTATGTGGCCACCAAACGGACTGAAGGATAAATGGAGGGAATGACGGAGGGATTGATAGACAGACAGACAGGCAGACAGACAGATGGATGGAAGCACCAAGACTAGTGTCTGGCCCAGGCATTATTATTATTAATGAATGCCACGTGAAAATCTTCTTGCGGTGGCCAACAGCACTCAATCAGGGCGAGGCAGGTTGGGTTTATAAACCCCTCTCGTCTGTGATTGTGTTTAATCCCTCTCCTCATATAAGATATGTATACCTCCGTGGCCGAGGGGTTGTGTTTTAAGCCATCAGGCACTCAATCAATTGGAGGAAAAGCAAATAAGTCTGTGGCCTCTTGTTAGCAGCTTAATGGCCACACGCAAATCAATTTTGATTTGCCAAATATGGCGAGAGTCATTGCCAGATATTGCCAATTAATAGATATGGCCAGTGAATTTGTTTTTTTCAAAATTGCCTGGCAGTTTTTCATTTTTCTCCCAAGCCCACTTTCGCCCGGGCTTGGTTTATGGCCATGTTTACAAGCCAACTTCTGGCACGTAGCGCCCACGCCTTCGCCTTTTGCCTTTGCCAGTTAACGGCCTTTGTTTTTGGCAGGGACTCGGACTAGGACTCCGATTCGGCAACTGTTTTGTCGTGGAATGGCTTCCTCTTTTGTTTATTCGACGCGCCAACGAGTTTATTACAAAGAAATAGGAAAAACATTTTGGCCAAGAAAACGAAACAGAAAAAAAACACAGAGAACCCTGAAAAAAAAGGAGAAAAAAAAAGAACTATTTATGGGCAATGGCCGGCTTCAGATACGATTTTTCGAGTGGCGTGTAGAACAATCACAACAGAAATAACAAAAACAGCAAACAATATTTCGTTATGGGCTCCTCCTTCTACCAGATCCTGCCAGATCCTGGGAATCTAATTCATGCGGAGTGGGCCAGCGGCTTATAAGTTTATTCCCGCTTCTATTTACGACTTGGCCAAGAAATTGGCTTACACACATTTTCCCTTTAGCCGTGAAATTATTGTATTTGGCCGAGAACGAGAATTCCGCTACGTGCCAGCCCCCCGGCAATGCTACATTATATTATATTTATACACTCTACTACGAGTATGTGGTGTGTGTGTCAGTGTGTGTTCAGCGAGTGTGCGAGATTGTTCACTAAAAAACACTTGTGCCGCCGGCGGCTATTGGATTTTCCAGACAAGAGAAAACTCCAGGCGGGGCCATCCACAGGTCATCAAAGGAAAATCCAAGCTTAAGATTTGCAGCAAAAGTTTTTTGGGAATTACCAATACTACATATATGGGCTTTTGGTAGTAAAACCTTAAAGGGCAAGGATTTACCACACCTTATTGATAGATAGAATCTCGACAGTTTTAGCTTCTCCAGTTAGACTTCAAGGATTTATCGAAGATAGAAGTACTTAAGTCTTAGCTTTGACTTTTAAAAGGATGTCTTCTTCAAATGGGTTACCCTCGGATTCCACCCTCATGAAATAATTATTAAATAATTATGGTGATATACTCCCCTTGTCTACACATAATGTGAACCACAAAGGCACCTTACAAAAGAGACTCAAACCGAGTTGAAATAACTTCATTTACACTTCTTCACATGGGGGCCAGCAGCTTGACATGCTAACTGCTCTGAGCAGCTGTCCCGCTTCCAGTCATTGCCTCTGGAGAGAGCAACTCCCACTACCACTCCCTTTCCGATGCCAGGCCATGTCAAATGAGCCGTATAAGCAAATTTCCCTCAGACAAGCAATGCCAATGAATTCCAAAGTATTTGCACGTACGAGACACGGGAAAAAATGACATGTACATGCAAAAGTGACAGGTGGCGATGCCAAGTTGGACAATTTACAGCTAGCTTAAAATGTATACTCAAAAAATATATTATATTTTGAGCCTTATCAATGATTTTTTCATATACTAGCACAGAATAAATTTTTAAAATAATATTTTCCATGATAAATGCTTATTACAAAGGCTACAAAAGCATATACATTTTTGTTCAATTAAATACCTATTTTGCTGTAAATGTTAAACCTATATGTATCCTCATATCCGTGGGCTCAGTGTAATCCTAGATGATTTTCCTAAATAGTAAACCCTTTTACCATAACCCCAAGGTGTTTCCAGGTTGCCATCGATATTTTTTTGCCTGAAAAGGTCTACAATCAACAGTCTGCAATGAAAGTAAATGTCTTACTTACATGTATTTTCACATACACACGTATATACAGACATATATATATTTATATATATGTATGTGGGGACCATGTGCGTCCTCCTGGCAGCTGCCGAAAATGAAGAAGAAATCTGAAGAATAAAGAAGAAAAAGAGGCCCTGCCCATTGCCGTGTTAACAGCACATTGACTTGCCGTGAAATGAAATTTATTACGGGGGCCAGGGTGAGAAAAAAGGAATAAACATTCCAGGCGGGGAGACACAGATACGAGGAGACAGATACGCAGATACAGCGGCAGCTGCGGCTACGTGAGATGCGTGAGGTCCTTTAAGGACGTGTGAAAATCTGCTTGCTCATGCTGCAATGAATACGTCAGCAGTTCACTCGAGTGACCGAAAATGCCAACAGTCTCCATATGTATATACACCGAGAGAATCGTTTATTAAAGACTCTATCATTTAAAGACAAAACCCCACCGTCTGCTAATCAATGCGACCCGAGTTCCCTAACTGCAGAATTATGCAAATGGTTTTGTTTATAGATGAAAGACTTGATTGTCTTTGGCCCCCAAAAACACGGAGAATCGACCCGAAACCCATCCTAAATCGAGACAATCAAATATGTATCGATATGAGTGCTTTGTGTGGGCATAAAAATCTGAAACGAATCTGGGATAGAGTGAGCATCATGAATAATAAGCGAGCGCTGATTGTTTGCCGCCATAGATGGGAGCGAGCGAGTGTTACATAATTTAAATCACAGAAGAATTTGCATAAACTGCGTCAAATGGCAGCGCAAATTGCGTTAAGACACCGACCCGAGTCCTTGGCCCACACTGCCTCACTGCCACCGCTCCCGATGATGTTCCGGCTGGCTGCCATTAATTTAACCATTATGGGGTTTACTGCGCTTTCACTTTCATGTTATTTGATACTTTTAATGCCCGTCGCCTCGTCCTTTGGCCCCCTCCCCCCCTTTCGAGGCCATTGAAAACATATGCGCAAAGCCTTTGAGCTTGTCAGCATAATTTTCCGAGTTGGCAGTAACCGAGCGAGGACGTCGACGCAGTTTGTAAGTAATTAAAGCGGCAAAGTTTTTGATAGCACAACAGGCAGCAAACAGGACGAGCAGGCTAAAAACCATAACAAGCTGCCAAATTGGGGCGTGGCCCTCGAAGACGACTCTTCTGTATCCTAATTACACGGCCAGTAAGTCAAGACGAGCCCACGACTGGCTGGCAGCATAAATTATGGAATATTTTTGGATTTGCATTCGAATCGGGAAATGAAAACCCGTCGAGGCAACAGAACAGGAATCTCCCATTTCCCTGGGATTTGGATTTCTCGCAGAGAGAGAAAGTTTCTTCATAATAATTACATTTGTTTATCAGCTATTCAAACAACGCTCGGCCACGTCAACTTTCTCCATAAAATATGTTAGGAAATGTCTTACTGGCTGGCCATGTGCCTGATGCCTGATGTGTTGTGTCCACAACCCGTATCCGTATCCCTTTAGCCAAAAGCATTGAGAGAAAATTCTAGTTTCAAAAGAATCAAATCTACCTTAAAAAATATTGGTTTGCCTTTAAGAAATATTTGATTCCAATAGTAGTTTTCAAACCTTTTAAATTTGATTTATCATTCGCTTCTACTTTAAATTTCTCTCAGTGCTCTGGTATCTATGTATCTTTGCATCTATTTATGCATATGTTGGTGTTGGTGTTTGCGATCTGGTGTCGCTACCGAAGGCAGGAAAACTTCATTTCCGCAAAACTAACTTTTGTTTAACATAACAAATTGTCTTGTTTACTTTTCGCATCTAAAGTGAAAGTTGTGGGCTTAATCTAAGGGTGTCAATGCCGTGTTTTATGGGCGTGGCTGTGACATACATTTGCATTTAGCCAGAGGAACCGGAGAAATGTCTAAATAGAGGCCAGATTGAGTGACTGCAATCTTATACCATTCAATTCCAATTCGCTTTGCTATTTCAAGTTTCCAGCTCGAAACAAATTGAATTTTCTGTGGGGAAAAGAGAACAAGGCAAAGGAAAAAATAAATATAATTGTGAATTAAATTCGTTACATAAACGAAAATGAAAGAGCCCCGGCCGCAGCTCGAAATGAAACAATAAAAATCAGCGGAAATGCTGAAAACCCACGCAGAGAGAGGAGAATCCCCCTCGGATTCTGCCAATTTCAAGCCATAAAGTCGGCAAAGGGGGCGGCGGGGGCCGCGGGTTCATGTGGGGTGAGCCGCAAAAATGTTTTGATATCAAAAATGAAATAAAACAAAATCCTCGGCCGCAACAGCATGCTCTTCAATTACACTTTCGATTTTCCGATTCACACACGCACACTCGCACACACACCCCAAATCCGTGCGGCAAATCGCAAATCGAAAAAAAAAAAACCAAAAATCAAATCCAAACACAAGCCAAGCGAATGGAAGCTGAAATAGAGAGGGGAATACAGAGGAAGTGCCAGCAAATGAAATTGTATAAAAGGCAAGGCAGAAAATTTATTGCACAACGAGCAGAGCGCACAAAAAATGGCCGCTCACTCGTCCGCACACACACTGACATAGAGTCCTGCGAAAAGACGTCTTTGTATTATTTGGGACAATTGATACCCCAAAAAAATCAAGATTCTAATTCACACAGCTGGGGGATTACTGAGACTTCAAAGTGTTTGACTTTGGCTCAATTCAAAGAAAGAGCTTTAATCAATATTTTAGTGTGAAAGGACGAAAAGTCAGGGGAGGATTTTATTATTTATTATTTATTTAATTGAAGCTTCAATCATTTGCTTGTATTTATACAATATTAAGCAAAGAAAATTCACTGAATTCAAATTCAAACAGACAAAATAAGACCTAGTTTTGTAGATAAATAATATTAAATTAAACAGAAACAAGGGGAATTAATATATTTAACTTTAGGAATATGAAAACTAAAGGTATCAGGAGTATACAAGAACACAACCCCATTCCCATATACCCCCCAATACCCTGCAAGACATCTATCTATATATCGTATAGTACCTAGTCCCCCACATAGTGCAAATCAAAGCAACAACAAATTGGAAATGTATTGAGTACGCTGCTACGCCCGTGCGTAGCTTGGGGGCGTGGCAATGGCTATGGAAGTGGTATAGCAACAACAATGTCTAAATCAAAATCCAGCAGAAGCCAGAAGCAAAAAGCAAATCCCATTTTATCCGCAAACATAAATTGAAGGCGCATTGAAGTTGCACCGCCATGTCTCATGCGACATCCACCGAGAGCCAGTTGAGATTTTTCCAGCCATCCTTGCTGGCTTTTCCTTTGGTTATCCCCAGCACCTAGAGAAAAATCAATAAAAAAACAAAGCAATGATCTTTATATATTGTAAGTTAAAAGTCAAGACAATATTGCTTTGATTTTCCTTAAAAAAATTATATTTTGACAATAGAAAATGTATATTCTTTCTCTGAAACTTAAACCTGCTTCTCAGGACTTTTCTCTCAGTGCCGGCTTTTCACAGCTCCTTCATTTTTCCTTCGCCTTTCTTTGTTTGCTGCGTAGCTGTAATACAAATCATCTGTCCGTCCGTCTCCCGGGCTGTCTGTTTGTACGTATTCCCCTGTCCCGGGCCCATTGAATCGTTGAGTTTTGACTCGTAAAGTTGAGGCGAGTCCTCCGGGAGGAAGGATCTGAGAGAGAAAAAAAAACGTGAAAGACAGGCCGAGAAAGCCAGGGACGCAGAGCTCGGTTTAAGTGCGAATGAAAGCAGTTAGTTGCAGCCATAACTCAATAAGCACAAATGCAAATTGCGCCGGCAGAGAATTCTCGGAGCGCAGCAGGCCCATGACAATTCCATACTCGCTCCGAGAGGATAACGATGGCCCTGCCAAGTGGTCCAAAACTTGGCCTTGCCTCGGGACACTGGCTCGCCTTGGCCAACACATGCGGCAGTTGGCCTAAATACTAGGGTCCCAACACCACCCACCCGGGAGTATCTGCTAGATACGCAGTGGCATGTACGCATCCTTGTATCCGTTTTCGGTAAATTTCAAATTGAAACTGATTTTGCTCCTTTGGCTTTTGTTTGTGCGGGGAAATGGGTGGTTATAGGGGGCAGTATATGGCCTATTTTCAGACAAAGCAAATGTCAAGGCGCAGGCGACAAAGAAAACTGAAAAATTCTAAAGGCAGGTTCTTAGGGATTTAAAATTTCAACTGGAAAATATTATAAATATAAAAGTTTAATGTTAAAGGTGCATAGAAATTTAAGTGTAATCCAAGGAATTAAATTAGGAGCTTTTAAAATCCTTTGGAAAATGTAAGGCTCTTCAATCTACGAAAGCTTAAATGGAAGGCTTTCAATTCAATATTCAATATCCCTGCAAGTGCCTTAAAGTCTTTTTCTATATTTAAAATTTTATAATAAACAGAAACCATATTTGCCATAGACATATTTTTTAGGCTTTCCATTCGGCTTTCATTCATATTTTTGGCCAAAAACAGTGTGGGCGTGCTTTATACATTTGAAAAGCTCATAGAAATTACCTCAGGACACAGTACTGAGTCTCTCGTCAAAGTGTTGGGAAAATTCCCTGGAAAATCTAGATAAACTCTGCTGATTGCATCAGCTGATTAGCAGCGTTTTCAATCAAATAAGGCGATTATAGAACTCGTATTTCCGAAATATATTTCGATTCCCTTCCGCCGAGCTCTGTGCATAAGCAGATTTTGGCATGAATTCGATTTTTGGTCGGGTGGATGTGGCGCAACCCCTTAGCTCGCTCCCCGCTTGACCTTCCACTCAAAATACTACCCTTTCCCCCGGGCTTCCTGTACGCTACTGCAAATGCTCGTCTTGTTGATAAGGGATTGGGATCGGGGGAGGGGGGGCCGAAGGGCCCGGGGCTTATTCCTTTTCAGTGGCTAACGACTCGCAAAACTGTTGATGGCTGTAATTTGTGTGGCCCTGCTAATGCATGTCCATATGCATGGGGGATACCAACCCCTTCTTCTTCGCCGGAATGTGTGTGTGTGTGTAAACTCAGTTAATTAACAGGATCACACTCCTTGCATCCTCCCCGCAGGTCTGCTGCGCCTACAGCAAATATACCAGGGCCTGAAGCCCGGCAACGAGTCCTTCCAAGTGGAGCTGGTCAAGCGCATCTCGAACGTGAGCATGGCCATCGAGTTCCTGCACACTTTGGAGCAGATCGGCCGTTTCGAGAGCAAGCACATCGTCCTGGACTGCCCCACGGAGATGGCCAAGCAAATACTCATCCAGCATGTGCGCGACCTGCGCCTGGGCCGCCGCACCTATCACTATTTGCTGAGTGGTCTGGTAAGTGTCGCTCTCCATCATGCCCCTCAATCATGGCCTAAACCAGACCGTAACCGAAACCAACCATTCCCACACGAAGTCGTGAACCAAAGCTGACACTATTTGAATTCCATAGAGAGGACAGTGGTGTAAACTCTTGAAAATATACAGGAATATTGATTATATTATAATCATTTATATAATTTATTCTCTCTACATTTATTTAATATAATCTACAAATATTTTCTTATTATTTGTTAAAAATATTTAGACAGTATTTTGTTTAAATGTCTTTCTTTCTTTCTTTATTCCTGGCCGGTTAACCCACATCTTTCACCACTGTCCTTGCCCAATACAAATGTCCAACCAATTTCAATTCCATTGTCCGCCGTTTCAGGTCATGGACGATCGCTGGGAGAGCGAGATAATCGAATTTGGTGCCATTAACATCACGGGCTTTCGCATCGTGGACACGAACCGGCGGCTGGTGCGCGAGTTCTACGACAGCTGGAAGCGGCTGGACCCGCAGATGAGTGTGGGCGCTGGCCGTGAATCGATTTCGGTGAGTAGTAACGCTGGGTTTGGCCCCCAAAACGAGGCCATATACCATCGCTTGTAGGGGCACTGGTCTTGGGCCACTCGTTTGGCAGTTAAATATTTGCGGGGATTTAATGTTGACCGGAGGGAGAGACAGGACACGAGACAAGGGACTCTGGGCACAGCACATTCTGTAGCATAGTTTGCGGCGCTTTGTCGCTGCTCAGCCCTGTGTTTGCACTAGTGTTTGTGCTTGTGCCCGTGTGTTTGTGTTGCGTGTAGTCAAATACTCGTGCTCTTATTCCACTTCCACTCTAGTATTCGCATCCGTAGATCTAGTGTACTATAGTATTCCTGCGACGGATTTCAGATTTCTCTTTTAGCGAGCAGGCGAGGGCAGGAGAGACAGATAGCCATCCCACAACTTGCAGTCAAAGGCACATGTGTCCTTGCTGCCGGTGCTGCTGCTGCTGCTTCTCCGTTGTCCTTGTCCATAGGGCAGGGACTCAGACGTGTACACTAACCAGAAAAAATTCAAGTTAATTCTCTAAGGTTGCTTACTTAAAAATAAATAAGTCTGTGAAAAAGATTTTATATATTTACTCGTATTTAATCCTTTATATTATTATCAGCTCTATTATATATTCATTTAAATTATCCAAAACAAAAAGAACTTTCATTTTGATAAAGCTATGAGTTTAGAAATAAACTTCTTGGCTCTTTTATAACTATATAAAGTTACTCAAATTGTAAATACATTTTAAGTACATCTTAAATAATTCCGTAACTATTTTTTCAAGTGCTTTCAAAAGCAACCCTGCGACAGCATCAAGTTTGGTTTAGTTTGCGCTTGCTGGCTGTTTATATTTGTATTTCCTTGGCATTATCCTTGTTGACAAAGATTTCACTTTGTGGCGCTTAAACGTTAGTTGAATTCAGCTGCAGGGCCAGTCCAGTCTCTCTCCGGTTCGGTTCTGTTTAGACCAATGTCCAGTGTCCTTGGTCCTTGGACCGTTGTCCGTTCTATTCGGTCCGTTCCGGTCTAGATCCTGAACCGTTGCTGCTCTCTTTACCAACGCTTGTTTGTTTATTTGACTTGCGTGTGTGTGGGTTGGTTGAGGGGAAATTCACATTAAAGTCTTTGTGTGGCATTCCGTTTCGCTCATTTCGTGTTTGCCCAACAACTGGCGGCAGTAGGCCAGTTTAAGGACTCGTTCAGCCGGCGGTTAAATATTAAATCAAAGTTTCGCCACTCTTTTGTGCGGGTTAATGCGCGACACGTTCCCGGGTTTGAATCCCGGCGGGGTTCAGAGCTAGCTTAGGGGTAAACCCCCTCTTCGGCCCGCCAACACCTGAATAAGGGACGAAAAATCCCTGCCCCCGGAGGGCAATGGCTGGCAAAATTGTGAATAACAGCGTGTAATGCACTCATTAAATGCCAGCAAGTAACCACCTCACCAGGGGCGAGTCCATGGGGGGTTTATTGATCCAGATTTGGCTTCGTATATCCTCTTGGCTATGATTTATAGACAGGCTAAACTTTAGTAGAATAGAAAAAGAATTCAGAAAGTTGTAAGCAAAATAATAAATAAAAATAAAAATAATAAATATTTAAGCTTAAATTAAATGTACAAAAGCAGCTTAAAGTTTTATTGAAACCCCTATTTTTTTAGGCCCAGGCTGCGCTCATGTACGACGCGGTCTTCGTTCTGGTGGAGGCCTTTAACAAAATCCTGCGCAAGAAGCCCGACCAGTTCCGGAACAATGTCCAGCGTCGCAGCCAGACGCTGATGGTGGCCCAGGCCGCCGCCTCGACCTCCATGGATGGCTATAACTACACCGGTGGTGGCTCAAATGGAGCAGGTGGTAGTGGTGGCGGTGGCGGTGGCTATGCTGGCAACGATTCCGGCGGTTCATCGCGGGCACTGGACTGTAACACGGCCAAGGGTTGGGTGAATGCCTGGGAGCATGGCGATAAAATATCGCGTTATTTGAGAAAGGTGAGTTTAGAGAGCGCCGAGAGCACTCATGTTCCGCGCGTGTATCGCGATGATGATGAGGTGGACACAGTGTAGCAACATTGCTGGGTGACATCGATACACCTGCCAGCCAGGCAGGCAGCCAGCCAGCCGGGCAAACTGACAAAGCAATTAAGCACACTCCGCCCACACACACCTACACACAGAAAGTTCCTGTTTTATCACCCACTCCGGATCCGTATCTGTGTAGCCTCTGTAACCCTCTGCTTGGTATCTGCTCTCCTCCCCTCCGCAGGTGGAAATCGAGGGCCTAACCGGGGACATCAAATTCAACGATGACGGCAGACGCGTCAATTACACGCTGCACGTCGTCGAGATGACAGTAAACAGCGCCATGGTATGTGTTTTCCAGGATCCCTGTTTTCCAGTTCCCCCAGCTCCCTGTACCCAGATATCCCAGCTCTCGTTCCCAGTTCTCAGCTCTGTTAGTGTTTTGGGTAATGGTCCGGACAGCATTAAGCCAGTCGGGAAAAAGTTAAAGCACAATGAAAGTTTTTGGCACTTTTTGAAGCAGTTTTCAGGTAGTTTCTGGCTAAAGATAAACTTTTGTATAAATGAAACAGCTCAAGGTTGAGGAAAATAAACAAACAATTAATTAGATTTTCTACCGTAAAATAAACCATATTATAAATATATTAAAATGTTACTCTAGAAATAAAAGCCAGAATTTCTACGACTTACTTAGTCCTAGAGTCCATTATAATTTATTTTAACAAGCCAAATTTAAGTAATCCTATTTTTAAAGTAGGCTAATCCAACTTCCTGTCCGGATAGCAAATAATGCAGACTTAGGCAAATATCGATTTGGCTCGCTCTCCTCTTGGGAGCAAGGTGTCGATGGCTGCATTATTTATGGCCTGCCCAGACCGCCTTAGTAATTTGTAATCTTTTGGGGGATTCATCCTCTACTTTTCTCCTTCGACCTCGCAGGTCAAGGTGGCCGAGTGGAATGACGACGCTGGACTGCAGCCCCTAAATGCCAAGTATGTTCGTCTGCGTCCGCACGTGGAGTTCGAGAAGAACCGGACGTATGTAGTGACCACTGTGCTGGAGGAACCCTACATTATGCTGAAGAAGGCAACGCACGGGGAGAAGCTGCTGGGCAACGAACGTTTCGAGGGATACTGCAAGGACCTGGCCGACCTGGTGGCCAAGGAGCTGGGCATTAACTGTGAGTGAATGCGTGATGCCCCCAAGTGCTGGTTAATCGGGCGGAAAAGTCACCGATTTGGAGTACTTGGAGAAATATTATATAAGCTTTCATTGAATTTGTAAATTAGAATATTAATTATAATAATAATTCCCTTTAAAAATAGTTCCATCTTTAATTACTCTATAATTTTTTCTTATATACTACTAAGATTCTTAAACTATTTCTCCCTCTGTCCCTATTGCAGATGAACTGCGCTTGGTCAAGGATGGCAATTACGGCTCCGAGAAGTCAACAGCCCACGGCGGCTGGGATGGCATGGTGGGGGAGCTGGTGCGCAAGGTGAGTGTCCTTTCCCCTCCTATCCCTGAACCCTACTGAACCCGAAACTCCTTCGCTTGCAGGAAGCGGATATTGCGATTGCCGCCATGACGATTACCGCCGAACGCGAACGTGTCATCGACTTCAGCAAGCCGTTCATGTCGCTGGGCATCTCCATCATGATTAAGAAGCCAGTGAAGCAGACGCCCGGCGTGTTCAGCTTCATGAATCCTTTATCACAGGAAATTTGGGTGCGTATGTGTGTGTGTGTATATTGAGCGGGGGAACAGGATAAGGCCAGGACCCCGGGCTTCTCGGGGATTCCCCTTTACCTTTGGCCACCTGCCTGCCTGCACTTTGCTTCATTGGCGCTCAGCGAAGCGATGCAGCGAGATCCTAGGATATTTGCCAGGACCCAATGCCAAACACATTTTAATCAAGTCGCAGCCGGGACTTTTGATATTGCCAGCCGGCACTTGGCATCGCCTCCAAATTTCTAATTATTTCCCGTCACAAACTGTCTCGGACTGCGACTTGAAACACACACAGTGGGCGCAATGTGTTTATTTTCACTTTGGTAACGAGTCAAAATGTTGCTAAAATTGCGCTGCATACAAATGAGTAAAGTTTTTAAACAATTTCTTCATTTCTGTTTCTACGCCGCTCGCCAATGCTATTTTTTGTTCGCTCCATTTTTATTATATTTCTGGGCGGCGGCTCTGGCTCCTCTCTATTTTTTTTTACCCGCTTCTCGGGCAAAAGTTTGCGGCAAAGTTTCGACTTGTATATTTATTTCTTCTGGTTTCGGCTTCAACTTGGCACCACGTAAGCTCCCAAAGTTTAATAGAGTAAACGACAAAGTTTTTGTGCTTTTGCCACTGTTTGCCTTTTTTCACATTACTCGCATAAACAGCAGTGGAGTGCCTAGTGGCGGGAGTGGGTGTTTTCCTGGAAAACGGCGGCGGCAGCAGCCTCCCCCAAATTACGTGGCCGTCAAGTTTTAAATTTTACGCTAGTCTCAGCGTCCGAAGTTTGGCGCTCGAGGCTTGTTTAAATAATGGCAACCCATCAAATTTGTATGAGCGTTTAGTTGATGTTTATGTTGCACTCGGGTAACCCACACTCCTTTCCCCCTGATATATATAGTTACTGGCAGTGGGGGTACCCGGGTAGACAATTAAACAAATTAGATGGGTCCCAAAACAGACACTGGCAGAGGGCCGGGCAAATGCGCTGTAAATGCGCAAAATTATGACGACACTGGCTGTTAAATTTACGCACAATAAAAAATTCATAAAAAAAAAGGGGCACAGGACTCAAATCCGAATCTCGAAAGTCAAAGAGTGTTGACGACAGCGCGACAAACGCGAAATTAAATGCTAATAAAAGTCGGCGAACAGCGCGCCAAAGTGAAAGCTAATGCGTAATTTGACATGAGCTAAAAAATTACAAATGCAAATTAGTTTCCAGGGGTCGGGCGAGCGAGTTCTTCCCAGGCTGTCAAGGCCTCCTCCTCCAAGGGGTTGTGGACGAGGCAAAGGGCGATGGCAAAAGCCAAGGCGCAAAGTTAACAAGCTAATAAAAAAGTCTTTTACAAAAAAATTTATCATAAATTAAATGAAGCATTTTAGCTGCACCCACACACACACATACTCGCTGAACACAAGCTGAAAAGCAGCAACAAAGCAGGACAATCCTACTTAGGAGCCAGCGAGCGTGTGTGTGGCGAAGCCATTCAGGCATATGAAAGCAGTGGCGACAAGGACACACCTTTCCTTGCCTTTAGATACGCCGGCGAGCACAAAGACGCGTTTCATGGCAGCCATTCAGGTGCTGACAGCTTCGGAGCCTCACATACACCCAGGCAATCTCACACTCGGGGAAATGTCTGCATCTTGCTTTCATTTAAATATATATTTTCTTGTTCAGCTTGAAGAGTTAAAATGATCCCCTAATAAAAATTCTAACCCAGCTTTTACTAAAAGTGTGCCCAAGCCAGCTTTCTACTCGCTCAAATAAAAACTATAAACAGCTTAAAATTATAAGCAACAATTATGTTAATTTGCTGAAAATTAACTAAAAATTAGTTTTGTGATGATAAAAAACATGTTAATGCGAAATTAATTGAATCTTCATTTAGCTTATTATAATTTATAATTTTTTTCCTGTGCAACAGAAACAGAGGCAACGGTGCCAGACGACGGCACAGCTGCTCCTGTCGATGTCCTTGGGTGCCATTGTCTTGCCCTTCGCCCCTCCGCGCCCTCGCTCCATTAGGTTAATGTTTCGTTATTTTCTAGGAAGCCCCGGCCGCTTCCGTTTCAATTAGTTAAGAAAAAATTAATGAAAAAAAAGCAGCATCAGGCGGGAAATTCACAGTGGCTGCTGCTGCTGGTGGTGGCGTGGCACAGGTGCCAGGCAGCATCTTTGTTCCCTGTCACGACCGTCTCATGTTTACTTACTTAACCACCTCTCTCACCTCTCTGTCGCCCGCCAACAGGTGAGCGTCATCTTCAGCTACATCGGCGTGAGCATTGTGCTGTTCTTTGTGTCGCGCTTCTCACCACATGAATGGCGGCTCGTGCAACAGCCGCCGCAGCAATCACAATCGCCAGGTAAGTGCGCGTACCTGTTTACCCCACTCAACTGTTATTGCCTAGAGCCAACCATAACCCCCAACCACGAGGTCCTGGCTGGCAGTTTAAATATTGTATATATTTAAATAATGTATTAAATTAAACGCTTCTGATGGAGTCCATAATGAAATAGGAACGTTGGTGTTTTAATGTCGGAAAGTCGGCTATAATCACTGTAAAAGAAGAGGAAATTTTATTTTAAAAAAATTTAATAATTGGAATACTTATCAAGCTCTTTTAATACCAAAAATTTTCCTGTGAAAGTTCTTAAATTTGGAACTCTTCAAAAATATATATTAGTCTTCAAACGGCGGAATTACAACCACGCACAAATTTGTTTAAATTATATTGCACTAACAGTTTCGGAATGAAATTCGATATATAATTTAAAATATATTACTATAAAGAACATAATTAAAAAAAATAATTTTGTATATTAAATGTAGTAAACATTTAAATACTAACCGATTTTTAATCACCACTAAACATAAAGTAAAAATAATGTGAACCACTGCAAATTATTAAGATTATTTTAATCAATAAAAAAACTTCATTAAAATGAATAAACATTAAATTTTAAATGACAAAGTTCCCAGTTATTGTTTTCACTGTAGTCCCCTTTAAACCCCTGCGTTAGCTGAAAAATAAAGGCTGAATCGGAAATTCCCCGAAAATCTCGTAATTGTATGCATCTGCTACAACTTTTGACTTGTTTTGCATTCGATTTCATTTGATTTCATGGAAATTGAATTATTTCAATTCAATTTTCCATCGCTGCTGTGCTCTTCTGTTGTTATTGTCGGAATTCTGATGACAATCAGAGCGGGGAGTCGCATATGAACTGGCAGTTTGCAAGAGCGCGTAAGAGCGCTGTGGAGTGGCTGTTCATAACAATCTATTGACATCCTGCAAAACATCCTTAATGTAATTTTAGCGGAAAGTAAACAAAATTGTGTATGCAGGCGGCGTTTACAGACAGTGTAAAAACGGAGATAGACAAACAGAGACGCTGTTATAGAGCGAAAGGAGACACTGCCCGGGAGGGGGCTAGAGTGCAAAATAAAACCTGGCACAGAGAGTGCAGGGCAAAAGTCAGAATCAGCATCCACATCAGCATCACGAGCAGCAGTAGCTCTCCGTGGGGAAAAGTGGAGGTCAGGAGCAGCAATGTCATCACATCACATCTCCGACTGGCAGTCAATGGCTTTGCAATTGAAGCAAATGGGGAACAGAGACTTGGCTATGGGTTTGATTGCATATCAATTAGAGCAGGCGCAAAAAGCCAAGCCAAACGAAATGATTGAAACTTGGACAGTCGACATGGGCACGTACCGACAACTCACTTCCAAACCTTTTTTCTAGGAACACTGAGACAATTTATGGGACTTTAGTGGGTGAAATTAGGTATTTTATGGAGAAATAAAGAGCTTGATTTGTATAAAAACTTGACCTATGGATGCATAAAGATGTTGAGCATATAAAAAAATCATTAACAAAATAGAATAATCTTAACTAATATCCAACTTATTAAGTTGCAAAATAAAGTAAGGTTTAAAAAGCTCTTAAAACTCAAATCAAATCCAAAATTAGCCTGTAGAGAAACTCCCTTTTTATTTATAGAAATACGCACCCATTTTTCACAGTGTATAAGCTGTTTGCCGTCTGCGGTTTCGCTTTGTGGCCAACTCATAGGACCCTCTGTTCACCCTCTGCTCATCCTCGTTCTTTCAGATCCGCATGCACATCACGAACAGCTTGCCAATCAGCAGCCGCCTGGCATCATCGGAGGTGCTCCTATGGCCGTGCCCGCTCCACCCGGACCGCCCACACCGGGCGCTCAATCGGCAGCCGGAGCTGCCGCACTGCAGGCCGCTCTGTCTGCTGCCGGTAATCCGGGATCCAACGGCTCCTCGTCAGCGGTGAATGAGTTTAGTGTGTGGAACTCGTTCTGGTTCTCGCTGGCAGCCTTCATGCAGCAAGGATGTGACATCTCACCGCGCTCGGTGTCCGGACGGATTGCAGCCGCTTCGTGGTTCTTTTTCACATTGATACTGATCTCCTCGTACACGGCCAACCTGGCTGCTTTTCTCACAGTGGAGCGAATGGTGACGCCGATCAATTCGCCAGAGGATTTGGCCATGCAAACGGAGGTGCAGTATGGCACCCTGCTGCACGGCTCTACCTGGGACTTCTTTCGGGTGAGTTGGGAAATTAAAATCCAGAAAAAATCAAACTAGAAACTACCATAAAGTCAAATCAAATTTAAATTAAAACGAATTTAACGCAAGGATTTCCGGCTTCAAGCATTTTTGTCACTGGAGAGCACACATTCCTGGCTGGCCGGAATTTGTCGGGAGTTATGTGTCCCGATTGCCTGGCAGCCAAATTAATTTCGGGTGCTCATGTCACACTCATTTGACAACCGCACTATGGCCAAATCAAAGACAATAAAAGCCAACAGTCGAGAGGCAGAAAACCATTAGAATTTGCTAGCTGAGCCTTTTGAGACGTCAAAATTGAGAGGGCCCCAGCCGGGCCAAGGATTAATTTGTGTTAGACGAGGAATAAAAAGCAATTTGCCGCTCGTCCCGCCTCCTTTTGGCTGTTCCAGCCCTCCGAATTTCCCCCGATTTCCCTCGATTTCCCATCAAATTCCCTGCCATTCGGGGCCAAAAATGCAAAAGAAATGAGACGCAATTCTATTTTTTATGGCTACATTTATTTGAGATGCTTTTAAGCACACTTACGCTCCGCTGCCTCGCCATGTGAGCAGATATTTCTATATGTATATATGGGGAATGTATACTGATTTAAATTGTATTGTTATTGTTCCTTTATCTCTACTACATGTTAATTGTTATTTGATACTAGTAGAATTGTTATTGTTGCAGCCAAGACTAAAGAAACCAATAAAACTTTTCAAAAACTGAAAAAAAAAAAAAAAAAAAAAAAAAAAAAAAAAATATATGTGGATATATATTTATGTACAGTCGATGGTAAGAGACTAGCAACCCGATGCCGGCATTACGCTGATGGATGTCCTCGGCGAGCTGTTGTCCCTATCCGCCGGCATTCGACTGTCTCGGGATGCCAGCGCGTATCTGCCGCATATATCCGTGCTTTACTTTATATTTCCTTTCCTTTCGTTTCGTTTCGTCCTTTTTGCCATCACTTTTGGGCCGTGCCCGCAGCGCTCCCAAATCGGACTCCACAACAAGATGTGGGAGTATATGAACGCGAGGAAGAGCGTCTTCGTGAATACCTACGACGAGGGTATCAAACGCGTGCGCACCTCCAAGGGCAAGTACGCCCTGCTGGTGGAGTCGCCCAAGAACGAGTATGTGAACGCCCGCGAGCCCTGCGACACAATGAAAGTGGGCCGAAATCTGGATACAAAGGGATTTGGCATCGCCACGCCGCTTGGTTCGGCGCTCAAGTGAGTACACAATGAGAAAATATGGGTACTTAATATAGATATTTGTGATGTCTGAAACCACTTTTTAATAGTTTTAAAAACATTAAGGTACCTTTAAGTATTTTTCTTTATTTTATTTGGGTATAATGAGTATTTATTTATTTTTTAAATTTAATTTTAAGGTAAAAATATGTAAATTTCTCCAAAAAATATTAATTTCTGTGAGTGTAGAACAAGAAGCACCGAAACTCGAATAGAAAAGGAGCCGAAAATTGATGCCTTTTTGGGGAGGGGTAGGGCAGGAAGGGGCTGCAAACCCAGATGAAAGCTAACCCATATACTTAACAAAAGGAACCACCACTGCAATGCCACTCTTCAACCACTCTCCAACCCTTTCTCCATTCAACAGGGACCCCATCAATCTGGCCGTGCTGAAGCTGACGGAAAACGCCGAGCTGATCAAGTTGCACCAGAAATGGTGGTACGACAAAACCGAGTGCAGCATCCACAAGGAGGCCTCCGCGCACAACGAGCTCTCGCTGAGCAATGTGGCCGGCATATTCTACATCCTGATTGGCGGCCTCCTTGTCAGCGTATTCGTGGCCATCCTGGAGTTTTGCTTCCGCAGCAAGGACTCGCGTTCCGCATCCAGCGGTTCCGGCATGTCCATGTCGATGGGCATGGGCCGCAGCATGGGCATGGGCATGGGCCTGGGCCATGGAACGGGCAGCGGTAGCCTGGGCAAGGCCAACGGCTCCATGATGCTGGGACCCTCGAGCGCCGTTCCCTCGACGCACACACATCAAAGGAGCGGGCTGACGGACACCATGCACGCCAAGGCGAAATTGACCATTCAAGCGAGTCGCGACTACGACAATGGACGCGTCGGGGTGAGTTTTACACTGTTAACCAAACGTAGTTAGTTAGATTTTACAATATTTTGTAAATTTTATATTCATATTAATTAACAGAGTATTTTTTTGGGGTTTGAAAATTGAAACCTGGATTGTTGGAGAAGCTAAACAACCGAATATGACTTGAATGAGGTTTCTAAAACTCTTAAAAAAACTTTATAATATTAGGATTCTACATTTTTAATTCATTTAATTTTTATTTTTTATATAATCTATTTAATAAGCCAATAATTTTTGTCTCTGTGTATGGAAACAATTTGAAATGGCGACGCGTTCGTCCTATTTTTAACGCACTTTCGATGTGTATCCGGACAGTGGTTCCGATTCTGATTCTAATCTACGCACAGTACCTCAATTGCGCCTCGTTGCAGTACTATCCGCCCGCCCAGCTTTCGGCCACGCCTCCCGACGCCGGGGACGCGTTGCACATGAATGCCCACGGGCAGGTCTGACATGAGCACGCGCAGGAGTCGCGCCTATGACGCACACCCTGCGCCCCCACAATCCGCCGGATAATGGCCAACAGCCGCCAGGAGACGGAGAAAATGATGGGTGGCGGTGCCGCCTCCGTTCCGGCCACCTGCTCGAGCAGCATGAACGGCAGCCACGAGGGCAGCCTGACACTATCGCCGGGCAGTGGCAGTGCCACGCTGATGCGCCACTCGCCGGACATCAACCAGCATCCGTATGGCAAGTAATTGCCAGGACGAAGATGAAAAGATGAGGATTAGCCATAAGGACTCTTAGTTGTAAGTGCCAAAACAACAACAACTGTCGCCAATAAGACACTCACAAGCCATAAAAACAAAGCCAGGGACTCGCCAAAAAAGCTGCATACTTTGAAGGACAAGGCAAGGGTTTAAGGTTATCTCTGTAAATATATTTTAATATGTATAAATATTTTACCTAAATACTTTAAAGCAATATTTCTCTTGTATTACTTTATGGTAATGTTGAAAATTGTATAGCAACTTAAGGTTTTTTGAAAGATTTAAACTCTGTGGTAATGTTTTCATCTCAAATACTTTTCCTGTTTAAATATCTTGACCTGATTTCATATCTTATATCTGAAATAAGAAGATTTTGAATTTCTATTATTGTTTATATATTAATTATAATTTTTACTAAACATATTCAGATAATAGCTTCTACTAAACCCTGAATTCTATGATTACTTCGGGTAAAAACCTTTCATTAAAATAATCATGTGATTTTTGCGGCTGAACATTGAAAAGTCAAAGCCTAGCCTGGGGGCACTTTAGAGCGATTAAAGCCCATATTTATGGTTATTAAAATCGCAATAAGTGGCGCAAGCATTTCGCAATAAATCTCAAAGTCCTGGAGTATGCAGCTTTATTTATGCGGCCACATTCAAAAAATTGCGCTGCGCAATCAGTTGGCAAATTTTTTTTTTTGGTTAGCCTGTCAGCAATGCAATGCAAATTGAACGGGATAAATTATTGCATTACTGTTAACAGTCAGCTGAGCTGAAGGATAATATGAAACGGTAAGGGATGCTGGTGACGTGTGAGGACAAACACGGAAATGACAACAAACAAGGAGCATAAAGGACAACACACATAAAAAACACGAAATAAACATAGAGCTGCATAACACGCATATAAACACTGCAATTCATTGCATTTAAATGACTGATTAATATTTTTAATAAACAACAAACAACAACAAATATGTCGCAACTCAATAGCTAAGGGAGAGGAGAAAAAAAAATTAATAACAACGTACACAAAACATGGGATAAGTGTTCATAGCGGGATATCCAGAGTTTTTTTTTGCCTCAATTATCATTGCGGGATTTGTTGTCGCGTATTTGTTTATAATTAAATTACAGAAAACACTGGCAAAAAACGCTAATGAATACAAAAGCGGACTAGTGCCGGACGGGATGGGGACGGGGGCCCCAATGCAAATATTGTAATAAATTAATTAGCGCTAAATAAAGAAAATAGTTTACCCATAGTTCGACTCATGAATGCAGCAGAATAAATAGTAAAAAATATCGAGGCTCGAGTGGCCAGCAAGCAGAATTTTAATTAAATTTATTTTAATTGAAACTGTTTTGATTTGATTTTTTCCAACTGACTGAGCTGTGCGAAAAGTGGCAAGAATTGTTGCCAACTTAAATCGCAGCTTATGAATATTGTTTCCTTTTTTTTCACATAAATATTTTTGTAGGTAGATATACTTTTACCCTGGCCCCCCTTCCCCATTGAGTAGTTACTAACTATTAGGATAGGCCAGGATATAATGTTTGAATTGTAAGGCAAATCAAGCAACAACAAGAGTCGCAAACTTCCGCATTGAATTTGAAGCAAAACAAAGCCAGGATGTAGCTCTAAGGAATAAATGTAAAAACCTTATTGTAGTTAAATTTTTAGCATATTTAGTATACTACTTTGCAGTGGCATGGGACAAGTTCTTTGTTGTACATAAAACACGAGTAAAGCAGTAGTGGATAATAAAAATAACTAAAGAAATTAAAGAAATACCATAAAAAATGATCAAGTCATATCAAAAGACATTAAAAATGGTACTAAGATTATCAATACTAACGTAAATCATTTAACACACATAATACCAAAAACTATTGTAAAATATTTATAAATTCATATTGTTGTTAGCTAAAATTTATGTGTTTATGCATAAGATCAGGGGGATTTGTTTGAAAATTCGTTATATCCGAGCTTATGTTTCCCATTTCTCGTGCGTAAATGTTTTATGAGCCCGGCTTGGTCTCTAATAAACAATAACTGTTTGCAGGTGAATTGCATTTAAACTCAATTTCTGTTATTTAATCTATGACAAAATCAAAACTCAAATCAAACAAAGCCGCTAAAGTGCATAAATAAATTTAATATCAATAGTAAACAAGGCGAACGCTCAAATCAAACTACCGAGAAATATGTGTGTGTGCCAGTGCAAGAGTAAATACCTATAAATATAAATGGTAAACTGTCTAAGCAAATAGTATTAATGCATATAAATATATCTACGAGTATGTAAACATGCGAACAAACTAGATATGTGTTGCCACAACGGACTACGAATCAAATCAGATAATAAAATCCACAGTCGGAACCGAATTAAGAAACTCTATTGACATAGAAGCAGCCATTGGCAACATGACTACAATATTAAAATATTGGATAGATCAACAAACCATTAGGATTAAAAAAACGTTAGCCGTAAGTGAAAATCAAAATGTAATTTTATCCGGTGAGCATTTCATTTGATTTTTCATTTTATATATATATACCCAAACAACACTCACATATAGCCGTGTACAAATTTCGATTTATTTGTAAAATATTACCAAGGTAAATACATGGAAATGAGCAGCATTTGATATATTTATTAATATTTAGCAAACATATTGTTATCGAATTGCATTTAAACTGCCAAAAATACACAGAGGCGACAACCCGAAACCAAACTGAAGGCATAATGAAAGCAAACACACAGAGATGGTAAATAAAACTAGCATAATAATAAACATTTTAAAAGCTTGGCATTTTCACTGGGCTAAATCTGGATGATGGATGGATCGCCAGCGCAACAAATGAATTATTCAACCCCCTTTTCGCCATTCTTCCAGCTCGTCGTCGTCGTTAATCCAAATGAATTAAGACAAATTTGGCTGAGCAAATAAACCCGGTCACCGGTTGGCTCCCCGCTCGAAGTTGGCTTCTTAGGTACGAGAGTGGCTAAGAGCATTTGCACAAATTGACGGTCTACCGCATTTGCCACATGCGGCAGCTGAGAAATGCCGTTCCGAGTGCGGAGCCTTCGCACACAAACAGTGAATGTGAATGTGGATGTGGGTGTGGATGTGGAAGTAGATGTGGGTGTGGATGCCTTTATTATGAGGTCGCCGTGTGCATTGCAGTGACATGAAGTACCCACCGCCCAAATATTCTATCCAGCCACCCAAAGTTCAACCACAATGCACGCAAAAGCACCAGAGATGAGTAAGGTTTAAAAGCTTAAATAATAAATATAAGTATATAAAAATAAATATAATAAAATATATATTTATACATATAAAAATATATAAAAGTAGATGTAACTAAATTAAAAGTTACACAATGATTTTATAGAAGCCTCTTCAGGGATGCCCCATGTCATCACCCCACTCTTTCTTTCTGGCTCTCTAAAAAATATTGAGAATTCTTTATTATCAGCACCAGAAAGTTTATTTTGAATAGAAAATATACTGTAAGAATGATCTAAAATATATATAATGTTTGGATTTAAGTTGTACAACAAATAAAGGGTACTAAGTAACAAATTTTACATTATTTCTGGAATTTAATCAAGGTAAGAGGCTTTTTAGAACAAGTATTTTAATGAGTATTCTGCTTTCAAGAAACAAACTATAGAAAAAAACATTTTCTTTAAAGACAAAATATTAAATATATATTATTAAATATATATTTTGTAGTTAAATAAATTATGCAACCATATATCTATATCTAGCTACAATACCTTTACCTTTTATTTGAAGTACTTAAAAGTATCTCAATATCACCCTTTTTCGCTCTCTTTTACTTAGATTTAATACTCCTAATTTTAAGATAAAAATTTGAAGAAAAAAAACTATATTATATATATAAAATATATGACTAAGATAATTTTAAATCCTAACAGTTTTCACATTTTGGAATTTAAAAGTTAAGTAAATTATCCAAAAACATTCCTTAGCTACAATTTCTTTAAAATACCGCCCATCACTATGCTATCCTTGGTTGGCTAGGCCTTCTCTAGATGATTTCGGTAAACTATTTACAGGATTCTCGGGCTGCTTGTGTGTGTGTGTGCAACATGAACTAAATGCGTTTGCGGTTGAATTGTTGCCTTGCCGCTTGTTTTGTTGCCACCAACTCCAGTGCAACATAATTAGAAAGCGGAATGGCGGCGGGATGTGAAAGGCTGGCTGACTCGGTGGCTCGGTGGCTTGGTGGCAAGTCGGAAGTCATGATTCAAGAGTGCCGCACACGCCGCAGTAATTAACACACAAACGAATGGCCAAGTCAGTGTGGAGTCCAAGAATACCCCCGCCTGTTTGCTTAAAGGCCACTGCAAACCTCAAAAGATCTGAGCCATACACACACACACTCCGACTCCATATTAGCATAAAAACCACTGGGCCAAAGCGAGTGGGTTCGGGGCCAAGAAGCCTTCGTCCTGCATTAGCCTTCCTCCCTCCACCACCTCCCCTCCAAGTAGCCCTTGGGGTATGAAATTTTCCATTTGACAAGTGCCAAACTTGGCCCGTCATAAAATTAGCGCCGTTTTTAACTTTGCCCAGCGCACAAAAGGGCGTTGGATGGAAATGGCAATGGGAATGGGAATGGGTATGATGGGGTCACACAGCCTTAGAGAACCTTTTCCCCTACCCCCCCAAATCCAACCCAGCAACTACCCCGCCCCACATGCAAACACGCCAAGCAAATAAAGAAAAGGCCAGCGAGAAGTGGAATCATAAAAAGTAAACATTTAGAATGTTCAAGTTCTGGCGATGAGCTCGTGAGTGGGAATTCCGAAAAAAAAGGACAGAATGAGTTAAAAAATAAAACTTAATTTCATTTATATATATATTTTTTTTTTACGTATCAGAAGTTTTTAATGCTTTTTGCCCTTAATTATGGTCGATTTAAAATAATAGCAAACTGCAAGTTTATACAAACTTCGGCTTCCTATTTTGGTTTTATATACATTTTAGTTTGTTATCAGCTCAGCTCTGATTAGAATAAACACTTAATAAATACAATAAAATAAAAATTATAGACAAAAAAAGGCTTGCTTTTCTTTTATTATTATTTTTATATATATATATATTTTTTTTTGTTTTTAAAAACTTCACATCTTAGACTTTTGCAGTGAAAATAGCTGCCTTTAATAAGAGATCTTTAATTAAATAAATAAAACTCAATTTTTAAAACATTTTAGAATAACTTTTTATTCTATAAGCGTAAACAAAATTTAGTTTTTTATTTATATTTAACTCATTAATTTTCTTTCACAAAGCATTTTTAATCTCGCACGTGCTTCCTAATAAACTATAATCAATTCGCTTGCTGATGATTAAAAATTGTGTCGAAAACTGACGGTCTGATCTATGACACTTGTTATCAGTATCACTGGTCATTATTCTTAAAAACCCCTCTCTTTGCAACACATTTACCAATAAATTCGGCAGATCTTGCCTCGTATTCCTCAGTTATTCAGCAAAAATGAAGGAAACCACTCGCTTTTTGTGTGTTCTGTTGATAATAGGCTTGACCCAATCCCGGCATCCCAGCCCGGACGAGGCTGCCCTGGATTTCATATATAAAAATATGGATGACACTGCCAACCCATGCCAGGATTTTCAAAATTTCTCCAGCGGAAACTTTGAGGCTCTTCACAAGGAAGCTAAGCTCTACGATCTCCAGGACTCAATACGTGACGCCTCTACCGGGAAGCTGCAGATAGTGTTGGAAAAGCTAAGAGACCGCGTCTTCATCGACGAGTCCAGTGCGGAGGGGAAGGCCTTGCGGTTCTACGAAACCTGCCTCAACACTTCCCCTTCGAGGCAGCTGTTCTTTAGCTTCCTCGAACTAATGCCACCAGGCGAGGATCTGCCCTGGCCAACGTCCAGGCTCCGAGGCAGTAGGTGGCCTGAGGAGAGATTTGAGTGGCTGGAAGCCCTGGCTCGACTCCGTCGCTTTGGCATCGAGAATCTTCTGTTCCGGATGAATGTGGTTCAGGACTGGGTCGACCCAAACCATTTCGTGGTTTACCTTAAACGTCCAACATATCCAACAATCTTGGATGAGAATTCCAATAAAGACATTCTAGTCGGCATTGGAATCCTGAAAAAAAACCATCCATCAATCAATACCCTAGTTGCTGACATTATGGCTCTGGACGACGATCTGCAGAACCTACCGCCGGAAGAGAGCCGATCCTACACACTGAGCATCGAGGAGTTTGAGGATCAGACAGGAATCCAACTATCCAAGTACCTGGAAATCAGCTTTGGACGCCCATTCGATCCCAGCTTTGAAGTGAAGATCGTGGGAATGGGATACTTGGAGGGTCTAAAGGCGGTAATAGAGAAGTACACCAATAAGGTAGTGGCCAGCTACATGATTATAGGCATCGTTCGCTCGCTCATTCAACAGCAGTTAGTTCTGAAGACTGGAAGTAACCATCAGGTGCAGTGTTCGACTGCAGTGCGTCGGCACATGGAAGTGGCCAGCGAGGTGTTGTATAAGGATTACTACTTCCGACAGGGAAGGCTGCAGCGCTACGACCGGGCAGTGCAGCAGATGTTCGAGGTGTTCCGGGCAGCCTTCCTGAAGAGGATCGAGAAGAACCGCCTTAACCTTACCGCCGAAGAGCAAACCTTTGTTAAGCAGAAGCTCCGTGCCATAAAAGTCAGGCTGGGATCCCTGCCGAATGTTCCCGACCAGCGGCGGTTTGTCAACGATTTTTACTCAGATCTGGAGCTGGAGAAACATCCGACGAACCTGGCAAAAATCCTACTCAATATTCTGGAGCATCGTACTCGACACACGCTGAAGCAACTAGATAGACCCACGCCCAAAGGCAATCACTTCTTCCGGCTCGAGGAACTCGGATATATCCTGCAAACCGAACCTTATTACAGGACGAGCAACTTGGTCGTAGTTCCCTATGATATCCTGCAAGAACCCTACTTTTCGCCGGATCAGCACGACGTATTCAAGGTGAGCCTGCTCGGGTTTTCAATGATCCGAGCCGTCTTGGAGAACTTTAAGCCATATAATATGCGCTTCGACAATGAGTCCAATTATAGCGAATTTATGGAAAATTTTGGCGAGAATTTCGCCTACGTAGAGGCAACGAACTGTTTGGATCGTTCCAAGGAATCCTCTCAACTCAATGAACATGCAATCAATGTCTTAGCTCTAAAGCTGGTCTACGACACCTACTTTGGAGAGGACTCAAAGTTCAGCCAGGAACAACCGAGTTTCACCAAGTTGCCGCTGAAGCAAATATTTCTGCTAAACTTTGCCCAAAACTTGATGTACAAGTGGAACACCGTGCGCCTCAACCAGGCGGTACGCAATCTAAATGACTTTGGAGAGGTCTTCAACTGTCCTGCTGATGCTTTCCTGAATCCGGAAACTAAATGTGAAATCTGGTAGGGAATTTGTAATGTAAAAATTGTTAATATAATAATATTCTTTCGAAATAAATAAATACAAGAGCAGAATATTTTGTATTTCAAGTGTTTAAAATATACATTTTCAATGGTTTAATCTCTAAAAATGTCTGAAAATTGTTAAAATTTTTAAAAATTACCATGCAGAATATTTACCGCTTCCTCACGCCACCAAAGTGCCATCTCTAACATAGGCCTCCACATTTTTGACCACCTTAGAATTGACGAATACCCCATCTCCCTGGCTCTCCCTCGACTGCGGCATAAAAACAAATGAGGCCCCAAACGTGCACTGGCACTTTGCTCGGCGGGCGACCAGGGGTGGCCCAGTGGAGCGTTCCTTGATGAAATGGCACACATTTCGGCCGAGGCCCGGGCCATTTCTCATAGCGAAAGTAAATAGGCAGCCGGGCCAAAGGGCGCTGCTTTGATGGCCCTAATCGATCAAAGGCAAACGCCAAATCAATTGCCCGCCGCCGCCTTCTGCAAATTCCGGGTTTCGGCAGCTTACAGAATCCAGTAAAGGCGATGGCGGCGAATCACTTACCATAATGAGGGCCTAGATTGTCCAGACCGCCAGGCATACGTGCTAATAAATCTGCCCGAATGTGTTTATTTATTTGGTTGCCGTGGTCGGGGCCCGTGTCCATTGCCATTTCCATTTCCATTTCAATTTCCATTGCGATTGAGCCTGTCACGGCGGGCCTTACAATTTTCATTGATTTATGCCGACCGCGTTTGTCGTTTTAAATATTTATCGAAATGATTGGCGTCCACTTGCCTTACATCTTAATTATCGGGCCGCAGTGAAATGGAAATGCATGAGGGCGGAGCTAAAGCGCCTCAATTTACATGGCCATGGAGTAGCGAATACCCAGTGGATTACACTGACCAGCAGGTTTTACGGTTCAAGTGAGATTATAGAGTATGTAGCTCAGAAAACATCGGGTTTTCGCTACTAAATGAAATAATAAAAGTATGGATGTACCCATTATATTGTTTTAAAGTCGTCTTATTTATTTAATATTTCTTAAGTATTGAATATTTTAATCTAGTTTGTTAAATGTTATATTAAATGAAATTAATCTTAGAGGGAATCATGGGAAATAACTAGAAAAAATACAAAATGTTGTTTATATAAAGATAAAAAATGGTTTTCCTATAAAAAGAGGTCTTTCTTCCTCATAAGTAACCAATGGTGAATAACCAGTTGGCAATTATAAGACTACGAAAGTCCCAAGTGTGCCTTTCAACAATTTTTTATATACAAATATTTATTAAAAATTACTAAACTTGTATTACATTGGAAATATAAAGCTCTAAGCAAGTGAATTTAGTTGGTTTTTGGAGAGATAAAGTCTTTTTATTAAACATGCTAAAGAAAGTAATTTAAAACAAAAATTTAAAAATTAAAAATTAAGTAATAAAGTTCTAAAAAATTGAATGTCTTTTGCAATACAAACCTCTACATAATTTAAGCAAGAAAAACAAAAGACTCGAAACTTTTTTCTACACACCCCTGTTGACCAGTGTATTCCAATTAGGACGTGGCATGCGTGCTTCGAGTGCAGCTCCCGTTTATTCCACTGTTCCGACGGCCTTAATGAGCGGTCATCTTCAATTAATGTGCAAAATATGCATTCACCATTTTTAATTTATTTTAACCATTCCGCTGCCTGCCTGGTTGAGCAGTGAAACGGGACCGGAGGAAGCTGCCAGCCCTGCCCTGCTGGCTGCCATATCACTTACCTTGCATATTTTATTGAAATTCAACGCCCGCATATAAGTTTTGCGTTACCACTGACGCTGGCCAGCGTCCACGTAAATTGCCAAATTACGTTGCCGGCATTTCAAATGCGTCCCGGAAACCCTGGAGGAGCGAACGGTAACCGGAGTGGGTCGTCCTGGCCTCGTCCTGCGACCTCCTGTCTGCGTACGCCTTAATTACCAGTTATATTAGAAGCGACTCCCCACTCGCCTCCTCCCCTTCAGAAGGCTCGTATTTTTCGGTCCTATAATTGATATTTTGGGAATTGCGGGTCTGTCTTCAGCGAAACGTTTCATGTTGCGCAACATCCACAACGCCTCACGAATATTAAATGGGAGGCTGAGGGCGGGAATGGTCCGGTTTCGAGGACTTGCCTACGGATGTGTTTCAATTCATAAAATAACATTTTGGTTTGGGAGATTTTTGGTGAAACTAACCAGAGGCAATTACAATTTAAGCCAATTGTTTATACTTATTATTGATGGAAATATTTAGATAGAAGCTTATCTTATTTCAAGAAAATAAATATAAAGAAAAATAGTCAATAATCAGTAAATAAATGGGTAAATAAACACTGAAAATATATAATTTATAAATACTATATTTGTATATTTTAATAATAATAATTACATAAATAAAAATTTTTTTAACCGAATGGCCTACTAAATATCATTAAACAAGATAATGAATAGTTTTGTTAATAGAAAAAACTTATATTTTTGGAAAATTCTTCCCATCAATTTTCCATATTTTCACCCCTTAATTGAATTTTCTAAATTTCAACCTTCTTTCTTGTATATTTCCATCATAATTCAATCATTGAATTTTATAATTTTCCCTAAAATGCATTGCAAACGGCCATTACACACACACACATTTTATAGGGCATTATCCTGATTTGCAGGCCCGCCTCTCCTCTCCTTTGGCCTGTCCATTATTAAAAGGTTTTGCGGTTTTTCTGTTAACCAATTTGCTTGTTTCCCGTTTACATGTGCATGCCAATTTGGACATTGAACGGCCGTCTCGTCCCATCACTTGTCGCTGCTGCTGCTGAAATATTGAAAACTTTTGTGCGGTCGGCAGCTGGATTTTTATCCGAGTATCCCTGCATTTCCGCAATTGTCAATTAAAAGTATTACGAACGGGGGGAGTGCAGGGAGTGGGGGAGAAAGGACGACGAGTATTGCCCACAAAGCGGCATGTAAAAATCAATCAGAGGACATCGGCGACATCGACCGCATTAGCCGGCCAACTAGGCAGATGGAGGATGAAGGATGGGTGACGGATGGATGAAGGATGGACGAAGGACTTTGAAGGAGGAGAGAAACCGCAGTCAACTTGCTGATTGCGCTTTGTCCTCTGGCCATAATCCCAGGACCAGTACCAGTACCCAGTCAAAGTCCTGCTCCTTGTAGCAGCGGCCCTGCTCCTGCTGTGGCTTCTGTGGCCTTCTTTGTGCTCGATTTAGTTTCGGGCCGAAAAACTTTTGCCGTCTGCCAATACAAGAGTAATTATCGGAAATGCGGTCTAGACGTAATCCCGGCTAATGAGCAGTTACGACTCCTTCAAGTGTCGCCTCCGTCGACAAATTGAAATATGCCGGGGAATGTGCCAGCTTGATATGTCAAAATATGAACTGTCGTGGCATTAATACAGCATATAGCGACTGCAACTGACAGACCAACGACGATGGCGGCGACAGCAATGTCTGCCAAAACTTTAGTTTTTCTTCTCTTCTTTTTTTTTTGAGCCGAAGGATAGACGAAGCGCACTCCTGACAGCTGATTGATGCATTTTGCAATTATTTTTGACGCTGCCGGCGAGCTGAGATTGAAAACTTGTCAGTTGCATTGATGGCAAGTGGGAAAAAATGCTAGAAAATGCACATGAATGATGCGACAACGATATGGGAATGTTAACACGGTTTAGCAGGGTGGAAAACCACAGAAAAATATATTATTATATATTTCCTTGTTTATTTATTATTTATTGTGAAGTATTTTTTAGTATAAATATTTTATGATTGGATAACCAAGGCAACTCTTTTACTTTATGTATTTTTACAACATTTATTTTACCATCTCCGCTGAGATAAATACATCCTCTTTGTTCGGAAACACCTTTTTGAGCTAATAAAAAGCAAAAGTAGTTTTAATAAAACAGTTGTTTAACTTTTCACTCCCTCTGACTCTCTGCCAAAATTGTCCTCAAAAGACCAAGGGGAGTTCCAGCACACGCCTGAACAATTTTTATTTGCCACATTTTTATCTACATCGAAACTTTGGCGTAACAAAAGATTAGCAAAGTTATGCCAAAAGAGCGAAACTTGTTCTGCTTCTACTTCCCAGGTGATACTTTTTATATTTTCTTTGGCCCGCTTTTACCTTTAGCCGGTTACAATTTTTCCTTGGCCAATTCCCCTGGAAAATGCATAGAATTCCACTAATTAAGACGCAGGGCGAGGAAAGACTGAGGGACAGCGAAGCGTGCGATGCGAGAGATCTTATCGCCGGTGCTGAGGTGCTAAAAAATATTAGAAACTTTTAGTGCCGCGCGCTTCCTCAGAGGAAACTTTTGCCTTTGACCAGCAGCAGCAGCAGAAATATGGGATATATATATATATATATAGAAAGGTATATATACTTAGGAAGCCGGTACGCAAGTGACAGCAAATCCTCATGGCGAAAGGGAAGCGCATTGCAATTTTCTGCATAAAAATAAATTGGCTTGGGATCAAGCTCAAAGTTAAGGATGGGATAGTTCGTGAAGAGGAGAGAGCTCGATGCAAATTGCTTAGTTTTATGGCTTTGGCTGGCTGGCAACTAATCGAAGAGAAGCCAATGAAAGGTAATAGGAGTTCTCGGAGTCGGAAATAAATTGCTTATGATGCTGGCCCTGTCACATACTTGATTTTATTCGCCCCTCGGCGAGTCCCAGACAGCAAGACCGTGTGCTGAACAAGTGTGGCTTCATTGTATTTATGAGATATTTCGCACATTTCTCCTAGCTCTAGATTTGATTTTCCAAGGGAAGTCCTTCTTAAAGTGTTGATAGACTCGAGCTAAAATTGTCTCCCTCTTCCCCTGCTGGTTGCACAAAATGTAAGCCGCTTGTAAGCCGAGCAAGAAATGCGCCATCCTTTTTTGGTATAATTAAGTATTTACTTTCACTTCGGTGTCTCTGTTGGCGAGCAGGGGATGTGTAAAAGAAAAGCACTGTGAAAAATAAGTAGAAAAGGGGTAGCTCAATTTTAGAAGGCCTAAAAAAAACTGATTTTCTTAAAACTATTTCACAGAAATGGCTCAAATATTAAACAGAAAATGAACTAAGACATATATTCACTTTTTTAATAACTTTAAATATTTTATTTTTAAAACTCTAGACTTTCTAGTGTACATGTAGTCGGGGCAGGAAGCGGAAATGCGATGCGATGCGATGCGGCAGGGAAATCAAGAAGTAGAAGCCAGCCGAGCACCGACATGAAAACTAAGCGAAAAAGCAATTAGAGCTAAACAATAGGAGCCAGAAGGGACGAAAGGACCAAGCAGGGGAGAACGGAAAAACCGGGCTAAAGGATGCTGTCTCTGCAAACTTGATATTATGGGGCTGCCATGTGTAAAATGCAGGCTAGCACAGAAATCGCTGCTAGCTGCCGGAGGGGAGTTGGCAATAAAACTGGCGTGTGCATATTTCAGGCAAAAATGCAACATAAAAACATTAAACAAATGCCAGACGACGACGACGACGACGAGGAAGAAGGAGACAGCGACAGTTCCATGTATGTAAATGCTGGCAGCGACACATAACGTATACGTCCCGGTTGCCGCTGCGATAAGTGTGACAAACTGATGTAACTCCAGACATCCAAGTTGTTCCAGACACGTAATTTGATATAAATTTGCAATTTACACTGACAATTTTCCAGCCTCACAAAGACACAGATATACAGCCCTTTTTGCCTTTTGCGTGCAACGTGGCGTATGCGTAATTCTCGCTGCAGCAGCTACATCAAAGCTAAGCGGACCCCAGGTGCACCGAACTTTGATTAACCTATGGCCAGGATGCATACAAAAAAAACGCGAAAGGGGAACAGAAACCAAAGACTCCACTATGCTGGAACACTCTATGGTGAAGGATCGGGATCGCGCGCTTTCGGTGGCTTTCCTATCAAAGACTAATTAAAAACTTTCCCAAAAATAAAAATGAGAAACTCTTGCCATGTGCAAAGTTTTGTCATTTGAAAATTTAAACAAAAAGCTGAGGCAGCCAGCGGCGGCAACAACAACGGCAACAAGTGCAACTACTTCCTTTTGCCGCAGTTGCCACAGTGGCAACTTTGAAATTAATAAATTATTCATGATAAATGAAAGTTGCGCGAGTTTCGCTTGCCGAATTTTGCCCCGAACGAAGGGAACAGAGTATGGAGAGTACTTTTTGGGTAAATAGCAGTAACTAAAATCGATGCCCGGGCATTGCAGTTAAAATCAATATAGCTGGAAAGGGGTAAGTAAACCAAATATCAATTTTATATACAGGCAGTGGCGTAGAGAGTGGGTCACTAGAGGGTTGAACTCTTCTCTGAGTAACTCTAGAGGTAAAATTGCTTAAAATCTTTAACATATAAAAGAAATATGTTTTATTCTTTTATATGTTAAAATCTAAGATAAACCCCTTTCTGGACACTCCACTGAAAATAGCTTCATATATGCCATTGCTGGCATGAATTCAAGAATGGATATGTCAATCAGAACGCGCCGTTAAGCAGCATAATCAAGCTGGCAAAGGTTTTTCCCCATTTACCTTTTCCCCGCTTTCCCATCTCTTTTTCATGAGTTTCAACAGAGCCAATTCAAAAGTTTTTGTGTAGTTTAAAGGGTATTTAAATGGTAATAAAGGGTGTAAGAGACAATAAAGGGAACACATTACAAACTAAATAAATTGTATTTTACCTATATTTTTATTTTTTCTTTCAATAAGCATATAAAATAAGCTATTAATTTGTTCCGATTCTTTTACAGTATTTAAATTCTTTGAAAATAAATAAAAATCTATAAAAATATATTTACAAAATAAGGAAATATGATCTTTGAAGTATTTTAAATTACTTTAAATGTCAAAAGATTTACCTTTAATTTACCCTTTGTTTTCCATTTTCCATCTAAATACCACCATTTATTCCTGGGTATCTCACATACCCATACTAACAGTCTATAGTTTTTGCCAGGTACTGGTGCCTCACGAAACGTTGACATGAATAAATATAATAAATGCAGTTTACCACTTTAACAATTTGTCTGATGCCCGTGTCCCTGTACTTTTTTGTGCCAGTCACCTTGCGAACGAATCGTTTCTTTATTTGTAATCCTTATTTTTTGCATATTTTTTTATGTTGCGTGGTCCCATGAATCGCCAGTGAAAAATGCATGTGGCACAAATGGCAATCAGCGGCATTAATAAATAAAATCGTTGGTCTTTTGCCAACCGACAGTAATAACATGCACGGGAACAAACAACAGAAATCAACAAACAAAATGCGATTTGCGCAGAGCGAGTAAAAAACAGCGAACAAATTCATTTTCAATGTTTGTTATTTCGGTTTTTGCTGTTTTTTGTGTGTGTTTCTGTTCGCTGGCAAACAGAACTATGTCAGCATTTTTCATTATGTGCCAAAAGGAAAGGGAAATTGTTGTGTTGGCATCATTTTTTAGTAAAAGGAAAGTCGGTCGGTCACTTGAGTGGTCATCGAAATGTAATTACGGACCCAGATGACATATTTTAATTAAATTCAACAAAATCAATGGTAAAAGCAATGCATTTCCGTATAGGACTTTCAGTTTGTCCCCGAGTCCCAGTGTAGGAAAAGGACAAAACTTTTGTGAGCCGCTTATGTGGCGTATGCGCAACGCAAAGCCAAACAATTTAAATTGCACAGAAAGTGCCAGCACGTTGCTTTCTAATTTTAATTGTGGTAATGCGGTTTGCCGGCTTAAGCCCAAGCCAAAGCCGTTTTTCAACCCATTTCTCCCCTGGAAAAACTGGAAAAACCCACTCTCCCTTTAGCTTTTAGCAAGTGAAGTGAAAAGTGGAGAACGGCAGGGGGCTTCGGTTCCCTTACGAACGGTAACCGCGCTGTTTGTCAAACAAATTAGCAAGCTGCCTAAGAACTTGCAGCCGTAGTTTTGCAACTTTGCTACTTTGTTATTGCAGGGCAAACAATTTTGTGAAAATTTAATTAAACTTTCGCCGAGTGGCGCCACTTTAAAGGATACTTGCCAGGAATACAGGAACAAAAAATAAAGGGAGGGAGAAGGACAAAAAGGCAGCCAAATGAAGACTGTGACGAAAATATGTCAAAATCAAGGCGAATTTTCTCTGGCACTGCGCGAGTTGATCGATTGACTCGTTGCCCGAACCCATTTCATTTCGGACCAAATTGTTGGCAACATTTTTTAACTTTTATTGCGGCTGTCAGTGGCAGCCGAAGATGAAGCCGGCGCAGAAGACTACGTGTCTTTTCCACGCTCGCCACTCATCAATTTCCCGGGGAAAAGCGGGGGCGGGGAAAATGGACTTCGGAAAGGGAAACAAAAGCGCTCGCCCGCTCGGTCGTCCAAAAATTATGCTAGCCCATTTGCAAACAAGCCACTCGACTGCTGCAATTTCGGTTTATAGCCCTTGCTCTTGTTCCTGCTTCTGCTTTTGGTTCAGCTCCTGCGCTTGATCCTTCTCCTGCTCCTGTTTCTGACTCTGATTCTGTCCTTCTGTTGGACGAGTGCATTTGCAGCTTAAACTCAATCAGCTGTAATTTGCACAATGCGGCACAGCAAAAGGGGCTTACAGCCATCGCAACGAAACGAGTTGCAACCGAGCAGTTGGAGTTTCACTAGAGATGGGCAGAAAGCAACGGCGGAAAAGTGGTATTTTGAACAAATTATATAATAAAAAATTATTTTAAAAATATCGAATAGTAATTAAATATTTATTTCGTTTATATCATAATACATACATTATAATTATTAATATGATAAAACTATTAATAATATACCCAGAAAATTTAAAAGACTCTGAAATAAGAAAAATGTAATTTGTATCATAAAATATCGATCAAATATCGATTTAAAAGTTTAAATAAAATATCTTTAGAAATATTCATCATTTTTGTATATTTAAAATGTTTTCTATTGCACAGAAAACCCATTTTAGTAAACACACAAAATTAACCTTCCGATAGGAAAAAACCTTATTTAAAAAAATCCGATTAATATATCGTTCTTTTCCCATACCTAAAATCCATAGCATTAATCGAAAACTAGAAACGGAGCACCACCCACGCAACAATCCCAATTGCCATCATCTTTGGTCCCGATGGCGCAGTTTGATGGTCGCCGCAGATATCCGCTCGTAGCCACTCGAATAGATAAACCCATTCGGCTATTCGCTCGGAAGTTAATGATTATGCCAGATTTTCGGTTGCACAATGCCCCGGCTTGCAGGGAAATATTTTAATGCCGATTATTTCCGACTAAATACAGCATTTACCGGCGGAGTTTGGAAACAATTGAAAAATGGCTTTATAAATGAGAGAAGTCCAGCCACTTATACACCAAGCGATTGTGGTACGATAAGCAGTAGTCATTGTATGAAATGCACTGGGAAAAAGAGTGTATTAGTTACGGGTTTTAAAGAAATTAAAAGTACTTTAGAGTTCGCTAAACTAAAAATGGAGCTAAACATCGTTTTATTTGAAACAATTGAGCAGAATATTGCTTCTGAAGAAATAGTAACATACACCTGAATCCAAACCCCAAATTGTTTTAAATTAAAAGCAATGAATATTCCTCTAGATCTATTAAATTAAATAACAATTTATTTATATTGTGAAAAAGTTGTTATTATAATTTATTTATCTATAGCAAATATTTTTACCCATTTCCTGAATATTAAAAGCTTTTCATGTACATTTTTAAGGACTTCCCTTTAGATTTTCGAGTGTGCCACACGTGTCTGTGTGCCAAAGGAAGGATTTAAAATTTGCAAATGGACACGAAAGCGATTTCCAGCTTATTGGTTCGGCATTAATAATTTAATGGGGCCTGCTTTTGGCCGACGCCAGCAGTTGTTTAGTTTCGTTATCGTTTTCGCAGTCCTTGTAGTCCTTGTTGATTTGGTTTCGGTTTTCTTACAAGCTGTCCACACACCGCACACCAATATCGCATATGCTGCAGATCCGGCAAACGAGTTGAGTTGAGTTGCGTTTGAGGACCGGAAATGCCCATTTTCTGGCCATTTTTCCGCCTCTACCATTGTCACCTTTTTCTTGGTGTTTTTTGTTTGCCGAAAGGGAGGGGAGGGAAAAGCTGGGCAAAAACAACTGTCAGTGGCTTGTTGCCTTTTTATTGCGTTTGCTTCTGCTTTTTTTTTTCCTTTTTGTTGATTTCCTTGCGTGTGTGAAGAGGGTAGCTTTTTATGCGTTCTGTCAACGCAGCAGTTTCTTTGGTCTCGATCCTGTGCCTTTCCTTGGGTCCTCCAAATCCCGACCGTCGGCTGACAGCTGGCTGTTGGCAGTTGCCAGTTGGTAGTTGGCAGTTCCTGTTTCCGCTCGCAGCCCTTGTTTCTGGCCCAGTTCCTGTTGCACCTAATCGCATAAATGTGCTGCCAATGAGTGGGGCTGCTGCATATTTCATAAGCAATCCGGTTTCCTGAGCTCCAGGTACTCCTGACTGAGCCCGAAGCGAGGAGCCGGACGGCATTGCGGGGCAGTCAAGGCAAAAGTTAACAGGATCACCAGGAGGAGCGCACACAAAGATACAATATCTGCAGCACTACGGCTGCAGATTTAAAGTTTTTAAGTTGCCATCATTTGTAAGTGCACAGAGGAAAAAGGTTTATATTTCAAAAGAGAACATTATAAAATTAAATTAATTAAAATTAAAATCATTTTCAATATTATTTCAGAATTTACACCCTATAAAAGGTTTTAGAAACCTTTTAAAAATATATATTCTTTGTAATTACAATTTCCTCAGTGTCTTTATCATTGATGGTCCTGGCCAGCTTACCTGACCCAATGGCAACATCAAACAAAAGCGCCTTAGAAGTGTGGCAAAAAAAAAGGAGGAAAAAAAATATATGTAGAAGAGTTTCCTCTGCGAGGGAAATGCGACAGGCGGAGGCAACTTATTTGGCAAAGGATTTGGCCTGGCTTAATGATAGTTTCAATTATCGCCCATGTCCCAGGCTACGAGCCCCATTGCACATGGGCCAGACCTCAGATTTCCGACCTCATGGCAAACAGGAGCCCTCGTCCTCGCCCTCTGCTTGCTTATCATTTGGCCAGAGTCACGGCCATCCTGCTGCATCCTACTTGGGATGAGGCTATGGTTTTGCTCATTATGGCCAAAAGCCAGTTGGCCGCGTTCCTCTCTCTCAGTCTCTCTCTCTCTCTCGCTTGTCCGGTATCTGGTTATGTGACAAAAGCAAATTATGGCTCCGCCGGAGCATGCAAGTTTAAAGCTCATTCCCGCCTCACTGGCTTTCACCCCTTAAATCACTTCGATTCTAGTACATGCTATATATATACCACGCTGTTTCCGCTTTCCGATCATTTATTTAAGTTGCACTCAACACAAAGTAAAATCGGCAACATTTGATTGCCGAGTCCCGGACTTTACTAGCCTTTGGCCTTTGGCTATTGGCCTGGGCCAACTCGCAACTTTCGCTCAGTTTGGTTTGGTTTCGTTTCGTTTCGGCATTTCGTGCCCGGCGAAAGTTAGTCAATGCGCGCAATTTGCTAAAAATAAACAGAGTGGAAAAAAAAGCGTCAGGATGGGTGGGGCTATAGTGCGAAGAAAGCGGAATAGTGAATGCCCTCAGGTATCGCAATCAGCGGGTTAAAGAAACATTTACATATCCTTTTTTTAAAGCTTACAAAATTTTTAAAAAATTGATGATTGAGTTTTAGTTAGTTTCCTGGCTTCGAGATGATTTTTAATTTTAGAAAAACAAATAAATTAAATGGTGTAATATTTATTTTGGGCTGAGTAGTTTTATGTAAAGGAAACTATTGGTTTTTTAAAAAATATTATCAGTTATAGTTTGATTTTATATCATATTTTTTTTTTAAAGTGATGAAATAACATTTACGTTTACATTTTAATAAAACTTTGAATTTTAAATATGCCTTGAAATGTTAAAAATAATTAAAATAACTAGGAAGAAGTAACTTACATTAAGGTATTGTGAGTCCCTCTTTTCAGCCAATATACCGCACAAATTTCAGGGTATAATGAGGGCCATTGGTAACTTGAGTCTTTGCTACAAAGTGTTCTTCATTGCCCCCCCTCTTTTTGCTTTTTTTCTCGACCCCTCTTCATTTCTGTTTGTGCTGCGCTTTTGGCGGCAATACAGAATCCCAGGAATCGAGGACCAAGAATCGAAGGCGGTACGGGGACCAAAAGTTCTTTCTTATTGCCAGTCGACTTCTGGCTGTTTGAGTTTTCATTTTTATGATATTGTAATATATTTGCTTTCAGCTCGTAATTGACATGGGTCGTTTGTTTGGGCAGCAGCTTGCACTGAATTTTGCACAAAAAAAAATGCTTCCCCTGCTGTTAGCCTTCAAAATTGATTTCTCGCCGTCTTTATTCTTTTTTGTTTTGTTTGGCATGCAAAGGGGAAATTTTTTAGCTTCTTTTTTTGATTTTTTGGGTAACAAATTGGCCCCGCTCCGGTTACCTCAAAAGGTTGACTTGGCCACTCCGATTTTTTTGGATCTAGTCGCTGTTTGTTCAGCTGCCAGTTCATTGGCAGGTTCTGCCTGTGGGAAGCTTATTAAATTTCTTTGCCAACTTTCTAATGGCTTCATTTGAGCCGCTCCCATCTTTATGTTTTTCTTTCCTGTTATTTTCACAGCATTTTCCGCAGAATTCCGAACGCTTTGTTAGGGGCCAAGAAGCATTTGCATGCGAAAAAGTCAGAACATCAAATCTGCGCTCACAATTCATAATCACGCCCCAAGGTGGCATCAACCGAAATGAGTGTCGCATTTATGTGATTTTCCTTCGGGGTCACAGAGGGGGAGGAGCTGCAGGAGGTTGCTGAAAATAATCCACTTTTCCGGGGGTGCCAAATTGATAATCATTTGCAGGAAAAGCCCAAGCCTCTGAGCTCGAGGAATTTGACAAAATATTAAGTTGTGGCCCGGACATAAATTCAAATGCGGCCAAAGCCGCAAAAACTTACGACGGCATAAAAAAGTTGCCCCGACAAATTAAAATACTTTCGGCTAAATACTTGGGAGAACAACTAACCCACAAAGTATGCACATTAGTGTAAGTCTCTGGCCGTGTGTGGGTGGCTGCACCGAGGGAAACTTTATATGTGATTAAAGATTTTAGTTTTTTAAAGAAAGCTGAAACTTAATTTCGTAGTTTTCACAATTTTAACTTATATGTAACAGCAGTAAATAATTAAAACATAGGGTAGTAAATTTTTAAAATTAATTTAAACAATTTTGAGAACATTTTAAAAAGTAAAACTTCAACTTTTCTGTCCAAAATCTCAAATATAAATTAAATAATTTGTTGATTTTATTTTATAAATTATATAGTCATATTTATTTTGTTTATTTGTGAATTAAATCGAATGAATAATGCTCTTAAATATTAAATAATCTTTTCTCAATATTTATCTTCAAGTGTAAGTCCTTATATCTAAAAGTAAGTGTGTTGTAACTGTGTAAGTCTCCGCCCTTTAGAAGTTTTTGAGCGATTTTCAGTGGCTCAATGCGCTCACATTGGCCCATTTCTACGCAACTTGTCAAACAAATATAAAAATAAATTGTTGTAATAAAGCGCCAAGCCCACACACACACATAGTAAAGGGCCAAGAAGCGGCAGCAACTCGGCTCAGACTTTGGCTGTATCTTTTCTATTGCCACGTTGTTGAAATCTATTAGCCACATTTAGTGTGGCTCATAAAATTCTATTGCATCATTTGTTTCTGGTAACTGGGCGGGTCGAAACTGGTTCCGGTCCTGCTGCTACTTCTGCTTCCTGGATCCTGGTCTGTATCCTTTTCTGGTTTTTCGACAGCAAAGTATTTCAAAACAAGTTTTCTGGCTGGCGAAACAATTTGCCGCGCTTTCGCACATCGCTTCCGTGCTGCTGATAAGCAAATGAGTTTATGGACATAGCCAGGGGATTCTATATATAGTATATATATGTCTAACGGGCGACCCCAGTGAACCCTTAAGTGCTATGAGTTACAAGCCTTGCTTGTGGCCCAATGTCCTGACCTCCAGTTTGTCTGGAGCAACAGCCACCGCAGCAACATCACAGCCAGCGATGGCAACTAATTTCGGGCCAACTTGAGGGGCTTTTGGCCTAATGCGTTTCAAACTATGCAGCAGCACGCAAAACAATTTCAACTCGGCCACCACCAGCAATTTCAAATGATTCGCAATAAGTTTTGCATTAAAGCGAGTCGAAGGCGGGAATAAAAGGACAATTGGGGATGAAATTATATGATTTTTCAGTTTAAATGTCTTGAAAAATATATGTATTTGAGAAGAGTAGTTCAGGACCTAGAAAAATTATAATTTCGTATATTAAATGTTTTTTTAAGTGTCTTGGAATTTCTTGATATATCCCTGCATCCCTTGTATGACTCTTTTATCCTAAAAAATAAAAATTATTATTTATATGATTTAATTTTAAGTCGGTAAATATTTTCCAAATATTTTCCTTGATTCTTAGTATCATTTAAACTTTAGTTTTCTGTTTCTAGTGAAGTTTTAGGTGTAATCATACAAATTTAACGTATTTTTAGATTGAATACAACTCAATGTTTTATAAATTTAGAAATTAATCACAGCAAAAATGCCTACATTATCTATATATAATATATTTAAAATTCAACAATATTAACTAAGATAATTCATACTTTTTTGACCCTATTTGTGGCTACCCACCCCAAGAGGATAGAAACTATCGATGAACCGCCGCTGCTCATTGGCATTTCCATAGTCGTGACCATTTCCATAGCCATGACCATTCCCTGGCCCATACTATGTGCCAAATGTCAATCACTTTGAAAATGTAGTCAAATCAACTGTCAAATAAGCGTTGCATTGCCGTAGCCCCCACCACCCCCTGTATGCGGTGTGTGTGTGCGTGTGTATGCCAGTGAGTGTGCACAGCACTCAACGGCAATTCAATTGAAATCAAATATGCAACAGCAATCGAGTTACCCAACGAGACGGGTCCTGAAACCCCCCTAAAACCTTGTATGAAACCTCCTTTGAAACCCCCACAAAACCCCTGTACAAACCCCACTGAAACCTCCTCTTAACCACCGCCCCCATATCACACGGCTTGGGGACTGCTATAAATGTTGCTTGGCGTGTTATGTAGGTGTTTGCAAGTATGTCACCATCATCGCCATCGTCATCTAGGAGCGGGCCAAGGGAGGAGGCAGCCACGAAGAGGCAGTAGCCGCAGCAGTGTGCAAACAAACATTGTTGTAATTGCTGAAAGTGTGTCAAAATGACAGACAAACTTGCGTGTGTGTGTGTGTGCGTTTGGAGATGTTTGTCACACGAGTCGAACGAACAACCTGCAACTTCCTGGAAACAGCCAACAGTTGTTGGCCCAATAGGTTGTTTGATTTTGCCGTTGTTATTCCCCAAAAGCAACCTCCTTAACCCACTGGTTACTCCAATCGAATGGCCGCCCCCAAATGCCCAATTAAACTATTCAATAAACAGAACTCTAACTTAAGTTTGCCAAAGTCTAAGGTCCTTTGAGCAGAAAGTACAAACAAGGAAGCATAAATAAAGGTTTACCAAAATATAACTTTGATTGCATGATCTTTTGTGTATTTAAAAGATGACTGACAATAAGAAATAAATATTGATAACTTATATTTATGATAATTATTTATAATAAAAAAAGATCAAAGTTATATTAATGCAAATATTCGAAAAGTCTAGTAGGTAATCAATAATTTATAACAATTAATTAAACCAGCACTTTAATAGCTTTCCTTTTCACATTAAAATAAAGTTATGTATCAAATGTATCAAAATCATTACAATAATTCCCTTTTTGTTAAAACATAAATACATACTAAGAACTTCCCTAAAAAAACCCTCATTTGTTCTCATTTGACCTGTTGAAATGGGCGCCCGGTGACCCCGAACTTTTAAGTTCATCAGATAATCTTACCTCACAGCCTGCTTTTCCAACTTTTATTTCCCTTCGCACATACTTTAAGATGGAAGAAGGACAACCTTTTCCCACGGCAAATCAATTGCCATAGTCACGACTTTGCCAGGGGCCCCAAGGATAACTTAACTTAATTTCAGAGTGAGAGGACAGCCGCCGATAAAGTCGCCTTCGCAGCCGCCGCAGATCCTTGGAAAATGGCGGACACAACACCTATACCTTAACTGCTACTTTTACAGGGATATATAACCCACACAGCCACAGACACGAGCGGAGACACAGACATGGGCGGAGCTACCGACAGACAGATCATTAGCAGGCAAGCGTAAAAAACGCTGATTAACGAGTCCTCGGGGAAAAGGACAATGCCGAGACATAGACAGTGACTGAGGCGCACTAAACCGACTTCCGGTCAAACTGTCGACAACCTTGTTCCTCGGGCGTCGATTACAAACATAAATTTAAATTATGTTAAATAATCCCCCCGATTCAAGGACATTGGCAATGACATTTATTGTATAATTTATAGGCCCTTTATGGCCGCCGAATGGCATTGGGGTCTCTCTATAATATTGATTGCCAAATAATTGAGATTTTTCCTTGCGCATAAAATTTGTTGCCATATTTTATGGTCATACTAGGAAATTACGCAACCGCCCACTTACACATTTTTTTCTTTATATATATGTATATATGTATATGGGTTTATGTATGTCTGTAGTGTGGGCGTGGCGAAATAGGCAAAAAAAAAATGTATAAAAACAAGCAGAAATGGCGAAAGAAATACATAACTACGCTCAAAAGCTCGTTTGGCCGTTTATGATCTGGGACCGAAAGCAGAGCAATGTCCTCGGGCGTCAAAGTCATAGTAATAATCACGAGAAAAGGTTGGGCTCCCAGTCAGGGGGCGTGGCAAAGGGCCTCAATAAAATGCCGAATGCCAAAATAAAATCGAAATAAAAATCAGCAAAAGGTGCGAGGATATTGTCAAGGAAGCCCACAAAAAAATGTCCAAATGGGAACGTAAAATGTAAGGGCGACGACTATGTAATACCCGGTGAACAGTTTGTTAAAGCAAAATAAAGGTTAAAATATATTGTTCATGCTGAACAAGGGGCAATATCGCCAGGGGAGCATCTCTGGGGAAAATGTACCTGTCGCCATATTAGTGGTACCTCTCTTTTATCACTCTGAAAATAAATTCGAAAGAAGACGGATCGTTTGTCCTCCTCATCAACATCATCCAAAACCTCTGCCTGCTTTTATTGGGAATTTTCTGGACTTGTACTTGCCACGGCCCCGACAGCTTCATTTTTGGTCCTTCGCCCGAGATATTCCAGCGCCTTTTTTGCCAAGATAAGTACGGTGCCGAAATTCCCATCATATATGTATGTACATACATGCATATATATGTAGATATACTGCTGCATCCAATTTATTTAAAGCACTACCAACTTGGGCAGTAGTATATGTATATATATGCATGTGTTTACTTGGCTATATGCCCCTTTCCTATTTTCTAAATCAGCCAATATCCGAAAGGGTTTACATCCAGTTTTTTTTTCCATACATAAAAAACCATACATCCACACCGATTCCGTAGTATATGTACGTACATACATACTTACACAATTTGCATACGCACATAGGTATGTACGAACATTGCCGATTTATGAACATACATATGGAGATCACCTTTGGTTCACAAATCGGCGGCATTTAGAAGAGAAAATAAATAAAGATCATATTCCATCCACCACAAATATACATATTTTCCATCCACTGCACATTAACAACAAAACAAAAAGATAAATAAAGATAACCCCCTCCTCCAGCTGGCCGATCATACGTGCATACATATATGCACATATCCATATACATAAATTGCTGGACCGGCAATTGAGCATCGGCAGCTATCAGTGTCGCTGCATTCAAACACAAAACCAAGTGAAACAAACAAAATTAAAAAATCTGCGTTTTTAATAGTTTTTTTGTTTGTTTATTTTGCGTAAATACATATGTATGTAAGTACTGGCCGCCAAGGTTGCGACGCTATTACCATACGCGTCTGTTAATGAGCCGTTCACACTTGGGTGCATTTTTTTTTGCATTATTGGTTTTTTGAGTTTCAATTCGACTAATTTACAACCTAATTTTTCCAAATCGTGTACACCGTTCCGATTAAGCATACATTTTCGATTTATCCTTTTGTCTTCACTTTCCAACCCCACAGTATTTTTCGACAAACATTTATTTGTCCCCGAATAATTGATTCTACATATTTTTTCTCGGTTCTATTTCAAATCGATAAATATAATTTTGTCGATTAACTCTGTTTTCCTGCGCTTATCCAGCGTCCCTGTATTGATTTAAAAATCGATAACATCCTTTTCGAGTATTATCTGTTTATTTACGCTTATCCAGCGTCCCTGCACTTATTCCAAATCGATAAATATAATTTTTTCGATTAACTCTGTTTTTCCTGCGCTTATCCAGCGTCCCTGTATTGATTTAAAATCGATAACATCCTTTTCGAGTATTATTTGTTTATTTACGCTTATCCAGCGTCCCTGCACTTATTCCAAATCGATAAATATAATTTTTTCGATTAACTCTGTTTTCCTGCGCTTATCCAGCGTCCCTCTATTGATTTAAAATCGATAACATTTTTTTCGATTAATTTGTTCTACGCGTTATCCAGCGCCCCCATATCTTTCGAACCGAGTACATCCGTGTCAACGCGCCATCCAGCGCCCCCTTATCCTTCAAATCGATAACCATTTTGAACGCTTTATCCAGCGTCCCTGTATTGATTTAAAATCGATAACCATCAATTTTGAACGCTTCATCCAGCGTCCCCGTACTAATTGAAATCGATAACATTTTTTCGATTAACTCGGTTTTTTTTTTTGCGCTTATCCAGCGGCCCCTCTCCGAACCACGTCAAAGTCGATAGACTACCTCACTCACTTACATTTTCCGGCTCCTACGAGAGCTACGAGAGCCAATTGGTGACGGTGAGGAACCAAAATCCTTTTTGGCCGTTTCTAAGGAAAAAGAGTCTCACAGAGTCAGGGAAAAGAGTGAATCTACTGTGCCTTCCAAAAGCGAAAATCCCTCTCGCAGCAAAGGCCCATTGACAACCGCAACTCCACTAAGATCTTCGAGCACGTCGCTTGAAGTTCCACGGTCTGTTCCATCCACAAAAGCCGCAAGGTCAGTCGTATCTCCCCACTTCACTAGAGCAAGTGGCAGAATGGCTCAAGCTGAGGGAGACAGGGCCTTGAGGAAGTTCACGACCATAACCGATAGGGTGAGTCAGTTTGAAGCCAGAATCAATACCAATGAGGACACAAATCCGTCCATCCACACGAGTAGGGTTCGACTCGAGCAGATCAGGGCCCTCTGGGACAAGGTGGAAAAGGAATATGAGACGTGCTCCGAAGTTGTGGCCAGTCAAACCTGCAAAGACAAAATAACAGCCATGCAATCCAAGTATGACGACTGTTATACCGTTTACGAGCGGTGCGCAGCAAGCCTCAATGAGATCATTGCAGATTCACGCGCACAACAGTCTGTTCAGTCCTCCAATCTGACGCCGTCTCAGGGCGGATGTCGCTTACCTCCAGTCGAGTGCGAAGTTTTCAATGGTGACTATGTTCAATGGCCCACATTTCGGGACCTTTTCTCCGCCATCTATATACGCAATCCTCGGCTTTCAGAAGTCGAAAAACTGTTCCATCTCAATGCGAAGACGAGCGGCGAGGCCAAATCCATTGTGGCCTTATCTCCGTTGACCAATGATGGTTTTGAGTCAGCGTGGAGAAACTTGCAGAATCGGTTCGAGAACAAGAGGCTGCTGGTCAATAGCCAATTAAAGATCTTGTTTAATTTGCCTTCTGTTGCCCAGGAATGCGGAAAATCCTTGAAGCATTTAGAGAGCACAATCCAAGGTTGTTTAACGGCCCTGCAATTAGCAAGAGTCGAGACCACGAATTGGGATTGCCTGCTTGTTTTCCTGTGCTCGTCCAAGTTGCCAAAACTAACGTTGGCTCTTTGGGAACAGTCCCTGCTAAGTAAGTCAGAGGTTCCACTCTGGGCTGAATTCCAGGCCTTCTTAAAAGATCGTCATCGAACGCTTGAGGCGATTGAGGAGTTCAAGCCAAACGCGAGCGTTCAATCCAGGGCACTGAGGGCTGACAATAGCTCGCGGTCGATCCAAACCTTCGAAAACAGAGTTACGGTAAACCCGCAATCCTGTAAACTCTGTGCACAAGAGAACCATCCACTCCGTGTATGTCCTCTATTCTTGCGAATGTCAGTCGCAGATCGAGAGAGACATGTGAAACAGCAGAAGTTGTGCTTGAACTGCTTCGCAAGAACGCATCTGCTCCGGGACTGCAACAGCACGCATAATTGCTACACCTGCAGTGGACGTCACAATACTCTCCTGCATCGAAGCGGCCCTCCGCCAGTCCATTCAGTGGTTATGCCTGACCAACAGTCCCATCCATCCACAGCAATCCAGCAACATATACAGTCCACTCCATCGACGGGTCAAGCGAATGTGCAAACGTTTCTTGCCGTTAACACGCAAGGGGTCCTCCTGAGTACGGCAATAATAGAAGTTTGCCATTTGGGCATCAAATACTCAGCACGGGCTCTCATTGACTCAGGTTCCGAGGCAACCTTTATCTCAGAACGGTTGTTCAACCTGATTAAGTTGCCTTATGAGTCCATCCAAGCGCAAGTTTCAGGGGTCAACCTTTCCGTTGCAGCTCAGCCCCGTAAGCGTTGTCAATTCAGACTAGGTTCTCCCGTCAAGCCCCATATCCAAATTGAAACCTGTGCGTATGTGCTACCACAGTTAGCCGGGAATCTCCCATCCTACACTATACCAGAGGATTCATTAAAGGATCTTCCACCTCTGCAACTAGCAGATCCAGATTTCTACCGGAGCTCGCCGATTGACGTGCTTATTGGTGCCGATATCCTGCCATCAATCATGCTCAGAGGCTCCCATTCCAATATTTGTGGAACACTCCTTGGTCAAGAGACCATATTCGGGTGGACTCTTTGCGGTCCTATTGCAACGAGTCCCATAAGCAGAATCTGTTCTTTTTCAGCCCGATTAGCAGTGACCGAGTCCAAACCAGGCAGCATCCTCACCAAATTTGGGGAGGTGGAGGATGTTCCAGTGAAGTTAGTAAAGGAATCCACCTCGGTTTGCGAGGAGAACTTTATCCGATCCACCAAAAGAAGTGAGGATGGAAGATATGTTGTTTCGTTGCCCTTTAAAGAGCCGGACAATATTAAGCTTGGACATTCCAGACCCATCGCACTAGCTCAGTACCTCCGAAACGAAATGCGATTAAGTAAAGATCTTCCATTGAAGGAGCAGTACGACTCAGTCATTCGAGAGTACTTAGACTTAGGTCATATGCACCAAGTCTCCCCTGACGACTCTAGCAGTTTTTATCTGCCTCATCACGCTGTCTTCAAACCAGATAGCACCACGACGAAGGTTCGCGTCGTGTCCAACGCTTCCAATCCCTCATCAAACGGGAACAGCCTCAATGATATCCTTCATGCGGGGCCTGTACTACAGTCCGATCTGACTATTCAGATTCTAAAATGGCGTTTCTTTAAGTATGTTTTTAATGCGGACATCACAAAGATGTATCGGCAAATCCGGGTCAATCCTGATCACACGCGCTTTCAGAGAATCTTATTCCGCAACAAATACGGTGAGCTCTGTGACAATGAACTCGACACAGTCACCTTCGGCGTAAATTGTGCGCCCTTCCTGGCCATCAGAGTGCTTCAGCAGTTGGCTCAGGACATCCGAGGCCAATATCCTTTGGCCAGCGACATCATTTCGAATTTTATGTACGTGGACGATGTGCTCGCAGGGGCTCACACTCGGCAGTCGGCAGTTTTAGCCATTAAAGAGCTTCGGCTGGCTCTCGAGAGTGCCGGTTTTCCACTGCGCAAGTGGACCTCCAACGAAAGAAGACTCCTACAAGCGATTCCGAGGGAACATTTGGTCAGTGCAGACTTCCTTGAGCTGGAAGATGCCAGCACGGCGAAAACTCTCGGGATCCGTTGGCAAGCTACATCCGATAGTTTCTTTTTTGTTCCAATGGTGATCCCCCTGCAAACTGCCTACACCAAACGAGAGGTTTTGTCTCAGATAGCCAAACTTTTCGACCCAGCAGGGTGGTTATCGCCTTTCGTAGTCCGAGCCAAGATTTTCATGCAGGAAATTTGGCTACGGGAGCTAGGCTGGGATCAGCCACTCCCCACCGACCTTGTGACCAAGTGGCAAGAGTTTTTGAGAGGGTATCCAATCCTGAGGGAAATTCGTAGTCCGACATGGGTGCGTTTCCATCCTGCAGCCAAATTGCAGTACCAGGACGCGTATGGGGCTGCCATTTTCATCCGAGTCGAAACGACTGATGGCTGGTGTACCCATCGGCTGACATCCAAAGCCAGAGTTGCTAGTCAGGTCCATATCCATACCCCGCCTGGAGCGTTTTTCTACCTTCGACCGCCACAACATGGGGCGTCATCCGACGACCAGCGGCGAAAATTATTCGCCTCCCAATGGACGGCCCCACTGACCATAGTGACTCCTCAATAGATTAGTCCTTCCAATTGACATTTACTAGTCCTAAGTTGTGTCATCCAACGTCGTCGTTCCGTCCACGTGTCTTGTTCATCCTCATCCATAACACTTCATTTTCATATTTATCCATTTCTCTGTTTTTAACGTAGATCCGTGTATACAATGGCTCCAACGACCCACCGAAATCCTCGTCGCTCATCCGGGAGCAATGTATACAGATGTCGAGTCTGCGGGAGAGTCCACGCTCTGAGGGTTTGCCAACGGTTTCTCCAACTGCCGGCTGTGAAGCGGCTCCGCGCGGTACTAATTAGCCAGTACTGCGCGAACCGTCTGGCAAGGAGGCTCATCACACGCTGCTGCACCTCCACACTGGGCAGCCTCGCTCTTCGCGGCCCCGACAAAGGCGCAACCCACCCTCGGATTCTCGGCCTCAGCGGCAGCCACAGCAGCGCCAGCAGGCGCCTGTATCCGGACCTCGGCGGCCCGCCACGCCAATGGATATGTCTCCATCCCGCAGCCGGTTGTGCACGCCTATCCTGGCGCGCACAAGGGTTAGCATCCTCTCCGGACGGTGTTCCCTTTCGTAGATCGCAAGTATTCCTCTTGCGAGGGGGGGAGAATGTTCATGCTGAACAAGGGGCAATATCGCCAGGGGAGCATCTCTGGGGAAAATGTACCTGTCGCCATATTAGTGGTACCTCTCTTTTATCACTCTGAAAATAAATTCGAAAGAAGACGGATCGTTTGTCCTCCTCATCAACATCATCCAAAACCTCTGCCTGCTTTTATTGGGAATTTTCTGGACTTGTACTTGCCACGGCCCCGACAGCTTCATATATGTTGAAATACATGTCGAATGTATTAATGAGTCTTTCTTATCTTTTTAAATATGTAAATATATTTTTAAAATATTTTTAGAGCAACTTTCACTTATAACTAGTAAATTATAGTCTCAATTGGCAGCTTTTCTTACCCTCCAGAGAAGTCCAAGGTATCAAATGAATCGGCTGCAGGTGGGGATTGCTCGCTTAGCCAAAATGGCCAACCGAATGGCCCTAGCGAAAGGTGCAGGTGTGCTGGCCAAAAAAGATTTCCACCGAAATGTTTTTCTCTCTTCGGGGTGTTGATTTGCCAAAGATTAGGGGCGGTCGGTCGACCGCTCGCCTAATCCCCAAAAAGGAGACTCCCGTCCGGAATCCTCGCTCAACAGAAAAAGAGAAAAAATAAAGAATATATAGAAGAAAAAAACACACTCAGGGCCGGATCAACTGACGAATGGTTGACGGTGCGGTGAGGGGTGCTTAAAAGTTCAGTTGGAAAGTAGGCAATATATTTTTTATATTTTTTTAACAAAAGCTGCAATAGCGTCGGCCCGGAACAATGTTTATGGCTCTATGGCTATATAAACACCTACAGCAGTCATATAATTTACCGTTTTTTGCCGAGTTAATAAAGCTACGTTTCATGGCCAAAAAGCCAGAGGGATTGGAATGGTGATTTGGCCAAGAGTGGGCAACAAAATTTTAATTATCAAATGGACAACAAAGTAAAAGAGTTTTTTTTTTTTTGGGTTTATTTGCTGTTTTTCTTCTAGAATTTAAAACAAAACAAATGGTTTCTTTGAAGAGCTGATTTCAGTCCTAAGTACTTGACAGATTACAAGGACATCTTAGTGGTTGAGTGTGTTTTCTTTTATTACACATGTAAAGGATAATTTATTAGATAAAGAATAAAAAGTGTTTTTTATATATAAATTACTAACTAAATCTATTTATAATTTTGTATAACTACATATGGGCATTTCCATAATGTCGCACGCGACATTCGTACGCATTCAAATCAAAAAAAATGTATGGTACATTTAATTTTTTTTATTTTTATAAATGTTAACTTATAGCTCTTGCCTAGGACTATAATTGGTGCAAATGTTGATTTTGAGTGTTTGCTCAATTTTAAGAAAATTAAAAAAAACTGAAGGATTCGCACGCGACAAAAACAGAAGTCACTTTCGCGGCGAGCTGTTTAAACACTGATTTCAACGAAACGGCAGGGACTTTTTTAATGAAACAAATTTTAAAATATGATGCAATAATGTCACTTTCATATGCTTTAATTTACAAGCAGAAATATAGCGTAGTTTATTTTTTATTTAATTTTAATCATATTCGCACGCGACATATTTTTTCATCATAGTTTGCATGTAATTTTTACTATTATAAGTAAATTGGAAGAGCATATATCTATTTTATTTCGACTTTTTGCATTCTTCTAGTGATATTAGTAAACAACAGTCAAAGCATAATGCCTCGGTTTGGATGTAATTAACAAAAGAAAACAGGCCCATTTTTATGATGTTTTTCATCAAAATAATGAAAAATCGTGTTTGCGCGAATATGCATTCAAATATTTCGAAATTTGTTTTAGAATATGATAAAGCCCTTCAAATTTAATCAATTGGACCATTTCCTTATGTTACTATGTTGGAAAAAAACATTTTAGAGAAGTTTTAGTGTTTTGGCCGTGGTTGACTTTTCTGTGGAAATGCCCATATAACTAAAAAGAACTTGTCATAATATCAAAATTCTGTTTCAAAAAATGCTTACTTATTTCTCATGAAAACCCTAAAATCATTACAAATATTTTATATATTTTTAAAATCACTGAAAAGTTGTTCAATAATATTTATAATTCCCAGTTATAAATAAGTATACATCATTATACATTTATATACCCACCTACATGTTTATTATTCCTTTAAGAAATATTTTACCAACAGAAAAGGCTTAAGCCAACAAAAAAGGATAAGCATCCACCAGTTTGGCGAAACTTCCACTTATTATTAACCCCACAAAGCCGCAACAGAACAGCAGGAGCAGCAGCAGTGGCCTTGTTTTTCTGCCTTCCAGGCAAAATGCCACTTGCTTATCTCATTTCATGCAAATCCCAAGCCCAAAACTCGCACAACTTTCGGCGCAAATAAATTTACATTAGCGACAATCGAGTTTCGCCCGAAACGGTTAGCGTTTCCATCTAAAAAATAAAGTTGCAGAGTCAAAAGTGAACGTCGCATCGTCAACGGGAACGCACTTGCTGGGGATTAGCGCAAGGATTGACTTTAAGACGTCAGCCCCTTGGATACTTGAGCACTCGGGCAGGCCATAAAGAAAAAAAAGGAACCACCACCGTTGAGCAGAAAGAGCTAGCTTAGTCGTGGCAAAAAATCGGCAAAGGATCGGGGACAGGATGTCTGCTACTGCTGCTACAGCTACTGCTGCGTCTGTGCCGACGAAATGGCATAAATTTCAAAGTTTATTGCATAAATTGTCGTATTTTGAAAATCTTATTGCCTTTATAATGCCCCGGCCAGGCACTGGGCCCACCTGTCTGCCCTGCGCGAGTCCTGCAGTCAGGATTGCGACTAGGGCGTATCATTTACTTGTTTGCGGCAAAGGCAAAGGCAAAGGCACAGCGCCTAGGCGCCTGTTGGCTGAAGCTTCCGAGTTTTTATTGCGATAATAATCATAAAACATGCACTTAACAAGCAGCTTGAAATATGAGACCCAGCCGTACAGCTCGGCAACTTAAATGTCTGCAGATTCTATTGGGACTGATTTATTTACCCGCGCCCAGGGAGAGAGGAACCCAGAGTTGGGGACTCCAAGAGTCTTCCTCCGAATTGAGACTGCAAGTTGGGAATCAGCAGCGACTTAATTGACGTCGAGCCGGGAATGTCGGCTAATTCGTTTGTAGGCACAAACAAATTTGTTAACAAATTTGCGTTAATGCCATAAGAAATATTTACACAGTTTCGCCCTTGCCCCAAACATGTACATGTGCTGCCATAAATTCAATTGCGGGGAGTGTATCTGGGAGTAAGCCTTTCGACCTTCAATGAGGCATGTGCCGGCAGCAACTCATTAAGCCGTTGGATACGATGGCAGCACCATGTCCTGCGGGAAGGGAGGGTGAGCATAGCTGGGGCCAAATACCAGACCAAGGCAAGCGAAGCCAAGCCAAGCCAAGCCAAGGGTTGGGAGGAAGCCTTGGTGCTGCTGCTGCGGTTTATTTTCGGCTGTTATTATTTGTTTAATGAAATAAACGCACGACTTTCATCTTCATAAAACGGCATTATGGCATTAGCGCCGCAAATTTATGAGGTTCACCCCGCTCCTACAACTTCACACCCTTCCGGCCACGCCTCCGTCACGCAAAAATCGGAGAAAACAGATGGGAAAGAGATGAAAGAGGGAATGAGAATGTTGAATACTCTTCACTATGAATGATAATTATTTATATGTATTTTTAGTTTTATTAATATTGGTTTTTAAATCATTTTTGTTGATGAAAATAGAATACTTAGTTTTAAATTTATTTCCAAATTCATTGAGTACTATTTTAAGATGTATTACAATACATTTATAAGTTTTGGGCATATTTATTACTTCATTGCCCAAAACAAACTTTATTTTCTTATAGAGAAATAAGTTTTGAAGAAGTTTTTTATCAAGTATATATATAAATTTATCTTTAAAAATTAATATCCATATCTTAACTCTATGCTAGTGAATTATACCTGACAAATTTATGTTATATAACTTACTTTGCTACTTACTCCCTATTTATTTTAAATATTTGTTCACTAATTACTCAAATAATCATACCCATAAGGAAATTAAGCATCTGTACCCCCCTGTGTAATTACTCGGCATGAGTTGTCTGCATGCCTCATGAGAGGAGTGCATAATTCTCGGTTATTCCATTTAGTTGTGTTTTCGGTTTGGGTTGATTTTTATGAACTGCGCTGAGCTTTAAACTTTCTGTGGCATACTTTCCGGCGTGCGTGGGGTCACAAGCGCTACGTGGGGTCAGAATCGTTATGGTGCGAGTGCGATAACCAAGTGTGGGATGCTAAATGTGTCGCTGCTAGTGCTGCAAATGCTTAGTAATACACACAAAAATATTTATTATTAAAGTTTTACAAGCTTTTTTAATTTAAAATATTTTATAAGTAAGATTAGCGTGAAGATAAACTACTGTAGAACAAGATAGAGCTATGAACTCTGGCTTATACCACTTTTTAAATGCTTTTACAAACAAAAATTAGCTATATCTGCTCTCAAAATATAAATTCCCATTTAAACTTAAATATTTCTTTTAAAAAACCTTACCAAATCCCATCTCCTTCAAAGAAAACTCCATTTTATTTCAGCTCTAAAATATTTCCTGCACTCTTGAGCCAAAAAGTAGGCAACGTTCCATACAGACTGGTAGCCGGGTACATTTCCGGTTTGTTTTTTCTATTTTTCTCTGTGCATTTTTGCCACTGCAACTGCTAACCCAATTCCCCGGGGAAATGTCATGGCCAAAACGCTCCGTCATGCCTGCCCGTTTGCGCAATCATTGGGCGCAATCAGCGCACACGCTTTGCATGCACCATTTGCAGGGCTCATTTGCCCCGAAAGCAGCCACAAACCATAGGGCCCTCCTTCCGGATCCCCGGACATCCCGACGCCTCTGTACACCCACTCCCCCCCTCCTGGGTAACATATAGAAAATGTAATTTTCATATTTCTTGCCAAAAGTTCTGGCAAACCAACGACAGTGGCGGAAAGAAAGTTTGCCCGTGATGCATGGCTGGCCTCTTACCAAGTTCACAAGGCGCTGAAATGTCTACTATAAAGAATGGAGCAGCTCTTCTCCTCCACGAACGCCATGGCAGATACATCCACATGGCATTAACAATTGATCAGCAGGGCTAAAAAAAGCAAAAAAAAAAGTGTTATCAAGTATATGTACGAGTAGACAACAACGGAAAATTGAAAAGAAATAATAGCAGGTGCCGAATTACATGAAAAATCACTTAGGAAAATTAAATTTCACATATTTTTCACTTCAACACCGAGACACGCGGCCATGTCTTTGAAGTATACCTCGAACCCTCCCACTTTTCCATCGCTTTTCCTGCCAGCTGAGTGTGTGTGTTTTTCTTCATTTTTTTTTTTTTGCCACCACAAAACATGAGTAATGCGATGTTCGCCGGGGTGAGCTGCTGCTGCTTCTAGCAAACCAGGTGCTCACTCGGCTCAAAATTCCACTTAATGCATTGTCTCAAAAATAGAAAAGTTTTGCGGAAAATTCATTTAAAGTCGTCTAAATCAATTACATTATTCAGCACTCGGCTGTCAAAGGCAAAACTCTACTGTGATAAGAGAAATACAGGCAAAAACTACCGAAAAGCTAAACAAATCAAAATGTAAATCCACCAGAAGTGGAAACAGATGTACGGGTGAGAGGGAATGGACTATCTCTCTCCTCTTCCGAAATGCTTCTAGAATTGCACAAATAAAATATAAATACGCACACAGACCATAGAATTTGAAAATCGTTTTTGTCGTTGTGCAGATTAGCAAATAATGCAGGAGACGCAGACAGAAACAGAAATAGAAATACGAAACGGGACACTCAGCCGGGGATATATACGCACATACTCCTTGCGGCTGCAGCAGCTTCTTCTATCAGCCTGATCCTTTTTTAGATTATACAGAGGGAAAAATAAGTGGGAAACTATATCGGAATAATGCTTAGAGTTCATTAAATAATTTGTAAAATATTTAAAAATTAATGAAAGGAAAACTAAGGCATTTTTTGGTGTAAAAGAAGCTTTATAGGAACTTGTATTACATTTTCTATAACCATTTCCTTGCTGTGTCTCTCTCTCTCTCCATATCCATCTGCTGGCTGTGGCCAATGATGCTTGACTTTTGGCACTGCCAAGTCTTCTTCGACGTCGTCATCTTCGGCGTCCCCCGGCACCTACTCACTGAATTGGAGGGGGAATCCAGCCAGCCAAGACAAAGACGAAAAACAAACAAACAGACAAATAAAAACACTCAAATCCGTTGGCCAAAGCCAAACAGGAGTCATCGTTGTCGAGCTCGTTGAGAGTTTCCACTCGACTGCGTTTCAAACGCATTTTCCGTAGCCGAAATCTTGCAGGGAAATTTTTCCAAAAGCGGGGTGGACTTAAGCTTCAGCCACACGCACATCAATCAATCCACCGCGCCAAGGAAACCCCAAGAAAACACCCCAAAAACCGAGGCCAACTTAATTTCTCATGTTACCTGCCCACAAAACTTAAGCAACATTTGATTGAAATCATTTTCAACAAGTCAAGTGATTGATGGGCCACCAACATGTCGGGGGATTAGAATAATGACGATGGGAATCGACATTTGATTTGCCTTTGCCGCAAATATTTGCCTGACTTCTAATTGTTGGCCATGAATCTCAGCATAAATATATTATTATTTCCCCTAACTTTTGTTACTTTGCACTTGAATTAATCTTTTTGTGACAAGTTGCAACTTCATTTTCCGCTTCTCAATTGTAAAAAAAGGGAGCTTTGCTGGTTTTTAACATAAATATCTTTTGCGAAAAAAGTTTTTTTGCTGCAACTTCTGGGCCAAGTTTTATGAGTGCTGTAAAAGTTTATTAAAAAACCGCTGAAAACAAAATATTATTTCTAAAAATGTTGAAGAGCCAAAGTAGTTTTGGGGTGGAGAAACTGTTGCAATAATCGGACCTTTTGAACTGTCGTGCTTAGCTCTTTGTATTTAGTTTAATATTTCAAGGTCGCAAAACACATTGTTATATTCCATCTATATGTTGATGTAAGGCAATCTGTTACAGGCTCCAATTAAACGAGACACAGAAACACACACAGGCAAGAGTGAAAATTGAATTTTAATGAATCAACGTTTGCACAGCCAGATCGAGAGAGAGGGAGACATCGAGGGGCCAGCGCACATGTCAACAAATGGCGGCCATTTATATTGCAAAAAAATAAATAAAATTGAAAAATAATTTTTACAAAAAAGAGAGATTGTCTGTCCTCCATTTTTAACGCCAGAGATTTGCCAATCGACATTGATTGATGAAAATTGATAAATTGTGAGCCCGGCGGCGACCACGCGGCGTATGAGCAACCAAACTAATTGTGCGAGTATTGCGTATACGCCCTGTGTACAGTTTACTTAAAGTTGAGACATTTCTATAGCAACGCAAAAACGAATGTCAGCTGCAACTCCTGGCACATAAATCTAGAGTTTTTTGTGCCAACACAACACACCTGTTCCTTTTCCCCGCTTTTTCTCTGCAGTTTCACAAAATGCGTGACGCATTTTTACGAGCATTTTTTGTGTTTTTTTGCTGCTTTTTTTTTTTTGGTGGGTCAACATGAAAAGCAAACATTTTGCACAGCATACCGCCTTAAAGCATCCACATCCAAAATGTCTGGCCAAATAACTTTTTGATATAAAAATACAAAATACTTACAGCTATACAGCAAAGTTTTTTTTTTGCCCAGAGCCCCGAATAAAAGTTGAAGTTCAGTTTGAAGGTGAAGCTGAATTTGATGGAGAATTTAATACCTCACTCCCCGCAAAATGGTTGCAATAATTTCTTATTAAATTTTCGAACGAAAGACGGCCGGGGGGCTCGATTGGAAATTCATGAAACTTTGCCAAGAAAATGTTTATTTTTTTATTTTCTTCTGGCCGCTCCTCCTATTTCACTTTGTCCGGGAGTAATTTGCACGGCAAGGAAAACAAGCAAAACGCCAAAACAAACAGTTTGAAATATTTTTGATTGATTTCAGGTAATTGGCCCGCTCTGCTGCTCTTGTTAGCCCAAAAATGCAAATGCAAAAACGAGCTGCAGCGCTTAAGTGGCCGGCAGGACGGCCGTCCAACCACCCAATTTCATATTATAAGTCAGCCGCGTTTTTGCTTTATTATTATGCAAATTTCTCGCAGCCACCGAACTAACAATGTCATTTCCGCATAAAAACGCCATGAACGCGCCACATTTCCGTCGCAATTGCCGCCATTTATAAAGCCGTCCGTAATTTGGACAACAACACAGGGGACCTGAGGACGGGAGGCTTTCGGCATGAGCCAGCAAATTGTTTGCGTTAGTTTTTGCAATTGACAATGGTCCCCGAATGAAGCTGCCTGCCACCTAATTGACCAGCTAAGTAATGGATGTGCGACAAATTACAGGCAGGGAGAAGTTGGAGTGAGTTAAAAGGGAAGAAATTCAAAGGGAAACAGGGAAAAGTGTCTTTGGTTGACAGTATTTATTAACTAGAAATTGATAAAAATAAGTAATAATAATAAATATTAGAAAAAATATTTAAACTAGTACGATTTAGTGAAAATTTTTGTAAGTAAGAAGGACAAAATCAATCACCTGGAAGAACTGCAGCCTGACTATACAAAGCGGTTCTTAAATACTCAATATTCTATTCTCTACTCTTTATTCTATACTCTATATACTCTATATACTCTATATACTCTATATACTCTATATACTCTATATACTCTATATACTCTATATACTCTTTATACTCTATATACTCTATAATATTATTAAAATACCAACCTTACCAATTTTTTTCCATATTTTTATACCCTTGCAGGGTATTATAATTTCAGTCAGAAGTTTGCAACGCAGTGAAGGAGACGTTTCCGACCCTATAAAGTATATATATTCTTGATCAGCATCAACAGCCGAGTCGATATAGCCATGTCCGTCTGTCCGTCTGTCCGTTTCTACGCAAACTAGTCCCTCAGTTTTAAAGCTATCTCAATGAAACTTTGCATATAGTCTTCTATATGCTCTCACTGCTATATATGTCGGAACGGGCCGGATCGGACGACTATATCATATAGCTGCCATACAAATGTTCGATATATTTTTAGAAAAAAAATTATAACTTTGCTGTTTTTCAACATTTTTGCACCATTTTTTAGATATGGCCATTTTATATTATTTCAGAATTTTGTTAAAAATTTTATGAAAATCGGACGACTATATGATATAGATGCCATAGGAACGGTCGAGAAATAAATAGGGAAAAAAATTATTGTTTCGTTGTTTTTCAACGTATTTTTATCTACTCTGAGATATAAGTTTTTTTTATTATTCTAGAATTATGGTATAAATTTCATAAAAATCGGACAACTATATCATATAGCTGCCATATAAACCGATCGGTAGATGTAGAGAAAATGTAAAACTGGGAATGTAAAACTCTAACTGTCAAACTGTAAACATAATAGGTATAGGTAAAATGTAATGAAACTCTGTTTTGTGAGTGTTTTCAGCATTTAAATCTATAATATAAACCTCAAAACCAATCTGCAAGGGTATACAAACTTCGGCGTGCCGAAGTTAGCTTCCTTCCTTGTTTTCTTTTTTTTTTAAGAAATACAACATATAATTAATTCTTTATTTCTTTCTACCCATACTTTAACCAGACAAAAACAGCAAGAGCACCAAGAAAATGGTTTGACAAATTCGACAAACGCTCGTAAATCATTGGCACCTATTTGCGCCATCTGACCATTGGCCACTGACTGGCATTCCATTTCCCACGAGGACGGCTTCGCCGGGATTGAAGTGGGGCCGTGGATGGGAAACCTTTGCCAAATGCCAGTCGTCGATGTTGCCGTTGTTGCTGTTACACTCTTGTTGCCGGATTGCAGCCGTGCTAATTGTTACGCTTGACAAGTGCGTTTGACAGTTGAATTTGACAAGTTTATACACAAACCAAGCCAGCGAAGTCTGGCGAAAACCAGCCAAAACTCTTGGGGCTTAGGAGCTAGAGAAAGGGAAAATCACGAGCAAGCTGGTTGGGAAAAATCCTGTAAAAGTAAAACAAAAAAAAAACAGATGAGGGAAAAATTATGCCAACAACTTTTGCAAAGATTTTGTCATGTACTCGTATGGCAAGTTATGGGAAAGATAAAAAAGGCAAAATAAGTGGGAATATGAAAAGGTATTTAAAACTTTAAAAATACAATCTTCAGATTTATGCCACAAATTTATTTTTAATTTTAAGTTTAATAAATAGATTTTAAAGATTTTTGAAAATACTTTATACTAAGAAAACTCATTTAAAACCATATTTGATGCCACAATTTTCTCCATAGTTTCAAGTTTCATAAATTGATTTTATCTACCAGGATAACCACTCATTTAGCAAATTCTTTCAAAACAAAAATATCCAACTAATTTGTTCATAATAATAGCCTTTTATTAGTTTTGGCTTCCCCCAAAAAAATGTTTGCATTTTAAAAATGACCAAATTAGCTTAAAATGCCTGCGATATGTACTCATTCATAATCAATAGAGCAAATGCTCAGTCCCGAATAAATCCCCCAATATCTGACGGCACATATTTCGATTGATTCCCATTTTGGGGAGGGGAAAAACTAGCATGCAATCCTCTCCAGAGTGCAGTCAATGAATTCCCAAAAACCGAACCCTCTCCAGCGGAAACAAAATTTCACTAATTAGAGCTGAAATTCGCTTTTGTGCAGCGGGTGCGATAATTAAATTGAAAGCAGCGCCGCAAGTATGCAGCGTTTAATTATAATTTTGGGTAGTTCTCCACTCCTTGGCAACGGGGTAAATATCGTGGGAAATATCGTAGGGAAATCAGGAAAATGGCAATCAAATATTGGGCCTCAAATGTGGCACAGCCACAGGCACACCAAAAATCGCAGCACAATAATAATCAACATGATCAGCATCGGACTCACGTTTGGAACGCGTAAATTTCTGTTTATAATTTTTTGTTTTTCTGCGGCTTCAGAGGGTTAAAAGTGTGGGCGAGATTTTCCGGCAACTTGTTTATGCAAATTGCGTGACTCTCTGTTGACTTCGGGGAATCCCAGTTTCCATTTGCATCCCCCTGTCTGTGGCAGCCATAAAAATTATACAACATTTTTGGGGACGCTTTCCCCCTAAATGAAATGTAAGTTTACCATTAATATCAGTTAGCATTTATTAGAGCCCGATTAAAGTTGGCCCAAGTATGCTTTGGGTCGGGGGCTGTGTTTTGGCTGCAAACTTTATCAAATTGTTTGCATGTTTATACCCCGTCTCTCTGCCTCTTGTTTATTAGCAAACAAACACCCCCAAACAGAGTGACACCCCACAGGACACTCCCTCTATGTGACTCTCTCTAGCCACAGAAGAGTGATAAAAATGTAAGCCACAAAAGCGTGGCCCACACGCACACACACACTCGCACTCATTTTGGCCCTCTGAGTTTTTTGGCTCGTTTGACTAACAAGCAAAAGACAGTGACAAATTAGTTTTGGTGAGCTGCTTATGTGAATTTTCGTGCAATTTGCATAATGAGCACTGCCCCTGCATGTGTGCTTATTAGTGATGCCATCTAATGTGTCTTTTTCGAGATATGAATAGATTTTTATTACCAAACATGCTCCATAGAAGCTTGTTTCCATCGAAGTTTAAAAGAAATATATATTATAAAAACTTCTTTATAAATTCTCCTTCTCATCGTCAATTTCAAAGTACATTCAAGGTTAATCATGTATAGTTTTATCCTATCACTGCTGTTGTTCATATATATTTTTGATGACATTTAAATGGAATTAAAAATGGTTTAAAAATTTTCATTTCGAGATTAAAACATCATGACTTTTTCATTTTAAAATATAAATACATTCAAATAAAATAGCCTAATTACAGTGATTTTTACAAGAGATTGTCTTTCCTTTTTAAAATTTTCTCTATTTCTTGAAAAACCTCTATTATTTCGCATCACTGCTGTTGTTTCATATACACTTTTTGGTGACATAAAAATTAAATAAAATTAAATCTTTGCTGACACTTTTTGAGTAGTGCCCGCCACTCTGGCTTATATATGTATATGAAAGAACCCAGCTTGAGGTTCCTTTATTTTTATTTTTGTGTTCTTCTTGGCAACTTGATGAATTACTGGTTGGCTGGATAGAAGCGAGTGCCTAAGCAGCCATGAAATTCCCACCCGAACTCGATTATTTATTACTTTGACGGCGGACAGACATCCTTTCGGATGGTAAGGTGAAATCAAGCCAGCAGATAATGATTTGAGGAACTGAGGCTCGTTTAATAGGTCCCATCGTTGGTGTTGTTGCTTTCGGGCTGCTAATTTAAATTTTATTTCTGGCAATTTGCCAAATTTGTTGCCATTTGTGATGACACGCTCGTTTTATGACAATGATACGGCCGGAATGCCATTGCCCTCCGGCGGAATGCGATGTCCTGGCGGAATGGAATGGATGAATGGCATCGAGCTGCGGGGAAAACTGTTCATTCGGTCGTTCGTTCGGTTGACATTCATTGAAATTCATGTCGCGTGGCCGTTCAATAATAAAACGCAAATACATAAATAAAAAATAAAGGTAAATAAACGCAAAAGGGTTTGCTAATGGCCAGCCAGCCAAAAAAGACAAAAAAAAAAATGGGACACAGACATCCTTCAGGAATGAGGTCGTAAAATACTGTCTTGATGGTCGTGACGTGTCGATGCACTGGGAAATAAATGTTATAAATGTCGGGTTATTTGGATAATATATAACATTTATTTTGATTTCATTTTAATGCCAAAAGTTCAAATTTAAGGTGATATAAGGAAAAACTAATAAAAATAAGAATGCATCCATTACGCGTCTTAATATTTAAATATAAAGAGATTCAAAATAAATGTATAAATGCTATTTAAGTTATATTCCGAAAATTTTTGTCAAAAATAATATTAAATATAAAAATTAAGTTATTCTAAAAATTATACCTCATATCACTCCCATATTTATCAGTGTATCGAAACATTAAAGATAGGCCTTAAAGCAGAAGTCAAACGGGGTATAGGTACATATTCCTCGGCTGCGTCCTACCGCCTGCATGCATTTCAATTAGACGAGGCAGCCGGCAAAATGTGCAACAAAATTAAAATGCGCATTTATGCAGATTTGCACATTGAAACTGTCACGGCAACGAACTGCCAGTGGCAGGCCAGGAGCAGTGTTAGTAGCAGGAACAGGAGCAGGAGCCAGAACAGGAGCCGGAGCAGGAGCAACACCGTAGTAGCTGGTAAACAATACCCCGGACTCACCTTTTCCCCCGCACCGAATTTTCACCCGACCCTAGCCCCTTTTGTGTCCCTGAGTCCTGGGCACAATGCGTGCCCACCTGGCAGGCTCTAATTATTTTTCAGCCGCTGCTGCAGCGACTCACCTGGATCTGGCTCTGCTCTGCTCTGACTCTGACTCTGCACCCCTTCTGTTCTGGCTCCGGCTTCTATTCCTGCCCCTCGTATCCTGCCGCTTTGTGCTCCTGTCTGCCTTCTGCCAGTGCACAATAAACAGGCAAAACTGAGAGAGCGGCATAAAGCAGGATCCTGCCGCCAGGATCCACCAACGAACCAAGTTTCATGTTGCATTTGCATAATGAACTGTTTGCTTATGTTTCGCATCATGGACACGGGACATGAAGCCTGGGCCTAACATTTTAACCAAATTGTGTGCGCTCTATTATGCAATCCCAGAGCTCCATTCCAGGCGAACTAATTTTAAAATGATTCGCCAAAGCCATTGGCATGTAAGCGAGCTCAATTCGCACTTGAATCGAATGATTGTGGGCTTGGAGGGGAATTCAATTTGGGAAGGCTTACAAACTCAACTAATAAAAAAAGGTGTTGAAAATGCGTAGTGTTTTAGGGAAAGAAGGAAATATATTCGTGGATTTATAATAAAAATAGAGAATGTCTTATATATTTAATTTTAACAGAAAAATGTGTTTAATTTTGAAGATGATAAACATTTTAAAGTGTTTACAGCTATCTTATAAAAGAATATTAAAGTAAACATTACTTTTTAACTATTCTTAAGAAGCCCTGTACAATACCATCCGGCTCGAAGGACCAAATTGATGTTTTTGGGGGCATTAGAGTGTCACAGTTTTCACAATTATAATGATTTTTAGGAACTTTGTTTTTTATAATAAATATATATATATGCATAAAACAATTTATCTTGCAAACAATAAGGGCTTTCTTTGTGGTTAAAAACATATTTGGTAATTTAAATGTTCATATTATTTTTCTTGCAATTATTTTTCTCGAAAAAATTCCGATAATTGACGACAGGTGTAATTGAAAATTAAAAAAGAACTCAAATCATGCATAATGGAAATGTCTTTCCATTTCACGAGTTTCTCCACTCAGGCACACGTAATATATTAAAATATCGCGCTGACATGCGACCCCAACTCATTTGCAACTTTTGCACTCTGGCAGAGCCAAAACTAACAGCCTGACAATAATATACCAAACTATCTAGATGGATATTATGGAGGAGAGCGCGAGATCAAGCTGCCATTGTGTGCAATTCCCATTTGCCATTTTCAATATTTATTCTCGCCATCAGAAAAAAAAAGAAAGCAGCAATGGAGTTTGTAAAAAATCATTGGTAATGGAAATAAGTTTTGTTATGAACTTTAGAGTACCTAAGGTTTTTTTAGGATAGTACAGAAGTAACTAAAAGTAATTGGGGATCTCTAGCATATTATTTAAAGTTAATTATAAGATAAACAATTAAATAGTTTCAATAAAATTAAATTTGTTTCTAATGCCTACGAAATTTATAGCTTGATTTTACTTCCAGCATTGCAACTGATCCTTTTCAGACATATACTTATTCCTATTATCTGTAAATCCTATATACCCCTTTGGATACTAATGGGCCAAGCCTGCTCTGGCAACGCAGATGAGAAAGACACAGCAAGGCAGCTACAACATATAATAAAAGTAATATGCTCGGCACCAATGCATTTGGTGCCAAGAATATCAATTTCAATAAAATACAAGAGACTTTCCCACACACACACACACACCGGCAGAGTCTTGCCTGTTTTTCCAGCAATTTCGAAAGTGCCGCTCATATCGTTTTCCTCTTCCTTTGCTTTACACTCTCGACATCCTTCTGTGCGCCATAGTTTTTTGTCGAAACTGTCAATGCTGCCAAGGGACCTCAAGGAAAAGAAGGAGACAGCGCAAAAGTCAAGGAAAGAGAGGAATAGAGAGGGAGATGCATCCCGCTGCTCTTTTGGGACCCATCGTCTTATGCAATATTTGCTTTGTATTTTTAAGAAATTATAAAAACGATTCCCAGGAAAAAATATCCCATCGCAATCAGGACGAAAGGAAGCCAATGCAAAACCAAAGCAAGCCAAACCAAAGCCCAATCGATTCGAATTCGAATCGCTTTTGGTAATGATATCCTAGTGAGTGTCCCGCCAAAGGAGAAAAAGAATTCCTTCCCCCACCCCCCTGGAGTGGGCATGGCTATAGTGCATAGTGCAACTCAAGTGTCGCCGGCACACAGTCTTCAATCTGTTGAAGCAAACAGAATTTTCGGACAGAGTCCAACTTTCATGCGATATTTGAGACAGGAAGTGAGAGAAGGAGTCGACCCTAAAATGCTCTGGCTGTAGCCAAAAAAATGTAGACATTTTTAAGATACTTTCAAATGCTTTTCAATAAATTTATAAGAATTAATTTTAGACATTTATCCTATATGCCTTTACCCCAATAAATCATTTGTTTAAATCCCACTAGACAGGCTTTTTGAAATTGATATAGAATATTCCAAGTCTTCCAACAATAACTAAAGGCATCCCGAGGGAGAGAATATTTAATAGAGATTGTTTGTCGCCAGCATCGTTTGTCTTTTTCAGAAACTGCCAGTGTCCTGTAGATATTCCTTCTGCGAGAGGAACCTGCACTTTTATCAATCCTGTCCCCTGCTGCGTTTTATTGCAAATAGAAATTGAATTTCCATTGCTGTTCCTTTACTTTTACCTTTTACGTCAGGTGCACTGCTTAGCAGGCGGCATAATGTGCAGAGATGGTCATCGAAGGACTGTTGATTGCATTTGATTTATGTGGCACAGGGACATGCCGCAAATCATAAACGCATTCCCAGGAAACCCGCAAGAGCACCTGCCATCGTCGTATTTGTTATAAACGTAAGCTGCGGCCGGCCCCAACGGGCAGGTGAAAATTGCCAACATGAGTTGACAACAACATACGAGACACGACAGGACAGCCCAAAGGGGAGCCCGGGTATTCCGGGGGATCACAGGTCAGAGGATCAGAAAATGAGCAGCCAGGACAGCAGCAGGTATAAAAACTATTTTCTCTGTCATCCTGCCAGCCAGTGCGAGGCACTTGTGAGTCCAGACTGCGCCTGCCTGCATTTTTACTTTCCAGAGTCACGTCCTGTGGCAACAACAATATGTTTTTCACACAGACACTGGGGGAAATTTAAAGATATATTTTAAAGCAAATAAAATATGGAGCAATATACCATACAGTTTCAGCAGTTTCATAAAGTTAGATATACTTTTAAATGTATTTATAAATATAAGAAAACCCTTTGATGCCAAATAAAATTATGAACAAGTCCAGCTAAGGTTTATATAACGAAATACTATATTCTTCCAAATATTAAATTATATTTTATACATTTAAATTCTTTTTATTTTCATTGTATCTTCTACAAATTGTCGTCTAAAAATACATTTCACAATTTCTACAACATTTATCCTTAGCTTAGAAATTTAAAACTTATAACCCTTACTTACACAAACTTTCTTTCACTGTTTTACTATACCTTTACTATGGAATTTATATATATAGAATTTATTTTCGTGTGTTTCAGCATGATAGCCACAAATATGACAACTAAAAACGGACAACAACTGGGCGTGCCAAGTGGGTTTGAGCCACTTTATTATTATGGCCAAATCGAGTGCTAAAGCTTGTGGCTGAAAATTATGACGCCCACATTAGCATTCCTGTGTGTGTCTGCTGGCAAAGAAAGCAATTTGTCATGTCATGATATATTTTTCGGTTTCGCCCGGTGAACAGAATTATATATTCGATTCGGGCGAGCGATAAACTTAATTAGCGTTAATTAACTCTTTATAATACCCCATAAAGTGGCACCCACACGAGCGCCCGTGCTCCTCGCTGGAATTTAAATACGATACAATGGTAATTAATCAAGCGAACGCCTAAAGTCAATTTCGACAAATTGATTCAAATTTGTTGGGCAAACGCGTAGCTTAAACGGCCCAAAGAGTCAAACAGTCAGCAGGACTGTTGTGTAAGCCTGCTATTTGAGTTTGGCAACACGCAAAAGGCTGCCGCAGTTGGCAACACGTACACACGCTCACCCATACACATACATACACAGCTGTACGGCACACACGGTCGCATACGAGGGCAAACATTTATTGCATCAATTAAGTTGGACATGTTAATTGCGTTAAGTTGAAACATCACGCACAGGCAACGCTACCTGTACCAGGTACATGTGCACTTAAAAAAAAAAAGCTTAGTAAAAAAATAAAAATAGATAAATCATGTTGGGATATAGAACTACTTTTAAAGTAATCCAACTTTAACTCAAAGGTATATTTCACTGAAAATTAGAAACTCTTACGTGAAGACCAGAGGTTTTCTGTTAGAACTAGTTGGGAATTATAATGCAGTTTAAGCAATAACTGAGCCGTTGCTACAGAGGCCCTCAGTTTCTCTTGTAGCAATTAAAGTAGTTTAATGAATAAAAAATTAACAAAGTTGCTATAAATATATTATATTTTAGAGAGAAGAAGCAAGTCTGTGCCTATAATTCCCAACTTCTTATTCAAAGTTCATTTTAACGAAACTTTTAGTAAAATTTAGTTGATATAAATACATTTTTATGCATTTACTGCCAGGCGTGAATTAATATAATCAATACTTAAATAACATTAAAGAAATGCTAAAAATAAAATTATAAATAAAACTAAGAAATCATTAAAAAAATTAATTAATAATAATGACAATCAATCAATGATTTTAAGATTTATTTAGAAAATGTAATTGAAAGGTAAGCAAAATGACTTAATTAATATAATACAATAACTTTCCACAATGCCAATAAATAATTCTTTCATGAATTATACTTCAAGGTAAATTTTTCCCCTAGTGCACACCCGGGCAGGTGTTTCCCGGCCAATACCGACTTCCTGCTGGGCATGTGAGTGTGTTACATTGACAATGGAGGCGGATTCCTAAGCTTTTGGCCAAAAGCGTAAGCGTCAAAGGCACCAAAGCTATTTACGCATTGCGTGCTAATTAGAAATTTGGTTTGGGCCCGGTCCCAGGCCCATAGCCCCGGGCATTGGCACTAGGACTACTGCTGTGTGCATTTGAAATGTGACTTAAATTCAATTAAATTGCTAATTATAAGCAAAGCAAAGCAAAAAAATGAGAGCAGGCAAAACTTTGATTAATTGCCAAGTGCGACTGCGAATGCTATTGAATGGCTGCCCTGAAAAGTGTGCTATTAAAATGGAAATGCAAATGCCATTACTCAGGAATGGAATCCAAAGGACTGCACCCAGGACTGGAACTCTATGCATCAACAGTTGTCGGGGAACTGCCTTAACCCATCGCAACTTTTGGCCACCTTATTATAAACTCAGTGTTCCGCTTTTCCACAGGTCCAGCTACCCACTTGGAGTTACATAAATCACCCGCGGAAAACCGAAACGTGAAAAACTTTCTTGCTCAAAATGTCTGCGCCAAATGTTACATTTTCGTTAAACAGCAAAACGACGAAAATTTATGGCAACCTCTGGCCAACATGGAAACGAATACAAAAAAGTAGAGTAAATACAGCCGCACAACACGAAAAAAGTGCAAATTAAGGCGACACCCTAGAGAGTTTTTATATTAGTTAAATAGTTGAACAAATAAAAAGCTTTGTTAAAATTAAAGCATTACTTTATGTCAAATTTTAAACTTAAATAATTTTAAAACAGTTCAAATTCAAGCGACAGTTTGTGTTGGCTTTTAATCTAAAATAATTTGAAAAGAGTTCAATTTAATCGGCAGTTTATGAGGTTTTTTTGGGATTGTGACCAAAATTATCGATGCATTTAAAATTGCCATAATTTTTGCCGCACAATTGAGTCCATGAATATTGTCTCGATTTCGGCAAATTAATTCGTTGGCAGCGTATGAAACAAAACAAGCATAAATTGGGCAACAATGAGGTCTATTTATGCATTTTTTTCCGTTTAACTAAAATGTTCATATATGCAATTTGCGTCAAAGGCACCACAAAATTTCATTGGCTTTTGGGATAATTTTAATTAATTTGCAATAAACGCAGCGACTTGGCTAATATTCATCATCATAATCAACCGAATGCAACCCGTTGGCATTTTTAGGTTGGCGGTTGCCGAAACAATCGCATTTATTTGCACCTGTCTGCTAGAGTGTGTGTTTTTCTACACCGTGTTTATCTGTAAACATACATAGTTCATATATATATCATACTATATACGGTTATTTATGGACGATGTTGAATTTGATGTTGTTCTTGTTGATTGTTATTGCTGACCCCGGGCTATGGTTAAATGAAATTTTGATAAACACAAATGTTTGACATGACTTTGAGGCTGCAAACAAAAAGCATTTCATTTTTTTTTCAGCCTCGCCACTGGACTTAATTAAATTGAGTTAATGTCAGAGTATGGGTGTATATCTGCAAATAGTTATTTAAATTATAGAAATTACATTATGCTTAATTGTCAATTAAACGAAGCAAAAATGAGTGAACTGAAAAGCGACATTGCCTTTGCCTTTTGCCCACGTGCCACAGGTTGCACCACCCGGTTACACCTGGCCGATTGTGCCGCCTCATCAATCACCTGGCGCGACTCGCTGCCACGCCCTCGAAAAGGGCTGCTAATGATTTATGATCTCCGGTGGAAAGCGTTGAGTGGAGGAGAGAGGTGAGTGGTGAATGGTAGAGGGAGGAGCTGAATGCTAAATGCGAAAATTCAATCATTTAATTAGGGCAACAACACAACAAAAGAAAATTAATTAAACTCTGAACTCGGCGACGGTGAACTTCGCAGCAAATTTAATTCAATTTCGGTCACGCCCTCAAGGGGGTTACCTTGTGGGGACCTCAGAGGGGATTTGAGGTGGTTTTTAAGGAGATTTTAAGGGGGTTTTTAGGGGTTTATATGGACTAAAAAAACAATCAGTGCTGCCTACAACTTTCTTTAAAAAAGGTCAACATGAGAGAACTAAAGAAAAATGAAAGCTAACTATATTTAAACAAATAAAATATTGTTCAAGGAAGTATAGAGTACCCAAAGCTATATATCTGTGGTATTCAGAAATATAATAAATAAACAAATTATAATAAAAAAATATTTTAAAATATTTGTTTGATCAAATCTAAATCAACTACTAACAGTTTAAAACCTCATTTTGGCTAAACATCTAAACCCAACTGAGACCATTTAGGAAAAGCATACATACATCGCCAGCACTGCTTGGGGATTATTTAAAAGGGAATGGGACTATGTGGCTCTTTCCAAGGAGGTAAAGGAGCCATAAGACAACTGCCCTCGCTTGACATTTGCATTATAAATTGTCCCCAGCTCGATTTCCATGCACGCTGACATTTCGTGATGGAAACACGTAAAAAATTGCACATCCAGCGACTTTGTCAGCGGAGTACATGAAAATTCATGACCCTCCGCCAGCTGCCTGACACTTGGAGCATTAGATGGGCGTTGCCGTGGGGGGGGAGCAGGACATTACTTCCTCCCGCCATACTCTTCATCCTGTATCCTGTAACCCATAACCACCTCCTTCGTCAGCTGAATTTTCGTGTACTCCGCTCCCTCTCTCTCTCCGGCTAACGGAAAAAAATCTGCGTTGCGGCATTTTAAAGCCAAATTTGATTTACATTTCAATGCGCGAAAGTGAATTTTTGGCGTTCCAGTTAGACGACCAGACGCCATTTTGTTTTTGTCACCGAAACTTTGAGCGTGTGTGTGTGTGTGTATGTGTGAATTTGAATTTTTATATATTTCGGTTGACTTTTGCATAACTGCACTAAATTAAATTACTCAGCAAGAAACTAAAACTAAAGTTGGAACGAAAAGCCGAAGAGGAAATTCTCTTTTAAAAACCAAAAAAAAAAATCCAAAAAGTATGAATTTTGTGAAAAATAAAACAAAAATAATTTATTTCATATTTTCTTTATCTAAAATGTAATATTTCCATAGCAATTTTAATGCAAATAATTAATTTCAGCAAGGAAATATTAAATTACAAAATTTTCACCAAGGAAGTAGAGTTGTTTTTGCAAACCATCTTAAAAAGTATTATTATATTTCAATAAATTATTAAATATAAACAAATAAAAATCAAAATAAATACTATTATTTACCCAAAATACCGCTCATTTACTTTCTTTTCTTAAAATATTTCTCCTCAAAAGCAACTTTGCCTCATTCTCAATAAACCTCACTTTCATTTCGCCCCAAAAAGAGTACAAACTTTGTCCCATAAAGAAAACTGCTTCAAAACGCTCACAATTTGTCATAACTTTCACAAAACTGTCGCAGCAAGCTTTGCTCAAAAACAACAATAAAAATAATAATAATAATAACAACAACCCATAACTGACTTGCAATGCAAAAAGTAAAAAATATATATATTTACTGAAAACGAAAATGAAAACTGCCAAAAATTGCAACCAACTGCACCGAGTGAGCCACCGAGTGAATATACAAAAAAAAAAATTTGCATTTTTATTGAATTGCAAAAGTTTTTTTCGGTCACTGCTGTCACTGCTGGACTGCCAGAGATCCCTGAAAAATAAAGAAAAAAAATGATAATAAAAGAAAACAGAGCCGAAAGTCCGAGAGTTTGAATTGAAACCGGAACAGCATTCGCGGCATGCGAGCAACTGGAAAATTGCAATAATATTGAATTTGGCTATTAAGTCGTTAAGGCCTGATTGTTGTGAATGGCCATAAACTTGTCCCGAAATATTCGTCACCTACAATAAGTTCAATAAAAAGGCTATAAACATATTCTTATAGAAACTAGGTAATAAACCTTAATCTAAGTTGAAGCCAGAAAAAAGCAAGACTAGACTAGGCCAGGCTAAGGGAGCGTAAAAATTAAGAGGCCAAGGAAGAACCTACTCCATTTTATCACAAACTTTTAAGCCATTTAACCGATTTAACCGATTTGCCAACACTAAAACAAGCGGCGACGACACATTACCATTAAACCCAACACAAAAAAAAAATTGATTCATAAAAAAGTGGTCCCAACAAAATAAATTCGATATGTGATGCGATTGTCATTGTTGGTTTTTAAGTGAATTTTAAAAGCCTTTTCACCAGTTTTTCGCTTCATTTGCTGTTTTATGTTAGCCCAGACAAAGTCGCACCGGGAAGGCCTCAACATACAGGATGCAGGGACCGCCGCCGCCTAGTAAATGGTTTTATTTATTGACACATGTTTACTTATCAGCCAGCCTGGCTGGATAGATGGATGCCGGGATGGGAGATGGAGATCGGTGTGGGGATAAAGGTTGTCATGCTTCATTTAATGCAATCGAAAATCCCCCAGCTCCTCGGCTAACCCAGCAGCACGTGCCCGTCTCATTACGTCTTGGCTGTAAAGAGAGCACACAGGGAAAAAAAAAGGATATGGAGGTTTATTTAGAGATTTAAATTATTTTAAAATAAATTTTCAAGGTCTGGACAGTATTTTTATATTATTTAAACAGTTCTTAATATTTTTAAAATAATTATATATTTTAAAAATCTATTTAAATACTTCTTCAATAGATTAATATCTTTATATTTAGTTTAAGGAACTTCCTAATTCCTTCTTCAACTCTTTCCATCTCTAAATATTTTCCTTAGGGTTTTATTATTATTTTTATTTTTTATTTATTTAAGTCAATAGTCAAATATATGAATATTTCATACATTAGAAATCTTTTAAAAACCTTTTTAATAATTTTATAAGCTTAGCGTTTAGTTCAACGATTTTTCCTAACACTATCAATCATTTCAAAGTGTTTCATTTCGTGCTTTAAAATCATTTTTAACACTTTACATTTATTAAAAACTTATCCCTTACCTCAAAGACTTTCCCTGCTTATAACAACATATTTTCTTCAAAATTTCTTCTCAAAACTTTTCCCCCTGTGTACGTATTTGTATCTTGGCTGTGTATCTGAAACATTTACTGATAGATGCGCTCATTCTGCAGCTTAAATGTGGTAATTTTTAATGCATGAGCTTGCCAGCAGCTCGTCAAAAACAAATGTAATGATTAATTGTGCGAATCGGCAGGCTGGAATGGATTGCCATCATTTTTGCGTCGTATATTAAATATTAAAGGAAAGGAATTTCTTATAGCAATATTCGAGGTCTTTCTCTGTATACTATAATTCCTGGCCACAGCTTGGAGCGAGTGTAGTTGCAGTCAAATGTGAGCTTAGGTCTGGCATTACCCACGGCGGAATGCCCAAATATGTAATTACAGTTATGGAGCTTTGGCAACTTGCATCTATACTTGCATACATACATAATACAGAAATAGCCGACCTAAATGCACATTATGCCGGCATATTAATGACGATATCTCCGCACACGAGTATTACGCATACATCTATGCATTCAACCAGGTGAGCTATTTAATATACGTATGCAGCAAGTCGAAGTCCAGTTCAGTCCAGTAACGGAAATAGCTGGGAGAGAAGCTACCTGAGAGTTGGGGAAACTTGGCCAAACAAACTTGAGTTTCAATCACAGGGGGCTCGAGGCTCTGACATGTTAATTGAACGGTTCCGGAGAAGGTCAAAGGTCCCCTCGACACACACATACACCATCATCTGGGAAAACTTTCTTCATCTACTTTTAATTAAACACACATAAGTTTCCCTTAGATTTCCATCCTCTTGCCTGCTTGAGTTTTAACTTTCAAATTAAAGACACATTTAGCTCGCAAATCACAGTGAGTTTGGGTTGGGGGGGGGGGAAACCAGTAGAAAGAAACGGGGAAAAGCAAACGGAAAACAGAGAAAACCGTTCTGCACCATTAATTCTAATGTTAATACCGAGTCCGAGTTCGAGTCCGAGGACCTCGCCAATGTCACAACAAAGACGCATCATCGATTTTATTCGACCTTCGATGGGCCGCCAAGCGAAATAATGACGGGACTCCTTGGCCCAAACTTCAACCCAAGGCAGGAAAAAAAAGTGCACACAAAGAAAAGGATGTACACTTTTTATTAGGAGAAAATTAGGGTAAAATAAATCGGATCAGAGAGCTTTGGGGGCGTAATGTGATATTAAAGCATTTATTTTTGGTGTTTAAAAGTATACTATAAAAAGTTAGAGCGAGATTAGGTCTGAAACAAGTATTGCATACATTTAAGCATACAAAATATGGATTTTAAATTCTCTGATTTAATTTTATAATTTGGTTTCTAAAATTTAGTTACAGGATACTTTAAACTCAATTCTTTTAGCATTTCAAAACAAAATTTAAAGCTTGACCCACTATTGATTTAAATTCTCTTAAAATTGAAGTAAATAAATATAATAAAAATGAAAGTATTTTAGATCATTTTTATGCTATAAATATGCAGATTTTATCTGTGAAATCGAAACAAAAAATGATAAATTGTTTTCCGTGTGGTTTAAAACACCGGACAAAAGGCCAGCGGCACAGACATGAGTTCTCCAGAGTCCGGACACATGTCAATTAAATTTGGGCCACGGCTCGCTGGCTTCCTCGCTCCTTTGCCGCGTAGAAGTACAGAGGGGCGTGGCCAGGACAGTGGAACTGCGGTGTCAGCATTTTCAGCAACATTAAGAGCATTTTAAATGGCGCATAATTATATTGGACTGGAACATTTAGCGGTCACCCCGAGGCGAAAAACACACACTGCATTCTGTCTAATAAACTGCACAAAAGCCGGCAACAAATGGCGCTGTGCAAAAACAATGACAGCAGCTGGCAGGAAGAGGGGTATGGGTGTATGGGAATGGGTGCCGTGGACCTGGGCACAGGTCCTGGTAACCAGAAGAAGGAGAGCGAAAAGCAAACGAACTTTGGCCGCAGGACATGTAAATGCAATTAAAACGCTGCTCTTCACAAAGGCTGTTGACTGATGCAGTCAACGTTGCAATCGCAATCGTCAGCCGCCAGCAAAGATAATAATTTTCCACAATTTTCGCTTATGTTGTCTTTGTGTCGTTTCTTTCTGTTCTATATTTTTTGGGGTCCTTCTAAATAGTTGCAGAGCTCAGGGCACTTGATTTTTATGGCCATTTTCGTTGCCTAATTGAGTTTTCTGTCGGCACTTTGGGCAACGTGGCAACGCTAATAAAGTCAACACTAAAAGCCTCGTTCAATATTCAATTAGACGCACGCACACACACACCACGCACACCCACTAACTTCCAAACACACACACACACACACACACAGAGATAGACAAAGGCACGCACATTGTGTTTTCACCGACGTTGTCACCATTTTTGAGCTGCCATTGACATTTCCGTTTCCGTCGCGCGCTCTGATTCAATTAGCACAAACCTGCGTTGCTCAGCCCATCTCCCATTTTTTGGGCAGAAGGGGGAAGCCATTGTCGCGGGGATTGCATGTGGGCCCCGCTAATAGGCGTCTCATATATGTATACATAGTGTTGCCCAGGGGCTCTTCCCCTCTCTTACCCTTCAGGTAAACTTGCTGCGAAGTGACACGTGTTTAAGCCGCAATGTCTGCTGGATTTTGCAGAGACAACTTGAAATTAAACAATTATTATTTCATAGGATATGACACATTTTTGGCATTATAAGGTTATTTAGGTTTAAAGAGGTTTGTGGGGGTGTAAGTGGGGTTTCTATATTAAAAAATTTCTTGAAAAATCGAAGCGTTTATATATGGCTTATTTATTTCATTATTAATATGTCCTAATATTACTATCAGCATTCCAAACTACAGCCTTTATTTGATGACTATACATTTCGTTAATACTTTATTTCTGCAATAAAACATAGTTTGACACTCATGCTTATGACTATAAAGCCCTTCCCTTCAGATATGCAAAGCAGACTCCACCATCTAAAGGGATTTGGACTTGAACTTCAAATTAAACAATTAATATTTCATAGACCATTAAATAATTTCCGCATTATACAGTCATCATATTTCAAGTTTCAGTTGCTCATATCACGGAACCGCCACGCGTCCAAGTCGTAAAACAATTCGTGCCCAATATAGTTGGGCTGGGTGATATATATACACTATATATCTGTATATGTATATATGGCTCAACGGAGTATGGCGTGTGGTAGGTGGTCCCCTTTGGGGCTGGTCATTTGACAAGTGCCAAAGTTGCCACTCGTAAAGTTGGCGCAATAAAAGGAAACAAAGGCACTCGCTGAGGCGCCAATGCCTGGGCTATCTTCCAGGATAGAAAACGGGCCTAAGGACCTGGCCTCTGGTCATAAATATTATGTCCATTGTGGTCATAAAAGCCCAAAGACATTCGGCAGCCGGAAACAAACCCACGAAATAAAACAGGAGGAAAAAAGAAGGAAATGAAAGAGCCAAGCCAAGCAGGCAACAAATTTAATTTATGTAAATTAAACTGGCAAATAATTGGCCCACAGGCCGGTCCTTAAGGAGAGAGAGGAAGCGACAGGGAAGGCCCTGCAATGGCAATTACTTAGACGATAAGACGAAACGAAGATGCCGTAAGTAAAAATGTTGAATGTGCGCTAGAATTTCCCTAAGAAATCGCTGCAATCAATCAACGTGCAATGGCAACAAGCAAAATCAATTGAAATTGAAAGATGATTTCCCTGCCCTGGTCTCATGGCCTCTCGCCGGCAGTCCAAGATCGCGCAGGAGGGGGCGGTTGTCTTCAGTTAAACTCGGGCCGGAAAATCCCGAGAAGAAGGACTCCCATGTAAACGAGCGCCCGCAAGAAAAATCACTTACATTAATGAGTTCAAGTTGTTTTTGCCTTGCGGCTGCTTCTTGCTGCTTGGTAATTTATAATGTCAGCAGCCAAAGGAACCTAACCGAACCGAATCCAACCGGCTCCTATGCACCTGAAGAAAAAATATAAATAAAAAACTGTGGTGGGTGCTGGGATAACTTAAGTTTATTTTCTATTTCAGTAATTTTGTTTGATAGAATATATGACAAATATTAGGACTTCAATACTTAAAATAAGGTATTTAAGTATTTATCAAAAAAAATAAAACAATAAAAATATAAAAACTTTTATATCTTTTAACCTTTTAAGGTTTACTTATTTCTCAAAATTATATGTTTATATTTCTCTCTTTGAATAGAGCCCAAAAGTATGCAATGATATATTTAATTCGTATATTATAATGCAACATTTTTTTCAGTCTACTTTTAGGCCCTTCTTTAATTGATTTCAAATCACTACAGTGAGCCAGCCAAGTCACCCCGGAAAAACCAATGAAAAACCATAAAACATTCAACATGTATCGTTTTTTTCGTACAAATAAGATGGAGACCCATTTTCCCGTCACTTTTTTTTGTGCGGTGTGCAGTTTCCCGAAGCAGAAGTTACATTTCCATGCACAATTTACACCAATCCGCAAGACACAACTACACACACGACGAGGAGGAAAAATATCGAGGAAAGGAAAGCAAAGCAAAGCTTGCGGCTGGGCTAATCAATCTCGTGGCATGTCAGCCAGTCAATTTGTGAGCATGTGTGGGTGCATCACTGCGGCAGTATGTGTGCCGTCTATTGTAGCGCTTGTAAGAAGTTAGTCTAATTAAATAAATAAGTGCATGTGATTTATTTGCCAGACGCACAAAAACGAACCAAAGGCCAAATAACAGATAGAAGACGGGGCTTATTGATGTTTACATTTTTGCCTGGGAGAACCCACTCCCCGGCCCGGTCTCTCTCGCCCATAAATCAGTCTCTGTCGCTTGCCTAATTGAATGATAGGCTAAAGCCAGATGAAAATGTCATGACAACCCAATTGAAATAGGTTACCATGACGAAAAATATACATATATATTTTGTGTCGGGCTCTCTGCGAAAATAATTAGCGAGAGGCATAAGTTATGGTCGTGTTTTCCGATTGAATGTCACTAATTACGAATTGTTGAATCTGTTTTACAGTATCAATCAATCTAACCAGCTGTCACAACAATATTTTTGTTTCATTTCCCAGAGAGTTTTGTGTTTACGTTTCTATTTCAAATGATTTTTTTTTTGTGACCTTTTTTTTAATTATAGATTTAATGGTTTATTTTGTGTGCCACTTTAGGGAATTTATACTTATCACATTACACTTCCAATTAACTCAATTAATGGCATTTAATATAAGCCTGCTTTCATCGGAAATTCCTCAAGTGCATTAGAGCCTAAAGCTTATCGCATCCGTCAGTCCAGCTTATAGTATGCATATCTTATTCAAATCGCCTTAAATACTTCTCAACTATTATGTGTTCTTAACCCTGGGTAAATACCTTTATTTTGAGCTTATAAGGATTAAGTTTTGAGTGAAATTTCACCCAAGCAAATACATATAGTAATTCATTTAACCTGGTTAATTGGCACGAACATTGTACTCACATTGATTGAAATCATTGAAAATTTAAGGATTTTGGAGGTTCATTAAATATCCAAACGGCTTTAATCATTTATGCTCTTATTTATTTGCCATTTACTACTTTATTTTCTGTTGCTTAATTATTTTTAATAAGCTAACAGGCACATATTAATCCCTTTGAATTAAACTTATGATTTTTACATTACATTTACATCCTTTAACTGCTATATTTAAGCCAACAAGTCGCTTATCCCTGGAATCTTTTTCAGCAATATTCTTCAACTTAATTAAAGCTCACTGAAAATCGATAGTAAAATTCACCATTTTAACACAATTTAATGCATTTTGGCTTCATATTAAATTTCTTAAGCCAAACTGTAATATTAAGGCCAGTCAATGGCTATATTACTTTGCCACTTGCCCCTCTTTGGCCACTTTGGACTGGGGCATTTAATTTGCCAAGCAGACCACGGCCCCGAGCAGAAAAAAAAAAAAAAACAAAAAATAAAGGGCACCGGCCACAGGACAGACGGAAGACCAACCCACATGCTGCACAAAGGATTTAATGAATTTTGTAAATTTATTAAAGCCGCACGCACTGCAACCATGGGCAACGGCAACGTTTCGCTGCTTTTCGCCTTGCAGTCCTTGCGACAGACGGGTGAAAAATTTAATTAATTGCAGTCCGGCAGCAGGAAAATGGCAGTAGCAGCAGCAGCAGCACCACCACCAGCAAAAGCAGCAGCAGGAACCAGATCCTGGCGGATCCTGGGAGCTACTGGCATTCCAGCGCAACCTCTTGCCCTCTTGGCAATCAGCGGGTCTGGGGCCAAATCGGCATGGCCTAATGATTTTCCTGTTATCCCAGCTAGAGCCAAAGAAAACATAATGAAGCCCCAGACGGAGTTCGGGGCAGGAGCTGCACAAAATCGGAGAACAAGGATAACGACAGCGACAAGGACTTCATTACCAAATTGAGCGGCGACTGGCGATGCTGCTGTGCTGCTGTGCTGCTGCTGCTGCTGCTGTGCTGTAGACTCCGTCGTTTCCGTTTCCGGAACTGCACTGACTGACCAAGGATGAAAATCGAAGAAGCTGCAGGAGCCGGGCTTCCTTATCCTGCCGATATATATAAAGATATATAAACGTGGCCGAAGCAATCAAGCGTCGATGGCGACGATTTCCTTTGGATTTTCCCCCACCCTGCTTTTCTCTTTGCAGCCTCGAGGCCAAAATATCGCGTGGAAAATCCATCAAAATCATTCGTCGACTTTTGAGGCCATAAACTTGTGATTGATACCGAATTTAATCAACTCGAGCGCATTTGGCTTGGCTTTCGACTGACTCCCATTCTCATTCTCGGTGTTTGGTATGCTTCCTACTTTTTTGTAGGTTTTTTTTTTTTTTTTGTGAAATGCCTTCCTGCCGGCCGCTTCTTATATTTTTAATTTACGCCTCGCAGCACGATTCTGCATGGCTTATCACAGAGATTGGCAAACGGTTCTGCTTCAGTGCACTTCAATTAGTTGGTCCTGGCCAAGAAATACGACATGGATCATCCGGTCCCGGCGTCTATTTTTTGGGGCCATTTCCACGGACATGGTACATACATATTTATTTCTATGATTACTTGGATTTACACGGTCAAAAAATAGGAAACTATAGTTTATTTTTGAGATTTTAAAATGTTAAAAAAATATTTATCCCTGTAAAAATTCTTCACAAATTTTAAATAGTTTTTAAAATTTTTATTTAAATTTAAATAATAAATAATTAAAAATATATTGAAGATTTTAAAATATTTACAAAATATATTTTCCTTATGAAAATTATAGAATTATAATTTGAAGAGTTCTGGCCAATATTTTCTGATAAAAATAATATATTTAAGACCTCCATGGTTCTCAAAGAAAACTGGTTTATTTCAATAAATATTTTTTCTCTGTGCACTCCATGTCCTTTTCACTCTGCCCTTGTTGTGGCTTTCATTTTCAATATGCACAGAAAAAAGGCGCCGAGAATTCCGGATGTTCATCAGCCAAATGAGGGGCCAAGCTGGCCAAGAAGAAGACCCAGAATGCCAGTGCGGAAAATGCTTTCACTACAATCCCGTCCGCTGCGGTGGACGGACGGACGGGCGGGGTCCAGGGGTCAGGGCTGCGCTTACAAATTTCAATTTGACTAAAATTGGTTGACACACATTGCTGCAACTGCAGTGCACTCTCATCCTGTTTTTGTTTTTGTCCCTTTTGTTGTTGTTGTTGTCTTTTTTGCTTTCTCCGAATGTGCGCCCCGCCAAAATATTCATGCAAATGCACTTAAAACATTTTAAAAGCGTTTCTGCGGTTCAATTTGCATAATTCCAGCCACACTCACACTGTAAAAATGCACAACATTTTACCACTAATGGTGCATGCACACACACACACACACTGGGGCATGAGTGTGTGTCTGTGGCACACACATGTGCATGCATTTAATTATCGAAATGGCAAGCATCGCCCTTGCACCATCGCTTCCCATCAGTTGCCTCGACTTGGGCCACATTTCAGTGAAATTGACCAGAAGCAGACATTAAATTGCACGTGGCCAGTAAGCGAAGCCGGCGCCTTCATGTCCTGGTGTCCTAGTTGCCAGGCTTGCGACAAAGGATGCCACATCCTGATGACAGAATCGACCAACTTGTTTACAGTTTATGCGAAATTCAATTAGGCATATCACAAAATTATCAAACATTACTCTGAAATGTAAAATCAAATTGAATTAGTTGTCCTAGCAATTGGGCTGGAAATGTTCAATGGGATGCGGCAAAGGATTAACAAAATTATCCCACAGAAGCCCAGAAGTTCCTTGGAATATTACAGACCTCAAACATTGTTATAGAAATTTCTTACTTCTTAGTGCAAAATAACATTGCTGTTGCCTAACATGGTTTACTCACCCTTAAATGTTAATAACATTGATGTAAATCATTGCGATGCCAAAAACTACCCCTCTCTATATGTGGAACGAAAGTAACACATAACATCTCAGCGGAAAATCACCCCATATCCAGTTATCCTAACCAAGAATCTGCAATATCATAACATAACAGTGACCTGTTAAGTCGATGCCTAACATAACCATAAACTACCCCTGGAAATATCACCCCTACCCCTACCACATTACTGTGGCTGTATCAATCCTCGTAGCTTCTATGTTAAAGCAACCAAAGCCTACCCTTGCTTCGTCCTGTCAATGTTGGGAAGGTATTTAACATAACTCCTAGGTACTAAGTTTCTACTAAAAACATTTCTGTTACTATACCAACCCTCTTTCCTGTAATGAAAGAACTAACAGAACATTTCATCCCCTATTCAGTAACATCATTGTTATTGTAACATTTCCATAAACATTTAATCCACTTTTAACACTATGTAAACCAAAACTGTTCTCAGTTCAAAAATAGGGGTTGAAACTGTTAAAATAACCTGCTGATGTTAAAGAAAAGCGCCAATAATAATGTAAGGTCCAGGAAATATGAACTAACATAACATTTCATCCCCTATTCAGTAACATCACTGTTATTTTAACATTTCCATAAACATTTAATACACTTTTAACACTATGTGAACCAAAACTGTTCTCATTTAAAAGAAAAGGGGGCTAACACTGTTAAGATAACATGCTGATATTAAGGAAAACTGCAAAGTAATAATACAAAAAATATATATATACATATATGACCTGCATTAAGTTTAATTGTTTCACAATTTGAATAATATTACTTTTTAAATATTTTAAACCCTGATTCTTATTGTCTTATTCCCAGAACTTTTTTGTTAAGTTTATTAGAAACAAATAAGTCAACCCATTACGTTAAAAGTTTCTTTAACCTTTTGAAAATTACCAAATCGTTTCTATAATAGAAAACCTTTTGAAACGTTTTAAGAATAACTCAAGAATTAGGAATTAAAAGTTCTCGCCCAAAATCATTGAAAGTCATTAAAGAAAATAAGCAGCTAGCTAACCAAAAGTCACGCACTCAGTCGGCAAGTGCTTGCGATAATTGTGAAAAGGGCTGGCTGGCTTTGCTGTAGAAATTTACTTCGACACGGAGTGCATTTGGAAAACATTTGCTTAAATGCCGCAAACCAAAACTCAGATAGTTGAAGAATGAAATACGCACACACTATTCCCTTGTTCGCTCTCCCTCTCTCTCTGGAGTGTGTGTGTGTGTGTGCAGCTGGGTTCAATGCAAGGATATGCTACGTGAACATGTGTGGATGCAACGCCCAATGCCACCAACTAGCGCGCTTGAACTCAATGGTGCACCACAAAACGCGCAGCCAATACGCCCGCGGGTCCTTGGCAACTCGGGATCGTTGGGGGTGTTGGGCTGTTGGGATATGGGAATTGGTACCGGTATCAGCAGAGAACAGAGCAAAAAATATATAAATTTTAAAAGGAAAGTGACAGAGAACTAAATTAAAAATATAATAATTAAATATCACTATAAAGTATCATATCATTATATTTTATTAATTTTTTTTAAACAAAATCCTCCGAGAATCCTTTCAATCGGAAAAATCAAAGCCGGAGGCACATCCTTAATTGTTTCTTTATATTTAACAAACTTATTTTAAATTTTACTTTGTAGAACTATAATTACATAAAAAATAATCAATATTTCAATGTTTCAATGTTTTTATAATTTTGACAGCACATTTATTATTCAATTAATCGAGAGATATTCCTAAACTATAAGGAGTCTCTACCAACTTTTTCACCGTGTCCTAACCAGTATTGATAGTAGAATGACTGCCAACTAGCACGCGAGATATTGATGTGTACAAAATATGCCAAATATCAGCGAGGAGGCGGCTGGCCCATACATAATACATACATACCAGTATGTATAGTTTGTACATCGGCATGAGTGTGAGCTGCCAAATCAAGCGCAAGCCCAAAAGTAGCAACAAATAAAATTTTATGCGCTGTGCGAAAAGTTGTTCCTTTTGCATAACGCCCAGCAAATCCAGCAACAGCAACAACACCAATGCCAATTTACATGTACAATGCAAAAGTTTCGATTTTATTGTATGGGTTGGGTTTTTCGTTTCGTTTCGCTTCGGTTCGGTGATGGGGGCGGCGTTGGTTGAGATGTCTGATTCTGTTTGTTTTCCCTCTGACAGCCATAGGAGATCGAAATGTTCCCCGCTCAACGTACCACGATAAACACAAAGGGCAGCAGCAGTAGGAGCAGCAGTATCAGACACAGCAGCAACATCAAGCGATTGCCGCTAGCGGCGATGGCCAAAAAGTCAAAAATAGTTTCGAAACGCCATTTGTTGTACTTATTTTGGGGAATGCCAGTTAAGTGGAGGACGACTTCATTTGCCATTACAAGCTGAGCGAACTTTTTGGTTTCAATTTTAAATTGGCTACACAATTTAAACGCAATTTTCGGTGAAACGATTTCACCAAATTGGCAGCCATTTAAAGGCATTTTATTTCACTTAGTTATGACCAGGAATTATTTTCTCATTTTTATAAATATCTCCATTAATATTTATTTTAATTTCAATAAATTAAATGGTAATTTATCTTTAATTTCAATTACTACTGGTATTTATTTATTTATAAATTTTATTTAATCCTCTTTAAATATTTGCGTTAGCTAGTAGCCTTGACTTGTTAAAGTCCATCTCCTTGAAGGTCTTTGCTATTTCGAAACAGAACGCATAGCCATCAACTTATGCACATCCACTAAAGCTGAACAATGGCCGAGATGGAATGTACATTGGCCATCTTGTATGCTATATGTGTGCTGTATAATGCAGTTTATACCCACAATTTAACATTGCCAGAAGCGGCAGTGGCAGTTGCAGTTGCATCAGAGTGCCTGGCCATAACTAATTTGCATATTGTCTGGCTTCAATTCCATTATAGCCGCTGCATTCCCGGCGAATCTTAATCAATCGGATTGTTGTGGTTACATCGAACCAATATCTAGTGGAGGCAACATGGGGACTCTAGTCGTGGGATCTTAATAACTAAAACATGGAATTAAATATTTAGAAATAAATCCGTATTAATTACGTATTAATATCATAAAGACACTAAAGTGGCTAATAAGTTAAGATAAAAGTGTATTTTGCCCCGTAAAACCATAAGTTTCCAGGGCTAAGCATTATACATAATAATTTAAAGCCACTCTCCCACCTTGCTATATAATCCCTAGAGAAATTCCGTTTCACAACTGAAAGATAATTTCAAGTAGCTATAGAACCTGATTAGCCCTTCTAATTAGAATAACGAAGGAGTGTCACAGGGCCTTCAACGTATTAGTCATCTGACAGTTTAAAATTCCACAGAGCTATTATCCTTTTTTCTCAACTTCTTTTTGGTCCAGCGTTTTTGTTGCATATTTCAGGGCGCCGCGGTCAGGAAACACAACGAACTGCCAAATGGCTGGCGCAAAGCGGAAGAAAAACTAAAACAAATGTCAGCCGTAGTTGACGCGTTGCCGCCGACCACCACCACCACCACCAGAGAGCGGTTCCATGGGTTCCCATCCCCTCAGGATCCCTCCGCGCAGCGAAATGCAAATGTCATTTGCAGTTGACACTTGACTCAGCACTTCGCACTGTCCTAGGGCACTTTGGGGTTTTCACCTGCGCGCGAAGACACCCGTTTTCCCTCTAAAACGCCACCCCATTCGCTGCATTTGGTGGCACAATGGCTGCAGAGACACTCGCACTCACACTTGCACACAGACACCGGCAAATAAGAAAAAGTAAAATAAAACAAAAGTTGTTGGGCCAGCTAAAAAAAAATATTATAGAGGTTGGGTTAGAGAGGGATGAGGGACGGCGACTAATGCCAACTGAACATGAATAAAGTCGTGGCCCTCGGGAAGCTGGTGAAGCTGCCATGTCGTCGTCGTCGTCGTTATTCTCGTGGTCGTCATTAGGAGGGCAGACGTCAAAGTATGCGCTTTGTTTTTGCTGCGTGCCATGCAGCGTGTTAATAGCCAGCCACCAGGCAGCAGAACACCAGGTTATACACTCAAAGAAAAATATAATATCCAAAGAGACTGCAGTAATTTATATAAATAGCTTCGAGCAGCTTTCCTAGCTCGCAGAAAACCTTTCCAACTTCATGTTAATTGAATACAATTTAATTTATTTTATATATCAATAAACAAACCTATCGCTGAGTGTAATATTCATAGATTAACACTGAATTTCTCTCTATGTAGAGCCATGAGCCATGTAACCACTCCCCGCTTAAAAGCCAGCAGCCCAAGCTGACACAGTCTGAGGGATGGGCAATCCACGTGGACCAGGAGTCAAGTGCTGCAGTTGCCGTCGTGTGGCGAAAGTGAAGCTTGCACAGCGTTCAGCGGGTGGCTGACATCTCGTGTGGCTATTGCAAGAGCGGTGAGCACATTAAATTGATGCCCCCGAAGCGAATAGCCAAGAAAAAGGTGGCTTCAAATGAGCAAGTACGTAAAAGTACGGAAAGAATACAGTTTCCAAGTGAAAGTTATTTTAAAAAAAATTTAAAATCGTTTTTTAAATTGATTTTTTACGAAAAATGTATTGCAAATATTTATATTTTCTACGCAACTCATTAAAAACAACTTTTGACTGACAATGGTGCGTATGCGTAATATACGTATGAGTAATGAACGCCACTAGGCAACAGCGGTTGTTCTGGGAACTTTTACAAAAAGCTTTGCGTGGAGACTTCATTTAACATACACTAGATGACGCCACTTGGTGATATGCTTAATATTTAAAATAAAAACAAAAATTGCATGTAATATCTCACTTTGATTTAACCCTATAGTCATTAAAGTTTCTTTCCTGTAAGCTAAAAATATTCCATAAACGTTATTCTCCAACGCTCTATGCAAATCAAGCTAGTCATAGCCCCGCAATTAAATATCGAAAACTGCATGATTAACGAAATAAATTTCCCCGCTTTAACTGATCTTCGCAGACCCAAAACAATAACAATAACAGTTAGAGAGGGAGCGAATATACAATTTATATTCACTGCACCGAGAGGAGAGGACTCGCACTCCGAATGCTTTGATTTTTTTTTTTGTTTAGCTTCATCCACTCTAGTGGGAATGCAACTCAGAGCAGTCGTCGTTCGGCTGTGGCCCACGAAGCCTCGCACTCCGGAAACGGTCAGGAATTTTTTTGGTCTCGATCACTTAAGCACTGAAAAAAAATCGTGGAAATCAGTAAGAATTTAGTGGGATATTTTGCTAATTTTTGGTAATAAAAAAGAAATTTTTAAAGTGAAAAAATAACTGAATAAATTTGTAAAACTTGTTTAAAGAAACCCTTTTCTATATTCTAAGATTGTGTATTGTTTAATTTTAAAAAGTACAATTTATCAAAGTAATTTTTTAATTAACATTGCTGAAATTGAAACTTAAAATTCAGAAAATTCGAAATTACTTAAACTTTTTTGTATGCAAACCAATTTTTGTTAGTGTATTTCTCTGGGAAATAATAGCTATAAGAAAATAATTGTACAAAACAAGATAAACCTTATTAAAATTCAAAGCAGATCACATTTATTGTTGGGGTTTTTGTTATATTATTTTTTTAAGGCGGCACACTTTCTTGAGTTATTTTTAAAATTGAAAAAAAAAATCGGAATATTCCTCTTTCCGATTAAATATTTATACACTATATTTATAACATAACTTATCTCTCTCTAAAGGTTTTTTAAACCCCCACAATGGCCGAGGAAAATGATCATCCAACAACCAATAATGCCTTGTGGTCACTTCAGGGCCGGGAAAGGCCGAATCCCGCCCAGCGACTGCATAACCTCACCTCGGCCGGTGCTGCTACAACCACCTCCTCCACATCGTCTTCAATCTTTACCAATCCCGGCGTGCCACCATCCAGCGTGATCAACTTGTCGCACTCCACCGATGTGGTCATTGGTCCTATGACCCAATATCAGGGACCGGTATCTATATACTATATGGATTACATGGAGGCACACGCCATGCAAACGGCAGCAGGTGAGTCCCCCGATCCTGACTTCAGTGGAAAACTATCAATGCAGTGGAAAATCAGGTTAAGACAGTTTCCATTCTGGGTTAGTTTGTACCTTAACCTGCTGGGTTTCGAGATCTTTCGAGTAAACTGAGCAAAGTTCGAACTTAAAACTGCTAACGCCTTTATTTATTTTGGCGTTTTTTTTAGCAAATTATAATAACAAATAGTAGCTGGTATAATAAGTTGCAACAATGAATTTTAATAATATATGAGTAAAGTTTTGCTTTTTAAAATAAAAACAGTGCAGTAATTGGGGAGTGAGAATAGGAACACTGATCACGACATTAAGGGCATGTTGTTCGTTTGAACGATATTTGAAAATAATTATTATGGTATAACTCGTTTTAAAATCATACAAAAATTAGTCTCGGAAAACTTTAATAAACTAAATAATCTTTGGGAAACAATTTGGCTTAAAATTTTTGTTTTATTTTTAATTTTTTGGATTTTTCTAGTCTATTGTTATAATTAATTAAAGTTAGAATTGGTATTGTAATTATTTTATTAACTAAACTTTAGATAAAATATAAGCCCAACCATTTAAGGGGAACAACTGATCAGCAACAAATCCGAGATAATGCTAATGCAAACAGTTCTATGGGGATTCCTGGAAACCCATTTGAACATATTTATTGAGATATATAAATACAAATGTAAGAAGTACTTAACCGCAAAGTGAGCACTCGCTTCGGTGCATTCGCCGATACGTTTATCATGTGTTTGTGGATCAGTCTTTTAGAGATGCACGGCACGGCCCACATTGCTCCTACGTCACGTAGTCCCCAAGAGAGAGAAAGGGAGAGAGAGCGAGAAATAAGAGGCCAAAGCGTGAGTGTGAAAAATGTGATATGCCAACAGCAACAAAGGCCGGCACCCGCACACATAACCCTCCATAACACCTCTCTAACCCAACAAACTAGGAATGTTACGATAAGAAAAATCGGATATAATATATCGGTATAATCGGTATAATCGAATATATATTTTCAAAAATATTATAAAAATGTTATTTAATGCATTTTCAAGTAAATTATTTTGTGGATCTTAAAAATATATAGTTATTTGCCTAAAAATACTATCTATATTATATCAAAAACTCTTTTAAAGATATACAGCAACTACTTCATGATCATGATTTACGTTTCATTAACTTTGTGTAAGCCATATTATTTCAAAATATTGAAATTCTCCTTTGATATCGAAAATATATTTAGCAAACCGATCTCTTTTCCCATCCCTAACTTGAAAACAAAACATGTCAACCAAGGGCAGAGCGAGATGGCTGATTTCAACGTTTGCCTTTTGCTTCCAGCTTTTGCTTTTTGCCTCTTGATTTTTGCTTTGTGCGATTTCTGTTGCTGTTTCTCTTTCTGTTTCTGTTATTCCGACAGCTGCACACAGCGTTTCAGTTGTTTCTGTGACGGGTTCAGGTGCGGTGGCGGTACTGGTATCGGTCAAAGCAATTACACATTTCATTTAAAATTATTGTTGAATACCGAGCCTGCCTTCTGTTCCCTGCGTACTTATTATAATGATAATTCCGATGACTCAGCGGGGCAATTACTCATAAAGGCTAGCCTATAATGCCCTGTCGCGTTGCGAGTGCCAAAGAGTTGTGATAAGCGAGGGGAGTGAGTGCCACCGTGGAACGCAGTGCCATGAAACTGCTGCTGAAAGTTCACTCGGAACGCACGGCCCGAAGGAGACGGACTCCGGAGCCGAGTCTAGCCCCATCCAGGGATTCCTCAAGTATATAAAAGACTTATTTTTACTTGTTTCATTTCCGCTTAAGTTACAGGGAATCGATTGCGATAAGATCAATAGTTTGTGACATAACAAGAAGGGTGTCAGTCCCTTGCTATTGATAAAGCTTTGTGTTTCTTTTGAAATGACGTTAATTTTACATGACAAAAAATGTTAGGTTCTCTAAAAATAATTTTATTAGTTATTACCTCAAACAAACTTTAGTCGGAAGTAAATTTAAACTTTGAACAATAATGATTAAATATAAGAAATAAAAGAAACAAATATGTAGGATATAGGCAACATCTTTTTTTATTCTCTGAATATATCTTAGCCTTTAAAATAATAAGAACTATAAGATTAAGTTCAATATATACATTTTTATATGCATTAATATTCACCCAACCCTTATCACAATTTTCGTAATAAAAACAAACCCGTGACGCTTAATGCTTAAATATATGTCTACAAATTGTTTACGAAATTTGATATGTTAATTTACCCATTGAAAAATTATCATATGTATTCAGTTTTTCTCTGTGCAGAGCAAATGCTAATTAACTTTCGCTAATTTAGGAATCAACAGCAACCATGGAAATGGGAGTGGCAGCGCCCACCATGGCCGCGATAAGTCACCATCGAAGCGAATGACAAGGAACACTATCCTCTTGATCACACTAATCCTTCTGGTACTCTCCACCGCTCTGATAGTACTCTACGTAGAGCTCAGTCGTTCGCGGCAGGACGTCGTGGTGCCCAGTAACAAGGCAATTTTCTTTGGCAATAACTACGATCACGATACGTGTAAGTGAACCGACTCGGGATTGTTCTCATAGCCAATTCACCAATTCCACAGTTCCGAATCTAGGAAACGGACACCTGGTCATCGATCGGGAGCAGTGGGGAGCGGCCAAGACCACTCCAGCCTTGAATATTCCCCTGCAGCGACCCATTCCCTATGTCCTAATCACGCACGTTGGCGTCCAGTCGCTGCCCTGCGAGAACATCTACAAATGCTCCATCAAGATGCGCACCATCCAAGACTCTGCCATAGCAGAGAAGGGTCTACCGGATATTCAGTCTAATTTTTATGTAAGTAATCTTTGAAGAGTAATTTTCTGATAAACATGAAAGTTAATAAAGCTTTTTAAAAAGGGTAACTTTAACCACTATTCCTCTATTGAGTTCTCCTGGAAAAATATTTTACTTATAATTAAAACAAAGGCTAACCTAAATAAAATCTCCACACTTACTTGTAAATGTTAAATTTTTGTAAAGTGTATTTTTAAAAAGAAATCCCCTCTGTAAATTGATCTTCCCCTCACGTTTACCTGCCATTTCGGGCATTTCGCTTTCCGCTTACGCAAATTGACGAATTTTCGAATTTCCGAATTTGTTTCAACCAGGTCTCTGACGAGGGCAACATCTATGTGGGCCGCGGCTGGGACTGGGCCAACACGTATGCGAACCAAACACTGGCACTTACCTTTATGGGAGATTACGGCCGATTTAGGCCCTCGGCCAAGCAACTGGAAGGTGTCCAATTTCTGTTGGCCCATGCAGTGGCTAACAGCTATCTCGAGGTGGATTACAAGCTGGTGGGGCAAAATCAGGTGGGTAAAAACAGAGACTATAGCTTGAGAGTATGTTAAATATATTATATAAATTTTATATAAATTTCTTTTAATTAATTAAATATTGGAGAAAGGAAGAAAAAGATTGTAACTGAACCAACTTAACTGGGGAAAAAAAACAAAGACCTATTTTAGTCTTTACAAAAAAACAAAGACCTATTTTAGTCTTTACAATATTTATATTACCATAATCTCCATTATTTTTATATAATTTATTATTAAATTCGCTGTTTTATATTCTCCAGACCAAGACAACAAAAAGTCCGGGCGCTTATGTCTATCAAGAGATCCGTAAATGGCCGCACTTCTACGGCTGCGGTTTGGACGACGAGGCCCCGGCGTGTGGCATCGAGCTGGGAATGAAACCGGAATCTTGGATGGGCAAGCAGTAGAGCCAACAGCGTCACAGACTTTTTACCACCTAAGTGTAGCCAAGCACAAAATATATATTTAATACGTATACTAAGGCGAAGCGGGCTTTCTTTTAATCGGTTATGCTGGGACACTGGGGGATTGGGTTTGGAACCCAGAAAACAGGTTGAGAGCGGGCGGGTTTTTATTTATTTATAGAGCAGAGCAGATCAAGCTCTCTGAGTGTCTCTGAGAGTTGTTTGATTTTTCAACTGTCGCTCAAAAAAGCTGGAAATTCCCAAGCTATCAGTACCAGTATCGCCATATAGACTGGATTTAACACTCATCACAGAGACAGCAGAGGTGGAAATAATAATACCTAAATAAAATATAATACCTAAATATACTTTAGGGGGGAATTTAAGTATATTTTTAATAATCAAAGACTTATATTTTTCGAAACCAAAAATAAAGTTTTTCTTTTAGTATTATTTTCTTGACCGCAACTGTCTCTGTGCACAAGTACAACATCATTATCGATGGCTTCACTTTACTTGTATTGTGCTCGTCGGGGGGCTGCCTTTGTCATTTATCTGGTTTTCAAGTTAATTAATATACAATATATATTAATGATATTATACATATAGTTTGAAAGTAAAGTACTTGCTGGAAATTGCCCCGCTATGTTTAGTAACTTGATATAATATAAAAGAGCTGCTGCTTGGACCTTTCCCAAAGTAAATAATCAAATGCAAAGGTCGTTGGTAAATCCCCTCTTATCATAGAATAAAAATATAAGTAAAAACCTCTTTAAATTAGCACTTCCATTTATTAATTAAACCAAAAACAAAATATACTTACACTGCGGAACGAACTCGGCCAAAACTCAGGCACGTGTAACAAACAAATGCGAATGGACGGGTGAAGCAGGCAAAGTCTAATAATTAATAATAATTAAAGAAGTAAGGAAAATGTGTGTAAAGGTGTATAGCATAAAAATAAACTTAATGATTGATTTTTGTTGCTTATGCAAAGATATTATTACCTTGAGATATTTCGTTGGAAATGATTTGCCACAATTAGTAGAGTATTTTGTGCATTAGAAAATGGGTCAACAAAGAATTTATTGCCAGGTTAGCATCATTAAGAAAGCATTAAAGCTTGAACTTGAACTTTGGTCATATAATTTATGGCATTTCAAAAAAAATTCTTATCAAGGTAGCAACATTTATTTAGAATTTATAAAATAAATCATCAATTAATAAGGGAAATGGTAAATAAAATAAAATACTTTCTATATAAATTTATTAAACTTTTGTTTAAAATTTCCTGGTCACGAAAAGCTGGCTTTCTGGGTAAGCATATCTGCAATTCGTTCCGCTAATTTATTGCTCGTTACAATGCTCCATCAACTAAGGTTTCCCGGGCGTATATAGTATATTTGTTTTTGTAGTGAGACTATCACCAATCGTCGAACGCGCTTGGCTATAATTACATTAAATATTTTTTCAACCCAACTACAATGGGTCAAACCGAAGTTTGGCCGGAGTTCGGATGATGAAAAAACGTGTGCACAACAATGTGAAATGGCCAAAAACCGATTTCTGGCCGCAAACAAAACAATTCTCGGAAATGGTAGCGCAATTTAAAATGTTCACCAATTTTTGCCCACACTGCGGTGCCTGTACCGGTAGAGAGAGAGCCGTAGATTTTTGTGTTGTTTATTGGTTGAACAAATAAAAAAAAATAATAAGTATATATATACAACTATGTGTCTGTCTGGACGACTAAACAAAAACAAACAGTCATCGTCAGGTGGACCGGAGGCGGATGGCGAGAACTTGAAGCACCTGAGATCTCTACCGAGAGAGAGAGAGATCTCCAGACACGGGGTGTGTTAGCTAGAAAGATCATTATTAATTTGACTAATATCTGGAAGATATATATATATAAAAAACCCGAAATTGTGAACAGGTTCGTTGGGTTAGTGACGCACGGAAAAACCGAAAGGCGCGCTCACCAAATTAATGCAGGTCTGAAAATGCAGGAATCTTAAGCGGAATACTTTGATATTCTTGGTATCAGAGTCACCGTTACAAACCGGTTCGAGCTAAAGGAAAAGTTGTTCCTTTAACAAGAAATTAAGGCTTATGATTGAGGCTTGTGATTAAGGCTTACTTACTTAGTAGAAACGTTTAAAGCGAAATAGATTTTTATATTCTAGTTGCTATTAATTTTATTTACTTGCTAATATTTTAGTTTGAAAATGCAATAGATATTATAATTAACTTATAAAGTCAATAAAACAAAACTGTTTTCTTTAAATATTACTAAATTTAATGGTATTTTTCTCCTAACTCGTCGCTTAATTAATGAAAATTAAACTGAGCTTATATGACTTTGAAATGGCACCTATTTTATTGCCCTGGTCTATAAAATGATCACATGATAAATCAAAAGGTTCTTGTGTCATAAAAAAAGTAAAATTTAATAAACAAAAATTTTAATATTTAACGATTTATCATATAAAGCTTATGGTTATTTATGATTGATTTTTAAGGCAACATTTTTGAAATAAAATTTTTTTAATATTGGAAAAATGGTATTTATAACCAATTTTATTATTTTTATTTTTAAATATTATATTTATTATAAATATTATTATATATATATAATATTATTTAAATACCTAGAACATTTAATATATTCAAATTTTACTAAAACAAAAAGTTAGGCATTTCACATAAAGTAATATTTATAAAAAAAACTAAAAAATAATATTTCTAATTTCAAATTAAAAATTGGTTTAAAAAGTTATAATAATGTGTTGTGGTTTTCCAATAAATTAATATTCTTTAAACATATTAATTTATAAAATAATATTTTAAACAAATAATTACCTATCACTAACTGTTGCTTTAACTTATTACTTTTTAAATCATAGATACAAATAACAACTATGACTTTAAATTGTTGCGGATTAAAAATCTTTATTAAAATTGATAAGAATGTGATTATTTCACCTGCTTATCATATCAGATTTGAGGGCAAGGTTTTCCAGCCTCATGATGAAAATCATTTAATGTTAAAATGCAAATCTGAAACGAGTTCGACTGCAGTAGGATCGATCGGACTCGAATCGAGTAGCTTTTGGTTAAACAATAAACACCAATCCGCTCGCGAAATGCTCTCCGCTCTGCGATCTTTTGAGAGCGCTCCCACACGCCTCCGTCGTATAGAGACGCTCCGGGTTTTCAGACCGCTTCGATCTGATCGCCGCTCAGTTGATCAGAGACACTCGAACGCGCCGCTGCTCACCGACTTTGAATTGGCGCGAAAACGGACAGAAAAAAATACAAAACAATAAAAATTTACAAGTTTCTCACATATAGTATACGCGCTCAAATATTTACGTGCTGCAACGGGTTCGTCGGCAAATGGAAGTGCGTAAAAAAAAAATAAAGAAAAGTGGTCACAAAATGCAACACACCTTAAAATATCAAAGTGATTTATAAACTAATCATTTAATCATAAATTCATGTTTACAAAAGGCTTTTTAAGCTGAGGAATGTTAATTGTGAATGATAACAATTTTAAAACCTGTGAAAAACTTCCTGTAAATCAAAAATTGCTCAAATTTCCTGGAAACAAAATCAAAAGCTATCAATACACATTCGGAAATCAATTAATTTGCACATAGGCACATCACATATTTAATGATAATTTTGAAAACACGTAAAACACCAGACCTGGTAATAATTATCTCTCGCGAAACTCTGGCAACAAAGACTCGCGCTCCCATCTCTGTGTCTGTCTGTGGGTGTGCGGGTATGCGACAATGGCCGCCCTCCCTGAGCGTGTATTGGTGCGCTCAGCGAACTCCGAGTGCCATTCGGTGCCTTCCGTACATCATTTGTAGCCATTGTCGTTGTTCAGTGCTCGGTATTCTGGGTTCTGGGTTCGTTCTGTGTGTGTTATCTCAGAGCGAGCGGCGCTCTGTGCCAACTCCAGCACATCGATATACTGAATGTATATAGAAAGTCAGAGCCCAGAACCCCTTTGATATTGTTTTGGGTACACATACTGGGTTTTATCACGGTTCTGCGAATTCCATGAAAGAGAGTTACTGTCTTTGGCAACTTCAGACAAGATTTCATGTCTAAAATAAAGTCGTATATAGGAGAGGTGTTCGATATATAATCATGACTTGAAAATGTTCTTTAAAAGTAAATGAATTTAATGTATTTAATTTCTAAAAGTTGAAAACATAACTAGCATATATTTAGAAACAAAATCAATCATATTCAGAATTTGTATAAGCCCAGTAAATAAAAATGAAACATTTTTTGTTTTAAGCTAACAAATTATTATAATCTAAGATAAGATTCAAGAGTTTTCCAATCAAAAACAGAATATTCCCGAAATTTTTCAGGAAAGAATCTAAAATGAAAACACAAACTTTTGAAAATATTATAGAACATTACTATTTTTTGTATGTATTTTTGTTTTTAAAAAATAACACCAAGACAAACCTGATATAATATTTCACAACTCGGTTATAAAGTCTTCAAGGAGTTTAAAAATTAATCATTTCAACGCAATATTATAATATTTGCCTGCGTAAAAAAGAAACCCTAACCAAATATGATTTAAACTTTCAACTACATAATCGAAAAATAAATAAATAAATACCCTACTACTAGTAGTGGCAAGTGTCTGTATTGTTTTTCTCGGAAGCCACTTAAGGCAATTTACTACGTCAATGATTGTGGCTAATTTGCATAAGCCTCGCTTTCGTGAGAGTCTCAACGCTTATTGACCAACTTTATGAATCGAATTGAGCGGTATACAATATGTACTGTGCAAAACCCGTATAGCTTAATTATACGAACGGCAGTAGCTTTGTATACGCTTTTAAAAACTGAAAAACTGAACTCTATAGACGGGCCCTCAGGCAATCGAGAGCTTATCAGGCATCGTGTATACATGAACTAAAAGCGTTGATTATACGAATAAATCACAATGAGACTGGCAACTCTAATGGACTACGAGAGCAATAAAAAGATTATTGAAAACATTTGTAATTAGTGAAGTGATAAAGCAAGTGATAAATAATATAAAAACAGTTTCTACTGGAGTGATAGTGTGTTGTATAAAGACAATACCCAAGCAAATACTTACAATTATTCTTTATAATCGGAGAATATAATCCCAGAAAACAAAGACTGTCTCTCCCCTTATCAAGAAGTTAGTTATCAAAAAGTTATTTGCAGATGTGCTCATGATGTGATATTTGCCAGAGCTGCGCCCCAGTCAGCCGACCTGCCATATAAAGTGCTTATTCCGGCGAAAATGTTATATCCAACCTGCTAAGTGGGAAGGCCAACACACAAGTCATCTACGATAATCATAAGGAGATCCAGAGATCCGAGCTTACGTGACGGATTCGACATGCATTTGATCGGCAATGAAAAGGAAATGAATCAATGTCCCAGCAGCAGAACCATCGATCTGTCAGCCTCCAAAAACTGCAGCACCTCGTCCACGGACTCCGGGGTTATACTGATTGATAATGTGGCGTCATTCCGGCCGGATAAGAAGACCAAAGAGGCGGCTGAGCCACACAGCAAATCAAAGGCGGAAGAGAAGACGGATACGAGGGATACAGCGGACGCGACGGAGGCCAAGCGTATCAGCATCGAACATACTGTGAATATAACCAAGGCAGGAGGAAAGTCTTCATCTTCGCCGACGGTCTCCATACGGAGCACCACCATATCGGTGGTGTCCATCGATGAGAATGCCATCGACTCCAGTTGTATTGACAGTGATTCGGAGGCCGATCCGGAGGACTTTACGGTCCAGAAGCTGGGTCACCAGGTCACCTACCCGCCCAACAGTTCCCACCTGCGCGACCTCAATCAGGGTCTCACGGTGCTAAGTCGCCAGGTGGCGATACCCAGTCAGTCGGAAGTACCACCGCCCACGCCCTTGGAGGCAGGCGTGGTAGCCAAGCAGATCCTCAATGGTAATCTGGCACTGGCCACGCCCACAGCAGCGGGCGGAGGAGCCACCCAGGGAATTGGTAGCATCGCTTTGACCAACTCCACGGACGTGACCTTCGGTGACAAGCATTTCTACGAGGGACCCGTTACGATACAGCAGTTCCTTATCGACAATCGGGACAAGTGGAAACCAGGCGAGGGCCCAGGAGGCGGTCAGGATAATCCAGCCTTCAATGGGGGAACGACGGCCAATGGCAATGCTCCGGGTGAGTGAAATTTATAAATTCTATATTGGAAGAGGTTGCAAAACCATTGCTATATCTTAGGTTATACATAGTAAATCAAAGATTTAATTAGGACTAAAAGCAAAAACGAAATGATTCCAAGAAATACTTTACCCTATTCCGATTTTAATAGGGATTAGTATTTGATATACTAAGAATCATTTTATTTAAAAATCTCTTTTTATAATTTTTCTAGTTATATTTATTATATTTTTACCACTAGCTTGTTATATACATATATATACACAGAAAAAATTCTGGTGGGTTAAATGAACAATTTCTTTTGGTTCAATAACAGTAAAGCTACTGTCAATGTATTTTGTTGTTGGATTTGGTGACTGCACGACAGTTTATATGACAGTCAATTACAGTCACCCTTACGTACGAGATTCTGTGTGTTTTTTCTTGTTGGCTTTGCGAGCTGTCGTAACTGTCAGCTGCAGTCAAAATACTGTAGGTTTAACGTAAAAAGTTTTATGTGTTTCTTTATCTTGTTTGGTATCGTGTATGTATTTTTGCATTCCCAAGGTAAGTAACATTAACATTTTATAATTTTATTAAATATTTTATGAAAATCCATTGATTTTTCTGCCCACTAAAATACTTTCTGGTATAATTCTGGTATATATTTCCAAACTTCTAGTATATAGCAAGCGTTTCTTGAAAAAACGATTTCGGGCACACTTAAAAAGCGGCGTCGGTTTCGAGAAGTTGTGCAGCGAAAAAGTGAAGTGAAAAAGTTAAAAGTAAAAGTTATGAGTGATATTGACGAAGTGGCTACCTTGGAGGATCTTCTGGAGGAGTGGGATTTCAGAGACCTATCGCCCACATTTCTCGGTAAGTTCACAAACAATCATTTAAAGTATAATTAGATCCGCAATTGGCATATGTACATATACATATATGTATATATATATACATATGTATACATATATATACATATATGTATGTATTTACATATGCAAGTACACGTACGCTGCTGATCGCAAGAAGAAACGCTTTTAAAAGTAAAGTTAGTATACAGATTAAAATATATACATATATGTAAAAACTTATATTTGGCACTGATCCTTGATTGCTTTTCTTTATTTTACAATTTGAATAGCGATCAGCGGACATGTACATGCATGCAAATGTATTTTTTGGCTTCTTGTTGACTTGCGATGCCAACCATCTCAGGCGAGTGCGAGCAAGATAGCTGGCACTGACATCCAAGAACCGTTTGTTTTATATCTTATTATGATATATATAATTAAATCTTTTATACTTTTATATTTTGTTTTCAGGTGAGAGTATTCACATGTAACTATAAAACATAACTATGTAAATGGAATCAACAAAATGTAAGTAAAATATTTGGCCGTTTTCTATTAATTTTAATAAACAAATTTATTTAAATCAATTTTTATTTCAGAAAAGCTATAGTCGAGACAAAAGTACTAGTTCGGATGTGAAATATGGACAAATATATATTTGTGAGTATTGATAATCATCGTTTGACTTAATATTTATTTATTAATAAATTTACAATTATAATATTTAATTTATTTATTCATAATATAGGAAATATATATATATATAAGTCCATAATATTATTAATTAAGACCCTCTGTAAATATTTTTAAAGAATAAGTAATTAAAAAAATATTAATTAAGACCCTCTGTAAATATTTTTAAAGAATACGTAATTAAAAAAATACTATTAAAATTTTAAAATAATTTTTGGTTTTATTTTGGTGGTAATATGAACTGCAATTACTGTAGTCGGGGGTAGTCTACAGTAAAATAGTAAAATAGTGTATTTCACAATTTTCGTGGTTTGGCGCTTTTTAACCGCAAAATCGTGGTTCCATGTACTGTAGAGCAGTACATGTTACGTAACGCGTTACGTCGTTATACTGCAGCGTACAGTTCATGGAACCCAAGATTTTGGTTGTTACCTTTTAACCCACGAAATGGTTGGATTTACCCACGATAATTTTTTCTGTGTATATTTCTGCTATTTCCTGCTGCTTTAGCTTTCTTAATCTCTTGTTTACATTCCTGCACCGTCTTTACCTTGGCTCGATTTTGTTTGCTTTATTGGGCGATTCTGAGCGCGTGTGGCGATTTGTTTACCCAACCCGATCAGGCAGTTCCAGTATCGACAGTTGGCCGCCTCTAACAACCGTGCTGCGAATGTTGGATAAGCAGATGGCCCCAAAGCTCTTAAATTTATGAGATACGCATAGAACAAATAGTACATATCGAACACTACAATGTGCTGGAATAACAAAAAAATGCATTGCAGGGTAGGGTAGGTCACCCAAAATGTGTAAGAACTAACATTTTGGTACTTAAACCAAGCTAGAAGATCAGATACCTTCAAAAGTTTAATAAGTAAAACCAAGCTGAAGAACTAAATAATTCCTTAAAATTCTCAAATAATACTGGTATTAACAAATTAGAAGAAAATTAGTGGGACTATTAATGTAATTAAATAATATTTTCCCTAATTAAGCAAAAGCTTGATTTACAAATAATTACAATGTTAAATTAAAAAATAATAATAACAATTCTTTGAAATAAAAGAATAAAATACATGAGCATTTAGGGAAACCCCCATACGTGATATTCGCTTCCGCGATTATCATAAATAGGTCGACGACATATTCGTAAGGGAAGCTCTAGCTCCCAGGGTATTGGGGATTTTTTCAGTTTAATGACATTTTTATTGCACAATGAATACCATTTTCTGCAAGAGATAAAATCTACAACATTTCAACCAGTTCTTTTATGTTAATACAATCTATATTCTTGGCAAGGGAAAAACAGAATTTCATTCACGAATAAGAAAATTTGTTCAAGGTTCCTCAGATCGTAAATCAAACTGGCGAAAACTTCGGGTAAATACTAGAGAGAAAAAAAGCCAACAGCTGCCTCCGCATGCAATTGTTTACTTGAATTATTTTCACAATTACCATAATTAAGCGGCGACTAGCGAAATCCGAATCCAATCGGAGTTCAACTAGGTGTAAATTTAGTTACTTGCTTTTAGTTAGTCGCTCTTATTACATAAACCTCAAGCCCAACAAGGTGCTTCCCCGAGCACCGAAAAAATATAAATTCCGCATGCTCCCCTTTGGGCGGGGGGTTTTTTTCCTTTGTATACTTAATTACTTGCTAAATGCAAACGTTAAACAGGAACGTATATATACGTACATATATATAGTACGCACTGGTAGGAAAAAGTACCCAATACACGTATCGCCAATCGGCTTCAGTTGCTCATATAGAGCGTTCGCGAAATGTCGAAGAACGCGCTTGAATATTGCCTAAAATGTCACGATTTAATCGTGGACACCTCGTCCCAAATCGAGTGTGATAGTGGAGTGTGTCGTCGGGTTTACCACCGAAAATGCACAAATTTAAGTGAAGACCAACTAAAAATGCTAGATACGTTGCCAAATTTACGATGGAAATGCGATACCTGCCTAGCACAGGCTCAAAGTGCTCCGAAAATGAGCAACTGGCTGGAGAAGTGCTTGCGGGAGCACGAAAAGAGATTGGAGATCCTTGAACAGGGTTTAGAAAAGCGTAAGGGATAATATTATAAGAGGAAAATATCAAGATCTATTACATAATATTTATTTTTTTTACTAATAATTATTTTTTAATATTTGCATTAAAACATCTTTCAATATATATCGTTTCTTTTTTGGATAAATAATGGTAAATCTCCATTTATTTCAGACGAAACTAGATATCGAACCAGACCTATTGAATAATTCAAAGTTTTTGTTATGAAATCGAACAAGATTTTCTTGAATATATATAAAGAACATTATAATAAAATTTCCATTAATTAGTTGCATTAACTAACCCATTTTTTCACACCCATTTTTCAGGCTCAAAACTTGATGATCCTGCTCAAACGCCACCCTTCTGCCCGTTCCTGCCCAACACTATTGGGCGCAAGGCCTTCACAATAGCGGTGGCATTCGTGATGCTGACCACACTTCTGGTCATTGTGCTGGGCACCACCACAAACATCTTCGGCAAGACGTTGAACCAAAGTAAGCTCAGCGATGTCGACGATTCCAGACAAAATATTCCAATCAATTCAACAATAGGTACAGTTTTGTCCCCCCCACTCAGTGTGCGAAAGTGCTTCCTACTAACCACAAATCGAATTGGCGATCGTGCTTTAACCCATCCTTTCCACAAATACTGCATGCATGTAATATATAACCCATTTATAATCTCATCTTGTATATAACCAAACATATTTTTGTGTTTTGTGCGTCGGTACATACTTCATCAGGCTACTCGAAATGCGCGTTTCTGATCACTGTTGTTCAGTTCTGTGAAGTGAAACATGAATCAAAAGTGTGGCCTAAAGTTCAATTGAATGGAATATGCCAGTGAATCGAGCATCACAACTACACTTGCGCTTAAAATAATGGTAGTTTCAATATATTTACAGCAAAAAATACTTACATATTACAAAAAAAGTAATATTGTTTTAAAAGTTCATCTAAGTAGCTATATCTCTTTTGTTTTTTAAGTTAGGGTTATTATAAAAACATTTTTAAGAATTTCAGTGTAAAATTTACCTTTTTCCGATCTTGGACCTTCTTAGGGAATTATATCCTTTAAAACCCGTTCAAATACCTACATTTCTTTGATTACTACCATTGTTTTGGGCACTTTTGTGCTCTGCTAATCCAAAACTCTCCATGTAGACGACGATGTCATCAATAATGGCTCCCTGGTCATTGTTAAGGTCGCCCAGTGGGGCGGTAGACCAGCCAAGAAAAAGCTTGATCCGTTGGAACTGCCCGCACAACGAGTTATTATCTCGCACACCGCTGCCTATGGCTGCGATTCACTGGTGAGTATAGCCCTATCTTACTCATCCACATACATCCATCCTGGGAGAGATGCTTAGTGCTATAGTTTTTTTGCTTTTGCCAGTGCAAAACTTGTTATGTTCCTTTCCTTTCCTTTATTGTTCATTCACTTGCTTCGTTGTTCATTAAGTGAACAAGTAAACAGTAAACCGATATGAACAAATGAACTGTGAACAAGGAAATAGAGGTTCACTCAGTGATCAAATGAACAGTAACTCTCCCAGTAAAAAAATAAACACTTCTTCACTCAGTGAAACCCTAAACAAATGAAAAAGTCATCATCGTTTTCACTCACTCATGACTCTTGGTAATTATAACAACCAATCTCCCTTCCACATCAAAGGATATCTGTTCGACGCGGGCACAGGTGGTCCAGTCCTTCCACATGGACAGTTGGGGCTGGGACCATGTGGGTTACAACTTCATGGTGGGCGGCGACGGGCGTGTGTACGAGGGTCGCGGCTGGGACAACCTTGGAGCCCACACCAAGGGCTATAATCACCACAGCATAGGGATATCCTTTCTAGGAACCTACACCAAGGAGAAACCTATGGAGCGGCAGCTAAAGGCCTGTCAGCTACTGATCGAGGAGGGTGTGCGACTCAAGAAAGTTGATCCCAACTACAAGCTTTACGGTCACCGTCAACTCAGCGCCACCGAGAGCCCCGGGGAGATGCTATACAAGATAATCCAGACATGGCCTCACTGGTCGAATGAGATTAAATAAGTCATATGTATTATATTAAATATAAATATATATTGTATTCTAGTAAAGAAAGTCTGTAGAATAATGACCAAGAAATGCACTTTATTCGACTTCATTGAACCCACTTTTTCCCACATCATTCATGTTGCTGTCAGTTTTCAAAAAGAAGCAAGAACGTGTTCCAGGTTGTTCCTAGGTTGAGTTGAATGGAATATCTAGCTGATAATCACAAGTATGTATGATTTTAAGATAACTTTTAATAGAGGTATCCAAATCATTATACGAAAACATAATTCGAATCTTTCCTGATTTTAATTATTTAATTCCATATAATATTTTTTTCTGAAATGGTTTGGATTCCTTCACTTAAAATGTCTTTTGACTTCGTTAACTCACCGAGCTCTTATTGATCCAGCCGACGATTCCGAGGTCCGTGTCGATGGAAAGCTGGTGATAATCGGCATTAAAAGCTGGGGTGGGATGCCCACCAGAGGCACTCTTGCTCCCCTGAAGCTTCCAGTTGCCAGGGTAATCATATCCGATACTCCGCCCGATGTTTGTGAGACAAGGGTGAGTGCCCATAACTATATTTCCAAGAATCCACCCAGGAATCGTAAGTTCCTCTTGCTTAGGCTTCCTGTTCGTATTGGGCCCGTGTCACCCAAAGCCGGCACATGGACACATTCAACTGGCCCCAGATGGGCTACAATTTCCTAGTTGGTGGCGATGGACGAATTTACGAGGGTCGGGGATGGAACATTGAAGGCGCCCACACGCGGGACAATAATAATAACAGTATCGGTATTAGCTTCATGGGCAACTTTCGTCGCATTGTGCCATCGCAGAAATCCCTGGAGGCCTGTCAGCTCCTCATCGAGCAAGGAGTGCGCCTGAAGAAACTTAAGCCAGACTACCAGCTCCTCGGACATCGCCAAATAACGGGAACCCTAATGCCGGGCGAGGAGCTGTACCGGATCATACAGACATGGCCGCATTGGCAGAACTTTACAAGGATAGGACCCAGACTTCATATGACGGAATAGATATTTATGAAATAATTAATTTAAGATTGAATAAAGGTGCCAAAAGATAAATTAAAATATATTATTTATTTCTAGTTTAAATGTTTAATTTTTTAACTTTAATCCACATCTACTTTACTAACAAAAATTTTATAATATTTACATTTAAAAAAAACTAGGAAGCACAAAGAGTCATTCGGTTATTGGCCTTTACTATTTTACTTACTTATAAGGTGTACTCCTAGTATAAGAACACGTTAAAAAATATACATATGTTTATAGCTTTGCATGTTTAAAAATGTATGTAGATACTTACTTTAAAAATCAAATAACTTATCAACCCATTGTACTAAACCTATGCCGCTTAAACTCAGACCCTTTTTAATAAGTTATATTTTTTTGTTTGTAGTTTTTAAAACTAAAAATCTTCTTCATAATCCACAGATCGGGATAATATTGGCGGCGGTTTAGTCCTGCGCTTCGTGGACCGTCAAGTGTGGCTTGCCCAGCCGCCGCAAAAGAAGATTCCGGATTTGGAGCTACCTGTGGGTCTGGTGATTGTAATGCCCACCAATTCGGACAACTGCACCACGCAGGCGGCATGCGTCTTTCGGGTACGTCTCCGCCAGAGCTATGACATTGAGTCGGTGCAGGAGGACGACATTGTATTCAACTTCCTCATTGGCGGCGATGGCAATGTCTACGTGGGCCGGGGCTGGGACCAGGTAGGCGCTCACATGGCCGGCTATAATTCACGGAGCCTGAGCCTGGCTTTCATTGGATCCTTCCAAACGCGAAAGCCGTCGCCTAAGCAGCTCAGCGTTACCCGTCTCCTCTTGGAGAAGGGCGTGGCTTTGGGCAAGATCGCCCCCAACTACCGTCTGACGGCGGCCAGTACCCTGGAGCCCACTCTCACCACATACAAGGCGGATGCCCTTTACCAAAGCTTCGGCAACTGGACTCATTGGTCGTGAATAGTATAGGATCTGTATGGATGAGATCGACTTGATATTCTAGCGTAGATTCTCTTTCTCCTTCCCTTTTAACGTGTGGCATATTCGATTTAGCTAGAATTACGATTCGTTTGAAAAAAATGTGATATTAAATGAAGCAAAAATATGAACTTGATGGATTTCAATAGTATCAAGGGGTCAACATCTAGCTGATAGCTGGAAGCGGTGATTTCTTTTTAGTTTCAGCTGCTTGGAAACCGGAAAAGGTGACTTACGATTCTATGTATGTATGTACATATGTATGTATGTATGTAAGAGAGCGTTCTAACTAGATTCGGTTCACTTCATTTCTTCATTGGGAATTCAGGGGAAGTCCCTCTTCCCAAGCTCTACAGTTTTGTAAACAACCTTAAAACAACAACGCTAATCTAAACGTCAACGTTTTTATGAAATAATAAATAAACACTTCTGTAGATGCTTGCTTTTTACTCTTTGGAAAGCAAATTAATAAAAAAAAAATAATCACCAAAGCTATTGTGAAAAAATATCTCTTTTGTTTAAACGGCTTTACATACTTAATTACATTTTCTAAGATTTCAAGATGTTAAAATTGTTTATATGCATATTTCTTAAATATTTTATATTTTTTCAGTAAGTTGAAGATTAAGAGATATAAAAGAGAGAAGTTGTACTAGCTCAAATTATAATAAAGCCAATTTTTGAAAACCATTGATTTTTGATAAAAAAAGAAATAATAATGATATTACAAAATGTTGTAAGAAATTAAGTGGAAATCCATCCGTCCTAGCCAGCTTGTCAGCTTTCTTATTTTCGGGGACGTCGTTGTGTTCGGGTACCCGAACTATTAGTTATCGTCAGCCTATTGTACTAAACCTATGATGCTTTATAAAGTTCTAGAATTTTTAGTTATAATTAAGAGCTAAAATCTTTTTAATAAAATTCAGATACGTCCTACAAATAAAAACCATTTGTAAATACTTCTCCTATACACTCTTATAAATCGAACAATATTCTCTTAGTACATTCACATAGCAATTATATATGTATAAATGCGATAACAATTTAAATACATAGCCCGGTAAAAATATATTAATACTCTACTAAAATGGGACATCAAAGCCTTCTAGCAGTCAGCATCCCGACGTCGCTTCGAGTAGTTTGGACTCCAAATGGAATACAAGGAGATAAAGGACCCTAAAGAAGCTCAGGAGTCCGGAATATAAAATAAAAAAAATGGGAATTATATTGGTGATTCTGATAATCGTATATAAATCGTAGAAATGTGTATAATCGGACATCCCAGAAACATGAAAATCCTTAAAAACTCAGGAAGTATGTAGTATATTTATCAAACTGAAAAATATGCAAAAAGAAAATGTATATAACCGTGAGATTGAAAATTTAATTTTGAATATGTGTGACTTAACTTTAACTTGTCCAAAAAATATGCTTCCAAAATCTTGGGCTTTTCTTTTAATGTCAAACCATATTCTTTGCCTGTAACTAACTGTCGTCATCCCAAAAATTATATTATTCAAGAACAAAATATACAATTTTATTTTCCTCTGGAAGTGAATATATAAAATTATAATGCTAGACCCTCGCCAACTTCAGTGCTCATTCAGATGTCTTGTGGACAACACTGAATTAATTAAATTCCACAAAATGTCCACAGACGAGGCGCAAGTGCTTGGAAGAGATAAGAAGGCTTCAAGAAAGTGGCTATATTGTCTGACAATTCTTGAGATCTTGTTGCTCCTGACAGCGGGCTATCTTATATGTGAGTTTAGTGATATTTAAATAGAGAATTTCTGGATATATATTTAAAACATTAAATTAAAGATCGCTCTGCTAAGTTTCACATGATCAGTCGCAAAGACTGGGGTGCTGTGGAGCCCATTTACAAGAATCTTCTCGGTTTACCAGTTCCAAATGTGGTTATTGATGAGAATCCTTTTGAATGCAACACTACGGTAACATTAAATATAATTTATTTATTATTTTGATTATGTTTATTTATGTATTGTCTCACAGGAATCCTGTATTTTTTATTTAAAAGAACTACAGCATTATCGCATTGAATCCACATTATTCGCGGACATCGACAGCAATTTTTATATAGGCGGCGATGGTTTGATCTATGAAGGAACTGGCTGGCATATAAATCCAATGCCAATGGGTATTGTTTACCATGAAGTTTCATATATTTCTATTTGTGTTTTGGGTAAACTGAACAAAATGGAGACAGTACAACGACAGTACAATGCCATTAGGCGCCTGGCGGCGGAAGGAGTGCGTCTGGAAAATATCGAACCAGACTATAACCTCTATAGCCGTCATCAGTTTGATAAAAACGGAAATACTGGCTCAATGTTATATGATCTTATACAAAAGTCAAACCATTTTTCAACTAATATCAGTTGGCTCTACCCAAAATTTTAGGAAAAGAAGAAGGTTTAAAGTTTGCAAATGTTTTTTTCTTATTAAACATTTACCTTAACAAAAAAAATTAAATGTTTAATAAAATAGAAAGTTAAAATTCTATTCCCGAACATAAAAAAATGCAAAAGGACTAACTAGATTTGTATTCTAAAAATATCCCAAGTTAAAACTTTATTGGAAAAACGTAGAAACACAATAAAAACCCTTTGTAATCCTTTTAATAATACCTTTGCCAAATCTTTAATAAATCTTAATGATTTCTCAGCACCGCTTTCTAATTTTGTTTATTTGTTAAAGGCAAAACTATCTTTCAGTTGGCCAAAAAGAAAATTGTTTCTGGTTAAAAGAGCGTAACAATAATCGTTTTGATGAGTTTCATTTCTTGCGGCCAAAGGGGGTAAAAACTCTGTCAGCTAACAGTGATTTGGGATTTCTTTTTCTATTAGTCCGTCGGTGTTCTGTTTTTTTTTAACCGGAAAGCCTGACTAAGATCCATCCGTCGGCTGGCGGCTTCTTCCAACTCTGAGCTCTGAGCTGAGAGACTCAAGTATAACAAGTATACGCCCCCTTGGCCAGCCAGGAGATTCCCATTTCTTAGGCTCAAATCTCACTCTATTACTTCAACCATGAGGTGAGCAGTGGGCGGCGTTTGAAGATCATACACCCAGCTGCCGAAAAAAGTAAGACCCTATATGAGACGAGCTTTGAAAGCTCCCTCACATTTATGTCTATATATATCTGTTTATAGGTATGACTACATGTCTTATCGCAAAAGCTTGCGGAACTGCGCTGCCACTGCGCAGTTAAGAGATCGGGGGATTTTTTCAAAGCGTCAACAGAAATAAACAACCGTCAAGTTAAGTTGCTAATGGGACCGGCTCAGAGCTCAGTTGGTATTGGGCTTTCGTCTGGAGAGGATTGGCTGGCCCATAACACACATCTCAAGATGCAGAAACCCGCGCAAAGGGCTCTCCCAGAAGAGCAGGAAACCATTGTGAAGCGGTTGCCCCGCGAACTACTCTATCTATGTGCCATTCTTCTAATGCTTGTCGCTCTCGTGGCGGGCTATTCCCTGTGGATGATGTGTGAGTGTTAGCACCGGATCCTGAATCGTTAGAAATTTAATTGGAAATTCGATTGTTAACCTGATTTTTTAGCCCACTCTGCGAACGCCGCAAACAAAGGCCTGCACATACTCGATCGCAGCGAATGGCAGGGGGAACCACCGAGTGGAAAGTACCCGCACCTTCAGCTGCCTGTATCCAACGTGATTATCCACCATACAGCGACCGAAGGTTGCGACCGGGAGGTGAGTCCCGCCCCAAAGGGGTTTAAGTAATTCCAAATTCCAGTACAATCGCGTCAGAATCTTGTACTGAATTTACATTTTTGCTGGGAGAATCTTCTTATTTATTTATTTTCTTGTTAACTAATTAAATATTTAATTTTTTTGCAGGACGTATGCATATATCGAATGCAGATTATTCAAACCTTTCACATGAAATCCCTTGGCTGGCCGGACATTGGCTACAATTTCCTAGTGGGCGGCGATGGTCAAATCTATGTGGGAAGAGGTTGGCACATTCAGGGCCAGCACGTCAAGGGCTATGGTGCCATATCCATTAGTATAGCTTTCATTGGAACCTTTGTCAACATGGAGCCGCCATCCTGCCAGGTTGAGGCTGCCAGGCGATTGATGGAGGAGGGAGTGCGACTGCATAAACTGCATCCGGATTATCATATCTACGCTCATAGGCAAGTCAGTCCCACGGAAAGTCCCGGCCAGAAACTTTTTGAAATGATGCAGCACTGGCCGCGCTACACACCGGATATAACGTCGTGTAAGCACAAGCCATAAACATAACTTCAGAATACTTAAATTAATTACTTTTAATGTTTCTTCAGTGCGTCGCCTCAGCAATGACACATTGAAGTTTGTGACTCGACCTTATTGGCTAGCCCAGCCTCCAAGTCATTCTCTAGAACCCTTAAGGCCACCCGTCAGAACTGTGAGATTCGAGACCACCAACATCCCAGCTTGTACCACCCAGGCCGAGTGCACTTTCCGGGTGCGAATGCTGCAAACGCTTCACATGGAAGCCTCTGGTTATAAGGACATCAACTTTAACTTTGTGGTGGCCGGCGATGGCAACATCTATGTGGGCAGGGGCTGGGATCACAGCTGCCAGTCCTTTAGCAGCGAGGGTTCTCTTTCCAACAACCTAATAATAGGCTTTGTGGGACACTCGCCAAGCAATAAGAAGCTGGCTTTGGAACTACTACAACAGGGCATAAAACTGGGTCATATAAGCCAGGATTATACTCTGATAGACCCGGAATCAGACTCAGACTCGGAGAAATCATAGAAGCCGGGAGGGATTAAATGCAAGTGCCATCTCGCAAAGTGATACTAGTCTTAAATATTACTATAAAATATCGAATTTCTTAACTCAATTTAAACTAGGGATTAAAATCGAGATATAATCGATATATATATCTATAAATATATCGCGCTCAATAGAATATCGAAAATATCTAACATTTCATATATCGAATTTTAGAATATCACAAATGTTTAGATTTATCTTTTAAATCTATATTTATCAAAAAATATAAGAATAATTTTAGTTTATGTATTTTTCCTTTTTTTCGATTAAATTAGTTCAATATTTAAAACAAAATTTCGATTTATCGCAACGTTAAAATATCGTTTTTCGCGTTAAATATCGATAAATTATCGTTACCATATCAATGTTTGTAACTCATTTAAAAACTCTGTTGTATTTATAGAAATAAACATGCCTTTATTGAGTTTTAACAACTTGTTGCTCTCTTTTTTGATATCTCAATCGAACGATGACTACTGCTAATATATTTTTGAAAAACAGATTGCGATGTACGTGGTTTGATTTCAACTTAACGATATATACAGACTACAGACACACTTTGTGCTTACAACAATTGGCTAAACGAAATTCGTAATTTGGAAATTTTGGAACGCGACTACATAAAACTTAGAAAATTAGGCTACGGTTAGTGAGACAATCCTGCAGTTAAAAAGGACTCAGGATTAGTGATCCAAGATGCGCATATTGCCGGACACGATCTTGTTCTCTAGAATGGCACCGGCGGGTATATCAATACGATCGCCATGATTGGCAATGATAATCACAGTGCCCTGAATAAAGTAAATACATTTTTTCATTAGAAACCAAAAGTCAAAGTGAATTGATAGAAAAAACTTACGCGTAGGGAAACGCCACGTCCGAAGGTCACATCACCGCTCACAGTCAAGTGATCCAGCTCAATTATGTCCGGGATGTTGGCAAAGCGTCCCAGGAACTCCTTCACCTTGGAGAAGTGATTCTCGCCCAGCTTAACCAGTGGCGTGGTGGGGAACATGCGCTGCGGCGACATCACCAGGCTGCCGTTCTTCAAAGTATACAGATTGGACATGACCAGCAGCAAATCCGAAGACTTCTTCACGGGCAAGAAACGGGAACGGGGCACATTGATGCCGATGGCGCCATCAAAGCACTTCATAGCCGCACCCACAGCAGTCTCCAGCTGAACGACACGGGTTCCGTTCTCCAGCGTTTTGTTATTCACAATGATCTCCATGTTCAAGGTCTTCTCACGCAAAACGCGATCAATGGCTATGAAAAACGCATTTTAGGATTTTTTTGGTAAATAATTGATTTTAGTGTAAGCTATGTACCTGCCAGATTGGCCCAGATATTGTTGGTGTTGAAGAACTTGAAGGTCTTGACGGACTTGAAGTCATCCACGTGCTCTGGCGGCACCTGGGCGATTTCCAGCAGTCGCAGTTTGTTCTCCATTTGGATGAGGGTACCACCCTGCAAGAGAAAGAGGGGAAATAAATTATTAAAAAAAAAAAGAAAATTTAGATATTCACAAATATGACTCATAATTTGATATCATTTCAAATAATATCTTAAAATAAAATAAAGAATGTTAAAACTAGAAGAACATTTAGATCTTCTATTATCAAATATTTCATTGCCTACTTTTAGACAGATTTAAATGTTTATATTTTGAGACTCATTGTAAACTGAAATCTTAAATATTAAAAATAGTAAATTATGCGATGTTTATAAAGCAACTAAGGTTGCAAATAAGGTTTTATAAAGTATTTTTTTAATAGGAACTCAAAAAGAAGTTGATTTTTATATAAACGACTAGCTTTCAAAGTAAAATAATGACACTTCTTTTCAAACAAAGAAAAAATAAAATCTACTTAATGACATTTTGTAAATTCCGTGAACCAATAACCGCGATAAAGTTTATTTATTGCCAACATTACTTTACCTTAACGTCAGCACGGGTCTTATCAGTGACCTCCATGACAAACTCCACGGGAGTGGTGGCCCGCTCCTCGCCCACCAGCTTGTTAAGTATATTCAGATCAACGGTGGCGCCCAGGTTATCAATGTTGGACAAGAAGCAATACTCTCGTCCCTCCTCGATGAACTTCTTCAGCAGGCCAGAGTTGCGGAAGGTGTCGTAGAAGTCACCGTGACCAGGGGGATACCAACTAAAAATAAAACAAAAATTAGTTAATTCAACACCCAAGTCTCTGTACTCAAACTTAAAACTCACGCCTCCATATCCTTCTCGACATCAACGTCCTTGGCCACCGGCAAAAAGTGTTCGCGACTGATGCGCGGGAAGCAGCTCTGGTTGAAGGTGTGGATCTGCACCCTGAAGCCCTTGTACTTGCGCACAATCTTCTCGGTGTCCTCATCGGTGTTGAAGGAGTTCATCAGGACCAGCGGCACATTGGCATCGTAAGTCTTGTTCAAATTCTCAATCTGCTGCACCGTCAAATCGAGGAAGGTCAGATCCGATCTCACGGGTATAACGCTCTTGGGACCATGGCAACCCATCGAGGTACCCAGACCACCGTTCAGCTTGATGACCACCAACTTGTCCAGCATGTTGCGGATCTGAATGCAATTCAAATTAATTACTAATAGCTCCGGACAAATAAATATTATTAGGATTTAAGGTGTTAGAGAGCAGCAGAGGAGTTGGTTGGTTAAGCTGCAGTTAGGATTTTTAGTACTACCGCCGAGTGTTTAAAAACTAAAGCCAAAACTAAAACAACAACACTACGTTCCAAACAATCTAAACGAAAAGCGTCCAAAGCCCAATTAGTTTAGATTTCTCTAGAGGAAGAGCGACAGATATTTACAGAGAATAGTCTTAAGCGGTGGTGAGAGATCCGCGAAGCATAGAAATTTGTAGGTAAGGGAAAAACGCTTTACCTCATTCTAGGTGCGATACACACACGATTATGTATATATAGTATTTATATAGGCAGACATATAGCCATTATTCAGTGTATTCAAATCAAAGAACATGAAAATATGCAAAGTTTGTAAAAAAAAAAAAATAACAAAATTAAGATAGTTTATATAAATATATTTCATCAGGTGTGGGGGCAGTTCGTTTCGGAATGGGTATCGGGATGATTCTGTGTCAGGATGATAACTGGGAAATTTTAGGGAATTAATGTCTGAAGGACAAGCCCTGTCTGCTTTACCTGCTCATTCTTGGGCAACTTGAGATTCGAGTAGTTCATCACGGCATTCTCGGGCAGTTTCTGGATTTTGTTCCAATCCAATGCGGGACCCTCTGTAAAAAAAAACAGTGTGATATATTAAAACTCATAAAACTATCACATATCATATTGGCTTTCTTCGACTTACCCTCCTGCAAGAAGCGTCCAAAGAGGTCCGCAAAGCGTCCCAACTCCGCCCTGAGCGCCGGCTGACGTGCCGGCTCCGTGGTCTGCAGCAGACGGTCCACATCGTTCTCCAGCAAACGCAGGGCATCCCGCTTGGTCACCTCATGGAACTCCTTTGAATCGGAGGGAGCTCGCTGGTGGCCGCGCACCTGCAAACACACAAAAAACACATTGAATCAGTGCCATGAGTTACACTTGGCGAAACTTTCGAGCCAGATCGATTAGCGTGGCTAGCAAAGCGCATCTGCAAATGCACTCAAGTGACAAAATTAGTGGAGGAAACGCTGACAAAATTGTTGTTATTGCTGGGAGCTGTTGCTGTCGTAAGCCCAATTACAGGCTTGGGTTGCCACTTAGACGAGGGCGTTGCCAAAGACTAGGGAACGGCGACAGTTTTCTTTCAAGCCTGGTGATGACAAGTCGCTGGCTGCTACTGACTTTGCTCCTATATTTAGGGGCCCAAGAGGGCTCCTCGGGTGTGATGGATAACTTTGGTGATGGCCTCAAGATGGCCGGCCAAATGTTTGGTATTAACACTGTCTCGGATGTGGCTAATCTGGTGGCTAAAGCATTTTCGGGTAAATCCCCGGTGCCCGTGGCCAACCTGATGGGTTTCCTGCAGAATGGCTATCAACCGCCGCAAAATAACGATGCTGATGGGGAATCAGAGAGGGAGGAAGAGAATGTCGATCAATCAGAGCAGCAATCGGAAACAGAAAATGCCCAAGAGGAACCGCCGACGGAAAATAGCACGCGTAGACCACCGCCTCTGCCAAGTTTCGATTCCGGACAAATGTTCACAAATATGCTAAGGATGGTGGGTTTTGACACCCGCAAACTGGGAGCTCTGGCCTTGAATGCCATCATCATGATTGCCCAGGCGGTAAGATTCATTGCATAGATAATTTTTGTATAGATTTTCCTTTACAAGATTTTCTCTCTTTAAGATTGGCAGCACTCTGATGCAGGTCACTCGTGGAGGCGGCGGCACCACACTCGATGCGCCGGATGACCTGTATGAGCCCAACGAACATCGCCCACGGTCTTTGTCCATGGGTTCGCCCATCGATTGGTTTCTCCAGCGATCTGACCGGCACAGCAAGCGACTTCTTACGGACATTATGGATCGGGATTTACCGGACCACATAGTGGACATGATTGAGGCAAAGGAACCAAAGGGAGATGGTCCAAAGGCTGGTTGCCTAAAGCTTCTAATGTGCAAGAGCCAACCCATTATCTGGGGCATGCAAGACTCACTAAAGAAAAGGCTGGCTGGAGAGGCCGAGGAACCAGAGGAAACCGATAGTTACTTCAACACAAAAATCTTCTACAAGTATCTGCCCAAAATTGACGATTTCAGAGAGCATGGTGCCAGCTGTGAGAAGAAATACCACGAAGAGTGTCCCAAAAATGCTACAAGTGGAGGTTTTTTATAGGTTTAATAAGCATTTTAAGTTTTAATTATTTAGTTCTTAATTAATATTTCATTAAGCAAACTAACACTGTAGATAATTCTATATTGTTTGTGGTTTTTATAGTAAAAAGAAAGGTTTAACTGCTAAACAACCAAATATTTTATAACATTATTATTCCTTATAATATCAAAAGAAATCACTCGAAAGGTTGAAAATAAACATTTTAAATACAATCCGTAAAGTTTGTCGTAGTTTAATAAACAATTTAGCATTCAATTGCCTTGATCGATCATTTTATGAATCTTATCAAAGACTCAAAAATAATCAATGTGCAGTAAAGTTTACGTCTTTCAATTTGTTTAGCATATTCTATTAGGAAATTATAGCTTTTGAAACCAATTTCCTGGTCCAGACATATTTTTAAAGTCATCTTGGAAACATTATTACAAAATTAACTTTAAATAGATAGATAGATTTCTTGCCATAAATCCACATTATGTTGCAAAAGTATTGCGTCAATCAAAAACGTAAGCGTAAACAAATTCGCACTAATCATAATCTAAACAACCAGCAAAGCTTGACTTTTTAACTGTTTAATGATGAGTTCGACATTCCGATTCAGTCAAGGATGATTGCAGAGATAAGAACCAACCATCCGGGATTACAATCCCAGCCTAGTGTACCATGAAACGACCTCTAAAAATGTGCAACCGAAAGGGCGAATTGTGTAATAATAATATGCAAGATCGCGGCTTTTGTCAACTACACCGCCATTATCGGCCTGCCTCCGCCGGGGTGATAGCTAATCTCTCGGGAGCATTATAAAACCTCAATGTAGCTAATCGCCTAATCTTGGCGTTCCTCTGGTCATGTAGAGTCAGTACTTCGACTTCACGTTGAAATATCTTGAAATCGTGGTCTGATAATCAAATTTAAACGATAAGGTGCATTAATATTAAAATAATAATAGCGAGTAGCCAAGTCATTAATGAAATCTAATTTGCCGTGACGAAATATAATTCAATAAAAAGAACTACCTTATCATTGCCGGAATTTCGTGCTACGTTCTTGGACCTTTCATAATTTTTGTTAAACAACCCCTCAGGTTCTTATCGAATTTAATGGCTTAGTAATAATGACTTGTGGCACATGCCATCGTAAAGTAGTCTTTAATTGTTGGGTAAATATATACAATTTATGCTTGGTTCGTATAGATCGGCATTGACATTCGTTCAAGGTTGTCAATCAATAGCTGTTGAAGATGACAAACTTAGTTTCTTGAACTGAAAACCAAACATATTAATGGGCAAAGGGAAAACTCTAGCAACAGTTGGCGCCTTTAAGCCTTGTCAATCAATGCAATGCGACGTCTTATGCAAAATAATTGCCGTAATCGCTTTTATTTTGCTGTTTCATTACGCAAAGAGGCGGCTTGTCACGCCTACGGCGCCTACAGACAATTGCATGCGGTTTATTTATAATTTTTTTTTTAAGGCAACCGCACTTACTGCCAGCCGCCGCCGCCGCCGCCGCCGCCACTGCCACAGCCGATGAGCAATCTGAGCGATAAGCCAAAGTCAGGGGGCAGGTGTTTGAACTTCGGCAAGGTCAGCAGCATGCTCAAGATAATTTGCCAACTTTAATGCTTCATTGATGGCTTCAGCTTTGGTGTCGTTGGTGTTAATATTATTTATTTTATATTGTTGGGTTAGAAGGCTTTATGCATTCCATCATCACTCAAAGCACAGATGTTAGAAATGCAAATATAATTTAATATTTCGTTTAATAAGCAAAGAACTTTAAGACTCAAAGATTTTTATTGTCAACTCAAAACCTATATTTATACTCATATGATTAATGTAAAGGGTTATTTCGTATGCTTCACATTTAAGACTAAAACTATTAATAATAATACAAAATATATATAGAACAAGAAAGGAAGCTAACTTCGGCACGCCGAAGTTTGTATACCCTTGCAGATATTATTTCATTGCATTTTACCTATACTTATTATGTTGAGAGTTTGACAGTTACAGTTTTACATTCCCAGTTTTACATTTTCCCTACACCTACCGATCGGTTTATATGGCAGCTATATGATATAGTTGTCCGATTTTCATAAAATTTATACCAAAATTCTGAACTAATAAAATAAGCTTATATCCCAGAGTAGAAAAAAATAGTTTGAAAAACAACGAAGTTATAATTTTTTTTCTATTAATTTCCTGATCGTTCCTATGGCAGCTATATGATATAGTCGTCCGATTTTCATAAAATTTTTACCAAAATTCAGAAATAATATAAAATGGTCATATGTCAAAAATAGTGCACATATGTTGAAAAACAGCCAAGTTATAATTTTTTTTCTAAAAATTTATCGAACATTTGTATGGCAGCTATATGATATAGTCGTCCGATCCGGCCCGTTCCGACATATATAGCAGTGAGAGCATATAGAAGACTATATGCAAAGTTTCATTCAGATAGCTTTAAAACTGAGGGACTAGTTTGCGTAGAAACAGACAGACGGACAGACAGACAGACAGACAGACGGACAGACGGACAGACGGACAGACGGACATGGCTAGATCGACTCGGCTGTTGATGCTGATCAAGAATATATATACTTTATAGGGTCGGAAACGTCTCCTTCACTGCGTTGCAAACTTCTGACTGAAATTATAATACCCTGCAAGGGTATAAAAATAACTAAATACTCTTTTGAGTGTGTAAATTATTGCAATTGGCACTCTAAAGATAAAGAGTTGAACTGAACAAGGAGAAAAGTCTGCCAAACATAGATATTTTATCTTATCGTACAAAAAATAACAGATTTTTTGCTCCATAGAGACACATATTTCTGAAGAAAGGTCTATTAAACATTTATTTTTTTTTTTTTTGTGCTACAAAGATCTATACTTTTTATTGCCACGCGCCAGATTCGGTAATTTAAGCAAGTTACATGATTTGAACTTCTGTTTTAGTTGTTTTTTTAGATAAGATACCAAATGAGGAAGTGACTTCCCGGTGACATTGATAAAAAAAATATTTTCTTAGGAAAAAGATTCGATTTAAATCGAAATTCTGGATAAAATGGAGCTCGAAAAGAGTTCTTTAGTTTTGCAGTTTATAAAAATAATACAATTGCTCTAATAAGTGGTACATTTCTGTTAAAGATTTATATTCAAAAATATTTTAGGTCAATTAAGCGTGAATTTACGATTTGACTTTGACTAAAACTGATAACATATGAATATATACGCTTTATATAATTTGGGTGATAAGACATTATTATTGAAAGAGGTGTGCGGGTCTCGTAGTGTTTGAGTTTCTTCTTTGTTGACAATCACAATATTTAACAATTCATAATGTACTTTTAGGTGGTTTTAAAGCAACTGTATAATCATTAAAAATCACTTTGTTTTTAAAAAGAAGGAAGCTTGTTTAAGTACTCAAAATTCACTTAAATTGTTCTTTTTAAACATTAAAATCATTGAAAAATCACACATATTAATTGATATACAAATTTTTTATAGGTTTCACCCATATTTGCTCGATTTTGTTTATGGTTTTAGAAGGTAAAACCTTCCGAACTTGGCCCAAATATCGTATTACGAAGGTTTATGTTTTTTATTTATTTGTTTTATTTAACTTACGCCGGCGCGCTGCAGCAGTACATCTATGGGTCTTATGCCGGAAGTCATTTTATGAAACTACGAAACACTAAAGTATCTCAAAGCGAGAATCTCAACTTTTAGTTGTAAGTTCTAAGTGTTTTTTGTTTTTCCTTTGCACTCGCGTGGCTGAGCAAGAGGGCAGATCGCCGAGAAGAAAACAGAACGAGAACGAAGACGAAAACGGAACGGAGGAGAGGCAAGCGAGGCGATGAGAAGTTCGCTGGTCGAGTGTGCAATTGAAAATAAAGCTGGGTTCCGAACGAAATTTGAATTTCAATACGAAATTTTTCCAACACGCGGCGCGACGTCGAAGTCGACGCCGGCAGCGGTGACAAGTGAAGCCAGCAACAAGTGATAGCGCAAAAAAAAAACGGTGCATGTGTGCGACGTGTGTAAGAGTTGAGCAAAACAAAAATTAAACAAAAGGAAGAAGTGGAAAACAACAAGCCGGCACATGAAGAGTGGGTTAAGGGGCAAAAGCAGAGTAAGTGAGAGAGAGAGAATAAATGGAGCTACAGGAAGAAGCAGCACAGCCGGAGGCGCTCTTATCAGCAAGAGAAAAAGAAGTAAAACAATTAAACAATACAAATAACAGCCAATCGCGCACTCGTTTTTCTGATTTCGTTACTAATTTTCGGGGGCACGCACAACTGATAAGAAACGAGCCTTAAACAGATATTATTTTGTGATTTAATAACGGCGACAAATACCAAGACAACTTTTGGCTCCCCCAAAACAGACACACACACCCCCTCACACACATAAACCCACCGCACTGAAGGCGACACATGCCAGTACTTGGAGGTCACTTGAAGGTTAGCGCTATACAACTGCACGCCATACTTATTTACAAAAAAACTAAAGGAAAAACCAGTCAAGTCAATAGGGTAATTATAACAGCAGAAATGGGCCCATAACTGCAGGCCAACTGGAACCGGCAAAATTGCATACACTGTAATATCCAAGCTGCACTCACACTCACTAACACACACTCAGAAAGAGAGACTTGAACCGGGAGAGAGGAAAACTGGAAACGTATTTAGCAATTTAACTGTAAATTACCTTGGCTTCATGGGGAACATCCAACATATTTTTGGCCTTTTTTGTATTAATTGATCACTTGAATATTTAATTTATTTAATTAAGTTGCTTTTGCGGCGCAGCACACACGAACACACACGAACAACGAAAAATAGAGAGCGCGAATGTTTGAGATTAAAATTGTTTGCAAAATTGTTTGGCTCTGCCAAGTGGTTCGAAGACGCCAACAACAAGAACTGACGCTACGATATTAAATTAATTGGGGAATTTCAAAAGATCTCTCGAAGTTCTCGGCAACAAAGCAAAACAAATTTATTCGATTGCTCGATTACTCGATTGCCCGATTTCTTGAAATATCAAGCTTTTATCGATAGATACATTTTCCCTTTCGACCGGCAACCTCGCCGAATGGCGGGTTTTTCAAATGCTAATATTTATCAGCTAGCCTGTGGCAATATGGGTCGGAATCGAGAATATATTTAAGAAAAATACCGATTTCGAGAGAATCATTAAATAGTTTTTTAAGCCCCGACTCAAGGAGGTGGAGAGGGGGCTGGTGTCCACCAAAACCAAATAAATTGGTATTTTATTTGGTGGTTTCCACCCTCTTTGATCTAGAGCCTAGGCTAACTACTAATATTAATAATTTTATTCATTTATTGTTGCTCAGAAATTATGGCCCGCAGTGCTGCCACTTTTCTGCCGCCCCAAAAAAGTTATCGAATGCTGCCCAGCTCTGTCCGTTATCGAAGGCCCCCCAGCTCTTATTTTTGTTTACTTCTCATATTTTCAACTTTTAAGAAAAGAAGCCCTATTTTTGTTCAGGAAAAAGTATAAATTAATTAATTGGACAACATGGGCGCCTGTTTTTCATGCTGCGGCCAGAGCGCCGAGGAGACTAATCTGATGCCCTCGCCTGTGAGTCGCAATAGAGTGTAGAAAAAGCTGTAAAAATAAACTAAAAACTATGCTTTCTTTCTAGGAGGAGCGCCGGCAGCAGCAACTGGACGCGGCGGAGAAGCGTCGCCAGGAGAACGAGCAGCGTGGCATCAAGAATCCGGAGAGCGTACGTCGCCAGCAACAGAGGGCAGAGGAGCTGCAGCGACGCGAAGAAGAAGCCGCCCGTCAGGGTCAGGGACAGGCCAACCTGAGGGTGATTCACCTACCTTTATTTGCTCCAAAAATAGCCCCAATTAACCCCTCTTCTACTTGCAGTGGCAAACGAGCTAAGATCCAAGGGACTAACTCCTCCGTTTTTTGTACTTGACTCCAACCTGTTTCCTGATCTTTTTGTACTTGTAACTTGTCTTTGTTATGGCCACCTGGATGCACCGTCTCAGGGTTTTTCAGCCAGCGACCAAAAATGTACAACCAAAAAATAAAAACACACCAAATTGTTATCAGTGAATAATGATTCGTGGCGGGATTAGTCTAACTAATTCCAAGAATCTAAAATCTACATATGCATCTCTCGGTATTTGTTAATTGCTCGTCATTTCTGTTGTTTATTAAACTGTATTTTATGCTGTACATAGCAATTGTATTGGATAATAAAGACCGTTTATAAATCTAAATAATACTTTGACGATCGGATTTTAAAAACTAATTAAATCTAGAGGCCTCATGCTAAAACTGTTCAATATTTTTAAAAATGACAACTTAAAAATTCTGAAAATAATGTAAATATTCAAATTGTCCTTCTAGGTTACAAATTACAAAGCACCAACCATGTTTTTATTATTAGTATGTAAGTTTATCCTAGGATTATATTCAATACTTGTATTATTTTAAAAAAGTTTCAATTAAAACGCAATTTTATTTAAAAATTTCTTTAAAAACCAGTTTTTAGTATGCTTTTGCGTTATTTTTACCAGACTTTCCCCGCTCCACCTGGCCACACTGTTCCGTGGGGGGGCGGGTGATGCCAAAAGGGGGTGGGTAGACTGTTGATTGCATTTAATGGCTGTCCAAGGTCTTCAGATGATTAAAACTCACCAATTTACCGACAATCTCTTATACGTAAACAACCGTTTATAAATCCATCATCCGCTCACTGTTTACACCCGCTTTAACAACCCTTATCAGCTCTCTATTTGAGGCTATTATTCCCGGTCCCGTCGTCTCTGATAACATGGTTATCTCTCCGTGTGACTCGTCGTAGGCCCAGCAGGCAGCTTCGTTCGCTCATTGATTGGCGGTCAGTCGTCGCGGTTACTCCAGCTCCAGCTCCTCCTCCCACGTGAAACCACAGAAAAGATGTCCACTTCAGGTTCCAATGCCAAGCGGGTTCTGTCCATCCAGAGTCATGTGGTCCATGGCTATGTGGGCAACAAGGTGGCCACCTATCCCCTGCAGGTAAGCTTTTTAGCCCACATTGATGTCTTGGCTATGTCAAACGGCTATCTTTTTCATCCATTAGCTACTGGGCTTCGATGTGGACCCACTCAACTCGGTGCAGTTTTCCAATCACACGGGCTACAAGAGCTTCAAGGGACCCGTTTCCAACGAGAAGGAATTGGGTAAGGTCAAAAAATAAACTAATAAAAGTTATCAAGACTATAACGCTCACCCATTGCAGCCACAATTTTCGAGGGTCTGGAGGAGAACGAACTGCTGCCACAGTACTCTCACCTGCTGACAGGTTATATCGGAAATCCCCTGTTCCTGCGCCAGGTGGGCATCATTGTGCAGAAACTGCGCCAGGCTAATCCCAAACTGGTCTACGTCTGCGATCCCGTGATGGGCGACAACGGGCAGCTGTATGTACCCAAGGAGCTGCTGCCCGTGTATCGTGATGAAATTATTCCCCTGGCGGACATCATCACGCCCAACCAGTACGAGGTGGAACTCCTCACAGAGAAGGAGGTGCGCAGCGAGGCTGCCGTTTGGGAGGCAATGGATTGGTTCCACAAGCGCGGCATCAAGACGGTGGTCATTTCCAGCAGCGATCTTGGCCAACCGGGCGTACTGCGCGCCTTCCTCAGCCAGCTGGATGGTCCCCGTCTGGCCATCGATATACCCAAGCAGGGTGGCAAGGATCTGGTCTTTACCGGCACCGGTGATCTCTTCGCCTCGCTCTTCCTGGCCCACAGCCATGAAAGCAGCGATGTCGCCGCCGTCTTTGAAAAGACCATTGCCAGTCTCCAAGCGGTGATCAAGCGCACGGTGGCGGCATTGCCCAATGGAGGAAACGGTCCAGTGAAGGCCACTGAAAGGGAGCTGAGGCTAGTGCAGTCCAAGGCGGAGATTGAACAGCCCCAGGTAGTGCTCAGGGCGCAGCGACTTAACTAGAAAGGAAGAGCACGAGCACAGGCCCGGGTCAACGATTACCTTAATTATAGTACATATTATACTTGTTCACGGACAATAATCTTTTGATACCTTGAGATCAGCATTGTTATAGGAAAATATACATATTAACATTATAAATCAAAAAATGAAAAGTAAACTCACCATAAACATGCTCTTTGATACCTTAAGTTCAACATTTTATACGCATGATTATAGCAATTACTTATACAAATATACAAATCAAAGTGTCAGCTATTAATTTCGAGTACATTTCCCCCTGTTGACATCTCAAAAGAGCCACTCACCGTCGACACGGTTCTTGCCCTTGGCAGCCAGGTGCGCCGGCCTATAAAAAGACTCTCAACAATCCCCAGAAATAGCAAACAGTTGAGATACTACAATGTGGCTGCTCGAGGTAATCTTTATTGCCTGTCTGGCGGCGGCCTCCGTGAGCGGAGCCGCGGGGGAAGTTAAGCTCCCCACGGAGCAGGCCTTTGTGCCCCGCTATACGCCCGAGAGCAAGCGTCAGGATCTGGATTTACCCGCCTCGGGGCAGAGCCTGGAAGAGCAGCAGCAACTCAGACCTCCTGTGGCAGGCGACAAAAAACCTTGGCGGCGACGCGTGGACTACGGTTACGATGGCGTTTCTACGGCTGCCTGGTCAGCGGCTCCCTCGCCACCGGCCGCCATCCTGTCCATTCTAAATCCCCTGCTGGCTCCTGGTTTGCTCCTGCTAGGCGTTAATTTGGGCGCCCTGCTCTACATGCTGCTGGGACTTTTAGGCCTGGCTCCGCATCGTAGCAGCAGCAGGAGTGGCAGCATTTCCCAGGCCTGGCCAACTCACAGCGATGAGATCCTCTACAGACACAATCTAGGTGAGGGGGGCAAGGAAACGGCTGTATATTTTTAAATAAAGAGCGTAAAACGCTCAGCATTTTCTTTGAACTTATCAGAAAAATAAACTTGAGAAAAACATACAAAAATAAAATCAAAATGAAAAAGTTTCGGGTCAAAAAAGAACGAAAAGATAGAACTGGTGCTTGGTTCGATTTGGGGCTAGTGTACTATCTATATCTATATAGTTATAGCTATGGTTAATTTAATCATGAATCTGCCTGACTGGATTCATTTACTTCTTCAGCCGAAAAGAGGCTGCTCGATTGAATTTGACCAAGGGCGCTTCTTTACTCGCCGATCCCAAGGGTTTTCGCGTCAGCTTCGAGGTGCCAGCAACGGCTGTGAATAAAAATAAGAATTATAATCGAAGAGTTTAGACATTAAACTTCTCTGTATAACTCACCCTTGGCCACCAGCACTCGCGGACTTTTGCGCACATGGTTGGCATTATATTTAACGTTCTCCTTGGCCAGCGAAGCCGCCGCCAGCGTTCGCTTCAGGCCCTGGGTGGTGAAGTGATTAGAGTTGAGGAGAACTGCAAAATAAACAAATGTTAATTATAATACTTGTTTATATTTTGAACTGCTACAAATTCCTACCCTTTTTGATCTTCTCGCTGTCGCCGCGTACGTTTTGGTCGGTCATCATCTCGCAGAACGTCAGCTTGTGGGCATTTTTGGGCTTGGTGACCGTCGACGTCAGAGGCTTCTTGGTTACTGAGCTGGCGGGGGCTACGACCTGTGTCTCGTTGAGATTGCGCGGCCTCTTGAATGTCATGTGCAGGTCTTCGCCCTCCGATTCTATCACCTGGCTATCGAACTCCTCCAAACTCAGGTGGAGATCATCGTCATCGCTATGGACGGGCTGACGCAGTCGCTTCCTGGCGCTGGACGTCAAGCTGCTGGAGGCGACAGCCTCATCCTCATCTTCTTCCTCCTTTGCCGCTAACCCGTCCAGCAGGCGATCGTTCACCGCCAGGGAGTCCATCTCTGCCATCTTCGTGTTGGCCTCTGATTCGGCGAAGCGCATCTTGCGCTGCAACCGATCATATACTGCCTGGATATCCGGCGTTAGCTTGCTGCCATCCTCCAGGCGGTCGTACATCTGGTTGAGGACTTCACAGGCGGCACGGAAGGATTTGCGCAACAGGTCCGAGTTCTCCACCAGCTCCTGGTTAATGGCGCTCACGTGGCTGTTGAATTGGTTCTGCTTGGCCAGCTGCAGCTCGAGATCCTTGTACTTGACGTACACGATGAGGATCTGGTAGGCCTTCGACTTGTTTACCTCGCGCTTCAAGCTCTCGAGGTCCTGGTAGGCGCACTCCATCTTGGACCGCCACACAGGCAGCTCATCCTTGTATTTGTCGTTCTGGCTGGTCAGCAGGCTCATGTAGTTGGCAAAGCGACGGAAGTCCTGGAAGATACAACACAAATTATTTAAACAAGGAATTAAATATTTTAATTTGTTTAACTTTCAAAAAGTCCGCCATAAAAAGCATTTTTTGTGATTTTTTTTACAACGAGTTGGCAGTCCCCTTACTCAACAGCTGTGGCGCTGCCCCCTCTCAGTCGCATTTAATAAACAAAATAATTTAAAATAAAATAAATCCCACATAATGCTACGAAATACGTTGCATTTAGCCTCTCTGGGTGTGCGCCAAGCCCGAGTGGCCAATTTTCTGCCAGGATTCACTCAATTACTCCAAAAGCAGCCACTGAAGGCCGCAAGCCAGCAAATAGCGCGCGATTATGCAAAAAGCAAGGACAAAAAGAGGGAAAAGGGCGGCAAGGGCGGAGGAGGAAAGGCCGCCAAGGTGGAAATCAACGAGCAGCAGCTTCGCGAGATCCTTAACTTCGATGGCCTCAACTCGCAGATGCAAAAGAATCTCCTTCAAATGAAGGAGGACTTTGTAAAGCACCTGTCCCTGCGCTCCACCAGCGGCGCCATCGATACGCTGCGCATCAAGGTCGATGGCCAGGAGCACGAGCTGCAGGAACTAGCACAGATTTCACGCAAAAATCCCAAGACCATCATTGTAAACATGATCGGGTTCCCGCAGACCATACCCGACGTGCTCAAGGCCATCGAAAAGAGCGGCATGAACCTGAACCCGCAGCAAGACGGCACCACACTGTTTATACCCATCCCCAAGGTGACCAAGGAGCATCGCGAGAACCTGTCCAAGAACGCCAAGGCTTTGTTTGTCAAGTACCGGGACGCGATTCGAGGTGTCCAGAACGAGCATATCCGGAAACTGAAAAACAAGCCCGAACTGGGCAAGGACGATGCCTTTGCTGCCCAGGCTCAGGTCACTGCCATTGCGGATCGCTTCATTTCGGAGGCGGACAAACTGTTGGCCAGCAAGCAGAAGGAGTTGCTGGGTGACTAGCACTTAAACTGAGACTGATCCCTGATAAACCCTTAATTGTTCCTCTAAAAAGCCTTTTTAAATTGTTAATAAATCATGAAATAGAGCACTCACCTCTTGGCACACTCGCTGGTCGAGGGACATTAGCTTCCTTAACTCTTCCAGCTCCTTCTTGAGCGTCTGCCGGTAGTTGATGTTCTTGATCTTGCTGCGCATGGCGAGGACATGCTCCTGCAGCTGGCGGGCTGTCGCATATACAGCGTCTATCTTTCTGTACCACGACTTGAGCTCCTGCGGATCGAAGCCACTGTTGCCGGCCCGCTCCAGCTGGGCTGCCTTGGTCTCCAGCGACTTGTTGCGCTCCTTCAGACGCTCATTCTCGGCCACCACCTCGTCGATCTTCTTCACATAGAACTCGGTGGGCATCTTCGATTTCAGCACGTTCTGCTTGAGCGTGGTGCGAATCTTCTTGGCCCGACTCGCGTACTTCAGTGTGTTGTAGGTGTCCTCGTAGGTGAGCGAGCTCATCGAGACGTTGGCCACCATCAGAGTGCGGCAATTGCCGCCCAGCGAGTCCTTCAGGATGCGTGTCAGGTTCGAGTCACGGTAGGGTATGTGCTTGAGTCCATCGGCCAGCTTGTTGATGCAATTGCCCAGCGACAGGAGACTCTTGTTGATGCTGGCGCCCTCCTTGAACCGCACCCCAATGCCCTTGGTGCTCGCCGCTCGCTCGCTACCCGCCAGATCGATCATGGATAGCTTTACGGTCCGTTTGGTGTCCGTCTTGCGCTCCGTGATGCGTATGTGCACCTGGAAGATAGCGTGCGAGCGAGAGCTCTCCGCATTCGCGTCGGTGGGATGCTGGGTGCGATGTGAGTTGCCCAGGGCCAGCATTCGCAGCAGCTCCTCGGCACTGTAGATGGGCGTGAGGCAGAGGCCGCTTACCACCACGCCGTTGGTGTCCTCGCGCAGTTTGAGAGGCCCGGACTTGGTCAACAGGTTCATCACCTGCTCGTTATACACCTCCAAATAGGAGACGCCCACATCGAACTTGCGCACGTCGCTCTGCGCCTGGATCTTCTCGAAGAGATCGCGCATGGTGAGAAAGGTCAAGCCGGGATGCTCCTCGCTGCCCAGCATAGTGAAGGTCTTGCCGGCTCCAGTGGCTCCATAAACGAACACCGAGCAGTTGTACCTAATCATTAAGATTCAAAGTTTAATGGAGTTTCAATACAGCGTTTAATGCTTTGCTCACCCAGCCAGCACCGCGTCGACCAGCGGCGCCGTGCACTCCTCAAATAGATCCTGATTGGTGTTGTCAATGTCGAAGACACGATCAAATTCCATGGTCAGCTTCTTGTTCATCCGCTTGGTAATGTCGCGATACTGCTGCTTGGCGCCCTGGAAGAAGAACTCGTCGTCCTCCTCGTCCGGATCAAAGAGGAGCGCCGACCGGTCCATCACCTTCACTATGCTCCTTTGCTTGTGCTCCAACTCCCGGGCATTGTACGGCCGGACGCGTACCGCCACCTTTATGTTCGTATGCTGTTCCGCCGGCATTTCCACTACTTCACTTCACTTGCTGACGCTTAATTTTTCCCCTTCTTTTCAGTTTGTTTTCGTTTCTTCCTTGCGAAATAGATCGTCGCTTTCGCGGCACAAATAATTTTTTCGTACAGCCTGAAATGAACGTTGTTGTTTGAATCGAGGCTATCGGCGCGTGCGCTTTGGGGGCATCTTTATCCAATTCGCTTTTGTACGCTGGTTCCGAACTGTATTTTCAGGGCTGCTACTGGAGATCGATAGTTTGACTAGGGATGCAAAGACAGCATGTAAAAATTAACGGAAATATGAGGTTGCTATTATGATTTCCAAAGAAATTATGAATAGAAAATGGCATTTTTCTCTAGATTTTATAATCAAATATATTTTATCAGCTAAAATGTGCAAATTACGCATATAAACGTAATAAATAACAGTCTAAAATCATGTTCTCAAACCCTTTATCGATACACAGATTTTCTACATTACTCAGATGGAAAACTACCATTTTATTGACAAAAAATATAAATTTTAACATGGTTGACAGTTTAAATGTTTTAAAATATATTGAACTTTTATAAATTATAGTTTATAAATGGTATTACTCATATATAAAAATACATTATGAATTACGTTTTAAGATTACGTTTTTGATTACTTTACGTTGTTCGATAACTCGTGTGTTCAGCAAAGTTTCCAACCCCTTTCAGGGTTGCCTTTTTCCGATTTCCCTTTTGCATTTTTGGTTTTCTGCCATCGCCACGGTCACACTGAAAAGAACCATTTTATTTAAAGTTTTTTTAAGGATCAGCACAAAAGCCAACAAAACCCGACACACAAATAACAGACCACAGAATGAGTGCAAAAGTATTATTCGCCTGCTCCAAGTGTTTCTCGCGCCACCCGTACGAGGAGCTCTCCTCCGGCCAGCAGCTATGCAAGGTGAAAAAGCAGCAGCAAAAAAATGCAAAAGAGAAAAACCACCGACGACGACCTGACACTTGAAACAATAAAATAACGCCGACAAACAAAATGCAATATCTCTGCTTGCTGGCTGGCTGTTAGTGTGTGTTTGTTTGTTCGTTCACATCCCTGACGAGCGAAAAATATATCTAAATGACGCGGCGCTGCTGCTGCTGTGCGAAAACTTGCTGCGCAAATCGGGTGAAAATGCACGGTTGCAAGAAGAAGAACAGGGCAGAGGCAGGCGTCGCGTCTGTCCGGAGCATTTAAACAAAAACAAACGCACAAAAGCCAAGCTGGGAATCAAACTAAAAGAGAAAAGCTAACAATGATTCATTTTCGCAGGGCTGCCGTGGATCTACCTCAGTTGTTAAATGTACTTACTGCCGCTCGGAGTTCCAACCCGCCACGTAAGTACCAAGCCGCACATAAAGCCTCTATATCTGAACTATACCAGCTACCGTGTTCCACAGCAACAGCAACAAATCACAGAGTGCCTGCAAGAAGTGCGAACACTACCTGGGGAAGTACGGCAAGCCCAGTCCCTGCGAATGCTGCAAGATTGTGGCCGCCTTTGGCAGCTCCAAGTGCATGCGGTAAGTTTAAACCAAGAGCAAGACCACGACCAAGATCTCGTTTAGTAGAGCGTGTAACTTGAATGCACAATATGCGCAGAAGCTTCTGTGAAACCTATGTATATGTTCCCTTTTGTATTACCCGTAATTGTGCCTTCAAAGTACCTGGCCCCCTTTGATAAAGTAGACTCCTTGCTCCCTCCCCAAAAAAACAAACATATTTCCAGGAAAACAACAACAACAACGTCTCTTATGAACGCAAAACATTTTTCTTCTTCTCTTTTTTTGTGCCTGGCAAAACCAAAACCCCGAAACCGAAAACGATTACGAATGAATACCCCACAAATTCGCACTGTCTTACTTGCCGATCCGTATGTAGATGCGCCAGCTACGAGGCGAAGTATGGACCGCCGGTGCAGTGCGATGAATGCAAGCTGCGATCGGCCTTTGACAGGCGGGATGAGAACAAAAAGGTCAGCCTCAAAAGTATACACACGCAAAGAGCAGCCGCCGAAGGAAGCAGACAGCCAGACTGCCAGCCACCCTTAATGTTAAATAGAAAGAAAAAAACCCTAAAATTAAGCCAAATAAATGTAGAAACTTGTTGTGGGTCAACTGTACCCCTGCAGATATACACAACGATATAGATCGCGCGCGATTCCCAGAATCATGTACTTGCGTTCATAAGAGACCAGATTACCACCTAAGCCTTTTTCTGTGTAACCCAAACTGACCATAAAATGTATCTTCTACCTCTTTTTTTTCTCTCCAAAAGGTCAATGGCAAACTGCTCTGCTGGCTGTGTACCTGCGCCTACAAGCGTGCCCTGCTGAAGGCACAACAGGATGGCCGAATACCCATGTCGAAAAAGCGGCCGCACGAGAAGTCCTCGTCCTCGCACAGAGACAACAGCTCAGCGGCCAAGAAGCCGTCGCGCAGCGAGCTGGGCAAGAGCGGCAGCGGCGGCGGCAACAGCAGCTCCGGCGTGAATGCAGTTAGCGGGGCCGGGTTAGATTTGCCCGACAAGATATCGCGCGGTAATGGTGGGAACGGAACCATCGCAGCACCCGCTGCCATCACCGTGGACACCAATTCGTCGGATCATGTGGTGGCTATTACATACCTAAAGGAGCGCATAGCCAGTCTGGAGAAGCGCTTGAATCAAAAAGACAAGGAACTGCTGGAGAAGGACAAGCAGGTGGGTGGCCATACCCATGACCCTCTACTGGCAATAGTTTCATCTCTCTTTTTCTTTCAGCTAACCGAACTGAAGGGCAAGAACTTTGAGAAGGAAAACGATATGCGCAACCGGCTGAAGGAGGTAGAGCGCCTGCATGACATGAAGGTGGATAACCTGAACCGAAAGATCTCCAGTCTGCTCAAGGATCTGGCCACGCTGAAGAAGAGCAGCAAAGGCAAGGGCAGCAGCAGCGGCCTCAGCAAGGCCGAGAAGGAGGCCATCAAGCGGGAGAATCTTTCGCCCAAGGAGGAGCTACTCACGGCGGCACCAGTGCCGGCGGAGAAGCAGCAGATCAAACAGTCACCTTCGGAGCCGGCTGATCTGGACAAGGATGAGAAGAGTCGTGATCGTGACGAAGAACGCAGCGAGCCAGAAGATCGGGCCAGTGTGCGATCGCGTTCCGCCTCCAGCAGCCCCACGCCCTCGTCCAACTGAGAGGGGCTGCCGCTGCTCCGCCTAGTTTTTCGCTATACAAATTTATATTTTTGTACTTTTGCTTTAATTGTAATATAGTTTTACAAGATTGTTTCATATCACTCTTTTTTATGTCTCCCTCCTCTACTCCTTCCTTCCTCCGTGTTCCCTTTGTAATCAGTTTAGAAAATGTAATTTGATAGGCTCAACTTAACGAATTCTTCTTTAGTTTAATTCAACGATGGAGAACAACATAGAAACCAAGAACAAGCATTGTTTACATTATAAGAAATATATAAAAGTTGGGAAAGATAAAGATTCCAGTATGGTTGGTATTTCAACAGTCGTATATATTTACTACTACTAAAAGGTGTAACAATAATGACTTGCGAGCTCCGCTAGTGCGGCTTGGGCTTGTGCCCGTCCACGTAAAAGTTCCTGGTGGCCTTGGGAAGCTCCAATTCCATGCCCTCCATGCTCTTGTCGAGCAGTATCTGGCAGCCGAGGCGGGAGTTTTCGCGCAGGAACGGTGCCATGTCCAGCAGATCGTCTTCCTTCTCCTCCGCCTCGTTCAGCTTTTCCAGGAAGTCATGATGGACATACACATGGCAGGTGGTGCAGGCCAGGGAGGCCTCGCAGGCGCCCTCCATCTCGATACCGTGGCGATGGGCCAAATACAAGACATTGTCGCCCACCTTGCCCTGGACCTTGGTGCGTTTGCCGTCCTTGTCCACATAGGTGATGTTTACACTGGATTTTAAGGGGTTTCTTTAGTGATTTGTTGAGGATTTTCCTGGCTTAACTCACATTTCCTCGGGGGACTTGGGATCCTGCCACTCGTACTCGCCATGCCGCCGCGCTGCGAATTTCATAATATCAATGGGGATTTTCCGCTTACAATAATCAGCAGTGATTCCAACATTCCGCCGGCTCTTCCCATCATCATTCCATACTCACGTATGCTGGTGTGCAGCAGGTGTGCATTGATAGCAGGTGTGTTGAGCGCGGGCTTGGCAATCTGTTTACTAATTAATTTGCAGGAATTACGAACTCCGGACCGCCGTAGAAGTAAACAAATCATTTTTTTGAGGTTACAGAGTGTCTAGCTAGAGATGGGAACCTGTTACATATGTGTCACGGGTTATCAGTGATTACAATTGAATTACAATTAAAACGGGGAAATATGAATATTTTCTATAGCAATTATATAAATTATAAGATTTGGTTTAGTTCTTGTCATTTCTTTCATGCTGTTTTATTCATTTTAAAACTTTAATTTTATTTATATTTTGGTGAAACCGTTACTGAAAGCTATTGATATCAAAGATCTATCGGTGCTAAAGCTGGAAATCGATTTATTTCCAGCCCTGACTAAAAGCTATCGACAGCTATGCTTTTGGCGGGCTTTCATTTAAAATTCAAGACGTTGGGGGGATTGTTTCTCTGGGAAAAGGCTGGAGATAAAGCTCTCTTAAGTATGATTGACATCTGGGGACCTTTTTTAAATATGCACAGCTTGGGATCCCGCATAATTGAATAAGGGGAAGCAACAGTATTAAACATATGTACACCGTTAGCTTATCACAAGGAATTTTATACATTTCAGACTGTAATTTGTAATATATTCAGATATTAGAAAAGTGACAACTAAAATAATTCTTGTTAAGCAAAAGCTTTAGCTTAAGGCTATAAATACCCATTTAAATAATATTTAGGTCAAATTCACTTCAATCCCGTCGATCCCTTTGATTAAATCAAAGACCCAACAATTACTGAGACATTCATGTTCCTTTATTAATACTTGATTTCGATTAGTCTTAAATTTGAATTGGACATTAAAATGTTAATTAATTAGGCTAATAAATAAATTAATAAATATATAGTACGATGTGTGCGTAATTTCGTGACATTTTTGAGTGCAACGATAAACGAGAGTCTTGGGGAATCACTTGGCTGCAAAGACTGCAAATTTGGGATGTCTTGGATACTGGATTTTAGATTTACTTGGCCTCCGAAGCCGAAGCGGAAGCTGGCGAAGCTCCAGACTCCTTGTGCCCATTGCCGTTCTGGAAGAGATCCGAGGGACCCACATGCTTGATGGGAATTACCCGTTCCTTTGGCTCCTCCTTGGCGGCCAGAGGAGGCACCGTTATATTGAGCACTCCATCATCAGTCAAAGTGGAGGCAATGGCATCCGCATCAAACTCCTTGGGCAGAGGATAGCGACGGATAAAGTGGCGGGACACATGGCCGTGCTCATCCTCCCGCTCCTCGTGCTTGCCCTCGACCACGATGAAATCGTTGACCAGTTTAACGGTCAGCTCCTCCGGTTGGAATAGTCCGACGTCCAGATGGACCTCGAAGTTGCCCTGCTTGTCCCGGCCACCACTGCCGCCCAGAGCGGCCAGCTCGCCGCTCCGCTTCTTGGCCACCAAATGATGGGCATGGGCTCCCATCCGGGCAATCAGTCCCAGAGTGTGCAGATCCAGCTCATGATGCTGGCGCGAATGGAGCCGCCGGTACAGACGGTTTGGGAACATGTCGTGCCCATAGTACATGGAGTCCGGAGAGTCCAGGTTCAAGACAAACGGAATATCTGGCATTTTTCTTGAGTCCTCTTTTTGTATTCTGTATCTGGCGGAAGTTCGATGAACCGACGACCTGCTTTCCTTTTCACAAAACCTTAGCCAGGGGTTGATTTGCCAGCGGGGTGGAGGTGGAGGTTTTACTGTCCGAACTGCACTTTCACCTTGACTTTTCCAACTCGAATGTGGAGTTTAACTGACTGGCTTCACCCTTTTATAGACACTGGCTCCGTTCTGGCAGAGCTTTCCCCCACGAAGGAAGCTTTTCTGGAGCAACAAATGGGACGGACAGTAGCTGGTTTGGAAGATTCTGGGGCGACAACTGGGAACCTTCTGGCGGCAAAGCTTTCGGAGATGTGCGTCGCTGGCTAAACCGCAGACAGCATTCGAATTTGATCTGTTTAGCCTAGACAGTGGAGACTCTTTATATTAGATCGAAAGGTTATTTGTAATCTTAACTTTTTTCAAACTAATTGAATAAATATGACATTTTTTTAGAAAGAATTTTTATTAGAAACCCTATTTAAATCCCTTAAAATTCGGTGGCTAAAGGTAAGGGTAAAGGTTATAATAATAAAACATGACATTAAACCAATCTCATATTAGGTTTCTCACCTGTAGAGCATATAGCATGCTGAGTCTGACAAATCTTATTTAAAATTTAAAGTGAAATCGGATCGAGGGGCCCCCCGCCCAAACTTGGCGCCTCATCAAGCGAAAAATTAGCGGAATCTCCAGCGCCGACGTCGAGGAAACTGACAGAGCAAACAAGGCGACACCTCAAAAATCAGAATGCGATAAGCCGCCGTAGGTGGAGGTGCAAACAAACCCGAAAACCCGAGCCCCATAAATGTATCCACTGGGGCCGGCCGGCAAGTCAGTTGTGATTTAGCTACCGATTCAGGTGAACTGCGTGCTCTAACGTCTAGAAATCCACAATGGCCACATACGAGCAGGTTAAGGATGTGCCCAACCATCCGGAGATCTATTTGATCGATGTCCGGCGGCCGGATGAGCTAAAGCAGACGGGCACAATTCCAGCCAGCATCAATATACCCCGTAAATTGTAATTTGTTTACATTCAATAATTATTTTACTAATAATACATTACTTTCTCTTTTAGTGGATGAACTGGAGAGGGCTTTGAACCTAGATGGAGCTGCATTCAAGAGCAAATATGGCCGAACTAAGCCGGAAAAAGGAGCAAAGATTATATTTAGCTGTCGGTCGGGTAATCGGGTTTTGGAGGCCGAGAAAATTGCCAAGGGACTGGGCTTTTCCAAGTGAGTTTTCTCCTGAATGCTTAAAAATTTCTGCTAAATAATTATAATAAATAACAATTCCTAGTGTGGTGATCTACAAGGGCTCCTGGAATGAGTGGGCCCAAAGGGAGGGTCTCTAAGGACTTCGACTTATAATTTGTTTGATTTGAAATTATAATATTATTAGTAAAATGGGTTATGGAATAAATAAATACTTTCTTATTGGCCTTAAAAACCCTGTAAACTACGCCCATGGATAGCAATACAGAGAAACACAAACACACGCTTATCACATCCAGACACAGACACTCTCTCCTCCACCACCCACTCTAGGTTTCTCGCTCCCCCTCACTAGCTTTAAAGCGCTCTCTTCGTCGCCATAAAAAACCTGACCTGCCCGAAGGCGAAAAGAGAATTTTAGCAGGCAAACAAAAAATGTAAATAAACGCTGAGAGTGCGCGAAACTTCTACAAATTTCTATAAGTATTCTATAAGTCAGATATAGCAACCCCCAGATAAATGCCATTGCCCGATTTCAGCCAAAGCGGAAAATTGCATCAGCTAAGGGCGAAGAAAGTTCGAGAGAGAGCCAGTTAGTTCTCTCTCTTGACAAAACAGTATAAATAGCAGCCGGGAAAGCGCCCGCTCTCAGTTCAAAAAAAACCAAACAAAAGACAACTTGCTAAAAACAAACAAATAAGCTAAAATTTCATCAATTTGAGAAGAAATTACAAAGAATAAAAATATTAAATATTGCACCAAATAAATAGAATTTTACAAAGTCAAACTAAGCCTAAGAAACAGAAAACAAGGTTGAAAATATATTTATAAACTAAAAGGTAAGATAAATTAACTAATTTTAAAATTTTAATTAAATAATACCTAATTACCTTTTTTTTTAATTTCTAATCTCCCACAGAAATATATTCATATAAAAAAAATCACTATGCGTTCCCTGCCCATGTTTTTCCGCATGGCCGAGGAGATGTCCCGGATGCCCCGACTCACCTCGCCTTTCCATGCCTTCTTCCACGAGCCGCCCGTATGGAGTGTGGCTCTGCCGCGGAACTGGCAGCAAATTGCCCGCTGGCAGGAGCAGGAGTTCGCCCCGCCGGCCACCGTCACCAAGGAGGGATACAAGCTCACCCTGGACGTCAAGGACTACGGTGAACTCAACGTCAAGGTGCTTGACGAGAGCGTTGTTCTGGTGGAGGGCAAGTCAGAGCAGCAGGAGAGCGACCAAGGAGGTTACAGCTCTAGGCATTTCCTCCGGCGCTTCGTTCTGCCGGAGGGTTACGAGGCTGACAAGATCACATCCAGCTTGAGCAGTGACGGCGTCCTCACTATCAATGTGCCCAATCCGCCAGCGGTGCAGGAGGCACTTAAGGAACGTGTGGTCCCCATTGAGCAGACTGGAGAGCCGGCCAAGAAAAGCGCTGCACAAGCGGAGGAGTCCATTGAGAAGTGAACTGGAGATGGACACGGTGTATTGACTGAAGTGTAACCATTGCTAGTGAACCCCATAGTGATTATGTATTGCTAATTCCGAAAGGAGAGTCTCAGAATTCATTATTGAAAAAAAAAAATTGTTTTAAAATCCTTACCGGTTTCTGTAGCACCTTTGATACATTGAAATCAATTAAGCAAATATTTTTTTAATGTTTTATTTTAAAATATATTTAGAAAAAATAAATGTTAAATATGAACTATTCCTGAACAGCATATTTGCGTTAATTACTGAACTCAGGAGGGGGGAAATATTATAATAATAATATCGTTATTTAAATCTAAAATTAAAAATATTTAATATTATTTGGAATCTAGTTTTTTGGAAGGGTATACTAGCCCTCTTTTGATACATAATACAATGAAATTCAAACTTAGTAATTTTTTTTTAGGACAGGAGGTTTCTCGATGCGTTTTGAATTAAAATTTCCTTGACTAATAGTAATAGGGATACGAAATTATAAGTTTAACAAAAGGAAATTGTACGGAAAGTAAACAACACATATCCCTATCTAAGAACATAAATGTAAAATTATTATTATTACACATTAAAAGAAAAATTAAAATAAAATAAATATAAAAAAATAAATGAACAATAAAGTTCTCAAATATGACACGGTCTTTCAATACCTATGAAAAACATGCATTCAATTGTCTTAAAAATATACATACATAATTACCAAAAATATTAGAAAGTAAAGCAGAAAACAGCTTTCTCTACCTAGGAAAATACTCATAATAAACAAATAAAAATATGTACTTTCGTTTTTATGCATTTTCGAATGGCACCTTGGCCCCAGCTGCTACCTTTTCCGCTTCCTTCCTTGGACGCCGTGACGTAGCCAGTTGACGCGGTTCCAACTAGCCATACAACATCGGCGCTGGCCTCGCCTTTGCCACTGCACTTGACCGATCCGTTGATTCGTTTCGATTCCGCCCCGATGCACCTCGTCCGGATGAGTCATCCTCGTCGTCTGTGCCATCCGCATCGCCGCCGCATCGTCCGAGGGCAGTTGGTCATCTATAAAAGAGCTGACGGCGGCGGCGACAAATTTTATAAGAATTTCGGACTCGCTAGCAAACGAATCGCAGCCTCAATCCCGGCCAGAAATGTCACTAGTGCCCACAACATATCGCGATCTGTCGCGCGAGTTGGACCGACCTCGTCCGCTCTACCAGCCACCGTACGACTTCCAGCTGTATCCCTATCTCTGGGACGATCCACGGGTCTGGTGGCCAGCCAGTCACAGCAGCCGGAGTGACTTGCTCCGTCCATTGGACGAACTGGTGTCGCGTCGGGTGCGCAACCAGTTGATCCAGTCTACGCCTTACGAGTGGTCCCATCCCATGCGGTGGGACAACTACTACTCCGGCGAGCGGGTGCATGTGGACGAGAAGGGCTTCCGGATTGACATCGATGTGCGGCAGTTCCATCCGCACGAGATCGTGGTAAAGACCAACGATGACTACATCATTGTCCAGGGCAACCACAATCGAAGGAACGAGGGCTCCAATGGTCTGGTGGAGCGGCACTTTGTGCGCAAGTATCTCCTGCCACGCGGCTACAATGCCAACGAGGTGATCTCGGACATATCCAGCGATGGAATCCTTACCATCAAGGCGCCGCCACCGCCACCGGCCAAGTACTATACGCCTGGTGAACGCCTCGTCCGTGTCCACGAGACCGGAAAGCTGGCCCTGCCCTGGAAGTAGATCGGTGGATGGATCCCCGCAAGAAACAGTTTCCCAAGGTTAACTATTTTCGGACAGCAAGCCAAGTGCAGCCGAACATTTGAATTGGATTCAAACATAAATAAAAATACAAAATGTACGAGTACGAGTGTAGGTAAAATATAGTATAAAATGCGCAATAAATATTTGGTATAAAGAAGGAGGATCGGCCCGTTGGGTTTCTATTTACATATATGTATCTCGTCGCGCCCAAATGCAGGCGTCAATGCTATAGGTGGGAAAAATATGTACTTATTTCGGTAATATTATTTCCTCATTCGATCAATTTATAATGCTATAAATTATAATTAATGAAACGATTTGAAGGTTTATTTCAGGCACTATTTAGTGGTCACAAAAATGAAGCTGTTTTAAAATATAAATTTATTCAATGAACACAACTCTTATAAGGATAACATACATTATTAACAACAAAAAGGGGATATTTTTTAAAATTCTTAGTAAAATCCGGATTGATTCCCGTATCTTTATAGTAACAAGACATTACAAAAGGGACCTTTACTACTTGATGCGCTCCTTCGAATACAAAATATTTCCTTAATAACCAAGACTACTGCCAAGTCCTAAATATTAAACAAAAATCAATACATAGAGAAAGACTCCCACATTTCCAAAATAAATAATACCACAGTTAATTACATTTGCCACACCAGGTGAACAATATATTTTAATAAGTTAATTCTCAAGTCTTTAGCTCATTACAAAATGCCAGGCAATAAATAAGGAAGAGATACAGATGCAGGGAATGATGGGGTTAACTTCAAATGGGAATACAATATTTGTGATGATGATAACGTTGATCTCCTCTACTTGGCGTTGCCATTGGCGGAACCATTCTCCTTGCCCTTCTCCTCGGTGGTGTTTGCCTTGATGTTGAGATGAGCCGGTCCCACCTGCTGGATCTGGATGACGCGCTCCTTGGTCTTATCCTCGATGGCCTGCGGCTTGGGGATGCTGACAGTGAGGACGCCATCCGAAGAGAGTTGTGAGACGACCTGTTCCGGCTTATAGCCCTCGGGCACCTTGTAGCGGCGCACAAAGTGGCGCATGATGTGGCCATGGTCGTCCTGGCGCTCCTCGTGCTTGCCCTCGACCAGGATGGAGTTGTCCACGACCTTTACATTGAGCTCACTGGGCTTGAATTGGGCCACGTCCATGCACACTTGGAAGCCGTCCTTGCCCACATGAGTGGCGGCCGGCCAATGGATGTCATTGTTCTTGGACATCTCACGGCGCAGAGCCATCACCTGGCCAGCGGGAGAAGCGTGACACAAGGGTGAGGCGCAGGGGCAGCCGTTGATCGAGCGGCGATTAGGGGCCACGCCTGAGAGGGGCTGGAGGAGGCGCGAGTGCGGGTGCATGCCCAGGCCAAACTCGTACATGGGGCCGCGCGGCTCCTGGAGTTCGTCCACCAGCGAAAGAAGAGTCGAAAGCGCCATTTTTTCTTTAGTTTTTTCTTCTTATTTAGGTTAGGTTAAAGTGACTTTTTATTCTTCTTTGGGTTTCTTCCTTTTTCTGAGGTTAGGTTGATTGAACTTTGTGACTGCGTTTCACTTCCTGAATATTCTTTTTAAGTTGGCTAAATTGCCTTTTTGCGTGGAGATGTTAACGTTTCGATTTTTTAAACACGAATTCCGTGCTCTTTCAAGTTTGCGGCTGCTTTTATACCTCCCAACTGCTCTTCTAGAAGCATCCAGCAATTGCCAGGGTGTGCGTCAAAAAGAGAGTCACACGTAGAAAGAGAAGGTAAGAGAGAGACAGAAAGCGTATGTGTGTGATAAAGAGGGAATCAAGAGAGCGAGAGCGCCGAAACAAATACCAAGGAAAGAGTGAGAAGCAAAAATGCAAAATCGAAAGCCTGTGTGTGTGTGCGAACAAGAGAGCGCTGCCGGCAAAACAAAAACAACGCAAGTTTTCTTTATTTTATCCTCTTTATTGTTTAGTACATGTAATTTCTGTTTCTGGCTTTAAGTTTTACTGGAATACTTGTAGTTGTTGTCACATATGGTTTTAGGAAATCATACTTTTTCGTTATCTCAAGATCGTTTAGTAATTGAGTTCCTATTTACCGTAATTTCTAGTCTGCATTCGTGTGTGTGTGAAAAAGAAAAACATGAAACATTTATGGAGTAAAACGCACACATACTCGTGCAGGTTATTATTTTCTTATATCATTAATTTTATTTTTTATTTATTTCAGTCTTCACTTGGCCAACTCCTCGACTTTTGTGGCAGTGGCTCCGTTTTCGCCCTGGTTCTTCGCCTGGAGAATGGCCGCATCCACGGCGGCCAGCTCCTCTCCGCCTACCAAGGCTACCTTACCGGAGGACTTTTCCTCCTTGTCCGACTTCTCGTTATCACCTGGCGCTACCGGCGGCATCTCTACGTCCTCGACGGCATCTGGAACAGTAGCTGCTCCATTGCCATTATTCGAGGCCACGGCCACATCGTTGGCATTAGCGTCCTCCGACTTCGTTGGCTCTTCGGCGCCGCTGCTGCTCACCACGGCAGCCGGGGTGGGAGTAGGTGTCGGTACCGGTTCCTCTTTGGCAGCCTCTTCCTCCTCCTTCTTTTCGGCCACTTCCATGGACTCTGGTTCGTCAACGCCATTGTTGCCAGTGGAATCAGTGCTGGAATTGGAAGTGCTTTCCACTGCAGCAACAGCAGCAGCAGCCTCAGAAGAGAGCGAGGGAGAGGGAGCTGCAGTTGCCTCCGCCGACTCTGTCTCCGTCTCTGTCTCCTCCGGCCCGTTGCCGTTGCTCTCGGCGAGAGAGACCGAGAGCGAGGGAGTGGGTGTGGGAGCTGGGGCACTGGCTGCCCCTGCTGCCGACATTTGCACCGGCTGCTGCTGCTGCGCATCCCTCTGCTGCTGCTGATGGGAAATCTGCTGGATGTCGACCATGCGCTCTAGTCGTTCCACACCCGGCCTGGGGACGGGCGGCGGTGGCGGAGGCGCCTTCACCGTTAGGATGCCATCCGTGGACAGTGTTGAGTGGACCTCGGCAGGATCGTAGCCCCGGGGCAGCATGTACTTGCGGATGAAGTGGCGCGAGATCACGCCGTGCCCGTCCTCCTTCTCATCGTGCTGGCCCTCCACCACGATGCAGTCATTGATGGTTTTCACAGTCAGCTCACGGGCGGTGAACTGCTTGACGTTCATGCTCACCTGGAAGCCATTACGGTTCAGCACGGAGTAGGCGGAATTGGTCGGCTTCGGCTGCATACCGATTCCAACACCGCTTCCAGTTCCAGTTCCGACGTTCATTCCAGTGCTACCACTCTTCTCCGCGAGTTCCTTTTCCAGGTCCAGCAGGGACCGATTGCAGCAGATGGTCTTGGCTCCGGCCACCCGATACGGATGGTGGCGCTGCGTCGACGCCTGATGCTGCGGCTGCTGTTGCTGGTGCTGCTGCTGGCCCTTAATGGGCACCCACATCATGGCCCCACCCGAAATGCCGCCGACGGCCCCGCCTCGTCGACTTATATGTGGATGCATGTGTGACGCCGGCGAAGCGTCCAATGGATACACTCCAAAGCCCTCATCCACCTCCATGGACATGCTGCGATTGAAGTCATGCAGCTCCTCGGCCAAATCGAGTATAAAAGGTATTAGCGACATGTTTTCTTCTTTTCTTATTTTTTGCACAGTATTTTCAGTTTTTTCACTGGGGTTCCTTATTTTTTCAGCTGAAACTACTGGGGAATGCGATTAGTAGTAGTTGTATTTCTGGGAACCGGCGAACGATCCGTTCTGGCCTCCAACTGGACGTCGTTTGAGCCCTTATGGCTGAATGCCGACGCTTTTAAGCTGCTGTGCAGCGCTGAATGGAAATCGGACGTCGGCTGGAACTCGCAGTTCCGCCACCTTCCAGGCCACTGGCGACAGCAGCTCCCAGGCGAAGCTCACAGCCTGAAAAAAAAATAAAAACTTGGAAACTCTTCCCCGGAGAGCCGGCTAAAATGAAGAGGCTGAGAAGGATATTCCCGGATGCCAAGAGTGCCTCCTCCCAGGTAACTACTACTTGCTCCTGCTTTTCTTTTCCCAAGGCTCGCTAAGAACAAAGAAAGTACTCGTATTCGTACTCGTATTCCAGAAAACCAGACAAACTGCAGGGTAAACCGGCTTGGAACCGAGGGATACATATATGCATGTACGAAAAATAGACCCCAATCCTCTCCGCGACCGGCGAAGATGGCATCTCCCAGCCCAGTTCATGTGTAGCTTATATATATGCATCATGGAGTGCCGTATGTAAAGTGGTCGTGTTGCAGCTGAATTCCCATTGCCGGCGAGCGAACAGCTGAGAGTCTCGTGCCGGTTGCCGAGTCGCCGGCGCGTAGCAACTACAACAACAGCTGGCTGGAAGCTAACACCCGATAACTGGAGCCCCATCGAGACACCACCACACACACTGCCGGCATCGCGTAAACATGCGCAGTGTTAGCGTCTGAGCTGGGAGGCACATATATGTGGCTGGGATGATGGTTATACATGGGAGCACTTACATAGCCCCCGCTGCAACTGTGTGCGCGCAGCTGATGGCAGCAGGCAGAGACGGAGTAACCGGCTGAAAAGCTCAACAACATCCAGACGAGGGCCAGACAGTGGTGTGGAGTGGCATGGGTACTGGATTTAATGGGAGCAGCAGCGGCAAAAGTCCCCCCAAACACACTCCCTGCTGCAGTTCCTCAACATTTTGTGGGATAGAGACCCAAAACCTCCAGAGATGGCTGCGTATGTATATGTGCAATTCCTCGCAGTGGTAAAGCAAGTAGCAATACCTAAAGGGAAGAGATCCCATCGACCAGTCGCACATTATGTGTCCACCTTTCTAAATAGACAACTTCCATTGCGTTGGCGTTGGATTGTGTAAACTCAGGGTACTTTCATACATGGACTGGCTAACCAGGGAGGGGAGAACAAAAAAAAATAGGGCCATAAATAAAATGCTGATTATATAATGGACAAGAATCGAGTTCTATAAACAATATACTGTCATTTAAGCTTTTGGATGGGTAAACTCATATCTGTTTATAGTAATAGCATTGAAAAGTTATAAGCAAGTTTTAAGTTTATTTTTCACTGTATCTACAGTAAGTGACTGTCATTCATCAGAGTTGTTTCAATTTACCTATTTATTTTTAAAATTTACAATTCTTATCTCTTGTATTGGAATTGGCTAGAACGTACTCGACTTTTCCCTTTGTCTTTTCGAATTTTTATTTTTAGAAAAGCGATACTTGGAAGCTTATGTTTTATTTAAGCTTTTGCCCTTTTGTTTAAAGACTTTAATTAATTAAAATTATATTACAGGGTATCTTATAAATCCAACATGTTACTTAGTTTTTTAAATATGGTATATTAAGCTCAAACTATTTAAGAAAATTCCAGAAAACTCCAGAATTTCTCTATTTGTCTTGCCTTTAATTATGGCTTAATCTATGTTTAGTGCTTTCCCTGCTTAGGGATTACTTTCTTATATATTAATTAAAGTTGACACCAATGAATGCCAGGTCGTAAAATGAGCCATATAATCATTACTCCAAAGTGCCAGAAGCTTCGCGAATATTCTCCATCCGCCAGTGTCTGTGCCCCGTACATCAGTTTCCTCCCAGATACTCCCTATTTGTAGTATATAAACAATCATATTTATCACTCCACCAGACAGCCTACGCCGCTTCATCAGTTCTCCAGCCCAATCCCCTACAGATTGTACCCATTTCCCTATGCCGATACTCTCGCTTTCAATGGCAGATAATGCGTAATTTCTGCAAATTCGAGAACTTTTCACAAAATATACTTTTCAGCCCCCGAGAAGTTTCGCGACCCTTCTTGTGGGATGTTGCGCGACACACAGATACTGCGCTCGCTGCTCACACAGATACACACAGAGGCAGGGCGTCGCACACAGCCACAGCTGGCGGTGGTATAAATAGAAGGCGTTCGCTTTCAGCCGGCATCAGTTGAATTCGAAAAGTCGAAGCGATAACAGCTATCAAAAGCCAAGAGAAAGTACCCACCAAACAGAAGATTACAAAAATAATCTTTAAAGAGGAAAATTAAACAAAATTAAAAAATATTAAAGTTGAAAGAGCATTGTCAGATAATCCTTCAAGACAAACAAAAACCACTTTTAAAGAATACTTGAGCTAAAAACCCAGAGATACCTCCTAAAGGAGCATAACCAGACAACCTTCAAAGCAAGAAACATTAATCAACTATCAGAGATGGCCAACATTCCATTGCTATTGAGCCTTGCCGATGATCTGGGTCGCATGTCTATGGTGCCCTTCTACGAGCCCTACTACTGCCAACGCCAGAGGAATCCCTACTTCAGCCTGGTCGGTCCCATGGAACAGCAGCTGCGCCAGCTGGAGAAACAGGTGGCCTCGTCTTCGGGCGCTCAGGGAGCCGTGTCCAAGATAGGCAAGGACGGATTCCAGGTCTGCATGGATGTGTCGCACTTTAAGCCCAGCGAACTGGTTGTCAAGGTTCAGGATAACTCCGTTTTGGTCGAGGGCAAGCACGAGGAGCGGGAGGATGACCATGGCCATATTACCCGGCACTTTGTGCGGCGCTATGCCCTGCCCGAGGGCTACGATGCCGAGAAGGTGGCCTCCACTTTGTCCTCGGATGGAGTGCTCACTGTGAGTGTTCCCAAGCCACCGGCAATTGAGGACAAGGGTGCGGAGCGTATCGTCCAGATCCAGCAGGTGGGTCCAGCTCACCTCAATGTCAAGCACAATCCCAAGGAGGAACTGGAGCAGGACAATGGCAACGAGAAGTAGAGGAATCTGGAACATTATGTACTGCATTTAACCATTGTCAAAGTCAAAGTCATTAATCTGTTTTATAAGCTGTAGTTAACCGGGACACTCTCTCACTCATTAGCCATTGGAGGTGTCTTGTCGTAATATTAACCTTTCCAACTATATATTACTGTAATTGGATTCTAGAATCTAGAATATCAAAAATACCAATAAAATATAAATATGTATCTTAAAATATGTATCTATTTGATTGCGTTTTACTTTCTTTGTTGGTCTTCGGGGTAATTGGGTTTATTTTCTCAATTAGTAGAATTTTTACTGGATATTTGAAACTTATTCTTCCCTGATTCTTAAAAGTTAAAACCTCTCTGTTACTATTGGAATTAATGGCACTTCTGAAGCTGATGTTTAAAAGTAAGCAATGTTCAATGTTTATTTGAAAGTATCTTGCTGTCACTATGATTAGCAAAGTATGCAAAATACTCAATAAAATAAAATTGTTTGAGAAAAAAAATTCATGAACAACTTTTTTACATATGTAAATATGTCTTGAAACTTAAATTTAAAGTTTCTTAATTGTTTAAATATGTAACTAAACCTTTCCTTTTTTATTTTTAATAATTCCCAACACCAACTATTATTACTTTATACTATTAGGGATATACAAATATTTATTTTACATTTTATTCAAGAGATTTCGAAAATTTTCTAGTATATTCTAGAAATAAAAAAAAGTTTGTATATACATACATACATATGTACATATTTTGTTAGGTATGTACATATATATTTAATTATTTTGTTTATTTATATTTTACAAATTAATAGAATTTTTGAATATGATTTATGAATTTAGCTCTGAAAATGTTACATTTCGTATTGGTATTGATTTTTATTTAGGATTTTCTTGAACTCCTTTTGGGAGTTCTAGAACTTTCCCCACAATTCTATAATACATATTATAGAATTTGTTGTATTTGTTGTAATGTAAATACAAATACATATGTGTTACATATTAATATAACGTTTTCTGGGTAAATAACATACTGGCTGCAACCGACTGCAAATATTTCGCAAAACCTTGACTCCGCGAAGCAGCCGCAAAGAGAAACGCAAAATGTTTGCAGCAAACAAAAGGGCAAACACGACAAGGAGACAGCGAAAGGAAAGTTCAATGCACCATTTCTTGTTCAATGAAAATATCAGTGACTCCGGCGGCAGGCTTCGTTGCACTCTGAGCAGTCAACAATTAAACAATTCGATAAGAGCGGAAAGCGCTTTAAATAAATGCATACATAAATATGTACATATATAGTACATGTATTATGTACTAGGGCATTTACTGTTCCTTATTTTTTTGCAAAAGAGAAAATGCCAGAAAATGCAAGAACTTTCCTCTCTCTTTCGCAAAGCGACGCCGGCTGTGCCAGAAAGAGCCAGAAGCTACGAAAAAGCGTGAGAGAGAACAAAATGCTGTTTGCCTTTGTATTAGTGAGCGATAACTCCGGGCATGGGCGTAGCAGGGGGAGCAGCCAAGAGTTGTAAAAATGTTGTATATTCGCAGAAAATGTATAACTATCATTTTATTTTTTCGGAAATTTATTTTCAAATGATATAATACAACTATTTTACCTTTTTGTTCAACTTTCATTTTAATTTGACTGAAAAGCAGACTTGTCACCTATCAAAGTTCGTGCTTCTCTAGAGCCCCTTCAAAAATAAATACAACTACGCCCCTTAACCTTGGCGTCGGTATAAAAGCCCGGCGTCGACGTCGACGCTCGCAGTCACATACGAAAATTGAAGGAAACTTTAGCCGAAGGAAACTTCAAAGGAGAAAAAAAGAAGAAAAAAACCTTTATTGTCTAGACAGGAGAATACATTAAGTAAAGAAAGCAAAAATGTCGATTCTTCCACTGTTGAACTTGGCTGCTCGCGAATTGGAGCATGAGTACCGAAACGACTGGGAGCACTTGCTGGAGGATGACTTCGGGTTCGGCGTCCACGCCCACGATCTCTTCCACCGCCCGCGTCTTCAGCATCAACTGCACGGCTCCCTGGGCCGCCGCCGCTTCTTGCCGTACGAGAAGATCCTCCATGGCCATGGACACCACGGCCTGGGCCACCATCACCAGTTGGTGCCACGTCGCCAGCTGTCCCAAAGCGGAGGTCCGAACACTTTGCTGCCCGCGGTGGGCAAAGATGGCTTCCAAGTTTGCATGGATGTGTCGCAGTTCAAACCCAACGAGCTGTCCGTCAAGGTGGTCGACAAGACTGTGGTGGTCGAGGGCAGGCACGAGGAGCGCGAGGACGGACACGGCCTGATCCAGCGTCACTTTGTGCGCAAATATACGCTGCCAAAGGACTTTGACCCCAACGATGTAGTGTCCACCGTCTCGTCCGATGGAGTGCTCACTCTCAAGGCCCCACCGCCGCCTAGCAAGGAGCAGTCCCAGCCCGAGCGCATTGTCCAGATCCAGCAGACTGGTCCGGCCCACCTCAGTGTCAAGGCTCCGGAGGCTGCTGCCCCAGCTGATGGAAAAGCTGTAGATGGAAAAACCGAAAATGGCGCCGGCGAGAAGATGGAAACTGGCAAATAAAAGAAAAAAGAAGATGGAGACCTATCTCGAAATTTCGCTGGCGAAGAGGAGGAGAAGGAAGAAGAGAGACTCGGAGGAGTGTTGCCGCGCTGCTCGGAGAGTGCAAGACTAAAAACGTAATAATATTATCCACTCTACACACACACACACACACACGTCAATTCACATTAGTCTTAAGCAATTTTTAAACACCAATTATCATAAACAAAAAAAAAAACACTTAGTCTGTATAATTAGGCTAACGGGAAAATTCAATTTTCCATATTTCGTAATTATCAATTTTCTGTTTGTTTGTAACAAGAACAGCCGCAACACTCGGGAGAATTTTGCATTTCATTTTTGTATCCAAATAAAATAAAAAGCGATCAAGTAAAGTCAGCTGTGTGAAGTCTTTTGTTCAGATTCTTCCCTTTCTTTGCAGTCTACGCATTTGCATTGCAGGAAAAACCGGTCTTCTTTCTGGGTTTCATTCAAGTTTCTGGAGCTATTTTCAGCTGAAGGATTTCAACAAAAATAAATAAATTCAATAAAAGAAACAGCCTTGGCTTTGTTTACAAGAACTAAATTTTACCAACTAAAGTTTTACAACAAAAATGTTAAAAAAAATGTGTCAATAACTGTCTTTTCTTTTCCATTTCGTCTACAAAGAGCATGACGTCAATGCATCCTCTTCTGCTTTCTGTTCGCCTGTTATACTAGGGGGTGAAACTAAAATTTGATTTTTAAGAAATTAATGAAAATTAAATTACAAATTCATCAAATGCTGGGTCTCAATCACCAGGCGCACAAAAGACAGCAGAGAGAGGATCTGTTTCTTTTGCCCTACTCATTTTTCCAATTTAATATATATAAAACAAGTACAGCCTGAAAATATGCAACTCTCTATGTAAAGAGTCATATCTAGATCTAGGATGGTCAATTAATCCATACTCGCTGTGGCGTACGAACCTGAAGAAAGCTGAAGCGTTCGCTAATAACCTCAAGCAATACGCCAAAAAGCATATATTGACAAGTTGAAGAGTTTCTGGAATCTCCCTTTCAAATAACCCATATGCCATCGCATTAATGGGGCCAAAGTAGCAACTTATTTGGAAACTAAAATTATAATATATTGAAGAAGTATAATAAGTATATATATTTTAATGGTATGCCAGTTAAAATTTGTGTATTGTGTAAATTTAATTTGGTTTATAAAACATTAAAAGATAATTTATTATTATTATTTTTAATTTACTTGATAAAAGTCCCCAAACTTCGGTGATTATATCAATTAAATAACTTTTATGTTTTTGGTTTGCACATATTTATTTAAATATTTAGTACATATTAAAAAATTTAGTTGTCCTTTTTGAAATTTGTTTCTCATTTGGTTTTTATTTTTATGCTCGTAACTCTGGTAGCGATCATAAGTATTTACTGTTTTATGCTAAGTGTCTATTATCTAAAAAACGGCTTCCATTCATATATTTTTTTTCAGCTAGAGATTTTTAAAGAATAAATCCCTATTTCTCAGCTCCCGGAGGAGCGAAAAGCTTTTAGTGGTTGTCATGTTGCTGTTCTTGGTTTCTTTTTCATATCTATATTGTTGTTTAAGTAAAAATGGTTGGTTTTTTTTTACTACTGCTGCTGCTGACTGTCAATATATGTATGTTAATGCTTGCATTTTTATGTTGTATGTATGTTATGTATGTTTATTCAATGACGCTTAATCACAGATCAATTTTTTTAAAATTTCATTTGACTTAGAAGTTAAGAAAACAAAACATACACACATTTCGTACGCGGACTAAATAATTACTGTCTCTGGTTGATTTTTGTAGGCTTTCTTTTGGCTTGGACAACAACTCAGGTGTGGACACATATGGGAGGATTGGATATCGGAGGCTGGATGATGATGATGATGCGATTAGCAGTTAAATTATACATCAGTTGGTTTAGCGCCTAAATCTAAAGATACACACACTGCTTGCTGCTTGCTTGACTTTAAACGATACAATAATCAATACTCCACTCTGTCAAGTGTTTGTTTTGCTTTGTTTATCCTTTCTTTTCTTAATCATTGCAGTCTCAAAAATTGTTATGGGCTCTTTGCTATACAAAAAAATCGTTAAACACAACGAGGAGAACTTAGGGGATTTGGGCTGGCCGCTGGCCACGCGATCTGTCTGGCTTTTAAAGCCCAATTGGTGTGTTTTGTGTGTGCGGTATAAAAAATAGTATTTCCTTTGGATGATCTCGGGGATCTGTCCGTCGACCAGCGGTGAATACTTGAGAGCAGAGGGTTACAGGGGGGGAGAGAGCACATGGTGAGCTGGATTCACATCCGGCAATCACTTTTGGATGAGACTCTCGCAGCTGCTGCTGAGATTTGGCAACGACTTGAAACTGAGCCGCGATCGATCTATCTGGGCAGTGTTCGAGGGGCAGTGTCCCTGCCGGCTCCTGTTCACGCCCCTGTCAAAGGAGGAGGAGATAATGAGCGGCGGTGCCAGCGGCTGCTTATGCTGGCTGTTACTGGCATAGGCGGCAGGTGGCGATAGCGGAGATGTGGGCAAGTCAATATCCAACACGGTATCCGCCTCGCCCGGCTTCAGTTTCGGATCGGAGTAGCGACGCAGCTCCGCCTTCCTGGACTGCATGGGATGACCATCCATGCAGTCGGCAGTGCAACATCCCGAGTGCCCGATGCCCGAATGACGATAGTCGATCTTTGGCGGCGTACTGTAATCGTATGGCGGATGCACCGCCGTGTCGGGACCCACGCTGGTCTGGTCGCTCAGGACATCGCGGTTCTCCAGGAAAATGGACGAGTTGGAGTATCGCTTAGTCTGGTGTGGCTTGTACACAAAACCGCCGAGTCCATTGGCCACTGCATGCGACACTCCCGAGCTGATCGAGGGCGCCTTGTGCTCGCCACTGCCTGCAAGACAAAGTGATGTGGGTTAGTTTTTTTTTCAATAAGTAGGAGTGGGTAATGTTGCTTACCACTAAAGCTGCTTAGCTGGAGGGCATGCTCGCGGCCCGTGTCCGTGGATATGCCGCTGGCACTGAGATCTTGTCGAGAACCGGCACAGAGATCCGTGGCCGAGCCGCGACTAGAACCCTCCGAGTGCTCCAGCACATTGTGAATGGAGTCGTGGAAGGGCGTCATGCTGCCCGAACCCTGCGGACAGGGTCGGAATGAGGAGATCTGTGAGACGACGTCGTCGAGCGCCCAGTCGCGGTCATAGTTGTGCTGCGACTGTGAACACTCAATGTTGGCGGCCACCGCCACCTGTCCCAGCTGCTGTTGTCCGTCCTGCTGCATTTGCATATGGTGCCGCTGGTGGCCATGTCCTCCGTCCTCTGTCTGCGTGCAGGCGCTGCTGCTGCTGTGCGGCACCTCCAATTCTGCGGCCAGCTGGAGCATATGATGTGGCGAGGAGTTGAGCAGTCGCTGCTGCTGCATCTGTTGCTGGTGCAGGCCTAATCCTCCACCCACGCCGTTCTCCAGAGTAGCCGCACAGTTGCCATCGTGGGCAGCCGCTCCGCTGGCATTAATCTCCACTGCTCCGCCGCTGGTTGAGCCCGCATGAGCTAGTGGCTCACTGTAGTGATGATGATGGTGATGGGCGGCCACCGGTGAAGGCGGAGCCAATGGATGGATCTTCTCAGGGGCATTTTGAATTAGCAGGATTCTGTGAAGAAAAGAGGGAAGAGCGTTAATTGAGTTTAAAGTTGTTTTTTTATTTATTTTAATATTTAAGTATAAATTCTCTAAAATATGTATAGAAAAATGTTAAATCTACTGTAAAATCTCTTTGTAATATTTTTAAAGATAATAATTAAATCCTAAAAGTCAAACTAATCTTTAAATATTTATTAGAAGTTTAGTTTATTTAAACCTTTAACTCAAAATATCTATTATATTAAACAGTTTGATTAATTAACCAATTGTAGCTTAAATAATTAAAACCATGACAGCATCATCTAACGACTTAACGATTATTCAAATGACCCACAAAGCAAATATATGAATATGTAGGTACCTCTTAATTATTAGAAACTTTCTGATAAATTCTATATCTTATAAATTACTTGCCACATAATAAACCCGTATCAAAAGTGTTATTAATTATTTAATTTTGCATTTGTTTATAGCCGCTAAGTGCTTGTTTCTCTTAGCCAAGATTGATTTACAACTTTGGCGAATGACAGATGATAAATCAAAAGATTGAAAGGCTAATCTAAATAAACAGTGTTTTAAATAAATACGGTAAGCTTAATTGTTTATGTGATTGCAATTAAGCCTTCAGTGGCATCAGTTTTATAGGGTCTCTAATAAAATATATAAACAAGGTAATACAGCTTGTAAGCAATTAAATGTAAAAAACTCTACAAACGAAACTTTGGGAACAATGGGCTTTAATTCAATAGAGAATTCCAGATAATAAAATACTGATTTATGATTGTGTGTCTCCCCGTAGAAATGGGATTTTTCTTTGTTTTGTAGAGATAAGACCCAACCTCCGTATGTATGGGATAGTTCTGGCTTTAACAATAGGTTTTTATGATTATTTAAATGGATATTGAGTAGGAGAGACGCTTATATTAGGTCTGTAGGGCGATTTAACTTTCTTATATTGTAAAAATTTTAAGGGGATAAGGAATTTAATTTGTTTGTTTATTATTATAAGCTTACCAGCTTATATTTCATATAAAAAAGCCTTCACAAACTCTTCCCTCAATCCCTAACCAAAAAACCTAATGAATCCTAACCTGTTGCGTGCCTTCCAGCGATGGCACAGATGCAAATAGGTCCTGCACTGGATGTACATAAAGACAATGCCGCCGGTAAGGCCCACGGTGACAACCGCCAGCTTCGTCCAAAAGGGCCAGTCTAGAGAAAGAACGGAGAACAGGTTTGTTTGTTAATTAGAATCCATCAAAAGCGAACACAAACAGAGTACATTAATGACAGCAGCAGTCCCCAGTTCAGGCAGGTCAGGTAATTACACAATTACGGATATTTCGCTGTGCAGTTAGTCGACCTGGCCGAACCGTAAGACCGGGGCTCGCACCTATTAGGCCACGTTGGACATCGTCGGCGGCCCGCTCGATGAGCACACACAGCGACCAGATGACGCACAGGGCGGCGGCACAGTGGAACAGCACGGAGCAGCACAATCGCCGTCTCTCAATGCCGGAGATGTCAAGGCTGCGCCACTGCAATTCCAACAACGCAATCCATCCAATCGATTCCAATTCCGATTTCGCAGAAGCCACACAAAATGTAAAGACAAGATACAATAAATTAGATTGCTTTCGTCAAAAGGAGAACCCAGGGGGTACTTACCTCGTTGAAGGGCTTGATCTTGGTGTGCATGATGAAGGGAAACTTGCAGAGCTCGCAGGAGTTGGTCTCGGATGCGGTGAGCCACTGCTGAAGGCATGCCTGATGGACGTACTTCAGGCTTCCGGAACAGTAGCAGGGCGTCAGGAGTGGATTCTGCGGATCACTCTCGCAGTGGCAAATGCGGCAGATGTCGCCGCTGTTCTGCGAGGCTTGGCTGCTGCCGGAACCGAATCTGAAAGGGAATTGAGAGAGATTGGATTTGAGTTAGTCACAGTTTTGAATAATTTGAATCTTCCTTATAGATAATTCGAATCAAAAACCCAGATAGGTTCGATTTCTCTTTGAGAAGGGTTAAACTTCTTAACCCCTTTAATATCAGTTTGTAATTCCCCATAGATTATTTGTAATTTCACTAGGTTCATCTATAAGTGTGTTTCTAATTGCTAAGAGGCAACAAATACTAAAGATAGCTATTTTTCCTGGAAAACGTCATTGGAAATGTAGGTCATCGGGTTTCTCGCGCCCCTTTTAGACTACTTTAAGTGAAATGTGAGACATTTTAAAGCATATAATAACAAATTTATTACACTTGTCTACAAAGTAAATAATTTATTTGTAATTAACGCTTTAAAAATGAAATGAGTGTTATTCTTGGCAAAAACAAAGTAAATTTATGCTATTTTCTTATCGAAATAGTGAGTGAATAATGTAAATATTACGTTATGGGAAAATGGATCGGAACATATCATTTTCTAAGGCAAGCTAACAAAGCAAATTAATTTCTAAGATGTAACAAAAGTATTCAATGAATATTTATTCGATTTCGCGTCGTATGAGCAATGCCCGGGGTAATTAAAACTTCAATTAAAAGATATAATCGAATTAAGCAAGAGATTAAATGTGTGCTAATAGTGTAATTAAATGGGAATTGCATAGATTAGCTTACGACACTTTTCAGTGCCACATTTTTGTATTCGTCATATCTCATGATGATGATGCTCATGATATCCCCCGATGCCATCCCTTTTTTTCATTCTTTATTGGACATAAATTTAAATTAACGAAGCAAAATTGATAAGAAGTCAATGACCCTTGCCCTGTTAGGCCGGATGAGTGTGATCTGTGAATGATTCACAACAATGGTTGTTATCTTCATTCTTTCAGATTCACTCGATCTCACGTTCTCATATAGTAGAGCTAATATGTTGACATAATTATGCATTTACATACATAGAAATGATGAGACAGGCGCTAGAAACCATAGATAATATTAATAAATAACAAAGATTTATTTGAGGTTCACATATTTTAATGTTACTGACAGTACCGAGAATTCTATTTGGAATTAGTATTCAAAAGAAATTTTTAAAAATATAAAATCTAAAGCCAAAGCTTGTATACCCTAACAATTTGCAATCGGATTAGATGGGCCGAATTTGAAATCGATCATAAGTAAAAAGTGTTAAAAAAAATTAAAGTTTATTTTTTGAATTTGTTGACTTTTATAATTATAAAACCCTAGTTTAATATTTTAAAAAATGAAGTTAATTTTTTGCTAGATCGACTTGGCTGTTGATGCTGATCAAGAATATATAAGGAGGGAAATTACTTATTCATTGCTTTGAAATTTCTGGCTAAAATTATAAGTACATTTTTCTAAGTAAAATATTTTTAATCGGATTTCCCATTTAGAACATTTCCTGAACTTGTTTTCCTAATATTTCGTTTATTCCGAATTTAAAAACATGACCCAAGAGGTTAGCATTTTGTTGATTTTGATATAAAACTGACACTTTCCCAGAAATGATAATTCCTTAGAATATTGAATATTGATCTTTAACACAACATCAGTATTCCAAGTAAATACAAATTATTTTAGAATTCATACGACTTGAATTGAAGAAATCAGTGATTGTGAAACATTAAGAAAAAACGAAAAGCTTATTGTATTTCCGCTAATGCGGTTTGGCGGTGATTTTTTCCAGATATAACCGAATATAAGCAAATGCATTTTTATAATGAATTACTTGCGATGAGTGATTAGCCTGAAAGCTTGCCCCTTCTTCACAGCGAGCACAAGGGAGCACTCACATTCGCACCCCTTCCCCAGAGAGGGAGGGCTATAGCATATATTAGATAGGTACCGTGTGGATGTGCTTCCCTTTTGGACTGTGGCAATCTGGTGCTGGTTTATGGCCAAAGCAATTAGCTCTGTTGGCCGCCCTATCATTATGGCCAGCAAAACGCCCACTCAGCACCTGCGAAGTGACTCGGGACCGGGGCTAGGTGCTTGCTGCTCGGTGCTTTGTACTCTGCTCTGTATGACTGTTGTAGGGTTTAGGTATCGGGTTTGGGGTATGGGAACAGTCAACGAGTGCTCTGTATCTAATCTAACTAACGGCGAGCAACTTTTACTTTCTAGCTCATGTCACTTGCACAGCGGGAAAATGTAGAATTTTTTCTATTAAAAATAATTTGTTTCACGAGAAGATTGTTTTGGGTGTGACAAACTTAATAATCAGTTGATTTTGTAGGAAATATAAGAACTATAATTGTTCCGTTCAAAGCTATTCCAAAGCTATATTTTCTATTATTATATTAGAAGTTTCTCTCCCATTTTTCAGCTCAGTGTAAACTTTCCCCCGTATCTCAAGTACCTCTTTGCTACGTGTGTCTGTAGTATCCTTTTTAGAGTTCAGGCGGCCAGTGCGTGATTGAGGCGAAGGACAGGCCAGTGAAAGGCTCTGCCAGCGCGCATTGGTCATGGACATGGGAACTAGAGCTGGACACGACGACGTCCTACTGTGCTCATACCCTTGTCAGAAGTTTACCCTTGGATCGATGAAACATTGCAGAGGAAGCGGCGCTTAAAGTACCGCCCAACCGCCCATGTTTTTCTAACCACGAAAATGGATGGACGGATAGTTATTCTCCTTCTTAAGTTGGAGGTTAAGGACATGCGTAAGTCGCAAGTTTTACGACTTCATCAGACGGCTCGACTCGACCCGAGTCGGCTTTTGGGGCTCCAGACAGTCGCTACGGCAAGACAAGACACACCAAAACCCCCTTTTTGGAGCCACTCAACTGAAGCAGCCTCATGACTTGGCATTTATTGGCTTTTTTGTGGGAAAGGGAACGGAACGGGGTGGTGATTCAAATTGCCTGTTCGACATTGAAATACAACGAATTTCAACTCAATTAGAACGGAAATGTCGATTCAAATCCGTAAACACACACACGCGGTACATATGTAAGTACATATGTAAATTCTTGTCGATCACACGGAACAAGAAATATATACTAATCGACAAACCGATATAAAAATAATAATAATAAAAGAGCACTTCTCGGAAAGATTTCTCACATTATTGATCGACGATTTTTTTGTATTGTTTTTGTTTGTTTTGCTTGCGTTTCTTTTATTGCCTCTCACAATTTGATTAAGCGATATCAAAGGGTACACATACACCTGCAAAGCGCTATCGCATTACCAGGTGAAAAAAAAGAGTGAAAGGTGCTTAACAAAAAAAAAATACAAACTTTTTTGTCTCGGTTTCAATTGCACCTGCAGTTGAGCATTTTCCGTGCAAAATATTTAATGCCCTTGACAAAATGCTTCCGTTGTATATTTACAAATTCCTTGAATTATTATTATATTTTTAGAAAAGAAATACAAATTGAAGTGTGGAGCAAGTCCCTATCGCAGAAATATGAATTTCATTCACTTGCTTCCATTGAGAAATCCTTAATCGGAATAGGCCTTAATCTCTAAAAACAAAGGAATTCAAGACGAGGCAATTGAACGATATATTGCGTGGGACAATAAAGAAAAATAATACATTTAAACTTAAAACTTTTAAGTATTAAACAAATTTATTTAAGAAATTTATTAATTAAGAATTTAGTATGAAAAAAATAAAAATAATAAAGAAAATCAACAGACTTATTAATTAAGCAACAGTTTGTATGATTTTTCTTAATTATTTGTTAAAAAATATATTATTTTTATACTTTTAAAATACCTTATAATTTTTACAAATTTTTATATGCGAAAAATGATTTAGAATTGTTGAACATCCTATGTTTATCTCGTTTAAGTAGAAAAATATTTCATTTCTTACCAAATAATAATTTCATATAATATATTTCATATATAATATAATTTCATATAATTAAATTTATTTATTTAGATAAATATTGTTTGATATGCGATGTTTTTAAATGCGTAAATCGAAATTGATAAATATGAATTTATTATATTTATCAATTTCGATTATTACCTCATAATAAACAAAACTCGTGTTTGTGCTTAAATCTTTTTTGTAGTAACGACAACCGGTGCTTTCTCAATTAAGTAAATAAATGTAAAACAATGTTATGAATATTACAAATTGTAAAAACCCTTAGTTATTACAAAACTTGTGCAAGTGCTTAAACATTTTTGAAAGGCAATTAATATTGCTACTGGCGATGATTCAGAACTAGGATTTTTTGACCCATAAAGCTTTATGGCATTCTATTTATTATCGGGGTCGGTCGGTGATTCCGCTTCAAGCCGTTTTATTTCAGGTCTTTCCATTTTTATTTCTTTATATTTTTGTTAGTGCGAATTTTTTGGAGAGTCAAAAGACTTGCCATGCTTACATTTTTAATTACAACTAAATTATCGCATTTTTTTAAATTCCACGCCAGGGCAACGAAACAGGGCACGCCCTCCACGGGACCAGAGATGAAACAAGGAATCTTCACATGGCGCAAAAGCAGGGCGATGAAGCAGGGCGGGATCGAGTCCAATTCAACTGTTTCTCGCTTTGTTTTTCGCTGCTCCGCTTTGTTTCAAGCGCTTTGATATTTTTTGCGCATTATTTTTGTGTGCTGTGTAAACTTATTTTTAAGTCCCAACTGGTTTAAGTTCGAGGCAACGGCGGTGGCGGGGGCCAAGTCAGGGCAATTAATGCAAAAGTTATACCGATGCGGGACGCCGCCAAAAAAATAAAAATATACATATTTCGCCTTTGTTTGGCTCAATCGAGCAGCCAGTTCCCACTGCGGGCTGTAATGGTCGGCGGAAAAGCCGGGTCTTATCAGTAGCTGAGTTCGTTCCATTTTACATTTTCATCATACTTTGCAAATATTTGATCGTAATTGCCCTGGCCAGGTCTCTCGTCTCCCGACTCTAGCATAAACACCAGCAATTGCCAATGTTTATTCAACAGCGACACCTGAGACAACAACAACATGAGCAACCACAACACCATCACGTTATATATACCTTTACACACCCCAACGACAGATTAGATTTGCAATGGTCTGGTGATAAGCCACAGACCCGTCGACATTCGAGAGGGTGTTGCTCCGTTTTCCTATTAATAAATTAAAAACTCACTCGGGGAGCAGAATATTTATGAACTCAACTAAAGGTATTAGAGATAACTTTGGGTATCTTCATGTGAAAAAATTCTATTTAATAAACAGAACGATCGAACGAATATAGAAGGGGAAGCAAAGGCACGGCTCTCCTTGGGAATTTTGATGATATTTTCAAATTTAAACCATAAAATATCAATGATAAACAATTAAGGAGCTTAACATAGTTACCATTAAACCTTTATATTTTTCAAATAAAAGGAATAACACGTAATTTCATATAATTCATTCATGGAACTGTTCCGTTCCCGTTTTTATATTCGATTTTAGTACTCGAACTCGAAAATTATTAGCTTGAATTTACACCCAAACCATACCATAGGTTATCTCTTACCCGGAAAAGGTCACCAAAATCAATTAAAATTTTTGTTTGCTCAACGATCCCACACATTATCTGTTAATTTTGTGTGAATTGTGTAAAAAAAAAATATATAAACAAAGGCATTGCCTCGTAAAACAAGCGATTAAATTCTATATATTTATTAGAAACCTGGGTCAATTAGTTAATTTGTCGACATATTGCCCTGGCGCCTCATGTCAATTACATTTTTCACCTCTTCCCAGCATCGTTAATCCGCCGATGATTTGCATTTCAATCGATCCGCTTCGAGCAGGTATGGTAAGTGTGCGCGGATTAAAACTAAACAATGTTATTAAGCTAGCTGTCCCGGCTGTCCAATGATTGTCATTAACCGGCGCTAAGTACAGATTAGAGCGATAAAGATCGCTATGGCTTCGAGCGTGCATACAATTTAAAATTATAAAAAAAAAAACGGAGCCAAGCCACCTGGGGAAAGTGATATCATCTGTGGGCCAAAAGATGAATCATTTTCTGCTTAAAAGTTGGCTCACTTTGGGTTTCATTTGAGGGTTTGTCTTATCTGGTTTAAAATGCTCTTTCCTCCGAAGTATGTTTTGATCAGCACGGATTTGACAGCTGGACTTGGTAAACAGACTTTAATTTAGCATTTGTAATTGCATGTCAGAGAAATAAACTCAATTATTTCGATTTCCCCAAAGAGCGTACAATCAAAATCAAACATTTAAATCATGTCCGTTTCCTGGCTATAAATAAACAATGGACAATGCCAAGAAGAATGTCACCCGCCACCGCAAAATCCCCTTTCGCCGACCCACGATTTCAATTGCGTGCTTGCACTTATTTTTTATTTTTATTTATTTTTTTCTTTGTATGTTGTACTTGAATGTTTTTGCCGCAGAATAATTAATTTACAGTGAGCGGTCGAAAGCGAATACTCCGGTTTAAAGTTTCATAAGGTTTAAATAAGTTCAGGTTCAGGCACGAAAAGCCCAACTGAATTTGCGAGGAAAGCGAAACCTTAGAAGCCGTAACGCCAGGTGCCCGTCTTTGGCGATATGTAAGTTTTGTTTTTATACTTTTCTGAGTACTTTGAGAAATGAAAAGGTATAATTTAAGAAGAAATCTAAATAAATTTTGTCTGGGAGTATAGTACATAAATTTGGTTTTAATTCCCATCGTTACTAGTTTTCACTAATTTCAAAAATATATTTTAAAATATACATTTAATTACCGTTATAAGTGATTCCATTCATTTTTTCCCCATATCACGTATTCCCCGTACCTAAAGTTCCTTCACTATTTTTTTTTCGACCCGTGGTCAAGGGCATTGTGCGACGCAAACAGGGAGGGGGGAAAAACAGAGAGTGCAAAACTCACCTGACATTTGCATAGTGCTGGCCGGAATTCCAGTCCACATGCTCGATATCCGACGAGGTTTTGGCGTTGTCGCAAGGCATTATGTTTGATTTTTAGATCCCAGGGTATTGCATAGTCGGAGTTCCTGCTCTCCTGGTCCAACCCCAAAAAGGGGACTCTTGCAATCCCCCGCAGCTTCGCCGCCTTTGTCTTTGTCTTTTATGCTTCTGCTGCTCCTTTGCTCTTTGTTATGATTCTGCTGCGCTGGGGTTATTTTTATTGGTATTTGTTTATTCCCAACGTCGGAACGGAACCTGTAGCAGTGCCAGAGCTATTATTCGTGCTGGCAGAAAAACTACTTCGATTTTTTGCACAATCCCAAAACCGTATCTATTGCACTTTTATTTTCTTTATTTTTCTCTTTCCTTCTCTCGTTTTCCTTTCTACGAACAACGAACTGCTCGCTTGCGCCGCCCGTGCGTTTGTTTGTGTTGGTAGGTCTATTATTATATTTTTTTTTCTTGTGCGCGAGCAACGTTTTGGCCACCGCCGTGTAATTTTTATATTTTGCCCAAAAGGCCAAGCAACTGTGCCATCGCGGACACACTTTAATATATTAATTTACAACAACGCAACGACCGACAAAAACAACTCTACTGTGCAGTGTTGCCAGACGAAGTTTGGCTTTACCCCTAAAAAATCTCAAATTGTTGAAATTTCCCCAAAATCCAAACATCTGATACTCGAACCACATCTGATACTACAACCGAAATGACAGTAACAGAAAGTGTGCCCTAATCTGGTCTGGTAAATTATCGATGACGAAAAGATAGAGCAAAAACAATCGGCGCGATTTTAAATTCTCTTTTTCTATATATTTCATAGATAGTATGCATTTTTCTCAAGAGACTGTAAATATGGGCAATATCCTCCTCAACCTGACCTCGTTTCCCCTCTCGGAGGAGTCTCAGAAGCATTTTTACCTACAAAAACATCGAAATCCACATCTCAAAGATATTCTTAGAACAAGATACATCTTAGCTTATAGTAGCAGTCAAAAATCTTGATATCCGGTCTTAGTGTAGTTTTATTATTATTAGTATTATTATATTCCGTTTAATCCATTATCGAAAATGACTACAAAAAAGCGGATCCATTTTTATAATTGCCGAAATTTCTTTTTATAACAAATGGTTCTCATTTTAGGTTCGGGTTGGGGTAGCGGGTCTTAGACACGAGTGCTGTTGTTTATAACCATATATAGAGGCAAAAACACAAAACTAACTAAACTCAGCATGATCGGTTGGCGGGCGAGGCCCGTCTGCTTACAAAGTGTAAATCGATTTGACGTTGGAGCCCTGCTTGACCATCGTGTCCTTATGCAGCTGATACTGCAGCGAGTTCTGGCGTCCCAGACGCAGGGCATCGCGCAGCTTGTGGCCGATTTCCAAGGCGGCCTCCTCGTTGTTTCCGTTGGCAGTCCAGATGGCTAAACAAATAAATTTCACAATCAGTTTGCCATTTGAAACCAGTTAAGCGCGAGTGTTTACTTACAGATCTTGTTGCTCTTGCCGCGAATATTGACAACAGCTCCGCAAATCTGATCCGAGTGATCGAATGCCTCGCCGATCAGGCAAAGCAGCTGCAAGACAGAAAACATATGGATTTAAGTCATTTAATTGAAGAATTTTCATAAGAAAACGTATGCAAAATATATGTATGCAAATAACGAAATATCATTACTTGTAATTGTAATCGAAATGAGTTATACGAACTCGGCTATTAATACATGAACAATCTGGAATCATTAAAATAATGATTCCGATCTAAAAATAGACCAATGTTAAAAGTAGCAGGTGGTGCTTCAAAAAAAAACTCTCATCTATAAAAACACTCACCACATCTAGCCAAAGGTTATCCAAATCGCTCTTGGAGCTCTTATTGAGGGTGATCACCCAGCGACCGCCCTGCTTGTTGGCAGCATCCTCCCACATGGGACTGTAAAGCAAGGGAAAACATTTAGCATACATAACAGGAAGGACTCTCAGACGGAAACCCACCGAATTCCCTTCTTGAAAAGCGAGTAGTCACTGCCCAGTTTGATCTCTGATGGCGGCTTGATGTGATTGTATAGACTCCAAAAGTCCTCGACGGTGTCGAAGCTGGTAATTTCGTTTTGCATGTCCTCCCAAGACTTGGACCGATCGTTCTCAAGATACCACAGGGTCCATGTGTTCTGAAGCGGGTGTTTAAACAGATGCTCGGTGCGCACGGCCTCATCGCCGCCAGCGCTGGTAGCAGCTGGGGCAGCGGCATCGGTTGCTGCCGGGGCCTTGGGCTGCTCCTGATCCTTCTCCTTGGCGGGAGCTGCAGCGGGTGCCTGAGCAGTCGGCGGTGTGGGGTCTGGGCGACCGGGGGCCACCGTGTTAGCCGTCTGCTCGTTGCTGGTAGCACTTGTCTGCGTGGAAAGAGAGAGATAGAGAAAATGGATTAGGATGGGCGAATCCCAGCGGAGAACGGCGATCGAGTGTTTACTTTGAACATAGACTTGGGATTGGCAAAGTTCTTCATTCTGTGAAAGTCGCTCTGCATGTTGGCGGCCGTGTTTGGAGGATGCGATTTGATGGATTTTCCGGAGAGATCTTGCTCGATCGTAGCTGATTCACTTGGCGCGCTCTCAGGTTCTCTCTGTGTGTGAGTGTGTGTGTGTGTGAGAGAGTTGGGTTGAGTTCAGTGGGTGAACGTGTTGGTGTGTGCGTGTGTGCGATACGAGAGCGAAGCTTTTGATTTCGGTTCGTGTATGCGTGTATGTGGATTACTTCTCGATTTCTCACTGCAGTCTCTTCACTTCGGGTATTATTAACCAAAAAAATATTAAAAACGTTAACTAGTTATGGGTGAGTGTTAAACTATTACTTTAGACGGGTTGGACTAGAAAAATACATTTATAGGGTTAAAACAACTGTTCCTGACGAACTCCGAATCGAAAGTAGCAATGAAAAACAGCACACACACACACACACACGCGTAAAAATTTGACATAAAAACACAGATAGCCTGTTGAAAGAATTGAGGTTTTATTGAATTAAAGAATTTTCACTTTTCGTCTCCAACTGGAACAAAGAGTTGCGGCTTAAATTCGCGACACGACTGGGCGTGCGAGTTCGAGGCAGCGGTTGACTGAAAAGTACACGAACAAGAAAGGAGCTGAGAGAGCAGATGAGCAAAGGAAAACTAACGGTTCACTTCAGTCGATGCAAGACGCGGCGCGGTCATGCCAAAAAAAAAATATAATTTAACTGTTCGTCGCGACCGCTTATTGCAGTAATTTAGTCTTTCTTTTTCGTCTCTCTGCTTCGCCTATTTATGCTGTATATAAATCCACACACACCAGCACGCGGGCGCGCGATATAAAACACGCACGCACTCACACACTCGCGTGCGATTTCTTGACAAAATAAATTCCAGCAACAACGAGAGAGAGCAGCGGTGAAAAACGTGTGGATGGTATGCAAATGCGAGAGCGAGTGACCGCGAAGGAGGGAGATAGAAAGATAGTAGGGTGGAGAGAGAGCAATGACGTTGACAAAGGCGTGCAAATAACAAGTAACAATTAGCGGTGAATATGGGTAAATGTGCGCGAAATTACAAATCTTCGATTGCGGATGCTGATTGGAAACGGTGAGCAATGAGGGAGATGGTGCCACGCCACTGTACTGCTGCTGCTTCTGATCGACCTCCCCTCTTGTGCAACAACCCTGTTCTGTTTTGCCTCTGCTGCCACGGCTCAACCTCAGCCGACGAAATTGAGAGACCGAATCCGAAACCATGCGGCGTAGCCTTTTTTCCTCACCTTTTCCGTCTCCGACACTACCATGGTTTTCGCGTTGTCGCGCTGTGTGGGCTAAGGACTTGGTTACGCACTGGCACTACTCAAGGGGGCCACAATTAATTTAGAATTGTTAAATACTTAAATAATTTTTAGTTTTTTGATGAACAGACTCAGTGTGACCGAAGCCAAAACAATAGTGTGTAGCAAAATAAAACCGAAACTGGTGGTAGTTAACGACGAGCTATCGCATGTATCGACGATGCAGCCCTGGTCGTCAAAGCATAGCCGTTCAGTGACTGTCTGCTACGAAACTTCGTTGACCGTTAAATTTGAATTACAACCGTATTAAGCAAGGAAAAATAAGTCTTTTTTATTTATAAACAGAAAGTATTTTTGATTTAAATAAATATTAAATACCTTACTTTGAATATAATTAGCTTTAACTTATATTTAATATTCAATGTACTTTATGTACTTATGCCAAGGAATTAAAATTTGTTTGTGCTTTTAATAACGCATAATGTTGGTTAGACAATTTCATTAAAATGTATGTGGGGAATCAGTACCCAACTCGGCTACATTCTTAGCTTATGTTATTACGCCTCAGGCTCTTGAAATGCTTCTTGTTTAGTGAGCTTTCATTCAAAATAATGAGGAAGTGCCTCTTGGCAATTATGAAGCATTTTGGAAGTAAGTAGCACCTTTACTCTTCAATCTCATTGTTCGCACTTGATTCGTGCTTACCTGCGAACTCTTTGAATAATTTATTTCAAAATCTCGAGGAAGTGAAACCTAGCTAAATCGAAAATCTTAGAACGTTTATCAAAAATAAACATTCATGCAAATTTAATTGACATTTCATCTGTTTCCCACAGCAGCAGCACGACCGATCGTTTGGCATCAAAAACAAGAAAACAACGTCAGCGCATTCATTTATCATACGCAATTATTTTATATTATAAAGCCAATATATTATAAATAATTATCAACAGCCGAAAATTTAAGACGGAGAGGCCCCGAAACCAGCTTTTTTGCTGGAAATTAGGTCTTCGTTTTTATTTAGACATTGGCATCATCAATTGGAATTCGATAACAAAATAACGACATTTAAGAATGAATCAATGAATTTTCCATATAATAAGAATCTACTCGTAGTTTGTTTATTTATTTATAAAGCAGATTCCCGAAATTGCCAGAATAACAAAAAATAAATCTGAATGTATCTGAATGGGACGTCAGAAGGTTAGGCTTTGTTGTTGTCGCATAAATCCGCACCCAACCTGTTGGTGAATCATAAATTAACCCAGAACCTTAGTTGTTACCAAAGTTGTTGTTTTTAGTTATTTGAAACCAGCTTAATTCTATGGCTTAGAACACCGAAAGTCTCGAACTTGGCTCGTCTTTGTCTGCCAGCTTGAAACAAATAATAATAATATGTTTAAAAATAGATAAAAAGACCCCAAAAAACAGTGTGAAACACTCGGCAACCGTAAATGTTGATGAGGATGATGATACCTACTTGGGAGTAGGATGATGATGTGGCGCTTTGGCTACGCTTGGCTTTCAAAATAGACGACGACTGCAACAGTAGAATCGGAATTCGAATCGATGATTGAAGAAGAACGTGAAGCGTGTTTATTATTTAAATAGTTAAGTCATTTTGTGTAATCGAACAACTGCGCAGTTTTGCCCTTTGTAAGCAGCCCCTAATAAGCGCCTTTCAAGAGTTTGCACGATAACGAAATCCGAAACCCGAAACCCTTCTCCAAACTGGAGGCCCATTGAGCTCTAATTACACTTGAGCTTCGAGGCTTATTGAACTGACATTTAAAACCCGGCATCTAATTATGCAGCCATCTCCAAGCGGACTTCAAGTGCTTGGCAGCGCATGTCTAAACACAAAAAACTTCCGCCGATCGGACAGGAAACCCGGAGTCATAGTCAAAGCCTCACCAACCTATAAGGCAGTAAAACTTTGCATTAATTAAAAGTAAAAAGTGATTGAGAAGCTTAAAGATGCTTAATTGTAAATAAATCATATAGCCCGCCGCTAAGTGAAAAATATGGTGTTTATAGGAATGTTGCGACTGGGAAATACCTTTTTATTGAAAATGGGAAGTAAAGGGTTTCTGGGATAATCATTGAAATTCAAACAAAATATCCAAAAATTCGTTTTTTTTTTTTAAAGATTTTAAAGAAAGTAAAGCCTTCTTTTTATAAAGAAGCCTCTCCAAAGACTCTTAAGATTTCTTATACATTTATTTTTATATTTATACAATTCTTTTACGACCTCTTCTGAAGTTATATGAAGAAGTTTCAAAGCTTTAGATAATTTTACGGACAAAAATCGATTTAAAATCGATAAACATAGATTTTGTTATCTAGTATGCAGATTACATGCAAAATTCTAGAGCTAACTTGATACAAACCGCCTTTGCCATCAAGATAAGTTCAACCGAAACCAGATTTTAGGCATTCTTCCATACCCGAAATACCTCTGAAGAAACCATAAGAATCTCGAGTGGCAAAAAATGTATCTATAAGCTACTCGAACACTCGACAGGCAATGTGAGCTTGAAATGCCACTTGAAGCTGGCCCCAAAAGGGTTCTGAAAAGAAGCAATAATTTATGATGGGTAAGACCCGTTGAGCTATTAGATAACTAATTGAGCATTGCGGCAAACATACAATTAATGATGTCTCCGGATATATGTATGTATCTCCCCGTATCTCAGAGAAGTGCGAATTTGAGCGACGCGTCGATAATGAACTTTATATTGCCGCCACTGGCTGTACGATTCTGAAGCTGAGTAAGAAACCGGACAGGTGAATCCGACCACACGAATCGCACATCTTCATTCAGTTCGTAGTTCGCCGAGATCTCACAGTTTATGCAAAACGTAAAAAAGCCGAGCTTAGAGTTAGTATATAAGCCAGGGGGTCCGAGATATTCAGTTATTAGTAGCGCGCCAACGGAACAGAACAGTGAAAACGTAGCGATATATCTGGATATATTTAAACCACAATGAAGTGCTTCATATTGGCTGCCACCCTGATGCTGGTAAAGGCAGAGACTACTTTGCATAATTAAGCTAAAATTTACGATCACTGAAGATCACTCTGAATGGGAGATCTATTCAATTAAAATCCGGGTTGTGACTCCATAAAATGTCAACTGTGATGCTGATCAGTGCAAATATACAAAAGTTATACAATGTGAAAAAATATTAAGCAAACCTTAGCTGGCATTACATGCGACCTGATGCGCGACTTTAATCAATAACTAAAAATGACATCATCTCTTATTTTGTGTGTGATCTTTAGAATTGTGTGCCTTATTTTTGAGGGTTGTCTTACCTTTTGGAGTTTTGCTTTTTTGGCTAATCAATTTCACGCTTTGCTTCCATTTACAGGCCACCTTAGCCAGCGGTGAGAACATCTTCAAGATCAACATAACGCCCGAGGAGGCTCAGCAGTTCCTCCAAAGCTCCCAGTTGCGTGGCATTGGTGACATCGAATATGCCCCGAAAACTGGCGAGAATCCGCTGCCCGAGGCCCGAAATGAGAGGGGGGAATTCGTCTACATGGGCCGTGTGATCGAGCACCCGGAGGACTATGTGGAGGAGCATTACGACGCCCACCAGTACCACGGTCAAGATGGTTTGGGTCAGTTTGCCTATGGCTATAGGGACTGGAATCAGGGCAAGAACGAGAAGCGTGATGAGACCGGCAAGGTGACCGGTTCGTACAAGTATGTGCAGCCACATGGCCGTGACTTTGTGGCCACTTATTACGCCGATAAGACCGGTTTCCATGTGGAGGACAACCGTCCCGCTCACCTCAAGCTGCCGGCCACCAAGACACCGGCCGTTCTCAAGGCCGAGGAGGAGCACTTTAAGCTGTGGGGCGAGCTGGCCGCCGCCGCCGGTCACAATCCGGATCCCTATGCCGCCGAATACCAGACCGCCGAGGGTCGCTATCAGCCCACCGAGCAGGAGCAGCAGCCCTATGTCCACGAGGAGCCCCCATATGTTCCCGGTCCAGAGGAGACCGGCGAGCCCAAGGGCTTCTTCTATGCCTTCGATTACAATGTGCCGCTGTTGCGCAACAAGGAGGAGCGCGCAGAGCTGGAGCGCCTGCGTGCCGTCAACAACCATGACGAATGAAAGGGTCTAAGTGATCCCTACAGATCCTGGAGATCTATTGTATAGGTTGTTCTGTAGAAAGTAGCACACACATCCAAGTATCCCACATATTTATTAAATCCTTATTCGCAAAATAAATAGCAGATTTTAATCAAGTTTTTGTCGTGTGATTTTTTTAATTATAACAGTTTTTTTCATAGATTTTACTGTTGAAAATATTCTTTTTTCGCTGAAATAAATCCCAGCTACAAATATTGAATCTATAAGAGTATATCCTTCTTTTACCAATAAATCGCAGATTCAACTTTGTATCTTTTTTTTATTGAATAAATGGCATTCAAGATCCTGCAGATTCTTGGATCTAGATTCTTTCATGCTATAGTAAGTACCAGACGTATTTGTTGATTTTGAAGCTTTAACTTCTCTTTTATTATAACTCATCGATCCTCGTAGATCCTAAAGATCCATTTTTTACTTTTATCTGTGGAAAATATGGAATTCTTCCCTAAATAAAACAAAACTGTACACTTTTGTCAAATACGTTCTTTTTATTATTACATACATATACAATATAAAAATGTGAGTTCTTGTGTGTTGGGTTTCCTCCCTCGCTAGTGTGTGTTGTGTAGAATTCTTCCGGGCTGTTCTGCAAATCTCCAGATATCTTAAATTTAATATTTCATGCTGTTGAACTTAAATTCCACTGGCATGTTATTTTTTTAATTATTAACCCACTAATTGCCAAATTTTCAACGTTTTTATAATAAATGTTTGCCTCGAGGTCAAGTTTGGACTTTGCACGGAAAAAATAAATTATATTTCTTTTAAAATTTGTCAGACAAAAAGAAATTTAAAATGTAAAACACACAAAAAAATATTTTAATAAATTTAAAAATCATGCTTTTTAATATTTCTAAAGTGAATTTAAAAACAAGAAAGAAAGCTAACTTCGGCACGCCGAAGTTTGTATACCCTTGCAGATTGGTTTTCATATTTATGTCATAAATTATAATGCCGAAAACAGACACTAAACTGAGTTACATACCATTTTACCTATACTTATTATGTTTGCAGTTTGACAGTTACAGTTATACATTCCCAGCTTTACATTTTCTCTACATCTGATCGCTTCTATGGCTGCTATATGATATAGTTGTCCGACTTTCATAAAATGTATACCAAAATTCTATAATAATAAGTAAAGCTCATATCTCAGAGTAGATGAAAATACATTGAAAAACAACGAAGTTATAATTTTTTCTATTACTTTCCCTATCGTTCCTATGGCAGCTATAAGATATAGTCGTCCGATTGTCATAAAATTTTTACCAAAATTTTGAAATAATACCAGAAGCTCATGTGTCAAAGTAGATTAAAATACGTTGAAAAACAACGAAGTTATAATTTTTTTGATTAATTTCCCGATCGTTCCTATGGCAGCTATAAGATATAGTGGTCCGATTTTCATAAAATTTTTACCAAAATTCTGGAATAATATAAAAAGGCTATATCTCAAAAATGATGGAATAATATTGAAAAACAGCCAAGTTAAAATTATTTTTCTAAAAATTTATTGAACATTTGTATGGCAGCTATATGATATAGTCGTCCGATCCGGCCCGTTCCGACATATATAGCAGTGAGAGTAAATAGAAGACTATATGAAAAGTTTCATTCAGATAGCTTTAAAACTGAGGGACTAGTTTGCGTAGAAACGGACAGACGGACGGACAGACGGACAGACGGACAGACGGACGGACAGACGGACAGACGGACATGGCTAGATCGACTCGGCTGTTGATGCTGATCAAGAATATATATACTTTATAGGGTCGGAAACGTCTCCTTCACTGCGTTGCAAACTTCTGACTGAAATTATAATACCCTGCAAGGGTATAATTAACATTCGGTTGATCCAACGTACAATTACAAAAAAGACTTGGATGGACAGGCTAAATGTGTTCTAGGCCAATGGAATCAGGTTATCAATTATTTTTTTGGGAAATGTATTTTGAATATTGTTACCAACACTTGAATATTTTTAAAGAAATTCCAGAGATTTTAAAGAACAGCCCTCACTTTGCTGTTCGGCACGCATTTTCATCATCATTTTCTTGCACCGCCTTTCTCTTTTCACGTAAAATTATTGCTTTTTTGCTCTTCGCTTAGAAGACTTGAATCTTAAACTAGTTTTTAATTTGTAATTATATAGTGTGATTCTGTTGATGTTTCTTGATGTGGTTGTTGTTCTTGTTGGGTTGGTGGTGCTATAATTTAATACTAATTTTACACGAGCATTTCTCTCATTTACAACCAGTTAAAAACTAGCATATACTTTAGGGTTCTTCTCATCCGTCGCCCACGATCCGTGGATCCTCCGATTCGGGGACTCGTTCCAACTCACAATTAAGGAAACTCTAGGTTTAGGCAATCAATTTTGATTAATTCTCATACATCTTTACTTGTATGGCACCTAAACGAAAGAACTAAGAACAAAAGAGAAAAAAACAAACACAAAAACCAAAAGAAAAAGTTTTTGGTGTTGCGTTTTCTTGGAGCTTACTTGGTGTTTTTTTTTTTGTTTAGTTTTGTTTTGCCTAGCAAACAAAATTATATTTTATTCGGTATTCTGTATACGTGTTGTATGTGTATTGGGTTTGTTTTCTTCAAAATAGTGTTTTCGATGTGGAAACAAAATTAGATTTTTCGAATTGAATCACAATTGAAATTTCGTTCATTTATGGAAATTGCAATATATTTGCATATAGATGTTAATTATATATATTTTTATATGGCAGCATTGTTCAGTCCGATATTGCAGTTGAAACTGTTTTTTAGTTTTTTTTTTCTTTGTTTTTCTTTTCCTCTTTTTAGTTGGGTTCCCGAATTTTTGTATTATTCGAATTTTTGTGATTGACTCTCTCTACACTCTATATCAGTGATATAGCCACACTATATATGTTTACGATTCGTGAATGGTTTCGTTTGAAGTTGAGGGTTCTCGGGTGTTAGCACAAAACAATAAAAACACATTAAGGGGGGCTCAGGTAAAGGACATTCCATCAATAGTTTCAATTACAACACAGTAAGCACGCACGAAAAATAAATAAAAAATGGGAAAACACACTCAATGGAAGGGAAGTTAAAAGTTAAACTTTAAACACAAATAAAACATAATAATAGCGACATGGCGGATCTGTGTATACGAGTTCTCGTGTCGGTATCCTGGTATACTTTTAGGTACATAAGTTAGTTGTTGCTACATATATATAGAGCCGTCTCTAAAACCGCGCCCATTCTACAGCCCTCAACTTCAAAGCGTGGAGATCAATCGATCGAGGGTGCTGAGGAGGAGGTGGTGGTGGAGGGATCTGCGAGGATCATTCGTAATACTTTTGCATGGCTTTTAGTGATCATGGATGTGAAATCAGGGAATGGAGCTAGCTATCTGTTAGCCCAAAATGTGATGAGTAGTGAGTTGTGTGCTGGGATGTTTTTGGCGCATGAGTTTCTCTTGATTACAACTTGATTATTTGTTAAATATACTTGACTTCTGGCTGCTAGGTTCTTGGATCGCTCTCCCCTTGTTGGGTCTTGTTGTATATAAGGCAAACTCTGTGTATGCGAATCTCATACATATGTATATTGAACTATGTAAATACGTTAATCATTTTGTCAGTTGCGTAAATGCCGGGGGAAGATCCTTGGGAGAAGCGCTGTCTATATGAGCTGGTGAGCATGGCACAACTGTCTCTGATTTATGTTCTGTGGTCTCTCAATGGCTATCCAAAAGATGTTTTTGTGTGTGTGAGTGGCTTGTGTTCTGTATACTGTATATATAAATCTTGTATATGCTACACGACTCCCTCTCGCTCTCTCTATTCACGACTCTAAGCCCTAAGGGACGCTCGGCAGATCCTTGCACTGTCGATTTCCTAGCTCTCCCACTTACCTACGAGATTTGTGTTCAGGATTCTGGGTCTCTACTTGGCCGCCGCTGCCGCTGCTGTGGCATTGGCCGCCGGCGACACTTTCAGCTTGATAAACATACTGTTGTTATCGCTATTGCTGCCGCTGTTCAGGTCCAGCTTCTGCACCTCGCACTCCAGATTATTGATGCAATTCTTCTCGTACTGCGTGGTGGTGCCATTGTCCGAGGCAGCGGCAGTCTTCTCCACTGGCGGCTGTTCGCTGGGCGCCACCTTCTTCTCCTTGCTGCTCTTCTTGAGGGCATTCAGCAGGGTCTTCTCTTTGCTCTTGCCTTCCTTGTGACTGCTGTCCTTGTCCTTGTGCTTGTTGTTCTTGAAGCGCGGGAAGATGCAGCCATTGGGCAAGAAGCCGCCCAGCTTTTCCTTCTTAGCGGGAGCAGCAGCAGCAGCAGGTGGTGTTGGTGTGGCAGCTGGAGCCGGAGCAGGTGCAGGTGCTGGAACTGGAGCTGGTGCTGTATGGGGTGTGACATTTGGCGAGGGCGTACTGGCTCCATTTGTGGTTACTGGAGCAACTGCCTTTATCTCTGATTCGGTATCCACATTTGGGTGATTGTCCAGCCCAGTGGCTGCTCCATTTACCGAGCTGCCCGCATCCGTTTGATCCACACAAGCCTCCTCCAATAGTGCTGATTGCTGCTGCTCCTGTTGCTGCTGCTCTGCCTGCTCACTGGCCACCTTGTTGTCCAGCTGCTGGGCAAACACAGCCAGGGTGATGCCATTACCGTTGCCATTGCCATTGCCGTGCTCTGCCAGCAGCGACTCTGGGTGAGCCGGTGGCGAGCCAGCCTCGTTGTTCATCGCACTGGCACCGGCACTGGCCGCCCGCGCTGCATCTGGCGATTTGGGAAACATTTGTTGCGTGGTGATGTTCTGGTAATGCTGCTGCTGGCGCTGCTGCATCATTTGCTCCTCCCGTTCGCGATCTCGCTGCGCCTGCACTGCATTCCACACGTCCTTCAGCTCGCCGGAGATGTCGCGATCCTTAAGTATTACGGCGTTTCTAACGGGGAGATGATTTTTTATTAGTTAAAGTTCATTAGGAAATGGCCATGTTATTACCTGACTAATTTCACGCCTGGATTCATAGCCTCCACAAAGTCACACATCAGCTCCACCATGGCACGTCGCTCCTCGGGGTCTTTGCTGTGGCGTCCAGAGTCCTTGAGCACCTCCGGATTGGCCATGACGGCAAAGACAATGGGAGGACTGCGTGGGCTGCCAGGTGGCACCTGAAAGGATATGATTTGTAGGTAATTAATAATTATTTAATCTTTTAAGATCCCTAAAATGTAGAGTTTATTCCCGTGAAAACTTACGCGCATGCCACCGTAAAGAGGAATGGGATCACTGGGCTCCTGCGGTATCACAATGCGTGTCCAGCTAAGGACGTTGATGAACAGCTCCTCTCCGGCTTCCGTTGTGGTGCGAATGCACATGTGCGGCTGCGGCGGATTCTTGAAGTGGCGATAGGCCCGCGAGTGCCGGTAGCTGTGCGGCGGCGGTGAGGAGTTCATGAGTCCTATTCCCAGTCCCTGGATTCCACCGTTGTTGCTATTACCCTCCAGTTGCATTTGGTTGTGATCCAAGCTGCTCATCTGCAGCTGTGTCTCTATGTCGATGTTATTGTTGAAGCCGTTGTTGGATGTCGTGGAAGCATTTTCATCGATGGCAGTAGTGTTGTTGGTTTCCTCGCTGGGCGGCGGTTGCTGTTGCTGTTGCTGCTCTTGGGCGGCAGCTTCCGCCTCAAGTTCCGCCGCAGACATGGCTCTTGGGTTGTATAACTGGGCAGTCTTAAGTATATTCAGTTTCAATAAAAATCCGTAGAATCCTTGTTTTCCTTTCGATTTTTTGTTGGTACAAAACAACAATTCGCCGTGCGGCGAATTCCAGCCCAGCCGTGTTTTTCGTCCTCTTTGTTCTACCACGCACTCACACCTGCACAATAGCTCGCTCTCTCTCTCTCTCTCTCTTTATTTCTCTGTAGCTTGCTCTCTCCCTCGCCGCCTCCTTACAACATTATTATTGTGGGGCTCCTTGGGTCCTAACTTTTGACCTTTCGCGTAATTAATGGACGTGCCTGCATATTATTCCCTCCGGTTGACACCAAATATCCTTCCGGAACAGAAACTCGAAGCGTAGAGTCTTTTATCTGCACGCACACCACTGCAAACACAAACACCCCTGCTTCACTGCGCACCCCGCACACGTACAAGTGGGAGTTGGTTGTCGTCGTCTGCTGGTGCGCCGAAGGCGGGGGAGCGGAAGATGAAAGGATGAGGTGAAAACACGTAAATGCGAAAGTTCAAAGCCTTTTCGGTGGCACACTTACACATTTCTCTGCTTTTCATTTATAATAATCACTTTTCCATTGCACCGTGCACCAACACAAGCACAACCGCAAACGCATACACACTTATGTACACACACAAGATGCGTTTTCCATTCCGTCTCTCCGCATTCACATATTTCCCGTGTCCCGAACGAGAGTCTGGCCGCGCGCTGCGCTGATTTTTATATTTAGCTTTTTAGCAGCTTTTCATGGCAGAGCGGACGCACGGGAAAACAGCCGATTTTTCCGACAACGTCCAACATAAACAAAAAACTAATGGAGCAGTGGTGCCAGATTGGGGGCGATGAAAAGCGAAGCGTTGCCACTCGCTGCTAAACTGCAATTTCCTCGGAAGGTATGGCAGCGCCAATGTTTGTGCGATTAAAGTGTGACCAGGGGTATTTTTTTTAGAGGTAGAGTCTAATTATCATCTGGCAACACTGATATATCAGTAGTTTCTGAATCCCTGGTCCCGGCGTAAATTTTTTTTGCAAAATTGCTGGGCAATAAAACATTAAGAAATCGCCTCAAACTAATGCCAAATTATCAACAACGTTTGTAAATATATAGCCAAAGCTAGTCCAGTTGTGGGAGAGTTGTCTCCGAGCACCCAGATCACTTGAAGAGCAGTTTTCGTACACAAACGGGACCGGAGCGGACTCGCGGTGTGTGTATAACAAAATGGCGTCCTCGCAAGTCTCAAATAAATCGGGCTCCGGCTGGCCGCGCCGCGGAAGCCAAGGCCAGGCGGATGCCGTCAACAGCAACAACAATGGCACGCAAAAGTATGCCACCAACCAGGCGCTGACCATCAATCGCACCATCAACCTGTGAGTTATCTAGGGAATCTCGATTCGTGGAGTCCCCCGATGATAATAAATAAATGCATCATATTTGCAGATACCCGCTGACCAACTACACATTCGGCACCAAGGAGCCGCTCTTTGAGAAGGATCCGTCGGTGCCGTCGCGCTTTCAGCGGATGCGAGAGGAATTTGATAGAATTGGCATGCGCCGGTCTGTGGAGGGAGTGCTGCTGGTCCACGAGCATGGGCTGCCCCATGTACTGCTCCTACAGCTGGGCACCACATTCTTCAAACTGCCGGGCGGCGAGCTCAATGCCGGCGAGGACGAGGTCGAGGGTCTGAAGCGATTGCTTTCCGAGGTGAGATGTGAATACATGAATGTCATGAGCTTGTTTTGCTCTTTTATCTCGATTTTTAAAATCAATAAATGCAATTGCTTTGCAGACGCTCGGTCGCCAGGATGGCGTTAAGCAGGAATGGATAGTAGAGGACACCATTGGCAATTGGTGGCGGCCAAACTTTGAGCCACCGCAATACCCATACATTCCGCCGCACATCACCAAGCCGAAGGAGCACAAGCGGCTCTTCCTCGTCCAGCTCCATGAAAAGGGTAAATATCCGCAGGGGCCTCGCCCGATACGCCCGTACGCGTCGGCATATCCGAGCAACGTATATCGAGGATATCCATTTCTCCATGTTCTTATATAACCTATATAGCTGTTCTTTTGTTTGCCAAAAAAAACCGAATACGCTAACAAACCTCATGTCATATCTTTTCAATGCTGTTTAGATACGGACGGGAACGCCAGTTACGATGTACCCTGAGCTGTTCCATTAGCGCCGTGTGTGTCGTATCTACCCAACTCAACTCTCAAGAGTGCAATGCCAGAATCGAGCAAACAGAAAAGTCAAAGAAACAGAGAAAGAAAGAAACAAACAGATCGATCGCAAGGCGGGCGGAACTCTTAGTTAGTTTGATTCTTGTATCTTGAAAAAAGTGTCTCAAATCCAAATCAAAATTCAAATTGTACTCTTTTTTGCTCAGAACTGAACTGCGTGTTGGCATATTTTGTTCTTTTTTTCCCGTCCAAAACTCAATGATTGTTCTTGTACATTAATTATGTAAATATGTCGACATGTCTTGTGAGACTGAGCGCAGCCATGTTATTATCCTCCTACTTACTTACATTATCTCCTAGCTTCTACTCTTACTTTTGTCAAGTGATGTGTTGTTCAATCTTAAGATTGTGTATCCACCGGGCAGGCAGTCGAGTGAGCATTGTAACGTTGCTGGCTGCTCTGGTCATGTGCCCAAATCTCGCGTGTTGTGCAGATTTGCGTGCATGCTGCGCCGCAGCCAGGTCGCAGATTCCAGTCGCTCCTTTTAATATAAGCACTCGTCAATGTAAACACAAAGCAAAATACTCTCTCGCCCATACGTACTTACTTGCTTAGTGAACCGACCACACCATGTATAAGGTTGCTCTTAATGGAAATTATGTTCATAACTGAAACTTATAAGCGGGCTTCGTTGGGCCAGCAAAGTGTCATATATTTTGCATTTTGCGAGTCGCAACGAAGCCCAGTGTAATTAGTCTAATGAATCCAACTATGAATGTAAAAACATAAAAAACTCTTTATATATCATACGGCAGCGAGACTATTCTTTATATGTAAACTGTACCAACCGATTGTAATACCCCCTAGATAATGCCCTCCGTGACTCTATGCTCCATGCTCTCTCAACATACATCAATTCTGTCTCTATCGTTTTCCGTAATCTAGCACTTTTTGCTGTGCCCAAAAATTATAAGCTTGTTGCTGCGCCGCTGTTCGAGCTATACGACAACTCGCAAGGCTATGGACCGATCATCTCGTCGCTGCCGCAGGCCCTCTGCAGGTGAGTTGTGATCGTGGCATACCCAAATATCAAGCTAATTTTTTCTCTCTCTCAGGTTTAACTTCATCTATATGTAAGCCCAGGCGAAGGGATTGCGATTCCAGAGTCGCCAGCAATAGTTTAGCAGCATCACCAACGAGATAGCTCCTCTACCCCAAAAGATTTCAGTGCACCTCTCAACATCTCAGCTCTCAGTTCCGTTTGATTTCCATTTCATGTGTATGTGTGTGTAAACGTACATAGTTGTATTTGCAGATTAAAAGAATAATGGAAGAGACAGTAGAATCGACAAAAAACATTGTGTGTGCTTTATTTTTATATTTATTTTCATCTTTAATGCCATGTTCTATGGTAGGTTCTATGGAGGAATGTTGAGTAATAGCTACAAAGATGGATCTGTGCCTATAGCATGTAATCGCTATAGATTTGCTCGAAATATTCGCGTTTGCTGGAATTGGAAGATACACACAGGGGTTTGGATTACATTAGGGGTTCTGGTTCTGTACTCTTACTCTACATTTAATGGCACAAAGCAAAACAATTGATTTAGTAAATAAATTAGAAGATTCAATTAAATTATCGCTAATTAGATTAATTATCTAATTAGTCTACACATACTTTGGAATTGCGCTATTGTTAAGATTAAGGATCGATCTGGTGTGGCTCTAGAGATTACGGCTTAGTGCGTGGCTTGGTAACAAATGAACGAATCAACAACAAAAGGTCTGAAGAATAAGCTCACAACAGAAAAGTACATACAGGAACCGTTGCTGGTTTTGGTGTCTTTTGAGTAATTAATACGTATACTTAGTTCCTAGATTAATTCTTGTTAATTATGCGTACAAAAGTTTGCGAGATTCGCTGTTGTTGTATTGTTATTTTTGTGATAATTTGGATTCTTTCCTTTACCACAACTTGTTGTGATAAAACTTGAGATCATAGTAGCCCTGATCGGTGAGGCCGCCGCCGCCACCACCAGAGGACACGGTGGACATGGCATCCGCATTGTCATGTCCCGGCGAAGTGACATCATGGCCCGGCGGACGATTAATCTTGACAACACCGAAATCCTCGCGCTCCGTTTGATCGAACTCCATCTTGCTGCTGGGCATGACGGCGCCGCCGACACCAAACGAACGATTCTTCATGCCCGTGTGCTGCTTGCTCAGCTGGAAGGCCGGCGGCCTGCGGTTCTCCCCAATGATGCTCTCGGCCACCTCCGGCGAACGCACAGACGGCGGAGTCGGAGTGTGGGTCTTGGGCGGTGGCGATGGGGGTGTAATCACCTCCGGCTCTGGTTCTGGCTCGGGCTCGGGTTCAGGTTCTGCCTCTGGTTCCGGTTCAATTTCGGGCTCTGGGATGTATCGACTGGCCTCGATCTCGGCCAGAGACTGCTGCTGCAGTTGGGCAGTAATCTCTGCAAGGTCATGGTTACCCATTCCGCTGTTTGAAAGATTGGGTTTAAATTCTGTTGTAAAACTAGTCTTTAAATCGAAAAAACGACACGCAGAAAGTAGAGCTTGCAAATAAACTAAAGAACGTTTGTGTGAACTTCTTTTAAATATTTAATAATTCTGTAAATATTAATTAAAAGAGCGTAAATACAGATTAACATCTCAAGAGAGGGAGAAATCGACTTGCACAACGGTCTATTATTATTTACAAGCTCGTCTTGCTGGACTTGAAATTAATCGATTTGTTTTGATTTTATTGCTTGGTAAAAAAAACGAAAATAAGTTACGACAAATAATTAATGTTTGTTAAATGTTAAATGATACATAAGTATTATGTTGTAATCACAATTTGTCAGGTATTTTTGTTTTGCTTTTTCTTTTGTGTCTGTGGAGTTCCGATTTTTCTGGTGTCTTTCTTGGGGTATTGGTGTTTTTTATGGTGTATTGGTGTTTTTTTTTTTTTTTTTTGTTGGGGTGAATTGGTGGCATGCGGCAAGTGCAGGTTCTTCTGCTTGTACTTCGTACTTTTAAGTGTAAAATTCATCGTTTGTATACAATAAATTAACTAGGCGAAAAAAATATAAATAAATTGGCTAAAATCAAGGCTTTGTACACTGGGTTGTTATTTAAGTTGATGCTTTTGATTTCTATCTTCTATCTTTTGTATGTGAGATGCAGGGCCGTGTGTTATATTTTCTATTTGATTCTGAAAGACAAAACGAAAAAAGAAGGAAACGAATGAAACCCAAAATGAAGACGATACACACAGAAATGAAAATAATTCGAATAGGAAATTGGCACACCTCAGGGTGCTTCTGGTCATTTACCTGTTCGATTCTGCACTGTTGCCGCCGCCGCCATTGCCACCTTTCGAGCTGCCTGCATGAATTATCTGAAATAGAGCAATTTATTAAGGTCATAAAGCATTGTAGAGATAGGATCTTAGCCTATTAGCTTACATATTAATGGTCATTCCCCCCGTGGGCCATACAATTCAATGAATTTCTCTATTAATTACCGAGTTCTAAATATATATATATAAATCCGGGTTACAAAACGCAAGCTACGTTTTTTATGTCACCTCCCCCCTGACATGACCAAAAACAGGCACTTGGCACGCAGCCAATACCCTGGTACACTTCGGGGGGTGGTTAACCTCTCTGAGGGTTGACTGAAAGTAAAAGCCACACATAGCTACATGTATATTTATATTTATTTACTGGACATTTGCTACCACCAAATATTCGTTCATGAGAAATTTTGGGTTTACACACAATTTTGTTCGTTCGGAAAACCAGTGCAGGTTGTCGAGATTGTCATTCATCTTTAAAATCTAATTTTGAATAGTTTCACTTGGAATTTACTAGTCTCGCCCCCCGTCAAGTCAATCATTTAGATTTCATTGTATGGCCGGGCGGCATCGCCGTGTCCTAGTTCCGGTGAGCGCACCAAGTAAATGGTGGTCTGGCAGTTGGGGCAAGTGGTGCACATCTCGGCATCCGGTGGAGCATTATTGCCAGCGGCTCCTCCTGAGGGTGGTGCTGCGGTGCCTCCAGCTCCAGCTCCTCCTGATGAAGTTGCAGGCGGTGGTGCAGCACTTGCTGCTGGCGTTGGCTGGGTATTCTGTGGGTCGTAGGTATTTTTTGTTAAGGAGCCAGAAAGAGGAACTACCCATGAAGCTTACATATCCTTGTTGAGGCTGTTGTGCTGGGTATTTATTCTGGGTTTGGACATCTGGTGTGGGGGCCATGGGTTGCTGTTGCTCATAGACTGGCGGCGGCTGCTGTTGTTGTTGTGGCATCTGCTGCTGTTGCTGCTGCTGCATGTGCTGATGGACATGAGCTCGGCCCGTTGGTGTTGGTTCATGGCGCGTTGGCTGACCGGCGGCCGGCTGCTGCGCGTATTGCTGCATTAATTGTTGCGACGAGGGCACGGCGGCCACTGGTGGCTGTTCACCACCTGCGGGAGGAATCTGTTGGTACTGCTGTGCCGGCGGCGGCGGCTGCTGCTGCTGTTGCTGCTGCTGCACTTGCTCTTGACCAGCGGACATGCGAGCTGGAGTCACACCTGGACCAGAGCTTGGCTGCAAGTCCCTTTCCAGTCCAGAGTGACGCAGCCTGGGCGGGCGGGCAAAAGCATTCGCGGCCAAAAAGGAATCATCCACGTCCTGCAAGCCCGAACGACGCTGGAAGGGATTCTGGTTGCGTGTAGTGAGCCCACTGCGGCTCAAGGCATCCAAAGGGCTCTTGCGAGGCTGTGATGAGGTCTGGGATCAACGGGGAATACAAACAGGAAGTCTAGCAGACGGCTCACGTTATCCTGATTCCTAGACTGGCTGGGCGTTATGCTGACCTCGCTGACCTGCTTGCGTCCAATGGCTGCACCGCATCCGCCACCCGCGTGGCGTGACTATAAGCCAAGTTAGTCATCATCATCCGGAGGAGACTTTTTATTCGACACTACTTACCGCCATGCTCGTCTTGGAGGCATGATAGCCACCGCCAGTTGGGCCGTGGCGTGCCACGGAGGCATTACCGCGTTTGGCATCCATAAATTAAAATCACTCGAAATTAGTTAACCGCACGAAAAAAAAAAATGAAACTAAACGAAAGAAAATCTTTGAGCACACAAATCGCAACAAAACTTGGTCAAGTTATAAAACTATATAAAAGTATACGGTTTTTTTGTACACTGGAATGTGGAAAGATATGTTCCGACTGGTATCGAGTATAAATTTGAACTGTGCTCTACGCAGGGAGCTGCTTGGGGATCTTGACATACCGAACTGAGGGCCAACTGCGATGGAGATTTTTTTTAACGAATTTCTGGATATTTTCTCACAATCTTACTAATTATCAACGCATCATTGCTGAGAATGTTTCATTATTACGATAATCTAAGAATATTCATAATAATTAACCTTACCTTAATTGTTCTTAAAAATATAAACAAATGAAACCCCAATGCCAGATAATTCCCCAATTAAGTTTGCCGCATTACCTCAGCCATGCTGCAGGTGGGACGCCTGGCCCCATATCGTCCTTGCGGTGAGATTTGTGTTACTTGCTGGAGCAGATTGGGCCCTGCCTGTAGCTGCTGCTGGGAGCCACGTCGTCGATTATCCTCGCCCAAGTAGGTAGCCCCAAATAGCTGGGTGTTAGGACTGTTTCATATTGATGATGTTGTGTTATCGTTGGTTATCATATCATGGGGTTAGCGCAACATGTGGAGAGAGAGTTATGAATTTAGTTGTATTTGGGATAAGAAAAGCTGATTATAATTAGTACTATGCTTGGTTGTTATACTTGAATTTCTTACAATAAATTAAAATATACATTTTGAATGTAAAGAAAAAGTCTAAGAAAATAAGCATACACAAATCATCACTACAAATTAACAGCGATGGATTTAAAGTAACAAAAGAGTTTAAAAATAAGCCAAAGTTAATGGGTTTACCTTATTCTAGAAAATAAGCACAGTTAATTGCTTAAGCATTTATATTGTTAAAATTTTAAGCTAGTAAAAATGTAGAAGAAATTCCTTTTAATTTTAAAATTAGTAATGAATTTACATATTATTAAATTAAATGTAAGCAATGGTTACATAGCAGGTTACAAAGCAAAGCGAGCAACAGGCCACCATTAAGCCAGGAAAGTTAATTATCAACTTGGACCTAGCTTTATCGATCAGCGGGCTTCCTTCGGCAAACAAACAAACAAACAAAGTAACAAATCTACAGTACGGATTCCGATTTGCATACGATATGCAAATGGGGCCGAAAATAAATGGCCAACTGAGGCCGAAAGTGAAATGTTTCCTGCAGCGCCAACGAAAGCAACAACGCCTTAATTGCCGCGGACTGCGCCAGGTCAGGAAGCCAGGAAGCCAGCAGGCTAGCCGGCAACGCCTCCTTAGCTTTTCCACTTTCCCCTTTCCACGCCACTCACTCACCTGTTTGTGATGTGCATACCATTCCGGGTGTGCTGCGGCGACTGGGCGTTTCCATGACCATTTGCAGATGGCGCATCGTCAAAGAATCCTTCGAAGAGCACAAAATTATTGGCCTGCGGTATGGAACGCGTTAGACCGTAATGTTTGCCAAGAAAGGCCAGCAGCTTGTCCGAAGGTCGATCCACCGAGCACTTGACCGGTGTCCACTGCTCCTCGATGAGCATCGTCTGGAAGAGACGCTTTCCCAGGCCATGGCGCTGGCGGGACTCGTGGACATAAAAGTCCAAAATGGACGGTGCCTGCTGGACTTTCCGGGTCTGTCCAGTTTCATCGAAAAGATAGAGATCTTTTGTTCCGACTTTGAGGAGACCAACGACTGAACCACTGTAATATATTGGTAATTATTTAAAATTAGATTTCTTTATAGAAAAGCCAAGGTTCCCCTTGTGAGCCCCACTTACTTGTGACCCGCCTCACTATCCGCCAGCAGATAGACGGTCTGGTTCTCCGACATCCTCAAGCGCTGTCCGGTGGTCACCGGCTTGCTAAGACCCTGCGACGTGGCCGAGAGCTGACCCAGGCGATCAATAATCTCCGTCATCTTGGAGGTGGCGTCCCTGCACGCAAGTGGATGAGGATATGTGGATGAGTGGTTGGTGTGTGAGGTCGTGTGGGTGAGTGTGGAAAGCGTATCGGCTAGGCGAAACGATCCCGGGGGATGCCACTCCGCGTACAGTTTCAATACTCACAAACACTGACGACGGTCGCCGCGGAAGGTGTGCGGCAGTAGGTTAGACGTAACCTTGATTATCGGCTGGGGAAAGAGGGGCCTGATATCGAACCGGAAGTCCACCATTATTAGGCTGCTGCTCCTCGGATATACAATGCCGGCCTGCAATTTCGAATTGAGAAATGCGAATTTAATGGAGCGTTGCGCAAACAATTTCGATTATCTGATTGATGCCGAGAGCTCAGGCATTCAAAGCTTTAGCTTTTGTTTTATTTTTTCTTTTTTTTTGTCTATTTTTCTGTGGGAATCACTGCACATGCAATGCGGAGCCAATCACTGTCGTTGCTCAGTCTACGCCTTTCGGCAGTGATTCAGCAGATGCATGTACATTGCAAAACCCACACGTGTACGCTTAAAGAAATTACATTGACCTGTTGAGATCTGTTTCCCTAATTGGCTTTATTTTATTATTTTTTATACTGATTTAATTAATAAACAATTGGTAGTAATTTTCATTGGCTTAAGGGAATAAACAGAGCGTACAAAAGAGCGCTCTCTCCTCAGTTATCACATTAGTATTCAAATATAATTCTGAGCAAATTAAATTAGCATATAAAGAGCACTTTTATAGAACTAAAGTTTTTATACGATGAAACTATAGTTAATAATTTCTCGCGGTATATAAAAAGGAGGAAGGATATGGAATCGATCAGAAGGCCTCTGACCCTCGAGCAAACTCTAGCAAAGAGTGCATCTCAAATTCCCAAGTACAAATTCGGTGACACGCTGGTATATAACCGCTCAAATGTTAAAAACGGATAATTTGTTTTTTATATATTTTTTTGTCTGCAGAATTGCCATTTAATAAAAAACTTTTGATGTGCTCTACCAAGTCTTGAGCTTTACGGATTAAATAGGCCCAGCATACCCTTGAGTTGTCACAAACTCCAGCTTCAAACAACTTGCAATATTTATTTAAATATTTTTTATAATTCATGGATTATTTTTTCGAGTGCACTGTATTTGGGGGCAAAGCCTCGACTCAATGCATACAATTTTTTTGTTTGCGTTCTCCCTGGCATTTGACCCAAATCACCGCATTAGACTCGGATTACAGTCGAAACTGTTGCGTTCGGAACGGGGAATCCTTTTTGACGGATACAGGATATGCCTTCCGTTTTCGGGGGCGTGGCTGTCAGGACGACATGCCAACATAACACTGCTATTGTTAATTTGCCAGAGAGCAACGAACTCAAAGAACTCGAACTCGGAGTCAAAAATAAAAAAAAGGAAACGATAAAAATGGCTTTTGTAATTACATTTGAAGAGGCGGCGCCGGTGGACGGACTGTAAAACTTTTCCCATTGTTGCCGGTTTTGTCAGAGCAAAAGTTAAGCAACTCTCTGGCTATAGCAACAGTAATCGTCGGCAAATGACGTGTTTTCATATCATTTTTACATATCAACAACGTTTACAGAGGCGGTCGAAAGAATTGGATTTTAAATATTATAACTTAAGTTATTTTATAGTTGAATAATAGAAAAGGCTGCAGGTTTTAAACCCTTTAAAATTTTACCCACAATTATGTTGCAAAATGTATGTGAAATATTTCTACAATTAATTTGTTCACTTAAAGTTTCATTTGACCACTTTAATGCAATAATCTTAATCTAAGCTAGCAAAAAAAAAACCTATAATATAGGGGTGCTTATGTGGTTTCTTGAAACTTTTAGGAATAAGGCCTACAGAAGCTTAAAATCCCAGCATGTCAACATTTCAGGCTGTCAAGACCAGAATGTCAAGAATCAGAAACAGAGTACCTATAATGTCGACCGCGACTGTTGGCACATGCTGGCATGGCCCCCAGCGAAGCGGACATATACCTTGGTGTTGTTGCTGTTGTTGTTATTGCTGCTTATTTTTCCAGTGCACAACCGTTGACGTTGCCATACACAATCAGCCCACTTTGTAACTGTTTATGAACCAACAGCAAGCGATGCAAAACAAAAACACAAGACGACAAAATAACAAAATAAAAAAAAAGGAGAACAACAAAGAAAACCACGCACCGCAGAACGGGTGGGGGGCAGAGAGAGCGAGAGCAAAACTGCATGCACTTCTCGGGTGCTCCCCTTTTCTGCTCTCCACTCGTAAATGTGTCAAGTGAGCTTGTGTCTCCCTCCCCACATGTACTTACTTCTCACTTATGGGTGAGTATGGTGGAGAGCGTGAGAGAGTTAATCAGCGGAATTAAAATCGCGTGCAGCCGTAAACAACACGGGTGATAGAAATGAAAGGGGGATCGTCCATACATATGCCATTTAACGGTTAATCAGCAGAAGCAAAAATAAAAAAGGTTCCTTGGAAACAACTGTTAAGAGAGCTGGGGAAAAAACAAATCAATCGAGAATCGAGAGGTGCAGACTAATAAAAATATTGTCTAATATAGTCTGCCTGGTGATGAAAATTAATATAGCAATTACGCGGCCTTCAGTCAGCTGCTATGCTATTAAGCCGTGCCTATCAAGTATCAACTATCAGCTGCCTGCTGGCACAAACAATCCCACAAAGTGTCGCGTCATTATGCAAGCTTTTTATATGGAAAGTGGGAGGCAAATAGTTGTGGGCGTGACCAGAGGGGGCTCAATTACCAGGCTCGGCAGTTGTCAACTGCCTCACTAAATTCCATGTTGATATAAAACTGTGGTAGTTCTACAGAAATAGCAATGAATTAACCTAAATAGGGCCGCCGAAAGTATGCAATAAAAATAGCTCAACATGTGTTACTTACTCGAATTAATTAAACATTTCTTTAAAATGTCATATTTTTTAAGGAAATATTTTCTTTAGCCAGTATCTTTAGTTTTCTATTTAGTTTGGAATTAGAGAGTTTGTACTGATCAAAGACCTTTCTTTTGTAAATTAGAAACCATTATTAGGCCGGGCACTCAATGGGCATAATAAATTAGCCAGCCTAGGTACTTTGCCCTGCGTTTTGGATCAGGTGACGAGCCTACCTCTATACTTTGTGTGTCCTCGGAAAATGTACAAAATGGAAACGGACATTGTAGGACAACAAGGTCAATCGATAAATGCAAACCCGAAAGGAACACAACACCCAAAACCGAAACAGAAACCCCAAGACGAGTTGCCAAGGCAAGGGAAAACTCAAACTGAAAACGACAGGTGCCGCAGCCGTTGACAGGCGGTGCTGAGGCTCAGGTAAAAGGTACCAAGTGCAGGTGTGGTTGGTCGCGGCAGCCATTTCCCTTGTGATTGGCCTCTCTGGCTTTTTGGTCGCTCAAGGCAACGACAATTAAAAATAATCAACTGTTTACGGCTTTTGTTTAGTGGAAGTTAGAGCTGGGAAAAAATCGATGTCAACATCGATTAAATCGATTCTTTCTTTTCGGTCGATGCATCGATTCGGTTTAGAAAGAATCGATTAATCGACAAGGTCCATGCTTTGCTCTATCTGTGCGTTTCAGCTAGCTCAACAGAAGCAGAGCGAGTATTTAGTAAGGCTGGATGTATTATAACCGATAAACGTGCGGCTTTAAAACCCAAAACTTTAAATAAGCTCGTTTTTGCCAAAAAAAACCACTGGCTAGTCGAATTTTGATATTTTTATAATTTGAAAATATTTTTGGTTTTTTGTGATCTCATTTAATTTAATTTAATTTTTCTGGAAATATCCAGTAAATAATTGATTTTGATTTTTTGTTTTTATATTTATTTTGCTTCTTATTTTATGAACCTTTATTTTAAATATTTTTGTTTAAAATAAGTTACTATATTTAAAATAAAGGCTTTGAATAATTTTATTTAAAATAAAGAAACAAAATATTTTTATTAAAACAAAAAATCAATTAATCACTGGTTATGGCCAGAAAAATTAATTTGATTTATTATGAATACATTTTGGGTTTATTGTTTAAGAATGATTATGTAAATAAATTTAAGTTCTGGTTTTTTCTGAATTTATTTGAAGTAAAAAATAAAAAAGTTTTGTTTTCGATTTAATCGATTTAATCGATTTTATTTTCTAAAAAATCGAAAAAAATCGATTCGCTGAGAATCGATTTTTTCCCAGCTCTAGTGGAAGTCGTTGGCCGAGGCGCGCTTTAAATATGCATGAGAACGCGTTCTTGCATGCACATGCACGCACCTCTCCGCACGCAATGAATTGTTTATCGTTATCGATAACGCTGGCAATGAAATACTTTTGCGGTCTAGTCGCTGCCTATTATTTTGTTGTTTTCCCCTGTTTACCACAAAAACGAACGATCGCGAACGGTCAAAACAAGTTGTTTTTCTACAACTGCAAAAAATAACAATAATACAAAAAAAAATTGCCATAGCAACGATAGCAACAATAAGAGACTGCAAAAAGTGGAATTGCATTCGCGGCTGTCATTGTTGTTTTTGTAGCTTGCATTGCACACGCCTCATTTTTTCTTTAGTATCTAATTTATGGAGAATAAAGAAAACAAACAACTTAAAAAGAAGAGAGAGAGAGAAGAGCGGTTCTTAATTCTTCAAAAGATTCTCGCTTTACGTTATAACGTAAGACGCTGCAACACTAGCATGGAATTGCATCAGAATCGCATCATGACAGTTTAAATTTAAATCTCCGAGTTTTAAAAATACCTAGAGCTCACGACAGCACTAATCAGATTCGATTTCGGTTATTTTCCACATAAATGATTAATCAGTAATAATGTAAAAAAGAAAGTATTGGAAATCAAGCAGAGAATCAACCAGACACAAAAAGCACGCTGCGGTACTGATAAGAGGCATTTGAAATACAGTTGAACTTCAAGATCAATTTTAAAAGAAGCAAATTTAAATTTTGATAAATGTGATTTTTTGTTATAATTTTTTTGACAGCATTGAAAAGAAATGAGTATTGTATTAGTTGCAACTACATTTAAAAAAAAAATAATGAAATTATATAAAAAAATATTTACATATAGTAAATTTTAATAAAATCCTTTTTATACAAGCTTGACTGTAATCCGAATTATACCAGACTGATTCCTAGTACCGGGGTCATACCATGGCACACTTGTTTGTTTTTCGGTGATACTGTTTTGGGGTAGTCTTCCGATGTCTGGCCACAAACACCCCGCCGCCCGTAGTTCCCCCTGATAATCGGTCAGTGTTTAATGGTGCCACAAGTGATAAGGACGCGGTCGCCTGCTTCTGGAAATTCCAGTTCCAGGCGGTTCTAGTGTCGCGGGTTTAATGACAGCTAAATCATAATTATTCTCATTGTTTATACATACGCTGCGTGATAAGCAGACATTGTGGCATGAAGGCGGCACATGTGGTGGGTGCAAAGGTTCACGTTCTCTCTTTCTCTCCTCAATTGAAACTGATTAAGCCTGATGAATGAAGAGTAATTTGCGGATAAAAAGTCGCAAGGTAGGTGAGTGGCACAGTCGGTGTGAGCGCACCCTGCATCGATAAGAGCCATGAGAAACCGTTGTAAATGTGCAGGCAGACGGATATCTCGCTCTGGCACGCTTGTAATCAACCGATCACAGCTGGTCAGTGAGAGCAAAGCAGCCGTGAGGGAGAGCGAGAGAAAGAGAGACCGAAGCAACTGTCTTTGTGTGCGTCGGACGTAGAGTTTTCTTAAAAGGGCGATCGAGTGTTTTCGAGGCACTTGTAAAAAGCAACTCAACGCGAGCAGTTCGACCGCTTAACTAAGTAGCCCCGACTAAGAAAACCCGTTGCCACTTATCGCCACAGACGCAAACAAAAAAACAGCTGAGCAGCAGGACGCGAAGCGCGTGTGCAAAAAGAAGGCGAGAAAAAGCACAAGAGATACACACACCGAGAAAGAAGCGTTATTTCGGCAGCGGAAAATTTTGAGGTCCCCCCTGCCGAGCCCAAAGCGTTAAAGCTTTTACGTCAAACAAACAAAGGTCAAAGTCACCTCCTACGCAGCCACACACAACGTGTTTGCCGGTCAAGATGAGCGGTTCCGTACTGAGTATGTCGCGTCCTGCAGCAGCCGCCGCTGGTCATAATCTGCTTGCCAAGCAGCTAAATTGCAACGGCAACGGCACCTCCAACGGCGGAGTGGCAGCCAAGACCACCGTGGCCTCGGCCATAACACCGCCCAAACAGCCCCAACTGGCGGCCAAGGTCATCCAGCAGTCAAAGATCGTGTGCTTCGACGTGGACTCAACAGTGATTTGCGAGGAAGGCATCGACGAACTGGCAGAATTCTGTGGCAAGGGAAGCGAGGTGGCACGTGTAACGAAGGAGGCGATGGGCGGTGCTATGACCTTCCAGGATGCCCTCAAAATCAGGCTGAACATCATCCGGCCGACGCAGCAGCAAGTAAAGGACTTTATCGAGGAGCGCCCTAGCACACTCAGCAAAAATGTCAAGCGCTTCGTCTCACACCTAAAGGCGGAGGGAAAGCAGGTGTATTTGATCTCCGGTGGATTCGATTGCCTTATAGCGCCCGTGGCCACCGAACTGGGTATTCCTCTGAGCCGTGTCTATGCCAACAAGATGCTGTTTGATTATATGGGCGCCTACGATAGCTTCGACATCACACAACCCACATCGCGCTCCGGCGGCAAGGCGGAGGCTATTGCCTTAATAAAGCAACAGCATCCGGAGGATTCGCTCATCACCATGATCGGCGATGGAGCCACCGATCTGGAGGCTGTGCCGCCGGCCAATTACTTTATTGGTTTCGGTGGAAATGTGGTTCGACCCGAGGTCTACCGACGGGCCCAGTATTACGTAACGGACTTTGAACAGCTGATGGGGCAGTAATACACACACACATGCAGCATATATAAAACGTCGGGAGGTGGGCGAATTTAGTATTTGAAAACAACGTGTAATAGCTCGTAGTGATGTCCAAAAGTGTGCGTGTATGTACCTTAGTATGTAACTAAAATAACAATAAAAAGCGATAGTAAAATTATGGAAAACGTGAACAAAAGCGAACAAAAAGTGGAAATCGCATGAGTCTGCGACTTTGCGAGAATACTGTTGTAGGAAATGTTAACAATAACAGCGCTCTGTTAACTGATACAGGGTGCGTTTTAAAAGCAATGTTACAATGTTCTGTTATAAAAATGATCAAGTGTTGAATAACATGCCAATTAAAGTTATATTTAGGTTTACAATTCCAGTTATGAACAAATTATTTAGTGGTGAATAAAACACCAAAGTTATATATTTAGAATGTGAGAAATTCCATTTATAAATAACCATTTAAGTGGCAAATAAAATGCAAATATAATATAAAGTGAAATTATAGTGTTTTAATGGTGTATGAGAAGTTGTTTACGGGTTTATTTAGTGAAATTAATTAGATAATAAGTTTTATAAGCTATAAAAATTAAATTCAAAGCCAATTTTCAATAATCAAAGACCTTATTAATAAAAAAATACAAAACATTGAAAAAGGGTAAAGACAAGCTTTTTTAAGAAAACATTTGTATTTTATAGTTAAAGAAAGTGTTATAGTTTTCAAGCTATTACGACCAAAAAACACAACGGCTTTACCTCAGACCGCTGATGTATTTCGAATTCAGAGTAAGCCCATTACGCCTCATAAACCCACAATTACACGCCCTTTCAAAGCAATTAGACAATTTTGAATAATGGTAAAAGTTAAACGGTTACCGAGCATTCACAAAAGCAAGGGAAAGCCTTCTCAGACTTTTGGGGGTCATTGAAACCCAGAGAAAAGGTTTGGTAGATAAAAATAAACCGTAATGCCTTGCGGTAAATTATTTTTTAATTAATAAAAACTAGACTGAACGTGACAGCAATCATTATATGAGAATTTAGAAGATTAAGGAGTAATTTCTTGGCTTACTCATAGATATATTTATTGATCAAGCTAAGAAATCAATTAAACCTTGACAGAACTTGAAGATTAAAAATTCACCATTGACCAAATTCCAAACACAATAAAATATTTGATTGTTTCTGTCTGGTTGAACATAACCAGCTTTTTCGTTTCGTTTCCGATTGAAGAGCACAACCATTTAATTGGCCCAGCTTGGTGTTGATTTCCTTTCGATTTTAGCACGAAGGTGCCACCAATTGGCGGCTCCAACAGTCGTTTATACCAGATAGACGCCTTCTGCGGCAATTATCAATTGGAGTAAACAGTTGGCCAGCAACAAAAACAAAGCCAAGGCCGTACGGCGTGGGCGCCAACGTCGGACGGAGCGTTATAATCTATGAATGGAACAGGGGAGAGGGTACTGCCACTGCGAGGGTCAACGTCATCGTGTTTAATTGGCGGCGGGAAACGCTTTGAGCCAGCTTTTAGGTGGACCATATTAGGCGTGATCCGACTGCCGTTTAAACGGCACAGGGGCGTGAATTAAGGCCATGCTGCAGTCGGACACAGAATGGGAAGAAGGCAGCCGCCGATGAGATCACCTGGCTAATGAGCGAGACTTCTCATTTGGGATCTCTGCGCCCTGCCGGTCCTAATGATGAATTTAAGAGAAATACAGTGGGAACACTGTAAGCTAAACCTATTTGAATACGTTGAAATAAAACCTTTTTGTTTGTTCTTTAGTTTAAGAGGATATTATTAAATTATTCATAATAAGTTTAGCTTTTCTTTAAACCAAGTTATTGCTTTGATTACTTGTAATAGTTTTATTATGATGGTTCCACTGTAAATCCCAAGCTAATGACTCATTGATTAAGTCACGAATTCAAAGCCATATCTTAATACCCGCTGCTGTCTGTGTAATAAATCACACACCGGCGAAGACATAAATATGATTATTATGCCTTTTTTAACTCAAAGTTCAGCAACCTTTACTTTTTCAGACCTTTTATAGTTATATTGTGGAATTGACATGCAAACTATATAACTATGTCGTGATATAGTGGTTCCCTAGTATTTATAACTATTCTGAAATCACTTATAAACCCATAAACAAACTTCTTACAATGGTTTCTTATAGAAGTTCTACTGTAAATGCCCTGCGAATGACGCATTGATTGGGGAACTGGTTTTAAGCCTTATCTGCATGGCTTGTGCTGTCTGTAGGTAATGTTTTTGGAACTTCTCAAGACATGGAATTTATAATGTTTGCTTAAAATTCAAGTTTTAATAGTTTTCCCATATAATATGAATATTTTATTTAATTTAAATGTTTACAATCAAATGAGGCTTTTTCCTATAGAAACAGACAAAGCATTGGATCGGTCACGATTTTAAATCTATATCTCTATGGCCACTGCTGTCAGCATTGGTAATGACTTCAGAGCCCGTCGTCGCATGACGTAAAAATGTTTTTATACATAAGTAATGTAGATATGTATGTTTATATTTATGTGCCCACTGGGCCGCACTTTATAAGCACGAATGCGAAAGCGGTGGGCAGCGGAATGGAAATGGAAATGGCATAAACGTAAACACAGAAAGCCTGACGAACACAGAGCACAGACTTACCGCAACAATAAGGTAAGGTAACTAACAGCGGAGGGATTCCTGACTTGACTCGGTGAAAATCTGTCTCACGGATACAATGCGTTCGTTCCAGTTTCCACACAGTTTCCAGTGCCGCGCGACTCGGATGCACACTGCTCCTCCGGCTTTTCTCGCCGCTGTTTTCTGGCTGCACTTCGCTGACGGATGCTGCGCGTTGCGATGCGGGCGTATCTGGCTCTCTCACTCACACAAAACTCACGCGAATATTGATTTTAGGCAGAAAGATGGTTTCGTCCGGCAAAAACGTAGCTTCTTCGTTTCCTGTTTCTAAATTTCCGTATTTGTTTAGCTCTAACACATAATTCCACGGCTGGATGTACCGCCTCTGTGTGTATGTATACGCGCCGCTGTCGGGGGGAAATAGACGGATTAGTCACCGGAGAGCCGTGACGGCGTGGATATTGCACGAAAGTCGGTTAAAAACTGAGCGGCGGTTGCGGCGGCGAGCACAGATTTTCTTTATTTTGGGGGTTGGCCAAGTCTTGGACGCGAAGCTTTGGCTTGCCACACACAGCGATGGCAAACTGTTGATTGCTCTGACGGTGTTATCGATAGGTTAGTGGTGGCACGTGTGTCGTGTGCGTGGTTGTAAATATCGTATGTTTTTAATTTAAATATATATAGTTGAATCCGTTAAGTTATCATAACCTACTATGGCTTTCAAAAAAGTGTTTTTAAATGTATAAAATATATAAAAATGTTTTTCATATATATACAAAATTAAATATTTTTTATTTATTATATATATTATTTTTTATACTTTGTTGTCTAAATTTGGATATTTCGACGTTTTAAAAAGAAACATTTCTTCCAATACATCACTTTTACAGCTTCAATATTCGGTTAAAGATCCGCTTCCCTGCAAACCCCTTTTTCCCACACAATCGTGCCGCCCCTGTGCAGCTATCGATAGGGCCACCATCTGCGGTCACACTTTCGACAATGCGGTCACACCTTGAGTAATCCGAAATTATACTAATAACAAAGAGGCGCTTGGGGGAAAAAAGGATACCAGCGCGAGAGGACGCCCACAGCTGCCAAACTCAGACAGGAACAGAGCACAAATGCCGAAGAATGGCGATTCCGGCAACCGGAGCGGGTCCGGGGCCACCAACGATGGTTGCATCTATCCGGACGACGTCATAATGGGCGTGGGTGTTGCATTCAATGTGCGGTATACGGGCTGCGTTGAGGTCAAGACCTCGATGAAATCGCTGGACTTCGAGACACGGACCCAGCTGGCGCGGTGAGTAACCATTGCGAATGAATGCACGACAAGATAATCATGGGTTTCCAACGATACAGGGAGTGCATCAATCGGGTGTGCGAGGCTGCGGGCCTAAAGTCGGCGGGCAAACGGCGGCTCTGCAGCTTCATATCGGACCGGCCCAGCATGCAACATGCCGGCACCAACATCATCATTAACGTGTCTAGCCGTGCCCTGTCGCTGTGCAATGTGGAGACTGGCGAGGTGATAGCCAATCACAATATGCCGCGTATTTCGTTCGCATCCGGCGGTGATAACGACACTTTGGACTTTCTGGCGTACATAGCCAAGAACGAGGACGAGTGGCGGGCCTGCTACGTGCTCGAGTGTGCCGGTGGTCAAAGCGAGGATCTGATCGTGACCATTGGCAAGGCCTTTGCATTGAGATTTAACGCTTTGAGCAGACTCAACGATCCAGGTGCCGCTGCCGGCGACTGCAACATCAACCAGAGCTGCAAGGAGAACGTGAAGGAGTACTACAACGACTTGCCCAACAAGCTGCCACCGGATTTACCGGAACAACAGCAGCAGCTCCCTCTGCATCCTCATGCGCCGCGTGTGGCGCAGCTGAATCTGAAGAAGCCTCGCGATCGCCTCAGCAGCAATCTCATCGACCTCAACTCCCCGCCGCCCGATCAGACGACCAATAAGCTGGCCCTCGGTCACTTCGATCCCCTCCAGCAGGCCCCAACCCCGCCAAATTCCACGGTTGCCACAGCAGCCATCTCGGTGCGTGATGTATTCGACGGACCACAGTGTCCGCTGACGGCGGAAGTGTGGTTCCATGCCGCCATCTCACGACCCATTGCAGAGCGGCTGCTGCAGCAGGATGGCGACTTTTTGGTACGCGAATCCCAGGGAAAGCGCGGTCAGTATGTGCTGACTGGACTGGAGGGCAAGACGCCCAAGCATTTGCTGCTCATCGACCCGGAGGGTGTGGTTCGCACCAAGGATCGCATCTTTGACAGCATCAGCCATTTGATCAACTACCATTGGGCACATGCCCTGCCCATAATTTCGGAGGATTCCGAGCTGGTGTTACGCAATCCGGTGCGCAGACCCCAAGCGGATCCCGCTGCATCCTGATTACAATGAGCGCCGGGCTCATGAAAGGGCACAATCAATCGTATACCTACACCAACCTTCATATACATAACATATATACTATCAGGGGGGCCAAAGAAGTTGCTGTGGATTTGAAATCTCTCGAAGTGCGGCCTAAAATAATGATACAAAATGTAACAAAGCCAAAAAAGAATCTTTAAATATTTAATTTTATACTTTTAGATGCTTTTTTAAAATAAATTGCATAACAACTTCCACGGCACCCCTGTCTATATACTTGTAATCTGTGTACACGCTTAGATTTACATATTATATTGTGCACTCTGTAGAGAATATCTTTTATACATATACACTACATATAAATATCGGTATGTATAGGAAACGAAAAACCCCATTTATTTATGGAATGAATATATTAAATACATATTTACATGTATGTGCATTGTCTACCAGTATTTTCCATTCGAATGCGAATAAATAAACAAAAATAAAACCAAAAATTAATTTTGAAATTGGAATAAAATGATAAGCTAAGGATTATGGATTTTTTAAATTCTATCCAGTTTAGAATTATGAATTATTTCTTTTTTTTTCTCTCCTCTCTTCACTAACTTGATTGATTTCGCAATTAATTTCCAATTTAAACACACATTTTCAATTGCACTTCACACAAAAACTTGTTATTTATTGTGATTTCATGCAAATCCAGAACATCATCTACGCGCTACGATAGAAAAAACTTAGTTGCGACGACCAAAGTTGTTGGTGTTGGGCTGGGTAAGCTGCAGACCACGGATGTTGTGGAAATCCAACAGCTTCAACATCTCCTTGGTATCGGCATCAACCTCGATGATGTCCTGCTCCAGAGCGGAGACGGCCGGGACATAGTTGTCGCGACGCTCACGCTCCTCCTCCTGCAGCTTGATGGAGATACCACGCACCTGGGAGTGGCGCAGACGGCCCATCAAATGGGTGACATAGCTGAAAAGGAAATAATAATTATTATTATTAGTTTTCTTTTTGTTTCTAAGAATCAAAGGTATTTAAAAAAAAAAAATTAGATATGGACATGAGCTTAAAAAAACATTTATACATTAACTTTTAGACTATATAAAGTTAGATTTATTAAATATTAAACTAGAAATGTATAGCTTTTAAGCAAGCTGAATACGTATTTTGCTAGGTAAAGACATTTAATTGAATATTAGATTATTTTTGATCAAATTTAAAGTAAATTGAAAATAATTTAAAGAATTTAAGAAATTTTTTATTAATTTAAAATATAGTTTTGTTGATTTCAGAGCACAGACATTATTAATAATGTCTATTAGGAATCTTCTTTCAGGTATTTTACGACCTTTCTTTCCTATAAAACCGCATAAATCTCTCCGTTTTATATTTAAAACCAAAATAAACTTACCCGGCAATCTTGTTGCGCAGGGGCTTGGTGGGGATGATGGCCACCTCCTCGCAGATGCGCTTGTTGGTGTGGAAGTCCAACGTCAGGCGAGTGTAGTACTTCTCAATGATGACCTTAGCGGCCTTCTTCACGGTCTTGGTTCGCACGCGACCCTGTATTTGCGATAATTAAACAAATTAGGATTAATCACTGATTATGATTTCATTGAGCGGGCCATAGGCCGCCTTTTACAAGTTTTCACATAGTAATTTGTTAGAATGACTTAAAACATTCATATTTGTTATATTTCCGGGTATTTCCTTCGAGGATTGCAAAGAATTTTCACATATTTATTCAGTTTAAAACCGGCATTGACCGTTGCACTGGGAATAATTTCCCGAAACTTTACAGCTTGTTTACGAAGTATTTGTTTAGTAAACAGGTGTCTTGTTTCAGCAAAAACGTTTTATCTTGATGGTTTTTATATGAAACACAGCTGAGGTTGTCACACATAAATTATTTTTTTTTTTTCGGGCGTCACAATATCTCTTTGCACGTGGAGTGCGCCCTTTTCGCTGTCGTTTTTCAGGTTATTTTCCCATTTTCGGATAGAATTTTAAGCATTTTTCATTGGCACCCACCATTCTGTAGCTTGATGAATATGTTTACACCGCTAAAATGAGAAATTGGCAATTATTTTACGGCTAAAACTTGGAGAAAGAAATTTTGTGCACGTACCTCGCCGGAAACACGAAAAGGAAAAGGTGTGACCAGAGTAGGGTTTTCGAAAATATATCAAAGAATCGATATATCGATATTTAAAAAAGGAAAACTTGTTATCGTTAAGTTTTTTTAAGACAATAGATAAATTATTATTTTGAATGCAAGCAATTTATCACGTAGTATGCAAGTTTCAGCAGAATTTTTAATAAAAATGTATTTCAAAAGCAACTAAAGTAGTTATCGATAATATTATTACGATAACAGAACTTGTTATTTTCCCAATAAGAATATTTATCGATAGATTTAAATAGTTTGACAACCCTAATCTCAAACAGCTGTTACCTAGACCTGTGCTCAATATATGCAAATTTTATTATTCTATATTTTAATTATGTTTGTATAAAACCTGAGTTTTGTTTAAGTTTGTATTAAAACCATTAATATAAATTATTTATGAAGAATTTTTAGCTTAAGAAAGTAGATTTGAAAAACCGATAGCCTTTCGATAGCATATTATTGTATCGTTTCCGTTAAGTCCACATTTTCCACCACTAGTTGCATTGTTCTTGTTTTTGTAAATGCACTGTGTTGTTATGAGCAACCGAGAAATCAATCAATAATGTCCAATTCCCATCGATTTGTGCCTCGGAAAGGATGCAAAAATCGGGCTCCGACGAGGCAGCTGCCGCTGGGCAGCCAGAGGAGCCGCCACAATCCGCCAGTCAGGCAACGGCAACGCAAAAGTCGATTGAGGCAGGCGGCGGCGGCAGTGGCGCCGAGTTTCAAATCAGTTTGAACGAATTTTTGGAGTTTTTAAAGCTCTCCTGTCATGTCAACGATATGATAGCGAAGGCCGACATGGGAAAACCACCACACACCAGGGAGCCAGTGCCGCCGATGGAGGCCGGTGCTGGCGCTGGGGCCACAGCCAAGCGAAATTCCAAAAAAGACGAGTTCGACTTTGATCTTTTGGCAGACAACACGCTGGTCAACGCGCTGCTGGGACTGCGACGCCCGTCCCGCTCCTCCGCCACTGTCGCCGCCGCCTCCCTGCTGCCGGAGACGAAAACCAGCATGTTGCGTTGCGGACACAGTCATAGCAATTCGCGCTCCCGTCCCGAGTCCACGTACCGCGGCCTGCATCCCAAGCTAGTCGAGCAACTGGATACGGTGATCAACGAGGGCGTTCTGGACTCTGTTCTATCCTTCATTTGTCCAGTTCCCATGCCTGCGCCACTCCAGAGTGGCAAGAATAAGACGAGCAAGCTGCCAGCACAGCAAATCCTACCTGTGCCCACTTCCATGCCTACATCATCTGCTCCTATTCCGCCGGCTGCTCCGATTCCTGGCGGTTCAAAGTCCTTGATGGAGCTGGGCCATTCGCATGGAGGATTGCCAGCAACAGCAGCTTCAGTTCCTTGCCTGGCCCAGGGAGCAGGCGGGGATGCGGCTCACCAGGATCAGATCACCAACAGCATGGTGCGTGCCTTGGTCAAGGAACCGATTCCCAAGCCGGGGGTCACGAATGCCGGCAGAAGGAAGTCCCTAATGTTGGTGAAGGATAGCAAGCATTCCAGGCAAGAGAAAAAGGAGTAAGTAGATGTTTCTTGGGAAATATTTAAAGGAAACCAAACCAAAAAATCTAAAGAGAACTTCACTTTATCCTTCGGCTTTGCTTTAGTTTTGTTTTATATTTTCTTATTCAACAGACCCGAGGTGGTAATCCACGTCTGCGACGAGGTGAAGAACACCTCCAAAGACTTCACCTGTCCGCAGCATTTGCTGGTAACCAAAATGGGTTACTTTGCGGACGTGACAGCTGGCCAGAGGCTGGAAGAGATGGACATATCCGTGCACTGTGACATTCTCATCTTCGACTGGCTAATGAAGTGGATCAAGCACAGTGCCCAGAGCCAAGATCTGCCTGTATCCGGCCAGAGCAACGGTCCCCAGTTGGATGGCAATAATGTGGTCCCCATTTTGGTATCGGCCAGTTTCCTTCAGATGGAACCGTTGTTGCTCGAGTGTCTGGCCTTCTGTCATGCCCATCTCAGCGAAGTGGTGCGCACCTCGACGAATTTATCGTGCTTGAACGATGCTCTGGTCACCCGGCTGGCGGCCATGTTCACCAATCTAGAACTGGAGATGGTAAGGGACAAAAAGGAGCGGGTGACACCGCGCCTGTGGACAAAGCTAATACAATCGCTCTGCGAACCGGATCCGGAGGCACTGCGTGGGCATTTCTATAGCATGTCTGGTTTGTTCCGATGCTCGCGATGCTTCAACTGTGTGACCAACACCATGAAGTCCTATGTGAGCTGTGTGCCCAGCAACATTCGGCTAAACCGTTGGGGCCAGCTGATGAGTTACCATGTGCGCGACACCAACTGGGATCTCAATGCCTACATTGTGCAGCTCTTCAAGGAGCTCAAGTCGTGGCGGAAGGTGTACTGGAAGCTCTGGGGCCACTGCCATTATCTCTACTGCTGCACTTGCGAGGCCCACTTCCCGGTGTATCAGATGCACTGGTGCCGTTATCACCCGGAGTCGCCGAATTTCTTGGGACCCGTTGGCGCCGCCGGGCCAGCTGGACGCTTCTCCTGCTGCGGCCAGCAGGCCTTTCGCTATGAAACGCTGCCGGGACCAAATGTTTGTATTAAATCGGGTTTTTATACATTTGTTTTGGGTCACAAAAGCTTCTCTCTTTGAATTTCAAGGGCTGCCAGTTCCGGGAGCACAGTGTCCTTGTGGAGACCGATCGTGAGCGCGCCATTTTGGCCATTGCCCAGTTGGTGGGCGAGAACTATGCACTGTGTGAGCTGCCGCCTCTAAGGATCCAGGAGCTGGCAGCTGCCGGCGAAATCAGTCCCAGCTGGCAGGGCATCTCTCTGACGCCCCAGAGGTGCCGTCAGGGCCTCCTACCGCAGCTCTGCATGGATAGTGTCCTTAAAAGAGGTAAGTGTAAGTCCAAATATGCAAGCTTAGGTTCTAAACTCTGCTTCGAAGTGACCAACCACCGGGTGAGCCGTCGTATGAGGGGATCGCGCTATCAAATGGACACCAGCACAGACTCTGAGACGACGTCCACCAGCGAGGAGGATGCACGATGCCAGCGCCCACGAATGCGCAATGTACGCGATGACGATGAGGATTATAGCTCCAGCAGCGATGGCTGCGAGTCGGAGCATCGTGCTCCGCCGCCACGAAAGACGCGTGGCAAGAAGTCACGCAAGCGGTGAGTTCTGAAAATCAAAGACTATTCCTTCTATGTCCTACGCTCTTGCCTTATCCTAGTCCCACCGATGTATCGGGTCGCTTTTGGTCCGGTGAGCTCTCGGCCCGCAGCAATCAGGATCATCAGCGCGACTTCGAGGAGAAGATCATGAAACAGGTGGCCAGCTATGTGACCAAAAAGACCGGAACGGATCAGTGTTTGGTACAGAATGCCCAGCCACTGGGCGGCGTCTATGTGCGCCTCGAGTCCGAGTGGAAGGAGATGCTTAAGCAGCGTCACAATAGCCATCACAACATCGGCGGAAGCAGTGCCTCTGCCGGCATGGGCTCCATGCCCCAAGGCAGCAACACCTGTCTGGGATCGGCGGCCATCACAGCAGGTGGATCTACCGTTTCGGTCATGTCCAAGCAGAAGCACAAGTAGAAATTCATGTAGACCAAATATTTAGTCGAATTTTTAGCGCAAATCAAAATAACATGAAATATACAAAACGTCTAGCAAAAATATTTCAATTGTATTCCAAATAAAAAGAGTAGCAAAATATTAAATAATAAATATATTATCGTCTTAAAAATAATGAAATTTTATTTTTTGGTTCCCTTTTCTAGATCATTATCGATATTTTCCGATATATCAAACAAAACCGGTCGATATTTTCGATATAATAATGAGAGCTATATTTTTTTTTAATAAATTTCTGTAAACCTATTCAGTTTTTTTTTCTTAAATGTACATAAGTAAAAATATTTTTAAAAATTTCAAGTTTTGTTTAGATAGAAATCCATAATGATCCGCAAATAAATGTAAATAGCTTTTCTTTATATTTGTTTATTTATTTATTTATTAACTTAACGCAATTTACAAAGACTTCAATTTGTTTGTTAGACACTTCACACATTTTCACAATTAATTTGTTTGCTTAATAATTTTTGTTTTGTGGCATAAATAAAGATTTTGTAGAGAATATTAAATGTACCATCGTTTAAAATGATGGAGCAGTTTTGTTGCAAGTAAATGCGACTGAAACGGAACCCTGGGCCCAATTGCATGGCGCATGTTTGACGTAGAGGCGCGTTTGCCTTAGGCTCAACCTCTGGCAATGTGCGGTTAATGAAAAAAAAATACAAAATAATAAAATAAGGAACAGAAACTTGAAATATGGAAATTACAAGGGCCAAATGCAATTCCGTAAACCAAAACAACAATTTACAATTATGATTTTGTGTTCGCTACGTAGAGAGGGGTTCTGCTCTTATGGAGGGGACTTAGCCTTAGTCTTAGACTACCGCGTGTTAGGCATTTAGCAAAAATTTAAATGACAGAGATTTAGCTGCTGCTGCTGATTGTAGTGATTGCTTGTTGCTGTAACTGACGCCGTCGCCACTGCCACCGCCACCGCTACCGCTGCCACCTGCCGCCGGATGTACTAGAATTTAGTGTGGTTTGCCAATCTGAAGGGTTGTCGTCGTTGAAGTTACTGGTGTTGATGATGGTACTGGTGCTAAGTGAGGCCGGGAGCAAGCAAGCTAACTGAATAGGCACTCTGTTGCCTTCTCCAGATTCCAGTTTTCCTTCGAAAGAACAGCGCGCGCATCGTGCTCATCGATGCCCATGTCCTTGAGGCGTTGAATCTTTGAATCACAATCGGGAAAGGTGTGCGGACCGCCGGCATAGGCGTTCGTCCAATGCTTGGCGGTCAAAAGGAAAAGATCATACTTGTCCTTGAACTGATACGCCACCACGGCATCCTGCGGATCGTCTGGCTCGGCGGCAGCCAATAGTGCCTGCAGGGACAATAGCACCGTGCGCAGTGTCATCGCTGCGGCCCAATTATCCTTGAGAATGTCTAGGCAAATGGCGCCCGTAACCGATGAAATATTCGGATGCCAAATGCGTGTTATGAAGCGGACCTGTTAATTTAAATAATTTTAGTTATTATGTGTATAAAGAATAAAGGATGTTTTGAACTGTTACAACTTAAAAGCAATTTAGGAATTGTTTCCAAAAGTATGCAATGCTGTCTCCCGTGGGTTTAAAGATTTTGTAGCATGCTGTTGGACGTTTTGTTTAATGATTTTAAATCACAAGTAAACAACTTTATAGTTAAAAACCTCACTAATTTAATGATTAAGACAGCGAAGACCTAATCCCGGGCAAGATTTAATAAGTAACGACTCACCTTTGGCGGATTGAAGGGATATGTCTCGGGCACTTTGATCTCTAAGATAAACTTGCCGCCCTCGTAGGGTGTGTCCGGCGGACCGGCAATCTCGCCGCGTAGCTCCGTCCAACTGTCATTGACCAGTTCGATTTTGATGGAACACTGGACGATCTGTCAATGGGGGAAAACGAGGAAATAATTAAACACAGTTGAACATACAAGTTAGATAGTTCCCAGCCTTGCCCCCTCTTCACACGACAAAAGCACGGCTCGAGAAGCGCGCCAAAAATGGATGCAAAGTCCGTGGACCCCGAGAAGGCAGCTGCTGGCGATGTTTGCGATGCGGGTAAGTCTGGGAAGGGGGATCCGGGCTGGTACGGTGTCCTCCAAGCACTCACCTCCTCGCTGCGCATCACCTCCTTGAACTCCCGCTTGATTCGCGACACTGCCATATTCGCCATGATGATTCTGTTGGTCTTTTCGCGTTTATGTGTCTCCTTCTATTCTCTGCCGTTCTCCTTTCTCTCTCCGCCGTTCTCGGTTCTGGCTTCTCCCACTTCTGTTCTTAGTTCTCCTCTCTCTTCACTTCACCGCCAGTGTTTTTGTTGTTGCCCCGTGCGCTATTGTTGTTGTTGTGGTGTGCAATATCGCGAATTTTGTGTGGTTCGCGTTGCGTAAACTACGCCGGGCTATTGGCCTCCAAGGTCGAGTCCTCCGCTGGCGATCGGTTGGGGGCTTTCGGATCGAATCAACGAACTCGATCACAACACAAAATAAATACAAAAGCGAAGCGCTTCAATATTTCTAGGTTTATTTTTTATTTGCTTGCTAGAGCTGCGACAAAATCGATTACAACATAAATACTATCGGTTGGGTCGATTATCGATTTGATTTTTAAAGAATCGTTGTAGCTTACATTTTTTTTTTTTAGTTCCATAAACTTTGGAGAGTAACAGTTTTGCGACCACATAAAGATTTATTCTTACTGTGACGTAAAAAAAATGAAAACAGAAAATCAGCTGATCTCTGGAAACAAAAACTTCTCTTTTCTATCGATATCGCAAGCTTCGGCCCTTTTGATGACCGACAACTTTATCTCAGACTCAACCCATATTTAAAGGAACGTTTTATTTAATTTTCACTTGTAAACATAATTATCTTGGATTTCTTATTTGGTTTACAATTTATTCAACAATTAAATCCATTAACAAGAATACAATAAAAACTTACATTTACATGAAACGGAATGCATCCGTAATCGCGTTTCATTCACAAAAAACATTCAAAATACAGCCTTAGGAGTTTCTAACTTCAGTTCAGTCTCTAAATAGAAAAACATCACACAAAAATACTATACTAACTATGAATATCCCTGCATTGACTATTAAATGGCGTCGCAAACGCATTTACATAGACTTCTAAGACAGCATTGGGCACAGGATAGCCAACCGTCTGTTGAATTTTCATAAAACATGAAATCAATGAGAAATGTGGCGCCTAGTAAAATCGCCTTAAGGCGCACATCCAAGTCCAGGGGAAAACTGATCCCAAAATTATCCGCTTTCGTATAGACTTCACGCGCCAATCCCGACCACTGCTTGCTGATTTTTCCAATATTTTCGCCATTTAGAGACACAACCTGGCAAAATAAATAATTTAATATTAATAAAATAAATGTAAGTTATAAATATTTACTTGAAACTCGATATTTCCGCAAACTGAGCAAGTCCAGAAGGGTCCTTCGATACGCAGAACAAGGTCTCCGTTTTGGTCGAGGATGCGGAACGATGGCTTACATATTGTGCACTCCTCCTTAATGCTGCCAATCACATTGCCCTGTGGATCAGAGATCTCGATCCTGTCCAGGCAGCAACAGCAGAGGCAGCAGGAGCAGGCTGTGGGTCTTCGCAATTGGAGCACCTCTTCCTTGCTATGGGCCTCGTAGACTTTCATGCTGAAGGGTCGATCGGATCCGCAACAGTTGCGGGTGCAGCAGCTGGTGTTTTCCACCGCGAGAAACACTTTCTGGCCGAGTGCATTCTTCACGGAGTATCTGTTGTTGCCCTCCAGTCCGGTGAAGGCTTCTATCAACTCGACTTTCTGCTTCACCAGCAGCTGGTCGACGGCCGTTAGGTACTCCAATCCCCGCGGACAGTTCGGTATTCCGGTAGGTATGCTCTTCCAGTCTCCCTCGATTCCGCCCATCGAGGCCCCGGAACCCATTCCGGGTTGGGTAATGATCGGTATCTGCGGCGGTACGGGGCCATATCTAAGGAATGGTTGTGGCATTGGTACCTCAACCACTTGAGGGGATTGTCCAGCTCCAGTTTCCTTCGGAGGAACAAGGAGAAAACCCAACGGGATCTTCCCTGCCACAGAGTCGGCGGGATTCATAGTCGCATTTCGATCTGATGATGATTATTAATTAAAATTGTTTATACAGTTGTCAATTTCTAATTTTTTAAGGGTATAATTAAGAGATGCCTGTAACAATAATGTTTTACATGTAAGCCCAATTATTATCATATAAGAAAGACAGTTATATTGATACTTACTGGGATAATACAACAAAATGAATAAAAATATTATTCAAATAAGTTTTAAAACTCCCTCTAAGAACTTAAAAATTCGTATAAATAGAATAATAATGATGCTGTAGATCTTGATGCCCTAAAAACCTAGTCGAATCATTCATTTCTGTTCGAAGTTGTTTTAAAATGAGATCAATGGAACCCATAATACCATCGCTATGTCAGCCGCAGCTTTTCATTGGTGCAAAGATAAGGTTATTTTCCACTGCGTCTCTGATCTTGAACACCAAATCCAAGTTATTTTGACCTCAGTAATATGGTTCTATTACGCGCTCACCTACCTTGTCTGCGGTCGGAAATTCAAAACTTGTTTCGTAATCCAAAACAGAAAAAAAAAACAAGAAGTTTATTTCTTCTAAGGCGTGTTTGTAGGCCTCTCTTAGCAACAGCAGGCCGACAAATAATAGAAAACCATTAATTATGCGGCATTTGCGATCTCATGTTTATAATGGGCAATGACGGTTTGTAGGGTATATGGGGGTGTAACTTGCAGACATATCGTTATTTCTTTTGTTTCAATTTATTATTCAATATTTAAAAAAATAAAAACAAGTTTTAAAATAACAATTAATAATAATACAAATTTCGTATTTAATATAACGAAATAATAATTAATTAAAAATTAAATCCGAAACATAAATTACAGGGTATCTCCAGGTCCTTATGATCTCCTTGCATTAAGCCCATTCTCTTTTAGTGTCCAAATTCACGTTTCGCACAAATGGCGCTCGGCAAACGAAAAAAAAAAAACGTGTCTGCAAAAGCGTGTGGAACAACAACAATTTTCAGATAACGAAAAGTAAACCCAAGAAACAGTCGAAGCTAAAATTGGAGTAGAACGCTTAAGAAAATAAGAGGTTTATTGCGCACACGTGTTTGTGTTTCCCTTATACGGCTCTCTTTCGCCCCAGCACGAGTCACCAATACAAACAACAAAATGCTCTCTCGCTTCTCATACGCTCTTATTTCGCTCTGATCGCTCTCTTTCCCAAGCTTACTTCACAACTTCACGAACGGGCTGATTCATTCAACTTTTGCATTTTCGGAATAGCGGCTGCATAGAAGTACAACCGTCACGGTTTTAATCAAAAAACGTGTTCAAAGTACTTTCTTTAGTTGTTAAACATTTACTAAAATTGCGACACAGTTCTACTGCACATGTTTTAAGTAAGTAGGAGTGTGTGTATGTGTGAGTGGCTTTGTTTTTGCCTCGTTCGAATGCGGCACGTGGTTTCCGCGTCGCTCCCCCTCTTCCGTCTCTCCATGCCACGCTCCCATTATTGTTATATGCAACGCCATTTGCGTCAGTTTTAGGGATAAAACGCGGAGAAGAGCACGTCAGCATTTAGCTTTAGTTCATTTATATTTAGACTAGAAAAACAATTTAACAAATCGCAGTGCTTTGCCATTTCTCCGGTGTTTTGCTGCGTTGGCTTTTTGTTTTGTGTTTTTGCCCCCGTCCAGCATCCCAAGGTACAGTTGTACAAGTACAAAACAAAAACAAGGCAATGCCGGCAAGTAAACACAAGACGAGCCCCCGTTCGAGCAAAAGTACAGTTCTTTCTACGCATTTTGAAAAAGAAATTATTTTTAAAGATCAACGCTAATAGGTCTATTTTTATACACTACAGGGCAACAATTAAATTCAAACGTTAAAATAAAAAGTCATCAAAAGGCACTTATACACCGAAAGAATTAACACTATCGATCTTGACATTATAAAATGAAATGAAAAATACTACGAAAACCGAGCTACACAGCGGAAAAAAACCTAGTAATAAAATAAAATATATATTATTTGAATTTAAAATTTCGAAATTATTGCCGTGAATAATAATGAGAGCATAAGATACAAATGTTTACATTACGGACGAAACAAAAAAAAAAATTCTTGAATATATTATACTCTTTTTTGTGCATTTAATTTTTTATGAAATTTTCCTTTGTGTTGTATTTATCGGATTTTCAAAAAAAGAAAAATTAAAATCGCAAATGACGAATGCATATTATCGGTACACGTACACTCGCATTGCAAACAACAGCTGATTGAGAGCGAAAGAGAAGGCACTGTTGCTGTGGCATCCCGAAAGCTTTTCCTTGGCAGCCAAACTGCGCATCATCCTGCTCGCTCTCTCTCTCTTTTCTCCCGAGACAGTGCCAGTATGTGTGGCTACAGTGCGTATGTGTGATGGACGCATACGCCATGTTGTACGGCGCTCAGTTCCATTCGCTCGCTCAATTTCGCCAGATGCGGCGCTCTGCTAAATCCGCTAATCAGCTAAAATTGTTGCTAAAAACAGTGCACTTTTTTAGTCCAAAGTCAGACAAAACAGCTGTGAGGAAGTGTGTTGCTCGAGCGCTGCTTTTTAAGTCGCTAAAAAGAAACGATATCGGGACTTCATATTTTTTAAATAATGCCCGATAAGAAATGCTCCGAAAATTCCGAGCAGAATGGTGCGTACTTGTGTCCTTGAAACCCTTTTTATTTCCTTTTTTGAGTTTGTCATGTGTGTGTATGTTTTCATGGTCATCTTGGGAAATTTGTAGGAACAGCTGTTTGTCAAGCGGAATAAAGCTTTCTTTTAGCGCGCGCCTGTTGGCATGCCAGTATATTTTTTATGCTGAAAAGTAGCAACATCAGATAAATTACTATTTTTAACTAATATTAGTTAGAAATTATCACCGCAAGCCCCAGTATTTTACCCTATTTGTATGATAAATAACAAGGTGACATAAATCCCAATAACCTTTGAAATTACTTAATGTATATTGTGTAATATTTTAAAGCATACTTTCCGACACATTTTGAAATGTTTTTAAAATACTTTTCATAGTTCTGATCCTCTAGGCTTACGCTTAAAGAAACTACAATACTTTTACTTTATTTTCCAAAATGAATACTTAAATTTAATCAACTTTAATCTTATTTATTTGATTGACCATTTCATACTGCTTTATTCAATACTCAAAACGTAATTTTGTTTACTTAAAAAATATTGAAAATTTAATTTTGACTAGTGTACTGTTTCACTTCTCAGTAAGTTTTAAAAATTTGAAAAATACATAGAAACATGATGTTTGATGCCTATCGAACCGATTCAAAACAACAATCGACATCGATAGCTTTTCCAGTTCCATAGAGAATAGAAGAGAGCGAGATGACGCCGAAAATCACATGGTCATGGGGTGGAAAGAGAGAGCGCAGAAAGGGACCCACTCACACATGCCAAGCCAGTTCGAAGCTTTCGCGCTGCCGACGCAAGCGTCGCTATGAATGAATCTCAAACGTAAAAAAGAGCCCGCAAAAGAGCTGTAAGAGAGCTGCGGCCCATACAAATGCGCTCTCTCTCTCCGGCGCCCATCACACCGATAAGGCGGCGACGTCGCTGCCGCGTTTTGCGCAAAAAAAGTTTATAATAAAAACTTCTACTCGTAGATTGTGTGATGCCAGTTCGCTCTGCTAATCCGATACGCGCTAGAAGTTTGATCCGAGACAATTTGGAGAAACAGGCTGGTTGTCTAAATTTAATCCACTCCAGAATGCCGAACATCAAAGTGTTTTCGGGCACCTCGCATCCGGATCTCGCCCAGCGGATTGTCGATCGCCTGGGGATCGATCTCGGCAAGGTGGTGACCAAGAAGTTTAGCAATTTGGAGACCTGGTAAGTAGTGTGGAAAATCACGCAAAAACTAAAGCAAAAAAAATCATCAACAAGTGTTACAAGTGAATACAAGTGGAAAGTTTTGAAAACATTTTTTGGAAAACACATGTGCCAAAGGTCCTTGACATTCGCTGAAGGTTGTGCTTGGTGTTATGGTGTTCTCAATTAAGCGCGCCAAGTGTGAATTGACTTGAACTAAAAGGGAAACCAAGTGATTTTCCCAAAAATTGTGGCTGCCGTTTTTGCTTGATTTCTTTTTATTTTTATTGATTTAACAAGTGGACTGTACACCGTCTTTGTCGCTGTTGCCGTGTGTGTATGTGTGCTTTTCAGCTGCTTGTATATGTGTGCCTCTCACACACTGCAGACACACACACTCACTGAGCTCTGCCAACATTGCCAATGTCGCGTGCAATTTTCGCCAAATTTAAGTAAAAAACTAAATCCAAAAAGGATGCGACAAATAGGGGAAAAATTCAAATTATTCTCATTTTATATTTTTAATTAAATTAGCAGCTGTGTACGACTGTGTTGGTGTGTGTGTATGTCTAGACTTGCGGCTTGCACGCTTTTTGCTTCCCTCTCTCTTTGGCTATCTCTCTCGCCCTTACACGCACACACGCGCAAGCTCCGCCAGTCAGCTGCTAATGCAACAACAACAAATAATAAATAAAGGCGCCTTGCTTTTTCCAGTTTTCTACCTTATCTCCTAGGGGAGATTTTTTTTTTTAATAAAATTAAATAAAAGCCGCCACATTAGCAAACAATTAGAAGCGAGAAAATGGAAAAAGAGGTGAACAGAGGAAACCAAAACGAAAATAGAGGTTATAATACGCGCTAAGCTTTTTGACATGATATGCTCTGCGCCGGTGTGAGTGCGTGTTTTTGTTATGCTCGCACGAACACCAAGGTACGGAACACCGGAAAGAACAAGAGGTGTTTGGTAGTTTTCTGATAGAAGCTTAAGGTACCCTGTGTCTGGAGGTTTGAAAAAAAAAATTGTTTTATTATTTAATACTTCCACCGAAATAAAACAATTTGTTTTACATAATCACTTATAAGTAATGTATATAATTTAATTTAATAAATTTTTCCAACCATGCTCAAGGCGCAACCTTATTACAGGGCATTAAATGTCTGCGAGTAGAGAACCACAACACGACTCTGTCACGTTTTTCGTTTCCTGAGTGAGAGTGGGCAAGGCTCTCTTTTGGGGAGAAGAGTGTCAAGTCAAGAGTCGGCAGACGTTGCTACGTCGACTGCGGCTGCGACGCCCCCGCATATATTGTTGCTCTCTTTGGATACTGCTCTCTCACTCTGTTGCTCTGGCCAAACGTCAGACCCCCACGTGTGCATAGTGGTTGTTGCTTCTCTGTTGTTGTTGTTGTTGCTTTCGCAATTGTGCTGTTCGCACTTGTCGGCTTTGTTTTTGTTGTCTCTCTGGCTTTTTTTTGGCATTCTCTCGAAAATATCGCTCTTTTTGCTCCAGTTTACTGTAGGTGTTGTTGTTACGGTTGTTATTGTTGTTTTTTTTTTATTGCTGGTGTAACGGTTCAACCTTTTGCTTTTATTTTTCCCCCACTTTGTCTTCTCGATTGCATTCGTTGATAATAGCATCGCGACGCCGATGATGATAATGATATTGTTGTTGTTATTGCCCGTTTTGCGTCTAGGGCTAGAGATCAAGTTCTAAAGTCGTCGAGATTATTAGTCAATTGAAGGGCGCCCGTGATGATGACATCATTAAATTTAAACGAATAAATTTTGCCTGATATTAAGACTGGCACCAAAATTTGTTTTTGCACTGGAATGATAATAGAAGATAAGAGCATAACAAAGGAGAGAGAATGGGAGAAAAGAATTGAAAGAAATTATAGTATTAATACATTATTTGGGTCAAACGTGAATGTGTTGAGTTAAATATTTACAATTTGTATTATTTAATTTGTTTATTCTTGGTTTAAATTTTACTGGTTTAGTGGGGTTTTCTAGGTTTCATTTTAAGTTCAAAGCAAAGTTGTATTGGATACAATTAAATACAACTTACACACTTATAATGTGATCCCAAAATTATGATCGTTCATTTGACCTTTAAGTTAAAAATTTTTATATTATATATTATTTTATTATATATAATTTTTATATTATATTTTATATTATATTTTTATATTCCCCTTAATATTTCTATTAAGACATGCATTAATCAATTACTCAATAACTCTGACTATCTTTTACAACTTCTCACGTGATCCAATTAGTATAAAAGTCATAAATAAGTGTTTCAACCCCCAAGAAAAGCCACAAAACGACCTTTTGGCCAAAGGCCAATTCGAAATTCAATGGCAATGTGGCATCATAATTTCAATAAGCCCAAAGTGGTTTTCCAATTCGAAGGTTTTTCCACACGCAATTCTAAACTGTTTTCCCTCCATAGCACCACCCCCCATGCCACCTACTATTCTCAAACGTCAATTACAAAGCAATTTTTCCTTTGCGCGCGACTCGACTCTAAAGTTTGATCGATAAGGAATTTGCCTGTTTGTCTTGTGAGGTCGTTGGGTATCAGCTAGTTTCGGGAGTGATAAGGGGAGGCATAAATCAACAAGAAACCAGGCGAAACCAAGCGAAAGCGATTTAGATTCCCCCAGACTGAGATAAGCCTAGTGGGAGACAGAAAGAGGCGTTTGGCAACAGCCTTTTGTTTTTATATTTCCACTACTTTAATTGCTTTGAAATCCCTTCAATGTAGTTTTACTGATAAAAAAAATATCAGTTTAAAGTGTATATTCTATGGAGGAAGTTTAACTGTAGAATTATTTCGCTTTTCTAATGGTGAAGTGAATTGAGTACATTTTAGATTCAGAATGAGAGTTGAAAACAATCTTAATAAACCCTAAGAATAGTCTAAGCAATTGATGGTTTAAGATAAATATAGAAGTAATTGACCGTTTTCATATTTCATTGCATACTCTTGAGCGCATTTTAAGGTGATTTCAAATCATTAAAAAATACTGTAATCTTGATATTCATTGATATAAATTATAATCAATCTTTAATCTTTTTCGATTAAGCCAGATATAACCGCTTTTCTGATATTATTCAAGTCGTAGTATTCAACAATCATAACAGAAGTATAAAAGAGTAAAAAGAATGTTCTGATCAAACACCTATGGAAAAAAAAAGACAAACAAAACACACGAAAAAAAAAGTGTGAAACTGGTGATTTCAATTAGAGAAGTTAGACTGTATTTTTGTAGTTTACATTATCACATGAGCAGACAGAACTCAAACCGAGGAAAGAGATAAAAATACGTAAAAAAGAAACAATAGAAAACGAAATGAATTTCAGCACAAAAATTCTATTTGACGGTCGGCCAAAGAAACAGCTGCTGATCTGGTGCCGTGTTCCTTCCCGGCGTGCTTTTTGTTGTTAGTCAGTTGCCAGCAGTGGCTGCTGGTGGATTTTGGACCATTGCCAACTGTCGCAAGTCTGCCGTACACGCCCCAAACTACCTATGTATGTATGTAGAATGTCTACATTCCCTGCCGCCCGGCATTTCCCTTTTGCATTTCCCCCAAAAAATATTTCCCGGCACGCTAACAATGTCATGGTGGCGGTGAACGGTGAAAGTGTTTCTCTGCAGCCCAAGCAATCTGTTAAGAAATTCACGAATTTAACGCCAAAATGCATCCGGCCAAGGCTGATGAAATCGCTGCATTTAGCAGCCGGTCACGGATACATCTCCTGACCACCTCTTGGACCTTAGATAAGAAATAAGCCACTGAGGGTTAACAAAAAATAGGAGCTTGATAGGATCAAAAACCATTCAATACAAATTGTTGTTTAAATAAATAATGCTGTAATGAAGATAATATTATTTTTTAAAGGCTTTTCATGATTGTATATTAACCCGCTGCTGAATAATGTCTTTACATACAGTCTTCTCTTTAATGAAAATAAACCCCTTAAGCACATTTAAATTGTACTTCCATATTTCTTTCTGTGTGTTAAAAGTCTCCTTGACCGTACCCCAGATAAGAAATATGCCTACAAAAAAATGCCTACAAAAAAAAAAAACTACAACCTTACCAATCAATACCCCCTCAAAAACGCGGTCAGCCGCATTTGGCATTTTGTTTGTATTTTTTTTTTTTTTTTTCATTTTGATAAGCGTGTGCAGAATTAGGTTATATTATAACTATACTACAGAAACGTGTCACGCGATTGGGGACAGGCGTCAAAAGGCATTACTTCCATGAATTTGTTTGTGACAGAGATAACTCTGGAATATTGGACAAATTAATTACTGGGCATGATCTGCGTGGGCCACACAGGTCGCTCGTTCAATCGATAGTCGTCGAGGGTTGTTGGCTGATGGCTGATGGTCGTGGCATGTAATTGAATTAACCTTCATCGGTGGAAAAACAAAAACCAATATAACCATGAAAACGAAAACAACAAACAAAAAAAAAAAAAAGTGAAAACTAAGTGGGAAGTTGTTCTTTGGGTATTTATTCTTTTTTTATTGAGTGAAATTGTTTGCTTTATTGAATTTAGTTTTTTAACAGCTTTTGCTGGACATTTTTATTGGAGAAAATTTATTGTGATAAGCTAACTGTAAAGGGTCTAGTCACATAGAGACTCTTCCTATCAATGCTATCAATCATAAATCTTACCCCTCTTGAAAGGTCTATGTTCTCAAACTAATTTATTAATATTTGTATTAAAAACAAAGCTCACACTTCCCAGATTCTGTATATGGATTATATTCCTGTAAATTTCCATCTTTAATATGCTGATATGGCTAGCGTTTCCATTTCAAGGGTATCAAATACCTAAAGTTTCGAGCTTCGAGCCAGAGCCGAAACCAAAACAAAATAAAATGTAAACAAAATAATAACCGAAGCAGCGCGTTCGCAACGACGGCGTCAGTTGTCAGTGCAAATATAGCGCATACGCCATGTGGGCCATGTGTGTATATGTGCTAGAGAATTAGCAAAGCTTCGATTAGATTGCGTTGCCTTGCAGTTTCTTTTGGGCGTCGTCGTCAAAGGTCAACAATTATGGGCGGCGTAGTCGTCTCCTCTTTCGTTTATAAATAATACTTCAAGGCGGTATTGGTTGGGATATTCAAGAGAAGAAGGGATAAGCCTGAGACTGAGGCTCTATTGAACTTGAGAAATGTGTTTACAAGACATGCGATACGTGCAGGCCGGGCTAAACAATGGAAATTTCCAATCCCTGACACTGAGTACATAGAAGCCTCTTTAGGCTTTCTTTAGAGATAATACTTTTAGGTTTGCTTTAACAATCTTAGCCATTTAATCATTTTCAGCGGCTTGCAGTAAATATTTATTTTCATTAAAAATTTGTTCAAAATCAAAGTACAGTTCAGTTTTTCAGTGAAATATTTTAAAGTGCAATCTTGAAGCTACACTGCTTCCACACATATCCACACATAATCCATTTTGTTGCCAATCTTGGCCAGATTTTGAACTGTTGTATGTATCTCTGTCTTTGCAGTGTGGAAATTGGGGAATCGGTGCGCGGCGAGGATGTGTACATCGTGCAGTCCGGCTCCGGCGAGATCAACGATAACTTGATGGAGCTGCTGATCATGATCAATGCGTGCAAAATCGCCTCAGCCTCTCGTGTTACAGCTGTGATTCCTTGCTTTCCATATGCCCGCCAAGACAAAAAAGATAAGGTAGGTTTGCCTCAACACTCTCGATGATCGATTGACCGACGGATGACACACGATATTGTCCTTGCGGTCGTCCTTTTCTAGTGCAAAGAAAAGCAAAATGTAATAAGAAAACAACAAATAATTCTGAATCTGATATTTTTCAAACTCAAAAGTCCACAATACAACAACACACCAACACTACTGTTCTTCTAATTTGGGGAAAAAGTGCGAAACAAGAAAAGCGCGTAAACTTTTCCCACGAATGATTTTTCCCCCGAAACTGTTTAGCTCGATTGTTAATTGCTGTTTAATCAAATAACAATAATAATAATAATATTTATCTTCTTTCTATATACATATATTTGTGTGTCTGTGTTCCTAATGCATTTTGTTTACGAGTTTTAAAAATTGTTTTCTAAATTTGATTTCGAAATTTGATTTTACAAATTGTTTGCAACGAAGCTAAAGCAAAGCGAAGCTGCAGAAAAATGTATAGCACGAAAAATCGGAAAAATGTGGAAAATTCTGAGCAATATTATTTTATTTTAAATTAATCCTTGCTTTTAAGTATTTAAGAGAACCTAATTTATATTTTTCCTCCCATGCCATGCTCGCTGTCTCTCTTTCTCGCCCTCGCCCTCCTGCTGCTATCTCGCTCGCTCTTTCTCTCCACCCCCGCCGTGTGTGTGTATATTTCTCTCTGTCTCTCTCTCTCGGCGTCTTTGTATCGATCTCTTTCTCTCTACCGGCGTGAAGTTGGCGGGCAGTGATGATACTGAGGAAGCTAAGAAGTTAGCCAAGAAAAACTACGATTGGAAATTTAGGGTATTTACTTTCTTCTACTTCTTCTTCTTACCAAACTTTTAACAACTAAAAACAACAACATAAAATCACACCCTTATATGTTTCCATAAATCTCTAACGTGGTATAAATATTCTTATTAATTTTCTTTCAATCAAAAAAAAATAATTCGATATATGTACTAAGAATAAATCTGGAACGGGGGAGCTAATATAGTATAATATCAGAATTGAAAATGGCAAAAAATCTCATCCTCAGAACTCTCATGAACTCACGACAAGGGATTTTAGCGACGTCTCTTTGGCTTAACAGATTCTTTAGAGAAAAATCGCTTTTTGTCTATCCTTTTTGCATGCCCTCTTACCTATAATTCCTATTCCTATTGCCTTTCCCTAAACTCTAAATTAAATCCCTGGTTAACACTGTGAAAAATGTTCCCCAACTAATTGGCAAAATAATTAATAAAAAACAAAATTTTCCACATTTTTTTTCGTTGGCGCCTCTGTGTTTTGTTGTTTTGGCCTTTGTTTCGTGTGCAAACAAAAAATGAAAATGCGAAATGAACTTACAAACAGGGGTGCCATAGAAATCGCTAAAGATTTTTAATCAATATAAATTGCGGCTAAAAGTATGCTATAAAATCCTTACACTTCTAATAATTGATTTAAATGCAATGGCAATTTCTGGGTAAAGCTCCTGATATGTATAGTTTAAATAAGTAATCTATATATTTATTTAATAATTGATCTCTAAAAAATATATTTTTGTTTGTGTTGTCTCGACTGCTGTTTGTTTGTTTCGTCTACCTTATTTTCTTGTATTGTATTGATTGTTTTGATCTTGCACTTTTTGTTACGTTTCGTCTTATCGGTCCCTGACAACACCAGCCTCCTCTTTGGGGGGCTCAAAATATGTTTTTCTCTTGGGTTGATTAAGTTTTCCTTGGGGTGATAATCCCTTTTTGACGTCAGACGATCATCGGATCGAATCGCGTCAGTCAATGTATGTTGATTGGGGGTAGACGATGAACCCTAGGGGTTAAACTCGAAATGCACAAATATTTTTCATTTCTGTAACTGATACGAGTTAATCTGAACTGCAAATGAGTTCCTTGACTTTCAAGCCAATCAATCGGCTGAGATGGAATGAAAAAATATATTTATAAATACACATTGTATATCTTGGAATTGGCACTGCAACCTTATTTGATTTTGAGTCTAACAATTTCCTTTTTAAATACGGATTAAGTCTTTATGTTAATTTAATGTAAACCCAAGTGTACACTCACCCGTTTTCCCCCACTTGATTTAATTTTAATTTTAAATTTAATCTATTTTCGTTACACACTCAAATCTCAATTATTCTGAACTCTTATGTTTTCTTCTTTTTCTTTTTATACTATTTGTCTCTCTATCGCATCAAAATACAAAAACCCAAAAAATAAAAACAAAATTTGAATTCTGTTGAACTTAGGAGTTTTCAGCCAAACAATATACTGTGAGTAGTCGTCCGTTAGTTTCTACCATATCCCAAGGCATTATCTTTAATGCTGTTTGCGGAATTAAAAAAAAAAAAGAAAAGAAATGTTTTGCTTTAGATTATTTTTGTCTTAAGCCTTTTGCTTTGTTGCGTTTGTTAATGTGTTTTTTTTCTTTTTCTTTTGAGTTGAAGCAACAGATGATGATATTTTCCTTTTCTTTCCTACCTATACACATACATATATATTCCACTGATGTTTTGCATGCCTTGTTCCCAGTTCAGATCGCAAAACCTTTAAAAAAATCCAAACCAAACCAAGAAAAAATTAAAAAAAAAAGAATAAATTAAGAAATTTCAATTTTCTTTGCACTTGTTTGCCTATTAATCAATCTTTATCTGTAAATGTATATTTCTAACTGGCGTGTGTTGCTGCACTTTCATCACCACAAAAATCATTGGGTATCTCTCATATTTCATTTTTTTCGGGGTGCGCACCAACCATCATTATTGTCCTTTTGTGTTGTCTCCACAGAATCTCTGTCTGTCCTCGAGTTATTTATCTCTCTCCATATGCAATCTCTATTGGAACGTTAAAACCTCTTTGTTGATCTTTCTGTCTCTATACATATTGTGTGTGTCCATGTTCGATTTTGATTTCCATGGTTTATACTCCTCATAATAATGCTTAGCTCTAAGAATGATATTTATAAAAACAAAAACCGAACTACTAGTTGCGCTAATGGTAACTTTTCCTTCGCCTCTCTTTCTACGCTGGCCAATGCACAGAGTCGTGCGCCCATCTCGGCCAAATTGGTGGCCAACATGCTGTCCGTGGCTGGAGCCGATCACATCATAACCATGGATCTGCACGCCTCACAGATTCAGGTAAGTCCCAACTCTACAAATTTATAATTTGTTTAATTTAATTAGTTTAAAAACGAAGGAAATTTTATAGGTAAAAAGAAAACAAACATTTAAAGCGAAATATTAATTTTTGTACAATTTAAAAAATAATTAAGTTATATAGCTAAAAGTAGATTTCCCAGTTTCACGCATTGCCTGCAATGTGCAAGCAAATAAGACTCCACAGAAAGAGCACTTGCTATAATTTGTCTATTATTTAAGAAATAGAAAAGGGTAGGATTCCAAAATGGAAACACAGTAAAAGATGCTTTCATTTATTACTCCCTCTTCCAGGCGTTTCCTGCAATGTGCAAGCAAACCACTGATAAGATAAGCAATACAAAAATGGGTTTCCATTCCTATTTTAATATAGAAAAGTACCACTGATAGCATTCCAAAATATAACTCGAACATTATTCACCCATTATACCCATTACTCAAATGAAGAATCCCCCAGTAAAGCCTTTTGCACAATTATCTTTACCGCGAAAGCCTTCAATGCGTTTCTAATATCGCGCCGGGCTAGTCATTTACGATAAAGGAACGTGTACATTTTCTTTGCCAAAAAACATAAAATATATATTTTAGAGATGTCCAATAACAAGTGGTCTTCAGATGGATTAATATAAGGTATGAAGAATCGAAGAACTTGAGCCCAACGCAGACCCAGCCAGGGCGTGGAACATTTTAGGCTAGGATCTGTCGCTGGATTCCCTTGAAACAAATGGGGAGGATACCACCTTCATCTCCACGTCTAGGCATTGTTGTCGTTAGTATGTTTGATGGGTATTTATACTGATCCTATTATTATCATCGTCATCGTTATTATCGTTAATGCACAGAGTGGCAGAGTGGGAGGCAAGAATGCTCACCGACAATTTGGCCAGCTGATCCATAAGGTCCGATATGCGCTCATCCTTCACAGCAATCAAGCTTTGCAGATAGTCTACCTTCTGGTGAATCATTTTAATGTAGTTATCCTTCTCGTTGCTGGCACGAACAGCTACGGCGTAGTCCTCATAGGCCACCAGTTTCTTGGCCACCTTTTCAATCTTCCCATCGACCAGAGTATCCACATCCAGGCTTAGAACTTCGGCTGGCAAATCATCTCCAGTTGGGGAGGGGCAACTAACTTTGTGGGATCGAATAATGGTGCGGCTTCTGCAGAGCTGTTGCTTGTTTGAATGTTTTAGCACACCCAAGGGAGCAGGGTTCCTGCTAGATCCCATGGGCGAGAGCCTAGGATCATCGTGAAGCAGGGGACTGGGCATTGGACCGCGGTGGCCCTTGGTCACCGGGATCAGTTCGTAGAAAAGCATCTCGATGGCTCCGGCCTCGGCCTGGGCCAACTTCTCGAGAAGGGCATGTGGGACGGAGACGTTTAGCTTCTTAAGAACCTTAGTATCAAAAATCTCCCAGTTCTTGAGCTTCAGCTGAATACTGTTCTTGGGCGCATAGTTGTGCAGGTCGACCAGCCGGGGATGGGCTAGCTTGATGATTTTGGCCACTGGCAGCACATCGGAGAAAAAGCGCCTTGTGCGCAGATTTAGGACAATGCGCTGCTCCTTGAGCCACTGAGCCAGGCTCACCTCCTCCTCCGAGTTGAGCGTGCGCGTATGGTATTGGGGCATGATAATCTCTTTTGTTTTGGGATTTTACCGTCTCTGTTTGCTTAACTTTTTGAAAATAAAATTTATTTTGAGGTCTAAACTGTATAGGTCGAGATTCAGATGGATAATGGAATCTGTGATATTTGCTTTATGACAGTTAGCTTTAAATTAACTGTAAATTGAAATGTATTCCCAGGGTTTCTTCGATATACCAGTTGATAATCTCTATGCGGAGCCAGCGGTACTCAAGTGGATCAAGGAGAACATTCCCGAGTGGAAAAACTCGATCATTGTGTCGCCCGACGCTGGCGGTGCCAAGCGGTAAGTCTCGAACTCTGAAACCATGAATAAAGCTAATTTGTAATTTTCTTGAACTATCTTTTAGTGTCACCTCGATTGCCGATCGCCTGAATGTGGAGTTCGCCCTGATACACAAGGAGCGTAAGAAGGCCAATGAGGTCGCATCCATGGTTCTAGTGGGTGATGTCAAGGACAAGATTGCCATTCTGGTCGATGATATGGCCGATACATGCGGTACTATTGTTCATGCTGCCGATCGCCTTGTGGAGGCTGGTGCCACCAAGGTGGGTTTTCTTATTGTTCGGCTTTATTTTTCAAATATTTAATTTTATTACCAATTTTTTTTTTTTGCTTAGGTGTATGCCATTCTGACGCATGGCATTTTCTCGGGTCCAGCGATTTCGCGGATCAATAATGCTTGTTTCGAGGCTGTGGTGGTGACCAATACCATACCACAGGATGGACATATGCGGGATTGTCCCAAGATTCAGGTGAGATATTTATCAGGAATTGGTAAATTTGTACGATTGGCAAAACTTTGCTCAATTAGTATGTATTCTTATTAAATCTATCAGCAATCTTTAAATCTTGTTGTACAATATTTCTACAATCTTTATAATGTTTCACCAATATCACTACAATCGTTCAACAATTGTATATGATATTTCTACAATTATTTAGCAATCGTTAAAAAATCGTTGTATAACTTTTAAACGCATATTTTAGTTTAACAATCGTTTAGAAATCTTTCTGTAAAAGTTTACTAATCTTACTAAAATCGTTTAAAATCTTTCAACAATGTTTCAACAATCTTTCAACAAATTATTCTTTTACCGTTTTCAGTGCATTGATGTCTCGATGATGTTTGCCGAGGCCGTTAGGCGGACACACAACGGCGAGAGTGTCTCGTATCTCTTCTCAAATGTTCCATATTAAATCGGCAAACGTTTAACAAAACAACAATTAACCAGAACACCGATTAGCAAGCAACCGCAGCTGACGCAACTTTAACAGAGCAAATTTGTAATGCAACAACAACAAAAAAACAACAAGCAAACAAACCAACAATTTAAAAACATATATTTTGCCATCATTATCATCGTTATATATTTTTTATGGATTAACCTATTGTAATAGTAATTTAAAAGCAAACGCAAAACTCAGTAAATGGGAGAAATCGTCATTATTGTAATTATAATAAAAATAGGAATACCTAAAGATTACACTAAATAACACACACCACAAAACAAAAGTACACTAATGCAATTGCCTTTTCTTTGTATAGTAGAAGCTGTTTTGTTTAAGCAAATTATATATTTCCGATTTTTTCTATTGCAAATTTTAAAAGTTAACACAAACGAACGATAATTCCCAGTTGATCATTGGTGTAAACATTGGCCTGCTCTTAGAGAGAAATTTTAGATTTATAGATTAAAAACAAACCGTAGAAGATATACACCTACACAACAACCACACCATACACACACACACACAACAACAACAACAGAAAATATTGTAATTTTACACACTGTGCAAAAACTTTTTGATGATTCTTTTATGTGTAAGTTCATGATGAAAAAATTAAAAAAAAGAAACGCAAAATACTTGCAAGTTCAAAATAAAATCTAGTAAAATTAAGTGAAACAAACAAAAAAATACAATTGAAAACAACATAGCGAATAGGCGTTAAAAAGTAATAAACAACAAAACAAAAACATAAAAACAACTAAAGAAAAAATATACAAAAAAAAAACATTACAGAAAACTGATGAAAATGGATTTTTATTTTAGGAGAAATATTTTTATACTTATATATATATTTTAAAATTTTCTGTTAATTAAATGATTTATTAATAGATCTTTTATCGACTTAAAATTGAAATAGTAGTTATTTAATTCTAAAGTTTTTACTATTTTTATTTAAATCCTTTTGGAAAAAAAAAATCTTAAAAAAAAAATGAAGTTACTGGTTTATATAAAATATTTTTTGTTCCCCCTTGACCCAAAAAAACAACAAAATTCAACGGGGTTTGTCCTCAAACCAAAAATGATTCTATTTCAATCATAAATTCTAATATTACACAAAATGTTTCAATTGTTTAAATTAATTCAATGCTAAAATTCTTTCCCAATTAAAGCCACATTTTCCTTTAAAGATTTTTTTTTTTTTTTTTTACATTATTTTATGGAATATTGAAGTGACTGGTGGACAAACAAGGGGAACAGCAATGTAATTTCAATATTCATCAAGATCCTCATCGTTGCCCTCCTCGGCATTGTCCAGGCCCACCTCCTCAAAGTCACGCTCTAGAACGGCAATGTTCTCCCGCGCCTCGGTGAACTCGCCCTCCTCCATGCCCTCGCCGACATACCAGTGGACGAAGGCCCGCTTCTTGAACATCAGATCGAACTTGTAGGACAGATTGGAGAAGGCCACCGAAATGGCTGTCGTGTTGGACAGCATACATACAGCGCGCGATGTCTTGGCCAGATCACCATCCGGGACAAAGGCCGGCCTCTCGTAATTAATACCAATCTTGAAGCCAGTGGGACACCAGTCCACGAACTGGATATGCCGCTTGGACTTGATGGCCGAGACAGCGGCATTCACATCCTTGGGTACCACATCGCCCCGGTAGAGCATGCAGCAGGCCATGAACTTTCCCTGTCGTGGATCACACTTGACCATCATGTTGGAGGACTCGAAGCAGGCATTCGTCAGCGTGGTGATGGCGTGCTGTTCATGCGCCGCCTTATCCGCCGACACCAGCGGTGCGTAAGCCACCAGCGGGAAGTGGATGCGCGGGAAGGGCACCAGGTTAGTCTGGAACTCGTTGAGATCCACGTTCATGGAGCCACTAAAACGCAGCGAGGCCGTGGTGGAACTAACTATTTGGGCAATGAGGCGGTTCAGGTTCTTGTATGCCGGCCTGTCTACGCCCAAGTTATTGTTGCAGATATCGTAGATGGCTTCGTTATCCACCATGAACACACAGTCCGAGTGCTCCAAGGTGGAGTGCGTGGTGAGCAGTGCGTTGTAGGGTTCTACCACGGCGGTGGATACCTTCGGCGAGGGATAGACGGCAAAGTCCAGCTTGCACTTCTTGCTGTAATCGGCGGTCAGACGCTCCATGAGGAGCGAGGTGAAGCCGGAGCCGGTGCCGCCGCCCAGCGAATGGAAGATAAGGAATCCCTGCAAGCTGTCACACTGCTCGGCGATCTTTTGCAGACGCGTGGTCACCTTATCGATCACCTCCTTGCCAATGGAGTAGCGTCCGCGGGCATAGTTATTGGCCGCATCCTCCTTGCCCGAAATGAGCTGCTCTGGATGGTAGAGGTCCCGCATTTCGCCTTTCCTCACATCATCAATAACCGTTGGCTCAAGATCCACGAATATCGTGCGAGGCACCTGCTTCCCGTTCCCAGTCTCCGTGAAGAAGGTGCGAGCATCGTTGGCGGAGGTGTCGTGACCGACACTAGCACTGCTGCCGCTGGCCTGCAGCTCCTCCTTGCTCTTCAGGCTGCCATCCAAATTGATGCCGTGCTCCAGCAGGTACAGCTCCCAGCAGGCGTTGCCGATTTGGATGCCGCACTGGCCAATCTGGATGGAGATCACTTCGCGCTGTCAAAGGAAGGTGCAAAAATAGACAAATATATAAAAGTATGGATCGACGCCATTTTTTTAGTTCTAGGTTAGGTTTAAATTACACTTGAAAATATTTTTAACAATTTCAAAATATAAGTTCTTGAAATTATTATAAATTCCTGCAATTCTTACGCTTAAAGATATCGATTTTCCTAGGGAATATGCATTTTAGATTAAGGAAAAAACATTTTTCATCTCAAAATAAGTAATTATTTATTATTTTAGAAACTGTTTCTTTTTAAGAATTTTGGGAGTTTTTTATTTTTTATTTTAACATTTACTTTCAATGTTTTATGTTTTTCATGTTTTTTTATGTTTCAACTTTAAGCACTTCTACTGGAAACAAGCTTTTTTCTTTACTTTTCATGGCACTTTAACTGGAAGTAAAGTTTATCCAATATATTTCTTTAGCACTTTTACTGGAAAAAATCATATTTCCTTTACTTTTCTTCAAGGAAAGTACTTAAATTCCTTTGAGTAATAATTTTTAGTACCATGAATAGTATATTTAAGCTTAGGCCGGGTATGCTTTTTAAACCCATTTCTCCGCCTATTAACTTTTCAATTATAAAACACCACTATTAATCGTTCTCACCATTTTATTTTACGAGCTTTTCTTGGGAAAGCTAAAATCGAAAAATACAATTTAAAATCTTCTACGGGACAAGGGAACTATCTTCCTTTTCTTTTTGCCTTTTTTTCGCCACGCGAAAAATTGCAGCCTCAGGGTAGATTGGTTAGGGAGTCACTGGAATAGCGCCGTTACGCCCGCCGCCAAAAGAGAAACGTCAAACTGCAAGAACAGAGTTGCATTGTCCATAGGTGATCGTCGTTCCATATTTTTTCCAGCAATTTTTCATTATTGGCGGCTAATCGATTGAAATTTAAATAAATTCCACTTAAACTAATTTGGGTTTTGGGAAACTGCAAATCATTATATATAATTAGCTGGATATAAAAATGTAAATTTAATAATTTAAAATGGATTTAAGCCTTGGTTAGAGTTTTTTTAAGGGAATAAGGATACAATGAAAATAATATAAAACCTGATTTACTGAATTAATGACACTGATTTTCAAGATTTGTACATTTTTTCTACCAAACTTCGTTTAATCGTAACTTTAAGACCCCGAGAAACACTTCATTACTTATAAATAAAAATTTATAAAGCAACTAAAACTTAAAATAAAATATACAACGTTTTGGGACGAGGATAAATTCATTGAACCTGCAACAAAATGCGAATAAATATCAAAATCAGAGTCGTTTAATCCTTCCGAACTCCCGGTGGTAGCGTCACATCGAAAACGATGGGCGCATTGTTGGGTAAATAATTTATGTCACATGTGGAGGCGTTCACAAAGATGATTCTTCCGTCGCTGGTGATGCCATAGCCCTCGTGCACATGGCCAAAGACATGGTATTTGGGACGCACTCGCTGCTGCACGGTGCTCAGGAGCTCCACGCATCCCGCCCGAACGCCCGAGCAGCAGAGATCCCCATGACCCACGGGTGGTGTGTGTGTCACTAAGATGTCAATGCCCTCGGGAACTTGGTTCCACTTTGCCAGACAGGGAGCACCGCGAGGGACGTTGAAGGCCCAGCGACAGAATTCGGGCTGCCAGGGTGAACCATAAATCCGTATACCCCAAATCTCCAGCAACTCATCCTCTATATACCGGCAATTGGTCAGCACCTGACGCACATTTTGTGTCTGGACTGCGCTCTCCAGACTCTCCTTCGCATTGCCCAGCGTGGGCAAATCGTCCAGGATGGACATGCCGGTGTGCTTGCTACTCGAGGCGTGACCCTTGCCGCTGCCTTGTCCGGCGCCGCCCTTCTGGAACGGATGGGTGAAGGTGCTGTCGAAACTCAGCTCATGATTGCCGGCAATCACGATCTTGTGGCGATGCGGCAGACCGCCAATCCAATTGTTGAACTCCTCCACCTCTTCCAGCTGGCCGCACTTGGTGAAATCGCCCGCGTGGATAAAGATATCGCCATCTGGTATGTCGAACTTGATGTAGGGTGTCAGTGAGTGGGTATCGGACATGCACACCACCCGGGCCTTGTTGGGAGCCACCGTGGTGGTCGGCGGCTTCATCGTAACCTTGATTACGCGCTGCGACTTGCTAATATCCCGCCAGGCAGCCGTGGGATCCTGGCTCAGTGGATGAACAGGCACTTCCTCCATTTCTTTTTTGGAAATCTGCAATTGGTATATTGTGAGTTTTTGTTTCTTTAAAAATTTTAAATTGAGATAAACGAATTGTTAGTGTTATTACTGATTCCCAACAATCTGAAAACAATGCTACTAATCAGCAGAGGTACTTTGCCGGTGGCTATTAGATAAAGAAATCTGTGTTTATTACTATTTTTATAGATTTGATCAATAAAAAGGGGTCATAAAAAGCATAGTCGGAACTCGAAAAACTGAGTCATTTCAGATTTGTACTAACTTTGGTTTATTGTTAAGAATTATGTATAAAATTTGATGAAAATCCTTTAACAATAAAATCTATATTAAAAATACTCTACATATTTATTGAAATAACAAGAAAATAACCAAAAATCTGCCAAGGAACTTGAACTCCTCATCAGAAATGCACATAAAATTGAAATGCACGATTTAAAGTCCTCAAAAATTTCACGTTTAGCGTCCGAAATCGAATGATTTTCAGTTCCCTACTTGAGAACCCATGCTGTTTTATCAATAAAACCCCCGCCAGAAGTTCAATTTATTCAGTTTAGTTAGTAATTTCCAAAGTTTACTCACTGTTTTTGCGAATTGGTCTCTGAACTTCTTTACTCCTCGTTGATTTCTGCTTCTTTTGTCATTGTGCTAGGCCCTCATCCACTCAATGCAATCGCCAACAACACCGTGGAGCCCTGATTAGCTAGCATTTATTTGTGTTTAGTCAAGTATTTGCCGATAAATTTGATAATACCAATAAAAATATACAAAAAAAGTGACACAGCCAACGCGTGACGTCACTGTCGCCGAAAAACAGCTGAGCGCGCCGATAGCCTCCGAAACGTAATGTCGCAACGTAACGTAAGCGAAGCCGACTGTCGATAGGCGCTGCGTGTGCAGCCCTGCATCACGTCGCAAACAAAACAAAAGTCAGCTGTTCGGTCCGCTGCTGATTCGCTCTGCTTCTTTCCACTACGCGTATTTCGTAAAATTTTCGTTTCAACATATTTGCACACAAAAAAGGTCCAAAATCGTGAATACTAGAAAGGAATTTGTGAATATTCCCAAGTGGAAGTGTTTTATTGTGAGAAGAGCGTGTTTCCCTGTGTTTTTAGGCCACGAATGGGGTTTTCTGGCTGATTACAAGAACCTGGTGGGGAACCGAAAAAAATGGCCGCAGCTGCAACTTTCCCAGACGCGTGTTGTTTTTTGGCAAAAAATTAAAGTAAAGCCTGCCAACAGGAACTTAAATCGCCCCAAATGGATCAATTGGAACTGCAGGAGGATTTGTTTGCCTTGGATACAGGTGTTGTTGCAGGTGAGTCCCACAGTTTGAGGGGTGTGTGTTTTTTTTCTTTTGTGGCTTCGCGTTCTCTTCGATTTTCAGCCTGCCAAATGTTGCTATTTTCGTCGGAGGAGCAAACGGCAGCTCTTTGGTTTATTTTCGATTTATTTACTGGGTGCAGCCGCCACCGCTCGCAATTAGCTGCACTATTGTTGTTTTTTTATCGCTAATTGTTTACGCCCACCTACGGAGGTTGTTATGGTGTGCGTGTCTTGCGTGCGTGTGTATTATCTCTTTCTCTCTCGCGCTTTTTATGCCCCCTTTTTCGACCCCCTTGCACCGCCCCACATTTAGCTGTCTGCGTCGGCGCTTTTGCATCTGTTTATCCGTTATCCGTTTGTTTGTTTGCTTTGTCTTCCTCATTTCTGAAGTGATGATTCACTTTGATTGCCGGCCATGCAAACGGACACTGCACCCACACTCTCGCTCGCACTCACACATCTGCAAGTGTAAAAGCAACCCAATCAAAGCCCACAATTTATGGTTTTGATTCAGTGTACTTACAGTGGTGCAAGTGCATCTGGTAGCGGAAGCTGTTTGTTTATTTAAAGGGAAAGCCTTTACTAGAGGGTGTTTATAGCCTCACTTAGATATGTTGTGGTTTTAGTTTCTTTCAAGTTTAAAGCAACACATTTGTATTTAAGTTGGTTTCTATTTCCGTTTTAAATCAAACTTACACACTAAGCAATACAGTAAATAGAGTTGGGTTCAGATAATATATTTTAAAAAAAATTGTTAAAACTTTTATTCTTAAGAAGATTTGTTCACTTTTATTTTAGATTCCCTTTTTTATGTTTTATATTATAAATTTATGCATTTTGAAAATGTTCTTGTTTTATCGTGAAACAAATAACTTTAAATAATTAAAAGTCCGTTTTTTTTTTAATTTTTATATTTTGTATTTCTTTATATAACTTAATAAATATTTTCCTAACTGGATAAAAAATATTTTCAATTTGACAAGAACTTTAAAGGTTTCAGGACATTTCCAGGGTAGTTCTTCAGTTGCACTCCTATTTTAAAATCTAAAGAATAGACTGTGGACTTTTAAATAAACGTTGTCTCAATATGTTTTTTCTTAGTAAACAAAATGTCATTAATGTTCTATATTATTTTCCATCAGTTTTATGAAACCTTTCTATTTAATATTCAGCATTGTGTTTTTGTTTTTCTAAAACAAAACATATTTTTTTAAACAAAACATATTTTGTTAAACAAAACTTTTAAGTATTAGAGTGAAATAAAATAATATCCATCAAACATAAAAGTTAAGCTTAAATAATATGCCTTAGAAATCTTGTTTCTTGACACTTACCTCACCAAAACCTAAAACCTTCTAATTAAACTTTTAAATAAAAAAAAAACAACAAAAAGTAAGGCCAGTCACAAAAACCGAACCAAAAAAAGTGAACAAATATTTTATCCAGTAAAAACCTGACCCTCGTACCACAGTAGACATAATGCAGTTCCCATCGCTCCTCTTTGTCTTGTTTAATTTATTGACTTGACTTTTTTCCATTATATACTCTTCTTTTTTACGTTTGGCGCACAGAAATTTTTCATGATGCGCTTCGAATTGATTTACCGCTATGTTAAGCCCGGACGCAAACCGATGGGCGCGTGCCACGGCGCGGGTTGGCGTGGCCCACCCACTCATTTTGACGTCTGAATTTCATTCACAAGACAACGATAATAATAATAAAAAAAAAAGGCGGGAAAAAAGAGTGCCAAATAAACCTTGATAATGACATTCAGAAATGGCACAGGAAAAACTAAACGCAAACAAAACAAAACAAAGCGAAACAGCGAAACGTGGTGGCGTCAATGGGTTGTTTTTGCTATTTGGGACGGGCACCTGGCAGTTATCCAACGGATTTTGTAGCGCAGTGTGGCAAAATTAGAAAAAGAAAATTCCGACAGCCAGAGGCAAAGTCAAATGTCGAGTCGTCGTTACCATCACCTGTGCGAAATTGCATAAGTTTCGAGCTCCAAACGCTCGTACATCAGCCCATTCTCATTCTCATTCTTGTTCCGAGTCCCATTCTCATTTGTTTGTCGAGCGCCGCCAAGTTTGCCGGGGGGAATAAATTCGCAAAAATAGGAAAATCAGAAGGAAAAACTACCGAAATCCTCACTAAAAATCAAGTGCGTTCTCCCAAGTGGTTTATCGGGGGTGTAAAGTGCGTTCCGGTCGCGTGTGGCTCTCCTTGAATCGCGTGTCCGTCCATCATTCATTCCTTTCGCCGCCGTCGAGTTATGAAGCCAAGTCGGGGGCGACGGGGTTTGTGGGCGTGATGTAATTTGCAATAAAAGCAGTTAACTAATTCCACAAACCAATATTGTGTTGCGTTGGAAAGTGCTCGATTCCCAAGTGCTAATTTCTTGTACATGCATTCGCACATACAGTAAAATAGCAAACAATCTGGACGCGTTCATAATCAATTCAGCTGTTTGTTGTTACAAAATGGCCCGGTGCTTTGTTTTTTTGTTTAGTTTATTTGTTTATGGTTTGGTTTTTTTATTGTATTGGTGAAACCAATTGGCACAAAGTTTGCCTAGACATTTGCCAATTCAGTTGGTAATTTCTATAATGGAAAATGCTCAAAGGTCTGGTTTGGAGGGTAAAACTATACTGTGAAACGTTGAAAATAAAGAAAAAGTGGGATATAACTTGCTAAATTTGTTAGTTTTCTTTGGTTTTTGGTCATTATATAAAAAATTCAATACAATTTTTCCTAATTTACCAGGAGCTACAACTTGTATAACATATTCCTTCTGTAGACAATTAATGCATTTTTTCAAATATTAGCTAAACTGAAGAAAAAACTTCGAAAAACTGGTATAGAATAAGCTAGATGTGTTAGGTTTCTTAGTTTCTTACAACTCCTTTTATCATTTTCATCAGGAATAAACAACTTCAAAATCCTCTTCTTTTTAAAGAACAGGACCTCGGTGTCCTTTTATCTAACTACTGAAATTGTAATTAAATATCTCCTTTCTCCTAAAATCATGCCAAATATATCCTCAATACCTTTACTAGTATGCTAGTAACCAACTGTTCACGCAATTACTCCTGTGTGCTCTTTGAGTCCCTTAAACCTAATCCCTCTTACAAAATAGCAGGCACTTGCCTTGAATTGGTTTTCCTCGGTGTTCTAAGTACACGGCATTCGGGTTAAGGACGCCGTCGACCGCTTTGAAGTGCTCGGACTCACCGCGAGCTTAACTCTAGCCTTGGCTGGTGGCGGCTCTGCGGGATTTTCACAGCGAGGGCGGAAAGTTTTCCACTTAGCGGGGCGCTTCCCATATTTAGTTCGTTAAGGTAGTCAGGCCGCCGACCGTAAATTGAAGCTAATGCGACAGATATGAATGTGAACCACTCTAACAGTGTGCTAATCAGTTAGAATCCGGCAAAGAGCACAGATAAATAAACAAACAAACAGCCTAATCATCTATCGTTTCGTTTTGCCTCGTACAACGCGGCGTATGGGTGATGTCTCAGCTGATTTCCCATTTCGCCGCAGCCAGGTAACAGCTGTTTCGCTCTCTTGGTGTGTGATACTCTCTCTGGCTGTCTCTTACTCTCTGGCCATTGTTAATCATAATTTTAAATAGACAATAATCGTTTGTTTTGATTTCGAGCTTCCAATTTGCGAGCGTGCGCGAGTTGCTCACTTTTTCCTTTTCATTTTTTGTTTTTGTTTTTTTATTCTGCTGCCATTGACGTCGTTTTTTTGCTCTCTGGCCTGTCGGTTTTTTTCGGCTCGTTTTCGCCGCAGTCGAAATTCGTCGTCGTCGCGTTTGCCTCGCATTTTGCACTTTTTTTCGGTACGCTCGAAATTTTTATTTTGGATTTAACGTGCGCGACAACAACGTCTATATATACAAGCTATATATAATATAATATACATATGTGTGAGGCCATATCGAAATCGTCTCTATCAGTTCTATCAAATAATTGTATTGAAATTACCAACCAACCCAGACAACAACACAATCAGACAAAAAACCCATAAATAAACAAATAAAAAGTATACAAGCGTTTCCAAAACGCTGAGCTCATTACTTCAGGCTCATTACCATAATAAAAAGCGGCTGAAGAAATTATAAAAAATATGTTGTTTCTACCAATAAACAAATAAATATTCTTTCGGTCTTATCGTCGAAATTGAATTTAAAATAAAAGCATACTTAAGAGTGACCCAGTGACACAATTTAGGTCGCATTATCAGCAGCAGCATTACCCCCTCACTTTAATCCAATCTAATACAATCTCTTACTGAGAGTGAATAAACAATTGCAATTACAATTAATAAATGTAATTTTTGTGCCTTTTTTCACGAATCACGTGCCTTTAATTGCAAACAGTTTACCGAGCAAAACAGTTCCGTGTTAATTAGTGGTAAACACTCTGTCGCAATCAGTGGTTGTTGTGGCTGTTCTGTGTGTGTTTTTTAGCTGCTGCTGGGCAGAACAACAATTGTAAATCTGCCCGAATATCACTTTCCCAGCTGTGATTCCCTTACAAATTTATGCTCCACTTTCATGTTATGGAATTTTCAATGGACACCAAAAAAACTAAAAGGTTTGTGTAGTACGATCACCTTCATGTATATGTTTACATACTCAGCAAGCGATAAAGAAAATCAAGTGGTGGTGACAAAACCGATGTATCCAGGAAATGTTTGGTTTAAAGACGATAACAAAAATAAATTGTGATAAACAATTTGAAGGTTTTGCCTGGCTGCCTGTTTGCTGAAGTTCAAGTTTGTGTACAGGGAATCGGCGGAGAGAAGCTTGCAACATGGTTTCGCCACAGAAAGATATCTTATCGGTTTGACTTGGAAATTTTTATAAATATAATTGTTTCGCTGTCACTTGCGCTGTGAAGATAATCGAAATGAAAACGCCAAACGAGTTCAAGGCCGATCTTTGATGGATTAATGGTTGCTTAGATAAGATAATAATTTCTTAATCAATAACAGACTGATTTATGCTTGTAATTTTTTATTGGTGCAAACGGGGGATATTCTCGAATGTTCTTTTATTTATTTGATAAACAAAGTATTCATGGAACTTTAGAGTTTAAAGGATTTTAAAATACGCTTTACAAAGAAGCTTTATTTTTGAATTTTTATAGAAAGTAAATAGATGTCGAAAAAGTACATTTTCTGAGTAAACTTTTGAGTAAAATTTGGATGAAAAACCTACGAGTTATTCATAACAAAAGTTAAATTTTTCAATCTACCTCGTTCACACTCTCTTTAGATGATAACGAAGGAATCTTTAAGCTTTGGGCTTCGGTTATTTTATAGTGAAGTTGTTATATTTAAATAAATGTATATTATTGTTAAATATCTTGCAATACTAATCGGTTACTTGTTCTCCATACCAAAATTCGTTGATTTTATTTATAAGCCTTAACTCCTTTGTATTCTCCTTAATAAATAAACTCTTATCAAATATAATTCCCTTTGTTAATTTCGTATGAATGGACTATATTCACCTTGCTTAATCCATACATTAATAGCCCATTTGTTCCCTTGTTTAATAAATATCACCACTTTCACTTTATTGGACCCTTAAACTTTGTCTATATTTCCCATAAATAACAAGAACACACAAAAAAACATTCTTCAAAGTGGGGGAAACGCTAAGATGTGAAAATCTATGGCACACTCGAATTTTTCAACAACGACATAAAAAAAGGCACCTAAAAATATTTTCCAAAGATAAAATGTTTTCCACAGAATTCCGATTTGTTGAAAGAATAAAAGAAATAGGAAAACAAATACATCTATTCGTTGTATATTTTCCCATACTCGATAGAGAGGAAGTGCTAAGGGTATATTAGATTTGTGTGAATAAAGCTCAAGATATTATTATAATAATTTATAAAATCTAGTAAACTAGAACAAGAATAAGGTACTGAATATTATCCTATAATGTGTATGGAAATAAATAAATATCTAAAATAAAATAAAAACAATCCTTTGGTTATTGAACAAAATAATGATTTATGGTGATAGAATTTAACTAACAATCGATTCGATAATGTTCACCTTACATTTAATTTAATGGAACCTCTTATCTTACTCATCCAATTTTCTTAATGATTAATGGATATTCCACTTGTCGAGACCCCCTAAATCCGTTTTATCGTTTTATTTTTCTGCCAGTGATGCAGTTTTCGGTCAAACTGATGTTTTTCTCGCTTTATTTTGGATTTGACTTGGCCCAGTGCTATGGATAAATCGGAGAAACATTTGTTCGGGTTCGTCGCACGTCTTATAAGTGGCGGGGGAATAATAATATCGTGAGTTCGCGTATATGACACATCCAAAGAGCTTTCATAAGGCGAACATTTTCGGTTGGCAGACGATTTGGGCGAGCGTGTTAATACGGTATTAATAATACTAACGTATATATATGAGTGTACATGTGTTTTTTCGCATTTTATTTCGAGATTGTGTTCGTGTTGATTCTCTTCTCAGATATTTTCGATTTCCTTTCGCACACATGTGTTTAGTGAAATGTCAAACATTTTCCAGCCTTATTTATTCCTCCTCTGATTGCACACAACACATGTATTTTTGCCTGGACTTTGCTATCTGTTGAAAACTAGCCTTAGGAAGAGATTTCACGGCCTTTGCAGTGGGGTGATCCCCCTTTGCTCTCCCCATGAGCCTACGAAAAATTGCCTTGTACTTTAACTTTATCAATTATTCACAACGGCGGAACAACCTTTACCCTGAACTTTTGTTGAGGACAAAGGAGACGAGACCTTCGCCTTCCAAGCCATGGACGGATAGATGCATGACACATGCCACATCGTTTGGATTACGTTTGGCACCAACATCCATTATTCACTACCGGGCACCACCAGATATCCATATATACAATTGTACTTGACTCGGCGTCGGCCGTAAAGGACACTCACTATCATGTCCTGTCTCTGCCCCATATTGATTGAATTCGATTTTAAAGGAATTCCGGTTCTGGTTTGTCGGTGTCCAGGAATAAGTCACTATAATTGTAGTAAATAATATATTAAGCACGTTGAGTCTGGGGCAACCTTTGATTGAACGACATGCAATGGTTATGTTTAACCTAAACGGAATAAATAATGGAAAACCACTGGTTTCTTGAAGGTTGAATATTTCCACAAAATCCTGAAACGCTAACTCTGAAATTTGTAATATTTCTTATCTGGATGTTTCATGAATAAAACATGGTTAGGCCGTAATAATAATATTATATAAAATTATTTCATAAGCTTTGAAAATAAGGTTTTTGATAACAGGGTAAATATTAATGTATTTATACACGAAATATTAATTCGTAGAAATATAATTTCGGCCTGATATTCCAGAAAATGATTTAACTGGAACTTCTCCCTTATATTCTTATCGCCGATAAAAAGATTTTGAGCGTTGCCATAAGAAAAACAGAATCATCAATTGAAATTATTTATTATTTTCTATCTATGCATATTTGGAAGTAGAGTGTGGTGTGTGTCTTTGTGGGTGCTTGTTTGACAGATGGTTTGACGGAATGCCATCCATCAGGCCATGTGGCGTTAATGATTTTACAGTTATATTCCTTGGCAATTAAGATATAAAAGCGAGTTATTATCGAATGATAACTCGGCACGATACACGCAGTCGGAAAAAGTCCAGAATGGGAACCATATAAAGGGAGTTCGTTTTGAGTTTTTTTTTTTTTTTGGGGCGTGTTCTCCTGCCACACCCCCACACTTGATGATGATTAAATTGCTGATGGCTGCTGATGATAATTTCTATTTACAGATTTCGCTTTATAGGCGTGTCCTAGAACCAAGGTTGGGTAAACAAATGAAAAAACATCAACAGACCACAAATCAAAAATTCATGCAGTATATATCGCTTATATGCAAAATTTGGCAGATAAAAATATAGCTAAAACATATATATCTATTAAAATATATAGCATCATATCTCTTTCAAATATAATTTCGCTCATTTATGTCTAAATAATTTGTCAGTATTTAAAATAATGCGATATTCTTTTAGTTTAAGAATATGCACTAAAGAAAAGCATAAATAGAAAATAAAAAAATAATTACAAAATATATTAGATGTGTTATTTTCCAGTAGCCAGGACCAAACATTTTAAAAAAGAAAACTTATTAATTTTACCATCGCCATTAAGTGTTGCTCAACATGTTTCTAGCAACATTTTCTTGTGCGTTGCAACATGCTGGATTTAGTTTTTGTTTTAATAAAAGTAGAAAAAAAAGATAAATCAAAAACAGGAATTCTAACAGCTTTAAATTCTTTATCTACGATGAAAAAGTATTTAAAAAATATGTATTAATAATAATCATTAAAAAAAAACTAACCAATGCAACATTTCGGTGTTGCCAGCTTCATTAAATATTTCTAAACATGTTTCTAGCAACATTGTCTTTTGAATTTTATTAAAAACAAATAAAAGAGAAAACAAACAAAGAAAAATAACTTTTAATTATGATAGGAATAAGTAAAATAATTATAAATAATAATATATTTAATATAATTCTTCCCAAATTAAAATTGCAAAAACTGATCGCTTTATCATATATTCGATTCTTACTGTAATCCCCCTTTTTCACCCTTTTGCAAAATTTATGCGTAGGTAGAATGAATCATTTTGCGGGACTTTGACTTTGGCTATCTGAACATGTAATTCCATACCGACATATAAATAACTGATAAGTGTAATCCGTATAATCGTAAACCGATACTGATAATGTCCCCTGTTTATTTACGTTTTTTTCGACCAGGCACAAATCAAAACCTAAATGAGCAGCACCTGAGCACCGAACCGGCTGGCTCGCCCTCCAGTGCCAGTCCCAACACCTCCACCGCAGCAGCGGCGGCGGCGGCGACGGTAGGAGCAGGTGGTGCCGGAGTGGTGGGTGTGGGCACTGTGACACCCACCAAGAGCCCCCAACGCAATGCGTTCCAGGAAGATGCTTATCAGACGGGCACAGGTGGTGGCGATAGCGTCGATAACGTTGAGGCGACACAACAGCTGGACGGCAATCCGAGTGGCGGATCGCCCAACCAACGTCACTCAATAAACTCGGCAGAGTATACATCCACGCCGAAGACCAGTCACCGGAATGGTCCGAGTAGCAATGCCGCTAGTGGGACAACGTCGCCGATTAACTATCAGTTACCCGGCGATGACTATCCATATGGCATCGAGTATGAGTCACAGCAACTGCAATTCCAACAACAACAGCAGCACCAACAGCAGCAGCAACAGCAACAGTTGGCAGTGAGCAGTGGAGTAGTGGAGCAGCAGTCGTTGGCGATAACTTACCAGAGTTTGCCGGCCAGTCGCCAGAGTTACGCCTCGCCGCCGGCACTGGTGATACCTCAGCGGCAATCGTTGCTACCCTGGGGTGCCCATTCCAGGAGCTCCATTATCAACGTCCTGCCCAGCTACACGCAAGCCGAGATGCATGCTGCCTTGGCGGCCAGCGTGGCCAGTGTGGAGATCTCCTCGGCTCCACGGCCGGGTGAGATTGTGATGAGGAATCTGTTCAGCGACTTTACCGTTCAGGCGGAGAAGAAGATCGAGCTGGTGATGCTCGAGAGTGCGGACAAGAATCTGTCGAAGTTGCTGCAGCGTGGCGAAGATCAGCAGTTCGATCAGTTGCTCTCTGCCCTGGGCTCCGTGGCGGAGCACTGCCTGCCCTCGCTGCTGCACACGCTGCTCGCCTGGCATCGCCGCCAGCTGTCCGATATGGAGATAAAGAACGATCTCAAGAAACCAGCTGCTCCCGGCGGCAGCAGCAGCAGCAATTCGCAGGCGTCCAACAGCAACAAACCTTCCGTGGACTTGGATTTTCAGTTGCAGCGACGCGAAGCGGCTGTGGAGTTTATTTTCTGTTTAGCGCTAATTGAGATACTCAAGCAGCTGCCCTTCCATCCGGGCCATGAGGATCTGGTGCGCAGCATCGAGAATCTGGCCTTCAAGCACTTCAAGTACAAGGATGGTCTGCAGAACAATCCGAATGCCATTAACATCCACATGATAGCCGATCTGTATGCGGAAGTCATTGGTGTGCTGGCCCAGAGTCGGTTTGCATCCGTGCGCAAGCGCTTCATGAGCGAGCTGAAGGAGCTGCGCGGCAAGGAGGTGTCGCCCACGACCACCCAGAGTATCATCAGCCTGCTGATGGGCATGAAGTTCTTTCGCGTCAAGATGGTGCCCATTGAGGAGTTCGAGGCCTCGTTTCAGTTTATGCATGAGTGCGGTCAGTACTTTATGGAGGTGAAGGACAAGGACATAAAGCATGCTCTTGCCGGACTCTTTGTGGAGATTCTAGTGCCTGTGGCAGCGGTTAGTATGGAGTAGAGACTTATCCTAGAGCCTTTTTATATAATATATATTTTTTTTTCAGGCTGTCAAAAATGAGGTGAATGTCCCCTGCGTAAAGAACTTTGTGGAGCTGCTGTATGTACAGACTTTGGATGCCTCTACCAAGTCCAAACATCGCTTGGCCCTCTTCCCGCTGGTCACCTGCCTGTTATGTGTCTCCCAGAAGACCTTCTTCCTCACCAATTGGCACTACTTCCTGGCCATGTGTCTGAGCAATCTGAAGAATCGCGATGCCAAGATGAGTCGCGTGGCTTTGGAGTCGCTGTACCGCCTGCTCTGGGTCTACATGATTCGCATCAAGTGCGAGTCCAACTCGGCCACGCACTCCCGCCTCCAGAGCATTGTGAACTCGCTGTTTCCCAAGTAAGTTTTCACTCTAAAACCTACAAAAATTCTTTTTTAACTCATATTTTTCATTAAAGGGGATCCAAGGGAGTTGTGCCGCGCGACACGCCGCTGAATATCTTCGTAAAGATCATCCAGTTTATAGCCCAAGAGCGCCTGGACTTTGCCATGCGTGAGATTGTCTACGATCTGCTGTGCGTGGGACGCTCCATCAAGCTGATTCTCAACCCGGAGCGGATGAGCATCGGCCTGCGCGCTTTCCTGGTCGTTGCCGACTCACTGCAGCAGAAGGCGGGTGAGCCGCCGATGCCCAGGACAGTGCCGGCTCTACCCTCCGGGAACACGTTGCGCGTCAAGAAGACTTACATTAATAAGATGCTGACGGATGACACCGCCCGTAGCATAGGCATGTCCACATACTTCCCTCACGTACGGCGGGTCTTTGTGGATATACTGAGGGCCTTGGATGTGCACTACGGTCGCCCGTTGATGATGACGAATACGCAGAACCAGAACAAGGAGCCGGACGAGATGTTGTCGGGTGAAAGGAAGCCTCGCATTGATCTCTTCCGAACGTGTGTGGCTGCTGTGCCGCGGCTTATTCCAGACACAATGACCGCCCATGAGCTGGTGGACCTGCTTTCACGACTCACTGTCCACATGGATGAGGAGCTGCGCATCTTGACCCATCAGTCGCTGACGACGCTGGTCATAGACTTTCCGGATTGGCGTCAGGATGTCGTGCACGGTTACACTCAGTTTCTGGTGCGCGACGTCACCGACACCTATCCGCAGCTGCTGGAGAACTGTACGCGGATACTGTTCAACTTCCTGAACATCTGGCGATGTGCCATTAATGTGAATGGCAATAGCACCACCGCCACCACTAGTGCCGGGCCCAGCATGGCCACCAATGTGACGAATACGGCACAACCCAAAGTGGTGGCCACGGGAACAGTGGTTCAGAGCACTCTTGTCCAGGGAACAGTGGGAACAGCTGCTCCAGCCAAGGATACCGCCAGTAGCCAGCAGTTGTCTAAGCAGCAGCATCATCTGAATACTGCCAGCAGTGCCGCTTCGAGCATTACCACTTCCTCCAGCGGCATGTCGAGCATCACCCAGCACACGGTGCTCAATATGGCCAGCAGCGATGTGGCCAAGAAGAACGAGATACCGCTGGCCACCACTCTGCATTTCGTTGAGGGTTTCGCCTTGGTTTTGCTCTGCAACTATCGACCTTATCTTCGCAAGCTGGCCGCCATGATTCTCAAGGAGGTTAAGAACCTGATGCGAGCTCTGGGCATTCCTGAAGCGGAACCCCCTCTTATCGACGTCATGGATCGTTGTGTGCCGGCTATTGTGGAGAAGTGCCTGCTGCCACTTTTGCCGCAAACGGAGAAGACGGCCATCCTCAATGCCAATTGCATTGACTTGCAGTGGATAGCCGAGAGAACCAGTGGCGTTTGGCTAGCGGGATTGACCGATGGTATGGGAAGGTCTCTTTCTAATCTTGTACAGAATTAACCCTTCTTCATTTCCCAGCAGACAACTCAAAGTCCTCGACATCAACGCTGAATCTCTCGCAGTCCAGCTCCACGGCAGCTGCCGCAGCAGCAGCGGCCAGCTCTCCCCAGCCTCCATTTGATCCCTGGGCCACCTGTCTCTTTGGCTTGCTAGAACGTCAGCGCATCCTGCAACAGTGTCCATCTGCAGTGGCCCAGGCCTGGCCTATATGTTTCACTCGCCTAAATGCGCTCTTCAGTGTCATTGATCCCACGTAAGTTATTTTAAGTTCTATTTTCTAATAAAAATATTAATTATTTCCTTTTTAAATAAAGCCCCGTGAGTGATAATCGAGCTTCATTGCTACGCAGCTCGGCGCCCACCAAGAAAGTGCCCACCGAAAGCCAAAAGGATTCGTATCTGCGTCTCTGGAGGAATCAGGTGGCATGTGCCATGCGTCTGGTGCCACAAATCCCCAGCGTGGCTGTACGTTGTGCCTCTCCAGATTTGAGTTTGAGGTGAGTGAGTGAGGAAAAGCATTGAAAATCATCAGTTTCACACAGAGAAAAAAAAACTCAAAATGTATTAGTATTTCGAGACTTTTTTATATATTCTTCAGGATCAAAAATTATAATTCTAACTAAATTATTTTCTATCTCAATGATTTATCAAACTAAATCACTTTTTAAATTATTAAATTATTATTTTAAATTAAAATCTCATAAAATTGTAATATCATTTCAATCTAAAAAAATGTTCCCCATTTTTCTACAATATTTATATTATTTTTTTCTCTGTGCAAGTACTTTGTACTTCCATCAGCCTTTCACCCTTAAATCAAACCAAACAACACACTTCATTATAATTGTTTGACTAACATTTCCCATTCAATTACATTTGGCACGAATTCTCGTATGTTGTCTATGTGTGTGTTTTTAATCTCTAGAACGACCGGAGCTTTGTTGTTGTTGTTGTTTTTGTTGTTATTTTGTGTTGTGGGTCTTAAATGGTAAATCAACATGCCACAGAAATAACTGTGGATTCCAAATTCATTGAAATTGAAATGGTCTACAAAATGTATGCTAGATAAGTGTAACTTTGTGCTAAAGGAATACAAATATTTTTATGCTTACTCAAGAATTTATTTTTAAGTTTATTTCATTGAATTCTTTAAGTAATATTTTTGAATTTATATTTATTGTTAAATCGAGTTTACTGAGTTTTTTATGTAAAACCTTTTTTTTCTCATACTTTAAATTATTTGTGCATCTTAAATGCCTAATATACATTTCTAAACAATTTCTACTGAATGTATTGCTTACTCTTAAGCATCGTTTTTAAATGAAATATCCTTAAATTCTTTATTCATGTTGATTTCTGTGTCACCCGTGTGTGTTTTTTTTTGTATTTAGTACCCACTATTATTTGTCCTCTGGCCACACAATTTACTGCATTTGGTGAGATTTGGTTTACTTGTCAACGCATAATTGCAGATCCCTGCACGTGCCCATTAAACTGGTCTTATATTTTGACAAATATTCGAAACTGTGACTTAATTTAACTTTGTCTCGCTTATATTTCGCATTTGCATATTAATGGTGACTGAATATTGGCCATAATATATGTCATTATCTGTGATTGCCTCATTTGCGTTACTCATACGCCGCGTTGGCTGTGTGTTTAGCTAGATTGTTTTACATGCAAAAGCAGTCGATTGTCAACTGATTTCCATACTGAAAATAATGTCAGTAGCAAAAACAGTGCAATATTGAATCGTAAATATTTACACGCATATGGAAGCGTTTATCGATTTGTTTATTTATTGGTAAAGTTTAAAATATTGATAACTTTAATTGAAAGCTGTCGGAAACAATCATTTAACAAAAGCATTGAGAACTTTTTCATGTTTAGACATTTTTAATTTAAACTTTTTTTAATTATTAATTTCAAACTCCTTTATAATTTCATTTGGAATGGTTGAGTAAATCTATTTTGTTTTCTGTATTTCACGTCTTTTTATTTGTTAATGCAAAAAGGGTTGAATGAACTTTTCTGTTGTAATCTGTTTAATAAAAAGCTTTGTAACAAAGTTTAAAGAATTATTCCCAACTTAACGCATAAATTAACAATTATGCTTTTAAGCTTTTAACACAATTTATTTAATTAGGTGTCAGTCAATTTATTTAATTGGTTTCTGTCGGTATTTTAATTATGTTTTGCCAATAAAGAAAAGCTGAAAGCCAGCTATGTTGTATAGGTTACACTGCAATTGAAAACATTTAAGAAATTTATAAATAATCTGGTATGCCACAGGAAGGACTGGGGATTTGAAATCATTGAAAATGCTGTCCAAAAGTATGCTGGAAATATGTAAATCCTGCAAAGGGATGTATACAATATTTAAATTGCTACTTTTGGACACATTTTTTAATGAATGTTAAATGCTTGTGATGTTTTTGTATATTTTAAATTAAAAAATATTATTGCATACTTTTGGACCAAATTTTTAAATGATTTTAAAATTCTTATTAGAATTCTAAATAATTATAATTTAAATAAAGAAATATACAGGTTTTAAGTTATATAGTTTAATTTTTGAAATAATTGTTTAAAATTGTTGTGTTTTTGGTTTTTTAATTTATTTGTATAAAAAATTTTATATAAAAATTGAAGCTTGAATGCACTTTTATGTACTTAGCTCACACAGCTCCTAGTAAATCACTGTAAATTCATTTTAGCGGTCTCTGCTTTTGAATTTTAACTAGATTTAACTGAATTTTAATGCGAAATACCGAAACTCACAGCGCACACATGCAAAAACCCACCCACCCAAAAGCATTTTCATCACATCAGTGTGTGCAAATAATGTTGGCCGACGGAAATGTCAATAAAAGTGGGGATTTCACATTAAAAAAAAGAACGTCCGCACAAACACCACCCACATACTCGTGAAGGTTACAGTCCATGTCCATGTCCGTGTCCACACCCATCGAACATCCCATGGGGCTATATATGGGCAACTATTTGCCAAGATGGAATCTCGCTGGGCATTTACGTACATAAAATATTGATCACGAAAATTGAAATCAAATTATACTCGCAATTCATCCACCAGTCAGCCAGTCAGTCAGTCACATTGCTCAATGTTTACAAAAAATATCTCTCTCTATATGGATTGTAATTTATAGTTTGCAAGATCAGGCGGACTCGCGTTCGCTGTCCGATTCCTTGGACAATATACCATCCAATGTGTTTGGGCCCGAGGGAATCGTCACGCGGTTCACGCTGCCACTCTCCTACGGACGCAAAGAGGCACGCCAAAAGCGACTTGGGTAAAGCAAAATAAAAAAAAAACAAATTTAAAACAAACAAAATAACAACACAAAATTATAACAAACAAAAACAGTAAAACTATTCCTAAACAAAACCTAAAACAAACCTAAACTATGCAAATTCCGCTAAAGAAATAGCTCTGGATTTAAAATCAATGGCAAAGGTGTCTAAAAGTACTGCAGTGCAATTTTGTATTACCTGCTGTTAGCCAGCATTTATTTTAATTACAAATCAAAAGCTATTTCTGTGGCATTCTTGAGTAATTCGATAAACCTTACTCCTTGTTATTTGAATTTTCCTTAATCCTGTATAGAACATATAGTTTTCTGGAAAGTATTTTTCCTGTAGCCTCTCTCTTGTTGTTGTGTGTGCTTGTGTGTAGCTTTGGCATGTATTTAAAAATTGTTGTGAATTATTTCCTAAAGCTTAGAGCCTTGCCTACCAATTTGCATTCTTGATTTGGCACAGTACCGCTTTTCATTTCAATACTCTTCTGCTGCTTCTGAGCTTATATTTGTATTAAAATGTGTACTTTATTTATTTAGTTAGTTTCTTTAGAGACTTTTAAATAAATTCTGTGCTTAAAGTAGAAACTTTGCTTAAAAATTTGGCTTAAAATTCAATAAATAAAAGAGATTTATTTCAATTTATTTTCAAGCTGAACGTTAACTAATTCTATTTTGTTTTTTTTATTTATTTTTTTTTTCATTTAAATATAAATTAAAATATATATTTACTTGCCATCAAATCCAATCAATCAAACAGTCTATAAACAGAATTCTTTCTTTGTCTTTCTACAAAATATTAAAAAAAAAATAACATACATTTTCATTTCTTTTTACGTTTTGATTTTGAATTTATCTTTGACTTTGTTGATTTCAAATATTTTTCCTAGTATTTTCCCATTGATTTGCATTGAGCCAGTGCCGTATAATTTGGCAAACAATTTGATTCGCATTCCCCAGGCTTCTGTGCATCGGCCACGCCCCCCTTGCCATGCTGGAAAATAATTTGAAGACAAGCTTGTTTATTTTTCATGTAGCGCATGTCCACTCCCCGAAAAAACCTCAACAACCCTCGACACCCGCACCCAATAAAGTAAAAACCCACAACAGAAAAAAAAACTTGATTTCCCAACAGCAGCAAAAATGTATTAAAGAAAAATTGCTGTTTGCCTGTGCGCGCTGACATTTATTATTATTATTTCCCCCCGCTTGTTGCGGCTGTGTAAATTCAAAAAGGGACAACAAAAATGGGTTTTAATTGAAAGAAGATTTCGAATTTAAAATTCATAATGTTTATCGTCGTGTTTTGCCACTGCAAAAGCGGGGCAGAACTGTACCTCGATAATCACAGAATGTTTAAAAAAATGCTCGTACTGTCTGGCCTTTTGCCGTTTCGTTAGGCGCATTGAAGGGAGAAGCTTAAATAGCAGTAAACTTTATGGACTCCACGCTAAATAATGACCTTGCCAAGGCGACAGACAGACACCCGACGAACCGAAACAGAAATTACTGCCCTCCGGACTGCTCTCGTCGTCGCTGTTTGACACTAAAATCCACGGCCGTAAATTTATTTTACAGCTCATCGCCGGACTCCCTGAACGCCGATCGGAGCGACAAGTCGGCTATGGGCAGCGCCTCGCCGCATGCCCTCTACAAGCTGGTGGTGCCGCTGCTCCGCTGCGAGGTTGTCGATGTGCGAGATGCCGCCGTTAATGCTCTGGGCCTGATAAACCACGATGCGCTCAAGTAAGTCACAACTGACATCTTGATGTGTCCCCCCTGACCGAAGGAGTGTATTGTTTGCTTGCTTGCAGGGATCTCATGGAAGAGCTGGTGGTGTACATACGGGAGGCGGTGGATCGCAAGCAGGAGAACATGAGGCGGCGGCGAAGGCGTGATGCCCTGCGTTTGCAGGTGGTGCGGGTGCTGGAGAAGATAGCGGAAAACGGGACCTTTGGCGTGAGGTAAGTCCTAGTCCCAATCCTAGTACTTGAAAGTGAGAAGCTCTTCCTTTAGCACTTGTGTCCTGGAACGCGACACAATGTCACTGCATCCCACCTTTGTGGAGTATATCGAAGGCGCTATGGCCTACCTAATGGCTGAAACGGACAAGGATAACCTCAGTATACGCGAGGTGAAGGCCCACTTTTGCAATTTCATACGCAAGATGATTAAGAACTTCTCACGTAAGTCCTCACGCAAAAAGAGAAAGAGCTGTCATTGGCTCTCAGTTCTCCATCCATCCATCTGCTAAAACTGATTGCCTGTTCATTTCTCTTAGTCGAATCCTGTGCCACGCTGCTGTCCCGAGACCTGAAGCGTAATCTATTCAATTTGTTTGCCACATGGTGCGGCAGCTTCTCCAAGCCGCTCAGCATACCCTCACAGATTGGACAGACCCTCGAGGAGGAGAAGTTGCAATTCAGTGCTCTGCAGGCAAGTAAAAAGAGGGAGCAAGTGGGAAGAACAAGAAGAGAACAACAATAGGGGAACTAATTTAGGTTTAAAAACATGTAAAGCTTAAACTCTCCACGATAATAATACAATAATATCTTACTCTTCCTTAATCTCCTTACAGGCCATGTCCGCCCTCCTCTGTTGCGGTCACATATTCTACGCTCCTCATCTGCAAGATGATGGCATCATTTACAAGTGGCTGGATCTGCTGCTGACCTCTAAGGATGAAAAAGTAAGCCCTTGCACACTTGTCCCACTCATTGTTCGTTGCATTATTAACGCCGAATCATCCTTCTCTTTCTCAGATTTACCAACTGGCCCGCGACACGGTGGTGCTGCTGCTTGAGTCCAATCCGGATATGGGACAGCTCCTTGAGTGGGTCATCGATCGGTGCTACACGTCAACGCCTCGCGAGGCGGATGCCTGCTTCCTGGCCCTCGCCTCGATCTTCAGTGCCAAGTGAGTGGAAAAAAGAAAATACAAGGGGATGGGAAAGCCATCAGAGTGGCTGTAATGCGTAATCGCCTTACCTTGTTCCCTTTTAATTTGTTTCAACGCTATCTCACACTCCACCTGCGGCTGTAATCCAGTCAGGGATTGGGGTGGCCTTCAGGGGGGGGGGGCTCTTAAGTAGCATTTCACGTGTGTGTGTGTAATAAGAACGCTTTAAATTTACGGACGCACTTGTGAGCATAAAAATGACATCCTATTTGTTAAGGCCAAGCACGTTTTTTATTTCCGCTTCCTGCCTCTTTTTTTCTTTCGTTTTTCCTTTTCATAATGGCGGCAAACGGTAACATTTCGTGTATATTTCCTTGATAAACATTTGTTCAGGAGCTGGCAACCTGCATGGCTCACTGCACTTAATGCAGCTGCAATTGAAGGAGACAAAAGTGGCGATTGCTTTTTGGTGGCAGAATTAATTCTGGTAAAATGTTTTACCATTTAATTAAGATTACATTTCAATCAAAACGTTTAAGCAGATTTATCTGGAAATCCCATAATAGTCTCTTAAGTGAATTACCTGCTCTGCTATTATTATACATTTTCTTAGAATTTTCACGTAATTGTCATAATTGTGCTGCCTCTACAGCGGGTTTCAAATTCTCCGTCTGAGGCTGGCGTAGACAATATGTTGGCAAATACATGTTTTGTTAATTCGTTTGCACTGTCTTCATAATGGCAACTAATTGCCAGGGTCTGCAAACTAAATCGTCTGCCTTCACCGCAGTTTAAGCTTTCCAATTACTATTTGTCGACATTTGTCGATGTCGCACGGAGTTCAACCAGTGGTAACCAGTCACCGCACACACATACTAGTTTGTGGTTCATCCCGAGAAAAGAATGTGATTTTGTGGCTTTCATCCCTAAAAAGACTCAAAAGCCACAATAAAAGCATCCCATCTCCCAGACAACCACGCGTAAGATCTTTTGTCGGTTGGACAGCGTCTTGGTACTGCGAGTGTGTGGTCGTGGTTCCCTGTTTTTTAATACCCAGTATTCACGGAGAGGATAAAGGGCATTTGTGATAGGAATAGATAGAAGGGATGAAGGATTAAGGATTTTAAATATTAAATTAGAGTAGTTGGGTAGAGGCTACATTTATCATATATTTTTTTAAGCTAAAAAGGCATTAGAAAAAAAAAAAATGTTTCGGCTATGGATGTATATCGGGGGAAATAATGCTATGCCATACTATCGTAAACCTTGATATATCGAATTTTTAATGCCAAAGTAAGCAATGTAAATGGGTTTTTTAGTTTTGCATGCGACTTAGAAGAGCTGAAAATAAAATCGATTCTGTAATCGATTAAAATATTACATTTTGCGATGCATCGATACAAATATTCAAAATCGATTTAATCGATAAAGTTCTATTCGTATGTAAACTCGTGGAAAAGCTAAATTAAAATGTAAAGAACCATATATTTTTAAATCTATAATGTAAATCCATATATAAATGAAATTATTTCTGTTTTCGGTTTTAATCGATTTACTTGTAGAATTAAAAAAAAAAATCGATTCACTGAAAATCGATATATTTCCACCTCTACGACTTGGGCGGAATTTTTGCATAAAGGGTTTTTAATTTTTAAACAAGTGAAAGCAGAAACTATTAAAAAAACGTGCCTATAAAATTCGACAGAGTGCATTTTTTCATGCTTCCAATAATATTTTTGGGAATTTTCCCTCTCGTGGATATTTTTAAAGTCAACGAATACCCCTGAATTCCAGGATATCCCATAGTCCTTTATACATTTCCTAGTATGTGCGAGCCGCAAGCACTGCACATGTATAGAGTGGCATTCTGAACTTTATTTTCAGTTTTTTCACAATTTTTATTTTATATGGCAGATGGCAGATTCATGAAACAGCTTGCATGTTGTTGGCACATCGAAACGGAAACAAGTTTAATTTTAATGTGCTTTGCGAGAAATTTGCAGTGAATGGCAACTTTAAAATTGCTGACGACCGGACTTAAGGAAGCGGAAGAAGGATCGAAAGAAAATGGCAAAAGCAACTGGGGCGAGAATTGATTGATTGTATCTAAACAGCTTTGGGTCCTGTTTGGCTTATCGAAGGCAATTTGCGCCCCGGCAATTCGCTTTATTTAAATAGCCGGCCATTTTCGGCCTTGAACTTTAAGCCGCCCACGTCCAGCCCAGCCCAAGAATGGGTCCTGTGAAATATGTCCCACACATAATAGGCATTAGTTTAGGCGCACCTTCTTTATATTTCTTTTTGAAGAGAAAGAGAAAACCACATTCTACTTTGTGAAAATCGATTTGCGTAAAATATTCAATTCAATGCAAGCGTAAATGCCAGGTAACACACAGGTGTGTGTATATATGTATGTATATCTCTCGTCCGAAAGGGACTAAAAAATTGTGTGGATGCATGTATGCAAACAAAGCGAAGGAAGTGGGCAACGACACTTTAATGGATCTGCCAGGCTTTCAATAGGGTGAAGGCTGCACTCCAACTAAAAGTGACCTTGAAATATAGAAAGGTCCATCTTAAAGTCAGAATTAATATGTATAAACTTTAAATAACAATTTGTATATTAGGAGTAATGTATTTTTGTGATGTTTCTCAACGGGTTTTAATATTTTGAAAATTTCTAAATTAAAATTTTTAAATTTAACAGTATTTCATAGTCTAGCACAAGTTTCCTTACTTTATTTGTATTTAAAAAATAGATTTACTTTACCCCAATTTCATTCTTTTTATTAAACTCTCTTAAAAACAAGCTTCACTTTTTAATTTACATAAAATGTATTATGATTTTTAAGCCAAGTGTGGACTCCCAGGTTAATAGGGAAGTGGGTTTTCTGGTTTCCTGGGAGTTGGGGCATTAACTGTTGATTGTTGGCACGTTGAGCGTGTGCCATGTTCAACAATTTCCAGTACACGACCGCAGGACCGCAAGCCAACAAACTCATTAGGTTACTTTGTTAGCTCTTGACTTTGCCCACTCATATTACCTTGTTTTTGTTATTAAAGGCCCGTTTGCTAACATCCCTTTCACCTTTAATTACAGGGAGTACCCGTGCGACCACTACACATCGGTGATAACGGTGACGCTCCTGATGACCGGCTGTCCCCGCGTGGAGGTGCATGCAACGGCGCTGCAGTTACTGCAGATCCTGGACAAGCGATTCTTTGGCAGCGTGGTGGGCACTCTGCACAGCGACAACGAAAAAGGTATGAGCATTTTCCTCCCTGACGAGGTGGCAATAAAATAAAAATGAAGTGTCCATTTTTGAGGAGAACTTTGCTGTGCAACTTTGGATAGGTGGATGGCGGGTCTCCCTGTGCAAATTCAATTTTAAACTGTCAACTAGGGGTCCGAGATTTGTATTGTAGTGTGGTTATATTGCACTTTGTGGGTTGCCAACAAATTGGTTTATGCAGCTGGTTTAAAGAAGTATTAGTTGGGTCGTTCATAACTGAGATTTTAGAAATTTTTTAGAAAATTACATTAGGTTTCTTGTTGATTTTTTAATAAATTTAAATATTTAAGAAAATTTTTGACAGTCATTTACAGTAGGGATGTATGTACGTTATGTATATAAGTAGCAAACAAATTGAATAATAATTATTCAACCACAATATTGCTCTTAGTATGATATCGAAAATATCGAATATGTAAAAATATCATCGATATTCTTAAAAAGGACTGTAACAACGATATTTAATGGATGCAATAATGGCAGGAACGGCTTTTCTTATTTGGCATAGTCATATATAGGTTCGAAATATTCGATATGATAAATTAACAAAAATATCGCACTTAAAATTATATAAAAAATATCGTTCCTTTTGGTATTCATACAAATATATCGAAAATGTACAGATATTTCAAATTTTTTTATCATCGATATTCTTAAAAAGGACTGTAACAACGATATTTAATGGATGCAATAATGGCAGGAACGGCTTTTCTTATTTGGCATAGTCATATATAGGTTCGAAATATTCGATATGATAAATTAACAAAAATATCGCACTTAAAATTATATAAAAAATATCGTTCCTTTTGGTATTCATACAAATATATCGAAAATGTACAGATATTTCAAACTTTTCAATATCGTAAAAATATTGAATTTAATGTTAAGATATCGACATTATATAAAAATATCCTAAAAGTGTTATTGCAATTAATTATCCTTATTTCCTTTATAATAAGGGAAAAATCAACTTTCGGTTCAAATATCGACATAGTATTATTAAAACTGGTCTTTATTTGAATTGTCTATTTTTCTTATACAATTTTATGAATTTTGCACAACAACTAAGGTTTCTTTTCTCTTATTTGCCTTTAAAGAAGTTACTTGTGTGAATTAAAAAAATGCTTGTAATTTAAGACTCCTTCTTTTAAACATACGTTTTTCCAAGTAACCAGAGTTCAAACTGTTGTTGCACAAGTCCTTTCCTTGTTCTTATGATAACCACCCAAACACCTCTCGAATACCATATCCGGTAAAGCAGAATGCCAATAACTAGACACTTTCAAGAATTCTGGTTGGGAAAATTCATCAGAAATAACAGAACAGCTCCCGGGAACACATAGTCCGCCGTTTTTAGCACAATGGTTACTTACAAAAGGACGAAAGCAGGCGCATCACATGGGAAGACGTGAGAATGCCCCTCTTGAGTTATAGAAATCGAAATTCGAAGTAGCACCATTTTCCTCCGCTTCATCTACCGAATTCGGCCGCAAGTGTTGTGTTTCTTCTTCTTGTGTTTGAATTTTGCATTTTAATTCCATATACACACGCATTAAGTATACGTACGGTTGTCCTGTGTGATGTCTGTGAATTTTTTATTGCATTACATAAGAAGCTTTAACAGCTTTTTATTGATTGTGTGTCGAAGTTTGTTTACATTTCACATTACAATTTTCTGGGCCATATCGTGTGTGTGTGTGTGTGTATTTTTTAATACTCTTGGGCTTACAGCTAATCTCCAAAGGTATTTGTCTACCCAAAATTGAACCTGGAATATTGTTTTTAGCTTCCCAGAAAAGCGAGAAATCGCGTGGGAGGACACTCTACTTTATAGGTATTTTTGCAATTAGCAAAAATCTCAAATGCTTGCACTTGAATGTTTTTAAGAAAGTTTTTTTGAAGAGGATTTTCAAGCTGTTTACCCTGCAGCCGGTCTTGACCTTTTTTTCCTTCCTGTTAAAACTGTTTTTTGCTTTAAGCCGATAAAGTTTTTGGTGTGTTGCCTTTTTCTGGGGGTTGTGTTATGTGCTGCAACCTGAAAAGATAATAATAAATCCCTGGGATTGGGTCAGACCAGAGGACAATGATGAGATGAGGGCTTAGCTCTGAGCGGTGTCCATTTCGAAAATTCAATTGCCTGTAAGTCGGCAACTTACCAAAAATGAGAGGCTTTATTGAGCCATTCAAAGTGGATTAAACCGAGGATTGCATAATCAGGTTTATTCAATTGGAAAATGATTTAAATGCTGCCACCGCTGCGGTGCTGTTATCCGTTGAAACTAATTAAAACACTCCTGCCGCCGGCTTTCATTTAACGAAATTAACATTTATTACATTTATACATTCGATCGGTTGGTTTGGTTATCATTAGTAAATTGGAATACATTTAAGTCCGGTTGATCCATTGGGCCTTTCGTTTTACCTTTCACGTTTGACGCTTTTAAATGGTATCTATGTATCTATGTATCTGTATCTATGTATCTATATCTGCGGTTGGGATTCAATTAAAGTTGCGTGTGCGAATCAGCATGGTCTTGAATTGATTAGGTTGAGTGGGTTGTGTTCGTTATTATTTAACAATTATTTTAGCTTGGCGTACATTTTAGAAGCGAAACGAAAATGGTTTATTTAATTACTAGGCTGGGTTAGTTAAACACTTAATTAAATTCAATGCGCTGTATACATTTCAATCTTAATTTGGTTTTATCTTTTTCCTTTGCCTTTTGGCCTTGACAAAAAACATCACAAACATATTTTCTTTCTTTTTTTTCGATTTTTATTTCCTCTTTGCTGAAAAAAACTAATTTTTATTTCGGCTTTTTCCCCTCTCAATATTTGTAGCTTTTCCTTTTGTCTCTCTTATTTTATTATGTTTGCTGAAATCGAATTAAAAGCGAAAAATTCCTGCTTATCCGCCGGCTGTTTTACGCGATTTCCTTCATTTGCTCTTGAAGAGCTGCGCGAGTTTCCATTTTATTTCCTTTTCATTTTCCCAATTCACTTGAGTGGATGCAACTCGTGCATTTCGTTCCAACAATGCTGGGTCATCATCCTGCGCCTGGTGGAGGTGCCAGTATTACGACAGTATTCAGAAACTGAAAGAAGCCAGAAAAGGGAAAAGGGAGTATTAAGGCAGGGGAATATGTCTTTGATGCAAGCACGTATTTATTAATTTCGTTCTATATTCCTTAGAAATTGAAATTGCCATAGCAAAAATTCATTAAGTGGCATTCAAACGAGCCCAGACGCATGTCAAGATTGGCTTTGAATTCCCTACTTAACATTTTGCCTAATGGCAGTCGAGGTGTGTGTGTAAAAGTAATGGGAAAGTTAAATAATGTAAAATAATCAAAGATTCCAACAAATGATCGTTCTTTGAAACTGTAAAAGTAACTGCAATTACTTGACTTCAGCATGTAATTAGTTTTCATATTTCCAATTAATTTTCATTTATGAATAAAGCCTAGATAGTGCTTGAGAAAATATGGAAATGTTTTAAACTCTCACTTTAAACCTTGTTGTCTTTTTAACTAAAAATACCCGCCATAAGCCGGAAATAAATTGCCTTAGAAATCAAGGGATTTATGTATTTGTTTCTACCCAAATCAAGAGGCAACAAATCGGAGCATTAATCGTTTGACAAATCCGTGTTTCCGCATTTTTTCGGTTATATTTCAAGGGTCCTTTCCCCTTTTATTTACCTGAATGTTCCAAAGCTGCGATTTACCGTTGGCAGTGGCATCATCAACCCAAAAGTAGACTATAAATTCGGTACTTTGTGGGACACATCCCTGTAGAGAGGATTCTGGGCTTGTTCCGGTGAATTTATTGGCCTCAAAAAATTGGCAACTGCCAAAGCAAATGGGATTTAATCCGCTTTTTACCCGGAAACCGGAAACGAATCGCAGCATTGAATGTGATTTTGTTGGTTAATTAAAAAAACCAGAATACTGAACGTAGCTTTGTTTTTTCAAAATATATTTTCTGTGTGTGTGTTTTATGGCAATCTGAGCTAATCAATCATCCATTCGTGTTCAAAAGCACACAGAAAGTGCCAATAAATTCAAGCCGTTGGCATTTTCCATTGAACACAATAATGTTTGTTTGCATATTTGTTCATTTCTAATCTTTGCTGTATTTTCTGGGGGGTAAACATGGTGGTTATCCTTCATCAAATTCGTTTTAGACAAAAGGCAATTGAGTATTTCCCGTAATTTTACGTTTTGAAGAAAATTCCCTTTTTGACTTTGTTTCCCTTTAATTATTTCAAAGCAAAGACCTTAACAAAAGGGAGATATATAAATAGCACCTTTCGCCACTTCAACAGCTTCCTCTCTTGAGTATTATTCGGAGCTCCCTTCCCTTCGGGGGTTTTGCCTCAAAATTTTTGTTGATTGCCATGTGTGGAGATATTTGTGGCCTGGCAAAGATTAATGATGACGTTCAACGCTTGTCCTTGACGCATGCTGGATGGATGTTTGCCTGGCTTTCCAGCGAAGGCTTTTCATCCAGCCACCCCGTTTTTCCCTAGTAAATTATTAAATGTATCATACAGTCAACCACAAAAGTCCAGGCCTCGCGCGTCATTCCAGGTCTTCTTTCCGCGAAAGGCAAGTGGAAGTCCTAAGTGAATTGTCGTGTTATCTCTCGTGTTGTCTGGGTTTAGGTCTGGGTGTGGGTCTGGTTCTAAGGCTATAAGTATATTTCTATGTTTGATTCGCTACAAAGCTGATGCTGCAGTTTGCTTGAAGCACTTGTTATTCTGGACCAGCACAATCATTTCCTGGTCAAAGTCATGCTCCATCGCAGATAAATCATTATAAATGAGTCCATTTAACACAACGGTTGGTATGGTGAAAGGTCAAGCATAGAGCAAATAGATACCGTTCTTTTTTTCCCCCGAGGAAACTTGTTTGTTTTTTGTTGGAGAAAAAGTCTAGGTTTATTCTGGAATACTTTTTGTAGCAATTCATATTGTTTACTAAGGTTAGTGTTGGATTTTTTGCAAATATTGTAGAGGTCTTTGTATTTCTATACTTTATAATTTATCTTTCATCTTGGGGCTCCCATAAAAATATCTTGTTAGAATTATATTATATTATATTATCATTAAATCTTATTTGTTTATTATTTATTTTGTTTTCCTCCTCGGGACTCTCTTTTCTTTAGTTTAAAATCTACTCAAGGGGGGACATCTGAGTAACTGGCCAAAAAAAAGCCGATTTTCAAGAATTTTTTTTTGGCCAAAAGAAAAAGCAAATCGAAAAATTTTAAAGCAGGTTTGATAATGTTATATGTGAAGTACAAAATACATTTTTTTGGAATAAATCGAAAACAAAATGGCGGCTGTGCAGCATTTCTTCGAAGGCCCTATTTTTTTGAAAGGGGTCCATGGCCGGAAACCTAACGTCCTTAATTTTTGATCTAGAACAAAAAATCAAATTTTGTTAGATTCTATATCTCAACCGCTATCGACACACGTAGGATTTTTTCGATATTTTGATTTTTAGCAAAATGGTGAGTGATTAAATAAAATGTCAAAATTTCAGATCGATCGGTTAAGATTTGTTCGAGTTAGGTTTCCGGCCAACTCAAAAAAAGTGGTTTTGAGATAAACGCGTTTAAAGTTTTAAAATCGTATATGATTACATGTGAGGCATCGCCGCAGAATGGAAAATTTCGACACTTAGAAACTTTTGCCGGACTCTATCTTTTGATATGTTATTTTTAAGACCCTAAAGTATTTTTTAAGCAAAAAAAAAATTTTTCGATTTTTAAAAAAAGTTACTCAGATGTCCCCCCTTAAATCACTCCTTAAAATCTCCTTGCTTGCATCTTTCTACCAAGGTAACTGCTAGTCAATCAGCCGTGAGTGAAACATTTCTAGTTGCTTCACAATATACTCTGTCGCCGAGTGGCAGTGTCACCTCCAGAGACGGGCACTGATTGACTCGGCGAGCAGGAAGCCCAGCCCGAGGGCAGGGATTTGCACTTTCCACAAGGCATCAGGCAGCATCTAGAGCGTGACTGTGAAAGTGTTGGTAATTTATGGCCAATAAGAGACACCGTAATGAGGTAGCAGGCGGGACACGGACATGGATACGCATGCTGGTCTTGGTCCTACTCCTGGTCCCGCGAGGCTCGCCGGCAATCATTGCCGATGCATTCAGCGCACGTACCACGCAGCGTATGAGTAATGCCGCGCGAGTACAAAAAAAAAGAAGAAGAAACCCAAAAAGAAGATAACGCTTTTGCGAAACTAAGCATACGCACTTCCCGCAGGCCGTGATTAGGCTCAGATTGGCGGGGAAACCAATCCATTCTGTGAGCGCAACGCAACGCTAGCTCATTAACGGCCGTTGGTTGATTTATGCATTATCCTGTCGTATTCGATTTCGGCGTGAATTCTGAAATTGGCATTAGCGTTAATCGATTCTCGTTGGCTGTGGAAATTTCTCGTTTGGTTTGCTTTGCTAGATGATTGGCAAAGCCAGGCATTGGTTTGAGTTTTGAGCTTGGAAAATCGTTTATAAAGTAGGTCAAATTGATTTAAAAAGTGTTTACTGCAGTTTTATAGCAAATATATATGTATCAAGCTCAATTTTATATCAAAAATATCAAAATATTGCACATATTAAAGTTTGATAAACAGCATTTTACGATAAACTTTCGACTATTGAGTTTAGAATGAAGTTTGTTATGCCATCCGCCCTGTTAAATTGATGTTTTCACACCCAGTAGCTCATAAATTAATTAAATTGTATTCCCAATTTGTAATTAAAAAACATTCTGCAGAGTTTAAATTTCAAAACAATATATATTAAATGTAAACACCTCACAATTTTGTTGTAAACAATTTCGAGAATTGTTTAAAAAACTTCAAGTCTCCCTGACAAGCGGCAATTTCAGGAAAACTCACATAGCTGCAGGCTATTATTGTCCTTGACAAAACCAGGAAATAATGAAACTGTAAAGCACAAACAACAAATAGTCTTAATTTTAATAAATCTTTTCTCTCATGTAATTTCCTGTGCGCTGCAATTGTGCAAAGCGTTCGCCTGCTCTTGTTTTCCACAAAAACAAAAACAAAAAGAAACAAGCAAACAAAAACACCCGCACAGGAGATACACACGGACACCTTGGCGTATTTGCATGTCGTCAATATTTGCCTGAAACACAGGACTCTTTTTCCCTTTTGATCCTTTCGGCGCTGCGAGTTGCCGTAAAGACATCTCGTGGCCGTCGGCTGAAGCTTTCGCTTTCGCTTTCACTCTCACTTTTCCATTCACTTTCACTCGCAGTTTTCCCACTCTGCTGGCGTTTTCGCTTTCAATTACAGTGGATCGCAGCTTATTTCGTGCAGTCAAGAAACTAAAGTATAAATCATCACTGCTGCTCTACCATAAGAGATATCGAAACAATTTAAATGCAGTGTTTTGAATCAGATATCCTACATTTTAAATTAAAAAAAAATATCTTCCCAATTAATAAGAACAAACAATAATATTAAAAAAACAAATTTATGACCTTTTTTCACGCCGCAGCTTATTTCGTGCAGCTAGTTAAAATGTAAGAAACAATGAATTTTTGGCTTAATTTTTAATTTTTTTTTTTATTTTGGCTTTGGTATTGGTAGCTTATGTATATTTTAAAAGTTTCTTGGCCTGATCACACTAAAATATGAAGTTATGGGGAAATAAGTAAAATAGGATCGCGAATTTCTATTAAAATACGATAATTAGTTCTCTTTCAATTTAAGACAGAAAAAAAATCACCGTGGTACTACGAAAATGTTATTCTTAAATCGCACATATATAAAAACATAAATTAATCGTTTGTCCGTGAAGATTGGGCCAAACATAAGGGCCGAAATGCACCGAATACATTTTTCAGTGAACATTAAGTTCATTACATGGACCAAAAAAAAAGTGAAATCATTAACAAACGTCTGCCAAATTTGTTATATAGATAGAGCACGAAATAAGAAACAAGTGTAGTGCCGATTTAATACGCCTCTTGTTGCAAAAATACATCTATAAGGCTCTAGTAGTATGAAAAGAGCCATTTATAAGGAAACCAGCACAGGAGCAACATCAAAACTTTTCATAGGAGCTTATAATTCGTCCGATTTTCTTTTGGAATGTTTTTATCTTTACCAATAAGTAAAAGTTTAACTAATTTAATCCTGATGACAGTATAAATTATTGGCGGAGACCCAATATTGAGCTAGAAACCAAACACTTGCAAGCTACTCTGAAGCAAGGCGGCGATCGTGTCTTATTTGGGCCTAAATGGCTTCCTGTAGAGTAGGAAACCAAATTTTTTTTGGCAGGATCTTGGAAACCAATATGTTCCCTTCAATATAAAATGTTAACTTCTTTCAAAATGTAGAAAACGTGGTCACACGGGATAGTTTGCAAAACTATTAGTACAGCGGTCTCTACTACTTATCGGACTTTCGGAAGCTTTAGCTCACACAAAACGGTCCTAATGACAAAAAAACAACATCAATGTCACCCAGACATAATCCTTATTTAAAATTTTTAGCAAATATTGGACTAGCCATCCCAAAAATTAAAAGTTTTGACCAAAATTATCAAAAAAGTAGTGCCTTAGAGGAATTGATTAAAATTAATCTAGAAACATTAAAAAAACTAGTTAATTCAATTGAAACATCATCTGAAAGGTATTCAGAATAAAATAAGAGGTCACATAAAATTGTTTATATTAAATTAATAAAAATAAGTTGAATCAAACGAAGTGCACGAAATAAGCTGCGGCATGAAAAAAGCCCTCAAATTAGTTTTTATTAAAATACAAAATCGTTTTTATAATTAGGAAGATTGTCTTTGTTCAGTATAAATGTTAGTACAAGTACTAAAAGTACTGCGTTTAAATATTTGGATTATCTTCAATCGTTTAGCCACAGGGACGTTTTAAATTTTCGTTTCTTGACTGCACGAAATAAGCTGCGATCCACTGTACATTTGCATTTGAGTTTCCCTGTTTTACCTGTGCATTGTTTTTTGAGTGGCTGACAGGAAGGACTTAGTTCCAGCTCTTGAAACTGACTCAGTGTCCTTTACCCAACTCTTACTTAACGAATCGGCAAACACGTTTAATTAACAAGTGGAGAAAACCAAGCCACACTCTTTATATATATTCTGTGCTGTGTTCTACAGTAGAAAATAAATATGCACCTTGACATTTTTATGGCTTCCAATATGCCACCAGAGAGACAAAACCAGGCAGAGGCAAAGAAAAATGGCCGTTCAAAAATGTTCTTGGCTTTAGTAAGAAATTAAAAATTGATGTGCTCCTTTGGGGGAGGCTGGAAAAGGCAGGGAAAATCGTAAAACTAAATTTTACGGCAGGTGAATGATGGCTGTATAAAAAGGGGATCCAAACAATCTTCTTGCCTCGCTCAAGGGATCTCGGGAATCCGACAACCACTCAAGGTCATAAAAGAATGAATTTGAATTTATATTGAATCCATATTAAGTAACAAAGCCAAACTACATGTGTAGTTCATCAAAAATTAATACCCATTGAGAAATAATAATTATTATAATCTAAATAATTTGCTGACAAACTTTAGTTGATTAAATTTAAGTTTCTGCTCCTGACTGCGTTGAACTTTGTTTACTTTAATTTGGAGTCTAGAGAAAATCTGTGTTAAAGCTGGTATTCATACGTGCTTCTGTGGAAATTCTGCACGCATAATGGAAAAGCATTTATTGGTCGATTAGCATTTTGGCCCCGTTTATATGCTCTTGGCCCTCATCTGCCAACTTTCATACTTGAATTGCTTTTACATTGCATTGCAATTAAAGTGCGATTTGCTTTCAGAAGTTTTTGTACAAGTTTCCGCTCACATTCATCGCTGCAAAAGTGAAATTGGCATAAGATAAATACCAGGAAAACTTAGTGCCTTTGGCGTGATGAATATTGCAGTAAATTCGTCGAAATTTTAGTGAAAACACGTTAAAACGATTATAAGCAGTTGCAGATGGAATAGTAAATGCATTTTGGTAATTTTTAAGAGGTAAATAAAAGAAAAATAAAAAGAGAAATGCAGTGCCGGTTCATTTTTACCTAAAAAAATGAAATAAAATACTTCTCCGATTTTGCAGAAAGCTAATTTTGTCTCTATATTTAAACCATAAATATTAATTAATACAGAAAGCTTTTACAAATTAGATTATAAAAAAGATTTAAAGACCTTCAAACTCCTATATTGTGCTTTGCTTAACCTTTTGGACAACAGCAAAAGGTTGGGTGCTCCTTTTACTTTAATTAGGAATATTTTTTGGCATGTCGTCCGTTGTCGTACCTTTTATTCTGCTTGGGTCCACAAAGAGAGAGGGGAGACCTTTCTCCCGTTATCACCCTGAATAAGTGTTGGCATCCGGTCCGCATTTGCACTGCTCACTGGTTTTCCATGGGTTTTCTCCGGCTTGGTTTTCCCCCAATGCGCGGCGACAACGGATGCTGATTTGTTTGCTTTCCAGTGTCCGAAAGCTGCCTTTATAGGAAAAGTTCCTCCAAAGAGGCAGCAACAAAACAGCAATTAGTGTTCCGGCTCCGGGTCGGGGCTCCCAGCTCCCTGTTCCCAGCTCCCAGCTTCAGAAGAAAAACTGCAATGCCATATAATACCGCCTGCTGTGGATCGGATTTAATTCCGGGGCGAAGGAGAAAGTTGAGTGGTCGCTTTAATCCCTTTCAATCTCTGCCGCTGACATCTGTTTGTGCCGGGATAGAGCCCGAGTTTATCTGGTGTTTTACCAAGTCAGCTGGGACGGAGCCAGAGCCTGGCAAAAATGTATGTAAAATCGCAGCGCAATGTGTTTACTTTGCATTTAGCCGAATGTCAGAGCTCCTTCCTAATCAGCAACACGACAAATTTAATTGGTAGCATCAACCCAAACTCCCCCAAAAACCCTCCCACTATGCTTACAGTTCGTGTAAAAATATATATAAAATAAAGTCTGAAGCGTGTGAATCCCAGTAAATGCAGCTGTCAAGTGCAGCAGCAGTGGCGGCAAAGGAAGCGGCAACCCTGATGGCATTTTGTTTGGGATTTAATCCAGGCTTTAACCAAGCTCCACTCGAGTTTAGTTAAGCTTTTGGAGTAAAGTTCTTCTTAACATTTTCCATTGGTGTTTTTTATTTCTTTCTGTATTTTGTGCCTTTGCAGTTGCAATGCTGTTAAGTCGTTTGACTTGAGGGCTTTTCGTTTGCAAATTTATTCTTAAAGCACGGGGGTAAAACAATTGCGTGGAAAAATGGAAAATTGGTTCTTTGTGGCCACAAATTATGTGCGAGTTGGAGTACATTTCATGTAGATAAATGAGTTTAAAAAGAGTATTCTATTTTTTTTATATATTTTCTTATTTAAATATGAGTGAATAGGCGAACTCAAGGTCTAGTAATTTAGATTAAATCCATAAAATTTTTTCAAACAATGTAAAACAAAAATAAATAAATAAATAAATTCTTCTTAATCAACCTAATTATATTGACTTCAAGAAATGTTTACATTTATACTTAATTAAAATCAATTTCTTGTATGAGTATATTTTTAAAGTTGGTTCTGATTTATTTATAATCTTTCCTGAGATTTTTATAGCCTCAATTATTTAAAGACCTTTCAGAGATTTAATGTCAGTTCTGCTTGCGAACCTTTTCACTCAAAGTTTATGATTTTTGAAAGGTACTTAGACATCTGCCAGCGACATTTATTAGCTTACAAGGAATAAAACTTCCCAGGTTCACCCTCCTGAGCATATAAAATCGCATTTGACATATGAACATTTTACTCCCCTGCATTATTATTGAAGAAGAAAGAAATGTCCTCGCTCACCTGTCACTTGAGTGTTGCCCGCCTCCCGCTGGGCAGAGGAAACCCGCCGGAAAATGCTCAATACAGCCTTGCTGGAAGTGCAGGAAAAACAGAGACAGAGAGAGAGGGCGAGTCAGTAAAAGTATATTTAAATGCTGATAAAAGCCAGTCACATATAGGGATTCGTTATTGGGGTAATTTGTGGCGGATTACTTACCGGAAATTCTGTCCGCTGACGCAGTAAAGCACGAAATTGATGCCGAAATTTGTGATGAAGAAAGCGTGAAAAATATATTGCAGGGCAATTGTGGAGTTTTCATTCCTGGCCGATTCCGTCTGTTAGGAAAAGAAAGGGAAATCGCATTAGAACGCTTGATGATTCGTGTGCCAATTAGGAATTTCCACGTTGTTGTCCTGGGTTATTCCAAGGAATTCCGCAGCTTTTGTCATTTGAGCTCTCATAATAAGGATTTCGCTACTATTGATCGGAATTTTGCATAATTTCCTTATGGCCAGTTATTTCTTTGAACCATTAGTGACCCTTTCTCTCTTCCTAAAAGCTCATATGTAATGGGCACGTGTCCTTGCTGACCTCGACCTGGACCTGTTGAACTCGCCGGAAAACAATCTCCGGTCCTTGTTTTTACCGTCTGTCTGTCTGCCGTCGAGCCTTTTCCACTCAATTAGTTTTGTGTCGCAATCAATGTCTGAGTTTGCCGCATTTTTAAGTTGGCATGTGAACTTAAGTGTAAAAAGCAATTTCAATATCGTAAAAAAAAATGGGAGAATGTGTAAAATGTTTGCCAACACTTAAAAATTACAATCTTTTAGAGTTTTTATATGATTCAAGCTAAATTGAAGTGAGAGGATTAAAGTTTAACAATTTTTCAGGGTTAGTATTTCCCTTTTTACAAGGTGAAAGCATTGAAAGCTTTCCAGTTTTTTATGTTAAAGCCTAGAAAATATTGTATCTTTTCTTTAATTGATTATAAAACGTGCCTTATTTTGTACATGGCTTGCATTATTTATTTTCTATTAGATATACAAATACTATGTATATTTTTTAAGGCAGAAAAAACTCTGTGCTTGTTATTCTCCATGCGAAATCTATTAATTTAACCAAATGTCTGCCCTGTCGATGTGTTTTGTACAAAAAATGTGTCAATGCTTTGACAGCCACATGGCGTATACATGAAATTCTCAGAATTTAAAATTGTTTATTTTTTTTTTTTGGGAATTTGTTTAGAATTTTACAAAAAAAAAAAAAAAAAAAAAAATAAAGAAAAAGGGGAAGTGGAAACTGACGGAAAAATGTATAAACTTGTTCAAATGCCTTTTATCCAAACAGCAAGAGTTACCTCAAAAACTTTTCTCACTCAATTAAAACGCCAAAATATGTAGTTCAGGGGAATACTTAAAATGAATACCTGGCAGCTTTAATTAAATGGAATTTCATTAAATGTCAGTTGCTGTTTGCTTAAAGATATACAAATTATGGCTAATTTGTTTCTGTCAATTCTCTTAATGATTGAAATCCCATAAAAACCAGGCTTGCATATGTGCAGCCCCTGGGACATTAGTTAAACACGAAACAGATTTTATTTTTACGATTTACCACCAAAGTGCACAAACTAATTAAAGCCTAATTAACATCTATGTTTATATGCTAGTCGGCATGGCAACCGACGAAGCTCACCTGCTCAGAACATTAAAATGCCTTTGCCTGCTGCCTTTTGATGTATGTAATTCCTGGATTAAACACGGCGACGGCCCAGTTAACTAAGCGAAGATGGATGGATGGATATGAGGGGAGAGCCTGGCGTAACCAGGACACAAAGGACACAGCTCGAAATAGTTGTGTGTGTGTGTGTTGTCATGACTCCTTCTAGCCAGTTGGGTTATGAGTTTGGTCCTGGAATCGAGCTCAAACTCCAGAATTTGTGGCCAGATAATTAGCAGTCAACAGCTGACGTACAAGTTATAAGACTCACTTGTGTCTTATTGTTTTGGACAATCAGCACTGAGAAAAAATCAGCAGTATATTTGTTGAAAACTAAATAAGAGCTGTCTAAAGATAATTCTTACTTAAAAGTGGGCTCTTTAGTTTGTATTAGCTTTATTTACCTTTTTACCTCTCGTTTAAATTTTATTTAAAGCTCATTCATATGGTAAAATATTCTGTAATACTTTTCCCCCTGTGCACAACCCCACAATATCTACGAGATGACCAACTACTGCTGCTAATCCAATTATTTGGGTCAAGCCAGGACTAAAGTCCATCATTGTCCTCACATAACAATGGGCCTTGGCACTATAATAGCAAATGCTTTTCGGCTTGACTGATTGACTGAATGTGTAGCAAAACTATAATGCATGTATTATGTTTGCATCACTTACCTCCCAATAGGCCTCGATCCTCAGCAGGCAACTGGGCAAATTTAGGCAGACAAAAACCGTTGAGACAATCAGCAGCATCTTGGTTACCTTCAGCTGCGACGAGTTCTGTACCTTGCGACGACCTATAAAGGAAGAGTAAATAAAAGGATAAACATTGGAGCGGGGATTAACAGGAGACAGCCTTCACACTGCCGCAGACTTCGTAATTAGTTGGAAAATTATGCGATAGTTCTTGGCAAATTGTTTGACAATTTGATAGTGTCGCAAACTTCTTCATGGCAGGAAAAAAGATTTTCGCAGCTGTCGTGAAGTTTCGCGCGCACTCAAATTTGTCCTGCTACTTTTCACTTTTTCCTTTGTTTTGTCATTTTTAATGTCAGACGCTGCTGCTGCTGCTGGAAAATGGCAGCAAATAAATTCAGAAAATTTCCCACGCAAAACTTAAATGGCTTTAGGAAAAGTTTTAGCCTTTTTAGCCTGGGTTAACTTTCTGGCAAATGTCAACTCTACTAGGAATTCCGCTTTGGACACTGTCACAGATTGCGGATTCTGGGACTCTGAATTCCGTGTTTCATTTTCCATTTTCCAACTGAAAAGTCAGTGGTCGTTCGGTCGGTCTCACCTGGCTTCTGTGTAATCTCGCAATGGTGTTGACAATTGTTTATGTGATGCTGGTGCTGGTGCTGATGCTGAGGATGTTGTTGCTGCTGCTGGTGCTGCTGATCCTCCTCATCCTGCTGCTGCCTAATGACCACGTTATGCTGTCCACTTGGATGCGTTCCCGTTGACTTTTGGCGCTTTAGAGAGGCAGATGTGCGATATGAGGTCACTGCAGACAGCCCTCCGGATGAGTTCGATGAATTCGAGGGCATGCTGTTCGTTTGAGGTTTCCTGGAATGAGGAAATAAAGAAGATTACTCCTGCATTTCAAGCTTTAAAAACTTGTTACAGTCTAAAAGAAAATTTTCTATATTGTTTTTATATTTTTCGTGAGAGAATAATTGATATTTTTGACGTATAATCTTAATAAGATTTCCCCCGTACCTTGCCTTTATGTTCGTTAGGAGTTTCCTGGAAGAGTAAATAAGGAAGATGCAGAAGCTCTAAAGAGTTATTAGTGACAAGAGTGCCTTCTTTTCTTTGTTTTATTTTAATAAAATTCCCCTGCACCTGTACCTTGATGTTAAACCTGACTTTTTCGTGGCATTTGTTCTGCAGTTTCTAATTTAAACCCAAGTCCCAGTCCCACAGTGTGAATTTCTCAAGGGCGTGTGTAGCAAATGCAAACATACACATCAGGGGTCAATAAGGCAAACACCCGTTGTTTAGGCGAAATTATTCCAAAAACATAAACCCAAAACCCCAAACCAAAAACCCCGATACTCACATCTTGTGCATGGTCAGCGTACGGCGAACGGTGGCGAATTTCCACACGGTACAACCTGTACAGGTGTTGAGCACCGCGATGGTGGTAAAGGGCACTGCATAGACGACAATCGAGTCCCAGTAGTTGAAGAGGGCCAGTTGTTCCTATAATGAAATTGCAGTTATTTTCCCTTTCTTTAACATTGTGGGTTGGTTGCAATTCGATTTGTTTTGTGGTAGCGCCAACTTGGCGTATACGCTATTTGCTGGTGTGTACATGTTGCGTATACGTAATATGATTCTAGCTTTAATCCCGTTTCGTTTTGAATTGAATTTGGTTGCGTTTTTAACTCGCGAGGGAGTCTTTACTAAAAATAATTAAATTACTAAACAAAATGGGAAAATAAGAGGAAAAAAGAAAAAGTCTTAATCCATTTCCCCCAACTTTCACCTAGTGGTTTCCAGTTCACTGGGGAAATTAACGTCCGACTCGAGTTATTTTCCCATCAACTAAAGTCGAAAGTTAAAGTCAAGTGCAGCAGGCTTAAAGCCGCATCTCATATACATAGTTTATTTTATCTGCAAAAGGTTCTTGCACGGGGAAAAATGAGGTGAAGCTGGGTATTAATTTGCATAATCTACTTGGCGAGGCAATTTAATGGAATTATTTCAAGCAGAACCTATAAGTTTATGGGGCTCTCAAGAGAGGGGGTGGGTCTGACTTGACCTTCTGGCCTGTTTCTTTAATCTCGGCATACTCCTTGGCATTTGGCTGCAACCCTTTTCCCCGGGGTCTCTTTGATGGAGGAAGCCTATTTTCACAGCATCTTGCGCATTTATTTTCGTCTTACATTTTGGTGTAAGAGCGTCTTCGGGCTGATAAATTCTTGGATGGTTGCCTGCACATTTTCATGTCCGAAATGTTCAATCTGAAAATGTTCCTACATGGGCCCTTGAATTAATCTCAACGAGAGAACAGATGTGGGCGGGCCATTTGGCCTAATTTTGGGGGAAAACAATCCCATTTATTTCAATAATAATTAACACCAAAAATGGCCGAACATAATCGCATTACCATCCATTAGGGAATGTCTGGACTGGTCTGAGGGTTCTGGAATTTAACAGAAAGTGTAACACTTTAAAGGGCAAGCCTAAATACATAGATATGCAATCATCATCAGTGCTGGTTTTGTCGGTAATTTCCAACGGCTGCTCTCTCGTCTCAATTTACATAATTTCAAGTGTTGGCGTTCCTCAAAATGTATGAAATTATGTTAATCACAAGCCTCGACAAAATCTGAATTGTTTGACAAGTAATTTAATGCCAGACTACAGCCTAAAAAAAGAATTGAGCATGTATTTGGGTTAAATTTAAATATATTTTGCCAACGGCGAAATAATTTGAATGAGGAAAAGCGAATTGGGTTTTCTGATTATATTTTCCTTTGTCCTTTTGCCGGGTTCAAAACGCCAAAAGGGATGACCTTCCCATAGCAAGGTGTAGAGTTTCCCCCAATCTAATTGTTATTACATGGTATATATTTTATACTATATATATTTTTTGTGTACCATGGAGAGCCCCTCCTAATCCATTGATGTGATATTTCATTGGTGGGGCCTTTTTTTTTTGGCCAGTAAACACCTCGGGAGACCCTCGATGGCCTGTCATAACCGTAAAAGCCGTCGTCCTGCTTGACCAAACCATTCAATTTATTTGCTTTTCTATTTCCTTTTTTTATGGCCAGTGCCCCTCCCGAAAAAAAGAGGAGAATTTTTTGCGGCCTTGTCTGTATCGAGTGGATCAAAGTGTAATAGCTCGTAAATTTTCAATCAACTGGCTGACGATTGTTGTTATATACAATACACGGAATTGTTATGAAAGTGTATAGCTAAGACCAAGAGTCGAAATTTAATTCTTATTGCCTTTGTGCAATCGTTAGCCTTTAAGACTAGAGAAAAAAAGGCATTTTCCTATTATGAAGCATTGTTTTCACAGCAATTTCTTGTTCAAGTTTCCAGTTTGTAATAGTCTTAACAAAGGATATACATTTATAGAACAAATTTAAGAGCTTCTATGCTAAGGGATACGAAAATCTATACAAATTTTTTATTCCCCTGAGAGGCTTTGCATAAAAGCAGAAAAAGTTTTAATATTTTAAAAGTTGAACATATTCAAGTCGAAATCAAAGGAAATGTTGCATATTTAAAGTTAGACCAATCCCATATTGAAATGGAGAGCAAAGCAGAGCAACTTTTGTGGGTGTTGTGCCCCATGCCCCTGGGCATCTTTTGGTTGAAATATATTTCCAATGCTCGTGTGCTGTAGCCTGGTATTTGCTCTTAACTATTTCTTGGACACTTCCTGTGGCCTCTGATTTCCATGAGCTTAGCCTTTTTCAATTTGGCAGAACAACTGCTACTCGCTCACATCAAAGGATCCCATCTTACATATATTGATGACCAAACGAGCGAGATTATGACTGCTGGCCATATTGCTCGACTTAATTAGATATTCAGAGACTGAGAGACTAAGAGGCAGAGGAGCTTTAAATATAATTTCCCTTGCAAAACGTTTCAACGATGCCCCCAAAAATTTGACTCGACTTTCCTGAGGTTTCATTTCCACCGAATGCAGAATTTTCGGGCCAGAGTAAACCGTAATTGTCTATTCATTAGAAGCCCATCCGGAGAAAGCAGACTCTCCTACTGCCAGTGAAAGTCGTCTCCTTGCAGAGCTTCCCAGGAGCATCTGGTTGCGTCGGCGGCTGCTGGTCTGTCTCCTCCTTCCCAGGAGGGCTATTACCCAATGATTTGTTTCTTTCAATATGCCAACCGCCAAGTGCAAAAGTGTCTATTTAGAGCACACAGAGCCAGCGGAGTCTGTTTCTAAATTTATGTGTTCTTCCCCCGCGGAAACGATGGTCGTCGCACGTTGCACCTTCTGTTCCTGTCTGTGTCTCTTTTTTCTTTTATTTCCAAGCCATTCACCCATTTCCCAACCCATCGTTTGCCATTTAGGTGTCCTGGCATCTGTTGACTGGCATCCTCGTGGTGGTTGTGCCATCAGTCAAAAGAAATTTTTGTCAAACAAAACTGTTGGCAATTCCGTGCACCGGGAAAAATGCATATATAACAAAATATTTAAGCAGCAAGATGAATGCAAAAAAGGGTAAATCAAAAAAATTAAGAATAGAACCAATGGAGAATGGCCCTATTTAAAAATTATAAAATTATCTTATTAAAAAATGGGTATACATTCATAAAGATAAACTAACTTAAGAACATATCAAAAAGTTGTAATACAATTTTGAATCCTTAAATTTAAAGTTTCGCCATTTTTAATAAAATATTATATTTATCGAAAATAAATCGATTTAATCGGAAAAATATCGGTAGACTTTAAAAGTTTACTTTTCCATTTCGAGTCGATTATATTTAGAACATATTTAAAACTTTACAATTACAGTTTTAACTAACTTTTCTTTGCAACTTTTCTTTTCCGATATATATATGTATATCAAACATATCAAACAGCAGAATACCAATTTATCGTACGTAAAAATATCGATTTATGTTTCGCAATGCGAGTTTAATATCGATTATTATGTTATTATTTATTTATAGATTTCGAATTAAATCTCTATACAGCATCGATATCGATTGACTTTTCAAATACAACGAAATTTTTCTCAGTGCCCCCGCTGATTGAAAGCGAATTTTTCCATTTGAATTTCGTTTGCTCGCTGCGCCCGCTCAACTCATCCATCATGCCGGCAATCGAATCGGCGAAATACACGTAGGCGCGACACTTTACGCTTCATTGGGGCCAATTTGGCTAATAGGCCGGCTAGCTGGCTGCCACCTGCCTTGGCCCAACCTGTAATATATACACAGACCTGTCGCCGCCGCCGCCGTCGTGCGCCTTTGTGGTCTGTTTGCATTGCATTGCTCCTCCCATGGACAGTGCAAAATTAGCATTGAATTTCAGGCCTAAAGAGCGTCTACACGGCTGTGCAAAAGGTAAACAGGTGAAAAAGCGAGTGAAATATGAGATTTTTCGGGAGCGGAGACGACTGCGAATCGTCATCCTTGAGACAACCAAAGACAGGACCAGGACACACCCAGTTGGCACACGTGCCTGCGTGGCATTTCGTTCGATGCCTTGTCTTGTCCTGTATCCAACCCTCAGAATATGTCGTCGTCCTGTCGTGTCCTGTTTGTGCTGCGGGTCCAGGGAAAATATTTGCCTTGGCTTACGAGGCAAGTGAGTCCCTGGCAATGTCCCTTTGTTTTTTAGTCATTTCTGTGTACCCAGCCTTCGGAGAAGGTACACGAATTTAGCCTTGACTTTTGCAACGCAATTGAAGGTTTATAGACTTTGGTCTTAGAATTATTAATACAATTTTGGTAAAAGATTCTATGATTAAATTCAAAGAATTAGTCAACTTTAGGAGATTCTTTCAAGGATTTTTCCTGTTGATTTCCCTGGTTATGAGTTTAGAAACTCTAACATAAAGTTAATAAAATAAGCCCAAAACATAGCTACCAACTTAGGAATTGACCATAAAAGCAGCCATAAAACTATACTTTAAGCGACATTTATGATCCAGTTTAATGGGGTTGCATATTTGTCTGTATTTAGGGGCTATAATCTGTGTATATTCTTAACCTTTTGAAATTTCCAAATTTAGGATTTATCATAAACAAAAGTTGAAGAAAAGAGCATTTAAGGCTTCGCCTTTATTTCCAGCAACATATTCGCTTCGCTTTTTTATCTGGTTAACCATTTGGTCATTTTTGGCTTTGGGGCCTTGTTGTATTTTTTGTATTCTCCCTCTTTTTTGGCTCTTTTCTTGGCCAATTTGTGGTTGGCCCTTTTTTCTTGCGCAATAAATGCTTAATTTGCTCGCTTAACTCACACAGCGGTAGATAGTCGAGACCCAATTAATTGACTAATTGCTCTAGTTCTGGGCAAATTAGCAGCTCCTTCATCTTTGCGGTTGGGCGCTTCGTGATCCGCATATCTTGGCGGTATTTATTGCGCCTAATTTGCAGAGTGTCAATGCCATATCAGGCGGAAGTGACAAGGGATTCATAGCTGACAACTCAAGTGACTTGACTTGGGCCTGACAAGTGAATGTTTAGAACGGGGGAACAGCTGTAAGTGAATGCTGGAGACAGATTTTCCTTTCTTTCCTTCTGAAAACTTTTACGCAAAAAAAGCATACTACACATGTATGCTTTGAAAATTATATATTTTGAAATATTTTGTCAACAATGTTGTTGGCCATTTGCCAAGGCAAACAACATACAACGAGCGGTATTCAAATACCAATAACAATACTAATGGCTCACGAAAATTCACAAATACCAGGAGCTCCCACGCATGGGTACCTTTTGGAAAACCCGCAGAAAGAGAGAGAGTAGAAATAGCGGGAAAAATGGTTGCCACTGGCAATCCGAACGAAGAATTCAAGGCATCACCGGGAAAAATGCGTTTGATGAAGTTAGATTTTGATGTGTGACAAAGGAGGGAACACTAGCTGTTACTGTATATTGATTAAAGAAAAGTATTTGAAATGGAATAGATACAAATATTTTATACTCTGACACATTCAAAAGATTACTTGAAGCAATTAACCAATTAATAAATGTTTATTTTATTGTAAAATACTTGAGATTCTGCTCTATTCTACTTGTTCTCATTTTATTTGAAAGAGCTTTCTTATTATTTCCCCCATTGTCTGTTATTATTTATAAATTCACTTTGAAGCAATATGCTAATAGGTTTCTTGGTCGGGAAATCGTTTCATTGAAAACATTTCGATTCACAATTAGCTTCCGATTCGTTTATGTTTTCATTCTCATTCACCTGAATAATTTAATGGTTTGCTTTCACAACAATTTTGGCCTAGGCAGTGAACAAACCGAAAGCTTTTTAAAGCCAATTGATGAAATAATTTAATCACCGGGAGTCCATGGATATTGTGAAATTTAAAATATGAAATATCTCTACATTTTTTTAAGACAAATTCTAAAAGCAGTTTACCAAATAATATCTTGAGAATTTCCTTTTTTCGTGAAAATTATATTATCAAAATGATAACTTGGGAATCATAAGAGCACAGAGTTAGGTGTAGGAGAAAATATATGTATTAATATATAAGTATATATTATATACGATATTATATACCAAAATATATCTTACTTGCAGGAAATAATATCAAAGATAGGTAACAAAATAAAAACTTGAGAATTATAAAGCACCCAACACTGTTGACTTATAATTATCAAGTATTTATTTTAACAACTTCTGAAACGATTTAATTTCCCTTGAGTTAATTAATAATCGTATTATTTATAAGAAATCCTCACAATTTTTAGACCCTCACTCACCTTGTATTCCGAGTTAAGATCGCATATTGTGGTATTAAGCTTCGGCATAAAGACCGGTTTGGCAATCAGGATGTAGGGCATACAGTGGAGACAGCCAACGAGGGTCAGGCCGGATAGTACAATCTTGGCCCGGCGCACCGTGCACATAGTTTGGCGCTTCAACGGATAAATGACCGCTATGAAACGCTCCACGGTGAAGGCCACCACAAACCACACGGAACAAAAGCTGGCCAGGTAGCTGAAGAAGGTGAAGAACTGGCAAAAGTAGTTCCTGTTGTAAATGTCCACATTTAGGAAGTTCAGCCACTGGGCAAAGAGGCCGGCCAGGAAGCAGGTGTCGCTGACGGCCAAAGCTGCCAAGTAGAAGCTGGACGAGAGTTTTCTCAGCTTGGTCTTGAAGAAGACAAAGACGGAGAGAATGTTGCCAATGCTGCCCGTGCAGCAAAGGATTGGGATGTAGTACTGGTGGACAAAGTCGCCAATGAAGAAGGCTATCCTCAGCATCTCCTCGTCCTCGGTGGACGCCTCCTCCAGATCCATTTCGGTGACATAGCCACTGGAGGAGTTGCTTTCCGTGGCATTGGCATCCAGCAGGGAAGTGGTTATAAATGTGGCTGTTGTTGTGGTGGCTGTTAGATTCGCTTTAGGGCTGCTGCCTCCCAAGTAATCCATATCCGCGTCCGTTGACGCCGTCATATTTGATTTTTCTTTCTTTTTGGAATATTTCACTCTAAATTAAAATGGAATTTACGTTTCCATTCTTTTTTCTGTGTGGATGCAGTGGCCACAGATGGGATTGCCTTCGTAGTTGGACAAATGTTTGCTTTTCACGTTTACCTAAAAAAGTTGGAACTTTGTGTTTCCAAGTTTTATCGCGATGAAAAACTATTTCACTCACTTTTATCGCCTCTTTTTTCTTTTTGGCACATTTGAGTGCCGCCTGTCAAGTCAACAATTCAAAGTTTCGATTGGTTTTTTTACCGTTCTATTTTTTTTTTTCACACGAATTTCGCTTTCCGCCCAACTGGATCTTAATTAAGATTTTTATTTTCAACTTTTGTTTGAGAAAAGTTTGGCTTTCAAAACTTATGGCAACTCTTAGTCCTCGCCTAGGTGTCTTGGGTTCATTATCGTCCAAATATATATTTTGATATATATTTATTTTCGCGTAACGATGTAAACAAAGAACAAGTAGAAAGGCCAGGTAAAAATTTTGTACAACTTTTTGCTGCCACCACTCGCAAAAATTTCTTGTTTGAAAACTTCTGAGGTTGCTCTTCTTGTTTTCACAAGAGATTTTTCACCAAGCCGATTTGTTTGCGGTCTAGTTTTATTTTTAAGTTTCTTCTTTTTTTACGGAAGGCCAAGTGAAAACTTTGGCGGCCATATTTCTTCAATTAATTAGTTGATTCGCGGAATCGAAGAGTGTGCTTTGTTTACCCGCCGAGGTGCTAGCTGCAATTGATTATGAGAGGAAAGAATTATCCCGCCGGTTTTTTAACGAACTCGCTGGCGTAGTCTGCCAGTTCTTCTTGGTCCAACCAACCAGCAGGACAATGAGCGCGCAACTAAGCCGAGACAATGGTGGCGGCAGCCTTTTAAACCAAAACGGCCGCTTCTTCTGTTGACTCCTGGAAGGCGCCGAGGGAGAGCTTTGGCACTGGGCCTGTACTGCGCCTGCGTCGATTCATTCATGAAATCAACAGGTGACCCAAGGTCATGGTTGGCAGGGCGATGGCAGCCGCCACAAGTGGTTCACCGCTGAGGGATTAGCCCTGGTGGGAGGAGTAGGAAAAGGAGGAGCGCAGGCCGTCAGACAATGTTCCCACTAAACGGCAATTGGCGCCACCAAGTTCTCGTTTTTTGGCTCTAGGTCCCATTGTCGCGGGGCGGTCATCAAAACAATAACAAACCGCAATGCCGGTGTGCGCTTTTCCAGGAACCAGGAAAGCTTTGGAAGAGCCAAACAGAAGCATGTGCGAATATAACGGGCTTGGCCAGTCGCCTCTGGGACCTGCCTGAGCACGGACATGGCCACTTCGAGTTGGGTTATTGCTGATTGCGTAAATTTTTACGATCCATCTAATTTACGTTTATTTCTTCTATTTCTTGCAGAGGACGACAAGGTGGGCACTCTGGATGTCTTGCTGAGCAGTGCCTATTGCCGCTCCCAGCGGTTCCTGTCCAAGCAATTGGCGCAGCTCCGGCCCGAGCTCACCATGTCCATCTTTTCGGGTGAGTAAACATTGGAATTGTAGCACATTAACTATGAAATGCCCAGGAGATCGAAAAATGTTGGTGTTGCTTGGAGGGTATAGTGAAGTGGAGTAATAATTAGAGACCAAAAAGACACCCAAATCGTCAGAGAATAATAACTTATTAATAAATTTACGTGCTATCGGAAGGGTTAATAAACTGACTCGTGGGTAAATGGATTAATGGTCAACGTGCAATTATGTAGGAATAAGGTGACCTGACTATAGAGAGGATCATTCAATGTGTTTTGTGGATTATAATTAGTAATATAATCAATAATATAATTATTAATATTAGTAATAATAATGTGTATTGAGTATATAAATGGGTTTATGTTTTATTTCGATTTGATTTCATGCCGTTTTCCATAGAATTTTAAACAAAGGCAGCAAGTCTGAACTGTCAAACTTGATAACAAGCGCGGATCGTATACTTCAAGAGGCCCTTTCTCTCTCTCTTGGGTTCCACTTTCAAGGGAGAGAATATAAATATAAATAATATATAAATAAACTTCTAGTTTGTTGAAGGCATACCTTTTCCTTCACCCACTAATAATTATGGATGGAAAACCATCTCATTTAATTTTTTTTAAATATAATTATAACCTTAGTGAATTTTTCATTAAATATTTTTGAGCTTTTGTAGAAATGGCCGGCGGAAAAGGTCGCTCAAAATGGCGGTGTGGCGAGGACTAGAGCTAAGCCAACTGTCGTTTACACTCTTGACTTAGCTCAGCGGTTTAAAAATTAACTCAACTTAAAAAAATTAACTCCGCTTGAGGCTACCAATCGAAAAGAACTAACCTCGACGTGAACAATCAGTTCATACCTCGCTCATGCCGACTTTGTCAGCGGACTTCGTTTTGAGGAATATCAGAGAGCGAATATTTTATGGTTATCCTAATTCTCTTACCCTCGTATAACCTTGCCACAACCTTTACCTCCAACTCTCTTTTATCTTGAAAGATCTGGCCTACTTTTAGCCAAATTTAAAAGAAAATAACTTGGCTTACTACAAGATATAATTTTAAATTCTGAGTAAAGACAACAAAAGAAAATAATAGACAATTGATGGAAATCGGCTTGAGTTGGTTTTGAATACATTTTGAACCAAATTTGAAAAGGAAAAATATATATTGAACATCGTTTATTAACTCATAAAATATACTTTAAAGTCCAAGTCCTTTACATTTCCATACAAGTTGGGTCCTTTGTTAATAAATTCCTTTTATTTAATCACAAAAGTCTTTTCATTGGAACCAAGAATGTATAAGTATTGGAAAGAAATTATAACGGAGACTTCAAATGGCTTTCTTTGTTAATAAATTAAATATTTTATTCAATGTAGACCTATATTTCCTCCACCCACAAACTTTTGAATATTAAAATATCAATCAATTATTTGCAGTTTTAAATTAAATTTCTCCTGAAAATCTTTTTCAACAGAAATCACGCATCGCTTCCAGAGCGCTCGGGAGGATGTACGGGCCTTGCTGCTGCAGTGCCTCCTGCCCTGGCTGCAGAATATGGAGCTGGTGGCCACCAGTGTGCCGCCTGCCACACCCCTCTCCTACATAATGGTAAGTGATGCCTGAAAATCAGCTTCCGGATTGGAGACTCGTTTACGCTTTCGTTATTTACTTTTTCCTTTAGTACTTCCCGGACTCGGGTACAAGGGGAAGACGGGAGGGCACTGGATCCACTGAGGCAACGGAAATGATTCTGAACAATCTCTTCTACATCACAGCCAAGGTAATGCTTCTTCTCTCCTCAGTCACTTTAATCCTTAATCGTTAACTGCTTTACCTTACACTGCAGTTCTCGGACGCCCATCCACGCGACATCGAGGAGCTGTGGGGCACGCTGTGCCAGTTCTGGCCCAATAACCTGAAGGTTATCCTGCGGTATCTGGTCATTATGAGCGGCATGGCGCCCACCGAGCTGCTGCCCTACGTAAGTCCTGAAATTGATGGGATATCAATCGCAGAGTGGCAATAACGATTTCTGGCAATCCCTCTTAATCCAGGCCAAGCGCGTGGCTCTCTATTTAGCCCGCAGCTGTCCGGATCGGTTGCTGGATGAGCTCATGGCCGAGCTGCAGACGGTGGAGACACTCAACTGTCTGATTGAGCGGACAGAGACGCCGCCGTTTTATCGATTGACCAGCATGCGAAAGGCCTCCAGTCACAGTGCCGACGGTGGGTTGAGAAAAGTACGAAAAAAGTCACAGAATTATATTAAATTTAATATATTTTGCGGACAGGTCAAGCTGTGGGGGGCATTAATGACTCCAGGATTCAGGATTTAGCCGTGGAAAAGGGCACCATACATACCAAGCGACACAGTGGCGAGGATCCCATTAAAATCGGGCAAGTCTTTATAAATTTGAGATTTACTAAAACTTTAATTTAATTTTTTAAATATGTTTTTCTATTAGAACCTGCAAATCGGACAGCGGCATTCGCGCGTATACACAAGCAGCTGCTGCTGCTGCCGCTGCTGCAGTCACCCCTGGCTCGAGTGGCAGTCGTCCTCCTCGTGGAGCAGACAAGATTCGCGCTGCCTCAGGTCCCTCCATATTGCCGCGGCCAGAGGATATTCTGATCAATGATCCGGAGCTGCGACAGGAGGAAAATGTGGAGCTGCGTGGGGCTTCGGATGCTCCGACCAATGCCCATCCGCATCCATTACCCATGCCCGAGTATGGCGGCTATTTTGCACCTCTAACCGAATTCCTGCCGGATGTCAGTTTGCCCATCAGCGGATTCCACAGGTGAGTTTTGGTTTAAAGTTCTTAAAAAAAGGGTGAAGATTAGCAACAATATAGGGAGCCAGCGGGAAGAATTTTCCAGGCTCTGCTATGTTTTCGAGATGATAGGCACGCCCCCTATATAATAGGTTCCCTTGATTATTAATCATCTTAAAATCTGCAGTTTTCGAATGATTTTATTTGCTGGAGAAGCCAAGACTTTGCAGAGGGATAACTCCTCATAGCCAAGACCTATTCCCCAAGAATTTAGTAGGAAATTCCGGTATGGTCGCGAATCCATCCCAGGTAGTCAGTGACGCGGGTATAGCCGGAGGGACCGTTGTGGCAGCCAACGGAAGCGAAGGTGATCACGCCGACGAGACGGGCATTGTCGTGTGTAACCAGGGGGCCACCAGAGTCTCCACCACAGACCGAACGGCCGTCACTCTGGCGGGTGCACATGTCATTTCCGGAAACCGAGCCGTAGGCGCTCTCACACTCGCTGTTGCTGATGATCTGGACATCGATGCACTGCAGCCAGTCGGCCAGGTCCCCGTTGTCCATGCCACCCCATCCGCAAGCGACGCACCAGGTGTCCTGGAAGCGCTCGTTCTCCTCGCTGAAGCTGGGCAGGGGAATCTTGTTGACCAGGTTGTTGAAGTCCACGTGGGGAGTGCGGATCAGACCGATATCTTTGCCGGCCTGGCTGGGCCAGTCGGGGTGGCTGATGAAGTTGTCGCGGCGCACGTTGTGGGAGAAGGCTCCGTTCCAGCCCCAGTTGGAGCCGTAGTGGATGTCCACGGAGTCGGTGGTCAGGCAGTGAGCGGCGGTCAGCACCCAGTTGTTGGCGATGATGGTGCCAGCTCCGACGGCAGCGCCGTTGCTTCCATCAGTGCGGATCAGCAGACCGACGATGTAGGGAGCCTTGCCCTCGGGAGCGGGGTAGCCCAGGACAATGCGACCCTCCGGAGTCTCGGAGATGGTTACCTGGGGTAGCAGGGAGGTGCGGTTGGCCGGAGTGGCGGCCACCAAGGCACAGGCGACGGAGAGAGTTAGCAGGAACAGTTTCATGGCTGGGAAGAAACTTAGCCTTCTGTCCATCGCCAGCCCGCTTTTATACGAACTCTGAGCCGATAAGGCCTGATAAGGCTTCGCTCTGTTTACTATCGCACCCATTCACAAGCCCCTTTGGAAGCATTTGTTGTTGAATTAGCATCTCAGGGGGGGATTTTGACACTTCACTTCGGGGGCTATCGCACCTAGTCGGAAATGCAAAATATACTGTGGCCTGTAGGGACTCATAAATCTCTCGCACTTCTCAAGTTGGGAGTACCGATAAGGGAAAGGCAACTGATCAATAAATTCGATCCTGATATGACTATTGTCAGTTCTTTGAAATGATATGGTAAAAATTAGCTAGCCATCTTGCCAACAACAATATAAGAAAACATGCCATAATTTATTTTCTTTTTCTTTATTTTGATGTTATTCGTCTGAGAAAGCAGGCCTTTAATACAAAAACAAAAGCTACACATGCCGGTGCAAACTTAATTCTGTCTTGCTGGTATGAGTAAGTTTTTGATTGTCGCGCCTTAAAAATTTAAAGTTGAATTTCATTAAGATTAGTAAATATTACATTTTGGTGTACAAACTTTACTAAAATTAAACTTTACATTTGTTAGAGAAACTTCATAATTCATCCATAGTTAATTTGTATACTTTAACCTAATTTAACTCTCAATACAAATAATGATAGTATGCCAGCTTGTCACTAAGTTAAAATTATCTATGTTTTGTTTGGATTATCAACCACTGAAGTTGTTTTCATTTATTTAATTAAATATGTACTTTTGCGAACTTTTCACTGAGAAAAAGATAGTTTGCTGTGAAGCGCATAAAAAATGTTACAGAAAGAGATATAGGAAACACAAAAAGCAAATCAGAATGTAAAAAAGAGGTTTTATGATTATTAAAGACAGCTAAGCAAATACATAATTTAACTTTTTCCATTATTTTAAATGCCTTTGACCATAAAAATACAGAATAATATATTTTAAAATATTGTACGATATTTTATAATATTTTTGTATGGCTCAAAATGTAAGCTTTTAAGCCATATTTTCGGACAGCCTGGGGCCGGCTATAAAGCTCGTTCTTTTATATTGTCACTATTCTATCTTTTATATAATTTGATTTGGTTGCAACTGGTGTGTTGTCAGAAATTGGTTTATTGAACTATTTATCGTTGCACACAAGATATTTTCCTATTTCTTTTTGGTTTTGCATATATGTACATTCAAAAACCTTTCCTTATTAAAAACTTTGAAGAAATATCTTACATTATTGAAATCAAATTATATATTGATGTAGGCCTGCCTTTCCATGCTCATAAAACGAATATAATTTTGCTGTTTTATAAGAATTTATTCATTGCCCTATGACATTCCCAGGAAGCTTAGTAGGAGATGCCGGTGTGGTCGCGGATCCATCCCAGGTAGTCGGTGACGCGGGTGTAGCCCGAGGGGCCGTTGTGGCAGCCCACGGAACCAAAAGTGATGACTCCGACAAGACGGGCGTTGTCGTGTGTAACCAGGGGGCCACCGGAGTCTCCACCACAAGAAGACTTTCCATCGGACATGCGGGTGCACATGTCAGTGCTGGCCACGGAACCGTACGACCTCTCGCACTCGCTGTTGCTAATGATCTGCACGTCCATGCACTGCAGCCAGTCGGCAAGGTCCCCGTTGTCCATGCCACCCCATCCGCAAGCGACGCACCAGGTGTCCTGGAAGCGCTCGTTCTCCTCGCTGAAGCTGGGCAGGGGGATCTTGTTGACCAGGTTGTTGAAGTCCACGTGGGGAGTGCGAATCAGACCGATGTCTCGGCCACCCTGGCTGGGCCAGTCGGGGTGGCTGATGAAGTTGTCGCGGCGCACGTTGTGGGAGAAGGCTCCGTTCCAGCCCCAGTTGGAGCCGTAGTGGATGTCCACGGAGTCGGTGGTCAGGCAGTGAGCGGCGGTTAGCACCCAGTTGTTGGCGATGATGGTGCCAGCTCCGACGGCAGCACCGTTGCTTCCATCAGTGCGGATCAGCAGACCGACGATGTAGGGAGCCTTGCCCTCGGGAGCGGGGTAGCCCAGGACAATGCGACCCTCCGGAGTCTCGTTGATTATCACCTGGGGCAGCAGGGAGGTGCGGTTGGCCGGAGTGGCAGCCACCAGGGCACACACCACGGATAGAGTTAGTAGAAACAGTTTCATGGCTGGGAAGAAACTTAGCTCTTAGGAAGTCTTTGGTTTGCTTTTATATCAGTGGCCATTCAATCGATAAGGTTTATCGACACTCCAAACCAAGTAGTTCCTTTTGATTTAAAATGATTTAAGAGAGGGCTTTCGAAGGCTTTTCTTGTCAGGTCAATTCAAATTTAAAAAAATATGGAAATCTTTAAAAGTTTATTTTTAAAAACCAATCATAAATAACGTGGGGCTCTCAGTGAGTGCACTTGATAGTGTTTTGTTTTAAACAAATGTTTCATTATACTTTTTTTTTTTAAATAGTATATCAACTCTTTACATTACTCCAACGAAAAAAATAATATATTTAGCAGCTCATTTCATTTATTTATATACATAATGTGCATTAGATATTTTTGAAATATATAGATTCGATATATCAATTTTGATACCAAAGGTCCCTTTATCCAGTTAGTAGTAGGCGACACCGGACTTCTCCCGGATCCAGTCCAAGTGATCGGTGACTCGGGTATAGCCAGAAGGTCCACTCTTGCAGGTCACGGAGGCAAAGGTGATTACTCCAACCTGCATGGGGTTGTCGTGTGTAACCAGGGGGCCACCGGAGTCTCCGCCGCACACCGATTTGCCGTCGGTCTGACGGGTGCACATGTCGGTGCTAGCCACACTACCATACGAGCGGGCGCATTCATCGTTGCTGATCACCTGCACGTCCATGCACTGCAACCATTTGGCTAGATTTCCGTCGGCCATTCCTCCCCAGCCACAGGCCACGCACCACCAGTTCTCGAAGCGCTGGCTCTGCTGACTGAATTTGGGGAGAGCCACCTTGTTGACCAGGTTGTTAAAGCTCACATAAGGGGTGCGGATCAAGCCAATGTCGTGGCCAGCGGTGTTCGGGTATCCGGGGTGCCGGAAAAAGTTCTCCTTCCTTACGTTGTGCTTGAACTGACCATCCCAGGCCCGGTTTGAGCCGTAGTTAATGTCCACGGAATCGGTGGTCAGGCAGTGGGCGGCGGTCAGGACCCAGGTGTTGGCAATAATGCTGCCACCACCGACGGCGGCTCCATTGCTGCCATCGGTGCGGAGCAGCAGGCCCACGATGTAGGGAGCCTTGCCCTCGTAGGCTGCGTATCCGTTCACAATGATGTCTTTGGGATCATCGTCCTTGGGGATACGAGTGCGATTTCTATTCCGATGAGCACAGGCTGCGGCCAGAAACAAAATTAACAAAAATAGTTTCATGTTCGTGAAGTAACTTGGATCTCTCTTGCTTAGTTTTCCGGGTTTTATAGTCGCAAATGTATCCAATTAAGTGCAGGGGATTCACTATGGATGTCATTAGTATTACAACTCCAGAAAGTTATCATTGACTTCCGTCAGCTAATGGGTAACGTCATTAGCTAAGACATACATTGAGATTCATAGATATATTTTAAGCCTCGTTTTAATTTTTCTTTGAATTTAATCCTCCTGAACTCTCTCCTAGATGCAACGTGGCTGTGATGCTTCTCACCGATATTGTGGTCGATGGCATTCCGGGCATCGATTGGACTCTGCATCTACCATTGATGCTGCACATCCTGTTCCTGGGACTAGACCACACCAGGATCATTGTGAGGGAGCACTGTAAGCAGTTGTGCGTCAACCTACTGATTGTCCTGGCGGAGCACAACGATCACCTGACGGTGGCCCGCATTCTGCTGAACAGTGAGACCAGCAAGCTGGATTTGGGACTAACGGTGCCGGCTCTTCCGGTCATCGACAACAATTTCACGGAGCTGCACCAACAGTTCGATAGCTACCTGCTTCACGTGAGTCCACAGGCGGCGGCCTATGCCCTGCAGCACAATCTCTCCAGCTCCACGATCATAGCGGCCCACTCGGGATCTGTGGTGGGGGCTGGTGCGAGCTCTAACCAGCAGAATCTGCCACAAACGCCGCAGAATCAGCAGCAGGGTGCGGCAGGTACACAGAGTGTACCGAGTACGACAACACCGCCAGGATTGACAGCCACGCCGGCGGCCCTGCAAATAAATCCGAACAATTCCGAGAACTCGGAGGTGCCTCTGATCCATCCCGATGAGCATGCTCCTCCCCAGCCCGGCCCTAGCATGCCCATTGCTCATGTGATCAAGAGTCTGCTGAAGTTCCTGGCCCAGGACACGTGCCAGCCGCTATGGAACTACGAGGACATCACGGCCAAGGTGTGGGCGGTGAAGTCGGCTGAGCAGCTAAGCTGCTTCCTCAAGCACATGGTCAAGGTGTTCGCGGATAGTTATCCACAGGCTCGCATTGCCGAGCGCTGGGCACAGACTGCCCTTCAGTTGGGACTGTCCTGCTCGTCGCGTCACTACGCCGGCCGTTGCCTGCAGATCTTCCGCGCCCTCAACGTACCCATCAACTCGAGGATGCTGTCGGACATACTCTCGCGACTGGTGGAAACAGTGGCCGAGCAGGGTGAGGATATGCAGGGATATGTCACGGAGCTACTGCTCACCTTGGAGGCCGCCGTGGACAGCTTGGACTCGGACTTCCGTCCCCTCGACGTGATGAAGGACATTTTCAAGAGCACGCCGAATCTGAACAACAAGGACGGTGGACCCAATTCCATACTGCCGGGCAAGAAGTCTCCTTCCGGCATGACCCCGCAGTCGTCAAACTACTCTATTCCCAGCCACGGAAGGAGCACCAGCTACTCGGTATCGTATTGCGGTAGGAAGGCCAACAACTCGCCCTGCGACAAGCAGGTAGAGCTGCGCAATCGATCCTCCGGCATCGATCTTGAGCGCAGTGTGGTTTGCAAGTTTGGCGTGGGTGGCGGTGGAGTTGGTGCCGGTTCGGCCCTGTCCCGTTCCCGCAGTGCCCAGAGCCTCAAGATGCTGGGCGACACGGCCACGCAGGACGACAAGATGACCATACTGGCACAGCTTTTCTGGCTGTCCGTTTCCTTGCTGGAATCGGATTACGAGCATGAGTTTATGCTGGCACTGCGTCTGCTGACCAGGGTGCTGCACCGCCTGCCACTGGATCGACCAGATGCCAGGGACAAGGTGGAGAAGCTGCAGCAGCAGCTCAAGTGGACTGCGTACCCTGGAGTGCATGCACTGCTCCTAAAGGTGGGTATTCGATGACTGAGGTTAGCTATAGATTCTTATTTTTTCTCTTTTATGTAATTTAGGGCTGCACCCACAGTGCCACCTATGAGCCAACGATCACCCTGCTCTCCCAGTTCGCCCCTTTGCTGACTCTGCCCGTCTGTGATCCCACCCAGAGCTGTGCCTTCCCCATGAACGTCATTGCCCTGTTGCCCTACATGCTGCTGCACTATGAGGATGCTAATGAGATTTGCATACGCAGTGCAGAGAATATTGCTCAGGTGTCCACGGAGCTGGGTGCTAAACTGGAGAACCTGGGCACTGTAATGACTTTGTACAGCCGAAAGACCTTCTGCAAGGAGTCCTTCCAATGGACCAAGTGTGTGGTCAAGTATTTGCATGACACCTACGCCCACATGGGTCTCCACATGGTGGCGTTCCTCATCGAGGTCTTGGAGAAGGGACCGCAGCAGGTGCAGGTGCCTGTGCTGAATGTGATCCACTGCATGCTGCACTATGTGGACTTGTCGGCGCCACAGGCTCAGACCATTAATGCGGACCTGCTGAGGGCCATTGGAAAGTACTTGGATGTAAGTTGAACTTCTATTTTTAGACTTTGGAGAGATACTTTCGATCACTTAATCATAAATCTGTCAGTCGAATGATAAGGATTGTGTTTGGTTTATTATGATAATTTCTTTGGCTTTAGGCAATCTGTGTTGATGGATTGAAATCTAATCTGGGGGGTCCGTGTCCCCCTTTTTTGATTATAATTATCTGTCATAAAATATTTATTAAAGTGGCAAAAGTAAGTGCAAAGTTAGTGGTGACAAAAGTGAGCTAAAGACAATATGATGAACAAGTTACCAAGGCGTTACACACCCAATTACACAGGCCGATAGCTTGTCTTGGCTTGAGTTATATATTTAGAAACAACTTCCTATCCTCCATGTAGTTAATCATTTTTTTAAACCCTTCTCTCTGTCCCCCCATAGACTGTGAACTGGAAGGACTCTCTGAAGATCCTCAAGCTTATTGTGACGCGCAGCTCATCGCTGCAGGTAGTGCCGCCCAGCGATGGCGGCAGCGCCGGCTTATCGTTCTCCTTCTATGGCGCATATCCGGATTCGGATATGTTCTGTAAAAAGGAACTGGCCGGTCGCACCATGGAATTCACTTTCGATGTCTCGCAAACACCATTGATTGGTCGTCGCATCTTGTTAAAGACAGAGGAACCGGCTGCCACCGGGGCCACCTCCACCACGGGCAGCTCCTCACTCAACTCCACACTGACGAACGCAACTACGGTGACGGTGGCGCCCAGTAGCGTGGCCCAGCAGCAGGTGAATGCCCAGCTGCAGCAGCAGCGGGCACACACCAATGTGGCGGCCATTGCAGCGGCCGCAGCAGCTGCCCAGCACCAGCAGCAGCATGCCATCGGAGCCGGTAACAGTGTGGTGGGAACACCCAACTCGCCAAGAAGGAGTGCCAGCCTGTCGCCGGCGGACACGGTGCCGCTGAGTGGATGGAAGCGACCCTGGATGTCGCAGTGTCGTGTGCGTGAGTGCCTGGTCAATCTGCTGACCACCTGCGGGCAGCGCGTGGGCCTGCCCAAGTCGCCATCGGTAAGTGATTCAGAGGAGGAGGATCCTTCACGCCGGCCGCTTGTACATAGCCAGGTGCATGCCTTAGGCTCCCCTAGAGCTCCTCCCCTCTTCTTCTCATGCATTTGCAATTATTTACCTCTAACTCTTTTTCTTTCATGTAAACAATATCAAAACCAAATACCAAAACCAAATCCAATACCAAAACAAAAAAAACTAACACGCATTATCATCATTAACCAATCCGAATCCGAATCCGATACCAAAATCGAAACATATCTAGGACGATTTCATAAACTCAATTTGCTCAAAGGTAAAGGACACGTTTCTATGTGCCGCGTCTCTAGTTTTGCTTTTGTGTGATCTTAAGGTTCTTTCGCATGTGGTAGTAGCTTTTCTGGAAGAGATTTTGCATCATTTTGAATTTGATTATAACAAAAAAGTTCAATATTAAATATTGATATTTAAAATGATTAGTTTGTTTGATTTGTTTTATTCTATAGTTTCTTTTTTATGAAAGATTTTTTATTTGTTCCTCCGTTTCTGCTTGTCCTGCTTTTCATTCCATTCTTTCCAGCCGCCATTTTGCTTTCTAATGTCATTGTTCCGTTTGCATTTTGCGCATGTTATTTGTTTCAAACTGTACTTCTTTTTTTTGTGTTTATACTCCTTATATTTAAAACAAAACAAAAAACAACACATTTAGTCGTTGAGCACGTCACTACTAACCGGATCGATTGCGACCAGACAAAGCGTAAGCTTTATCTCTATTACTCTTTCTCTATATTAATCTGAGTGTTTTGGAAACTAATTAAAGAATCGCTGACTAATGTGTATTTGTGCACCTTCAGGTCATCTTCAGCCAGTCTTCGGACCTGATGGAGCGCCAATCCTCGGCCGCCTCTTCCACGGAAGAGACCTCGGGTCCTCAGGGCGACCTGAGCAGTGGTTCCAGGCGCGACGATGGCCAGCCCGATTTCACCGTCTTCAAGGACTTTGACTTTTTGGAGTACGAGGATAGTATTGCCGGCGAGTCCACGGATAACTTCAATTGGGGCGTGCGTCGTCATCAGCTCTTCGAGGGCGATGAGGATCGCTTGAACTGCGGCAGTGGCATCGGTGGCTCCATCAAGGGTGGACACTCGTCTGCTTTGGAGGACAGCTTCAGTGATAAGACGCCTATTTTGAGTAAGCGCAAGAGACAGACTGCCGACGACTCCTCCGATGAGGAGGCAGAGTCTGAGTCGCCCTTGGATGAGGACCATCGTCAGTCGTTCCTCAAGTCTGGCTACAGTGCAGTGCCACCCACGTCGCTGAGTTTGAGAGAGCGACGGCGTCGCAACTCAGTCTCCAGGAGCGACACCAGTGGCTCCAGTGCCGGCGACTTGGGTGATATCACCCCTTGCAACGCCTCGCCGCATCTGCCGGGCATTATACGTTTTGGTGCCGCCATTCGGGACGAGGCCGAGGAGAACTGGCGCCGTCAGCTGCAGGCCATGTTGGTCAACCAGCCGTCGGCTCACACCTCGGAGCTGCTGCAGCAGCTGTACCGCCTAATCAGGGAGCTGACCTTCAAGACCATCAGCATTTCCAAGGAGGCCAAGAAGTTCTTTACCGGCATCGGGTCCCAGCTTGGCAATCGGATCTCTCTCTTTACGGATTTGCTCAGCTCACGGGCGGATCCACCGCAGGTGTGGTGCAGCGAGCTGCAGGCCACCACGCCCAAGCTCTTTGAGACGCTGCGCTTCAATGTGCTGGAGGTGCAGGAGCATCTGGAGACCTTTTTTGATCGCAAGGATCAGGTTTTAGATGTGAGTTGGGAATTTTTACAAAAGTTTTAGAATAAATAAACTCATTTTTCGGAGTTTCTAGTGCTTGGATGCCGTGAAGACCAGCTGCAAGCTATCGCTCTTCAACGAGGCGGATGTGGCTGCCTCGGGCCTGGAGCTGCCCACCTCCTCGTCCAGCATAGCCTACATGCCCTTCGACCCGGCCTCCACCGAGGTGGTCCTCGACTTGGGTCGCTCCCTGTACAAGCTGATGTTCCAGCTGCTTCTCCTCATAGAGTCCAATCACAAGATATCCTCGAATGTGGTGAATCACTTCCGTATCAACGAAGACGTGAGTGTAGAGAGTTTCCAATGGCATTTCTTGGCCTAAATACTCTTTTTTTTTACAGATGAATGACATATCCAATCTCTATGCCCTGGTTCGCGATGCTTTGGTGCGTTACACCAGCGAGGCCGAGCTGGATTGCCTGGAATCCTCCACCTCGACGGAGGGTGAGCACACGCCCACACCTTCGCCGGGATTGCCCATGAGTCAGGAGGAGTTTGAGGCTGCTTTGAATGAGCATATCGATCTGCAGCGCTGGCCCAGCGCCATTGCCCATGTGCGTCAGTATAGACGGGTGTCGACGCTGAATGCTGCCGGCGATCAGAATCTGACCATATTCAGTTATAGCAGCCTGGACAATCGCCAGAAGTGGGACGAGATGACGGTGATACTCAATGCATATGCCCATGGAATTATGAAGGATCGAACAGGTAAGTCTTGGCATTCATAGGAAAGCCTTCCGACTTCAAATTTCCCTCTTCTCTCTTCTCCCTCAGCAGAAGCCTTCATTGCTTCCAAATCCGACTCGGAGCTGTTTGAGATCTATGCCATTCTCTCGGAGAACCTCTATCACGTGTCCAGCGCCTTGACCAACATGGAGATCAGCATGAAGAGCTATTCGGCGGCCAGCGCCTCGGGCCACGTGCATCATCGCAGCGAACAGGATATTGTGACAAATCTTTAGGCTTTAAGTGCTTAGGCTAAGGCTCTCTTTTATATGTAATCCGCTAGCAAGTAAGCTGCATACATCCTAGACACTACCGTGTGCGTAAGCGATCATTATTAACTACCATATGTATGTACGAACAAATGTGAGTAATTATGCAAATATATATATATTTATCAATGAAAAGGCACAGCCTGGTTCGCTTCAAGAGATGTTTCCCTTTTGGTAATCAAAAGAGTGGCACATTTATTTTATTTGAGGTGGCAAAAACCACTGACTGTTGGTTAAAAACAAAACATTTATTAATTATTAAGTATTTACATTTAAAACAAGCCATCATTCGGACCTCCGCCTTAAACTAAGGACGATTCGAACCCAATCGCCAGCTGCCAGAGCTAGGCGAAAAGGTTCTTGAGCGCATTTCGTTGCTGTCGATTGTACTGGGCCAGCAGCTGCTTGGTGCTGTTCAGTTCGTTGAGGATCTGCTTGTTCTCCGGTAGGAGACTGTGCGCCTTCTTCAGATCGTTGATGGCCTCCTCGTAGTTGCGCAGCCCTCGCTGGGCCTGACCGCGTCGATAGAACGCCTTGCTGCAGTTGGGATCCAGGCGTATGGCCTCTGAGCAATCATATTTGGCGCTCAGATAGTTGCCCAGCTTTAGGTCCACGGCCGCCGCATTGATGTTGTTCACCACCGAGAAGGCGTCGATCTTGAGAAGATCCTCGTCGACTAGGTGCTTCTTGAAGTGGTTGAGCTGCTGCCAGCCGAACTGTTTGCTCAGGTATTGATAGTAGCGGTTCGCCTTGCGGTACTTGGCGCGGGCCTCGTGATAGCGTCCGAGCTGATAGAAGTGATTGCCCGATTGGCGAATGCCCGTAAGCAGCTCCACAGCCGCCTCCGACTGGAAGTGGGTCAATAACAAAGACTATAATTAACCAGAAGCCTATTACAAAACGAGACCCCGACTCACTGTAAACTTGTCAAACTTTCGCGTCCAGTCTTGCGGGTAGGGTGGCAGCTTGTCCGCCGTCTCGTCACTGCACTCGAGGCCCCAGTCCTCGCCTGGGGCCAGCTCGCCGCAGTCTCGTATCACGATCTCCGCCGTGGGATCGCCCTCATCGTTGCAGTTTTGTTCCATCTCGGCTACGATTGCCAGGCCGCGCAGCACACGACCCACAACTACATTGATTCCATTCAGATTTTCGCATCCCACGGCCGTAATGAAGAACTGTGAGTTGTTGGAGTTGGGTTTGCCATAGTTGGCCATGCTGACCGCGCCCTCCTCGTTGTGCTGTGCGGGATACAGGTTTCTCTCACTGTTACATCACGGGTCTAATTAATGAATTAAGCGTTTGACTTCTACCAACCGTAAGCTCAAAGTTCTCGTCCTCGAAAACCGGACCGTAAATGCTCTCACCGCTGGTGCCATCGTTTTGGACCACATCCCCGCTCTGGACGGCGAACAACCGCTTGATCCTGTGGAAGCGGTTGCCCTTGTAGTGAAGCGGCTGCCCCATCTGGCCTACGCCGCACTCGCCCGTGCAGAGGGCGCGGAAATTTTCCGCTGTCTTCGGCACAACATCCTTGCGCAGTTCAATTATCATGCGTCCCGCTGCGAAGAGAGACAAAACAAGTAAGGATGTGGCACCCAATCAGCAGTTGGTATGGCGATGCTGTCGGGCTCCAGCCAGTAGGCGAAGATTCAACCACTCACCGTCCTCCTTCCCAATGTCGAGGTCCAGGTAGACAATGGGATTTGTCGCCTTCACCGGCTGCAGCAGCTTGCGTTGATCCATGGTTAGCCTTGCCGGGCGGGCCTATGACTTTTCACTGCCCGCCAACTACAGTGCGTAGACGGAAGGGTTCATTTCTCATTAGCCGTTTTATTTTTCCGAATCGAACCAGAAATTGTTTACCTTAAATTGGTGCAGTATGACCGTTTGTGTGAAGTGGGTAAAATCCCCAAGGCGACACTCAATCGGAGCTGGCATTCTGGATATTAATCTAAAATGGGCATATATCAAGTCTTTTTAAGGTCAAAACTTTTAAAAAAGTATCTAATGGAGTCGTCGAAGATTTAATTTTTGCAGAGTTTTTCTTATTTTATTTACAATATTTTATTAAATATTAATTAATTTATTAAAAAAGTGCCATAAGTGCTATAGCGGCGCTAGTGTGCAAGTGTCAAAAACTTTTACATTTTGAAATTGTAAATAACGGAAATATATATTTCAACAACTAGTAAAGTTTTTGGAAAAATTGTTAAATGTATTTAAATGTAGGAAAAATAACACATAAAAAAAAAAAAACAAAAAATAGTTTTTAAGGGTCCATTCTGGTTAGTTGAAAAAAAAATCGATTTTTTTTTTGCATTTTTCGATAGCTTTAAGTGTGTAGAATATCATACTAAAAGATCAAATCGAAATACGTAATAGTTTAAAAGTTATGAGCCTCCGAACCGGCCGACTCAAAGCAGCTACAGAGCAAACATAAAACTTTAAACGCGTTTTCTGGAAAACTACATTTTTCGGACTGGCGACCATAATATCTCAGTCAATTTTTAACGAATCTTAATGATTTTTTTTTTTAAATACGCGTAATTAACGTGTCCATGGAATAGGCTACAATTATATTGATAGCTTAAACATTGGATTTTTACTCAACAAAAAAGTAAGGAAATTTTTCAAAAAAACGAAAAAAAATTTTTGAGGCGCCGCCATTTTCTTATTTTTTATTCAATTTTAAAAAAAGTAGCCTATTCCATAACCACATTCATACAAAACAAGAACATATTTGAATTTTTTGTTTCAGTCGATTTTTACGTCCTGCAGGATGGTCGCCAGAGGGGTGCCTTTTTTGGGCATGGGCTTACGTCGCCCTGTGTCCTGCTTCAGGACATGCTCTAAAAATTTTTGAAAATTTTGCTAAATAATCTTTAAACTATGATAAATATATGTGACAAGTTTGAACTTTCTATGTCTTTTCGTTTGTCCACAACAAATTTCTGAAAATGGCCTATTTTTTGGCCCAACTAACCAGAATTGACCCTTAATAGAATCACTTTTTTATTTCAAAAGATATTTCGACTATAACTTTTAGATAAATGTAATTTGTAATTATTTAAAAGATATTTAAACTATACATTTAAAACAAAATAAAATAAATTGTAGTTCTAGCGATATTGATAATTGTAAATTCGTTTTTATGAAACAGCGGAAATCAGAATCTGTCTGATTTTAGGGAAAGATACCATGTTTAATTGAAGATTATAAACTAAGATTTTGGGATTCTTTTTATATATATATATATATTTTTTTGCAATTTTAAAATGTATGTATTAGTTAAAGAAATATCTGTTTGTATTTTTGTATAGCCTATTTGTTTATCTGCGGAAATGTTGGCAGCTGGTCGTTAGAATTTCTAAAGGTAACACCAAGTTTCGTTTTCATATGATGGTTAGGGTTATGATATCATAATGAATTGCAGTTTGGATAAATAATTAAAATTTTAAATTAAAAAATCTAGAAAAATACAGCGACATATATTTTTTAAATGTCTTAATTCATAAAAACTAGTAATACTTACCAAAATGTCCTGTAAAGGAGCACAAATATGTGGTTCTTAAAAATATATATATGTTTAGTCTTAAGATAAGAGTTAGCCAAATTTTTTATTTTTAAGCAAATGTATGTATTTATATCCTCATATATCTTTAAATCTCAATAAAAACACAAATAATATACCTGAAGCCGTGGCTTTAATATCCTGTGAGTATCCCAACACTCTTCCCTACGAAGTTTAATTTCACGATTAGGAGGCTCCTTCAGGTTTTGGGGCATAGCTGCTCCTTCGATGAGTTCTAAATTTTTAATGATTTAAAGACACGCCCCTCCAATTTCGATAATTATTTGTGTCCCCTATCGAGTTGCACAATAACCACAACTTATAGCAAATTATTTCAGGTGAACCGTATAATTTGTAGGCGACTAATTGAGACCCGAAAAGCTATTGCGAATGCCATAAAAGTGTGTGGTCATCAGGGTCCCAACAAGCAGTCTTTGATAAATCCTTAAGGAATGCAGGACCTACTGGATCAGGAGCTCGAGCGGATCGACAAGCTGCCCAAATTGGGCCTTCAGTGGGTGGAGTACAGTGCCTATGCGCTGGGCGTTAATATTGCGCCAAGGAAGCGCAGCTCCAAGTATTGCAGATTGTAAGATTTCTTGTATATTTCTCATTGGATTTGTAGATAAATCTCCTTTTCATATAGAACCCGTGTTGTGGTGGTGATAGTTAACCTGAGCATCATCTACAGTCTCGTGGCTTTCATCATGGAAAATTACCACGTCTCCTTTGAGACATACGTGGAGGTTTGTTATGGTTTTTTAATTATATGATGAAACATTATCCTTGAACTCTCTTTTAGGCCGTGCTGCTTACCTTTCAACTGAGCGTTGGTGTGGTCAAGATGTTTCACTTTCAGAGCTTTGTGGAATCTTGCTCCCAGTTGGTTTACTCTACGGAGTCAGGAGAGGTTCTAAAATCCCTGGGACTCTTTGATTTGGGTAAGAATTCATACTACTTTTAAATTATGTTTCTGTTTTATGAGTGTTTTTTTATTAGATTTGCCGAAAAAACAGGACCTCCTTAAGTCATTACGCCTCATACTGCTCAACAACTGGGTGATTATTGATCGTCAGGTGATGTTCTTCTTCAAGATCGTCACCATGCCTGTGCTATATTACACCCTGCGACCCTATTTTCAATATATATTTGATTGCTATATTGTCAAGGATACGTGTGAGATGACATTGAGTAAGTCCCAGAAAAAACTCTAAGCTTGAATTATTTTAAAATGAATTAATAATTTAAAGCCTATCCTGCCATCGTTCCCTATGTTCAGCTGGGAAAGTATGAGTTTCCCTCTTATGTTATTCGCTTTTTTCTGCTACAATCTGGTCCAGTTTGGTGCTTTTTTGGTAGGTCCTTAAATAAATTAAAATGGAACATCTAATTAAAGACTTATATCCATTAGCTGTTTTTGGTTTCAACAGCCTCTTTGTGGTTCTCACCGGGTATGAGTCAGGTCTCATCAAGGTTTTGCGTTTCCTGGTTCAAAACTCCACCTCAGATGTGCTGGTTCCCAAGGAGCAGAGAGTTAAGTACCTACGCTGTTGCGTGAGGCTATTTTCCAGGATATCAAGGTAGGTTTTTGTAAGATAAAGGAAACTCCTTTAAATTTTTCCTTTTTTAGTCACCATAACCAAGTGGAAAATGTCTTTAAGTACATCATCCTGGTTCAGTGCTCAGTCAGTAGCATTCTAATATGCATGCTTCTCTACAAGATCAGCACAGTTTTGGTAAGTTCAGAAATAAATACTTTAAATGTAAGAATATATTTATATTATATTCTTTTTTCCAGGAAGTGGGCTGGGTGTGGATGGGCATGATTATGGTTTACTTTGTCACCATTGCTCTGGAGATCAGCTTGTACAACGTGAGTGCCCAAAAGGTGGAGACCCAGGTAAGTTTTTACCTCTTCTGCTTAATTTTCTCTTTAAGAATATATGGGTTTTCAGAGTGAACTACTTTTCCAAGACTGGTACAACTGTAGCTGGTATAATGAGTCCAGGGAATTCAAGTTTATGATCAAAATGATGCTGCTCTTTACCCGCAAAACCTTTGTCTTGAGTGTTGGGGGTTTTACCAATCTCTCCCACAAGTTTCTGGTTCAGGTAATGTTTTTAAAAATAACTAAAGTAAGGCTTACCCAACCTTTCCTCCTTGTGTAATAATAGGTCTTTCGCCTGAGCGCCAACTTCTTTTTGCTGCTGCGAAACATGAACAACAAATAGGTGGTTTTTTACAAAATGACAACGTTGGAAAAGTTATATTTTGAAGGGAAACTCTTTAAGCGACTTACACACAAAGATACATGGTAATTGTAATTGGCACATTAAACGTAGATGACAAATATGTTAAAGTATAAAAGTACAGAATAGATTTCAGGTGGAGCTATGGCAGAGATATGCGATTGGTTTATCGAATTACATTGGAGTACAAGGTGTCGTCGTGGCTCTTTAACATATAATACAGTCCATGGCTGGTGGCTTGAAACTAACTGGAAAATCTCAGTTGGCAGTTGAATCGTTATAGTATCATTTATATGGCATTCTTCTGGAGGCGAACAGCGATTATGTTGCTCGGGCTTTTAGTTTTCTTCTTTCGGGGGGGAACCTTGTCTTGTCACTAAACAGAATATTTCGGCTAAGGCACTAAAATTACATAATTTCATTCAACGGCTACGTGCTATCATAAATCTGATTTGTTCGTCTCGTTCTCGTTCTCGTACTTAGTGTTAATTGAAGTAGTTGTTATTGGTTCCGCTTTCGCTTGCGCTTCCACTTCCGGATCCCTACGGTTCCAGGCGATTGCGACTGAAGCACTTGTCCGGCAGGGACTTGGAAATGATACCAATATTGTTCACCTCGTTGGAGAGCTCCTTCAGCTCGGCATCGTACTTGTCGATCAGATTCTTCTGGATCGTGCGCTGATCCCTGTACTTTTCGATGCGACCCGTCAGATTGACGCGATTGATCTCATCCTCAACTGTGGCCAGGCGGTTCTCTGGGGGATTAGCTATTAGTTAGAAACCAATCCTTACAAAACAAAGAAAATTCTTTGTAACTTACCCAATTTATCCAAATCATCTGTGTTGATGTCCTTCAGATTCTCCAGCTCATCCTTGATGGCCGCCAGCTCGGTGTTAGCCTTCTCAATCTGCTTCTGTGCATCTTCTGTGTCGGCTCGGGCCCTACCCACCTTTCGCTTGGCATCGTCCACCAGATTGTCGTCCTTGGTGGAGCTCTCCTCCAGCTTGAAGATGTCCATTTCGGTGAGCTTCACCCGGTGGTTGAGTTGATCGGCCTCATCGCGCAGGTTTCTGGCCGCCACCTTGGTCTCATTGGCTCTGCGGCGTATAAGCTCGGCATCCTACCAAGAAAAAGGTTTGTAGAGGATCCAGAAATACCCAAAATAGAGAAACCCACCTTGGACGCCTGCTCGGCGTACTTCATTTGCGCCTCCTGGGCATTCTTCTTGGCCTCGTTGGCATTCTTATTGGCTCCAGCCAGAGCATCCTCCGCCTGTCCAATCAGACTCTCCGCATTCTGGATCTCCTTCTCGATGTTGGGCACGGTCTGCAGGGCCTGGGCGGCAGTTTCCGAGGACCGCTGAACCTCCGACTGGAAGCCTGCCAGCTTGTTGTAGGTATTGTTGGCCTCCTTGAGGGTATTGTCACCCTGCTCCACCGCCTTGGTGGCCTTGTCATGGGCGGCCTTGGCCCGCTCCAGCAGCTCAATGTCCTCCCGCTGTTGCTGGTCGGCTCTGGCAAGGAAATGGGTATGTTAAGCAAGGACATTAAGGGGGAAACTAAGGAGAACTCACCTCTTGAGCAGCGTTTCCGTTAGCTCGCGCTCGGTTTCGAAATCGGCAAAGATCTCACCATTGTTGTTGGAGAGCTCGTTGATCTGCTTGAGCAGCTCGTCCGCCCGCTCGTTGGCCTGCGCAGCCTCCTTCTTCAGCTGGTTGATGTCGATGTCCGGCTGCGTCTGGCGGTTTACGTCGTTCAGCAGGGTCAGGGCGTTGTCGTACACCTCGTTGGCCTTGCGCAGTGCCTCCTTGGAGGTCTGGGCCACAATGCCCACCTGCTGCTTCACCTGGCTCAGCTCCAGGCCGACTTCGGAGCGCAGCTCTACGGCAATCTTCTGCTGCAGATCGATGGCACTCTTGGCCAGCTGATGGGCCTTCTCCACCGCATCCTTGGCATCCTTGGCGTTCTTCAGGTCAAACTGAGCCTCCGACTCTAGTTTGTCGGCCAGGGCACGTGCCTCGCGCGATATGTCCGAGATCTGCTCCGACTGCTGGCCAAACTCCACGGACTTCTCCTTGGCACGGGCCAGGGCCTGGGCTCCCTCGTCGTTGAGCAGATCAAGGGCATCCTGCAGCTCCTTCTTGGCGTTCTCGGTGATCTGGTTGAGGATGGTGTAGTTGTGGCGCGCCTTGTCGATTTCGTCATTGGCCTCATCCTGCAGCTTGTCCGCACTCTGCAGGTGCTCCCGGACGCTGTTCAGCTTCTTGTGCAGATCGGCGATTACCTCTACGTAGGTCTGGCCGCCTTCGCCGGAGTTGTCGTTAGCGTCCTGAGCCAGCACGGCCACCTTCTCCTGAACGGCCTTTAGCTTGGCCTCGAACTCCTCGTCGTTGGTCACTGGGGTGCGAGCGATCTCGTCAAGGGTTTGGCTAAGATTGGCCAGCTTGGCGCGATGCAAATCGGCGGCATCCTGGACGAGGTTGTAGCAATCGGGGCAGTCGATGCAACCACGGTGGCGATCGTACTTGTTCTCCTTGCACCGATCGCAGCGGCGTCCCTCGACGTTGTCATTGCAAGGACACTGACCGTTCTGGTCGCACTGGAAGCCCTTGGAGCCGCTCTCGTCGCACTCGCATGGCTTGCAGCCCTCGGCGGAGAAGCCGTAGAAGTAGTTGGCGCACTGGTCACACCGCTGGCCCACCACGCCGGGGCGGCAGTGGCACTGGCCGGTGTAGCGGTCACAGGTGGCGTTGTAGCTGCCCACCGGATCGCACAGGCAGTTCTCGCATCCGTTTCCTGACCGGATATTGAAGTATCCCGGCTGGCACTCACCGCAGTCCCTGCCGATCACATTGGGTTTGCATTGGCACTGACCAGTCACCTGGTCGCAGCGCGTGATGCTCTGCTCGTCCTGCTCCGTACCAGCCTCGTAGCAGCTGCAGCGATCGCAGCGTCCGTGGGGCAGGGCCAAAGGATCACCAAAGTGTCCGGGCAGACACTGGTCGCAGTGTTCGCCGGCCGTGTTGTGGATGCACTTGAGACACTCGCCCGTCGTCCGGTTGCAGTTGCCCACAGCATTGGGATCCACGTTTCCGTTGCAGTCGCAGCTGGTGCAGGTCTGCACGGAGCCTAGGAGTCCGGTGGGATCCCCAAAGAAGCCGTCGCTGCACTGCTCGCATCGGGAGCCAAAGTAGCCCACAGGGCACTCCGTGCAGATGACCGTATCGCCGTTGATCTGCAGGCAGGCGCCATCGTTGGGACAAGGACACCGCTTGCAGTCGTTGGGAGTGCCTCCCAAGGCGTTGCCGTAGAAGCCCTTGGCGCACTGGTCGCAGTTGTCGCCATGGGTGTTGTGCTGGCAGATGCAGCGGCCCGTCTCCGAGTCACAGATGTCCGCATGGCCGTGGCAGTCGCAGGGGATGCAGGGCATGAAGGGACCGCCGCGGGCGGGACTGTGCCTGTAGCCGGGAGCACACGACTCACAGAACTGGCCTAGGTAGCCCTCCGGGCAGGTGCACTGCTCGATCCAGGTGGCCGGGTGCCCGGCAGCGCCGCGATGCGCCGTCTGCAGCTCCACATCGTCGAGAATGGCCTCTCCCTGCACCGAGTAGGTGGCCCGGATCTTAATGGCCGTCAGATTGGACAGGATTGAGAGGAAGCCGCGGGCAGACTGGCTTGGCTGCCACTGGTAGTCGTGGTGCTCGTGCAGCCGGAATGTGTACTCCTTAACACCCTGATCCGGTATACCGTTGCCTTGAGCAAAGATCGGCAGCGAGATGCGGCTGCCTGCGCCCTCTAAGATCACATCGCTGGCACTGGTGCTGGCCACTTGGCCCACCAGCTGTAGCTTGAACTTCAGATCTCGGTTGTAGGAAGCTCGCTGATCCCCAAGGAAGCGATCCGGCGCCTGGAAGTACACGTGCTCGTTGCCCTGGGCCGTGGTGCCAATGCTGCGACTGTACTGATTGTACTTGATGTCCACCTCGCGCTGGTTCAGATCGATGGCCGTCCAGCGCTCCTTGAACTTGTTGAAGTTGGAGGCGACCGAGACGATGGAGTAGCCGGGTGCCGTCTGGCACTCGGAGGTGTGGCCATAACAGAAGCAGGGTGTGCAGCCAAAGCGATTGATTTTGTCCAGATTGAAGAAGCCAGGTTTGCATCTGGATGGAGATTCAGGATTAGAGAGGGTTCTAGGGAGTATCCTTTAAAAAGATTAATTACTCGTTGCAGCGCCTGCCCTCCACGTTCTCCTTACAGTAGCAGATGCCACTCTCGGCATCGCAGGCGGGCGTGTTCTCATGGGATCCGCGACCATCGCAGCCGCAGGGTTGGCATCCATGGGGTCCGAACTGGTAGTAGTTGTTGTCGCAGCGATCACACTTGTCGCCGGTGACGCCTGGCTTGCACTGGCACTTGCCGTGGCTGTTGCATTGCAGCGACCGAGAGCCCACAGGATCGCAGGCGCAGTTGATGCAGTATCCGTCGTCGCGCATGTAGAAGTTCTCCTTGCAGCGCTCACAGTTGGGTCCATCTCGGTTCTCCCGGCAGTCCAGGCAGTGACCGCCGTGTCCCGTCAGGTTGAAGAGATGGGCGTCGAAGAAGCACTTGTCCGCCAGGCCATTGCAGTTGCAAGCTAAGGGAGAGGAATGTTTCTTAATAAGAATATCCTTTGGATGTCGGGAGGCTTAATGTACAGTTAACTAGGTACCATAGAGGCACTCCCGGCCCTATGAGATTCGTTTCGAGGCTGTAGTCATTGGACCAGGCCTGGACGTAGGCCAAAGGAAAGGCCAGAAAGAAGACCGCGGACGAGAAAGGCACAAACATGACTGATGTGATGGTCATCTTCCGCTTAGCTAACTCTAGCTAACGGCAAACTGGTCTGTCCTTATAAGGAAATTCCACACAGGGGAGTACAGTGACCACCAGAGAGTTCGAATTGGTATAGATTATTAAGTTAATATATCACGAGCTCATTTACAGCACGTCCCACTGTGGCAACCTGTTTTCCCGCAGATGATGGATGTTGCACTGCTCCTACCTTTGCACTCGTTGACTTCCGTTGAGGTGGCCCTCTTCCATTTGACGTCGTTGTAGAGCGGCAGGCAGCGGTCACAGTCGGGTCCGTCAGTGTTGTGACGGCACTCGCAGACGAGGGTCCGTTCCCCATGCATTCCCGTGCTGGCGACGCACTTGCTCGCATGACCGTTGCACTTGCAGCGCGCTCCCACGGCTATGTCGGAGATGGCATAGAAGTACGACTTGAGCACCTGGGCATCGCCGAAGAGTTCGTCACCGAAGGTGTTCAGGCGGTCCAGGGTAATGCGAATATCGGTGGCCGTGACCCAGTCCTGCAGCTCCAGGCTGTGCTCGAAGTTGATGCCACTGGGGCGACCCTCCAGCGTGGAGAAGGCAATCTCGCCGTCTCTCAGCGGGGAGATATCACTGTACTCGCTGGTGCACAGAGCATGGGCCTCGCCCTCGCCCTTGCGAATGGCCCGGGAGTCGGGCAGGAAGTAGGTGTCTCGACAGGTGGCACTGTAGAACTGGTACGGGATCCAGGGTCCATTTTCCGTGGTCCTCTTGTAGATAGTAAAGGACTCGGGACGTGGCGAGCGGAACAGTATTCTCACATATGTGATATCGTAGGATTTTCCTAGAGTTTAAAATAATATTTTAATATATATTAATACTTAGCATTGAGTTGTTAAATTTACTTACTTAGGTGAATGGTCAGATTCACATAGTTCGGATGCTGAATGCCCTCGAACATGGTCTCCGACTGCCACCAGGTGGGATTCTGGGGATCGTGCAAGTCCGTCAGGAACGAGGGATTGTGATCCTGGTATCTGTAAAGGAGTAGTTAAATTTTGAAGGCGAATTTCTTTAGGTCTTCAAGATTTACTCACTTGCAGAACTCGCAGTTTTTGTGATTTTGATTCATGGTTTGTATGCAAAAGTGATTGTCCTGCTGCTCACCGCAAGTATTTGTTGACTGAATTTGCAGTTGATAGGCAGCATTAATGAACTCGGGCAAGCATTTCTATTAAAGAATTACAACAAAAGGATAATAAATATTTGTAAAGAATTTTAACAAAATTTATTAATATTAGTTTATGTTTGGAGAAGCATTTAAAGGTAAATCTATATTTGGGGCCATATTTCAAACTCATCTTCGAAACTCACAGTACATAGTAATGTTTATTTATCTTCAACACTTATTTGCTTATTTTTCTGCTGACAAAATGTAATGGGCAAGCACTCATGCCGTAAATTAATGGTTCTCACAACTCCAGCTAATTTTTTCCTATTCCCCGAACTGTCGCTTTATTGCTCAATTAGTTTGTATCTGCCTCTCGAATTGAACGAAGCTGAAGCTAATTTAAATTCGTCTCAATTGGTTTGTGGACAAACAATCGGGGTGATGAGTGCTCCACCTCCTCCACCTCCTCCTCCTCCTCCTTACCTGCGGTCTGCCATATGGATCGTAGCATTCCAGGGCCGGCATAAAGGTAGTGCCGCGCAGCTCATGGCCTCCGGCAGAGTTAATGGGCGGCCGCTGGGCGCCTTGGACAGGGGTGGACCAGGTGCAGCTGGCGATCAGAACGCCGGCGAGCAGCAGGCGCGCCGTTGAGGAGCCACTGGGGCTCCACCGGCTGCGCTTCATTGTTTCGGCTTTGGTTGGTGGGAATCCGGTGAGCACGGGCTTATTGGCTACAGGTAGATGGCACTGGGATGCGGAACTGTGCTCCGGAGTGACGGTAGATCTTCTAGGTGGGTTGCTGTCTTGGTTTTTGCCCGGACTTGCTTCAATTCATAACGAAGAATCTTTCCTATTGGTGGTGCCTGAGCGACTTCATATGCTGGAAGAAACCGTGAAAATGTATGTTAAATTAAGTTAAATTATTCTGAGAGATGATGGAATGGTTTTTTATTTGAATGAGTGATAATTTTAAATATTAAAAAATCAATCAAAGAGGTTTATTAAGTCATTTAATTTGTCAAAAAAAGCCAAGAACCTCATAAAAATGTATGAACAAACTAAAATAATAACACTAATATGTGACTTTATATTACACGATTCTAGTTCTTTTAGTTTTGTGAATCAAAAACAGATTAGAATCACATCCATGAGTCCGAAAGCAACGCCCGAACATGTGTGCCACACATTGTGGGCGATGGAGAGGAAGAGCAATTTTTAATTAGTTCGCCGGGCAAATGCCTCAAAAAATAAACTTTACTGGCCCCGGCCAGTTCAAGCAATGAGTACATTCGGTTTTTTGTTTTTTTTTTTTTTTGGGTAAACAAAACGAAGGCAAAAACTGCAAATGAAAATTTCAAACAACCAGTAGAGAGACATAAATAAAGTCTCGCTGGAAATGAGCTCCGCCAGAAAGTGTATAATGTGTGTGTACATACAATGTGTATTCGAGAACTTGAAGTAATTCCATGCGATGATTTCATCTATTCCGCTATGCTAGTTCTCATTTTTCGCTAGCTGCAATTATTACTAATAATAATGAGGCTCGGGAAGTCCTAGTATATGTATGTACATTGCTGCGTTTTCACTTGTTGCAGTGAGATGTAGCCAAGGTTGGATTCATTTAGGATCTGCCTAGTCTTGAGATCTCAAATCTCGTTCTTTTTTATGAATTTAGCTGAGCAGAGAGACACTAATTAGCAAATATTTGCAACAGAACTAGCTGGAAGATGATATCACTTCTTAAGTAAGGAATACCTTTTGAAAATAGCTTATACCGCGAGGTATTTCAGTTTTTTGTTCAGAGATTAGCCTTGAAAATAAGAGAAAAGCTCTATAAATATATTATAGCACTCTAAAAAGTAAAGAATTGTTTAAAATTTATGTAAAATAATTTTAAGCAAGAGAAAACCAAGCTGTCATTATATTTCCATCTTGTCAGCTGAGAAACATCCTCGGAAAACCATATAAAACTGGCTCTTCCCTCTGGATAATTCCAGTTCTCGTGGGCTTGGATGGAGGGAATGGGAGATAGAGCTTCAGAAGACAAACTCCTATGGAATTTCATTCACTGCTGTTATTCCCGATGGGAGCTCAAATTTAAATTCCTGGAAGGGAGAGGCTGCCGTTCTCGTTCTATTCCAAAAGCTATATCAGCACGACACGAAATCACAGTCCCGGATCGGGGTTTCGTAATATTTATATTCACTCACACGCAAGTTCTAATTATAAGCATGTTTTTATCAATGGATCTCATTTACTTCCTTTCCCGTTTTTCGGTTTATTTCATTTCTTTTCGTTAGCTTATCAGCAGAGGCTTTATTTTGGATTTGGATTCGGATCGGACTCTAGAGATCGGGACCCGGCTCTGTTGTCAGGCTGAAATGATTGGTGAACCCTTTGCGGAGAGAGTTCAGCGGAGGCCACACTGATACTACAGGCATACAGGCATATATACACCACACACTATACACACATAACGAACATCCGCTCCATTCAGATTCGAGATTCTCGCGCTGGGTCTTGAGCCGTTCCGCGAGATACGCGCCTATGAACACGAACACGAGTTCCTTTGGCGATAAGCATTTGGGGCTACGAACTAGCGGGTCGCTTAGCCTGATATCAGACACTATACTCTATGTACACACACTACACACTGTATATAGAGGGTCTTCTCTACGAACTGCGTTTTTGTTTGCACCTCTTTGGTTTGTATCTTTATTGCAGCGTTTGTTTTTATCCACTGCTTCTCACTTCAAACACACTCACTGACACGGGCCGCAGGTAGAAGGGAAATCGGAGGAAAGCACTCGAAATCGCACTCAAAGATACTCAGATACTGAGAAACTCGGATAGGCAGATAGCCAGATACTTTTACGAACTCCGTTTTGTGCGAGTATCTCGCGGATGCACACAGGGCGCAGCAACTGCGTTATTTTCGTTTATTTATCGGCTATTTATATGGTAGATACATTTTCCGCTGCCACAACCTCCGCCAACACATGGTGCACTTTTCGGCCACTTTTTCCAAAATTTACATATATTTTCCACTAAATCGTAGGACTTGCACTGTCTTTGGACTGGCTGTTCCACCGCAGTGCACAAGTTTCAGTCAGTATTTTTATGCTGACTGCCTCGTTTTACCCACTGCACTCTGTAATTGTATCGGGCTGGCGAAGGCGAAGGCGAAGAACCTCGCGAGTAAACACACGGGCCAGATACTTTTTATCTGCGGGGGTTTTTTTCTTTGAAAGGAAAAAAAAGAGGTGACCCGAGACCCGAGACAACTTGAGACAACCGAGACTCCACCAACTGCACCACACTCGAGTGGCGGCCACTTACTTCGCCGCTCCGCAGACACAGGCAACCGCTAACGAGGACGTCCAATGCTCAACTGACTCTCGAGTCGAGACTCGAGACTCTCGAGGAATTCGAAGCCAGCCGATCCGAAGCGATCCGTTGCACAGTCGAGCGAAAGATACTTTTGTGTTTGCAGAGCATTTCTTGAGTTATGTTTTAATTTTTTTAAATAAAGTTTAATTGTTGCCGGAGGATTTTGATTATTTTCAAAGATCTTTAAACTATTTTTTTAAAGTCTTATATATTATATAGTATTTTCATTTAGTTAGTTCATTTTTTTTAAGTTTAAATTAAAGATCTCCTAGATTTAGAGGTCTACCGAATGTTACTCAAATTCTTTATAAAATTGCTTATAAATAAGTCAATAAAATATTTATTTGCTGCAAGAACAATCGGTTTTGTTAAAGACCTAACACTGAACAATCTTTTTTAACATTAATTGAAAATAAAACCAATAATTTACTGTTTTCTATAGCTTCTGCGTATTGAGTTTTTTTCCTGAACATTCTCTTAATTGAAATGTAATTTTAAAATATCACGGAAAATAAAAAAAAGGGTCTGCAAATATTTTAAAATTTATTTTAGTCTAAATTCTATGATTTTGAGACACTGTGCGATGGCTGCGTCTCCGCTCCCAAATCCCTCTCATTCTTTTTTGAGTGAAACTCACTGCCGAATCTCCGCTGCGTATCTGTAGCTCGCCAGGGCTTTGTATCTGCCACTCTCCGAGTCTGGTTGGGATACAATATGTGCTCTGGAGTTGGACCATAGACAGAGAACTCCAACTAATCCCCTCTAGAGTACGGCGGTTTAATTGCCCCGCCAAATATCATTATAACTCATATTTCATTTGCCGCATTCCTTTTAATTGCTCATTTTTCGTCTGGCAAATATTTAAACAGCTCTTTCAGCTCTCCCAAGATTCTGTCCAGAACTGTCTCGGAAGCTGCTCTCTGCTCCACTTTCCGCCTTACTTTGTAGTTTTTGGAGTTAGCAGGTTATCGCCGGGTCCAGCTGATAAGGAGGTTATTGTACGACAGTCGTCGCCGCACTTTCGGTTTCATTGAAAAAATAAGTCTGTGCGAGGGGATTGCAGCCGGGAAATTAGAATTTGTAGGATGCTAAAGCAAGTTTGTAACCTTTGGATTAAACAATAATTATTAATTTTATCGTTAGACTAAAAATCCACTAAAAGTTCGTGCAATCATAGAGTTTATTTATAATTTCTTAAGGAAATAAACAGATTTATCTAATATTATTTTGTTATTTTCATAGACGACTGACTAGAAGATTTACAAAAAAGCTGAAGAACGAGATTTAAGCCAAGTTAGTAAATTAGATTGGATTTAGGAAGAAGGCTAGTTTCTTGAATTAAGAAGACAATCTGGCGTTGAGGGCACTTCTCTGAGAGATCAGCTCTCACTTCTCCTGCTCATCCTCGATGGTTACTTTGATTATGTTAACCGTGGGCCTCGGCGACGAGGAGCTGGCTGCCGGCTCGGGCTGTCCGTTCTGCAGAGTGGCGGCAGCAGCATCCACGATGCACTCATCGCTGCCGGTGGTGCTGATGGTGATTGTGGGTATGTTGTCCGACCAAATGGAGCTCTGCGAGTCCTGTCGCATGGTGCGACGTCGCTGGGAGGCGCTGCGCCTGGGAAAGGTGATGGGACCGGGCATATCCAGTTCCTCTAGGTCGTCCATGGTGGCCGTGGGAGCCGTGGCCGACGATGGTGGCTTTGGGGGCTTCGGTGGCTTTGATGGCGGCCGCGAGGAAGAAGAGGCGGTGCTGCTGCCAAAGTGCAGCGGAGCACTGGGCGTCGGGGATTCCGGCTCCGGTGTGGGCGGCATCTCCAGAGCGGTCGAACTGGACACACTCGACAATACTGAGGGCGGTGGCGGCGGGGTGTAGGCCAGGTAGGTGGGCGTGGTGGGTCCCGGAGACTCATCCGAGCCCTGCTCCACGTCGTCCTTCTTGAGGTTGACCGCCTCGCGGACCAGGGCCAGCAGATTGCCGATCTTCTTGCGTCCCTGGCGGGACAGAACCGACAACTGGCGCTGGTGGTGGCCCTGACTCTGGCTCTGTCCCTGGCTGGGAGTGGGCGAAGGCGTGGGCGAGGGAGAGGGTTCCGGCTCCGACTCGGCTCCCGGAGTGGCGGGCACTTCGGAGCTCCTTTCCACACTGCGCTCATCGAACTTGAACACTTCGGGCTCTGGTTTGGCCCCCGCATTGTTTGACTTGAATCGGTGCTTGCGGAACTTGAATTTGCCCAGACCGATGGCTTCTAGGCCTCCTCCTCCTCCGGCTCCATTCTCCTTGGGAGCGGGTTTATCCTCCGCCTCCTGCGGCGGCCTCTTTTCGTCGACTATTTGGAATTTGCTTTTGGCCAGCGTAGGCGGCGTTTGGGGTGAGGCTTCTTCCGGTGTCTGTTGCTCCTTGGGCGAGTCCTCGGCTGCGGTGGGCGTCGGCGGGAGGTCCTTGTCCGGGGTGGTGGGCTCTTCGCCACGTCGCAGCAGAAGGCTGGCGCGGCGCTCGCTGACAATCCTTGAGTTTGTATCCGGATCATGTTCATTGTCCTTGGGCAATTCGTAGGGCGGCGGTTGCTGCGGCTGCTGCTTGTGTCTGATGTCCTTTTTCTCTTTCATGCTGCCGCGGTCCTTGCGCTCGGATTTCTCCACTTTGAAGCGACTCTTGGGATGGGGTTCCTTTACCGGAAAGTTGCCACCACCACCGCCGCCGCTTCCGCTGGTTCCCGCCACAATGGAGCCGGCTCTTGCCCGCTCCTGCTTGGCTATCTGTACGATGTCCACGAGGGAGGGCTTCCTGGTGCGCCGAATCTGCTGCAGTCGCGACAGACCGAATCTTTTATCCTTGGCCTCTTCGTCGTGGGGCAGCGAGTCCTGATGCTCCGTGTCCGTGTCGTCGTCATCGCGCCGCACAAAGGAGTCCTCGTCTGAGGTGGCGGAGCCCTTGCGCAGGGCCTTCTTCATGATGCGGGAGATTAGCTCTAAATACGAGAACAAGAGATGATTAGTAAACTGAAATCTATATCCCTGGGCCTGACCTACCTTTCCTCGCTTGGTTTTTGTACTCCTCCGTATCAAAGTCCGGTGGCTGGGTGGGTGTCACCGGAGAGGATGCCTCTAGTACCTTTCGCCAGCGATTCGTGAGCGTGGTGGCCGTGGGCTCTGCCTGCTTCACCTCTGGAACCTTGAAGATCTTCTTGCGCTCCTCCTCGCGTTCCTTTTGCAGCTGTGTCCTTAGATCCTGGTTGGCCTCACGCAGGGCGCCAGTTAGGGATACCAAGTAGTAGATGATGAGGATGAGCAGCAGAAGCAGGGGAATCACTGTGCTCGAGGAGGTCAGGTAGTCCAGGGGCTCGTGGAGTTGTCTGGGAAATATTTAGAGTAGAAAAAGGGTTTCCTTTGGCTAAGCATCAACTCACTTTGGCAGCGCATTTCTCGTGGTGTTCGTGATAAACTCCGCTATCCGGTTGTACTCCGAGAAGGGTCCACAGTGCCAGGAGGGACGCAGCCACACTATGGCATAGCCGACGGGCAGCACGCACAGGAACAGCATGGTCAGCAGCAGCGACAGGTAGAAGTTGTTTGACTTGGAGGCCCTGCAAGGATTACAGATTACAGATTGACGATTAGCCCGTCACCATGTTGAGAAAGCCACCAAGACCACTCACTTGAACACCACCTCGTGTGGCACATTGCAGGTGAGCACTATCCAGGAGCGGAAGTACATCATGATCATCAATTTGACCAGGTTGATGAGGACCAAGCCCGGCGAGAAGAAGATGCCCATCCACACCTGTCCCTGGTTATTAATCAACGTCAGGATGTTCTCGGCTATCTTGAAGTCGCCATACTGCGGCATAAACGAAACAAAGCCTCGCATTAGTCAAGGTCTGCGGCTGGGAGGGATGTCTCTCACCTGCGGAAAGGTCTTCTCCATGTCCCAGCACCAGTTTTGATTGACATACCGCACGAACAGGGCGCGCAGAAAGTCGATGCACAGCGGGGCCACAATGGACATTAGCTTTTTGGGGGGGAAGATGAAATTGGGGACTTAATGTGCTTTGTAATGAAGTCGGAGGATGCTTAAAAGTGGCCCCACGTAGCCCAGGTCGCTGCATCTCGTCGTCCGTCATCTTGTCCTGCCTTGACTCCTGCCTGATTTCCTGTGGTCCCCAGTTCATGCACGAACACGTGCCCCAACTTTGAATCGAAAACCGAACGAGGTGAGGATGCCGACTCCGAGGTGGGGTATGTGGGGTATGTGTAACCGAAACCGCACACGACCAAACCCAATTTCCCCATCGAGAGAGCATTTGTTATGCGTACGGCATAAATGCGTTTAAGCCCCGGCCCGTAACTTGCCTAATTTATGTGCTTAAATCGTTTAATACAGATTATGTACGCCATGTCGGGGGGCATAATCAAATTGGGAGCGAGACCCATGTCTTTTTTTCGGGCCTTACACGAATGTCGGACAAATGTTAAGTACGGCATAAAAGGGCAAAGTAATCCCGGGATTGAGATGCGTCTACGTCTACTGCCCGCATTGGGGTTATTGACTGGTCCCCTTATCTTTACTCCTGGCTGACCTTGAAAACTTTAGTGATTCCCCGAATTTGTTTACGATAAAAAGGAAGCAAGGAAGAGGAAAGTTCCCAGCAGCCCAATGGGATGCCAATCGACACTCGTCGTGGCAAATGGCCAAATAAAAGTTGGCATTCGAGGGCCAAAGTTCACAATCATGCTTATGGCTTATGTAAATTTTCAACTGCGAACTGCGGGGGGTTGGAAATCGAAATCCGAAATCCAAAATCCGAAGAGTACCCCCCATTCACAAGTCACAAGTTCCTGTTCCGGCTCCCAGCTGCGTTCCGTATCAATGGGAGAACGACTCCTCCGCGGAGGAGGAGGAGTAGGATGAAGACTCCCGAGAGCGATTATTATGATAAAATGCTTTCGTTTCGCTCTCCATTTCGCCTTTTCTCCTCCGAATCGTTTTGGCCTTTTAAGTCAAGTAGATTTCGAAGCGCAGGAATATGATTTTTCAAATCCCCATGACCCAAAAGCAAACCAAATTGCAAAAAACCAAAGAAGACAAAGCAGCGGAAGACAAATTTTGCGTTAAATTTTCCGGATAATTTAGCTAAACGGGATTTCACGCCCAGAACGCTCAGCAAGCAGCCACTCTCCCTTTGAGTTCAATCATATTTAAGGCTAAATAGATTTTGATACAGAAGCAACTGTGCCTCCGAGAGCTGGCAGTTGGGAGCTGGGAGCTGGGAGTGAGCTTCTCTGGGAAATTGATAGCAGCTCATGGTGATAAATTTGCTTTTAAACTGCGGCAACTTTCGGGAGTGTCAGCTGGAGCAGCTCCTTTCATTGGCACACCATTCAGTATTTCGACACTGAGAAGAAATTACGAGGACTGGAAATGGGAGTTCAACAAGAATTTGAAATGTATTTAAATGTAAAATAATAAATAATAATAGAATATAATAAAACCAAAAAAGAAAGCTAAACCCGGTAAACCAAAATGTGTGTACACTTGCAGTTTGCAAATTGGTCATTAAATCGAATTGGAAATTCATCAAAACTAGACAAAGAAAACATCAATTTTAATTCGGAAAGCTTTTCTGTTAGATTTAAATTTAAGTTTATAAATTTACTTATTAATTCTGTAGAAATTTGACATATTGGAGACTACAGAATTATAATTATTTAAGTTGGTTTTAATAGTATTTTTTCCCGTGCACTCACCCCATCGAAGACGATGACTTTCGACAGCTCCTGGCCCAGGGAGGTCTCCCAGCACATGGTCGTCAGATTGGTTTGTATTTGCTTAATCGCCAGCTGCACCTCCCGGAGTCGCTTCTGCTTCCGCTCCAGCGGCGTGAGCTTCACGGTGGTTAGCTGCTTGCTGTCGGCACTTGGGGTGGAACCACCGGAATCTGGGCTTTCGGTGGTGCTGAAGCCCGTGCCAAAGATGTCGTCGCGGCTGGGACACACGGTTATAATGCACGTTTCCAGGTGCTCGCCGTCCTCGCTGTCATAGTAAATGGTGCTGCCAATCTCGGCTATATCCCCGTAGCCGATGAAGTACGGCGTTTTGCCATTACGATCCGTGAAGCCGTAGTCCTCCTCCTCGGCGGGGGTTGAGCTGCTGCTGCTGCTACTTCCATAGCCGTAGGTGCTGCTCTCCGGATACGTCGACTCACTGGCACTCTCCGTGGTTGATGAGTAATCCCCGGTGGAGCTTGACAGCTGCTGTGGCGTTGTGGTACGGAATCTTCTCCTGGGTCGCCGGGTGGTGGTTTCCTTGGTCGTAGTGGAACTCGTTGTGGGTGTGACTCGGCGTGCAAACGGTCTCACGAGATTCTCCCATTCCTCTTTCGTGATAATTCTGTGAGCCGGCTTCCTTGTTGTAGTTGTGCTCGGCGTGGTTGGCCTGTAGGGTGGCCAGTAAACGGGCAATCGGGTGGGGGGTGGAGTATTCACAGCATCCGTAGTCCTGCCAACACCACTAGTGTCGGTGTCGGTGCGATGGCGCCTACTGTACTTGCTTGTCCGCCAAATGGGCGGATCATCTAGTGCTCTTTTCCGGCGTGTCTTATTCTCTTGTACCTCGTCCACCTGCTCCAGAACCTTGGCCAGCGGATCGTCTGCCTGTTCAGTGGTGTCCTGGTCATCAAAATCGTCGATTTCTGGTCCTGCTGAAGGATCCGCTGAGTAGTCCGTGTAATCGGAATAGCTGTTGTTGTTCTCTGGAGCATCTGAAGATGCGGAGACCTCGCCATAGTCGTAGGAACCCTCATCTTCGTCGGTGGTATAGAAAAAGTTATCCTCTTCGGGTTTGGGTGCCTCCGTGGTTGTGGTTGTTGTGGATTTTGTTGTGTTCGTAGGTGGTTCAGTGGTGGCATTTTTGGGGATTCCTACTGTACTTGAAGAGGCTTCAGGAGTTGCTTTACTTGTAGTAAATTTTGGAGTTCCTTTGTTAGTTGTTTCCTCGGGAGTTGTGGACTTTGAAGTTGCTTTATTAGTTGTTGCTTCAGGAGTTACTATCTTGGAAGTTTCCACATTTGTGGTTGGAGGACTTGTTAATACCGTGGATGTGATTGATGCTTCAGTTGTCCTGGTCGTTGTCTTCTCAGTCGTTGTTGTAGTTTCCGTGGATGTAATCGTCGAGGGTGGCAGAGTGGTCCAAGGCGACGTAGTGGTCGTAGTTGTTGCCTCTGTTGTAGTCCAAGTCACCGAACTCGTAGGCGTTGTCGTGGGTAAGGTGGTGGGCAGCGGCGTAGTGCTGGACGGCACCATCGATGGCGTTGTCAGGTTGAGGAGCATCAGCGTTGTGGCCAGGTTCTTTGCACTGATGAAGGTGCGTCTGGGCTTTGAGCATTTCACAGTCATGTTGTAGCACTTGAGGCGCTGCAAGGTGCCGGAGATTAAGGCTGCAGCAGCTGCCGTTGTGGAGAAGAGGCCATCGGTGGTGGTGTCCTCACCCCAACCGGTGGTCGAGGTGGACTCATCGAACAAACCACCGCCTCCCTCCGAGGTACTGTCGCTATACAGCGATGTCGTGGGCGTCATGGCTCTTAGAGCCTCGATGGAGCTCAGCAGATTTCTCAGCTCCATAGTGTTCGTCTCATTCTCCAGCTTCAGCATCTGCAGCGGCTTCTCCTTGCTGTTGATCTTGTAGATGAAGGAGAACATCAGCGAGTACAAGTTCAGCATGTTAAGAATCATAATCCTGCAAGAAGGAGACTTTGAGTTATATATTTTAAGAGTAATCAGTATCCGTATCTTACCGCGCCAATTGCAGTCGCAGCTGCTGCCTGGGATGCCAGTTCTCGAAGAGTCCGAGTGCTTCAAATATCATTGGCAGGAAGAATGATAGAAGGGTCATGGTCACGTTCACAGCATTGCGACTTAGCCAGTTGTCGTGCTTGGCCAAATCTTCAGAGCTGTTAAAGAAAAGAACAGTGAACAATTATAAATAAAGTAATCCACAAAAGACCCAAAAGCTCTCTCAAGTCAAAAGCAGAATTTTCCTGTAAATACAGGAAAGAACAATTCTGATATTTATACTTTAATTTGCCTGCAAATAATGATTCTTCCTTTCCATCCAACCCACTTACTGATTGACCAGCAACACCACAGTGGCCCCCGACAATCCGAGCAGTCCCATCACCAGGATGTTGACCAGTATCCTCTGGAGAATAACTCGCCAGCTGGAAAGGAGACGACGGCGTATCGATTATGATAAGTAAATAGCCTTGCTTGGCCGCGACTTACTTGCGATTATCCTTCTTCTTCTCGGCCTCCTCGAGAAGTGCCTCCTTGAAGCCGACTACCACGGATGCGATACGGTTGTGGGCCGTCTCCGCGTGTCCTGCGGGAGATGCAAAAATAAAAAGTTGAGGCTCTGGTACTGGACGGCACCGGCCACTTACCAATCATAAAGTCCCAGCCGGTGAAGAGCTTCCACGAGAAGACGCACTCGTCGTCCTTCGAGGAAAGTTTCGAGTTGCGGGAGTTCTCCGCCATTCTGTTGGGAAGAGATCGGGAAAAGTTTTAGTTTCCGCACAGGCAAGCCGTAATTTGTGCTAAAATCCTGGCGACGCTTCAATCCTTGAATACGTGAATACCCCTAATGGCGGGCAGGGGTATTGGGGTGATTCAGGCAGGCGGAGCACGTGCCCCGCCAAGTGGCAGGGTGGCGGCAGAGCGGAAAGGAAAGGAAAGGTCAGTGCCGGCTGCCCACTGTTGACACTGCTACTTTGTTCAATTACGAAATCAACATAATGCCGACAAAGCCATTAAAGCGAGAAGTCCAATGGCTGCCGCCCATCCGCCCAGCCCCACGCTCAAAATGGCGTTTTACCGTTTCCGCTTCCTGTTTCTGTGTCAGCTCCCGCCCCCTTTGCACGTGTTTGGTCCTGTGCGTGCGTAAATCATAATGGCCAATGCCTTTTTTTGGGCCAGAAACTTTTTCGACTCCCCGAACACGCCTCGTGCCAAGATTTGTATTATTTAATCAGCGCTTCAGTGTTGTTTAATTAATTAACGAGCATTCTGACATTTAGTTTGCTTTTTGCGGCTTCGATGACCAAGGATTTAATGAAGTGCCTGCCCAACACCAGGCCCCATCTTGACAGGACCTCTTTTGCTCCCCCGATTGCCAGATGGCGGCCCACATACTCACTTTCTCAGCGTCGCCACAAAGCTGTAGATATAGACCAGAACGGCGGTGAGGAAATAGGCTAAGGGCAGCTTATATCCGAACGTGCTAATGCCGGATGTGCTTGAATAGTAGCTGGGGGAAGACAAAGGGACATCAGGAAATATAGTGTTAGGTGGGTATTGCCAGCACTTAAGGCAGGCTAAGACGTCTGCATTTATACAATCAACAAATTAACTTAACAGTTCTATTAAGAAAATAAAAAAATTATACTTAATATAAGAAATTATATACATAAATATGAAGTAGCTATATTGGAGGGTTTATGTAACCTTGAACACCATTCTCCTTTTGTTGTATGTTTTAAAATTATAAATAAATAAATATATATATATTTTTATACCCTTACAAGGTATAATAATTTTATTCAGAAGCCAGTAAAGTAGTCGTTTCCGACCCTATACATCATATATGTATATTCTTGATCAGCATCAACAGACGGTTCTTTCTCACTTCTCACTGTTTTACAAATTTATAAATATATTTATATATCGTTAAAATTCTCAGAAATTGAAAACATTTTTGTTTCTTAAAAATTTACTTTAAGGTGCCAAATACAATATTTAATTAAACTGTAAGCTAACATTTTAAAAAAGTTTACCCTTTTCTCTATATTTAAACATGTATTAATATACATTTCTATTTACCGAAGCACGAATGTTCATTAATATAAATGTTAACAATCGAAATATGTTTTTACATATTCTGTTCGCATTCTTCATGAAAGTCTATATATAGATTCGTTACTTTACTTAAGATCCCTTCTTGGCTTGCCCGGACTTTGACTCGGCGAGTTCCAAGTGCCCGGCTAGCTCAGTCGGTAGAGCATGAGACTCTTAATCTCAGGGTCGTGGGTTCGAGCCCCACGTTGGGCGAAATAAATTTTTTATTTATTATTATTAGTTTTTATTTCTATTTTACTCATTATTTTAGAACAAAGATTATTTTTCATATTTAAGACATAAAAACCAGTGTAACCGATCTATGAATTAATAAAAAACCAAAACTGCAATTATAAATGCAGTAATTATTTAAATTAATGCATGCTTGTCGTTTGAAGTGAACAATTATAAAAACAAATTAAAAGAAAACAGATTTAATAATAATAATAATAACATTTTTAATTGTAGTTATAAATAATAAGTATAATCAACAAGAAAGAAAGCTAACTTTGGCCAGCCAAAGTTTCTATACCCTTGCAGGTAACAATTAAAATATATCATAACTAAGTCAAAAATGCATTAATTGCGATTCGGAAAGACAGTTTTGTGTTAGTTTTTATTAATTTAAAAAAACTGCATACCAAATTTAAAATGTTAAGAAATCAAAATTTTTGGCCATTTTTGCAAATTTTAATGATGTAACCCCTTAAAAAATTTTGCAAAAATGGCCAAAAAATCGATTTCTTCCGGACATGTCTAGAAAGATTCGCATGCTAATGCTGATCAAGAATATATATGGTTTATGGGGTCGGAAATGATTCCTTGACTTAGAAAAATATTATTTCGTATTATAAAATCTGATTTTTTATAATAAAAAACTTCTTAATTTTTTTTAAATTAAAAATATCATAAGTAGGCCAAAAGAGCATTAATTTTAAATTGGAAAACTGTTCTGTGCTAGATTTTCTACAGTTAATAAATCTGCATACTTCATTTAAATTCATTAAATTTGAAAATTCAATTTTTTATCGAAATCAAAAATATTATAAAATTTTGCAAAAATGGCCAAAAAATCGATTTCTTCCTGACATATCTAGAAAGATTCCCCTGTTGATGCTGATCAAGAATATATATGGTTTATAGGGCAGGAAACGTCTCCTTCACTGCGTTGCAAACTTCTGACTGAAATTATAATACCCTGCAAGGGTATAAAAATGGAATCCCGAAACGTAAGATTTAATAACTTTCTTACCCATAAAACATGGGTGAATATTTGAGGTATCCTTCAAACTCCCAGAATGTAAACAGATTGCCGGCCACTCTCTTCTCCGGGTCGGACATTTGCTTTCTGGGATCCGTTTCGTCCTTTTTGGTGGCAAAGTACTGCGGGGAGGGCAGCACAGGCGACGACAGAAGGAAACATAAAAACATAAATGTAAGTATTAATGCAAATAAATTGGCTACTTTCCAGGCGCAGCCCCCGAGGACACTCACCTCCGGGCCGATGACAAAGGCCACCAGCGGAATGGCAATCATGATGTTGACCCACATGAGCCATCGCAGGAAGGTGAAGTAGGAGGCCACGCCAGAGCCGAAGTGCGACTCGATCTCCTTGATGCGCAGCTCCCAGGGTATGAGGACGGTGAGGAAGCTGGTCGTCTCCCGTTTCCAGTGTCGCCAGCGCTGGGGGAGATGGGGCAAGAAAAAGCAGAAGAAAACTGTAATTCACGCTCCCATGAGTTATGCACGTCTCGGGCGAATCGCAGGCTGCAAGTTCGTACTTTAATTGGTTTTCCAGCCAGCAAGCCCGGACGCCCAAGTCCGCATAACTCCTTGAATTATGCGAGTGTGGATTTATTGAATATGTCCGTCCCCACGGCCGGAAAGTGGCCCATAAATTGTGTAAACATAAATATTTTGCATGGCTTCGCCTTGGGCTTGGTGCAGCCACATTCCGCATTCTGCATTCTGCATGCTGCTGGCATTTCCGGCCGGAGGAGGGTAAGGAAAATCACTTACTGCCGCCATTAAAATTTTAAACCTCGCCCACAAGTCCCTCGTGCTGCGTGACATGGCGAAGCGTTCCTGTAGCGCGCCCTCGTGGCGTGCCACATATGTTTTGGCCTGTCAACACATCCACATCCAGCGAGCCAGATCCCGGAGTCCAAACATCATTAAAAATGCCAGGGCGAAGCACAAGATGGGAGATAAAGAGGTGGTGTGAATGAAATCGAAAAGTTTGCCTCAGGATTTGATGAGTGTTCGGAGAAGGGAGGCAGGAGGTCGTAACATTTTCAACGACCTGACAAGCGGCGTGAAAACGAACGCGCCCAGTTTTTTTTGGGCCCACTTTCTTTGAGCTCCTCCCGTTCCCCCATTTCCACTCCCATCTTAACATGGCAGGGCTGGCTGCCCACAACCAGGACAGATTGGCGGAAGAAAAAGGCGGGAAAACAAGGTCAGCAAAAGTGAAACAAGGATAAACTCTAGGCTATAGGAAATAAATGATTAATTGATAATATAAAGCAATATTTATAAATATATAATTTGGTTAAGCAATATAAATCCTAAAAAATTATAAAAAGCATTTTTGTTTTTTATTATTTGTTATCTGGAAATTAAAGAGATCATCCAAATTGCCAGCTCTGCTCCTTAAGCTTCTGCCCCTCGAATTCCACCCACCTGCCGCACCAACTTGAGCTTCTTTCGTATGGGCCATGGCTGTAACTTCACCGACTGTATGACCTCCTTGTGCAGGCGAATGTTCTCAAAGATTTGCTCCTGCGTGGACTCCTGATTGGTGCCCTCCTCTGCAGAGCGGAACGGAAAGTGGAGGGAAATAAAACGAAGTCAAAGCAGAGTCAGGCAAACAGATTACACATACGCCCAGTATGGCCGCACGTAGCATGAGAAATTACGGAAAACAGGCCCCCAGACGTTGATTAGCTGGCGCCGGAGGACCCGCCTCCGCCTACGACTCTCCAGCTCTGCAGCTCGTTAACTAAGCGGAATCTGTTACGGACACTTATGGGGCCCCGGACTGGAGCACTTTGCACTTGCCTGAACTTGTCGTATAGACACTGGAGCGCCGCCGCTCCACGCTATCCAGCACGTGATCCATGGGACTGGATGCTCGTCGCGAGCTCCGGCTGCCACGTTTGCCTCGATAGCCGCGCACACTGGCACGTCTTTGCATTATTGCCGATACGGAAATTGAGTAGTCCTCCTCATCGTCGACGTCGCCGGGGCCGCCATCCTCGGATCCAATTCCTGGCGGATGCTGGCCAAAATGCGGTTCGTGGTGGCTGCTCTCGGCGTCGCTGCTTTGGTTTTGTGATGGAAAATCTAGAGGTGGGGCGAAGGATTCTGTATTATTCCCATAGTAACGTGTAATTGTACGGTTTTTATTTTACGCTCGGAAAAAGTCGGTATAGATTTTTTGTAAGAATTTGTATTAAACTATGTGGTGCAATAAAATTAGCCAAAGAATTTATTCTGGATAAAAAATATATCGAAGAAAACGTATAGGACTTAAGGACTTTCTATTGATCTTAATTTTTTATTTATCAACGTATATTCACATAGATTTTTTATAAAGTTGATATAAAAACTAATATAAAAAATAAATATATAGATTATAATTCAATGCAAATTAGGGTTTATTTAATTATAAAAACCTACCGTTTATCTCGTAAGATCTATGCTCCTCCTGTGATGCGGTTCTTTAATACAAATTAATGACAGAATAGTGTTCCAAGAACCTTAATTTAACCTTACTCCGTGGGACTTACCTCCTGCCTCTTTGTCCTCGGTAGAATTCCCTCTTGGCATCGGCGCTACTCTGCATTTGCCAGGAATCGCCGCCTCTATTCAAGTCGCATGGCGGTGCCCAGGTCACGGATAGTTGGTGCGGCGATGTGACGCCCGAGTTGTTCTAGGAATTCAGGTTGAAATTAAGCTAAAGGACTCCTTAATGACTTAAATCACACGGGTGGCTCTTAATACTTTAAGCAGATATTAGAGATTTACTTTATAATAAGCTCTTGTTTGGTTAGTTTTAAATCCCAAAAACACTAATATATATTTGCACTTTTTCGGCTCGCTTAGGAAAATCCCTTTGGTCACTAAACTCGGTTGGGGAAAATCCTTTCAGTCACTAGTCTGTGTCCCGGACCGGATTTTGCTAGTCTGCCGCTGTAGCGCTTGGGAGCAGCCTTCTGCGCGGACTGAACGGCTTAGCTGGCTGGCAGGGCCAGCGAGCCGCAAAAGACCATCATCCAAAAGGACAGCGGACAGTGGGGCACCAACACCACTGCGAGGACAGGACCCGCACACACACAGACAGGTGGAAAGTTAAATTTTTCTAATAATGAATGAATATGAATGAAGAGAAGGACCGACGGACCTCCCAGTGGCCCACCCTTGGCCAACTTATCAAAGCCAAAACGTGCCCAAAACCCACACACTCGCAGAGCGGCGTCGGGCGCAAAGGAATTTACATGGACAGGCGGCGAGGGAGAGCGGCTATCCTGGCCACACGTATCTGACTTCCTCGCCCAGTTGGAACGAAGACGAATGAGTGTAAAAATCGCTAGCGGCATGTGATAACAACGCCGTATCCGGGCGTAACCAGCCAGGACTTCGAATGTCCATTTAGATGGCGTTGCCTGAGTGTGTGGGTGTTCCATGTCCTGCGATGTGTTAGTGTGGGTTTTGTGGCGCTTGATATTGAGTCACGTTGTATTCTTGGCCCGGCCATGTAAATGAAAATCAAACATGCAAGGGTTGATAAAGAAAATCGCGAAATTCTAGGGCTTTCCCAGCTGGGGAGCGCCCACTATTGAAATATATGTTTTGGTGCTCTCCGTTGTGTTTTGTGTTTCGCTTTCGCTTTTCGCGTCCTCTGATTTCACTTTCGTTTCCTTTTAATTAAATGAAGTTCTCGCAGAGGCCGTTCGCCTGGGCTTTAATTAACATCGAATTTATCTCTCCGCCTTCGTTCACGGACCATGAAAATCCGCGCACGTGTAGCATAATGCCAGGCGATTATGGGTTCATTACCCGCTGTGCTGTGGTCCTGTGGCCTAGTCTGAGTCCTAGACCCGAATTCTAGTTTTCGGCAGGTGCAGGTGAACTTGAGACGGGCGCAGTCGAAGTTCAATGCCGGGATAGACAACTACACTGAGCTAAATTAATAGCAAAGCCAAAATATTTGTAAAAATTTGGGTATACAAATTTCTTTTCAAAGGGTTAATCTTGAAGGATATTAAGGAGAGCTCTAATAAAAAATCCTATATTATTTGTTTTATATTTTAATAATATTTCACTTATTATTTTTCCATAAGGATATTCACAACAAAGCCAAAGCCTTTTCTTTTCCGTGCAGCTGACCCTATTACTCAAGTCGAATGTAGGCCTAAGTGGCTTTCCATGTTCGACTGCAGTTTTCGCGGTTTCGCCATAAATCCTGGCTCCTAACACGGCCAACGCCTTCGACCCAGAATGTGGGTCAGCCAAGCACAAACACAAAATATTAATTTGAAGCCTCAAATGTGGAATCGAAAGAAATGGAACCCAGGAACGAAACGCATCATCATCACCATCTTTACACGTTGCTCTCGCTCTTGGATCGACGAATCTTAGTGGCACAGGGGCGGTGGCGGTTCAGCAGGTGGTCAGCCATTGAGGAGCAGCTGTCGGTGGTGCTGGCCAGGTGGACACGGGTGGACTTCCGCGACCTGAAGCTATCCAGGCTGGTAGAGCGCCGGCAGATATGAACCGGCGCGATGCCATTCTTTCGGGTGCAGCCAGAGTACTTCACATTGTTCTCGATGATCTCTCGGGTAAACTGCGCCTGGACCTTCTGCTTGAGGTGATGGCCCACCAGGGTACCGTGGCGGCAGTTCTCACGGATCCAGCGACGCACTTTGCGACTGCCCAGATAGAAGCTCCGGTTGCTAAAGGTTTTGGTGTCCAGCATGAAGCCCTGTCGGCTCAGAAGGCCAAAGCCCAGGTCAAAGATGTTGTTAGCCAAATTGGGAGGATTGGGTCCGTCCTTGCACCTAAAACTATTGGGACCCACCGGCTCCAGCGTATCCGTTATTTCCCCATGGAAGCGACGATCCTGGGAAGTGCAGTACATCCACGGCTTGAAGCCAATAGTGTGATCCTCCTTCATTTCAAAGTCCACATCCAGGCGATCGTTGAACTCGATCTTGTCGATGCTCGTCAGCCGTCCATGGTGATGGGTCACCGTGAAGGTGACGCCATCGGGACCCGCGGTCTGGATGGAGCCTTTACCGTGGAAGCGATTGTTCTTGAAATCGCCGTCGTACTGAGTACCATCCGGAAATATATATGTTCCGAACTCCTGCATGCCCAGCTCATTGCGCTTACCGAAAAATTGGGTACCGGTTAGGAATGATTCTTTCCGGGTGGCCGCCGCCTTCTCGAAGAATGTCATTCTTTCAACTCTGTTTGGTGTAAAAGTAGTGTTTTTATTTAAATATATTGATGATTCCTGGAAAGTCAGTTTGAAACTTGTGTCGGTGTCTGGCTTAAAATAACACTAGATAACTTAAAGACCTGACAGACATAGATGCAAGAAATAAAGTATAGTTATGGCTGTTATAATAATTATTTTTACTACTTAATTGTTTCATGCCTTAAACTAAGTTATCCCCCTGAATTTATGTTCTTCTCTATTTCATTTTCCGAAAACTGAGTTATAATTATAACCATTACAAACTGTAATCAGTTCTCTTAACTCAACTCCCCCGATAGCCAAGCAAATCACGCTAATGTGCTAAACTTAGCCTAATTACCCTCCCTAGAGAATGGCTATATATGCCAACCCATTGAGCTTGGACTGAAACGAGTTTTTCTTGGAATCATGAAGTTATTGACACTTATTTTCACCCTGGCAGTCGCCTCCGCCAATGCCGCCAAGGAGGACGAGCCCGTGGACATCATCACTAATGGCAGCCCGGCCTACGATGGCCAGGCTCCCTACGTGGTGGGCATGGCCTTCCACCAGAGCAATCTCTGGTGCAGTGGCACCATCATCGCCGACACTTGGATCCTCACCTCGGCCCAGTGCCTGACGGCCAGCTCCGGAGTTACCATCTACTTCGGAGCCACCAAGCTGAGCGAAGCTCAGTTTGTGGTTAGTGTGGGTGCCAGCCAATATGTGACTGGCAGTGAGCACCTCGCCCTGGTACGGATTCCCCGCGTCGGATTCAGTAATCGAGTGAAGAGTGTTGCCCTGCCGTCGCTGAGGGATAGCTCCCAGAGCTACGAGAACAGGTGGGCCAGTGTCTGTGGCTATGGCGTGACCACCTATACCAATGGACTCTCTGACTGGCTGCAGTGCGTCGACCAGCAGATCATGTCCAACAACGAGTGCGTCTCGTTCTACGGCTCCTCCACGGTCTCTAACCAGATCCTTTGCACCCGAACTCCTGAAGGCAGATCCCCTTGCTTCGGCGATGCTGGCAGTCCACTGGTCACCAAGCAGGGCTCCACTCTGGTGGGCATCTCCGCATTCGTGGCCTCCAATGGATGCACACTGGGCTTGCCGGCTGGTTTTGCCAGGGTCACCGTCCAACTGGATTGGATTCGCCGGAACACTGGCATCTCCTATTAGGGAAGCCACTGGGCCTTGCATTTTTCAATAAAATGTGTCTTTAAAAGAATTAGCTAAAGAGGATATTTCCCACGGGTGGGCTGGAGTTACCTACGTTTGAAATTAAAATTATGTAACATTTATTCAGAGTTTAAAAAGATAAATATTCCCGCTTAATGCTGATCCTTTCGAAGAAGGGATCACATAGCTGACATTAAAATTTTGGAAAACATATTTCGATCAATCTACAACTCGAAGATGGAACGCGTCATGTCCATGTAGCTGATGCGGCGGACAAGGTTGGACTGCACCACGGTGAGGTTGTCCGTGCCCTTCCATTGCTTCATGGACGCGGCCGCCAGGTACGTCTCCTTCACGTTGAGGGGAATCGAGTCCTCGTTGAAGCTGTTCGACTCGCAGCTGAAGTCACCCTCCGACTTGGGTTTCCGGACATCCGAGGTGCTCGACCAGTGGCGTGGCTGCTTGATTCGTTGTGACCGGGTTTGCGGCTGGCTGCGGCTGCGGGACTCCTGCTGCTCCGACACTCGGGCATAGGCACGGAAGCAGGCATCAGTCTCCCAGGCAGGATCGTCAACGCGCATTCTGCGCTGGCGGTCGGAGGACTGCGGGTCCCTCTCGGCGTGACCCCGCTTCTTGGCCAAGTTGTGGAAGTAGCGCTCCCGATTCACCTTGCCGAACGGCGCGTAGATGGACGTGTCCTTCAGTTGCACTCGTTCCGTGGCCAAATTGTTCTCAATGATGCTGCGGCACTCGTTGGCATTGGGCTCCACCATGTGCTCACTTCTGGCTTTCCGGCAATTGTTTTCGATCCACTTCTTCTCCTTCTGGCAGGCCACGTAGACGGAGCTCTGGAGCGGTGGAGCGCGCTCCGTCAGCCAGCAGGTCTCGGAATTGTAGATGCCCTCTTCGGTATCATAGCAGTTCTTCGGAAGGGTGCGCGCCACCATTTTGGAGGTGAGGAAGGCGGTGGGCCCCACCGGCTGCTGGCCATAGCGCCGCTCTGCCTGGTAGCGCCGATCCGTGGGAGTCAGGTAATCCCACTCGGAGCAGTCGAGTCCGTTAGGCGTAATCCTGCCTTTCACATGCAGACCGTCGGAGAACCACATGTCCTCGATTGACACCAGGCATCCGTTCTTGAACTCACCCTTGAAGGTGAAGCGGTACGGCTGCGACAGACGCAGCTGGCCGAAGCCATGGAACTGACCTTGGTGGAAGCCACCTCGGTACTCGCTTCCATCCGGATAGCGGTAGCTGCCGAAACCGTTCATCACGTTGACCGTGTTGCCAAAGGTCCCCTCATAGCTGCTTCGCGTGATGAAGACTTGGTGGGCGCTCTCCGCGAACGACATGGTGCTGGCTGTTCAGGGTTCCGGGCAGAGGGATAGTCAAAGCTAGAAACTGTGTAACTCGAACGTGCCAACTGTCTAGCTTCTGGGTGACCCACTCGGCCTGGCCTAGCTTGTTGAGATTACGCATCAGCTTTATGACAAAATAAATGTTTATCCCCCTCCTTGGCCATTCCACACTTGACCCGGGGTGTGTCCACCACCAAGGCAGCCACTCTCCACAGTTCAGCTGTTGTCGCATGTCTGGCCTAATGAACCTCGGGATACCCTTGTGTCCTGCAGCCGAGTTTTTTGTGATTTGCCAGTACCTCCTGCCTCCAGCTGCTTGCGTCTGCTTATTTAAGTAATTTACCTGGTTTATTAGCTTCCATAAAGTTGAAAGCTTGGACTAAATGTGATTTCTCTGGGTTTATTAAACAGTTGTAAGTTTATATTGGGTTGAAAAGTTAACTTGGGGGTCTTTCGTTTAAGGTTAAGGTTAATAGGTTCCCTTTTAGCGAAAACTTATCAAATTAGATTATATTTTTTATATGGATTTTTGGAGTGTTCACAGAAGAAGATTGATCTAATTTCTATATTATAATTTCTGTAATTTCCTGAACCCAACAATACTTGGTGTTATTTCGCTAATTTTATCTTGAAAGATAAACCTCCTGGCAACGTATACCCAGGTCGTCTTTACCCCGTCTAAAATTCCATCATTTTGATATTGGCTTCTGGTTAATGGCTCCTCTGTATGTATATCTCCCGGCTACCTCCTTTCGGCTATTGCCGTGTGTAAAAAAATGATTTTAACAGCCAGAAAGGGGATCGCTTTGGAGGCAGATGGTAGCTGCATTGCTTGACCGACGCCAGGAGCGACCGCCAGTTAAGTGCGATTGGTGTTTATGGCCATTGACAGTGGCATAGCTATTGCTGCAGCTGGGTCCCGGCCCCATTCACACTCCACTGGCCAAGTCATTGGCCTGTTGGCCTGGCCAAATCGTAAGCACTCCCCGACGGGCCGTAAATCATGCTCACTTACCTCACTGTTGGCGCCAGTGGCCACGTTGCTGTCGTTGCCGCTGCCATTGCCACTGGCCGTGGTGGTGCTGCTGGTGCCCACGCAACGGAAATCGACGGAACCACCTGATGAGCGTCGTGGCTTGCCAATGTCCAGGCGCAAAATGCCTGGCTTGGGGCGTCGGGGAGCTATGGCCGGCGGCGGTGGACTCCGTACCGAATCCGAGTGGCTGCCGGCCACCGGAGCGGAGGGATCCTCCTCGTTGTGCATGGCGCAAAAACTGGGCAACACTAAACCCACGGAATAACTGGCCACAGAATGTGCGATTCACCGCGCACACGTCCGCCGTGCAGCGCCAACGCGAAGTGACTACATCCGTGTCCTGGGCCAGGACATGGAAGCAACAATTACGCGCGCAGCCACGGGCACTGAAAATAAAATGTGAATTAAACGCGCCACCCACGCGATAAGTGTCAATGAGTGTGTGTGTGTAAGTGTCCATTCTGTGTGTGTTTGGTTGCCAGCATGACGATGACGTTGGACAGGACAGGACGGCACAGGACACGCGGCACTTTCAACTGCTTCTCCTCCTGGCTGTCACCGGACGGGCGGCTCACATGACACAAAGCGAACTTCCTGCTTTCAGGGTCACCTGAAGCCGCGCGCAGCCTACCTTTGTGTAATTATGTCTCTGCCGCGGCCCCAAAAAGTGTCAACAGCTCGGTACCGAAAACGAAAATATCGCATGTCCCCCATGTCCATGTCCTGCCGCCATGTGCAAAACTCCATTTTTCATTTTTACTGCCACCTTCACTTTTCACTTTGTATTTTTTATTTTATTTTTTTGCGCCTTCCATTAGTGCGCTGCTCGGGCTCATGTCCTTAATTATGAGCGCACAAACAGGCGCCTTCACTTTGTTTTCTAATTTGGATACCCAGCAGCAGTGGGGTATCTTGGTTGCCTAAGGGAACTGTGTATCCAAGGCAAAGCCACTCTGGGTTTGTAATTGTTATAAAATCTGCATAGATTTGGAAATATTCTTAATGTCGCAAATTAAGTTAAATAAACTTCTTAATTGTTCGTAAAAGTTGGACTAACTGGAACTTGAACTAAAGCAAAACTAAGTAGGCAGTTTTGTTAAGCTTAGAATAACCAACTTAGAACAGCTTTCCGAATTGAATTCCATGCATTTTTGGCTGAGTAATGAACATTTGAAAAATTTTTTTTTTTTTTTTCAAAATAAATCGCACCATTTTTGCAAAAATATGTAAGGGGTACCGTCATTAAAATTGAAATTAAAATGAAATTGAAAAGAACCCTAAACGTAGCATGCAGTTGTGTTAGGCTTAGAAATGGCAACTCAGAACAGCTTTCCTTAAAAAATGTGTTATTTTTGAGTTATGAGGAGGATGCGGTTTTTTTTGGGTGGGATAATTTAAACAGGCTCAATGGAAGGCCATTCTTGCGGTGGACAATGGAAAAAACATCAAATATTGCAAAATTGCTAGATCAGCATCACTGGCAGTTAGTGAGATGCCATTTTGCCAAAATAAAGCAACATAGCTAGATGAGCATCACTGACAGTTAGTGAGAAATAAATGCAAAAAATTCAAAATAGCTAGATGAGCTCACTGGCAGTTAGTAAGATGCCATTTTGTCCCAATAAAGCAAAATAGCTGGATGAGCATCACTGGCAGCTAGAGAGTTGCCATTTTGTCCCAGTAATGCAAAATAGCTAGTTGAGCATCACTGGCAGTTAGGAGAGATGCATTTTGTCCCAATAGAGCATCACTGATGCAGATGAGCATCACTGATGCAGATGAGCATCACTGATGCAAGTGAGCAAAACTTTTCATTCAAATTGGCCGCTTTCCAAACTGGGGTAACAGGCGGAGAGAAACCAGCAGCAAGCAACTGAAAACTGGTATAAACTGTTATAAAAACATTTGGCCAAAAATAATAAGTGGTATAAACTGTTATATTCCATTTTATGCATTTATACCTATTTGTTGCCGACAACAACAGCTTGATGGCAACAACAACCCTTTTACAACAACATCCCTGCAGCAGCCCATACAAATTTCTGAAATTTTCCATGCAAATTGCCCGTTTCCCAAATTGAGGTAACAGGCGAACAAAAACCAGCAGCAAGCAACTGAAAACTGGTATAAACTGTTATAAAAAGTCCAAGTTTAGAACCATTGATCTTGGAGTAAGCGAAGACTCAAACCAGATATGACCATATTGTACATTTTTTGGCTAAAATGTTGCTTAAATGCACCTGGGCACACTGAAACTGACTTTGCATCAGAGATGCTCATTAGCATCAGTGATGCTCATCTAGCTATATTGCAATATTGGGAGGCTATAAAATCGGGCTTAATGGCAGTGATGCTCATCTGGCTATATTGCAATATTGGGAGGCTATAAAATCAGACTTTGCATCAGTGATGCTCATGTAGCAATTTTGCAATATTGGGAGGCAATATATCAGGCTTAATGGTAGTGATGCTTATCTAGCTATATTTCTTTATTGGGACAAAATATATAGATGAGCATCACTGATGCAAAGTCTGATTTTATAGCCTCCCAATATTGCAATATAGCCTGAGCATCACTGCCATTAAGCCCGATTTTATAGCCTCCCAATATTGCAATATAGCTAGATGAGCATCACTGATGCTAATGAGCATCTCTGATGCAAAGTCAGTTTCAGTGTGCCCAGGTGCATTTAAGCAACATTTTAGCCAAAAAATGTACAATATGGTCACATCTGGTTTGAGTCTTCGCTTACTCCAAGATCAATGGTTCTAAACTTGGACTTTTTATAACAGTTTATACCAGTTTTCAGTTGCTTGCTGCTGGTTTCTGTTCGCCTGTTACCTCAATTTGGGAAACGGGCAATTTGCATGGAAAATTTCAGAAATTTGTATGGGCTGCTGCAGGGATGTTGTTGTAAAAGGGTTGTTGTTGCCATCAAGCTGTTGTTGTCGGCAACAAATAGGTATAAATGCATAAAATGAAATATAACAGTTTATACCAATTATTATTTTTGCCCAAAAGTTGTTATAACAGTTTATACCAGTTTTCAGTTGCTTGCTGCTGGTTTCTGTTCGCCTGTTACCCCAGTTTGGAAAGCGGCCAAATTGTATGAAAAGCATACTTTTGGGGATTTATATTAAAAACGTGGCATCTTTTAGGCGAAAGTTCAGATTACAGTTTGACAAGCACTGGTCCAAGTGAGATTCAATTTTTACAGTTTGACAAGCACTGGTCAGAAACTCCAGTGGCTCTAAAACTGTAAAAATAGAATCTCACTTGGTCCAGTGCTTGTCAAAATGTAAAAGTTTGGAACTTCCTTAGATTTCTTCTTATATAGGAAAAATAAAATAAAACAAAATAATATAAAATAATGTATTTCATTGTTTTCATTTAGGTTCATTAACATAGAATAAAATAAAGTATTTTAAAATTAAAATGTTGCTTGTTGTGTTCGTTGCTGTTGTTGTAAAAGTAGCCGGCAGACCTGACTGTCGGTGCTCTCTCCTTATCCCTGATTCCTGATCTCTGTTCCTCAATTCCCATCCCTTATCCACCATCCTTTTGCGTGTGTCGTTGGTCCTTTCTCTTGGTTCTTGACCGGGGTGGGTGTCAGGTCTACTGATACTGATGACTAGAAGCGATGGCGATGGCAATGACGATCAATGTAATTGAAATGAGAAAAATAGCAAATTAAAAACAAAAAAAGGCATAACTCTGTCAAAATTGCCTTAATTTGCATTCGGAAAGCGGTGTTATGTTAGTTTTTATAAGGTTAACAAATCTGCATACTTAGTTAGAAATTGAAAATTTTATCAAATTTTGAGAATTTTAATGATGTAACCCCTTATAAAATTTTGAAAAAATTGATTAAAAATTTTTTTCTTCCGGACTTAGCCAGAAAGATGTGCCTGCTAATGCTGATCAAGAATATATATGGTTTATGGGGTCGGAAATGACTGCTTCAATGCGTAATGAGCTTCGGACTGGAAATAAAATACCCTGCAAGGGTATCAAAATTATAGCTTCGTTGTTTTTCAACGTGTGTTTATCTACTCTCAGATATAAGCTTTTTTTATTATTCTAGAATTTAATATAAATTTTATAAAAATCGGACAACTATATCATATAGCTGCCATAGAAGCGATCGGTAAATGTATAAAATATGTAAAGCTGGGAATGTAAAACTGAAACTGTCAAACTGTAAACATAATAAGTATAGGTAAAATGAAATGAAACTCTGTTTTGTGAGTGTTGTCAGTATTATAATCTATAATATAAACATGAAAACTAATCTGCAAGGGTATACAAACTTCGGCATGCCGAAGTTAGCTTCCTTTCTTGTTAATTTTAAAATAATCAAGAAGTTTTTTAATATACAAAATCCGATTTAATAATACAAAATAATATTTTTCTAAGTCATGGAATCATTTCCGACCCCATAAACCATATATATTCTTGATCAGCATTAACATGCGAATCTTTCTAGACATGTCCGGAAGAAATCGATTTTTTGGCCATTTTTGCGAAATTTGATAAGGGGTTACATCATTAAAATTAGCAAAAATGGCCAAAAATTTTGATTTCTTAACATTTTAAATTTGGTATGCAGTTTTTTTAAATTAATAAAAACTAACACAAAACTGCTTTCCGAATCCAAATTAATGCATTTTTGGCTTAGTTTTATTTTAATTGTTACCTGCAAGGGTATACAGACTCTCGCTGGCCAAAATTAGCTTTCTTTCATGTTTATGTACATTAACTATTAATTAAAGGATCCTTAAGTCAAATGAAAATAACCATACTTCTAAGTAGATATGAATACAATGAAAAACTGCCACCTTTGAATATTGTTCATTTTATTTTCGAGATTGTACAAATGACAGCTATACGATATACTGTTCCAAACTTACCATTCAATTAATACCCACCATCCCAGTGAAGGGTAATTACCAAGTCGAGCCAGTTCCCAACCCCTGGAGTAGATGATATCTCTGCCAGGACGCTCCTACTTTCCCCGAATGCGCTTGTTAGCGGCAACCATGCTCTATGCCATTCCATTTCGCTGTTGCCAAGCCCACCTGCTGGGCCCTGCGATGTCCTCACATGTCCTGCCCCTGCTGATATGCAATGCTTTTCTATTACATGCAAAGCGCGTTAAATTAATTGAACCGTAAAGTGTCAGCAACAGCAGCGGCAGTGGCAGGCAGCAGTGACAGTGGCCGTGGCAGGATGCTAGCTCGAAGCCCAGCGTGTTGCATTTAATTTTTATTACTTTCGCTTTATTCTATTGCCCTGAACCAGAGCAACTAATATTAATCTAAGTTGGGTGGTGTGTACGAGTACGTAATGCTAAAGTAGCTTATAAACGAGCTTTTCCTATTTGTCGCAAAATGTTTTTGTGGAATGGATGAGTGTGCGCCTGGTTTATGCTTAGTACAAATTTCAGTTTCAGTCTCAAAAATCGTTTGCATAAATTAACTAAAACCACTCTACGTATATTAATTTGTGTTTTTTATTCCCTTTTGTTCGCTTTTGTTTCTATAAATTTCGTACCTAAATTGCAGGAATGTCATAAAATCGTTTGGAAAATCGTCGTTTTCATTGCGATGTCGGGCAATAAGGGGCCGAGAGATGCTACCAAATAATGCAATAAAAACTCGTCGGAGTTTGATGATGATTGAAATCCATTTGGCCGGCTTTAACTCAACTCAAATTTGAATTGCAAAATTCCGCCCCGATGTCTGCCCCCATGATTGTCGTCACAGTGTTACGCAGATGCCCCCGCATATTGGACTAACCTTGGGATATCTGGTTTTACGAGCTTCTATCCCCTAACTGAACCTATCTAAGTCGGAGTACAATCTGCACGCCGTTCGCCGAGTGTATATTGTACATAACTACACTATCTACCCACCTGGCTACCCCTCTTTTTATAGCTAACGAATCCCCATAAATTTCAAGTAAATCGCTTATACGCCACGTATGCCGCAAGCTCGGTTTGCACTTGCCCCAGCAGCTGACTTAAATTTATAGAGTCGGGTTACCTCCCAAAAAAAAAGAAGATAGAAAAATAAAAAAAGGGTACCTCTCGTAAGTGGAAGGGACTGCTGCTACAGCCGAGCGTAAAAGTAGAATCGATTTATGCATAAAATTTATGAATAACAAACATTTGATCTTTTGTGGTCGGTGGTCCTTGGCTGCAGGAGAAGCTCCCTTCTGTCTCTGCCCGAGTCCTGGCTGTTTGCTTAGCTTAGTAACCAGTTTTTCTTGTACACGAAAAGTTGGTCAAGTCAAGCAGTAAATGCTCTTTTGGCTTCTGGCGGTGTGTGTGTTCTGGCTGGCTACGTGGCGTATGATTAATGTGCGTGGTCTGTGCGCTTAATGAATTGGAGCCACAAGGTGCTCCTGCGTATGAGTGTGGGAGTGCGATGCCTGGCCAAATACTTTCATTTAGTTAATACTTAAATAAACATTAAGCTTAAGTTTAATGCTCGCTAATTGACTTATGTCCTAGGTCTGCCGCCTGTTGCATCTCTGGCATCTCAATGAGCATGTCGTTCGTTTCGCTTTTCGTTTGGGTTAATTTGGTCCTTTAGTCTATTGGTTTTCGTACTGGCTAGGCTTATTCTATCCTACACTTAGGGCTATGCTAAAAACACACTTAACAGCTAATAAACGCACACATTACGGCCGTCTCAGGACGAAGGTCCTCGGGCCGCCCTCAGAACGTTGTCACTTTGCCCAGACGCATGCCGAGCAATTTACGACGCTTTTTGGCGCTCAGCTTTGTCCAAATGGTGCTGCTGCCCTCCACCAGCAGGAACTCGTCGCATAAATCATCCGTCTCCTTGGCCGACGTCTGGATGCCGCCGTAGAAGTGATCCTCCTGATACTTCTCCGAGCGCGAGTCACCGGAAACGAAGCCGCTCTCCGGCCGGGACAGGGAGGCGGTGTGCCAGGGCAGCTGCTGGAACCATCGGGCCACTTTTGCCGTCGACGAGAGCTGTGGAAATGAGTCGGTTTTCAGGGGTTTGGGGGGTGTAAAGTAAAGTAAAGTCAGTGTGTAAATTTATGCAAATGAGTTATGTGCGCAAATTGCTGCCCACCAGCAGAATCCGAAGGGAACAAAAAAAAAAAATGGAAGAGACCAAGTAGAGTGAAAAATGGCGACACTTGTTTTTGCTGCTGTTTTTCTTTTGCCTCGGCATCGTTTTTCATTTATCAGAGGGAAAATTTATGCACTGAAGTCCGAAGGGGCGGATGCTTAATGCGCTTAAAAGTATGCTGCTTGTTTTTGCCGGCCGCCAGAGCTGGGCCGTGTCGGAAAAGTCATTAGGGAAATTGCCCGAACCAGCGTTAACTTTCAATTATTACCCTTATTATATACTCCTACTATATGTGCGGATCAAAAGAATGTTTATACATAATTATGCGACTTTTATTATTACATATTTCTGTTGCCTGTATTGGTGTTCGTTCTGGAGACTTTAATTTACAAGTAACACCTTGATTTAACATATTATTTTGGCATCCTTTTGGAACAAACGAATTGTGGAAGCCTAAATTGAAATAAATTACAACAATTTACAAAAATAACAGTATCCAACTTAACCAGTTTAGACTAGACTCGGTAGCTTAATCACTACGTGTTTATATGTTTGTGTTTATATTTCATTTAAGGGGAGAAAATACTTTCCGACGAACTTGAGCAAGTCTCTGCATTTGTTGCTGATATGCCGCTTACGGTTTGCTAGGATTATGTTTCACAAATACTTTCACTGACTAGACATTAAGTTAACCTAAAAAGTTGAGCCAGATAAGCACACGGGAGGGTTGTGTGTGGGGTATAGATTTTGGCACACTTTGAGCTCCTATATTTAGTATATGTTACACTTGGCCAAACTTTGAGCTGGGCTAAATAATTGGCACATTACCTCTCTGCTGGGACACCTAAAATGCATAACTAAAGTAGGGTTTTTGCTCCTAAATTAATACTGTTCCAACCCACTCTCTCTCTCTCATTCACTCGATCTTTACACAGGCACTCGGCGCTCTCTCACACAAACTACTTGGTTTTCAGTGCTCCGAGCCCATCTCATTTGGTGGTGTGCCTGGCCCAGGCCGTCCTCTGCACCTGGCTCATCATCTGGCTGCGATTGGGCACCTTCTCGCTGGTGCTCCGCGTGATGAAACTGGGCGTGGCCGACAGCTTCCTCTGGTGACCCGCCTCGTCGGTGACCCTCAGCAGGACCGTGTTGAATCTTGTCTCCCGGCTGCTGCTCGTGCTGTTGCTGTTGCTATTGTTGTTGTTGTGATTCTGCTGGCCACTGCTGCTCCCGGGACTGATGTTGTTGTTGCTGCTCCGCAAGCGTGGAGACGAGGGCGAGTCCAGAGTGGAGGAACTGCGACTGGTATCCCGGGTGCTGGTTGATCCTCCGCAAGCTAATCCAGCCAGGTTGCCATTCGACACCGCCGCCTTCAGCTGCTCCTCCAAGTTGTTGAGGTTCTGTTCGATGCTCAGGCGAATGTCTTCGTTCAGCGACGAACTCCCAGCGAAAGAGTTCCGATTCATGCTGCCCAGCGGTGAGGGCGTCAGGGTTCCAGTGGCCGCCGGCGAGGTGAGGAAGCTGAAGCCTCCGGCTCCGCCGGCATTGTTATTGGGCGTGGCCGGAGTGCAGGAGAGGGGATTAACATAGAAGAAGGAGTTGTGCGGCGAGGCTGTGGGCGTCTGCTGGGTCTGTGCCGGATTGGCATTCAGATTCAGAGCCTGCAGGCGGTTGAGCAGCTCTTGATTGACCTGAAACAGGTCCTTGGACAGGGCATCCTGTTGCTGTTGCTGCTGCTGCTGCTGCAGCTGATTGCTAATGCTCTGCAGCTGGCTCATCGACGGATATGGACTGCTCCCACTGGCCACCGGAGGAGGTGTTGCTGGATTGGGATTTGCAGTAGCCTGAGCCTGCGCCTGCTGCTGCTGTTGCAGGTTCTGAAGGTGCTGGCTCTGCTGGTTAAGGCCACTCAGCTGGTGGCTCAGCGAGGTCAGCTGCTGGTTGATGCTGCCCAGGTTGCTAATTTGCTGGTTGATCGTGGCCAGATTGTTGTTGTTGCTGGTGGCCTGGAGAAGCAACTGCAACTGCGATTGCTATGGGGGATTTGAGAGTGGTGGGTGAGAGGTCGTCATTAAGTATACTCAAATTGCCTCAACGAACATCGACAACTAGGAAAACTCACAGCTATAAAACATTCGTGCAAAAACAACAAAAACGGCAGCCAAGAAAAACAGCAAAAACAGAACGCAAAAAAAAAAGAATCATGCAAAAAGGACGCACAGCTGGGATAGGCTCGAAATCAGCGCAAAATTTACGATCGCATAACTCAAAAGCCAATGGAGCGGAGAGCATAAACCCGTGGGCACTCACCTGCGGTGCCATTCCGATATTGGCCGATGTGAGGCCGGCACTCTGCTGCTCGTTGTAGGCCCCCAAGGAGGCTAGGTGCTCCAGAAGCTCGCGGTTCTGCTGCAGCAACTGTTGGGTGCGCGCCTGCAAAATATTCCGAAAATAACAACCCGTTGTAAGTATCTAATATCCTTGTAAAGGAACTCTTTTTGTGGACACCCACCTGCGCCTCGATGCGCGCATTGGTCTCCGAGATGAGCTGCTCCCGCACCAGCATCAGTTGGCCCAGAGCCTGGCGCGTTTGGAGGGCCTGTGCCTCCAGTTGATCCTTCAGCTGCGTGATCTCAGTGCGCGGCGAAGATGGGGAGCCGGGCGACTTGTCGTCCACATCGCACTGTTAGAAGAAGAGGGAATACATTTCAATTAAAATCATTTAAAATGTCTTGTTTTCGGGGAAAATATGGTAATGGAAATGGCCCTGTTAAGTGTTAATATTCAAAACATAAAATAGGCCATCGTTAATTTCAAGTATATTAAAAAAACAACATAGAACATTTCCAAAATACTTTTTCAATATTCTAAAACTTGCGTAGAAAAATGTATTGAAAAAAATACAATTAAATATTTTATATATTTTCTTTGAAAACTTATGGCTAGACAGCTTCGGAGAATTTATTTACGACTCTAAAAATCTACCTGCCAATTAATAGCCCCATTTCAATGTCACATTCTCGGGACCAATAAAAAATTAATATTTGGCCGTAAAAGATATCGTTTGAATTTCAAAACATGTCTAGAATGTGGCTCCTAATTGCATTCCTCGACTATTGATAGGAAAATGTGAAAAACAGATTCATTTCCCCCTTTGAAGCTGACATGGCATTGTTTAATTATTCGCCCAGCCTTGACACTCTTCAGGGGCAAACGAAAAGTTATTGAATCGGAATCTTATTGTTTTTTCAGCGTGTTTACCTTCTGCTGACCGCTTTGCCGAGTAAACAAATGCGAAATATTATTTTATATATTATGACCTAAACAGAAACGCCAGCCCATGGGCCACATTGTATTTGATTTCATTATTTTTGATTATGTGAGTATGGCCGGAGATTTCTGCTCATTAAAATTGGCCAGCGCCTGGCGTTTTAATGGCCCTGCCAGGATATGGTTATAATTTGGCTTATTATTAGCAGGCCATTGTGCGGAATGATTATGACGGACATAAGTTACTCACCAGCAGGCTGTTCGATTTACGTAGACTCGAATGCGATGGCATCAGTTCCAAGTGGTTCGGTCGCTGCGGCTGCGTGTGGTTCAAGTCGGGCGATAAGGCCAAGTGCTCTGAAAATATTTGAATCGAATTAGGAATGCAAAAGTTTGTATATCGAGGGTAAATATCGGAGAAAGTGTTTCAATAAATAAATATATATAAAGGAATCACTTATGGATTTATTTATAGTTTTAAAACCAGAATCTTTAAATACCAATAATATAAATGGGTATATGGGTAAAATAGTATATCGAATTATTTATCGTTTTATTTGATAATCGAAAAGAAAGCTTTTTTCGATATTTATCAATACAGTCGTTATTATTGCACAATAGTAATACTGATATTCTAACAAAATTCCCCACTTATTATATGTACTATCTATATATAATTAGATATAAAATTATAATCTACTATCGATACTATTTTCGATAATTAAAAAGGCTTTGAAAATTGATTGGATGGCTAAGTAAACAACTGGACCGCGGCGCCCTCCACTTTGTCAAGGTCGTTGGCCACCCACGCGCGAGGCCGCATCCCATCGCACCCACCTGGTTGGTGGTCCATTCCCCACCGTATCCACCTTTAACGATCTGCTCTGGCGGCCACTTTCGCGCTTAATTTCCCATTAATTACAGCGTCTGAAGTTCAATATTTGTTTTGATTATTATGCTGCCCGACCCTGTGATAAATAATGAAACCATTATCTAGACCCTCGCGATGATGATCGGGCTAATGATCGTAGTGGCTATAATGATGGCCGGGCGAAGTTCACCGCCGCTGTTTACTGGCTGGCATTTCAATTTGATTTGTTGGCAAATATTTAAGAAATTTCTTCCACGAATCAACGTACACATATATCGGTATACTATACAGCTTTCGTTTCGTTTCGCACCTGGGGCACGTGTTAATTGCCACAAGTGCTGTAAAAATGTAAATTAATTAAGCGTTTCAGAAAATTTCTCCTTTTGGGCGAATAACTGTACGACTTTGCCAGTATATTTCCCTTTCAAAATATTGAATAAGGATAGCGCCAAAAGAAAAACACATGCTTCTCGATCTAAATTAAGAAACAATCTTTTTTTTTTGTCGAATTTTTACAACCGAAATGACCCATTTCGAAGGAAACCGAGCGCTCATCACATACACATCATAATCAATTAGGAAAACGCTTGCAAATTGTTGGCAAAACAGCTGCAAAGCGAGTCTCTGACATGGAACAACAATTAGTAATACAAATATGTAGTATATATTGGATATATTAAGGAAGCTGCTTGTCCAAATACAATATACATTACACATACGACCTGTTGTCAATCTATCTTTAATTTCCTCCCCAACTTGTAGCATATTTTACGGTGCTTCACATAGGCCCTGAACCTATCTCTTTGGGACATTCAACTTTGCCCCTCGCTGATCTAATCCCAGCGGAATGACACCCAGACGGAGAGACAACACGTGCTCATAATTCATTATTTTAGTTGTCTATTAAAAAGTCAGCCCAAGGCGCAGACGAGAAAATTACTATATAGTCGCAGTGAGAATTACACGAGCATGGCGGCGCAGGATGAGATATTGGAATAAATAAATTATTTTTGGTGCAGGCACACCACGTGAGAGATGAGTGGCTTCTTTCTTGATGGTGTTCCTTGTCCTCGAGTGTCGCCTGGCAACAAATTCAGTTTTTCGGCTGGCTGACTTGGCTGATGCCATGGTTATGATGGAAGTTCGAGTATCGGCCAATAATCCATCGCGCGATAAGTAGCTACCTTGTTTCGCCCCACCTTCGCTCGCTTTATTTATATTTATTCTACGAATTTCTGGCGAATGATGTCGCGGGATGGTTTTAGACAAAAGATTGCAAAAAGAATTGGCTTTTCTCGTGAGGTTTTTCAGTATTATTCTCATTTTTTTCTGCTTATTTTTGGCATCAGCCGAGCGTTGATGACGTCAAACTACGCCTTGTCTGTGTAAGTGTGCCCGAGGAGGGGGGAACGGTTGAGATGGAAAGATGGAAAACCGCACGAAGATTATTGAAAATTGAAGCAATATGTGGAAATTGCTTAACAGCGGCAAAGTGTATGTCGAAAGCTTCTGTATTCTCTCGGTACTTTTCATTTTCCTTTACTTATTTTACTGTGCTTTATTTTATTTTATTTTATTTATTTCTTGTGTATGCTTCTTCACTTTTAATATGTTCTCCCCATATGCGCAGTCATCTTTCATATTGTACTTTCTACTTTTGGGTGGGAATGTGGGGGGTACTGTAAATTGCCTGCTCAGTCTGTATACACCATACACCTCCTATATATATATATGTTCATATACAAACACATATCTCCTGTCTGCAGTTGCATTTTGTATATTTACGGAAATAAAGAGATGAAAACACTGGTAAGATATTTAACAAAATAAACAGGAATGCCTGTGTGCCTCGGCTGAAAATCAATTCTCATTTTTGTAATAATAAACTTTAGTTTAATCAACTTGGGAAATGTTTAATGTATTGCGAGAGAGATTTCCTCCTATTTTCGGCTATAATTTGGTGCCCAAACTTTAGCCAATTGTTGTTAATTTTAAAGACTTAACGGCTATGCTCGTTTTTCCCTTCTCGACCGCCTCCCTGGAGGACAAAATGCAATTTAAATGCAAATGCAAATGCCGCGCTCGCCGCATCGAACTGAATTCGAAATTAAAGAGCAGAAATTTGCATTGAAATGCGAAAATGAATAGGAAACTAATGCGACGGGTGGCCGGGCGAGCGCGTCCAGAGGGTCCAGAGATTCACCCAGGAAGCAGCTGACGGCGGCGTCGACAGCCAGAGCTTTTCATTTATTTATTGGCCAGCCAACGACCGATGTGCCGACTGCCTTTCCCCCCGTCAATTCAACCCGTAATTCGCCCCGACACTCACCTTTCTTGGGCGTCTCGTTGTCGCCGCCATTCCTGTCGCCATCCTCGCTGAGCTGCTGCTCGCTGACTTGCTCCACATCCAGCAGCTCCGAGGAGGATATGTCGGAGCGTTCGTCATTGGGTTCCAGGGAATTCTTATGAAGATTAAATTTGTGGCACACTTCAAAGGCTTGGCCCACGGTGCGGACGATGCGCATGGCCTGGGACTGCAACGAGGTGAGAATGGCGGAGAGAAAAGAGTATTAATTAAATTGCGTTAAGGAAGAGAAAGGCTCCCCGCTGAAGGCACAGTTTCCCTCCCTACAATTAAGCCGCTGCCCCAAAGGAGCCCGCTTATTACGGATACGCCCCGTTGCGGCGCTGCAATGAACCCACCTCGGGATCGCTCGCCGCACAGCCGCATGAAATTGCATCCTTTGTGCGATTATTGCATAAATTATCACATTCTGGTCGGGAGCCTGCTGCTGGCCTCCTCTCCAGGGGGGAGCTACGCCGCCTCTGTCTCGCCTGGCGCTGCTCGGTGAGGATGAGCGGCAGCATCTGGTCGCCGGCTATGATGGGCTCCCGGAAGGATAGCTTCTTGCGCGGCTTGTCGGTCTTGGGACGCTCCAGCATTTGGCTGTTGTTTCCATTGCTTCCTCCTCCACCGCCACTGCTCAGGCTGGAACTGCTGTGCTGATCGCTGAGACTCTTCCTTCGCTGCAACTGGTGACGCTGCTCGGAGCGCTGGTGGAGCTGATGGGCTCGGCGCAGGGCCTCCGGCGATGCGGCATAGTGATCGTCGGGCAGGCGCTTGAACTTTAGCCGGGCCTTCACAACATCACCATTGGCAGGAGCAGTTGCAGAGGAGGAGGATGTCGAGCAGGATGTGCCCTTGTGGCTCGCCTTAGCCACCGGCTGCTCCTTCTTTATAATGTATACAGTGTTCTCGTCATCGTTGAAGAGTATGTGCTTGGGCTTGTGGTCAATGTAGGTGTCGTCTATGAAGCGGGGAGGCTGACTTAGTCCGCCAGCGGTCACCGGAGCCATTTCCCGCTCCACGCAACCGATAAGCTCCCGGATATCCAGACTCTTGTTGCGGGACAGGTGCTTCTGCTTCTTTTTGTGCGAGGGAACCGGGGACTGTGGGGGCTTGTCCTTCAGCTGGAGCTGCTTGTCTCCCACGAGGATGTCCCGGATGAGACCGCCGCCGCTGCGGAAGATGTTACGGTGATAGTGAACCTCTGAAGGCTTCTCAGAGGTAACACCTGCCGCCGAGGCAGAGGCCTGCTGCTGCTGCTCCGCCGGCTGACTCTGGGCCTTGGCCATGTTCACCTTGCTGCGACTCCTGGTCCAGGGCAGGAAGTCAAAGGCCTTGGTGATGGGACTGCGGGGCACGTGGGCGGAATGCTCCGCCAGATTGAGACGCTGCTTGTGGGGAACAGCCATGGCAGCGAGGGTCTTCTCGTGCTTCATGGCCACCGCTTGTGGTGTGCCGAAGAGTTCGCTGATCCGCCAGACGCAAGGTCGTCGATTTCGCCAATTTGTCACTGGGTTCGCACTTGTTTTGTTTTGCCGCGAGTTCAATGCTGCTGCTCTCAATGTTCTTGGCCAATTAGTTGGCTATTAATTTCATAATTGCTTAGGGTCCGATTGGGGGGCTCCTTGATCCAGGTTGTTCACACTCAGCCGATGCGCCATTTTTCACACCTTATTGTTTGTGTATCCCACCTGAGGCTGTTGCTTTTTCTGTTTCGGTCTCTTCTGCGTGTTCATTTATTGGTTTATTGAATTATTTGCAACTTTTCATTTTCATGTTGCCTACATATCGAGGAATATATATATATATTTTTGGTTTATTTTTCCCGAATATTTCTGCCGCGTGCAAGCGAGTGATTTCTCAAAAAGAATATAAAAGAAAACTGTCAATCTGATTTGGGTTTTGTTTTGGTTAGCCAGCGGCCGAAACTTATGTCAGGCATCGGCATCAGGCGAATGATTTGCAATTGTTGTGATTTTCACTGAGTCAGAGCTCTGGTTGCAGTCAAGAAAAAATAATTTCGAAGGTTTTCGATTTGTTGATATTTCGAATAATCAAAATTGGAAATGGGATGAGCCAGAAAAAAGCAGATTCTGTTTTAAAATATTTTTTTAACACAAAGAAATGATTTTAAAAAAGAACTAACTACTAAACTCTCTAGCAAATAATTTGCTGATCATATTTAAACATATTTTAAATATTATTTAAACCATTGTTCTAAAATACTATTCAAATTTAGAATATAAGTTTATTGTTCTCTACATTTTATATAATTTGTTAACTGTTTTTAACATTTAAACTAGAAAGAACTTTAAAGAAATTTCCTGCCTGTTACTTTTCAAACACAAATGTTCTCCTATTTCACATTCCCTGTGGCTTTTCCATTACTAATTAAGGCCAAGCTGGCGACCAACTTTGTGGTTTCCCCTTTCAGACTCGGGAAGAGGACTACCTGGCAAAACTTGGCCAACAGCAAACACTCAAGCACTTTGAAGGGCTACTTCGGAGGCGGCGGCTGGCTGGTCGAGCACTTGCCTCCTGAATGACATTAACAACACATCAATTTGAATTATTTTGACAAGCAGTGACAGCACTTGTTGCGCAAATGCCAGACAGAAAGGAGATGGCCCAGCATAAATGCTTACAACACGTTCAATATTTGGGCGGCCATTTAACAGTTCTCTCAAGGTGAATCTGTCGTTTTAGCTGCCAATTTAATGCTCCAGCATTGCGCATACGCCACGTGATCCGTCTTCGAATAGCTGCCGTCTGATTGTCTAACACACACGCTCTCTAAATACACACTCGCACACACCTCCCTCAAGTGTCTTGGGCAATTTCGCATAAATCAAATTGAAAACTATAAAAAATAAACGGATAAAGTGTGTGGCAATTTACATTCGTTACAGCAAAGCCGAAATGAAAACTTAAATAAATAAAAAAATAAGAGATGGAGATGGAGAAACGCAGAAAATTGCGTGGCTTTCCGTGGAAAACTACTTGAAAATTTATGGCGTTAAAAACGACTTTGTTAGCTTTGTTTTATGTATTTATTTGAATTTTAATTCCCATTTCGCTCTGCACAACAATCAAATCTGGCATTCTGTTTGTTTTTCCCGCTGTCTGTCATAAGGGAAAATTTTTGCTTTACACAGAAGCTTTATTTCCCTCGTTCTGGCAGCAGGTCTGGCGTTTTAGCACCGATTTAATGGCCACCGTCCATCTGGCCGTGGTGTTTACTATGGCCCGGTGGTTTACTGTGCCACAGCAGCCGTTGCAGTCCACCGCAGGAGCCACTTCCGCAGCTGCACAGCTGACCGCAGGGAAAACTGCATCTCGTAAATTGTGCACATTGTCACGTGGTCTGGAGGGGAGGAGGTAGTCCTCGGCCCCCACATCTGCTAATGAAGTTCGCATTAGTCATGCTGGCGGCAGCGGTGGCACTTGGAAATTCAATTTACATTTCAGCCAACGAACCGAAAATATCCAAAGAATATAAACTTGAGTATAAATTTAAGTATTTATAAATCGAAACAAAGCGAAACACCTGCCTGATGGCCCTACCTCTCCTTATTTACCCACAATCTGCTCTTCGTGGCTGTTCGATTTTAGAAATACTTTAAAGTAGGCTATTAAAATAATGGATCTATTTTGGCTTGAAATGCGAATAAAAAATAAGAAAAACAGAGAGGAGAAGCGATACAAAACAAAGCAAAGTGAAACGAAGCGAAGGCACAGCCATTTTTGGGAAATGGAAAACGGCTAAGAGAATAAGGCATTGTGTGGTTTTCCCCCGAGGCAATGCCTTTGCCAGAGACAACAGGTAAATTAAAATACATATTCTCCATTTTCTGTGAACTATTTGCCATAATTTGCGGATCTTTAGGAACCCAACTCAATGTTCATAAAAATATTTGTGGATTTTTCGGCTGTCAAAATTCGACTTCTTCTTCTCTTGTTGCTTGTGGAAACCATATACAATATAGGTATAAATAAATAAGCTAAGCAGCGAAGGAGAATCATAAATATTTCAACAAAAATATCACGTGTGCGTTCGCCTTATTGACCATAATTCTATTTATTTATACCTGCCCCCTCATTTCCTGCGGCTACCTGTGGCGAGAGTAGCTCATTAAATGCGTGTTCACTAATAAACACTGGATTTTTGAAAGAAAGTACGTCATTGAGCTAAGTTTGGTTAGCCATCAATGAATAGACTTGGCCTTTAAGCAAGTGCACAGCATTTGCTTCCCCGAACTGGCACTTTCTAGGGGTTTCCTTTGGGGTTTCTCAAATCGTATAACTGTCCGCACTTTGCAAACTTTTTTCTTTATTTTTTGCAAGTGGCTGCGTGTTGCGGCTTTTCTCTGGTAATTAATTTTCTAGTCAATTTTCTGCTCTTTGGGCTCATTATTCAATGCTTAGCATTGTTTAAACGTATTGTTGCTGCTGTTTTTATCCGATTTAATGGCGTCAGCAAATGGCACGAAAAACCAATGACAAAACACTTTTCAGACTTGCGATTCTGCTGTTCTTTAATTTAAATATTTTTGAAAACATTTAATTTCTCGCCTCGCTGGGGATGATGATCTATGGCCACGTTAAAATATTTTCCTTAAAGCTGTGACATGCCATTGCCTGAATTTATTTCCCCGGTGTCACATCGCATGATTTTTCTTTGCTTCGCTTAGCAAGGGGCAGAAATTTCGTTTGGTTTTACATTTTATTTTAGCAAGTCTTTTATTTTTGGTATTATCTATTATTATTATTATTATTGCACTTCACTGTCACTCACGCACTCGTTGCATAATTTGGAATTATTTGAATAGAGAACGTTTCTTGGTTTTCCGCACGTCTGCAGGGGGACGCCGTCTAGAACGCACTGGACAAAGGCCGAACTGGGAGAGGAGATTGCCGATCGATGGACCGCCTTGTAGCCGGCGAAAATGTAGAAGCTTTTCCCCGGAGCTTTTCCGCTCAGCTGTTGGCACGATCATTGGCTACATGCTGCGTTTGTTTTGGTCGTTGTTCCCCCGATAGATGGATGGATATATCGCAGCGATCGAAGAACCCCTCCTGGGGCCGGTCCAACTTGGCGTATGCGTGATTGCAGCTCCCCGCGTGACGTCATTGCTTTGTGTTTCGCGGAAGTAAACAATAGAGGCGGCTCTTAGCTTTGACTCTTGTTAAAACCCATAAATCATACACATTTCAGCACATTGTCTGCCCGTGTGTTTATATGTTCATTCAGCTCCGCGAATTGCGTTGCATTTGGTGGGTAATATAAAGGCACTTCTAACGCCGCCTCAGGTGCAATGGGTTAAGCTTTTCCTTTTGACGCAAACGATTTCCACACGTGCACAGGGAGAGCGAGAGTGTTCAGAGATAATTCCTATATTTATGCCCATATATCTGCATCTCCCCGGCTCCTTGTCCTGGCCTTAATTTCTTGTGTCACTTGTCAGGCATTTCGACAGCCCGACACGGACTGCCTTCAGATGTATTGGAATTCTTTCCCAGAAATTCTTTGCCCGCCTGTTAATTAGAAAACCAACAAAAAATAGAAATGCCAACTTGACATTGTCTGCGCAGTGAAATGAAGTTGAAGGCCAGACACACAGGCATACGGAATACCAAGAAAGAAATTTTGTCTGACTTGGAATTAATCGAGAAACCGCATTCGGTTTGAAATCAAAGAAAATGCATTTCCCACAGGCACAGGCACCCGTGCGGCCCCCACAAAAGTAGGAATACGATTTATTTATTTGGCAAATCTCGGAGGCAACTTAATGGGGGAGGCGTGATGTCGCCTCGAGAATATGGGAGAATCTGGCCAGAACTGCGGGTTGCCGCCGGCCATATAACACGGAAATAAATAGAAACGACTGATGGACAGTTGCGCCTTACTTTTCGCCCGATTTTTGTTTAGATCCCCGTGCGCTGTAATGGTAATGGCCAAATGAAAAATTGGTCTAGACTCCACAGACATTGACAATGAAAAATAACCATGGAATTGCTGGTTCGAAATGGAAAATGAAATGGAAAGAGCAAGTGCTGAAAGTGTTTGTAAATTACCTAGTATTCAGACTAGAGTTTAAATGATATTAGATCCTTATAAATCCAATTACTAAATTTCACAATTTTCTAAATCCACATAAAGTAGATCACAATTATACAGCACATCCAATAAACTGCACTTGGCTCTTTATAGAGCACCAAATAATTTGTTTCTGTTTATTTGCTAGTTGTTTTCGTTTCGGTTTTCCAATGCTGGATACAAGCCAAAATTATGCATACGTGTAGACATTTTGCACAAGACCGGAGCTCGTATTTATAGATAATCCATGGGTGGCGACGGTCCCAGGGGGGCTTCCCCCTGGCATGGGTAATGTCAAGTAAGTCACATGTACATTGCCTGCATTATGCGAAATGCGGTCATAAACATTTCACTGGCCAAGTTAATGGCAAAACCTAAAACTTATTCTATATTCCCTCGAAAAAGTCAAATAAACAACAACAGAAATATCTCAGGATTCTCACCTTTTTGTGACTTTTGAAGACGGAACACTTGAACGTATCCGTGCTGGCATCGCGCGCTATATAGCTGAATATCTTGAGATCGCTGCTGTCGTGGGACACGTAGAATATTCTATAGATGGGATGATTGAGCAACTCGATTTCCTCGGGGTCATTTGTCCAGTTCTTTTTCTAAAATCATAAGAAAAATTAAATAAATAAATAAGGTAAATATTAAATGACATTGACTTACTTTTCGGCGGCGTTTTTTGAGCACAACGCGCACGCCATTTACCGATATGTGAATGGTGACCTTTCGCTTCTTCAGATTCTGCACTTTGCACTCGTACTGTTGGGAGGGGGAAATGGTGGTCAATTTAGTTAGAAAAGTCTAAAAATCCCATAACAATATTTTGTTTCTTTGACTAAATAAAACTAATAATACTAAATAATAACCGTTTTTCTCAATAGTTATTTTCCGAGTGTGTTTTCTGTGTGGGGTAAGAGGGAAATTGGAACCACGTAATTCCAGAATTTTCAATTAACGTTTGACTGCCTGTGACGGCTCGCCTAATGGCAAAGACATGACAATAACAAGCGCCGAATTCTCCACGTCTCCCGCTCCTGGCTGACAGACAAGGCTAATACGGAATATAACCCACATACACTCCCAAACTCACACTCACACCCTGCGAGGAGTTGGCCGGGCTAACACGGTTTAAGCCAGGACACGCACGACTTCTCGGCACCGAGGAAAAGGGAAAGAATAAACAAGCCTCGTTACTTTTTATGCTACTAGAATGTATATTTTTTGTTAGCCAGCTTTTACTCTGTTTCGCTTTTGGCCATATATGTAACTGTTATCAAAGTATGTGACTTTGGCAAACAGAAAGTGTTGCCTGCTTTTTCGGAAGCGAAGAGGAAATTTCGGGGGAGAAATTTAAAACCGCCTTCGGCCCGGATAAAAAGTTCCTTTAATTGGCAGCCGGAGATGTGCATATCCCACGGAAATCTGTTAACTTTTCAGTCAGGATTCAAAATTTAACTGGCGTCCCACGCGGCGTATGCTTAATAGATTTCCCACATGTTGACTTACCCTTATGCGCCGCATGGCCTGAACGATCTCGGCTCGAGTGTTGGGTCGTGGCACCTCCTCCCAGCCGACAAACTGCAACGACACAGAGAGAGAGAGAGAGAGAGAGAGAGAGAGTGGTTATTATGTTATTGTTTAAGGTCCAAACAAAGGCTCAAGTTAAACAAGGCCTCAAAGGAGACTCAAGAGCCACTCAGCTGGAGTGGCAGCAGGCTTTAAATTAAATAATTTAAGAGGGGAAACTGTGGTTGAAATGGGTTTACATTTATAGAGAAAAATATATTTTTAATTATAGGAAACCTGGTTGAAAATATGGGTAAACGTTGGACTTTGCTTAAATTAAAATGTATATATATAAGAATAATATCAAGTAAATCTTTATTAAGTAAATCAGCCACAGCGGAAATTCCACTTCAAAAATGTTCTCAAAATATATAAAGAAAAATTATACGAAAACTTATTTAAATATAGTAAAGCGATTCTGTTGCCAACTGAAAAACAGTCTCGACACACTAAACTGCATTTATATTTATAGTTTTTCTGCATTTTCTAAATTTAAATGACAATCTGCCCTTTGTCAAATTCTTCAAGGGGAAACCTCCATCAATTTGCCAGCTTAAATCCACTTTTTTTATTTTGCTGTCACTCGGGAATATAAACATTTTTAGTGATTCTCGGGGAAATTTATGGCCAAAAATGAATTCAAACTGCGGCGACAACAACAATAGCTCGTAGTTGCGATTGTTTGAAAATAAAAATTGCAATTTTAATGCAGAATGCAGCTCAAGGTTAACAAATGCGTAGATATGGACCTAGATTTGCGAATTTTATTACGGTGACAACAACAATTTAAATGCTAAATGACATGGCAACAACAAGCGCAGAGAGAGAGAGTGAAAGAGACGCCGACTGACAGTGACAAAATGTGCATGAGATAGCAGCCACGCCTCCACCGCCGCCCCCCATTTCGCCAAATAAATACTATATATATAAACAGTTTCCAATGTGCGACAAATAACGAAGAACACAACAATGAAAATAAATATTTATGGAGAGGAGTATCTTTTCGGGTGAACAGCCTTTCGCCTCATCAAAAAAAAGCTGGCATCCTTTTATTTGGAAGGGAAAACTTTAACAATATTTTTCGTGGGAACACTGCCATCTATTTATGGGGCACCAGCATATGTCTATTCTCCCTGATCTATGTCGAGTTATGGTAAACAAATAGCTAGATTTTTTCCTGCTCCACATTGCTGGGATTTTCTGCGAATGCTAATTCTCTGAATGCTAATATGATAAATGTTCTGGGTTATGGCGTGTGTCCAATCAATATATTTCAGAAAAAACCACGCCCCAAAAATAGACCAAGACTAATGTTTTTATTTCGGCAGAAAATAGATTTTAGCAAATTATGAAGGAAAACAGAGTTAATGCTTTCGCTGATTGATTTCCACCCACACTGTGATTAATTGCCATATGCCCTAGAATGTTTACTTCTCGCCGAATATACACTTACGATTATGCAGATGTTGAATCAAATATTTATATGGTATATATATATTTTAAACCCTGTCGTTCGCGTATAAATAGATATTTGCATGCCATTACCATTGAAGGGCCATGAAACGAAGCTTTAAAACTCCCCACAAAAGCCATCCGGCAGTGAGCCCATAAAAAGCCATTTACAAAGCGGAAAGCAGCCGAAGATGAAGCCTGGAAAAATGGAAAAAGAAAACTCACAGAGGAAAAAAAAAGAAAATCCGAAAGGGAGGCAGAGTGAAAGCTAAAACGAAACTCTCACTCTCGCCCACAAATATTTGGATTGCATTAAATTCATGCAAACACAAAGGATAAAGGATACACAGAGCGCTTATCCTCTCCAGCTAGACAAATCCCCGCGCAAATAAAATAAAAAGAAAACCAGCTACAGGACCCGCTCTGAGCTGGCAAAACGTTTCGCTCACTGCTTTCCTCGCTTTTCCAAGGGTTTTCCTCTGCCATTCGCATCCTTTTTTTTCACTTAAAAACCATTTCAGTGCGACGGCTCTATGCAAATAGCCGCTGGACTTTGTTCGTCGCTTCGTTTAAATTCATTTACTTTGATTAAAACCCAGGCCAAGAGCGGACCCTTCCTTGGGTGGAGGAGTAAACTTTTATGTCTAGGCCATGGAGCGGTATAAATTTTACTTGCTGCCGAGTTAATAATTTGTTTTTAAGCCATAACTTTACCTGGGAAAATGTTTACATCCACTCACAGAAAATATCTGTGAAGTAGCTTCTAGAAAATATATTATGGCACTGTTTTAATTTAAGAATATTCATTAAAATTGATTTATTTAACTTTTTTTTTAGTGTCGTGGTACGAATATCTATAAGAAAGTTTGGAAAATCCTTTATAGTATTTTCAAATATTTTATTTATTAAAAAAAAACTATTAAATATCCGTTTTCATTCAAAGTGTATGAAAAAGTATTCTTGAACATAAAAAGATTTATTTGATATATCCAGAAGCTCAATTTTCAATAATATTCCCATTCAATTTCAAACCTTTTTTTCCCGTATAGACAATTAATGGCTCCCAAGGTTTATAACCCGCATTACGTTTATTGGTCAAAGTCAGAGGTTTGTTGTTTTTAAAAAGGAGTTTTTACCAAAACATCTCACGTTCCTGGCGCTTTCCCGGCCTCTGTTTTACCTCCGATTAATTGCGTGCACTGCAATCGATTTTCCCCCACTTCGAGAGTTCTATTTTCAAATATTTGTTTATTTATATATTCGATCGTTCGGTTGAAAGACAAGTGAAAAGTCAAAAGCTGGCCACGTTTGCCGGCATGACGTCAGCCATGGTGAGGCGTGTGCTCAAGGTGTCCTGAGAAATCACCTGCCATTTGTGCCTTTGACCCGACAAAAAGCAATTAAGCTTAAAGTCATCCTTAAAAATCACCGACATAGATCATCAAGGAATTGAATGTTGAATTAAGAGATTTGCAGGGGGTGGAGGAGGAGGTGTGGCCATCAAATGGAGCGACTGTGGACCGGGTTTAGCCGACGGCCAACGACAAACAGATTAGAACAGCTTAGTTTGCCCGCAAAAAATATGCGAAAAATGAATAAAAGAAAACCCCGAGAGCGGCGCATAAAAAATCTGGAAAAGGATTTGGTTTTTGGCTCGCCGTTTCAGCCGTTTCTTTTTAGCCGCTCCAGCCTTTCAGCCTTTTTCGCCATGGCTAATGGCGCTCCGGGCTGGACCAGCTTTCATGTTCAGCAGCCCCTTTTGCTCTTTTGGATTTTGCCTTTCAACAATGCGAAACATTTGTTTGTGCAGCTTTTTCTCCGCTTTTCCTGCTTGGCCCGCTTTCCCAGAAGGAAGCGTTGAAAACATAATTTTTCTCGGTTTATTTACAAAAATAAAAAAAATAAAATGCGTGTGTACACGTAGCCCCTGACCCCGCGCTGGCACATAACTGGCGCAATTTTTTGTCGCACTGCCGCAGGGCATTACAATTTGTATTATTTCTGTTTTACATTTTTTGGTTAATCCTGGGAAAGGGTATGTGGCTTGACAGGGTACAAAATGTATTGAATAGGCAGGGAAGTCCCTTTGAAATCTGATTAAAATTTTGCTGTGTTAGTATCTTGTAAAAGAATTTAAGGAACTTAAGAAGGTTAAATCCTAATGGATTTATGGGAAATTTAAACGTTACGTCTTTAAATTACAATAAAAGAATAAAGTACCAATAAATAAATATCTCTGTTAATTAAAAAAAAAAAATTTAAGAAATATTTTGGTGGAATAAAAGATGTCCAAGTGATGTACAGATACCATGTACTTTTACATCAAACATCACTCGCCGCTACACCCCTTTTTTAAAGCGTACTTTTGGGGATTCACATGATTTATTTCTGGCGTACATTAAAAGCTTTTCCAAATACCCAAAGGGGCAACTTTGCTCTCCAATCCAGAATTTTATATGCAATATGAATTATGAAAGGGAACAACTTTAATTCAGTTATTCGTGTGTTTTATTCACTTCCCTGTTAAACATTGGCAATACATGTGTTCGCAAGCCACAAAAAAAAAGCAATGCATAGTTTTTAGCGCTGGTAAATAAAGGAAAAAGTGAGGGGAAATGTGAGAGTGTGGAAAATTGCGGAAAAGCTCGCTCTCCCTAGTACTATATCCCCCTTGTGTGGCCAGTAATTCAACATGTGTAAGAAATTTAAAAATTAATTAGGAAAAAAAAGAAGAACAATTTTAAAACGAAATGAAATGTTGTTGAAGACTGCACGAAAATAGATCAAGTCGTCGTCTGGTATTTATAAGCAGTAAATTGATGCTGTTTATTGAAACATTTAATTGGCCACTTTGAGAGCTCTTCAATGGAAATTCGTTTTAAAATTGTTGATTGGGAATTTCATGTGTTGTTTTTTGTTTATCGATGGGGTTGAGGTTAAAGAACATTTATATTTTATAAATGTTACCAGAGAGTAGTTCCTTATCTTGTTTGTATGGTATCTTAAAGCGTAACGAAGTAAAAACATTAAATAAGGAAAATCAACAGAGCAAACTTAAACCTGAAGTGAAGTGCAGAAGCTGAGGGGAAGCCCAGCTCCAAGAATTTCCGCTAATAATGTTAATTCCATTGCCACCTTCAGAGCCCCAAACCAGCCACTCCACCCAAACCTCCAGGAAAACTTGCCACAGATAATCAGCATCTCTGGCTTGTTCTGCACTTCCTCCTGCCTTTTGTTTTGCTTTCATCTCGGTTTTAGTTTTGCTGCGTCCTGCGTCCTTCCTTTCTTCCACGCTGCCTTCCTGTACTGCGTTGCGCAACTTAACTTCCTTGGGGTTTACCACCCATCAGGCCCGCTTTTCAGGCCATTTCATTAGCATCATCCAGACCAGCCAGCCAGGAGGAGCAACTTAATGAGATGGCGTGCAAAAGTTTCGGCTGTCTTTCTGGTTTCTGCGTTATGCATAACTTTGGCCATTTGGCTTGTGCTTAATTTAAAACAATTATTTGACGAGCTGTAAGTGGCCGAGGCCGCAGGCCAACTGAACCCAACCCAAATCAAAGGTGGACCGAGCTAAACCAAGTCAAAAGACCATCCGAATTCCCACCCAAACGAAACTAACCGAGCTGCAGGTTTTCACCAACTCTATATACATCCATTCAGGCCAAATTGCAGTTGGCCAAAATGCAAATCGCTTGGCCAATAGCACGCCCATCCCTATTATATCTCAACTATGATAATTTGCTGCTTTTGGCAGTTTTCTCGACGCGAGGGGAACGCCGAGCTGCAACTAGCTGCGAACATTTCCGCAGCTCAAATGCAAACTGCAAACAAATGAGTTTGTCTGGCCGTATAAATCATGTCGTGGGATTTGGGGTTAGAAGAGTGAGCCCCCCTGCTGCAGAGCCCCTCTCCAGTAACTCCCCTTTCTTATCGGCTGCTCTGCAGTAAAGTGCAAAGTCAGGCTGCCTAAGTGGCGTGAAGTGAAATGCTTTCTTTTCGCCAACACTCGCGGCAACAAGTTAAGTGCAAGTTAAATCAACAACTGCATTTCCACCGTGCTAAACACACCGAGCAGTAGAAGAAGACGAAGAAGAAGCACTCATTGCTTTTGTTTTCATTTATTTTTTTTTTTTTAGGTGCAAATTAAATGGCCAAGTGAGGGTACACTTGGGAAAAACTAAAGAAGTTTAAACAGAATATTATAAAATACATTTGGATTGTCATCTTAATTTACTAGGATTTTTGTTAAAGCCAAAAATAAGTCAAATATCTTGTCATAGATCTCAGCTTCTGCTGACTTTGGCTTAGTTACCACCAAGTAGCAGCCAGAACCCTTTGGGAATTCCAACACTTAAATAAATTTAAATTTATTTTAATGCTAAACTATTTTACAAAATAGCAATACTTGCCGCCTTAAAGCCCAGACCAACCACCAAAGATCTCTGCTTTTCTTTACTTTGGATAAGTTACCTCTAGGTAGCAGCCAGAACCCTTTGAGAATTATAATGCTTTAAGTACTAATATCTTATATTTTTCCCCCAATGACAAAATATTAGTACTTGTCACCTTAAACTAAAGCCCACAAATCCCTTCCAAGAGCTCAAACTTCTGTGATAAACCCTATTCCACACTTTAAACAATGATAAATACCTTATCATTTTTTGAACAAGTCTCAAATCCAAATATTTGCCATACAAAATTTTTTGTTTTCTCTGTGCTAAAGAGTCTTAAAGTTTATTATCCTCCGGTTCGCCGTAAAACTGCATGTGTGAGTTGGGTAATAAAAACCACAGAGAGACAGAGAGACTTGCTTTCTTCTGGCTGCCAATTTGCATAAGCCGGGTGTGGGGTATCTTTTGCTTTGATTAACCCCCGCCAAAGAGTGTCTGTGCGATTGTAGGTATTACTCACCCATTTTCTGTCAATGCCTAGCAACGTAATAAGCCATTTCCGGTGAAGAGAAAAAATCATACAAATTATGCTTTGTGCTTTATGCACTTCACACTCCAAGCCCATAAAGCTCTAAGCCAATAATAAACGACTCCAAAGAAATGGAAAAGCCACGAGGAAAACGCAACGAAACCCATAAACAATTATCTGAGGAGAGATAATAAAGCATAGGGGCGGAGGGCAGGGCCATATAGCTGCATTCTTTGTTTGTTCTTTGTTACGACTTTCGCCTCACTTCATTAACTCCTCCCCTCCGCTCAATTGTAGAGTGTCAAGTTTTATTGGTTCCACGGGTTAAATTCCCGACAGACTGGGAAAAAGTAAAAGTTTCTCTTGGCTGCTGTCCAGCCACTGACCTATATATATCTAGCAGTATCCCACAGATATTTCGGTTCGGCTCAGTTCGGTTCTCTATAAACAAAGCGGGTCGAAACGAAATGTATTATGCAAATGCAGCTGCTGCCACGCCGCAGCATACAAGAAATGCATCATGATACGAGTATTTATATTATGATGAGGCAACCATGTCTCTCTCTCTATCTATGGGTTGTGTGCTGTGTGTGTGTGTTGTGTGTGGGTGCTATGGGTAAGTGAAATGTGCTGTTCGATGCTGTTCAGGGAATACCGAACCCAGACAATGGACATGCCTTGTTCTCCGCTTGTAATTGCAAATCAAATGAGCTACGATTAGACAGACAGACTGACTGGGTCGTGTTCATCTTGGATTTAGGATTGTTGGGGGTTTGGGAGTAAGGGTTTTTAAAGAGTTTTTCTGAACTTGATTTGGCTTTAATTTAGTCACCAATAAAGTGAGCTGGTTTAAGACAAGTATATGCTATTCAGACCCAAAACATCTCTCTTTAGATTCTGGCTACTGTGGCTTTGCCTTTAGTTCTAGCTAACTTCAAGTGCCATAACATCTACGCAAAAGTTTCCCCGAAATCGAATTGCTTTCCAAGTTGGAGTTCCCATTTCAAAGGAAGCGCCGGTACCGCAGCGCCGGCCAAGTTTTTCCGAGTCAAAGGTAAAATCAATAAACCAGTTACCGTTTGGCCAGGACCAGAACCTCCCCCGATTACCAGCAACCCTCGAATTTGGCCATAAACAATTGTGAGGGCGAGTAGTAGTGGGCAACGAGGGCGACAAAGCGTACACGAGTGGCCCCATAATAACAAAGCAGAAAATCAATTGGAAGTACTTAAGCAAACAATGGACCAAAGTAATGAAAGAACAGCCCAGTAACCAAAAAAAAACATATATACAAAGGAGAAAAAAAAGAAAACAATAAAAGCCTCTTTCCCAAAACTCCCCGCTCCCTTTCTCTTTCTCTTTGGTTCTTTTATTTGGTAACAAGTGACGTCTAATTTAGCACAAGGCGATTATTTAGATATCAGAAGAGCAGCACTACCTGCAATTACCTGTTCACAGAGAGAGAAAAATCTATTAAATTCTTAAATATACATAGAGTTTATATAAGTTTCAAAAACTATATAAAACTTTTTAGGGAACTGAAGGGTTTCATAACATTAAACCATATTCTAAGCATTAAAATAACCTTTTATTTATAAAATATATAATTTTACCAATCTTAATATTCATTTTACTTTAAGTTTATACTAAATTAAAATATACTGCTTCAATTCACATTGGTTTAAAATATAATTAGAGATATAGTTGATAATTATTAGCCAAGCTCTGTTATTATTTGTCTTCACCAAGAACCAGAACTCAAAAGAGGAGCCAAAGCCAAAGCGCAAACAGAAATTAAAATAAATAAATTGCGTGCCCCTCTCGCAAACACGCACACACTGACGCTTACACGCAAAATGGGCGAAGAGCACGGGGCGTATGAGTAATGCGTCACAGCAGCTAAACGAGCGGAAGCGTTTAATTAGCAGCTTTAATAATTCAATCAGCGTGGTTATTCCTCTCCGCTTATACTCCCCTCCGCTGACCACTAATTTTTATACAGCAATTTAACCATGTTATTATGATTATTTGCCGTTGTTGTTGTTCCGTTTTCGGCGGGTGTAAATTTCACAAACAACTGCTAAACAGGCTTAAACGCTTGGCGCCTCGAATTATGCCAATCTCAATTTTCCATGGATTTGCTATGGCCACCCGCTTGGTCGTCGGTCACACATTTTATTGAACGACCTTAATATCGAGGGGTGGTGTGGGTGTGGGAGTTGCGGCTCCCTTTGAAATGAATCGTGTGGCTTTTCGAGGGTGGCTTGCGAGCTGTTTTTGGGGTGCACAACGACGGGAACGAGTGGAGCAGTGGTTTCTGCCTTGCCACCTGCTGGGTTTCCAGGACTTCAGCTTGGCTGTCTTTGCCTTGGGTTAATGAACTCCCCCTAATTAGGTTAGCGGTTAAGCCCGACCAAAAATACTGCTTACAGAATGCAAATTAGTCAGTACATTATCGGTTTCATGTTTTTTTCTCACACACACACTCTGGAGAGAAATCATTTCTTATTAAATAGACTTTAAAGCGTTTGAGCTGCGAATGCTCAATGCACGTATATGGCGAAAATTGCATCGCAATAAATTTCCGATGACCACGGCAATGGTCACTATCCAATGGGCAATGGCCAACAGCCGGAGGCTAGGCAATGAGCTGAGCTGAGAGTGTTTGCCGCGACTGCTTAATGAAAAAGTAGCCAGTCGGGGGAATAGCAAAAACGAGCTAAGGCAAAGGCAAGGCAATGCCTAGTCGATGGCCATTGATGTCCAAGAACAGACAAGCTTAGAGCCAGCTAGAGAGTTCCATACACTGAGAGAATAAACACACCGAAAAGGAAAACCATTCATTTATAAGATACATAACAATAATAGCTGCAATCCATTTAAAAATCTTTATTTTGTATTATTTATAAGGAAATCTAATCTAATAATATATTTAATATTCCCAAATATCTTTAATTAATCTTTTTTAAATTCTATACTTATTTTTCTTAAAGTATTCTCTGTGCATAGAAACGCAACGTGAAGAAGCAAGACAGACAGAAATAGCCAGACGAAGTCTCAGTTGGAGACTGTGTAAAAACCATCAAAGCCAGCGCCAAATGTTGGCTCAAGCCTGGCAAACATGGCCATGTCCAGTATGTGCGTTTGCATCTTTTGCTTTTTTCTACCTGCAACCGACTTTTGCCCACTCCACTGCCCTCCACTTTATCCCACTCTAACCCGCTCTCGCACCATTCCTAGTCCATTCAATCCATGGCCAAATCGACGCTGCAGCTGAGCTTTGATTTGATGACCGTGTGTCCCCATGTTCGCTTTCTGTTTCGCCTCCATCTCCACCTCCAGCACCGACTCCATCTCCATCTCCATTTCCATCGAGCATTTCACTTTGTGTCGCCTGCGAACGAGTGAAATCCCGAGTCTCGTCTGGCAATCTGTGGATCAGCCTAAATGACTGCATCCGCCGTGTGAGAGAAGAATCTTCTATCTGCTATGAAGTAATTTCATGCCACTTGGCATAGCTAAAACGAACTGGACCGTAATTATATTCAATTCTAGATGGTTGCAAACACAAGGAAAAAATTTAATGTACTTCTTAAAATAAATTAAACGAAATAAAATAAGTTTTTTAGATGCTTAAAAATGTATAGAACTTTACAACAATTTATGCTTTTAGGGGAATAAAGGTAGTGTCAAAATAACCATAATAACAAATTTATTACAAAATTTATCTCTATTCCTTTTACTTTTTTAACAATATAAATTCCTTAAAAAAAGCATACAAAACTCTCATAAATTTCTCTCTGTGCTCACCTCAAGAGTAAAACTAATTTCAGACATGATGCCAAAATGATAGCAAAAACACACACACAAACAGCACCGATCCGATCCGATTCGGATCCAGTTTCGTTATTGTTCTCGCTTGGAAGCGGCGTCAATTGCCTAACTAGAACAAAGGCATCTGTAGTGCAGATTCCCCATTAGCAGAGCAAATATAATTATTACCAAGGCTAACTGGGGCAGCAAAAATGCCAGGAAAAGCCCGGAAAAGCCGATGCAGGGGCCGGGGCAGAGGCAGAGCCAAAGCTGAGCCATGCAGAGCGCATAAATGCATGTTAAAGTCAATTTATGCAGGCCAGACAATGCAGCTTAGATCCTCTTGGCATCCACTTTTGTGCCAGGTACAGATTGTGCACAAACATGGCCAACACACACACACACATACAGATGGCATTCCCAAGGGTAGGGGGCCAGGACACGTGCTTGTTAGCGTAATATGAACACCTCAATGGCTGCTCCTGCTGCCCCGTTTGAATATGTTAAGTGGCAGGCAACCAGGCTGGCGGGACAACAGTGCGTATGAACGATATATGCATTCCAACAGCTCACATGGCTGGGCAATTTCAATGGAATGCAATTTGCCGTACTTCAACCTTTCTTGCAATTAATTTCGGCCCGCTCGGCGATGAAAGAAAGTCGAAATCCTATGACAAATGGCCACGGCAAGACATGGACAGAAGTTGCAAGACGAATGTGCAGCGTTTTCTCGAAATTTGACAGCTCCGCCGACATGTGAAGGCGAAACTTGTTCAATTTACCGCCAAAGTTCGCGCCCAAAGTGTTGTGAAGAAAAGCATTTTTCCAGCGCGAAAGTTTTCCAAGAATGACATTAAATTTTGATGTCAGCGCAACTAAACAAAATGATGGAAAATTTTCCACTTGAGCCAGACTTTAATTTGACTAATACAAAAAAATAAGCCGAAAATCAATATGCCAAACGTGTGGCCCCGCCGGAAATGTAGCGGGTCGTAAAAGAAATGATAAAATGAGTAATATTTCTCTGTGTTTTTTCGGGGACACTGCCTAATGACACGCAACTTGGGAGTTATGATAAAGGGTGTGGCCAAAAAAGAATTGGGCTCGCCTTGGGGGAAAAGCCGAAAAGAAAATGTAGCCCGAGATATCTGGCCTCCCTGTAGCGATCTGTTAATGATACTTTCCCGGTGAAAAGCTTTAGCTAAATGGCAAAAAAAAAACGAAACAAAACGAAGTCGAAACGAGGACACGCACATTATATAGCAATTTGTGAGCTGCAACTGCAACTGAGCAACAACAGTCATAGTCGCAGCAAAAAAAATTGTAAACTTCGCCCGACTTTCGCGTCTGAAAGGCAAAAAGTATCGAGCAATTTGGATTTTGGATTGGGGGCCACTTTTTAGACGCTTTTTGTTGGCCATTTAGCCAATTGCTAGCTCACGCAACTGGAATGCCCCCATAAGGACATTGCAACAATTGAGTGTATTAGTTGTTCGTGAGAAAAGCCAATGTCAAGGTGTCCGGAACGATTTTCTATTAATACCTGTTGGCGCGCTATTTATTTGTATTTTATTTCCAAATGAATTTCCTACCGTTCGATTGTTTGCTAAATACTCATTAATAATTTATAAGACAAACCGCAACGGAATGCAGCATGATTCACTCGATTCGCCATCGAATTGCAACCTACAAATAGCTGAAAGTTTCTCGCTAATTCGATTGTTCTGCAACATGAGCTCAGAAATTGTTTGAGAGCTTCCCCGGCTCCACTTTGCCTGCTTTTTTAATTAAATTTTTGTCAACCTACGGTAGAACGATGTCAAACGTTGGCTCCTCCGTTCTCTCTGCCATTTGCAGCCATTTTCCAAATGTCCGACCATTTTTTTTAATTGACAAAATTGATTAAAATGTTGCTTAACATTTTGCGCCAAACTGACATTTATCTTAATTGCTGGGAAAATGTCGTTTGGAAAATAGAAAATGCCCCCGAAAACGGACGCCAATGAAATGGGACACAGATCTGAAAGATGGAGCTCTTAATTAGATAATAGCAGTCAAGGCATTTTGTAAATTGAATTTTCAAGAGACAAATGGAACGAAGATACATAAAAGTTGGGGATATTTAAAAAGCATTTTCAATTTACATTTATTTTAGTTATTTTTGTTAAATATTTTTGTACATTAAAAGGAAGATATTTCACATTATTTAAATAAATAGCTGGTTGCTTCAATAGCCCCTATCTTGTCACGATTTTTCACTATCTATTTCTATATTTATGTAAACTTAAAGGGAGGTGTATCAGATTGTATAAATAAATAACAGCTTACTTTAATAACCCTTATCTAGTCATGATTTTTGACTATCGTAATAACATAATCCTTCAAAAATCCCATTGATGCTTGGCTATTGAATTGATGGAGTGAATAACAGTCTAGGCTCTTTGAATTCTCCTAAAAAAACGTGAAAACTCTGAACAAGACCTCACTTGCTATGTTAAAACCAATATCGTGTCATGTTTTTTGTGCTGTATATTTCACTCTCCTTTTGATGAGTTGGCCCACCCGGAATACAAAATCTCTTTCACAACATTCTCATGGCATTGTCCATGGATTTGGGCCTGCCGGCGCTTTTATTTTTATCATCGAAATTCAAAGATTCTCGTGGCTAGGCGTTGCCAAAAAAACAAAAAATATGATTTAGTTCTGGCGTTGATTCGGTTGTTTTTTATTTATTTATTTACGGTTGCCATTGAGCGACGATATCCACGCCCCCTGCGATATGTCCATGTCATTTGTTTATGTATTTCTTTATATATGTATTTTCGTTTCGCTTAAATATTTCATTTGCGGCACATTAAAGCAGAGTTAAGAATTTATGGCCCGGCAATATGTGGCAACTACTTCCGCTGGATGTCAAGCATGTGGCAGACAAATGCTCTGTGTGTTCCTCTCTGGCCCCACTCGAGTGCACTGCATTGCACTTGACACGTTTCCAAGGAGCGCTCCTAAGGACTTTGGACACTTTCCAAGGCACAGAAAAATCAGGAGCAACAGAAGAAGAAGGGAAATCCTGAGAGATTGCCGAGTGTGACTGGCATTTTTATAGGCTGCAGTTGAATTATCGACACATTTTCCGCAAATACACGAGAGCTTCGATTTCTGGCAGCCACACACTATTGACTTTCCCAGACTTCTCCAGCTCCTCAACCTCCCCTGTCGCTCGCATTTAACTAATCAAAAGTAATTTTAATCAAAGGAAACCCTCGCCGCAGGCCAGGGACAGATAACCGGTGAGCAGACAGCAGACGGAGCGAAAGCAATTAAAGCCACGTGCAAAGTTTGCCAAAGGTTAAGGAAAAGGAAAAGTTCTTCTAGGCTGTCTCTCTCAAGGAGGAGGCGGTGACTTCAAGAAGGATTGCTGCTCGATTTTTTTCGTATTTGTCTTGGCAAAGATCAGAGGGAAAAGTCCTGGCCAGGTCCTCAGCTAAAGTGGCCTGGGGACCTGGCAGGGCAATCCTTGGGGTGAAGCTCTGTCTCTCTCTCTACTCCGTAGAGATGTTGGGTTAAGCAAACTTAATTAATAAAAGAAAGAGGCAGCTGAAAGGAAGCTGATTGAAGGCGTGCATAGAAAGAAATTTACAGGGGTTAATAGGGAAATTTATTAAATGGAATAAAAGAAATAGTCAAGTTATAGAAATTTAATGAATTTGGGAATCTTCAAACTCTATTTTCTAATTTATTTTCCCTTAAAATTATATATATTCTCTTTAAGCATTTTATTGTTTACAACTATTTTTTCCCTGTGTATTAGCTCCCTGCGTGCGTTAGGCTCTGGTCCTCTGTGTGTCGTGCAATGAATCGAAACTCATTAAAAACTTTCGCTGCGGTTTCATTAAAGCCAGCAGCTGCCACGCCCACCACACACACACACACAACGCACAAACATTTCCGCCCTCCTCATTGTCTTCTATTAATATGTCAAGGTCTGGGCAAAAGCGCACACATTGTGCCGACAAATAAATTTGAATAATTAAAAGGCCCACAAAGAAAAACACACACAGGGACTCCTCAGGAGAGGCTGAAATAGATGCGGAACAGCTGTCCTTTTATTTTCGGCTAAATGCCAGGACAAGCTGTTGCCTCCCCGGGGATAGGGCATAGCCCCTTTCTATATTATTTAGAGAAACAGAGTCGCTGGCGGAGACAAATAAAGCAGAGATAATCGGACCGGCAAAGTGCACCGCCCCGCACAGACAATAGACCAAAGCGACAGCTTGACAAACTAATAACAAAAGGCGACCCGGCTGACAAACGCACTCGAGTTGGCCAAGGGCAAAAATAGCCGGCCAAGATCCCAGCTGCCAGATACCGGAGGAGCATACCCAGACCCGGAGTAAGTACTCTCCAGCTCTTCTCGGTTAGCTCATTAAAAATGAGAGCCACCGCCTTCGTATGCCAACAAGTGCCAAAGTCACAGTTTTAATTTACCATAGACAAGCTCTCTCTCTCGACTGGGCCAAGAAGGGTGCACACCGAGTTAGTTCTGTTTGTTGTCCTGGTCTTGGGCCCGGTTGTTTGCCTAATCCCGCTGAAGTACCCTCATCCATCCGAGACGGAGACGGAGATGAGGCCTCGCCCACATTACCAGCCAATTATGAGGAGGCTTACGGCCTCAGAAAGTTTTCAACTTTAAGCGACAGCTGACAGAATGTATTTTAATTAAAATTCAAAGAAAAACTCAAGGCTCGAATTCTGGCAAAACGCAAATTTAATTGAGCGCGGCCAGGACAAGGCAGGATACATTGCCTTCACGCCCTATAAACTCTCAAACAAGCAGATTCCGCTCTAGTTCCCATACATATTTAAAGCCAGCCATGGACCTAAAGATAAATCTTAAGGCTTGCAGGACTTGAAGAAATTTGTGTTATATATTTATACTATAAAACTAAAAGACAAACTAAAAAACTAAGTTCATAGCTGGTATAAAAAAATGTCCTTTCAATGAAAAGAGTGAAGAATAAAATTGTTATTTTAACAAGAATATCCTGTTCTTTATTCCCTCGAGACTCACTTAAAAGGGTAAAGTAGTTCCCTTCAAATTATTTTCTCAGGATTGCCCAAAAATATTCCTTTGAAACTGATAACCCTATGAACATATTCCACTCAAGTCCTGCCATAAGTTTCAAACAAACAGCCAAGAAAAAAATATACATAAAAGTCCAAAAGAAAAAACAAACAAGCTGCCTTAGAAATCTGTTAAAGTATTTTGAGGGAAAATAATTTTCGATGGGAATGCAAATGAATTGGTGGCTAATTGAAAAAGCTTTCAGCACGCGCGCTCTGTTTGCTGAAAAGGTCAAAAGAGCGCCGCGGCGAAGAATACACAAAACGTTGCGTATACGCGGCGTGGGTCGCACGCCTTTTCCTATTTGCAACAATTAGGCGCCAATCGCGGCCAATTATTAATTTGGCTTGGCTTTCAATTAAGCAATTTGGCGCCATGCCCCCCTCATTCTCAACCCCCCTCCTTCTTTGGGGCCCTCTAAAATTGTTGATTGTTCCCACAAGTTGATTTTTGGGTGGCGGAAAACACTGATGTGTTGGTTAGCAACAAAAAAAAAGCGGAACAAAAGGCGGAAGGCTGATGGCGGAAGGAAAATTGGTCCATTTATGGTATCGCACAATGCGGCGTCGTGTGTGCAATTTCTTACATTTTACGATTGGCAGGCGGGCGAGCACTGAAAATGCCAAAAACGTCGAAAACTTTTATGCTAATTTCCACCCACCGAAGCGGGAGCGGGAGACTTGCGGGAAAACGCGAGGCGGAACTGGATCCCAGCATCAAGTGGAAAACTTTCACAGTATCCACCGTCGACACAGTGTCGAAGAAATGTTTGTTTAGAATTTGGCAGAGCGTTATTTATGGCCCAATAACTTTTAACTTCACATGCGGCCCCTTCGCAAAATGCAAATTAGTTGCCATTTGGCCAAGACTCACGTAGAGCCGTAGCGCACAATGGGGCCAAATAAATTTAATTGAAAAGCCAGGCGGCGGCGGTCAAGGGGCCGAGTGCTTTTCAGTTTTTCCCTCCAGCAGGGCAGGTAAAAATTACTTCTTAAAGTCCAGCAGCAGCAGCAGCAGGACTGTCAATCGACCGCAGGCAGGACCTGCCAGTCAAAGTGTTTAATTAATGTCTAAATAATTGACAGCAGCAATCTTTAGTCAGCATTTTCATTAATGGGAAAATTGCGAGGGGTGTCAGGGAGGAGGGAGGGCGGGTAGGTTTTTTCTCATTTATATTCTCGGAGATGTCCACTCCGAAGGTTAAGGTCACGCCCACGCTGTTAGTCAAACAATTTCTATCGGGCGACACAATATGTCTTGCTGTCTTTTGATTATAATTCAGTGTTGAAAATTTTATTTCAAAACAAAGCTAGAGGAATATAAAAATATAGATATGAATACATATATATATTTTTAGATATATATAAAATTGTGTAAGACTAAGGCGTCACTTGTTTGTTGTCACTTTAAGAGTTCAGCATATTAATAGCACTTTAAATATAAGCTCAACATTTAAACAAATAAAAAATCTAAATAATTTATAAACCGTTTGAAAAAAAGGTAAACCGTTTTATTAGAGGAAATACAGTTAACACAAGCTAACTTTTTAAAGGCATAATTATGATATGAAAATTGAAAGACCTAAAAGTTCCATAAACAAATATTCAAAATGCAGACAAAATTGTGGCTATAATAAATACACAAATATATTTTACAATCCAATTTAATATAAATAAATATGTGTATCTACAAATACATATTTGTCTTGTAGTTTATATAAATGTAAAGCACATAAAAGACCACAAAGACAATAGAATATGTAAATACAAATGGTAAATGGAGCCCTATTTTGAGATGTTTATCCAAATTATATAAAACAAAAGAGGGCTTTAATAAGAAACAATACCCCAGACTCTTATTAAAGTCTTTTACCTAATATACCCCACTTGACATCACTTGTTCTCTGCCTCAAATGAGGCCAATAATATTTTTTGTCTTCCCCCTTCAAACACAAAGGAATTCCCCTGAAAGCTAATTATTGGCCAAAAAGTTGATTTAAGCAGCCAAAAAAAAAAAACATCCATTCATCGAGGAGACCCTTCAGCCATTCTCTCTGGTTCTCGTTTGCCCTCATTTGCCCATCCCCCTGATCCCTCTGCCATATCTTTATCTGTATCTCTGCCGCTGTCGCCAGTCTCCTTTGTCTGTGCCTGCTCTCTGGCGGCAATGTCAAAGGTCGCTGTGAATGGTGGCACATAATTGTACTTGACAGCAAAACGACAGTAGCTGCTGCTGCAGTAGCTGCTGCAGTTGTCGACAGTCGCCGAGATAAGGAAAAGTCAAAGCCCAGGGAAAACTGTGAAAGATTGCATAGCGAAATGGATTCAATTGCAGTTTTTCCGCTTTCCGATGGAGCTGCAGCTCGGTGGCTGTCACTGATTAGACTGCAAGAGAAGAGCTCCCGGCGCTTTTGATGCTGCGCCATAGATAATTTTCCATCTTTTTCACTGTTTTTATATCTCTTCTCTAGTTTTTATCTTTTTGGTTGGCTGAATGAAACGTGAGCGGCTGCAATTAACGAGACTGTGGAACCCTTTTCGATTTTTGCTTGAATGGGAAAATTGGCAGAAAATGATCAAAGATCGCTTGTCATTATTAAAGAGGGAACGGTGAGGTATAGCCAAGCTGATACCCTATAATTAGGGATATTTTTATAAGATAACAGAACAATATTTTGTTTATTTTAAGTCGGTTAAAGTAAACTGCCTGTTAAAATATAATTAACTTTTGTAAATATTTGTAATATCTGATTGATTTAACTATTAAATTGTTGAATATTTTATCAGGTATTTCCTTAGACGGACAAGGAAACGGACACAAGGAGAAAGATCAATTCTGTTTAAATAGCTTATATTAATTACTTAAAAACCAAAACAATATTAAAATCTATTAAAAATCTATTAAAATACCCCTTGAATCCGATATATTAGGGTATTCCCTTAGACGGACAAACGGACAAACTTTTCTTAAATAATTTTATGTATAATTTCCTTATGTATCTATATACTCAGTATGAATTATTGAATATTTTATCATAAATTAATGAATTTATAATTTCATAAAAAAAATACCCATATACCCCTTTCATACCCTGTATCAATAATTTCGGGCCAAACTGCATTCGATTGTGCTGCTTCATTGGCTTTGTTTCGGTGAGGGCCAAGCCCAGTTGGATAGCAAACAGCTGTCAGCGGAATCGGGAGTTTGGGAAATTTCTGGGCGAGGGTCGTCGTGTGTTGGTTATTATGGGCCTGGTCTAGAAACCGCTGCCGCCGCCGCTGCTGCTGCCCAAGAGCGTGCCACAGCAGCTGGCATTGCAAGTCGCAACTTCCGCTATTGAGCGCTTCGCTAGGCACCCGCAACAATGGCCAACAACAAGAGCCAAAGTTTGCACATTTGCGTGTGCTACCAATTTTGGCCAGGAGCAGACAGACAGATAGATCGAGGGATGTAGATGCAGATGGATGGCGGAAGGCTGGCACACGGGGAGTGCTGGGGTTGGGAAAGCATTTTCCTGACTCATTGGAACTCGTTTGCAGCAGCTGCGCCAGGTGTAATTGCGAAATGTGAGCCAATTTGCAACACAAAATTGTGTAATAGATAATAAATGAGCTGAGTGTGGAGTAGAGTAGAGCGTGTGCTGCATTCATGGCCCAGTGATCGGCAAATGGCGATTAAATGAATCATCAATGAATGCTGGCCAGCGGGCATGCGACACCCTAGATAAACCAAAGTCCGGGCCAAGTAATGGCCACTTAATCCTTGACGACCAGCATTAATGTGGCACTTGACACACATTAAACGCGGCCGTATCGAGAATTATGGCCCAAAAGAAGCTCATGTGGCGGCCACCTACAGAAATCCAAGTAAATCTCCTCGGCTAAGAGGGGAATAACCTGGCCCGAAGAATGAGGTAAGGCAGAGAAGCAGAGACTCGGAATCAGAATCAGAAAAATCGATTAGCTTGGTCAGGCAATCAGCCAGAAATGAGCGGAATGAATCTGTAATAATCGAACCGAATTGAAAGAGGAATCGGAATCGAAGACAAAGTGAGTTTGCTGCGAATTCAAATGAATCCCCAAAGTCAATCGTAGCCACCAAATGGAAACCATTTCCGCTCACACATACACATACACACAGGGAGAGCTATCCTTTTAGGGGAAACCCGGGAAATGGCGAAAATCGAGGGCCGGAATCAAGCCATAAAAGCATTTAGCCGATAATTTGCAATGAATATGATAACCCCAAGCAGCCATTTGTGCGGGGAAACTCCGGGAAAATTCCATTTGCCACTGACTTTATTACTTTTATTCCACGCAACACACTTTTAAGTAACTGGAAATATTGAAAATGTTATTATTGGATTGGAGCCGCAAATCGATGCAGCGCCAGGGAGTAGACCGCGGCGATAACATTAAATATTTATTGTACTTTATACCGCCGCCATGCATAAAATCCAATATTCAGGGAGCGGCGGCTTGTTTGTTTGCATTACGCCTCTGCTGCTGTTGTTGTTGTAGCCGCCAAATGCATTTTGCCACCACAATTTTAATCAAAACAGAAGGATGATGATGCGATGATGCTGCTGGCGATGCCGTGTCATGTCCCGCAGATGAGCAGCGAATGGTGCAAAGTGCCTGGCCATAAAATCCGGCCAGCGGTGAGGCGTGTTAATTATTCCCATGTAAACCAGACGATTCGGTAAAGGAGAAAAAAAATTAACAGACGGGAGGATTTGGAGGAGACTGGCAAGTATTACGGGCGCAATGCCAATGCTGAGAATCTATCCGCAGCAAATGTTTACCAAGAAATTAACGAGCAAATTGAACTTTAAGCAAAAGGTTAAGCAAACACTAGAGCGGAACAGGAAAAATTAAAAGGAAATCTTTATGGATTTTTTTGAAAAATTGTATGGGTTTTTGTAACTTAAATGGGAGGCAGCAAAAATTAGTAATTAAGTAATGATAATAGTAATTATTTGGCAATAAAAGCTAGTTCTTTATTCTAAGATAATAATAATAAATAAATAAAATCTTAGGAGAGACATAATGTAAACAAAAATCACACAGGAACAAGAACAGAACCAAAATACTACAAAAAAATACAAATAGGAAGCCTTTACAGTTTTTAAGCTCTACCTCACATAATACCTCCTCCTTAAGCAATTCTCCTCAAAATAATCACAAAAGACTCCTACTTATTCACCCTCCACAGTACGATAACCCCTCGCAAAACGCACATAAAACCTCAAGTTCATGGGCGAAAGGACTCTTGAGTTTTATTTGCATTTTATGACTCATTTTTCACGCCTTCTTCGAGTGGGCCTGCTGGTGTCAGTTGCGGCTGATAAAAGACAGGACCAGGACGAGACCGAAAAAAGAACCAAAAGCAGAAGCCCAAGTTAAATTGCAGGACGCATAATCCTTTTCGGTTGCGTCCCTTTTCCAGGCAGGCCGCTGGCATTGTCGTCGTTGCCAATAATTTATATATAGCAAAATGCCTTTGAAATGCTACGGCCTCAAACGGAAATGCCAGATAATTGAAATTGATATATGACGGGGCCGTGGCCGGAGTTGTCCTCTTGCCGTACTTCTAAAAACAAAACGAGGTCTGCCCCCGAAGATAAACAAAACAAGAGCAAGAGCAGCGGGAAAGGACAGGGCTCTGTGCTGGGCGAATATATTGCGTATACGCCGCATGAACAGCATTCATAATTTTGCGTACACTCGAGCACCCACACATACACACCCACACTCGAGATGGAAAATGGGTAAACACAACAAAGGCAGAGGAAAATCCAAGGCACACACACACACACATGCGTAGCACGTGGACCACAGGCATGTGGCCGTCGTCTCCATTTTATTTGTTTTTTAATATTTTTATGTGCCCCGCATTTGCTGCTTTGCCTTCGATTTATTTTTTCTGCTCGATATTCTTTTGGTTTTTTGTGGAAAATTGGAACACATGCGCTTCACCTTCGCCTTAATTAATATTATTTTGTAAATAATAATTAATTTTAACTCGAGCGTAGAAATCTTGCGAGCCAAAAATATATATAATTTTGCAAAGAAAAATGGAATGAAAATAATTTCATAATTTATGAGCAACCAGCGGAAGGGGGAGCAACCAAAAAAAAAAAGTAAAGGTAACTAACATGAATTCTATATAAACCGGAAATTGGTTTCTGGAATGCAAATCGAAAGATAGACTCCCTTCTTTTAATTTTATTCTTGTAGAAAGGAAATGTCAATTGTCAGGGCCCCTCTGAACCCACACAGATAAACAAACTTTGGGCCAGTAATCAACCTTAACCCGCAAGATCCATTCCACTTGGCTCAAATAATTGATGAACCAAAGGGCCATAAATTCCCCATACGCCAGTCGGAAGTTGTTAAGCCAAAATAAATCGACTTGAATCGGATGCAATCGCATAAATATTTGATAGAGCAGTATCCTGAGTGAAATCACGGGCGGCGTTAAGCATACGCAGTGTTGCCAGGCGCCCAAGAAAATATATACGAAAAGCGAAACAAAAATACACGAAACCGGCAAATAAAAGTGCGAAGAAAATATTCAGAGGCGCCAGGCGCCGCTGTGCGTGAGCAAATAATTTATACACCTTTTGAAAGATTTATGCGGCCGAGGGCTTAAGGCCAGGCAATTCGCGAAATCAAAGCGTGAAATTCAATTAATCTAAGCAGCAAAGTCGGTCTGTGTATATCTTTGAGGCTTCAGGACACTGTCGTTAACCGTCCTGGCAGCTCTCCTGGTGATTCATAACTCTCCATAATTCCTCGACACACACTGGACACTCTGACAGATGAATCAGATGAAGTTTCGGCGCTGACACAGCACAAAAATTCGAGAAACTGCACTGGGGACTGTGGGCTGGGCCCGGGGTTGTTCATCTTATTTGGGTTAGCCATCGAGGCGTATATAGTGTATATGGCACAACGGTAACGGAACGAGTATTCACCGTTTGGCCAAAAGCGAGACCCGGCCAGCGAAAAGCCAAAACAAACAAATAGACAAACAAACGACGACGACAACGAAGCTGCAGCTGAAGCAAAAGCATAAACAAAGCGAAAACTGCAAAAGCATAACAAAGTGCAAAACTTTTTTGCACGCTTTGTTTTGCTTATGGAAAAATGCAAATAATACCAAAGTTGGTGCTTCGAGGGGGCGGGAGGGAGAGAGGGGAAACTTGGAGCACGTGCATGTACAACTAAGCAAAAAACATCAGGTACACTTTAAAAAATTATACTCTTTTGATATTATTATTAGGAATGGGAAATATGGAATTATTAAAAATTCTTGACACATTAAATAATATTATAACTTAACTATATTATCAATAATATGGAATAAGAAACTATTTTTTAAAGCACAGAAAATACTTAAAAATTCTATCAAGTAATTAAAGTTTAAATTTACAAAACTAAGCTATTATTTTCAATTCCATTAAAATTTAAATTAAATTAGAAATATGGTATGGATAAGAGAAATTTTTTAATCACAGAAAATTCTATAAAAAAATAAAAATCTTTGCATAAAATTAAATCATTTATTAAATAATTTAAATTTAAATTTACAAAACTTTTTGGGTACTTTCAATTCCATGAAAAATTAAATTAAATCAAGAATGTAAAGTATTGAATAAGATAATTTTGGAGCACTACAAATTCTTTAAAATTCTAGAAAAACAGAAGTTTATTGAATATAAATTTTAATATTTGCATAATTTTAAATCAGTTATCAAGTAATTAAAACTTAAAAAACACAAAACCTTGCAATTAGTTTCAGGTCCATTTAAATTTTTATTTAAATTTCGAGTCAAGTAAAACATATATTATGCATAGACAAATTAAATTAAAATTTCTATACTTAACTCTTAAAATTTTCACTCAAAGCCTAGCAAGAGTTCAGTGTACATCTTCAACGGTTGTCATTGGCAAAATGTTTGCTGTCCCTGTTGTCTTCTGCTCCCTCGGCAATTCGACATAGAAAATTGACTGAATTTAATTGCCATTGCAACTCGGAGAGCCAATTGCAAATAGCAGCTCCAAGTGCAATGCCTTGCTGCTCAGGAAAATTATGCAAAATACTATGGGGTCTCTGCGACTCCGATAGCGAGACATTGTTGCTTCGGATACGTGAGAATGATGCGACTAATGTTCAAATGATTTGCATACAAAGTTGGCCAACCAAAGGGGCAAAGTCAATGCCCAGGCAGAAACAGTCATGAACTTCACTTGGCTGAGTTTTCCCCCCAGTAAACAAAACCCCTTTCGCTACCGCCCGGGCGGTATTCATCAATCTTGCAGGCAAAATTAATTGAAATTTTGGTCAACCGCATGTAACTGATCGAATCAAAATCAAGAGAACATGGCACGCAAACAATTTCCACACATTGAACAAAAATAATAAACAAAGGCAGAGGGCAAAACACACTGGAAGCAAACAAACACACAGAACCCGGGCAGAAAAAAAAAAGAATGCTCACAAAACTAAACAAATGCTCCAAATGCGATGCTGAATAATTGAACACGATACACGTACAATCGTACCGAAATGGAAATTTTGTTTACAATTTTATACCCTTCCCCCTTATGCATATGTGTTTGTTTTTATACAGATGTATATAAAACAACAACCGACCCAGTAGGCAGTAATTGTGACAGTTGACTAACTCCTTTGCCTGCCCGCCAGTTAGCGTTGAAAACTCTCTTTATTCGCCGCTTCCGCCAACCGCAACAGCAGCAGCAGCAATAATAAACCAAAAATAAAACCAAACAAAAATAAAAAACAATTTAAAAACCACCCCAGAGCAGTTGCAAGACTGGCTATCTGGCGGCAAATATGGCAAACATAAATAATTGCATTTACAAATTGTTTAGAACAGTTTATTCGCTCAACTACCACGAGAATGAAATCGGAAATAAAATAAAAAAATAAAAGGAGATTGGTTTAAAGTTAACTTGAGCAAAAATTCGTTGTTGTAATTGTTTCAGGAAATCATGAAATGTTTGAATGAGTATCTTTTTTGAAATTCGATGACTAATACCGCGGATATGCCTGCTTACAGAATGATTATTGCCAAAGGAATGTAAGCAAATTAACAGCAAAAATATTCCAGACACAACAATTAAGAATGTAAGTGAATGGTAAGAATGTAAAATTGCTATGCATTATTTCTTTTAAAGAAATATATTATATATATATAATCTGTTAATAGAAACATATTTTTTCTAACTATCTTTTTCTTAATTAAATTATTGTCGACAGAAAGATAAAAGGTCTTCAACTCCTAAACTAGTAGGCAACATTTTAACCAAATTTTATACCATCTTTTACCATCTCCACTAAAAACTATGCCTCTTCTTACCTAAAAAACTTTTTCATTTAAAGTATAATAAACAACTTATAGAGCTTTTGTGAAACCCAAAAAATAAGTTCTTGGCTAGTAAACAAGTTTAAATATTTAAGGTATTTAGAGTTAAAAAGGGATAATGAATTAGCTTTTTAATAACATAAATTACTAAATAATTTATATGAAATATTCCTGGACTTTTAACATTTCTTAAACCTTTAAAACTCTTTAAAAAATTCCTAAATAAAAATACTTAACCCTGCCTGACATTTTTTTAAAAGAACCCATAAAAAAAGTAAGCCAACAAACACATGTTAATATTTATTTTAAAACTAATTGACTTTGCTTAAATTTCCGTGAAAAGTCTAGCACTAATTGTAGAATAAATATTTGAGTGAAGATTTAGAGCCCCGAAGATCAATCCAACGAAATGTTTTATGGCGAATTTATTGGAACATAAAAAGGCAATTAAATCCCCCCAAAGGAATGCTCTCGAGATGCTCGCGTAGATAGCAGCTTATGTTAGAAGCCTGCCACTCCTTCCTCTTTGGACTTTTGGGAAAAATAAATAATAAATACAAAATCTCTGAGACTCAGACTCACCTTGGCCTGAAAGGTGATGCCATGGAAGAAGGCCTGCTCGGCGTGCAACGGCACACGGAGATCCTGGTCATCCTGCACCAGATCGTACGGCGTCGAGGGCATTCTCAGATAGTTCAATAGCACCGATTCGGACCACTTGTAGTATCATGAGATGGTTTTCATCTTCCGCGTGCTACGCTTGTGCAGCTGATGGCGCAATTGCCATAAAACGCCACTCGGCCGACTTGGCTTTGGCAGCGGACTCTGGCCGGGAGGATGGTTCTGTGTTAGCTGGTTCTGCTGCTGCTGCTGCTGCTGTTGCTGTTGCTGGTTCTGGACGCCTCCGAGTTGGCTCATGCAAATTGCTATGCGGCGACGAGCGCTCGCTGTGATTGATTTGCTATTTTGTTGGCCAAAACCCTCGCTGCCACGCTGCCACGCTCGTTGTGCCTGAGCTCTCTCCTAATCCCAATTTATGAGCTTTTGCGGTTGCCGATGCTGGCAAATTGAATTGCGTCAGTTGGCCAACGATTCTTTTACGTTTTATTACGAAATCTGGCCATTCACTGCCAATTCGCGCTGCGGTGTATCTGCAAGTACACGGAGAAAGAGAAAGATTATTAAATTATGATTCAATTGAATGCTTATTCATGACAATTTGGTAGAGATCTTGGGTTATTCAAGGCTTGCAACTCTTAAAAATAATATTTATGAAATTAAAATAAGGTTACGAACTTTTGAAGAAGTCTTCTTTATACTCAGTTGTAAATTTATAAAAATATTATTTAAAATTCCATAAAGGAATATTTTGCTATAGAGGATTTTTCGCTCATTTAACAATAAAAATATATTACTTACAAAAACAAATTTCGAGTTAAATACTTATTTATTTAATTTACTTTATTTATTTAATTATTATTTATTTTTTCTGGTGTAGCAAAAATATCAAATCATCAGAGATGGAAAATCAGAAAACACAAAAAAGTAGAAAGGCATTAGCTACGACTTTGGCGGTTATTCTGTAATCAAACGTCGCCTAATCACAGCGCCTCCAACCATTCGATCTGTCTATTAAAGTGAGTCATTTAGTAGATGGTTTTGAGTCAGCACCGCCGGTGTTCACTAGAAATCGGCGTGCTAATCACGGCTTTGGTTACTCACGGGGCTAGACAAAACTCGATGCGATGACACCTCTGCCAATCGAACTTTGAATTGGTTTTTTATTCGAATTTGCGGATTCGAGCCCACCTACACACGCACGTGTCGTGTTCGCGTTTTGAATTCGTAATTTGATTTGTTTTTGTTTCGGAAGTGTCTGCAATTTAATTGAGCTCGATTCGAGTTATACTTTTGGCAAAAAAAATTGAGGATTGTTTATTGTTATTTATGGTTATTTATCAGGTAGTAAAACGAATAATTGCTAGGTATATATTATTTACTGAATTTTAATAACACTTCCTAGAAAAACATCTGTTTATCTTTTAGTTTTCTCTGGCTTTTTAGGATTATCTTTTTTAATTGTTTATTTAAATATTAAATCATAAATTGATTTGCTTTTCTGTTACCATTAGGTATCAGCCGTTTAATTTGTTTTTAACTCCATTTACTTTCCCATGCTCTGGTTAAGAGCGACCTAACAAGTTGGATAAGTCTAAAACCAGAGTTTTGAACTTAACGTCAACAGCTGTTTAGCAATTGCCATCTCTCTCGTTTCTTATCTGCTTGTCTCTATCACTCGCCTGGCTCTTTGTGTTGTCTTTGTCTTGTCTCTGGCCTCTTAAAGCCTCCGACTGCCTGTGGAGCCTCTGCCTCCGAGTTGGAGTCAGTTGAGAGCCGGGCCAGAGGGTCACGGACGTTTACGCGTGTAAATGACAAGGCAGCCAAAGCGCAGCACCCAAAAACAACAATACGTTGCTTTAAAAACAACAACGAAAATTTACAAAAATAAAAGAGATGAGAAAGGAAAGCAAAGATTAGCATACCGACAATGGTATACCCTTGATGTTACCAGTTTTCTTAGGTAAACTAATTCTAGACTTTATAGAATACAGAGAACATACTCGAATACACTAGAGTTTTAAAGGATAGTCAGTTCTAACTCCCCAGTAAAATTATAATACCCCCTTTAAGGGTATAAAAAACTGCAACAACAACATCGACAACAGAAGCACCAGCCGGCAGAGATGACTTTAGTTGTTGCCCCGTTTGTTTATCTGCCTCCTTTTTGGCCTTTCGCGAGGTCTCGAATTGCTTGGCACTGTCTCCAGTGAATAAATATGCTGAGCCAACTTTTTAAAAGCCTTCTCTTTCACTCACACCTCGTACCTTCTCTTTCTGTGGCCCACTGTTGCCTCTTTGTCTCGCATTAAGTTATCAATTTGGGTGTCGATTGAGTTCAAATTGCCAGCAGCTGATACAGCTGATACCTTCGCATGGTGTGGAACTTTGAAACGCCATCGGAATGGGGCTTGGGCATCGGAATCGAAATCCAAATGGAGGGCATTGGGTTGAGGTTGGACAGCAGCAGTTGACACTTTTCGGGGAGCGACATAAATCAGCCTTGTTTTGAGGTCAGCCTGCTGCATTCAGACGGGGATTAGGGAGGGTCCCACAATCTTGACCCCAGGAGTTTAACCTAATGGCTGCGCCACTGTTTGGAAATTGTTTGGGCATAGTTTTGTTTTTGGGTATGGGGAGAGACTTTTAGAAAAATTTATTGGAAATATTGCAGAGGTTTCTTTGGCAAAGAGAGCTCTAGAACTTTGACTTTGAAAAAGTTACCTTGAACCATAGAAAAGAAACACAAAAATGTCTTTAAATTCCTGGGCCATTCTGCCCTTAAAGTACTCCATGTAAAAGCATTTATCTTGAGTATTTTTCCTGATATTTATTAAGAACTACACCTCCACACTTACCTCTTAAGTGCAAAGTTCTAAACTCTTGAATTTTTTTCTAAAATTTCCTTAGAAAAGTTCAAGACTCATTTAAGTTTTCTTAGGTTGGTTGAGCCCTTCGCCTTGCTCTATATAATTCCTTGTAACTCGACCAGAGTTCAATGTTCTTTCGCCCACAAAACACAACATTCATATATCATGATGTTAGCCAAAGAGCTACCTTAGCCCGACGCCATTTTGTGGCCACACACACACTACTTACACCACTCTACACACCACACACTCCTATGGACAATAAGGTTCAAGTACCTCAAGAAAAGCAGCCTGCACATGCGTTGTACTAGACAAAAAAGAAAACCCAACCATTGGAAGGAGAGAAAGGGGCAAAGAGAGGGTGAGCACTTAACACCCACCCCCGAGTGTCACTCCCCTTCCGCCCACCGAAAAGGTTCGCTAGTTCCAAGTTGCAGCTACAACAAGAACCCGTAGCTGCATGCTACGCACGTCTCTTTTCGATTCTGCTGTCTTCTGGTCTACGGGCAACTATCGGTTTCGCATTGTTCGGTGCCTCGTGCTTCTTCAGGGTACACTTGGGAAAATCTTCTATATTGTACAATTTAATAAAAACTTAAATGAAAGAAATGTTCAAACATATTTCTAACAAAACATGCAAAATAATCAGACGGTATTCCCATGCCCTAAAATCTCTAATGATCAAACCTTTCCAACCTAGATCGTGATTTTTGATTTTAAATATCCTATATAAAAATGTACAAAAATTAAGACTTAATTATTAGTCATATTTTTCAAAGTGTAAGCTCTATCCACTTCGTTTTGTTCTTGCGCCCGCGCTTGATAGCAGCAACTGCAACTGCGCCGTCGCAGCCGCAGCAAAAACTACTTCTACTTCGAATATATACATATATATTTCAGTGCACATGTATATATATTGTAAGCTCGTATCGGCTGCAAGTGAATGACTTGGCGTCGTGCTTCTTGGAAAAGAAGCATTGGAGACGAGAGCAAACCGGTTTGGCGTTGGTAACCAACACGCTCACTTCCTTTCCGGTTCTTGCATACTGAAAGATACACAGATACATGCACTGGGCGAGTGCAAGCGGGATGGCCGCAAAACAAAAATAAAATAAATATATATGTATATGAAAATCGAAAAAATAAAAAACGTAAAACAAAAACAAAAGCGCAACGGCTGCAGTCAGCTGCAATTTGTGGCTCGTATCTCTCGTGGCTTTGGCTTGGCTTTTCCACTTCAAGTATCAAGTTTTGTGCTCGAACTTGCAATTACGTAGCCAGCGAATGAAGCGAATCGCTTGCCAGCTTTTGTCATGCCCGAAACTAAAGATATTTACTGCGCAGGCGCAGCAGCAGCAGCAGCCGCAGCACCGCAGCCTCCGCATCGCAGTTGCAGTTGCAGTTGCAGTTGCAATTTCTGCACTTGCCGCTGGCAGTTATGCAAGAAAAAACGAAACTGGTCGCGGACTGATTGGTATTTTGAGTATTTTTTCCCGAAAAACATAACTGCGCACTTTTTCCGAAACACAAAGACGCGGGAAAAGTTGAAAGGAAAATTGCCAAGATGCCGGGTTCCCCTGTATTTTCTTTATAAACAGATATACAAAAGCAATTAAACGGATACGCATGCACAGAAAAAAATAAATGATTGTTAAATAAAGATACCAAACTAATGTTAATTAAGGGTTGCTTTTTAAGAGAATTTTAAAGTAAGAAATGAAAATTAATAAACCAAATTACTAATAATTCAAATCAGAAAATAAAGGTCATGTTTGGAAACTCTGAATATGGTAGGTAGTTCCTTAGATTCCTTTCCTTTTAAAATCAAGTATAATTTTGTTTCCGTGTAGCAGCTGCGTTGTCTCCTTTGGCCAAGACGACCCCGCCCCACCGCCAAATGTCCGGTTGTTCAGAGGCATCAATCTTGTTTTCGATTTCACAGAAACTAACTGACAAAAGGCAACTTGCTTCGCCTTAGAAGAAAGGCAGATCCCGGCGATCTGGCGATCCTCCATCGTTAGCCACTTGGCGATGGGTTCTCGGTTCTGGATCTGGTTCTCTGTGTCTCGCCATTGTCGTTTGGTATATATGTTTGTATATATTTATGAGGCAGACAGCCCCAGACATGGCTATATGGCAACGGGCAGAGGGGGAGGAGGCGATGCAAAACTTTTTGCCTGTGTGTATATATCTACAAGATACATTTTGTGCGAGGCGGGTATGTGTGTTTGTTGAGCGCCTATAAATAGCAGCGGGCGGCCACTCAGCCTGTGTCTGCTCTACGCTCTACCCCTTACCTCCTATATCTCACACCCCCTGCCCTCTTTGGAACGCACCTCTGCGGAAAAAAAAACAACGAAAAACGAGATACATTTTGGCCTAAACCAAACACACAAACATAAATCTGTTGAGCAAAACAACGATTGCCAAATCCTACTACATGCTGTATAACATTGATTTTTACTTTTTTCGGGAAATTTTCACAAACATTCTTTGGTGTTTGTTGCCTTTTATCGCGGCCAACTCATTGGGGATCATTAGCCAAGCTTTTTTAGCCAATAGATGGTCGAAATATGGCCCAAGAGGGTAGGCCAACCTTGAAGTGTGAGAGGAGCATTAAATTATCAATTTTCCCGAGAGTTTTAAATATATGAAAAGACCTTTGGCAATTTTTGTTAATATTCATTGAAGATTTCTAATTGAGATACATTTAATTTAATTTATTTAAAATTACATTCAATAACCTTTTAATCTCAATAAAGAAGCGTTCTTGAAAATCTTTAAAGATCATTAGTTAAGCTCTGCAAGCCAAAAAGACACTTTAAATATAGCTCTGAGTCTAAACTAACCTTGAAGTTGGCTACCGAGCAGCACAGATACATATGTATATGAACTTTTCCCCAGACTTTTCTGTTCTGGCATATTAAACTAAAAGATATTAATGATCAAACTAAAGCGAAGCGGAGGGCGAAACAGAGGGAGAATCGAAATGTTGGTGGTGCTTGGTCAGTTATCAGCAATTTTGTCATTGCCCTGAAATTTATCGTTTATTATGCGTCTGTCTCGCCGGATTCCGTGTGTATCTTGCAGATGCATTTCACCGCGGAATGTGGATGGATGCAGACAAGCACAAACACAGACACTCAGTGCTCGCTGCCGAATTCTATATATTCTCTTCTTGTTCTTATTGTTGTGCAATAAATTATAAAAATAATAAACACAACTGACGGTCAGTCGGTCTCTGGCGTTTATTATTTTGGCACACATTCAAGAATAAAGCGACTAATATCTGGGCAAGATCTGCGATGCAACCCAAATGTATCTAGAACGCGTCGCGTAATCGGTTTTTTAGCTGCGATCTGCAAGTTTTTTTCCTCACATTTTCTTTTAGTTTTCTTTTGCGGCATCAGCACTTGCGTGATTATTACGAAATGATGCGAAACTTTCCATTTCTATGCCGCAGAGCAGCGTGGGTGGCTCGAATAGTTCTCGAATATCATCTTGAGAGGGGACAGGGACGGGGATTCACCTGCTTTTACGTTCCCCCCTCTGGCTTGGGTATATAGTTTCACAGTTATCACACGCACATACACACACACATACGCACCACACCTACGGGTGTCTCCGGTCTCTTTTTTTCTCTGCCTGTTTTTTTTTCCTCGACTTGGCTTGGTCCGGAGGTGATTTCAAAAATTAACTGCCAATTCTCGGAAGACGACGCTTTTCTACCTATCCAAACGCTCTCAGCTGAATGTTAATAAACACAGCGGTGGTGTTGGATTTGGTAAGCGACTTGGCGCCGACTTGTTGCTATGTTTGTCTGCGACGGATGGTTTTTTCCTCCAGCTCCGTTGGGTATGAATATTAAATAACTTATTCTCTTTTATTTTTTTGCGAGTTCTGCTTTATGCCTGCTTTTATTCGCAAAATCCCGTAAATTACGACTAACTAACTTTTTCTTTCGGCACTTTCGAACCGATGGAAAAAAAACGGAAACGCTTAGATTATGATCTTGAGAACTTCACTTTCGTCACGAACATAAAAATCCAACGCCAGTGCAGAATTTATTGGGAATGCCGTAAAACCCGTTCTCAAGAATGCAGCGCACGATGTAAACGAATTAATAAATGTGAGCAATCAGCATAGGTTTACCTTAGGTGGCGCAGTTTACTGCAATTATGTTTTTTTTTTATTTTTTATTATAAATTTACTGCATAAATTTGAGCTTTTAACCGAACCCCGACGAGTAACGTGAAACCGTTAGTGCGAAAGGAGGAAGCAACCGGTATGCAGAATTTTCGTTTTTCGGAAGCGACGCGAAAACGCGCAGATACGTATACGTGATACGTCTGACCACAAAGAACGCCGAACAACAACTGTAAAGTTCACTTCGTTCGCTTAGCTTCGAGTGGCGCTATACAGGGTGCTTTTGGGTCGCCAAAACCAGTTTGCGTGCTCTCTTAAACAGCTCTCTTTCTCTAGCTTGCCTGCCACTCGGCTCGCTTGCTCTCTGCGGAAACGAAAAGCGAAAGCAGCCGGCCAATCAGAAGGCAGCACTACACGTGCTCGACGCTTTAGTTGCTGTTGGTTAGGGAGAGGGGGCTAGCGGGGTATGGGTCTGGTTGGATCTCTGTTTTGGTTTTTGGTCGGCTGCTCTCTCTCTCTCTTTAAGACGCTTCATAAGGCTTTCGACCGAGAGCCACAGGGTAAACATGGTTAAACATTGTCAAACATCGGTTTTTGTATTCTTAAATCTTTTTCCAAGTTTATTTAACAGAAACTTGAATTTATGCTGAGGAGTAAAACGTACTTTTAGATCTTACAACTATTTTATTAGCATACTAAATTCTAGGCACAACCTTTTAATGGCTTTAAAGGGTTCAAGCACTAGCTTTAATCGTGAAATATTAGAAACAGGTTTGGGGCAGTAAAAGATATAATTACGGGTAACTATAAATTAATTGAGTTTCTGCCTTTAAAAGTTCTTGAATTACTAAATTTAGTATTTACATAATTTTATTTGAGTTATAATCATAATTTTTATAATTACAAAGTTGCTTAATCATCTTCCTTGAAATTGAAATTATTAAAATATTAATAATAATATTAATAATATTAACCTTATATAAATAATAGTTACCAGTAATATCTCTGGAATATTGCCTATAAGCTACAACAATTCCCCTAAAACAACTTAATTCTTTACATTACCACTGTAGAAATTGTTTAAATTCTTATAAATAAAATACTTAACATTTTTCTAGCTAGTATTATTACCTGATGGCGAGGCACCGCCAACTTAAAAGAACCCTTCTACCAAGACACAAGCCTCTAACAATGCTCCTGATAAATTGGCATTCTCAACGTAGACACATTTCTCAGTTATCCACCGCAGACCCTATAAATTGTCCTGAATCAAGGTTGACAACTAAATTCTTCACATACCAAGAGTAACCATATACATATACCCACATATATAGGCTGGTTTTGCGACAAACCTGAGCCTGTCTCTCTGTGTTCCAGTGACAACTCTGTTCGCATATCAGCGAATATTCACGCATAATTCGTCCTTCTTCAGCGGAGTCCTGTGTATGCGTATCTTCATTGTGTGTGTGGGAGGATATGCTGAAATTGTATTCATGGGAAATATGCAAAAGCATGAAGCCGCAATCATGTGAAGGGCAAAGGCTGGGTACCGCAAAAAGGATGACAAACAAGCGCAAACTCGAAAAGGATGCGGCCGCCGGCCTGGTTGTTGCCAGTTGCCAGTTTCCAGGCAAACGACACGGAACGCAGACAAATGAGCGCAGGATACTCCGCATTAGAGAGATTGCGGAAAAGCGGTCAAGGATCCTTGCGCGACTTGCACATTTGGCTGAGACAGAGGCAGGGGTGGAAATGCATTCGAACTGGGCAAATATTTGCAGTATTTTAATTACATTTTTGTCGAAACTTTGCCGGAATAGAGATTGGAAATTAAAAGGCGGCGAAGGGAGCAAGTTCAAATGTCTGTCCCCGTTTTAGTTGGCCACTTTTTTAATTAAAAAAGCGAACAAGTGAACAACTGAAAGTGGCTCCCGCAAAATGGCAAAATGGCGTACAATTTCACAGCTTAACATGGCAAACTTTTTTGTAGGTCGGCGGCTGCCACTGCCACTGCCTGCCACTGACAAACTTTAAATACTCCCGAGATATGTACATTTTGGGCCTGGTTCAAAGCCCCCATTTCAAAAGGCGTTCAATCATGGCAAGCTCTCCCCTTTGGCCTGTGTCAATTTTCACTTAACACATTGTCGAAAGAAATCTTAAGCAACCCTACTTAGGCGCAGGAGTCCCATCAGCGGAGGGATTCAAGGATACCAATTCAGGCTTCAGGTTTTTCAAGTGCCCCAGGAAACTTTTCCTTTTTGGCAAACTTTTCAAGGATGCTCCACCGGTGCGGATGTGGATGTGGATGAGCCATTGAGTCAACAGCTTTAAAGCCGAATCAATTCATAACTTTTTCCCACACACATGCTTTTCCGTTGCTTTCCCAGCAGCGCCTAAAAGCGCGCTCATTATTTTTTGCATAAATTATATTACGAAAAAGCGAAAGCAACCGAAACTCATTTGACATAAAAATTTACTGCACATGTTCGGGGCTGTGGATGAACTTGATAAGCTCGCAGGATAAAACCAATAAATTTATTGTCGCAAAGTCGCCGGAGGGGGAGAGGAAGCTGAAGCAGAAGCAGGAGCAGGAGCAGGATTGTCAGGACTCTGGCTGTGGCAGCTGCTCGTCGTTGGGCTCGTCCTTTGTGTTAACGCTTCGTTAAATCTGCGTTAATTTATGTGGGCGTGGCTGGCATTTTGCCTCTAGGCCAACATCAGCCAAATGACTTTGATAAACCAAATTGTCTGGGCCCGGGAAAAGATGTAGGCCATGCAAAACTCCCTCCTTACAGACCGGTGAAATCAATCAGCAAAGCAAATAAATGCAATTAATGTTACATTACGCATACGCCATGTTGCTCGGTCCCTACGTCTTGGGGGAAATTATGCCTAGCAGGAGTTTTCTGCAATTTTATGCATGTCAACGAGCAGAAGCAGGGGGAAACCCCGTCTCGACTTTATGCAAAAACACGCGCTCACTCACTCCGGGAGAAGCCGAGGCAGTGGAAAGAAATATGAATAAAGGAAAATCAAATATGCACTCGCGTGAAAATTAATGCGACACGCTCTTCAAGCGTCTCGCAGTCAGCATCCTTTCAGCTCTTTTCTTTTTCTGCACATTTAACTTGTTTAATTGAAGGAGAAATGCCAGCAAAATGAAAGTGCAAACCTAGAAAATTTTCAACTCGAGAGTGGAAGTGGGAAAAACTTGTTGAAAAGTTGATGAGCAGCAGGGGAAATGGTTTATGTAAAGTTAAAACAATACATAATTCATTCGAGAGCAATTAGTACCTCTCATCGTAGGTGAATATCAATCAATAAAGGCAATATATTTTCATTGCAAATATTTGGCAAAACCAAAACTGAAGATATAATCAATTGCAAACAGGCTTAATTGAGCCAAGGATATGTGTGTTTGTGAAAATAAAAACATTGAAAGCAATTTGCTACGGCAATTAGAAAATATATTTGGAAATGTTTAAACGGAGATGGAAATAACGAGAGGTTCAGTCACCCGTTCGGGCATTTAATACATATTTCGCCTAAGCTTTTCCAGCTTATAATTGCTCCTCCTGTAAACCGTAAAACTTAATGCTAATGGCTCCCATTTTTCAATGCCGTGCAATCCGTAGGCCATTAGCCAGCCCTCGAATCATTTATAACCTCCGCTAATTAGCGTTTATTTGAAAGATAATGAAGGGACAGGCGTTGTCTTGGTTTTTCCATCATTCCATCGGGACATGTGGCCGCTACTAGTTCCGGTTTTACTCCTGGCTAACGAGACCAGCAGCTGGCTGCAGCCCATCCTGGACAGTATCTACAGGGATAAGCCTTACGAAACTATACTCCTGCTGAGGCATAGTCGTGACCTTCGGAATGATATATCTGGATTGGAGGGGATTTCCCTGCCTATCTTAAACTTCAATGAGCAGATGGACTTTCCCTTGAGGAGCACCTACAACAAGGAAATGGTGGCTTTGATCTGGCAAACAGGAAACCCAAAGTTTGACTCTGATTTGTGGCAGGCTCTCGACCGGAATCTGCTGAATATGAGGAAGGTCAGGTTGCTGCTCTGCCGGAGATGGGAAGAAAAGCCAACCGATGAGTTTGCTGATACAACTGAGAACCTAAGATTCCTGGATGTAGCAGTAATCGGTCAAGAAAATAGGATATATCATTTACAGCCTTATGCACCAAAACGTTGGCTGGAGGTTAATCCAACCAAAGAAACTATTTTTACACCAATTCGGAACTACCGTGGCAAATATATTCTAACTATTCCCGATCAGTTTTCTCCTCGCTCCATAGTCTCTCGGAATCCGGAGACCGGAAAACTAGAGATGACAGGTTATGTCTACAAGTTAATCTTAGAATTCACCCGGATCTACAACTTCACCTTCCGTTGGGTAAAGGACATTGTGCCAGGTGAGCAGCTAAACCTCTTCCTACTTCGGAATATGACTCTCAATGGCACTATAGACATGCCCATTAGCCTGTGTGGCTTTGAGATGCCCTCTGAGCTTGGGGTTTTTTCGAGCATTTATGATTTGGGGCTGTGGCTTGTGATGGTTCCATGTGCCCAGGATATACGCACCGCTGATGTGTATGTGGTCATGGTCAGTGGACAATTCCTGTTGGTCCTGCTGATTTTCTACTACATCTTTACGTTTCTGGACCTGTGTTTTGGAACTCTGCTTCTCCGAAAACGAGTGGACTGGTCTAGTTTTGTGCTAAACGAGCGCATGATATCAGGAATTATAGGTCAATCCTTCAACATGAGAGCCAGGAATACCCTAAGCTCGAGGGTCACGAATGCCAGTCTGTTCCTGCTGGGACTAGTGCTGAGCACACTTTACGCGGCTCACTTAAAGACTCTGTTAACCAAGCGCCCCAAGGCCCGGCAGATCTCCAACTTTCAGGAACTGAGGGATTCTCCAGTTAGTGTATACTTTGATGAGGCCGAACGTTTCTATCTAACCTCCTTTGATTGGGAGCGACCCGTTACTGCGATACGGGACAAAATTCAGTTTGTAAACACCAGGGATTTTCATGATATAAGGAGCAGCCTAAACAGATCCCAGTCTTTCTCCGTCTTGGACACAGAGTGGCTAATAATGGCCAAGCGGCAGGAGTTTTTCGAGCAGCCGGTATACTGCTTTCTTCCGGAAATGGCAATCATCCGAGCCAGTGTCTTGCTATCCCTGCCCATGCAGGCCAACTCCATTTATGAATATCCTATGAACGAGCTTATACATCGCGCTCAGGATGCAGGTTTGCTGGATTTTTGGAAGCAGGAAACCCTTCGAAAGATGATCAGTCTGGGAATGATTTCCCAAAAGAATCCTTTTCCCTATGTGGCATTTCGAGAATTTAAGGTTGCTGATCTCACCTGGATATGGTTGTTGCTGTTCAGCCTTTTAGCTTTGGCGTTTTTTGTTTTTCTTTGCGAACATTTGGTTTATTGGTTTACTGGGAGAGGTCATTAAGGGTCAAAATGTCACTTGTTCAGATCTTATGTTTAACTATAGATATAAATAATAATTTAATAAGTTTAATAAAGTTCAGAATAATACTTCAATTTGTCTTTTTCATTTATTTTATAACAAACTTTAAGGCTGGAGAATACCCTAACTTTTCTTGAGTTCAATTACAGCCAGACTTGAATTTAGCTACTGTTGGCCACCCTCTTAGTCCTTTTCTGATTCATAGTTTCCCGTGTCCAATTAATTTCCTATAGGAAACGCAAATTATACCACCAAAATCCAGCTCGCACCGCTTGTAAATTATTCCATTGGAAATTATAATACATTTCATTCGAACATTTGATTAATTATGAGTTTACCACCTCAATTTAGCCGACTAATTGGATTTCAATGAGTAGCAAACTAATTACTTTATTTTTGTCAACAAAAAGAGCTTAGTGGCTGATTAAAATCTCAATTTATATGCAGCAATTATTAATTTTAATTATTCATTAGTGTTCCTGTTTAAAGCTTATTTACCAAGAGTTTAATAAAATGTATGTCATTTATAGGTAAAAGTAAACTATTTGTTTAAGAATTTTGAATTATTTCAAGCGAAATTATTTTGAAATGGAATTCAACTCATTTAAAATCTGCTAAACTTGCACCAGATTTTTCCAAATTTTCCTTTCAATGAATCATCATTTTGGCATCCGTTCAAACTGTAAAACTTTTAGAGATTCTCAACACACAAGAAACGTGTCCCGCTTAAAATTGGGGCTCGGTACCCGCATATTCTCCGAACTAAACTGAACTGTACAAAACTAGCTAATGGTGTCGAGCCCTTCCTCCTCACGTTGACATAAATCAAACATTTCGTCCCGGCGTGGGGATTACTTTCAAAAAATGTCACTCCCGTGGCGTCTAAGCGTTCTGTTGGTTTAGTTTTTGTTTCCCGACAACGAGCCTCCATCATTCAATCATCCGGGTTTGGGCCGGGAGTCCCCGGCTCCGGGCTTGTACGCCCCCATAATTGACGTTTACGCCGTTTTATCTTTTAAAGGAATGTGTACACCCGGCGAGAGGCGAAGGCGGAGAGAAGCGACAGGCGGGATTTGCCGCTTATTGGCGAGTTAACGGGCGCATTAAGGGAGCCGCCGCCGACAGCATGTTTATGGCAAAATCAATACTGCAAATGCTTCAAGGATAACTTGATAACTTGATCTCTGATAAGGAATACAAACAAAAAAATCAATTGGGTTATCCCTTTGAATTTACAAAATATAGCTACCACTTTGGCTGGCGGACAATCGAATAATTGATGCACTGCAAGCGGGCGGCAGTTGGCGGAAAATTTTTAATTAAGCCGGGAAACATTGTACGGCTTTGGTGGAAGAGAGTTGTAAACTGATTCCTCATGCACTGCGGGAAAAATGTGTAACAGTTTTTAAGTAATATGTCAGATTCTCCAGAAAATATTTTCTTGATTTCATATTTTGAAAATTAAATGTAAAATATTATTGAAGTTATTTAAAGTTATTTAAAGGGGAATGTGTTTGTTTTATTTTTTAAATCAAATAAATATTAAATTTACTATGAAAAAATATATTTAATTTTGCTTTAATTAGTTAATATATTTGTTATATATTTTTAACAATTTATTATACCTTTTTTTTTTATAAAAAATTTAAGAATTTCAAAACAAATTTTGTACACTTTTGTTTTCTCTGTAATGTAACGTAAACCATCCAGTTCCGCCGCTAGTTTGGTATTTCGTGTAATGCAATATGCAAATTAGCGGCTAGCTGTCGGCTCCAGCCAATGCCCACTCACCGCCCACCGGCCTCTGCCCACTACCCACTGTCCTTTGCCCACCGGCCGGGGGCGTGTACTCCCCTAATTGAACCGCATTTCGGGGCTAATTGCAACAACGTCAACGACAACAGATGAATTCCGAATTTCGCGAAAAATTTTGTTGCTATTTCCCTGTGTTCTCGAATTAGCCAGAGGGAAATTGAGGGTCCAGCATTTTGTGCATTTCATTTCGTGTTGCCTTTCAAAGTGAGCATTGTCCAAAGTCCGAAATGTGGAAAAGTGAAAAGCGGATGGTAAACAGACATGTTTTCATTGAGTTGTGTGATTTTCAGCCATTGTAGACTTTAATTTTGAAAGTGAAAATGATTTAAATTTAAGGGAAATAAATGGATTCTAAATTAACTATAGTTAACTTTCCCTTTCTCTAGTAGAAAATCTATTTTACAATTTAAATCAAGAGAGTAATATGCTTGGAATATAGTTTACAAGTATTTTTGGATTTAAAATTAAAGTACAACATTTTTTAATAGACCTTATCACCTTTATTTATTTTAATAATGTCCCATTACTTAATTCTTGAGCTTAATATTTCATAAAATACAATGCAAACCTTAATTCAATATACTCCCACAAACATGTTGGTTTCTTCAAATAATTCATATCATTATCCAGCATCCGCTTAACCCCAGAGCATTACATTTCAATTTATTATTGATAGCATTAAAACCAGCTGGAAAAAACCATTGTTAATTGTAATTATTCAAGCCACAAATTGGCCCATGCGTTAAATTAACGGCGTTCAGTGAAACGCATTAAAGTGTTGACCAAATCGATGTGGAACAGACCACATGACACACTAATTGAGCTCCTCCTGTTGCATATTTAAAAGAATTAAAGTTATCAGTCTTTATATTATAGGATATAAATATTTGTATCATATTTTACGGTTTATACTATATTTTTCTCTACAACAAAAGTCCCTTCATATTGTGGCAGCCAAGAAGGAAACAACAAAATAAATGATGAATGCTTTCTGCTTGGCCAAAGTTGTATGGCCAAAGTTTTCCCTGACGAACAGCAGGTGGGCGTGGCAGTTGTTGATTTGGCATTCGTTTGCATTTGTTTATGCAAATCGGGGACGAACAACACCAAAATAAAATAAAGAGACTGTCAGGCGTCACAAAAATTGTATTCTAACATAAATTAATGCCGAATACTTTGTGTTTCCATTTAACTTTTCGGGCTAATTAGTCGTGAATTTTAACGCTTTCTGTCATTTGCATAAATTTGCTAAATATTCGTATTCGGTGTTGGAAAATCTGTAACATTCATTTGCATTTGTTCTAATTATGAGCTCAAGCAATTAGCAGATGGAAAACTTTTCACAAGGCAGCTGAGCAAAAACAATAAACGGAAAATCAAAACAAGCTTAGTGCAGACACCTTTTTTGGGGGCGGGCCTTTGGGGGTGTGCCAATCCCTCAGGGAAACTGTCAAAAACTCAATCACAAAACTTTCATCTAAGCCGGTTGGAAAAGTTGTTGCCCTTTGTTGTAGTAAGGGTAGGGTAGGTGGTGGCAGGGATGCCAAAAAATCTATAATACAAAGTAACAACTAATAAAGAAACATTTGGAAGAAATTAAATGTAACGGGTAGGTTTGGTTATTTTTAAATTTTTCACTGTTAAATTTGGTAGATAAAATTGAAATCTCTTAAATAGATTTATAACAACGAACCCACTCATTAAAGAACTCACTCGTCATTTTGGTTCGTTGATTTACACGTTTCTTTCACTCTCTCTTGCCCTCTTTACCCACTCGTCGTTCTGCTTGCTCGTCGGTCACTCGATCTTTGGTTACTCGCTCGTCTTAATGGTTGTTGTCTAGGATAAAAGAAATTTAATTTCTTGTTTTAAATAAAATGTCACGAATAATACAACGAAACAAACTACGTTATACTAAATTCAATAATATAAAACATAGCTGATACTTTGCATATTTTTAGAAACTAAAGAAAACGACTAAAAAAATATATAAATGCTAAGGAAAAGGTAAAGAAGTTCCTCGAACTGAAAAAAAGACAAACACCCATCACTAATGATAAGGTGCCTAACCATCCCACACACCTTGGTTGGCATTATTAACAAGTTTTCTATATGCAAATCAGCGGCAGCACAGAACTTTCAATGAAAGCAAAACAAAGCAAAGAGGTAGACAATGTTTATCCACCCAAGGCCATAGAATTTTTAGCACCACCACCATACTCCGCCCAATCCTGTTCATTTTCCTCTGGCTGCCAGTTTTCCATCAGAATGGGAAAGTAAGTGAAATTGATGAATGGTCTGGTGACAATAGAGTGCTGCTGCTACTGCTTCAGTTGTCATTCTCGGAACGGGCTAATAAATGGATGGGATGGCCAAGACGCAGGGAAGCAACTTCAATAAATTTAAAGCCAAGCAAAAAAGATATCCCTTCATAACTTTTTCCGGGCAGAGTAATCCCCGAGCCTGAGTCCATCTTTTTGACCTCTAAAGCTGCCTATTGATTTGTCAATGCCGGGTCTTAGTCCTGGCTGTGCTTTTTTTTTGTGTCTTTTTCTGTGGTCTTGGCCATAAATCAATCCGGGAAGCATTTTGAAAGCATTAAAAGCATTACAAAGAGCGTCATTTCGTGGTTGTTGTACTTCTTGCGTGCTGCTCCAGCTTTCTTCTGCCGCTGCTGCTGTCGCTGTCATGTCTTTGTCATGTTGAACAAAAGCCTTCGCAGTGCCAGCGTTGCGTATACGCCCTGTGGCCCTCCGAGGGGAGAAAGCAAGAGATATGCAGAGGGACGGACACACATGCAAAGCGACATTGCCAGGCAACCAGAATGAATGCGAGAATGAATGACTGAACGAATGAGCGGATGAAGGAGTGTATGGGAAACCTAAGGCAATCTTTTGTCCGCCTGCCCTGCCACGGCACGCCTCTTCCTTTCCTTTCATTTTTCCCAATGCGTGTGTTCTTTTCGCCAACCATTTGATTGTTTTCCATGTATTTCCATGTTATCAGGCAGATACACTAAAAAAAAGGAAGTGTGGAGATAAGTGCTTTCTAGCTTATGTTTCTTTTAGGAATTTCAGGAAAAATTAATTTTTTTTTTTCATATTTATTTGTACATCCTATAAATATATATACTTAAGTAATACACCTGTTCTTTAATAATTTTTCTCAGTGCCCCACTATGACAACAGATCCAAACTCGTCGCAGACATCCTTGAGGCTCTTTTGCTCATTTATATGCATTCGCTCCGGAGGACACAATATCGTTGAATAGCTGCGTAAGAGCGAAACATTATCGTTTCATATCCGTAAGGTCAGCAAATGTCGTTTGGTGAAGATTGGATGGAGGTGGAGATAGAGGAGGGGAATGGGATGCCACATGCGTTGCGGCATGCAACATGTACCACACGACGACGAATCAAGACCAGAACCGAAACAAGCTTCATTTCGGTTTCGTTGGCAACCAAAACAAGTTTGACAGCTCTCGGCCAACACTGGGCAAACTGACAGATACAGATAAACCAAGGAACTCTTCTTGGCGCTGCATCAAGCCACAAAGTTCATTGCCACCGAGCGAGAGCTGATGGGGCAAGGAGAATCTTGAGATTTAAGAGAAGGTAAGAATATATGTATAAGTACACGAAAGGAAAATAGTAAAGTAATTGGAAAAGAAAAGGTTACAAAATTTAGGAAGGTATAAAAACTTTTTTTAAAAACGACTCTTCTTTAAAATAAATACATTTAAATCTGTTTAGATTAAGGAAATATTTATATGCAATTTAAGCGTATTTATTTTGTAATAAAAACAATTTCTTGTAACCAATAAATTAACAAGAAATTAAAAACTCATTTATTATAAATTATATTTAGTTTTTTCCCCTGTAGAAAAAATCGCCAGCATCATGAAAGTGAAGACGCAAATTGCTGTCGCTATCAACGGCCAACTTGCTGAACAAGTTTCGGTTCTATTCTTTTGCCCAGATAAAAGTAAAACTTGAAAAAAGGAATATAGTATATACATACAGATGAATGTATATTGTGGCCCCAATCTAGGGGAAAAAAAAGATAGAATGGCAGAGAGCCATAGTGGAACTTTTCAAATGCATAAATCGAATGCATTCGTGCGAATTAAATAAAACGCCAGCTGCCATTATCCCATATCGAAGCCACATTTATGCTTTGGCGTATAAATTGATGGCTGCTGTGGCAGCCACTGCTGCTGCATCATCACAAATAAAACATTCATTTGGATTGACATTTTAAAATGCTTTCCATGCACACGAGCTTGGGAAATGGTCGAATATATATGACAATGGAAAATGTATCTTTCCCATTTAAAATGGCATTGAATTGACCGCTGCAACTAGCGCGAATAAATTGTATTTTAAAACTTTGGGTAAATGTATATCCCCTCTTCCTGATTTGGATTATCAAATGTTAATTAGCCAAATGATGATTTCAATTCATTTGCGGAAGTGGTGAGCAGCAGCCACTTGGCCGTGGAATTGCATAACGAGTGCTGGTTAGGTATAATTGCATTTATTTATTATTACATTTCCGAAATATTTATTGAGCTAGTTGTCAGGAATCCAAATTTGTTGATCCTATTATCCCAGTTTTGTACCTTTTTGGGTTGGTTAGATTGGGGATATTGTATAATTATTATTTTATGAGTTACATTTTAATTGTAAATGTTCAGTTTCTGAAGGTAAAATATTTGTGAAATATATAAATATTTTGGCTATACATAATTGATAAATATAAATGATTTTTAATTGCTGCAATGGATTATGTATTTATTTTGACGGGTTTTCTTTATTGATAAATGAAAATTAAACTGTTTTTTCTTGATTTGGAATTATTAAAACTATTTATGAATTACAGTATAAAATAATTAAATGTGGAATGGCCTGTAAGGTAGACTCTTAATCTTATACTAAGATTCATAAACTAATAATAATTATAATTCTAATAAATCTAATAAGTCTAAGTCTTAATTTTATGATTGATTGGCTAACAAATTCTATAAAATTAAAAAAGCTAGAGATCGATTAATAATGTAGTTTATGATGATTGAAAAAATACCCTAAAATAAATAACTATATGGACTAATGAAACTCTTGCGCTTTTAAATGCTTTTAAAAAATCTTCCACACCTTTTCCTCAGTTAAATTTAAAATTATATGAAAAGAGTTCCCTCTTGTAAAATTGTGAGAATTTTCTATAATTTTTCCTGAGCTTTGATAAGGTTTTCCCGCCACATTAACCGCTTCATTACGCTCACATTCATCGTCCGACGTGACATTTCAATTGGCCCGTGTCGGGCCAAAAGACTACATAAATCCCCGGCGCTTAGCCCATAGCGCTCCCTCACCTTAAGCACTTAACCCACCCCCAAAAACTACAATGCCCGCACAGCACATTCATACACACACAGACCCACACGCATTCATATTCGCACTAGCAGTCGCATTCGCATTCACGTTCACGTTCAGTCGAGAGTCGTAAGTCGCAGGAGTGGCGAATGCATTGCACGTACAAAAACCTCGAACTAGCAGGAAGCAGCGCTAAAAAGTGTAAGAAAATCAGCAACTAAATGGCGGGGGAGAGCCGGATACGGTAGGGAGGAAACTCTGGGTGACCTGGCACATTTCGCTACTTAAAGCCACAAAAGCCATGGCAACACACACACACACACACGCTGGGAAGATGCGGCGACGTCTTTAGCACCGCCATTGTTGTTAATTTTGCAAGGCGGCGCTGGCAGGCAACTTAGCGCCGGAAACGGAAACTACGAGCACTTGGCTGGGTCGTGTGCGAGTGCGAGCGTGTGTATGTGTGGCATTTACAGTTGAGTTATGAGCCAACATAAATAAGATGGCAGCGGCAAGGCAAAATGGCTGCCAAAGTTTCTGCGGAAATTACCTGAACTACGTCGTTGACACAAAATTGAGCCAGCAGCACTTTGACATTTGCCCTGCTTCCTCACCTTGTTTTGCGAATTACCGGATAACGGATCACGTAATGCTGCCATGCAATGCCTTCTGCAATTGAATTAGAGGCCCGGTTAAGCCGCTGAGCACGGTTTGATGAACTGCTAAGCTTCCTGGAAAACCCAAAACCCACTTACAGACAACAACATTGTGTAAGCCCATTAGGCCTGTCAAAATCAGGCGAAAAAATACTCCCAAAAAAGGGTTAAACAAAGGCCACGACCGCAGGCGGAAAAAAGGGTTCTCGCTTGTTCCAAATTTATCTATGAAATATTTACATTTTATTGCAAGTTTTCGAGTGTCTCGCCGGATATTTATATTTAAATTTCCCATTAATCCCTTACTAAACCTCCTTCGTCTGCCTCAGCCCCAAATTTGTTTCACTTTCAGAGCGAGACCCTTTTTTTCTGGCGGATGAAAATTGATTTTTGGCTTTTGTGTGGCAAAATTTGCTTTTGATTTGAATAAAAATGCAAATGTCTAGACTCGGAGTCGGGGCCTGGAGGGTTCTTGAGCAAATATTTATATTAAAGTAAGCGAGCGGCTTGGGCACTCATCCGAATGTGATTCCTTATTTATTTTTGGACCGCGTAATGCAATTGTTTGGCCTTTGTTTCACGCTGCACTGACCATCCAAGCCCAAAAAAAAACAGAAAAACTGTGGTAGCAGATCCCGGACCACATTCCTTGATATTTATTTCTTTCTTTCCTTGCCTGTTTTCAATTTACGTTTACCATAATTCAGCAAAACGTTCAAATGGCTTGCAATAAATTCGCAACATCACGGAATAGGGGTAGGTAAGGGTCGGAAAACCCCGCACGATTTACTTTCCCATGCAATATTTATACACAAAATGTAAACTTTTCCGTTTTACTTTATTTTATTTGCACTTTATTGCACACAATGGCAATTTATGTTACCCCATTTCCAGCTAGAGAGAGAGCATAAAGTGCGCAGACCGAAATATAAAAGTACATATGGAACTGGTAACTGGTAACTGGCAACCAGGGGTCATGTGTGTTGGTCAGTGTAAAACAAATGCTGACAAGTGCAATTATCCCGGGCCAAGTCCTGCCCTCGTAATGAATGTAATGCCAGCAAATGGCAGTGTAAGTGCGGTATATTCCACACCGGAATCAGAGTGTTTTTGCTTGCCAAATGGTTCGGTGAAGTGGTTGGTGGAGCAGAGGTGGATCCTGAGGTGGTAAGAGGTCCTGATTCCCGTTAAGACCCACGCGACATTTCGGCGGACTGCCAGGAGCTTTAAGATTTAAGCTGGCAAACCATGACTGTTCGGTTATTTGATGCGCTTATAACGGTTTATTGCTCTTAACCCTCTTACTACGATCGAAATTAAAGCCCCGATTGAGCCAGTGCATCGAGGTAAAAATTGAGAGACCGCTGGGGGTATTAAGGATGCTTCAAGAAATTTATTGTTGATGATAGAAATGAATATAGTAAAAATACCTTAAAATAAATAACAATATTACTTGTATAATATTTAAATCTAAATAATGTTTACGTGATTACAATAAGCATTTATTATTATTATTCTTAATATTAAAAAATATTTAAATAGTAAGAGGAACAGTGTTTACTATTTGATTAACATCAATATATTGATATATTTATTTATTAATTATATTAAATGTATTATAAAACGCCTAAAAAGTATTCTTAATATTCCAAAATATTTAAATAATATAAGAAACCATTTTTTCTGTATATAATAAATCTTAAAACTTTAATCAAAAATAAACTTTAAAGATAACAAAATGCAAGTAATTTTCAACTCCACCTCTTAACTAAAATTACCTTTTTTCGTACGTATTATTATTTCTAGCTCACATGAAAGCTACCAGGATATTACCCTAAAAACACTATAGGGAACATTTTCCCACCTTGTCACCTGTCCCTGCCTAAAACCATGTTTTATCATCGCCCACTAGTTGCCACGAAATACTTAAATGTTAGCATCCATAAAAGTTGGCTTCCGTTTTAGCGCCTGTCCTAAATGAATTTATGTCACCGGCACTTCATTTAAAGGCCCAACAAAAACAAAAAAGAAACAAAAACGGGGAGAAAATGGGAGCTAGAGTAAAATAAACTCCAGTCACTCCCCAGTCTAATATTCAGGCCGAATGCAAGGCACCACAAGCCCGGCAAGTTTGCGTCTTGTGTCTGACATTAAATTAATTTGTTGCCTACAACTTTGCCGGCGGCAAATAGTGCCCATGGGTGGCCTTGCTCCTTTTATTTCCCTCTCGCAACTACAACTCCAGCTTCAGTTCGTTCTCTGCTAGCTGCTACCGGAAAACTTGTTAAAGACGAAAATAACAAGAAAAGTTTTAAATCATTCGCCAGAGCCAATGTCGCAAAAGTTTGGCCCTACCCCGAAAAAAAGAGAGCAGTCCCGAGAACAGAAACTAAAGTGGGTTCGTTCGGTTTTGGGAGTAGAAGAAAGGCGTGTGTGTGTTATGGATGTTGTAACTGCGGGCCTAGCTGGCATTACCCATTACATCGGTAGCCCCGACCCTCGGAAGGCGTGTCAAGGTTGTTTGGATTCCTCTATATATGTATACATACCGTTCCAGCTGACAGAATTATGGCTGGAGTACAACCATCGCCCAGAAACGGGGGAATCACCCGGAGTACTAAATCTTTGCCTTAATAGTCAACGCTTTGGGGAAATGTTTATTGCTGTTTGTACTTAGCCAGTAACCCAAATTGATAACAAAAATAAACTTTAGCAGCTGTCCATGGCCATGAGATGCACTCGTTGGGTGGCAAGGCGTCTTTGGTGAATAGTATTTGTCTGTGGTAATCAGGGTAAAACTTATTCTTGATTCGCTTAACTTGGATTATAAATCTCTGATTTGTAAGGGGCTATTTGGATTGATACATTTTACACTGGAGAGGAACAGCTGGCTTTTATTATTTGTAAAATTTATCACAAGTCTTGTAATGGGTATTAATGTGGGTTTATTTTATTTGGTAAATGATTTAGGTTGTATTTGATAATAATAATAAATTATTTGTATGTGAAATATATAACACTTTCTAGTTATCAGCACACTCTCGCTTTATGTCAAACTCGTTGCCTTTACTCGTCGGCTTACTCTAAAGCTCGCCGTCTCTATTCAACCGCTTTACTCGTCATTTCTACTCGCCATCTTTACTCGTCGTTCTGCTTGCGCTTCTTGGAGGGTGTTGGTAAGGGAATTGTAGGATTTTTTTTAAATATGAATCAAAGAGTATTTCTCTAGTCGCTCATATAGAGCTCCCAAATAAATATTTTTACATTGTAATTTGATTTTTAAGGTGTACAGCGTCTCGCTTCATTGACGAACTTGACCCACATTAAGGTTTTATATACTTAAGTATGTGGAAACACCATTTAAGGGCACCATGTTCCCCTAGCATTTCCCATTCCCATTCCTGTTGCCACACATTTCTAAGCCATTAGCTGCAACTCGACCAATTTGTTGATCGTTTGCCAGCACTCTTCAATTTTTTTGTATCTCTCCTTCTCCCTCTCTCTATTTGAAACACACTCATTCCTAACAACACACGCTTTTTCGCCCGCTTTTCCACCAGCTTTTCCACTCGTGTTTCCGCCCCGCCTTACCTCTGATTTCCCCCTTTTTCCGGCAGCAGCAGCAGCAACAACTTCATTAAAAGCTCGACACTGCAGCGGAGTAAACCAATTACAAGTTCGCAAGGGGGAAAAGGGGAGGCTGCACACAAAATGTGATTAGAGTGCAATGCCGGAGCGGAAGCAGAGCAGCTGCTCCTCTTGGTTCCTCTGCAGAGCAGGACCAAGAGATGCAGCGGCGGCGCTCATTGCAGGCACATAAACAATTTTATGGGGAAAATTTTATAAGCAACAAACGAGGATGGAAGCTTGTTAAATGATTTAGGACCAGTGCAGGGTCCAGAGTCCAGGAGTCTAGGGTCCTGGCTGGTCCTTACCCATCTGCAATATGCTGCGACATGCACTTAAATCAATTTACTTCTGCCATTTGCTAGTGAGGAATCACTTTTTCAACTGCACATGAAAGTTGGCCAAGGAAACTATTAAATCGTGCGCATCGGCATCAACATGTCCTTCGTGTGCCCTTTTTTCTTTAGGACGGGCAACTGGTAGTAAATTAAATTTCACCCATAATAGACTCCTAACGTCATCGTTGAGAACGCAGACACTGGGAAAATAAAAATGGGTAAAAATTTGTTAGTTTATAATAATAAAAACTGGAAATACTGGAAGTTTCTGTAAAGCTTCTAATTAACAAATAAATTCGTAGTTTTAAATAATTATTACTAGATTTTCATTTCTGAAAATATATATATGGTACTTCTTCAACCCCCAACTTTTCTCTCTTTAATTTTCTTTCTCTGTTTTTTCAAACTATCCAAACTTGTGCATATTTTTCGTGACATTTATCTAGTCACTTCCCCTTTCCAACCACCAGTTTCCTTCAGTTTTCTCGGGACTGTGAAACATTGTTTTCTTTGCACGCATATAAGTAGACTAAGGTTTTCTTCTCTGGCCTTTTGTTTTGCATAGCGTGTTGGGTCATCGTGCAACTGCAGAAATTGCCCAGCTCCCAGTATCCTTTTTCCTGCCTGCCCTTTTATACCAGCCCCTTTTGTTTCGACCCCTATTGTTTGCCTCCCCCCTTTGTTTCCTGTGCCAGTGGCTGTCATGTGTTTTCCCATTACCAACTGCAACACTTCCTGTGCCATTGTCGGCTGACTTTTGTGTGGCTCACATGACGACGCCTCGTCGTCGATGGGTTGAATGGTGGAGTGGACGTTGCATTTCCCTGCACATTTTCCACATTTTTCCTTGCACATTTAATTATGAGTGCAATTCTCATTTGCATGTTGCCCCGGTCACAGATTTTTGTCTTTCACTTGGAGAAAAAGGGGGAGCTTAAGTGGTGTGTAATTCAATTTCATTTGAAGTTGAAGAATTTTCAGAATTATAATAAAATATTTGCAGTTTTTTACTTACTCTTATTTTGTTTGTTTTATTTTCTTGAAAAAGCAGTTCATTAAAATTAATTTACGTGTTATCGAGGACTGGACTTGGTTTCAGATTTCATTTAAATAAAAACGAGTTTCTGAAATATAATACTTTAGGGCTCTGTACTTTTAGCATTTAATCAATAATTTTATTTTTAAAATATTCAAGAAACCTTTCAAAGTTTTAATACTCTTTAGAAATAAGAAAATTCTTACAAGCAAATTCTTATAAAAGAAAATGTGACTTATATTCTTGGGTTCTCCTTAAGCCCGTCCTGTCATTCAGATATCCTTCCTTCCCATAGAAACCTCAGCTGAATCGGTCGCTAATTTAATCAACCGGATGCGTTTAGTCATTTAAGGACGATTAGTGTCATTGAACCTACACACACACACACGGTGGCAGGAAGTGAAGTGTAAGGAGCAGAAGGGTGTGGGGTTTGGTCCTTCTCACACATCTGATTAATTACAGGAGCGGCGCGCATCTCATTGGACGCACATTACGCATACGCACTTTGGTACAAGATTGATGGCACAGTCCCTGCCTTCCCTGCCTCCGCTTTTGATTGATTGTGTTCCTTCAGCAGTTTGTCCCGTGCAGTTTCCACTCATCATCAGCCATGCAAGTCGCACATCCTTCAGCTATTCATCAGCAGCTGCCCGTCTAATCATGGCCAGCATGTTTTCATTCCCTTTTCAAATTTAGTTTTTCCTTTGCTCTCCTTTATTTTTCCTTTTTTTTTTAATTTGCTATTTTCCGCCGTTTGTCGGGGCAGCAGCATATGCTCTCCTCTATTTTTCTATTTTTCTGTGCCCTGTGTGTTGATGAAATAAAACTCACTTGGCTTTCCGGGCACGTTGCTCTAAACAATTGCGATGCCTCGAAACATTTTTGGCATTTTCCGCAACTATTTGCGACAGCCCGACGCCTGTGGCGGCTGCCTTAGCCAAGTTAATGCACTTAAAGCTGACGAATTTCACGCTTAAAATGAGCTCTTTTATTTTCTCTTGCCTCCTAATTAGCATGCAAACTTCTGCCGAAACTTGAAGTGACACAGAAAATAATATAATATAATATGCGTCTGCCGACAGTTTGCTTAGCCGTCATGTGTATTCCTGGCACGCGACGCCTTTCAAAGTTGGCATTAAATTTCAAATTAAATTGCTGTCTGCAATGCGATACACGCACAAGGATATATAGAGCAGGGATGCTGCTGCTACTGCTACTGCCGGCAGGACATGTGTTAAAAATCAGCGTCGGCAGCATTTGTCCTCCATCACGTATACGTCACGTAGGCAGCAGAAGCAACAACAGCAGCAACTACACGGCAACTTGTCGATTGGATTTCAGCTTAAAGCATAAGCTTTAAGCCAAAGCCAACGAGAAATTACGTATACGCCACGTGATGCAGGCACGTTGCGTTGTTATAAAAATAAACTTCAAACATCCAACTGTGCACAGAGAGAATTAAATTTATGGTTTAGGAGCGGTGAAGTAGCTTAAAAGATGTATAGGATTTTATGAAACATTTGTGCCCGGAATTAAAGAAGAAAGTTTAAATCATTTAAGAATGCCAAGTACTTGAAAAGTACACCTTAAAATACCAAGAAATATACATAATACATGGGAAAACAAAAATAAACTTCCAGCATTCATTTGTGCACAGGGAGAATTTAAGAATAAATACGATTTCAAGCGAATTTTTATTACTGTTTTTTTCTTTTTACTAATTATTTAAAAGGCGTTGCTTGCCTTTGTTTGCTCGTTCGTTCTTATGAGATTTAAGATAACTACTTATTTTTGTTAAATTTCTTGCACCTAAAAGCATTATTTCATGATTTTTGATACAGCTCAAAATTTTAATAGAAAACCTCATAATTTTGCTTTCTGTGTGAGCATGTGTAAATAAGGAGACAGGATGCTCATGCATAAATCTCTTTCAACTAATCAGCCGCCTTCTGGGGTTAGCCGAAAGCAACGGCCATAAAGTAAAAAGTTTAAACAGCACTCGAACTTCATAAATTGCAGGAGGAAAAACTCTGAAACTCAGACACTCGCTGAGGATAACGGCCTTATACGGTGGCTGTCAAAATAAATATAATAAAGCGAGAAAACGTTGTCAGCATTTTTGAGGGGGCTGCAGAGACAGGAAGAGGGAAATGTCAAAATATTTAACAACAAGCCCATCATCATCATCATCAGCATCAGCATCGACATTGAAATGCCTGCCTGCCAAGGTGCAAATTCAATAAAGATAAAAAGTTGTTTGGGGCCAAAGTCTTTTCGGGGTGGGCGGAGTACGGCCAGGATAACCTTATCGAGTCCTTGTCACGCCCCAAATGTTGCCTGTTTGTCCCTCGAACATTTGCTTACGGCAAGAATTATTAAAAATTTGGCCTTTGTGGGGCATAAAATTCTACCGAAAACGAGTCGGAGATGGTTTTCCAGTTCAGTGACAGCTTTTCATTTGTTTTCCCTGCTAGCCAGCCATGCAGCCAGCCATCCCAAACATTATGACAATCGTACGCACATCCCCCGCCTCGAAACGAATGGGATCCAGGTCAGATGGGGGCCAGAGAATAAGTCGACACAAGTTTTATCTTTACGCTTGCCTGCGCTTTTGCGGTGCGGTGAGGATGTCCCAAGTCGGAAACAAAGGGCCAACAAAGTAAATTCCACGGCAATGAAGTGTAAAAATAACAAAAGCTGCTTTCTGCCTGTCCCAGAACGATGCTACCTGCAAGCCTGAAGTCCAACGTGTCCTGCGAGTCCTGTGAGCCCTGCAGCTCCTCCCACATAGTTGGAATTTAATTTCACAACAATAGCTTTTAAGCCCCATCCTCTGTCCATTTCCTTCCCCCTGCTGCCACCGATTTGCCACGCAGGTTGACCAAAACTTTTGGTTTAAACATTTCCTTTAAAGGCATTTCGCTTTTTGGTGGTTGGGGGTGGCTGCCTTTTAACGCACATTAAGCCCGAATGTGTCCATTTCTTATGGCCATTTGGCTTTTTATTGACTCAAAGCGCGGCGACGACTCTTTTTCGGGAAGCACATTTTTTCCCTGGTTCTCGGAGTGGTTCTCCTCCTGTTTTGTGGTGCTTGTCACGTGGCCAGATGTCCTAGTCCTGGTCCTAGTCCAGGTCCTGCCAAGGACAAGTCAAGATTGGCCCCGGCTCGCTTTTTATTATTCTAGTTCCCCTAATTGGAGGGCACGCAGTACGTGTGCCTGTGGCAATTAAAATTGCTCACATCCTGCACGTTCGTCCTTAAAGGCAATTAAACCGTTTTAATTAGTTTTAACGACAAGTATTTTGCACTCTCATTTGTCACCGGTGGTCACGGTCTCCATTAGTGGAGTGAGTGGTGCTTAAGATGGAGATAAGTAAGTGCGATGCGGATAAATTCGCGGTCAGCGGTTTTCTCCAAAACTAATTGGAGTTTTCACACCATTGATTATCAAATCTATGGGTTCTTTTGGGGAAGCATATTAATGAAGTTACCTAATAATGGGGATGTTAATAGAAGAAGGCACAAGAAATAATAGTTATTAATTTTTCTTTTTAAAACAAATCAAGAGGGAGAGACTCCATAAAAGTTTAGTGTGTGTTTCAGTTTTAATTATTGATTTAATCTTGCAAACAAATTTTATTGTTCACACAAAACTTGATAACTAATCCTTAAGCTTTGAACATATATAAACTAAGATTGACAAGACTTTAAAAAAGCAAATACAAAAGTGTAAGGAATTTTAAAACATTATGGTAAATATTAGCCTTCTTTAACAGCCTTAAATCAAGGGATATTCCGACTTAATCCTGGTATTTGTGGATTTAGAATTCAATGCGAACTGCATATTTATTTATTAAGTTTAATGTCCAACAAAGGCATTGACAACTGGCATTTGTGCAGCCAGGATTCACTTGCTCCCTGGTGCAACTGAAGCTGGAAGGAGTTCTACCACAATGAGGCAATTGTTTAGCCTTCGTCAGACTACCAACTCCAAGCAACGATGAACAATTCAATTCGATATATTGAGAGTCAATTTCTAATGGTGCCATGTTTCCTTACTAGCCACCCAAAGCCCACCTCTCTAAGCCGTCTTGAGATGCTGCCTGCACATCCTTCCCACTCCCAGAGTCTGTCTGTCATGTTTGTTTGCCCGTTGTCAAGTGCTTCATATGCTTGTCAAATATATATCTATAAATATATATATATTGGCAACACTTGCCGCAGCTGCTAGCCAGACACAGATATAGATATATATATAGCAACTAGGAGAGCTTGTCAGGACACTTGTTGTCAATGAAAGATGTTCGAGTACCGATTTCATACTTTCCACTCAAAAAACTACTTGAAACTCAAGCAATAGAGCTAGCCCCCACTCAAATGAATGTTTATTGCATTCTGTTAGCCATATCTAAATGGGAATCTGGCTGATTTTTTTATGGCCCTTCACTCTAATCACCATCAAAAATGCCTCAATTAACATGCTCAGACGAACAAATATATATACTCTTCGGCACGAGCACCCTCCAGCACTCGGAAAATATGGATGTAAAAGCCAGAAAAAATAATTGTTCTGGCAGTTGGGGGGGGCAAAGGGAAGGAAAAAACACAATCAAGGACCACATGTTAGGCTGCCAGGACAACGAACCGCACATTTATATGTGTGTGTTATGGAACACGTTTAAGTGGCCCAAAGAACAACAATAGAGGCCGAAACGCGTGAGTGTCTGGAAAACAAATTAACAAAGTTAACAGGCGGCAGGAAAAATATACGTAAAAAAATATATACACAACAAGGAGATTAAGCCAAAAAAGAATATGGGTTTGTATATTTTTGGACACCCTTATCTATACTTCGCCTGGACATGGCAATTCAATCAGTGAAAAACCAGCAACTGACTGCAAAAAACCCTCAAAACATATTTGCCAAATCAAAAATTGCACTCTGCTGCCACCCAAAACCATCTCCCCATTGCAGAGACAGCTCCAATCGACTACAATAAATTCGATTTTGCAACTCGTTGCACGTCCCCTCGATCAGACCCCCTCTAAAAATTCAAATGGTAACGAAACTTTTAGCAAAAACCCTACAAAAATATATATAAATGGAGACAGAAGCGTATCAACAACAAAATTGTTTAGTGACTTTTGCCAGAGATGAAAAATAATTGAAAAAAGGGTGTGTGTGTCTGTGGCAAAAGTGAAATAAAATCAGAATATACCAAATCGAAACGGAACAGTTGCCAAAAAAGAAATAAAACTTGGTGCCCAGGCAAATGTTGTGCCAACAGCAATATGGTATTGTCCCAAAACGAATGAGATTGATGGCCATGGTCGCGCTAAGGCAAAACTAAATGGTCAGTGGCTGGCGGGGAGTGAGAGTCCTTCGAAAGCTTTCAAATAAGCGAAATTGCTTGTACGGTTCCTGCTCGGACACTTGACCCTGACCTTAGGCGCATTTTCACACGGCCAGCAAACACACACTTAAGGAAGTCGAGAGAAAAAAAGAGGAGAATGTGTTTCTGCCATTGGCAAGGGTCCAAAATCAAAGGCTTATACGAGACACAAATGCTCTTCTATAGGGCTTAAAGGATAAAGTAAAATGATATCCTAAAATTTAAATAATTTACGCTGACATAACAAAGTAGTTGACAAAATCAATATTAGCAAACAGTTTTTCTTATGATTTTCCCTTATAAAAATTAATATTCTTATTTAATTTAATTTAACAAGACAGAACTTTCAAAAAGTACCAATGTTAATGTTACTATATTCCCTGTTTAAAAGAATATAATATTTAAATTAATTCAAGTAAATATATAATTATTTTATACTTTGACAGCAAAAAATATTTAACACATTCATTCCCTCTGTTATTTTAAAAACTTCAACCTGTACCAACAACACCCCCTCCAAAAAGTATCAAAAACACGTCCCTAAAGTAAACCATTCTGGCTGGCAAAACATTGTCTTCGCTAAGCTGCCATGTCTCAGGGAAAAACATGAAGGAAAAGCGGCTATAAAGCAGTGAAAGCCCCGAGCTGTGTGAGCCGCACATAACTTCATCAAGTTCCGCCTAACTCAGTGGCTCAGATAGGGAAAACTACATACCTCGGGCTAGAGGAGCCTAAAACGAAAAGCAAAAACATACGCCACACATGATGCTCCCCACACACTCATAAAGTAGAGCACAAATTTTTGCTGTTGGCCTGCCCAAAATACACACACACAGAGCATTATTACATTTTTCACGCCAATAAAAACAAATACAAAAAGAAAGGCAAAAAGGAATAGTTGGCCCTGCTGATCATCAACTGCCTAAGCTTTTCAATGCCAGAAGTTTCCTGGGTTGGTTTTTCCTTTCTTTTTCCCTTTTTTTGTTGGCAATTTCCTCTTTCAGGGTTCGACTTGGTCACTCACGAAAATTACTGAAATTGTATATCCGTTTCCGGTTGAAGTTGGTTGGGTTTTTGGCCATCCTGTCGCCCGATTTTTGACAGGCATATCGAGTTATTTATTGGCACATTTGGCCCTGCCGTCCACCAGCAAAAATAGTTGCGACATAATTTATGGCGCATCGCGTATACGCCGCATTGCACATACATATGGATCTGCGTGTGTGCGTATGTGTATGAAATGAAAATTATGACCGTATTCTAGAATTGGAAACATGAGTTTCGAATCCATTGGCACGGGCATTTTTCATTCGATACATGTGTTTGTGTGTCCCGACCTAGTTGTAATCCCCTTAAGCCCACACAAGTCAATTTACGGAGGCATCGAGCATCGAACAACGAACTTGTGGAACAATTGCCGAGGCAATCACCAGGCAAATTGTCAAAACAACAAATCTCTGCCGCAGGACTAAGGGCACTGCAAGAAAATTATCAATTTTTTAGATGGATTTTGGATATATAAATATTTATTTTATGTGTTGATGCTGAAGAAGCAATATATGCTGCTAACTTTAAATAAAAGAAACAATAGAAAATTACTTAAGAAACTTAATATATGTTTATTATTTATTTAGAAAATATAAGAAAAACTATACTGATTTTATAAAAATGAAATCTAAAGGGTTTATATAGTCTCTTATTATTTTTTAACATTATAATAAGAACATTTTGTCGAGCAATTTTGCAAATAAATATTATTTCCTAAGAGAAAAATTCCAGGAAGCCTAATCAAATTTTTAAAATATAAATAAAGTCGTATAATAAACTTAAGAAAATATAAAAAGTCTACCAAAAAACATGGCAATAATATAGTACACTTTTAAACTTAATTTCTTATTCTTATAATCCATCAAAAAACTTAAATATCTGACTTTATAGCTTAACAAAAAATTCTAACATAATATATTCTTTACAGAAAATCGCATTTCTCCCCGTGCTACCCATTGTAATTTTCCAAAAATGGTTACCAATTCCATTCCAATGCATCACTTGACCGACTAAAGGCCAAGAGAGCAGTTAAGTGGCAACTTTTCTTCCGGACGGACTGTGCTGGCCAGAGCTTGGTAAGAGTATTAAGGGTTTCTGTAATCATTACGACAAATTGCCGGGGCCAGAGGCAATAATGATTAATAATGAGGCAGCTGCAGTTTCTCCCCCGTCGCAATCGCCGTCGAAATGGCCAAAGTTTGTGCCTGCCGCTTGTGGCTTTATTAAAATAAATAACTGAGGTTAAGGCAGTTAAGGCTCAGGTAAGCTCGACCCTTGCTGCTGTGGCTTCCGGTTCCGTTATGAATAATAAACTTGGCGCGACTCAAAGTTTAACGATGCCCGGGGCAAAGTTATATAATTTGTCTAATTAAAAGTTTTCCTGATTAACCTGGCAGCCACAAGCAACAAGGTCGCTTACCAAGTGCAGCAGCCGACAGCCGGAGAGAGACAATAAAACAAATTTAGTTAGCAATGCAAAATGGTGGCTAGTTGGCGGTAAATTCGACTTCCAAGTAGGGGAAAATAGTCGCAGTTTGGAAACTTGTGTGTTTCGGGGGGGTTTCCCCCGAAATTGACCCGAAAACCCAGGGGCGGTTGGTCGGTCTGTCGGTCACATTCCAGGCAACACGCATCAACCTAATGCACATTGTTTTGCAGCTTTCTCGTTTCGTTGTGGCATTCTGCGTGCATTTTATTGCAAAACTTTCTCCGCCCAATGCCCTGTGGAGTTGTCATGTGAGGTTGCACCAAGGAATTTGTTGCAAACTATGGCAACCAAGAGAGAAGGAATTGCGGCTAGGATGCCGGGGATAGCCTCTTTCGAATAGGATATATATTTTAAAGTATCTGTAAAGCTTACTTATACAACATTTATTGGTACGCGATTATATAAAAAAATAATTCACTTATTATCTTATCAATAAATTTGTATTAAGCTCTCAAAGCGAAAGATTTTAGGTTTAACTATTCTCTACCTTTATATAAAAAACAATATATTTTATTTTAATTTTACAAATTTAAATGGGGTTTAGCATTATTACATATTATTTATTTTGTTTGCTGTGTACATACATATATTTATAATAATTAGATATATACCTATATTTGATTGGAAATAATAGTGCAAAATCAACTAGCATTTGGTTACGCTTTTTAGACACAATCAAAAATGGAGATAAAGCTGAAGTTAAACAATAACCTGTGCTACAGTTTTCAGTTTTTAAAGTAAAGTCTCTTGAGGACTCGACTTATCCGCCCAGTTTATATTAATTGTATTAACCTTTAAAAATAACAAATTTAAACTGTTATCCTCTTTATTGCAATGGAAATTCCCACAGATAAATCTGTGGTGATAGAAAATTGCATATATTTTAAAAGTTAATATTTATATTATAATTTATTTAAATACCTTAAACATTGCAACATTTTTGTATAAAGCGAAATTAATATTCGGTATATACCAGTTAAGACTGCTTTTAAGGTTGAATAGCCATGATAAATCGTTTATAATTAGAGTCTTTAAAGCTTTTGTTTTACCAAAATTTCAATCGATTTATTCAATCGGAAACATGCGTACTGGCCTCATCGTTGGAGTTATCTGGGTGTTCCTTTGGCCCAGGCTCGTTCATGGAGGATTCGTGTTGCAGAATGTGATTTGCGAGTCCTTGGATGCCTCTTATGCGGAGTTCAAGCGTTGCGAAATGAAAGTAGTTCGGCGAGGCGTGGCCTCTTTCTATATGTTGGTGAAACTCCACAAACTACCCATCAATAGTGTGGATGTAAATGTATCCCTCTTCAAGAGATCAAACGGATATCGGCCTTTCCTCTTCAATCAGACTGTGGATTACTGTTACTACATGCGAAATCCGCAGGCACATCCATTGATTTATATGCTGCACAAGGTTTTGTTTAAAAAAACCAACATGAATCATTCGTGTCCCTTTGATGTGAGTACCTTTTGGTAAACTCAACTATCAATATTTTATATTGTATCTTTTCAGCATGATTTAAGAGTGGATGATTTTACTTATGACCAAAACGACTTGTTGGACCTGCCCCTGCCAAGTGGAGATTATATGTTAAAAATTCTATATGCTTCTTACAAGACCTGGCGTATATCCACAAAAGTTTATATGAAAAAAAATTAACCAAAAATAAAAGTAATATTGAAATATATATTTGAAATACTTTTTTGGATCACTGTGGCAGTGGATATAACAAATGCACACTAATTACATTATAAAGTTAAGCTAATTACTTGGGCGGTCATCAGTGAGCTTGATTGAGTTATAATGTCCGAGAGTTGAACACTGGAAATAAACTGGAAATTGTCACTTTAACCTGAACATTCAGCATGAGATTATTGGATATTTTCCCCCTGCTCCTGACTGCTCTGTGTCCCTGTCTGGGAGCAGCCCACTTCCGGTTCACCAACGTAGAGTGCAAAAGCTTGGATGCGAATTTCGTGGAGGTGAAGGAGTGCTATTTGAAGATGGTTCGCCGCAATGTCGTCGGCATGAACTCCCATCTGGTGATCAAATATGGACCGCCCATCGATAAGATTCAGTTTAATCTGGCTATATTTCGCAAGTCGAATGTGTACAGATTGTTTATGGTGAATCATACCCTGGACTTTTGCTACTATATGCGAAGACCAGAGCAATATCCGCTTTTCTACATATTCCACGAGTCCTTAATGTCCGCCACCAATGCCAATCACACGTGTCCCTATCCTGTGGGTATAGCTTTATTTGTAAATATATAATTATCACATTTTGTGTCTAGGAAAAGGACATTTATATAAAGAAGATGACATTCAATGAGCGGGCCGTACGGGAGCTGCCTCTGCCCGAAGGAGAATACAAACTGTCTGTGTCTGTTGGTGCCTTTAATGCCTGGCGATTGCGGGTCAATGTCTACGGTCTGCGTGGCTAGTTATTAAGGGTTATTAAAATAAAAACCCGAAATTAAGCGGGCCTAAAATGCAAACCAATATCCGTTTCAATCAGTCGAAAGCAAACCAGCCGTTAAATAGCTCAACATCTGAAGCCAAACAATAATAGTTCAATAATTCCCATCGATGAGGCAACATGAAAGGTCACCTTTGGAGCCTACTTCTATCCGTTTTAGCCATTTTGGGTTCCAGCCAGGGGAAAGTTTTCAAAATCAGCAAGATGGAGTGCCGAACCCTAGATCCTTCGTTCACCTATTTCAAGACCTGCAAAGTGGTTCGCAGGGAAAATGGCCGAGCTGCCCTGTACATCAATGAGGTGATGCTCTACAAACAGCCAATCGATGATATCATCGTAAGTTCGCTAATTAAAGCATTTACTGGATTTTAAAAATAATTAGGTAAATTCTAGCTTAATCTGGCAGTTTTTAAAGTATCAAAAAATAGACGTTTCCAATTCTTGAACGAGACTTTGGACTACTGTCTCTTTAGCAGGCAATTGATGGCAAATGGACTTTTTGGCTTCCTGATGGCCCCCATGTTGAGGATTTCGAATTTGAATGTTACCTGCCCGCTGCAGGTAAGAAAAGATTTGGGTTTTATTGATTGTCCCTTTAACTTTAAGAAAAATCCTTTAGCAAGACCTAATATTCAACGGCTTTTCCATCGATGAGAACACAATTAAGGAGATTCCAATTCCGAATGGCGTCTATATGTTTCAAATGCGATCGGCAATGATGAAGAAGTGGCGATCGGATGTCAAGGTGTATGCCACTCGAGTTGATACATATTAGTACAATGCTTTATTATATTTGTATTAAAATTAATTGCGTGCTTATATATTTTCGTTTGACTCATTTCTTATGTAAACAATATAATTATTGATATAATAAAAAAAATTTAACTAAATTACTATTTCATCTAAGGGATCTAAATTTTTAACGTTTAAACTTGTTCGTAGCCTGTTTAAGAACCCCGAAGTGGCACAAGAATACTTTGTAATTTCAAATTATACATATGTAGTTCAGCAAAGCTTCTTAAGCTTTTACCAAATTCAACTACCATTTTGTAAATTCTGAAAACTCTTTCGTCAACAATGTTTGGCACATTGTTCTACATCTTTATTAAGACAACTTTAAAAGGTTTTTTACGTGAATAATATTAAAGTAAATTAAATACCAACTTAATATTTAAAAACACACTCAATGTCCAGTGATGCCAATCCCGCATTTTTCCCGTCAAATAAGACTTTTTTTTAAGTGTGATTGCGCGGAAAATTTAAAAACAGCGGGCAGCGGCAATTTCCTGGCCTTTCTTTTGTATAATAGTTGTAATCGATAGTCGCCAAATCATCGATTTTTCACCACCTCTAATCCGCAAGGACGAAAAATTTTGATCATATTGTAGACATTCTGCGTTGTGTATTAAAACTGTACCAAGTTTATGAGTATATATCCACGTATAACTCTTAATACAAGTACAAAAAAAACCTCACTATTAAAATCATGGAAGTGTAAGTTAATCAAAATACACCAGTGTCAATATCCTTTGTAAAAACCCACTTTCTGCATTTAATTTTAGTCAAATCTGTCGCGCTTGCCTGGGAACGTCACCTGCTATGATCGACATATTCGACAACGCTCCAGGACTAGGGATCTCCATCGCCGATATGATCACTCAATGCACTCCCTACGAGATTTCTAAAGAAGATTGCTATCCCAAAAACATATGCGATTCTTGCCTGCGCTGCGCTCGAGCCGCCTTTGAGATAAGGCAAACAATTGAGAAGAGCCACCAGAAGATACTCCAGTTGAAGAACCGTAAAGTCTTAACAGCCAATCTCAGGCAGGATGTTTGCTCTCCTGAGATTAAAAAACCGCACAAGTGTACCTACTGCCAAAAGGCGTTTAAGAAAAAATGGCATCTTCAGGAACATACGCGTAAGCACACGGGAGAGCGATCGTATAAGTGTCCCCACTGCTCGATGTCCTTTTCCTATAGAAATTCTTTAAAGTCACACATCAATCGGCACACTGGAGAGAAACGGTATGAATGCTCCCACTGCTCGAAGAAGTTTACAGATTCTGGTAACCTTAAGATACATATCCGAACTCACACGGGCGAGAAACCGTTTAAGTGCTCTCAATGCTCAATGTCATTTGCTATTAAGACCACTCTTCAGTCACATATCCGAACTCATACTGGAGAGCGACCGTATAAGTGTCCCCAATGTCCACAGGCGTTTGCCCAGAAAAATGGTCTTAAGGCCCACACTCGAACACATACGGGAGAGCGACCGCATTCGTGCAATCACTGCTCGAAGTCGTTTTCAACGAAAGAACAACTTAAGCAACACATCAGATCTCACACGGGGGAGAGACCATTTAAGTGCTCCCTCTGCTCGAAGTCCTTTTCCTCAACAGGTGGTGTTCAAAGGCACAATCTAACTCATACAGGAGAGCGACCGCATAAGTGTTCCCACTGTTCGATGTCGTTTTCCCAGAAGTCCAGTCTTTATAGACACCTGTTAACACACAGGAGGGATAAACTAGAAAATTAATACGTTCGTCTGGGATCACTTGCTGTAACCGCACAGAAAACATAACGGAAAAGCCACTGCTTCCTAGGGTCTAAAACCATTAAAAATAAATATGCATATCTCAAATAAGCGACAAAAAAAATCAGAAAAAGCCACTGCGTCTCAACCTACGATCTAAAACCATATCTAATTTTAACTAATACTCATTTTATCTAAAAATATATTTAAGTCTTTTACAAATAAATATAAATCAAACAATCAAAATCATTTTGCCAAATTCTGTAAAAAATCGTACTATTAATAGGGTTTGAAAACACGGTAAATTACATAAATTATATCTCGGAGAAGATAGAAATGTGTTGAAAAAAACATGGCTACCACGACTGAATTACTGAAAACAGCTGTTCCTATACAAACGGCTTTAACGATATTTTCAGTCATTTAGCGACTCCTAAGTCGCTAAAAACATCGACTAATTGACTGAAAAGCCAGTGGGTTAAAGGATTCGTTTAATTTAAGTTTATGTTTTTATGGTTTTTATGGCTAAATTAAAAGTCCAATTGTATAAAATAATTAAAGATTGTATAAAATAATTTAAAAGATAAGGTTCATGTTATGCGACAGGTTTTATATAAAAATGTAGTGGCTTTACGGCTGGAAATATCGGCGATACATTTGCCGAGATTTTTAGTAAGTCGGTTTGTCGTAAAAAGAATACCCAGTATATTGGAAAACAACATCCATGTTGTTATCGATGGTCACGAAATCATCGATTTTGTCCATCTCTAATCAGCTGGACACAAGGATAACAAGGATCACATGTTAGACATTCTGCGTTGTGTATTAAAACTGTACCTAAAACTGTATCTGTTCAGAAAGAACACACAAATTTGAAGCAATAAAACAACACCAAATTGTTGCGTTTGGGATGCAGATGTCCTGCACTCTAGCAAATGTATGCTAAATGTAGGTATGCTCAGCTAGGTACCTAGAACGCTTGGTGGATTATTTGACCTCCTGCGAGTGGTCACACAAATATGAAACAATAAAACAGCACCAAATTGTTGCGATTGGGATGCAGATGTCCTGCACTCTAGCAAATGTGTGCATACCTAACTCTGCTAGGTACCTAGAACGCTTGCTGGATTATATGACCTTCTGCGAGTGGTCACCATAAAGACCATAAAGGGTTTCCTGCGGTCGGAGATATACCGATCCGTGGGTCTAGAGGTAAGGAATTTCCATTTTCATGTTAGCTACTTAAGGCTAGGATTTTAGGAAATAAATTTAGTTTGAACTATCAACTCAACAACGTCAGACGCTCGTTTCATTTACAGCCTCTCTCGACAGTATCCAAGTATAATTTTTCAATACAAGTAAAAATTCTCACTATTCAAATCATGGAAGTGTAAGTTAATCAAAATATACCAGTGTCTATATCCTTGTTAAACACCCACTTTCTGCATTCAATTTTAGTCAAATCTGTCGCGCTTGCCTGGGAACGTCACCTGCTATGATCAACATATTCGACAACGCTCCAGGACTAGGGATCTCCATCGCCGATATGATCACTCAATGCACTCCCTACGAGATTTCTAAAGAAGATTGCTTTCCCGAAAACATCTGCGATTCTTGCCTGCACTGTGCACGATCCGCCTTTGAGATACGGCAAACAATTGAGACGAGCCACCAGATCTACCTCCAGATGAAAAATACCAAAAATCTACCAGTCAATTTAAATGACGGTGTTGGCTTCAGCAAGACGAAAAAACAGTACATATGTCCCCACTGCTCAAAGTCGTTTTCCCAGAGTAGTAGTTTAAAACCACACATCAGGATTCACACTGGAGAGCGACCATACAAGTGTTCCCACTGCACAAAGTCGTTTTCCCAGAATAGTAGTTTAAAAGCACACATCAGGCTTCATACTGGAGAGAGACCATACAAGTGTCCCCACTGCGTAAAGTCGTTTTTCGAGCAAATTCATCTGAACAGACACATCGAAACTCACACGAGAGATCGACCATACAAGTGTTCTCACTGCTCAAAGTCATTTTCCACGAGATTTAATCTTAAAACACACATCCGAACTCACACTGGAGAGCGACCATACAAGTGTTCCCACTGCTCAAAGTCGTTTAGCCATAAAAATACTCTTGACGCACACATCCGAACTCACACGGAAGAGCGATCATACAAGTGCTCCCACTGCTCAAAGTCATTTTCCCTTAAAAGTGCTCTTAATGTACATATCCGAACTCACCCTGAAGAGCGGCCATACAAGTGTTCTCACTGCTCAAAGTCGTTTCCCGGCCAACTTATTCTGCAGAGACACATCCGAATTCACACGGCTGAGAAGTCGCATAAGTGTTCTCACTGCTTAAAGTCATTTTCCGCGCCAGTTCATCTGCAGAGACACATCCTAACGCACACTGGAGAGCGACCATACAAGTGTCCCCACTGCTCAAAATCATTTGCCCAAAGATCTACTCTTAACGGACACATCCGAACTCACACTGGAGAGCGACCATACAAGTGTTCCCACTGCTCAAAGTCGTTTAGCCATAAAAATACTCTTGACGCACACATCCGAACTCACACTGGAGAGCGACCATACAAGTGTTCCACCTGCTCAAAGTCATTTTTCCAGAGAGTTGCTCTTGATTCACATATCCGTGTTCACACTGGAGAGCGACCATACAAGTGTTCCTTCTGCTCAAAGTCGTTTTCCCATAAAAGCATGTTGAATGAACACATCCGAATTCACACTGGAGAGCGACCATACAAGTGTTCCCACTGCCCAAAGTCATTTTCCGGGCAATCTCAACTGCAGAGACACATCCGAACACACACTGGAGAGCGACCATACAAGTGTCCCCACTGCTCAAAATCATTTCCCCGAAGATATACTCTTACTGTACACATCCGAACTCACACGGAAAAGCGATCATACAAGTGTTCCCACTGCTCAAAGTCATTTTCCCATAAAAATACTCTTAACGGTCATATCCGAACTCACATTAAATAGTTTCTTTCTTGCACAAAAATTTTTTTCTGTATTAAGGACCTCAACAAACGCATCCCAATCCACACGAAATACCCAAACTATTTAAATTTCTTTTCTTATTTTATAAATAACTAGATTGTTAACTAACATTAATGCACAAATAAATAAATTTACTTGAATAAACAATTTGTTTTTATTCTGACGAAAATAGAATAATACTTTGGTATGCTTTGCTTGCCCAACTCCATCGGATCCCTTCAAGATCGACACGAAACACACTTCCAGCTATAACATTTTTTGATAAGCAGCGATATTTATTTTTGCAAATTCACAGATTGTAAATATTCGATCAATGCAGATACAATATTTATTGATTTCCTTTTCTTATTTATATATATATTTTTTTTTATGTTTTTGAAAAAGTTTACTACTTTCGTTTCAAATCCACGTATAAACTGGAGAAAACACAAAGGCTGAATACTGATTATTATTATATTAATATTTCAATTTTATTTATATGCTCAAGTTGCAAGGTTAAACAAACATTAAGTACTAAAAATTTGAGAGTTTTTGCTCGATTATACTAGGAATCTAAGCTTTATATTATCTCTCTTTGCAGACATTGATTAAATTCTCTATTTAATTCTCTTTCCGGTGATGAAACTAAAATCTAAGATACTTTCATTGTTTTATAGTTTCTAAAATAAGCATTAAACTGTTTCGACTCGGAGACTTAATTATTGAAAACAATTGTGTAAATATATACAATTTTTGTCTGCGTTTGTTTGTTTGTTTTAGAATTAAATTTAGATTGAAAGGCATACATATTCTTCTCAGGCGCCACTGAAAAAGAGATAATATAGATATACTTAATTATTCATATTATTCATGTTCATTTATATTTAAAATATAGATATTCTAGATATTATTGATATTCTACAAGATAAGGGGATTTTGAAGTTTAAAATTCCATATAAAGTTCTAAAATCTTAGAGCTTAGACAGCTTTTAAATAAACTTAAAAGGTATTGAAAGTTAACTTTTATTTTATTCGTCAACTTGAATTTTCAAATTTTTAACGATTATTTGTAAATTTGTATTGATTTTTATTTTACTCCGAACTCATATTTGTGATCCCTGGAATTGACCAGAGTGCTGTGCATTTATTGAAAATGCAGCATAACTGATTTGATTTAATATTTTATATTTAATAATTAAAAAACAAACAAACGTAAAATTATTATTTATAAATCAGCTTTTTTCTTAGCTTTTTTTCCCACCCAATTCCCTTTTTTTTAAAGAAAAGTGACGAGCAGAAGCTACATCCATAGTGCCATCGATGGCTTGACAGCTCACGGGCTTTCTTGTTTTCTTTCTTTTTCTTTTATAATTTATAATATTTATAAATATTAGATGTGATTCGAAAATCTGGTGTGGTTTAAACATCAGGTGTGGTTCGAATACCAGGCGTGGTTTGAATATCGATTTTTCGATGTTTTTACGGACGAAACATCGATAGTATCGATAGTGATGTGATTGTTGTTTTCAAACCCTGGACAGGTTCCCTGCGTATTTTCCTTCTCTTTTCTTTGACATTCTACATGAGAATTCGACCCCAAAAACGAGAATTCGACCCCAAGTATGTAAAACCTTGTTTTGACATTTTACTTTGAAGTTCAGAGTGACCAAGGCGAAAAAATCTAAGAATATCAAATAAAAATGTAGGGCAACAAAATTGATAGTATCTAGCTCCGATGTTTTGCCAGCCCTAGTTCCCTGCGTATTGTGATCGCGCGGAAAATTTAAAAACAGCGGGCAGCGGGAATTCCAGCCTTTCTTTTGTATAATAGATGTAATCGATAGTCGCCAAATCATCGATTTTTCACCACCTCTAATCCACAAGGACGAAAAATTGTGATCATATGGTAGACATTCTGCGTTGTGTATTAAAACTGTACCAAGTTTGTAAGTATATATCCACGTATAACTTTTAATACAAGTACAAAAAAAATCTCACTATTCAAATCATGGAAATGTAAGTTAATCAAAATATACCAGTGTCTATATCCTTGTAAAACACCCACTTTCTGCATTCAATTTTAGTCAAATCTGTCGCGCTTGCCTGGGAACGTCACCTGCTATGATCAACATATTCGAAGACGCTCCAGGACTAGGGATCTCCATCGCCGATATGATCACTCAATGCACTCCCTACGAGATTTCTAAGGGAGATTGCTATCCCAAAAACATATGCGATTCTTGCCTGCACTGTGCTCGAGCCGCCTTTGAGATAAGGCAAACAATTGAGAAGAGCCACCAGAAGATACTCCAGTTGAAGAACCGTAAAGTCTTAACAGCCAATCTCAGGCAGGATGTTTGCTCTCCTGAGATTAAAAAACCGCACAAGTGTACCTACTGCCAAAAGGCGTTTAAGAAAAAATGGCATCTTCAGGAACATACGCGTAAGCACACGGGAGAGCGATCGTATAAGTGTCCCCACTGCTCGATGTCCTTTTCCTATAGAAATTCTTTAAAGTCACACATCAAGCGGAGAGAAACGGTATGAATGCTCCCACTGCTCGAAGAAGTTTACAGAATCTTGTCATCTTAAGATACATATCCGAACTCACACGGGCGAGAAACCGTTTAAGTGCTCTCAATGCTCAATGTCATTTGCTATTAAGACCACTCTTCAGTCACATATCCGAACTCATACGGGAGAGCGACCGCATTCGTGCAATCACTGCTCAAAGTCGTTTTCAACGAAAGAGCAACTTAAGCAACACATCAGATCTCACACGGGGGAGAGACCATTTAAGTGCTCCCTCTGCTCGAAGTCCTTTTCCTCAACAAGTGGTGTTCAACGGCACAATCTAACTCATACGGGAGAGCGACCGCATAAGTGTTCCCACTGTTCGATGGCATTTTCCCAGAGTTCTAGTCTTTATAGACACCTGTTAACACACAGGAGGGATAAACTAGAAAATTAATACGTTCGTCTGGGATCACTTGCTGTAACCGCACAGAAAACATAACGGAAAAGCCACTGCTTCCTAGGGTCTAAAACCATTAAAAATAAATATGCATATCTCAAATAAGCGACAAAAAAAATCAGAAAAAGCCACTGCGTCTCAACCTACGATCTAAAACCATATCTAATTTTAACTAATACTCATTTTATCTAAAAATATATTTAAGTCTTTTACAAATAAATATAAATCAAACAATCAAAATCATTTTGCCAAATTCTGTAAAAAATCGTACTATTAATAGGGTTTGAAAACACGATAAATTACATAATGAAATCTATTGAAAGCAATACTCTTCTATACTATATAGTCTTTCCAGTACAACAAAAAATATACATTTTTAAAAATTATATCCCAGAGTAGATAGAAATGTGTTGAACAAAAACATAACTACCACGACTGAATTACTGAAAATATCGGAAACTGAAAACAGCTGTTCCTATACAAACGGCTTTAACGATATTTTCAGTCATTTAGCGACTCCGAAGTCGCTAAAAATATCGAATGAATGACTGAAAAGCCAGTGGGTTAAAGGATTCGATAGTCACGAAATCATCGATTTTGTCCATCTCTAATCAGCTGGACACAAGGATAACAAGGATCACATGTTAGACATTCTGCGTTGTGTATTAAAACTGTACCTAAAACTGTATCTGTTCAGAAAGAACACACAAATTTGAAGCAATAAAACAACACCAAATTGTTGCGTTTGGGATGCAGATGTCCTGCACTCTAGCAAATGTGTGCATACCTAACTCTGCTAGGTACCTAGAACGCTTGCTGGATTATATGACCTTCTGCGAGTGGTCACCATAAAGACCATAAAGGGTTTCCTGCGGTCGGAGATATACCGATCCGTGGGTCTAGAGGTAAGGAATTTCCATTTTCATGTTAGCTACTTAAGGCTAGGATTTTAGGAAATAAATTTAGTTTGAACTATCAACTCAACAACGTCAGACGCTCGTTTCATTTACAGCCTCTCTCGACAGTATCCAAGTATAATTTTTCAATACAAGTATGTAATGGTCGCCTTAGTTGCAAAAATGTTTTCTTTCCTATACGAACGTTGGGAAAGAAAAGTTTTTTTATTTTGACTTAGATTTTTAAAATCTCGTCATATCCCGCCATAGTAGGACCCACTATTCACCTTTTTTGACAACTACCTGTGAATGACAAAAAAGTGATTAATCTGAATGCACCCCTTCGTCGGCTTGAGAACTGATAAAAAGCTCGTAAGCCCAGAAATTGGTCTTTCCGTTTTAAGTCGTGCCTACGAGCAGTTGAAATCGCTCTTATCTCAATTTATAGTTTTTGCACGCTGCCAAAAAAATTGGACTTTAAAGTTCAAAGTCCAGGCATTCAAATCTGATCGCATCTCGCGATACGGAAAGTGCTCCGCTATTCAGTCAGCATTATTTTACCTTTCGGCTGCTGATTAAACCTGTACGGTAAATATTTTGTGCAAATTTTAGAAAACATAAATTCTAACCTTTGCCCCTCTAATAGCCACTGGATCAACCAATACCAACAATTCTCCTGATCGTGGCCGTAGCCAAATTCTTTTTGCCAACCTGTGTTGCAAACCCTTGTTTTTGGGCAGATCCGAAAAATCGACTTACGTAAGTCCTACCATAACCTGTCGCTTATACTCTTTTCACTGAGAAAAATTCTTTAGTTCCTCGCAACAACGTTCTTGCCATCGAAAAAGGAAAAGCCTGTAGGGATCCAGGAGAGAAAAGCAACAAAAGCAAAAATGTAGCAGAAAAACTGGCCACGTGGGATTGTTAAAAAAATTACAACGATACAAAAAACACCTTAAAATAATAAAATCCTTAATTACCTATATATAATAAAAAAAAAAAAAAAAAAAAAATTATAATAATGAGGCAAAACAGATTAAAATTTAAAACTAAATTCTAAAAAAAACAAAAAAAAAAAAAAAAACAATAATTATGAAATACTAAAATTAATTAATTTAAATCCGCCATCACAACACGCCGATCAACCTTTCTCTAAGTGTACCTCTTATGGAGAACCCTAATCATATAATTTGAAAGCTTCTAAGCCCACAGCTTTTTAACCATCTCCTCTGCAACATGAAGGCCTTCATCAAGCAACAAGAGTGGGTGAGTTTTTATTCGGCAACATATTAAAAAGTGGAAGTGATCGAGCAAACCAATGAACATGCAAATTAAACAACTAATATTTTGTGCAAAGTGATAATCCAAATCAATTTAATTGTGACCGTTTAAGTCGTGAAAAAAAAAAAAAACATATATAAGATTTTAAATGCAGCCGTAAGCGCAGCTTTTGTTTTGATTATCCAGTTTCGTTGAGAGATAATGGAAGCTCGTGTACATTGGTTTGGCCGATAGCAAATATATATGATTGACTGTTCTCGCATAGTTTGAAATTAATTATGAATTAAATAAAACACGGCCTGTTGATGTGATTGTGAGTATAAAAGAAAAAGGTTCAAATAGAGTAAAAAGAAAAACAATGAAGATAAACAACATACACTAAAACAACAAAGATGTACAATTAATTCATACAATTTAAAACTTAGATCTTAATTTTTATTTTAATTAGTTAAAAGCCAACATGTAGAGATAAAAATATTATTTGAAAATTTAAAATTTAATTCTTAATTTTTATGATAATTAATTAAAAGCCAACATGTAGATATAACCATATTATTTGACAATTTAAAACTTTAATAAGACATATTAATTTGGAAATGATTAGATCCTATGAATAGAAACAGAATGCTTGAATTGTAATAATGGATGTTTAGAAAAAAATGAATTAAAAAAAAAAATATGATGAAAAGGAATATAACAAACTTTATAGTATGAAATTAACGATGAATTTCTAAGTTTTATTTTAGACATGGGGGTATAAATTAAATAAAGAGAAGGGACATTAACATTTGGGTTTCCCCAGTTAGGGAGAGACATGGTTGGGAGGGTTAAGAATACATGTGGCATCCACCATCAACGCCACCGCCTTACCGTTCGTTGAAGACCCTACACATACATCCATAGAATAAATTTGATTTTGATTCCACCTTTTTCGCCTATGAGTAGGCTTATTGTTTTGTTGAGGGACTCTTAAATTTAAAGTTCGTAGTGTCAAGTTTAGACGTCAGCAAGAACCTACCCCACCCGGAATGAGCTACCGTTTTATGGGTCCCGCCGCCGCTGATCAGTCGAAAACTAACAATATGTTGTCGTATAACACAGACCATGCAACACGCTACAAATTTTTGGCGCCCAACGTGGGGCATGTAGACGAAAAAACACTCATCCATTTGGTGATGTTTTGGTTTACAAATCCCGCCATTAAGAGTTGTTGTAATTTTGGTTTTTATTTGAGGATTTGACCGACTCGTCTTAGCGTTTCAAGTTAACCCAAAGAAATAATAAACTGCAACAATAATTAATGAATCCAGCTCTTTTATTTCTGATAAGGCAAGCTTTTATTTAGTGGAGAGGACAAGATAGAGTCGCAGTTCGGATACGTTTTTTGGAAATCGAAGATTTAGGCATTTGAATCTTTTCGACCTTAATATCGGTGCACGATCGAGGCCTATGTGTTACTCTTGCAAATAAATCACCTGGCTTTATTAAATTGATTGTTAGTACGATGTAATTCCATTAAAGAAAATTGTTAAGACGTATTTAACTGGAATTATGTAGCATATCAGCAAAGGTATGTGCATCCGTTAACATACATTTTTCAAATTTCAGGTAATCGATTAACATTAAATTCACTTTAAAATCAATAGCCCATTATATACAGATGTCTTCAATTGAATTGTTTGGAAGAAATAGGAAACCCTTCTTAATTTAGTTTTGCCCCAAAAATGTCTAAGAAAGTTTATACAATTTAAAATGGTTTTACAACATAGTTTTGGAAATCAACCCTCTAATGAAGAGGATAATATTTGTCTAGTTTGCAGTGAAGTAATGTCGGACACACAAACTTGTTCAATAACATTATGTAAACATATATACCACAAGTCTTGCATTGAAAACCGATTACTATCACATGCTGATTGCCCATCTTGTTTTGCTGTAGTGCACACGCAAGATTTAAAAGTAGTGATTGGAAATTGTTCTCCAAATGCAAAAGCACAAGCTCCAGAACCGGTAAGAGTTGTCACTCGATCAGTTACCAGAGATTTGAATAGGGGAAAAGCAGCAAGTTCCAATCCACCGACAAACTTAAGCATCGAAAATTTACCACCATTAGATACCAGTCATAGTACTAATAGAGCCGAACATCCTCCTAGAGGTGGCGCTCGAAATAACCCCCCGGGAAGACCTAGAAAAGGCAACAACCGCTCACACACACAAAGAAATATGAATCCAACGAGTCATAGTTTAGACTTTGGCCAATTAGAGATGTGGATACAACAAGCTGTAGCACGAGCATTACAGTCACCTAATCCACCAGTTTATCAAGACTTTCCTCAGCAACCTAGTCTGAATAGAGGTCAAGCTAGTGGAAATTGTCAAGTCAATGCAGAGCAATTGTCACAACATAATTCTCGGCAGGATAGTCATGAAGAGGATCACCGATCGTTTCAAAATACTGCTCATACTATTTCGGCAGCTAAGGTTGCTGATATCATGCAAAAGTGGGGTATTCATTTCGATGGATCTGCTTTAGGATTACCAGTAGAAGAATTTCTTTACCGAATTAAAACTCTTACTGCTCAGAATCTTAATAATAATTTTCAAGCAGTAAATCAAAACATTCATTCTTTGCTTGTTGGAAAAGCCAAAGATTGGTACTGGCGATACCACAAAGCCACAACAGAGAATAACTGGAACGATTTTTGCAAAGCTATACGGTTCCAGTATAAAGAAAGTAGATCGAATAACGAGATACGAGAACAAATTCGTGCTCGAAAACAAAAGGTAGGCGAATCCTTTGAGTCCTATTACGAAGCTATTTGTAAATTAAGGGATCGGATGACTGTGAATCTAGATGAACGAGAAGAAGTGGAGATAGTGCAAGGAAACTTACTATCAGATATTAAAGATCGATTATTGTTTGAAGATGTATCTTCAATAGCACAACTTCGAAAGTTAGTTCAGAAAAGGGAAAACTTTATTAGGGAAATAGGAAAATCTCGAGTCATACCCTCTAAGGGCAGAGAACCAGCTTCTTATAAAGTTTATACAGTTGAAGAAACTCTGAGTGAGGAAGAACATAATGTAGACGAATGCACCGGAGATATCGCTGCTATGCAAAAACCAATATCTCGAAACAGATGCTGGAATTGTGATAAGGAAGGGCATTTATGGGAAAATTGTCTTGGCGAAAGGCGCATCTTTTGTTACGGATGTGGTCTTCCAAATGTCTACAAACCACAATGTCAAAATTGTTTCCGTAAGTCGGAAAACCGCCAGAAAGGAGCATCTCAGCAGAACAACAAGGTGCTCCAGAACCAATAGTTCCCTTAAACACCAACATAAAAAACATTCTTCGTCGATCAGAAAGCATAGAAAAAATTAATCCACCAACGATTCTGAAGAACCATTGCTTAGCTTATCACGAGCGTTTGAAAAACTATCTAGATGTAAAGAAAAGAATATTTGGTGAACAGAAAAGAATATCAAAAAGAAATACACGTAGAATGCGAAACTACTATAGGAATGTGAAATTAAGAAAAAATTTAGTCGTAGCTACCATAATTCACAATAACGATGATATGCGAAGTTACGCAAAAGTAAAATTATTGAAGTTTGAAGAACACGGATTACTAGATACAGGTGCCAACATTTCCTGTATAGGTTCCACCTTAGCTAAAGAAAATTTTAGTCAGTATCCAGAATTTAAAAACATTAAATCTTACGTGAAAACGGCTGATGGAAAAGCTCACGATGTCGTAGGAATGCTAAACGTAAAAATGGCTTATAAAGATATGGAAAGGAATATGCAAATTTATATTATTCCTTCTATAAATCAAAGGCTTATTTTAGGCATAGACTTTTGGAGAATTTTTAAGCTAGCACCTGGAGTTATTAGCTCCCTAAGTACTGAGTCTAGCGAGTCAGAAAATTACCCTCTGTCAGATTTGGAATTAAACCAACTTGAGGCAGTAAAAAAATTATTTCCGGATTTTCAAAAGCAAGGTCTAGGTCGTACGTCGCTTATTCAACATGATATAGATATTGGGGAAGCTAAAGCTGTAAAACAACGATATTATCCCGTAAGCCCCGCGGTAGAAAAGTTAATGTTCGATGAAGTAGACCGTATGTTAAGTTTAGGAGTTATAGAACCCGCAGAAAGTGACTGGAGTTCACCCATGAGATTGGTTGTGAAGCCCAACAAAGTTCGACTCTGTCTGGACGCACGCAGATTAAACTGTGTCACTAAAAAGGATGCTTATCCTTTACAGAGTATTGAAGGAATTTTTGCTCGACTCCCAAAAGCGAATATAATATCCAAATTAGACCTAAAGGACGCTTATTGGCAAATCGCGTTAACACAGGAAGCTAAACCGTTAACTGCCTTTACCGTTCCTGGCAGACCACTATACCAGTTTACGGTTATGCCATTTGGTCTTTGCAATGCCCCGTCAACAATGTGTAGGCTAATGGATTCTCTTATTCCTCCAGATTTACGCAATTGTGTTTTTGGTTATTTGGACGACATGTGTATAGTCTCCGAAAACTTTTCTGAGCATTTGGCCATCCTCGTTCGCATTGCGGAACAGTTCAGGAAAGCAAATTTAACTCTGAATATCGACAAAAGCAATTTCTGCGTAACTCGAATTAATTACTTAGGATATATTATTGGAAGCGGAGGTATATCAACCGATCCGTCGAAAATATCGTGTATCTTAAACTGGCCCAGTCCCAAAAACCTAAAGCAAGTTCGAGGTTTCTTAGGAGTCTGTGGATGGTATCGTAGATTTATACATAACTTTGCAGAGATCAGTTACCCTATAACTGAAACCTTGAAATCTAAAAAGACCTTCAAGTGGACTGAAGAGGCTCAACAAGCCATGGAGTCTTTGAAAAAACTTTTGACAACTGCACCGGTTTTGCAAAATCCCGACTTTAGTCAAAAATTTTTCTTACACTGCGATGCAAGCGATTATGGTGTAGGAGCAGTTCTCGTGCAATTATCGGAATCTATGGAAGAAAGGCCAATAGCTTATTTTTCTAAGAAACTCAGCAAAAGCCAACAAAATTATAGCGTTACCGAGCGAGAATGCTTAGCAGTAATATTGGCAGTAGAAAAATTTCGATGTTATTTAGAGATGCAGGAATTCGAAGTCATAACCGATCATTCTAGCCTGTTATGGCTAATGCGGCAACAAAATGTTTGTGGTCGTTTGGCAAGGTGGATTTTTCGTCTACAATCCTTTAAGTTCTCTATCTCGCACAGAAAGGGAAAAGATCATATAGTCCCTGACGCCCTTTCTCGCATTTGCGAAGGACATTTGGATGCAGTAACATCAGGCAGTCCGGAAATTGATTTAGATTCGATTGAATTTTTAAGCGATGAATATGTAAGTCTCAAAAACAAAGTTTTAGGAAAGGCAGATTCATTTCCAGACTTACAAGTCGTCGATAAGTTTGTATATATTCGAACAGAACATTCGACAGGAGATCATTTAAATGATGAAAATAACTGGCGATTATGGGTTCCGGAAAAGTTAAGACCCAACGTTATTAGTCAGGCCCATGATAATGTTTTGTCAGCTCATGGAGGAATGCATAAAACCATTGAAGCAGTACGCAGACATTTCTTTTGGCCAGGCCTCTCCAAGGATATTCGTGATTACATTCGTGAGTGCAGTACTTGTAAAGAAACCAAAGCACCCAATGCAATCCTAAGACCACCAATGGGTCAACAGAGTGTATCCGTTAGACCCTTTCAAAAATTATACATTGATATACTAGGTCCTTACCCTAGAAGTAAATCTGGTTATATCGGTCTTCTAATCGTGTTAGATCATTTTAGCAGATATCATTGGCTATGCCCCCTAAAACAATTTACTTCTAAAAAAATACAGGAATTTTTAGAGCACAGTATTTTCCATTGCTTTGGAGTTCCTGAGATAGTAGTTAGTGACAACGGAAGCCAATTTAAAGCTAAAGAGTTTGAGGTTTTTCTAACCAAGTTTGGTATACGTCATGTGTTTACCGCACTCTATTCTCCCCAGAGTAATGCGGCTGAGCGTGTAAACAGATCTTTGCTATCTGCTGTCCGTGCTTACATCAAACAAGACCAAAGAGAATGGGATCAGTATCTGACTCATATATCCTGTGCTCTTCGATCTGCAATACATCAAGGTATTGGATGTTCACCATATAAGGCGTTATTTGGCCTTAATATGATTAAGCATGGTGCTGACTATCGTTTGCTGAAAGACTTAAACTTGCTAGAGGATTCTATTCCATTAGATCGCCCTGATAGTCTAACTTTGATTAGAAAGGATATACAGAGAAACAGCAAGTTAGCATATGAAAGAAATGTAGAACAGTATAACTTGAGATCAAAACCAGTGAATTACAAAGAGGGCCAAGAAGTCTTCAGAAGAAATTTTAGCCTTAGCAATTTCAGTCAAAACTATAACAAGAAGCTTGCTCCACAATTTACTAAATGTAGAATAAAACGTAAGCTAGGAAACTCGTTTTATCTATTGGAAACTCTTCAAGGACGAGAGATTGGAACCTTTCACGCAAAAGATATTCGCGTATAATTCCAGCTAATCTTCCTCCTGCGAGTCGTCAGAATTATCTGTGGTTGTAATGGTCGCCTTAGTTGCAAGAATGTTTTCTTTCCTATACGAACGTTGGGAAAGAAAAGTTTTTTTATTTTGACTTAGATTTTTAAAATCTCGTCATATCCCGCCATAGTAGGACCCACTATTCACCTTTTTTGACAACTACCTGTGAATGACAAAAAAGTGATTAATCTGAATGCACCCCTTCGTCGGCTTGAGAACTGATAAAAAGCTCGTAAGCCCAGAAATTGGTCTTTCCGTTTTAAGTCGTGCCTACGAGCAGTTGAAATCGCTCTTATCTCAATTTATAGTTTTTGCACGCTGCCAAAAAAATTGGACTTTAAAGTTCAAAGTCCAGGCATTCAAATCTGATCGCATCTCGCGATACGGAAAGTGCTCCGCTATTCAGTCAGCATTATTTTACCTTTCGGCTGCTGATTAAACCTGTACGGTAAATATTTTGTGCAAATTTTAGAAAACATAAATTCTAACCTTTGCCCCTCTAATAGCCACTGGATCAACCAATACCAACAATTCTCCTGATCGTGGCCGTAGCCAAATTCTTTTTGCCAACCTGTGTTGCAAACCCTTGTTTTTGGGCAGATCCGAAAAATCGACTTACGTAAGTCCTACCATAACCTGTCGCTTATACTCTTTTCACTGAGAAAAATTCTTTAGTTCCTCGCAACAACGTTCTTGCCATCGAAAAAGGAAAAGCCTGTAGGGATCCAGGAGAGAAAAGCAACAAAAGCAAAAATGTAGCAGAAAAACTGGCCACGTGGGATTGTTAAAAAAATTACAACGATACAAAAAACACCTTAAAATAATAAAATCCTTAATTACCTATATATAATAAAAAAAAAAAAAAAAAAAAAATTAAAAAAATGGGGAAAAAAAAATTAAAATTTAAAACTAAATTCTAAAAAAAAAAAAAAAAAAAAAAAAAAAAAAAAATTATGAAATACTAAAATTAATTAATTTAAATCCGCCATCACAACACGCCGATCAACCTTTCTCTAAGTGTACCTCTTATGGAGAACCCTAATCATATAATTTGAAAGCTTCTAAGCCCACAGCTTTTTAACCATCTCCTCTGCAACATGAAGGCCTTCATCAAGCAACAAGAGTGGGTGAGTTTTTATTCGGCAACATATTAAAAAGTGGAAGTGATCGAGCAAACCAATGAACATGCAAATTAAACAACTAATATTTTGTGCAAAGTGATAATCCAAATCAATTTAATTGTGACCGTTTAAGTCGTGAAAAAAAAAAAAAACATATATAAGATTTTAAATGCAGCCGTAAGCGCAGCTTTTGTTTTGATTATCCAGTTTCGTTGAGAGATAATGGAAGCTCGTGTACATTGGTTTGGCCGATAGCAAATATATATGATTGACTGTTCTCGCATAGTTTGAAATTAATTATGAATTAAATAAAACACGGCCTGTTGATGTGATTGTGAGTATAAAAGAAAAAGGTTCAAATAGAGTAAAAAGAAAAACAATGAAGATAAACAACATACACTAAAACAACAAAGATGTACAATTAATTCATACAATTTAAAACTTAGATCTTAATTTTTATTTTAATTAGTTAAAAGCCAACATGTAGAGATAAAAATATTATTTGAAAATTTAAAATTTAATTCTTAATTTTTATGATAATTAATTAAAAGCCAACATGTAGATATAACCATATTATTTGACAATTTAAAACTTTAATAAGACATATTAATTTGGAAATGATTAGATCCTATGAATAGAAACAGAATGCTTGAATTGTAATAATGGATGTTTAGAAAAAAATGAATTAAAAAAAAAAATATGATGAAAAGGAATATAACAAACTTTATAGTATGAAATTAACGATGAATTTCTAAGTTTTATTTTAGACATGGGGGTATAAATTAAATAAAGAGAAGGGACATTAACATTTGGGTTTCCCCAGTTAGAGAGAGACATGGTTGGGAGGGTTAAGAATACATGTGGCATCCACCATCAACGCCACCGCCTTACCGTTCGTTGAAGACCCTACACATACATCCATAGAATAAATTTGATTTTGATTCCACCTTTTTCGCCTATGAGTAGGCTTATTGTTTTGTTGAGGGACTCTTAAATTTAAAGTTCGTAGTGTCAAGTTTAGACGTCAGCAAGAACCTACCCCACCCGGAATGAGCTACCGTTTTATGGGTCCCGCCGCCGCTGATCAGTCGAAAACTAACAATATGTTGTCGTATAACACAGACCATGCAACACGCTACAAGTAAAAATTCTCACTATTCAAATCATGGAAGTGTAAGTTAATCAAAATATACCAGTGTCTATATCCTTGTAAAACACCCACTTTCTGCATTCAATTTTAGTCAAATCTGTCGCGCTTGCCTGGGAACGTCACCTGCTATGATCAACATATTCGACAACGCTCCAGGACTAGGGATCTCCATCGCCGATATGATCACGCAATGCACTCCCTACGAGATTTCTAAAGAAGATTGCTTCCCCGAAAACATCTGCGATTCTTGCCTGCACTGTGCACGATCCGCCTTTGAGATACGGCAAACCATAGAAACGAGCCACCAGATCTACCTCCAGATGAGAAATACTAAAAATCTACCAGTCAATTTAAATGACGGTGTTGGATTCAGCAAGACGAAAAAACAGTACATATGTCCCCACTGCTCAAAGTCGTTTTCCCAGAGTAGTAGTTTAAAAACACACATCAGGATTCACACTGGAGAGCGACCATACAAGTGTTCCCACTGCACAAAGTCGTTTTCCCAGAGTAGTAGTTTAAAAAAACACATCAGGAATTGTTTTGTAGAGAGACCATACAAGTGTCCCCACTGCGTAAAGTCGTTTTTCGAGCAAATTCATCTGAACAGACACATCGAAAATCACACGAGAGATCGACCATACAAGTGTTCTCACTGCTCAAAGTCATTTTCCACGAGATTTAATCGTAATACACACATCCGAACTCACACTGGAGAGCGACCATACAAGTGTTCCCACTGCTCAAAGTCGTTTAGCCATAAACCTTCTCTTAACGCACACATCCGAACTCACACTGAACAGCGATCATACAAGTGCTCCCACTGCTCAAAGTCATTTTCCCTTAAAAGTGCTCTTAATGTACATATCCGAACTCACACTGAAGAGCGGCCATACAAGTGTTCTCACTGCTCAAAGTCGTTTCCCGACCAACTTATTCTGCAGAGACACATCCGAATTCACACGGCTGAGAAGTCGCATAAGTGTTCTCACTGCTTAAAGTCATTTTCCGCGCAAATTCATCTGCAGAGACACATCCGAACACACACTGGAGAGCGACCATACAAGTGTCCCCACTGCTCAAAATCATTTGCCCAAAGATATACTCTTGACGCACACATCCGAACTCACACTGGAGAGAGACCATACAAGTGTTCCCACTGCTCAAAGTCGTTTAGCCATAAAAATACTCTTGACGCACACATCCGAACTCACACTGGAGAGCGACCATACAAGTGTTCCACCTGCTCAAAGTCATTTTTCCAGAAAGGTTCTCTTGATTCACATATCCGTGTTCACACTGGAGAGCGACCATACAAGTGTTCCTTCTGCTCAAAATCGTTTTCCCATAAAAGCATGTTGAATGAACACATCCGAATTCACACTGGAGAGCGACCATACAAGTGTTCCCACTGCCCAAAGTCATTTTCCGGGCAATCTCAACTGCAGAGACACATCCGAACACACACTGGAGAGCGACCATACAAGTGTCCCCACTGCTCAAAGTCATTTCCCCAAAGATATACTCTTACTGCACATATCCGAAATCACACCGGAGAGCGACCTTACAAGTGTTCCCACTGCTCAAAGTCGTTTTTACAGAGAAATCATCTCATTACACACAACGGAAACTGTATTGGAGAGAGACCATTCAAGTGTTCCCACTGCTCAAAGTCATTTTCCATGAAAGGTCATCTTAAAACACACATCCGAACGCACACTGGAGAGCGACCATACAAGTGTTCCCACTGCTCAAAATCATTTTCCCATAAAAATACTCTTAACGGTCATATCCGAACTCACATTAAATAGTTTCTTTCTTGCACAAAGATTTTTTTCTGTTATAAGGACCTCAACAAACGCATCCCAATCCACACGAAATACCCAAACTATTTAAATTTTTTTTCTTATTTTATAAATAACTAGATTGTTAACTAACATTAATGCACAAATAAATAAATGTACTTGAATAAACCATTTGTTTTTATTCTGACGAAAATATAATAATACTTTGGTATGCTTTGCTTGCCCCACTCCATTGGATCCCTTCAAGTTCGACACGAAACACTCTTCCAGCTTTAACATTTTTTGATAAGCAGCGATGTTTATTTTTGCAAATTCACAGATTGTAAATATTCGATCAATGCAAATACAATATTTATTGATTTCCTTTTCTTATTTATATATATATTTTTTTTATGTTTTTGAAAAAGTTTACTACTTTCGTTTCAAATACACGTAGAAACTGGAGAAAACACAAAGGCTGAATACTGATTATTATTATATTAATATTTCAATTTTATTTATATGCTCAAGTTGCAAGGTTAAACAAACATTAAGTACTAAAAATTTAAGAGTTTTTACTCGAATATACTAGGAATCTAAGCTTTATATTATCTCTATTTGCAGACATTGATTATATTCTCTATTAAATACTCTTTCCGGCGATAAAACTAAAATCTAAGATACTTTCATTGTTTTATAGTTTCTAAAATAAGCATTAAACTGTTTCGACTCAGAGACTAAATTATTGAAAACAATTGTGTAAATATATACAATTTTTGTCTGCGTTTGTTTGTTTGTTTTAGAATTAAATTTAGATTGAAAGGCATACATATTCTTCTCAGGCGCCACTGAAAAAGAGATAATATAGATATACTTAATTATTCATATTCATTTATTTTTAAAATATAGATATTCTAGATATTATTGATATTCTACAAGATAAGGGGATTTTGAAGTTTAAAATTCCATATAAAGTTCTAAAATCTTAGAGCTTAGACAGCTTTTAAATTTATTTATTTATTTATTTATTATTAAAGATAGAGAAGTTTACAAAACTAAACTAACTTAGTTGGTAAAGCGCTGGCAACAGGGCCTTCGGCTTTTAAGATTCATGATATTATATATATTGTTTTAATTACATATTTGACATTGTAGTTTGGCTACTTAGTTGGTAATTTTTATTTATATACATTTTGGGTATGTTTTTATATTTTGTGGTAAAGATTGGAAGATCTTAAGAAAATTAAGATTTTTTCTAGATTATCTGGGTTGAGTTCGCTGAGGAGATTTGTTGGGTCTGTGTTTTTGAAAATGGATAGTTTGATGGGGAGGAGTGATGGGCAGGAGTTTAAGAGGTGGGATATGGTATTGTCGCTTTGGCAAAAAGGGCAGGGTTGAGGTTGGTTTTGGTTGAAGTAGTGCTCGTGTGTAAGTTTTGTGTGGCCTAGTCTAAGGCGTATTATTTTAGTTTGATCGAGTCTGCTTGATTTGGGATGGAAGGATCTGTAGTAGTTGTCGATGTTTGAATTGTTTTTGTTTATGGTTTTGTACCATTGATTACAGTGCTCTAAGCTAAGTTTATTTCTTGTGAGAAATTCTAGTTTTAAGTGTCTGTTAATGTCTGTTAAGTTAATGTTTGGGGTGTAAATAAGGGGCATGTTGCTTGTTGATTTTGCGGTGTGGTCGGCTAGCTCGTTGCCTGCTATGCCTACATGACCAGGGATCCACAATATTTTGATTTTCGGGGCTAGTTTTGTTATAAGTGATCTGATTTTGTTTGAGTAAAAGTTGTTGTTGTTAGTGTTTTTTATGGCGTCAATTGCTGAGAGAGAGTCAGAGCAGATCATGAACTTCCCCCTTGTGCTTTTGACTTGGTCGATCGCTACTAGGATGGCTATTATTTCAGCGGAAAGAACTGATGAGTATGGGGGTAGGATACCATATTTAATAATATTGGTATCTGTTGTGACTGCATATGATATAGTGGAGTTTATTTTTGATCCGTCTGTAAATATGAATTTGTGTGTTTTATGGCTGTCTTTGGTATGTTGGTATAGTTTTCTGTAAGTATCTGGTGGTGTAGTTTGTTTCTTGTGTGTTCTGAATGTTGTATCTATGAGATTTGGGAGATCCCAAGGTGGCTTGCATTTGTGTAGTTTTACTGGTTCGTAGGGTAGATTAAGTGCTTGGCAAAGATTTATTGTGCGGTCTATGGTTGATGGGTTTTTTTTTGATTTTCTTTGTTTGACGAGTTTGTGTATTGGGGTATCTTTTGAAAATATTAGGTTTTTCGTGAGTTTTGCTGTTTGGAGGTCTCGTTTTTGCTCTAATGGCAGGATGTTGGCTTCGTATAGCAAGTTATTAATGGGCGTGGTTCGGAAGGCGCCAAGGGCTAGCCGAATTGCAGTGTTAAAGGGTGTTTTTATTTTGTTTAATACACTTTTGGGAGCGTGTCCGTATAGGAACAAGCCGTACTCAATTTTTGCTATTATTGTTGCTTTCGCAACGTGAAGTAGTGTTTGTGTATTGCAGTTGAATTTTTGGTTGGAGAGGCATTTAATTATATTTAGCTTTTGGTGTAGAGATGGAAGTAGTGATTTTATGTGTGTGTCCCATTTGTATTTAGTGTTTATGGTTATCCCTAAGATTTTGAGTGCAGATACTTGTTGTATTTGTATATTGCTACAGCTTATGGTGCTAGTACAATTGTGTTTTCGACAAATATGGAGGTGTTTGCATTTAGCTAAGGATAGGGATGCTCCTGAGTATGAGCACCAACTGTTTATATTATGTAATACGTTGTCCATATTGAAATTAAGGCTTTTGTTTTTGTTGAAATTTATGATGAGGAAGAAATCATCAGCGTATGCGTTAAATTTAATTTCTTTGTGTATAGATATTATGTTTGAGAGCTTGTTGTATGCAATGAGAAATAGGATAACTGATATAGGTGATCCTTGTGGGATACCATTGGATAATGGAAGTGAATTGGAGATGTGCGGGCCTACTCTGACAATTATTTTCCTTTTGAGCATGAAGTTTTTGACGTAGTTTATTATTTTTGGGCCTGTTTTCCATTCCTGGAGTTGATCGATTATGGTGTGCACACCTACTCGATCAAAAGCTCTTGAAAAGTCAAGAGTGACGAGGGAGGTGTGCATTTTTGACTTCGTTATAAGATGGTCTACGTATAGTAGACTATCCGAAGTCGATTTGCCTTTTTTAAAGCCGAATTGGTTTTCATTAAGTAGTTTATTGTGGGTCACGAACCACCATAGTCTTTTTGCTATTATTTTGTCTAGTGTTTTTGCTAGACAGCTGTTGAGGGAAATGGGTCTGTATGAAGAGATGTTTGTTTTGTCGGACTTTGGCTTGAGGATCGGTATAACTAAACTTATTTTGTAGGCTTGAGGTATGTGGCTGTCGAAAATTTGGTTGAAAAGGTTTTTTATTCTGTTTTTTGTGGTATGTGAGCTTTTACTAATCATTTCGTAAGAGATTCTATTTAATCCTGGGGTGGATCCTTTAAGAGTTTGTAGTGCTGCAATCAGTTCAAGGTAGGTTATATTTTCTTCGATAGTTTGGGCTGTTGAGGTGGGTCTGTAATTGGCTGTTGTAATTTTATATTTGTTATTTCGGAATTCGTCTGAGAAGGTTGAATCGTTTGACAGTTCTGAGAAGTGTTGGGAGAAGGAATTGGCTATTTCGAGGGTATCTGTTGTTGCTGTGTTGTTTTTTGGATTGAGTATGGCGTGAATTTGTTTCATTGGGTTAAGACCGCAGAAGCGTCTTATGTTGCTCCATATTTTAGATGAGGGGGTTTCTGGATGTATGGTGGATGTAAAGGAGCTGGAAGCTTCGCTTTTACTTCTTTTTATTTCGAATCTGTATTTAGCATTTAAGCGCCTGTAGTTTATAACATTTGTGAAATTTATGTTGCGGTTAAGTGCTTTCCAAGCTAATTGTTTTTCTTTTTTTAGTTGGGCTAGTTCTTTGTTCCACCAGGGGACCTTATAGGGTTTTGTATTTGCTGAGGTTTGTGGGATTGAAATGTTGGCGCTATGTAAAATGATTTTGTTAATTTGTGCGGCTTCTTTATTGACATTAGTTGAAGTGGGGAATGTGTCGTTATTTTTGTGTGTGAGAGTCTCATATTGAGGCCAGTTGGCTTTTTTTAATTTGAAAAAGGGTTTTGAAAATTTGTTTAATTTGTTTGGAGGGAATAGGGAGACGACTATTGGAAAATGGTCGCTCCCGTGGAGATCATCAAGTATTTCCCACTTGGCGTGTGGGGCTAGTGTTGCTGAGCAAAGTGAAAGGTCGATATGCTTTTAAATAAACTTAAAAGGTATTGAAAGTTAACTTTTATTTTATTCGTCAACTTGAATTTTCAAATTTTTAACGATTATTTGTAAATTTGTATTGATTTTTATTTTACTCCGAACTCATATTTGTGATCCCTGGAATTGACCAGAGTGCTGTGCATTTATTGAAAATGCAGCATAACTGATTTGATTTAATATTTTATATTTAATAATTAAAAAACAAACAAACGTAAAATTATTATTTATAAATCAGCTTTTTTCTTAGCTTTTTTTCCCACCCAATTCCCTTTTTTTTAAAGAAAAGTGACGAGCAGAAGCTACATCCATAGTGCCATCGATGGCTTGACAGCTCACGGGCTTTCTTGTTTTCTTTCTTTTTCTTTTATAATTTATAATATTTATAAATATTAGATGTGATTCGAAAATCTGGTGTGGTTTAAACATCAGGTGTGGTTCGAATACCAGGCGTGGTTTGAATATCGATTTTTCGATGTTTTTACGGACGAAACATCGATAGTATCGATAGTGATGTGATTGTTGTTTTCAAACCCTGGTCAGGTTCCCTGCGTATTTTCCTTCTCTTTTCTTTGACATTCTACATGAGAATTCGACCCCAAAAACGAGAATTCGACCCCAAGTATGTAAAACCTTGTTTTGACATTTTACTTTGAAGTTCAGAGTGACCAAGGCGAAAAAATCTAAGAATATCAAATAAAAATGTAGGGCAACAAAATTGATAGTATCTAGCTCCGATGTTTTGCCAGCCCTAGTTCCCTGCGTATTGTGATCGCGCGGAAAATTTAAAAACAGCGGGCAGCGGGAATTCCAGCCTTTCTTTTGTATAATAGATGTAATCGATAGTCGCCAAATCATCGATTTTTCACCACCTCTAATCCACAAGGACGAAAAATTGTGATCATATGGTAGACATTCTGCGTTGTGTATTAAAACTGTACCAAGTTTGTAAGTATATATCCACGTATAACTTTTAATACAAGTACAAAAAAAATCTCACTATTCAAATCATGGAAATGTAAGTTAATCAAAATATACCAGTGTCTATATCCTTGTAAAACACCCACTTTCTGCATTCAATTTTAGTCAAATCTGTCGCGCTTGCCTGGGAACGTCACCTGCTATGATCAACATATTCGAAGACGCTCCAGGACTAGGGATCTCCATCGCCGATATGATCACTCAATGCACTCCCTACGAGATTTCTAAGGGAGATTGCTATCCCAAAAACATATGCGATTCTTGCCTGCACTGTGCTCGAGCCGCCTTTGAGATAAGGCAAACAATTGAGAAGAGCCACCAGAAGATACTCCAGTTGAAGAACCGTAAAGTCTTAACAGCCAATCTCAGGCAGGATGTTTGCTCTCCTGAGATTAAAAAACCGCACAAGTGTACCTACTGCCAAAAGGCGTTTAAGAAAAAATGGCATCTTCAGGAACATACGCGTAAGCACACGGGAGAGCGATCGTATAAGTGCCACTGCTCGATGTCCTTTTCCTATAGAAATTCTTTAAAGTCACACATCAAGCGGCACACTGGAGAGAAACGGTATGAATGCTCCCACTGCTCGAAGAAGTTTACAGAATCTTGTCATCTTAAGATACATATCCGAACTCACACGGGCGAGAAACCGTTTAAGTGCTCTCAATGCTCAATGTCATTTGCTATTAAGACCACTCTTCAGTCACATATCCGAACTCATACGGGAGAGCGACCGTATAAGTGTCCCCAATGTCCACAGGCGTTTACCCAGAAAAATGGTCTTAAGGCACACACTCGAACACATACGGGAGAGCGACCGCATTCGTGCAATCACTGCTCAAAGTCGTTTTCAACGAAAGAACAACTTAAGCAACACATCAGATCTCACACGGGGGAGAGACCATTTAAGTGCTCCCTCTGCTCGAAGTCCTTTTCCTCAACAAGTGGTGTTCAACGGCACAATCTAACTCATACGGGAGAGCGACCGCATAAGTGTTCCCACTGTTCGATGGCATTTTCCCAGAGTTCTAGTCTTTATAGACACCTGTTAACACACAGGAGGGATAAACTAGAAAATTAATACGTTCGTCTGGGATCACTTGCTGTAACCGCACAGAAAACATAACGGAAAAGCCACTGCTTCCTAGGGTCTAAAACCATTAAAAATAAATATGCATATCTCAAATAAGCGACAAAAAAAATCAGAAAAAGCCACTGCGTCTCAACCTACGATCTAAAACCATATCTAATTTTAACTAATACTCATTTTATCTAAAAATATATTTAAGTCTTTTACAAATAAATATAAATCAAACAATCAAAATCATTTTGCCAAATTCTGTAAAAAATCGTACTATTAATAGGGTTTGAAAACACGATAAATTACATAATGAAATCTATTGAAAGCAATACTCTTCTATACTATATAGTCTTTCCAGTACAACAAAAAATATACATTTTTAAAAATTATATCCCAGAGTAGATAGAAATGTGTTGAACAAAAACATAACTACCACGACTGAATTACTGAAAATATCGGAAACTGAAAACAGCTGTTCCTATACAAACGGCTTTAACGATATTTTCAGTCATTTAGCGACTCCGAAGTCGCTAAAAATATCGAATGAATGACTGAAAAGCCAGTGGGTTAAAGGATTCGATAGTCACGAAATCATCGATTTTGTCCATCTCTAATCAGCTGGACACAAGGATAACAAGGATCACATGTTAGACATTCTGCGTTGTGTATTAAAACTGTACCTAAAACTGTATCTGTTCAGAAAGAACACACAAATTTGAAGCAATAAAACAACACCAAATTGTTGCGTTTGGGATGCAGATGTCCTGCACTCTAGCAAATGTGTGCATACCTAACTCTGCTAGGTACCTAGAACGCTTGCTGGATTATATGACCTTCTGCGAGTGGTCACCATAAAGACCATAAAGGGTTTCCTGCGGTCGGAGATATACCGATCCGTGGGTCTAGAGGTAAGGAATTTCCATTTTCATGTTAGCTACTTAAGGCTAGGATTTTAGGAAATAAATTTAGTTTGAACTATCAACTCAACAACGTCAGACGCTCGTTTCATTTACAGCCTCTCTCGACAGTATCCAAGTATAATTTTTCAATACAAGTAAAAATTCTCACTATTCAAATCATGGAAGTGTAAGTTAATCAAAATATACCAGTGTCTATATCCTTGTAAAACACCCACTTTCTGCATTCAATTTTAGTCAAATCTGTCGCGCTTGCCTGGGAACGTCACCTGCTATGATCAACATATTCGACAACGCTCCAGGACTAGGGATCTCCATCGCCGATATGATCACGCAATGCACTCCCTACGAGATTTCTAAAGAAGATTGCTTCCCCGAAAACATCTGCGATTCTTGCCTGCACTGTGCACGATCCGCCTTTGAGATACGGCAAACCATAGAAACGAGCCACCAGATCTACCTCCAGATGAGAAATACTAAAAATCTACCAGTCAATTTAAATGACGGTGTTGGATTCAGCAAGACGAAAAAAACAGTACATATGTCCCCACTGCTCAAAGTCGTTTTCCCAGAGTAGTAGTTTAAAAACACACATCAGGATTCACACTGGAGAGCGACCATACAAGTGTTCCCACTGCACAAAGTCGTTTTCCCAGAGTAGTAGTTTAAAAAAACACATCAGGAATTGTTTTGTAGAGAGACCATACAAGTGTCCCCACTGCGTAAAGTCGTTTTTCGAGCAAATTCATCTGAACAGACACATCGAAAATCACACGAGAGATCGACCATACAAGTGTTCTCACTGCTCAAAGTCATTTTCCACGAGATTTAATCGTAATACACACATCCGAACTCACACTGGAGAGCGACCATACAAGTGTTCCCACTGCTCAAAGTCGTTTAGCCATAAACCTTCTCTTAACGCACACATCCGAACTCACACTGAACAGCGATCATACAAGTGCTCCCACTGCTCAAAGTCATTTTCCCTTAAAAGTGCTCTTAATGTACATATCCGAACTCACACTGAAGAGCGGCCATACAAGTGTTCTCACTGCTCAAAGTCGTTTCCCGACCAACTTATTCTGCAGAGACACATCCGAATTCACACGGCTGAGAAGTCGCATAAGTGTTCTCACTGCTTAAAGTCATTTTCCGCGCAAATTCATCTGCAGAGACACATCCGAACACACACTGGAGAGCGACCATACAAGTGTCCCCACTGCTCAAAATCATTTGCCCAAAGATATACTCTTGACGCACACATCCGAACTCACACTGGAGAGAGACCATACAAGTGTTCCCACTGCTCAAAGTCGTTTAGCCATAAAAATACTCTTGACGCACACATCCGAACTCACACTGGAGAGCGACCATACAAGTGTTCCACCTGCTCAAAGTCATTTTTCCAGAAAGGTTCTCTTGATTCACATATCCGTGTTCACACTGGAGAGCGACCATACAAGTGTTCCTTCTGCTCAAAATCGTTTTCCCATAAAAGCATGTTGAATGAACACATCCGAATTCACACTGGAGAGCGACCATACAAGTGTTCCCACTGCCCAAAGTCATTTTCCGGGCAATCTCAACTGCAGAGACACATCCGAACACACACTGGAGAGCGACCATACAAGTGTCCCCACTGCTCAAAGTCATTTCCCCAAAGATATACTCTTACTGCACATATCCGAAATCACACCGGAGAGCGACCTTACAAGTGTTCCCACTGCTCAAAGTCGTTTTTACAGAGAAATCATCTCATTACACACAACGGAAACTGTATTGGAGAGAGACCATTCAAGTGTTCCCACTGCTCAAAGTCATTTTCCATGAAAGGTCATCTTAAAACACACATCCGAACGCACACTGGAGAGCGACCATACAAGTGTTCCCACTGCTCAAAATCATTTTCCCATAAAAATACTCTTAACGGTCATATCCTAACTCACATTAAATAGTTTCTTTCTTGCACAAAGATTTTTTTCTGTTATAAGGACCTCAACAAACGCATCCCAATCCACACGAAATACCCAAACTATTTAAATTTTTTTTCTTAATTTATAAATAACTAGATTGTTAACTAACATTAATGCACAAATAAATAAATTTACTTGAATAAACAATTTGTTTTTATTCTGACGAAAATAGAATAATACTTTGGTATGCTTTGCTTGCCCCACTCCATCGGATCCCTTCAAGATCGACACGAAACACACTTCCAGCTATAACATTTTTTGATAAGCAGCGATATTTATTTTTGCAAATTCACAGATTGTAAATATTCGATCAATGCAGATACAATATTTATTGATTTCCTTTTCTTATTTATATATATATTTTTTTTTTATGTTTTTGAAAAAGTTTACTACTTTTGTTTCAAATACACGTATAAACTGGAGAAAACACAAAGGCTGAATACTGATTATTATTATATTAATATTTCAATTTTATTTATATGCTCAAGTTGCAAGGTTAAACAAACATTAAGTACTAAAAATTTGAGAGTTTTTGCTCGATTATACTAGGAATCTAAGCTTTATATTATCTCTCTTTGCAGACATTGATTATATTCTCTATTTAATACTCTTTCCGGTGATGAAACTAAAATCTAAGATACTTTCATTGTTTTATAGTTTCTAAAATAAGCATTAAACTGTTTCGACTCAGAGACTAAATTATTGAAAACAATTGTGTAAATATATACAATTTTTGTCTGCGTTTGTTTGTTTGTTTTAGAATTAAATTTAGATTGAAAGGCATACATATTCTTCTCAGGCGCCACTGAAAAAGAGATAATATAGATATACTTAATTATTCATATTATTCATATTCATTTATTTAAAAAAAAAACTATTATAGATATTCTACAAGATAAGGGGATTTTGAAGTTTAAAATTCCATATAAAGTTCTAAAATCTTAGAGCTTAGAAAGCTTTTAAATCAACTTAAAAGGTATTGAAAGTTAACTTTTTTTATTCGTCAACTTGAATTTTCAAATTTTTAACGATTATTTGTAAATTTGTATTGATTTTTATTTTACTCCGAACTCATATTTGTGATCCCTGGAATTGACCAGAGTGCTGTGCATTTATTGAAAATGCAGCATAACTGATTTGATTTAATATTTTATATTTAATAATTAAAAAACAATCGTTAAATTATTATTTATAAATCAGCTTTCTTCATAGTTTTTTTTTCCCACCAAATTCCCTTTTTGTTTAGGAAAAGTGACGAGCAGAAGCTACATCCATAGTGCCATCGATGGCTTGACATCTCACGGGCTTTCTTGTTTTCTTTCTTTTTCTTTTATAATTTATAATATTTATAAATATTAGATGTGATTCGAAAATCTGGTGTGGTTTAAACATCAGGTGTGGTTCGAATACCAGGCGTGGTTTGAATATCGATTTTTCGATGTTTTTACGGACGAAACATCGATAGTATCGATAGTGCTGTCGATTGTTGTTTCCAAACCCTGGTCAGGTTCCCTTACATTTGACATTCTACATGAGAATTCGACCCCAAAAACGAGAATTCGATCCCAAGCATGTAAATTGACATTTTACTAAAATTCAGAGTGACCGAGGGGAAAAAATGAAAGAATATCAAATAAATTATCGAATATTTTGATGCAACAAAATTTCACATTCAAACACGTTCGTCGCATGCATTCTCTCTCGGTTCGGTTGCAACGGAGCCGAAGTTCGGTTGCAACGGAGTCGAAGGTGCTGCCGAAGTCTATGTTGTTCGCTCTCGAACACTCTACATTCTACACGAGAATTCTACCCCAAAAACGAGAATTCTACCCCAAAAACGAGAATTCGACCCCAAGCATGTAAATTGACATTTCGCTTTGATTCAGAGTAGTGCTGGCAAAAAATCGATTTTTTCCACTATCGATTTTTCGACGTGTTTACGGACGAAACATCGATAGTATCGATAGTGCTCCGATGTTTTGATAAATGTCGATTGTTTTCAAACCCTGGTCAGGTTCCCTGCGTATTTTCCTTCTCTTTTCTTTGTTCACTTCAGCGAAACGTACGTAAAAAAATTCCGCTCCTAAAATCTGAAAAAACCTGTATATAAGCAACCGAAAATAAAAATATTAATATTTGAGGCTAAAGAAATAACCGGCTAGTTAAATAAAATTGAATTTAAAGAAAAATCTGTAAAGATGCTGCCGCTAAATTGGGATTCTCATTTTAACCTTACTTTTACCCTTGCAGTGCTGGGTTGAATTGTTGGAACCATGGTGAACGGCCGCATCCCTTCGGTCTTCTCGAAGACCTATGTGACTCCTCGTCGCCCCTATGAGAAGGCGCGTCTGGACCAGGAATTGAAGATCATTGGAGAGTATGGTCTTCGCAACAAGCGTGAGGTGTGGCGCGTGAAGTACGCCCTTGCCAAAATCCGTAAGGCTGCCCGTGAGCTCCTGACCCTTGACGAGAAGGACGAGAAGCGTCTGTTCCAGGGTGAGTTAACAGCTGCAGCAAGGGATACCACAGTTAAATTTTTATAGAAAGAGCCATGTGCATTAACACGTGACTGGAAATTGTTTATAAAGGTTCGACTGTGGAATACGCTAAACACTGACATGATGAACTGTATTTAAAAATAATAATCTGACACTTCTTGTCTGAAAAAACGTTGACGTTAACCAAATACACACTGAAGACAGTTCCATTGTTACTTCAGATCGAACCTGTTTAAATCTCCATTAAATTTATGTTTTTTATACCCTCAGGTAACGCCCTGCTGCGTCGTCTGGTGCGCATTGGTGTCTTGGACGAGTCCCGCATGAAGCTCGATTACGTGCTGGGCCTGAAGATCGAGGACTTCTTGGAGCGCCGCCTGCAGACCCAGGTGTTCAAACTGGGTTTGGCCAAGTCCATTCATCACGCTCGTGTGTTGATCCGCCAGCGTCACATTCGGTAAATATCGCTTTGACGAGCGACTACATCGTCGCCAGGCTCAGAAAACACTCTGTATACAGTGTATATTGTTCAGTAAGACCACTTGAGAGTCGAACAAGCTCCATAGCTTGCACCGGCTCTCAACGTCTTGAGATTGCGTATGTGGCTCTGGGTCACAGCAATCTTATATGCAAAATGCCCGCATAAGCGTAAGTTGCACTGAACGTTTTTAGCTCCAATGATTGCAGCCACCAGGTGCTGGCCCCTTTTCTCGAGTTTAACTAATTGAAATTGTATTCTCCCTTCCACAGTGTCCGCAAGCAAGTGGTCAACATTCCCTCGTTCGTTGTGCGCCTGGACTCCCAGAAGCACATTGATTTCTCCCTGAAGTCTCCCTTCGGTGGCGGCCGCCCCGGCCGTGTCAAGAGGAAGAACCTGAAGAAGAACCAGGGTGGTGGTGGCGGCGCTGCCGAAGAGGAGGAGGACTAAGTGCTAAACCGGCTGCAACTGGTTGCACGAGAGTATTGTGTGAATAAACACTGAAAAATTGTTTTACACAAAATAAACAAAAAATGCCCTAAACTATTGATATTTATTTATGATATAATTGGATCCGCTGGTGGAGTATATATAGAAAATGCATTATATGCCTAGGGCCAAAACATGCTATTTAAAGAAATGCAGAATGAACTTGGCATTGAGAAAATACATTTGTTTGGGTTTAGTTAGCCAAAATAAAAATTTTCTTATTCCTTGAAACCTGTAAGAACAGTCTTAAATATAGGAATAAAATGAATTAATTTAGTAACTTTGTAACTATTCATTAGAAATGTAGATAAAACAATGCGTTTAGTTAAACGATTGTTAAATTTATCGAATCGAAAAAGAGTCGTTAAATGTCAAGCCAGGGTTGATATTTTCCAAGTTTATCTTTATCGAGAAAAACAGCTGTGCTGGTTATTGTTTTGTTTACTGGAAATGTTTACAAAAAGAGCGCGAGGTAAAAACTTTACCGATTCAGAGGAGCATATTCTCCTGGATCTCCTAAATCAGCACAATACCGTTCTTCAGAACAAGAAGAGCGATGCCGTCACTTGGCAAAAGAAAAAGGAGACTTGGGAGCGCATTGCCGAGGAGTTTGCGGACCAAACGGGTGTCAGCCGGCCCTGGACAGCTCTCCGGGACAAATACGACAATATGAAAAGGAAATCCCGGAATGGCATTGAACCCGGAAGAAGGAAAACTTATGGCGACACTCCTTCGTTCTCCGGATCGTCGGTGTCGGAAAAAGTGGGCAACCTCATGGGAATCACAGGAGCAGCAAGGCTAGTAAACCAGTTTGACAGTGATGGTATATGAAACCTTGGCGTATATGCTTATTATATCATAACAAATGTATTCAATATACTTTATTCCTTATTTTTAGCAAATTACCAATTAGTTAATGAAGCCGAGGAAGGATCAGAGGAAGCCAGCAGCACCCACAATTCCGAAAGTCCTCATCTGGTGAAAGTATGGTGGGATCGTCTTTTGAAATATTTGTATTCTAATAAATTCTCTCTAGCTTTTTAAGTCAACAATCGAGGATTACACGGATCCAAAGATCGAAGTTCCGGAAACCGAGAGCCCGGAGGCATTTCAAATATGGCATCAAAAAAGATTTAGAGCGTGCGAGCCCCCCATACTGCCGGATCACAGAGGGAAATCCAGTCTCGAGGAGGAGAAGGTCGAATTGGTTAAGCTGCAACAGGAATATTACAGAGATGCGAATTCCAGAGCTGCTGAGAAGCACAAATATGAGATAGAGAAGCAAGTGGTTGAACTGCAAACAATGCGATTAAAGAACCAATTAATTGAAATGGAAATTGAGGAAAAACGAGAAGAGATGGCCAAGAGAAAACGGAATTCTTAACCCTAGAAACACAACTCATTTAAAATTGTAAAATTAACTTTTGAATTGTAATTATAATTATTTTAAAGTAGCATAAAAAAGGAAATTGAAAATAAGTTCCTTTTAATAAGTACAAAGTAATTTAACATCCTTAAACTATGTAAAATAGTTGTAAATATTTTATTTAGCAAACAAATTGTTTTAGAATATGTTAATTGACGAGTAATAAAAGCATTTGTAATTTTGTAACTAATAAAATTATCACAATTTTAAGTTGTAAAATGACTGCTAGGCTAAAATATATATTTAAAATAAACCTAAAGAAATAATGGGTTAACGACACTTGCATATTTCCGATCTCACGCAGGCTGGTCACATCATTCGATCCCAGAATTTCTGCTTGCGCAGTTGAAAAACGATCGCCAGGCGGACCAGTGTGACCGGGTTTCGGCGAATACTCGCGAGTTGATGGTCCTACTGCTGGGTCAGCTGTGTTTGTTTACAATGGAAACGTAAAACAAAAGTGTGCAAATTGACAAGAAAGTAAAAAACAGTAAAAACTGCAGCAGATTACTGGTAATAACCAGTTGAGTGCCTTAAAACCATAACGGCCCGTCACCGCATAGGCAGCACAATGCGCAAGGACGTCGTGTGGAACTTTTCGATCATCTTTCTTTGCTGCGTGCTGAAAAACATTGGCACCTTGGCCCAAGACGCACGTACAGCCTCGAATCGCTACAACTCGCAGCAGCAGCAGCAACAGCAGCCGCAGTTCAAGCAGCACACAAATGTGGCTCCATATCATCCGTCGGACGACGCTGGTGGCCAGCATCATCACCACCATGCGCACGACGCGACTGGCAGTGGCGGCGGAGGACATCACCTTGACCACCATTTGCATCGGAGTTCGTACAATCTGCTGAGCGAGGCCATGTCACAGGCGGTAAGCAATGAGTTTAGCTCGGCGATGGGCAGCGGCTCGGCTGACGGGGCGTGCGGGGCTGACGAGCTGGACTGTCACCATGGCAGCAGCAGCACCCAGGATCGTTTTGGCATGGAGGCCATTGCCAGTTTGCATCGCCAGCTCGATGATGACGACAACGGTAACATCGACCTCAGCGAATCGGATGATTTTCTGCGCGAGGAGCTAAAGTATGACTCTGGCTACGAGAAGCGGCAGAAGGCCTTCCATTTCAACGACGACATGCACATATCGGTCAAGGAGCTGTGGGAGGCCTGGCTGCGCTCAGAGGTGCACAATTGGACCATCGAGCAGACCACCGACTGGCTAGCCCAGTCCGTGCAGCTGCCCCAGTATGTGGAGCTCTTCAAGCTGCATAAAGTCACTGGTGCTGCGCTGCCCCGGCTGGCCGTCAACAATCTGCAGTATGTGGGCAATGTCCTGGGCATCAAGGATCCCATACATAAGCAGAAAATCTCATTGAAAGCCATGGATGTGGTGCTCTTTGGTCCGCCTCGTGACAATGGCAACCGCTGGAAGGACTATATCCTGGTCACCCTGTTGCTGAGTGCTATTATTGGCTGCTGGTATGCATATCAACAGAATAAGAACGCCAAGCGCCATTTGCGCCGCATGGCCCAGGACATGGAGGGCTTGCACCGCGCCGAACAAAGCCTGCAGGAGATGCAGAAGGAGCTGGAGCTGGCCCGCATGGAGCAGGAGAATGTGGCCACCGAGAAACTTGACCTAGAGCGACGCCTCAAGGAAGCGCCCACACTCAGTTCATCGAACTCCGATCTGGAGGTGCAGCAACTCAAGCAGGAAATCGAGATGCTGCGCAACGAGCTGTCGCGGGCCGAAATGGAGTTGGTGGACAACTGCTGGACTCCGCCTCCTCAGCTGCAGTCGTGGCTGCAGTACACATACGAACTCGAAAATAGGAATCATCAGAAGAAGCGGGCCTCGGCCGAGAAGCAGCTCCAGTCGGCGCGGGAGGCTTGTGAGAAACTGCGCAAGAAGCGATCGAGTCTGGTGGGTGCCTTTGTTTCCACACACGGCAAGAGTATCGATGATGTTGATCGCTCCATTGTCGAGGCGCGCAATTCGCTGGGCGAGGTGACTAACGAGTTGCAGGAACGACTCCATCGCTGGAAGCAAATCGAGACCTGCCTCGGCCTGAACATTGTTAACAACAACGGGTTGCCTTATTTGGAGAATGTACTTTATGGCCGCACCGTGGGCATGCAGAGCTCGATGGGATCTAATTCCGCCAAGGGCTCGCGAACCCGGATTACCAACAGCACCGACGATCTGGACGATGAGTCTGTGCAAGGTAAGCTGAGTTTCGAGAACTTTTCTCTGCTTGCCACGGAGTAGGCCGCTGCTTCGTTCGGTTGTTCCTCACAGACAATACAACACAGTTCTTCCACAGAAGCCTTCTTCTAATTGACTTAAATCGACTCTGACGGATTAAGCAGCAGCATCATTGACCTTTATGTATTGAATCCCGAATAAAATCTTTTAAACAATTAGATACTGTATTAATAGAGGTCAAATTAACCTTATGTATATTATGAAAATTTGTAATCTTTATATTTGTAATATATCCTTTTTAATTTTGAAGAATAAAAAACGATAAAAAAAAAAGAATAGCTCTAAGTAGTTTTATTAACGCATGTCTACAATTTAATGTTTAACTCTACTAAAAGCTTCAAAGGTCGGAAGATTTGTTACTATAATTACGTTTCTATCTTGAAAGATAACCGCATGCAATTTTTGGATATCTTTAGCTTATTATTGTTTAAATTTGTTTACTCTAGTCAATATTGAATTCTCTTATCGTATAAGAAGAATCTCCAATAAGCAATTCTCCCATTTCTACATACACACATACATATGTAGATATGTATACAAATATACATACAAATCTACGTAGCTTTTGGAAGAATTCGCATGACTATTGTTTTCAACAATAATTAGATAACATTGTAAGCTAACATTGTTTATTTCAGTTCTAGTTCTACGAAAATGACAAAGTTCAGGTAAAAATTTAAGTAATATCCCTTTAACTAACCAGAAATGGCAAAACTAAGTTTTAATTGGTATAACTAGAGCCTGACTTAAATGTTACAATTTACGTGTTTCAACTTAATATTTATTACTAAAAATTTAATTAAAACATCTATAGCACTATCATATAGAAATACAGTTCCCAAAACTGGTCTTAAACCCTTGTTTTTTTTTTATAAAAAACTTAAATATTATTTTAAACCCTGAAACGAGCTTTCTGTAAAACGTCAGCAGTGTGACCAGATTGGGAGGCCTGCAAAAAACTCCCATAAACCCTTCAAATGTTGTTATTTTTTGAGCTTTATCGATAAAACCGCCCACCGATTTTCCAGCTTTCAAAAAGTCATCTCGCATAAACAACACAACACAAAACTTTACTCAGGCAGGAACAAAGCTAACAGCTGAAACCAAATCTAAAATTGTGGCGAATTAATAGGCGCAAAAATGCCGAAGGCCGGCGACAAGGCTAAGGTGAAGGTGAACGTGAAGGAGCGGGTGGTGGACGAGACCTGCGATCTAAGCCTCTCCGAGTTGAGCGAGATACCGGTTCGGGAGATTGTAAGTACAAGTGCAGCGGCGGTAATTAGCACCCAGCTCCTGGGCCACCTCTGTCTGCACCAGGTCCCTCTCACTCCACCTTGGGGCCACGTCTCATGTCTGGCGGATGTCTAGTCACCGGCTGTCTCGCTTTCGCAAAAAGCAGGAGCGAGACGGGACGAATGAGCTCCACTTCCTCTCGGCCTCTCGCTTTCGTTGTTGTTCTGCCGGCTGGCTTGCAATTAACGCTGACTTCCTCTCTGTGTCTCTCCTCTCTTTTCTGCCCCCACCTCCTATGCTACCCCTTCACTCGAGTGTGCGAGTGTTTGAGGATGTGTGTGTGTGTGGTTGAAAATGCAACCAAAATTGCTCGAGGGGGTTGATTTTTGGTCTTTGCCACCCCTCAGCGACTCGGGAAGGTTGCCAAAAAACAAGACGTATATATTCGTTGAGTATACGACTGTAGGATACCCTGTAACACCGGAACCAAAACAAAATTCTCCTGTCTCTACAATTTACACTAAAAATTTACAAATAGGTCTACAAGAAAATAATCTAAATTAGTTGTTTTATTTATGTTCAATAATTTTTGGTTCTATTTTTATAAGACTTTTGTGACTTATTCTATTGTTTGAATCCGAAATAATATACCTTTTGCAATGCATAAATAATACAATAAATAAATAAGTACTCATCACTTATTATAATAGATAAATGTAAACATAAATTTTAAATTAAAAAATTGACTTTTAAATTAGATTTTATTATTATTAAGAAATGTAATTATCAATTCACTTAAAGCCCTTTATACCCTTTAACAAATAATGCGAGGTATAATATTTAAGAAAGGGATTTTTAGGGCAGCTACTTTTTTCGGGGGTTTCTTTTTCGGTCATGTTTTTGCCACTACTTCTGAGTCTCAGTTAGTCTTTGTGCTTTGCAGGCTTCGTTCAAGCGCGTCACCGTTTTAGATCTGTCCAGCAATCGCCTGGTCAACCTGGGAGTAAGTATACCCCACAGAAAGAAAAAAACCCAGTAAACACCTAATAACACTTTCTACTCTGTCACATAGAAAAACTTCTCCATACTGACGCGTTTGGTGCGGCTGGATTTGAGCAAGAATCAAATACGCTTCCTGCCCGAGGACTTTGGCCAGCTGGAGCAGCTGCGCCACTTGGACCTGTACAACAACTGCCTGGAGCACCTGCCCATTAGCTTCGGTCAGTTGCGCCGTTTGCGCTACTTGGATCTGAAGGGGAATCCCCTGACGCCCGCCTGGGAGAAGGTTGTGGGTCGCTGTTCAACGCAAAAGGACTGCCAACAGGCGGCCAAGAATACGGTAAGTGGCCCTTGAGCTAAGGGCTGGCTCTCGAGTGGCACAGCTTGGTTTACATTTTGCACATCTAACGTTTTGCAATTTTCCCATTTTCCAGGTCAGCATTTGCGCCAACTACAAGCCGGAATTCATTGAACGCGAACGTTTGGCCGCACAGGAGACCTTGCAAATGGCAGGAGCCGGGGATGCAGGCTCTGTCCAGTCGAACGGTGGAGGGGCTGGTGGCAAGAAGGCACAAAAGCCCAACAATAAGAAAGCGAAAGCCAAAAAACTCGCCGGAACTGGCGATAATGAGCTAACAATCAAACCAGTGAATGCCGGAGGTGGATCCTCGGCATCAGGTGCCGTAGCTGGAGGGAAATCAAACCAGAAGAACAATCAAAAGAAACGAAACTCCAACAAGAGCGGCTCCTGGCTGAATCTGCTCTCAAAGGCCGCCTTCTCGTCCCTGATGATGTTTCTCATTCTTTTCATCGTGAACGTGGTGCTCATCTATATGATTATGTTCAAGAATCCGGACATCGCCGACAAGCTGGTGGAGTATATACCGCACCAGTATCGCGATTGGATACTAACCAAAACAGAGTTCTTCCGGCTGCGCGTCACCGACTGGATCTCCGAGTTCCGAACGCCCCCGGAGGAACACTGACGATTCATTTATTTGAAGCCTTAGGGCGCTGGGCTTCAAATAGAAGAAATCGGAAAACAAAATTCGGATGCATAGCGCGTGTGTGGAGGCGGGACAATTTTTGGAATACGTGTAGACCACCTGAACCGAGTTATACGACTGCGACTTTGATATACCATTTATGTGTAATATGTACTGCCATTTGATTTCATAGACTCTAAGAAAGTACGTCCATTGAGAGATTTTATATAGAGATTTATACAAAAAAAAAAAAAAACCGCACACACTCAGCAGCTGAAGACGACGCCACTGAAAGACACCACTAACTACACTCATTCAACTCAACTCAACTGAACTCAGATGAATCTTATCTATAGCTCAAGCTCAACTCAATAGTAACTGAATGGCAGTTCCAAACTGGCCAATGCATAGAAACTACAGACACAGTCAGAACAGGCACCCTCGTAATAATACATCCACATCTATCAGATCGGATCGAATCAGCAACCACACCATTTATAAATAAACGAATCTATTGTAACAATATCTTGTGCAATCCCATTTTTTTTATTTAAAGCTCAAGCTCAAATAGTAGTAACCTTACCGACTATTGAACATTTTGTAGATTCAAAATCTCATAGACTTTAAAGCCAAACTTGGGTTTATTCAAGCGGTTTCATATGATTTTTTCAAAATCAAAATAAATTAATTGTAAAAGAACAAATGTGCAAGATTTTTGGAATAAAATTTTACATTTTAAAAAATACAATCACCAATTTCACTATGTTTATTCTTCCTCCATAAATATATATTTATTTTCAGTTGCCAACGTCCGAAAAGTCCAGAGATAAGAATAATTTTTATTGATTATATAGGATGAAGGCTCTCGTTTTTAGTCCTCAGGAAATTGTTAATAAAACTAATTTCAATTATAGCCTCGTTCAAATTTACGCTTATCTACCCGAGTTGGTCAACTTGGTTATCTTATATTATATTTATGGCCCCCCACTAGGCACGCGAGTGTCCTTATCAAGTATTTTTTTATTCAATATAAATATAAAACGCTCCGACAATCTATTTATACTACGTATTTTTGCATATAATTTGTTTTTGTTTTCCCTTTAGATTATAATAAATAACCGACCAGAATTTCGCCCAGAAGTGGCGTTATTTACAGCCATTCAAAAGGAGAACTTGATAAGGTGCAGCGGAAAAGACTGAAAGGCAGGTTATTAATTAAAATAAATGTTTAGCTAAATATTTCTTAATAAATACTTTGTCGGCTAATAGTGATAAAATCTAGGGCAAACTCTCGTGAACTTTTATTTGGAATTTTGCACACGATTTTTAAACGTGTGGGTGGTAGAGCTTACAATTAGTTAGTTATCAGAATGCTCTATAGATTCAAGGTTATTTTAAGTTTTATTGTAAAGTTTTTTAAAACCAAAATGAACATTTTCAATAGAAATTAGCTTTCTAAAATACATTTCAAGGACATTTTTCAAGCCATCATACTATATTGTCAATTAATATTATACTTAATTCCCCTCTAATCTTATTTAAAATTAATAGAACTTCACTATAATTAAGTACCTATGGTTACTGTTATCCTTTAAAGGATATTATCAGCTTAGTTTCTTTCGTTATAATACATAATTAAAACTCATTCTACTAAAATTATAGTTTAAAGTTAATGTCATAAACCCTATACCTCAAAATTTCCCAATGATTTTGTTATCCTTTAAAGAGTATTTGTATTTTATTATTCAGACTCATCATCCCTCTGTATATTTCGGTGCCTCTACGTAATCAGTTCATTCGCATATCGCAAATAATTGATAAATGACTTGCAGAAACATACCGGTTTCGTGGGCCAAAGTGAATTTCATCAATAGAAAGTTGTAGAACGATGACGTAGGCATGTACGGGTGGGAGGCAATTATTATTAGTAAACCATCGTGAGCAGGCAAAAGCTTGGATAAATAAATATTTACCATTGTATGTTCCCAGAATCAGAAACTGCAGCCCAAAAAGCTGATGCAATGGTGCTTATCTATTTCTTGGGCGAAAGGATGTTGCTGCTTAGCGTCGGCTCCAATTTAAAGTTTAAAGTTTCCGCCAATGAAGATACGCTTATGAAAGCTCGACTTTAATTTCGTCAGCCAAGAAGATGAAGGCCCTTGCCCTTTTGGGAGTTCCCCTCTTACCCTCGCTCTCTCGCTCTCTCTCTGTCTTTACTATGCACCTCTTGCTCGCTCTCCCCTAATTCAGCGCATCCTTGACGTTGTCCTTTGCCCCTTCCGCGTCCTTTTCCTATCGTTCCTTTATCATAAAAACTCGACATCCTCTCTCGCCGGCTATTCGGGTTTTTGGGCTCTCTTTTACTCTCATCTTTGCTCTCTCAGCAGTGTGGGCAATTCAGCTACAAAAAAGCTAAACAAAAATAATTTAAAAAGGGGAAAGGGAAACTACGATATAAATAAGGCAAATATTTATTTAAATTTTAAAATAATATTTATAATGTATAATTTAGGATTCTTGTAAGCAATTCAGCCATGAAATGGTAAATTAAAAAAATTAAAAGGAACCTAAAGTGAGAAGAGATATGGGGAAATGATTCTGGAGAAAAATATATAAATATTTTGTCATTATTGGGTAAGGAGTTTTAGTAATAAATTTCTAAGATTCCTTCTTTCAGCATTAAATATCGCACACGAAAACCGTCATATCTAACGGCAAAGTAGCCAGATTTTGGCGGGCTCTCCCGAGGCTCGTATTTAAAAGAGCTGCCGGCGACGCTCTTTACAGTTAATTTTTTGTCGTGTTCGCGGGAGCTCCGAGTTTTGGTAGCCAGCAGCGCTACAATTGAACTGTTGGCATTATATTTAGTAAAACCTAACACCTTTCAAGGCAGCCGGTGGAAGTGACAGAATACGCGGCATTTCGAGAAATTTAGTGCGGCGATAAAGGAAGAGCAAAGTAAGCAAAACTAAAATCGGCGTGTTCGAAAACTGGAAACTCTATACTCAGGAGCTAGGGCTCGGGGGGCGGAAGGAAGCGAAGAGAGCGAGTCGCCGACGAGCACATGGCTGAAAATTTGGGTTTGTCTGAAAATAGCAGAGTGCAGCCCGTGTGTTATGTAGTCGAATAAATTCGAATCGAAGAACGAGTATATATTTAACAAATATATCTTTAATCGGAATTGTCAAAAAGTGTTGTTTTTGCCGTGTGGAAACCACAAAAAAGGCGGCTTCAGCGGACCAGAAATAGCCCCGCCACCAGTGTCAATTATAACTGTATGCACACGACAATTAAAGCCGAAACCTTTTCAAAAAAACCAGACACATTTTCGACAGTTACAAAAAGAACATAAAACGAGGAAAAGAACGAATAAATAATAAACGTTCTTTATTTTCGGTTGGACACGCGTGCAGTGTGACGTCGACGTTAACGAATGCACACGTTGCACCTGTCCCGTTATTATTTGCATTTCTGGCAATTAAATTTCGGCCTCTTCGTGGCTCAGTTTCGGCTCTGCATTTCCCTGAAACATGAATGGAAAATTAACATTTTCTCGAGTACGCGCCTTTTCTCCCAGTCACTCCACTGCAGCTAATGTTGTTTGTTTATGCGATAGTTCAATGGCTGCGTATAGGTTTTCCCATTTGACTTGCTGATTGCAATACGTAATTTAACAGTAATTGAGCACTTAGCCAAGGGAAAGTTCACTCAACAATGCCAGCGAACTGAAAACAAAATTTGTGTGTGCCATTAGTATCCAATCCATCCATCCGGCATCTGCTATCGAAGCCATCTCTGCTACTCCACACACGTCAAATGTCATTGCAATTACCTCACCCAACACCCACGCGGAAAAGTGCACCCACCCGCTGGAACACCCAGAGTCTAACTGACTCATCAAGGACATGGCCAAATGGTTGAATTCAGACCAAAATGGGATGGGTGCACCGAAAGAAATCGAAACACTCGAGACTTCACATGGTACACGGGGAAAAAAGAGGAGAAATTCATCAAATTTAAGTGTTATAAAATATTGGTATATTTTTCCACAGTCAAAAAGATGTTCTTATACATTTGTGGTTATATTGAAATAAGTCAAAAATAATATCAACTAATTAAAAGAATGTTTCATAATAAAAATAAGGTTAATATTTGAAGAGATTTTTTCGAAATTTATGACGTTTAAAGTTGACATTTCCTTGTTTGCTTAAAGGATGTATATTTTATAAATTTCCTTATTATTAAATAATATTTAAAAGAAATTAAATTTTAAATTCACTTTAAAATCCAATTTTTTCTAGTGTCTAACTACTTTTCCAACAGTGAGGTGTGCCCGTCTGTCTTGGTCTACATCTTTACCGTTAACCATTTCCCTTCATTACACGCGCATTTTGTAGTTGTGTTATTGATTTTGGTGGTATATTGTCGTTGTTGGTAATTAACATGGCAGAAAATTTACAAGCCAAAGCCAAAGACGCAGTAAAACTGTGACGTCAGAGATTGGAGTCCAAGGCAAGGCTACTGTGTGTAAAAACAAATAGTACTTTTGCTAGGGAGGGGTTTTTAGAAAGAGAGAGAGTGAAAAAGAAAAACATAGAAAATAGGGAGAGCGTGGGCTGCAACAGTTGATTGTGTGGGGGCAGCTGCCCTAAAGACATTTGACATATTCCAAGAATAAATCTCATTTATGGCCTCGTTCGGGATTAGGGAATTTATATTTAGTCGGTGGTTTCTAAGAAACCAACATAAACAAGGCTTTAAAAATTGTTTTAAGCTTGAAAGATCTTTTGTCATTTAAAAACCAACGTTTTCTTGGGAAGCCAAGTTAAATTTGAATATAGAAATACATTTAATAAGAAAAAAAGGAAAGGTTTTTCGGAAATGACGCTCAAGTTTTGGAAGTTTTTTAAAGCTCAAGGACCATTGATCTCAAACCCCAACCCTCTGTGATGTAAGGACATATTTGCGATAGGTCTTTGCCCCATTCTTATCCTGCAACGGACACTCTTTGTCTTGTTGTTTACTGTTATTCTTGTGCTGTCAATCTTGTGTCATCCATCTTTTGCACCCATTTCTCCCCTCTATTTTCCTCGATTTGTCCACATTTGCGCCATTTGCGCAATTTGCCAGCCAGACATTACACTTGACCGCCTTCTCTGTGGACAGAAATTGATTTATTTTTAGACGCAACTAATTTCCGTAACACCTGAGAAGGTCGGTCGTCGGTCGGTGTTCTTTATCGAGCATTTGTTCCCCAAATCGATTGGACCATTGAACGGCAGTCGTCGATAAAAGTACTTTCCAATAAAAAAAGACGACCACAATTACCGAAAATTCCATATAAATAACCATATTCATATTTATTATCTTAAACGATAATGTGACCTTTGTGACGGTTTGCGTGAGTCGTTATCAAAATGGGAGTTATGCAATGACCACACGCAAACCCTCCAATTGCTGTTAATTATTTTAAACACCTCGAACAGCAGGAGAATTGCATTTACATCCACGGCTTCTGAAGATAACGGCGAACAGAGGAGGAACTGGTAGTTACGACAGACAAGTTACTGATAAAGGAACTATAACACTTTGTAGAAGCTCATTCGGGGCTCTATTTAATCAGCAGTTTCTCATTGAAAGGACACGGGTTAATTATATATTCATATTTCCATACGGAGGTTGTAGCTAACTTTTCTAGTGACGTAAATCTGGGGCAGCTAGACTGATCTTTGAACGAATATGAAACATTGAACTCACAGCTGCACAAATATTATTTAGTGATTTAGAGAAATACATTCAGGGGGGTTTACAATTAGCAACAGGTTAAATTAAAAAATATAATTTTAACTAGAGCACTAATAATAGTACTGAAAAAACCAGTTAAAGTCATTTAGTTGTAGTTTTATTTGTAGTTGAAAAATATCTTATGGAACTATAGAGTTATTTAAAAGCTTTTAAAAGAAGACATTTTTAGGAAATAATATTCTTATCAGCATAAGTTTTCACAGACATGTTGAATAAACTTGGTGTTGGCTTCCAAGAATCAATGTTTTACTATCTATAAAAATTCAACGGAAACCTCAAAACGTACAGAACTTAATTTAACAGAATTTTTGCTGAACTGGAAAATGTCTTGCTTCCCCTTAAAGTAAATAAATAAAAAACAGGGGGAAACCTCTAGATAAGGAGAGTCAACTACAGTGAAAAATCAAGGCAACATGCATTCCATGATTTCATAAAAGAAAACGGCAACTTATTTGGCTGACGAAATAATAGAAAAGCTTTGCAGCACATCGACGTCGTCGATGCCGGGATGAACTTGAGGCTAAATATAAACAGATGTTAAAGATCTTAGAGCTAAACACAATATATTCCCCAGAAAATGAGGGTATTGTGTTTTGCTTACGCAGAACATGCTCGGATATCGCTCGGTGGGAAGAGGGCTAGTGGCTCCATTATCGCTCGTAGGGAAGGCTTGGGTTCCCTGATTACACATTGGGTTGCAAGCATATCATTATGACTCAGTAACGTTATTTAATATTCAACTAATGATAAATATATGGTATTAACTGGAGGGATAAACTGATGTCGCCTGGTGTCCTCTTTAAAAATAAACTCACAGCAACAATGTTGGAAACACGTGGTTTCGCCACAGGCCTGAGTGAGGGGCTCGACCGGGTGGGTTTTTGGCTAAATCTAAATGTTTGCTCTCAGCACGACATGATGCTGCTGAATAGAGATTCCGAGAGATGCCAAGAGCAGGAGAGAATCCCCGAAGAGCATAAAGAGTGTGGATTTATGCCAGACAGATGTTGTTGCATTTCTTTAGAGAGATTTTAGCGATTCTCACGCCTCCCACGAAAGGCTTGCCATAAACAAGATTATTTATTTTCATTCTGCAATCTTATGTTTATCCCAAGCATACCAATAATGTGGCATTACTTTCGGCATATTTCACATTTCACATTGCTGAGAAATGTCGATTTTCAAGGTTTTTGATTCGACTTTTAGTGATCTGTCACGTCTGACGAGCAGGTGATAATTGGCTAAGATTAAATATAGAAAAGTTCTTGAAAAACAATAATAAATCTTGAAAGATGTTCCCTCTAATTGGCAATTTGTTTTCAAGGCAGATACATTGTAATGGTTGTCAGAATATTATAATAACCCATTAGCACATATTTTTAAGGTGATAAATGGGGAAAGAAATTATTAACTCCTATCTAAATAATAATTATAAATTATTTAAGGCTTTAATCAGGCAAAATATTATAGGTTCGCTAAATGTAATGGTAAAAAGGCCAATAAACTATCAAGTGTGTAAAAGTAAAAGAAAAAGTAAAATAGATTTCAATTGAAATGATGCAATCGATATAGTTTTTGGCAATTTTCGCCGAAATTTCGGTGTTTCTCTTTGTATATTTGTTTAGTTTTCGTTTTTGGCCGTGTCATGCTCTCGGCTCACGCAATCGAAAGGAATGATAATGCCCAGCATATATACAAACCTACATATGTATATCTTCCGATCAATCAGAGAAACCAGTTCGCGCAGGTTTTTGGGGAAAAGCAGTGAAAACTATGGGCGATAAAAGCATACATTTGGCATGACAAACTGCTGCCACTAAAAATATCAGAGCAGTAAAAACAACAACTGCAAACACCTAAAGCAAAAAACTAAAACAAAATACTACCAAATGTATGCCAACATTCACTAGGTGAAGGTTCTTTCATTCTGTAGTTTGTTGCCAAAAAATATTGTGTGTGCGCTCAGCTCCTCTCAGAAGAGTTTTTTTTTTTTTTGTTATTTATTCATTCATTGAGCGATAATGATGTTCGATGTGTACCATATCTTATCGAGGTATTGGAGTGCCATGTGCGTGATTTGTCGATGACGCTACGCTCTGATAAGGTAAACTATATAAAAGCCTTGGTTCTTCCGATTGCAGTAAATGGCTGTAAAAGTAGACAACTTAGCTTCATTGTGGGCCCTTCAGAGATGGCTTATCTCTGGCACTCCCCCGCTCAAAGAGCCTTGGGTGGGGGGCAGAGGTCAGGCCAAGTCAAGTGGGTAGGAGAGGTCATTCAACCGTGGCTCAATAGCGCAAATTCCGCCGAATCAGCGGCGAAACATGGCCAAAACAAACGGCCAAAAGCAAAGCTATTGACATCCGAAACTGTCTACGCAGCGTCTGAGACCGAGTGAGTTGGAAACTGATATATGCAAAGAAATTAAAAAGGAAAGAGCTCAAATATATGCACATAAATAATATCATTTGTCAGTTGCGTGACATAGAACTAGCCTGAGACGCAATATTTAACCCCAAAGGCAAGTCCTAAAAGGTTATTCAGCCAGAGTGCAAGTGGACTCAGTCTAAAGTACAAAGACCACCCTCGATCCGATATCCCACATATATCCCACATATTTATTTACTGTGTGAAAAACGGCACATGTGACTGGGATTTAACAGATTAATAATAGAACTAAAACGCAAAAAGCCAAGAGTCCAATTAACCGAAATATGTCATCGTCAATACACACAGTTCGTCTGCTCTGTTGCTGCGACTAAAAATAAAACTCATTAGGGCGTGCAGGTTTTTAAGTGAACGAAATTATGTTCAATTGCTTCCTCGCTGAGAAATTTGCATATAAATTGCCGAAAAATTCCAATTCAGATTTTTTTTTATTACCATATACATAAATTAAAAGCCTTGAATTGAAAGTGAGTCGCACAAAACAATTAAAGGCAGGGAATTGAACTTTTGCATAGCAGAACATCTTTCGGGACAAATCGCAGACAATTAAATCAAATCAAGAGATGCAGAGTGCTGTCTCTCCTTCTCGTTCACTTAATAATAAAGGGGATTCTATTAGTTTGAGCCTGGTAATAACCAGTTTGGTTTCTAAAGTGTCGTCTGGGCGCCGCAATCTCAATTAAAATTCATTATTAAATCAATTGACAGCGATTTTTTTATTTTACACAAGAGAAAAGACTTGTATTTTAAGAAATTTTTAATAAATATGAAAATATCAATAAATTAGTTAATATTTTTCAGAAGAATAATCAATGTTTTAAAGAAAAGTCTTCAACAAAAAAAACATATTTATTTAAAAATGTTTTACGAAGCTCAAGCTTCATAAAATAAGAAATACATATTCCAGATAACACAAATTCTATGATCAGTATTCATTAATTTAGGACTTAAGAATTCTAAAGGCTACACAAGTATTAATATTGCCTGTTACTCTCCTCCTTTCTAGCTCTCTTGCACTGAGGAAAGGAAAGAACAGCCTACAAAATGGTTAACATTGTGGTAAGTATTTCTTAAAGCTTCACTTAAGCAATTACCTTTTATTAATTGTTTAAATTCTTTTTTTTTTATTCTTAATAGGACGGCGGCGCCAAGCATGCGCCCCAGGAAATGGAGCAGTTCCTGCCTGGAGATGGAAAGAAAATGTGAGTGTCTGGTCAGAGTGCTAAAAATATGTCGCCTAAATTGCTCTGCCGGTGTGGCATGTTTGCCAATTAACTTTACGAGTAGATTAGTGTTTCGCAGTCTCGCTAATTGGCCTTTGATGCCGACGCCATCTCTCTAAATTGACTAAAAATGGACGAGGAAGTCTGCTCTAGCTCAGATTGATTACAATTATACGTGTCATTATCAATTACACTGAAATACCTTCTATAAACCTATGACTTGGCTATAGTTGAGGTCAGACTAACCAGATAACTAGTAGTAGGTCTATAATCAAGCCAGTCTCTTGCCTTCTAATAAGCACAAGTCACGTAAGCTTAATGGAAATTCCTAAAGTATAGAACGCAATAGAAATACATCCCAAAATCAAAGCAAAGGGGCGTAAAAATTTTCAAAATATTTATCTGCTGACGTTTGACAAATATCGATGCATGCAAATTGCATGCTGATGATCTTCCGATGCCTTCACATGCAAATATTATTGTCAGTGGGAAGTAAACAAGAAAACTGAACTGAACTCAATGCGAAAACATTCCGAAATGACGCCAAAGGCGTGAAATAAATAAGCAAATCTAATGACAATATCCCAGCCTTAGCACGTGTAGATCTTTCCACGATTTACACAAGATGACTTTCGTTTTGCTCCGAACTTTACCCCACGTGAAAGTCTCAAAATATTATATTTAAAATCTACAAAAATTTGATTTAAATGGTTTTGCTTCGTAAACTTATTTTGATGACGCTGCATTATTAGAGATAGAAACCAATGAACTAACGCTGATAACCTAAAGGTGTTCTTGAACTGATAGGAATTTTTTTTAAATGAAAATAATAATCGCACATTTCTCTTGATATTCTACATGTTTAATTATATACCATGAGCGTCGTTTATTTTCGCGGAAATTAAATTTGAGAAAGGGTTTCGAATATCAGCAATTATCAGTAGGAGTCGAGTCAGAGCTGAATTGAAATGCACTGTCATTTAATCTCTATAGAACCGGTAGTTGTATTAATGGGTACTTAAAAGTGGTATATATTACAGTGTCTGGGTGTTTGAGATAGTTTAAGCTGTATTTATAATGTATTATAAATAGTTTTTATAGTCTTGCCTGCCGCCAGACATGTTTTAAATTAGAAGATTAGTTTTTCACTTAGCTAATGAATGGGGTAGTATTCTTATAAATTTTATTCCATTATGTTCTTAGGAATCTTTTAAATATTATCTATTTTTAACTGTGACATTTAAGTATTACCAAACACTCTGAATATGTATAAACTTAACTCGAAACCCAGGTTAAATGTACCTATTTTTCTCTACATAAATCTCAGCCATCAGTTCAGGTTTTTCAAAAATAGTTTGCATACTTTGAGGTACTTTTGAAAGTATAATTTTCTTTTTTAAAAACTTATCCCAGCATAAAGCCAGGCTGAAGTTAACTTTTCCTTTATGGCTGATGCAACCGAACAGGCACAGCCAGTCAGGCACTCTGGAAATATGGCTCGGAATCCATCGAGAGTCCGTCAATTGGCCAGGCCAGGCCAATCAGAGGCCGCCTTGCCAAATTCGGATCGGAAAATGCTTCGACTGTGCAGCAGTTTTTTTTTTCGCCACCGGTCGACATTAAGTTACAAGTGTAGTATTTAGTATTTTGAGCCGACTTCTGGACAGACAATTGCGAGCCGAGACGGCCGACAGCTGTAATTGCAGATGCAGCAATTCCATGGCAAGGGAATTTCACTGTCAGCATATATAAGAAACGGTTGCAATTTGGAGCAGAGCTTTAGTTTTGCACAGACAATCGAACGGACTGAAGCCCACCAGCTTGGCAATGACAATGAGCGACTTAGAACCCACCAATGTGGAGTTGAGGTGGCCATTTCAGAAACTTAAACTATCCTTGGATATTCCCTTACTAAATGTATATATTATCTTGAATATTTTAGGTACAAGATCCAGCCCCGCAAATCGGATGCCGAGCAGGCCTTGGCTAACAATGATTTTGATCCGTTTGCTTTGCGCGAAAACGAACATCCCACCACGTAAGTTGATTAAATCATAAATATATGTTCCTTATATTTATATTATATTTTTTTTAGGGATAATGAAACTCTTACGCATTTGCTTAAGGCTTCCCTGGGCACTGGCATTCTGGGCATGCCGTTTGCCTTTATGTGCTCTGGTCTTGTCATGGGTATCTTTGCCACCATCTTCACAGCCTTCATTTGCACGCACTGCAGTTACGTTCTGGTAAGTTTGGGTGAAGATTTTGCCAAGAAAGATTTACCTACCTACCTAGATTTACCCTAAATAAATGCAGTATTTCCTTTAACATTTCTAATAAACTCCTTCCTCTTTGCAGGTGAAATGCGGTCACAAGTTGTACTACAGAACCCGACGCACCAAGATGACCTTTGCCGAGATCGCCGAAGCTGCCTTCCAGAAGGGACCAAAATGGTGCCGCGGCTTTGCGCCCGTTGCCAAGTTCTCCATTTTGTTTGGACTGTTCCTCACCTACTTTGGCACCTGCTCGGTGTACACCGTGATTGTGGCCACGAATTTTGAGCAATTGATTAACCACTGGACGGGTTGGGGTATCACTCTGCGCATGCTCATCTGTGCGATGCTGATACCCTTGATCCTGATCGCCTGGGTGCCGAATCTCAAGTACCTGGCGCCCGTGTCCATGGTGGCCAATGTGTTTATGGGCCTGGGACTGGGCATTACCTTCTACTACTTGGTACAGGATCTGCCGCCACTGCCTGATCGCAGCTATGTGGTATGGGGCACCCTGCCGCAGTTCTTCTCGATCACCATCTTTGCAATGGAGGCCATTGGTGTGGTGATGCCGCTGGAGAACAACATGAAGACGCCCCAGAGCTTCCTCGGCATCTGTGGTGTGCTCAGCCAGGGCATGTCCGGCGTTACCCTCATCTATATGCTGCTTGGCTTCCTTGGCTACTTGCACTACGGCGCCCTTACCCAGGAGAGTATCACCCTGAATTTGCCCATTGAGGAGTGGCCCGCCCAGGCGGTGAAGCTGCTCATTTCCCTGGCCGTCTATTGCACATTCGGACTGCAGTTCTTTGTGTGCCTGGAGATCGTTTGGGATGGCATCAAGGACAAGTGCAAGAAGCGTCCAACTCTGGTCAACTATGTGCTGCGCACAGTGATGGTGACAGCCGCCGTTGTTCTGGCCGTGGCTGTGCCCACGATTGGGCCCTTCATGGGACTGATTGGTGCCTTCTGCTTCTCCATTCTGGGATTGATCTTTCCGGTAAGTTTCAAGTCAAAATGTTTACGACTTTTATACGCATCTAACTTAAAACTTTTCATGCCTAAACAGGTGGTCATCGAGCTGATTGTCCACTGGGAGACTGGATTCGGTAAATACAACTGGATTCTGTGGAAGAATATTTTGATCACAGCCTGCGGCATTGGAGCCCTGGTCTTTGGCTCCCTGGCGGCCATCAAGGATATTGTTAAGGCCTACCAAGATCCAGCACCGCAATAAGCTGCACCCTGAGAATAATCTCTTGCACATGAGGAGCAAAAAACCCGAAAGGATTCGAGAGGAAAGCCATGTGCTTTACAGCCGGGAACGTATATTTATTATATACACAAAACACCCACAACACACCTACTATATACTACTTATATATATACAAAGCCGGAGGCAGGAGTTTGGGAGAGAAGAGGCCCCGCTTCCTAGAGAGAGATCATCTAACTATTGTTAGATGTAAAACTGCGCGCCCACAATTTGTACATTTTTCTTGTCTGTTGCTTAGTGTCTGTTTTGAGAACCGAAAGGGATTTACTTACCAATTCACTGATCGATCGAGTGCCTACTACTGTTTAGCTAGCACACACTCTTAAAGACTCACCCGGAGGCACCAACAACTAAGCCGTTTTTAGCACGTTTTAAATGCACCTGCAAAATTATATAAAGTAGCGAGTAAGCTAGTTAGGTCGAGAACTAAATATAATACACACCGTTTCCTATTGATTTTAGTACGATTTGGTACAGAGCTAAAAAAGACTTGTACGTAGCTGCACTCCCTTTACCTTTCCCTTTCTCTCTGTTCTAAAAGAGTATTACTAAAGCAAGGAACCAAAACTGAGAAATCATCTTTCATGCCCCGCCTCGTCTTCTTTTTTTTTTACTTTGTTCTGTAGCTAATTGTTTTGCCTGCAACATTATTTAACATTTTTAGCATGTTTAGTTGGTAAACCTAAGTAAATAATATTGTAAAGAAGCTTTTGCAAATCAGTTCCACATATGATGAGCTAAAATTACTCAGAGAATACAATTTTTATACGAAATCTAGCAGAGTAATAACACTAAGTTAAATATTGAATTGCCCCGATATTCATACGATATGTGTACACACATATTTTTGTATTTTAATTTTAGCCTTAAATCAATACTTAGCGAAACTATAAATTAAAGAATAAACAACACGCAAGTTACCAACCTTTTGTTTTGCATTTAAAATCCTGTGTAGACAACGAAACAGATTTTTATTTGTAAAATGAAGAAAATAAAACAAAGAGTTAAACGCAGAAATAAATATCTGTCAATTGTATATATGTATATTAATATGAACACAGCGAGTTCTAAGTCTATATCTGCCCAGAAAAGTATTTAGAGTTGTCCATATTATATATAATGAGAAGAACAATGATTGATATGAATGTTTACTTTTTTGAAAACTGTTTAAAATGTAAACCGAAAGCAAAGATATAAATATATATGAAATAATATTAAATGAAAAATGTCCAGAAAATGAAAACTATGTGATTTTACTTTATAATCAAGGAGCTCTCTTTTTATAAGGACAGCCTTTGAGGGGTTTTCGAGGGAACTATAACTAGTGCCTCATCCTGCTCTACAGATATTTTATCTTTTTCTTTTATAGGTACAGGTTATACCTATATAATCTTTGTAAAACTCCCATAACAATTAATTTTTGATCTGCCCCTGAACACATTTTGTTGCCATTCTGCGCCTGCGGGTTCAACGCGTGGCACTTGCTCGATTCGGATCAGTTTGGAATATCCATTCAGTCCGCACAAAAAACATGATCGAGCAACTTCAATTGCCAATGGCGCGGCGGCTGAAAAGTCATTTGTTAATTGGTCACAAGTGGGCAATGGACATGGGCTTTTGATGTTATTTTCACCAAAATAATTCGATCCGGCTGCTGGATCCCACACACAAAAGCAAGTTCAAGCCGAGTCGGGCAATTGAACTCGGCCATTTGGCTATTGGCCAATTAGGTAACCTCCGATGTGGACCACGATCGAGTGAGCTGCTGTCAGATCGTGGTCGTGGTATTGGCTTGTCATCTTCTGTGACAAGATGCAAATTGGAAAGGCCTGGGAATGACTGGGGCAGAAGAGCCATCCAAGTTATCCTTGACTTGGAGCGAGCGAGCGAGCCCCTCCAGGAAGTTTTGGCTCTCGGCTGCTCTTGGCCAATTAGCAACCGCAGCGAACCAATGAAAAGCTGCCCAAATGTCTCGACAAATTTTTGTGAACCCGACGATGGACCGCGTCCAAGGCTGGCGATGATTTAAAATAATTAATCTCTGGTCTGGGTCTGTCTCCTCAATGGACCAATGTTGCTGCATCTTGATTGAGCCAAGGTCTAAATCTTACAATCGCGCAGCAGAAGCTGACTCGTTTTATTTTTGGTTTTTTCTTGGCGTGTTCGTGCCTTGTAATTTGTAACATTAAACCATTTTCGGCGGCGATATTGCATAACCTTTCAATGCAGTTTCAAATTGTTTGTAAGTAGGCCTTTCGCTTGTGTTTGGAATATCGAATGATGATCTCGTTGTAGGCGTTCTTATCGCATTTCTCTATCTGAAGATACTTTCACCTGTCGAATTTTGCATTAAACATTGGCTTTGGGTTTACTTTTAACACGCTCGCCTCATATGAATTGTCAAATTTCTATGGCTTATATGCTTTTGGAATTAATAAGTATTGGTTTTTGGTTTTGATACGGAAGCGTGGGAATATTTGTCTTAAAGTTACTTGAGAGTTTATAATATTTATTTAAAATTTAAATAAATATAAGAGTTTCATTGAATAAATACCTTAAAATATCGTCTTTAAATCTTAAAGTATATTTGAAAAAAATAAAAATAATAATATAACAGAAAATATACGATTTCTTAAAGTAAATATAAAGTACTCCCTTCCTCTAATGATCTCTAATGATGTCATAATTCCCCTTAAAGGCACGTGCTTAGGAGGCTGCTGAATATATTATTATATATTATTATTACCAATTCAATTATCCTCCAAGAAAGGCGGCCTTTCAAGCATTCACCACTCCAAACTTTTATAATATATCTTCAAGGCCCTGGCAGCGCCAATAAACCGCATTATTTACAAAACAAAACCTTTGTGCAATGAAAAGAAAACATCATCCAAAGAGCTCTCTTAAGCAGCAAGTCAGCAGTAAGTGACTACCAAGGAGAAAAAATTACACAAATATTTAAAAATAATAACGAAAACAATCAATGAATATGAGAAGCGTTTAGGAAAAGTGTTGACTTTTGGGGGCGCAATCAGTAAACAACTGCAAAAATGGGCAAAAACAAAAGGTTCAGCTTCGAACCGAAGCAATCCAATCCAATCCAATTCCAAGCCATTCACTTTCGACTTGAGACGCGAAAAAGGTTTGGAACAATACCAAAATTGTTATGTCCAAGAAACCAGCGTAATTATGTATAACAATGATGTTTGAGCAGACCTTAAAATAAAAAAGGGACCTCTCCACTGCTGTGACTTTCAAGTCAAGTAGCCGACCCGTCATCCCATCATCATGGACGCGGTTGGCCACCGGGGGCAGCAAGTTCGCCAAAAAGATTAATTGAGGCAATTCGAACAAAATGATTTTGTTGCCACTTCCAGTTAAAAACCGCAAATAAAAACTAATACACCGTCAGGTTGAAAATATTTGGGGTTGGAGGTTTTACTAAGAAAAAGTTTGTGTTTTTGGTTTAAGAGAGAGTTTTCAACTGAGCTCTTAGAAGAATTGGTGATCTTAAAATTATACTTAAAATAATATATAATTTTAAGGAAACATAAATGTTTAAGATATATAAACAGGCTGATTAATATAGAGTTAAGATAACAGAGACTAGGGTTTTCGTTCCGATATAAAAACCAAAATGCCTTCTATTCTTCTAAATATTGATCGGGGTGATGTTTTTTTCGATTTATTATTAAATAACTCCCCATATTTATCCTTAAATTTATCCTACATTTTCCCAAGTTATCCTCTCATTTTAATCTCTGTGTACTTGCAGCTTAAGTAAAAGCAATGGGAAATCATTCAGGGTTCAGCGTCTTTGGGTTAAGCATAAAATAAAACTGCTACTACTACTACTCTTGCTTTTCATGATGATACATAATAGTGATGATGATGATGAACGCTGCTCGCTGCCGGCAGTGGCAGAGGACGGGCACCCGCTATAGCGCCATAACGCCATAGCTCTGGCGGAGATCGGCTTTGTGCATTTGCATTCATTATGTTTGGCACCGTCGACGCGTCCACAACGTAACTGCAAGATATCGGAGATCGTATCGGGGATCCACTTACCTGGTAGCTTCACGTGATCGTGTCGCTCGATCGTTCTTTCTGCTCGTCATTCATCTGTCGTCGTCTCTTGTCTCTCGAATCTTGTGCAATTACCTGTCGAATGTCGAAGAATGTCTCGCATCTGGATTTGTGTACCGAGCTCTTAACGTTTGTCTGCCGATCCGCGAGTGCCAGTGTCTGTCGTCGTCGATCAACTTGACCTTTTCTGTTACATATTTAATAGCGGAAATAGTTTGAATTCCGCATCAACCATTGAAAACCATAGAAACCCGATTGAAATCATAAGATAATAAGATGAAAATGCCATCACCCCTGGTGATCTCGCTGATCGCAGTGCTTTATCTCTGCCTGAGTCCAAGCATAATTGCCCAAGACTCTGAGCTGGCGGAACGCAACCACAAGGTGTGTAGTCCATGGATGACACGTTTTGTTAGGTTCATAAATAATTGTTCTGTCACAAAACCAATTTATAGAAACGCCAAATCTATCGGGAGCAAGTCTTGCCACATGCGGGCGGCAAGATCCCAGACACCGCCTTCGAAACGGATCGCTTGTTTCTCAATCGCCTTCAAAAGGAGGGCATCGCAGTGCCCGATGGCATAGTGCCCGAGCAGCGGAATCCACAGGTAAAAATAAAAGGAGAAAGTCCTTATAAATAAATATTTCTTAGAAAAAGTATTTATTATTTTATTTGTACATTTATTATTTGAAATTGCAATACATACAAAACGCGTACGAATTCTTTGCATGGATAAATATTGATGTTTTTGCAATATTTTAGAATTTTTTATTTTATCACAAATTGACAATCACAGGCTTTTTGCTCTCAAGAAGAGTGAAATATTCACATTATTTAAATAACTATTTTTGTATTATATTTTTTTTTACAAATCAAAGCTCAACAAAATTAATACTTGGACCAAAAACATAATTTTCTATTCGGAAGTTTTTATTAGGTTAATAGAACTGCTGATTTTAATATTAAAAATGTAAGTTTCTTAAAAATTTAATGATTTACGAAATAAAATAAAAAACCCCAAACTGATCGGTTAATGCTGGTCAAGTATATAAATAATTTATATAGGATCGGAAATGAGTTCTTCGTTGCGTTTTAAGCTCTTGACCAAAATTATAATACTCTACAAGGGTAATATAAATGGTGGAAGTAGCATGATATAAGCCTTGAATTTATCTTTAAGTAACGTTCAAGGCTTACATTGTTTTTGGTAAAATGTTTAAAATGTTCCAAAAGTATTTTGAAAACCGAATAATGTACTAATAAAGCTTAAACATTCAAAATCAAGTATTTATTCAAGTATTTATTTACCTCTATTAGTTGGCAAATTAAGGACAGATCAATTAATCATTTTGTAATGATCGTTAACCATTTGTATTGCAAGCTGTTTTTATAGGAAGTTATTATTGAAGTGGAGTTATTTAACATTATAATATGATGTTAAAAAAAATGTTACCGAAGAAGAAGAAGAATCTTTTAAAAGCAGTCATAAACATATTTTTAATTCTATAAGGGTCTTGAAAAATAATATTACAAGCTCAAGTACTTATTTTAAATACATTGACTTTCTTTAATATTTTAAAATTTATTCACAAAGAATCTTTTTAAAGCAGTCAGAATATAATAAAAATATATCGTTGAGCAAAGGATTCATAATATCAATTTATTTATATGTATTCTAGTTAAAAAGAAGTAGTAAATATTATATAAGTATACAACCCAAAGAATTTACGATAATAATTTAATTTTCTTAATTATAGCAAAGTGCATACATATTTCATTTGAGTTTAACAATCTGTAATATAAATGCAATTCAAAATTGCACAATTAATTACTTTACAGATTTATGTTCCTAGCTAAACAAGCAATAAATGTTAAGAGCATATTCATGTAGTGAGGAATATGTAAAAATTTAACAAATGCAGCCATGCAAGCTATATTTTAAACAAATAAATAATATAGTAAAAATTTCCACATTTAATTCCCCTCACCAGGTTTATCAATACTACAGCAAGCCCATGCGCACCGTCTTCCACATCGCCCTCAGCTCGGATGGCAGGTTCACGCCGCGAGAGGGTCGGTATCACTACCGCCAGGTGCCAACAGTGGAGACGACCTACCTGTATCCGCAGGCGGTGGGGCGCCAGCACGTGGTGGTGCCGCCAAAGCATGCCCTGCCTGTCTACCGACAGCTCCAGTTGCACAATCCCCTGCTCAACCAGGTCAAGTTGCAGCCCAAGAAGAGTGAGTAGCGATGGGTAGGGATCGCCACCTGGTTTTTTTCTTATCTTACCATTCCACCCACCCCCATTTAGTGCCAAATTTTCTGGACCTGGCCCCAACGGTCGGCAAGAGCCAGACGAACCCACTGGCCGGATCGGCCAAGGCGCAGTCGTATCAGAATGTGAATCTCCGGCATGGTCACAGTCCGGTGCTGCCGGCATTCAAAAAGACCTCCCGGGGCAGCAAGACCTATGTGGACAGCTATGGCACAACCCATGTGAGTTGGGGACTTGCCGTCGCCGCCAGACGAACTGATGTAATAATTATTAATTTATTATTACTATTTTATTCCCTTTTTTTACACAGCTTTACAGCGAGTTTGACGATTTGCTGAAGAAACTGAACCTGCCGCAAATGGCCCGCAAGAATTATTAGTTTTTAGAGTTATACATGAGCGATTTTAGTAGAATTTATGTGAATATACTTATGGCACATTATGTTCATCTGTAGCTTAATTTGAGGTTTACGAGACGTAACCATTATCTAACCAACTGCATATCATTTCAAAACATTTGCCATACGCCCGCTCACCGATTAGTGCATTTCCATTTTCATGTTCATTCCCATTCCCAAACTATGCAAGCCGTTCCAAGCCCAGCCCATACACTGAGAGAAAAAATATATATTTTGCAAGTATTTCAGTTTTGTGAGAATAAAATGTATATTTAATTTTATTCGTAAATGCAAGATTTAATTACATTGAAAGAACTATGGAGAATGTTAAGATTATAATAAAGGGAAAAGATGCGACACAAACAACTTTTTATATTTAATATAAATTTTAAAATATTTCTGAAAGTATGCAGTAAATTCTTAAGAGTCAAAAATTCGTTTCAAATGATAAATTATAAAATATCAATCAAACTGATATACTTAACTCTAAAAACTCACAAGAAATTATTATCAATTCAAGTATTATTTTCTTTCTACAAAAAGGACACATATTTTTCCCTGTGTAACCGTTTGCATCCACCCATCGCCTGTTAACCCATTCACGTATTATAGCATCTAAGCCCGGTCATCGCTTTTAGCTAGTTAAGCGTAAACAATTTGTACGAGCGAGCAGAGCGAGCATCTTGCAAAATAAACCGTAGCCGCCGTGCTGCATTGTACTTTCCAACATCTGCCATAAACAATTTATATCATAATTATGTGGGGAAGAGAGGGAGCAGTAGGCTCCCAGCGTTTCGTTTACTTTACTTTGGCAATATAATTAAAGCAGAGCGAACGGTAATTTGCCAATTGCCAATTTTTTTGTTGGTGGAAAAAGCTTGCATCGCAAAAATCGAAACCATTAAAAGATCTGTGGCAGCGGTTAGCGGTACCCTTGAAAGCTCTAGCGCTGGAGGAGCTGCCGCCACACGCTCAAGTGGCCGCCACTGGAAAACTGCAGCTCAGTGTGATTTTCAAACCCAACTCGGACGGTCGTGGCTTCAACTCCAGGTCCAAACTCAACAGCAAAACTCTCCCAGATACCAGAAACCAGAGCAGGCAGGAAAATGATGCTGAAGCTGGTCTGTTTCTCTTGTTGGCTAATGGTCGTGATCGGAGCCGTGGTGGCCATCGAAGTGCAGGTGAGGATCCTCGAGGAGGAGCTGGAGGAGGGTGTATAATTACGCTGAGGAATCAATTAAGACGAGAGCGAGCGTGCGCCACCCCAATTGACAAAGCTCTGGGTTCGTTTGTCTTGGCTTGTCTTGGCCACGTTCACTTTTGACCCAAAAATTGTAACACACAACCTGCAATTGAGGTACACACACATGTGTGTGCATGTGTAGTTATAACATAATGAGCACTGATCCGGGGAAACTGGAGACGGAGGCCAGGTATCGGTGGTACGAAACCAAACCGGATTGGGGCACGAGCTCTGGCTCTGCACAGAAAAAATTAATGGATGCCAAGTAAGAGGAGATTTTAAAAGGGATCTCTTAGAGATTTTGCCATATCTACATCCTGAATGGATATACAAAATTTTGATATTTTTTTTCAGATTAAAATACATACAATTTCATAAGGATTAACTTAATTTCATCCTGATAAATTTGACATAACTTATTTTCCTTTAAGTGTAACTCTCTTATGCAATAGCTGCCATTTGATACAAAGTTTGTGCTTTTATAGAAATTCGGATATCTGTTCAATCCACCCCAAGCGGAACACGCGCCGCAGCATCATGAGGAGAAGCAAGATCTGAACAAGATACCCGGTGTTCCGGGCGTGGACTATCCGGTCTACCATGAGGTGCCCCACACTCACTTCAGTTGCCACAATGTCCCGGCCACGCCCGGCATGTACGCCAATGTGGAGACTGGCTGTCAGGCGTATCACGTCTGCCACGATGGACGCGAAGGTCACCAGGGTGCCTCGTTCCTCTGCACCAACGGAACCATTTTCAATCAGAAGGAGTTCGCATGCGACTGGTGGTACAATGTCAAGTGCGAAGAGGCCACCAGCTTTTATAAGTACATATTAGCAATCTCTTTATTAATATTTCCTTATAACTAATTGGTTGCTTCTTTCAGTTTGAATGCTGATCCGGAACACAACCCCTACTTTCCCAAGAAGAAGCCTGAGCTGGAGCCTCTTGGTCATGATCTTCATGATGCTAGCAAATTTCTGATACAAGCCTAGATTAATTTCTATTCTAATTTCGTTGCGTTGTTCCCACTTTGTAAATAAAAAAAATATATTACAAGTTAATTGAGAGATTAATTTCTAACTTAACAAAAATATTTTAAAATTTAAGGTTAATATTGCCGTTTTCTGAGAGTAAAACTACTTGAAAACCTTGATATATCGCAAAATAACTTATAGAAACCTCAAAGAAAATGTATAATCCGGGTAATATCTTAAAATGTATATACTTTTGATAAAAATTCATAAGATTGTCTATGACATTTATGACTTAAAGTGGTTTTTATCCATAGAAAGTTGCACAGAGCTTAAAAAACAAAAATAAAACGGACTTTTCCCCTTGTATAGTCTGGCAACGCCAATTTCAAAGACGATTAAGGTGTGACCAGCTTCCGATAACCGTATATCGATGTATCGCTTCTTCTAATAAAATCGATATGTCCAATGTTTTTGCAGCCCAACTCTCCCATCACTGCCGTATCACAATAATATCAAATCTCGAACAAAATTCTCGAAAAAAAAAACTAGAAACTAGAAGGAAAGGAAAATGAATCTCTTGGACCTGCCGCAGACGGTGCTTCAGGACATTTTCGAATTGCTGCCCTACGATGAAGTGGCAAAAAAGCGTGAGGTGAGTCAGCCAGGAGAGGCATCCCCCAAAGGCTCCGACCCGTGACTAAAACTAGACGTTTCTACCAGGTCTGCACTAGGTTCAACTTCATCTGTCAAAAGGTTCTGAATGCCGGATTCAATAAAGTGATCATGGAACATGCCAAGAGCTTTAAACGCATCAAGTCCATGCTGCCACGCCGGGAGTCGGAGCGAAGGTGAGTGTTGGAGAGATGTTTCTGGAGAGTTGCCTGCGACTAACATGAAATCGCCTCGCTTAGGAGCCACATCCTCTCCCGGCACTCGGACATCCTCACCTCTATTGAGACGCGGATATCCATGCTAACGATGACCTACTCCAAGTTTATTGATCTCAACATCTGCTGCTTTATACCGGGTCGCGTCTTGGACGAGATAAACGGCATATTGCGTATACTGAGCGTTTCCACCAAGCAGTTGCGACCACACGAGGTGCTACAGGAGCTGCGCGACATCTCCTCGATGGCCATCGAACACTTTGATGAAAAGATCGCCGTGAATTTCAAGCTGGAGCACCGGAAGCAACTGGCTGAGTCTACGGCGGCGGGCACCCGCTTGGTAGTGTGCCGGACCCTCGGCGACATCAGCTTTAGCGGCGTCAAGCGAACAGGAATCAGTCGGCCTGTCGACCATGCAATCCATCAGGCCATCGTGTCGCTCTCACCGCTCTGCGCCAACAATCAAACGAGACCAGCGGAGAACTCCAGCTCCAGTCCGGAGCGACTGAAGAAGCACCTGATCAAGCAGCACAAGCTGCAAAAGCGAATCGTGCAGAGGGTGCGCAGCCTGGAGGTGGCACGCAAGGTTCAGGATCGTCGCCTGCAGGAGGCGAACAGCACCATCACCGAACTGACCACCCAGGTGTCCGAGCTAAAGCGCCAGCTGGAGGATGTGGTGGCCAATATGCCCGGTGGGGCCATCAAACGGCAGGCAGTGGCCAGCACCGACTGCCCCGCAATGAAGAAGCCCAAGGTCTAGCCAGGGATTTAGGTTATAAAAATTATGCTTAGAGAACAACTCGTCCTCCATCCACCCATCCTGACAGATTGTAGGATTAACTAGAGCCAGGTGCAGCAGCAGCTTCGATATATCGCGTTAAGATTTATTGTTGCACTTGTTACTTAAAATGTATTATTATGACTACTACTATATAAATACACATTGAACATTTAGTGAAAAAGTTCCCTCTCATTGCAATTATTGCCTGTTGTCCTTGATCTGGGTTTGCATCTGTTTCTGTGTCGTGTTCTTTTTTTATTTCTCTTTTTTTGGTGAATCGATAGTAACTCTGGCTTTCGTTCGTTAGTTCGTTAGCTAAGCGGAGGATCCATCGCGGGTCTCTCCTACTATTGTAGGTGCTTTATGGGGAGGCGCTATGTTAATTACTCGTTATATCTTAGCGTACAAAAGGTAGGTAGAAATTGCAACACGTTAAGCATGGTTTCCTCTCTCTCTCTCTTAAACCGAAAGCTAACTACATACACTAGGCAGGCTCGCACTATATTTACAACAACACAAGGGTTAATAGGGTTAATAACATTTCTCATTTGGGGAAGGGGGAAAGGTAGTGGAAGGGGTACGTACACAAGGCATAACAAAAAAAATAAACGAAAATGGAAAACAAAATGATTGCAAACTTCCTAAAGATCTAAATAATTGTATAAACTAGTCAAAGGTGAAAGCATTGCCGCGCATTGAATCCTTATCCTTAGATCCTTAGCCTATAGATGCTCCTATTTATCATACAGTTAGTGAATAGTGTCAGTTGGTTAACTGGGAGATAAATGTTGTATAAATATATATATATAGATATATATAATGTATATGTGCTCCTTAATACGTCACACAGATCAATCAACTCGCGTGGTCATCACTTTACATATTTCACCCAAAGATGGCGAATCACATACGTAGTATACACATCTTCCATACAATATGTACATTTATCTGACTCTCTACCTGCGTCATCTTAATCCCGCATCCCATCCCGTTGTCTTGCGCGCCGCCCCTTTTAGTAACGACGCCGACGATGCTACTTTTTCTTCACCGCCGCCTTGTGATGGATCTTCTCCTGCAGCTGACGGATCAACTGCTGTATGTCGTCCACATTGTATGCGTAAATCAGCTTGCATTGCTTGGCCTGAATATTGCCATTGTTGAGGTTCTTGAGCGCATGCTGCAGGCAGTAGATGCTGCCCTCCTCGGTGCGCACCATCGATATGTACAGGTTGGCGCGGCACAGATCGCATTCGCTCTCAATTGACTTGTGCGGCGGCTGTTGTTGCTTCTTGGCCTTCTGACCCTTTTCCGCCTGCACTTTCTCGGTGGATGTTACGCCGGCAGCCTAAAAATAAAAAAAAAAAAAATTAGGCAAACTTCTGGGAGAAAAATAAAAGCAAACTCACTCTAAGCTGCTCCCTGGCTGCCGATTCCTTTTCGCACACCTCATTCAGCATGGGTAGCATCTGATGCAGAGCCTCCGAGTTTACACGCTGATCGTAGCCCAAGGCAAAGAGCAGTTGCTCCAGTGAGAACATGGCGGGCTCACAGCTTTCATGGATGTCCTGAAAGAAAAAATTATAATACCCTGCATATAAAAAGAGAGGCAACCAAGGCTACACTTACCCTGAAATCATCCTTGGCCAGATCCAGCCACGACATGGTGGCAAAGTAGACGCTCTCGGAGACCACATAGCCAGTGGCCAGGCTGGAGGTGTAGGCCCTGGGGAAGACCACAATAAATTCGCCCGGCTTCTGCTCGATGCGGCACAGCGACACACCACGATCTGTGAGCATGTGCGGCGGCACCATGACCGTATCACAGGGCAGCCAGATGGTCTTGTTCTGGCAGTGCGTTGGAATCAGCGACGTCAAAGCCGATCTGAAGTTGGCACTCTGATCGTCGGGAATGCCGTACCACAGCTTAGAGGCCCCCGTGTGAAGGTACTCGATCCAGGACAGGCCATGGGGATCGCGGTACCAGCAGCATGCGGAGAACAACATGCCAACGTGAAGCGTTGGCACTGTGACGCCCATAACGGGGCCCAAGGAGCGCAGCACAGAGCCCACGTTATTGGTCAGCACTTTCAGGTTCCACGGATGCCTGGCATAGTTGGAGCCCTTGCCTTTGGGACCCGGACTGGGAAAGCCATAGCCCCAACCGGAGCTGTCAATGGAGCCCGAGTGGACGCACACATGGCTGTCCCGCACAGCAACATGACGCCAAAACTCAGCCTCCACCTCATTGACCGTGGGATCCGTGCTCTTGAACCACAGCGCCATTGTATTCCGGGCTATTCTATAAAATTGGCTGAGCGGCATGCTTCGGCCCTTGACTATACACTCCATGGACACGCCATCGATCTCCTCCTCGGACTCCTCATCCTCGTCGCTGCTCACATCATCCTCCTCATTGGACACGCTCTCCGTGTTCACGAATCGATCTGCATTTCGTCGCGCCCTTGCCTCCCGCTTAGCCCAATCCGCTTCCACCTCGTCGAAGAGCTTCTGGCGTTCCGCCGGCGAGAGCGTGTCGTATGGCAGCAGGTACTTGCAGTAGATGTCATCCAGCTTGGTCACCCGATCCTGGGCCAGCTTGGGTATGCACATTTCCTCCGCCACTCGCGACCATTTCTTCTTCTCGATCACCTCTTTGAGGCCGCCCAGCTCCTGCACCGTGTGATACAGCCGCGGCAGGTCCACCTCCATGCCACCGATCCACGGCGGATGATTCATCACGATGCTCTGGGTCGCCAAATACTTTTTGATCGCACTCAGCTCCTTGGCACTGGGGCCCCAGCGATGGAGCATCTTGTGCACATACTGATTATAGGCGGTGAATCGCATCTCGTCCGATATCCGGCACTCTGGCTTGAAGCTCGCCGGCGGAATGATCTTGCAGATGCCAAATCTGGCCGCAATCGGTGTGATCCTCTCGATAAACTCAATGGGATCGGCGAATTCCTTCTCCGTGGGCCGGAAAATGGGTGCCTCCACCATTTGGGTGGGATCGTCGTGACGCGGAAAGGCCGTGTTATTGGCCATCTTTATGGGTGTGTCATCCTTGTACTTCTTGGCAACGGCCGCCGCTGTGGAACTTGTCTGGGCGGCTGTCCTTGACTTGGCCGAGCCGGAAAAGAGCGAGGAGTTGGAGTTGACACGCACCAAGCTGGAGGCAGCTCCTGGAGCAGTAGCAGCACCAGCTGCTGCTCCCGTTCCCGCTGCTGCCGAAGTGCTGGCCTTGGGCGTGCTTTTGAGGCTGGTTGTAGTCGTGGCGGAGGCTGCATCATTGCTGGCCGCATGGAGAAGCGTCTTTACCAACTCGTTGGTATTCAAAGACTCGGGCAGCGGCTTTGAGTTGGTATCCATCTGGGCCTTGGTCACCAGGGTGGCCTGCATAACCACCTTCTGGTTCGGTCCGTCAGGGCCCTCGCGTCCCAGCTTGACAGCCACACCTTGAATGCCTCCGTCACCGCTGCCGCCAACGCCAGCGCCCTGAAGCGGAATGTAGAAGGTGGCTCCCTCTGCATCCGAATCCCCACTGGGTTCTACAGGGGCTGCCGCTGCTGCTGGAGCAGGTTGCTGCTGTTGTGCCTTCTTGGCACCCCTTCCAGTTGTGGCCTTCGGCTTGCCCTCGATCTTACAGTTCTCCGTGGGACTTAGAGTCAGTTGGACTGCTGTGGCTGCCGCCGCTGCTGCTGCTCGCTTCTTGGTAGGCGATCTCTCACTCAGCGCATTGGGCACGGTAGCGGGAGCAGGAGGAACTGGACTGGGATCCGCTCGCCGACGATTGCTGGACGCCTTAATGCTGGTCGCCTCCTCCTCCTTGCCAAAGGCGTAAACAGATTCCTTCTTGGTGGGAAGATTAGCTGGGGACTTGGCCTCCACCTGTTGCTGTGCCTGCTGCTGCTGTTGTGCCCTGCTCCCCTTTTGGTTGTAGACCGGCGTTCGCTTCGGATTCGGCGGAGTGGGTGCCGCGGGCGGCGGTGAAGGCATAGCCGTCACTCCAGAACCTGCTACGGCATTCCTCTTGCCCTTCTCCGCTTTCTGCTTGGCCACCGGCGGCGGCGTGGGACTGCTCTTGGCTGAGGCCTGAGGTACAGGAGTGGGCGTCGATATAGGAGTGGGAGGCGTGGCGGCGGCACTTCGCGGCTGCTGATTAGACGTTTTGGCTGTCGAGGATGCCTTCACCGAATCCTTGGTCTTGCGCTCGTTAATCTTCTTGTCGGCGGCGGCTGACAGTGTCTCATTGGCGTTGAGTTTCTGTGTGAGATTCACTGGCGTCGTGGAGGACTTGTCATAATCCAAGGCATCGCAGCAATCCTTGACCGCCTCCGCCTGCTCTAACTGCTCCTTGCGACTGGGTGGCGTAACCAGTACGGGTGTGGCCTTCAGAGACGGCCCCTTTGCCGACCAGGCACTCTCGCTCTTGCCCAGATCACCGCGCGTGTTCTTCGATGAAGAACTAAAGCTGGCACTCAGCTCCTTGTCATCCCTTGTGGGAGGCGGCGTTGTGGATTGCTGCGGGCGCAGACTATCATCGAAATCATCATCCAAGTCATCTTGGATCTCATCCGGATTGGATGAGCACTCGATGAGCCACTTCTGGATCTGCTCGTGGGTCATATTCACCTTTGCCTTGCGTCGCTCCTTGCTGGACAACTGGTCACCGAAATAACCCTCCGTCGGCACCACTGGCCCAAGCACAGGCTTGTGAATGGATCCGCACTTGCCCAGGGTGCACTTGGTGTTGTCTGGCCCCGAACTCTGGGCCAAGCTCACACTGGCAATCCCAAAGATCTTGCCGGATTCCTCCTTGCTGGGCATGAGGGTGGCCTGCGCCAGTATGCTTCCAATCTCGTCTTTCAGGGGATCGGAATTGGGAGCGGCAGCACCGCCACCTCCACTATTGCTGTGCGCTGGCGGAGGTGTGGCCGTGGCCGTGACTCCTCCAGCCACTACTGCTGCCGCCGCTTGCTGTGCCGCCGCCTGCTGTGCCGCTGCTGCTGATGTGGATGCCACGGCCATTGGTGCTGCATTCACGGTGGCCGCTATGCTAGTGCTCAGATTTAAGCTGGACGTCTGGATCATCACCTGACTGACCGGCGGCGATGGCGGCGGCGGAGCTAAAGGGCTCTTAGTGGCGGCGATGGACGACGGCGTGCCCACTGACGTTGTCGTGGTGACAGTTGTGCTTGACGTGGGCATAAACTTAACCGGCGAAGGGCTGGGAAAGCTGTTACTGGCCGAGGAACGCGGCGGCGGCAATGGACTCCGCTCGTATTTGGGCGTTAGAAAGTTCGGATTGATCTTGGGGCACTGATACGCCTCGATGGGTGGCGGATAGGTAGTTGGCGGCGTCTGATACTTCAGCGGGGAAGAGGATGTGGTGCCCTGCGAGGGAGTCTTACTCCCGGATGGTGCTCCGCCGCTGCCAAACTGATGCGTTGGCGTGGGAGGCGGACGCACATATCCGGAATGATAGTGAGGCGAGGCTTGCGGCAGGTAAGAGGAGGTCTTCTGGAAACCGCCTACCGTTCCGCTCCCACTGGCACTCCCTGGCAAAGCGTAGGTGGCGGGTACATTGAGGATCTTCGACGTGGGCACCGGCGGCTTCTTTTCCATGGCCTTCACCGGGGAATAGCTGGCGTGCATGCCCGGGAACATGCTGGGCATGGGGCCGCCCAGCGTGGGCGTGGCCTTTGCCGTCAGCGGCAGCATAGTCAGCTGGGTGGTGGGAGTGCTGGTCGTGGTCGGCGGAAGCAAAGGAGGAGTAGCAGCAGCAGAGAATACTGGAGCTGGAGCCGAGATGGTAGGCGATGGCGTGGCCACGAGCTTTGGGGGCTGCGGACTGAGCACCTTGGCCGGCGATGCTTCCTCCTTCTCCTTCACCAACGAGGTCGCCACCATCACGGATGGCACCTTTATGGCCAGCGGCTCGTCGTCCGAGTCACTGAAACTCTTCTCCAGCTTGCGCTTGGTTTCGTTCAGCTCCTCGTTGATGAGAAAGTCCTCCTCCTCGTCGGAGTCGACTTTCAAATGTTCGGACTTTGCTTTGGGCTTGGCCTGCTCGGATATTTTGGCCAGGGAGCCCTTCTTCACCAGCATGCCTTCGATGGGCGGCTTTGGGGGCGGTGGCGGTGCCGCTGCTCCGCCAGTTGCCTTGGCCTGCTTAGGCGGACGTCCACGTCGTGCTGGAGGCGGTGGCTTCTCCTCCTCGGCTTCTGGAGGGGAGGGGGTCTCGTACTTGGCAACTGGGGCTGGTGCACCTGCTGACGAATCCTTGGGACGGGGCGACGGCTTACGGTTGGATTTGCCTGCCGGAAGCACCGTCGTGGCCTCCGGCACGCTTAACTTTCCCGCCGCATTGCGCTTGATTTCGTTCTCCATCTTCTCCATCTCCTTGACATTGGGTATGTCTGGAAAGCTGCTCAGCGACAGGTCGTCCTCCTCGTCGTCGGCCAGCTGCAGTTTGTGGCCAATGATGCCCATGTAGATGGCAGCTGCCTCCTTCGTTTTGCGGGAAGGTCGCTGAGATCTCTGAGGCTCTGTCTCTGCGGAATCCTCCGAGGTTTTGCCTTTCGCTGATTTCCTAGAACCGCGGGCATTAGGTGCGGCCTTCTTGGACAGAGGGGGCGCCAAGTCCTGCTCGTCGGCTGGTGGATCCTCAGCTTTCTTTTTGCCTGCCTTGCCGCGCTTCCCTCCACTCGGCGGTTCCTCCACTTTGATCTCGGGAATAGGCTCCTTTTCCTTCTCCTTTTCTTTTTTTTCCTTTTCGAGCTCTTTCTCCCTTCTTTCCTTCTCCCTTTCCTTTTCCATCTCCAGCTTTTCCCTCTCCTTCTCCAGCTTTTCCTTTTCTAACTTTTTAGCAATCGCCTTACGATTCCTGGCCGCCGGAGCAGCTGCAGCAGCTGCTCCTCCCTTCTTGGGGCTCGCCCCCTTGCCGCCCTTTTTCAGCTTAATAGACTTTGCCAGCGGCTGTTCGTCATCCGAGCTGAAATCAAAGACATTCAAGCTCTTCTTGCCCTTGGCTCCTGCACCATGTTGACTGTCTCCGTTCTCCAGCTGCTGCTTGGCGTCTTTGGCATAAATACTAGAATTCGTCTTCTCCTTGGTGGCTTCCTTTGCCTTCTTGATGGGCTCTGGTTCGGGTTCCGACTTTTCTGGTGATTCGGGCTCTTCCTTGGGCGGCTCCGGGGTCGCAGTCTCCTCTTGATGCGGCGGAACCTTGACGGGCTCGAAAAAAGCCCGCTGTCTAGTCATGCGACCCGAGGATTCGGGTGAGGGTATAAAAATAGGCGATTCCCTTTGCCTAACACGCTTTACGGGCGCCTTGTCCTTCAGCGCTGTTTGTTGGGCTTCAGACGGCTCTGCTTGTTTCTTGCCGCCCGAGGGACGTCCTCGCCTGGCTTTCTCCTCTGTTTTTATAGGACTTTCTGCCTTTGCCTCGGCTTCACCGTTGCGGGAGGTGGCATCGTGGGCGGAGAAGAACTCGTCGTCATCATCATCGACTGCCTCGTGTCTTTTCTGATCCTCCTCCTCGTCCTCCTCCGATTCGTTATCATTTTCTATCACGGATTTACTCTCCTTAGTGATGGCACGATTCGAGCGCCGTTTATTATCGTTGGAGGTGGTGGCTGCTCCAGTTACAGCTGCTGTCCTCCCTCTTCCACCACGTCGGTTGCCATCGGTGACGATCTCCGCCCGCTTGCGTACAGCTCCTGGCAACACAGAGGGAGCAGGAGCTGGAGCTGGAGCAGTCGCTAGCGTTGGCGAAGGAACTGCAGGCTGTCTGACCGCAATGAGATTGTTTTTATCACTGACTGCTTTGTCTGCTGCCATTGAGGCGCTTTTCTCGGTGGACGCCGTCGTTTCCGCCTCCGCTGCTTTCTTGCCACCTGCTGATTTGGCAGGACGGCCGCGCTTCTTCTTGCCGCCCGCTCCCATGCCCGTCGTCTGTTGTCGACTATTGTTGGCGACCTTTTTGGCGTTGTTATTATTGTTGGCCTGACCGCCGACTGCGTTATTACCAGCCTCCTTGGCCGAATCCTTTGACTTGCCCTGATTAAGGTAGTCCAAGTGCGCCGGCAGCGCTGGAGTGCCGCGAAAGCAGAGAAAGGTGAGGAAATCCTGGGCCTTGGGACACTTGTTCGGCAGAATCTCGATCGGCGGCTGGGAGCTATCCACTCCCGAGGTGCTGGGCCCAGATCCAGTGCCAGATCCTGCTGCCGCTGCTGCACTATAAGCGGCAATACTTGACGAGCTGCTGGTTGGAGCACTCTGACCCTGGGCAAACTTGCGTTGAGCCTGCACCTTCGTTCTGCAAGGGTGGGGGTAAAATAAGAAAAAGGACAGTGTGAGTGAATTATAATTGGAAGAGACTCAACTTGATACAAATTAGAGAAGAGTCAATATTAATTTCAGCCCTCAATCAGGACAATAACAAAGCATTGAGTTATGTGTGCAATTACCCCGCGAACCGAGCATATACAGTGGTCTCTGGCTAAGCAGATTGGGATTAATAAAGCTCTTGCTATAAATTAATTGATTTTAGACCTTAACTTCAGCAACTGAGAATAAGCTTAAAAATCTGTATCTGAAACACATTACGAATTTAGCTAAATTAGCAAAGAGATTTGTGTCTAACGAATAGACCTCTGTTTCGTTTAAATAATGGGTAATGCTATTTGCTGAATTTTCTTCCGTCGATAAATTTATCAGTTTTAAGGGCAGGTTTTCATAAATAATAATACTAAGATATGAGTTTGATACTCTTATCTAAAATAATATTAAAATAGTTTAAAAATGTGCACATATTTTTATAACATTTTAATATTATTTTTATGTTCATATTTATTTATATTAATATTACAAGAATTATACAAATATTAATCCTAAACTTGAACTTTAATTATACTTCGTCATTAACTTTAAAAGCTTATTTGTCGCAAAGGTCGTTAGAAAAATCGTATTTAAAAGAATCTTGAAAATTTTATAATTATTTTAAAGGTAAATTAATACTTATTTTCAAATAAACAGTAAAAAGGCTTTTAAAATAATCAAATTTTTTATTTAGTTAATATTATTAAAGTCGGAAAATTCTTTTAATATTCATTCTCCTGCTGATAAAATTAATTAGAATTCAACAGACGCTGTTCAGTGTTCCCTTTTGGGTTATTTATGGCCAGACAGACGCTCCTAATTAACTGTGTCGAATATTCAGCTTAGTGACTAACCACTGTACATACATTTTCCACACATATTCCACCTGAGTTAAGTGGGGGAAAGACTCCCCGCTGCCACGACCCCTATCCCCACCGTGAGGCTGATGCGAAACACCCCCTTTGAGCGCGTTTCAAGCGAAGGGCACTGCGATGGAAACAACAACGCCACGCTCTCTGTAGCTTATACAATTGCGTCCAGCTCCCCCACCTCTCCAGCAATTACTCCCCCCACCCACACACACACACAAACAAACACACTTAGTGCTCCGTTACTTGACGCTGCGACGTCATCTGCCACACACTCACACGTATGTCACTTAAAGGCGAACCTATGGATTACTCCATGGCACTGGCACTCTCACCTCTTGGGCATTTCGGGTGACGACTCAATGGCCGGAGTCGCCGTTCCGGCCGCCGTTGGAGTGGCCACCGCTGGCGCAGGTGGTGGCGGCGGGGGCGGTGGGGTCTCCGTCTCCTTTCGGCGACGCTTGTTGTCTTTGGAGACAACCATTTTGTGTTGCGAATTTTTCGCGCCTCTTTCTCGCGCGCTCTCTCGGACTTTGAATAAATTTGGATGCAAGTGCGGATGCGGCAGAGCCGATATCCTTATTCTATATTTCACGGCTGCTGATCCGTATCTCCGCCGTACTCCCCGTATTATGTACGGATGGGATTTGCATATATATATATATATGTATATCTACAACAAACACGGATTTTGTTGCTGCCTCTGCTGCAGCAGGCAATTTTCGTATTTTCGCTTCATCTTTTCGCAACTTTAAGGGGCGGGGCGCTGGCGAAATATTCACTAAAATGCGTTTTATTGTCTCGATGGTGCGTTGCACTCTCCACGTTCACATTTCACACACGGCAGTTGTTGCAAATTTCATTTTCTTTCGCGAGATTTGCTTGCACATATTTTTTTTCGTCTGCTTCTTCTTCCACAGCTTTGTGTCATGGCGGACGGCAGCGTTGCCGGACCGCGGCCAGCTGTTAAGCCAGCCCTGGCGCGAATTTAGCCATTTGCAGCATCTGGCAGCACTCTTGAAAAATCGGTATCGATTGTGCTTTGATGTTTTGTGTGAGTTGACAAAAAATTTGGCAGAGCTAAAAAAGCTTGTGGTTAAATCTACTCTAGCAAGAAGGAAATAAACCAACCAAAAGCAAAATGGGCGACGGTGCTGGAAATTGGTGTCTCATCGAGTCCGATCCGGGCGTGTTCACGGAGCTTATTCGCGAATTTGGTAAGTAATCGCGCGCTTTCAAAAGCGACGCCGGCAAGAAATGCATTGTAATTAAAACCTGCATTCTCTCTGCGGTCAGGCTGTGATGGCGCCCAGGTGGAGGAGATTTGGAGTTTGGACAGCGAGTCATTCAAGAATTTGGAGCCGATCCACGGCCTGATCTTCCTGTTCAAGTGGGTGCAGGAGGACGAGCCCGCCGGCAAGGTGGTCCTGGACCGCGAAAACATCTTCTTTGCAAAGCAGGTGATCAACAATGCCTGCGCCACGCAAGCTATCTTGAGTCTGCTGATGAACCTGGAGCACGAGGACATCAAGCTGGGCGAGACGCTGACCAACTTCAAGGAGTTCTGCCAGTGCTTCGATCCGTACAACAAGGGCCTTACGCTGAGCAATGCCAGCCAGATCCGAACCGTGCACAACTCCTTCGCCCGCCAGACGCTCTTCGAGCTGGACATGAAGAACCAGAACAAGGACGAGGATGTCTACCACTTTGTCGGCTACATGCCCATCGCCGGTCGTCTCTACGAGTTGGACGGCTTGCGCGAAGGTCCCATAGATCTGGGCGAGATCCGGCCAGAGCAGAACTGGATCGATGTGGTGCGCCCGATTATTGAGAAGCGCATGCAGCGTTATAGCGACGGTGAGATACATTTCAACCTGATGGCACTCATCTCGGACAGACAGCGCATTTACGAGCAGCAGATCGACAAGCTACTCAATCCGGCTCCCAATGCCATGGACACTGAGGAGGATCGCCAGACGGAGATCAGCAGTCTGCGCACCTACATCCAGTACGAGATCCAGAAGAAGAAGCGCTACAAGGTGGAGAACGTGCGGCGCAAGCACAACTACTTGCCGTTCATCGTTGAGCTGCTGAAAATGCTGGGAGAAACTGGGCAGCTTATGCCCATCTACGAGAAGGCCAAGCAGCGGGCGCTGGACCGCGAACAGGCGCAGCGCAAGAAGGAGTCCAACTAGGAGAAGAGCAGCATTTACAGTATCCCCATCTGAGGTTGGCGAGCAAAGCCTGATCATAGATTGACTCGAGGAGCGAGAAACTAGAAGCAATCGGCCATTGCTGGTGACTAGTTAGGTGCCCACTGCCTTGTACTGTACTTTAGTTTTTTATACACTCTCCCCGCTCTCTCTCTGCTCCAGTTAATTCGTACACTAATCTGCGTGTTAAGCTAAATATATATGTAAAATGGTGCCACAGAAATCGCCAAGCATTTCAAATTCATTCAGAAAATTTATCTAAAAGCATGCAATGAAATATTTTAAAAATTTCTTGTCATACTTTTGGACCGCATTTAAAGTGAATTCAAATACCCAGGGATCTCTGTGGCTGCCCTGATAATTAAATACCTTTATAGTGAAAAATTTAAATATAAAAAAGCAAATAAAAACCGGCAACCGTTTTGCTGTAACGTAAAGGAAACGAAACGAATGGAGTGGTTTGCTCGTATAGAATATATTTTTGGTATATATATCATTTACAATTGCTATGTTTGCTTTTGGTATTCTGCCTTTGATTTGCGTATAATCCACTTTGAATTTGATGCTGCTTCTTGTTGTATATAATATGTTGTTGTTGTATATTGTATATAGGAATATTTAGTTTTGTTAACCGCCCCCGCCAGTTCTATGCTAAAAATTTGTCTCCACTTACGAACTATAGACTCTACTAGTTATATACTTTTTTTTAGGGAACTTTCATTGGGAGGTCGTTTTTGATTTGGTATTTCTTTTCCTTCATCTTACATCTAGAGGCTAATCCAGCTAATGCGGTCTGGGGGACATGGTATACGGGGGTCATATGGCTGGAAACCGAAGCTATATAGGTTATATTTTAGTTCTGGCCAAGATTTTGGCCATGTGGAAGTGTGTGTGTGCAGCACCCTATGCGCTATGGCAACTACAGAAATATATATATATATATGTATTTATCAGGCGACCCACAGAACTGCCTTTGGATTTGGAAATGTGGGATATACAAATATTTCTTTGCAAACTGCGGGGCATTGCTTTTCAAAACCATAGCCATTCCTGTGGAACTCCTGTACCGTGTATATAATATACTCGTATATATGTATATTGTATATGGTTATTCTGGGCTTAATCTAATCCTTTCTCTCCTGTCTGCCTGCCGGCTTTTGCGTGTGTTAATTTCTGGGTTGGCTTAATTGAATTTCATTCGATTAAAGTTTAATTTTGTTAACATTTAGGCTAATTTTACTAGTGTCTCCTGGTATTACGTTCTGCCGCTTTAATTTAGCACTTAGTTTTCAATGGTTTCTCGCTTAACAATTCTTTTTTTGTTTTTCATTATTTTGAAGACACAACAGTTACTGGTCCAGTTCCAGGAAGAAGTATGTATGTATATGTATATGTGTGCGATCTGATCATCTATTGCGGATTCCAGGATACAAGCCCTTGCTGCGGCCACTATTTTACCGAGGTCCTGCGGCAGCGGCGTAACTGTACTGCAAGCCCGTGTGCGTCAATTCGTTGCATACTTCGCTGCGCGTCACCGCATTTAAGGCGGCGAAGGCGTGATGAGGGCGTGGCGTGGCCAGGTGTGCTTGTGGATTATGCTGGGCCTGTGATGCCTCATAGGCGGTTAGGTCGATGCTGGGAGCTGAAAGAGATGAGGGGTATTAGCTTGTATAGATTACTATCTATCAATCCATATCCTTACCAGCTGCATGCATGCGATTGTATAAATTTTTGCGTTTCTTCTTCAACAGAGTATCCAGGTTATAGCCCTCCATGCTAGCTCTGTAAAGAAAAGCCATAAATATACCAATATTTTGGGCCCATCCCTCGGCATAACTCACTTCTCGGGCCTGCCGTTGCCCAGCAGCTCCTTGAAAGCAACGTAGATCTTGTTTAGCGTCAGATTGGATAGCCCCTGGCCCAGATATCGTACAAATTTAAGTTGTTCACATTTGGATAAAGCGCTCTCGTGGAAGTCCAAAAAGGGTCGATGATCGGATATCTGATATTCCTGTTTCGGTAATGTTAACAAATAAAGAGAAATAAGGAATAGAAGAGTAGAAAATATATTAGAATCGCTCGAGTCCTGAGACTGGGGCAAGAGTCTTGTTCAATGATCTTTGGTTTGAATAATGAGGATGCAATTTTGAATAGTCAATGGATGCCAATTTGTCTTCTCTCGATCGCCAATTGGGTTGTGGCCAAAGAACAAAGCTCCGCAAGGCTACAGTGGGTCGTGATCCTGCTCCACGTCTTATTTTTCTGCTCCTTCGATTCACTTTTGCTCACATTGCAAAACTTGATGAAGTTTTCGATGAGTATGTACTTTTCATAATTGCTCAGACATTGCTGGCTACTACTCTGTATACCGAACTGTTTCAATAGCTCCTGCTTCTTGGGCGGCAGGCGGCTAATGTGTGTGCAAACCCCGTCCTCGATCCGGTGCGTCTCGTGCACGTCAAAGTTCTCGTAGATGATCATCTGCTCCAGGGATCGCGGCGGTGGTCCCAGTGCCGGCATTGGCAGCGGCGGTGGCAGCAACGGCGCAGGTGCCCCACAGCCGTACCGCGGATCCATGGTCGCCATCTGATGTTGTTGATGCGGATGCTGATGTGGATGCGGATGTTGCTGCTGCTGTGCCGGCGGAGCCGTTACATAGGCTGGCGGATTGATTCCAGGCACGACGTTGCTGCTGCTGGCAATGCCGGCCCCGCTGCTGCTGCTGTTGCTATTGCTCGTGTTGCTGTTGCTGCTGCTACTGCTGCTGTTGCCACCACTGGAGGCGAACTCCAGGGAGCCATCGTTGGCGGCGGCCATGTTCTTGAGGTCTACAAGAGAGAATGGTAATGCCAGGAGGATACTCAGCAAGCTGCCATATATACTCCAAGGATCTTTGCAAAATCGCCTTTTAAATTATATTTGATTTGAGTTTGGAAAACTTTAAACTTTAAATAAATGCCTAAAATAAACATAAAATATATATAATAACTGAGGGCCTATTTAAAAGATTGTCATATATAATAACCTACGTTTAAATAAAATAATATTAATTTATATTTTAAAAACTTCACTAATTACCATGCAATTTTCATTTCATTTTAAATAATGCAGTAAAGTTTATTGACATTGTTAAAAAAGCTTAAAAACAAAGGCGATTTTTTTAATAAAGTATGCACTGCATTATTCCCTGTAATCCTTGGCTCTGACTACTCCACGGCTTGCGTATAACCAACCAATCACAAGGTGAGGAAAGAGTTATTACCAATCATTGCAATATGGCAATTGCTTCTTTGAATTTGAAAACCTAACCCCAGGAGAAGGGAGCGTGCGTTTTTCTCCATTAATTAATTGAACTTGAACTGAGCGCAAATGCAGAGGCACGACGACGCAGGCAATAAAAAATCTCAAATCGATTCGATTTTCTCTCAATCTAGTTTTTTTTTTGTATATATTTTCTGGGTTCGCAAACAATTTCCATATATATCGTATGTTGTGTGTGTTTTTAGTTAGGAGTGGTTTTACATATAACATACATTTCATTTTGTTCTTGGCTTACTAAAATATATATTTATATATATATTTATTATATTATTACCATAATATTAAATAGCATTTAGTATGATTTTCTATACTCGTGAGTGTGTGTAAAAGTGTGATGTGTGAGGTTGTGTATTTTGTGAGTGTGTGTTGTGTAAAATGTAATAATCTCTTTTCAAGGAATAACATTGCATAGTTTGGGGGTTTCAATAATGATCGATCGTTGTCCAACAATTTGTGATATTGTCGTCCAAACGTTATACAAAAAATTTGCATATAGTTTTATAAAAATTTGGCAAAAAGCTTGTTTTGTGTAAAATTAGTCTAAAATAAACGAAACGTTTACTAAAACGAGGAGGAGTACACATAAAAATAGTATATGACGATGCACATCAACGGGACAAACTAATCTAGGACACAGGATGGGTAGGAGGACGTTGGGGTGCGGCCGAATCCAGAATCCTTCATCCCGAATCCTTGCCAACAGCCTACGCGAGGAGAAGGAGTGTCAACAGGTGGTGCCGCCGCCTCCGCCGTTATCCTTGGCGCCACGCCGACCCCAATTTCACATGGTTCCTCCTCCGCCGGCGCCGCCGCCTCCACTGGGTCCGGCTGCAGCACCACCTGATGCTGCTGATGCTGCTCCTCCTCCTCCTGCCTGCTGCTGTGGCAGCGGTGGCGCTGCTCCTGGATAACCCATGGCCGCCATATGCTGGACATGCGCGTGCGGATGTGGATGGGGCGAGTGCGGATAATAGTGCGGATGATGCTGCTGCTGGGGATGCTGCTGCTGATGCGGATGCCCGTGGGCCGAGGCATAGGCAGCAAAGTGATGGGCATGCGGATGACCATGGTGTTGCGGCGCCTGATGGTGTGGATGGTGCGGGGGATAATGGTGCGGATGAGGCGGCAGCTGGGGATGTTGCTGCTGTGGCGCCATCGCTGGACTGCGGGTGGGCGTGCCCGGTTGCATGTGGTGTGGATGAGGATGGGGATGCGTGTGCGAATGTGGAAGCGAATGCGGATGTGAAAGCTGGGCATGCGGATGTGGATGAGGATGCGGGTGCGTGTGTGGATGTTGCAGCATATGCTGTTGGTGTTGCTGCTGCTGTTGTTGTTGCAGGTGCTGCTGCTGTGGCGTTGTTGGAGTTACAGCTCGTGCTGCTCCTGTTCCTCCTACTCCTCCTCCTCCCTGCATCGTGGGCGTGGCAGGCCTTGTGCGTGGCGTCGCCTGTGTGGGCGTGACGGCTCCTGCTCCCGCTCCTAGGGCTCCTGCTCCTCCAGCTGTGGCTGCTTTTGGTGTGGCAGGTGAATTGGGGGCCAGCAGCTCCTGCTCGGATTGCTGCTGCTGCTGTTGTTGAGGTGTCTGTTTGACCGGTGTAGATGGTGTTGTTGTTGTTGTTGTGGTGTTGTTGGTCTTGTTACTGGTGTTGTTCGTGGTGATGTTGTTGCTGTTGCTGTTGGCATTGTCGCCTATAGTGATTGAAAGCGTATGCGTGGAAAAAGAAGAAGAAAGAGGAAACAAACAAACAAATTGAAGTCAAAAATTAAAATTGTTTTTTTTCGTTTGGGTTTTTGTTTGGTGGATTATTTTGACAAAAATTTCGCAAAAATAGGCAGGCCAGATTGTAGTTTTCTTTTCGATATTTTCGCTTCTTAAAACACAACCAAAAAGAACACAAAGTGCACGAAACATATAGAAATAGAAATGAGAAGTGCAAAAATGGCAAGAAGAAATAATAAAAATGAATGTAAGCACTTCTTCTGGTTTCGAGTGTATATATTTTTAAAATTTAGCACATTCGCCTCTCTTTTTCTCTCTTTTTTTTTTTTTTTATTAATTTTCCTCAGCCCGAATACATTCTTTCGGTTTGATGACGACAACGACGAAAACGATGCCTGCTGCTGCTGTTGCTGCTGCATTTGCACTACACGGGATTCGGTGGGACTGGGGCGGCGGATTAGGGGGTCGGGGTCTATCTCTATACCTAATACCTATACCTATATTTAGATATAGATTCTCACTTACCAGCTGTTGTGTTGGCCAGGAAGCGCTTGGTTTTGTCGAGTATATAAGGCAGATTGTAGCCGTCCTTCGTGTAGCTGCAAGAAACAGGACATTCATCAATTTAAAGTAGAAGCATGCTTTTAGGAGCAGCAGCATATTGAATTATCCGGAACGGGCGACCGGGTAGCCGTGTGCCCGTGTGGAGTTACTCACATTTCTGTGCGTTTGGTGCAAAACAGATTCTTAAAATTGCTATAAATGCAGAAGAGCGTGAACGTCGGCAGGCCCTGTCCCAGATATCGAGCGAACTTGATCTGTTCGGGTTTGTTTAGGCCGCATTGGTTCAGCGACAGCCACGGCCTATGATCCTTGATATCATATTCCTGTGGGAGGGAGAATATATATAAGAAATTAGAAAGGAAAGTAATGTCTAACTTTTGTTACTTAGAAATTAACTTTAAGTTACAAGGTAAAGGTCTTGTCCAAAGAAAATCAACTTAAGTTTGAATAATTTTGTATGGTTTCAGCGCAATGTGTCACTGAATTCGTACTTGAGAATTTAAGGCACAGGATTTTAGTGTTAAATTTATTGTCTCATTGCGTATATTTCCTGTTGATTAATTATTATACATTATTTACGTTATATCTATTATTAATTCAAAATTTTACCAAGGTTTTTTCCGAAACTCGTGGTTTACTTCTAATTAGATTGTTAAAATAAATAAAAAATTCAATTAGAAATCAGACGCCAGTTGGAAAATTAATTTTCCAGACATACCGGTTCTACTGGTTACCCCACATCCGCAACCATATCTAATGCAACGCTAACCACCCTTCCATTAGTTTTGAAATAACTTACACCTTTGGTGTTGAGGAGGAACCCAACCCCCTTTATGCCACTTTTTAGCATAATTTCCTCTACTTTTAGGCTGTTTTCCACGTTACTCCTGTGCATGTGTATTCATTGACGTCAAATTCTATGACTGCACATATGTATTTGACGTTACATAATGTACTACGACGAGTATATATGTATACATATATAAATATATGTGGGATGGCGAAAACCCCACAGACACATGCGAGGCGAAAACTTTGCCCACTACTAATCAAAACTTATAATTCGTGTACAACGCAAAAGTTTAAAACGAAAATTTTACACAAAAGCCAAAAACTTGCAAAAGGACGTTGGGCTGAGTGGGTAAAACGGGGGGGCTGTGGGGTAGCGGGGTTCGGGGAAATGGTTCCTGAATAACATGCCAAAGCTAAAGCTCCACACACACACACATCCGGCAACCAGGACCCACACCCTTACAATGTATATTTTATAGTGTAAAAATATAGAATAGGGCGCAGCGCAAAAAGGAAGCAGAAAAGGCAGCAAAGCAAACCCAAATAGAAAAGCAAACAACATTTTCAATGAAGCCATTTTCCCCCAAAGAGGGGTGGCTTTGGTGGATGGGGTTCGGGGGCTGGGTATTTGCAAGGACCCCCGAAAGGGTTGTGTGTGCGCTTGTGTCAGTGTCTGTGCCGATGCCTGTGTGTGCTTTCCTAGCCTTAGTAGGCGCAGGCAGCGGCTTAATGGCCGCCTCTGTGTGTGTGTGTGTGCGAGTGTGAGTCTTCGTTCGTCGTCGGCTTTGGTCCTTTGCTCGTCGGAACTTATCAACATCCTCATAATCAGTGCGCCAGTGGTTGCCACCACCCGTCACCCCGTCTACCCAACACCCACCACCATTTGCTCTTCTCGCTCTTGCTCTGCCCCCATGTGTGGAAGGAAGCGCTTCTGGGGATTCGTACATACATTTCGGGTTTTGATTATGTTAAAAATCAATAGAGCAAAAAGGAGTGACGAGACATCTTCTCCTTTTTTGGTGGCGGGCCGAGAACTTTAAACTCCTGCCGGAGGGTAAAGGATGATAAGAGTGGCACATCACATTCTCCATCTCCTTCTGGCAGCGTGATGACAGGCGAGCGACACCTGGCCACTTCTCCAGGTGTCTCATTAACAGCCAACTATGCGGGAGAAGGAGTTTGGGCATCCTGTGGTGAGCTCTGCTGTGTTATGAGGGACAGCGCACCGTCGCAATGTTGCTGCTGTCAAGCCGGCAGACTGAGTGCTGCCCCACTCATAACCACTGCACGCCCATGGCCACTCAACTGTTTCACAGTCAAAAAGCGAGAAAATAAAATAACAAAACAATGAAAGGATGAATATGCCAACCGGCAGATACTCTCTACTATTACAAAAAAGAAAATTCCGATGATAACTTCTCTCCCGAACAGCCTAACACCTGGAAGCACCAGCGTTATTGGGCTTTTCATACGAAAAAAGGATAAGTCTTGTTAAATGTACCCAAGTGGACGCAGTGTTAACGACCTCGTAAGTAGATGTGATCTAGAGTATTTGCAAAAGAAAGTGTTGATACGAAACTTTTGAATTTTTTATTGCCTACTTTTTAGGGCTAATGCAAGGACAACGATAGTAGTATGCAGCAAATTCCTCGAAGACGAGCAGTACTATTTTTGTAAGGCAAGTCATACTTTTCATGATACCCGATATATCTAAATACCATAGAGATAGTTTTGGAATGGAGAACAAAAAATAAGCGTACTACCAGGAAGAGAAGAATGAAAGCAAATGGCAATGTGTTGCGGTATTTTGTTGTTGCTTTCGTTGCTGTTTTCCGTTTCTGTTTTCGTTACGTCTCCTTCTGTTTGCAGTTTGTTTTTTCTGTTTCTGTTTCGGTTTCTGTTTCTCCATTGTTTTTTGCTTTTTACAAACTTATTGGCAGACATGGTTTGTGTTTGTGCGTGACGCAGTGTACATGTGTGTGTGGGTGCTCCCCGTCAGTGTGGTGTTTGGGTGTTTGCTTGCTTGTGTGTGTGCGTGTGTGGCGGGATTGCGGTTGTTGTCTGTGGTGTGATGCGGTTTGTTGTTGTTTGTATTGAGAGACAAGTGTGAATTGTTTTCCTTTCAGTGCGGTGTTTTTGTTTTCGTTGTCGTTGTTGTGGGTGTTGCTTGTGCGTGCTGGGAAGCAGCAACAACCACAGGAGCGGCATGTTTCGTCTGTTGCTGCCATGATTTTTTGATTCCTTTTTTTGTCGAGGGTGTGCGTGTGTGCATTAAGTGCTTGTGCAAGTTGGGGGAAAATTTTCACACTTTCACTCTCCTTCAATGCGTGTGTGCCGTTGTTCTGGCCGTTTAACAGGTTTTTCCCCTTTTAATGGGTGTGCGTGGTGTGCCTTAAAGGGTTAAGGGTCTCATTCGACGCCCTTTTTTCCACCTCAGCTTTCATTAGGCAACTAATTACGGGGTTTTCTAATTAAGGTAACCTGTTCTAAATGCGCTCTAAATTCAAAAAACAAGCACTAATTTTATGTGTGTGTTTGTCCCCAAAAGCGGCGACAAAACGTTGCACAAAACCTAAATATTTAATGTGTGTGCGTTACAAATATACATACGGAGCCCTCTATACATACATTACATATGTACATATGTATATCCTGTATATAGTCGTCATATGCGCCATGTACAGTTATATCGGTATGTGGCCCGCATACATATGTATAATTTAAAATTATAATCAATGCCCCATATGTGCGCCTCCCTTCATATGCGAGTTTGTGTCTGTGCGCGTAAATTGTGCGAAGCCGAGACATTGTACCTGCCCATGGCCCACCCCCTATTCGGCCCTCCCTCTTCCCTTTCCACTACCACTAAGCTGTCCTTTACACACACACAAAACACACAGACGCTCGCCCAAAGTTGGGCAAACTGGAATGCATTTGTGTGGGTGAGCCGACTGCATGCGCACTTAGTAGCCTTCAACGTTTGCCGCTGGGGGCCACACACTCACAGTCTCAACTACAGTGGAACTTCTGAAAGTTCTACGATTTAAGTAGCTAAGTACAATAGCTAAGATTAAGGACTACACTTCCAGAGGCTTACAAACCCGCGCACTGAGGATTAGGATAAACAAAACATTTACATGCCGATGTCGGTAACACGCTTTCAATGTCAATTTTTCATTCTTTCAAGCTTTTATTTCAGTGTAAGCTCCTGGTAGTACAATCACTTTTCTTTAGGTTGGTAATCTAATGTCAATATTTCTACTACATTACATATGTATGTAGCTCTGTAATATCAAAAAGTGTATTTAAACAAAAAAGGTCTATTTGCTTGTAAAAATGTAAGCCCCTCTATTAATTTTTGGAAAGTCTGTACGAAATTGAAAAATATTTGAAGAACTGTAAACGTCTGGGTTTTTCGTTGGCTCCAACGTCCAAGATAAAGTTTGACTTAGGCATTTGAGACTGTACTAAGCGCTCGCTCCGATAGAGACATGTATAAAATGTGTTGATAAAATACAGAGACACACACATATTCGTACGTGCAGCGAAAGCGAGAGAGTCGGGCAAAGGAAAAGGACATGCCCAAGCAGCTAACGGACAGTCCACTCTCCCCTTTCCCCATCATGCCGCTCCCTTGGCAAGTAACTTGATGATTGTATGTATGAGAGTCTAAGGAGTGGAAGCCAAAGAAGAATTCAAGGGAGCAGCGGAAGGACGAGGAAGGAAAGAAGGCGGAGGCGGTGGCATACGAGAAGGAAGAGGGTAGGAGGAAGTGGGAGGGCAACATACAATTACTCAATAGCAACCGCCTCTGCCTTGAGCTTTTTTGGGGGTTGCCCACACCCACATTTATAGCCTTACACTCATACACATAAACATTGGCATAACTACACACACACACACTTTGGTAGTTTCGAGCAGGAGAAATCAGCCTTCAAGTAAGTTTTGAGCGGAGGGAGGATGACTGGGAGAGGGAGCCCGGAGAGAGCTACCGTTAGAGAGAGCGCAACAATTTTGAGTTAGGGACCAAGGTAGAAGCAGAGAGCGTCTTAGAACTAAAATGTTGTAATAGAGGGGGGTAGGGTTACCCGACCCGCTTCTTCTACTTCAGCTTCCTCTCTCTTTATCCTCCTTCGTAATTTTGCGCGCTGTTTTTGTTGCTTTTGTTGTATTATGCCATCAATGCCATTTTGTACATAGTTTGGTGAATGTGTGGGTGCTTTTGTAGAGTGAAGGAAGGAGAAGCAAGGGGGGGCGAAGCCAACAAATCTAGATGTGACTCTCTGTCTGTGGGTGGGAATGCTGTGTGTTTGTGTGTGATAAAGCGGAGCTTAATGAGCGTGGTGAGTGTTTGGGGTTGACTTGCCATAGTGTTGAAAAGGGCGCCAAATGTGTATGTGTGTATGTTCCAGGAGCGGGTGGTGGTGGGGCTTAACCCCCATGTATAGGTGTTTAGAACGAACACACATTCACACACACATACAGTAAGCACACATGATTACAGTTGTATGCTGAATTTGTGGTTGGCTGCAGTCAGCGCCGACGGCGACTGCGACGCCGGCGTCACTGCTCCTGTTATTACAATTTATAATGACATTTGTGTGAGTAGGGGGTCCGAACGGAATCCTGTGAATTCGTATGTATATGTATGGGTGAGATATTGGATATAGGATATAGGATATAGATAGGGTGCATGTTTATATTATGAATATCTAAATTGGTATGTACTTTATATATATTTATACAGGCGCTTGGACCGCAGAAAATATCAATATCTGTAATTTCAAAACAGATTCGAAGGCTTACTTATACTCCAACACTTTCCATTGATTTTAAATCTACTAAAAATGTTTATCTACAACCTTTGTTTTATTATTTAAACGGATTTAAAATAAATCTTTGGTCAATTGCTAATTGCCACAGAAGTGCGTTGATTAAGTATACTTTTTTATGCTTTTATTATATTCTGCAAATTTATTTAGAAACCTATAAACAAAGAATTTACTATAAAGAGATCAAATACTAATCGTGAGGGTACGAAACAAGAGATTTCTGAATTCATCGAAATACGTGATTTTTTTTATGTATTATATAGTTTTATGTACATACAGGCAAACCATTGCCTTATAAATGCTCTATACGATAAGAATGTTAATATTCAACATTAATTTATACCCCACGTGTTCACCTAGATATGAACTAGTATTAGCTTGATAAGAGAAATGATAAATTGACCTTAATTCAAGGCGTGCATTTAGTTTAGTTTTATCAGCTCTTGTCATTATACTATTTAATTGACCCCCATTCCATTTGAATTTACTTTCTGTTCTCATCTAATATAGATTGCTTACAAAAATGGGGGGGAAAACATGAATAAATTAATTTCTTGCTCAACGATTATGAGGTACCCTTTAAGCAAGACTTTGGGGGTATCATTAGGGCTACATAGGTTATTAGTAATTCTATTCCCCATATTAATCTAAATTTTTAATCATCTGACATTATGTACATACCTGAAATCTGTAAGGTAATTCCCATAGTAATTCACTTCCAAGCGGAAATACTACCCCTTTGACCAACCCTAATTAGACCCCACACATTTCAACCCTTCCCCAACCTATTCCACAGACCATCATCAAAATAAATACGTAATGTGTACATATGTGCAAATATTTAAATTACATATGGAAATGGGCAGTGAGCGAGAGCGGTGAAATTTTTGCACACTCTCTTGCTATAAAGGGAAATTCGACTCGCTAAATACCCAGTCCCACACCCTTTGGGGCTCCGGGAAGGTTTTGTGCTAACTTACCTCGCAGAATTTGATAAAGTTCTCCACCACAATCGATTTATCCGTTAGCGTCATCTGGCCAGTGAACCGAACGCCCAGCTGCTTTAGCGTGTCCTTCTTTTTTGAGGGAAGCTTGTTCATGTGCTGGAAGATCCCTTCTTCAACCTTGTGCGATGGATGAACCTCGAAGTTCTCCTTGATCACGAAGGTACCCAAAAGCTTTGGCGCATGCGAAGACGAGGATGCCGTCGAGGATGAACAACTGGCACCGGTTAGCAGGCCTCCAAATTCCCCCGCACTCCCGCAGGCCGCTCCCTCCGAGGAAGTGTTTGAATTGGAGGCATTCAGGTGCGAGTTGGGAAACGCGAGCATCTCTAGAGAAGACTCATTTGAGTTGGAGGATCCATTCGACGCCATGTGCTGCAGATCAAAAATAGTCTGCTTCGAGTCGTGGTCGAAGACGTCCAAGGCCGAAGTGCTGGTATCCACCAGACTGTTGGAAGCCCGCGAAACGGAAGACAACAAGGCGGCCACCTTGCGGGAGGCTGATCTCGATTTCTGCGGTGTACTCGTGTCCAGATCGATCAGTCCACCGGCCACCGGCGACTGGGCGGGCGGTGGTGGCGTGCTGCCGGGTAGCATCGACTTCCCTTTCTCCGGGCAGCCGACAGCACCCTCGCTAACCGAACTGGGACTGGGGCTGGGCGTAAAGTCTGTCGAATGGCGTAGGTATTTGATAAACTCGAAGGATCCATCAAAATGCTGTGGCACCGAAGCTGCTGCAGCTGCCCCCACGGCTGCAACTCCGGAGGCATGGCCGTTGGGCGTGGCCACAGCCGTGGGCCATCGATTGCTGGGGAGCAGGGGGGTTGCCGTTATTGATCCTCCGGCACCTCCTGCGCCACCAGTAGAAACGGAAGATCCTGTGGGTGTTGCTACCGACGTCGGCGCCGCCGCGACGCTGGTATCGGCTATAACGGTGCTACCTGAGCTGGATGCAGCACTGCCCGCGCAGGTTTCCCGCTGCGACGTTAACGCTGCTGCTGCTGTTGCCTGTGTCGCTGCTGCTGATTCGTAAAAGTCTGTTGCGCTGCCGCCATTGGTTAGGTGTGAGTGTGTGGAATACTGTTGTTGTTGTAGCTGCTGCAATTGTTGTTGCTGCTGGTGCTGCTGCTGCGGCGTTGCGCCTGCGCAGCCAAACACTTGAAATTCCTCGAAATTCGAGCATTTGAGCTCGCCATTGCTCAAGTACTTGGAAAACTCTGAAGGATCGTTGAGCGAATTGAGAAAAAAGGAGCTAAAGTTGCTCGATATGCAGGACATTTTTCAGATTTCGGTTGTTAATACTGTGGTTTTTAAAGCTTACAAAATGGCACATGCGATTTCGAAATATATATATATATTTTCTCTCACTTCTCTCTTTTTCTCTCTCTCTTGACTTTTATTTATTTTTTAGTTAGTTTTTCTTGTTTTTCTGCTGCTGGTGCTGCTGTTGCTGCTCTTGCGGTTCATATTTTATTACAATTTTCCACACACTGGGGGCACATGTGTGTGTGGGCCTCTCCCGCCGTACATTTGTGTGTGTGTATGTATAAATTTTTCTTATTATAGCAAAGTGTAATTTATTATTCTTATTGCTCGCTCGCGCACTGCCTTTCTCGCTCCCTTTCGCTCCTTTGAAAAGGCCTTTTCCCCGTATGTGGTCGCACTAATACACATGGAGCGAGACTCACGCACATACGCCAATACCAATGCACATAAGCGGGCCCTGGAAATAGGCGCTTTTTCGAAACTGGTCTGGGTCTTGTCTCTTCGTTTTGCCTATTTTATTATTATTATTATTACTTGGCCTTTTTGCACTATTTTCACTTCCTTTTCGGCTTTACGTTCGCGCCCACTTACACACAGACAGTAATAAGACCGACGACAGACAATCACTAACACACGGACACAGCGAGGCGCGGTCGGCAGCGGCGTTGCTTTTTCCCGTCTTCCTCTGCTTTATATTTCGTTTTTCTTGCTCGCCTTTGCTTTACTTTCAAAACAAATGCCGCTACTGCTTCCATACGGAAAAACGGAAAATCTTATCGTTGTTGTTGTTACTGCTGCAGAGTGTTTTCGCCGCCGCTCCGAAACACGACATTGCCGTTACACACACGAAAGCAAAATGAGCGAAAAACGTTCATGCACGTCTAGCCTTGTCGTGAGTTCCGCTCCCTCTCTCTCTTTCCTCCTCTCTCTGCGTTTATGCGGGGCTTTATTCTTTCAGTAATTTGTTGAAATGCTGCCGTTAAAGGCAAGTGCAATGTCATGAATTTAAAATACGTCAATTGCTTATGAAAAAATCAGCATTTTATTAAATGATGACGCTAGCACCTTATATTTGTATCGCAAAAATATGGGACTTAAATTCACGTACTCTGATTTCGTCAAATTCAACGCATAACTCGGTATATCTCTCTCTCGTGTGTCGGCTTCGTGCGCTCTCTCGGGTCTGCGAGTGTGTGAGTGTAATCAGTTGTAGGTGTTGTTGGTATTGTAGTTGTTGCTGTTGCGCTAGGAAACGTGTATTTCTTCCTGCGCCATGCTATAACCCTTTCCATATAAACCTGATTTAATCTTTGATTATTGTGCTCGCTGGGGGATTATGGCTGCCGCCGCCGTTGCTGGCTTTGCTATTTTTGAAAATTCCACTAAATTATCCGTTGTGCCCCGTTCCTCTTCGTCTCGCGCCTTGTGCAGGTAAAAACAGTTCATTTGCCTAGAGTTGCCACTCCGCTGCGTTTTCGGCAGGACCACCTGGAATGAGCATAAATGTACGATTTTATGGGCCGTGCGTAATTTTACAGCTTCACATTTACGACTCTTTTGGGCCGTAAAACATTTGGAACAGGTAGCAGCGAGGCAAAGGCAGCGATCTTCGAGTCTCAAGGCCACAGCTGTTCGGGTAGTTGGCAACCCTGGAGAGCAGGAAATTTTTAAACTTCCAGCGGTATTTTACGATTTTATCTCACTCGAATTTTCTCGTCGAGGAATTTTTATAGTCGTTTGTTCGCAGAATAAATATAATTGCTTTTAATTATAAATATGTAGAAATGTGCATACAAATGTACGACGGCAAGCACAAGGAAGTCATCAATTTAAAAACGCCGTCTCTAAATTATTGTTATTCTAATTACCTCTTTTGCTGATGCTGTTGCTGCTAATGTTTTTGGCACAATTTCGCTTTCGAATCCAATTTATTTATTATACATGTTTATGTATCTACATATGCACATACGGGGACTTGTAAGTACATAACATAACTTATTTAACAGGCTTTCACGCGCGGGCAGCAAATTTACATGTCTCTACATGCACACACTCGCACACACTGGCATGTGAGTAATTTTTCAATTCATTTTAATTATAAACTTAATTAGGAAATCAATGAACGACGCGAACAGAACGGAACACACACACAACGTTATTTATATGAATTTATTACCGCTGCGGAACAAGTCCGCAAACACTTGCCCCCAACAAGTGCGAGCGAGACCGGCGTTCGAAACTAAAACAGTGAGGCAATGCGACCGAAACAATGACAACAATTTCCATCAAGTGCGCTGCGCATACAACATAAAATCATCGCCAGAGAAGAGCCCAAACAGGCCCCCAAAAGCCCCCGAACGAAAAGCGAACAGACCGAAAAGTTGAAAACAACTGAGCAGCAAACAGGGCAACAACAACAAATCAAAAAGGGAAGAGAATAGGGGCGCCAACTGACCAGAGCTGCCAGACTGAAATTCTGCAGTCGGTGCGAAGAATAGCTAGAATCGTTAAGAAAATTTTGGGGATTCCAGGTTTTAATTTCGACAGAAAATGTTCGATTGTAGTTCATTTTTTTGTAGCGTAAATTATTTAAAACTACAATCAAAGGTTATAACCCTTTTTTGAAGGCGACCAGCTTGAGACATTTGTTATGTAAAATAGCTAGACTGGCAACAGCGACTGTTATCGTTATCGGTGACTCGTTCGATTAAAACGTGCGCGATTCAGAAATAAAAATATAAATAAAAAACCGGCATGAAATTTGCGATCGAAAGCATCACTAAGAATTCCGGCCGCCTGGGCCAACTCCGGATTAGAGAGGGTGGCCCCGAGCTGAGGACGCCGCTCCTTATGCAGACTACAAAAGGCGGCAGCATTCCGTGGCTCAGTGCAGATGTGTTCGAGAGCCATGTTAGCCAGAAGCCACAGGTGCTGCAGTTTACTTTGTCCACAATGGACCAAATGGCCGAGGCCCTGGCCCAGTGGAATAGCGGAGATCGGGGCGTCAGCGATTATGTTGGCTTTCCCGGACACTTGAATGTCTTGCTCCTGCGAGATCCGTGCGAAACGACGCCTTCGGGTGGGAACGACCGGGACATACAACCGCTTTTCACGCGCAGGGGAAGGGAGTCCCTTACTCCGGAGCGCTACATGGAAATGGTGGCCAGCATTAAGCCAGACATCTACCAAGGACTCTGTGATGCGGACACCAATGCGGAGAGTGCCAAGAAAAGGGTGCAGAAATCGGTGGACCGGACAGAGAAGTTCATGCACTACATCTACGAGCAACGCGGAAAGGTACCGTCTACTTTACTTGCTCCCATCGTAGGCGGATACAACACTTTTGCCCGGACGCAGTCGATTAAGCATGCTAGAGAACAACCGGCGGGTAGCTACGGGGGCTACATCTTAGAGGGATTCCACACGAATGGCTTGACGGCAACCACAGTAGACACTGACAAACTACTGCCCATTGTGGAACACTGTGTAAAGCAGCTGGAGGAGGACAAGCCGCGATTGTTGCCCGGTGCCTTTACTCCCTTAACCATACTGGAGCTCATCGCGCAGGGAATGGATATATTTGACACCTCCTATGCCTACTGTGCCGCTCTTAACTTCAAAGCCTTAACATTCTGCTTTGTGCAGGCTGGCGAGAAGCAAGTTCCCTTCTTGGATGTCACTGACGATGCCAACAAGGAGAATTTCTCGCCGCTACTGAAAACGTGCAGTTGCTTGACCTGCCAGAAGCACACGCGTGCCTACCTGCATCACCTGTACAAAACCAACGAGCTCCTGGGTCCCATTTTACTGATGGTGTAAGTAGAAAAGTTACGGACTGAAACAAAACTTTTAATGATTCTACTTCCTTTTGCCAGTCACAACCTGCATCACTACATGGCCTTCTTTGAGACAATACGGGAGACCGTGGCCAAGGACAAGATGCCAGAGCTGATGGAACTAGTGAGGAAACAGAACGGAGACGCCCAAGTGGATTACAGCATTGCCGCCAACACCAAAGTCATAACTAAAGCCACCATGGGCAAGGGATTCGCTGCAGCGGCTATGTGATACCATAATCGAGAAGTAAATTAAGTTCCTAAAAAAGCCTCTAGATGTTTATTTTGTACTCGGTTTCACATTGCCAAGATCTGCTCCCAAGGGAATTCCGTGGTCCTTCCCTCGACAATATTCGTTATTTCCTCATACACAGCCTTGGGAGCTGAACCAGTGACAGAGCGGATCCTGTGAAGCACCTGTTGCTCCGTAAGGTTCTCCATTTTATCAGCATCTGTCAAGGGCTTGTTAAGTAATATTTTTATATAGGTGTATAGTTCCTCACCTGGCAGCGGAATAAATCCAGCCAATTCGCAAAATCCCACATTGAAGTCTGCCAAGTCCTTGCTTACGCAGTACTTGGACCGAGCAAAAATGAAGACCTGCACGTCTCCTTGCCCTTTTGCACTTCTATCCTGCGTGATAAACAGATTGTGCGGCATATTGTTCTGGCACATCCACATGGCCAGCTTGTAAATCTGATCAATCTTCTCTGACACATCGTCATCGGTGTCCTTTGCGCGGAATACCACACAGATGGCTTCCGTGGGTGCCCGCCGGCTCAAGCGAAAAATAGAATCTCCGGCTAGTGTCTCCAATTTGACTTTATCAATATACAGATCCTGGGGTAACAGTAGCAGATGGAAGTGAAGGTGATTGACAGAGGCCAAGGCCCCGGGACTGTTGTAGCCCATGCGTATGTTCCTGTCATCGATGCTCCGCATGAAGGTGATGCAGAAGGCCAGAACGTCACGCGTTATACGCTGAACTTGGTTTTTTGACACCTCCGGACAGATCAGAGTGTGATACTGGGTGAGTGGGCTCTTATTAATAATCATCTGCACTTCCGGACTGCCGTGGCAATCGTCTATGGTCATCAGTACCTCGGAGGCATTGACTTTGTTGAAGTTAAAATTCGTGGGCCTGAAGGCGGGATTCAAGCTCTCGATGGTCTGAGGGCCGCGGCGTTTCAGGGACCGATCTGTATTAAGCTGGAAATGGATGAGAATTAAAGCAGCTAAATACATATGTATTTTATCCATTTAACCTCAGTGTAGAAGCCATGGGAGCCTGGTATCCTTCGCCTTTGTGGCAGATTTTTCAGCTGATATGCAAACAAGCCGGGAGTCCGATGCAGCTGGTTCCATCTCTCCTTCAGGTCATTGAGATACCGCTGGGCTTTGCCCTCCAGGCTCATTTCATACATGACCTTGCTCATCGATCGCCTGCGGGAAGTCCTTTTCCCCTCGTGGTCCTCTATCGACTTGCTTTTGCAGTGAGCGGAGCGGATGATGACCAGCGGCAGCAGGGTAGCCACCCTTTTGAGGGAACACCTGTCGATAAAACCGGGTTCGGCCACAAATCTCCAGAAATGGGAGCTGAAAGCTCGCCAGCCCTGACGGTAACTTCGGAAGAATGGCCTAAAATGTCGCGAAAACATCTCCGGTAAGCTGTAAGGATGGAGAAGACGGAGTACAGATACAATAAATTTGAAATGTTTAGGCTATCTGACAACCCTGGCTTAGTCAGCTGTCTAGTCATTTTCATGGTCGTAGCGAGCGGGGTTAAATAAAATTATTTTTATTTAAAATATATTAAGAAAACTTAACATAGGCCTGTCTCATTTTCTAAAACTTATAGAGGATATTTTAAATCTCATAGTTTCTTACCAATTTAGTTATCTACATTTTCATGCTAGTACATATATTTTGCGATTTATTCCGCGCATCTCCGCAGCCCTGGTTTGTTTATGAAGATATTTAACACCAAATGGCTCAAGTTAAAGGCTCCTGCCAAAGTTTCTGCCCCGATGGAGAGTCGAAAATGTAGGTAGCATAAAATTATAATCATTAATAAGTAAAATGCGTTATTACATTCAGGCGAATTCGCGAGAAGCTTTTGCATTATTTCGAGCTGAAGAATGGCCAGAAAAATACTCCCGGTGTCCTAGTCAAAGAGTTCACGCGCTCCGCCGCTGATGCCAAGATGCCCCAAGCGAAGGACATGCGAACGGAGCAGTCGCTGACCAAAACAGTGGAGTATCTGCTCAAGGAGTAAGCATTTTTGTCGTGGAAACCCAGGTTCAGCTTGCAATTGCAACTTGAATTTCTCTGCAGTATAATCCTGGATACTCGGAAGCCGTATAATGTGGTTTACGACTTCATCTTCGACCGCCTACGAGCTGTGCGCCGGGAGATTGTGATTCAGATGTTCGATGCCCGCCAAACAATTCGACTGCTGGAACCCATTGTCATGTTTCTGGCATACAGCCGCTATAGACTGAGCGTTGAGTCCATAGAAAAATTCGACCCGAAGATATGTAACCAGCACCTGCAGGAGTGTCTCACCGGTGTACTCTGCTGCTACGAGGAACTGGATAGGCAGTCGTCGACGACCACTGAGGAACCAACGCTGCGGCAACTGGAGCGCCGCTGCTACATTGAGGGTCTGTACCAAATGTTTAATCTGGGCTCTCCGGAATCCTTTGTGCGGGCTCTGACCCTGCCGGACTACGTACGCCAGGATGCCACCTTTCGCCTGTGCTTCGGTATCTGCCTGTCTTATCAACAAGGGAATCTCTACAGGGTGCTCATGGGTTTGCCCCAGCTGCCGCACATTCTGTGCGCCGTGGCATCCATCAAGTTGCAGGGAATAAGGAGGTAATTAGTGCTGCTCCTTTCCCTTTCCAGTAGTTTGTATTGATTTTGGTCCTAATCCTCGCAATTTTTTTTTTGCAGAAGTTTGCTGCAAATTTTCACGCATGCCTACAACAACAAACAGCTTACGGTGCCGGCTCCGTACTTGTTGCGTTTGCTGTTAATCGATTCGCCGGCGGGACTCCAGGAGCAGTGCCGGCACTACAATCTGGCCCTAACACCGGATCGAAAGAGCGTCCTCTTTAATAAGACTGATTTTAGGCAATCCGCTGAGACATTGAGTTGTCGACACGAGCCATTCGTGGAGTCGAAGTTGGCGCGAATTTATTTGCCCGAAGTGCTGTTGCTGAAGAAGATCTAACTAGAAAATATTTAAATTCTTAAGAGAATAATTGTAAATAGAGTGAAGAAGAAAACAAATAATGTTAAACATTTATTCTTTGTTATTGCGCATGCATATGTTTGTACGTCTGTATGCGTGTACATATGAGCGGGATGTCAAGGCAACCCTGGCGGCAGAACAACAAGACTATCGGCTATCGATAGTCAGAACGCCGCTAATTAAAAGCGGTAAGCAGTGTTATTTATGCAAAACTAAAGAGAGTAGTTTGGGTCAATAATTAATATACTTAATTTCTGAGGCAACTGGATCATTTATTGAGTGTTTGCCACTGTTTAGGGCCACTCAAACAATTCGCGCCCGCCGAACATATACACAAAGCGCGCGCAGGGTTGCATGTGGCGCCGTCGTCACACTCCAACATCAACACACACAAGTACACAAATACGCAAGAGAAAGTACCGAGCCATTTTGGAAAATACAATTCCGCCATATTTACCGGCAAAATTCAAAATATTTACACTGCCGGTGGTCACCAGAGCGGCGTCCACCGTACAGTGCATCAAATCAGGTGCCGGGCCAGCAGCGTGGCGGGGCGGAGCGAACGGAGCGCATCAGCCAGTCGCCGTCTGCCGCCACAAAGCAGCACAATAAGCAGAGGAGAAGAGGCAAGCAAGCGAGCGAGCAAGCGGTGAGTTCTTGGCGAAGGTGGGACAGCAAAGGCCAAAAGCGAGCACGCAGTTGTGCGGGTGAGTCTCCGCCGGACAGCCCGGACGCAGCCAGGTACTAATTTCGCTACTATTTCGCTATTCCCAGTGGTGGCCACCACTCGTACACTCACACAGACACGCGCGCATACACCGAGCAGCGCGCCGCACACACACGCACAAGGGAAAACACACACAGACAGGCGGATAGAAGGGAACGCGCAGAGCAGCAACAGCCAGAATCCATAACCGCGATGACAAGTCATCACCACGGCGTCGGCAGCTTTCAGCCGCAGCTGCAACACCACCAGCACCATCAGCACCAGCTACGCGCCCCAATTGTAAAGAACCTCTCGCTGGCGGCAGCCGCTGAGCCATTGCATCTGGGGTCGGCCTCAGCATACTTCACGCATGTGCTGCCGCCAAATACGGCGCCCACCATTGGGACGGAGCAGGATCCGTACACCAGCGTCCTGGAGGGATCCGATCACATCGGTACGGAGAACGAGAGCTTCTTGATCGAGGAGATAATCGACGATTACGATGACGAGGCGAACATTGTTGTGGACACCGGCGAATTCTTCATCGCCGGTGATGTCTACGAGTACTACCCGGTGGATCGGCTGGACAGGCTCACCTCGGTGGCCACGGCGGATGCACTGCCACCGCCCATCATTATGCAGCAGACCAGCGACGACGAGGACTACATTGAAGAGGACGGTATGCAGATGTCCTCCTCCTGTGACGGCGACGGAGATGTGGAGGATGACGAGCCAGATACGGATGCCGCACCAGCAATGACGAACGCCTTCGAGATCGCCTCCGAGATGCTGACCACCATTGAGGCAACAAACATAAAGGAGGAGCAACTGGAGAACGAGTTCTACATGAAGGCAGGCGAGGATTCGAATAGCTCCAATAACCAGCTGCAGGATTTCAAGCTGTTCGGAACAAGTCGCGTGGAATCACGGCCAATGGGCGTCAATTCGGCCACCAAGCGATGGAAACAGACAAAAGTACCCATACGGATTACCCAGGATGAGTTCAATGTCACTTTGTGGTCCTCTTTAAATTCTGAAGACGAAGACGAGGAGGAGGAGCTTGAGGAACCTCCTGGCTCGACTGTTGGTACACCGACGGCCTCCGCATCAGCATCCAACGTCGCCCGGAGCGATGAAGGCGGCTCCCCTAGCATGCCAAAGCTGATCATCGATGAACATATGATCAACCACGACGTGCTGAGCGACGGGATTGGTAACGAGTACGTCATCCTGCCTGATCCATTCAGCACCTCCTCGGTAACGGACGTCGAGGAGGTGGTCAATGCATTTATGGGCGATGTCAAGGGCGAGGAGGACAGCCAGCCTCTGAGCGAGCAGTTCATCTATGCGGACAACCAGCTGGACGAGGCGTACGGCAATATTGAGCTCATCGAGAATATGCCCAACAACGTGGAGTTAATGCAGGTACCTTCGGGTCCAGCAACGGCTTCGGGCCACCTGTCTGCGTCCGGCGTGGCCAAGATCAATGGATGCGTGGCGTCTCCTCAGGCATGTCTACCGAAACTGGTCCTTCAAAACAGCAGCACCAATGTGCGACTGAAAAGTGGCGGCAGTCAGTCAAAGGTGGCCAAGAGGCAGCTCAGTACAGCGCTGCCGGTGGCTACACCAACGCCACCGCCGCCACTGGTCCCTGCTAGCATTCTAACCCGGCCGAGGCCCACCAATGTGGCTAAAACCCCAACCGGACAAGGAGCAACAGGGACAGTAAACCAGACAACTGCGGGAGCAGCGGGTGCCGCTGGCGAGGAGGATGAGGAACCCAAGTTCCGCTGCTCCCATCGCGGCTGCAACAAGGAGTTCCGGAACCATTCGGCCATGCGCAAGCACATGCACACGCACGGCCCGCGCGGCCATGTGTGCAACGTGTGCGGAAAAAGCTTCGTGGAGAGCTCCAAGCTAAAGCGCCACCAGCTGGTACACACTGGCGAGAAGCCCTTCGAGTGCACCTTTGAGGGCTGCGGCAAGCGCTTCTCCCTGGACTTCAATCTGCGCACCCACGTCCGGATACATACCGGTGATCGGCCGTACCACTGTCCCATTGACGGCTGCTCCAAATGCTTCGCCCAGTCGACGAACCTCAAGTCGCACATGCTGACGCACACGAAGCCGAAACGGAAGTGGCCGCGAACGCCGCAGGTCAGCAACAACAACAATAGCAACAGCAGCAGCAACAACAAGGCGCCGCTGGTGGCCAGGTACGGGCGCCTGGAGTTTGGAGAGGATCCTCGTCTGGTTTACGTCGATCAGAACGGGGTGATGCTGCTGGGTGAGGCGTCACCCACATCCTAACTAGCAGTGCGAATCGATGTCTCGCTGGCCCTGGTCCTGGCCTGAGAGCAGGACACTGAGAGGCAGCGAGAGCGGGAAAATGTACAGTTAGTTGTAGCCAGTTTTTATCTGTATCTGTAAACCTATTGAGCGGATGATCTTCAGCGCGCGCGTAATTCTCACCTGGTGAGAACATCCGCCGCCTGTCGCCCTCTTAAGTAACTAGTAGTAAGCTTCTCTTCTCTAACAAATCGGCTTGCAGTGCAACGGAACCTAGATTATAGCCATGATTATATATGTTTCCTTCGTGGATGGATAGAGGATCAGCGAATGGATGAACAGCTTAGTATGTAGCGTAGGTGTAAGTAATCCCCCCAAATTTTTAATCCGAAGAACCCAGCCAGACTGCCCCCCCTTAAACAATAATAATCAATAGCCACAATCCGATCTGATTCTGATACGTGTGCGGTCTTCGCTCGAATAACAAAACGCGCGCACGCTCTTTTCTACAAAAACAAAAACACAACAAACAAATAAAAAAACTAGATTCTAACAATATTCAGTAATGCATACACCATAGGCTATCTATATATATATTTTTGTAATGAATTGTAACACTTAGAGAGCATTGAAGTACGGAGTTTGAGTACCGATTTACCATAGAGGAAGCAAACAATTCACAAATGGAAGGAAGCACTTCAGTTAAGTCGGAATAAAACAAGGGAATACCTCTTCAAAATTAAACGAAAAATAAAACAAGGAAAAACAATGCAATTACTGGACTTTCTAATGGGAGAGTGACCCCCCCAAAATGACCTCTTTGGCCCTATTTACGTGACTTGTGTAAGCGTTTGCTTTATTTACGGACATTAAACTTGTAACTACGGCTAGAGATAACTACGTTAAACGGTGCGGCAGGGCGTCGCTAGCTAGTGGTGGACACTTCCCGGCTGTTGTCCACTTCAGATTCGGATCATTTGACGATTAGATCGATCGTCGTTGAACATGTGTCGTTCGTCGCCAGTACCAGGTGCCACCTCCACCTCCCAGACCATTCATTGATTGCTTGTGTAAACGCGTGCGGATGTGGATTAGATAAAGTTTTGCCGAGAGGCAGCGCCCCGGTGCTCGGATATTTTGTTGTTTTGGATACTGGAAAAGCGGCCAGAGCGCTTAGGTGACCTTGAGACCCGAAGCCACTGACATCTCGGGCAAGATATCCGCCATGGCCGCACCGGGCGAGATCAGACCGGCCAGGGAGAGCAGGACGGAGTAGTTGAAGTACCAGAACACACAGAACAGCACCATGAATATGACGTCTGCGAAAGACGAGAGCAATAATAATAACAATAATCGAGATAAGCGTGAAAATTCGCGCAATAAGGCATGACGAATCCGGGAAAAGCCCGGGTTCCAACAATTGCCTTTGGGTCAAAGGAACACAGCACTCACGTATCGTTACGCGCTCCCACTTCTCCACCATGTACAGCTCGGTGACCTGAGGAAGTTTAATTCGTTAATTAATTATTATGCTTCTATGCCAAAGTTGGGTTTTTGGATGTTATTACGTACCATGAGGTATCGGAACCACCAGTAGCTGGCGATTTCCACGAGGTTGTCGAGCATGGCGGCTAACGAATTGCCTAAAACCGTAAAATAGGGAAACAATGGGGGCCGGGGCGGAGCGCGTTTAATTTGTAATTAATCCCACTAAGTTTGTGCTAACTTAATGTTGACCTGGTGTGACCAGAGCTGGGTAAGATTAAAAGGAAGCTGGGTTGCCTAGTCTATGAAATATTAATTTAAAAATATTCATTAATTATAAAGATTGGCATTGCAAAAAAACAGTGTAATAAAAAACAAATATTTTGTAATAAATTAATAATAATAAATAATAATATAATAAATAATAGCGCGACCAGTGTTGTATAGTATTATAACGGCTATTTAGCAACCCTGCCGCCAATCAGCCGCAATATTTATTTACAAATTGTTGTGAAACTTTATTCAATTAAATATAAAAAAACCTAATATATAAAAATGTCCACTTTTGTGGTTAAGCTTCTGCAACGCACCCAACTGTCGCACAGTCAGTTGGACGTTAAGCCCTTCATATACGCCCGGAGCAACTGGCTGGACAACGAGGCGGAGTTCGACTTCCTGTCCACAGTGGACAATCGGAACTACCGAGGCAGTATTAAATACGAGGAGCTACGGACTGCAGCCACCGAACTGGAGCAGCCCTTTGAGACCTTCTTCGAGGAGTGCAAGGGCGCGATGACCACCCACATGGGACAGCAGGGATTCGACTACGAACTGTGCCTGGACAACGCAGAGGAGCCAGTCTTCAAAATGTACAAGTGCATGGGCTACGAAACGCTATACTTGGAGATTGCCCTGCGAACGGTTTCCAACTGCTACCAATTGCTGGATGCAGCCATCGAAGCGGGTCAACAAAGGCCAACTCCTGCGGCTCCAGTGGTTACGGAATCCCAGAACCAGGAAACCGCATCGCTGGCTGAGTACGAACAGTATGTGAAGGATTCCAAGCAGAAAGAGGAGGAACTTCTGAAGAAATTCCTTCTGCTTATAAACAGCAAAAAGGCGCACATCAGGGACTTGGAGAGCCAGCTAGAGGAGGAGCGCTCGAAAAAGTCCTCCAATAGTCACAAGATCTCTAGTGACGAGGAAGAGGACGAAGCCTACGGAGCGGCCACACAGGCTATGAACGTGGGAGACGAAGATTCGTAGTAAAACATTCCCTCTTCGGTATGTGCTTGAAATGTATTTCCATTTTGTTTTATATTTTTTTTTAGTTTTAGTTTTCTCTCTTCGATCGTTTGTTTGATTTTGTAAAATAAATTAGATTTATAATGTATGTATATGTATATATGTATAAATAAACAACAAATAGACGTATGTAACGTAAATACATTAAAAATTACCATCAATATGTGTAGAGACGTGGCTTACAATTAGACCAACATAAGATCGCTTTTTTGTTTTGTTTCGTTTTGGAATATATAGATATAGAATCAATAGTTATCGTTGCAGTTCTGTAAAAATGAAAAGCGTTTTACATAAAAGAAGGGTTAATATGTAGCCGCTATCATATAGACGTCGTTATGCATAAGTATGTTTGGGGTGTGTGTAACATTTTGAAAGATTAAACAATTGGAGCCGATGATGCCGGAGGAGCTGGAGCTATAGTTGGTGGAAATCACTCAGAGGGCAAGCAGGTCCTCCTCGGCGCCCGGTTTCTTTGGTGTCTTTCGTAAGCTGTCGGCGGTTCCACTACTGGCAGAGACGGCAGCGGCGGCGGAATTCGATGCCTGGATCGTTGGAAGATTTTCAGCGGCGGCGGCACGCTCCTCAAGGAATTTGTCAAACTCCGAGCTGGTCAGCTCCTCAATGCCATCGATGTTGTGCTGCGTAGGGAAACAAAAAACTTCAGTCAGTTGCAATAAATCAATATTTCCAATAGTAAAAAAAGCAAAGAAATAGTATGTAATTCGAGTAACTGAAGACGACTTTGCGTGTGCAATGGTTAGGATGAGCTTAAAAAAGGCAAAGGGTGTGTGCTACTCGCATGGCTACTTACTGAGTTGCCCAACCACGCCTCCATCTCGTCAATCTCATTCTCTTTCGTCGACTGTGTGGGCGCCACAGAAGAAACCAAATCGAACCAAAGCCAAAAACGAAACGAACGAAAGCCAAACGCAATTTGCATAGAACCAAAACGAATAAGAACCAAAACGATATTCAATTTAAATTCAAGATGGTTAAATCAATGGCCGAAAACAAGGTCAAACAGTAAGGGAACGGAACGAAACAGATTCGAACGCCATTAGTTAGACCGGCTGTCTGGCGGCTAGCTACTCACTTTACTTACCACCGGCGGATCGCCGGTTGCGCGCTGCTGCTGCTGCTGCTGTGACTGTTGGTGCTGTTTGTAAGGCGAGGCGGCGGAGACCGGTACACTACCGGCTGCAGCGTCCACGGAGGGTATATCCCGCAGCATATCCGATTTACTAAATGAACAATATTTCAATATTTAAAGTTTAAGCTCGGTTTAGAGTTTGATTAATGTACTCACTGGTTGCCATCCGTGCGCGACTGTGCCAACATATCGAACTCATCGGCAGCACCAACTCTCTGGGGAGCCACTGCGGCTGCTCCTCCGCCCAAACTTAGCTGACCCATGGCCTGCGGTAGCTGATGCGCCTCCTCGCTGCTCTCGATTAAATCGATCAGCAGCTGGTCACTTTGCGGCGTATTGCTCACGGCAGTCGTTGTGGCCGCAGGCGGTGGGACCACACCCATGGCAGCGCCCAGCACTTGCGATGGCGAGGTGACCGTGGCTCCCAGGCCCTGTGAGCGATTCTTCTCGTAACGCTGGTGGCGCAAAAAGAGATTGTTTAGCTCGTCGTTGATGCGCAGGAACTCGGCAGTCAGCTCGTCATCCTGGACGCGTCCGATCAGATCCACGATGCGAGACTGCATCTCCTTGCAGGTGGAGGTGAGCTCGTTGAGCAGGGCATAGTCATCGGGTGACTCCTGGCCGGGCTTGAGCACGCTCAGCATTTCGCTGAGAATGGACATGTTGTTGCTAACGATCTCCAGCTCTGAGCGCAGCTTGGCCGCCTGATCGGGCGTCAAATGCAAGGGACCCGAGCTTGGTGGAGCGGCAGCTGCAGCAGCCGCTGCTGCGGCGGCGGCCATGTGTTGGGGCGAGATTGTGTGCTGCTGCTGGGCGGCAACCAGCTGAGAATGCACTTCGGGAACACTCTAAACCGGAAGGGGAAGTAAGTATTTACAAGGACATACAATTGAAGCGTCAAATAACTCACTCTCTGAGGCGTATAGATGGGCGCCATGGCATCCAGATCGTTGGCCGGAAACTCGATGCCCTTGTTCTTCAGTTCCATGTACATCTGGGTGACCCCATTTAGATCCGGCTGGTTCTTGAACGCATCAGCCCAGATCTGGATGAGGCTCAGTACCTTCTCTTGCATGGCAGCAGGCGGATCGTTCTTGGGTCCAATCAGCTTGACCAGCTCGTTTATAAAGTCCTTCGAGGCCACCAAAACGTGGAAGGCCTTGCCACAGTTCTTCACGCACGTCTCCAGGACGGTCAGCGTGTACATCACCACCTGGTTGTTCTTGCCAGCATTCTGCGTCAGACGCTTCCTAATGGCACGCATGGCATCGCGGGCGGTGTCCGAGGATTCGTTGATCATGTCGCAGATCTCCATGTTGGCGGCCCAGTTCTCCGAGGCCAGGTTGGCATCGGTGGCGGCCTCTAAAGGGGAGAAGAAAATTGAAAGGCATTAGTTTAAGATGCAGAAGATATATACAGGTATATTCGTTGTAAAGTTTATAACTTGTGTTTAAATAAAATAAACATTTTAAAATATTTAAAATTGATTTTTGGGCCTAAAGTATTATATAGGTCTGTTTACTTGATAAATAATAAATATCTTTAAAAATCAAGTTCTATTTCAGTTTTTACGGTTTACATTTATTCAGAAAGAATTTTCGGAGACTTCAAATCTCTGATCCTTTAAATGTTTAATTGTTTTATGGATCATCGAATCAATCAACACCTTGTTACCTGTGAGAACAACAGCTAATTAACTTGGCTCGCTTTGTTTGTTTTGTTTTTGTTTTGATAACAAACAGAACATGCGTTTTTTTTTTAACAGGTGGCCGAGTTATTAACCTTTACCGCCCCCTTAAATACATATGTATATTCTTAATTTTTTAGCCCAACTAAGTGCAATGACTTGCTTTAATTAAAACGCACATATGTACAAAAGACGACAAGGCAAACAACAGTGTATACTAAAAACGAAAAACAAAACAATAAAAGCAAATACAAGCGAGTAGGAAAATGCATCTGTGGGATATCAAATAACGGTCGCCAAAGCGAACAACAAAAATATGAGCGCACAAAAAATATGAAGCAACAAATTAGTAAGGCGCACCAATACCGAAGCAGGTGAGTGCGCCCGTGTGCGTGTGTAGCGGCGGCAAATGGAAATGACTGCGAAAATGCGACGCAAAGGGGAAAATGAAATAAATTAACACATTTTTTTTATGTAACCTAAGGCAACGATGATGACTAATTGCCATTACTTCCAGGCGATGCGAGCGTAGGAGCGGGGGTGGGGTGGGAAGGTGGCAAAAAGCAATCAAACACAAAACAAGAGCGCATCAATAATAATACCCCGAAATGTGTGTGTATTTGTGCTTGCGGTGAGCCATAGTCAGATATCTATGTTTGTAGGGTTGAGTGGGCTGTTGTCACACCTGCCAGCATAGGGGTTAATCTTATCAGAATTCGCTATTTGAAATCCAATCGGACTGATAAGTGCACTAGCTGGGTGTGTATTAGTGTGCGTACAAGCCGCAAGAAGAGGTGACGAAAACACAGGCGAAGAAAGTGGTGAAAATTCAATTTTCCAGTGGCCCAGCTTGCCTCGATGGGTCTCCAATCGGAAAACATAATGAATCATGGCCGAAAACACACGCATATGCGTTGTGTGCATGGAAAATGTTACAATTTAATCATATACACACACCCCCACATCCGGTGGGTGAAGGGGCGGGGGCGTCGGAGGGGTTATTCTACTCTACACTAAACCCTGCACACTCACCTATGCGCTGGCCAACGGCCGTGGAGAAAACATTGCCCAGGGCGCCAACGTTGAAGAATGAAGCCATTGTGGAGCGGTTTCTCTGTGTGCGGTTTTTTGGTGTCCGTTTTCTCCGTTCGTTTGCGATGCGAAATGTGTTTAAATTTTCCTTTATTTACCTTCGTCACCTGGAGCACTTTTTTGTATGTTTATGCTAGCCAGTGTGCCCGGACCCGACTATATCAAAATGACTACCCGGCCCAGGGTATATACCAATAAATACTGTTTGGTATTTATATTATTTTATTAAGATTTTGTAAAATAAGATTTCTGATAAGATACGCTAATTTCGCTTATAAATTTTAATTATTATAATTCATTTTTATTTTTCAACGATTTTGATAATCTACTAAAAATCTAAAAAATATACTAGCAACACATATTTTGGTATGAGGAATGAATCTCCAACTGGCCACACTAAAATCAGCCGATTCTGTGACAACCCTGTAAAATCGGAAAAGCAGAAGAGATTTTGCTCTGGCTTTATTTTCAATTGGACAAATCGCAACGTAAACAGCCGGAAAATGTCGCGACAAGCCTCCCGACTGGACGCCAAGAAAGTGGTGAGTTGAGCGAGACGGGGGGCAGCAGTGGAGTGGGTCCGCCATCGGGAATCCGCCGCCTAGTTGTAAGGTTAGTTTTTGCCTAGAGCCCTAAGAACGAATCTTTGACGTGCCACCCACCCTCAAAATCGGCTTCACTTCATTCGCTTTTCCAGTAAGTGGTGTGGTGAGGGCACACGCGGGAATCAATCGCACGAATCGCGAGTGCCGCCAGCTGCGTGCGGGCTATGGAAACCCATTTCAGCGCAAGCTCCCGCCCCACAACAGCCACGCCTAGAATGAGCGCAGCCTCCTCCGCCGCCGCCGCCGCAAGCAGCAATAGCAGCAGCACCAGCAACAACGCCGGCAGCAACACTTTGAATGTAAACACGGCTGCGGGAACCACCAATGCCGCCGCCGCCCAGCCAATCCAGGTGATACCCATGCCGCTGCTGAATACGGGAGGAGCCCAGATTATAATCGGACAGCAGCCTCAGGGCCAGGCGACGGGCCTGCAGCCCCAGCTGATACCGCTGCAGGCCAACCAGATCATGCTGCAGGCGGCAGCGCAGCAACAGCCCCAGATGCAGGTGATGCAGCTGCCCGACGGGCAGACCATTTTCTACCAGACGCCCACCATTGCCCAGTTGGATCCCAATGCGGCGGCCGCTGCAGCTGCTGCCGCCGTTGCCGCCCAGCCGACGCCCCACTACCTCAACATCAATGGCCAGCTAGTGCAGATAACGCCGGCGGCAAATTCTAATCAAGCGGCCACAGCCGGTGGCCAGCAGATCATCATGGTACCGCAGACGGCAATGGCGGCGGTGAATGCAGCAGCGGCCAATGCAGGAGCTGCAGGAGTGGGCACGGTGGTCACCCAACAACAACAACAGCAGCCGGTTCAATCACAGGCCCAGCAACAACAACAGCAGCAGCAGCAACAGAGCGCAGCGGCGGCTGCTGCTGCAGCGGCCAGCGCTGCCGCGAATAATGTTAGCGCCGCCGATGTCAGCACTAGTACCACGGGGACAAATACGAACAGCGAGGACGAGAGCTCCAAGGGCGAGGCGGATGAGGAGCCGCTCTATGTGAATGCCAAACAGTACAAACGCATTCTGATCCGTCGGCAGGCCAGGGCCAAGCTGGAGTCTCGCATACCCAAGGAGCGGTGTAAATATCTGCATGAATCTCGCCATCGGCATGCGATGAATCGGGCACGAGGCGAGGGCGGGCGCTTCCATTCGGCGCAAGAGAAGGGCGATCAGTCCGGACCGGATGGCGGCGGCGGCATGCCGATGGCACCAAGCAGCATGACCCTTAGTCGGGGCACGGCGCGGGCACCACCGAAGCTGATAGCGCCACACCAAACGCCTAGCATAACCATAACGGCGATCAAGTCGGAGTAACTTAACCGCCGCCGCTTAGCTGTAGATACCAGATTAGATCATAGTTCACATATGTAGCTCTAAGGCAGCCACAACATCCACCCTGTTCGGACTTGAATTGTATTTATTCTCAGTTTATCTGCTTGGTTCCCAATTCCGTTTTCACCGAAGATTAGTTCAGTTAGTTAATTTTTTAATTTTTTTTTTAATTCTTTACAAAATGTCTTTAAAAGTAGGCTAGTGCTAGCAATAACCATGCAAATTTTTTATGGCTTACTTTCCGAGACATTATTTTCCCAATTTATTTTATTTTTTTTGGAATAATGCATTACAATTATGCTAGTGCTGGTATAACCCATTTAGTTTACTTTTCAAGATATTTCTTACGGAATTAATAACCTGCTACTACTGTGGCATACCTTTTTGAATACAATTTATAATTATATCCTCTTGAAGTGCAGATAAAAATTGTGCAATTTGTATCCAAGAACTAAGCCTTGAATACTTGATAAATTTTACAAAAAGCCAGAAACTTTTACATGTATCTCCAACCCTATACAAAATGGAATTGGGAATCCAGCCTGAGTCACAGCTCAAATAATAGCAATTAGTAGACCAAATCAGTTCCCAAAACGCCGCATAATAAACTCAAAGATAATGTTTATAAACTTTAAAGACTACGCTAGATTTGTTTAATTGGGGAAGAAAACTATTTAATAATACGTTTGGATTTGATTTTTTATTAGCTATTCTGCTTTCCCCTTCTCTATTTCTCTTTTGCACAAAAACGAACCGAAAAAATATACAGAACTCGGAGTTCCTGACACTCACCTACGGGGCACTGGTCACCCAGATGCTGCGCGACTTCGAGAACGTCGAGGATGTGAACAAGCAGCTGGAGCGGATCGGCTACAACATGGGCATGCGCCTGATCGAGGACTTTCTCGCCCGCACCTCGGCGCCCCGATGCCTGGAGATGCGTGAGACGGCCGATCGCGTCCAGCAGGCGTTTCGCATCTACCTGAACATCCAGCCAACCATCTCGAACTGGTCGCCGGCCTCCGATGAGTTCTCGCTGCTCTTCGACAGCAATCCGCTGACGGAGTTCGTCGAGCTGCCGCCGGATCTGACCAATCTGCGCTATAGCGCCATACTCAGCGGATGCATACGCGGCGCCCTGGAGATGGTACAGCTGGAGGTGCAGTGCTGGTTCGTGCAGGCAAGTCTTGTTGTGGAAATACTCTCTCTCTCTCTGGCTTTCTTGTCTTGGCTAATTGTGTCTGGTTTGTGTGTGTGCTCTGCGCGTGCGTGTTTGTGTTTGCTTTTGGGTGTCCCTTTTGCAGGATCAACTGAAGGGCGACAATGTGACGGAGCTGCGCGTTAAGTTCGTGCGGCGTCTAGAGGAGGTCATACCAGCTGGCGAGGATTAGAAAACAAGTGTGGATCAGTGGATCGGAGCGTGTAATATGAGCTTTTGTTTTTTTGTTTTTCAATTATTTTTCGGGGGATGTCAATAAAAGCACATTCTGTAGAATTTAAGAGTCTACAATTCGGGTTCAAATCAACTGCAGCAGTCCCAGGCACATTCCGGAGCAAAAGCGGCGGCAAAAAGGAGCCACAGCAGCGGCAGGAGCAGGAGCAGGATCAACAGCAAACAAGGAGTAGCAGAAGCTAGAGCGGTAGCAGCAATAAGAATCGTTTTCAACACGTTTAGTTTTATGTTTTATTCGACCTTTATACAAATGATTCCATTTCTTTCGATATTATATAAGAAAAACAGTAGGGAATATGTACATCTGTTCATATTTGGCATGATTATTATAAAGCGTCATCATAAACTGTTATATATTTTATACAATTTAACAATTTGAAGAACCCCTCTCATACACATTACTTCCCTAAAGGCTTGGCTAAATAATAATTGTTAGTTTAAGATAAACGCAATAATATTTAACATGTTAAATATTAAAAAAAGATAAAGTACAAAAAAACGGAAAAGAGCTTTCCATTCCAGAATGTGACAAAATTTGCCTGTGGTTAAACTCATTTTCATTGTTATAAAAAAATATTATCCCAATATTACTTAGTTTGACAGCTTTTTAGAACCAAGAACCGATAGTTTTTGATGAGCTGATCTTAAATCCGGTCTCAAAAAATATCCTTTATGCCAGGTTTTTAAAATATTTTAATTTAGAAGATCAGAAAATAAGATTTTTGGGTACTTTAAAGGAAATGCAACTTCAATACGATTTTTGTTTTAAAACAATCATTATGGAATTTTAAAGAACTTTTCTTGCCCTTCAAAATCAGTTTTTAAAGTTTGAAAAAATTATTATTGGACTCTGAGATATCGTCTCTTGAATTACTATCCAAGTCGAATTTGACAATATGAATGGAAAAATACCGATACAATTTCCAAAGACGATATATCGAAGATCCATAAAGATTCCTTCAAATTCAAAAAATATATTTTAAGGTCAAAAAGAAACCGGATTTGAGTTCAATGCATCCAAAAAAACTACATTCCGCTTCTTGGGTCTTCGATTTTAGGAAATTGTTGTCAGCCCTTTATCAACTGTCTCGGTATACATTGTATGGGAGAATGGGCTATATATGTACAACAAAGACTGGCCATGTTTATGCCCCTGATAAGGTCTGCATATCTGTCTATTTGGGGATTTATGACGATGGTTTTGACTATCTCCCGACAGTTGTCTGCTCAATAAAAGTTTTTTTTTTTTGGTTCTAGTTACTTTGGGGTTTATAGTAGTTATAGGATATAGCTTTTGTATTGTATGTTGTAGCGCGGCCAGCCTCCGCTGGGATCATATTTCGGTTGCGATGACGATGCATCATTTTGCTTCTTAAATGCACTCAATTTTGGTCTCTATATATTTCTGGTTCTCAATGAGGGAAATACTTTTTACAGGCACAATACTTGATTGATTGGATTACATGATTACAGGATTCTCGGGCTACATTTTAGACTTGGTCTTTGGAGGAGTTTGCTTGGGATTAGTGTACATACAGTAGTTCTTAGTTTAGTTCTGCTGTGGACAAAGCATTAGGTTCAGATTCCGGCGCGTCAGAACTTTGCGGAGAGCTTGCAGCGTTTTAATGCAGATCACCACGCAGCAGCCGTTGGCGACGCCCTCAGCCGGACTCTTGCAGGTACAGGAGTTGCTCTTGACGGCAGCAGCGGCGGCGGGTACTGCGGGAGCAGCATTCGTACCGATGACGGGCAGCTCCTGGGCCTTGGCCTGTCCCGAGCAGCAGCCCCCACCTGAGGCCGCGGGAGCCGGAGGAGGTGGTGCTGGTTTGCAGCACCCACCTGTGGACGGCGTTGGCGGAGTAGGCGAGGCAACAGCACCACCTCCACCGCAGCAACCGCCGGTGGAGGGAGCTGGGGTCTGGACACATCCGCAACCGCTCTTCACGGGCTCGGGAGCTTTTGTCCCGCCGCAGCAGCCGCCAGTTGAAGGTGCTGGCTTAGCGGCTGCACCACCTCCGCAGCAACCGCCGCCGCCACCGGAGGAGCTGCCGGTGCTCATGGAAGCCAGGTTTTGCAGCAGTAAAGCAACATCCTCGATGTTCTGGTTCATTTCCGCCTCGCGTTTACTCACTTTTTTGGTGGCCGTCGCCACGCTGCCGCCGCAAATACGTTTGCCTCCGTTGGAATTTTGGATTGTCGTGGTGGTGGTGGTTGCCTTGGTGGAGCCCTTTTGGGAACCAGTCGCCGCTGCTGCACCACAATCGCCGCCGTTACAGCTCTTGGTCTGATCGCACTTGCAGTTGGTGCAATTGCAGATGCCCGCATCTGCTGTGATCTGTTTGAGCGTCGGCTTATTGTCCCTGATGTCCAGTTCCACCAATCCGGAGGCATCACTGGGCACCTGGGAGGCCTGCTGGAGCGTGGCCTGCAGAAGGGCACTGTTGTTGTCGATGGTCATGAGGATGTCGTTCAGCAGGGACTCCGTCTCCATGTCCTCTTCGTTGCCGAAGCTGTCCTGCTTGAGCAGCTCCTCGATGTTTTGCTGGTTTAGTTCCAGCGTGGGTGTGGGCAATGATTGCGACTGCGCTGCGGAGTCCACATCCATGGTCTCCACTTGGTTATCACCCATGTTGCCGCTCACTGCATTGCCGTAGCTGGGCTTTAAGTCCACGAAACTGGGCATTTCGGTGGGCAGGGCCACGCAGGCATCAGTTGACGGGGCCATGGGAATGATGGGCTTGGAGACCAGGACCCCAGCATCGATCCAGGGGCTGGGTATCTCCTCCTCGGCGGCATACGAGAGCTGGTAGGCCTGTGAGGTCTCCGGCAGGATCAGTGGCTCATCGGATTGCAGGATAAACACATTGGACAGCTGCTGATCCTGCGGCGTCACCGTGTGCAGCACCACTCCGCTGTCTGTACTCGTTGTCTCCGAGCAGTGACTGCCAGGATTTAGCACCAACATCTCCGACTGCTCGTCCTTCTCCTCGTGGTGGTTTTCCTGTTCCTGATCCGTCAACTGTTTGCCCTGTTGCGACTTCAGTGGCCGCTTTTTGCGTCCCTTGTTGAGCAACTGCCGCTGATGCGTCTTCTTGTGCGACTTGAGGCTGTGCGATGTACTGAACGACTTCTGGCAGCTGTCCTCCTGGCAGGGATACGGCTTCTCCCCGGTGTGCGTTCGTCGGTGCGTCTTTAGATGATGCGAGGCAGTAAATGCCTTGCCGCAGTCGTCTTCCGGACACTTGTAAGGCCGCTCCTGGGTATGGGTGCGCGTATGCTTCTTCAGATCACTCAACGTGGTGAAGCACTTCTGGCACAGCTCGCAGTTGAATGTCTCGCCATTGTGGAGGCGCAGGTGGGCGTGCAATCTGTTGGATCGGGCGACAAAGATAGCCGATTAGTACAACACTCCTTATAGCCATTGGTCTATTTATGCCTATCAAGCTATCAGTTAGCTGGAGTGGCTTGGATTGCTCACCTGTAGCGCGTGTTGAAGGCCTTATCGCAGCCGGTCACTTCGCATTCGTACGGCTTCACCTTCGTGTGGACGCGGACGTGGATCTTCAGGCTGTAAGATGTGAGGAAGGCCTTGTTGCAGCCGTCTTCCGGGCATTTGAAGCTGTAGTCGCCTGGAAGGCGGAAAAGCGGAATTTTTAAATTTTAAATGTAAACACTGGCAAAGTCTTGTCAATGGGCGTAGGCTAAAAGGTTTAAAGGGGGGTTGATCATGCTTTCATATTGACTGAATTCCAAAATTGCCTTCATGATTAATTTCTTTGTTAAAACAATAAACTACAAGTCTAGTAATATATATAATTATGGTGAATGAATATTTTCTTTTTAACTTATTTTTTTAAATATACTTTTAAGGGGTTTCTTCCCCCGACCCCTTTCACTAAGCCCCTGCGCAAAAAGAAAAAACAGTGTTGCAAAACACACAAGTGCAATCAGCTGTTGACCAACGCGTTTTTCTGCTCGGCAAGGCGCACAAACGCATCGTTCGACGCGGATTTTAAGCGTTTTTTAAATTTGTGTAATATAATAATACTAATTATGAGGTACGATACCGATCAGTGCTTAATACAGAGCGTAAGTCGCTACCCGCGTTTATACAATAAATCATTTGGCTCAAACAGCGCGCTCAGTAGGCGGGAGGCGTGGATGGCTGTGGCTCAGGAATGCAAAATACCAAGTAATTGCTGTTTTTTTTCTTTTGAAACCTTTAATTGTTAATTTGGTTTAAAATCTGTTGCAGTGGAAACGTGCCAAGCTCGATGGAAGACCCTACGCGATCGCTACGTCCGGGAAATAAACAAATCCAGTCCAAAGGGCTTTGCTTTGTTCGAGAATCTTAACTTTCTCAGAGGACACATCAAATTAAAAAGGTAAGCGTGCTCTCAATCATTGGTAATAAACCATTTTGTAGTCAAACAATATTCGAATATTCTAGACGGCGCCCCTCAAATCCGTCGGATCCGCCCTATTTAACCTACTATATAGACGAAATGACTCAGGATGGAACGTCCAGCTCCATGATTATGCAATATCCCTTGGAAGAGCAGCAGGAGCAGGGGTACGAACAGTTACAGCAACCGATACATGAACAGGAACGCGTACATCAAGAGGAACAGCGACAGGTACAGGAACAGCAACAGGTACTCGAACAGGAGCAGCAACAGGTACACGAAGAAGAACAGGAACAGGAGTACCTTAGTGACAATGCTGAGAGCTCCAGTGTGGAGTTTGTTCCGGAAGATACGCCCATTGCCAACGAACTTGCCATTGACCCCCAAAATCCTCCCCTGCCTGCCAACAACCCGCCACCAGCCATGGATGGCATGACTGCTTTATCAAAATTAATCAGTATGCTTGAGGAAGCTCTGAAGGAGAAATCAAAGCCAGTGGTACCCCAAGATCCCTTCTACAAATATCTAGAAAGTATTCTGAGTCGCGTGGATGAAGGCACACGTGCCGATATACAACTCCGTCTGCTTAACTTTGTCCACGAAGAGATCAAGAAGTCAGAGATACCGTAAGTAGGATTCTTTTTGTATAGACAGTTCTTCTTTTAAATCGAAAGCTTCAACATAGTCTTTAGTTTTATTACTTACCCGTATGGGTTTTTAAATGCGTTCGCAGATTTCCGATTGTGCTATAGCTCCGATAACAGTTCTCGTAGTTGCATCTGTAGCGACTGAGAGCCTCGTCCGAACTCTAAATTAAATAGAATTTTATTAGAAACATATCGAAAGAATCCCTCTCAATGGAATGAGGTCTCATGCAGGATTATTTGGGGGTGAATGGTGTCAATGGTGACAGAGAGAACGGGGCCATTACGCACCGCGAGAGCTGGTTAACAAAACTGGGTTACAACACACGCCTACAGCGGAATCTTAGGAGTCTGAATCGGAATCGGAATCTCCACTAAACACTAGGATTAAGAGTCGCTACAAAAAGCGTTAGGCAACAACGTTAGGCATATTAGACAACTTGGCTGCTAGCGAATGATGTTGGGTAGTGTGTACCTCGTAGGCCATCGCCATTAACTGATCGTTCTCGTCCTGCCCGCCGGCCTCCTCCTCCTCATCCTCCTCGTGCTCGTCAACATCTCGATGGAGAACGCCCGGTTGAATGCAGTGGGTCAGCTGCTCGTCCTCGTCCAGCTCATTCGGATCGTACTCATCCACATAGCTAGAAGATCGATGGCATCGTTTCAGTATAAATGGGGGAAAGACCAAAGATCCGCAGTTGGAAACAGTCCGAATATCGCATCGGGCGGGGCATTTAATTTCCCCTCGCCCGATTTCTGTGTCAGTGGGATCTTTGTGTATATAATAAACGCAACAAGTGTATATACTATGTCTATACAAAACTGCACAGAGATTGCGATTAGTGGTGGTGTTAGAGCGTCAGCAAAAAATAACAAGAAAAACAATTCAAAAACATCAACGGCAGAACAACAAGATGAAAAGCAAAGGGGAAAAAGAACAACAGAGAAAACAGAAATCTCTGGAGGCTTTTTCGGTCCTTATTATTAATCAGATTAATTAATATTTAATGTTGTCATGGTCAAAACACACAACAAAATGCCAAAAGCAAAATATAGCAGACGGCAACAGAAACTAAAAAGAAAAGCCAGCGACTAGCAAGTGCGTGGGAGCTGCTCTGCTGGCTGGGTGACTGTGATGACTGACGGGCAGCGTGCCCGGACTGCCCCCAGTCCCTTTCCTTGCCAGAAGCACCACCTCTTTCTCGATCACCACCCCCCTCTAAGTGCTGAAAAATGAGAAATATGATTGAGGGAACACTACTCATGGCGATAAAAATAGCGTAAAATAGGCGTCGTCGCCGAATGGTCAGCGGAAAAGGGAGGACGGAAGGAAGGCGCGGAGCAAAACACACACAGCAGGCACGGATGAAAAATTGAAAAATTATTGTACCGCAGAATAATGAAAACAAAAGCAACCAGTAGGAGGAGCAGCAAAAAAAAAAAAAGCAGAGGGAGACAGAGCAGACGACGGACTAACCCCATCACAACACATCATTTGGGCTTAGGAGCCAGAGGGTAAAATTAATTTATGTCCTGTTTAATACCTTTTGAGTGGCAATAATTAATTAAGTGTTTTTAATAATTTTTATTTGTGAAGTAATGATAAAACAACTAAATTTGTGTTTAGGTAATAAGAATACAAATTGTTAGATTAAGTAATATTTTTGTATCCATTTTGACTATTGTCATAAATAAAAGGTAACCCTTGTTGCACTAGGATAATATCAAAAATAAAATTATTTGTAAAAAATAAATTTCCTGAAAATATGGATAAGCAAGCGTACGCCTTAAAAAGCGTTTTTTAAAAATCGAGTAACACGAAATAGAACGCCTCGAGTGCCTTTGTGTATACCCTTGACTTCTTATCAGCCGCTAATATTGTATTACAACTCTTGAAATTCAATAAAACATGGTGTAAGCCATTATCAGCAAATAAATTTGTCAGTTTCCGTTGAACAGATTTGTTATTTCCATCAAACTAAGCGGAGGTATCAGCCAAGTTATCAGCTAAATAGCTATGTAAGTTCAATAAAACCCTGGTGACACACCCAGGCGAACTTTAACCTTTTGTGGATATACGAGAAAAACACACACCTTTTATAAGTGCCAAATCGAACTATTCTTGGGGCAGAATTTCACAATAGGGCAGGCAGTGGAATATAGCGCTCGAATCTAGGCTCTTTTACACCAAGTGTGAATGAGTTTTTGGGAAAAATCCCACCAGTCTACAAATATACATACATCTATGTATGCATATATCCATTCTATACACTCGGGACGACGTCGCTGAGCGGGAGGAGTAGGTGGCAGCGATCTAAATGCGTTCATCGGCGCAACTATTTTTGGACCAAACAAACGATTCCGATACACAATCATCATCATCATGGCTCGAAGAGGAGGCAAGAGGCATGCAACCATTGCCGCACGGGATTATGGGTAGAGGCTGCAGGCTGCAGCTGATGCTGCTGCTGCTGCAGGCCGAGAACACAAATCAGGCAATTAGCAACAAACATGCAAGCGATGCGGACACCGCCTTGTAATGAGTGGACATTGGAATCGGTCGAAGATTTGCCAAAAATGCTGGCAAGAAAATATGAAAATTTGATTTCTCTTTTTTCAAACAAACACCAAAAAATATAACCAAGCGGGACACGTCACGGCAGACGGAGACAGAGACGCTAGGGAAATATATTTTTCTGTATTTATGTGTGGGCAGAGTGGAAAATTAGCAACAAAAGGGGCGGCAGGCATCTATGGGGTACTGTCCCTGGGCGGGGGTCAGCATTCAGCATTCGGAGGGCACACCTGACGGGCCACTATAATTGGCCAAAAAAAAAACGCGACAAAAACACCACTCTCTAGCCGATACATGGGCACTAAAAATGTGCACTAATTATAGCGGGCTTTCAACATATTTTCCTATATTTTTTGCTATTGCAGCAAATCAAAATGAAATTAAATGATTTTCATGCTAGTTCGTATCGAGTTGAAGGTCGGCCTGCGGAATATTAAATGTTTTATTGGGCGAAAATTTGTCTTTTATATATTTTTACTAAAGATTCATAGGCTCATAACTTAAGTTTGTTCTCGACCAATTAAAATGTGGCATGTATTCCTGTGCTGCTTTTGTGTGGTGGTTATTATAATACAAATATGTCATATTTCCTATTTATTTTTATGATCCGAAAATTTCTCATATATATTTGAATGATTTTCTATTTCAAATCGATTTTGAAAAAACAAAAGCTTGCTTCGAAAAATGTGTGTAACCTCTTGGGAAACGGCCTTATTTTTAGGGGCAAACTGAGATGTGAACCATAAATGTATATTTTTCCATATAATTATTCATTTTGTGTGTATTATTAAGCAGATTTGAAAGGAGGAGCCTTATATGGTGAAGTCAAAGAAGAGAAAGAATATTCCAGAAATACATATTTATTATATGTAAGTCTAAGTTTTCTAGGAATATTTAACAATTAAAAATTAACAAAAATGATGTTCTCTTTCGTGGAATTATGAAATTAAGAGCTTCATCATCACCATATGATTTTTTTAATAAAGAAAGGAAAAAATTAAGAAAACTAGCTTGATACTTTTCCTTTAAAAATAAATAACGTTACTCAAATGAGAGCACGAAAAATATCAATTTAACGTTGCCAATAAACCATAAAATAATACCAACAGTATTTTAAATGAAATCAACATTAAAAATAACTTAAAACGGATTTAAAATTCACAAACAAAAGAATTGCCCAATTAAAATCAATCGAAAATGCGTAATTAACAGAAATTGCAAGCAAAAATATTAATTAAAAGCTCATGCGACGCAAGGACAAGAAGGAGAGGTTCGTTCGTTCGTTCTTCATGCAAAAGTGGCTACTACCTCGTCTCGATAGTGAAATACGCCGGAGAGGTGACCACCGAGTTGGCCTGACCATTATCACAGTTAGTGGCGGAGACGGGGACGGTGTTAATTGTCTCCAAAGGTGCTTCCCCCTCCGCACTGGTGCTCATCATGCTGAGCGACACCACGGTGGGCGGCTGCACCTGGACAAGCTTCTGGTTCTCAAACTGGTACTCCAGCGTGAAGCAGATATCATCCAGATTGTACACCTGGCCGTCGGCGGAGCCAGAGCCGCCACTGGCCTCACTCAAGGTGGCTATAAGCGGCACCTCGCCGATGCTGGTGCTGATGAGGGATTCGGCAGCGCTGCTGGCGGTGTGATGATGGTATGTAATGGGTATGACAGTGATGGGCAGAGGCGTCGGATTGGGGGGCGGCAGGATGAAAATGTCATCTGCCGTCGCCTCCACAGCCGTCGTTACTGTTGGTGGATGTGTGTGAGCAGGTGTTGATCCAGCATCTTGCGTGAACAGGGCATTGTATGTGGTCGCTAGCTCCAGATTCAGCACCTGTTGCTCCGCCCCGCTGGTGGAGTTGCCGTACAGGCTATAGCTGTCGCCGTGATTGATGGCGTTGTCCGATTCCAGCTTAGGTGTGAGCAGCTGCGCCAGCGGCCTACCGATACCGAAGCCGCCCTCGAAGTCCAGGGAAACGGATGACGCGCCCGACGACGAGGAGGAGGCGGCACCGGCGGGCGGGGAGCCGGAGAGCGAGGTGCGGGACGAGTTCGTATCGTAATCCCGGCTGTCTGATAACGAATTCCCATGGCTGTTGACCGCCGCTGCGGACGTCTTCCAGCCGCTCTGGTGGTAGTAGTGTTGCTGCTGATCGTTCATTCCGCTTTAATATTTATTCGCTCGCGCCCACGCACACCAACACACACGCACACACTAGAAGAGAACGCACGAAGAACGAGCAACAATAAATAATAGAAAATCGCATATGCAGTTGCTTTCTTCTCCTTTCTTGCCACCGCCGCTTTGTCACTTTCTCACTGTGTCGCCGTGCAGTGGATATATATGTACGTATGTATTTATCGACGTATATATGTTGCAAAAGAAATTAGAAAATTTCCAATTGGAACCGCGAGATCGCGCACACATCCGCGATCTAGAAACAACAACAAGATAAGAACTAAAGTGACCGCAGCTGGATCGCAAGAAAATAAAGTCGTGTTCTGTGCAAGATACTAAAAAAGGAATAAGAATAAAATACCAACAAAACGTAGAGTCTAGCCCTAGAGCTTGAAAGTAATAATTATGAAACTTTTTAAATTGTTGATTATTAAAAGTACCTGTGCACTGTCGTGTACGTATTTTTATTAATTAAATTTAAACTTATGTTCAAATTACACATACTACGTAATACGGAAACCTTATATCATTACATCATATATTATGATAAGCCATTTTATAATATTTTAAAGGTGCATTTTATTTATTTATTATTTCTGTTATATGGTTAACCTATTGCTGTTTTCAGCTGCCAATATTTACAGTCATTTATAATTGTATCATGACCAGTTGAAGTCGAAACAAACGCAACTGAGTGCCATTTTCAAAATACCTGCTTTTCCCGCCTAATAGGGTGCGTAACCCTCCCACGCCAACTGGGCACACTAACAAGCTCCAGAAGTCTGGTAGAACCACACCGACGACGTGGGGTTGCCAGACTTTCAGACGCCACAAAAGTTCCCCTCGCCAAATTGGGGAGCCCGCAAGCGAGTTGGCAGCCCCAGCTGTGCATATATACAAAATTCATTGATTTTGTCAACGTAAAACACACAGCGCATAGCAGGGCAGCGAAGCAAAAACAGCTACCGTACGGCCAGAGTGAAGTTAACTGAATTAGAAACGCTGGAGCCGCGAGTGCACGGCGGCAATGCGAACCGATTGAGTCCAATCAGAACGCTGCTCCCAATCAGAAGTGGCAGAAGCAGGGGGCCAAGAGCGAGCGAGCGAGCGAAAAATACGGACAAACGGGGAAAGGAAAGGCGAACGCGAGGCGAAAAGAAAATAGGAGAGAAAAGCGAACGAGCGGCGGCGGTGGCAGGAGAGCTAGTGAGCGAACGATGCAATAGGAGTGGTGCGCGGGGGAAAATGACCACCAGCTCTGTGCCAGCGACGACGGACTAACGGAGACGACCGTAACGGCCGTAAAATGCCCCGGAATGCCACTTGCAGGACAAGTGGAGGATGCGTAGCTAACGGCAACGGTAATCAGGATGAGGAGGGAGAAGCAAACAATAACAAAAGCGGTGCTGCAGGAGGCGGCGGCGAGGGCATGGGCATCGTCAAGCAGGAATTGGAGGCGGCTCCGCCGGTGTGCCACCGTAAATCGGAGCGACGGAGAGTGGCTCGGGACATCTTTCTGGTGTTCGAGGAGCAGTCGACACGGCGGCGTGGCAAGGGAGCGCGCGGTAAGAATACGCGGGCCAAGCAGAAGTTCGGACACCTGAAGGTGGCCAATACGCCGCGGATTAGCAAAAGTGTGCTGCGCGAGATCAAGACGGAACCAAAGTGCAGCACGGGCCCGGAGCTGCCGGCCCCCGAGCCACCAGCAGCAGCTGTTCCTTCTCCCAATCCCGCTCCTATAAATCCCACGGTGCCGCCTGTGCCGCGAACGGCTGCCGTGAAACTTGAAACCAAAACAACCACGACAACGGTCACTGCATCCAATGTGGTGTCGACCCGAAGAGTCAGTCCCAAGCCCAAGGCTCCGCGCGCAGTGGAGGAGGAAGCGGAGGAGAAGCAGGAGCCGCCAGCAGTCACTGCCCTGCGACGACACAAAACGCCCACACCAACACCCACACCCACTATAACTCCTAGTAATCCCAACTCCAAACCCACTCCCAGTAGTAACACCTCGGCAGTGGCAACGCCCAGCGTTAATCCCATCTTCCTGTGGGTCAAGCAGGACGACACCCGCATCGTGGAGGTGCGCTGCGAGGACTACGACAAGCGCAATCGCATTCGCCTGACCAAGACCACGAACGGCTGGCGCTCCATGCCGCGCACCGATGCTTCCTCCACGCGGATAGTTAAATTCTTCCACGGCTCCGCCGCACCCTTGATGAAGGTCAAGCGCGAGCAGCACCAGCATCAGCGTCACGAGGATGACGAGCAAGAGGATGAGGCGCAGCACCTGGAGCTGGTGACCCAACACGAGCACGAACACGAGGCGGAGCTGGAGCAGGAGCCGGTGCAGCAGCCACAGTTGCCTATCATTGCTCAGAATCTGCTGCAGGACTGGGAGGACAGTGTCACCCAGCTGCCGGACGAGATCGAGGAGGAGGAGGAGGAGCCGGAAGAGGAGGAGGCGGAAGCGGAGGAGCTGCAGCTGGATGCGGATCAACCGAATGGCAACCTGATTGAGAACGTGGTGGTGCTGCCATCCGGTCAGCAGCCCTGTTCTTCCAGGACTCCTCCCTGCTTTGACGGACTGCTGGACAGCGAGGAGACGAATGCCTCGACCAAGGCCACAAAGACCAACACGCCCACATATCAGAGCTCCACGCCCTCGCCGTTGGAATTGCAGCTATGCCCCAAGACGGGTCTGTTCCTGCCCAAGGGCGATATTGCCCTGATCCAGGTCCCTGATGACGACCCCATTCCGGTTGAGCATGGGGAGGAGGAGGAGGACAAACCACTGACCACGGCGGTCCATGATTCCGCGGAGAGTCTCGATGCGAATACTAAGAATCTGAAGGATCTGCTGGACGACGCCGACGATCTGCTGCAAAACTGCAGCAGCGATCACGGGAGCAGTGGGGCGGATCTGCTCGATTCCCTGGTGAAGCGCAGCTGCGAGGACAATCTCGTCCAGGAGACCAGCACCGGCGGCGGTAATAATCCCCAGAACACCTCAACCTCCTCCACTGGCGATGAACTGAGCTCCTTTTGCGTGCCAGATCTCGGCAAGGACCTGCCCAGTATCCTCAACATGGACAATGACGACGACACGCCCAAGTGCCTGTCCTTCAACGAGGCGGGTGAGATCGAGGGCCTGAACGGAGAGCTCTTCCTGGGCATAGAGGCCTTCGAGAAGCAGCAGGAGGCGGTGGTGGCCACGGAGCCGGAGCCACAGCCTCCCACTCCTGCGACTGTTGAGCTGACCCAAACACCCACGCCCACGACACCCACGCCAGAAAAGGACAAGGACAAGGCCAGTGGAGGGGACGAGACGCCCAAGGACCTGAGCTACAAGAAGCGCGAGGAGGTGTGTCCGCCCTCCGAGTCGCGCAGCCAGTGTGCTGTGACCTCCAGCTCCGATATTCTCAAGTCCCCGGAACGGGACCTGCAGCTGCCAGCCAACTCCATCCCGGCCGAGGTGGAGACCACCTCGGAAACCATCAAAAATCTCATTCTGGAGCAGTTCCTTAAGCTGAACAATAGCAATAACAATCCGCAGCAGGCGGAGCCCATGGATCTCGGGAAGGCGGGACGCGAGGGCAAACTAGAGACGGTGGTGATCGACGACGAGGAGGAGGAGGAGTCCAGTCAGCCGCTCAAGAAGCGTCCGAAGGCCAGCATCAAGATGGATAAGGATCCGGATGCCCTCACCCAGTTGAAGATGCTGATCAGCAATCCGCAGTGGAAAGTTCCGGACCCGATACTCGTGCCAAAGGATCGCCTCGGCGCCGTGTTGGCCTCTCCGGCCCGTGAGATACCCCTGCTGTTGACCACCAGGCCGGAGCTGCGTCTCCCGGAGGCCTTCGCCTATCCAGAGATCATCCAGAATCCCAATATTCTCGTGGTGACCATGGAGCAGCTGGAGGCCATACTCAAAACGGAGGCAGAGCAGGCGACGAAGGCGACCAAGGAGCCGGATCCAGTGGTGCTGGGGCCCAGCAGCAAGGCGAGGAGTCCCAGTCCAAAGCAGACGCAGCCCAAACCTGTGCCAGCTCAGACCAAGCCCGCAGCAGTGGCTCCCGTGGTGCCCACTCCGCCCTCGCCGGCGGCGGATTCCAGTCTTTCCACGGATCTGAATGCCACCACGCTGGCGCTGCTGCAGCAAATGCTGTGGCTGCCGTATTTTGGCCAGCTGTCTCAGGAGTTCTTTAAGACCATCAAGGATCCGCTGGGGCTGCAGCGAAAGTTCATGAGCAATCTTCTGCCGCTGTACAACAGCCAGTTCGGGCTGCAGCACCTGGACGAGCTGTACAAGCAGTGCATGAAGCAGAAGCCGTCGGAGGAGCAGCAGCCAAAGGTGCCCACTCCTGCGCCAGCTCCTCCTCCTCCTCCAGCGGCGGCAACTCATGCTCCACCACCTCCTCCAAGTGCTGCCAGCGGTTCCACCAATGCCTTCAACGGGTTCACCAATCCCGTAGAGCTGGCCATCATGCAGAAGCTGCTGCAGCCGCAGCTGCCGCAATTCCTCAATTGGGACGCTTCCAAGGAGGCGTCATCATCCTCATCTTCCGCCGCATCCACGCATCATCATCAAGAGCACAAACGTCCCAGGAGGGAGCCGGAAACGGAAACCATCTGCAACTTTACCAAATCAAAGCTGTCAGCAGGTGCCCCAAGTGCCACTGCTGCTGCTGCCCCCGCCGCTGTGCCTGCCCCAGCACCCGCTCCAGCGCCAGCGCCAGCTCCGGCGGAGCACAAACCCAGACTGACCATCAAATCCCTCTCGAATCTGCTGGAGCCGGAGGCGAATGTGGTGCCCCTGCTCAACGTGCCCTTTGACGGTATGCGAGGGCGTTCCTCCATGCACAAAACGACGACAGCGGATCAGGGCAAGGAAGCGGCCACCGGCGGACGCACACTTCGTTCTAGTAAGGCCTGCGTTACTTACAATCCCCTGGAGCAGGCCAAGCAGTTGCAGCAGCAATCGTCCGTTGGGTCCCAGCAGCAGCGGAAGCGGGGCAACCTGCTCGCTCAAGATCATCAGCAGCAACAACAACAGCAGCAGCAGCATCATCTTGCCGAGGCGGCGGCTGCCGGAATGGATGCCAATTCGGCGCTGTGGCATCCTCTCTTTGGCAGGTGAGTTATCTATAAGATGAGCCAATCATCCTTTTTTCGTAACACCTCTTCCTCCCTTCTCAGCAATCCCAAGCAGGGCTACAACAGCCCCTGGCAGTGGACCACAGTGACGGCCACCGGCGAATGACAGTCAAGCCGGGCTCATAAGGAGCCACAATCACCTGCAGCGGGATCAAGGACAACGGCCAGCTACGAGGAGCAGCAGCAACAACAACAACAGCAGCAGCAGCAGGAGTATAGCAACTACCAGGCCGTGGCCAAGCAGCAACAACACCAGCAACAGCAATCACAACTTCCAGCAGCCAACAATCAAAATCACAGCAACAATAGTAGCAATAAATTTTGTTATCCCACGGCGGCGGCCATGGAGAATATGTTCCAGAGCAATCAAATGGCGGCCGCCGCCGCCGCCCGTGAGTCGCTGCTCAATTCGTACTTGTATCAGAAGGAGGGCGATGCTAGCAGCAACTACATGTCAGCGGAGCAGGGCTACTGGCAGCAGCATCAACAGCAGCAGCAGCAGCAACATCACCATCAACAGCAGCAACAACACCAACAGCATCAGCAAAAGCAACTCCAACAACAGCAGCAGCAACTCCAGCAACAACAGCAGTGGAGCGGTGGCAGCACCAACCCAAGGGGCAACAACAACAACTATGCCAACAATTATGCAGCAGCAGCAGCTGCCTCCATGTACATGCAACACTTCAATCCCTACATGCAACAGAAGGCGGCCCTGCTAGCAGAGAAGGCCGCTCAGGCGGCGGCAGCCGCGGCAGCGGTCCAGAACAGCAACGGGAGCAATGGCAACAAGCATGGACGCTTTGGCGGGGACTATGGCTAGGCGTAGAGAGGATCGCCATCGCCTCCCCATCAGCAACAACACTTGCATATTAAACATAAACACACATATAGGCATATATATATATATACATACAACACTTGTGTGTAATATTAATTACTATATATATTTAGAGGCGTCGTATATAGGCCGTTTTTACCGCCAGGAATTGGTAAAGGATAAACCATGAATTTTCCTTTAATTTAATATATATACACACAGGAACAGCAACAGCAACAAGGTAACCCCGAAGGCAACAACAATAATTTATAAACAAAACAAAAGCGAGAAAACCGAATGAAAGAATGAAAAACTTAAATTGAATTAGTAAAAATTTGTTATTGGTAGTTTGTTAACAAAAAACAAAACAAAAAAAAAAAAAAAGAAAAGGAAAACGAGAAAAAAGAAAACTAAACAAAAAATATTGTAGAAGAGCGAATGGCAAGAAAAAGGAAAAAAAAAAACCTAATTATTGTATTATTGTTAACCAAAATCTATTATTATTATTATTATTATCTCAAGCTGCGTTATATTATTATGATTATTAACTCGAGCGTGTATGTATATAGCGTTTTTATCTAGATGTATTACCACTTAGTGACCCCCTCCCCCTCCCAGCTCCAGCTATCCCTTATCCTTAATCATCTCGCCAGGACAATCCTCGGTCCTTGGGCCCTTACCAAAAACAAAACAAAAACCGCAGCGCTAAAAGGCAAACTACAACCAATTTTGTATTCATTCCGAATGTGTTTTTTTTTTCTTTTTTGTTTTTACTGTGTAGTTATATTACGCTGATTATATTATTTATGAACACGATGCAAGGATAACCCCTTAACATGTGCAATCTAACATTTATGTTGTCTAGATACAAACAAAAAACAAAACCAAAACCACAACAAGAATCACAAAACTTATTAACGCGAAAATGGCAAAAAGAAGCAAAAAGCATGAACATGAAAATGGACAAAATAAAGAGCAACCCTTTTAGAGAATTTCGCTGATAAAGGCAACAGAATAGCAAAAAACAAACGACTTTTTCTCCAGAACGGGGGGAACAAATGATTCAGCTAGCTGACAGAGATCATACCTACGGAGGAGAAGCTGATCATCGTCTCAGCCAGCTTACAAGGACAAGATTCTTTGATATTTTTCGGAGTATATAGTAAACTTTGATATATCGAATTAATTAAGGATGTAGTTAGTTAGATTGGTCCAGTAGATATTGAGTTATCGTGTATACCGTTTTTCAAAATGGAACTTTTCGGGACACTTTTCAGGAGAGCGCTTTAACTTTTTAGCCTCCGTTCGTTTGTATCTTTTGCTACAATTGATGTGAAACTTTGATTAAATATACTTAAGATATTGGATATTTATATTAAAAAATATAAAACAATTTTGATATGATATATTGGAAACAATATCATATCGAAAATATCATAGTGAGAAATGTAGTATTTAACTTTAAACTCGAAAAATATCAGAAACATCAAGGACAAACTCCAAAAGCCAATGATTTCATTACGTAAACTATGCTTTCTTTTTATAAATATATAATCATATATTGGCTTTTCAATTTCCAGTGTACAAATATGTATAATAGGCATATATAAAAGTTAATTTCTGTATAAATACGTAACTTTTGTTTCTTAACAGTTATGTTTACACATTTTGCTTAGCATTTAGTTATATCCACGCTTAAAGTAGGAGTTCCCATCTAAAGCATTTGAAATGCACGCGTGCGAATGTTTGTAGCTGTGGAAGTGGGTGTTTGTGTGTGTGTGTGTGTGTGTAGTTCCTTTGTTGCTTTGTGCTCCCGGCTGGCTCCCGTCCCGATCCAGTGATGAGATCTACTCGATCTGACGGCTGGCCTCTTGCAGACGCGCCACCACGCCCTGATAGAACTTAATTTGCTCGGCAATGAAGTTTTTTAGCGTATGCTTTAGATGTGTATCCCGCTCGCTCTTGAAGTGACTCAGCTCGGCCAGCACCGTATACGAGACAATGTCAGTGCGCCGGTTGACGTCCTGCATCTGGGCATTGTTCATCTTGCCCTCTGCGGTGGATCGTTCGCAGTCCTTGCGCTTCTGAATGGCGCCCTTGTGGGTGGAGAAGATGTCCGGAAAGCAGTTGAGAACGCCCCTTTTTTTCATAAAATAAAAAAAGGATTAGTATCCTTATACTTATATTTTATTCGCCTAAAGTTTAAGAGATCTCAATCTCACCTGTAGATATGCAATCGATCGGAGAGCGGAATCCAATCGAACTTTGGCTGATCGCCAAAGGCCTGGCCAATGCCTATGAAGATGCCACCAATGCGGCCCACACTCTCCGACAAAGGAACGGCATTCCTGGTGGGTGCTCGCCTCTCGTCAATGGCCAAGGCCTTGGCCAGATCGGAGAGTCCATCGCCTATCCGCTGGAATTCCTTTTTACTCTGCGTCATCGAGCGTTTGGCCATGTCGTTGGAAATGTTGTTCAGATTGCGAACGGCCACGTCCATGCTGTGTATAAACTGCACACCGCTCTCCAGCTGGACATCCACCTTGGAGTGCAACAGATTCTTATCCGGCGGCGAGATGGCCAAACAGTAGTTGACACCCATGTAGGGATCACGCTCCGCCTTGCGCTTGCCCGACTTCCAGATCTTCTCATCGCGGCAGGTGAGGAAATGATACCAGACCTCGCACTTGGAGATAACCGGATGGCGGCACACCCAGTCCACAAACTCCTGCAGCTGAACGCGTCGATGCTCCACAAACTGCTCCTCATAGCGGCCAGAGATCTGCTTGTCCGGTAGCGGTGGCACCGGAATCAAACAGAACTTGTCCACCAGTCGCTCGTGCAGCCAGTCGAAGTGCTTGTAGCGACGCGACACCTAAAAACGAAAGCGAAAATCGAGATTAGATATGACCAATTAATTTTGAAATGTGACACGAATAGTGGGACGCGGCGGCGGTTGGGGTTGGTTGCTGAATCATCATACCCAGCGGTGGTGGCAGAAACAGAAGCAATCATGGCATGGCCAGAGAATAGCTCCAACAAAGAAGACTTTAAAGTATATAACACCGCTTACGAAATACCCTTTAATTCTCTTTGAACTTTTTCTCCAATCTCACTATATGGACTTCCTCCTAACCTCTTCAGTTGTTCTTTGCAACTCCAAGTTATGTAAACTGCGAGTGCATCTTCGTTAATTGCTCTTCGAGTTAAGGAAAGGTCAACCTGCAATTAAGTGAGAAAACAAAGGATTGGCCGGCGTGCCAGTTACCCAACCCAAAGTCACCCTTGGGCAGAGGAAGAGGAAAACCGACTAACTGACACATACAGAGATTCACTGAGGCAGGGGGGAGGTTTATCGCATTGCTTTGTTAATCACGACGGGGCGAGATAGCAAACTTACGGATATGTTGTTGAAGCTAGGCGTCAGCTGGTAGGCGATGAACGTCTTCATCCCCTTGAACTTGGACTCCTTCTTGGGACTGGCAACCACCACGGAATAGGGCGAGTGGTTCTGCGTCCACTGGTAGATCGGTAGATCCTCCACCTGAGTAATGTAGGCCAGCTCGCATTCGGGTATCTTCTCCTTGGTGCTGGACAGTCCGAGGATATACGAGTCGGAGCTCTTGGCGAACATGCCCTTCTTAACGGTGCCCGAGGCGCCGGCTCCGGCGGCGGAGGCCAGTGATTGGGCGTCGTCATTGTTGGGCGCAATAGGTAGATGCTTGTTGTCATAGTCACTGGTGGAATGGGACATGCCACTGGCTCGTGCCGTCTGACCCGAGTACTTCTGTCCTGGACCGATTTCCGAGTATGTTTCATTGTCATCGCTCCAGTCGTCCTCATCGTCCCAGTTGCTACCATCATCGTCCGCCGTCTGATCGTAGCGGGGCAGCGGCGGCGAGGCAAACGGATCCGGCACTTGGGGAACTGCCGCGGTCCCGCTGGCGTTTAGCTTCTGTGCCTCCGCCGCCGACATCACCTCCACGTAGGCGGCGGGGAAGAGCCCAATCTGCCCACGGGCGTTCTTGCCCTCCCACCAGCCCTCGCCCACATCGCTGCGCGTTACCGAGAGCACATCGCCAGCAGCGATCGAGAGCTCCGAGGAGCCCGGCTCGCCGCTGAAGTCGTACATGGCGCGCACGTACGAGGTCATCTTTTAGTTGGTATTTTATTACGCGAATTTCACGAGTCCCGTATGCACAAGGCCCATAAACAGAGGAAAAATAAAGTTGCTTATTCTTTGGATCTGAATCACCAGCCACCAGTGTGGGATAACGAGCAAAATTCATAAAAACACCTTAATGAACGGTTCATGATCTGGTTTAAAAATACTAGTATAAGTGTGGCCAGGTTCGAATTTAACCAATTTTTAAACCAAAATCCCAGAAGTCCTTTTCTGGGTCTTTTCAAGCGAAGAAAATTCAAAGAGCTAAATACTAAGTTTCGATAATAAATCAATTTTATAATAGTATTAACAAGTTTTAAAACATTGCAAAATATAACATTCAGAAAAACGCTCTTTTATTTATTTATTTAACTGCTTTATCAGCTCATTTTTCTAATTCTTCGTAGTACCAAACGCCAAGGATATCAGTCACACTCTGAGGATCGTTATTTTTGGTATTTTTAACTGAACTTGCCAGACAGTATATTTTTCTGAGCCGGACGGTATATTTCATCTACAAATGCACGGCCACACTGAGCTCTACGTGTTATTCATTTCTTAATTGCGCGTTGCTTTAATTTGTGGTGAGCAAAACAGGAGCTAGGCGACGTCGGCAGTTGTGCAATAATTGTTAATAACCGTCTGCGTGAATCTCCCTCCACTTGGCAAATCGCTTTTTGCAGGCTGCCGCGGCCGTAGCAGATACTCCTCTTCTCGTAGCCGTGCCCGTGCCCGTGCCCTTTTCCAAAATGAAATTGCTGGTCGTGTGCCTGTTTGTGGGCCTATTTTCCGTGAACTTGTGCGATGATGGTGAGTAAATATATACAAATCAAAATTAAAATCAAAATCAAAATCAAAATCGAAGACATACAATTTGAGAAAAGAACACAAGAACTCACTGTTAGGTACAGACGCACACATATGCAGGCAGCCAGGCACTTGCATGTGTGTGCGAGTGTGGGGATTTTTCGTTTTTTTTTTTGTCAAAGAAGAATCCGATATTGAATATCATCAATTCCCGGCCATTTCCCTTTTTCTCCGGCTGGGTGTAAGGTTCACATTAACGCAATCTGCACATATTACGACAACAATTTGTCGGAACCTGCTTGTAATTTTGCATTACATTTTTCCATGTTTTGGTACCTGCTATCTGGTTACAACGCCACAAATTTCTCCCAATCCCCATCTTTGTTACGTGCATTTTTCCAATTTAAATGTGCGGTGGACACAGTGTAATTACACATTGAAATAATGACTCATGCTCCAAGCTCCACGTACATGCATACATACATACTGACGGTTTCTTTTCCTCTGATAAAGTTGTATAAATAAATCAAATAAATGCTAATCGGTCTTGCATTTCTTGTTTCCTTTGGGATCCATGTGTCCCTCAAGCTTTAAATGATAAGAATTTTATTTTCAAGAATAAAACAATTAATTATTCTTGAATTTTTTTATAAAAACCTTGAAATTGTTGCCACTCAATTAGTTTAGGATTCAATGAAATTCTTTAAGCGTATTTTTTAGAAACTAATGATGAAAACTTTATTTTCAAGAATAAAAAAATGTATTATTCTTGAGGATTTGTTTAAGAACTTTAATAATATTTCCCTGTCAATAAGTTTAAGATTTAATGGAATTCTTTAAACGTAGTTCTTAGAAACTTTTAATGATAAGAGCTTCATTTCAAGAATAATTTTGGTCATTTATTCTTGGTGTTTGGTTTAAAATTTATTTTTTATTAATATTTGCCTTTCATCTCCATCTTTTTTCGACTTAGTATAAATTAAACCGAATTCAATTTATATTTAAAAGTCCTTTTTTTTAATATTTGTTATGGTATGTTTTAAATTTATTGTTTTATTTTTAAAATTGTGTAAATAAATTAAAGATTTCAAAATTTTATAGATTGAAACTCTACATTTATCCTATTTATTTATTAAAGAAATTGCAAACATCTGACATTATTATTTATAAATAATGCCCTAGCCTCTGACCGAATAAGATGTGTTTTTAAAGATATTTATGTCAATAGAAAATGTAACAAAATGTAAGCATTTATTTTATTTATTTATTTATATTTTTGATTTATTTATTTATTTTATTTATTCATATTTTAGTCCGATTTCTAATATTGATACCTCAAATTTATATTTCAGCTCCCCCTACAACAGTCGTAACCAAACCAACTACGACAGAGGCAACTACTGTTCCAGTTACGCCTTCGGTCAATACTACCACTCCGGTCACCACCCCTCCAACAGTCCCAACAACGATCTCTACGAAGGCGCCGGACACGACAACTGCTCCGCCAGATACAACAACTGCTGCGCCAGACACAACAACTCCAAAGACGACCACGGTGCCCACCACCACATCTTCGACTACTGCAGCCACTACAACAACAAGCAGCACGACCCCAGCCACTACTACCACTTCGACCACGCCGTCTCCTAACTCGACAACCACAACCGAGCCGCCACACACATCGACCACTCCGGCTCCGAAGCCGCCGCCGTGCGGCCGCTTTGATGGATCCTCATTCATTGGGGGCATCGTGCTCACCCTGGGCCTACTTGCCATCGGACTGGTGGCCTACAAGTTCTACAAGGCCCGCAACGAGCGCAACTACCACACCCTTTGAGCCGCCACCGCCTTCACGTCGGCCTTCAATGCGGCAGCCGGAGCGGCGGCGGCTAGCAGCAGCGCCGCAGCCACAGATGCGGAGCGTGTGCGGTTTGTCCAGCCATCCATACCGCTGCGATCGCCGCCGGCGCAACCGCCTCCGCCGCCACCCAACTCAGGTGGTGGCAGCGGGGGCGGAGCGGCGGCAGCTCCGCAGAATTGCTCGCCGTCGGCCCGGGACCGGCTGCTGCACACGTAATTTAGAAGCGGGGAATACTACAACTACACATAACTACAATATTATTGCTATCCAAAGAGCCCCGCCCGCACCCAAAACCAATCCAATTCAACACAACAGTAGAGTCAGGTTTTAAATTCCACGATAACCCCCAGAGCGGATTCAATGCGAGACAGATAGGAGGAATGAGCTAGCTCCCGATTCTTGATAACTTCCTTATCGGCCGACACACACACAATATTTGTCCACACATCCATATATGTAAGAGGTACTTTTTCTTTTTGCAAAAAACACCAGTTTATCAGCAACTTGAGCGGATGTTCAGCGCCTTACACAGACGGAGAAAGTGGGGGGAGGGTCCGAGATCCAAGGGCGACTGTAAAGTGAACAGATAAATGAATAAATAAAACGAAGAAAGAGGAAAGGAGGAGCAGGAGGAAAGAGACTTGAGGAGAGGAGAATGAACAAATAACAGCAAATATGTGAGACTGCTTGAGATAGCGAGAACCGTGGACATAACACAGAAATCCGAAGGAAAGCGGCTGGCTGGCGACGGCTTCGTTTCTGGGATTCAATATAGAGCTACGAAAGGAATATATAAATTTTGATTATATTTACACGGATTTTGAATAACTCGAAAAATCAATTCATTATATAGGAACTAAGAATATTTACTACCTTAACGAGCTATACAAAAAACGTAAAAAAAAGAAAACCAAACGGGAAACGCGTTTCTAATTCCTCCCTTAATGTGCATTTTTTTTTTTGTTTTGTTTCCCCCTTCTTTTTGCCTCGTAAAATAACGTTCTTTTCGCCCACTTATCGATTCTCCTGCTAGGGTAGGGAGGTGGCATTGCAAAAATTAATAAAGCGACTCGCCGCGATGCACAGCAACAGGATACATGGCGGGACGTGCGTTTATATGCAATATATAAATACATAAGGTCCGAGGAGGAGCAAGGATAAATAGAGTTGAGAACAGAAGTCCCAATGTTAATGCATATACGCAATGTTGAATATTTTGTACTAGGATTGAATCTATACATATGAATTACCATTACCTTTGCCCGCTGCTTACTGTTGGCTAAATAATACAAATACTATACCTTTGAAGCTACAAAAATCGAACACAAGAACCCGTCAATGAACTCTGTGCACATGGAAAATCTCATAAGTATATAAGCTAAAGTAACCCAATCAATGAATGTATATCCAGTAAATCACTCAGCCGGCTTACTAAAATATATATATATATATACATATATATGAATATATCTATGTCTGTATATCGTGTACGATAATAAATATTTTAAACATTTAAAACAGTCTTTTATTAGCATGCAGCATGGCATGTTGGGAAACTCTTGTCTCTGATGGAATTAACACAGAGTTTCAAGGTTGAGTTTCTACATCAAAACCTTTCCCCCTATTTGAACATCCTTCCCGAAGGCTCCCGAAGATCAGTTTTTTGTGGGAGCTTAAGGGGGGATATATGCACATCTAATCGATCGAAATGTAGACTTTTTTTTTAAATTTTTTTTAAGGAAATAATCGAGCAATCATTGTGAAACTTTGAAGACAGGTAAAAGTAGAATCAGAGATGATAAAAAAAATGTAAATAAATAAACTAGTAATGACGGACCTATGGAATACATACCGTAAGCTCATTGATCTTTGAGAATTTCGGTGAATAAAAAGCCTTTCAATGTTTTTAATGCGATTTCAGGTACTTTGGAGTTGGAATTCAATAATAAAACTTGCACAGTATATTCCATAAATTAAAAAAAAAATATATATAAGTGGTATATCCCCCTTAAAGACCCATTTAGCGCCCATCTAGGTACTAATAATCAGGCTTCGTTTGGTTTTACATATGATTGTCAACCAGAAAAAGGTTTCTTTTATTAAAATTAAGGGAACATTTTAACAACTACATTATATTTAAGCGCTTAGTTTCTTCATCTTTTTCGGGGTCTTAAGTTTGTGGGACTCCCCGCCGCTAGGAGGTGCCTTTCGCTTTAGATTTTCTTTCGGTTTCTGCTGTTGGACGTTCTTGATTGGTTTCTTGGCTTTGGGGGCTTCCCCGTTTTCTACTTTAGGCTTCTGCTGCTGCTGCTTATCTTGTTGTTTAGGTTTCTGTGGAATCTTCTTATCTCCTTGGTTCTTCTTCTCAGAAGTAGACTTGCCATTCTTGGCCTTGGGCTTGGGCTTTCGCTTCGTCTGGGTGTTGAAGCGCAGTAACAGTTCCGTGCCGGCCAGACTCAGCTTTTGTTTGATGGCCTTGCGTGCATCGTGAGTCGTTGGCAGGGTTACGGTCGCCGCACTGGAGTCACGGAACTTGCCCTTACCGGGCTTAATCTGAATGTCGACGGCTTCTGGGAACAGCTGGCGCACCTGAGCCACCGAGGCGGTCTTGGGCAGATTGGTGATGACCACCGAAGAGGTGAAGTTGCGTTTGGCCTGCAGGGCCTTCTTGCTTGCGCGCTTCATCATCCGCTTGGTTTGCCTGTTCTCCACAGAGGTCAGCTTGCGGCTGACAATCTCATTGACAAACTCCTCGGAATCGGTTTTGGGTAGGGAGATGTAGAATCCCTTGTACTCAGCATCGTTCTTGATGGAGGTCTTAAGGTCCTCGTGAGCCTGATCGCGATCTTTCTGTGACTTGAACTCCACCAGACAGAAGCGGGCGTGCTTTTGGCGAGGCTTCAGTGCCTTCACCACCAGCGGATGCAGCGCCTTCACCATGGCATTAAACTCGTCCACATCCAGGGGCAGTTTCTTGGGGAAGCGGACGTAAAGCCGTGTGCCCCTCAGCTGTTCGTACTTGTTGTGAATCTGCTCGTCTATAATCTCAGCCCGACTCTTTGGTGCAGGTTTGGCATCCTCCTCCTCTTCTTCATCTTCATCGGATTCGGTTGAACTGGCGGCCAGGTCCAGTTCGCTGTCTTCCTCCACGCCGGATGCCTCAGAATCATCCTCGTCACCGGATGCCTCAGAGCCCTCTGCCGACAGTTCTTCGTCGTCGGATGCCTCAGAGTCCTCCGCCAGTAGTTCCTCCTCCTCCTCGGATGAGCTTTCCACCTGCTTTTTCTTCATGTTTTTTTCGGGGAAACGTGCTTAAGTTTTTAAATCGAGAAATTCGTTCGCACGTGTACAATTAGTATGACCTTGCTATGAAAATACCATTAATACAGAGTTCTGACAGTTGTCAATGCCGTCAAGTTGGCAGCCCTTTTATTTATTTACACTTTTACCTACAGCATGGCCTCCACGGAGAATCCGTGTTTTTGGAACGAATTTGAATTAAAAAAGCCACCGCTAGTGACACTGCAAGTGGGGGACACGGGATTCGGTAGGTAGACACCATCATAGCACGGTACTTTTCACTTATTCTCCCTCTACTCCTCAGCCAAACATGTCTATGTGGATATCAACAGGTTCCTCCTGCAACAGGGCGGAGAGCAGGAGTCAAAGGAATTCGACGAGACGGCGGCGTTAATTGGACGTCTAATGGCCCGCCGGAAGAACTCGTTCCGAAATATGCCCGGTTTCCGGGCTGTCTGCAAACTAAATGCGGCACTGTGTCGGCTGCTCCGCTTGGACTTGCCCAGGGATCTGGAACAGTTTCGCGGCACTCTGCCGGATGTGTGTGACGGAGATTCCGCTGGGGTGTTGCCCACGCGCAGCAGCTTAGAGTTTATTCTTGTGCGGCTTCTGGGATTTTATCATCTCCACGAACGGATCAGGGAATGCTGCATCAGTGCAGTCACCTATTTCACCCAGCTCCTGCGAAATAATTTCTTCATGGAGTTTGTTACCCTTCTGGTGGCAACTATTGCCAAGATCAACAAGCTGAGCATACTTCAGGCGAATCGCAGTGCCGATCTCTACAACAGATTGAGGCCACAAGTAATCAATTTTCCGGAGGTGGAAAAACACCGATTCCTGAAGGACAACCAGGAATTGCCTGAAGAATTGCATTCTCCTAGGATTACTAAGGAGGTTGCCACACCAACCACTGCTCCCGTTCTAATGAAACCGAGGAAAGTCGTGACTAGAGTGGAAAGAGCCAAATCCGATGTGGGCACAGTGATTGCCCGAGAGGAACACAGTAGTTCACTCAAATCAGTTAAGACTAAATTCAATGCAACGGAAGTGCTGGCCACCGTTGAGGATGCCAAACGGTTTATTGCCCGCGAAACCAAATCCAGGAAGCAGAATCCTCTGCCAGAAAACTGTCTGACAGCGCTGATCACCAAGCATGAGTGGCTGGCGGCGCAGACCCTGTTCCAGCGTAAGTTAAGCAAGGATCCAGCCAAAGCCTTAGATGTATTTCGCAAGTTTATTATTAGCAAAATAAAGTAGAGGCTAAAGAACAAGGCTTACGTTCCAATTTAAAGACAGGTCACCATGCCGTCCACCAGCTGCAAACGCTTGAGACCCACAACGCGACGCTGAGGATGCGGATTGCAAGTCTATGAAGAGAATGAAATTGATTATAAAATGATCCTTAAATAGAAAACCCAACACTTTACCTTGACAAATTTTTTAAAATTCTTGCGGCCACTGTAGGTGCTTGCTGTTCCATTCAATGAAGACCCATCCACTTCATCAGTGCTGCGAGTGGTGCTGATGTTTAGGTTGCACATGCGAACCTGAATGCCATCGTTCATGGCGGCTAGCCACTTTAAATGCTTTTTGGAGTCTTCCTCCTCTGCATCCGGATCTTCTTTGATGGAGTTTTCCAGCTTGGCTGCCATTTCTAGGCTTACATTCGCCTCTGACTTGATGTCCTCGTTGTGCAGCCTGCTGCACGACAACCAGCCACTCACATCCACCTTTTGGGGCAAGTCCTTGCGCTGTGGCACTATGTACTTGGATTTTGCCTTCTCACACTCCCTTTCCGGGCAGAAGGGTTCAGTCTGCACAAAGTCCTGGTTGACAGCATCGCTGTGCCTTCCTTCAGAGTTATTGAAGTTGAACAAACCGTCGTTGACGTCGTCGTTGTTTGTTTGTTCCTGTTGTTTCTGCTTTTTCCTTTTGCTATCCGCAAAGTTAAAGAGATCCTCGCAGTCATCGCTATCACTTTCGTTAAGCGGCTCCAGCCGGAGGCGCTTGCGGGGTTGCGTCTGGGACTGGGAGGGTGGCTGAGATTCAGCCGAGGACTCCTGCGGCTGAGATTTTTCAAGAAAGTTGATCATACTTATTCTGCCGGGTGGTTTGTTGGCCTTAGTCGTTGGTGGCTTTTGTGGGCTTTTGGAGAATTGGAAAAGAGTGGCTGCATCGTCCTCGTCTTCCTCATCATTTAAAAACTGTGCCACTGACCGTTTAGCTTGTGCCACTGGCATTTCCGGCTGCTTATTTGTTATATTCCTGGCCTCCGTATTGGCTTTTAGGCGTGGTGATGTCCTGGTTACTGCCGGCGGCACTTCGGGCTTCTTCAATGCGAACTGGGCAATGCCTTTAATTTTAGACTCTGTCTTCTTTGAGGCTTTGGGAGTGTTTGCCCCAGGAGCTGGTGATTCCTTTGGCTTCTCGGCATCATTGTTGACGTTCTCCTCGTCCTCGTCCGAAGAATCAACACAATATACGGGCCTGGTCTTCTGTTTAATATGCGTGTTTTGCGGCTGTGGAGCCGGAGCTTCATCCTCATCGGAAGAATCTACTAAGATGGCATTCTTTTTGGTTTTTCCCTTTGGTTTTTCTTGGAGCATCGGCTTGGCTCTCTTCGAAGCAGATTTTTCCTGCTCCTCTTCCTCGGAGTCCAATATTACGGCATGATTGCGCTTCAGGGCCGCACTCTTGGAGGTCTCTGACTGCTCCGATTCGGGCACAATCAGCTCAGAAATTATGCCCCCACTGGATCGACCCACACTCCGTTCGGTGTTGGGCGCCAGGATGGAGGAATTGAAGTCCATCGATGAGGTTACGGACTCTGTAGGGGGCAACGAGTCGTTGGAGAACTTGTGCGCTGGATTGCAGAACTCCTTGATGGAGCAGTGCAGCAGGGCCGTGCCAATCTCGTACTCTTGGATAATGCGCAGACCGGCCTGCTCCAGGATACCTAAGGAGGGTATGACAGATATTACTTGGCTACTTGGAGTCCATTTACCACTTACTTACCTTGAATACTATTAATCGTTTCGGTGGCCTGGGACTGAGTAGACGGCACATACTGTATGACTATCACATCCTTCTTGGTAAGAAAGGTTTTCCGCACTCCGGAATTGAGATCCTTGCAGGCAGCGCCTGCTTTCTGGACAACTGCACCGTAGATCTCAAAGTGCTTTCGATTCATAAAGACAAACGTCTTGCCTGCGAACAGGGTGGTGCGTTCTGGACGCCATTTAACATCCATATTGGTGGGCTGATAATCCTTGGGCTGTGGCCAGCCCTCCTTCACGTGGATGCTCTGAGCCGCTTGTAGCAACTTTCGCCAGAAGGCGAAGGTGACAATGGGCTTGTTCTCCAGCAGAGCATGCAGTAACTTTACCGTAACCGTGGCTTCGTTCATGGTGAGGTGCGAACATTCCTCCGTCCAGTTCAGGCTAACGACTCCGCCCAGGGGCTTCAGCAACTCTTCCAGTTCCTGGACCTGGGTTCGAGTTAAAGCCGAGGCCGTGGTCACCAGCTTTAGCTGTGTCACCTGCCAAACGCTGGTGTTTCCCCCGAAACGCACACGAGTTCCCGCCGTCAGCGGTGTCAGTGTCCTTGCTGGGATTTTCTTAGCTTCCTTGGCATTTCGTGGAAAAATGAAGGTGCCATACCTGGAGCCCAGGTCCTCCACCTGCAGGGTATCATCCTCCTTTGCGGCCAAGTGCAATTTGACATGGGTGCGGCTCACACTGAGGTCCTCCTGAATGATCAAGTCCGTGGACAGGCGACCGACGGTATAAACCGGCTTACAAGGAAACAAAACGAACCTTTCCTCATCTGTGGGGTGGGTTTAGGTTCTAGTAAAATAATGGGTAGACCCTTTAATGTAATTTTTAAACTTGCCTTTGGATAAAACAAACATTACACAAAAACACGAAATTACGTTGAAAAAACAAAAAACAACTATTTTGATTTCAGAGTGACCGTATCGTGGGCGCTAAAATATACCACGGGTTTCACCTAGTTTTCTTTTGTTTAAGTTGGCAGCTCTATTACAAGAAGAAGACAATTTTTTCAGCCGGTTTGTTATTGTCGTCTTGTGGCTTTAATTTAAACAAATCAAGTTTTCCCATATAAATGTAAGTGAACCCACCTGCAACCATGGCTCACCTGACCGGCACCCGTGTCAGCACCTTCAATGAAAGCTTCCTCAACGAAAATGAGCACGACTCGAATGCGGTGCTCATGGAGCTGGACAAGGGGCTGCGTAGCGCCAAGCAGGGAATCCAGTGCGAGGCGATTGTCCGCTTCCCGCGACTCTTTGAGAAGTACCCGTTCCCCATCCTGATCAACTCTTCGTTCATCAAGCTGGCCGAGTTCTTCGTCAGCGGATCGAATCTCCTGCGCTTCTGGGTGCTGCGCGTCTGCCAGCAGAGCGAGAATCACTTGGACAAGATCCTAAACATTGACAACTTTGTGCGTCGCATCTTCATGGTGATGCACTCCAACGATCCGGTGGCGCGTGCCCTGCTCCTGCGCACTCTCGGCGCCGTTTCCCGCGTCATTCCCGAGAAGCAGCAGGTGCACCATGCCATCCGCAGAGCTCTGGACAGCCACGATACCGTTGAGGTGGAGGCGGCCATATATGCCAGCAGCTGCTTTGCCGCACAGTCCAGTTCGTTTGCCATCAGCATGTGCGCCAAGATATCGGACATGATTGAGTCGCTGCAGGTTCCAGTGCCGATGAAGCTGCTCCTTATTCCCGTGCTGCGGCACATGCACCACGACGCCACCACAGCGACTCTGGTCAGCAGGCTGTGCATGGACCTGCTACCCAAGTATCCGGCCCAGAGCTTCGTGGTGGCCATTATAGACACGCTCACCCAGCTGTCCTCCCGCACTCTGGTGGGTGTGCCCGGTCAGCTGGAGGTTCTGCTGGACTTTATGCAAGATCTTCGCACGCCCGTGCGCGTCCAGGTGCTGCGCTCCTTCAACGAGCTGGCGGGTAGCCAAAGCGTGGATGCCTGGCCCAAGCCAGCAATTGAAGCTCTCATCGGCAGATTCGAGCTCTGTACCAATTCCCAGGAGCAGTTTCTCTTCCTCTCGATCCTGCTAAAGCTCAGCGAGTGCCCGCTCACCTGCCAGCAGCTCCTAAGGGAGCACCGCGGGGCATTGCTTCAACTCTGCATCCAGTGCATCAGCAAGCTGGACGACTATACCACAGCGACCCAGGCCATGGCGGTGCTTTCGGTCCTCGGGGCCTTTGGACTGAAAAAGAAGCACGAGAGCGGCGTGCAGCAGGTGGAGGATATCCTGCACATGGTCAACCTGCACATGGAAGGATTGCTTCTGTGCACGGCGAGGCGGGCGGAGTGCACCAGGGATCTCCGGCGGGTGCTGACCTACGGCATTAGGATTACGCAAGCGAATGCTGAGTTTGGAACGTCCTTCATCGAAATTGTGACCAACACACTGGGCGACAAGGTGGTGTATCCGCCGGCCAACGCGGAGCTCATGTGTGAGGCTTTGGTTGGTCTCTGTGAGCACTTCCAGTTGCGCAAGTATGCCTTCTCCACGGTCGAGGGCCTGGTGGGTGAGGACGACAGCAATGCCATGGATACCGATGAACCGCCGCCATCAAAGGTGAATCCCATGCTGGCCCGCTTGCCGCTCATCCTGCACAAGTTGAACAGTATCATTGAGAGCCCGGAGAGCTGCGAGCAGCAGGTTAAGACCGTGGAGATCCTCAGCGCTCTGGTACTGCAGACAACCATGGGCTGTTATCTGCCCCAAAAGGTGACGCAGGTATTCGAGAAGTGCGTTTCCCGGCTGAACTGCTGGACGCTGTACAGGATTGCACGCACGGCCAGTCGCTATGGCCATCACTACGTGGCCGCACATATATACACCAAGATCTCCCAGATGGTGATCGTTGATCACATGCACTACTTCCTCGTGGCGCTCTCGCAGATCTCGCAGGCCGAGTGCATCCTGAACTATGGCTTGGATTACGCCGTCATGCGGGATAACTACGCACCGAAGGCGCCACCGGAGAGCTTGATGCCGCTGATGAAGCGATTGGAGAATGCCAGCAATCTCTATCAGCAGGCGTTGGCCAGCCTGCGGGCTTGCTCCTCGCCCCAGCATCCGTGCACCTTCCAGCTGGAGTATCTGAAGATACGGGCGCAGTTCCTGCAGACCTTGCTCCTGGCGGTGACCGTGAAGAATGCCCAGGTGATTGTGCCGCCGCCGGCCATCGCCGGAAGCCTGGCTCAGAACTCGCGGGACTACCTGCAAAAGTTTGGACATGTTACCAATCAGCTGCGCAAGCTTGTCAAGGCTCTGAAGGCCTGCGAGGAGTCGTACGCCAGGCTCTACAAATCCTCCTTCGATGCCGACCATGTGACACTGGAGTTCCTGCAGGTGGCTGAGTTCCAGTGTGCCCTCTTCGCCCACATTATCGAGTCCATTTGCTATGCCACGCCGCCGGAACCGCCCGTCTTCCTTACCACCGGAGAGCATCCGGAGACGCGGTACTTTTCCGCCAGCTGCCAGCGCATGGTGCAGATGCAGAAGAACCTGCCGCAGGAGCCAGCGAATGCCAAGACCATTAGCAATCGGCATTTGGACGTGATTATAGCCCAGATCGAGATCATCACCAAAACGCCGCTCTGCCTGCCTCGCTACTTCTTCCAGATCCTGCAGTCCACGCAGATCAAGCTGTCGGTTAGTCCGCAGCCCAGGAGCGCCACCGAGCCGGTGAATGTCCAGTCGGGCAGTAACCTGGTCATCAAGGTGGAGGGCGTACTGCAGCACTTTAGCAAGCAGCAGAAGCACTTCCGCCGTGTCGAGTCCGTCCAGCTGAGTCTCACATCTCAGCTGATTACCCCGCCTCCGAGATCCACGCAGGACCAGCTATCCAAGCCGGGAGCCAATGACACCGTGACCCTCAATCAGATTGTAAAGCCCCAGCGGGACTTTCTCTCTGGCAGCTTCCTGCTGCCCATCTCCAGTGGCGGTCACTTTCAGGTCACACTCGAGACGTTCGTGGTAGATGAGAACGGGATCACCTGGTGCACGGGTCCGAAGTCTTCGATGGTGGTGAGGGTGCTGGAGGATCCCAGCAAGCCATCGGCGCCAACGCCAAGCACTTCCCAGGCGGTGGGCCAGACGAGGAGGTTTTAAAAACGCTTAAGCTTATGTTTTAAGATGGAATATTTTTGTAAAAATATTAATAATAAATATAAAACATTTAATTTATTTATGATAAAGTTTTAAAATGTAACGGAAGGTTTTTTTTTTAATTTTTAAATATAAAATGTCAATTTTAAATTGGTTAGATTTTAGGCTTTCGGAAACGCCGGCTTCCCATCCTTATCATATCATATTTAATCTGATTGAATTAAAGTTAATGCTAATTAAATTAAAAATCCTCTTTTTTTTCCTTTTTGTAGTGATAAGCTTTTTTTTAGTGTCTTCTGCTTCCGGTGGCATTTCGGGCTTTGCGCTGCCACGGTCACACTGTGCTGATTTGTTTTCATTAATTCTTTTTGGCGAACAAAAAAATTGTAAAATGAGGCATCATTTGGGGCACTGCAACTTGTAAGCAGCGGGCAGCACTGCGTCGGCATGCCACACCAGCGGAGCAGCACAACCTGGCCAGCGTTGTAGCGGACCAATCGGAGGGACGCCTCGCCGAGATTCATTCACACCGTGCTTACCGAACCCATACACCCCCGCCCGAGCAAGTGGTTCCCAACCAATCCCGATCCGATCTTCGCGGGCGACGAATGTAAATTTTAATTGAAGCCAATTGAGTGCGCACACCCGAAAACACGCACTGCACCGCATCAAGCCAAAGCCCAAAAGCCTCACCGGAGGGCTCGGGCTCCTCTCTCCCTTTGACACAAGATTCCGCGCTTAACCCTGTTCAGAGGCGGTGGCGGCGGCAATAAATGGACATAATTGCTCTAATTGGACAGAGCAGCAGCAGCAGTGGGATCGGCAGTGGCAGCAGCAGCAGCAGCAGTGGAGGAGCACCGGCACCAGCAGCACCCCTCCGGACAATAGGATGGCGCAATTCACACTGTGAGTATATGAGTTATCAGTGGGCACCCACGGATTCCCCCGGCAACCGCTGGGGCGAGCTTATGCTTTGTTTATCTATTAACGGCGCCGCCGCGTCGCCGTGTGTATTATGCAAGTGGAAACCGAAACCCGAAACCCAAACAAGACAAAACTAATACGTAGATCATGAACCATTACCATTTGCGGCTCTCCTGCTTAATTATGTAGGTACAACAAACACAGTGCGCCGCCGGGCAGCGGCGATAGTACGCGCGTCGACTGCGATCACGTACCGTTGTGCTCCATCAACGATGTCCAGCTCCGGTTCCTGGTGCCCGATGACCTGACAGAGGTGAGTGGTGGTGGAGTGGATGCCCATCTCCCTGTGATCCGGTGGTATCCCTTGTTCTCTCCCTCTCCCCCCTCTCTCTCTCTCTCACACACACAGGTGCGCCAGCTGTGCCAAGAATGGTTTCCAATCGACTATCCACTCTCATGGTATGAGGATATTACCTCAAGCACGCGCTTCTTTGCGCTGGCAGCTGTATATAATCTGGCCATAATTGGTTTAATCGTTGCCGAAATCAAACCCTATCGAAATGTCAACAAGGAGGTAATAGCCAATATGAGTGATAGTGATGAATTGTACACCAGGCTGAGCGGTTTTCCCATGCAGGACAAGGGCATTCTGCCGGACTCGATGGGCCGCACCGCCGACGTTGGCTACATACTGTCGCTGGGCGTTCATCGCTCCCACCGCCGCAACGGGATCGGATCGCTGCTGCTGGACGCCCTGATGAACCACTTGACGACGGCCGAACGGCATTCGGTGAAGGCGATCTTCCTGCACACGCTGACCACGAATCAACCTGCCATATTTTTCTACGAGAAAAGAAGGTATTCGTGTCGTAGTCGTTCGTTTGTGTGCGTGTCATGGGCCTATTAACCCCGTTTTTGTGTTCCAGATTCACGCTACACTCGTTTCTGCCCTACTACTACAACATCAGGGGCAAGGGCAAGGATGGCTTCACCTACGTCAACTACATCAACGGCGGCCATCCGCCCTGGACATTATTATATCCTTTTACCAAATACCACAGCTGGCTAGCTTGTTTCGCTTTCGTTTTTATGATTTCCCTATACTTTTGGTTGCCCTCTTAACTCTCTCTGCACAGATCACATCAAGCACTATGCCTCCAAGGTGCGGCACACGAGCAGTCTGTGCGCCTGGGTGGCGGGTCGCGTCCAGCAGGTGGTGCGTTGGTTCTACCACAAGCTCCTCACGCGCTTCAACTTTATCGAGTGAACTGGGTACACGCTTGCCCTTGCATCCTTCCCAGTTGCGGTGGCATTATGTCATTCTGTTGAGCATAAACAAAAGCAAAAACAAAAACATTTATATGTAAAATCACCAACCCCCACACACGGACACACCTTCATTATAAATGTTAGGCAACAACCCACATCCACATCCGCAGAGAATCATTAGGTTTTTATACGAAAAGAGAAAGAGATCTAGCAAAGAACAACGCGAGGAAAGCATAAGTTGAAAGTTGTAACATAAAGCTCGGATAAGTGTATTATTACGTTTTAAAGGAGATCCCATTTCTGTTCGTTCACTGCTGTAAATAGTCTTACCATGTTTTCTTTTGTTTAAATTCTCTTTTTCCTATTTTTGAATGTTTAGTTTTATATGTTTTACGTTTTACGTTCTAAGTTCCACGCACAAGACAGTCATTTATTTAGTTTAGCCGAAAACAAAGATGCTCATGCTTTATAATGCTTAATTTATGAAATCTGCACGTAAATACATAGCTTTTGAACTGAGAAAACGAATTAATTGCGAGTTAAAGCCCCCAAAAACTACCACAAAGAAAGAAGAAAAACAATTTTAAAACCAAACTCTGTTCACTGTTTCTAAATAGTATTTTGTAAAAGTATTTTAATGATTATATTGTTTTTTTCGCAGCTAATTCTGATTACGTTTAGGCACAATTTATCTAGCAAATTGTAATATTTTTTAAAATAAATATAAAAAACTTGTAAAGTTATAAAATGGGTTTTTGTTTAATTTATTTAATTAAAAAGGGGGTTAAGTAATGAGTCTTTATAGACCGAAATAAAAAAGTTGTATTGCATTTTTTTAATATAAATATTTCTCCAAAATTAATGAGGAAATAAACATTTTATTACCTATTTCAAAAGTTTGCTAATATTTTAATTTTCTATAAATTTAACTAATAATTTTAATTACATTTAATATTTTATTTTTCTATAAATTTAATTAGTAACTTTGACATTGCATTTCTTTAGATATTTAACCTAATATTTAAGCTAAAAATGTTTATAAGCTATGTTTTATGTTTTCTATATTAAATTAATATTCCGCTAATTCTCAAAGATAAATAAAATAAAAATAAATAAGTTGTTTAGTAATTATTAAGTTTAATTAAAAAATAAAAAATAAATTGAAACACCGCCCACCTGCCAGTGTTGTAAAGCAGCAAACGTTCGAACGATCTGGCAACCCTCGGCCAGCCTGTCATTCGCTGATTACTATTGTGAACTGTGTGCGATTTTTGGGGCAATTTTTAGTAGCATAAATTCGTCGCAACTGCCTGGAAAAAATGTTCTCGAGAGCCGCTCTTCTAACAGGTAAATACCCAAAACCATGGATAACCTGCTAAAAACACTCAATGGGCTTAGATAAAGCCACAATCCGCCGATATTCCGCCCCAAATTGACCGTGAAAAATGTTACGGCATTGCAAAGCTGTCGTCCGGACATCGTGGTTTATGTAATCACCGACGGTGTCAAAAAAGCATAATAATTTTTGCCAATGCGCAAGGAAGGACTAAATGCACGTTAGTTCAAATGCGAAATACTAATCTTGATTTTTCATTGCAGCCCAGCGCCCTTTGACCGTGGCCGCCACCCGGTCGGCTGCCGCTGCTGCCGCTCAGCCAGCAGCCGTGGAGCGCCGCCAGCGCCCCGAGCATCCCGGCAAGGTGCGTTTGGGCTTCCTGCCCGAGGAGTGGTTCCAGTTCTTCTACAACAAGACTGGTGTCACCGGACCCTACACCTTTGGTGTCGGTCTGATCACCTACCTCTGCTCCAAGGAGATCTATGTCATGGAGCACGAGTACTACAGCGGTCTGTCCCTTGGCATCATGGCCATCATTGCTGTGAAGAAGCTCGGCCCGGTCATCTCCAAGTGGGCTGATGGCGAGATCGATGTGAGTGCTAAACTATATATAAAAAATGTTTCATATAACCAAAAAACCCTACATTTCTACAGAAAATCGAGTCCGAATGGAAGGAGGGACGTGAGGGTGAGCTGAAGGTCCTCTCCGATGCCATCGAGGCCGAGAAGAAGGAACAGTGGCGCGCCGATGGCGCCCTGCTGCTGATGGAGGCCAAGAAGGAGAACATTGCCTTGCAGTTGGAGGCCGCTTTCCGTGAGCGCGCCATGAATGTCTACTCGGAGGTGAAGCGTCGTCTGGACTACCAGGTGGAGTGCCGTCACGTTGAGCGTCGCCTCAACCAGAAGCACATGGTCAACTGGATCACCTCGAATGTGCTGGCCAGCATCTCGCCCCAGCAGGAGAAGGAGACCCTTAACAAGTGCATCGCCGATCTGAGTGCTCTGGCCCTGCGCGTCAAGTCCGCTTAAACCGACTCGAGTTTTAGTTGATAATATTGTAAATTAAAACCCCATTCGAGACGCAGGAAAAATGATTATAACGCCCGCAAGATGATAAATCGATCCAATATATCTTCAAAGTATCTGTGTCAGAAAACTTTTATTTTATGTTAAATTGTTTTTGTTCTATTTAAAAATATTTCCACTTGAAATTAAGAGAGCTGATTGAATTTTGAAGTATCTGTTGGTTTAAAGCAGTAGTCGGCACGTCCCAAGCCCATGGGATAGGCAAAGGCTCTGCCGGCAGCGCTGCCAGCACACGGATAGCGTAAACTTCACACACACGGAACACACTCACGTCATTTTTGCTCCGTACCTCACTCACACAAATGTGCTTTTTGGTTGATTGTGATGGTGCCGAGCACTGGTTTAAAGCATAACCTGGGGATGATGAAGATAAAGATGAGAATATATGGTATCTTTCAGGCGGCTTTAAGAAGCAGGGAACATCAAGTCTACATAAAAAGTATAACTGTATTTCACTGCGGGCATTACCCTTAAATATTTCAAAGAAATTCCAATGGCTTATTAAAATTTTAAAACAATTGATAAATTACAATGGCAACACCTTTAAGTATCAGTCTTGAGCTGCACTCGCGTCTTCCTCGAAGACATCTGCCTGGACTTGCTCTCCCTGGAAATCTCCGAGTATATTAAGTCTCCGTACTGTCTGCAGATTCTGGATGCAGTAATCCACTGTGGTGACTATACACAAGGGTCGCTCTCCCTTGTAGTAGCCCGTGTTCTCACGCAAATAGACAACGTTCCGGGTGGCCAGCCAAAGTTGGAGTTTTACAAAGCAGGGGCACTGCCAGGGATTGCCTTCGATGGCCACGCGTTTCAGGTTCGGGAAGCTCACATTCACCTTGGCCAGAAAGGTCAGGCGGTTGTTATCCACCAGAACCTCGGTCACGCTGCTTAGGCTCTCGAGCACATCAATACCAATCTCCTCCAGCAGATTGTGGCCCAGATGCAGTTTCTGGAGATGACGCATCGGAGCAAACATACGCACATCCAAAGACTTTAGTTCATTGTGTCCCAGCGATAGGTATTCCAGGAAAGGCAGCGAGGAGAAGGCCAGCGGATGCAGCCTCTTTAGGTGATTGGCATTTAGGTTGAGCTTTCGCATGCGCGACAAGGTGTTGCTTCCGAAGATCTGCTCCTCAAGAAACTCCAGGCTGTTGTAGGACAAATCCAGGGTATCCAGATTAACCAGCGCCGAAAAGGTGTCCGACTTGATTTCCAGGATGTCATTATTCTGCAAATACAGCTTGCGCAACAATCCTAGACCCACAAAGTGACCCGGACTCAGGCTGGAGATGCTATTCCTGGACACATCCAGCACCTGCAGCCTGGCCAGCACTCGAAACTGGTTGTCGAACAGCAGGCGGATGCGATTACCGGACAGATTCAGCTGCTGCAAATTAAGCACAAAGTTCTGAACAGCTCCGAATACATTGGGACGCAGTGCACCAATTGAGTTCCTTGAGAGATTAAGTATACGCAGCTGGTTGAGTGGCTGAAAGGTGTCCTGGCCAATAGAGGTCAACTTGTTGCCACTAAGCTCTAGCTCCAGCAGACCACGGAGACCGCGAAATGCATTGACGTCCAACTGGAAATGTATATAAAAGATTTAAATAATATAATGACTAGTATTACCTATTACCTATTATTAACTATAGTTAATTAGAGGAAAATGTTTACTGTTCGATAATAAAACTGAGCTGTCAAATATTTCGATCAGCTTTAAAATTCGAATCAATTTTCTCATAGCCATAAAAAGTTCTTTAATTGAAAAGTTTTGCCCCTTAAATAAACAAATAATATTTAACTGTTATTTTAGCAGCCGCAAAGATCATCACGGTCAATTAAACATCAGAAATGTATATCTAGCTGAAGGCAAATATTAGGCGTTAGAGTTCGTTCTGGTCAACTGGCAAGATCAAAGCTAAATCTATAATATTTGATATTATAAAAAAATGATAATGTTCAAAAATGGTAGTGATGACAATGGTATTCCCAGAAATTGGGAATAAATTAAGACGAAGTACTCTTGTTTGGAACTGTGGAATTAACAATTAAAGTTCTGCAAGCCTTCAAGAATATAACTCGACACTAGAAGGAATTAACCATCGTTGAATCCTAGCCAAGTAAAAGGTATGGAGAAGAAGGATAACTAAGTGCCTGAAGTGTCTGAATAAAGTAACTCCCTACTATAATTTTGCATAATTTTTCTTGATAACCACATTTCATCACAATTCCCTGCTGGCTCACCTGCTCCAGCTGGTTATCATTCAGGATCAGTTCCTGCAGCTGCGGACACACACCGAAGGTGGCATTGATCAATCGATTGTGGCCCAGTTCCAGGCGATTGAGCAGCGGCATATGTGGCAGATCGCATTGTGCCAGGGCATTGTACGAGAAATTTGCATAAATCAACTTCCGCAGATTGCCAAAAAAGTCCCGGTCGAGAATCTCCATTTGATTGTGACTACAGTCGAGCCGCTGGAGGGCTGACTCAGCAGCAAAGTGGTTTCCCTGGATGTTGGACAGACCGCAACTGCTGAGGTTTAGATACCGCATATTCGGCAGAATAGAGAAGCCGCCACTATGAAGATTTATGGGAATAGCAGCAGTCAAGTCCAAGTCCATTAAGTTGCCCAGGTGATCAGCATTGTCGCCTGAATATTTGATGATTCATTTGGATACATTTTTGAATATACTTTATAGGAAAGTATTAAAATTTTTTAGATCTCACCTGAGCCCACCTCCAGTTCGGTTTGCTCATTCCGAATGCTGAGCTTATGCCAGTTCTCTGCCCCCAAACCCACCAGATCCTGTAACGAAGCCACCTCGTTGCACTCAAAGCTGCGCCATCCCACCGGCTGGCAAAGATCGGCGGCAGCCAGGTAGGGAATTCCCCAGAGAATCGACGGCAGAAGCCAGAACCCGGCAGTTGGCAACATTCCTGCTCCAGAGTTAGGCCTCGACTGGGGTAACCGCCGACGAGCGCAGAATGCGAGTGCGAATGAAAATGCAAATCCAGTTTGTAAACAGGTGACAAGGTTGGGGGGACAAACATATAGGTAGCCGGTTTTAAGGGCGTCATCAGGGGGATCTTCACCAGGGGCCGGCCACTCAACAGCTGACAAGTGCCGGCTGCCTGCCTCCATTGCCTCCAGCGTCTTGTTTATCTTTCTCTATCGATAGGTACTTTCTATAACTCTTTAATAGTGGTTTACATACAGTATATACGTTACATAATATCGGTTAATTACTTGAAGATTATTGTGCTCTTGGAGAAAAAAAATAGAAGATGTCTTGCGTTCATTATTGTTTTCTTTTCGCTGCTATTGGTTTAGAATTACATCATAGCTCATATATATAGTACAAATTACAGGAAAATTAAACCAGGAAAAACTCTCTAACTTAGACTAAAACTTAGGTGAAACAATTTAACAATCAAAAGGTAAGTCCATTAATTCTATTTAAGATTACACATACGCACATATATATATATATAGAATATTCCACTAATTGCACATTTTTAAGATTTGTGCTTGGTTTTCCATTAATTTGGAGGCTCAGATGGGCGATATTATATATCTGGCTAGCAAAATATTATTGGAGGCCATCAAACTTGGCCAAAAGAAGAGCTAAATGTTGTTTAAATGTATATTGAAGCAATACGGATATAAATGTAGGAGATATTTTAAGTACAATCCTTACATGCAAATATTTTACTAAGAGCTCTCGGCTAAGATGCAAATATACTTTCGTATTTAGCTTAGGCTAGTTAAGAACTTGTACTAGGTCTATTTCACAATTATATGGATTATTGTTTGCTGTTGTTCAGAGCTTTCCCAAAAGAAGACTTGCGACTGCCAGATCCTTGGATGGTGTTTAAAAACTGGAGGAGAGACTGGTGTATCCAAATCAGACTATAGTTACGGTTGGGTTTGTCATCTTGTTGCTGTTATACAACGGCTGATAATGCGCACTTGGCTTGCTCTGGCACCCGTTGGGGTACCTCAACTTGACCCCGTTCTGGGCCTGCGGCGACAGCGATGATGTGGAGGAGCAGGACAGCGAGGAGAGCGATCCGGTGGAGGACTTAATATTATGCTTTAGCGGCAACGGCTCCCCAATCAGCGTTATCCTCACGGGCTTGTAGGAGGCCGACGGTGTGTTTGTGGTCGTGGAATCCCAGCCGATGGAGGAGCGCCGGGGCGGTGTGTCTGGGAAGGATGCCGCCGCCAGCTGCTGGTTGTAGTTGGTCAGCGTGGTGGAGATTATGGTGTGCCTGCGGGTCTGGCACAGGGCTGGGCAACTGGACTGGGTCTTGTCGCGCTCCCGCTCCCCCTGGTGGCTGCTGCTGCTGTGGTTACTCTGGTGGTGGCGGATTATTGTGGTGGCTGCCAGCGTGGAGTCGTGCAAGTGGAGCGTCGGAAAGTGTGTGGTATAACTTGTATATTCGGGCTTACTTCTGCGAACAGAGAAATGGGAGTTAGTGGGGTCTTGCAAAAGAATGTGAGGTTAATTTTATTTTATAAAAACATTAGCCTTCCCCACATGCCATTAAAGTTATCTACATTGGGCAGAGAAGATGGGAAAATAGTCTGCAGTTTTAAGGAATTTTAGTTAATGTTTGTTATTATTATAAAAGTTAATTTAGACTAACTTTGGAAGATTAGTTTAATAGCATAAATCATATCATTCAAAAGATTTAAGATTAAAAATTATTTTAAAAACTGCTCAAGTGTAAGCAATGATTTAATTCATCCCAAATATTGTACCAAGAATGCAATCCCCTACAACCCTGAGTAAATTTTGTCACCTAATCAAAAAAAATCCTATGATTCATAAACTCAATTGAATCATCCTCGACCCATCCCATCTTCTCGCCAGGTTTTGGGTTAATTTTTAGTTTGCGTTACCTTGGGACTCTATTTAATTGCCGCATGCAATTAAAACGTTTCACAAACAGTGTTAAATTTTCAGTGACAAATAAATAACATATTTAAAACATAGTTATAGTTATAGTTATAGTTATCTTATGGATATTAAAGCTTTGGTAGGTTTCAATTGGGTCTGGGTTGTTTAGTTAGTAAATGCTTTAGTGGAACTTGATTAGTTAGTTAGTTTCTCAGGTGCACGAGTTGCAGTTATCCATACAGTTATAGCTTAGGTGTAATATACATATAAGATTGATGGCACAGAGCACAATGATGGCTAGGATGAAATCACAAAATAGTACCTGTTGCTCCCCAAATTGTAGTCTAAATATGCCAGAGGGATGGTTAGAGATAAGAAAGCAGAGTGTATATGTATTCCATGGAAGCATTATGGCAGAGTGTGTGTGTGTGTGTTTTTGGGGAAGAGAGAAATCCAGATGGGTTAATCGAGGAAGAAAGATCGGGTACCGGGTATCTATTGTTAGTCTGTTCGGTTTCCGCCTCCTGTTGCTGAAAGATTTGCTGCAGATTTCAGCTAACAGCTAACCGCTTGCAGCCAGCAGCTCCCAACTCTGCAGCTACTGCAGAATCGGCCCTAATTAGACTGCTCCAATTGCAATTGGCCGCCATTAGCGTCAAGAGCCGGCAAAAAGTGGCCAACTGATTTGCATGCCAGCGGAGCGTGAAGCCAGCTGAAACCGATTCCAGCGGCAATATCAGCAGCCACTGGCAGGCAACAGGCACTTGCAACAGAGATTACACAAAGAGAAATAGTATTTTGACTAAATATTAATTAATTTGATATGTTTATAAATTATATATAAATAAACTTTTCTAATTAACTTCTTATTTAATGTTAAATTCATTGAAATTTTGATTAAAAGTTTCCGATAGAGAAAGTTACATTTTTATAAATTACAAATAAATTAAAGTTAACTATTTCCGTATTTTTTAAAATTATATTTTATTGAAATTTTAGTTTAGGCTTTTAATTTTCAATTTTATTATTATTTAGTGGATTTAATTTAATTTATTTTGTTTTTAAAATAAATAAAAGATAATAAACTCAATTAAAATATAAAGTCTGATCTTTAATTCTTACATTTAAATCAAAATTGAAAACATAAAAGTTATTTTAATGGCTTAAATATATACAAAATTAAGGGAGTAAACCATGGTTAATAGGTATTTTATTATATTTACGACTTTTTTGATTAGTAAAGCCTTTTTTTTAACAACCCAATTTCACAGCTTCATTTCAAACAAATTAACAACCCAATTTACATATATTTTTCTCTGTGTAACAAGCATTAAGTAGCAGCAACAGGCGGCGGCATCGTTTTGTATTAGTTTTGTTAGTTTGCGGCCACACAGCTGCGGTTGATGAAAAGCCCCCAAAATTACAAGTATTACACAAATTCCCAAACAAAGCAACAAAATACAGAAACAAAATACAGAAATAATGCAGAAAACCGTATGAGGTAGATGGCCGAAATCGAAATCGAAATAGAAACAACATGAAAGTCTGCCTACCTGGACAAACCCTCCGCACCAATGGCAAGTGGTCGTGTCTGTGAAAGTGGAATCGAAATCGGAATTGAAATAGTCGATAGCTTTTGTTTTTCTTTTCGGTTAGTCAATGTTGTGCAAACACATATCATTAACGGAATAATCGGGATTGGACCGGTGAGATATATATGTGTATATGCACACGACACTTACCCGCTCCGTCTGGGTGGCCATGCTGATGAGCTCCTTGCCGGGTGGCTCGCTGGTGGAGGTGCCATTGGCCAGCGCCTTTTGTCGCTTCTCCGCCTCCAGTTGCTCGATGAGATCCCGCTGCAGGCGGATGGTGCGATCACGATCGTCCACTTGACCCTGTCGGAGGAGTAGCGGGGGAGTGGGATGGGAGAGCAGAGATCAGCAAATGTCAGTTCACTCTTGTGGAGCGAGGCATGAAAGGTCACTAGTGGTTAAATCTAAGCCAGAGAGTGTGAAAATCATATCTATATGTATCTATATAAATGTATCTATACAGTAAACGAGTATCTGCGGGGCTAACTTGGCTTAGTTTTGCATATTTTTTAAGACAGTCATGCTTTGATTAAGTCTGATTTTTAAATTAACTTTTCTTTGCCTTAAAATCAAAGCATTTTTTTGTAAACAACAGCTATAGATATATATTTGGGCTATATATATATTTATGTAAAGAGTGTAGAGAGTTTGGATTTGTGTGTAAAAAGTGCAAAATCAACACTTTAAAACAAAACTAAGGCCGAAACTATGTTATAAACAGTGTACATGTTGTTTCCAAAGATAGAATTTTACAATAAGCATAGATATAGTATTCGCCTTGATTGGGTATTTGACATGCTAAATGGATATATATATAGAATCCATATATCTAACGAACATTAAGGAACAACAGCAAGAGTTAAAATGCAATAGGAAAATCTTGTCCTGCTTCGAATCCAAAATATATCGAATAGATCGATTTGTGACCCAATTCTCCCAGCTTAACGAGCAAACGAAATGCAAAAAACGTGCAAATACCTGAAGGTAAACCACCTGTCTACGTAGATCCGTTAGCTCCTGGAGCGGATCCTCCGTCGTGGACGAGGTCAGGCTGGCCAGATCGATGTCATTCAGCTGCTTGCTATCCAAACCGCAGGCGGCGAACAGCTGAACGTTGTCGTTCTCGAAAGGATTGAGCGTTTCCGTCTAAGAAAAAAGTATAGTAAAAGCCAATGGATTACTTTCTATCCATCATTGAAGCACAAGAAACCAAAGATGCCCCTGGGCAGATGAAAATAAATGAAAAACCAAAGGCAACGTACCCGTTTCAAATCAAAATCTGGTTCCTAGGAGTTGTGCAAGTGAATGTGTATGAGTGATGGGTGTGCCATGGAAATGTAAGCAAAGAAAAGTGCATTTTCTGGTGTAATTAACTAAATAATAATTGAAGTACTAAACAATAATTACTTTATTTAATTAGCTAAGAAAAACAAAAAGTAATTTCTTATTTTTAATGACTCGACTCACCTCCTGGAGTATGCGACGCAGTCGCAGCAGCTGCTTCTTGAACTGCAGCACATCCTGGAGCATGGCATTGCGGAAGGACTTGTCATACAACATCAGGTCGTCCGACGAGCTATGCAGCTCGCCACTGCACCTTTGGCTAGAAGCTCCCGAACCTGTACCCCCTGCCCCTCCTCCGCCAACTCCCGACTGTCCCAGGTGCTGCTGCTGCTGCAGGTGACGCTGTCGGGGCAGACTGGCCGTGGACGAGGCGGTGGAGGCTCGTGAGTTGGCCGTGCTCCTCTTGCGTACAGCAGCGGCCGCCGAAGCTCCGCCGCTGTGTGTGGACCTCAAACTGTTGTCCGAATCGTTACCGGTGAGCTGCTGGTCCTGGAGACGTGACCGGTTCAGCAATCTGGTGGCACGGGCGGGCAGTTGGGCGCTGCAAAATAAAACAATACAAATTTTTAATTAAATTGATTAAGTAAATACTTCAAGTCTTAGGTTTAAGTAGGGCCAGTGCCTGTGATATGTTTCCCTGGCCTGGGGCGCACTGCTGGCCAGGTAGTAGTGGAGATGCCGCTGCTTGATGGTCATCGGCGAGCTGGTCCGCTGGTGTCCACCAAAGCCAGCACCCAGAAATCGATTCTCCGAGGTCTTGAGATCCGTGCGCACCCTTCGCACTCCGCTGGGCGGTGATTTGCTAGCGGAGCTCGCCTCCGACATCATCCAATCTTCTGATAAATGGAATTTCTTGGTTCGCCGCAAAAGCTAATGCTCCATGTTGTTGCTTGGCGAGAATGACACAATGACACAATCGGGACATGCGCAGACCACCAAACAGCTGAGTGCCGTGGAGAGTTTGTAGACTAATCCAGTCATAGTGCGACCCCATTACACTCAGCAAAATGTTGGGTGTTTTATGCAAGGAGGAATATTTTTTTCCAAAATATGACAAGACTTTCATATATTTTTTAAATATATTTTTGAATCTACTATTTATAGTTGGCTGTATAATATATCTCTTTTACATATTTAATTTGCATGAATTTCCCTTTAAATTTGCTAAGTGTAGTTCATTTACAGGGGTGAGTTTTGCAATTATTTAGCCAGCTTCAATTAACGCGGTCGTAATGAAAGCGAAATGCCATTGATTAGGGCCGAGACAAGGAATGGAGCGGAGCTCCTCCAGCAGGCAGTTGTCAATGAGCAATTAAGATAGCCCAGGTGGGGGATGGGGGATGGTGATTTAGGTGAGAGAGAGAGGAGTGAATAAGAGACACGGGACGCGGGACAGGTGGCAGCTCTAACCTGCACGACATGAATGCTGGGCATAAATCCAAGTGCCTCTCAGCTGGTGAAAGTCAACTGTTGCGCGTTGCGTGTTGCAGTCACCCAAAATGGGCAAAAAGGGGGGAAACAGTGACGGGGGCAGGGGCATGGCGCTTACACATGCGCACAATGTTCAAAAAATTTTACGGCATAATTTAAACAAACTGTTGAAAAACGTATTAAAAGCAGACAACAAAAGGAGAGAAGCCAATAGTCGGTTGTTGTTAGCGCATTCGATTATTTACGGTTGTAACAGAAACCGAAACCAAATACCAAAGGTTAATGGCTAATGGATCTGGGCCTAATGCCTGCAATTATAACGATATTTCGGTTAGTGGATCCATTACAACAGAGTCGAGCATCTCACGGACTAGACTTTCCTCAGACCAAGACTTAATTGGCCAAGTTCAGATGGCCAGGAAAGCAAGAGTAAGTAATTGCCCGCCCGGGAACTGGCACAGCCTCGATTTGAATATAGTATCTGCCTTTGAATTTGAATTCGCGATCTTTGTTTATGATCTCGGATCGCACGAAATGGACTGTGAAGAATGCGGAGCGTGAACAATTTTTAGCTCATCTGGAGCGGCGATGAAAGTACACAAAATATGTTGTATCTTTTATTGTTTCGCCGGGGTTCCCTTCTATTTTCACAGTTAGCTGCTGGGGTTTCTCTCTATCACTCTGTCGGCATTTGTGAAGGTTCTCAGCACTTTTTCATTTTAATTATAATTAAATTTCCTGCTGAGACGGTTTTGATTGCCTTTTGGGGGGCAGAGATCAGTGGAGATCTTTAATTTTATTTGTTTTCAGAGTGCTGGGAATTATTTGGGATGGCTTGGATCCAATTTAAACTACCAATTGTGGTCTTAAAGTGTGTGTTTATTATAATTTTATTTATTTGTTTTGGTATTTCAATATATTTGTTTCACATAAAGCAGATTTGAGGAGAACTTTTGAAGTTTTATTACAGAAAATTAAGCATACTCTATAAAAGAAAATATTTTGAATATATAAATATTCTTTGGCTGCCTGCAGTTTATAACTTTAAGATAACTGTATTTAAATAAAATATTTTTATAATTATTTATTGGTTTCTGGGGTATTCAATGGTTATTTCCAAGATTTTAATCCAATTTAATTTTCCTTTAAAACGAATTTATGTTTATTTATTATAGTTAAAGTAAACTCAAAGGGTTATATACATTTAATAACTGATCAACAAATTGATTTTAACATATTAAAATGTAATTATAGTTATTAACCCATTTAAACCAATTAATTGACTAGGTTTTGTATTAATTAAACACGAAAACTTGTTCAAATAATTAATTTCTTTAATTTCTGATACAACCTAAAACAAGCGAAAAGTTCAAGCGGAGTCAACACGACTCGGTTTCCAAAGCAAAATGCAATTAAGCCTTACACTATGTCCAAACAATAAAACACAAAAATATACTTTCCCAAATTCAAAATCCCACACAACTGCATAAAAACACAGCTAAATTCCGCATGTTGCTGAGTTTTTTCGCACGCCAACTTTATGTGTGGTTTGTACCATGAATATGAATGCAAAAATCAGGCCCCCGAAGAGATCCACCGATCCACCGAAATCAAAACAATGCGAGTACTTTGCACAACTCAATTCAGCGAAACTCAGCAGGCGGTAGTGCCGGATATTTCGTACTTCAACCAGAAAAAAAATACATAAAAAACTGAAATACAAATTGTCAGACGACAAAATGCCTGTCATTGCAACAATTGCAGCAAATGGAATTTACACACAATACATATGAACATTAAAAGCAATATTAGCAGGGGCCTGGCAAAGGGGGAAGTTATTACTGTTTCACATTTTTTTCCATTAATATGTTATGATATCACTCCTAATCCTATATAGTGACCTCCCTAATAAGATTTTATAAATTTGATATTCAAAATGTCTTACTTATGATCATTTAAAAACTCTCTAAGCACGAGTGGCAGACATTTGAGAGTTCACAAGATAGCTTCCCCCAATTTACCACGAAATTTTGGAAATACGATCTAGATAATAAGACAGTCAACACTTTTCGTGTTCATTACTTTACGTGATGACCTTTTTTTGAGCACATAATTGTCTCGTGCGGCGATAAGGTTTTCCACTAAATGGGGCCGTCCAAGTTCCCCCTAAGCTCTCCCCCTGGGGCTACGCACCTGTTTTGGTAGCTGCATTTAGTTGGAAATGTGCCTCATTTGTGACTACTTGCTGACTCCCCACGCGCCACTGCCAACGGCAACTGTCGCTAACTTGGCTGCAACAGTTAGCCGGCAACTAGTAACTGGTAACAGGTAACATTCAGCATTCAACAACCAACAATGACTGGCAATCGCAGTGACAATCTCAATCACACATGTCGAGGCGTCGACATGCACTCGAAACGAACTTCATTTCCCCAAAACGGTACTTATCAATTTGTGCGGCAAAACGCCATTTGTCACAGAGTCCGGAGACCTTTGGGGTTGCAGAGGAGTATATACATAGTACCTATCCGAAGATCCATACACATAGGAAGGGGAAGTGGAAATGGAAATGGAAAGGCAGCTTCATTAAGGGGCCCCGGAAAAATAAAGGAGGGGCACAAGTGCTGCAAGCCACGCAAGTAATGGTAATGACCATAAAAAATAAAGAAATAAGCAACATTCTCACACGGGCAAAGCATCTCTGATGAGAATCCGGTGTGTATCCCGCATGCCAAGAGTTCTCTTACACGGGGAAAAAATATAAATAGGAGATGGAAGTTTTCGAACTTCCCCAAGTAAAAAGTTCTTATGGTTTTAACTTCTTTTAAATATTTCCCTATTTTTATAAAGTAAAGCTTTAAATGATTTATTATAGGCTTAACATCGTGGAGGTTTCGTATTTTAAGAGACTAGTTTTATGTATTTTTTATGCCTTAATAAAGCAAACAACATTGCATTACTAAAAATGGTAAAACGATGTCACAACCAGAGGTCTTAACATTGAAAAAAATCTTTTAATGTAATTATTTTAAGAATAATTTTAACTAGAGAAGAGTTGCTGATGAAAAAGTTGTGATAATTACAAAAAAATATTGTTTTTTACGAGTCACTGTTAAGATCTCTTTAGATTTTTGTCACAAGTCCTGGTTAACTATAAACATTTTAAATTAAATTCCCAAGGTGCCCGCTCCATTTATTAATATTTTAAATATTTTCTCATCAGTTTACTATTTTCATATATTTAGTGTTATATTTAAACTCTCCAACTTCAACTTTTTACTTAAATAAAAGCCCAGAAAGCCGAAAGATCAACCTGCTTTTGTGTTCAGTGTGACTGAGCCAAGGAGGATGATGATCAGCGATGGTTAAGATGGGGATATGACTCTACCGGCTGGAGATGAGGCTGGTGGCTGGGGGTAACTCAGAGAGTTGAGAAGCATTTTCGAGGCAGACAGGTAGATAGGAAGGTTGGTAGTTGGAAGTTGCCTGCTATATAGTAGGTAGCAGCAGTTATCTGTATCTGTATTTGCACTCGATGGTATGTCGGTCCGTAGTTTGTGTGGCAAACATTCTGTTGAATTATGCATGGCAATGGTTGGAGATGGGACCCCGTACCGATACCCCTACCCAAGATCGTACCCGAACGCGTACTCTCGTATCCGTAACCAAAACCTGAACGCGCCGCAAATGCAACTGAACTTGAAGTGGCTGAAAAGCCATAAAAGGGGGCACCTCTCTTCTCCTCTCTCCCCTTTTGCCACCGAAATTTTACCACACACACACACTGGCACAGTCGGTGTGTGTTTTATTTATGTGTGCCTGATATCTGTAATTGTTACGTTTATGGCATCAAATTCCAAAAGATTTTCCAAACGCTGCCTGCATTTGCATGTGACACACTTTCCGACCATTGTGTTTGGGGCTGGAGAGACCCTGTTCCCTTGTGCTTTTGACTTGGTGGTGGTTGCATATCGAATTACGCAAAAGCCAGGAGCGGAAATCATCACCCACTTTGGGCTACCACTTGGCTAAGGTTTCTGGCCCTGTTGTAACTTCTGTCTGCTGCTGACAACGTTAGCTCATGCCGGTTAGTGCTGAGAATGCTTTTAAATACTCAACCACAGGCTGACTTTTATGGCTAAAACGAATATCTTTTAAGGCTTAAATAATGGGGGGGGACTTATTCTTAGACTTTGATATATAAAAACAATATATAATAACAGCTCTTCTGGCTAGCTTTTTTGCTTGTTTTAAATTAAAAGTAATTACATTTGGTTTAACAATTAAAGTAAAGATAATTACATTATATACTTTTTACATTTATCTTTATAAATTTATATAATATCCCAAGTTTACTTTGCAAAACCTCAACCGTACCTCTCTTCCTCACTCAAAACTGCGGGTCTAGGCCAAATGCGTAGTGCCTCTTGGCCAAAACGCTCGTTTCATTGACACTTGTGCCCGCGGCGTGTCTTTTGTTATGAAAGCTGCTGCGGCTCGTTCGATGGCGTCGGCGTTGGAGCGCGTATCTGTATCTGTATCCCAGCACCGGTGCGTATCACTGGAGGCGACTGCCTGCCTGTCTGCCTGCGGTCACTGGCTCTCGATTTTTTGGCTTTTATTTCGGGTTATTAACAACGCAATTTAATTGGAATCTACGCAACAGCAGCTCCCACGCTCTTCTTGAACAGCAACAAAGTCTCTTGCACAATTAACCAATTAATGATTGCCTTTATTGGCAGCTCTAAGAAACGATATTGCTGATGGAATGATATTGCTTTATGAATATAATTTATTACTCGTAATTCGCGGGGGGCGCTAAGCGTGAACTGAGCCACCAAACCGAACCGCGCGCTTTGAGATCGTGTTTAATACTGGAGTCGGAATCGAAGTTGGAGCCATCAAGCTCAAGTGGTAATGCAGTGGTACGGATTGGTAATGGAACATAAGCACAGTGGGGCATATATCAACTTTATTGAAGAATTTTTTTAATGAATAGATTCTGTCGAGTAGATTTTGACGATCCGCAAAGCAAATGAACCCTGATCTAAATCATTTTTTTAGTAAGTTTTGAATGAAAATATTCACTTGTTTTTGGACCCAAGATAAGCAATTAAGGATTTTTTATAAACTAAAATAATAATATTTTAAATTTATAATACTATCCTAGTCCAGCAATTTTAAAATTATAATTCTATCACTAGTCACATGATAATACAAATTTTATGATATATTTTACAATATTTTCCTTCCCTAATCAAAAGAAATAACCCCACTGTGCTTGGTTGCTGTTGTTACCAATGTTTCGCTTTCAAAATGTTCCCATCAGCAAACAACAGCATGAAAAAGTCTGGTTGGGGAAAGAATGTTGCTGGTGGGCTGAAAGAGTTAACCATGTGGGCTTTGGGCCGCTTTTGTGCTCAGTGTGCTCAGTGTTCTCGGTGTCTGTGTGGCAGAGCCGTTAGGAGATGCTGGCCAACAACTAAGGAGCCAAAGAATGAAAGAAAGAAAGCCGGGCCATAATATTTATGCAGCCGAGAATGTCGAGAGAGATGGGGATATCAGAAGGCGGTTGCAGCCGGGGCCAATAATGGCCGAGATTGAGTGGGCTTATTGAGCATTTATTTAGGTGAGAGGTGAGCGGTTGCAGGGGGTATCTCGTCCATGAGGTATGACTCATGCACTGGCCAGCGATTGTCTCAAGGTTAATCCGCAAGTGCGGTTTTGCATGCGACTGCTGCTGGTCGGTTGAGTATCTGTATCCGAGAGATACTTGCTGTGGCCCAGCTGTTTGGTTAAATGGAAAGCCAATGTCCCGATGCAGGCGCATCTACCTAACGGCTTGGGTTTGGGGGATGTGGATGTGGATGTGGATCCATCGAGTGACAGGTTAGCCATTTTGGCCAGCGGCATTTTGCTGCTATTTGGCTCGGTGGCCGCGAAACAGGTTCACATACTGGTATCTATGAGTATTTACGAGTATTTACGGCCGGCTCTCTCAGACAATTGATTTTTCTTTTTTGTTTTTGCCTTGCAATAAAGTTTTTCCCAACTTTTTGCCAGAAACGACTCCATCGGGGAGATGGTGATGGTGATGGTGATGTTGATGTCGTGCCGTTGCCGGTTGTTGTTGTTGGTTGTTGCTAGTGGTTGCTATGTTGCTAGTTGGTAGTTGTTGCTGTTGCCATGACAAAAGAATGCGGCACTCGCCATCAAGTCTCAGGCCAAAGTCAAAATGTTATCTTAACTGCGACCACGATTTGGCCAAAAAGCCAAGACCCAGTCTCTGGAGCTCCCATAGATAGAGACAGGAATGGCACACGGAGAACAAAAACTGGTCTTAATTTATGCATTAAGAATTGTGAGTTGTAAATAATTGTGGGAAGTAATAGTTGCTGTTGGTTAAAAATGTCTGAGACTATAGTTTACAGGTGTAAAGGGATTTGCAACCACAACATGGAGTTTGATAAATGTCTTGAAGGCGAAGTTATTAAACAGATACTATTGGAGCTCATTTGGATTAATCTTAATCAATTATAAATGTTTATAATTTCTAATATTTATAATATAATTAACACAATTCCAGAAGCAGTTTTTCTTATAAAAGTGTTCTCCAATTAATGAAAGCTTATACCAAAGAAAATGGTAATAATAACAAGACAGGCTTCTGTATCTTGAAACAAATCAATTAAAGTTGCATTTCCCATAACAAAAAGGTCAAATATGGGCTTACTTATTTGTATAAATAATAAAATTGTTTATGTTTAAGAGAATGTTGATCATTTGCTTACATTTATCTATAATAACAACCTTGTAAGATTGGTTGATCAAGGTCAGTAACTTTTCAAATATTTATCTTATTAGATACCAAAAGGTTTTTAAGTTTTAAATATTAATTTAAAAACTGCTGACTGATTTAAAGCTAAACAAAATAAACAAATTTAATTACCAATTTTATTTTAAATATATTTTTCTCCAGTGTTTAAGCCAAAGACAGGCTATGGCGTAGACAATTGGAAATGCCAAGTGCCGTTGCCGTTGTCTTTGGTCGCGTCTTTGGCTTTGGCTTCTCTTGGCCAGAATGCCGAGGCCCACACGGAGTTGTTTTGGGCCACGAATGTCCCTGTCTGCCCCCTCTGTCTCCATCGCCTCCAGCTATACCCTTCTCTTTCTGGTAGCTGGCGCTAAAAGCTAGCAATTGGGAGCGACAACGGGAACTGCAGTGGGAATTCCGAGTGGAGTAACCTTTGGCAACTCTGCCAAACCCAAAAAAAACAAAACACAAACAAAAAGCCGAAAGGCCGAAAAGCCATTGCAGCTTTTAGTTCCAACCTGTCCCAATGATGTCTGTCTAATTTTGGGCTAATTTCAATTTCCATTTCCATTCCCATTTGGCCATAAAAACAAGGGAGAGAGACAGGAAAGGGGCAAGAGACAGGGCGTCATGCCATTCCAAAGCCCTGAGCTGGCTGAAGTAAATTGCATCTGATTAACCCCAGAGTGCCCTTTGGTAGGCAAAAACAAAATAAATAAATAAGAAGCAAAACAAACAGGCAAACACGTGAGATACACTTGCTGTTTGCTTTGCCGGCTAAATCGATTGATGAGATATTCCGGGATGTGCCAAGCAAATGACATTAACACTAGGTTGAGTTAGGGGATTTTAAGGGTTTAATACTTGAGAGTCGGAAAAGGAGGTCTTCTACTATAATAAGAAATGATTCTATTAATTCTTAACAATTTTTTAAAGACAATAATTGTTATTTAGACTATTTAATTAGTATATTAATTATATTATTCGAAAGATATTACAAGACTATTTAAAAAAGAAAAACTTGGTGTTAAACTTTGGGGTATAGAATTATGAATATGAATAACAAGTAAAGTAATTTAATTATTTTAAGTCACTGTTTATTTTATTTTTATTTATTTCTTATATTTTTATATATTCAGCTTTTCACATTTTTATTTTCAAATTTAATCTGAATTATTTCTAGTTTCCTTGAACTTCCATAAACTTCTCATTAACACCCCAAAGCTATCCATAAATCCCAAATAAATATTTCCAAATATTGGCTTTCTAGGGCTAACTTGTGCAATATTTCACCGGCCGGCAGTGGTAGCCAAAAAAAGATAATAAATAATAAAGAAAATACAGGCTGCGCTGAAAAGAGGGAGAGGCTGCTGATTGATTTGCAGCACCTCAAGTGGAATTGGGTTGCCGAAGAAAAGGCCGGGGGAAAAACACTAAAGGAAAATGCACTTAATAATATTCCGACATTCGCTGGCCAACTGCCAAGTGCAGAGCTAGCTTTAGATATAGTCTATAGACTAGCAATAAAATCAAATCAAAGGCGAACCGCCAGAGTATATTTGACCCCGCTGCAGTCAATTCAATTAGCTCCGGCGAAAAAAGAGAGAAATCGAAATTATTGGGAACATTTTTAGATCTTGGTTAATAGATATGAATTTAAAGATATTTTGTAAAATTTTATTTGGTGTAAAATGTGAAGATAAATGCAATTTTTATGAAAATAAAATCCATTATGAAACTCTTTTTAAAAGTTTTGTAAAATCAATTTGAATAACTTTCCTTTCTAAACCCTTGATATATAATTTATTAGTATTTAACACTTTAACTCCGATGAATAATTATATATTTTTGATTCTTTCATCCAATCTATATTTCTATTAATAAAAAATTACGCTTTTTTAAAGCAAAACTCACCTTATTCGCTCCCTTGGCCCGCCGCGCTGTCTTCTTCCTCTCAGCAGAGTGTTTAGTTCCTTCATCACATCACTACCCTTCCTCTCCAGCTCGGAGAGCAGTTCCGCCTCCGTCTCCGCCCGCGTGGCATCCATATCGTGACCACCAAGGCCCAATCTGTGCAAATCCGAGCCACTGCGACTGCGTCCCGAGGTATTGGCCATATGGTCGATGGAGTCCAGACTGCTGTTCATGTCAAAGTCCATCATTAGATCGTCGGAGCAGATGGACTCGCAGGGCGATAGGGTGTCCAGTGATTCAGCTCGATCCATCACCGCCTTTCGCACTGCCGCCGGAGTCCTAAGACTCAATTCAATGGCCTGCTGGAGAGCGGTGCGAGCCTTCGACTGACTCTTCAAGGACCTTAAAGATCCAGTCTGGGTGTGGGTAAGGGTCTCCATTAGAGTTGGGGTGTCTGTGGCCACCTCCTGGGCCTCACTGTTGCACAACAGACCCGGCTGATCAGCAATCTCGTCGTCAATGAGGTTTCCGCAATCAGAACCCAGGGACAGCGAGTGAGAGGCATGAGTGGGAGTGCCGGGAGAGATGGGACTGCGACTTCCTGGGGGATCCAGATCCAGTTCTAGCACTGGCGATATCTCGTCTATGTCAATCTCATCGATGTCCTTCTGCTGGCGCTCCTCGTTGAGCTTGTGCTTCTGCAGCTTGCCGCCAGCCGCCTCCTCGGAATCCTCGGTGCTGCTCACCAGGCTATCAGTGGGAGAGGTTTCATCATCCAGGAGCAGACAGCTACTGCTGGCCAGAGCCAGCTCTGCGAACTTGGACTCGTTCAGAGCATTGTTGAAGGAGCGCGGACGATCGCCGGAAGAGCAGGTGGCTACCACCTCGCGGTTGTCCACCAGATGCATGTTGAGCAGGGGCTCCATCTGTCCCACCTTGGGCGGAGTTTCCGTCATCGAAGCTGGAAGAGCAAGGACTTAACATAGATTCCAAAGAACAAAAGTTATCACTTACAAATTGTGCTAAACTGCATGTCAGTGTTGATCAGACTGATCTCGTCCAGGCCTAAGGACATGTCCTCCTCCCTGTCATTGTTGTCCCTGGCATTATCCGGTGCCTGGGTATCGCTGCTGATGCTCATGGACATGCTACTGCAATCCTGGGCAGCCAAGGACTCGCCCGCCTGCAGACGCCAGGTGGAGGCCACCGAGGACTGACTCTGCTGCTGTTTGGCACTCTTCTCGGAAGTGGACGAATCCAGGTAAAGCTTCTCCTCATCCACGCTCTCGCTCTCGTCGGAGCCGCCGTTGCCTTGGGTCTTGGGCTTCGCCTCACTGTGATCCTGGGATCCTGGAGATCCCTCAGCCTGACGCCGCTCGTAACTCTCCCGACTGAGCACCGTGTTGGATCTTACCAAGCCCAGCAGTGGCAGGGGAATGCTCTGGCTGCCATCAGTGGGCAGTTTTGGAAGTGCCAGCGGTTCCACAAAAGAGTTGGACTCACTGGAGGGCGGATCGTCGACGTCCCTCACCTCGAAGGTGTGCCTGCCACTCATCACCATCTTGAGGTTTCTGGGCCGGCTGCGACTTCGCTTGGAGCCCACAGAGCTGCCCGAGTTGCTGTCTAGGGCCATGTCCATACTGGCTATGCCCGAGTCTGCGCTGATCTCCCGGCTGCCGGAGAATCCCCGCCGTGTGGAGTTGTTAGTCAGCTGCTTGACACTCTTCTGGTCGAGATGTCGCTGCTGGGCCTGCGGCTGGACATGCACGGAAGTCAAAGGATGCTGTCGTGAGCTGGAGCTGGTGGAAGTCTCCTTGGCCCGGGCACCCGTGGAATGGGCCGGCACCGGTGACTGCACACTGCTGCTGGGCGTGGTTGGTGTGGTGGCCGTTAGACTGATGGCCACCGGATACTCTGGCCGAGGCAGGCTCACTGTCTGCAGGGTGAACTTGGCATAGCTAGCCGGCGTGGGTCGCGGTGTGGGGCGAACTCTGAAATTAGGGATTTGGGATTGCAAACCGATTATCCTTCGATCACAGGATCACTACTCACATAACATTTGCATGCATGCTGGCCAGATTGTTGTAGTTATATCGCGGCTGCATCGCTCTTGATCCTGTTCCCGATCCCATGCCGGATCCCGACGTATCGTCCGCTATCTCGCCGAAGAACTGACGCCGCTGGTACTCGATGGTGGTGTTCTGGTTCAGGTTGAACGTCAGCGTCTTGGGCTGGGCTATTTTGGGCTCGCCGCTGCCGGACACGCCGCCGGCATGTGCGCTCTTGGAGCGTCGTTTCACTGCACGAAACAAGGCATACATAATATCAATATGGGAGTGGAAGTTCGTGTTTAGATTTATATTTAAGTATTAAATGTAGTGGAATTTGAAGAATATTTCAGTGAGTATATGAGAAAAGATTTAAGTGAATTCACCAGTGAATATTCAAAAAAAAAAAACCCCAATGAATATTCCGATTAAGTCCCAATGAACATTTGAATGAACACACTAGGTAGTTTTCCAGTGTTTATCCCAGTGAACTCATCAATATATATTCCAATAAAGAAGTACGATATTAATCAATACCTCAAAAGATATTTTAATAAAGATCCCAATGAATATTACAATAAATATTCTATTGAAGAAGATCCCAAATCCTTTAATTCCCATTATATTACAACGAATTCCTCTAATTTTTTTCTATGTATCGATAAAAAATGAAGGAAGTTTTCTTCGATTCCCTTGATACTCACAATTGCTCACCAACACCGGACCGTTTCCCGCTCCTCGACTGTTATTGTTGTTGTTATTCTGGGCATTGGCCGTAGTCTCGGATTCGGATTCCTCGCTGGGCGCAGTCAGGCCTGTTGAAGCGGGACGTGGCACCGCCCCACGATAGCCGAAACGGGCACCGGCCGCACCTGCCGCCGTCTTCTGGGCGGCGGCGCCTACTTTCTCAAAGTGAATGGGAGCAGCTGTAAGGAGGCAGGAATGAAAATAAAGAGAAGAATGGGAAACGAATAGTATTGTTGGCATGTCAGGTCGTTGTTAAATTGGTCAAATTGTCGCCAAATTAAAAAGCCATAATACTTGTGCCGGCTATTGCCAATTTTAGAAGGGACACAAGCCGGTTATGGCATGAAACCAAGGCTAAAACTTGTAAAACAATAAAGCGAAAATTGTGGTATTGTTTGAAGTTTATATAGTTATTTATATTTGGAGTTTTTAATGGTTGTCTCAAGGAACCTAATTGGAAAATAGTTTTACTAATAACTAGTTTTAGATAGAGAGAGAGAGACTTTTTAATTTAAGAATAACCAATCAAAATGAACAAATTTTTTATGAAAACTTTGCTTTGTATTTTACAAGTTTGAAAAACTTCCTCTTTGTTTTGTAGAATTCTCACCTGCATTCCCATTGTCATCCTTTGTGTCCGTTTGTGTTGCGCTTTTATCGCCGCCTTCCAGGAGTTTCTTGAACTTCTTGGGCGTCCCGTTGAGCTTCTTGCGGAAGCCAAAGGACATGGCAGTGCCTTTGGTGTGCACCGCCTGATCCTGTGCCTCCGCCGGATTGCCGTTGCTATTTCCATTTGCATTGTGGTGGTGCCGGCGACTTGACTTGCTGCCCTGCTTCTTGCTCTCCGCCTGGCCCTAAAGGGTAAAGAGGAGGAGCGGGTTAAAAGCGATTACCATGAAAGCGAAACCCATTTGCAAATCGGGTCAGCACAGATGAGAGGCGCACACATAGTAGAAGACAAAGGAGCCTCGAGGACTTCCCTCGAACGGCAGACAATAGACAATAGAATATATATACTAACTACATGAGTCACTCGGCTCCTACTAAAGAATAACTATCTACGAGATACTTTTTATGGAATCGTGATAAATACCAATAAGGGAATATTTCTAATAGATACTGTTTTATGTGGAGGTGGCTTTGGAAAAGATATGTATTGAAGCTGTGGGCTTAGTGTTCCATAGATGGGGGGATTGAAATTACTTAAGATTTTTCTTCTTCGGAACAGCCTTAACGCACATATCTTACCTTTGACCACAAAACTATACACTTTATATGAGATACAAACTACTGATGGGTTCAGGATTTTCTTAACAGAAAATATATATCAGGATTTACTGCTGAAATCTTTAGGGTTTCAGAAACACTAAACTTAAAGTATGATATGCTATTTGTTCTACTATTTAAAATGTAATTTGAAATCTCAAAAGGATCTCTTCAAGAACTTTTAATTGCGGTACCATGATGACTGCCTCGACTTCCGCGTCGTTGGCTGCGTCCTCCTCGACTGTTGCTGCTGCTGAGCTATCGTCTATCGACGTGTGAAGGTCCTCTGTGTCTAGGACTCCCCCGTTATCATCGGTCCTCGGCTCTTTGTCACAAATATCCTCGCTCGTTTCGGCGAAATCCTCGTGCGGCTGCGATGCGGATACGATTAATGCGGAAGCGGATGCGGATGCGAATTTCTCTAGTGTGACGACGACGGGGTTGTCGCATTCATCCATGTTGCAGGTCGTCGGCAGGGGCACTCGCTCTTCCAGCGAGCCTCCTCCTCCTCCTTTCGCTGGGGATACGTCCTGATCCCGTTTCTGGTGATCCCGATGTTGTTCGCAAGGTCAGTTCTGGGATGCAAGGCGGCTATGTTCATGACACGGCCGACGCGCACGAAATTACGCCATTTATAATTGCACTTGAGGTACACACAACGCACACACGTACAGACCAAGGGGGAGGACCTGCGAGTACATGCACACACCCACACAGAGGAGGTCCTTGAAAATCCCTTGCTGCTTGCTGGAAAAATCTTTCGCAGATTGCTCGCACTTTCCACCTGCGCCTTAAGTTATGCAAACGCTTTTCGCACCTCGTTCGATTGTATCTATTTTGGGTTTTCGCTCTTCCTGCTTTTGTTTTCTTTTCGATTTAGTTTGTCACTTGTATTTTTATAGTTTTTGCTGAGTTTTTTCCTGCTGCGGCAAAGTGGCGACGATTTTTCACTTGTGAAAGCACGGCACACGGAAAATTGAATGGCGAGCTGAAAACTCTCATCAAGCGGAGAACGGAGAATGGGTTTCTTTCCCTGTGCCTAGTGGTGGTCTTTGAATGTTCTCTCTCGCTTGACCACAGCGGGGAGAATTTGGAGGAAAACCGGAGAGCTACTACCAAATTTCCCAGTGTTCGCTCATGCGCAGAGCAATGAAAACAAGTGGCTGCCCGAGTTAAGTGGCCCAAAAACGGGGGTGGTTTGCGGTGGTGCCACCTAGTGGCCACGCTGCTTTGGCTCTTAGCCGGGAAGCTAACCATGTCGAAAAGATGTGGAAAATTGGTGAAAAATGTTGGTGTAAAAATGGGAAATTGGAAAATGTGTGTAGATAATTTGTGAAATGTTTGTAAATAGATTTAAAAAATGTTTGGATTTTAAATAACTTAAGGGTTCAAGTTTTTCAATAACTAATTTGTGAATCTATTTACTATTTTTCCATTGACTGCTATTTTAAATTTGTAAATTACTTTATGCGCTTAAATAAATAATACAAAAATCGAATAATTATATAATTTATAAGTAGTATTTCACTTTAAATACCTATTCACTCTATGCAATCTATCATTCATAGTTTTAAAATCTTTTTTAATTTTTATTTGAATAAAAACTTCCTTTGACGTATTCTTGAATACTTTACCATCCTTATGATTACTTTAAAAAACAAAAAACATTTCTTATAGAATCAAGAATGCACAAAATGAAATGAAGTGTGAGGTGTTTTTTTGCAGCTTTTTTATTATTTCCCTGTCAGTTTTATCCCCGTGATTCATGTAAAATTCATATGTAATAAGAGCCCGGCGAGACCAAAAATCCAAGTTAAATAAAATTTGGTTAAGGTCAATTGCCCGGGGGGAAGAGCGACCTGGCTAGGAAGTGAGAGGATAAGTGCTTTGGTTAAGCAAGAAATATGATATGTTGTGGGGAGGGAACGTCCTTGACGGTGGTTGTATGTGTGTGTGTTTGTAAAATTACCATGTAATAAGCCTTTGGAGGATACAAATATGAATATGTAAACCTAAACTGTTAAGGGAAAGTCGAGAGAGGCAGAGAGTATCTCAAAGGCAAGCCAAGGACCTCGTTAGTCAGACTCAATTTTGGCACTTTTATGATAATTTTAAACGCTTAGCAGACATGATGTTGGTAAACATTGATTAAAAGAAAGAGAAGGCTTCTATGATAGGGATTCTGGAAGAACCAAGGTTGTATTTATTTTCAAAAGAGTACAATTAGAACCCCATTCATTTTTATTTAATTTAAAATCAATATATTTTCCCCTGCTGTTCCTATCCTTTTTTATTCCTTTAAATTCCCAGCAAGTGGCCATACCGTTACCTCGACAAACAATGAGTATTATTGATGTCAGATAAAGCAGAGTGAGGGTTGACCCAAAATCACAGACTCCACAGACCCATCTCTTTTGTCAGCCTCGACTCCAATTTTTTCCGACAAAAAGGATGCCACACTTATTGACAGTTTTTCATTCGCTTTTCGCCACAATTCCCGCGTGAGTTGTAAACATTTATCAATATTACTCACCGCCGGCAGCCAGCCGTTGTTCTCCGCTTGTAATTGAGGTTCTGGCCTGATTCTGGCAAGAGTCTGGCGTCTCTGCTGTTGCTCCTCCTCGGCGGTCTCAATGGCCTGCAGCAGCTCCTGTAGCAGGAACTCCTGACAAGTGGAGTACTCCACTGATGTCAGCGGTTCCACTGGGGTATCGACGTAAAGGGACTCGATATGCCGCCGGCTTATGGTGTAGTAAAAGGGTTCCTGCTCCTCCAGCTCCTGCAGTTCCTTTTGCTGTTGTTCCTGGTCCCGTGACGATGTGGCTGCTATGTATTCATTACTCGCTGTCAACTCTTGCCAGATTTTGTGTGCCTGGGCCAAGTCTTCGCGAGACAATGCGATTGTCAATACAGATTGATGATGCTCTCCGCCGTGGGAGGCGATCTCCTCGAGCTGGGTGAGCGGGGGCGACTGCCGGGAGACACACTTGCCCATGGCATCTTATGACCACCGGAGTTCTCCTTTCTATCTGGACTAAAAGTAGACAAATTTCTTTGTTGATAAATAATGTTTTAAATAAGTCAAAAATAATGTATGTACTCAAATTCTCTTAAAAGCCCTCTTTAAATCCCATTAAAAGCACTGAAGATAACCTAAAGGATCATAAAAAACGATCCAAAAACCGCCCCCAAAGATAAAACTAAAAATCGACCTTTAAAACAGAATCAGAACCCCCTAAAAATAGCATTAAAATCCATCCCAAAAACCGCCAAAAATCATCTTAAATACAATTTTAAATTCAGCTTTAAAAACTAAAAAGAGAGTAAATATTAATTACCAATAACATAAATAAATACCATAAAATTCTTTCCAGTGTATAAGTAAGTTTATCAGAAGAATCAAATAAATGGTCTTTTTTTTTTATTTTATAGAAGACGCAAATGAGTAGGTTTGCTATAGCTTCGCTATATCTATATCGATATGCTGGGAGCTTGTGGTTGGCGTGCAGGTAATGATACACCTGTCCCCCAGAACTATCAGCATACACACAGAGTCCTAACCGCAAGTCTAACCCCAATCCGCGCCAGAATCCCAGACCCCTTGGGTGAGTCCATTGCCATTGCATTATGCCGCGCTGCACGTTTTTTATTAAATTTTATTAGAGTGCCGCACATGCACAACACGGACGGACTGGGTTCCATCTCCGAACCCCATACCCTGCTCCGAATCCTTATCCAAACCTCTTTCATACCTCCGATTGCCCGGTGCAAGGGAGGAGCGAAAAACGGAGGGGCAGCTAACCGAGAGAAAGGAATATATTCACGCAAATGCAAGCTGCCTTTGGGAAAGCTGAAGGAACCCCTGCATTCCAGGCAGCTCCTGGACCCTCATCCTTATTCGCATCCTGCACTTGAAATAAAATTAATTTAGGCGGTATATATTTTATTAATTTTTTATATTAAAATTTTTTATAATAGCTATGAAAGTAAAGCGAATAATTTGAAGATAAACTACTTGCAAAAGAAGTCCGGAAATATATTATTATAAGCCTTATTTTGTTTAGAAAAATATTATTTAATAAAATCATTAATATAAACTTTCCTAAAGAGTTAAACAAAATTATATAACATATTTTTTCATGAACATTCTTAAAGATTATGATGGAAAATAAGTAAAAAAGTGTTTCCTACCCATACAATTTTATAATTTTGGAAAATAACCTCACATTAATCTCATTAAATTCCCAAAAATGTAAAACAAATATTGTCGAGAGTGTAGGGCTACTGCTCCGTGAGCTTTATGGCGCATTTGCCGCATAACAAAATTTACACCCACCGGGAGCCGTCGACGCGTCGGTGCACTCAATGGGGATGCCCTTTGTGCCAGCGGCCCTCCACCAGACCCGGAACCAGATCGAGGCCATATCCACTAGGTTGGCGGCTTCGCAACCGCTGCTCCACTCGATAACCGAATTGGCTTCAAATGAATTTAAAACAGGAAATGCATTTTGCGAAAACCAACTTCATGACAGCGCTTATTTGGAGGGTAATTTAACTCAAGTGTGGATTGACTTCATCTTGACAAGGTAATTTTCACCGAAACGTTGCTGTATTTTATGTTGATTGGTTGGTTTAATATAGATAGATATATTTTAACGGTCTTGGTTTAATTTAAAATAAGAAAGTAGCAAATAGAACAAGCTCGAAAAGTAAAATATGTCTAGGTTTAAGAGATTTATTAAGGGAAAAAATAACAAAATAAAACCAGTTGCTTAACTTATATATTTGTTTGTAGAAATTTAAAAAGTTTCTCATTATAATGTAATATATCTTTTGATTTATTAAAGTATTTGTAAGCATTTTAAGGCATCCTTAGGCAACGATTAATAAAATCTCGTAAATTTTGCATTTTATTTTTATATTCATAAACAAATCTTAACAACTAGACTTTAAAAGAGTTTCAAATATTTCCATATTAATTTAACAAAAACTTTACCAGGCTTTGACCCTATATTTAAAGCTGCTAAACATTTAATTTAAATTGGTAATTTACCACTAGAGGCCGCATATCTCTTGTTGGCTAAGCATTTCGACTTCCATTACGACTACCCCGTTTAACTGATTATTTCAATGTACTGCGTGTAAACCCAATTAAACCAGTATCTTAGGGGCTAAAAGGGCCATCCCGCAAAAGGGTATTTCGACGGCTGCCATTTTGAACGGATTCAGTTGATCCGGCTGTGTTTATGCCTGCTTATGTCGTTTGGCTTACTTACATTTGCCGCGGCTTTTGTGCTGCATAAATTTTCAGTGCCATGCCTCCATCGCCCCGCGCGTCCTGTGGAACAGCCTTGTGCCAGGAACACCCACCAAAGCAGCTGCAACTCCACACAGTGGAAGCTACGTGGCCCTTTTGTGCTAACTGCCAACTTTTATTTTCTGCCTTTTCACATAATGAGGCAATTTTGCAGTTTGTTCAGTGTTCTCTGCGAGTTTTCACTTGTTACTCTTGCATTTAATAAGCCAAAGGCAAATGCAAAGCTAAAGGTAACAGTAAGGGCCATGGTGGAGGGGCAAAGGGGGAGCACCTTCTAGTTTCGGTCTTAATTCAACATTTTGTATGCGCGCAGGATAAATCCCAGGCAGATCCCCGATATCGGTCGCATATGTAAGTGGCTGCAGCAGCGCAGGTAATTATGCGCATAAATAACTCCGATTGTTGCAGCAGTGCAGGACCTCAAGTAATGCCCCAAGATTGGTTAATGGTCGGCGGTGGTGGGCGCTGGGAGCGGAAACTCAGCCAAGGATATCCAAAGGGATGTCCAAGGATATCCAGGCGGATGTACCATCGGTTGGCGTGGCTCATGCATAAGCATAACCATTGCCCCGTTTCGATTCGATGCGGCATGCAACAGCTGTGCGCTTACAACACTTCGGATTGCCATGCTTGCCCATGCCCCATGCATTTTAATTGTGCAATGCGACGCACAATAAAATATTTCGAAAAAAGAATGCAGTGAAATGCACTGTATACACTGAAAAAAAAGTTTCTATAATATAAAATAGTGTAATAGAAATAATATACCTTTTTTTGAGATCAAAATAATAGTTTAGATAGGGGAAATTGATAAATGAAATATTTTTATTTAAGCCCAGTGTATATAAATCCTATCTGGAATTCACCAACTAGTTTACCTAGTTTACCTAAATTTGGTTTAATTTCAAATTAATTTTCTTAATAGCTAAAGTCATTTTATTGATGACTCTATTCTTAGCAATTTGTTAAATCTTGAATCCCGCATATAAGGCTTTTAAAATGTTGTTAAAAATATATTTCAATCTCATTTTTTTCCCGTGCAAAAAGCCTCAAAATAGCATTCCACCACATGTGTCAGGAATGGGGACCAGGGGACACGAACCTTGTCCCGCAAACCGGAGTTCTATGGGTTTACCGAGTTCCGCTGTCGGGGCAAAGTTTGTGCCATGATTAAAACGAAACCCCACCAAAACTTGCCGCCACCGCCGCCGCTGACAATTTTAATGCAAACAAAAACTTCGCTGGCTGACAGCGCAATAGCGAAGAATAAGGCCAAGTTATATTTTGCATGCAGCGTCGCCCTTAACCCGCCAACTTGCACCGCCTAACTTTCAGACAAAAAAAATATAAAACAGAGAAGAAAACAACCCGCTCTTTCCACACCATTAATGCAAATTGACGGGAGGGATGCGGATGCAGGTTGCCGCTACAGGTGCCAGTTCCGGGTTCCGGTCAGGTAGTTGTAGTTCGCAAAGTTTCGACAATTCACGCGGACGTTTGCGGCTTTTGTTGTTTCAGGATCCACGGCAAAAGCAATTGCATTTTGGTAATTGAACAAGTCAACGCTTAATTACAACTCACTACAGTAAAACACCATAACTGTCTGAGGGATTGAGTGGAATTTCTGCTGGCAATTTCCATTCAGCGAATGCGAAATAATTTCCATTTGAAATGCGCAAAAATGAGCAATTTCTTTTGCGTGCCAGGCCAAGGGTTCGAATCCTTTTTTCCCACTTCCCGCAGGGCTTATGTTGTTGTTGTTGTTTTTGTGCGCTTTAATTGACGGCTCATTTCGTCCTTGCGGCAGGCATTTCAGTGACGTAGCAATGGGGGGTTTTCAGAGTGTTTCCCAAGAGTTGAAAATTGCGTGAAGAGGTATTTTAAAAGATATCTAGAGGCTTGAAATATTTTAACAATGTGTCTAAAAGAATGCAATGATTATTTTTTAGAAGAATGTTGGTGTAAATATTTTACAGACTACTTTTGAAGCATTTTTTGGGCAACCTAGGCAAGCGCAGAGCCTAAGAGTTTATTTGTATTTTATTTGTGTAAGAGCTGTATTCGCTTTTAGATGCTCTAAAATAAGTACAATCAATTCTTATATATTTCCATTTAATTGGACATAAAATGCTATTGATATTTTTTTCCGCAATCAATCTCGATATGCTGTTCTCATCAGAAAATATGAATATTTTATTGATATAAGAAACAATTGCATGTGCACGACCACGTCCATGTGTGGCAATGTCCCAATTCAGCAATTTATCGGGTTAAAGCGCGACATATCCAATCCCCGAAAATACAATGAAAATGGCTTAAAGCAATATACCAGTCGAGCGACCGATTTTTGGGGGGCTGGGGGATTGTTAAAAACTGATCTATATGCTTGGTTATTGAGCAACTTTGGCTGTGGCGGCTGTCGATGCTCGATGCCTCAAAGCCTTCAGCGGAAAAATGTATGGGCAAAACCAAAACCAAACAGAGCAGCAGCAACAGCAGCAGCAGCAGCGGCAGCGGCAGCGAAAAGGGGGACAGATAGCGGCAGTAGACACTTGATAGGTTTTTTCCAAAGCCCCGACGTCCCCTTGGAGCCCACTCACTATTGGCCATAAATCAATTTTTCAAAAATGACACTGGGAAATGGAAAAAGTAAGCTCAAAGCTGGGCGAATATTGAAAGCGTCCGCTTGCCTTCACGAGATATAAACCGATACTCTCACCCATGAATTCTCAAACGTACGAAATATGTGCATGCATGCATACATATCGGCAGGACATATATCTGCCATACATAATATATATACATTTTTATATAGTATATATATAATATGTATTAATAAAAAATGTATGTTGTGCCCTAGCATTTTTTGGGCATCCTAGGCAAGCGCTGAGCCATCGTCGTCGCTCTTTATATTATTTCTTTTTTATTTCTGGCTTTGCAAATCTTTGCAGCTGGCGTTGAAAGTTTGTCATCATAAATTTAAATATTATTTTCGCAGCGAGAGGAGCAACAGGAGTTGGAGCTGGGGACTGACGCTCGAGTCGCACCGGAAGCGTTTTCGATGCAAAATTTTGCCGAAGGATTTTTCGGAATCCTTAGTTCGACAAATGGGGAAATGAGCACGTTAATAGGAGCTGGCGGGGTCCCCTTTTGGGTATTTCAAAACTCAATGCAGCACACGCGGCGTATGCGCAATGCAGTTGCCGGCAATTCCAATTCAAAAATTTTTGCAGAAAGAGCAGAAAAAGGCAACATCTGGATCTGAATCTAGTGCCTGGCCGCCGGAAGCCCATATTCCCCCAGCATGTGTGAACCGAATGTTGATGAGTGCCATATAGTGAATGCATATGAATGAATTACAGCCCTCAGTCCCCACGATTTTGCCTCGATTTTTCCACCCCCTTTGCCAGGTTTGCCTTTGCAATTTGAAAAGCGTCTGAATGAAGCGACCTGGCTTTGGCGGCATGAATTGCATGCAAAAGATTGTTTTGCATAGATGAGTGAAATCACCGGGCGCATTTATTGAAGTCCTGTCGAGCCCCTGTGCCCCCCCCATGTATCCCTGTATACCTATTGCCCTGCTGCCCTGTATCCCTGATGACAGTGCACGGATTTGACATTGATTGGTCCCTATTCCGGTCTCCAAAGCCATCACAAGGGGCTAATGACAAAGGACAAGCTGTGAGCTCAATTATTCTAGTTTTTCTGGGCATTTGACTTTCATAAGCCGATGCAATCAGGTTTTTGGGAGGTGAGTTTTGCCAGGAAGGAAGGGGGTTCAATTAAAAAATATACAACTATTTTTTAGGGCAATCAAATTAGTAGAAAATGTGTAGAAAAATGGAAAACTTTGGGATTATACTTGGGCAACAAATTTATTAAAATTTTTCAGTTTAATTCACTTCCAATTTTACTCATCTCTATTCTCTGGGGATATCCCAAAATCAACCTTTATTACTTACAGCACAATATTCCTTAGGAGCCAATAGCTGCAAGGGGTTGGATTTTAAATTAATTAAATTCTCTGGACATTGGCAAATATAGCCTGCAACTAATTATTAGCTTAACTGTAATATGCATATGATTTTATGCCCACAGATTTCGGTCTGATTACTGGCATGTGTGTTGAGTGTGCGTACGTTGAGTGTGTTGAGCTCTCTCTCTGTTCTGATTTTATTTAATATTCACCGAAAATTATTCGAGCAAATTGGGAGCAACTGCCTCCAGGCGGCTGGTAGTCTTCGGAAATCATGCGGTACGTGAACAGAATAAAAGACCAAAAACCAAGGCTCAAGTGAAGTGACAAGGTCAGATATTGGGTGGAGTTACACTGGGCTGCCATAAAAATACTTCAGAGGTCTAGAATATCAATAATACTTTAATAATTGTTTATATAAATAAATAAAGACGTTCCCATTGCTTGAAAAATATCTAAAGGTTCTTTAAGATTAAAATGTCAACACATTCATTTTTGACAAAAAAGGAAAAATGTATCTGATGGATATATTTTATCGCTTTTTTTGAGTTTAGCATACAATAAATTCATATATATTTAAAAATTCTTCTATGCTCTCTTTATAATAAAATTTTTTTTATTTATAAAATCTCATATTATGATTTATTATAATTTATTTGACTCAAAAGTTCATCTTTATGTCGTTTAGTGTTATTTATTGTGAGCCACGGATAAGGAGATGGACGAATTGATCGGCCTGTCGGGTTTATGACGTTTGCAGGAGAAAGATAAAACCCAACCCCGTCTGCTCCACCAGGAAGTTCATTTGCATGCTGTAAATAAGTGACTGGGCCAACAGGACAGGTCATAAATGCATTCGGACGGGGGGCTTTGGGGCCATTGTTCGGCCCAATTCGATACCGAATCCAAGGCAACCATAATGCTCGCCACTTAATTATTACTTAGTCTTTATTAACATGGCTCACAGCTTTTGCTGTGGCCTCTCACTCTCGTTTAAAGCCATCAACGGAGCGTGCAGTTTCGCAGCTGGGAGCAACTTTGGGGAAGCAACTTCGGGGGCTCTGGGCCTTGCTTCGAGGCCTGGTAATTGCAAATTGTTGCCATCGTCATTGCCGTAGTCTTCGTCGTTTGTTTGTCAATTTGCGTACTTAAAAAATTCTTCTTTATGTAAACATACACACGCACGCACACACACAACTCTTCTTCATCGGTGTAACGAGCCATATGTGTTGTGCACATAATAATTACGCAATTGGCACGAGTTCCCCCCTTCCCTGCAGCACCTGTCCTCACTCAGAGACCGGCTTCGTCTTTCGCCCAAGTCGAGTGTGTCATCAAATTAGTTTTAATTATACATTATATTCATTTCGCACACATTTCGGTCCATAGTAGAGGGGGTACAACGGTGCGTATGGGTGATATTTGCCATGGCAATCGATTAGTATGCCCGGCAGCACCACTTCAGCCTATTCTCAGTTGTTCTTGTTTAAACAATTACCCCGCTCATTGACTTTGGGCCTGGGCTTTAGGCCCTAGAGCAGCAGGTGGAATGCGGTACACGTTTGGGTTGGTTCCCAACCTGTACCAGATATCTAATATGCATAGCACTCCGGGGAAACGAAAGTAGACGGTGAGCGTTAAGTGTATAGTAAGTGCACAGTGCAAAATAAATTTAAAATTCGAATTTATAGACTAAACAAGTGTCTATGTTGGTACACATTTTAAAGTAGTTCTTAAGAGATTTTTATTGAGAATGACGACTAAGGAGTCCAGCAGTCCATGAAGGATCCTATAAATATTCTTAATCACCATCAATTCTTTTTAGCATTTGACGGACAACAAGCGAATATTAGCCCAATGTCATAACTATTCTGTTTTTTTTTAAATCTGGAATAATAAATAATTCAATATTTGAAGAATATTATCTTCGTTTTTGTTATTTTTGTATTTAAAACAATTTAATTCCTATATTTAATTTTCGTAAAAGGGTTTCAATTCCTTTTGAAATACCTTTCAAAATACAATCTATATATTTATTTCTAAATCCACACTATTCGATTTTTCTCAGTGTTCGATTGTAACGACACCATCGAGACTCTGCGGCTGTTGGTTTGGTTTCGCATATGGTTTTTTCCTTTTTGGGTTACTAGTAGTGTCGGTGGTTTCAGTTACAGCCACAGATTTGTCTCCGCATGCAAATTCCTTTCCATTTATTTTTCGCCACCAAGACTCACCTTTGGCTTATCTTATCGGCGTTCAAATATGCCTGTTTGTGCTCGTATCGGGCCGTAATTAAGTTGGAATTCTCGAGTGGTCTTTGTATTTTTCGGAGCACTTGATGGCGACACTTCAGAACTTTGAATTTCACTTCCACCTGCTTCCACACTACTTGATTCGTTTTTTTCCGCACAAAACTACTTGTTTTGTTACTTCACAGCGCGACCTTGAATTATGCGATCAGTTTAGTTGTTTTTATTTTTTTTTTGCCATAACTTTCAGTCAAGAGAGTCGCGGTCGCGTCATATTTGCTGTTATTATTAATAGCCAAAAGCGCCGAAGCAACTGACTGGCGGCGACTACGCATGAGACCCGAGCGGGCACCCAAGAATTCGTCTATGTCTACAGCTCTACAAAGCTACGATCGGAGCGTTAGAAAGCTCGCTCTTCTGCCACATCTAGCTGGGCTTTTGGCTCTACTGAAATGGTGTTAAGAGAGCAGTAAAGAGAGATGGAGGCCCCGTAAATGACTCACACAGCTGATAGGGGGCTTTGTTTATGAGTGTCAATTGCGTGTAGTATGTTCAGCCATTTACAGTGACCGCAAAAAGAGCAGGCACACGCACAGAGGCTTAAATGCACAGAGAGAAATGAAAATTATAAGGAATGAATATAAATTACAAATTAATTATAAATCAATATTTTATTTGAAGTGTATATGATATGAAAGTTTTTTTTTTATTTTCTAAAATTTAAAATACTAAAACAGAGTTTATAGTCTTTAAATTAAAATAAGTTTTATTACGTATTATAATTGTAAGTAAATAAATCAATAAAGTAAGCTGATTGACGTAATTAAAATTATATTTTTTGACTACTTTATAAAATATTAACTCCTTAAATATGTATATGTAGTCTTTTCTTATAAGTATACCATAATTACCTTAAATGTAAGGTATTTTTAACATTTTTATACCCTTGCAGGGTATTATAATTTCAGTCAGAAGTTTGCAACGCAGTGAAGGAGACGTTTCCGACCCTATAAAGTATATATATTCTTGATCAGCATCAACAGCCGAGTCGATCTAGCCATGTCCGTCTGTCCGTCTGTCCGTCTGTCCGTCTGTCCGTTTCTACGCAAACTAGTCCCTCAGTTTTAAAGCTATCTGAATGAAACTTTGCATATAGTCTTCTATATACTCTCACTGCTATATATGTCGGAATGGGCCGGATCGGACGACTATATCATATAGCTGCCATACAAATGTTCGATGAATTTTTGGAAAAAAAATTATAACTTGGCTGTTTTTCAATATTATTCCACCATTTTTGGGATGAAGCCTTTTTTTATTATTCCAGAATTTTGGTAAAAATTTTATGAAAATCTGACCACTATATCTTATAGCTGCCATAGGAACGATCGGGAAATTAATCGAAAAAAATTATAACTTCGTTGTTTTTCAACGTATTTTAATCTACTTTGACACATGAGCTTCTGGTATTATTTCAAAATTTTGGTATAAATTTTATGAAAATCGGACGACTATATCTTATAGCTGCCATAGGAACGATAGGGAAAGTAATAGAAAAAAATTATAACTTCGTTGTTTTTCAACGTATTTTCATCTACTCTGAGATATGAGCTTTACTTATTACTATAGATATTTGGTATAAATTTTATAAAAATCGGACAACTATATCTTATAGCTGTCATAGAAGCGATCGGTAAATGTATAAAATATATAAAGCTGGGAATGTAAAACTGTAACTGTTAAACTGTAAACATAATAAGTATAGGTAAAATTTAATGAAACTCTGTTTAGTGTCTGTTTTCGGCATTATAATTTATAATATAAATATGAAAACCAATCTGCAAGGGTATACAAACTTCGGCGTGCCGAAGTTAGCTTCCTTTCTTGTTAATATTAACATAACCGATTAACTTAAAAATTACTCTTCAAAATTAGTAAACAATGCTTTAAAAATGTTTTAGGAAATATACAAAGAGGATAACAAAATAATTTCTTAGCTATAACCAGCGTATAATTTAATTTCTATGTTTATAAACTTATTAATAACCTCTTGTCAAGCCTCGAATCTATAATGATTTCAAAAGCTAGTTTGACAAAAAAATTGTAGCTTTTTCTACAGAAATGTGGGACAATTAAATTCAATCTTTTCAATCCACTTGCCTCCGCATTCCTAACCCGTTTTCCTTGTGTACGAATACCGGAGTGTACATATGTAGGGCTATTAAAAAGCACTTTCTTATCAATGCAGGAAAAAGGCAAACCAAACGGAGTTCCATGCAGGCGAAAGGTGCAAAGGAAGCCGAACAATGACGGCAAAACGTTGGCAACCAACGAAGGACACCCAGCCATCTCCTAAGCTTAAGGGTGGGTGGTGGTGGTGGCCACCCGCCGAATGGCTTGGCTGGGCGTCAAGTGTCATAAAAAAAATAGGAACAACACTTGCAAGCCAAAAACTAAAGTGCACGAGTTGCCTAGCCATGTGGTCCTTCACACACCGCCCACTTTTAGCCCACTCTTATCCTGGTCTCACCCCCAGTAGCATCCCCCCTCTGGCAGTCACCGTTCACCACACTCTCCTATTACTACTAGATCCATTTTCGCTCATCTTTCAAAGGCGCCGTGTTGCGTTTGTATTTGCGGTGCCTTTCTGCACAGAGGAAAAACCCATAACAATATCAATTTTCCCTTCAAGTTTTTCACTAGGAGAAAATAGTAAAGACCTCTGGAACTTATTTTATTTCGCTTTTTTTGTTTGACTTTTTACAATTTAGTTTGTTTGCAGTTCCTATTGTGTCGAAAACTTATTTTAGTGAATGAAAAAAGGTGTGAAGAATTTCGATTAAAATTGAAAAGCAATAGAATTTTTGAATTTTTATTTATGGTAAAATAAGGATACTTTTTGGTAGTATGATTATTAAATTATTAAAGTATGGTATGGATGGTAATGGCTTACTATTAAATACAGAATTTAAAGCTAAAGATATTTAAAATTGTTTTAGATTACAAATTATTGTTATCTTTAAAAATATAATTTTCTTTTGACTTTTATATTGAGCAAAGTATGCTTAAAAGTTCTTTTTATTATATTATATTTCTTTCAGTGCATTAAAACGGACATATGGGCATCTCTCCTGCAAAGAAATACAAAAGAAAACATTTACAAAACTTCCATTTCCGCTCTTTATGTGGACACCGTTCGCCGGCGAAGAAGACGGAGAAGAAGAAGCGGGGAAATTGAAAAAAGATAGTTTCACATAAACCCTTAGGCATTTCGCCTCTGCCACCGCCCCCGCCCCTATTCACCTCTGCCACCTCCCGGCCAGCAAAAGAGCAACTAACGGGACACCCGATGGCTGTACAAATACAAATACAGCGACAGCAGGAGCTTGCAACATTCCGCCATTTTCATCTCTCCCGCTCTCTCATGGTTATCCGCCATCTTTTTCGGGAGGGGGCGACGGAAGTCAGCATTGTTAAAGTTTTGCAGGTAAATCAAATGATAAAATGAAGATGTAGTCCAAAGTCCACGTCCACTACTAACGGTAAGGTAGCAACAGCAGTAGCTAAAACAACAACAAATGATAGCAACAGTTTTGGGACAAAAAATCGTGGGGAGCTTTTCACCACGACAGCGACGCATGCGCACAATTTTCACTCAACTTTCGAGTGATTTTTTGTGTTTACCTTTTTCATCGTCTGCAAGGTTAATGCTGTTATCGTTCAGAGAAATGTTGCTGCCTACTTTTCGGCCTTGCTTATCAATTATCGCTAAATTCTAGCTGGCTTTCGGGCTGAGCTTAACCCTTGAATGGTCATCGACGACTTTTATCGGCCACGCTTCACCTCAGTGAGTAACTATTCGGGGGAGCTTATCACCTAATGGACTTTTAATTGTGCGAATGCGGCTACAAGTATTTGTGACGTTCGGCTTATACACTTGACATTTTATTTATACGCCGTCTTAGACAAAGACCCCGCGGCTCAAGCCATAAATTTTCCTATCGCTGGCCCGCGATCAAAATAGCTGTCAAATAGGCGATAATTAATTTATTAAAATGACAAAAATTTCGCACCACTTCTGTCCATTTTTTCGGTGTATAATTACCAATTATCAACTGTTTGTGAATTGTAGCAGTCAACAGATGGTGGCGTGGAAAAAGTGAAGCTCTTATTATATTTTCACAACCAATTCAACTCTGACGTAGGGCCATCGGAAAAGTCCTGATCACTCGCTTTCGCAGACCGTTATCAGTTACCTCACACCCTCTTACCAGAAACAAAAAGGCAGAAAAAAAATGAAACACACCCATATGCTTTGGCTGCATTTAATCATTATTTGGCGCAATTGTTTGTCATAAATTTTCAAGTATAAACCCACAATCAAAATTATTCGACATGTAGACGTTGGTAAAAATTATGACCAACCATTGAGCATTTAGGAGAAACTCTGTATTGTCGCACAGTTCTTAACCGTTTGTCGCCACCCATTTCAATGCAAATCAATCAATTAGAGCGTCGGGGCCCCGGTAATTTACATTGCGTGAATTGCTGGACAAATATTGGCCTTTGCAGCCAGTGCTCTGTTTATTTTTAGATAAAAAATCAAACGCAATGGTTTATTAATAGATAAGGCGACCGTCCAGACCCGTGGGGTCGCAGTGGGTCCTTCTGAAGGGTTAAGCGTATAGCCTGACGGAAAGAGAGAGTTTCCAAGGCAGGGATGTTGGAAGAAGGGAGAGAGAAAGAGAAAGAGAGGGTGATCACCGGTTAGGGTGGCCTTGTACAGTGGGAGAAATCTGCCATATGCGAGGGGTTATTAAAAAGCACATTTTAAAAAGTTAAACATTTACGAAAACTAAGATGAAATATGTAAATAAATATTAAAAGCAAATGAAGTGATTTATAGGATGTCACATCGCGTATACTTAATTATTATCAAGTATACGGCATGTTCTATTGGGAAAAATTATTGGACTTGTTTAACTCAAAATCCGTTAAAACAGAACTTTTGATCTACAATTGATTAAGTAATAGGCATTCCTCAATATAAACCGTTCTTCCAGCTAACTTCCCTGCTTCGCGCCACTCCCACTGTGCGGGAGAGGGAGAGCGATCCGCACCGCTCGCCAGCTGTGAAGCGCCCGCTCTCAGTCGGCGAGGCGGCATTTGCGTTTGCGTTTTCGATCGCTCTGGTTAAAAACGTGCTGCGGCAGGAACTGTAAATCATTACGCTCGGAAACGTGCTGCTGTTCGCACAGAAAATACAAAAAATACGGAACGGAACGGAACAGACGACCGACTGTCCGCCAAGTTCAAGTTTGCACGCGTACGCGAATAGTCCAAGACGAAAGTCGTAAAAGCGTAAAGAGTAAAAAGAATAAAAAAGTAAAAATCCAACAAAAATATACACAAAGGTTCTTTTCACCGCAGCAGCAGTGACGTTGTTGTTGCTCTTTCCTGCCAATATTTCGTGTTTCGCTGTGTCTCTCTGTCGTCTGTTGTTTTTATCGACGCGTTCGTCTTCGTGTGCGTGTGCGTGTTAGTCGCGCCATCTCCCCTCCAGCCCCCCACACAATTGTTTGTTTGTTGTCACCCCCGCGAAAATTACGAAATACGAAGATATTAACCAAAGGGAAACTTGCACCCTGCGAGATCAATAAGAAAAAAATAAAATAAAAATCCCTTATGCTAATCAATGAGCTGTCGCTGAGGCACAGTGGAAAATTTTCGAATTTCGCCAAGCGGCGACGTCATTAGTGGTTGCTATTCTTATTGTTGTTGTTGGCGCCCGTGGCCGAGTAAAAGGTAAGGAAAAAAGTAATAAGTAAAAGACCACTTCAAGTACGTGTCAATTATAAAATTCATTTCTGTCTGCCTGCGTTCTGTTGTTGCGGCTGCTGTCTGCGGCTATTTTCGGGGCGGAAAGATCTTTAAATTGTGAATATTTCCACTTTTTGTCGCATTTTGTCACACCGAAAACAAATATTGTCACCCCAAGGGAACACTTGAAATGTCTACTTCAATGTCGGAACAATCAATATATTCTATATATATTTTGTTTACTAAATAAATAATTAAATAAATCTAGGATCTTAAAAAAAATCAATAAGTTTTAAAAACCAGAAATTAAATTTTTATTTTAATTTTCCGATTAATGTTTCTTAAAGTAAACAATTATACAACAAACATTTTCCTTTCCATTATAAATTTTCTTTAGAAACCAATTATGGTTATTAGTAAAAGTCAAAATACACGACAATCACGTAAATTATCTCCTAAACTTAGGTTTATCTTTTATATTTTTTTTTGCAGTGCAAGAATAAACATTTACTGGGCTTTTTCGCAGTTGGAAAAGTGTCAAAGAAAATGCCGAAAATTTAGTCGCAGGCCAAACAATTACGGAACTAAATATTGTTAAATACTATACGAGTTTTTGTTTGCTGCTTCTGTGGCCCCAGCTTGTTGGCTAAGAACTTTTTGGCCTCGATTTTCAATTACTGCCGGACAAATTATTAAGCAAGTGAAAGAGATAAATCAAGTCAGGTCCGAGCAACTGCAGCATGTGACTTGGGAAGCGGGAACTGGTAGCTCTTGTAGCTTCTGAAACTCTGGAAACTGGTTCTATTTTGGATCTTGGGCCAGGGGCAGTGTGGTTTTTATGTTTTTTTTTTTTAAATATTTTTGTTGTTTTTGATGGTTTTTGTTTTTTGTTTGTTGCCTTTGTTTTTGTTGTTTGTTCGACGAGCTAACACAGTTTCAGTTGTACCCAGCACGTCGTGCCACGTTCTCTACTCTCCTTGCTCCTACTCCCCCAGTCGCCGCCCTCTCTTTCAGCATCGCCTTGTGCTCTCTCTTTCTCCACCTCCAATTCGGACTGTGTTTGTGTTTCTCTTTCATTCCCCGCGGCGCTTTATGCTAAGTTTGTCTGCTTTTTATGCAAATTTTTAGAAACAACAACAAAAACCCTACTTTGGGGGAATTTCAGCTATCAGCGTGTGGAGTGTGTGCTCCAAGTCCCCCTGGCTTGGGACTCCCATTTGCACCCCCTTCAGTACTCACACCCCTTTTAGTACCCAACCCCTTTGGTTTGGCGCAGCACGTGAATGGCTTGTTGCACTTTCTCACAAAGCACATGGAGAAATAATGCAAACAGGGCTGTAAATATTATATATTATATTTGCACTATTGAGTTTGAGAAATGTAATGACCAAAGAGTTAAGTAACCATAAATAAAGGCATTTTACGTTAAATTGGTAAGGAAATGGGCTAAAAATAATGTGCAAAACCGGAACAGGCTTGATATAACCTGTGTTAATAACTTGCCCCGACGCTAGTCTGATATTCGAAGTGTCACGTTGATAAGCCACAAATAGAAGCTATCTTGAAAGCCAAAAGTTGATAAGGACCCATTTATTGGCACATTTTTATTCTCGGTGTCGCAAATATTTGGACTTGGGTGGAAGTAGCAGTGGCATCTCTCTCCCCCTTCGACTCCCGCGGGGTTACAGCTGCTGGTGAGTAATGGCTCAATAATTTGGCTTTTCCCCCGCGGTACTCCCCCCGTCTACTTGCCACAACCATGCTGCAGTCGCGACCCGCTCACGATAAACACACAATGTTAACTAGAATTTGTTTATCTCGACTCTGGTGGTTTCTTTTTTTTTTGCTTTTTGTTTCTGCTATTTTGTTTTGTTCTTATTGTTCTTGTCTGATATTTAACCAAAATGTATCATGACGCTTAAAGTTGCTTTTTATTGTTATTGCCGCTTCTTCTGCCGTCGCTGTAATTGTTGCTCTGCACTTTTGTTTACACAACTTGCGGTGGAGCTGTTGTTGCTGCTGTTGAGTTTCTGTTATTTTGAGAGTAGTATTTATTGTTCTTGCGATTCATGGAATTTTTAACTTGTGGCCGGTCAATCGAAGTGTTCAATAACACCAGGCGAGATATCGTGGAATAGGAACAGGAAGGCGAACGGGTGTAAGATGATCATATGGTATCTATAGTATTGACCAGATTAAAAACCTCAAAGTTCTCTTGTTCTAGAATATTTACAAGTCTCAATAACATGATAATACGATCCAAAACAAATTTAAGTAATAAGATATAATAACAAACAAATATTTACTTGAAAACGTTGTGGAAATATGTCTGGGTCTTTGAACTTTTGGTTTGAGTATCAACTTCTCTTAATTTGTTGTTTACAATTTTTCTATTTACACAATACAGAAAAATAAAAATATATGGCATAACTTTGTACATTTATTTAACTTTATTTTTAACACATAAGCCTGGTTAACTTCATATTATAAAATAATTGATTGTAGTTTGTTTCACGCTAAAATATTGACTGTAATATTTAATAAACTATACTTTAGTTAGTCACTTAAGCAACTATTGAGTACTATTTGCAAAACGCTTTTCACATATTCATAAGATAAGATGTTTCATTCCGTCAAGTCTAGGGCTTTGCTATGAATCATTAAAACAAATTCACCGATGAACTGTAGAAAAGAGTTAATCATCAAAAGCGCATCATATTGCGATACGATAAAGTTCCCCTTTTGCAACACCCATGTCTGATATGGATATAGGCACATTTATTGTCGAATACAAAAGAAAATAAACTTTGACTCAGTTCTCTTTAATTCTATTAAGTGCCTCTTTGGGGAGTTCTGATGAAAGCCATATACCCATGCTTTTAGAGAAAACAATTTATATTTTTAAAACAGTTGAAAAATCTTGCGGGTGTTTGTGATACGAAATGGCTTATCGGGGAGAGAAAATAGAATCGGTCATCATAGTCGGTAGGAGGTTACATATGCCGTTAGTCAGGCTCGAAATGGTCGCCGATCTGTCAGTCAGTCGGTCGGTTAGTCGGTCGGTTAGTCAGTCGGTTAGTCATTAGTACTAGCAGTACCCTAATTAGAGTTCTGTTTGCTATTTGCTGTTGGAATTGGTTTTCCGATTTTCAGGTTTTCCGTTTGTCTCTCTGTTTGTTTTGTTTTTCTGTGGGCAGTGGAGCGTTGCCAAATGTTTTCATTCCATTTCGAATATCGTGTACGCTGGCTCGTTTCGAATGCAATTGATTTGAAGTGCTTTGAACCTTTGGACAACCGAACGCTGTCGATCATAAATCCTTCATGGCCCCACAAAAATTTGTCACTCAAGTGGAAAGTGGTGGAAGTACACTGCTGACCGTAAATATATAGCAAGCTATGAGGGAAATATTTATAGTACCCGAACGTGTGGTCACGATGTTTTAAATATTTAAAAATAGGGGAGAATAGTATATGAATTTATATAACTATTGTTAGTTTAAATTTTGTTCTATTTAAAAAAAGGAAGCTGAAAAAATATGATTCTTAAGCCAGATGTTTAAAAATGGTTTGTTTACCAATATAATACATTTGTGTGAAAACAATATAAAACTATATATCTTCAACGCAAACTTATAAAATTAATGAAGCATTTAAAATATTAAACCTTTTGTTACAAGTTCAATGCAAAGTTCGCAGCTCTTGTTTAAAATAACTCACATAATAATACAATAAAACAATGCTTTAAACACTGGCCATTAATTAATGCTAATTGAGTCTTTTTTGCTGTAATAATTTAATATTCTAATTGTGTCAATGCAATTGCCTGTTATTCACTCTAAAAACGTGAGAGATAGCCGCAATTATTCGCTCGTTTAGCTACTGTAAGTGCCAACACTTGGTAATTTGATAATTTTAAGCAGAGAACTGAATAGTAATTTACACCATTTCCATTGTCCGATTACTAACCTATTCCAATAAGTGAATCTTGTTCTCTATGAGTGCACTTAAACTCAAGTTGAAATGGGTATCTTAAAGTCTTAAGTGTAGGGTTTAGTTAACAGTTTACCGAATCAAACGTCTGTCTGGAATCAATGGAAAAAACAAATATTTATGAGCAGTCATGATTTATAGCGGCACTCAAACAATGCGTTTCCAATTATCAAATATTTTAATAGGCTCATATATTGCAAATATATGGGCACACTTCTATATAATTACTGGCGTCGTCGTTGTCGTTGCCAGCGACATTTTAACTGGTAACCCGGTATGTGTATATCTCGAGTGCTGTTTAAACTGGCATTTTAACGTTCGAGTGGTTTCGCTACCGTTGGCTGGTCCTGGCCTATGATAAGGGGGATCGCAGCAACGGGGGATCTCAACCCCTTTCCGGGCGGAGAAAGAGCTGCTACGAGTGAGCGAGTGAAGTGGCTTCAAGTTCAATGTCAGCTGCAGTTGCAATCCCCGGTTCCAAATCCAATTCCAGTTGCAGCTGCCTTTTGCAGTGTGTGTTTTGTGTGTGACTGTGTTGCAATTTGGCCGACCGAAAAAACCGGTTTCCAACTTGTTCGCTACTCGGCGGCAGCACGTGAATATAAAATTTGCGGTATGTTCAGCAGGAGCAGAATTTAGAAACACTTGGAGAAATAGTCACAAGGTTTTTAAAACTGTAAGTGTCTGAAGAAATATAAATGTAAACTAGGGGAATTTATAAAACATTTGGATTAAAAACTACACAAATTTCTAGAATTTCAAAAGTTCAAGTCAAGTAAACTTATTTTTCCGGTAAGACATACTTGTGAAAGTCCTTGCTAAATTGTAGAATATTGTATATATAAAAGGAAATGATAGTGATTTAATATTAAGAAATATTATAACAGCATTTTTTTTATGATTTTACATTTTTAGAATATTTTTCCTTTTATTGGTCTCATTCGGCGATTTTGTTATGTATTTCAAATACCAGCTTTCTCGATTTCAATCCAATTTTAGTTCTTAGTGCAGTTTCAGCAGCTGACTGACGTAACCAGTTGGATCTGGAAAGATTTCGTTGATAAGGAGCCGTTGCACGAGACTTTGAAAGCGGCAATACATTAAAATGCTGATAAAACTCCCAGTTTCAAGTTCCCTGACTATTTCATAAGCGATTCGGGCTATTTAAAGCCCTCTAGCCCGTTTCGCCATCCATCAATGGGCAGGCGGCTAATTGACATGTCTGAAATCAATTTCGGAACTCGACACGTAATAGACAATTTGATAATTTATGAAGCAGACGCCGCCGTTGCCGCTGCCGCCCAGTGAATCCCATACATTACTGTCAATTGTTTTAATAAATTGAAAGCGGAATCTGTATCGGAATCGGAATCAGAATCGAGAAATGAATGGCCAGCACGGGGACTAGCTGATAAAGCCCCCAAGTAGGTGTGGGCGGTACTTTTCTGATACCCGCTAACGTTTATCGCGGCCAAAGCGTATAAGTAAACATATATATTCATATACAAACAATAATTTAAATCAAAATTAAGTCAGACCGTCGTACGATCGATCGTTTGGCGTCATTTTGCCAGCGCCCGCTAATGAACCCATAAAATTGATCACCACGTTAATTTTTTTCTTGGCCCCTTCCCGTCTCGCGTCTCCCTCTGATATTTTTTGGGGTTTTAAATTGTAACACCTTTGGGTTTTATGGGAACCTGCTTTGTTTGCCTTTAACTGTCTCGTCTTGTATTTATAAGTTTTAAGTTGCCTCTAATTTTGATAACATGCAACGCCGTCCTGCCTTTGACTCCCATCCATCCGTCGACTATTTCCCTTGTGAGTGCCATAAAATGTGTAAATTTATTTGTTTTCCCCGGCTACGTGCACTTTATCGTATCGAATTTGGCCAGCACGTCACGCGATCCACGATCGATCGCAGCGAAATGGGGAAAAATCAGCTGAGTTTAGATACGAAATACAAAAATAGCTTCAGATTTGGATGTGTTTTGATGGATAAAATGGTTTGGTTTGGTTTATTTTTCATGGGATAATAATATAGGTGATTGATTCACAACTGTTCTTTAAGAAAATATCACATTATCCTGTTTTCCTGTAAAGAAATTTTGTTTGGAGAGTTTGATAATGTAATTCAATTAAATATATTTACAGGACTTTTATAAAATAAGTTTTTCGGTATATATCCTTCAGACCTTCTTGTCCCCATAAGATTAATACTTTTCTATTAATAAATATTATGATAAAGGAGTTATGCCAACAGTATTAACTTAAGTAATTCGTTGAGTAAACAGCGGTAAAATTACTTAACTTATCTAAATATATTTATATATAAAAGCTAGCAATTTAGGGATTTACAAACAATTCGCTGGAGGCGAAGCAATGATGGGCTTTGGGGGAGTACAAATATTTATTCAATAACCTTGAAAGTACTTCTTCCGCCTGCCTGCTTGTCTGTCTGTCTATATGCTTGTGTTCAGCCATTGATCAACGTTGAAAATCCTTTTATTAGTTAATAGCGCTTACCGTAACATGCCACCCTCCGCCGAAAGGCAATATCAAGGTTGCCAAAAGCCAAAAGTTTTGTTTACTCAGCAACTTAACTTTAATCCACGGTCAGACGGAGGAGACACATCAGTTTTTTATCGAAGAACATATGGCAAACAAGACAGAATATCCAAGGCACATGGCATACTGGAAACCCTCGAAGCCACCTTCGTCTCCACCGCCAAGAAATAATACGAACCCAAAGTCAAGTCACATTTTCTTACATAATCAACGCGGCCAAGTGAAAATTTGCGGCTATAGAGAAAATAAAACGAGAAAGGAACTTTTGTTTTTTCTTCAAGAAGACGTTTTTATACACTTTCGAAATATTTTTATATAGTATATAATATGACAATTTATTGAGTTAATTTAAGGATAAAGCTGTTTTTTTTTTGTTTAAAACCGTAGGGTTTTATGTAATACAATTTTTGAATCATTTATGAATTACGATCCAAAAACTGTTTTTAAATTTAAAAGTCTTACCAATATATGGAATTTAAAATATATACTTTTTCTGTGGTAGAAATTCCTTAAAATATCACTTTACCCACTGGCACAGAGTGTCGAAAGTTAGTGAAGAGGCTAAGTTAAGGCGCTGCGTCTAAGCACGAGACTCATGTTGGATTGTCAACGCGATATACAATACGATACGATACGATGCGAGGCGAAGCGCTGCTCGTGGACTCGTTGATACTTCGGGTGGCCGGCTCTACTCACTTTCGAAGAAAGAAGCTAGAAGCTCGCATAAATCAGCGCATTCGCAGCCGCAACAGGTTCACACGGCATTCGTTCGCCACGGAGCAAGCCTCGTCGGTGTCCTGCATATCGCGTATCCGCCGTGGTGTCCCATATCCGTATCCGGTCTTCGAATACTTTCGATTCGCGATATCGCCGACGTGTAAACGGTCAGCGGCCTTGGCCAGTGTCGATGCCTAATTGAATTTGTGCAAGTTTCGTTGTTATTCGCCTTTGTCCTGCCACCCAGTCTGGTCTGGTCCGTCTTGGCCTGGTGTTTCTACCCCCGAAAAGGTGCTTACTGAATTATTAAGGACCTGCGGACACGAACCATTTAACAGTGAACTCCCGGCCATTGTCCTTGTTTGTGCTCGGGTCCCGGTTGATTGCCGTTTAGGTTCAACGCTTTGCCACGCCCCAAATCGAAGGGGCAGATACATTTAACCACAAATATAGGGGTAGCGCGTCTATAATTAACATAAATTTCAGTTTAAATTCCTGTCAGCTGTCGCGCTATTACGGAATTATAAAACGATTGAAAAGATCTGCGGTTGTGCACTGGGATCTAAATTGGAGAATTTAAAAACATTTTTTTGATCAGAGTTATTAAAAAATTATTTTTAGAGGATTGTGAAATATTAAACCCATTTTTAAGTTATGTAATGTCTGTTAAAAAAGAACAAATTATTAATAATTATATTAAATATTTGTATTTTAATAAGTTATTAACGAAAAGTTAATACATTTTTCAAGTTTTTTGACTTTTAATTAATCTCATGTAGAAAACCTTTCATTCTCCTTGTTAAAAGAATATTATTTGTTCTGCAGAATCCTTTTCTATCCAAATTTACCAATCAAAGGCTATAGATTTATTTTCTCAGTATATCGATGACAGTGTTCCAACCAAAATTTAGATGCAGATCGTTAAGTGAGCGATCACAGAGCCAAAGAGTACCGCCGCACTCGGGTATATATTATTCACATTCTTGGAGGCATTTGATGCCTTCCCTCCGAATAATAATTGAGTGTTCAAATAACGCAAATTGATCACGAGCCGTCAACGAAAGTCGCGTGCTTCATCGGGCCCCTCTCCTTAGTCCCCTCCTAGGCCCCTCCATTCAACGCCTTCCTTGCTATGCGTGTGGCTGCCATTTGACTTTAATTGAGTCGCGTCGAATGGTTTTTATTGCGCTCGGTACTTACACTTCTATATATTATTGTGCGGCATCGCTTTCAATTGGCCTCCTTAAGCAGAGAGACAAAAAACAAAACGAAAAAAAAACCAGCAGCAACAGTCGAAATTGTTTATTAATGAAATTGCGTTCCAAGCACCCGCTTGTGTTTTTGTTTTTCTCAGTTTTCTATATCTGTATCCGTTTTTTTTTCTGTTTCTTAAATTGCAGGGCGTTGAATTCGCTGCCCCGAATGCCGAGATTCTTGGAGCATCCACAGTGGCCGCAGCACATCACCAAGCACACACCGAGCACCTCGATGCCCTTGCATTGTCTGATTATCAAATAGGCATCTTAACAAACCCCAAAAATCTACGGATTGGATTAAAACTAAACTAAGTAAAGGAGAGCGAAGCCAATACTCAAGATGAGCTTCAGTTCGGCCAGCGGCAGGGAGAATAATGTCCGCAAATTATCCTTTCTGGGCTTCAATACCAAGAAGAAGGTGAGTAATCTAAGAATATTAAATTCTAATAAATAATGGAAGATATTTTAAATTACTAAAAAATGTTTCTAGAGATTAAATATGCACTCTGAACAGAGAATATGAGTTATTATAAACCAAAAAACCCAAGAGCAAATGAAAAGTTTTATATTGTAGAAGTTTATTTCTTATACTTTAACTCCTTAAAAATTTGATTACATTTACCCATCACTTACCATATATTACAGATAGATTAACTATAAATAAACTCAGCTAATGTATTGACTTTTGGCTGGGAAATTAATTAGGCAAGTGGAGGGGAATGAGCTCATTCACTCACTCACTGATGATACCGATACAACTTTTACTGACTCAAGGTTCTCTAACGATATTAGTGTAATGCAAGCACAAATAATAATAATATTTCCCAAAAACTTCATATATATTTGTTGTGCCGTTGTCGTTGGTAATTTTCCATCAAATAAATCACATTTTAAAAGTTTTTTTTTGTTAGCTTTTTGCCAATATCTGAATAATTCATTCGCAAGCCGCAAGTAATGTCAAGTAATTGTTATTGATTTCTGTCTGTTGTTTACTTTTTTACATATTTCCGTGTGCTTTTATGTTATATTTTGTACTTTTTTTTTGTGTATTTTGGGGTACCGGCAAATGCCCGCCAGCTACCGAGTGACACAATTTAGAAACCAGTTTCCAGCAAATCGATTTCGGTTTCAGTTTCAGTTTCAATTTCGATTTCAGTCTCAGCTGGGGCACAGCTTCGATTTCGATTTCGCGTGCGAGTACTCAGATTAGATCGCCTAATCATGCATTCATTCATGCGAAAGTGCCGCCTTTGTTCGTATATTTTGTCAGTTGTTTGCACACATTACGTATACGCAGTGTGTGTGCGCGTCGATGGAGGGCGACAGCATATTGTCAGCTTAAAGGCTAAATGCTAACGCGTCGAAATAAACGCATTTTAATTGTGCAACTGCCAGTGTGCAGGTAGAAACGAAAAAAAAAAAACTAAAAATATACAACAGTTGGCAATAACGGTAACAGGAAGCTAGTTAGACATTCTGAATATATAGCATTCAAATGAAGCTATCACACAACGCAAACACACTCTTCGCAGAGACACACACACACCACACACTGGCAGAGGGAACAGGAAATCGATAGTCGTGGTCAAGGCTGCAACTGTGCGGCGGCTGACATTGACAATGAAAAGTAATAGTAGCAACCGTAATTGTAATGGGAAATTGTAATCGCAGTCAATTCATTGACACCCGACCAGGTGAAAGCATCCAGTAGCCCCGTGTGGGAGCCTCAATTAACTTAATTACACCACAAAGTATGCCAAGATTTATGCTCAACATGAAAAACATACTTTAGTTAAAGGCTGCAGGAGTTATTTCAAGGCAGAATTTATTTAAACATATTTTTTAAACATGTTTAGCAATATTTTAAAGTATTTTAAGAGTTAAGGAAAAAGGTAATGAATATAGAAAAGAAATATATCAATATATCAATATGAAATTGATAATTTCCTTTATTTAAGTGTTTTATTAACCCTTTAAAATTGTATTTTTTGTGGCATGGCTTGATTTTGTGGTCCCGTGCATTAAATTCATGGAATTTTTTTAATTCAAAAACAAATTCTTCAGTGGCGATTTTTTGTAGGGCGACTTTTCTTAAATATTGAAAAATAGTGTATAAATTTACACAAGAAGTCATAAGCTTTTAAAAAGTATCTATTAAATTAGTAATTATTTGAGTGTTTTTACATGGTATACCAAATATGATCATTATTGAAGGTACTTTTTTTGTATTAAATAGCATTTATATAATTTTAGTAGAGGCTAAACCACAAAAGCCACAAACTACATTTTGTTAACCTTAAGCTAGTAAATAAATACAATAAGTAAATAAAAGAAAAATGTAAAAATAATATTAATGACAATTAAACCGGTTTATTACCCGTATTAAACGCTGTCATCTTTCTTTCATTCTTATCTTTAATTATAAGCTACCTTAATTTCTTGACAGCCATCAAAACTCCATTTTACGATCAAATTGGGTTTCCCTTTTCTACGATAAGCCCGTATAAGAGTTGTTAAATATTTATTACACACCAAAAGAACAATCAATTAATTACAAAAAATGAATGCTTAATGGCGCTGCATAATTTAGCACCCCCTGAGGGTGCTATCATCTTGAGCCGCACTGTACACAGGCACATAACTCAATTAGCCGTTACAACTCGACTGTTATCGCTAATTACCCAAAATACACACTCACACACATGCACACACATCGTCGCTTGGCTAATGAGCCTTAATGTTACTGGCTTAGCCGTTCAAAGTGCCATCAAGTGAATAGATTTTTGTGCAAGGCGCAAAAAAAGCTTTATTTCGCACACACACGAAACCCACTTTCCCAGCCTACCCACCCGCCCTCCGTTTTCCATACAAAACACTAAGTGTTGGCCTTGAGCGGCCTTGACCATCATTCGTCGTGGTGGTGTCCTGCGAGGATAAAGCTTTGCCATTAATTATGCACAACCCCCGAAAAAAAAGTGCAGGAGAGCAGCAGCAGGCTGCGAGCAGGGCACAAAAAGCTTTTTATTGGGCCAACAAAAGCTCTCGCCTTGGCCAGAACTGCATTGCAATTTACGTCAGCAGAGGGGGTGGCATCTCCTGGCGGCATCCTGGCAGTACTTGTAGTAGTAGTGGCCCTGAGAATCAGCTGAGCGTGGCCGAAACGCTGCAGCGCTGCCAGCTGAGCGCGGGTGTTCGTGTGCCATGCCGTGTACCGTGTGTGTGCTACCGTTATACGCGCGCTTTTAACCAACGCCTGCGCAGTGGCAGTACCAGGTGGAAGCAGCAGAAGCACAAGCAGCAGCTAAAACCAAGTTGGCCGAGTGCCATGGCCCCTCATTTGCTGGGCAGTCTTTCCTCAGCAAGGATCGCGTGCTCCCTTCGAGTGTAATAATAACAAAACGTAAAGTCCAAACGTGGGTCAAAGTGCAACAGGCAGAAAGTCCGAGCAAAAAATAGAATAAAACTAAAACTATTACGAAACTGAAGTGATTGTAAATTTTGAAAATTCAACCTAAAACTTCACAAGTGCCCCAGGTAATCTTCGATATGACATAGTTCAGACTGTGTTTTGATCTATAACATAAATTAAAAACTTGGGCGAAATTCGCACAAAACTTTTCAAGAGCACACAACCTTGAAAATTTTGGTTCAAAAGCGCCCCAAAAAGGCCTCGCACACACACACACATTCACAGTCTCACAAATTATTATATTTTTCATCTTCTTTTATAAAATTATAGGATATTTGCTGTTGGCAGCTGGGCACAACAAGTGACTTGGCCTTTTTGATTGCTGTGTGTGTGTGTGTGTCTATGTGAGCCCGAAATATACCCAAATTTACAAGAGAAAATTCGTTTTGGTTGTTGCATACTTTTTTGGGGCAATAAAACGGTTCCCAGGCAGTGAAAAATGCCGAAATGTTACCGTAATGTTGCCCCAAAGCGACAGGAGTCACACACACGTGTGTCTGCGGTGGCAGGGATATACATATATACCTACATATACATATATAAAGGTGTTGTGTGCCTTTTCGTGTGGCATCTTAAAAATTACGAGGAGTAGAAGGAGGAGGTCTCCTCTAATAATAACCGAGTTTCATTTCGGTTTGCCGGATTGATGAATGACTGAATTGACTGCCTGAATGGGATTTGTGCGGTTTCGTGTTTCCAATTTGTCTGCATTATAAAAACGTTTTGAATTATTTAACAGTTCATGCATTATTGATGCCAAGAAACAAACACACACCTGTAAACAGAGGGTTTTCACTTTGAGTTAGTTTTCTTTCAAGGCGTCAAAGTTAGTTGGGTCTCAAGTTGAGTTCAGTGAAAGTTTTTGCTTATATAAGCTGTATGTTTTTCAGGGTTTTTATTTCTTAGAAGAGTCTGAGAGACAGGGAAATAGCATGCAATTTTTTCTAAGAAAAGTAATCTCATTTTATCAAAGAATTTATTTTACTTTAAAATATCTTATTTGAATGTGTAAGCTCTTTTCCTTTTTACATATTTAATTTTATTTACAAGCCTATTAAATCAACTATTTAATTTATTTGACAGCCATTTAAGTTTTAAGCTTCTATTAATGTCGCTTCAGCGAATTACTCTGACACTAGATCATGATTTACTTGCATATTTTTATTGCATTTTTTAAACGAAACCCTTTAGCTTTCAGAGATTATAATTTAAATGCACTTTAAATACGAAATTTGTATAATAACCCTTAACAAGTTAATAAACTAACGTGTAAAACCCCTTGTATTTTCTTTATAATTATCCATTTGACTTTAATTACACTTTCCCTATAATCAGCAATCATATTAAGTGCGAAGATTCCTATTAAGTGTATTAGATTTTCCAGCAACAGCTGCAAAGCCATTAAAAAGTTCAGGTTATAAGGAAAAGCGATTAAAGGCGAAATTCCCATAAAATACCCTTGGATTAACCGGAATATTTTCTATTCAGTTCCGGGCCACAGGATAATAAATAGAGCAGGCCTCAACTATTTATTACACACCCACAAACCTCCCCTCCACACACACACACACACATACGACGCACACAATGCCAACCGCTGACCTTGAAGTATGCAACACTTTTCTATTGTGAGAGCTTAGAGCGCAAAGTGTGGATATATTGAGGCATAGATATACAGATATATAGACGTATAGAAGTGAATGTCGGATGAGGAGCGTTGTCAGCATGATTTCCCATCACTAGATTGCGTTTACGACGCTTTAACGCCTGTGCCTTTGCCTCCGCACAATGACCAGTTTAACCTTTCGCACGTGTACGTCTCACTGACCTCCCGTCCCTGCCGCCTCCTGCCGCCTGTCGCCGCATTTTCCGCTTTTCCTTAGCTGCCCTTTTCCTCTGACACTTCCCTCCCGGTTGTCAGTCTGCTTGTGCGAGCATTTCCGCTGCGGAATTCACATTAAATTAACACAGATACACCCGCCGCACCAACACAAAGCGACCCAGCGAGCCAGCGACCCAACCAGCGGCTGACAGTCGGACAAAAGCGTTATAGAAGCATCGTTAATTTGTGCAAACAAACAACAACAAATAAAGTAAAATATAAATAACAACAAGAAGCAGCTATGTAGTATCCCAAACTGCGTTGCGCCAAAGCGAAAAGCGGGGTAGCGCGAAATCAACCAAATTATGCACGGGCCATGGAAAAATTCGACAGCTGCAAACAAATAAAAAGTTTTATGTATACATGCATAAATATATCCAACTCAAAGTCACAAGTTAAATGTAAAGCTAAACGGTTTCGGTGTTTTTTCTCAGAAACACACAACAATCCTCTTACAGACATGGGATACTTAGTTATAGCGAGATGTTGGGCACTCTTTAGCTTAGATTAGTTCATAAAAGAGTTTATAATTATCTATAAAAACTTTAAATAATATATTTAACTTTAAATAATATATAAATAATATATTTATTGAGTAAGAAATACATCTTTACATGCTAAAAATCATATAAATAATATTAATTTTGACAGGGTTTAAAAAACTTTTCAAGTACCCAGCAGCATGCTTGAGTTTTTTATATTTTTTAAGACCCACCGAACTTTGGCAATCTTTCGCTTTTACCTCACTTTTCCCTACATACTCGTTCCATCATTTTGTTTTTTATTTCTCTTCTTTTTTTGGCAACTCAAACAGTTTTCCAATAAATACAAAGTTACGCGATATATCCCAAAAGACAAACTTTTAATCCGCAGTGGAAAAAGTTATTCACTCCGACAGTGGCTGTGGCTGTGCCTGTAACTGCGTTGACAACAGCAGTTGGCAACTCGCTTGGCGCAAAATCTTAACAAGTTTCGCTTTAGCCGCAATTTGATTCAATTTGGCAAGTTGGAACCCCCTGAAAAAGTTGTTTAGGCCACGAACACCCGACTCTAACTCGCTTATGACTCGTACATAAGTCACGTGCCGCCGCTCACTTGCATTTCTTGATGTCAAATCACATCAGAAACACTCTTCAACGAACTCAGCGCGACTTATTGTTGGCTCAACTTGGAGACGGTGGGTACTAACTGCTCGAGGCTGGAGAAGAAGCTGGCGGCAGCAGCGGGAATGAGGCAGATGGTGGCCAAGAGAGCTGTGAGCTGCTTACATGCACGCCCAGCTTTATGGAAGAACTGAACTTGTGGCCTGACTGTGGCGCACAACGACTGCCACTCGAATAGGTGCAGCAGCCATAAATGCTTGAGAGGTTCAGCAAATATTAAAGGAAAATAGCATAATATTATTCTATAGTCAAGAATTTGTTAGGCGAACTGAGTAGGGTTTGTAGTAGTGATTAATGTTTGAATAAATACTGTAGACTTTTTCAAAAATGTATAATATCTTTTTGAGCTGAGAGTGAAACCCCTTATGGGGTTTAAAGTTGTGTAATTAGTTTTGCTTTGTTTTTTCCAAAATTGAACCCTGAAAAACACAAGTTCCTTTTTAGACTTTATAAAGCATTTAATTTATATACAAGAGGAATTGTTTTTAACTATAATTAATACTTTTAAATGTAATATAATTATCAAATCTTAAGATTAATCCCTTTAAATCAATTAATATCTATTCAATTCGTGCTAAAATATATTTCATATAATATAAATATATTTTCCATCATTATTTTCCACCTGAATTTCCCTGTGGAATGATCTCATTTGGGCTTCTATTTCGTTGGCTAACCACTGTGTGCATTTGGGCTGCGACCCGTGCATATTCATTTGGCTCGCTTTTGGAACGTTGGGCAAACAACAACAACGAAAATTGACAGTTCAGACAGCTTTGAGAGGGCGGGCCAAAGCAAAGGGGGCAAAGGGGGGGGGGGGATATAGAAAGAGTGGGCGTGGCCAAGAGGCGGAAAAGGGGGCTGAATATAGCATCGATTATTTTGATAAGCGCCGTCGACATGCTGCATAAAGTGCGACGCTCTTTTAGAACAGTTACCTGAGATGTGGGTGGTATTTGCCTGTTTTTCGGTGGTTTTTCATGTATTATTCCACATTATGATGGGCATCAAGCTAATGGCCCTATGACAAAATACTTTTACTGCCGTTGTCGTTGCTGTTCTCGTATCTGTAAATCAGCAATGCCATTAACTTCATAATGATCGACGGCGGCATCATTAATAGCAACGTCATTATGATACTACGCATAGAACTTAGTGTTTATCGATTAATTAACGTAACGTGGCGCGTTACGCTTTGGCTTATCACATGCAAAAGCCACCCATAGCCACCGCCCACTCACTAACACCTATGCACACACTGGGGTCACACACAGAGACACCTGGTCATTGGTCTTCCTTTCATTTGGGTTTATATGCTGGGTATTTGTAGATAAATATAAAGGGTATACTCTCGATGGAATAATATAAATTCTTCTAATTAAAAGAAAAAGTTATAGAGACGTATTAAATGGTGTTTTATGGTTATCAATTTTATTGCCAATTTTGGGATCTCGGTGTGACTATTTTATTAATAAATACATGGGTACAACATAAAGTAAGAAACGTACATTACAGGAATGTATTAAAAGCAATTACGTATGTTACTTTTAAAATGAACTTAGATAGAAAAATATTATTTTCAAATAATTTGCAACACATTTCATGCCATCCACCGGGTATCTCATGGTCGGAGCATTCGGTATTAACATTCTTTCTTGTTTCCTGCTGGACACATTGACGTTCCCACGTGCAGGCTCTCAGCGTTATTAAATTTTTCTATTTATAAACTCAAACTGAAACTCTGTGTGTTTGCCTTTTGTTTTCCCTCCCTTATCAGCCCCCAGCTTATCAGGAAGTGAATGTAATTGTCAAGGATACTCTCTTGCTCTCTCTCTTTCACGTATTAAAGGTGGCATTAAATATTTAGCAGCTGCAGACCTGACCAGAAAGTTGTTGTCCTTCGGGGAACCGAAGCAGGGGGAAATCGCATTTAGTTAATTCCATTTGCATTTATGTACGTCTAAGCATACGATAATTTCCATGTTGACGTAGCAAACAACTGGGAAAACACACACGTACGCACTACACACTCACACACCCACCCACTACCGAGCACCCGAAGAAGCGTCGTTAAAGCTGAATGTGAAAATACCTGGGAAAATATGTTGACTGACTTGGTGCCAACACATTCGAGGTGTTCATTATGAAGGGTGTGAACAAAAACACCAGCAGGAGTCGAATATTCAAGGTAGATGGAGTTTCTTTAAAATTATGATTTATAAAATGGGGAAATAAAGTAGGTTGCCTATATTATACGACTTGTTGCTGTTATATTTTTATGAATTAGGGAAGTAAATGTTTTATAACTTGAATAAATAAATAAACTTAGTTTCCCTTTGAAAAATCACAGCACTGGTGAGGAAATTAAGTTCCATGTAACCTTCTCAGTGATTTTCAATCAACAAATTCATATATTTGTAATCTGATAGCCACTCAACAATTGAAAATAATTGAGTTTACTTGCTTCTGGTTCGGTGAAAGAAATATAGTTTCGACACAAGACGCTAAAACTGATGATGATTGAGAGAAATGCGCAATCAATGCCTTCGTCACTATGAAAATCAATTGAGATCGATTAAAACCAATTACGAACAACGCCCAGTGAATCCAGTTCGAGTCTCATCCTCTGAAGGCTGATCGAGGGGTTCTTTTTCTGTATCTTCTTGAGGTTTCTTAATGCGTGACGTTCGCACCCGCTGGTAGATGATTAATGCCCACAGTTTTCCCCCTTTTTTTTTTTTGTTTGTTTGTTGTTTTATTCAGAGATCGTCAACATGTCGAAAGACAACTCGTGACGACGAACAATAATGCTGCGAGTCATGTGACTCGTCTGACTTTGTTTTTCCTATAGATTCTTAATTGAAAAGTATTTGCGCCGACTTGACTCATGCACAACGTGACCAAAAACGCATGAAAACAATTGAGTAACGACAATTTGTACAAATATCTCTCAATCTTGTGTGTTTTCTCCCTTCAATTTCCCCTGCAGTCCGGCAATGAGGATCCCGATGAAGTGCTGCTGGACTCGGAAATGGAAAAGGTCTTTGCCGGCAATAGTGCACGCAAGGACAAATTTGATGTAACCACCTTCCAGGACAACAGCCAGCAGCCCATTGGATCTAGAAAGAAGAATAGCAGTAAGTTTATTAAATATTTATTAATTGTATTATATTCCTATATTTAATATACTGTTTATTTATATTCCTTTAGTCCGCACAAACGATCTGAACATCGAGGAGGACTCGGAGTACGAGAGCCAAACGGAGCCTTTGAACAATGCCCAGAACTATGATGACATCCCCGAGGACTTTCCACTAGTCTCCGAGAGAGCCGGCCACGGCGATCACTCGGATAATTCTGTAGACGAGAAGCACGTCCAGTTCGGGGGCAAGAAGAAGATCGTTGTCACCCCGCCCAGCTTGAGTTATGATGACCAGCCAACGGACCAATCGCACGAACGCAAACGCCGAAGAAGGTACAAGTTGAAAAAATATATTATTTCTTATTTAATTTTGCATAAACAAATGCTAAAAGAAAGGTCTACAGTTTGCCTATAAATTATGCAAAACTTTTGGCAACGAGTCGTATGCGTAATATATTTGAAATAAGTTTTTCAGGAACATTGCGTATACGTAATGTTTTTTTTTTCAAACAGTCTAAAGGGAAATGAAATTTCCTATGATATAATATTATTTACAATATACAAATTTAATTAAATATTTTTAAAAACTCATCTTTACAGCCGCCACCAGTATTATAGACAGCGTAAATTCTCACATCAGGACAGCGTGGAACCCAAAAAGACCCTCGAGGAAAACGGTGATGCAGGTGCGCGTCGCATCTCTGTGCAGCCTGAGGACACGGCATTGGAGGTAGGGCCCCTAGGACAACTTAAATCTGTGAATTCTCCTCCTCCCGTTACCTCTAAAAAATCCTAGAATCCATTAACCCATCTAAACGTAGTTGAGTTCATCTCTAATTAAACCTGCTCTTGTGTCTCTCCAACTCTCATTGTTCAAAAAAACCGCAAACACCCGGAATCTCTCACCTGTAGACAAATGGCCAAATGCCGGCTAAACAGGTTGACCATCTTATCCTAGGCCGTGCCCTTAGTCCAAAAATAAGAATTAAAATTAGAGTTCCCTATTTAATCCTTTTGTTTTTCCCCCGCCATTATAGGAGGCTGATCTCAATGAGCTGAGATCACATCGTTCGGACGACCCAAGGGCCCTGCGCCGTCACAAGATTCATCACTCGTCGATCAAGCTAAGGGAGCTGCCTCAGATAACGATTTCGCCGTTTACCAACAAGAAGCCCGAGGTGGACCACAGTCCCCATGAGGTTAGGTCCAAGACTCATGTTTTAATTACTTACAATTTTAAAATAATGTATATTTCTTTCCCTAAGGTCTTTGTGCAACTGGACGAGCTCACCGGCGTGGGCGAGGATCGGGAGTGGAAGGAAACGGCGCGTTGGATCAAGTATGAGGAGGATGTGGAAGAGGGCTCCGATCGCTGGGGCAAGCCCCATGTGGCCTCCCTGTCCTTCCACTCGTTGCTCAACTTGCGTCGCTGCCTGGAGACGGGCGTGGTTCTGCTCGACCTCAACGAGAAGGATCTGCCCGCCGTGGCCTATCGTGTTGTGGAACAGGTGAGGGTTCTTTGGTCACATTTAAAAGCTTGCTTAAGTAGCTGTCAAGAAGCTAAAGGCTCCCATAGTTCCTCGCAACAATGATTTTTAGTTAACAAAAATATATACTATCTTAGAAAACTATTTTTAGAAAAAGAATCTAGAATTAATTATTTAAATTAAAACCCTTTCAGATGGTGATCGAGGACCTGATTGACATCAATGACAAGCCCTCGGTGATGCGGTCGCTGCTGCTCCGCCATCGCCATGTAAACGAGCACCAAGGCGTACTGCCTTTCACCAAGCGGAAGTACAACAGCTACACCAGCCTACAGGTAAGATTCACATGCTGTTACCCACTCCTGCAGCTCTCATCAGCTCCATTTGTTGACACTTTTGTGAATTCTCTTCTTGTCATACTAATATCAATCATAAATCATAATTTAACCAATTTAATTATCAACATTATCGTGCCTGTTCGCTATAAATAATTGGCTTTCAGTGAAAAGTGTGACAAAAGTTTGTTAATCCCCATGATCGTGGTCATTATTCTCTTGTCTATTTCCGCCATATATAACTCATATGACTCACAACTATCGTACACCAACATCAACAACAATAACTACAACATCCAATATCGTATCAACAACAACAACAGCAACTTATTCCAAAATCGGTAAAGAACAGCCAAATTGTATATAGCCATGATCGTACAGTTAACTTATAAAGCGCCGCTTTTTCCAATCGTTTGTGTATCTCTTGAATTTCTTTTGATTTATTTCGCCAAAAAAACAAACACAAATACTATTTGCACTCCGACAATAAAAAAAAAAACTCTGAAATAAAGTTTCTATGGATGGGTGCGGATGGCTCCTCGCAGCACCAGCAGTTCCAGCAGCAGGCACCCCGAAACCTGGCCAAGGCCAGGCGGAGCATTTGCGTTACGTCCAGTGCCCCACCGACGGCGGCCATGTTGAATGTGGCCACCGCCACCACAGCTGCCGCAGCGGCCATTGATCACCGGCGCCACTCCACGATGTCCTACCTGGGTGTAATGAGCTTGCAAAGAATCTCTCCCAAAAGAACTCCTCCTCTTGAACTCCTTCTAAGCTCGGTGGGGTTCAGGGAATGAAATAGATTGGGGTTTTGCTGCGAAGAAAGGGGAATAAATCCCAAGAGTGGCTCTAGATTATTTTTGTACCTTAAAATATGTTTTTTAAATTAATTTAATTCACTTAAAAACTAAAAATTTTTACACTTTAGCTTCTACTACTTAAAAAATATTTAAAGATTTTTCAAAAACTTAACAAATTAAGAATTAATCCTTAAAACTACCCTACAAAAACTTACAAATATATAAAATATTAAGGAGTTTTAATAGGAAGTCAAAGCAAATGATTGTTTATATAGTTTATTTATTTTAAATTATTATAAATTAAAAATAAAACTTATATATATATATCAGATTTCATTCCCTGTAACCCCAAAGAACCTAGCAAGAAGAAGTCTGAAGCCGCCGAAATGCGCTTATAGAAATCGCGATGTTTCTTTTTAGCCCCACCACGTTAGCCACGTTCCGTAGCCCCTCTTCCCCCTTAGAACCACTGTTTTTATGTGTGCTCTCTCCACCTCCACCTCCACGATTGGCAAGTTCTCAATTGTGATTGTGATTGTGTTGTTCAAGTACTCTACTCTCTATACTCCCAAAAACCCAAAACTAAACCCTACTGCTGTCCTAGACGCACTTGTTGAATAGCATGTTATAAGATAATAAATATATGATCTGTGTTCTGTGTTTGGCACCAGCTTTTGCATGTAGAGCTCGCTTTGATGTTCCCCCCAGAAATTAGATATATTTTTGAGAGATCTTTTACTGAAGTTCTTGGTGTGTTTCACAGAACCTGTCAGGCGGCACCGATGACAAGAAGATCAGGATCATGCCGGCCAATGAGATTGGAGGCAGCAAGCGCAGCAATGAGCTGAAGATCGACATGAAGGACGATATGTACTCCTCGTCGCAGGAGGATCTCAAAAAGCTGCAGAATGACACTATCCTTAAGAGGATTCCAGCAGGAGCTGAAGCCACCACTGTTTTGGTAGGTTGATCAGATTTTTCTTAGATTTTAGATTTAGATTTAGATTATCCTTATTCAACCCCAATTTCTCTTTTAACCCTTAAAGGTCGGTGCCGTTGAGTTCCTGGAGCAGCCAACGATTGCCTTTGTCCGCTTGTCGGAGGGTGTCCTTATGCCCACTCTGACAGAGGTTCCGGTTCCGGTGCGTTTCATGTTCGTGCTGCTGGGACCCCGCAACTTTGACCTGGACTACCATGAGGTGGGTCGCTCAATCTCCACGCTGATGGCCAACGAACACTTCCACTCCATTGCCTACAAGGCCGATGATCGCAAGGACCTGCTCTCGGCCATCAATGAGTTCCTGGATGACTCCATTGTGCTGCCGCCCGGCAACTGGGATCGTCACGATCTGCTGCCCTTCGAGGAGCTGAAGGCAAAGAAGGATTGGATCCGAACCCGCAAGATCAAGGCGTTGCAGGTAAAGCGGGACAGTGAGATGATTAAGATTGGCAAGGACGAGGAGAAAGCGCTGCTGGAGAAGCAATCCCTGGGCGCCATTACAGGCGGACTAGGAGGAGACGGTGGTGGCGGCGGCGATGGTGGCTCCGATGACGATGATGGCAAGCGAAAGAAGCGGCCCAGTCCCCTGGAGAAGACCCACCGCCTATGGGGTGGCCTGAGGAACGACCTGAAGCGCCGCATGCCCATGTACAAGAGCGACATCCTGGATGGCCTGAACACGGAAACCCTGGCGGCCACCATCTTCATGTACTTTGCCTGCCTCTCGACCGCCATCACCTTTGGAGGTCTCGTTTCCGCCAAGACCCATGCCTGGATTGGCATCTCGGAGACGCTGATCTCTTGCTCCCTGGTGGGCATCGTCTTCCACTGTCTCTCCTGCCAGCCCCTGGTGATCATAGGAACCACAGGCCCCCTGCTGCTATTCGACGAAGCCCTCATGGTTTTCTGCACCAAGAACAACTTTGACTTTTTGTCGTTGCGGGTCTACGTGGGAATCTGGCTGATAGTCATCGCCCTGTGTGTCTCCGCCTTCGAGGGAAGCGTCTATGTGCGCCTGCTCACAAGATTCACCCAGGAGATCTTCTCAGCCCTGATCACGCTGATTTACATTGTGGAAACGATGATGAAGCTGGTCTCAATCTACGACGAGAATCCCCTGCTGGCCGACTACAACCTGCCGCCGCCGACACTGGTTGCCCACGATCATTCGGCCAACGGAAGTCTCTTCAACGTGACCCAGTCTCCAGCGATGGCTAACATTACCGAAGGCGTCCTTAACATCTCCACCACAGCGATGCCAATGGGACCGCCGCCGCTGCCTAAGAATCAGCCGAACACCGCCCTCTTCTGCACCATTCTCACGCTGGCCACTTTTGTGGTTGCCTACTACCTGAAGCTCTTCCGCAACTCCCACTTTTTGGGTCGCAATGCACGGCGTGCCCTTGGAGACTTTGGCGTGCCTATCTCCATTGCCATCTTCGTGTTGGTGGACTACCTGGTGCCCGCAGTGTACACAGAGAAGCTAGTGGTGCCGGAGGGCCTGTCGCCAAGCGATCCCTCCAAGCGTGGCTGGTACATTGGCTTCAATGCCACCTCAACGTGGATTCCGTTTGCCTGCGTGGTGCCCGCTCTGCTCGTGTATATCCTCATTTTCATGGAGTCTCAAATCTCGGAGCTAATTGTGGACAAGCCAGATCGGGGTTTGAAGAAGGGTTCCGGCCTGCACTGGGACATTGTGCTGCTGTGCCTGCTCAACGCTGCCTGCGGTCTGTTTGGAATGCCCTGGCATTGTGCTGCCACTGTGAGATCGGTGACGCATGTCTCCTCGGTGACCATCATGTCGCGGTAAGTAAATTTTAAATTGTAAATTTATGTAGGGAAGTTTACTAATTTAATTGATTTTAAATTCAAACAGCACCCATGCTCCTGGCGAGTCGCCCAGGATCGTTGATGTGAAGGAGCAGCGTCTGTCCGGCTTCTTTGTGTGCCTGATGATTGGCCTGTCGGTGCTGATGGCTCCGCTCCTGCGTCTGATACCCATGGCCGTGCTCTTTGGAGTCTTTCTCTATATGGGTGTGGCCTCCATGAGCGGAGTGCAGTTCTTTGAGCGGTGAGTTTTAGGGAAACGAAGTAAATTATAGTATTATTATTAATTTCCTGCGTTTGTATAGAATCCGCTTGTACTTCATGCCGGTGAAGCACTATCCACCCACGCCTTATGTGAAGCGGGTGCGTCCCTGGAAGCTGCACTTGTTCACCACCATCCAGGTGCTATGCCTGGTCCTCCTTTGGACCGTAAAGTCATCTAGGTTCTCCCTGGCCTTCCCCTTCTTCCTGATCATGATGGTGCCCATACGTATGCAGATGAGTGCCATCTACAAGCCAGAGGAGTTGCAAGCGGTAGGATTGCCACCTATAAATTATATATAATATTATAAATATATCAAATCATTTTTCAGTTGGATGGCAGCGAGGCCAAGAAGACAGAGGATGAGCCAGATTTCTACGAACAAACCAATCTACCCGCCTAGGAGGCACTGACCCACTGGATCCACAGCCTTGCGAATGAGATCTGGCGACACTTAATTAGTTTTAGATTGAAAGTATTAATGCCAAGCCACGTTTTACGCTGGCCACTAAAAACAAAAGCAGAACACAAACAACACAACACAAAACTAAAGCTAAATATAAATGCAATTACAAATGCGATACATTTGTTGCGAAATTCTGGTGTAAACGCGTTAACGAACTACCTGCAATTAGTATTTAGAGACAAGCCGCCACACACACCTGAAACCAATACCACCAGCACCCGTTACCATATTAGTATATCATGATATCATGATGTGTGCTATATGCGGGGTCCGCACTTTTGTGATTCGAGGACGAAAGATGAAGCGTGTTCGCAGGGGAATCGTGTACCTAAATTGTAACTGAAATCAAGAGACATACTTATTAGATTATTAACTTGAAGCGGATGGAGAGCAGAGCAGAGAGAGCAAAGCAAAGCAAAGCATATTTTTGAGGGTAATGCGCCAACTTTGCCTCGTGAAAGCGTTACCTCTGACTAATCAGGATAGGATCTATCAATCCGTAGCAGGAGAAACCAACCAACATCACAAACACACACACACACACAAACTAAGAAACCAACAAGAGATACAAATTATTTATTTAGTTGGACTTTTGCATGTATTATTAGCAATAATTGCATTTGCATATACACAAACTAATTATTATAAACTCGGATTAGTCCCTATCAAATCGAAGCAATCCACATGGAGAACTAGGAGGAACTTACGAAACTATTTAGCTTCAAACTGGCGTAGTGATAATTAGTGTCAAACACACACAAAAAAGAAACAAAGAACAAACAACTTAAAACTCCCCTCTAAATCTAAATTGGAGAGAAATCCAACAAACGAACAATTGTTTATAACAAATCGTTGTAAGCCCTTCGCCCTCGGAGGTCTCCCTTCTAAAGGGATCGCTCCGCTGGGCGGTGTAGCCGCTGTAATTTTGCCTTCTTTGTATTTGAAAACAAGCAAAAACACAAATGAACCCTCACAAAAAACACATTGTACTTATACATGACTCTATATTATACACCACATATACAACATACATATAAATACATACACATATAGTTCGTTTCAAAGATTATATTCGTTCGGATCGGCGGAGCGCAGCTGAGAGCCTAACCTAAACTATTTTTATGTAACTTGTATGTATGAACTTGTACTTACTTCTAAGTAGTTGTTGTCTAGTATTGTTTATTCAAATTCAAATAAAATTACAAAAAATCCAGTTGAAACTTGGTTTTCTTACAAGGGAGTGGAAGCTTAAACCAGGATGGATAACAATATTTTTATATCCTTGCAGGGTATTATAATTTCAGTCAGAAATTTGCAACGCAGTGAAGGAGACCTTTCCGACCCTATAAAGTATATATATTCTTGATCAGCATCAACAGCCGAGTCGATCTAGCCATGTCCGTCTGTCCGTCTGTCCTTCTGTCCGTCTGTCCGTCTGTCCTTCTGTCTATATGATATAGTTGTCCGATTTTTATAAAATTTATACCAAAATTCTAGAATAATAAAAAAAGCTTATATCTGAGAGTAGATAAACATACGTTGAAAAAGAACGAAGCTATAATTTGTATACCCTGGCAGGGTATTTTATTTCCAGTCCGAAGCTCATTACGCATTGAAGGAGTCATTTCCGACCCCATAAACCCATATTCTTGATCAGCATTAGCAGGCGCATCTTTCTGGCTAAGTCCGGAGGAAAAAAATCAATGGTCAGGGGTCAGGGGTTACATCATTAAAATTCTCAAAATTTGATAAAATTTTCAATTTCTAACTAAGTATGCAGATTTGTTAACCTTATAAAAACTAACATAACACCGCTTTCCGAATGCAAATTAAGGCATTTTTGACAGAGTTATGCCTTTTTTAGTTTTTAATTTGCTATTTTTCTCTGTTCAATTACAGACTTTCCATCGTCATTGCCATCGCCATCGCTCCTAGTCATCAGTATCAGTAGACCTGACACCCACCCTGGACAAGAACCAAGGGAAAGGACCAACGACACACGCAAAAGGATGGTGGATAAGGGATGGGAATGGAGGAATAGGGATCAGGAATCAGGGATAAGGAGAGAGCACCGCCAAAAGTAGAAGTAGAAGTAGTCAAAGTATCATGGCAGTTTCGATCCGGAATGTTAATCTGTCATAAATAGGACTTCCAGTCAGGTCTGCCGGCTACTTTTACAACAACAGCAACGAACACAACAAGCAACATTTTAATTTTAAAATACTTTATTTTATTCTATGTTAATGAACCTAAATAAAAACAATGAAATACATTATTTTATATTATTTTGTTTTATTTTATTTTTCCTATATACGAACAATGAAATGAGCATCACTGGTAGTAAGTGAGATGGCATTTTAATGCAAAATAGCTAAATGAGCATCACTGGCAGTTAGTGAAATGCCATTTTCTCCCAATAATGCAAAATAGCTAGATGCGCATCACTGCCTTTAAGCCTGATTTTATAGCCTCCCAATATGGCAAAATAGCTAGATGAGCATCACTGCCATATATCCCGATTTTATTGCCCCCAATATTGCAAAATATAGCCAGATGAGCATCACTGATGCACATGAGCATCACTGATGCAAGTGAGCAAAACTTTTCATTCAAATTGGCCGCTTTCCAAACTGGGGTAACAGGCGAACAGAAACCAGCAGCAAGCAACTGAAAACTGGTATAAACTGTTATAAAAACTTTTGGGCAAAAATAATAATTGGTATAAACTGTTATATTCCATTTTATGCATTTATACCTATTTGTTGCCGACAACAACAGCTTGATGGCAACAACAACCTTTTTACAACAACATCCCTACAGCAGCCCATCCAAATTTCCGAACATTTCCATGCAAATTGCCCGTTTCCCAAATTGGGGTAACAGGCGAACAGAAACCAGCAGCAAGCAACTGAAGACTGGTATAAACTGTTATAAAAAGTCCAAGTTTCGAACCATTGATCTTGGAGTAAGCGAAGACTCAAACCAGATGTGACCATATTGTACATTTTTTGGCTAAAATGTTGCTTAAATGCACCTGGGCACACTGAATCTGACTTTGCATCAGTGATGCTCATCTATCTATTTTGTCCCAATAAAGAAATATAGCTAGATGGGCATCACTGCTATTACGCCTGATATATTGCCTCCCAATATTGCAATATAGCCAGATGAGCATCACTGCCATTAAGCCCGATTTTATAGCCTCCCAATATTGCAATATAGCTAGATGAGCATCACTGATGGAAGTGAGCATCACTGATGGAAGTGAGCATCACTGATGGAAGTGAGCATCACTGATGGAAGTGATCATCACTGATGGAAGTGAGCATCACTGATGCACATGAGCATCACTGATGCCAGTGAGCAAAATTTCTAAAATTTGGCCGCTTTCCAAACTGGGGTAACAGGCGAACAGAAACCAGCAGCAAGCAACTGAAAACTGGTATAAACTGTTATAAAAACTTTTGGGCAAAAATAATAATTGGTATAAACTGTTATATTTCATTGTATGCATTTATACCTATTTGTTGCCGACAACAACAGCTTGATGGCAACAACAACCTTTTTACAACAACATCCCTACAGCAGCCCATCCAAATTTCCGAACATTTCCATGCAAATTGCCCGTTTCCCAAATTGGGATAACAGGCGAACAGAAATCAGCAGCAAGCAACTGAAAACTGGTATAAACTGTTATAAAAAGTCCATGTTTCGAACCATTTAGGAGCCGGCGCAAGTAAGCGGAGACTCAAACCCTTTGAAATTTGGCAGTTAAATTCAAATTCAAATGTAGAATTTTTTACATTTTTTTAATATATTTTAACTGCCAAATTTGAATTTGAATTTAACGACGATCAGTTTCAGTGTGACCAGGTGCAGTTGTAAAATAACACCTAAATTTGGATTCAAAAGGTTTGAGTCTCCGCTTACTTGCGCCGGCTCCTAAATGGTTCGAAACTTGGACTTTTTATAACAGTTTATACCAGTTTTCAGTTGCTTGCTGCTGATTTCTGTTCGCCTGTTATCCCAATTTGGGAAACGGGCAATTTGCATGGAAATTTGGATGGGCTGCTGTAGGGATGTTGTTGTAAAAAGGTTGTTGTTGCCATTAAGCTGTTGTTGTCGGCAACAAATAGGTATAAATCCATACAATGAAATATAACAGTTTATACCAATTATTATTTTTGCCCAAAAGTTTTTATAACAATTTATACCAGTTCTGTTCGCCTGTTACCCGAGTTTGGAAAGCGGCCAATTTGAATGAAAAGTTTTGCTCACTTGCATCAGTGATGGTCATCTGCATTAGTGATGCTCATCTGCATCAGTGATGCTCATGTGCATCAGTGATGCTCATCATCTCATCGTTTCGTATCGGTCGAATAGTAGCATCACGTAGCAACTTACCGCATTTATAATGTTTTCCAATTAAAATTGATTATACCGAAGTAAACCCAACGCTTAAGCCCTTTAAAACCATTCCAATCGAATTAGCGACTTCAAAGCGTCGCGCGTAGCTTAGTGTAAATGGCGCCGCTTGGCAATTAAGCCGAGTCAAACTTTTAGCCAACAAGTTGAGCAAATCTTAATTTTATTTCCGACATTCCGCCATTTGCACCTTTGCCCGACCACCCGACCATCGGGTCCTGACCTACCCCGTGACGATTTGCCCCCCCCCCCCCCCCCCCCACAGGGCAATCACAACGACTCATATTCCGGCTCAAAGCTCGGCGCAGAAGCGCTCAGAAAAGCTGTCCCAAAAAACCGAAGGACTCGACTCGACTCAAAGCGAAAGCCACTCAAAGCGCAGCCCGTGAACTCAACACAGTGCTAGCCAGTGCAGTGATAACACGAACTCGGTTGTGACAGTCCAAGACGAGAGCTCGCCAGCATCGCCACGCCGCGGTTCCCGGAAAATCCGGTAGATCTTTGACGAACGACGTACGTCGCGAAGTCCGTATAAAACGTGCATTAAGTTGGCGCGTTTTTATTACCCGTCGTCGAATCAGGCAGCACACAAAAAAGCGTCTCATCATTCCGGGTGCGTGTGTGTGTGTGTGTGTGATTGAGTGCGGGACAAGTGAAATGTGCGCATCGCTTCCGCTCGTCCCGTTCCGGGTTTCATCATAACGTGACGACAATTTTGATTTCACAGCTCCATGTTTGTGCCATAACTAAATACGGGTTTATTGTGGTGCTGCCATTTTGCCATGTCATTTGCCATTTTTTTTTTTGTTGTTGTCCCACTCCCTTGGCTCCTGAACCAATTCATTTGCCTTAATAAATGCAAATTCGAAGAGCTTGTCACCCACAAAGCAGACACACACAAGTATAAGCAAACACGCACGCACATACAGGGAGCGAGGAGCATGGAGCGTGGAAAGAAAATTGCAACAGTCGGGCAGCCAGGCAGGAGCAGCAGGCGAGGGCGCCTGAGGATATGCCACAGAAATGCACGACACATTACACATACGCCTTGTTGCACACAAATTATGTAATATCGCATTAGACGGCAGCGAACCCCTTCTCGCTTGACAATGGCTTCTGGTTTTATTTGTTGAGCTTCCTCTCTCTCTCTATATCCTCCAAGCGATAATCGGGCTGCGAATGGGTGCACTGATGGATAGCAAACAACTTGTGAATTTATGAATATTCCGGCTTCAAACTGAAGCTAATCAAAGACGAGCTGAAGCTTTCTTAACATAAGTCTGGATATATATTTTAACAGAAAAGTGATGCGTTATATTATATTTTCTCAGCAGAGATTCACTGGGTTTTAAGTTGGGTAAATATATAGAAGAAATGGTCTTCAAATTAGCTTTTTTTTGGGTGCTTTGATAATTTAAATAAATATGGTAACGCTGCTCTGAACAAGTGTAACTCTCCTAATGTACAATCACCATTTATTTACTTAAGACCCTTTTCAGACAATGCAGAGAACAAAAATTAGGTGAAATAATTTCAAATTAAATACTTTTAATAGTAATTTTCTTGAAAGAGAAAAGGGAGAATTAATTTAGCACTAAATATGATTTTTTTAAGTCTTCAACAACTTGTATTTTATTCGTAATCAACCACAATGAATCTCTGCTTTGTTTGGGAACATCCAACTTCAATTCCCTTGTTTTTCTCTGTGTGTACCTATAAGATTGGCTTGTATTGTGGCATTCGGAGGGAGGTTCTGGTGCTGGTTCTTGTTCTGGAGCTGGTACAGGTGGCTTCTCCCTGTTTCCTACGACTGCAGTGACTGGCGAATATCAGACTCGGCGGCCACCAGCGGGGCACGCACCTCGATGCCACGCACGGGCGCCCTGTCCAGATGCGGATTGAGATACTTGTACACCTCGCTGCGATTCAGATCGATTTTGCGCTCCGGCTTCTGGTACTTCATGAAGTTGACCCTGCCGGTGGAACGTGGAAGAGAGAATGGAGATGGAATGGCGAGTGCCAGCGTTAAATTGGAATTGCAACTGCCACTGGGAGCAAACACTGGGGAATGCAGCACTCCCGGGAGACGTCGTCGTCCCAACGTGTATGCATGCAATGAACCGAGGAGTTGCGATGGAGGGGCAATGGATGATGTGGAAGGGAACATGCATAGCACAGCACAAGGCACAAAGCACAAGAAAGCATAGCTAAAGTCCAATGTGACAACTTACTTTTGCATGGTCAGGCTCTGGCCGAGGCCCTGCAGCTCCCTGGCCAAGGGAAATCCAAGTAGGAATCGCAGCGTTATCCCGTTTTTCCGCATTTTCCCCCCATTGGTTAAGTACAAGACAAGGGCGGGCAAATATACGAGCACGCACATACATACACAGAGAGCATAGCAAAGAGCAAAGAGAAGTTGTTAGCCTCATTAAAGAGTCGAGAAGTGGAGGGCAGTGGCGCAGGGAGAACCATGCCAACCTTACCTGAAGCGCTGGCGTGTTATATGCTCGCCATTGAACAAACGATTCCAAAATGCAATCTACAATGAAAATCAGAAAGCGAAAAGCAAAGGAGAAAAGAGATGATCCAGGGCTTAAAGGGCGCCAGCGGAGGCAAACTCAAAGGCAGCATGCATAAAGAACTCAAGCGGAACGCAGGACGAAAAGTCAAATCAACTGCAGGCCGTATGACAGGATATGGAACAGCACAGACACAGATAGAGGGAACAGGCTGCGAATGAGTCTGCGAATCACTGTGTGGCACTGTGCACAATGGTTCCCAGTCGCAGCCAACGATAATGCCAACGATAATCATAATGAGATTGCTAGATGGTGATATATGCTAGGTGCTAGGTGTGCTGGGTTCGCTGTATGCATCTGGACTATGGCTACTCCATCAAACACTACCTGGAATCGTAGCCCAGCAAGGGGCTCTCATATGGGCAGCTGCTAATGCGCAAATTTATGGTGCAATGGACGATGTAAAGAGTCGAGTGCGAGTGGTTCCATGGAAAAGTGAAGAAGTGGAGAAAATGAATGCCGGGCGATGAGGTAACGTTATGGTTTTTAGGTGGAGTGTCTGCGGCCTGCACATGGACAAAAAACTGGGGCTGTCACCACCACACAAACTCTGGGGGTTTATTTCTTTTGGTTTTTATCAAAATAAATCCCTGCCTGAACTTTAAATTTTAAAGTTAAGTCTCTGGGAATATATTTGCTAATAGTTTGAACATTATCCAACATATCTTACAACTTTGCTTTAACTTCTGAGATCTTATAATTAATTAATTAAGGTTATTAGCTACCATTTTCTCTAAATAATATGTCCTTAAAAAGTGGCCAAATAATGCACTTTGCTAAAAACTTAATATCCCAGTAACTCACAGATTTCCCTTAAGGCTATCATTGTATGCAAAGGATATAATAATATTCCTTGTAGTTTTCATGTTTACTTTAAATTTTATTCCCAACATAAAATTCCATTTTATTTCCATTGAACTCTTGCTTTAATATTTCAAAGTGTTTCGGTTGTATGAGCAAAATCAACATTGATTTAAAGCAAAGTAAAATCAGGCAGAATCCTTAACTATTGTCTTTACAAAATCTAGATCTTCAAACTAATACCCCGGTGATGCTTCCATTTTTTTCTCTCTGTGCTTGGTGTTTGCTCTGTAGACAGAGCAATGACATGAGATGAGATGATGGCTGGATGGCCGGAGCTTGACCACGGCAAACATGGCCAAACATTGCCAACTAGCCGCAATTGGCTAAGAGTGTGTTCATGGGAGGTGTCCATGTGGAGGTGAAGGAGCAGTAGGGAGGAGGGGGTACCCACCCGAGAGTGCTGCCCGTGATGAGCTCTGCTTGGGCGCTCAGGGTCTCGGCAATGAACTCATCGTTGTAGGCATCCTTGGGACGATACCAGCGCCGGCCGCCGGGTAGAACCAGCGGACGCTCCGAGGATGGGACCAAAGGACCAAAGGCGCGCTTCGACCGCCGGGGATTGTTCTTGCGCACCAGATGCTCCTCGAGCTCCTCGATGACATCGTGTCTCTGGATGCCGAAGGAAGGGCGGGGCGCGCACACACACACGAGAGCGATGGAGCCATGGAAAAGGCACACACACAGATTTTTTGGGGGGTCAAGTCAGAATAGAAGGTTGGTGGCAGTGCGGGGGGGGTAGGAATCAAGTGGACAGGGCAGGACAGGACACAAAGTTGAAGTGCTTTCCACTTTCCACTTGGTGCCTACTAATTGTCTTTTGGTTTCTGCATTTTTCCCCTGCCGCTGCTGCGAGGACTTTATTCAGATATTCAGATATTATCAGAGAACTAGAGAACGAAACCAAACCGAACCGAAGCGTCTTGGACTTGCCACTGGCAATTTATCAAAATTTAAACTCGATTAAAGCTAACTAACTACGTTTGGAAGCGCACATTATGCTGCAAGTAGAAAAAGACAAAAACCAAATGGCATTTTAGTTAATTTGATTTGTGGACACGGGCCCGCTGAGAAGGTCCAGCTGCCGGGCTGTCCCACAGCCTCCCCAGCTGGATAATGTGACTCAAAGTGGTCGCTTGTCCCGGGATAAAAACTGACTCCGGAACTCAACCGAATAGTTGTGAGGACTTAACGACCAAGGAATTTCCTTCTATTATTTTCCTCTGAAGCTATTCTGCCATCTCAATCAAAATAGAGCCACTTTTCCAACTGTTTTCTTTATTTCTGTTCTGTTTTGTCTATCTCTCGCTTGGCGTTGACCCACTTTTGAGCTAAATCATTCTCACTCTGCGATGATTAATTAATTTAATGCTGCCTTAACTGCACCTTATTACTCGTACATCATCTGGTTTGGCTCTGTCCAAGTTATAAAGAATTTTATTATCTCGGAGGGCTTTTAAGGAATTTAATAATGGATTCTTTAATTTAATAATTAACTTCACTTCCCTTAAGATTTCTAAACTAAAGAAAGTACATTAACTCCTTTTAATACCTTTTCCCAAGTAGCTCCACTAAGACTCCATCTTTATTAACAACTCTAAGACCTAAAATGATTGAAAATATAAGTTCCCGACTTCGTTTATTACTTTCCCCCTGTTTTCTGACTCGGAAACCCGCTAAACCAACTCTGATAAGCTTCCAAATCCTTAAACAAATCAGCCTGCGATGGGAAAGCGGACTATAAAAGGACGGTGGGAATATATTTTTGCAGCTCCATCGGTCAAACAATGAAACATATCCCATAAAGCAGGATGCTTAATCCTGTTGCTCTAAATAGTTTAGCGCGAGTCCTGGCCAGGAACAGGAACTGAAACGGACGGGACAGAACAGAACACAGGCCGAGGAGGCTCTCTAATGCCATTAAAAGCTGCTAGACCCAACTCATGACAGCCTAATTACATTAACTGCCCTGCCAGGGATTTCATTTCGCTCCAAGGCCAGGGAACGGCGCACTCACCTTCTGCTTCCTGAAGCCCTGCTCCTCGGACACGGGCTGCTCGGCCCAGTCCCTCTCCGCATCCGTATCCTTGCTCTTGTCCTTGGCCAGGCGATTGTCGTCAGTTGAGCGCGAAATTTCCGCAACTTCCCGGTCATTGGCATCGCATCTATCCTCATTACTCTCACATGGCCCCGCTGGGCAATGGTTGTTCGCCTGGTTGTCCTTGTCGGTGCCAGATATGGATATGGCTTTGCCTGTGGAACGGCACCAGGGGCCGTAAAGAAGGAGGGACATACGCAAAAGTGCGCCATTAGAAAAATTTAATTACTGTCGACCTGGGCATAGTTTCCAGCACCTGCATCATCCTCTTCCGGCTCGCTGCCGGTTTTTTCATCGATCTGCGGTAGCTCCTGACCCTCTTGGCTCTCCCGCCTCTCCTGCTGCTGCAGCTTGAAGGTGGGCAGCAATTCGGCCAGCTGCTTGGTCACCGCATCCAGGGTGGACTGTATGGTGGAGGGCAGCGAGGAGAGGGCTGCCAGTTGCCTCTGGACATCCGCCAGCTGCCGTTCTAGGGCCAGTTCTTCCTCGGTTTTAGGTGGAGCTATGGGCTCGGTCGGAGGAGAAGGAGATGCCGGATCGCCGGTAACCGCGGTTGCTTCACCAGCCTCGGTGCCTGCCAGTGAAGCCTCTTCCGGTGAGGCCTCCTTCTCGGCATCGCCCTTCTCCGGCTGCTCGTCCGGTGGCAATTCGCTCTCAGGCAGCTGCTCCAGATTCGGCACCTCACTGTCCGTGGGCAGCGGTTCCTCCTCCTTTTCGACCTCAGGCTCTGGTTCCGGCACCGCCACCGTCACCTCCTCCTCCTTCTCCTCCTCCTTGGGTGGCGTAGCTTCCTTTGGCGCCGGCTTAGCTTCCGGCTGTCACACATATTGAGAAAATTAACTTTTGATCCGGACAGCAAATAATCCACACAGAGAGAAAAAACGTCAGGCAAGAACTCTGTAAATTCTTGGTGGTTTTTTCCCCGTTAGTGGTCAGCGGAAGCTGAACTGGGAGGACACTCACCATGGGCGACTTGTCGCGTGGCGCCGACTTGACAATCGTCACCTTGTAGGCATTGGCCGCCCTTCGCTCTGCCTCCAGCTGCTGCTTGCTCTTGGGCACCGGCCGGTTGGGTCTCTGAAGGAAGGTGGACCATTTGCGGTTCTCCTTGTCCTTCTCCAGCTTCGTCTTGGTCACCTCTTCGTTGAGCGAGCGCAGGACGTCGCTGGACATGCAGACGCCCGGCTTGGGGAAAATCCTATAGAAATTGACGCTATCATGTGGAAGCGGTTAAAAGGACTCAGCTAAAGGGACTCTGGGGGACAGGCGGGACCAGACAAGACAGGCTGGTGGACAGCAGCAGGAAACGGGTGAAATTGAATGCAACGCACCCGAGGACATTGTGCTCCTTGAGCACCTCCGACTCGCCGGACAGCACGGCGGCAATTTCCTCCTCCACCAGCTTAATTTCCGCCCTTTCGGACAGCGCGGAGCACGGACGATCGGGCAAATCGGGCAAGTAAAGACCAGGAGCTGCTTCGAGCCCTTGCCCAGCTCCGGCTTCTGCTACGACTTCGACTTCTTCCGCCTCAGCTGGCACATCCCCGCGATTGTCTTCCGAATGCACTTCCGACATGGCTGGGCGACATTCCGCCGTGACACTCACATCCACCGCTTGAACGGCAGCGAATTCCAGCGCAGGAGCTGCTGGCGCATCAGCAGCTGCAGGAACATGGGTCTCCGGTTCCGGAGTACGGGCATTTGTGGCTTCCGTCAGCTGGAGCAGCGTGAGAGTCTGAGGTTGAGACGGTGACGGAGTCGGCGATGGCCTTAGCAGTGGCGTGGGCGACTTGGTCAACGAACCCTCGCTCGTGGGAAACTTCTGGAGGCACTCGTAGGCGTCCTCCTCGTTCTCTCTGCAAAATCACCGAAAAAAAGATGAACAGAAGAAAAGAGAAAGGAACTGCAGGTTCAGCACCAGGAACCTTGGTTAGTTATGCCCTTGCAGAGGAGCAGACCAGCGTAGAAATTCCAACTGAATTTAGTTTGAAAATGCTCTTTTATGCTTTTTTTTATTAGTAACCTATTTTTGAGCCATAAATCTTGGGAAAGGGATACCTCAGAAGGGTATATTTGTATGCGAAAAACTTAAGTAAATAAATCTATAAATTTCTTTGAAAATATCAGAATATTTTTACCATTTTTCTCACCGAAAATAATCTTAGAAAATATAGTTTTAAATGCACCTGAGACTAATTTGTCTTAAAATAGAACACAGACTGCCTCTTAGAGGTCTTTTCAACTACTACTACAAAATAAACCCCTCCTCTGCAAGGGTATAATGAAAGGTCCTTGAGTTGTTAGTCCGCTCAGCCGTGATAAATGGTCCTCGGCGGATGGGACACAAAGGACCAGGAACAAGGATGGGGGCAAGAGCAAGGCTGTGGGACCAGGAAACGCTCACCGGTAGACGCCAAAGTAAAAGACGCTCCCACTGTTCATGATGAGCCGGTGGGCCTCGTCGTGGGTTAGGGGCGTGGCAGCCGTGTCATTGATGCGTACGATGATGTCCTCCACTCGCAGTCCAGCCTCTTCGGCGATGCTGCCCTCGGTCACCTATCATACGAGAGTTCGAGAGCAGGCACATGGTAAGATTTAGATACAGATACAGCTAAAGATACAGATACGGCTGACACAGCGGCACAATGGACGCGTTGCGATAATGGGCAAATTTCTATTAGTCGACGACAGCGGCGGCAACTATGGCGTCGCGTGCTAAGTGCATAAAAATAAAGCGCGCGCCAAATGTCAACAAAACAAAGACCAGAAGCAAAGACCCAGACCCCAGAACCCAGAACACTGTGCGGCACGCACGCCTCGAGAATGGGAAGACAATGCCCAAGAGGGGGGCTTTCCCATTGGGTGCCTAGCGAGGGGTGCTTCAGAAAATGAGGAAATACATCAACAGCTCTCCACTTAAGTGCTGGGAAATTAACCCAAGCCAAGTATGTTAATATGAAGCACTCTTAGGGCAAAAACTTGTCAAGTGCTAGAGGAGTCTCTAATGAAAGCTCTTGAGATTGGAAATCGCTTGTACAGCTGTCTAAAACTATGCTAAAAGTTAAACAAATATTAAGAACATTTTAAAAATAAATTAGAAGGGATGACTGGGTAACTAAACCTACGAAACCTCGTATAAGAAACTAAAGAGATATAAAATAATGGCTCTAGAGATTTCAAATCTCCTCTTAAGCAGTCTAAAATTATGCTCTAATTCCGTATAGATCCCACAAACACATGCCAAAAAAAAACATTTTCAAAAGTCTTCGCATAACAGAAATTAAACTCGTATCTAATAAAAAGATAAAACCCCCTTTCTAGTTTCCACTTTCCAACCAGATTATATTGCCCCTCCAACAATAACACAAAGGAAGCTACATGGAGGATTTAATTTCAAAAAGTTGTCCGAGACCATTTATAACTAAATACGATTTAAGTTTTGCAGTTTTTCTGGGCAATAAAGTGCACACAAACGTGTGCAAATTGACCATTTAAATTGTGGGTATTCATTAAAAATCCCCCTACTTCATGGAGATTAAATTGCTTTCACATAGAATCTAAACACACACACATTTGTGGGTGTGTGTTGCGAAACTGTTTCTAATTGAGCGCTAAAAGTTATGAAATGAAATTCAGATGGAGGTTTGATGTTAAGGCTTCTCATGTTTATCAAACTCGAATATTTATTGTATTATTCAGGTGATTTTGCAGAAATTTCCACAGCAAATAAACCGTATTGTTTTCGCTTTGCAAACCAGGAAAGTCACGACATTGGCTCCGAGAAGAGGTCTTAGTAATGCAAATAGTGCAGAAAAATACGAGGGGTTTCCACGGCTTTCCATGTCCCCAGAGCCTCTTGAATTTCACTTATGGCGGAGTCAATTTCCAGCGGTGAACACTCGACATCGACAAAGGTCTCGGATATATACATATTTATAGAAGAACACTGACTGGCGGCTTAGCCTCGTCTTATATATATATTTCTGTATGTATATATATGTTCAAGGATGTGCAAAAGTGCCAAGAGGCAGAGCGAAAAGTGGAAGAATAACAGAGGTATTTTCAAAAGATTACGTTGACTGCGCTTGTTTAGTGTTTGTCTAGCAAACATATGGCGCTGAATGTTGGAACATCAAATAAAATAAAATGGAATCAACTGCAAGTGTGACGGAAAATGTGATCCCTAAGCGGGGTGTTTTCAAGTTAAATATTTTTGAGCAACTTATGGGATGAATGTATATGTGTGTGGAAGCATTTTTCACTCAACATTCGAATTGAAATTGAATTTGTAGAAATATTTCTGGAGATGTGACATTTTTTTATTAGATTCAGGGATATAAAATGGCACGGAATCAAAATGTAGTGAGTGCTAAAGAAATCCCCTAAAATAGGTATCCAAAAGTAGGCTCACGATGTTATAAAACAAATTTGCATAGCTTATATTACAGTTTATAGAATACTTTTATAGACCTTTTAAAGGGACTTTAAAATCCTAGCATATTCTAAATAATATGTTTTTAATATATTAAATTATAAAAACAAAGCAATAAAGTATCTTAAATATTAAAATTTTTGTTATTTTGCAAACTGTTTTGCCTAAAAATTGATTAACAATGGCTTTGTCTGTTGATTTTAGGCATCGATTTAAACTAGCATATGAACAAATATATACAAAATTCCTTATCATAGATACTTTAATGATAATATATTTTCAATTAATTTATGTAAAATCCCATAGGTTATTAAACAAAGCACACAATCTAACTACAACCTTCATACATTGTATTTTCTAAACATTGCCAAATTAATTATTGACTGCTTGCAGCAAACTAACATTTTTAATTTATTACTTTAGCAGCATGTTTATATTATGCTCCGATTTAAATTGATTTATGGCAATGGGAACCGGAAGGTCTCCCCTTGCAGTCGCTGGGCCCCGTCGTTCGCTTGTGTGCGTTTTCGGTTTGCCAATTAAAAATCGTATTTGTTTCGCATTTGCGCTGATGTTTTATTGTTGCTGCCACTGCTGCTGGGTGTCAACACAATGCTACAAACTGTGAAATTCGAAATGTAAAATGCAATTTATGCACTGCAAAATGCAACAAAGCGAGACGACACTGCGAGTGAAACACAATTAAAATTTGAATTTGAATTTAAATAAGTCGATGGTGGCGGCCTGGGCCATTATGCGGCTCATTAGCGGGAAAATGCATGGGCCTGTCGATTAGATAAACAAAGGCAGTCGCGGGCCGCGAGGAATTACTTTAATTAACTAAACTAATTTGCCAATGCAGCGCAAAAATTCAAATCGAAACGGATACACACGCACCGCGTTACGTAATTGCTGCTGCAATATCGATCGAAATAAAAAATAACAAAACACTAAATTAATGTCCGAAACACTGTTCGCTTATTTGTGGGGATTTTCCCAATGCACATGTGCTAAGCCATATTCAGGTGGGCCAGGTGACAGGTGAGGTGAGTAGGGCATATATATAGTCCATACAGATCGGGCCTAACCTTAACCACCATCAGGGGATAGTCGTAGTCCGAGCCGCCCACGAGGCGAAAGCCCCAGGGCACATTGTCGAAGCGGCACATCTTAATGTCGAGCACCATTTTTTTTTTGCTTGGTTAGTATTCCGCGATTCCTAATCCGATTCCGATCTTTTACGGCCTTCTTTCTCTCGCAAACTTTCCGGAGTTTCACTTGGCTGAAAACGTCTCGAGTGCAGCGCAGGCGACCAACTGTTGCCACCGCGTGCGATTCGGCAATCGAACCAGCGATCGACGACCCACCAGCGATTTCGCACACTGTCGTCGTCGCGGGATGAAGCGCAGTGAAGCATACTTTCCACCTGGCGGCATGCAAATGAGGCTGCCACTTGCCACTTGCCACCTGTTCCCGTCCAATCTAATCCCAGGAGCCGCGGCTTTATCGTAATCGCAATCGACAGCAGTCACAGCCTCTTAGCGGCAAAGTAACAGGTTACGAGGATGTAACGGTGGGGGCGGCTCAAGGAGGTTGATTACACTCAGAGAATATAGGGGGGAACTCTTATAAAAGGTTAATGGTAATATTATTTTAAGAACTAAATGTTTTTATAGTCTAGTGAGTGGAATTTCCAAGGACAATCAAAGAAGCTGGAAGCACAATCGAAAAGGTCACAAAGATATTCTTCTAAGCATTGAAATATTTTATTGGCAGTGTAAAAATATGCTTGAGCAAGTTCGAGTTAAAGGATGTCTTAAAATAGATTCCAGCCTTGTTGAGAGACTCCTTTGCCTAAATTACAGGTGGCAAAAGCTCGTCTCTTTTTGGGCAGACTGCAATATTGCAACTTGAATCCTGTGCAAGGCCATTGAACTGCAGCTAAAACCGATGTGTTTGGTGGTATAAATACCAGCTGATGCGGACGATAATCTGCATACACAGCGAAGAAGATGATTTGCCAGGACACCGGTGCAGTTCATGGCCTGCGGATGCTAATCGCTATGCTGCCCATTATGGCCATCCTGGCCAGCGGTCATCAGCTGCCAGCTGGCAACCACAAACTCTGCGGTGCCGCGCTCTCCGAAGCCCTGGATATGGTGTGTGCCCATGGCTACAACACGCTGCCTCAGAAGCGTATACCACAGCCCGGTGTGCCAGGAGCAGACTACTCCTCCTCCCCCCTGGGACGCCTGCTGCTGTCCAACTGGTATGCACTTGAAGAAGGCGATGGAGATGTGGCCTCCGGCTTTAGAATCAAAACACGCCGCCAGAGGAGACACCTGCCCGGAGGCGTCTACGACGAGTGCTGTGTGTCCCCCTGCTCCTACGACGAGATATCCGCCTACTGCCTGTCCCAATGAGCCACTTGACCCACTCGCCACGCACACACATTCCCCACATACCCACTACATACTCTCGCCCTGTTCACTCGTAATCCGATTCGTAATCGTAATCACTTATTTATGCAGCACCAACTTTGACTAATGAATAAAAGTAGACAGTGCAAAAAGAAATTCCAGTTCGAGTTTGAGTTCGAGTTCGAGTTCAAGAAGTAGAAGCAGGCGTCAAAGGAAAAGTTCTAAGGAGGCGCCGGAGGAATCCCATCCCATCCCAGCCAACCCGAGATGCTGGCCCAGTTGAGCTGGCTTTTGGCCTGTTTCGGCATGGCCCAGGCGCGTATTGGTAAGTATTGTGGGCGAGGAACACAGAATTCCTACTCGTCCTTGCTCATTTGGTATTCATAAATGCAGGGCTTAGCACGGCCTGGCTGTTTATACATAAATTGTTTAATTGGCTGACAGCAAACGCCCCCAGAAAACCGAAAACAGAAACAGGGAGATTTCCATTTCCCTTCCAAGCCACCCCCCTCTCTGGCTTGCCAATAGCCATTTGCATAAGTCAGCTTTGACATTGAACGAGTTTAGCCAGGCGAAGAGTACCGGATGCACTCATCCCGTGGCTAACGCAACCTGACACTGCCTGCCTCCGGGGTTAAAGTGGCCCAGACCCAGACCCAGATCCAGAACCAGACCAAGACCCAGCTGTATATAAGCGGGCTTCGTTAATCCCAACAGCATCAGTTACTAGCAGCAGCAGCAGTTCCACCATCAGCATCTTCCCCAGAGTTAATCCCCAAGATCACAGGGACACACAACCATGTGCAAGGCAGTCGTCTCCCTCACCTCGGTGCTCCTCGTGCTGCTCCTGGCCTGCAACTCCTCGCTGGCCCAGATGCCCTACTCGGATTACAGGCTGTGCAGCGAGAAGCTCAACGACATGATGATGATGGTGTGCGACGAGTTCAATAGCATAATGCCCCAGAAGCGGGGCATGAGTAAGTGTAAGTGTTCCCCCGGAAGATCCTCTCCAGGTAGTGTGCCTACTCACCTTTTGCCTTCAATCCCTAGCAGTTGCCAGTGAACTGGACCCACTCGATCCCATTCAGTACGTGGAGGCCAATGAGGAACCGGGGCAGCTGACCAGTCCGCTCCTGCGCGGTCGCTTCTATGGAGGCGAAGTCGCGGCCCTCAATTCCTTGGCTTCCATACGGCGACGCACGCGAGAGGGCATCGTGGACAGGTGCTGCAAGCACACCTGTCCCTACGCCGTCCTCATGGAGTACTGCTCCGTGGCGGCCAGTCCGTAAATTGCTCTCCAATCCGAATCACTCTTCCGACTCTTGACTCAGGACCCAATTGTTTGCCTCAGGACCTGGTTGCAAACCAGTACATACGAAGGACGATCATCATCATTTATATATAGCTTGTTGCATGTTACCGTTCTCGAACGATCTACATAGATTAAATATATCCTGCTTTGGGCGTTAGCAAACCATACAAGTGCAAAGTGTTCTCAAATACAGTGATATTACAAACATTTAACTGGGTCTTTATTTGAGGGTTTATTACTACTTCGTCCAATACATAATTCTAGAGGTAATACAGATAAAGTGGAAAGTATCTTAGTAGAAAGTAGATAGTAGATAGATAGATATGGGTATAAATGCTTAACATCAAATTATTAAATAGTTATATCTTAACATTCATTAAGTGAAGGTTCAATATTAAAAGTTGAAAATAATCAACACAATTTCTATAAAGTACTACATAACATTTTCTAGAAGAAGGCCTAGCTGAGAACGAAACCATTTCTTACTCCAAAAACATCCAATAGAAATATGTATTAATTAAATAAATATTTAATTTACTGCAGTAAAGCAGTTTCAAATATTTTAAATATTTAGCTAACAGTACAAGTAAACATATAATTCTGATAACTCAAGCCACAACCCAGTATCCGCTTCGAATCAGCTTAATTGTCGATTTTCAACTTCATCTGTTGTGTGTATAAAAATGCCATTATTTTGAAATTACAACAAAAGTCTGCAGAAATCGTTCGAAACTCTTTATTTCCGCCAACCCCAAAGTTAGTTTACAATACAGAATTCCCGGACATTGGGTCAATAAATAATTAACTGCAATCAACGACAATGAAAAATCAATGTAATACCCGTTTAATTACCAATCAAGTTGCCCAATCCGCAGCAGTTTGAATACATAATTTATTTATTAATTTATACCCAGTCGATGTATTCAGGCCCTGTCCAAACATACATTATACTCTATATACATGCATATATCGCCCCGTTTTCCGATTCATTTCGCGTGTCTGTCTCTGATTTCCGATCATAAATTATGCGCATACATCGCCCATTCAATGTGCGTGCATTTACATCATATCCGAAGGATATTGACTGGGCTTTGCCGGCGAATTAAGGCCTAAGGGAGACTCTAGTCAGATCTTTTCAGCAGTTTTTGGCGAGGGAAGCGGGGTTCATGGAACGGGCTTATCCACACAGTATTGCATCAGCTCCTCCATCGCACAGGACTTGTCGCAACAGGCTTCATTTAGGCTCAGGACGCCACTTCCAAAACGTACTCGATCCAGGAGCGAACGCTCCTCAAAGCTAAGTTCGTGGGATCTGTCTGGGATGGAATTGAGACCTGGGGAATGCACGAAATAAAATAGGGTCAATAAACAGCATTGTTTAAACATTTTTTTTTTTCCATAGTTGATGAAAATAAATCATTCAATTCATAGGAATAATAATTAAGAAAGAATAATCAATTGTTTTAATTTATTTAAATTTTTCATTTAATAGCTAGATGTTCCTACCAATTTTCTTTGTAAAATGGCATTGCAGATAGATACAACTTGTATATTTTCCTAAGATTTTGACTATAAATTTAAACATATTTAAGTAAATTTGTCATTCAAAATTCCCTGACGAATAAATGTCAAAATTATTCAAAAGGTGTTGAGTTAAATCACACTTAATACAATTCATTAATCAAATCTGAAACTGAAATGAAAATGTTCCCACTAATGACTTTTCTCAAAAGAAAATATATATTTTAAGATAAACGAACGATTTCAAGGTGAATTCTCATTCTCAAGATTTTTGTAGAAATAAAAGACTTAAATACAATCGATTATATATAGAACTCAGTTCGGAATACGACTTACCCAAATTTCTCCTGTAGCCATAGTGACAAATCCTGTTTAGGGTGTCGGTTAACTCCTCGCCGCAAAGTATAACATTGGCTCGTACCCCACCGATCACCAGGATGAGCAGGAAGAGACCATGGAACAGGATCCGACGCCGCATCTCGATGGCCATGATGCTGCTGCTTTACTTCACTCTGTCCCGGAGTGGATGTAGGTGTCGTCTGCCAAGTGGCCCAGCCACGACTGTGTGGGCTCCCAGCCGCGCCGCAGGGTTTTATATCAACCCGAATCCAAGGCGATCCGAGGAGTACAGAGTCCACACACTGTCAGGCCGCGTTAGCCAGAGTGTCAGTTAGCACCACAGTTGGGTACTGGTCTGGTTCTGGTCTCTGGTCTCTGGCCTCTGGTGTGGGTTGTTATTTATCCCTTTGTGGCTGTGTATGCCTGGAATTCCCAGCGGGGAATGGGGCAAAGGCTGATACCGGGGGGTCTTACGTACATCAGCTGACGTTTGTTTACGTTCTGGACTAAATAATAACGCACAAAGCCGATGGATCTGGATAGCTGGAAAACAACAAGATGACGGGCATTGAGTTCTCTTCCAGGCAGATGAGGGTCTTTAACATTTTGCGCCTGGGTGTGTGCGAAAAAAGTTTACCCTGCTAACAAGCTTTACTTCATAAATTTCAACTCGAGTGTGGCAAAGTTAGTTCATGCATTTTCATTGAAATATTGTTACATATTCAGTTAAAGCTTTAAAATGTAGTTAAATCTTTTAAATAGTGTACGAAATTTTAAACTCAATTTAAATATAGTTTTCTTTATTTCATTTACCAAATCAATTTCATTTTATAAATATTATGTCTTTAATCTTTTTTGCACCTTTCCTTGACCAACCATAATTCCCAATTAAAAAGTAACCTGGAAATAAAAGCATTCCATTTTCTGTCCCTCTTATTTCCATCTAAGGATTATTTTCCCAAGGCCTCCTCCGTCCTTCCTCACTTCAAAATGGCATAAACAAAAACAAGAGCCAAGTTATTATTCAATTGCTTTACTGGGCAAACAATAACGCCGTTTGTGTTATCTCATTATCTTTGTTAAGTGCCTCAACACTTTGGGGTTTCCCTCTGCCGCAAGTTCCCTCCTGAATGCGATAAGTACGCTGCTGAGCCTTTGAGTCCCTCCGAAAGTCAGGTAGTTTTTTACCTGAAAGCCCCGTTACCTATTATCATTGCAAATCTTTTCGGACAAAAAGTGACTTATCTGCAGGAAAACTACCGACGATTGGAAGTTGTTTACCAGTTATTTTGTGTATCGACCAAATCAATCGATAAGAGGGGAAAGGGATGGAATTGAAACTGAAGCCGAAACTCAGTGTATTCCTCGTTCGTCTCGGCTCCTCTTTTGTTTTGCTTATTAAAATCAGAACGTCATCTAATTAAAAATTCATCATTTTCATTATTGTTCTCGGAAAACAAGGTGCTGAATGGCAGCTGCCTGTGGGTGGCAATGGGTGGTGCTGTTGCCTGCTTCGGTGGGTGTTATTTGGGGCTTGGGGATTCCCCGCAAGCCTTGTGGCATTGAGTGCACAGCTGGAATGCCGTCAAATTACTATGGAAACATACCAAAAATTCTTTGGCATTTTGAAAACCAGAATTATTATTTAGAGCATTTTGTTGGTGTGGATTTGAAAACGTTTAAAACAGGTGTCTAAAAACATGCAATGAAATATTCAGGACTCTATGGAAAAATGGGAATAGGAACAGGGTATATTATATTCTTAATAAACATTTGAAGGCGAGTAGGCGGAGTTTTGGTAATCATTCTAATTTTTACCATCATTTAGCACAACAAAGTACTAAAATATTCATTGCAGAGGCTTAAGATCAAAATGTTTATTTTTCAAGATCAAGAATATAAATGATTTATAGCGTCAGAGATAATTTCTCTACTGCGTTATTAGCTTCTGACTAAAGTGATTATACCCTGTTCCCTTTATAAACACAAATGTTCTATTTATGCCCACTGTTCGGCGGTGAAAAGGACAGAAACCTTTTGTTTTCTTGCTGCTGCTGCTTGAAAGTAACTTTATTTGCTTCCACTAAGAATGTTACAATGAAATATTTGGAAATATGATTACGTTTATATTTAGGGTTAAGTGTAGGAAAATGAATTGCAGAACGTCGTCGGGTTGGTTCACTGTGGGCATTGTCCGCGTCATCGTTGGCCCTTTGCCTGTTGTCGTCCCTGCTGTTCCGCCTCCGCTCCTCCTGTTCGTGCTCGTGCTCGTAGTCGTGGTCCTGCTCCTGCTCGGGATCTCTGCAATGTGGGGTAGTGGTGCTCCGTCTGGTCTGGTCTGCAACGGTGTGTGGACGGGATCTGGTTGGGCTGTTCAGGCACAATAGTCCAGAATGTCGTCGTAGGTGCAGCCCTCCTTGCAGCACGCGTGGGCCACGCGGCGTCGGAGGCGTCGCAATTTGCGTAAGCTTCCGGTGGCTGGACGGTCCGTTTCCGTTTCCATGTCCATTTCCGGCCGATGTGGCTGGAGCTTCCGGATCAGGGCCAACCCTCTGTCCTGCACCGCTTGAGACCGAAGTTAGTTGAAACTTGGAAAGGTGAGATTGATCCAAATATACTTACTGATGCTCCGCTTAGCCCGGCTGGCGAAGCCATTGGTACACATCAGGTCCAGGGCATCGCTCAGCGCCTCGCCGCATAGCTTCCGACGTCCCTGAACGGGATACACCATCTGGGCAGTGGTGGCCACCAGGAGCAGCAGCGCCAGCCCGATCCTTATTAGGCTCATCCTGCTATCTTTGACTCAACACCGTGTGCTCTCACCGGGCATGAAAGGAATGCCTCTTTCAGTGCTTCTCGTTCGGTGTCCTTTTCCCAATCGCTGTCCTTGTCCTCTGATCCTGTCTCGCAATCTGCGCTTGTATCTCCTGGCCAACCGATCACAGCGCATGCCAAATGAAACTGATCTCCATCTTCGTCGGCAACTCAGCTCGTTGGCTCGTTGATTGACTTTGTGGCTTTGTGACTTTCGGTTAGAGCCAGGTCAGGTAGGTAAAAAGGCGCTTAAGTCCAGGTCAGTCAACCAAGCAGTCAGCTGCAGGGAATTCTCTGGGGCGCCTAGGTTTTTCTCCTGGGCCAGCCGGCGGGTAAATGCCCAGCCAACGGCCTTTCCCGGCCAGGAATGGCCCGAGGACTTAGCCAAAGTCAAGATTTAATCTAAGGGAAATCTCTCCATAAATACAATATTGATTCGTGCTGGATTTACTTATGTAATTTATAAATTTTTAATATATAAAAATAAATATTTATCCCTCCATTCACAGGCTACTTCTGGCACATCAGTGACCTGCACTTGGACACCATTTACTCCACCGACGGCGACATCTACAAAAGCTGCTGGCAGCTGGCCCGCTCTGTGCCTGGTTCCAGCTCCAATGCGGTGTCAGAGGCACCTGGCCACTTTGGCCACTACAACTGCGATAGTCCATGGAGTCTGATCGAGTCGGCGGTGAAGACCATGAAGGCTAAGCAGGGCGACAATGTGGAGTTTGTTTTGTGGACCGGCGATGCTTTGTCTCACTCCGCCCAGCCCCTATCCGAGCAGAAGCAGCACGAGATTTTGAGGAATATAACGGACCTGCTGGGCCGCAGCTTCTCCTCGCAGTTCATCTTTCCGGTTTTGGGCCATGAGGATGGGAGTGGCAGCTACCAGAGATTGGGAGAACTGTGGCGACACTGGCTGCCTTCCGAGGCACTGGTGACCTTCGATCAGGGTGGCTATTACTCCATCGAGCAGACCAAGAGCCGACTTAGGATAGTGGCTCTTAATACAAACTTCATGCGACTAGATCCAGATCCAGATCCAAGGGCTTCGCTGAGTCTACGCTGGCCAGCCGAGTACTTTGCAGAGCCCAAGGCCTCTGTGAGCTCCAGTACGGGAGAAGATGAGCTGCTGGCCGAGCAGCAGTGGCTGTGGCTGGAGGAGGTGCTCTCGAAGTCAAGGGATAAACAGGAAACGGTATGTGAAACACTTTCAACAATTAAGGGATTTATCGAAGATATTTGTGGAATAACATACAACATTATTCAATTTAAAATGTAATCATTATTTTTGATTGTAAAGGAGTTTCCCAATTAACTTGCAAAATTCCTTTAAATTCCACACATTTCTACACTTTATTTAGCAGCAGAATATTAAATTTTCAGCACAGGATGTACATGAATTTAATGTTTACAACGCGTAAAGCCAAAGCTGAAATATTTCTGAAATTAACGAGATATTTAAAAGGCCTTTGCATGTGCAAATATGCATATATTAAATATATTTATTTCCCTGCCTCGGCCTGCACGTGCCTGAAATGAAATCGGATAGCAGGCCTTTTTGATTAATTATAATATTTAATTTGCAGCGTTAAAGAATTGATTTCATATATATAATAAGGTCCTTTAATCCTTGGCTTTTGACTTTTACCAGGTCTATATAGTGGGGCACATGCCGCCGGGCGTGGATGAGCGTCATCTGGGTCCACAGCAGCACAACCAGTTGATCTTCACGGAGCGGAACAACCGGCGGTATCTGGAGATGGTCCGCAAATACGCCTCGGTCATCCAGGGCCAGTTCTTTGGTCACCTGCACTCGGACACCTTCCGTTTGATCTACGATGCCAAGGGTGAGTTATATTTAAAGAATTTTAAAAATAAATTTACTTTAATAAAAACTTATAAGCTCTTTAAAGCCCAAAGAAATTTATTTGTGGTTCATGCTTTAACCTTGTTTAATCTAAGCTATAACTCCCCGCTCTTTTCCCCTATTCCATTTGGCAGGCAATCCCATTTCATGGCTGATGATTGCCCCCTCGGTTGTGCCCCGCAAGGCCGGCATTGGGTCGTCGAACAATCCCGCCCTGCGGCTCTACAAGTTCGACACGGGCAGCGGCCAGGTGCTGGACTACACGCAGTTCTGGCTGGATCTGCCGCTGGCCAACCGGGCCCACGAGCCCACATGGCAGCCGGAGTACAATCTCACCCACTACTATGCTTTGCCGGAGATCTCCGCCGTAGCGCTGCACAATTTCGCCGAGCGCTTCACGGGCACCGACCTCTCCTGGTTCACCAGGTAAATGACTGCCGGGCGAACTGACCGATAATCCCCAGTGTCCACAGAATGATTTGGTTGGGCAGCCCGTTAGGTTTGCGATAAATAATAATGTTTGTGTTTGTGGGGAGATACATTTGCGGCCTTAAGTACGCTTAACAACGTCATTAATAATGACCGAAAATTAGCTGAAATTGGTGAAGTTCATTTTGGCAATCAAGTCTTTAAAGTTACTTAATTCTAACTATTATTATTTTATTTTAAGTGTTAATAAATAGGTTGAAAACATAGCTCTGTTGGGATTTTTAAGATTACTTACGAATATGATAATTGTTAAATTAATTCTATGTGTTATCTTTGTTACAAAATATTAAGAGTACAAATTTGATGGGCCTTGTGTAGTAAAATATAGGAGGTTCTGTATCTGAAAGATACTAGCTATTTAAAGTTGGATGTTATGGACTTAACTACATAATTAAAAATTTCATTAAAATGGTTTTTTTGCTGCTAAGAATTTCTTAATTTTCTCTTGATTTATCTTGATAATTTGGGTTTCAATATCCCACAATATTGTAACTGAAGTAAAAAAGATTTAATGGCTTGCTTAAATATTCACACTTTGTACATTTTACCCCAATTTCTTAACCTTATAAAAGCTCTACAAATCACAAAGGCACCGAAACATTTTTCATATATTTAAGTTACATTTTCGGGGCCCCCAAATATTTTGTATATATTTAAGTAACATTTCCTACCAATACATCTTTGTCGCAATAAATGCACACCAAAAATGCTTCTAAGGATTACAGGAAATGCATCCTTTCAATACACTCATTTTGATGTTCCAAAAAAATCGCCTTTTATCCTTGCCCAAATCGTCAAGGCTTTTTATTTCCAATTTAATCCCTTCACGTGAAGCTCAGTCCTCGCTTTACAATAGCGTCAGACTACAAAAAAAAATATATATATTAAAAGTGTCTACTATTTTTTATTGTTAGCTGATTGATCGAATTATTCCGTTTGAAAATGAATCCCCCAAAAAGTGCACATGCACGTATGTAACGTTGATATACCTTTAACGCATTTAATTGAGCATTTTATTGACATTTACTTCAGGAGTTTTTAGTTGTTTGTTTTCCAACAAAAACTATTTCAAATTTGAAACCAAAAATTTAACTTTTACCCAAATAGAGTTTTTGTGACTCCAAAGATCCTGGGAAGGACAGAGTGTGCATTTAGTTAAAACCCTTTTTGTTTCTGCTAAAGTTTTTTCCCCAACAAGTTTTAATTGATTGAAATTGAACAGTTTAATTCAGTTGGGGAAGCACACACTCAATTACACTAGCCAGCAATGTGTTGGTTTTGTTTGGGGAATGCCATGAATTTAATCTGAGAGACTCTTAATTAAGGTAGTTATTTTTAAAGGGGGCAAAACGTATGTGTTTTGGAATAGTAAGTGAAATAATTTTACTTGCGCTTTTTGTGGCTTCAATTTAAAAAGGAAACACCTAGAATTTTTACAAATTAAATAAAATATAATATTAAGAAACCCCTTTCAAGTAAGCCAGTGTCATCTATAACCACTTCAGGGAAATGCAGAGCTTAACAGGCTATGCAGCTTTTTGTCCGTTTGCGGGGACAATTTAAGGGCGGCGGTAACGCCTTCAATTGGGCCACCATGGAGTACCACCCACTCCATAATCTCTCCGCTCCCTAGAACTCACCCAGCAGTATGTAAATCAAGGTGGAGCGAGGGCATTTATGAGAACTGCTGCTACCCCACTGTCCACCGATACAGACTAGAGCAAACAGGGACCTCCCACTCCAAATGACACCACAACTGAGAGCTATTTTTTCTGCCGCTTTTTATTCATCCTCCTGCCTTCTGCCTCCTTTCAGATATCACCGAGCCAACGCCGTGCGGTATCAGTCCGGCGCGGCCTGCCAGGGCCTCTGCATGCTCAATCATTACTGCGCCATCACGCGCCTCGACTACGATGAGTTCCGGCTCTGCCTGGAGAAGGAGCAGCTGCCGCTGCAGGGACGAGCCCCCGCTCTCGGCTCCTCCATGATACCCACATCCTGGAGCTGGCTACTAGCTGTTTTTTATGGCCTGCGCGGCATATCCGGGCTACTGCGATGGTGGGGCGGCGGGCGATGCAACAATTGCCACAACCAGCGAATTTAAGCGTTCCCGCTTAAGCGGAACCATATCAAAATGTGGGGCGGGCTTGAGCCCCAGGATGCGCAGGCACTCAGAAAAATAAGTCGTCCTAAATAAGGGATTAATTATAATTATTACAAAAAATATATATGAAGTAGGTTTCAGGATTTTAAATGAATATAAACAAATTTCTCTGAGGCTTCATAAAAATTCTTTAAAAATATTTTAGAAGCAGTATAATCATTATCTTATTATTGTTTTTAAGTCAGAAGAATTTAAAGCAATAAAAATATATTTTTAAAATATTATTTTATCAATTTAAATCATATTTTCCTTACAACAAAATTCACGGAAAAATCTTCTTTAATTATGATTTAACTTCCATTTTCTGGGGTAATATAGAAGTCACTAGTGTTTTAAAAACCTTTAAAATATGTTTGAAAACTAGTGTAAAAAAGTATTCATTACGTACTTTTAGACATCATTTTAAGGCACCCAATATTTTTGTTTTTACAAGAAAACATCATGTTTCTTGTAGGTCAATTGTTGTATTTAGGACGAGACTTTTTTCCGAGTGTCCCGATGCGGATATAGATAGTAATGGTAATAGGAATGGGAAGTGGGTGGGAGGAAGCAGGAGGAAGCATGCGGAAGAGGTCGAGGATGACTTGCCGTTCGGGCTTCGCAATTCCTATATACAAGTATAGCGCTAATTTACTCTCAATTATGCTGCATGCGAGTCTGTGTGCGTGCCATATCGTTTGTGTGTGTGATATGATTACAAAGAATCGTCTCTGCATATGTATTCGCGGATATATATGTGTGTGCCCCCCTATGTATATGTATATGTGTAATTGTATGGACTTGGATATGTATATGTTTATCTGTATATGTACTTATTGTATATGAAATAAACGAAAAATTTTTAATGTTACTGTCTGAATTTTCCTTCTGCTCCTGCTCCCTGCTCCCTCTGCGTTTCCCTCTTTCGATAAATATTTAAGCAACAAATTGTGGCGTAAATAAATGTGTTAATTTGTGCAAACAAGTCAGCAGTTAAATAAAACGATTGCAGGGTAAGTGTTACGACGGTTCCGGCTCTTTTTATGGCCAAGACCATTAAATGGCAAAAACCGCATCGCAGCCGCCGTATAAAAAAGACATTGCCAACGGCCTGAGCCGGGCTCTCCCTCACTTTCTGGCCAAGTCGAAGGAACATTTGTCTCACTATAGTGAGACATGCATATGTATGAGCAAAACCGTTGGAGAAGGGCTTTTCCGGATTTCCATTTCGCCGTAAATTCATGCCAGATCATTGGTTATTGATGGAGGTTGCTTTTTTACGGCTTGAGCCATCTATTTTCTATGTCCTCAGTTTGTCAAGGATTTTTAGAGGAGTGGAATCATGGAGAGTTTTTCAAATAAGCGGCTATAATCACCTCCGAATTAATTAAAACAAATTTTAATTGCATACTTTTAGACACATTTTAAATTGATTTCTGTCGCCTCTGACTATTTTCCCTTCTTAAAAAACCCCTCTAGAAATTCCTTAAGATTAAAACCTATTCATATAATTTAAACTAATATTTTTAAAATATTAAGAACAATTTCCTTGAAGAATAGAATCACTGAACACATTCCTCTCCTACGAAATATTGTCAACTTTAATCTCTTTCAAATGCACTTCAATATGAAAACATCCTCCCAGGACTTTCTCCTTTTGTTTTCCTATTATATTTTTTTCATGCTGACTTAAGATGAATTTTATATTATTTTCATATTCGACAAAACAACTGCAAAAGCAAAAGCCAAACACTTACCGTCAAACATTTCCCCCCGTTGGCAAAAGTTCAGGTAAGTCACATAGTTCCCAAAACTTCCATAAAGCTGCATACGAAAGTCGTTAAGTTTCGAATATAAGCAAAAATTTAAGGAGCTCTCCCCCGGGCAATTGGCTCGCACCCGAAACCCAGTTAGTTTTCCCATTAGAGAACGAAATACGGATGGATCCCAGTGCAATTATATGCATAATAGATTGGCATATCCATCTCGAAAGTCGATCCAAATGCAAATGACTGCCTGCCTGATTCCGATTTGAATTTGATTTCGATGTTTCCAATTTAGTATCTGAGAACATGCCGCCAATGGCAACTAGGATACCTTGTATCGGCCGGAGTCATTTCATAAGTAATGCATGAGCGGTCACCCATTGACCGCCCCCTCCAAGCCAACCCAAGCTGGTTGCAGGGTGCCATCGTGCCACCGCCGACCATGTACTACACTCCCCCTCGGCGGTGGCATGCGAGACTGTGGCACGTGACGGTCAAGTAAATTATAGGCGAAATTCAAAAGGCCGCCTTACAGCCAAGTTTGACAAGTTGGCCGGAACTCCGCCAGCAAGGGCAGCAAGGGAGTCTTTAAAGTACAAGGCCGACAAGTCGATACACCAGTAAGTGTCTTTGGAATTTTAGATTTTACTTCTTTTTTAAAAATGTATAAAAACAATTTAAATTATTTTAACAGTCTATGCATGTCTTTAAGGATAACATTTAATTATATTATTGAAATAATTGTTATTCTTTTTAAGTAAAAAGGCTTAAAAAATACATTAAAATGCTTATAGAAGTGCTAAAAGCAAAATTCGCTTGGCAGTACAAGTTAATGGTTATTTAAAAGCTTTTAATGCTTTTAAAACCAATTTTTTTCAATGTTTGGCTTTGTAGAGAGAACACAAAATGCTATAATTTTAATAGAATTAACACAGAATGGCGGATAATTCGTTAAATTAAAAAACAATTTGATTGAGGAGTTATATATTATCGGGAATTTATTGGGTTTTTATATTCATGAGAAAAGCAGAGAAGACTAAAAGCTTTTAAGTTTATGTTAGATACTTATTTTATAAATAAATTCTTAAATACAAAGCTAATTTAAGTTATTTGTTTATGGCTGTTAAATAAATAAAGCAGATATAGAACATTAAATTTGCATTGAATTTGAATTTGAGGTAAGGCCTTAATAATAATATTCAAATAATCAATATATATTGATACAATTTAATATTTATTCTTTTAACAATAAGTTCAAGCTTTAGATAAATAAATTGAATTTTTTCAACGAATTTTATAAAAATCTTTGGCATTTAAGTTAATCAGATAATTGACAATGAATAATACATTTAATTTAAACTATAAACACTACGCTTTTTAAATTGATTTTATTCAAAATTTATATATACGTATAAATATATAATAACTTCATTAATCTCGGCAATTATATATCACGGAGTTTATTTTGATTATCAATTTGAAAAAGCATTTAAGCGTTTCATTGAGCTTGCATTATTTTCTTTTCTTACATATTTAAATTGGTAAAATTAAAGTAAAATGCCATTAAAGAAGATAGTAAAAAAGATACCTAATCATGAAAAACAAATACAAACTACAACTTAATTAAACATTTAAATAAAACCACCTAAATCTAAGTTCGAAGTGATAGTAAAATAAACTTATATATATTGGTAACTGGGCAATAAGGCAGACAAGTGCTAAAGGTAAACAGTTTGTTGCTTCGACCTCTGGAAAAGCCAGAATTGGCAACCAAACAACCACAAAAGTTGGCAGCTACGAACAGGTGGCCATAGAGGAGGCGGAGGAGGACCGCACAAGGCCAGCCAAGGTAACCCGAGTCCATCAAAGTTGCACTTGCACCCTGAGCCAAAGTGACAAACACAAGCCGGCAGATGCCAGGACACCCGCAGTCATTAAAGTTTATTAAGGAATTCTGCCAACTCTTTTCGAACGTGTGCGTGTGTGTGTGCTTGAGCGAGGACTCTAGGATCCTTTCAGCGTTTCTTGGGGGACCTTATTCTCCGGTGGCAACAACGGAGGGAACTTCAGCAGCAGGCGACGAAATGTTTTGGTTTTGCGGCTTTCGCAATTTGGCAAAGTTCGTTTCGGATTTTAACTTGAATTGGGGTTTGCCCCGGCATCATTTGGGGGCTCCTCTCCTCCATATACCATCTTCCATCATAACGCAACGGTTCTTGGCCCCCCCAAGGACACACGGCAGCTCCTGTGCCGAACTTGGCAACCGAAATAATACACACGACTAAGCAAATACTTGGGGATATGCCTGTTTCGTATAAAATGTGTAGTGTGTTTCAGTGCAGAGTTACAAAAAATATATATTGAACTAATGGAAATATAGGGGGGAAATATTGAGGGAAAATGAAAATCTTTTAGAAAATAGAAATTATATATATTTAGCAAGCATTTTGCTTGCAAAAAGCGTTTACCAAGTAATGTTTACATTTATAAAATGAATTTATGGTTTTAATACCGAGTCACTGAGTTTATTTAAAAAGGAAGTAGATTTTTGTATAAAAAAAGAAAATCATATTATACAAATTAAAATTTTAAAAATAATATAATACCACCCCATATCAAAATGAAAATATAATAAAATTCGAAATATCAAATTTAAATTATCGAAATATATCACCTTTAACATGAAATTATCGATGTTATCGATATGTATACGACAAGTTGTATTTAATTTATTTCTCTTTTGTTATATATAGTAAAAGTATATAGAGAATAGATATGATAGGAATATCAGAACGTTCAAAAGGCAATTTAACTATCAACTTCCATGTCAATTATCGATACAGTTTCGATATATGGATATTACCATCCATACCAGAGAGGCTTTAAAGATCCCAAGTAAATAATCAAAATATTAAATAAATCAAATATAAAATTATATTTTAGATAAACAACAATTTTCCCATTTAGATAAACAATTTTTAAACGTTGTATAAATTTATAAAAATGTATTTATTTATGAAACGAAATAAACTCAAGCTAAATTTATATTTCCTTCTTATATTCTCAGTGCCATCGATCACCTGTGAGGCTTAACAATATATCTCTGCTTTTTTTTCCGTGCATAACCAGTTGATGAATTTTTTTGTGTTTTTGTGTGTGCACAGCATCATACACCTCGTATATTGTGTGTGTGCACACTCGCTGCTCGCGGCTGTCCGTGTTCCTGTGTATCTGATGGCTGCTGGCTTTTTGCCTCTTTTCCACACTTGGCCATGCATATGCGATACATTATAAACACTCACCTGTTCCACTCAGGTGGCGGCAGCCAAGAGCACATACCTATGTACATGTATAAAAATATATATATATATATTTATATGTACCTGTTCAGGGGGGAGCTTGGGGATATGGGATATAAATATTTGCACATTATAGCAATGTACACACACGGCTCCGCTGCGCTTAGCAGTGCCGCCGATTCCTCCTGCGTTCCGGATTCGGATTCGTATTCGGATACGGGTTCGGACCAAAAACAATTTCGATTCTAATGTGCCATTAATCATTCACAAACATTAAACATATTATTTTTTGCTGGCTTTCTAGCGTGAAATACACAGGCAGCTTAGTTGCCTGTCAGGTGGTGCTCTTCTGCAGCGAAGCTTTTTGTGCACGGCCATCCAAGGGTTAAGGCTAGGTGAGAGGACAGGTGAGCGGTGCTGAAAAACACATTGAATGCACTAATTGTTGTGCTTGAGCGCACTGAAAGCTCGTGAACTTGTGAAACTGCAAAATGTTCTGGGGAAAACCGCACACACCCAGACACACACTCACTAAATACAAACTAACAGCATTAAGTTGTTGTCGCTCTCCTGCTTCTGCTCTTGATGGCAAAACAAATTTCCAAAAATATAAGCAGATGAAAACTAAATATACCACAGAACAATGAACAGAAAACCGAACAAATATCGAAACGTGCGCCAATAGACGCCCGCTCTACGCCAATCACTCTAAAAAATAAATATTAACTGGTTTCGATTTTATTATTCATTTTATTGTATTTATCTGTAATAAATATATTAAATTAATGAATTTCCCTTGAAAGCAGCTCTGAAATTTTCCTAGAAAAAAATGTTAATACTTATTCCTGAGATTTATGAGTTTTTTTATAGGTTTTCTGGTAATCTTTTGATGATAAAATCTACAACACAACTATAAATACATTTTATAAATTAAATAAATGTTTCCAAGTAATATAGTTCATTATATCTCCTGTATAGACCATAAATCCATTTTTTATACTATAATTAAAACATAAATTAAATTAAATTATTACATTAATCAAAATAAATAAAAAAATATTTAAATCAAATTTACAAAGATAAAAAGGTAAAGTGATTATAATAATTATTATTTATTTATAATATATATTTTTAAAACATTTGAAGTTTATTAAATTTCAAAAAATTTCTTATTGTGCGTTATTTTGCATTGGTTTTTTGTGGTTTCGCTTCAATCAACTGCAAAATAAGAATTCCCTAACCACTTCCAGCTTCTACTGTCTAGGTATTCTAAGAAAAATGCACAGCCTTAAATAGCAACAGTAAAAATTGAGTTAGTTAGTACAACAAATATTTTTCTAAGGGCCAAAAGCAGGCCAAAAATGGCTTTAAGGGAAATATAAAGTTAAGATTTTAAGAAACTCATTAAAGTACTGTGTGGATTTCTTGAAGTTGAAACTATAATTAACAGATTTTTTAAGACTTAAATATTAATTCAGATAATAATAACCATTAACAATATAATTGTAAAATATTCAAATGAGACTCTTTCCTTTAACAACATGAAATGTAAGTTTAAAGTTTAAAAGGAAGTAGAAATAGCTGTAAAAATTAAGAACTATTCGAATTCAACTTAAAACGAATCATGCAAACATACATTTAGAATTGAAGCCATATTTTTCTTGACAAAAATATTTAAATATTAAATAATAATTTATTATAAACCAAGCTCAGCTTATACCCTAAAAAGTATGCTACAAATAAGTTTAAAAACCTAAAGAACCAAATATTTCAGATTTTGAGCATAGCCTCCCCCGTTAGTTAGGGCATTGGAAACTGCTTTCAAATGGCTTTCCAAAAATCCAAAAATAAATTTTCAATATTTAGAAAATCATGCATATAAAAATATTCTTTTGTGTGTGTGGCATAGGTGGAGAAATATCTAGTACATATATCGAATCGTTGTTTTCTTGTTAATTAGGTGGTTTAGCAGCGCACAGACAGCTTCGGCGGCACCGAGTGCTGAATGTTTTTGTGCTGAATATTTATCGCTTCTTGGCTTGAAGTGTTTGCCGGCAGAGGCAGAGGCTGTGGGTATGAAAGAGCAGCAGTATAGAAAATAGCCGAGGAATACGTGATTAGCCCAGTGGCCGAGGCTAATTTATAATCGGGTGTGTGTGTGTGGGCGTAAGGAGGCTTTTGGGGCAGGGCCCCCATTGGAAGCGGTGGGGTGTCATCATCATCATGATGTTCCTGATCATCGTCATCTCCGATGATTTTCCATGAACGAAAAAAATAAATATATAAAAAAGCAACTAAAGCAAGAGGCAACTTTTCGCTGCTTTTGCGAACTTTTACCGTCGGCGGCAGGCCAGCAGCAGCGGCGACTTGCGTCGAGTAACAATAATAATTCGCACCGTGGTCGCGAACGTGGTCACCACATCACCCATCCGAGTTCCGAGTCCGAGTTCGAGTCCCCCGGTACGCCTGGTATCTGAGTATCTCAGTATCTTTGTATCTCGGCAGCTGCAGCTGCTGCAGCTAGCTACCTCTGTGTGTGCTCTCTCTCTCTCTATCTCTCTGTGTAATTTTGTGGACAGCGGAGGCGCCACCGTGAAAAAAATAACCCAAAAAAATAAATGCCAGAAAAATATGTGTCACTCGCAAACATCAAGACAACAAAGAGCAATATTCTCTTATATGAAATAATAAAAAAAATATATATATTTATATATATATGAAAAACTCCACAATTCGCACTCGGACTCCGCATTGAGCGCCATCAAAAAATAATTAAATAAAATGCATTAAAGGAAACCGCACCGATATGTGCGCTTTTTCATCCAGCACACAAGCTAATTAGCATTTAAAGCACAATTAAAAAGTGAAGCCGAAAAGGCTGGCAAATGAAATCAACTTCAGCCGCGAGAAAGCCAAAAGCCAAAACCCAAAAAGCCCAAAACCAAAAACCAGCGAAAATTAAAAACAACAAAATAAAAACGTAAAGCGAAAGCCATATAAAATGCAGTCTGCTAGTGAAACAATTAAATGACATTTTAAGCGCATTTCTTTCCATTTTCCCCTCGATTTTTCTCTATGGACTCTTTGCTATTTTCGTGAAAACAAGAAAATCGCTCCTCAAAAAACAGTGAGGTAAGCGAGGGGAAAACGCAGAAATACCGTTGAGCGGCGAGGACGTGGAAAGCCGAAACGAAAATGAAATACAATAAAAAAGAAAAGATAACACAAGAACTACACTCAAAAATAGAATATTAGAGACGTGCTCGGGCGCGGCAGTAAAAATTCTGTAATGTCGGGCCATAAGAACTGCATATAGATCCTATAGATACAAATGTATCTATCCATCTTTCGCCGCCGCCGTCGCCGTCGCGGTCGCTGCTGCTGTCGCTGTCGCTGTCTCCATCTCGTCGCTCATCGACGGCGACCGAATATTTTTTTAATTTCCATTTTTTCCGCCGCTCCTTCTCTGTCGAAACTACTTTGACTATTTGCTGTTATTGCTGTCGGTCTGTGTTGGTATTGGGAATCGGTCTAAATATCTGGCCAACTTACACTGCCGGGCGGCAAAAGGTGTCCGCCTCCCCCCCTCAGAGTGGGTTGCCTGAAAAATGAATCACCTTTAAAAGCAAATTAATCACTGCGGAAACTCATCTCTTTTGAACTCTCCCTCGGCTTGCTAATCCCTCGCTGTCTTTAATTTGCATTCAAGTCAGTGTCTAGCCATTGCCTTTGGCTATATCTTTTTGAAAACCTGCCAAATGTGCTTCAATGTTTGTTAATTTAATGCCATCGCTCTTATTAATTAGGTAATAAAAGTCACTCGTCCATATGACCAAGTGCGTTAGCGGCGCCGGTTTATGTTTATGAATTATTTTAATTAATTCAACTTTCGATTGAGGGATTACAATGTTATTTTGTGTATTATTTGAAATTGCTAATATTTTAGCATATGTTTTGGGGGTTTATAATTTAAAAGCTTTTTATTTTTGGCTATTAAAATGCGGTTTATTCAAATTTTATGCGGATTATTCAATGCCTTTTTTTTTATTAACAATGACTTAAATCCCAAAATGACAATGTTTTATATGATTTTGTTTAATCAAAAAAGCCCTAAGCATAAATAAAAACAGAACTTTTCTCTATTGGAATTTTTTTTATTCATTTTTTGGAAATATATTTATTAAAAAAATATATAGCAAATGAATTTATTTATTCTCCCAATGAATAAATTATTAACAGTCTCCTTGTAACCTTGTCTTAAATTAAATTATCTTTACAAAGGAAATATAATTAAGTTAAAAGGTAAAATATTCTTATTAAATCAACAGCTGTCTGTAAAAGTCAACGAAATATTTATTTTTATTTCAATTTTATTTGCAATATTTTCTAAGCAAACAAAATCAGTAAGGCTCTCGCTTAGATTGTTCTAAAATTCCCAAATGGTTCTAACTGCAAATTTTTGAGCGGTTACTTAAGAGAAATGGATCACTAAGACAGTTATGATATAATAATAAGCCTTACTTATATTAAGTTTGTATTTGATTTGGCGTCAAGTGGCCTTTTGAATTTATTTGAAATTCCATCCTTGATCCTTCCTATCTCTGCTGCTTTAAAACCTTTCAAAACGAAAACTATCGATCATCTTCTAGCCCGAACATTGCACTCTTTTGCGGCCGCCAGTGTAACGCATTGTATCTGTATCTGTGTATCTGAAGATACGCACTCGCTCGCACCCGCAGATACATTCCTGTGCTGGCTCTTCCTCTTGTTCGGCGGTGCCAAAGATGTGAAAATGTAGACTGATGATGAAAAAATAACAAAAACAAAAGGCGCCGCCTTCGATCATTGCGTAAAGCCAAGCGTTTCTCCTGCTCCCCAGCTGCTGTTGCTGCTGTTTGGGATGTTTCTGCGTCCATTTCTGTTTCTGTTGCTGTTTCGTTTTCAGTTTCAGTTTCAAATTCAGTTGGCCGATGGTGCGCTTACAAAACGCCGGTTTTCGGCGGACGCGGACGCGTTCTCGCTTCTCCCCCAGCTAACAAAGCACAAACGCGCCCTCCCCCCGCCGCTGCCGCCACCGCTGCTTGCCGCATAGAAAAATTGCACAAAGTGCATAGCTGCAAAGTGCAAACAAACTGGGCGCAAATGGGGGCTTAAGGGGGGCGAAAGTGAAGGCGGGGGGCGGGGTCAAGGCAAAGCAAAGCAACAGCAAGCACTCCGGAGGCGAACTTTCGCAATTGGCTGGCGTTATTTTTGGATTAAGCAGCTAAGCAGCGCCAAATTGTAACAGACGGTAAGTAAGCATTCACATTCAAAAGCGAATAAATACGCATTTTGGCGCAGTGCAAGTGTGTGTTTACACTTAAGCAGGCTCTTGGGCGTGTGTTTATTCGCCGAATATTAGTGTACTTTTGGTGCAACGCCCACCCACCCATCACCCATCAACCCACCGCCCACACCGCACCCGATTTTCAAAAGCACAAAACAAGTGGGTTACACCCAGGAAAAAATAAATATTTGCCATCATTTAATTAGATTTACCAACAAGGCTTTAACTTTATAGCTTAGTGGCAGGGTAATAATGTTAAATAATTAAAGATTAAGAATATTGGATAATTTTCTGTATTATTTTGAAACTTGTTAATGTATAAAAATATTAATAAGAGCATAAGGCTTCTTTAAACTCTTGAAATTAGCTTGGAAAAGGCTTAACAAACTATAAAAAAAAATAATTAAAAAATTTAGAAGTAAGGTAAATTCAGTTTATTTTGTTTCTATTAAAATTTTTTATATATTATTAGGTATATTATATTCTGTGTAGCTTATTAGTGGTTAAAGCTTACAAGAAAAATGAGTACAATTACTAATAAAAAACCAGCAAACAAAAGAATTCTGATGAAAATAAATCCTCAAGGAAACTTGTAAAAAAGAGTTACAACATTTAATACCAATTTTTCTATAGATGTAAATATATTTTTCATTTCATTCATTTCCTTTTGCAAGTAAAGATAATAGTACAAGTTTCTTATTATTCTGTGCACTTTAAGAAACATTTTCCCATTTTTATCTAGATTTTACATATTGAAAATGTATACATAACTGTTTTCAATATAAATTGAACGTTTATTATTTATCCAATTACCATATTAAAAGCATTGTCCCATTGTCACAATATAATACTTCCCGTAAGCTGCTTACACATTTTTGCTTTGTGTATAGAAATGGAATATTCAAGCATTTCAACTAAAACAAATTCAGTGGCACAATGCTCTCGGTTAATAATTAAATCAGCAAAAACATGGCTGGCTAAATCAACAGCTCACTCTCATCCAGTTTCTGTGCGGAATTTTCGGATGCGCAATCCACAGATCCACAGATGCGTCGACACACGGATTTTGTGAAATGCCTCGACTCTCGCCTCGACGCAAATCTAACAATATTTGCACCTGATTTCAATGCATATGTGTGCCACCGGTACACCCCCTCACACTCTTGCACACATTTAGCCACGATTATAGTTTATATAGGAGCACCTACCTCACACAAAGACACACACACATGATGGCCATGGAGCCAGTCCGATGGGACGACGACGATGATAATGATGTCGATGCCAAAATAAAGACACTGAAAAATGAACGGGAACGAGAACGAAAGCAAGAAGGAGAACGAGAGCCAGGGAAATGTTAATTAGGTTTCGGGGAAGTTCTCATACTCTCACCTGTATTTTCCGTCAAAAGTTAGAAATTGAATTTTGCATATAATATTTCCATTTGCTTTAGGGGCAAAAGCGAAAACTCAATACTCAAGCAATTATGAAGGGAATCTCTTTAAGTTGTATTTAACCTCGTGGGTAGCCCGCAGATCTGTTCTGCAAAAATATTTGCTTAAAAAGTTGCTAGAAATAATTTGAAAAGTCACAAAAAATATGAGAAATATTTGAAGACTCCTCAGAAAGTGCCCAGAAGCATGGAATAAAAATGAAGGAAATTCTTAATTCATATAAAATAACCTGTAAAAGTTCAAGATTTAGGTAATATTACTTCAGGCAAACTATTAATAAATTTAAAAATATATTTTTGAATAGTTTACGTTATGTTTTTCAATTGAAAACTATATATTATTATTTTCTATAATTAGTTGAATTATGAATAAAATTACTATCCATAAAATTAATTTAATTTCTTGGGATTTCAATTGATTAAAATACATAAAAATATTTGCTGGTTCTTGAAATAAAGCTGAAAATTAGAAAACATAAGAAATATTTAAAAACATCTCAGACAGTACCCAAAAGTAAACAAGTTCCTAATTCATAAAAAAATAACCTGTTAAAGTTTAAAATTTTATTGATATTACTTCAGGCAAATTACTATTTTCTTTACTAAATGTAGAAGTATATTTTCTGATGCTTTTACTTTTGTTTTTCAATTGAAAACTATATATATATTATGCCTGCAAGATAACTATTATTAGACACAATATTTACCATTCAATTAAAAAAACTCTGGGACTATTATTCCGGCTGATTGAGTATAATCGCTCCTCGGGCCTTTTTCATTTTAAAAACAAACTCTGCTTGTATTTCTTTTTGCGGCCGACAAGTAACTGCCATTTTAAAGAGAGAGAGCCAATGAATTGGTTAATATAATTGCGGCGGAGAGAAGAACTCTTGGCTTTGCAACTCGATTCCAAATGAAATGTACACACATGTCCCGAGGCTCGTAATTTATTTCGTTGGTCAACCGCACACACATTGCCGAATTGAACATTTTTGGCCCCGAAAAAGAGTATTGAAATGGCTGCTGCAGTTGTGTGCGTAGAGACGGCTGCCATATGGCAGAGGGTTATATACACACACTCACACGTCTGCACTTTTATTTTACTTTTTTTAAAACATTATTTTTGCGAGAATTTTTTATGCAAATTCTCTTACAATTCGTGTGCTAAGTACACAGAGTGCAGCACGCACCTGTTTGTGTTCGAGTATCTGTGTGAGCGGGGGTGCGCCCCAGCCAGCGAGCGTATGTGTGTGTGTGTATGAGTTGTGTGTTAAACTTTAATTGGGACATCAAGTGGCAAGCTCTTGTTGCTGCTGGCGCTCTCTTTATGTTGCCGCTGCCGCTGCCACTGCTGCCTTCCTGCCTTTTGTGTGTAATTTGCATAATATTTTATTAAATGTTGATTAATTTGTGCGATTCCTGGTCCGCTTCCGTTGCTTGGCCCCGGCCAGCACATATTGCGTGCTTACGGGGGCAGCAGCTGTGGCAGCTGCAACACAACAGCAGCAGCAACACAACAGCAGCAGCAACAACACAACAGCAGCAGCAACACAACAGCAATTGCTCAATTAAAACACATAAAATGCGAACAAACACAAAAATACTTCATTACGATTATTTCAAGTATCTTTTATTGCAATTTCCATTGCTCCTTGGGTTCTTCTTACACTGGAAAAAATTTTAAAATTAAATCAATCAATGCTAAACACAATAAAAGATTTAAATTTGCCTACAAAAGGTTCGGATTTTGATTAATAAAATTCAATTACTAATAAAATGATTATCCATGAAATTAATTTGATTTCAGTTGATTAAAATATTTAAAAGAATGTCTAAAAATATATATAAAATAGGGAAATTAACAATTTCACTCTAAAATTAAATTCAATTAAAACTTTCTTAAGTCTTTGCTATTTTTTCTTAAACATTTTCATATCAAATCGACCCTAAATAGCATGTTTTATTTTATATTCAAATATTTTCCCTTCCTATAACAACTTTTCCCCAAGTGTACCACTCGAAATGACGCAAATCTAAATAATAATAATAATATCTTTTCCTCACAGCTGCTAATTTTATTTGAGGTGACACACAAGGCGGGAATTTCAAAATAGAGCAGACTATATGTGAGAAAATGAGAGATCTGGCGTGTACAAGTGTCTGTGTGTGTGTGTGGAAAATATGAGTGTGGCGAAAAGAAAAATATTGAGCACATTTCAATATTTTTGCCGTTGTCTTTGGTGCTATTTTTAAGCCAAAACACATATAGCAAAAACAACAAATGGCCCCAACACACACCCAAAATATTGTTTTGCCCAGCAGAGCAGTGCTCAAATTAGTTTAAGATACATTTCTCAATGTGACAGTAGTGAGTGAGTGTCCCAGGAAATTGGAAAAATAAATACTAAACGCGCGTTCTACCTAGCATATTTCCCAATTGTAATTTCTTGGCAACAGCTGTAAAATTGAACAGGAATATCATATATATCCACACAGATGGGCAGGCAAATTCGTTGATTCCAGTGCATAATTGAAAGACCTGAATTATACAAATTCTATATGTAGACATCCCATTTTATAGCAATAACGTGCTATATATATATATGAGTCTATATGTGTGTATATAGCGTTGACATTGAAGTGTTTGTTGCCGAAGGCTGGAAATTATATTTGTGAAATTATTTTTCGCTCTCGCTAGAAAAGTTTTACGAGTTGCCCAGTTTTTGTTTTGTGTTTATAATTAATTTTGAATATATTCATAAATAAAGAGAGTTGTGTGTTATACAAGCTTCATAAAAATAACATATAAAAGGCATTTAAAATGGCATTAAATGGAAGGAAATATATTAAGAGGAGTTTTTCAAAAGCAAAGACATCATGTAAATAGTTTGAAGGGTTTACTACAGCTTGTACTTAACAGAATATTTTTTTAACAAATTAAGAGGGATTTTAAATAGCTGTTTATAGACATTAAATTGAATATTCAACTAAAGCTCATTAAATAATGAAATAATTTATAATATAAATAAATAATTTAATAATTAATTTAAAAGCAATACATCAAATAAATAGTTTGAAGGGTTTACTATAGCTTGTACTTAACAGAATATTTTTTAAACTAATAAAAAGGGATTTTAAATAGCTGTTAATAGACATTAAATTTAATATTAAGCTACTGCTGATTAAATAATTAAATAATGAATATTAAAGAAGCTTTAGCATTCGTTGAAACTTTAACTACTTGAAATCCCTAGCACCGAATTAATTAAAATTTTTTCACTCAGGTTCGTGTCGCGTTTCCAATTACAGGAATTTCAGTAGCAAATCAATGAATGTCTGCTTCTAACAATTAAATTTCGCCTTAAATTTTTGGGCAAACATTAAAGTCAAAGAAGAAAGGCAAGGGTAAATGATGTACCGATAATAATATTGCTATGGATATTTTCATTGAAACTTAATTCTATATAAGTTTCTCCTCCTTTCATTTACCTAAAGCTCTCATTTGACAATAGAATTTACTATTACAGATTGAATGACTGCACAAAATTTCACATTTTCATAGAAACAAAGGTGTAAATTTCGGTAGAATTAAATATTTTAACAAGCAAGGAACTAGTAGCATAGAGAAAACTATAAAGGGATTTTATTTATTTTATTTGTAATTTAAACTAATATCAAATGTGTACTGATAAATACTAAAACTAAATAAATTGCTTATTCAAAACCGTAAACAATAAATGCAAATTAAGAACCCCTTTACTTAAACCAATTATAAGTGCGAAATAATTTTTTTTTGCAATGAAATTTCCAAAGGAAGTCATTACCCGGCTCTTGTACAAAACACACCCACAATCACTCTGCCATCGCTTTAGCCCTTTCAATTAACTTCTGTTCGAATTAAATTTCATTCTGCCATTTCGCATTTGCATTTCCAATTACAGAACGAACAACGACCGACAATTAACGATTAAAATTAAGTCCAACTGAAGTAGGGGAAAGTGCTTAGGATTCTTTTGCCGTCCACTTACCGCCAGCAAACAGAAAACAGCAAAGATCAAACAACGGCTCAGAACTGAGAACGATAAGCGGATGCAAGCAGTCTAGTAGAAAATTTTTTCAAAATATTTCTTATCAACAATATTTTTCGAAAAACTTTTGAAGACATCCGAAGGAGAAGAAGAGCTTTAGCTTAACAAAAGTCAGCCGAGGAGGAACCAAGCTAAACTCAAACAGCAAACGGAGCCCAAGGATTCCGCAGGAAGAAGCAGTCCAAGGAAGACACATACAAATACAAAAAAAAAAGTAGAAAAAAAAAACAACAAAATGGCACAACGGAAGCTGGTGCACAAGCAGTTCAACTCGCCCATGGGCCTCTATTCCCAGGAGAACGTGAAGGCCACGTTGAACCGCGAGCTGAAGGCCTTCGGCGCCGAGGGGTGAGTACTCGTAATAAAAAAAAACCCCAGCAAAAAAAAAATAGAAAAGAATTAATAAAAAAAGCTAGCGGGAAAAGAAAACGCTCTCCGCCGAAGCGAAATGATTATCATACATTTAAATGCATAATTTCATAAAATAGATGAAAGCGGCCAGCGGAGGAAGGGAGGGCGGTAGGGAGAGTGGTTTCCCGGCTGGCGGTTTGCCTTCCGCTTAGTCAACGCAATTTGTATTACATGGCCAGCCAGTAGTAACCCTGGGGGTGTTATAATTTTATAATAATCTTTCTTATAAATTAGCTTTTCCACACAAAAAGCCAAATACTGCTAATTAGTCGACTTGACCAGAGCGCAGGACTTGACAACAAGTGAGTTAAGTTTTCTTCAGGGTCATGAGTGAGGAGAGTAGGAAGATGGGTCTAAATAAGAAAGTTTACTATGATAAGTTAGTTAAAATAGAGCTTAAACTTAAATTAATATAAATAAATAGTTTACAATACTCTTTTCTTAAGTATTCATCTTTACTCTACTTTTAGGGAATTAATTGCTTTGTAAAGGTTTTTATTCTTAATTTCTGAATTAGTAAAACCTTTAAGAACTCTTATATTTAAGAGCTTTAAATTCATCATATATTTATCATATATTTAAATTAGAAAAGGGTAACAAAGGCGAACTTTATTCAGGGAAAACTCTTTTTCGATAACTCGTTTTATTAAATCTCTGGCCCTATTTTACCTACTAATTCTAAAATACACACTTTTAATTAGGTATAAATAAATAAAATACATAAAAATATTACTTAATATTAAATTTCCTCCTTAAAAGTTGTGGAAATATTTATTAATAATATTTTTGTTTGTAAATTATATCCCCACCAAAAGCCACCGACGTTTGCTTTTATTCTGCTTTGACAGATACCAAAGCTAGTGCCACAAAACAGGTGCACAAAACACATTAATTAGTGAGGATTACAGAGGGGGGTAGACCCCCTTTCTTTTTGTGCAGTGCAGCGCAACGTTGACAGAGGCTGCGGCGGCGACTGCGACTGCAACTGGCGCTGCAATGCTGCCAATTTGTTGCTTTTGTCGCAGACACAGACAGAGGCACTGAAATAAAAACAAAAACAAGCTCTACAATTAAATGCTTTGACGTTTAATTGTAATTACCAAAAAGCTTTATAAGCAGCGCCGGCGGACGACGACGCACGTATCCGAAAGATGCTTTAGACTTGAATTTATTTGTAGCTGTTGCTGCTGCTGACGCTGCTGGCTGTTGCGTTGTCGCCGCAACAACATTATCTCAGCCATTGTTGTTTGCAATTGTTGTTTAAATAAAAACCGGCCACCGCACACACCTCGCCACTCACCTTGCCACTCGATCGGCGACATCAACTATATAGTAGATAGATTCAGATAGAGCCATCTCTGCTCTGGTGAGCAAAAACTTTAAGTGGCTTTTAGTTATTCGGTGACTATGCGTGCGACAAAACGTGTGCAACAGCAGACTCTTCAAATTTAATTACAAAAAGCGGCAAAAGCTGAGCACTGAAAAACGAGAAACCAAAACTGACAACTGAAAACTGAAAACTGAAAACCCAAAAACTTTCAAACGCATTTTCGCGCGCGCCTTTGCGTCTCGTGGGTGTGTGTGTGTAACGTGTTTTCCCGTATTAGGGTGCAAGTTTTCCCCGAAAAACAGCAGCTGAGCCAAGGCTTCGCCCAACTAACTTCAAACTTCCATACAAAATGTACGTGAAAGATGCTTTTTATATAACGCCACTCAAGCGTGCAACAGAAATAAGCAAAAAGCTTAAAAATGCAAACAAAAAAAAGCAAACTTATTATGTTTATATACAGCTTTTGATATTAATATCGATGGTCATCCAGTTTTCAATTAATATATAGTGTGGTGATGAACTGTTTTGGGTGGATTTAAGCCTATCAAAATGATTTAAAATGCCAATCAGTAATACTTTTAATAATAAATTTGTATTTTCTGTTAAAATCTTTATTATAGAATTATTAAAAATATTAAAAATAGTAAAATTATGGGAAATAACCCTGATCAGGTCAAACAATTGTATCTAGAATATCAAAAGAACTGTTTAGATGACAAACTTCTAAAATTCCACCTAAAAATATCTAAAAGTACTTGCTTTTATTTCTATTAAATTTCAAATTAATTCAATTATTTAATTAAAATTTTGGAAATTTAAGAAATCTTTTTTTCGAACCATTTTTGGGTACTTCAATCTGTAGAACTTTTCCTAACTTTGAAGCTATAACCCCATATTATGCTAAAAACACTGTTATCTTATCATTTAAGTCAATTTTCTCCCCCTTTTTTTGGGTGTAAGAGCAAGTGAAACACGAAATTTAAAATAAATTAAAACGTCAGCGGGTCGGATGAGTCAGTGCGCTTAATTTAATGCAACAGAAACAGAAACACAATTGGTGGCAACAACTAAAACAATGTCAACAAACAAGCGGCAGGCGTCTAGCCAAAATGTGTGATGCATCTCTTGACTTTCTGCCCATCCCATGACTCACAAGGAAATCGCCGATTAACCACTAATAACCCCTTGAAAAATAATTAGAAAATTGCCCCAATGAATTGATCAAAATCCCATTCAGCCATTAAGTGCTTATTTCGGAAAATATTTGGCGAGCCTCAGTCATCAGAATTCAACGAATTGAATTTCTATTTATTTTCTGCCAAATATTTGCCTGAGGCAAATGAGAGATTGTCAGGATGTTTGCGATTAGTCGAAATTAATCAACTAATTAAAGTTGATGCTTAGTCAGAGGGGGTCAGTGTCACACCCAATGGCTTCTATTTAGTTCAGATTGCTTTGCCTTTCGTTTAGCATACGTATTAAAGTGGCGTGTTTATCTCCGGACTTCGTTCTTAAAGGTCTTATCTCACAGTTTGTCACAAGCTGGCACATTCTCTTGTCTTAAATATTTCTGTTTGTTATCTCTGAAAGCCAAAGCAGAGCAGGCATTTCAGGCGGATTAAGGCGAGCAAAACATTTCAAGCAAATTATAATTAAAGTTGATAACCCTCCCGCATGCAACACTCCTTTGGCAGCTTCAAGCAAAATCGCCATGCACATTTTCCTTAGGCGAATTTTCCACCCAACTTGCTGCGCTTCAAATCAAAATCAAATTTCGTTTCTCCTGGAAACGAACTCTCAAAAATGTCTAATAATGTGCAAATATTTGTTTTTATACAAAATAATTGGAGTGAGGTGGTAAGGAATGCTAGAAATATAGATATTTTCAACTTAAAATTGGTTTGTTGTTTTATTTTTAATTTAAAAAAACCTTTGGAAAGCAGATACATTTTTCAATTTCAATTTTCAATAATAATTTCAAAATATTTTTGAAACTTTCTTTAGAAAATTCTTTCAATAAATGTTTTAAGTCCCTTCTCAATCGTTGATATATAACCATATTTATTTTATAAGCAAAAGTATAAAAAATATATAATATAGAAGGTTATCCTAGGCGCTTTGTGGGCTTTTGGCGCAATGGGCATTAATTTCCTCCCTGGAGCAGGGCTTCAGGCAGCATTCTTTGGCCACATACCGGGATAAGCGCCGGGTGGCCATCAGCGAGTTCATCCGGGGATGATGGGGCCTGATGACCGCTCCAGCCGCATCATCAGTGTCCACCATGCTGTCCACATAGTCGAAAAGATTCACTGCAAAAGAGGTAAAGGGGGGTCACATGTAAATTCATGACTGTTGAATGTGAAAATCTAAAACCCCCAAACCAGCAATGATTTTGAAATAATGACCATAGAATACACGGAATGCAGCTCAAAAAAAGCATTGCATACTTTTGGCGGTAGCCATAGAAATCGATGGTAGTTTAAAATATAACATAAATGAATATTTTTTTTGTGATAAACTAAAGTAAGTTCTTAAGAGTTAATTGGTTACAAAGTAATTACTCACAATCCCCTCGCTTGCCATCGAAATGTCCATTGAACTGATTGTTGCACATCTTCGACATTAGCTCCATTAGTCCATCGCCACACTGATTGTACATAACTGACCCGCTGGCCTCCGTCTCCGAGCGCCCCAAGAAAGGGATCAGCAGCAGGATCAAGGCAAGCATGAAGCGCGACATCGCGGTTGGTGAATGCTTTCTGCCAAGACGCTGGGTAGGATGTGATGCACTATCTGCTGCTCACTTCTGTTTTTATACCAAACAACGCAGCAGCAGTGACTTGTCCTAAGAGATTAGTGCTTTTGGGGTCGATGGGTGTCCTTTCAATGCCAGTACATCGAGTGACGCTCGGGCTAATTTATGCAATTAACGTCCTTAGCATGCAACAGGTTGCCATCTAAAAATAGTAAAAGTAAAACACAATTGTTTGTTGATCTTTTTATTCAGAAAATGTGAAAAAGGGGCATGAACTCTGTGCTGAAAATATAATTTTATATGGCGTAAATACTTTGTTTATTTATGTTTATAAAACCAGGAGGTAAACTTAGCATGTTACATATTATAATATCTAAGATATCATTAATATATTTGTGCCTGTAGTTAAGAATTAAAAACTTTAGGAATATCGACAACAATTTTAAGATCCTGTCTATACACTTGTCAGGGTATTGCGATTTCAGTCTTTAACGTTGATTACTTTAAAATAATTATACCTATATCGTTCAATTTCCAAGAATCCTCTTATTTGAAGTCTTTTTTTGGAGGCATGTTTATGGCCAGAAAGCAAATGATTGGGAGAACAACACATTCATATTTATTCGAATTTGCAATTAAAATCTGAATTATATAAACTATAGGTATATAATTATATTAATAATAAAATATTGGAAAAAATGTATTTGTTTAAAATTTGTAAAATAATTTGATGCATCATTAAGAGTAACCAAAATTCACCAAATTTGTCCACTGCAAGCGTATTCCAAAAGATACATTCTTTTCTTGTTATATATTCTTTGATTCCTTGAGTATTTGAAATGTATTTCTAAAATATATTCATAAGAATATAATTCAAAACAATTATTGCATTGATCATTTTTCAATTCAAAATAAACTTTGTCAAACATAAATGTAAATATCATATTTATAATAAATATTCATATAGTGTACAACTTTAAATATAAATATGATGTTTATTACAAATATTTGTATAATATTCTGAAACAAATAATAAGTTTTTGCAAGAACGGAAAAATATTCATACATAGCTTACATAGCTCAGTGGCCACAAGCGTGGTCATTTGAAATAAACAAAATATCTATGTAACAAAATTATAATTAAACGAAATAATAAACATCTGTTCTTCATTTTTTCCCAAATAGTTTAGTGTCATGATCTCGTTTTTTTTGGTGTGAGTTGAAACACTTTTATTAATTTTTAAATGCAGCACATTTGAGCAATAGTATACAATACTGTGTAGTATATATATGTACACGTAATATAAATGCCATAAGCTGGTATATTTTGTAGTAAAAACACATGTTTTAGTGGCAATAGGCCATAATTTCGCTGAAAGAGCACTTCTTGGCGCAGCACTCGTCGGCAATTAGCCGGGAGAGACGGCGGGTGGCCATCAGGGAGCTTAGTCGGGGATGATGGGGTTTGATCACAGCCACCTCTTCGTTCCTAGAATCCACCATGTTGTCCACATAATCGAACAGATTCAGATCAGTCACTGCCATAGAAGAAATTAAATATAATAAATATAATTGTTAACTATTTGTTACTCACTGGAGGAGGCGCGCTTGTGACTAAAGTGCGTATTAAATCCATTGATGCACAAGTCAATCATTAAGTTGGACAGTCCCTCGCCGCACTTGTTGAACATTATACTCTCGCTGCTGTACACCGCATCCAGGTGGCCCAGGATCGGGAGGAGCAGCACTAGCAGGTGGATCAAGGAGCGGGACATGCTTTCTGGCAAGATGCTAGTTGGGTTGTGATGCACTGGCGGCCACCGGCAGGCACTTTTATACCCGCCAACCCAGCGGCAGCTTGTCGGAACGGATTAGTCCTTTTGGGGTCAGAGTGCTTTTCAATGCCAGGACATCGCAGGATGCTAGAATTAATTTATGCCCCCAGTATTGCGTATTGCGAGCTGAGAAGCTTGCCTTATTTTTACGTCGCATCTTAAATTATCACAAAGACTGATTTTGTTTGCAAACAAGTCTTAGCCATCAGCTGTAAATATTGTAAATAGTAAACAATGGAGAGACCTGGAAAATTTTTGAGTATTTGAGGTGCCTTTCTTTAGGTTTTATTTCCACAATAACAAGAATTAAAAACAATAAGGAACCGTTTTTAAAACCAATTAGAAAATAATATTTTTCAATTTAATATTGAAATATTTAAGAAAGAGTTCTTGATAAAAACATATATATTTATTTTTATTTAACGTTATCATCTTAAAAATATATATTTAATAGGAAACCTTCATTTAAGCAAATTAAAAAAACCAAAATCAAAATAGTTTCCAAAATCCACCTGTTTTTCAAGCAGTGTAAGCAGTTCTAAATGCGCACTGCTTTCATAATATCGGCAAGGCAGGGTATCAAGCAGCTTTAACCGCAAAATTCAAATTGTATTTAAATTTTTCAAATCTTTTTCATTCATTTATTAATTATACTCCCATTTTTGATACTTTTTCAGGATTGAAGTCGACGAAAACATCACAAAACCCCTGAACTTGGCCAACTCGGCCGTTCTGCGCGCCGTCGAGGAGGAAGAACAACAAGCCAAATGCGGTAAGATTTAAATATTATTTCAGCTTTTCGAGGCAATGTTTTGTGTGCGTGCATATTTTATGTTTCACACAAAACCTGAAAAAACAATGTAGAACATTCAACAAAAAACAAACAGAGCCACTTTGCGTCCCAGTTTCCGTTCTTGTCCAGAAATCCGAGTGTGTTATTTTGCAGATGATTTTTTATATAAAACAAATGGCTTTTGTTGGTCCACACAAAAGATTTCTATCCCGCCGTAAGACAGAGCCGCCAGCGGCAGCGGGGCGAGGGGGATGCTGCCGCACTGCATCATGCCCTGCACCAGCAACTGTTGAACCAAATCAAGACGGACTTCCTCAGCCACCAGCAGGACATCACCATCGATCGGGACACGGTGCTGAAGATCAATCGTTTGGCCACCAAGCGGCACCTCCTCAAGCGCGATCATAGCTGGCCACCGACGGAGCAGGATGTGGTCTCTAATCCCGACCAGAATCACATCACCTCTTCGTCCGCCTATCCCTCGCACAGTATTGAGGCTCTGAGGGAGAAGTTCCAGAATCCCACGCATATTATAGAACCCACCGCCAGGCAGGTGAGGGAGCAGCGGCAAAGGGAGGGGCGTTCCAAGGAGCGATCCAAGACGCCTCAAATTGCATCTGGTGGAGATCGGGAGCTGTCCGAGATTTTTCCTCCTTCCACTCCCGTGTCCAAAGGCTTTTCAGCTCCGGAGACCAAGGCAGCGGATGTAGACTTGGGTCTAGTGGCTCCGCGATGTGAATACTACGAACAGCTGGCCCACAAGCGACCCACAACTCCCGTTCTGCCCTTGCCAGCGACGCCCTACCGGCCCCGGCCCAAGCGGCAGGCCTACTCCCTGGACCGTGGGCGATCCCGCAAGCGGGCAGTGGGCACTGCTCCTGAGCTGCCACCTCCAAAGCCAAGGAATGCCAAGCCAAAGGTGCAGCGTCGTTGCATCAAGCTGGCCACCGAGGTGAAGATCTCCTATGGCCACGAGGGTGATAGCGAGGAGGAGGCGGCTATCACCGCCGGACACGAGGTGGACTTGGAGGCCGTGCCACTGCCACCGATCCCAGCTGGCGCAGATCTCACTCAGGCGAAGACAGCGGGTCGAGCGGTAATTGACAACCTGGCAATTAAGCAGCAGCAGCAGATGGCTCTGGCAATAGCCACCAACGGGGCCATCTCGCGTCCCAGTGCCGGCCCAGAGCTGACCACTCGCATTGTGCCCGTTCGGGTGGAAACGTCTCGCGATCCGGCTCCCAAGTGTCCAAGTGCCCAGCAGATCTACGACGAGGCCTGCTCGTATCTGCAGGATCACCAGGAGATGGAGGAGCGCCAGCCGTCGCCAGCGCCCACCTATGTGAGTGCCACCAGTGGAATCAAGCTGCTCCAGCGTCAGCCCAGCACTTCAACTTCAACTCCTTCCCCTTCAACTTACACCCCACCTCCGCCGCCACCGCCGCCACCAGTGATGCGTACCAAATCCGTCCCAGAAGCGGAGCTCAAGGTTAAGCAGTCGCGCCGACAGGGTGGCATCTTAAGACTGGAAACGGAAACGGAGAAGCAGCACGAGGCCCATGTGGAGATTGCCCAGTTGGAGGCCAAGTATGCCCACATTCAGCAGTCCATAGCGGAGCATCTGCTCCAGATCGACGCCTACATGGAGAATGCCAAGCAGGCGCTGCAGAGGAGCGTTCAAACCACACCCGTACCCCCAGCTACTCCTCCACCACCCACTCCGCCGCCTCCTCCCGCACCAGCTCAACCCCTGAGACCCATTAGCTCGGGGAGTAATGATTCCTGGGACATCTTCGCCAACCGACAGTCGCCCATTTTGGCTGTGGAAAGTCCTCTGCAGGCCATTCTCCGCCAAATATACACCCGAGCAGCTGGACTACCTGCTAGTCTGCCCAAGGAAGCCAAGGAGGAAGCAGAGGAAGAGGAGGAGTCCCTCACCGAGAACGTACCCATTGTGGAACGGGCTCTGGAGGATCTGCACAAGATTGCAGTGGCTTTGGAGCGAAAGGAGGAACCTAAGGAGGAGCAGGAGCACATGCACGTAGAACTCCGGACAACGCCAGCTGCCGTTGAAGCCCAACACGTAATCATCGAGGACGAGGACACGGAATATCGACACGTATCCGATGTAATTGCCAACTATGAACAGTTGGCCAAAAAGGAGTTCGAAGAGTGGCAGGAGGAGCAGGTGGCCAAAAAGGAGAAGGACGCTCGAGAGGTGACACCCAAGACGGAGCTAAGGAAAGCCATTGAGGAGCAGCTGGCCAAAAAGGGTTTAAGAGAAGGTACCAAGGCAGTACAAGGAGAACTAACTAAAAAGGAACTGCTGCCAAAGCTGGTGAAAAAGGAAGGCAAAGAGGAAGCACCTGCCAAAAGTGAGTTCGGAGATGGCAAAGAGGCTGAAGAAGGAAAACTCGAACTAACATCCATAACAGAGCTAGGTGAAAGTAAAGAGGACTTAGACAAAAGTAAATCCAACCAAGATCTATCTAAAGATACGGATCAGGAGCCCCCATCCTGTGCCCATGAAGCCTTCTCCTCCATCTACTGCCCCTGCTGCGATGAGATGCGCTGTTCACCCAACAATTGGGCCAAACTCAACAAGGCGGATCAATGGCGCATTGCCAATCTGCACAACGAACCTCTGGAGAACTACAAGGCCACCTATGAGATCCGCAGTCCCTACATCTCCAGACAAATCTCCTGGGAGGACGCCCAGTCGACTGCAGAGAAGACCTCAGCCCCCGCCGAAAAGCTGCAGCGCCAGCGTAGTTTTGTGGAGATAGTAACCACTCCAGCTCCGGACTCTCCGCCGCCATCGCCACCGCCACCACCTCCTCCGCCGCCGTTGCCGCTGCTGCCAAAAGCCAGCCTGCGAGATAAGGAAATCACCTGGGAGAGAAGTCGTTCGCCCAGTCCGTTGCCCTCGCGCAAGTATCCCGCTCCCCTCATAGAAGCACCACAGCGAGCCAGCTCACCCTTCGGCCTGAATCCTGTGCCGGGTAAAACTTCCCCATCGCCGGTGAATCTCACACCGAAATTCACCCATGTGCCGCAGCTGGATGGCCACAACATTGGACTACTGGTGAAGACCGCCACGGAGCCACTGCAGCAGAGTATGTCGGCATCCTCCTCTATGCTAGCAGCCACTCCGCCGGCCACCCCGCGTCTAACAGCCCAGCCTTCACCCTTCGAGTTCCCAAGTCAGGACTCGGCGGCCGAGCAGCACAAGTTCCGATCGCTGGCTTCCTTCGACGAGGTGCAGCGGGATTTCAACGTGAATCGTTCATTCGACAATGTATCGCCACGTCCCTATCTGGGCATTGAAGGTTCGTGGGATTTCCCGCTGAAAGATTTCCTATGTTTCCCTGTGTTTCTTTATCTGAAAATTTACCCAAATGTTGTCTCTACTAAATGTGAGTCTGTGGGTGTTGTTGAATCAGAATCACTTGGCTAAGGACTTGAATTTTTGAGTCAGGGATCTCCTCCAAAAGATTCTTACCCCGCAAAGTTTGCAAAAAATTTTAACCAAAATTTTCGTTTTTGTTTTCCTGCTTAGCAGACGTTGTTATGGAAGATATATGTATGTGTTTATATACACTTTCCATTCCCTGCTCATTCATCTTCTTCGTTTTATTGGTAGATCACAAGTTTCTATTTTAAAATTATATTGCTCACTTTTAGAGCAGTCTTATGTCACACAGACTGTTCAATATATAAAGATTTGCAGACCAGACTTTTGAGGATTTAGAACCCAAAACAAAAATAATAAGAACAATTCTTACTTATAACCAATTTATGAAGGCTTTAAAAACCACTTTAGATACTTTGTAAAATTATTAGAATTCCCTTAAACTGAAAAACAAGCTCTTTTCTGGTTTATATATTTATGCAAAGATCAATATCGGCTAGGCATGTGCCAAATGTATGACTGGCCCCAAAAATAAAAACCCAAAATGTCTTTTGTACTATTTATCTGTGACGTTTGGCGGCCCTCAAAGCGAATTTGTTGCGTGGCTAACGAGCAGGCCAGAGTAGCGTGTACCTATTATACCAGATAATTGTACGGCTATGAGTTACAATTTTGCTAATAATTTTAATGAGCCAACTTTTGTCGTACACCTGTGTGAATACGTTTAAAAACAGATTTGTTTTAGTTCGCCTGAAGATGACAGCCGTTTAAATTTAGCCACCACCACCCCTTGAGTCACGTACTAAATCCGCCAGAGCCACAAGATGGATGATAGATAGTTAGTTCTTGGTGTGATCCCACGAGGAGGCGATTGGATCCACAAGACAAATGGGAGGCGGGGGCCAGGCCACGCCAGGAAGGCCAGTCAGACAGCCAGAACAATAAAGACCATCGCTATATAGATCTGGGCAAAGATCCGCAAATATGCGAAACCTATATCTATATATATATATAGATGGCTGAGGTGGCAAACACCTTGAGATCGGCTGCTGCCGCGAGTGAGCGAGTGGGCACGATCGGTGGGTTGATGGTATTTCAAGGTGCGGCCCACAAATCAAGAAAATCGAAGGTGTAAACAATGCGGAAAAGTGGGCCAGGATCCCGCTCTCGGGACGATGATGATGATGAAGGCCCAAAGACCAAGATCAACCTCGTTAGCGGATGGACCCTCGGTAGTCTCCGACTTTTCCTCCTCGCACTTTTTCCTCCACTCTCCCACTCTCTGTGCTTCTTTTTTGAGATCTCAAAGATCTCAAAGATCTCTTAGCTCATCGACGAAGATCGACGAAATCGCTCGCCCGCCCGCCGAGTGTGTGGGTTGTATGTATTTTTTCTGTATCTCGGCCATCTCGAACCCGAATAATTTCACTTAGTAGCATACATCGAAGGCAAACATATCGCAGCGCGAACGATCAACGAATTAGCAAATAGAAAATAGAAATAGAAATTCAAATTGGGCAAAAACGAACGCAAATCAAATCGAATCAAATCAAATCGAATCAACAAATAAAAAATCATTACGCCGCGTTACCGAAAAGCCGAAAACAATTTTGAATTCCCCAATTTTCAACGATTATCGATCCATACAAAACCCCCCCGAAAGATCAACGAAACGCGCGCCGATTTGCAAAAAAGAAATCATAATACCGTGGTGTTCCCCGAGAGTCTCCTATCACGAATCTCGAATCTCAGAAATCAATTGATTGCACCTTGAGGATTATATAACGCTCTCGACTTTCCCAATTTCTGCGTTGCGTTGCGAGCAAGTCAAAAAATAGCCGCAAAATAAAGAAAAATAGCAACATATACATCGCGTTTATATACGTGTATTTGTTATTTTTGATATCTATACGAGAATATTTTTATTCTTACGCAAAGCCCCAATCGGGACAGCGAGAGATATAGCGATATATAACCATGGTCGCACAGTGGAAGATCATCAACGAGAACTACAAGAATCTGGAGGGTAAAGACCACACTAAAAGCGTATCCCATTTAACCACTAGCTGTTGTTGGTGTTGTTGTTGGTGATGTTGGTGTTGGTGATGTTGCCAATGCAGCGGACGAGGCAACATGTTGCCAAAGTGTGCTGATTGGGAGCAACCAACCCATCGTCATCATGAGTAATGTCAAATTCTTGGCTTTCGACTTGTTCGCACCATCTAATTTTAGACATATGATTTGCAGAAACTGGCCACTGTGTGGTGGCTATAATTTTAATTGGCTTAAATCATTTTCAAATTGTTTGCACTAGCTGTGTCCAAGGTTGCCCCGTGACGCCCACATTTTGGCCGCATTTTGTTGAATGTTGAATATTGTTGTTGCACGGCAGCTGCAGTTTGCAGTTGTTCAAGAATTCCGAGTATTTATCGTTACCTTTTGTGTGGCTCATTTCTTTGTAAACAGGCTACAAGCGCGTGGCCTGGCCCCCGGCCTCTGAGGAGCGGATCATCCGGGAGTTCACCCCCCAGCCGCAGACACAGAGCCCGGCCCCAGGCTCCGGCGGTTACTATCCCCAGGCCAGTGCCGCCTCCGCGCCGCAGCCAGCTGCTGCCCCAGCTCAGGTAATTAAACCTTTTCGACACCGCAAATTTTCCACCAATGAACTGTATATAGTAAATAGCAAATAGTATATAGTAAATACTGTATATATATATAGTAGAGTTGTGTGTCGTCCCCCGGTGATGTGTAAATATAATTGTGTCCGAAATTTGCGTCTCAATCGGTGAGGCGTGCATCTGTACATAGCAATAGCATTCCAGCCACGAAAGCCACATCCAAACACCATCCCCCTAACCACACCGCACTGACAACTTGCAGGGTCCCATTTATAACAACGTCCAGCCCCGCCCCGCCACCACGAACAACTACTATCCGCCGCAGAATGCCCACGTTCCCGATAGCTATCCCAGCCAGGAGCAACCGCATCATCAGCCCGTGCAGTATACCCAGGCCCAGTTCAATCGGCAGCGCTCGAGGGAGCCCGTAGCCGCACCCGTATCGGTGCCGGTGCAGGCTCCAGCTCCAGCTCCTGCCTCCGATTCGAATGGCTATGGCAACTATCCACAGGCCAGCTATCCGCAGGAGCCGGCGCTCCAGGCGGCTAACAACGTGGGCGGCGGCTGGAAGCATATTGGTGCTCCGCAGGCCAAGTCGCACAGTGATTATAACATCGGAGGAGCTGCCCCAACGGGAGGAGCTTATCCCCCGTTCCAGCAGCAGCAGCAGCACCAGCCGAGCTATCAGCAGGTACCGTCTTGGCCGGAATGGATACGCTCTTGAACTTGGCTTTTGGCAACGCGATAAGTGGCTAGATATTGCACGGCCCATCTCTGTCTCCAGTTGAACTTCTTTTCCCTCTTCCTTTTACTTTAGACACTTACTAACCTTCTTTCCCTTTGCTTTAACTAAATTTCTACTACGTTAGGCACAAACTTGGATCCTACACTCTTTTCTTGTACATTTACTAACGATTCAGAGTTAGAAATTCATTAACCACATTTAATACTTTATTTTAAATTATATATAGAGGATTTTCTTAAAGGTTTTGATTTAGTTTCGGATTGATTTTGATCAGAAAGTAATTACTTATATGTTTTAAAATTACATTTGAATAAGTTTTGACAACTAAGACGATTTTTAAGTTATTTGGAATTTCAAATAAAATTATTTATAATTATTTAAGTCCCTTAAAAAGAAACGTGATCTTTAAAAATATATTGAAACTTCTTTGGTAAATATTTTTATATTACGAAACAGGCAAATTAAGCATACAAAAAATAAAAGAAAATTTAAAGAAGATAGTTTTTAATATGGTAATTACTTAATATCCATTATATTTGTATTACTCAAAGTATTATTTTATAGATAAAATCATTTTTAGTCGTTCATCTACTTGATATTCAAGTAATATTAGTATCTCTTTGTATATCTTTTGAGATAGTATTATTAGTATCTGTATACTAACTAACCTAATGCACGCATAGAGCTTTACTAAACCCTGTTTATTTATGCATAGAACTTACTTAACCCATTGGCTTAACCCACTGCTTTCGCTTCTCTCTCTTGCCACTTTCAGCTGTAAACTGCGCCAAAAAAAAACGAACTTATCCAAACACTAATCAACACTTAAATCGAAACTAAACCACCCACCTCTAACTAAGGTCTTCTGTCTATCTATTCTCGATTTCCAACATACTCTCTATCTCTCCGTCTACATCCAATGTGTATGCACCTCCCCAACGCACCATAAATCTATGTACTCAAACCATAACCTGTGATCGAAAACCATGACACCACCATGCACTCGCACCACCCGAAACACCTGAACCTCCGATCGAGCAGCAGCAGCAGCAGTACGGTGCTCCGTCTTACGATGGCTACCAGCAACAGCCACCGCAGCAGCAGCAACAGCCTGCTCCCCAGTGGCAGCAGCAGCAACCTGCTCCACAGTGGCAGCAGCCTCAGTCGCAGGCTCAGCCTCAGACTCAGGCTCCCTACCAGCAGCAGCAGCAGCCACAGTGGAACCAGCAACAGCAGCCATCGTACCAGACCTCACCGTACCAACAGCAGCAACAGCAGCCATCCTTTTACCCACAGCAAAACGGTGGCTCGACCTATGCTCAACCCCCGTACAATTCTTATTCGCAGCCACAGCAGCAGCTTGGCCAGCTGTCCTACTCGCAGGATCAGACCGATCAGCAGCAGCAGCAGCAGTCGGGTGCCTACCGCGGCGCCAGTCCTGGAATCATCACCCTCCGCAAGGAGGCACCCGTTAGCCAGCAGCCAGCGCCAGTTTATACTTCGCAGCCTGCCGCCGTCAGCTATCAGGGTGAGTTGGGTTGAAAAGTTAAATAAAATTTAATTTAATTTACTAATTTTCCTATTTTCTGAATCTATTACCAGGAGGCAGCAAATTGCGCGGAGATTTGAAATGGCCACCACCGGAATACAAGGAGGCTGCGGCTCGCGAGAACGAGGAGCGTCGCCAGTTGGCGTTGGGCCCCGTCTGCCGTCCCAGGAGAGTTAACCGGGTAGGATTAGATAAGCTCCTCCATAAAAAGTGTTCTTAGTATAAATGATATTCCTTCCCCCAGGACTACACCACCTTCTTCGCCAAGCATCAGCTGAACAATGGCTATCCCAGCTACAAGGTGCCACCTGGCACCCAGCACATGTGGGCCTAAGATGGGCGGCAAGTTGGAGGAAACACAATATATATAACAGCAAATAATTCAATGGAACCCACTTCATCATAATAATACTGAAAACGATCATGTATATGTTACTAAAACGAATCACTAACGAACCAATTTATATATATATATTTAGGATATATGCAATTGTTATACTAATCCTAAAAGAACCACTAACGACGCCATATATATACATATATTACGAAACGAACCCATGTTAGGTGAATGCAATACTACAAAAATCAGGGGTGATGCCATCCAATGAGTCATCTTTCGCATTTGTCATCATCCGAAGCGGTGAGGGATTCCAGATCTATTGAACTGAGCCCTCTTCCATTTCGCAGCGATGACAATGCAGGCGGTGACCCACCGCAAACGATATTCTCTATGTACCCATACTATATACACATATTTGGAGCATGTGCATATAGTATGGCTAAGATAGCAGAGCGGAAAGAAAGCAGAAACCCCATATAGACTAGATTCTAAGATGATTGTTAAACTGTTGAACTAGCAAATGAAATGGATACGACGATGCGACCCAAGACGGAAACTGATAATGAGATTGAACCTTGTTCTAGACTTAAGCCGCACTACTAATCTAATCTATTTATTATCAGCAGATCCTGGCGAGGCGACTGTTAGCTCAAGGTCGGAGGGAGGCGGAAGTCGTCCCAAGATTATTTGTAAATTGTAAAACGATCGACCTTTGGAGCTGCCCGCCCAGGAATCTCAATGTTTTTACTGTTTGAGTTTGCATGCTTTTTGCTTATATCTATTCTATATGCACATATATATATGTTCACGTATATATATACTACAACGATATTGTTAAAACGAGCAAATTATAAAAAACCTGTCAATGACCCCGTAATTAAGTTAGTTATACAAGAGATCTTACCGAGATCTGTGAGTTCGAATTGCCAATCACAACCAAGGATAGAAAAATCAAAGGGCCCACCCCCAAAGTGTTCCCCCTGCAGCCCCTCAAGGTCGGCTTCTCAGTCCGCCAGCTACGCTGGCTTGCCAGTGCCCCCCTAGTACGAGTGCCCTCCCTTCAAGATCCACGGACGATGCACTTGGGGCCAGAGCAAGCCACCACTGGCAATAATATGAGGATGCCTTTGCCTGCTGTACGCGAAGCCGCGGACTTAGTGCCTGCCTTGGAGGCTGGATGAGGGAAAGAGTGGCCGGCGGCCACAAAACTCTCAGACTTTACCAAACTACTACGACCAGCAAAAGAAACAACCCCCTAACTTACACACTACGATGTATAACTAATATGAAAAGAGGAATCTAAATAAACGGCAAGTTTTGAATACTCGCGACGAGAAGAACTACGCCCGAGACGACTTTTCAATGGGGTTGGGTTCGCTTTATTGAAACGTTCGCATTCGATGGCTAAAACTTAATAGTAATCATAGTATCATTATATCGTATTAATAAATAACTAAGGGTAAGGCCAAAAATGAAGCTCCCTCCTTGTGGCACTTACGCATCCATCCATCCATTCATTCACTTTGAAATTAAATGCAAACGGAAGGGAGACTTGGACTAAAATAGGCGCGTGTGTATCCATATATAAAACACTTGGTTAACTACATTTTGCAACAGTCAGCTACGGCCGAGACGCATACGGTTATGTATATTTGATGTCGTACAATAGATCCTCCGCCCACCGTCCACGTAAAACAATTTGCAACAAGTAATTTCATGCGTTCACTACTCGACGATGAGCAACTCCTTTGCGACGGTTTGATTTTGTGTGTTAGTTCTGGCTAAATTCAATAAATCACGAGTACTCCTTCACTCTGTGCACTTGATATCGTTTCGGAAGAGCTGCCCTCGCAAACATTGGTGAGTGATTGATTGATGGGTCACGTGGGTAACGTGGTGCTGCTCCTAGTTAATCGACGGCTCCAGATCCATGTTCAGACTGGCACTGGCTGACGGGGAGGTGGCAGGTGATTTTTTCGCCAAACTGCTCGTAAAGTGCCCCGAGGTGGAGGCCGAGCCCGAGGGCCGACTATCCGAAGTTCTGGCGTCATCGTCATCATCCTCGTCGTCGTCCTCCTCCTGGATCAGCTTCCGGGCGAGTGTGACGGCCTCGAACTCGCGATAGTGGGCCTTGCGACGCTGCTCGAATTCGATTCGCCGTTCTGCAATTCAAGTGTTTTGTATCTGGGTAATCAGTGGAATCTAAGTGGCACTTACGTCGCTCCTCCTCGCTCAGTGGCTGATCGTCGCCCGAGGAGCCGTCGTCTTCAATGCTCTCCGCAGACGGTGGTATATTGGCCGCGATCCGAAGTCTATAAATAGTTGTATAATTTAGAAGTCTGTCTATTGTATTGGCACAAGGCTGTCATAACTCATAGAACATTGTTAATTACTTAAGTAATTCAAGCCAAAAATATTACGCATTAATTGGAGATAATAATCGTACTTAAATTTAACATGCTTCATATCTGCAGTTAACTTTGAATTTTAAATCCTTATTTGGAATATGCTAGGTGGCAATCATTTTCTGAAAGCCCTCTCTTGGGTAACTCAGCCCTATTAACCCTTCTTTTCGAGCTATGACAACCTGTTTGCGGGACTCCACTCTTACTTCTCCACGAGTAGCTCCGTGTCCAGCTCATCCCTGTTGTCATTGTAGGCCTCCGTGTAGTTGTATGGCGTTTTAGGCTCATCGATCTTCATGTGTCCATAGTCCTTGTCGGCCGGATGGAACGTCTGCAGCACGTTTAGCTCATCAAACTTGGCACTTTTGCGAAAACTTTCAGTCGCAGAAAGAAATGTGTGTAATTTAAGGTGGCTTATAACACTTTAGAGACGGCTTACCTGGCTCCGGACTTGTCGAAGCTGCGCGATGTCTTCAGGATGCCCTTGCAGGGCAACTGTGGGCTGGGCTGGTTCTGCATCCTATCGATGGTCGGCGGTGGCCTGCGTACCTGTGAAGCCGCAGAACCGAATTCGATGTAGTTGCGGTCAGAGCACGCGCATAATTACGTCAGGTGGTTGGGGGCTGCTGCTGTGTGTTTGTTATTATTGGCATTGTTGCTGCTGCTGGACAATCGTGGGTGAATCACGGCGGCAGTAACCGTAACCGAACAGGCAGAGACACTGTAAAAGCGTCGCTTGCCAGATTAGAAGGGCACAGGTAGCTGCGTCGCGACTTACGCCACCACCGTTTCGGGACCGTGCCCTTGGGGGGGTCGCCCTAGCCTCCTGCAGCACCACCACCCACACAGGGCGGTGTCAGTAGCCAGCAGTTGCAGTTGCCGCCCCCGCATACAGCCACCATCCCACCCGTCCCTCGCTGGCCACCTGTCTGACCCCTCTACTTACCTGCGCTTATCCTCCTCTCCCGTTAACTGCAGTTGCAGCAATTTCAATTGTCGCCTCAATCCCTGCAGGCGTCCAGCGAGCGCATCAAGAGCGGCAGCCAGGCGGTGGTTCGTCTCCTAAGTGGTTACGTGGAATTTAGCGGATGTGTACTAACTAACCACTGGACTAAATTTCGACTCTTGACGTTTTCAACGGCAAACAAATGGAATCCGGTATTAATTCTAACAAAATTTTGAGAACTAGAGCTGGACCGATACCGATGCACTAGGCGTAACAATCGTTAATTAGGGCTATCGTTATCGGGGTGGAAATTGATTTCTCATTTCCGGTATTGTTAAAAGTAAATAAATAGCCATTTAAATAACAATGTTTAAAATTCATTAGTAAATACATAGTTTAAATTGTTATTGGTTTTAATTTAATTTTGTTTTAATTTTTGATTTGTTTTTCTTTAATAAAACATTACAAATATTCTTAATTAAAAACTTTGTAAAACAATTTAGAAAATTACAAACTTCTGGAATTCGTACTACATATAAAACAAATAAAACCTAAAAAAAATATTTAAATAAACAAATATAATTTGAAAACACCGCTTTATTCCGATAACAATTGGTCTTATCGATTATTACTTGTGTGCAAAAGTTTGCTGTATTTCGTGATAGCACAGAGTTGGGTCACACTGGCGCCAATAAAAGTTAAAGTTTTTTATTTCCACAGTGAATTTTAAAGCTAATTGTACGGCAATTGCGCGATAAGAAAGCCAAGGAGGAGAGCAGTAAAATGTTCAATGGTCAGCTGAGAGAAGTGTTTACCAAGCAATCCACAAGTTGTCAGTTGGCAGTATTTTCTTTTTTTGTTGTTTTACTTCGCCGAATTGCGCCTCGCTTTGTACATTTTGAAAAGGAAAATTGAATAACTGAACATCATAGGACACACATAGATTGTCGCTCTCAAATGACAGTCATCGTCATCGTTCAGTGATTACAGTGAAGGAAAACGGGAAAGCACGGAAAATGGGGGGAAAGAAAGTGCTCGGTGGACAATGGCGCATAATCAGAATGAGATCTGGCGCTGGGGTTAGCTGTCCGCTCCCGATTGGCCAATGAGCGATGCCATGTACCGCTCATCCGACGTGTGTGATGTGTACTATTGATTTCTTGGCAGCCGCCAACTCACGCCACCCACGTCCACCCTGTGTAAACCTAATTGCCTCTTATTTCCCTGTCATCAGGTTCACCGCATCCACATAGCCAGTAATCTCAGCAAGCATCTCATCCGCACATAAGGGTGCAAAGTTCAAGCAGCATCCGTTGACAGCATCATGGCTTGGCTGGCCTTTGGAACTTTGGCCTCTGGCTTCGGTACTAGCTTAGTAGTTCCACTACCATCTCCGTGTTTTGTGTTGTTTTGTAGTCTAGTCCCCCGAAAGTCTCGCCGTCTAATCTCCCGTTTGATTTCTTCTTACCCAATGACTCAATGTGCCTCTCCCCTTTGCAGTTCTTCAGCGTTTGCTGGGCGGCGATCAGCCGGCCAACAAGGTGTTGGAGATCAAGAGCGAGTCCCTGGGCACGCTGCAAGTCCTCGCCCGAGATGACGCCATGGTTTTATTTGCACCGCCCTTCAACAGCAACGACAATAAGCGGGCGGTGTACGAGATTGTACTACAACGACCCACCTCGGACTCGAATACCACATCCTTCAGCCTCTACCGCTCGCCAGTTCAGTCAGAGGCCGAGGAACGCTTCAATGCCTTCCTCCAGCGGCTGCCCGTGTTCGTCAGCATAGTCAAAGAGGTACCTAAACTTGGTTTATTTGGGATTTACTCAATTATAACAACAATTATCCCTAGTACTACAATGTAAATGGCTTGCAAAAGACCTGCGATACCCTGGCGGAGAATCCCTCCTGGTCGCTGGCCCACTTGATTGCCTACTTCAACCTGGTGGACTACATAAGCAATCCAAAGGTTTTGCAGTGCGTGGAGAGTGCCGATCCCACCTCCCTGATGTCGCCCTTTCAGCTGGCCATCAAGCAGGGTCACATGGAGATGGTGAAGGTCCTGCTGCCCCTGAGCAAGCTGGAGCACCTGGACATCAACAGCAATTCCGTGTACCACTATGCCGCCAGCACCACCAAGGAGATTATCAATGTAAGCCGGGACATCGCACCACTAAAGGACTATATTTAACTTGATTTTCTCCCTAAAGCTAATCATTGAAAAGAGCACCGTGAACCTGAACCACCTCAACTCGGATGGCTATACGCCGCTGCATGTGGCCTGTGTCACAGACAAGCCGGAGTGCGTAAAGGCTTTGCTCCTGGCCGGCGCCGATGTCAATCTCAATGCCAAGAACATCACCAAGCTCTACAAAACATCGGCACCCACATCGGTGGCCTCGTTTCTGCGCACCAATGCGAGCAAGCTCTACACGCAGGACATGAAGTATGGCGGCACACCGCTGCACTGGTGCTCCTCCCGCGAGACCCTGCACGCGCTCATCATGGAGGGATGCGACGTCAACTCGACCAACTTTGACGGACGCACGGCCCTGCACGTGATGGTCGCAAGGAATCGGTTCGAGTGCGTCGTCACGCTGTTGGCCCACGATGCGGAGATCGACGTGTTGGACAAGGAGGGCAACTCGGCGCTGCACATTGCCATTGAGAAGAAGCTGGTGCCGATTGTGCAGTGCCTGGTGGTGTTCGGGTGTGACATCAATCTGAAGAACAAGGATGGCAAGAGCCCGCGTCATATGGTGGGCAACGATGCCAGCGGCAACAAGGAGGACGAGATCCTCTACATCCTGCACTCGGTGGGGGCCAAGCGGTGCACCGATACGGGTTCCAAGTGTCCGCCAGGATGCAATGCCAAGGGCAACTACAATGGCATTCCGCCGGAGGCCCCCGAATCCGTGGAGCAGCGTGAGCACATCGAGACAATGCTGGCCACCACAAGTCGCCAGGTGTTGGGTGGGTTCCTGGGGGCAGCGGCCAATGGAGTGATGGAGAAGCCACCACCGCCACAGTGAGTACTCAAGATGATGTCTAAAAATGTAAATAGCATTCTCCTTTTTTAAGGATGCCCGTTGTGGTCGACACTGAAAAGGAGCTAAAAGGACAGAGCATCATGGACGCCCTACTGGGCATGTTCACCACCAAGGTGAATGCCGACGAGCTGAAGAAGGACACCTCGTCGGGCAGTCTGGCCAGCGGCAGTGCTGCGGCCACTCCGCCCTCGGCCCAGGCCAGTCCGGAGCACTTGGCATCGCCCACCTCGCCCATTGGCATGGAAATCGGCGATAAGCCCTATGGACGTGGCCGCCTGCTCTGCCTAGATGGCGGTGGCATCCGCGGATTGGTCTTGGTTCAAATGCTCCTCGAAATCGAGAAGCTGTCACGCACGCCCATTATTCACATGTTCGATTGGATTGCCGGCACAAGTACGGGAGGAATTCTCGCACTCGCCTTGGGCTGTGGCAAGACGATGCGCCAGTGCATGGGCTTGTATCTGCGCATGAAGGAGCAGTGCTTCGTGGGCTCGCGGCCCTACAACAGCGACTTCTTTGAGGCCATTCTGAAGGACAATCTGGGCGAGTTCAATGTGATGACGGACATCAAGCATCCAAAGATAATGGTCACCGGTGTGATGGCGGACCGAAAGCCCGTCGATCTGCATCTATTTAGGAACTATACGAGCGCCAGCGACATTCTGGGCATCGTGACTTCCATAAGTGAGTAGAAATTGAGTACTTGGGGTCATTAAAAAAGGGTAATTAACTGGAGTGCCAAGTTTACGAGTCTATAAACTACCACTGAGTCATGAATGCAGTCACTGCTTTAAATTAAAACAGCTCAGCTCATAAAAACCAGTCAAGATTAAAGTCAATTACAGTCTTGAATTAATTCACAATAAATTCCCAGAAGTTTCTAATATATCCCCTTATTTTGCAGATAACCGCCGCGTTCCTCCCCCCTCACCGCAGGAGCAGCTGGTGTGGCGTGCCGCCCGTGCCACAGGGGCAGCTCCCTCGTATTTCCGAGCCTTTGGACGCTTCCTGGACGGTGGCTTGATTGCCAATAACCCCACTTTGGATGCCATGACCGAGATACACGAGTATAACATGGCGCTGCGCAGTGCTGGACGCGAGGCAGAGGCCATACCCGTGTCCGTGGTGATGTCGCTGGGCACGGGTCACATACCGGTGACGGAGCTAAAGGATATCGATGTCTTCCGACCGGAGAGCATATGGGATACGGCCAAGCTGGCCTACGGAATATCCACCATTGGTGAGATTTCTTAATGGAAATTTATATAATATATCCTGTAACATATTTTATTCCCTAGGCAACCTCCTGGTGGATCAGGCCACCTGCTCCGATGGCCGAGTGGTGGACCGCGCTCGCGCCTGGTGCAGCACCATTGGCATACCCTACTACCGCTTCAATCCTCAGCTGAGCGAGGACATTGCCATGGACGAGAAGAACGACCAGAAGCTAATCAATATGCTCTGGCACACCAAGGCCTACATGCACGCCAATCGCAACAAGATCATCGAGATGATAAACTTTTTGAAATAGCATGCAAGACGGATTTAGACCACATTTTTCCAGAGAGAGAGGGATCCCCCTTTCGTCTATTGTCTGTGTGTACTTTTTAGCTAGATTTCACAACTGTTGATTACTTTTCGTTGAGAGCACCTTTTCTGCGGTCTAAATCCTGTTAACCCATACACAAAAGATCAATATTCCCAGGAACTTTCCTTCAATAACACGGTACACCGTCGCCCACCATCCTGAACCTGAACTAATCTTCGAATTTCCCCCCATCCGAGGCTTTATCTCCAGGATTACCAGAACGAATTACGCTTTGCATTGTTGTGTTATTGGTTTTAAGAAGGAATCTTACTTAAATTATTTTCAATATTTGTATTATTATCAACGCCATCCCATGTATTGAATGTGTGTTGCCCTCCCATTGGATTGTGAGTTCAGAACGAAACATTCCGTGCCGCTTTGCTAGGAAATGCATATGTGTAGTCGAGCACGAATTTTTTGAATAAAACTTTTTAAGTGTGTAGAAACCCGTTTTTTAATGGAACGTTTTAAACTTTGTGGCCCTCTAAGCCCACAAAAGTGTTGGTTTGGACAGAGATCGAAGGTTACTTGGCTAATTGATTTAATTATTGTATTATTTTTGAGAATTTAAACAGGTTTCAGTGGGTTCTGAAAATAAAATTAGATTTAGTTCGGATTTGGGATAAAATGTAAAAAAGAAAATACAAATTATTTGTAGTCAAAATTGGTGAAAAATTATACATACATTTTTGAAATAAAAATTTGAGACTTTGAAACCAATAATTTTGTTAAGGAAAAACAGTAATTTCTTATAAACATATGCGTTTTAATATTTAATAGAAACCAACATTTGTTGTATAAAAATAAAGAAATTATTTTATGAATAATAAATTTTTTTTTTTTTGCATAACATTAAACAAAATTTTATTAACGTTGATCAACCAACCTAATGGCTATAAAACGTTGGTTATAAATATGAACAAAACAATAACATGGCACTTAACAGATGAATAATAAATGTCCTTGGTTTTTACAAAAATATATTTTACCTAAATATATCTTAAAAATAAAGTCTTAATGTCTTAAATTAATAATTATTTAAATCGTTTTCATATATTTCATTTTGTTTAATTTGTTTTTATTTTTGTTTAATTTCTTATATTTATATTTTTATAACTGGAAAAAAATGTAATGCATCATATAAAAATTACAAAAATTATTTTTAAATTCTAAATCCATAAAACACCACAAATATGGGTCTTTAATTTAAAATTCTATAAGTACATTGTTTTTATTTTGTAATTTCATATACAGCTGTGTTCACGGAAATAGCAGTGCCCAACGACCTGCACGTTTAAGATCGGAAAATCCTGTTACAAACACTATTTTCATAAATTTTTTTTTCATAAAAGCTTAGTATATTTAATTATTAACAATACCACAATCATTTAATTTAGGTAACATAAACCTTTTAGAAGATATAGCTAATAACAACAAAAAAGGTCTATATTATGCCGATCATTGAAATAGCAGTGAAAAACTAAAATTCTTCATAAATTTAAAAATATCGTATAAGAAACCTATTTCTTCTTAAATTCCAATTGACTATGATCTAATTTTTTGTTAAATAGCCTTTAGAAGCTATCATAGCCTCATACCTGGGTGGCAAGGAGTCCACCAAGTCTTAGCAACGCTTGAGGGGATTATGGTCTCATTCCTCCTGCACAAATCGCCAAAGCTGCGGCTTAGAAGTCGGAAACTTCTTTAATACGTAGCCCTTGATGTCCCCCATAAGTTTTCGATCGGATTTATATCCGGGGACTGTGCAGGCAATGGCATTGCATCCACTTTTTCATTAAGAACCCACTCCTTGGCCACCTTGATGGTATGATTAGGGTCACTGTACTGCTGAAATGTCCAAATTAATGGCATATTTTCATCAGGATACGACTGTAAGACAGTTTTTAATATTTAGACATAAACATAATGGTCTTTGATCCCACCGATCATATATACGGGACCTACAACGTTGTATGAAAAGTATACCCATACCATGATTTTTAGGCCACCGTGTTTTACTGTCTTCAGCGTATGGTTTGGGGGGTACTATGTTTTTGGAGGTCAACGGACATATTGTCTTGTCCTATTCCACCAAATAAAACCAGTTTGGAGTCATTTGTCCAAAGGATATTACGCCATTTGAGTTCAAGGGGCTATTGGCGAACTCCAATCTGGCCTTGATATGCCTATAACCAAGCAGTGACATTTTCCATGGACTTCGCGAATCTAAAATTTATTCAATAAGTCCCCGGCGAATGGTCCCATGACTGATTCCCATGCCAATTCCCGCTCATATATCCCTAGAGGATGCAAAAGGACGAGCTTTGCTGAAGCGAAGTACGCGTCGAGCCTGTACAATTGGGGTTTTGCGAATCGTACCCCGTTTTTTTTGGGTTCGGTTCATATTTTATGACTTATAAACTATTTTAAAAGAACAATTTGAAAGATTTAGAGACTCTTTACATGTTTTGCCTTTCTTTCTAGGCTAAATTATCTGATATCTTTCTCTCATGGAGCAGTGAGGTCCTGCGCCCACTAAAATAATTTTTTTTGCGTTGTAAAGGTGTATTATAGTATAAACTATAATAACGACCTTAATTAAAGTCATTTTTTACAAAATTAAAAGAAATTTCGGCACTTTTTGCGAAAGAAAATTAAAAACTGCTATTTCAGTGATCGGCCAAAACGAGCTGCATATGTGAAAAAATATCAATAAAACATAAAAGTAGAGCAAATCTAACGGAATTTTTTCTCGATTCTTATCTTTATGTTCCATTTTACAAAAACAATGTGCAATAGATCAGCTTGCAAAAAGGAATATGTACAAAAAAACGTTTTGAAGTTGTTCCTCTGTCGCACTGCTATTTCCGTGAACACAGCTGTATTTATGTATTAAAAAATTTTAAAAAAATTTTATTACGAAAAGTCTTAATGACTTTCAGAATTTAATTTTTGAATAAATTAAGCAATGTAAATAGAAACAATTTTAAAAGATTAGTTCTTAGTTCTTAGATTAATAATTAATTATTTCGCCTTCTTTGTATTTATTTTTTATTTCCTCCAGGGCTGCAAAGTCGTCCAGCTATCGCCCGAGGTCAATCGATAGTTAGCACATCAGGCCTATCGATAGGGGGCAAAATGTAAACAGGAAAAAAATAGAGAAAAATACAAACAATACAGACAGGAAAATAAGCAGCGCGTGCCTGGCAGAGAATTTTTCATCACCATAGAGGCTCGGAAAAGGGAAAACTGTTAGCGGGGAACAGAACAAGGAGGAGCGACGCACAAAAGCGAGTCGAGAGACGCGAGACGAGTCGAGACGGAACAAATGGCTGCGGCCACCAACAACGATTCCTCCACCTCCGGCGTGGAGGCGGCCAAGGAGGAGGTGGAGATGTCACCCGTGTCCATGGCCCTTACACGCTCCATGCCAATGCCCATGCCCGCGTCCAAGGGCATCATGATCACGCCGCCGCCGCCGGTGATGCCGCCCACGCCCACCTCGTCACCCAACACGCACGGCGAGTGGCCTCACATGAACTTCAACCTGAACCTAAACCTCAATCTGAACATGAACATGAATGTGAACGTGAACCCCAGTGCGAGCGCCGGCAATCCGAGCACGAATGCATTCCAGCTGACCAGAGACCGGGGCGAGCACTTTGCGCTGCCGCACCTGCCGCCGCTGCCGCTGAACCCCAACGCCCCAAATGCCGAGTATCTGCCCAGCCTGATCCATCCGAGCACTTTGCCCTCGGGCAGCAAGAGCTTCAAGATGCGTCCGCGAATGCAGCGTTTGAAGCAATACTGCAGCTACAGCAACATCCTCACCCAGTCGAACGGCCGCAAGCTGCGCACCGCCGCCTCCACCTGCAACATTGAGCTGCTCAACCGCATCTTGGAGGCGGGCGCCAATCCCAATGCCGCCGACGAGTACAATCGCAGTCCCCTGCACTTGGCCGCCTGTCGCGGCTACATACCCATCGTCCAGCAGCTGCTCAAGTACGGCGCCAATCCCAATGTGGTCGACTCCCTGGGCAACACCCCGCTGCATTTGGCCGTGATATCGGCCAGCTCCAACAACTTCAACATCGTGGTCGGCGTCCTGCTCCAGGGCGGTGCCAGTGTCCACATGTACGATCGCAGTAACAAGTCACCGCTGGAGCTGGCCGAGGCCAAGCTGAGATTGCTGCGCAATCGCTATGATCATCCCACGCCGGAGACGGCCAAGATTCTCGAGGACATGTGCATGCTGACCACGCTGATCTTGCGCTACATGGTGAAGCAGCAGCGCGAGCTGGAGGATCTCTCGGCGCTGGAGAAGCGTTTGCAAAACCTAAGCACCAGCGACGATCAGGAGCAGGTCGTGTCCCAGACCGCCGATGAGCTGCTAGCCAGCGTCGAGCGGTTGTCCATCAATAACAAGTAGGCGGAGGGGAATGGTATGGAACGGAAAGGATGCCGGACGCCATGAGGAAGACTATCCCGAGGCGTGCTCAAATTTTGTTTGATGAGTTGAGAAAAAAGTGAGTAAAACAAATAATTTAAAGCTAAAGTTTATATTTTTGAAGTAAATCAAGTGGCAAACCCTCCCCTTTTAATATCTTCAATCTGGTCTCTTATGATTATAAAAGCATAGCAAAACAGTGTTTAGATTGTGAAGAATGATATCATTGACAGATAACAATACTATTTCGACATTTTACATTCACTTCTCATCATAAAAGATAATCCCAATCGTAAATGGAATATTTTCCGGAAACAGACCCCCTGATAGCCATGACATCGGTTTATTTGTGTTATGTATTTGCATATACGAGAGAGTACCTAATCTTTCGTAAAAATATTGGAGCCGATAGAAGAAACTTTGGCCGCGTGCGGTGCGTCATAAGACTTTGGGTAAACAGACCGAGATTTCTGACTCACCAGATTATTTCGTTAAAAAAAAACGAGTATTTGCTGAACGATTCGTCAAGTCTTGGCTTTTGTTGAAATTTAAATGTTATATTAATCAAAGCAACTTTTACTTTGACTTTATTTTCATTTTATTTTAAATGTTGATAAGGTCTCGCCTTTTTTGGACATTTAAGTACTGTTACAGTTTACTATGTATACGACTTTATTTATAATTTATTGTATAAAATATATATTATTTTAAATTTTCTATGTTTTAAGAACTCATTTAACTTTACCCTTTACTTAATTGCGCTTTAGAAATACCTTTAAAGCCTAGAAAATGTAATTTAACCTAAGCAATACATCGAAAACTTCAGAATAAAGTTATTTACATTTTTAAAATGTTCTGTTATAGTCCAGACTATCTAATATAATGCAGATTCTTGTCTCTTTGCAGTTTGTTTATCGTTTCCTAATTTGGCTGCCGTTGAGCTGGAGTTGGCATCGTGCAAGCGGCTCGAAAGAGATCCTGGATAACATCCCGAATCCCATCAAGCTGCCACAAAAACGACCAACGCTCTCACACAAACACACACAAGCACACACACCCACAAAACAAAACAAAACACATACACATTGTTTCATGCGATCTTTTTTATTAAGTATTTCATATAAGTTTCATTGTTTACGCAAAAACAAACCACAAACATGATTACATTTTAAGCTTTACGTTTAGCGCGCCAAAAACAAATTCAAGTTATGTAATAAAGATGCAATCGCGACTCAAGTGAACACCTAACAAGAGAAAAACAAAAACAAAATGCTACTTTACATTTAACTAAATGACTACAATAAATGAAATTGTTAAGTGTCTATTGTATACTACAAAACAAAAACATATGCGTGTAAACATCCTCTGAACAATAAAAGAAAACCCAAACGGCCATTTGACTTAATCTGCAGATCAAGCCGAAATCTATAACTATATAAACAACCAAGAGGATTTTATAAGAAACGGGAATAGGGGAATAGCTGGGGAAAAGTTATATCCTACGGATTTTTTAGGGTTTTATTCTTATATATTATTTATATATCCCTTATTTAAAGGTTTGACTTTCAGCACGTCCAAAGAAGGTACCAAGAATATTATTCTTAAATGCGATAACTAAATTTTACATAAACTTTAAGAATATTTTTACAGATCATTCTAAAGATATATTTCATTTGTCTATAATATTATATTTAAAGGCCTGTCGGATTATGTTCAATATACATTATTTTTTCCTAAACTTTACCCAAATCTTGAGATATGATACCTCACTTATACATTATGTTAATTCCATTGCAAGTCCGTAAATCATTATTCTCCAAAACTAGCCACTATGTTTTCACTAATTGCCCATCATTAGTATAACTTTAAAAATCCATAAATTCAATCAAAAATCGAAAGCCCTTCCGCAAAAGTCTTTAACAGCATTTTCCTCTTAGCGGGAAAATGTATTCGGAAACAGATTAAGAAAACCCACGTTAGGAGCTATTTTATGTGTATTTATGTGTAAACTCCCCATTAAAAGGCGGTAGATAAACCCAAACATCGGCCTTTACAGAAAGATGCCCACGACGATCATCATAGTGAAGCAAGTTTATGGACCCATATTATGGATGTTAAAAACAAGTCAATAGAAAATAAATGTTATAAATTAGATAGATCAAAAGCCGGGGTAGAGGGTATAAATTTTCATTCACAGGTCGAGAGCACAAACACGAAATAATAACGGAAGCTAGACAAATGACCAAAACACTTCCCCGGCCGTAAATAAACAATACTGCAAGTGGTATGAGGAATTAAATAGTAAAATGAAATAAAAAACAAGATAGAAAGCTAACTTTGGCCAGCCAAATTTTGTATACCCTTGCAGATATTATTTCATTACATTTTACCTATACTTATTATGTTTACAGTTTGACAGTTACAGTTTTGCATTCCCAGCTTTACATTTTGTATACATCTACCGATCGGTTTATATGGCAGCTATATGATATAGTTGTCCGATGTTTTTCAAATTTATACCAAAATTCTAGAATAATAAAATAAGCTTATATCCCGGAGTAGATGAAAATACGTTGAAAAACAACGAATATATAATTTTTTTTCTATTAATTTCCCGATCGTTCCTATGGCAGCTATATGATATAGTCGTCCGATTTTCATAAAATTTATACCAAAATTCAGAAATAATATAAAATGGCCATATCTAAAAAATGGTGCAAAAATGTTGAAAAACAGCAAAGTTATAATTTTTTTTCTAAAAATATATCGAACATTTGTATGGCAGCTATATGATATAGTCGTCCGATCCGGCCCGTTTCGACATATATAGCAGTGAGAGCATATAGAAGACTATATATCATTGAGATAGCTTTAAAACTGAGGGACTAGTTTGCGTAGAAACGGACAGACGGACAGACGGACAGACGGACAGACGGACATGGCTAGATCGACTCGGCTGTTGATGCTGATCAAGAATATATATACTTTATAGGGTCGGAAACGTCTCCTTCACTGCGTTGCAAACTTCTGACTGAAATTATAATACCCTGCAAGGGTATAAAAACCCAAAACCGAAACCGAAACCCGTAAACTCATTCAAACGAATGAAACCGTCACAATAATATACTATTTTTATCATAAATGCACTTTGCACTGAAATTCGTGGGAGGCGGAGATCGAGGAGAGCAGGGGAAAAGTGGACAGGTGGACAGATGGAGTTGGAAAAATAGAAGAAGTGCCTCCTGTTCTTCCCACGTCTGTCGGTTACATTTCGTTGAGCGAAATTATCAACATATTTAAATTGTTGTTACTTTACACAACTACAAAAACTTAATAAAAAATTAAATTAATAAAGAGAACTTTCAATATATGTATGTAGATATGGGTGGTAATAACCTCTAGCTACGTTTAAAATAATCCTTTTTTATGTTTATACATAAATAATATATTTTATACAAATGCAATTTTAAAGAAATATCACATAGTTTTAAATTTTATAGCAATACCTGAAAAAAATGTTTAAAATAATTTACGTTGCTTTAATATTTATTTAAGAATTACCATATAATTATCTCTCTCAAGAACTACTCCCTTCGTTTCTTCCTGTGCATTTAGAGTGTGGAAAATGTTCGCCAGATCAGATGTACGGCATACGGAAGCAATGAAAAGGAGGCAGGACCTACAGAAACGCACTGTACAAATGTTGACCCAACAACAACAACCACTTCCACTTATTGGCGGCATGTGATAAGATGCATCGTCTCACTTGTTGTTGTTGTGATGCATGTGGTTTCCAGAAGAAGATGAAAAAGGGAAGCGCAATATGCGATAAACAAACAACAACATCGCTGTCTCTGCCTCCCTGCCGGCTTCGTGTTGAATTTCACATTTTACTTGATTTTTTCGGAATCGTAATATATGTACGTATGTTTGTATGTGTAATTTGGCCGCTTCCTCTGTCTGTGAGCCAAAACGCCCACGTAATGTGCCCTACTCATATGTCAGTAGGGTATATCAGTACGCCGATGGTTTTAAACGTTTATACGTTTCGTACCGCACTCCATGTGCCGCATATGCCTGTAACTTTCTCTGTCGCCGCTTTTCGGTTCGCTGCTTCCGCTGCCGCTGCTGGCGCCGGTGCAACATGTGTCTGTCTGCGTGTAGAGGTGATCGTCTGCAGCTGTGTGTGTTTTCATTCACATTTTTGGAGGCGCGTACACTTGCCGCTGGGAAATTTTAATTCATTTTCGTTTCGGCGGCGGCTCTTGCAAGATATTACAGAGTGTGTTTTAACGACTTTAAATTCAAAGGTAGCGAAGTGAAATTATTGAATTTAAATAAAAATCCAAAAAAAATCCAAAAATAAAAATACAAAACTGGAAAATTAATAAAAATCTATAAAGTTATAAGCAAGTGAAATTATCAAAGTTAATTCGAAAACAAAGCACAATAAATACAAGAGTAATATCAAAGTAAATTGTGAAAAATAACGATATTGGTATAACGAAATAAAGTGAATTTATTAAAGTTACATTCAAATCAAAGCAGAGTCCGGGATAAAGATTATTAAAAAATAATTAATAATTTTTTAAATTAAGAACGACCAGCACTGCCACACTTTTGAGTGTCGAGGTCTGAACAACTAGTGCTGCCATACTTTTCGTTTAATGCAAACACCGTTGCCAGTGGATAACAAAAAAACTAGCTTTTCGCAGCGTTTTTATGCCGCGAAGAGCTGGCCACACTGGATAGTTCCAGCCAATATTTTTGTTCCCCGAGACGGTCACTCTGGTTTGAAATTTTGCTTTGAAAGGTTGTTCCGCGGACGCGTACATTTTCGCCGACTTGGGGAAAATAATATGATCGTTAAAAAATAATACAATATAATAAACAAATTTTCGAAAATCATACGTGTTTCAGTGTGTGATTAACCAGTTTAGTGAGCCTTCTGTCAGCCGAAACACAAGCAACAAGAAAAGTGCATTCCGTCTGTGAGCCGACTCGTTTTCGCGTCCCGTGCAACGCTGCAGTTCGACTAAATATATTATAAGCAACAAGTGGTTAATAAATACCGAGCAAGCAAACTTAATTTCGTTAATTCCTTAAAAACTGACCAGCCAAAACATATTTTCCAATCGCGAGTTGCACGTATCACCGAGAGTCCCGGAAACAAGCTGCCTGCTATGAACGCGAGCATACAATGCTGCTGAAGAAGAAGCGCTATATGTACGACGAGCGGGACGGCAACACTGACTCGCTCGTCGCTGCCGTCGAGCCAAGCAGCAACAACAACAAAATGGCCGATACACGCGAAGTGCGCATTGAAGAGCAATTAAAAGTGAAAATTGGTATGTAAATTAGTGCGAAATCGAAGGAAAACACTGCCAAAATGTAGAAGAACATGCCGGACATGAGCGGGTTGTGAAAGTACGGGCGCAACGGCCGTTTTTCGTGGTGCAGTGTGTGCTGGAATGTTGACAGCGTCGCCGTCGCCCCGCGGAGTCTCTCTTGTGGAGAAAACATAATTAAAACACGACAAAGCGCCTGAGAGCAGTGTGCTAAATAGTGACATATCTTTGTTTGTGTGGTCTGAGCACCAGAAAAGCCAAAAGTTGTCCAAAAAACAATGTTTTTGGTGCTGAAAATGCATTTTGAGTGCGAGTGTATCAACGTGCTATCCCGTTCCCACTCGCGTGTGGTTGCCTGTGTGTGTGCATGTGTTTCTCTTACTTTTTTTTGTCGCCTAATGTTTTTTCGTGCAGCAGCAGTGCAATTGCATTTGTTGTTACTGTTGCTGCTGCTGCTTCTGGAAAAGCAGCAATGGCAACTTGCCACCCGACTAAAAAGCAAGCTGAATGTTACGGCATCCACCTCGCCCCCGCCAGTCCCCACCGTTTGCATGTGCCCCTCTTTTTGTGAATGAATCGAGATTCAGCCATGTGTGTGTGTGCGACGCTCCAGCGCATGCTCATACACACATACTGGCACCCGCCGCGAGAGATCCAGCAACAATGTGTGGGTTTTTTCATGAATGGAATTTTCGGATTCGGTGTACTTTTCTCTATACGAACACATTGGCAAAAGTGTCTGTTTTATGAATGATTATCAGGGCAGCAACAAGCGAAAGGAGCAGCATCGATTAATGGCTTATATATCGGTAAAAGGTCAAACTCATGAATGACACTCTCTCGCCCACTTGCCTATCTCCTACGGGCGAGAGGAAGGAAGGCAAAGAGCGCGAGCGGAGACGGCGAACGAGTACAAAACTTGCGGTTGTTTTTCGTGGTTTACATTTCCTGTTTTGTCTTTTTGTCGCCTTGTTTTTCGTTAACTTGTGAACGTGAAAAACAGCAACAGAAGCGGAGAATTATGAATAACCACAAGCTACAGAAAAAAAACACGCAAAGAACAGAAAAAAGGGTTGGTTGTATCTCCATCCGCCGTGATCTCAATTTCACACCTGCACACGCACACACGTTCACTGCTGCTGTTTCTGCTGCTGCCTCGCTTTGAATCTCATTTTCCACCTAAACAATTTCAATCTCGCAACTCATAAGCCGCTTTTGCTACGCTCGCCCATAAATTATATGCAAAGCTGCAACAACATTGTTTTGCCGCTTTTGATTTCCGTTTCCCATCGCCAGAGTTTCCCTTCTTCGCTTTTTTTTTCGCTCAGTCTCTGTGCGGTTTTCGGTTCTTTTTCTTGGGCCATAAAACTCTTGCTTTTGCCCGTGCCTTTTCTTCCCTGTTTTTTTTTCTCCCCCCTTTTTGCACGCTTCAATTGTTTTCGCATGCGCTTGTGTCTTTGTCGGGGTCTCCACTTCTTCCCTCCTCTGCTGTTCCCACTTCCTTTGTGCAGCGATCTTCCTTCGCCCCTCTTTGGCCTTGGGGAAGGGGGCAACATATTGGTTAAAAATGAATTAAAACACGTTTCTGCAAATGATTGAAGAACGAAAGTTATTCACTTCCTTTGATTATCGGTCAATTATCACATATTATGGCAAGGCACATTTATAACTCGATTTTAGGCAGCTGCTTCTTACCTTTATGTAGTTTGGGATTCTCTGAAGACCATAATTTGTAGGGAAATTAAGCATCTTAAATAGGGAACTTACATTGACGATATTGAATATGTATGTTTAAAATTGCATTACTTCCTCCTTCAGATATATGAACCTTTAAAATAGTTCCTATGATAATTTTATATTTAAAACCCTTCAGGAGGGGCCTTACTTTTACTAACAGTCCATAATTGATTTCATTTCCATTCTCTCTTACGATTCTCTATGCTTCACAGTTGCTGTTTTTTCTCCTCTTCCGAAGATGACAGAATGTAGCTTGAAACTGCATAGAAATCCACGTCCGTCTAGTGATGATTGGAGAATGAAAGCTATTCGTTTCCTATAATCATCTTTGATTATCGCATCATTATAGCACATTAGCTGTGTCACCTTTTTACCCCGCCGAGCGATACACCCTCCTTGACCGCTGCATTCTTCTCCCTCTGGTCCCCGGTTTCATATTTCCACTTCATTATATGCTTTGCATGCTTAATAATAATACTTCCACATCGTCATCGTGCTCAGTTTCAATTACACTCACAGAGTTTCGCTTTTGTTGTTGCTGCTGCTTCTGGGAGCTTTCCATTTTGTTGGTCGTTGCGATTTCTACACGAACGAACCTCCGGAACCTCCTCCGCCCCTCCGACCGAAATTGGCGTAATACTTTTCCACTTAATTGAAATGTTTAGCGCATAACCTAAATTTCATTTTCTACGACACAAGACGGCGAGTTTGTAAATCGATCATACCACAGAGAGATGACTCACTCCCGATATTCTCTCGGAATATGGGGGTATATCAATGACACTTACAGATAGAGGGGAATTACTCACAGCCCAAGACCACACGCAATTGAGATTTCGTTGAACTTGAGGAACTGAAACGAACCGAACAGCGAGATCTAGTTAACATGGATTCTACTTGGTTCTGTAACACAACAATAAATAGTTTGGCCAAAAAAGGTAATTAATTAAAAGCCGGTTGTGCCGTGTTGTTGTCTTGTTCTCCAGTTTTGTGGCCAAGTTTCCACCGAACTCCCCCTTTGGGCCAGTCCAAAACTGGTTGCAATTGAACGAGCCAAAGATCGCTCTCAAGTTGGAACTTTTCTAGCTGGTTCTCTGCTGGCCAAGCTAACGCGATGTTGACAATTAGTTGGCGGCGGCGGCAGCTCGTCGTGTCTTGAAATCATTTTTCTAATACATATATTCGAGCCGGAGTCTCTAAGCCACAATTAAAGCGAAATATTTTTCAATTGAAAATATATGGCGAGGAACAATGTTAATTAGCCCAAAGGCCAGGCCAGAGGCACAAATTAACCAAGAGTGGAGGTATTGTCCCAACAACTTTGTTTGCCACTTTCAAGGAACCAACGATTTTATGTAATTAGCGCATTCTAAAATACTTTTTATTCAGGTCGAAGCCTTCTTGTACTGCTTATGCACAGAAAGAAATCAAGTCGATTTTGAATTCTTCGTAAATGAAAAAAATACATTTTTCTAGTACTTAATCGCTCTTGAAACTATTGTTATAATATATGATATTCCACAAAAACGTGACAAGAGTTAAATAGTTCTTAGATTATTATTTTCAGTTTGTCTTAATATTATTTCCAATTGCAAGTTCAATTTAAAACCAAAAGGTGTCAATTCTTTCTGTGTAAGAGTAGGGAAAAGGGGAAACACAATCGCAATGACAACGATGACGTTGATGACTCTGCCTCCGATGATTAACATTTATCTCTGGCGGCTTTCCACGATGAGGCAGCAGCAGCAGCAAGTTGTGATGTTATACATACTCGCATTTCCCCATTTTTCCCCTTTCCTCCCATCATATTTTATGTTTTAGGGGGCCCTTTTTTATGACTTAACGCTTGACCTCCTCGCATTTACTTTGATGTTGATGTTGTTGACTTCGGCCGGGGTTAGAGGCATCTGTGGAACCTCCCGGTCGTTGTCGGTCAGTTGTCATCCGGATGGATCTCTCCACCTCCCAAGGCTTTGAACCTCACGCTGAGTGTCTCTGGTTGTCTGTTTTTATTGTGGCGCTTCTTTGGAGCTCAGTTCCATCTGCTGCTTGTTGCCTCTTGCTGCTGTGTGTCTCTTGTAATTTGTAATTAAAATGAATTCTGTTTTTATTTCACTTTCGGGGGCTGCTTTTATTAATTTTGAGCCACAATTTGTGCGCTTCGTTGGCTCGTTTCAAGTGTCGTTTATTGTGTGGTTCGTTGTGGTTTCTCAAAGGTAATACAAACAGCGGAAATGTCAGGGGCCAAGAATTGTGTCTAAGGCTGGGACAAGTTTTTAATGGGAAGAGGGATCGTTTGGAGCCATCGTTAGATGCGCCTAAACCTAAACCACTTTGAGTTGAGGAGTTTCTAGGGAGCGTTTGCTTATAGCCAAGTGAAATAATGATGGTTAAGTACTGGGTATATCATTTTCTATTAATGTAACCTGACATTTACTTGTGTAATGGTTCTTTTGTTGTCTCAAAGGGATCTTAAGTTTATTTAAATCACAAATAAAACTACTTGTTTCCCTTATTTATGGTTTAAAAATCTCACAAAAACTAAGGAAACAGTTTTTTGTACATTTTAGGAATCGTTTAACTGAAACCAAGTTAAAACCTGAAGTTTTTTACAGCGATAGTACCATTTCCTAATACTTGTAACCTTCTCTTTAATTGCATAATGTTTGGAGTGCCCACAAAACGTTGTCAAACGAGCTGATCCTTGGCTCGTATATTCCACATATCACCTCATAGAAAACCACTCTGGCCAAGGCCAATTTGGCTCGTTGCTGTGTGTGCAACCGCCTGCCAAATTGTGTGGGCGCCTTACAAAGTTTATTTATCATTATTAAATTTTTATGGCACATAGTCAGGCGAGTTTTTGTGTCGTCGTCGCCAGTTGACTAGCCTCTAATGAGCGGCTTTTTTTTTTTAGTTTTTTTTTTTTTTTTTTTTGTAGTAATAGGCGTCTGCCCAATTTGGCCATTTGGAAATTGAAGTCGTGCGTTCGCGTCGCTCACATTGAGTGATGTGTGCAATTGAAGGTTAACAGTGCCAAAAAGGTAAATTGGCAACACGAAAGCCGAATGCGAAGAAAGCAATGACTTGAATTGAAATTTGGCCTGGCAACACAGGCGCGAACCGAGGAATGACAAGGCGACTGGGGGTTACTCATCTCGGACACCGATATGGACAATAGAGATACTCATATTGAGTGTATACGGTACACTTGTGCTGTGCACTGTTCATAAACAAAGTCCAGATCGATGATGACGTTGATGAAAAGCCAGCAATAAACAGGCATCAGGCAGAAGCCAAACAAAAGTTGGCCACAAAAGCAGGAGGAGATCGTGCGATGATCATGAGAAGCGTAATCAGACCGGAAATCGATCAGCACGTACAGAGAAAAAAGAGATGAGGAAAGGGAGGCCAGAAACTGGTTTGCTTTGGCATCTTCTTCCCTCTAAGTGAATAAAATAGTCTGTATTTAATATATATGGAGGCGATCAATCGAAGATATATAAAAGAATTTGTAGAATTACATCTAAACTCTATTATTTTAATGTTGCTTTTGGATTTTATTCCCCCAACAAACCTAGTTAATCATTTAACATAAGAACCGATTAGACCTGGTTTTTTTTCCCTCGAGCTAACCAGTTTTCCTCCACAACCTGGTTAATGGCACGTCGCGTTAGGCCGGCCCTTTCGGGTTTTATGGCCAAAAGGAAGTGGCAGCGGAAAAGGAAGTGCACTTAAAGGGATATCATCAGTTCTTGGGGCTATATAGAAACGAGTGCATGTAAGAGCAACAAGGGCTTTTCCATACAATTTTCCAGTCCCTATTCCCACCTTTCCGCCAAAAGTGCAAACAATCGTTTTGGCCGCAGGAAGCTGCCGTTTAAACAAACTGCCGGCAGACGCAGAGATATAGATATGGCGCGAGATCTGTCTGTGTAAATCTCCCTTCCGCTGGCGGGGCAGCTGGAAAAAAAAAAGAAATACAAGAATTTATCTCTATTTCCGTTCCTTTGCATAAATGTCTGCTGCTGTCTGGTTTTTGTTTCATTTGCTTTTTTAGAATTTATTACAGCGCTGTCTGCTTGTCTGCTGGTCTGCTTCCTTCTTTACGTGTTTTCCCCTTTTTTTCTCTCTTTATTTTGTTTTTTTTTTTTTTTTTTTTTGCAGCAGCAGCCCTCTTGGAGTAATCGCCTCATTAATTCGCGCGCTTTTCATGCTGCACTGAATCAATTTGCATATTGTGCAGAAAAGAAAAAAAAAGACAAAAAGTAAAGCAACAAAATGAAAAAGAAATCTACTTACAAAGTCTTTAAATTTAATTTTCCATCTGCGAAGGAAATCATGGAGATTTCAGGCCTTTAATGAGACCCTGCCCGACTCGATGCCATGATGGGTGTGGAAATGAGATCGTGTTGTAATTTTCCAGCCCCACTCAACTCCCCCCAAACTCGACGAAATCCCCAAGGCAAATGTCAATGTTGTGTGGGGAGGAGAAAAAGGGAAAATAAGCTATTTCCACAAGCAGATCGCGGCGCCGACTTTAGAAGTTTTCGGTTTTCGATTTAGGGCCACAACCCATGTGGCACATGGAATATGGAATATGGAAGAAGGATGATGCTATTTTTGGGGTCCCCTGGCAACGTTGAAAGAAACATGCCGCATGTGTATCACGCTGTCTGTGCAGGGATATAGATCTCAGCGATCTCTGGTTAATTGCTAGATCACCCGCACTATATATGCATTAGTCTAAGTAAACAAATAACTGATTAATCAGTGTTGTAATTATTGGAATGAGGAGCTAATGTAGTGGGAGTTACTAGGATATTATTATTTATATACCACCATATACTGAACCATCTGGTTCTGTTTAATTTTTTCTTAAGGGAATATTTGTAACATCCCTTCTTATCATGTACATATTATAACAGAATTTGCAGAATTCCTATCCGTAATTCTTAGTAAACATTTCTTGAATACCAATTAATCAGTTTATAAAAATATTTATGTATGTTAAAAATTGCTATTCACTTCCGTTCTTACTGAAATGCAAAACTTTTTTGGTTGAAATATTTGCTACCCCAAAAAAAAGTCACTTCCGCTTTTATTTTACAAGCATAAACCACCTTCTGTTTTGTGTTTGTGTAATTTTAAGAATTCCCACGACTTCCGTTTTGATTGTTGGGGAAAAAGAGCGTTCCAAAATGTTGTTAAATATTTATTACCTCAAAACAGGCGAGCTATCTTCCGCTTGGCAATATAGATCTGTGAAGTATCACAATTATAAGTAATATTTTGAAAATGATTTTGTAGAACTCTATAATGTGATGTAGATTTGTACATATTTGTTATACTTGTGGTTTTATCCATTATTAAAATAGATAGTAATTCTTACCACTCACTTACCCATTAAGATTGCAATAGTTTTAAATATTTCCTAACTATTTCCGTCTCTTAGTACCACAAATACTTGCATTTAAATATTCCTTTACTGCAAAAATATAAGATGAGCCAACTTCCGGTTGACTTTAGGCATGCATAAACCTTGTGGAACTCCCCCGATTTCCTCCTTCTCCTTGATAGAGCTCCCCGGTTCCGTTTATCGTGTTTGGCATATGTAAGATGATATATGCGAGTCGAGTCCATCGTTGGACTGCTGCCGTTGCTCTGGTGTTGCTCAATGCATCTGAAGGTCGGATATCGGACGGTTTATGACCGATGGCTTCAGTTCACAGAACACACAAACTCTATATCTAGGCGAAGTCCCTGGATTAGCATTTCGCAATGCCCCCGTCGGTGGGGGCTCGTTCGATTTGATGGAATCGTTTTGCAATTTCTTTATCGCCAGTTCATTCTTTCTTTCTTTTTTTCTGCGCCTGCCGGCGGTGAGTAAGCGAAATCTTTAGAAATTCCCATCGATTATGTCATTAAATTTAGAAAACTTTGATTGTCTGGCTGATTTGCATGGCGTTCGACGAAAAACGAAAGAGAAAAAATAATAATAAAACGTTCAGTGGGGCGACCGGCGGCCAATGACAAGGCAAAGCCATAAAAAACACACATAAATAAATTATAAACGTCACAGAAACGCAAAAATTCCAACACTTTTTGTGCCGGGTATTTTTTTTCCCCCCTTCACTCTACTACTACCCTCCTCGCACAGTCTTTCTCCTTTATTTACTACCACGATTTCATGAATGAAATTTACTGTTTTGCTTTTCTCCTCGACTAAAAAAGTCACTTTGGATTTTTGTCATTTGGTGGCGTTTTGTGTTTGTTTTGTGGCTTTGCGTTTGCTTTTCGTTGCTTTGCATATATAAAATGTGCTTCTGATTCTCCTTACGTTGTTGTTGTTGTTTCGTTCCGTGGGTTTTTCATTCATGAAAGAAAAAATAGGGGAAAAAAAGAAAACGAACGCCTTTGTTATCAGGCATTGTTTCTTGTGCTTCTTTTCTTTCCCCTCGTTTTCTACGACAAAAACGCACAGTGAGAGTGTGAGAGCAAGCGATTGTGATTGTGAAAAACTGCCGTTGTTTTGCCAACACACACAGAGACACTCTCCATAGAGTCTCCATATAGTCACAACATTGCTCACACCGTCGATCCATTGATAGTCGCAAGCTGATAGCGAAGCGAATCTGAAGCTATGTAGCCCACACCTAGCTCATCCGCAACCCATTCGGAACCGATTCAACCCATCCAACCCACCGCCCAGCTGTGTCAACAGGGGTTTCATTAAAAAGCAATCTGTTTTGATACAGACAAACCTCCCTAAATTGTATATTTCAATTTTAATTTTGTTAATTTAGTAGAAATTATTTTTATTATAGAGTGTTTATTTTCAATAATCACCTGGTAATTTCTATATAAACCGACCTTGTAAGTAGAGCCATTATCAGAAGCTGTAGACGTGTAAGGGGTTTTTTGTAATAACTTTGGCCATTTATCTTTAGATCTTGTACTCTTCTATCTACAAAATAGTCTCCTATTTATATCAATCATTTTAAAACTTTTAAAAATGTTTTAATTTGGTTAAGAGCTTTTTAAATTTTAGGAAAAGAGTGTTTGTCTTTGAGACAGTCTTACAAATCGAATTTCTTGAGTCAAAGGGAGGTTTTTCCTCTCAGACGTTTGACTGTAAAAAGCGGAGCAACACAAATATAGCATATAGCACACGAACCAGTACGGGAGTGTGTATGTGCACTTATTATATTTCCGCTCGACTGCCGCTAATTTCTTTCATTGAGCATGTTTATAGTACTTATAGTACTTGCCTTTTGTGGGCCGCATAGCGCCTTCACCCTTTGCGCGCTTATCAAGGCTGTCATTGCCATTCCCATTCCGATTCCGTTTATTGTTAACGTTTCCAGTCTAGCCAAGCGCCAGCCATTGCTGTTGTTGTGGTCCGTCCTCAGTCCCCAGGTGGCGGAGCATCAATAATAGATTGTGTGCGGCGACCACCATTCATCGGCGATGCACACACTGGCAAACCAATATATCGACGACGCACTCGCACAGGAAGTCACGTCCGCTGACCGTTTTCGGAACTCAAAAGAGCCCGCTAAAATATATAGTATGTTGTAATGGATACAGAGTGTGTCAGTGTCTGCTTTTAGCCGTCTTTACAGCAGCAGTTAGCAGGTGTCAAGGCCAGGCGATAATGCGGATAAATGGATACCTTAAATGGGGGTTTATAATATATAGGAACTCACAATTTATTCTGTTGAGAGAAATCATTAATGGCTTAAATACTAATTAAAAGAAAGTCTTTTTCAGACCAAGCAAACACCTGATGCCTTTAGGTGTCAAGGCCAGATGATAATGCCAAGCGGTTGTCGATATCAAAATTCAAGTTAAAATACTGCGCGATAACGGTTAACAGTCCATCCGGTTGGGTGAAAGTGTAGCCATTCTTAGAAAACGAGATTGGTCTAGACCTGGCTGCTTAATTTAACTTTGCGTGGAATATTTTTGAATTAATAGAGATTGTATTGCATTAGTTTATCATTTCTTTTGATAACTTATTCTTGAGTTGAACCAAATGACATGTTTGCTGGTTTCAGGCTTAATAATCAAGTACGATTTTCATTTTGAATATACAAAATGTCACTTGAGAACCACTTATTGACAGTCTTGATTATTACCTAATCTCAAGTTTATGTTTTTCCCCTGACTGCAATCTATAACCTTATACATTTCTAAGGTGTTGTGTGCTAAGCTTGATAAAGTGATACTGCAACATGTTTCTTTATTAAAAACGATATAGCAATTAATTGTAATATTTAATTTGTTATCTTCTTTTTCAGGCGAGGCAAAGAATCTGAGCAGTCGCAATGCGGCCAACACAAGCTGCAGCACACAGGGCACTCGCGATGTCTATTGCACAATTGCCCTCGACCAGGAGGAGATCTGCCGCACATCCACCATCGAACGCACACTGTCGCCGTTCTTCGGCGAAGAGCACCAGTTCAAGATCCCGCGTCGCTTCCGCTACCTGTCCATCTACGTGTACGATCGGGACATGAAGCAGGACAAGCCCATCGGCAAGATAGCCATCAAGCGGGAGAATCTTCACATGTACAACCACAAAGACCATTGGTTTTCGCTGCGGCCCGTGGACTCCGATTCCGAAGTTCAGGGCATGATCAATGTGGACGTTTCGTTCGAGGAGGCACCACAGTCCCAGTCGCTCTCGGAAAGCATCGAGAGCATTGAACACAGGCCACACCACCATGCACACCACCACCAGCCGAGGGCGCACCTGAACGATTACAAGGAGAATGGCGGCGAGTTCAGTAACGTCGATTGGGCGTGGGCAGTGGCGGCGGCAAAGTCCCCGGATCAGGTGCACAAATGGAGGCCGCCCAATGCGAGAAATGTGGGAGTGACTATCAAGGTGCCCGCCTGCGTGGATCTGGCCAAGAAGCAGGGCACCTGCGATCCCTTCGTCGTATGCACAGCCCACTACAGCAACAAGCAGCAGGTGACGCGGCGGACCAAGCAGCGGAAGAAGACCGTCGATCCGGAGTTCGACGAGGCCATGTACTTTGATCTCCACATCGATGCGGAAGCGGGCAGCACGAACACCACCGGCAGCAACAAGAGCGCCGCTTCCCTGGAGTCTTCCGCTAACAAGGGCTATGCCATCTATCCACTGGGCGGAGCGGATCTGGTGGAGATTGTGGTGAGCATTTGGCACGACGCGCATGGCGCCATGGCCGATAAGGTGTTCCTCGGCGAGGTGCGACTGCCCATGCTAAACAAGCAGGAACAGCAGGCGGTACCGCCATCGGCTTGGTATTACCTGCAGCCACGATCCATGGCGCACAGCTGTCGTTCGCTGAACGCCACGCCCCGCTCCTGCGCCACGCCACCCGGAACGAGATTAAGTGTGGATTCCACCATCGGATCACTGCGCCTGAACTTGAATTACACCGCCGATCATGTCTTCCCGCTGGCCACGTACGATGACCTTTTGAATCTGCTCCTGGAGTCCGTCGATCAGCGGCCCATAACCGTGTCGGCTGTATCCATCCTGGGGGAGCTGGTCTCGGGAAAAACGGAAGTGGCCCAGCCACTGGTGCGCCTCTTCACGCATACGGAGCGCATTGCGCCTATCATTAAGGCTTTGGCGGACCACGAGATCTCTCACTTGACCGATCCCACCACCATCTTCCGCGGCAACACACTGGTGTCCAAGATGATGGACGAAGCAATGCGGCTATCCGGTCTCCACTACCTTCACCAGACGCTGCGCCCCGTCCTGGCCCAGATTGTGTCCGAAAAGAAGCCCTGCGAGATTGATCCAAGCAAATGCAAGGATCGCTCGGCAGTAGACACGAATCTGCAGAACCTTAAGGAGTATGTGGAGCGAGTGTTTGAGGCAATCACCAAGAGTGCCGACCGCTGTCCGAAGGTGCTCTGCCAGATCTTTCACGACCTGCGCGAGTGTGCGGGAAAGCATTTCCCCAGCAATCGCGAGGTGCGCTACTCCGTGGTGTCCGGCTTCATCTTCCTGCGCTTCTTTGCACCGGCCATCCTGGGGCCGAAGCTCTTCGATCTAACCACCGAACGACTGGTAAGTGTTTTCCTTAGTTTCCAATCTTTATAATATTAATGTTCTTAGTAATGTCATTAGTAATGAGATAAGCCAGTATAACTTGTCATGAATCAAGCTCTCTTACTGATAATTTTGTTACTTATAACTTTACAGGATGCCCAGACAAGTCGCACGCTGACCTTGATCTCCAAGACGATCCAATCGTTGGGTAACTTGGTCAGCTCGCGCTCATCGCAGCAGCCATGCAAGGAGGAGTTCACCGCCGAGCTGTATAAGAAATTCTGTACAGAGCAGCATGTGGGGGCCGTCAAGCATTTCCTGGAGGTGATCTCGACGCCCAGTCCGGCGGCCACCAGCAGCGTTCACCCGGCGGCGGCAGCAACGCCATTGGAACCAGTATTACTTAAGGAGGGGTAAGTTGAACCCTTACGATCGAGGGGCAAGTTTCTCTCTCTCTCTCTCCCCCCCTTATGTGCCCGCGTAGCCCCTAGAGAATATCGATTGGTGGATTAGGCAATGCTCCCTCCTCTATAAATATAACCTATTCTATAGATTTGGCATATATACCCCCCCACCCAAGACATTTCGTTGATTACGCTTCGTTTTTATTCTAATACCAAAACTTTCTTTATCTTTCTCTTCTTTTCCGCGCGCTGCTTTTACCAAAAAAATCAAATCAAATAATAAATCAAAAAACCAAAACGCCATCACGCCCACACCAATCACCACCACATCACATCCCATCACACACAAATCACACCTATTCATCACATTTACTACTCATCACACACTAAATCTGTACTAACGTCTAGCGAGGGGTAAGAATTATGCTTGTATTTTGTTGTCTGTTCTTGTTGCGGCCAAGACCTGTGACAAGAGCAGAGATCCAAAAAACATATGTATATCCAAGTGTTGAGTTGATCTCAAAGAGCAGTGTTGCTAAGACCCCGCTTTTGTTTGCTCTAATCCTCCTCTCGGCAGCATGATGACCAAGTATCCAACGTCCCGGAAGCGCTTCGGCCGTCAGTTCAAGCAGCGCTACTTCCGCCTAACCACCCACTCGCTCAGCTACGCCAAATCGAAGGGCAAACAACCTATCTGTGATATACCGCTCCAGGAGATCGCCAGCGTGGAGCAGCTGAAAGAGAAGAGCTTCAAGATGCAGAACTGCTTTAAGGTGAGCATTCGGTTTGATTTTATTGGGATTTGCAAGGGATATTGTTGCTGCCATGCAACAGAGAGTGCCGGAAACGTGCGATCCACGCCACATCTATAAATAGGCAGCCCAAGCCCACACACCTCCGTGGTGACGGGTGTGATAGTCTGGCGGTTTTTACATGGGACAATATAGCTAGAAAAATAAAAGTAAAACAGTAATAGGGATTTTATAATCAGGGACCGTAATGATTATAAGGTGTATTATAAAAATTAAATGGTTATAATTATGAAATAATATTGGTAATAAGTAAATTTAATGGACGAAATACATGTATTTAAGTTACTTGCACCTTAAAAAGTACCCAAAGACCGCATTTTTTGCACTTTTGAGATGGAAAATCACAAAAACCTGACATATCTAAGACAGATTTCGGATTTAGCTCATCAAAAACTATCGGAAAAGTATTATTGTAGCTTAGTCGTAAAGATCCGCTCATCCCTGACCCATGACTGCGATGACGACAACATGTGGTTGCTGTGTTGTGTGGGCGGATGGATGACAGTCAGTGGCTGATAATCGATGGAGGAGCAGCCACATCCACCGGCGGCAGCTGGAGTCAGCGTCATCCTCTCGGTGATAGTGAAAACTGAACCGTCAGAGAGAAACTTTCACTAATTCCTCACACACAGTTTTTGTGTGGCGGCAAATGACAAGTTGCTGCAATTAAAAATAATTAGCATTATTATGCAGATGAGAACTGCTTGCTGAGCTCCGTTTTGCGTACGCTTCGCTATTGTTATTGCAGACAAACAACCACAAAAAAAGGGAAATTTCAAAAGCTAGAAAAACTGAATCTGCAGTCGAGAATCGTCATCGTGGGTGCGATATCTTGGTATCTCTTGGCGTAACTCTTTTTTTTTCTCTTTATCTCGGGGGGCTCTAAGATGTGGGAATTGTCTCAGCCAGCGCGATTTCACTCGACGTGCGATTGTTTTGCAATTGCCACCGCCGTCGCCGCACACAGAATTTATGTTAATTGCTGCCAGAGATGAGGCACTGAGACTTACTTTCCTTTATTTCATTCTCTACACCCACAGATTGTGCACAACGACCGATCGCTGATCGTACAGACGACAAACTGCGTGGAGGAGCGGGAGTGGTTCGACCTGCTGCACAAGATCTGTCTGATGAATTCAATTCGTATGCAGTACTTCCATCCCTCGGCCTTTGTCAGTGGCTTCTACAGCTGCTGTGGGCGCTCCGACGAGAACTCGCCCGGCTGCAAGAACGTCTCGGACAAGGAGATGGACTACTTCCAGATGGACCTGGTAACGGCTTTGGATCCACCGCTCGACCTGCAGCGCATCCACACGCTGATCATGTCCTACATGAGTGTGCTGGAGTCTCTGCTGGATCCGCTCGCCTACCACCAACACCTGTCGGCGGCGCAGCACCAGCAGCACAATCCCCTGGTGCCGCTGGCCACCGAACTGCAGAAGCACTCGCCGCAAGCCTTCGCCGAGTTCAAGCGCACCATCGAGAAGCTGCGGGAGAAGGCGTACGCCATTGATCGGGACCATCGGGACTACAAGCAGGGCATCACGCGCCAGCTTAAGTATGGCAGCAGGGAGGCGCCCATCGGCGATGACAACTACTGGCACATGATGCGTGCCGCCGGCCAGCTGAATCAGCAGCATCACCAGCAGCAGCAACACCAACAGCAGCAGCAACAGCAGCTGCAACTGCAGCAGCAGCAGCAGTTCCAGCACCAGCCAGCGCTCCCCCAGATGCAGAATGTTCGGGCCTCGCCCTATCAGCCGGCTACGAGTAACATGAACGCATACTACCTGCACAATTTGCAGCATCAGCAGCAGCGGTTCCAGCATCAACACCAGCAGCACCAACAGCAGCAGCAGCAACTTCAGCCGCTGCTCCAGCAGCAGCAACCGTCGCAGTACCAGCCACTTCGTAGCCATCAGCTGCAGCGCCACAATAACAGCATTAATAACAACAACAACTGCGGCAATGCCTCGTCCTCAAGTCCATCTTCGACGGCGTCGAGCGTGGTGGCGGCACCTCCGAGCACCACATCATCGTCGCAGCCAGCGCAGCCGATTTATTAGCGTTCAAGGCTCTGCGTATTCGCCTTGCCGCGGGCGATCGTCACGATCAGGTGAAGGAATACGCACCACAAATGGTAGCTTGGCAGCTTGGAGAGAGAGCGAGCAAGGGAAGGGCGCCCCGCACCAGAAGATGCTGCTGTACAAAAGAATTTTATGTGCTAATTTCTAGGATCCTTTTTTTTTTCTTTGTATAATTTTTTACGAGTTTAACGTTGTAAAGAAAAGACTAGAGTTAAGTTTTTTAATTAACCGATTTTTATACACTACTATTTTTACCGGGGACCGCAGACACCAGCAACAGCGACAGAAAAAAAAACAAACAAGAAAGCGAAATCTAAATATTTATAAGCCTATTTATTTTTTGTATGTGCTAAAACACATTATTTATACACACAAACACACACGAAATGGAGCATTTCTGCTCCCGAAAAAGGAGCGGAGAACCACTGCAAACTGATAACTACATAAGGCCTAAACTACTACTGAGAGCTCCAAAATTTGCTAAGATTTTTAAAGCCTAGCAAAGTGGAGCAAGCGTATGTGTAAATCTAAATATATATCTCTCTATACATGTACACGTGTAACTAGCAACTACATTATATACCAGTTATCTTAGGCGTAGCAGAAATTTCTAAAGAACTAACTAAGCTAAGGACTAACAAAAGCAAATAATTCTAGCAAGGAGAAAAGCTAAGTGTAGGAGACGTACATCTACGTGTATATTTTCCACTTTATATAACTGTCATACAGCTAATGTTAAACACACACACAACAAACAATATGTATTCGGCAAATTGTAGAATACAAAGAAAAAGCATTGTTAAGGATAAAATTACTTCCATTACTTCCACCACACCCACCCACATACACATTTATATATTTATTAAATGCATTTAATTTCATGTTAAATTTAAAGAACAAAACAAGTAAATTGTTAAAGCGATAACGTTTTGGTTAGCTTAAACACTACTTCCACCGATTTGTTTCCAAAGCTCTTCCAATATTAATTACACGTTTGTAGATTTTATGTTAAATAATCTTATTTTTGCCATAATTAGTTCATTGCTCGTTCATCGTTCATCGCATTGAAAACGAAGTGTCTTCCTCCGCCGCGTTTATTCTTATTGCCTTTTGTTTATGCATTCCAATTATTTGTGCATTTCTTAACTCTTATATCTGCATAATGTACATAGAGATACGAAGAGGGAGAAGCGTACTTGATGTTGCTATGAATTTAATTTGTTTGCAGTTTACCAATTCGATTCATTTACAATTTCAGTTGCATTTTAAGCGCCTAGTTTAAGTTTAACCTTATTTACCTAGCCTCGTAAGTTGTTGGTACAAAGAATCGAAAATATATACACATTTGGATATATTTTCTAGCGAAAAAATAAAGCGTATCGCCAATGGATTTACCTTTTGTTTTCTTTTTAGTTTGTTATCAGCACCCCCACTCCCATATAGTACCTAACTCTCGTGCTTTAGGAATATCTGGCATACTGTTGTGATATCTTACGATATGGTAATCGAATTAGTCGTCTTTTGAGCGTGCGTGTTAGTTGATCGATCCGTATTTACAATACATTTATATAGTACGTTAAAGCTGTTGAGTATTTTTATTCGTATTGTGACAATTAACGAAAAGCAATTTTTTCAAAACCAAAACCATGTGAAGCGAATTTTTTCTATATTTTGTTTCAAAATTTCGGAGAAAATCCAATGGATACAAAAACGGAGTCCCGAGAGTTGTGGTTGGTTTCAAAACAGAATGGAGAAATACAATGGATCCCCTATTTTTTGTAAACAGATCTTTTGAAATCGACTTTTATGTAAAAATAAATAAATAGTTGTGTATTTTAAATTGACTTTTTTTATGTGGGGTATGGAAATCTAAATTTTAAAATATGTATATATTTTTTCAAGGGTTTTCAGTATTGTATGGCGATTATAAAAGTAAAATGATTTAAAATTAAAATGGTTTTGAAAATATTTTGATTCCAGTAGAGCTGGAAATACATTTGTAGTGAAACGATTTATCTTAAAAATTTTAAAATAAATCTTTAAAACTGATTAAAATAGAAAATTTAAATAATTTGAATTATATATTTGTAATTATCATAGACTTTTATTCTATTTGTGTTTTAATAATAACTAAAAAAAGTACTTTTTGTTGCTCTTCACCTTCACATATGGCATTGGATATATGAAATTGTTTAAAAAAATTACATTAAATTATTTATTGAATTATTACATTAAATTATATAATAATAAATAATATTATTATTAAAAACTTACTCAGAAAAGCTTCCGAATTAAAATTAATGCTTTTATTCGTTCAAACAGACAAATATCGATAAATATTGACGATTTTCCATCTCTTATGGTATTTCCTATCGAACAAAGTGCCATCACTCTAACTGCAATCGTAAAAACGTAAACAAATGAAAGTTGTATTTTTATTTTAAAAACTTAAAATTAAATAATGGAGGATTCTGATAAGCCTGATTCGAAGCGCTTTTCCAGTGGTAGTGGATACTTGGAGGACACCCACTGCAAAACCACCCCCACCAACAATACACAAGAGTAAGCAAACAGTAAACTTGATATTCACAAATATTGGTACAAAATTATATTACAATTTCAGGGCAACATGTCGAGTTTGCTTTGGAAACTCAAAAGAAATGGTTAATATATCAGAGTGCACGCCTGGATCAAGCATCTCGATTGCGGATATGATATCTCAGTTCATAGGACATAAAGTTTCCCAAGAGGATTCGTATCCGCAAAGCATTTGTCTGCCTTGCCTTCGGGATACACAAAGTGGATTTAGGATAAAGCAAACTTACGAGAAGAACTTCTCCTTATACTGTCAGAAGGAAAAGAGGGTACTAGAAGCAGATGAAAAAATGCACATAGTACCTGATAGTAGTTCCTCCTCCGACGAGAATGAGTTCGAATGCCAAGTAAAGAACGAGTTGGTTGAAGAAGAGGACTTTGAGGATTGCCGGGATTTCGAGCCCCATTGTGAAATAGAAATTGAAGCAAATTGTGACTCTGATAATGCAGAGAAAGGTAGCAAAGATGCAAGCTCAACAATCAAGTGTTCACGTTGCCAATGTACTTTTCCGGAACTGCAACAACTTTTAACGCACATGGAGCAGAGTCATGTAAACAAAACACGAAGCAACATTAACTTCAAGTTCCAAGTTGGTTTTCGTCAAGGCTCCAGGCTCATTCACACTCTGGACGACAACCAACTTTATTGTAAAAATAAACTTCTAAAAAACGGAGACAATACGTACGTATGCCGCGTCAAAGATTGCAAGGCCCGAGTGTATCTGGCAAAAGATGAAACGCTAGTATACGCCAGGGAAGATCAAGTACACCATAGCCATAAAGGTCAAGATCTGGAAATAAAGAAAATTATTGCCATGGACATAGTAAAGAACAAGTGCAAGACCGATAACTCGGATCTCAAGAAGATTTTCAACGACGTAATGGCCGAGTTGAGTAAAAAATTCTCACTATGTTAAAACAAAGAGTAACTTTTAATTGATACATTTATTTTTATATTTAATTAAAAATAGGCACACCCAGGATGCTGCTGAACTCAAAATTTCCTATGATAGCTTCAAGCGTACTTTGCAACGCAAAAGACAACCCGTACGACGACTTTACCGGCTGAAGAACCTAACTCAAGCCAAGGAAATAAATTAGTTGCAAAGTAATACTTATTTAAAGTAAAAAAAGATCTGTACATTTTTTATGTTTTGAGTTAGTTTGAAAATCTTGTATTATTATTGTTTCACACTTAGTGGGAAAGTATATTTAAGATTTTTTAATAATTTCTATGAAATGTATATAAAATTATGTATTACTGCAATGTAACTATGTAATGTTTAATAAATAATTTTATAAGAAATAAATCAAGCCGTAGGAAATATTTGTAAATGTGAAGGGAAATTAAAAACTTAAAAATGAAAAAAAGCTTTCCAAAACTGTACATGTAAAATGTATAGATAAATGTAATGAAAGCTACTTGGTTTTCCTTTTTTTAATTTAAAATTCTATTGTATATGTAAATATTTTTTATAATTTACACGATTTAAAAAAATACCGTATTTCCACCTCCTCTTTCTCCTTTTTCACAATCTGGCAGCCTCAATTACCGATAATTTTCAAAAACATCGATAGCAATATCGTTCGACGTTTTGACATCTCTATCACACCGTTCGCCATTGCCAGAAAATTTTTTTCTCAAAAAAAAAAGTGGCTCGGAAAGTGTGTGAATTAAGCAAGAAAACGTGCAATTTTATTTTAAAAAGAGACTTTTAGTGAATAGCTTAGTGTAGCTATCAGAACTGAAGGTAAGTGGCGTCGTTAAGTGCAAATAATTCGCGGTATTACGAGGCCGGCAATATCGATTTTTTTCTGAACGAGCCGACGCCACCGGCAGACAATTCCTTTCGTGTCGAGGGGTGCTGCGCTGGACGGATGTGTTTTTTTCTCACATATACATGCATACAAGCACACACGCACACATAGATAGAGTGCATCCACAGCAGTCGCCACGGTTGGTCGGCACAAAGTCTAATCTTTTTCCTGCTTTTGTTTCATTTTCCGGCAGAAGAATATATATAGATAAAGATGCGTGGACGCGGCGGATTCATTCCACGTGGTGGTGGTACCACTCGCGGCGGGTATTACAACAATCGCAACTCTAGCAACTATGTCAATACCCGTACCCAGGGAAATTACCGACCGAATGGCGGTCGCTACGAAAATAACTACCACAACAACAACAATCGCTACAACAGCGGAGGTGGCGGAGGCAACAACAGCCACTATGACAACCGGAGTCGGGACAAGTTCACGCACCACAACTCGAGCAGCGGCGGGCGCTATGATTCCAGCTCCAGCCACAAGCGCAGCTATGTGAGTATTTTGATCATTTTTGGAATTTATATATCACTTATCCCTCTGCTGCTAGCGATTTCATATAAAAGTCTTGACATATGAGAAGGAAATAGGTATTGAAAATATATTTTTAAAAAATTGGAACATTTGGGTCTGAAGGCAAGGCTTATTACTTATTCTTAGGTAATAAAACCGTTAGAAAGTACCTAAGAATAAGTAAAAATAGTTCCCTTCTACCTCTTCAGACCCAAAAAAAACTTACATTTTTAAAAATATATTTTTATACTTTATATATCCTGGTTTATATTCGCTTCAAGTTGTATTTGACTAGTGAAATGTCTGGGTACAAATATTATTAATATTATAATTGAATTATACGAAAATATTGAAAGAGGCAAAATGTATCACCAAGTAAAGTTTAAAGAGTTACCTATCCTTCTCAAAATAGTCATTAAATAAATACTCATTTGAAAATCAAAAAATATTCCACTAGAAAAGGGCAACGTGGTTCTCAATACACACACAAAACAGATGGATTCTTATCTTCTCAGCAGCCCTAGGGTCAGTAGGTAAACAGAAGAGGCCTGCAGATTTCAGCAGGTAATCAACAAGATACCAAGAATAATAGTAAACAGGGTAATCTACTCGAAAAACAAGTCAAGAAAATGAAGAAAAAACGAAATTATGCCGAGTCTAATTCACTCAAAGGAGCCCTGTTGCTAATTTTACAGCTTTTTTTCGGTTATTGGTCAATATGTCTCACTCAACGTTAACAAATTGCACTATAATTTGGAAAATATATTATATATATCTATATTCTATTTGTTTTTTGGCTTGATGGCCAATATTTTTGGAACAAACAGTTTTCCTTTTGTTTGCCTTAGCGAAAGCACACTTATTTTCGTTTCCGTGAAAAAGGTATATATATATTTGATATATATATTTATATTCATTGTTAGAATACACACAGATGTGGTAAAAATAATACCACACCAGATGCAACTCTTCAGAATAAAAGCCAATTTCTCGTGTTCCACATTTTGAAAGAATCAATTTTCGAGAGTTTTAAAAATTATTTAAATTTAATTATGAAGAATTTTCTATGAGAAAAAGGAAAGTACTGACTGAAGATAGAAAATGTAAATAAAGAAAATCTAAGTAAGCTATAGATAAATGCAGAACTAAATAAATACAGAGAAAAAGCAACTCAAGGAGACTAAAAACGAATATTGCTGGCACATTTGTCACGCTTTTTTGAGCTCTGCCAGCAGATGAGTGATGTGGTTTCAAAGATATATACTACCTACATATAAGACATACATAATTCATAATGCTAATGCAATCTATTTTCATCCCAAATGCGTTTTTCTAGGACTCATCTCGCGATCGCAGCAGCGATGACCGCAAGCGGCCGCGGATAGACGTAAGTTATACTTTGCCCCTGTCCCCATGTTAAATCGCCCGCCATTCCAGAGGTTTATATATATACATATATACTAATGAATTATGCATTAAGCTAAACGACTTGTACCTTGTAATGTTAATGACTTTCCAAATATTTATAGCACTGTTATTTGTGAAGCTTAAACGCGGGATCGAGCGATTGAGCCTATCGAGCGTTATAAAGCGTTAACATATGTCTTAAAACAGCAAACAGCGCCGACTCAAAGTTGCCAGATATAAGCACACTTTGGAGCGCCGTCGTATAAGACCTAAATATCATATATTTACGAATCGGCAAACGTATATAGAACAGAAAAATGATTTTGCCAGCCAGCCAGCCAGCGATCGATCTGATCCGATCCGAAACGTAGAAACGTAGAAACGTTGAAGCAATTGAAGCGATTTTGATCCGTTTGATCTCTTGTATCTCTGTGTACCAGCTGTCAAATTTGTCCCCAAACAGACCGAAAGTCGGTTATTACAGATACCATATATATATATATAAATATCTATCACTGTGCACATCTGCAAATTCAAATCTAAGTAGCGATATATATCGCATAAGCGTATATGAGGTTTCTCCATCATGCTACCTACCACACATAAAACACGCTGCAGGAAATAACAGCCTTGCGATATGCGATAACCCACAAACCAAACCAAACCAAATCAAATTAATCCGATCAGATCAGATTCAGCATCAGCAATAAGATCAGATATCAGCCATCAGGATTGTAATCAGGATCAGATACCGAATATATAGTCTGTAACTACTACTTATATAGCAATTCTTTTCATACAACAAGTCTATCTGTGTTTTATAAATGTAAAAATCAATCTACCACCTATATTCGATACCAAATCAATCAATGAACCGAGCTCCTACACACCTTCCTACTCATCAATCGTCATTAGGATTACCGTCGCACATCCTCGTCGAACGATCGCAGCGATCGACCCTCGTCCTCATCGCAGAACGTTGGCTCTTCATCCTCCAACTATCATCAGCGCAGCAGCACCGGCGGCGGTAATAACAGCGGAGGCAATGGCGGCAGCTCGAGTAGCTACCGCCCGCGCGACGATTCGGCCAGCGGCGGCGGCAACAACCGGCATCAGCGCGATGGATCGATGGGCCCGCCCAAGCGGATGATGCGAAGCGTGGCCGGCACCAACTATATATCCCGACCCCGCGGCACAATGTCCATGCGCGGCGGAATGATGCGCAGCGGAATGCGGGTGGGTGCCATGCGAGTTGTGCGTACCCGCAATGTCAACGAATCGAATGATCTGCGCACCATGCGCCGCCAGCTGCTCTATGCACAGCAGAAAGACCGGGCTCGCCTGCTCAAGATTCAGCAGTTGAAAAGGTAAATAGACCAAAAACAAAAAATACAAAATAGACAACAAATTCAAAACAAAAAAAAAAAAGTATAAAGACTGAAAGTACCGAAAACGTGAGTTAATCTCTGTGAACGACAAACGTCGTCACAATTTGCATCGTTAAAGATAACAAATGTACAGCGAACTATTATTATCAGAACAATGAATGTGAACTTTGTGAGATTCCGATAGAAGAAGAATCCAGGAGAGGAGGAGAACAAGAGAGAGAGCAGCACTCGGTGAAAGATCAACCGAGCTGCCTACCTCCACAGAGACTCCCATCTCTCTCGTAGAAAGTATAATGTTGTGTAAAACTAAAAATCACTAAATATTTGACACACTTTATATATAAATATTCTGCCAAGATCGTAATTTGTTAGCTTCTTCCTGTGTACTAAAAAAAAAAATCAATTACCATTTAAATTTGAATTCAAATTTGTCCTTGTCTCTGCGGTCTTTGCCCAAGAGACAAGAGCTTCCACCAAAACAAAAACAAAACAAACATCCTGCCACCTAGACCTTGACTTCACATTCGAATTTCTCGAATTCATTCCACCCACAAATGTAGCTCGTTGCGACGACAACGCCAGGGCGGGAATAGCAGCGACAATTCCAGCGACAATGAGGAGAAGACCGACGATGATGATGCTGAGAAAAGCAAGAAGAAGAAGGGCAAGGACAAGGACGCTGATGGCGACGACGACGACGAAGATGATGTCGATGATGATGACGATAACGACGATGATGAGAAGGACGACAAGGACGTAAAAAGCAAGAAAAAGCGTAACAGCAAGTCGGCCACCGAGGACAAGAGCGACGACGATGACGATGCCGATGGTGGGGACGACGATGATCAGGAGAAGGACCTGAATGAGTCTGATCCTAAGAGCGCCAAGGACGGCGATGCCACCGATGACGATGAGGACGTCAAAGTAAAGGTCAAGACCGAGGGCGGCGAGGCCGGCGATGGCGAAAAGGCCGATGAGAAGGTCGCCAAGTCGTCCGGTGCAGGTAAGAAGAAGGAGAAGGATAGTGGCGACTCTAAGGACGCCAAGGCGAAGAAGTCCTCGTCGTCCAGCAAGAAGGAGCGCTCATCGCGCAAGGACAAAGACGATTCGGACGATGAGCGCAGCAAGGAGCGGCGCACCTCGCGTCATCGCGACGACGATCACAACAACCGCAAACGCACCTTCATCAAGCTCATTTGCGTCCACTGTCGCGTCAAGTGTGTGACCTTCAAGGTGGGTTTGGCTGAACTCTCTTATTAGGCGATTTACTTATTATCCTTTTTGTGATTTGCAGGAGTACAACTACCATTTGAACTCGCGCACCCACAAGAACGCAATGCGCCAGGTGGCCCTTAATCAGCGCGCTGATCTCCAACGTATGCGCGCCCGTCAGCGCACCACCCAGCGCGAGATCGAGGAGAATGCCAAGGAGGAGCACGAGTCGCGCTATTGTCGCCTCTGCCGGTTGGCCTACCGCCAGCCCAAGAATCTCCACCAGGCCTCTGAGCACCACAAGACCATTAAGAAGTTCTTGATGCCCTATTGCGGCTCCTGCCACTTGGCGTTCAAGAACGCCATGCTCTACGAGAACCATCGCTGCTCCCTGGAGCACATTAGGGTGAGTTTAAATGAATTTTAATTTTTTCCTCCTTGAATAAGCCCCCCTCAATCTCCATCAGATCTCGACAAGCAATAAATTATTCATTCACTTTCAGAATAAGGCCCGTAACGATGAGTCCGGTTCGGATGATAGCGTGGATGAGCGCGAGATCGATTTGAATAAATTCCTCACCGTCGACTCGGTGGGCGAGATCGATGTTGACGTGATCGATGCCGATGTGGATGCCATGGTGATTGAGGCCGAAACAGCACAGAAGAGCACGGATGAGGAGACCCGCAAACGCGGCTTGATTGGCCCGGATTTTATCAAGACCATTGAGGCCTTCTACTGTGAACTGTGTAACCATTATTCCACCAAGACTGAAGACACTTCCTTGGAGGACTATACCAAGAAGCATTGCCTGCAGCATTCCCACGTGAAGGCCTTCCTCCGCAACAAGGAGGAGACCGAAAAGAAGGTCAAGGCGGAGGGCGGCGAGGAGGATGAGCCTGAGGAGGAAGACAAGAAGGGTGGCGATGACGAGGCAGAGGAGGCCGATGAGGACATGGATGGCAAGGCCGATGAGGATGAGGACGAAGACTACGGTGATGAAGAAGGGGGCGATGAGACCCACGACGAGAAGCTGTGGGAGGAGGTGGACAAGGATCTGGGCGACCTGCTGGCCGAAGTGGGCCAGGAAGAAGAGGAGGAAGAGGAGGATGAGTCCGTGCTCAACATTGACATTGAAAGGTATGTCTTAACGGCAGAGGTGAAGTAATCAGTCTGGTTTTATAATAATATTCGTTCACTTACAGCGAGAAAAACAAGCTTAAAGATGCCAAAGAGGAAGCGAATGGCGATGCCGAGGCGGAGGAAGCTGCTAAAGACACCACAACTCCGGTGGCCAAGTCGACGGAGAAAAAGCCAGCTGCCCCGGCTGCTACTGCTGCTGCTGCCCCGGCCACACCGGCCAAGACCAGCGCCGCGGCGACCAAGCAGCCCGTGAAGAAGGCAACGCCCAAGCCGGCTGCCAAAGCCGCCAAACCAGGTCCGGCTTCCACGAAGCGCAATGTCTTGGTCAGTGTGAAGCGCACCTCCGCGGCCGCCATCAAAGCTGCCACCAAGTCCAGCAATACGGCAGCCGAGTCCAAGTGAGCGCAGCGCTACTCCACCAGCTGTGCACTAGCAATAGCAGCGAACAACCAAACCCAGTGATTTGGTTGCAACAAAAACACACACATATTTCAAATATAATAACAAAAAAATATAACATAATGTGCTCAAATAGTAAGTGCACGCCAATATGCCCAACAAGAGCTGCTCTGTCATCGCGCCACCGACGAGCCCAGCCTGTTTAATAAATGTCTAAACCTAAATAAACCAACCAGCACTCGTGTCTCTCTATATGGGGATCGTAAATGTGGATGTGGATGTGGCTGTGGAGTGGTGAGTACCTTTCTTGTACCTTTCGCCGACTTGCCACTCTACCTGGGCCTTTCTAAAATGTCCAAGGCTCGCCGAAAACCACCTGGCTACAAACGAACGAACAATGGCAGAGAAATGCCTGTCGGTCGCCAATTTGCTGGCCGCTTCATGGTGCTTACATGTAATTGTCAGCTGTGCGATTTAATGTACACAAACGAGAAATGCCGCCCGCTAGACGAGATTATGTCGTTGAATGGCCGGAGAGACCTTGATTTAAGCCCTTGGCATAAAAGGGTTATAATTATGAAAACGATTTAACCACACAAATGAGTACATTCCCGGTTTACATTGTTTTTTAAACTGAATCGTGAAGCAAAGACATCTACAATTATCCTTAGGAATAATTGTTGAAGACTTGTTATTTATTTACGTTAGAAAATGTATTTGGAATTGGATCCAGAGAAACATAAGGCTTAATTTCTCAATTATAAATGTAATATTTAAATAAGGAGGATCGAATAAGTTGGTTGAAGTTGCCTTAACCGATCATTGAAATAGGAAAAAGAAAGGTAGTACAACAAAAAGATGCGTAACGCCCATACACTGGAAGCAATAATTGTACTATATGGTTTTTGAACATTTTTAAACTCCCTTAACCAGAAGGTTTCTTTTCTTTTTTGGAAGGCTTTAATAGGAAATGGGGTTCAGGTCATTCTTTAATTAATTAATCCCTTTTTAAACTCCCAACACTGATAAGATTTAGAATAAAGTTTTGTATCCACAGGAAGTCCACAATATCTGGAATTTCCCTTTCTTTCTGATCTTGAAATACCCCAAGTCCTGAAACTGATTAGATTTAGAATACATCTGTATATTCACAGTAAGTCCATAATATCTGAAATTTAGTTGGCTTCGCTGGTTCCATTTATAAAAATTAAGCTGCAAATGAAAACTACTATAAAGACTTGCTTGTAAACTAAACCCTGATAATGAAACTATTATATATACAAATATATGTACATAACAAACAAAGGTGGTACAGAATAACCCCGCTTATCTCTGGACAGCGTGATGCTGGCAACTCTTCTTCCTGCTTCCATTCGGAATGTATTTATTAACCTATTGGGCGGCACAAGTGGCCGCAGAGTGAGGCACAGGCACAGGCAACGTTTTTGCCGTTTCCGCTTGATACTCTTGCCACAAGACAATGCGGTGGCAACCGAAAGGAAAACACATTTCATAATTTTTCTACATATTTCTGCCAAATTAACTTTCACCGCACGTCAGAGAGGATGGCGGCGTCTTCGTCTGCCGTCGGCAGTCGGATTCGACTATATTATGCAACATCTGTCACTTGATATGCGTGTCTCAATGGGTAATCTCGTCGGGTAGGCCTTTCTCACCTTCCATTCGATCCGATCCGTTCCAGCTTCCTTTCTGCGACCGCATTAAGTGGGCCTGCCTCAGTCACAATGTCAAGTTTTGATTTGATCAGCAGCAGCAGCAGCAGTAGCAGGTTTTCGGGTACGTCGGTTCGGTGGAGCCCCGGTTAATCCCTGGCAATCGCTCATTCAGTTTGGGTAAATTGCATTCATGTTTTGACGCTAGATTTATGCACACATTGTTCTGTCTGTGGCTGCCACAAATCCGGTTTTTATCCCAAGCGCCGCTCCACTCCATTGTGGCCGGGTATTACCATTAACATTTAATTTGTGATTCCGCCGAGTCGATGCCGCAGCGGCTGCTGCTTTTTAGTTACGTTATTTTTTTGGTTTTTGTTTTGTTTTTTGTTAGTTTGTTTTTGTGGTCTCGGTGCTTCTATTAAGAAATTTCAGCGGTGTCAGAACACAGAGAACAATTTTTGTAAACGATCAGATGGGGTTTTGGTTTAATTCATTTTTTAGTTAATAGATTTTAGGATGACAAAATTATAACATGGCTTATGTGGCTCATTTCTTTAATAATTAATAATATCTAGAAGATATTATAATTTAATAAGCTCAACTTTCATACATTTTCTTCATCCCTTGAAGTTCTATTGCAACATTTTAAAAGGATATTCCAGTTCTCTTTGTTAATATATTTCTGAATTATTAATATTAATTATTATTCACAGAATATTAATAGTTATCTTATGACTCTAGTTTTTTCTACTAATGTATCTCAATTTAATATATACATTTTTTCCTGTGCTGCGACGGCTGCCATCTTCCTGTTGCTCGGCCACTTTTTGCACATGCTACGATCTAAATGCCAAGGTGGTGATGGTGATGGTGAATCCAGTTATCAGCGGGGACCCACAATTCGGTTAATGCCAGCACTTGGACATACTTATTCTCCACGGACCCCAAAGAATCAGAAGCCGAATCGCCACTCATAAATTGTGTTAAATGGAATCGTTTGACGCGCATATTGAAATGTCAGTTGGAGGGGATCTTTGCCACTGGATCTCTGCAGATCTCTTGGATTGTTCAAGATGTGGATGTGCATGGAGGTTGCCCAGGGCCATGTTTCTTTCAGATGGCCAAAGTGCGGGTGCGTGGCTAATTGCCAGCTGCCAAATGCTTTGTTAGTCAGTTACTTTTCACATCGTTAACAATATATGGTAGGTTTGTTTGTTTGTTTGTCTTTCGCCAATGGATTATTATTTTCGGTGGCTGTCTTTTTCTATTTTTGTTTTTCTTGTAAAAAACCTTGGCACTCAAAGCCCCTGGAATTTGCATACATTTACAAAAACTCCGCAAAGATTAGGGGAGAAAAATGTTGGTAATGATTTGATTGTGGGCATGTGTAATCTCTTCTCCGATCTGTCATTGTTTAGCATTTTGTGAAAAATTAACGAGTCAAAGAGTTACAACATTGTCATTGGCTTTTGCAAAGTTCGATTGCATTTTATTTCATTATTTATGAGGTCTAAACTGCAGTGTAGGCATTAAAGACTTCCATTTTAATTAACATTTATAGGTGAACGTGTTTGGGAATTTATTAAGAATCTAAAGTGCGATAAGTGGTTTTATTGCTGGCTTAAATAGTCTATAAACATATTTTCTTAGGCCATAAATTTAGCCATTAGCGAATCAAAAACAAAGGGTATACAGTTCTCAAACCAAAAAACAAGAAGTTTTTGTACCCTTGCAGGTAACAATTAAAATATATCATAACTAAGCCAAAAATGCATTAATTTCGATTCGGAAAGCAGTTTTGTGTTAGTTTTTATTCATTTAAAAAAACTGCATACCAAATTTAAAATTTTAAGAAATCAAAATTTTTGGCATTTTTGCTAATTTTAATGATGTAACCCCTTATCAAATTTTGCAAAAATGGCAAAAAATCGATTTCTTCCGGACATGTCTAGAAAGATTCACATGTTAATGCTGATCAAGAATATAAATGGTTTATGGGGTCGGAAATGATTCCTTGACTTAGAAAAATATTATTTTGTATTATAAAATCGGATTTTTTATATTAAAAAACTTCTTAATTTTTTTAAATTAAAAATATCATAACTCGGCAAAGAGAGCATTAATTTTAAATCGGAAAACTGTTATGTGCAAGATTTTCTACAGTTAATAAATCTGTATACTTCATTTAAAAATTTTGAAAATTCAATTTTTTATCAAAATCAAAAATTTTAATTTTTTTTTTAATTTTATAAAATTTTGCCAAAATGCCCAAAAAAATCCATTTCTTCCTGGCATATCTAGAAAGATTCCCCTGTTGATGCTGATCAAGAATATATATGGTTTATAGGGTCGGAAAGGTTTCCTTCACTGCGTTGCAAACTTCTGACTGAAATTATAATACCCTACAAGGGTATAATAACCAGTTTTGGATATTAAAAAATAATCGTTAATATATTAACTAGCATTATATATTTTAATTCCCTGCTAGAAGTAAGTACAAGTAATAAAACATTAAAATAAAAACCATTACTTTTTTCATTTTAAGATTAACAAGCCTTGGGGTGCTCGTTTATATTTACCCCACTTACTCTACGACGTAATTAATATAACAATTAATTCTTGCAATGCTTAAGCTAACCCAGCTTTTAGCAGACCTTTTTCAAATATTTTCCCAAGCATTCAGTGAACTTATCCAAGCAGAATTTCTGGGATTTTTCCAAAACACTCGATACGAGCCAAGCAATGTGTGAACATTTCACACAGTTAGTTACCATGGTTCTTTTGCCGCAACCGCAACAAGGGCTTTGCGAGACAAGTTAATTGCACGGGGCTTGTGGCCGGAGTTAGCCATGGCCAAGTGGCTAATTGGGACAAATGCAAATGCAGTTTATTGGCCAGTCCGTGTGCGCTGCAAGTGTGGAAGATATGGATGATGGACCCAGTTCCAGTTCCGCCACGCCCCACTTATGCAATACCCCGGCCTGGGCTGGCTTTTGGCACGCAATTGGAGATTGGCGCAGCCAGGAGATGGCTGGGAGCAGATACCGCCGAGATTCCATCCACATTATCCATGGTACGTGGAACTGCTGGTTATAATCTAATTAGGCCCAATGCAGCCGATCTGCAGTATTTGAATTTTGTATACATACTCTTTGCCTTATTTTTTTTTTGCATCTGCATTCTTCTCACGCCCAAAATGTAAATGAAGTTATCCGGGATCGCAGATCGGGGCCCGGGGGCCCTCTTAGCTAATGCCGACGAGTTTACACGGCTGGCTGACTGACTGGGCTTGTGTAGTGTGAAAAATCTCGGCGCTTCTTATTTTTCCTATTTTATGAATATTTTTCAACACATTCATTCATTCATTCGTTCGTCGTTCGGTGGTCTGTCATTGTGCTCATTGTTCGCGACTGACAACTATTTTGCTGAACTGGCGATTGCAACGCTTTCCCGATTTCATCCATTAAAGTCAGCGATTTATGGTGCAATCGGAATGGGGCGGAGGAGAAACAATAACCCAATAGCATCTGATTAGTGCGTAATCGTCTCTTCGCCCCCCCCTTTTTCTTTACAGATATTAATCTATAAATAACCGCAAGCAAGGTCGGCCAACGTCATTATATGCTATATTTTGTATGGGTAGTATCAATTGTCTGGGCTTAAGATCCAACAACTCATTATCGGATCTGTCTTGGCGTGAATGGAAGGCATTAAATTACTGCATAGCAGGGGGAATTCGGGCATTATCGTTGATGCATGGTCTTAGTTCGGTCCACACAGTCCATATACTTTTGGTCCAAATTAACACCCAAGTGGCGGAGAAAATCAACATGGAGAGTGCTTAGGCCCGTCATTAAACGCTGCCCAGGTAGTGTATTTTGCGGCCTGCGATTATACAAAGCACTTCAGGCCGCCGCAATCCGTAAATTAAAAACAAAAAACCAGGAAACCCAGACCCAGGCCCAGGCTTAGGCCCCACAGAAATCATATAACAATGCGAGTCAAAAGTCAGCTGGAAAACCAAAGATTCCAGATCCCCTCAGCATGTAATCCACGGATGGCTGCTCCTTTCGGCCAGGCTCATTAGCAAATTATTTTGGTAGTCGGGCAAATGCAGAGAAAGAAATGTGAATAAACATTAAGAGTATTAACTACTTTCCGCTTTCGGGGATTTATTGACATTTAAAATTTATTAAAAAGAGATTTAAGTTATATAAGCCACTTAACAATTAGAAATAATCACTTCTAAAGATTATCTTACACACCTTTTACTTTCTCATATAGAAAAATATAATGCATTATAATGAATGTTTCTTTGATCGACCTATAAAAATGTTTATTTTTTGAAAGTGAATATGAAAATGTCTCTGAAACGAGGCTAAAAGATAAATATCTCCAAGTACCAACAAACCCCAAAACAAGGTAGAATAATAAAAACAGCTATAACATTTTAATAAGCCATCATATTCCCTAGTATTTATTATTTTATGGCTTTTTCTCTGCGTGTGGGCCACGCTTCAATGGAGCTTGACTACCACCAATCCCGGACATTTGAATTTAAGCCAGAAGACAGACAAGGATTGTCCCTCTCGGATTAAATCACGAAATGTGTGCCTTCACCTGACTAAGTAACTCCTTAAGCGTTTTTTGCCATACGGCCGACGGTTGAGAGCATTTTAATTGTATTTAAATGAATTAGAATGCACTTTTGCGCTCAGTTTTATGATTCATAAATTATCCGCCGCGACGTTTATACTTACAGCTCTGTAAACATAATTGAGTACTGCAGATGGAGATCTCTGACAGAGACTACTCGCGGATGGAGATAGACAGGTATCTCAGCTGGAGATTATGTATGTAGATGTTTCGGCTTGAAACCGGGTAATGGGTTACAGACTCATTGCCGGCTGGAATGCAAATCATTGGGATAAGTCATAGACAAAGCTAGACTTATAAACTATAGTTAAAGTCATAAGTAGCTATATCAATTAATAATTGTTTTTGAATAAAAATGTAAATTAGGCATCTTAGATAGCTTATAAGCTATAAATAGCTCTAGAAGTGAAATAAAATATAATTATATTGCTCTATAATTAAGCTTTACGAACATTACTTCTTACAACTAGCATTTTTGACACCTCAATTACCAAAAACACAGGGTAATTAAAGCCAAGTTAAAGCAAGAACATGTATATTACCAGTTAATTGTGCTTTACGGCCGGTTGATTTACCAACTTGATGTTTTTAATGTTGCTTCAATAAATTAAGTTACCGGTACCCCTTCGGATTGTGTCAAGCGTGTGTGTTACATGTGTCTTAGCATTCCGATTTCGATGCCTCAATGGATCACAGAACACTAACCCACCCCCTGCCATTGGCCACAAATTATTGACCAACTCCAATTAAGTTGTACATATTATTGGTAATCCCATCCATCGGTTCCGTTCGAGCAGAGAGATCTCCGAAAATGGGAAGCATTCGAGTGGCTGCATAACAGTCGCCGCAGTCAGTAGCTGTGGTTCGCGGAATGGCATTTTAATTGTCACTTGGTGGATGGTAAATTACACATTATTTATTCGCAGTACTGCCATTAACATTTACCCTGTCATATGGTGCTCTTCGCAGCTTGGCGACTTTGCTGGATTGTGGTTACAACTACTTGATGGCGATACATTTTCCGAGTATCTTCGCCGTGTCACCGCAGGAGATTGTGCAATTTCATTGTCCAACGACAACATTTCATTAACAACAACTGGCTTTAGTACTGGTGTACTGGTAAAAACGTCAAAATACCGCCACAGAGTTGCCAATTAAGAGCTCCGCGTCCGCACTACACGAGTATATCAAAAGTATAAACTAAATGTTAAGGTTGACTCCGTCCGACTGTCTAATAAATTGATACACATAAAATTTGGAGCATAAAAATGTCGCTTTAAAAAACTACAGAAACCGAGAGGAGATCCAAAGCCTCGACTCCAATATGTGTGTTGCTGAAAAAATGCAAATGCCAAAATGTGAACTGCCATCATCATCGTCGTCCTCGTCGTCATGATCACCATTGATTTAAGTGGAGTTGCTGGCCAGAAACTGTTGCATTTCTGGCAGCGGCAAAAAGCACTTGAAATTCAAAGCTGAAAAAAAATATATAAAAACGTAGAAAAAAGCAACTGAAGTAACAACCATCAGATACTAATACAATAATAAATAGTAATAGAAGAAAAGAAGATGTTGCCACTGCGCTGATCGCATCGGCTGCCGCTGTTGCACTCGTTGCTGCATCAATGTTGCTGGTGCTGCTGCTGCTGCGGCTGTGCATGCAATGCAACAATTTCACAAGCCAGCACGCAGACAACTAAATGACAATGTGAACAAAATAACAACAACAGCGGAGAATTTATAATAGGTAGCAACCCCGATCAAAAGTTGCGCAAAAAAAAACAAAAACAGAAAAACAACCCAAGAGGCAAAATCCTCAACTTAATTATAAACTTATTTATTTGGTTAGCTTAAGTTTTGCCGCCAAACTGTCCTAATCAATTTGGCTAAGGATGAGGAAATGGCAGCTTGCGTCAGTCGGCAATTTCCACGGATTTCCTCAGCGCCAAATTTCACAGCTACCGTGTTAACTTTGACACCACCGACGCAAGCCCCCCAAAAGGCGAAACGTAGCCAAATCCAATCCGTACCGATCCTAGCCTGGCATTAGATTAGCATTAGGTAAGCGGGCTCAATTAACCCGCACGGCAATTGGCCAAATTGGCCACCGACTTGACTCCGTCCGTCAGCCGAAATCCGCGATTGGAGCTGCCGCCAGCAGGGGTTAACTCCGAGCTCCAAACACCAAGCACCAAATTCAACTCTAACTGTAGCTGCTGCCCACGCATGCGCTGAAATGTTAATGCCCGAATCAGCCAACACAGAAGGGCACAGTTGGCCAAGTGAGATTTGGAAGGAGAATATTAGTGGTAAAAAGGAAAAACTAAGGGAGTACATTTTCCTTGGGAAAATTAAGAGGAGAGGCACAACGAAGATAAAGGAACATCAAGCTGTGATTCATGATTTTCCTAGCGGTTTACCGGAAATTTTAATCTAGATTTATTATAAGATTATATTAATTTTAATTAATTTTATTAGGAATATATAATAATAATAAATAACAGTAACTTTGAACACAAATATATGACTATTTCCCTAAGTAAATTTATAAAAAGAATGTTTACATTTAATTATGGAATTGGAATTGTTTATATCTTGGCTTTCAAAGAAAATATTAATGTTGGTGAGCCTAGGAGAAAGAAGTGGCTCTCCTTTAAAATAGTTGAACAATATATCCAAGCCTGGTTGCCATAAAGCCGCTTTTTTATTATCTGTTTTTTTTTTTTTTGTACTGCCTCTGGTTGCAGTTTTATTTTTTCAAATTATTTCACTAAATAAATTATTTTATGCTAAAATCCCTATTCACTTTATCTAGTAGACCAAAATACTGTAATTACTTAAAAGTATCTTAAAGATTTATTTTTACTTGAACATTTCCTCCTTTCATTAGCCCCAATCCTATCACATTTTAGTCCCCTAAAACCCATCGCTGTTCCACTGTCCCTCCGGCAATTGTAAATGTCAAACGAAAGACTTAGGCAGCGAACTTGCTGGTAGGGGTGGAGCTCTAGTGTTAGCACTCGTATTCGTACTTGGGTTTTGGGCTTGGGCTTCGGCATATTAAATATGCAATGCTAATGCAAATGAAAATGGAAACGCAAATGGGAGTCCGCATCCGAATCGAAAACGCTTGTTAAAAGTAATGCGCCCAATTTGCAGTTGGAGAGACAAAAACAAAAGTGCCCTTTAGCCTTAACCAGCCCATGGCCGGCAGCTAGTGCAGTGCTCTCCTCTCCAGAGTCCGGAGACTGCAGCCGATCCTACGTTCCACCACCCTCGGTGAGGGCGGACGGGCAATTTAGTGTCACGTTAGCATTTTCGGGGCGCTTCCAGGCGGCAGGCAAATGCCCGACGTACCATTAGGCGAGCGCTTAACTAGCGGTTAGCCACCGACAGGGCCGTCAAATGTTCAATTGCCCCGCTTGGAAACGTTGTGGGTGCAGGCGGAGAAATATATATGAACTTAATAGAGGTTTAAATTAAATTAAATAATTTTAAATCAACCAAAGAGTTTTTAGAAACTGGAGAAATATATAGACAATTAGGATCATTTTTGTTATATATATGGAAAACATAATCTCTTTATTTCTATATATTTAATTTTTCTTTATTGTGTTTTGCTGGCTTTGGAGTATCGAAGCGGAGAAGCGGCAGCGCAGACAGACCTTTCTCTTTGTGTTGGTGATGGCTGGCCTGCCACGACGAGCCTCAAAGGTCGGCTTTGGCTCGGAACTCGGCTCTCGGATCTTGGATCTCGGCGGCGACGGCGCCGGCGACTACGACTAAGACTCAGACTACGCCGACTGCGACTCCGACTCCAGCCGAGTCTCGTCTCTCGGCCACGGGATTTATAAATACAAGTGTTGGCCGCACAACGCCAAAGATTCGTTGGCTGAACGTGCAGCGTGCGCGATCTATTAAATCCGAACCGAATTCGATTCCCAGTCCCAGTTCCAACCAAGACGAGGCTGCGACTCCTGGCCCAGACAGGAAAAGACGGTAACACTCTTCTCCAGACATCGTCGCATCCAATTTGAAACGCTACGAATTTCGCGCCAAAACACAATCCAAGGATTACGGGATACCAGCACCAATTCCACGACTTGGATTCAGTCTCAGTTTCAGTTACAGTTTCGGTTTCGCAATATGCAATTCGGTTTCAATGTTGGATTGTGTCGAATCTTCAATTCAATTATATAACTGAAGTAATAATCGCTTCGTGTGCTGTGTTCAGTTCAGTTGCAGTTCGCAGTTGGCAGCCGGCAATGCTCGATGCAGATGCAGCAGATGCGGCCATCGTAATCCCCACCGTCTGACAAGGAAAACGAACCTCTTGGCATCCCAGAGACTGGGAAAAACAAAAAAACAAATCACAAAAAAAAAAACAACCAAGTGACTGTGAAAGTAACTAACGAAGATACAGATTCAGATATTCAATTACTAGTCTCTTGGCGTTGCGTGTGCAGTGCCGCAACACGATGAGAATCCAAATCCTGCTCCTGACACTCTTGCTGGGTGAGTAGACAAGGGATCTTCCAAGGAAGTGTTTATTGTTTGTTAGTTTAAATTATCTTACAAAAATCTTTATTATAAGTTGTGTAGTTAAGGAAGAAGAAAGCCATTTTTTCTTTCTTTTTTTTTTTTGTAAGAAAAGTTTTAAAATGGTCAACATTATGTAGTGCCTTTTGTGTTCTCTAAATATTTTTTTTTCGTTACCTAAACTTTAATTTGTAAGGTTGATAAATAACCTAAGACATTTAAAATAATTCAAAAACATTTAAATTGTTAACTAAAAAGTAAAAATACCTATTGAGTATAAGTCCGTCTGAGAAAGGGTTCAAGGGTTTTGCACTTAAATTTGATTAACATTTTAGTTACATGGTTTCCTTCTGGATTTTTCCAAATTTTAAGTAATTAAATGAGTTTATTAGTAAATTAGAAAGTAAGTTAGTAAAAACGGCGTTTCAGAGGTTTACAACTCAATAAAGAAGTTATATCCGACCTTATAAATCATATGTTTTATTATTCAGAAGCAAAAGCCGAGTTACATTTTTTTGTTTAATTTTGAATTTTTATTCAATAATCAGCTTATTGTTCACCTAATATATACGGATACATAAAATCTTTTCGAGTTAAAATGAATGCATTTTTTTTACATAGTTACAATATTTCAATGATTTTATCCAAACAATTATCATAGAAAAATATCGATTTAAAGTCCCTATAATTCAATTAGTTTATGTATTTATATATATTTCGATTTTCCATTAAAATATTAGTTAACAACAAATATAAAATATATGGAAAAAAAATTAAACAAATTAAAAAAAATTTTGAAATTTTAAAAGGTTAATATGTTTGAAATTAAAACTAAATATTTATAATATTTTATCGACTAAAACTTAAAAAAAAAAAAATATATATCGTTCTAATAAATATTAATATTGAACAAAAACATTGAAATTTGTATTTGAAAATGAAACAAACAATTAAACAATAAATTACACACCCAAAATCCATAAATCTTGAACTTATTATGTATTGTATTGACACCAACATCCCCATGTGGAATCTCCCACACAGGCCTCGTCTGCGCCCAGGCTGTGAGTGCGGAGGCCAAGAGCGACAGCAGCGGAAGTCAGGCGGCGGCGGAGGACAGCAAGAGTTCCGCCTCCACGCCACTCGAGACGGAGGCGACCAAGGACAAGCGACAGGTGAGCGCCAAGGAGACGCCCCTCTATCCGAACCACCGCAGCTCGGAGGCAGCTCCCTCTGCCGGTGATGATCCCGAGGATGGGCAGGAGACAATCTACGGTTCCAAGCCCAACCAGTTCATCATTCGCCCCATTGCCCCGCACCAGCACCAGCAGCACGAGTCGCATCAGGAGCCGCAGCTGCGCAACTTTGCGGCGGCCAACTCTCGGCCACACGCTGCCCAGCTGCTCGAGCAGAGCCAGGAGGTGAGTTATGAGAGGAATAATGAAGGGGTGTGGGTTATAAATGATGGAACAAATTTATATACATTATGGTAATATCCTTTAATACATAAACAATTAAATTCGATTAAAACTAAATTGAGTCACACCCAAAATGCCCCTAAATTGTGGCAAGCTCAGAACTTATTTTCGGCCTTTGACAAAGCCTCGCCCTGGATCCTCCACCTGGGGAGTGGGTAAGCCCATTGATCGACTGTCCAACTGACGGATTGCCTTTCGCCTTTGAGGGATTGCAGCGTCTGTTTGTTTTGTGCCAATCTCGGGGCGTTCCATCGACATCGCGACTGTTGTTCGCTGTCTTGGGTCTTGTCTTGGCCCCGCGGCCATCAGACATCGGCCTTTCGGACGGACCTAGGCGAGATCAGACGACCCGGGATCGTGACTTGGCATCGGCGGCAGCCACACGATTCTTTGCAAAATGCCGGATGTAAACATCTTGAAGCCAGGCCAGACAAAAGCCAAAGGCCCCGCCGCGTCACAATCCCAATCCCAAAACGAAATCCCAGTTAAATTTTGACAAATTCTCCCTTTCGCCGAGGCCGGGAAACCTTGACCAATATCTCCCCGTTGGCCTGACGGTTTATTTTTCGGAACGAATTGCAATTTGCAGACAAAGGCAATTGCAATTAGCCAAAGACAATGTTTATATTACAAAATAAATACATATATATGTATATGTATAAAAGGAAAAACAAATTAAAAGCACCGGCGAATATAATAATGATAATACTTTTATTATAAATGCAATCGGCAAAACTAAGTCACGACATGACAGCCTCGACGACAGCAACAAATGCATAATTGCAAAATGATTATTTGTCTTATTACGCGTCAAATGACAACAACATTTTCCACCACCTCCCTTTCCACTCGATTTTCCACCATTGGCTTCTTCATTCATGTCTCGGGGTCTCTCCTTCAAAATGCAAAGACATCGCCATGGAAAACAATGGTCGGTGTCGGGCTGTCGTGGGAAGAAAGTTGACATAATGTTATAATCACCCCACTTTTGGTCTGTCAGCTTTGTGTCTCTCCGTCTGTCGCTCGATGGCGCCTTGACTTGCTGGCGGCTTTATTTGCCATAATAATGGGAACCCATAGATGCCACCACACTGGCCAACAGGTTTTGAGAAGAATTCAAGGAGGGTATCACATTTTTTCGGTACAAGGCTGGCCAATATAAGGGACCTTCAAACTTAAATTTTATTGTTTTATTCAAGATTTTAAACATAGGTTTTTATTCATTTTAAATATAATTTTATTTATATATAATTTTTCAAGCTTAAGCTATGCTCCTCCTAAATAATCAATGGTTCTATCTTAAATATTGTTCTGTATAAATTATAGAAAATATTTAGTCCTTCTAACTGTGGCTTTACTTCACCCGAATATATTATAAACTTACTATATATCGGCATTTCCATTGATCTCTTTAGGCTCTCTAGGCCCACACACAAGGAGATTCCCTTTATTGGCTAACCCTTGTTGCATAGTGTAATGTTTTTTTATGTGTTGCAACATCGAAGAGCCAAAGACTTGGTTGTTTGATGTTGTTGGCGTTGCCAAAGTTTGCCACAAGTGTTATATAAACTCATTTTTTAGATGCCACGCCATTCTCACAGCGTCCGCTGCTGCTGCTTTGAAGCACCTGCAACAAGTGGCGGTCGTTGTGGTTTCTGCCAGTTACTAGGTGGTGGCAGGGGGCAGTATCGGTGGAGTGGCTCCACATTAAACAGCTGCTGACATTGGCCGACGGCGGCTGAGTTCCCACACCTACCGTCACCGTCACCTCCGCCCACAGAAAACATTATTAGTAGTCGCCCCCTCTCACTTTTCGTACTCGTATCCGTATCTGCTAGGTGCAGCACTATGTTTATCTGCAAGATATCATGCGCCATCACCAGCCCAAGGCCCTTGTGGCCTCAGGTCAAGGCAAGGGTGCGGCCAGTGCGCCCAAAAAGTCGTCCACTCCCGTAGCCGAAGAGGAGCAGGAACAAGAGCAGGAGGCCGAGCAACGCTACACGGTGTCCATTCAACCTCAGCCTCAGCATCACCAGCCTCGCCCACGTCAGTATCAGGGAGTGGGAGGTCCATACCAGTTGCCATTGCCGTTGCCAGCTCCCCAGCATCAGTCTTTGAGTCCCCAGCAGCAGCAGCAGCAGCAGCAATCACAGCAGGTACTTCTTTACCTATAAAGATTCGTGGGGAAGATAATTAACATCTCCACAATTGCAGCCCTATCAGGTCATTCCCGAAGAGCAGTTCCTGAAACTTCTGGAGGAGGAGCTGCAGGCAAGAGCCTACCATGAACAGCTGCGACAGCAGCAACAGCATCACCAGCAGCAGCAGCACGTGCAGCCTCAACCTCAACCCAAGCCTCTGCCCATTCACAGCACAGCTGCCACTCACAAGGTCCTGCAGCAGGCGGATCCTGCCCTGGGATTGGGTGGCTATCGGGAGCGATTGGTGGCTGAGCAAGAGCTGGTCTCGCCCGCGTACTCTCATCCCAGAGGAGGACCCAAGTACCTGCCGCTGCCTCAGGCTCAGCAGATTCAGGAGGACGATGAACCACAACAGCAGCCACAGCGCGTGCAACTCCATAAGCCAGTACCGCATCCGGGACAGCAGCAGTTCCACGGCCTGCCGCCACAGATTGCCTACTACCAGCCACAGATCAGCTACAAGACCCTGCCCAATCATCCGCTGGCCAAGTCCTCGCTGGAGAGCGAGATCGAGAAACTGCTGGCCGCCAATAAGCCGGGACCGGGTCTGGCCTACGTGGACAGCAGCAATGAGCAGGTGTCCATTCGCCAGCCTCCGCCTCAACATCCACCACCGCCCACCTCGCATCCGGCTTTGAGGCAGCCCAAGGCCTACCTAGCCAGCACTCCCAACTCCCTGCTGGACGCGAATAACCAACCATTCGTGCCTTCCCTTTTCAAGTTTAGCAGCTTCCAGCAGCCGACTCCCATTTATCCCACGCCCGAGCCCAAGAGATTGGGACCTGTTGTCTATCCCACTCAGCATCAGGCCAATCAGCCGCAGCCATCGCAGTATTACTACCAGGAGGCAGCGCCCACGGCAGCTCCCAAGCCGAGTCCCATTCCCAAGCAGTATCACAGGTCCAAGCACTACAAGTTACCTTCGCCCACGAAGGCTCTGCTGTATGCCGATTATGAGCGTCAGGGACCGTCTCCGCCGCCGCCATCCAACTTCTATCCCAGTCCCCCGGATCCGTTGAAGCATGCCCAGAGAAATCTGGCGGTCACACCCACTGCTCTACCACTCCACGCCGAATATCCATCCCCGTCGCCCTCACAATCTAGTATATATGTGTCCCAGGGAACGGGTATTGCCACGCCGTCCAGAGCCACGCCAACTACGGCTCCGGTACAGAAGCTGCGTACCCTGGATGAGGTCAAGCAGCTAAATCTGCCGCCTCCCAACGGTAAGCCCCTAACCCAGGCCGAGTTCCAGGCTCTTGTGGATGCTGGTTATCCGGTAAAGGCTGTGCCTGTGCCCGTGCCCGTCCCATATGAGCAGTACGTGAAGGATCATCCGGAGTATCGCAACCATCCGCCAGTTGACTATGCCCACATTATGCGCTTGGCCACACGCCAATTGTCCGCCCATCAGCAGCACAGATCGCTGGCCGCTCCTTCGGAGCCGTCGGTCAAGATTCTGTCCACTCCCTCCGCCGGCGAACTGCAGCAGCAGCAGACGGCCACGGGCATTGGCGGCGGCAGTGTCACATATTTGCAGCCCATCGAGGGTCAGTCGCATCCCCATGCCCACGCCCATATCCATACGTTGCAGAAGCGAAGACCACGGGATGAGCAGGACACCGCAGTGGCGGGCAGCGAGCCCAAGGCGGCGGCTCCCGAGGCCAGCGAGCAGTCCGCGAAGGAGAAGGTGCAGTGAGTGAGAGCAGGTCCTGTTTTAGTTAAAATGTCCTTGCCTAGTTTCTAAGTATTGTAAAAATGTTTCAGCACTTGCGTATAATGTTAAATTATAAACCAACAAAAATAAAAATATGAAAAACTAACAAAGGAAGTGGGAGAGTTGCTAATCAATGGGAAGTATCCTTTGGATGATATATACTTGGATTTTTTCCTTCATAAACACCTCAAAGAAAAATCCACATTTAAAACTTAGTTCAGCTTTATTTTATGCCACCCTTTCCCCCTTGTCATTCGTCCTTTCTCAATCGGAACCCTCACTTAGTTCAGGCCGAAGGGCGAATTGCTGTGGCTATTGCTGCTGTCCGCCGAGCTGAGCGTGTCCGGAGTGGGCGCCTCGCGTGCCTGTATTCGCGAGATCTGCGGATCGCGCTTCTCCTTATCCTTGCGTTCGCGCTCCTTGTCCTTATCCTTGTTGTGCTTATGCTTGTGTTTGTGTTTGTGCTTCTTCTTGTCCTTCTTTTTCTTCTTCTTCTGAAGCCCGTCGCCGGACTTGAACTTGCTCTCGTCGTAGCTGCTTTCGTATCGCGTGGAGTCAGCCACGTCGAGCATCATGGATGAGTTATCGTCTTCGGCATAGATCTCGGTCTTCATCCGCTTCGTGTGCTGATGCGACTCGGGAGCTTCTTCATCTGCCGGATGGATCTTCACTTTGGTCTCGCTATCGTAGGCCTCGACGTTAACGGGATCATCCATGACGGTGATCTCCTCACTGCGCTCCAGCTTGATGATCTCATCACCCACCTCAAAGGCCTCCGTGGCCGTGCGCTTGATGGTGACCATGCCGGGCTTATGCCGCTCGTGGGGCTCACTGTCCAGGCTATCGGCTAGCGCTGGCTTCACGTCGTGGCTTTTCTTGAAGCTGCCTGAACCAGCACTGCTGCTATTATCCTTCATCAGATCCTTGTAAAAGTTCGTATTCTCGCTGGCCTGCAAGCAATTCGGACGCTTGTTGCCGTACAAGGCATAGTACAGATCCACAATGTCGCAGCGCAACTTGGTGTCGTTGCCTAGAGTGTTGATGCTCCGCCACAGGCGATCCACGAGGTTCGCCTTGTCCAAACGGCTTCGAGACTCGCGGGTAAACGGCGGGTTGTCGATTAGCAGCTGGGCCAAGGCATGGCGTGCAGCAGGATCGGGATCTGTCTCCAGCAGCGTTACCAAGTGCTCCAGGTCCTCGCTGCGCCCATCCACCTTCACAAAGTCGACAAGACATTCCATAGCTGCAATGCGGAGATCCAGAAAAATTCCATATTGCGAATAGCTGCGGTAAATGTGCGGCAGCGAGGGCAGGTGACCGAACTTTTGCAGCTTACGGATAACCTTCAGGCAGGACACGGAAACCATGTACTTGTACGAGGGCAGGTGCTTCTCCATGTTCAGCAAACGAGTCACTTCATCCAGGACCAGTCTGTGGAGGGGAAGGGGAAATGTGAATTAATCAGGAATCTTAGTTTCTTTTCCTTAAAATACTTACTTGGCATCCGTGGAAAGACTGTCTGTGGTGATTTGAGTGCCATGCATCGCCACTGACACTACTGGCGTCAAAGTCTCGCCCAGGGCTTCCACCAAAGCAGCTCGGTAGTAGGCATCCGTGTAATGGTTGCGCGAGTTCTCGTTATACTTGAAGAGATCGAAGAGGAAGCGCATCACTTCCGGCGGACAAATGCCGTGCGACGTTCGCAGACCTAAAAATTCAAGCAAACATATTAGATTTCAGCTTCTTTAACGTAAAGACTTCTGTAGATCCCCTCACCTGCCATGGCCACGGGTATTGCCTTTTGCAGGAAATACAACTGAAAGTTGGAGAAATTGTTCAGCTTGATGATGTGCGGCGCACTAAAGGAGCCGAAAAACTTTCTAAATATATTCAGCATGGCTGGTGGACCGCTCCAGGAGGCCACCATCTGGTTGGCCACCTTGGTGAGGCTGTGGGCCGCCTCACAGCGCACCTTGTAAAAGCAGCGCTCGCTCTCGATAGTGTCGGTTAAGGCATGCCTGGTGGCATTCGTCGGGTACTTTTGCAGAGCCTGAATGGCCTGGAACTGGGCAGTGACATCGCGCTCATGACGAAGCTGGTACTGCCACTGGAAATCCGGTTGCTCAATGATCAGGTCACGCAGCAGAATCATCTCCGGATCGAGGCGTATCCAGAGCACAGGTGAGTCGCTGGAAAAGAGGTATGTTAAACCCTAATCTATGAAGAATTCGATGAAGAACTCACTCCATGGCTGACAGATCCATGTCCACCTCTTCACCCGTGCATAGGGGGATCTTTTTCTTCTTGTTACGCCTGCTCTTCGAGTGGCAGGTGATGTCCGCCTTCACCAGCGTATTCTCAATCTGCAAAGTGTGCTTAAAGGTGCCATCCAACTCCTGCAGCTGCACCAGCAACGGACCATTGTATTTCCTCACGCCCCGCTGATTGACAAAGTCCTGGCGGATCTCCAGCTCTATGGTGTTCCTCTTGCGGTTGAACACCGAGGTGAGGGAGAACTTGGCGTGACCACCCGTTCGCACCCACTGATCCATGAACACCGACATATCCTTGCCGGTGACTGTGAATATTGCCTTGATGAAGATATTCGTCGAGATGAGCAACTGCGACCACAGTCCAGCGCCTATCTTGGTAGCCGCCGCATTGGTGGCCAGGGCCAGCTGTTTGTTGAACACCTGGATGAGCAGCTCTTGGCCGATGCGGTGCTCCAACATGCGAATTACAAAATGCGCCTTCCGCCGCATAGCTTCCACGTACTTGGGCGACACCGTGTGCAAGCTCTTGATGGGGAAATAGTGGACAATCTCCTGCTGCTTGCTGGCAGCCGCTGCTGGGTTGGTACTGGAGACAGGCAGCGGAGCCGGAGGCTGGCTGCAGTCGAGGATGATGCCACCGTACTGCTCCTCGTAGCGCACCACCCGGGCCAGTTCCGATTGAACCCACTCACGGTACTCGTTGTTGCCAAAGCACTTTCTCGAATACAGACCGCACAGATACTCCGCGATGCCCTTGGCCAGCCAGGTGTCCGACCAGTGGTGCGACGTGATGAAGCAGCCAAAGAACTGCTCGGCCACCGCCCGCGACATAAAGGTGCGCGACACATACGTCTGATCGATGATGGCGATAGAGTGCAGCAGGTTCACCGAAACGATGCTCATCGTCGCGTAGGCACTGATGTCCGTGTCCAGCTCATCTACAAACACCTGTTTGTAGCAGGAGAAGGGGTAGCGCGTGGAGAGGGTCTCCTCGAAGAACTCGAAGGCTTCATGCAGATAGCGAACGGTGTTCTTCAACAGTGGCAGCATCCCCGGCAGGCAGAAGTGGGTCACCTCGTGCATGTGCGGATCCACGTAGATCTCGAATTGACCCACTGCAAGCGCGATGTTGGGTGCGCACACGGGCGTGCTCACCGTGTAGTGAAAGGTCTTCCTTCGCAGGTCGGGCGTCATGATAACTTCCACCAGTTCGCCGCAGGAGACTGCAGTCAGGTTCTTATCCACCGTGAACTCCAGCCGCCAGGTGCAGGGATCTGCGAAGCTGTCCACGCAGGGGAACCACAAGCGTGTGGAGTTCTCGTAGCAATTGGTAAACATGTGCGAGCAGTTCATCTGTGTGTCCTCATCCGTAGAAGCAGGCGGAATGACGAAATGCACGCCGCTCTTGGGATCCTCCAGCGAAAACTCGATGCGAATGCGCAGACCCTGGCCTTCCTGGATCATTGAATACCCCTCCGGCGGCACGGTGATGAACAGCTCGCCATTGTTCGCATCCGGATCGGTCACCTGGGCGGCCTTCAGGTGATATTTGGAGTAAACATCCAGGGAGCGGCTCTTTGGCTCCTTGTGGGTTATGTCCTGGAAGGGATCGAAGTACACGAATGATGCCTGGCAGACGTCATTCAGAAGGACACTGTAGATCCGCATCTGCTTGGCATTCAGCCGGATGAGCCGCAGGTTCTCGCTGTTCGGCACGATAGTTAGCTCTACTACGCCCTAAAACAGATTATAATGATAGAATTCCGAATATTTTCATATATGTATCTTTGGCCTGTACTTACGATAATGCTCTTCCTCTCGAAACTGATGCCCGTGAGGCTCACAACCTGATGCGCCGTGCTGGTGGAAATGAAAAATCGTTAATGTGGGGCTTCTTCAAGAGACAGAGGAATACTTATAATTTAAACGGTCGCGGCGGCACCTCCGGCTCCTCAGGTAGCGTTTCCATCGCTCAATAGCCGGAAATTCTGCAGGATTTTACAAAGTTTCGCGTTTGTTATCAAAAATCCAGAGCATTGTTTGACTTCTTCTTCTTTTCGTATATGCCGACGTGCTAAAAAATACCAAACGCCTTGTGACAGCAATGGTAACTCTGGCGAGATAGTGCAGCCCTGCCCACGTAGCTTAACCTTTATGCTGTCACAGGGGGTTAATGTTGACTTACAAGTTGCTAATAAACAATTAATGATCAATTAATTAATCAACTTAATTAATTTAATTATCAATCACTAACTATTTTATGAAAAATATATGATTTATTTCGAGCTTGTACAAATATTTTTTATATTTTTCTTTGTATAAAATTATAATAATTAAATTTGTAAAATTATTGAAAAGCATATATAGATTGTATTAGCTATTTTATTTATTTATTTATAAACGATAAATATATGGAAATTAAAATATTCCCTATTTTTAAGTTCTTTGTGATGAAATTACAACAATACAAATGTTCGCTCCATATGCAGGGCACTTGAAACATGCCGCACAAGGGTTAAAGATTATGAATCATTTACCGAGAAAGTTAAATTTGGATTCTTCTCCCATTTAAAGCGTTCAGTTCCCAGCGAGTCAGCAGTTTTAGCACGGCAGCGAGTTGTTTAACATCTGGATACACCTAGTTTGTAGTTTTTTCCCCATCTGCAGCGCCATTTAACCGAGGAAGTGGGAATTCCAGGCCAGAGCGGACAAAACCCAGTGAAAATGTACGGCATTGATAATTACCCCAAGAATTATCATGCGAGTGGCATTGGCCTTGTCAATTTAGCGGCCTTGGGATACAGCAAGAATGAAGTAAGCGGCGGCGGCGGAGGAGGCAGCGATGGGGGCGCCAAGCCAAAGGCAGGGCTCTACCCCTCGCTCCCGTACCCATCGTCCGAGTCCGTGGGAGGCATGCCGTATGTGGTGAAGCAGACGAGTCACGCACAGAATGCCTCGTACCCGGGCCCTGGAATGGGCATGGGTATGGGAATGCCGCAGCCGGGAGCAGCACCATCGGCGCCCTATCCCAGTGCCACGCCATATCCCGGCGCTGGTCTCTACCCGAGTCTGCCATCTGCCCAGTCGTCTCTGCCCTATCCATCGGCTCCGCTGGCGCCTTACCCAACAGGAATACCCTATCCCGGTGGCATGCCGCAGCCCAATCTTCCGTATCCGGCTGCTCCACTGGCTCCATATCCGAATGCCATGCCCGGATTCCCCAGCATGCCGATGCCGTACGCCCCGATGCCCACCAGTCCGGCACCGCCGCAGCAGGGAGGCGGTTTTCCGGCTCTGCCGTACCCCTCGGCTCCGCCACCGGCCAGTGCACCCACACCGGAGGAGGAGCCCTCCGTGGGCGTAGCCGAGCTGAGCTTTACCAGTGTCAAGGTGCCGGAGAACCAGAACATGTTCTGGATGGGTCGCAAGGCCACCAGCAACCGGCAGACAAGTGTTCACGGAACCGACTTTGCCACCCTCCGGGAATCATGCGTGTCCAATGGAACCATGTTCGAGGATCCCGACTTCCCGGCGACCAATGCCTCGCTGATGTACTCGCGACGACCAGATCGCTACTACGAGTGGCTGCGTCCGGGCGATATCGTGGATGATCCGCAGTTCTTTGTCGAGGGCTACTCCCGGTTCGATGTCCAGCAGGGCGAGCTGGGTGACTGCTGGCTCCTGGCGGCAGCCGCCAATCTTACGCAGGACTCGAAGCTGTTCTTCCGCGTGATTCCGCCAGATCAGGACTTCCAGGAGAACTATGCCGGCATCTTCCACTTCAAGTTCTGGCAGTATGGAAAGTGGGTGGAGGTGGTAATCGACGACCGTCTGCCCACCTATAACGGTGAGCTCATCTACATGCACTCTACCGAGAAGAACGAGTTCTGGAGCGCCCTGCTGGAGAAGGCCTACGCCAAGCTGCATGGATCCTATGAAGCTCTCAAGGGTAAGGAATCATAAGACTTTCTAGCTCTTCGGGATTATAATATAACAATTACTAGGTGGCACCACCTGCGAGGCCATGGAGGACTTTACCGGCGGCGTTACCGAGTGGTACGACATCAAGGAGGCTCCTCCAAATCTATTCAGCATCATGATGAAGGCCGCCGAGCGTGGCTCAATGATGGGCTGCTCCCTGGAGCCAGATCCACATGTGCTGGAGGCAGAGACGCCCCAGGGCTTGATCCGCGGTCATGCCTACTCCATCACCAAGGTGTGCCTGATGGACATCTCGACACCGAATCGGCAGGGCAAGCTGCCCATGATCCGAATGCGAAATCCCTGGGGCAACGACGCCGAATGGAGCGGTCCGTGGAGCGATAGTTCGCCCGAGTGGCGTTTCATACCGGAGCACACGAAGGAGGAGATTGGCCTGAATTTCGATCGGGATGGAGAGTTCTGGATGTCCTTTCAGGACTTCCTCAACCACTTTGATCGCGTGGAGATCTGCAACTTATCGCCGGATTCGCTGACCGAGGACCAGCAGCAGAGCTCACGCCGCAAGTGGGAGATGTCCATGTTCGAGGGCGAATGGACTTCCGGTGTTACGGCCGGCGGTTGTCGTAACTTCCTGGAGACCTTCTGGCACAACCCACAGTATATTATCTCCCTGGAAGACCCAGACGATGAGGACGATGATGGCAAGTGCACTGCCATTGTGGCCCTGATGCAGAAGAACCGGAGGAGCAAACGCAATGTGGGCATCGACTGTCTGACCATCGGGTTTGCCATATATCATTTGACCGACAGGGACATGCAGGTGAAGCCGCAGGGACTGAACTTCTTCAAGTATCGCGCTTCGGTGGCACGCTCCCCGCACTTCATCAACACGCGAGAGGTGTGCGCTCGTTTCAAGTTGCCGCCTGGGCATTATCTCATCGTTCCCTCGACTTTCGACCCCAACGAAGAGGGTGAGTTCATCATTCGTGTCTTCTCGGAGACGATGAACAACATGGAGGAGAACGACGACGAGGTGGGCTTCGGCGAGACAGATGACCGCATTGCTCCGGCCCTGCCGCCGCCGACTCCAAAGGAGGAGGACGATCCGCAGCGCATTGCCCTGCGTCGCCTGTTCGACAGTGTGGCCGGCAGCGACGAGGAGGTGGACTGGCAGGAGCTGAAACGTATTCTGGACCACTCCATGCGAGACGTCATGGTGGGCGGCGAGGGCTTCTCCAAGGATGCCGTCCGTTCGATGGTAGCCATGCTGGACAAGGATCGCTCCGGTCGCCTGGGCTTCGATGAGTTCGAGGCCCTGCTTACCGATATTGCCAAGTGGCGGGCGGTGTTCAAGTTGTACGACACTCGTCGCACTGGCAGCATCGATGGCTTCCATCTGCGCGGAGCCCTCAATTCGGCTGGCTACCATCTGAACAACAAGCTCCTGAATGCCCTGGCCCATCGCTATGGCTCGCGGGAGGGTCAGATACCCTTCGACGACTTCCTGATGTGTGCCATCAAGGTGAGGACATTCATCGAGATGTTCCGCGAAAAGGACACGGACAACTCGGACACGGCCTTCTTCAACCTGGACGATTGGCTGGAGCGGACCATTTACTCGTAAATCATCCTTAATTGATACTAATCTAATCCTAAGTGCCACGCATACTTAAATCTACAAAGTGCAATCATGAAAGAGCAGAGCCATGACCAAGATCGGGGAAGAGAGATCCACTCACTGAGCCAACAAGAGAATCTTATCGTTTTACGAAAGACGGAAATACACAGAATCACAGCCGAGTGGCGAAATTGAAGTGGCCTTGGCATGAGGCACGAGGTGGCGATTCACGATAAACACGATATAAAACCAGAGTACACAACACACTGAGATATATACACTATATGTGCGGCGTTTGCTGGAGGGATGACTAAGAACCGAGCATCCATTAAAAGCTATCTATGTGTACCTCGCCAAGAGCAGGAAATTGCCAGTACAAACTGAAAAGTGCATTACTCTACCTTAGATTTTCTACTCGCCACTCGAAGCAGCCATCAATTACGCATTAATGTCATTTACTAGAGATATTACTATGCATATATATTTTTGTAATAGCGCAGTATATCGTATATGTTTGCCCAGGTGCTTGCACTAATGCCAATCAAAAGCTCTGCTTTGTCCAACAAAAGTTGTTAAAGTTGTCAGGGAAAAAACCAATACAAACAGATCCAATCTTTTATCGAATAATTATATCAAATTAGGCAAATATCCAGTACATTTTCCCCCCTTTTATTTATATGTATAAAGTAATCTCAACAAATAATCCCAGCAAGATCAAAATTAACTACAAATAATCTATATTGGTAAGAGGCTTTTTCTTTCAGATATACATGTACGTTGTGAACTAATCAAAATTATTATTCTTTATATGTAATTGTTACTGTCTAAAATTTAATTGTTTTATGCATACATTTTTTTATGTAAATAAATAAAACTGCAGTTTTGCACGATAATATCAACTACTTGACTGCCACCAAGCCGGTGTCGCCAGATGGAACTCCAGCGTCGAGCATCGTCTGCTTCATTTCATCCAGTCCAAGGTCGTTATCTAAGGCCAATTGCTGCAAGACCTCCAGAAAATCTTCGTACTCCAAGCGCCATTTCCTATGGAGGGATTTGGAATTGATATAGGGATATATGTATACCCTGCAGTACCAGTCAACAGTAATAGATCAATGTCGAGACGAGAAAATCGATTTTGACAAGATTTTCGAATGAAACGTTGATGACAGTGGCCTCTACGATTGATGCTGTGTGGTACTGCAGGGTATTTTTAGTTCCTTACTTGTAACGCATGTAGATGAGACCCGTTTGAGTGCGTGTAATGGGATTCGGCATGAGCTTGGCCTGCTCCAGCCAGGCATCTAGTTGGGAGAGCAGGATGCCATCGAAAACCTCGTTCTCGATCTCCGTGGGTATTACCTAGAGCGATGCGATTGGAAATATTTATACATTTTCCATCCGAGCGATGCGTCATACCTGGTGGTTGGCATACACCGCGAATAGAGTGTCCAAGGTGTGCTTCTTTGGTTTATCATCATCATCGGCCATGACCTCTCAGGAAACTATGATTTTCAGTAAATAAATAATGTTCTCAAAAATAATAGCAGCGTTTGCCAGACAGATAAAGAAAAGTATTCAATGTACATATGTATTTAAATTTGTTTTGTTGATAAACAAAGACCCAGTTGAATGCTACATATATACTCTATGGAATATAGACGACTGTTGCTATGGCACAGCCGGGTTTTTTTGTTGTTTATTATGGAAGCTCTTGACAACGCTGCGGACATACATCAGCGACTTGCTCGTCTTCCCCTCGACGTTCTCCACGGCGTAAGGTGGTTTTATGGTCACCTCATGCATCACTTCTATAGACACATTGTCGCCCTGCTCCTGCCACATAACCAGGTGGTTGCCAAAGTGCTTGACCAGCACACGATACAGAGCTTGGCCAAAAGGTGAGGCGTTGAGGTGGTAGCTTCGGCAGTAAGCAGAACGCATATCGATGGCATGGCGCAATCGCTCTTGAAGCTGCAAAGGCAAGGATATGGTACCTTCTTTCAAGAGACAAACAAAAACTTACCATCTGCAGATCAAGCCGTTCGGGACATGGGGGAACCTCATCCAAAGGAAGCAGCACCTCCTTGATAATCTCAATGTCTATGCACATGGAGAGATTCACAATGGTCAGCTTGCTCTTGGCCTGCTCATCGCCACCGCCTTTGCTGGCCGAGCAGCGCAACATCAGCATTTTGACACCCAGATCAAAGGCCACCACCTGGGGGGATTCAATTGATAAATTAATTAAATATAGCTAGCGATACACCTCACTTCTCCGGAGAATATCTCCTCAAAACAGGTCTTGCAGCGCACTATTGAACCCAGCGTAAAACATGGAATCAGGGACATCTTTACTGCTCCACAGGCTGAGGAAAATACATTTGTATGCTTCAAATTGGTTTGACGGTCGGTAACTAAAAATTCAGATGTATACTTCAAGGCACTCTTTGACTTGATTATTTATCCTACGGCAGGATTCCTAGGAGTGTTGGTGAGCAGGTTCACGATGCTCTTTTCGCCAGCGATTTGTCCTAGGTCTTTGCTCGGTTTTAAAAATTGGCTTCAAACAGGACGCAAAAATGGTTTGATAATCTTTGGAGATTGCCAAAACAAATCAGTATTTTGACTAACGCCGTTTCTATGACACAGGTCGGTCTCTTTTCGGAATCAAGAACTGGAATATATTATACTTTTACGATAGACTTGGTTGCTCTGAACTCAAATCCGATATCAGTTTTTCAAAATATTTGAGCTAAAGAGTACCGGTTTGGGTAACTTTTAAGGTTCTGTTGCTAATAATAATCGTTACGACATCCTAAATAACTTTTTTTCGGCTTAAAACTCAGTTTTTAAAATTTGGAAAAATGATTATTGGTCTCAGAAATATTATCTCTTCCCTAAGTTTAAAAAATTTGATTTTAAAGTGCAAGAACATTACTTTATGACAACGTAATGATAGAATTAAAAAAAATAAATCCTATTGAACTTACAGCACCATATTTCTGACACTTTTAAGATTAGAAATACCTAAAAAAAACCTAATGTATAGGAAATTTTCTGAAGCAGGAGATCCCAGGTGTGCTCAAATAATCACAATCAAAAGACAGCGGCTGTGGTTTTATTTCATTTTATTTACAGTGTATGTATGCTAATTTATAATGTACTAAATATAAATGTTGTATATATATATTTCAAAAGTAAACCGTTCCTTTTAATCATACATATACATATATATATATATATTGAATTTCGCAGTTTAGCAGTTGCTGTCTAAATTGTTGTTTCTGCATGAGCGTTGCTTGTGGTTGTTGTTGTTGTTCTTTGTTCTTCAAGAAGTGTTTGTTGCTTTGTTTTTATTTTCATTATAATTATGTATGTATGTATGTGGTATATATGCGCGTATGTATGTATGTACCTTCATTAGCACTTTTAGCATATGTGTATATACCCTTCGAAAATCATCGCTAGACACACGCCTTAAACAAAACTAAAACCGCTTGCTTTCCTATGAGAAGTGAGTGCATTTTTGGATAAATTCTTAGCAGAAAGGTGGCAAACACAAAATCGAATACACGTGTGGTGAATAAATACCGAAGAAATATGATGTAGTTGCAGGGGGACAGGCACAAACGGAAAACGAACATCGTCGGCGGACACTTGAACACAAAACAACTGTACAATTCTTAAAATGGAGGAGCCGATCCTAATCCTGATTCTAGGTTCCTATGGTTCTATGACGGGGAGGGTGCCAGTGCAAATATTGATCGGTCGCTGGTCTAATACCTAATGACTACAGCTCTCTGTGTTTCTCTCTTTTAGCACTTTACTCTATTTTTTTTTTTTTTTTTTGGATTGGCTTTTGTTTTCAGTATTTGTGTTTAGTTAGTTACGGCCTTAACATCCTAATTATGCTTTTCAAAATCACTTTAAACGAGGGCGCTGCATCCTATTCATAATTTAGCTAGGTTTTCGGAAAGTATTAATTAGCTTTTCGCACTTTGCTTTTGCTTGGGTTTCGCGGAAAAGTCGAGTTCAGTGTTCCGTCTGCTATTGGCTGCTTGTGTTTAGTTTTACGGGTTACATTTAATATCAAAAGGAATGATATATATGCATAATATATATATATAAAAATAAAACAATGCACTTCCTTTGCTGCTGCAGCTGCTGCTGGCCCCGTGCTCTCTCTAGCTTTACATGGGCCCATCTATGGCGCTCACTTTAAGGCGGAAATAGTAGGCGGATCGGGCCAACATGCAGCCGGCAATCACGAACAGCGCCACATAGAGGAAGTACATGCCACCGTGTTCCTTAAAAAAAGAATATTAAAAAAGAATTACCAAAATAACAAGACAGCTTTTTAAAACAAGACTTACAGAGGCATACGAGATTGTGCCAATGGTTACGCCGATGCCCGTAATGAGGAACACCAAAGCCACTATGGCGAACATCACGGCGCGGCTATTGGCGAATCGCGAGCCCACCGACGAGACCTTCCTGCAGTGTGGACAGCGGGCCAAAGCGTTGTGATAGGTGTTGAACTGCAAGGACAAGCTGGATAATGCTATTTCAAGATTACAAGCGAGAGATTGCTCACCAAAAACGTATCCGAACAGTGGCCGCAGGTGACGCGGCACATGCCCGGCATGGTGGGCACGGGCGGGGTGACGGGACTTGGGGCCAGGTTGATGATCCGCTTGCAATTGGGCCTCGGGCAAGCGATGCGCTGCGACGAGCTCTTGCAGATCAGCAAACAGTTGCAAGGGCAGCGAACATACTTCTTGCCCGGCGGAGCGTTCCGAATGGGCTGTGGATTAAGGAGTTCATGAGAGGTGTTCCATAGTAGTTTCTAGGCTTTCACTCACAGTAGCCTCATTGCAGTGGGTGCACTTGACCACGTGCTGCTCCCGCTTCGTGGTTATGTCAATCATGTGCTGACACACCCGACAGGTGACCATTGGCACGCCTCCGGTATTGGTGCTCTGCTGATACGGCGGCGGCAGCTCATCGGGTCCAATGCAAGGCACCGCCGTTGGTGCTCCATTACCTGAAATTTCGCAAAACATATCGGTTGAACGAAAGGTTTAGCTAAACGTTTTCCCTTTAAAACCTAGACCTTTGGTGTAAAATAAATACATCTTTTCAGCAGAGGGCCCTCAGCCACACTACTCTGTCGCCATGGCCTGTGTCTCGATGAGATTGCCTCGCAGAGAGAGAGAGAGTGAGAACTGTGCATCTTCTGATACGAAGCGAAGCAGCGATAAAACCAAATGGGTCAATGTTTTGGCTCTATGAATGCAGGGCTCCTGTCTTCTTCGCTGTAAACTAGTGCAAGCTGCGCTAGACCGCAGATGTGGCTCTCGGTTAATCAACAACAAGTTCGAACTTTGTGCAAAAAGAATACAAACATAAACAATCCAAAAGGAGGAAACAAAGAAAGGCGTCGGTAATTAATACTCTTTATGGAAAGATTGTGTCAATTTCTTGGAACTTTCAGCTAAAGAATATAACCCCTTAAATAAACTTTTAAGTTTGTTAAGGTATTCTGGGTTGTAGATGTCTAAAAAAAAAGGGCAGTACTTATACCAATTTATGACTTAAGCTTGAAGCAGAGATATGGAATATGGATATTTTCTTGAACAATTAATAAAATATTTAAAAAAATCCATATACCAAAGATTACGATTTTTAATCGATATACTTTTGTTGATATTACATATCGAAATTTATTCATTTTAAATATTTTTTAGTTCAACTAACCAAAAATAATATTAAATGTTTGTGATTTGTGATAACTTATAATCCATTTTCCCAAGTGTCAAGTTGTCACGAAATATAATTAATTATAAATTGAATTTTAAAATAGTAAAAATGTTGTGATTCCCCAAATCAAAGTGTTCATTTTTATTTGTGTATTTTTTCCTGTTCTCTTAATGAGACCATCCAGCGGTTGGCAAGCCTTGAACCCGCTTTTAATACCGATCTGCAACAGAGTAGGAGGTATCTTGACGATACAAAGCTTTCCCTGAGGCCAAGATCAGGTTCCTTGACAAACAATGGATCCGTCGTTCGTTCAGCGCCCTGTGTCTCTGCTTTCATTGAGCCCTGCGCAGTGATAAGACCAGCGAATCACCCAATTGATGATGACTCATTAGGCCCCCTGCTACCCCGCCTCCGCCAACAAATCGAAGCTGATTAAACAGCTGCTGGAGGGGAACGCTAACAGCGCAGCGCTGATTACGGCTGCGTACCGTAAACAATAACAAAAGTAGTGCGAATATTTTGGTCGACACCGGCATCGAGTTTCTGCACTTAGAGAAACATATGTGAGTGATAAGTTTAAGCCATCTTTTCTGGCAGGGAATAAGTCGAACTCATAAAATTGTTTATACTGCATTTTTCGCACATCAAAACAATAAAAGAAAAAATGCAGATATTGATTTGACAAGAAAATTTCGATTTGTAAGCTAAAAACTTGGTTTTCCCTGCAGTCCGGTGGTGGCTAATGCCCTCCGCCCCACCGTGACTCAGTTGCGTGAAGTGTGAAAATGCGGCGGCACACACAACTTCCAATCACGGCGTCGGCGGCGGCGGATAAGTAGAGCGCCGCACCAAAGCACACTTGTTGGGTTTCCGCACCCGCATAGAGTTAGGCACCCGGCGGAGGCAGCTCTAGCTGCGGATGCGGGTTGAATGAACCAAACTAAACAAAATCGAAACCAAAAGCAAGGCCCAATTCAATAATCGGCCTTACAGTCGCGATACGCACCGTCCTCATTGTTGGCCACCGATGCACTGCTGCCGGGATTGTCGGCGCCCTCGTCCACAGCGTCCACGGAGCTGTAGCCGCCGCCCTCGTCCTTGGTGATCAGGCTCTGCCTCTCGGGGTCCGCCATGCTGGATTATCGCCGGATTCTTCCGATTCTTCGATTTGTTCTCTGGATTCGCTGGCTGACACTCCCGTTATGGTTTGCTGCCCAGCAAGAAGGTTCCAACTGCAAGAGTTACGAAGTAGAAAAGCACAATTTAGGCGCTGTTGCACATATTTTTCAGCGCCCTGCACTTTTGGTTCTTTGTTCCCGTGCGAACGAGCCGCTGCTGGTGCAGTTCGTCGGTTTTCTTTTCACTCTCGTTTCTACAACGCATCCTCCCTTTTCGGCATGCGCCGCAATTAATCAATTCTCTGCTAGCGGCGAACATAAAGCCCACGCAGGCTGCATTTACCTCTTATACTTTAAAACGGCCTGCGTAGTACTCCTAATTGCCTTAATTGTTTAACATTTTTTGCAATTTGTGAGCTATATTTTACCTTATTTTTGTTGAAAACAGTGTGACCGCTGCTCGAGCGTAGGAAAATACCAGAGATCTAGGCAGCCTAGACTTGGTCGAAAGTAGAAAACAAACATTAAAATACCAAAACTAGGTCCGGAAAGTGGAGCCCTGGTCGTAGCTAACACGTATGATTAAGTAAAGTATAACAATAAATAAATTAAATAAAACAATAATTTATTAGTATCTTATCTATATGATTATATTAACCGTTATATTATTTATTTAATATTCCTTTAGTGAAATATTTTTAAGAGCTTCAGAAACTTCTGTGTACCGCTGACTTGGGGAACCAGTTCAAAAGTTTAGTTGAATCAGTGCTCATTTTTGAACCAAAACAATTCGGCCAAAGTTGATAAAAGAAATGTCGAAATTCAGCAAACAAACGAAAATAACTCACGATTCAGATAACGAAAATCAAGGCGAATCTGTAATTACCAGCAACAACGAATCCGATAGTTCAAGCGACTTCGAAACAAGCAGGAAGCACAAATTACGCCGCAAATCTTCCAGAAATGTTTCATTTCATTATCAAGCGCTACCCATATGCGTTGTGGGTGATAATTCTGTGAAAATACCCGACACTCCGAGTTCCACCAGAGACATTACGCTAAGCTCCGCTCACGTAATCGAAGATAGTTCCGATTCAGAGTTCCATATTTCGAATGATACCAGCAATGATGAACCGGCCAACAAGTCCATAACATTTGCAGCTCGGGCCCTCGAAAAAACAGATTTGGAATTCATTAGAAAAGAGCGCAAGCGAAAGAAGCGACCACGTAAAAGCATATTCGAAGATAAATAAATCAAAACGCACAATTTTAAAACGCAACTGCTGACCAGGGCTGATGCAACCCCATTGACCTACCGCAACTTGGTCACACTACCGAAAAACCAGGGCTGGCTAGTTTGGAGTGGTAAATTTTTACGGAAAAAGAACTATTTACACTGATTTTATGTAAATACAACAAATAAAACGTAGGAAAATTAAGTGCAAAGTGTAAGTAGGACCGGTGGGATGCTGGGAAGCATGAAGCTCCATCGATTTCTGGACAAACTACGGGGGAAAATCGCCGATGATTTCATTTTCACACAGCGCGTTGTTGTATGGGAAACTTCGTCGTAGCTTTGCTTTTGTTGTTGTTGCTGTTCCTGTACCCCCTTTGTTGTTGCTGTTGCTGCAGCTGCTGCGTCAACAGCGACGCACAGAAAATGTTTTATTTAGTTTACTTTTGTGTGTTGATAAACCGCTAGCCTTTTAAGGGGGCCGTGGCAGCAAACACCTGTTCCTAATTGATTTTTCACCGTTTCCACAGACCATTCAACCGAAAATTAACTACGACTTCAACTCCAACAACTGTGTTTTGGCCTTTTTAATTCATTAAAAACGAATCAGCTAAAAAACACAGCAACACACTAGTACCTAATTTGAGTAGGAATACAGCGTTTAAACAATTCGAACGAACGAAATTTTCAAACCCAGTTTGACCACCGATTAGTACACAAAAACGAAACAAAAAACAGGAAACCGCAGAGATGGACTCGCCACCAATGTTCAACAGCGTCGAAGATGAGTGCAGATACTGGAAAGAGCGCTCCAAGCAGTACCACAAAGAGTGAGTGCCTCACGATAACACGGTCCATCTTAACATAAAACCTCTAACTCGCTTGCCCTCCAGGTGGACAGACGTGAAACAGGAGTACGACGAGTTCGTGGAGCAGTCGCGGGAGATGGAAATCGAAATGGACGCCACTCTGGAACAGAAGCAGAGCGTAATCAAAGATCTCACATCCAAGCTCACCATGTTGGAGCGCGAAAACGAGTCCCTCAAGGTGACTAACCTCCTAACCTCACTAAAAAACTATATTTATGCCTTTACTTTCCGTTTAGCTAAAGCTGGACTCGCATGCCATTGAAATGTCCAACATGGAGAAGCAACTGGAGGCAGTAAAGAAGGAGCGAGACACCATGAAGGTGTATCTGAGGCAGCTAGAGCAGAAAAACGATGACCTGGAGCGGGCGCACCGCATCCTGAACGAAAGCATAGAGAACTTCGAGAAAATGCTGGACCAGGCCTACGAGAAGAATGCTCTGCTGGAGCTGGAGGTGGATGAGAAGGGGCTGCTGCAGGAGAAGCTGCAGCGGCTAATGGATGAGACGAGAGGTGGGCGTAAACCGGTCATTTATCTACTTTAATGTTAAAAATTTTTGCTTCCTTGCAGATCTCAAGCAGGAGCTTAACGTCAAGACACGCTATGTCACGCCGACGGTGAACGGAACGGGCGCCACCAACTCGATGAACAGCTCCATGAACTCGTCCACCTCGCTGCCGAACGGCATCGTGGCCAATGGGGAGCTGGCGAATCACGATAACACGGTCGCCACCAATGCCACCAGCGTCAGCGTGAGCGCCCTCAATGGCAGTTTAGTTAATAGAAACGAATATAACCAGCAGCACTCGCTTAAAAGTAAGATACTCAGTTCCTTTAAGAAAACCAGGCACGTCCTAAAACTCACCAAGTCGAATCGCCAATTCAAGCCTTGCGTTTAGTTTAATTTTGTTTTTTTATTTTGCGTTCTTTTCCCCCTTTTTATTTATGTTTTTAATTTGTTAGTTTCCTTTGTCACAGCACCAGCTAGCAGGTTTAAGTTCCTTATAATTTGTAATTACATTGTAATTTATTAAAACTAAGAGCCCCAATCAAAGAGACAAGAGAGTTTGCGACATTTCTAGTAGGCAAATTGTGTGTCTTTTGTGTGCGTTTCGTCAGTGTGTAGCTAGTAGATTCCACCAACTAACCTCTCGACTAACCAGCTGTGTATGTGTGCTTCCTCTTGCAGATCCCGAGAACCAAATCAATGGCAATTCCCTGAAACCCAGCTGTCGCACATCGGCGCTCAACACTGTGGCCGACATGTTGAGAAAATTGAACGTAAGTCCCTCCAAGCGAAAGCCGAAAACTTTTCATACCCAGCATGCCAAAGTCGTCCCCCCTACCTGTGCTATGTTTTAAACCAATTTCCCCGACTCCCCCCACCCACCGCCAGCTTATGTGTTTTTCCGTATATGTTTTTTAGTGGGATAAGGCCCTGTTATGTCCCGACTGCGAAAAGTTTCGCTGCATTTGCGAGCGCTCCGAGCCGCTGCTGCAGCCGCCGCCAACTGCCAGCGAATCGAGTTCGAGCCTCTTTCGTCGCGCCTTTGGCGGCAGCAGTAGCTCAGTGGCCACCAGCAGCTCCCAGTCCACGCCCGTCAGCGACTGCAGCTCCGGCACGGCACCCAGTAGCCTCTCTGCAGGCACGAATATATTCAAACGCTTTGCCGAACGCATGCGCAACTCGCCGGATGCACCCGGCCTGCCATTCTGACTTTGCGCCGATTATAAGCCGGCTTATTTTAGTTGCCCTCCGCTTGCATTTATTAATTGCATTGGTTAATAAATTCAAACATTTTTTGTACCTTATTTGTGCGGTCTTTGTTTTCTTTTTCTTGTGTTTTTTATTTAATTTTAAATTATGTGCAATAGAATTATTAGAATTGCAATATGTTTCAAGGCATTAGTCCCAGTTTGAGTTAAAGGCTACTTCTCCCAGTGGTTCTATATGTGGATTTACCTGCATTTATTTACCTTTTTCTTACATTTTCTCTTCTTAGTTGCCACTCTTGTCTAATCCCAGACACCCTTCTTTATATTTTGATTGCAGGCCATGGAGACGAAACTGAAGACTTACCGGGAGAACAGACCAATGCCGCAGCGTCATCGCTCCTCCAAGGAGTAAACCCATCTGGCAATGGGAGGCCGAGTAAATGGGGTCACCTCGTCATCGTCGCCATCCTCATCACCTCCCTGGGGCGGGATTACTGTTCAGTTGGCTCTGCGTTAGCGATACGTTTCTTTAATGTTACTGCTTAGCGTTAATTTAACTCTCGCTGCCTCTTTATTTATTTTTGACTTAACTTGACTTTGTATAAACCGTTTTGCGATATTATAAATTACACACAACAGTGGATGTTGCCGTTTCCGAACCCAACATGTAACACATGCCTTAGTACGAATTAAGAGTATAATCCTAAGCTAAGTCCCCCCACACTCGGTTCAACCCTTTTGATTTGATTCGAAAAGCGACGATTAACTGACATTAGAAGTGTGCTTAGAGAGTAAGATCAAAGAGCCCCGCAACCGAAGATGCTGTGTCCAAGTATTATACTTCAAGCGGACAACCAATACTCGTAGCGTTTAGGAAAAAGACAAGAAAGCTATCTAACCCGAAATCACCACCCGATCACCTAGTTGTATCGATAGCTATTTTCTGTTTATATTTACGACCGAATATAAATTTGTAAAAATGCGAAATTGTTAACTGCAAATATGTGTATAAAGCATAACAAAAAAACAAAACAAAACAAAACTCCAACGAACAGGCAAAAATATCTATATATGAATAAAGAGAAACATAATTAGTTTAATAGAAACCCAAGGCGCTGCGCACATTCAATGTCAAAATTGCGTATGTTGCAATTAATTAGTTTTGAAAATATTTGAGTTCATTACAGAAGGTGAATGCTGCGTCAGTTCCTATGCCAAGGCCAAATCCAAATCCCCGCCAGCAACAGGGTCTAGGAGGAGGAGGAGCTTCTTCAGAGCTTTTTGCAGGGGAAAGCGGTTTCCCCGCTTTTTCCCTGGGTTTTCTGAAGCTTTCCCGTTGAGTTTCCCCAGGTATTTTTTTTTCTAAAAGAAGGCGAATGGGTAGCAGCATGTACTGGTTCTGGAGCCGACCTTGCTGGCGGAAAGGTCCGCTGGCGGTAAGCTAATGAAAGTACTCTGGTTTTTATAAGCACGGGTTAGCGCCGAGTGCTGGCATTAAGTGAGCAGCAGCATGGATGATGGCAAACTTCTCCTCAGATGGAAAATGGAGGAAAACGGCAAATACAACAAATCCAACAAAAAGAAGAAAAAAATGAAGGAAAAGCAGAAAAATGAAAATATGACACAAGCTTTTATCATACGCAGAGCACTTACCAGGGACAGACTTTGTAGTGTTGTTGTGCTCCACCTCCTCCTGTTTGCTGCTGAGTGCATTGTTTACCGAAGGGAGGTGGCCCAGTAGGAGTTTTGGGGGCGTGGCAGCAACCATAAGCGGATTGGGAATGGCACAATGCAATTGCCGTTTGAAATAAAAGTGAAGCGGACACAAAGGCAGCCCGCACTGCATGTGTGCACGGAAAGCAATTTCGGATATTCTTCGGAATGCCCTGCAGCTTCCACAGAAGTCCTTTTATGATGTAGATTCTATGTCACGGCATTCCATTTATTATCTCTGTGTCTGTAAAGGTAATCTTCATTTAATAAAAATATATATTTACGAATTAAATTAAATACACGTAAGTAAATATAACTAAAATATGCATTTCTTTATTCCATACTAGTCTCATTTCAAATCCAAAGCTTTATTTTCAGTGTGCTAGATAGGAAGTTGAAGTGACCAGTGAAGGTTATCCCTCTCGTTTGCCATTTTTTTTTGTTCAGTTTTTCAAAAGTAATTTGAAGAATCTGCCTCGTTTTTCCCCGAGTCGCTGTCGCCTGATAAAGTCCCGCGAGAGGGACGATCCCTGGCAGCTAATTAACTGGCTGCGAATACAATTTCCCGGCACACACACAAAGGGCAGCAATCAGGAGCCTGGCCCTTCCGACATTACAATAAGCGGGTCAAGCGCCACAATGAACCCAAACGGACGAATCCCTCTCAGCAAACATACACCCAATTGTTTTGGCGTAAAAAAGCGAGTGAACAGCTCGTAAAAAACAGTATCAAAACACTGGCTTAAAGTGGGAAGCTTTCCAAATGCCACACAAAACAGGGTGTTCGGTGGTCCGGGTTAGGCTTCGGTCGGTCTCTGGGCCAAATTATCGCAGTCGTTAAACGGATGGCTTAAAGCCTTGGCCATAACTCGGTGTGTAATTAAAGCGTGTGAAGTTATAGGCTTGGAATAACTTTATACTTGCTTCTGGATTGGGTTAAGTTGTTTTTAATTTTATTACGGCAATTTTGGGTTATTTTTGAGTATACATTCTGGGAGTTTGAGTATCTGTTAAGCTGACATCACAACTTTTTTATCTTAAGTGTTTATTTCTCTTTTGAAGAATTACATTTTGAAAACTTTTTATCTGAATATTTACCTATCATAATAATCCCCATAGTTCCATTGATGCGGCTTATTTCAGATGGGCTAAGATGGTCATGTCATATTTTTGGGGTAGAAGGTTAACACTGCCACTATAAAGAAAGACGAAAGCCACAGAGATGTTACCTTTTCACAAAGAACAAGATTCGAAAAACTACAAAGTATCCCGACGTTAACAAGCAGGATACAGAATTCAGATAGCTTCCTTCCCTTATCGTCTTCCTGAATTTTTGACTGGCAGCTAATTCCACTTCCGGCGGCACCCTGTAAATTGGAATGTGCACAAACTTCACGGCATTTATGCTCTTTAAATATTTAAAATACGCGGCGCGACGTCGTAATGTAAGCACGGTGCACAAACGGAAATAATGATGAGGTGTACTGCCAGTCCTGTGTGTATGCCTTTGTTTTTGGTGCTTCGTTTGTGGGTGCCCGAGGGTCGAGGCCAGGACTATCCAAAGTATAGCCATATAGCCGCATAGCCGGGTATCCTGGGTCCTGCCTAAACATCAAACAAAATCGATATGTGGGCGGTGTATATGATTTTTGGCATAAACAAGCAACAAGCATAGCCACACATACATATACTCGTACCCCCCATACATACATACATATGTCGGGGATGAGGGGTCAATGTTATCGGCCATGGTAGTTTCCTTTTCTTTTCTAAGCGCAGTGAGTCGCAATGACTAAGTAGTTCGTCCGCTTTCCTTCACAGTCTCGCTCGAACTGACTTGCACTTTTCCCTTTCTCTACTTTCTCGTCCTTCTCTACTCGTCATTGCGCCACACTCGGTAGGGAATACTCTCTTCATTCCCACCACGCTCTTTCTTAATAAGTTCTCTTCCTTTTCTCTCGTTATTTATTTTACTCTTCATTTATTTCTATATTCGATACACTTAGAGTCTTACAAATAGTAATTACATCTAACATTTCAAAGTAATCTCCGACACGGCCTTCCTGACTATAACACGACCTCGTGTTGCTTAGTTCTACATAAAATTGGCCTTCAAACTTCATTGCTATATCTTTACAATAATCATAACTTAGCTTCTTTACTCATACTGCTCTAAATAGCTCTTCAAAATCAATCATCTTACACTGCTAGTGTCTTCAAATGTTAGTTTGGCGGGATAATCTTTACAACCATAGAGTACACGCTCTCTTCCGCACAAACCCAACAGTTTGGATATCAATTATGGCTAACACCTTTAGTGTCTTCAAACGTTAGTTTGGCGGGATAATCTTCACAAACATGGAGTACACGCTCCCTTCCGCACAAACCCAACAGTTTGGATATCAATTATGGCTAACACCTTTAGTGTCTTCAAACGTTAGTTTGGCGGGATAATCTTCACAAACATGGAGTACACGCTCCCTTCCGCACAAACCCAACAGTTTGGATATCCATCAGACATTAACTTAGCAGGATATTCCTTCACACAATTTAGAGTACACGCTCTCTTCCGCTCAAGTTCAATCGTCTGGCTACCACACGCACATACCACAGTACCGGACTCTTGCCGCACCTTAGCGACGCTTCACACCATTATACAAACATAGTCCCTGTGTATGGCACCACCTACAACCTCACAATCTTAAGTTACAGATCTCTTGCTTGCACGCACGCCTTATGCAGTGTCGTCAAGCTCTTCTCTCAAATCACATGTCTCTCGCTCATCAGGTACGCCACGTACACTGTCATGAGGATACTTATACATTCTCTTTGTAGTTAATGACTTTAACAAGTAACGGTCCCCATCAAGCAATTCAACAATTACAAATGGTCCCTTAAATTTAGGATCTAATTTCGTCTGGTGTCTTTCTTCGCTTTTCAATAACACATGGTCACCAATTTTATGCTTCACAATTCTAGCATGCTTTTTATCAACTCTTGCCTTATCATACATGGCATTCTTATCAATATTGTCTTTGGCCATTTCTCTAGCTTTGTCCCTATCAATTCGCATCTCTTCATTGACAGTCAACATTCCCATCGGCCTTGCCTCTTTCCCTATCAATAATTCTAACGGGCTGCATTGAGTCACCCGATTTGTGGTACAGTTAATGGCTAATTGTATTTCACCCAATGCTTCCTGCCATGATCGTTCGCTGGTCTCTACCGCCGTTAACATGCCCTTTAATACGCTCATCACACGCTCTACCTGCCCATTTGCTCTGCTAGCACCTGTTGCTACGACATGTAGATCAATGTTGTTTGTGGAACAAAACTTGCGAAATTCTGCACTCGTGAAACACCTTCCCTGGTCTGCTATGATTCTGCTAGGAACGCCAAACGTTGTTATGGAGGACTTCACTGACTGTATGCAATTCACGGTGTCCAAATTCCAGGTGTGGTACAAATGGACATACTTGGTGAATGCATCAATTTGTACAATAATATATTCCTTTTCGTCCTTCTTGCCGCTTAATTTCCCAGTGATGTCAATATGAATAGTATGCCATGGTATCTCAACTTTAGGAATTGGATGTAACTCCAATTGGGTTTTTCCTGACACTGATTTTGATAACTTACAGGTCACACAATTTTCAACAAACTTTCTGACATACTTCGTCATGTTCTCAAACCAATACTGCTCGTATACCTTATCTAGTGTCTTTTTCCACCCTAGATGCATTATGGCCTCGTGAATATGGTTAATAACGGACCATCTAAAATTCCTCGGAACAACCGGCAAACATCGCGTCTTACCATTTCTTTGAATAATGCGATACAATAAACTCTTTCTAATCTCATACGTGCTCGCCAAGTTCTTCTGCATTTCGTCACTATTTAATTGAGTTACAATTTTCGATATGTTCTCATCGCGCTGCTGTTCGGATACAAGCCAGTTGGGAGTGATAGTTGCCAAGTCAACTCTTACCTCAGCAACTTTGCTTGTATCCGTCTTTTTATTTGTCTGTGCTATTACCATGACAGGATTTCTTGATAAGCAATCAACATGTGCCATTTGGCTCCCCTTTCGATATTCTACCTGGAATTCGAAAGGCTGCATGAATGACCACCATCGATGCACGCGCGGAGTCAATACAGCTTTCTCTCGACTTGCCCTGACAGAATTGCAATCTGTGAACACGGTAAACTTCCTGCCACTCAAATAATGACGAAAGTGTTTGATAGCATTAAACACTGCCAATGTTTCGAGCTCATAAGAATGATATTTCGATTCCGCTAACGTAGTGCACCTGCTGTAATATTCAACCACCCTACGCTTGCCATCCACCTTGTGTATTAGCATAGCACCATAACCACTGGCGCTTGCATCCGTGTGTAACTCTATCGGATATTTAGGGTCAAAGATAACTAATACAGGGTCACTGGTCAGCACTTTGATCATCTTTTGGCGAATCTCCTCATGTTTTTCCTTCCATTCAAATTCATTTAATTTTGAAGTGAGATTGTATAGCGGCTTCATTTCTTCTGAAAATCGAGGGACAAATTGCCTGAAGTAGGATGCTAAACCTATGAACTGTCTAAGCTGTGTGACCGAAGCTGGTTTGGGGAGTTGAGAAAGTGCTTGAATTTTTCGCGGGTTGGGCTTTAGTTCTCCATCTTTTATGACGAAACCCAAATACTCTATCTCTGTACGCATAAATTGACATTTTTTTACATTGAAAGAAAACCCAGACTTTGATAGGACACTTAACACTTCATCTAATCTCTCGTATGCTTCCTCTTCAGAATTTGAAACAATTAAAACGTCATCTATGTAGACCACCGCATACGTATTGACTAAGTCACCCAAGGCTTTGACTATAGCGCGTTGAAAAACAGATGACGCGTTCTTCAGTCCAAATGGCATTGCTAAAAATTCATATTGACCCTCAGTGGTTACAAATGCGGTTCTTTCTATCGAATCCGGATGAATAGGTACCTGATAGAAACCACTGGCCATATCTAAGCTTGAAAAATATTTTCCGCCTCGCAGGCGATCAATCTGGTCTGAAATTAATGGCAAGGGATATCTATCAGATACTGTATTTGTGTTTAGTTCTCTATAATCAATGCACAATCTTTCACTACCATCCTTTTTTTTAACCATTAACATTGGGCTAGCGAAAGGAGAACAACTAGGTCTTATTACTTTTGCTTCCAACATTTTCTGAATTTTCTCCCTTACTATTTGCTTCTCGTCCTCACTAAGGCGATACGGCCGCCTCTGAACCGTTTTATTTATATCTAGCAGGCGAATTTGCAATGAACCCGTAGTTACACGCCTACTAGGGATACCGTCAATGAAAAACATGGAATACTTGGCCAATATATCGTTTAGTTTTGACTTATCACTATTACTTAGGTTTTCCTTATTTAACATGTCGTCATCAATTACAGTTAATACAGTTTGGGTTCTATAAATATCAAATCTGTTACTTTCTAACATAACTCCAAAACCAAGTTGAAAAACATCTTGTCCAATTATCATGTCATGTTTAAGGCAATTCTCATCAACTACGTGAAACAATAATTCAAAGGTAAATTCTGAAATTTGTACGGTGGACAGAATTTGCATATGGCTTTTGACAACATTGTCGCCTATGCCTCTCAATACTACCAGATTATGGCATCTCTTTCCGGCAAGTCTCTCGCTGACGCTTCCTTTCACCAACGAGCATTCGGAACCCGAATCGAAGAAAAATGGAAACCGCTCACCAAATTGTTTTGCCGTCCCTTTTGGCTGAAGTACCGCACACACGTCCACTCTCTTCTCGATGCTTCTATTCGCCGTTGCTGTCCCCTTCGTACACGATGAAGCAAAGTGGCCAATGTTGCCACACCTGTAACACGTCACGGCTTGTCTGCTGTTGCTGGCTGTTCTCGTCTCGTTTCTTTCCTCTGCTTTCCTCTTGCGGCACTCCACTATTTTGTGTCCAAGTTTTCCACAACCATGGCATCTTATCGGCGTTTGCGTCTTGAACCTCTTCTTTTCCGGTCCTTGCTCCACTCCAGAATATTCTGATTTTTTTGCGAACGTATGAGCTTTCAATTGTTGTTGTAGCTCCGAACGTGTTTTTAGGTTAGTTGTGAACACTAAATTCTGCAGTCTGGAATCAATTTGTGACGTATGCGCTAGGACCAATGACACAGCAATTTCTTCGTGTGTCATTGCTTTCCACTTGGTCAAGAGTGATGTAACCAAACGGCTGGAATACACGGAGAGGCATTCTTGGGGATTTGGGCGTCCCTTCAGCATGTTTAGCAGCACTGCTGCAGGCGTTTCGTTGCCTTCGTAGCGCTCCATGAACAATTCCTTGAATTGTGCCCAGGTCATTCCAGGATAGCAAATTTGCGATAGCCACTGCGATGCACTACCGTGAAGCGACTTGCTGAGCGTCATCACCAAGGATGCACCCTCTTGCGGATGTTCGGACAAAATCATGTTCGCCGTTTTGCACCATGCTCCTGCGTCTGCGTCGGCAGCTTCGGGGTCGAAAGATGGTAGCACTGCCGCAACGGCACGTGTGCCAGGCGTCGACGTCGATTGTGCAGCTTTTAGAAGTTCTGCAATCACCTTGCTTTGCGCTTCCAGAAGTGTGCGCCAGCCATTATCCGCGTTGCCTTGTAGGGGTGGTGATCCCACTTCTGATGTCGGGGATGAGGGGTCAATGTTATCGGCCATGGTAGTTTCCTTTTCTTTTCTAAGCGCAGTGAGTCGCAATGACTAAGTAGTTCGTCCGCTTTCCTTCACAGTCTCGCTCGAACTGACTTGCACTTTTCCCTTTCTCTACTTTCTCGTCCTTCTCTACTCGTCATTGCGCCACACTCGGTAGGGAATACTCTCTTCATTCCCACCACGCTCTTTCTTAATAAGTTCTCTTCCTTTTCTCTCGTTATTTATTTTACTCTTCATTTATTTCTATATTCGATACACTTAGAGTCTTACAAATAGTAATTACATCTAACATTTCAAAGTAATCTCCGACACATACATAAACCCTGCCGGGGGGGCCGTTTACAGGTTGGTTCCTTGCTTTGTTTGAGCGCCGCAGGACGCTCATTTTTCGTAATGAGTTTGTCTATGTGCGCAGGATGCCAGGATGGCAGTATGGGTAAATACAGCAGCAGCTTCCTGGAACGGCCAGCTACTGCAACAGGCATATCCTTAAAAAAATGTTAGCTTTTTGGCTTTTTTTCCGGTCAAAGGGGGTTGTTCAGGGGTTATGCTAACCAAAGGTTTTTATATTCCATCCTCAAAGTGATGCAGTTTGTGGGGAAATTTATTTAACATAGAGAATATATTTCGCTTAATTGATATCCTTGAATTTGCGTAACACAAAGTCTGAGACTGTTTCTCCATTAAGTTAAATTCTATTCTCTCTAGTTATGAAATACTAAATTATTAGAACAATTAGGAAACTAAATAAAATAATTAAAGTTGTTTTTAATCTTTTTGGACAAGTTAAACACCGATTTTAAACATTTTCATTTAAGTTATACATATTCCAAATTGTTTGTTTGATTTGAAATAAAAAACTTTAACTGTAAACAAAAGATTTTATGTTATTTTAAAACTTGACCTAGTAATTCGTTGTCTTTATTCCCCACCTTTAGGCGCCTTATTTATTATCCTGAAACTTCTACGAACATAATTTGTATTTAGCTTATCCTGTAAAGTATTCTTGCTAGAGCAATAAAATATATTTTATTTACGCGTTGCGATGGGCCAGTAAAAAAGCTCTTTACTCCATCTCCCCCAGAACCTAAAACGCGAGCCAACATGCTGATGGCTGTCACAAAAAAAGCAGAAACTTTCTGGTGAGGGTATAAGTACACATGAAGCGCAACGATTCTCTTTAATACGGAAAATCTTTAAGCACACACACACACACACACACGCTGGCAAGCGGAAAGGGAAGCGCTTTCACACACTAACATACAGAGGGAAATCTTCCTGGGGGGTCCTGCGAGTTCTGTGTGTGCGAGGGTAGGCGGTGCGAAGCTTGTTAGGAGTTGCGCTGTCGTCTGTTGCCATCTTCCTTTCCTGTTGCCATCTTCCGGTTGCCATTACACTGAGCATTCGCTATAAATAATTCGGTCTCGATTTGAAGTGCGAGAGCTGTGATAATGAAATCCCCTTGATTAGCCACCAATTGGAGGCCATCGTGGAGGAACTGCAGCTGCCGAGATGATCAATCAGGCAGACTGCGCTTTTAATTAGGACTACCTGCCCACATGCCACATCCTTCCTCCTGAACCGCAGAGCTCAAGTGGACCTCATTAGTTCACAGTTAGAGATTTAATTTAATTGCATCGCCAGGGATTCGATTGACCTTTCGTCCTTGCTGTCTTCGCGTGTGTGTGTGTGTCTGCATGTGTAAGTGCAAGCGTGAGCAAGTGTCCTGCAATTAGATTAATTGACTTTAAGCCGCACCACCAGCAGCACCTTTATGTTATGTGGATTTTATGCTTCGCTCAATGAATTGCCGTCAGTGGCCTTATAAAAATGGCCAGCGAAATGGGCCAGAACCCATGTGTAAACTGCTTTTTATGACACCGTCGAGAACCTCTCTCTCACCTTTGTCCTGTTTAGTGAATGCCAAATGGCCTCGGCCATTGTCTGCCTCTCCCATTCTGATTTATAACCCAAGCAGACGCACACACACACACACATACATGCAGGACGAAAAGGACACGGCCGAATATGACATTCGCATGTGCTTCACAAATCCTTGAGGACCATTTTTACAACCCCAGCCGGCTGCGACCTGTGTCCTAATGGCCGCCACCGCCACCGCCTCCTCCCTAGTCTGCCTGGTAAATCATGCAAATATATATCAAATCGGCCGCGTGCACAATGGAGCCTGACAATCGATGAGGCATCTCCGCCGAAAGTATTCAAGGGAGGCACATTAATCAGCTTAGGACATACAAGTTCACAGTCGTACTTCTGCGAACCGCGAATCGATACAAAAATTGTATTATTCAGTGGAAATACATCTCAATTATTCTTATTTTGAAACTGGAAAAGTTACAGGAAAGTTATATTAGCAGTCGATTCCTGGGAATTATGAAGGTTTCGAGTAAAAATTCGAATAAGAAATTTAAAAATATATTTACCTTAGTGACCATTTAGTGATAAATGCCAAGGGAGTTTTACCACTAAAAAGTCCCTTTGGACTATAATAAAAACTTTCTAAAATATCACTAGCAGAATTTTAACTGTATTTTCGGGTTTTTGCGTCCTTTCTGCTGTGACAAAAGTGTAGCACACATTTTGGGGCTGCCATTCAGCGAGTCAATTTCCAAACAATGCGAAACTTTGTTCCTCCGCCACTGGGGGGACGGTGTCCTACTGGCTGGTTGGCTGGTCCTGTGTCCCTGATCCGATGTAAGCGTAGACCAATTAAGCGTAAACAAATTTGTTACTGTGGAAATATGAGAACCACTAGTTGCTGCCACCCAACGCCCACAAGAATGGCATTGGAATGGCCCCATTTCCATACCCATCCTTATAACGCCCCCCACCCGTTCATGGTGCGCTTTTGACATTGACAAAGTGGCGGAGGCGGTGCTTTCCGTTCCGTCCAGTTCGGTGGTTCCAAAGCGGCAGCGTATGTAAATATTTTTGGGCTATTGATACGCGAGTGGCTGAAGGATGACCCTGGTGGCCAACAAACTGTTGCTCGGGCTTTAGAACACACCAGGGAATTTTTTCCCCAGCTAATGGCATTTCCCCTACGCGCGCAACAGACTCTTTTCCTTTTCTGGTTAACAAAGACACCCCGCGTCTTTTCTGTCTCACCTCCGTTTTTAGCCAACTTCGTGCTGTCGCCGAACTCCGCCGCCGCTGGCCAAGTAAGTTCTCGAGCTCCAGCTCCAGCTACAGCTCCGGCGGAGTGCTCCAGTCTTCTTGGGGACTTGGCAGCGTGTGCACGTGTCTAACGCAAGGTGTTTCGGTTTGGAATTCGCAATTATAGTATCTCAGAGATACGTCGCCTCAGAGATACAGCGCAAATTTGTGGCGAAGTTTCGCGGGGCCGTAAAGGAAAAGTTGTAAGTACAAAATAATTGGTAGACGTGTTTCGAATCAGATTAATTTATTTCGAATTTAGTTTGAAAATAAATAGTTTACTCACTTTTAAAGACTTTATCTTTGTTGAAAAATATGTAAAGAATTTTCGGAAATTGTCCCGAGTGCTTGTCTCTCGTATTAAATATTAAGAGATTATGATTTATTAATTGTTCATAAGAACGGATGGGAAATCGATTGGAAGTAGGCCTTGAAAAAAACATTTTATGCAAATTTAATCAAGAATTGTAACCACTCTGAAATGGGCAAAAAATTAAAGCGAAAGAAATCTCTTTTACGATTAAATAAAAACCGGAGACGTGGCATGAAAGTGTGACAATCTATCATGGCGGCAAACATAAACGCTTTGCTTTAACGTGTAAATCTCGGCGTTAAGAGGATTACAATGTTTCCAGTAATTATTATCGGGTGTGTGTGTGTTATGTGTGTTTTTGCTTGCCATAAACCTGCTGCAGGGAATTAACTTTGTTTCGATCTAACCACGTTTGACAACTAGAAGCGCCAGCGGAAACGGAAACGGAAGTGGGTGTGTGCAGGGTTGTCAGGGGGTGGCAAATAAACTGTTTTCGCCATTTAGTTTTTAGTGTTCGGTGCCAGTAGTTCGCCTTCTCACTCTTTTCCTTTGCTATATTTATTTATGCGCCAGCATACACACATACACCTACCACTCACACTGCTGCGTGTGCGGGCTAAGTGTGTGTGTGTGTTCTTGTGATACGCTTAATCCGACATTTACAATTTTTGCTTAAGGATTTATTTATGGATTCAATATGTGTACGACGCTTACATATCCGTAGGAGTGCGTGTGTGTACAGAAAGAAAAAGGGCAGAGCTTGCGGTTTTAAAATATAAATATATTTATATATATAAAATATTATTTCTACATTATTTCTATATTACAAAAAATATATATTTACTCACTAGGGATTTGAATTTGTTTTCGCGAACTATAGAAAAAAGTTTTAAAGAGTAAACTAATATGAAAAAACATTTAAATTGAAATGAAACATGTTGTGGCTTAATTTTAAAGAGATTTTAAACCTCCAGTGAATATTTTATTGAATACTTATTTAAATAAAGTTGTTTTTCGATATTTGTTTGTATAATGCATTTTCCATTGATTTACTATTTTTTTTCTTATTTATTTTCTTGGTTTTAATTATATTTTCATCGTATTGAAAGGACTTTTGATATTGTATTGTTTTTATATTCAAAAAAAATTTTATTGTTTTTCCAACAAAAGGTTACTATTCAACACATTATTGACTTTAAAATTAAATTAGTTTTGGTTTAGGTTGTATATTTTTAAGGTTTCCATATGCATTAGAAAAAAAATAACTTGTTTTTGCTGTGTATGCCTTAAGGGTGAGCGTATATATAAAAGTCCGTACCTTTTAGAATTCTTTCAGGACCAATCCCTACTCTAGTCCCCAGCACATTTGCATGCGCAAAAGATGCTCCTCAGCATACACTTATTTTCAATTTTTTTTTTAACTCATTTTGCGCTGCATGCACTCTATATAGTATATTTTGAACTCAGTGCATTACTGCCACGTTGATCCAGAAAAAGGCCAGCAATACAATGGCAGTAAGAAGTTGGTTGCTGGCCAGAAATTTAAATGGAATCTCCTGCTGCCTGGAAGTCGACACAATCAAAAAGCTGTTAAAATGCGCAAAATTCAATAATTTTTTGTTGAAAAATTCTGCCTTATGGGGAAGGGAGCTCTAGTTCTACTTTGGTATAAGAAGAGGTTTCTAAAATAATTGGAAATAGCTATGGCAGAATATACATAAGTCCTGAGGTGTCATTTTTAATCGCTTTATTTTCCTAGTTCGTTTCTTGCATTAAATATTCCCAACTAGTAAAACAGCATTTAAATTGCATTGGATAAACGATGGAGCACAGGTATAAAAGTGAAAGAGAGCTTAATGACTTTCGACTTAATTAATTTGCTGCTGTATAGCTTGTAGCCATTGAAAAAAAGGTTAGAAATCTATTTAAAAGGGGTTTTGTGTAGCAAATAATGAGTTAAAGATAAACTAAAAAAGAAGATATTATACATTTTGCTTACAGAATTTATTGGGATTTTTAAAAATTTACGAAGTGGAAAATTAATAAATAATTTGATTGGCGGAAAGAAATTAAGGATTCCCTTTTGTACAGCTGCTGGAAAACGGAATTGGGAATGGGTTGTATTGAAAAATTGATTTACTTGACATCTGGAGTATAAAAAATGGGAAAATAAATATTGAAAAAATACAATATATTAAATATGTTATGCACTTTAAGTTATTTTATTATCCCTTGAAAAAGATCTCTTTAGAAAAAGATTCTTACGGACTTGTAGTGCATTTTATATACATATCTTTCGCTTGCTTTATATATCTATTACTACCAAACTATAAATTAAAAATTGCAATTAAAAATCAATTATCCTTCACCAAATTAGAAATAGTAAATTTACTTACTTGCTGAAATGTATTAGGTACATTTAACAAAAGTTAAGGTTAAGCGTGACAAACAGAGCCTGTGGAAAGTGATTTAGATTTTATTTAGATTGATTTAGGCAATTATTGATTTGCCCTAATTGACATGTATTTTTCTTGATTACCTAACCAAAGGCCAGGCTACATTTATTAATGGTCTGCAAATTCCAACTGTCAATGGGCTGTGGCTTTAAAGAGACAGATGAGCCGAGATGGCAGCGAATTAAGTCAATATTTCTGAGTTGGCCAAAATGGTATTCATTTCAGATTTGAGACAGCCTGGGATGGGTTGCAGCTGTGACGAAAATTGAGGTAAAATATCTGTTTACACAGCTCAAATGGGGGGCATTGGCCACATGCCAACCATTTATCATGACATTCTAATGACAAATAAATAGAATTTATTTGTTTTATTTCTTCTCCTTGCTTTGCCCGGCAAACGTTGACTTGTGTAAACCGTGGAATAATAACAATAAATTGTTTGTGCACCATTGTATAATTGACACTTGCCTAGGGGCCTTCGAAATATATATAAATATATATATTGTATATATTTGTATATAAACTTTTGCTTCAACAAGTCGAAGACTAAGACTCAATTTATTGTTTCTCTCAATTCGATTTATTTTGAAATGGTTTTCATTGAATTCATTATCGGCGACCAGCTGCAACAGCTTTCAGCTTCGAGCATATATCCCGCCTATATCCTGGCTATAAATAGAAGCAGGACGACACCCACATCCGCATCCTTGTGGATTCTATGTACTAGCACTCGCTTTTTTGGTTTCTGCAGTCATGGTTTCTGCAAACATGGTGACATGCGAATACTTTGCCAGCAGAAGTGCCACCGCCCCTCTTGGCTTTACCACGCCCCCGCCCTTTGTTTTGAGATTCGAGTATAACGCAAACATGGCCAACAAGTGTGTGCACTGGTAAAAAGCTAAAAAAAAATGGGAATTTAATATTAATAAGATATTATGGGATAAACTCTGGCAGCAGCGGCTGCTTTTCCTGTAAATTTTGATGATTTTTCACCGCTTTTTATGAGAAATAAACTAGTTTTTGTTACTTTTTCGATGAAAAAAGTCTTTTTAATAAATCCAAATGATGAAAGGTGTTCTGGGTGCTATATTAACTTTTAGTTAACGAAGAGAAATACTAATAATGACAGCGGCTGCTTTTCCTGTACATTTTGATGACTTTTACCGTAGTTTTTCACTAGTTTTTGTTACTTTCTCGTTGGAAAAACGTTTCTTTAATAAATCCAAGTGATGAAAGAGATTCTGGGTGCTGTATTAACTTTTAGTTTACGAACTTTTCTTACAGTTTTATGATTGAATTTAAGTAGAAAGGTTTATTTTATCATCCGCTCAAGTTAATATAAAAATCTGCATTAAATATACAATTTAAATCTAAGTTATTCCTCCTAAATATCAATAAGAAAGACACGAAAACACTTTTTTCTGACTGTGTGAAAGTGAAAAATAACTAAAAATGTATCAACAAGATGGTGGGCAAAATCGATATGGAAACTCTACATGATGTATAAAGTTGTTGCTACATAAATATCAAATATGCAAATATTTGCCAGGCTGCCACCTGAAATTCGCTCGCCGCCCTCTGTGAAAATGCTTAACTGAAGCGTTGGAAAATTTGACGGGGGAGACTGCTGGCGGCGGGATTGAGGTGGAAAATCGAGGTGGAAATTGACGGAGTACGGGTGCGGATGCCCGATTTGCCTGGCAATATGCAGAGCGAGAGCGAGTCTCTAAAGGCGCTGCTACCGTTGCCAGTCAGCCTGGGGAATAGCTGTCACCTTGGAACCCACCAAGGACCCCGCCCCCCCCAAAAAAATATAAAACCTCTATATGGCGGCGGCGTTATTAACGCAGTCAGCAAGTGAGGAAGGAACGAAAAGATCAAAAGCTTTAACGCGCCACCGTAAGCATGTGCAAATATTTCAGTTGATTTTATTCTTTTTATTTTTATCTTATTTCGCTGCCATACCGTTCGGGGGCCCCGAATAATAACAAAAAAAAAAAACATAATATTGTATTCGATGGAGATGAGCCTAAAAAGTCCCTTAATGCCAAAAACACAGACAGACAAAAGGGAGTGTGTTTTTTGTGTTTTATTTTGGCAAAGTTTTCACGGGGGGTTTGGTCCGAAAACTGGAGACCCGGGATCTCCAGAAGGGACAGGCGGCCAACCGTGCTGTCATTTTTTTGTTGTATTTTTTTTGCTGGCTGCTTGCCTTTCCTGTTGCTCCTGTTGCTTTCAGAAGGACCTTCGCTTTTGGGTCGTTTTCGTTTAACGGCCTTATACCTGCAGCTGTTTATCATAATTTTGTTGATTTGCTGTCTGCTAACAGTAACAATAATAATCATAACAGCAACAAAAACAACGGCCATGGCGGCAAAATCAAAATGAAATAAAAGGGAAAAGGAATTGCTAACGCCTGAAAGTATGCAACAAAAAGTTTCACTCACCGGGGCGCGTCCAAAAAAAAAAAAAAGGGAAAAAGGAGACAACAGAAAAAAAATGGAAGAGCGAAAAAGTTTGCCAAGTAAATTTGAATGTCGAAAACTTGTATTAGTCAACAGCTTCAGTGCCCTGAAAAAAAGGAGCAAAACGAAAACTCAGTTTCACTTTCTAAGGTCCTTAAAGCGGCAATTATAATAATCAATTTTTCGATTTTTTTGCTAGGTAACTTTGCTAAATAAAATAACAATAAAAGTGTTTATATTCTTTAATAAATAATTTGATATTAAATAAAATTCTCTAGCTGGTTTTTGTAGGCTTTATAAATCCGTTTTTATATATATGTATAAACAGACTAAAAACCTGTTTATAAAAAATGCATATCAAAACCAATTAAATCCTTATTAAATTTCCAACACTTTCAAACTTTAAACAAAAGAAATACAGAATTATAGTAAGGTTTTTTATGAAATAAATTAAATAAAAGGTGACAAAAATGGCTAGTTGTAAGCCCTGCTAATCCCTATATTACCTGCCCAACTCAGAGTATTTAAATATATAAGCAGATCTTTTTATATATACAAACGTGTATAAAGCAACGGGCGACAAAACTTTGTTTGACGGCCAATGCGGCGTATGCGTCATGTCAAATGGGTCGCAACGCTTTTCATAACTTTTTCGGCAATGGCCCTTCATGTCCTTGGCGCCATTTTATAATGAATTGTTGTCACAATATAATGTGGCCATTGTTGTTGCCCCTGATATAGGAGTTCGTTCCTGTGTGTGTGTGTTGGGGCAATTTAATAAAATATTCAATTGCCTTTTGGCCAGCGTTATCCGTGCGTCGCTTCGCATCGCATAGCATCGGTGGGATACCCTTGGGAGGCAAATGACGAGACTTGGTCTGCCAATTAAAAACATGGCGTCATGGCAACATCAACTACCAACTGCCAACTGCCAACTGCTAACGGCTAACGGCCAGCACGCAAATGTTTATTAGCCGCAAAACGTTGTTCATTAAAAAAGTTCGTCACGGCTCTCTCTCTCGCCCAAGGCCTTCGGTCTTAACCTGGCTGACAGACTGCTCCGGACTGTCCACGGGATCCCTCAGCCTGATTAAAACTTTTCCTTACAGACACTGAGAAATAAAAGTACTTACCTATATTTAATAAACTAAATTATTTAAGAAAACATTACGATAATATTTAATACAACATTTTTTAATTATTTATTTCTTAAATTTAAGCTTCATTTTTTTCCGTGCAATGTCTGCTCCTTTTTTTTCTCGAGGAATTACCAAGTTGGCTTTAAAGTTACGTTAGTTGCCGGTTTCGTCTGTGTCTTGGCTTAAACTCGTTTGCTGACAGGCCAGAGCCTAATTACAGCTGCCCGTCATCAACCTCATTATGAGCATTATCGTTATCATCGCTTACGTCGTTATGAATGTCGCTTGATTTTTGTTTATATATATTTTTTTTTGTTTGGCGACCAGATGTCTCAGGCTCGCCCGCCGGCATTGGCTTTGATCTTACCATCCTGATTATATGGCAACGATTGGAGTCCTTTTTTTATTTGTCTTCGGTGTGAGAGGGTGTGTGTGTGTATCCTTTTGCACAGGCCAATGGCTTTTATGACTTCATTCATCTTCCTGGAGAGCACGGAATGTGTCCGATGGAGTACTCCATCGCCTGACACACTATCGCCTCACAGCCAATGGCCAAGGACACTAGGACAGCGCCGGCTAAATTGAGCGAGTGTCCTGCAGGTCGCCGCTCATCACTTGACACTCCTACACCCTAATCAAAGGGGCGTTCCAGCTATATACCCATATCCCTGACACTTGTTGTGTCCGTGCGGAAATGTCCAATGGAATACATTATCATAATCCACATACTTGTTGAATGCCAAAGGTGGCTATGAGCGAGTCTAGGATTTTATTTATAAGTTGGTGTTTTCCTTGGGATAATACACTCCGTTTCACTTGAATAGCACAAAAACATTTTCATAATTACTTGTTTATATCTTACCAACTGCTTGATCGAATGAAATGATTGTTGGTGTTTTATTTTCGTCATATCATATACTCTCTTCCAACAAAAATTGGAAGTCTGAAAATGTACCGTTTAAATGTACCGTAATTTTATTTTCAAATTGCTTCAATAACTTGCACCTTTTTGTTTCACTTGAATAGCACATTTTAGATTACGTCTCATTTCAGCAGCCAAGGAGATTGAATCAAACACTTTTTTTGATTAATTTATGAATGTTAAACATAGTTTAATCATTTTGTGCAATTATGTATCTTGGAACGTCACTAAGTCACAAAGAACAGATCTAAATACAAAGCTATTTTGATTGTGACCTTTCTGTAGCTAATATAGCGAAAAAAATTGGAAGAAGCAGAAAAGTCGTATATAATTTTATAAAAAACAAACAAACTATGGAAAAAATATGAAAGGTCGCAAAAGTTGTGTTCTTAGCGACACAGATAAGCGTGCGATTCTGCGGGAAGCCTCAAATTCCCATGACTCTGTGAGCAAAATGAGGGAAAAGCAGGTGTTGACGCGAGCAAAACTACTGTTTGGCGAGTTATTTCGAAAGCTAAACATCTAAAACGTTTGAAACTTAACCCTAGACGGTCATGCTTATTTTTCCTACGTTAAGGTTATGCTTCGTCGAATCGACGACGCCAATTTTAAAATAAGTATAATTGCTAATAAACAAACAATATTGTAAAAAAAAATTGTACAGCGTTTAATTCATAATTATAACAGTTCAAAATAAGAAATAATAATTCATTCTCATATTAAGAATATACTTAAAAACAAAAAATAAAAAACAACCTTTTTTTCATTTTTTGATCTTTTGAGATTTTACGTCGTCGAATCGACGAAGCATGACCGTCTAGGGTTAAAAAAAAACCACCGCTTAACCCCAAACGAAAGGAAGCACGGTTGACCTTTTGCCGCGTCAATACGTCAAAGTTCAATTTGGAGGGGCCAGATGGCTGCAATTATTATTTTCATGATCTGAGGAAAGAGACGCATCAATTGGAGCGTTTTTATAGTCGAGTAGGCGGAGTTATGGTTTGGGGAGCAATATCTTACCATGTGACTTGTGAGCTCCAATTCTTATCCTCAAACATGAACGCAAAAGCGTATCTAAACGTCCTTGAAAAGGCTTTTCCACCATTGGAAAATTTTTTCAATAATTTGCCTTGGACATTCCAGCACGAAAATGCGCCAATACATACTGCAGGTATTGTAAAACCTTTGTTAAAAGATAAAAATGTTGAAACTCTGAACTGGCCACCATACTCGCCGGATCTGAATATAATTGAAAATGTTTGGGGATGGCTGGCCAGAAAGGTTTATGAGTCTGGCAAACAATTTTCAACAAAAGAAGAACTAATTGAGGCCATTCAGAGGGCCTGGGCTACAATATCCTTAGACTACATTAAAAGTCTATATGATTCGATGCCCAACAGGATCTACGAGGTTATATTGAATAAAGGAGGCTCAACCCATTACTAAATTAACAAATATATATGTATTAATAATCACTATTGAATAAAAACACATTTCCTAATATTTAAGTTCGTTAAATATACTTTAAAACAAAAAAGTGCTATTCATGTGAAACAAAATTGTTGTGCAATTTTTTAAGTTTTTATGTTTTTTTGTTAACATTTATTAATTGTTAATTTAATTTCAGTTTTGTTACTTTTCTTATATTTAAAATTGATTACACTATAAATAGAAGCCTAAACATGAGCGAGTTTTCTTTTTGGTTAAAAGATTTCAAGATTTGAAATTGCATAAAAAAATGTGCTATTCAAGTGAAACGCAGTGTATATAAACATATTTACTCAAGAAAAATATACCTAAGATATATATAAATTAGGAACTTTATATCTATATATATTCATGGAGTGTATCATAATTTATCATTTATTAAAAGTAAAAAATGATTATTTAATTATGTATTCATTACAGGCCCCATTAAAACTCACCTTGTATAACTTTCCCTTACAAAAATATATTCAAATTTAATAGCAACATCTACGAGCTGCCAAAAATAAACAAAATTCGCTTATTCCCCCTGGGGCATTCTTTCGTTAAAATCATTTAAAGGGCAAACAACCATTCCCAGGGAGTACAAGTATAACTGGAACAAAAACAACGTCAACGGCGATGTTAACCTCCAGATAAGCAACTCAGCACATGGCACAATTATATAGACAGCAGAGAGAAAAAAGGAATATAAAGGAATATAACAACAATAAGCAAATAAAAAGTAAATCTTTCAGCTGAAAAATAAATTCTTAAGACGAAGATATTAATTTTTGTATATAGATTTCAAGATGGAGAATGTAATATACAATCTCCTTTAAATATAAAATCTCTCCTTGTACTTAAGGGAATTTTCCTCTCAGTGCTTGGCAGACACAAGCCAAATGAGCCGGAATACGAAGGCTATGTCTTCAGTCAGTGCCTGTTGCAATGTTCCATTTAAATAATGCGTTCGTATAATGTATGTGTGTGCGAGTAACTGCGAGCAAGTGAGTGTGCAGAGTGCAGGAAGTGGGGTGTACATATATGGGGTGTGTGTTAAATGGGGTTTCCACATGAGACTGGAAAATATGCGACACAGTACGGAGGGGGGGCTATGATTCCTTGGCTGCGAAAGTTAAGCATGCTGTCACACGTTTCATTTATTATAAAATATGCAAACGTGCTGCCTTATAAATGATCAACATCTTCAATTTAATAATGCCATCGTCATCGTCATCGTCATCGTTGGCTGCATTGCCAGTCAATGTCATTCACGTCATTCAGAGGACGGCAGTGCATGGAATGGGCCATCAATTGCAATTATCGGCCAACTGGCGAACGAAATCACAGCCATCAGCCATCATCAGCGGCTTAAAGTCCCTGCGTTGCCCACAATTAAGGCAAATAAGATTGCAGTAAATACTCGTAATTGGCAGCGTTGGCATGCATAAATAGGCCACATTGTTTTCATGCAGACCGAGTTAACCCACCGTTTGCCTTTTAAATGGCTTCTGAATTTCCGGTTAAAAATTATGTTTGTTTTTTAAGGGATTTGTAATAGTCATTTATTTAAGTAGAAATTTATAAACTAATATTTGGGTTGGCACAGAGGAAATTATAAATTATAATAACAAATAAAAACAAAACAACAATAAGAATAATAATTGATTAAATAATTATATTAAATAAAAACGTCTTCATCATTATCTTCTTTAAAAATAGATAACATAATAATAATTAATTAAAACTATATTTTATTATAAATAAAGCTTACTTGACATTTCCTAGTGAACAAATTACCAAAGGATTAAATATGCCAGAAGCCCACACCGATTTTTTATAAATCTTGCAAAATCCACTTATTTTGGTAAAATGTTTTAAAGTCGTAAATATAAATAAAGAATCATAGTTTAAGGTAGTTTAAAAATGTAAAAAGAACTCTCTAAAGGATTGTATTCTCAGTTAAATTTTTTTTAACCCACCTCCAAAATAGAGTTCCAATTTATATTCTCATATTTTAAAAAGGTGAGCGGGCTTTACGCTTGTTTTTTTTTTACCGCACAAAGCGATGACAGACAGTGGACTTTCGGACAGAGGGACGGCTTTGCACAGAGCTCAGTGTTGACAAATCATTTTAGTTGCACTGCCGACAGTTGGAGAGTGACAAAGATACAAGCTGACAGGCGGACGGACCGACTGGCATACACAGCATGGCTGCGTGATGACTGCCAACACCATTTTTGATTGACACCCTGCAGATGTGCTGCCATTTCCGGTTGCCTGGATGTGTGCCAAGTGCGGCTGTGGGCCTGAATTGTGTGCAAATTAGATACATCATATTCATGCTGACAGTCGGCTAACAGATTATTTATGTACCCACTCGAAACCAGCCGACACATTCGCCATTCTTTCCCCCCGATTGGGCTATGAATTTTTCACAACTATGCAAATTGCTAGGGATTCTCACAACAGAGGAAAAAAATGTGGAAATGTTATAGCCTGGAGATATTGGATATTAAAAAGGCTTCCCTATTTATACCTAATTTGTAGGCGAGCAATTTAATTTATATTAATATTTTCATTTCAAATTAACAATTTTTTTTTTGGGATGAATGTTCTTTTCAGTGCAACCACGCCCTCTCGTACCACATATATATTCTAATATATCTCAATGTATGTTCAGGGTGCATGCAAAAGTTGTTGCTTATTGAAAAAGTTTTGAACAGTTGTCGTAATAATATGCAGGTCGCCGGTGCCTAAACCCTTTGCCATGGCCTCCCAGTGTCACCCGGAATGGGCTTCACTTCGCAGTGTGAACTCAGCCATTGTCCTGTGGCCCACTTGACGTAACGAGAGGTCCGACCGAACACCTTTACTTTGCATTTATAGTATGTGTAGGTGTGTGTGTGTGGCGGAGGGAGAACAACAAAGCAAATGCTCCTGGACCCGGGCTTCGCGAGGGGAAGTCCTTCAGGGGACCCTTGACGCGTTGATTGATTGTGTCGGGGAGGGACTCTCAAAGGGCAGGAGGAGAAAAAAGGAACCAGAGCGAAAGGAAGTGGATGTGGAAGTGGGGGAGTGCACAGCAATTGCACCTTGGTCCAGGAAGCCATGAAAATTAAATTTACTCGGGACTATAAATAAAATGTATAAGCCAATTTGTCAGGATGCAGGAAATAAATACGCATTTTATTGCTATAAAGTGGGGTTGGAACAGCTGGTCACAGGAGGGAGTTATAGTATTTTATATGTAGTTCAATGCTTCAGTTTTATACTTATATTTAACATTTAAAAAAATATTAAGTTTTCATTAGAGTTAAGAATTAATTTATAACGTTTTTAAATTGTTAAATAATTTTAAAATATTTATTTAGAGAGCGTAGGGTCCTCGTAGTCTTCTAAAATAAATTTGAATAAAAGATTTACATTATTATTCATCTCTTGAATTAAATTATTATCTGTAAATATAAATAATAACAATAAAATTAAAAATTAACCTATAGACCTATTCCAATTCCTTTTTAAATAGATAACCATTAAATTTTAAAACCACAAAAACACACACTCCCCAGTACTAAAATCAATTTTATTTGTCGCCGCCTCGTTTTGGGGAATTTTACATTTTTATAGCCAAATCCCGCATTGTGACAACCTTTCAGTCAGTGTAATTTCGATTTCCCTTTATTGTCCTTCTCCATTGTCCTCTAGATATGTGGGGAAGGTGGCGAGAAGCGGGCCAAAGGACCTTAGCAGTGTGAATTGTATATATACAAATCGACAGGGCAATGGCAATGTAAATTGTTGACGCGCATTGAAAGGCTTTGGCTGCTCGAGTGGCTGTTGCCTGTTTGCATAAGCCAGCCCAGGCTCAGGCCAAATCAAATGAATCGAATGCCAAAGAGGGCAGAGCGAAGAGGGGCTTTAAAGAATTGTTGACACAGGTGTGTTGGAAGTTGGATAAACAGGCGCGACCCCGACGGCGACGTGTCGGGCATGTTAAAGTTGCGGCCGCATATTAAATTACGGCCCACAAAAGTTGCACGATTATGTGGTGCTGGCACGACAAGACTTTTTGTGAAAAACAGGACAAATCGAAAAGTAAAAGAAAGCTAAAAATATAAACCATTTTTCAAACAAAAAATCTGCTTAAAGGAGCCCTATTTATCAATGTTTTTTAAAACAAAATAAATACTACTAATGCCTTTGGGTACTACTTTAATATCTTTTTTCAATTCTTAAATAAAAGATTTACATATAATTTAAAAATAAATTTTAAATTAATATAAAAATCAAAAATATGATTTTTCCTAGCTTTTTTAAATTAATTAAATCCCAATTAGAACTGTCTTGAGTGATTTTTTATACTTATTTCTAAGAAAATTCTAAGCACGCTTTTTCCACAAATACCTTTAGCTATAGCTTCCCAATAAAATATAAAGACAACTTGTCTGCACTGCTCCACTGACTTGGCTAGGCGGTGAGCTGCCATGTCAGGTGGATTTGGATCGGGGGAGCAGCCTGTCTGTGGCCCCTAGAGTTTAAGCCCGGTCAACCGCAACAAGTGAACGCCCCTTGCAAATTGTTGCGCATACGCCGCGTTGGCTGACAACGTTAGCTACTACGTTGCCGCCTGCCAACGCCAAAGTTTCCATTTTTGTGGGTCATAAACGTAAAATATCTTTATTGTGAATGACGCTTTGAGGTTAAAAATAAATCTGTGCCCGACCGCCACACGGCGTATGCGTAATGCGTAAATTTATATCTCGCTGTCTGCGCGCGTATCTGCGTGAATGTAACGGTGTGCGTATTTCGGGGATTTTTTGTTGTTGTGTGTGTGTGTGTGGGGGTGGAACTTTTATGGAACTGTTGCTGTGTTGTCTTTGCTTTAATTTTGCCGAGTTTCCTTTGCCTTGTTTTTGTAGTCATTTGTGAAAATATTGCCTAACAAAGCGTTAATAAATGAGGCATTTAATTAATTGCCAGGCCAGGGCTGCAATTTAATTATGTAACCTTAGCACCTCCGGGCGTTCCAAGGACTTTAATAGAATTTAAAGGGGCTCAAGCACCAAAGACGCGCTGTCATCGTATATATGTGTATATATATACGCGTGTAGGAACACTTTGAAAATAAATATGTGAAACATTATGCCTGAAAATGGTGCTTAAAAAGTATGCTTGAAGATGTAATATAAATTTTGTTTAAATTTCCAATTACTTTTTTCTTTATTAAGATACTGAAGGGGAACATAATTTTTGGCTATCTAAAAGGTTTTATATTCGAAATGAATTTAATGTTTAATCTATTTTAATATTGCTTAAAAAGCTGGTAAGCATTGGTTTAAATTTTTAGGGGAATTCTGTGCTCAGTACATGTTCTTGGAATAAAAGTTATAGAGAATTCGGGGAGGTAACTTCAGCTTAATTTAACTAAGTTTATAATCTATATCAGTTCCTGGAACTAATATATCTGGGAAAACTTTACAAATCTCACAAATATTCTGGAATAACGTTGTCTATTTCCTACTTTCAATAGTACTTTTTCTGAAAATAGAATTTTCAACACAATAATTCTTGAATTCCTTGGCCTTTAAAAGAACTTTCCGCATGATTAAGGCCTATTTATGCCATAATAATAACTTGATACCGTGTGTGTGTCTCTCTCTTAATTGAATAATATTTTAGGCTAATTTTCGTCAAGTGTATGGCTTTGCAAATATGAGCGACACAAAAATAAATTGAATTGCATACGAACGCAAACAAAAGCCGGGATGTGGATGCGGCAGCGGGGTAAGCCTCACTTGACAGCTGGTCACAAAAGCCAAGCAGACATAAAGGGGTGAGTTTTGGGATGGCAAGTAGGTTGGAAATGGGAAATAAGTGCAGACGTCAACACTCGAACGATTGTTGTTTGTGGGTTTGCATTGGCAAGGAAGTGAGCGAGTTGGCAGCCACAATAAGCAGCAATGGAACAGCAACCAAAAAGCAATGTTTATTCTGAATCGCACACACACAGAGCTGGGTCAGCACACAGGACAAAAAGTCAAAGAGGTTTCTTAAAACAAAATAAAATCTAACTAAATCTTTTTAACAATATGACTTTATTATTGATGTTATTTTAATAGTAGTTTGTAAGTGGCATCTTCTAAGCATAATTCTCAAGCCTATTATCCAAATTTTAAGAAACATTAAATGTTTATAGTTCTTACAGAAATTTGTAAATCACTTCTTCTAGAGTTATTTTCCATGAATCACAACTAAAAATGCCAGCTATTTTATATTGTTTTCCTCTCAAGAAAAAAAGCCACAAATTCAGGGCGTGATTTTTTCCTAAGTGCGGTTTTCACTTGCCAGCCAGCCAGCCAACGAGCTAGCCAGCAAAATGTTTTCCACCAAAATCGGATACAAACACAACGGAGAAACGGCGACACCCGAGTTTTGCACGGAGGCGAATCGACCCGGGCTTAATGCTTAAGCCCGCTGCGACAGGACATTTAATCTCGTTGTATTAGAGCTGCTGGTGTGGGGCCGCACGACACGGGACCAAGACCCGAGACCCAAAACTGAAGCCGGTGCTGGCACTGGCAGTGGCACTGGGAGTGGGACTTAAAGTGCCTCAAGTGGAAGTCAGCCGTGGCGGAGGAGTCCAAAGGGTAATGCCTATACTTAGCCTGTTGCTGTAGCCGCTTTTATTGTAATTCTAGGAATTGTTATTTCTCCTTTAACAAGCCGAAACCGAATCTCGGTCCTCCATTTACGCACAGCAGCCAGTCGTCGTCGTCGTCGTCGTTGTTGTTTGCCGAGAATCGAGAGATGTCATGGGGCTAATGTGAAATCGTTGCGTCGGGAGAGTGTCTCGCTTTCTTGAGGTTTGACGCAAATTGAAGGCTCGTGAAGAAGTCAGAATGCCAATGCAAATTCTGACACATTCCCCACTCAAAGTCTGTGCCAGTGCTCGACTTTCAAATGGAAAGAAACTCGAAATCTCAAGGGCTTGCTTAAAGCCACACTGGCAACTCAAATTTAATTGTATGTTTGCTTTGGGGAAATATATATTTTCGGCACGCATACTGGCTGGCTTTCTGACCAACTTGCGCTCAGTTTCTCAGTTTTTCCGGCTCTGGCTTCTGTGTGATTTTCATTACCCTAAGTGCTCTCTGCTGGCCAATGAAATATGAGCAGCTGTTCTGGCCATTGGTCGCATCTTAGTCGACCATAGTGGCTTCGATTCGGGCTTGAGTTTCAATGCAGTGAGCGAAAAATTCTTAAAGGGTTAGTTTGGAATAAAATATAGTTTAAAATTTATAATGAAATACTATATTTTTTATATTTGAGTTTTGTTACTAAATATTTTATACAGAAAATATGTTTATATATATTTCTTCATCACGTGTTTTATACAAAGATACCTCAATTTGTGCAAAACTCTCTGAATTAATGATATTTCTTTCTCTGTAAACAAATTGATGGCAAGTTGATCAAACAAAATACTAGTCAAACTCAGGTGGCAATGCAAATAGTCCAGGCTCTGGTCAACCGAATCAAATAAGAAATCTTTCAATAAACACACACCGGACCAGCACACACACCCATATAGCTCGAAAGCGGATCACATATAATGGCGTGAGCAACAAGACAAAGAATAAACGAAACTAATTTCCGGCCACCGACACAAACAAAAGCGCATCGGACCGGAAATCGAGTTAACCCGCCAGATAAAAGTCCCGAAAGATGGCGTCGATGCGCATTGCGTGACTCTAATTAGACTCAAGATGGGGGGAAAAGCGCTCAAAAAAGGCATTTCTGGGAAAAAGCGAGGTAAAATCAAGGGCACACCGTGGGTAGCTTGTGGTGGGGTGGCTTCTGTGTGCATGATACTCCGCTTGATATTGCGCAGCGCGAAGTTTTTACAGCCACCTGGGAAGTGAAGCGCAGCAGCCCGGGCGAGGTGATGGCTGCCAGCAAGTTTGTAAATAATGCAGTTGCATGCCACATGCACAGATACACAGGCGAACTTGTACAGGACTCCCACGGATGCCAAAGCATACTCACGGATGCAAAAATAAAAATCCAGGGCTGGGGGCCTAAAATCATGGAGTAACAAAAATCATCTAAAAATAGGTGTGGTACAGAAATGTCAATAAAGAAAAAGGTTGAAAAATATTAAATAAAATTGAGTTTTAGTGTGAAAATCTATTTCGACTTCAGTGAGAGTGTTACAGATCCCTGGAAGTCCCCAAGAAAGTCCCATGTGGCAGACAGCAAAGTGCGTTACTAACGACGTGGCCGAAACAACCCAAAATGTTGCTCGAGTGCAGCTCAAACTGCGATTACGCTTCTTCCTCAGCCCGTAGTCTGTAGTCCGTTGTCCGCCATGGGCGGTCTGCAGTTTTGTTGCACTCCATTTCTCTTTGCTTCATTTCCCTCCGCCCACTTTCTCTGGACCTTTTCTGCTTTCTCCTTTCTCTCTGTCTCTTAGTTTTCCCGTTGGCCCCACCAGTTGATGGCCATGCAATATGCATATTGTTGTTATTGCTTTTATACGGGCTGCACCTGGGACTAGCGGGTTGTATTCGGTTGCAGTGTCTCACTCACTCACCTGTCGCGAATATTTGTGGCGGTATTATGAAAATGATAAACATAAGAAAATACAACATAAATAAAATTCTTCAAGGTGGTTTTTGGTAGCTAAAAGTAAAGGAAATTTAAAGACATCTTTAGGGGGTTTTTTAATTTTTCAGTAGAGTATTTTAATATAGTTGAAAGCGAAGAAAAAATAAAGTTTTACATAAATTGAAGTTTTAAAAATTCATGCTATTTTTCACTTGTTGTCATTGTAGCTTCCTTGTTTTTCTTACTTATTTCTGAACTTTTTTAACCATTTACATAATTACTTATTGATTCCGCAAGCTGAAAAAACGTATATCCTATTACACCGCATCGCCATGTCGAGTGCATCGAATTACCAGGCCTGCTTACCACCGGGTTGGCAGCTGCATTCAGTATATTCAGGATGCATTCCGCATTTGCATTCTGCATTTGCAGGCACTCCGCACGTTTTTATGCATTTTGCAGCGGATAAGCATCCATTTGGACCAAAAGAGGAGACGAGATGGGGGAAATGAAAAATGCACTTCAATTTGTGCCGTGCTTTAAAACAAAGACTAATTAATGGTCGTTGCACATCTATGGGTGTCCTCGGCTTTCGCATATGTGTGTACATATTTGCGTTGCAATCCACGCCCTCCGTTGGCCATCCACGCCCACATGCACGGCCACTCATCCAAATGAAGAGTGGTCCTTTTCGAGGATCGAGGCCTTTGCCGAGGTCCTGTTGCTAGGCTACTCCGGTCACCGAGTCCTTTATTAAAGTGTTTCCTGCATGAAAAGGACATCGGTGGGTGGGGTTAGCTCGTCCAAGTGTTTGCGGAGCTTGCAAAAACGTAACACACACACACACACACACGGGTATATGAACATATGTGCACTTAAGGTCCCACACAAACACCCACAAAATGTTCACTGGCTTAATTTCCGGTCTGTTGTTCAGCCAGTGAACTAATTAAAAGTTCAGGCAACGTAAGATATTGAAGTTCCTCCAGACGAATTTCAAGGCACGAAAAGGGACGACCTTGGGCCTTTAGCGTTGGGATACCTTGTTTCATTTTAAATTGTGAAAAAGTATGTGGGGTAGTTTTAGCTATTTTTAACTAGTTTAATATTACATCTTATTCTGTAATTAAGGAGAAAACTTATAGCTTACAATTAACCAGAAATAACCGAGGGTTTTTCAAAGTAAGCTCACTGGGAAGAGTTTTTAGAATGAAAATAAAATGAATACATATACCAAATACTATAAATTTTATATTATAGAACTTGCTTAAGGTTTATCTTTTATTCTTGGCTACATTCTCATAGCACACGTCCCATTGTTTGGAAAATAATCAAGCAAATAATGATAAAGCAACGTATTAAATGTTTAAGATTTTTGTAAATAATTTCTCCCGCTTAAAGAAAATGGGTTTCCCATTTTTGGAATGGCACCAGGATTAACCCGATTCCCAGAAAAGCATTGGAAAAATCAATGTCAACACTAAAATTTAAGCCCACACCCGTTGTGATTCAATTGCCTGCGGTCATCCTCTGTCTAGTCCCCATAAACTTGACCATATTTTCCCACAGACAAGGTCGAGGGAAAAACCAGCCGAAACCCAATGAAAAATGCTGTCTCTGGTCTGCTTTGCTTTTTTGCTGTGCGGAGCTAACTGAACATTTTTGCAGCTGCAGCAACGAAAACCACAAAAGCTCGTCATGGCAACGAAAAGGCAGAAACTTTCGCCACTTTCCCACATCACATTCATACATGTTTGCATGGGGAGAAAAAAGCGAGCTAAATTATGAAGCCAGCGAGGTATGCCAGAAGGTTAGCTAAAGCCGATTAACGAAAATTGAATTTTCAATTTGCAATTGATTGCACTCGCCGCAAGGACGGGGTTCGGATGTTGGCAACGAGCACCAAGAAAAAAAAGGTCCTTTCAATCCTTTTTAAGTCTGTCGGGGTCCAAAACAAAAGTTGTTAATTTAATCAGGTTAAGTGGGTTTATGCTTATTGATTGTCTCTCTAGAAGCAGGGTTTCGATTAAATCTTAAGTTTGCCGCGAATCCATTTTAGATTAGGGCTGCCTTAATTGTCGGATTATTTTCTGGGGCAGGTAGGAAAGGATATAAAGAGATTGTACTTCAAGTTGGAGATTTGATGCCTTGAAAATAGTTGAGAGTACCTTTAAGGTTCTACAACTACTACAAATATCTTAATAAAATTCCAAAATACTATATTTATTAGCTTCCTAGAACTCCCAGCTAACATTTGTTCTATCTTCGATTCTTTGCTTTGTAAATACACATCTCATCCCTGCAAAAATATTGAATTTCTCAGAAAGGATTTAGCCTCCAATCCACCTGACCCTGGCTACCCATAAAACCCCTGGCTTAGTCTCCCAAGTCGTGATTGTTTAGTTTGGTTTTTAGTTTTAAAATAAGGGAAACTTTTGTGCCGCAAATACTTTGACAACTTTGCTGACCGCCGTAAGAAGCTGACAAGCTCGCCGGGAAATCTGAGAGCGGTCGTCGAGGGCGGGGAAATTGTCAATTTGCTTTATCGCCTTAGAAAACCTGCTGTCACGAGAAAGTAATATATAAATTTATTTACACGGGAAGAAATATATTTCAAGAAAATATAAATATACTTAAATAATGTTAAAATATAGAAAAGTGTTTAATAAAAAGCATTAAGCATAAGCACTTTTAATAAGAAATGATAATTGTAATTTTAAATACATGATTTGATTTATTAAAAAACTCTATATATTTTTGAAAATATATAAATAGAAATATAAAATAATTGTTTCGAATTATGTAGGTGTTGAAAAAGACAAATTGTTTAAAAAAGGTTAGAAATGTACTTTGAAAATATAAACCTAAAGAAAAACTGTATTTATAAATGTTAAAATATTCTTTTAACTCAAAATAAATTCATTCAAAATTATTACAAATGTTAATATATATATTTAATTAACAAAACATTTAAAAATTAAACTTTAGACCCATGTTTTCTCTCACTGAACATATTCTTATTTACGCTTTTAAATGTGGTTGCTTTTTCCCCAGCCTGATTGTCTTATTATTATGCCTTATAAATCGCATGACGGCTGTTAAAGTGACTTTGAATGGTTTCAAAATCAGAACGTATGCAAACGAGCATAAAAAAGCTTTTTAAAAAGTCGCCAACTCACTGGGATACATACACATATGTATAGGGGATACGAGCACATTTTCGGGGCACTTGCCCTGCTTCTGTCTGTCCCTTTTGAGTATATTTCCTTCATGCGTTCATAAATATACCCTATATACATATATTCACATAAATATTTTCCACATTTTTTCCTTTCTTAGAAATCAAATTAAAGGTATCCCATGCGTGCCTGTGTGTGTGTGTGTGCCTTTGCGGCTGTGTGGGTTTATTATGAAAATGCCATGAATTACTCGCGTATAAAAGTCATCATTAATTTCTCTGTGACGCTTTTTTGACAACCATTTTGGAATTTATTCACTCATTCATAAAGAGGCATCAGCTACAGACATCTTATTGCCCCAGGGGGCGGGTTACGCCCACATCCGCTGCCAACTTCCTTGATTTTTTCCAGTTTTTTGTTGGGCAAAAGCAAAAGAGATTTGCGAGATACTACAGATTTTATTGGAACCTTGAAATTTTATCCCATTAAGCCTTTAAAACCTGAAATCGTGGGATTTGTATTTGTATTTTTGTAAATTTGTGGATGTATAAAATGTGGATAACTTGGAAGGAAATTCGGTTATATATAACTTGTTCTTGATGAAGATTAATGTGGGTAACAACAATTTGTATATATAATTTTAATTTTAAATAAACAATATTTTCTTACAAAAAAGGAATACTGTTATAATTTATAAATATTTAAATCAAGAGCAGAGTAATTAATTTTATTTATTTTTATTTAAGATAGAGAAAGCCAAGGAAGAGTATCAGACATATCGAGAAATCTCTAGAGAACTCTGAATTAAAATCCTCTCTTTTTTACGCCCCCTTTAATATCCTTTCAATTCATTCAAGCAATTCCTGGGTACCTATTATTCGATCCCTCGCCACTAATTTATTTCCACTTATACTTTATTCTTTTTTACGAGTTCATCAAAGTTGTGGCTGGTTTTTAAAGACTTTGGGCCATGTGACAAGGATAAACAAGGTCATAAAAATGCGCTGGCATATAAAAATGCGGCCAAAGATTGCCGCAAACAACACAGCACAGATTCGTTTTGCTGCGAAAAAGCAGCTGCTGTTGCAGTAAAAGCCACGCACCACGCACCAAGCACAAGGTAGCAGGCAGCCGAAAACAATGCCTGGCAGTGTCTGGAATTTATTATGCATACGCCCTGTAGTGCATATTTGTAGCGTGATAAAATCAGTTAATAGTCGCATGAATAAAACATCGCCGAACGGCTCTTTGGCGCCCGCAACGCCCCACCTTGGCAGGTGCGAAACCTCACAAAAACCGGAAACTCTTATCCATATCGGTTACCCCCAATGGCGAGGGAGCGTCAGAGGAACGGGAACGGTTGTTGAGCTAATAAAAATTACTAAACTGCTCCTCTCGTATTCTTTTCGCAATCAGTTGACGGCAGAAACTAATTTACTTGTCACTTTTAATTATTGTTTGCTATTAAGCGGAGCGGAAAGCCCGCGTCCATGGAAATCCAAACGGGAAAGGGGGATGATTCCTGCGCAAAAAGGGGATGCTGCTGTTGCTTCTCAGGGTTTGCCTCGTGCCTCGAGGCATATTATTAGACCATATAAATTCATGTCAGTCTACTTTCGGTTTAATTAACTTTCATGTTTGTATTAGCCGGGTCTAAAGTACCGTTGCCGCTGCCGTTGCTGCTGGCCTGGTTATCATAGTTGGCTTCTGCGGTGGCTGGCCATGTCCAAAACCTAATTGTCTGCCGAGCCGCAAATGTGCGACCAGCGTTTGGTCAATTAGGCCTGCGTACAAGCCTCGAAATTAACTGAAATTTTCAAATTGTTTAACCAACAAAGCCATGCACCTCGGGCAGGGACTGGCTAATGCTGTTTACTTCGCATTTAGGCCATGTCAGCAAATTGGTCTGTGCGGTGACAGTGTAGTTAGTCGTGGGCTCTTCCAATGAATATTTGCCAGTTGTTGAGCTCTAAAATTTAAATAGAATTTTGTTTCGGTGAAAAAACCTATATTATGATCAATATTTATTACTGTTTAGCTTAGGAAAAATACAAAACAACAAGAGAAGTCACTGGTATCTCTGAAAAGCTAAACTAAAAGTTAAACCAAATTGAAAAAAATCCCCAGTAAACGTAGGTTATCAATAACAGACTCTGCATAAAGTTGAACTGAACTGGAAATTGTTCATCGATTTAATATTCAGTCCCCTAAATATTTTTGTGTGCAAAATAAATACCTTTTACAATTTCTGTCCAGGATTACAATTAAGTTTTCAAAAGAGCGACAGGTCGAGGATACACACACACAGCAAATATTATTGAAATATTACAGGCTCGACTTGTTTTTATAGGCGTAACGGAACCGGATATGATTTGCCGCTCGTTTTGTGTTTTGTGGTCGTTCGTTCGTTCGGCGCAACTGTGATGACTGGCGGCTGGTCGACAGGAGCTTTCGTTCGGTTTTGATTTCCGTACTTTACTTATGTTTTTGAATATTTTTCTGGGGGCAGGCAGCCATAAAATATTCAGGTGAGTGCGCACAGCCCAGAAGCCGCAAAATTAAAACTGAACCGACACTTGAAATTTTTCCCCTGCAAATATTATTTTACACTCGATGACATTGAAAAGTAAAAGTTATTTCTGCATGGAATTCCACCTGTGTAACATTGGTTTTATCAGGGGGGGAAATACAGGTGTTAACAAGCATTTAAAACCCTTAAATTTTGGAGAGCATGTATTACAGAAATATGTGTTTGATATATTGAAAAAAATTATAATTTAATATTGTTTGCTTATGAAATTTTATTAAGTAAAGTAAATGTTAAACATCCTCTAAGATATTCTTTATAATTTACTATTATTATATACATGTTTTTATTAAGCAAATATCTAATAATTATTAATATATAAAAGAAATTCACTGACTAAATTATATAAATAAATATTTTTTGTTATTTTCTTTAACAATTATATGTATGGTTCATAAACACAAATGCTTTTTTCATTGTGATTGCTAGCAAATAAAAATATCTGGGCGTAGTTTTGGGTTATTAGCCATCGCGAATTGCTTTCGGAATCGGATGCTGGGCTTAACGTTTATATAAAGCCGTTTATTCCGGCAGATTCTTTGGATCGGCGCTGTGAATAAACAAGTGTGCACTGCGTGTGTGTAAGGCAAAGCAAACAGACTAGAAAAAACATAGAAGGCAAACAGACGAGAATGGGAAATGTGTGTGTGCACTACCACCCACTTTTTATCCTTTTTTTCATCCTGCATACTTGCAGGCGTCATTTATAAAGAAGCGGAATAAACTGCAAAGCGAGAGAGAGATACAGAGAGATATCCGGGCGAAGGGCAAGGACAAGCGATTCGCCCTGCTCCTCCGACCTTAGCAGTTAGCCTTGTCATTAGTTTTAGTGCATCTGCGAGTACTCTGCTACTAATTGAACAAATATTTATTAATAGCTAGCCTCAATTATTAGTGCTCGTCATGACAACCGACTACGGACAAGGTTGCCAAGGTTCTCTGATTCATTATAAAATCATAACTTGAAGGTCGAAGTCCGCACAAAAAGCTCCGCAGGCTGCACGAAAACTAAACACAAGCCACCTTTATCGAATTACTGATTAGGATGGCGTGTCCTTGCACTTTAACTATATTTTCCCTTCAGTCCTTCGCTAGCTGGAAATGTTCGCAGTTAAATCTATCTTAATTTTGGTAATTTATATTACCATTATTTTAAGAGTTATGTGTGCATTTAAAGGGCAGCTAAAGTCTAATTTAAAATAGTATAATACAGTAAAATTATAATTACAAATTCTATTCAATAAAATAATATTTAAAAGTAAGAATTCTGTTTTAAAAAACCCTTAAGCCCAAGTGCATTTTTTAATAAATTCCAAAAGATATCGATTTAAGACTATGACCTCCATTGATCACGTATTTTTAGCCGATGCTTTGTCATCGAAATCAAAGGACAGGCTTGATTTAGTGCTGACTAATGCCGCCCACGGAGAATGCCCAACAATAAGCGCAAACTTTGGCGACAGGACATGGGAATATGGGACGCAGACCGCAGGACATAACCTTCCCAAGGAACGGCAGTTCATGTGTGGCATAAAAATTGCCAACTAATTAAATACACCCGATATATGGGCGTCACGTGCGCGACGTTGTCTGGCCCGCCAGGTCACAATTCTCAGGTGGCAGGTGGCGAGTCACCTGTTTAATGTGCAAATAAAATGGCGTTAATGTCCTTGCTCTGCATACTAATTGCAGCAGCCTCAGACTGAGGCTCGTAACGCCATAATTGCCCGTTGCGGATGAGAGACACTTTTCAAATGCCAGAGCGGCAGAGCAGCAGGCGTGAAAGTCAAATCAGCTGCCAAGAAAGCATACTCCCGGTCTGAAAATCCAGCCCAACAGCACTTACATTCCCCAGCGCCGCGAGTGTGTCAGCAGTGTTGACGTCAAAAAATCAAGAAAGAAAGACCCAAACATATGGCAGATGTAAATTAAAGTAGCTTAAAGCTAAGATAAATAAATCAATACTTTTGATGCTAAATATAAATTTTTAAGGGGTTATATAAAGGTTAAGACTGAGGCTAATTATGTTTACTTGTTTTATGAATGTATATAAAATATTTAAGAAATTATTAACTGGGTTTATACGATTTCTCTGATATTACAACAATTACAGTCACTCTTTAAAACCTTGCAAAATAAGAAAAAGAAGATACAAATCTAACCATAAAAAGGATGAGGACTCAGCACCGTGTGACATTGACTGAGAGACCCACTTCTGGGAACCGGCTGCCCGTCCTTGCCGTTGTATGCCACCCACCGCCCCTTTGGCCCCGCCACAACAAACTGTTGCTTCTCAGCTGTTTGCTCCTGTAATTCCCCTCCACACCAGAGCCTGCGCAGAAGCTCGTGTCCTTTTTAGCACATATTCAACGAGGATTTTCCCCGTTTTTGCGCAACAGTTTGGGGCATTTGTTATGTTTGATTGGGACTTTTAGGGACTTTTTGCCCATCGAGCTGTTGCTTCGCGGCATGGACTTCGGCGCTCGACTTTCCGGCGGAGTCGCAGAATTCAGTCTGTTTGGGGACTTTACGGTGTGTGAACGTGTGGCGGCGAATTCTAAGTCGGTTTCTCGGTGTTTTAAATCAAGCCAACGGTGCGGATACGCAACGGTCAGCGCACGCACACAGTCGCACTCACGCTTTCTCTCACACAGGTAACAGGCACGGGCACGGGCACGGGCACTCGTATGCCCTGTACAGTGTACACCTGTACACACCGCGTGTGTATGTGTGTGTGTGCTGCATATAAACGCGTTTAATTAATGTGAAAGTGTCGTCGTCGTCATCGTTGTCGGCGGGGCTGCCGTTTTTCTTTGAGCCTGAGACGAGGAGGCGGCACTCGCTCTCAAAATCGCATAAACGTTGAATGTGCTGTTAATTTCCCGCTGAGCGATTATGAAGTGCTAAAAAGCGTGAATTGATTTCACAAGTTTTTCATTTTTGAAATTTTTAAATTCACATTTTCACATTTTCATGAAAGTTATAAAGGAAAAAGAAGGATACTTTGAAATTTGTTTGTAATGAGACTAAGCAATTTATGACAAAATCAAAAATGAACATAATATTTTCGTTAGATTACAAAAAGATGTGTGTTTTTTAATGTCTTTAAAAAATTGTTGTACTTTAAGTCCTTGTTTGTTTCAAGACTTTCGTAGAAGACAAGACTTTCTTCAAATTTTCTTTAACTTTTAGGCAGATACTAAATGATTTTGGTTTTTCTTTTGGACTTAAAGTTTAAAACATTATTTGATTTAGAGAAAAAACTTAGTTTAGATATTTTGTTACATTTTCTATATTTTTAATGATTTTTAAATATTTATGTCGAAGGAAATATTTATTTTCTATATAAAAAACAGACTTTACATGTAATTAAATTGTTTAAAACCGTATTAATAAATTGAAATGACTTATATTCTTATAGAAAAAATAAATATAGCCGCGTTTAAGCCAAAATTAATTTATTTAACACAATTCCCTTTGAAAGAAGCACAAAATTTTCAAGACCACAACCAAGTTAAATTTTCAAGGAAATCCAATTTGAAATTCCTTCAGTCATAAAAGTGAAAATGTATTTTTTATTTGCCACAGCTCGGCGGTCTTGGTTTTGCATTGTGATCCGTGCGGCATATACCTGGTCATTTCAGGTGAGTGAACAACTCAGCTTTGTTGGCTTTGGGGGAAAATCCCCTGTAAAATCAGTGCAAAACCACATTGAAAATGTTTGAACTTTTCGAGAGAGAGCGAAAGAGAGAGCTTGCCACTTGCACTTTGTCCTTTGATTTTTGCTGCCAAAATGCATTAAGGCCACAGCCATAAACGTAACTAATTAAAAAGTCCTGGCACTTGCCAGGAATTTGCAGTATTGTGGGGACTTCTCTCTTATTTTTTTAATTTGTGAAACGAGTCAAGTGCTCGGTACGCCCATAAAAATGCTCACAATTAATTAATTTGTGATTATTTGAGGAATTTCGAGTGAATTTCATGCTCTCTTGCCTCCCGGTGACATACAGAAAGTGCTTGTAATGCGTGAAGGGCAAATCTTGTGACCTTGTGTTTGTCTTTGGAATGATGTATATATCTAATAGAATTTATAAGAAGTTTAAAATATTAGGGAAATTGAAGAAAATAATTATAATTCAGTGACTAAAAGATGTTGTTTGATACCTGATATCATTTTTAACGAGTGCCTTTCTAAGAACCCCTTGAAAGGGGCTTTTGTTAAAGATAAATTCAATACAAATGGCTTCTATTGAAAAGCGTAACAATTGAATTGTATGGAAAGAGTAATACTTTGAATAGCAACTGAATTGACTTTTAACAAGGATAATGCTGCTTTAAATAAAAATATGAATAAACTACTCTCCTTGTTGAGTGATTTTTATTTATTAAAAGGGAGTCTTCAGTGTTTTAATTGAATAAACCTCAATGAAAACTGCAAAACTCGTGCCTTCCTTTGACCAACTTGTTTGTTTAACGCTTTAAGCACCCTAGAATATTATTTAGGTCAGCGCTGAAACTGTGCCATTATTATGCAGACCAATAAATGCACTAGAGGAAAACAATTTGTTAGAAATTTTCCACTCGCGGACACCCTCGCTGCAGCAGCAGCAGCAGCAATTTTCCAACTCAATGCAATATTTTTTGCAGCAGCTTCAGCTTTGAGCGGCTTGTTTGCAGCTACTCGAGGATTGGTTGCTGTTGTTGCTGATTTTTTTTTGTTCTTCACTTCAAACTTATGCAAATTTCTGGCTTATAATTTTGCCTGGAACGCGAATCAAAAGTTATAAGTAGAAGCAAAAGCTGCGTGGCCAAAAGGGGCCGAGAGCGAGAAACTTGAGCTTGTGTTGCCAATTTTAAGTGATTTTAAATAACTGCAGGAACTGAAGTTAAAGGCCAAAGGCAAGTTTTTGAACAATACAAAAAATATATATATGTAAAAATATAAGGAGAATAAGGAACCAAACATGTAATGACATAATTTGTAATGTCTTTTGCCAGCCAACAAAGGAATGTACACATCGGCGACAGCTACAAGGACGTTCTCAAAGTCCTGGCTTTGCAATTTAAAATAATTCCCACCGTGCCCCCTAAATGCCATTAAGTATTAAGTCATTTTGGGGGCGGAGACGCTGCCAGGGGGTGTGGCAAGTAAAAACTTTCACCGTCGAGTGTGTGTGCTTTTGTGTGTGTGTGTTTGTGAACGCGTCTGCAGGCATTGTTTGCTGTTTGTATTTTATTTTTCTGTGTGTTTTTTGGCGGGTGTGTGTGTACTTTTTTTTTGTTTTTTGCTGCACTTATGAACATAATTGAGTGACGAGAGAAATGGCTAAAGACAACTCACAGTGTTTGCCTTTCCAGGTAGTTTTTCAAGGATTTAAACCAGAAACTTGGCTTAAAGTTTACTTGCAAACAACAATTAAAACCAGGAAAAGCATTTCAAATTAATCAGGCCTGCTCCGGTAATCGAAAACGGCAAGAATTTTTCGTTTTCGTTTCGAGAAATTGGTGCTCCGGTAATCGAAATCGAAAGTTTTTTTCGATTTGAAAAACGGGCACCTTTTTCTGGCCGGAATGAAAAGTAAATGGCTTTTTTTATATGAAATCAGATCTTATTTACAAAAGGAAAAAAATAGTTTACTCAGTGGTCTATTGATGTTTATTCCACACCACCACAAGATCATTCTGGCAGGTAGTTATTTTATAAAAAATTTATTTCTGACCCCACCTTAGATTTGACAACAAAATTTTTGCCGTGTTCAACCAGTTTTCTCGTTTTGGCGATAGGTCGATAAGTTCACCGGAAAAAGTTATCGCCAAGGTTGCCATATTGTTGGTGGAACGAAACAGCCAGTTAAAAATACTTATAAAATATAAATGAATACATTAATAACTTTAAAGGACCGCCAAAATGGTTGTTTATAATTAATGCTATTTAATGTAATTACTTAAATGGTCCAAATTAATTATGTGGTTAATTAATTGAGACCACCGGAATTAAAACTGTGAAAAGTGTGGCAGCATCTTAGGTGCATAGATTTGCTTAAATCTACCAATTTTGCCTTTTCCTGGCTTAGAAAAAGGGCAATTGTAAATATAATAGGCAATACTTTACGTTGTTTGATTATTACCAGAAACACAAGTTAGCTGCTTGAGCAGTGAGAAACGATGAGAAAACGAAACATCCGATAGCAGAAATTTGCCGAAAACCGGAGCAGCTAAAAACGAAAACGGTTCGTTTTCGCCCAAAACGAAATCGAAAAAATTTTACGATTACCGGAGCAGGCCTGAATAATACAAATGGGATTTTTTACTCGTAAATTGCCCGAACAATTTTTAATCGTTCCATTATGTATTATTTTTTCCCCCTACAATAAATCCTTGAAAGTGGTTACAAAACGTACTGGAGAACCCTGTATTTATGTGAGCTCTTTTGTTGAGCAAACTGCAAAATTTTCCTGCCACAATTCTGCTCGATTAGTTTTTCGTACACACTCTTCATCGAACACCATCGCAATTCGATTGCCAGAGAATTTATTGCCAAAATTTGGCACTATGGCAATTTGCAATTCATTGTCGCCTGGCACAAACTGAAATTCATCATCATTTCGCTTTGAAATTTTTGCAAAATATTTGCCATTGACTCGGGTTGGTGCCTTGGTCATCCTGTGGCCACAATATTTATTAGGATGCCTTGTCAGCGGTGTGGGCAGACAAAAATCACATCTCGTAAAATATTTTGCAGGAAGGAAGGTAATTGGGAAATGTTTGGTCAATTCAAAAATCAAGAATTGAAACTTAGGAGAAACTTAGGAGAGCATATGGGTTTTTTTAGCAGTTGTAGGGTTTTAGAATTTTAGATTTAAGACAAAGTAAAAGTCTATATACCAAATAACCTTTAAAATAATTGAAGGGGCATAGTTGTTGGCTTTATTTTGGATACCTTAACTCCATACTAAAGTCATCAGGTTGAATATTTATGAAAATCAAGCATTATATATATTTATTTATTTTTGACAAAATTTTAAAAAATTAATTTTGTCAAAATAAATATATCTAAACCTTAAGCTATTTCAGCATGCCATATTATTATTGAATTAAATTAGATTAGTGTTATCTCTAGCATCTGTGCATGGAAATTAAAATTCATATGGCGTGAGCACTAATAAGCAATAAAATTGGATTTTCTGGATTTTTACTTAATGCATATATCCTGCCTTGTAAACACGACTGTTGCTTAAGCTGTTAAATATCCCATCCGAGATGTTCGCTCTATTGAAAACTGATTACTCGGTTCAGGGGGAGGAGCCACAGGAGGCGTCTGTTGTTCTCGGCTCGGGCCGAACAAACATATTAACGCACGAGGGGCACTGAGGCCTGACTTTGACGCATATTGGCCTGGCAATTAATCCGCCCAGCCAAACATGGCAACATATTGTGCTCACGCACGCATAAGAATAACAAAAACACTCGAGCAGGAGCAACTCTTGCCCCAAGAACTAATTGCCCTTTCTTCGGAATTCTCAGAGCTTTCCCCTCCTGTTTTCATAGAAGTATCTCTCACAGATTTGAGGCCTGTAATTAGGTTTGCTTGTGGGGCTCGTAACTTCGTTTTGTCGGTCGGTGAAAACAGTTTACAGTCTCCCATAATTATGCCACGATTGTGTTGCTCTTACTCGGCGCTGCAGTTGTTAGCATTTAGCCTCAATTGAATTATGGACTCTCGTCTGCAGCACTTAACCAAATGCTTAAACAGCTTTTGTTTGGCCATAATCCAACGCTACCCCCTGCCACACTTAATTCCATTCAATTTTCAAGTGAATACTGCCGAGGATAACTAAACAAATTACGCAAAAGATTTAATTAAGCAGCCTTAATGCCTCAGTGACAGGAGCAGTAGTAGCAGCAGCAGCAGCTCAGCTCCCTGGGCACGTTCACGTGTCGTATACGTAATATGCAAATGTGCGCACTACGCTCGAGGACGCAATGCCAAGGGGAATGAGCTCTGTCCGACCGTGTATTGAACTCTGGCCCTCCTTTCATAGGGTGGAGTGTGGCCAACAACCTTTTCCAAAAAGGGAAAAGCAAATAATGAGTATGTTATTACCTAAACTATTGCTATCATAATACCTCTGCATGATAGAGTGTATAATTTGCCGTGAAAGACAGGTAGTGTTTGGGTATATTGACACCTTCTAAGAAATAATCAAAGCTATCTCTGCAGGGGCTTACGCTTCAACATTATTACTCCTGGACCCCAAACAGGCTTCCAGGCTCTCCTTTGAGGTAACAGGTAATTATCCATGCGGCAGATGCAGCCGCAATAGTTCCAGTTAGCAGTAAGGGAATGCGAATACGAATGGAAATTGTCCGAAAGTATGCTATGAATATTCCTGCCACTGCTCCTGGCAAGAAACGTAGCAAATGTAGATGAGTTGCACCAGGGAGCCACAGCTTCTGGTTGCCGCACAACGAAGCACTCGCACTTGGCAGTTGCCAAGGAGAAATGTAACTTTGATACACTTGGGAAAAATATAAATAAACTTTACTAAAGCTTGTTAATTGGTATTCATTTGTATTGTATCTCTAGAGATTCTACGTAGTTTTATAAAAAATATGCTAAAATATATTTCATTTATTATATTTTAGATTAAAAATGCTTGTTTTGTTTGATATTCATTAATTTGCATTTAATTTTCTCAAGGAAAGCTTCTTCTTAGCAGTTTAAGGATCAATAATTTAATATGTATATATTCACAATTTTAAGTCTGATATCCTTGCCTTGTTTATATTTTCTTTTTCTGTGTACGGTCCTTGTCCCTGGCTGGCAGGCGAACAATAAATGAGGCGAAAGCAAACAAAAGATGGGCCACAGTTGCCTTAACTGACACAATTCTGGTATCCTTCGGCCACTCGCCGCTTGTGCCTGTGCCTCTGCATACGTGTTGGTGCAGCTAATTGAGACATCTGTGTGCGTGTGCGTCTGCCATCGTTTGTTTTGGCCACTGTGCGTGCTGTGTATGTGTTTGTGTTTGTCTTCAATCAGCGCTTGAGTTGGCAACATTTTGTTGCTCCTACGGCCGCTTGTTGCCTTCGTTTTTGTTGTGCTCTTTACGCCCATCTTCGTCTGACTTTTGGCTAAAAATATTTAACTCACAGAACGTTAAATACACAAATACACGACAAGAAAAATGGCCTAAGGGTTGCCTATAAATCTTCACACTTTAAACTAGATGTATAGCTTGTAAAAGTGAGTGTAAAGCAGGTTAAAATTCGCTTTAAATAAGTATTTCTCAACGAGGACTTAATTTTGAAATAAACCTTAGCATATATCCAATTTTTTCAAATAAGTTTTGACTTTTTAGAGCATTAAATTATCTAGAAAATTGATTTATTACTAAAAAAAAACCTTTTTTTCCTTTGTCTGTATGCACACAGACTCATTTTGTATGCCTCTATGTGTCTGAAATTGTCAAATATAACACAGGAAACTCTATCTGTCTTTTTCTCTCTTTATATAGCCTTCTCTCTGGTTGCCAAAAATAATTCCCAGAGTTCCAGGAGCCGTGTGTTTACGCTTCGCTTTTATCATTTAATTTTGGCTGCCTCAGTTCGAGCCCGGTTCGTGCCCATGTCGGAATCAATAAAGCCGGCGAGAGTCCACGTGTCCGGGCCACGAGTCGTTCGCATTAACGGCTTTTCACTGCCCCAATTTTCCTACTCCTGCCGCCCCACCCCCTATTCCAGCGCATTTATAAAATTCAAATCGAATCCATGACATTTATTAGGAAACCAATGGCCGATCAATGGATTATATGCCATTACTCCTACACATTTAAAGCTGGTTAAAGCGTGGAAATATTGCGTTTTTTGTTCAAACAAACAAACTCTAAATTCGATACCTCAAATTTGATTAGCCTGCATATTTAATGGGTGTGCACTGTGTGTAATGGGAATAAATTAAATTAATTTTATTCATGATGCCCGCATAGCGTAGGTATATTGATTTGATTTATTATACCGGCTGAGGTTTTAATTAAACTGATTTGGTTTAAATTAAATTCATTAAATTTTGTAATCCATAATAAAATGACAAAAATATACATATATACGAAGCATATTTTATGCATTTCAACCAATTGTCGCCGTTATTTATGTTCAATTATAATAAGTAATTGATGAGGGCATAAATAATTCTGATGGAATGATGTCCAGTAATATAAAATTTGACAAATTAAGACGTGGAAGTATTCAAAAGTTAATGAAATTCTTTACCAAGTTAATGATTATTTTATTATTATTTGCTAACAAGTAAACTTTACTTATAAGTCCCAGGAAATTTTAAGGCAAATGGAATAGTAAAATATAAAAAGTTACTTTCCATTTCTTTACCAAAAACTACCCAATTTATTTGTTGCCAGGCTGAATTTACATGTTATAATGAAAGTTTTTTCCAGAAAAGGCAATTTGTGAAATTATGTTTGTTTGCACTTCAATTACAGTTTATGATTGACATGTAAATAATTGATTCTGAGAATAATGTGATGAGAACTGCAGCTTAAATTGTATGTTTATTTTTAATGTATATATTAAGTAAATAAATAAACATCGCCCAGTTAAATTACAAATAAATTAATTTATTAAAGATCTGCCTAGGTAATAGTATGAAACAATAAAAGCCAACTGCAAAGTTAATAAAATAAGTACCCCACAGGAAAAATTTCTTTGGAAATAAATTTGTTTCGAATTCTTTATCCCGAGACTACTTGAAAATTCCCATTGCAAATTCCGGGCGCTGGCAGATTACAAATAAAATGCCGTAAAAGCAAACCGCATCCATTCGCCACGCTAAACCGCCTTAAATATTTAAGCTTGTTTGCCCTCAATTGTAAAATGCTGACCTAGAAAGTTGCCTCCGCTCAACCAGCCGCCAATCGTCTTCCGCCGGACTTCGTCCTCCTCTGTTCTCCATCCGTTCCTCAGTTCCTCCATTCCTGCGTCTATCTGTCAGCCATCATCGGTCCGTGTCCGGTGTCGCCATTCCTTCGGTCTGTCCGTGAATCCTTGGGCAGTTTGTTCTATAGATACTCGCAGCGTTAAGCACACAATACGGCCCCGACCATTGGGCTCTCATATTTTATTTATTTACCATCAGCACAATTTATTTAACGAAAAAATTTCACGCTACACTGCCGAGAACGAGAAAAAGACAGAGAGAGAGAGAGTCGGGAAAATGTTTTTCACTAAATAGTTTTACGTTTGCTGGAAATTTATGTTGGCTCGTTTTCGGGCGCAGGACCTGCGCCACAGTAAGATGTCTCAAGTCAATTTGTTGGCTTCCCTCTGGCTTTCAGACAGCTGCTCTGAGCATGCTGCCAAAATGTTTACTTGCATTGAATAATTCAGTCGGCAAAGAATGTACACCGAAGAGCAGAGCAGACAGACAGGCCCCCTACCGCCCCCACTCCTTGGAGGTAACATAAAGTCCTGGCAAAGTCCCAGCAAAGTCCTGGCAGAGCAGAGCAGCGAGTGCAGCCGGTATGCGACAGACATGCCAGGCACTTTGACACATGTTCGGCAAGTCAAATTGCATTAGATTTCCATTTGAGCAATTGGGATAGTTTATGCAACGAATTCATCGCAATTCTGGGATTCCCAGAGCTGTAGCTGTGGCTATTTTCAGCAATTAATATGGGAGAGCTTATGTGTTGAGCGCATTTTCATAAATTTCCAGAAAATGTGGCCGCCAACAATCACACTGGAGCAGGGTCCTTACTTATACGTATTCAGCCACAATGAATGGCCGGGGCCAAGCTCATTTAACTTTTTAATTGTGCAGTTTTGTGTGAAACGGTCATAGCCGAGACTTGAATGCCCTATTTTACTTCAAAAATAAAAGTTAAACCTTGGAAAGCACGTCTCTCATTCACTATTTATTTATATCTTTTAATTGAAGTGCATCAAGAGATTATGGTCAGCTTAAAGCTGTATATTTCCATCTTTTGACTCTATTAACTTTGCCCCAAAAAATGGCTTTTTAATTTTATATATTTTAAATATATAAATATTATACAACTCTTAATTGGCACAGAGTTGTAGCACTTCCTATTTGTTTTCAATTAAATAGAATTTGACTGTGTGGGCTGCCGAAAATAAACCAACAAGTAGGAAGCTTTTAATTAAAATAAATATATTTTAAATATGCTCATAATATTTGTACTCTATTAGTTATTGATTGGGAATATTCATGCTGTACTTGGCTTGCTTTGAATGCTACAAATATTATCTCTCTGATGCACATAAATGCATTTAGCTTGCAGTTTAGATAGGCGTATAAATAACCATGCGTAATGGCCATATTTATATGCTGGCTAATTAGAGATTAGATGCTGGGCTTTTAGCAATTTCCATTCATAAAACTTTGGCCACCGTTGGGCATTCCAGCTATAAATAAATTGTGTCTAACGCTCACTTGAACAGAATTAACCCAGAGCAACCAGCTCGACTGGCTGCGACCTACGGAGGCAGAACAATTTTAAACTGCTGCTGGAGTGGAGCTCCTTTTGCCTGGGCTTAATGAGTGTATAAATTGAGCACAAAAGCCAAGCGGAGCAATAAGCGCATTAATTGCCATTGCAGGAGGGCAGGCAGGCAGGTCTGCGTCGCCTGGCCAACGGGGCGTATGCGCAATGTGAAGTGGCCGCAATTAAAGTGAAATTTTGCGTTTATTTTCTCTGCCGCCCTGACTTTCTGACACTCCATTACCTCTCCCCTCTAATTGCAGGAAGTTCTAAGAACGACGCAGCACAGCAGCTACTCTCGGCTCTCTAGACATCAAAGACGGCAACAACGGCGGCCAGAATTTTCTCTCGTTTGGATAGTGTCGAGGAGGTGCAACGCGGTCGCAGTGGCAGCGCTGTGGGAATAACGCCGCCGGGCGGACCAGGTGTGGCAGGTGCGGCAGGAGGAGCGGCCGGCGGAGCAGGATCAGGAGCGGTGGCAGCGACAGCGGTGGCAGCGGGTTCACCGGCCAGAAGTGGCCACCAGCAGCAGCAATTCGGTGGCGGAGGCGGCGGCGGAGGAGGAGTGGCGGTGGCAGGTGTCGGATCAGGAACAGGAGTGGCGGCCATCAGGCAGCGTAGCGCCAGCACAGTGCTTGACATCGGCTTGCAGCAGCGCAAGGTATCCGTTGGCAGCGGAGTGGGAGTGGTAGGAGGAGTGGGAGCAGCAGCAGGACCAGGAGCGGGACCGCCATCGCCAGGCATTCTCCATAAGCGCACCGGATTCAATGGCTTCGGTGGCTACGAGGCCCCAGTGATTCCCAACCGACAGGATATACTTAATGGCCCGGGTGTTGGAGTGGGCGGTACAGCCTCCAGCGTGGGATTAGCAGCAGGTGGACAATTACCCGGTCGTGGCCGGCTTTCCATCAGTGGTGCATTACTCGCCAGCTCATCGCCATCATCATCCACATCGTCAGTATCTGGAGCGGCAGCAGCAGCATCAGCGTCAGCAGGAGGATCAGCAGCGACAGGAGCTACCCTCGGGGAGACAGCAGGTGGATCGGCACCCAGCATCGGTGGCAGCGCAACTGCGAACGCACCACTGCCCGTGCCGGGGCCAAAGCGACAGGGCAGCTTCTCGAATGTCTTCTCCAAGCTAATAGACGGAATGCCCGCCGGCACAATGTTTGCCAAATTCAAGAGCACCAACGTGGCCGCCTCCACATCGATGCAGAACGTGGCCGAGGGCAATCCCATCACGCAGTACTTCGAAATCGGCAAGCCGGTGGCCTGTGCCGGCCCAGAGTTGGTGTGGCGCATCCACGATGCCTACCGCAAGAGCGACAACAGGGTGAGTGGACACAGGGACCTGGCCGGGGGCTCAAATTCCGTGCATATATTTCCAGTGAAGCTTGGTCAGGAAATTTTCCTGGTCTGGAACTACTCTTCTTAGAACATAAATTCCCTTGAAATTGCTCTCTTAATACAATAATTTTTTTTTAACAAGAATATTGCACATTTATTTATTCCGAAGAAACATCTATTAAGTTTGTACTAATTATAGATACTTTATTATTTGGAAAATCAATATTTTTCTTTTACTTTTTAAATATTAAATTATTATTGACTTGACCTATTTAACTCTCAACTTAAGAGGCTGTCAAAACCAGCGGAATAATTCTTTGAAATTCATTAATTAAATAAAAAAAAAACTTATTTAAATACATATATCCATACATATATTTTCCATTTTTCTTTCAATTATTCGAATTATTTAAAATTGTCATTGGATCTCCTTTTTGCAGGAATGTTCAGTGTTTATCTTCGAGAAGAAAATTGCAGAGAAACTGCATAAGCCGCGGCGCAAGGAGGCCATAACGGAGCTGCTAAAGAGTTCGGTGAAGACTCTGGAGCGTTTTCGCCATCCGCGGGTGAGTGTTGTTTTGCTGTATTCCCGGTGGCACCTATCCAGTGCCCTCCCCCAATCGATAATTACTTTTCCAAAGCACTGAATCGACCCCCTGCCTTCTCCTCTCGCCCGCAGATACTCCAGATCTATCACACGGTCGAGGAGAGTGCGGACACTCTGGCCTTTGCCTCGGAGCCCATCTTTGCCAGCCTCTCAAATGTGCTGGCCTTTCACGTGAGTTTTGGCCTTAGTTTTTCAGCTTTCCCCTCCCGGTTCCATATTCCCAGTGCCCTTTTCCCAGTTTCACTTGCGAGTAGCGAGTTTGAGTTGCTGACAGCGACATGGACATGCAATTTGTGTTGTCGCCTGGTTGGCTTTCAGTCCTATATTGGTTCGGCCTTTTTCCATCAAAGCACGGGAAAAAATCAAGGGTTGAATTATTATTTATAGTTTTTCTGGGGTTTAAATACAAATATTATATCAGGCAAAGAAATATGGTATAAAGAAAATTAAATTTGTCGATTTTTTTTTAGGTTTTTCTGTTTTTAAATCTTCAACAAAGTTTTTAAAGTTGTTATCTTAAGCATAATTATCTGATTACATTCTGGCATAGAATATTGTTTAAACTTAAATAATATTAATCTACCTAAATTTTCGTTAAATATTAATTGTGAAGCCAGTGAAACCTATTGCCTTATCTTAGAGGTTGAAACAGGCGATATCCCTTTTAAGAAGATAAATTTTATAATATTTGCAACTATTTCATAATATTAACCATTCAAATTCAATGACTTTAAGCTAGAATCTTTTTCCCTGTGCAATCCCGTGTCCACTGCCAGTCCAGTCTAGTGTTTCCCAGGTATGGCGGAACAATGTTTAGATTGTTGGGTTGATTGTTGTTCTGTTGTTGGTGCTGCTGCCTCTGTGTTTTGTTAAAGTTTTCCAGGCAAGCCAAGTGCATAGTTTGACTTTCGAGCACAATGGGGGCGGATGGTGGTCGGTGGGCGTGGCAAGTACTGGGTATGCATGACAGAAACACACAGCAGCAACAGCAGCAGCAGTAGCACAAACGCAGCTCTCGCACACAACTAAATCGAATTACACGACGCGCGTCTGTGTTAGCCAGGCCATAAGCGTCTGGCTATGCATGTGTGTATGTGTGTGTATGGGAAAGTTTACGCTGCCAAGATTGAGTCAATAAAGAGCTTCGGTCGGTCTGCAGCACAGCTCAGAAATTGATACGCACACACGGATACAGTGCGTGTCACAACTTAAATGTAGTTTTAGTTTTTCGGTTAAGCTCTAAAAGCATTCGGGATACGGCATCAAGTTAGTTGCTTAACTCAAATTAATTGTTGTTCCGCAACGAATAAGTTGTACAAGTTGAAGTTTGTGTCAAAATATGGCTTAACAAATAGGAGAAGAAAATGTTAGGCAATTGGAAGTGTTAAAGGAAACGTATAGTTATACCATGAAATGAGATTGGTATTCTTGAGCATAGTTTTAGATTTAAAATGCATGAAAATATAATATATTATTATATTTTAGAAATGTTCGTAATAGTTGAGTTATAACATTTCCAGAGATTTTGAAGACCAACTTGTATAATAAGAAGGATTATTAGGTTATTCTTAAATGGTTTGCAATTGTATAGTTTCCATCATCAATTTTATTTCAATAGAAATTATAAAAGTTCTAAGCTAGAAAATAGTTTCCCCAACTAAATAGCTCTCCCTTTAGATATATTTACACTACCGAAACGCACGGCACCAATTCTGTTTGCAGCAACAATACTTATGCCCACAGAAACAACTCAACAATAAGAAAAATAAGGGAAACCTTCTCTATAGTTTTTAGTTTCAAGGCAAGTCGATTCGAGTTAAATTACATTGAAAATTGCAAGAGGTAAAGCTCAGAAAAAAAAAAAAAATCTCTCACATGCACGCATCATATACAACCAGGCAAATTGCCTCACAAAACAAACGAAAAATTGGAAAAAAGGAAAAGCTATGGGGGAAAATGGAAAAGCCAGGCAGGAGCAAACAGCAAACAGCAGAAACACGAGAGATTTGAATGGCTTATCATCAAATGCAATGCTCTGAATGGGAATTTTAAAGCCATCAGCTGAAAGTAGCCTGCCATCCAAGCCGAAGCCCAAGCCGAGGGCGAGACGAATTTAAGGCCACCCGATCGGCTCAGTCTGGGATTAGGCCCTAACTCTTTATTACCTGTCCGCAATCGTGCACTGGAAAAATAACAAAATTGATTTAATTCTATTAAGTGATTTATTTTAAAAGAAAAATGAAGTGAAAGTTTAATATGTTTACAGAAAGTAATTAGTTTGTATGATTTGTTAAACAGAAAAATGAGAATAAAATTAAGTAACCCTTAAATTTCTCCCTCTGCAGGAGTCGAAGACCTACGAGAGCGCCAATGTGACCCCGACTACGGGCGGAGCGGCGGCAGCCCAGGCACAAGCGGCGGCTCAGGCGGCGGCCAACACTTTGCCCCAGCGACCTGCCCATGCCAAGGAATACAATTTCTTGGACATGGAGCTGAAGTACGGCTTTCTCCAGGTGAGTTGTGAGTGGCAGGTGGCAGCGTGACCAGCGTCTCCTGACCCACTATTTCTCTCCCGTTTTCCAGCTGACCGAGGCCCTGGCATATCTGCACTATTCCGGTCACGTAATTCATCGCAATGTGTGTCCATCTTCTATACTAATAACAAAGCGCGGCATTTGGAAGCTGGCCGGGATGGAATATGTGGGTAAGTGTGTTTTAGTACGAAATTGAAATGGATTGGTCCGGTCAGCAATTCGTATTCATATTCGGATTGCAGAAAGAATGAACGAGAACGATTTGAATAGCTCCATTCCGTGTCCGCCGTGGAGCAACAGGGTGTCCAAGATGGCCCAGCCGAGTCTGGACTTTATGGGTGAGTAAATATTGAAAATATCCTTTGGTTGAGTGAGAATATGTCACAGAAATATATAATGAATATTTATCAGAAATTCTTTATAAAATTGGTCTGAAAAATCCATATTTTCAATAAAATATGTATCCTTACTACTTCTAAATATTTTAAAACATCTCCATTTTTTAGCTCCCGAAACTCAGTCAACGTCCAAGTGCAGCCTCCTCAGTGACATGTTCTCGCTGGGAATGGTGATCTGTGCGGTATACAACAGCGGAAGGCCGCTGATTCAGGCCGGCAACTCCACCTCCAACTATGCCAAGCAACTGGAAACGGTGGGTAAACAATTTCTAATTTCTCCGTAGCCGTAGCCGAGCCTTGCTTGGGTATTGAGCTGGCGGCGGCAACGACAAGTGCCAATTGGATGGATGAAAAGTTTTGAGCCACGCTCGGATGGGCTTGTTTGCGCGCTGTAATTAGATTCGCAGCTTTGTCAAATGCAAATGTAATCAAAAAGTCCACTCGAAACTCTAATTATTTTGCCACTTGTGCGGACAGGTGACGGAGCAGTAACGGGAACAGTAGCAGCGCCAGCCGGAGCAGCAGCAGTAGGATGAGCGGTAGCTGGCGCCCCGCGGGCGCTTGTCATTAAAACTTTTCGTCCTGGTTGGTCCTGTCTGGGGCGTTGGACTGGCTACCAAAGTCCTCAAGTGGTTTCTAATGTTGTTGCAAAGTTAATTTCGGTTGTGCAGAGCAAGAAAATTATAGTTAGTTCTTGAAATTTTTATTTCTTATATGAGAAATAATAGAGTTGAAGCAAGAATTTTACGTCTCATATATAACAATTAGAAAAACTAAGTAAAATAGTTCCAAATGTTCATCATTACTTTCGTAAATCTTTAGACCTAAATTCGATCTACAAATTTTCTAAAAGTATGCTATGTTATTGTAAATAAAAAATAAGTACTAGAACTGTCTTGTTGAATGTTTAATATTTTTTTTAGCAAATTGACTTTTTCTTTCTGTGTAATTATGAAGTTTTGAAAATCATCTCTCTTTTTCTCTTTCCCTCCTCCCCCCAGCTGGATGATCTGGTCCACAAGCTTATGCCCCGGCTGCCAATTGCCCTGCAGGAGGCCACCTCCAGAATGGCCAGTAGGGATGCAACCGCCAGGCCCACCGCCCAGCTCCTGCAGCTCATCAAGTACTTCATGTGAGTGGCCAAATTAATTAACTTCCAGTTCCATCTCCGGCTAAGACGCAAAGCAACAGGAAGCTCTGGCAACTGTGGCAATTTGCGCAGTTTCGTTGAAAGTTTTTGTTTGAGTTTCAAATGAAATTGACACCTGTTAAGAGCACACGCAGAGTCACACAGAGGAAACCCAGAACTTGCCCTCGGCGACACTGACACGCAATCTCTAAGCCAATTTGTACCTGTAGCTGAAATTCAATTGAAGGTTTCATTTTTTCTCCCCCAAGTCAACCAGCCGCCACCACCTTGGCTGCCTCATCCAACACACGCACACTTTAATTACGTCTGTTTGCCAAATGAAAGCGGTAATCAGACCTGAAAGACATACGCAATGCTAAGCAAATGGGAGAAGTGTACTGGGAGAAAAAAAAATATTAAAATACCATTAAAATAGCAGCGTTTTGAAAGGTTTTTAAGGTTATATAAGGAAAGCTTTAAATGTTATCCTTTCTTGCTTTCATAATTATTTTATTAGAATATCCCTTGATATCCCTAGCATATTTATTTATATTTTGTGTTCTCCCTAGTGACATTTCTATAAATTTAAATCATTTTCCTGGGTGCACAAAGTCGTTGCTTTTCAGCTGATTGTGCTGTGGTAGTTGAGCAGGATGGCACTGGCAATGGCAGTGGCATTGCAGGGCCGCCTCCACAGCCTCTCCAGTATCCGCAGTATTCGCAGCCTCCACAGCATTCGCAGCATCCTGGCTGGCTGACTCTGGGATTTATGACGACAGCAGCTGTTAGCCAGGCAGGGACACGGGGATGGAAGGGAACGTGCCGCGTTTAGACAAACAAAGCCAAGGATGGTGGTGATGGAGATGGAGATGGCTCTGGAGCTTGAGTTTGAGATGAAGATGGAAGACGAAGATGAGGAAGGAGGGAGGGCTGCAGCAAAAGGTAGCTCAGCTAGGGGATACCGCAGTCTGTCTCTGGAATATATATGTACGTGTATATGCCCCATAGGTGAATTGAATGTAAAGTAGCGCAAAACGTTGGCAATTGTGTGGTAATGCCAGCCTCTGGTGCTTTGTGAATTGAATTGAAATTGGTATTTCATAAGGGCAATTTCATTGAGTGATCATGGTCAAGCCATTTACTGAAAAATAAGATAAGTAAAGTAAGATTGAGACTCATTCATTTTTTTAGATAAAGAAGCCTCATTTTAATCTAAAGTAAAGTTTTAGAAAAATATTTATTTAATTATTTTTATTATATAAATTTCAAAAATATTTCACTGGCTAACCAGGATTCAATTAGACTTCATTTAGAGTAGAACAAAACGAATATACTTCCTGTTACCATTTACGCATCAAAGCGCGCTGACAGCCTTGGCAGCAGCAGCAACAGGAAAAGCAACAGCGTGCTCCTTCTCCTCTTCCCCCCAGATCTTTTGCTTTGGCGGAAAAGCACCACGGGCATGGCAGCAGCTCCATCTCCATCTCCATTTCCATATCCATCTCCAGCTCAACCAGCTAAACATCCCTCTTCAGCGTTGTTAGCCAGTCTCCAGTCAGTTAGTCAGTCAGGTTGGTGGCAGCACTTTGAAGTTAATTTAAATGTTGTCAACATTTTCCGCGTTTTTAGCAGCGTATGCAAATGGCTCGAGTGTCTTGGCAATCAGTGGCAAGCTAACTTTTCTCCTTTATCCTTTATCCTTGGCATCCTTCAGTTTCTCGCTGGCAATATGATTTCTGCTCGATTCCGCTGATTAAGTTGACAAGAGAGCGGAGTGAGCTGGCCAGCATGGCGTATACGTGATGTGATTTAGTTTCATTGTTTAACTAAGCGAAACTAAAGCAGCGTCGAATAATGCCACATTTATTTTCCATTTGTGGCAATTTCACATTTTACGGTCCTCGTCTGTTCACATCCAGATAACGGCGTCAGGGTGGGGAAATAAGGGGCGGTTGGGAATGCTGCGGGAAAATGCGGGTCGAAAGTAAACACTTTTTGGCAATTAAATTTCAGCAATTTGATTTACATAACAATGAAAAGTATTTACAATTCCATTTTAGAAAGTTGTGGCGCCGCCGCCGACGCTGTTCGAAAGCTCTGCGGGGACTTAATATTTTAATTTCGGTGGCACAGAGATAAATATTGCCTTTAGCTAATTTTTGCGGGTTTTTCCAGCGGCATTTTCCATTTGATGATGTTGCTTCATTTTGAAGCTTAATGTTTAATTGATGCCATTTACCGACTAAGCCAGCCGCAATCGTTTAAAAAATATATGCAATTAAGCACTTAAAGCGATTATACACGGTTTGGTATTTATATATAGTATATAGTAAATATTTAAGCCAGCAGTTTTATCTATAAATAAAGAAATAAAGATGTAGAACACAAAGAAAAAATGAAAATATTCAAGTTTTTTTCCCTCTGTATCACCCTTAAAAAATAACGTAATTCCATTGAATACCATTGACTTAATGTTGCCATATTTCCCTTTTGCACAGCGATCCGGCTATAAATGCCCTTAAATTCCTGGACGTGGTCAACATGAAGGACACGCAGCAGAAGTCGCAGTTCTACAAGACCACCTTGATAGAAGCCATGCCGCTGATACCACGTGTAAGTGCGCGCTGCTCCCTGCTCCTTCCGCCGGAAACGGATGCAAGCACGTTGGACAAATTTTGGTGTTTTTTTTTTTTGGTGGGGCTCCATCTCGTTTTTGCGGGCGAACGAACTGACAGAGCATTAATCATTTACGGCGCCAAGTTGTGCGCTTTACGGCCAAACAATTTGTGAATTACGAGCCGTTTTATGACAGTTGCAAAAATGTAACATGCCTGTCTCTTTGTCTTGCCTTTTGTGGCAGCAGCGAGCGGAAGGAGTCCATCTTTTTTGGATGCCATTGTCCGATGCCGTTAATGAGGGCTCAGCATTGGCAATTGAAATGACATAGACTGGTTAATGACTTCCCCGCATTCCTTGTGTTCGCTTCTCTTTTTTGTTTGCCTTGCAGAAACTCTGGTGGCAGAACATCTGGCCCATGCTCAAGTCGGAGATCAACAATAACGAGGTCCTCGCCGCGGTCCTGCAGCCGGTCATGCTCTTTGTCCAGGAAGCCACGCACACGGAGTACGACAACCTTATGTCGGCCACCATGAAGTGAGTATGGGTTCGGGATGCTGGTTGCTGTATTTATAGAATGCTTTGGCAGGGAATTAGAGGTAACAATGGGCACTTCAAGGATGGCAAACTAAAGAGCCAGAGGCGGGTTGGAAAATGTTAATTTAATATTACAAGCTAGCTGTGTGTTTAGTGTGTTTAGTGACTTAAAAAGACTTGCTTTTAGTAACGTTAGAGAGCTCTTTATTAACAGAAAAATAGATAATTGAAGTACCTCAAAATAATTTATAAGACCTTCTTCATAAGTGATTTTTATGTACTACATGTATTACTAGAAACAAGATAGATCTCTTGTAGATTTTTTCCATTCAAATATATTAATAAAACACAGAAAAGTCCGGTTGAAGCCAATCCTGTCTTTGTTCAGCTTCCGTTGTGTTCTCTATTCTCTTCTGTCGGCGATACGAACTTTGTGTTTGAACAATTGAAAAACTTTCGCGACACTTTTTCTGTTATTCAATTTTCATGACGTTTTATTGCGCCCAGTGAGCCGGGAGACAGTTCATATTGTAATTTATAGAGCTCAACTGGCGAACTTTCCCCCAACTATGTATGTCCTGGGGGTGCCAGGGGCGTGAAGGAGTGCTCACCTTTTGTGGGAGCTGTGCATAAATTAGTAAGACACACAAAAGCCCGCTCGGGTTCGCGCTCACTACTTTGCCGAAACTTGACGACAAACTTTGTGGCCACTTGTAAGACGCTTATTGACACCCGGCCAAAAAAAGAAATAACTTGACCCAAAAGAACTTTTCACACGCGCCCACACAATGAAACTTGGAATAATGCGTTTATTTTCGGCAACACTAGACATTGCGGAGTTCTTTATTTGAATTGAGAAGCCAAAAATACCTAAAAGTCGATGGTTTATTAATGGTTAACAGGGCAATAAAGTACTTTGTATTTAAAATGTTGTGTTTAAGGTTAAATTAAAACATTATTTGACTTATTGCTGCTTAAATTTCCATATATGAACTCAAATTAATAGCGAAAAGTTTCTAATCAAATCTGTGATGTATCTCTTGTCTATCTCACTTAGAGTCGTCTACAATACACCGAAATCCATTCAGGCCAGCGTTACGATACTTGAGAATTTGCATTTGATTATCGAGAAGACGAAGCCGGAGGATGTCACCACGGACATAATGCCAATGTTGTTCTGCTCCTTCGACGGCTCCACGATACAAGTGCAGGTGAGTGCTCCACTCGGATATGCAAATCACCTTAGATACAGCAGCAGACTCTCGGAGACTTCGAGGCTGGGAGACTTGCAGACTGACTGGCAGACAGACAGTCAGGAAAATGGAAATGCGATTGCGAATGCGAATGGAAATGGGTTGACGGAGCTGATTGTGTAATTACAGCAGCAATTTCTTAATTAACTGCGACTCAGACGCTGACTCAGAGTATAAAAGTGACAGAGCAAGTGAAATTTACATTTTCTTTCCGCAATTTTGGACTCTTTGGAATGGGAGAAATTAAAATTCAATAAATATAAAAAGAAAATTTAACCACTCATTAAAAGGAGATAGCATTTCGTAGAGGTTTTTATAGCAACATCTGCCACGAAGCAGAAAATTTTTGAAATAGACTTAGGAAATAACTGACATTTTAGAGTTATTAAAAAGGTGTTTTGCCTAAAGAATAATTAGGTTGAATTTGAAAATACTACGTAATATTTTCTTAAAAAAAAAGCATAACCCTGGGTATACAAAAATTCTTTTATTTATTTATTTGAAAATTAATATTTAAAGTATATAGAAAATGTTAGCGCTCATCCTATTACCCACCTGTTGTTCAGACTTGTATTACATTTTAATTATAAAACCAAAACCAAACCCCCAGAGTGCTGCCGTTGTGGCCGTGGCCAATGTGTTTGATAGCATCGATGAGCTCTCCATCCGCCGCATGGTGCTGCCCAAGGTGAAACTGGTGTTCGAGAAGAACATTACAGATCCGAAGATAGTGCAGAATGTGCTGATGTGCATCGAGCGGGTAATGGACCGCATGGAGCGGGCGCAGGTGGGTCTTTTAGTAGTTCCCCTCTTGTAAAATCTTCCATATATCATTTGTTTTTATCCTCTTCTCTCTGGGACAGGTCATGGATGAGGTACTGCCTCTGTTGGCAAACATAAGGATTCCCGATCCCGATATCATCATGCGTACTGTGCGTAAGTTGAGCCACAGACAATGCCCTTGGCAGTTGCAACCACTTTCCAGTTCAGTGCCAGTGGGCCATTGTTTTTCCAGTCGATTATCGAAAACTAATTAATGCTCCATGATTCGCACACAATTTCACCGTCGGCGCGTTACGAACAATGCAGGTTTTACACCGGCTTATCTGGTGGCAAACATGGATTAACACAAATAGCCTGCAGAGTGTTTACTAATTTTCATTTATTCTTTCAAATTGAGAAAATATTTGCTTTAACATTTTAAGAAAATATAGTTCACTTGGCAATTAAGATTGTTATGGTGACTTGGAGAGTTTAATTTGTTTTTAAACAATTATTTAATGATGTAATGAAATCTCAATTGAAGTTAATTTGTAAAACCATCTTTTATTAGTTCTTTCAATTATCTCTTAGCTTTATTGTGTTCCGTTTTCCACAATTCCCAGTGCATTTTCAATGGCTGAAGAGCACCCATCTAGCCTTTGTTCCCACCTGGAAGTAACCCCACATCTCTTAATTGAATTTCGCAGGCATCTATCATAAACTGTTTGTGGACAAAACGTACGGCCTGACCGTGGAGACCATGGCCACCAACGTGCTGCCCCTGCTCATACCGCACACCGTCAATCCGGCACTCAATTTCGAGCAATATTGCTACCTGCTGGAGGTGAGTGGCGGCAGGAGGCTACTCCGAGTTATTTCAGGCTGCAACTCCCCGTGTCCTATTGTTGTTGCAGGTGTTGCAGCAGATGCTGGAGGCAATCGATCGGCAGCAGAGGAACAAATTGAAGCTGGACAATCTGTCGATGGCCTCGCCGGAAAGGCATCGCACCCTGCGTCACCAGTTCTCCACGGACAACATGAATGCGCCGCCCTTCAACATACCCAACTTGCGCATAGATCAACGCAAGACGTCCAGTGCCGAGGACATGGCCCGCAAGAACTCTGGCGGTAAGACACTATCTGTTATCCTTTATTTTGTGGCTTATTAGGAGTAAATGAAGTCCTTATCCAGTAAATAGCATTATAGATTTTACACCTATACACCTTAAACAGTAAATAATGCAAATTTATGCTAATATCTGCTTATATTTAATGCCTGGGAGAAGTGTAAACCATTATTTAGGGTCTAAGAAATCTGTCAAAGCCAAGCTAAACTGTCCACCCAAGGTATATACATATATATTTATGGGCCTACACCCTAACCCCCGAAGTTGCTCGGCTGGCTGAGTAGCCGCCTGTGGGCATGTATAATTGGAAATTTCGTCGTGATTTCGAATTGATATTCATCGAACGTGACAGGAGCCCGTTTGTCCTGCCCACTAATCAGCGGGCTCGGTCTTGGGCTCAGTCTCGGACTCAGTGTCGGGCCATTGTGACCGGCATTTAATTGTATTATCCAGGCAACGATAATTTTATAATAACCAACATGAAAATCAAAAGCACCGCCCGCAGCCGGGCATTATCTGCTATGGTAACAACATGTACAGGCTGTGTGCAATGCTTGTACTTAATGAACTTTCGCCCCTAATGATGATTTATTATAATGGCCCTAATCGCCCGCAGACACGAAGCAGTTCAGCCGGGACTGAGCTCCGGCCGGGGCTGACAATTTGCCAACACAGCCGGGGTCAGAGTCAGCTACCACCTGGCACGAACCCTCTGACCTATCACCTGCTGCCTGTCACCTGCCCACGTTGCATATTGCAAGTTTAAAAGTCACAAACAAACAGGGTCAGGACCATTTTGCGGTTCCCGGAAACCGGAATCCTAACTGGCGGGAACAACATTTTAAAATGGCAGAGTGCTCGGTTCATAAATATAACAAATCACTAGGATATAGGATTTAAGTTGGAAGAAATTAAAAGATTTTCGTGTTCTTCAAGGTTTTATTTAAAAATTACGTATACGCCACGGGTGACAGCCTAGGGTTATAAAAAATCAAATTAAAATTAATATTAAAATTAAATCAATTATCCTTTAGAGAACCTCAAGGTTATATTAATTTCTTTATGTGTCTCCCAGTTGTTTGTTGACTGTTCGCGTAGCCCAAAAACCTTAATCGAATTGCGAAAACCGAGGGGCTGGCGCAGCCTTGACAGTTGCCATGCATTCAAGTTAATAACTTTCGGCATAAATTGCCTCTGAATGGGAATCCGAATGAGAACAGGTGTGGGTGGCTGGGGGTGTCCCAAGTCATGTGCAGCGGCCGCAACCGCAAAATGTACGAATGTCCTTGGCAGTGACTGCGTTTCGAAGTTTGTTTGTCGGTTTGCCGGTCTGTCTGGTTGCCGATTTGTCGGTTTTTGGCACTGACTGCGGTCACGCCGCCGACTGGAGGCTATGTATATGTCGCCTACGTGCCTCTGTTTTTGGGCCTCGACCGCGACCATTATTAGACTTAATTAGCTTCCCAACAGAGGGCTGTGGAAGGCACGCGTAGCGGTATCTGATGATGAATCGCATTCCGTGTTAGCCGTGTACAGGAAATAAGTTACAGCAATTTTTTAAAACGGACCTTTACATGGTAGTTTGTGCTACAAAAAACTGTTTACAAGACACTACAAATATATTTGCATTTTGTAAATGTTTTCAAAAGATTTACATACCAATTTATAAGTTAAATATATTTTATAAAGATTTTAAAGTCTATTATTTATTTTTAAAATCCTTTTCAATTGACTTTTATTGCTATTTCTGTGGCTATATCCTTTAAGTTTCATATTTTTACCATAATTTATTCTGGCTATATATCTAAGTAATATGCTCTCCTCATCTTTATGTGCATCTAGGATCCGGCATGCTGGGCGGCTGGTGGTTCGGCTGCTCGCCCTCGTCGCCGGACAGTAACTTCCTGCGAGTGGGCAACGTGTTCCCCAACCGGCGGCTGTCGGACAACACGCTGATGACTCCGAAGATCAGGATAGCGCCCTCGTGCGCCAGCTCGCCAGGCGGCACTCCGGGCAGCGGGCTGCCGACCAGGAGGCACTCGAGCATCGGGCCGCAGGAGCGGCGGGGCTCCACCATCAATTTGTCACCGCCAACTGTAAGTTGTTTGTGTCTGGCCCGGCACTGGGTTTCGATTTCAATTTGGACGTTAACGTTTTTTATTATTTTCCTTGTGTTTATTTTTATTGTATTTATTGGGTTCTTTTGTCCCGCTTTTGTTTGGCTTTTATTTTGTGGCCACCATTGTTTGTTGTGGTTTCACCCCCTGCCCCCATATACTATATATATATAAAAATATATTTGTATATATATACGCTCTCGCTTTATTTTCCGCGATGTGCCACTCGATTGGCCTTCGGTGGCCACAAAAGGCTTGCCCTTATTTGATTTTTATTGAAATTTTATTTGAGTGCCTCGCTCGCTGTTTCCTTGGTTTGGCTTCTCCAGCAGCTCATGTTCCATGTGTTTTGAACCCGCCGAAATACTACTACTATCCATATATAGCCATCAATAGCTATAGCGCCTAGATTAGCTCTTACAGTTACTTACCAATACTACAGTTAACAGTTACAGTTCTCAGTTCTCAGTTAACAGTTAACAGTTCTCAAGCGAACATTACAAAAGCAAACAAGAAACATTCCGTTCTGGATTCAGTTGCCTCTGTTCTTAAAGATTATTCAAGCCTTATGATTTCCGATCTGATCAGTTATGAATGCGTTTATGATTAGCTCATTTCCCCCTGACCCCGCAGCGAAGTCTACATACTTACCACAGAAATGCTCTAACACACGCTCTCTTATATCTTATCTCCCCCGATCTCCCACGATCACCTACAAAATAAATACATATCAAAACTTGACAACAACAAAAATTTATAAATGTTATAAATATAATACAAATCACGTTGTCGTCGATCTTTCGATCTCCGCGAATTATGTCTCTTTTTCCAAAAACCAACAAAAAATCACTATAGTACGGTGCCCGCGGTAGCTCTGGATCGAGTCTATCGGTGCCCTCCACTTCGGTCTATGTTGTAAGTCTAAAAAACAAAGCAATCTCAGTCATGCCAATGCCGAATTACAAAACAACACTGAAAACTTCGGCCAAGTCGAAGATACTATACCCTTGGAGGCTGATTTTCTATTAGATTTGAGTTAAAAAAACTAGTTTTGAAATAGAAGATAACTAAAATCAAAAGTAATTATGTAAAAAATAGTATTATCTGCTAATAAATACCTTAGTTGTATTCTTTTCTAAAGATTTTTCCTTAAGAATAATTTTACTAAAATTTAAAGTCATTAGTCAAGCGGAAAGTTATGTAGCTTACATAATACAATAATTCAAATAAAATATTAAAATCGCTTGTTCAAGGGTATAAGTCTATCACAACATGGTTGGGCCTATTTTTACGGATCCGTTTGACATTCTTGTGCGAGTTGTCGGCAGCACTTAAATGCCAGCATCGAATTTGGACTTTTGTCTTGTCAAGTTGTTAACATTGTCGTTGTTTCATTGTTCATTGTCGATGTCGTCTCCAAAAGCACTCGAAGCTAACCTCTCTGTCCTGTTCTAAGCCCACTACCAATACACACGAACCCACTCGAACAATGCAATGCATTGCAATGGTCGACGACTGCTAATCAAAATGGCGAACGGAAGCCGGGCGATGCGTTTCCGTTTTCGTTTCTATTGCTCGCTCGCTCGCTCGCACTCGCCGCTCGCTGGCCTTTTTATTCGAAATGTACTCGTATTTTGAGACTGCAACTGCAACTGCGTTTGAATATGAATATGAATTTGACTTGCGCCTAAATCTCTCGTACTCGTATCCGTTCTTGTGCTGTTTTTTTGGATGGAAAACCTGTTGTATATATTTTTGGTTTATTCATTTATTTTGTCGTTTTCATTATCATTTCCATTTCCGATATGTTTGTGCATTTGCTGCTGTTCCTGTACATGTATTCATCTCTGTTTGTTCTCAACTCGTTTTTGAACTTATTGTTTTCCGTGTGGTTCCCCTTCAGTTTCATGAGTCCTGTTCTTCAACTGTGTCTGCCTGTACTTCCGTTCTCTGTCTGCCTATCTCTTTCTCTGTCTCTGGGGACTTTCGGGTGGAATAGCTCATGCTAAGCTCATGCTAATATTCAGTATGGTGTATATATAATGCAGGCGCCGACTCTATCCCCTTTTCGTTGTCTTTTTCGGTGTCTCACATTATTTCCTTACCTACCTACGTATCTCATTATGATTTCCACTAAGTATATACAAAGTGCTTTTACGCGGGCCAGAGTATCGGCATAATGAAGTTGCCTGATGTAAATTTGATGAATGGGGGAGAGACTTTTCAGGGAAATAATCAAATTGACGGAGGAAAAAATCAATCAAATTCATAGCACACTTTTTGGGGCTTCGCTGGAAGATGTATCTTTAAGACAAAAATTAGAGATAATATATAAATATATGAGAGACTTCAAAAGCATCGTTGGAAGTGAAATTTACACGAATAAATCGATTCAGTGACCAATACAGAAATAATACAACCATTTGGTTTTATTTTACTATACTATATACTATATACTATACTCTACTATACTATAAAAACCTAACTGAAACTACTTCTTCATTAAATGTCCTGATCGTGCTCAGTGTTAATTTGATTTCGTTTCCATTTAACTCTGTTCATGTTGCGTTCGTATCTGAAAAACAAAAACCAAATGCCACACACACATGAACATGGACACTAACTATATAACTACTGTATATGTACTATTTGAATGGCTAACAAGAAAACCTATATATATTATATAAACGGAAGCCAGATTTTTGTGTATATTTTCGCTGGTTCGTTGTTGTTGAAATTTTGAACAGCAGCGCGTTGTGGATTCATGTTAACTTGGGCTGCTTTCCTTATTCAGCCCAGGCGAACACAAAAAAACACTACATATGCGTTTCTTTCATGTGTGTATTTCCGTTCTTCATTTCATGTACGAACAAAAAAATAATAATAATTGAAACAAAAATCGATTATACGTATAAAAATAAAATAAAAAAAAATTCGCAGCTTGCACGGAGCATGATCGTGAGTACACGTTTCATAATTTCAGAATTTCTTCTCTCTCCCATTTAATTTTCTTTTTCAGTCTCTTCTCAGCTCTTTCCCCCTCTCCCTTTTTATTCCTCTGCCTCTCCACTATTTAAGGTCTAGACACGCACACACACACACTCCGCCAAACACACACACCGTCACACCCACCACCCCACGCAGTATGCTGATATTAAATTTTATGTTAATGTAATTTGATTTCATTTGCTCTCCGCCCGCGCCCCTTATTGCGAAATTTGATTTGGAATATATATGCATAAATACTCATGTGTACTCGGCCTCATCTGTACATACCATATATCCATATATACAATATATTTGTATGTATATGTTCTCATTCGGTTGAACAACCGTGTATATCCAGTATGTGTTCTCCATTCAGTTCCCCTCTATTTGTATCAATGTTTTGGATCCGTCTCCTGTTCTCCTGTCTGTCGATTGACTTCTGATTGATTGATTCAGTTCGGGTTTGACTGATTTGGTTTCATTGTTTGTTTGTTTGTTTGCTGGTTGGTTGGTTTGTTGCTTTGTTCGATTGTTTGTTGGTTTCATTGTTGGTTTGTTTGTTTGTAGCACAATCAGCTTATATGTACCTACCGGTAAGCCTTGGGTTCAACCAACACCACACACACACATGCACATCGCAGACCCTGTACATAGCACAGATAATATACTATATATTTAAGAGTATGCCTCGCTCCCGATCGCATCCGCCCGATATACTCGCACAGATACCCCTCTACGACAAGCCTTGACTAATCTTCCAAAGAAATCTCCTTTATTGTACTCCCAAAAACAGGGTGGCTCCATGCCGAACACCTCGAGCAGCGTCCCGTTTCTGCTCTCCTCCAGCATGCAGAGCATTAGATCGCGCCGCCAGTCCACGGTCCTGTCATCGGGTCCACTCGGCTCCGGATCGGGCCTACTGCAGCAGCTGGGATCCGGCATGGTAAGACAATTAACTTCCGTATCCGGCACCGTGAGTCCGGTGCCGCTGTTGCGGGTCAACGGTACGCGGAACAGCAATAGCAACAGCAACGTCCGAAAGTGTCCGTCACTCAATATCACATTCAGTCAATAGTACGATCTGAACGAAATCGGCGGGGCTCCGGCCAACGCCGATTCCGGGAGATACGGCTACGGTTCAGCCAGCACCAGCCAGTACAGTTCCGGGCTAGGTTCCGGCTCGGGCTCCGGCTATGGCTACAACTACGGCTATAATTACAGCCTTAATTACCAGCAGAGCCTCAACAACGTGCGGTTAAAGGCCAAGCTGCGGAGCATGAATCTCAATCTCAATCCGCCACGGAATTGAAAACTGAAGATCAAATCGAATCGAATCAAATCGAAACGAAACAAATCAAGAACGAATCAAAAGCTAATTAAATCGAATCGGATAGATTCGAGTGAAAAGGAATCCGAAATCTGAATCATGTGTTGTATATGCAAGCGGGGCAGAGGGTAAAATGTAGCAAATAAAACAATCAAGGAATGAATCAACTTATGTATGTATATGAATGTACCTATGTGAGACCTATTATACTATAGCCTAGTCATACTTACTTACTTACGGTCGATGCTAAAGAGTAAACATAAAACCAATTATCAAACTAATATTTATATGCATACTAATAGAACGAATACAACTGTTGTTTTTTGGCGAATTTATTCAAGTCCTCTATATTTGTATGTACCATAAGTGTTAATGTTGAACAAACCAATATACCAAATATCTGAAAAATCATGACGGGTTATCCGCCACATAGCCCAATTGGATACTTACTTACTAACAGCTATTTACATTTATTATTATTGACACTGTTGATTATCTTAGTTGTTGCCACTCCTGCTCCTCTCTCTCTCTCTCACGCTCTCACTTCCCCTGAAAAATCGGACGTGAGAATTGAATCGAATTCGATTAGTGATTGGAAAATCAATTTGAGAGATCCCCCGATTTCCCGCCCACACACAGACACTATGGCCACCGCTGCATGTGTGTGTATTAGCGTAGTGTTTATGTGCGGAACGTGATGCTAACTTGATTTGAATCCTTTATCCTGGTCCCTGAACTCGTAAAACCCGTCGCCTTTTTTGGCGACCGTGACAGTGGTGTTATTGTTAAAGCTCACATATTACCAGTTAGTTTAGCCTAAGCACCTGCACCATGAATTTATCGGTTTAATGTTGGATTAATGGTCGCCATACGAAATATGAGATAGGAAAGCTACAGTTAGTAACGTACACGTTAAGTTGATAAAGTTAAGTTCCTGTATATTGCGGTAATCCAGGTACTATATTTGATAGATTTATTTATAATTTTCAAATTGATTTCAAAACCTTTTGTATATTATTTCTTGCATGGTTTCTTGGCTTGTTATTTCTCATGTTTGAAAGCTATTAAAGCAGTTTGTCACCCATTTGTCCGATTTACTATCAAATTCTTCAAAGTTTTGCTAAATATTAAAACTTACATCTAAAGGAAAAAGTGTTTACCACAATCAGTATTATTAACATAACAAAATAAGGACCTTAAATGCATGAAACTAAACCAAAATGGCAGGGAAACCTTTTAAAACTTACATCAGACCCCATAAATGACCTTGTGCTGAATCATAGGTGAAACTGATACTAAAACCGTAGCCTAAACTATAGGAAACAGAAGGATAAGAAACGTTGAAATGCATGCTAATTCTGTGCCTGCAATTTTTTAATTTAATTTAATATCTTGCAAAACAAATGATTTCTAAACTTTCTCGCAGCTGTACAATATATTTGTGGTGTTCCTAAGTGTATTGGAATTGACGTTATGAATGTCTCTGTACTACTTGACTTGCCATTTTACTTTCTGCCCATCTGAACTGCACTATATAAATATTTTGGAAATACAACAAGAACAACCGATAATTGAGAAATATATATATGGAAATGAGAGAAACCTCGAGCTGAGAACAAATCGAATTAAACTGCTGATCGCGGAAATATTGTACAATATATATATATATACATACATATATGTGTAAACTTGATTGATTGACTGACACTGAAGGCTTCAGAAGGCTGCTACCCGCTATCTTGCATACCCACTATATACATATATCGATCTGAATCTGAACTATATGAATCTGTTTACCGACTTACCAGATGTTTATATGCATTTGTACTTTGTATTTTTACTCTACTACGATTAAGTCATTGCGAATTTATTGTAACTGTTAAATGTATACTTGACTTTTGCACAATCAGTGTTGCTTTGATACCTATAGCCCCGTGATCCCGTAACCCCTTAACCCGTAACCCGCTTGTGCATTTTATTATTTCCATTTGCTTTCGCTGTACTGTAAGTCGTACCTATATGATTATGATTATGATTATTATACTTCGAAATGTGCCTTAAGAGTTCAAAGGTTCTCGCATTCCAAATGTGCGTAGATTGTGCGACAAGTCTTTAAGAATTACATATACACACATTAATGCCAAACTGGGTGAGATCGAAAAGAGTAACTACCGCTACCTAAGACAGGCTTAACTCTGCCGAAACGTAAGTCCCCGGTAGTAAAGCCCTCTCCATCCCGATAATACCCACACTCATCCACAATTGTACCTTAGTAGTAGTTTTGTAGTCACTCACATCCGGCGGAAGTCCGATCCGATCCGATTCGTTCCAACACAGACACGTACACCTAGTCGTAAGTTGACCCTAGATAGATGTTCGTAGTTTGCATTCAACCCAGAAAACCAAAAGATACAGTCACCAGATCCCAGATGTATTATCACCGGAAACCGGAAGCAGTCCCGAGAATCGATGCATGATTACCGAACCCTCCCGAATACCGATAACCGATGTCGATGTCTGTTTTGCTAATAATACAATTGTACTCTGTGTGTGCCCCGCCCCCGTTCTCCCTCCCTGCCTCCAAATATTTTGTGTATATTTTCCTGTATCCGTAACCCCCGTAATATACGTAATAAACGAGTAATACTCTCCGGTATTAAGTAGCTGCAGCAGTTCCCAGTTTCGTAACAGTAGCTAGCTATACCCACTTATTGTAACAATACTACCTACCAAAACTAGATCTCTATGTATTTTGACAAACCGTTTGAAATCAACCAGATTGATGGCCTAATTATGATCTTGCAACAACTCTATTACAGTATCAACTATTCTCCGGACGTAACTAAGAACGCAAAAAATACAGAAAAAATAACATTCAAAAGAATCCAATTACTTTTCAATGCAATTTCGGTCCATTTATGAAACACCAGTAATCAACTAACAAATATATTATATATATATTAGCGTTATATAATTATGACATTGTAAACGTATACCAAGAGCAAGCTTAAAACCAATCTAAATGTTGTTAGCCAATCCAATTCGATGTGACCAAAGCAACAAAGGTAATCCGCAAACTTAATGTAATTTAACCACAAGAGAAATGTGTCAAACACACACACACACACACAAACACACAATCCCCAAGGATCTACAGAGAACACTATGCAGAATGCAATCAATTCATAGAAGCCCCTTAATAATACATACATATATTTATTATAAATGTTTACGCTAGGCCCAAAGTACACGTCAAATATTCCTCACATATAGCATACTGATATTTTTCTTATTATTTAATGCAATCATATCATAAGCATTCGATTTGTGCGCTAATTTTATATTTATCAGCATATATCATATCCCTAGAGCATAAACATAAACACCTCAAATATTAATATGCAATTAACTACAATCGAAACCGAGTACCTACTGTACGACGTACCTAGGCATCAAGAGAATCAAATTTATCCCAGAGCTTTACGGCAGACGCAATCAAAATGAATATACATAAATAACCACGAATATGAAAGGATATTTTTATCGATCGAGAGTTCCAGCCTGCCCCCGCCACATCATCCAATCCATTCCAAAAATACTTACACTGTTACCACTCCTGTTCAAGCGGAATATGCCAAAACGACCAGAAAACCATACTCAAAACTACTACTAAGGTGAACACACGAATCCTGAAACAGATTAACGGAGGCAACAACTCAAACTCTCAGATTTATAGTCAATTTGTATAGATGTGTGGTAAATGGTAAACTCCTGAAACTACCCATATAGTGGAGAAGTCTTCGATGTATTCATTACGAAAGCGGAAATTAAGCGATTATCATTGTTGTGTGGTATGTTTTAGCGGCAAATAGAAACCAAATATGAATTTATATATATGTATACAAGCAGAAGGAAAGGCGAACTCTACCTAGGACACGCTGAAACCTACCTTATATATATACACACGAATGATCTATGCTCTGAGTAACACGACACGGGAACGGGACAATCAAAATTCTACCGACACGACACTCTTTGCCAATACACTTTAACAATTATAATAATTATTCGTTGCTGTTGCGTTTGTTTTGTGGTCTTCGTTGTGTTCGTTCGATCCTGCGGGATCTGCATTTGGTTGATGCCACGATCTAATGATCCTGAAACTCCAGCATATCCTTGCCATGCACCCGAATCTGCTTTGCATTGTGTTGAGTCCTAGTCTTAGTTAGTTTTAGTTGTTGACGCTCGTTTCGGTTACATTTTCGGGAGCTTGGACCAGGCATATCGATATATGGTTTACTAGCGTTTAATCGTATGTATAAATAATTAGATTTACTTAATTTTAATTAATTAATTACACAAGCTAAAGAGAAACCAAAAAGAAGGGGAAAACCAAAAGCTCAAACTGGACTGAACATTTAAGAGTTATATTATGTACATTATTGAATTGCATTTGATTGATTGAACACTACGGTTAATGTTAAAGGGTATTATATTTGTATTCGAATTTGTATATGTAACTTTGAACGTATGTATGTGGAATCATCTTTGGTTATCTTATCGTAAGTGTGTGACATCCTAGAACCTGAAATTGAAAATGCAAATGCAAAAGCAAAACGTAGCCAACTCTGTCTCTTGTGATTCTATTGTGATGCTATGAGAGTCAAGCAGCACTCCACTGTTTTTATGCCTCTTAAAGTTTAAAACAAAGCTAGTCAAAGCAAAACAAAAACTAAACTACCAATTCTCTATACTCTAGTCTATGCAACGCTATTGGCGACAAGCAACCATTGAAAACAATCATGCACAATAAATGTTATGCAATTGAGAGAATCCAAAGGCCAAGGAACCCTAACCTTAACTTTTTCTTATACTCGTGTACTTACACCTACTTGAAGTAATCGTGTACAACTAAAGGAATTCTAGATTTTAAATGTGCTAAAGCTGTTTATAGTCAAGTACTTAATTATGAGTGTAATTATCGAATATTAACTAATACGTACAAAGGTTCGGGGCATCATTCGGCATAGTAATACTTATGTATAGAGCGAGGAATCGATTGATATTGGAGCGACAAAGTGCAAATGCAAATGTGACAATGTACGTATATAAAAACAAAACTTGAATTTAAATGTTTAATAAATGTGTGGAAATGATTAAGCTGTGTGCCGCTCTACAATTATTCTCTTTCGTCCAGGAACAGGGGATCCAGGCTAGCCTTGTTGGGCTGCGCCACATAGTCGTACTCCTGCTCGTGGTACAGGCTCTGTCCCATGCTCCGCGCCACATCGTCCGACTCATCGGTGTTGGCCTCGGCTATAAGAAGCTGTGGGTGTACATATTAATATTAAAACAAATATGTAGAGAAAATCACTTAGGATAATTCACCTCAATTTCTTTGGAAATAAACGCCTTGGTGGCTTCAGTTAACTTCTTCTGGGGATGGCCCAGTAGCGCATTTTCCAGAAATGTGTAGGCCTCACTAAAATACATATAAATTTGTTAAGTTCAAAGAACATCCAAAACTAGCTTTATTCTTACTTTAAGTCAATGCCATTTAGTTTTTCTGGCAGTGGCTTAATCTCATTCATAACTATTGAGTTCACAACGGCCGCCGCCTCAAATTCGCAGCGATTGGAGAGATCAGCGGTCCTCATCAGCTCCAGCCACTGGGTGATGTTGTTCAGACTGACGGAGTCGCAGTTGGCGACTCCTTCGCTTGCCCAGTCGTACATACTAGACACGTAGGCTGCAAGGGTGTTATTTATATTGCAAAAGTCCTTGATAGTCCTGGAAACTCACCAAACACCTCCCTCGAGTGGTCTTGGTCGCGGATTTTGGAGGCTGCCAGGAGGTTTTCCTGCGAGTAGCCCTTTTTGTACAGAAACCTCTCCAAGCGCCTCTTGAGGTCTCTCTTATGGATACCAGTATTCGGAGTGATTTTCGCTGCGGGTTCGTTTTCCATTTCAATAATTATTTGTTGTACTTTTCGCAAAATTTTAATTCAAAATAAAATCAGCTGTGGAAGTAGAGCTGCTAACTTCTTTTTTAACAGGGTGGACCTTGCGATGCGCCTTGCCGTTGGTATTACGTATTTAACGGCGGTATTTTTTAGTTGCTATGTAGGGGGGTATATTTTATGGCCCGCCCAACGGCCACACAGATCCGCACTTAGAATTTAGTCAACGCGAAAGAGAGACAACGAACGGCTGCGAACGAGAGAGAGAGCATTAGCACTGATCCTTTTGTTTCAAAAGAAATCTTATCCTTAAAATCCTTGTGCAATATTATCCCAGTGCAATACATACTTAATTTGCTTTTGAAAAAATAAGGACCCTGCCAGTGCTGCCCCCGCGCTAGTGCCTGTTGCCCCGCCAGCGCAAACGACAACGAAAACAAAGCCCGAGAGGAGACAAAGACGCGAACACCGAGTGCCAAAGCCAAAAGCCAGTCACGGAAAAACCTTGAGGTGACTCATTGCCAATATCACTGCCAATTGGAGATTGAACACTGCCGCTGTCCTTCGACTTACAAATAAGTGCAACTAAGCTATAACACACGCAAAACAACAACTTCGGAATGCAGCCACCCGAACGCGAGATTGGAATGCTGAAGAAGCACCGCGACCACATCCGCCAAAACCTCGATCGGCTGGTAAAGATGACTGACTACAGCCGCATAGCCACCGAGTGCGTCCGCCAGGGCATTCTGTCCACCCAGATGCTGCGCAACGCTGAGGATCTCAACGGCGAGCGCTTCAACATGGACGAGGAGGATGTCCGGTTGGAGCAGCATCGCAAGCTCTTTCTCAAGATCATTCAGCGCGGTCCCACCGCCTACAATCTGCTGATAATTGCCCTGCGAAAGGTGAACTGTGTGGAAGCCGCCGAGCTACTGGCTTCCGTCGACGATGCCGCCGCCAGGGTGCCCTTCATATCGATCACCGAGCGCAAGACCAACAGCAGGTCAGCGGACATTGTGGATACCAAAACGCCGGAGGCGGAAGGAGCCTGTTATAGCAAGGTGAGTTTTTTGATTCTGATAACTAAAGATATGGGTTATGACTACATTATGTTTATATATGCACATAACCCCCTTCCCATCAGTAGGTTACGAATAAACAAAAATGTTACCTATCCCACTCATTTCTCCAGTGGGCTAGGGTCATTAACCTACTTGGTATAGATGAATCACCGTCAAGGCCATGTTGATAAGCTAAATCCGAAATCAAAAACAAATACCTTTCCCACAAACTTCAAGTGCTTTACCCCGTTTTCTGTGGGGGCTAAAACCAGTTTGGGGACTCCCGTAAATACTCCTGTTCCCTGAATTTCACCACATGATGCCATCATATCGATATCTTAATGCACCCACTGCAAGTTTGTCCTAAAACTGACTAATTCATAATGCGTTTTAATAGAGAATTCTGCATTCATTCACGTTTTTGTAATGTTATCAGTTTTTTTTTTGCTCTACAAATTCTTATCTCGTTTCCGCTACCGTTGCAGAAGCCCCTTGGCGATCCCCTGGGACCACTTACCCCTTACACTGAGCCCGTCGAGGGAACACGGGAGGTGATAATGTCAACAATGATCCATACCGACAAGCTGTTGGAAATATATCCCATGGAGTCGCGTAACAACCGCGGAGTGTTGTTTATGGTCAACATCATCGACTTCCCCAATCCGGAACGGAGGCGGAACGGCGCCCATGTGGACAGCAACTCTCTGATACACCTGTTCCGCTTAATGGGCTTCATTGTCTTTGCTTACGATAACATGAATCAGCAGCAGTTCTTTGATGTGCTACGGCAGGTGACGTCCTCGCCGTACGCCAAGAACACTGAGTGCTTCGTGATGGTGCTGATGACGCACGGCAATCGCGTTAAGGAGATCGACAAGGTGGAGTTCCACGATGGATCCGTGGCGGATACGCACATAATTATGAGCCACTTTCAGGCGAACGTCAGCCCGTATCTGGTGGACAAGCCAAAGGTGCTAATATTTCCGTCTTGTCGCGGTGAGCAGGAGGATAAGGGTCAGCCGAATAATCACTTCGATACCATGGTGCCAGCATCCGTTGCAGTGCTGCCGCAGGAGCGGGAGGTCGAAACGGAGGGTTTTTCCCGTGCGAAAGTGGCTACGCTCTCGGACACGCTGGTGTGCCATGCCAATACGCCCGGGTATGTGACCCACAGGGATCCCGAAACCGGCAGCTGGTACATCCAGACGCTGTGCGACATGCTCGCCAAACACGCCCACGACACGCACCTCGAGGACATCCTGAAGAAGACGCACGCCTCGGTGGGCGCTATGCGCACTCTGAAGGGATCCATGCAGACGGGCGCCTTCGATAATCTCGGTTTCAACAAGAAGCTCTTTTTCAATCCCGGCTTCTACAAGGAGTAGCCGCACCAGCCACTGCCCATATTGAAAGCATTCCCCCGACTGACTATTTGCATTTCACAACCGTATTTATGTACGTATCGTCGTCGCATTTATGTATGTCCTTTAGATTATGTGTTTTGTGCCGCGTGCTATATATGTTTGTAATCTTTTATACTCTGAGACAATACTCTCCTAATTTTCCTTCATATCGAATGCATATTGTAGTACCCCAAAGTGTGGGGTAGGAAAATGATGTCTTTCTAAGTGATCATTGTCACAAGCAACCATTCCACTTTACAGAGTGGGATTTTTAAAATATTAAGTAAAATGTATTACAATTTTGTCTACTCTTAGAAACGATTTGTATACTTAAAGAATAAATCTCTGCATTTTTAGACAAAACCTTGGTGTTTTAATAAGCTGAAAAGAATTGTGTTCTATTTACACTCTTAAATATTAACTACTAAGACTAAAATAAGAGTAAGCCTAAAATCTATAGGCTATTCATCCAGTTCGTCTTCCTCGGCCAAGTGAGAAAGCTGGAGTTTCCCCGCGGCACGACTTTGATTTGACTTGGGCTTGGATTTCTTTTGTTTCTGCGCCTTTTGGCCTATAACATACTCGGGCATCACCAGTTTGGAGCCTCTTAACTGGGGCTTGTCCAGCTCCACATCGTTTACTTCCTCCGCCTGCAACTTCTTGAGATTGCGATTGAGTTTGCTGGTCTTCTTGAACTCAATCTTGCCGCCGGCATCCTGGGAATCCATGCCAGCTCCCTCAGCTTCCCGCTGGGAATCCATTTCCCGGAGAAAAGACAAAGCGGCTGCCGAGTTGCTTTGATCGGAGATATCGACGTCGGCCAGGGAGTACTTCTTCCACTTGTGGGGATTTATCTGTGGGTAAGTCCAAGGTACTTGAAAGGGGTTCTTGTATGGTTAGAAGACAATTCTCTCACCTGGTAATCCGGCGTGTTTCGAGGCTTTAAACACCGACCGATGGGCAGCTCGGGCTTCTTGAAAATGCTCTCTTTGCCGCGCATTCGTCGCAAACTGCCGTCCGTCGGTTCGAGGCCTGCCTCAATGCTGCGTCCGTGGCGGTAGTTCATCACCTGTCCGGATCCGGACGCATTTCCGGATTCACTTCCCCGGTCGAGAGCATTGATGGAGTACGGCCTGGCCTTGCTCTGGTCCAGGGCCGTGCCCCTCAGCTCTTTGCTGGCATCGTCTAGGCACGCGAATAGGGCATCGCGTTTGGCCGAAAACTCTTGCATTTTGCGTAAGTTTAATGCTAAAATCGCATTTGTTTAATAACTTATTGTTTTTAAAATTAGAATCCAGCGAGGCGCTGCCAACTTGTCAAAGGTAATCAGCTGTTTTTACATGCATACACAACAAATTATACAATTTGGTATTTTACGGATGGTATATTTTGATGTAGGTAAAATTTGGATTTATTAAAAAAATTTAGAATAAAAGCTCTAGCAATATTTATTTTATTGGAATTAACCATATATTTGACTACATATAAACAACAAATTTTAATAAAACATATAGTTTCAATATTTATTTAAGTATTTTTTGGATTTTAGTTTTGGTAACACTGGTGCCGGTGTATAAGTGTGCAAGAAGTGTGCTCGTTCGCGAAAAATAAATAAATTAATAAGCAAGGTGGTTATTAAATAAAAACTAACCCAAGTGCGGGACAATAAGTATCGTTAGCTTATTTCCAATAGTGTCTTATTAACCGCCTGACTTATATTACAGCGGCAAATGGCTGCTTAGTTGATTTTGCAACTCCATGTGGTTTTTGGTGGCAACAATAGTTGCGAGTGTGGGAACCTTTTAAAACAATATTTACCCTAAAAAGAAGTTAACTATGTACAAATGTTAATGAATACCCTTAGTTTAATGCCTATGCTTCTAGAAATTGTTGTTAATTTTATTGTAATCTCCCAATTAGGCATCAATAGTCAGACATGTGGGATTTTGAGTTCGGTAAAACGGTCACACCTGCATGACAGCTGTTTTTTATTGTGAAAGCACCAGAAACCACACAAAATTTTAAGAAACTTATTTTTGCTGTCAGAAAGAGGAGTTTTAAAAAATTTACCCGTAGTTTCTAATTTTCCACACACATCCCCTTCCTTATCTGAATGTTTAGAGCTGACAATTTCACAGTTTCCCCTTGAAATGTCCCTGCAAACGGGCTTGGTTTTCATTTTCACCATATTAGCCTCTGTTAGTTTCGTCGCAGCCATTATTTTGTTGGGTAAGCAGGCGCCCGCAGACGATTACGCATAGTGGGAGTCCAGTTTCCACACTCCGATCTCTTACTCACTCATAAATGCTATGCCCCATCCCGTTGCAGGCTGGTTTCTCATTTGGAAGGCTTTTCTGTCAAAGTTTCGTCTCGTGCGCGAGTTGTTGGGTCAGGAGGAGCCGGAGGAGCAGCAGCCACTTGCCTGGGATCACCACCAGAATCAACAGCATCCACAGCAGCCGGGCAGAGCGAGGAAAGCTCGCCGAGACTAGCCGAAATCAACCGTCAAGCCGATCCGCAGTAACAGCCACACCATGAACATCCGTTGCGCGAAACCCGAGGACCTGATGACCATGCAGCACTGCAACCTGCTGTGCCTGCCCGAGAACTACCAGATGAAGTACTACTTCTACCACGGCCTCACGTGGCCGCAGCTCAGCTACGTGGCCGAGGACGACAAGGGCAGCATCGTGGGCTACGTTCTGGCCAAGATGGAGGAGCCGGAGCCAAACGAGGAGAGCCGCCACGGCCACATCACCTCGCTGGCGGTGAAGCGCTCCTACCGCCGCCTCGGCCTAGCCCAGAAGCTGATGAACCAGGCCTCGCAGGCCATGGTCGAGTGCTTCAACGCGCAGTATGTGTCGCTCCATGTGCGTAAGAGCAACCGGGCTGCCCTCAACCTCTATGCCAACTCGCTCAAGTTCAAGATCATCGAGGTGGAGCCCAAGTACTATGCGGACGGCGAGGATGCCTATGCCATGCGGCGCGACCTCAGTGAATTTGCCGACGAGGACCAGGTCAAGTCGAAGCAGGCGGGCGACGAGGAGACGTCTGGCGGGGATACTAAGGTCTCGCACAGATCCAGCGGACACGGACACTCCCACAACCACAGCGGTCACGACGGCCATTGTTGCTGAACCATAAATGCTGAGGTGCGCATGTTTCGACGTTTTTTGCATTTTTGTGCATTAGGTTTTTGTAATTAATTAACAGATAAAGCGTAACTAAAATTAAAAAGAAGTAATGACGATGAGTGCGGGTTTTTGTTGAGATTGGAAAATATTAGTTGGCCTGGCGACAAATGTCAAATGTCAAATGTTATCTTGTAGCTGTCTTCCCAATATAATTTTCATTTGACAAACGAGTTTCATTCTGAAGGAGCAGCAAATATAATTAGCAAGAATTAACATACCTGCACGATGAACATCCGCTGCGCCAGGCCAGAGGACTTCCTGAGCATGCACCACTGCAACCTGCTGTGCCTGCCCGAGAACTACAAAATGAGGTACTATCTCTGCATAGGTACCACCTGGCCGCAGCTCAGTTACGTGGCCGAGAACGAGGAGGGCGGCATCGTGGGCTATGTCTTGGGCAAAATACTGGAGCCGGACCCGATCGACGGTCGGTGTGGCCACATCCTTTCGCTGGCGGTTAAGCGCTCCTACCGCCGGCTTGGTCTGGCCCAAAAACTAATGGACCAGGTCTCGCAGGCCATGGTGGAGTGCTTCAATGCGCAGCATGTGTCGCTTCATGTGCGCAAGAGCAACCGAGCTGCCCTGAGCCTTTACACCAATTCGCTTCAGTTCAAGATCCAGGTGATAAAGCCCGGGTTCTACAGGGATGGTGAAGATGGCTATAACATGCGGCGGGACCTTAAAGGATTTGCCAGCATGGAGCAGGGGGATGAGAAGGCGGGCGGAGATCAGGTCTCGCATATATTCAGTGGACAAGGACTCTGCCACAGCCACCAAGGACATGACGGTCATTGTTGCTGAATACTGCAATTAGATAAAAAAAAATGTAATAAAAAATATTTTAAATTAATTTGTATGTTCAAGTGCATGTGAAAAATTCTTTTATATATAACATATATCCTTTTTTGTTCTTTGTAAATTAATTACCTTATTGCAAAAGAGGTAAACAAGTTGATACTTCTACCTAAGATTGGGTAAACCCCATCTAAGGAGTAAATTGAAGCCAAATGTAGGTTAAAAAATTTCAGGCTTTTTGTTATGCGAAAAGTTTGTTGGCCCCAAAAGTTGGCCAAGCGGAAAGATGGCCCTTCTGCCGCCCCATGCGTATGTGTGTCTGTTTGTATGCGAAGTGTTGACTTTCGCGCCAACTTTTGGGTTCAATTTGTTTTGTAGGCGGCGCCTTGGTGGAAAGACCATTATGGCCATGGATAACTATTCCCATTTTCATACATTTCCAGTGCCATAAAGACACAAAGCTCGGAAAATTTCCTAGCTTTTCCAGTGAGCTGTTAGTACGCAGTCTCAGTGGAACATCTGCGGCAACAGCTGTTCGCTCGACACGTGGAGAAAGGTACATTTCCGGATGGCGCCAAAGAGAGAAAGCGCAAGAGAGAAAGTACTGCAAATCACAGCTGCCAAGTGTCTGGAAAGCTCAGATGCTGGCTTTTCCTTCAGTTTGTTCAGTTTGTGACGCGCTGGCTGAGCAAAAACGTCATGTTTACGGGTTTATCACTTCGGGTTGGCTACGTAAAACGTGCGGAAAATCTGAAAACTTAAGTTTCGAGCTATGACTGTGAAGAGTGTTGAAAACAAAGCGGAAAATCCTTCCATTTTGAAACAAAATGTGGTTATGTGTGTGCAAATGACAGGCTCAAGGGTAATAAAGAGTTATTGCTATTATTACAACGCCCTGCTAAATCAATAAACACCAAGGACCCAGTGGGAAGCGCCAAAAATTAAGTCACCGACAAACCTATAAACGTATTCAGTGTGGCAATAGCCAAAAAGAAAAGCCGGCCAGCAGCAGCGGGTTCAAAAAGCCGGAGTACAGAAGCCTCTGCTCTGCTCCTCTCGTGTTGTTATTGTCGAAACGGGGTCAAAAGTTCGTGTCTCACTCGCTAATTCAACCGCACTTGCAAAACACACCAAACACACACACACACACAACCGGCACACCACCCAGATAACGGCTCCTCTCAAGTGCAAGCAAAGACTGAGCGTCGCCCGTCTGGAAAACGCAAGAGAAATGCTGAAAAACGCAAGCAGAAAGCAAGAAAAGCAGACAAAAGCATTAGACACAAGTGCCAAGTAACTCAAAACTGCAGCCTAGGAGAGGCCTAAGAAAAACACACGAAAGACAACGCCAAAATACTAGACAAACTAGGCCAATTCGCGGGGCCGGCGGAAGGCAGTGTAGTCAGTGAAAACTCGGAAAAGTGCTCGGGAAACGTGGTAAAATAAAAATAAAACAATAGAGCGTCAGTTCCCTGGCCATTTGTCAATGACTCGGGCACTCGCGTGACTTCCGATTCCGGCGGAGAGCTGAGGAATAACTATAGCCGTAACAGACTCCGGGACAAGGACTACTTTGAACAATTGTATTTACGGTAAGTCAAAGAGGAGCGGAAGAGGTCCTTTAAGGCTTAATTTACTTTATATCCTTTCTAAGGATATACATTCGGGTGTATGTTAAATAATTATTTGGTCCTTTGGGTTTTATCTTAGTAATCTCTGATTTCTTGATTACAAAAATAATACTCTGTGTAGGAGGTAGGTAGGCAATGCTCAAATTAGGAACGTGAAAGGGTTTTTTTTAATATTTTAATATTAAAATTAAGGCTCCTTATCCAATTACAGGCGTCTAATTAGGAGGTATTACTATCATTGGAAATTTTAATAGCATTTCTTTATAAACAAAGGTTAGACTTAGCCTTAAAGTTGTGACTTAAGTCTAAATGCATTTGTGACATCAAGGAACATCATAGGTTATTTAAACTGACAGTATAATTTGCACAAATATTTCTTCAAAACGTATTTTCACTTAATATGGAAATATACAACTGTGCCAGTCATTAATTTATTTAAGCGTCGACCCCCTGAGCTTGCAATCCGGCACAGGTCCTTCCCTTCCTTTTCCAACTCAAAAAACTCACAAGTCGGAAAACTTCAAAAGGCAACTTCACTATGTACTATGTAGATGGTGTAATGACATTTTGTCAGCGGGATTATGCCGAATGTTGGCCTCCACACCACACAACCTCATCCCGTCCTCATGATGATCCCCAACATAACCATCGCCGTCATCATTGTCTCTGTCACTGTCAACGCGTCTTGCATCTGTCAGGAGCAGAAGAAGCATCTGCCCCCCCCATCCTAAGGCATACCAGCCCTACCAAATTCTTCTCCTGGGATGAGGGTGGAGGCGACTCGCATCATTTTTAAGCAAACATTTGCTGTAGCCCCGGTCCTTTCTTCTCTTTTGGCAGCAGTAGTGGCTGCTGAGCTGTTGGTCCGTGTTGTTCTTGCCGCCTGCCGCCGCTCTCGTCAAGTGTTTACTACTTTTTGTGTGTGTTCTTGTTGCTGGCGCTACGTGTTGGCTCAGAAGATGTCAACAACTTTTGCTGGCTGTCGCTGGAAGCTCCACATCTGCGCTTGTTTTTTTCGCCACGCTGATGAAATTTGCAATTTGATTAATTCCTTGCTTTCTCGTATTTCCTTAATTTTTTGGTACATAGCACGGTGCATGTGTGCACAGGGGAAAGAGTCGACTCAGTAAGAGTTATTTCTAAAAGAAAGTTGGTTTGGTCATGGTCGAATGTTACTATACAAAATTTATAGTCACTGTGATGAAGGAAATGTCGAAATGGGACTCTTAAAGGAGATTATGTTTAGATTACCTCATGAAAATTACTTAAAAAAATTAAATAAAAAATTGTGAGGGTTGTCTATATCTATAAATAAATAAATTTTTGATTTTTTAAATCTAAAATAAGTTATCAATTATATATTAAGACACATTTTAATGTATAATTTTGTACATTGGCTCAATTTATAAAAAAATATATATTTATAATCACTTTTATTTATAGGAAATTCTAACTGCTAGAGAGAAGTATTTATTTATTTATTCTTTATAATGGTTTTACACAACCATATATTTTTTGTGTGCTTATATTACATTTGTACTGCCAAAAAACTATTGTGGGGATTAAAAATGGCTTACCTTATTCCCGGTTATATGATAAAGCATTTATGCTTTTTTCACCGATATTTTGATAGCAAAAATGCTAAAGAGCCATCTAGTTCGGTTTGCATATCAGAATCTTATGAAATATTAAAGTCAGCATTGAAAAACCTAAAAGAAAAAATATTTCTTAAAAATGTGATAAAAGCTTTTGTAATACTAAAAAAATATACATTTATTTTTACAAAATGAAGACAATACCTTGTAAAAAATTCAGCTCAGCCAATAATAATTAACATAAAAAATAAACAATAAAGGTCTGTCTGAATTCTTACTTACAATATCGTATATATTTTATGTAAATAAATTATAGCTTTCTTTTTACTTTTTACTCGAAATTAAACTCCTAAATCCTCAACTAAATCCCCGATTTTGGGTGGCTACTTTTCCTTCAGTGTGCGTATGTGTGTGCTTTGTTGCATAAGCGACAGGCGCAGCTGTCAAAATGCTTAGCAATGGCCACGTGGCTTCCGTTGGCGTTTCCGCCGCCGTTTCCGTTTCCGCTCGCACTCGCTCTCTCCACCGCTCTCGCTCTCGCTCAAAGGTGATTGATGGCCACACTCGCACTACTAATTAAAGTTATTTAACGAGTGCTCCTGGCCGTGGCCATTTTTCATTCCCGACTCGCGCTCACTTCGGTTTTGTGCGGCTGTGTGGCTCCGGCTCTCCAAGTGTTTATGGCTTCAATTCAATTAAACAACTGGGTCAGTTGTGGTCGCATTGGCACAAGGGCTTCCGGAACCGCATCCTCATCCTCAGCGGCGTCTGCTGACTTTAGACTGCGAGCGGGAATCAAGTTTCAGCGGCGTAATTAATTTTCTGCATAGGCCATCAGAGGACAAAGACGCATCATAAGGAGGGAAAGTGGGAGGAAAACATGAAATAGAGCTCCCTGCTGTGCAGTGGGGTAAATTGCATTTATAATTCATTTTCTCGAAATTAAATATTTCTTAAATGAGCTGGAGAAGCAAAAAAGACTGGAAGAGGAGCTGGCGCAATCACGGAATGGCAATGGCTTTCGATGAAGGGAAAAACGGGCATTTCCATTGTGAAGATTGTATTTATTAAATCCCTTTTTGAATGGAAGCATTGAGAGTTTCGTACTGGTTCGAACCGTCCCGCTGTCCTTTTGATTCACATCTGAGCGGGACTTATAATGCTTTACGCCCGCTGAGCGAAATATGAACAGCTCCCGCAGCTGTCAATAGCTCTCTCGCCGGCTATTGTAAAGGGAGAAACCAGCAATTCACATTCATTACTCATTTCAGCACTATTTATGAAGTTCTTAAATCAATTCCGCAATCCCAGCTCCGAGCTGCACGTGTGGTGCGCCCAAGGAGCGATTTCCACAATCGAAAAGTTTTTGCATACTGCGCAAACATTTTCGCAGAAGTTTATTTACAGGAACAAGCAAGGACGCTGTTCCTTCATAACATGCAAAGTTATTAACGAGTTGGAATACGTAAGCTGTGTGTGGACTCTGAAAACTGGTGGGAAAGATATGAGCTGGGAAATCAGGGTTTTTCCACTCAGGTTCATTAAAAGTTGACCCTGATTTATTAAGGACGAAAGAGGTCGCTACTTTGCTTGATTAAGGGGGGATATACATGTAAACCAAAATTTGTTGGGCAAATTTTTTTTTTGGTTTAAAAAATAGTTTATTATTTAAAGAATATAGTGTGTAAGTTTCATTATCGAATTCCAACTCTAAGTGCCTCAAATCAAGTATGCACGCAAGGTTCACAAGTGTTAACGTGGGCGCATCAAAAACTTTAAACGTCTTTTTCTCAGCTTCTAATTTTTGCATTTCTACCTATGCTCTGGACACGATTCACAAAAAACTATGTAACATATCGGAGTGAATCAAAAATTGTTATAATCAGCATGAAATTATCTTCTATTTGAACCTACATGGTTGTTATAAAACTGAGTATTACTATTTTTTAAGAGGGTGGGAAGTGAAAACTGATCACCTGAAAATGGCATTTTTTCCTTGAAATCAAAATTTATTTTTTTTGTCTTGATTTCTTTTTGGTTTTTTAGGTTCAAATAGAAGATAAAGGTGTAATGAATACAAAAAAATTTAGTTTACGGATTTCGGACTGGAATTACGAGCTCTATCGTGTCCATAGCACGGCAAATCAAAGCTCGAGGCGCTACGGCATATGTTCCATAAGTCCGCCATTTTGTAAAATATTGTTTATAACTAATTTTTTTTATCATCTCTGATTCTACTTTTAACTATATCCAAAGTTTCACGACGATTGCTTGACTATTTCTTATAAAAAAAAATTCACGAAAAATGGCCAAATTTTGACCGCTTACATGTATATCCCCCCTTAATAAGAAGGAAAGAAAGCTGTTCTTCAAATATAAGTTTAAAACTAATATAGAGAGTTTTAACTCATTTTGTAATAAGAATATTTATCCTAGAATCCTTAAATAAAACTCTTTATAGTCTCTAATTTATATTATATTACTTTTCTCAAACTTTAAACTTAAGTATTGCCTTCTGCTAATGCTTCTTTCCCTTAAACTTCATCAGCCCCAAAAGAGTTCCCTTTTCGGAGACACCGTATATGCCCCATTAATTTTTCCAATCACTGTCCACTCGTCTTCAATTTATAAGCTTCCTTATCTGTGCCATAGGAGCCGCAACTATACCCAATCGCTGTCCTTTCTTTGTTTATTCGATGGCATTTATTTATTTTCCGGTTGCGCCATGTTGTTTTCCCATAGCTCCTCCTTCCGGCCGATCGGCGATGTCGGTGCCCATTAAATATGATTTTTTATTGCTGCTCCATCAAGCGAAAAAGAATCGTGCCGAAAAAGCGAGGCAACACATAATTTTGCAGCAATGAATTAGAAGTTTTTTAAGTTTAATATTTATCTGCCATCGATTTAAATGTCAGGCAAAATATGTCCTGCGGGAGTCAAGTGCGAAACTTTCTTTGGGGCAAGGCAAGGCAAGGCAAGGCAAAAGTTTGTGCCGGCCAAAGTTGATCAATGAAATTAAAAAGATTTATGATTTTTGGCCGGCCAGCCGAAAGTTCGTTGCTGTTGAATGAATCCCCACACGAGACCCGAAAATCCCAAGTGCGAATCTGAATCTTTGCGAAACAATCAGCAGCGACAAGGACGATGTCCTGCTGGGACATCTTTCGAAAGTTTTGGGACCAAGTCCGGGGATATTATTTTGAATTGCACTCATTTCGGTTAATGGTCGGAGGAGACCCAGGTTGGGCAATAAAAAGGGCGACCGAAAATGGAACTTATAATAATCATCATCGACCGAGAAACACAAAGCGCATTACATTACATTACTTTCTATTACGATCGAAGGGACAAGCCCTCGGACAATGCCGAAAGTGTAAAGAAAGTCTTAAAAAATCGTAACAGAAATAGAAAAGGAGAAATTATGTTAATTTAAAGTGAAGTCTCAATAACGGGGCCGAACTCAAGTGTCCGAAAGTGTTTAAATCTGACAAAGGTCGCCCTCGAGTGCGGGGTTCAACAAAGGACAACGGCCGGTCTTAACCCCTTGGCGCCCATCCCTCCCTCCCGAATATTCTAGTGGTCTGGGCCAACTTCCTGCTGTTCCCATGACTTACTGCCTGTTTGCTCTGAGACTCTAACGGGTTCCCAAACCCAACTTGGCCAACAAAGGCCCATTGTGCTCGAGTCCTAGCCGGGCCTCGGCCCACAATTAAGGCTCGGTCACGCTAATTTCTGATTCTGATGCCAATGATGCTATGTCAATGTGCCAATGCAGCCACGCCCATAAATATATGGCCGTCCAGCCGCACAAAGATTTTTGTTTGCTCTGGTCTTTGAGCCTTTAAATTAAATTTAAGCAGGCCAAGGAAGGAAAAAGGTGTTGCCCCCGGGGCAGGAAAAGGGCGGTCTGCCAGATGTTTCTTTAATACACTCTCACACCGAATTCAGACGCACACCTCCCACCCCATTCGCACACCCACCGATAGCTAAAAGTGACAAAAAAGTAAAGGAAAGAATAACGGAGTGCGGAGTGGGTCTGAGGTGAAAAAAATAAACACGCAACTCTCTCGGTGCTGCTGAGTTGAGCACAAAACAAGCAAGGCTTCGGTTATCGCTGCTGTCACAGTTAACGCCAGATACACTGGGAGAAAGTCGGTGAAAAATTAAAGAAGAAAATCTTAAAGTATTTTTTAATCGTTTCCAGGAAGTCTAATGTATCTAGAAATTTAGAAACTACCTGAAATATATTATATTTTTATTATTACTTGAAGGAAAATGAGTTGAATAGACTCTTAAAAATTTTAAGTAGTAAAAAGACCGAAGAAAAAAATCATAAAATGTTTATTATCGTTCCAGGAAGTCTAATAAATTTATGAATATATTATTATTATATTATTTTTTGATTATTTCTTCAAAGAAAACGAGTTGAAAAGATTCTTTAAAATATTAAATTGAAAACAGATGGCTTTTTAGTTGTAAGTTTATATTTTAAATACCAATTATTTGCTTAAAAGTCTTCTTAAGTTGAAAAACCATTTTATAGAAATGTAAATTGACAATTTCCAACAAGTTTATATCCTTTCACAATTGAATTTTCTACGAGTGCTAACATCTCTCTAAGCAATCGCTGCGTGAAAACTTAATTTAAGCGATTTTCCCCGACTAAGAACTGATAAGATGTGTCTGATTCAATAAATTGATCAACTCATGCAGGCGCACTAAGTCGCCAAAGTGACGTTATCGGTACAGCCAGTCGTCCGCTGGGTGTGGATTTTCTCGCTGTGCATTATCTAGGCCCACCTATGCGACATGGCCGTGGCCATTACATGACCCGCATCGCATCCCATCGAGCGAGCGGCGGGTGTCGTTTGCCTTTTGGCAGCAAAAAACACGCCTTGGCAAAATGTAAACAACGTAAATGGAAATGGCGTTGAGCAGGAAAAAAAAAGGAGAGAGTGTCACATTGAAGCCTTTTTGCTTCTCTTTTATTCAGCTTTTCTTCCTTTTGGCCTGGCTTCTGCCCTGCCCTCTTCCACCACTCTGCCAACTAGCAACTTCCTACTCTGCTATTCCTTATTCGATTGCTCTCGAGCTGATGCCTGCTGTCAAAGGCAGTTGGCGGCGACGTTTGCCAGTCAAATCAAATGCTCAATTTGCGCGAATATTGCTTATACGCCGTGTTGCCATTCGGCAAAGGGAATGCGGAAAAGAGTGGAAAATCGGGAAAAGCTGCAAACCAAATACTCCCAGCACTCTCGAACTTAAATTAGTCGGTAACTTTGCAACCAAAAGTACGAGTAATTAGGAAATTCAGTGTGAAACTGATTACTTTGCCGGGAGGTATTTGTGGTTTCTTTTAGGATTTCAAATGTGTACTCGTTAAAGGGATTTTTTTGAAACTAAATTAATTAAGAGTGTTAGGCCAAAAGTAATTGCTAAAATCTGCGTGAAACTGATGACTTTGGAAGCTAGAAATACCCGGCAACTCGATTTATTGACACTCACCTGTCCGGTGTGGCGAAAAACTATTTTAGTGGCCTACCGCTTGGCAGCAAAACCCCCAACCAGCCCTGACAGCAGTTAATTAAAATTTAGTTTTCGCTTCGGTTTTATCCAGCCAAATGTTTGTTCGACAAACTTCGAATATGAATTGTGCGAGTTTCGTGTGAGGGGAAACCCGTTTGAGCTGCGTTCGATGTCAATAGTGTTTATCGGGCCATTGACTGCAATTTGATTATGACCAAACATTTGCCAAAATGCATTACCTCGTGGAATTTCCAACAGCCACGAATGCATTAGCCGGGTCAGTGCGGGTGCAGTGGGGTGCGGTCTGAGTAGCAAAAATATTTACATTAATTAAAAACAAGAAGGGAAGCTAACTTCGGCACACCGAAGTTTGTATACCCTTGCAGATTGGTTTTGATGTTTATATTATAAATTTAAATGCTGAAAACACTCACAAAACAGAGTTTCATTACATTTTACTTTTACTTATTATGTTTACAGTTTGACAGTTAAGGTTTTACATTCCCAGCTTTACATTTTCTCCACATTTACAGATCGTTTATATGACAGCTATATGATATAGTTGTCCGATTTTCATAAAAATTTTACCAAAATTCTGAAATAATAAAAGAAGCTTATATCTAAAAGTAGATAAGAATATGTTGAAAAACAACAAAGTTATAATTTTTTTCCTATTCTTTTTCCGATCGTTCCTATGGCAGCTATAAGATATAGTCGTCCGATTTTCATAAAATTTTTACCAAAATTCTGTAATAATATAAAATGGCTATATCTCAAAAATGATGCAAAAATATTGAAAAACAGCCAAGTTATAATTTTTTTTCTAAAAATTTATCGAACATTTGTATGACAGCTATATGATATAGTCGTCCGATCCGGCCCGTTCCGACATATATAGCAGTGAGAGTATATAGAAGACTATATGCAAAGTTTCATTCAGATAGCTTTAAAACTGAGGGACTAGTTTGCGTAGAAACAGACAGACGGACAGACGGACAGACGGACAGATGGACAGACGGACAGACGGACATGGCTAGATCGACTCGGCTGTTGATGCTGATCAAGAATATATATACTTTATAGGGTCGGAAACGTCTCCTTCACTGCGTTGCAAACTTCTGACTGAAATTATAATACCCTGCAAGGGTATAAAAAGCTGCCCACATGAGGAAAAGTCAAATGTCAAAACGACCGCAAATTAATTAATAAATATATATTTCAGTATGTGCTGTGTAAGGGCATTAATACCCTGTAAACCTGAAAGCAGCCAGCGGAGAAGTCTAATTAGTCTCAGTTAAGCTTTCAATTAAAAAGGAGGAATTCTATTTATTTGAGGGATTTTATTTTTTTATGGGAACAGTAGCTGAAAAGACTTCGGTTTTCTTTTGTTTGCTACGATTTAATATGTTTAAAATTAATGTAAAATTTTAATTTGAATGTCTATTTAGTTGCTAGAATAATTAAAGACTGGAAATGGGCTTTAATATGTAACACCTATGTCACCATTAAATTATTTAACATATTAAACTGTAGAAGGACACATATTTGAACTTAAATACCATATTCCAGGCTGTTTATATTTTATGCTGCCTTGCAGGCATTGCAAATTCAGTTGAGGCTTAAATTGTAAATTGCCAAATTTAAATTTCCAGCTTGGACAATTAACGATGATGACGATAATAATGATATAAACGAAGTCTTACTTACACATGACCGATAATCCAATTTAATTTGCCTCAATTATCCCTCAGTAAAATGAGGCATTCAATTATTTAAGCAGCCAGGATATTTGAAATACTGAGATATTATAGATAATAAGATGCTAGTTTAAGAAATACGCAGGGGGTGGGTATCAAAAGGTCGAGCTCTATGATAGGGAAATATAATTCCGACTTGTTTTATTTTATTCCTTTTCGCCTTTTGTGTCTGCTTTATGCTAATGCCATGCTGAATGTTGGCTGCGGACGCTGCCATAAAATGTGCTAATACACAGCAGAGGGGGCGGAGAGGGGCGTGGGGCCTGGGCAGGAGGCAGGGCTTGGGGTCGCTTTGGGGCCGAAGCAGCGGGCAACAAGCGAGTGTTTGTAACTTTGCATTTAAAAAAGCATTATGTTAAAATCAGCCTACGGCCACAGCCAGCATCCCAAATGGCAGGGAGAGTCAGCGAGGAAAAGCGGGAAAGATCGAGGAAATGCGGGGGGAAAGCGCGGGACGAAAAGCGGGGCGCGGAGGAAGGAGAGATGATGTGCAATTAGATTTCCGCTAAAGCGGATTTCGCGATATCGCGTGACTTGGGCCACCCAACAATTCACAGGCAGATACACCAAGAGAAAAGCTTTTACGTTTGCTTTATATAAAGAAAATATATAAAATATACAAGTCTAATATAAAAATAAATAATTTATTAATCATTAAGAGCTTTAAGGTATTCTGTAATGGTTTATGCCTCTTTTTTTAATAATCTACCAATAACTAACAACTACTTAGTTTTTTTCAAGAAAAACTTTACAATTCTATTTGAATAAAATCTTATAAATATTCGATTGCTTCCAAAAGCTTATAATATATTTTTTTAAGTGTACAGATACAGTACCAGCAGCAGCAGCAGTGGCAGTAGCGTTGCTTTTGGATTATATTTAAAAATCAGAGCGCAAAATTGTACAAAATGACAACAGCAGCTGGAAGAGGGGCGTCTGTGGTGCTTAGGAGGGGTGTCACAGGGATGTAATCGGGGTGGCGCCAGGGGGAGGAGCGGCTGAAAAGCGGCAGGCAAGCGTAAAATGAAAACAAGTTGCTGGGCGCGCATGTAGGACGACGGCTGAAACCAGAATGGCAACAACAATTACAGCAACGACGACAATAGGAAATGACGACATGAATAACAAGAGCAGCGGCCCCGGAGCGGTGAGGAGTGACGGTTAAAAGGGGCAGGGGTAGGCCTACCCTACCCCCTACAGGACGCGGAGTTTCATTGGTGGGGCGGGGGGGACTAAAGAATGGGAAATGGCCAACAACTAGACACAGCAGGAGGCCCACAGGCGGCATCGCATCCATCGAATGATAACAGGCGCAAATATCAGGGATATTAAAAAAGTCAAGCTGGGTGCAAATGCTTCACCCAAGGCAGGGCGACAAGTTAGATGCACAGAGAAAAATTAGAGTTAGAGTTTGGAATTACTAACTATAAAGTTTAAATAAAATAGGCACCTGTTTTGAAGGGTTTATTATGTTTAAAGAAACTACTTTAAAAATACTTGAAATTAATCTGAAAATCAATATTTTCTGCATAAGTCTAGCAATATTTTTTAAATAAATTCTGTAAATATTTGTTCAAGTACCACCGCTGTCAGTGGAGCGGGGTGTGAATGATGGCGGCTATAGTCGAAACAGAAACAAACACCAAGGCTCCTTTTGTCTTAGCCAAGTGGATGAGCGTGCCCTCCTTATTATGCCTTGTTGATGCGCGATAACATCGAGGCGAAGGGGGATCAGAATCAGGATGAGGAGGGTAGTGCCGCCCTGTAAGCAACACTTTGCGTGACAATGCAAAACAAAGCGAAACATAGGAGCCCTGTCGAAGATACTGCCACCCAGAGCCTGGGACCGCACACCCCTCGCACAATGAGCGTAAATTAATGCGGATTCGAGATGAGACTGATGCTGAAATTCAGCCGGCGACAAGGAGGGCCCCTTCAGATACACTGACATGGACATAATGGCGCTCGAGGCTCGTCCTCATCCTCTCCAGAGATTTTTAATGGGCGGGGCCATTGGGTCAAGCAGCAATTTGAATGGACCGGGGCATAAAGTTTGCCTAATCTGTCTTTCAGATGGATCAAAGATGGACTGCGGGTAATGTGGCGGTGTGGGATATCTCACAGAATGTATCCGTTTGAGTGCCAACTAGTTTGGGGATTTAACTGGGCTGATTTGAATTTTGAGATTCCATTAGGTCGGCTTACAACGAATTCTGGGAAATGCTAGGGAAATGTATAATTCAAAGGACTTGATGCCTGGACTAGAAAATTTAATAGTGTTTCGGGCTTTAATAGGATTAAATTTAAATTTTTAAACAGTTTTTTTAGTCATTTGTTGGGTAAGTTAATAGATTTTTGATTTTAAAAGTTAGTTTGGAGAATAATTTAAGGGAAGTAACTTAAACTATGCTCCCTAGTTAGAGTGAAATGACTTAAACAATGTAGAAAATATTTTTTAAACATTTTATAAAGTTTATTCAATCGATATTTGGCCCAAGGGAGATTAACCAAATGCTCAATTTTTGTATTTGTTTGTCAACAGTTATAGACTACCAATATTTATAAATTTATTTATGTATTTTCTACGCCCTTAGGCCAGTGAGATTTATGGTGATTAAATTCATACAATGAAAAGAAACTGAAATTCAAGACTCGACTGCTAATGAAATATTTGTGGATGGGCATATCCTGTGGCGATCAAGGGCCTCATATAGGATTCATCGCGCTGAATCGTTTAAGCGCCCGCAATTAACCCTCGAGTTGCACACGGCGTATGGGTGATGTGCGATGTGCCATGTGTGCTTCTGCTGCTGCGCGTCAATTGCAGCGCGAAAATTCACTTAGGCAACCGGGTTAAAACGCGACGGTAAATGGCAACTGGAAACTGGTAAAATGGTGAATGGCGAAAACCATCTGCGGATGGCAGTTGCCAATTTTGTGGCGGTCGAGCGGTTCAAATGTCAAATGCGATGCATTGCGGGTGCCTTAATTTATGCAACACCAGGTCAGCAGCAGCAACACAGCAGCGTGTGTGTGGGTGTGCGACTGTGTGGGTGTGTCGGTGTGTGTAAAGGACGAACTGTGTAAATAACGCATTCCGCGGCTGTCGCCAGTGAGCAATATTTTCGTATGCCATTGCCGAAAGTTTGTAACTGAATTTTATTAGCACAAATTTCATTTGCATTTTATTTGCGTTTTCGTTGCGAAAACTAGGTTTTTTTTTAGCTTTTTTTTTGCTGTTCTCTTTAAATTGCTGTGAAAATAACAAACTAAGTCAAAACTAAAGACAAACAACAGCAATTGGCCAAATAAAATACAACAGCACAAGGCTTAATGCAATTTTATGCGTTGGTTTCTCTTTTTATCGTCTACTTGTTTACCAATTTTTTCTATAACTTTTATAATGCAGTTTGTGCGGCTCTGATTTAATCATGCTCTAACCCAGAGGGTCTCACTCTATATATACATATATCCTTATATATAGAGTGTATATATGTATATATTGCTGTCACTCCAGTGCGAGCGCGCAAGCTTCGAAACTTTGACAGACCGAAACGTCAAAGTTCCGCCGGCCAAAAGGTCCTGGGACGAGGTCCGCCCGGGGTCCTCTGTCCGCAGCAAATTGGCCATGTTCAACACTGTTGCCACGCGAAGGGCGAGGGGACAGCGTGAAAATACAAATTCGTTTCTGGTTTGCTCTTTTATAATGCCATAAAGTAGAGCAAATGTTTTGACCGAAATTAAACAGTTCTTGTTTTTAACACACAAACGCAGGGAGAGGCGGGCGGTATAATTGAACTTATAATTGGGCAAAGTTTAAATATTGTGCGGCATTTGAAAGTTGCGGGCGGGCTGCAGCTAAGCGAAGGCATAAAAACTTGGTCACTGAAATGCGGCTTAAAGGAAATGAAATAATATTTTACTGAAGTGTTTGGATTGTGTTCGGGGACAGCAGTTGGTTAACTTAGTTCTGGCAAACTTTGCGCCATTTTGACACTGTAAAAGTTCTTGGAAAAAAAGCGACTTTTTTTTTTTTTCGTAAAGTTTATATAGCCGTTTTGACACTTTCATTAAGTTTTTTGATACAGAAATTATGTAAGGCTACTGCTTAGGTGCCCATAATTAATCAAATTAAAATCAAATACCGCCTTGGCACCCACCAAGGGTAATCAAAGCTCCGGCGACATATAATTTATAAGGGTTTTATGACTGAATCTGGCTGATCCGACCCCGACTTCCGACCTTTGACCATATCCTGTCGCGTGCTTAAGCTGGATATTTACGAGGACCCTTCGACCCCCGTCTAAAGTCGTGTAGGGCTCGTAGAATTTTATGCCGGAGTCATTAATTCGGGCGCTTAAATTAGCAGCTGGTGTGAATTATATGTCGAAAAGTTTGCTCGATAAAATGCCAAGCGATCCGAGGGGGTCTCCCTGCTTATAAATACCCGCACACCCGATATATAATATATATGCATGCAAATGGAGAGAGAGAGGTGAGCAACCCAGACCCTCGTGCATGCATATAAATGCGAGCTGTTGTCGCTTACCTTTTTTATTGACGTAATTTTATGCCATTTTCGGATTTTCACAGAGAAAACTAGCTATGGAGGGAGGGGGTCTTCTCTTCTTTCGGGGCTTATCAAAATTCTATGAAAATTCGAATTGACATTTAACAACTGCTTTTGTGAGCATTTACATTTAATTTGTAAACGATTTTTGCTGTTCTCGGCTCTGCCTCTGACTTTTTATGCCACTCAACTCACTCAAGATTGCGGCTTCATTTTACGAATTCCGCTTTTTTATTATTATTTCCCCTTGTATATCGGGGGACTCTGGCACGCTGTCGCTTAGCCAGCGTAAAGTCATTAAAACTTTTTGACTATTTTAAGCACAACGCTGAAAAATAAATAAAACTGTCATTGCATGTTGTTTGAGTTTGAGTTTGTGCCGAGGATCATTCAAGGGGGCCCCCTTGAGTGTGGGCTTCACTCGATAAGCCACTGCACAGTGGCTTTAATTGCGCGGACAGTCGCGGTTGTTGGCCCTTTATTTAGGGGACTTGAAGAGGGTTTTGTGAAACATAAAGCGAAACTTTCAGATTTGAGTTCCTATTTCTTAATTGGGTCAAGCGAGGAGCTCTCGGGGGTGGGATACTGACACATAATGAGTTATTTTTTGCCCAATAAATTTCTATGCATTTTACAAGCGGAAAACTTTTGGTGTCGGGCAGAGAGGTAAATGAATTAGGTAATCAAAAGACGTAGAATCCCCGGGCAGATCAAAGGTTTTAAATTTATGGCCGCAAGACGTGGTCAGGGAACGATGGAAAAAACAGGGCGAACGAACCTCAACCCGACTAATTACGCGCTAATTAATAATTCAAATTATGTTCTGTCCCAGGGAACCCAAGAAACAACAAAGGCGGACAGTAAGACGAATGTCAATGTCTTGCGGTTATGAGGTTAGACTAATTGATACTCCTTAAAGGGGTTATTTAAGCTTGAAAATAAGCAAACTTAATACTTAATACTACTGATTATCTGAGAGAACTTTGTAAGACTGATATATTATATTATTTTAACATACTTACCTTAACTTTTAATTAAATTCCTGTAATTTATGACTTCAACTTGCAAGGCAACCTAGAAATCCTAACAAGCATCTGACAACTTGTTATACTGTCGTCCTCTGTTTATCTTGATTAGGAGTGTCGGGGCATAAAAATATAAAAAGGGTCACATATTTTTCCATTTTCATATTTCGGGGCTAAATGAAAATGAATTAGAGAGGGAAGTTTGATTCGCGCCCCTCGCTGCTCCCCTCCTTTCCTCCGGCAAGGTTAAGTTTTCCAAAAATTGCACAATTTATCATCGCAAAAAGTAAAGTTTGTTCTGCTTGGCTCTTTGCTAATGAATGAATGCAAAATGTTAATGCTACTGCCAAAGTGAAACTTTTCGCGCTCCGTTATTAATTGAAGTTACAAAGATACCAGATACCAGATACACTCTGGACGGACTGTAAGAAGGAGTTGAGAGCGTCTCGGCTTCATCAATCAGTTTCAGCGTTCATTAGCCCGAAGGATTTAATATGCGCGCTGAGTGCACGTTTTATGATTTATACCAAGGAGTCGCAGCCAACACTGCGTATGAGTAATATTAATTATTTAAGCGCTCGTTATGCTGCTCCATGCTCCTGCTCCTCCGGCTCCTCTGGTATCTCTGGCTCCTCTGCTCACTTGGGCAGTGGGTCAGTGGTCCGACTGTCTGTTTGTGGCACCCCAGTGCATTTGTCTGCCCATTTGCCGCTGGCCATTGGCCATTGGCCTGCTTTTTGCACCATCCGGGTCTCCATAAAAAACCATACATGTTTCTGGTACCCGAAAAAAAATTGTTTACATTTTTCTTTGAGCTCTGAGCCCTGAAACCCCTCTGTAAATATACTATATATAGTTATGATATTTTTTTATATGCCCACAAATGTTATGCCCCCGAACTGGCGGAGAGTTCATTTCGGGCCACACGAAAAACAAATTAAAGTCGACTTGCCATTGCTTACCTCTGCTGCTATCTCTTCTTCGCTCATCCTCCATCCTTTTATTTTTATTTTCCTGCCTCGGTTATTGTTGTGCAGTTACAAATGCTCACCGGGGAGCCATTGGGAGCATAAAGAGCACTAAGCTGCTGTTGGCCATGAATTATGTTTTAATTGGGCGCGTATTTGGGAAATAAGGGCCAGTTAAGACCCCGGGGTGATAATGAAAAGTGCTTTGCCCCTAATGCCTTTCAAGCTGTTTTAAATAATATTTATGCCACTAGTTGTTATTATGGCGTGGAGAATATTTAAAAGCTTTAATATTCATATCGGACTGATGTCGCATCAGTTCCTAGAAGGCAACCCATTACATTTTTCCTAGAACTCTGGCCACCTTGCGAGCTGGAAATACAATTTGGCTTAGTCTTGGTCCTTTTCCCTTTACTTCTTGGCTACTGATAAATTTTACGCCAAGTCTTGAAGGAGCTAAGGCTTCGAGAAGAATTAAAATTGGAATTCCTTTGTGTTCGACATCGAAGCAGACTTTCCTTTGGCCTTTTGTACAGGTAATGGTAATGGGGGCGTGGCACGTGCACAATTGATGGAGGCTGAAGTCATTCACCTAATGAATGCGCCAAGGTGAGGCGAAGAACCCAAATGAAGCGAACAGAAAGAGCAATGACAGCAACAGGCGCAAAATCTGAATAAATAATGTAAAAAATCAGCAAACTGATTTGCAAGAGGGCCCTGAGTAAATGCGTACAAAAAATAAGAGAAAAAAAAACCGAAGCGAAATATTGAAATGTTAATGAAGTTTACTTTCCGCTGATTTGTTCTGGCTCCAGCCTCCAGAGTTTTTCTTCACTCTTTAGAGAGCTTTCCACAGAGTTTTCCGAGTTCTCGCTTCCTGTTGATTCTGCGGCCGCCGCAATCAACAAATGATTGGAGAAGGCCTCCCGGGAGGAGCAATGGCGAGATGGAGAGATGCTTCAATCAAATCAAATATTGATTTTAGCCAGACAGTGTGCTACATATTGGGAAAAATTTTAATTACATTCTCTGGCTAAAATGTGGCAAGCATCTTGGTCTCATTACTTCCTGTCTTTGATGGGTTTGAATGTCTGGGATTTAGATTAAATTTTTAACAATATAAATTAATTATAATTAGAAATAATATCATTACTAGAAATAATATTTAAATGTATTTGGGAATTAAATTAGTATGCTTACAGTTCTCCGTTTAATACATAACAATTTTAAATACCAATATTAAAAACTTAAATTCGAAAAGCTTCCACAAATGAAGATTAATCGCAGTGAAACTCGTGTTGATAATCCAATATTGGCCTTATCCATTGAGCGTGCCAAGTGCAAAGCTAGCAATTTATTGTGCAAAATTTTAATTACATTCCTCGACCGAATGTGGCAACATCTTGCTCTCATTAACTCCGGACCGGAGACGGCGGCCTTTGATGATCTCTGCTGCGTGGATGTGTTTGTGCTCCGCACACGTGTTGCTTTGATATTTGATTTGATGGGCGAAACTTTGGGCCCCGTTGTTTGTGGAAGTCAAACAAAAAGAAAGTTTTGCATGTGAATTAAATGAATATTGATGTGTGTGGCGTGGCGTGGCGTGGCTTGGTGGACCCCACGCTCTTCTTATACTTTTCTGTAGCTCCTCTTTGGGGGCCTGGGTGAGTGAGCAATTATAGTAATTGCTTTGGCAGTCGGCCGAGGGAAATGAATGGCCTCGTCCAGGGGCAACTGTCGTCGGTTCATTAGCATAAATATCAGCTTACTCGTGGCCATAATGTGCATATTTTAAAATGTATGAATATATCTCCGGCGAGGGTCCTTCGTGTCCTGCTCGCTGTCTTGGGCTGGCTTGTTGATTCGAATGAAATATATTATTATGGCAAACACGCAGGACATTGAACAGGATCCCTGGGGGCCTCTCGCCGCTCGCGCCTGCCAGCTTTATTAATTTATATTGTTGACTTTTATCAGCGGCGTCATGTCACTGTTGTTGTTCTCCTTGTTCCTGTGGGTGTCCTGTCTGTGCGTCTGTACGTCTGTGGGTGTAAGCACCCCCGCCTTATCAGCAACACGTGTAATGAATGCCTAAACTGTCATTATCACCTTCGCTGTGCCGAGAGTATGTTTTTCGGTTGTCATGTCAGCAAATATTGTAGCAAGATATCCCCGGCTCTTGGCAAGATTTATGGCAATGTTGGGATAAGGATAAGGTCGTGGCAGCAGCCGCGGGCATCCTGCGGCCCACACTCCCTGCTCCAAATGGCATAATGTGACACATATCAACATTTATGTTGTTCTTAGCCAAGGTAGTTATGAATGTATTTGCGCTGAATGTTGTTTATCCTTCGCGGGTTGCAGCCACGACCAAGGAGTGGGGTTCGGCTGTCGCCTGATTCTCATTCATTTTTCCATTTGCATGCTAAAGTTTGTGGGTTTTTGTGTGTGGGTGGAGTGGGGAGCACCACCTGGCCAGACGTTCTTCTTTCGATTCGCATTACTCATACGCTCCGTGGGCGGCTTTTGAATGGAGCTTCGCTGCGTGGCTTGCAAATTTTAAGTTGCTATTTATATTTATGGCCAGGCACAGCTAGAAAAGCAACAACAACATCGAACACAAAGCCAACAACAACAGCCCCAACTACAACTGCAGCAATAGCGAGCATAATAATAATAAAAGCTCACGCACAGGCTCCGCGTTCTTCTTGTATTTATACACTTGGTGGAAAAAGATGCTAACAAAATGCATATAATATAAGTATTATTTTTTTGTATAAGAATTTAGATCAAGAGTAGTTCTTTTAATTATTAGAACTAAATATTATTTAAGTTTGAGAAGTTTAAGGAGCTATAATATTGTTTAAACTTATATCTTTACAAACATAGTTTATTTTGACTTTGCCAAAAACATTAAAATAGATTCATATTTATAATGCCATATTTTTTAGATTTAAATATATTTATTTTGTATAAAAAAAACTCATTATAATACAATTTTCCATTAAAGTTAAGTATCAATTTTTTTTTAAATAAAAATTTGGCTATTTAATTTGTTTTCAAATGCTTAAAACTATGTTTCTTATAATATATATAAATATTAACAACCTTAATTCATTTTTACTTGAAAAAATAATTTATTAAGTTAGGTATATATTATTAATAGGATATATTTCTCTTTGTGTACTCTGTCGTCGCCTTCAAGAGCGCAATAAGTCATAAAAAGAAAAAGTTTTAAAGGGCTCTTAACTTTCACTTTCATCTGGAGCAGCCTCGCCTCGACCGACTGACTCGCCGTCGCGCCGGCAGTCCGTCTATTTATCCGTCCGTCGTCCCTATTGTGTGCCCACTGTACAGGATTCGCCACTCACTGGCCGCCGCTTAAGTTAACTTTTATGATTGTGATTCTCCGGCCGGAGAATGGAGCACGAAGAACGAGCCAAGTGCGGTCGCAAAGCCGGAATATCAACGGAAAGGACGCGAGGCCGTCGACGGGCGGTCGCATAAATAAGAAAGCGACTGTAAGTGATGGACTTTATTTTTAATATTGGCCGCGAAGGCGAACGCGAATCGCGAATGGCGAGCCGGAAGATGAGATGAGGGAATGCCAGGACCATAGCATCGGCATGAATATTAAGAATTTCGTATCCTCCCTCGACGGGTTTATTTTTTAAATGAAATGAGATGGTCGGAGTCCAGGCGCTCTTGCCACTAATGAAAATATGTTCGAAATGTAAATTGAGACATTCGCCCGGCTTTGGGGCAGCTTTTACGATATCCGGCGCCTAATGAATTTGTCCAGTGCTGCTCCTCTGCTGACCCACATCCAACATTCGTCGTTGGTCATCTTATCGCTCGGCCGGCCTGTGTCGTGTCTGTCTATATCTCTGTATATCAGTGCTTCGGCTGAAGCTGGAGCTGGAGTGAGATTGGTTGAAGTGGAGTGGACATTCTTACCCTTTTCAATTTGCTGATATTGTGGGAAATGGGTCCCAGTGTGATAATCACAAAGAATTCGGAAATGGAAAGTGGTCTGGTGGCCTGGTCCCTTGTTAACTTTGTGTCGCCTTTGTACCGCTGTCTCACTAAGCCGAATACCCTGTATAGTCATCGAGTGGGGGGGTCCTTATGAAAACAGACATTAAATATGTTAATTAATTACAGCGCTGTGGCTATTCTGTCATAGATTTTTTGCCTTGAGGGGGACAGTTTCCTAACAGTTTCAGCACATTTGCTAATTGCCTTTTGTAGGTTCAGAGAAGTGGATTATGTTTCTTTTGTTTACCTAGAAGTCAAGTCTTTTGTGGAGTATGTATGTATTGTTTTAGTACTTAGTACTCATCCAAATCCTTTAAATCATTATAAACATATAATTTCTATTTAAATTTATGTCCAACATAATACATATATTTTAAAAAGGTTTCCTATTACAAAATAAACTTATCAAAGTATTCTTTCTATATATTTCCCTATACATTATTATACCTTTTTCTGCCTGTTGCCAGCGAGGTATCCCTTAGTCCATCACCTCTCCTTACAGCCTTAACTCATTATGAACTATGCTGGCCATGTCAGACGAAGAGCAACAGTCGTTCCCGGATCAGGCCGCCTTGGTCGCATTCTTTGGGTCTTTATCGCGCACGCCAAGTTGCGCAAATCGCCATAAATCTTTGGGCTGATTTATGTCGCCGCCCGGCATTGGCCTCCAAAATTTATCGCTGCCCGATGACAGCTGCGCCCACGGCCACAGCCGTCCCTCGGTGAGAGGAGTCGGTTGTCTGCCTTCCCCTTTTTACGGTGTCCGTTCAAGGGAGATACCGCTGTCCGCTGTCCGCAACCAGCCATGGTCGGCGTTTGTCAGCGGCTACCATTTCTGGTGTGGATGGCTCGCGACCGACATCCTTTCGACGTCCTGCGTCCTCCGTGAGTGGCCGTCTTCAAGGCAAACAGGCCGTCAGACGTGTGGCCAGGATATGGGATGTGTACGCGGGTCCGTGGGTCCTTGTGTGAGTGGGCTTAATTATCATGGCCGCCCGTCCCGATGCCTTTCTGTGTGACTTCTGTCGGAAATTAATTTCCTCGCGGCACGTTTGCACTCACATTCACAACCCACAATCACAACCCACATTCACAACCCACATCCACACTCGCACTCAGTCGCAGCGAAAGTGTGGTGTTCATTGTTTGCCAAGTGTGAGTGTCTGTGCAAATGCTCTTTGCAGCGTATTTGCGTTTAATTTTGTATGAATAACGGAAATTTGCGGCTTTCCGACATTTTAAATTGCCATTAAAGCTGATGCAAAAGCGACGCTCGTTCGGGCCATTAAACAAACGGATGGAGGAAGAAATCTTCGTGTGGTTGCAGCTGCGGTTGTCGCGGAGCACAGATACAAATGTTGAAATATTGAATGTATAAATAAACCATTTGCAAATTGTTCGAGTGCCAGCTCCTGCTGCTGATTGATTTAAACGTTCCTTTTTGGCCCACATAAGTAGGCAACATAAATTAAATTAAAATGGTGAAAAGCACACGCGATTTTAGTGCAAGATTAATTGGCACAGTTCTCGCTTGTAGGTCGTGGAAATCATAAAGTTTTCCCAGCGGAGTGTGCACACATCAGGGCTAATTAAATCCCGACTTAATCAAGCCCTTATATTGGCAATTAATAATTGCAGCAGACAGTTGAACTTTAATTAAATGCAAGTTGGTTTGCTGGTTTGATTTCAAATGTGGCGTTTTACCTTGATGATATCAATTTCTCATTATATTTATCTATGATCTTTAGAATGGTAATAATAACTGGAGTATATACTATTATAGGCAAGAGGCAGACATAAGTAACTTCTTGATATATATTATAAATATTTTTAACTAGCAGAGACTGTAATTAATTTATATTTTTTACAACTGTTTCTATTATTTTTCATCCCTATTTATGCAAAGAAATATATTTTAAGGTTCTTAAAAAATTATTTTAGCAGATTTATACCTTAAGCTGTCTTCCTCCAGGTACTGAGAGTGCTTACACATTAAATAATTTGGCAAAATATAACTAGATAATCTAATTAGTCAACGCATTTCTTCCCAAATTGAATTAGATTTCCAGATACAAGTTAACACACACTATAAAGCTGGTCCATTAGCAGTTTGCAGGCATAAATCAGACTAAAGTCAAATCCTCGGTGAGATAGACCAACAAATCCAGAGTCGGCTTACATGTAGCATAGCTCCCGAGGAGCAAATTGAGCTGGCCCCCTAATATATTCGGCCATGCAAATGAAAGTAGAGGAGGCCACACACATAAACAGCAACTGAATCAGGATAATGCAGAGCCGGAGGATTTTATTATACGGCGGTGTGGAGTCACGACGACAGCTGTGTGGCTCTTATTGGCAATTATTGTCCATAAATTGCACATTTATGAGGGAGGGACGCACTTCGAGTGTGTGTGTGAGTTAGTTTACCTTTTTGTGAATGCCGCAAATGTGCTCGTATTTCGTCTCTAATGTGGTCCATTAAGAGCCGGACGGCCGCTCCAACTTGGCCAAGTCTGGGCAAATATTTGGCCAACGGTTAGCCACTCATCCAGGCTCGAAGCCTCGGAACTTGGCTTTGCGGCTTGTGGCCGAGTCGAGTCCAGAGCCCAGATCCTCCATGCAGAGGCGTTGGCTTAATTGCATTTCATAGCAGCTTTGTGTCGGCTTTAAGTCAACCATCAGCTGCCCCCCATCTTGATTTGTTTGGCCCGTTCGCCGGGTCAAAGGGCAACTAAATCAATACGGCAAGTGTGCGACGACAACGACAACGACGACGACGGCGGCGAGTGGCTGCCAACAAATCAACATGGGGCAAATTCTCGTGATGCCAAAAGAGGAGCGCCGGGAGGGAGGGAGGAGTGAGAAAAATCTATGCATGAATGCGATTTTCAACACATTTTTCACATTAACTGCCAGCAGCCTCAGCTCCGAGCTTCGATGTCTGTAATTTTGTATGCACAGTCTGCTGGCAGGACAACAAATCACTCGTCGTCGTCTCCCCCGGTTATCTCTGTGGGCGGACCCGGGGCCCTAGCTCCACTGCAGTGCCATATAAATAAGGCAGGACCCAGCAGTTGCATTTTCGATTCGATTCGATCGGCTGTCGATTGTCAGTCCTAAGCGAGAGAGATTGCCAAGTGGTCACAGGCTGATATGATAATGCCAGGATGGGCTACGCAGGGAAAAATAAGAAAGGACTTTAGAGCAGCTATAATATCCTATATCTTTTCTATTATGGTTCTGTTTAATTGAATAATTTTATTACCAAATAATGATGATGCAAACTGAGCTTCTAGTTAAAAAACGCTTTAAGAAACGGTAGTTTCAATGATTTCCTAACCCTCCTGTACAGCATTTTATAGATATCCCGCATATATATCTCAAAAACAAGCTAAAACTCCTCTTCACCTTGAAACTCTAAAGATTTTTATCAATATTTCAGTGTGAATAACAAGAGAACGCAATATTTACCATTGTAAAATCTCGGTAACCCTTATTTTGCACCGCCATATTTCAACGCTTGCAGATGGTTTTTGCTTTTGTGGAGAGAGAAGTTATCCGAGTAAATAGGAAAAAAATTGACACGCATTTTTCACCTTTGCCTTCCGATAGAAAGAGTCAGGGGCAGAGCTTAAACCGGAGGAGGGAGTGAGAGGCAGACGCTTCCTGTTGTTCAAGTTGATTTCCTTCTTAGATGGAGCTCAACTTTCGATTTTCTGCTCTCCGCTTTGTGTTTTGCATTGCAATCCCTCGAAGGAAGAAAACTCCCGCGTTGCAGTCTCGTTTCTGTAGAGTTTTCCCTCAATGCCCAACTTTTATGCACTGTTTTTCCTTATCATTTTTGATTTATGTAACTGTTTTTATTATTTTCATATTGTTCACAAGCTGCGCGGCGGTCGGTCGTTCGGTCTGCTCGGCTGATTGCTGAAATCAGAAGAGTTTTTCCCCTACATTCCTCTCTTTTTTCTTTTGGTATGTGATATTGTGCCAAAATTCGTATTCCATGGCTGAAAAGTTTGCGGCAGTAAGGAGATGAGAGAGTCCCGGGCGGAAAAGCGGCGCTAAAAGGGGTGGAAAATGGTCGAATTTAGGAGTGTGGGAGGATGGGGAGTGGTGCATGACATGCAGGATTTCTTACGAGTTCTGAAATTTGATTTTGCTGTTTGTTGTGGAATTTGAAATGATTATGGGGAGCAGAGGCGTCTCACCATTGGAAAGTTGCATTATGCGCTTTGTTGGTCAACAAGAATTCTTTTGGCCAGCAATGCGAAAGTTTTTGGCCAACACCAACACACTCTACTCTCCGCCACATGAATTATGCATTTCTGGGCCTCGACACCCCAACTTTATGTTTAAAATTCTGGATGTTCCAGAAATTCGTCTAGGAAATACTACTCTAAGATGGGAACTTAAAATCTTATTATATTTGTAGCCTCAATAATAATTATACAATTATAATAAAACAACCTGATAGCTAGACACTCCCTATCATCATCATGGACATCGACAATATATTTTATATGCCATAAATATCACTACATAAATTATTTTCAAGCACGTGGACCCACTTGCATGGCATATTTTCCGTGTCTTGGCTGAACTTTTCTTTCGATACTTAATGGAAACCTCAGAAAGTACTTAACCCGGGGAGTGAAAGTTTCCTTGGAGAACATTTTGAAGCGAGGCGATGGCTGGGCGCATTCCCAGTGCCTGGCAATTGTTGACATTCCTTAAAGTCGGCCACAAATTTGCTGGGAACTCAAAGCCTGCCGTCTCGCCCCTCTGCTCCCTAACTGCCACCGACTTTCACGGGCCCACACAATGAAATATTAATAAATTCCATTACTAAAGAAAACACACTCGAGTGCGCAGCAAAACATCAATGGCATCGGCATAGAGTTCGGGAATCCTTGGAGCGAGTTGCGTCCGTGTGGAGTGGAGTGGATTCGAGGAGTGGTCCTGAATCACTGAAGGAGACGCCGATTCGATTCTCCGATTCCCAGGCTCTCCTCTCTTTCTTTCTGCCGAAGCATTTCACTTTTGCCACGCAGACAATTTTCAATTGAAGTGGGATCGAAATACGGAATGGGATTGGGATTGGCAGGACGTAGGGGTAACGTGGAGCGGAAGACGTGGAAATGGTGACTTTCCAATTCAATCTAGTCGTAGAAAATACATACGTACATGTATCGCATATAGACATTTAGATGGCATTCACTGCACACTTACAATATTTTCTGTGTCGCATTTGTTGTTTGCCAAGGCTTTATTGACAATAAACACTGTCGGGGAGATGACGATGATGAGGATAGATGGCGGTTTAAGTGTCGTCAGCTGGCATTAAAGTCTCACTTAGTCGAATGGCAAAAACTTTAATGCCCATTATGGCCAAATTGCCACTTATCGGCACAGAAATGCAGATACGCCTGGATATGGGTATTAGCAATAATATTTGATTTGCCAAATTAAATCCCCACTGCCGCCCCATGGCCACGCTGCCACTGTGTACGCAGTTTTAGGCAAATGCGCTTGTTAACAAGGCCAACAAGGCTCCTGCTCAGGGCCGCTCCTCCTGTTCCTTTTGCTCTTGGCTCCTGGCTGTGAGTCTGACTAGGACTCTCCCTCCCACGCTGCAATTAAATGCAAATGGCGTGTGAAAGCCAATTTCGAAAAGTACACAGACAAAAACTAAGTGCAAGGCACTCGCTCAGCTAATTTGTAAGGACCTGCTGGCAGCGTAAATGGCTGCAGCAGGACGAAATGGAAGGAGCGGCCACAATGCCATTCAGGTTCTGCTCCACTGGTTTTCATTGGCTGGCCAAAAGTCGTGGGATTCTTTCTACGAAATGAAGTTTAAAAGCTTCTATTTCTGTACAGTAGGTTTCTCAGAATCCATGAAATATATATATCCTGCTGGTCACATCTAATTGAAGATTTATTTGTAATTGCCATTTAATTAGAGATTAATTTGTAAGTAGGCTCAGTACTCGTGTAACCCCACAAGTGTCCGTAATTCACTGCTCAATCGAAGCCCACAAAGTCTCTAACTTAGGGCCTTAACTTTAAGCTGTATTAGAGGACTGCTTTGAATTCCCGTATTCAAATCGACCATGAACTATCGCTTTCGCATTCCGAAATTCCCATGCCAACAATGAGAGCCGTTGTCTATTGGTCGGGCCTTAATTGCTCAAAGGACGAACGCGATTTCAGCTAAGCTGCAGGCCGCATATTCGGTCGGTCGCAATTGAAACCCTTTATTATAATTTGGCCAAGACATGCGGCCGTCCAGTTGGATGATCTGAGTTCGAGCGGAAGGAGTGTGAGTGGGTTCTTGGCGGGTTTGTCGGATTCGCCGGTGCGTGCCTTTATTCATTGACGTTGACCCAAACTAAAAACCTCAAATAACGCAAAACACAAACAATCAGTTACGATCCAACCGCACGCCACACAGTGGAATGATATTTTAACTTTTGTGGTTTACATTTCAAGGTGATAAAAATAATTGTATTAAATAAAATAATAGCTTATATATTTTTTTAATTAAAAATTTTTATTTTGTATAATATTATTTTGAAATAGAATATGTAAAATATTTATAAAACGGATATATAAAAAGGTTTTCATTCACTTTAATTTCTATATCCTCCTTACTCGTTTTCTTTACTCGTCACTCTTAATCGTTGTCTTTACTGGTTGTCTTTACTCGTCACTGTTACTCATAGTATTTACTCGTTATACTTATACGTTATATTTACTCGTTTCACTTACTCCTAGCCTCTTACACATCTTCTTTACTCGTTGTTACCCATAGTCTTTCTTTCTTCATCATCTTTAAGGTTGTCTAGATTACTTATTTAGTTTTACTTTGGTACACACAATTATTCATTATTTTAGAAAAAATGCCCACTGTGCGCTGTGCCAGAAGCAGAGGCTTGTGCGGAATCATGTCAAAATCCAAAGCCACAAACAATTAAACAAAATTGCAAATTAGAAGTTATTTAGACCAAAAACCAACCAGTGCTGCCAGAAGCTCACTTCCAGCCGAAAAAGTTGACAGCCACCGCAGCAGCATGACCAGTAGGTGGAGCAGTAGGAGCAGTAGGAACCCGGGCAGGAACAACAGCAAAATCAACAAGAAGGACTCGACCGGCCACGCCCCATTTGAGGGCGCTACTCCCGCCCGCTGCACACAGTGAAATGTCAAAAGGAAGGAAGTGTAGGAAATTGCCTATTTGCAATTGTAATTTATTCATTTTGCTTAATATGCCGTGAAGCGCAAGGCTTTCAGTGGGCCGCCTCCCTTTTGGCCCAAACAAAACAAAAATTTTCTCATATTTTTTGTGTGTGTCGTCCATTTTTGGGGGTCACTGCCTGCCGGTTGTTTGCCGATTGCAATGGTTTGACTAATGACTCGGTGCCAAGGTCATGGCCTGCCTTGCCATGCTCGCCTGCCTGCCTGCCTGCCTTCCTGCCCATTGTTGTCGATTTCAATTAGGAGCTGCGCTTAATATGCATAATTATCATAAAGTTTGACGAGGGATAACGAGCCAGTCGAGTGAGAAATTGTCCAACTAGGATTTTATCTGATGGATGGATGTTGTACTTCTCGGAATGCAAATGAGTTCTTTATGGTTAGCTGGAAATGGTGCAGTGACAAGTTTTATAAGAGATGTTTTACATATATTTTAATACATTAAAAGATATTAACTATAATGTGAAATCATATATTACACAGTTAACCTTTCTTTTTTGTTCTATTTTATAGTTTAACCTTTCTCTTATTGCCTTAGTTAAGCCCCCCTGTATCCTACCAAAACAAGGACTGTATCGTTACTCTGCCAGCTCCCTTAACCTTAATCCTTAAGCTGTTAGTCACAATTTGCACAAGATCTTTGATTATTGAGGGACTTCAAGGAGGGAAGGAGAGAGGATGTAGAGTATTATACCACACCCTTAGGGTCCTTTCAGCAGGATGCTTTGGTAAATGGACTGCAGAATCGGCTTGTTGCTGGTCGATGGAGCTATTTAGACCGAGTTTCCTGGCCTTCCGCTCACCTTGGGCCTCCCCCCCCCAAGAAATGGGCCATAGATTGCAGTTTTATGTCACAACATTCAAACAAATCGCCGGCCATTTAAAACGGTTTAAAAGCCATTGCTGCAGCCCGTAACAGCCACACGGTGTCCTGGCGACAGTCACGACAGACAACAACTGGGCTGAATGAGTTTCCCTTTGCCCTGATTTCATACTCTTAGCCCCTCTTAGGGCAGTTTCCCTTTCCCGGAGCCTTTTCCTTTCCGGGGATGACAATAAATGAGCGCCCATTTGCGTACGAGCGTGCACGAGAGAACAACGTCGGCGGCTGTGCCTGGAAAAGTCTGGGAAATTGTTTTGGCTGTCGAATTACGTAAACATTGTCATAAATGAAAAATTTAGCAGTCGTAGTCGGAGTCAAGCATTTCATTTGCCCAGGCAAATTTGTCAATCTTGTTGGAGAGTTTTTTCGCCGTCTCGACTTTGGTCGAATTCCATTTTGGCTGGAGACGCCGCAGGACACACATGAGATGGTTTTTGTTTTGTTTACATCATGGGGGGTCAGTGATGTTAATTTGTCGGAAAAATCAAGATAGATTTGTTCATATATATAACCATATATTATTTCTCAAATTTGTAGGGAAATTATATAAATTTCAAGCTAATTTTAAACCGAATTATAGAACATTTTCAATAGAAATAAATTCCTTATGGATTTAATTTTAAATAAATAATTGACTTATTATATTTTCTTAGTAAAAATCATATACGTTTTCATTTTCTTTCTAAAAACCTTTTTTTAATTTTCTAATAAAATTCCAGGCAGCACTACCTCTAAATCTTAAAAAAGTCATTTCTTTCCTCTTGATGGAAGACTTTCTCTGTCTGGTTTCTGCGGCAGGCGCGACATATTAATTATTCATTTCGATTTTGGTTTGCTAGCAGCGGGATACCCATAACAACGAAAAAGAGAAGAAAAAATAGAAAATAACGAGGATGACGGCCTGGCTCTTGGGCTGCTCGTGATTTATAAACACGCGCGTCGCTTTGGGTGATTTACTGCAAATTGCTTTATAATGTTATATTCGTTTTGTTGCCGATTTTGTTGCTTTTCGGCGGTTTGCCTGCTCGGTAGTAATTATAAGCAAAACGGAAAGAAAAATGAGCCACGATTTGGGCGGGATTTGTAATCCAACCGATTAAGTATACGAGCCTTGGGCTTAGGCTTAAGGTTGTTAACAATTCAAAGATCAAAGGATTTTGGCTATAAGGCATACAAATGTTGATATTATTATTGGGGCTGAGGAAATTATATTAAACTATAATATTTTTGGTAGAATGTAGATTTTCCTCAAGTGATTAATATTTATGTTCTTGCTGCTCTTATTACTCGACATAAATTTAAATCGAATTTCTGCTAACTTTGCCCAGACATTTGTCAATGTAAAAGGGTAATTACTCAGGACGAGAGTGCGTTTATCTCCGATTTACCTAATTGATGTGGCCCAGGGAAATTGACAACACATTTTACGACTTGAATCTTAATAATTACTACTGTCCTGACATATATACTAGAGTTTAGCTTTTGTTTTAGAGATCCTTTTTGCTTATCTGGTTCAATTATGCAGCATCCATTACTTTTCATTTGCATTAGTAATTTTTAAAGCACATTTTCAGGACGACCTCGAAGCATTTTTAATGATTATGCCTTGGCAGTGGCAGGAAGGCGAAAATATACTTTTCCGGGAGCAGCAGACGTGTAAAAGTAAAAGCGAATCTTTGTACGATACAATTTACATAGCGCATCTGTGAATGTAGACAACATTTCTGTATTTCTGAGGAATATATATATATATATATATGTATATGTGCTTGTATTTATGTAAATTTTGGAAGCTGCGTTCCGGCAATGTTTGGCCAGCGCCTTTTTATTGTATACATTTCTCGTAGCTGAAAATTAGAAATGTTCCACTGCGTTCCACTTCACTGACAGTGCGTGGCAAATTGCTTTCCAAAGTCTGAAGTCTGGCATGTCTACGGAAAACAGAGAACACACACGTTGCTGCAGAGAGAGAAATAATGGGGATTTAGCAAAATATTTCATTTACTTTAAAAGAAAGAAAACAATTTTAAGGTTTTGGTTACTTCAAAATTCAAATTAATATTTTATTATATTTTTTATAACTTTTAACTTTGCTAAATATTTAATTTCAACATATTTCTCAGTCTCAGGTTTCTAAAATCCCCAAAATTAATTTTGTAAATCACACTTTTCTTTCCTCTGCACAACCAATATCTAACAATAATAGCAAAAAACGGTCTTTTTTACTTTTCTCCCTGCTTTCCGTTTCCTAACAATAAGTGCGGATGGAGAGGGGGTGAAATACAAAAAAGTTGGAAAAGTAGGCGGGATGATATAGCGCCCATATATGGTTGCTGTTCGCTGTAGCGGCAATTTGCATGTGCAGACTATGGCACATAATATCCATGCATTAGAATTATGAATCCCCCGCCTCGTTTCGAATAATGGCAGTGAGTGCCGGAAAAAATTTTAGCTGTACTGCGAGCGAGTAGATAAATATGCGCAAAAATCGAAATTCTGGCTCGAATATTACGGCGTGTGCACACGGCGTATGCGTAATAAATGTGCCTGCTGTCATTATTATGACATTAATGCCTATGAATCGATCATCCCTCCCCCTCACCGGGGAATGTGAATCCTGACTAAAATAATTATAGTGCGTCAAAAAAGTACACTGACGCCAGTCCCGACGAACGAATAACGAATAAATCCCAGCAGAAGCGAACTAAGCAGAGCGGGACAAAACTAAGCCGCCTGCCAGACGGGCAATTAACTTAATTACTGTTTAAACTTTCCAGCCCCGGCCAGACGTTGCTCCGTGAGAGAAGTCGGTGCAAAAAAATGTATAAATTATATGTATATATTTAGCAAATTAAATTCCCGAGTTACTGCCAGAGATTGAGCACGTGGACCCGGACCCGAACTTTTAAGTAGCCGAAAAATGAAAATGCCAAACGTACGGAGATTACAAATGAACGATGGGGAAATTAAATTATGATCAATATAATAGAAGGATATAGTTCTCAAATTCTCAAATAGAAATTTGAAATTAAATAAATACACAAGGAAGAATTCATTTAAATTTAAAGTTAAAGGAAATTTATACATTCATATAAAACATATAAAGTTCTTCACTTTAATTACATAATTAACTGGCAAATAAAATCCTAAAAAATATATTTGATGTATTTATTTAGTAGTTTTATTTTCCTTTTACAAATAATTAAATAAAACCTTAATTTCTTCAGTATTTATCCCTAAAAAGATTCATATATCCCACTGTACTCCCACTGCACTCCCATCATTATGCAGGCGGCATGCCCCATTATCATTTTGCCTCATTTCCGTTGTCGTTTTTGATTTTATTGCCATTGCAGTGGCAGTGGCAAAAGTGAAAGAAGCCGCTCCAGTATCTGGAAATGAGTGCTTTTTGGGGCTGGGACAGGAAAGGGGTTTCTTGCGGCATAAACCCGACTCGACTCTCGATTCCTGGCCAGCATTTAGCCCGGCTTTGTCAGTTGCAATAACTTTCGCGTCAGTCCAGCCAACAGATCGTAATGCTTTCTCTCTCTGCTCTTTACAGACCACACTTCGTGCGGAGAAGCCAAAGCGGCCTTTGTCTGTGCCTGGCAATTGGCCAAGTTAATAGAGAGCCGGGAGGCCCGATAATGACGTTGCTGCTGCTGCGGCAGATGCTGATGATGAGGCTGCTAACTTGGTTATTGCTGCCGGCCTAGAAAGGACCACACACAGGACTGCAACCAGACAGACAACAAAAACAAGGGCTAGAAGGCAAAAGCCGGCGCTGCAACGCCCTCGTCCTGGGCAGGCTTACTGCATTTCCGCTTCTCGTTCCTGCTCCTGCTCCTGTCATCGTTACAGCCATTTCCAGTCAGCTTCAGCCATGCCCCACTGCCATCCACTGACGCTCTGCGTGGCCCGGCTGCTGCTCCTCGTCGTGATTGTGATGAGCGGTAAGTACCCACCCTCCTATATAAAAAGTACCTCCGAAACTGACCCAAAACCGCCCCAAAAGACCACCCAAAAAGCCGCCTGGGGCTACCACTTTATATTGTTGCCACAGTTAATTGTTGGCATTTGTTTGGCGGCCATTCTCCTTCTCCCTTTTGGCTCTAATTGTCTGCCCTGGCTCTGAATTTTTGTTTCAATTAACAATTAGCTTGCAGACAGAGCATTGCATTAAATATAACAATATTGCGTCCAGCTTGGGAGGGCAAATTAGGTGAAATGAATTTTGAAACATTTCTTTGTGTGCACAGTGTTCCGCCTCTGGGCCAAAACTCGAAATGTATTTCCAGTAAATAAATAAGCAAAAAATAAACCCACTTTGTGTGTGTGCATGTGTGCATCAAGTGGAATTGCAAAAGTACAAAAATTCAATAAACTGCAGCAAGTTGAAGAAACTTAAATCGGCTTTTAGTTTGAGTTAGCAAGTTTCCGAAAAGAAACAGTTTAAGCCTTTCCCTGGCAGAAACAATTCAAGCCCTAATGCTCTTAACCCTCGGGGAGTATCCAGCAAAATGTCTTGTCAGCAATTATTTCACTTGAAGCCCCAAAACCATTTCAAGAGTTCAGGACTTGATTCAACAATGCGATTCTGCCTGCTTTCATAAAGTTGGTGTTGGCCAAATAAAAACAATTGAGCACTTGGAATAGTTTGGCCCGAAGCATCGACTTAAAATTCTGGCTATAACCACAAATATTATGCGAAAATATTCAACAATAATTTGCGAAATTGTGTTGTCAAACATGGAAGCAGCCAGCGGTCATATCACTGCACCGCCACCAAATAAAGTGGGTAAATCGAACAAATTAAGTATACGGCACGTGCCACCAGCCTGCGGCATGCGGTGCATTTTGGCCAATAGTTTTCAGCAGGAGATTAACGCAATTTAAATGTGAACGAAGCCATTTCAATTGGCCAGCACCCAAAACTGATTTAATTAACAATTGTCAAAGTGCAGCGAGAAACGAAGCCCTTAATGCATTTGATTTATTTTTAAAGCGTCCAGAATTTATTGCGGCAATGGCAACAAATAACTCCCGAGGAGAGAAGGGTCATTGGAACAATTCAAAAAGTGCTCGAATTAATTGCATTTTTCGGGCGGCAACTGAAAACAGGAAAACAGAAAGCAGCAGGAACGGCAGGAAACAAACAGGAAAAAAAAACACAAAAGTCGCACGGAAAAAATAAGCGACGGGCGTGGACATATTTCAAAATTCAATTAAAATAAAACAAAAAGGCGGCAGCTACAGCGACAGCGATAGCGACACTATGCAATTTCCGTTTAGGGCGTGGCACAGCCAGGTGGGCGTAAAAATAATTAAAGCCCGGCCAAATAAACATTGACGGGCATCGCTGAATGTCCACAGTCCCTCCTTTTGGCCAATTCCCGGCACACAAACAAACAAACATGGCCAAATGGCGGCCATTTTTTAGCGATTTTGCGCTTGACATTTGCCGCTCTGACTTCTGCATCCGACATGCACAACATTTTCAATTGAATTACGCCAATATGTCGAAGGAATTAAAATAAAGCAAGGCGATATTTTTGTGGGCTGCCGTTGTTTTTAGCTAAGCCACGAAAACAAGATGAATGGGCATCGCTTTCGCTTGAAGCCCGCTAATCCCGATCACTCCATCCGTCTGTCCATCAATCAATCAATCACTTGGCGGCAGCAACAATTCTTCTAAGTGCATTCTCGTGTTCGCAGGCGGTGGAATTAAGCGCGAAATAGAGGAAATGCCGCCTGCTAGTTGCGGGTTTTCACGATTTTCCACTGATAAAAGGTCCCTATGTTTAAACTAAATTAGCAATGTAATGGTTTAAAAACAATGTTAGGCTTTCTGTGGGATTTTGGAGTTCACAGAGAGCATAAGGTTTTTTTATTTACGATGTATATCCCTTTCAAGAGCTTAGATAAATAACAAAAAATAGTTTTACTTTAAATCTAAATTCAGTTTTATTTTATTATGAGTGCAAATTTCATTTAAAAATGTTTTCACCTCAATTATAAATTATTATAAGCTTCAAAAGCTTAAATTATTTGGATTTTTAATATGACTTAATTTTATTCAAAACAAAACAAACAAATATAAAAATACTATGCTACAGTAAAATTTAAAAATTCACATCAAACATAATTCCCAAATTATATATTTTTATACATTTTTTTTCCATATTTTCCTAAATTATTCCCAGTGGCCCAGTGCTATTTTCTAAAAAAGTAATTCTCTCATTTCACCAATTTCACCAATTTAAATATTGATTATGATTGATTTAGCGGAAAAGGCCGCAACTAAATATTGTTTGTTTGCCTTTGACCACGCCCCATTGGGCCGCACTTGAATTCGGTTTGCCGGCAGTTCGAATTCCGATTGCAATTCCGAATCCAATTCGCAGTGTGCTGTAAATTACACAAAGTAGAATTTACGAGTTGGTGCACTTCATAAAAGCAATTGCCTCGCATGTTTTAATATGAATATTTTTAAGTCGGCCAACACACACACAGCAGAGCCCTCTCTGGCATAGAAATTGCATATTTGAGAAGAACTTTTGGCCAGCAGTGTTTGCCTAACGCAAAATGAAATCAAATAAATAATTGCAGGGGCCAGGAGATGGGTTACGTTGGGTTGGGTTGGGTTGCTTCTCCTGGCCACTGGTCAAATATTTGCAACAAACTTTCCGCTAAGTCATTGAACGTTGTTGGCCAAGCCAGAAACTCAAACACACACACACACACACACAGAAAAGGAATGGGAAAAAGCTGAAAAAAGTTGCCAAAAAAGAAGCAGGATGAGGATCTGCAAAGAGCCAGCCAAGTGAAGCAGAGCTTTGCCAACTCTCTCCAGAAACTTGGCCATGTGCACCTGAGAGTCCTGCAGGAAGAAAGGGTACCCGTACCCAGAGCGCCCACGTAGGTAATTGAGTATGAATGGGGAATGTGTCGAAAGCGTTTTGTGATGTTTGCCAAACAAAACGTGGAGACTGGCAAGCAAAGTATCTGGAAAATGAATTCGATACATTATCAGGACGTCAAGTCGTGCGTGGTGGCGACTGGCGAAAAGTATAAATTACATCTACACCGCCGGCAGCCCATTTCTTATGCGAAACACCTGCAGCACCAAAGCAGGTTCGAGTTCTACGACCCACAACCACCCATAACCACCCACAACCCCAAACCAAACCAAACCCCTCCGAGTAGCAGTCTGAAAGGGGGCGGGACCTAGCCAAATGTGCGCATAAATGAATTACCAATGAACCGCACGGTTCACGTTTTCAATTTGAAAGGCTGGGCGCTAATTTTCGGGTAGGAGGAAGCCGCCTTCGAGGAGCGACCAGGTCCAGGCTAGAACAAAGACCGGAATAACCATTTGACAGATGTGCTACTCAAGTTTTGGCCCAAAGGATGCGGTACAGTGAAGATACAGAGCAAGGGGAAATTAAAAAAATTATTAACAGACATTTAGTTGTTTTGTTTAAAATTGTATGTATTTATAAAAATTTATATATTTATAAAAAAAAGGTATAAATATTAATCGGAGAAATTAGTTTGTGAGATTTATTTTGGCTTTCCAAATTGTTCATTTAAAATGCAATTTAATTTTAATATTTATTTTTTATTAAGAGATTAATGGTTGGTTCTGTGCTCAATGTTTCTACTATTTTTATCAATTTTTTTTTTTACTTAGAAAAAAAGCAAACAATTATTTATCGTTGTGACAGAATTAAACCATTTCAAACTCATTTTAGTTGAGAAAATATAAAGCAATTATAAAAGTGTCAGCAGCTATGATAAATGTCATAGAAATAAGCTACTTTTTGATTTATTTTTTTAAATCGTTTAAATATTGAAATATATTCTTTCGCCGTCATATTTCCTACATTCTCTGAAGTAATCATATATTACCCTTATTATCCTTCTATCATTACACCTTTGTAAGAGTCTCAAGCTAGATAAGCCTTATCCTTTTCTCTTGAGAGCGTTTACTAAATTCTTCCGCAAAAAAATTAAGCCTGCTGCCGATTAAATTAAAGCTAACCCAGTAGACCCACTCAACTTCACGTAAGCAGAAGCTCTTCTAGGCGCCAATAAACAAGGAGTTGCTTAAAAAGGCTTCACTTTACAAAGAAATAAGAGGGAGAAGGAAAAGGAGCAGGAGCAGGAGCAGCACGAGGACGAGTGTGTGAGAGAACAAATCGACAGCCTACATAAAAGCGCAATTTGCGCAATTCCAACGTCAAGTTCCATTTGATTACAACACGTTGACGAGGACATACGCACTTCTGGAGGAGTCCTTTGTGGGTGTTTTGGGGGCCAGAGGCTTCCTGTGTGTGTTCGTGTGTGTGTGTCTGCAGCGAGTAAAAGCAATTTCACCAAATCTGCAATTGTTATGTCGCCTGCTAAACAACTCACTTGCCTGCTTGGCAGCCAGTTGGTTCCCATCCCCATTTCCACAGCTCGAAGGCAGGCGTTCTCGCACGTCAAATATTTATATTGCATTGCTATTCCAAGACCTATTCCCCATCTGTATTAGAGATGCCAGAACAGGCCATTTCGGAAGCAGATCGTTTGGAAATGGATGGGAAATGGGTCTAGAAAGGAGCTGGGTTATTGCTGGTATATATTTTTAGGTCTTTGAACTTGTTCAATAAGATTTTAGGCCTGAATATTATTTTTATACTTAAACTTGATGAATTAAATAGACTCTATTTTCTAAAAGCAAACCCTAGAAGTTAGATTTGCCATCACTGATCCCTTTTATATATTTCTATAGCTCTTGTTCCTCTCATTTCGGGCATTTCGGGTATTGATTAAGCGTCAATTGGGGAGTTGAAACAATGCGACTACGAAGGCGAATCTCCTGCCCCGCCTCAATTACTGCAGCAGTTTATGTCCCCACATGTCTGTCTCTGGCTTTTACAGCCTTTTTATGTATCCTGTATATAGATTGTTAACGTTAACGTCACGAAAGGCAAACCTAACGTAAAAAAACAAAAAGAAAAAGTACACCGGCAAGCATAAATCATGCAAACGACTTGATGGCGTCTATTAGTCTGTTTATAGGCCTAGTTAAAATGTTTATAGAGCAAACTTTACGGTGAGCAGCAATTAAACATAACGGCTGGGTCCTGTTGATCGCAATCCTTCTTAAACCCCAACAAAAAAACCCCAACCAGTGACAGCAAAAAGGTTGGGCCACATAAAAAACAAAAGGACACAAACACCCTGTTCAGGATCTGGCTTTTAGATAAAAAAGTGGCACTAAAACCTAATCAATTTGATCAATAGGGGAACAGCAATAGTAACTTCATTGACAGCGATTAAAAAGTAGTCACATTGTAGATTTAATAGTTCGAGCTTCGAGTTTTTTAACAAACTTTTAAAGAGAACTTAAAGAATATTAAGGCTACTTCTATGGATTTTAAGCATTTTTGAAAAGAAACCACATCTTCTGAGTCACAATTAACTTGTGCCAAATAGAGACAAAACAGCCCTGAGTGGCTTCCCCTGAGAGCGCTAAAAAAGTGGCATAAAAACCCAATCAATTTGCTCAATGAGAGCATTGATAGATGCTCTCATTTCCCCCAGTGTAAACTTGATGAGCAGTGATTACACATACTCACATTTCGCAGTCTGTTTTTGTTTTTCGGGCTACGTGAGGAAAGCACACGGGCAAAGTTGGAGCGATAGGATAGGGATTCAGGACTCCCAAGAGTGCACTTTACACGCCTCACTCACGCGCGGAATCCTTGGCAGGAATCCTTGGCTCCCGACGCCGAGCAACAGCGGCGGCAACAATTGAGAATTTATTCATCGATGGAGAGGTATGCAGAGAGCCCCTCATTTAGATCTATTAAATGAGGAATTTCCGTGGCAATACAAACAATTTCCGCAACTAAAAAAAACCTTCGATGATGTGGCTCACTGAGTCACGGTCTATTTATGGCTCTCCCTGTACCTGCTCTACCTGGTACCTGCTCCTCCTTCTGGCCATTTATTGATGAATTTCATTTTATTTAATTTTATTCGACGCTATGCTGGCCAGGCAGCTCTTCAAATTGCTTTATTTCCACCGAAAGCAAGCTGAAACACAATTCCCAACTTTGTTGTTGTTTGTTTTTCATTCGCCGCCCGCCTTTGCAGACATTTATATTGCTGCCACGCCCACCTCAACCACCTGGGTGACCACCACCGCACCCATCTCTCCGTCATCTTGGTTCCCTGAAACGTTGCTGGCATCTAAAGTGGCTGCGATTAGTTTGCTAATGTTGTAATTTCATCATTGGCGGGCCAGGGCTCTCTCTCAGCTACGGCTACGGGTGAGATTACGGGTACGGGTAGGGGTATGGGTACGGTTACGGGTCCGGCTATGGCGGAGCACTCAACGTAACGTACGCCGGGCGCTTAGCTAAACATCATCAGGTACTTGACAGCCGGGAGACCGCATTTTGCTGACCATTGTGCCAAGCGGCAGGCACAGTGGGTTGAGTTTTCCAACTACCTAAAGATATTTCTGGGAAAAAGTAAAGGTTTTTAGAAAGTTTTTAATACTTAAAGATTTGGTATACAATAAATAACAAATTCAGAGAAATTCAGATATAAGGAACAAGGTTTTTCTCAACTTTTTAGCTTATAGTAAACACACAATAGAATATCTTTAAGCTTAAGTTTTGGGAATAGTTCCTTCCGCTTTTGTTGTAGCCTTAAGAGTATTTACTTGAAAATATTTACTTTGTTTCCTTATAACAAGAGTTTGACAAAAAGGTAATTCCGGCCACTGTGCTTGGCCCCTCATCCATTCGGCCAACATTTGCTGAGTTGTGTTGGCCGCTTTGGCTCAAGTTTTGTCGATTCATTGAAGTGAGTGGCTTTTTATTTGCGAGAAAATGGCAAACATTTTTTGCCATTTTTTCTGCCGACTGCTGGCTCATTCTCTAGCGTTTCCAATATTCCGACTTATCCGGGCTTCGACGTTTTTTGTGGCGGATTTTCGTATTGAAAAGGAAATGAACTCATAAAAAGTAATTTGGCCATAATGCTTTGGCCGAGTTAGTTACTTAATTTGCAGTTGCAAATAAAGTTTCGCTTTATTAATTTTGATGTCGAGTGCTGTTGTTGGCCGCTTGGCCACTTGGCCACTTGGCCACTTGATAAACTTGCCCGCTCCAAAAGTTCTGCCAATAAAGCCAGAAAGTTACGCACGAGTCGAGGCGAGTGCAAAAATTGTTTATTACAACGCAAGCAAAAACCCAGTGCAAATTCTATTTTCAATTGAATTAATTCCCCCCGTTTTTAGCTGCTAGCCTTGAGCTTGGCATTAAAATAAAACGTGCCACGGCTTTGCAGTGAAGCCGAGCCGCAGGATATCTACACGGGATACTCGAATGGAAACCAAAAAATCCAAAAAAAGAAACAAAAAATGCGAGGAAAAACCGAGAATAACACAGATATGAGCAGACACATGGAGAGAAATTATATTTTCTCTTTCTGATGCCCGCAGCGTTTCCAATTGAGTTTCTCAACTTGATATTTTTATATTCAAGAATTCAATTAGAAGGCAGCCTCCGCACAGGTGTCCATATCGGATCCGGCTGCCTTCGCTGGCAATTTTCCACCCAAGGAAAATCCAAAAGCTGAGCGAGATAGACAGGACCCTTCGCTCTGAGAGGTGAAAGGTGGGGGAAACTCTGCAACTCGAAAGTTTATTGTTTTTCTTTGGCTGACTTTTGCGCGAGACAAAATTGCGAATATAATGAAATTTCTTACGTTCTGTCGGTTGTAATTGTAATTGGTCTGCTGCTGCTGGTGCAGTAGAAACCGGCAGATGAACTCGCCCCGAGGCGCACCTTTAAATGAGTGGAAATTCATAAATTCGCCAAATAAATAAGTCGAAAAGTGGAAGCACACAAATAGAATTTCGCCGTCCCCGAAACGAAAGGCTTTGAGCTACAGCAACTGGACCTTTGAGCCGGAATCACTGTGCTGCTTCGTTTGAGTTATTTATGGCAAAGTCCTTTCAAATTGATAGCAAAACACTCCTTGTCCTCGGTGGCATTTTCCCGTCTGCCGCTATGACGACTACGGGGCTGCGGTTCCCTGTGAGGCGAGAAAAGCGTGGGGAAAAATCACGCTGCCAAGTCAACAGAAGCCATCAGTGTGAACTGACAGTTGCGGGTCGGAGGATCGCCTTTGTCCCCAAAAAGTCCTTTTGCACCCCAAGCAGTTACATTCATAGTTTTCCTAACGTACAATGCATTTTCCCTAATGGCAGCCGACAGGAAGCGCAACTCAGCCATGTACAGAAGAAAAGTTGTCTTTCCTTTTTACCCACTTTACTTTAAGGATTTCGTGGGTTTATATATGAATAATTTAATAATATTTTAGGGAGGGAATAGGGCATATTTTAGGTGTGTTTTGTGGAGGTTTAATAGTGATTTAAGATCTTAAAGTGATTTTAAAGATACATTTAATTACCATTTTACTATTATTTAATTTGTATAAAATTGAAAAGCTCGTATTAATTTATTTTGTCTATATATTTTGGATATTTTAAATATTCAGAATATGGAAAAACTTAGGAAATTGTATAAATATTGTTTTGTCTACTTGTAAAAGGGAAATTCTCTTTATAATTATTATTTTATACACTAATTTTCTTCGATTTTTATCATTTTAACTAGGAAACCCATAGCTACTTTTGTGTTAAACTATTATGTTATATATATATTCCTGAGCATACTTTACAGCTTTTCAATAATTTTTTTAAATATATAAATTCATTCAATAACGTATTATATTATTGTTAAGATAAAAATCAATAAACCTGTTGTTTAAATTATTCTTAATTCAATTACTCAGCACGTTTCCCGACTTCCTTTTCCCGTAAGTAGGACATTGCTACAACAAACCAGCATCTAAGCTTGCCATTTAGATTTTCCACTGTTTAAGATTCCACTTGAAACCTGATTTCAAATCGTCCTGGCATCCTGGCATCGCCTTCGCCTGTTGCCTCTCGCCTTGGGATTGTGCCTTGGCTGTTGTCACACGTTCTGCTTTATCGCATTAGTTTCCCTTTAAGAAATTATTTTCTTTACCTTAATGATTTTCCGCTGCAATCGCAGTGGGGCTTTTCCCATCCAGCTGACATTCGAGGAGCGGAGGGGTCCTTGCCAGCCCTGAGTGGCTATGGAAATATTTATGTTAACTTGCAGTCGCCATGGCTGATTGTGTTGATGCTGCTGCATTTATTTAGTTGTTTTTCTGTTTTGCCGCTGTTTGTCATTTGAATCTTGGAATAACTTGAGAAATGCTGCGCTTGTCAGTGGCCATTTCGCAGGCAGAGAATAAATTCAATTCTTATTTTTGGTTTTTCCATTTAGCCGCTGTCTCTCCGTCTGTCCGTCTGCCTTGCTGTTTTTCATGCGGATTCAATGAACCATAAATTTCAAAGTGCCGCACAGCCAGACGCGACGGCGTCTGACTTTGCTGACAGCGAAAAGGGCACAAACTACAGCAACAAAAAATCGAACTAAAAGAGTAAAGAGTGTTTTTAAATAATCATTCAAAGCCAAACTTTAAAGTTTTTGTCCCAAAAGTACTCGCTTACCTGCTCAAGGCAATCGTCCTCCGATTAGCTGGACGAGAAGTTTCGTCCTTGCACACAAATTGCAACAACTCGAACGTGATTATCCCGCACAGTCATCCTCGGAGGCACAATAAAAATAAGTTCCCAGCAAGAATAATACAATATTCAGCATGGCACAAAGGAGGAAAAGCGTTTTACTCGATGATGTCTCTGTCCCTTTTCCTAGTTTTCCCCAACTGCCTCCGTCTCGCTCTTATCTAGCAAACAATTTTATGCTTCCGCCTGAGCGACAAACAATGGAGCGTAAATATCCCAAAAGCGGGACCCGGGCAAACGAACGAAAGAAAACGCAATTCTATGAAAATGCCTCACATACAGCACATATATAAATGTGCAAATGAATGAGCGAGTGAATGAGTGAGTGCACTGGAAAAAGGATACTGCAAAATGATTGATGGAATGAGTCTAGGAGGGGGGGTACACCCTACAACATAGGTTCCTTTAAACTAATAATTAATATATTAAAATAATTTATATACTTTCCTAAATACCTGTGATATATTTCACATTTATCTAGCTGCCATATATCCATAGTTTTTTGCCGTACTCCCCGTGTGAGTGACTGAGTGAGAGGCTGTTCTGATGCAAGTATGTCCGGTGCAAAAGGATCTGAAAGGAGGTGGAAGCCGCCTAGGCCTTCGCATTGTTCCTACATGCATAATAGACAAAGTGAAAATGCCAGGCTAAGCTGGAGATTAGACAGGCTGATACCCTATGGACTCCCAGCTCCTTTTCCATTGAGGAAAAGCCGCAGAGATGAAAGCGCAATCCGATTGGATTCAAATTCTGATCCGACTGATATCCCTACTCAGCAGAGGGTTACAGGATACGAATTAGAGGCAGAAAAAAGGGACTCGACTCGAAAGGAACAACAAACGGACAGACAGACAGTGTAGTTGATAAGATTTGGATTTGTCTACAACATTTATTGTCCTCCAATGTTGTTGAGCAATTTTTCTTTTGGTTTTCCACTTTGTTTGGCCATCTCTTTGGCTGTGGCCAGTAAAATGCTTTCTTTCTGCCATACAATTGTCATCATGACCCTCATGCAAAAGCGGCATACTACTACTCGCCCACACACAATGTCAACAGCAATGGGTCCTGGCACCCTGTACTGTCCTGCCCTGTCCCTCGTCCTGTGTAGGTGTTAGTCAAAGCTGTTTTGCATACTTTGCGGCCCTCTGACATTTGCAAATATTTGTCCCTTTTTTCGGTTCGTGTTCCAGGGGCCAGAGCAAGAAAATAAGCGATAAATAAATACAATTTGCTTGGTCTCTTTATTTGCATTTAAGATCGCCCAGATAGAGCACGCAAATGATGGCTCCAATCCATGGAAGGCCCCCTCCGAACCGAATCGAAATAAACGGCCAAACTACTGAAAAATTATGTGCGACGCGAGCGTTTTTTATGGCCATACCGAATTTTTTAAAGTCGCATAAATATATAAATCCCACGGTTGGGGGGGGGCAAAACTTGGCCAAGTCCTTAAATTTCCTCCCTTTGACATGCGACATGTGTTGAAGGCTTCGTCTTTGTGCGTTTGCAACGGCAGAACGAACAAAATCCACATCCAAAATCCAACAGAGCGAGAGCTTGGAGTGGAAGAGCAGGACGAGAATCAGAAGCCGTGGTCCTCTCCTAACTCTAGACGGAATCCTGGCTCGATGACGAGCACTGTCGCAGGCGGTTTAGACATGCTCTTAATTAATTTGAGCCCGCGATGCCTGCATTCGCTTTGTGACGGCCTGAATGTCGCCTGCGCCTCTGTGCCATTTCCATTTTCCTCCCTTTTCCAACTGCAAAGTCCTGGCAAAGAACATTTGACTGGAGGCCAGGAGCAACTGTAACTCTTCGAATTGTTGCAGTTTAAGGCTCTTTCAGGAATTGATTGTGACACTGTTCAGTTTTCCTTTGATATGAAAACAAACAAGGTGATTAAATTTGCTAAAATTTGCTTTTAGATGTTTTTGAATTTAGATAAAATGAGGAAAACGTTGATGATTTCTACTACCTGTATATGACATATTAATTTCATTATACAATGAGTTGATAAATTTGTTATTAATTATGTTGACTTTCCTGGCAAAAGTCACACTAACATGCAATTTAGATTAAATACATATCTTCACTATTGACAAAATAACAGGAATAAAGGAAGCTGACTTTGGTAAGCCAACATTCATCTGGCCTAGGGACTTACCACAGTAGAAGACAGTGAGATATTCTTCTTCTCCCATCAATCAATCAATAATGACTGGATAGTTAATTACTTTAAGTGCATAGCTATATAATTGGTATTTTGCAGGACTTAACCAAGGATTTTCACAATTCCAGTGAAGGGACCCCCATAGAAGTTATTCAGATGGTAAATTTAAATTTTTTAGACAAAGAGCTTTTACTTTCTGTATAAATCCAAAAAAGAGAAAACTTTACCAGTAATAAACAAGATATTTTACCTTAAGAAATTGCCTCCTAGTTCCTTAGATTACATTGCCAATATTTAGTCACGTTTGCAGCTACATTTCTCTTAACTAACTATTTAGCTGTGAGCTTAATCTAAATGAGAAATCTGCTTAAAACATGGCGTTGATTAGCACACTTTGCCCTCTTGCCACTCCTCCTAGTGCTATATGCATTTTTGTAAATTAAACTAATTTGGCCCACCTCCGCCCTCATCCATGTCAGCCTGGCACAGCGTTAGGTTAAGTTTGAGTTGACTTGTCTAACGCTGCGTGAGCAAAGAGCCAAGATGAGTCAACTTTCAGGCAACGTTCTGCTCCCCGTGCCATAACTGCCAACTTTTGTTGCTTATTTGCATATTTAAAACTTGCCGGCGAGGACTGGCATTAGCTTTGTTCGGAGCCTGGGTAATATTCTTGTGATTTTGCTGGCAACCAGCAACAGGATGGCTCACCTTTCTCGGATGATGTGCCATGCAAATCGTATGCAATGTGCAAATTCTAGGTTGCAACAACCTGAACTTTGTTGGCGCCCCAAAAAAAGCTCCCCAAAGTGTTTGACTTGCGAGAGCGTTTGCCATATTGTCTTACCTTTGTTCATATTTTATTTTATTGCATTATGCCCGTATTTTGTTTGCCTTCCGCCCGAGAAGCCAGCACATCTGCTCGCTCTTTGCTTGGTTAAGTTTTTGCTTACTTAACTTGCCAGTTTTCAGTTGCGACACTTGAGGAAAATATTTGATTGAAAGTGGAGAGAGTGAAGTTCTTGAAGGGGTTCAAGTGTAAAAATAATAAATATTTTAAGGGTTCTTAAGGTAAAAACAATTCGATATCTAGGAAAATATTTATCCAGCTTTTAAATCTAAATGTGGCTTAAAGAGTTACAATTTCATTTCTTTTTTTTTTCTCTCTGCACTCTCCGGATGAGCCCCAGGATCAATGGCTTGCTTTAATGGCTCCTGCCACGTCCACATGGCGTATGCGCAATATGTTACCCCACTCACGACATTGCCAATTCGTTTTCACATCGTCTTTTGGGCCGCAACAATGGTCGATCTGCATGTCCATCGTCTCTGGTCTCTGGTCTCCGGGCTCTGGTACATCCTTCACATTCTCATGCATATAGAAGGCCGCCATTAAATATGTGCCAGTCGAAATTGTTCAAAGGGTGTAGCCTATATATGGTATATATGCATATATGGCAGCCTGGTGCTGGCGAAGCGTCCAGTGTGGCTGTGGGGAGAATCGCGGGCGCGTTGACAACGCCAATACAGGTGCGCACAATGCAAACGAGTGACATGCAAATGCTTTCAACAACAATTGCAATTCATGCACACCCAGCACACACACACACACGGGCGAATGACAAGCAGCCGTCTCACGTTTCGTTTCATTTTTGAATGTCGATTTTTCGAGCATTCTCTTCTACTAGTTTTTTTCTCTTTTTTTGCAGTGCCTGTGGCTCGCTTATCTCTTATGAGCAGGGTATTGGGTATGAAAAGGGATATCTTTGAAAGGTTGAATGAAATTTGAGCATTTCTGGAATTAATTAGCTTTTAGAAATCCGCGCTTTAAAGAGCTTTTCAAAACGTTTATTTTAGATTTTAGTAAACTTGTGCATAATTACTTGAAATTTTAGCATTTCTGGACTAATCTGTACTAGCTTTTCCAAATCCTAATTTTCTAAAAATTTTGCAAGCTCTTTAAAATTGTAATTACATTAATTTAATTAAATTTATATCTTAACTTCTCCAAAATAATTTGAAATTTTAGCATTTTTGGACTAAACTTTACTAGCTTGTATAAATTCTGAATATCTACATTAACTTCAGTTTTTTAACTATTTTTTAAGCTCTTGAAAAAAGTGAATTAAAGGGTTTTAAAAGCTTTATGGATTTAACTTCGAAACTTCTTTAAAATAATTTTAAATTTTAACTTTTCTGGACTAATATTTATTAGTATTTCTAAATCCTGAATATATAAATTATCTTTAATTTTCTTAATATTTTTTAAGACAGTTGAAACGATGAATTGAAGAGTTTTTAAATCTTAATAGCTTTAAACAATTATTAACTTTTAAATTTCTCTAACATAAATAATGCAGAAAATTAGCAAAAGTTGTAAATTTAAATTTGTATCCTCTTGTGCTTAATGCCAAGTGACGTTTGACACTTCCACATCAACCAATTTATTACTTTGAATATTTAAGGAAGACCTTAACTATTTCATTATGTTTTATTTTACACTACTATTTTTGGTACTTGCCTTAGCATCTTATGCTACATAACAATTTGTAATGCTTAATGCCTAGTGACTCTTGCTATTTCCACATCATCTAATGGTCGATATTGGCCTCGATTGTTTTCGCTTACCTTTCGAGCATTTAAAATTCTCAGCCATATGTGCTGTTTGCTGGCCAAAGACGCCGATGACTCTAAATGCAGCGACGACGGGAAACTTTTGCGGCAACCTGTTTTTGTTTTGCAGCCGCACCGAACAAGGAGTCCCAATGACGACCACAATGGTGCTGCTTCTTCTCGTCCTGCTGATGCTGCTTGTTTTTCACATTTTCCGCATTTTTCCTCCCCCAGCTGCTGGTGCTCCTCTGCTCACTCACTTATGCATTCGCATTCGCACATGCGATGCGCCACAAAATTGCAATTTCCACTAAGATTGATGAAAAACGTTTCCAGAGCCACGCCTCCGATTCAGCAGCGATTCTGGGCCGCGATGATGGCTCACCTGTTTCACCTGTTTCCCGCCTGCCAAATCATGTCATCAATTGAATTTCAAACGATTATTCTTGCACGTTCGCAAATCGCGGCGAAAATATTTGCCACGCCAGCCGTGCGTTGTCAGCATTTCCGTTTCCACGATTTCCCCATTTCCGCACATTTCAGCAGGTGTGCGTCGCTTTATCCAATACCAAATAGTATAGGTATATGCCCTGCATATCATCCACGAGTCCTCTCACAATACGTTTCGATTACGCATTCAAAACAAATTGTTGTCGTCGGGGTCGCATCAGCGGCAAAATGGGAATATGAATACGCCTATGGATTCAGTTAACCCGGGGCTTAAAAGTACACTGAAAGAATAAGCTACTTGAGGCTTAAGTATTATATAAAGCTTGAAAATAATTTGAGTAGATTTTAGTTGCTGTTATTCTTGAATCTCTAAGATTTATTCCAACTCAAAAGATACAAAGAATTTCAGGTGCATTAAAAACTTCTAAAGACAGCAATTAACATTTTATTTTCCTTTGTTTTCCTTACTTTTCTGAGTGCATTCAGAAACCAGCCTTCCGGCAAGTACTTCTCCATGTAATCCCGCAAAGTGCATTCATGGAAAATTCACATTCCGCAGGTAACTCAAAAATCATCGCCGAGCATCCGCCGGAGGGTCTTCCCCGAACTAAACTAAAATTCTTGTGAACGGCTCGCATATTTCACAACTTAATTTAATGCATTTGCAATTGCATATTTTTGGTTGGAGGAGGCCAAAGCTTGGCGTGGCTTTATATCAACTAAATATTGTATACAAACTGTTTTGCAATTTGCTGATATTAATTTTGCAAATAAATTTCTCGAAGCACTCAAACGTGAAATGCCTGCGTCCCGCAGCCACCGCGCTGCAGCTCGACTGCTCCTGCTCAAATATTTAATGAATATTAGTTTTCTCTGGCGATGCCTAGGTCTACTTCACATTTACGACTTGCCTACGGCGGGGAAACTGGCACTGGTCTGTACCTCTGTGCACCTTTTGGATCTGCCTTTTGAGGTTTTACCTATAGCTGGACACTGAGAGAATTTTAGAGAAAAATATAGAAGGGTTTCTTGATTTAATTTATATTTATTTTAAATATTTAAATAATTTAATGAAAAAAAAATCTGGAAAATATAGTTCTATATGATATGAATACTATATTTTTTAAATATTTCTTTACTTTAATTTTAAGAAACACTTCTGCCTTATTTTTTCTCTCTTCATCTACTGGGGCAAAGGTTAACGAGCTGCCTGAGGCCTCAAAACAGCGTGAAATGAGCAGATTTATATGCTTAATTTTTAGCATTTAACCTGCGCTTAGATAGAGCTATGTTTACGAGCAGACCAATGTCTGCAGGTGGAGCCGCAAAATGCCGCAAAACGGGGCTTGGCGGGGAGGGAAACCAAAACCAAAACTGGCCAAGACAGCAGGCGGTATTGAATTTCCTCCTGGAAACACTGCGGCTTCCCGTTTACCATCGCAAACGCCGCCAGGGCCAAGCTCTTGTAATTGGAATTCGAAGCCCATAAATACCGCAGAATCTGCAGCAGCAGCAGCAGCAGCATTACAATTGTAAATAATTAGTGTATTCAATTACGACTTCATAACTCAAGTGCAGTGCCCCGGACTAGGTCCTTGTGCGTGGAGCATGTTATCCTTTAATTAGTTGCCCTCCATAAGCCTGCCATGCGTCTTGATTACACGTACTGCAAATTATGGCAGCTGACAGCTGTTGTTTGCCAATGCCAAGATGCTGCCCCATATCCCAGTCAGAACCCACCAATTGGCAATGCGAAAATTAGCGCTTATTGGCTTTAACTGCTGCCAAAATGCTCACTCTTGGAATAACAATGGGAATTAGGCCAGCATAAATATATTTCAGCGTGGGCTCAATTTTAAATTCAATTTTGGCCGCATTTAGGCTGCGGCGGAAAATAAAGTGTTGCCAGCCTTGGTGTTGGGCTAACTAAATGGAATAAAATCCATTTTAACAGATGTGAAATCACATAAAGAAATACCGTCGACTAATGGCAAACAAATACCATTTATTTCCGGCAGCAAACAAAAGCCGAAATTGGATTCAAATGGAAAACACAATGAGGATTAGCCCACGGCTAATAATATATTTTATAAACATTTTAAAAGTGCGGCTTTTATTAAATAATTCTTTATTTTATTTTAGAGAAAACACAATGAAAACATTTGTCTAATCTGGCAGATAGAATGCATTTATAAATATGAATATTAGGCCTTAAGCTCTTTATGCCAGTCCAAACATCACTTTTATGACTCATTTATATATGGTACATGATTTTAAGAATAGATTCACCCAACAATTGAACAGACTTAAAGTGAAAACTTGTCTTACTATTTTAAAGATTTACTTACCAAGATCTCTCCGCTTTGCTTGGACTGCCAGGAAATCTTAAATTTTAACAACTCCGCATAAATATACTTAATGAATGTTCCAATATTTATTTTACAAAGTTCGGCACACAAAACTCTCGACTCCAAACTCATTCTGAGCTGCTTAAGTTTCTTTGTTGTCGCAACGCTATTTGCCAACGGGATACAGGGACGGACCTTTTAAGGACTCGCTACATTTGCTACAGAATTTTCATAAAATATGCAGCTAATTACGTGTAAGTCACTTACAGCCATCCAACTACTCAGGAGCTAGTCACTGGGGGGGACTCTCAAGTCTTGGGGAGAAGAGTCTCGACAAGCCATTGCCCTATAATACAATTTAATTACTGGAAAAATCACAGCTGAAATGGAGCTGGGAAGCTGGGGAGCCAGCAGCTGAGATGTCGGTGAGAAATGCTCCATGTCAAATGGAGCACGACGGCAATAGTGCGTAAATCTCGGTGCCTTAAGTAGCGGCATCTCCTAACCCCAATCGACAATGACATTCTGCCGTCATTACCAGGGAGCGAAGGAGGACACATTTCCGGCGACCCGGGTAGCTGCTCGGTCCCTGGCTACTGGTTAATGGTAACTGGTGGATGCCAGCTACGCTCTGGGTTCTTGGTTACTGGCTGTTGACTCGTTGTGTGCGCAATTACAGAAATTAGCTTTCGTTTTTAATTTATTAGCGCCATTGTGCGTGCGCGTAATGGCGACAGGGGACAGCCGACAGGCGACAGGCGACAGGCGACAACCTAGCAAATGTCTCCTCCCAATCTCCATTTAAACAGAGAACAAAAATAGTACAATAAATATTTAAGGATTTTAAAAGGTTTTAAATGGTTTGAAAAACCTGTATTTTATTTGATGTATTTTTTATGGGAAACGGAAGCCATTTGTTTTTTAATTTATTAAGAATATGTAAAAAAACACCTGAGATTTCTCAGTATTTTTAAAGAGATCTAAAATTCGTTTTAAAAATACATTTATTGTCTTTTAACTTTTACTTACTTACTTACTTACTTTTACTCTCATTAAATCCCTTTTTTGAATGGGTTTATAATTTCTTTCTGTGCACCCGGGCTTCACTTTGGTAACAGCTCCAGTCGGCGGCGGCGGCGGGTGTCCTGCCCGCCCCCAACCGAACGTATGGCAAGACAAATGCTCCTGGCTGCTGCCGGGGCAAATTAATGTGCATATAACTTACGCCTTTAGTCCAAGGAGTGTCCCGGAGACGGGGGAGTTGGAGTACCAGGCGAGGCGCAGGAGGCAAGGGCCATTAAGGTTGCAGCATTTGTTTGCCCTGGCTGGGCAGAGTTTCATGCATTTTAAAGGACCTTCGCACCGCTCGCTCCCCTCCCTCTGTCCTTCGCTGGCATGGCCAATGAAGTGTGTGCAGGTTTTAAAAATTTCATGATGATTTAACAGGCAACACGGACGTCATCTGTGTGCAGAGCACACACACAACACACATACATATGTGTTGTGGCATATGCATGCAGAAAGCCAAAAATGAAAAATGAAAAATCCAGCCAGCCCTCTGCCGTGAGTGTTGTTGCCGCTGGACAAGTTTTTGGGTAACTATCCGCTTCACTGGGCCACCAATGGCCAAGATTTATTTACTCAACAGGCAAATTGCGCATAATTGAAAGAAAATATGTGAACAACGCCAAGGGCGCTTGCACCGAAGTAAGGCAGAAAATTGCGGCGGCCAAATTATACATTTTTGTTTTAATACATTTTTAACTACAAGAGAATTTTTACTTGGAGTTTTAAATATATAAATTTAAATTTTAATTACAAATTGAGAGTAGAAAGATTTAACCTAAATATTGAAGGATACTTTTTCATATTTCCTATTTTTTGTTCATTAAAATTATAACCAGACAATAAATAAATATTTAATAAATGAACACAATACTTTAGTGACATCCTAAAAACATATATATACTATAATAATATTTTTAATTAAAATAAAAATTTATTTTGCTTGTTTTTAGAGATATGAGAAATATACTTTTAAGAATTTATATGTTTGGATATGTAATTATTTTTATAAATATAAAACCAATTTATTATTCTTTTTCATTCAACTTTTATGAGGGATAACATTGTGTATGACACATTTATTAACACTCACATCGTTTTATTTCATTCAAAAATCCTTATTCTTTTCAATAATCATATAGATTTAAATTAAACAATTAAAAATGTAATAAAATTCCATAGAAAACTCTTCTTCTCTGCAAAGTTCAACGCTCTTTTTCCCTCATTCTGCAACCTTCTGCAGCTTGCTTAACTTTTGCGATAAGTATTAAATATCACCTAGCACAGAGAGAGTTCATTGCCCCAAGTATTAATAATTGTGTCTAACTTTTATCTCCAGCGCCTTCTGGGAGTCGCTGATGCTTTCGTGCCATTAATTATTTCGCGAGCGGGTAATAAACTAGCTGTGCCGTGTTGCGCATACGCCGCGTGGTCCAGTCTTGTTGGCGGTCATCGGGGTTAGCCACGCGTTTCAAGCGGTTCGAGACCGTTAATAAAAAGCTACCATGGCCGTGTCTCGTGTTTTAAGGTGTCTATAATTCAGGTCGTTGTCCGCTGCCAGTTTTGGCCGTGTTCCGGCGAGCATGCGAGTGTGTGTGTGTGAGTGCGCCGTGTGTTGGCCACAAAGTGCGCATTAGTGCGATTGCATAACATTTGCCAAGAGAAGAGGAGAGAAAGAATGGAGCAGCATACGGGCGACATGAAAAGGCGCTTCCGAAAAACTGGTAGCAACAATCCCGAAACGAAACCGAAACGAAGCCAGACCAAATCCTTATGTATGCCGCCGCCGATGCAGCTGCTGTGGCTACGTGCTGGCTTTCCCAGTTCACCCCTCCTCCTCCCAGCTTCCCAGTTTGCACAAAAGTTTGCACAACACCACAAATTCTCGCAAATTTCCAGCTGCCAGCTCATAGTTGGTGATAATTTAAGTCGGAAATTCGGATGTTCAAGGAGATCTCCTCCGCAACCCACCGCCTTGTGTGCTTCGCCTGCACGTAAACCAAATCCGAATCCGTATCCGAATCTAGAGAAGAAAAGTGCTGCTCCCCCGAACCCCACATTTTCCTCTTTCGCCAACACAAACACAAACGTAAATTGCAATTACAACAAGTGCAATTGCAATGGCAACACGAATGCGAATCCGAACAGTAATCAAAGCCAGGCAAGGCAAAAATTGTGAGAATGCAATTATGGCCAAGACAGCATGCTGCAGGGGGGGGAGGGGAAAGTGGGGCCACAGCTGCCATAAAGTAAATAAAAATACTCACACACACTCTCCCAGCACACAGGGTGGGCTGTCAAACAAACCGAAAATGAAATCATTGTCAATTCATAAAACTGAGCAAAAATGTTACAAATTGCATTTACATATGCTGCAGCAGCACGCACGTTCCGCTTGGCCATTACGGCGGCCATTATGCTTCATTGCGAAAGGCGCTGCTTGACACAGATGCAGATACAGGGGAAAGTTGGCCAAGCAGGACAGGATTGGGGGGAGGGAGAGATGTGTGGCAGCAAGTGGCAGCATTGCAGCCCTTCGGGCTAAGCCCCTGGCAGCCATGTCGTTTATTTAAGATGACAGCAGCAGCAGCAGCAGCCAGGAGCAGCACCACTAGTTTTGGTCAAGTGGGCAAAACATATTGCAGCCACTGTGTTACACTGGGTTTATGTGATAAATATACATACGCGTGTTCCTGTAGATATAGGCAAGCGATCAGGGGAAATATGAATAAGTGCCGGGAGGAAAATATATGTAAAAAAGTGTCGGCTTGTCGGCTTGGCGAATAAAAAATAGGCAGCCATCCATAATAACTTTGATGCCATCTGGTTAATAAATTTCTTTAGGAATATTAATTATAAGAATTTAATAATTAATTTTTTAGGTTTTTAGGAGCTTTTAATATCCTTTGAAAAATAAATACAAGTAAAATAAAATAAATAAATAAAATAAATACTCGTTTGAGGAAACAGCTCTCTAAAATTTATATATATTTTAAATAAGGAAATAAAATAGTAAAATACAAATATATGTCTAAGACACAAGTTAACTTAGTGTTCATTTTATTATATATTTTAATTTCTTATCAATTTCCAAATATTACCTTAAATTTCCCAGCAGTATAGCATTATCGCGATTCTGCTCATTGTGTAAACTCACAGCTTCAGCTTCTGTTGCAAGTGTTTTCGACTGGGCACTGACCTTGTTTTTGCCGCCTCGAGCGTAATTGACATTTATTAATTGGAAAACAATAATTCGCCTGCCAAAGTGCCAGGGAGCCATCGGAGTTTCCCGGCGACGACGACGACGACGACGATGCTCTCCCGGCTCTTGGCTGCCTGCCAAGTGGCATTCTTTGTTGCAGGATGATTTATTTGCCAGTCCAGAGAAGTGGAGCGATAACATGCTGCAAGGCCAGCTGGTCGCCCGGTAATCAGTTATGCAGGCAGCGATTAAAGGCCGTCATCGGCAGGAAGCGCTGAAATATTCCGCGGCCGCCAGCTGCTCCCAGTTTGCTGCTCCTGGTCCTGCCACTCCCACTCCTTCCACTTTCACTCCCGCACCCTATCTCTCGTCCCATTAAAAGCTGTCAAATTTTAATGTTTTACATGGCAGGCTCAAAGTGGCAGCTACAGGCGGTGGCAACATCATCATCGTCCACATTTTCCGGGCATGGTCATGGCACCTGTCTGGCCCGTTTCGTCCCTGCCACACACCAGACATCTCCGTGTCTACCCAGGCAGTAAACATTAAAAGCACATAGTTTTAATGAAGCAGCAGGCGAGAATCTACCTGTACCAGGATGCAGAGTAGTTGCCGCGTGTCCTTGTACTTGCTTAACGGCCGCCTGGCACACGAGGCGTATGTGGAACGTGGTCCCAACACGCGATAAATTCATTAAAGAACTGCGGCCGGCTCGCAAATCTGGCCTGACTAGTCTCGCGGGCAATGTAAAATAATATATAGTGCAACACAAAAAAATCTTAACGATGCCATAAGGCAAAATGTAAAGAAGATAAGGTTTTAAATTTAATTTAAAACTGGGGAAATTTTATAAGAAGTTGCTTTGAAAACTTTCCCAAAATCGGAGTCTTTCTATTTATATATTTTATTATCCACTCGGGTCAAAGACTTGGTTGTAATCCTCAAAATAAGAGGAGTTAATTTGACCACATTAACGTGGTTCCCCTTTACTCACAGTGTACTAGGATGCATATAATTTTTTTTTAAGGACGACCAGCTAGCCGTGAGCAGTGAGCTGCGAAGCGCACACGTTTATAGATTAACACATTTTTACTGCTGAATGTACTAATAAGGCGAACATTTCCACTTTGAGTTGCCCCCAGGAGGGGCCCCTTAGTGGCAGTAGCTCGATTCCAGGAGAAGGGCCAGGAGCTGGAACATGAGCAGGACCGGCAGCCGGCAGGACCTGCTATCTCCCGCAGAGGCAAACACAGGAAAGCTCGTACGTGAGCACGTGTGTGTACTTTCGAAATTTATAGCACCGCCCCGACGAGGTGGGCGAAGGGAACAGAACGGAAAATCTGGTGGAAAACCCAGGGAGCACTGCACGAAGTCAGGTGAAGAAAAATCCTGGGGACGGGCAGTGTCGAAAATAAAGCAAAGCCAGGCGGGTAAAAAAAAAGTATAACATTCAGTGCGCCGAGTCCCGCGGGACACGGTTCTCCCAGGCAGCCAGCCAGTTAAATGGCAAGTCCCCGGGGAGCGCTGGATTCCCTCCCAGCTTCGATTCCCGATCCCCGATCCTCCACAATCCCCCATTAAAATCCGGCCACTGCCACGTCTCTAGAGGTCTGGCCACGGCTTGGAATACGGCTCCTGTTCGCCGTGTTGCTATGTTGTGATTTCGGCCACTCACTGGGAATGCACACACATGCTGCTGGCTGGTTCCTGGCTTCCAGGTTTCCCCGCTTTCCTGGTCTTCCGGCTGCAGCGCGTGCCAGGCACAGGCAGCTGATTCCGTCATCGATGGCAGGGAACTCAAATAAACAGGAAAAACTTAAAGAACATATTTTAAATAAACAGGAAAGGTTTATCTTTAATAATTTATTTTACAAAATTTAAGGAATTTTTGACTTCAGACAAAAGGTATTTGCTTCTCTTAGTATCTTTGAGGATTTTATTTGATTAATATCAAGTTTGAATACTATTTTTTCTCTTAGTGTGCGACTCAACTCCCTCTGCAAGCCGTGGCTTGACTTGTAATTACCACTGCATTGTGGACTTTTATTTTCTTTGTTTGCCAGTCACTTTACGTTCGACCCCTGGGAGTCTGCTGCACCTGACATCGATTGAATTACTGTTAAAATATTATCGCACAGGTCCTTCTTTATCGGGGAAGCGGGATAAAAAGCTGGATTTCAGATTAGCTTGTCGCGCACCTGGCCAGTTAGACTCAACCAGGTGGAAAATGAACAGAGAGACCCGCCAAAAGGGATAACTTTTCCGCAAAAGGGTTAATTTATAGTCTAAAAACGAAAGCAGCCCTTTTTGATTTTCATTTCAAGCCTTCAGCCATTTGGAAAAATCATTTCGATACATGGTTATTGTTATGTTCGCCCCGCACAATCATAAGCCAAACAAAAGCATAAAAAGCGAGCATAAATTATTTAAACTATTCAATTTGCCGCTGCCAATGAGCATGTGTAAATCATTCGCGCCCAAGAGTGTAAGCCATAAAGTGCTTAAATGCTGTCATTTCAATGCATTTCACGCAATAAACAAAAAGCACATTAAATGAGCTCACAAAAACATAAAATGGCATCAACTATAAATTGAGCATTTCAAACAATAAAATATATACGAAGCTAGCGGAGCGAAAGAGTGAAAGTCTGATGGCAGAACAAAAAAAAGAGGGAAAGCTGCTCATCAATGCAATCATGCACGCATAAAAATCCCAATTTAATTCAATCAATTCGTGTATGTGCGGTGCCCGGTTCTTGTATTTCTTTTGAGGTAAAACCCACTCAACGGAATACAAATTGCTGGCAACGAACTTAAGTTGGAGGAGGAGACCCAAAAAGGACGATGGATGAGAGGGAGCCGGCTTGGAAGCTGCAGATGAAGCCAGAACCAGGACTGACTGGAGCTTGTGTCGCAGTCGAAATAGTCTGATGAATTTCTTCAATTCAAAACGTGACTGACGCAATGATTGTGCACGTTCCTCCTCGTCCTTCCATCGCTCTATAACTAAGTGCCACTATGTAAGTGAATAACTGTCACTGCACAGATCCCGACACATCCTGCTTAGTCCTTCGTTCGGATTGCTCGTCATCAGTGTCGCCAGCTCGGTGGGTTTTTAGTCAAAGAATGGAGGATTTTTATAGAGCTGAAAAGTATTTTCTTTTTGGTTTATTTTATAGATATTATAACTATTGAAACTCCTATGTATATAATCATATTATTGTTTACTTTCCAAAGGATTTTGCTAAAGAAAATATAATTTTAAGGTTGACCAGGACATTAAATTGAATTTTACAAACTAATTTTGTTAAAATAAATAAATATTAGTAGGTGAAAATATGTTTCATATTCATTTAGTTTGTTAAAATGATTTAAAACCCAGTCCTTAGCTTTTTTCTTTAGCTAGTTTTGCCGGGCATTACTGTTACCCTGCCATGTGTGTGCCCAATAAAGATGGCCTGACTGACGGACGAGCAGACGGGAGGGCAAAAGGACGAAGAGACATGGCTAAGCATGCCATAGTTGGCACTTTTAAGTCATTTGCTACGTTTTAACTCGATTCCAATGCGGCCATCAGCCAAAGGGCCACTCAATCAAACTCGTGTAGCCTCTGGACGGAGCTGCGACTGCAACTTGCAGGCAAAACGCGTTCGGCAAACAAGTTGGCCAGCAATGGCACCCAGCTCCTCTTCCTCCTCCTTCTCCCTCCCAGAATAAGCCACTTGCATATGGAAAAGCTGGGAAAAAAAAATACCAACTGAGGGAGTTCTTAAAGCCAAAATCCTGTCAAAGTTGCCAGCACGTTTTGCGGATCTGCCATCGAATTCGTGATGGCCAAAAGTGAAGCTTTCGCTGAGCCATTACTCGAGCCCAAAGACTGGAAAAAGCGACATTTTAGCCTTGGTTTTGTGATTGTTGCATTTTTCTTTTACAATTTTCGCACCCCCGCCAACAAGGGCTTTTGGGGTTCGACTTTAGTTGCCCATTGATTCGGAGCCGAATGTGTGTGTGTGCCATTTGGCCAGATTGTGAATTATTTAAAAATGATTTATTATATGATTGTTTGCTTTTGGTCCTGCGGTTGCCAGCAGCAGCAGCAGCTGTGCCGACTTACAGTGGCGCAAATGAACGGAAAAGTGCCCAAAAAACGCATGGTAGTGGGTGCAGGCTACAGTTCCACTGTGTGTGCTAAATATTTCAATGGATGCAACGATAAAAGAAACAACAATCCAACAATCTGAGCAAATCTATTGTGTTTTCATTTGAATTTAATATTTCATTGCGGCAGCAGGCAGAGCATCCAGAGCACCCAGAGCATTCACAGCAGCAATTGCAATCGAGTTTGCCTTTTGCGGTTTGCCGCCAACTGTAAATATGCCTTCCCCTCCCAGAGACAGAGTGTGTTTGTGTCTGTTTTGGCCGAGTGTTGTGACATGTCACTCGCATGGCTTCAATTAAAATGTCTACATTGCGGTTTCCGGTCTGGCTGAGGAGGAAAAACATTAAACCCCAATACGAATCCGAGTCCGATACCGAAACGCTTAACCGACATTCATCGAGATACCCAGCTGCTGATTGATTAAGTTGCTTGCATGTATAATGCAGAGACCGCACAACACCTGGCCAATCCTGGCCAAAGGATCCCATTCAATCCGGTTTCAAGATCCAATTTACAGGAAAGTCCCTGCCCGCTGTGAGCCAGGGCAATGATAATAAATTGTGCCTTAAATTGCCGCCTGACCCACTTCAATTTATGTACGTGGCAGTTAAGGAAAAACCATAAATTTAAATTGAACGAACGAACCCAAAAAATTAACACACGCAATTAAAATTCTACAACAGCGGCGGCGGCGGCGTCATTCAATCCAGGCAAATCCATGGCCAAGTGACATTGTGACCGACTCGCTCGCTACGGCTCCCTTTTGGGTCCAACTCAAGGCCAAAGGCTGACCCTTTTCCAAGTCATTGAATAGATTTTTTTCACACACACACAAAGGCACAGGCACAGGCACAAGCATACATAAAAAGGGACCTGGGAAACAGGGTTCCCAGGACCAAGGCTGACCCCCATTAGGGCGGAAAGGCATTACACATTCTGATTGGAAAATCTATGATGATCATTAATAAAATCGAGACTAGTGGAAAATGCCAAACAATAACAGACGGCAATGGGTCCAGCTCTAATCATGGATTCACCAACTAAATTGTTGGCCAAAACCAAAGGCTAAAACTAGAATTTGATTTCAATTCGCATGCAAATGTTGCACAAAGAGAAAAGGACTTATTGCTTGTAATTTACAATGTCTTCAAAATAATAATATTTTTTATATTAAGAGAATTTGTATTGTTTTAAAACTATATAAAGAAATGCACACAAAAGGCAGTTTAAATATAAAAAAATATGTATCTGTCTTTAAAAATGACTAAACATTTGTTAAGACCTATCTTGAGTTATAAAAATAGATTTTAATTGCATTAGAATGTATTTCTGTTGATCCCACAACCTTCTTTTAAAGGATTCTAAATCATTTTAACATCCCATTTCATTACAACAAGAAGTAGCTATAAATTTCATAGATACTTCTCCCTGTTGTGTATGTTATTGTGTTTGGCTTTCCGTGTAAGTAGCTACATGCATTTATGCGCCCAACTTTAGTTAGTGCAAATATTATTTTAATATCTGCTGAAGCCTCTACGTTTGGGCCGTCCCCAGTTCAGTTAACCCGGGGCTCGTCTTTTTGTGTTGAACCTGGCTGTTTTGCTGCTGCTGTGGAAGTTGTTGTTTTTCATTCTGGCCAAACTTTGAGCAGCAAACAATGCTTCATTATAAGCTTCAACCCATGCCAGAGGTGATAAGCCATGCCAGCACCAGAGCCGGCACCAAAAACCCGAACCTAAACTGGAACCAAAACCAGAGTCTGGAGAACCAGGAGAGAACCAGGAGAGTGGAGCCACATCCCAGCCAACTTCTTGTATAAACTTCACTTTATGCTTTCGGCTTTCAATGCCTCAAACATTCGCACACAATCTAACCGAGGGGAAAGGCAAGTCATGCACTTGAAAATAATTCTATTTTATTATAAAACTTTACAAAGTGTTTTGTGTTATTAATATTTTCTGCTATTTTTATATACAAAAATAATTATAAAAATTCTTAAATAACATTTTTTAAGGACCTTTTTGTTCAACTATCTTTTCCAAGGCCTAGTTTGGAGCCTTGATTTTTTTCTCCGTGTACACACTCTCTTCTTTTAACTTACTCACATGCCATTTGCTTGTACTTTGTATGAATTTTACGAATATTTCATAACAAGAATTATGCTTGAGTCTGAGCCGGTGAGTGTAGTGTGTGTGTCTGTGTGAGTTGTTGCCTGTTCTTGTTGTCGTGTCGTATCGCATGTTTTGTCATACGAAGTGGCTATGCAAAGACAAACAAGCCGGAACAACAACAACAGCAACAATGGCTACAACCACGGCCAGAACGCTGCACAAAAATGTTGTCAATCAAGGTTGAAGATAACAAGAGACAAAGACAGGGGCAAACACAGGATGCTAAGCCCTTAAATTGCCCCAGACAGCCGGGAGAATGTGTCTTGATTACACGTTAGTGTCTTCTCTGTGCCGTCGTATCCCGAAACAAATTAAGTGGAACCATCAAATTCCTCAGGCACAAACTATTTCCTTTGGAGGCTGTCGAGATTTATTTTTCATAGCATACTTCTATGGGCTCGTCAAGGGAAAATAAATAAATTTGTGGGTTGAAGTTTACCTCAAAATCTCGAGAAGCCAAAGTCTGTATATGTATCCTTAACGCTTCCAATGAAGTAAGGGAACCCAATTGGAAATCAATCATAGCTTGCTAAACATTTACAATATCTATTTGGAAAGCTTTTTTGTGCTAGCTCTAAATATTGATCGTGAGAATTTAGGAAATGTGAAATTTTCCTGAATTTTTTGTCATATCTTTATAGAGTCTCAAATGACTCCTGTACTGTACACTATTAGAGTCTAAATATATATAATAAATACTGTGTAAAAACAAGAGAAAACACAATATCGAATATTAGAAATTCAGCTCGTTTTTGTCGCTTATAATTTACCATTCATTTATTTATTTATGTTAATGAAGGAGCTTTTAAGCGTGAAGGTTATGGGGACAATAAATTGTGGGACAGAGCGTAATTTGTTTACATATGTTATTAGATAATTATATTTTCTTTAATTATGAATTAATAATAAGTATATTAGCGTATTATTATTATAATTTAAATAGGCATTATTGACACTTTATTTATTTTTATTTCAGAATTAGGAATGTATGATGAATTTTCAATCGCGCTTTAAGTTTCATTTGGTTTTCTACATTTTAAAGGCCACTTGGACTCGGAAATGCCATCAACATTTTATCTTTAATAAATCCCACATAAATAAGTTCTCTTTTGAGCAATATTTAACTTTTAAAGTTGAATTTATGAACTTGTAAATCACTTATGCCCAATTAATAAGCTCAACTTTTATGAAGAACACGATCAACTCCGCTGGCAAGGGGGCTTGGCCAGCCTTTCATTATGTTTCCACTGTGCTGCCTTCACTTTTTCCTTCACTTCTTTGGGGGTAATCATGCGAGCAATTAAGCTGCTCTCGATTGACGCTAATTAATGAACAGCATTAAAAATTATTATGTGTGAAGCGAAGAAGCAGAAGCCGTACAAATATGACAGCCTGTTCAAGGGGCTTGCAGCCTGCGATTGCCACGCCCACATCGGCTCCGACACACACACACACAATTTCAATTTTCGTGCCGTGTAATTTGCGCGGATAATTTATATGCATGGCAGCCGGCGTATAGAAGACGCCGCTCATCCCGCCGCCTCGTCCTGACGGCGATATTGCTCCTGGTGCGAGATGAAATAAATTTTGCAGCATCATTTAAGCTTAATTAAGACGTCCCAGCCGCAAGCGATGATGGCCAAAAGAGCCGAGCAGAGCGAGGCCACAAAAGCCTCTCCCAATGCACCGTGTTCCACATAAATAAATGAGTACGGAATTGTGGGGTTGAGTGGTTCCGCGGCTGACTGAAGTGGCGGCCGCGTGCATATTCGAGGGCCAACGTCTCTCAATGCCCATTTGATTTCCAGCCAACTCACGATTCCACGCATTAAATCGCTTAGACAATGTCAAAAGGCATCATTACTCAAGGAGCCGCTGGCAGGCCACGTCCAAAACCCCGTCCAATTGCCCTCGTCATCTCGAATGAGTGGTGCGATAAAGCAGTTAGGCAGCAGAATGATAGAGAACGTTACAGCCTCGACTGGGCGATACCTGGTAATAAAGAAATAAATAAGAAAATCTAAGAAAAATCTAATAAATATTGGTGAGATATAAGGATTTCTTCCTAGACCCCTGATCCTGATTAATAAATAAAGCCTCATATCACATAAGTTTCCCCAAAATAAGTATTCCCTTCTACCCCACAAATTCCTGGGTATAAGAAGACCAAGAAAAACTGGTAACAAGTGGAAATATATACATAGTAACCAAGAGAAAAAGGAGGATTTCCCTGTAACTCTATTCCCAGCCAATGTTGATTTTTAATTACCGCAAAGGCAACGAAATGTAACGATATTTACTATGAAATTCAATGCCATTAAACACAATTAAGTGCGTTGGGATGCCCCCCTTTTTTGCTAAATTACATCCCCCGGAACATAAGCAGGCAATTATGGGGGGCAGAAGGGTGACTTTGCCAGCCCCAAAAATTCATTGAGGCAACGGTTCAAAGTGTTGCACATTACGCATCATTTCAGCCGACTTTCAGGACCCGCGGATTCCCCCTGGCTTTCCCTGTATATATCCCTATCTCTACGAAAAACTGGAAATGGAAAAAAATGCCGAAACAAAAGCGTGAAAATTGCAAAAGTTTTCTTAATTGCTCCACGCGGCGGCTCGTCAACGTTGTCGAAAATTAAGGGCAAATATGCAAAGTCATTGTGTGGATGTGGAGAAAGGGCGGTCTGCGGGGGCGGCCCTGAGAGGAGGTGACTGGTGGCACAGAGCCTAGCCAACGTAATGATTAAGCCAAGCCCTCCTTCTCCCTCCTCAAATGCCGAGAAAAACCCGGGTGGGAAAATGCGGGGAGCAACTCACTCGTCTCGCACTTGCACACATGGAGCTTTCCCAGGAAAAAGGCCTCAAATGAGGCACATTCAGCGGTGGCAATCGAATTCGAATTTGCCATTTCTTAAAGGCAGCTCTTAAAGCGGAGACCTGGTGTTGGTTTTGTGAAAAAGGTTAATGGAAAGAAATGCGCTCGTTTTAAATTAGTAACAAAGAAAATAATAATACTAAATAAAGGAAATATAATAATTAATTCAGATATTATTGCATTTAAATTAAAGAATGGAGCGATATAGTCAGATAAGAATTTCTAATGCAAATGAGATGCCCTTTTTCTACCACTCCACTTGTTGTTATACGAAACAACATCCCACTTCTGAGATTTCAAAGCAAAAATTAACTAAATTTCTGATTTTATACAACTAAAAAAGTTAGCAATGGCGATTAACTTTATAACTTAGTATAATAGCTCTTTAATGTCTTTCTCTCCATACTCTCCATCAATGAAGGCTCTCATCTATTATTTCAGTAACAAACTTTATTATCTTTAAATAAAGGATAATAATAATTCCCGCCCCAAAGCTGCTTGCAACGACCACCGCCACACATTGCATGTCTTGGTGTGGCAGTGCGGGGAGTAAAGGCAACATTAACATGAGTGTAGTTAACAAACCACTAAGCTCAGCAGCAACAAATGCGAGTCGCAGGATGGAGGATTCCGGATGCAGCAGGATGCAGATAGACAGACAGGGGAGCAATTGCCAGCTGGCTAAGTGGTGACTGTGGTGCGGCAGCCACTGTTTTGTGGGGCAACAGATGCCAATTGCCAAGTGGAGTTGTTTAAATTAAATGCTAAATTTACTCAAATTTCCAGGCATTAAGCAGATTGAGCAAAAGGATAGAGATGTCACTGGGTAAAAGGATATATTATATACATTTATGCCTCTATATACTCTTCAGATTTAATTAGGGTTTAAGCTGTATCTTCCATATAATAAATACCTTAAATAAGATTTGTTATCGATCTGATAAATCTCTATTACTTGTGTTTCTTAAGCCTTAAATTATAGCGCATTCATCTCCTATATCGATATTTAATTTCTAATTTTCAAGACTCAGACACGCCCTTGCGCAAGTAGCAAAAGCGGGCGTATATTCCAGCTGGCTTTTGTTAAATGAAGCCGAAGCTGTGGGTTTCTATGTATGTCTGCTTGTGAGCATTTAAACGCGTGCATGTGGAAAAACAGTTTTCGAATGAATGCAAGTTTTAATCCTTGAAATATGATTTGAGTGCAAATATTTTGCATAACCATGAGCTCGACAGTGAAAAGGGTTGGCCGCAAAAAAAAATAAAACTAAAATGGCGAGGAAAGGAGAAGACTTGCGGTTGCAATATGCGTATTTCCATCTCTGTGGGTATGCGTGAGCAGTGACACAATTCCGCCTGCGATGTGTGCATATGTGTGTGTGTGCACTTGTACTTGCCAACCGCAAACACTTCACTCGCTTGAAGGTTGCCCCCCTTTTTCCTCTAACCCCAGGTTCTCTTTTCCCCCAGGCAAATCCTGAGCCAAAGGACCTCAGTGGCACAGTGCTCTTGGTGCTGGGAAAACATAACTAATAAATATAATTTACGAAATTCCTCTGATGCCACATTAATTGCACAAACGGAAAGTTAAGTCAACAAAATAATTAAATATTGCCAGCAAACTAATTATGAACTTTTAGAAAAAGTTTAAGCCTATATGGTAGTAATAATTAATAATATTCTGTTTAATAAAATATTATAATATTATCCATATGTTGGCTTTTTAAGCTTAGTGCTATATCTTTATATTCCTTTGACCCACTGTGTTTTTTTCACGCCGTCTGGCGCTTTAAGAACGCATTGGTTTGGGCCCCTCGGACATCATTCAAATTGAGAGCAAAGGCTTACGGCCCCGATACCATGGCCCGGGGCCACTTGGATGCACCTTTCGACCACAGACAGAGAACGGAGCACTTTTAATGAGCAAAGTTTGGGTGGAGGATAGGATGAAACTGCATCCGGAGAGTGTTACTCAGTCTGTAAAAGCCCGAGAGAGAGAGTGAATGAATGTAAATGTCATTTTGTGCCGGCAGAGTGTGGGTTGCATGCTACACGAATTTCTTGCCAACAGCTGCACTTTGGGTTTTTAATATTTTCGCGGTGAACCGCACAAAGATAAAAGGTCCTCTTCCCCCCCTTTTTGCTCACTTGAATTTGCATATATACATATATATGTATGTACCTGGGAGGGGGGATAGGCGGATGCATTTGTGTCTATTTTTTGCAGCTTTTGACTTTTTCACACACACCGAAATTCACATGACATTCCGTTTTCTCATTGCAGACATGACCAACGGCGGCGTGCAGGGACCCATCGAGGGCTACAACTCGCTGGACGACCTGCTGACCACCACTCCGACAGCTGGACAGGCGGCCATGCTATTGCCCACCGCGCCCACCGCCGCCTATACGCATCCCAAATGGATGGAGCCCTACTTTGATCCCTCGACGCCGCGCAATGTCACCGCTCTCATGGGCAAGTCCGCCTATCTCAGCTGCCGTGTGCGCAATTTGGCCAACAAAACGGTGAGTTTAGGCTTAAAGATGATGCAGTTGAAGAAAAGGAAGAGGTTTTTGCAGAATAGAATAGAGTTATATATTAATTGGAAAGCTAATTATCAAATATTATAAGCTAGACTTTATTTAATAATTTAATCATTATTATTATAAAAAGTTCTGCATTTTCCTTTATTGTTAGTTTGTAATATATATTTTTTTTCAGTGCTTACCTGGCTCTGTGTGTGTGTTGTGGTGTGGGACTTTTGGGGTTAACAGCGTACTCGTGTCGAAAAGTTTGTTGTCGTGCGTGACGACAACGAGGAGTCGACTTGCCATTAAAGTTTGTCCCAAGTTTCGGTTATTCTCCATGCGCGGAATAATTTTTTCTTGATTTTTGTTGCTGTTGTTGTCTTGTTTCTGGCCGCCTTACCTGCGTTGATTTCTTGGCTGATTTCCTAACCTGGTCGACGAAGCGTAGTAGACCAAAGTGTAATTCCCCTGGCATGACGGTGAAATTTTTAATTAGTTCTGAGCCCCGCCTCTTACATTTATTTTACTTTTGCGGTACGGCGACTTTCAAGTTGGCTCTAAGTTGTTTTTTTGTCTTGGGAAAATTTAGCAATTCCTTTTTTTTCGGTGCTGTTGTTGTTTTCCAATTGTTTCCTTTGTTTATCTGCTTTAATTGCTCCCTTCCCTGGTTTTTTTTTTTGGTGGGGTCACAAGACAAAGGTCGGCCGTAGGCAACCTGCAGCTCCTCTCTCTCTCTCCTTGCTGCTTGGGCTTAATCTTCAGAGCTTCCCGCTGTCACAAACAGACAAGCTTGAAATATTTTTAAATGCAGAGAGAGCTAAAATTATACAGATTTTGAAAAACAAAATATAAATATAATATTTCGTAGGTTTAATTAATATTTAGTATGTAATTTACACCCTACTTAAGGCCAGCTTGTGAGAATCTCACCCAGTAGCCAAATTTCAAGTTATTTTTTCCTCTGTACAAGTCGAGGCCTTTCCGTTTTCGAAGCGTTTTGTAACATTTAATTAGGAGCAGATGGGAAAGACCCCCCGTCAGCTCCAAAATGTGCCTAATGAAATGTATAATTGTCAAAGGTGACGGAGGCTCAACTTTTTTAATATGCCCGTCAGATAGGTTTATGAATAATTAGGCAAACGGCAGTGGCAGTGGCAGCGTCAAGCGATTAATGAGTGGGCCACACACACTTCTGGCCCCAGGGGGATCCTTCTTATTCGCGCCCGGGATAAATTTGCATATAGATGCTCGCCAATTCTCATTTTCCCTTTTCGGCCGGGGGGGAAAATGCGAGCCGATGCCAAAAACCAACAAACTTTCAACACGCTCGCGAGTACTTGACACAAATGCGCCACCAGGAAGTGGATCCTGCTGGAAGGACTGTAACTGAAGTAGGGAGTGAAATGGAGATGCGGATGCGGATGGCGTTGCAGGATGCCGTTTGCAGGCGCAACTTTTAATTTCTTGCCAAACAAAAGAGGGACGTCGAGTGGCAAGTCCAAACTCACTAGCACTCGCATTCGCACATACACACATACAACAAACATGCTGAACCCTGGCGGGGCTAACACATACATCAACTGTTCAACCTCGAGTGGGCGCGCCTTTTTGAGCCTCACTCCCCGCCGTCCTTCGTCCTTTTCCCAGCACTTTCAATTGCATTTGAGCGCGAAATTATTTAAACAATTTCATGAAATTGCTCTCGCCGCACGCGTCAACAGCACTTGGCTCACAGTCCGAGTTGCACGGACCCAAAAGTTACGCCCCGCCACAGAGCAGCAGCACCCTAGACCACCCTAAAGTGCCCCCTCTGTCCCTCCCTGGGAGTTCAGAGGCTCCCCGAACCAAGCACGACTTGCAACTTGAAGCGGAATGTCGAGCTGTTGTTGCCTGCTGCTTGTATTGCTATTGCTGTTTCTGCTGTTCTACAGAGGGAGAAAAATATTGTAAAATATATTTTATATAATAAAATACTTATAATATATAAAGAATGAATTTAATGTGACCTAAAAGATGGGTTTCCTTATAGAAATAAAATTTAAGTTAAATAAACTGCTATGTAACTTTGAATAAATTTCTTATTTATAAACTTAAAGAAGTTCCTTTGCCTTGCTAAGCTATTTTACTTTAAATTTAAGTCTGCATTTGTTTTTATTTTTATATTTTACATTTCATTTATATTTCTACAAGTAAACACTATATAAATTCTTCTTAAATTAGCTGCCACATCTTTTTACCCCTGTGCAACGTTGCTGTTCATATTGCGGAGGCGTTGCTGCTAATATGAAACCAACCGCCTTTGGGGAGGGCTGCGTGGCTCGGGGGGCGTGGTTCCATTACAGCACCGCATGCAGCACAGCGTGCACTTGTTAATTACGCTTTAATTTGTTGCGTAAAATGTTTGTTTAATGGCAGCGTTGTCGCTGTAGTGTGTGCGGTGTGTTGTGCGAGTTGTCAAAAGTGCGAGAGGGCCATGTTTTTCTCACTTTTATGCACTTCTAGAGCGCAAACTGAACTAAAACTGAAAGGCAGAGACCATCATCATACCGAAAACCAACTCTACACTATTGTTCGAGGCCCTCGAAAGTATGCAGCAGCAACATTTCGTATAATTAAACGCACGCACGCACGCATCATTGTGGGGGCCTCCTTTTTAGAGGGTGCTGCCAGAGGTGCAGACACACCCTGCTGGCTGTCAAGTGCGATAATTTTGCATTTACATTTGACTTAATAAGTTTACACAAGCCAGCACAGCGCCATCTCTGGCAGTCCAGGAGCTTACAAAGTTATCTCTGTGCACCGCAAACTACTTAAAAAGTTTTGCGATAATTAAGCAAAGCCAAAACAGCTCGAGCACGACCAGTGTGTGTGGCTCCAGCAACAGCTTCCCGGTAATTCCGCTGAGATTCAGCGGGTCTTAGCCTCTCGAAGTTTTCCTTGGCAAGTGCGTCACACGTTGCTCATACGTCACGTTCGCCCGCCCCAAAATTTCCCTGCCGAAAAGATGCAAAAACTTTTTTATCGCCACACCCTTTACGCCTGCATCGCGGCTTAATCTTCGTACTTTATTCGATTTTGATGGCACTGCGCCGGCAATTCGTTTTCAATTGCTGCATTTTTAATGCGACAACCAGGGAGTTGAGGAGAGTAATGGCCTGTGATTTCCCGAGTTTTAAAATATGGCCAGAACTTTTAGTGTCACTTGGCTAATTGAATTAGAATTGAAATTCCAAGCCTTGCTCGAGTTGAGATATAAAAGGGGAGTCGTAACTAGCAAGCCAAGTTAATAATAAATTGAAATTCCTCTTCCAGGTAGCTTAAACTTAAATTGATTAAAAACTACCTTCTCTAAGTACAACCTTTTCAATTTAGCAAATGCTTGCCATTGTTTCATCCGAGTTGATGGTTTCCTTTTGCAGGTATCCTGGATCCGTCACCGCGACATCCACATACTGACCGTGGGCTCCTACACATACACCTCCGACCAGCGGTTCCAGGCCACTCACCACCAGGACACCGAGGACTGGACGCTCCAGATAAAGTGGGCCCAGAAACGGGACGCAGGCATGTACGAGTGCCAGATATCGACGCAGCCGGTGCGCAGTTACTTCGTCCGCCTGAATGTCGTCGGTGAGTATATCGGGACTCCGATTCCCATTCCCATTCCCTGTCCGGTTCGGGTTCGGTTTCGGTTTCAGCCCGGGCTTCATAAAAAATCAACCATTTGTCGTCGCAAATAACAAAGGGCCCTCGCCAAGCAGCAGATGAGTAAAAAAAAGAAAGAAAAAATAAGAGAAAAACGAAGTTGTTGAACAAATAAATTACACACAGCAAACGAGTGAGCAACACGCACGGCCAAGGAATTGCGATGGCGATGTCGATGGAACGTCGAGGACTTGGTTTTTATACGACAATAATTCCATTTTATCTCGTACTTTATTATTCTACAGTGCCAGCCAGCCTTCCAGCCAGCCAGGACCCACCTAGGCGACTCCAGCTCATCGTTCTTTATATATTTTTTTTTTCGCCCCGAAAACAACGCTTTTTCATGCACTTACTTTTGCTCGCCTTTTCTCTATCTTTTTCGGTGTTCGGTGTGTGTCTCCAGTGCCAACGGCCACCATCCTGGGAGGTCCTGACCTTCACGTTGATAAAGGCAGCACCATAAATCTCACTTGCACTGTAAAGTTCAGCCCCGAACCGCCGGCCTACATCTTCTGGTATCATCACGAGGAGGTAATTAAAGTTTATTGTTACATTCCCTTGGAGAATCTTTGAAGTGCTCACCGAGAGTGCATCTCAAGCTTAATTATTTGGTGGCTTAAAAAAACAATAAGGTCAATACAAAAATACTTCAACTCTTAATTTTATAACTTTTTGAATTGTTAAGATTTTTGTTTAAGATTTACGTCCTTCTTCAAGCATGCTTATTGCGAAATAACACATTTGGAAAATTTCCTTAATACTATTTTTATTAAATAAAACAGATAAATAAATAAAATCCGAGGAGACACGATATTCGTGCTAAATCTTCATAAATATTTTAATTAATTTGATTTTGAGGTGAAGCCTTAAGCTGCTTAATTTATGATTAAAATATAATTGTAATCAGTAAAAAATTCCAACTCAGCAATTACATATCAATTGCCTTCATTTATTCTAGCCTTCTTTAAACTTCTCTAATTGCTCTCATCAACTTTCCAACAATGACATATATGTCATGGCCAAGTTATGACCAGTGAAGCTCTTGTCGAAAAGTTCGATCCTTGGTAAAACTTCCTCTCGTTGCTCACACGTCACCGGGTGTCAGGAAAAGTTACACATGTGTATGGCCCCATCACATCCTTGTCCGAGTCTCGCGAAACCCTCATCAGATTCCTCCCTCAACGTCAGCGTCAGCGTTATTTAAACGTCAGCTGTTGTTATTTTAATGAGTGAATCAACGCGCCACCGCATATCCTGCGTCCTTCACACATGCAAATGCAAATGCGATGCCAAGGAGGGACGAGAAAAGGAACTGTGTCAATGGCGCTTGGCGAACAGGTTATGTTTAAATTACCGGCGAGGGGTAAGGGGGAGCGAAAAGAGAATATTCAGATCGACATTATTTGGAGCAAAGCTTAGGTGTCCTTCGACTGCTGGTCCTGCTGCTGCTCCAGCTTCGGCCAATTAGCCCTGTTGTCTTAGCCAAGTTAAGCAGCATCAACGGATGGCTGGCTAATTGCAGAGTGGCAAGTGCTAAGTGCGCCTGAATCCGCAACAGTTGCACGCTAATTGCAATGCTAAAGCCAAACAAAATATCAACAAAAAAATGCAGAGTGAAAAAACGAAGGGTGCCAGCGTGTTAAATGCGCTGCTCACACAAATCCTGCCACCAACGGCTGGTCCTGCTGCTCCTGCTGCTGCTGCTGCTCACTTCTTGCCAGCTTGGCCACTTGGCGTATTTTAATGTATTCCTGGAATTTTCTAATTAAAATCCTTGCTGCGCTGGCCCACCTGTCCGTGTGCGCCGCAGGAACCATAACGCGTCCTTGCTGCAGGCTTTTGTAAAGTCCTTTCCGGTTCTGTCCCCTTCGTTTCCTTGCTCGCTGCTCCTTGCTCCCTGCCCAGGGCACACGGATTATTTACGATCCATGCAAATTTGCTGTTAATTAGTTTAATGGATGGATAAACTCAGTTGATGCACTTCCACTCTTGCACCGCAGCTGAAATGTATGCAGCACTTTTTGCTCGCACTTCCGCTGGCTAATTGTAATTAACGTGTTGCATGCCTTGGCTCTCTTGGTCCTTTCCTGAGGTCACACAAGTCGACAGGACACGTGGCATATGGGGCTAATTCCGTGAAATATTTGGCATTTTTCCATCCACCTGCCATGGCCACTCGGCCGCCATCGGCTTATAGCCAGGTCCTCTTCAGGTTGCTTACTCTCCAATATTCAAGTGGAATTTCAAAACGCTGAGCTCCTCTTCTCTTATTTCTCACATTTCAGTTTTATGTACTGTGGATTTTTACGGCCTTCGGTTTGTTTGGCTTTTATGCTCGAAATATGCGGGCGATTATTGTGTTGAGAAGTGCCACATAAATCGGATATATGCGCATTTTCAATGAGCTACAAACATTTTACACAAATATTTTATATGTACATACTTTTTGGCCATTGTGTTGTATCCAGCTGGATATTATTGTTTCGCTTTGTTGGTGCCTGCTTTTCCTGCCACATTTCCCATCCAATCGGATCCCCCGATTGGAGAAGTCAGGATGAGCCCCCAGCCAACTCGGCTGAACTCAACTGAACTGAGCTGAACCAGCTGCAGTTGTCATGAAAATTGCAAACGGCACGCCATGAATTTTTAAGCTCGCTCTGTGGCAAAATGTTTTTTCAATTTATCAAATGACAAAAACTGCAGATTCGCATTTATTTTTTTGTACTCTGACAACGCCCACCCCCGCCTCAATTCTGTAATTTTTCCCTTTCAACCCCAACCTCACCATCGCCCACTCATTAACTAATTTGAGCCGAAGGGCGAAATATTATAATACAAATATGATATTTATGCCGGAGTCAGCAGTAATGGGGCCACGGATATCGTATCCCGACTGATAGGCAAACTTTTCACTAGCCGAAAAGTTTTCTGCGACAAAGTTTGTGTCATTTTCATTGTTTTCGTGACTGATACCTAGGGTAAAGAGGGTATGATGGACGTAAAAGTAAAAGGAAATAATAATAAAATAATGTATAATTTAAAAACTAGTACTATTTCCTAATTTAATCCTTAACAAGTTAATATAATCCCTTCCCTTTTTTCCTTCCCTATCTTCTAGTAACTGCGCAATCAAAGCATTACCCTAATCGGTATCAATGGATTCATTTTGGCCAATTTCCTGCTGTATGCTCCTTTATGTCTATATCTATTTAGCCATCGTCATCATTAGCAGTGACGCTAATTTTTCTTTCATTCTTCATAGTATCGCAAATGTTGTCGATTAGTTGGGATTAGACGGCAAATTATGCGCCAGACAGTTGGCCCCGAAGCGACTTGGCCAAGGGGTTGTGGGCCACATCTCATTTCCGCAGTTGTTTTTAGCCTTCTATTTTTTTTTTCTCTCCTCTGCTTTGGCTTTTGGCTTTAGTCCTTCAGCCAAAGTCTTTGCCCTGTCAGCGGCATTATGTGTTAATATCAATTCTCTGTCAGCTCCTTGCTACGAGTATCCTGAACTTTGCACCCTCTCTGGCCCTGCTGCTGTATTGGCAAATTATTCCGGTATTTGTTTTTGTCAGCCAGGGGGAGCAACTTAATATGCATTCAGCTGCTGTTAGCGGCAGAACTCGACAGGACCTCCATGCTATGCTATCCTGCCGCCATGCACAGATCGATAATCGGGATGGCAAGCAATAACCATAATGAGGAGGAGCCTCCTGCTATTGCTCATGCTCCTGCTCCTGCTGCTCCTGTCCCTATGTCTATATATTCCGCTTAAGTCTGCCTGATTTGCATGGAAACTTCACGCGATCTTTGATGTCGAGAGTTAACTTTAATCACGAACACAGAGTCATCGAATTCCAATTAAAATCACAATTTCCAGGGGTGTCAGTCAATGGCAGCTGTTGTCAATCCTCGTGTATTTTCTTACACCTTCAATTATTTTGCAATTCATAGGTATATTTTGCACACTGATAATGAGAAGAAAAAACTTGTGTTGGCCTTTTTCTGAAATTTATTTAAGTGTCTACATTTTCTTTAAAGAATTTCCAAGCTCTAATACCATTTATAATATAAATTAAAGATATAAAAGTATAAATATCTTTTAAGATATAGAGTTTCAGATACAATTTTCTAGTCTTCTTCACACCCCAAAGTCTTGTATTATTATTTTAGATTATTAATAACCACTAAGTTTTAAGCTATATTTTTTGAATATTCTTCTCCAATTTTAAAGCCAACAAAAAACACATTAGAAAATGTCGGTGAAACAGCCGTCGCAACAAGAATCTCGCTGTTTGCCCTCATTGTTTTGACATTATTGTGTATGCGAAATGTACTCACGACTTGCCCCCGATCTCCTCCTCCTCCACTTGCAGGTCATTAATTATGATTCATCAAGAGGCGGCGTGTCGGTAATTACCGAAAAGGGCGATGTGACAACCTCATTTCTGCTCATCCAGAATGCAGATCTGGCCGATTCGGGCAAATATTCCTGTGCGCCCTCCAATGCAGATGTTGCCAGTGTGCGTGTGCATGTCCTAAATGGTAAGTACCCACTTCCACCCTCCTCCATCTCACTCTCTGTAGCAACCAGCTATGTACCATCTCCCAGTGACCCCCAAATCCAAAATCCGAATAAGCCAAATGGAGGGGCTCCGAAAATTGTTGCCATTCTCTGGGCAAATACTCGAAGGCCCCGCCCATGAAATTCTATTTGTATGAGAGCGCTCTCGCATTAACTGACAAACGAACCCGACAGCCGTCCAACGCGCTGTCCTTTTTGTAACCCTTGTTGCGTTTCAGGGTCCGATGCACACACAAAAATTGCATTTAACTGCATGTTTTGAAATAACAAACAATTACATACTTAATTATACCCTTGCAGGGTATTATAATTTCAGTCAGAAGTTTGCAACGCAGTGAAGGAGACGTTTCCGACCCTATAAAGTATATATATTCTTGATCAGCATCAACAGCCGAGTCGATCTAGCCATGTCCGTCTGTCCGTCTGTCTGTCTGTCCGTCTGTCCGTCTGTCTGTCTGTCCGTCTGTCCGTCTGTCTGTCTGTCTGTTTCTACGCAAACTAGTCCCTCAGTTTTGAAGCTATCTGAATGAAACTTTGCATATAGTCTTCTATATGCTCTCACTGCTATATATGTCGGAACGGGCCGGATCGGACGACTATATCATATAGCTGCCATACAAATGTTCGATATATTTTTCGAAAAAAAATTATAACTTTGCTGTTTTTCAACATTTTTGCACCATTTTCAAGATATGGCCATTTTATATTATTTCTGAATTTTGGTAAAAATTTTATGAAAATCGGACGACTATATGATATAGCTGCCATAGGACCGATCAGGAAATTAATAGGAAAAAAATTATAGCTTCGTTGTTTTTCAACGTATTTTTATCTACTCTGAGATATAAGCTTTTTTTATTATTCTAGAATTTTGGTATAAATTTCATAAAAATCGGGCAACTATATCATATAGCTGCCATAGAAGCGATCGGTAAATGCATAAAATATGTAAAGCTGGGAATGTAAAACGGTAACTGTCAAACTGTAATCATAATAAGTATAGGTAAAATGGAATGAAACTCTATAATATAAACATCAAAACCAATCTGCAAGGGTATACAAACTTCGGCGTGCCGAAGTTAGCTTCCTTTCTTGTTTTTTATTAAATTAAATACACAATTTTAAGGGAATATTCATTACTTAGAAGAGAGTTCAGGAAGAGAGGGGTCTAGTTTAATTAAGAACTCAATAACAATGGAGCATGATAAAAACTTCTGATATTTTTTTATGTAAGAAAAATATACGTAGAAAAAATATACATAAAGTAGTATTGTTCAATATTTATAGAAAAATTCATGGTTACATAAACAAGGCACTCAAATAGGCCTTTAGAAGTTAACACAGTTTACAATGAATGAAAAATAATAACATTTAAGGCTATTTTTTCACTTAACTTAACCAAAAGTAAGTTTAGTATCAAGAAACTTCAAAATTAAAAGAAACTGTGCGAAAAGGGGCCTATTTATCATAAATTTGATAATATTTATTATAAATATTTAATAGTTTTTCTTTAATGTTTTAGCATTCTTAGACAATTTCCCGGATTTTTTTTATTATTATCTAGTTTCTCCTTATTATTTTATTTAAAATATATTTTCCTAGTGAATTTATTTTTCCCAGTGTGGTAAATTTTCAAATGTGCCCGGCTGCGTTTAAATTTTGCATCTGAATACATGTATCCGTGACAGGGCGTTACCCAGCGGGACGTTTTATGAAGTCGAAATGGTTCTGGCCCCGGGGGCAGATCCGCCGTTTGACCAGTGGCTACCAGATGACCAGATGACCAGCAACCACTGACTCTCTGACCGCCTTGACCCACTGAAAGCGAGCCAGAGAGTGAGCCAGTCCCAATTCGGGGCTTCCGATTGCAATTTCAGCTCATTTCCGCCTGCATGCAGGATGCGATGCGATGCCCGTGACTCTTTCACAATTGACCAGACCGGGCCGAGAGTCCTTAATAAATTGTGCAGGAACTGAGCTTAGTCCGCCTGATTTCCACCAGGACCGCCGCAAAAGTGCAGCTCGTGCCAGCAGCTCGGCAGTGGCAAACTCGACTGGAATTTGGCCCAATTTCGGCTGAAGTTGCTATGTGACCCGCGGGATTGGTGGATGTTTTGTAGCGGGTTCAGAGCACATAATAGCATCAATTATGAGCAAATTAATTAGCACACTGCGGTTAATTGCAGTTAAGTGACTGCCAGCCAGCCAGACTGAGTTGTGAGCTGCTGGGCTCCTGGGGGGAAAGGGTTTTCCAGCCACCCTGCGTCCTTGTCGCCGTAGCTCTCCATTACGCGCAGACGGACAAGGACCAAAACAGACACTGTGGGAAAAATAAAGAATTTAAATATATATTAATTAAAATATAAATAATTTTAAAGTCTTCTTTAGGTCAGCTTTGTTGATTTTAAGAAAATAATAAGTCGAAGAGAATGATTTGTTACAAGAAAATATTAAGCAAACCTTTGCTCACTTAAGGGCCCATATCTATGCTTCTATCTGTGCATCATATATTTTCCTTGGAAGCCACAAGTATCTCGAATTTTCTCTCTGTGTACGCACTGAGACAAAGACGGATGCCGGCGACATTTACAAATTGCGAGTGGGACTGGCAAAAGGAATTGTTGCAATTTGCCAGCATAATCGCTGTCGATCGGCGTGGATTTGACACAGTTAAAATAAATTACGTAATTGTAAAGGCCAGAGACAGCAACATCAACAAATCCCAGCAGTAGCAACAACAACAACAACAATACTGAATCCCGACAATGCCAACGAATCCTATAGAATTTTAACTTTAACGGAGAAGGAGGGTTTAGGTTGCGGATGCCAGAGAGAGGAGGGGATCGACCGGAAAAGGAAATGAAGGGGGCACGTTTTTCAATCATGCTAACAGCACCATGGTGACCCCGCCTGCCCCACCCACACCCACACCAGCCTTAACCCACTGCCGTCGTCGCCCAGCGTTTGCCGCAAATGGACCGCAAATGGTAACGTGCGGAAATCCATGCTGTTGCCATTGTAAACGTTTGCCAGCCATTATGCATGAATGCATAGAAATAGAAAACAGCAGAAAAGCGCGGAAAAGCGGGGTGTAAAATGGGGGGGGGGGAAACGTGAAGAGAAATTCGGGGCTTCTAACATCCAGCATACAGCATCCAACAGCCAGGTGCTTCGTTCGGGCGATAGTGGGTTAACAAACAAAATAATGAAGCAACAGCGCCAACCGTACACAAACGAGCCAAAGGCCGTGCTCCCCGTGGAAAAACACAAAATGGTCATGGGATATACGAGTTTCCACTTTTCCGGATGTTCTAAACGCAACGTTGGTAGATATGTTTAGCTTTTGCAGCGGTAAATCAAAAAAAAATGTACAAAGAAATTCTAAATTTAAAGGGAAAACTTAACAAAAATCAATAAAATAAGTCTACTTGGACATTATTATGTTATTTTTCATAATTTTAAAACCCCTACAGGATTCTTAAAATGGTTTAAAGATTTATTTTCCTGAAAAAAAACCAACTTAAAATACTTTGAAATATTGTTTCATTAAAAAGTTATTATCTTTTCCATCAAAATGATGCAAAGAAAATAACAATAAATATAAAATACATTTAAAACAGAACCAGAAATCCAAATCATAAAAAATAATTGCAACTTTTATTAATATAAAATAGAGCTGGACTAAAATTTCTTACCGAAAAAAACAAAATCTCAGCTTATTTTGTTCATAAAAACCAGTTTTTGGCCTAGATTAGCTCTGGAAAAACTATTGTCCTTTTTTGTGCTGGCAAAAGCTTAACGACAAAGCCATTAAGGTTATTGAAAACAAATTTGTAGAGCGGATTAACAAATCCGAAATATGTTGTCGAGCGAATGCCTTTTGTTGGTCAACTTGTTTGTTGTCCTTTATGGTGTTTGGACTGCTGCTTTACACAAGCGTAATCTGGATAAAAGTCAGATTATCTATATATGGATCCCGTCGGAATCGAAATGGAATTTCGGATGCGACCTTCGGACACACAATGTGTCGGAGTGGGTCGAAGGCCATTCGAATTGAAGCGTTAATGGCACAAACAAGGGCCTCATGTTGTGACAGGCAAACAAAACGCAGCTCCGAATTTGGCTTCGAGAAACGTTCCTGCCAATTGTCCATTTGGCAGCATCATCAGCAGCCCCTTGGCCAGTTTCGTCCTTCCCAAGCACAGACTCATTCAGAGCAAGTTATGCATGGATCACCATGGTTTTGAGCGGGTGATGAGAGCCTAACCCAGCTTTTTCTGCACTTCGTCCTCGAATGTCAGTTTCTGTGTGAGCGGGAATCCTGAGCAGTGGTCAGTTATGTACTACACATTGCTGGAATCGTTAGGAAGTTCTTTAAATGCCTGTCTATCAAATGCTGAGAGGAAATTGTAAAGTAGAATACAATAAACTTAAGTTAATTTACTTTAAAAATGAATAAAAAACTCATCGAACTCCTTTTCTATATCAAATTGTCATTTCTAAGTAAATTCTATCTATTTGTAATTAAATAATGTATATTATATGTTTAAAGAACCTAAATTGAGAGTATGCTTATGATTTTAGTATCCTTTCCCCGTTTAGTAAAGTTTTGCGTGGTTTCGACCGGAGCGACGGCGAGCTGTCAGAAACAGGATATGCGGAGCATTTGCCTTGGGAATGCAAAGCTCAACTGGATATTCCTGCCCAGCCACACCACATTAGTTAGAATTCAATAGGGGCCTACAGAGAGAGAGGGAGATCCCCATTAAATTGGATATGGAAACCACAGCCAAAGACCACGGTGCAAGTGCACTGGATGTGCCCGTCAATCAGGCAACAATTGGGTAAATCAGGACGCCGTGCGGATGCGGATGCGGACTATGTCCAGGCTCGGTGCGTCGTCGGAATGCCTAAACAGGTTGTTTGCCCTATTTGCGCTAATGATTTCGATGCATTTGCCAGCAAGGAGACAGCCTGGCAGGATGAGTTTCTGCCTCGGTGTAGGGGTTTCCAGCTGCCACCTGCCACCTACCAGCCACCTCGACTCCATTCAATTACGGCTGATGCCAAGGTGAGTCGTGGCCGGGCATATTGATATTTGGGCGACGGACAAGAACCGGCTGCCTCGCAGTTTACACTTGAGAAATCAAACGGAATCCCTGGCCGTGTCACGACAAATGTCCTGCCATCTGATCCCAACGAATGTATAGGAGGCTAGCACAAATCCCCGGGAATAAAGTTCGAGTTTCGATTTATTTTCGCCAGTTTGAAATTTCTTTGGCTACGAGGACTATTTGTGTGGCGCTTTTGTTGGCTGCTCATCAAATGGCAAACGACTCTCGGCAGGATCAAGGAAAGTGTGAGAAGTTAAAGCCTTGACCTGAATCCTCCGTCCCGCTGGCTGCACGTATCGAAGTCGCCGTGCAAACAGAAAAGGACAGAAAGATGGAGAGAGAGAGAGACGCCACGCCAAAATCCTTTAGTCAAGTTTCGCAGGATGGCGAATTTATTCCACTCCGTGTGTCCCGACAACGTTGTGTGCTGGAGATTAGCTTTGTATTTTGTCACAGGAAATTACATTGCGCCTTAAGGATGCCGTAGCGCAAAAATTTCGTTTCATTGTTTGCGCGCTTGTATTTGTGCGCACCGCCGACTGAGTGTGCAGGACCTCCTGATCCCGGACTTTGCTCCGGACTCCTATAACCATAGACCGTGTCCGAGTCCAATTCGAAAGCTGCTAACCCCCCCGGTCTGCACTGTTGTAAAAGATTTGTAATTGACTTTTATTCTAGATTTATTTTAAATCTTCAATATATATATATATATATATATAAATTTTAAAAATTTAGGTTAACTAGCATAAAGTTACTCAGGCAAACGATATGTAATAGAATGTTACTAAGCACAAGGTTAATTACCAGAAGATGAACTACAAGGAGGTTATACAACAGAAGGATAAGTAGTACCTAACAAGAAGAGAGCTACCAGGAAGTTAAGTCGCATAAGGTTAACTTTCAGGAGGACTTAAAGGATGTTAGCTAGCTGGAGAATAAACAATCAGAAAATGTAATCATTATAAAAGGAAATTAATTAATAAACTATCAGGAAATTTGACTTAAAGTTAAGTAAGCAAATAGTAAGAAAGCAGAAGGTCTGTTGACCAGGAGACTAAGAAGTTTTCTCTACTACAAAGATGTTAACTAGCAAAACTTCGACCATTATTTTTAGATTTCTTCACAAATATCTCCCTTTTATGCTTTTTTTTCACAGTGCATATCTCAGGTATGCGTCTTACCTATCTTTCGCCTCTAATCGTGAGTACGTGTACAACTGCCGCTAGTGTGAGAGCTCGAGTTCCACACACGGAGAATCCAGCAAACTGTCCACCTTTCCTCCATTGCTGCTCCATTAGTCTGTGCATTAGAGGCAGCATACAAAAGCCAACACTTCCGGTGGCGTTCTCGCCATTCCGTAGCTGGAATGGGGCTATGCGAATGTGACGCACTGTTGTTGTTGTTGTTGCAGCTAGTTTGGCATTCCGGCAAGAAAATTTAATACAATCTACAGCAAATTGCACAGGCGAGATGTATGTATTTAAATGGCAATGATGCCTGTTTGTTGATAGGCGGCGACAAGTACAGTGAGAGAAAGAGGGGTATTTAAAGAGGATTCTAATGAAAATAAGTAAATAAAAATCTTAAATAAATAAAGGTTCCTATATTGGAAGCGATAATGAGGTATAAGGTTGGCTTTCTCTTTGCTAAATTGTAAATAAATAATTATCAAGAACTCAAGTTCATGGACTCAAATCTAAAAACAAATATCTAATCTCCTTATATTTTCCTATGATTAACCCTAGACTGCCTTCAGTGTATTTCCTATAAACTAATGGTAGGAAAAACTTTACTCATAAGTTATGATAACATTTTCGTGTGCGAGTTGTTCCCTGACTTGGTAGATTTCGCTTCATGCATAGTCAATCCTCGGAGATTGCCGACTAACATAATTTGTGCCATGTTGAACAGCAGCAGAAGCCAAGTAGGAAAATGGCCAAAAGGAGGGGGAAAAACCAGGAGAATATACATATATCCTGCGACCACAGAGCATCCCCGCTGTTGGCCACAGCCGTAGTCGAGCGCCGAGAGAACATCCTTATGAGCCAGCTCATAAGTGTAGCCCGGGATAACTCCTTCGTTGCCGTAAAAGGGGGGGAAACGGCAAACAAATCCGCAGCTAATAATATACGGCTTTTGTTTATTAGATTCATACATTTTCTAGCCAAGTTTTTGACGCATATGCGTACGTGGGCGGATATCCTATGGGTTTTGGGTTGGGTCTTTGGTTTGTGCTGGGTCTTTGGGCTCTCCTCTGGTGTTTGAGTTTGGTGCCCATTATGTTTGGTTTTATGGGCGCACTGCGTGCCAGAGTCCCCGAGAAGCGAATTCCATCTCCTCGGCACTCGAAGTGATTTTAATAAAATTACCAAAGCGTGTAGGTAAAAACAACTTGGAGCTGCCAGGCTGAACGGCATGTAAATCCTGGACAGAAATCGCTGCCGTTGGCAGAAAATTGCTGCCTTCGACCTATGATGAAATCGGGCCAAATTGCATGATTTACGTAATGGAATAAATAAAATAAATTGCTTAATTTACTGATAAATTACATGAGCAGCAGCATACGAAACTTTGCCGTGACATATGTGGAGGAGGAGGTTGCTTTTGGGTGGCTTTGGGCCGACTTTGGGGTGTCATAGTTACACTTCCTTTGTTTTCTTGTGTTTCTTTCGCTTTCTTTACTTTTTTTTTTTGTATTTTTGCATTTTTACTTTGGCACATTTTACGAGATTAATTTCGTTGCCAGGCGATATCTGGGCTGTGGTCAGGTGGGTGGCGAATGGTGGGTTGAGGGGTCAGCTGCAGCCGCAACAACCGCAGGCCGCACACCCACCCGCACCACACACGGGCCAAAAGAAAAATGGTGGACTGGGCTACAGGCGTGTAAACTACGGCTACTTAACTCACACACACACACGCAGCACACACCTGGTTCCCAGATGCAGAGAGAAAAAATATATAATTTAAGAAATTTAATTCAAAATAATAAGATAATGAAGTTGTGTTTCTTAAAGTAGGGTTGAATATTGCTGGATATGATTTCTATAAAGTAAAATTTGCAAAGCAGGATCTCTTAGGTTTGACCTATTACTTATTTGTATTCTTTCCTGGGAAAAATATGAGTAATATGGTTGCTTCCTTTGACATATTTTCTTTGCTAAAATCTATATATTTTCTGGGAAAGTTATAAGTTATAAGACTACTCTAGCAACAACTATAAGTTAAGCCTCTCCAACAAGACTTTAAATAAAATTAAACCAACCTAGAATCCAGTGAAAGGTTTCCTTAGAAATAAAATATATAAATTTAAATAAACTCAGGCAGTTATTCTAAATTTTTCACCTCAGTGCAAGCAGGTTCCTCTTGGTAGGCCTCCTCTCCCCCTCACAATATTTACGAAAGATTTATGCCAAAAGCTAATTTCATGGAAAAACGTATTGTTCTGGACACGTGTGTGTATTTTGAGGTCAGGCTAAGCCGATGCACTATTAAGCCGAAAGTGTTCAGTTGGCTGGCCAGGCAATTGTTTTGTTTTGGCCACGTTATTGCCGCCCGACTTGACCCAAATCTAATTATTTATGTTAATCGCTCTCCGAAGACCAACCGAAACCAGTGGCAAATATATCAAAACTGGCCTGGGTAGGGCGGAGTAATTTACTTTCTATAATCTTTCATAATAGAAAATGTATAAATTTAAATTAGTGCCTTTGCACTTGACAAGATTCAATTGGAAGCAACGCCCCATAAACTTGGCTGTGGAAAATAAAAGTTATTGGGTGTGGGAAATGAGCTTGCAACCAAGTAGCTGCCTTGATGGGTATACAAACTAATCGAAAGTCTGGCAGGACACTCCAGGTCACTGGGCAAAAGTATGAAAGCAGCTCTTGCAATCTGCCAGGGCTAATCTCAAAGGATGCCGTGTGTCCTTTGTGTGTCCATGGGATGACTTTCCCAGCATATTGGCCCCCTGTATCAATGCCGTATCTGGTCGGTTGCACTTCGGTCTCTCTCTTGCCCTTCTCTCTTGCAAAACCCATTTGAATTTTCAATTGAAATCAAGTTTTAATGTGACCCCACAGAGATCGAGTCCGAGTCCGGGTCTCACCCCGAAAACACAACAACTGCCAACTGGCTGCCGAAATTACAGCTGAACTCATTTATGGCCAAAACGGATATCAAAATTTAATTAAATTTTCATTTTCAATTTCGATTTTGCCCCTGTGTCCCGCTATGTATGTGTTTTTGGGTGGGTTTAAGTAGCCGCTTGAACTCAATTTTTTTGCCCAGACACTAGAATTCCAATTGAGGACATCGCAAAACTCAATTATGACAACCCGAAACCAGGCAGTCAGGACACCAGAAAAAAAAAACATACAGAGAACAAAAAGGGGGAAAATGGTGGAAAAAATGTCGATTATCCAGCGTAGTCTCTCTCCCTCTCTCGGGGTGAACATTTTTCATCGACGAGTACGGGTATTTTGTCAATTCCAAATTTGTCACATGACACGAGCCACCACCGGTCATGGCATAATGTTGGCTTTGGCATTAATGTCTGCATTCCGTTCAATTCCCATCGCTGCCAGTCCCAATACCCACTCAATCCCATCCCCATTCCTGGCCCCCGATCCTGCCCTGGGGACTTTAACGAATGTGATTTGAAAATCAAGTTTTTGCGCAAATTGTGAAAACGAATAAAAGGCATCAATCATTCAGTCGAACAGCAAGTGGAGCTGGAGTGTATAGTAAATGTCATTGCCATGGACTTGGCCTGGCCAACCAGCCGAGTAATGTCGGTGAGCTCCTGGATAGGACTCGTGGTGGACTTCCGTTTGCCGTAGCATTTCCGCTGGCCACTAAGCGACTTGCTTAATATGCTAGTCCTTGGTCCGTGGTCCTTGGTCCTCCTGCCTCTAGTGTGTCCATTTATGCGCTGATCCCCTTTGCGAATTCCCTTTTCCCTGTGTCGTCTGGGCAGCATATTAACAGAGTTAAGCCAGCACATCAGGTGCTAACGTATATTTACTCCCCTTCTAATGACATTTCCAGGCTCTAATAGAAACGAAGCTACAGAGAGGGAAAATATTAAGACTAGAACTGTTGGTCTTAAGAAGGGAAGGAGGCTAGAAGTTCTAGAAATGTGTCTGTAACTATTTGTTAAGTTGTCAGTTGGAAGAAGGGCCTTAAAGTTATAGCAAAAGAACTTCCTTTCAATTATAACAACAAATTATAGAAATTAGTATTAAAATAACTTTATTCCCAGCTTTAACAAACATTTCTCCTTCTTTAGGGCTTATTTTCTTTATGTTTTTATGTTTATTTCCGTTCACAACCTACAAATTCATGAACACTCCAGGCATAAACTTTAATTTCGACACCTCCCCGAAACATATACATTTTTGTACATATGTGCGCTTTTATATTTGAATGGCTCGCTCGTATGCCTCAATTTGCTGCTGGCAGCCTTGTTTTGGGATGATGATGTTTTTGGCAGTGGTGTTGCTGTTTCTGTTCCTGGTCCTGCCGGCACTGCCTTTCGCCTTTTGCCTTTGGCTTTATTGCGATATGTGGTGGCCGGATCTGGGCCCTTTTGCACAGGTGACACATTCATTTGCTGGTCGCTTTGATTATTCTAGACGAACCGAAAAGCACTGGCCGCACTCTTCCCCGCAGATTATGTCCTGACAGGCTGGTAAATGGTTATTTGTCCCCGCCAGACAGGACCCAGTTGGTGTTTATTTGGGGATATTTCGTTATTTTGTTGGAGACTATTTACGTCTCCTGTCGGGAGTGCCAAAAATTGCATTTGCTTTATTAATTAAATGCCAATTTATGCTCGCAATTCAATTATGAAATGCACAGCCACTCGCATGTTATTGAAAACACACACTGGCACACCCATTTCATTTAATATTCCATCTCATGCTGACACATACAAAGGGAAGGTAGACAAATTCAGGCTAAAGGGCTGTCAGAAAAACAATAAACTTCAATTCTAATTTATATTCATCAGCTATCCTAGGAATTTCTTTGAGTCACTTTGCCAGGAAATTGTTGTAGAAATGTGCTTTCGCTCGAAGGAAATACCTTGTGTTGATATGTCTTTATCTTAAGAATGTTTTGCATATGCTTCTTTCAATATTTTGTGTGTCCTACTTTCTGCAGAACCAATAAAATTTGCAATTATTTTAAATATATTTCCGTAAATTTCCGGCTAAAGAGAGCTGTAAAAAGCACAATAAATCATAAAAATTAAGTAATATTACAAAATAAATCAAATATTAAATCCCTAAAATTTAGAAGCAGAATTATAAGAATTATTTAATGATCTTGAAACCTTGATTTTTATTTTTAAATATTTTTTTCTTGACACTTTTCTATAAACATCTCACAAAGCTCCCATCAAACCATTGAAATAATTTAACACTCTGAAAAACTAGACACTTCAAAGTTTTCTAGGATATTTTCCTAAAACCCCTACCTCAAAAATCCCAATGAAGCTACATTTTTTCCAGCTAAAAACCCGCCTTTCCTTTCAAATGTTTTGCAAAACGTTTCGAATAACTGCTATCTTGTCGTATCTATAATTAAATGGGAGATCCATCTCTATTTACCCTTTGATTCCACGGGAAAAAAACAAAAACTGAAAATGAAATATGAACTCTTTTTGAGTTTTTCCCCAGATTGATTCCCCAGCTCCTCCTTCGCATCCTGTCCAGAGCGCGTGTTCACCTGTTTATTACCTGGACGGGCACAGTACCCTACCCCGATGACGCAGTGATGCATGCTCTCCATTTTATTTCTATTTTTCCACGAGTGCATTGCCGGGTTTTTGCCGCCACTTTTCCGCGAGGAAAAGACAGTGCAGAAAAACGTGCAACATATTCAAAATTGAAACATGCAGAGTTGGGCTCTCCGGCTGGCTCTTCATATTTTTGCCGGCTGCCAGTATGCATCCCACGTGACAACGTATATGACGGGTGCCAGGATGCAGGCAGGATGCAGAGGATGCCGGGTCATTGTGTTGCACAAACAAATGCTTATGTTTTTGCCGCCGCTGGCAGACTGCAATCTTGTCCAGATTGAAAGCCATAATCCAGCGCTGCTCTGTCAGAGGATTTCCTTCTTTTTTTTTGCCAAGGTGAAAGTGAACTTTTGGCGGTCAGTTGCTTAATTGAAGGTTCCCTCCGGCGGCAATGTGAAACTTGAATGGAAAAAAAAAAACAGCACGCAAAAGCAAAAACCAGGGCGGTGTCAAAGGAGCGAAGCTCCGCCGCAATCTTGCACCACAAGCGTTTCGGGTTCCGGGCATGATACAGAAATTTTAGTCAAACTGAAAAGCATTTGCTTTTAATTAAAAATTTCCACTTGGCCAAACTCTGGCGACCCGCTGGAAAATTACTTACCGCCAACTACAGATACTATCATCCCCCTTTTGGGGCTAAAAAAAAGGTGGCAAATGGCTGTATTATGTACATAATCAATTTAGCTATGCAATTTTAATTACAACTTGCGGGCGGGGGTCAGCAAGGCGCACACATGGCGAGTGTAAATAGCTGCATAATGGGAATACCTACGCTCCTCTTTTGGCCCCCCAAGGATCTGCGACAGACAGTGTCTGCAAAAAGTTAATACACATGACGTGCAACAAATTATATTTATCGCGCATCGGCAAGCATCAAATTATCCTGGTAAACCGCCAACCGCAGCAGTAGCAGCAACAGCAGCAGGGACAGCAGCGAAAGGATCTCATCGACATCCTCGTCGTCCTCGTCGCCGCTGCAAATTGATGCTTAAGGACAATTTTCACTTCATTACGCGCTTGCTGCTGTCTCGCGTATTTTTTTTATAATGCATAGCTAATGGGTATCAAGGGTGTAAGGGAGTGCAGGTTACAGATACTTAAAAAAGGGAACTACATTTTATATTAACATAAAAATATGTACTTAGTTTAGGAGAAAATTAATCTTGAAATTTAGCTATTTTCTGTTATATTTTTATTTTTATTAGAAAACTCTAGAGTTTATTTGTAATTTTCAGACTAAACTTATAAAACCTTCCAAGAGCCTAAAACCTAATTTTACTAAGAAAAATTCCTCAAAAATGTTCCTTCTCAAACATCAAACTCCTTCCGAAAAAACTCAAAGGTATCCTTAGTTCGTCTCCCTCAAAGCTTCAAATTTATTTGTATTTTCTTTTCCGGCGTAATGGAAATTCCTTTCCCGCCGCCTTGGTCAAAATTGCTTGGCAGCTCGAGCAGCGCTTTGCGCTCAAGTGTGTGTGTGGCAGGAAAAACCCCTATATATATATATATACACCCAGTAAATGCGAATATGCAGTAAAAGCCGCAGCAGTTATTGCCACCGTGAAATTACACTTTGTGCCCGGGAGGGATGGCAACCCTATCGCCGATGTCGGCGCACCTTGGCATGAATAATCTAATAAGGAAAAATGTCGGGACGTCTATCATTTAAAGGTTAGACAGCAGGACACCCATCCAGACACACACACATACGCTCCGCTAGCTTGCATAATTAATTGTGATTGATATAAGAAATTATTCGCCGGTGGCCAAAACAGATGGCAGTCGACAGTCGCTAAGGTGGGGAAAAAGAAAAGTCACAGCCGAAAAAGGGCGCAATGAAAAATCATCTCGCAAACTGTCCCAAAAATCCCCTACCCACGCGGGCATTTATACCAATCCGCAAATAAGACGGCACAGTTGGGGGTGAAATAATAGGTTAGTTAAGGTAAAACTTTAGGTTATTAGAAAGATTTTGAATACTATATATATATTTTTTTAAATTTATTAATTATTTTGGATTTATGTTTCTTTTTTCTATAAGCTAAGGAAATAAATTAATGAGAATTCAAATAAGATAACTCACAAAAAATGCTAAAGGTTAACTAAAAACTCAAGTATTAACTTACTTTTACTATTTACTATTACTTTTTAGCATTAAAATTGTCTTGTTATATATTTTTTTAAATTATTTGTCTTACTATAGATAAAGGAAATAAAATTAAATAAGAAATAACAATGCAAAAAGAAAATGCGTAACGAAATTATTTTTTATAGAAACTAAAATCTAGAAAAACTTAAAACTACAAAAAATTTTCGTACTGTAAATAAAATTAATATGCTGATTGATGATTATACAAATAAGATGCGTAACGAAATGATGCTTAAGAGTCCCTAAAATCTTTCTTTGACTTTTTTGTAATAGTTAATACATAATTTTATTACTATATATGAAAATGTTAAATTCTTAAACCTAAAAACTAAAAGAAACTGCTAAAAAAAATAAGTAAAACAGAATTTAAAATATTTAAAATTTAAATTAATACTGTTCCTTTGGAATTACATGACTTGCAATGCCATAAATTAATGTTCAAAATAATCTTAAAGACCTTGAAATTGTTCCCTGATTCTACTATTCTGCCACACCTTTCCTGATGCTATTTTCTTGACCGCTCCTGTTCATATGGGACGAGTGATCCGCACACCTGCACACGCCAAATGGGACATCATAAAGAAACTCAATTTGTTGCCGCTCGAGCGATTTGTTTGCCACGCAAATGAACAAAACGAGTGCCAGTAAGGTGTGTCTGTGTGTGTCCTAGCTGTATGTGTTTCCACTGTGCATGTGTGTGTGTGTGGGAGAGCGGATGCAGCGGTAGAAAAAGGAAACAAAACGGAAAGCAGCGCTGGCCATTTTAATTTATGTCCGTTGGCAGCGCTTTGCTAAGCTGCTTAACGCCGCCAGCGGAATAAGAACAGGCCACCAGAAGGCAGCAAGAAATGCTAACAGTTGTAGAAAATGCTAGGAAAATGCTGGAAAAAAGGCGAGGAGAATGGCTGCAGAAAGGCCGCGGTCCGGGGTCTGCAAATAACCTTAAAATATAGCAGCCGGCTTAAACAATGGCTAAGGGCGAGGCCATTTGCACGGACGTATACGTACGTACGTGATTATGTGTGTGCGTGTGTGTGACCAAGGGGATGTGCGAATAATTCGCTAGCAAATTGAAAATAAACGCTCGGTGCTAACTAAAAAAGCTCTGCACACTTTTTCCTCGTTTGCCTCGAAATGTTTTTGTATGCGAGCTTCGTTGGGCGGTGCTTACTTTTAAACTAAATGGGACATTCACATACATGTACAGTGGGGCTTATCCACGCGCATTAATGTGTGTGGCGGGGTATCCTTTTTTTGTAAATTTCCCTTGAGTGTAGGAGGGATACGAAGGAGGAGAGCAAAAGCTGAGGAATTAGTTAGGCTGGTGCTATATTTATTAATATATTTTAATATATTTCAATCCTGAATTGATGTACGATCCCATTTATATTTCATATCCTCGCAAAAGAAAGATCGATTTGTTAGCCATTTCTTGGTCCTTTCCCAAGTCTAGTCTTGGCGTAATCATTGAAAAGTTAACCCTCTACTTTTGTTGTAAAAATTCCTTCCAAAAACACCTCCCTCCTCGATTCGAAATGTCACCACAGATCTCCCAATTTAACCCATTGCAACTTTTCATTTCAGGACTGGTTTTAAGTTTAGAAAATGCAGCAAAACCAAAACTCCTTAATTGAGAAAGACACAAAGTTGGTAATGAAGCAAAGAAATTTCCAATTTAAAGTTGAAATAATATAGGAAAAACTCAAACTTAAATAAGCAAACAAATGGCTAAGCAGAGGTATCTTTCCTGATGGGTGGTTGCCTGCACCAGACCACGCCCACATATTCCTGGGGGCACTCATTACCCGCAACCAATAGCCAAGTGCACGCACACACACACACACGCTCCGAGGAGCATGCTCCAGCCACACTCTGCCGGCAGCACTTAATTACGAAACGGTTTTTTGGCCACGAGCAGCAGCTGCTCCAGCTCCTGCTACTGCTACTAGATCTAGGAGCTTTTCTGGCTGGTTTTCCTTGCCTTTTCCCAGTTGCCTCGCTTTTCTTCGACGTGTGTGTGTGTGCATCTGTGAGAGCAGCTGCTGCTGCTCCTTTTGCCTGCCATTCCGCTGTCAATTGCAACATGCATTGTGTCTGTGCGCCAATGATGCGTCCTTCCACTCGCTGCTTAAAAGGGTTTTTATTTTCTATACACTCACTTGAAAAAGGATTTAGGGGAAAAGTACTTAAAAATCATCAACAGAAATAAATTTGTGATAAATGTAATGATAAGAGAAAGGGAAAACCTGGTTATTTAATAAAAGAGCAACAGATTTTATTTACAAAGCTAAAAAACCATTAATTTAAAAGGTGTTATCTCTATCTCTTTGTTACCTAAATACTTCAACAATTAATTTGTTTTTGTAACAACAAAAAGCTAATCCTTAAAGGACAATTACAAATCTGAGAACAAATTTCCTAGGGTATTTGCAGCTTCGTTTCGCAGCTAATCCCTGCCACTTGTTTCCAGCTTTTTTATACATTTTTTTCGTACTCAGACATGCATGCAACCCCTGCGAATAGTATTTAAAAAAAGCCTCTCTTCCTTTCGCGCAGCATCCTTGTGCTCCTTTTTGTTAGGTTTTTGCGTTTTAAAATTATTACATCTTATTTACAATGTGCGAGCTTCCGCCGCTGTCGTTGTCGCTGTAGTCGTCGTCCTTTAAGGCGTGTTTCCAGCCAGCAACAGCGTGGTTGTTGCCGTGAACAGCAGTGGCTGTTATTGCCGCACTCGTTGCCGCGTTCGTTGTCCCTCCTCCTGCCCTTTTTGTTCTTGTGCCTGTGACAAAGAAATGTTGCAAATTAAGCGCTCGACTGCGTGTACTGCACAAAGTTTTTGAAGAGCGCTTCGCAAAGCAACAACAAATGCCGCCCTGCAACAGAATTAAATAAAAATGCTTGCCTTTCCTTGGATGTATGTGTATACACACTTGTGTGATAATTGTATTTCAACATTTTGCACTGCATATTCCGCCATATTTCATTATGTCGCTGCACTCACTCGGGTTTCGTAAATATGTCATCATGTTGCCGCTTTAACCACCACCAAGACTTTATGCAATCAATTTCGTTACGTTTACCTGGGAAATCGCATTTAAGGTTTATATACATTTCTCTCTTTCAATTTAAGTAGAAAACTTTATTGTCTCGTAAGACAAGGAATAGCTATTACCTGAAAAATACTATAAATATGCCATAAATTTCAGTTTCCCATTAAATCGCTTTCAATTAATTTCACTTTAGCTTCGTAAGCCTTGAAAAGCCCCAGCACATAACATATTATTTCATAAAACCCATTATAGTTGCTATGAAAATTCATGGCTACATTTTTTGAGTGAGTCCTTGAAATAAAAAAGTTCGATCCGCGAACGAATTCCCAGCATGCCATTCTCCGATGGTTCAATCGGCATACCCCAACCCCTCGTTTTGGTGTGGCCTGCGGCTTGTCCGACGATAACAAGTTGAAGTTGGCCTTAATACATGTCCAGTTGGCATGCAAGTGGCAGCGGCTACTCCCCTCACCGATGTGTGGGTGGGTGGGTTGTAGCGTCCTGTCCTGTACACGGCAATATCGGTAAGAATGCTAGTAATAATATTTGAGGTGCACCGCAGCGATGCTCGTAACTGGTACTCGTACTTGTACCATATATATACTCCGATGTGTGGCTACGTGCATCCGTGTTGGAGCCACTTTTACGGGATGCGGACCTCGCTGTTCCCCGGAGGCCTGTCCAAAGATGACCCAGAATGCAACTTGTGCGGGTTAGTTGCCTGGCTTTCCCCGGGTTTCTCTCATCCGTATGTGTGTGAGTGTCATGTAACTCGACTCTACTGTAGTCCCGGGCTGCAATGTTTTACTTACCACAAAATTCTGTAACTAGACGCTTTCACACAGATCCAAAAGGCATGGGGATATGGCAGATAGATACAGGATACAACGGGTCTACTTATAGCGCACTTGAGGCGGCACGCACACAGGTAAATGCAGAAACGACCAGGATATATACTCTAAAGCCCTTGCAGAGGGAGAAAGATTTAGGTATCCATTTGAAGTTTGTTTATTCTGAAAATATATATTGAAAATTAAGTCAAATGTATTCAAAGTCCAGAATATACTTTAAAAAATTCCTAGAATTTGAACCTTTAATACTAAGTTCTTCATTCATTTCTCTCCGTGTACAAGTTGGCAAGTTTGGTTCACAAAAGTTGCCACACTCACACAAAATACGAGCAGAGGCTGCAAGCGAGCGCCGAGTGAGGTGGATTCCGCCCGCAACATATTGTTACGGCAAACGGTGAAGTTGCCTCTCTGCCCCGAAAATTGTCACCGTTTCAGGTTTCAATGGTGCGCACATTGACAGCATAAACTTTAACTAAAATTTAAGTGGACAGAAGGTTCTTGCAGGTTGTGTGTCCTGCCCCACCGGAGGCTTGAATTTAAAATTGCCTTAAAAATGTTCGATAATGAAAAGGCTGGGCAGGGATCTGGTTACCGAGAAGAAGCTGCTGAATAATAATGGTTTCAAATTGTATTTCAAGTTTTACAAGAACAGAACAACAAAAAAAAAGACAAGGGAAAGTCCCTCAAAGGCAGGCATTTAATGAATCAAATAGGCTAATCTTGCCACTGCCATCCCCACAGCACAGCCCAGGCTTAATGCTAAGTGCACTTTTGGCTAATTTGGCAATCATTTAGGCACTCAGCCAGCCAATCAGTCAGTCAGTCAGTCAGCGAGTCAGTGAGTCAGTCAGTCACTCAGGCGGCCAATCAGCAGGAGTCTGCAGAAGTTGCGGCCAGAATCAGGAACATAATTGGATTGCCGACTGCTTGTTGTAATGGCCACGATGATGAAACTCAATTGCAAAGCGCGTTCAGATTTCACATTCCCCATTTAAGCTTTCTGTTTCTGTTTCTGTTTCCTTTTGTGTGTGCTTCTGGTTTGGGCTTCCCCCGTTTTGGTTGTTTAATCAAGCGTCAAAAATCAATAAGCCCCACTTGATATTTGACCTGCTAGCCTAGCCCCTGTCTCTGGTTGCAGTTTGATAAAAGCCTGACAGATAAATCAGGCAACGGGCCTTATCTGCACTTAGCAGCTTGTCAGTTAGCCAGCTAAAAAGTATCCAAGAAGTAGAAATTGAAATCCAAACAGCCGGCAGCCATCTCAATTTAAATAATAAAATATTTGGTCAATCGATAACTATAAATTATGGCCTCTGAAGCAGCCTCTTCACACACTCATTTTAATTAGAGCAAACAAACGCACACTCTCTCTCTCTGAATATGACACGAGCTGACAGCTCTATTGAGGTCTCCCAGGGGGACGACTCAAAAATTTCGGAAACTGCAACCCAAGGTCCTCATTTCGCTTGGCTTGCATAATTTTTAGGAGCCAGCTCTCTCGTCCTGTCTCTGTTCACCCGGGCAAAACCATTCGATAACGAAATAAATTGCTTTCAACAAATGCTCACTGCCTTGATTAATAGCCTGAGCAGAGCGGCAATGATTGGACTGCCACTGCAAATCCTTTTTCAGCTGGCAGTCCTTGCTTCCAGCTCCTTGCTGATGAGCGCACATTTACTTAAATGTTCTTGGTTCGGGTGTTTCCTGTGTGTTTGCGCTGTGCGAATTTAATTGAGTGCTAAATGGCACGTAAACTGATAGGTCAACACATACCGACACACGGGGCCACAGGACTCGTACAGGACTACTACTAAAACTACTAATACTAGAGCACCTCGAAGGCGTTGGGCCGCTGCATAGACAAACTTTCCCCGGCAACGCCACATGTGTGTGCTCCGACCAACTCAAAGACCAGGCCAATGGCAATGGCAAAGGCTAAGGCTAAGGCGTTGTCAAGGACGCACATGGCCGCATCCACTCCCCTCACTTTCCTTGGGCGAAATTTTCGGAGAAAACGTGGCCTAATGTGCATCAACGTCCCAACAAATCAGCAAACAGTTGCCAAATTGCGTGGGCCAGCACATGGATTGCTATAGCCCCAGATATATCTGAATGGCAGTGGTTCCTGCAGTGTTCAATTAATTTCATTAAAAGACCAAGTTTTGCATCGTAGCATGTGGTGGCATGTGCAATGTCCTTCTTACACAGAAAATAAAGGATAGAAGTTTACTTGGGAATATTTAAAAGTTACTTTACTAGAGTTAAATTCTTAATATTTAAATTATTTGAAGTATTTGAAATAGAAAAATAATAAGTAAATATTGTCCTCATTTTAAAAATATTTTAAAAATCTTAAAAAAACAGAAAATAATATTATTTAAATATTTAATATACACTTTTAAGATTAATTGATTTTTATAAGTAATAAATCAAATTCTGGGTTATACAAATGTAATTTATATTTACTATTCAATTCAAGGTCAATAATTGGTGACAATTTCATATACATTTTGGTAATAATTAATTAATTTTAAGTAAATAAATAAATAAATATTAACCCTCTAGTGCCCAAGACCGCCTCTAAACGGGCAATGTTTAAAACACCGTTATTTTATTATTTTTATTTCTTTTCACACGGTTTTCCGTTTTTTCTAATTCAGGAAAGTCCAAAAATTAAGTTCGTTGCGTTTGGAATACATACTAGAGCTAGCGCAAGCTGCTGTATTCATTTGAAGTTGAAAATTTGTGCAAATCGGACAAAATAATTATTTTGTAGGAAATACAACATGTAAATACTTTTTTTAAAAATTGGAAAAACATTAGAAAAAAAAATTGTACTGTGTTGCTGACAGTCTCAATGACATTTATAATAAACATTTAAACAAAAAAAAATTTTTACCTAATTTTTTGTTGGCCTATCTTCCCAGAACTGCCTTCATGCGGTCCAAGGTTTTAGTCATATAAAACTCGATCCGAGCAAAAGTAAAATTTTTTCCAAAACAAACATTCACTTTTGATACATACTAATTCCAAAAATAATTTTTATTTTGAAAAAAAAAATTTGGGCACTAGAGGGTTAAAATCATGACATTTATAAAGAAATATAAATATTAGGAATATTTTTTAAGTACATCCTGAGTAAAATATATATTTGTTTCTACCTCCAAACCTGCATCACACCATTCCGCTTTGAGTGCGTCACATTAGGAGGACAATTTGTTTGGTAATCTCCTCTTTTTGGTCTACCAACTTCGGGCTCCATTTCCATTTCCACAGTTACCGCATTTCTATTTCGCCTCTCTTGGCCTGGCCGAAAACTTTTTTGGCCCGATAATCCAACGGCTAACGGCTGGCTGCGAATATACGAGTATCTTGTGTTGAGTTGTGTTCCTGGGAGCCGAGATAAACGTCAGCACGTGCAAATAAGGCATTAAAACAGCCGGCCACATATTAAACCGGAGTCGGAGGAGACAACGAAGGAGATGGGAGACAAAGGCGCCTTGACCGCAATGACTCAAATGACGAACGGCAAAAGGGCAGCCTGGCCTCCTGGCATCCTGCTGCTCCTCCAGACTCGATGCCACATCCTTGTTGTGGGTCTTGACTTACGCAAACAGTAAGTCACCCACACGTTTATACATCTGCAAGGACGCACGTCTCAAGTTTATCAAAGAAAAACGAATGGGGAGGAAAACACAAAAACTCAGGGCGAAAAAACCCAAAAAGAAAAGAAAAAGAAATGAGAAGCTACAAAGAGCACGGGAAATCCAAGGGAAAAGCAGTGGTAACAGGTCAGGCCACACTTAATTCATTCGTGATTTATATGAGTCGCTTTCGGGAGACTTAAAATGTGGTTACAGCTTTTGGCTTTCGCTCTGGCTTTGGCTTAGATTTCTGGCCTGGCCTTTTTGGCTAAAAACTGACGACGAAACTATGTGCATGCGGTCTATGGTCTGCTTTTGGGCCAAGAGATTTGCCTGCGCTCAATTAAAAATTCCCCTTGAGAGCAGCTCAAAATTCAATTGAAATTCCCCCAAAAATTCCCTTGTAGCCCGTAGCTTCAACAAAGCCGAAAGCCAAAAGCAAAACCGCTGATAAAATACATATATATTTCTATATGTATATATCTGTAAGACAGACTTTTGGCTAAGCCAGTGAAAACAAGTTTTTTGGCTAGCTGCCGCCTGCCTCTTCGTTCGGCATTTTGTCACTTTGACAAAATTGTTTGGTAGTTTTCCCGCCGGGTTCCGAATCGGATTCGGATTCGGACTCGGTATACTGCCTTCTACTCGGTTTTTTCTCGACTGAAGCACCAACTTGTCGTTCAAGTGACATTCAATTATTATTTCAGCCAGGCAGGCAGTGCAGAAACTTTCCAAACTGAAACTGAACTAAACTCAGCGAGACGAGGCGGGGTACAAAAGCTGCGCCAAACGACAATATTGTTAGAATGTATTACAGTCAGACAAATGCCGGACGACTGTCACTCGGTGACATCTACCCAGATAAAGCTAAATATATATATATATACATATATATATATATATGTACATCCAAGTATATGTATATGCCCTCCCATAATACGTATTTGCGCATTAAATTCAAAACTTTTCCAAATAGTTTTCTGCCAAATAAAATCAAAACGAAATCTACAAGAAAATACAACAGCAGACAAACATACATACATTTGTGTGTCTGTATATTTGTAATAAAATGAAAATGCAAACTTTTAAATTAAATTTTGAATGAGAAATGCTGAGACACTGAGACTCATTCCCTATTATACGGCTTAGACAGGCATTTTAACTGATTAAAACAGAATTGGTGGAGTTTTTGGGAAAGTTTTGTGACCAAGCAAGATATTTTCCACCTGCACTCGTTGTCGTTGAATGGGATTTTCTTATAGTTTTAGGGCAATGTCGATAAAAGGCAACAGCAGACAGAGTTTACCAGGAAAACTGCCTGGCAATGATGGGTGGTAAAAATGCTATAGGGCCTTGAAATCTTTTTATTGTCTCTAATTTGTTGCATAAAAAATGTCTAAGGATTATAAAAATAAAAAAGAAACTTTGGTAAATATTTTTAAGAGTGTTCTTTTAATATTATTCTGTTTAAATAAATTTGAAACATTTATAAATTGCTAAAAGCAAGTTAAATACACAGTAAGATGAGCATTTTATTAAAAAAATCGGTGATTATTTACTTGTGTAATTTATATTTTATTATTTATGTTTATTATTGATAAATTTCCAGAGATTTTGCGAACTTAAGGAAACTGCCTGGCAGTTTTAAGAGTTTAAAATCCCTTAAGGTGGCTTATTTTCTTTAGTTTGCTAAAAAAAAAATTAAATTAAAATGCATATACCACAAAAGAGACCTTGGAAAATATTCTAGAGGATATTTCTTTAATAACAACTTTTTTTAAATAAATATGAGTCATTTCTAAGTAGCTAAAATCAATTAAAACGCCTAGTAATATCTTGGTAACATTCTCAAAATCTCTTATTTATTAGTTTATATTCATATTTATTAGTTTACATTTATTAATTTACATTTATTATTTTATTTTCTTATTTATATACAGCCACAGATTTGTAAAATGTTATAAATATTTTACCCCAAGTTTACCTACGATAAACACAACTTCCCAACACTAATAAATATGTCATACTTGGCAAAGCCTTAACTCAAGCATTTGCATTGTATGAAAATCACTGAAATGGCGAAAACTTTCTGCTCAATTTCGCCAACAAAATTTGTGCCCCACGGCAGCGCAGAGAGCTTAGGTAAATTCCGAAATTCAGAATGCAAATGTGGGAGTTGCTGGTTTTTGCCAGGCTAAATCGTAATTTGGACTCGGCGGCCGCCCAAAAAGCGTGCAGCTTAAAATTAATGACAGCGACGTAGATGTCAACGCAGAGGATGAAAAACAAGCGCGAAAGGCGAGGCAGAACTTTTAGTTCAGGCCGCAATGTGTGGCAAAAACAATAATAAAACAGGCGAGCTTTTTGGCGGGAAAAGTCGTAAGCAGGGGGCGGGGGAGAGGATTGGGTTTGCATGGCTTCCGGTTTTTGTTCGCGCTCTGGTATTCGGTGCCACGCCCCGTTTTCCGTTCACCAACAACTCCTTGCCAGCGGCGTTGCGTGCACGAGTGTCACATATGCACATTTTATTTATAAACTTGCAGCAAAGTGGAAAATAAAAAGGAAGGCAAGTTCTGCTAGCAGGATGCAGGAGCATAAAATACCCTGACAGGGCAAATAATTAAGAAAAAGGAACTATAACAAGCTTAAAATAAATATTTTATATTTATTTTTGAATATTTATTTAAAGATTATTTGTGGAAAAAGTATAGGTACAAACTTTTTATTATAACAAAATTGTTGCTCTGAAAATAAAACAGAAATTTACTATTTTATTTATATTTCTTATAAAAACCTTTTAATAAAATATAAAATATAAAATATATATTAAATATATATTTAAATATTTATTAGAATTATTTCCCAAGATCTCCTGAGTCTCAGATTTTTGTAGAAAAGAAAATGAAATCATAAACCTCGTGTTGCAAGAATTATCCCCTCTGAAAGAGTATTAAAAGCGACTCCGCGGAATGCAGTGCCACCTCAACGAAACGACCAGCCTGACTCCTGACTTTGGACTCCGGACTCCTCTCTCCACACTCCCCATACAACCAACTTCAGACCCCATTCCGTGTTCGGCGATAAAGCCCGTAAAATGCTTATCATGGCCAAGCCGGATGTGCACAGTGTCAGGCAGCAGGAGCAAAGCGTTTTTATAACCCACTGCGATATATATGCGATAGTTTAATGCATAATTGAAAAGCACGAAAAGTGTAACAATAGACCAAGCCCAAGGATTCAGCTGCTCGAGCGGAGCAGGACATTTAACCCTCCATTTCCGTAAAAACTAAGGCCCCATAAATTGCAACAAACAGAATAAACAATTCTCGGTTGGCAGGCACCAGAAAGCTTTTGAAAATAAAAATGAAGAGGTTTTTAATCATTCAATGATTTTAAGGTATTAAAGAACATGTCTGTTTTATTGTTTGTGAAATCTGAAACAATATATAAGATGTATTGGAAATAAGAAGAATATTCAAGCATGTTTCTATGTCAATTAACATTTGTGTTGTGTTCTTTAGAAAGATTTTCTATTGAGTTTCACCAAATGTGAAGGCCTACAAGTATAAATCTCTTAATTTTTGTGGATATTGCAGTTGAATCAAATTGTTGTTTTTGAATGTTTATGATTTGCATATTGTGTTTGTACTTTTGTTTCTAATTTATTTGGAATTTGTTTGACCTTTTTTGTTAGCTTGTTGTTATTTTATTAAAGAGTTTTAAGAGAGAAAACTTCTCTCTCACATTTACTTGAAAAACTCCTATAACTAAGTAAACTTTCAGTTTGTTATAAACATTTTAATAATTAAAAAAGGGGGAAAAAATAATTCCCAATTTTCAAATTTCAAGTACTCTCAGAAAATCCAACCTAATCTTAGCCAAAAGCCAGCTTTGTCTACTCTTAATTCACATTGTTGTTAATTAATAGACTCGGCACTCTGCTTCCAAATGACTCTCCGGCATGTAAATCACAAATTAATGGCAATCAAAAGCATTCCTGGTACTTTTGGCCTTGTTTGCACTTGATAATGGAAATTATTTAATATTTACTGGCTCAATTGAGCACGAAACAATCGCGCTAATGAACTGTGTAATTCATTTGGGCAGAGGAAAGAAATCGCATCAAGTGTGAGCGAGGGTAAGAGGAGGGGATGGCAATTGTGGCCTAATTGAATGGCTCTTAGCGAAGCCAAATCGCAGCTTTATGTCGCTCTTCAGAGGCTTTAGACACTCGCAAAGTGCACTGAGCACTGAACACTGAACACTGAATGCTGAACGAGTGGCTGTCATCTGCCATCCGGCATAAACTGCACAAACAAAGCGCGTTTAAGAAAATGTGAAAATACTGCCAAAGTATGCAAAGCTGCTCGTAAAAACACTCGAAACTACGTGCATGCAGCCAGCAACTTGCACCGAGTCCTTCGTCCTTGGGCTCCAATTCTCTTTCTCTCTCTTACGCTTTGTGTGTGTGTGTGTGTGTGCTTGAGTCTGGAACTTGGTAGTTGCTTAGCAGCATCCTTCCATGACCAGCTTCCTTCCTGAAAATCCATCAGCGCTAATTTTGCATATTTCAGTTACCATTTCAGCTTTTTTTTTTTTTTTTGGTGGTTGGACCAACAATTTTTTTTTTTTTATTTCCCCGTTCCATCTTACCAGAATTTCTGTGCACTTTATTCGCCTTTTGTTTGGCTAAGCCGGCTTGTGACTTGTGTTTTCACAGCCGTACTCTCGAGCCCTTGGGATATTTAAGTTATGCAGCGTCGTCTGGGGAGGAGGGAAGACCAAGGAGGAGCTAAAGGTCTGCGGGTTCACTCTGTCCTGATGATGAATTATGTGCGCCACGTACGTTATTAATAATTCCGGGGCTGTCAACAAATATACATTGTCTTGTGCCGCAACGAGCCACCACCGAGGCGTATGCGTGATATGTTTGTGTCTAAAGCCTCTGCGAAAACTAGGCAACTAGGCGATATATGCGGCATCCGAAATTTATTGGCCATCCTTCTCTTGTTGCAAACGAATTTGAATTGAGCCACGACCCACGCAATCTGTTTACATCTCTGGTGTAACGAACCTATTCCCACATCACGCATACGCCGTGTATTACAGCATCGCAACCCATTCGCTGACATCACGCATACGACGCATTCGCCCTTGTATTACATCATTGGGAAACAGGGATTTCTGTGTGTTTGCACATTGTAGAGTTGTAGAGTTGGACTCAAGTGCCAAAGTTAATTGCTTGAAAAATTCAACTCAATCAATTGCCATTGATACATGCTAGTGTCTGTGTGTGTTTTTGTGAATCCTTGAAGGACTTAAGGTGTTACGGCAGATGGGCAATTGTTTTGTGTTATTTATGCACTCGTTTTCCGGCCATCGCGTGCCCACACTTACGGCTTTGAAGAGCCTCCAGGATACTCCGCCCCCCAGGATATATACAATACGTGTGTGTTAACAGGGCCTATTCATTTCGGCAATTAAACGGTTACATTGTGTCCGGTTGAACTGCAGATAAATCATCTGGCAAATCAATTTATTAATGACCATAGCTACTGGCACAAAGGCTGGAGAGAAATTAGCTAATTATTCGGTGGTCGTCGGCAGTTTGATGATTAAATATTTCATACGCTTCGACTGACACCGAGTTTGTCGAGGCTGAAATCACAAATGTCTGACGATTTCCCCTGGCTCCTTTGGCCCGAAAACTAAACACTGCAGCATTAATTAAATATTTATGTACCAATACAAACAACGGGACATACAAACACTTGTGCGAGAGGCCAAACAGAGCGCAACAAATAAAGACGGTCAATTTTGTTACGGCACGCTGACTCGAGGAGTCATAAGGATACAGATACTGCAAACACGGATACAACTTGGACTTGAGGCTGTACTTGTCTAAGTGAACTCTGGCTTTTATTTACCGCTACCTAGACACTGAAAGAAATAATACAAATCGAAGATAACTTTAATACTAGTATTTCCTATTCAAATCCCCTTTCAAGTCTTATAATCAAACATTATTTTATATAAAAATCTATATCAACTATCCTTAAACCTTTACAACTGATAACTCCCCTTTTCTCTCGGTGCACTTCCCCCATTTTACCGTGTACAAATTTAACATGTAAGCTCAAGACAATGCAATAAAGTTGAAATTAGTTCGGGCCATAATTTCAGGTGAACATCCGGAGGCGATGCAAACTGGCTCATCCGGTTGTCAGTACAATTGGCTGACAATTGTCCTGCTGCTGGGCCTTGTCCTTTGCTACAGTCGCCAGTGCAGCGCCGTCCTGCCAGCGTCCTTGCCATCAACTCCTCGGTCATCCTCGACAGGATCACAGATGGCAGCCAGTGAAAGTGATACAGCATCAGCAACCACAGCAGCGGCGACGGCGACAACGAGGAAGCGGTGTCCAGCGGTCAAGAGCTGTCGCCAGGCCTGCTCCGGTCAGGTCCTGGCCAAGAGGTCCTGTCACAGATGATCGAACGGCGGCAGCAACCACACCAACTAAGTAGAGTAATTTAAAGCCACACATTAAATGTGAGAGTGCGAGTGAGTAAAAATGGTTGAGCGAGTGAATGGTTCTTCGAGAGTGTTGGCTAATCAGCCATTTAGGATGTCAGTTTTAAACTTGTAATCAAAACAAAAAAAGAAAAATAAATATAAATAAATTAAAAACAATGCAGCACAATGGTCTCACTTGCAATCAATCCATTTCAAATTCAGAATCAATTGAAACCTTAAATATTTATACATTTTTTATAAACTCCAGGTGTTTTGTTTACTTGTATAAATATAATAGAACTATTATCCTTTATTCTTTTTTACTTGAAGCATTTAAAGTAAGCTATTTAAAAAAACACACACAAAAAAATCGAATCAAAATTTAAACGTTTAATTTCTTTTTGTTTAGTTTTAAAGCACTAATGATTTTATTTTACCTGTATTAATTTTAATATAATATTCCTTAACTGTTATTTATAAATATTTTAAAGATTTTATTTATGCTTTATTTTTTATAAAATTATTTCTCTACCTTTATACGTTTAAAATAAACAAAAAAAAAAACCTGCATTACTTTGGTATTATTTACTTGCTCTACTTATTAATCTGCAAAAAAATGTATTAATATCTTCATTAAATACTGTTAATGAAAATATAAAAAATCCCCTTCTGGATTATATATCCAACATCCTCCCTCCGCCCCAAAGCCATTGTAAAGCATTGTAAATATAGAAAAATACTTTGTGTAAGCTAATTGATTACCATTTAATGTGTATATTTAACAAAATCAAAATTTACTATAGGATATGTGTAAATACAAAAATTAAACATAATTATGGCATTACCGAAGCAAAGTAAAAAATAAAAAACAAATAAGTGTATCACAAATACTATTATGGGAATGAGTAATCTATGTGGCGCCAGCGGCTGGCGCTGGCTTCGGCTCTTTTAATAAATTAATGAATAATCAAATAATGTGCAGTGTACAGTGCGCTAGTGCCGAGCTCAATATCCAATAATTAGATAAAAACGTAGACAGGCCAAATGCAGCAACGAAATGGGAGCAGCAGTGAGTCATAAAACATTTAAATTGATTGCCATATCATGCAAATATTTGCACTGCGTAACTTTCCGCCAAACCAAATGTAAATTCAATTTTCCCCGCTTTACTCACCCACAAAAATATACAAATTTATTTAATTTGATATTGCAATGATATTAATTTAAGTTTTTTTTTTCATAATTGCCAGAAAGTCTGGGGTATTCTTTTGGGCATTAATAAAAATTCTAGTGGATTTTGTTAGATTTTTCAAAAAGTTGTACTAAAATTAAAAACGTGGGTAATTTGCCTTAAATTTGTACAATATTTTCAAATGTAAATGTTTAATCCGAGCAACTATTACACTTTCTGGCTAATGACTTTCCATTACTATTTCAATTGTAATTAAAGTTCATATTTTCAGCAGCTATAAAAATTATAAAAACCTAATTTAACAGATTTTTTCAAATTTTAATTACCAAAAGTGTCGAAAATGTCACAAAAAACATTAACCATAAAAAACAATGTCCCGTTCAACAGAATAAATTGATTTAATTAACTAATAAAATGTGCAAAACAGAATTGTTATAATTATAAAACAACAACTTTGCAAAACAGACTCACAAATTAACCCATATTAGTTGGTCCAATCGAGCAAAAACCAATTCAAACTGATGAACAACTAAAATGTGTGCGGCTAAGACCGCTGGATATGATTTCCCCCCATCTTGTGTTTGAACACAATTATAATTAAACATAATTCCGCATTACGAGTATGCATTTCCATTTTGTTTACTGCAGCAGCACACATAAAAGGCAAAACTAATTTTATTAATTTCCGTTAAGCTGTAAAAATAATCTCAGTCATAAGCTGATTTTATGAACGCATTATGTGAGTAATCACAGATATTGTTATTTTCCAACGAGCAGATGAAAATTTGTGACTAAAATATTTAAAAAGGATGGAAATTTTGGAATTTTAAATTTAAAAAAATTTACTTTTATTTTTAAGTAAAAAATGTATGAAGAAATCATTTTAATGGTGGAGCTTAGAGAAATTAAAATATTTAAAAGCAATTTAGTGAGGTTTAAAAATTAAAACTTTTTGAAAATTTAAGGTTTGCAAGTCTCTTTGAATATTCCAAGCAATTATTTATTTTAAAAATGGTTCTACAAATTTTAGAAAAATTTTCTTAAATATAAATAAATAATGTAAAACTTTATTTTACTTGAGTTGGCTTTGAACTCTTTTAAAATATATTATTTATCAACCATTTAGTGGGTTTTAACTACTGAAACATTTTTAAATTTAAGTCTTAACAAAGCTTAAATTATTATTAAAATATTTCAAATCCTTTGAAGATTTTTAAATGCAATTTTCCAAATAAAATGTATATCTCTTCTTTCTGTGCTTTTCCTTTTAAAGCTAATCTCCTAATTGTTAATGCAACCAACGTCGTAATGTAACCAATCAAAGGCATGAACAGTCGCCGCAATATATATACATATACCTACAGTTCAGTTTAAGTGTGAATATATACATATGCCTGCCAATTTGGAATTCCGAATCGAGGAAATGCTAATTCCATAAGCCCACAAGCATTTGCCATAAACCCTTAAAGCGCCGTACATAAATCTATAAATGTATACATATATATATGTAATTGTAGGCCGTCAGCTAAGTAATTCCTGTATATTAAAGTTAATTAGTGAAACTCTAGTCGTATGCATTAGTCAAGTACATTTACAGATTTACAAACATAACATACCTACCACGTGTGACTAACGTCTTGGTTAAATATAGTTGTAATAAAGCAATCGAACTGTGTAAAACGAACTACTTTTAACTGTTGAAATTACGAGTAAACTAAACGGCAAACTAGTGAAAACATACCATTAATATGACATAGCAAGGCATTTGCAATAATAAACAAATAGCAACAATAACAAAAGGCAAGCAAAGAAGCGGAAGGAGTGAAAAAAGCAGCATTTGCTTTATAGGTAAACACTCGAATAAAAAATAAACAGAGCCGGGATTGTTGTTTGTCTATTGTGTCGATGTCGATGTCGATGTAGATGACTGTCGCCACAGAGTATATTGTAATACAACAAAACAACAAGAGCAAAGAGAGCGATACGATTAAACATTTTTTATTTAAAAATTAACCCATCCATGGCGTTTTCATTCGGGGGGATTAGCCGGAAGTATCTTCCCCTTGATGCGGGCTGCTCAATTATTTATGCAAACTACAAGGGAACCCAACAGCTGCGCCTGTGGATCCTCCGGCGACAGTCGAAGAAATGAAAAATAAGCTGCAACGTATGCGTGTGTCACATGTAATCGCTGGATTATAGACAGCTTCCAGGAGCTGCCAGGCAGTCAGGGCAGCCGGGAGGCGATGAAAACTGGGTCAGCAAATAAATCGAAAAGGCTTAAAACAAGGAAAAGGAGAGACCATAGAACAGCCATGGACAGCCGTAGCTTATGCACACCGAACAGATTGCTCCCGGCTGTCCGGAGGGGGATGGGTATGGGTCAAATCCATCCAGAAGGGCATTTTCCTACAGTAAGTATGCGTGCTGATTGCACGAGTTCAAAAACAATTTACATTTGTTGTCCTGCTGAGCACAGAGGTCCTGCTACAATAACAGGGGCGGCAGGCTCCTAGTTCTAATTACTGTCAGCTCGATTCACGTGAGCATGAGAATAAACACAGTCCGGTTCGAGATTTGTATTTTAAAAGTATATAAATTCTAAAAAAATATTCCTAATACAATATTCCTACAGCAGGTACTATTATTATCTTTAATTTCTTAATTTTTATCTTAGGTTTTAATATTCTCTTCATTTTCTCTACTATTTAAAGACTTTATATAATATTCTTTAGAGCTTTAGAAGTTGATTTTACTAAAGGTTCTATTATTTTCTTTAATTTCTTAATTTTTATCTTAGTTTATAATATTTTATTTATTTTTTCTACTATTTTTCACCCTAGAAGACCATTTTATTAAACAATATGAATTTCAAAACTCTTTAAAATGTGTCTAAAAGTATGCAATGCTATTTTTGGCATACCGAATGCCATGTAAATTGAATATTTTTTTATTGGTGTACCCACTATTTTTGAGTTTTTAAAAGCATTCGAGATTTTTTTCAGCACTGTTGATTATGTTTATCTCTTTTTAATTTTTATTGCTTAAGTTAAATTTATATTTTATTGCCTAAATATTTAGAATAATGAGGAAGATATATTTAAGCCGCAGGCAGATCCACCAATTTCTCGACAGACGACGTATACGTAATATATCAACCCACAGAAAATTCGATAGTATTTAACAATATATTTATCTTATCTTAAATAATATAGAAATTTGTTTTTGAGTTTAAACTCAAAGGAAATATAAAATACTTTATATGAGTTCAAAACTTCTCAAAAAAAGTTATACCAAAATCCTGAAATTAAGTTTTCCGTCACAAAAGAATGCTCTCTTTGAAAGTGAATTATTAAGCATATTTTTAAAACTAAAATTAATCACAATTTCACTTTTCATTCACCAAAATGTGAAGTACAACCCCACGAAGCCGCAATCGAGTGGCAAATTCAAGTCTATTGTGTGCCATCCCATTAATTAACAATTTCGAAGGGCGCAGCTGTGTAATGCAGAAATGCAGCTGTAATTCTATTAAATTGCGCCACAAAATCCCGGCTTATCTGCCTGCATGTCTGTGTACGAATTCAAAATTATAATAATAATAATAATAACACTAATGCGACGCTGCGGCTTACTTTGACCGCAGGCAACCCAAATATCCATACTCCAGCCAAATGCAATGAGACCCTAAAAGCGGAGAACGGGAAATCGGGCCCGATTTTAAGGCCATTTTGCGACTGCGTTGGCATAAAAATATTTATACGCTCACTTGAGTCCAAATTGATGCGCGCTGCTTATGCAAATTTCTGGTTGCCTAAGCAACCGCAGTGCCAAGCTGTTGTTGGCCAAAGTCGAGGCTCCCGTAGACCTAAAACCCGGACACGGACATGGACATGGACCCCCGACCCGGACATGGGCATGTAATTTGGCCTGATAGATTCAGCTTAATGCCTGCCATTAGACACATTTGTTGCCTCTGTTGTCCACAGATACAGAGGAGCAGCAGAAATAGTCACACTTGGACTTGAAATCTATATAGAATTTATATAAAAATTATGTATAATATTTTTTGTAACTGAAATTTAAGCTAAAAATAAACTGTTTTAAGACCTTGAGGCTTAGAACTTTATTTAAAAAATGTAGAAAAATATTATTACTACTAAAAATATATATATTTCTAAGAAAAAGTTAGAATCCTTAAGTGAAAATAAAATCATTTCTTAATATTTAAGCTTTAACTTTAGTTATAAAACAAATACCATTAATTTTCATTAACTTTTTCTTTCTTATTTTTAAATTAATTTATTTATTTTTTTAATGTGATCATATATTTTTATTTCCAGTGCATTGTTTCAGCTTGATATTGATTTGAGCACAGCAGGAGGGCATGTAAAAATCAGTTTTAAAACATGCTCCGCGGCGCCGCAGACCTCAAATTTTCGCTTTCACATTTTCATTTGACAAAACATTTCACAAGCACACACACACGCGGATTTGACCGCATTCCTTGCCGGCATTCGCACGCTAATTTGACTGAAAATTTAGATGCCATCTACATACTATACTATACTATATATGCATGTGTATGTTACAATGTAATCCCATGAATTCCTCAGATGACAGTTGCACGGGGAATGTCTATTGAGGATGGGCATGTCCCTTGCTGGATGCGTTCGGTGTCTGCTAGCACCGGAAATGAGCGCACTTCCGGGAAATTTAGACGATTTCACTTGGTGTGGGGGTAGGACTTCTAAGAAATCGGGGAAAAAATTTGTAAACAGGTTTTAATGAACGATTTATTAGGAACTCTTCAAAGGTTCTGTGTTCTTTTTAATCTTAATTTGAAGAATTTATTATTCGTTTGACTTTTTATTTCCCTTTGACTAGAAATATAAACTTTATTCTTTAAAGCTCTTTAGGGTTTTTAATTAATATATTAACTTAACTTACCTTTAAGCTGTCTTAAGCTTAGTTTAAGGAAATTAAAGCCTTATTCCATAAGTAATTATTGAAATAAGTGCATTGACTATATTTTCTAGTTACATTTGTAATATTTAAACCAATAAACAGATTAAATATTTAACAGTCTTTGATCCCATTTAAAATTCCAAAAATACTATTACAATGGCTCCTATTACACAGCATTCCACTTGCACATACGATTATCTGCAGAGGAATGTAAAATGCTAGTTTTTTTTTCTTCTCCGAGGGGGCGTCACACTGTCAACGGGGACAGAGTGGGCGTGGCCAGGGCCAATGTGGTCGAGCATAAACTGGCCGCTACAGCGACCGCATGAAATGCCAGTTGAATTATAGACCATTTGAATGAAATTATTTTAATTGCGTAAATCACTTTGCAGCCAAACCAAAAATTCAACAATGCTGCGGTGCGATGCTGTGGAATTGGGGGCGTGGCCGGTGGGGAGGCGGCGAATGCAAAGTGTGAGCTTGCCACTGGCACACTTATTGGCCAATCTCATTTAATGCCCGCCACTTGTGCGGACTTTGTGGGCTAAAAAGGGCAGAATAGGGTGCAGTGGGACGCTAGAAAAGGGGTTTGAGGTCGCAGCAAACAAACGAAAACCCTTGAAAATTTAACCAAAAATATTCCTGTTTGCGTATTTGCACTCCATTCTCCGATAATTGTTTTCACTAGGTCGACAATGGAAATAAATTCCGCCAATAATTTTGCACAGCTTCATTTTCCCGGGGGAATGCGAACAACGGTGGACGAGAGGGGGGCGGGGCGGTGGTATTTGCCTGTCCCACAATTGCAATTGCAACTATAATTTGTACAAATTATCGCCAATATTATGAAAGCATTTCGCTCTTCCGTGCCAGAGATTCTAATGGAGCACACGGCGTATGCGTGATATCAATAAATGCATATTTTACATGCAGCGCGACACTTGAAACGGCGATAAATGCAATGTTTTCATAATTTATGAATCGACATGGACATGGACAGATGGTAGCAAATATTTGCAAACACTCTTCGTGCATTACATTAATAAAACAGCATAAAAGCGGGGTGAAAATGTCGCACTAACTTTAAACTCCTGCGAGTTCCCATACCTCCCCATACACCCCAGTCATTGCAAGTAATCCTTTTTGGTCATCGGAGCATGTCCTGCACAAAAGCGGCCCCGGCAAAACAACTCAACTTGACCTCGCCCACTCGCACAACCCAATACACGGCTCAATGGTTTTGGCCAGAGATGTACAGAGTGGGGTATGCATAGCTGGAGTCAAGAAAGTAGTGCCACTATGGGTAAAAATTATATATATATAATATTGTAAGCTATTTGTGTTGCTTTGGGATTCAGATAATTCGTTGAATGGCTTAAATATAATTTTCCTAAATAGTTAAAGGCATGTTAAGCTCACCTCAATCCTAAGAAAAACTAGTCTGGGCGTAATTTTAAACTCCAAAAAATATATTATATATTTTTCTTGACTTTTCTTATGAAAACTTCTTTCCTTCCTTCGAAAAATCTACCTTTATAGCCTTCAATATATTCCTATAAGTAAAATTACAGCTTAAACCACATTTCCTTAACCGCCATTGTACAAACAATATTAGAACCAGTGAGTGTTTGGCTCACAGAAGATTTTTGTTTGACTCTCGAGTGGTTATTGTTGTCATACGAGGAGCTATAGCAACGATATAACAACGATACGAGATATGCGTGTCGCGCGGCATGATAAATGATGCGGCTCAGCATCCTTCGTCGCGGTCTCTAAATAAGGCTTAGTGCCGGGAGCCGCCACTACTGAGTGTGACTGCGAACTATGAACTATGAACTTATGGCATATTTGCTCGCCTTCAGCAGCAATCAACTGCACTTAGCGTTAAGTGGGCTTACTCCTGCTCACGCTCACGTCACGCTTGGCTCCTTGGTAGCGAAAGCCAGCTGATTTCAATGCCCCCGCCGAGGACCACTTGTCGATGTCGCCAATTGACGCCGGTGGCGACGGCAGCGGCGCCGTTGACACGACACGAGCCTCCAATCCAAGCCAGCCACTTGCAGGATCAGCGATAGCAGCTCCCCAACGGACTCGAGCGGACGTGAACTTCCTTCCTTCCAGGCATCCTGCATCTCCTGCCGGATGCACAGACACGAGCCTGGAAAACGGCCTACTGACTGGTGCCATATGAACTTTTGTTTGCAAGGGAAAATGGTGAGGAATACTGATATACTCATTACCTATTATGGCAGGGATTTTATAATTTAATTAAATGTATTAAAATTTCACAAAATTTCTGAGATACATTTTTAAAATACACTTCAGGAACATTTCTAAAATTATTATTTTAAATGAATACTTGACGCTATTTCATATTCCATTACATAAATTTACAAAATGCATATATTACACTATATTTTAAATATATATACTATATTTATATATTATTTATTTGTACTTATATTATATAACATTATTTATACTTATACATGTAACAAATGAATCTCCATTCCCCGTTAACCGCCATCTATCCTGACAAAAACTTAAACAAAGCCTAAATTCGACATAGAAATTATGCCACTTCTTTCCTTTAGTTCTTTACTTTAGTTCTTCGATTTAAGGACTTACGATATTAATCCTTTTTCCAAGGATTCACACGAAAATAATTCGATCTATTTAATAGCGCCACCTAGGCGGGAGACTCGAATATGCCAAAGTTCCTTGGAAATAACAAAAGAGGGCGCTGGCATTACAACCTGTTGGTTGCAACCTTGCCAAAATAAACGTTTTTAGAACATTGCTAAAGGTCCTGGGAATATAACAGTTTGTGTAAGGATGTAGGAAAGGATTTTTGTCAAATATATTTTCGAACTTTATACATGTTTGCCTTTATACATGTTTGTAGAACAATAATTCCCAGCAGACAAAAACTTCGTAAATACTATTAAAAACGAAAGTTTTGCGGGCGGACAAAACGTCCGATTTTAGGCTCAAGAACGATAAGATAGTTAATTACCTGTCCTGGGGTTTGTGGCAGCAAAACCCTTTTCAATGCCATCCCAGGGAGACGGCTCTATCGTCTTTGGACAACATTTGCGGAGCTGTGGCGCACCTGATTCTGACCAATATTCAGGCTGTGCCGCTGATGGCCGTTTTGCCTGTTTTCCTTTCCCATCTGCCACTGCGCGAGGATTTTGAGGAGTACGACGCTGTGCTGAAAACGTTTTACCTGCTTTACACCCAGGCTGCGCCCAGTAGTGTCAATTATATCGATCAAATGCTATACATATGTGATGCTGCAGCTTAAGCAAATAACCGACCAGGATATCATCAGCAACGCCGTGGAATTCGTCAAGGACACCACCAGGACAAGTTCAATAATGTTGCCAACTCGAACCCCGAAATGTGCCACTTTGTGCAGAGCCTGTAAGCGGCGATACCGCCAACAAGAATCTTTCACTTTCTTTCACTTACTAAAACTAAAACTAAACAAGAAAGGAAGCTAACTTCGGCACGCCGAAGTTTGTATACCCTTGCAGATATTATTTCATTGCATTTTACCTATACTTACTATGTTGAGAGTTTGACAGTTACAGTTTTACATTCCCAGTTTTACATTTTCCCTATACCTACCGATCGGTTTATATGGCAGCTATATGATATAGTTGTCCGATTTTCATAAAATTTATACAAAAATTCGGAACTAATAAAATAAGCTTATATCTCAGAGTAGATAAAAATAGTTTGAAAAACAACGAAGTTATAATTTTTTTTCTATTAATTTCCTGATCGTTCCTATGGCAGCTATATGATATAGTCGTCCGATTTTCATAAAATTTTTACCAAAATTCAAAAATAATAAAAAAAGGGTCATATGTAAAAAATAGTGCACATATGTTGAAAAACAGCTAAGTTATAATTTTTTTTCTAAAAATTTATCGAACATTTGTATGGCAGCTATATGATATAGTCGTCCGATCCGGCCCGTTCCGACATATATAGCAGTGAGAGCATATAGAAGACTATATGCAAAGTTTCATTCAGATAGCTTTTAAACTGAGGGACTAGTTTGCGTAGAAACAGACAGACAGACAGACGGACAGACGGACAGACGGACAGACGGACAGACGGACAGACGGACATGGCTAGATCGACTCGGCTGTTGATGCTGATCAAGAATATATATACTTTATAGGGTCGGAAACGTCTCCTTCACTGCGTTGCAAACTTCTGACTGAAATTATAATACCCTGCAAGGGTATAAAACTAATAAACTTAAAGCTAAAATATTTTTCCATAATATAAACCGTTTCCTTAAAAAAACAGAGCAGACAAATTCTAGAAACCCCTCGATTAGTAAAATCCTGTCTGCTTAACAGCATGCCTAATTGGCAGCATAAAATATCAATCAGAGATTTGAGTAATTTCCAAGGCTCTCCTGTTGCTGGTGCTGGTGCGACCAATCAATTTAATGGCTCGAAACGACCGAAAGGTCAAATGGACTCGAAATGGACTGTTAGCGGTCGAGATGAAAGTGCCGCGGACAATAGTCCACGGTCGAAAGTGTCCTCGTACATCAGGGAATCCACAGTCAGAGAAAGAGACGAAGACACGCTTCACTATGGGCCTAATTGCTTTAAAATAAGCCACACCCACGGTGCCCCGAAAATCCATCTTGCACGCACATTACGAACCCATCGATCGACCGTTAGGCAAGTGACTGCATTTCGCAGGGAGGCTGGAGAATGGAGGATGGAGGACTGTGGACTGAGCGTGCGGGCGGTCGGCTGCTTTTGAAGTTCCAGGATCAGAGCACGCTTGTCAATTGTGGTTGTTGGCTTCAAAAGCGGCTTACTGAAACCTGGAACCGCCGGTATCCGATCGATATGTCCCATTTCCCCCGGCCGAATGAAGTGTGTAATTTGAAATTAGCCCAGGCTCAGCGGCACCTTTTGAGCGAGCGGAGACGAGTGTAAGAGTGTGCGACTGTGTGTGTTCGGTGCACCTGCTGACAGTGTCAGCAAGTTGTGTATCTGTATCTGAATCCGACAGTGGCCGTCCTGCGGCGGCTACTCAGTTACGCAGTCGCACCGGAACGTCAAGGCCACACATCGCCCGCAACTCATCCATTGGAGATCAATACACACAGAGAAAAAAAATATAGATGAATGATATGAGTATCATGAACTTTACAGATTCTTTGCTTTACTCTATAATGAAAAGATATTTAATTCTTTGTATACATTCCTGATTGTGTGTACTTAAATGTATTTCTTGTTATTGACTATAATTAGTATTGAAATAAAGAAAACAAATCTTTCCTAAAATTCATATATCTAAAATTTATAAATAGTTCTTCACCAAAACTCCTATAAAAATGCTAACTCATCCGAATTTTTTGCCGTGTTTCACATTTCATTTTCGATTTCAGCTCCATTCAGTAAGCTTTTACAGTCAGATAGATATACACGCAAATTTATGGCCGCACATATCTGTATGTACATTTATAATGTGACTAATTTGCGATCTCTTGGTTTTCCGAAACCAAAACTAAATCCAAATCCACATTCAAGACTCATCCCCATCCATTCCATTCCGTTTGAATCTCGAATTTAATCTTCTATTCGAATCCGCTAATCAGGTTTCTGGCCCCAAATTGATTTCATTTTCATATTTCAATTTCGAAAGACGGTAGCCGGAGCTCTGTCGAAAATGCAAAATCAGTAAGACCAGTAGTCGCGACATGATATAAATTAACTGTTTTGACTTTGTGAAATGAAATGCGGCCTCTTTGAAATTCCGATTCGAAAAGCCGAATATATCCAAGAGCCAAATCGATTTCTTACACAAAAAAAAAACTACTACGAAACACAAAAAAAAAAACACACAACAAAATACCATTCAAAGTGGCTCGGCTCCGAGTTGTTTATCTCGTTAGAGTTGCCAGCGCGCCGATTTCTTTTCGGCTTAAATGGTTTATGTGCGTTTGCAACCAGTTTTATGGACAGCGGCGGCCTGATTATATATTGATGCCGATCCCGAGAGCCCAGGCCCAAACCCGATGCCGCGATGCCGCCTTTCCAGCGTTTAGGTGGGTTGTGGCCGGCGCCTTTGAAGCATCTCGGTTACCACGTGCCGTGGCATGAAGCCTCCCTCCACCCCTTGGCTTACACGATGCTGGCGGCCAGAGTTAAATTTTAAAAGAAGAACGTTGTATTTTTTTTTTTTTTTTTAATATAATTAAGGGTTTTTAAGAAACCTGAGAAACCCTGTGCTTAAACAGGAAATTTTATAGTTTCTTGTTTTTTATTTATTTATTAATTTTATTTTTATTATTTTTGTACAAAGATTTGTTTATACAGAGTTTAGCATAGAGCTTTTTAACTAAAATATTTAAAATATACTTACAGACGTAAAACTCTCTAATCTAATAATTATAAAAAATCTGTAATTCAAAGGAAAATGTAAAATGTAAGGTTTTCTTTAAGACATTAATTAAACTGTATAGATAATAATATTTTTACTATAAAAAATCCCCCAAACTTTTCAAATAAAACCCCTTTTTTTTTCCTAATTTTACAATGACATCTACCCACTCTTTCCGGATCTTTAAAATTGATAATTATAATCGGTATGGTCCCATCACAAATAGTGGCTTACAGACAAGCCGAAATCACCAACGTCACCGATTCTCTCTCCCCCTCCACATGATCCAATCAAATCGGCGACACACAGACCCCCATTTGAATTAATAAACAAAAATGTTCATAAATAAATATATATTTTATAAATGTTTATTTATATTGTTTAGTATATGCGCTGCGTCTAACAAAGATTCGGCAGCCAGTTTTCAAGTCGAGTAGCGATTTTAATGATTTTAATGATGTGCTCAACGTTTTATGATTTAATTATGCCGTTTGTTGTTGCTTTTATCGTTTGTTATCTTTGCCTTGTTTTTTTTTTTCGTTTATGTCTCAGCCTTTTATCGGTCTCAGTTATTAATATATGCCCCATATTGAAGCTGGCTCGGCTATTTATTGAGCCTTAATTATGTGCGATTTAAATTCTTAATGAATGCCGCTTTTGGCCAGCTCTGCCGCCAATCATCCACCAGTAGCTCCCTGCCTCCCAATGGCTAAACGTAGGCGCGCATGTGCCGATGATTTAAATGATAACGAATTGAGATATCTGCGTAATGCTACCGATTTGTGCGGGTGGCAGCTGCTGGATGAGGCGCCAGCATGACGACGAGCCAAACCACTTGGCGAGTCTCTCTAGTCGGGATTTGCAAATCGCTAAATTCCACAAAACAAATTTGGCAGTGAGGCGATAAAGTTTCAAAGTTGACAGTAGTGGGCCTGAGAGAGTGAAATTAAGTCTTTGGTTAAAAAGGAAATTGTTTTCTTTTTTTTTTTGCATAATTATTAAGTAGGATTTGGCTGATCCGCGCTCTATTGAATAACATCTTAGTTGTATACTATTTGATGTAATTGAATATTTTAAAGCAAAAAAGAATTTATTACTATTATAATTGACATTATATTATCCTTCGGATCATTTGAAACTTATTTATAATTTTTTTAAAACTTAACAATTGTGACAAATGATGTAATTCAATATTTTCTATGTTGTGTTATGGCTTCATTGCCTATTTTATGATGTAATTGAATAGTTTTAAGCAATAAATGTATTAATATAATAATAACAATGGTATTTTATATAACCTTAACATTTTTTAGCTCCCTTGAGTCTTACAAATATATTTATAATTTCTTTAAAAATGTTCAAATATGGTAGATGTTTTATGTTAATCTTCTCTAAATTATATTATTCCTTCATTGCATATTTGATGATGTAATTACATACTTTAAAGTAAGATAGAATTAAGTTATAGCTAAGTATCTAAGCGTGTTCATTTACCTTTCAATTTGTATACTTCGTGGAAAATATATTTATAATTTTTCTAAATATTTTACAATAGTGGATAATGATGTAAGTTCCCCATAGAAAAGAAATAACTATTTTATAATTCCTTAATGGTATATATTTTTGAAGAATTGTTCATGTTAAAGCCTTTCAAAATTATATACACTTTAAATAATTATGCCTTTTTATATACCTTTTAATTGTTGCCTTAAAATATAATAAAAAAATCTGCTAAAATTTAAATCTTTGGTTAATAGTTCTAAATTAAAGTTCTCTTACAGACTGCTTTTCCTCCATAGAAACCACAATTCCTGCCTTTTATTCGCTCACTAAGTTCCATTGTCAGTCATGAATTGGATCCTTTTTTTGATGACAACAAAGTCGCTCGGTTCTTTATCTGCGGAGTGATTTTTTCGGCATATGAAAGCGGGAATAACAGTTGGTTTTTCAGTTTTTTTTTCTTCTGAGATGGAAGTGAGGTACTGGGACACATGTAGGTTGCGTTTCGTGGCTTAGAATCAAAGTCGGATCAGCGCAAATCTCTGTGATCTCCAACTATTGCTCTTTGCCGGCGTCGCTGCTGCTATTGCTGCTGCTACCTCTGCTCTGCCGCTGTCGGCGTCGACTTTGGCGTCGCTGCCGCTGCCTCTGCTCTGCCTCTGCCGCTGTCGGTTGAACACTTTGATGTCCTAATTGGTTTATTACTTTGTCGGCATCTCGAGTCTTCTTTGTGTTGCTGCTTTTTTTCTCTCAATCTATCCAGCTCGGTATTCCCCTCTCTCTCTTTGCAGTGTGAGAAATTGGGATGAATTCTGTAAAATTAGAGTAATTTTTAGAGGCTCAATTAAATATTTTAATATTTAAAGTTGTATTTTAAATAGAATTTGTTAATTTAAGATTGGAATAATAAAAACAGGAGTATTATGACATTTTTGTAGTTTATTGTTGAAAGATTTATTCATATTAATTTCCGAATAATACAAAATAATTCTTAAATCATACAATTTGTAATAATAATATGATAAATAAATTAAGTACAATTTCTCCTGTATAGTTACTGTATTTTTTTTCAGTGCCCCTTCTTGTTGTTGTTAAATTCTGTTTTATGCCGTTGCCAGTTTTATTTATTTCTTTATTTCTCTGGATTTTCATGCTGCCATGCAGTCATGGCCAGGGACTCTCCTGCCTCGGACTTGAGATACAACCGCGGCTCCAACTCGAGCCCCAAATGGAGCTCGACGAGTGAGCACGCGCACACAGAACGGAACGATGGTCGATGGGGCCCCGCGGGTCCAGAACAGGAAAACGATCTCTGCTGCTCTGAGACCCCCCTCTGAAAGCCCACCCCTCCTCCACCGCCTCTGTTAACAATGTTGCCGCGTGTGCGCTCAATCAACATGTTGCGATATCAGCGCAATTTGTCATTTTATAAACATCGCCACAGCGAGCGGCTTCGTTTTCGTCTTCGTCTTGATCTTGGCCTCTTCGGGGCCTCGGCTCCATCGCGATCAGAAGCTGGAGTGTAGGCAGAAGAACATCACAATGGCCAACTACCAGGAAACCGTTTTCCGAAATGGAATCTCCCATCGCATCTCACACAGTTCGCTGTGCGGTGGTCCTGTGTGAAGTTTGCCGTATTCAAAGCACAAGAAAACTCAATCAAGGGCCTTGTAAATCTTGGCACAATTTGATGAGTGCACAGTGGGAGACAATGGCATGGGCCATGGGCCATGACCCGTGCACAGTGGGACGCAAGCTAAGGGTTTTTGAAGGGATTTAAAAGAATGAAAAATTTTAAAAATTTAACGCTTACAATTTATACAATGCAACGCAGGTTTTAGCATATTTTATAAGTATATATTTTATAAACATATATTATTATATTTAAAATATATTATAAAATATAATATAAAATATATTATAAAATAGATACAATTTTTTTATAAGTATTTTTAAATTGTTATATTTTGTATAAGCTAGAAAATATTAATAAGAAATCACAAAATCATATTACATCCAATAATTTTTCCAAAAAATCCTCAATAATAATAAATATTTAAACTCACCTTAGAAAATTTTCTTAAAAGATTCCTTGCAGAGCCTCACGTAATGCCGCACTGCTATACATTCACTTAAAGGACTCTACTTATTCCCTTTATTTTCATGTTTGTATTTTTTCTTTCTAATTTAATATCACAAAACATTATCCTTATAAAATAATCACTCCCTTTTTCAAAATAAATTTTTAAGCCACACCCCTTAGCTATTTATTCTCAATTTCTACCATATCTTAGCCCACTGTGCTGCCCCGTAAGTGGTCCTGCATTTCTCGGCTTATTGATTATGGCCGACGCATCGGCGCATCCATTTCCATTTCCGATTCCAACGAATCATCATGCAGAAGTGGTTCTGATGCTGCTGGTACCGATGCACCCCCAGCTGGGCGATGCTGCGACGGACAGTGAGTGAGGATTCAATCCGAGTTATGATCGCTCGCCGTGTGTGGCGAATGTTTTGACATTTCGGGGCTCGAAAATGGGAATTCCGCCTAAATTTGAAACATCAAAAGTGTGCGCGGCTGATCTGTTCATCTACTGATCTCCAGAGCCGCTCCGATCCGATCCGATCCGGGCATTATTGATCGTCAGTGTCCCGCTGTTGTGATCCGGTCGCAGCGGGCGGCAGAGGGACAGAGGGCCTTACAACAATGGCCGCACTGTATCGTCGCGCGGCGGACCTTTTGAAGGTCCTTTTGGCCAAAGTTCTCCCATGAAGTCGAACACACACGCCGCCAGCATATGCAAAACACAATGAAGTTCTTTGAAGCGCGTCGTCGTCGTTGTCGTTGTCGTCGTATTTCTTGCAGGTAAGCGACAATTATTTATCTTACAAATTTACCTGAAATTAAATACTTTCGTTTGACGGCGATGCAATGCAGCTCAGCTACACACAAAAGGCGACAAATTCCCCTTTTTGCCCAACCTTCGTATGTGTGTGTGTGTGTGTGTGTCGTGTTTTCATTTTTTGTCTTTAATCAGCGGCTGTTGCTTTGATCACCTCACCTCGCCATCTCGCCATTGCCATCGCAGCACCACCTGACAAGGTGCTACGTTTAAGTCCCTCCCTGCCCACATACCTACACACACACTCGAACCTACCTGAGCCGAAGGTGTGACAAGTCAGCGGATTTGCGTGTTGCTTCTTGCGAAATATTTAAAATGCAAGATTATCGCCCAAAAAGGCTCGCTCGCCGCACTTAATCCTGCCGCTTTTGCGGGCTAAAATTTCAACGGGTCCCGGCGAATGCTTATAGGCACTGAGAGAAATTGGGGTAGTGTAAGGTGAAAGTTTAAATATAAACTGAAATATGTATATTTTAAAATTAAAAAGAATTTTTAAGTAGTCAATAAACCCCCTCTTTTATTTAAATAAATCCCGAATTTATGTATGGTTTATGATTGCAGTGAGGTCACATTTTCTTTTTACTTTTTAACTCTCCTGGTCACATTTTTATTTTAATTTTTAATTAGTTTCCTTTTTTATTCTTTGCTTTTTTGCTCGTAAAACATAAAACATTCTCATAATTTCAACAAATTTCTATATATATGCCTTACATCCCAAATATCCTTTAATAATTTACCCCAAATTTTTCTCCAAGTGCACGATTTCATGCCGTTTTTGATCTTGCCGTGCTCTCAACTAATTAGCAATGGAAGGTTGGTGGGGAAAGCCACAGAAAATGAGCGCAGAGAGCGAGCGGTGATCATAAGAACAAAACAATTTCGATTAAAGCAAAATCCACCGACAACTAATTCAATCCAATCCAATCATAATCGCGCAATCATAATTACAACAATCTTCCCAACGAATATCCCAGTCCGAGCTACAGTCACATTCTCCAACCCAATCCCAGAGACCTAACGGAGATCAACCGACCGACGGACGGACGGATCTTACCCGGAATTCTATGGCGGCCTGAACCAACAACCACAGAAGCAACAGCAGCAGCGGCAACACTAATAACGTCAATAACAACAGGTTGCCGGGACACTGCCTCAAGTGCTTCGTGGCCCAGACAAACGTTAAGATTGTAATAACCATGTTAAAAGCAATTTACGTTTAAAGTGCTACCGTGATACGCTGCCGATGCGTTTCTTGATTAAGAACGAGGGAATGCTGGACGAAAAGGAAGAGGAACAGGAGCTGGACCTGAGCGGGACTCGCATTTATTTGGCGGCAAAAGTTGTTTTTACTCTACCCAGTAATTGTCCGCAAAAAGGTATATTGTATTTGGGGTTTTAGAAAGAACAAGCTTCGGGGAAAATTTTTAAAATTATTTATGTAATTTATTTATTATATATTCATTTGTTTTAATATTTTCTTTGTTCTCATAAAATTCGAAGTCAGTCAGACAAGCACTTTGATCACAAGATCGATTTTAGTTTATCTCAAGAAAGTTTCCTTTACGCAGAACCCAAAAAGTATGCAATGATTATTAACAGCACAGGTATTCTTAAGTCGTAAGACTGGACTTAAAATTTCCTTTTTTTATTTGGTGCTTTTTTGTTGGATTCCTTTGGGAACTTTCCTTTCATATTCACAGTCCACTTAACACGCGCGTCGCACAATGCGCCTCAAAACACAAATGAGCAGAGCTTTGCGCATGCGTTGCTGCCGCTGTTGTTGCTGCTGCTGCTGCTGATGTTGCTGCTGCCCCAACGGTGGCGACGGTAACCTCAGAAAATCTGTGCTGACGGCACGCTTTGATGTTGGGAATGGCGTGTGCCCCAATGCAGAGATTTTCGCTTTGTTGTTTCGCCGACTGCGACTTCGTCTACATCTTCGTCTTCTTGGCCGACCAGCAACAACGACATCATCGCCATGCAACAGCAATTTGCCGCCAAGTGGACCGCAGCAGCAGCAGCAAGAACAACATCAACGGGGAGAGCTTGAAACTTGGAACGTGCGATGCGAGAGAGTGCCACCAGAAAGTTGTTGCCCCTTTGGCCAAGTTAAAAACTAATTCTGCCATCTCTGAAAGGCTTTAGAATGTTTTAATACATATTTTGATAATTTAATAAAATTGAAAATAAACAAATAAAACATTAAAATAGTTAAATTTTAAAAACATTTGATTATTAAAACAAGATATATTATGAGACATCATAGGATTTTTTATATTTTTTAGATTTCCAGCACTGACCTCCATCAATCGAGAGCAATGCAATTATGACCGCTGCCCGATGAAATTAGAGATGCGCGCTTTGATTGCTGAGTGAAGCGGAATACTGGATCCTCGGTGCACCTGTTGCTTTTCCCACAGTGTGGCTGGGTTTTTTTTTTGCGAAACGGGAACAGTTGCACGGCTGATCCTTGAATCAAGGATCAAAGGACGTGACCGTGACGGGGGCCCCCGAAACCGATAATAAAGTTGTGCATTAAATGAAATGAAATTTTAATTGCTTATCGGCGACGAGTGATCCGGGAGCCCATCTGTTGGGATTAGAGCGGCAATGGCTTGACTCGATTGATGTCAAGCGTGTTGTCGGCGCTTTGAAGATTATGCCCAAAGTTATGAGGCTGGCTCCGTTTTCTTCTGCTGCTGCTGCTGCTGCTTCTACCTCTTCTTCAGTGTTCCAGGTGCTCCGGGTGATCAGCCTATGCGAAATTATATAGCTCAGTGGTGGCAGCACCAGCAGCAGCAGCTTTAACTACGCAGTGGTTGTCGCTTCTTTCTCATCCTCCTCATCATCCTCGTCATCATCATCATCTTCATCTTTGGCAGGGGCATCACATCAGCTGGCGCTGCTGCTTGCCGCTTGCTGCTTGCCGCTTGCCGCTTGCTATTTGCTGCATGCGGCAAAAGATGAAACGTGGCGGCAACACTTTGATGCGGCCAAGATCAAAGCCGCCGATTGTTTACATAATAGTGGCCTTTGAAACGGAACAATAGAATGCCAGGATCAAAGACACCGACCCGTTTACCCGGTTAGTGCGCTTAAGCGAAATGAATGTCCATGTCCGTCCGCCCGTGATCTGTTTTTCAGGCCCCACACCGCAAGAAATTGTGGTTGATTGAGGTCAACTTTTTGTGGTTATTATTAGCTTTGTTAGCAGTGACTTATATCTGATAAGAATTATAAATTTTCTTTAGACACAAGTATTTAAAATATATTTAAAAATTAAGAACAATTTTTTTAATATTTGAATATGTATAGTAAATAGGTATATATACAATATAATATATATTTTATAAATAAATAGTATTGTTATATCTTATAAATATTAAGTTTCCATGCATTTCTTTCAAGAAATATAACTTTCCTGAAAGAAAGATAACATATCAATCAAAAATTATTTAGAAATATATTTAATTTAAAAGTTCAAGACATTTATGATAAATCTATATTTATTACATATTATTATTTATTATTGTTTATTTTATTAATATCCTAGGACCTCCTTATATTTATTGCACTAATCAAGACAGAAATTTGTAAAAATAGTTGTACCTAATCTAAGTATTCTTATTACTTACTTATATTTTTATTTAATTTTATTGTATCAACTATATTTATTTTAATTTTATTTTATTGACTATATAATTTTTTAAGTTTATTTATTATGCTATCAATGGTTACTTTTAATTTGAATTTTTATTATTATTTTCATTTTATTTCTTTAAAACAATATATTAATATTTCCCCTTCCAATTTTCCTCAGTGCAGTAAAAGTAGCACTCGTCGCAGCCAGATCATCATCACGATGGCAATATCATCATTATGCTGCTGCTGCCAGCTGGAGCCTCTTTGAATTTGTGCTGCTGTAATTGCCGAACGGCCGAAGGAGCATTTCTGCTGCCGCAGTTGCTGCTGCAACTTATGCTGCTGCTGCTTCTGTTGTTGCTGCTGCTGCTGCAACTACTGCTGCTGCTGATTGCGCGTCAAATGTTTATGGCATTCATCGCGTGCTGGCGGCGTTTTAATTGCTTGAACGGCACAAGCGCCTAGTGCAGCCAGTGGCCAGTGGCCACGCTGCGTATGAGCAATGCGAGCATCAATAATCTCCAGAGATGCTGCCGCCGTCGCGTCGTTGTCGCATAATAATTGCGTGTACTTAATGCATAAATATTGCACTGAATTGGCGGGCCAAGTCGGCTCCTTTCTATTTGCCACTTTCAAGTTTACCGCCGCCGCCGCCAGTTGGACATCATTTTTTCTTTTTCTTGTTTTTTCCAGCCGCTGGCTGTTGTTTTTCTCTTGGTTTCATTTCGTTTCTTCTTCCTTTAGGCCTACAATTTCTATTGGAGCAGCGGCGAACAGCTAAAATCAATTTGGTCAGTGATAAAATTTTTGCAAAAGAGAATCAATTTTACGGCCGTCGGTGGCGGCTTGGGGTGGGGGAAAAAATCGTAAAAGTATTTCGATTTCGGGGCCAAACGGCAAATATCAAAAGCCCCAAAAAAAAGAATCTTTAATGATCTGTCATTAATTGAGTTTCGTATATACCGCGCATATAGAAATGGAAATGAAAAAGCGTGGCAAGGGCCGCCAAAAAGGAAGCAGCTAAATGATTTCTCTTGTGAATTTTTCGTCAGCAAAAAAAAAATATATATATATAAAAAGGGAATTAACCGTATTTCGATGTTCTTTCCTTATTTTTTCTTTAGATTTACAATTAGATAAAAGTCGATGGCTACTTTATTGAGATTTTATGTCTTTAAGCCGCCGCCCCGCATCGGAGTTCCCAGGGCCATATTAAAATCGCTACGTTTCCCAGAAATGCCGACGGCCATAAAACACATCATAAAAAAAAACACAACAAAAAATATACCTACAAATTTTATGAAACGGCAGCGATGAGAGAATTATGAGAGTGTGCATAATAATTGCAATTACACTAAATTAGCATTAACGCAGGGGGGAATCTGCCGAAAAGGAGCGTGCAAAAACAAAAGACTTAGGCAACGAACGCGGCGGGTTTAAAAGTGACTTAAGACCAGAAGCGAACGAATTTTATTTCGGCCTTCGATTAGGCAGATCAAAGGGTACCTTTATTACCTTTTCAACAGATGTAGATGTCGTAAAACCGTATATTTTAAGGTAAAAATATCCCATAGCTCCATAAAAATATAACTTGCTTTTCAGATTCTGATTTCGAGCAGTTTAAATAATATTTGCAAAAAAGAATTTGAATGTTAATTACAATAATTCATTAAAAATTATTATAATTAAGCAATCTTAATTTATAATATATTATATTTATGGTTTGAAAACTTTAATTTGGATTTCTTAAATATTTTAATGTATTATAATTAATAAAATGTATGTTAAAAAAAACCATAAGAATATATTTATATATTTAGAAATGATTTGTATTGTATTTGCAATTTCGCTAGCTTAAGATTAATATGATAAAACCAATCAACTGACGCTAAAACTGTAATTTTCTTAATAATAACATAAATTACTAACTAATAATATACTCTATGATAATAGGTTTAAGTTTCATACTGCTAAAACCTTCCTTAAATTGTAATAAAATATAATTTTTTAAATATTTAAAATCTTTTATTTTGAATTTTTAAACAGATAATTAATATAATAAATTAACCGAAACATAAGCACTGTAATTGGATTATTTTTCAACAAATGTCTTATATTATTTGTCTCGTCGAAAATAATAAAATTACATTTTCACTAAAATTATACTAAATTAGCATTAAGACATATACGCCGCCGCGCCACGCCGCCGCCGCCGCCGATCTTTGCCTTATTTGACGCGCCGCCCCCGAATTATGAAAAAAACGGCGCGCCGCGGCGCGCCGCTGGTGCGGCACCGGCGTAGCACCGGCGCGGCCTTCGGTGATATTATTCTTAATATAACTTAAAAACAAAAATAAATAAATCATACAAATGGCCAAATACTCGATATAAATAATCGATTAATCGTTAGGATTGTCTCATCTCCCATCTCCCTATGTCCCATCTCTAGAACAGCTATTTGGTGTGGTTTACTTTCTAAAGCTGTGTTTTTTGTGCGTAAATATGCAAAGTAAGTTTTAAAATACTATTACTAGTGTTAGGAACATATGTATTAATTAAATATTCTCTAAACAAATAGATGGATCAGCCATTGAGTATGTACTCAATTAAACACAACCATTACTCAAATCGAAAGAGCAAAGTGTGGGAGTTTTTCGGCGCATTGCAATTAGAGAACAACTGCATTGAAGTGGACAAGGTGTTCTGCCGATTATGTTTGGATGTTCAGAAAAAAGACGACGAAAGAACAATCTTTTCATGGTAATAATTAAGTTCCTTTTTTTAAGATTCAAGTAAGATTTTGTAAATTGTTTCAGTGCTAAAATTCAGTCGTATTCCACGAACTGTTCCACAGGGAATTTAAGTCGACACCTCAAAAATGAACACAACATTCGAGATATCGACAGTCCGAGTACTTCATTGGCTACACGTGGATCAATATCAAATTTTTTCAAAAAATCGACGCCAATTATATCTCCAAAAGATAGTAAGTGGGCGCTGGGACGAGAGCTAGCTTTGTGGATGGCTAGAGATTTGCTACCATTTCATATAATTTGTCACAGTGGACTTAAAGACTTTTTAAAAAAATATAGAGTTGTGGCAACTGATGCTGACATTCCACACTACAAAACGCTGTCAACAACTGCACTAGACGATGTGTATGAATGCATTTTACGAGCAGTTACACGGATAGTATCTGGACAAAAACATTTTGCCTTAACTTTCGACTTGTGGACAGATAACTATAGAAGAAGAAGTTATATAACGTTCACCTTCCATTTTCTGTCAGCGAATTTTGAGATGAAGCATTTAACGCTGGAAACAAAATATTTGTCAAAATCGCACACGGCAAGTAACATTTTAACAGAGGTGGAAGAAGTTACTCAAATGTATAATTTGCAAATGGGATCTAATTATGTCGTAACCGACCAAGGCAGCAATATCAAAAAAGCTATTAATTTGGGGTGTATAAAAAACCACTTCTGCCTTGGACATGGACTACATAATTTGCTAAATGTTGATGGTTACAATTCAGAGCCGGAAATTAAAAATTTGATTGTGAAGTGCAAAAATATTGTGAGTGCCTTACGATTCAAGACACATGTTTTGAGATGTCAAGCTGACGAACTTCAAAAGGAAGTTTTGTCAAATATCGACAATTTAGAAGAACTGCTGGCATCCGAAGATAATGAATGGGTCGACTACGATGATGATTTTGGCCCGTTAGATGATGTTCCCTTGCAAACTTACAAGAATATTAACAACCCTAATGACTTACAAAGTAGTTTGGTGGACAAGAGAAATGTTTCACTTAAGAACTCGGTCCCAACAAGGTGGCACAGCGTGTTAACAATGTTAGACAGTCTTGGGTGCCAAAGAGCCGCATTAAATAAGTTGCTCACAAGCAGCAATAAGACTCATTTAATATTATTAGAAAATGAAGCACAGCTTTTATATAAATTATGCGACTTCTTAAAAAAATTTAAAGATGCAGTTACCGTTTTGTCTGGAGATTTGTATCCATCAATAAGTCTTGCGTTAGTGATAAGAACTGAAATCGTCTCAATATTGGAAGAACCTGAGAACAATGAGCCGCTTGCTTTGACTCTCATGAAAAGCCATATAAAAAATAGATTTGATTCAAGGTTCCCGATATCGGATATACTAGTCTGCGCATCCCTATTAGATCCGCGATTCAACTCACTTGATTGTGTGTTGGAGTATTGCGAGAAACAAAGTTTAAAAAGAAACGATTTTTTGTTAAAAATGTTTAAAGAGCTGATTGGAGATGTTGAACAAGATAGCGATCAGCAGCAAGAGTCTCATTCTGCAAGCAAAATCTTAAAGCTTGCTCAACGGCATTCGACCAATACCAAAGATAACAATTTGGAAGCTGAATGCCATCTACTCCTAAGCTTATCTTCATGTCAAGACGTATTGACATTTTGGAAGGAAAAGGCACCTGCAATGCCCTTACTTTCGATGCTGGCACAAAAAGTGTTGTGTATTCCTGCAACGAGCACTCCAAGTGAGCGAGTTTTTTCTATTGCTGGTCTTACAATTACGCAGAAACGGTCGCAGCTCAGTCCTCACAACGTAAATAAAGTAATTTTTATACATGACAATTACGACACTTGCAAAGAAAGTTTAACTTAAATTTACAAATTGAAGAGATAAAAATGAACTGAATTGAAAACTGAACATTAATTATGTGAATTATGAATGAAACTTATTCAAGTCAAGGAAAAAGACTGCTATTTTTATGTTTATTTTTATTTGTTACTTAATTTTTATTTATTTTCATTTCATTTACCCAATTAATTTACTCACTTATGTTCATTTTATTGTTATTGTTAATAAAGGCGTTATAAACTGATATAATACAATAATACTAATTTTATTTAATTTGAAAAAAATCTGTACGCCGCCGCCGCCGATTCTTTCTGACTACTACGCCGCCGCCGCCGAGTCATTTTGACCTCTACGCCGCCGCCGAAGTCTTTAACCATCGGCGTAAACCTCTAATTAGCATTAAGACAAACACAAAAAACCCTAGAAAAAACAAAAGACTTAGGCAACGAACTCGGCCAAGGAACGAGGACGAAAAGGAGGCGAGCGAAGACCAGAAGCAAAGTCCATTTCGGCCTTCGATTAAGCAGATCAAAGGGAACCTTAATACGGTTATTAACAAGTAGCAGCAGCCGCTGCCATCATCGACGCTGCTGCTGCTGCCGCTGCCGTCGTCATCGCCGCTGCGCTGCCTCAGTTGACGTCGCCGTCGGCGATTCTCTCAAATTGCATTGCCCTGCAGTTTATTATTAGTTTTGTTATTATTTTGCGTATTCTAAACAAAAACGCAGCCACACAAATGCCGCCGCCGAGAGCAGAGTGGTAGATAGCGAGAGAGAGAGTGAGAGAGAGAGAGAGCGACGAGCACACGTGAACCGAGGCAGCGGCAGAGCAGCGACGTCGGCAACGAGGGCGCAAGGTAAAATTCGATTCCTCATTCCGTGGCGAGCATTCGACTTGAGCGGACGTTGTGAGCGCGTGTGCCGTGGCGCAGATAACAAACAAGATCGCAGTGCTATCAGCTGAAACAACAAACGAATCAAATACACTATATATTATCACGAAAAGTCCCCCTGCAATTGAAAAGAAATTCCTGAAAACCAGTTGACAAGTGCCACCACATTAAAAGAAAAATCCAATTATAATGCAGCGCCTTAAAAAGTGCTCCGAACTGTGCTGAACAAAACAAAAAATAATAATTAAAACACCACAAAAGTATATCAAATATTCATATATAATATATACCCATATCTATGTGTGATCGAATCGAAAATGGCAGCCGAACAAATCGCTAAGATGGCAGCTAAAACATCAGAGGAAGCCACAAATAAATGGATTAAGCCCAACCAGCAGGTGAGTTATCAACGAGAAGCAGAGAAAAAAATATATACAAAAAAAAAAAAACAGTAGCCCCAGAAATGAAATATGAAGCGGTGGCTTGGCTTCGAAATATGGAAAAAAAAATAAATAAACGGGGGATATCAAAAGTTGCCGCTTAAGCAGAAAACCGAAAAATACAGTAGCACGTCAATTAAAATTAATAGCTTCCGACTTAAGCCGCTGGCCAAGTTGTGAGAACTCGGCCGGCATCCGAGGAGAATCGAGAACAGAGGGCCTAAAACCGAAACCGATACCCAAAGCCTCTACAACTTTATTTACGGCATTAGCATAGTCGGTCGAAATCAATTTGAAAATCCTTTGCAAGGGCATAAAAAACGAGATTAAATTTGCCTGCGTGCGCAAAAAGCCACAAAAAAAATAAGCAGGCAGGGCAGGAAAACAAAAACAACCGAAGAAAAATAAGCAGGCAGCGGGGTTGGTCAGGGGAAGAAAACAAAAAGACCGACAAAAATGAGCGGGGAATGAGACTTTAAGTGTAGCTAACCAAAACCCTCATCATCAGCAGCAGCGGCAGCAGCAGCAGCCGCCGCAGCAACAACAAAGTGCAGGCCGCTTTCGTGCGCCCCACTTCGCTTGAAGTCGAGGCCCCGAGACCCCATATTCCGATATTCCCATATCCCCACAGCCAGAGACAGAGCTGTAGCCACCACAACCACTCCACTCTACTCCACTCCACTCCACAGTCGTAGTAGCTACTGTTTTCAAAGTTAAGATCAATGAGTGCGACGACGACGACGATGCCTTTGGCTTTTTGTAGTTGGCCCGAAGTGCACAGAAACAAATAATATCTGGTTTAAAATAGATTCATTTTAAGGGATTTCTCGATAAAATTATAGATTTTAAAACCTAAGAAATCATTATTTTTGCAGTGATCATTGGGAAAAGCTTTCAAAAGAGCTGTAACTGGAATGTTTCTATTTATTTATTGAAAAACCATAAATTTCTTAAGGAAACAAACATCTTTTCAATATTCTTTAAATGTTTGAATGATATAAAAGGCCATATTAATATTTATGCTCTACAAATAAATTTAAATACAACCTATTTATTATTATTTAAATATTTTACCCGAAAAAAAGTATATTTTTTTCGTGTGTGTTACTGGCCAGGTCCGATCTGCTTTGCAACATGCCGCAAACATACACGAGTCCACGGGGCGGCAAAGTACAAAGCCAAAAACGGCACGGGTTTAGCGCGCTCGGAGTAAAAAGCGATCAGCGGCCAGCAGCCGCTTGGCAGACGTGCGCACATCCACAGATACAGATACAGATACATCTACAGCTACAGCTACAGATGCGGATACTATGGCCACAGATACACTGGCGGAGATCAGGCCGGTCTAATAACGCTGCTACACGTTTCGGCAGCGGCGGCAACTCTGCTTTTGTTGTTGCCGCTCGCTCGCCGGCCTGTTGCTGGCTTGCGGCTTCATTTGAGGCCGCTTCCGAATTACCTGCACTCTGGGCCTCTGCCATGCCAGCAATGCAGCAGTAGCAGTAGCAGCCACCGCGTTATTTCCCTGCCATAAAAAGTATTAAATTGCCGCAAACAGGTGTATTTTAATGCCCGGCAGGCAGAAACCATAAGGCAGCGACAGGCAAAAGGGGCCGAGATCGTTCAGGTTTCGGGAGCTGCAATTATGAGTGCCTAGGAGAGGCCTCAAAGTATTCTAAAACTCAGCCAGGGGAAGGCCCAAAAAATCAAGCAATTCAGGTCAGCCAAGGGAAAAGGAAATAAACGTTGACAGTTGGCCAGGATTAGGCATGGAAAATATGGTTCACTTATATAAATTATTGTAAAATTTAATTGTACTAATTTCTATAACTTCAAGGAGAGTTACGTACATTTAAGTAGGGAAATGTTCAAGTATATACATTATTTAAAATTACTTCATATTATTTTATATCAGTTAAAAGAAAGATCAGTACATTAAAACTCAAATTTTAAGCTATTTATTTTGATTTTAATTGAAAACTGTAGCTGCTCTTATCCTGCCTAATATTTGCCTGTTTCTCTCTTCTTTTTGAAACAGTTCTGTTATTTATTTTTGTGTATATTATTTAATGTATTTCCTTGTGAAATTTGTTAAGAGCGCGCTCTCTTTCATAACGATTTTCTGGTTACGCGCGCAAATTAAAGCCGTTGAAAAAAAAAGCCGGCAAACAACAGAGAAACCGGGAACAGAGACAGCAAGTATATGGTAAAGAGAGATGGATAACCGCAGGCAAATCAAACAAACTGCCAGCAGTAACAACAATTACTAGAGCTGCAGCAACAACAACAACAACAACAACAAGTGCCATAAGACGACAACGGAAGTTTATTTATGCCGCGGACTGTGTTGTTTACTTAAGCGTAGAAGCGATAAGCTGCGAGTGAGTGAAAAAGCGATCGTCCGTTTTGTATTTGTTTTTCTTTCTTGCTGCAAGTGCGCCAAGAATAACAACAATAACAATACCAGTAACAACAACAACAACAACAACATCCTCCACTTTCAAGATCCCCATCAAGTGGCTTTGGGTTGACGGTCTCCCTTTGATTTAAAAACCGGGCAAGGTCGTTATTGATTGTGCTGAGATAATAAATATACTTTTGATGGGAATTTTCTGCATAAGCACTTCTAAAGATATATCTAGAGCAGATTTGTGTAGACTTTTCTCACTTGGCAACTGACACAAGTATTTTTTAATTTAAACAAATTGAATAATGGTTAAGCTATTGTAATTTTATTGTCTAGATCTATTATGGTTTAATCAGCATATTATTATTTATAGACCTCTGATAATTAAGTCACTTATCGGATCAATAAATAATGGCATATAATTGGATTTTTAAAGCTATGAATTTTATACTAGCTTAAGTGTAAATTAAACAGTAAGAAAATTTATTAGAGGTAAAGTTCAAAACACAAGGCAATATAATTCCCAAAGGAACCGAGATAAAAACTGGCCCTCAAAAGAGTTTTTTAAAATAAATTTTCTATAATATAAAATAACATTTAAGATAAAAAAAGAATTTTATATAAAAATAGTTATTTATTTATTTGTATAAAGCTAACAGTTGGCTTTAAGCTAATTGCTAACTTATGTTTATATATAAATTTATAAAAAATGGGTGAACAAAAAAATGTGACTCAATATCAATATTTATTTATTGAGTATAAATAACTTATTGAGAAAAAAACAACAAAGTAACCCTTCAAATAAGGAAATATCTGAATTAAACATTTCAATAATTCCTTTTTTGAAGGGTAATTTCAACCTTTTCAAGCCTTAAATCTTTCATTAAAAGGGAACTGATCCCATTCCCTAGACAAATGCTAATTGCAATTCGATTAAAGGCACTTAGACCAACACACACTAGACCAACACGGACTAGACTCAATTGCCAACGCAATCGAATCAAATGAAATCAAATCAATTCCAGTCACAACGGGGCGTATACTCGATTTTTTAATAAAATTGTAGGAAAAAGCAGGGAGGGTACAACAAAAAATAAAGAACGCTTAGCGCCAGCGCGTCGCAAACGCAAACGCGACCGAGTATTTTGCAGCAATTAATAAAAACTGACAATATAATCGGCGCGACAAGTAGTTGGCTGCCAGCCAGCCCCCAGACATTCGATTCGATCCTTTGTCGGCATCGCTGGAAATAAAAAAATAAAAACAAAAACTACACAAAAAAGAGGGGTAGAAAATCGAGAAGGAAAAAAGCAAAATATTAATAAGCACTGCCCGCAATTAATAGCGCAACTTAAGACTCTATATAGGGTAATTAAGCGGCGCTTGTGAACATTTTTCCTTTGGCAACGCCGACAGTGTTTTTATTTATTTTTATTCGGCGGCGCTGCCGTTTTTTCTCAACAGGTAAACACAACAAACAAAAAAAAAAGAGACTAACAACAAGTGCAACGTACGCTCACCCATTATCTATCTGTATCTGTATCTGTATCCGTGTGTGTGTGTGTTTACTCAAACGTAAATCCGCGCACGCACACGTGAAATCCCACTATTTGTAGTTTTTGTTGTTTTTTTTGTGGTTCATTGTGGCCACAGTCGTTGGCGCAGTTGAACTAATCAACAATGGAAACTACTCATCTAATGTTGAGGAGGAGCGAGGAGCTCTTGTCAATTTCGTTGTTTGGCGGCAAACATCAAACATGGGACGGCGAGCGACTAAGACGAGCCAGAAGATATCTAAACCTGTTGTAAGAGACGTGTGCAGAGCGAAAAAAAAAATATATATATTGGTGGGCTGAGATGGTGTGAGAAATTTGGGGGAAATGGGAGGCAAGGTAGTACGGATCAAAAAAATATAGGTTTTTCTTGTAGAATTATATTTTAAAAGGGGAATTTTTTATTAAAATATTTAAAAATCTGTTGCTTACATTTAAAATTTCTTAAATTAGTAAATTATTCAACTTGTTAAACGTTTTACAAGTTGTTATCCTGATCAGAAATAGCTAGGTTTTACCATTATAATTATATTTATAATGTTTCTATTATATACCTTCTATATGTATGATGTTTCTATTATATACCTCATTTGTATTATTAAATATTTTATTTTATTTTTATATTTTATTCATTTAACTGTTATTTTTATATTTTTCAATTTTTCTTTTAAATTTATTAAAATCTATTCCTTCTGCAAAACATATCCTAATGAAATGCTTATATACTTATATATTTTTTAATATTTTACAAATTCTCAATAGATTTATCGACTTAATTATTCCATTAATTAAACAAAACAAATAAATTTATGACCATATTAAATCAAGCTTTGATCAGATAGTAATCCGAATTTATAATGCATACTGTCAAATAAAATCACATTCACTATTATTAAAATGTTATCAAGCAATGTATTTGTCAATGGTTTTGTTAAACCTAATTTATATGAATTTCGGACTCTGGCTTATTATGGAAATTATAAAAAAATTTGGGAACCCGATTGGCTGGTTTAAATATAGATATATCTAAGCATTATATCTTGCGAAGATATCAATGACTGATGCTGCTGCTGCTGCTGCTGCCGGCTACCGTTAGGCCAAATGGCCTGCGGTCCAGTTTTCAGAGTTTAAATTTGGCCAAATTATACTTTGTAGGCCTTTAGCCAATAATTGCCAGAGTGTGTCTCTGTTGCTGTTACTGTTCCCGTCCGAGTGTGAGTTGAGTGTGTGTGTCATTTGCATTTCTGTCTGCAAATTGTCGTTGCTGGCGGCGGCAGCAGGCGGCGCACTTCAAAGGCCTGTATAAACATTGATTGAAGATTTCTTTACGATTTCTGAATGGTTATTTATGCGGAGGCAAGACCGTAGACAGGCAGACACAGCCAGCCAGCCAGACAGACAGACAGACAGACCGACCCGGCCGAATTGACAGACTGACACACTGAGACACTAAAATCGTTGCCGATGTTGTCGGCAAATGTTTTTTGTTGCTGTTATTGTTGTCTTATTTACAAATTGCTGGAAAATAGCTAAACAAGAAAAAAAACAACAAGAAAAACAGGCGACTTGAGAATCAGCGAAACAACAAAACAAATCGCCAGATAGCTCATTTGATTGATGTCTGTATGCGGAGCAACAAAAACAAAAGCTTTGTCAATTTCCCCGACCATACAATATCCCGTAATTATTGCTCTTTAAAAAAGTTCCTTGCATTTTGTAAAAGCGTTTGGCTTGGATTTTGTTCTGAAGAGTTAGGGAAATATTTGCAAATATTAAAAGTACTTTGAATTTAGATTTTTTTTTCATTAGTTTGCCTTAAAACATAGGAAGGGATACATGGGACAAGTAAAGAGACAAATGAACGGAAAAATACAGTATGAAGTAAGCAGAGTAATGAACTAAGAATTCAAGTGGACAAATGAACGGATAAATAATGTGATAAATGAACAAATTACTGGTCAAATGAACAGACAAATGAGCGGACATATGAACGAATGAATTATTGACAAAAGGATAAATAAGCCGACAAATGAACAGGGAAATGAACGAACAAATGAACAAACAAATGAACCTAATAATGAACAGAACAATGAACTAAAACAAACTAACTGATAAAAATACGTATAAATAATAAGGTCAAATAATAGACCAAAGACGTATAATAGACGAATAATGGACTAATAAACATTAGTAGATAGTCTGTTGATCTGCCCACAAAAATATAATATTTCCTAATATAAATCTACTGTTACATACATTTCCTTCTCTCCAATATACCCTTATACCACGCGATTAAAGGGTATCTAAAGCAACCTTAAGTTCAAAGCCAAGAACGGACGCCGACGCAGACGTTTATGGCAACCGCGCAGCTGGCGTCGCTGTGGCAGCGCTGCCGCTGCTGATTACCACGCGTCAGCGGCCATGACAATGTGAAATTGAAATTTGTTTGACTGGCACTGGCACTGGCCCACGGGGCGTATGATTAACAACAATTTCTTGCCATGTTTGACTAAATACTTTGAGGTTTTTTTTTATTGTATTCCCTTTGTATTTATTATTTTTTTCTCGCCTCTCTATGTAAACCAAAGGCAACACAAAACAAAAACAACAAACAAGCCACAAAGAGAGTGCAAGAATGAGGGGAGGAAGAAGGGGTTGGAAAAAATAACACAACGAAACGGAACGACGAAACGAAATGCGGCAAAAATTTCTTTGATCTTATCGCAAAGCTTCTTGCTCGCATTTTGATCAAAGCAAGTTTTTCCGCCAAAAACAACACCAGCAACTGTTGGCCCAAAGAGAAGAGGCCAACTTGAGAGAGAGAGAGCAAGGGAGAGACAACCGCTGAATCTTTGTTATCAATGCCGAGACTATATCTCTCCGTTTTCTCTATTTTCTCTTTCACAGATTGTCAGCCTGTTACCACTGCTGCTGCTGCTGCTCTTGGCCACATTCAGCCAGCTGCCAAGTGCCAGAGCCATTGCCGGCCCCAGCTCCATCAGCAGCCTGGATGCCGCCTCCAGTCTGGACAAGGATCCGCTGCGCGAGACCAGCATGAACATGATCCAGCGCAACTATATGGTAATGCACTCGGCCAGCGGCTCTGGGGATCACAGTCGCTCCCTGAAGCGCGCCAACCTGGCCAACACGAGCATCACCTGCAACGACGGCACCCATGCCGGCTACTACCTGCGCAAGCAGACCAGCTCCAAGAAGTGGATCGTCTTCCTCGAGGGCGGCTGGCACTGCTTCGATGTGCGTTCATGCCGCGCCAGGTGGATGAGGCTGCGCCACCTCATGACCTCCTCCCAGTGGCCAGAGACGAGAGATGGTGAGTTTGAACTTTACAATCGAAATCCTTTTACAGATTTCTAAGGTCTCTTATTTTTCCCTTCCAGTTGGAGGCATTCTGTCGCCGCATCCGGAGGAGAATCCCTACTGGCACAATGCCAACCATGTGCTCATCCCCTACTGCAGCAGCGACTCGTGGTCGGGCACACGAACGGAGCCGGATACCCGAGATCCGGAGAATAGTTGGCGCTTTATGGGAGCTCTGATCCTGAAGCAGGTCATTGCTGAACTGATACCCGTAGGACTGGGTCGTGTGCCGGGTGGAGAGCTTCTACTAGTTGGCTCTTCAGCCGGAGGTCTTGGTGTGATGCTGAATCTGGATCGCATAAGGGATTTCCTGGTCAATGAAAAGCAACTCCAGGTCACTGTCAGGGGAGTAAGTGATTCGGGTTGGTTCTTGGACCGAGAACCCTATACACCGGCGGCTGTGGCCTCCAGTGAGGCTGTGCGTCAAGGCTGGAAGCTGTGGCAGGGTCTGTTGCCCGAAGAGTGCACCAAAGCCCATCCCACGGAGCATTGGAGGTGTTACTTTGGCTACAGGCTATATCCTACCCTGAAAAGTAAGTTTTTCCTGTGATTTTTGTTCTTTGAATTTTATGTAACCTTATTTTCCTTAATTTATAGCTCCCCTTTTCGTGTTCCAATGGCTTTTCGACGAGGCCCAGATGCGAGCGGACAATGTAGGAGCTCCGGTGACGCCGCAGCAATGGAACTACATCCACGAGATGGGCGGCGCTCTGAGATCTTCCCTGGACAATGTCACAGCGGTGTTTGCACCCAGCTGCATTGGCCATGCGGTCTTGTCAAAACGGGATTGGGTCAATATCAAGATAGATGACATCTCCCTGCCCTCGGCCCTGCGCTGCTGGGAGCACTCGACGCGTCGCAAGCGACATGACAAGCTAAAGAGATCCACGGAGGCTTCGACTGTCGTCTCCCAGCCATCCCAGCATCCCAATAACCAAAGACATCAGCGGCACCGTCAGCGACAGCAGCAGCAGCGTCAGAAACAAAACAATGTGGCCCAGGCGGGGACGCCCAGGAAGCACAATCACCTGACCAAGGAGGAACGTGAGGAGAGGAAACGCCTGCGGCAGGAACAGCGCCAGCGACGGAAGCAACGCCGCCAGCAGGAGCGGCACAGGAACGCCAATGCGGCGCAAAAGAATAGGAATCGAAAGAACAATAACCCCAAGTCCAGTAATGGTGGTGATTCCCGAAAGCAGCGACGCCGCCAGCCCTTGACCCCGGAGCAGCGACAGGAGCAGCGCAGGCGACGCCGCAAGCAGCAGCAGCAGGAGCAGCAGCAACTTCTGCGCCGTGACCAACATTCCCACTCTCAGATGCAACAGGAGCAGCCATCGCCGTCGGTTGTGGTGGTGGCCGAGGAATCCGCACAGAAACTGCGCTCCTCCAACAACGCCTCTGCCGGCACCAAGTCCAAGAAGCGTCAGCGTGTTCCCCGAGTGCCCGAAAAGTGTGGGCTGCGACTCTTGGAGCGATGCAGCTGGCCGCAATGCAATCACTCCTGTCCCACGCTCACCAACCCGATGACCGGCGAGGAGATGCGCTTCCTGGAGCTGCTCACCGCCTTCGGGCTGGACATTGAGGCTGTGGCCGCCGCCCTGGGTGTGGATATGCACACGCTGAACAACATGGAGCGCACGGAGCTGGTCAACCTGCTTACGCAGCAAGCAAGCTAGGCGAGAAATACCCTGTAAAGTAGGATAGATGGACGAAAAGTGAGCGGGGTATTGTAGGAGGAAAATGTGAGCTATTTAGGAATTTTAGGAAATATTGCGTTTACAATTTTTGTAAATTTAAAGATTTAAAATCATTTAATCGTGGACCCAAAAGTATGTAACGATAATTGCATTGCATACTTTGAGACACCTTTTTAAAAATATTTTTTTAAAATCGGAGGTTTCGGACTTCTTTTGAAGAGTTTAAAAGTTAAATTTTAGAAAAAGAATACCACTCTAAAATAGAGCTTAAAAGGTTTTATTTATTATTTAATTATTTAATTTAAGGATTATTTTTCCAAAATTCAATTCTGTTTAGAGTTTTTAAGGGAAAACTAATTCCTAGAGCAATATTTCTTAGAATCCTTTATAGTTTATATCCCCTCCCCATATGACTTGTAAACTTATTTAGGTGTCCTGCACCCCCTTGTAAATAGGTGTCCTGTATATATAGCTAATAGGTCCTGGGGCCACCCTGTAAATAGCACACTCCATATACCACCACCCCCAAAAAAACACACACACAAACGTAAGCGGAGCTAACTCCAATTCCTAGAACACACCAAGAAAGACATGCGCATAGTACCCAGTAATTAAGCAGAATTTATTTATAGTCCTATACTCGAAATGCAACTCGTATTCGTATTCACATTCGCATTCACATTCGCATTCGCACTCGCCACATATTTATTCATTCGCATTCTGATATCACAATCACAGAAATGAAATCTGCTTAACGAGAAACTAAACACAAATGCAACCACAAGACTGTTTTTATGTTTTTTTTTTTATATAAATATAAATAGTTACGGATATGATGTAGGCTACATAGGGATATATGCTAAATAGAATCGTAAATGTGTATGTAATTTATTTGATAATTTATGGCCCGTTTAGGATTGTACTTTTTTTTGTGGAGTCTAGACTGTTTCAAATACCTTTTTTTTTGTATTTTTTATATTGTTTTATACCTACCTCAGACGAGTAAGAATGAAATTGATTAACAACTGCCTTCATAGAACACATATATATCATTGCGTACCTGTGCAACGAAAATCAAATACTTAATAATATTAACTAAATACCGCCCGCATTCCGTTGAAAATGAAACAAAGCAACACACACAAAGCCAGAAGCGAAGTGAACAAATCGAATAATCGAATTAATTATAGCAATGTTTTGTAATGCAATTCTAGATAAACGACAAATAACGCACAAAAGTAAATAACTTAATTTAACAATAACTTAAACTAGCCCTAAGCCTGTACAGAACTGGTTGAAGTTTAGCCCTAAGCATTGTTGTACTTAAACCTATTGATAGTTTCTAAACGTAAACAAATTTCCAAGCTAATTAGCTTTTGTTACTGGTTCCCAACATTCAAAAGATGAAATCGATCCACAGCATCCGAAAATAAACCAGCAAAATAATTACATCAGATTTTGTGCATTTTTTATTTCAATTTATATGGAAGAGAAATTATTTAAATAATCGGACTCGGCAAGTTTCACATATAAGCTTGGAGCACCAGCGATTATTATTGCCGGCGCATCCTTTATATTTGAATTGGGTGCAGTTATTGGTCACCACATTGAAGTGCCACATGGCCTTGTTGTAGTTTTTTTTGCACCTCCTTATTCGTTTATTGCCTCCATCTAAAGGTCCTTCACACTGGGGAGTTGCTAAAGAAAATTTTTAAAAATTTATTTAAGATCCAGAACTCTTATTTAACTATTATTTTCCAAATATCCTTACCAGGCTTGCCCTTGCAGCTCTCTACGGTGGTAAATACCCCTAAAAGGTACAAGGCCACAACAGCACTTAAAAGGATCAACGAAGTGCTTCTCATATCAAAACTGATAACTTTATTCTGGGAAAGGTACGAAACAGGAATACTATTTAAGATCGCCTGGCAGGTTATTTATAGGGAACACCCTGCCTTGTCTGCATTAAAAAAACATATACAAGGTAAAGTCTCTTGCCCTGAAAGGATGTTATTCATTTGCTGTGTAAGTCACTCAATAAATGAAAATAATAAAGGAAAAATCAATCACGCGCAGTTAAAAACCATTGTTAAAAATTTCAATAACTAAAAACAATATAGTTATTCTCAATAGCTTAAAGTAAACAATAAAAACGAGCTCAAGATATAGGCACGTGTCTGCCAAATCGAGAGAATATCTTCGATTTTCTGATAATCTTATTAAAGTAACCCATAGTTTGTTATTTGTGTATTTAATTATATTTCTTTAATTATTTTTCTAATTTGTTTAAAAAACTTAAGAAAATATATATATTATCTCCCTCGGCAGGCTTCACACAATTGCAGCTTGCACCAACGATTATCATTCCCTCCGCATCCTTTATAATCGAGTTTTGTGCAATTCTTAGTCACTGAATTATAATGCCACATATCCTTATTAGCATTTCTCTTACACTTTCTTCTTCGGTTATTGCCAACATCAAAGGTTCCAACGCACTTAGGAGAGGCTAATCAGAGAAAAAATGCAACTTAGGAAAATCAGATTTTTGGAACAATAAAATATATTTACTTACATGGTTTGCCCTTGCAACTTTCAACGGCTGTGAAGACCGCCAAAAGGTACAAGGCCATAACAGCAGCTATGAGAATCAATGTGGTGCTCCGCATTATAGATGGTACGAGGCCAGACTAATGTTGTAAATTATGCTGCCATGATTTTTATAAAGCCATGTTGTATTTATACTGCCTGTTGATTGATTTGCTTTACCAACATACACACGTGTGTAAAAAAAAGTATAAAAAAAATGTCTGCTGCTGAATGGTGTTAAGCAAATAAAGGGGGCTTTCTTTATGTTGAATTAAGCTATATACAAAATTAAAAATAATAAAAAAAAAACAATATTACTTATAGAATTCCACTAAATTTACACCAAGTAAATAAAGTAATATTTGCTAAAAACTGAATAGGTTTTTAGAGTTCGTTGGAATCGTTTTTAAAGCTTTAAAAAATAAATATTTATATATTTTTTTTTCACACGTGCCAGAGCTTTAGGTATTATATAATTTATTATCAGGTGATTATTGTTCAACAAGCACAAGGCTGTTCGATATGTAATTTATTTTCGGCACACATGTGTTTTTTAAAAAATAAGCTAGAAAAAAAGAAAATCATATTCGACATATAAAATAAACACTTTAAGTAATATTCGATAGATAACAATTATTTAAATATAGAAGAAAGTATTTTTTAGCTGGAAAAACTTAAAAATTCATTCATTATACCTATATTTCCCCACATTTTTTTTGTTTTAAATTTAGGTTGTATGTCCTAAATTTTTAGTAGTATTACATAATTATTGTTTTTTTTTTACAACATTTTTACCCAAAAACCCAAATATTTTATTGTTTCCGCAACTATATAAGCCACAGTTTTCAACTGAATAAACAGTTTAAGGCAATTCCGTCGTCATGAAGTGCGCTTTGATCTTGGCTTGTCTAACACTTTATGTGGCCTATACATCTGGCCAGGACTTTTGCCGGGGTCGACCAGGTAAGTCTATAATTTCGAGACTTCCCATATATAAACTTCTTACCATCTTTTCGACCCAGTTCTTCAGGTATGTCAAGGTGGTCGGGATGAGGGAAACGCAAATATCTGGACTTGCCATGCCAGGAACCAGGAAATGTGGTTTTACAATTCCCGGACCAGGAGCTGCTCCAGGATGCGGTACCGCGGCTGTGGAGGCAACAATAATCGCTACTGCTCCGAGAACCATTGCCGGCGAGTTTGCAGACGCTAAGTGTCTCTTGGTTTTGACCATAATGCATTACATTTAAAATATTAATAAAATATTTGTGTGAAATTAATATTTCAAAGAGTTGGACTGTAAATAATGATTATCAATGTTTTCTCTAAATATATAAATCATCCACTTGCAAAAGCCTTATAAAAAAAAAAGAATTATACCAACCGTATACAATTTGGACGCTCTTTAAAGAGATGCAATGATTGCTGAAATCTGGATTTTTATAGTATACTTTTTATAAATGATTAGTGTTTAGTTTAAGGGTGTCAATGGATAACGCATTTTAAAGGTGCTAAAAACATTTTCTTGTGTCTTTCGCCATCTTATACTAAGGTTTTCTTGTACAAAAAAATGAGAACATAATTTGAATTAAGATCAAGTCGCATTTCTCAACGCCTATTATTTATTTAAAGTTTAAATTTTAAACTCTTAACAACTGTGCAGCCTTTGTTCTTCTTCAGTAGACTTTTTGAAATCAGCTTGTTGAGCAGCATAAGTAAATATAAGTCCTGTGCCATGTCCATTTGGATATGAATTCAACACAACGATTTGGGTGTTTTAAAGAGATTTTATGTGTTGATTTTAAATTTATGTATAAGTTAACAATACAAAGGTTAACGGCGAAAAAAGCACAGCAGCGGCGACGGCACACGAAGGCTTACGGTAGAAGCTGGTGGACGGCGGTGATCTGTGCGAGCTAGGGTTATAATTAAGCTTTCTCTGTAAATTTAGTTCTGGACTGGCAGCCGTACAATAAAGGCACATCTCCTTAATCGAGCGTCTTTATTTAATATAGCCGTAGCTAAGACCCTGCTATCGGCTTATCTCGATTAGGCAAGGAAGGCCAGTTGGGATATCATCACTGGTCGTGGCCACCACCCGGTCCGATCCACTAAGTGATCGATCGTTGTGGGCAGCAACCTGCCGCAACACCCATCCCAGAACCAACAACTCCGTGAGCAACACGTGCCACGGTGACAACCCCCTGCAAGAACCGTGCAGGCGGTGGATACTGCAGGCAACTGCCTTGCCGCACTATCTCAGTAGTAACCATAATCACTGATCGAGGCCACCACCCGGTCTCGATCCGCACTGGGCATCACTCTACGGATTCCGAGGCGATCATAAGGCGACTGGTCGTTGTGGGCAGCAACTTGCCACAACACCCACCTTCTTAACCAACAACCCCGTGAGCACCACGTGCCACGGTGACGTCCTCCTGCAGGAACCGTGCAGGCGGAGAATATTGCGGGCAGCTACCTTACCGCGGTATACTAAAACCTTATCTTATATAAGAAACCAAAGGCACCACCCACTGGACTCAAAATACACACTGAGCTCAAGTCAATGAATATAGACATATAAAACTCACAAATTAGCAATCATCAACATTATTATTGATTATATTAATTTATAATTATTTAAACGGATATAAACTATTGTATTAATCTTATTGGTATAGTAGGGAATCCTCTATATAAGCCAGGATTATCTTTCAATCAATCAGTTCGTATGTATATATACTCCAATAACAAACATGAAATTCCCTCTAATTGCTGCCTGCCTCAAAAATATTAAAATTTAAAAAACATAAATAAAATAAAATAAAAAAATTCAGTCAACCAACTTGACACTAAAATACATTTTAAAATTCGTAACGAAACCACATTAAAAGTTCTTATTTATTAAGATATATATAACTTTATTCGTATTGAATGGATTATTGAATTGAATAATGTTAAAATGTTAAAACAGCTGAGTAAGATATTCGACTATTGTTTTGAGCTCATTGGTATTGTTGGAACGCCCTATATAAGCCCTCACTATTTATCAATCAGCCAGTTCAAATCGATCCTTCGATAAGAAACAACTAAAAATGAAATTCCTTCTGATTGCTGCTTGCCTCGTCTTGTATGTGGCTTCTACCTGTGGCCAGAGATGCAACGGACTTCCTCGTGGTATGTTAAACCCTGCAATCGCAACTACAAACAAGTAAAATCATTTCATATCATTTAAAATAGAAACTCAGGACTGTCAAGGAGGCAAGCATGAAGGAGTTAGCCAACTCCGTGGTTGTCGTCCTAGTCCCAATCCCGAAATGTGGTGGTACAACCGACAAACTAATGACTGTAGCAAAATGTACTATCGCGGGTGTGGCGGCAACAGGAATCGTTATTGCACCAAAGCACAGTGCATGGAAAGATGCCGCGGTCGAAACTAAAAAATATGAAACATTTACAGAGAATCTTTCTGAATAAAATTTCATTCAAAAAAAGAGTCTATTCTTGCAAATTATATTCTCTTTACAGTTTAAGTTCAGTTTATATTGTAGCCATCTGCAGTAGAGTTGATCTAGCCCTCTGCTTGACTGTCCTTTTTTACACAAGCTGCTGTTTCAGTAAATAAAGAAAACCTAAAATAAAACTTTGATTATAGCATAATAGCAAGAAGTATTTCATTCGGAATGGTTTTTGTGGACGGTTTTATTATTTTTCTGATAAATCTTAACTTTATTGCGTTTTAACATAAAAGGCATACATATACTTTGAGACCTACTATTTTTTAAATTCAACAACAAAATTTGTCTACTATACTTACAGTTTGTGTCAAATTGCAAACTGCCAGGGTATACAAGCTTCCCGAAATATATTCTAAAGCTTTTTTTACATTTTAAGTAGTACACCATAAAGTTGTTCATTTACTAAAGTAGGGTTTATGGAACTATAAATAGAACTCCTTTCAGCATAGTAATTTTTCTATATAAGCCAGAGCGTTTATTTTAGGAGTCAGTTCAAATCGATCCTCTAAAAAAAAACCATTAAAATATGAAATTCATTTGATTTTGTCCTGCCTCGTCCTTTATGTGACTTACACCTGTTGCCAAAAGCGCCAAGGACTCCCTCGTAATGGTAAATTAAAGTACACCGTTCCAAAAAGGCATTTTATTAATTTATTATTATTATATAAAATAGTTCCCCGCGACTACAAAGGACTCAGCGAAATGTGGTACATAAAGGCTGCTTCGGAAACAGAAATCGCTATAGCACCAAGTCACCCAGCTTGGAAAAGTGTCATCGTCGAGCTTAAATTAAAAAATATATGACATTTGGTTACAAAAATGTTCAAGTTTTGTTTATTTTTTAATTTAACATCATCTGTCTTTGAATATAGCGTACACAACTTAATCACTTATATCTTTCCTACTTGTTTGAGTATCTAAAAGGGTTGAAAATATAAAAAATAGTTTTAATTATTCACAAAGAATCGCTTTTGGAGCGCTCTATATTCGCTTTGTGATTTTTTAATTTAAGTAGGACACAAACTATAAAAAAAATCCCTCTGATAATTTCCATATTTATTACTATTGTGTAAATGCTATTAATATAACAGTTTGTACCCTATATAAGCTACGGCATAAATGTAATTCAGCACTTAGTTCGAATCGATCATCCGAAAAGAATCTACTGAAAATGAAATTCCTTCTTATTGCATCCTGCCTCGTCCTTTATGTGGCTCTCACCCAAGCCCAAGAGAATTGCACGGGACGTCCCAGTAAGTTGATACACATAAACTCATATATAAACAGAATTTATTTGTCAATATTTTAAAATAGGCAACCAGGACTGCGATGGAGGCAGGAATCAGGGAGTTTCCCAGGCGCCTCAGTGTACTCCACAACCGAATCCCAATATGTGGTACTACAAGCGTGATACTAGGGAGTGCCTAAAGATGACTTTCAACGGCTGCTTCGGCAACAGCAATCGGTATTGCTCCAAGGAACACTGTCTGAGGTCCTGCAACCGCCCCAACTAGTGGCCAAAATTAATACTGTTGTCCTTTTGTTATAATGGCATTTTATTAAAATTCTTGCAATATTAAACTGAGCTTTAAATTTTAATTTACATTTTTTATTTTTTATTTTATTTAAATTTATCTTTATTTATTTTGTATATTTAACTGTGAACTCTGTTCTGCATTATGATTTCATTTAGTTAATATAAATCCTAAGGATAATATTGATTAAAAGTTAAGGCAATAGTGGAGATTTTTTGAATTAGCCATAAAAAGTCGTTGGACTATATCCCTGCATAAGCTCCAGCGTTAGAAGAAATAATTATTAAGACCTGATCAGTCAAAACTAAGCTCTTTCTGATTGCAGTCTATAGTTTTAATATCAGGAGAGCGTTGATAAGGGCTTTTAGGTTAATCAAAATATTTAAGTATGACCAAGCTTAAAATGGGTAATGAATAATTAAAAATGAAGGACATCAAAATTGATAGTTGTTCCTATCGCTGCTTTATTACTGGCATTCATTTCATATTATTCAGTTGCGAAGGAAATCCAAGTAGATACACTACTTAGTATATACTGTTTCGAAATGCTTGTCGTCATTCTAAAATTATTTTTAAAACAAATATTTGTTTATAAAAGTATTTTAAAATCATTCGATTCATCTACGTATATACATTTTTTTTCGGGGTAGACTAAAAGCTGGAACATTCGCCTGTATTATGTTAACGTAAGCTACAGGTATTGTCTAAAAATAGACCTATTGTTAATTTTTTCCCTGTCTCTATATAAGACCCAGAAGCCCTTAATAAATGTATTTAAATATGAAATACTGCTTGAGTCTGGCCTACCTTGTCCTGTTTGTTGCACAATCCAGTTCCCTGGTGTTCCCGTTTTGTAATGGACGTCCAAGTAGGTCAAAGCTATAGCAATCTTATGAACTATTTATTATAAACTATTTTTTCAATAAGATTTTAGGGCGTGCTACTTTTTTAGGAACGAAGGACATAGCTTTGGAAGGGGTTGTCTGAGGAATCTCAACTTGAACATGTGGTATTACGACTTGTGGTCCAATGACTGCAAACGGATGACTTATTGGGGCTGTGGCGGTAACAGTAATCGTCATTGTTCTTACCAAGAGTGTAAACAGAGGTGTCGTTGGTTTTTAAGGAATTAAATACATTTTTAATAATAAAATAAATTATGGAATGTTTTTATACAAGCCATTTAGATTTTATTGGTATTATTACACTACAAAGTTGCTTTTATTTTATTGAAGTTTAAGTAATATAAAAAAGTATTATAAAAAGAACTTGCTTGTTTATTTTAACTAATTTGTATTAAAGTAAAAAAATGTGTGACCTTCCGTTTACAGTGTCATAACTCCATTAATACAAAAAATACTTAAATTAAATCATATGTAACATTATAAGTTTCCGAAATTAAAATTAAAAAGAGTGTGAAAGTTTATACTTTACAGTGCAATGTCATAGCTCTGTAATTAAATAATAAAAAAATCAGTTCAAAAAGATCTCTACTATTTCGGACTGTGTAGACATATGTGCTGCGATTACATTATTTAAACATAACATTAATTAACAGATAAAACTCCCTGATTTTATTAAAATTTTCCCATTATCTAAGTCATCTTCTATGGGATTTCTTCTCTTCACCTTATTCCACTCAAGACTGCCCACTCTTTAAATTAAAATGTCTCAAAAGTGAGTCCAGTAAATATACGAAAACGCTCAATTACCCAGGGAATGAGGTGGGGTGGAGGGAAAGGTCATCTTTGGCTTGTGGGAGGTTGCCTCAATTGCCGCGGAACGAAATGTACAAGTCTCTCGCCTCAATTCACCGCTGGCTGCCAAGCAAATAAGACACGCCAAATATCTATTCAAAGTGCACATCGTAATTTCTAATTGAGTGTCAAGTTTAGAGATGAAAACGAAAATACTAATACTGCTGCCTTTGGTGCAATCAATTCTTCTATTTGGATTTCTAAAAGGTAAAGAAAAGGGTTTAAAAATAATCCCCAAGCTACGAGAATTGCGCATTTAATAAAGTATAAATAATATATTCCATATTTTCAGCTAGTTGCCCCGTATACCTGACCATTTCTCCAAATGGCAAAGCCCTGTATGACTCCTCTCTGGAGGTCAATTGGGGTCCCGATTGCTATGGACCACCGCAGTGGATTGGCATCTACGCTCAGGATCCAACCATTTCCAACTTCCAGCCCGAACTCTTGATTCCCAGAGTGGCAATTGTCAACAAAACGGGAAAAATAATCACACAGATTAAGTTGGGAAAGCTACACTTTCCGGGGGGCTGGAATCGACAAGACACAAGTGATCCGCCAGCCACACGTTATCCCACAGGCAAGTGTCTGCCGCACTATGTGGCCAGCTACAATGGGACCGAGCTCCTAACCGTCGACTGCCTGAAGATTCAACCGAATTGGATGGCCCAAAATAAGGATGTGAGTCGAATGCCGCTGAAGAATATGTTCCTGCCAGGGACTCATGCCTCGGGCGCTGTTGTGAATCGAACCAGCAAGTCGGTGCTCATCAAGGATTATCTGCAGGCTCAGCTTTTCGATGTGTGGTCTCAGCTGGTCTTTGGCATACGCTATTTGGATTTTAGTGTGGGGTGAGATGGAAGTAATTCCTGTTTAAAATGTACATCTATTTCTATTTATCTTTCTTTTTTAGTTATAAAAACATGGCCACCAACGACGATAGCGACAACTTTTGGTTAGTCAACGAGAATATGTTTCTGCAGCCTCTGGTTGGAGTTCTGCGGGATGTCCTTCGATTTGTCAAGAGATCCGGTGAGATGGTGGTGCTGGATTTCAGCAGCTTTCCTATTGGATTCTACAAGCACCCGGAAATCTACAGATCGCTGTTCTATCTTATACGTCGAGAGTTGGGCGATGAGGCCTACCAACGTAATGTAACCACAAACGAGCTCTGTGCCAATCGGAATCTGCAGGACCTCCTAAGGCAGAACCGTCATGTGATGATACTGTTTCCCACACAGGAACTGCCACATCCAGAGAATGGTAAGCTGAGCTTTTAAATATTTAATAAAATAAGCTTTAAACCGATAATCTCCTCCAGAATCCAACTTGATCTGCCCCCCTTGGCTGCGCTTCAGCACCAGCTTCATGAACATGTCACAAACCCTGGACTACATGCGACTCTTGTTTAGCAGGAAGCCAGAGTCGCCTGTAAAGGATGATGGCTGGATATTCACAGCGGTGAGAAGCATGGAGCAGACCCTTAACTCCCACAAACTGCAGACGGCCAAGGAGCGGGCGGCTGTTTTGAATCCCAAGGTCAACCAATGGTTAAAGGGACCTTGGGGCAACAATGCCAATGTGGTGGCCATGGACTATTTTAGCAACACAAATCTAGTGGATTTGGCCATTCAGCTGAATGCCCACAAGGCCTTTCTCATGGCCAACGAGGATTATGTGAATTTGGAAATTTTAAATTTGTGTTAGGAAACAGAAAATATTTAACAATTGATATTTTAATAAAGATTATAAGGAGAATTTAATTTTATATTACAGGATATCAGCATTTTGTGGCTGAAATTTACATAAAACTGCTAAAAGAATAGCATAAAACGATTTTAAAAAAGAATTTTTATGAATTTCTCAATTCGCCTCAAGCGAAATGATTTCAGGTTCTGCTTGTGAGGGGTCTTGTAGCTCAACTTTGAGCTGGGATTTAAAGTTTGTAAACAAAATCTGTTCAAAATTCGACCAGGCGGGACTTATCGATTAATTTGATAGTTCGAGTACTCCGATAATTTGAATCAGCTGTTTATATGCTAAACTTCCTAGCTATATATCGATGTTTACCTACGTTTTTCCGAAAAACATCGAAATATCGATACATTCGCAAACAGCAAATACATAAACCAAACTAAAGACCGTTAAATTAAATTTTTTTGAAAATCATCAAACGAATTTACAATATACTTTCGCAGTTTCTCACGCAAGTTGAAGGTAGTCTAGGCACAGGCCTTGCAGCTTAATTAGAAACCTCACGCAATCTAAGGTCAGCGCTAGATTGACTTCTCGCTCACTCGCCGCGGAATCTAGAACAGCAATTTGCATAAACTTTATCGGCTGCCAATTGCATTTGGAATAACTTTCTGATCACTGATATTTCCAGCCCACTTGCCAGCACACCCAGCAGGGTATCAATCTTACAAGTTCTAGGTATTAAGCGATGACTCAGACAAATATTTCTTAACGGATGCATTTCATAATAATAAATTCCGTACTGCCTGCTGATATCTGGCACGTGTGCTTGGCATTTCCATATGTGCATATGTGCATTTGTAGACATGTGCTGGTGATGCAACTACCAAGAAGTACCGCTCCATGCCTGCCCGTCGACCAGGCTGACAGCCGCTCCGGCCAAGTCGCACCTTGGCTAATCCCAATCCCAAACCGGATCCGCCAGATCCAGGGCTGCAATTTGTTGAAAAATTTCAAACTGGTTCGGTTTATTGGTTCCAAAAATTAAACCACTATTTATTTTAAAAGATTATCTAAATTTTAAAATTTTTGATTATAATAAATGTAGAAATATATAAACAACTCATTAAATTAAAAAAAAAATCAAAAGAATTACATTTTTCTGTTTTTAGAAAAATAAGTAAAGTAGCGGAGAAGCAAACCACAGAATTCCAACAATTTCAACAATTTTCCACAAGATCTTACATTCATTATTTATTTACGAAAAAGGATTTAGTGTTTTTTTTTTTTTAAATAAGTAACAAAGTTCTTTACTTACAAGTTTAAAAAATATATGATAAATATTATTTTCTTTAAAATAATAAATTAATATTTAACTTCGAAATCTTTGGTTCACGATTATATGCTCTACCGTTTCGAATCAGATATGATTGCCTCCCTTAAAATATCAAACTAATTGATATGCACGATCAGCTTTGTCTTTATGTGATGAGGTAAAAACAACAACGTTTAACTTCGAACTCCCAAAAAAAAAAAAGAAAAATTAAAATAAAAATACACAGCTTACAAAACCTGATTTTTTCAAGATTTTCGCAGCTTTGACAGACTGCAACAAAGGCCCCAGATTTGTCACTGCGCTCAGTCAGCTGTAATTGCAGTTGAATGCACTTTGTTTAGTCGTGGGCGATGATTAATTGGAGACGCGTATAAACCCAATGGCTGATAAGGAGAGGCCCTCTTCACCTGGGTCAACCTGCAACAAAGGGACGCGTGTACATCTAGAACTAAGATTATCGTAATTGGCAAAATACCTGCGACGGTTTAACAATGGGTCGTAAATATATTTAAAAGACGCAAAAGAAGATAATGTTCTGCATTTTAAGCCATAAAGCCAAATATTTGCAAGTAGGCGTGGGTATTGGATAAACAAAAGTATCAAGGATTTTTAGATAATAAATTCTATACATAATAAGAAATTTATATATTGTGAGGCTCAAAGATAAGACAAGGCATTTCTTATCGAATATTCCTTAGGAATTCGCTTAAAATGTCATTAGTGATTGATCGAGGCTCTTAGGATATTTACCTGAATTTCATAAATTATTATATATTATATTACTATAACATTTTTTATAAAAATTATTACTCAACTTTTTCAATGGTAGTAATTGTTTCATATGTTTTTTTTTATCTTCAACTTACTATCTCTAGTTCCAGGAAGCGCATTGCTGAGTGCTTTTAAAATCCCATTGGAATTTGTGATTCCCCCAACGATTCGATTCCACAAGCTTGATCACATGAGCTCATAAAGCTCTCAGAGCGGAGCTCAGCCAACACCCAGGCGACAATCAAACAACAAAGGCCAAGAGAGATTCGTTAATATGTTAGTTTTATTATAAATAACGCAGAATACATGTGCGACTAAGCTAATATTACATTGGAGGCTTACGATTTCTACCAGGCTTCGTTTTCTTGGTAAAGGCAACGGCCAGGTGCAGGGCTGCCCAACAGCTGGCCGTTGCGATCGCCGGTTGAACCCCGATTTCTTATTATTTTGATTAACACTTGAGATACCATTCATCGTCATGTTAACATTAGATTTTAAGAAAAATATACACGCATCACGTCGGTGAAGGGCTTCCGGCACAGCGGACACTTGGTGACGGAGGAGGCGCACTTGGCGCAGGCCACAACGTGGCCACAGGGCAGGAATGCCGTGTTGTACTCGGCGCCGTAGCAGATCTTGCACAGCTTCTCCTCGGGTATGGTCGAACCGTTGCTTGCAGTTGGCACGGACGACGCAGCTGTAGACTCGACGATCTTTTCGAAGATGCGAGTGGCAGCAGACTGTGCCGCTGGTGCTGATGGGGCCACATCCCCTGAACTGGATGCCGCGGACGACGACACATCCTCTTCGGCTGATATCGTGCTTCTGCTGCTGGCGGTGCTGACAACCTCCTCGGCCAATGGGCCAACATCCTGCTCCTTCTCCTCGACTGGTGCTGGCTTTACGCTCATTGTATCGATATACACTTGTCCCTTCATCAGCTTTACGAACCGGCATTGGCTCAACCACCGGGCGTGCTCCTCCCAGGGCTCGTCGTTGTCGTCCCAATCTTTGAGACCACCGCCGCAGCTGAAGCAGCGGACGCGATCCCCAACGCCCGTATAAAAAAAACCCGCCTCGGCCAGTTGGTGGGGCTTCTGTTTCAGGTTCCTTGGCCACGCTTCGAAGGTGCGCAGGCGAGCCGACTCCACGGCAAACTCTGGGTACTCGGGGAAGTAGTTGCCGCTGGCGGCAGGGGCGCGACACGTCTCTGGCTGGACATCGCCGTTGGCCTGTGTGGCCGTCGATGCCATCGACGCGATAGTGGCGTCGGGACGAATCATCGCCGGCATCGAAGGTACTATTGGGCTGACGCCTACCGACTGGATTATGTGCGACATGGGTATCCGTCCCTCGGCATAGGCATGCTCCCTCAGCTCCACCGCCGACGACGAGTCGTTGGCACCGCAGATATCGTAGCTGATTGGTGGCAGGACGCGATCCAGATCCTCCCCGCTCAACGGCACATTGGTGGTGGTGCGGCGCCGCAGCAGCGGGCAGTTGGGCGACCATCGCTGGTGCTCCGGCACCGGTTGATCCTCCTGCTCCCAGCGTCCGATTTCCACGCCGCAAAAGTAGCATTTGACCTTGTCGTCGACGTTCGTGTAGAACATGCCCGTCTGTGCCAACTGGTGCTTATCCAGCCACTCCAGCGGCCAGTTGATGAAGGTTTTCAAGCGCGCCTCCTCTCGATTTAGATCGTTCATGATGTTGTTGAAATTGTTTTTAAATAGCTGCGTCGTGTTCGTGTTGTTGTCCACCTGATCGAGAACTGTTCGGTCCAGAGCAATGGGTCCCGTATGGTACCGTTGAGTGGTCAGCAAATTTGCCATGTTGCTTGATTCTGCTTGTTATCTTTGCTGGATTCTTGATCCTTGTTAAATACCTCTCCGGTTGTTGCTCTCCTCCGAACACAAAACTGAAATGAAAGAATGAACAGTAAACCCATTAATATAAAATTTTTTTATTGTTGTACAGCTCCACCTGCCAGATAGGCATTATCATAACGATAAGGTACTTCACCTAGAGGTTTCTAAAATTATCTCCACCCTCCCTCAATTCTGACCCCGTCTGGAAAGCTCTACTCCTCCGCACCAGCACAACACAACAGCCCCGTCGAGAGACTTCCAACAACTGAAAGCGAACTCTGGCACGGAATGCTTTTTTCTATGAAATTATTGATAAGGTCGTCGCGGGTAGATAGACGTCAATGGGAATAGGGAGTATTCAATTGAGGGATGGCAGTGATTTTGCAATTAAATAATGAATCAACAAAAATTATAATTATTTGCCTTTACTTGAGAAATTAATTTGTAATTGGAGAGCCATAATGTTATTAATTTTTCCCTTGACATTTCCACTTTTAAATCTGGAATAACTTCCTAGAACAACCATTAGTCTAATATGATTCGACCGAAATTTATTCTAAGAAAGAGTGACTAAGTTCTACATTAGAAAAACAGCTATTTTTGCCTAGATTACTTAATCTTGAAAAGGCTTTCCACATCATGCAAACTTATTTAGCTTTAAATTCACTCAATCACTTTATTGTTGGCTGAATAAGTACCTTTTATTTGATAAGGAAATTATTCAAATTGTTTCCTTTTTTTCTTAGCCCGAGTCCAGACTTTTCGTCGCACGTCTACTTTTTTCAAAGTGTGTATGTACAATGCAGCAGGGAAAAAACTGAAACGCAGTTCAAGAAACTGGAGATGCAGCATCAACGAACTTTAAGAGTCCTTAGCACAGCAGCCAGTTGTCCCGCTCGCACCAGGACTTTACCCCGACGCCAAGGGTGGTTTTTCCATTTCCGAGTAGCGACGGCAATATATAAAAAAAGTTCACGTAGTGTATAGAGTACGCAACGTTACAACCGCTCGTTTCTGCAGTGCGCCGAATCGCAGTGAGTATTTCATGCGCCCAGCACCGCCAGGCACGAGCGGCTGAGTGGGTGGATGAATGGGTGGTGGTGGTGGCGCCAACTAGACGAGAGATAACTACTCTCGATCTGACTCACCACTGCGGCAAAAAAGTGTAAATAACAATTGCAAAAACTGGTATTGTCGCCAAAAGCGGCAATAGATAAATCAGTATGCTAATCGGGAGTCAAGCCCACACGGCGATTCCAATTTGCTCGTCGGTCGGTTTTTGCACTGGCAATTATAGTAATGACAGGAAGTCCATCCAGAACTAAATGGGAACTTTATGCAGAGTAAATATAGCGCAAGTAAGGCTACTGTTTAATTGCAAGTGCATATACTGATACAGTTTTGCATGTTGGTCGCAATAAGTATCAATATAATCGAAATAACGGTCATATATCGATAACAAATTTTATTATATTTTTTTTAGTCAAAGAGATTGTCTACATTCTCCTACAGTTTGTTATCTAAATCAAAAATTACCAACAAGGTAAAAAAAACCCTTGATAAGTTATCGGTAAATAATGTCAATATGGTTAAGATTGTGTATCGCTTAAAAGCTTTAATAAATCAATAGCACATGGAAATAAATTTAAGACTTTAAGGATTTACCTAAAATATTGTATTGTACCTGATAAAACCCTTAAAAATTATTAGTAATCGACAAAGCTCGATATTTATCGATAGACACCTTTCGGTAAATAATCGACTGCTGCCCCTAGGCTTAAAACTGTATCTGCGGAGGTCTCGTCCAAAGAGATTGTACAGCCGTTCTTCGACATTTACTCGCCTGGGCCACCAGCAAACAAAAAAAAACACAGAAAACGGCAAAAAACTAAGCACGACCGCTGACTTGGGCTCCGTTCAAAGTCCAAATTTCAACCACAAACCAGCCAAACTCGCCAAACAATTGCAACGGATCGTGGGGCGGTGGGGGCAATGATGATGTTGACGATGGTGGTGCTAGCGGGGCTATCGGTGGGTTGGCTGGCAGTGCCTTGCACTGCGGAGCACTCCAAGCGCTAGCCGACTGTGAGAAAGTTTTAATGGAATGCAGTCAAACCACTCTGGCGACGGCGCACTCGGAGCACTCCACCAACACCAAGCTCGTCACTACCACCACAACACCATGGAGCTCCATGGAGCCCGACTTGCAGCATAAAGCGCAGCATAAATGCATTCGCCATACGGAGCCAGCTGCGAGTGCGAATGGGACGGCCATGTTGTGCAGAGACCATCAGAAACCATCAATGGGAAAAACAACTAACCACAGGGAAAACAACACAGAGCAGACCAGGGAGAAGAGGGCAGAGTATATACATAGTACATATAAAGTGCAGCAAAAACAAAAGCAATTGTAAATTACAAATGCTGACTTCTGACTCGGGTTATATGGTACGGGGCATCGGATCGGGATCGGGGGGAGGATGCTAAAGATGTGGCTCTGTTTCTGGGCAGAGATTGCGCATTGTTTTTGAAGTGGAGCAGCCAGCAGCAAGCTCGAGAGATGCTGTCTCTCTGCTATGGCTGCAATTGTAATTGCAATTTGTACACCCTTAAAAGGGGTATTGTAATTTTACCATAACAGATACTACAAAGAATTTGCATTCCAAAGAGAGACTTGGAAAAGGTATTGAATAGAATAGCTGCACTCCATAAATATTTAAAGTAGATGTATACTGCTGCTTTGTAACTTTGCAGAAAGATTAATATAATTATGATCATTTCTAAGATAGATGCTTACAGCTTAAAATTCTAATATTATTGTTAAATTAAAAATAAACAATTCATATTTTGGTATATAAAGAAATAATAAGATTACTTAAGGTCCCTTAAAGTTTCAGATCAATCTATAAAATCGATTTCTTAAGAAGTGTGTTCACAACATCGGTCTCCTCGACTAAAGTCTCATTATTGTTTGTTTTGCTTTTCTAGCCAGCACAAAGTGCAATTACAGCTGCCTCTGCCGACGTCTGTTATTTGTTATTGTGGAATGCCAACCCATTAACAATTGTAATGCAAACCGACTCTTGGAATTTCGCGGGGCTATCAGGAAATTCAGTGAAAAGTTCAGAAGCCAGACATTTGCATTCGCTCAATATATGCAGTTTACTTTTTTCTTACACTTACCCAGGTTCGTCCAAAATACAACAAACTCGCTGCACTTTTCTTAATTAAATAAATTATGTTAACTGATGTGAAAATCGGGGAACACTACGAGAACCGAGAGCAGCGCCTGCACCCAACACCAACCGAATACCAACTGAAAAGACAAGGCCTCCTGGGCGGCTCAATGAATGGCACGGGCATGGGCATAGGTATAGACATGGGCATGGGAACAACAATCCCCGAGAGCAGAGGAAAATGCCACCACACACAACCTCAGACACACACACCCGAAAGAAAATCATAATCAAAGGCTGGGCAAGGCAACAAACAGAAAACAGAAGAACAAACGAGCACGAAAGACAAGACCAAAACGAACGAACCTCAGATGGAATGCAGTCGGGCAACTTTTCTACAAAACTCCGCCACAGAAAATCAAACTGGAGTTGGTTGGGAGTCGGAGTTGGAGCTGCCTTTCGAGTTTTCTGATTGGAATGAGCCAGCCAAGTCGACCCAGGCCAGGCCAGTCCAATCCCAGCCTGTAAGCAAAGCTGGGGATTTCTACCTCGGCAAGCTCTCGTTGTAGTAAGTGAAGGTAACCGCAGAGGTCCAAAGCCGTGGAAAAGGTCTTGCGTTCTGTAACTACAGGTTAGGGCAAAATAATAGGACTCAAACTCGCACAAAAATCAAAAAAACCAAATGGTGTATTTCTTTGTTTTTATTTTTAAGCAAACAGAATTTTTTTTTAAGCAAACAGTATAAGTGTAATGTGTTTGTATAATTTGTTTTGAAAAGCGTCGGAAATACTTTTTTATTTTGTTATATTATCGGAATTGCTTTCTTCCATTTAATTCTTCTATTTCAGCTGTTCTTAAAGTAAGCTGTATAAAATTTGACAACAATCCAAATAATAGCACAATACATAACCCCGAAAAGTTTCAGAACAATCCAAAGTAAATTACAGGATTTTTCCTTAGTAAAATCAGATATTGAATACCAGTTATCCAAACTAAAATGTTAATACGAGTACTACAAATTTGACTCCGTCTGTTTCGGGTTATACCTTGGGAGCCCCGAAGACATGAGCTCGACTGTGGGAAACTATTATAAACACTTTACCATTCTTTTTGTTGTTGTTGCTGCCTTCAACCAAAAAAAAAACCGAGATTGGAATGTGGTGATACCAGATACGACAACTACAACAAGCTAGGGTTAAAAGAGGGGAACAGAACCCAACAGAAAGGGAGAAGGAGAACATCCAAGAGGGGAGAACAGAACGAGATAGATGATATCCCTCTCGGCATGAGTCGTCATCGTGTTCAGATGAAGATGAAGAAGAAGAGCATCGCCGGAGGATGCAGAAAAATAAATAAATGCAACAACAGCAAACACGCACACAAAGAACATTCTTGCATGCTTCTCCAAGGCATCTTTATGTGCGTACACCGATCGTAAGAGTGTGGTGTGCGTGTGTTGTGGCCTTCCAAGAAATGCAGCACACAAAACGACCGCCGACGTCGATAATACGAGAAGAGAACAGAAAAAACAGAGATGGAATAACAACAAAAACAAGACGAACAATTCTGGGATGCTGGCCAACAAAGGGCAATATTGTAATCATAATAAATGCGCCCCGGATCCCGGGCTGCTGAACTGCAGAGGAATGCATTAAGATCGGCTCAACACACAGGGGGAAAATTCCATTCATTTAACGTACTTTATATCTAAAAATTTCCAAGATTTACTATAATATTTATCCTTTTAAATATTTGAATAATCTAAATTTAAATATCACTGGCAACGATCGTAAAAGATTATTAAGAATAAATTTCCACCATGATCCAATTGATACAGAATTATTAAGTTAATATCAGAATCTACATCTTCCATTAAAAAAAACCCTTAAATATATCATCCCATCATATACAATTTTCTCTCTCTGTAGCTCAACTCTCCTTCTCTCCCTCTTATCCATTGAACATTGATCGATTGTCCAAAAACCTAACGGCGGCTTAGTTCAAAGTTCCAGAGCCGCCGACGCCGCCAGCATTTTCTCGTTCCAGGAAAACCAAAGGAAAATTGCTCTCAAACCCAAAGTCAAGTCGTGTGCGAGCGAGAGGGCAATGCATTTATCTTCGCAGCATCTCCATGGGACTTGGAATGTGGACACGATCCCAGGGAAAAACCAGCGGAGTTCTTGTAGATCGGTAGGCGGGGGCCTCGTTAGTGGAAATAATGGCTGAAAGGTCGTTTTTCACGCGGCCCAGGCTCAAAGGTCGTGGCGGCGGCGGAGGCGAGAGATGGAGTGGAATGGGATGAGATGAGATGATTCAGCTTGAGAGCGACGAAAATTCCGGGAATTCCGAATCGTAATTTTCTTCATCTTATGCTGCCTCTTGTTCGCCTGCCTCTTCCTCTTGCTCTTTCAAGGGCCGCCGTGGTCCATTTCCATTCATCCGATCTGAGATCTGCTCTGATGGCCGTCGCGTCTGCTGGCGATAACAAATGGAGTGTTCGGGGGAGAGACAATAGATCCATTCTATTTCGGGTCCAGAAGATTCTTCCCACTGTGCGTGCGTACGTGAGAACTGTTTGTTGTGTATTAAGCACCTTATCTATCGTTTTATTAAGGAATTGTCTCGATCCGTCTGGATCCGATTCGTGGATTCGTGGGAGTTGGAGTTGGAGAAGATGTGGGCATAGGGACCACCGCCGTCGATGATGCTGCGTGGGTGCGGCTATAATCGGAAAAGTGGTTCCATACCAAGTTCGTTGCCTTCGAAAAGTACAGGAGAACTTCCAAAGCTTGTACTAGGATATACTTTATTTCAATAAGATTTCTTAGCACATCTTTATGATATCTTAGATTTTAAAAAATATATTATATATATTTTACAATGCGACTTTTATAATAGTTATTTAACCTTAATTTACAAAGAACATACAAATTTTTTACTTTAAAATCTGAGTTTTTGCAGGTGTGTTTATGGAAGTCAGACTGTAAAAATCTCTCTCCAATGAAGCTCAGCTCGTTTCAACTCGATTGAGAAATTGAGCAAGTTGAGAAGTTGAGGAGACTTTGAGACTGGCGCGACTTTCTCTTTGTTCAGCGAAAAATGGACGCAAAAGTTCAAAGCAATGAAGCATAAAAAGCGGCACAAAATGAAAACTGCAATCGGCGCGAAAAAAGCATAGTCGTGAAAATTGGCAACAGCTCACAAAACTGTTTTTTGAGCTCGTCTCTTTTTGGTTTTCATGGTTTTTTCATGGCTTCCACATTATTCTCCGCATCTTTTTCTGTGCTCTTTTTCTGCAGAGTGGAAAACACGCATGAGTGCACCACTTCCGTTGGCAGCGGATGTGCCAGACAAAGAAGCTAATGCTCCGTGGTCCGGACTCCGGAATCGGTGGTGGTGGTGGCTTGGGCTGGGTTCGGATTATGCCAGTGAGTGTGTGCGTAAAAGAGGAAGTGCCTTACACACAGAGTAATCGTATATCGCTCAGCGTATGGAGTAAATACATATTTATGTGTATTTTGTACCCAGCAGACTGACGCGTCATCTGTTTATTTTAATGCACCGGGAAAAATATTCTTTTAGGTTTCAGGGAAGATTTATGGTATCTCTAAGTCAAACCTCCCCAACTATAGAATTATCGTAAAAATGGTTTAGACATGAAATTTTTATCTTTTGTTTACTCTCTAATGTTTGTTTGAAGAATGTTTTGATTAGGTTTCAATTTTACAAAATAAGATAACATTTGGCATACACCTAAGATCGTGGTATACTATCTCATGAGCAAAATGTGATTCATTTTTCTCCGTGTGGGACAAAAACAAAAACCAAAACAAATTAAACTTAATTAGAACAGGATAGAGTTCTCTACTGATGAATGATGACACATAGCGTGACCTTCTGGGATGCTAAAAATTGGGTAAACTGGTATATTTTGCACGCTATAGTCATCGCTTAAATTTATTCGAATTGTAGACGAAAACAGCCGTTGTATTGCGTAGCCCGAAATTCGGTTGAATACAGAAAATTGATGGCATTGTATTGTACAATATAACCGCCCCTTTTGCTTCCTCTTCTCCATCCACATCGTGCCCAATTGAGAATGTTGTTTTTAAACAGCACCGAACGACTATAATGATCATGATGACGATCGTTGGAGAATTGCGGGGTGTGTGGAATTCGTATGAAATCACTCAAAAGCGAAAAAGAGGGTTACCATATGGCGGAAAGTTGTTGTTTTTAGTGGCCAGAAAAACCGTGCAAACAGTCGTGTGTCACTTCAATTTATATTTACAGTCATATAAAATTTCAGAAAGCTCATTTTGCAAACAAACGTTGGTAAATTTGTAAATAATTGTGAGTAAAACAAAAGCGCAAGTATTTAGCAACTCTACGGTCGCCATGTTTTTATGAAACAATCTCTCGTCGGTGTGGTCGCTGAAGTGCGAGAGGGACACAAAGCGAACGAAACGGGAACACAAAACAACACGGCCAACCCTACAAAAGCGAAGAAAACGTTTTCGCTAAAGTCAGCAGTAAAACTAAAAGCTTTTGCCTATTGTTTACTTCCTAAAGCTCTTGTAGTCTATTGTTTACTTTCTATTAATTGTAAACCGAGTAGTCTTCACGTAAACAACTATTTTCTGGGAACCAAGTCGCATGCGACAAAACTGTCGTGTGGATTTTAACGATAGCCGCTTTGCGCTTGTGTGGTTTTCCTTCAAAGTGTGTGTGCGAGTGAACGTACAGCAAAAGCAAATAAAAATATATTTTAGCTTTTGGTCTTCTGATGTCACGTTTTCATTACTTTTTGGGGTTAAAATCGCCTTGATGTATACAAAATACTACACTATATGCTGCAGTCTTTAGCTCACCTTGACGGCTTTTCTCTTTTTGTTGAAAAACTCAAGTTTCCCTTGGTATTTCCTATCGTTCCGATACTCGTCGATATCGTACAATGCGCCTTCACAGTCACTATTGATTTTCCGTGAATAATTGGACGGAAAAACACAACGAAGTCACAAATATAGACAAGCGCACGTTCTCTGTTCTGTTTTTTGTTCCGTTATCGCTTTCGTTCTCTGTCGTTGTCAACAAATACAGAGCCAACTATCACAATTGATGCCGTCAAATACTTTATTTTTGTACTTTATTCTAGTTTAAATGCAGTAATTTTGTGTTTTTTCGAGACACAGTTCAGTTGAATAAATCCATTGCTTTTCTCGCCGAGTCGCTACTTCCAACTGACACGACTAAGCACGACGAACGCAGCCGAAGCCTCTTCGACTCGCCTGACAGTGGTGAGAAAATAGCCAGATGGCTGTTTCGCATGTACTGGGTTATTTTTAATGGGATTAATATTTTAATACGAATATGGTAGAATATTAGTCGTAAATGGTTGATTTTGTTGTGCCTCACAACTAATCAATAATTTATTCAGAAACTAATCTGTTTTAAAGCTTAAAATGTGAAATTATTACAAGTCAAACCTTTTTAAACATAATAAATGCTGCATTTTTCTAGCTATTTTTACTTCATCTTCTAGCTATTTGCGGCAACACTGCCTTCAAGGAGCGAGACAAACAACCCTGCACTTTAATTCATTTGCAGTAAGAGTGAGAGAGGTGGTTTTGAATGCATTTTTAGGCGAATGCTCATTCTTCCTATCAGCAGCTGTAATTTTGGAAAAACCTTCGTGGCAATAAAGACCCGTTTAGCCTGCGAAAGCAGCGATAAGTCCCATTTAGTCACTTTGCAAATTTAACTATGAAAGCGGCAAATTGCAAGTGGTGCCAAACTTTTGTTGTACTACGGCTAGTATTAGTACGCAAACCCGTAATAACCGTACAACTGCCCACCATACTGTCATCTCTTTCGCACCCACAGGCGCAGCAGCCAGGATCATTGATTTTTATGCTCCTGCGAGAGAGAGAGCATGCGCCGGTAAAAGACGCGGCGCGTGTCAATGCACCGTATTTTGGTGCTTTCTCTCGCTTCTTCTCTTCCTCCCGAAAACTTCCAGACGTTGCGAGAGGGAGAGAGAGCAGACAGCAGCTGCATTTTTGTTGTTGTTGTTTAGTATGCACCTCATTCTACTTCCACCCTCAACATCCCACTCTCTCGTTTTCGTTTTACCTGTCTCTCCTTCGATTTTCGTGGAGCAGCTGAAAATATCCTGAAGCCTCTTATCAGGAAAGGTTGATAAGGATCTTTCCTTTTTAACACGGGCATTTGTTGTTTTTCATGAGCAGAAGCTATCAATAATATTATGAAAAAACTAATTATAAATGACATGTTTATTATTTATTTATTTTCTGTTTTCAAATAATTTAATTTAATCTCTTTTACGATAATTTTGTTTAAAATAATTAACAATAAATAAGTACATACATAGATATTTAAAAAAAAAATCGTTTGTTAAAGAAGATAAGATACTTAAATTTTTTCAATATTTCTAAGCTGAAAGGCTCAAAAAATTCACTTTTCGACTTAGATTAGATCTTTCGGACAGTTCACAATTATTTATTATCAGAAATAAAGATTATTTTCTTTGTTCTTTGCTGAATGGAGCTACTATTCGAAGTGATAATCTTGACTAAAATCAGCACGTACACCCCGTTCTTAAAATAAAAGCATTGTCTATAAATGAAATATTTTAATATTTTGCAGAGTTATATATTTAATTAAAACTTATATCTTTGGTATAAGTATCTTTTTTTTTCTTTTTTTTAATACTTTGATTCCTCCTATTATCTACAAAATGTATTTTTAAATACATGAAGTAATTCTTTGCGGTACTATTTAAGATCTTAGCAGTTACGTATAAATACTAACAGAACTAATGCCGCCAAGGGTTGATAAGAAGATATTTTTAAGCTGAGTTCTACATGCTTTTCTAATTAGGCATTGCAATGACTCCCAAGTTTTATATATATTTGACAAATACCGACACGTTCGAATACTACTGGGGGATACAAAAGATTGCCAAGTTTGAATCATTTATGGCAGGCACCGGCCTGGCCTCCTATGGTCACAGTGCGCGACATGGGCATATAGTCCGCCCGCTAACGGGTTGAACTTTTATAATTTTTATAAATACACGCTGCTAAATTTACCACGAAGATGTCGCGACGCATTTGAGAAATTTGCTTATAAATGCGGAGTCTAGACGACTTTGACATGTTGCAAGGCGACACTATTGCAGGCGGTCGTTGCTGCAAATTAAACAACGAGTAAAATGTGGCGGCAATATATTCTATTTGCGGATGTTTGCTGGCAGAATTGCCTCTGGCAATTCGTTTAGCTGTTTCAAAAGATCACTCCGCTGACCACACGGAGTTGGATCGGATCCGAGATCTCGAGTTGCCGGACAAGTTTGCCAGTTTAGAGCTGCACAAAAAAATCTCTGGCTTCAGAGCTGAACGGCCTTGCAAGGCCTTTTAAAGTTGTTGCACCCGCCTCGTTCTTGTTGCTTTTTATTGTGATTTTGATTGCTCACCAGTATTAAATTTATCCACAGTATGAACTCCCTAAACAATACCTTAACCATCTATAAAAAGATTTCAAGTATATAGTACATTTAAATTAAATAATTAAACGAAAAGATGCAAAACTGGGATACCAATATATATATTTAATTAATATATAAACTAATAGGATATTTTTACCGATTTTATGAGTTTATTGAAAAGGTTTCGGATAAAAAAACTTCTGCACTTGTCTAAAACTTAAGCTGGTGCCTAAAAAGCAGAACTACATTTAATTTAAATTTATTTCTTCTACAGTTTCAGCTTACAGAAGTTCCTCTGTATTTTTCGTACTTGCTTGTTACAAACTTTTGTCTGTGGTTTTTTAATTGACAGCCAAATGCAGCTAGAGGCAGCGTACTAAAAACCTGTTTTGCCATTTTTGCATTCGCTTCTTTGGCGCGGCGATTGGCAAAAGAAAAAGGTGTCATAACAACGACCTGGGCACGGGCACGATTCGATTACCCTATTACCTATTACGACATGTGCTGCCTGTCGGTCGGTCCTTTTTCTACAATATATCATTATGAATACCCGAACGCTACCTGCCTCAATCAGGGCTTATAAACTGGATCGACAATTGTAGGAGACGTGTGCCGGCAGCTGCAAGCGAGGCAGCCAACAATAAACCGATCACAGGATCCCCGAAAACGAAGCCGGCAACAGCTGTCGCTCCTAGGACAGACCCCTATATCCTTATTGTGAAAGGATCGGGCGGCACATGACGTTGCCAGCTGCCGGCGATCAGCGATCCTTTGTTGAGCAGCTCCTCAGACCACCGACAGCATTTTCGGGGGAAGCGTAAGGTGTCCTGTCGGATGGGGAAGCCTCATCAAGTATTGGGTTCTACCAACCGAATCTCCGAGCGGAGATTAATTTAAGTTTAGATACTATGTCTTAGTGAAGAGAAGCAGATATTGCTGATTTAAATTTAAAGATGATCAAATGGAGTTTAGTCATGAATACACAAGGCAATGCATCTCGGAATTTAAAACACGTTTTGACAAATAAGCAAAGATGATGTATCATAAATTCCAAATTGGTTAAACAATTATTTTATATATAAAAAGATTTGATTGATTTTAAGACTAAGTTAAAATCTTAACACTTTAAAAAATTAACATTATGTGAGAACTAATTTATTTTGTAATAAATTATTTTAAGTTATATCTTTACCTATACATAATATTCAATTAAAAATATTTCCAGTTGGGGTCTTATTGGATGTAAAAATTTGTAATACACTGTAGCAAGCAGTTCGACATGTTTACAGCAGTGTATATAACAGCAGTAAGTCATGTAAGTGAACTTCCTACCCATAAAAGTATTCTAAAAAAAATTCTTAGAAACTTTAAGCGTGCAGTTTAAATTTATGGTTATGACCACAACAGTTCAATACAATTTTTATATTACCTTATTACATAATGTAGTCTTAATAAAAGTTTGTTTAAAAGAGTTTTGTCCCGAAAGTACTTTAAGCATGAGTGAGAAACCAAAATCAAATAAGTATTAAAATTTTCAGGGTCACTTTAGAGTCCAAATGTTTATTGTACTTTACTTTTACTTATCAGTTAAGTTCACTGGCGTCATTTTTTGATAAAATACTTTTTTATTCGGAAATGCCTTTCTTTAATGCACAGTACGAAAATGTTATATCAAAAAAGTAAAGAAAATTCTTACTTTAAGATACTTTTTGTTGCGATCTAAGATCAAATAATATTTTTAAAAATTACCAAGAAATTATGCTTTAAAGAAAACCCTGTAGATAAAAAAATGACATACTGTGCAAAAAAAAAAATGTATTGGGATAACTATTTTCTATATATAATTCAAAAAGGTGAAGCATGATCTAATATTTCCAGTGAATGCCTTAAAATGCAAACAATTGACTTGTTCTTTGAACACTTGCGTAAACTGTGTACAATCTTTATGAATAAGGCTTTGCAATGTAATTAGTCAATTGTGTTACTAAGAACAGATTACGGCTTTGGTATGACAAGTGTTTTAAGGACCGACCACATGCCCATTCGTACGGTAGAGGCGCCAATGTGTCGCCTAACCGGAAGTACTTTTCAGCCAGCTTTTAGTGAGTACTATTTCATTCTATTTTGTTTATATTTAGCAGCTAGTGACGCAACGCGCACTATTAGATGCAACTAGGTAAATGGAATTTCGTTCTAGTGAACCGAGTGAGGTAAGCAGCTGATTATATAGGCGAAACCCATCAATCTTTTGGAACCTACGCAGTGCTGTAAATGGAAATGACATTGAGCGGTAATTAAAAATAGGAAAATTCTAGCCGACTCTGTGTGGGTGGGGTTGGTTTCATCAGTGGGCGGTGGGGTTGGGCTGGTTTCATCATGAATGAAATGCGAGGCGAGTGAGCTCAGCATCGGCAGAGATGAAAGGTACAACAACTGCACCGCATTACATGCAATGTAAGATAATATCTTCCATTCCCTTCCATTCCATACGTGTGCTAGACAAGGATGCCTAGGTGTCAAGGGGGTGGTGGGTCACAAGAGGCAGAGACAGAGAGAGAGATTGCATACAGTTTCGAAATAACTGGAAAACGCTAGAGAGATACAGGGGGTGTGAGAGGACATGAATGAAGAGAAGCAAAACAAAGAAAGAAAGGGTGGAAGAGAAAGAGGGAGATTGAGAGAAGTAGCGCCTAATTGTATGCAATAAATTGTAAAGCCCGAAACCGATTGGGTTGTAAAATTTAATTTTTTTATTTTCTGCTTATTACTTAATATATAAAAATTCCACTTACCGGCGACATTTTGCCCTGTTAATATCTTATCAAGTTCTCATAGGTTGTTTTGTGGTTTTGACCTCGAAAGTTGCTAATTGTTTACTGTTTGTTTTGCACTTTTAGCACGATAAGATAATAGTTTCAATGCTGTGTTTCAGTTATTGTTTTGGCGAGAATGCACAGATTATAATAATTATTCTTATTGCTCGACGTTCACGCGACGACCGATGTGTTGGAGTGTTTGGCAGCAACTGCAGAAAAACTATTTTATAGCGGCGCCTAGCCTACTTTCCTATAGGTATTTGCTATTCACATTTTTTTTTGTTTTTGTCGCTTTTGCGTTCTTATTTGTTTTGTTTTGCTTGGCTTTCTAGACAGCAAGAGAGAGAAAGAGAGAGAATGGGAGGGTGAGAGCGGTAGAGATTTAGTGGCAGCGGGGCGGAACGGGCGAAATAGTTTTTGCCGCCTAAGCGATGCGCAATTCTTTTTTGGGGGTGGGTTCCGGTCGCTTGATCTTCCGCTCTCTCTAAATTTTTGTTTTTTTAACCAAACAAAGTGTACTACTTTTAATATTTATTATTTCAAATAAGCCATCTTTTTGAAGCTTTTCTATTTTTATTGTATTTCAAATTACGAAAACTGCAACAAAACCGTTACAACTTACGCACTACACAACTCTGATCTAAACAGTGCTACCACACTGCTTTTGGTTCTAAACTTTATGTGCTCAAATTTGCGTTGCCAGTTCCGATTTGAAATGACCGGCTAAAAATTAAAAAATACATGTAGAGGTTTCCAATAATAATGGCATCTTTCAGCGTATTAAAACATTAAACATAAATATGGCAAAAATAGGATGATCGTATAGGCCATAAATCAACGTTTTATTCACTTACGTTATTTTCTTACGTTCTTCTGAATATAAGTGTGTCTTATCAATAGCAGCGATAAGAAAAACTGCCAGAAGATGCAGGTACTCTGTGATGAATTTGAAATTGAGGTGGAGATTGCCAGAAATAATAATAAAATAAAAGGTCACTAGCGTAAAATGTACTTACGTTAGGTATGACCATGTCTTACGTTACGTTGTTTGATTACGCATTGCCAATTTAGATGTGACCAGTTACCGCGGAGAAGAAAATCCGCGCTTTTTCGGGCGAATCGCAGCATAAAACGAAAAGCGAGCAACACGAGCAGACGGTCACACAGTTTGAACAAAAGCGGATATCTGGTCAATGCAGCGCCGCAGCTGCGACCAAAACAAATGGTTACAGTTAAAAAAGAGGAAAAAGAGGAGCGCCACACGTCCACTGAGCCACGCGAGAAGCCCCCGGCAACACGGGAATTTGCGGGGAAAGGTGCGTTTTCTTCGGGTCGCCTTTCGGTGTGTGTGAAAAGTTTCTACTGCAATCCATTTTTCTCTACGTGCGTGTGCAAGTACGCGCGCCTGTGTGCGTCTGTGTGTGAGTCTGCGGAGTGGAGTGAGGCGCTGTAAAAATGCCTTTACATAATTACGGCCGATTCGGGGATTTTAGTGCAATCGACGGCCGTGCAGAATTACATAAAATACGCCAGCTATGAGATTTGTGCGTGAAAAAAGTACGCGGCATCCATTTTCGTTCTATTTACTCGCGACGTCAGCGTCGCGGCTGTTGAATTTATGTCAAATTGGTAACACACACACAGGCGTACTCGGCGAGCGTATGCAAGCCCTAACTGCACGGGTGTGTGTATGTGTGCGGGAGAGAGCGAAAAAGCGACCGAGCAAAAGAGAGAGAGAGAGAGAGAGAGAGAAAGAGGCAGGCCGCGAATGATAAACAAAGTGAAAAAAACAAGCCGCTGTAAAAAATGCTTGCCAGTGTTTTTCATTTATTTACAAAATACCTCTTTATTGAGCAAGTGAAGTCCAAACTTATTGTTTGTGCCTCTTAGTAGTTCTTTAATGGTTTGGTCCATCTCATTCTAAGAGATTACTCTATTTTCTGTCTTAAGAAGATCCGTTATACCGTTTTAAAAATTCATATATCCAACTACATTGTCTCTTCTCTTTCTCGCTCTAACTTTGGAGCAATTATTAATTGTTATTTTCAATGATTGCAACTAAAAAAAGGTGCGCGTTAAACAGCAACAAAACGAGAGAGCGCGATTTCGCCTGTGTAAGTGAGTGAGCCCGTGAGTGGGAAAGGAACACCAAGAAGTTGGCTGATAAAACGCGCACACAAACACACGCACGCAGAGCAGAGTGGGGAAAAATAGAAAAATAAATATCGAAAAATAATAATAATCAGCAAGCAGGAGAAGAAGAAGCAGCAGCAGCAACGGCGACGGCAGTAAACACACAAGTGTATAGTTGTGATCGAAAATCGAAAGTGTGAAGCATTTTCTATAAATAGTGCAAAATCAAATCCAAATTCCCAGTGGAAACAACTAAGAAAATATAAAGAAAAAACTCAATCGCAGTAACAATAACAAAAGCGAGCAAGGAGTACGTGTACGCGACGGCGCGTTCCTCGAATCGCCGCCTGAATTCCGTGACTACACACACACACACAGAAAGAGTGATCGAAATCGAGATCCTTCAAGATGTCTTCGCTGGACGCGCGCAGCAACTCTGCGGTGATGAAGCGGGCGGAGCAGCTCAAACGCTGGGAGGAGTCCGACACTAATCGCGCTGCCCCCACGCCCCGCCACGAGCACGGCCGACGGATAAAGTTCAGCTCGGGTTGCGTCTTCCTCGCCGCCTGCCTATCCGGCGACAAGGACGAGGTCATACAGCTGCTCGATCAGGGCGCCGACATCAACACGGCCAATGTGGATGGACTGACCGCTCTGCACCAGGTGAGTTTAACAATTTGCTTTAGAAATTTTTATAAGCTTTTTAAGAATATATTCGCGGGGATTTTCTCTTTTGTGTTAAATCGAATAACTATTAGGTGTAATTTGTCTTATTGTTATATTTTTGTTGGACGGGATTAAAGCTAGGAACAAAGAGCTAATACTATGACTCTTATTGACACTTCTTGCATTAAAGTACGTAAGCCACAGGTCCAATTAATATAACTATTTGCTTTGAATTATTCCCTATTCATTAATTAGCTTATTTAAACTTGTTGCAAAAGTTGCAGTGCATCACTGATTCTTGTAAACGATTAAGGTGGCGACACACGCAAAATGAAAAAGCACGCTGCATCAGGTGTATTTTCCATTCTATTAATTATGTATGTATTGTATATGTACATACATATGTATATCCCTTTTACATCCCCTATTGCAAGAGACCGTTTTTTTTTTATATGTTTAGAAGGGGGCCAAAAGTTGCGTCAGTCGTCGGCTGCAATTGCAATCACGCGACCAGGCGAGGGGGTGGTGGAGATTATAAGGGGCAGCGTCGGGGGCTGCAATTTCGACACTGTTGCGTCCAACTGTGGTGCTGACGTGGGTCGCACAGTGGATTGGATTATCAGAGTTCTTTGATTTGATAGATGATAGATTATAAACGTACATTTTCAATACAAAATCTGACCATAAATTTGATTTAATTCACTTAAAAGCAGGTAAAATTACGTTAGTTGAGTATTTAACAAGTAGTTTTCTATAATAAAACTGCCATTGGAAATACAATTAAAACTGTTTTCAAAAGCTTAACATAAATCTTAAATTTAGCCGAGTTTAAAATTAATTTTAAGCTTATAAACTTATAGCAAATTCCTGCTTTGGTCAAGGTCAAAATTCCATCCGGAATTTCGTACGGCCCACTGTACAGCGCTGTTCTCTAAACGCCTCAACTATTGTTTTTGTTGCGTATTTGGTGCGCTCTCTCTCTCTCTGCGGTTTCAACACCGCCGCCGCAAGAACAATTCGAATATTAACAAATACAACAAACATATGCCTAATGCAAGCCGACGATTTACAAGTCGAAAAATGCCCAGAACAACAGCAAGAACCAGAAGCAACGAAAGGCAAAACGGCAAAAGTGGCAACGGGCAAAAGCATTAAATAAGAAAAATACAAAATTTTCTATTTTTAACAGCCAAGAAAAACATACAATACACAGACATACATGAAAGCGAGTTTACATATTGAGGAACCCAAAGATTTTCGCAAAATCATTTTCATTTTTCCTCACATTTGTTTGTCTCGTTTTGTTCTATGTCGAAAAAAATTTAATGATGCCTGCTGCCAAAAGAAAAAAAGTATATAGTAGTAGTAACACATTTCCTTTTGCTTTTTTTATTTAACAAATTTTCTTTTATATTATGATTAAACTCTATGAGGAATTTAGCGATAATAGTTAAGATATGCAAAAGGTTATTGAAAAGATTTCGTTTTTTCATTATTTGTTTTTAATTCCTTCATAATTTTTTTAGTTAATTTAAATCGTATTGACACTACCAAGCATTTTTTAGTTTCTCTTTAAAAATTTAAACCAAAAATTTAAAACCAATTAAAAAACAAATTCTTTATCCGATTACCATATGCCAGTTCTCGTGTCCACTCCCATCTGGCACTCACTGTGTGCTCCAATTCATTATAATTGATTCTAATTATGCTGCGCCAGCAAAGAGTCATAGATTTTCACCGTTTAACCGCGGCGCACTTGTTAACCAGATGCTAATTTGCTTCACGAGGGGAATCGTGGCGAGCTTAGCGAGTAGGAGGATGAGACAAAGGGGGGTTCGTTGTCTGGGAGTGCACTGTAATTACACAGCAATACCAGCTACAACACAATAATAATAATAATAATAATAATATTACAATGGGAACAACAGTGCAAACGTTTTGAATTACCTGGCACATTGTACGCGGTGCAAGTGCGGTCGCAACCTGCGGCTATTTGCTTCACTTGCTGTTGTCGTTTTTGCTCAACCGCAGAGCAGAATTTCGAATGCATTTATTAAAATAATTATCTTATCGCCGGCACTTACAAGTCTTTAATGGACGAGAAGAAGGAGGAGTCCGCCCCCGCATTCGCTTGGGAGTTTGCTTTCCTTTTGGCATAGGCCTCATATATGGCACATGTACACATACATTTTCAATGTTTTGGGCCTTCCATTCATGAGCGGCGCCGCACCTGCACCACATTTTCAATGGCATGCGACACGATTGCTGCAGACGGGATAGGCCACAGTGGTGGCAAATCTACGGATAAATGCTAACACTGTTTAGACCTGTTTAAAAAACTCAAAATGAAGCTTGAAAATTAAATAATAATATTTGTATCTGCCCCTCAACGCATCTTAACCATATTATTTTTTTTAAGTTTAAAAATCTAACAATAAGAAATAAAATAAGCAACGAAACATTTTTCATTGCTTGGTTTATAATAACGACTACTAAGTGTTAAGCTAGACTTCAAGCTTACCTGCTAAGTATGCTAATATGAGTATGCCTAACAATACGCTGGAATTTAACGCTAAACACATCAAGTTCAAAGTTTAAATGATAAATATAAATGCAAATAACTATATTCTTAAAGAAGTCTTACAACTTTTTTAAGAGTTACCGAAAAATAAAAATACACGGAATGGTTCTTACATTTTCAAAGATTTAAAGAAAGAAATTCTACACAAATCAATGGTGTTATATCCTTTTTTGGTCCCACTGTGCAGCAGGCTACCTTGGACTTTATACGAATGATGTTGACTGATGGAGAGGAAGATAGAAAGCGGGATGGGAGGGGGACTGGGGATGGGGGACTGCAAGTGACCGTGTATCCATGCCATTGGCTGACTTTGATTTTGCTTGTGGCCTACAGGCTCTCGGCGTGCATTGACGTTCAAACTCGCTGGGGGACAAGTGGGGAATTATCAAAGAAATGGCAATAAATTACCGCTGTTTATACAAGCGCTTCAGATATATTTACATTTTTATACAGTTCAAGGATAATGGGAGGTTCTTTTCGGTATTCTTTTATAGATTCACATTCGTGTTTCATGGTCTCCACATTTTACACATGAATTAGTTGTGAATGTAGAGAGAATAATATGTTATAATTAGAATCTTTTGGAAATACGTGGGCATTTGATTTCTTATTTTATATCAACTGTGCTAATAATATTCACAAGAATCATGGAAAAAAGTGCCTGGTGGTAGTATATGCATATACAAATTAAAATTTTGTTGTTGTTTTTGCAGATTCCGACCTTTCCCAAAGGGAGGGATTTTATTGGTGAACTAAATTAAGCAGTTAATTTATTTGACAAGTCGTATTCTAAGCTTCGATTTGGTTAATTTAGCCATTTGTATCGGATCTTCTTTGGCTATCTAATCTGGTTTTCGGGCTCCCTTGAGTGCCAATCTATGTTCCTTCATTAATCAGACTCCACCAATGATATGCTCAAATTAAGAATTGATTTATACACATACATTTCTGCCAATTAGCAATTGATATATTTCGATTTTGTTTCTATAAAGGAGGGAGGAGGGGGAAATCTAACTGGCGCCGCATAAATTAAGAAATTATTTTGTCAAGATTTCTCTCAAATTGAGCTATAGTCAGAGTTGAATGCATAATAATCGTAACAATTGTCGAGATCCGTTGACATGACGATCGTGAGCTGGGAATCGATGACGAGTCCTGAAGTGGGGAGTTTTTTGGTGCTTGGAAAAGCTGCGTGAGTTTTCCCAAATAAACACACACACATTAGAGAGACATGAGATTTGCTAACGCGCTTTATTGACGTGTTTTCTAACCTTGGCCCGGTTCTCGACGGACTGACGGGACGGACAGCTGTTGAGACGCACTGCTTGCCGATCGGACAGCTACAGCTACAGCCGGAGCTACGGATACAACAACAGATACAGATAGAAATCGAATAGAGAATATCCTCAAGATTCGGCAGTATGTATGTACGTACATAACATATTGCTGTATATAAATGGATGCGGTCGCTACACTTGATTTGATTTATTTCTCGTTTCGTGTTTTACACCCAAAATAACAAACGATGCTGATGCTGGTGCTGGTTTGCCGCTGGCGAATGAAAATGATCAAAATGAAAATTCGCCTCTATGCCAGATACAATTTGATGTGATGTCTGCAGTCCGCATTGCCAGTATCTGTAGCTCTAGCCTGTATCTGTATCTGTATCTGTATCTGATGTGTGTGCGTTGCATAATACCATTTCGAGCAGCTACAAAATGTGTGCCATTAAAAAATGTTTCATTTTACAACCGAGTTAGGCCGGCCTCTCCTCTTTTTCTATTCTTTTGTATTATTTTCTTTTGCTTTCCATGGATTTCTGGTTGCCAATTCTGCGGCTGCCGCCGCCCGTCCCGATTATAATAATTATTATAAATTTTGCCTGCACGCGCCGCTCACAGACGATTTGAAATCTGTGAGCTGTTTCCATGGATAAACTATAGAAACCAGCGGGAACTATAAGGAAAATACTATACTTATTTTACCAACTATGACGACATGGGTACAGAAATAGTTGACCACAGAAATATTGAATCCTATGTGTACATATAGCACGGAAAACAAGGAAATGATTAAGTAAAAGTTCCGAATGAATATTTGTTTATGTTTCAGCAGGAAAATTTCATTATCGAAGTCATAGTTCTGGAAATACATAATGACTCATTTTAGTCATTTTTAATGATTTTTTGAAATGAAAAGTGCATAAGGGAAAGTCCAGTGTGTAAGAAAAACGATTATCAAGTCAACTTATTCACACTTGAAATGCAATCCTAGGTAAATAAACATTGAAATGATAAGATTTTAAATGGTAAATATGAGACAATATTAGTAAGATAGAACCATTATTAAACTAAACTCTTACTTTTACTTGTTTCCTTATTAATTTATAAAAGAGATCTTGGCAATATATTACTCAGATATCAGTGCACCACCCATAAATAATTGAAATCGTAAAGAAATTGTCTAGATTCTTGTTTCCGTTTGGCTTTTCTTCTGTTTTTGTTTATTTTTCATTTTGAAATCGGTTGTGTTCATTATTTTTCACACTTTTCCGCACTCACCAGACCCAGCACTAGCAGATGTATTGGCCCCACCTGGCCCAGTAAAGAATTAGAAGTCGGAAACAACAATTCGGCCTACTCAAACGGCGCTGTATAAATCGTTATACAATTTGGCAAAAATATGCCAAGCATTTTTAGTGGCGAAAAACCGATTGAGATATATGAGAACTTTTACTCAAAAATGAAAAGAAAACGATACAATAAGAAAAACAAAAAGAAAAATTGTTTGAAGGCTTTGCTTTGGATATATGCTAGAACATTTCACACAGGGTAAATGCCTCGAAATCGGTGGGATATAAGCACGTCTGCATATATATACTAGTATATATGTATGTATGGATATATATCATATGGTTTATGTAGATTCTTTGCACTTTTATCTTGTGGCGCTAATTCAAATTTGTAATTTATTGAACTCAAGCGGTTCGTTCGGTCGTGTATTTTTTGGCATTTCGATTATATTATACATTTGGCTGTTTAAACGGATATAAACGAGGGCAGGTCAATGGGTGGCACGAAATGTTTTTTTAAAGCGTATTTTAAAATGAATTTATTACATCTTTTATGTATTTTAATAACCAGATCAAGGGGAAATTAATGTGAATATGCAGTAAAGATTAAAGTCTTTAAACGAGTGCAAATGATAAAAATGAATGATTATTAAATTGTAATAACTATAATAAGAAAATAAAAGGAAATATTGTTTTCATATATAATTACTATATTTATCTTTGAAAATCAAATGGATTAAGTATAGTATTTTGAATACCATTCTTTATTCATGGCTTATAGGTTGTCTATAATTTGGTTACCTCATTAAAAATAAGCTTTAAAGGATATAACAATGAGGCTGCCACTAAGTTTTCCCCAGAAGCCTTTTGACTTTTCCCCTCATCATCAAAGGAATTAGCCAAGCTATTGAGTTATAAGCCAGAATTATGTGCATTGAGGCTTTATAAAGAGGCGGTGGAAAAAAAAGAGGGAGCTTGGGGGAGAGCTTGACGCTTAGCAAAACTACCGCGTAATGAGCCGCGCTAAGCTGCTCAGTCGGCTGGGCGGCCCAGAGTCTGAAAGCTGTCTCAACAAGTCGCTGCTGCTGCTGGCCTATGCGGCGTATACGTAATGCTGCGGCGAGGTGAATAACATTTGGCGTACAGCGGCTGAAAATGCCGCTCAATGGCGTGCCAAAACAAAAGGCTAAACTTAGCATGCATTTTTTTCTCCTATTTTTTGTTCATTTGTTTTTCGTATTTTGTATCTTCGCCGCCTTTCGCTTGGCAATGCAAATGGAAATTGAAATAGCGTAGAATCCATCCGTTGCTCTGACATTAAAGGCTCAGGCCTGGGGAATTCGCTGATGGAATAGCTCATGTCAAAAATGTTTGCATACCACAAAGTCATTGGACATTGTCGTCGAGTCGATTTGTGGATGGTCACGCGTGGGCGTTGCCTCCTCCTGCACCGCTGTTGCTGCTTCTTCTGCTCCTCCAGCTACTCGTTTATCAAAATTGTTCATAATTAATTAATTGGCTGCGTTCCAGATTTACAAATTGTTTGGCCCACCCGTCGTCTCAGTTGCTCTTTCTTGACTCTCCCCCTCTCTGACTCTTTTTTTTTTCTTTCTAGCCTTCTTCTTTTTTAATGCGTTTTACTGCGAAATGGAAATTGCTTTTGGATTTTAAAAGCCAAAAGCAACGGCAAAAAGTCACTTTGAAGCTCAGCCAGTAAAAAATTTGAATTAACATATGCCGAGGAAAAGAAAAATAAAAGAAGAGAATGACAGAGAAAGAGAGAGAGAGAGAGAAGAATTGGTCATTTGATTTTTATAATGCCCCCACTCCTCAAATGTTACACGTTATCTAGGGGAAAGGGGAGGGGGACCGGGAAATACACGTGGAAAAAATAAAACTAAAAATTTTGGGACATTCAAAATCAGCAATATTAAAAGGAAGGTATTATGAACTTGATCAAAGGTTATTCTAAAATCTAGAACATAAATTGTGGTTAATCATTTGTGCTTTGAGGTTTAAAATGAATAAAATTTCGAGTGAGTTAAGAGCTTTTCTTAAAAATTTGTATATCATTATATTTACTCTATTATTATAAAGTTTCTTAAGTTTCCTTAAAGGTTAAATGTCACAAAAATTAAACAGAATGTGCCTTATATTTTTCCAGTTGAAATTACAGAAACCTTTTCCAATATCCACATACCAAAACGATAAGATTATTAACCTCTTTGATACGCAAGATATGTTAATAGAGTAATTTTGATAATTATTTGCGAACTACAAGAACCTTGGATTTCTAGTAGATAAGAATACTCGGAGGTTTATGTATGTATATGTGTGTTTGTTATTTCTTTCTGTGCATTGATAGAGTAGAGTTTGGCGCCTTTTGTTGTGGGCCTCATCTTTTACTTTCTTTTCTTTCGGCTTTGCTGTTGCTTTTGCGCCAAAGAATGCTTATCGGCATTTGCAACTACGAGGCGAGGCGTTGTCGTCTCGACTCGACATTGTTATGAGGCCGAGTCGTTGGTGGTGGTGGTGGGTTGGGTTCGGTGTCGGAGTCGGCGTCGAAATCGGGCTGGGGCTAGGGCTATGGCTGGTGCTTGGGGTTCTTCTTCAGAACAGATAGCAGAAGCGGCCCAAAGAAGCGCCAGAGTCGCGCTGGCGATGATATCATCGCGCACGGTGCTGTGCATATGCCATCAACCATCCAGACCGACCGACCGACCGACCAACCAAATGAAGATGTCTAGGCGGGTTCAACGGAAATCCGCATAAACAACCCAACCATGCTGGAGACTCACTCACTGACCGTGTGTTTACTTTAACATTTTAGCAAGATAAACACACAATTTTTCTTTAAAACATTCGACTAGCTCTTATAAAATAACAAAACGAAACCGGACCGAAAAGGAAAGATACGAAACTCTTCTACGAAAGTTGATTCAACTTTTAATGCACTGCGAACGGGACAGGACGTAAAATGCAAAAGATTTTAACGACTTTGTTCGGGAAATCAAATTGTTTTTCTGGATATAAGAAAATGTAAATAAATTTCATTTGGCAAAAGTAAAACAACATTTTCAGGGATTAATAATTATGGTTTTGACCTATTATAGATGATATTTCTTTTTTTTTAATTACATAGAATAGTTATCTAGAGACTGTTTACTCTTCAACAGGTAAAGCGATAAAATTGACATGGGCTCGTTGATTTTTAGAATCGGCAGACATTCCAATATGACATATTTTTTAGAGGCATGTTTGCTATCTTTTACTATAATCAAAAATTCCTTGATGACATATTTAAAGTTTGGATTTTATTTTAGACACATTTTGTCTTTTATTTTAAAGTACTTAGCGGTTTAAATATTGTATACTCTTAAAGCTTTTTTATTGATTTAAAAAACACTTTTTAATTGAAGTTTAACGTGTCTGTTAGATTTTGTGGGTTTACCAAATATACCTTTATTATTAACTTTACCTTTTGTGTAACATATCTTTTTCAAAACATTCTTTTGTTTGATATCTTTTGAATTGACTTTAGTGTGGTCGTTTTAGCTAAATGCTATCTACAGAAGATAAGAATTTCAAATGGCTAACATGCCTTTTATTAGTATTTAACCTTTGATTCCATGTTGCTTTTAAGACAACTCTTATACAGACTCTCACAGCAGTTCATTAACCCACTATATACTACTATTTTTTATAGGCCTGCATTGATGATAATCTGGATATGGTGGAGTTTCTGGTGGAGCGTGGTGCCGATATCAATCGACAGGATAATGAGGGCTGGACGCCTCTCCATGCCACTGCCTCATGCGGGTGAGCTTATGCTTATAGCTTCAGTTAAATCCATTCCTAAAATACATTTTAAACTTGACTTGCAGCTTTGTGAGCATAGCTCGGTATCTGGTGGAGAATGGCGCTGATGTGGCCGCTGTAAACAGCGATGGTGATCTGGCCTTGGATCTGGCCATTGATGTACAACACATGGGCATGATTGACTACATGGAGAAGATGGTGCAGGAGCTGAACATCAATGTGGAGGAGGCTCGCAAGGCCGAGGAGCAGGCAATGCTGAACGATGCCAAAAAGTGGCTACGCAGCGATGCCGCCGAGGTGGACAGGCCGCATCCAAAAACGGGTGCCACAGCGCTTCATGTGGCCGCTGCTAAGGGTTATACGAAAGTGCTGAGCCTGCTCCTAGCGGGACGCGGCAATGTGGATCGCCAGGATAACGATGGCTGGACACCACTGCATGCCGCGTCGCATTGGGGCCAAAGGGAGACGGCTGAGATGCTCGTTGAATCGTTGGCCGATATGGATATACGCAACTATGCCGGCCAGTCCTGCATCGATGTGGCCGATCGCAAAATAGTCAAATTCCTGGAAGAATTGCGTGCCAACAAGCGCAACAAGCGACGACCATCTAGTCAAATCAGGTGAGTTGAGATACCGTTTAAGTGGTAACCTGAAACTAATTGATCTAATGTTTTAGCAGAATCTCAGATGCGATCGAAAATCATGTGGATAAGACGCCCACGAAACTGGTGCGCGTTGAAGTGAGAACTGATGCCACAAAGGATGGTGCGTATGCCTCAATAATGGCCTGTTATCGTACTTTGGCTGCATAATAAACGAAAAGCTTTCTTTGATTTCTCGCACACACACTTAAACACACACACTCTTGTGTTTGTCCTGTTTATTATCCTGCTTAGGTTCTCATGCGCGCTAATCTTGTGTTGTCGGAGCATTTAATCGTCAAAACATTTGCCACTGCCACTGCCCCTCGTCCCTTTAAGTCGGTTTAATTTGCCTGCATCATCATCAGCATCATCTAAATCCACGATCATCCATCATCAGTAGCCACCCCAAAAAATCTCTTCTCTGTATCTTCTTCTGTATGTGTCTATTTCTCTATTTGTGTATTGTCTTTGCTTGTAAATCACGCACACTGCAGCTGCCAGCAGCAGTAGCAGTTCGAGTGAAGCTGCCGAAGCTGCTAAGGCTTCGATTACCAACGCTGGCGATGATCTAAATGATGATGTTGATGATGGCCAGAAGAATGACGAGGGTGCCGCCGAAAGCGACACAGAAGAGCTGAGCGCTTCCACGGAAAGCTCACACTCGACCAGTCTATCCGAGAGCGAAGGTAGTCGTCAGTAGGCACTTGTTTTGCGTCCCAATTGAGGAGTTGTGTGTGTTCTTGATCCCTGTCTGTGTGCTAAGCCCGCCAATAGGCCACTAACCTTTTTGCTGTTTCATTTATTTGCCAATAATTTCCATTCAACATTGGTTTGTTTGTTACCTTTTCTTTTCCAGCTGAAAACGTTAAGCCTAATCAGCAGATCCACGCTGCCGATCATCATCCAGTCGAGGAGGAGGCGCCTTGGCGACGAAAACTGCCACGTACACCCAACGACAGTCCCACTAATAATCGTAAGTAAAGAATGGAGTTTTGGGGGAGAGCTTTTCAAGGACTATAGATAAACTGAATTGTATTTTGTTTTTCTTTTTTCTAATCTGTCAATATTTTATACTACAAAATTAATTTTTTTATGATTTCCAAGAAGGTAAAAGGGCAGAAAGTTTGTTATTTATAACAAAAGTTCAGTTTTTAATGTGAAAAATTTATAAAACTAATTTTCTGACTCAATATTTACGGAATATATGTGTATATTCCTACTCAGTTAAGAGCGCAGACCGATAAGGTTTTATTGTATTACATTATTTCTAATTTTAAAAATGATATTCAAGTATAATAAACATAAAAAAGCTCCTACAAATACTCATATGAATTTATATTCTGATAATTCTAATCGATTCATATCATCCTGCAGAAGTTCCTGATAGAGAGCTTAGCAGCAATAGCTCGGAGACCGCCAACGATGTCATTTTGCGACGCACGCAAAGCTTCGAGAATGATCAAAAGTGAGTTGAAATCAAGACAAGTACCAACAATATTGACAGAAATGCGTGCCGCACACAAACACCAACACAATCACACAAAAGCGCATCACAGATTAACCCACATACATATATATATAATGAATATATGTAAATTTATAGACATATACATATATAATCATTAATCTGCCAAATGATTTGACCCACAAATTGCACCGAAAGGTCTTGATTTATTGGTTTGCTTTTGCAGTTTGCTTTTCCCTTGTGCCGCCAATTGCATTTGCTTATCAGTCACCATATACACACATTTATTTAACCATTCAGCTTTTGACACAATTTATTGATAACAAAACCAAAATAAAAACAAATTGTACGGGTAACTGTTTAAATATACCCGTGTGATGGGGTATCTTGATCTGGGAAAGCTCCATGATTCATGGCATTCTCCGCCAGCCACAATGAGCTTTGTTTTGCCTGACTTCATGTATACCATTCGCATTTGGCAAGGTGAAGCGGTTAACTGCAAAAGCAAAACGATTAAGGAAAAAACAAAGTATTGTATTGATTTTAAAATTTTTTGTTTTGCTTTATTTTTTTTCACTCCCTTTTAAAATAAAACTGAAAATTGTATCACCAACGCACCATAAAAAAAAACAACAACAACCAACAACAAACTCATCAAAACGCTTATCCAAAATCTAACCTGCCCGCTCGCTAAACCAACCGCCTAAACCGCCCAACCTGAAATCGCCTGCACGAACGTCCAACGCCCGATAAATCGCCCGAATATATCCATCAGATTCTATCAAAAGTACAATGAGCTGCGGGCCCGCATAAAGGCCAATTCCTGTCCCATACTGCCGGCGAATGCGAATCCTAATGCCGCTGCTGCTAATAATAATTCCAATAATAATAATCATCTAAGTAGCAATAACAATAATAATAGCAACAATAATAACAACAACAAAAGCGCTCTGCTGTTGGGATATGCTGGCACAACAACAAGAACAAATACATCGACAACAACAAGCACATCAACAACAGCTAGTACATTCAACAACACTCACTCAAACACCAACAACACAAGCACAACACCACAACAACAACAACAGCCAGCAACAGCAGCAGCATCGGCAACAACAAATCAATTATATAGCGTTCAAAGATCGGCATCCCTCAAAGATAACTCAATGTATTACAGGTTTGTTTTGCATACACAAATGCCCAAAAAAATAAACAATAAAACAAACAAAGAATTAGATCAGATTTTAATAGTCTAATGCTAAGGTTATTTTATAAAGATTACTAACTAATAATAGGGAATGCAAATTATGTTTGATTTTCGTTTTCTTAAAAAAAAAAAAAAAAAAAAAAATGTTAAATTGGTCTTCACCAACGTTCACCAACAACATTATTGTGAAAGAAATATTGTATTGCAATAATTGTAATCTTTTTTCATGTACTTATTATATTTTATGTTAGAAAATCAAGAAGGAAATCTGATCTAGTTCAAAGGGCAACATGCCTACTCATAGCTGTTTAACCCAAAACCTAATTTGTTGTAACTCTAAACTCTTAACTGTGCTTTTGCTTAGCTTCTTCTCGTCTACACCTCCAGAAACCAAACTCATTGCACCGACCAATCGTTTAACATAATTTCCTAGGCCACGCACCAATGTCGTCTGTCTACCTTCTCTTGGCTGTATTCTCTTCTGATTTTTGCACATATAATTAACACATATTCATTTTATTATATTCCTTGCATCGCAGGAAATCGACTGTTACGATTGCCACGCCCACAAGTACAGCAGCCACGGCAAACACGACGGCACTCAGTTCACCTTCGACAACTGTACAGAACCCACCAATACGCAGGTTAGTCGAATTATCTATATTTAAATAGCTCCATGGAAATTTTTTACAAAAACTTTGTCGATCGGTATTAGCCAAGTTACTGCAAAGAATGCAGCCCAGAGCAACAATGGAAGCTCGTCCACGGCCAGTGCCGCCAGCGATGCGGAGAGCTCAAAGCCGCCACCCAAACAATCCACGGGCAATATTATCAAGAACTTCTTCAAGTAAAGATAGAGAGATTAAAGTGTTGTTTTTATCGTTGATTGGAAAACTAACCCTCGCTAGCCAGCTGATGCTAACCCCTAAAAATCCCCTTGATTTGTGTAGCATGATGCCCAAACTTGGGGAACTCTTAAAGATTCAAAACTAAAAAATATATATGTATCTTTATTTAAGAGTTTAAGGCTCAATCAGCTCTTTTTACTGCTCTGAAATGTATGTGTTCTCCTTATTGAATAACCCTTGTTTTTACTTATTTTATTCTATTGAAACTTTTCTAAAACAATTTATATTTATGTAACAAAATTTTAGATCCTTTGTGCCGCCGGTGCGAGATGAGGAAAGTGAAACGCAGCGAAAGGCGCATGCCAAGCGCGTAAGGGAAACCCGCCGATCAACCCAGGGCGTTACCCTCGATGAAATCAAGAGTGCTGAGGAGCTGGTGAAGAAGAAGAACCTAGGCATGGCCAACAACAATAACAACAACAATATCAACACCACCACCACGAACACGATTAGCAACAGCAGCGTAAGTAGTCCAGTGACCAGATATTGAATCATTATTCACGATCACAACAAAAGTCCAAAGCAAACATCCCACACTCGAGGAGGCTCTCTCTCTCTTTTTCTCTCTCATACATTAGCCCATTTGGTAGATCATGCCCATAGTCCTTGACCAGATTATGGCAAATCACATACACACGATGTCCACATGCAGTTCACAAACCATTCAAAACGTTGAGCAAAATACACACCAGATCAAAAAAACCGAAAAAAATAAATGCTTATGGTTATGGTGTCCGTCCCTCCTTTTTTGTTGGATATTTCTCTCTCTCTCTCTCTGTTTATGTGTTATGTGTCACCCACACGCACTTTTATTCGAAAAAATAATAATTTGTTTATTCCATTAATTGCTTGTGCGTGTGAGTGAAAAATAGTTTACTAAAAAATATTAGTAGTTTAGAAATATTTTTATATAGAATGCAAAAGGTTTGAAAATTGCTCAAAAAAGTATGCTATATAAATGTATATGCATTTAACAGAAACAATGAATATTTAACATTAACATAGAATATTCAACAACAACATAAAGTATTCAACAACCACATGGAATATTTAGCAATAGTTTAAATAGAATCAATCAGCTTTTATATTTCAACAACAAAATATAAAATCGGATAACTAATGAACTGTATGTCTATAATAAACTTGTAATGTTCCTCAACAATATACAATCTTCAACAACATAGAACAACAACAAAAGTATTCCTACAACAACATAAAATATTTAGCAAAAAATGTAATAAATTAAATCAACTTTTATATTATTATTATTATTGAACAATATTTATAAATAACTTTTAATATTTTACAACAACATACAATCTTCAACAACATAGAATATTCAACAACAACATTTAACAACAACATTCGCCAAAATTGTAAATGCAAAAGTAACCAAGTTTTTATCCATAACTGTGCTACTTTAATACCACTTCAATAGCTTTAACGGGTTGTCGAACACCCTTAGCTATTTTGAGGGATATAATCATGCTTCAAATCTTTTGCATTCTGTTGTTTCGCCCCAACCAAAAGCAGCCCTAAGCTGCTATCATCATTTCAATCAGAGTCTCATCGATCAATCAGTGCTCCCATTTAGCGTACGTTGCTACCCCGTTTTTTTCTTTTGATTATTCGTTCGTGATCGATCGCAATATCACACTTAACCAGCAATCAAGTTGAGTTCAAGTTCCTGCGTATGCGCCTCCGCTCCGCTCCTGCCACGCCCCTTGACCCAAACGCCCGAACCGCCTCATCAATGTTCAGTACTTGTTATAGCGTAGCCTTGTGCTTATGATTTCCAATCATCGGCTTCAGTATCAAGCAGCATCAGCCGACCAGTGAACCACATAGCGAAATTACCATTCCAACTCGTATTTATGTTAAAGTTTTTAAGTTATATCTCTACGTTCAGTTTCGTACTACTTACTAGGCTCTATATATATATGGATATGTATATGTCTATGGAATATGTTGATGATTTTATCATTTTGCATGTCCCATTTGCATGCGTAATCGAATCCGGGGTCGCCACCTAAGTATCGTTATCGTTATTCGTATGCAATTGATAATTTATAATTAAATAGCGAGATCCCTTTGATTTTTGGTTGAGAGCAACACCCCCTCGCGCGTCCATCGCCCCTCAGGACAACTGTTTTTTTATTTTTGTTCCAAACTAATATTATTAACAGAACGAAACAAGCGCCGCACCATCCAGCAGTGATCAGCGGGAGGAGACGCAACCGCCGCCACCGCCCACCACACCACCGCCAGCAATAATTCCCACCACAACGACGGCCACCGATGAGACGGAAATTGAGGAGTTGGTGGCTACCCAGCCTCCCCCATCAGCTGCGAGCGACACCACAGCTAGCTTCACCTTATCCGCTCCGGCACGAAGATCCATCTCCTTGGGTGATGGTGAGGCCAGTAGCGAGACGGAAGCAACGGATCAGTCAGTGGTCAGTGCCAGCTACACGATAGTTTCCAAGAGGGAAAAGCTACCACCCGTCAGCTCGGAGGAGAGTGCTGTGGAGAGCACCAAACAAAAGACTGATGACACCAAGAATACCGTTACTGGCACAGAAGAAAAGGCAGAAGTGGAGCCGCATATTAGGCCTACGGATCTGCCACTGATTCCCACATCTCCGGCCATGAAATCATCATCGACGGCCACCACGCCCGCTGCCCTCGAGAGTCCAGTGCGCTTGCGGGACAAGCGGAGCCTAACGGGGAGTCAGGATTCGGAGACCAAGTCCGATACCGCCTCGCCTGTGTCCACGCATCCGGACTTTAATGCCCGCGACTCTCTACTAAGTCTCTACGCCCGACGCACGACCGATAGCAGCAGCGCGGGAGGTGGTGCTGGCGGTGGTGCTGCTCCCTCGTCTTCGTCGGCAGCAGAGCGGCGTCCATCTTGGCGCCTGAAATTCGATGCCGGCTCCAAGGTAATGCCACCACACAACCCAACAACACTGTCCCCTAATCGAGTCCGATGATAGCCTAATCCAAACTATATGACAGACTGTTTTTCGATCGGTTGCCAAACTCAACTAGTGTGTGCCATAAATATATATCCTTTTGTTAATCTCCGAGTGTAGCATGGATTTATTTTGATTTTATTAGTGTGTGAATATTATTAATGGATTTCTTTTGGCTCTTGGAAGTCGCAAAAATACCTTTGCTTTAGCTTATTTCAAAACTATTGGGATTCATTATATTAATCACATTGTTTTTAGTGGCTTTTTATATTTATATAAATTTAGTTTAAGGCAGAGCTCGTGGTTCATTTTTTAATAATAATTTCCGAGCTCTTTTTTAAGGTTACAATTTCCTCTCAATACATTCCAGATTAACACATCATCTGTAAAATCGATATTTAAATATCATATCAACAAAAATTAAAACTTGGCTGATTTTCAATATATTTTAATAATTATTGAGATATGGTCATTTTTTATTATTTTAGAATTTCGGTTTTAATTTTATGAAAATCGGACGACTATATATTATAGCTGCCATAGGAACAATCGGGAAATTAATAGAACAAAATTATAACTTCGTTGTTTTTTAACGTATTTTCATTTACTTTAAGATATGGCTAATTTTTATTATTTCAGAATTTTGATATAAGTTTTAAGAAAATCGAACAACTATATTCATTGTAAACTTGCAAGGGTATACAAAGCTTAGCTTCCTTTCGTGTTTAATTATAATTTACGAGCTCTGTTTTAAGGTTACAATCATTTCATCTGTAAAATCTTTATTTTAATATCATTTTCTTGAAAATGTAATTTTTAATGATTGAAAAATCCCATAAAGTTGATCTACTAAAAGTCATCATTGTTGCTTATAGCCTGGGTAATAAACAAGAATATTACATCTGTGGACTGCTCGCTTATTTAGTTTATTTTATTCTAGTTTTTATTTTCGCCTGAACATTATTATTTTTAAGTCTTATTTTCATTTAGTTGTATTTTATTTCCACGTCTCAATTTGCTTGTAATTTATGCTTGGATATTCTCGCTAACGAGGCATATGCATTTGTTAAGTAAATACTCCGATCTTGTAGTGTAATGTATGTATTGTTTTAAATATATATTTAAATATTTTCATGTGTATATATTCAAACATATATATTATCTTTCATATTCCGCTGGTGACCGAACATTGATGTATAAATATGTACATACATGATGCAATTATTATTAACCTGGCTGATTTTTATGTTTATTTAATCATTACTTATGTTTATAAACTGTTAATATCCATATTAATTAATGAGTAATTAAACAATATTAAACTATTTTGCATGCAATTGAAAAATATCTTTACATTTTGTGAAGTATTTACATTTTTATATATATTAACTTACGAATGGTTCAAGGAAATTCAGGGAAATGGAAATGGCTTAGCTTAGGTAATTGGGGTTGCGGGCTCCTAACTGGATGCAAAATGGTGTCTCTGATACTTGTTAATTACCACTAAATGTTTAGTATAAACTAACTCCCGCTGCATTCGAATGATTCTTCCAGACATGACGACATAGCTTCTTGTAAGACCAAAAAAACACATTGCACACACAAACCAAACAAACAAACAAAAAAAAAAAAAAAAAGCGACAATTTTATAGAAAAACATTTCAAAACATAAATTTAAAATACATATATTTAATATATATCTACTTCATACCTAGTTTGGTTTAAATTAATAATAAATACTTATTCCCTGCAGTTTAAGCTGGAGGATATAACCAGCGGTGGTACATATCCGCCCAACAACAGCACCATTATACCCAGTGCTCCGGCGGTGATGGCAGCCGCCAATCTGTCCACCACCACTGGTGTGCAGCGGCGCATTAGTAGCGGTCCCAATGCATGTAAGTTATTAGATTCATCCAAAATGTGTTCTCAATTATTAAATATTCTTCTCCATTTTATTAGTAAATGCTTCCAATCAGTCGCTCAACTCTGTGGGACGTCCTGTTTCCGCGCCCAGCGAGAGCTCAACAAACAACAGCAGCGCCTATGTCACGCCCTCGGCTCGCAAATACGAAACGAATGCCACTTCAACGGCATCAGCGGCGGCAACGAATACTAACACAACCTCCAATTCAGTGTCTGCAACCAGTGCCAATCATGCAACGACCGCGGCGAGCAACGCTACGTCCAACCATGACGATAAGGGTAAGGATCATTGGGGGAAAATGCAGAAGAAAGTGTTTGAAAAGTGTTAGAGATAACAGGAAAAAATCATTATATGGATACTGTATCGATAAACGATACAAAAGTCGATATTTTGTGCGATAAATTGAGGATTAGTTGCTTAAATTGTAGAAGAAAGTGCTTGGAAAGGATTAGAGATAGCAGATGAAATATTTATATGAATACTGAATCGATAATTAATGCAAATGTCGAGGATTAGTTACGTAAAATAAAGAAAAAAGTGTTTAGAAAGGATTGGGAATAGCATATAAAAACTTTATATGAATGATGTATCGATAATTGATACAAAAGTTGTTATATAAGTTTATATTTCGTGCGATAAATTGAGGAGCAGTTGGGGAAATAAAATCTTTATATGAATGATGTATCGATAATTGATACAAAAGTCGATATTTTGTGCGATAAATCGAGGATTAGTGGCAGAAAAAATATAGTGTTTGAAAAGAAATAAAGATATTAAGAAATTATGAACAAATGTCTGTGCAAAAAAACTAAATTCTTAAGAAAAATGTATTTTATAAAATATTAAAAATTGTATTTACATCTCTGTTGACTTTTCTAAAAGTTCAAATAGATTATAAAATATCAAATTCTGTCAGATTTTAGTTTAACTTTTGAATATCTTAAAATATTTTTCCTTCAACTAACCGGGATCCCTATTTTTCATCCTTTCCACTCACAGATAATGACAAGGAGAACGATAATCGCACACAGACCGTCATCCAGAGGCGCCGCAAACCGAAGCGCAGATCCACGGGTGTGGTGCACATCGATATGGATGTAAGTACTTAAATCGCTCATCCTCTCTGAGCAGAGATACATCATTTATGCCCCGTTTGTCAGAATAAATGAGCCTTGGCCCGGCCGAAAGCGGCATGCCAATTATTCTTCACACAAAACACTAATTAGTCAAAAGATTAAGAGAAATGCTAAATATATAATGAAATCTCTCTGTGTTTTGCTTCGCTGCAGGAACTGGACCCCGAGCGTCAGACCGAATCCAACAACGACAACGAGGATAAGGAGAAGGAGGTGAGTATTTTCGCAGAATTATTTGGCTTTCCATATGTTAACTACCAACAACAACAACAACTATGGCAACAATTGAATATTTTTCACACCTTTTGCCAAGTAATTAGAATTTATGGCAGCCAGCCTCTGCTTATTTCCGTGCTGTGCACCTGGGTTTCTCTTGCTCTCCTTTGATTTTTGCCAACGTCACACCTTGTCACAATTTTTAGAACGCTCTGCCGCGTCCTTCAAAGTAGCTGCTCCTCCTGCCCCCAACCCAGTTTCATCCACATCGTCGTCCGTCTGGTCCAATTAGCAAAGTGACCTAAAAAATAAACGAAAATTATGATTTGCCATTTGCGCCGAAAAACACCGAGCACGTGGCATTGTGTGTGGGATTTTAAGTGTAAGTGCAAGGCAACTGCACAAATCCTTTCATGGCCGAGGTCAGAACTATTAGTGCGCAACCAATTTGCGTCCAAAGAAATCACGGGTCCACCGCTCCACCGCGAGAACCTGTTAACAATTTATCTGCCCAAGTGTCGGGCCGCCGGTGTCGCCTATTATTAAAAACTGACACAATTTTTGAGTGCATCTTGTCATTAACAAGCGCGCTGCTCGGGCTCTGCTTGTTTCTTGAACAAATTATTAATTGTTTTGCACATTGGACAATTGAAGAAGAAAAGCTAGCTAGCCGATGCTTATGGCATTAATTGATGTTTATTTTATTATTTTAGAAAGTATTGTTTGATGGTTTTTGAAAGGTTCATTAGGGTAAGAGAAGAGGGAAATGTTGTAGCATACAGAAAGGGAAGTTTAGTATAGAATTTTAGGAATAAAATGATGAAGGAAACTACTTAAGTGTATTAAATTGTATAGTTAAAAGTTAAACCTAGAATATTATTTTCATCTTGTGAATATTCTTATTCTTCAAGGCTCAAATTTGCTTTCTTTTTCTTTGTTTTATTTGCGTCGCATTTTAGACAGTAAAGGAATGAAAATTTAATTGCTCAATTACTTGAATGAAATTGGGCAGAAAGTATAAACGTTTTTGTGAAGAGTGAAATAAGCAAGTTTTCCCTCAATATGATTTTAAATCTAAATGGAAAATAAATGGCTGAAAAATATACAAACAGCCTGGTTTTCCCCAGAATTTTTTACTTTGCTATTTATGGCTTAAGTAATTTGCACTTTCGGCCACTTTACCCCCAAAATCCATCCATCTAACGATGGCAGCAACCCATCTGCCATTGCCGACTATGTGTCACCATCTTTGATTGACGATGTCAAGTGTTTTTGCCTCAGAGCAATTGTAATTTTCCTAGCATTTGCATCCGAGGAAATCACTTTCACAATCGCCTCTTCTAGACCAGACCAGACCAGACAGCTTGTGTTCTACAACAAATTAGTCAATTACAGAGGCACGACCCACAACTAGAAGGAACGCAACCACAAAGGCAATCTAAAGAATAGAATAAAACTTATTACGAAAGGCAGCAGGCGGCACACGTACATTGAACTTAGTTTTTGGCTAAATTTACAACAGTTTGCATATGGCATTAGCTTCCTCATTCTCTCCCTGCGGCCAAAAGGATCGTCATTCGGTATTTATAGCCAGGCAAAAATGCATTCAACGAAAGTGCCAACTTCGTGGCCAAAGGGGCTGCTTGGCTGCTAAGACGCCTCTGGCCCAGTTATGAAGGGGCAGCGGATGGTGTAGAAGCAACTCCCCAAATTGGATTCTCCTGTCGCATACACTTTGCTTTAAATTTAGACGGAACTAAAATAGTTTTTCTTCCTATGCTGGGGCCCTCTCTTTTTCTGTATACCCAGTACTAGGGCAGGGCAAGGGTATATTGATTAGGGAATTATTTTGATACTATTTTTTACAAAATTAGAAGACTAGTAGCTATCATTTTAGGGATAGATTTACTTTACCTAGAGCGAATCTATTAAATAGCCAAAATAAATTTTATTTAAAACATTAACTATTATATAGAAAAGTATAACTTAAATAAATACAAATTTAAGAAGATTCAAATAACAAAAAAGTATTAAAAAGTATTTTAAATATTAAAATCCCGCTTTGCGGTCGCCGTGAAGTAGGCAATACATTTAACCGACAAAAGCCGGGTACTCTATGGTCGGTACAATAGTTACCTCTCCTTTTTGGCTGCATTCTTGTGTCAATGACTGCTTCGCCTTTTGGCCCAGTTTGCTGTGGCTTGTGCTCTCTTTTCGCTTGGTGCTCTCCCGATGTTTGTTCTGATGACCCCAGCATAGTTAACAGTTTTGCGTCTCGGACATTGGGCCAAATACGTGTGCGATTTACTAAATTTAGACCGGGGGCCCCATCAGCCAGGTGAAAACTCGCACAGCGTCAAATTCTGTGTGCGCAATTTCAAGTGAAAATTCGGCTAACGTTCCTTCCGTCGTCGTCCCACCTTTTGAATTTCCCTGCCGCTGTTGCACTCTTTGTTATTTTTCTTGTTTTCATATCTCAGTTTATAATAATATTCCCGATTATTTGTGTTGTTATTTTTCCGGCTTTTCCTCTCTTTATTGAACTCTTAATTTAGCTTTTCGCTTCTCTTTGGGTCCGCTGCTCTAGCTCTTTTGTGTTTATTTCGGATCGCGTATGTTCGCTTTCAAATAAAACATTTCAAATCGCAAGCAAGCAGCACAGTCGAGTTTAGTGCGCCCAGCACAGCGGATCATCTCAGTAAAATTCAGATCAATTCAGTTGAGATCATCGGCTAATCCAAGTCAATCCAAAGAAATCCAATCTATACTTTGATGTAAATCCCAATTAAAAGCCAGAATTCAATACGACGTCAAGTGCAACGAGAAAAAACCACAGAGACCTGTCGAACGTGTCAAAGAGTTGTTAAGAAAAAAATAAAACGCCTAGATCAGTTTACCCCCGGGATGATGAAGATCTGTGGCAGGGGAGAAGAGGGGATTTTCCAAGCCAGAGTTTCCGAAAACAAGTTGATGGAATCGCAACGCGTTTCCATTTTCGGCACAAACTGCGCATAATTTTTGGACAGTTCAAGTTGATGCTCCTCTCTTAGCTCCTCAGGTGGCTTCTGCATATATGGTCAACTATTTTGATAAGTTTTTAATTTGATTTCGTGAACGTGCTTAATTTATTGAGTTTTTTGTTGCCTCGAGATTTGAAATGTTAAAGTTTAACAAGAGAACTTGAAGATTTAAAAAGTTGATAGAGAAATAGATGGTTTAATCATATTCTTCCATTCCTACCTACAAATTATTTAAATACTCGTCTAAAAATATTCAGTATTAACTGAAATATATTTCCAAATACTAGTTTATTTTTTAGACATACTAAGATTATTTTTCAAATTTATTTGCATTTCCTAATCCATTTCATGGATGCCTTTTCGACCCATTCAGTTCATTTATCATCTGGCCATGACACAACACAAAAAGTATATATTCCAACGATTCGTTTTTATGCGATATTTAGTCGAGTTAAATGTTTGAATTACCAGACAATGAAGCCATAAGAACAGGCATAAATGTGGGTGAAAAAATCATTTCAAAAGGCCAAACATTTTAAGCTCTTGGAGGAAAAAAACTGCCGCTTCATTCATGGGCGCTTGTCGCCTCTTCCTATAGATAGAAACGCGTATTATTTAAGGCACTAAAGACAGCAGATACATAAAACAATTCTTGTAGGAAACAGAGAAGCGGGCTTCGTCATAAATTATATGCATTGGAAAATTGCTTGAGAGGAAAAACGTTTTTCAACCCGGAGATGATGTTTGTTGTTTGTATGCGCGTGGGCGGAGGATGAGGATGAGGAGCATCAACTCTTAGTGAAAACAAATAAATAGCAGAGCAGGCGGCCGGCTGCCTGTGGTATAGTTTTCGGGACCATATATCACGGTTTTGTATGTGTTTTCAATTCGATCAAGAGCATTGGCCAGTTGGGGGTACGAAAAGCGCAAAAGGAAAATTGTCAAAATTTATGCCTTGACGTCATTTTCCCCTCAGGCGATTTCCCAGTTGCACGGCACAGGGCGAACCACATGTCAATATTGCGCGTTCTCCATATTGAAAGATCCGTTTCGTATATAGAATATATACACACAAAACACACACACGAAAGATTTGTTTGTTTTTCCTTTATTTTTGTTTATGCCAATTTCATGAACATTTCGTGTGTTCGCTTTGATTTTAATTGTAATTGCCTTTTGTTGGCTTCTATAAATGGAACACAAATCGATCAGAATCGAAGTTGAAATGCCCTTCAATTGCGCGGATCATCTCCCAGGGGTCTCATGACTCGTCTGGTCTCGTTTAATTGATGAGCTTCGTATGTACTTAGATCATGATGAAACCGAAATTCAATTAAAGTTCAAAAGAGACAGCTGTCTATCTGCTTGGGAGTTTTGTGGATTTAAAACGGAATTTAGCTTTTAATAGAGATATTTTAAGGGATAAATGAGACTAGAAAAAAGTTGAATGTGGCCTGCTAACATTTAAAGCGTATTGTATTTATAATTCCCAAGTACGAATTCAGATTGAACGTTTCTTTTGATTTAAAGGGGTAATAAATTGCTTTAAAAATTTAAACTTCAAGTTATTAAAGAGAATAGAAACAGTCTCCTTTTGATGAACCTTTAAAGCGATTTGTACTTATAATTCCCAAGTACAAATTCAGCGATAAGAACGAATTCAGAATCAGTTAGTAAAATAAGTGCTAATTAGGTTTTTGGCTGTCTTCAAACAAAATCTTTGTGTGATTTTATAGAGATTAAATTAACAAGAAGCTTATGTCAAGTTTCCAAAAATGGTCATGTATAAAAACCTGGTGACAAACCTCTGATCAAAAGGAAAATCCCCTCTCAAAAAGAAAGGGTATGCAAATCTTGTATGCCTTTTCGAATGTTTCAACGTAATTGCATTGTGGCATCGACGATTGATATACAACTGTTAGGGGAAAACTGCCGAGAGCTAATGGGGGCCTCACACTTTCTTATAGCCAACACCGTCAGAGCGAGATGTCCTTTCGCTCAAGATCACGAACCCAGGCACCGCTGGCCAGTCGCCGGCGTTCCCTGTCCTCCAGCTCGCGTATGGCTCCCTCGAGCGCTTCTTCGGGTGCCTATAACTATAATGGGAGTAGCTACAATGGATCCAGCAGCAGCTCGGGTCGCCCTTTGAGCACTGGCTACTTTCCTAGCAGTGGTGGCGGCATCTCCTCCAGCTACCAGAGCCCCTATGCCAGTGTCTACAGCTCCCGGGAGAGTTTGTATGGCGGCGGAGGAGCCAGTGGTGGACGCAGTGCCTACGGTAATCGCTACGAATACGGGGCCGCCAAGTATCATCACCACCATCATCACCAGCAGCAGCAGTTCACCAGCCACCACTACTTGAACCAACATTCCCAGCCATCGACGGCCGTAACCTCATCCGCCAATGCCTCAGCCTCCTCAGTTTCAACCTCAGCCTCCTCATGCCATGCCATGCCCTCATCCACAACAGCTTCGATAGCTTCCAATGCCGCAATGCCAGCAGCAACTAAAACGCAAACGCACCATGGCAATCGCTACTATCTGCAGCTGCAGCCCACCGCTTCACCGGGTCACCACTATAGCCACCTGTCGGTGGGCAAGCATATTTCGGCTCACAGTTATGGCCCGTCTAAAGCCTCTGCTCTCTCCTCCTCTCTGTCCACCGTCTCCTCGTCGTCGTCCTCCACCAACTCTGCTCCCTCGACTGGAACAGGCAGCGGCAGCGGCGGCTACGAGAGTTCAAGATACAATCCCAGTTCATATTCCTCGACGCCATACTCCGCGGCCAGCGATCGCTATGTCAGTCCCTATTCGAGCATCTACGATAATGGTGTGACCACAGCCTCGCTCAGCTTCAAGTCGCCGGGCCTGAGTTCCTCCAACTCCTTCAAGGGATCCCGTTTGCTGAAGACCAAATCCCTGTCAGCCTCGAATAGCAGCCTCAATGCAGGAGCCTACGGCAGCAGTACACCCTCGACCAGTGCAGGAGCAACGGTGGCGGCCATTGCAGCCACAAGGAGTAATTCCCTGCGAGAGCAGGAGCGCAAATCAAGGAATCGTTCGAGATCAAAGAGTGCGGCACAGCGGTCGATAAGTGCTTCCTCGGAGAAGAGTGAGGGATATGAAGTAAGTGGTTTATCGGGGATACAAATTAAGGTGTTTTTATTTCATATTATTTTGGCCATGTTGTTGTTGTTGTTGGTATAAAAATAGGCAATGATATTTTAGGTTTTAAGCTCTTCTTAAATTAATTTTGAATCCCTTTTCCTTTCACAGAGTGGCAGCGAGCGGACATCCCGCTCCAGACTTGGCAGCACAGCAAGCACGGCCACCACGAGTGAGTCCAAGAGCGACAAGGCAGAGAACGGCGATGGCATTGACTACAAGGCGCTCTGGGAAGCGGCCAAGTGAGTATAAAGAAGTCCTCTATTAATCCTAGAACTGCATGAATACCTCTCTAATCCCGCACAGATTGGAGAACGATAAGCTGAAGCAGATGCTCAAGCAAAAGGACGATGAAGTTGTGCAAACACGTGCCACGCTCGAGCGTTTCGCCAATGCCGTAAGTACAAAAGACACACCCCTAACACGCCCACGCCCACATTCACGCCCACTAAGAAAGCAAATCTATAATAAACAAAAGGCAGTAACAAACAACAACACGAAACACAATAAACTTAGTAGAAGGCTGCCTACTAAAATGTACAAAACTTTATCACACAAAAAATAAAATACTCTAGCTGCCTCTTTTTCCCTCTCATGTGAAGCTTACTGCTCGCGCTCTCTTTCGCTCTCTATATATACACATATATATATATCTTTATACGATCCACAACACAACTGAACAAGAAAACAACTGAATACAGAAAAAGAAAACAGTATTAAACACTGTAAACAAATCCAAAATGCAAAACAAAATCTTGTTTCATTTCACATATTCGCAGACATCGAAAAATTCACTATCTGAACTTGAGAAACGCGAAAGAAGAGCTATGGAACGCAAGCTTTCCGAGTTGGAAGAAGAGCTCAAGGTAATTACAAAGTGTCCTTAACGTTGCTAAAAAAAAAGCCGCTGTTTGCAGGACTCGAAATTGATTGCTTCCGTTTGGTTTACCCTTCTAATTCCCTTTTATGATTTTGTGAAACCCCCTAAGCATGCAAACTACATTTGAAATTGACTTTTCTCCTGTTTTAAGTTTGTTTTATTTATTAACCCTTTTTGATTTAATTTAAGAAAAATGATTAATTCGAATTGAGCTGTTTTTGTTTTGTTTTTATAATCCCAAATCCCAACCCTTCTGAACGAACACGTTTCTTTGCACTGAGTTGGAGCAATGAATCCGTTTATTATCTTTATATTGCTTTTACCTCTTTGGCCAGATGCTGCGCTTTTTACACATTATAGAAGAACACCTAGTTGACTAGCTAGCTGTCTTTGGTGTGTGTTTGAATGCGAGATGTGGCACTGTGTTGCAGAAACCTCATTTAATTTGAAATTGATTTGCCAAAAAAAAAAGATCCCCTGTGTATATAGTCTATATATCATTTCTATTTTGTGCCCTTCTCCGCTGTACAGTGAAGCGATCGCTTTTATTTTAAATTCTTCCTCGTTGCCTTTATTTATTTATTGCCCCAAAAATCCAAATGTTGTCATCAGATCATCTTCTCATGCTTGGTTTTGTGTGTTTGCCTTCCTCTTGGTTTTCTCATCTCGCACAACCTCTACAACAACACACAACAGGAATAACAAACAAGCCAACGACAGACATCAGACATCACCTCAGACATGTTCTCATTCAAAAAGACATCTCTTCAGACCATTATGTTTCTCTGTCATCACCAGATCGTGCCATCATCATCATCATCATCATCATCTCGCTCTATCCATCTCTCATTGTCAAATTGTCAACCCTTTTGATTTTTCGTCACTGTTTCCATGCGTGTTTATACGTTTATCGTTATACTCACTTAAATTTGTTACAGATTAAAAAAGAATATTTAAAAAACCAAAGCGCTCTCATTCCAATACGCTCACTCAAATTTGTTTTTCTTTTCTCTCTCTCTCTCTCTTCCCACGCGCCTCATCGATCAAACAAACAATCGAACGAACTGTCGAAACAATCGACTATCGTAATCGCTAATCGCTCAAATATTTAAACAAAACATGTGTTTTTCCACTTTGATTTTCTTGCGTCGCCGCTGTGCTGTTTTGTTATCACTTGCTGCGTCCTTATTTTTTTGTATTGTGTGATTTTTAGCTGTTGCAGAAGCTAAAGACTGAGAACGACCGTCTGCGTGCCGAGAATCGGGCCCTCACACGGGTCGTCTCCAAGCTGACCACCTCGGCTCAGAGTCAGCTGGCCAAGACCAAATAGGCGCAGATCAGAAAGCATTTAGATTGCCCCAGCACCAGCACCCAAAAATCGAAAACCAATTAATAATACTCAAAAAGCCACAATATCTGAAAATCTCACCTTCCCTTTGCTCACGCGCACAATGTCGCGAATATCGTTTCTACATAAACTATATATTTAATACACCTTGATGTCGTTGTTATAAATAAATATAAATATGATATATAAGGAGACAGGAGTGCCACAGAAATTTCTGTGGATTTGAAATCAATTTAAATGGAGCCCAAAAGTTTGCTTTAAAATGTAACACAAGAATTTGCGAACTGAAAATATTTCACTGCATACTTGCAAGCGCAGTTTCAAGTGATTTAAATTCTGTGGCACTTTTGATAATTAAATATACACAACTCTTTTGCGAGTAACAACAATAACTAAATGTAGCGTAGATAAATTAAGTTCACATTGAGCTGAGATCATTGGTAATACATATAAAGGCATTACACATACTCCCCAGGAGGCAATATTCTCCTCTTTTGATAAAAAAACAAATTTCACTAGTAGAAAAATTTATAAATAGTACAATATTTGTTTGTTAATTTGGTTATCTAAATTATACGGTTTGCGAATTTATCAAAATACTTGTATCAAATAAGGGAACTACTCTTTAAATCAAAACTAAACCCACACACTCGAATCAAAAAGAATAAAGCTCTTCGAAACCAACGAGATTAATCATCAAACCCCCACCACAAAAGAAAAAAAAAGAAAGAATTGAGACAAGAAAACAGCATCAGCAAATCCCAGGATCCCAAGGATCGGTCAGCTATATCAGAGAGCGAAGAAGTGGTCTGGTTGGTGTGATGCTGGAAACTTAATGGTAAATCTGCCCCACCACTGACACTGACTTGAAACCTGCGCCTCCCCAAATATTATGAGCTGCTGGCTGTTGTTTTGTTGTTTATACACCTATATATCTCATAAAGGAATATAATAAAATATATATTATATAGCTATAACTGTATCCAAGGAGTGTTTCAAATTGTGCCAAGCTTAAGATTTGTTAAATTAGAAATAAATGCTAAAGTTTGGGAAATTTTGTTTCGTTTCAAGTTTAATTCAAATAAAAATTCTATAGTCTTGGAAAATTCTGTTCTGTTTTATTTTAATAAACAAAACAAAATCTTTTAAAAGAGTAATAAATTAAATTACTAGAATATTTACTTAGAAGACTTGCCACAAATTGTGCTAGAATAAATTCACATTTCCTGGCTTTGTTCCTGAATTTTCCTAGAATATTAATTTATAAGTAAACAATACCAATCTTGGTACACCCTCTTGAAGCACTCTTATTGTACATATACATAAAATAATATACTTACTTAATACTCTACTATTTAAATAATGTCTATTAAAAATATACTATGGATTTATACCCTCTTGTTGTTACCTATTGTTACACGTTTTATCTGCAAATTTTGTTTATCCTTTTTGTGTGTTGTACTCGACTCTCAACACCCAACGACCATCGATCTTGAGTTATTTTATGAAATAAACATAAACTTTTGCCCATTGTCGTTCTTAATTCAATTTACTGCTGTTTATTGTTGTCATACTCCCCCGCTGGGTGGGTGTGGAGATACCAGGACACGAGCATTCGCATCTAAATTCATGAGAGTCATTCTGCATATAAAGGATTATCACACGAGACACGAATCAGAGACAATCTTCCAAAGTCATACCATGTTTCGAGTGTGTGTGTGTAGTGCATGTTATACGACGAGATTAGGGCTGTCCAAGATGAGTTCTGTTTCGTTTTTTCCCCCCTTTAGACAGTTACTAATTGTTTGTTGTTGTTTCCATTGTTGTGTTGTTGCTGCTGAGGCATCCCCGAAAATAATAATAATAAAGAAAATAATTAACTAAGCATGCCCGCCCCCTAAGCACCGACATAATCGTATATTGCTTTCGATATTCTCTGTATAATTTTAACTAATTTTGTTTTTTACTTTTCTTACCTTGACGACGACTTCTTTTCACATTTACACAGCAACTCGATGCCTACAAGTCGGATAATCATCGCCTGAAGGAGGAGAACGCCGCGTTGATTAGAGTAATTAGTAAATTAAGTAAATGAAATTATGTTTTACTTTCACAGTGTATATGTATGTCTGAGAACCTATATCATCATCGAGAAGCAACAATTTTACTTTATTAACCAGCTAAAAAGAGAAGGCTGAAAAAAGAAGGAACTAGGGAGAGAGAATGTTTCAAAATTTGTTTATTATTTTTGTGTTAGGCATTTAAGCATTAGGTGAAACCATGTTTCAAATATCGTTGAGAATTGTTTCGTTCGTTTTATATATAAACAAAGCAACAGAAAAAAAAGAAGAAGTAAAGAAATTATGTATTTGGTCAAATTTTATATACGAGAATAGAGAAAATTATAAAAATAAACTTACACAAATCAAGCTTAACTATATTTACACACACACACACACATTGCGATCCAAGGATCCGAGGATCAAAGGAAAACCTTTACATACAAAACTGAGAACATATTCATCAAATGAGCCCTAGTTACAGATTAGTTTAACTACATAATACATGCATATACACGTACGTATATAAATATATATATATATTTTTTCATATATAAATTATATATACACATTACATACTATTATATATCGAATCATAAGTTCAACATTTCAATGTGTAATATCACCATCAAGGATCCAGGCGATGTTCCAAAAGCCACCCAGCCCCACGCGTCAACTTACCAAGTGTAATAATCATTATTACCCATCCAATATCGTAATATTGTGTTTAATCGTGCTGCAGATATCGGTGAAGCTATCCCCAATCCGAGGAGTCATCCTCCATGGCGCTCTTCTATAGATACTTACGTATAAACACGGATAGTTTTCACCGACGAGGATGCATTATTATTTTTATTATCAGAGCGTACGTCTAACTTTAAGCAGACACTTTTAGTTCTCTCCTCTTTGTCACTTTTGAAACGTATTATATACCATATTTGACCTTCGCTTATAACGAAACAAATGATCATACGCATACATATATCTGTTATTTATTAAATTCGCCTAAGAGATATTTTGTGTTACTCGTAAATGGAAACGATAATCAAGCAAGAAAACAAACATTTAAGAACGTGAATTGTGTAATATGTAAAATTGTGTGAGAAAATATTTAAGAAAAATTTGATTCAAATACGAAACTTAATAAATGTGATCGCAAGCAATCATGGCATGTGTCTTAATTTGTTTATCGGGTTGACAAACTAACCATAAAGAATGACTATCGGGGGTTTCTCAGAAGATAACTGTCAATATCTTGGGCTATCTATCTCTCATTCATTCAAGGTTTTCTTTATGGATTTATTTTTTTATTGGGAGCATTAAACAACATTATTATTATTTCATATTCCAGTGATAAGATCTACGTAAAAGTATAGAAAGCTTTCTGGGTATCTCCAAACCACAGGAATTTCTTTTAAATCTTTTTTATATATTTCTAAAAAACAATAAACAAAATAAACTATTAAAAAGGTTAAAAATAACCTGATGCTTGTATGACACTAAAGCAATGCGAGTATGGTCATATTGATTTAAAAACTAATGTGTAGATTGTATTTTCCAAACCCTTGTTTATATTTAAAATATTTCTGTTTAGTTATTTTTGACTCATGAAATTATAAAAATATTTTCTGTAGGGGAAAAACAATCTGAATATGGTCATACTGATTTAACAACTAAAGTATGGATTATGTTTTCAAAACCCCTATTTACATCTAAATTATTTTTAAAAATTATTTTGAACTCTTGAATTTTCTTTATTTTCTTTAAAGACACACTTGAAAATTCTATATTTATTTTCGAGTATTCTTTGTTGTTGTTAAAAAAGCTTCACTATTTCCTTACGATAGCAAATTTATGACTGATGATACCATTTCTGATAAAGAGACCTAGATCACCTGATGCAACCAAATGCAGTTTATGGATGAAGCTTTGGATGCAGTTCTCAGCTATATAAGAAGGCAACAGCTCATTGCAGTTAGTTAATAGTTACTCTGCAGTTTAAACGAAACCTCCAAGATGCAGATAATTCTTGCAATTTTCCTCATTTTTGCTAGTGGTAACCTAGCCTTAGAAACCACCACCACCCTGAAATGCCAAGTGTGCCTAGACGCTAATGATGTTTACTGTCTTAACCAGACCTCATATCAAAATTGCATGAGTAAGTGGAGGAGAGAGTTACGTAAACCCTAGGACTTAAGGCTGTCAACTACTTGTAGAAGGAAAACCCTTTGGCGATGTGGAGGTGTGTCCTACGGGCACCGTTTGCACCAATGATGCTGATGTTTGTGTGGAGAAACCCGATGGAACTACAATCCAGGATGTTTGTGGAGATGCATCCACATGTGAATCTTGTACTGATAGTAACAAGTACACTTGTGTCAGCAGTACTCAATTTGCCAGATGCAAAGGCACCACTCTGGTTACCTCCGCTATCTACAGTTGCGAGGAAGATGAAGTTTGTTACCAAGAAGGTTTAAAGACATATGAAACCATTTGTGTGCCCTCTTGTGCCCTTAATTATGTAGGTATCTTTGCAGTTTACTCGAACTATATTAATTTTTTATGAAATTTTAACGCCAGCTTGATGCAAAACCCTCTTGCACCAACAATGAATTTACCACAACCACAACTACAGCGGCTCCGCCCACAACGCCTAGCGATGATGAGGAACAGGAAATATGCGAGGCGGCAGCCAATCCTTCAACATCCAGCGAAGGCGCAACCACTGCCAGTACATCCACCGCCGACAGCACATCCACCAGCGACAGCACATCCACCACCGCCAGCACAAGCACATCCACCACCGCCAGCACAAGCACATCCACCACCGCTAGCCCTGGAAACAAATTCTTCTATACCAAAAACACATTAGATAACACCTGCAACAGTTATCTGTATTGCCAAAAAGGCCCTAACGACACCAAATGGGCTACAGTTTTCTTAACATGTCTCGCACCCAAGCAGTATTTCGATTCAAAAACCTTGGGTTGTGTGGCAACAAAGCCTGCTGATTGCTCTTAAAATTTGAAACTTTTTATTGAATTTACCCGTTTAAATTGTATTTCAGTTAAACAATTTAGGGATCTTATTTGTCTTGTTTACACGCATTTTGGCCTATAATAACAACAAATATTGTAAAATAATAAATATTTAAATAAAGTTTTGCTTTTGAAAATTAAATAATAAATTCTTGAATACAGTTTTACTTTTAAAAAGTAAACTTACTTAAATGTAAACTTAGTCATTATTAAGTATTTGTAGATATACCTTCGTAGACATATATTTAGATATTAACCTTCAAACCCAGTAGAGATATAGACACGCGCCATTTCTTTTTTAAGCCATAGTTCAAGAAATCATCAAGTCTTGTATAATTTCATACTTTTTTATAACTATATGGCACATTTTTGGAAGACTGATAAGTTATATTATCAACTACCCATAAACAGCTGAAGGTTTCCGCCGAAAATGATTTCTGCAAAGCGAACCTCCCCACTATATAAGACAGAAGATTGCTGTTGGAGATCATATCAGTTTATAGACAACATCATTTCAGACAACATCATCTCTTTGAGTTTCGAAGGAACATGCAAAGGATTATTCCGATCGTAGCCATTGTGGCTTCTCTCTTGGCCTTTGTGGGTGCCCAGATCTGTCAGGAGTGCCAGGCGGACAACGATGTCTACTGCCTCAATCAGACCTCGTATCAAAATTGCATGAGTGAGTCCAGGAAGCAATTGTAGATTCTAGATTTTACCTTCAATATGGATAATTATTGCGTTCCCTAAACCCAGAAAATGCCGCCTTTGGAGCTGTAGAGACCTGTCCCACGGGCACAGTTTGCTCAAATTCCGCCGACGTTTGTGTGGACAGCTCCCAGGTGGATGGCACCACTGTCCTGGACGTGTGTGGCCTTTCGGCAAGCTGTCAAACGTGTAACACAAACAAAAAGTACACCTGTGTCAGCCAGACTCAGTTTGCCCGGTGTTCCTCAAGCGGAGTGGTCTTAAGCTCCAGTGTGTATAGCTGCGAGGAGGACGAAATTTGTATAGAAGCGGGATTAACCTTTTACAACAACATCTGTGTGCCCACTTGTGCAGCCGATTTTGTATGTCCTTTTGGATGATTCTATTGAATATAACTAATAGCTTTTGTCTGTTTTAGGTGGGTTTTACGTCAACCTGTAGCAACAGTGTGTACCAGCCGAGCAGCACGACCACAACAACAGCCTCTCCGGCCACCACCCCCGAGCCTTCAGTGCAAGCCACTGGGTGCACTAAAGCAGCTAATGCGGACGCAAGCCTTAGTTCCGCTTCGTATTTCTACACCTCGTACACAGCGGATGCCACCTGCCGCAGTTACCTGTATTGCCAACGAGCTACTACCGGATGGACCACCGTATTTCTATCCTGTTCCGGTACCAGGCCATACTTCGATCCGACCACCTCTGGTTGCGTGTCAGCCAAGCCAACTGAATGCACTTGAGTTTTTTGTAACCAGTTTATAATGACAAATGTACAGCTTTAAAAAATCAAAAAGTCTTGTAAAATATTAATAAAAAACATCTAAACTTTATTTTATTTTAAAAAACACAAAGATTCTTTCTTTTTTAAAGACATTTACCTTTAACTGTAAACAGGATATTAGGATAAATTAAAGTGAGACGCTTTCCTAAAATATTTTAAATCTCACCTCGAAAAAGCTTCAATATTGCTTTATGATGGCACACTCCTTTGGCTTAAATCAAATCTGGTACACATCTTTATTGCTCGAAGATCGTAATCATAAAGGTTTATGATTTCCAAAAATACTCTGCATTGGTTTAGCTTTGCATTATCTCAGCTATAAAAGAAATGTGCAGTATCAGGAGACCATGTCATTTTGCTGCAATTTTTGTATTAAATTCTGCCATTAGAATGAAAAGAATCTTAAATATATTACTTGTTATATCCTGTGGCTTGGCTTTAACTGCTGCTCAGAACTGCCAGGAGTGTCAAGCGGCCAACGATGTTTACTGCCACAACCAGACCTCGTATCAAAATTGCATGAGTAAGTAAGGGAAAGACTAGCAAAATCCCAAGAAACCTCAAAGATCCATTGTTCCAATTAGGAGGTGCCCCCTTTGGCGATATCCAGCACTGCTCCTCGGGCACAGTTTGCACCAATTCCGACGATCCTTGCAAGGTTATAACTACCACCAATCCAGATATCAAGGATGTGTGTGGCAGCACTGGGGGCAACGGTGCAGGATGCCAAGTGTGTGATGGTACTAGCAAGTACACTTGTGTGAGCAGTACTCAGTTCGCCAGGTGCTCTGGTACCACTCTAATTGATGCCATTACCTACGATTGTGAAACTGGTGAACTGTGTAACATCGAAGCTCTTGTGCCTCACAAAACAGTTTGTGTGCCGTCGTGTGCTCTTAAATTTGTAGGTATCCCTTTGGAATATCGTTTCCCTTTAGACTTATCCTTGAGCTTTGATTTACAGCTGGATATGAAGGCCACTTGCAGTAACGTAGAGTTCACAACGACCACAACAACTGCAGCTCCGACCACGTCGCCCACTCCAGAGGTTCGAAAGACCAAATGTTCGGAAGCAGCAGCGGCTTCGGGAACAACAGCCAAGTTCTTCTACACGAGATACATGGATGATGCCACCTGCCGCAGTTACCTGTACTGTGAACTAGCTGGAAATGATTATGCTACCGTGTTCCTCTCGTGCAAGTTACCCAAGATATACTTCGATTCGAATGTCGGCGAATGTGTGGATACTAAGCCTGCTGAATGCACTTAAAGAAAGGATAATTTAACAAAGATTTTAGCCACAAAATATACATGTGAATCCATGTATTCCTTTGTCTACTTCAAACAGAAATTTTTCATTAAAGTAATTATATAACGGTGTATATTTTTGTCGTAAAAAACCTTGAGAACCTTGAAAATTGTTCTGTTGGATGTTTTCCATAAAAACAGCTTTATGAGATAATATACCAAAAATAAAGTAATACGAGCTGAAAGAGTCTTTGAAGAATACACGTTCGGACGGCCAAATTACAGATAACATGATTCAATTCCCGAAGAAATGGCTATTAACCTTCAAAATCCGGATAATAGTACCTTTTCTAAGACGTTTAGGCAAAAACAAATTGCTGTCAATAGCTGATATGCGGCGGCACCTCTTACCTTCAATATCTTGTTTTATTAGGGAGGATTTTCAACAGCGACGTAGAGCTCCAAATCTGATAAGTAATATTATCAACTAATATCCCCATAAACAGCTGAAGGTTTCCGCCGAAAATGATTTCTGCAAAGCGGAACTCTCCGCTATATAAGACAGCAGATCGCAGCTGGAGATCATATCAGTTTATAGTTTAGTTTAAACTACATCAACGCGTTGAGTTTCAAAGGAACATGCAAAGGATTATTGCGACCATAGCCATTGTGGCTTCTCTCTTGGCCTTTGTGGGCGCCCAGACCTGTCAGGAGTGCCAGACGGACAACGATGTCTACTGCCTCAACCAGACCTCGTACCAGAATTGCATGAGTGAGTCCAGGAAGCAATTGTAGATTCCAGATTTTACCTTCAATATCGATAATTATTGCGTTCCCTAAACCCAGAAAATGCCGCCTTTGGAGCTGTAGAGACCTGTCCCACGGGCACCGTTTGTTCAAATTCCGCAGACGTTTGTGTGGACAGCTCCCAGGTGGATGGCACCACTGTCCTGGACGTGTGTGGAACCACGGGTGGTAATGATGACTGTCAAGTGTGTGCGACAGGTGACAAGTTCTCCTGTGTCAGCAGCACACAGTTTGCCCGTTGCTCCTCCACCGGAGAGCTCATCACCTCCACTGTGTACAGCTGCGACGAAGATGAGGTTTGCATTATCGATTCCTTGAGTCAATTTGGAACTCTCTGTGTGCCCACTTGTGCTGCCGACTATGTAAGTTTTCTCAATGTCACACAATAAGCAAAATATAAACTAATTATTGCTCCGCTCTTAGGTGGGCATGGAGGCAACCTGCAGCAACAGTGTCTACCAGCCGATCACTACTACCGCAGCGCCGGCAACAACGCCCAGTGCCGATCAGAGGCAACAGGCTTGCAGGGATGCGGAGCCCAGTTCCAGTCCCAGTTATTTCTACACGCGAAACTACGATGACTCCGCGTGCAATAGTTATCTGTACTGCCAGAAATCGGGCACCGACAGCTGGGTGGCCCTCTACATGACTTGTTCCGCCTCGAGGCCCTTCTTCGATGTGAGCGTCGGCAACTGTGTTTCGACACGGCCGGCCAGCTGCTCGGATACCACCACGTCTACCTCTACTGTTGCGCCAAGCTCTACTCCTACTGATACTCCAACTGATACTCCAACAGATACTCCAACTGATACTCCAACTGATACTCCAACTGATACTCCAACTGATACTCCAACTGATACTCCAACTGATACTCCAACTGATACTCCAACTGATACTCCAACTGATACTCCAACTGATACTCCAACTGATACTACAACTGATACTCCAACTGATACTACAACTGATACTCCAACTGATACTCCAACTGATACTCCAACTGATACTACAACTGATACTCCAACTGATACTCCAACTGATACTCCAACTGATACTCCAACTGATACTCCAACTGATACTCCAACTGATACTCCAACTGATACTCCAACTGATACTCCAACTGATACTCCAACTGATACTCCAACTGATACTCCAACTGATACTCCAACTGATACTCCAACTGATACTCCAACTGATACTCCAACTAACTAACTCCAACAAATTTAAACATATAAACATAGTTGGGAAATATATGTAATCTAAATAATCATTAAACAATAAAGAAAGCTAACTTTGGCTAGCCAAAGTTTGTATACCCTTGCAGGTAACAATTAAAATTATCATAACTAAGCCAAAAATGCATTAATTTCGATTCGAAAAGCAGTTTTGTGTTAGTATTTATTAATTAAAAAAAACTGCATACCAAATTTAAAATTTTAAGAAATCAAAATTTTTGGCCATTTTTGCTAATTTTAATTATGTAACCCCTTATCAAATTTCGCAAGAATTGCCAAAAAATCGATTTCTTCCGGGCATGTCTAGAAAGATTCGCATATTGATGCTGATCAAGAATATATATGGTTTATGGGGTCGGAAACGTCTCCTTCACTGCGTTGCAAACTTCTGACTAAAATTATAATACCCTGCAAGGGTATAAAAATAAAAAATTTCTTAGACTTAGATATGACTTAATTTCTACTCTGACTAACCACAAATTATCCTAACATCCTTGCAGCACAATAATCACTTTGTTAAATAAAAAATATATTAAAATTAAACAATTAAAAAAAGCGCAAAGTACCTGTGGAATTAGTTAAATAAGTTATAGTTAAATATCAGAATATAATGCAGTAGTTAATGGATACGAGTCCCGAGGTACTCACGTAGCATTTTTATTTTTCCAGATTTTGTATCAAAGTTGAAAGTTGAAACCCCGAATTTTACCAAAAAAACAAGTTACTTTGTTAAATAAAAAAATATTATAAAATAAACATTTAAAAAATGCACTCAAGACGGATTTTTAAAATTGTATAATTTTAATGGTATTAGTAAAAGAAGATATAGCCTAATTTCAACTTTAGCACTTTTAAGGAGAGCGTTTTAAACTTTTTGATAATCATGCATTAAACATCAAACGGCCTCCGTTCAACTATGCATAACTTTATCAATTTTGCTACGATCGATGTGAAACTTTGACAAAATATTCTTAAGATATTGGACAATTACTTTAAGAGAAAAAAAATTAATTACCATACCCTTAATAGAAGCATCACTTTTACGGTGCCAATGCCATTAAATGAAAATCCCTCTTTAACCGACATGTAAACAATCTTTAATAAACATTTAGTAAAATCATAAATCCTAAAAAAAAAATATCAAGTTACTGGTTTGATTAGCTATAGCTACCAGCCTAAGCTCTTAAATACATATGACTACAGTCAGGGACACGATCTTAGGCAGTATAAATCATCAGCTAATGGAGCTCGCTCACATTTGCTCTTGCTCTTCGGGGATTACAAATGGGGTTCTGGGAAAGCCTCGAGATGTTTAGCAATAAATATATGTGCCATGAAATACCATTTGGATATTGGATTTTACAAAACGAATGTGTTTAGAACAGCTCGCGTCATAAGTATATGCTTGTATGTACAGTCATTGGTTTACGCTAAAAGTAAAAGCATTTTCGAAATAATCAAATCATATTCTCGGGACCTTGATATTGTGTGTGCATGCTGCGGCTTCTGCTGCTGCTGCTGTGTCGTCGAAATTAATGGGTTATGTTCTGTACATTGATGGCCGTAAACACTTGGACACACAGATGCACACACACACACACGTCAGCGCGTCTAAATATACATACGGATACAAACATATGCCCCCACTCGAATATGATATGCCGCCGGCTGATTTATCTAGCGCACACGGCTGTTCCCAGGAGCAACGGAGCAAGGGGGTTAGCCAGCACACATTTGAGAAATCCTATTTCATTGCTAGCAGTACACTACGTACACAAACACAGTTCTGGCTTACGTTCTACGAGAGAATTTACAATAAAAGTTTTCGCTTAATTATCTTAATATTTCGGCAAAGACAAAGCCCTGCCTCCGCCGGCGCCGGCTGTCATATAGCCACCATATAGCATTGGCAGCGATTGTCGCGGCAATTAAACATTAAATCAAATGAATTGCAGATGCGCCGCGGATAAGGGGGGCAAGCAGATGCGGTCCGCAGCCAGACACTGCGGCTAGTTAGTTGGCCAGCCCAGTCCGGCCCACATCTAAATGCGCAAATGGAAATTCTGGCCATTGACGACGCACGATCGGCCTGGTACGCTGTACGTGGGCAGCGGCGAGTGCACAAACTGCAAGAAGAAGACACACGGGAAACGGATTATGGGAAATGATGGATGATGTGTGGCTGCTGGCGGCTATGCCTGAGTACGAACCTTTGGCGCCCGCTGCGAGGTCCCCATGTAGCCGACGCAGAAGGACTGGGTCGTGTGGCTCCACATCACCTCGCCGCTGCTCTGGCCCGGATAATAGAGCAGGGTCAGGGCCCCGGCATAGAGATCCTGCTGCCGAGGCAGCAGCGGGGAGTCGAGGAACTTTTGCTTGAACGTCCGGTGTAGACTCGTCACCGCACAATCGTTGCTGAAGGCCCCGTTGCAGATCTCTCGGGCCAGGAGCGTTTTCATCAGGTACTCACCGTTGCCGGTGGTGCAGGTAGCCACGGCCAGCTTATCGGTATCGGTGGCCCAGCAGCCGGCTCCGTACGTGGCCGCCTGGCCCACCCGTCCGGGAACCTTGAGCAATATGCCGCCAGAGCTGCAGCCCGCTGCAGTATTACCAGCGCCATCAACGCACACAGCGCCCACGGTGTCCAGGGCGGCGGCTAGCTCCACCTCGGCGCCGGGCTCGGGCACTGGCCCCGGCACCGGCTCTTCGGAGGCCTCCTTGCCCGACCTGCAGTTCATCACCATATCGTATTTGCTCTTGTAGTGATTGAACTGGAACTTGGCCTTCGAAGAAATCAGAACGGAGGGATCGACCATGGAGCAGCCCACCTCATCGGCATACCGTTCGGCTCCAGTGCCGGCGAGAATCATCGGTGGAATGCGCTCCAGTAGCTGTGGACTGGCCTGGGCGTCGCAGATACGTCGGGCCAGCTGGATGGGATTTTTTACCCGGCTGACGTTCGTGCAGGCACCAAAGTTTAGGGTGGATCCGTCCATAATCGCCGCGTCGCACTGCACGGATCCGTCCAGGCAGAGATTGGAGCCGAAGCCGGCGTTCGTGTAGCCGCAGTTCTCCAGCCGGACGATGGCCGCCTCACAGGCATCCACGGCGGAGCCGCCGTTGCGCAGTATCTCCGTCGCCCGCAGGCACGCCTCCTTGATCACCCGCTGGTACTTGGTCTCGTCTATGCAGTTGCCAGCCCCTGAAAACGGATGGCGGCCATCAATCATCTGGCCGTCGGTCGGGGCGGATCCGTGTATACAAACCTGTGTGCACCGCCACAAAGCCGGCCATCTCACTCTCGTTGTTTATGCTGGCGCGCTGTGCTGTTGTTGTTGGCCCAACCGAAATCCGTGCTGAGTGTACGGCGTAAACAAATTCGGTGACCAGAGTGACCAGGCGGAGGCACCGAAAAAATGTGTTGATACAATAATACTGGCAGATCCAAGAATCCGGAAAATATACTGGAAAATATGTTCATATAAAATGCACCGTTATATTGTAAATATTTACAAGTGAAGCACGGTTCAGAAAGGGACTGTCTGCGGACTGAAAAATATTTATTCTTTTGAAATTTGACCGCTTTTCAAAGATTACTTTTGAAAACAGTTTATTTGAGAGATCAGTCATCGCAGTAGAGTTATCGGCTCATTTTCGATAATCCCAACATCTGGTATTAACTGGCTTATCACGCTCTGGTCACACTGAATGTGGTTTTTTGCAAATAAAATATTCGCACACAAAAGTAAGCACTTTACCAATGAAATGTGTACTATATAAGTGATTAAAATACCTGTTCGATCCATCCCAATGCCAAGCCAAACGAGTGCACACCTCCAAAGCGAGTAAAATGGAAAGAAAGTGAAGTGATTGGCTCCAACAACTGTTTGTGTGTGTTTGTACTTAGTGACGTGCGCTCGCTGCGCTGCTACTGCGCTGCCTCGACTGCAACGCAAAAACGCAACAAAAATTTGTGAATAATTTGGAATATCTAGAATTATACGCGTAGAATAGCAGCAGCTGGACAGGGACAGGAATGGAAAAGTTTCCGCTTAAGGGCAGCAGAGAGGCTGCGGCGGAGGGCAACAGCTACATAACCGCCTACCAGACGGTGATGAAAAAGGTACGCAGCCCACATACGTGATAAGCCCAGGTGGGCCTTAACCCCATCGCCATCACATTACGCACAAAAACACGTAAATAGGTGGTGTCTTTGGCTTGAATATTTTGTGTTAAAAATAATCATTATGTTATCTATTAAAAAGCCGTTTAAATTAATTATAAAAGAAACCGGAAACTATCTTAGAAATAACAGAATCAGTTCAATTTCTTCTTAAACTCTTTGAGTTTACTTATCACTTGAGAATTCACACGAAATTTACTCACCACAGATTTAGCCCAGCTTACTGCCCAGCGATAGTTTCATTCGCTCGAGTAATCACATTATCCGGATCCAAAAACATCTGACACAAGGGGGCGGAAATGCTAGAAATTATTCAGAATTTCACGCACAGATGTGTGTATTGTATGCCGATCCTAATCTTATCAGTTTCAATGCATAAACAAAGCGCCCATAAATCCCCCTGAGATCCCCCGAAAGCCATATCTGATATCTGATTTGGGTTTCGTTATTTTCTCTCTTCCAGTCGAACGGCCACACGAACGGAGCTACGGGCGACAGTGACGGTAGCTTCCACGACCATCCGCTGGCGCAGCACTCTAAGCTGACCACTTCGCTGACAGCGACGGCGGGCACAGACGAGGAGGATATGATCGACATCACACCGCGTTCTAGTCCGGGCGATGTAATCGGTGGCGGCATCGGTGGAGGAGGCGGAAGCAGTAGCGGCTATCACCGGGAAACGGCCACCGAATCGGATACTGAGCGAGAGTTTGGACACTCAGGTGGCCACAGTCAGCGAACAATGCACCAGCATGTGCCAACTCACAGTGCCTTCGGTGATCCCATGGACGGTGAGTTCAGAAGTGAGAGAGAGGGCGAGAGCGAGAGATCGGGATCCCATTGCGCAAAGCGTCTGCTGTCTGCGGTGTTAATCAAGATCATGATCATATGAGTACGCTCCGCTTTTTCGGTGGCGTGGCACACAGCTGTACTTGCTCCAAGTGGGGAATTCAATTCAATTAATATCCACGATCATTAGCAATCAGACATATGTGCATAATTGCGGCCTCAGGGGAATCAATTCCCTGTTTGGACAAAGAGTAAAGGCACGATAGGTAAACACAGTGCTCCATAGTTTAGTCACGTGATGCTAATTCATGATATTAAGTGACTTAACCAACTGGCAGAGCTGTTTATTTGAATGAAAATTAAATGTATTGTATGAATGTGTTGGGTAAATACACTAATTCACATATATATAAACTCGATAGCAGCCGAATTATGATGTTAGCAAATGGAGCTCAAATCGGGGAATATAACTCTCTGTTTACAGAGTCGTAATTGCCAGGAAGAAGAAATTACCCACAAGAAACAATCAAGTAAATCAAGAATATAATAGTCAAGTATCCCTGTGCCCCCAATGTAAGTGAACCTGAATCTGAACTTTGATCATTGCTAACGAACATGAAGAATCCAAGCTTGTGTTGTCAAAATGGAGATAATTTATGTGCTTATGTTTTTATCTTTAGGAGCACTGTCCTTCTATGGCTCCTCGGATGTGCAGGATGATATTCCGGGGATTGGTCAGTATGAGGATTTCCATACCATCGACTGGCAAAGGGACATTGCTCGAGATCGGATGCGACATCGCTACATTGTGAAGAAGCGGCAGGACTCGCTGTGGGATTTGATCAAGGTAGGAAGCTGCTTTTTTTTTGACCATAACAGAACTTATCTTTATATTGTGCTTCCAGGGCTCCATTGATGCCGGATCTGGGTGGTTGTGCGTTCTACTCGTCGGCATTGCCGCTGGCTGTGTGGCCGGCATGGTGGACATTGGCGCCAGTTGGATGTCCGACCTGAAGCATGGTATTTGTCCACCCGCCTTTTGGTTTAATCGAGAGCAGTGCTGTTACCCGGCCAAGCAATCGGTGTTTGAGGAAGGCAACTGCTCGACGGTGAGTTGTGTGCTGCCTTAATAGTAACGGAATAACTTGATGCGCCGTCTTCTCTTATAACAGTGGAAGACCTGGCCGGAGATATTTGGCCTGGATCGAAATGGCACCGGACCGTATATCGTCGCCTATATTTGGTATGTGCTTTGGGCACTGCTGTTCGCCTCTCTCAGCGCCTCACTGGTGCGGATGTTCGCCCCATACGCCTGCGGATCGGGTATACCGGAGATCAAGACCATCTTGTCGGGCTTCATCATACGCGGCTACTTGGGCAAGTGGACGCTGCTGATCAAATCAGTGGGTCTGATGCTCTCTGTGTCCGCTGGCCTTACGCTGGGCAAAGAGGGACCTATGGTCCATATTGCCAGCTGTATTGGCAACATATTCTCGCACGTTTTCCCCAAATATGGAAGGAACGAGGCCAAGAAGCGTGAGATTCTATCAGCAGCAGCGGCGGCCGGCGTTTCAGTGGCTTTCGGAGCACCAATTGGAGGAGTTTTGTTCTCGCTGGAGGAGGTATCCTATTACTTTCCCCTGAAGACCTTGTGGCGTTCCTTCTTTTGTGCCCTGATCGCCGCTTTCGTGCTGCGATCGCTGACTCCATTTGGCAATGAGCATTCCGTGCTTTTCTTTGTGGAGTATAACAAACCGTGGATTTTCTTTGAGCTCATTCCCTTTGTTTTCCTGGGAATAATGGGGGTAAGGTTCTTTTGTTTACTTACTTTTTGATACATTTTAATAGTTTTTGGTACATTTTCAGGGTGTGATTGGTACGTTTTTCATCAAGGCGAACTTGTGGTGGTGCCGCTATAGGAAATTCAGCAAGCTGGGCCAGTATCCCGTCATGGAGGTGCTCTTTGTGACTCTGGTCACTGGCATCATCTGCTACCCGAACCCCTTTACCCGCATGAACATGAACGAGCTGATCTTCCTGTTGGTCAGCAAGTGCTCGCCCGGCGATGTCACCAATCCCTTGTGGTGGGTTTCAAATATTTTACAATTATTTTGTAAATTATCTCTATTAATTTAAAAAAATTTTTTTCTTTTAGCGAGTACAAACGCATGAACATTACGATGGGCAACAGTATCATTGAGGTCACAGAGCCTGGCCCTGGCGTCTACAGCTCCATTTGGCTGCTGATGCTCACCTTTATACTCAAGCTGGCTCTGACTATCTTCACATTTGGCATGAAGGTGCCGGCGGGTTTGTTTATTCCGTCCCTGCTGCTGGGCGCCATCATGGGCCGCATTGTGGGCATTGGCGTGGAGCAGTTTGCTTACAGCTACCCAAATATCTGGTTCTTTACCGGTGAATGTGCGGACAGCAATCTAATTACGCCCGGACTGTATGCGGTGGTGGGTGCGGCAGCTGTTCTGGGCGGTGTCACACGCATGACGGTCTCCCTGGTGGTGATCATGTTTGAGCTGACGGGCGGAGTGAGATATATTGTGCCACTGATGGCCGCTGCCATGGCCTCCAAGTGGGTGGGCGATGCTTTGGGCAGGCAGGGCATCTACGATGCGCACATTGCGCTGAATGGTTATCCGTTCCTGGACAGCAAGGAGGAGTTTGCGCACACAACTCTGGCAGCGGATGTTATGCAGCCAAAGTGAGTAAATTTAGTAGAACAAAGGAGCTTTATACATTTTATTTACTTTATTTACATTTCAGACGCAATGAAACCCTAAATGTCATCACCCAAGACTCCATGACGGTGGACGATGTGGAGAACCTGCTTAAGGAAACGGAACACAATGGTTATCCGGTGGTGGTGTCCCGCGAAAATCAATACTTGGTGGGCTTTGTGTTGCGCAGGGACCTGAACTTGGCCATAGGTGAGCGTCTCACTCATCCTCAAGCTGGTGTTTCCCTAGTTAACCTGAGTTATCCCTTCCAGGCAATGCCAAGCGTCTTATTGAGGGTATTAGCAGCAGCTCCATAGTATTATTTACCTCTACTCAGCCCACGCAAAACCTGGGACCGCAGCCTCTCAAGTTAAAGAAGATCCTGGACATGGCACCTATCACGGTGACGGATCAAACGCCGATGGAAACGGTGGTGGATATGTTCCGTAAGCTGGGACTGCGCCAGACGCTAGTGACACACAATGGGTGAGTGTGCTCTCCCTGGAAACCAGTAACAAGTAACTACAATTCTCTATCTTTGTTTGCAGTCGCCTGCTCGGCGTGATTACAAAGAAGGATGTGCTGCGGCATGTAAAGCAAATGGATAACGAAGACCCCAATACAGTTCTCTTCAACTGAATTTATCATCAGCCAATCAGCCGCTTCTAGTTATTATTATTATTATCGCGAAACCAACTATATTTGATATGTGCAAAGTGCAGATTGCAATCTAGGCTTAAGTGAAAAGTAGAACAGAGTGTGGAGTGATCGGAATGAACGGACTGAAGCTAGCAGATTGGGCGTGAGAGATTTAGCAAAATTGTGTGTGCAGTTCTATTATATATTTATACATATATCGCGTATATCTCGTTAATGTTAATTGTATAATTTATTTATTACGCTAGGCAAGTGTCTATATAGGCAGGCCATTTTGTAATTACGTCTTTGTAAACACTCGTACGCAACACACATTATTTTTACATGTCCACCATGATACCACAAGCCTGCGGATGAGGAGTAAGTAGAGAATCTTTTATTTTTATCGAGATCCCCAAGAAAAAGAAACTGCTTATTTTAATGCAATATTATCAAGCTTTAAGTTTTCTTCTGCATTTTGTTTTTTTGAAATTATACACAAAGAAAGTCTTGTTTATACAAATGAAATTATATATAGTCTATATCTACATGTGGTATTTGTTAGAGATCTGGAGAAATTTTAAAATAAACTCGTGTAAATAGCAATCCTAAGAGAAGAAGATAGAGCCGTACACATTAACATTAAGCAGTCATTGCAAATATAAGCGATTATTTCAAAAACTGACAACCTGATATTTTCAATATATTCGATATGACTTATTAACGTTCCACGTAAAAGATTTGGAACTCGTCGCCATAGAGACCTGTGATTAGCCAGCAGCTGGAAACGAACTTACTTTAGTTCAATTTTAGTTCCTTTCGACCTACCCTTACCCATTATCGCTGCTTCGGATAATACTGCCTTTGCCGCGCAGTGCTCCCTTGACATGAGCCTGGGCACCATCGCTCACCCTGTAATACTCGAGGGCTCCATCGCTGGCAGGACAGTAGATGATGTTGCCATCCCGGCTGCAGGCGATGACATTCTTAAAGGGTAAAGGTATCTGCACTATCACCTGCGCCATATCCTAGAGAGTAAGGTATTAAGCAGAGTTAATGGTCAACTAAAGGATGTGGCATTACCTCATCTGTGAGTCGCAGATCGTGAAAGAAGGCCTGGCCGCTGAGATCGCAGCTAAGAACAAACGGGTTTCCCTCCATTTCCGTGCGTATAAGAGTAGAGACCATGAACCGATGCTGTCTAAGGGCCAACAGTTGGATTTGGCGCCCTGTGCCCCAACACCTATAAATGCCACCATCGTTGGTGCCCAGCACAAAGTCATCAAGCCCCAAGGCCACCATGGCTGTGGGCTCCGAGGTAACCGAGGCGGGCAGAGAGTACCTAAAGAGATCCATTAATTAGGGTTCCATTTACACAAAAGCACTCACTCCCAGTCCAGAGACATCTGTTTGGTCAAGTCCCAGCGGCGAACACTTCCGTTGGCATAGCACGCCATCAGTAGGTTTTCCCGGGGCCAGTCCAGAGCCACAGCCGCTCCTTGGGCAGAGGACAAACTGTGAAGCTGCCTGATGTCCACGTTGCCATCACCACCAGAGCCTCTAGCCTGCTCATACAGCCAGACGAAGAGCTCTCCGTCCATCGTAGAGCCGGCAAACATGTTCTTGTTGAAGGGATTCGTGCAGAGACTTTGTAGGCAGGACTTCAAGGGTAGGGTCTTGGCTTCTTTAAAGAACACATAGTTTCCATGGGACATCCTTTGGGGAACGAACAGCTTCAACTGTTGGTCTACATGCTCGCACCAGTCGTCGTGGGGAGCCACCGTGGTTGCCACCAGGACTGGAGCATTGTTGGTGTGCACGCTCAGCCAGATGGCCAGGCCCTGTGAGTTTTCCGCTCCGCCCATGGCCAGTTTCTGGTAGGTGAACACTTGCAGTTCCTCCTCCAACCGGCATTGGCTCATCGTTAGATCCTCCATCAGCGGAGTAGGATTCATCAGTTCCCGCTCCACTATGGGGCATATCTGGCGCAACCACTTGGCCAGAGCCCGTTCATCGTACTCTACGTCTTTGCTGCTGATTTTTAATAATTGCTCCGTTTGAGTTGCCATGTCCAGTTTCTCCTGTGTTCCGGTGGCGGTGTCCCGGTTGGGAGGCGGCGGATCAGTGCCTGTGCAGTTGTCGACCAGCGCATATTGCTTCTCCAGCGGCTGGGTAGCCGGAAATTCGACCACCGGCGAGTTGTAATGCGATAGAACGTCCATGTTTCATGTGTTTTCTTCCACTGAAAACCAATGTGTTTGGGCTTTGGGACTTCACTTTAGGTAGCCATGGCAACCGATAGAATCCACTTGTATGCTTGCTTAAGTGGGAACTTCTCTGGAGATCCTTTCCTTTCTCTTAATGCTCTTCCTCTTAAAATGTACTAATTTAGTTTTAATTGTATTCTTATTCTTAGTTTATATGAAATATATTTTCTATATAATTATTAATGTATAAATATTTTCATAAATTTGTTAGCCAATGAGCACAATAAAAAAAGGTAGCGACAACCCACTAAATAAAAAAATACAACCATTAAGTCTCCAATTTAAGCAGGCTTGGCTTTCATCAGTCACTTGAAGGCTGTCATCATTAGCAGGATTAATTTCAGGCGAGACAACTTTTAAGGAGCGAAGAAAATTAAGTGAAAATGTTGGTGACTTGGGGAAGATTGGCCACAGGTAAGCCCAACATGCTGACCATTATCCCTCCTTTATCTAATTGTTAGAGTCCATGTCAGCCTGTGCCAGAATCGGGCTCCAAATTGGCCACCAGAATGGGGGTCACTTCAGAGGCCTGCAGCGCAAACTGGCTCAGGTCCCCCTCCTTGACCATGCTCGCTTCCTTCATGCATCCTTGGTGCGGTGCGACGATAAGGACAACCTGAGTGACGAGTGCAAACCCGAGCCAAAGGATGTCTGTGAGAACGAAGAGGATGTCAAGGAAAAGGATACTGGCGATGATGAAAAGTCCGGCGACGGAGTCAAGAAACTGAAGGGCAAGGGTCGTGAAGGCGTAATTCATGCTGTCATCGGTCCCGTCATCGATGTGTACTTCCCGGACGAAATTCCGGAGAATCTGAATGCTATGGAGGTGGTTGATGCGCCGATCGGACGCCTGGTGGTGGAGGTGTGATATTATTTTCGGTTTCTTTCTAATTTTAATTTATTTCCCATTAATTTCTATAATAGTTTATTAATTTACTATATTTCGTTCGTTTAGGTCTTCCACCACCTAGGTAACAATGTGGTGCGCTGCGTAGCCATGGACTCCACGGAGGGTCTTAAGCGCGGCCAGAAGGTCATCGACTCGGGCTACCCGATCCGTGTCCCGGTGGGCAACGCCGTCCTGGGTCGCATCCTCAACGTGGTGGGCGATCCCATCGACGACCGCGGGGAGATCAAGGCGGATAAATACTCATTCATCCACAACGAGGCTCCCGAACTGGTCGACCTGACCGTCCACCCAGAGATCCTGGTCACTGGCATCAAAGTGATCGACCTGCTGGCCCCCTATGTCAAGGGCGGCAAGATCGGTCTGTTCGGCGGCGCCGGAGTGGGTAAGACCGTGCTCATAATGGAGCTTATTAACAACATGGCCAAGTCCCACGGTGGATACTCGGTTTTCGTGGGTGCCGGAGAGCGCACCCGCGAGGGCAACGATCTCTACCACGAGATGATCGAGTCGAATGTCATTTCCCTGGAAGACGACTCCTCGAAGGTGGTGCTGATATTTGGTCAGATGAACGAGCCGCCCGGCGCCCGATCCCGCGTGGTGCTCACGGGACTGACCATCGCCGAGTACTACCGGGACATTGATGGCCAGGATGTGCTGCTCTTCATCGACAATATCTTCCGCTTTATTCAGGCGGGCTCAGAGGTGTCTGCCCTGCTCGGCCGCATACCCTCGGCGGTGGGTTATCAGCCCACTCTTGGCACCGACATGGGTTGCATGCAGGAGCGCATCACCAGCACCCGCAACGGCTCCATCACCTCCGTCCAGGCTGTCTATGTGCCCGCCGATGATCTCAGCGACCCGGCGCCAACCGCCACATTCGCTCACTTGGATGCCACCACCGTGCTGTCGCGTCCCATCGCCGAGTTGGGCATTTACCCGGCTGTGGATCCCCTGGACTCCTCCTCGCGCATCCTCGATCCCGACATTGTAGGCGAGGAGCACTACAACGTGGCCAGAGCGGTGCAAAAGACACTGCAGGCCTACAAGTCGCTGCAGGACATCATCGCCATCCTGGGCATGGACGAGTTGTCTGAGGAAGATAAGCTGACGGTGGCCAGGGCCCGGAAGATGCAGCGCTTCCTCTCGCAGCCGTTCCAAGTGGCCGAGGTCTTCACCGGGCATCCCGGTAAGTTGGTGCCTGTAGAGAAGACAGTCGAAGGCTTCAAGCGGCTCCTGAACGGGGAGTACGACGATATCCCAGAGATCGCCTTCTACATGGTGGGCGACGCTGAGGAAGTGCTGGCCAAGGCCACTCAACTGGCCTCCTCCATGCAGCCGGATGCAGCTTCTAAGGCGCCGAAAGGAAAGGAGGGAGAGGCCAAGAAGGATGATAAAAAGAAGGAAGGGAAGGAGGAGGAGCAACCGAAAGGAGATGCTAAAATAGAGGAGAAAGGAGAAGCCAAGGAAGAAGACAAAAAGGATGACAAAGACAAGCCCAAAGAGGACTAGTGATTCAATGGATAACAGCATCGAACACTGGAAAATGGGACATTTTCTGTTACTATTGCCTTTTCTCACTAGTAATTATTAACATTAATTATAATTTATAAATAATACAAATATTTTAATATTAAAAATAAATTCAAGACAACGAACAGAAGGATTGGAAACAAATGCCAGTGCAATTGGTTGGCCATTTCGAGTACCTGGCGGAAGGGGGTAAAGGTTAGGGTAATATCAGCCGTTTTGTTAGCTAGGAAGGAATGCAGTTTTCTTACTCAGAAAAAGCAGATCGCAGGATGGCATAGAAAATTTGTTGATACATGATTGGGATCAAATCCTAGCGTAAATTGTTCGCCATTCCCATTTCGAGTACCATGATAACATAAAGCTGTCGGCCAACGGTGCTGACGTCATTGGTGGATTGTGGGAGAGACCTTGGTGAATGTCATTATATATTTTATTTGTTATTTTAAAATATTTGTCTTTTATAATAACTATATTACAAATTAGTAGTAAGAAAAGCTAGTAGCTAATTTATTTTCCCATTTTCCAGTGTTCGATGTTTGAATCACTAGTCCTCTTTGGGCTTGTCTTTGTCATCTTTCTTGTCCTCTTCCTTGGCTTCTCCTTTCTCCTCTATTTTGTTGTCTCTTTTGGCCTCTCCTATCGGTGGCTCCTCCTTCCCTTCCTTCTTTTTATCATCCTTCTTGGCCTCTCCCTCCTTTCCTTTCGGCGCCTTAGAAGCTGCATCCGGCTGCATGGAGGAGGCCAGTTGAGTGGCCTTGGCCAGCACTTCCTCAGCGTCGCCCACCATGTAGAAGGCGATCTCTGGGATATCGTCGTACTCCCCGTTCAGGAGCCGCTTGAAGCCTTCGACTGTCTTCTCTACAGGCACCAACTTACCGGGATGCCCGGTGAAGACCTCGGCCACTTGGAACGGCTGCGAGAGGAAGCGCTGCATCTTCCGGGCCCTGGCCACCGTCAGCTTATCTTCCTCAGACAACTCGTCCATGCCCAGGATGGCGATGATGTCCTGCAGCGACTTGTAGGCCTGCAGTGTCTTTTGCACCGCTCTGGCCACGTTGTAGTGCTCCTCGCCTACAATGTCGGGATCGAGGATGCGCGAGGAGGAGTCCAGGGGATCCACAGCCGGGTAAATGCCCAACTCGGCGATGGGACGCGACAGCACGGTGGTGGCATCCAAGTGAGCGAATGTGGCGGTTGGCGCCGGGTCGCTGAGATCATCGGCGGGCACATAGACAGCCTGGACGGAGGTGATGGAGCCGTTGCGGGTGCTGGTGATGCGCTCCTGCATGCAACCCATGTCGGTGCCAAGAGTGGGCTGATAACCCACCGCCGAGGGTATGCGGCCGAGCAGGGCAGACACCTCTGAGCCCGCCTGAATAAAGCGGAAGATATTGTCGATGAAGAGCAGCACATCCTGGCCATCAATGTCCCGGTAGTACTCGGCGATGGTCAGTCCCGTGAGCACCACGCGGGATCGGGCGCCGGGCGGCTCGTTCATCTGACCAAATATCAGCACCACCTTCGAGGAGTCGTCTTCCAGGGAAATGACATTCGACTCGATCATCTCGTGGTAGAGATCGTTGCCCTCGCGGGTGCGCTCTCCGGCACCCACGAAAACCGAGTATCCACCGTGGGACTTGGCCATGTTGTTAATAAGCTCCATTATGAGCACGGTCTTACCCACTCCGGCGCCGCCGAACAGACCGATCTTGCCGCCCTTGACATAGGGGGCCAGCAGGTCGATCACTTTGATGCCAGTGACCAGGATCTCTGGGTGGACGGTCAGGTCGACCAGTTCGGGAGCCTCGTTGTGGATGAATGAGTATTTATCCGCCTTGATCTCCCCGCGGTCGTCGATGGGATCGCCCACCACGTTGAGGATGCGACCCAGGACGGCGTTGCCCACCGGGACACGGATCGGGTAGCCCGAGTCGATGACCTTCTGGCCGCGCTTAAGACCCTCCGTGGAGTCCATGGCCACGCAGCGCACCACATTGTTACCTAGGTGGTGGAAGACCTAAACGAACGACAATATAGTAAATTAATAAACAATTAAAGAAATTAATGGGAAATAAATTAAAATTAGAAAGAAACCGAAAATAAAATCGCACCTCCACCACCAGGCGTCCGATCGGCGCATCAACCACCTCCATGGCATTCAGATTCTCCGGAATTTCGTCCGGGAAGTACACATCGATGACGGGACCGATGACAGCATGAATTACGCCTTCACGACCCTTGCCCTTCAGTTTCTTGACTCCATCGCCGGACTTTTCATCATCGCCAGTATCCTTTTCCTTGACATCCTCTTCGTTCTCACAGACATCCTTTGGCTCGGGCTTGCACTCGTCACTCAGGTTGTCCTTATCGTCGCACCGCACCAAGGATGTATGAAGGAAGCGAGCATGGTCATGGACGGGGACCTGAGCCAGTCTGCGCTGCAGGCCTCTGAAGTGACCCCCATTCGGGTGGCCAATTTGGAGCCCGATTCTGGCACAGGCTGACATGGACTCCACCAATTAGATAAAAGAGGTATAATGGTAAGCATGATGGGCTTACCTGTGGCCAATCTTCCCCAAGTCACCAACATTTTCACTTAATTTTCTTCGCTCCTTCAAAGTTGTTTCGAAATTAATCCTGCTAATGATGACAGCTTCAAGAGACTGATGACAGCCCAGCCTGCTTAAATTGGAAATGTATGGGTTGTCACATTTATGGTGTTAACAATACTTTCTATTTAACCTTTTCATGAATAGAATATTAGAATATTTTGAATAAAAGGGAATATAGTCCAGCATTAAAAACGGTATATTGAAGATCATAGAGCAAAATTTATTTAAAATAACATGTTAACTTAATAATTACATTTTTAATTATTTTTTTATTCTGGCAGGATTTAAGCGTATAATAAAATTGTGTCGAATATTAATTTAAGTTTAGACGGTTTATGTCTAGTAAATGTTAATAAATGCTTTCGTTGAAAGATGAAATGATGTATAAAATAAAAACCTATAGTACTCCAAATTATGTAAAAACAAAAACTTAAAATTAAAATATAAGAAATATTTTTTTTACAACATTTTTTATAAAATAAAAACTAATAATATTTTATGGAGGATGAAATTATTTATAAAATAAAAACTAAAATTTATCTGAAAATAAGAAACTTAAAACCAAAAATATATAAAATAACTATAAGAATTGTACAATTGTAGAAATTTGTTTATAGTAAAAATGTAAAAGTAAAATATCAATAAAATAATTTCTTTTATGTTTACGTAAATTCGTACTTACGATCCACACCCGCATACACAGTGTAAACGGCACTTACGTTCCACACACACTGTGCCGGCGCTGTTACGTTTGCTCTCTTCCTCTTCTTCGGCTGCAAAATGCTTCGTGTTTTCAATTTTCGCATTGGAAATCGCTTATATTGTGTGAATGCGGCTAGGAAAGATGCAAAAAAGTACACAGACACCATTAACCTGCCGAGGACGAAGTTTCCCAACCGTCTGACAGCAGCCAAACGGGCGGAACAGGAGCGTCTGGTCTTGGAGGTAGGTTTCTGGTGACCCTCAGCTGAGAAATATTCAATTTAGACGTGGTGTTTTTCTTGTAGGGGAAGATTGCAGTGTCCTATGAATACCAAGAGCAGCAGCAGGAACTGGAAAAAAGGCTACCCACCTTTGTGCTGCACGACGGGCCACCCTACGCCAATGGCCAACTGCACATGGGCCATGCCGTCAACAAGATCCTGAAGGATGTGACGCTGCGACAGCGAGTGGCCCATGGCCAGCAAGTCAACTACATTCCCGGCTGGGACTGTCACGGCCTGCCCATCGAGCTGAAGGCCACGAGTGCTGCTCCGGGGCAAAATGCCCTGGAAATCCGGCAAAAGTGTAAGTGATTCCTTGACTTGCAGCACTTGAAATCATTTAAAAATGCTTCTTGCAGCCCGCGCCTTTGCCTTGGAGGCCATACAGTCGCAGAAGGAGGAGTTCAGCAGCTGGGGTATACTGGCCAACTGGCGCAAGAACGATATATACATGACCTTCCAGCCAGAATTTGTAGTCAATCAACTGCAGATGTTCTGCGATCTCTATGACAGGGGTTTGGTCTATCGGGACTTGAAGCCAGTCTACTGGTCACCATCGTCCAGGTAACATGTGTAACACCTTGGAGAGTTAAAGATGTACCTATCGGTCTTCCATTAGAACAGCACTGGCGGAGGCGGAACTGGAATATGACCCCAGCCACACAAGTCCCTCGGTCTATGTCAGATTTGCCCTCAACCCAGACGGACTTGAAGTAGACGCCAAGCAGATTTATGCACTCGTATGGACCACAACTCCCTGGACACTGCCGAGCAATCAAGCCATCTGCTACAACGAGTCTCTGGAGTACGTGTTGGTGAGGCTCCAAGGCCACAGCCCAGACGACCTATATCTCATGGCCTCGGCTCTAATGGCAGACTTCGAGGCCAACACGCAGCTCAAATGCGAGGTGATCCACACCCTGAATAGCAGCTCCTTAAGCAAGCTTACCTACAAGCATCCCATAGACCAGGAACAGTCAGACTTGCCCTTCTTCGAAGCCAGCCATGTGCAGGATAGCAAGGGCACGGGTTTGGTTCACACAGCACCTGCCCACGGGCCGGAGGACTTCCTGGTCAGTTTGGCCAGAAAAATACCCGTCAAGTGCTTGGTGAACGAGGAGGGTGTTTACACCAAGGAGGCTCCCAGCTTTCTAAGCGGACAATCAGTACTGGATCAAGGAAATCCTTTAGTCCTACAGCACATAGCCAGGGATGTGGTACATTCCGCCAAGCTGGAGCATTCGTATCCCATAGATTGGCGCACCAAGCAGCCGGTGATCATTCGGGCCAGCGAGCAATGGTTCATCAACACGGAGAAACTAAAGACCCCGGCTGCCGAGGCACTGGAGCGAGTTGAGATCTATCCCCGAACAAATGCCGAGGCCAGCAAAAAGGCATTGCTCACGCAGCTGCAAAAGCGTCCCTACTGGTGCGTTTCCCGGCAGCGGGCGTGGGGCGTTCCCATACCCGTTTTTTACAGCAGGGAAAGTGGCAAAGTGGTTATAAGTTCTGCTTTAATAGAACACCTCTGTCAGTTGTTGCGTCAAGAGGGTTCCATGGACTTTTGGTGGTCTAGGAAGATAGAGGAACTTGTACCGGCTGATATTGCCCAAGAACTAGGCTATGACATCAAAGATCTGATCAAGGGAAGTGATATTCTGGACATTTGGTTTGACTCTGGCAGCACTTGGTCGGCAGTGCTAAAGAAGGATAAAGTGGCTGATCTTTATCTGGAGGGATATGACCAATTCACAGGCTGGTTTCAGTCCTCACTGCTCATGAGCATAGCTGCTCGAGGATGTGCTCCCTACAAGTAAGTTTAAAGATTTGTATTATAAATAATACACTAATTAATTCAATTCTATTGAAAGGGCGCTCTTTGTTCATGGCTTTACAGTGGACGAGAAGGGCCACAAGATGTCCAAATCTCTGGGCAATGTTATCTCACCGAAGCAGATTACCAAGAAGTACGGCACGGATGCTCTGCGTTGGTGGGTGGCCTCCCATGGCACCCAGCACATGTCCATTACGGTGAGCGATAAGCTACTGCAGCAGGCAGCCGAGAATCTGAGCAAGGTGCGCGGCACCCTGCGCTACCTGAAGGGTGTGATTGGAGAGCAAGAAGCCAGCCAGGAGCGGGAACTTCTCCGCGATAGAAGCTATCTAAATAGATATTTGCTGAGCCAGTTGGTGGAGTTTGAATTGGAGGTTAGTGGGGTGTACAATACATTACATTTTCTTCTTATTCAAGTTGATTTTCAGGTGGCAAAGCTATACAACGCCTACGAGTACAATCGCGTGGTGGCCTGCATCCAAAACTTCATCGCCAATCAGGTATCTGCCGTCTATGTTCATCTCATAAAGGATCGTTTGTACTGTGGCGATGATCAAGAGCTACTTGCCATTCGCCAGACACTCACCCAGTGCTACCGACAGCTGTGCAAAAGCCTGTGGCCCATTGTGCCTTTTCTGGTAGAAGAAAGCTGGAGCTATTACGATATATCTGGCGGGGCTTTTCATGAGCAGAGGGTCCAAGCGAAACCCGAATGGGAGGACCGAAAGGCCACGGAGGTTGTGCAGGCAGCGCTGGATGTTAAAAGACTCATCAACCAGCAAGCTGGAGAGGTCAATACCTGGCATTTGGCTGTGACCATCAAAGGAAGCCAGCTGAAATTGCTAAAGGAACTGCATCCGGCTCTGGACGAGCCCCTCAATAATTCCGAGCTGTGCGAGCTGCTCCAAGTGGGAGCTGTACGTCTCGTAGAGTCAGATAATAGCGACGTTAGCTTGACAATTACTAATTTACAGACCTCGTTGTGTCCTCGTTGTCGTCGCTTTAGTCTAAATCCAGATCAAGAGACCTGCCAGCGTTGCTCTGCGGTAATGGACTCCAAGAACTAAGCCTTAAGTCACGTTGTTTTCTAGGTCTAAGGAATATATATTTATGTTTTTAAAAACTCTGTAAGCATTTCATGATCGTGTCCCGTAGTTTAAGGCGCGTTGTGGGCTTGCCGCCGCAGATAATGTGCGTCTCGTTGTCCTCGAACTTGATCACAGTATCCTCGGCCACCAGATTGAGTGTGATAACGCCGCCAGTGCGGTCCAACTTGATGTTGGAGAAGCCATCCTGCGCCAGCCGTTTCATTACAGCTTCCACATCAATGCTGCCGTACTCGTACTTGACGTTCTTCAAGACATCCTCCTTGGTGGGCGCACTGCCATTCGAGCTGGAATTGTCCTGAGTGCCACTGTCTGCACATGGCTGGATGCAGTGCACCTTGTCTTTCACCTGCAGCACCCCCGTTAGCGTGGAGAAAGTCACGCCAGCGGCCACCTCGCGTGGCGATATCTTCTGGGCCAGCTCCGAGGTCAAGTAAATGCGATCCAGCTTTCGCTTCAGCGGCAACCGTATAATTTCGCCACATTTGAACGTAATTATCTTCTTGTCCGGCTGCTCAATGAACAGATTCGGCGCCGAGGGATGCGGCTTTGTGTAGGCCTCGGGTATAACCAGGACATTCGGCTTGAGCTCCTTGATTAGCTTGTTGGCTTGCTGGTAATTCAGCGAGGTGTCGATGGGACAGTAGAAGGCCTTCATGGCCAGCGGCTGGAACGGGGCCAATACCTGTAGATAAGGAAAATCCGGCTCCGTGAAGATGATGGAATTGTTGGGATTGTTTCCCCACATTTCTATGAAGTGAACGGCGTCGCCGAAGCGCAGGCTCGGGTGGCCGCAGAAGACGACGCAGGGCTGTAGAAAAAATGGTATTAATAACTAGACTGGATCATCTGCTTATATCTGCCACCCTACCTGCCGAAAGTCCTTGCTAAATCCCTCCGAGAAGACATGGTTATAATGCTTCAGCTTGTTGTTTCGCAGGTAAAAGGCGTGCGGGAAAGGATCGTCCGGTAGATACACCTTGTTCTGCTTGGCCGAACTGAGCCACTCGGCCAGGATGTTTGAATAGGCCAAGGAGCTGTCTGCCACCGGGGATATGAAGAACATGGGCACATTGTTGAGGCCGGCGTTTTCAAGATTCTGGGTTAGGCACTCAAACAGATCGTAGACCACACCCGAGGGATAGCAGGGAATCAGAGCGGAACCGTTGTTCCTGATCGTCAGCGCCACATTCATGCAGAGCTCGCCCAGCTTGGTGTCCGGATTTACAGTGGGCGCCTGCGTCAGTCCGGTCATGATGAGGACATCGGCATGCTTCAGCGCCGACTGATTGATGGGCCGCGGATGTGTGGTCAGCGTGGATGAGCCGCTTACATAGCATATCTTCTCGTGGGCGGTGCTCAGCACCCAGTTGCTGGAACCCAGGCAGTAGCCAGAGCTCACGGGAGTGGCGATAAACGCTCCCAGAATGTCCAGCTTCTCGTCGTAGCCCATAATAGTCACCTTCGAAAGGCTGCCCTGGACATCCTTAAGGCTGAAAATGGTGCGCCATTTCTTGGCGCGGAACGCCTCGCTCAGCGGGCTGGGCAGCAGATGGAGCTTCTCCTTCCACAGACGCGCCGTGCAGGCCTTGGGCGACACCTCGATGTAGTCGACCAGTTCCTCGAGAAAGAACCGGCCAATCTGCAGCGTTGGCTCCGTGGCATAGACCTTGCCCTTGAACCCCGTGTTCTCCGTGATGTACGGCAGGGCCAGCATATTGAGATAGTTCGAGATAAGTATCACTTCCACCTCGCTGAAGTCGAGCATCTTGTCCATCGGCAGATTGAACTCCGGTGTCGAGTCCACGAACACCCGGCCACAGCACTCCTTCAGCTCACCGTCCATCTGGGGATCGTGGTCCCGACTGGGTATGAAGTTGGGCAGATTGGACCATTTCAGGGACTGGACGAAGGGCAGCGGCAGGAAGTTCAGCACCGTCTGCTCCGTCAGCCCGCAGTCCAGCATTATCCTCAGGCCCTTGAAGGTAATGATGTAACATGGCTTGGCCAAGTCCCCGCTGAGACAATACTGCAAGAGAGTCAAGTCACTTCCGCTGATAAAGGTGCTTTATGAACCTGGACCGGGATGACTTACCAAACGCATATTTAGAAAGCGGCAATCGCAATGACAGCGTTCCACCGGTCAAGTTTGTTTATATTTTGCACCAGGGATGGCCATGCATGTGGAACTGCAGACTGGTTCACCGGGCCAGTTCTTGGCCGGAACTAGTGGTTCTCAAAAGCTTATTAATTTAAAATTTAAATTCATTTTAAAGATTAGAACTCATTTAGAATTTATTATTTTAATAATTTTTTTAATTTAGAATTTTTTAAATAATTTTATGTGATAATAATATTTATTTTAATTTATATTATAAGTATTTGATCTACATTTTAAGTACCTTTAAACCAAGTTCTGTGGTATATTTACCTGAGTGCGTTATGGTCTCTCTAATACATATCTGAGGTTTTTCCTGCCTAATTTAAAAATGTCTCAGCAAATTCGCGTTTTACAATGCATTCAATGCAAAATGTACCAGGTTCTTGTTGGAATGCACAAATTCAATCGAGGCTCTGCCATAATTTTATTCTTTTTTAAGGTTGACCTGGTAAAGAAGGCCAACAAATGGGAGTGCAAAATATGCCGCCATAAGCAGGATTTGCTTAAAGAGTTCTTTCGAGGATCGGGACCAGAGTGCCGGGCCAAGGTGCAACAAATGAACCTGGAGCGTGGACAACAAGAGGAACTTCTAGAGGAAAATCTGCTCTTACATCAGGAGCCGAATCAGGAGGATTGCTCAATTGAAAGCCAGGAAACCAATCCTCCAAAGAAAACCAAGAACAAGTGGACAAATTATGTGGATGAAAACATTGAGGTTCCCCAAAAGTCTGCAATACGCCCAGCGAAAGTAGCAGTTGTTAAGGAGGATCAAAGTGATGGCTTTTGTATGAACTTTGACAAATCCAAGGATCGCGTCTCGAAGGCCACAAAGCGTCCTGGACCAAATGTAGTAACCTCTCTTGGTAACAAAAGTTCTAAATGGAGCAATTATTTATAAATTATAATATAAGTCTTTTCTTGAGTAAATATAGTTCTTGATCATTTAAAATAATCACCAATAAATCAATATCTATGGTTTATTACGTTTTATTAAAATCTGTTTCGTTCTTTTACATTTTTATATTTGTGTGTGAAACGCGTAAGGACCAATGTGTGTTCACATCTAAATTGGAATACATTGCCTTCTGTTTTTGCACTAATGCTAAAAAAATACAAGTAATGATCGATCCGTTAAATATTGTGTAAGTTAAAGAGTTTATAGGTTTATAGGGGCTTCTTCCAAGTGCCACATGTTGGACATGCTTAGCTCCCTGCCCACGCAATCGATGAGCCACAATGGGAACTGAATACTCTCGCTTGGAGATATACGAGTTAGTTATTGTTAATCGTGAGAGAAATTGTAATATTAGTATAGCCAACTACGTGTAAATATATAATCTATTGCCTTCGGCGGGCGGGCTCTAGGCGCTAGCGGCACTTCCCCCGGCAGCGTCCTTCTTGGCCACCTTCTCGTCGGAACCGGTGGTGTCGTCCATGTCGTTGCCCTCGGCCTCGCCGCCGGGTGCGCCACCAGCCTTGCCGGATGACCTACGCCGTTTGCGATTAATGCGCCACGGACGCATGGGATACTTCATGGCCGGCAGCTGCTCCATGCCGAGCACCTTGTAAATCTGACGGAAGGCAATGTAACGCAGGAACAGCTGTGCCGAAACAGTAAGATCCTCGCGTTCCTGTTTGGTCAGCTCCAGCAGAGCATCGGTCGGGTCCTTCTCACAAGGGTCTAAAAGTCCCGGGCCATTGATCAGAAAGCCGGAGGACAAGGCCTCCATAATGCGACGCATGCAGTCGCCGGGAGAGATGGGAAAGCCAGCCGAGGAGATTACCTTCTCCACCAGCAGTTCCAGCGACCACTGGGGCAGCGCCTGCCAGGAGGCAACGCGCTGGCACAGATCCCTGAGGATGCGAATAACCATCACACACGATTGCAGGCCGGTGGCCCGGGCCTGGAACCATTTGGCGTGACGCAAGTCGGCTAAAGCCTGCAAGGAATAACATTTTTGGTATCCAAGTGGGTGGTTCCAAGAGAATGACTACTTACACGCAAGCAGGGCTCACGAGGCAAGGTCTCTACATCACCCTCGCCATCGTCATTGGCCGAAGCCTCGGCGGGACTGGTGTCGCGCAGCAGGGGCGATGTAAGGGTTATCTTCACAGAAACGGACTCGTCCAGGACAATTACCGCGGCATCGTCGGCGTTGACCTCCACGCGATAGTTGACCTGAATGTCACCTGTAAACGAGAGAGCAAAGAAAAGGAGGAAAATGTTAGCGGCCCTTAGCAAACATCGAAAGACTCTTAGATTCAATTAAACTTGGATAAAGAGCAGGGACCGTAATCATTATAGGTGAAAAAATAAAAATCAATGTTTAATGATTTTGGATTGATTTTAATCAATTTAGCTTACTATTATATTTGATATTTATTTAATCGCTCAAAAAAACTATTATAATTTATTTGAATGATTTTTTCGTTCATCTGTTTTCGCTTTATAGAATCATGCAAAAAGATTTCCGAAGAAACTTTTTAGAAAGAAATATTGAGCGAAAAAGATTGCATTATTTTTGTAGTATTATTTTCCAGATTTAAGCAATCATTGCTTTGAAATAATTCGCTTTTTTATCCTTTTTTGTTTAAAGAAAACATTGATAATCATTATTTACGGTCCCTTGTAAAGAGACAAACATTGTGAGTGAAGCAAAAATTCCAGTGTGGGCCCGAAAAGTACATATAGTGATTGGCAAACATTCGGTTCAAATGGACTTGATTGATGCACGTATGGATTGGCACGACTAATGTTTGTTTCTTCCCACGATCCAGGTATCCGCTCCTCGGTTCCCAGCAAACAGGAGACGAGGCTTATGATTCGTTTGACTTGCGTGCTGGGATCGGGATGATTTCGGTCGGTTGGTTGGGTCTCGGTAAACGGAATTGCAAGCTCGACGAGAGACTCGTTGCAATTCCATTTAGAGCGCGCTTGACCCCTGCCCGAACCGAGTTTACTGAATTTGGATTACTTTTGATAAATTATTATTTTGAGATTCTTGATTATATATTTTCTATTTTGTGGTTGATTGTTAGTTTTAAATTGCTTAAAAAACATTGAGCGAAATTTATGGGTTGCTTGCGGGAGACGTTGGCCATTGCCTTGCCTTGTCGTTAGCTTTTGCTCAAATTTCGATCGCAATTTTTTTCATGATTTTATTTGGATTTTTTCGATTGACAATCAAGCTTGATACACACAACTCGGCCGCTTGGACACACATATATATGTATACGACATTACAGAGTATAGATATACATAGTATTTTTGCTTGGGTTTCGAGTAAGAGATGAGGCGGCGCAGATCGGCGCTGCAATTTTGGCTCAAGCAATTTGCATTGTTTTTATTTTTTTTCCCAAAAGTCTGTGTGTGGATCAATCGCATTGCTTCTTGGCGTGTGGTTGTGTTTTGTTCAACTTCTTGGCCATATGTCAAAGGACTTTATTTACACAAAGTTTGATCAGGACGAGAAAAGGGTGCAAGAACCGAAGAACGGCGAGCGAGTGAAACGAGCGCTAAACTTTGTATAAATATATTCCTTTGCTTCGAGAGAATTGCAGTTGGTTAAGTTTGGGGCCACGAGAGACCACACCACTCTCTAGACTGAAGACTGGACGACTGTGGCATCGCATCCGTGTCCGAGTCCGAGTCAGTCCGCCCGCTTGTTACCGTGACGATATCCGTTTCTGGTGGTGGTTGTGCTTGTGGAGTGGAGCAGAAGAGCGGAGCAGCAGCAGCCGAGCGGGAGGGAGCAACCTTGGGAGGGCTGAGGGCTGAGCTACAGCTAGCTACAGACGGCTATAACGACACTGAACGACACACTCTAGACTCTAGGACTCTCGCGAGCTTCTAGGCTAAGGCTCGAGGCTCGAAACTTATCCTGCAGAGAGAGAAGCTGAAAACGGCAAATACGTTACGTTTTTATTCGCTATTAGTTGGCTATGTTGGCTGGGGGCGTTGGGCGCGGTTTGGCGGGCGTGGCAATCTCAAAAGGTCCACCGCAACAACAGGGCTCAACAGTTGTAGTTGTCCTAAGTACTTTTTACTTTTTTTTTTTTAAACTTAATTTACTTTTTCCACACAAATTGCCCGTCGAACGTGATCGAGTAATGAATTGCGAATTGCGAACGGATCCATTGCTGGCATCTTAGCACTCCAAAGTGTTTTCGTTATACATATTTAACTAGTTCAAGCCGCTCTTCCAGTTGGCCAAATTCACCAGCGTGAAATTGGCCAAACCAAGTACGTATTTGTATTTATATATATAGATCTTAATTCAGTTTTTTGGCTTTTTGCCGCATTTGTCACTCAAGCCATTTCTCTGGAAAAAGTTTTGTTTTGTTTTCTGTTCCTCTTAAATAGGACAACCGAAATGTTGTTCAACAATATTGCTGAGCAGGGACTAGACTTACCTGCCACTTCCTTCAGTTTGTCGGGTAGCACATTGGCCACACGCTGCAAAAGACCAGCTGTTGGCTTCTCCGCACAGAGCACAACCAGCTCGACGGCATTGTCACCGTGTAGAAGCAGGCCCTTGGCCAGGTAGCCCACACGCATCACTCCCTTGAGAATGCGCAATACATTGCCGCCGTTATCGGCATCCTTGTGGAACGAGAAGATCTGGTTATCACGTCCGTCCTTCTCCGACGGTTTGTCGGTCTTATCCTTCTTGGCAGCCGCACCCGCTTCGTTTGGCTGCTCGGCCAGGGCGTCCGAGACCAGTTTCAGAGCACGCTCAGTGTGCGAGACGATGCGCTGGATGGTCTGCAGCTCCTCTTCCTTGGGATAGATCTCGGCGTGACGCGCAATGGCGTGGCGATCATCGGTGCTTTCGGGGCGGCGAACATTGCCGCCGGGCATCATGCCAAAGTGCGGTGGCGGTCCATTACCCATGCGTCCAAAGCGCTGGGCGCCTGCAAAGAAATTAATATGAAATGCATATTAAAATACATATCGGCCATGATCTGAATTAGAGATTAATATTTCAAAAGTATATTCTGGTTCTTGGTTCTTAATAATTTGACTACGTATTAAATACGTAAATATAACAAACAGAAGTGGATTTAGAGGTGTATTTTGAATCAATATTTATCACAAACCTTATCTAGTGTACACTCACCTCCAAAGCTGCGCGACATCCAGTTGTTGTAGTCATACTCCTCGTTGTACTGACGATTGCGCTGCTCGTCCCAGTAGCTGCCGCCATCATGGTCCTCGCCACCGCGATGGCCGGACATCATTGCCCGCTGAGCCCGAGCCTCGGCCAGGCGACGCTGGCGAGGTGTTGGCTTGAAATCAACCACCAGATCGGGTTGCACCTTGCGTTTGTACTGCAAGCGGTGACGACGCCCCTTCATGTGCATCTCTTTGGCATTGGGGTCGTTGAACTTGCAGTCGCAGAGCTTGCAGTTGAAGCTCAGAATCTTACCCTCCTCGTCCTTGACCTCTTCGATATACTCTCCGCCCACTGGCTTGATGTTGTCCGTGTTCTCACCCAGCGAATCATCTAGATTGTCATCCAGATCATCTCCTGGTGAATTACCCTCGTTGGCACCGCCCTCAGTCTTGATGGCAGCAGCTCCTGTGGCACCTGTGCCGGCTGCCCCAGCAGCGGCTGGCACAAAGTTAATCTTGCCCATTTTCTTTGGCTCCTCCGAGGGAATGGGTTTGCCCAGCTTCTGGTGCAGCTTCACCACCTTCTGATGCTTGGCGCCGCGAACGTGGGCCGCGTACGCATCGGTGCCTGTGCAGGTGACGTCGCACAGCTCGCAGTGGTAGTTGTTTCCCCTGTTCTGGGTGGTGCTGGTGGCACTGGCCGACATCTTGAGCGAGGCCTCACGCTTCTTGTGCTTTTGGCCCTCCAGATGTTCGCGGTAGGTCTGTGGACCGGCGCACGAGATCTTGCACACCTCGCAGTAGTGCAGCTGCTGAGGGCGTGGCGGGGCCTTGGGCCGCATGCCGCGCAGAGCGGGCGCACCCGGAATGGTGGGCCCCATCTTGCGCTGATACCAGCTATTAGCCCCGCCGTTCGGCTTCTGCGGTCCGCCTTGGTGCTGCTGGGCCACGTACATACTGGCGGCGTTATACAGGGCGGTGTCGTAGCCGTAGTTGTTGCCACCCGAGGGAGCCGAGTTTTGAGGTTTCGGCCCGCCGTTGGACTTGTCCATCTTGCCCTTAACCGGGTTCTTGACGGGAGGAGCCGAGTAGTGGGTCTTGCTGACTGCGGCTGCCGAGCCCGGCGCGTTGTAGCTGGCCGGCGACTGCTGGTAGAATGTCTTGGTGGCATCGTACGACTGAATGGCGTTGCGGTAGTCACCGCCGCCGCCGTAGCCACCGTAACCGCCCGCCCCCGGTCCGGAGGAGGCGCCAGCGCCACCGCCAGGACCCCCGGCCGCTGCATAACCACCCTGGCCGGCAGCCACAGCAGCGTTTTGGTAGGCCGCCGCGTTCGCGTAGGTGGCGTTGGTTACCGCCGGGTACGAGACCTGTCCCGTGTTGTACTGGGTGCCGCCGTAGTTAAACCCGGCGTAGTTGTTGTTCGCCATTCTTGTATCTGTAATTACGGAAATCGAATTTGTTGCCAATCTGTTTGTGGTGATGAACCCCTTCCCGCCTCCCTTCCCCATCCCCACCACCAAATACAAGCTACTCCAATGTGATGTGTGCTACTTACATTCACTATCCGGCTGTCAATATTTATGCGGATTTATTCAGGAATTTATATGTGCTTTCCGGGTAATAGCCTGTTTATAGCTGTAATGGCAAAGTGGACTTAGTCACGTCATGTCACAGAAGAGGAGTCGCCGCCGACCGCAGCCCAAGGAAATCAAAGGCAAGGAGACGGAGCGCCCCCTCCATTTTTTCATTCGTTTTCTGCTTACGGCTATTGATTTTTTCCGGGCAACTTCAGACGCACTTTTCGCGTGTGTGGCGGACATGCAAGCGCGCGCCGTCGAGGAACCCTTTCGGAGCGGCACTTTTTCCACGGGCAGCACACTGTTTGAGCACGTTATTCTAATTTTAATTACCTGATTTTGCTTGGCTTGCTGAAAAAATCTTCGATAGCTCTAGCCGGCGAGCTACAAAAACATCGTTATTGCAATCGATGTTTTCACCACACCCTCGAGGAAGCTGGTCTCACTTAAATCGATTACAAAACGATTATTAATTGCTTTCTTTAAATCGATATTTTTATGACAACTTTTATATTTTTACATATTTTTAAAAAAGACAGCCAAATGAAAAAACATTAATTTAATTTCGGGAAGCTTTTCTGTGATAATTTTTTAAATTGATTAAACATTATTTTATTTTAACAAAAACAAAAATTACTTAATAATTCTGGTATATTTTTAAAATAAAATGGTATACTTGTTGGATTATTTGGTATAAAATGGAGTATTTTTTGCTGATGGCCGTACGGCTAACTTTGTGAATAATCTTGCGGTCTCACTAATCACTCGTCCGACCTCGGCGGTCCGTAAACATTATTTACTCGGTTTTCGGCTAAATCGCCAGCAAAACGCAACGGAAAATCGTTTAAAATGCGCTCCAGTGCACCGAGTTCGAACGCAAAATGAATTGAAGTGAGTGCATTGGCCGCACGGCCGCAAAACTGCCACCGACTGTTGCAGGCTGTACAAAACTGATACTGATACACACACACGGACACGGGTACATGCCACCACCCGCCCGTTGCCCGCAAAAGTAGAAATTACTAATACTATGGCTGCTTAACTGGCACGATGCTCCATTTGTGTTTGGGCTCGCGGTGGGTCGTCGCCTGTACCCAGTAATGTGCGGATTTAATGGGGTCAAATAAATATATTTTTTTGTTGAAATAAATTCAAATTTGGTTTATGTTTAAATTGGTGCAAACTCCTTCGAAAACATCTTAATTTGTCCCGCATGAACGTGCAGCGTTGCCGGACCGTGGGCTTCATGTTTTTCGCAGCCCTCTGGCAACGCCGGCCCACTCGATTTTCGCTTTGCACGCGCATTCGTGAAAATGGCGGCGTTCTCGCACCGTCGCTGCCAAATTTTTTGTACATCAAAATAATCAAAATAAAGCATTCTTCCAGTGCTCAACAATCTGTCCGTGCGAGCGCGCGCGTGTGTGTGTGCGAAGGAAATCCCCAGCGCCACCGCGGATCGAGAAAGTGGATAGAACGCAGAAGGCAGAAAACAAAAGGCAGCGAGCACCGACAGCGAAAACGCAACGCCAGATAACACACGCGACGGGACGGGCGGACGAAAGCAGGGAACGGAGGTGGTAGTGAGAGGCGAGCGCCAGGAGAAAGGAGGAGAGTGCAAGTGCGAGGGAGCCAGCGCAGCAGCAGCCGCGTGAATAAGTCAGCGGAGCACCCGCGGTCGTTCCTCGGGTTTTTCTGGCCAAGGTGAATGCAGTTGCCTTAATACCTACCAGTAGTGTACGTGCGTGCGTGTGTCTTTCCGTCTGTGTCAAGTGGTGCTCCTCCCACGTCTCCAGCCATCTGCTGGGCCTGTTTTTGGTTGGGCTCTTGGTTTATGACCTGACCAGGTAGCCGAGACTGGTGGCAGCTGCAGCAGTCCTCGGTCGAGGTTGCACTTACCTGCTCCGACGCCCGAATCGTATAAATACTAAAGTGCCTCCCCTTACCTTGCAGTTCGCTTCTGGAGCGCACAGCATGCAAAAGTCAGTGTCCCGTGTGAATCGCCAGCACAGGATGTGCGCCAGCAGTTGATCGGCCAGGATATACCACACAGAACGCGAGTTCAACAAGCTATCCAAGGATACACACTCACACATACACAGCGCCCAACCACCCTGCACCCACACTCCTCAGCACGATGAACACCAGCCAGACAGCTGCCGGCAACCGCATCACGTTCACCAGCCAGCCGCTGCCGAATGGTACCATCAACATAGCCGGCAATCCCGGCGCCGTCATCTCGACGGCCCAGCTGCCGAACACCACCACCATTAAGACCATCCAGGCGGGGATTGGGGGCCAGCACCATCCGGGACTGGCGCAGGTGCATCAGGTGCAACAGCAGCAGGCGCAGCAGCAGACGCAATCCGTAGGTGCCACCCAAACACAAACCCTAGTTATTAAATCCAACCACCATGCTGTCACCCTGCCGGCGGGTCTAGTCTCAAGTGCACCAGCAGGAATCGTAACCATGACCAAGACCATCAATCAGGTATCCACATTAAAGCTAAACCCATTCCACTTCGGGCGCTAGACGATCGCAAGTCGGCCGTTTTATTCGTCCAAATCTCCTCCTCTCCTCCTTTCGAGTCGGATTGTAGTAACTGCAACAACACACATACACACACGCTTGGTTTTATTTCATTATCGTTCTTAATGTCTCCAACTAGAGCTTTCTGTCCTGTAGCCAATCCGAGAAGCCTTCCACAACATACAAGAATGAAGTGTATCCCACATCCTTACCAAAAGTACATGTATCTGAAAATCCAAGCTTATACCTTCTCCCTTATCTCTGAGTTTCACAATTCGAAATTTGAAATTATAAGGTTTTTCTAGAGTTTTCCAAATTCTAAAATCCACAAGCTTACATTTTCAATGTTTTTGTGGAAAAACCTTAATTTGTTTCTTGCTTCTTAATGTTTTTTGAGCTGCCTAAACCAAATTAAACAGAAATCTAACCTACCTGCTTCAGATTAAATCCTATATGGAATTCCCCGCCAATCCAAATTTTCTTCCCAAAACCCAAAATCCAAGCACAAAACTCTTTCTGCTTTATGTATACCCTAAGATCCTTGTCATTATTTTTTTGTAGAACTATTTTGCTTACAACGCTCGCTTTATGTAGAACAATTATCTGAAACACTTGCCTTAAGATACCAAATCAGTAAGCACCACACAAGCCGGCTAAGAAACCTACATAAACCCCACCATATATATTTGTGATCCGTAAACTGGGCCCCTCAGACGAACGAAAATCCCACTGGGACCGCTGCATGCTGTAGGCTTAGACTTAGAATCCAACCAACCAACACCTCTAAATGCTACCTCTGCCCAAATAGATTATGAAAACTGTGATGAGATAACCGAGTGATGATCGTGCGATTGATTAATTGTAATAATAATGTGTGTGTTTTTCCCAGGCCGGTCAGCCGCTGCTGAACTCGATGCTGCCGGCGGGCGTGGTGGTGGGCATGCGCCACCAGGCGCCAACGCAGCAGCAACAGAAGAATGTGCCCACCAATCCGCTCAGCCGTGTGGTGATCAACTCGCACATGGCGGGCGTGAGACCGCAGAGTCCATCGGTGAGTAGATTCGATTTGATTTGATGTCTTTAAAACGGTTGTTGTGGTGGGTTCTTCTCTACTAACTGACCCCACAAGAAGCTCCCCACCTAACCCACCTCTAACCCCGTCCCCTCACACACATGTGCACAATCCGCCCACCGCCCACTCCACATACACATTCACCGAAACACACAGACCATGGTCCAGCAGATGAAAACCGAGTATCTCTGTCTTCTCTCTTTACTTTTAGATAACTTTAAGCACACTAAATACGGGCCAGACCCCGGCATTGCTGGTCAAGACGGATAACGGATTCCAGCTGTTGCGCGTGGGCACGACGACGGGTCCGCCGACGGTGACACAGACCATAACCAACACCAGCAACAATAGTAGCAACAACAGCAACACGACAAGCACTACAAATCATCCCACAACAACACAGATTCGTCTGCAAACTGTGCCGGCTGCAGCTGTAAGTAGATACCAACAACAACAACAACAACAACAGCAACATCAGCAGCAGCAGCAACAACAGCAAGCCACCAGCAGCAGCAGCACAGCCAGCACTAGCATAGCACTGCGCAAAACGATTGTCCGTACATCATCCACCACAGTCCCATCCAGCAATAATAATAACAATAATAACAGTATTATCAATGCCACCACCACCACCACCAACACCACCACCTCTACCAACAACAACAACAACAAACCCGCTACTAACCAACAACAGCAGCAACAGCAGAAGCTCCAACAGCAACAGCAGCATCTCAAGGCCCAGCAGCAGCAACATAAACAGCAGCAACAGGCATCCGCTGCGGCTGCCGCTGCAGCAGCTGCCGCCAATGTGGCGGCCACCATAAAGATTAAGCAAAACGTAAAGAGATGCCTTCATTGTCAGGATACATGTCCTCGATATGTTCTTTATATATTTTGCTCTTCTCTCCTCTGTTCTCTTATGTCTGTTTATGCATTTGGATTTTTGATCTTATTTATGACTTCTACGTACATACGCCTACATATATGCTTCAGTTCCGTTTTTTTGGTTCGTCGTCCCACGAACGAACCTGAAATTTTGATTTATCCAGAATACTCTCTCCATATACGATTGCATTACCTATATATACATGGTATATGTATACTTAGCTACGTTTTGCATGCTGCGTTGTGTAACTGTCTGTGTAAAGTTTGATAAAACTCCTTATTTCGATTCGATTTAGTTATATGCGCTTTCGCTGTCCACGAGTTGCTGATTCAGGCCAAAAAAACAACATCATTACCGAGGGCTCACCAATGATGTGTGCTGGGCTGCTGTGGTTTATTTATGGGAAGACCAGACCCCCTTTAAAAAAAAGTTCCTTAACAAAAAATACTTTACATTACAATGCCTTAGCCAGTGGTTTCCCTTGTGACATTTTTTTTATATTTTAAATGTATAAAATCAATTTTAAAGCTACGATTGTGGAGTTGCTTAATAAAAAGATAACACAGATCAACAGATTTTTGGAACCTAGAACCGAAATATACATTTCTGTTAGTTTGAATCCTTTTTTTAATTTTCAAAATATTAGAGAGATTAAAATGAGTTTAATAATTAACCATTTTAATAATATGTCACTGCACTGGGCAGGCATTTTAGTGTAACGTTCATCTCATTAACCATTCCCCTAGTCATAGCCCTGCCACCCCTGCACACACATTTGGAGGCTGATCAAGGAGCTGCCCTTCCTAAAAATCTAAGCAAAAGAACCATCCATCATCATCGTTATCACAATCTTTATTCCGCTATATACAATATTTATATATTTGTAACATTAATTATTCTCTAACGCTTTTTAGTATTAATTTTGCACTACTTTTAATGAAAATCTCTGTCATAGATACCCCATACTAATGCATTCGTTTTATTGTCCACAGTCTCTGACCAACACCACCGCCTCCAACAACATAATTGTGAATTCGGTGGCCAGCGGCGGCTATACGAACGCATCGCAGCCGCCGCACCTGACCCAACTGAATACGCAGGCGCCGCATCTGCCGCAGATAACGCAAATTCAAACGATACCAGCCCAGCAGCAGCAGCAGTCGAACAATGTGAGTGGCGCAACCACGGGCACAGCAAGCACAGCGGTGAGCAGCAGCACGACGGCAGCAGCAGCGGCGACGACGACCACGCAGCAGGGGAATACCAAAGAAAAGTGTCGCAAGTTTCTAGCCAATTTAATCGAATTGTCGACACGGGAACCGAAGCCGGTGGAAAAGAATGTGCGCACCCTCATCCAGGAGCTGGTCAATGCGAATGTGGAGCCGGAGGAGTTTTGCGACCGCCTGGAGCGCTTGCTCAACGCTAGCCCGCAGCCCTGTCTGATAGGATTCCTCAAGAAGAGCTTGCCCTTGCTCCGGCAAGCGCTCTACACCAAGGAGCTGGTCATTGAGGGTATCAAACCTCCGCCGCAACATGTGCTTGGCCTGGTTGGACTTCCTCCACAGTTGCCGGTGAGTAGGAAATGATCTTTTTCCTTTCTTTGATTTTATTTAAAATTATTTTCTTTGATTTGAAATATAGAAAATCCAAGCGCAAATCCGTCCGATCGGCCCCAGCCAGACAACAACCATTGGACAGACGCAGGTGCGCATGATAACGCCAAATGCCTTGGGTCAGCCGCGGCCCACCATTGGCCACACGACGATATCAAAGCAGCCGCCCAACATCCGACTGCCTACGGCTCCACGGCTGGTCAACACGGGGGCCATTCGCACCCAGATACCCTCCCTACAAGTGCCCGGACAGGCGGTAAGTATACCCTGGCAGGGTATTACGATTTTAGTCAGAGGAGTCATTTCCGACGCTATAAATCACATATATTCTTTCGGAATGATAAGAATCTTCGACTTCCCGAAGTTAGCTTTCTCTGTTTAAACATTATTGCGAACAAGTCCTGAACGCATCTCTCTCTTTTATAGAACATTGTGCAAATTCGTGGACCCCAGAATGCCCTGCAACGCACGGGATCGGTGCAGATCCGTGCCACCACCCGGCCGCCGAATAGTGCCCCCAGCACGAACAAACTCACTGCCGTCAAGGTGGGCCAGACACAGATTAAGGCGATTACGCCCAGCCTGCATCCGCCCTCGTTGGCTGCCATCTCGGGCGGGCCGCCGCCCACACCCACGCTATCTGTTTTATCCACGCTGAACTCTGCATCGACCACAACGCTACCGATACCATCGCTGCCCACAGTGCACCTTCCGCCGGAGGCTCTTCGGGCCCGTGAGCAAATGCAAAACTCGCTGCACCACAACAATAACAATCACTTTGAAGCGAAGCTGGTGGAGATCAAGGCCCCATCTTCGCTGCATCCGGCCCACATTACCGCTTCGCTGACGCCAATTGGAGCCAAAACGACAATGGCAAAGGCATCGCCGATGATCGGCAAGGCGGCGTTGAATAAAAAGAAACGTGACGCAATGGAGGATGCCAAGATGAACAGTGCGGGTGGAGGAGCGGCAGCAGCGGCAGCCAACTCGTTCTTCCAGCAAAGCTCCATGTCCTCGTCGATGTACGGCGACGATGATATCAATGATGTGGCTGCCATGGGTGGCGTCAATCTGGCGGAGGAGTCGCAGCGGATACTCGGCTGTACGGAAAACATTGGCACCCAGATACGGTCCTGCAAGGACGAGGTGTTTCTCAATCTGCCCGCGCTGCAGGCTCGGATACGGGCCATAACGTCAGAAGCTGGTCTGGACGAGCCGGCGCAGGATGTGGCCGTACTGATATCACACGCCTGCCAGGAGCGACTAAAGAACATCGTTGAGAAGTTGGCTGTGATAGCGGAGCACCGCATTGATGTTATCAAGGTAAGTCTTTTTTTAAATAATGAGCCCAAATAGATTCAATAAGTAAATTCCTTTCTTCAGTTGGATCCTCGCTACGAACCTGCCAAGGATGTGCGCGGACAGATCAAGTTTCTGGAGGAGCTCGACAAGGCCGAGCAGAAGCGGCACGAGGAGCTGGAACGAGAGATGTTGCTGCGGGCGGCCAAGTCGCGGTCACGAGTGGAAGATCCCGAGCAGGCCAAGATGAAGGCGAGGGTAAGATGAGCTTGAGCGTTATTCTTCCCGAGAAATCCGTGCTCAAGTCTTTCGATTTGCTAGGCCAAGGAGATGCAGCGTGCGGAAATGGAGGAGCTGCGTCAGCGAGATGCAAATCTGACGGCGTTACAGGCGATTGGACCACGAAAAAAACTGAAGCTGGACGGGGAGGCAGCCAGTGCGGGAGTGGTATGTAAATTCCAAATAATTCTATAAAATTTTTTAAATAAATAAGTTAAAAATCAGGGACCGTAATAATTATAAGTTTTATTTTTAAAATCTCGGGAGAATGATTTCACATTGATTTGTATTTTTGTATCATCAATAATCATTAAAATTGAGTAAATCATTCCGGAAATGGATACATCTGACAAGGATTCCCAGAATATTATGCTTTTTAATCCATGTCGATTATAACTTGTTGATTTTTTCATTAAAAAATGATAATAATAATCTTTATTACGATCCCTAAAAAAGTCTTAGTCTTAGTAAAGTTAACCCACTAATAAAATTACCTTCTCTTTCACTCATAATAGGGTTCGAGTGGCGGCGGACTGCTGAGCAGCTCGGGATCTGCGCCAACCACGTTACGGCCGCGCATCAAGCGTGTGAACCTGCGCGACATGCTCTTCTATATGGAGCAGGAGCGCGAATTCTGTCGCAGCTCTGTGCTGTTCAAGACATACCTCAAGTGATCGTCGTCCATCATTCGCAGAAGCAGCAGCACCGTCTTCTCCTCCGCCGCCTTCTCCCTCTCCCCGGCCTGTCGTCGTTTCCAGCTTTACGATTTCATCATCCATTTGCAATATACACAATATTTTTTTACATAATTTAGCCTCAAATTTAACTGCGTCGCGTCGTCCCTTCGTTGTTGTTTTATTCTTTTTAGATAGGCGACCCCCCTCTCCATTTTATATATTTACCTTACTTAAACCATAACTTGTAATTTTAAGACTTAAAGTTCGTTTAGTCCCCCTGCCTCTGCCCCCAATAAATTGTCTGTAAAACTCAAACCAAACCAATCCAATCCAAAAACAAACCAAGAAAACCACGGTAACGTAAAAGTGAAGAGTTGAAAGTAAAAACGAAGTGAAAAGTAAAGTAAGGAGAACGCGCAGTCAGCGGGCGTTTAAAATGTAATTAAAAAGTAACATAAAGTTTGCATCAACTGCATTGACGGCCTTATCTAAACGATATAAACATAATTATTAATATATTTAATTATTTTAGCTTAGTTTGTTAAACGAAAACCGAGCATAATTCCTAGATGTAAGCGAACGGAGAGGTACAGCGCTCGCAGCAGCCACAGAAACCGAATTGCAAAGAAGAGAAAATGGTTTTTAAAACCGGAAGTAAGGATCGAAGCAAGTTTAGCAAGAAAAACAAACAAACAAAACACACACACATCAAAGCAAAGGCAACAAGATATGCATATTTAAAACCTACATTGAATTTAGTTAATACTTTCGTAACAAAAAAGGAAAAGCGATGTAATTTGTAATTATCATTTAATTGTTTAAAACGGAGAACCTAAATCGGTATGCAAAAGAGAAAACCAATTGTACATACAGGCTAGGCTAAGATTTTTCAAATAGTTTAACTTAGGTAAAAACGCAAAGGCATAATTAACGAATTCTCTATGGCGAGGAGCGGGCGCTGCACTCCGAAATCAAATATGTTCTTATTGGCGGCGCTCTCGATCATCCAACATATATTATTATTATTCTGAAACACACGGTTCACTAGACTAAGTGCGAGGTGCATTATGGTTTATGTGCAAACTGACCAAACAAACACATTGGCGTCGCCCAGTCCCCCTACCCGAACCTTATACAAAATAGACAAATTTTATACACCTAGCCAGAAGATAAATCTTGTAAAATATACGCCCCAAAATAACATAAATCGACAACAATTGATGTAATTCAGCAAAACTCTAAGCTAAACAAAAAGAAAAAAAAAGAAACCAGAACAATTCTAACAAATTCTTTGTGTGTAAATGAAATTAAATTGTGAACAGCAAACAAAGCAGTGGGCAAATGCATCAGTAAACACAGCGTATAGTTTGATAGGCATATAACTGAATATATATAATTATATATATTATTATTATTATTATGTTTTAACATTAAGCAACAAAAAATAAAAGCAAAATGCAGAAAACCCAACTCTGAGCACTGTGGGCGATTATTAGCGGGGAAAAGTAGAGCTGACTTCAAGTGCTTGGTGTGTTTTCATTTATGTATGTAACGGTATCTCAGTTAATTAGCTAGTTAAATCACTACAAACTTATATAGTCGAATTAAACAATTATTAAAATAATTATTATTATTGCTATTTTTATATTCATTCTTATGTTAAATAATCTTACTGAAACCTTTGTGTAAGTAGTAGTAGAACCTAACACAAGAAATAAAATCGAACCAAATTTACATTTGGATTCAACACCAGAAAAAAAATATATATTCAAATTTATATTTTTATGTTTTCCTTTGTCTGCTTGCTTTTAACTTTTGGTTTAATAAAATAGAGTATAGCGTCCTTCAAATGAATTAGTTATGCTTTTTTATTTATTATTTCATGGTATGTACTTTAAGCCTATAATTCCCAAGCTTAGAGTTAAGAAAATTAAGTTATTTCATAGCAAAAACAAAATAAATAAATATCATGAATAAACTTGTTAGGGATCGTTACAGTTATAACTTGTACAATAAAAATCACAAAATAAGAGTTATTTTTTTATATATATTTTATTATTTAGAAAACAAAAAAAGAATTTAATTCTTATTATTAAACATTTATAAAAAGTTTTTTTTTATTTGTATAATAATAATAGAAAATAAAAATTATTATCCAATTTTTGGTAGTAACTTTTTGTACTTATATATATATATATATATATATATCCCTGTATATTAGTAGTATTTCTGAGACTTTAGATTGTTTTATTTTTATGTAGGCTTACAGCTCTACAAATTTCCATTCTTTTTCTTTAAATTGAGCGCCAAAAACCTTCAAAAGCTTTGACAGCTCTAAACAGACCGTTCAGTGTGACCTTATGACAGGTGTATTTTTGTTATTGCAACACACAGCCACTCTAGAGTGCAAGTTTCGCTGAAAACAAAATAAACCAATTAAAAACAACAACAAAATAAAGTTTTTAGTGCACTTTAAGTAATAAATTACATTTCAGTTGTTCTGCCAAAAGGTTATACCAACGTCCTGAGTCTCCAACAAGAAGAAAATGCTTTTTACTTGCCGAAATGACCGAGTTTTTCGATGAAAACAATGCCTGCGGCCAGAATCTTTTAAATATTGTCTCCGTGGGAAATTCCATTATAGCAGAGATCCTGCGCCTCAAGGACTACGTACCCAGTATCTATAGGTAGGAATACTATAAGAAACAAAGGCCTGGAAACAATGACTAATCACTCGCCCTCGCCCAGATTGGAAACCAAGGCAGATAAGTCGAAATATGGGGAGATTCTGGTGGATTTCAGCTACTTCAAAGCGGCAGAGGCTCATGAAAAGAAGATTGAGGAGAGCCAGGTGGGTTTGGATCCTCCAGTTACCTTTAATAAATTCCCATTAATAAATTTCCATTTCAGTCCCTCACCGAACTGGATGACGAGGTGCGCAGCCAACTGCCGCTGATAACGCGCTTCTATCTGGCCTTTCAGAGTATCCATCAATATGCCTCCGACCTGCAGCATTACATTAAGGAGCTGGAAAGCGGCTACTACATTCAGCAGACGCTGGAGACGATGCTTCAGGAGGACGAGGGTCGTCAGCTGCTCTGTGAATCATTGTACCTCTTTGGCGTTATACTCCTCCTGCTGGACTTTCACATACCGGGCGATGTCAGGGAGCGTCTGCTCATAGCCTATTATCGACACAGTGGTGGCGATGCCACTCCCATGTCCGGTTCGGATTCCAATATCCAGGATGTGTGCCTGCTCCTCCGATCAACCGGCTATGTGCATCCCTCGGAGGCGGCTAAAGTGCCAGTGAAGGCGGCTGCCAGCCTGGTAGTTCCGAGATATCCGGAGGAGTACTTCTCACGCTTTCGCTTCGATGAGAACTTCGTGGATTTGGTTGTGGCACGCCTTCGTTGCGATGACATATACAATCAGCTTACCCTTTACCCACACCCTGCCCACCGCTCCACCGCCTTATCCACGCAGGCCGCCATGCTGTATGTGTGCCTGTACTTCTGTCCCAAGGTCCTGCACTCCCAAGGCTCCCAGATGCGCGAGATTGTGGATAAGTTCTTCTGCGACAACTGGTGCTTGTCCCTCTATATGGGCATCACCGTGAACCTGGTGGATGCCTGGTTAGACTTCAAGGCGGCCCGGTCAGCTATCGAGAATGTGACGAGTTCGGTGGCTATCAAGACCCTTTGCGTGCAGCAAAGGGAGCAGCTGGTCAAGGTCCTGCAGAAGACGCAGGAGATAACACGAGAGGGCGTCCTCGACGATGGCTTCGTGACGGAGCATGCCAACAAGATCATTTTGATGATGCGGCAGTCCAATGTCCTGCTGCGCTGGTTCTGTTTGCACACCTCCAAGGAGGTGTTCGTCTTCTCACACAACACCGCCAGCCAGCCGGGACATGTGGAGCAGATGGTGATCCAGGAGCTGAAGTTTGACAGGAATGCCCTCTACCACCTGATGCTCAACTGCAGCCAAATGGAGCTGTGTGTGCGTGAGCTGCTGGCGGATATCCAGCAGACCAAGGAGGATCGCTGGACCAAGAGCCGGGAGGAAGCCATGCAGAGACTCAAAGAGCTGAGTGAGGCCTTTGCCGGTTCCAGGCCTTTGACCAAGATCGAACCGAATACCCAGCTGCAGCAGTGGTTCGGTGAGGTGGCCGATCGCCTCAAGAAACTGGAGCTAGCCAGGCCCCAAAAGTCGGGCCGCCTACTCATTCAAGTGATGCAGGCTCTGGACGAGGTGCAGGAGTACCATAATCTCCACTCAAACATGCTGGTCAAGCAGCACCTTCAGGAGACCAGGGACATGCTGAGCCACATGGCTCAGCTGATCAACCTGAAGGAGGACATCGAGATCCACATCCAGATGATCACCGACTTTAGTTACGCGTGGCATCTCCTGCAGCGGGATTTCAAGCCGCTCATGCAGGAGCACATCAAGCGACAGCCCCAGGCCGTGATCGGTATCCGCGCGGTGTTTCTCAAGTTGGCCAGCACCCTGGAGGTGCCACTGATGCGGATCAATCAGGCCCGAAGCGAAGATCTGGCCTCCGTGTCCAACTACTACAGCACGGAGCTGGCCAACTTCCTACGGCGCATTCTGCAAATCGTTCCCGAGACCATGTTCAGCATTCTGGCGCGGATCATTCACTTGCTGACCAATGTCATCAAGGAGTTTCCCACGCGTGTGGAAAAGGAGCGCCTCAAGGAGTACGCCCAGTTCGAGGAGCGAGCCAAGGTGGCGCAGCTCACCAACTCCATAGCGGTTTTCACCAAGGGAATACTGATGATGAAGACCACTCTGGTGGGCGTAATCGAGCTGGATCCCCAGCAACTGTTGGAGGATGGGATACGCAAGGAGCTGGTTAATCATCTGTCCAGTGCCTACAATCTGGGCCTGATCTTTACGCCAGAGAAGGGAAAAACACCGGTGCAGGTGCTCCAGCAAAAACTTCAGACGTTGGCCAAGACGATCGAGGGATATCGCAGGTCCTTTGAGTACATTGAGGACTATCTAAGGGTTCAGGGCCTGGGCATCCTGCTGGAGGAATCGCAGCGCATCATCAACTACAATGTGGAAAAGGAATGCAATGCCTTTTTGCGTCAGAAGGTCCAGGAGTTCCAATCGGTGTATCAGAGTTCGATTATTCCAATTCCAAACTTCCCGCCGGTGCAGGGGGATGCCTCCGGCTCCAACAACTTTATTGGACGCCTGGCTCATGAAATCCTGCGCTGCACGGAGCCCCGGCATACCATCTTTCTGGATCTCAAGAACATCTGGTATGATAAGAAGGCTCCGGCACACCTAGAAGTACTATCCGGTTCTGGATTCTTTGGGATATTGCGCGAAGCCTTGGCTCCGTCGGGAATGGTAGGACTGGAGCGTCTCTACGCTCACATGCTAGCGGATGAGCTAAAGCGCAACCTGGAAAGGTTGCAGAAGAACCTCACATCGGATCGCATGTGGGTGGAGGCTTTGGACAGCCTAACCCGAGAATTGGAGTCTCGGGACTTCCCCCCACCCGACGTGGCCAAGCAGCCGTTGAAGTATTATCAGTCCTACACCCAGCGCTGGCTCAAGGTGTGGCCAACGGTTCTGGATTGGGTGCTGGCCATGGGACAGAAGCAGCTGCTGCGCCAGCAGATTGCCGGCGAGCTGAGCTTCAATAGCAAGTGCGATGCCAAGCTCCTGGAGAACACGGCGGACACATTGAACCGGGCCCTTCTTCTAGAGCTCTCGCTCAGCCAGAGTCTGTGCGATGAACAGGGCGTGGGCATGCTGACCGAGCTTCAGGACATACTCCTCTATACGGGCAACTATGAGCCACTGGAGCAGGTCTTTGTCACCACCAAAAATAGCCACAATGTATCGCTGTTCCTGTTCCTCTTTACCATTGCCCATCTGGGTCGCCTGCAGCACTCCACGAACACGGATTGCCTGCTGCCCAAGTCAGCCAAAGATGTCATAGACTGTGTGCCTTTTGTGGTGGGTCTGCTGACCATTCTCCAGCAGTTCCACAAGAATGTCAAGATGCTGTATATATCCTACATGAGCCAGTATGTTGTGACCATTGCGGAAGCCCAGTTAATGTAAGTTTCCCAAGCTCATTGGGCTCTTAACAAACTGTCTTAAAGTTATGCTTTCCTTTTGCAGGGACAAGGAAATCCTGGGACCTGACACAGTCACTGCCCTCCATTTCCTAATGACCTTTATACGCAGCGCCCGCCTGCCTCTAAGAGTGCTGGAGCAGCGCATTCCCAACATCTTACTCAGCGAGTTTGAGTATCTGGCCACACCCACAAAGTAAGGTTTGGGCTACACACAAACTTTAATAAAAACCGCAAACATAACAAAGGAAATGCCTCGCTGAGGTACAAGTACAGGAGATTGTAGTTGGAGGGGTTGTTGGTAGTAATCTCAGTGATCTCTATTCCGCGCAGGAACTCCAGTTTGGGTCCTTACGTGATCACGGTGGGGGCATTGCGCCCGGTGAACTTGGGCAGCTGAGAGATCTCCAAAGCAATGTCAATCAAAGGCTTCAGCATTACGCTGGCCTGACCCAAGACGTTCTCCTTCTCATAGGAATCGATGTACAGGCTAGGAGAAAGAGGTTTCCATAAAATTCCCAGAAATATTCAGTAGAAAACCCAGGATAACTTACCGCACGGTGGCTCCGGAGCTGCCGGTTCCACTGAGACGCATCACAATGCGACTGCCGTCCTCGAAAACAATGCGCAGGCCCTGTTTCGTGGCCACCGACTTGTCCACCGGATCCGTGTAGCTGAAGTTGTCCGCCTCCTTGACCTTGTAGGTTTTTCCTCCACTGGAGTAGCTCTTGCCCACGAATGCCGGATCAGTGATGGCCTTCTCCATGGTGTTCATCATGTCGTTGCAGGGGTCCGAGGCGCACTCCTCGTAGTCGTAGCGGGTGAAGTAGTTGCGTCCGTAAACAGACCAGTGCTGCTTCAGGATATCCTCAATGCCTTTGCCCGTGTGCTGCATCACTGAGATCCAGGCCAGCACAGCCCAGATGCCATCCTTCTCGCGAATGTGGTTGGAGCCGGTTCCGAAGCTCTCCTCGCCGCACAGGCACAGCCTTCCGGCGTCCATGAGGTTACCGAAGTACTTCCAGCCAGTGGGCACCTCGAACACTTCCTTGCCCAGCTTTCGGCCCACCAAATCAACGGCGGAGGCAGTGGGCATGCTGCGGGCGAATCCCTGAACACCATTCTTTTGGAAGTAGGGGATGGCCTCCAGGTAGTGGGCAATCACGGCCAGCGAGTCGCTGGGCGTCACAAAGAACGCCTTGCTGCCGATGATCATGTTGCGATCACCGTCTCCGTCGAAGGCGGCACCGATATCGTAGTCTCCCTGCGCCACAGTATCCACGAGATCCTTGGCATAGGTCAGATTTGGATCAGGATGCAGACCCCCAAAGTCCGGCAGTGGTGTCGTGTGCACCACCGAGGATTCAGAGGCACCCAAACGGTTCAGGAAGATCTCCCTCACATAGGAGCCAGTTACTCCATTCATCGCATCGATACGCATCTTCAAGGGCTTGCCCGTAGCCTTGCCGCTCACGAAATCCTTTAGCTTGGCAAAGTCAAAGATCTCCTCCATGTGGCGCACATAGTTGGCCACCGAATCGATTACCTCCACGGTGAAGGGCTTGCCGGCCACATCGAAGGAGGTCACGCCCACCTTGGAGATGTCGATCTGCAGGTTGCGGACCAGCTTGTACTGCTTGATCTCGGTGGTGATCTTGTAGATGTGGTTGGTGAAGGCGTCCGGGGCGGGGCCGCCGTTCTCGCAGTTGAACTTGATGCCGAAATCGTTCTCGGGACCACCGGGATTGTGGGAAGCCGTCAGAACGATGCCACCTGAGGAGGAGGTAAGTAAAAGTTGACATACCATAGGGTTTTTATGTTAAAATAATGGAAAAAATGTATATTTTTTATATATATTTAATCAATTTTTCCCCTAATTAAGTTTAATTTAAAAACGGAAAGCTTTATATCAAATTATTTTTATAATAATTAATTAATTAAGGTTAACGCAAAGGTGCTTCCATTTTGTGAAATTCTGCAAATGAATTTTCCGATTAAAAATTCTTTTATGGGTATTACTACTTTATTAAGTAATTAGTAAAGCCAATAAAAATCCTAATTAAAAAGCTTAGAAATAATTAAAATATTAAAATTAATAACCAACGTTTCTTTTTTTTTTGTAATAGGAAATGTTGTTAAAAAAAATCTATAAAAAATTTTTATTTTATTTTTTTTAACAAAGATTTAAGCTGCCTTTTTCCTTTTCCAACTTTTTCAGCAAGCCTCTGTTAAGCCTGTTTCCTATACGACCCCAGGGACGACCTCTGCCAGTTAACAGAGCGCCCGCCACCCCGTGCGTTGATTATGGCAGTAGGTGATGCTTCTTATCAATTAAAATCTTTACGAACACAGTGGACGCCGCCTGTGCATAGACGGAAAAGCACTTACCCAAGGCCTTGTTATGACGAATCAGACTGGAGACGGCGGGCGTGGACAGAATGCCGTTCTGGCCCACCAGCAGCTTGGAGACACCATTGGCGGCGGACAGGCGAACAATCAGCTCAGCAGCCTCCTTGCAATAGTAGCGTCCGTCGCCGCCGACCACCAGAGTGGAACCCGCAAGGGCAGCGCCATTGGCCTCCAGAATAGCCTGGACAAAGTTCTCAGTGTAGTTTGCCTGGGTGAAGACTTTCACCTGCGAGATTTCAAGAAGGGATTTCCCAAGTTAAGATGAGATGACAACACGGATCTTTGTCCCGTTTTCAGTGGCGAACCTTTTTGCGCAATCCACTGGTGCCTGGCTTCTGACCCTCGTAGGGCGTTGTGGCGACAATTTCCACCGATAGCGACATATCACTGGACTGGAGTTTTCCGGCTGCTGGCTTTATTCCAACTGGACGACCGACCCGCGTTTGCGTATGATGAAAATTGAGTGTCGAGCACAGCGCAGCGTTTTCGCCTCCCACTGATAACGCGATTCTTAAGAGGTTCGGCTATGACGATCCCGATAAGCGCTATCATCGATGCGTGCCGCTAGTCATTCCCAATCTATAATTGGGGGTGTGTCTTAATATCGCCAGAAATCGCATAAATTCCGTTATCTTCCGTTAGACATTTTGAATTTCTCTGCTTCATCGTGATTTACCGTTATTTCGTTATTCTAGTTGGGTGAACGTATAGGCAGAAAAGCTTTCTGTAGGGTGCAATGTCATTCAAGGGCATTCTCAGGTGCCGGCAAACAGCTGTTTTGCGCAGAAAATATGCCAATAAAACAGCAAGAGCCAACTAAGAAAAATAAATATTAAGCAAATACTAACTAAACAATAGCTACAGAAATAAAACAAAAAAAAAAAACAGTTTTGTTTACATTAGTTTAGTCGGTTTAAAAACAACAGAGCGCTGGATTTGTGTAATAAATATCAGATTAATTTATGCAAAAATTAATTTATAAATTTAAATATATTTAACGATTTAATCATCTTTAATAACTTAAATTATTGCAATTAAATAATTAGTTGGTTAAGCGATGTTCTTCACCTATTTTGATGACATTTGTTCCGATTTCTCAAACCACTTTTTGACACTTCTCAAGTGCACCTTGACAGCTGTGTTGGCAACTCTATTCACGGAGTGGGCAGCCCTGGCACACGAAGATTTGACAGTTCCACGTCACGAAGCAACGAGAAAGCGGCCGAATTCAGTTCCAAAATACTCGCAAAAGAAACAGCCAACATTCAAGTAAGTACTAAAATTACAAAATTATTGCTTAATATTTGCGATCGATTTGTTTTCGGATCACCATTATGTTATAAAAACGGAGTAAACCGATTGCAAAGAGGCTCCCTTTTCGGCCTCCCCCTCTTCCGCGTTTGGCCCTTCCACGTCTACAAAAAAAGTGAAACGTGAACTAATCTCTATGTGATTGCAGGATGTTCAAGCACCTGCTTCTCCTGTGCGCCCTCAGCGCCGTTTTTAGCGTCTGCCTGTCTGAGGACGAGACCCGCGCCCGACTCCTGGTCTCCAAGCAGATCCTGAACAAGTATTTGGTGGAGAAGAGCGACCTGTTGGTGCGCTACACCATCTTCAATGTGGGCAATGGAGCCGCCACCAAGGTGCGCCTCGTAGACAGCGGCTTCCATCCGGATGCCTTCGAGGTTGTGGGCGGACAGCCCACCGCCGTGGTTGACAGGATCGCTCCCCAGAACAACTTCACCCATGTCCTGGTGGTGAGGCCCAAGGCCTTCGGTTACTTCAACTTCACCGCCGCCGAGGTGTCTTACAAGGCCGTCGAGGAGTCCGACCTGGTGAGTAGTAATCTTGGACTTGGATAATCGGGACTCACATTGCCCTTATCTGTTTGGAGTTGATAAGATTTAAAAGTGAACTTGTTCTAAAACTATCTATCTCGTTACAGCTCCAGCTGGCGGTCAGCTCCGAGCCCGGTGAGGGTGGCATTGTCAACCTGAACGAGTACAACAAGCGCTTCTCCTCCCACTTCTTCGACTGGGTGGCCTTCGCCGTGATGACCCTGCCCTCCCTGGCCATTCCCCTGGGTCTGTGGCATCAGTCCAAGAGCAAATACGAGCGCACCGGCAAGAACAAGAAGCACTAAGCTGTGCTCAGTGCCCCGTTGGAGCCTCACCTCAAGAGATTTCTGAACGAACACCCCATTCACGCAAATTCCGTATAACTTTGTTGCTTTAGTTTCCAATTGATTCCATGCGTTGTTCATCCCACACATCTATGTAGTTTACTCCAGTCTGGAGGCGGGCGTTGAATCGTTTTAGATTTGATACGAGGACGCATCGAGTAAAGGGAGAGTTGAACCAAGTCCATCAAGAGTTAAGCCTAGACTGCTTTTCTAAATAAATTAAAACAAATTGTAAGCCAGAGTATTACTTATTACTTATGGGGCTGTTTTAAGGCAGAAACAGAGTATTTTTGACTACTGTTTTCACTAAATTTAATAATATTTACACTTATTTGCTAAGAACTTGCAACACATTTAGGATAACAGATACTTTCGGCCAAAGATCTCCGACTTCTTTTCAAACATGGGCGACTTGATGGGCGTATTGATCCGGTAAAAGGCGTTCATGGAGTGCTTGATGTAGGTGTCGTACATCTCGTTGAAGAAGTTCTTGATGCCCTCGTCATTTTTGTTGTCGTGGACGATGATGAACCTGATTTGACTGGCCGTGATGAAGGCGGAGACGAACCACTGATTGAATCTATCGATGGACTTTAGTTGCATGTTGGCCGTCTTCCATTTGTGCTCGTCCACCAGGTCCAGGGCGGCATGGGCAATAAATTGGCTCAGGTGCCTGTGGTCCTCCTTCTAAGGGATATAATATGGATTTTAATGGTTTTCTTTTGTGTTTTCCTGATTGTTTACCCGCAGCTCCTTGTTCACTGTGCTGAATTCCTTCTCAAATATGGGATTATCATTGTGGCCAACAATAACAAAGTAGTAGGTTGACATTGTCACGAATCTGGTCAGTTTTGTTTAATCTATAGTGAATTAAGTTTTTTATTTTTATTTACTTGTGACGACAGTATGACCATTCAGCTACTATCTTTTCCACTGGTCACACTCTTTCTTTACCATGCAGTGTTGTAAATCACAAAGTTATAAACGCTTTTCAACACTTTTCCTTCGCGCCTTTTTTCTCGACCAGCACACTTTGCTCTCCGTTTTAATGCCGAAAAACACAAGTAAAATGATTAAAAACGCCTGATACGGATACCGGAATGCTGTGACCACTTGGAGATCCTCCAGTACCGTTAGCTAGAGAAACGTGACCAACGCGGCGGCGCTCGTGCTACTGCGGCAGTGTGTGTGCGTGTGGGAGGCTAGCGAGAGTGTATCAAAATCCAGAATCGAAACGAAAGAATCGCAGCGAAGGTAGATCTCACCCTCTATTATTGTATTATTTTGCTTTTGACACTTGCGTTCCCCCGCCTGATAGTTGCGATCTTTTGAGTTTTGGCTTAAGTATAAATCTGTATTATTTCGTACAATCCCGACGCTTCAACACTTAGAAAAAAACAAAAAGAAACCCACAAAAGACACCAAACACACTCACGCACACACACCCAACAAAAACATGTACTAAAAGTAGAAAGAACAAACCCAGAAGCGATCGCAGAAAATGACCGATGTAAATTGTCTTACAAGCGAGCACATTGCCACTGCGAGTAGTCCCCCAGGAACGCCACCGAGAAATGCCGGCACGGATCCGGTAGAGCCCTCATCCCCGTTCGTGCTCCGTGCACCGCCCAGCGCCAAGTCCAAGCTGATCCTCCAGAACATGGAGGAGGTACTGCACTCGGTGAAGCAGAAGCATCGCGAGAAGCACAAGCGGAAGCGCGAGGAGAAGCGCAGAGCCGCTCTCCTCGCGGAAAGTGGAAGTCAGGAGAAGCCCCACAAAGACTCGAAGCCGGACAAGGAGAAGCCGCAGCCGCTGCGGGAGAAGTCCTCGCAGGAAAATGGCTTGAAGAACGGCAAGCGGCGCTCCAGTCCCCTCAAGTGCAGTACACCCGTGGCTGATCACCAGAGCATCATGAAGCACTTTGCCAAGGCCGGCAAGCCGGAGAACGTGTCAGCCTCTCAGGTCCAGACTTCAGCGTCCGCTAAGTCCAAGCCAGCCACCAATGTCTTCGAGTTCATGATGAATGCCCGCAATCGCTCCATCGGCGTAAACGAAGGCGGCGTCGAGTCACCCGCTGATCAGGAGGACGAGGGAAGCGGCGGCGGTGCCACGCCGCAAACGAAGCGGAAGCAGCTGCTCCAAGAGTGGAATGAGCGCAAGGGCGGCGCTAAGCGGAGGCTCGCGGACGAAGCCCGCGGGGAGTTTATCGAACTGCAAATGGAACAAAGGGCCAAGAGGTGAGTTTGTGAATGGATTTAAGGGTTAGCCCACGTAGAAAGCGGCACGTGTTTGGAGGTTAAGGGGATGGGAAACGAGGAACGACAAATATTGTTGTCTTTGCCTTAAAAAATAAAGCTTTATAAAGACTTAGGAATCTTAAAAAACAAATAATAAATATTCACATCCCTTAGATTGAAGAAAATGCTAACCAAGGCTGACCAGAAAGAGGTCTCGGCTCCTTCATCAGCGCCCACTGAACCAGCGGTCAAACGTAGAGGCAGGCCACGCAGTCGCCGTCTCAGCTCCGTGGATGCAGCTCCGGTGATCAGCGTAGAAACCAAAAAGCCAGATCCAGAAACAGAGGAGTTCCTCGCCAAGCTGTCTTCGCCCACCAAAAAGCGAGACAGCCTGCTGGGTTACTTTGCCAAGGTGGAATCACCCAAGGAGATAATCGAAAAGCATACCATTGCGATAGATACTCCTCCTATGGATACGCCAAAACGAAGAACGCAGCGGAGGAAAAGCCAGCAGGAGACGCCTAATGTGGGTGTGGAATCAACGCCATCGGGGCGACCACGCCGCTCCTGTGCTGGCAAGGCACGCTACGATTACGATCTGGAGACGAGTCCCGCCAAAACGGCTGCCAAGGGGAAAGTCCAAAAGGCCGATGAATCTGTGGAGATCATTGATCTGGACAGCAGTAATCCGGCTTCCACGCCAAAGAAACTCGCGCCGCTTTTTGTACGGCAGTTGCCAAAGCCAAGTCCGGATCCCTCGGTCCTGAAGGCTCGCCAGGCTTTCCTGCAGTCCGGAGTTCCAGATAAAATCCGACAGGAGCAAATCCGGCAGAAGAACCACGAGCAAATGTACGAGGAGAGCTATGAGGTGTTTCCCCGAGTGTCGCACGTTGGCTATGAGAGTTATGTAGCGGACGATGAACCTCTGGTTTTACCCTTTGCCTTGAGGGAGGAGGATGAAAGCACGGGAATCACTACTAACACCTCATCGTCTATGACAAGCAAACGTCGCACAAAGACGAGTGGCTTCACCAGCTGTCTTCCATCAGATTTTACGTCCAGTAGAAACTCTAGCGCCAAGCGTGACTACGCCATTCTGCCCCAGCTGGAGAACAAGCGAGGATTCGTGAAGCTCTGGAAGAACGACTTTGACCGCTTTCCCACCTTCAAGTGCTACAATCAGATGCGGGAAAAGTATCGTCACTTTAGCGCCATTGACAGTTCAGACGATACGCAGCAAGTGGGTGAATCATTTGTGGTTACACGCCGGTCGCGCCGATCGATGGAGCAGCGATCCCTGGACCAGAATGATGAGGAGGCTAAGCCGCCCTCCTCGGCTCCCAATGGCGAGCTGCTCTTCACCGAAAAGTACAAACCGCTGCTGTTCGAGCAGGTTCTGGTGAACCTAACGCCTGTTCAGGAGCTCCGAGAATTCCTGGCCAGCTGGAGCGGTTCAGGTGGCAGTAATCGCAACTCGCAGACCATGGATGACTCTACCTTTGATTTTGGCAACGATTCGAGCTCTGTGGGTGTTAATAGCAACACAATGGTGCTGGTGGGACCCTCATCCAGTGGCAAAACCAATGCTGTCTTCGCCCTGGCGAACGACATGAACTTCAATGTGCTGGAGATCAATGCGGGAATGAAGCGGACGGGAAAGAAGCTGATCCAAGAGCTCCAAGAAGCCACGCAGTCGCATCAAATCAGAAAGGATAGCAAGGCGGCGGGCAGTGGATCCTCGCAGCAGTTGCTCCAAAAGTTGCAAAAGAGCGGCCTAAAAGCCAAAGCCAAGGTCGTGGAACCTCCGTCGGAGGAGCGCAAGTCCCTGATTCTTATAGAAGATGCAGACATTGTCTTTGACAACATGGATGCTGGATTTACGGATGCCATTTATACCTTGGCAGCCAGTTCCAAGAGACCTGTGATTGTGGTGGCCACCGATCCAAATAGCGCGCATCTGCAGCGTCTGATGCAACAGAATCAGATCCATTTCCAAGCCCCGAACGCCCTTAACATCTCCAGGTTCCTGGCTGTTCTGTCTCTGATGGAGAACTGTCCCATTGAGCTGGATGAGCTGATTTCTCTGTATCTGTACAATGCACAGAATCTGCGAAAGACGCTGATGGAGCTGCAGTTTTATATTCAAAGTGGTGGTGATCCAACTGGCGGAAGAACGGCAGCCGTTAGATCGCCGAGCAAGAGCTCACACAGCCGGCTAGCCACCGTCGATGGCAGTCGCATCCATCAGCGATTGTTTGAGTTCTTCACCAGTCCACAGAATATTCTGCACCGGATACCCTTTCCCGTGGACTTTGGGCTGCTTCGCTTGAATCTCAACGATCTTATATCCAATTCCCCGCTCCTAAAGGAGCCACAACCACCTGGAGGTGGTAGAAACACTGCCAAGCGAAAGTCCCGCTCACCAAAGAAGGCCTGGCTGAGCAGCGCCACCAACACCTCATCATCACCCCTCGCCACGTTGGCTGCTTTCTATGACAATATTTCGGTGGCGGCACTGATGGACTCTAGCCGGGATTGCAGCGATCGCTTGCAGTGGCATCTGTCGGAGGACATGGCCCACCTGCTGGTGGAGCAGGCTCTCCAAACCGGACTGGCGGCCAAGGAGTGTCCATACAACCTGTTCGACAAGCCGGCACAAAGGTAATAGAAGGGAATATGCAACAATAAGGGGAGCTAACTTCGGCACGCCGAAGTCTCTATACCCAAAACTAACAGAAAATATATAGAAAAGATATATATTTATACATAGCATAACATTATTTGGTTTTGATAATTCAAAAACATTTTTAAATCGATTTTTCTTAAACTCTTTGGTGCATTTTAGTAACTCCGATCTCTTTAACCACAGTTGAAAATATGTTGGCATTTTATTCATATCATTCTATATAGCTGTCATAAAAATAATGGATGGTAAAAGGAAGTCTGGACTTTTTTTTATCGTCTGGCAGTCATATAAAGTGGTTTTCCTTTTTGCATATCACACTTTTTAAAGGCATATTGTGGGAATGACCGATCGTTTAGCTGTCATAAAAGCACAATCATTCATAAAAGTGTCCGACAGAAAACCTAAAACCTAAAGTTTTAACTATTTCCGAGTGAAATCACTTGACAAATTTGCATTTTTTATTTAATAATTATTAAATTATAATTATAATTGGTTTTTCATAATTTACTAAACTTTGTAACAGTAATAACAAGATCCTTTTGATTTCTTTTCCAGAGTGACAATTTGCGAGTATCTGGGCAACGGCATTATGCGTTCCGCCTCCGCCAAGGCGCTGGACTTTGAACCCAACTTACGCTCCATTTGCCGCAGCGAAAGGGAGCGAGCCGGGCAGGAGCGGAAATCCAGTAGATTCTATCATTACCTGAGAAACCACACGGTGAATGTGACGAGCTTTGCAATGGAATACTTTGACACTGCCTGCGGAGTGTTCCAAGCGAGCAACCATAGTGATCCGCCGGCGGATGCCGAGGAGCCAAGGGATTAGCAGTGGTCGGAGTTAGTTTAATTTTTGTACGATTAATATTTGGCGGAGTTGCTCCGCCGGAATTGTTTGCAATTTATTCAGATCGCGAGGTAAGCAGAGTTGATCTTCTTAGGCTAGTTTTGTATGGACACGATGAGTATGCGAGAGATGAACCTACCCTAGTTACAAATTAATTACACTAAATTAATAACGACCTGAGCCTATTATGTTAATAAATCAATTATAGAACACAAGACGAAGTGGTTTCTAGCAGCAGCAAAGGAAACCACCGGAGCTCTTCTTGGCCGGCTGTGGATCGCCGGATATTGGGTTTTCCGTCGGGCTCTTGGCGGGCAAGGCAGTAGGCTGGACCTGAATGGGCGGCGCTGCTGGATTTATTTCACCAATTTTGTAGTTCTTCAGATCCTTTTCGGCATCGCTAGAGTGACCAGCTTGCTTGAATGCCTTAGAGGCATCCTTGCCGCCATATTCGAGGAGGACATCGTTACCGCCAGGATGTTCGTTAAGGAACTTGGTGACATCGTACACGTTTCCCTTGATGATCAGCCAGCAGGGCTTGCCGTTCTTGCCATTCTGCTGGGCCACCTCCGTGAGATCGTACAGCTGCGACATGATTGGACGGATTGATTGATTGATTGACTGATATCACGATTGCCTTATAGATTTCCGGTGCCAGCGTCTACTCTGAATGGCTGTTGTAAATTTGGCGATAAGTTTGCTCTGGATTTCCCTTTTTTTTGGAGCTGTTAATGGTTGGACGGACCTGGAAGCACTGGACGCGTGCCTATGGCAAACCTTTGCTTATGTTTAACCACTTATCAATAGTGCAAATATCGCTCCGATCGGTTGTACTCGCGCCTCGTCGCTTCCCGCAACTTGCTCGCCTATTTCGGTGAATTACTATTTGCTGTTTTATTTCCACAATCTGTCTGATGAGTTGTTTCTGTGATAAGGAATACGTGAGAATTTCACCGTCTTTCAAGGCGACCCACTGTGTAGACGCTGCCTTATAACGCTGCCTGGATTTGTGCAACTCATTAATGCAAATTGATGAGCATGTGTTGACATGGAGTGGCTTTCTATCTTCGGAGAAATCTAAAGACAGTTTGTGATTCACTGGAGCATGATGTTGAAAAAATTGTTGAGTTCTCTGGCTTGGTGATTAATTTATGGGACATATTTCTGTGTCACCTCTCGACTTTTCAGATAGAACAAAATTAAGGGAGCGGAGGTGAGTATGATACATCATAGGAAAGCCCTTCTTTTTGACGTTGATATGGGCTAATCAGTCGGGCAAAGCTAAATGGAGATATAAGCTTATAAACGTCAATCAACACTTGAACAGTTCTATTTCCAGATTTTTATTCGGTTACCAAGCATATTTGCTTCTTTTTCACTTTGAACTAGAGGAGGAGAAATACCGTTGTAAACATCAATGCGTAGATGGTTATGAACATAAAAGTAGAGTAATATATATTCCGAATCGCCATTAAAATCTTCATTCTGAGCGCCTGGTACAAGCAATCAGGATGTGATATATTTATTTATAATGGGAAGAGTCCAAATTGGTACCATATTCCAGTGAAATTGGTTCTCCTTTCTCATGTTAAGTACCAGGCCAACGATGTTGACGTCAGTGGTATTGTGGATTGCGGGAGAGACTTTGGTGCTCTTATCTAGAGAACTGTGGATGTTATTTGTGCCCCCATTTGCTAGAAAGGGAACACATCTATCTTACTCAGAGAGAGCAGTACTATCGACGTCATTGGTACTGTGGATTGTGGGAGAGCAAGAGCAGAAGATCGGTAACTGCTGCATTCTGAGCGCCTGGTATTTAAAATCAGATATTTGATAAATTTGTACTGAGAAATGAGTTGATTGAGACCAAATCCCAGAGCAAATTGTCTTCCCCTTTCCCATTTTGAGTACCAGGCTTACAGAAATCAGTATGGCTTACGACCTCTTTAAAAGAAACAAAGTTGGTAGGGTATTTTTGGCTTTCAAAGTTTATATTCTATATATTTTGGAAATATATTTTAAATTTGCTTTCGTTTTTTCTCCACTTTGGTTTTCATGGTTTTTTGGATTTGTTTTTTTGTTTTTAAGAGACAACAACAATAATTGGTATTCATTTAATATATATATGTATTCAGATATATATATATCGATTTATATATAGATTTATTATGTTTTAGACGTCTGGCTTAATGCGCGTTTAAAAAATTTCGCTAGTGTGTGGGTGCAATTTATGCAGCGGGAGATCGGGATCGAACCTTCAGTTCGATTTCGTAAGGACGGGATTGTGAGGGGGGATGGTGGATTATGATCTCGGATGGGTTCTGATCGGAGGAGTAGTGGGAGTTAGGGCTTACATTAACATAATGCTCCTCTACGCATTGTCCTGCATTCGCGGTGTATTTACAAATGAATCTCGCGGGTGATTTCCTTGTGATCTTTACTTTATTCATATATATTTATCTTTTGTTATAAATATCAGTCGACGGCTTCGCATTTTCAAAACGCAGCTCGTGTGCGCTTCGATTTGTATTCTCGATTTAAATGTACAGAGATAGCATATCGTTATATATATATATATTATATATCGTATATATAAAGTGTAAAATTAATTACTTGTCAATGATTGTTGATTTGTTGTCTGAATTAATCGATCGATCGGCTTGAATTTCCTCAAAAATTGTAATTCAATCAGTTGATTTACTATAATTTAATCATATCCTTTTGTTTTATCATTTGATTTACTTAGTTACCGTTTAGTTTTGGCTAAACACAATTCGTAGACTTGATCTTCGTTTAGAATTTAATTGTTTAATTTAAAAAACAGTTTTGGAGGTAGTTGAAATTAGGCCTGTTTACGTAAATTATATTTAAGAATATAATTATTTGTATAAATGTGTAAATATGTGTAGCTGATTCAACGATTTCGTGTCTCCTCCTTCGTTTATCATTTTCGAGCTCGCTTCGATATTTTAGCTGGACTTAATTCGTTTATACCTATTTAATTAAATAATTTCTACTCGTTTTATTTAGTTAATCATTGTCTCCTGTTTGCTGATCTGTGACATTTCGGGCTATTTCCGGTTTCATTACTTTAAGTATCCGTTGATCCATAGACATCGAGCTATATCCGCTATATATCGTATGTGTTTAAAATGTAGGCTTGTAGGACTTGTTGGCTTAGTAAAGTTTGTTTTGTTTTATTTTTGCTTTATTCTGAATTCGTTATCGTCATATTTTCCTAGTTTTTCCCTCTAAATTGTTGGTTAAATGTGGTTTAAATTTGATTTAATGGATCGTAAGTTCTTGAAACCATTTTCCTTTCATAATTTCTTTGATATTTTTTTTTTTTTAATTTAAATTGTATTAAGAATTTGATTTGTTTAGAAACGACATGTTATACATTTGTCGGGATAAAAAAAACGGGTGAGATCTCTAATTATATTTATAATTACCAAAATGATCTAAAATGTATTACTTGTGCTTAGAATTTACATTGCAGTGGGCTTGATTTGTTAAATTGTTTTATTTTTCTCTAAACTAAACACACAAAAGTCTATTCGCTTAAAAGGATTGAACATTTTCAGAAATAATTTATAACTGAATTTAGGTCTTGAATTTCTAATCGGAACAAATTATCGTTTCAACACTGGAAATTTATCGATAAATTGTACCAGCGCGATCATGCAAGTTTGAAATGTCAGTTCGATTGGCGGGAAATTTAAATGAAAAATATTCTTGAAGTTGCCTAAACCAACTTCATTTTCAAGTTGTTTCCTTTCGAAAATTTCCCGATTTAGGCCAGCAGAAAATCCACAAAGGGAGAAAAGCAATAAAATAAATAAAAACAATAAATTTCTCTACAATTTGGTTTACATAGATTTCATTTCATTTTTTGTTTGTTTTTTTTTTTTTTGTTTTTACATTGTAATTCCGTTAGCAAATATACAAATACAAATTTCAATTGAACTAAAAATTGTGTGTGTGTGGTGTGTTTCGTGTGTTCCAGCACATGGGCCATGCATAAGAATAATAATAATTATAATAATAATAATAGGGGGACAGAGGGTAGAGGGATAGAGTATAGTTAAGAGTGGCTTTTCGTTAGAAACTAGCGTTATTCAAACTAAAATGTGTGTGTGTATACAATATTCATTCATAAAATTACATTACATATTCACTTATTTTCGTTATTACTTTCTTTCATTCCTCTTGCCGTTTTGTTTTTCAAATTTTTGGGTATTTTAGTGTCTGCTTCTCCTTAATTTATACAAAAAAAAAAATAGAAATTCTTGTGGCGAATGGAAATGATGTTACAAGAACTAAATGAACCTCTTCTATGGTCTATGTTGTTGGTGAGTGCTTAAAGGCGGCAGCGCAGCTATGTCTTCTCTTCTCCTTTCCTTTCCCCCAAACTCATTCTCTAACCGTCGTTCCTTCTCTACTTTTAATTCCATTTACAAATTAAATTCTGACTAATAAACAGTCTTTTCGTACCAGCGCAAAAGTTGGCGACAGACCTACACAAAATAAATCTGTTAAACTTTAACATAATAGTTTAAACATAGGCTAACATAAAAAAAAATATATGCCGTAGATATATAAATATATATATGTTGGGGATGTTGGAGATTTTACAAGCAATGGGGACATCACCAGCTCCCGAAAACGATCTATCTATAAGTTGCACTCATCTCTTAGTTCTGTATATTTCCAGCAGAGCCAGTGATCCCTCTCCGCCTTGGAAATCTCTTGCGGCTCCTGCAGCATCCCCGATATATATTTTAATTGTAGTTTTAAACTTAACACGAGCTCAGTTATGAGTTGGCCGCACAGTGGCTGCAATTTCGGCTATTGCAGCTGCAGTGGCAGCTCATCATGCTAGAGTTGGAATTATTGCGGCTCATCGTGGTCAGCGGGAGGAGATCCCCCGTCGCTCCAGCGGAGAAGGAAGACTGAGTGGCTGGCGTCGTCTCGGTGGCGGCGGGTAAGCTGGCGGTGCTGCTGCTGCTTCCGCTTGTCCTCAGCGGCTGCAGGCCAGCACCAATTGGCACGGAGACAGACAGCGGCGGTGTGGGTATTCTCTCCGGACTGCAATTCCCGCTAGGCGTTCCCGTTGGCGCTCCTCCTCCAACTCCGGCTCCTAAGCTAGTCAGCAGCTGCGTGCTGGGTCCCAGTCCTGCGTAGATATGCGTTGCACTGGGATTGGTGCCATAGCCACAGGCCGTACTCTTCAGGAGCGAGGCATTCGACACTGGAAGCGTGGCCAGAGGCACAGCGGCCAGCGAGGAGGCCGACGATGAGGTGGACACGCAGGCGGAGGAAGCCAGCGAAGAGGCAGACGATGACATGGATACGGAGGACGCGGAGGAGGCAGAGGCAGAGGCGACTGAGGACAGCGGACAGCTTGGCGGTGATTTGGGCGAACTGATCCGCGAGAAGAACTTGCTAATGGCATTCGGCTTGGACTTGCTGGACGATGAGGAGGCGGACACAGAGGCACCCGTGGGCGAGTACGTGGAGGAGGCGGCCTGGAGCGTGGTGAGGCGGTAGCTGGAGCTGGAGATGCCGCAGCCGCCCGCCGAGATCTGCTCGGGCACATCCCGCACCGTCTTGTTGGGCGGCGGTTTGGTGTACGACCTGGTGATCTCCGATTGCTGCACAGAATGTATAAAAGGGAATCATTAGTTTGCTAATTAAATTTACATTTTTTGGGTTACCCACCTGATAGCTGCTCCTGATCTGCAGATGGCGATCCTGTCCGTACTCGCTGTCCGGCAGTGGTACGTGATGGGGACAGCGAGGCGTCTGCTGCTGCTGCAGCTGGTACTGGTAATGTTGGTGGTGGTCATTGCTGTGGCTTTGCAGCGAACTGCAAGAGGATCCGGTTGAGGAGTTGCCGCAGTCGCCCTTGTAGCAACCGCTACCGCTCCCACTGCCGGTGTTGCCGTACTTGAGGGTGGTGGCTTCAATGCCGCCTCGCGCCACATTACTGCTAATACTATTGTTGTTGTTGCTGCTGCTGCTGCTCAGCTGCTGTTGCTGATGGTGGTCTCCTCCTCCTCCTCCTGCTCCGCCGGAGTTGTGCGTGCTTGGAGTTGTCATGCGTTGTTGCTGATGGTGGGAATGTTGTTGCTTGTTGCTGTGATGGAGATGGTGTTGCTGCTGCTGCTGTTGCTGGAGTTGATGATGCTGATTGTTGCCGGCGGCGCCACGAATCACAGTCTCGCCACGTACAGCCAGAAGCTCACATGCCTGGAGCGCATCTACGCGCATTCTACATCTAAATTGATCCCTGTTAAATAATCAGTATGTAAGTAATTTATAAATGAGAAATATTTAAGTGTTTTTGACACTCACCTATCATCGGGTGGTGTGCTTAAAGATGTGCGGGTCGGAACGCCGAGCCGCTCCATTCCCGCGCAGCCGGCCGTCTGTACCGATAGCATCTGCAAGGATAACAAAAAAATCAATTAGAAATCTTTCAAGGCATATAAATAGTTATAAACTAGTGATAAAGATAAGTAATAAAGATAAGATATCTAGAAAAAACACCTAAATTTCCACTAGTTCATCCTGGCAACTGGCCACCTCATCGACAGTCTGAAAGTGCTCTAGCATGAGCCACCGCTTGGTCACCAAACGATCGCAATAGCCACCGTACCAGTCGTCGTCGAAGTTCTCACACCCGTAAAACTCTATCAGAATTTCCATTTCCTTGAGACTGCCCGGCCGCAGGGGCTTGAACTTCAGCTTTCCCATATAGTGGCGATTGGGGCGCATCACAAATGCTTTTTCCACAAAGAGTACGGTTTGCTGCCAGAGGGATTTGTAGGGAATTCTCATACAGGGATTGCAACTCATCTTGACGGGGGTGTGGGAGCGACTAAACTCCACATCGAAGTAGAGCAGGAAGCACTCCAGATAACCCTGTTTTTTGACCTGAAGCCTTATGGGATGATCTATAAACAGATCCTCCTTTTTGACCGTATTCAAGTCCAGGCCTAGTATGGGATGGGCCAGAGTCAGGAGCTGTTTTCCGGTAGTCTTGGCATAGCGGGGCTCGGCCAGGGCATACCGACGCATGGCGTTCATGTTGAATCCGTAGACACTTAGCCACCAATTGCAGCGATCGTTCTTCAGCATTCGCTCCTCGGAGCCCACGAGATACAGCGAACCCAGATCGGGCAGTATAAAGCCATCTTCCTTCAGCCAGCGATCGCGTGCCTCCAGGACCTCTAGGATCTCTGACTCAAATAGGAGACAGTGGCCCATCCAGTTGCATAGGATGCCATCGACCTTCTGGGGCAGCCTTATGGCGGCTATGCGACCTTGAATCACCTCGATGATATTCTCCATGCGATTCTCTTGCACCACCAACTTCGTATAGCTAGTGACCTTGGAATAGTCTACGGCGTAAACCCTTCTCGCGCCAGCCTTGGCGGCCATAAGGGCCAGGGTTCCGGGACCGCAACAGAGCACCAGAATGCTGCTACCCTTGAAGAGATGCTGATTCTTCTGGATGGCTTCCGCAAAGAAGCGCATGTGATCTTGGCACTTGAGCCGGCTTCGCATATTTTCCAGATGGGCGCCGTAGTCATGCCGGAAGTCAGCCGAGGTCATGCAATCCACAGGCTTCAGCTCTGGCGGTACATCCCTCGGAGGCGTGGGAATCCTTGGGCAGGATCGCACTTGGGTTTTGGGACGGCCACGTTTAGAATCAAGCTGATTGGGTCTTTTTAGTATAGTAATTGCCGAGTTATTAAGACATCCATTGGTTTCCGAATTTCCCGGAATTGCTGAGAGTCCATTCTTGGGGAACTTGTGATTTTTAGGTACTACTTTGGACTTCTCCGAATGTCCGTTCTTTGTTGGCTCTCCGGAATGTTTGGATGCTTTAGTAGAGCTACTCTTGGCTTCTTTGGGAACTTCGCTGAAGCCATTTGCTGTATCCTTCGACTTCTTCGGAGTTTGACGGGCTTCTACCAGACTTCTTTCCACCTGGGTAACTGGATTCCGGTGCTCCGGAACACCGAGATTCCTGTCGCAAAAACTGCCACGACAACGAGTTCGGCCGCTTTGCCAAATTTGCGACTCTGCGGTGCCATTTACTGGATTCATCTTTTGGACATTTTCCGGAGTTTTTTTCTGATCTAGAAGCGCGTGGAAATCGGTCAGACTAAGCTTGATGGGCTTTTTGCGTGTGTTTGTCGCCGTACTGACGGCTTTCACAGTTTTTGTATTCTTATTTCCAGGCATTTGCGGTAAATTTCGTATAAAAAAAAGTTTGCAAGAAACACAGACGGCGAGAGAGAGTGCGATTGAGAAGGACTTAAAGCAGTGAGTTGGAGAAGGTGACGCTGAAGACATATCGATAGGAAACGAATGTGACGTCACAAAAGTTCAGCGAATACAAATTAATACATTTTGGATTAAGCATTAGCTAAATGTACTAACTCCTAAGCCCTACTTGTAATCTTGGAATAATTAAGGTATCTTTTCTTGGTTATTTTGAAAAATTGAGCTTGCTTTTTATGCATCAGGAACGTGTTAACAATTAATCGATAAAAAGTATGACCAGCGCTTTGATTCAATTATTTTCGCAACAAGTTTGTGCCAGTTACATTTTTAAATCAAACAAATAACGGGTATATTTGCTTTCTTTTGTTTGTTTTTTTTTCCATTAATTTCCTTCATACAAAAAATTATGTATATTTTTGTAAACTATATATTTAAGAAAGCAAAGTGTTTTTGTTACTTATAATAACACTCCATAGAATCCCTCCATTTCTTAAAACATGAAATCTCCCCTCTACCTGACTTCTACCATGCCAAACCTATCTCTGCACTGCCGATTCGCATAACTCAAAATGTTCCACATTCCGTTGGCCACCTTTTTCTTCTATTTTCCTGCGAGTGTGCTTTTTGTTATTATTTTGTGCTTTTTGTGTCTTAGCCCCCGAATGCCCCACCGCCTCACCTGGCGATTGATGTGTGCAAGCGAGCATGAAAGAAATGACAAATCTCTGCGCGAACATCAACAAATAATAGAGCAGCACGAATATTTTTGGGCGACGGCTACGTCGGCGGCCGCCGACTTTGTAAATTATACAAATATGCAAATGCAATTTTGTAAATTAAAATCTCGTAAAATTGTGTGGTCAGATTTGTGTGCGTGTTGGTAAGTATGTTTCATATAATTATAATTTTCAGGCATACTAATTTAACTGAATTTATATTTTATATACAGAACGTAGGTTTTTGTGAAAAATTTCCTGCATAAAAAATGTAGGGGAAATTATCTTACTTTTAAGTGCAGGTCTGATTGTTATGGGTCCTTAAGGGGGGGGTAAGGTATTTAATTTTTTTTTTTCGTAAATTTTTTTTTATTTTTTATTTTAAAAGTTCAATATCTTAAGAATATTGTGTCCAAGTTTTACATCAATCATAGTAAAATTGACGAAGTTATGCGGAGCTGAACGAAGGTCGGTTGGTGTTCAATGCATGAGAATCACAAAGTTTAAAGCGCTCTCCTGAAAAATGCCATTTTGAAAATCGGTGTACACGATAACTAAAAATATACTGAACCAATCGGTTTGAAATTTGGAACATAACTTCTTTAGATAATTCTACAGGTATTCTCGTCGAGCTATTTTTAATTTTTAATTTTCTTATATTTTTTATTTAACAAATTAACTTAATTTTTTAGTCAAAAATCGGGGTTTTGACTTCAAATTTTGATAAAAAATAGGGAAAAAATTTTAAAAATAAAAACGCTTCGAGAATACCTCGGGACACTTATCCTTTAACGAATGAGGTATAATTTTTGTAGATCGGATGATTCTGTGGACAGTTAGGATGTACACCGCAAACCAACTTTTTTTGGAGGCGACTCGGGAGATTCCCTATAACTCCTCTACCTCTAAATATTTTTCAATACAAAATTTATCACAAACTGTTCAAATGTTGTGTTATTATATGGTATTTAATTCGTTAAGCTAGCTTTAGCCGTTTCGCCACAACATTTTTTTGAAAAGTGGGCATTTTTGCACCGAATTAACCTTACCCCCCCTTAACTCATGGAACCTTAAAAAAACCGTAAACCTTTTAAAAACCTTGTAAAATATAAAATAAAAGATTATTTAGAAACCCAAAAATTGCATTGCATACTTTTAGATACCTTTTTATGAGTTTTAAAAACCCTACAGAGTTCTAAAGCACCTTAGAATAAGTCGTACTAAATTGTAAGGACTTCTGAGACTCCGATTTTGTTTTGGTTTTCATTTTATTTAAAACTATACTAAAAACCAAACAAAATTCAAATAAAAGCGTATAATAATTTATTAAAATCTGTAAACTCTACATATTCTTAATTTTTCTTTGGTTTTAAAGCAGGTGTGTGTAGTTTTGTTGTGCCATTCGACTGTTGTATGCATGTATGTATATTTTTGGGTCATATTTGCTTTCTTTGTTATTATTATAATATATTTTTTCCTTTTTTTTGTTGGTAATCCGAGTACCAGAAAATATCGCATCACATTGTCTGGGGCGTCTCCTCTCGCAACACACACACCCCGCCCCGAACACCCTGGGCTGCCTGTGCAAAAAAATTAGGTTAAAATGTTTACTCGAGCATTGCAGACGGGATTGGCAATAACCTCATTTTCTGTTCGTGCTTCATGGTGTGTGTGTGTGTGTGTGTGTGCCAGACTCTGACGTAAGAGAAATGTCTGCTGTTTGTTGTTGTTATTATTATTGTTGCTTTTGTTGGACTAAGCCCAGGCCATAAGTTAGCATGCTTTTTCCCACTGGCTCTGCATCTGTCGTTGTTTGTTGTTGTTTATCTTTATCGTGCTTCTTTTTTATTTTCTTTTATTTATATTCTTCTTTTTTTTTGGGAATAAAGTGACATAATATTGAGGGTAAACCCTTGTTTTTGGTTTTTGTGCCCGCTTTTATTTGCCTTTGGCCTTCTTTGAATCCTTGAAAGTTTCCGACTTTTTCTGTGTTTTTTTAGGTTAGTCTAATTTTTTAAATTATCCGAATTCTAAAATTCCCTTAACGCTTAGGGATAATACAAGCGTTTATAAATGCCTTCTATTCAAAGATGTTTAACGAATCAAACGATTTATTTTCATTAGAATAAATCAAGATATGTATATCACAGAAAACAAGAAAGGAAGCTAACTTCGGCACGCCGAAGTTTTTATACCCTTGCAGATTGTTTTTGATGTTTGTATTATAGACTTAAATGCTGGAAACACACACAAAACAGAGTTTTATTACATTTTACCTATACTTATGTTTACAGTTGACAGTTAAAGTTTTAAATTCCGAGCTTTACATCTACCGATCGCTTCTATGGCAGCTATATGATATAGTTGTTAGATTTTCATAAAACTTATACTAAAATTCTGAAATAATATCAAAAGCTCATATCTCAAAGTAGATGAAAATACGTTGAAAAACAACGAAGTTATAATTATTTCTATTTATTTCCCGATCGTTCCTATGGCAGCTATAAGATATAGTCCACCGATTTTCATAAAATTTAAACCAAAATTCTGAATTAATAACAAAAGCTCATATATCAAAGTAGATGAAAATACGTTGAAAAACAACGAAGTTATATTTTTTTCCTATTAATTTCCCGATCGTTCCTATGGCAGCTATATGATATAGTCGTCCGATTTTCATAAAATGTTTACCAAAATTCTGGAATAATATAGAATGGCTATATCTCAAAAATGATGCAAAAATATTGGAAAACAGCCTAGATATAATTTTTTTTCTAAAAATTTATCGAACATTTGTATGGCAGCTATATGATATAGTCGTCCGATCCGGCCCGTTCCGACATATATAGCAGTGAGAGTATATAGAAGACTATATGCAAAGTTTCATTCAGATAGCTTTAAAACTGAGGGACTAGTTTGCGTAGACGGACAGACGGACAGACGGACATGGCTAGATCGACTCGGCTGTTGATGCTGATCAAGAATATATATACTTTATAGGGTCGGAAACGTCTCCTTCACTGCGTTGCAAACTTCTGACTGAAATTATAATACCCTGCAAGGGTATAAAAATAACAACCCAAAAGTATGCATCGGAAAATGTCTTGTTTCCTAGCATACTTTGAAACCCATTTTTAAAAGGATTTAAAATTATTTAGCCTTTTTAAAGTGATTTTTTTATCCCCTAATAAAGGGAAATGGAATAAAAATAATTTGAAATGATTTAAAACAGATAATAAATAATTTTATAAAAATTTGAATTTTAGAAACTAGGCAAACATTTTATATTAAAAATGAATACATTTTCAATAAACCCAAATTTCGTTCGCCAAAAATTTGTAACTTTTCGAAAAGTTCCGCAACAGGAACAGCTGTGTGTGTGTGTGTGTGCTTGTGTTTCGCTCTCTCGCTTTGTATGTAATTGTAATTAATTTATGCACGTCTGCGTCTGGTGCGTGCGTCTGGCATAGATAACGGTTTTAATGAAAGCCCGTTTCGCTCTCACACGTCCTAATGTTAACGTTGCTAATGTTAACGCCTACAGAGGTATGCGCTCATGTGTGCGTGTGCAGAAATTCGCACACATTCACACACAATAGGCACATGCGAGCGCACATTTTAATAATCAATTTGAATTATTCATTGCCTAACGGCGGCAAATAAAATTCGATTAAAACACAACGCCGCTGCCAGCGTCGCTCTGCTTCGCCTAAACGCCTTGGGTTATTAGCGGCAATTGTGTTTCGCATTTCCCGCCGCCACCGCCACCGCCCAGCAAAGCCAATTCCCGCCCACGCACTTGTCTCCACTGCTTCCACATCCACATCCATTTTCATTTCTATATTTCCATCCGCATCTTGGGCTTCTAAATGCCTTTTGTGGGGGAAGGGGATCAGAGTGGCTGAACAATGTTGAACGAAACATTCATTAATTATGCTCTCATCACGGTTAAAACTAGGATAGGTGAGATATCAGGTTAAAAATCCTGGTTTTTCTCATATTTTGGGGAAGGGTACTAAAGAGGGGGAGAGAAAAGACTTTGGAAGTTGTTTTTGGTAAAAAGCTATTACCCAGAATCGTTGTTTCTAGATATTTGTAGCTTTAAGTAATAAAATCTAGTTTTATATTTTTAGGAATCTTTTCAACATATTTTGAAAAAGGATGATGGAGATTATGTTCTATCCTTCAAAAAACTTGCATTTCAAAGTATTTTTATGTAAAGAAAATAAGTTTTAGAATTATTTGACTAAGTCACGTCTTTCTAATTTTCCTTAGTTTGGGTTAAAGGATTTTGAAACTATTTTAGCCTCTCTAATTAAGTAATTCTTAATTTTTAGCTTTATTCTAATAATATTTATTTCAAGTATATAAACCTCACAATGAGTTCTCACTGTACCTGATGTGTTTCATTCATAATGCTGCCTCTGGCGTGGGCAAATTAAACACAAGAGGAAAAAAACCAAGTAAATATGAAACAAGATTCTAGCTGCGGAGAAAAAAATGAGCAAATGCGCACTGGAAGATGTCAGCAAAGCGAGTAACAATTTGTCAAAGTTGCCGACTTTAATCTTTTGTAATGGGCGTCACGGCGGCGGCGGCACTCCCCCTCTACCTGCCTTCTTGCCTTCTCATTGGGAAATCTTAAAACCACAATCTGAAAAGCCGCCTTAACAACTTTGGCCCAATGGAGCCCACGGACGAGAATCCACCAAAATCGCACGTGTGTGTGGGAGGCGTGTCTTCTGTCGTTAAAGTAAATCGTAGAGCTTCAAGGTTATTGCCGGTGTCTAGTGAAGATTCAATAAAGCAAATATTCAGGTAAATGAGGGAGAGATTTTAAGATACCCTTTAAAGGAGGAGCTAAAAGAATCAACAGATATGCCGACTTATTACTCAGCTTCTGAGATAGATTATATTTTTTACGTCATAATGACAAGGCACAAGAACTAGTACTAATTACTAGAAACTATTTGGAAATACTACTGAGCTGAAATGTGTTTAAAACAGTGCTCGGCACCATCACAATCAACCAAAAAGCACATTTGTGTGAGTGAGGTACGGAGCAAAAATGACGTGAGTGTGTTCCGTGTGTGTGAAGTTTACGCTATCCGTGTGCTGGCAGCGCTGCCGGCAGAGCCTTTGCCTATCCCATGGGCTTGGGACGTGCCGACTACTGGTTTAAAACTATCTTTTTTATTTGCAATAGAAATCTTCCATTTAAACTTAATAGACTTGGGTTAAGTATATGTGACGGATTTCCCAGCATAACTATAACCAGTTCTTATTACCAGAAATATTTCAAACTTGAACCTAGGTTAAATATGCCTAAAAGTATTACTATCATTAAGAGGGTTCAAATTCAATGTTATTCTTTGCAAGTACAAGCTTGATGACCATCTAAAACTGTCCAATAAACTTTGTACAAATGAACTTAAAAGAAAAGTAATTACTGTCATTTATCTTAACTTGAAGTCTAGAAAACGCACAAGTAAAAACTGTGTTCTTTAAGATTCCTTGTTGTAAGTTGAGAAACATTCTCACCAATCATGTTTATTAAGGACATACCGTAAACAAATACCGTGTACAAAAATGGAAAGCATTTAAAGTGAGCAGGCAGGCTAAGTAGACAAAGCAAGAGGCGCTGATGGAGAAATTGAATTTGTCTTGGCCATTATAATAAAGACGTATAAAAATGCCAGACGCCAAATGGATTCCCCAATTCTTGTTCTTATTTCATTTTGTTTCTTTGCCTTCGAGAGGAGTGATAAAAATTGAATGCCAAATGAGAGACTAAGACACTGAGTCACACACAGAGACAGAGAGAGAGAGAGACACAGAGAGTAAGAGAGCAAAAAGGACGTGCTGTGCATCCAGTAAGCATTGCATAACACCCGGCGCACACACGCAGGAGAGCAGGGGGGGGTGGTACGATGGTGAATAAATGGGCATAGGCGCAGTTACATAAGACTTTTTGCGTTGGCGGCGACAAAAGCAATTTAAGCATGTCTGCAATGGCCGCCCACTTTTCGAGCTCTGTTGCTTCAAGGACTTTTCCTGCTCCCTTCGTCCACTTCTCTTACTCCTTCTGTCTGCGCCTCTGTCTCTCTTTTCTCGTTTTTGCAAAAAGGGAATGCATGGAATATATTGGCAAAGGCGAGGGCGATGAAAAAAGGAAACTTTCGACACGTGTCTCCTTTCTGCCATTCCTTTTTACACGGCTACACAGTGAGGAAAAAGTGCGCCAAGGCTGGCATTGATTGATTGATGGATCGATTAAAAGGTTTATTTTAATAGGTCAGTCGCTGTTTTTAATTAAGGTATATATAATTTGCATCTATAAATTGGCAACACGTCTGTCTGGCAATAAAAATAGTTTTGCCTACGCTTAAGCTTTATTGCCAACGAAATAGCTGAGTAATTGACAGCAATTATTATAGAGTTCAATTCATAAAGGAAGCCAAAGATACCCCATTGAGCTATATATTTGGGTTAATATCTTTATTTTTTTTGGCTGAAGATATGTTGAGTTTTAGGCTTAATTAAGACCTCAAACTTTTGAATTAAATTTGATGAAAACTAACCTTTAGAAGATATGTATATGACAAAGTAAGGATTATCGGTATAGAATCCCTTTTTATTTCTTACTATATTATAAAAGTGTAACGTATAGACCCGCAAAAGCCCACCCAAAATTTTTACCACCCACCAGAACCTTTTCTTTCTGTTTTTCTTTTTCGCTGTTTTTCCTGTTCCTATTTCTTCTTGTTCTCATGTTTTTCTTTTTGTGTTTGCTTGACAAGCAAGGAAGTAGGCAAGTGAGTACTTACGGGTACAGAATGTTCCGGCTCGGTTGGCAAAAGTGTTGTTGTTTCTGTTGCTGATGCTGCTGCGTTTGTGGCTACTGCTACTGTTGCAGCTGCTGGTGCTGCTGCTGCGGCGGCGGTGGCGGCTATAGCTGTCTGATCCGCTGCTGTGGAGCCCGATGTTGAGGTTGTTGTCGCCAGTGGCAGGGCCAGAGCAGAATTGGTATCCTGTCCGATCCCAATCCCAATCCCGATCCCAGGTGACAGCACCGCGTTGTTTTTGCTGCGCCGTCGTTGCGACGAGCGACGTTTGTGACGTATCCGGCGCGTTGTTGCAGTGCCTCCTGCCCCAGCTCCTGCTGCAGATGTTGCAGTAGCTGCTGTTGCTGTTGCTGCTGCTGCTGCGGTCAATGTTGCTGCTGCGTTGGATGAGCGGCGAAGGGCAATCGCGGCCACCAACACACTGCCACAGGCCAGGCACACGGATAAACTAATGGCGATTAGCAACAAGCGACCTGCAACGAGGAGAAAGTGAAGAAAATGTGTTTAGTTTTGGGATTTCTATTTAGTTTTTTTAAGTGCTTAAGTCTATGGTAATTTCTACGATATTTAAATCTTTAATTTCTACTGATATAAGGCAGGAAAAATTGTTTGTTTATAATCATGTTTTATTTAATCCATATTTATTTAGTTAAAAATGTTTCCTTTTCCTTATTCAGGTAGTGAAAATTTAAAAATTTCCGGCTTCTTTTAAAGTAAAGCTTCATTTTATCTTACATTTCTTTCGTTTTTTTCCACTCACATTTCCAACTTTATTACTCTTAAATTTCCGTTTAATTTAAATAACTTATTCCCACTCACGAACGCTTTTAATTACTATAAATAAGCGAAACAAAACGAATGCGGCCCACAGCCAGCCACAAGCGACCAAATAACAATGAAGGAGCAGCAAAAAAATAACAAAAAATAAAAACAAAATAGGCGGCAAGAACAAGAGCGAGCCCCGTGCAACTGTCGTTGGTTGTAAACGTATTCCGTAGATACAGATACGTGCTCGCTGTCGTATCTACAAGGTGCGCGACATCGTCGCCCGCCGATTTCGCCCTGTAGAAAGACCCCGGGTACTACTGTCACCCGTTACCCGTATATACCGATACATATATATACGTATCTATAGGTATGTATATATAATGTGCGTCCGAAATATATATGTAGCAGCGTCTGCGTCTAGACTAGATAGCAGACGACTTAAGTGATACAAGCACACATGCGCAATCGAAGCGCAGTAAGCGAGTGAGTGCGAGCGAGCCAGCCAATGTAGGCGGACAGCAGCAGTTCGATAAACAAATAAGCGAAAAATAAATAGTTTAAAAGGGTTTGATTGACACACGAAAGATACCCTGTAAAGTGGAGAAAGTGGATGACATTTTACAGATTTTTTTCGATGAAGAAAATAAGCTTTTTAAGAAGGAAAATTGATTACCAATGCATTTATTGCAGTTTTTAAAATATATTTATTATCTAAATCTAAATTTTTACAAATTTGGCTTGATTTAAAGTTTAATAATCTATAAATATTTATAGTAATTTAATTCAACCTCATCTTAAACTACAATGACTAAAGCCACAACAAAAAACCTCCAAAAATAAACCCAACAATGTGTCAAAACCTTAAAATAAATCAAACTATTTATAGTCTAAGATCTATTGTAATAAAAACTGAAAAGGAAGTACACCAGACACCATCCACAAGTGACAGTCACGCTTGGACCTTGCACCTTACACATCGATTAAAAAGTGAGTTCTATTTCTGTTAGGCTGAGCTTTCACCAAAAAAAAAAAATCCCCGCCGTATAAAGTCCAAGGCGAGAGCGCACCTGTGACAAAGCCAAAATGCCGCAATTAGCAATGGGTATTAGTATAGGCAAAACTATATGGCAAGGCGGTCACATTCCGAATCCGCCAGACGCTGCTGCCGCTGCTGATAGAACGGCAGACAGACAGACGGAGGCCACCCGTCGCGGTCGCAGACCCTGTAACAGAGCAAACACACTCACAGATACGTAGATACTCAGATACTCAGATACAGCTACTAGACAGACCCCGATATACTATTTGGGATACAGACACACGCGAAAGCTTGCGCAACTAGATTTTACAACTACATATAGTAAATATCATGACGCTCTCCGATCCGCAGCGCAATTTCATCAAGGCGAAAATGACGCAGCTATGTAAACGCTATCTCCCTCTCTGACGAGGTGATCGCCGCCGCTGAATGAAAATGAAAATATTCCAATGCGCGATGACTGCTCTGGATTTGCAGCACTAATTTATGGTTTTAAATGAAAAAGAGAAATGCTGCGGAAAAACAAAAACAAATGGTAATACAACGAAAAACAAACAAAAAGAAGTCAGCCAGGCAGCTAGGCAGCCAGTCAGCAGACAGGCATGAACAAATTATACAACAAATGCCAGACAAAAGTTAATCAACTAAAATTAAAATGTACAGAGTGAAAGAGGCGCAAACAACGCTGCGACAGCGGCAACCAATTAAAATATGTCAACAATTTCTATGACTCTCTCGCGTCTGACTTCAACTCAACCAAAGCCAAGCCAAGGAGGCAACAAAATAATATTAACAGGTACAACAACAGCACCGAAAACAACAAAAACAACAACAGTCAGTGGCACTTTAGACTTTTGCGCATTCCCAGCCGCTGTCACTCGGATTCAACCATTCCGTCTCAGGTGACTCAACCTACCTGGACTCTGTTGTCACTCGCTTTCGGTCTGCCTTTTATGGCCTTTGTTTTTTCTGATAATTATTTTGTTGCCTTTTCGGTTCACCCTGTACTTTTCAGTGTTTGGAGTGTGACAAGAGCTTCACTGGGAATTTAAATAATTAACTAAATTTTGGGTTAGATTGCAAAGATTACTAGAAGTTTGTGAAACATTTTAGACCATAAATAATTTGTTCTCTAAGTTCTGTGACTAATATAGTGATTTTCTTAGCTAAATAATAAAATAACATCAATTTCAAAGGGGTATTATTTCTAATATTTCTTGTAAAGGTGTTGAAATATATTTATTTCCATATTTTTAAATAAAAAACCACAATTTTTAAAATTATTTATAAATCCAAAGTCATTAAAATAATTAAAGCCTATTTTTGAGGCATTTACGTAAAAATAAAACCATTTTCCATTCCACTTAAGAGGTATCTAAGCGTTTGATCACTTTATAACTCTATCGTAATTTTATATATTTTTTTAATTGTGCCGCTCGTTTCGGCTTGTTGCAATTATTTTTATCGCAGGTGAAATGATTGAGCACGTCTGGGGACTTCGTTTACGTCTGGAGCCGCGCACATGTAGGAATATATACATACATACATGTATGCAGTTAGACAAATCACCTGATACCCTATAAAACTGGTCATTCGAAAGAGAAAGGAATACCTGGCAACAGTTCAACCGTATTTGATGGAACCTCTGACGCACGTGTGCCAGCAGCCAATAGCCAACTATTGAGAAAAGTGCTAAAATAATTGAGCGAATACAGATTCAATATTTGAATTGATCACACCAGACGCAAATCGCAAATAGCAAATGGCAAATAGACCAAAAACAGACCTCGCGCACCCGGCCAAACCGCATTAAAGCGACGACGACGAACCAGCTAGACAGATCAGACAGTTGGCTAACACTTTCCGAGACCGAGATCCAATGGCCACAACCAAACGGCTTTCATGGCTATTTTTATAGTGGAACGGACATTGAACGGACAGTGGGCAAAGCTTACGAATGGGGATCTCGTGGGGAAACTTGTTTCGATCTCTCTTTAAATATATACATATATAAATTTTACTTTTTTTGTTGACTAAAGGTTCCTTGACCGAGGCGGGATAATGCCTCTATATAAATATATGTATAATCAAGCCTCTGCCTTGCTCTCCATTATCTTTTCGGGGTGACAATTGCATTTGATTAAGAGTTGCGCGCGTTTCAAGCCGCAAAAGAAGATCACTTTCGATCAACTTTCCTTCCTTCGCTCGAACGCTGGAGCACAACAAAAAACGTTATTAATTCAATGATTATGATCATCGCGCTAATGACAGTCAAGTGCAGCGCACTTGATCCCACACCCCGAAAGCCAAACCGCTACACTGGCCGAAAAATGCCATTTGGATGGCAATGCCAATGACACCTTGATTGGGTGTCAAGGTTGTGCGAGGATCATCGTCGCATTCTACGCGGGTACATCATAAACTAACTAAAGGCATTATCACAAGCTTTAACAATCATAATACATTGAGGTGACATTGAACTTGAAAAATCAAATGGAATTGTGTGGATGATCTGTGTGAGCCTTTGTGTTGTTTAAAGTTTAGATTTTCTCGGTGTCTTGTGATGATATTTTCTGATATACTGTATTTGTATATTTGTAAGAATGTAGCACAACTTTCTACTAATTTAATATGAATTTTGAAAAAGTAATTTTATTATTAAAATATAGTTCATCTCCTAAATCTTTTCAGATATGATTAAACTTTTCTAAGGACCTTAAAACAAAAAGTTCATATAAAACGGTCTTCAAGCAACCTTTATAGATTACAAGCTCATAAACTAACCATAATATAACCATTAAGATGACATTGAACTTGGAAAATCAAATTGAAAACTGTGTGTGGCTTATGTTTATTTTTTTATGTAATTTAAGTGCAAGATTTAGCCTTGGTTTTGAAGGGAATTTTAAAGCGAAATATAGGAAGTACAACAAACAGCATCATCAGCTGACGTCAGCTTCGTCTGCATTCGGTTTTGTATATATTTCTATTTTGCTGATCTTTTTTTTTTTGGCAAGAATTTCTGTCTAGTTTGTGCAGAAAATATTACAATGTTGTCTGGCGCAGAAGATGAAAAGTCGGAAAGGCCTCTCGTTGGCAAACCTCTCTCTCCCTGTGGCCTTTTTTTTTACCCCTTCATTTTTGATTCCCCCGTTGAGAGGCAAACCCTTTTTTTCTTCTCTATTTTTTTTTTTTGCATTTTTTTGTTTGCAGCTAGACTGCGCACAGCAACAGACAGAAAAGAAAAAAAAAATGAAACGAGGGAATGGAAAGGGGCAGGCAATGCAAATGAATGAGTAAAATGCAAAGAAGCAAAGGCAGAGGCAGAGGCAGAGGAAAAATAAAAACTGAAACAAACCGCAGACAGCGACGTCGACCTCGCCCAGGCAGCAACGTTTTTCTCATCACGATGATGATGATGGGGATGATGATGATGACGATGTCGTTTGACCTTTAAGCGAAGCGAGTGCATTCCACCAACAACAACCTGACGCAAAGAGAATCCCATTTAAGCCCTCTTTTAACGTCTGGGCCTTCTCTGGATTTTTTGTTTTTTGTTTTTTTTTTTCATAATTTACAAACGGAATTTAATTAATGGCAAATCACGTGGTGAATTGTGCAAGCCCTGTCGTATGCGCAATAATTCAGTTCTGTTACGTATACGCAACGTATCGCATTTTCTTTCCGAGTGTTTGCGATTTCATCATCTTTTTCGCAGCAACAGCGACTTGATAATAGAGTAGGCAAATTCTTGCTGCATTCGAACAGGATTTGAATTATAATTTGGCTAATAGTACCTAATACGATAACGAGGCTTAAATTTGAGACGATTTTCAGTTAAAATTGGCCTACAAGGAGTAGAGAAATTATTAAGAAAATCATAAGAAAAATTTTGAAATATGTAACAAAATTGTTCTCTTATAATTTCTTTAGCTTCAAAGTGCTTTTCTATTTCCTTTATCCATTTTGTATTCCCCTTGTTATCTCGAAATCCAAAAACCTATACGCGGATATCCTTTTGATCTAATAAAAGCAATTTACGCATTATTCTGTTTACCTTTTCCCCAGACTTTGTCAAAGTATCTAACTATAATCTACTCTGCTTTGCTGCTCCTTTATACTGCCGACCCCCTCCTGGGGCTTATTGCAACATTGTGTCATACTTTTTGTTGATTCTGTCTTTCTGTTTATTTGCCGATTGGTTTTTTTCCCCATTTGGACTTGACGTCGACTGGGCACCATCACTTCCGTCACCTTCTTCCTCGCCAGCCCAGAAATTTATGTTGATGTAGACTTTTGTTCTGTTTGCAGATGACGATGACTGCGATGATAATGATGATGATGATGATGATGGTGGTGGTCTGCTGGCCTGCAAATATTGACAGAGGCTTCGAAATATTACGCAAAAAAATTGTGCCTCCTAGGGAGAATTCACATGTTCTTGTCCATTCTTCCACTTATTTTCTGTTTTCTTTTTTCCGTTTTTTTGCACTATGGACTCCTTGCTTTTTTCCCCCCTCCGTTTGCCTGCGGCCAATGACTCATTGACCTGGTTTAGGTTCCCTCTGTCTAGATTTTGTAGTTCTCCGACACAGAAACTGGGTTAGTGGGCGTGTCGCAAAAGGGGGGAAGGGGCGGCACTCAGACCGAAAAAACTAGTTCATGTATGGGGGAAGGGAGAGAGGGAGAAGCTTTGCCTGTTAGGCCCTTTTGCCTCGGAACAATAGAGAATATATATCCACGAGTAGCAAATTTTTCAACGCCTTGCCACCCTTAGTTAACTGTGTCAACTGCTGGTGTTTTGCAACACTGTATGCGCTCCAGTTTTTTTTTTTACTTCGTTCAGCCGGGCGTATACGTAATGCCATCGATTACTCATACGCCACGGGTCACAGGGAGACTTCACTTCCTTGTTAAAATTATATTTTTCCACCAATTATAATGAGTTAAGATTAGCCCCTAGGCATGCCTTCTCAAATGACTCACGTTTTATCAGGTGTATCAGGTATATAAAGCTCCGTGCAATTGCGTTGTGCGCAAAAGTCATCATCGTTGCATTACTGCAACTGTCTACAGATAAGCCCCTGACAATTTTAATTAACTTTTTCAAATTTATGACCGTTATCAGACCTTAACTTAAAACTTTCTTACAGCCAGCCCAGCTGGTGTGTTCGCCAATCAATCAATCAATCAGGCCATTCATCGTCCTGTCACCGTGATGGTTCTCCTACTTTTATTTATGGTTCGTTGGTGTTATATACATATGTATACCTACATATATACCTATTTTTTTTTTTGCTTTTATCTATTGGCTATCACAAATGCGAGGCGTGCAAATTGATATCAGCGCGTGTAGCTAATTTATAATTTTCAAATGTGCAAAGCCCCGCACCGTCCAGCTTTTATATACAAAGAAGAAACGTCTAAAAAAGCTTTGGTTTAGTTTCCAATTCTGGCCAAACAAAATGATTAGTGAAAGCCTATTAATGGTTTTTAAATAACATTAATTGATTGATAATGTCGCAATTCTCTATGGTTTTTCTATATACCTGAATCATGTACGATTTTTGGGCATCAATGGATGGTTGCTATGTGTGAGTGTGAGTGAGAGTGTATATATAAAGAAGATTAGTTGGCCACGAAAACCATAAAGCTCATTAATCGCGTTCGTTAATCACCAGTTTTCGTCTGGAATTTAGTATTATTTCTCATGATTCAATGGGGCAGACAAACAGGGGCAAGTTTAATTATATGTTTGCCGAAAAATGCTCTGCAATTACGTTGTCTGGGTTTGTATATTGAAATATACTATAAGGGGGAATGATATATATGTGCAAAAAAGTATGAGTGATATGGAAATAAATTTTTTATTATATTTCAAACATTGTTTTAAGGTAAAAAACTTTTCTACAAAAAAAGTAGTTTAAACTAAGCTCTTAACTTCTAAAAATAAATGTAACAAAATTCTCTAATAGGAAGACACTTGGCTACATCTTATTGGCAAACTTTCCTGACGTTTTGCAGGATCTCCAAGCCATCGATTTTTCTTACAAGTAAATAAAACAAAAGCCGCGACAAGCCTGGGTCGGCGTTTCCGCTTTGAAGTCTCCCTCTATTGTAATTCAAGTCGTTTTGCCCAAACTCGGCGGCACTCGAGAGATGAAAGCCAAGAGAGGGGTTTGTGTGTGTACTACACACAAAGAAAATGATATGTAATAAATACTAAAACCTCCTATATCAGTTTTCCTTTCATTTTTCTGCAACATTTAAACCTATTAAAATGAATTTATTGAATACAGGGTTCATTTTCCTGATGATGCTTAATATAGACCAATCAGCGTCTTGGAATTTCGATCTATCTATGCTAATTGCATTTCATTGAAATTAATGTTGCCGCATCCCTCTTCGAGCAGGGTCAACTCATTTATAACAAAAGGAGGCGGAGGGGTGGGGCTAGTTTATCTGTCCAAATGTTGCAAGACCATAAATTTCTGGCTGAGGCAAACAACAAAAGTTAAAATGCCAGACGCCGACTCTGCAATTTCTTGTTTGTCGCTCTTCTTTTCACAGTTTCCCTTGCTGTTGTTTTAATTGTATTATTTCTGTAGTTGCATCCCCGCAACAACAACAAAAACATTTGACAATGTTTTCAATTTTATTTTTAAATGAATTCTTGTTCCTTTTACTTATTTTGTTGTTTTTAGCATGACGCGACAATTTGTCTGTCTATTTTTACCGGGCTTTGTCTCGCTCTCTCTCTGTTTAACTTGGTCCGAAAATTGTGTCCGACATTTCGGCTGCTGAACAAAATAACATTTTTTATATATGTATATACAGATATATATATTTTACACCCCACAGCCCACAGTCTGCCCATAGTCGAAAAAAACCACCTCAGAGATCATTCATCTGCAAGAAAAAGAAACAACAAATTTGTTTTTCGAGGCCTATATGAGACAGAGCACCCCTCTCTTAGTCTCTCCTCTTTGGCAGACATAAAAATACATTTTTGCGGAATTTTATTTTGATTTTTTATGAGCAAAACAGAAAGAACAACAAATTGCCGCTCTTTTATTTTTTTTTTTTCCTGTCTCTTTTTGAATTTGAAATTCAAATTTCAACATTCTGGCTGGTAGTTTGGCTTTGGGCTTCTAGCACGTGGAATTTTATTTGGTGTGGCAAAGCCCTCGACTACCCGGTTTTCCCCTGACTCCCCCCTGCTGCCTGTCTGCAACTATTATCAGCAGACATACTATTTTTATACCCTTGCAGGGTATTATAATTTCAGTCAGAAGTTTGCAACGCAGTGAAGGAGACGTTTCCGACCCTATAAAGTATATATATTCTTGATCAGCATCAACAGCCGAGTCGATCTAGCCATGTCCGTCTGTCCGTCTGTCCGTCTGTCCGTCTGTCCGTCTGTCCGTCTGTCTGTCTGTCTGTTTCTACGCAAACTAGTCCCTCAGTTTTAAAGCTATCTGAATGAAACTTTGCATATAGTCTTCTATATACTCTCACTGCTATATATGTCGGAACGGGCCGGATCGGACGACTATATCATATAGCTGCCATACAAATGTACGATACATTTCTAGAAAAAAATTTATAACTTTGCTGTTTTTCAAAAATTTTGCTCCATTTTTTAGATATGGCCATTTTATATTATTTCTGAATTTTGGTAAAAAATTTATGCAAATCGGCCGACTACATCATATAGCTGCCATAGGAACGATCGAGAAATAAATAGGAAAAAAATTATAGCTTCGTTGTTTTTCATCGTATGTTTATCTACTCTGAGATATAAGCTTTTTTTATTATTCTAGAATTTTGGTATAAATTTCATAAAAATCCGACAACTATATCATACAGCTGCCATATAAACGATCTGTAAATGTAGAGAAAATGTAAAGCTGGGAATGTAAAACTGTAACTGTCAAACTGTAAACATAATAAGTATAGGTAAAATGTAATGAAACTCTGTTTTTGTAAGTGTTTTCAGCATTTAAATCTATAATATAAACATAAAAACCAATCTGCAAGGGTATACAAACTTCGGCGTGCCGAAGTTAGCTTCCTTTCTTGTTTTTTTTGCTTTTGTTTTATTTGTGATTCCATTTGTAATCGCTCATTGATTCAGAATTCCGAGTTTCCACTGCACGTGTGGGCCTGATTCGAATTGATTTCGATTCCGTTGCGATTCCATATCGATTCGTAATGGAACCAGACATTACAAATATGTATATATATATATATTGTATTTATGGAGGGGCACACTATGACGCCATGTCGCGATTATGGATGGGTCTTTAGTGCTTTTGTGTCGGCGGCGCTTTGAAGGGATTTCCTTTTCCAGAAAATTATGATGGACTTTAATTGCTGTCTGAGCTCCCAACCTAAAACTAAAACTCATTTCCCGTCAGGCAGACAGAAAATAATCTTACGTAATATCAGGCGGAAGATAAATATTTGACCTACATTTTCACATGGGAGTGTGCGAATGCGAATGCGAGCGACCGAAAACATTCAAGCAGGAAGTTTCAGCAGGACACAGACACTCTGACACACTAAATTTTGCCTGCTTCACACGCGAAACGCAAATAAATCATTGATGAAGTCCCCACACAGACACACACACATACACAGCTCAACACACACTCACACACACACACACACTTGTGTATACTGGGGTAGCTCCAAGTCATGGGTTCGTGTCTGCTGGAAATGTAGGCCACAGGCAGCCAGTGGCCCCTAAGCTCAACTCGAGGGGCGTAACCAAGCCAAAAATTATGTATAGAGACACTGAGAGAAAATTCCAAGACTAAGATGGACTTTTTTACTGTAAAATTATAACTTGAATTCATTTATTAAAGATTGAAAAACCATTATTGGAGTTCAAGATAAGTATAGCCTACTTTTTGGCGCAAGCTTGAAGCTAATGTTCAAGAAAGTATATCCTTTATCAGGGTTAGCAAAGATATACACTATAAAGTTGTCCAGAAAAAGTTCAAATTATTAATTTACAATTAATTTGGAACCTGAAATATTTAAAAGCATACTATTAGACACTTTTTCAATTGTTTATATAAATAATCAACTATAATTTATACTATAATTTACAATTTGAAATTTATCTCAAATTACTATTGTTTTACAAAAACTCCTTGATAAATTTATATCTTAAAGAACGTTTTTTTTCTCTGTGCACGAGTATAAGAAGAAACCCAAGAATGTTTCTTAGCTTTTCGGGGTCTGCCGATTGTCGAGACAAATTTCCAAGAAGCAAAAGGAGTTTTTGTTGTTGTCGTTTCTTCCCCAGCTATCGCGGTATTGTGTGTGGCAGCAGTATGAAAAAAAGAAAAAAATGTTGCGAAGCGGAGAGCTGCTGTCAAGTGTCTGGGACTCTGCTGCTACTTCTGCTGCTGCTGCTGCTGCATTCTGGGATCTGTTCCATTCGCTCCTCATGGCGCGATAGTCAGCTTCCGTTCGTTTTCTAGGCCCCAACTCGCATTTTATGGGCTTATCAGGTGGTCCCTCCGCCTACTTCACCCCTTTAGGCGACCGGCATCCGCTGGTGTCTGTCTCAACCTCCTTCCCGTCGCCATTTGTATATATGGATGTACATATATGGCATTTATAGCATATACTGACCACACACAAATCTTGTGGAGTATGCGGCGTATGTGGCGTTACGTGGCACAAGTCAGGGTCGCTCTGGGTAATCAGATACTGCTCTACCCCCCCCCCCCCCAGACGTATTCCATTTCTTCTAGAAGAAGATTTTCATATCAAGGGTATTCCCAGAAGGTTTAAGCTTGAGTAAAGCAAAGTTGATTTATTGTTTATATTTATAAGAATAGAAAATGCTTAAACATTGTTATTGATAAAGCAATTTTTTGGATTAAATAAATTATTCATATTTTAAAGTTTGAGTATATCGCTCTAAAAGTTATTTTAATTTTATCAGAATTTTCAGACACAAAATTTAAAGAAAATAAATTACACAAAGAGTTAAGATCCCCTTGAGAATTTCCTTATCAAAATTCAAAGTAAAATTCCTGATAATTTCTCAACAACTCTCTTATGCCATTCCTTAAAACTTTTAAGATCAACTTGGGAATTTCCCTTATCAAAATATGCTAATTTCATAACATAACTCACACATTTCTACAACTAAAAAATACTCAATTCACTGGTTAAGATTTATAATCAGGGAAATACAATTTGTTGATTATTCCAACGACTTATCTCGTCTGACAAATTTTGTGTCGATGTTACTTGGGACTGACTTTCTATATTTGCAAATCATTGTAACGCCTACATGCGCACCAATCAAGAAATATATATATGAATATTTCTACATAGATGTATACAGAGAGAGGGAGAGCTATTTTTTAAAGAGAGAATCGAATGTTTGATTTATAAACTTGAGAGAAGAATTTGGAATTTAAGATATAATCATTGGAGCGACCCAGTTTTGTTACTCTCCCGGTTTACCCATATTTCTCAAAGCCGCTTAATTTTAATTTCACTTTTTTAAAGAGCCCTTTTTTTTTTTGCCTAATCTGCTGCTGACTAATCTGGCTTGTCTCCCGTTTCCCTCTCTATCTCTCGAGTCTCAAGTCTCAATCTGAACTTTTCAGCTGGACTCTTGAGACGTCCCCCCAAACAATCAGGCAAAGACCGCATGTCAATCGATTAGCGATTTCGCTGCCCGTCTGTCCGGTTCGGAAATATAATATTTTTTCATTTTGTAAATCAGTTTTCTTTTTTTGTTGTATTTAATTTTTGAATGGACAAAGCCCCGTGAAGCTGATAAGATGAGGTGGGATTGTGTGTAGACTTTAGACAAAAGAAAGCCCCTCAAAATTCCAGATATTTCGTTTATATTTTTGTATAAAAAACTAACAGAAATTAGCATCATTAGAGACACACACAACCCAATCCCATTGCGATGGGGGGAGAAAATATATGCAGTGGCAAAAGTCTCGCGCGTCTGGCGGATATCAAAAAAGCTAGCCAGAGAGCCAGAAGATAACGCCAGGCAGCGGAGCAAAGAAACTCAGATCAAAAATATACAAAACTTCGCATATAATACAGATGTCTGTAGGAAAGTCGCCAACGAAAACAATGGAAAAAGACGACGACGACAAATGGCGAGAAAAAAATAAAAAACCAAACCAAACGGAGCGAAGAAACAAAAAAGTAGTAACAACAATCGGGAGAAACAGTAAAAACGAAACAAAATAAAACAACAAATTTCAGACTTCGACCCAGACAACCGACCGATTCCGATTGGAATGAACTGATGACTATATGCGACTATGTGTGTTTGCTTTCAGTCGCTGTGTGTGTAAGCTTGATTATGAACTCTAATGATTCGCTAGGCTTGCGGGGTATACAATGAAAAAAATATGGGGGAATCTATATCGCTGCTGGGTATGCCCAACTTCCCATTAAAGTATAACAATAATATTTAAAATTAAATGGAATTAATAGCAGACACACGTAATCCTCACTGTCTACACGACTATCTCGTCTGGCAGATGATGATGATGATGAGTAAAGGCGTCTTCAAAGAACTATGGATTCAAAGAATCAACATTCTCTGGAATTCTTGGTCGTAATATGGGTTTAAGACTTGTAAGAAGATTATGAAAGATGGGATTTCCCATAACTTACAAGTTTAAATAGTCTCACAGTTCAAAGAATATAGATATTAGATCATATATTATATATGGGTTTTTAAATTATTAAAAAATTGTATAAAGCTTTAAAAAAAACTTTCTTAAGTCCGGTATTGTGTAAACCCCATCACTTAATAATCCTGAAACATTTCAAATAGTACTTAACGACCTTAACAAATTATTAAACAATTAAACAAACAATTTACTTTTTTTATAGTTTGCTATAAAACTACTTTCCTCCAGACAGTTTATGTTTATTGTTAAAAAAATTTAAAAACAATATAATCCTTGGTTTATTTCAATTATTTTTTGGGGGTCAGTCAGTGACCGGTCTAGTCTACACGTGATTATCTGGCGGATCATCATCTTTCTAGCGATTTCTTATCGAAGGAACTTGGATCCCTCAATCAGTCGCCTCGCAGCTGCAGTGGGGGTGATTCCCGCCCCCCTTTAACACCCAACCATCGCCTCCCCCTTTTCAGTGCTCCAGTGCAGCACTAATAATGACCTTGGGGAATGTTGTCGCTCGGCGTTCGTCAGTTGCTGTCCGCTCTCTAATCTCATGCTCGGTTGCTGTGTATAGTGTGCTGTGGTGGTGTTACTGGTGTTGCTGTGTGAGGTTGTGCACTCAAAAAAAATTATATCTTGTAGGAAAACATACTAGAAACAATCAAATTTAAAATATTTACAAAGGGAAATTAATAAATTAAAGGTATTAATTAAGAAATATGAAGAAACTTATGCCAATAATTATATTTTGTTGAATAAAGAGCGATTTAAATTTAAGTATTATTAAAGAATATCTTTAAGTTTCTTCAAGTCTAATTAGTTTTCTTGGTTAAAAAGGGGGAAAATTGAACCTTTGTATTAAATAATTCTTCTAATAATTCTTCTAGTAATATAAAACTCTTCTAGTAATTTATTAAAAATTCCATCAAAAATCAAATTATTCATAGTTTTTCTATTAAAACTACTCTTAGACATTTTTTTCCAGTGCTCTGCTGCTGCTGCGCTAGTGCCTTTAGTGGTGGCGGTCATGTGGGTGGCGCGGGAAGTGTTGTTGACGTCGATGCCCGGACAGGTGCTCAAGTCCATGGGTACCATGGGTATCTCTGTCTGTATTGTGAGCCCGCCCGCTTTTGGTGTGTTGGGGTCTTTCATACAAAAAGGTTCCACTGATAAGACCGGCTGTCGCCTTACCTCCTCACCTTTCTCTCTTTGCCGCCACCGCCGCCGCCGCCGCTTCCAGAAGCCAAAGAAGCGACGCAGAAGTGGAAGCAGAAGCGAGTAGAAGAACCAGACCAGACCAGACGCTTGATAAGCGGCCATGGGGCGTATGAGCGATATATACAAATATATACACATATATGGCAAAAACAAAAGACCTTGATTTGGGCCCTACATATGTGTGAGTGTGTGTCGTCAGCTGCTTAATTAGCGTTCGATTAATTTACTGGTCAATCGAGCTGCTGTTGCCGCGGCTTCGTGATTTTCTCATGAACTTTTAATTAAAAAATTGCATATTATTTTATGTACAAAAAAAAAAGTATGTTTGTTGTTTGGTTGGATCGTTGGACTTAACAAAAAATAATAACCATTTTAATGGCTAGTCGTAAAGATGCTACGGAATGTGCAGGCAGGCCAAGCAAAAGTGGGCGAAAAAGTGAGTCAAATTTTCCGTGGCAGCATACGAGGCGTATGCGTAACATTCTTATGCTCAAAAGAAGGCAAGGTGTGCAGAGAGAGAGAGGGGAGTGTTGGAATGGGGAAACCAAGGTGGGAGGCCAGGTGTATACGTAAAGGTAAACCAAAGACGACAAAACAACGAGAACTCTTCTACTTTTATGTGCGCGAGTGTGGGAATTCCGACAGTTGTGGGGGAAATAGTAGAAGCACTTTATTTATTATAAAATATTTTATATAAAGACCATACAAAAAACCCATATTATGATCAAATTCTAATCTCTTGACAATATTTTATATATTTTTTCATATCATCATGATTCACTTCTAAATTGAAACCCTATGTGAAGTAAATACTTTAAGAAGGCGTATTTCCTTGTTATTTGTTTATTAAGTAAACAGAATTTTACGATTTTTTATACTACATTTTTGTATCTAGATTTAATTCAGATTAAAAAATAAACAATACTTTACCATATTTATATTTTAAATTCGTTTCTATTACTTTAACCAGCTCTGTGCTTAAAACAAGTAAAGAGGAAAAAGCTGAGACTGAGCCACATGTGTGTCTCTGGGTGTGTGTGTGTGCCTGTGTATGTGCGGCATAGCCAAGAGGCAATAGCTATAGCAATAGCAAAAACATAGCAGCAATGGCAAAGTAAAAGGAAAAAGGAACGAGGCAAGAGCAAGAGCAAGAGCAGCATAGGCACAAGCGGCAAAAAGCTGATGAAGAGCTGGCTTACGCATGGGGTTCATTGAACGGAAGTGATTTGCCTACTGCTGTGCTACAGGGAGAGAGAGAGAGAGAGAGAGGGAGTTGCCAGCTAGATAGATGAAAAGAGACAGGGAGAGCTGCCACACGCGACTTTGACTTGGTTTTGTTCAGTGGTTCCTCTATTCTATCAAAAACTCTACTACGGCCTTTGTTTTCGTAGGCCAAAGCGAGACTAAAAAACCCTGTGGCTCCGATAGAGCAGAAGAGATAAAGCTCTTCTGGGAAGTTCTTAGCTTTTTTGTTCTCCGTTTCTCAGACCCAAAACCCGACTTTAAGCGATTTTATCAAAGGCAATCTTCCAAGCCATTTGAGGTTCAGGTGAGAAAATCACGAATTCACTGGGGTCTTTCTAATTAAGGTTGGAGTTGTTACTTTTATCAGAAAAATGTGTCTATTTACGAAGCTTATGTAATAATAAACTGTTTATAAACAAAGCGGAAAGTCTGCCTTTGATAATCAAAACTAGCTCAAGTCTGCGAAACGTAACATTTAAATATTGTAAAACATAAATATCATTGTTTAAAATCAAATTTAATGCAGATAAACGAAAAAATTTTAAGGAATATAACTTTAATACTAATTTTAATTTAAAATATATGAAAAATATCAAAATAATTTCATAATTTAAAATATTAATCTCCTTTCATAATACCTATCTAAAAATTTCATCATTTCCATTTTCTAATTAAAATTTTTGTCGTTTTCCAAAGCCCCCAAAGTCCTCCAAAGACACACCCCAAAAACTACAAAATAAAGTAGTACATATTTATTAGACATTTCTTCGTTATTTTTTTTCGCATTCTCCACCTCCCGCGGCTAATTTATTACAAGATTGTTTATGACAGCCACAAAAAATATTAAAGGATTTTAAAAGCATTCAAAAATGCTTTAAAACAAATGTTTTATTTTTGTTTCAATGGTTTTATTCATATTTTTTTTCCATATTTCTGTATAGAATAGATATGAATATATGGTGAGGAGGGGGCTGTGGGAATATCGTCTGGTGTGGACTAGTAAAAAATACCAGAGCTGATTTCCAAATTTATTGCATTTCTGTGGACAGTGGACATTTCTGACTGGACTGTCTGTTTCTTTTTTTTTGGGCGAATTTTTATTGTTTTTTGTACGGCGCTGAGTGTGCCTGTGTGTTGGACAGGAAGTCGCCGGAATACGATTTATAGAGAGCATATTTCAGAGGAACATGAATAGCACATAATTAGATAGCGCCCACAAGAGATTCGACTAGATTTCTTAATATTTTTAATTTATTTTCAATTATTTTAATTGATTTTCACTTGCTTCTTAGCTCACCTTTTTGATGTTTATTACGGCTTATTTTTGATTTGTTTACTTTGAATTTGGTTTAACTATATCCTTTTTAAGATTAGAATTATAATTGATTTAGGAATTCCGCTATCTTAAGGGCTTTGTGTGCGTTTTGGCATAAATTTCCTAAATTTTTGTTTAAACTTTCGGCATATTATTGCGGCACTTGTTAGGCGACACTTTCTTTTATTTAATTCTTTTAGAATTTATCTAAGCAACACTATTTACATGGCTTTTTTTTATTATTATATTATAATTATTTAATTGGAAGTGTGGCAATTTTTAAGCTGTTGTTATTTGGATGATTTTTTCTTAACTTTTTGCATTGGTATTTTGTTGTTTATCTTTTTTGTTTTTCTATTTTTTGGTTATTTATTGGTTGTTTATTTCCGTTGTTGTTGTTGCTGTTGTGGATTTTTGCGGCGATTAGGAATGCTTTTGAATATAACAGGAACGCTGGCTATTTATTTACTGCTATTTGCTTTGCGCTTCACATTTATTTTGTTGCAGGTTTCTGTTTTTTATTCTCGACTTGAGGGTAATCCAGTACGGTATTTATTTATTTATTTATTAACGAACGACGAACGCACGCAACTCGTCAGCTCGACGATCGAAAAATATTTGAATTTTTGAATTTGGCGGACGTTGGATTTGAGTTTTGCTAACAGTGCGCTAACAGCGGGAACGGTTGGTGTTCCACTGTTATTGCAGGAGAGAGCGGAACTCATGAAACGGGGCACAGCTTTCGAGTGTTTTTATTTTAATTTAATATTTTTTTTTTAGTTTTTGTTTAATTTTTTATATTAAACGGCTGGCTTTCGCAAAACAATACAATTGTGTTGTGCACATACACACACTTTCAAGTACCCGCACTCACTTACACACACACGCGCTTCCTTGGCTCTCGAAGTATGCCAGCACAACAATAACAATTCTGCGGCGTCGCCCATGACGTAACGTAATGTTTTTGTTGTTTTTCTGTGTTATTTGTTTAATTTGACTGATTTGGTTTGGAATTAACTAAGGCACACACACCAAAAACTGTTTGTTGTATTTATTGCTATTTTTCGAGGAGGCTCGAAACACACACGTCCGCAGCGTCGGAGAATTTTTTTTTTTTTATTTTTTAAGTTGAGAGAGTCGCCAAATATGTCTCTTTTTTAACAGAGCCAATTGTGCTGTTAAAACGCAAGGAGAGAGAGAGAGAGAGAGAGCGCGCAAATGACTAGAGAGAGGCAGAGAGTGCAGGAATAGTGGCAAAGAAACGGGCCATGAGCGGGAGAGCAGCTGTTAATGTTAACAGGGAAAGAGCGCAAAACTCAACTGGCAAATTGCAACTTTATTACTTTGTCGTCATGCACCTAAAATTACCTAAAAGTTTTAACTTTTTCTTTCCATTTTTTTAATGATTGAGTTCGTCAATTTTTATATATTTTAATAATCGGAAAAATGTTGTGTATCATAAGCAAAAAATTAAAGCTCAAATTTAGTTACTTTCAGTGTTAATTATTTTTTGACAGTTTGAATTACTTAGTTTTAATTTTATAACTTCAATATTTTCTTTAATATTAATTTTTTTTAAATTAAATAATTTTAAACATTTTTTTCATAGTAATTTGGTATATATTTTAAGCAAAAATAATTACAATTTCTATAAGAATATCCTATTATACTTATACTTTTTTATTATTTCGATACTACATTTAACCTTTTTTTTTTCTTATTTTGCCCAATATATAATTTTTTTAAGCCTTTTGTGACTACTATCTCTGCGCATTTTCTCTCCTACTCCACTTTGCCAGCGCTCTTATTTGTTTTTTAATGCTAGCTAATAAATATTTATTTTTTTCTTTGTGCCTGGTGTTTTGTACTATTTCTTTTTTTTTTATTTGTTAATTTCGGTTAGCTCATTGTCACTCGACTTTTTGCGGTTTTTCTGTTTACCGACTTGAGCCGCCGTCCAAAGTCCAAGAAATTATATTGTCAGACAGCTGGTTGTGGGTAGAAGGGGGTGGTGTTTTAAGCAGGGGGGAAGTAGTGTGCCAACAACCGCACGTTAATTAAATTTATTTATGCAGCTTTATTTTGACTTTATTTAATTTTTTGTTTGGTTTTATTTTTAATGATATGATTCACATGTGGCATTCTTTTGATGATACGCGAATAGAGGTTTTTTTAGTGGGCCCTCAGCACCCAGTGATTGCGGGTATGCTCGATGATTGGGCATCAATAATAGTTTTAATAAACAGTTTTTTTTTTTTTTTTTTTTTTTTTTTGAGTTTATTTAAACAATTTTTAGATATAATTACCTTTCTTGATTATTAATTTTAATTGTAAGATATAGTTTTTGTTGAAAATGATATGAAAAATCGAGTAATGATACATATTATTCCTACTTATGTTTATTATTAACTAAATTAAAATTTCAATTTTGTAAAAAAGCCACTACATGGTATCTCCTAAGTCGAATAACTATGCATATTTCACAATTTTCCTTGCCAGACACTTGGTGCTTTTGTTTTAAAATAGAAACTTCAAATGTATTAGCATGTCTACGGATTTGTTATTTTGTTGCTGGCTGCTGGCTGGCTGGCTAGCCGGTTGTTGTTAATCGAATGTGTTGTGTCGGCTGTGACCCCCCCCTCTCCGCCCCGTTTAATCCGCGTGCGCCCCTGTAACTACAGCACCCCCGCTGCGCACTTTGCTGCCATCCGACATCCGGACGGGAGACAGCCGACAGCCGACGACGGCAACAATTGAGACAACTTATCATGAAGTGCTAATTAACATTGTCTGGCCGGGTCTCTCACGTATGCCGATGTCTGGCGACCTACCTGCGGTTACCAAGAGCCCCTCCTGCGCCAGCCAGCCCGCCGCCCATGCACCACCTATAACCCGCCCAAGCGAAGGCGAAAAAAAAAGCCGCAATTCACCCAAAACTGGCACTTGTTCGCGTCTCTCGTCGTCTGTGTTTGCCTTTTTTTTTTGGGTATACAAAGAAATAGCAATTGTATACCCTAGAAGGGTATCATGGCTAAAGTCAGAAGTTTGCAAGGCATTATCAGACGATTCGATCTAGCTAAGTAAGGGTTTAGTTGCTTAACTTAACAGCTATCGATCCTAAACTTTTTAAAATTCTTATTTTAAATATATGTGTAAAGATCATGATAAATATTAACAGGACTGCTTAACTATATCTTATAGCCTGGCTAAAAATTATTTCTATTGTACTTTGTTTTATTTTTGCTGAGATTTTAAAAAACTTTGCAACTATTGCCTGCATAAATTGACCCAGAACTTTGGCCATAACTTTCAGAGTATCAGGGTATCGACCTTCCTTACCTACTCCAACATTTCTTGCTATTTTTTTTCTATATTTTTTTTATATTGCTTTGGTACACTGAATATTGCCAAAAAGTTGTGGGGAAATACAACAAAAATTACTGTGTACACATTCGTCGAGACGGAACATTTTGTTTATGTTGATAATCTAATATGTGCTGACGTATTTCGTACGTTTTTTTTTATTTCTTTCTATTGAGAAGAAGATGAATTCTGGGTCTGCAGGTTGTTTTTTTTGTTGATTTCTTTTTGGCGGCTTCTCTTAGCCACCTGGCCAAGGGAATCGATCGATCGATTGGTTCGATCGATGGCGATCAAGTGATCGTGCCAAGGCTGTGAGCTGTCTGTCTGCATTTATAAATAAATTGTGGCAATTAAATAAATAAAATAGATGCATATGCATGCATTTTTAATTGTCGGTGTGAAAGCGTTGCACGTGTCGTATACGTAATACGTAGACTAGACTCAGCCTTTACACCATTACCTCATCCCCCCTCCCAAAAGCGATTAAACTTTGCCTTGGCGGGGAGGCTATTGCTATGTGGGGTTTCTCATTGCTAAACCAAGTTGCATATGGCATTGGAAATATTTAATTACATTTCAATTAAACAAAGAATTGTGGAAAATTAATGTAGAAAATATTACCAAATTGCGGAGAGAAGATATTTAATTTAAAAGAGTTTTGAAAGTTTAATTGCATTATTTAAATAATTTAATTATTCGTCTAAATAAAGTGGAAAATTATTTATTTATGGAGTAAGCAGAAAATACAATTTTAGCTTCCAGTTATTTTTTCTATACTTTTATTATGAATAATATTAAGCTTATTTTTGCCTTATTTATCATTGATATTCATTTAATAATTAATAATTATAAATTATAAATATTTTATATAATATTAATTTAACAATTAATAATAATATTATAATTAATATATTATTATTTTTTTATTCGCAGATTATTAATTTTAAATTATTTAAAATTTATATTTCTTCTCGTAATTAACAACAACTTTTTTTATTTTTACCTCACTGATAATTTATTAATTTAAAATGAACCAATTTTTTATTTATCAATCTTTATTCTCATAAGTTTTTGTATGTATCCTTAAGTTATATTGACGTTCTTTGTACCTATAGTTTTTATAAGCTTTTATAATTTACTATTTTCTTCATGAATTTCCTTATAAAAATTCATTCTTGAATAAATATTTATTGTTATTTTTAAGCACTCACTTCACCAGCTTATTCTTTTACCAAAACGGCTTCGATGATACCTTTTCAGCGCTTATCAATTTGGTCAACTTGTGGGAAACTAAGAGAAGCACCTTGATTTCCGCAGCCTTTATATAGGGTACAACACGCATCGAAGGTGCTAGAGTGTTAGTCATTGGACTTTTGCTATTGTTGCTGCTACTGATGCTGCTGCGAAGCTGCAATATCTGTCTTGACTCATTGTTGCCGCTGGCAGAGCGACACCGATTGCCGCCGCTTCTGCTCCTGATTCCGCTCCCGCTCCCGATTCTGCTTGTGATTCTTCAGTTCGTGTGATAAGCAGACTGTGGCGAGACAACAAAAGACATCGCAGACAAGCTTGCACTTACTTTACATGTACCGATGTGTGGTAGCGATGTGCTCTTGATATTTTTAGACACCGCCCGTCAGCCTGCCGCGGCGTAAAGAAGAAAATAAATATTATACGGGGTAAAAAAAAGGCGGAGGTGGCAGCAAATGCAGAGGCAAAGGCAAAGGCAAACGCAAATGGCAATGGCGATGGCACACACAACTCGCATCGCCTCACATCGCCTCACATGCTGGCCAGACAATGAGTCTAGTCGGGCATTGGTTCAGATTCAGATTCAGATTCAGATACAGCTACAGATACAGATACAGATACATCTGTGATGCTGATTGCGAAACATGCCAGAGTACGAGACTCCTCACTCAGTTCATTCAAAATTTGCGGGCGATTGATGATGCATCGATCGTTTGGCACACGGAGAAAAATTATTAAGGTGTTTAAGGATTAATATTTGTACAAAAATTTGATGAAAAATTAAGGTTTTAATAGAAAATGTCTAGTATTAGCTTGATGAGCTGGAATAACAAGTAACTTATATAAATTCAAATTCAATTATCCTTAAGTGTGTTTCTACTTGTACTAAAATGTTCAAAATAATAATTCCTACTAAACATATAATATATATTTATATAAAAGCATCAGTCTTACTCCCCAATTTTTTGGTCCTGTGCACTTGGTTCGATTTATCATCGGATGCAACAGGTACAACAACGAGATGGGTAATGGAGCCGCCTTGCTAATGAATTTCCTGCCGCCTTTCTCCGCTTTTGAAAGGCGGCCAGCTCATTAAGCCCTCTATTGACTGGCTAAAGATGGAACAATGGCCAATACAAAGGCTCCGGGCTTGAATCATAACTCATTGAACTTTTGCCGGCAGCAGCAGCAACAGCAGCAGCAGCCGGTGAAACATAAAAAGTGTCAATCAGTGACTCTGCTGTGGCAACGATGGTGACGCCTCCAAAGTCCCATTACAATGCCATTTTTATGGACACTGTGCTGGAGGGGCCATGGCACAAGGAGGACGGGCAGAGTAAGGAGAGGCGGCAGCTGGAAAATAAGAAGCAACAGACGGCAGGGTCGTAAATGTAGTAATAATAGTCGCCGAAGGGCCAACACGCCGACGTTAGCTAGTTGCGGTCGGGATTTTCAGAGGGTTTGGGCCAGGCGCATCATCAAGCACTGAGCGAATAAATGGCACTTTATATGTAATTTCTAAGTTTAAATTAATTGAGAAATTTTTGGTAAAGCTTATTAAATACTTGAGGTGTAAATCAAACCTAATTTACGGAGCGGAAACTAACAAACGTATCATATTTACAAACTTTTTGCTCTTAAATTATTATTAAAACAACTTTAAACACCAATATTACTTTATTCAACACAATTTAAGGGAAGATATATAAACATAAATTATATTAATATATCATGTTATATTTTATAAATATATTATAATAAAATATCATACCAAGTCCTCCACAAATTGAAAACTAACATTTGTGGCAAACTGTGGCTTTCCATAAAAAATCCAATCAATGGCCAGCAAATAGTCTCCAGTGGGTAAAGGAAGTCTCATGATATCGGTCGACAAGTACATATCCTTTATAAACACATGTCCCTTTGAAAGGATAACCAAGTTAGCTATAAACTTGGCAATTTAAATTTCAGACTCACATAAAACGGACAGGTGTGATTGATATTTGAAAAGTCCTTGTAGATATTGAAAAGCATTATTCCCACGGCATCATATGGCTTTCGCAAGAACCTGCAACCATCAATCTTTAAATTGACAAGCTAAGGCTTATAGCCACTTTCCCGTTTGAACATCCTATAGTGAACCACAATATCCTTGGTCGGCTGCAGGAAGGTGACATTCAAATTGAACACAGCCTTGTGGCGACTGATCGCTTTCAGGCGGCAAAGATTGATCCTGATCCAGGATATGTTGTAACTACCGCACATGGCATTTGTTAGCTTAAAGATTACCGAATCCTGGCAATAAAAAATCCTGATATATAAAGTTAATTTTGTGTATTTACTGAACTTACAATAGGCCTCCAGTTCAAGGAGTAAATAAGGCAGAGAAAAGCGAGTATTTTGAAGCCTGCCTTCATGTTTCTTGGTTGTTCAAAAACTACTGAGTGCTAGAATCATATATTCCCTACAAATAGGTTAAACATTATCAGTTGCATCTCTATTTAATTTCAACTTCAATCAGTTTTCAATTACCTTTAGCTGTATGTAGTAATGGATTTTTAATAGTTGTGAGCAAAAGTTAACTTTTATTAAGAGAACACGTGTGGAAAATCCCGGAAACCAACTTTGTTTTTCAATTGAATTTAAAAATTCACTCAATAATTTAGAGATATATATTTTTTATATATTCATAAAACTTTATTATATTTTTCTTTCACTGTTGGGGTTGGTTTGACGATCAACTCGGTGCCATTGGCTGGTGTCGAAGAGCAAGACATAAATGTCTAACATATGTTGAGGATGGCTTTTGGAGTTGGCCGGCGAAGCGACAGGTCTATTACCAAAAGCCTGCTTATGACGGGTTATTGGACGCATTTTGGGCCACACACACGAGACATGCCGCAACCTCAAGAAACATTTCAAGGATAAAACTATACATATTTTTAGGAGGATGTCCAGATAAATTATGTATTATCCTTAAAATATTTTGTGAATGAAATCTTTTCTTTTAATATTAGTTTGAGCGCTAAAATACTGAAATTATGTATATAACATTTATAATTATATTTAAACAAATATATACTTTTTTAATTGACTTTTTTGCATTCTACAAATATTTCATTATAAATACATATTATTTATTTAATTCCTGGCTATTATTTATCATCATTTTATTTTGATTTTTAATTTTTCAACATCCAACATTGCTTTTGAACATTTAACATGTTTTATATGACAGGATATAAAAGCAAATTTTTCAAACGATTCCTCTGAAAAAGATTTAAGATATATTCCAGATATATTTCTAGTTATTATAACAAATCCTCCACAAATTGAAAACTTATATTTGTCATAAACTGAGGCCTGTGATTAAATATCCAGTTCATAGACAACATGTAGTCACCGGTTGAATAGGGTGGAGTTTTTATCTGAGTTGTCAGATACATTCCCAATATCAAAATGTCGCCCTTTAAAAAAGGGAATAATAATAATAAAAAATAATTATAAAATACTTCATATTTTAAAGTTACGCTTCAAATTACTTACTGTAAATGGACAAGTGTGGTTAACATTGGAAAATCTTCTATAGGCATTGTATATTAACACGGTAATGGGATCGTATGGTCTTCTTAAGAACCGACAGCCATCCACTTTCATGTTAAAAAGCCAGGGCTTATATCCATTTGCCCTCTTAAGCATTTGATATTCCAAAAAAAATGGCAGTTGCCGGACGGGCCAAGGTTGCATTAAAGTTCAGAATAGTTTTATTCCGACTGATCGCCTTCAAGCGACACTGATTTATTGTAACAAAAGAGTTGTCATAGGTTTGGCACCTGAAGTTGGTCAGTTTATAGGTTACGGAATCCTAGAATTTATTTGATACTGGATAGGGTTGGAGATTATATTGCATATTCTATAAACTTACACTGGATTTCCAGGTGAGAAATATTGTCAGTAAACTGACCACTTTTAGCGTGTGCCGCATTTTAGTTTTAGTTTAAATAAATTCTATTTCACAAACTACTCATATAAATACCTTAAATAATGGGAATCTGCTTACGGAAATAATATTTAATTGGATTCGCCACAATGGATGTTTTAATTATTGTTTAATCGCTATTTATATTTGATGGATAACATAAAAAACAAGAACAAAATAAAAACTAAAATTGGGATTGTAAAAAATAAAACAGGCATTCAAAGTTTGATTTGACACTGTTTTGTTTTAAACCCTTTTAGAACATAATTATTTATGACAAGGAAATTCTTGTGAATATGCATTTTCGTTTAATATTTTCTTGGTATGACAACAATGTAGTGTCAAAACCCACAATTAATAAAAAAAAGGTGTATGACAGTGACTTTAATTGATATTTTATATTGCAGATATATTTGTGTTTTAATATTATAAATTTAAACAAATGCACCATGACGTTAAGTTGTGTCAGGAATCGGTAATTGAATACTTAAATATTTTATTTAAATGAATAAACAATTTCTTTAAGATCTTATTAGATTTTAATAGGCAATTTTTTACTTATTTAAGTAAAGTAACAATTTAAAAATAAGGAGTTTATTCATTTAAGTTTATTATTCACAATTATTCATATCAAATTCTCCACAAATTGAAAACTAACATTCGTCGCAAATTGGGGTTTTCGATAAAAGAGCCAATCTATGGCCAACATGTAGTCGCCGGTGGGAATCGGAAGGGCTTCTATATTACGCGTTAAGTACATTCCTTTAATAATCATATCCCCCTTTAAATAAATATAAAATTACTATTAATTAACCCTTTTAAAGAATATGCTTTTGAGTACTCACGTAATATGGACAAGTGTGATTTATGTTCGAGAAGTCCTTGTACAATTTGAAAATGAATAAGACAAAGGGATTATAGGGCCTTATCATGAACTGGCAACTATTGACCTTGGTGTTGATGAGCCATGGCTTATATCCGCTTTCCCTTTTGAACATTCGATTATGCATCACAATGTCGTTGGTGGGATGCAGAAAGGTGGCATTAAAGTTGAAAATGGTTTTATTACGACTGATCGCCTTCAGGCGACACTCGTTTATCCTGACCCACGACTGGTTGTAGCTGCCACAAACAACATTAGACAACTTATAGCTGGTGGAGTCCTGATAATAATAAAACTAGGATATTGAGGGATTCGTTGAATTTGATTGTACTTGGAACTCACGCTTGATCTCCAGGTGAGTAAAACACTTAGGACGCCTAGCAGTCGCAGTGCGCTCTCCATGGTTTTTAGAGTGGAAATGTATAATACTTGTACATTTTATTATCATAGAAATCATTCAAATGGAAAAACCCATAAATAGATTTCAATGGTTTATTATTTTATCATAATTACAATCTTTTGAAATTTAATTATAATTAACTATCCTATCCTTACTTTTTAATAACAGCATTTTTTGAAAGTCATATCAGATTCTTCATGAATTACCATTCGCCGCACGGCTTCTATTCTACACATTAAAAACATTCCGTTTATATTTATCTTCCTTTTTAGATAGTTAAACATTTAAGTATAGATAAATTTTATATATATATATTGATGATAAATATTCAAGTGTAATTTAAGTTAGGAAAATACTTGTAAAATTAAAATTGAACCACTTATAGCTAGAGGAGTTCTGATCATTTATATGATATTCAGGGATTCTTAGAATATTACTAAACTTATAACTCACTCTTCTTCAGGTTAGTAAATCCCACAACACGCTTAGCAGTCGCAGTGGGATCTCCATGGTTTTTAGAGTGGAAATGATGTAATACTTTCTGTTTTATTATTATAAAAATTACTCAAATGAGAAATTGAATTGTAATTACAAAACTATGTTTTGACAAGATATCATATCAGATTTTTCACAAACTGAAAACTAACGTTAGTTGAAAATTGCGGCCTTCGATAAAAGAGCCATTCGATGGCCAGCAAATAATCACCAGAGGGAAACGGCAGGGCCTCTATTTGTGGCCTTAGATACATTACCTTTATAATCATATCCCCCTTTAATGAATAAACATAAATAAATACAAAACTTAAGTTTACTTTTTAGGCAGTACTCACGTAGAATGGACAAGTGTGATTTATGTTGGAAAAGTCCTTGTACAATTTATAAACAAATAGAGCGAAGGGATTATAGGGCTTTATCATAAACTGGCAACTATTGATCTTGGTGTCTATGAGCCATGGCTTATATCCACTTTCCCTTTTGAACATTCGACTGTGCATCGTAATGCTATTCGTGGGATTGACAAAGGTGCCATTAAAGTTGAAAATAACCCTATTTCGATTGATAGCCTTCAAACGACACTCGTTAATCCGCACCCACGATTTGTTATAGCTGTCGCAAACTACATTAGTCAGCCTATAGGTGGTAGAATCCTGGTAAAACATGGAATCATCTCACAGATTCACTAAATAATGACCACTTACACTTGATTTCCAGGTGAGTAAAACAGTTAGGAAACCGACTAGTGGTAGTGTTTTTACCATGATTATTGCAAGTGAAATGAAGAGCAATACCTGTACGTTTTATAATTATGTTTTCATATTATTGAAATGGAATACATAATGAGGCGTCGTTCAGATGGAACTAATTTCTGTAAATAAACAAACAATGAACTACGTTTAGCTAACGAGGGGATTTTATACCAAAAACATTTTCCGAGATTGAAAAATAATATAAAAAAACATATTTAGAACGCATATTCTGCATCAGAAAAGCAGCTCTAATTGAAGAAACTATCAAGCTTAAGGAAAAATATTTTAAAATATGTTCATAGAATAAATAAATAAATTCCTTTATTTCATCTTAGTTCTTTCTATAGAATGTAGAAAGTGAAAACTTGAAAAATACTTTCCTAAAGAACCCCACGAGCCCCATAAAGGCGTAATAGAAATCTGCATTTAATGTCACAAATTCATAACCCGAAAGGCAACTGGCAACATGCCGCGTAAATGACCAGAGAAGCCCGCACCCTTGTCCATAAAATCCAGAAGTCCCAGAGTCAGCCGGGCACAATGAGGTGCTGAAAGTCAAAAGAGTTTTGTGGCAAATTCTCATTATACAAATTGCACAAGGCGGAGACAGCAGGAACGAGAACAAAATGCTAAGAAGTCAGGCGAAGAAAGGTTTCCGGAAAACACCTTTGCCGCAGCGACATTGATGGAATGACAGACAGGCTGACAGACAGACAGACAATCGTGGCAATCCTCCGAAGGTCTCACTGAATTCGCATTCAAATGAACCCAAGAAGTCGAAGCCGGGCAAAAGAATCTATTAAGATATTATTGGAAGAGGGGAGGGAGCACGCTGCTCCGAGGGATAAATCAGTGCATGCAATTGTTGCAGACAATTTGGGTCGGGAACTGGCTGCTGAGCCCACAATTGCGGCCATTAGTGAGGAACTGAGGCTCAATCTGTATCCGAATCCGAGGGTAGTCCCCGTTCGACGCCAAAAGCAACCCTTTTTCTTGTCTCGCCCCGTCGTGCATGTGTTTTTTCGTTCATTCTGTAGACATTTTTCGTATGACAACGACAAATATTTGCCGGATAATATGAATAACAAAGCAGAAGGCACTAAAGGCGAGAGAAGAGGCCACATCACAGGGCCAAAACGGGGCGTTCGGTGGGTGTTTCAGTGTCTCGGTGTCTCAGTGTCCCTGTGGGTGGTTGCAGGGCCGAACACACGGGGTGGTTAGTCAGCCGCCAGTCAACCTACTTAAGCCGCAGTTAGAGACCCAGACTCTCGTTGTCCCATTCTGCGATTTGGATTTTGCACAGAAAACAAGAAGATAGTTCTATTTAGACATGGAAGACCTAACTAAAATATATTTAAAAATATAAGATTAATTTTTTATTAAAGTCTGAAATTATTGAAGTAGTTAAGAGGTCCTTGGGCTTGTTTCAATTTTAAAAACAATATTTACGAAGCTTAAAGAAGGCTGTTTATTTAAATTTCATATTAAAAACCACATTTTTGTAACCTTTTCACTCCCTATTTTCTCAGCAAATATTTGTATATTTTATGGTGCTTTTCTCACAGTGTAATTCCGGCCGGGGCCAGACGACTACAACTTAAACTAAAAGGCTGCACCACGTTGTTGCTGTCGCTGATATTCTCGCTGTTGTTGTCGCCGGTGTCTGAGACGCAGACAACTTCAAAATGGAGCAGCGCCAGAACCAGAGCCGGAGACGGAGCCGGAGACGGAGTCGGAGTCTAAGTTGGAGCAGGAGAATAGCTCCGGTGGACCCCGGACTCACTGACACAAAAGTGCTTTTGTTGCAAAGTTTAATGAAGAAGAGCCCGATGGTGACGAAGGAGGAACAGATTTTCTCGGGCAAATGAGACATAAAAAGCTTAGGAGAAAGTATACACATAGAAAGGGAATAATTAATGTTGCTGAATACAATAGGAAATATTGAAATATTAAAAAAAAACATGTGATTTATAGGGCTAGACTAAATCAACTGAAATGGGTTTGATGGGTTGTTTATATTTTATATTATTTGTTCTTTAAGATGTACACTTTTTATTTCTTTTATATTTGGTCTATTTACCTTTAAGTTACGCTAAGAATTGAATCGGTTTTCTTCAAATTATTTTCTACTTTGTTTTTGAAATACAAATATAGGTATTATCTTAAAAATCATAAAGATAGCCTTGGTATATCCCTTAAATATAATTAACACATTATGGATTTTAAACCTATAGTTAGTGGCCTGTTCTTGTGTGACACTAAGCTGGCTGATGCAACATCGAAATGCCTCAAAAGGCATTAACCCTTCTTGTCAATAAGCCCATAGCCCCGATCTTTTCTGGACACTGTCTGGGATTGCAGGGCAGGGGTACAAAACAAAAAATGCATAAAAGGAGTAAGAACAGGAGAATACAAAAAATGAGAAACGAAAAATCGAAAAAGAAACGAAAAAAGGGGGAAAAAACCAAGTGCATTGCAGCGACAAACAAAAAAATTGCATGCTGAGCTTTGCTGTTGCTTCGCTTGTTGTTGTTTTTGGTGGTGTTGCTGTTGCTTCTGCTGCTCCTACCTCTCCTGCGATGCACTTCAGACGATGATGACGACGACGACGACGACGCTGCTTTGTTGCAGCCCAACACAATCGACACACAGACAGGGGCGCGGTGAGGGGATTTCGAACACAGACGGGGTCGCGAAGGGGTCTGCCAAAAGGGGGAGTGAAGGGCAGTTAACCGGAGACACAGAGGGGGTCAGGAGGAGGGTAGAACTGCAGACCGTGGCAGACAAAACAATATGTTTGTTTGGATTATATCCAACATATACACACGACTCGCACTCAGGAGGAAAATATATAGTAGAAAAATTATGATGCTTAATATATTTTTTATAAATATTTCAAAAAATGTTCTTAAAAAAGTTTAGTTATTGTTAAGAAAGCCTTAAGCTCAGTTTGATGTTTCATATTCACAAATATCAAATATTTCTGCATTAAAGTGCCCTAAAATTCTCAAGTCTGAATTCCGGGGCACTTAACCTCGAATATGTCTCATCTGTAGCGAAGTTTTCTGATGAAACCATCAACCTGCTGGACTTGTCTTCTAAGTCCACTAAAGCTCAAGTTAGTTTAAGGTTTATATCAAATTTCAAAATATATTTATGTTATTTCATTTTATATAAAAAATTAATATTCCTCTTCTTTCAGTGTATCTGCACACACTCACTCAGTGATGCAGCGATGCCACGACGCTTTCTTTGTATGCGCAAACAATTGGAGCAGGCGGAAGTTGCATGGCGGCGACGGTTGTCCGGACAACCAGTCGGTGCGAGTGAAAGGCCACAGGCCAGACGGTGGCAAATAAGAGAGAGAAAGAGAGATACAGACACCAGAAGAGAGAGAGAGAGGGGCAAGTCACGACTGAAGCGAACACCACACGGTGCACCTTGAAAGTGCGTTCCTCGCAGCCTCACTTGGCCCTACGCCTTGATTAACTGTCAGTGGCTGAAAAGTGATTTAATCAAGGCAATGTCCAGGCAAACACAAACTAAAATTGCAGTCAACAAAAAATAGTATTAAGATGATCAAGTTGATATGAAGGACTAGAGATACCTTTTACCTGGCAGTCTATATAATTATTCAATTTTTAGGGTCTAGTTTCGAGTTAATTTGTTTTTTTTTAAATGCTTAATTGATTAATATTAACTCTTGAGAATAAAAAGCATTCCTTTAACAAATACAGTAATTGATCATTTATTTAATAAATTTATAGACAACAATTACCACCTTTTGAGAACATATTAGTTTTCCAACTAGTTTCCCTTTTCAAGTATCAATTTCTAGGCAATATACCCTCCTTTTGCCTATGATAAAGGGTAACGAAGTCCTTAAAGCAACAGCAACCGCAGGTTCGGCATAGGCAACATGTGCTCCATATGGGGCAGCAGCTACCCAGACTCCGATGCAGATTGAGACTCCGACTCGGACCCCTGGCAGATCAGACACGGCCACGAACTTAAATTCGAACTCGGGGCAGATCGCAGGCGCTGCCCCAAGACTTTTTCAGCACTCTCCAGCAGCCAAAGCACATCAATCAACTGGCCTCCTCGAGAATGAGCATCCTTCGAGGGGCCGCTGTTGGTCGAAATCCACTTGCATCTCTGGTGCAACATTCGCTGATGCTGCTGCTGCTGCGTCAACGTCGCCCATATTTGACATGGCCATAATTACAGTCAGACGTCTGCTGGACTTGGTCTTGCAGCTGGACCTGAGATATAGCCTGGGTCTGAGTCTGGGTCTGGTTCAGGGACCTGGACTGGAACTGGGACTGTGGACTGGTATTGGGGACTTGCAGCTTGTTTTAAGCGCGCTTTTTTCCACAAAGTTTCAGCGTCTCCGCGAACACAAGGAAATTAAGCACAGTGGCTGTCAAGGGTTAGAAAATTAAATTAAAAATTAATTTTTAACTCCAGTAAACTGCGTTAATTATTCTTCAAATATAAAAAAATTAAAATTATATTAAAATCTATATTTCCTTTTTAAATACATTTAATGACCATTGTATATACTCTTCAGACAATTTTTGTTAATCCGGCTCGAAGGACCAAGGCTTATGGGTAGCAGTGTTACTGTTTAAACCCTAGGATGCAACCTACTTCTGTAATGAATATATCGAATTTCCCTAGCTTATAGAACACACCCACTGTGCGGACAACCATCGGGGCACGTCTGCAAGGAGCCTATCAATTTTTGACGAGACAATCTCAGAGTCCGAAGGGGTCCAGTGCAAAAAAATGCAGTCGGAGACGGCGCGAGCAATTGGCTGGCCGGCCAGGGGTGAGAGGTGAGCTTACCGCGGCCAGGGGCGGCGGATGGCAAAGGGGGATGGGCTGAACAGACGTCTGCGGTCTGTGCATAAAATTACGATAAGTGCAGGCGAGGCCACTGTCCAGAGGGCAGTGAGCGGCGCGACTCACCTCAGTTACCTCCCCCATTCCATCCCTGAGAGCTTATGCTTACGTTCGTCCTTCTCCATCGTCACGATTCCCAGATGAACTGTTGACTGATGGTCCTCTTCTTCTTCCACACTTTGTGGACCCTCTCAACTCTCCAGAGTAACGTCATTGTCAACGGTTTCGCGCTGTGTATGTGTGTGTCCTTTTTTCCTTGCCTTACATAAGCCTATTTGCTTATTATCCTATTAAATGCCAGGCCAAAAAATGTCACGAAAAACTTACACAGCAAGAAAAAGAAAGTATAAAGAATAAGTATAATTAAAGAAATTGATTCAAATCATTTTAAATTGATTTATATTTAAATACCAATTTAAAATATAAAAGCAACGCTCAAATATATTTTAAGGACATTTAAAAACTGTTCTCATAAAATATTTTGCTTAAATTGCGTAAGATTTTGTGCCTAAAATTCGTTTCCGTGTAATAGGGAAGAGAAGCTAAAGAAGACGACAAAATAACCTGAGAAAAAGTCGAACAAAGCTTAAGAAAAGGACACTTGTACGTACCTTCTGTGCAAAGGATACACAAGTGTCTCATTAAAAGAAATAAAGGACAAGCCAAGCGCCGACGAAGTCCTTAAAGTCAACTCGAATCCCTACCAGGCAGGACAAGGACAGAGGGATTCAGATGGAGAAGACGGCAAGAGGGAAGGGCGATTGAAAGACAGTCGCAACATGAGCGACTTCAAGGACAACTACAGGCAGCAACAAGAACAAGTGCCAAAAAAATCAACGAAAATGCGCTATTAAGGCAATTTTTTCGGTTGGAATCCACCAAGCTCCCCCTAAGTTATCTTTCCCTCGACAGCACTAAGCTGCACAGCTAGAAATTTTATATTTTTGTCACATATCTTTAATTATATATTGATTTTTACATGGATTATTATTTAATGTATATTATTATTAACTTTAATGTATTGTTTTTCCTGAAAGTGAGGTAATTAAAATCAAATCAAATTCACATTCATATCATATTCGCCTGTCCAATTATAGTGTTATTTTTTCTATTATTAGTTTCAATTAATTTTTTTCGCGTGTGTGCCCCTGATTACAGCAACTCCTCCAGACGGCGCAGAGGGGATGCGATGTCCGTGGGAGGAGCAGGACTGGGGGAGAGCCGTCGGGAAAGACGGGAGACTGGATACAGGAGACAGGCGACGGGTCGCAAAGTGGCTCAATGTCAGACACAGACACGGGTACAGACAGCGAGACACAGACACCAGACGCCTCGCCTCAAAGTGATTCAAATGCTCTGCTCAAACACACCAACACACGCACATTTGCCATTACGGTCCGGCTCTCTTCACGCTCTCATCGATGCAACACTCAGCACACAACCGAAATGCATGGCAAACCATTTTCAGGAAGTCCTGGCTAATTCGACTGAAGGATACCTCATTTTATTGGGCCTATTCTGGGTTTCATTATAAAGAAATGTTATAGATCATAATTCTATTATTTTATATTTTATAAACAGAAATAGGTTTTCATTTTAAATTACATGTTGTTGAAAATATACTTTATCACAATAGTTCAAGGCAGACTCGTGTATATAAAAGATACTTTTATATCGCTATGACACATGCAAAACTAAAAAAGAACAGTTGATTTTCTTAACCTTGTTAGATAATAATCACATATCATAAAGTTATCACCCAATTTTATCTTTCCCCCAATTAGACGAGTCTTATTAAAACAAAAAAACAAAAAACAGATAGGAGAAATGAAAGTGGAATTTGAACCCAATCAGCTTATATTGCTTCAAACTAAGTTATCTTGTTGTTTTGACTTAACGGCCTAAACAAAAATGTTTAGATGTCTAGCTCAGTATGTATACTATATATTTTAAGATTTAAGTAGATCCCAAACAAAGACCAAATAAATAAACTACAAGGTAAGACATTGAGCCTTTTGGCCTTATAACTTTAAACTAAAATATGAAGGCTTTAATAATAATAATAATAATAATAATTTAATAACCTGGAACACGATAATAGAAACTAAATTAAATTTGACAAATATTAGAAATTCAAAAGATTTTCAAATTCAATAGCACTCATTACATTTATAATTTTAAATATATTTTAAAGTAAATAAAATGTGAGATATAACTTAACAATACATAAACAAACTAAAAGGCAGAAAAAGAGAAAGTTAGGAACGTTTAGCTATAATTTGTTTAAGTGTAAAATATTGATTTTAAATATCCCATGCTTGTATTACTTTGTTATAATTAAACTGCATTTAAAATTAAATAGAAACTATTTAATGGTTATTTTAGTTTTTGCAAATTATATAATAGCTAATTTCAAGCTACTCCTCTTTCCGAAATTACAGGGTATGTGAAAAGCTCTCATCTGAATGCCCAAAAGGGAGATTCACCGTCTGTGTCTGGCCTTCTCTCTCCCTCGTCCTCATTCCACTCGTGTTCTGTGTGTGTGTGTGTGTGTGTGTGCAGCAGACGCATGAAACAAAATACCGAAATTCTATGCGTGACCTTGAAAAGTATTCCTCATCGGCTGCTGCTGGCTGCAGACCGACAACAACAGCAATGTCAGCGAAAGCAAAAGCAACAGCAACAACACGGGCAAACCATAAAGTCTGCTGCTGCTGCTGCTGCTGTCGTCGGTGGTTGTTTGCGTTTGTTTGGGTTTGTGTTTGCGTTTCGCTGTCGTCATCAGCGTCGCGTCGAGTCGCTCGCCAATTTTTGCCTTGGTCTTGTTGTTGCCGTCTGCATTTTCCTTGTTGTCTGCTGAGCACAATTTGTTGTTTTTCTTGTTGTTGTTGTTGTTGCCTTTGCTTTTGAGGACTTTTTTCGGTTAATTTTTTTTTTATGCCATACACTTACCACGCAAAGGGTTTGAATATCACTCTCGAGTGATTTTAAATATTTGAAAAGTGAAACAATTTGGAAAGTAATTTATTTGATTGGATATATTATAGTATTTGATTTGTATTATTTTTTATATATGCAGGATAAGTAGACATTTATAAGATTTCCTTTATTTAATTTGCTGTTAAAAATCTTGAATAAGAAATTGGTTTTACAGTACGTTTATTACATATTTTAGTTATACGATAATAATTTTAAATTTATCTTATATAATATAGTTTAGAAAACAGCTACATTAAATTTACTCCATTTTTTGTTAAGTGTTGCACTTGGGTGTCGTTTGTTTCAAGTTGATTTCTATGCAAAACCCATATTTTTTGTGTATTGATCGCAGTGAAAAAGGCCACTTCAACTTGGTTAGAAGTCCCTTTCTCAGCCTGCATCTCGCCCTCACCATACCCTCCTTTTTTTGTGCAGTGCAGAAGAGGAAGAATCGAAAGGGGCTAACAATAACAGAGGAGCCCCGGCCAGACATGCAAAGAGCGAAAAAAAAACCAAAGAAATACATTGAATTGAAAGTCAAAGGGCTAAAGGCTGTCAAGAATAAAAAATACAAAAAATTATAAGAGGGAAGGGGATAGAGGGTATTTCCAGTCTTGATCGCGTAATTGCATTTGCCAGCAATCAATTGATAAACGTTCGAGAGACATTCCATTATGCTTAATAAATTTCCAAGAGAAGGTAGTGGTTATTCTAATTGGCCAGCGATTAAGAGTTATGAATTAAATGCAACAAAGTAACCAGTTTTTAAAAGGGTACAAGGGTATATGATTTCTGCGAAGAAATATGTTATGAAAAATCGACTTTAAGTTTCCACACTTTAAAGGTTAAAAAGATGCGATTGTTTTAAGAAGACTGATCACTCAAATAATTTAATGAAAAATTAATTTAAATAATTTAATTAAATTATTTATTACGTTATGTGAGCTAATGACTTATTATATTATTATATCTAATCTATAATTATATTTATCTAATTTATATAATTATTCCTAATAAAATATAAATATCCCAAAACTATTTATAAAGGTAATCCAATAGTCGGTGCCCTCTTTTCAAGCGATCTTTCTGGTTTTATAATCTGTCCTTGGAGAACGCTGCGCATGCCCAGTAGCCGATGATGAAGTTGATGATGATGTGGCGTGGCTGCTTCTGTTGCCATTTTGGGGCAGCTTGTTTATAATTAGCATCTTGCTCGATTGCCCGTCAGTTGATAAGGCGGCTCCGTCTGTGAGTGCCAGTGTGTGTGTGTGTCTGTATGTGCTTGTGTCTGGCCAAGATTTATAGTGCCTGGCAACAGGATATTGAGAGATGCTACCAGACAAACATCCTGCACTCTGGCACACAAAGGAGAAAAAATGCACACACAAACAAGCCAGCAGAGTTTTCAAATTGCCTTTTGCACATCGCGCTCCACATGTTGCACGTTGCCATGTTACAAATGCACATAAATTTCAATGTAATCACATTCACATGTCCAAGACTCCTGGCTTCCTGTTGCCTTTTTTTTTATTGGCTCTTTCTCTCGCATTTTTGTGCAACTTCGCCAAAGGGTTCGGGCTACATTTCATTCAATTTAATATCGGTATAAATGCAACTATTCGATGGTTTTGCAGTAAGGCAGATGGAGGATAAAGAGTATGTATTTGTATGTATGTATGTTAATATATATGGATTTAAGAGGGAACTCAAGTCTAGTCTAGTCGGTGTCTGTCTGGTTTTGAGTTTATTACTTTACTTGTTCGGTTTTTATTTTGTTAGAGTGTCAGTTAGCTAAAATATACAATTTTAAGTTGATAGGTGAGCTTAGTTTTGAAAGCGGTTTAATAACTTAATTTTGAAAAGGAGTTTTAAGTTAATAAATGGAAGACTTCTAGCTAAATTTAGGTAATATTCAAGATATTATCAGGTAAGCTTTAAAAACCATTAAATAACTTATATTTAAGGATCATTTTTATAATCCAAGTGAAATTTTTAATACTTAATTTTAGTAGCAATAAATACAATAGTCTTGAGTCTTGATAATAGTCTTGAGTCACTAATTTTTAACAACATATATTTTCTAATACATTTTTAATTCAATATCCTATTTATTAGTCATTTATTTATGCATAATTTTTCGATTAAAACTCTTCAGATTCATTCGAAATTTCCTTAGTCATTCAAGAATATATATTTGCAAAAAATTACCTGTCAGGACTTTTATAATTAGGTAACTTTGCCTTCGTAATTTGTCGGTTATAAGCCCCTAAATTCATTAGCCTCATCCCTCTCTTGGCTTGAGTTATGCAATAGCATTTCGTAAATACCCAAACCATCGACTGACCACAGAGACCCAAATACACAAAAAGGCAAAAGGAAAAAATTAGGGAAACTTTTCAATGCCAAAACCCAGACAGACACGCAGACGGAAGTGGATGGGGTGGTTTTTTGGCTTTCAGGATGGGTTGAATACTTGGTCCAGTCTGCGAGGGGGTTGCTAACTGTCTGGGCCTAAGGTGGAATTCACTTTACTGTTTTTTCTCGCCTGTTGTACCTTTTTTTTTTTTTACTATTATTTTTCCTTTTCCAAAAATTCGATTTGGAAAATGTGTCTGGCTAGGCTGGTATGCCAGTGGCAGGTTGAAGGTCGTCGGGCGGCAGCAAATTAATCACGATATTAACTACCCTCTCGGTGCACGGGGGTTGGACTATACACACACACATACCCCTTCCTCATGTGAATGAGTTATGACTCACGGCGGCACTTGAATTGAATTTCAATTGTTGGACCTGTTGCCCGCTAGATAAATACGGTGGCCATATGCTTAATGGCCAGCTAATTAGGGGGAGATATAACCCTTGCAGTGGGGGGCAGGATTGGGACAGGGGGTCTGGACGGCTTTTTGTCTGTCTGTGATTCTGGAGCACACAATCAGTGCTGCTGATTATACACAATAATGCAGAGCAGCAACAAACACAAAAGGAAAGTAAAACAGTCCAGACAGAGCCTCAAAAGCCAGACAGAATCCCCTGCCACTCGGCACTCCACCGCCACTGCCACAGCTACCGCCTCTGCCTCCGCCTCCGCCTCTGTCTCCTGTCTCTGTCTCTGTAGCCTCTTTACCCAATCCCAAAATGTCTGGCGGCTGCTGTCGAACTGCAAGCGAATTGAGACTACAAAACGCATGAAATGTTCCACCGCCCACGCAGGGGGAACCCCTTTGCAGAGCAGGCGACAAGAGGAATCACTGGGGGAAATAAGGGGAAGTTATGAAAAATATTTTGCCTAAATATTCAAATATTTAAGACCAAAAATAATAAAATGGTATACAATTTTGTAAATTTATCTCGAAATTATTTTCGTGTTTCAGGTAAATCTTATTTATACTGAAAAAATATATGAAACGCATTTTATGAATGGGGATAAGAGGAAAATGAACCCTTAATTGTAAATATATCTTTAAGTTAGTCTAGAGATTGATTAAGATTTAAAAGAACTATGACATTCTTGGTCCAGATGCTTCTAGGATAATTTTCTTGTAAATAATCTGGCATTGCTACTTAAGAACTTAATCTATGATACTTATTTGTGACTGCCATCATTATCCGGTTTCGGAACCCTTTCAATAGTTGGGAATTCTAAGGTTATGCAAGCGTCGATGCTGCCTCTTAATCTGAAATCTTCTAAACTGCTGGCAAGTTTATTTTATTTAATATAATTTCTCATCGTAAAATTAACTTTGTTAAAAATAAATAGTTATAAATGGAGCCAATTTATTAATAACTTCTTTTCACATTTTTTTGCAGTGTAGCCAAACATGAGAGACACTCGTCGCATGTGCATCTAGCTCCATCTCGCTTGCACCCCATTCCCCAAATACGCTGCGCCTTTGTGCAGGCAACAGAAAATAAAGTTTATGACTTTGACTGCCAACGGCAACGACGAACGACGAACGATGAACGGTGAACAACGAAGTCTGACGATGTCTGCACCGGCGACGGCGACAACAACAACAATGGCGGCGTCTATTATTGCCGATTTTGCACTGTTGGTATTGTTGTTGCCTGCCAGGCGGCTCTTGAGGCCTCAAATACAGTGGGATGCATCAGTAAAGATCAAAGGGATATATATTTTTTTGACAAAATAAAATACCGAAGTGCAAAAAAAGGAATTGTTCATTTAACTAAAAAGTCTTTAAGCTATGCTTAATTTTTTTAAGATTTTAGTTTTTATCATAATTTATGTTGACTATCTTAGTTTTAAAGTTTTTTTAGAAGGAGTATAACGAATAAACGCAAGGAAATATTTTTGATAAATTGCACAACTTTTTTGTCAAACAAAAAATTGAAAACATTATTATTAATTATTTATAATTATTTACTTTAGGAAGCTACAAACATTTTAAAATTATTTTAAAGAAATGCCAAAGATATAAACTTTAAGTTTAGGACATTAACGGAATGCTAAAGAAATACACTCAAAAGTTCTGCAAACAAAATGGAGTAAGAAAACCAAGACTAATGACTTTCTCTCCCAGCATTCCTCTATCTTAATCGACTGCATTAACTTTGCCAACTACTTTCATCAATCAATTTCCCACAATTTAGAACTTTGGACATAAAGAAGAACTTTCCTATAACTATTTGGCACTCTCCTTCGCTGAATTTATTTTCCACGCCGCCAAGTTTTGTTTGATTTTTTTTTTTTACTTATTTTTTTGGAACTCACCTAGTAAATCACATTAGCACATGTAAGCCGCACGCTGGCGCACTCTAGCGACCACTTGGGCAAACACAAACACACACTAAAAAATAAAAAAAATATATAAAAAATGTAGACGATGTCGGCGACAATCGAAAATGCCACAGGCCACTCAAAAAAAAAAAAAAAGAGTAGAAAACCCGAGGACGACACGAGCGAGTGCAAACAAAGCCAGAAGGCGTTGCGAAACTTTGGCGCGTCATTCATCCTCTGCCACAGTCCAAAATCAAGAAGAAAATCTAAAAAGGGGTCGATATAGACCGTAGAATACCCTGGAAGTGAATGAACAAAGTGTTGCCTAGTTTTTGGGGACTAGGTAAAGGATTCTTCTCGAGAGAAGACCTTTAAGATCTTTTAATACCCGATGTTTCGTTTACAAAAGTATTGCCTACTTTTTGCGGCTCCGTATAAGGAGCGTATACGCAATTTATTTTAGATAGGGTTAATATTTCGTATAATTTAAACAATTTAAAAAAATTAATAATCTATATAGTAATTTCCTATATTTCTCTATATTTACATACCAAATCCCGTATACAATATACCCCTTTAATCTCCACAAATAATGGATATATAAATATTGCACCCTCGAGCCTGCACACTCACACAGACACACACACACATATACAGGCGGCGCAGCGAAATAGACGCAGACACACAGACACATATAAAGTCGCACATTTATAGCCCGAAAATTAAGTGAAGCGTAAGCTGAAATGCACTCCCACTCACTCACCTCCCCCCATGCCCTTTACGGATTTTAGTCTGGCTCGCCGTCTGCCACTTGGCGCAGCTGCATTAGTATTAGTCGGTGTCTGTGTTTTTGGAGTGTATGTGTGTGTGTGTGCTTAACCTTGAAAAACGAACGAGTCCAGTCAGTCGTACGCCCAACTCCGACGGCGCCACCCCCTTATACGTTCCCACTCCCTTGAAGTTGACAGGCCGGCGACGATTTTCATCCTCTGCCAGCGAGTCGAGTTTTGGTAAAATGAAATTTACGAAATATGGTAAAGTGGGAACTCGCTAGGAGGAATTTTAATAATATTTTTGTATTTTTCAAGGATATATTTTAATGTGTTTCTAAAGGATTTGAAAAATGGGTTCTTGATTTTTTACTGTCGAAAAATTGTATTGCAAAGCTGTGTACTGTAGGATTTCAAGAAAAAAGTAATATTTTTATATTTTTAAAACAGTTAAAAGCTTACTTTATAAGAGAAATTTATAAAATATAATTATATATATTATATTATATATATTATATTATTAGTATTTCTTTAATATTGTGAAAATCAGCCGTTTTAACAATTAGGTATAATCCAAATAAATTTTAATTAAAAATAATAAACATTCATTATAATTAATAATAATTCTATTAAATTATAAATACAGCCAAAAATACTTTCAAAAATTTCGAATACCTTAAAAGCAATCCCCTCCATTTAACCAGCAATCCCTGTATAATTTTCCTTTCTTCTTTTCCTTGCCATTATATTATTTTACTACTTTCCTTTTTTTTACTTGTTTTCCTCCTCTTCATCATCGTCATCTTTTTGGGCATTTAAAGCGTCAGAAGCTGCGGCTGAGTTTTTGGAATTGAATTCAATATTTTTTTTTTTTTTTTTGTGGTGGGCGGGAGATCGGGATTGAGAGATTGGAGACCGGCGAAGTGACTTTTGCACCCCTTTTAAGCGTTGCCTTGAAAGTCTGGCCAGACAGGCCCAGACAGACGGGGAAAAGGGTTCTTCCCCCGCAATGGCCCCTGCCACATTTCGATTGAGAAATACTTTGCGGACCCCTTGGGCCAAGTTAAAATGAATTACAAACACTTTTTGTTTGTCGTTGCCGCCCGTCGCTTCTTCCACTGACTTTGCTTATGGATTGCTGTTCCGGGAAAATGAAAATGTCAAAGTTTAGCTTAGGCCCGTCCCGGGTCTAAAAAGGAACTTATTATTGTTATTATGAAATTTTTGGTAGCTAAATGGCAAATGGCGCTGAGTTTCTGGGAACTTACAAAGAAGGATTGCTTAGTCTGAGCTTTTTTTAATTTGACAATGGTGTTGCTAATTATGATTAGTGTTTTATTTTAGAAGCAAAATCAGTTTGAGTTGAGGGTTATATATATTATAAGAAATATTAAATACTGTTTTTAAAATGTCCTGAAGGGCTAAAATGAATACTTAGACTTTAGACTTAAGCTTTGTTCTTTTTCAAAATAATTAAAGTTTTAAAAGTAATTTCTTCCTGATTTTTTCTATTCAAAAACCTTATTTAGTTTGTTTTTTAATTATTATAAAACACAATTTTTATTGTTTTATTATTTGTTTAATTATAATTCATTCCATAGCTTCTTGAGAAGCCTACAAAATTATATTTTGCAACTGTTTGTGGACAATCATTCATGGTCTGATTTATTTTTTCTTTCCCTTTACTTGGACACTTTTTCTTGATTTTTTCTTCGACTGTTCTGTGTGTGTTTTTTCCTCATTTTTTGCTCCATTCCCCTGGTTACGTTACGTGGCTTTATTTATGAGTTTGTCTGCTCTCTGACAGCCCTGCAGCTGCATCGGACTATCCCCCGGCCCCGGTTCCTCATTCTGTTCCTGTTCCTGTCCAGGATCATCGAGTCCGCCACACGTCAACTCCGTTCTCCCCATCGCTCTCATCGCTGTCAACGTCAGGGCTTCGCCGTCAGTCGTCGCACTGTCGCCGCCGCTCGCCAAATGCATCAATAATGCTTCCAGCGGATCCAATTGTTGTTGCTGCCGCTGCAGTGAGTTGCAATTGTTGTCTGGCCAAAGGCAGAGAGGGGGGTTTTTTTTTGAACGGGGTTGAGTTGCACGTAGAGGGGTGGAACTTTGACTGGTCCATCTGCCTGCCTCGCCGACGCCGCTCAAATTAATGAAAACTAATGCGACACTGAGAAATTGATGATTGCCGGCGTCGTCTGCAGAAAAGACCACCAGTAGACGGGAGAAAAAGGAGGGTTGACTAACAAAAGCAACTATAAATAATAATATTTAAACAAAACTACAATTTTTCTAAAATTTATCCCTTAAAACGAAAGTCCTATTAATTTGTATTTAAAAATGAAATCTTTCAAGAATTAAATTCTATTGAATACCTTGAATGTTGAATACCCTTCTTCATATTTTTATTAATAGGGATATACTTATATGTTTTCCTATTTCTTAAATTTATTTCCCTATTTCTTTCAGTGCATCTTTGTCTGCCACTCCTTCTCCTCGCCACCTTCAGATTTCTCCCTTTTGCTGCTTTTTGGGGTCGAGACATTAAAAATGACTGCGACTGCGGCTGCTTTTCTGTCCGTGTCTGTGTCTGAGTTACTCTGTCTGCCGCCGCTGCACTTTGGATCGCTTTTGGGGCAACAAAAGGGACCAAAAGCAGACCAGACGGAGTCGCGAAGGATGAGGATGGGGGAAAGGGGCAAGCAACGGCCCGGCAGGGAGACTGATTGATGCCGTCAAATAAAAATTTGTTGCGAGTGGCAAAGCGGATCGGCTGGACTCGCTGACCTGACTGCGATTCCAAATCCCATGGGGACTGTACTTGGAAGTAAGCAAAAAGATAATTGAAAAAAAAAAAAAAAATGAAAAAACAAACTTCTTGGACTTGGGATTAACTTGAGTTTGTTGCTTAATTAAAACGTCAGAGTTTTAAGAAAAGAAAGAATCGATATAGGATATTTTAATTATAGGACAAATCTGATGATTTTATTGACTGAAAACTTTAATGAATGTTTGAATAAACAACAAATAAGCCAGGATCCAATTAATATAAATCCAATAAATCTAAATTAGGATAGTAAAACTTCTTTCTAAATATGAATAATAATATTTAATTATCGCTATATTAAATTCTTCAATTAATTTTGTAAGCTTGTACTTATATTTGTCAAATAACTTGTATTTAAACCCAACAACAGTATATATTATGCTCTTCATTATCTATATAGCAAGTACCTTAATCTCTTTATTATTCAACTCCAACTTGGTACATAGAGTGCTTACATCCCGTGACTATTAGGTTGTCAAACACAGGGTGAGATGAGCACGAGATCTCGGCGCTGTGTGGCTAATGTAACTGTAACTCAGCTTCCGCTACTGCCAGTCGCGCCAGCCGCCTGACAGCACTCACCTGCCCAACCTGTGAGCACCACCACCCCCGCACCTGTCTGCTTATCTGGCCCACAATAATTTCGCGAGCAGCGGAAAATTGTGTGCGCGCCTATTCATGGGATGACTCCACCACTTCCGACACAGTTGTTGCTGCTGCGCTTTTTATTTGACTTATGACGAGACTTTGTTCCCTATCTGTATTATTATTTTATTTTTTTATTATTTTTTTTTTTAGCGACCAGCGACTGACTCGCGCTGGCACCGAAAAAAAAGGGGTAAGGAACGGGGGGTGTTTGCCCTGGTCCGTTGTCTCGCTTAACTTTTTTATTGCCAGACGAAGCGCAAACATTTGCGAGTATTAATTAACGCTTTGTTGAAGTTTGCGCTTCGATGTCGCCACCCAGACATCGATGTAGACCTAGACGTTTGCCGTAGACTTTGTCAAATGTAATGCCGGCAAATATTACGTATACGAGACCCTTTTTAAGTATAGTAAACATGGCCTAAATGACTTGAGAGGGGTTTTAAATGCAATGGTAATTATTTATTTTATATTTGAATAAGTCATAAAAATATATATTAAATGTAAAGGGATATTTCTTTCTGAATTTAAAATGTATAATTATATTTCATGATGATTTATAGTAATACATTTAATTAATTATAGTTTATACTTAATTAATTTGCTAAATAGCTTCTAAATTTGCTAAACTGCACGCTATTCATTACCTTGTTGCATGGTTAACCTTAACTTAACTAACCTATTTTCCCTTTAAAAAATTCTCTCTCCATTTCCCCTTTAGTCAATTAACACTGTAACTGCATACAGCACTTTGTAGCTCAGCCTCTGATGCCGCTTCAGATTTAGATTGAGATACAGATTGTGTAGTCTGTAAGCGTCGTCGCTGGTGCTCACTCAATTATTCAGGCATAATAAGCAAATTGTTTTAATATGCATAAATATCTTGTACGCCATTTGGCAAACAAGTCAAAACTGCCAGACAGACTGGCAGGCAGTGGCGCAGACAGAAAGACAGACAGACCGAAAGACAGACAGCCGCAAGGGGTGGCATAAATGGGGGGGAAACCCAGCCACCACAGGCGACTGCATAATGCCCATGGGATATACAAAAGGTGTGTTTACATATATTTAACCTTCAAGATCCGCAGACTAAATATGCCAACAAACATTTTCAGCCACAACAATGAACGAAGCGACCGGCTATGTGGAACTTTCCAATGCCCTTAAAATGTAATGGAAAAGTTGGTGCGAAACATTTTTCCAAGAATACATTATAAGAAACCTGCTAATTAAAGTCCAAATTGGTGGAAAAATTCAAGTAATATTTACCTATTTATTATCTCTTGGGGATTTTGAGAAATTTGTGAACGTTTTGTTAAAACTAGGTGATACTGAAATCTAAGTTTCCCTTTAATAGTAAACATATTTTGAAATATTTATACATTAACATATTTTTAAAGCAATATGTTAATGGGTAATTGCTTGAAAAGCTTGTAAAGTATCTCATTTTGTCGAGAATATTTATTAATTAAACATAATAATACGAAATGTGATAATTATTTATAACCAGCGACCTATTTATATTTTAAAAGAATTAGTAATGTTTTTCTCCCAAACTCCATATAAGTTTTAATGTTAATAAAATGTACTACATTACAGTGATTTTATTTGTTTTATAAATACTTTATTACATTTTCCTTTATATTTCTTTTTCAAAATAAAATACAATTAATTACTAGAGCTTGTTTTACCTGAAAGGTTTTTGTTCAAAGTTTTTTGTGGCGCTTCGACCTGTTCTAATATTCTATAAACCATGAGTTTGGTAGCGTGACTGAAATGTACCTTGTTTTCCTTGGAATTCCACAAAATTTCGTTACACGAGAGACTCTCAGTCGCTTAGCGGAGAAAAGGGAAAATACTTTCTGGCTCTACCTCCCCATTTCTCCATTTGTTTTGTCCCGTCTCTCCCCCTCTCTCTCCCCCTGTGTGTGTGCGTTGTGGCATCGGCATTTGGGCAGGCTGGCAGGCAGGCAGGCAGGGCCAGACACAACGAGGATGGGATTAACGTGGGGCCAGGAGCAAGGGTCACGGAGTGGGCGGGTGTCACAATAAAATAAAAGCTTAGGCCACAAAAGCGGCAGACAACTAACTACGCATAAGCGAGGATGACGACGCAGGATATGCGCTTCAAACGCGTTAAGCCTGAACCCGAAGTGCGGCAAGATGAGGGAAAAATACGTAGAAAACTGGGAAAAATCCGTAGGAAAAGTAGGCGTAAGCAAGAGGAGGAGGGTGAAAGGAAAATTGGAAAGCCTCCAGCGCACAATTGAGAGCTGAGCGCAGCTGATAAACTTGAAGAGGAGCCTACAATGCGGAAAATGTGGGAAAGGTGCTGGGAATAATTCTCAAGGACACTGTCGGGTTTGTTTGTATGTACAAGGCCTACGCATATTTCCTCTCTCTCTGCATCTCCCGCTTTTCCTCTCTCTCTCTCTCTCTTCCGGTCTGGCGCAGACGGTGGCGTATACGTAATGTGTTTTGTACGGCCCACGAAATAAAGCATACGCAACGTGTTTCCCTCGCTCGTTGGTTGTTGATGACGTTAAATTTTCGGAGGGTGCTCTTTAGCCGAAATTCATCGAAAGTTATGCCACAAAAAATGCGTTCTTGCCTCCTAAGCAAATACCACGTGTCCTCACTCGAAAAAAGGGGATCCTAGATATTTTTCGCACGCCTTTATAGGCCGGCTTTCGTGTGTGCGTGTATTTTGAGCCCTGTTATTTATTTTAATATGCCTTAGAATAAATGACAAAATAAGAAATGTGTTTGATGACAGCTTTAGACATTTATGCCCATTTATGCTAAACTGTTTGATTTCAATTTTAGCAAGGAAGACTCTGGCAAATCTCCTTTTTTGTCCCCTTGGCTTAAATGAAATGTGGGTGTGCGGTTTTGCCTTATTAAATATTTGTGTGCTTTCTGGGAAATGGAATTCTTATCGTTTAATATGCAAATGCCCCAGGGAAAAGTCTTATTAAAAATGTAATTTTATCATCAATTTATAAGAGGATTTATTTCTTGGTTGAGTTGTGAGAAAGATATATTAAATAAGGTAATAAATAGGTAGTATAAGCTCTTGGATAATAAAAGATTGGTTTAAAAATAATTCATTAATTTTAAAATTTAGGAATTACATGCTTAGCTTTTGAAATTTATCGATAAATATAACATAATTTAATTTTTGGGTGGGGTGTCTCAGAAATAATGTAAACTGGGCCATAAATAGATAGAAAATGTCTTAAAATTTGTTTATTTAAATTATATTAAATAGGATCAATTATAAACAATATTATTTTTCTTTTAAAAAATTGTCTCTAAATAAAAGTAAAATTTAAATAAGGTTCTTAAAGTATCCCAGCACTCCTCACTTATATCTATATATGGTTCAACCAGACATTCGATTGCTGCAGGCGGCAAAAGCAGCAGCAGCAAAACAAGGGCAAACAATAAAATAAACAAACAAACAAGCACGCACACATGACAGACAGGATGGTTGGTTGGCTGGATATTGTATATGTACATATATATTGTGGGGCGGGGAAATCGGGGAAGACCTCTAGACAGCCAGACCTGCATTAAATAAATATGTGCGTAATAAAAGGCAAATAAAATGGAAAAGGAATGGCATGCCATGGATCGCCGAGAAAGGCAGAAAAGAGCAAACCAATTGAAGTGTGTCGCGCCAATCGAGCCACAACACACACACAACAATTGCAATTTGTATTAATTTTATTGGTTTATTATTATCAGCGGCGACGTAGCCCCGATTGATGCCATCAGACGGTGTTCGTCGCTCGATTGAAAGCGAGTTAATTTCATTTACTGATTTGTGGCCAGCCGCCGCCGCCGCCGTCGGGTGGGGGAAGGCGGGAAGACTCCGGATGCAGGACGGGGGGCGGGGCTCCCCAGGCCAGCCGCCCTGTGTTCTCTGTAATCGCGATACGTTGCCTGGCCCATTCACCGACTCGTCGCCGATTCTGGGTCGTAATCAGCACTTTCGTGAGTCTGAAGCTGGCCGATGAACTGCAATTGCCCTGAGATTGTGATAACTCACTCTCACAGCCAAAATTTTGAGTAGCACATGGGCACGTGTAGGGTGCAGGAATTTTTTTTTAAATGTTTGGTAGATAATTATTGGTATTTTTGAATATTTATGATATCATTTGGGGTAAGACTATTAAAAATGTATTAAAAATTAAAAGAAATATAGATAACAGTATAATTATAATAGATGTTGCCTGCAGTATTTTTTTTTTTTTTTTTTTTTTGTAATATTTAGAAGGTATTTTAAATATTTATGAAAATTTCTTTTTAATATATGTATATAGGTTTCGTTTTCAGTAATTTTTTAGAATTTTTAGAAGCTACTTAGAGGTAGAAAATAACTAAAAATAATTGTAAGTAGTTTAAAAATTAATCTTTTAAAAGTCTTTCTAACATATATGTCTTCGTGATTTTTTTAGAATTTCCGGAAGTAATTTATATGATAATTTATATTATGTTTGTTATCATTCTGGGTTAAGTATCACTTCAAAATTATTTTAGATTGGTAAAAAATACATTTTTCGTAAATCCGCCGCCTTTCAAAAATTGTAAGGTTTTTATTTATTATTATTTTATATTTTTAACGATTTATGTTGTTATCTAAAGTTAGGTAATCCTTAAAAATAATTTAAAATTGTCAAAAAGTACATTTTTGTATCATTCTTCCTATAAAAAAATATTTTTGAATGAAAAAATTATAATTAGCTTTATTTTACTTAAACTTTATTTATTTACATAAATATGTTTATCCGCATTCAAATTTCTCTCCAAAAAGAATTGCATAAAAAAGTCCCACCAAGGGCACTCTTAATATAGTATACCCACTGACTCAACTTAGTTGCGCCAGATCGGCCTTCCCCATTATCCACCGACCCCCCGCGGATGTCCGGCGTTATCGTCTGCGAATTCCCGATCATTGCTCCGCGTTGCGTTCATTGAACGCACTTTCGGCGCTCAAAAGCACGCGTCGTTTTCCAAAAAAAAATAAATAAAAAAACTGTACAGATAAAAAAAAATGTGCAACAAAAAAGTTACAAACAAAGAAATGGAATCAAAATACAAATCGTAAGAAAAAAAGAAAGAAAGGTAAAGAAGCTCTGTCTCCAGATACACTGGGCTGTGTATACGCGTGCATAATACAATAATAATTTCGTTTTACAAAACATAAAAAAAAACAAGAAGAAGCAAAAAAAAGTACACAAAATAAGCGCAGCCAATGGCCGCTGCAAATATAAGGAGGAGCACCAGGAGGTGGAGCTGAAGCAGCAGGAGAAACTTGCCCAGACAGCGATCCCAATCCCGATCAATGCACCTTTGCCAAAGGTGCAACGCCTCGGCAGAGTCGGCTCTTTATATTCCAGTATATACACTCGCACACACACACACACGAGTCTGGGTGTGTGTGCCAGAGTGTGTGTCTGGGCATGCAGTGACGCACGAAACGCGATCACGTTCGCATTTATTAAAAGATGGTCGCTGTTGCACCGGCAACTGGCTGGATCGGAGAACTTGGACTCCGAGCTGGCCAAAACTACGACTGTGCCTGGAGACAGATGTGGGTAACATTTGCTAGGAAGGAAAAAAAATGTATATATGTATACATAAAAGAACTGGGTAACCCAAGGGAAAACCCAGAGGTAAGAAGTGACAATCTCAATGCACTTTTCCTGATGAATTTTTAGAAAATTAGTAGGAAAAATATCTTATATTTAATATATGTAATAAAAAAACATAGGCAAAAAGTCGATCTTTATGAATAATATTTTTTAAGATTTTTTTTAATGAAGTTACAAGCCTAATTATAGCGAAATAGCCTTTTAGAGCCTTCAAACTTAGAGAAGTAGGCACAATACCTAATATATTTTACAGTTAAATCTATTTAAGCTCATTTTTTATAATTTACAATAACGTTTTTAATATAAATTCCAAAAATGTAATTAATTATTTATGAATAAATTTATTTATTTAATTTAAAGCTAAATTATAGATTTATTGAATTGCCAACAAGAGCCCTTAAACGTAGTGTAAAAATAACAGCAATGTAAGCAATTCATAAATAAATCTACATAAACTTGTATAACATAATTAATAATAATTTAAGGTGTATATAAATTTATAAATATACATTTTAATGATTTATGTAAACTAATTAAAAACCAAACTATACTAGCTCCTTTGCCAGCAAAAGCATTAAAATATAGTGTGAGAAGTACAAAACAGTACTAATTATATGGTTAAATCTATTACAAAACGTATTATATAAATAAATATAATTAAGAATATAAATATTAATTTTTCATATTTATTTGTTCATATATTTAAAAGTTTAAACATAGCTTCTTTGCCACTAAGAGATTTCAAAAATAGAGATAGAAGTATTAAACTCTCAAACTCAAACAAATTATATATTTAAATCTATTAAAAATCGTAAAATATAATATTAAAAAAATTCTTAAGACAAATTACAGCCAAAAATATAGCTACCCCACTAGCTAGGGTATTAAAACCCCCCGCCGAAGGAGTATAAAACTTGACCAACATGTGGCTTGCTTGGCTATTTTTAGACGCCTCGCTATCTGTCTGGACGTCGGGATGTCGGGATGTCTGGCCGCAGCCTCATCCGACGACTTGCACTCTCCAGTAGTTGGGGAGGTGGACGCACTGCTCCCCAGGGTCTCGGTTCATTAACTGGGGCCGAGTTTTAATCAGATTTGTGCGTGAAGTTCGGCACTCACCCGGGGCCACGGTCAGCCGACCGACAAGAAATGGGTGGGATCTCTCCAGCCGTACGGCAATGGATCCGTGAATGCCTCGATCCCGGCTGTTCTGCAACAATATTTTAATGGGAAAAAAATCGTACAAAACGTCTCGCGCCTCAGAAATGCAGCAAACTGTGTTTCCGAACCAGTTTCCCCAAAAGCCGAAAGCCAAACCCAGCCAAAAAGCCAACATCTGCGGAAGCGTGGCACTATAAACAATATTCTTTTAATTTTTGTTGCGTCGCTTTCTGGTTCTTTGCGTCTCGTCTCGCAGATTTCGCAGCAGACAAATTTATGAGCGTTAAGTGAAGGCCAATAAAATTCTTTTTGTCTGGAGTGTATGCCCGGGACGTTGGGCTGCTTCTGCTGCTGCCGGCCAGTTTTATTTCCATTTCCAACTTCTTGGTCAGACCTCACTTAAGTCATCTCTTCCGCGGGCACATTAATTTTACGGGTTCTCTTTGGGGTTTTTTTTTTTGTTGTCTGGGTTTTTTGTTTGTTTTGGTTTTGTTTTGTGTTTGTGTTTGTGTTTGCAAAAATATGTAAATCCAATAAGGTTACAGAAATATGTGTCGGGAAGCAATAGGTAGAATAATCTTTTTAAGCAGATATTAACCATTATTTTTTGAAAAAAATTCTACTAAATTGAGCTTGTTGCCACCGGCTTATAATCAAACCTAATAATGGTTTCAGCAAACTCCCAAAAAATTGAAACCAATTTTAAATACAATTCAAACAAAGCTAAGTACTATATAACCGTTTACCAGTATCATTATAGATTCTTATCACAAGCTAATGACGATATAGTTAAAACATTTACTTGCCGTAACGGCTAGATAAAATATATACCCACACCGGAAAATATGGAAAGCTTCAGTTCCCGAAGGATAGTGAAATGTGGATGATATGGTTCACCTTGGCCTGCACTGCCACAGTAAGATAAGTAATTTCGGATTAACTCATAATAAAATATATTCATTTCTAGTGCGCCTTGACGCATGTGAGCTTTACCAATCTAAAGTGCGAGAGTTTCGATAAGAAATTCTGCCAGTTCGATGCGTGTTACATCAAGGCTGTTAATCGCACGCATAAATATATCGATTTATATGCTAAATTAATGGTACTTCCCATTCAAAATGTCGAGGTAAGTTGGAATATCTTTTACTTGAGAGATATAATATCTTGAGTGAATCTTACAGATAAAACTTGAACCCATGCGTTATGATAATGGCTACAATCCGTTTCTATTGGCCATGACCTTTGATTTGTGCAAGTATATGAGAAACCCAAGCGCTAGATCGATGATATTTCTAAGAGAAATTCATAAAACCTTTTTAAATGCTACAAATATGAATCATACCTGTCCCTACGATGTGAGTATATAGCTAAACTTGCTTCATTAACTATATACAACTATAACTATGTCGATAATTAGCACGATATCATTATCGATAAATTTTTTACCGGCAATCTGGAAAAGGGTATATCTCGATATCTGCCAATACCCAATGGAGATTATGCGATCTTTACAAAGTGGTATGTTCGTAATATCCCGCGATCCACAGTTAAAATATACTTTAAAATTACCAAATAAACTACCTGTAAATTGATCAAAAAATATATTGTAAATATTTTATTATTTAATTGGATTGTGTTTTGATTTTTAACATTAAGTTTCTAATGCTGTATAAATATTTATTTTTGAAATAAATGTAAAGCATCAACATCAACTATGAAATAAATCATTCTCTGTTGACTTGTACCAAGATTTTGTAATTTAAAATAAACCTTTTATTTGGGCAGTGTAATCTGATGATACAAGTACATGTATCATTAACAAAAAAACGGCTAATGAGCCCCGGTCATTATTTTCAGCAACGAAAGCCCATTTAACCAAAATATATAATTATTAATATTTCATACTTCAGGTGGAAAAGTTTCACTATGCGTATAATATTATATTTACTATATTTCTCTGGATATCTTTCGGTAAGCCTTGCCAGAAACAAACGTTAAAATATAAAATATAAAAATAAATAAATATAAAATATTAAACTTTTCAATTAAGGCCATCCTCAGCCATGTGGCTTTCACGAATCTCAAGTGTGGGACATCGGACAAGGGATTTTTCGACTTCCCAAAATGCTATATAAAAGCAGTAAATCGTTCTCACAAGTATATAGATATTCACGTAAATTTGAAGAAAGTACCAATGAATAATATCACTGTAAGCTTTAATATCGAAATCATTTCATGAATATATAATTCTTTGGGGTATGCAGTTAAATCTAAAGCTGATGCGCCCTTCTTCATAGACATGACCTTCGATACCTGCAGGTTTCTGAGGAATCCCAACAAAAATCCGATTGTAAAAATGTTTTACTATGCATATGTGAACAGCTCCAACCTAAACCACACGTGTCCTTATGATGTGAGTAAATATTCAATGATTAGAATTATCTCTATTTTATTTTTATTTACCTTAGCACGATTTGATTATAGATCATTTCTGGACTGGAAACTGGGAAGCAGACTTTTCAAAATATATCCCAACGATTAATGGCGACTATGGTATCTTTACAAAAATATTTTCGAATAATATCTTTCGAGGATTTATAAATTTTTACGTTCGAATATCGGGTAGGCAAGTAGAGTAGATCGTTTTATGAAAACTAAATTAAATTTAAAAGTAAATAAATTATTTTCGATCACCTGCTTCAAGACTCGAACCCACAAGTCAAGGTTTGCGACGTCGCTAACCAGTGCAAGCGAGATAGATATAGTATTGCAACTTTGTTGTCTTAAGGGTCCATTCTGGTTAGTTGGGCCAAAAAATAGGCCATTTTCAGAAATTTGTTGTGGACAAACGAAAAGACATAGAAAGTTCAAACTTGTCACATATATTTATCATAGTTTAAAGATTATTTAGCAAAATTTTCAAAAATTTTTAGAGCATGTCCTGAAGCAGGACACAGGGCGACGTAAGCGCATGCCCAAAAAAGGCACCCCTCTGGCGACCATCCTGCAGGACGTAAAAATCGACTGAAACAAAAAATTCAAATATGTTCTTGTTTTGTATGAATGTGGTTATGGAATAGGCTACTTTTTTTAAAATTGAATAAAAAATAAGAAAATGGCGGCGCCTCAAAAATTTTTTTTCGTTTTTTTGAAAAATTTCCTTACTTTTTTGTTGAGTAAAAATCCAATGTTTAAGCTATCAATATAATTGTAGCCTATTCCATGGACACGTTAATTACGCGTATTAAAAAAAAAAAATCATTAAGATTCGTTAAAAATTGACTGAGATATTATGGTCGCCAGCCCGAAAAATGTAGTTTTCCAGAAAACGCGTTTAAAGTTTTATGTTTGCTCTGTAGCTGCTTTGAGTCGGTCGGTTCGGAGGCTCATAACTTTTAAACTATTACGTATTTCGATTTGATCTTTTAGTATGATATTCTACAAACTTAAAGCTATTGAAAAATGCAAACAAAAAAAAATTCGATTTTTTTTTTCAACTAACCAGAATGGACCCTTAAAAGTTACTTGTTTATAATTTATATACTATGATTTCAGTGTATTTAATAAAAGTATATACAAAAATAATATAATTTTGTTCAATAGCTAGTTAAAATAAAATTATATTTTATCAAAAGTCAACTTTTTTTAAAATTTCCATCAGGTTTTAATCTGGTTTCCACTCGATCCATTCGGTTACACCCATTAAATATGAAATGTTCAATTGCCAAGTTTAATTGGCAATCCTACCAGCAATATAAAAACCAAGTACTAATAAATATGTATTGCATATAGACAAACATTTACTAATATTGATTTTTTTTAATTTTAACCAAGTGGCTTTCGATAAATCGAAGCAATTATAATAAATATTATTTATGCAGGCACTTACAGAGTTCAAAAAGCCAAACGAAATGTTTATGGCTGTTGCACGGAATAATGACATTTTCGTTTTAAAAAATTAGAGATCGATTGCGAACAGTTTTAAACGCAATGTGGAAGTTGCTAGTGCTCGGCTTGTGGATAACTCTGCCAAAGGTAATCGAATTGAATCATTAAAATGCAAATATAAACAAATCTTTTACCCAGATGGGCCTGAGTCATGTCACATTTACCAACCTGAAGTGCAGTTCCTATAATCCGGAATATCTAGCATTTCCCACCTGCCAAATAAAGGCGGTCAATCGTACTCACAAGTATATAAATATATACACCAAATTGTTACAATTGCCCGTTTCCACGTCTTGGGTAAGTTTTAAATTAGGAAAAAATATATATGATTCGTTCAGTTGATGTGGCTTTCAGGTGAAAATACAATTCCTGCGCTTCGATAATGGCTATAAACCGTTCTTTATCGATATTTCCTACGATGGATGCAAATTTTTTAGGGATCGAGAGAAAAATCCCTTGGCTAATTTGTTCTATAATACTTTTAGAAACAGTACAAATCTGAATCACACCTGTCCCTATAATGTGAGCTAGATTTGCTCGTTTTATTATATATTTTTGTATTTTTAATCAAATATCATTTATAGCATGATGTGATAGTGGATAAATTATGGACGGGAAATCTGGAGAAGGATTTTGGACGTTATATACTAATACCTAATGGCGACTATGCCGTATATTCCGAATGGAGTTGCGATGGTACTCCTCGTGCTTCTGTTAAAATTTATATGAAATTGTTTGATAAATAGTGGCAACTATATGTTTATATATGTTAACTTATAGATCTTGTGAACAATAATTGTTTAATTCTTATTTTGTTTTGTATATGGTTTTGATTTTGGAATTATTGGTATAAATAGAACAAAAACTTAACATTTCAAAAATTAAATAGCTTTAATGTGATTTCTTCTATCACCTGTTTCCTGTACTTTCTCAGTACATTTTGCTTTTATTCACAACCTAAATTGTTCCTTTGGAATTTTCCCAGAATCTCTGAAAGCATCACACGAAATAATTCATCAAACGTAGAAGGCAGGAGAGGGCTCGTCCATTAATAATAAATTAAACATATTCCCTGGCACGCCTTTGCCTGCCCAGCGCCACCAGAACGCTCCTCTCTCGTTTTGGGCTCGTCTGGTTTCTTCTGGTGTTCCAGGGGATACGAATTGGTTTTTGTTGTTTTCCTAATGACCTAGAATACAAATTCAGGCTGCCACCGTTCTCCACTCGCCGATTAGCGCGAATCCCTGGGCTATCAAGGCTGCCAAGTCATCCACAGGCAGTCACTGAAACGGAAGCTAATCGCTTGACTAAGTTCCTTAGGCCCCATCCCAAAACCTGGTTCAATCTTTAGCGGATTGCGTAATACATACACGTGCAGGAGTACAAGGGGGGTCAAGAAATTAGAACTACTTTTGCATATAGAATTCTACAAGTTGGAATAAGTGGTTTGGTTCTTATCGAACAGCTTTTCTATACAGTTTTTTATAATTCAAATCTTATTCAGTTTGAAGATCAAAATTAAATGGTTTATAAATGTTAAAAATTTATTAACAAAATTAAAATCAAGTAGTTCCCATTTTATGTTCTTAAAAAACGTATTTCTTAATTAATTAAATTTTATTATTATTATTCAGACCCATTATTTTACCCTCTCCTGTATGACTACTGCCTGCCAGATGACGATGGTGGTCAAGGTGGAAGCTTTGTGGCTTCGACTGTTTGTCTGCCGGATTATAAATGATTTGCCATTAATTCTACACAAATGCCAGGGGCTGGCAGACAGAAAGCAGACCGGCCGGCAGAATATTAACATTTAGCATTGGCCGAGCAGGTAGTCGGCCAGTCACCAGTTGCCAGTCAGACAGAAGTGAATAATCAATATCATTTGATTACATTGATAACGCTTTTTGTGCCGCTTTTTTTTCTACACATATATATGCTTATATATATTTTTTTTTTTTGGTTGCTTTGTTCTCTGGGGTTTTACTTTATCGGGCTGCGATTCCCGATATCCAAACGCATTCGTCACTGGCGGCATTGCCGAATGTCTAGACGATAGCTCCATAAAATGTATTATTGCCTCATTTTGCTTTTGCTTTCTGTATGCTACACTTGGCTGAGAACACAAATTTGGGGTATAAAGCCTGGAGAATGTATGGAAGTACGAGGTGTAAAATATTATTATAAGTGGAATGTAATAATAATAATAAAATAGGTTAATTTTTCACTGTTATCTGTAGATTTTAACCTTTAAAATTTAGTTTAATATAATCAGTTAACTAAGGAAATCCAAATAAGGCAATATTTTTTTTCTTAGCAACAATTTTAAAAGGAAGATAATTATTATCTTTAAACCAATAATTAAAATAAGTTTTTCTATATATTAAAAAATATATCCTTAATATTTTTAAGGGTATTTCAAGTTCTCCTTAAAATTTGTTGCTTTATTTTTGGCAAGTTTTCGTTTCTGGCTGGCGATTTGAATATTATTGAACGGCGTCTGGCGTCTCTGACGAGCGCGACGTCAGAGGACTGACGTGAATCGATACCGCTGCCAAGTCGGGTATAGAGTGGCTATATCCCGCGACCAAGAACACAATGCAGGTTGAGGGGTCGGCAAAGGAAGTCGCCGCCGATGATCAGAGGCCTCGGATGCCGCTTGGCGACAGTTGCAGCCAATGCCAAAGAAGCAAAAAACACCAGACAAAAAAAAAAACAGAAACAAAATAAATAAAAAGGGGTGTGCACACCACCAGGATATGCTTGTGTGTCTCCGCTTTACCCGGCGATAATAAAGACAAACCATTTTTTTTTTCGCTGCATATTAAACCGATGAAATGAAGCGCAAACTGATTGTGCTCGTTTGCCAATGTGGCTGGTGGTGGTGGGGTTATGGTCAAAGCGATTTGCTGGACATGGCATTAAGGGGAGCTGCCTCCTGCACTGCCGCACCCAGAGATCGTCGGCTCCATTCCCACCTTTCACATGTAACTGCAGCTCACGGCGGCGAACTACAAAAGCCTAAAAAGGGGGAAAAAAGACGACCGACGACGACAGACTACAGACGATGACGACGACAACGTTTTGAGTATCTGCCGCTCCGCCACAGCCACTGATAACAACTGGAGCGGCAAATCAAGAGGTAGAGATTAGTCCGCGAATCCGAGATCTGGGATACTCTTGATGGATGAATATTTAAAGGATATTTGGTGACAAAAAAAGGATAAAAATTGTGTAACAAATCTTAGAATAACTTTTAATAAACATATGTTATATTCAGTGTCTCTTATAATTATTTACACTTAAATAAACTAAATAACTTTACTTAGCTATTTTTCTGAGCTTTGATATTTAAGTTCTAATATTGCCAATTCATCGATTTTTAAAACCAAAGAGTTTATTTGATTATTATCCCTAAATAACTCGATATATTAAATGTTCAATTAAAGCTGTGTCAATGTGATTATCCTTCCACCAAATATCAATACCCTCCCTTTGCAGGGTATAATGAAAACCTCACAAATAAATAAGGCAAAGGGCGCTGCGGCAAGGCAAGTGAGGGGGGCGGCAGGTGAGTGCAGCGGTGGCGGCGTCATCAAGAGATTGGCCCGGGCAACTGACACACGCACCGAATGTCGCCTTTTGGCTTTTGAAGTCGCTTACTTTAGCTGCAGCCGCGAGTGTTTGTGTGTGTGTTTCGATTTTTTTCGGGCCAAGAGAAGTTTCGGATTGCAAAAGAGCCAGGCAAATGAGATGAGAGGCAGAGATCCTCCTCCCCCTTCTCCTCCTCCTCCTCCCCGGAACTCTGCCGCCGTCTCAGGTGTGTGTTAATTGCATTAAAATGTTTGTAATTGCGATGCAGAGTCGGCAACGAGCGAGAATTGCCTGCCTTTCTCTTATCTGCGGGAATCTGCGGCATATAGTAGAAGTTGGGGCACTGCAGAGCAGACATGCCAAGCTGTCGTCGTCGGGCCAAAAATGCCATAGTTGCCGCCAAAGTCGTGTAACTATAATTGCCATAATAACATAATATCTTGGGGCACTAGCACTGGCTCTAGGCAACGGCAGCTGCAACAACAAAAGCCCCGACAGAAAGGTGTCGAGAGACATATTCTCCTAGACGAGAGGATTCCTCCTCGGTCCCCACCTCTCCTGGCGTGGCCAAAAAAGGCAACAGAATGCCGGAATGACGAGCGGACAGCAGCAGCAGCAGCAACAGCAGACAATTGTCCCTGTCTTTAGCTCCGAGCCGGTGGAGGTGACATTTTTCTCATGCCCAACGAAGCGAACAGCTAAATGCAGTTGATGGAGCGCCGTCAGCGTAGGGTGCCCCAAGTGGACAGTGCACAGTGGTTCCTCAGAAGATGCAATTCATAGAGGATAACTCTTGGTCAATAGTTGATATTTTCAATATTTCCTTGAGTTTCGATTTTACCAGTTTTCATAGAAATCTCTATAGACTTAATAAAATAATCAAATGAGATAAATTTCTAAGGATTTTAAATACTTAAGGTTCTCCTTCCTGGTTTCTGTGATATTTATCATCCTACAACTTTTCCTTAAACAATAATTTCTTAAAATTAACCCTAATTGTTGAGAATCACTGTACACTGAGCTTACTTTTGGCTTGACTGGCTTGACTTTTCCGCATGTTTGGCTCACTGCCTGACTTGTCAGTCTCCCAACCCCTCCCAGCTCCCCTCACCAGTCCGACTGGCTTTTGTGTCCATTTGGGTTGCGGCATTTAGTTTGGAGTCTGTCATGCCTCGCTCACGTTCACTATCTCATTGCAGTCGCCGTCGCCGTTTCGTTGTCTCACTCTGGCTCCTTTGGAAAGTCCCCCTCCGCCCACCTCCCCCTTTTCCACCTCCTGCTACGCCTCACTGCCCCGCGCCAGTCCGTCTGCCTTGTTTGTCAAACAGCAACAGAAAAACAGTTAAATGCCAGTTTACCAGTTAAAATCGGAATCAAAGCGAAAACAATGACACAGTAGCTTTAACAGAGCATTTAGCAAGGGGGGAGGCCGTACAAGGAGGGCGGTAGCTAGACGGCCAGTAGAAAGAGAAAAAAGCAGGAGAAATAAAAAGAGACGGGGCTAGATATGTACTGGCCAGGTCGACGAGCAAAGTGAAGTAAGTAGCAAGCGGCAAAGGCAGAAAAAAAAAATCGTCTAGACACAGACTAGACTCCATAAAAATAATTATTATCGGTTGCAATTTCTGCTGCTGCTGCTGCTGCTGCTGCGCTACACTTCCCTCCCCTCTAGAGTCCGCCCCTCGCATTCCGAAACTCTTTCGACGCCTCCAAAATGTCCATCCATCCAATCCAGACCAGACCAGGCCAGGCCAGGCCAGGCCAGTCCAGTCCCACTGACTGAAATCGTTCGTCTCGTCGCTGTCCGTTTCATCTGCCTCACATTACACAGCCAGCTTCAGTTTCTCGGGGTTACACTTGAAGAAAAACTTTCAATTTAGGGCTATATTTAAGATATTAAAGGCTTGCAAGGGAGAGACTTCAAAGAAGGTATTTAGATCTTTCTTTCTTCAATGTTTAAACCTATTTTATAAACCCTTGAATTTTGTGGCCTTTGGGAAAATAGTTTTCGTTGATCTGAACGACACATTTAGTTGAAAATTAACCAAGTTTTTTAATGATTATTTTATAAAAATATTTATTAAAAATATTGAGATATTCTAACGTCTTTTAATAACCAATTTCCCTTTGTAAACTCCATACTCTCCCACAAGATCTTAGAATTCTCTAAATTCTCAATACAAAAATCTATATTCATCTATCTACAATTTCTAACTTTCCTTTTCCATATTCCCACTCTTTATTTTTTCCTGTGTACCAACTAAATCTCTCCATTTTTCGTTCACCCATTCAAAAGTTTATTCTTTGTGTTCGTTTCGTTGTTTGTTTGTTAGAGAATGGCCACAGACTCGACCACTTGCCAGTCCTGCAACTCCGCTCCGCCTCAGCCATTCTCCGTTTCTCTAGGGTCTCAGGTCTCCCCAGGCTCCGTAACCAGCATCAGCATCATCATTATCACCATCGCTCATGCTCATCATGATGCCATTGCAATGGGAAACGAAATGAAACGAAGACGGAAACGCGATGCAAACGCAGACGTCCGCTGCAGACGGAATTGAATATTTAACACCAAATCCCCAGAATGTGGCAAATTGCCTTTGGTATCCAATTGCTCACTGGGAATAGGGACCCGTATGCCCGGAGGGATTCAGAGGGTAAATGCAGTGTCGATGTCTGCTAGGACCTTTATTAAGTCACTTTGAATCCATTGAGAATGCTAAAGGCATAAAAAAAATCGTACATTTAGGAAGTTTATGTTTTTCTTGCTTTGGTTTGTGGGGTTTTTAAAAGGAATATATTTATATGGTACTTTTTAAGCATTTAATGTAAACACAAACAAGGTTTTTTTATAATTTATATTAATGTTATATGTACTTAACAAAGTCTAGACATTTTTCCAAAAGTTAGTTTCCTTTCTCGTTTTTAATATAAAACTAATATCAAATGTCATTTATACATGAAAATTTATCACTAAACTTAGAAAAACAATTCACTAATTTCTATCTATTTTAATATTTCTTAAAAAAATATTTGTCTATATTATTATTCCTCATAAAATCTACTCCAACAGATGAATTAATTTTCGATTGCCGCCTATCGATTTCAAATCTGATTTGTTATTCCGCTTGATTATTATCCTTGCTTCCCCGTACCCTAGAATAACCTGAGCTAGGAAAATTCCACCCAGCTCGCTTATTCACACCAATTCATTGACTGAGGCCTCGCTTTGATAACCAATTTATTTAGCTGATTGCCAGTAAAATCAATGCCCGAAAGCTAAACCAAAATTGGAGGTGGTCAAGCCACAAAAAACACCACCTACCTGCTGCTACCTTGTGGGAACCCCACAAACCGTTTTGATGATGTGCCAGACTGCCGAGTGACCAGTGCCCAGTGCCCAGTGCAGAGTGCGAGTGCGAGTGCCAGTATTTGGGAACACAATTCGAGACCATAATTACATTTATTGCAATACAAAAGCGCACTCGCCGCCAGAGGAGCAGGGGGTCATTGGCTGGTGTGGGGGGAAGTTGGTGTCCAGGGGAAGTTTGCCCAACGGAACATGCATTGACAGATGGACAAAAGGCTGGAGGGAGTGAGGAGACATGTCGTCACGCTTCGTTGGGCTGACATGCAGTGGACATCGGTCTCTATTCCATGGATATGGAGTAAGGAAAATGCAAACGGTATAGACACTGAACAAAACTATCCGAAAATAACTTTTTTAAAATATTTTTAAATAACCAATTCCCGAAAGAAAAGTTTTTAAAAATGTTGAAAATATTATATATATATTGTATTTATTTTATCTAAAAAAAATCGAAATCAAACTTTGGCCAGAAATTTGCACTTAAGAAAAATAAATAATTAAAAATATAAACCAGCCTCTGAAATTTGGACTTGAGAATTATAAGAACAGGGTAATTAATTTTTACAAATGAATAAGCAGAAACCAAATATTTTATTTGTATCTAGAGGATAATAAGTAAGTAAAAACTCCCACAAAAGCCTCATAAATCTCTTTAAAAAATGTATCTTTATTAACCCTATTTTAAAACCTCTTTTCTTTCAGTGCACGATTCACGATAATTGCCACAATTTGCTTGTTGCGTGAATGGACAGACGGAAAAGTGCCTGCGATTACACAAAAAAAAGGGGAAGGTTTACCTCCACGGCGAAAGGGTGCAAAAAGGACAACTTCCGTTGGCTGGACACGGGCACACACATTGCATACATTGCAAATATGTATAAGCTTGTATGTAGGGTCTTTTTTTGTCTTATGTCCGCCTTGTGTCATATTTGAGGTGAGCATAAAGCCACTCAACGCCGCCATAAATCAACTGCACTCTGATCTAAGGCTGTCAGCGTGGAGAGACACCAGACAGCGCGACTGAGCGACAGATAGCGACCAAGAACAACAAAAGTAACAAAAACATAAAAGTTTAACAAAAACCGAAGATAAGAATACCCTAAGGTATATAGAGAAAATATATATGTATAAGATATATAGAATATAGAATAATAAAAATAAAAAGTTTTAAACTTCTAAGGTAAGTTTAACAGTTTTTATTTGATTTAACTGCTTGACTTTCTTTATTTCATTTTGTAATATTTTAAATGGTCTTAAAAGTTTTTTTATTTTCACCCCCTCTAAGCCTTAGTAAATATACCCTTAAGCAGATCATTTCAGCTACAGCGACAATGACGACAAGTTTAGCCCATAACTTTCCAGACGACAAACAGACAACATCGCCGTTGTCGTCGTGTCTGATGTTGATGTGAATGTCGATTGCGATGTCTGCTTTTTCGCTGGGGTATCCATGGATATGTGCGGCTTGGCTTTAGCTGCAACTCGTTCTGGTTCTGGGTCTCCGATTCTCACACACGCCGAGAAGAAGGCTTTCCAGGTCGCCGATGCCTTTTTGTGGGAATGCACCTGAGCTTTGGGGTTCGCCTGGCTTTTATTTTTTAGTTTTTTTGTGTTTTTTTTTTCGTGCTTTGTTGGAAGTCTTCAACCGACTTCGACTTTGACTTGTGTCTAGACTGCAGACTGCAGACGGCAAAAAGGAAACAACAGGAAACGCCAGCAGACAACAGACGGGCAGAGGCAGACCTCTTTGACAGCTCAAACAACTGAAACGAGCCGACGACGACGCTCGACAATGGCAACAAAAGCAAGTTGCAACCTCGATTGCACAACTGCAGCAGAAGCAGCCGAAGTAGCAGCAGCAGCAACATTGCAGCCGAAACGGCAACATCCAAGGTATTGGGCAAACATTGCCAAACTGCGCGAACAATTCTCAGCTGTCAATAATATCTGTCAGCGTTGTCGTTTATATTCTAGCTGCTTTTGTTTCCTTTAGGTTTGGGTTCTTTTGTCTTTTGTTTCTAAAATATGTCATGTGTCTGAAATGGACACTATCCTGAAGTTAAATGTCTGGATGGGCAAGGGGTTGGTAAGGAGAAGGAACTATGCATATTGAAAAATAAAGAAGGAATATAGAGACGGAGTTTTTGAGAACTTCATGATCAAGCTGATAGTCTAAAGATTTTTATTTAATTTATTTAATGCCGAAATATTTGAAAAATAATATTTGAAAGCAGTTTCATTACATTAAGGAATATCCTCTAGTTTCCTTCACAGAACCCCTACATCTTTGACACACTTTTCCATATATATTTTCATAACAATTTTCCTGTCCCTTCAAGAGTCTGAAAACCGGTAACCCCTACTATAGGATATACCCTACTTTATGCCCAGGCGGCAACTGTAATTCGTTTTAGTGAATTAAACAGCTTAATTAGTTTAACTCGAGTCGGCGAGACTGGAGCTTGGAAATGGAGAGATTCCGGCCAGTGATTTGGCAGTTAGTTCAGGACATTGCATTCCTGTCTGTCTGGGGGCTTTCCCCCCTCATCTATCCGGCTCATTTTGGGTGTACGAGTACGAGTACGAGTATTCACCGCTGCTGGCAGGCATTTAGTCCGACTTGATGTCGTTGTCGTCGTTGTGTTTAATTATTCAAAACCATGTCATGTCTCTGTATAATTTTATGCATTGGCCAATCCAAGCGCCACGATGAAAATGATGATGATGATGATTACGAAGCATGATGATGATTACCAGCAATGATGATGATGATGATGACGCCTACACAGAGGCGAAAGAGGTAGACGCCAGACAGCTGACACCGAAACTACAGTTACACTAAGGGAAAAGAGTGAAAAATTTTCAAAGAAATACAATTTTGGGGCCTTTTTAAGTTTTATAAAAACAAATAAGATAGTACTACATATTTAAGGCCTGAAAAATAAATATATAATTCATTTCCGCAAAGTTTTTTAAGAGTTTTCAAGGTTGAAAAATCCTGCTGCACTTGTCTTTTCTTTTATAAAAATATTTATAAATAATTTAATTTATTCTTCCTGAAAAGACTTAATTAATTTAAAATTCTTTTATTTTTAAATTTAACAAAAATCACAACGAAAAATAGTTATTCAAGTGTAAAACTACAACTATCTTTTGAAAACGCCACATGTGGCAAAGACAGCAACCGCAGTACAGACAGAGAAGGGGCGACGTCCGTAGAGGGAAACAGTGTCCAGGGGCAAGGAGTGAGATGGCAAGAGAAAAAGAGAGAGAAAGACAGAGCGAGAGCTGGCTGCACTGGCAAAGTGGCATACCAGACAGTCTGACGCTGTTGGTGCCCACGAATGGCCCCAGTTGCCGCTCCTTCCACCTCCAATCCCTCCCGGCTGCTGGTGGCCAGATCTTGCCGTCTGGACGAGCACAGCGACAACAATAATAACAACAACAAAAATAACAACAAAACACAACAACCATCGACAACGACCACGACCACTGTCTGTGGCAGACCGAGACTATCGAAAACTCGAAATTTATTCGTTGGAAAAAGTTGATTTCTGTCGCCTCCTTTTTTTTGCTGCACGCTTTTTATATATTTTTTTATTTTCTGTTGAGCTTTATGAATAGGATTGAGGGGTATATGGGTTAAAAAATAAAAAAAGATTTATTGAGAAATTTGAATTACCCATTTCTGTAATACAAAGTCTTAGAACATAATTTCAGATATTTTTTTTAAACTATATTTTTAATTTAGAATGCAAAACTTAAAAATTAATAAATTTCCAAATCTGTAGGAAGTTTTTAAAAATATATTTTTAAATCTAATAATTTATTTAATATTTTATTTTTTAATCAACCAAACTTGGTCATAGATTTTTGTTTAAAAACTGAGTGATTCTTAAGTTCATCACATTGACATTTCCATTTTACCTCTACTTCTCTTTCATTCAACCTCTATCCCTCTCTTTCTCCTGGCTTGTCTGTGTTTTAAACCTTCATTGTTGGCTTTACTTTTTGTTAATAAAAAGAAGAGCAATAAAAATACAGAGATGCCCACGAAAATTATGTTAACCAGCCAGCTGTGTTAAAAATCCCACATCATATCTATATCCCTCAAGCCCCTGGGCCTGCCTGTGATTTTCCTACTTGATTTTTGCTGACAAATGCGATATCTCAGAAAACAGAAAATGGTTTAAAAATGTTTTCTATACTGGAACTTCGGACTGCAATTATTGCTGGCAGTTAATTGTTATGTTTCTTGTTTTGTTTTTTGGATTTTTGGTTAAGAATTGTTCCATAAAAGTAAATTAAAAATGTTTAAAAGAAATGTATACCTAGACTAAAATTAAGTAGATTTTGTAAGTATTTCAGTAAAGCTAGTGTGCTGAAAAGTCCACCTAAACCTCAACACACAATTGAAACCAAGTGACACAAATATTTGTGAAATGTTAATGAATGGAGTCCATTAGTGACCACCTTCATCTTATTTCCTAAATTCACTTAATCACAAGTTATCATTTTTCCTGTCCCATACCTGTAATTTTTCAATCTAAAGGCTAATGGCTTCAACGTTTATTTTTTTTATAAATATTACCTACTCACCGTATTTCTGCCAGAAGGTTTCCTCGCTGCCCACACTCGACTTGGTTTTCGAATCGAAAGGGGAGTGGGAATCGTAGTTGGAGTCGCCTGGGGAAACCGAATCCTCTACTTCATAAACTTCCGTGTAAAGTATGAACTCCAGTCGCGATCTTGGCGTGCTTGTTGTTGATGTTGGATGCTGCGGCGGGGTCAAAGGTGATGCAGTGGTCGCTGTTTGGGCTGTATCACGTTTGCGTTTAAAAATACGATGCACATGTGGCAATGTAGTTGATGTTGCTGGTTTCAGTGCTGCTTGTGTTGCTGCTGCTGCTGCAGATTGCTGCAACAATGTAGCACGTTGATTAATTTGATATGGCAAATGCATAGACGCGGGCGCTGCGGATGAAGACTGCGACGCGACGCGACAACGACAACGAAAACAACAACGCGGCCAACAACGACGATGATGATGATGACAATAATGACGATGACGATGATATGGACAGGAGGAGCGATGGCTATGGCGATGGCAAAGGGATCGCCGGTTTGTATGAATATTTGTCTCGGCACTTGGACTTAAGTGGCAATCCGCACTCGATGCTGGTAATTTATTTTGCAAATTTGTGCCAACAGCGAGAGGCTGCCGCATCGGCTGCGACTGCTCCCTGCTCGGAATTAAATTTAACTTACGCGTATTATTTGCACTATTTACACTGCACAAAATTGCACTACTACTATTTACACTCGTGGCACCAGCACCTGCTACACTGCTCTCACTTTCGCCTCCTTTTCCAGTTGCACTCGATATTGAATTTATTATCGTATCGCTTTTCTGGCATTTCACACAATTACCACTGCTGCTGCTGCTGCGTGTTATTTGCTTATTTAACTTTTCACTGAACGTTGCCGTCGCCCATAGGTAGGCTATATTATCCTGATCCGGTTCCCGCTGCAAGATCCTGGCGGTATGACTCACCGATCTCGGCATTGGCGGCACCGCGAGGGCTGCGGCTGAAACGAAGGCCGGCTGCAGGAAGAGGAGCTTTGTCGTCGGCGGAACAGTGGATATGGGTAGGGAGACCAGGAGACCACCGATCACAACCACTGTCCACCACCACAATGTGCAGCGGGCCCCCGCGGCGCCACTGGCTGCATGCGTGGGGGCCACAGCGTCGTCCGCCGCCGGCGATCGGATTGTTTACGCCGTGCTATCGTCCGCGAATTTTCCAAATTGCATGCTCAATTACGTAGCAATAGACACGATTTAATATGCGTTGTTTATAACCTGCAAAAAGAGGAGAAAGAGAGCTGTGAGTTGGGGGAATTTACTTTGCTACATCAAATATATTGTTTGATATGGTATAAATATGTCCTTATAGACATTGGTATTCTAGATTATATCAATATATTTTTAAGGATACTGATATATAATAGATGATAAATAATAGATATACTCCCCAAAATGTCTTCTCTTACAGTTTTTCGTTAAAAGGAGGTATATTTCCTTCTTTCCCAATTTTAATTCAAGAAAATTTCCGTCTTGATTGCATTAAAAGTGAGTCTAACTTTAGGTCATTTCTCCCAGTGTTTCTATGCTGTGTGGTCGCCCACTTGGCTCTTGTATCTTGTTGCTTTCTTTTATTTAGCTGCATTTGCTTTTGTTTTGTGCCAGTCCGTCCCCGTAGCAAAAAGTATCCATCCACCGACGTCCCACAATGATTCCGCCCGAGAGACCCCGACAAGAATAATATATAGTATATGTGTGTAGAGTGAGTCATGGGGCAGGGAGAATCATCGGAGAAAGGTGAAGAGAACCAGGAGGAGACAGTGTCTGAGCATCGCCCTGTGGGCATAAATAACCCCGAGAGCCGCAGAGACAAGAACAACAATAATATGCTTGGGCATTGTTGTTGCTGTTGCACGCTGCGTATGCGTAATATTTTGCTGAAATTTATGTTGCACTTCTTAGCGACTTCGTTTTTATTATAATGATGATGATAATGATGATGATGATCATCATTATTATCCGGCGACTTCTATATTTAAAGCAGATCAACAGGAACACAAAGAAGGGTGCGAAAAAGACAGCAATGTCTTCGTTATGCACTTTACTTTCCATTGCCCTCCGCCATTTTTCCACATTTTCCTCATAGAGAAAAACATACAAATTGCAAGAAACTCGTGAAAAATAAGCGCTTAAATGAAAACAACAAGAAAATTAATATGACTAGTTAAGGTGGAGAGATATATAGAGAGAAAGAATGAGATAGATAGATAGAGTGAGAGGAGTTGATTGTGTTGAAGAGAAGCAACTGGGCTATAAAAGGGCAAGGTGGAATGACTTGTTTGTTTTGCATTTTTGGTATGCAGAGTAATTTACTAATTGTCTGGAATATGTATATATATAAAATATATATATAATAATAAAATAACACTTGAAGATAATTAGGAAATTATTATTTATAACTTTAACTTTGACTACTGTCCTAATATTTTTATAAATATGTCGTTGTATTTGTTACTCTTTAAATTAAATCCAAAATATTTATTTTCCTTATCCAAAAATACTTTGATTAATTTACTTATTTTCTCCAGATTAAAGGACCCAGCCTTATCTCTTTTATTCAGTTTAATGGGCTTTTCAGTCTCGCTCCGTTTGGTTTGCCATCCCCATATTTTGGATTTTTATGATAATGCACCAACAATGTTGCACCCCAATGTGTCCGAGACAGATTGATGCCGCGAAACACAACAACGGCATCAAGATGGATTGTGGAGACGCATCATCCTCATCAGCATCAACTTTAGCATCATCCCGATCCTCGTCATCATCATCCTCCCGTCCCGTCCCGTCTGTTGTCTGATTCTGTTGTTTGTCCCTTGTCTTCTTATTCTTTTAGTTCCCTTTATTGAAATTCCTTTCAAGTGTCTGAGGCGATCGTCATCATCCTGCTATAGCCTCGCCATGATCGCCATCATAATCATTAACAACCTTTGCTGTAGTGTTTGTGTTTGATCTGCTTTCGTTGCCCAGACAGACAGACAGACAGAGGAGGAGACTGAGACGAGGAGACGGTAAAAGAAACACTCGACTGCAGCTACTGTTTCCCCTTTTCGGATTCCTCTTGGGCCGTGGCAATTTATTTGATTGCCTCTTCATTCTGCCCCTCCGAGTCCCTCTTTTCGCCTGAGTCCACGGACCTTAAGTCGAAATTTATGTTTGCCATAAAAACACGATCTGCGACTCCGAGTCATAATTAATAAAAAAAAAGAGCGAACAACGTAAATCCAAAATGCTAAATGCAAAATGCAAAACAAAAACGAGCCCACAAATGCGGCCATAAAGTGCTGACAAGTGTTTTCTGCTGTCCAACAGCAGACCCCAAACAAAAGCCTCGCGTGAGTCAAGATCATTTTGAGACAGAGTTTGTTTAGGCCTCTTTTTTTCCACTGGCACCATCTGGCCTGGGAATGCCAGGCGAATGAAAGGTACGGGTCCGGGATTGCATAAAGAGAAATTACCATACAAAGTCAATTCGCTCCAAAGGAATGTTGCAAATAAAATAAACTGCCCGTTGCAGCTGAATATAAAAATAAAGGTGGTTTAATGGACTGTTCGTTGCTAGCAATAATCATAAAAAAAAGGCTTTTACATATCCCTAATGTTTATAGTTTATAAGGTAAATTTGTATATTAATAGCAAGTAATTAATGAGCACAAAAGAGTTCATGAAGGAAGGTATTTCTTAGCTGCCAAAAGAGTCAAGTTTTTGAGGTATATTTCACTTATTTCACTAGTGAAAGTAGATATACAACTATTACATAATTTAAACTTTTTTTCCTTATTTCCAAAATACAATTCAGTTCTTTTATAATTACTTTTCTAATTTCACACAATGGATTTATATATGTATTTAATTTTTTTCTTGTAATCCTTTTTTAATTTATTTAAATTTTTGTATTGTTCCTATTGTCTTTCGCTATTACTTTAAGTATTCTTCAATCAAATTATGAAACTGAGTTGCGCTTTTTTTGGGTTTAGTGAACAAAGTAATAAAATTTGAAATGAATTTCAAGAATTTTAAAGATTTAAAGGGACTTTTCGCTGCCAACAATATGCACAAAAAAGGCTTTTAAAAAGTATTTTATATTTCGTATATTATAAGTATTAAATAGGCTCAAAAAGATAGGAAGGAAGGAGTTCTTTTGGAGTCAAAAGAGTCAAATTTTAAGTGAATAAAATAAAAAAAATTCCAAAAGAATTGGATTGATTTATTTTAACTTTTAAAACACTGATAATATCAACAAGAAATTGTATACCCCCAGCTTGATTTTCAAATAAATTCCAATAGCTTTATTTCGCCTTTCAAATTCAATGATTGAATCAATTGAAAATTGCTATTCACCATTTTAAAAGCCGCTTCACTCACTGAAAGTCATAAAATAACACCATATATCAATAAAAATAACAATATCAATATGCAACAACAACAACAATAATAACAACAACCGGTGAAGAGCTCTCAACATAAGCATTTTCATCTAATTCAAACACATTCCAGTTTATTTTTAAACAAAACGCTAAATTCTTGTATTTATTTTCGTGCCGGCCAACAAAAAAGATAATCGAAAACATTTATTTTCAATTTCCACACAGTGCTTAGAGGAGAGCACTGGCGAAGGGGGGAAAAGAGGGAAAACCCAGGAATTTGCATGTAATCGACAGCCGGCGCTGTTATCGATAAAAGCACCGAAAAAAAGTCGAGCATTGGCATTTGCATTTCCCAGATAAGCGAGTTGAAGTGTGTGTTGTGTGTGATACGTGGACATACCAGAAAGTCGAACGCTCGATTTGACATTGAGCAAACGTAAATTCAAAGAATTCCTCTGGCCCAGGAAAAATGTATTTTCTTTAGCTTTTCTTTTTTGCCCAAAAAACGAAAAGAGTGTCCTCCGATCGCGTCACAATTCTACGACTTTACGCACGATTCGCGACCGAAAATATCGAGCGCACTAATCGAGGAATTTCACACATGACAACCAAGTATTTGCGCTGCATCTCTCTCCCCATTCACGTTTGCATCTTTTGCTTAATTTGTATTATTATTTTATGTTATTTCTGATTAATATTTGTGGGTTTTTTCCTTTTTGTACTAGAGAAAAAAAGTGAAAAAAATGTAAAGCACTGCCAAGAGCCACTGATTAACTGTCAACTACTGTTGATTGCACGCTTGTGTCGGTAATTCCCGTTACCATTCGTCACATATACATATATACGTGTGGAATAAATAGCTATATAACGATCCGATCTAGCCGCCAACCTGCGCCGCACTGAACTAAATGCGATTTTTTGCCGATATCGCAGCTAACATAAAAATTGCCCGTTTGTCTCCAATATTTCACACATTTCGCACACTCTCAGACTCCGAGGCCCGGCGTCGTCGTCGTCGTCGTCGTCGTCGTCTATATAGACAATATATATCCCTACACTAGTCTGGGCTATAGACGGGGGTCTGGCGACAGGCGTGCCTTTTATTTTTACCGCTCACAAGACACACACAAAACATACGCGAAATACAAAAGGAAACAAATAAAAAGTCAAGAAAATAGCAAAATTATTTTCGTACTTAAAAATAAATTGAAAAGCATTTTCTTCATCTGTTTTTGCAACAACGGCCACATGAAAATCAAGCGTGAAAAGTGCCTTCAGTGCTCGTCTCCACTCCCCGAATTTTCCTGAACTTTCCCTCGCCACTTTCGCGATGTCTCCACTCTCCAAATCTTCAATCTCCGAAGGGCCACCCCGCCGTCGTAATGCAATGTTTTTGCTCTTCGAGGATCGAGAGCGCGCCTCGTCTCCGTCTCCGTCGTCCGTCCGTCTGAATGTCCGCCTGTCTGGCCCTCTGCTCATTATTTTCCTTCGCCAGCCTCTTCGGGAGAGATGCGAACATAACAAGCGGGTCCAAAAATATACCCCGTCAGTGGGGTAGAGCAGGATGAACAACACACAGCAGCAGCATAATTTTTATTCAAATAGAGAATAAGAATGTTGCGGAATTGTTGCACAAATAATGGTGCTGGCAGGGGGCGAAGGAGTGGACCGCCAAGAAGGTAAAAACAAAAATATAAAATTTGGTTTGCAGAGAGTCGAATGGGGAATGCTCTTTAAAGATATAAGAAGTGTATTTCTGGGTAATTAAAAGGTATTTCTATTTCAATAACTTCTAAGCGTTTTGATTGTTTACTCCAAAGATAAGGTGTTACAGTTTGAATGTAAAGATATTGTAGCTTAAAATTAACAATAGATTTTATATTTGATAAAATAAAAGTTTTAAAAACTTCCCTTATATGAGGTATTGTAGTCTTAATCCTAATGATTTCGCTTTAATTTTATTATTTAAAGAAACCTTATACCTTATCATGTTAATCTTGGGATTAAAAGCTCTATTTACATGTACAGAATTGTGTATTAAATTCTATAATTTATTATATTAACCCTTCAATAAGTCCCCAAAAATCATCATATTCCCGAGACAAACAAAGCCTCTGCCAAAAACTTAACAAAAAGGGAAAGGAATGGAGCCAAAAGGAGTGCAAATTAAGGGGCCCTCTGTGCTCCTCTGTGTTCTCGGGGATGGGATCTGTGTGTGGGGATTCTTGGGCTATTTTCAGACCATATCTGAATCACTCACCCTCAACCTCAGACGATCCTCTTACTCTCACTCCCTCCCACTCCTTTCTTCTGTCTCCGCGAAAATAACAATGAGCGGGGCAACCGCTGAAAAGTCTTTCACTCTCAGAACGAAACCAAAACCTCAGAAAAGTAACGCCTGGCCCAAAAAAAAATATATAAGAAAATTTTGCAATGTGAAAATTGCATGAATTAGAAAACAAAAAAGAAGAAGGAGGCTAGAAGAAGCGGCTGCCACAGGCTCCTACTGCTGCTGATGATGATGGAACTGTGGAAGGAGCTGCCAGGCAAAAAAATCCACTCAGACGAAAGTCCTTAGACTTTGCATTTCGGCAAATATAATGCACAACGGGCGGTGCAACGGCGGTGGGGTAGGCGGTGCGGTTGGGAAAATCAGGAAGTTGCCACTGCAAGATGCAGGCGCAGGAAACTGCCAGACGACGACGACGACGACGACGACGACGATGACGATGGCGACGACGACTACGGCGGCGATGGCTGACTAAGAACAATGCCGGGACACAAAAAACAAAATAAACCTGGAGAGAAAACTAAGCAAACTTGGTGATGAAAGTGCACTGAAAAAGATAAGAATTATATTTTGAAGAAATATATAAAAGGGATCTAAAGTAAACCTTTTCCAGGATTGTATAATCCTAGAAACCTTGACCCAAAAGTCCAACTAAATAATAAATCATACATATATTTCAATGCGCTCTTAAATGTTAATAATAATAATTTAAAGCATTATAAATAATTCCCCAAATTCATTAAAAAAATATATATATATTTCTCATATAAATAATCACTTTCCTTGTTCCTTTTCTCCCAGTGCCTCTGCAGAAGCAGCTACATCCAGCCTCCTAACAACAATAATACATAATTACAATAAAGAACTGCACTTTATGCGACGGCGCAACTACAACAACATCCCGTCGCGTCCCACATTGACGTGGAAAATGCAATCAGCGAAACTAAAACTAAAGGAGCTGAATGCCTCGACTGCCAAGGATCTGTGGATCACTGCACATTGCCAGTAATTTGATGGTGCTGTTTTATTGTTGAGCCCAGCGATATTATAATGGGGGAGAATGGGTATTCAGTGCATTTCTGGCAATTATTATTATGCTCGATTGCTGTTGTTGTGGAACGAAAAGCCGAGAGTAGAGAGTTCTAAATAATTTTTACGGCCCAGATTTTTTCTGACTGCGCACCAGTGCGTATACGTAATGTAAGTTGAGTGAAACGTATGCGTAATATGTACTTAAGTTGGCGTGTTATATTGTAATTGCAGTGAATAGATTTCCCGCTCTCTCTTTTTCTAGCTTTATATCTTTCTTGATCTCTGTTAGTCACTAAGAATATACATAACTCCATGTTCAACGGAACTAAGCATCCATAAAGAAGGATATCTGTGTGTCCTCACCTGCGGTAAGTCTTTATTCAAAACTATTATATCCTAGATCTAAGTCTAGAATCAGCTGTGCTTCTAATTAATCGTCTTATTGCCTTGCCTTCCATAACTCCACTTTTAAACTAATAAACCTTTAGTATTAAGAATATCAACCTCACGTATACTCAAAGTTAATAGCCTAACTTAATTATAAATTATACAAGAATATTGATTTCATACCCCTTCAAACTTAGTTTGAAAACTGACCCTGACTTTGGCGCCAACTTTTGCTACATTTTTTCCGCTAGAATAAATAATTAAGTGAAGAGGTGGAGAGGAAAACAGAGAAGAAGCCCAGTGAGAACCCGTTGACGGTTGTGCATCATTAGAGCGCTATCCTGGCGCCAGTTGACCAGACAGAGACTTCCTTTCCTCTTTCTCCACGTAGTCTCGCCTTGGCAGTTGCATCCTGTCCCGCTGCTGCTGCTGCTGCAGCCTCAACTGGCAGTCACGTCATATTGATTGAAATTTAAAATGCAAATCACTTAAAGCGTTCAATTTAATCAAATTATTACAACAACGAGCTGGAAAAGCATGGAAAAACTAGGAGAGAAAAGGGGGAAAAAGGAGAGGGGGAGACACATCAAGTGGGCAACCAGAACAGGCCACAACAACAACGCTGGGAAAACAGCGACAAGTCATTTTCCACATTTTCCGTTTGCGGTCACTCGAGGAGGCGCCGCCGAGTAGCTTTTCAAACAAAAAAAAAAGTATAGAAGGAACGGGGTTCCCGGTGGCTTGGAGAGCGGGAAGGAAACTCAGGCCACATGAGAACGTGTCTATTAAAGTGATAGCCCGGTCCGGACATGGTCACTTCTGGACATGGACATGCACTGGGGAAAATAAAGAGAAAAGCAAGTTGTGATTTGATACTTTATTTTTAATGTTAAACCTATAAATTTTGAAGAGGGAACCTTTAATTAGGTTGATAAATTCATATTAATATAGGAAACTGCATAACATATTTTGTATTGGTTTTAAAAAATGTTTATATACAAAATACAAAAGATTTCTTTAAAAATATCTCAAAAGATAAAAACATATTTACAAGGCTCAATTAAATTATATATTTCATATAAAATCTATCAACAAATTAGCATAACTTATATTTAAAAAAAAATACAATTAATTACCATTTTCCTTCATATTTTTCCTCAGTGCACTCTGTGCTAGAAAGTAAACACATTGCCCTGACATCAACAACATTGTTGCCAATGCTAATGTTGTCCAATCTAGCAAGCCCCTGCCACAGTTCCTGGACACCGTCATTGCCAAGCCCCCTCCACCCCACTCCTTCCTTCCACCAGATCGCCCCCCGCTCGTTCTTTCTGGGCGGTTGCTGTTGGCTTAATTAAATTGTGGTTGCAACTTGCGAAGCGAAGCGCGTACACAAAAATCACACACAACAACAACAGTGGCGGTTGCTACTTTATGATGGTTTTTTCTATCTGCGGTTCTGGGCCTGTGGTTCGCTTTTAATAGGCCCTTTTTAGCATTGGACACCCTATTTTTGTACATTTTCAAGCTTCTGTTTTCGAGCTCAGGTGTGGCTTGTTGTCGTAGGTTATCTGAAATGAATCTTTTTTTTGTAGCGAAACGAATTTAGAATTAGATCCTCTCTTGGCACACCTGAGATTGTTAGCTTACCTGGAATCCGGAGATATCCAAGGCCTCGGTGGCGCAGTTGGCAGCGCGTAAGTCTCATAATCTTAAGGTCGTGAGTTCGAGCCTCACCCGGGGCATGTAGTTTTTTTTTAATTTTTATTTTTTTTAATTTAAGTTTTACTAGTATTTAGTATTCCTATACAAAATCTGTTTATGTCTTGGTAAAGTAACAATTACTAAGAGAAATGCTTTGTTTGTTCTCAGTAAAATCTTTTTTCTATTTAATAACAATTACTTTTTAATTATTTTGACTTATATTTTAAATTCCTTAAATATTGTTCTGTTAAAATCGCCTTTTTATGTATTTAAAGAGCACTTCATAGTCGACTTGGCTGAACTCTAACACACGTAGTGTTGCTCTCATTATAATCTGTAAACCGCAGAAGCGCCACATTAACAACAAGAACAAAAACAGCAGCAAAAAACGTAATGATGTTTATGAACATTATGACGCTGGTCACATTATGCATAAATCTAGTAACAAAGCCAACAACAAGAAAGCCGCTAACAGCAATTAAGATAACTAGGGGAACAACATGGTTAGCGTTCACAGTCTTTTCTTTTGATATAAAATGAATAAGGAAAATATTTATGAAAGAGAATTTGAAAACGAGAATTTTAAAATAAAGATAAAGTTTAAATTCTTAATAAAAGAAAGGAATAATTCAACAGTTCAGCTGTAAAATTAAAAAGGTTACTTAACAAAGCTGAAGAATTTTAGGATTTATGTTTTATTTTTTAAGCATAAATAGTTTAATCAAATAATTATAAATTTATTAATTTATATACTATATATTTGTTATGTTTATATTTTAATTTAATGAGAAATTATTTATTTGCCATATAATTATCATTTTAAGCATTGTTAAACCTCAGTGGGTTAAACTTCCACAGAGTACTGTTTAGGTTGGTGGTTTCGACAGACAAGCAATCTGAAATTCATGAGGGAACACTTTAAGTCTTAAGCCAAATCCAGCGGGAAATGAAATGCAATTGCCAAGGACTCTCCAACACCAATAAAAGCGACGAAGGAGGAAAATTCACTGGCTCTCTCTCTCTCTCTCTCCCTCATCATTTGCAGCCCCAAAAAGCATGCAATGAAAATCGAAGCGCTGCAAAGTAGCTGCTAGCGCTGTGAAAATGCTCGTAAATTGTAGTTGCCGGCTGACAAGTTGACTCCTGGCTGGATTTTCCAAGGAACAGGGAATGCCAGGAAAGCGGGGGTAGCTGCCTGAGGATGTGCTGGATGACATTGCACTCGTCGTTGAGGCGAGTCGAGTGCAATGAAACTGCAAAACTTGCTCCGGTTGAGACGAGCCAGGAAGCAGCGTCAAGCATATGAAATTGTTTCTGTTTGTGTGGGCGTCGCGTTGCCAGCTGAACTAAGCTCCTCTCACAACTCCTTATTTCCACCTCCCCCTTTGGTAGTTTTCCCGCCTTTCCCCCTGTTCAATGTATCTTGTTTTATTGTGCATTTGTCCTTTGGCAGCCCAGCGAAGGACAAAATTCAATGAACGTTTTCCTGTCGCCTCTAAAAGCACAACAAGAAAAGGACTTCCGGTACTTTTTGGCAATCATAATCGAATAATGATTTTCAGAGGTAGAGAAATATTTTTTATAAAAATTAAATAACCGGGAATTGTATTAAATATTTAACTATTTAAATAAAGTTTGATAGCTCAAACTATAAATAACTCCTTTGTAAACTTTTCTTAGGTTGCATTAAATTAGTCATTGATCATTTAAATGAAAAAATTAAAACATTTAATGAAATTTTATAGATTTTTTTATAGATTTTTCCAAGTGCCGTTGCTTTGTCAATGAAAGAAAATCACACTCATAGACTTTTTTTTTTTGTAAATAAAAAAAATGTTGATCCTTTAAGAGTGACTCTCATAAAGTGACTTTTTATGAACCCAAAGCCACTTGAGTTCCAAACTCCAGCGGCTCCCAGTTGACCTTTCAGCGTTGGTCATTACCTGCACAGCTGCAGTTTCATTAATATTGTGTTTTTGTTGCGGCTGCCTCGAAAGAGTTTTCCTTCAGACCAATTAAGTGCTGGCTTTCCTCCATTGCTTTTCTTTCATTGTTGTTGCCGACGAGCATAAAATTCAATCAAGTTTTGTGTTGAGCCAAAAGTTACGATGCCTCAGACAAGGGCGCAGTTACCCCTTGAAATCCTCGTCGCCTCCGCACTTTTGACCCCCGCCATTGCCAGACAGACAGGACACGTTTGTCCTTACATTGTCCTCTGGACTGCCGCCGTCGCTTCAGCTGCTGCTGCTGCTGCTATTGCTGTTGCATCCCATGGATCCCTGTCTAGACTTGAGTTGGTTGTCCTCTCTCCACTGCCATGACAACCGCATGCGATTTATGCTGATGCGAGCATTTACCCCCGAACCCACACGCACCCCTCAATTAGCACCACCAAGCACTCCGCTCTCCACTCACCACTCTCCCTTCTCCGCCTCGCAAGCGTTAATATTATTAAATGCAAATTAAGCTTTATCCCATTTCATTCATTAGCGGCTGTAATTTAGCCAGCAAGAGTCCTTGTTTATTAGCACCTCGGATCGGTTGAGGTTGCAGTTTGGGGCCTGCAACTGGCAGGGATGCAAACTGATTATAAAGCAACCAAGTGCATTGCTGAATTTTAAGCACTTTTACTGAGTTTTTTACATTAAATATTTCACCTAATTAATTTTACAAAGGTATTGAATTTACTTACTTAGTGGCGGTAATTTATCTGACAGCAGTTAATATTGATTTACAAGAGAAATTGGTTAGGATTTCACTTTGAGTATGAGATATTTTGTCTTAAAAGTGTGGAATAAATAATATATATTCAACAAAGGGAAGGTTTAGAAATATATAGATCTTAAAGTTATTCGAAAATGTATACTTAAAAGTTTCTATAATGAGAAAACAAACAGATCAATTATTTAAGTATGCTTATTTAATTTTAAAAAATTAAAGAAAGCTGTGGAAACACACCATTTATATTCTCACTTTGTGCAATAAATAATATATATTCAACAAAGGGAAGGTTTAGAAATATATAGATCTTGAAGTTATTCAAAAATATATACATACAAGTTTCTATAATGAGAAAACAAACAGATAAATTTTTTAAGTATGGTTATTAAATTTTAAAAAATTAAAGAAAGCTGTGGAAACACACCATTTATATTCTCACTTTTAACTCTACAATTTGTTTAATTCCTTTTGATTACCAAAGCTATTTGCATCCCTGAATAGTCGAGGGTGAAAGGTGCAATTGAGGTGAAAATTCCCATGCGAACATGGCTTCCGTTCTTTCTTCGTTTCTTGGCTAATTTGCAAACCAATTAAATGTCAATTTGAGGCATTGTTCCTTAACCATTCTCGTGCTCCGCCGACACACACCTTCTTCTGTGGCGCGACTTCCATGTCTTTTGCAGAATAAACTTCTACCGGTTTTTTTTTCTCGCCACCGCCAAAGTTTCGCCCATTGCCTGTCTAGACTTCTTTGGCAGACTCTCACGACTTCTTCCTTTGACTCTTTGCTGCAGCCCGACTTTTCTCCGTAGTTTGCATTGCGTAGTTTGCATAACTTTTTCGCAAAACTCCCAACCCCCGTCCCGACCGTCCAACGGCTTTCAACGGCTAAGTGAGTTTTAATGCCGACAAAAGCGCCCAAGGGTGGATCCGGTGGATTCGGTGGATCCTGTGGGTTTGGGACACAAGTGTTTTCCAGCCAAATTGGCATACGTTGCGTATGCGTTATATGTGCATTTAGAGTTTGTGTACGGTTAGTTTGAATATTTCGCCCCGATTCACTCATTATTCATGTCTGTTCGCCACTTGCTTTGCATTGCGAAAACTGTCGCCCTGTCGCCCCTCGGAAAACGACACACAACACACGCCCCCTCAACCGCAGCCAGGCATCCAGTCAGTCAGTCAGTCGCTTGGTTATGGTCAGGATCGGGAAAAAGTTACCAAACGGAAGGGATGGCATGGCCAGGCGCTGTTCCTCCTGGCCGAAAAATCTGTGTGCAAATAAAGAAAAAACAAAAGTCCGACAAAAAAATTGCACAGTGCAATGCACATGACAAGATGGAAAATTTGGAGTCCTGTCAAAGTCGAAGTGGGAATGCTCTTAATATAACATTTAAAATCTACGGTAAAATATTATTGTTTAAAGAATATCTTGGTTTAATTTTTATTCACGCTTGGAAAACGTAAGCAATTAAGGCGGAAAAATATTAAAGTTTCGCTAATTTCTTTAAAGGATTCGATTTTAAATTTATAAATTTCGATAGCTTTTCAGATCTATTTAAAAAACCTTTTTCTAAATGGGAGAATTCTAAACCCTAATTAAAATTTTCCTTTTTTATATTAATTATATTATTATATTATTTATTAAATATTCTACATTAAAACCCTAAATAATTATAGGTTTTCAATCCTTCGTTATGATCTACAAAAACTACTTTTTGACTTTAAGTCTACTATTTTATACTTAAAATAAAATAAATAATGATATCTACTATTATCCTACATAGCCTGGGATCCCTTTTAATCCCTTCCAAATATTCCTAAGCGTTGTTTTCAAATACTATAAATCTATTATAATTCCTGCGATGTGGCAATCCATCAGATGCAAAAGTTATTCGCTGCGAATGCAAAGTTTTAATCACCTTTCTGATCCGAGAGTGGTCATGACCCAGCCCGGGTAAAAGCCTCTGCTGGCATTCGAATATGGCTGCAGGATACTTTTTTGTCCGCCCGCTGCCTGCCGCCCACGTGGGCCCACAATTGGTGGAGCAGCAGCAGCGGCAGACCCAGCCGGGCAATGAGTTTTTGAGCTAAAAGTTGAATTGTGCATCGACGGCACCCCCAGGGGCCACTCCCCCTTGAAAGCCGCCTTCTCTCTCCGTGTGTGTGTGCGTGTGTTTTCGACTGTCTGTGTGGTATGCACTTGTCTAGACATTGGCTAGACAGTGTAAAACCAAAAAATAACAGCAACAACAATTACAGTAAATGCCGGCGACACAAAACGAAACGAAACGAAATGTTGCACAATCCACGTAGAGACCAGACCCCTTGGAAAAAATCAAGGGGGAGGGAGAGGGGAAAGCAGGAGGAGGCATTGTCGTCGTCAACGCTGGCGGAGACAAATTTTTGGCAATACATTTGACAAATTTCCCTGCGAATGCTGCCGAGTGCGAGCCGCGGGCCTTGCAACAATCCATCCATCCACATCCAAACACCACTCCACCTTTGTTTTCTACTTTTGATTTTATTTGGTAACTAAGTGGAAACTACTGGGTAAACCTAAGCAAAGGCCCTCCATTCATCCATCCGCCAGAAATTCCATCCTCATCCTGTTTACGAGGCACCAAACTTCTTCCGCTGGTACGGCGGCGGCAGCGGAGCCAACAGATTGTTTGTTGAAATGCTGACGTTGACAAGTTCGTTAGAGCTCAGCCGGGACACGTGCACCAGGTGCTGCAAGCAAAAAGGAAGCGAATATACAGGTGAGAAATCCGTTGCAAGAAATGGCTAAAATCGTTTGAATTAATGCATGCACAAGGGGATGAAGGAAGTTGGGAAATGGTATGCAATACGTAGAGCCTATTTTATGTTTGCTTTAGGGGGGTTGACCCATGTGATGTTTAGTTTAGACTAGTTAACTGTTAACTGTTATAAAAATTAAATTGCTAAGTCTTAAGCGCTTTTCACGCAACATTTTTCAAAAACCGGCCTTCAGATGGGTCAATCCCCTTAAATAATTACATTAAAAACTTCAAATTTGATCTCACCTGTCGTGACAATTCCGACTTCAGAACCAAACCCTTCGAACTCGTAGAACCCTTAGATCGATTATCCTTTGATTGCCTCTTGGCCTTACTATTGACTTCGTAGTCCTCCTGCTCCGCTTGCTGATTCCTCTCCAGGGCATACAAGTTGTTTTCGGTGTGGACAAGAAAGATATTGGGATTCCTGGGATCCAAACTGATCCCAGTTATGCAGTGGTGTTTTGTGTCAGGTATCAGGTACTCATCCGTTTCGCAGGTGAAGCCTCGCTTTACCAGATCGTATTCCACCAGGCGACCATTGGCGTAGGCCACCACAACCTGTGGATGATCCTCGTGCATCGACAGAGCGGTTGTTGCAGCTCGATGCCGCGGCAAATTTAAAAGGTGCTTGTACTGATTTCCGTGGAGTTTCCAAACGGCAACGGTGTGATCGGAGGTTCCTGCCACCAGATACTCGCCCCGCGAGGAAACCACCAGGTGGCTAATGGTGCCCTTGCAATGGTCACTCAGATCTATGCTGCTCTGGAAGATGACGCGATCCTCCTTCAGGGTAAACCAACTCAGATGGTTGTTATGGGGATGAAGCAGGGCCAATTTTCCCTGTTTGGTGAAGACTATGTGGCTGGCTGGCTGGAGTTCCGCGGGAATATTGTCCACCAGGCGATCCACCGACAGGGGTTCGGTCTTGAAACGACTTAGACGGACTTCCTTTAAGGTGGAGTAGCAGATCCAGTGAGCATCCGGAGAAATGGCGCTGGCCTGAATAAAGTTCTTCTCCTTGACGTTCAGTTCAAGTAGTTTCTGGGGAGGATTTTCCAAAAGCAACTCTTCCGTGTGACCCACTGGCAGCTTCCATTGCCTCTTCTTCTTCTCCTCGTCAGCGGGGGCCACAGTACCAAGGCGCCACAGGTGCAGGCTGTGGGGATACCGCAGGAGCAATAGCTTTTCACTGACCGCCACCGAGGTTACCGATCCTTTGAGGAAGGGGGCATGCTGCGACAGATGCGCCTGCATCCTTTCGCTGGAGGTAATGGTCAATATACCATCCTGGCCACCGGAGACAATGCGGCCATTGATGACCACCAGGGACTTTATATAGTGTTTGTGGGCGTCGCGCTGCAGAAACTTGACCCAGCGTTCGCAAGTGGATTCCTCACGCTTGATTTGGGTTTTGCTGAAAATCCGTATTAGAGGTGGATGCATTCCGCTGCAAACCAGGCGATCCTCCTTCTCGTTAACGTCCAAGGCGAATACGTTTTTGTCCAGCACTCGGCTGCAATCGATCTGCGTGGCATTGTCCGCATTCCAAACGGTCACAAGTCCTGCCGAGTCGCCGGATACGATGGTATTATCCGATAGGAATAGCAAGGACCATACAGTCACATCCTTGGCCGACAGAGTCATTGTGTGCAGAATGTTTCCCTTGAGGACGTTCCAAATGCGGACACATCCCTCGGTGCCGGTTACCATCTTCTTTCCCGATTTGTCATACTTCAGGCAGATGACGCGACCCTTCTGCTTGTTGAACAGCGACTTGTAGGTGAGTTCGTCGTTCTCGATGCTCAGGATGTTGATGTGACCCTCCTCAGAGCCCACGGCGAGTTCCGTTTCCGCGGCATTTATGTCTAGGCACCAGAGTGAGTTGCCCGTGGGCGAGTGCTCGTAGCGTGGCTTGAGGTTTACCAAGTCCCATTCTATCAGTTGGCCCGAGAGATCCACGGAAAACAGGCGATTTCCCGCCCAAGCTAGGGCTTCCACTGCAACATCTGAAGAGAGGTGAATGGTGCGATCCAGATAAGGAGTGTACTCCATATTCCATAGCTCTATGACGGGTGTTTCCCTGGAAGGTGCAATCTCTGATTAATACCCTGTACTTTTCTTACTTCCTTTAAATTGAATGATAATTTACCGACTCAACGCGAGGCACTTGCTCGACTTGCTGTATGCCAAACTGGTAATACCACGCGGTTTTATTGTGTAGAAGCGCACATTGTGCAGTTGATGCTTGCCCCCTTCTTGGGGTTCTTTTTTCACAAGGTTCGTCATTGTATTAAATTATAACAATTAGTTTAATCTAGTCAAAACAACTAAAACAAAATTCCTCGAAAGCTGCACGTGTGTGCTGAGGAGTTGCCAGACTGTTTGATTCACGAGGTAAACAAACCACTAAGGCTGCCACTTGGTAGAACATATACTAGATTTAACTCTTGTGTAGCTGCTGAAGAACATGGACAAATAATAATAAGATCTGAAATTTTAAACGGGAGCTTAGGTATATTGAAAATTTAAAGAATTTTCTATCCAAAAAAGTCTATTTAAACTAATTAGTAAGTTAGAAAACTGTTGTGTTTAGGGTTAAGGATTCCCTTATCTCCCAGCATTTTTTATCCTCCCGCATCTGGCCACTCTAAATCGGCGGGGGTGGTTTTCGCAAATGTTTTCTTTTGTTGTTGCTGCGGCCCGTAAGAAAATAATTTCCAGCTGAAAATTAAACCAATCAGCTAATTAAATTACGTGAAAAACAAGAAGCACACATTAAGCATGATATAGTAAAAGTAGGAGCAGGGAACTAAACACTTGGAAGTACAAAGAAAATCAGCAGCAATCTGCAAAGATGTCGCCAAACTGCCTGTGGACTTGGGGCCTCCTGAGTGGTAAATAAATTAGTAGACAAAATTGAATTTAATATTTAATCCAATACACGATCGATAGCTCTCCTTGTGACCTTCGGCTCGGCGGCCATTTCGTCGAGGGTTCTGGAGCTGAGCGACCGGTTCATTGACGTGCGACACGAGGGTCAGTGGCTGGTGATGTTCTATGCGCCGTGGTGCGGATACTGCAAGAAAACGGAGCCCATTTTCGCCCTGGTGGCCCAGGCGCTTCATGCCACCAATGTGCGGGTGGGTCGGCTGGACTGCACCAAGTATCCGGCGGCTGCCAAGGAGTTTAAGGTGTGAATTGGAACACATTTTTTTTTATAAATATAAAAACTAATAAGAAGTGTCACAGGTTCGCGGCTATCCCACCATCATGTTCATCAAAGGCAACATGGAATTCACCTACAATGGAGACCGCGGTCGTGATGAGCTGGTGGACTATGCTCTAAGGATGTCCGGTCCTCCGGTTCAGCTGGTAACGCGAACGGAGAGCGTAGATATGCTGAAAGGATCCCACACGATCTTCTTCATCTTTGTGGGCCAGCAGGAGGGCGTGGTATGGGATACGTACTATGCGGCGGCGGAGGGCTACCAGGAGCACGGATTCTTCTATGCCACCAGCGAGGACATTGCTGCCCAGCACTTTGACTTTGAGAAACTGCCGGCGGTTATAGTTTACAAGGAGGAGCAGCACCACTTCTATCCCCACGGGCACTTGGCCCACGAAATGGATCCCAATGACGTGAACGAGACCATTTTCCAGTGGGTGAATGTGGAGCGATTCACCCTGTTCCCGAAGGTCACGCGATTCAATATCCATCAGCTTCTGAAGACCAACAAGTATCTGGTTCTGGCAGTGGTGTCGGAGGATAAACTAAACCAGATAGCCACCCATGAGCTGGAGTTCCGGGACATGGTAGAGGGTGTGATTAGGAAGCATCGGCCGCGTTACCACGAGAAGTTCCAATTCGGATGGGTAAGGGTAATCACTGGTTTATCGGGGACTACTAAATCTAAGCTTGTATCCCATTTTTAGATTGGTGAACCATCTATAGCACATTCCATTATTCTGGACCAACTGCCCACGCCGCATCTGATAGCAATTAACTCGAGCACCCAGCATCACTTCATTCCGGACGATGACCCCATGCAGATGACCCCGCAGGCCCTGCATCTGTTCCTGGAGTCCATAAGCAACGAGAGTGCGGTTGCCTACGGCGGAGACACATACTTTGTACGCCTGAATCGGGCGCTGTTCGAGGTTCGAAGATCCCTAAAGGACATGTGGCAGGGCAACCCAGTGCTGACCACAGTCATCTTTGGCCTGCCACTGGGATTCCTTTCGCTGATTATGTACTCGATATTCTGTGGCGATTGTTTGGTCACCGAGGAAGACCAAGACGAGGACCACGAGAAGAAGGAGTAAGTGCAGTTCTAATATTAGCCGATGATTTCCAAATGAGTAATGGAAAGGCGACCTAAAAATGCATTTTGGAGATCTCCAAATTTTTACGAACAAAGATTAAAACCAAGAGAAGTAGAAAAACGAAAAAGGAAACCAATAAGGAGCATTAGCAGACCCCAGTTTGATCCCCTAGAGCAACTTTTCTACCGCATATATAGTGATTGTAAGCCAAATCTAGTCCTATGTCAACTCATCTCATCTACGCTGGGCGAGAACTTCCACATCATCCGCTTTAATATCCCGGCATTTGACACAAAGAAATCGAATTGCATGTTCTTTTTTTTCTCGTTTTTAAGTTAGTAAAATTAATAAAAATGATTAAGCGGATGCGTAGAACAGAGGGAACTTAAATTAGGAGCCGCATCATCGGGATCCGAGATCAGCAGCCGTAGTCGTCGTCGTCGTCGCTATCGATGGCAGCCCTGCGGCGATCGTACTTCACGGTGGACTTGCTCTGCGGCATCTGGGCATTGACGCTCTCGAGGATGCTCACGAACTGGGCGTCGTCAAGTTTTCCACGCACCTGACCCATCTGAGCCATGCGAATGACCATGTTCTCGAACATTTGGGCCTTCTCCGGTTTGCTCACTTTGAGGGTGTTCACTGGAAAGGAAGGAATAAGAATTTAGAGATATTTTGAATAATTGTGATTCGCTTAAGGCACTTACGACGTGCCCTGGCCTGCTGATCCAAAACTTGCGACAGTATCGAATGCTTCATCTCCTCCTGGGCGCGCATCTGTTCCTGCTGTGCCTGCTGCTTTTCCGCATCATTTCCGCCGCCGCCCTAAAAAAAAAACACCAAAGGATTAAAGGTCACTGAAGGATATGGCCTAAAAGGAACAGGTGTCTCATAGCAAGATGACTCATAAGACTTCAGAGATGAAGCCAGGAATGGTTTTAACATAAACTACACCTTGTGTTACATATTTCAGGTATATTTCTTACTTTTCTTTTTGTGCAAAGCTATTTTCCACACCTTATTGTCCAGGTTGTGGTTATTTTTGGAATACTCTAGAGAAATCTTAGCCGGTTTGGAGTCCTCCGGTTGGCTTTACTTACGAATTGCGACTGCATTTGGGACATGCGCTGGGCGCGTAAGGCATCCAAATCACCATCCGACATTCTGAACTTTTAATTTCAACAGTTCTATGGCAGTTTATTAAGCAATTGTTGACTTTTATGTGATTACAAAAATAAAATCACGCAAAAAGTGTGCTGTTTGACACAGTGTGACCGTGCTGGCCTAGAGCTAAATACCGAAACTCACAAATGCGTTCTAGAAGGCCTGGTCACTCAATTTTCCTTGAAGAAGAAGAAGAAGAAATCAGAGAGAAAGAAAATATCACCGCAGGCGAAATAAACAAAAGAATTAATAGATAAAAAGACAGTTAACTAGCTTAAAATGTCTGCTCCACTGGAAAACCTGGAGACGCAGCTGGAGATGTTCATCGAGAATGTGCGTCAGATTCGGATCATAGTCAGCGACTTTCAGCCCCAGGGACAGAACGTTCTCAACCAAAAGATGTAAAAAACTAGATAAATAATAGCTTTCTTTAACTATTATTAATATACAACGTTTGTACGTTGCAGCAATAGCTTGGTAACCGGTCTCCAGGAGATTGACAAGCTCCGTTCTCAGGTTCAGGACGTTTATGTGCCCTTTGAAGTGTTCTTTGACTACATCGACCAGGACAAGAATCCCCAGCTTTACACCAAGGACTGCGTGGAGAAGGCACTGGCTAAGAACGAAGAGGTCAAGGGCAAGATCGAAAGCCTCAAGAAGTTCAAGTCCAATCTGCTCATCGAACTGTACAAGACCTTTCCCAACGAGATGAACAGCTATCGCGCCTACAGAAAGGACTCGATGTGAGGCAGGGACAGCCCTCCTACAACCTAGTTTTTAATCAAATGTTGGAATAAACTTTATACTTATGTACATAAGATCGGGTGTATCTATCAAATCCATTTAATTTATTCACATTTAAGAAAAGAAGTCTACAATTTATTGTTAAATGCAGAGTCCAGCCGGCAGGACGATTCGATCATCACGCCTCCTTCTGCTCGTAGCCCTCCGTCTTCATATCGTTAAGGCCAAGCTCTTCGTTGTCCTCGAAGGTGCGATCATAACGCTCCACGGTGAGCTTGTCGTCCGGCTCAGAGTCGTCGTCGCTGAGTGACTGCACATAGGTGTTACCGGCCGGATCCTCCAGGACCAGCGTTATAACCCTCTCCAGCTTCATGATATCATCGAAAGTGTTGAGGAATCGCTCCATCTGCTGCTTGGTCGTTTCATCCGCCGAGTCGTGGAAGAAAGTGCCGTCCAACTGATCCCTCATGGCCACCAGAAGGCCCTCCACGGTGGTGAAGCGTCCACACAACGCATGCGGACCCACTTCCAAGTCCAGTTCGGGAATGGATAAGCTGCACGTCTCCGACTTGAGCACATCTCTGGTTAGATCCTCCTTGGTGGTTATCTGCACCTTGAAACGCACACCCTGCGGCTCAACGCCGCCGCCAGACTTCACCTCGTTGGTCTTGTGCCCGCAAGTTCCGCACACGGTGGCCATGATTACCACCTCCTTGAAGTGCGGAATGTTCGTTAGCTTCATGTTCGTCTCGCAGGGCGCCTGGCAGTTGGGGCAATTGGTGGGGAACTGCAGCACCTCGCCGTGCAGGTTTTCGATGGGCCACTCGTCCTCGGCGATCGGTTTCAGCAAGTGCTGCTCCTCGTGGTTCTGCTCGTACAGCCCCAGTTGTTCATTTTGCTGCTGGGAGCGTGTAAAGTACGTGGTTTTCAGCTGCGGATCGGTGGCGGGCGCCAAAGGATTCTCAATGAAGCTGTTGCCTGAGATGTCCTCCAGTAGCAGCCGAAAGGGCGTGGTCACCTCCTTCAGTTTTTGCAGCCGCTCGACGTAGGCGTCTATGGAGGCAGCCGCCTCCGGGTGATCAATGCGCCTCTTCTCCTGATCCTGCGAGAGTCCGGCAATAGTCCGCTCGATAATACCCTCCACGGTGGTCACCTCGCCCTTCTGTGACTGCACCGGGATCTCCAGCTCCACCTCGGGTATGCTAACGCACGAGTTGTCTGACCGCACCACCCGCCGGTTGAGATCCGCCACGGACTTCACCTGCAGCTCTATGTTGATGCCGGACTTTTGTATCTCGGAGGCGGACTGCATCTCGTTGTTGGTGTGGCCACAGTGCTCGCATCGGAAGGACATCAGCACCACCTCCCGGAAGAAGGGTATCTTCGTGGGCAGCAGCCGGGTGGTGCCCGTCTGGAAGCAGGCCATGCAGGCGGACTCGATCTCCACCACCTCGTCGGTCTGTTGGGCGTTGATCTCCCGGAAGATGGGCTCCGGGCGCGCCGTCTCGCCTCCCTCCGGTATGCTGGCGGCCGTGCTGGACATGTCTTGGTAGTTACACTCCCAGATAAAAAAAATAAAATTTGTTAAGTACTCGCAACGTGCAAGCAGAAGTGTTGACAAACGACCGATGACTAGTAGAGTCGGCTTTTTCTGAATACAACAAAGTTACTTTTTTATTCTTGGTTTCTTGTAAATTAATATTTGGTTTAAAATTAAATGGATATTTAAAATGTTCTTCTATTTTATTTTAGGAGTAATACATATTTTTTATTTATTACTTTTTTTTCAGACTTTATTTTACAGCTTCCCAACACTACCAACAGCTGTTTTTTGTTATTGTTAGGCTTGTGTAATTTTTGAAAATTTTATTTAATAAGTGTCGGATATGCGGGCTGTAATTAATGGTTTAAGAAGTGTTGTGAGGACAACAAATTATGCACCAAATGGAAGAAATATTCTTAGGCAAAATGAATGCATTCTGCGACCGCAAATTCGACTATTTGCGGCAAAGTCCTCGCCGGCTTGCTGGAATTGCCAAAATAAGTCGGAACTGAGGCAAAATATGATCTGTTCGGATTGTGGACACCTGCAGGATGTGGATGCGGGAATAGTAAGTAGCTATCCCACATCCATTGTTTAAATTTAACCATTAATTTCAATAGAATTACTTTGAGCTGCTGAGCTTTCCCACAAAGTTTTCGTTGGAGCCGCAGAAGTTGACCCAAAGTTTCCGGCAATTGCAGACCATTGTGCATCCAGATAAATATAGCAATAAGTAAGTTAACTATTCAAAAACAAATTACATAAAAGGTATTTATAACTATCCTTAAATTTGCAGAACTTCCCGTGAACAAACCAACTCCGCTGACTGGAGTTCCCTGATAAACAAGGCCTACAAGACCCTCGCCACTCCAATCGAACGTGGCCAATACCTGCTGCAGTTGGAGGGCGAAACGATGCCACAGGATAATAGTGCCCTGAATAAGGAATTCCTCATGGCCATGATGGAGCGCAATGAGGAAGTAGAGGAGGCAGAAGACGCAAAGTCTCTGGAGGATCTTAATGCCCAGCTTGTCAAGGAACTGGAGGAAATGGCCCAAAGATTAAGCTCTCTATTCGAAGCAAAAGATCTCCAGGGAGTCAAAGGAACTCTGGTGGAGATGAAGTACCTGCTGAGCATTCAGAGCAGCATCAAGCAGAAGCAGCAACGTTTGCTGGGCAGCTGATCGTTGTTAGCAATCAACTTGGCTTAAATACTCACACAAGTTAACTTGTTCCTATCAGCTGTTGAGTCAAGAGATCGTTTGTTGTATAATGTGATTAAAATGCGACAAAAAAAGAGTCAGTGCAAATGATAAATAATCAATTTTTAAAATTAACAAAACCTTTTTTAATCTAGGCTTCAATGGAAGCAAAGAGTTCTTCCCCTTTTGCTTCCAGTGGAAAAAGTAATAAAACTAAAAATTAAATTGGACTTCAAGTGTCAAGGTGGGGAACCCATTGAATAACCTATAACCACTACATTGCCAATCTGTTCGTATAAAGCTAAAGTGCTCGCAGCTTGACTAAACAGTTTCTGCTCACAGCTGCCTTAGGTTGGATTCAGGTGTGCATAAGCCCCGATCTGTGGCTAAAGAAAACCTCTAGAGGCGGGAATACTGTTGCACAAATTGCACAAATTATAAGAAAATTATTCCCGAGCAATTGAAATTCCTAAAACGCTGAGAAAACCTCTAACAAACTAAGCAAAAGTTAAATATACAATATTGTTTAAAAATAAGTTTTTCCTTCAAAAGGTTACAAACCTGTTGCCAAAATTATAGTACCCTGCCAAAGTAAATATTTAAAAACAATTTACCGAAGCCGTAAATAATTAACTTAGGAATTCAATCTCGATAAGAACATAACTGGTGACAAGGAAAGCCCATTTATGTAAGAATGAAATCATTTTTTCTTTAAATCATAAAGAGGCAACCTTTTTGTCTGAGAATATATATTATGCTTTAATTGTTTATTACCTGTGATTACGGAAAATGAGTCACCTACTGTGTTATTTATACTAAATATCACCTCTAAGCTACTTCAAACGGTTAAAAATTACCTAAAACCTTAAATATAAATTTAAAAAAAAAGTAGGTAAATCTCTGTATAAGTTTAAGTTATAAAAAAAGAGTCTCCAGGAACTGCCATCAGAATGCAGAAGATCTCGATCAGCCTGCTGATATTCTTCGGTTTGGTGCTGAGTGCCTCGGCTGAGATCTCATCGCCCATTATCGGTGTTCTCACCCAGGAAGTCCGCCACAATGGATTGATCATGCGGCACTTCCCCAATAAGACCAGCTTTATAGCCGCCTCGTATGTGAAGTATCTGGAAGGAGGTGGAGCTCGAGTCGTGCCTATTTGGTGAGCAGGCAGCAGAGTTGATCTTTATATTATTTTACATTAAATTACCAATTAATATTCCCTTCATAGGATCGGTCGCAATCGCAGCTACTATGAAGATCTCATGCTCAAGATAAATGGGTGAGTGCATAAAAAAGCCCAAATAGGCTCCCAGACTTTAAATTTCTTAATATTTGCACAGTGTTTTGCTGCCTGGTGGTTCCAATTGGTTCAATCAGAGCCACGGGTACGCCGAGGCAGGTGAACATCTCATCCAACTGGCGGTGGAACTGAACGATAAGGGAACCTTTATGCCCCTTTGGGGCACTTGCCTGGGAATGGAGTTATTGGTTTACAAGTTGGCCCAAAACAAAGATCATAGGATTGATTGTAATGGAAAGAATATAACCCTGCCAGTGGAGTTTAAAGAAGGTATTTAAAAGGATATAATGCGCGCTATCAGATAAATATTTTATATTTCTTTCCATGCAGGTTACAGAAAGAGCCGCCTCTTTGCCTCCATCAGTGAAGATGTGGCATTGGCTATGACCACAGAAAATGTGACCTCTCATTGGCATCGCTTTTGCTACACAGAGCAGGACTTTGCGAAGGATCCCTTAACCCAGATTTGGCGTGTTTTATCCCTGAATCATGACGTGCATGGCACCGAGTTTATTTCTACCATCGAGCACATTAAGTACCCCTTCTATGGGGTTCAATTTCATCCTGAGAAGCCGCAATATGAGTTCACCAAGCCAAGTATTCCCCACACTGCAGCTGCAATTATAACTAGCCAATTCTTTGCCGATTTCTTTGTGAGTGAGGCCAGGAAAAGTAATCAGAGCTTTGCCAATGCCACGGAGCAGGCCACGAGGTTGATCTACAACTATAAGCCAGAGTACACTTCGATTCTGAGATCCATTTACACTCAGCAATATCTGTTTAGCAATGAGGAAATGGGACAAGAGTCCTTTGTGAATTAAATTTCTTGCTAAATCCTAAACTAATAAACTAAAGTCAAAGCTGGGAAACTGCAACATAAACTCCAGTGGAGATAAAGTATCTCTTAAGCTTCTGAGCAGCAAAAAGCTATGTTTACTGGGTAGCTGATAATTTTTAATAATCGATACGCCAATCGTTTCCAATCACTCACACAAGTTAAGCCGTTCCTACTTATCAGCTGTGTTAGGTCAATAAAAACAAACAAAACAGTTTGTCTATTAATATGCATTAAAAGCAACAATATTTGGTGCAATTAGTCACTGATCAATTAGTGAAATATCCATAACTGAACTTTAACCAGACTTAAATTAATGTAAAGATAGTTTTTCCCCTGCCACGGTCAACACTTCGAACTTAATATAATCAATTAATCGCGGTACTATCTAGTGGACTCAAGTTGCCGGGGGGAGACCCATTGAAGAACCCATAACCCATACATCGTCATACCGCTAACTCATACCCACGAATACCGAGGCATTCACATTCTATATTCCACTTCGTATAAATGGAAACTGCTCGACGCTCCAGCGGGCAGTTTCGGTTAGCAGCTGACACTACTTGGATTCAGCTGAGGAGCACTTCTGGAGAAGGGAATACACCGGGGTATGTGCATTAATATTAAGAAAAATAATTTCACAGAAAGCTAAGCAGGAGGTTTGGGAGAGAGGAAATAATTTAAGTAAAGCAAACCCCTACGAAATACCTTTGCGATTAACAGCTGCAGCTAACTAAATTTATTATAATTCCCATAGGAATTCGAACAATTCTAAAGAAAAGGAAAACCTATAATTACACTTAATATTTGAAAGAAATATATATATAGGTTTACTAATCAGAAAGTTTAAAAGTAAATATTACAGGCGTAGTATTATAAATTGTTATTACCTAAAAGTACTTAAAATGCACGTATTATATTTGCAACGAACAAGCTTTTAAATATCCCCTTTAAATATATTTTTAAAAAGTTATATATACACAAAGAAAAAGTCAAGATATGTTTTTTTTTTCCAAGATAAAATTCATAAAAATAACAATGGAATAAAATAGGAGATGATAGGCGTCAGCTAATCGCTGTTATAATGAACTTTCCAGATAAATACAAGCTCCCACAAGAATGCAGAAGATCTCGATCAGCTTGCTGATCCTCATCGGATCCCTGCTGAGTGCCTCGGCGGACATCTCATCGCCCGTCATAGGAGTTCTCACTCAGGAAGTCTACTTGGATGGATTGATCTCCCGACACTTCGAGAACAAGACCAGCTACATAGCTGCCTCCTATGTGAAGTATCTGGAAGGAGCTGGAGCCCGAGTGTTGCCAATTTGGTGAGTACGCAGACAGATAAAGATATCTGTCCACCTAGAGATTAAAAGATGTTATCGCTACTACGGCAGGCATCATTTCATGAAGACTAGATAAGATTGACGGTCATTAAGAAATCAACAATAAGCAAATAATTTGATTTAGTGGCCCAATAATATTACGAACTCTCGATAAGATTGCTCGAAAGCAATTAATAAACCATCTTAAATACCCCTCGTCAGGATCGGGCGCAATCGCAGCTACTATGAAGATGTCATGCACAAGATAAATGGGTGAGTAAGGGCATCTAGGAATTTCCCAGATTTTAAATTTAAATTTTAATTTATGGATGCTTTCATAGTGTCTTACTGCCCGGTGGTGCCACTTGGTTCAATGAGACCAATGGCTATGGCGACGCGGGCGAACATCTCATCCAGTTGGCTGTGGAACTAAACGATCAGGGTACCTACATGCCGGTTTGGGGCACTTGTCTGGGAATGGAGCTATTGGTTTTCAAGTTGGCCAAGGGCAAGGAACATCGTATCGATTGCGCTGGAAAGGGCATTGCCCTGCCAGTGGAGTTCAAAGAAGGTATGATTCAATATCGATTAGCTAAATGAATATTCATAAACCTTTCCCTCGCAGATTACAACACGAGTCGGCTGTTCACCTCCATCAGTGACGATGTAGTAGCTGCTATGGTCAAGGAGAATGTGACCTATCACTGGCATCAGTTTTGCTATACGGAGAAGGACTTTGAAGAGGATCTTTTGAATGAGACATGGCGAGTTATATCCCTGAATCATGATTGGAATGGCATCGAGTTTATTTCTACCATCGAGCACGTCAAGTACCCCTTCTATGGAGTTCAGTTTCACCCAGAGAAGCCGCTCTACGAGTTCACCAAGACGAGTATTCCACACACCGCTGCTTCCATCGTAGCTGGCCAATACTTTTCGGATTTTCTTGTGAGTGAGGCGAGGAAGAGTAACCAGAGCTTCACCAATGCCACGGAGCAGGCCTTGAGGTTGATCTATAACTACAAACCGGAGTACACCTCGATCTTGGGATCTACTTACACCCAGCAATATTTGTTCACCAAGAAGGAAATGGGCTTGGAGGAGATTCCTGACATTCCTGACGAGGGCGGCGATGGTGACGGAGATGGCAACGGTGGACTATATCCGTATCCCATTATTGTAGACGGCGGAGGTGGAAGCTCTACAATACTACCCCTTTTCAGTGGGTTCCTCCTCACATTGGTGATTATATCAATTAACTGATTGCCAGCCATGTTTATTTCGGGAATGAACCTTGGTCAGGGATTATCATATCTCGGAATTACATTTCCATTTTTTTTTTTACCAACGAAACAAGACTTAATCAATATATGTACATATGTAGATAGAAAAATTTATCTAGAAATACTTGTTCGTTTTATTGTTTATTGATTTAAGCTTTTTCCGATTGATTACATACCGCTATCTTTTTTTTATTCTCTACGTCACAGAGAAATATTAAAATGTATTGTGTTTGTTGCCATGGGTGATTCAATTAAAATAATTATGATTCAGAATTGGCATTCATATATTTGTGGTAACAGAAGCTTATTTGATAAGCCACTATCTAAAATCGGTAGCTACGTTTACTTGATTTTGTTCTTACCGGTGGTATTATAAACGTCTTAAAATATTTTGTACATCTTTAGGAAATATATACCACTACATAATTACTAAATAAATATTTTAGAAAGACATTTCATCGTTGTGGTTCGTCCTGACATCTATCGTCGTTACTCGGATGCTTGCCTCTCATCATCACTTTAGTAGACATCTCTCGTTATCTCATTAGTAGTCACCTCTCGTCCTTCCTATACTCGCGATCGTTTTTGCTACTCGCAAAAGCCTCTGAATCTTATATTGGCTAATGCTGCTCTCTTTAACTCGTCCAAATATAGCGTGTATATGCGCCCTGTTATACAACAAATAAGAAAAGTGTATGTACATGTATACTGCGCATTCTCTGTCTTTTAATTTCAGTGCCAAGTATTTCTCTGACGAGCTACTATAGTGTTCTTGGTTTACATTATTTTATAGAGTCCAAATTTACCCAGTATCCCCGAAAGTAGGTAATACTTGGTTTTACAGCGCCCTTTCACTGCTCATCTTATGCAAACCTTGCACCGGGTGCAGTCTTCGTTTCTTTACGTTTAGTTTGCTTTTGTACGGCACTAGCCGAAGTCGGAAATACAAAAAACGGAAGACAACGATGTCAGAGGGCGCATGTGCCAGTGGGCCGCCACCCCCTCTCGGCCAGACCCCAACCATTGGCGTCATGTGCATCGATATTGCCACGATGTTGCAGAAGCATTTTGGGGCAGAATACCATAGTTATCTGGCGGCATCCTATATCAAGTATTTGGAAGCATCCGGGGCTCATGTTGTGCCTGTGTGGTTAGTATAAACTCTTTTTTGTTAAAGAATACTGCTTGAAACACTTTTATTTTATAAAAGCATGAATAGGTTATTTTTCTTATCAATATTAATTTTTATCTTCTTTAAGAGACACTTAGATTTATTTATACCAGTTAAATTTATATTTCTAATTTAGCTTGAAAATGAAAACATATTTCTATAAATAAATATTGTTTTGATCTCTTTTTAAAAGTTTTAATACAAGATAACTCTTAGATTGTGTCACTATCTGCTTCTATAGATAAAAAGTATATAATTTTAGATAAGCTAATGTCGTAAGAAAGGAACTAATATCTGTGCTTGTAACTGTAGTCACGATATTTAGCTAACAAACCAAAAAAGAAGAGAATATCCGACTAAATAAATAATCTATTTACATTAGAAATGAAAAAGAATTGATCGTTTCGATGATATAATATGAAAAAAAATCATTGATTATAAATTATGCACGCGGCATGATTCATTTCATTGTCAAAATACATTTTGTCACGTAGTATGTAGTTGCCTTTGTGTTGTTGTTCAAATTAATAGGATAGCCTAGGATGCTGAAAAGCATGTTTACCCCTTGTATTGGCATCATGTGCACCGATATCGCCAAACTTTTGAGTAATGCCTATGGCCATCAGTGGTGCTGCTATTTGGCAGCTTCCTATGTAAAGCATTTGGAGGCCGCGGGTGCAATGGCAGTTCCCATCTGGTAAGTGGCGATCGGCGATCGGTAGTGAAAAGATAAACAAATTGCATAAACAAAGAAAAGAAAAGCAGAATGCAAAAGTGGAAAGATAAAACAATTAATTATTTTACTGGGCATTGTGCCAAGTGTTTTGCTGCGAATGCAATTAAAGAATGGGGCGGTAAAGCGCTCATTTGTAGTTATTTATTATGGTCGGTGGGTGCTCTGGCTTTCGCTTTCATTTAAAGACTAATGATGCAAATAAGAAATGCATATTCAGCTGAGTGGGTGTAGTATATAAATTCGTTATTTTATAATATACAAAGCTTATCATTAGCGACTATTTATAGAGATTGCTTTGGTTTTCGATTTCATCTGATGTTTGAAAGTGTGAATATGGAATAGAGATTAATCTCAGGGGGTTTATTACAAAAAAAAGTATAATTTATAATATTTGAGGGATAGGTTTGCTCCTTTTTTAAGGTGGATATAATAAGAGAAGAGGATTTTCAAAGCTAGATTTCATAAATTCACAGACAGGAATGGATATTCTCTTCTCATTATTATAATTATTTTTAATAATATCCGGAAAATCCATAGACCCATCAATAAATAAATGTTCTTCCAGGATTGGCCGCGATCGTTCCTATTACAAGGGGATAATGGACCGGGTTAATGGCATCCTTCTGCCAGGCGGAGCGGTGTACTTTGACGAAGCCGAGATGAAGTCCAATCCGAATCTAACCAACGACTGTGTCAGAAGTTCAGAGCACATTTACCAACTGGCCATGGAGCGAAATAAGCAGGCGAAGAAGGAAAACGATGCCGGTGGATACTTCCCTCTTTGGGGCACTTGCCTGGGCTTTCAGTTTCTGCTAATACATGCTGCCGAAACGCCCGAGATTCGCACCGATTGTCAACGCATCCAACAGGCAATGCCATTGAAACTGACCGAGGGCTACCTTAAGTCGCAGCTCCTGCAGAATTTGTCCACGCAAGCGGCAGAGCAAATGGAACGCGTACCCTTTGCCTCACACCATCATCAGTACTGTGTCACCGAAGAGTGCCTGGAGTCCTTTGGCCTGGCCAACGACTGGCATACCTTGGGCACCCAGAAGGATGCTTCTGGAGCGGAGTTCATTTCCCTTATCGAGCACCGGCACTTTCCCATCTTCGGCAGCCAATTTCATCCTGAACGGGCTGCCTTTGAGCAGCTGTTCGCTGGACAGGATCTATGCCACGAGTCGCACACTCCCGTTGGGATCGAGCTGGCCCAGCTTATAGGCACACGATTTGTTGAGGTCTGTCGCCGGAACAAGAATCGATTCGCCAGTCCCGATGAAAAGGCGCGGCATCTCATCAACAACTGGCAGCCAGTGTTTTCGGGGGTCTACAAGAAATCAAAGTGGCTGCAGTGTTATCTGTTCAAGAAGGACGAGGATTACCCGGAGATACTAGTGCGAACTACTGCGAGCGATAAGAAGGAAACCTGAACTTCATTTAGACTAATGTAGGTAACGTGGACTGTTAATAATAATAATAAACAAAGGCAACAATTAAGTATAAAGCATTTTAGTTTAAAGTATTCCTATATAATATAGTATAATAATATTCTTTCTGCTTCTTAAAGAATTGTATAAATATACTTAATTGATTAAATATGCTTTTTGAAATATATTCCAAGAATAAAACTCCCTAATTTGTAAGTAATTCACTTGAAATTGTTCCGTGTTTTTGCCTTACTTTTCTGAATGAAAGCTCTTACTTGTTGATTTCTAACTGTTTTTTTTTGGCCGCTACCTTTTCTGGAATTTTCCCTCTCATATTTTCCTTTTCCATTCACTCTTTCACCCATTCAGCCAGTTCTTAGGAGTTGTTGGAAGTACTTTTCCATATTTGTCTCATGCAAATTTCACGCTGTACTTTTCCGTTCAATTTTTGGTGCACGCTTTCCGCTTGTGTTTTTCATGGATTTTTCAGTGGGGGAAAGCTATTTTCTGTTTGCCTCCTGTTTTCCCTTAAGCAAATGGAATATTTTTGTTCATTTTTATGAGTCTTCCTTTGCCAGGGGGTTTGTTTTTCTTTTTTTTTTTTTGGGGATATAAGTGAAATGGAAATTAAACCTTCATCATAGCTATAGAAGTCACATAAAATATATCATTAGCAAAAGAGGCTGAAAGAAGGTGTTATTTGTATGTGATATGTTTTATTAGGAATTTAGTTGTAAGCCTAAAATTATACTTTAGTGCTAGGTGTTTGATTAAATAATAATTTTGTTAAGTTTCCTTATTTTTAATTAAATATTTGTGTTATAAATCTCTTCCTGCTACAGTCTTCGGTATCTCTTTCAAAACATAAGTTCTAAAATATTTATCATTTTTATATATTGTTTTCCCTAGTTAAATATTTATTCTTAATATTTTTATTAGGGTATTTACTGTTTCAAACAGATATTTTTCTTTTCTATTCATGGAGCGAGTGTTTGTGCTTCAGTTTTTGTGTGCTGGCAGGCCCATTTTCATCTTCGCGCTCCTACTTTCAAAAATTTCCACTCGGGGGGCTCGTCAAAAGGTTGACTGCTCATAATTAGCGCATGACAGAACGGAATTTTTTCCTGCCGGCTTATGGTTATTTGTAAATTCCTTCGCATATTCCATTAGGCGGTCACTGGCGCTCGGTTATTTATTAAGGCTCGTTTTGCCGGTTTCCCTCGACTTTCCTTTTTCTGGCATGGGGTTAAAGTTCAGTCTGATGTGCTTGTTATGGCACCTGCTTGTTGTCTGATTCCCATTATTGTATGTGCGGCTTCGAGGTGCTGCCAGTCGCATTGTTATGTCCTGGTATCTCTGCGTCTGGGTCTCCGGCTTTTCCGCACTGTTGTCTGGCTTCCTTTTTGCCACCTTAAATTATTTTCCCAGTCCCGTCATTGTTACTAGATTTCCCTTTTCTTGTTGGTGTTTCGATCTGGAATCGCATGCTAATGGGACTAGACAAATGTCTAGTCTGGCTTGACTTGTTAATCATTGTTATTAAGGACTGAGCACGTTTTGGTAGGGTGATTACATATTGTTTTGTAGTTTTACTTGATTTTGTATGTATTTGTATTTGTACTTATTTCTTGGAAATGTATTTGACATTATAATACAAATTAAGAAAGTATTATAAAAATGATATATATTAAAGTAAATTCATTGAATTTTAAAGAAAACTTTGTTATATTTTAGGTCCTTTAATTATTGATATCCCTGAAGGATCATATAATTTAACTATGAAGTTTATAACGCAATAAGAGGGGTCATTCCCTACCTTGTAAATCATATAAATCCTTAATCAGCATCAACAAGTTGATATTTCTTTAAGGAATTGAATTATTTAAGTTTATAAAAATTAAAAATAAATTACAATATAAAACAAATTGGATGTTGAAAGGGTATACAAACTCTGGCTTCCCGAAGTTTGTTTTGTTTCATGCATTTTTTATTTAACCACTCCAACTGATGGAAATTCCCCTTTGAAGTGCCAACGAATAACGGCATTGCTTAACATATTTCTGCAGTTTTATTTTCTCTCTAGTTTTTCTTCGTTCGCCTTGAGAGGGAAACCCCTTTTTTTAAGCTATTAATATTTATTAAGTGCTGGCGACACGTGCTGTCATTGATTAACATATTTGCTTATTATATGGTTTTGTATTCGCATTTCTTTTGTTTCGGTTTATGTGCACTCTCGTTATTGTGATCCTGGCTGGAAAAAGAAAATTGTCAGCACAAAATGCCGCATTAAATGCCCTTGTGCCCATTTTATAGACTCACTGGCGTAGATGAGTGTATTCACACTTGCAGAGACACACACAAACACACATACGCAGTGGGTGGAAGGGGTTGCGAAAATTGGGGTAGTCCGGGCCAAAGTCTAAAAGTAAAAGTTGGCATATTTCTGTTTTCTCAACTGAAAATTAAGCCGCCTTTACACACGCACACACAGATGCAGGTTGGTCCTTTTTCCCCCCACTTCCCCCATTTTACTCGGCGTGTGTTTGTGTGTATTTGTGCGGCTTTCACAATGACGTCATAGCTGTGGACCGGCCTTTTGCCTTTTATAACCTACTTGCCGAGCGTTGAACCGGCCCAGCATGGCCTCTCTTTACTCGCAAACCTTTCTCCCTGAGATTTCTCTCTTACTACCACAAGTTTATCTCACTCTCTCTGAGCGCAACTGCAGGCTGCAGCTCGGCGTTTTGGGCCAATGAACTCGTCCTGCAAGGACATTGCAGTCGCCGTCGAGTGACATTATGAAAGCAGCAGCAACAACAAAAGCGAAAGCTACGCAAAATAGCAGGCAAATTCTGCAGAAGCCAAAGGTCCTTTGGACAGCCCCACCCAGCACCCCACTAGACGAGCAATTTACGCTGATTTGGCATTTAAACTGCAGTTGAAGGATACACACCCAGTTTCCATATCATGTCGCTGTCGCTGCCGGCCTGTGCGTGTGCGTAGCTGAGGGTGTGTGAGCCTGACTTTGGTCCTAAATCCCCTTAACTGACCCGACAAATGGCCACGACTTGAGTGTCGCTTAATTGATGCAGGATTCTGCCTAGATTCCGTCCTGAATACTCGCATTTGTTGTGCTGTTTTTCTGTATCCTGTAATTTGACATGGAATGTTGGCTTTAATTTAAATTTTAGGAAACTGAGGGGCTTCCATGGAATTCTAATCAAAATTGCATTTATGTATATCGTTTTAGTTTGTAGTTTACATTTTAACTTATTTAATGTGGTATGCAAATGTCACAAAAAACCTTTTTGCTATCGTCTGGTATATGAAATTAGTTATTTGTTAAAATTGTACTGAAAAATTACGAAATTGCGATCAAATCCCAGTGAAATTGATTCGCCTTTCCCTTTTTGTGTATCAGGCGAACAGAACGCAGTAGGTCAACGATGCTGACGTCATTGGTATTGTGGATTGTGGAAGAGATCTTTGTAGAACTATGTATACATGGCTCTTTCAGAGAGAGCATTACTCGCTATTATATCATTCACTCATTTGCTAGAAAGAAATGGCAAATATCTTTCCCAAAGAAAAAAGATCTCAAAGATCTTTTAACTTATCAAATGATGATACTATATCTTAATCTTATATCTCTTAACTTATTTTTCTTATAAACTCATGTTTAATATAAACCCATTTGCTCTAAATAAAAATAATGTCTGTTAGGATGTGCAATCCCAATTTTCCCTTTACTTATCAGATTCAACGCTTGACCTTTAAGAGTTTTCTGTAATAACCTTTTATGCAGCTTCATTCTTTCTCTTTTTAATTTCAAGTTTCGTCCATAACACTTAAAGTTCATATCTTTTGCCGGCTGCAGCACTTGACTATCCTGCCAAACCGCCCCATTCCCATTCTGCGAAAGCCCTAACAATTAAAATTCCCATTCCCGGCAGCTCATTTGTCAAGCCATGTTTTTGTTGGCCTCTGACTTTCGACAGAGCCATAAACATTTGTCGTTCACTTTGGCCCATTTTCGTTGCCTACTTTCGAGGGGCGACTGAGTGGTTGGATGGGTGGGTGACTGAGGAGAGGGTGGCCTGGTCTAATGGGGCGCGTGTGGTGCGGTAAGCCTCTTAAATGCTATAGGCCCGATGCTATTGCCGCCGATTTTAGTATTTTATTTTTACATTTCTCCGGCAATTATGGGCTGTCGCCTCTTTTGGGCGCGTTTGGCTAAATTTAACCTGAAAGGCGGGGCGTGACATTCAGCAAAAGCCACCGAATCGGCTCTATATATACACAGACTCACATATACTGTGTGTGCTTATGACGTCATCCGCGCTCTTGCAACGTTCGAAGGCCAATCGACAGCGCGGGCCAAACACAAAAGCTTCATTATTTGCAAACACACACGAGTATTTGGGTTAAGCCGCGTCCCATGTGCCGCATCCCTTGAAAGGATTACACCCAGCAAGGATGCGGACTCATCCGCATCTCATCATCATCAGTCATCTTATCTCTAACCATCAGTTTTAGTGGGTCAAGTGTCCCTTTCGGATCTGGCAGCCCTTCTTCTCCTGACCTTTCTGGCTGAAGCGATCTCAAGACATCGGCCAGAGGCCAGAGATGCATCCTTGCCTGGCCTGGCACAATGCAAATTGTGGCAATTGTTTTTTGGGGGCTAGGCGCGAGAGCGAGTCTCAAGGTCGGTGCATTCAAATTAGCTGCAGTTTATTTACGTCTCGGCATCTGCGGGCATCCGTTTTAGCCCGCTTTCTATGCAGGCCGCGACGCGCCAGGGTGACGCCTCTGGTTGCGCTTCGCCTTTTGGTTTATTAATAAGTGCGGCGGGTCCGGTGACTGCTCAGCTGAACACGAATCCTTCGAGGGACGGCAGTTGCAGTGGGGGGCGTGACTTGCATATAAATAAAACAAGTGAAAAGGTGACCAGCAGCTGCCGGTGGCCTCATTCACAACTCATTCAATTATGCGGCAAAACTGGAGAGGGCACCTCTGAATGATCACAAGGGCACTGTAAGAAATAAATGCCACGAATGTTTAATACAAAATAGATAACAGATCCTTCAGGGAATGATTATAGTTATTGTGTATACTTTATATTTATATATTAAAAAATACAATAAAGTTTCTTAACCCAACAGTTTTTCATGATAGAATTAAATTTTCCTTACTTCTAGGAGCAGGTCCCATAAAGTGTTGGTTTCTTTCTCTTTTTAAAAGATCCCCAGTTACTAAAACATAAAACAATCTGTTTTATCTCCTGTGTAAGAGGCTTTGTAGTTGTAGTTGTAGCAACATAAGAGGGGTTATTTGGAATAGGTGTGGAAATGGCGGTGGAAAAACCGCAACCGACAAACGTCAACGACTCTAAGGACAACAACGACGGCTACGAGCTGTTAGCCCCTGACCCAGTTTAAAGCCGAGAGATAGATAGAGCGGCAGAGATGAAGCGAGCGAGCGGGAGAGAGACAGTGCCGACGTCACCATTTGGAGAACCTTCGCTAGGTGCATGGATGACGATGCTTAGCGCAGATGCCCTTGCCATTTGCCTTATCGCCGCGGTAACACAGCGGAGATACTTCTCTGGGACCGCCTCCCCAGAGTCAACCCCAAAAGCGCCCATCGGTTCACCCGCCAGAACCTGCGCTCCTAGAGGCAGCCATGCAAATGTCTACTTTCCGCTCCACTGGTCGTATACGCAATAATCTGATTATTATTGAGTTTTAAATTCAATTTGCGGAGAGCGCGTGGAATGCATAAAATGCCAGCCACGGGAAATGGAAGCCGAGACTGCCGAGATGCGGATGCTGCGATATGGAGCCGCCGCCTCCTTGAGTAATCGATTGATTTTTTATGACCTGCTATGCGTCACTTACTCTGCTCCGGATTCATATGCAGTCGTCGCCGCCCTGCAATTCAGCTGTCCTTGCACTTTCCCTAATTAAAGGAGCTTGCGTCAGTACAGATAAATGTGCAATAAATGCTGGCAAAAGGGCAGGCTGCTTACAGCTTACTTGTTAAAAGTGGCAAGTGGCATATAAATGGTGGACATCAAATAAATGTCCTCGAGGTTGGTTGGGATTGTGCATTTCATCATTTTTATAAATATTTTTTGAGGGAACAATCAAATTCACGCTTGTATTGTTTATAATAATAAAAAGATTTGGTTACAAATTGTTAGTTGAAATATAACAGCGAGAACTCTGAAGTTCTTTATTATTAATTATGAAGGAAAATGTCTGGGGATCGCCAGAAAAGCAGATATTAGTAAATCTCATTATATTATTTATGTTATTTCTTTATTTATTCCTAATTCCCATTTTGACATATCCCTTACTCCCTTAAGTACCTGCATTAGTTACTCTGGCAATTAAAATTGATTCATTCATAAATATGGCGAAATAAGCTTGTCACACGTCCTTGAACCAGCGCACATTTCGCAGGATGCCCTCATCCCGTCCAGACAAGGACCTTGGCTCAATAAAATTCGAACTACTATTGCCGAGTGAGCGGCGGAGCCAAAAACGAAAATCGAATTAAATGCCAGGCGACGACGCAGTCAAACAGCTATACCAATTTGTGCGTGGGGTTTCCCGAGGGCATCCATCCTCTCCGGAATGGCGGATGAAGGATGAAAGTAGGTCGAGGACAGGATGCGTGCGGTTCCAGGCGGTCCGGCGCTTGGATGGCTTCTTGCGGCAATTATGAATGAAATCCTTTCAGGATGCGAAATCTGTTCCACCGGCAGTCGCCCGAAGGTCGCTTTGCCTTCCCCCACTTCTCTCTGTGCTCTCCTGGAGCGGCTCAAGGACTGCCACTCCTGGCCAGGCCAGCTCGGCGGTAAACGTCATCGTCATCGGAGCCGGACGACCTTCATGGCAGGCGTTAACCTTCGACCGGCGACTGCATCACCGGATTTGTGAATGAAAACAGGGCCAAAAACTGGCAGGTTTCCTGAGTTTTTCTTTCCCTTTATTGATTTTAAATATAATATATAAAATATTTAAAATTAAAGTAATCGTTTTACTATTTTTGCATAAATATAAATTAAATATTAAAGTTTAAACTCTTCTTAAGGCTAATTTTTATTTAAATTTTTTTAAGCAATGAAGTTTTCCTATAACGAAACCTAATTTAACCTGCAACCATACACAATCCCCTGCCAATTCGTGCCATAATTCTTATCTCATGTGAGTCTAATTAATATCAGACCGCATTTCGGGTCTCACTTGGTGCCTTTAGGCCCTTTTTCGTCTTGACAAATTATACGTGCACTGGCCCAGTTAGTCTATTACCTTTCCTTTGGCCGCTTGGCTGGCTGCGTTAGGAATAAATGTTTTGTTTAGTTTTTCCCTACTTGGGTTTCTTTTTTTTGTCGGTCCGGACTGGGCACTTACATAGTTTGCTCTCAGCCTCATTATTACCAAAAACGTACTGCAAATGTCAGCTTATGCATTCGTTTTGGGTCACTTCTTATAAATAATTAAAGTCCTTTTGGGAGTCGAGCCTAAAGAGCCTGAGTACATGGCTAATTACTGAGAGGGCGATGGAAATTCTGCGCATGAATATGGGGAAGATGTAATTTATGTTCTGGTCAGATGGGCACTTCAAAGGGCCTCGAACTTATAATGTTTGGAGAGTGTCCAAGAAAACTTGTGAATAATTAAGCCACCGCTGTACATGCATGTAATTTTTTGCTAAGCATTAGGGAATTCAAGAGTAATTTATGTGTACTTGTTGAATGCTATAAGGAGGCACTTGTTTATTATTAATTAATAATATATAATGTGCAGCAATAATATATTTTAAATATATGCTTTTAGGAATTCAATTTAAATTAATTTAATTAAATACATTAAGAGACTTTAATTTCTTTCATATCAAGAAGATGTTAATTACGCAAATGTCTCTAAAAATAAACTATCAAGAACCACGCAGCCGACATCTATCATAACTTTATTTTACTCTCCATAGAAAAGCATGCTATGATGCTTTCAAATATTCTCCACCTCTGAATGCATAAATCTTTCAATCTTCCTTTCGTCAATCACCGAAGAACAACCTTCGGAGCTCGCAATTTCCGTAGCCTACTTTCTCGGGACTTCTTGTCAGCTGTCGCTGTGAAATGTAGACATTTTGTTTACGTATTGAGTTCAATTACCGAAACACAGGCTGCATATCTAATGAGGGAACCTGCTCAAGTGGCACTCGTCAGCCTGTTACTGGATTGTTCTCACGTAGTCCGATATTTGGGTCAAATTGCGAATTAGCATAAGTGATGCCTGCCAAAAATCTCCCACGCTCCTTAAGTGTGTTTGCCAATAGGCAAAGATTTAATTCGAACTAAAAATAGCGCCTCGTGCTGCACGAGGACTCTTGAAAATTTCATTAATTTCTCCCCCACTAGGAGGGGCGAATAATTCTTTCTTTCTTGGAGAATGAAATTACAGGCAGAGTGCCATTAAAAAGCGGCAGAACAACGCAGATAACAAGCAGGAAACATGAGCAATAAAAATACACAATAAAAAATGAGAGCAAAAGCGGGGGGCCAAACCATACTGATGTTGATGATGAGATGGCAAAGGTAAACAAGCCTCAAGTAAATATTGACATGGAAGTCAGCAGTCATATAAGTGGGGGACCGAGGCGTATATACTTGCTTTCAAATGAAAATAAAAATTAATGTGATGGGGGCTCTTCTGCTTCCCAACGGAGCCCGGCCACTAAAAGACAGTCAGAAAGTTGACTAAGTAGGCCGCAAGTTCAGATTGTTCGTCAAGTTTGTCCCGCTTGAGAGTCGTCGTCGTCGTTCCTCCTCCAGCTTTTCTCACTCTCATGTGTGGTGGCAGGGCCTCAAAAGAAGATTAATTATTTTGCCACTGTTTGTACATTGCGGTCTGCATGTTGGTGTCCTGTAAGCTTAACTTGGAGGAGTTGCTGGGGCAGTCAAAGAAAAAGGAAGCAAAGAAAGCATATTAATTTTATAATTTATGCTAAAAGAACACAGAATATGGTATTAATAAGCTTTGATTAATTACAAAATAAATAAATATAAATATATTATGTGTCCCATCAAATATTAAATACTTTTCAAGTCTCCCATCTTCTTAGGACTAGGGTATTTCCTATGTCCATCGATTTGTCTTAGTACTGGGGCAACAAGTTGACCGCATCCTTGACTCCCTCCGCCGCCCCAACAATTCAAGCTCGGCGCGTGCAGCAAATTAACACGCCTTGTCTCATAAAGAGTCTCATACCGATGAATAAAACCAGGGAGAGCGAGAGGGAAAGGAAGCAGGACCGGGACGAGGACGCCTGGGAGACCAAACTCCCTGCGTGAAGTTAATGCCGCGTAACCTGCGTTGAAAGGTAGCCCGGACCCGCCTTCGATTCGCTTCCCCATTTGATGCTGGCCAAGAAATCCTTGCGTGAAATCCTTGCCTTACCTTGAGGGGCCCATAAAACTGGGGAAACTTGAGATGCCACTGCCAGAAATGAAAGTAAAAATTATTTCCGTTTATTATTAATAAGCAAAAAGGCTCGCGAGCGAGCACACATATATCCTTATGTAGATGAAACTTAAACCGAACAAAGAAGAGTGGCTGAAGCTCCTACAGAAATAGCAAAAAACACGCTAAAAATATTCACCCCAAGAAGGAGACTTAATTAAATGCTTAAAAATAGCTATTCATGGTCGGAAGAGACAGCTGCTGGGGGAGAGTGCCATAATATTAAAGGCAGAGGCAGCCGAGAATACCATAAGGAGCAGGAGCAAAACTAGTCCTGGCTTGCTGTCAAAATGATTACGTGACTGCGGTTGGCTGCTGGGAATGCTCACTTTATTGTTACGAGTATTTGCAATTTGAACTGAAATGGGAATGTGAATGAAAATGAAAATGGAAATGAAAGGAAGCGGCATAGAGAATGGCAGCAGTCAACAGCCAAGAGCCACACAGCCAACGGTTCGTATGAGCAACAATCACAGCTGTAAAAATCACGCATACGCCCCGTCTCCGCCTCCTCACAATTGGTTGCGTATCTTTTTATCTCACTTTAATGCCCCCACATTTGTTGACTGTCAACGGGAATTAGGTCAAAGGATATTTTTAGCCCAGAGAGACACTAGTAGTGTGTGCGGGCCAATTTCTGGCTATCCGAGATGTGTTGCGAAAATATTTAGATTCCGACATTTTTCATCAGCTTTTCGGTCACGTCACTGGGCACCGCACGGCATGTACATATATACTATACATGCGTGTGATTGAGTGTGCGGTGTTTGTGGTGTTCGCCGCATGTAATTTGTTGTCGGGCCAACAACAAATCAGCAGGAACATCGAGTGCGTGACTGTTGCGGCCATTTAGCGGCTGGAACATCGATTGCCCATTAAATTGGAGGGAAAAGCAACACTCTCCTGCGGTTTTCCGCCCAGATTTTGCTTAATATCAGCACTAATATCGTTAATTGTTTGCTCAATTTGATTTGCCAAACAGATGGATTTTTATGATAATTGTTTGCATTTCAATTTGGCAGCAGCAGCAGCAGCTTCCCTGTGGGAACTCGCCGCCATTAATTTGAAATCTGTCGCTCAGCCACAAATCAATCAAGGGAAAATTCAAATACAAACCCATTCGATGCGATTCCCTGTCAAATCAAACTGTCAGGGTACCGATACTCGAGCGGGGGTGTTTTTATTGCGGCCGGGGGCCGGGTTATTCGATATTTATTGTCTGCCAATTCAGCCGGAATCGTATTAATCAAATGCCGTCAGACATCCTCGGGCTCATTATAAATTCAACGTGAATCCCCCACAGGAGATATCCCAGCCCTGACAACCGACAGCCGAATAGTAACGGAGCAACAGAGATATTCTGGCTGCTGGCAATTCAATTCAATCGCTGACCTACTTTCCTGGACACAACACAACACAATATTCGGTGGCGACGGGTTGAGGATTCCTTGGATTGGATTATAGCCATCGAAGGAGCCATTATAGGAGCTTCACCCGTGCGTTATGGATTTTTTCCGCCTGTTCCTTTTTCCAGACTCCGTTCAATTGGTCCGCCTAATTGCAGTTTCCTCATAATCATCATCATAATATGTGTATCTGTCATTGATTTGTGGCTATTTTTGGCAACTTTTTTATGGGAAAAACTTTTGTATTGGTGTCACCAGAAGATGAAGATAAAGCGGCCATAAAGTAGGTAGAATATGGATGGTGTAAGTGGATACTATAAATGCCAAAGTTTATATGGAAATTATGATATTATTACCCTAGAAAGACTGAAGCTGAACCTAGAATTTGATTGCTTTTGAAAGTAAATAAGGGAAACACAGTTTTTGGTGTAAATTATTTCACTTTTATTGAACTCTCTTGCTTTGTGGCGATTGGCCGTTCAGATGATTACAATTCTTGCTGCTCTGCTGCTGCTGCTGCTTAGGTAAATAGTTAATAATAATTAGATGCCGCTGTGTATATTAATGCTGATATTGTTCTGTATATCCTTCAACTTTATTGCTTTGGCTTACGAATAATGCGTTCGCATTCATATATATATATAGTATATAGTTAGGCCTTGGTTTGTATGCTATTTAATATCGTTCTCTATAAACTGTAAATGTGTATAACGGCTAAAGTAATGTATATGTTGAATACTTTTAAGTCAGTTGCTGCTCTGCTTTGGCTATATAATTCTACATCTGAACTCTACTTGCTGGAGGAGTGCTGGGCTTATTCATTTTTGTAATTATTTTTTGGCAAATTATGGTTAGTTGAATAAAAAGTCCTAAAGTAAATAATTCAAGTATCTCAAGTGTGGTTTTTTTTTTTGTAGCTGGTTTGTTAGGATTTTGCGGAACGTAGATAAATGCCGGACAAATTTTGATCCCATGTAATATTTATAAAGGAAATGTACTTAAACTTATCATATATATATATGTACTTTTAAAGTTTCTCTCTTGTGTTTTTTGGAACAAATGTTTGTTTTGCGTGAATCCTTCTTTTGCTTCTTTGACTTTTCTGATAAAGGCACGAATTGTATAAGAATTTATACAAAAGGAAATCTATTGTGACTTTTCCAATCCAATTCCAATTCAATCAAACTATTCCATTTACTTCTCGATTTGAATGCGTTTACAGTCTTTGGTATGCGTGGAATGATCTTGATCTAGCATCAAAGCGGTGACGAATGTGTGTGTATATAGTAGACTTTATATATCTGACAAATTCTACGCATCTACGATCTAATTTTCATATAATTTGTAAGTGCAAAAGTTATTCAAATTTTATAAAATGTTATCAATTAAGTTTTTGTTAGATTTTTACCAATTTGCCGATGTTTTCTTGCTTAAAGACTTTCGGATATGATGGATTTTTGGGAAGGGGGAGGGTTTTAGGGTTTCTTTTTATTTTTTTTTTTTTATGTAGGGGTAAGGGTAGGGGAGGATTGTTGTATCACAGATTTTGAAATGAAGTTCAGGGATCAGGGGTAGGGGGAAAATCAAGTGAAAGATGATGTGTTCGATTGCATGATAATGGTTAATTTGCCTGCACTGAGAACAAGTACATTTTCTTAGGGTTTCTAATCTTAGGAGTGTAAGTTAAATATTAAAATTGTGGAATAAAATTGTAATTAAATCTATAAATATCTATTTTATGAAATTTAAAAAATAAATATCCTAAACTAAAGAATTATTTTCCATTTTAAAAATTAAGCTTTAAAATATGAGTATTTTTAAAGTTAATTATGAGATCGATTTATACCTTTAAGTAACTAAAATAATATTTCTTAAATTAAATTTATATTTTAATTTATAAATTAAACTCAAGTCTAAATTAATATTGGATCCTAAAATCTGCTTGGATGATTAATCATTGACTGCCGCTGCTATGCTTACTCTTCCCCTATTTCTCAGTGTCTCGTCCTGGCCACTCATGCTGATTTGCGATATATATAAGGAGCTCCTTAGCGCCGGGCATATTGACAACAGACGGAACTGCGCGGCACCCTCTGCGTCGGCAGACCGGACATGCCTTTGAGATATGTGTAGGAGACGGGCTGACGGAGTATCCTCTGCGGCGGCGGCTTCACCTTGCCTTTGGACGCCGAACTGGAGGTTGATGACGACGACGATGACGACCTGCCCGCTGGCTGGAGATGGTGGTGCATGTGCTGCTGTTGTTGCTGCTGCTGCTGCTGCCTGTGCAGCTCTACGTTGGAGGCGGACTTGAGAGCCGACTTCAGGGGCAATGCGGCTGCAGGAGGCGTTGATGAAGGCGCCGGGGGTGGCGGCGGAGATGGACCGCTGCAGGAGAGCGAACGCGAGGTCAGCGAAAGGCTCTCGAAGGCGCGACGCAGCGAGGATGTAGAGCGCCGGTGCAGACGCGAAAAACTCGCCCGGCTCGTCGGCTTCCTCTTGGACTGCAGTTGCTTCTGCTGCTGTTGTTGCTGCTGTTGCAACTGCTCCTGCTGCTCCTCGATGTCCAGCGTGCTGCTCGTCTCGCTGGAGGCACACGACATGGACATGAGCTCCAGTCGCCCGGTCGACTGGTGAGCGTTGAGGCCACGCCCCGAGGAGCACGAGTCGGTCGATGAACTGTGCGCGTCCTCCTCCTGGAGAGCGGCTACCGCTCCGCCGCTCCTCGATGGTGCAACGTGAGCTGCGTCATCCGACTGAACTAGGTCATCCTGTGACCTCAGGCCGAAGCGGCGGCTCAGCTGCCGAAAGAAGCCCAGATTGCGTTCGTACCGGGGTGTGGGCGAGACGCTCAGGCTGCCGCCCGGCGAGGGGGTGGCTATATAACCCACTTCCGGCTTGCTGCCGCTGGTCACCAGACTCTGGCTACTATGATGGTTGTTGTTCAGGCTGCCATTGCTGGCGGTCTTGTGTTCTTCTTGCTGCTGCTGCTGGTGTTGTTGCTGCTGCTGCTGCGGCGGCGGCAACTCATCGGCGAAGCAGACATGAGGAGTGCCCATTGTTGGTGCTGTCTGGCCAGCAGGGCGTATGAGTGATTTCCCTATTAGCAGCGGCTGCCAGCCGTGCGTATGCGTAATTTCCTGGCACCAAGTGCACCCGGTGCGTATGAGCTTCCGCTGCCAGCCGTGCGTATGCGTGGTGGCCTCCCGCGCCGATTATAAGTGCACGCAGTGCGTATGAGTAATTTCCTTGTTTGTCGAGCAAACTGCCAATGGCTGCACTTCCGCCACTCTTCCGCTTCCGGCCGAATACTCGCCGCTCGGCACTTCCTTTGTTATTGTAACCGGTGTCTTTGTCCACTGTTTACCTTTGCCTTCTCCACAGAGAAAGAGAGAGGAGGCGAGAGAAATAGAGAGAGAGAGCGCGAATAGCGAACCGACTGGGCACGTTGTCCTGCCGCTTGTGAGTCGGCAAATCGGAAGCCGCTGGCTTTTATAGCCTCGCCCGGCACTCTGCAAAGCATGTCCTTCGAGAGAGAGAGCGGCAAATTAAGAGAGAGAGCCTGCGAAAGAGCGGGCCAACCTGCAAAGGATAAAGCCTCCTCTCACTCCTCGCGTTGTCGGCGCCCAGAGCCTTTGTTCCTGGCATTGTTGCCTAATAATAAAACGGGAAGCGAATTTTGTTTACCGTCGTCGGTCTCGGTTTGTTTTGTTTTTTGTTTTTTGTTTTCTGTATTTTCTGTTTGCATTGCGACCGCAGCTTGCGCCGCTGGCCGCCAGGTGGAGTCAATGCACCTAGTTTGGGGCTCGGACTTCTAGCAACTTCGCGTTGGTTATACCTTGGCTTCTATGGGGTACATTAGGTTCTGGATATTATAACGTAAAGTGGTATATCGGGGTCTTGAATAATCAACATTTTTGCAAAAAAATATATTAATAAAATGCTCATAATTTGCAGAAAAAGGAATTAGTTAATTTCAAGCTCTATTATGCCTTTTTCTTTACTAAATAGCTTTAAATTATTACTTAATCATAAGATTTTAAACTATATTTATTTAAAAATTACGATTTCTAGATAAGTTCCTTTAATTTATATTATTTTAAACAAGAAAGGAAGCTAACTTCGGCACGCCGAAGTTTGTATACCCTTGCAGATTGGTTTTGATGTTTATTTTATAGATTTAAATGCTGAAAACACTCACAAAACAGAGTTTCATTACATTTTACCTATACTTATTATGTTTACAGTTTGACAGTTACAGTTTTACATTCTCAGCTTTATATATTTTATACATTTACCGATCGCTTCTATGGCAGCTATAAGATATAGTTGTCCGATTTTTATGAAATTTATACCAAAATTCTAGAATAATAAAAAAAACGTATATCTCAGAGTAAATAAAAATGCGTTGAAAAACAACGAAGCTATAATTTTATTTCTATTAATTTCTCGATCGTTCCTATGGCAGCTATATCATATAGTCGTCCGATTTTCATAAAATTTTTACCAAAATTCTGGAATAATATAAAATGGCTATATCTCAAAAATGATGCAAAAATATTGAAAAACAGCCAAGTTATACTTTTTTTTCTAAAAATTTATCAAACATTTGTATGGCAGCTATATGATATAGTCGTCCGATCCGGCCCGTTCCGACATATATAGCAGTGAGAGCATATAGAAGACTATATGCAAAGTTTCATTCAGATAGCTTTAAAACTGAGGGACTAGTTTGCGTAGAAACAGACAGACAGACAGACGGACAGACGGACAGACAGACAGACGGACAGACGGACAGACAGACAGACGGACAGACGGACATGGCTAGATCGACTCGGCTGTTGATGCTGATCAAGAATATATATACTTTATAGGGTCGGAAACGTCTCCTTCACTGCGTTGCAAACTTCTGACTGAAATTATAATACCCTGCAAGGGTATAAATATCTATTGGTTATAGAATAAAAGATTTTCCTGTCCTAAAATATATTTTCAGACTATAAGTCTCATTTCTTCTTACCCTTACTACTTATATTATTGGTTATTTCTTCATCTTTAAATAAATTAAAAATAAAATAGAATTAAAATCCCACCCAGGGTACCTCTTATTCGACTCAATACCCTGCCTTTGGCATTCCCAATTGCCTTTCTTCGCCCCTTTAATTGTTTTCTTTGCGACTCTTCCCCACAGAGCCATCAATTATTAATCAGCTAGACGTTTTCATTTCACTTTGTTTCGTTTGACTTTCTCCGGTTGATTCAATTTGTTTTTGGTCGAAAATAGCTTGGCGATGAGGGGTGCTTATTTTTGAGAGTCCTGTGCGCCAGTGATTTACCTAAAAATATCCTTGGCTATGACAGTTTTCAAGGGCCTCTAAGAGCAAGCGGCACTTAAGGAGCCAAGAGGCTTCTGGGCACGAGTTGCCCGAGCAAGATTTTATCATAATTTCACCTCACTTTAGTCGAGGGTCGAAAATAGACATAAAATAGAGCCTTATCACACGGCCTCTTGCCTCCTGCCTCCTTTCTCCCTCCTCAGCTGCTGTTCGCTTTTATTTAATTGCGCCCAAAATTGATTTTAATGCGCTATAAATAAAGCCGAATGCCAATTTTATGTGAACGCATTCTAAGACAAGCTAAGACGGCGGCGGCTTAATGAAGTCCTTTGTCTTGACTCTGCCAGCGAATGAAAAATATCAAGATAAGGGGAGGGACCAGGGCAGGAGCAGGGGCCGTATTAAAAGCTAGAAATCAGAAGGTGTCGACATTCTCCCGGAAAAAATCGCTGTCATCTAATTAGAGGCGCAATTGTTGACGCCGACTGACGTCAGAGCGGACAACATCGCCGTTGTTTTGGCCGAAATGACACAACTCGGAATCCAATTTGGCCAGGGAGGGGATGGGGACTCTTTTGTCGCCGACTTGTTAAGCGCTTGTCGCATCCATTTAGCGGCGCATTAACTCATTTCGACTTAATCAAGTTAGCCAACAGATTAATGAATAATCTCAACAGTTGTCCTGCCGTCCGTCCGGTCATTGACCCCTGAAATTTTTAAATCAACTTTGCGGGTCTATTTTTGTTTTGGTCAACTCTTAATTGGGCTGTAAATAAACAATTAGTGAATCTATTTGTAGGTTGTCTCTGATAATTATAAAGTTTTTTGCTAAGTATAATATTTCAAAGGAAAATTGATGCTGGCTGAGAGGGTTTTATTTCTTTGCAACTTGTATTTTAGCCCTTATTATTCTTTGAAGATATAAAATATGTATCGTCAAGCAACTTAAATAAATTAAATCAGAGAATTTCAGTGAAATTAGGGAAAGTCGGGAGACTTAGCAGTTTTTACTTCATGTTTTAAAATTTTGTAAATAATGGTTAGATTTTGAAGTAGGTGCAAGTACAGTATATTAAGTAAGTAAAGTAAGAATTAGTTTGGTTATAAATTTTGTTGATTCCGATCTAGCTTTTTAGGTTTGGAAATGGAATACCTAATAATAATTATGCAAGGGGATGAGATTTAAAAATTAATTTATTTTGCTACAAAGAAAATACTACTACAAGGTTTTTATTTAACTCTAAATGTTCTAGTTTACATTACATTTAATTATATTTATTTTTTAAATAAACCAGTCTTTCTGAAAATAAAAGGGATCTCTTTGAAATAAATGGTTTTTCCATTGATTTAATCACGTATTCGTCCACGTGGCTTGTTAAATGCCTTAAGCATACAATTTTCCTGATATTTAAATTTAATTAAATATTCATTTAGGGTCCCTGTATATTTCACATTAAGAGAGCTTCCTAGAACGAATGCATGCGTTGCTTGCCCGCGAGTCTTTCTGGAAATCGCCAGAGACAAAAACCACAGCATTTCTGATTCCTGGGAGACAATAAATTGAAACGCAGTTCTTCGGCCAAAACAAAACATAAGAAATTCTTTTGTAACTGCGCCATAGAACTATTCGAAAAAAGATTGTGTCTCTGTTTATCTACAGAAATTCGGGTTAAAGGCTTTTGTTTGTTTACAGATAAATCATGCATTTTAATTTGATTTTCTTAGGACAGGAAGCTGGGCCCCAAGTGTGCCAAGGATGTGATATCCCTTGGCCAATGGGCTCGTTTATTATGATTGTAAACAACCGACAGAAAAAAAAGGGGTTCAAAGAGACAATGACCTCGAGAAGTGATGAGTCCTTCGGCGTCTTCCATTTGGCGAGCCCTAATAGTTGAGGTGTCATCAAATTTTAAACGCTGCCGCTTGTCACGCCCTCCGAGTGCAGCAGCCAGAGCGGTGTCGATTAACGTCACACGGATATGATATGTCAGAACTGTAAGGTCGAGTCCTTCGGCGCCTTGATTTTGAGGACTTTGCCTACATCATCGGATGCGGCAGCGTCTCTGGCACAGTGGCACATTTCGGGCGGCTGTTCCCAGGGAACAGTGCCGCAGACTGTTACCCAAACAAACGGAGGCCACGTGCAGGACGCACTGAGAGAGGGTCCTGCGCGCTCTCTCGGCAGCAGGAGCGAAGCTTTTGCCTACGTTAACGGTGTCCTTAAGCTTTCGGGAAACCGTTACGGATTGAAGCTGCGCTGCCTTGGCCAATGAAACGAAGTTCATTCGCTTTTGTTTTCCCTTTACCTTGGCGAAGAAAATGAATGCAATTTGGTTTTTCTTTTGTATTTTCTTTTAGTCATGTATATTTTATTTTATTGACAGCTAGACTTAAGTGTTAGGTTATCTCTGTTCAGTTAGGATCTAAAAATATATAGGCTCTAAACATTTTCGCTACCATTTATTATCATCTACCATCCAATATACATTTCGTCGTGATATCTCCGCCATTATTCGTAATAATTTTGCTTTAAAAAAGTTCGGTTTTCGGTTTCCTTGGAATGTGAATTATTGTAAAATGTTCATTTGTTAGTGTTTGCTCTTAAGGTTCTTAAAGAATTTCATTCGTTTTCAGTTTACTTTTCTTTGGTTGTATAAATTCGTCATTGTTTTTGGTTTTTGTTGTTCTAAGTTATCGAAATAAGTGCAAAGTATAGTTGAAACTAGTTGAAAAGTGCAAAATTCTTCGGTTTCGAAACGAATATTTAAACTAGTTCAAAAAGTGCAAAGTATTGTGTTATTCGTCTCAACTTAAGGTCACTGAATTCGTATTTTTAAGAATTACTCTTCAAAGATATGTGTGAGGGCTACTAAATAACATTTCGATTTACTTGCAAGCTAATTTAATTAATCTCCGTTTGTAAACTGAAAGTCCCTAGATTAGCCAAAGACAATTAGATCATCTAAGGTTTATATCGTAGCACAAATATATGTGTGGATATATAGGTTTTTGATTTATCGGGGCGTAGACTTAGGTTCACTTATTGGGCCCAGTTCGCTGGATTTTCTTTTTTCTTTTTCTCTTTTTTTTTGCGAACTCAGCTGTGACACACATTTATAAAATGTGCTCCTTCGCTGCTACTATCCACTCCTTCCCCAACTATATCTTTTTCAGGCACTACTCGTACATCACTAATAATTCCTATGTATATTTTCCAAGACCCCCAACCAGCTTGCAGCTTTCTCTTGTTTTTTCCCTATGTTTTTTTACTAGTTTTTCCTAGTTTTTCCCCGAATTTTGACGCCTTGTTTCCTAGTACATGTGTTGCAGGGTGTACGGGTAGCAGACCGCGTAGCTGGGCACTCGGGAGTAGAGCCCTGACATGCCCTTCAGGGACACGTACTGCACTGGCGGTCGCAGGATGCTCTGCTGCTTCTTCTCCTTCTTGGACGCAGGACCGCCGCCGGAAGAGGACTTGGAGCTGGAGCCGGAGCGACTGCTGCTGCTGCTGCTGTTGGAGTTGTTCGGCGACAGGGACTTCTTGGGCTGCCGGAGCGGAGTGCTGCTGCATGACAGGGACCGCATCGAGGCGTGGTTGGCCGTGGGACTGGAGAAGTGCTGGAGCATTCGGCTCACCGAGGAGGAGATGGAGATCCGGCTGAGATGCAGGCCGGACGATTTGGCTGAGGCGGAGGCTGCCGACGCTGACCGGGGCTTACTGTTTTCGTTCTCATCGGTGCCCAGTTCCACCTCGTCCTCTGCCTCATTGCCGCTGCCCTCGCCCTCGCCCTCGCTGCTATCCTCCTCGAAATGCAGCTGGGGATGCATTTGCTCCATGGCGCTGCCGGGCCTATACACAGCCTCAACGTAGATGTGAGCCTGCTGATCGTAGTAGTCCAAGCCCGGTGAGTACCTGGAGCAGGCCGAGGCACTGGAGGTCCTGGAAGTGTGTTCCAAGTCCAGCGAGGACCCATTGATGGGGCACTCGTGGCTGCCGCGCTCATAGCTCAGGCTGAAGGAGTCCGTGGAGCTGCTCCTAATATCGTCCTGGCTGCTGTAAACCGTTTCGTTCTGATGCTGATGGTGAAAATGCTTGCCCAGATGCTTGCTGAGCAACTGCAGCAGGCTCCTGGAGCGGGAGAGCTTCTTGGGGCCGCATCGCGGGTGGCGATGCAGCTGCTCCTTTTGCTGCTGCTTGCCTAGATCCATGGAGGAGCTGGCCGCGGAACTGCCGCTGGAGCTCGACTTGGAGCAGTTATTCGGAGATAGGGTATCCATGGCAAAAGTTTTTATATTTCTTGGTTCACTTTTGTGGCACTTGGCACTTGGTTTTTGGTTTTTTCAAAATCAGTTCGAGTTCTTTTAAATTGGTTTTTCAGGACTTTTCAGAGGAACTTTTTCCAGGCCAACGCGACACTTTCAAGTCTCGATGAAGACTACCAGTGGCAGGCGAATGGCACTCGCTTTTATACTGCTCCTCAATGTCGTGGCAGCATCGCATCCTAACCTTCGCACCCGACGAGGACACGCGAGCCCGACTCGGGTATCCGAAACGACTCGATTGCCATACTGACACACACCCAGCGGAAACCAGTGCCCTGTGCGCCGTTGAGAAGGACACACCGCACATCAAACGACAAGCTACACACACACACCACGGGCCACGAACGGGACAAGCCGGAGTCCTGAGAACCTGTTGCTCGCGCCTTTGCCTGGGTCTGGGGTTTTCCACTCAACGTGACTGCTGATGCTTCCCCTTTGGGACAAAGGAGCCAGCCAACGGCGTACGGCTAACAACACTTTGGGCGTCGCTAGTTGCACTTTTGAGTTTTTAGCATTGTTGTACGTGATTGGGAACGTGATCCGTGCACGTCATTCACCTGGGCTCCCAAGTTCCTGCCGAACACTATGCGAAAGTAGTAGGTGAGTTCCTTGGAGAGGAAAGGCTGAGAAAACAAGACGGAAGTCACGGATTAAAGGTAGCAAATCTCTAGATTGGGGATAGGGAATAACATTTATTTAATGGCACTTTGCATATTATTATTATATTTTAGAGAAGGGTTGGCACTTTATTCATTTAAACAATATGAAACAATTCGTTTATTTTAGCATTCATTTAAGACTCTAACAATTTTAGGAAATTCTTTCGGACACCTTTTAAATATGTATAATTAAAATCTACATACATTTTTGTGACTGCCATATGCTTTTAAAACACTAAGTTAAGCATTATTTAAAATTTGACATTTACAATAATTTTCTGTTAATGTTAAATAATAAAAAAAACAGACAAATAATATATTTAAATATATATTTTAAGGTTACTTGAAAGAGCATTTAAATTTAAAATCTCTATACTTTTTATCGCTCAGTGTAAAATACCCAACACCATCACGTGAAGAACTTGCAAGCAAAACTTTAAGGACGACGCGTTCTCCCAAGAAATCGCAAAAACTGCCACATGACCAACGTGCAAAGTTCGCATGACGAACTTATTCGCATGTGTCCAGCCAGTGAGCTGATACAACGACCAGCGGGGCTCCTTTAATCCTTGACACCCGAGGTGGCTGCAATTATGCGCTTATCGCAGGCACATATCCCTCGCTGGCCAAGGAAGATTCAGATGCACGTTTTATCAACGCATTTCGGTTATGCAGCGCATCCCGAAGATACTTACAACTGCTAAAAATAACTGAGACACCGCCGCGGACATTAACATAATCGCGAAATGGAAAGGTTGAGGCTTAAAATACTTTTATTGATTCTCTTTCTTTTCGAGTCTTGGATTGCTTCCCTTTTGTTTAAAAGTAAATATTGAATATGGAATAGTGGGCAGTGATTGCTTTACACCTACTCATATTTTATTTACTCATTGCAATAGAGTCTTCATACTACCTTGAGGTAGGAAATCGAGGAGTTCTGGTGACGAAATTCAGTCACTGGGTCACCACCAGATCCTTATACCCCGTACAACAGTCACGTAGCCCACCTCTGTGTGCATGCCCACCTCGACCTTGGCGGAAAATTAAGGCTTTAGAGTGCGTGCCGCAGCAGAAAGTAAAGAGCCTTTTGTATAATTTTCATTTTAGCTTTTATTCAGGATCAGAGCAGGAACGGGGCCAGGGATAGGGCACCGATTCCCACGTCCAGGGCACCGTAGCGATTCCCATCCGCATACGGATACGGATACCTGTAGGGGCCCGGGCTGTTGTGGTAGTTGTGGTAGTAGCCACCGCCCTGGTACGGAGCTCCATAGTAATAGGGTCCTGACGAGGGGCCCAGATACGGCTGCTGATAGCTGATTCCAAAGGAGACCAGTGGCTTGGCCTTGACGCAGCTGGTGGCCACCACCGCCATGAGCACCACTAACTGCAATGGAAGAGCCCGAAAGGGAGGTACTCCTTCAGTGGAGGAAGTGGAAAAGAAAGGTATAGTTTGCCTACCCAAAGATAATTGCGCATTTTCTCGCCAATCTGCAAACTGCGTCGTCGTCGTCGTTCAGTGTCGTTTTCACTTTGAGCTCCTCTTTGCATTCCCAAAGACCTTTTATATCCGATGTTGGGCGTCCGCATCCAGAGCCTGTTTTTACTTTGGGTAAACAACTAGCCGGGGGTCTCTCTCGGTACTGGATGTAGCCCATCCTAGATTCTGTTTATGCTTTGGCAGTGAACACTGAAAGTGTTGGTGTATTTTGGAGGGGAATTATGTCAATTATGTAATTAGTTTGAAGTAAAAGTATCTCTTTGAACCGTATATATATATTTAACTTTAATTGAACTTTATATCAATTTTTACCTCTTTTAAGTTTATAATTATTCTTATTCAAAGATACCAGCTTGAAATTTACACTAAAGGAACTCTTAAAAAAAAGTTATTTGCCTAAATTGATTATTTACTATGTCTTAATTTTAAATTTTCTCTCCGTGTTATGTTAAACTCGTTGTTCGCTTAGATTTGCCTGCCTGCTTGACTGGGATTTCCTTAGCCATTAATTGGACATTGAAAAACCTTGAACTGGCACATGGACCGAATCAGATGCCAATGCAGATTCTGGATTCTGGATGCTGGATGCTTCAGTTGCAGGAACAGGTTTTCCTTTTCGCCAGTTGGGGGAGATGGTTTCTAGTAAACCGATATGGAAGCCACCTTCCCTCGGCATACCGGCTACAGCTAATCAGTGGCATCAGTTGCTGGGCGGGGAGGAGTTACTTCTAATTTGCCTCCCATAATGAACACGAACTCAATCTGGTTTCGTAATCATTAATCTTGGGTATTAATGACCACAAAAGTACGCTGTAATGATCTTAAGATGACGCATTTGGGCGGCGATGATTTTAAGTGAGAATAAAAGATATTTTATAGGTAAAATTTTCTGTAAATATGTATTATTAATCTTTCTTCTACTAGTTAAATTAAATAAATAAATTAAAATTTAAAGAAATAAATTAAAGAAGTTAATTAATTTAAATGAAAGTTAATTACCTGATATATTGATATTTTAAAGGGCATATAATCGCAATAAGTTTAATGATTTGGCCGGCCATAAAGTTAAAATTTTATTTAAATCTATATAGCCTTTAAAACTGTTGAAATGAATTACAAATTAATTAAATAGAATAAATTGAACTATACAAGTAACCTGAATTACTAGAATTCAAAAGCCATAAGCTGTCCACGTTTTTTCACATGAAATTCATGCAATTTGTAATGTAATATTTGTTTGATTTTTGTTCAATGTAAAAGCGGATTAAATTATTTTCCAAGGCCAGAGTGTAATGTCAGTCCCGACTAAGCTGTGGCTGAGCTTTACCTGTTTCACGCCGAGTATCAGATGTTAATTAATCTGAGTGATTCGATTAGCGATTGCTTTCCGTTCTACGCATTTGCGTACGTATGTCCCACAGGACGGATGTGCCATGTGACTAGCCCCGGGGTCACGTTCCAGGACTCTTTCGGGCTCCGCCAGCCACGCAGCAAAGGGCAAAGATTGTGGAAGGAACCCACAAGGAGGTGACAACCACGCCGCCTTTCTCTGCGGTCACATTGCACTCTGAGCTAGATCCTACGGCTTCCCCTTTGCTTCAGTGACGTACGGCACGGGCTCTTGATTTGTTGCCACTCTGCGATTCGGTTAAATTTAGACAGGCCTCCCATAGGTGAGTATGTGAACAGGTAGGTAGTGAGGTGCCCAGGTGAATAACTGGCCACAAGGGCAGGGAACCAAGCCGGGTTATTCGATATCGGCACCCATTGTTGGGGCCTTATATCTGAACAATAGGAGGCCGAGTTCAACAGACAGCAGCTGACCCAGGGAGAAGTAGGGAAGTTGTTTTCACAGACAGCCCCGAACAGCTCACACAATGAGTCGAGTTCGAACTTTATTCAAATTTCACTGGCTTACAATTGCCCCCATAGAAGTTTGTTGCTCTCTAGAATGGATCTAGTAGAGGTACTCGTAGGTCAGGGGCTTGTAGTCGCTGCGATACTGCTGCTGGAAGGAGTTTGGAGTCTCGACGCTGTGATAAACATGCGACTGCTCGGCAGCCGGAGCAATTAGGCGGGAATAGGCCAAGGGCAGCACCGCCGAGGTCCTGGCATAGGTCGTGGGATACCCGTAGTATCCATAGGAAGGCGTGTAGTAGGTGTACACCTCGTGGCCCAGAGCAAGGCCCAGCAAACAGGCTAAGATGAGCTGCAAGAAAGAAATATTTATTTAATTTAACTAACTATTTAAAGCTTGAACTTCTCTCACCAGCTTCATTTTGTTGTAGTTCCAATTCCTTGGCGATCACCAATCCAACTGAATCCCTGCTGTCGAGCGAATGGAGCTTTTATAGCTCCTTGGCTCAGACCTTCACTTTGGTGAAGGCTCTCTGGTGGTGGCCAAGGTCAAAGGCATTTGCCCAGCAGGCGGCGAATGAAAGAAGCCCTTAACTCACTTTGAATGGGCCCAGTTGCAATTGCAACTGCTCTGGGGAACTCGTTCCTGCCACTCAGAACCCAGATGCGAATCGGATTGTCGTGAGTCCGCTGACAAGACACTGAATGTTGCATTACCACAGAATCAGGAATAGAGTTTACCACAAAGAACTCTGGATAGCTGCCTCCTCCCACTGTTGAGCAAAGTTTTAGACACACTATGAGAAAAAATATACTTATGTTCTTTATTAATTTAAGAAAATTAATCAAAATCGCGAAAAACAAAGGTGTCGATTTTTATTAACTGCGAAATACCTGGTAACCAAACGTGTGTGCATAATAATTAAATAAATATTTATAAAATATAAATATCTTCTTTAGTGTAAGAACCCACTGCTTCGGTTCTTCTAAGGCGCAAATGTTCGCATCTCTGCCTTCGGTTTGTTTACTTCCTTTGATTTGGATTCGACCCGGCTCGGGTTGGAGTCTTGCTCTTGGCCCCAAAAATAAACAATTAAGTGCGTCCGGACTTGAGACGCACTTCCGGTATTTCGCTCCTCTTGGTCGAGAGGCTTTCAAGGTCAGGGAGTGTGGGTGGCGGTGTCGATAAAAATTGCCAAGTTTCCTTTTGTCTTCCAGCCAGCGAAAACAAGCGCCCACGCCAAAATCAATTAAGTTTATTGTTTTTGTTCCCATGCATTGAATGTTTTCCTATTTGTTTTGGTGGGTTGTTGATTTGTTTATCGCCGAAAAATTGCGCAGTTCCCGCAATTTTCGGAGCGCTGCGGTGCGTATTTGGCAATATCAAGAGTCGCATTTGCGGTGCAGGTTTTGGGCTCGAGTTTGCCAGTCACTCACCTGAGTGAGTCGCGAAATCTGATCAGTCGGCGTCCGCTTAGATTTCACTGAAAAATCTTCTAAGGTTTTGGGTATCGCATCAAGGTCTGTGCAGCCGGCGATTGCTGCGGCTTCTTGGCCCTCTTATATAAACTCGCGGCGCGCTCCACAAGCCATCACATCTCCAGTGCGAGTTTTGAGTTCCACAAGTTCTCTCCACCTCAGAAAATGTTCAAGCTGGTAAGGATTGGCTGCAGCTCTGTCTGGAGTTAATTAAGTGACCAAGCTATTATCCCGTCTTCCAGTTCGTCTTCCTTGCCTTCTGCCTGGCTTTGAGCTGCGCCGCCCCCGGGCTGCTGCACTCGCATGCATCGCCCATCCTGACCCACTCGTACCATAGCCTGCCCTCGGTGAGGGTGATCCAGCCCATCTGGACCACCTCGCACAGCATTGTGCATCCCATCAGCTATGGCATTGGACATGGACATGGTGGCTATGGCCATGGCTACGGCTGGTGAGCGGTGACTCCACCGCAACTCACAAAGAGAGCGTCCTCGCCTGGAGCTATCCTTCGCGGGCTTAGCCACCTTTTTGATGGACATGCCTCAAATAAAGTTTTGAAATTGGTTTGAAATTCATGTGTCATAAATGGAGGGTCTTTGGGGAGGATGGGAACTCCATCTTGATGGCTATTTAAGACGCTGTTATTGTCTGGCCTGGGTTTAGTCATCGTTCAGAAGGCCGGGGATATGTTCGTTGTAAGTACACTCAAGAAAATATAACACACTGAAAGGATAATACATTTAAATTATAAAATATACAAAAAATTATCTATAAATAAAATTAAAAACCTTTAATTTTAAACCTTATAACTTTTTCCTTCTACAGTTTCTTTTAATCTGCTTGACTGTAATTGAGCTGAGCCTAAGCCAGCCCGTGTACGTCATCCTGGCGGCAGGAGTTGGAAGGACAATCGACCCTCAAGAGGAAACCCTCTACCAAAACCAACTTGACCCGCAATCTCTAGAAGCCCTTGCTTTTATCGATGACCCCGCCAAGTTATATGCCCCCAACGATTTCCTTAGTGACCTACATAAACTCGCCATCGGTGTCCAGAAGTTTGTTCAGGATCCACCTAGTTCACTGTACAGTGCGCTCACCAAAAAGAACCACAAGAAGAAGGAACAGAGCCAGAGTCAGAGTCAGAAGCCCGTGAAGCACAAGGTGGTGCTTGACCCCTTCGGCAACATCTCGCTCTTTCTGGGCTGGTCAGTCAACTTTCAGGTGACCAACAGCATCGGCGTGAACAGCATCGGCTAACCTAAGGGTTAACACACTCGACCGACAACTGAAAAGGTTACATACTTCTGGGCTGACACATGAATTGGTAATTTGCATTTAAGCTGGGCCTTTATATAACCCCAAATAAATGCTAAAGGCTCCTGCTCTGTTCTGTTTGTGATTTGCCGCAGATTACGTATACGCTCCCGGTTCTAATTTTACACACGGGGCACGTTGCATTGTCTAAACGCTGTGCGGTGTCGTTGTGTCCGCCTCCGAGAGCTCGCCAGCACGCCCGGCAACATGTGGACGGGCCAAGGATAATTATCCTTAATTGTAATGAGCCGCTGCACTGTTTGCCCTCCTCTGGCTCTATCAGTTTATTATGCCTGCAATTGGAAGAGATGATGATGCGAATTATAAATATTTAATATTACCAAACTATATTTTCCTTAACTATAAATTAGGATTAGGCTTTTAATATTAATATAAATACATAAAGATTTTTTTTTTGCTTTAATTTGTTGTATAAAAATTAATATTTTTAACATAACAATGTTTGCCTTTAAAAAAAACACCTTAAGATCGCAGAATTTATATTTATATAAAGAAATAAAATATGTTTATTTAGTATTGTTAAAATTGTTTACTTAATATCTTTAAACGATTTTATTTTTTGGATTTTTGCCACTTCCTTAATCTTGTTTAAATAAATGTCAAAGTTTTTATTCAAAATCCGGTTAAGTGTGATGCGATCGTAAAAGAGGCACGTGACAAACGCTGAAGAATAGCTTTTTAAGTAAGCTTAATGCCAACATTAAAGATCAAAGTAATTTAAACAAGCACTGCTAATGAAGACAACATTTTTATTTTCTTTTATTTTTACAGATAAAAACCCAAAGTGTCACAACTGGCAGTTAATTTTTGCCTATACGAATTCCTGAAATGCTTGCTGAATAAATGTGACAAAGTTCCTCGTCGTTTCTATCTGCAAAACTTACTATTTATAGAAAGTATTTCAAGAATGAAAGGGTATATTGTATCTGTGAAAATTTACGTAACATGCACAGAAAGAATTCCTGCACTAAATCCAATCAATTTTGCAATTAAAGTGAATAAGAAAATATTTAACCAAACTGAAAACTGAAAGTTCTCTCATATGAATATATCTCATGTATAATAATATATAAAGGAATTTTATCTATAGTTGCGAATTTCTTAAAACCATTCTTGATAGTAAAATTAAATGATAAGAAAACCCCAACTATATATAAAATATCTTTTTATATTATATAATATATTCAAGATATATATACACATAAGATATTTTTCATAATATTCCCCTATTAAGCGATTATGATGTAGGCAAAAATATCCACACTATTCTTTCAAAATAAAGAAACCTTTGGCTCATAATACTTCAGCTATGCATTCCCCTCCAGCGAGTTAAGTACAGGGTATCCCCATTGTCGAATCTCCACACCATAAAGCTTTCATTTTGTTTGTTTTCCTGGATTTAAAGACAAATGCGTTCGTTTGTTTGCGAGTTTATTTCAATTTAGTTGCGAGTGTCAATCCATATTGCTCCTGCTCCGGTGATCACCTTCCTCGTCATCTACTTCTTCAGCAGCAGGGGGGCGGTGTAGGCGGCGGCATACGGGGCAGTGTAGGCGGCGGCATAGGGAGCAGCGTATCCGGCAGTGTAGGCGGCGGTGTAGGGAGCAGCTGCCACATAGGGGGAGGCCACGTACGGAGAGGCCACGTAAGGAGAGGCCACATACGGAGAGGCCACGTAGGGCGAGGAGTAGGCCAAAGGAGCCACGATTCCGGGCTTGGCAGCAGCGCAGGCAAACAGAGCGAAGATAACGGCGACGACGAACTTGAACATCTTGGAAGGATTGGTTGGGTTTTGGTAGTACTTGTCGGATTGAACAAATGCAACTGATGTCTGAAACAGTCAAAGCTTTAGGCTTTTATAGCCACAAGTTGAACGGGGCGACCTTGCAAGGTCTCCGGCCAAAAATTAAATTATTTTTTTTTTTTGGTTAGGCCAGTCACGTAGAGCTCAAGACTTCGGCGAACGCATTTAGGTACGAAGACTCGTACGCGTATTCGCACTCATAGTTTGGCTAATTAAAAACTGGGCCTTAAATTATAAACACTAAGCGGGCAAGTGCCCAGGGTCAAATGTGGGTGGTCGTTGGGTATAAAGCCTCGTGTCCATCCAGCACTTGTCATCAGTTTCGTTTGTCAGCCAGCAAGCCAAAGCCGCCAAAACCACCGCCAAGATGTTCAAGTTCTTCGTCGTCGCCCTGTTCGCTCTGTTCGCCTGCGTGGCTGCCAAGCCCGGAATCGTGGCTCCTTTGGCCTACTCGGCTCCTCTGGTGGCTGCTGCTCCGGCGGCTGCTGTCTACAGCCGGGAGTATCACGGCAACTTCGCAGCTCCCTATGTGGCAGCGGCTTCTCCGTATGTGGCTGCCTCACCCTATGTGGCGTCTCCTTACGTGGCTTCCCCGTATGTGGCATCTCCCTATGTGGCTGCTCCCTACACCGCTCCTCTGCTGCTGAAGAAGTAGGTTGGATCAAAGCCACTCAACTGGATTCAACAAGACAAGCTAAAAAATAAGACAAGAATAAATGAAATATGAAACGGATATAAATTTAATGTTGTTTATTTTTCTTTAAATGCAATACTTTATAGCTAGAAATTCATTTATACAATGGAATATTGGTTTACAATAGTAAGAAAATGTCTTAATACGCTTTTATTCAAATAGGTTTAAGCGTTTAGTTAGATCTTAAAATGTTTGAAAGGAAAAATTAGAGGAAAAACATTTATATCTTTATCCGTATATATGTATCTGGTGTTTGTGTTTACGTTTGGATTTTATTCAAGGTCTTACAGCTCTAAATTATCAAAGCTCAGTGGCATACAGGAAGTACGATCTCTGGACGTCACTTCAACGTCATTTCAGATAAAACCTACAGCAAAACATACCCTCCTTTTCATTCATAATTTTCCGGGTTTTATATTTTGTATTTTTATTTAAATGTCTTTATTTTTTGTACAGAATTTAAATGTACATACATGTATTATAATTATTTAAAGATCATTCTTGGTCAAACTTTCATCTATCTGTTTTATGTCTACTACAATTTTAGTCATTTTTTTACTTATAAAAGGTTACATTTTATATTTTATATTGTATTATTTTTGTATATATTTAATTTCAGCCTTTTAAGAATTTCTTACAAGAAAGTTTACTTTAAGAAAATCAGAATTAGTAAATATTCTTTAAAATTGTTTTGTATTTAAACTGATTGAAATTTTTTTTTTTCAAAATATTATTAATTTTAAAAATACTTTTCTTTTATTTTCAAATCTTTGATTAATCACTGATCACTGTCCAAGGTCATGGTAGCATCCATGGTGGCGGTTGAGTGGAAGACGATGCTGCTCCGGTCATATCTTCCCGATCGCTGATTCTTAAGATATCGTAGCGTTACCAGGGTTACCGCGGCAACCAGAACGATACCGCCCAGAACGTAAGCGAAGACCTGCATGAAAGCCAGGTGCAGCTCAAGATTCCTTGAGTGAGATCCCACTATTTCCAGCTGCTTGGACAACCTCTGGATGTGCGACTCCAGAGCAGATTCCTCGGCAGTGAAGGAGGCATTCAGGGATTCCAGGGATCGACTGATGCAGGATACATCCCGGATGTGCGGAGTCTCCTCCAGATTGTTGTCTGGCTCGATGTTTAGCACCACAGATTCGGCGAGGGATGGAGGGATAAGCAGGTGGTGCAGATAAGAGCAGTTGAAGCGGTTCCGTGAAACCCCTAATTTCTGGAGCTGCGGAAAAGTGTCCGAGAAGGAGCGGTTGCCCTGCAGCTCCCACAGTTCGTTGCCGTCCACCAAAAACTTTTTGAGATTCGTTAGATACGGCACAAACATATCCAGATTGAGGCTGGTCAGGTTGTTGAACGACAAATCAAGTTCCTCTAGATACTTTTGCTTTGAGAACATTCCGAACTTGAGCTCCCGGATCCCGGTGCCCCTGAGATTCAGGCCCCGGAGTCGCTTGAGCTGCGCAAACGTTGAGACATTCAGGGGTCCAATGGGGTTGTCTGAGACATCCAGATACAGCATGTAAGTAATGTTGGTTATGTTCGAGATACTGGTCAGGCGATTGGCGCTCAAGTCGAGCGTCTCGATGTGCAGACTCTGGTGCAGGATGAGCTCCGATATGTTGTTGTGGCTGGCCCGGACGAATCGGGTGGCATTAATGGTCAGATTGGTCAGGTGATTGTTGTCCAAGTGCAGCTGGTGGACGATGTTCTTCTCAGTGAGCTGGAAGTTCCGCAGTTGGTTGTAGGACAGCACCAGGTTCTCCAGGCTGGCAGCCTCCGCGAATGTGTCTGGATGGATGTAGATCAGCTGGTTGTTGGACAGATTAACCTCCTTGATGCGGCGCATATTGCGAAATACCTCCGGCTGAATGGTGGTCAGCAAATTGCCCTCGAAGGACACCTTCTCCAGGTACTCGTTGTCCTTGAAGATATCGCTGTGCAACTCCTTGAGTCGGTTGCCAGTTAGGAAAATCTGGCTTATGGTGTGCAGGCCGCAAAAGGCATTCACACTCAGCGTAGTGATATCGTTGTAGGACAAGTCCAGGCGCATCAGGACATTGGCTCCGATAAACACCGAGGTCTGGATCGAGGTCAGATTGTTGTAGGCCAGATTCAAATAAGTCAGGTTGCTGGCCGCACTGAAGGCGTTCCTCGTCAGCTCCAAGATATTCGTATTCGAGACGTCCAGGGTCTTGAGGTGCGGAAACGTTTCGAAGAGGTGGAAGGGCATGTAGAGCAGCGTCGACTCGTAGAACTTCATGAACTTGACCATGTTCCCCGGCGGAATGTTCTTGATCACGATATTCTGACTGTGCGTGACCGTGAATCCGGTTACCGTGCAAAAGGCCTCGTTCACGTCCATAAATCCCATTGAATCGTACTCGTCACATCGCAGGGGTACGTCTCCTCCACTGCCAGTAGTGCCCGATACCGAGCGCACCAGGATAAGAATCACAGCCAGGATCCTGCGATCCAATTTATTAATCATTTTCACGAACCGTTCGCTCTCAATTAACATCGTAAACTGTCGGAACGAAAGCTAGCAGACTGCAGTCCAGCCAGCCTCCCAATCAATGAATTCCCTACATACACTTGTATATATATTTACATATTGGAATTATCTGGCTCTCCCGAAGATTGTCAGTCCTCAGTAGTCCAGCGTCGGGCTGTAACGAGGAGATAAGAATTGTCGGTCTGCACTTTGTTTTGTTTTGTTTATACTCTTGCGGGGGATCGAGATGAAGTTTGCACATTTTTGCAACAGAAAATCAGTCTTAAGTTTTATAGTTTTGAGTTATTATGGATGCTTACCTTTATTCTAAGAAATTAACATAGAAAATTAGTCTTAAGGTACGATATTATAATAAACAATATAATAAATAAAACAACCTTCAGTTTGAATTAAAAATTTGTTATAAAACCCTCGCTTTTACGAATTGCATTGTCGTTATATCAATATCAATACAATGTGACATCCACCCGTCATCAAAAGAATTTTAAAAGACACAGAAATAACTTGGGAATTTCCAGAAAATAAAGATTAATATCCAAGCTTAAAATTGATAACTAAAATTCTTGGTACAGAACCATCCATTTAGGGCCAAACATACATCCCGCCTGGATCATGTAAAGGGTATTAGTGTACGGCAACTCTTGTGTTCCGCATTTAGACCCCGATATCTGTCTGGCCTGCCGCTCCACCCGGAATGCATAACCATGATGCAGGCTCACCAAGCTGAGCTCCAGCCGACTGGTAACTATAGTTCGACTGACTGACTGATTGACGACCATTGATAACTTTCGGCCCCTCGAAATCGCATATCTGCATGTGGAGCGTTGACCTTTGTGCGTAACTGTTGCTGCAATCGCCTTTTTGGCCAGTGGGCGTTTCTGGCCAATTTGAATGCTTTGCCGCTGCAATCGAGGAGATTAGATCCGACGGAGCTTGCGTGGGTTCGAATTGCGTAAACTCCATGGCAAAGGTAACCCTGAAACAATGCAATCGCAATCCGATTAAGCCGGGGGAAGTTTCATTGATTTCTGGCCAACTCTTGGCCCAAGAGGTTACTCATCGTTGCCGGCAATTAGTGACCACAGGTGGCTACTGGTCACAGCGGCGAAGCCTTCGCGGCGACAACTTTTATGGGCTCCCAAGGCGGACGTGCCTGGAATAATTAATAGCATTGGATCGGTCTGGACTGGATCGGATCGAAGCGACCTCCCGGACGGTGGGCACGTAGCCAGAAGCTCAAGGCCGCTCTGCATTCCCATGCAGGCAACGGTCTCTATGTTATATAGAATCATTCGCCCAATTGGCCATTACCGTGTGTGCCCAGAAATTCAAGCATCCCCGAGTGACTCTCACGGGGTATAAAAGTTGCATGTCCGATCGTTGACAATCGTAGTCCAATTTGCTAGCTCAAATCAAACTAAGTCAACATGTTCAAGCTGGTAGGTGTCCAGTGATGGATTCTCTGATCTCTGGAAAGTACTTAATGGTTTGTCTTGTCTCCTTGCAGTCCGCCCTCGTTGTCCTCTGCGCCCTCGTGGCCTGCTCCATGGCCGAGCCCAAGCCCGCCGTCCTGGCTGCTGTTCCCGCCGGTGTGGTCACCGCCACCAGCTCCCAGTACGTGGCCAGGAACTTTAATGGAGTGGCTGCTGCTCCAATTGTGGCTCCAGTTGCTGCTGCCTACACTGCTCCTGTGGCTGCTGCTTATACCGCTCCTGTTGCCGCTGCTTACACTGCTCCTGTGGCTGCTGCCTACTCCGCATATCCCTATGCTGCCTACCCTTACACCGCGGCCTACACCACGGTTTTGTAAGAAGGACTTGAAGGATATCTACAACGGATTTACAACGGACTAGAAATGGACTTGATAATACAATAAAAAAAACTTAAGACCAAATAATTACAAATATTATTACTTTTTGGGATTTGCTATTTAGGAACGAAAAGGGACATGAAAAATGTAAATATAACCAACGATTTATTTACAATTTTAAAAAGGAACTTACTGTAAATATGGAAGTTTGAAATGATGAGGGATTAATGATCTTCAAAATAGAAAATTCACTCATTTAAAAACATATAGGTTCATCTTTTTTAATTCGTTTAAAAAGGATTCGTACAGGAAACAAAAACAAATAGAAAAATCCTCGTTATACCCTTCTCCCTTGATTACAAATGCGGAAATTATCTCAGTAAATGCCAAGCAAGTGGCGTCACTGAATCTATTGGCAAGATGCTAATGGCAAAAATGATAGATGCCTCAAAAAATATTCAGACAGAAGCATCTTCCGTAGGAGAAGCACGTGTTGGCTATTTCAAAAGTGGCGTCAGAGCAATGAGTAAACTCTCGTAATTATGCATTTCGCAGCTAAAAATATATTTCATTTAAAACAGAAAAACAATAACAAAAGCGGTAAGAGTATAAGGAAAAACAATTCAACAGGAGGGACAGCAATGTCCTTCGGGAGGGACGACCACTGGCCGGCGGCTCCTCAGGCAATGATCGCCACAACTGGCGGCTGGACGGGAATGGAGGCGCTGAAGCGTCCGAATGGCGGCCACGCAGCTGGGTAAAACAAAGGATAGTTGGGCGGCGGAGCAGAGGCTACACCCGGTGGTGGTCCCAGCGGTCCGAGTGGCGGCGGCTGTGCAGCAGCTCCAGGTGGCGGAGCAGCACGGTGGGCAGGCGGCACATCGATCTCCTCGGCAGCATCCTGGATCTGACCCCCTGCGACCAAGTGGATCAACAGGAGGAGTAGTTGAAGCGCCACCTGAAATGGCCACCGATGGCGAGGCCTCATCATCTTTGAGCAAGTGCATCGTCTTCTCCGCGGAGAATCGCTTGAGACTTACTAATTTCCTGTACATAGCTAGTCCGTGCTGATAAGATCTGATTGCTAAAGGTTCTAAGAGCGAAGTAAGCTCGCCTGGCGAGACAGAACCCAGCTTTATAGACTTCTGAGTGACCGAAACCCGGCAGTTTTTGTGGGTCACCCGCAGAGTCTGGTATCTCAATCAGTGCTATAGACTTGGCCATATATTTATTATTCCGGACAGGCCCCCGCCATCGATTTGTTTTCGCTTTTCGTCACGCTTTTAAAAATACCAAACGAAAATGAAAACGAAACCGAAAAGTGCAAAGCCATAACGCTGGAGATTCTCCTTGGCTGCCTTTAAAATAGACTTGGAACCGATCTGAGCATGGCCTGTGCATATTAATTTTCCCATTGGCATCACCTTCGTCTTCTGTTTTGGCCTGGAATTTTCTCGGCCGATTCTGCTATATATACCCGGGTGTCTGAGCTCTAGGAGATATCAGTCTAGTACTTGAGAACCAACCGTTCACAACCAACCAACCCAAAGCAATATGTTCAAATACGTAAGGATCCAGGATTAACCACGAGGATCTTCTGAGGATCACAGGAATAATACAAAATTTCTATTTACAGTTCGCTCTGTGCCTGTTCGCCATCGTGGCCTGCGTGTCTGCCAAGCCAGCGGTGATTGCTGCTCCATTGGCGTACAGCGCTTACTCTGCTCCTCTGGTGGCCGCCTCTCCCTACACCGCCGCCTACACTGCTCCGGTGGCCAGCGCGTACTCCGCCTACTCCGCCTATCCCTATGCCTCCGCTTACTCGGCTTACTCCGCCTATCCCTATGCCGCCTACTACCGTTAAGATCTGGACACACGATGGATTACCACGACTGCTCAACTGGACCTGAAATAACCTATATATGTACATGTTACAACAAGGATACTTCCCTCACCTCTAAATCCATATAATCCCTGGTATTAGTTCGGCAGACTCCATTCTTTCCCCACCTTCTCTGCCGGCTGCTGAAAGTTGAAACATGGGAACAGGACACAAAGCAATATAAACGGAAAATAGGAATATAATTGTTGAAATAAATACTGCATTTTGCGCTAAACGTAAATTTTTGGCTTGGTTTCTTATTATAAAATCTTGTAAGAAATTACATACTTTCAGGCTTTTTATGTTTATAAAAAGTTAATTTACAAAGTAACTTTAAAGCTGAGATGTAACTGTATTTGAAACAAAAATGTAATTCTATATTAAAGTTAGATAGAAAATTCAACAAACTAAATTTTTATTCTGAGAACAATTTAAAAATATGTATGTCTCCATTTTCATATATATTTTTCATATTTTTTAACTTTCAAACTTATGGAAATTTCTTAGCCTGAAACTGCTGGTATTTTCATATATGTATATTTTTCTAATAAAAAAAATATATCCCGCATATTATTCTTCATCTAATTAAAAACCAATAGAAACCCCTTTTTTAGAAAAACAATAAATCATAAAAAACTTAAAAGGAAATTGCGTTCTTTGCCAAGGCAATGGCCATGATTACCATTCCTAGAAAGGGTCAACTATAGTTGGCAGGTTTATTGAACTGCCCTTGATCCGTTGTTTACAATTTCCCAGCGCTGGATGTCCTTCACCTTGGCCAAAAGGTTCAGTCCGGTGACGTTCTTCGTCGGTGGATAAACCGATGCTATTTTTATTTGCATCTTCGATTAGAATGCAAAGCGGCGCGTTCAAGTGGCTGACAATTGAAACGCTCGCGGAGCAGAGGGAAAAAGCCGGGCTCAAGCCGGAGACGAAGATGGCCAAGATGGGTTAGATTGGAGGGTTTGGAATGGCACGCACGTCGAGTGCGGGGCCTGGGGGAAGTGTTAGTGCTAAATTATGATAATTCAATCCGCAGAAGGCAGCTGCTGACGCCAGTTTTGCGGAAATGTTCGAGTGGGGGAGGAATACAAAACATAATACATTCAATGAAAATAAAAACTCACAAGGAATGCGTACAATCTATGATAATATCAAATACTGATCCGCCAATTTAAAGTATGCCAGTAAAGCAGCCGAAATTGTTGGCCCTGATTTTGGGCCATGGAACGTGATGAAAATGTTTCAGTTGAAGCGGAGGGCTTTGTCAAGGATAAAATGTGTATTTGAGTATATAAACGGATACAAGCCCAAGCTGTGATATCAAACAGAAGTTTAGCTTCCAAGACGATACAACCAGCCCAAGCAAAATGATGAAATTCGTAAGTTGAAGTAGATATATATTAAAAAGTAACTTGAAATTAAACCAAAATATATTTTAAAAGGATAAATGAATAATAAATCCTTTAGAAAAATTGTTAATCTACCAGAAAATCGAGGAAAAGGTTTATATCAAAATATTTTTTTTAATTCTCTTGCAGTTCGCCGTTGTCCTGTGCGCTCTGTTCGCCATCGCTACTGCCAGTCCCCAACTGTTGGCCTACAACACTCCTCTGGCCTACTCCGCCCCACTGGCCTACAGTTCGTTGCCAGCTGCTGCTGCTCCTCTGGCCTACACCTCTGCCTACGCCCCCTATGTTGCGCCCTATGCCAGCAGTTACAGCGCCCACAGTGTGGCCCACAGTGCCGCCTACCCCGCCGTCTATGCTGCTGCCCCCGTGGCCGCTGTCCTAAAGAAGTAAGGACCTCTGCTTCATGAAGGGATACTGCCAAGCTGACGACACGTGTGTCCTAGGCTCAGGCTCTGGCTCTGAGATAAAGATACAGAGACAGATGCGAGCGGAGATGGAGATACACGCTCCGAGGCAAGAACAAATAAAAACGCAATGCATCTGGCCCACGCACTAACCGACTGAAAAGCTAAACGAGTTTTATTCTTTCCGTTTTAAGCTACACTTGCTGTGGGGGAAAATGGAAAAAGCATAAAAGGATGCATTCAAAATTACTTATTCCTGGAATATAAAGTAAAAGTTAAGGAAAGGAAAGGTATTTCGCAATAAAATCCCCTAAAATGATAGTGAAGTTATTGTAGGATAATTAAATAATTATTAATGTTAACTATTAAATATTGGGAAAATCTTAAAATATAATTTCTATATTCTCTGAAAATGATATCAATGGAATATATTGAAATCACAAAAGGCTGCAACCAAAGTTACCTTTTCCTGGAATGTAGAATAAGAGTTAGTTAGTTAAGGATCTTACCCAGTGGGGTATTTGCCAAGGAGTCTCTTAATATGAGTTTAAAGAAATTGTAGAATATTGAAATTATTATTAATTTTAACTAAAAAGTATTAGCAAGTTCTTAAAATATCCTTTCTGTTTTCTTTACAAATTATATCAATAATAAATCTAATCTCTTTCCAAAAGGGTATTTTAAACCTTATCCTGGCGGGATTTTTCCGTCTGTTCCGGTTCATCGACACTTTGCCACGTTTCTCTTCAAAATCCTTGAGCGTTGTTTACACTATCCTCGACGCAGTTCATACCCCTTTACAGCTCGTAGAAAGCCCCCACTACCCACCCATTCCATGAACTATAGTTTTAATGGCCAGCCAACGGCAGTGTTTATTATTTTGCTTGGAAATTGCGTGTGTCGCGGCTTAGAGGTCGTTGGCTGCCTCCTTCAACTATTAACAACTAACTTCTACTGTTGCTGCTGCTGCGAATATTGCACTTAATTAAAAGGCGCCGCTTAAATTGCATTTTGCTAATCACGAACAATCAATAAAGCAAACGAAGCCACGCCTCTTTGCCAACTCTGGTATTATTCATGCGCCGCGTGCAACGGCCAAAAGTATGAAAATCAAATCAGGAGAACGACATTTAGCTAAAACGAAAATTTTGCAAATTAATTCAAGTCTTTGGGTTGCTGATTTCAAATTTACTTCGATGTTTTCAACGCCTTTGTCACGCCCTCCCCTGAGAAACCCCATCCGTTTGCACGTTCTGCGGCTCTTGCAGGTAATTTACTTGTTTCCGTTTACTGCTGCTGCAGTCAGAAAATTAAATTAAAATTTTAACACTGGCTTTTGTCTTGATGGTCACGCCTTAATTAATAATGAGAGGGGGAACTTGTAATTGCCGAAGCCCCACTATGGAATTTTGATTTCCTAGGTTATAGTTGAGGATATTGACTTGACCCTTTAAAACATAACTTATTAAAGAAGAAGGTCAATAAATCTACATACTGAACTTAACATTTTGGACAATTCTAACGATGTAACCCCTTATAAAAATTGCAAATTGCACTGTTCGCCAGCATCTGACTAAAAAAATATTACCCTGCAATAATAAAATAAGGTGTCTTACAGCAAGAGTATCCCCCATTCGTTTTTTTACCCAACCCCACCTGCCGCCTCCTTTCAACTTGGCTACGCACATCGAGTGGACAAACAAGGGACAAGACTTCTAGGCCTATTATGCTCAGATATATAATTACGCCCCGCTGGCAAGCGACTGCTCCGGCGATTACAACAATCTTGTCTAATTGACAGTCGTACACTGTCGGGCGTGAGAGCATTGAAACGATAATAATAATGACCGAGCCTGCGATTAGAACTTGCTGCGATCAATTTGCGGAGACATCAAAAAGAGCAAAAAAGCCGGCTCAAGATCGGATTTCAAGTTGGGTGCCCAATAAATTGCATTTTGATTTAATCGCTGTGTTGCACAAGTGCCATGAAATTAATTGCCAGCGATTTTTCGCACTGTGTAGATACATACACCCCGAGCCGGATCTCGGGAGGCTCTTAATTGAAATGCTTGGCAAGTTTGATTTACAGCCCAAAAGCGCAATTCGGGCGGAGAACTTCGGCTAGCCAGTCCCCTGGGGGCCTGTAGCGCCCACACGGCGTATGCGTATGCAAATCCCCTTCGTGTTACGCATGGACAGCCAAGGACCCCTTCTGTACCCTGCCGCCCCCCTTATGTATGCCCAGCCACCTAGTAATTGTCACCAGATCGCTGCCTTTCGATTTGTCCGCAGGCTTTTCTGGACGAGGCCTAAGCCTTTTCTATTAACCCTGTAGAGCCTACTGTGGCTGGGTTGGTAATAAACCCTACACATAAACTAAACACAATTCAAAAACAAATTATTTATATTTTTTTATGATAATTCTGCAAAGCTTAAAGTCAAAATTCATTTTAGTTAGAATCGAAAATCTTTCTTGAGCTACTTTTTATATTATTATATCATATTATATTATACTTTATTTTATACTTTAACATATCATTTATTTTATTATTTTTTATTTTATTACCCTTGCAAAGAAAAGGGTTAAAATCACGCTTGCCTGGGTTCGAGTATCGCCAGCAGGGCGGGGACTTCAACAAGTGCCAGGAGTGCGAGTAGTGCCCCCTTGTAAAGTCCCCCTGAAACACCTGAAACCCCTTTGGTAAGTGTTAAGTGCTTTGGGCTTGCGTAAAGCGCTGTGGAAATTATGCATAGAGTGGGCAAAAAAAAGTCACTGGCAATTAACTGGCAGCCACAACTCCTTCGGCATTGTTGCTGCACTCTGTCGTATATGAGTTATGGCCTCCAGATCATAAGTTACCCTCGCCAGGGGCGTAGAAAAATCCGCTCTCCCCCTTACAGAACGACCTTGCCAACGCCTCTGCCTCAGCCGGAGATCGTTTATATTGTTCTAAGCACACATAAGTGCCAATTTGACTTTGTGCCCCACATAAAGCGGTCTCGAAACGAGTCTGGCCCGGCATCGGGTCTTACGCACAGGTGTGTAACTGCCACGCCCATTAATTTCTGCGCTCTGTGTTGTAATTAAGACTTTAAGACTCCGAATGCTCGAGCATTTACTGTGAAAATTTCTAACAGCTCACGCATTCGCTGCGGCTTATTTAAATGATTTCAGTGGAAACTTGTTGGCTGCACGAAAATAAAGAATCGAAAAAGCCAGAAAACAAAATGCAATTTAAGTTTTTCTCACACACACCTTGTCGTGCAAAATGGTAAATAGAAAAAAAGCAAAACAAACGTATCAGAAATTATTCAAAATCAAAATAGAGAGGAGGTTGAATAGCAAAGTTGGGATACTCTAACTAGGCTACTTGTTGCTTTAACAAATTATATTTATTAACATTATAAAATTAAGTGAATAATTATTGGATAACTGATGGATATTTCAGGGATACCATTTATTACCTTTGATTATCTAATGCTTATTCAAGAAGGCAATCTTTTTTGCTTCTAAAATCCTTAGAAATCCGACAACCCCTACTAAAAGGGTATGACAAATCGCAGGCCAGACCAACATCCGCGTTGTCTGGGGCGGGGCCAGGCAGTGCTCTTTCGGGTCCCAGTCGCAGTTGCTGTCGCTGTCGCCTCCATCTCCATCTACATCTCTGCCTGGCTCGACCGGCCAGCTTTGCATGGCTCTCTGGGCCGCCGACTCAGTTTTGGGCCGAGTCTCTCCATCGAAGCAAAGTAAAAGTGCATTTGGCCAGGTCTCTGGGCCTGGTCGTTGGTCTCCCCAGCTCGAATCCGTTCTCGGGCCACAATTTCGGCCAGGTTTGGGCTATAAAAGCATTTGAGCTTCTGACAGCGGCATTATTCAGCTTTGTGTTCTTGCCAAGAGTTCAGTCAGCAACAAACCCCAAAATGTTCAAATACGTAAGTCCTTTGAAGGTGCTCCTTGATGTGTAACTGGATACATTCTATCTCCCCGCAGTTCGTTTTCGCCGTCTTCTGCCTGGCCAGCGCTGCCGCCGCTCCAGGATACTTGGGTGGTGCCCCTGGATACTTGGGAGCTGCTCCGGCCGTCTCCTACGGACATGCCCTAGCCGCTCCTTCGTACGCCTCTTATGGACTGGCACCCAGACTTAGCTATGCCGCCCCAGCTCTTGCCCGACCGGCTGTGTACGCCTCGCCTGCCCTGAGCCATGGATCTCTGGCTTTGGCTCATGCTCCGCTGGCCGTCTCCCATGCCCCGCTGTCCTTGGCTCATGCTCCGTTGTCCTTGGCCCCTGCTCCCTTGGGCCTGGCACATGGTCCCTTGGGTCTGGCACATGGTTCTTTGGGTCTGGCGCATCCTCAGTTGGGTCTTCATGGTTGGTAAATGGTCAAGAATCCCGTCCAGCATCGTTTTCTGCATCGCTTTCGTTTCGCTTGGATTGGAGGAAGGAGAAGTTGAGTGCACACAGCCAGAAAACTGAGAGATAGAGGAAGGAGCAGAGATTTTCTTGTACAAAAAGCTAAAACTATGTAAATATGTGAGTTTGATGTTGAATTATAATTCGGATTTTATAAAAAAAATCTTCGATTTTTCTTTTTTTAAGAGGTTTAATTAAATTAAATCATTTGTGATTATTTACGAGAACGACTCTTTATTAAATTTCAAACTTTTACTTGGTGAAAGAAATAGTTTCATAGCCCCTTAAGTATTATAATTTATAATTTTCCCATTAGTTTCAGAATCTTACGAATAATCCGCTGAAAAAACATTCCAAAACTTTTGACTTTACATCACATTTTCCCACTTCCAACGCATATTATTACTGCTTTATGGTTATTCGTTTTGTCTATTGATTTATTGACTTGCTGAGTGATTGACTGATTAAGGCTATCGTAATGCTTGGTACTGCGAAGTAAATGACTCGATTGAAGCTCTCACATGCTGCACGCTCGCCTTGGCTCCACTTGGCTTGAATCCGGATTGACATCTCTACCAGCCATGGCCGTAGCCATAGCCATGGCCCAGTCCGTAGCCCAGACCGAGACCCAGGCCATGTCCGTAGAGTCCGTGTCCTCCATAGCCTCCAATATATCCGTGACCCAGGCCTAATCCATAGCCGCCCAGATAGCTCTTGCCAATGATTGTCTTGGAAACGATGGGAGCATGGTAGCCCAGTCCCAGGCCCAAACCCAATCCTCCATAGTGACCGCCATAGAGGCCGCCAATGTGACCGATTCCTAGTCCAAGTCCGAGACCATATCCCCCATAACCATGTCCCAGGCCCAATCCAATGCTGGGCGAGGGAGCTGGAGCAGGAGCTGGTTCAGGTGCGGGTTCTGGAGCGGGAGCTGCCAGGCTGCTGGCCGTCAGGCAGAGGATAGTCACAAGTATCAGCTGGGAAATAATAAAAAATAAAAATATATTATTTCGTTTTAGAAAATTAGATATTAAGTCGAAAGTTTAATACTTTAATAACTATTTCTTTCATCAAATCAAAATAAAATTAGTAACTTTTAATTTGCATTTTGAATGGCAAATCATATAATACTCTTTGAATATTCTAAGAAGAAAAGACACACCTTAATTCATTCCAGAAATTTTGTTAATATATTAAACAAATATTATTTAAATGTAGCTTGAATAAGCTAATATGACGGGTTTGAATTTTTATTATCTAAACTTATTTACGATTTTATTAGTGTTCTTCTAAGCTGCCTTTAATTGGCTATTATTTCTCGTTATTTAAACTAATTTATTGCCATAAATAATTCATTTAGAGAGCTTTCTAAATTAGTATATCTAAGATCCTATAGATATTAAGGTATTTCTTTATCCTTTAGATATCCTTTTCTACTCACTTCTTTATACATGTTGCTGGTTATAGTTTTTCCGCTGCTGCTAGAGAGGCTGGACCGAATGTGTTACTGCCGCTGATCCCGGCCTGTCTCTTTTATACCAATCCCCAGTGCAGCGGATTGCATCCCCAATATGGACATCGATGATCTAATGAGCAGTGAGTGCAACAACGCAAATTAAATCTAATTCATTGGAGTTGCCCAAGTGAGCAGCCATCCTGAGTGGCCACAGGCTTTCAAGAAAACCAAGTTCCAACACCTGTTTTCGTTGCGTTTGGGCCGTGGCTTCGCCTTTTGGGCCTCCATTGTATAATCTGCAATCGAGTTTGGCATTTACCAGTTTACAATAGTTCCAGTTTCAGTTTTTTTTTTCTTACTTTTTTTATTTGTGTGTATTTATTTCTACCTGTGGGCAGCTAAGGTCTAGTGGGTGGCCTTTTCTAGCGATTCAGTCATGTGACTCCAAACAAATTTGGCTAAGAACTGTGGCTTTGGTTTGGGGTCAATGCGCCTCGGATGTTTGGTCAGTGTCTAAAGAAGACAAGTATATCTTCAGATGCCCTTTTATTAAATAAAATTTAATATTAAATTAGCGGAAAAACATTAGAAAGGTTATAAAAGAACGGGTCAGAAATTTCTAGAAAATTAAAAATCGAGACTTATAATGGAATCTCTGAAGTATTCAAAGTTTGAATCATATTTGTAATTATTTAGAGGATTCTTTTTCTGCCCAGATATATGATATTTAATTTATAAAAGTTTATATTTTTCCATATAAGAAAAATCTAGCCATAAACCTTATATATAGGGTATGCCATACTATATTATAAATACAGCCATTATAACAGCTTGAGCTTAAAGAGCACAAATCGCCGCTAAATGAAGGCAAACTAATCAATTCTTGACACCTCCGAGAGCCACATAAAAATAGCTCAAAAACACAAGATTGGGCAATGATTATGTCTTGAGAGACAATAAAAACGGGGAAAAAAAGCCAGATTCGAAGACGTGCGACCAAATAAATATAAATAAAAATAAAGAGACAAAAACTTAACAAAAACAAAAACGAAGAAATGTAAAAAAGGCATAATTAAGTGCACAAAAGAGTCACTGACACTTTGACAATCTTTGGCGGCGTGGACGCTTTAAACTTGAACTTGAAAACGGGTTTTTCTCGAAGAGAAGGGGACAAAGGCCCAGTGGAGTAGTGGGAGATGTGGCTACTACTTACTATATGGGATGTTGCAACAGGTTCCCCAAGGAAATGCAGTTGGAACACTACTCCAAGGGGAGTGTCAACCGGTTCCTAACTGTTATCCCAGGTGGGGGGAGAAGTTGGAAATGCAGCGATGAAGACGAGCCTATAAATTCATTGGCCTTCGGCCGATCTCTGTTTAGTCCAAGTGCAGTCCCAGCGAGAAAATCACCAAAGAGAATGCTCAAGGTAAACGGGCCAATTAGTCAGATTCTCTAGGAATTATTATCTCACATCTACCCTGAAGATTTTCGTGCTATTCGCCCTTCTGAGTGCTGGCCTGGCCGCCACGGTTATCTACCATCATCCATTGGTTTACCATCATCCTCTGCCGGTGGCCTCCACGCCTCAGGAGTTGGCCCAGCATCCGGGTTACACCATTGTTGCGCCACTCACCAAGATTGCCCACGTCACCTACGACTCCGTGCCCATCTCTCACACGCCCTACGAGCATGTTCCGCTTTTCCAGCGAATTGGTCATGTGAAGCATTCGCGGTTCTAGGAGAATCGAGAGGGGATTAGAGATAAGAATATATTATAATTTGATATAGAACTACAAAAACAAAATAAATAAAATATAATAAATAAAAAAACAACAGTTTCAGCTTTGTTAATAAATGTTTCATGTTTATATTTACATAAAATACATAATATTTTTAATACAAAATATATAAAAATAATATGAAATATTTTAATAATTTTTAAAAGAATATTTTCGCAGAGCTTTCCTCTAATATTTCTTGTAAATTCTAAATTATTGTTTAATTTAAAATAGTATTCTTAAAGAAATCCAGCGGCAACTCCTTTAAAAAATTCTGGGTTGTAAGTTTCGAAAGTTAGGGCATATTTACACCAGGCTGTGCGTTATTGCGTTAATTTCGATTTCGATAGGTAACCCAGGTCGGTGTAAATATACTATTACTCATCGATATAATATCGATTGACCCTTGTAAACTTTTGTACTGACAACTTCTATAGAATTTTTTATTCACTTTCATTTTGGTTTCGCCTGTGAAAAGGTTTTTGTTTTCTAAGCTTTTATTATTAATAGAACAAAATATTTTAATAAAGCTGCAAAGAAGAGAAACTTCGCTGAAATGACCTATCCAGTGTTTCGCGACGCCTTGATGGAGAGCATCCTTGAGGAGATGACGGAGAATGGAGAGATAACCAAGTTAATGGCCGACAAACTGCGGAAGATTGTCTACGAGAAATGCCTGATCTGGATGGTTGAGGCGATCTGTCCTGGTGGTCCTGAGGTCGCTGAACCTGATACCGATTTTTGAATACTTCTTCAATAAAACAATATCAACAACAACAATCAATATTCTTGGCCTTCCTTTTCTTTTAAGAATATATTAGTAACCCCCGAAAAACACATTAAATAATTCAATTTATGATTTATTTATTCGCCAAGCATTGATGCTGTCTGGGGATGATGATTTGGACTAAGTTCTACAAGCTAATAGGACGGATGGGCGTGAGCTGAGTGATCCTGTGACTAAATCCTTAGAAGAAGTACGGGGCGGGCGCGGCGAACTTGGGTGCCAAGGCCAGAGGCGCTGGCACTGGCACTGGAGCTGCGAACGGAGCAAATCCGAACTTGGCGGGAGCAGCAAAGGCCACGGGCGCCGGGGCAGGAGCAAAGCCCAGAGGAGCAGCCAGAGGAGCAGCCCCAGGAGCGGGGGCAGCGAAGGCCACCTTGGGGGGAGCAGCCACAGCAACGGCAGGAGCGGGAGCAGCAAAAGCGGGCACACCGAATCCAACCTTAGCAGGGGCAGCGAAGGCAACTGGAGCTGGTGCAGCCACTGGCAAGGAAGCAGCCACTGGGAGAGGAGCGGGAGCAGCAAAGGCCACCGGCGCAGGAGCTGCCACAGGAACGGGCAGGGGAGCGGGAGCAGCGAAGGCCACTGGTGCTGGAACTGGAGCCACAGGATAGGCCACGGCGTGGTTGATGCGGTGGGCATTGAAGCTGGAGGCATAAGGAGCCACCACGCTGGCGGTGGCCACAGGAGCAGCCACTGGTGCGGCCAGAGGAGCCGCAAATGGAGTCAGAGGAGCAGCCAGCGGAGCAGCCAGTGGCGCAGCTAGAGGAGCGGGAGCATGGAAGGGCAGAAGACCGGCCTGGGCAGTGGCCACGCAGAGGGCGACGAGCTAAAGCAGAAATTAACACAAAAATAAGTATCCTTGGAGGAAATCCACTGAAGAAGATATTCCCGAAAACTCACCACAATCTTGGCGAACATTTTGCTTGAATTGAGGATTAGGTAGCTGTGATTAGCTGGAGGGCAGACCGAACTGTGATGTCCAATTGTCTGGCGGGCATTGCTTTTATAATTCTGTTGCCCGCGGATAATCCGTGGCAAAGCATACGAAAACACCTTGGAAGACTTTCTATATTGGGCGTCGATGAAGGTTGGATCGGGTGTACTTAATAATCAATTGGTCGCCTCTTACGTCGCAGTGTCCCCGAAAACGACACTTTCATAATTGCACGCAATTCCCGACCATAACCTAGGCCAATGTTGGGCAAGATTTCGTTTGCGGGCCGAGCTTCTTCCCACCTTTTTTCACTGGGCTTAAGCCAACAGTATTTACCCATAATAAGTGTATGTATGTACGTGTTACCACCCCCAACGGCCGCTTGGTTAAATCATTTAATCGAATTGCCACTCTTTTACCAGCTCTGCAACGATTGTCGCGTGTTTGGGCCGCGTCTGTGTCTGGAATCTCTGATTTGATTTCTTGTTGCGTGCGGTTGGAAATTCACTAACAACATTTCTGTGTTACCAACACTTACACCAGTGTGTGTATTGGCCGAATTTGGCGGCATTACGACGCGTCTGGTTCGTAATGAGAGTCTGAATCAGATATAATTTATGTTGCTTTTGGCTAATTTCTACTGTGACTATGATTTTATCACTTCTGGTTAAATTCTTTTGGGTTTTGGTATTTATTTTCGGTTATTTTGGTAGTCATTGCAATACCATCTGGGAATTCCAAGAGCTGAAGGCATTATTTTATATATTTTAAGACCATTAAGGTAAAATGTTTAATATTTAACTCCCACTTAGGTAACTTCTTGAAAGAACTGTCAAATTTATATACAAGTTTTCGTTTTATTTAACTAATTATATTCGATAAATTATTGTTTAATTCGTAGATTAATATTTAACATTTACTAGCTGACTTTGATGATTCTTTGGTGAGTTCTCCATCATCCTTATGGGTTTCTAGAACAAGGACCAGTCCTTGTGATGGGCCCACTTCAGGGGCAGGGCCTTCAAGTGGACATGCGGCTTGGCCAGCAACTTGGGAAAGGCGTAGCCAATGGACACCTTGTGGGTCGTTGTCTTGGGTCCGGGAATGGCCCGATAACTGGGTGCAAAGGGAACTGCTTCCACGACAGGCGGCAGCACATGGTGGTGGACGGTGGGCAGGTGGAATTCCGGCAGAAGTGGTGCAGCAGCGGGCAGACATGCAGGTGCAGGAAATACTGGAGCTGGAGCAGGTAACAGGGGAGCTGGAGCAGGTAACAGAGGAGCTGGGGCAGGTAAAAGAGGAGCCGGGGCTGGCAAAAGTGGAGCTGGAGCTGGAAGAAGCGGTGCCGGAGCATAGACAGGAGCTGGAGGAAGGAAAGCTGGAGCCGGAGGAGTGAAAACAGGTGCCGGAGGTGCAAACACCGGTGCTGGTGGCCCATCCAATGGCGGTGGAGGACCATAAACCGGTGATGCAGGACCATAAACAGGACTAGGGGCAAAGGCTGGAGGTGGAGCCACTGCAGGAAGCACAGGCGCTGGAGCTGGAGCTGGTAGAACGGCTTCCTGCACTGCGTAATCCAAGTGATGTGGCAGGGCATGGAGTGCCTCCAAATGGTGTCCATCGAAGTGATTGAAGTGGTGATTAAAGTGATGATGCGAAGGCTTAGCCTCACCAGCCGCCACCAAAAGGAAGGCCAAGGCAAATGTCTGTGAAAATAATTAATTATAATTAAGAATCTCCGTTATCAAGAGTCCTAATCAAATCCTCTCACCCATGTCTGTGACCGCATCTTGCTTGGTGGATGGTTTCTTTGGTTTCTTGGGGGAATTAGCTTGTCGATCGATGTGCTCGACCTGTTGGTTCGGTTGCCAATGTCTCTCCATTGTCAAGAGCCATTAATATTTATAGGGAAATTCAGTCAAAAGACTTGCACTTGCATTTCTTCACTTTCATAGCCTTTATGGGCGGCTTGCCTGGGTTGGGTATCCCAGTCCCAATCCGGCTTAGTTGGTCAGCAAGTCGTGACTGCGACCGATCAGCCGAGGGGCCAATAACTTCTTGGCCGATTTGAAAGCACGGCCCATGATTATATAATAGTATCGGGCCCAGACATTGAAGTTATCCAAACGTGGAATATGATTATGATAGCCAATAAATAATGCTTTTACCATAAATAACAATCGATTGCGCCTAAGGTGGCAACGCAATCACACAGGCATTTTGCTTTATTTACAAACTTTTTTACTATATATTTTCCTAAGTCGTATTTAGGGTTTTCTTGAGTCTATGAAAGCTGACTTAACTAGGATTTACCGCAGGAATAATTAAAAAAAGGGTATTTTTAAATTATTTTGTATTAAAATAGGTTTAAAAGCTTTTGGTAAGAAAATATAGACTTTTAAAAGGAATAGTTTAAAATAAAAGCTAGTATGAATTCCTTAAATTCCTGAAATTGTAAGTATTACTAAAGTTTAACCTACTTAAAAACCAGGAAGTTATTAATTTAAATATTCAAGATTTTATAGAAAATACATTTAAAACTTTAAAATCGATATTCAAAAAATAATTTCCCATAAGAATTCTTTCATGATTTTTCTTTATAATTTAACCAATGAATGATGTCTAACTAAATTATTTCCCAATTTTTATAAAAGTAATTAACTTGAAAAATAATTATTTCAACTAATATTTCCCCCATTAAACATGAAACTTTATAGATTGATAATTAATTTGTCATTTTTTAATCACAAAATTGTTTACAGGAATTGTCTAGAGATTGTCTTGGTTCACAGGTGCGTCCTTAGACCACCACTGGAGCGGGGGCAGCGGCGGCGAAGGGAGCGGTGTAGGGCGATGCCAGGTAGGGCGAGGCGTAGGGATAGGCGGAGTAGGCAGCGGCGTAGGGAGCAGCATAGGGAGCAGCATAGGGAGCAGCATAAGGAGCGGCATAAGCAGCGGTGTAGGGAGCAGCAGCCAGAGGAGCAGCAACTGGGGCAGCCAGGGGAGCAGCCACTGGGGCAGCCAGGGGAGCAGCTGCATACTTGGCCACTACAGCGGGAGCAGCTGGGATGCCGGACACATAGCGGCTGGAGTAGGGAGCGGTGAACTCGAAGGGGGCCGTGGTGTAGGAGGACAAGGTGCCATCATAGTTGTTACGAACATCCACCTGGCTGCTGCCGCCGGCGGCATACAGCGGGGCATTGGCATAGGCCAAAGGAGCAGCGGCCAGAGGAGCCACCACACCGGGCTTGGCCGCGGAGCAGGCAATCAGGGCGGCGATGACCAACTGGAAATAGACGAATCAATCAGTAACATAATCCTTTTCCTTTTGGAGCTAATCCCCTTTTGGTTTGTTGAACTTACAAACTTGTACATTTTGCTGGCTGGGGGTTGATGGTTTCTAAAGCTCTTGAGCGATAATGTCCATTGGGAGCCAGCTCAGTGGCTTATATAGCTCGTGCCCATATCCGTGCTCTTTGGGGGACATTCTGTCTGAGCCGACTTTTTTGGTCGCTTCTTCTTTAGCTGCTGGTGGCCCACCTGGGCGAGTGCCAGCCAGCATACATGATCGCCATTTGGCCAAGACGTGATCCGCCTTCAATTGCCCAATGTATTGTCGGAAGTTGTCCAAGTTGTCGCTCGAAATGGTGCACAGGGAGAAATTTGTAGCACAAACCCAAGGATAATAAATTAAAAAAACTAATTACAATTACTAAAAGCTAATTGATTTCTCTATTTAATCATATTTACAGGCTGAAAGTATTTGAAAACTTTAAATGATTTATTTTTTGAGGACTTTAACTTGCTTCTAAATTACTTTGTCTTTAATTTTTCCAGTGCCTTGATCGACATTTGTATGCAGCCAAAGGCTCCCTTGGTGGCTGAACTGTCTATGCGTAATTTGCAGTCTGTTTGGGCCATCAATGTGTGTCGTCTTGCATTGAATTGAACGCAATCTAAGCCAAATTGGCTATTAAAAATTGCCGTTCCCCGCTGGGCTGCCATTCCGGCCCACTAAATGTCTCATTAGTTCGCTTTTTAATGGCCAGCAGAGAGTTGCCACTAAAAGGCGCTCGTAAATTTCCCTCTCATCCTTGCCGCCGAGGCTTCATTTGTTTTCGTGTCAGCCCCTTTTGACCTTGACGCCATCTGGCCACAGGATGTGATGAAGGTGCCGCTGAATGGATGGAGTTGCCTCAATCTTTGCGAGCCGACTTAATTGGCCAGAGGAGAGCGAGCAAGCGGGGGGTGAGTGAGTGGAGGCGATCATGTGGCCAAAACCGGCTTGCGGACTTAATGAGCCATCGAAGTCACCGCTCTCTTGGTCACGTGCTAGCCTGGTCAGCATCTTCGTCATCTGATGAACTGCTGGCTCTGCGATTTACAGTGTTTTACCCTTTAGGAGAGGGGTATTTTCGTATAAAAAAAGAAACTATAACCTGAAAAACAATCTCTTAAATCAGTTCTAAATAAGATGAATCAGATTTTAGTACTTATTTGTAAATATTTATTTAAAATCACAAAATCTTTTGCATTACAATCTTCAGTTTTATATAATTTAAATAATTCATATTTTTTCTTTTACAAATTCTTTAATTTTAAACTTGGACAGAGCATCTCTGTTTCAGCTGCTTCTGGAATCCGATCCGCAGACGATGACGACGATCTCAAGGCCGTTTTGGTGACGAGTCGAGAGGGCGAGAGATATATATTTTATCCGACAATCCACAGATCGAGTTGCCCCACGCATGTAACTGTATACTCTGGTCTGTATCCGCATTCGATTGATCCAATCTTGGTAGTAACCACAGGTGGTACTGCGAGCCTGACCTCTCACAAGACAATTTCTGGACTGAAATTCTCAACCGATGACGCCGCCGATTTTCCAGTGAGTCAAGCGCGGAAATATGTTCACCGCTGCCCATCATCATCATCATCTTCGACACTTCACTTGAGATCGGTGGTAACCGCTCACTTCCTAGTCGAGATTTTTCATTCGATTGCAGCACCAAAAACTGATTTAGAGCCCCTTCAGTGGCGATGATGATGTCCCCTTTGGGAAGTAAGAATTATTTGGCTGTCGTCAATACCGTTTGATTTTAATGGATTTTCGGAAACCAAATTTATGCAGATCACATTCGAATTCCTGTTTGTTGTTTTCGCGGGAAAGCAGGTTCTATCCCCCATAAACATCTATATAGATCCCGGTCCCAGTTTGCAGTTCCCAGTTCCGTTCCCAGATCTGATCAATGACACTTGACTTTAATTGGCTTTCATAAATAAACGTCAGATCTTAGGCACTGCTAGTTAGGTTCATTTTTTCGCTGTCTCGTTTTTTCTCAGCCATTTCCAATGCCAAGTTTAAGGCCCCATTGTGGGGAGCGAATGATGGAGATCTCTTGGCCCGATTGATGTGTATATGTATGTAAATGCCCAGCCATTAAACCATCCGAGGAGAGTGAAAGGTGTAAACGCAGACCTCTTTTTTTTCTGAGCCATGTCTGCGACGCGACCTTCAAAACATTATGCAAATGCAGTCTCCATCGATGGCAATGAGACGAAAAATGGCCAATAAAAAAGCACTCACAAGTCACACCAAAAAGCTAAGCTTAGATGGCAAGTTTATTATCAATGTGTGTTGTGGTATTCACTAGGAGGAGAAGCCACCGCAGTTTGATGATCAGTCGGGATGGCTCACTCCTTTTCTCTCTTTTAATGTAATATTTATTATTCTAGGACCTATTTAGGATGGGCGGACTAACGCCTCTGGATCTGCGGTGTCCCATAGGAGGTGAGGCCCGTGGTCCTCGGCACACTGGCATAGGGGGCTCCGGCCTGCAGCGGCAGCTGGGCCACATTCAAGGGAGCAATGCCAAAGGGCACTGGCAGCTTGAGATTCAGAGAATTGGCATCCACAGCCGCCGAGGGTAAGGCTCTTCCTGTGGCCACTCCACCGCCTGGAGCTGTCGCCTGAGCCTGGGGCGCTGAGGAGGCCACCTGGAGGGGAGCTGAGGGTGCTCCGAACACATAACCCTGACTGGTAAGTGCCTGGGTAAAGGCAGCCTGCTCCAGGGCAGGTTCAGCAAACTGACGAGCCACCTGGTGATACTGCTGAGGTTGAGGCTTGGCCGCCACCTGTTGGTACCTCTGCTGGACTACTCGCTGGACAGCCGGCTGCTGCTGCCTGCTGGGAGCAGGGTAATGGTAGTAGGCCAACTGGGAGCTGGGCGTGATGGAGTATTCCAAGTGGGAGACGTCGGCCAGAGCCAGGCTGAGAAGTTGCAGCAGCAGAATCCACAAAAAGGAGAACTGAAAGAGGTTCAATTAAACCTTTTGATCGTGTTTTTATCACACTTATCGCTCACTTTGGAAGACATTGTCACAGCACTGTTTTTTAAGTTCTTGTTCTTAAATTAATGTATTATTTTTCGATGTAATCCAGCCACCGATCGGAGTATTAATTCGTTGATGTTCGCAGGCGCAGCTGTGGCTGCTGATTAAAATTGGTGAGGCCGCTGAAGATGCTTTTTATATGCGTATTGAGGAGCTCTGCCATCGGTTCTCAGACCTGTTGCCCTCTCTCACTCTCAGTCTGTTGCCTTCTTTGATTTCGAATGTTTTTGGAAGCCACAACGCTCGAGTGCAGGCCAAGACGAAGCTTTTTGGCATTTTGTTGCCTTTGTTTATTTACTTTGTTTGATTGTTGGCTTTTCGGTGGCTTAACAAAGCTGTTGCCGAGCAGTTTTGTCTATTGATAATATTGATATTTGGCTGCCTTGCATATAAATCAATGTTGGTCATTTTTATTGGCATCCGAACTATGCAACTAAACAAAGTCACATCCACTGGCTCAGTGTGACTTTTGCAGGGGTTCGACTCTGAATTTTGGCAAGCCCCCTCTGGGCTGAGCCCCTGTTCTTAGCCATTCTGCATGTCTACAGCATTTGAGCTTATTAAACACCGAGAGCGTCATGTGACTCCTGCCAGAAAAGCCGCACAAACATAAAAGCCATTAGCCCCCAGCCCAAACTGAGGACTTTGGCGGATCGGAGCGATGAGGTACGAGATTTGCATGCTAAAGACGCGATTGTTGTCTATATCTCTGAATTTGATTGGCTCTCTTTCTGTGCGGTGCGAGGCTCTCGTCGAAGATTGACCTCAGCCGGTGGGGCATAATCACAATCTATGCGCATCTAATTTTGGATTACACTGAACGAAAGGGGGTTATTTGATATATAATAAGCGTAGAATTTATTGAAAGGGAAAACAAATTAAGTAACATTTCTGAAGGCACTCTAAACCTATTTCAAAAAGCTTATTATTTAAGTAATGTATTTAAATTTTTATATTAAAAAAAAAAAAAAAACATTTTTAAAAAATAAAAGTGGAATAATATTTTGTTCATTTTTTTAATTTAATAAAAATTTAGATACAATAAAAAATTATTTATTGTATTTGTATATTATTTTTTTTCATTTTCTATTCAAAGTGTAATAATTATTTAATTTTAATTAATTCCCTTCGCCGAGATTTAGGGAATTTTAATACAGAAAAAAATAATATCAATGAATAAAACATTTTTTTAAGATTATTAAATGTTTATGCAGGAAACCAGTTTCTTAACTGGCAAATATGACACCTATTATTCAATCGCCGAACACGGAAATCATAAATTTATTTGTTTTTCAACCTATTTCCCATTGGCTTGAAGTGTAATTAAGATGTTTATCGACTCGTTTAACTATTGACCCAATTGGCTGCGAGCTCGACTCTCTCGTTCACACGTTGAGTTAGGTCAGTTGGTCAGGAGGAGCCGTTGGAGTTAATAACCGTTGATCGGTCTGGGTCTCGGTCTGGGTCTGGGGCCCTCTCAGTGTCATGCCTCGCCTTTGACCAAAATTGGCGATGCCGAAAATTGCTCGAAGCCATGAAAACATCTGAATTATTTATGGGTTTTTCGATATAAGCATAATTAAATCGCTACGCTGCGCGTTCTTCGCATAAATTCACGACTCGCGTATAATACGAAACATAACAACATTATTTAGATTTAATTAATTGCTAATTTGAGGAAATTATCATTCATAGTTATGCATAATGAGCTAAGCCCATCTGGGGTTTCTCGAGTTACCAGCCCTGAGTGTTAAAGGCGACGGGAGAATGATGAGAAGGAGGATGAGGAGCTCCGTAAACAGCTGCCGGGGTGTGAGGAGGCGGTGACCCAAAGTGGAGTTTGTATCTGCCATAGGACGGAGGAGCTGCAAACTGGTAACCGGTTGGCGGGGCAGCATATCTCGTTAGGAATTGTGGCGGTGGAGCAGCGGCATAGTGAGCAACTGGTGGCGGGGCAGCTGCATAATGAGCCACTGGCGGTGGAGCATAATGAGCCTGCGCTGGTGCTGCAAATCCCGAGTAAGTGGTGGTTGTTGTGGTCACTGGTGCTCCCAAGGAATACTTGATAACGGGCTGAGGTGCCTCATAAGCTGTTGCGTACTTAAAGATGGCCGGAGGAGCTGGTGCTCCATAAGCAAAGGCATGATGAGCACTAAAGGCTGCTGGAACAGTCACAGTATCCGAGACAGGAACAGCTACGGGAGCAGGAACCGCCACAGGTGTGGGCACAGCCACTGGAGCAGGAACCGGAACTGGCGAAGGCACCGGAAATGGCACTGGCACTGGTACACCCACAGGCACACTCACGGCAGATGGGCCGTGAAAGAAGCTTCCGAGAACAGGAGAGCCAAGCCACAGCAGAACACTCAACAGCAGAGTACTCTAAGTAATAAAAATATTAAATATATTATATTTTAAATATTATTAAATACTTTTATTTCACTTTGCCCTTACAATTTTGTACATTTTTGGCCCTTTATGCTTTCTTCCGTTTTCAATTTCCGTATTAAGTCACTTCTCTTCGACACTTTCACACGTAATGAATCGATTTTGGTTGACCATTGCAGGTTTATATACCACGATCCAAGAGTTGCGTCGCTCACATTATGCTGATTTCGGGGAGGAGTGCGGGTACTTGGGGTACGAAAAGTAAAAACTCCATTAAGGGATCTGCGCACGACGTGCAATCGACAAGCGAATCGTGCGGCAAATGCATGCGACAAGTTTTGCAATGCCCCATCTTCAAGGGAAGTGGGATGGAGACCCAACCTTTATATAAATTAATTAGGGCGATTCTTTAATTAATTAATTAGTTAAATTTTTGATGTATTAAAAACTGACTCTAGAAAGAGAAGGCTTTAAAATGTGACTTTACAAAATTAAGATTTTCTTTGTATTTATTCTGAATTTTTTGGTTTTAAATTATTAATACAAATTAAATTATTTATACAAATTAAAATTATATACTTTACACAATTTACTTTAATAAAAAAAATTTGTACTTAAACCAGGATGCGTCATATCATCTGTTTTATTTCCTTTTTGTCTGATCATCCAATGAGCCTTATAAATCCAAGCTAACCCTCTAATCACAGCTCAAATTAAGCCCCTACATTTTGATATCTCAACCAAGATAAGTCAGTCGAGTTCAGGTGCCATTAGCATGAACACACTTCACTTGGCCATATATCCATGGATCACATTTACCAAGTGCAGTGAGACTTTTACTGCCGCCGTCAGCGTCGCACTGGCAGTTGCAACAACCCATTGCGATCACGTTCCAGGCACCTTTTTATGCCTTATGACTCTGATTGATGACCGTTGCCGAAATATAAATGCCAAAATATCACACGCCAGTTAAAAGTCGATTTATTACCGCCGCCAACAAAGCCGGCAAAGCTCTCAATTAGCAGGGCCAAGCCCAAAAGTTGGCAGTACATTTCGGGGGTCGAAGCAACGGCCCAAAAGCGGGCAACTCGTGCTCCATAAAAGACTGAATCTGTCGTAAACAGGCGAAATTCCCGCACGGGTGGCCAATTAAATTGGCTGCCAAATGCGCGACACGCGCTCATCGAAATTGTCAACACAAAACAATGAAGTTTGGTGGGGAGGCTGGGTTGGGCCGGGCCATAAACCGGGGGAAACCGGCGAAATTACCATAACAAAGTGGCTAAATCAGAAATCGATATGTTCACCTTCGCTGAACCGAAAAGCAACGAGCTTTCCACGAAGATTTCCCCGTGCCGCGCCAAGTGGAGCACACGCCCAGCTCTTGAGAGCTCCTCGAGAGGTTGCCCCGCGATTGCCACTGCTGATGGCAACAGGTGCTCTTGAGGCAACATCATCATCGCATACATATAATGTAATGCGTACTAAATCGTTGCACGTGTTTCGCGGCAACAAATGCGAGTTCCCCTACCACGAAAACCAAACTTTGTTGAAAGCTGCTTGGATTCACTCAACTGGGTGTTTGTTAGCTGGAAAATATGCTACAATGTGGCTAACTTATTGGGGGGAATTTACATAAATTTAAGGAAAATGAAGTAAGGTTGCCTATTAAAAAAAATCATCCTTTAATTTAATCAATTTCAAGTAAGTTTGCTTAATAAGGAAAATCATGTTTTAATTGAATCAATTTCCCTTGGCAAACTTAGTTTATTTTGTGTAATGAAAGCACGGCTCCCGCACTGATTGCAGCTTTATGTTCAATATCAATTGAACGTATACTTGATATTTATAGAATTCATAAACCCTTCCATATTGCTCATACGCAGTGTGGGCAGTCAACGAACTCGGGGCAATGCAAGGTCATCTGGTGTGGGCTCCCTGGCGCTACTGCATTAGATTATCAACTGCAATTCCCTTTTGCAAACAACAACGAAATAATTAAGAGCAAGAAGGGCAGTGGAGAAGTGGGTGGCTTCTATTCCTTCGGTGTCAATGTCCCTGGTCGAGGTCAACACGAGCAGAACGTGTTCTTTTCCTGCGGCCAGGGATCAGCTATCCCTGGCTTGACCCTTTGAAATTAATTTTCCATCTTTCTGTGTCCACTGTGCCGGGGAATCATGTTTCGCCAGAATACGATTTCAATGCAGGTTTTAATTGCAATGCCTGGGGCTAAATCAAGCTGGTCCGTGCATCCTGGAAAAGGTCCTTGCCCTGTGTACCAAGTCAATGGATTGTTAATAATGCTCAACAGAAGCAGAGCAAAATGCAAACAACTTTCCACTTGAATAATTCAATTAAGCTTAGCATACTCTCGGGCTAACCGGAAAAACTCAAGGGAAAAGCGTAGAGCTCAGCAGGGCTTGGATTTTCACTCGAAAACAACATCAACAGGTATGCACGAGGTTGTGGGAATTCGCTGAGAGCCGGTGCATGTGTGCCATGAGAGCAGCTGCCACAAAATGCATCCACTTAGTGTCACTCGGCGGACGGGCTTGAATGAATATTCAATGGAATGGGAGATGTAGGAAGCAGAAGTTTAGCCCACCTTTGTCTGCGAATCTCCGCATCTACGAATCTGCGAGTCTCCCAAGGCTGTTGCCAAATTATCGCTTGACTGGCCAAAGGCAACGATGTCATCGTCGGTGTAACCATAATTATGACATGGTTTATGATCAGGCGGCATAATTTATTCCCAACCGAACTGAGACGAATTAAACTTGTCTTGGGCAAATTGAGTTGTGCACTTTGTCAAGGTCGAAGAGCCGCCAACAATGGCTTATTGTTATTATTATATTATTATTACGCTGCGCGCTATGAATTATATTTAGCAAGCCCCACCCTTCAAAGTCGCAGTTCCACTGGGCTGTAAACACTGCAATAAATTAGCTAAAATCATAAATCGATTTTCAATTCGCCACGAGGCAAATATTAATACAAGACTTTTCAATTTTCGCATGAATTATGTGTGGCTTTTTTCGGGCCAGGATCAGCCGGACGGCTAAAAAGGTAATTAAGTGGCTCAATTCACTTCTGAGCAGCTCTTGATGTGCTCCCATTTTTCACTTGCGAAACCAGGCAAAAAGCATTTAGCTGAGACATTTGGCCGGGCATTAATAAATAGATATTTCAACGCACTTTTCCCCCATTTTTTTTTACCCCGCTCAACCTGTTGACGGCCGCACGCGTTTGTCGCTTGAGTCTTTCGTTTCTCCGCGATGATAATTGCCAGGGGGCGGGGGGAGTGACCACTTGGCCGGGGCGTTGCAATAAAACAATTTTGTTAGCTATTTTGATTTTTCTTGTTTGTTTTTTTCCTTTGAAAGTTTCAAAACACTTGATGGCTGGCGATATGAATCGAGCGAGTTTCCCAAGCTGCTAAATTAATTTGAAGTGCAATTGAAGTGCCGAATGGGAGTTAAAAATCGTGGGGATAGCGCTGCAGTGAATTAACAGTTCGGCGATGGAAACAGGTGGCTGGATGTGAGATTTTCGTGACGAAGCTGCTGAGTAATTTGATCTCGTATTAATAGAACTTTTGAGATTGAACTTAAAAAGCATTTTATGGAGGGTATTATTAAAAGCTAAATATTTTTGTAGCAAAATTAAGTCTTGCTTAAGCTATATAGTGTACAGATATATAAATATTTGAAAAGAAAATAAATAATACTATTTAAGAAATCAAAGAAGTATTCTGTGTTAAATAAAATAGTTCAAACATTGATGCATTAAAAGAGTACACAAAAATTTCCTTTGCTTTATGCCTTAACTTAAGTATTTAAAATATAATTGTATATATTTTTAAGTAAAGTTATCCATTATTATTTTGGTGATATATATATTTTGTACCTACAAAAAGGTTTTTCTGCGAAAATAAGTACCTTAGTATATGCATTTTTAACTATTATTTAAATTATCTTGTGCCAACTTTGTTTCTTATATTTTTCCCGATTTTAGTATCAATCATTATAGACTGAAATCCTTAAATATTTCAAAACAAATAAAACCCATTATAGTTTAGTGTTTAGAGTCATTTATCGTTTATTTACAGAAAGTGTCAAAGCCACAAGGGCAGGGAATTGCACCTTTATAGCAAAATCAACGAAACTTGATCCTTCCTTCAATCTCTCGCTCTCGCCGCCTCCCGCGTATATGTCCTTAGTTCTCTAGGTGTCTCTGTCTCTAGTTGAGTTCTTGGATTTTTTTTTTTGGGATTTTGAGGATTTTGAAATTTGTACACAATTCAAGGTTTTTTTTTGTTTTTCTGCCTCTGACTACGAAATGCACATGCAAATTCAACACTTTGACGGCAGCAAAATGCGAATTCTCCACTTCAAGGGGTCGTCAACGGGGGCCTAGTTTCCTCAGCATCAGATCCTTAGTGCAGGTATCCGTGTCCACCATAGCCAGCGTATCCCAGACCACCGTAGCCGGCGTATCCCAGACCACCGTATCCGTAGTTGCCATAGCCGCCGTGGTAGGTAGAGGTGGTGTGCAGGGCAGGAGCGGCATGGACCAGAGGGGCGGCATGGACCAGTGGAGCAGCGTGCACGACGGGGATGGCCTTAGTGGCCACCTTGTAGGTGTTGGCATAAGAAGTGGCCACCGGGTGGGCCACAATGGGAGCGGCGTAGCTCTTGATGATGGGGGCGTGCGAGATCACGGCCGGAGCAGCGTAGGCGGGGGCCAGGGCAGCACCGTATCCCAGTCCATAACCATGGCTGTAGGGCGCGATCACTCCAGCATTGGCGACGGCGCACAGGGCAGAGATGAGGGCAATCTGGAGAGCAGAAATCGTATATAGTCCTTTTGGTGGTATCCTTGCGGTTAGCCCGGTCTTACCAGTTTAAACATTTTGCAGGCTTTGTTTTGATGCTTTGACTTCTTGAGTAGTCGAATGTGTTATGCTTAGACGTCTCGACTTGCCCTCGTATTTATACCCGCAACATGAGAAATATTCTGACAAATCTTGGCCCAAAGAGAGGGAGAGCAAATCGCAGAAACACGCCCGAAGCTTTGTGCATTTGCCGACCGGCAAGCAGATCGCGATAGAGATCAGTCGCGATCGGTCACGCGGTGGTTTTCGGCTTAGACCAGAGTCCCCCAGTCCCCAGTCCCAGTGCTTTTCATGGAAAACCTCTATGGGCATTTAATTCAATTTGCTATTTTTTTGTTTCTTATTTTTTGTCAGCTATTGTTGGCTTCCATGCGGCGGCAGTTGCTCTAACGGATTTTTTTTTATATTTCCATTCATGTCGGTGGGGAAATAAACAATTGTTTTCCACCGGTTTCCAGCTGAGAAAATATGCTACTTTTAATTCTGGTTTTGGTTCTGCCAAAGTAATACTTACAAATATTGTTTAGCTGTAAATTGGCAATTAACTATGCAAAATATAGTGTTTTATTCCTGAGAATAACAGACTTATAGGTAGAAAACGTAGGAGATAAAAGGTAGTCAATATCTTAACAATTTCTTAACATTTTGCATCTTACTTGTGAGATTTATTTTTCGAATTTCAAGTATTTATGTATTTATATTCCCTTTAAAATTGTTAAAAATATTAAATTATATTTATAGGTATTACGCATTATATAGAAACATCTTTACCCAAAAATGTTTAAGCAAACAGCATACATGGTATGGTTCCATTCTTCCAATGATACCATTAATATGGTGCCATAATACATTTAAAATTTAATCAATAAAGAAATATTGAAATTTAAAAACTACTCCAATTCGTAGAACGCACAATTTCCTCTAGCCAAATCTTTTAAACCCATTAAACATATCTCTTTTCCCAGTACTAACTGATCTGCAAATCCTTTCTAAAAGCCAAGCACGCACTTGATTATCAATCAGCCTGACCAGCCGACTGGCTGACTGACTGACTGACAGCTCATTACCGATATAAAGATCCGTAGGTGTGGAAAATGCTGTTGCTCGCAGGCAATGATCAATCGAAGCTGCCTCTCCACGCACCAAATAAACCCTGGCTCCGGTCCGTGAAAAATTACTCACTTTAATAACTGACAAACACACTGAGCCTGGAGACTGGCCGGGCTAATAGTGCAGTTGGCCAGTTAGAGTCTTACAGCTGCTTTGACTGTATTTTGCATGCATTAATTTTTAACTGATTTGCTATCGCGCGCGCACACTCGGCGTATGCGTAACTTACGTGGAGAAATCAATTGGAAACAGAGGTAAATCATATTTACTGGCTTTGGAATGGCCTGCCAGATTTCCTAATAGCCATGCTTAATTCCTCTATCATATCACAAGATCTGCCGAGAACACGAGGCGTGAAAAGAATTGCAAAACGCTTGCTACTACACCTTGGGCCTTGGAATCAAAATGTTTTGATCCGAATTTTGGCATCAAGCCGAGGGTTCTGTGTCTCCCAGGGCGAACAAAGCGCGGCTTAAAGTTTATGACGCATAAATCAATAAACAATTACGATGGCGACAATTCTGTGGCTGGCTTTGACCCTGGGCATCGCCGCTGATTGGGGGACAATCTGCATATCAACGCGGCTTAGTCCAAGTCGGAACCCTTCACCAGAGCCAACACCTCGTGATTCGGCCCGGACCCGGGGCGTTATGCAAATGCTGGCCAAATTGTCGCATAAATCTAAATCGAAGGCGGCTTGATTGACACCGGACACAGGATGCCAAATTGCGTGGCTATCGATCGTTGGATCGAGCGACCTGCCCAAAAGCCACAAGACCAAAACTGCCACCCACTCGGTTTGTTGGGTTTTCTGGGCCTGGTTCCAACCGCAGCTGACCGACCGCCTAGCTCTACTAACGGCCTAGTGTAATTGCATTTTAATGGCCTCCCAATTGGGAAATATCCATCCAATTCGCATTTCCCAAGCAACGCCCAAAACTCTTTGATTGCCAACAAATCATTCAAAAGTCGAAATTAAAAGCCGTCAATTTTCCAAAGCTCAAACTCGACTCAATATATATTTTCCCCTCTTGATTTATGTGATTTTTATGGGGAAATAGTCACTGAGTCCCGGGACCTGAAATTTGTCTGCCGAATTCTGGCTAACAAAATTTCACAAGTGAAGTGGGACGGGACTCTGGAATGCCACAGAGGTGATTAGTTCGACTCACTTGAATTTGATTGGGCCAGCATGTGACCGCAAAAAGTTATTATTTAATTTGTTATAGTTTTACATAATTGTTGGTTGGGCGGTTCGCAATTTGCATAGCACAGCACAGCAAACATAGTCTGGCTCCCATCTGTGGCTGTGACTCGAGTGTGGCCAATTAAGTATTAAGTATACCACATGTTGGACGCTACGCTACGCGGTCAAGGTCGTGCTTACCCCAGTACCCCAGCCTTTGTCACAATGTCGTGCATATTACACTGTAGTGAGTAGTACAACAATTATACGTTTTTATAATGATTAATAACAAGAGAGCAACAGCAACGACAATTGCCAAGTGCGAAACTGTAACAATGGCCAGCAAAGAGTCAAGACTTTTGATAAGGTTAAGGAGGAATGGGTACCCTGGGAATATTTCAGGGAATAAATAAAGATGAATTACTATTAATTCAAGCCAATCCTTAATCAACTTTTGGTACAATATCCTTATTATCCTGTAACTAATATACATAAATGTCATATTTAATTTCCAAACTTCATATAAAATTCTCACAGTAATTAAACCGTCTTTAAATAATTTGTATTAAATCATGAGTTCAAACCTACTAATATTCCTAATTATCATATAGTTCCCCTGACATTTTAGAATCTAGCTGAAGACCAATTATATAGTGCTACTGCTAATTAAGCAACATTCTTTCATGGAAGATTTTTGCAAGCCATATATTTTTTTAATGAGTTACAAATAACATTCCGTGATTATTTTCATAGGGTACCAATCAATGCTTGGATTTTCCACAGAGACACAGACACACCGCTGTGAAAAGCCATGGAACACACACTCGCCGACAGAGAGCCAAGTTTTCATTAATGGAATTAAAGTGAGCTAAGGTGGATTAGCCCCATCCAGCCCCCTTTTTCCTCCCTACAACTGGCTGCTTTACCTTCGGCTCAGCTCGAGGTTGGGCCAACAATTATCATTTGCAAAAGTTGGTTTCATTTCGCTTTGAAGTTCTTTTTGTGCGGGGACATTGCGCAATGTGGCTCATGGCACGTAGAGCGTTTCTGTTTTTGTTTAATAACAATTTTTGTTGCTGCATATACATACATATAAACTATTTTGGTCACAGATCATTTGACAGCTTCACTGAGTGTGCTCGCGCGCTCTCGGGCACTTGGAGCTGTCAATGCAAATAGACTGAAATCTGCTTCATAATTAAGTAGTTAGATCGCAGCTCAGTTGCAACAATAACAAACTGAAAACCACCAAAAAATATACATATATACAGCAGCATGTTGAACAAGTCACGCCCCTTTTCGAGCTCGTAAATTAAAGTTGTGTGTCGCCAAATTGTATGCAAATCGCTTGACTCCCAGTTGCTGAGATTTATGCGAGGGGCTGTCCGAATTATTTGTTACTCGATTAGTGCTTTTTAATTGAATTTAGTTCTCGTGTGGGTGCCCGTGTTAATACCCTAAGTATATTATTTCTGGCGAATTCCATAAGGTTCTAATGCATCTAATTTGACTTTCACTTTTTGCCACCGCTTATTGTTGCCGCCGCGATTGTTCTAGAGCAATTCGGTGACTTGTGTGGTTACTCACCCTGAACTTGAGCTGAAATCAAATTACTGGGCGAGATCCCAGGCATGATTGCACACACCTGTGGGGGCAGTATCTATATCTAAATCAGAGGTGGCAAGAAATTAAGTCACGAGCACTTAAAAAGCTAAAGTTGAGGTGGTTCAGATTGAACCATATCTATCTAAATCATATAATTATCTTTTGAGTGTCTGTGGGAGTTATTTCTGCTTAAGATTAGGCAGTTAATCTTTACTATATTTTTATGATCTATAAAATCCCAACACAAACATCATTTTGCCATCCCTAAGTCTCGCTCTATGAACTGCTAACCCTGCTCAAGTTCGCTCTGCTTCGGTTTTCTCACAAACAAAAGCAGAAATAAGCTGAGAACAGCGATAACTATAAAAAGTCAATTAGACTTAATGATAGCCGCAGCTAAACATTAAATTCATGTACGTAAATTACATAAAACAAAAATGAAAAAAGCTACAAGAAACCAGAAACCAGAAACTCCAAAACGAATTCGATTTGAGAATAACAACGCCGATCAACTCCGCTGGGAGTTGTTCTGTGCAATCAAGGAAGTCGTTTCCGAGCTGCAACCGACAAAAAACTGTTGCCTGTGCGTCGGGTTTTGTATAATTCAGTCATTAAAATTAATAAGACAATGCAGATCACACGCCCCACAAAAAACACTCGGCACAAGAACTGGCCAAACGAGGCATTTCCCAAACGTTTAGGCCTGCAGGCGGATGTGGCTATTACAGATCTAATTACATGGCGTATGAGCGATTTTCAATGCTGTTTTCGGCCAGGCCAAGTCGCACCGATAACGCTCAGATAAGGCCAGCTTAAAGTGTTGCTACTTGGCAACAACAACACAAGCACTCTGGTTACTGGAAGCTAATTAAGTTGCATGTTCCATGCTGACAACCTCAGAGATACAGCTACAAATGCAGACTCGAGTTGGGTTTGAGCCAGTCCCAGTTGACAACGTCAGCTTCTATTAGCCAAACTATTTAAAAACTCTTGTCCATTTGTCAATATTTTGCTAGCCAAGAGATTGTTTATGGAATTGTGTGCTGGAAATCCAGGCTTAACTTATCCGTGAACACATGCATTTCCTTATAGAATTTAGCTAAAAGTTTAATCCGTTTTAAAGTCTTTAAATAAATTAATTGAAATATTTGCTGGCTTCTTTTGGTTAGGCAGAAATTTTGCTACTCACAAATCTGCGGTTAATTAACCACAAAGGCCAGCATGGGTTAAGTTTAAGCCCAAAGCTTGTTTAAGCCATTTAAAGCTTCAAATTCAAGCTTTATTTTAAGACCACAGCTCAAAAGTAGGCACATGTTTTATTAAATAAATTTAAAGTTTTCCCAGTAAAAATAATACAATCGGTTGAAAAGCAAAAAAGCAATAACATAAGACAACTGACAAGTTTTGTAGTTATTATACCCTTGCAGGGTATTATAATTTCAGTCAGAAGTTTGCAACGCAGTGAAGGAGACGTTTCCGACCCTATAAAGTATATATATTCTTGATCAGCATCAACAGCCGAGTCGATCTAGCCATGTCCGTCTGTCCGTCTGTCTGTCTGTCCGTCTGTCCGTCTGTCTGTCTGTCCGTCTGTCCGTCTGTCTGTCTGTCTGTTTCTACGCAAACTAGTCCCTCAGTTTTAAAGCTATCTGAATGAAACTTTGCATATAGTCTTCTATATGCTCTCACTGCTATATATGTCGGAACGGGCCGGATCGGACGACTATATCATATAGCTGCCATACAAATGTTTGATAAATTTTTAGAAAAAAAATTATAACTTTGCTGTTTTTCAACATATTTGCACTATTTTTTAAATATGACCATTTTATATTATTCCTGAATTTTGGTAAAAATTTTATGAATATCGGACGACTATATCATATAGCTGCCATAGGAACGATCCGGAAATTAATAGAAAAAAAATTACAACATCTTTGTTTTTCAACGAATTTTTATCTTTTTTGAGATAGTGTCATCTTGTATTATTTTATAATTTCATATTTAATTTTATGAAAATCGGACAACTATATCAACAACTATATATAGAAAAAAATTATAACTTCTTTGTTTTTCAACGAATATTTATCTTTTTTGAGATATGGCCATTTTGTATTATTTTAAAATGTAATATTTAGTTTTATGAAAATCGGACGACTATATATTATAGCTGCCATAGGAACGATCGAAGAATTACAAGAAAAAAGTCGAACTTCGACAATTATCAACATATTTCACATTCTTCGAGTATGGCATTTTTAGGATTCTAAAATTTTAATATTGATATTATGAAAATCCGACAACTATATTTTATAAAGGGCGTATTAATATTTTGAATATAAATTAATACTTTTTTAGTATTTCATATATGGGCTTCACATTTTTTATATTACTAATATGTTTTGAATTTACATATATAGCTGATGTAAGATATATCTGACCAATTCTGCAATTGGCAATTGACTTCTCTTAGCCTCTGCTGAATTGCAGACTCTCCAATAAAATTAAAAGGTTATCGCAAAGGTTAATATTTCAGACCCGATATACATATATCTGTCACCTGTTATTAAGTTAAGAAACGGTAACATTCGAGGGATACATGCTGAAGTTGGTGTCAGGTATAAATGCAGCGCTCGCATAACCCTTAAATCATAACCTGATACCTGTTAGCAACATAACACGTGATCAATGTTGCACAATTGCATAAGCAAACAGGTATCAGGTATAAATGCAGCCCTCGCATAACCCTTAAATCATAATTTGATACCTGTTAGCAACATAACACGTGTTCAATGTTGCACAATTGCATAACCAATCGTATTACCTGATATATACCTGAAGTAGAGTCAAAAGGGTTAACCCTAAAGGTTGTTAACAGGTAATATAAGGTGCCTATTTATTTGCGCACATTTATAATCCGCGGATTAGTATTATCACGACAGTGACAGTGACAACATATACCAGTGCATCGAGTATTTTTATATTGTGTGAATGTATACTTTTAATCAGTGTAAAGACAAATAGTGTGTGTGTGTGTGTGTATATATATATCTCTATATATATAAAAGTGTACAACTATTTTTGGTAAGTTATACATTTTGTTTTTAAATTGTTAAATTTGGCCACAATTTTAGCAAGTTTTGGTTTGGGCATGTTTTGAAAAATTTGCCTCAATATATTTCGATTTCCTGTGGATACCATCGTTAGAGGGATTAGCTTTTTCAGCGTATAGTTTGTTTGAGTTTTAAAACGCCGTTAAGTTTATAGCGGCGTTTTAAATCTCACAAGCTGAACCCCCTAAAAGAATCTACGGTGGAAATCGAAATATAATGAGAACAATATTAAGTAAGGACATGGAGGCCCGGAGCACAAAATCGATCTTAATACATTTCAGATTTTAGAAACATACATTTAACCATATTATCTAACCATTTTTTAACAGGAACGAAAAGAAAATGCCACGCACATCTTCTTTATCTCAGGAGCAGCGTCGCCAAGCCGCACTTAGGAGAAGTCGCGCTCAATACGCTCGAAATGCTACGCAAATTAGAGCCCGAAATGCCGAGCACAATGCCTTTGTCCGCTCAGTGAATCCGGAGGTTGCACAGGAGGCTCGCGCTCGAGATACCGCAGTACGCTCTCAGAGAAGGCGTAGTGAACGAGTCCGAGCGCGGGAACGATTAAATGATGCAGCATCTCATGCACTCGCCAGGCAGAACTCTGAGGAGCGACGACGACAGCAGTCGCAGGATACTGCGGCTCGGGCTACCTGGAGATCGCTCGAGGAAAACCGCGGTCCAGAACGTGCACGGGATGCTGCAGCGCATGCACTCGCCAGGCAGAACTCTGAGGAGCGACGACGACAGCAGTCGCAAAATACTGCGGATCACGCTACCTGGAGATCGCTCGAGGAAAACCGCGGGCCAGAACGTGCACGGGATGCTGCAGCGCATGCACTCGCCAGGCAGAACTCTGAGGAGCGACGACGACAGCAGTCGCAAAATACTGCGGATCACGCTACCTGGAGATCGCTCGAGGAAAACCGCGGGCCAGAACGTGCACGGGATGCTGCAGCGCATGCACTCGCCAGGCAGAACTCTGAGGAGCGACGACGACAGCAGTCGCAGGATACAGCGGCTCGGGCTACCTGGAGATCGCTCGAGGAAAACCGCGGGCCAGAACGTGCACGGGATGCTGCAGCGCATGCACTCGCCAGACAGGACTCGGAGGAGCGACGACGACAGCAGTCGCAAAATACTGCGGATCACGCTACCTGGAGATCGCTCGAGGAAAACCGCGGGCCAGAACGTTCACGGGATGCTGCAGCGCATGCACTCGCCAGGCAGAACTCTGAGGAGCGACGACGACAGCAGTCGCAAAATACTGCGGATCACGCTACCTGGAGATCGCTAGAGGAAAACCGCGGGCCAGAACGTGCACGGGATGCTGCAGCGCATGCACTCGCCAGACAGAACTCTGAGGAGCGACGACGACAGCAGTCGCAGGATACTGCGGCTCGGGCTACCTGGAGATCGCTCGAGGAAAACCGCGGGCCAGAACGTGCACGGGATGCTGCAGCGCATGCACTCGCCAGACAGGACTCGGAGGAGCGACGACGACAACAGGTTCAAAACACCCTCTCTCGCTCTAACCGGAGGGCACAAGAGGAAAATAGGAGGGCCGAGAGAGCACGAGACGCCGAGGTCCACAGAATCACGAGGAACAACCCAATAACTCGGGCACGGGAACAACAAAGGAACACAATGCATCATCGGAACACCAGACTTCAGAGGAGACTTCGGGAGCAGCAAATTCAGGAAATGGCTGAGGAGCGGCTCCTCACATACAGGTCTATTTCCCAAAATCGCCAGGCTGAATCTGCAAGGCAGTCTCAGCGGAATATTGCTTCTAGAGCCGAACTTTCCATGGATGAAAGACAGGATCAACGGGAACGCCAACGCCAAAGGAACCGAGCCACTGCGAGGGAACAATATCGACGGAATATCAAGGATGGACCAACTGAATGCTGTGTATGCTGTGGAGGAACATGGTTTCCATCGCAGGTAAGTGGTTTAAACAAAATTTCTATATCTGCTAAGTATCCTGCTTTAGATGTTGACAACGCATTTTATTTAAGTAGGAAATTTCCAAGTCCGTCCGGCAAATATCAGTTTTGCAGCACATGTCGTCAGAGTGTTTCAAAGGGTAAATTACCTTCCCTTTGCCTCTCTAAAGGCTTTGACTTCCCAGATATCCCCGAGTGCCTTAAAAATTTAACATGTCTTGAGGAGCGCCTTATTTCTCCACGAATTCCTTTTATGCGCATTATCTCCCTAGGATATGAAAGGCAATGTGGAATTAGAGGTGCAGTAGTAAATGTTCCGATTTCGGTACCTGATACTGTAAACGCGCTTCCTCGTTCCTTTGATTCGACTCATGTCATACAGGTTCACCTTAAGAGGAAGCTAGAATATTCTCATAATTTCATGACAGAAACAATTCGACCCGCTCGGGTCCTTGAAGCTGTTCGTTATTTAGTTAACACTGAGCTTTACAGAAAGCACAATATTGCTTTTAATGGGAGTTGGCTTACTCAAATGGGAGATCGAGAAGAAATCCCTTTTATCGCAGATGAAGCCGACCGAGAGGAGGTGGAACAGCTATTACGCCAACTACCCAATTCTCAATTAAATCGACCAGAAGAAGATTTAAATCCAGGCGGTCATGAAACCCTTTTAGAAAATAATGACACTGCTCTTCAACGTATAGCTTTGGCCCCCGGAGAAGGGCGCCTGCCAACTAATTTAACCCTCGATGAAGATGCAGAAGAACTTTCGTTCCCAACAATCTCTTGCGGTGCTGTTTTCAAAGCAAAAACCACCTACGCAAAAAAAGCAAGATCGCAAATTCGTTTTTACGATCGTCGTTGTGCAGTAGTACCTAAGGTACTTTATATGTACAAATTTTACGAAATGCAGCGAATTCAAAATTCAATCTCCATTGCCCTTCGTAAAAAATCAGGTTCCGTAACTGCTGCCAATGTGATGGATAGTTCGTTTGTTGACAACCTTGTACAGCATGACGACGGATATCACATTCTAAAAGGTCTTCGATCCGCTCCAGCTCACTGGGAAGCTGAGAAAAAAAAAGTCATAGCTATGATAAGGCAATTTGGGCTGCCTACTTTTTTTATAACTTTTTCCGCAGCGGAATCCAAATGGAATGAACTTTTGGTGACTCTTTCTCGTCTATTGGATAATAGAAATATTACAGAAGACGAAGCGGCATCTCTTTCTACAGCCGAAAAAGCTAGATTAATAAGATCTGACCCAGTAACATGCTCCCGATACTTTGACTTTAGGTTTCGACAATTAATTAAATTGTTCAAAAGCTCCGAAATTTTTGGCGAGTTTACTCTGGTCCATTATTATTGGAGGATAGAATTCCAGCACAGAGGATCGCCCCACTCTCATGGAATGTATTGGTTTTCTGGCGCTCCAAAGCTAGAAGGACCAGAAAATTCCGATCAAGTGGTGAGTTTCATTGATCGTTTTATTACAACCACAGGGGACGATCCTGAATTGCAAGAAGTAATTCAATATCAGCGGCATAAACATAGTTCTTCGTGTTTAAGAGAACTGCGTGGCCAGGAATTCTGCAGGTTTCAAATGCCATACCCTCCAATGCCTGAAACAATGGTTTTGTTTCCGTTAGAAGACAACGAACCCAATGTTGAACATTTTAAAGAAATGTTTAAAAAAATTAAAGAGCTTTTAAAGTCAACTTCCGATGAAGAAGCAGCCGTCTTTAATAATTTTGAAAACTTTCTTACCCATCTACAGATAAGTTTTGAAGAGTACAAGTTCGCCATCCGATCAAGCTTGAAAAAGCCTCAGGTATTTCTTCGCCGCAAATTTTCCGATAGGTTGGTAAATGCTTATAACAGGGATATCCTGGGCCTACATAGGGCAAACATGGATATACAGTTTATCTTAGATGCATTTGCCTGTTGTAGTTATATAATTAACTACATAAACAAATCGAACCGTGGGGTGTCGCAACTGCTTCGAGAAGCCATGACTGAAATAAGCCATGGAAATATTTCAGTAAAAAGAAAGTTGCAGCATCTCGGGAGCAAATTTATTAATGCTACGGAAATATCAGCCCAAGAAGCAGCCTACAACATTTTAGGCTTACACATGTCTGAGGCAAGTGAAGGAAATATTTTTGTAAACACTTGCCATCCAGATAAAAGAGTTCGGATAGTGCGATCTAATAGAGAATTAGAGCAGCTTCCTGGGAACTCAACTGACATTTTCGAGCAAAACTTGCTTGATCGGTACGTACAGAGGCATGGAGACTTAGAATCGATATGCCTTGCAGAATTTGCAGCTTGGTACAAATTTTCCAAGGTAAACGCACCATCAGAACCGTCCAACGAAGATTATGATGAAGCGATCGACTTGGAACTAAATGAACAAAATCCCATTTCTAACCAAAGCTACCAACTGCTAGATGGAACTGGGAGTGTCAAAAGACGCAAGCATGCCTTAATTCTTAGATGGGTTCGCTTTAGCATAAACTCTTCCCCTTCTGATTATTTCAGAGAGCACGTAATGCTTTTCTTCCCATGGAGAAATGAAGAGACTGAACTTCTTTCGAATGACAATGAAATGACATTCAGAAATAATCATGAAATCATTAAGCGCAACAAAGAGCAATATGATGTGTTTGATGATATGGAACTAGAGAGAGTTCTTCAAGATTTGCAAAATTTTGAAAGAGAAGATAATGGGCTTCTACCTCAGGAACCTGCCTCTCAATATCTAGATGAAGAATTTAGGGCCTTGGCGGTACCAAACGTCGGACAAAACGTTAATATACTCCAAGATGACAATGCTGTAAATAACACAGAAGATGGCGAACTTCAACTAATTAGACTTCCCCCGTTAGTTTCTGATGATAACCTTTGCTCGCTGTCCAGGTCGCTTAACGCAAAGCAACGTCAGTATTATGCCCACGTAATGCATAATATAGCAGCCAAAAAAACATTTTATGAATATGTTGGGGGAGGTGCTGGAGTTGGCAAAAGCAGACTGATTTCAACTATATATCAGTCTATAACTTGGCGAGCTAATAAGCTACCGGGAGCAACGGATTCTGCAAAGGTCTTACTTTGTGCTCCTACTGGAAAAGCAGCTTTTGGAATTGGAGGACTTACACTTCATTCCGTTTTCTCACTTCCAGTGAATCAAACATCAGGTCCTTTAAGACCTTTAAGCAATGACTCCATAAACACAATGCATTGCAAGCTAATAGACCTCCAATTAATTATCATCGATGAAATCTCGATGGTCGGATCTAAAACGCTAGGATATTTAGATCAAAGACTTCGACAAATTTTTAGAAGCCAAGACGTAGTTTTTGGCGGTAAGTCTATTATAGTGTTTGGAGATCTGAAGCAGCTGTGCCCAGTAGGAGATCGGTGGATATTCCTAGAGAATATCTCAAATCCGTATAACATTCTGGCTGGCACAAACCTGTGGAGTAATTTTAGGTATTTCGAGCTAACAGAAATAATGAGGCAACGGGACGATCATGCATTTGCTTTGGCTTTGAATAACATGTCAGAAGCTAACATGACAGATGCAGATGTGGTGCTTTTTAGGCAAAGAGTTGTCACGCCAAACGACGTTCCGGATGACGCAATCCACTTATTTGCTTCCAATGACGAGGTTAATCAGTACAACGCCTTAAAGCTCGCTCAAATCGCCACAGAAGAGTTTGTTTCAACTGCCATAGATACTGTGAAATCAGCTAATATGTCAGTAAGAAATAAAGAAACAACTCTCAGAAATGCCCAAAATATGAAAACGTCCGAAACCCAGGGACTGCCATATATTCTGCATCTAAAAACAACAGCAAAGTATATGGTTACCGTCAATATAGATACAAATGATGGACTGGTAAATGGGGCAACAGGCCAATTAATGCAGATTGACAACTGCATGGTAAACAACGTTAGGTTAGTAACAAAACTTTGGATTAAGTTTTCAGATCCTACAGTTGGTGCCATGGCCAGGTCAAAAGTTCGGAGAAATGATCATCCAGATTGGACTCCAATTGAAAAAACAGCTCGAGTATTCCAATGCGGAAGCTCAGGACATTCTTCGGTTGATCGAAAACAATTCCCTGTTGTTCCTGCTGAGGCTATAACTATACATAAAAGCCAAGGAGCAACCTACAGCAAAGTCGCAGTGCACCTTAAAAGGGGCATTAAGCGAGCTTCGCTTTACGTAGGTTGCAGCAGAGCAACAAGCGCATCGGGTCTTTTCCTTTTAGGAGACTTTGTTCCTCCAACTAGATTTGGAGCTACAAATGTCCAAGCAGAGCTAGAAAGCTTAAGAGGTGAAAAGGCCTTGACTACGCAGTATGAATTATTGATCAATGGGGATAATGCCATCTCCATGTATTATCACAACATTGAGTCTCTTCGCGCTCATCGCGAAGACATTGCCAATGACAACATTATTTGTTCTGCAAACTTTTTATGTTTTGTTGAAACCTGGACTCTTCCCCAGGAAGAGTACAACTTAAGGGATTTCGACATTATCAGAAGAATTGATAACAATCGGTTAAATGGTATTGGGAAAAACGGAATACTCATATATGCTAAACAAAGTATTTCGTCAAATGTGCAATTTCTTTTTGAGACAAAGAAATCGCCAAGTCCCAGAGCAACCTATCAATCGATTGTTTTTAAATATCTTGACACGTCATTTATAATTGTGTATAGGAGTCCCGGATTTCCTATTGCAAGATTTCGAAATGAAATTAAATCTGAAGTTGAAAAAGTACGCAGAATGGATAATAATAAAGTGGTAATATTAGGAGATTTTAATATCTGCAGATCCTCAGCGAGCGATGTTTTGGAGGAATTTTTGAATGGACATAATCTTTTGTCATTGAATAATTCTGCAACGACAAAACACCAAACCCAAATTGATTGGATATTTTCTGACTCTCGAGTTACAGAAGCTGTTGCCCTTACATATAAAACACCTTATAGCCATCATGATGGTATTTTTTTTAAATATAGCTTGTAAGAGTGTATACTTAAGTTATTTAACAAATTATGGCTATAAGTAGAATTTATTGTAAATATAGTATTGTAAATATATAAAAAAAATTGAAAATATTAACAAATTTTCCAATATATTTCATATTTAGCTATAATTTCCCCCTCGTGGATTGAGACCTTGTCGTGGTGTGGGGGCTTAGTACGTGAATTTCGAAAAAAATAAAATTTACTGAAACTAACCGCAATCCTTACTTAAACTTAAACTCTTAAACTATTTTTTATTTTTTTACTTACTGCAAGGGTATTTCAACTTCGGCTAGCCGAAGTTAGCTTCCTTTCTTGTTTTTTTTATATTTTCTTTAGCTCGGCGGTAAGTGCCAGTCAAAGATTTATGCCAACTACTGCTAAACACCCAAGTGATTTACACGTTCAAGTCGGAGTTGTGCTTGGCCAGAAGCCAAAGTGGACCAAATCCAGTAACAATGGCATTCTGCAGCAACAATAAGAGCAACTTGGTCAATGATTAAATCGTTTCGGGCCCTGTCAGCGTCTTGTTATATCTCTCGCTTCTGAACAAGCTCATTGTGGGCTTTTTCTTTGCTTATGCTTCTGTTTCTGTGTTTTTCTTCTTAATTAAATTAGAGCCAAGGTCGCGTCAAATAGGCTGGGAGTCTCTTGGCGTGTATGGTTAATTAAAATCAAAGTTAGGAGCCACCAAACTCGACAACATGTGGCGTTTGATGCTTGTTGCGTTGGTGGCGCCCAAAAATAGTTGAGGAAAACCCAGTCAGGCGGGGTCAAGAGGCAGGAAAAATGCTGGAAAAAAACAGTTTTTTGGCTGCTAGTTATGCTAATGGCTGTCCCACATTTTCCGTGCCAGTCAAGTAGAAGAAATAAACCAGGAATCCAAGCCGAAACTGGATTGACTGCGGGTGTGGGTGCCAAGCTTTGCCAGGTAGCATTTTTGTGGGTGGCTTGACTGGGCTCCGTTCAGTCTTTCGGCCTGAACAACAGCCTCGACTTGGCTCGCTCAGTTCCGCCCAAATGGGTCACTAATGAGCCATCTGGGCCTGGGAATTCGCTAAAGGAAAAACGCAAAAAAACACCAGCTGCTGGGCAAAAAAAAAACACAGACAACATTTTAGATGATGGCTCGATTGTTTGTGCCAATTCTAACGTAAAGAAGCTAATTCCCTTGGTTCGGGGCCTGTATAAAACCCCGGTGACTTCTTCAACTGCCAAACATAGTTGCAGAGTTCACCCAGCGAAGATGTTCAAAGTTGTGAGTTGCCTCCAAAAATATTTATAGCAATTTTCTTTAACATCTCTCCTTTTCTCATAGGTATTTCTTGTTTGCGGATTGTTGGCTGTCCTGATCCAGGCTCGTCCCAGCTACTTGCCCACATATGAGACCGTGGAGTATGCCCCCAGTGTCGTTGGATATGAACATCTGGCCCTGCCTGCCGCCGTTTCCCATCAGAGCTCCACTGTGGTGCATGAAAAGCGTCCTTATTGGCGTCCCATTGTGGATCACACTCCTCTGCTGAAGACGGCCTATGCTCCAGCCACCTCCATTTCCTATGCTCCTTTGGGATATGCTGGAAGCAGTGCTGGATGGTACGGACCCGAGGTCTGGAGCGGAGCTAGCTATCCTAGCATCTACCTGAAAAAGTAGAGCTATCCGTGGGGAAACCTTAATCTCATGCTGCTTTTATGCTGTGAACCTTTTTACTTATTTTGCAATATTTGAAGTCGAAGCTTATGAAATTTCATATTAAAGGTCAGAATCTAACGTCACAATAAAACCAAAAACGTATTCCGTGATATTCTCAATAATTCAGATATAAATGTATCATTTATTACAAAATAAATATATTTTAAGCAATAATAAAGGAAAAAAGAACTTTCTGAACTACAAATTAAAGATTATTTTTTTGTTTTCGTCAAAAGTATTTCGTCATATATATTCTTAATCAGCATCAAAAGCCGAGCTGAATAAAAATGTACCAATTATCTCAATTTATAAGGGTCCATCCATCATTAAAATTTTAAAAAATTCAATTCTTAAGAGATATTAATATCCATATGTAGTTTTATTAATCTAATAAAAACGGTCACCAGTATACTTTTTTTTATTAGTTATAATTTGTTTAAACTTCGATTTGTTAAAAAATTATCATTTAAAAATGTCGATTAAAAATTATTGATAAACTCATTAATATTTCAACATAATTTTAATTGAAAACATTCTGTTTATTTTCCAAAGAATATCTAAAGTTCTTGAATTGGTGATTTAGCAATTTAGGATCTCATTATTTATATTTGTTTATTTTTACCTTTTATTTAAATTCAAGTCCTAAAAAAGATATTGTTTTTTAAACTGTTCCATTAAGTAGCTCCCTTCCCTTTATTCCATTATACAAAGAACCACATTATTTTGGCATTCACATTTAGTTAACTTTTATTCGTTTTGTATTTTTTTCGCTCAAATTCTTTCGTTCTCGTTTATGGGTTATTTACCAGGCGCTGGCGGCGTAGGTGAGGGGAGCGTGGTGCAGCAGGGGAGCAGGAGCGGCATAGGCCACCGGCGAGGAGTAGGCCAGGGGGGCGGAGTAAGTCAGAGGGGCGGTGTAGGAAGGATACGCAGAGTAGGCAGCCACCGAGGGGGCGGAGTAGGCCAGGGGAGCAGAGTAAGCAACAGGTGCGACGGTCTTCACAATGGGAGCGGCGGCCACGACGGGAGCAGAGTGGACGGCAGTGGTCTTAACCACGGGAGCCACAACATCCTCGACGACGGGAGTGCTGTGCACCTGGGTCAAGCTCTGGTGGCTCACAGCGGTGGGCACACTCTTGACCACGGCTCCGACTTTGGCAAGGACGGGCTCCTGAACGATAGTGGTGGCAGCAGGAGCACTGTAGACCAGAGGAGCGGCGGCCAGGTGACCGGGCTTGGCGGCGGCGACGGCCAGGAGAGCGGCGAGAACGAACTGCGGGTGGAGAAAGGGTTATAATAATCCAAACAAGTGGAGATTAGTAATCCTGAGATCCTTACCAATTTGAACATTTTGGTAATGGTTACTTCTTCGACTTGTGTCGCTGCAAAGGGAGACAGACTTCGAATGTGTTGAGCTGAGGGACTGTCAACGGCTTTTATACGTGAACTTCACTTTCGCAGCTCCCACACACAGGTAACACACAGGTAACTCTGCACACGCACCATCACGAGGCTCTCGGCCATTGAGGCGGATACAATAAGCCATAAGTCGAACGTGCCTGAACGGATTCTGGCCGCTGTCTCCGACTCTCCAAGTCTCCGAGTCTCCGAGTCTTGGCCATAAACCAGATTATTATTCGCGGCCAATTCTCCACCGCTCCTACTCATTATTTCACTTATTTTCGGCCTCGCACTCGCACTTTTGGTTTCATTTCACAACTCACTCGAAGCCAATGCGGACTCATTAGTCGCACGTACTCACCTGGCATTTATTTTCTTGTATCTTATTTTTCGGGGGAAGCAGGAGAACCAAGGGTTATACTTCTAATTGGAAGTCAATGGAATCCAATTTCCGACTCAAACCAAGGTCGGTAAAGCAAGAAATCCTTACTTGGTTTCCAAGAAATTGCTTAAGTAAACCAAATGATTATCTTTAAACATAAAATAATCAGAGTTTACCAAGTAAGAAAATCAGTCGTTGAAATGTAAATGGAATCTCTTTAAATCTAAGCTCTTTGTAAATTTGATCTCTAAGTACATAGGGTGTCACTTTATTTCAGCCTAACACCTGTCCAAAAGTCTGTCTTATAAATAAAGTTACCTTCTTTCTAAAAAACCTGGAGCTAACTTAACTTTTGATTCGATAGAATTTGAGTGCACCTGTGCAACGAGTGCATGAGTCCCTATAACTAAACTTTTTTTTTTCTATAAAAGCAGCCTTTTTCTTATCGCTGCAATCAGTACATTTGAAAAACTTAATAAGAGCAGACAGAACGAAATGAATTTCCTATGGAAAGTGGTGAGAAGCAGTCATTAAATAGCAATAAATAGTTAAAATATATAAAAAAAATGTTCTTTCCTAGATATTGTTTAGCCTTTGGCTGGGCTTCTTTAGCAGCTGCGGATTTGTCCACAATCGTCATGAGATCGAAAAGCGAGAGGTAAACAAAACCTCGAAGGAGTGGCAGTTTCCAGGAGATTTCCTGAAAGCCATTCTGGCGCCCATAGCGAACTTGGCTGACAGAATCGATGTAAATATACCTGGACTAGCCACCTATCGCACAGAGAATATTTCAGATTAGAGTCTAGTTTGTGTTCTACCAGGTTATTTTATTAAATAAATTGTCAAACATTGTTTATATCCAAACAAATTATTCTGTGAAAACCAGAGTTCATTAACCAAGAATCCCAGCAGGATGCCTATTTGGCACCCTTGCATGTGAGGTGTGCGTGTGTTCTCGGCATATGTCCAGTGTTTTCCCAAGGAGCAGCTGCAACAGGAAGTAAGTACGTGCTAGGGGGCAATGAACCAGGACACTTTTTGCATAGAAAGCTAGTCAAGACCACCTGGCAGTTTATACAGAGAATCATTTTAAATTCTGATCACAGAACTAGGTAGAAATAGAGTCTCACTGAAGCTGTTAATACCCTGAAAATAAAACTAATTTAGAGAGAAATTAATGAATCTATTTAATGTAATTGTAAACTAGAGGAATTTATAAAATAAGACTAATTAAAAGAAACTATTCATTTCTGGTCTGAGAATTCTTAAAGCCATTAGACTTAACTATCCTCAATCATAATTAACTATCCTCAATTATACTTTTTTAAATTTAATGTTCAAACCTATTGAAAAATATATATAAATTCCTTAGGTAATCTCAATCTTTATCCCCAATAAAGAGTAATGGCCTGAAAGTCAAGCTGAAAGAAAATCCAAACACCTTTGCAAAGTTTTCGAGGCAAAACATGTATTTATTTAAAATTCGTATCACAAAACCGTCCAGCGATGCATCCTGGTCACCTGGCAGGGGTTGTAGGAGTGGGATTAGGACTGGGAGTCGTACTGGAAACGCTCTACCACACACCGGTGGCGGTGTAGGTCAGCGGCGAGGAGGCAGCCACATGAGCGACGGGAGCCACGGCGGCATAGGTGCTGGCCAAGACGGGAGCAGCAGCGGCATAGGTAGAGTGGACAACGGGAGCGGCGGCGGCATAGGTGGAGTGGACAACGGGAGCAGCGGCAGCATAGCTGGTGTGGACCACAGGAGCGGCAGCGGCATAGCTGACCACTGGGGTGGACTTAACCACAGGAGCCACGACATCCTCCACGATATGCGCCGAGCTGTGCACCACCGACTGGCTCTGGTGGCTCACGGCAGTGGGCACGCTCTTCACCACGGCTCCAACTTTGGCCAGAACGGGCTCCTGGACGATGGTCGTGGCCGGGGCGGCATAGACCAGCGGGGAGGACTCCAGCAGGTGACCGGGACGGGCAGCGGCTACGGCGAGCAGAGCAGACAATACCACCAACTTGAACATTTTGGAAATAAGTTTGGTCTGTATTGACTGATGGGAGAGACTGAGTGTTCGGATTGAGCTTCTTGCGAGAACTGTTGTCGATTGCCCGGCAGCAGTAATCTTTTTATACGACAGCCAAACCAAGATGTGACCTTCCCACTTTGACGCACAATTCGAGTTGAAGTTGAACCCATATCAGATTCTGGCCAGCGATCAATAAGCAATTAGCGTCGGTGGACGGCTCAGCGGAGACAAGCGAGCCAAGAGCTGCGAGTACACAGGAAAATAAACATATCAATTACAGACAACTGGCTCTATAATGAGAAATAGGAGTCGAAAACTAAAACACTACTCTTTGTAATTAAAGCTTTGTTTAGTTAATTTTTTTTTTATGTGGAATATGTTTGAGATATATCCCATTATTTACGGACTAAATACCATTATACTATTATTTAATATAAATAAACCATTTTCTCTGTGTATATTTGGAAGCAATCCACAGCCATTAGGCCCTCTTGAGTGCCATTAGGGGCTGGGGGACTCCTCTGCAGCTGCATTACTTGCACTTTGAGGGCGTGAGTCAGGGTCAGCGTGCAGTGCGTGAGCTTTTGGTTTCAGATTTAGAGTCTCGGAGTGACCAATTGCAAGTCTCATGTTTTATTGTCCGAGCGAGGGCAGATTTATACAACTCATTTCATTTCGTTTTGACTGAGCACTGGCCACCGGCTCGTAAATGTTTTAATTAAACCACACTTTGCGGCTTTTGCAGCGGCGCCGTGAACGCCACGCAATGAAAAATACATTTTTTTAAGCATATATAAGACACCAATTTTGGTTGTGTTATTATCAGTCAACTTTGTTCGCTTCAGCAGCACAACACAGACCAAGAAACAAAAATCCTTCAACATGTTCAAATTGGTAAGTGAACGAAAAAGGAAAATTAATGGAAAATTCGATCCCTCCGGGAAGATATTTATAGATAAAATTATAAATTTCCTCATTATCCCCCAGGTGGTGTTGTCTGCTCTCCTTGCCGTAGCTGTCGCTCGTCCTGGCCATCTCTATGAGTCTCCTGTGGTTTACTCCGCTCCTGCCACTACCTATGTCCAGGAGCAGGTTTTGGCCAAAGTGGGCGCCGTGGTGAACAGTGTTCCCACCTCAGTCTCCCACCAGAGCCAGTCGGTAGTCCACAGCTCGGCGCATGTCGTGGAGGATATCGTGGCTCCTGTGGTTAAGTCCACTCCGGTGGTCAGCTATGCCGCTGCCGCTCCTGTGGTTCACACCAGCTATGCCGCCAGTCCTGTTGTCCACTCTACCTATGCTGCCGCTGCTCCTGTGGTTCACTCTACATATGCCGCCGCTGCTCCCGTTGTCTACAATGCCGGTTGGTAATCCGGAAAACTGGACTCTTGGAGGCTCTGACGAGTGATTTGGATGGTTAGAAAAAAAGCTATTCCTATTGTAAATAAAGTTTAGTTGCGAGTAAAATGTGATTCTTAACAAAAAACACTACCAGTTGTCTTTACTTGGGGATCATGGGGATTTTTATATATAATTATCAGCGATTTAAGCCATTTTGGTGTTATTTTTAAATGATTTACAAGAATTTCATAAGGGATATATCACCATTTTATTTCTTTTTAATTTTTTTTTTAGCTTTGTCAATAAATGCAAATAAAGCTCTTATTTTTGGCAGCAATTATTAACCATAGGATGTGGCATAATTGTTGACAGTTATTAAACTTTAACGAATTTTTAAACTTAATTAGACGTGCCTTAGCTGCTGCATTATACACTAATTTGTTTTAAGATCTAGACTTTTAATGATGGTTACATATATAACAGAAAATATTGATTCTTCCAGAGAATATCTTAACTTTTGTAAAAATCCGCAAATATTCACAAGTTACCACAGAAGCAGCAGTCTATCTAATACAATTACTTACATATGTTACCATTGAGGAATATTTTATTTAAATAGCAATATTTTAAACTAGTTTAAAGTGGTTAAATGTATAAACTCTTTCAGAAAAGCAATTAAAGTCGTATTAAGCAGTTTAAGTTATACTCGTAATATTTTATTTGGCAAACATAGTTAAAAATGTGCCAAAAATTCGTTGAAAAATTTATTGCATATTGTCACGATTTATGGTTGCAAAGACTAAAATGAGTCAACTTTTTGACAACTTTTTCAACAGTAATTTCAAAAGGTTTTAAAGCTAGTTAATTTTAAAATATAAAATAAACACCACCGGATTATTCTGAGCATGAAACATGGATTTATTTACATCAGTCGAAATGTGTAAGAAAAAAAAACAAAACAGCTGGGTAAGGAGAACGTATTAGCATCGGGTTGGGTGGGAAGTGTAACTGGAATCTGTGTAGTTGCTAGCCCACGCAAAGACATCGTCCGCAGGACGACCTCTACCAGGACGGGGCCCAGCCGTGTCCAGCCCACGACGGCGACAGCAGGGTCGTGTGCAAAGCCGGAGCCGAATAGGTCTTGATGATGGGGGCGGCATAGGTTTTTAGCACCGGAGCCACAATAGGTTGGATAATGTGGGCAGAGCTATGCACCTGGCTGATGCTCTGGTGGGAGACAGCACTGGGAATGGTCTTAATGATGTGGCCCACCTTGGCCAAGGCGGGTTCATGGATAATGGCCGGGGCGGCATAGCTGTGGCTCCAAGGATCAGCCTCCAGGTAACCCGGACGGGCGGCCACCACGGCGAGTAGAGCGAAAAACACCACCTTTAAAAAGGAATTTATTAAAATTAAAATATAAGATTAAAGGATACTAGATTCCTTAATTGGAAATAGTATATATTTAAAATATGAAATCCTTTTTCCAGGACTAAAAGTCTTGAAATCGTTTATCTAAAACATTTTCTCTGTTATTCTACTCACCAACTTGTACATTTTGCTAATCCTGGCGATCCTGGTGCGCTAGCTATTGGCTGAACTACTGAACTGTGGGTCTGTGTTGACGCCTCGCCGAATTGTGCTGGCAGCTTGCAATTTGCAACAGCTTTTATACTGCCAAAATCCGAGCAGGCGGCCATGTGCAACCGAATCTTAAAATGCAGAAAACACAATAATAATATTTTTTTCTTTCCTCCTCCTTCAAAGATCGTTAGGAAAAGCTGAAAAATAACGCCAACGGCCACGGCAACAGCAATACATAGCAACAGAAAAGCTGCCAAAGTGTGCATGTGCAGCAGCTGATTCGCTTTGTCTTCGCTTGGGGTTTTCGGCCAGGCCCCCCTGACGACTCCCCAACGGGCCAAAGCTGGCCACTGCCCACCTAAGACATCGTACCCCATTAGGTCGCAAAAAAAAGAGCAGAAAACCAGTCAAAATAAAATGTTTGTCTGTCGCTCTGGCTGTTTGCTGAATAGTGGGCTCTTGGCCCACTCGGACAGCAGGCCAGTTGGCCAGTTGGCCAGCAGCCGCCACTTGCATCACTTCAGGCCCAGAAACAGGCGTCGCAAAAAAAATGTGTTTCACACTTGTCATTTTCCTCAAAGTTGACCGTGAAAATTTTCCGTGGCTGCAACACGCACACAGCCATTACAACCCGCCCAAAGTAGCCCAAGTTCAATGCTAACGCACTTGCGTGTTTCTGTCATGGCCATAACTGGCTCCAAGGGGCCATGTCCCCGTCTCTCCATCTCTGTCTTCATCTACAGTTGTTGCGTCTGCGTCTGTGGCGGGAGAAGGCCGCGTCCATTGGAGGCGGAATCGGTGGCAATCGTCACTGAGTTGGGAAAGGAATGTGCGCAAAGTCACCGGCGGGGCTATTTACTTGCCCATCACGTCGGCCGGCGAACGCGAAACGAAATGAAAATGAATTTCTTCATATTTTTAGCAAGCTTAGCACAGTGTCTTTTGTTTTTTTATTTTTACCAAATTTATTTGTCTCGGTGGAGAGATGAGTGTCCGCACACAGAATGTTTATGGAGCTACAGTAAACCAGAACTAGTTGGCACTTTAATGATAACTCATAATTTCAATAAATGTGGGAATTTAATTAGCTGCTCTTATAAGGTTTATATAGAAGTTGTCATAAATTTAGATAGTTAAATAGTTACTAGAAAAAACTACACTAAAAATGAATTATATTGTGATAAAACTAAGAATAGAAAAGTTGATGATTATGTTTTGGTTTCAAGAATAATTTTAAGCTTAGTTAAATAGATAAGCTTTTATAAGGTAAAAATGTTAAGTGATGTGCTGCAAAAACTTAAATGTTTTAAATATTTCTAAACTTTTTCTAGCCAGTATCTAGGATTTCCGTCAGGCTAGAAGTTTAACAATAAAACTTAACCACTTTTATTTATTTTGGCAGCCTTATTATTATATTTATTTATTTAACGGATAAAATAAATAACCCAAGGATCCTTATTACCCAACCTAAGCCTCGAAACTCTAATTGATCACCGCATTTCTGTACTTTTTTCCCTCTGGCTACTCCGCCACTCCTTGCCTTTCTCCATCCCGTGTGTTTGTTTTTTTTTCTGGTTATGCTAATCTGGAATTGCAATTGTCTGGCATAACAATGGCCAGCTAGACGGCAAAGCGATAAACAGCCAGAGCCACAGTCAGCCACATCCCACATAGAACCGCACTTGGGACTGGAACTCATGCTTGGACTGAGGCTGAGACTGAAACTGGGACTGGTCTGGAGTTCCGCTTTGTGTAATAAGCAAACATCGACAGCGATGGCGATTGCGCAGGCGCACAGATCACACAGACACATACAGGCCCAACTGTACTTGCAGAGAACAGTGGGTTAAAAAAGATAATAACTAATAATAATAATTTTAGAAATTAGGAAAAAAATAAAGAAGAAATACTAGTCAATTCCTTTTTAAATGTAGAATTCCTGAAAGCTATTGGTAAATATTCTATAAAAAATACAACAGCCCCTACATGAAATAAATAACTTTTAAATATTATTAATACAAATTTCTTAAAGCTTTAAGTAAATCTTCCTTCAAAATCAAACTTTGCTTAAATTTGAATTATTATTATTAATTAATAGCAATGATAATATTTTAATTAAAATTCTATAAGACCACTGTGCCCTGTTTGGTGTTTGACTTGGATTGTATTTGCCGCCGTTATGGTGATTTGTCAGCAATTTTTAGCATGATTAATGAAGGCTTCGATCTGGCGACATAACTCCGCTCGCCTTCCGCTCCGCTTGCCTCTTTGTTAGCCAAAATTCTAGAGTGACTTTTAATAGATTTGAGTCTATTTGTGGTAAATTCCTTGGCAATATCCGGGCTGTGTTTTTACCAAAAAAAACATTATAATAACAAGAATAATAATAATAAGAAAAAAACAAGCCAAACACCAAGTGCTGGGTGCCGTTGTGCCAGTATCTCTCGTGGGATCTGGCTCCGGGGGTAATGTTCCCCATGTGGCCACCAGCCAGGTGACAGTTCTGCCTCTGTTTCTGTATCTGTATTTGTATCTGTTTCGGCCAATGCATTGCATAACAACACCAAGAGAGCTCTACTAGCCACATTAAGAAATTGCCAGGCAATTATCATGCACCAAGGGGGAACCAGTTCCCCGGGCAAACTTTTATCGTTACCGTTTAGCACCAAACTCAATTTCGCTTTTAATTAGAGGCATTCACGTTGATCTCCGACTAAGCGTAATGATCAACAATTAAGCCGTGCTTAAAGATCAATTACTTTGAGGGGACTGGGGTGTTGACAGTCTTTCAGACGTCATTACCTATCGGGCTTGTTCTTTTCTCGGCCATAATTAGCTGTGTCTCTTAAGTGCTTCCGAGTCTTTCATGATCAACCTTTGATTTCCCATTGTGTAATTCTGATTTTTATATAGCTAATTGCCTTGAAGGTCAATGTGTGGGACAAATGCTTTGAAACGCATGATGTAAATTATTTATGAAGTCTATTAAAGAGGAAGTAGTAGTTCTTGGAATTCAATTGGAAAAGCAAATGTTAGATAAATAATTAAATTAAACTTTAGCAAGGATTTAAATACCAAAAGCCTTTCCCAACCTTTTAACTAAACTTACCAGTAATGCAACTGAAAAGTTAACCCATTAACTTGTCCATAAACTTTAAGTACAAAATCACTTCGCTCGCAGCCAACACTCCACGCAAGACAAAAGACCCAAAATTAGTTGACCATTATGTTACGTGAAATTCAATATTTCGCTGGCTAGAAAAGAGCTTTTGTTGGCCAAGCCCGATCTGTCGGATCAGAAGGCGCCAGAGCTCTGTGTTGCCAAACACTCCCGGCCACAAATGATCCGACCTGTCCTGTTGCCACAGTTCACTCAGATGTCAGAGCGTTGGATACCTACACTGAAAATTTTCAATTTACACATTAATTTAAATAATCAAAAAAAGGAGGAAGACATTTTTCATGAGACTATCTGCATACCGGATAATTTTTAAGATTTATATAAATTTCTGATAGATAACTTTGAATAGTTTACAAAGGAGTATTTTGAAAATTTGAACATTTTTGTTTTGAAAATTCAATGGAATCTTATACCTGGAATTAGACCTAGTTTTACCTTAGAAGGTGCTATAAACCTTAGATTGCTTTACTAATTTTCCAAGTAATATTCCGCCAAGTGCATTACTCCTAATCCAAACCCAAGAAGGAGCATTACGCAAATGGCGGCCGGTGAGAAATGTGCAGCAGCTGCGGCAAGTAGATCGACTGGCAGGCGAAATAAAAGGTGGCTGGCAGCATATAAAATTCATTTGCTTGGCCCCCCAAAGTAATTACGTTCGACTAACTGGCTGCCACTCTGGCGGATACTCAACGAGCTCATAGCTCATAGCTCACCTATAGCAGGTGGCCAGCGATGGATGGAGCCACCAATTGGCCACTGGCCACTCGCTAAGGTCAGATGTGTCCATCAATTGAGCCGCAGCAACATTCTCGGCACAGAATCGCAAGTGTATGCGGCTGAGTCAGCGGATGCCCGACTTGGCTCGCAGCTTAATTGCAATAACATTGAAAAATACTCGAACACTGAGATTCCTCGCCAGAGATTGGGGCTCCCACTAACCCACTGAACTGAATCGGGCTCTTTTTGGGTGGAGCATGCTTCGTGGAGCGAGAGGTTGCAACACTCGCTGCAACTCGTTCCAATCCCAGCCAGATGCAGTGCTTCCTGGTCGCGATAAGACCGGCAATTGAATTCACTTTGGGCCCCAATTTCGCGGCTCTGGGAGTGCTATGCTGACCAGGGACCGCCGCGAATTGTTGTGTAAATATTTACCCGGCTAAATGCAAATCATGATTAATTTAAGCGACCCGACTAAGGCTCGTATAGTGTCTATCCCAGCCACTGACATTTCAGCACTTGCCGTCCGTGTTGCCTGTCAAAATACCAAGCGACATTCTAATGAGCTCGAGCTCGTGCTCAGCTCGCGGAGTCAAGTGTTCTAGTTTGCCATGGAGCTGAGCTCAGTCGCTGTTCGTGAACTTTTCCAGCAGATGACAGGGCACAATTGGAAGCCTTAAATATCACAATCGATGGCAGACAGCAGCGAAGCCTTGCAGTGCAGGTGAAAATAATAGCACTCAAGATGACAGCAAGAAATTTGGTTATCTATTTATCTACTTTTTAAATTGAATAGGTTTTTGGCTTGATTTTGGAGGCTTATAAAGGGATTTAAATTAATATTAACCTGAGGTCACTGAAGGTTGACTTTTGGGGTATTACATTACCTTTCTTATTCTGCAAACTAGATTATATGAGTTACACAAATTTATAAAGCCATACATGTTTGATAAAATATTTAATACTTTATAAATATGTATTCATACAATTCTTAATAACACTTCTAATTTTTAGAACCATATAGGGTTCTACATCAGTGTCTATATCTTCCGATTTAAATCATATTATTTTCATAGGTATACAAAATAAAATAGAATTTTATTGGTCAGTAAACTTTTTACTCCAAAAACCATTAGATGGCAGCACTACTATTTTTATTGCAATCGTTGGTATTTATTTTATGATACCTAGTATATCTAAATCTTGATTCTCACACACTCAGAAAAACAAGGCAGTTTTTGTGGCAACTTCCCAGACTTGCAACTAATTTCCACGACTAAAAAAAAAACCTGCAACAATTAAATTGGCAAGTGTGAATTTCCGCTGACCAAGAAACCAATGCTGAGGAGCCTGAAAAAAAATACGAAAAATAAAAACAAGAAAGGAAGCTAACTTCGGCACGCCGAAGTTTGTATACCCTTGCAGATTGGTTTTGATGTTTATTTTATAGATTTAAATGCTGAAAACACTCACAAAACAGAGTTTCATTACATTTTACCTATACTTATTATGTTTACAGTTTGACAGTTACAGTTTTACATTCTCAGCTTTATATATTTTATACATTTACCGATCGCTTCTATGGCAGCTATAAGATATAGTTGTCCGATTTTTATGAAATTTATACCAAAATTCTAGAATAATAAAAAAAACGTATATCTCAGAGTAAATAAAAATGCGTTGAAAAACAACGAAGCTATAATTTTATTTCTATTAATTTCTCGATCGTTCCTATGGCAGCTATATCATATAGTCGTCCGATTTTCATAAAATTTTTACCAAAATTCTGGAATAATATAAAATGGCTATATCTCAAAAATGATGCAAAAATATTGAAAAACAGCCAAGTTATACTTTTTTTTCTAAAAATTTATCAAACATTTGTATGGCAGCTATATGATATAGTCGTCCGATCCGGCCCGTTCCGACATATATAGCAGTGAGAGCATATAGAAGACTATATGCAAAGTTTCATTCAGATAGCTTTAAAACTGAGGGACTAGTTTGCGTAGAAACAGACAGACAGACAGACGGACAGACGGACAGACAGACAGACGGACAGACGGACAGACAGACAGACGGACAGACGGACATGGCTAGATCGACTCGGCTGTTGATGCTGATCAAGAATATATATACTTTATAGGGTCGGAAACGTCTCCTTCACTGCGTTGCAAACTTCTGACTGAAATTATAATACCCTGCAAGGGTATAAAAATAGATAGCGATGCTGCAAAGCCAACAGCAATTTGCAGACCGAATTGCGAGTAGTCAAGGTCGCAGCGTGCAAATGTAACACTGGCATAAATTATGCTCTAACTGCGCACCAATACACAGGCAGCAGCTGGTCTTGGGTCCTAACGGTACGAGTGCAAATTGCAGCGAAAATCGCAGCAGCAGCGGCAACACCAACAACACGAGCAGAAGCGGCAGCAATTGCAATTACCAGTGCCAATTGCTGCAGCAAAGACATCGAGAACAGCGAGCAGCGCGGCGCGACAATCGCTGGGATATTATTATAAACTTGCCAGCAGAGCAACAATAACAGCAACAACAAATAAAAAAACAAACAACAATTGACAACCTTAAAGATAAACATTCTGAATGAACACATAAGCAGATACTCTATAAATTATAGAGGTACTCTAGTTTATTCATTGAATGTGCCTCGTTTATGGTGGGAGAAAATGTAAAATAATAATTATAATTACGTAATAATATTCTTTTTAAATAATATATACAATATATAAAAATTAAAATAATATTTTAATAATAAAATATATAAATAAAGGGAAATTAAATTGTTAAATCTCAACAGAATAAGGGGAATTAATGAATTTCAGAGGAACTATTTGATAGAATTATATAAATTCCTAAAAACAACTGAAAAAGACTGTTTAAAATGTATTTAATCATAAATTTAATATTTTCATTTAATTTGATTTAAGAATTGTATTTAACATAGCATATATTTCTATTAAGAAAGAGTAAATCTTTAACCTTAAGCACTCATATTAGGTTATTCTTATTTAAAGTATTTAATTCAATTTTATAAGATGCAAAAGTCATGCTAAAAGTAACTGTGGAAGTGGAAGAGTTAATACTTGCATTTTTCAAAGCAACTTAAAATAAATTTTAATAGTTTTAAAATTCAAAAAGGGCACCTCCTAGTCCACATAATCTTGTCGAGCGCCTGCTTACCACCGCGTTGAACCCAAACCGAGGCAGAGTTCAGCGCTTGGGATCGGAAGGGGTCGATGGATGGATCTCGTCTCAGACGCTGCGGGTAAACAATGCGGCGCTTGACAAAACTGTGTGCGAAAAAAGCAGACAACGCAAAGGCAACCATTGAAATGGAAACGAAACGAGCTGCAATTACAACGGCAACAGCTTCAGACTGCAGACTGCAGCCAGCAGACGGCAGACTGCAAACTGCGGATGCAGACGCTAAGTTCCACAACATTGAAGCCTCGCAGCAACGGCGGATATGGCAACTGGGCTTCAGCTTCAGCTGCAGCCTCGGCATCGGAGCATCTGCATCTGCCACTGGAAGTGCAGCAGCTGTTGCCGGTGGGGGCCAAGTGGCAAGTGAATAAAAGCCACCTACAAGCCATCGAGTGGCATCAGTTGCCAGCAGCCAACGAGCCACCGAGGATTAAGTCACCCACCCACAACAGCATGATGAAACTGGTAAGGATCTGGGGAGAGGAAAAACTCTCCAACAAGGATTAAGGATTCCTACCCTTTCCCAGATACTGTCCCTGCTCTCCCTTTGTGCCTTGGCAGCAGCTCGTCCTGGCTTCCTGCACGGCCACCATCACCACTATCCGGAGTATCCTTTATATCCGCATCACCATCATCATGTGGAGCCACTGCATGTGGCCAAGATTGTCCACCTGCCCGCCGCCGTCTCCCACCAAAGCTCCACGGTGGTGCACAGTGTCCCCCATCACATCATCAAGCCAGTGATCCTGCCCACAGTGGTGAAGACGGTGGTGCATCCTCCCATCCTCAAGGCTTATCATCCTGCGCCGCTCATCAAGGCCTATCATCCTTACGATCCTTTCCACCTGCATCACCACCATCACGATTTCCATGATTTCCATCACTATTAATCGAAGATTAATTCACAATGCTGACCTGACTGATGATGATAATGATAACTGACTACGAGGAAGATGATGATGATGATGCATACCTGTGTATGCTGTGTATGTATGCGTGTGTGTCAATAGCTGAACTGTTGAGTCGTAAAGGATGTTTCGCTGTAAGCTGCTGGATAAATATTCCGCCTAACCTTAATATACTGTACATAAAAAGATACAATATCTGAAAGTTTGGTTTACACATTTTGGTTGGGTTTGGGGTATAAAAATCTTAGAAAATGTTAAGTTTAGTGTTCAAACATGAACACGGTTTTAGATAAGAAGCATCTGTTAGCGATAAAGTCCCAGCAGCAGAGCACGGCCTAGCACCATATCTATCTATTAATACAACCGGCACTTGAGCCTATGTAACAAGTAACCCGAAATATGACCTCCTGCGAGCGGTCTGGGTTTGTTTAAGATATGTTCTTTCGGGGTGACTGTTTGCACCCTTATCGTACTTTAAATACTTCCCACGATTGGGAACTGTCCGATGCGTGGGTCTAGAACTAAGATCTACAATGTACATTCTCATGTTAGCTATATAAGCTAGGGTTTGAATGGAATAAAATCAGTTTCTTACAAAAACTCAACGTATGAAGACGTCCTCTAATTCGGGCGGTCTTTCATTTAGTCTTAATATTGTGAATGGATAGATGGATAAAAAAGTTAAAGAATTAAGTCATTGGTTTCTAAAGGATTGATATTCATGAAATATTTATTTAAAAGTTTGGTTTATATTTCTGTAGTTGAGTAAAAAGAGGGCAATTCTTACTATAAGATTTGTTTTAAATCATTTATGAGCAAGTATTGTTAAAGGTTCTTTTAGATGTAGAAAGCACATTAAAAATCAAACATCTCACAAGAATTCATATATTTATTAAACATCCTTTATTTATTTGACGTTCATGAAAAAAAGATCCAAATAGCACTCTTGAAAACGATACCCCACGCACGTATCTACTGAAGCATACTTGCTCAGTTATAATTAATTATTTCTCTGTTTCCACCAGCTTTGTGGCAAATAGGAAATGGATACGGCAGCTGACGCAAAACGAGGTCTGATCTTTCTCTGTGTCGCCACGAATCGCTTTTGCCAACCGCCAACCAAGTGACATAATTGGCACATAATCATAATTAACCAAAAAAATCATTCGATACATTCGGTCCGGTATTCGGTTCGTCGTCGGGGGATGGGATGGCACATTTCCCATGGTGACAACACACGTTGGCTCTCCATGTGGCAACCAAATGCATTTTCGCAGCGTTATGCAAATCAGTGCATAAGCAGCATGATGAATGTCTGCATTGGGGAAGGAGGAGGAGGAGCTGCCTCGCTGGTGTTGGCCAAGCGAGGTGATAAATAGTCACTGCTGTGCGGCAGGGCTGTTTTCCAGCCCATTGTAAGCCAGAAGGGATCCCAGTCTATTTCAAGTTCAAGTCTGTTTTGCCTTTGCAATTGGCCCGGCTCTTTGCATAAGCCAGAATGCAAATTGCCCCCACACTCGCACACTCACACTCAGTCAGAATTATTCACATTCAGAATTAGCTTAATCGACGAACATTGCCATAAAGGCAGGCAAATGGGATATATTCGAGCATTTAATGTGACATAAACATCTAATTGATGTATTTATTATGGCCAATTTGCAATGAATACGAAAGAGTGTTGGGCGTAGTTCGGTGTATTTGCTTCTCTGCTTCTCTGGCAAACAAATAAATTCGTACTTCCTTGTTTGGTGCATTAAAAACAAATCAAAATCAATATCAATCAGCGGTAACCCTGAAATGTTTTTGGCTTTTTGTTTTGGCCTGCCTTTTCATCGGCCAATTTAGCCGCAAATCGGTTATGCTTTAAGCCAACTTTTCAGAGTGCGGTCAGCGACCGGCAAACGAGGCAAACAAATAAAATACAATAAAATAGTAAGTAAATAGATTTCGACAAGGTAACTGCGGTTTTTGTACATATTATTTTAAAGACACGTGATTCGGTAGCTCATTAAAGGTAAACAAACGAGCAGTGAGTAAAGGTGGAACTATGGAGTTCAGACTGAGTTAAATAGGTGCGGAATAGATAGGAATTGGGAGGTGATTTTAAAAGGTTTTTTTTAAATATATTAGGTATATATAACTACCTAAATTTTAAGAATAATACAGAAATATAAGGCACAAAATATTATTAAAAATCCATAAAAAATGTCATGTTGTCTTAAAAAATCTAAAATTTAAATTGGAATATATTCTCATAATTTAATAATTATATTCCTTTAAATCAAGTTAGACCGAACAAATTCCTGACAAAACTAAGTATATATATCAGCCAAACAAGTTCCGTAAAACTTTATTTAAAATTAGTTCACTCTCCCATAAAAATTATATACATTTCCTTGATCTTTCCTACAATAATAAATCTGTTAAAATGTGTCTGATGTGCAAGTGTCGCACTATTGCACAAGACAAAATCATATTGGTTTTGTCGATTGGCCGAGCCCCGAGGCAAGTTAGCTGAAGTTAACCAACTGAACTACCAACTGACCGCTGGCCGCTGACGTTATTGGCAAGTCACATTAATCAACGTTTCGCCAAGTTGGGGACGTAATTTATGCAAGCCAAAAGTGCAAAGAGCAGCCCCCCCTCACGTCGCTTGAGTTGATTCTTTTGTGGAGCTGAGCTAAGCTGAGCTCTCACATTACATATTTTCCCCCTCACATGATTCTATTTATTTGTGTGCTTAATTGTGCGACGCATGCAACAGTGTCAAGTATACGCCGCATAGTCCGGACTGGGACTGGAACTGGGGATTGGGAATACGGCAAACAATCCACTTAGAACATGTCTCGCATTGCATAAATCATAAGGCGGCGAAATCGAATAGAAACGAATCAGATCGCTGCGAAGTGGCCAGTCAAGTGAGGGAGAACCTGTGCCAAAGCACTGGGAAAATGTTATGAGAACTTTGGTAATAAATTAAAGATTTATTTAAAGGAAAAGTTATTGTATATAGAATATTCCAGTACTATAGAATTTGTACGCTTTATGCCAATAAATTTTAAATTATCAGAAGCTTTTAAATATATAAAGATTAATAGTTTGTATTACTATTTCCTTAACTGAACTACTTATATATACTCTTATATATAAGCCTCAATAATTTTTAATAGTAATATAAATGAGTTCGTTTCAAGTAAAGTTTAGTTAACATTTTTTGCAGTGCAAATGTGTAAGACGAGAACCTGCCCCCGGAAGGGTTGGCATTCAGTTCGATTTGGTTCTATGCGGCTTAACTTGGCTCAAAAGGCTAGTGGCTTGGGGAAACGGTGTGTGTTTGTTGCCAGGTTAAGTGAGTGCAGAGTGCAGAGGCGTGTTGGCGACCCATTTAGAGAGCAACAAATGCAGTTCTGATCTCGAGTATTTTGTATAAATAGGCCAGTCCAGCATGCAGTTCTATGTCAAATCGTTCTTAGCCATCGACAAAACAAAATGTTCAAGCTGGTAAGGAAATTGCCACAAGGCCTAGAAAATTATCTTCATTAAAAAGGATTCAATTCGAAGGATAACTATAATTTCTATAACCTTTCCAGTGCATCTTCGTTGCTCTCTTCTGCCTGGCTGCTGCCGCCCCTGCGCCTGCTCCCGCACCTGGACTGATTGCGGGACCTGGACTCGTGGCTCCTGGTCTCTGGGGACCTACTGTCGTCGCCGGACCCCATCTGGTTGCTGCTCCCCAAGTTGTGAGCGTTGTACCCGGCGCCATCTCCCACTCTGCCATCACCCAGGTGCATCCTTCGCCGCTGCTGGTCAAGAGCATCCACGGTCTGGGACCCGTTGTGATTGGTTAATCTCCAGGAGATTGAAATTGCCCCCAGGAATATATCTCACCCACACACGCCAGCCATATACAACTCCTGTTCAGCTCTCCAGCATTTCTGGGAAATCACATATCCTGTCTTCCGCCATGCCCTGTTTATAAAGCAAGCAAATCCAGCAATGAGAACGAAAAATACACAAAAAAATGTTTAGACACTAAAATACATTCCAAGCAATAAAATACCTACCATACTTGTTATAGCGAGCGAAATTTTGTGTTTTTAAAATTTTCTAAAGTAAAGCTATTAATTTTAAGGGCAGCCTGAAAGTAGGCAACTCAAAGAGTTATTGCAAGTTTGTATAAGACTTGTATAAGATGGCCAACTTTTATGTACATATTCTTCCTCAAATATTGATTATTTTTTTAATTTAACTTAAAAAAGGAAATATTTATTTTTCAAATTAGTTTTCCATTATTTTCTTTTAAATTGTAAAAAATAAGAAGCTTTGAAATCATGTGTTTCACTATTGAAAAGAACAAAAAATGAGTGCTAATTAATATTCCTTTAAAAAAGCACTACAAATATTTCTTTAAAAATATGTTTTTACATTTTCAAGCTATTTTTAGCATAGTTTTCTAAAGAAGCATACATTTTTTAAAACCGCCTAATTAGATTTAAATCTAAAATTCATAACTCAGAAAAACTCAACGATTATCTTGTTATGGTGAAACGAAAAAACATTTATTTAAACAAAAAATCATAAAAACTGTATCACATTTGGAGTCCTTAATGGTGCAGAGTGTAGGCCAGAGGAGCAGCATGAACCACAGACTTGACCAGAGGAACGGAGTGAACCACTGGCACGTTGTGAACCACAGGCACGGTGTGGTGGACCACTGGAGCGGCATGGACAACGGGAACGGATTGAACCACTGGAGCAGTGTGGACAGCAACGGTCTTCAGGACGGGAGCAACCACTGGCTGGACGACGGCCTTGCTGTGCACCTGGGTGATGCTCTGGTGGGACACAGCAGAAGGAGCGGAGTGCACCACCGTACCAACCTTGGCCAGGACGGGCTCATGGACCACATGGTGGGTCTCGATCAGACCAGCGCTGGCGGTGGCAACCAGGAGGGCAACGACTGCGATCTGAGGGAAGAAGTGGGTTTATTTCAGATCCTTTGAACCCGGCTGAATCCTTTCAACTTACAAACTTGAACATTTTGAATTGGGTTGTTTTTTGGTAAGCTCAGAAAGATGACTGATGCTGGTGGAGTCCGCAGGTGAGGCTTTTATAGCGACCAAGCCGGGCTAAGGGCTCAAACAGAAACAAACTTCGTGCGCGAAGCTGTCCACCTTGAGGGGCTTTTGATAAGAGCCGAGATACTTCAGACCACAGACTTCAGACTTCGGCTGTTGATTTTGGATTTCGGATCTCTCAGATCTCCAATTTCGGACTCACGACCTGAGCTTTTGGCACTCGGCAGCCGCTGCCGCTGCGGCTGCAACCAGAAATCATAATGAGCCGAGTTTGCCTCGGATTTGGCCCTCGATCCGATCAAAGTCGGGTCATGCAGGGGCGTACTGAAGGTCAGCGGTTGGGTCTGAAGTACCCGGGTTCTATATAAGCTCAGCTGATGGTCTCCAGACATCATCAGTTAACCCCCGAATCTTCTCAAGCCAACAAGCAGCTTCAGTCGCTTCAGCAAACAATTACCAAAATGTTCAAATTCGTGAGTAACTCAAGGAATATATATCCTGCAGATCCGAAGTTAACCAATTATTCCTGAAACAGATCGCCGTCGTCGCCCTCCTGGTTGCCACCGCCAGCGCTGGTCTGATCGAGACCCATCATGTGGTCCATGAGCCAGTCCTGGCCAAAGTTGGTACCGTTGTGCACTCCGCTCCTTCTGCTGTGTCCCACCAGAGCATCACCCAGGTGCACAGCAAGGCCGTCGTCCAGCCAGTGGTTGCTCCCGTCCTGAAGACCGTTGCTGTCCACACTGCTCCAGTGGTTCAGTCCGTTCCCGTTGTCCACCACTCCGTGCCATTGGTTCACTCCGTTCCTCTGGTCAAGTCTGTGGTCCATGCTGCTCCTCTGGCCTACACTCTGCACCATTAAAGCCTTTGTTTGTTGGTTTGTTAAAAATATTAAAAGAAAATTAAATAAAATTCCAAAAAGTATTATTGATCCTTAAATTGCAAATGTGTTGTATTAATTTATATTAGTAGGATAACAAAATTTACAGGAAATAATTACCAAAGCAAAATAATAACCTTCTTAGGTATCGGTAACCTTCAATAATAATATAATATTTAAATTGTATATATTATATTATTAGGAACCACATTAAAATGTTGTGAACTGGTTTAATAATATTCTTTAATCTCAACATTTAAAAGCCATATATTTATGACTTAATAATAGTAAGCAAAGCTACTATTAAAAAAACTCTTAAGAATTTCTTAAAGAATAATTTAAATATATACACCATCTATAGAAAATAGGACCTCATATTTTATTTAAAATGAAAAATCCCCTACATTAGGGAGAGAGACGCAGTTTAAACTTTAAACAGAAAATCTCTAGCTTGTTCATTGATTTTTACAAGCTTTTAATTAAAGCAAATTAAAACCTTTTTTAAGACAACCAAATTAAGTCATTGTAACCCCAAATAAAGCTTAGACAACAAACACAAACTTTGAATTAAATGTTAAACCACGAATCTAAATTTAAAAACCCCTTTCTGGCTGTCTAAAGGATAAGCTCCATCCACTTTTGTTTGTTTGATAAATAATTTATAACAGTTTATTCAAATAACAAAAGCAACAACAATGCACGGCTAGTGCCTTAATGTAAAAGGGGTCCCGAGGCAGCAAAGTTCAATTCAAGATGACATCGAGGTGTGTGTGTCTATATCTGAGTCCGTGGTTAATGTGGGCAGATCCCTTGTCAAACTCCGATTGCTGTACGAGTACCCAAGGCGGTGGCTTTTGGCAGAACATTTGAAAACTTGGCTGGCAGCAGGAAATGTCAGATTATGATGGATTTGGGAGGCCTGAACCAATGCAAGGGCAACAATGATTACCAGGGTGTAGAGTAGCTGTGGGGGGTGTTTTAAAAACATTAAAAAATAAAAATATATGTTTGAATTACTTACCTTTCGATGCATGTTGAGGCAGCTGAAATCTGGATCTAGTCTTAGTTTGAATTTGCCACTGCGAAACTCCAGTAAGAACTCATGACCCACTGAGGCCTACTCGCCGTTTATATAGCCAATTTGTCAATTGATTTTTGGCCAAATGACAAATGACACGCTCAGTTTGGCGAAGGTCTAACAACGAGCCTACTTAGCAAAGTGATTGAATGGTCGACCAAAGAGTTGTTGACCTGGTCAAATCAGTGATCTAAATAATATTTATTAAATTATAGGAACGGCTTTAAACAGGAAGCTAGAGTAAGAAGGAATCACCTCAGTAAATTAAAAGAATTATCCTTCTTTAAACTAAGAAACAAATTATAAAATCCAGAAAATAAATCCGTTGCTTACCTCATCTTGCCCAAGTAAACCTTTTCTTCTTCCCATCCTTCGCTTTCTGATTGAATTCTACGAAACGTAAACAAAAACAATAATAATCAGCAAGTAACACTTCATAAAATTACATGACACAGGCACAAATTAGGATTTACGAGAGCAACGTTGAAGCTGAAACCTCATCTCGATTTGTGCATAATTTTCTGGGTATTCATTTTCCACATTACGACGGACAGATGTTTATCTTAAGTACGTGTAACTGTCGCTCGATCCAAAGTCGAGCCCCAAAAACCCGAAAAACAAAAAAAGAAAAAACAATGACACAGTCGCCGTCCAGCTTGAAATTGTGGGTTAAGTACGCGTGGGGCTTGTCCGGCGGGTAACCTTGACATAGGGACTGAATCTGAGTCTGGGCATGAGTCTGGGGGACTGAATCTGGGACCGTATCTTGGTCTCAGGGCAGGAGGCAGGAGGGGTCTTTATCTGTCACTCGAAGCGGGCACTTAACAGCTGCTGGCCGCTGCAGTCGGTAGCTTGGCCGGGCTTTATGGCCATGAATCACTTGAGGAGCAGCCGCGCACCGCGTCCATCAACTGGACCCGTCGCTGTTGCAATCGCTCTTGCTCTTGGCCAGCTTCAGTCCCAGCTCCAGCTTGGATTTGAATGCAGGGCAGCCCCACATATAATTTATTAAGCTTTTGTTTTGTGACCCGTTTAATGAAGGGCAAACTGTTTCAATTATCGGTTTTTTAGGGTTCTGATTGGGGTCAAGTTTTAGCTGGAAGAGTAAAGATTTATGTCCTAAATTTTAAAGAATTTTTAGCACTAACTTATGAGACTTTTGTTTAAGTTTGAAGCTAAGATTAACTTGACTTACATTTAACTCCAACTAACTTATAGGCATAATTACTTTATTAAGAGATTTTATATAATTAAGATGCTGTAAAGGTTTAAAAGGTTAAATCGATTTAAAAAGCATCCTTAACTTAATTCTATTCCAAGAAACCTCCTGCTCAGCTTCAATGATTTATAAGATTCCCTTCTATTCTTAGCTCAAGTACTCAGCTTATAAGAACAAGATCCCTGACCTATTCCACTAGAATATCCACACACCTGTCTATGTGCTAACCTTTAATAATCTCACCATCTCGATATAGCACATATTTTGTGATCATTCCTTATCCGATTCCCATCGCTGGCATTTACACTTCCACATGAGGCCACAGTGATTCATTAGCGAAGGAATCTAATAAAACGTTATGTGCTTAAAGGTCTCCTCGGCATCACATAACTTATTAAGGCTAACTGGAAGATGCACATCCACATGATGCCTCCGCTGCGGGGGCATGCATCGAAGACAAGACTTGAATGCAACTCAATTACGTTGAAGATGCGACATCCGAAGGATAACCCACGCATCTTGGGTCTAAAGGAGCCCCTCATTTGCGTAAGCGACCGCATCTAAGGCCAATTACTTGGCCCATTGTCGATTGATTGGCCTGGCTTGTTGTCCCAGCTCAGCTTAGCTCCACTGCCATAGCCACTTCCACTTCCTCACCCACACACAAAAGAGGCAGGCGGTCGGAACCTAGGTCAGTTGACGAACTGCGTCTTTGATAAGCGCTTAGAAGCCGCCATCGAGCGGCAGCTGGAAACCCGAATTATATTTTTATTTCAAACCCAAAGCCCAAACCAGTTTGGGGCTCAAGCTCAGCAAAGTACTTAGAGCGACAAACAATTGAGGCTGGGACCAAACTAGGCAACTATAAAAGGCGCCAGCTTGGCCTGTCATCATCAGCAGTTGCAATCGATTCAGCAATCACAGCAAATCCCCAAAACCCAAACTCCAAAAATGTTCAAATTCGTGAGTGCCAAAGTGGAAATAACCAAAGGATAAATCCTTAACTAAGTGTTCTTTCTACAGGTCGCCTTCTTCGCCTGCCTGGCCGTGGCCGCCGCTGCTCCTGGCCTGATTGCCGAGACCCACTCGTATGTGCAGCCAGCGGTTCTGGCCAAGACCGCCTACGTGGACACCAGTGCCTCCTCGGCCATCACCCACCAGAGCAACGTGAATCTGGTGCGTAAGGTACCGGTGGCCTATGCCGCTCCCGTCGTCCATGCTGCTCCCGTCGTCCATGCCGCTCCTCTGGTCAAGACCGTCGTCGCTGCCCCCGCTCCACTGGTGGTGCCAGCTGCTCCCATTGTCAAGACTGTGATCCCGGCTGCTCCCCTCTACAAGACTGTGGTGGCCGCCCCCGCTCCTGTGGTCCACAGCGTCATCCCAGCTGCCCCGATTGTCAAGACTGTGATCCCCGCCGCCCCGCTGGTCCACACTGTCCTGCCCAGTGCCCCCGTCGTGTACTCCGCCTACCACAAGTAAATCGATTGAAAGCAAGCTGACACTCCTGCAATATATTAGTTAAAAGAAGAAAAGTCAATCAAAGAAAATAAAAGAATTTAAACGAAATAATGCGATTGCTTTATGGAGAATCTTTGGAGGGGTGATTTTCAGAAGATAAAAATAGCTTACGGAGCATTGAATATTCATTTTACGGGTTTTTTCAAATTCAAAAATAATGGATATAGTTTTTTTTTATAAAAATAACAACTTTACAGTAGAATGTCCCGACAACTTCTATTAAAAGTCCTTTTTTAATTGTGAATTTAATTTTGGGTTTTATAATTTCAATCTTGAATACAATATCCAAGGTCTTTATTATAACTTTAATTTAATTTAATTTAACAATTAGGGATAAATTTCATGAATTTGCAAATTAAGTTTGATTAATCTTTCCTGAAGTAAAAACTATAATTTATTTAAAACCTAAACAGCAAAAATTTTTACCAGCTTTTACTTTGTTCTAAAAATCCAACAAATTACTAGTCAAAAATAATATTTTAATAATACAATCTAAAGTTTTGAAGAGTTTTTATTGGTAAATAAATTCCTAACGCTACAAGTTTAAAACTTATAAATTAGTGCGATAGTCACAACGGGTCAATTTTTTAAAAATTTCTTATCTGTCTTAAAACTACACAAGATTGAAATACATGTATATCTTATTCTAACAATTTGAATGTCCTTATGTTATAATTGAACATTTATTTTATTATGTCTAGTTTTCATTTCTATAAAACTTTAGTAAATTATTCTTAAATTGCGGCGTGCTTCTTATTGTTTTTAAATTTTGAGGAAGTTCATTCCACAAGCGAATAGTGTGAATAAAAAAGTGGCGTTCAGAAGACGAAAGATTATGACGAAAATTAATGAGATTATTGGTTCTTGCTGATGTTCCAAATTTTAGCTTTTCAAATAGATAACTGGGCTCTCTTGTATTTATTACCTTATGCAAAAGAATTAAATTTCTGGTATTGCTCCAGATTTTAAAGTTAAATCCGTATATGCTATTGGCCATTGCCGTAATGGGATCACCTCGTCTAATATTGAATATGTATCTTGCAATATTGTTAAATGCAACGTTTAATTTGTGTTGGGAGGCAGCATCACAGTTCCCGAAAATTTCTATCCCATAACTTAGAGAAGGTATGAGATAAGCCTTTGCAATCATAAGCCGCATATCAGCCGATAGGTACTTTTGTGTCATGTAGAGTTGCCTAAGTAGGCCGTATATTTTCCCGGATACCCTTATGACATGTGCACTCCATGAAAGGTTATTAGTCATAGTAATACCTAGATTAACAACTTGCTCAACATACTCAATACAGCCATTATTAACACGAAGACGAGGAAGATTTGGAATATTTGACGATCTTTTACTAACAATTAAACATTTACATTTTGACGGATTAAGGGAGAGTCCATTCATGTTTGCCCACTTACTAATATTTGACAATTCAAGGTTACATACATCTACACAGTCAAAAATTCTAGCAACAGGACAACTAACGTACATTTGAACATCGTCAGCATACATATGAAGATTACCATTGGTTAGTACACTCGGGAGGTCATTCACGTACATAGAAAACAGTAGTGGACCAAGAACAGAGCCTTGAGGTACACCTCGCGTCAAGATCATATCGTCAGATGGTCCAGTGTCAGTGATCACAGTTTGCGATCTGCCATATAAATATGACGAAATTAATCTAACAGCAGTGTCCGCGAATGAGAAGAACTTTGAAAGCTTCGTACATAAAATTTCGTGGTTAACCGTGTCAAAGGCTTTGCTAAAGTCCAAAAGAGTTAATAACGTCACATGTTTGTCATCAAGTTTTTGTCTAATGCTCTCAGTTATATCTATTATTGCAGTGGTACAGCTTCTAAATTGTCTAAAGCCAGATTGGTTATTGCACATTAGGGTGTTTTGTCTCAGAAACCAGTTGATCTGTTTGGCCAATAGTTGCTCAAAGACTTTCGATAAAAATGGCAGTATGGATATCGGCCTATATTCGCCGTTAGTTTTTGGGACAGGAACAATTTTGGCTGATTTCCAGCAGATAGGGAAACTAGACATAGTCAAAACAGAATTGAACACATATGTTATTTTGTCTAAAATCTTTGGCAATATAATTTTTATAAATTTGGGATGAACATTATCAAGCCCAACAGCACTAGATTTTACAGAAAGGACTGATTCTAGAACGTCACACGGCGAAACACACATAAAACTAAAGCTATTATCACAGATATTATTCACAGTCATGTCCAAATAAGGGTTAGTCAGTGTTTCAGGTACGTTTGATTGCAGGAATTTTCTGTTGAGATCATTGGGGTCTATGTCTAATTTGCTATTGTGATTTGATTTTCCGATTCCCAACATTTTAAGTTCTCTCCATTTTTGTTTCATTGTCATTGTACTGGTAAATTTTTGAGCGAAATAATTGCTCTTTGCATTGGCAATCATCAAGTTAGCAGTCATTCTCAAAGACTTAAATTCGTCATAGTAACTTGCAATTTTGTATCTTTTCCAGCGTCTATAGGCAATATCGCGTCGATTGATCATTGCAGCAATACCATTATTGAACCACAGATTATCTTTGGCTTTAAGAACCTTTTGCTTAAGTGGCACAAACCTTTCGTACATTGAGTCAATGCAGTACGTTAAATAATGCAGTTGGGAGTTAACGTCACTAAAATTGTACATAGGGTCCCAATCATAAGAATCCAATTCATGACTTAGAAGTTCAAAGTCAATGTTCCTAAAGTCCCTATAGAAAATTGTATGGTCAGTACAGTTAGGGTTAAATTCGTACGTCATATATATTAGGTCATGTTTTGAGAAAGCCGGCACTGAGACCTGGTCATAAAGAAGAATTCTGTCTGTATTGCTGACAAAGAAAACATCTAGAAGTGTATTTGAATTCGTCGTAAAATGTGTTGGTAGAGTCTTATTTACTAGTTGTAGTCCAAGACTTTCCATTTCAGAGTTTAATTGTCGTTCCCTTAGCATATTACTATTCAGGTCCCCAGTTATTAAAACGTCAGAGTATTCAGAACATAAAGAAGATAACTCGTCAATAAATTCACTACAGTCAATCGTTCTGTGTGGCCTGTAGACACATCCAATGAGCATATTCGATGAGTTTCCACGCCCATGTACTTCCAGGAAAAGATATTCTATTGAACTGCCAGAGGGTTGTTTGATTACTAATTTGGTTTTTAAAGTTTTCCTAATATAGATGGCAACCCCTCCAGCATGCCCCTCGCGGTCAGATCTATAAAGGTCATAACCTTCACATTCAACTAGGACATCACTAAGTTGAGGGACAAACCAAGTTTCACTAACACACACAACATCAACATTAGATTTAATAAACAAATACCGGAACTCATCAATTTTTTTGCATAAGCTTTGAGCGTTAATATGGCATATACGCAACCCTTCTTTTTGTTTTGCAAGAACCCTAATTATTGCACTACTACTCGCTCTGGATGCTGTTAAATCAAAGCTATTGAATTAAAATGATAAATTAAACACACACGCAATTTAAGAACTATAAAATAATTACAAAAGAATTCTATTAAACTGATCTCTCTTAAAGAACTTAGCCTATTAAACCTACATAAGAGACAAATACTAACGAAAAAGAGTTCCCTCTCTTAGTTGCTCTTCGGCATTTCCAGCAGACGAGATATCCAGAGATAGCGATGTATTAGCTTGCAGGTCGTGGAGCTTCTGCATGCTATCAATTCGCATTATCTCTGCGTCGGCTCCCTCGTATTGGGTGACATGGACGACCGCCCGTCGTGTAAACACCCAGTGCAGACGCTTAAGCTTTTTTAAGCGCATGGCCTCTTTGAAGATAGCATAGTTCTCTCTTGAAAGCTGCTCATTTAAGTAGAGGGCTGCCGGGGAATTGATACCCAAAAGTTTTAGGTTTAGTGGCTGCTTAAATTCTTTTCGGTATGCACCAGCCGCACGCAGCATCGCGGCCTTATCTCGCACGTGTTCAAATTTAATAATAATGGCCGGATCCACGGCTGGATTAGATCTCCGCGGCTTTATCCGGAAAATATCGCGGATCTTAGGCGGTGGCGTGAGTTTCAGGCTGAAGCATAGGGAGTGAATCAAAGTTTTTAAATTTTCGCCTTCACCATAGGGGACTCCGTGGACTCGCAAGTCTGCCGCGATGCAGGCGTTAGCCTGAGTAGCCACCTGAGCCTCCACTTCTCCGAGACGCCCACCCAAATGTTGAGCCTCCTGAGCAGAGGCCTCCAGCTGCAACAACCGCTTTTTCAGCTGCTCCACACCGGCGACTTCTCTTTCCAGCTGGAGCACCCTTTGAGTGAGTTTTTCAATGGTCTCACTCATCACATTTACCTTTTCGCCCAGCTCTTGTAGTATGCGGCTTTCGGATGTTTGAACCGCATCAGTTATTGTGGCTGATATACTGGCTGTTTGTTCGGCAAGCTTGCTCTCGATGATGTCCAGTAATTTAGGACACGGTGCATCAGAGGGTCGATCCTTCTTCAAGTCCGTGGACGTAGCTTCACGCTGGCGCTTGGGTGCTGGAGCCATTTGTTTGTGTGCGTGCGACGGATTATGCTTTGTCTTCTGTGTTCTTCCTTGCCCACTTCTGTTTGAGTGTTTTATGTTTCGTTTGCTTGTTACTTCGCGCGCAAACAAAAATTATTTTTGCACTTTTAATTACTTTTATAGTGTTTTTTTTAAAGTGTTTTCAATCGGTTCAGATAAAAAACTGAGTGATTTTTGGAATTAAATGTATTTTCCACCACAATAAGTGAGATTACAAAGGATTTTAATTATTTTCACGGAGCGGTCATAAAAATACGTCTTTCTCTGACTTTCTCTCTCATTTTGGCACGTAATATTATTTTTATATTATAATCTAAAGAAGTTAAGAGTAAAAATAATTAATAATTAATTTCTAAATATAATTAAACTAAACTCTTATCCACAAAAAAATGCTCCAGATATGAGCTTATTAAATTTAGCATAAAAATCATATAAAGATACATCGAACATGATCATCACATTTGGGATTTTCAAACCAAAGACACCGAGAGATGTAAATAAAAATAAAACTGATAATTGCTTTGCATAATTTATTTTTAACATAGCCGCAAGCATCTTTTGCGGTTTTTGTTATATTTCCCTTTTATTTGGCGAATCGGCACTGAGCTACCGATTTGACCAAGACTATGAATACTAATGAGTCGCGCCCAAATAAAAGTCATTCAAATTGATTATTTAGATGCTAATTGAGTGTGATCGAATCGATCACCTATTCAAATTATTCGGTGTCCAAGTTTTAACCCAAAACTGGACGAAATCCCCTTCCCTAAAGTCACAAAATTGCACAATTTCTAATGTCAACAATTGAGTTTATTCACAGAAGCAACCATAACAATCCGTTGGAGGGAAAACAACAAGTTCCCTAGTGGTGGTAGACATGGGCGAGAGGAGCAGCAACAGCAACGGTCTTGACCAGCGGCACCACTGGCGTGGCAATGGTCTTGACCACCGGGGTTGCGATGAAGGCCTTCTGGTGGATCTGGGTGTGGCTCTGGTGGGAGACGGCATGGGGCAGGGTCTTCAGAACGGGCACAGCAGCCACATGGTGGACAGCGGGAGCCACATAGGTCTGGTGGTGCACAACGGGAGCCACATGCTTGACGACGGGCACAATGGGGGCGGCAGCCACATGGTGGACAACGGGAGTCACATGCTCGACCACTGGAACAACAGGAGCCACAGTCTTGATCACTGGAACCACTGGAGCCACATGCTTGACGACAGGAGCGGCAGGAACCACAGTCTTGATCACTGGAACGGCAGGAACCACATGCTTCACCACGGGAGTGAGCGCAGCCTGGTTGTGGAACTGGGTGAAGCTCTGGTGGGAAGTGGCCACGGGAGAAGAGTGCACCACAGCGCCGACCTTGGCCACAACGGGGGTAGCCACGGCCACATGGTGCTCCTCAACGAAACCCGGAGCGGCGGCGGCAATGGTGGCCAGGGCACAGATAGCAATCTGTTGAGCAAATGATTAAATATAAGGATTTCAGATCCTCCTCAACCGTACTCCTTGGATACTCACGAAGCGGAACATGTTGAAGTTGGTGGTTTTTGGTGCTGTGAAGTCGACGGAGTGACTGATGCTGATTCGGAGTTGCGTCCGCGGCTTTATATGGCCAAAAAGATACATAGACTGTCCTTCAGCGAAAACCAACTAACGAGCAATTGGCAAACTCGTTTGCTTTGCATTGAACTTGAACTAAGCTCGAACCCTCATTAGACATATCAGCCACAATCGATTATGTTTAGGCCCGAAAAGGTCGCGAATCTCCAACAATGGCCCACAGATTGATACCCAAAACCGATCGAACGAACCTATTGTCAGACCCCAGCCCAGCAGTGAAGGTCTCGCCGTTTTATGTCAGCAAAAACGAGATGAAATGCATTTTATTCCACGAACAAAGTGGCCAAAGAGTGGCGAGCTATATAAAGATCCAACCGTTTGCCGGCGCGGATCCAGTCCGAAATCCGTACCCAGAGTTTAGATGCGAAAGCGATGGGGCCGATGTTTGGGAACTTCGTCTGGAAAATCGAGATCAGGTGTTACGGGGAATTTGGATTAGATCGGAATGCCACTTCTACTAGGCCAGGAACTCCATGAGATTCTCGTCATTGGAATCGATATCTGGGAGCATGAGCAATGGCGTCGTGGACTCGGAATTACGACAGGTAGAGTTACCTTTATCAATTTCCACAACCACGCCGTTCGCATCTCTCGGCTTGTGCAGAGTGCGTATTTCCCTGATCAGGCTCTCGTGGTATTCCAGCGCCGTCATATCAGCAGTCTCTTCCGCTGACCGCATGATGCTGAACATCATCGATGCGCTGGGCACACGTCCTTGGCGGCAACTAATCCTCGCCATTTCCGACATATTTTAAATAATTGTGGCTAAATTTCTTTTTTTTAAGGGAGGTGTATACAACACCATGAATCAGAGTGAAAGGACTCGGCCATATCAAATTCCTGAAGGAAGTGTCAAAGCCTACTAAATTAAAAAAGGAGTATGACTTTTGGGTGGGTTGCCAACAGGGGGGTTGTCTCTAGTCCCTTGTCTCTTAAATTATACTGTAAGATACAACATTTATAAATCTTTAGTGACAGAATGGAAGCGTTAATACAGTTATACAAGTAGACATTATTAATTTTATTTGCACAATTGAGAATTACTATTCAAAAGGATTAGGCGGCATTCCGGATCTGTTATAAAATAAGAGTTTCTTGGGAAATTTTTATATACAACTGTTATACTGTTACAAAATCGGAAATTTCTAGCACACCGCTCTTAAAAGCGGCTAAACAAATTGAAACAAAATCAACTTTCCACAAACTGTTATACTGTTATACAATCAAGCTTTATTCACACATTTAACTACTTAATACTACGCATATCCATTGCCTAACTGCCGGGCACATAAACCGGACTTAGATTTAGCAGCTCGTAGCCCGTACTGCCGCCCTCCTGCGTGGCCTTTGTATGGAAAGTCCGGTTAAGATTTGTGGGTTCCACATAGCCCAGTGCCCTACCCATAGGCGCGATGACAAAGCGCGTCTGAGTCTGCGATGAGCCCTGGTAGGAGACCACCGATGGAGCCGAATCGATGAGCAAACGTGGTGCCTCCGTTGCCGGCTTGGCCAACACCAAAACCAGCGAGATAATTAGCAGAAGAAGCTGAAAGGGGAAAATAATAAAGATTTAGTTAAGGCTAAAACTTGTTAATATAGGGTAGCTTCATATTCATTGGCAGCAATACCTTTGAAATGTCTTTAAAGATGTAAAAATATCTTAAACATTCAGGGAAAGTGAAAAAAATTACATGTAAATTTATTAATAAGAAGGTTAATATTACCAGATATAAGTTAACTATATTTAACATATGAATATTAATCTAAAGAATTAACTATTATTAAAGAGTGAAAAATTGTCATAACCATTTGAAAGATTAAAAATGAAAGTAAAGTGAATGTTCATTGGGAAAGTTAATCCATTCAAAGTTTAATACGTAAAAGGAATTTAGAAGAAAACTAAACTAGATCGAAAATAAATTCCTTCTAAGGTAAGTAATCCTTGGCCTAGTTATAAGCCTCTCTAGACCTCTCTACCTTCTGCCGCTTCCCCTGATATCGAGCCACCCTAACGGAGGAGCATCATCCACATCCCACTCACCAAATGCCGCATGGTAACGATCCAAGCCTAATGGGGCGATTACGGAGACAGTCAATATAATAGGCAATAAACACTGAGAACACCACAAACGAAGACTTCAACGACGACGAGCTGAGGTGGGCGGATCAAAAGTCGGTTGTAGTTGGAGCTGAGTTCCCCCTTCTGAGCAGCAAACTCACGGCGGAGCGAGTGGCAAAGTCAAACTGAAGTGCTGTGTGAATTGCTGTGCCATGAAATCGCGGTGGAGCAGTTGCTGGCCAGGACAGGGGCGGGCGTGGAGCATGCCAGGGGGGTGATCCACTCGATACACCCCCCAGCACGCAGCCCCTGAGAAAACAGCACGATCTGCGATCGAAGCGATGGAAACACGCGCGCGCAGTCGCGGTTATCTTGCAATTGTGGGAGTGTCTCAACTTGGACGCAGCTTTACGTAAAGAAATAAACCGAAAAAATAAAAAAAAGAACAACAAAAATCAAATATAAATAAATACCGAACGCCGCAAATATTGTAGTAATAGTTCGCAACAACAACTCAGCAGCAGTGATCGCAGCAACAAAACCTACAACATGCGACGGTACGGCGTCTGCGCAACTCGCTCTGAAGGTTGATCCACTCCACTTCGCACCTCCGTCGCTCCAACCGCAGCGACTTGTAAGCTTGGGCATAATTTATATGTACTTATATGCCGATATACTCTATCAGGAGGAATTTACATTCAATCATACATTTATCCCGAACAAATAGAGGGATTTATTGGGATTAGGTGTGGGTAGTCAGCATTCAAAATTGTTCGTGTAGTTTGTATTTAATATTTTTTAAGGGTATTCTTCTGGCATAATTACTATCAATGGTGATTAATATCTCTGAATCTTTCTCCTAGACTACAGAGTAAAGGAATCACTAAAAATTGCTTGTCCAGGTCATTGCTAAACCAAAACGTCATAGGTTTCCAAGCCCCTTTAAGAACATATTTTAAATATTATATCAACCCTATAATAATACATTTAGCCCTCGTTCTCTCTACTAAAGAAATAATTAATTTAAAACCTCTTAATATCATTAATCTTCTCACCAAAATGTATTTTAATTCGTTTTACAGAGTAGGGTATCCCCAAGCTTCGATTCTAGGCAAATATTTATTTTTGACGTTTCAATAATTTCAAAAAAAAAAACAATAAATAAATAAAACTGCCATCGTGGCTTCTTACAGTCTCTCCGGCTCTCCGATGTTGAGTCAGCCGGCCGATCGGCGGCCGTATGATTCGGTGATTAGCCGGAGGCGCGTAATGGAAGCTCTAATGGAAGTGCACACGGCCCCTGAGAGGCCGTCGGATTGAAGTACTTTTTGATTAATTAATTAGCTGCAAGACTGGGCGACCTCTTGGTCAAGGAGTCCTCGTGGACTGGGGCTATAAATGGCAGCGGCACACGTCTAACGGTAATTAGTTGCCCACTCAAGTGACCATCATGCACATCGCCGTGGGTAATCTCCGGGGCAGTGCCAAAGTGCTTCTACTAATTCCCAATCTCTATGCCATTACCCACAGGTTGTTTGTCTCCTAATCACCTTGGGCCTCGACCACAGCCGGGCAGCCACAACAATCCTGCATGGCAACGGACCGGATTCCAGTGCCATTTCCCACCAGAGTTTTACTCGATTGTCGTCAGCGCAGCCTCTAATCCTCCAGCATCAAGAGCAGCAGCAGCATCATCAGCTGGTTGTTCCTGCTCCGAGGATTGTCAACAGCCACCATAGAGCCATTGGGGAGCAGCAGCAGGTTGAGCGGTTCTCCCAAGGAGATGAAGAGCTTCAACTGGCACCTATCTCCCGCCAGACACCTGCCCATCTCACATACTCTGCCCGTCCGGTGGTCCATCAGATGCTGCCCCGGATTAAGCCTGTGAGAAACATCAGCTTTGCCTCGCTAATCCCGGGACCTCGTAGCCTGGCCACCCATCAGAATCTGTCACCAGTTTAGAGTGGCAAAGCAATCTATGGAGTAGCTACCTTTAGGAATCAGAAAACATCGCAAAATACTAGTTTTTTAATACACTTTTTGTTAATTTAGTTTTTTAAAGCAGGGCAATAAAAATTATATTTAATTAATTAATTGTTCCCAAGTTTCTAAACATAAATCTTAAGCTCTAACATGTAGACACCTGAGTTTAGCTTGTCAACATTTTCGTCTACGCAAATTCCGTTTATTATCATTAATTTTTTATATTCACCATTATTTTTTATAAAAAAAATTCATGAAAATTTAAGAAAAAAGGAAGACCAAATTCTGAGTCAACCAGAAAAGGAATTCCCAACCAGAGAAGGTCACAAGGAAGACACCGAGTAAGAGGTGTACGTTAGGGGGCAATGAATGAACGGTCTATTTTGAAGCAGCTCTCCAATCACCTAATCTTCCGCATCCTGCACTTCTCCCTGATCTCCCAGCAACTGCGGGACGAGCTGGGAGTTCGTGCAGGGGCTGGTGGGATCAGGTCAAAGGGGCGCTTCTCCAAGGCGCTGGAGTGGCAGCCCTTCGCTCTGTGGCTGTCCAATATCCTGTTGAACTACGCCGGCGACATCATGGGCAATCTGTTGCTGGGCCTTCTGCCGCTGGAACCGCTCTGCAATGTCTCTGATGTCCTGCTCAGTTCGTTTATCTGGTGAGATGATTCTTGTTATGAAGTAAATTTCACAGAAATAGGACAAGACAATTCTCCTCTTAAGCAGGTACTGCATATTTTACTGCCCTCTTGACCTAGGCCATAAGTTGGCCAGCTCTATAGGCTTTCGCATCCTGGCCACCACCATGTCCACCATCAGTCAACTTCAGCTCATCGATCGGGGCGTTCAACAGGCCGGTCAGGTGTACAACAACGCCATCATTCCTATGCTAATTGTAGGCACAGTCATGGGTAGTGGAGCAGAGGTCCTGAAGCCGATAGCTGGAATCCTAATCAACAGGTGCCAGAAGAACCAGTTAGCCTACATAAAGATGAGCAGGTGAGTGGGAAAATGGAATTTCCACTGACAACTATTTTTAATTTTTCCTGTAACTAGCAACACCAAGCTGGCCCTGTTCCTTTCCATTCTCTTTGTGCTGGAAATCCAAAAAAGTCCCCTGGTGCTAGGCCTCACTCGTCATCAGCTGCTGGTTTACTCGCTGGTGATGACCATCACCTTCAAGTTCCTGTCGCTGGTCTACCGCACGGAGCATTACATCTGGCTTATGGAGCACCGTCTGTGTTACACCTTTTTCGGGGGCCTTTCGAGGGACTTGAACAAGTTCTTCAAACACAAGCAAAAAGCCCATATCCATCGAGGGTGGATGCACTCGGAATATGATTGAAGCTGTCACTTGGATTGCGCAATCCGCCCAACCCTTCAAATCCCCTCCAGAACACAGGGTGTGGGTGGTTGGGCGACGAGGTAAGCGGCTTAGGTTACCTCCTCGCCCAGCCAACCGATGGAGGAACGGCGGCAGATGCCTCGCTTGATCGGGTTACGTATGCTAATCAGCTTAGAAGCATCCGCGGGAATGGACAGAGCAGGGCAGAACACTATAGCAGTGGAACGCTGGTGCCGAGTGCCGGGTTACGGCCACGGGTTAGTGGATGCCACAACGCGAGTCTGTTAGCTTCCAGATGTACTGTGAAATTTCTGTTTATGAATAAATCCCTCTATTAATATAATATAATAATAGGCGTTGAAAGAAAGCATTAAAGGTGTGCAATTTTTTACAGCAAATTCAAATGTAAATCTAATCTTTTTTTATAATTTAACATCTCTATCCAAAAGCAACCCCAGACTTTCATTGTACTTTAAAGGGGAAGATCATAGAGTTCCAAGTATTAAACGAAAGAATTAAAGGTCCGGTTTTTCTTTTACAGAAAATGTAAACTTAAATTTTGTTATTAGAATCTCTTTTAAACAGCAACCCCTGACTTATATTTTAGTTTCCACTAAGTTTCAAGTAACTCGCTCATCGAAATGTCAGCCAAACGAAATGTAAGTCCTCAAAAAAACCAAAAATACAAGGACAAGACCAAGCGGAATCCCCCTGACATAAAACCCATTCTCTGTCCGGACATTGTCAAGCCCAAGAAGGAAAAGAAGTTAGAGGAAGGGGAAGTTCTGGATTGTCAACGACCCAAAAGCTACACCTCTCCGGCTGAGAAGCGGCAGTATCTGGAGAAGGAGGTGGTGCCCATCCTAATGGAGGGCATGTTAGGACTGTCACGTGAGATGCCACGCGATCCCATCGGCTATTTGGAGAAGTTCTGGCTCCAGAAAAAGCAGAAGTGTGACATCGATCTGCCACAGAATATACTCTGATCGATGTCTAGTGCAGTTCCAATCAAATTTCAAATTACAGAATGATTAAATAAATGTTTATGACGCGGTGTTAGATTCAGTTAGCGATTCATTTCCCTAGTCAGTGAGGCGAAGAGAGTGGATCTAGGTCCAGGGGCTATAAAAGCCGATGCCTTAATCTGGGCCAGCATCATTCATTCGTTAGCTTACGGATTTTGAGGAAGTCTATTATTATGTCTAGATTGGTGAGGCTAATCCTTGAATATTTCAAGGATAACTACTATAAAGTTGACTCCCTTCCAGTGCCTGTCCGTCTTGGCCTTTGTGCTTGTCCTGGCTGGAACCACCCAGGCGGCCAGCTTGGAGTGGCCCTCGAACCTGCTTGCTCTCAGCACAGGAAAGTCCTCCCAACTGCTGCCCATTGCCAGCGAGGATTCCGTCGAGTTGTCCGAGAGCGGCACCGGAGCAATTATCTCGTCTGCTGGCCAGCAGCAGCCGGAGGAGCAGTCCCAGGAGGAGGAGGAGGAGGAAGAGCCACTGTCTGTCATCGGCACCTCGGATGCCATCGATTCACGCCTGGTGTCCTCCGGCATTCCCATCTCCGTTCCTCTTCCCCTGATCCTGGCTGCCCGCAATGGACTGCGAACGGTGCTGACCATCCAGGAGCCGGCTGTGGCCAAGGTGGGTGAGGTGGTGCAGCATGTGCCCACTGCCGTCTCCCATCAGAGCCAGACGGTGGTGCACGACCACAAGCGATTGGTCACTCCCATTGTAGCTCCGGCCGTGCGCACCACCCAAGTGGTTCGCCAGCAGCCGCCGCTTGTGTGGACCGTGGCCTCCGATCCTCGCCTGGTTCTGATCCGCAACTAAGGATGGCTGGAAGCCAAAGATCAACAAGATGAACTCGCCAAATCTACGATACGCTTCGTCTTTGCCTAATTCTATTTCTAATTTTCTTATTTTGGACTTGCTAACCCACAAAACTCTGTCTCTACGCTGTCTTCTGTCTTCTTTCTTCTGCCATTTTCTGTAGAATTCTTCTTCTGTAGTGTGCTTTTAATAAAGATTTCGCATTTGCACTTAATGGGGTTTTAATTCAAATGGAATATTTAAATTTAATAAGGGATTAAAGAGTTAAGATTCTACTTCTAAAATTCCTTTACTACTTTGGTTAACATACAGTCTTTCTTTTTTAATTTTCTGCCAATAAGTGACCCCTCTTTTACATCTTACATACTTGCCAGATTGTGTAAAATTATTGTCCAGCATTTTGCATTTTGCACTTCTTTGGCTTGAATTCTTCGGGCGTTGACGCTGCGACAGGAAATCAATAAAGTTAACGCACAGTCCCTGCCCACGAACACAATAAATATGCCATCTCCACCCCGCGACTCCCACTGAACACTCCGATTGTGTGCAATCAAGATCTCAGGAGGATTAGGCAGACGCAGGGCCTGGGTTAACGCCCAAGTCTCTTCTCATGTTCAAGGGCTCTGGGGCCACTCATTTAGAATGGTTGGTCCATTCTCCAATCTGGCGTTCTTTTGCTGGACTATAAAAGCTGAAGATTGTCTGGCCCACAGACAACAGTCAACTGAAGTGTACTGAGCCAAGAAGATGTCACAAAGAATGGTGAGTTTAAAAAGAAACTTAATAAACAAACAAAGAAATTTATAAAATCAATCAGAGCTCTGCACAGGAGCTTCTTAAATAAAATAAACAAAAATTAATTAAAATTACCTGTCCTTATTACAGAATATTTCTTTCTTCCTCCTCCTTTTCTGCCTTTTGGCATTGGGACAAGCTGAGCTGCGGCTGTACCATCCTTTGCTGACCCTGCATCAGCAGCCCACTCTGGCGAAGGTGGGTCATCTGGTAGATCATGTTCCCACTGCTGTTTCCCACCAGAGCTCCACCGTTGTCCACCGAAGTGTTCCTAGGATTACGCCACTGCTGGCCCCTGCCCTGAGGACCACCTATCTCCACTATCCTAGCTGGAGTTATCCACTGTACGAGGGAGCCAACACTCTGTACAGAAAGTAAAGCTCTGCTCAGCAGGAATCTCTAAAATGAAGTTTATTTAGCTTCAGATTTTGAAGATGAACAGCAAAATAACCTTAAATTGGACTCAAATCAAATTGAAACACATCTTTAAATTGTGTAATATTCAGTTGTTATTCAGAAAAGAAAATAAATTCAAGAACCTCCGAGAGACTTGCATTTGGGATTAACGAGGAATGGTTTACTTGTAGCCGCCCTCCTTTAGGTTTAATACCGATTTCCCAAAAGGGAGACGACTGCCAATTAGATTTCGCGCAACGCTGCACTTCTGATTGAGTGTTGGGTGGCTGGATACGAGTATGATCCGACTGACGTCACCAGATATGCAAACAAACGCACGAAATCGGCATTGCTTTGGTATCCAGTATTTGAGGGGGGTTTGTTTTATTGGTTTATTGAATATTACCAACAAGGCCGATTGGTTTTGCAAAGTGATTTAAAAATACAATTTGGTGCACCTTCAAGTGAAGTTTAACATTTAAAATCCATTTAAAATAAGGCCAAAATTAAGGCTTAAAAAATCTTACAAGTTAAGTAAGAAATTGACTAACAATTAGGATAAGTTCCACCTTATTTATGAAATATATTTTTATTTATTAATAGATTATAAATAAATTAATAGAAGACTGTATCCATTCAATTTTACTTCTTCTTTCCAAGTTTAATAATTGACTAATGATGCCTTTAAAATGAAATAAGCTACTTTAAAAAATATAAAAATCATATGAGTTAAAATAAATAAATTAAACAAATTATATTAAGCGGTACTTTAAGACCCAAATGCACAAAAACTTGGTCTATTGTCAGGGGCAGCGGTGCAAGGATGATTGACATGTCGTACGCAAATGTTTCACCATTATTTCGTGGGCCCACAGGCCGTTGTTCTCCATAAAAATTCCAGGAATGCCAGCTTTTTCCATAGGAATGACCTCGGGTCAGTAGCCTAAAACCTGTGTAGCTCCTATCCCCAGAAGAACCAAGAATGTGAGATGTATGAACAGAAGCAGGACTTTAACCCAAGGGTATGACATTGCCTGGGCTTCGTCTCCCATCAAAATATTACAAAAAAAAATATAAGATAAGTCGATGGACGCAACAATTGGAAGATAATGGAGCAGCCTAGCGAAAAGTTTCAAATGACACAATGCAACTTTCTGAAACTGAAACCTTGAACCCCGCGAAAGGGCCAAAGGTTAAGTCCCGCTGGAGTTGAGTCCAACGGCGGTTATGCAATCGACTGAGCATTGATGCCACTTAAGCGGTCACAAAATGACGCAGAAAACTCAGCTTATTGGGTCCTGAATGGGTTACAATTCTCCTGGATCGAATTGCACAAGACTGCATTCGCAGTAGCCGGCGGCTGCATTAAGGTTAAAGCATCAAGGCTTTGGTCAGGACAACCCATCGATTGCCGTACAATTGCATTGTCTTTGCCATGCATTCAATACCTGTCATTCGCAGGAAGCCCAGCTATTCCAGTGATGCAATGCCATAGAGGCGTAGTTTCCTCTTCTCCACTCCCCATCATCATCGTTATCATCATCACTATTGGATGTGTGTGTTTCTGGGTGTTTACAGCAGCCTTTTGGGCTCACACCACTTAAAGCTGAACGGCCTCCCGAAAGGCTGCTTCGATGAATCGGACAATGCACTATGGGGTTTTTGACCACTTTATGTGGCATTTAATCATTTTTTAAAAGTGCTCTAATTTAAAAAAAATTACTGGGAATGTATTAACAGAACATCAAACTGTTATGCCTCATACTCAAAATGTTAATACTTAACAGCATATGTTAGCATAACAGCTGCAAAGTCAGCTGTTGCATCCGAAAGCGCGTCTGCTAAGTTTGCCATTTTAACGAAGTGATCTTTGAAATTAAACTATTCGTGTTAGACACCATTTGTAAAGGAAAAAACTAATGGACATTGATTTCACAGGTATTAACTACATGTTAAATGCATTAACTGTTTAACTTGTGCGTGTTTATACTGACATTTTGTCATTTTATAAATGCACCTTAAGCTGAATTTTGAAAAACAAATTTCAACTTTGAGAAGAGTTTTGAATTAGAAGTTCGCATTAGTTTTTAATGCGTCCAAGTGTATGTTGTAGCGTTGTCAATTCTGAGCAAAAATCAGTTAGTCTTATTGTGCACTTTTCCGCACTTTTGGTGCAATTTGAATTTTTCTTGGATAACCTCACTGTTTTCAACGCCAATTTGGTTGCTGTTTGTATGGAAAAACACTGAATTCCGGTTTTGTGGTTATTTTAGTTCCTAGGGAAAGCGTTGTCCGATTTAGTTCAAAATTGCTATATCGTGTTAAAATAGAAACAAATATAAGCTCCTTAAATTTCATTAATCTTATCTTTACTTTTACCCGATCGTTCCTATGGGAGCTATAGGATATAGTTTCCTGATCCGAACGATTTTCATACTATATGTGCCTAGGATCAAATAATGATGATTGGTAAAGTTTCATGTCGATATCTCCAAAACTGACCGAGTTATTAATTAATTCCACAAAAACTGGTCAAAAACCCCATAGTGCAATGAGAGGCCCCCATCTTGGCCCCGTCTCCAATTGAGTTCGGTTCTCCTCCCTCCTAGGGCTCTCGGGTTCATTGCATCTCCCTGAGTCCGGGTCCGGGTCTGGGACTCTGATTGGGGGTTTTCTGGCCACTCTCAATTGGCCCCGGCCCAGTGGGTGACCTGGATGGCTCGACTGCTGGGTAATCGGTTTGTTTGTCTACCACAAACGCCATTTGAATGCATCGTTATGCTGTCATCTTGGTGCCCCAACCTACCGAGAGAGACTTCTATCGATGGGTGGTCCCCCCAGTAAATTTAATAACTTAAATCTGGAAGAAAAAGCAGGAGAATTTATTCTGTTTCAGTGCTGGCAATTTGTCCTTGGTTTATAGTTTATATTTGACAAAGAGAAAATATAGATACATATATGTAAAAAAGGACTTTCTTAAAAATTTGTATTTCATTTAAATGACAAAATATGAAGCAGACTATTTTATACATTTTGAATTAAAATGATTTTGCAGAGAATGCTCTTATATATATTGTTTAAAATAAATAATAAATTATTAGTTTGTTAACATTTTTCAATATATTTTTTTTACTTTTTTAAAAATTAAAAGGAAAAATTCATCACAGATAACTCAATAAAATAAGCGAATGAAAAGAAATCTAAAAACAATATTACAAAACGAAATATATATCATTAAATTACACCTCCTACAAATATAAAAAAAAATATTTACAAATAAAATTTTAGACACATCCTTAACCTTATTCATTTCCCTGTATAATTAAATATCTTTTCCTAAAAATTGGCTCTTGGCAGCACTGTTAAAATCAAAAGACAGACCCACTTAGCATAAGTGGCTACCACACAAAATTGGCCAAGAAGTTCCCCAAGTTTTCCCAGAATCCAAGCCCGAAAAATATTAAATATTTGATGTAATCCAGAAGTTTCTGCTTAAAACGCCATTATTAACCAAAAAACATACATCAAACAAACTTTATGGAAGAGGCTTTCACTTAAAGCCAACTTGGGGGAGGGAGAACGGAAGTTTTGCGGCATATAAAACCCCCGCCCCATTTTTCCGGTGTGGCAAGCAGTGGTTTTCAAATTAATTTACAAATGCTCAACGCGGCGCGTAGGTAAATCTGTCTGGGCTCAAAGAGATGAAGACAATAAGCCGTGTTAAATGAGCCCAGGTAGTGTAAGAGCAGTGAAAGGGCATTTTGATGCGGGTGAAATAATTCGGGTTATTATGTAATAACCAGGGGGAAACAGCTGCTGTCTGCTCGAGACATGACTCACTTATCTCGGCCCTCCTTAAAAACTAATTTGCCACTTGCTACCCTATGGGTGAACGACCTTGAGACTATACTATGATGATTTCAACAAATAAAACGCATCGATTTTATTACAGGCAATTTCGCAAAAAACAAAACGAAGCGACAACGAAAACAAAAGCGAAAAACTCATTCAAATGCCCAACGCATAAGCGCGGTTCGAATATAAACGAATAAATCAAATCGACTCTGGAGTACTCGTATGAATCATATGAGTCCCAAGCTGCCGCTGCACACGAGTGCATTGTTGTTACTATTATTATTATTACTATTATTATGTAAGCCTCAAGCAAAGCCAGCCATGCGGGGCTATAGCCCCACCACAAACACAAACTCGTCTGGGGTTTCCCCAAGGCCCACCAAAAAGCGGTTAAAGCCAATTGAGCCGGCAAACAGTCAAGAATTGAATAGGCCAACACACAGACAGCGAGACCGAAAACTTCATTGCAATTGGGTTTTCTTGGGATTTTCCCAGTGTTGGCGAATTTTCGGGCAAATCCATGGCACAGTTGCGGTTGCATTCAAGAGGCGGAATGCAGTGGCAGACACAAAGGAGGATATAAATGGATAATGGAGGATAAAATGGAAGGAATTGTATAACCAAAGTGTGGCTTGAATTTTCCCTAAATTAACAAATGTTTGGGAAAATAACTCTATTAAGTTTGGCTGTTAAGTTTTAAGAAAAGCCTTTCTTACGGGATGAATTATAAACGATATACCAACTTTTTTCTGAAGAGTCGAAACTATATTTATAAAACAATAAATTAACCAAGAATAAATTTTTAATAAATGTTTCAAACAGTTTTGACACATCTACATAAGTTATTCTTTTTAAATCATTTTGAATAGTTAAAAAATCAAACAAATCTTTCACAACAATTTTAACTTATTTTCATTCTCTGAAACCTAAATTAAAACTTTTATTGAACTAAATTAAATTATCCAAAATTAAGCTCTTTAAGCATATCCAACACATAATCGAGTTAAACTTGGCTTAAAGAGATTGCCAAATTGCTTTTGGCCAAACGGTGCTGCGTGTGGGTGGAAGACCTCAACTTGTTGAGCAATTGACACAAATCTAAGCCGGGGAGTCGCCAGTCCAACCTTGAGCCAGTGACAATTTTTATTTTTTTTCTTTTAGGTTCGAAGACTTTTTTCGCTTTGGACTTGAACTGCTGCCAGGTGCCGTGTGTAAGAAAGGTAGTGTGTAAAGGCATGTGAGCTTCGCCCAGAGGAAGCTAGCCAAGTGGAGCAAACACGATTCCCACACAAATCCATTTGGGCAAACAATTAACAAGTTGGCCATAATTAACATATACCATGTTGTAATATGCCAAAAAAGTGTGCAAAGTTGGAGCTTACCATAAATAGAAGCGAGTATCTGGATATCTCGATTGAAGTCCCAATAGCGAGCCCCTGAACCTGTAACCCCATCCGGATTTCACACTCTCCACGGGCTGGCATTAGCTGTCGCCAGCCGAGGTCCAAGTTCAAGTTCAGTTCATCAGCTTCAGCTACTGTTGGGATTTACCAATAATAGCTGAACTTCAGTCAACTGACAAAATTGCTTTTAGCAGGAAAATAGTTTTGAGGGGAAGAAAGACGAAGAAAATAATACTCTTTGAGAGCTTTAGAAATTTAAATATATTTATTTTATATTTTGTTTTTTATATTTAGTAAGAAAGCTGTTCAAGAAAATATTTAATAATTTAATAAATAATAATAGATATACGTGGAAATTATTTTGCTATTTATTTTATTATTATTACCTAGAAATTAAATTATTATTACCTATAAATCATGAATATTCAATGGACCAGTTCTAGTACACATTTTAGGACAAATGATTCTGTGAGCTTTCGCTTGGAAATTAACGCAGTATTAACAGAGTAAAATTTCAATCTATGAGGAATTTTTGGCAGTCAGATCTGGAAGAGAGATACATACATATATGTACATACATATAGCAAAAATGTCGAATATCGAAAAATTCCCATGTCATCGAATAAGTAAATATACTCAAAACATAAAGAGCAAACTCAAACTATCGTTAGCGGAATTAAAAAAACGATGCGAATCAGGTTCGACGCACCTCCTTCAAATAATACTCGAAAAGCCCAAAGGCCTCCCAATAACTCCGATGAGTCATAAAAAACCCGATGGTCAAAAACTACGACACTGCCGTCGTCGATTGATAAAACTCCACGAATTAATCATGAACATACAAATAACCGAAAGGTGTTTGCCAAACAGCCAACAATAACAACTCGAGTAAATCACTGTGATTAGCATAATTTCCGAAGATCTGTTCATTATCAACTTTCTTGGAAGTCGAGAGTGTTTAACATAAAACGCCACTTAAGTGGGGGGAGAGGAGCTATCGAACCAAGGTCAGTAACACACAAATCGAAGCCACTGGATCCGCTGGAACCCAACGAGAGTCACTCGAACAACACTGACCACACACAACACGGGCTAAATAATGATCGTGATTATCAGCGGCGGCACGCGAACGTGATCATCGTGAATAAGTGTTAGGGGGGAATGTCTCTAATTTTTATGAACTTCGGGTAATTCCGCTTAGCACTCTTGATTCACAATGAGCCAGGCTTTTGGCTGAAGCGAAAATAAAAATAAAACAAACCACCAACCGACCGACGGCTGATGACGTTTACATTGACCATGGGTTAAAAACCAGACGATATTAACCGAAATGCACCAGTAACGAGGGGGGACAGCTAAAGACGAATGTATGCCAAAAGATCCGGTTTGAGGCAATGCCCAATTTTATCCCTTTCATGACGTTTTTATTTCTTTATTTTTCAGCGGCTTTGCTCCTCTCTGACCCAATTCATAATTGCGGAATTGCATAATCCCGGTTTCTCAAGCAACGCGCCTTTCCGGGAAAGCTCTCTGTTTTGGTTATTCAAAATTTTTATTTTTGGTCAAAGCCCCCGCCTGAAAACAACAAACTAATTTGGACATTTACACATAAACACTAATTTTTGAATGGGGAAATATTTGTTTAATGACTCGCAGTGATAGCTGCAGGGTGCGTTTAAAAATGATAACGGAGAGACTTTTCCGGCTATAGTCTACCTTTGGTGACCTCCAGTAGTTAGCAGAATCGGAGATTTGAGAAAAAACCCAAACCGAGAAGTTATTACCCAAAAAAATCCAAAGCCAACGGTGAGAGAAGGAGAGGTTGCCAAACATTGTCGCTGCCGCTTTTGTGCCTTTTGTTTTGGGCCCCCGATTCGCAAAACTTATACCTACGTCCGTAGACAGAGAGATAGAGATGGCTATAGCCTTTCGGAAAGAGACGGGGAAACGTTGGAGCTTGCTGCGCCTGCGCAGCTTTTGTATAAAATGTGCGCGCCGAACGAAAGCGAAATCAGTCAACGATCTGCAGACAAACGAGAGGCACACATTCAGTGCAGAAAGTGAGTGAAGTGAAAGGATATATCCATACAGACTCTGCAACTTGCATAAGGATTATCGAAAAGAAACTGAAACAACCAATTTGGATTAATTTTATTTAAATCACAAAAGAGGTGAGTAGTGAGTGAAGTGAACTCCAGTGAACCGCAACCCGCACACTAATTACAATTAGTTGCGTTTCAAATTATCAGAGCTTGCAAATAACTGTCGACGGGGTTTTTCCTGTGCTCTCGTTGCGAGTAAAACCGAAAAAGATCATACTCTCTCCCTCCCGCTCAGAGCAAGGGAGTTTTGCTGTCTTGATTTCGGTTTTTTGTTGAACGCTTTTCGTTGAACTCTTTTTACTTCGGCCTTTCAATGAGCCGTGCGTAAAGAGCGGGACGAGAAACGTTCGCACACAGAGAGCCAGCCAAAGACCAAGGGACCGAACAGCTCAGCGCGAACGGTCTTCACCTTTGTTTGTTTTTTTTTTTTATTTATTTATTTTTGTGAACAAGTGTCCATATAACAAAATGCTATTAAAAATAAAAGAAAAGTTTTAGACAATGTTGTTTTTAAATCGCAACTAAACGTTTAAGGATTTGCTTGCCTATGCGTGTGAATGTATTCCAATACATACGCAAAAGACTTTTGTTCACTGACCACGGTTCATGGGACAACCGAAACAAAGCAGAATAGAAAAAAACGAGTTCGCTCTGAACGCGCGCGAGCTCATTCCAAGAACTCATGAACGGGTGCTCTCTGAGTCTTTTCGTAAAGAGTGAGAGAGAGACAGATATATGCAGACAACTAGAAACGGTCGACAGTTTTTTGCAAGCTCTGCAAATTATGGATACTACATAATATATAATATAACAGAGTAGTGGTCAAGAGCAGACACCCCTCCTTTTCTCCTCCGCGATCATAAAGCCAATTGAAAAGGCAAAACTTTCACTGCGAAAACAAAAGAAAAACTTTAATTTTCCACACCCAGCGATCAGCGTTTAGCATCGCTTACGATCATTTCTCGCCAAAGAAAACGCCAGGCAAACGAACAAAATGCTTGCCGGCAATTTGCAATGCAACGCTGCACACAACTTCCGCTCGAAAAGCAGGGCTCAAAGACTTGAGCATTTTGCAGTTTCAAGATTCATTTACATAACATGAAGATACATTTGGGAAATACTCGAAAAAATACATTTTAGGAAAGTTTTACAATAATAAAAGGGAAGATTTTGAGATCTGGAAACTAAATTGTTATCTAAAGAAATAAGAAAGATTTTGTTAAAAAATTAAAGTGGTTCGAAAATTATCAGTACTCAAAAATTGAAAGTCTTTGAAAATTAACATTAGCAGGAAGTAACTGAAATCTGTGAAGATTTTAAGTTGACATATAGAAATTAAAAGCTGTTAAGATTTGAAGTTAACAGAGGAAAATTCGAATCAAATTTTTGTTTAGTCAACCGAGTTTTTAAGGCTCGAATCTCTAAGGAATTTTACTATATTATTTATCTCTCAAAGATGAGGAAAAATTTTAAAATAATTAAAGCTTTTAAGGGTTAATTTTAAATGAAGAAAAATTGAAAAACAAACCCTTTAAGTTAGATCATAAAACCAGGTTTTTATTAAAGTGTAGCGATCTTTGGACTAAATCCGCCCCCGCTACCAACCCATACGATCCCAACTCCGGTGACATAACTGCAATGCAAACGAGCATAAAAAGCGCAGAAAAGCAGAAAAGAAAAGTGAGTTTTATTTTTAAACAAGAAAAGATACACGAAGCGGAAAGCGGCTGTCAAGGCGAGAGATCAACTTGAGCGATGGTCGCCATAGCCCGATTGTAGTCCGCGTAGGCTTGCCAAATCCAAAGGAAAATTACCTCATAAATTACAGGGAGTTTGGCGAGAGACCTCTCCTTCTCTCTCCTTCCCGCATTTTGAATGAAAAGTAACGTACAAAATCAAGCAATTAAGTGCGACGGTCTGCGACCTCCAACGAAAGTAAAAGTCTTATACGGAGGCACCGCGTCTGAGTCACGGTGAAGATTTCGTGATGCGGACCGGTTTCTCGGCTTCGTTATGGATTGGTTAAGCCAAAGATGGCAAGAGGGATAGGTGGATAGGTGGAGAAATGTAAACTGGCACAATGACTCTCGGGGTAATGGTGTCAAGCTTGGCCGTTGTTATGACATAACCGATCATGATCACGACTAAAAGTCATTTATTTAATTTTATTTCCACTCGAAACCAAATGCGAAAAAAATATGAAACATTTTATGTTGTTAAAAAAAATCAATTAAAATATGTAATATTTATTTAAAATTATAGAAAATAGCTCTAATCAATCATTATCTTTTCTGATTATCACAGATCTCCACTATGAGAATAAGAGCAAGCCTGTTGGCAGTTGTCCTGCTGGCCACCGCCTCCCTGGCCGAGGATTCGAGCTGGGGCAACGAATGGGCGCCCATGGAGGATGCCAAGCCCAGCCGCCGATCGGTGGACACCAAGCCCGCCGACACAGCCGACATCCAAGGACGTTACCTGGTCCACGAGTCCATCCAGAGCAACAGCACTAGCAGCCAGATCGATGAGGTCATCGAGCAGCTCATCAACTCCCGACGTGAGGGACGCAATCTTGGCGAGTACGACGCCGTCTATGCCGATGGCAACATCGATCAGGCTCTGCAGCAGGGAAATGATCTGCAAGCCCGCAACCTCATCCGGGACAAGCTCTGCGGTCTGGGTCTGATGAGCTGCGATGTGGAGGAGAAGCGTCCCTTCTACTCCACCATCTATGCCCAGGGTCCGCCGCCGCCATCTGGTTTCGGAGGAGGTCCTTATGGCCCTGCCAAGCCCATGCCCCCACCAAGTTACTTCAGCGGTCGCCCGCCCATGGGTGGTCCTCCTGGCCCCTTGAACTCCTTCGGACCTCCACCCAGCTCCCTGAACTCCTTTGGACCGCCCCGCAAGGTTGGCTATGAGGGACCCTACAAGCCAATGTCTGGACCTTACCGCCCCACCGGACCCGGTGGCTACCTGGAGCATCCTCCACCGTCCGCCATTGATGGCAGCTCTGATGGAATCACCTACACAAAGCCACCACCCGGTGCTCTGATCTACGACAGCAAGCCACCAGGACCGATCTATACTGGAGGTCCATCGGTGGGTGCCGGACCCGTTTTCACTGGTGCTTCCAACGGAGTTCCTCCTTACAACTTTGAGAATCCCGAGGGTGGCATTCAGGGTGCCAGCTCCGCTCCCAATGGCTTCTACTCCCAGCAGTCTTCCGCCTCCTCGTCGTCGGCCACTTCCTCCAGCACCAAGGTGGTGGTGGGAGCACCCCTCGATGCCGGACTCCAGCAGCATGTGCATCACCACTACCACCACGTTGAGGGTGGCGAGGGAGCCAAGGTGCCCAGCGTGCCTATTCCCATCGGAGCTGGCCAGACCATCAACACGGACTTCAGTGCCTTGGCCCAGTCCTCGGCCACCTACACGCCCTCGATCCAGAGTTCTTCCGGATCCAGCTACTCCCAGTCGAACGCCTTCAACGCCGGATTCAATGGTGCCTCTCAGGGCGGACTTCTCTCGCAGAACGGCTTCGGCCAGAAACCCAGTGATCTGTACAAGCCCAACTCCGGGGATCTCTACAAGCCGAACTCTGGTGATCTGTACAAACCAAACTCTGGCCTGGGCAGCTTCGGCAGCAGCGGATCGGGCGGCTTCAGTGGATCGCCCAGCTCCAGCTACCACAGCCAAAACCCGGATTACTACAAGAAGGAGTTGCAGGGTGGAGCTTCCAACCAGTACAATGGCATCTCCGGTGGCTACCAGGGACAAGGACAATACCAGGGAGGCTATGACACCTCTCGCCAGCAGATCGTGGACTGCCAGTGTGTGCCCATCTCTCAGTGCCCAGCCGCTGATCGTATTGGACGCAAGGACGACCTCATTCTGGCCATTGATCCCCGTAACCTGGGCAAGGACATCGAGGCTGTGAGCGATGATGTTGCTGCCAGCACCAATGCCACTGCTCCTGCTGATGGAAAGAAGGCGGAGGAGAAGTCGGACAAGGATGACAAGAAGCGTTCTCGCCGCCAGGCCAATGGTGAACAGAAGGACGACGATGCCAGCGATCTGTCGCTCGATGCCCAAGGGGTAAGTGTCTCAGTAGTTCCTCTTCAGATAGACTTAGTTATAGGTAGAGCCCGACTAATGCCAAATCACACATGGTTCACACGGACCACTAATCGAGTTCTAGCAAAGCTGCAAAGCTCCACCTCCCACACACACACATCCAATCAATCAATCAATCAACCAACCAATCAATCAACCAATCTGACAACTGCACCCATCGTTCAACGCTCCAAGCTCAACTAAAAATCCCTAGCTGGCTCCAGAGTGCAAATCGGATCAGATCAGTCACTAATCCCAGAACTAAACCAGCTAACAAGCACGACCTTTGTGATCGCACGCCTGCAACCTGCATCCAGAAACCGGAAACCCAACTCCACCTGTAGCGTCTGTTCTTCTGTATTTCCCTCTTACAAAAAAAAAATTAAAATATAATAGAGACAGGCGCCGCTCGGAGGATCTCCATTGGCATTGCCCGCCCTCCAGGCTATCGAGCTGATCCAGCGGAAAGTGCTGCCCACCTATGGTGTGAGCTTCGGTCTGCCCTATCCCTCTGGTGGCTATGGAGGCTATCCCTCGAATGTCCTGGGTGATCACTACCCCGCCCAGAACCCCTACTTTGGTTCCGTGGGTCCGAATGGCTTGAATCTCGGTCTGGTGAATGTGAACCCGCTCGTATCGGTGCAAGTGGCAAAGACCGAATACGGAGAGAAGGTAGTGAAGCCGCTGGTCAATCTACATGTCACCCCGAATGCCAATCTCATCCAGAAGGTGGGAGACTTCTTTAAACGGAAGCCCACTGAGCAGTACAGCACCCATTACCATCACCACGACCACTACAGTGGCTATGAGCATCACGACTACGAACATCATGGCCATCATGATCACCACGATCATCACTCGTATTCTCCCTACTATGGGGGCTCTGCTCCTGCTCCTCACTACAGTGTGGAAATGGTTCCAAGCACTCCGATCTTTGAGTACCACAGTGGCCCATCTGTCCCGACTCAATATCACCATCACCACGAGGCGTCGTCGTCGCCCTACGACAGCTCCTTCAACTCGATTTATCCCGGATCAGGTCCTGGCCCGGACTTTGGTGGCTTTGGAGAGTACTCACAGCATGTGGAGCGAAGTGCCAATGTGAGCGGCAGTGTTGAACCGCCCAGTTCCCTTCGGCGTGGCAAGAAATTGAACCTAGGACCCCTCTACAACATTCCCACGCCGGCTCCTGGCGAGGCGGCTGGCAGTGATCGGGTCACCTTTCCCAGGGATCGCAGGCGTAGGAGCGTCGAGGATGATGGTGTGTGGGCGGGAGCAGCTCCTGAGGAGCAGGTAACCATGTGTTGATAAAGGCAATTCGCGAGCATCTCCTAGTCACTCTCTCTCTCTCATGTAATATCTAGCTAATGTCTCTCCTCCATTTTACTATTTTAGCGCGCTTACTATGGCAACCGTCCCGTTGAGAAGACCTGTCGCATCAACGAAGTCTGCTGCCGTCGTCCCCTCCGTCCTCAGGCTCCTCCTCAGCAGCAGCTGGGTCGTTGTGGCGTAAGGAACGCCGCCGGCATCACTGGTCGCATTAAGAATCCCGTGTACGTCGATGGAGACAGTGAGTTCGGCGAGTACCCTTGGCATGTGGCTATCCTGAAGAAGGACCCCAAGGAATCGATCTACGCCTGCGGCGGTACCCTCATCGATGCCCAGCACATCATCTCGGCGGCTCATTGCATTAAGTCGTAAGTTTTAGAGGTCCTTGAATGTTTGCAATCAGAGGATTAATCTCCTTGTGTTCTCTCTCCAGTCAAAATGGCTTCGATCTTCGTGTGCGTCTGGGAGAATGGGATGTCAACCACGATGTGGAATTCTTCCCCTACATTGAACGCGATGTGGTCTCTGTGCACATCCATCCCGAGTACTATGCCGGCACCTTGGACAACGATCTGGCCATCCTGAAGCTGGACCAGCCCGTGGACTTCACCAAGAACCCACACATCAGCCCCGCCTGTCTGCCTGATAAGTACTCCGACTTCACTGGCGCTCGTTGCTGGACCACCGGTTGGGGCAAGGATGCCTTTGGCGAGCACGGAAAGTACCAGAACATCCTCAAGGAGGTGGATGTGCCAATCCTGTCGCATCACCAGTGCGAGGCCCAGCTGAGGAACACCCGTCTGGGTTACAGCTACAAGCTGAATCCCGGCTTTGTTTGCGCCGGCGGTGAGGAGGGCAAGGATGCCTGCAAGGGTGATGGCGGCGGTCCTCTGGTCTGCGAGAGGAACGGCGTCTGGAATGTGGTGGGCGTGGTGTCCTGGGGCATTGGATGCGGCCAGGTTAACGTGCCCGGTGTCTACGTGAAGGTATCGGCTTACCTGCCCTGGATCCAGCAGATTACCCAGAGCTACCAATGATTAACGGAGCAGCAGGAGGAACAGGAGAGGCGGCCAGTGGTAACTGCATATCATGCTGCAGACACTATTGAAGCATTGCCGAATGATGCCGCCTCCGATGAGTTCGTTTTCCACTTCTGACCGAAGCCATCGCTCAACCCCATACACACTTGTGCAACTCTCGAATCGCCTCGATTGAATTGCATTCGTCATCGTATTTATCATCGCCGTCACTTGTATTTATTACGAATGTTTTTCTTTGATTACCCGTTATGCTACCTACCTTGTTATACACTTTTATATATTACGCGCCCTCACTTCACTTCACCTCGGTTGTTGCCCACTCATTAGCAACCCACGATTGTTACTTACTTTAATTGGCGCCGGAGACGCACAAGCTCTTGTCCCGACGCCCTCCTTTGTTGATATCCAATTGTAGCTTGTATCGTGTACATTCGAGTTCCGATTTTGTCTTGTAAAATAGTGTTTGTCATAATTAATTTATTTATATATTTGTAAATTAATAATTATGTATTTAAATAAAATAATTTATGAAAAAAATATGATGTCAAATTATTTCCTTTTTCTACTTACAACATAATAAGGGGAAAGCTGCAGACAGAGTACTTAAAACTCTGAGAAAACTTAAATTTAACATGATGAAAGGCTTTAGCAAAAGTTTCTAAGGATGTTGCCTAGGAACATGTTGAGCAAAATTGTTGTTGGCAACACATCGAGCTTGCAAAGGTCCTGCATAAAAACTGCAATATCTATCAATATATTATATTGAATAAGTTTGAATAAAGTCCAGGCTCCAGGAATTTTTAAAGACATTTGTCAAAATACCTTTGAATTCAGCTATATTTACGTGCAACCTTTAAGAATGTTGTTACCAAACTAAATCTCCTGGTTCATATAATCTGAGATATCATAGCGATTCTACAATTTAACAAACAAGGCTAAATCAATTCGCCTGGTGATGCTTATAAGAAATATATATACCCTATGTGGTATATATGTGGTCGTGTCTTAAAAGTATCTGAGAAGTAAATAGTCCCATAGGAAACTGAAGCTACTTTCTTGATAAGTATATTACCTTTTTTAATTGCAGCCTATAATATTTTTTTACCTTATACAATATTCCAATTAAAATAATATTTAAATTTTAATTGAAGAAACCCAGACTTCCCCTGTTCCGTAAATTACAAAATTGCGCCTGCCAGTTAATCTGACAAAAGGCATAATCCCCTTAAAATAAAGCTTTCCCTGCATCGTTGCACTGCTCTGAGCGCGTCAAAGGCACCACTTTAAGTTCAATTACAAACTAGTGCAGCACATAAAATGTAAATTAAATTTTAAACATTAACTAACCTGAGGAGGCCGACCACTTTACATTATGTCCGTTTGAAACAAGCGTGCCAACGAAGCATTAAAAGACGCCACCGAATATCTTGGACCCAAAGGCGGTCGCCGGGCTTCCTCTATGCGATGGATGCGATGACCGCACTGCAAAGGTGCTCAGTTTGTGTGTGTCTGGTGTGGACCCAACTCCACGACGTGGGCAGAGCCATTCAAATAGCCCAAAAGTATGAAAATCATAACATGCCCATCATCAGTTAAATTTAAAAACCGCAACCGACTTTCCGCAACTTGAAAAACTTTCTGCTCGGCTGGCGTCTTTGAGAGACTTATAAATTGGGCACCGCCATCGATGCAGAAGCTCAATGCAGTTCCAGCAGCGCCAGCGAGATGTACGACAAAGGATTACGCTCTCTCCTCGGCCAGCTGGTGATGGGTAAGACGGAACAGGGTGCAAGGGAACATTTCCGACATCCATAAAGATAATCTGATCTTCACCTGAAATTCCAAAGTGTAATTTGTGAATATGATAAAAATATAGTTTATTTAAATTTCTTCCCCATTTCCCCAAATCTTTCCAGTGATCCTCTTGGCTCAGATTATGGGACGCCTGCACAAGAGAAATGGCTACCATTATAGACCCCAGCAGCCGCCACCTCTACACCAAGGCGGATACTTTGAGCCTCATCATCCTGCTGTGGAACCTCCGGAGCCGGAGAAGCAGCATAGTCCCAAAAGCTACTACAGCCAATCTGGAGGCGCTGGCAGTGGCTCGGGGTCCTACAAGGGATCATCCGGTGGCTATAGCATAGGCAGTGGTCTTCGCTCCATTGCCCAGGGGTCGGCAGATCAGGCTCACAGTGCCGTGGCCAACCAGCATGCAGCTGCCAAGCAGGCTGCCTACATTGCCCAGAACACATTGGCCCAGGCAGCATCCCAAGCGGCGGCCACAGCTCAGGCGGCGTTGGTGGGTAAGCAAGTGGTACTCCAGGAGCTGGAGCAGCAGGCGGCCGAGTCGCAGCGCTCTCTATCCCGGGAACTGGAGCAGCTGAAGGCAGCCAAGATCTCCGCCAAGTTGGCCCAACAAACGGCCCAAGCAGCCCATCATCACATCTCCGTGCTTACGGCAGCCGTTAACAATGCCAAGTCCGTGGCCGAACAGGCAGAGCAAACGTCCACGGAGGTAAACAACCAGCTGGCCTCCCAATCCACTATGGTGGGCCAGGCCAAGAACCGGCTGGAGCAAGTAGAGGAGCAGTTGCACCAGGCCAGAGTGGACTATGCGGCCACTAAGGAGTCTGCCATCAAGGCGTCCAATTCCGCAGCTGCAGCTCAGGTGAATGCCTCCAAGGCGGCCCAGCATGCCACGATTGGACTGCACGAGAGTACCAACCAAGGACACGAGGGCCAGGATTCGGACGGACACGAGGAGGAATCCTACGACGAGCATGTGGATACCAGTGGCGTAGGAGTGGGTCACACAGCCGGAGGTGAGGATTTAGGCGAACATGTCAGGACTCCCTACCAATAAGGGATTTCTCTTGGCCGATACACGAATATATTAGACTAAGAATAGTTTTTACTTTATTTATATTAATAAATGGAAAAGATTCAAGTCAGACTTACGTGGCTGTGACTTGCCGGTAGATTAAAGATTTTAAAAATGTATATTACATTTTGTATACACTAAATGTGGGTTATAGGAATTCAGTTAGAAAATTCGAGGAAAAACTAAAACTCCAAAGATTGCACCCGTATATAAAGGTTTTCCACAACGAAGAATCATTGCAGGTGCGGAAAGTAACGGAATATTTCAAAATTTCTCGCAAGGTATGGTAGCGCCAATTTCAGCAGCTGTTGACCGATTTAAATATGACCATATTATCGGTGCTATCGATAATAAATCAGTGTTCTAGCCGCTGTAACTATTTTGGTTTTTGCAATTTTCCATCAATTTCAATTAAAACCCGTCAAGTAACCGGCAAATATGGCCCAAAAAGTTATTAAGTACATCGGCCGAACCACTGATTTCCGCGGCAACACCCTTTGGGAGCTGGTGTCGGAGCTGCCGAACTGGGGTGTGGGCCGCATGCTCATACGTAACATGTTCCAGCGCTATCCGGAGCCGTGCTACATGCGGATCCTAAAAGTGCAAGCCGTGGACGAGCAACCGGGCGAGGTGCGGAAGGTACGAGTTACCGTGGAGAAGACCTGGCGAGGCGTGAAGCAGCCGAAGCCGGTGGAGATCTACAGCACCAGTTACAAGGCGGACTACGAACTGGTGCCGCAAGACCAGGAGGCAAAGTACCTCAACAACAACCAGAAGCTAGAGCAGGTGGTGCTGCCCACCAAGATTGACCTGCCACCGCTGCTCCGTGAGTACGTGACCGAGGAGACGGGCGAGCGCAATCCCCAGATGAAGGTTCACTTCAAGCAGACCCACAACAAGCTGGCCAGATTGGCGCAGGAGGGCGAAAAACCCTCTGTGAGCTTTGGCGTGGGCCTGGGGCAGCCAAAACCGGTCAGCAGCAAGCTGTACGAGGGATTGTTATAGGACTGAGAGGCTGTTAAAATATTAAATACATTTAATTTACACATAAACTTAAGCACAAAAGGTATACGTTAACTATATGTACACGGGTTAGACTCTGGAATGGAATACGATGGATGGGAATGCTGGCATCACTTGCTGCTGCAGGCCTCCATGGTGCGCAACTTCCGCGTCAGGTTGTCCACTTCGAGGCCCAGGACGTCCAGGTTCTCCTTGAGCGTGATATTTTTCAGCAGCGTGTCCTCTAGCACTGTCTGCAGCTTCTTGTTAATCTCTAGCGAAAGTTCGAGCGACATGGCTTTGTTTTCGCCACCCGCCTTCGAGGATCCTCCATAGATGGCCGCCATGATACCATTGCCGTACTTGACCAGCTCGCTCTTGTTCTGATCGCTGCGGGATGTCGTGAGAGCCCCGGCTGTCTGGTCCCGGAGCATGTAGTGCTGCACCACCTTGGACTTTTTCTGAACTTCGGAAACCAGGGCAGCCGTGTGGTTCTCCAGGAACTCTATGCGCTCCGTTTGGCGAGCGGTGGCCTGCTGGAGACGCAGTATCCGCTCAACGAGCACCTTCTTGGACGGCACTGCCTGCAGATCCTGCTGGGGTACTGGCGGAGGTTGTACTGTGGTGGCGCTACTGGCTACGGTTTCGGATTCGGAAGACTCGCTGGCCCGTCGGCTGCTGCTGTGCAGGCTGCCATGGCTACTGGAGCGACTATGGCTGCGCTGGTGCTGAGGATTCTCCGTTGGGTAGTTGCCATTTATCGCCTGCTGGCAGTTGCTGCAATAGCTAATGGGCATAGTCTTGGGTTCCGGTATCCCCCTTTTGTACTTGTTTAGCTCCCGCTGCAGTTCCTTCACCAAGGTGGCATGCTTGTGCTGGGTGGCCTCATAGTCCCCCTGGACGTCCTCCAGCTTCTGCTTGGTCAGCTCGTACAGCTTGGTCTTCTCGGACAAGTGCTTGGCCAGCAGCAGGCGCTCCTCGTTCTTCTCCATAGCCTCTGAGCTAAGCTGCTGCTCCAGTTGATGGTATTTGGAGTCGTAGCTGAGCTTCTCCTGCTTCAGTAACTTATTTTCCGCCTCCAAACCAAGGGCCTAGAAAATAAAAGGAAACGAATGTACAATTGATGTTTATAAGATTTCCCTAGTGGTATCCAAGGCCTCGGTGGCGCAGTTGGCAGCGCGTAAGTCTCATAATCTTAAGGTCGTGAGTTCGAGCCTCACCCGGGGCATGTATATTTTTTCCTTTTTAATTATTTTATATTTTTATATATAATTTTTGTATCTTACCTTTGCTTCCGCCAGACAAATGTCATTCTGCAGACGCACAATCAGCTCACTCATCTCCTTGTTAATGCTGAGCAATTCGTGATTCTTGACTTTTAGCTGTTCCAAATCGGCTTCGTTGTCGTGGGCCAAGGCTTCCAACTGTTGAACTCGCGTTTGTTCTTCCACCAGCTTTTCCTCGTTGCTAGAAAATGTAATTATGAAATTTATATATAATTGAAATTTTTAAAGCAAAAAAATATTGTGTTACATAGTATTCTGCGTGCGCAGGAGCTGGAGCTCTTCCAGCTGCCCCCTCAGTTTGGCGGAGTTAAGCAGCTCATCGCTGTAGGAAGCCTCCACGGAGTTGTGCTGCTCCTTTAAGCGATTCAGTTCATCAGTGAGTTGGCCATGCGATGCTGTGATCTCCTGAAGCTGCTGCTGCAGTTCCCTGTTGGCTTCGCCAAGTTTTTGCTGGTCCTTGGTGACTTTTTCTAGAGCCTCAGTCTTGCTAGTGATCTCATGTTTCAGGAGTATTGTGTTGGCTTCAAATTCCATTTTGAGTTTCTCTGATAAAAGAAAAAATTTCTTTTGAAATTTAAAATGCAATTGGTAGAATATAAACCCACCATTTGCCTTCTCCTCCAGCTTATTGGGAGCATTTCTTTCCTCCTCCAGCTTGCGTTCTAGGGCCTGAAAAATGTATTATTATTAAATGATAAAGCGAAACTCCTTATGTAATCCAAACTTACCGCCTTGGCCTCCGCCTCGTATCCCAGCTTGTTGATGTGATACTTCAGCTTGGACTCCAAGTGACCCATTTCGGTCTTATACTTCTCACACTCCCGCTGATACTTTCTCACTTCGTTGCACTGATAAAGGGTAAAAAGGATAAATAAAGATGGTACTTAAAGCGGTTATCAAGCGTACCTTTTCATCAATCACGTATGTCATACGGGACTTCTCCTCGTTTACGGCCTGGAATCTTGTGGTCATGTTCTTCACTTCCTTTTTGGCCTCGGCCAGATGCTTCTCCACAACCTCCTTTTCCTTTTTGGCATCGATAAGGAGTTTCTCCTTCATGGCAAACTTTATGACGGTGGCTTCTTTCTCTTTGTTAGCCATGTCCATTTCCTTGCGGCACGCCTGCTTCTCCTTGTCCAGGATGGCGTTCTCGCGCTGGATGAGGGTTATCATGTTGTCCTTCTGGCTATTGGAGGTGCGAAGTTGCTCCAACTGCTGCTCGTAGCTGCGACGCTGCTCCTCCAGTTGGGCTAGGCAGTGGACGTGGGAGAGGATATCGTTTTGCCTGGGTTTGGCATCCATTTCCTCCTCCTTTTCCTGCGCCTGCAGATCCTTGAATCGCAGGGTGAGTTCTGCAGCTCCTTCTTCGACTGGCACTTGTTCAAGCACAGCCGCCTTCAGATCCTCTTCCATTTTGCCCTCATCCTTGAGTTCCGGTTCTGTTAAGGGGGTCTCGGATTTCGCATTGCTTTCTTCCAGCTGCTGCTCCATAAAATCCGTTTTCTGTTCCACGTCTTCACTTGATTTCTCATCCGAATTGTGGTTTTCCCGGTGGGAAATGCCGTTTACCGACTTGGCCGGACTCTCCGCATCAGCCGGACTTGCTGCCTCCGCTGTTTCCATTATTGTTTCTTGTTATATTATCATTTATTTAAATTTAACAAAGGCATTTGCAATAAAAATAAAGAATTTGCAATGGCCTTATGATACTGTAATGCAATTCTTATGTTATTTTGATTGGATTATTTTGGTAACACGACTACGGTCACACCGATTTAAACAGGTAAACAATAAAAAGTCCGCATTTTGCAGTATACCTATGAATTTCTGAATTCCTCGTCAAAGTATTCACGCAGTGATGTATGCGGAAATCTTTCAAATTATGTTTTTAAAACGCTATAGAGCTGTCAAACCTTTAATGAAATCTCCAATTAAAGCGGCAGTATCATAATAGTATAAGCAAAAGCTGGCAGCCCTGGGCAAGCCAGCTTAAGCAGATATGGCAGTCCTATTCGCGCAACGCTGGACCTGGTCACACTGGAGTGGTGGAATGTTTTCATAATTTTTAGCCGGTGCTTGTAAAATGCTTTTAATTATATAATAAAGCGCACTGGCAGTAATGGATCCCATTGATACCACCAAGCGCAAGCCCAGACGCACCTTCGGCACACCATCCTACACGTACCGCAATCGTTTTGCCTACGCCCTGCTGGCCGCTGGAACAGTGCTCTTCGGGATTTGGAGGTAAACATTCCCAAGGGGAACATCCCAGTAACCACGTTTTTTAATGATTTTCCTCCTCCAGCCTGACGCCCATTCAGCGGATCTCCAACGAAAAGCTGTCCGCGGCGTTGGCCCAAACCGAGCAGGAGCGGGATAGGAAGGCCCTCTTCGAGTTTCCCGCTCCGCGCACAGCGCGTTTCATTAAGGAGGCCATCGAGGAGAGTGAGGAGCAGAGGGTTAAATAATGGATCGACAGACGCGGCGGGCGAACTTCAAGAACCTGCAGCAAGCCTCCAACAAGCTTCGGTAATTCTTATTTAAATATACATAATTATTTGTTGATGAATAAAATGTAGTTTATTAACCAAAGACCACATTGTTTTCTTTTTTCTTTTAAAGATCGACGCGCAGCACTACCCCCTTATCACTGACCGACTATTTTGGCACTCCAGAAGAGACTGCAAAGAATCTACCAGCACCACTCGCACCTCCAGTGGAGAGCGAACCTCCTTCGCCCAAAATAAAACCCATACGGGCCAGCAATGTGTTCGAAAAACCAGGACCAAAGCCTAAAAAGGCACCCAAGCTCAAGGGCAGCGGCACTAGCTCATCCACAGGCACTTCCCGCCGGGGACGGGGCAGGAGTAAGCAGCAACCGAGCATCAGCAATTTCCTGCGGAACGAACACATCTTCGCCGAGGTCACGGCCCAGCACTGCCTGGCGGACAACTTCAGTCCCGACGATATTGAGATGGCGCTGGCGCTGTCCAAGTCCGAGGCTGAGAAACGGGGATGCCTGCGCTTGAACGACGACAACGAGGAGGAGGCCGTGGTGGACCTGATCGACGATGCTGAGGATTCCACGGAGAACATAAGACGCAAGCTGCAGAAGTACGGGTTTCGCACAGCGGCAAAGGAAGGTATGTAGAATCTAAAGAGTTAGTAAAGCCTTCATTATAATGCCTTTCCCCAAATCGCTTTTAAGATTATAAATCACTGGGAGTCCTGCCTGTGGTTCCTGGAAAAGGTAGCAGACGCGGCAAATGGGCCAATAAATTCACTGCCTTAACCCTACGAAATGCTGAAGTCCAACAGAAGAAGGTGGAGGAGAAGGTATCCACACTGATGGCCCAGCAAATGCGCACCAAGGAGCTGCAGGATAAAGACCGCTTGATGCCACCCTACGAACTGATCAGCTCCCACCTTCAGCCACTCAGAGCCTCAAGGAAATCTCAAATCCTTCACGAACCCAACGAAGGTGCTTTAGAAGATTTGAGTCTGTACTATGTGACCGACTTGATAGAGGTAAGCCAGACACCAGCCAATCATCTACTCAAGAATTGGGCTGCGATACAGGGAAGGGACTTGTCCCCGGAACGTGAGACCCAAAAAAGCCGCCAACTAAAAAAGCAACTTGAGTTGGTATACGCGGAGTTGGAAAAGCATTTTGGAGATCCACAGGAGATGGATCAGCAAGTGGTGGAGGAACTGGATAAGCTTGAAAAGCTGGTGGCAGAGAATATGATTGAAGATGACTCAAAATTGGTTGAGGAGGATGAGGCATCCTCCACCAAAAGCAGTCCCTCAAAAGAGCCGCCCGATAAGCGACCCAAAATGACCAAGGACGACAAGGAAAATGAACAGCCGCCAGTTGTGACTATCTTAAGCGTTCCCACGCGCTGCACTTCACCCGATCTCTTTGCTGATTCCGATGAGGAAATGAATATACCCACCATATCTGACTCCAAGGAGCCAGAGGAGCTGAAAGATTTCTCCTTGAGGGTCTACAAGAATAAGAGTCCAGTAAAAGAAGTGGAAATAATAAGCAGCAGCGAAGAGCCTACTCAGATAACCACCTACGAAGTCTTTTCGAGTTCCAGTGATGAAGGTACAAAAGCTGACTTGAATAATGATCCAAATTCATCGAGATTATCCCCAAAAATCTTCAATATGAGCGCTGTCTTTGAGTCTGACTCTGATGTAGACAATTTTAACATCACTTCCGCATTGGATTCCCAAACCCAAACAGAAAGCTCTACCATCTCCAAGGAGTTGTTCCTCAAATATGCAATACCTACAGTAGAAAAAGAAGAGGAAAATGTGGCTGAAATTTCCTTTTCGCAGGCTTTCAAACACTCATTCCACGTAGATACTGTAACCCCTTCAAGCCATATTGAAAGAAGCTCTAGCTTTAGTGAGCTAAACTTCTCCAGGAACTCTTTGCGAAGAAGTGTCAGCTTGTCCACCGATAACAGTTTCAAAAGCCCGTTCAACTGGAAGATTAACAGCTCTGCTGAGATGAGGGAGCCATTACCAACTCCTACCCCCTGTATCCACTCAGATGTAAGTGTGGATTTGACGCAAAATAGCGATGATGACAACGATGTCATTCTGCTGTCCGATGAGGAGATCAACTATTCCATTTGGAAGGCCAACAAGTCAACCATGGCGGCTGTCAATTTCGAAAATGAGAACTCCGACGACAGCAGCAGTTTTTCTTCTCCAGTGGCTAAAAAGCGCGCTATTCCCCACTTCGAAACCGAGGAGGATCTAAATGCCTTTTTGATGGCAGGTGATTCACATTCGCCCAACAAGAGTGCGCTTAGCAAAGAGCGAGCAGAGTTTGGCATACTGGATGCAGCTCCCTCACAGCCATTTAGCTTCTCCCAGTTAAGACCTGACTCGTCGTCAAGCAGCGATATCAATTGGGCAGAAGCCTCGTTTTTGGATGCACCAGTTAAGCCTTTTGGTCGAAGGAGCAGCCACAAATTCGATGAATTGCTGGGAAAAATAACCGAGCCGGAAAATCACAATTCCGACAACGATTTTGATGAATTTGATCAGTTGGTTTTCCAAAGCAAAAAGAATTCCGAAACGGAGGTCATGCCCAGTGGCCTCGATCGTTTGCTGAATGCGGAGATTAAAATGCCTGCAGCAGAACCAGAAGAGATGAGCATGCCCAAGGATGTGCCGGATCAACTGGAGGTCGCCGGAAATGTGTACACCATAAGTGTTTGCCACAAACCCAAACCGGACTTCGCCAGCCTTCCAGAATCGGAGATTCTACAGCTACTTTACAATTACGGAATCAAGCCATTGAAACGGAAGCAGGCCGTGAAAATGCTAGAGTTTATTTACAATCAAACTCATCCCATTATGCAGGGTTTACCTTTCCGACCAGAGCCCATTGTTCGCTCGAAATCTTCACCCGTATTATCATCTAAACCACTTTCCCAGTTGGTAATCTCCAACCCCACTGAGGACTGCCTGACGCCAACGGAACCAAGAAAGGATTTCAAGTTCAACGATGCCTCGGGAGATCAGCTGCTGCGCTTCTCCCAATCCCTGCCGCCCAGTCTGTGCGACGACTTTGAGTTCTATATCCTGCAGACGAACGTTTCCAAGAAGACGCCGCAGCCGCTGGTGCCGCTGCACATAGCCTGGCACAATCTGCTCTGCGCAAATCCCCGCCTGCACGAGAGCGTGCTCATGTACGAGCCCATAGACCTGCAGGAGGTATATTTGTACCTGAAGCAGATGGGTCATCGCTACGATCCTAAGGAGCTGAGGGGTTTCCTGGACCGCCGGTGCATTATCTTTCGCTATGAGCTGGCCGCTCCAGCCAAGCAAACGGCGCGTCATGTTCGGAAGCTGCCTAAGAAAGCATCCAAACGAAGTTAGATTTATGATTATCGATTTTTGAACAATTTATCTCAATTTATTGGAGTCCATTGCACGTACTCCCTATTCCGAATGTATTGATTTGCTCAATTTATTATTTAAGAATTTATTATAAAATTGTACATTGTTATTATGGGCTTTGAAAAATTTATTGTCCAGAAAAATTTAGTTTAAAAAAACTTGAGAAATATATTTAAGAAATTCCGTATTATACAATTTATTGAAGACCATTAAGATGGGGGTAAGGTAGTTAATTTTTTTGATATAGGATGATTCTTTGTTTAGGATGAACACCGCAAACACATAAACATTAAACATACCATTTTCCCCCCATTAAAAAAACACTATTATACTTTTTATCGGGAACGTAAACTCGAGCTTTATTCAAAGTGATACAATATTGGGGAGAACTGAGCGGACACATACAAATGTATAGAGTTTGCATTGATATAAGCAGATGCAAGACATACTGATATGTTGTAGAAATATTTATATAGAATATTTGATTTGTTACATTAAATGCAGCATCTGTCGACTACCCAAAAGGGGTAAATGTATACGATTATTTGTAGTTATTACGATCTTACGGCACTAAAAAGACACTTGGACGGCATAATTTTTCACGAGAGATTAAGGCACATTGTCTGATTATTGTGGATGGAAAATGGATGTTTGTACTGCATGCAAAATAATTACTCTTGGGTGCAGATGGGTTAGTGGAGGCAGCTTACGGGATATCTAAAGGTTAGTTGATATAAAAGAAGCATAAGAGTGTAAATTGGAGATTAGGCATAGCTAATCTCGTGCTCGTACGTCTTCTCCCGCAGGTCGTCGTTGTCCGGGAGCGCATGGTGGCGCAGGCCGCACAAACGGGGACCGTAGCGCAGCATGACAATGATCACGGCAACGATGAACAGGGCAACGGCGGCCACGGCGGGATAAAGAAAGTAAAGAGCCATCTTTCCCCTTTCTTAGATGTCGCTCTCGCGCTTCTGGAGCTCCACGTATTCCTCGCGTTGACGCTGCTGGTGCAGGGTGCGGCCCTCGGGGCGTGGCGGACGCTGCTGCTGATGCGACGGGGACTGATGAACGGGCTCCAAGTCGTCAACGCCAATCACGACGTCGTCGGGGAACACTTGCTGATGAGTGGTGGGCTGGAAAGACCCAAGTTAAAACCTTCTTAAGCTCAAACTATGATGACTCACATGGAAGCGCTGGAAGTAGGAGGCGTCTTTCAACTCAGTAAAGTCCAATGGCGGCTGCTTGTGCGGAGTGGCTGACCAAATGGATACCAGCCAGCGATTGCCCGTGTGCCTGTCCTGCCAGTACTTGCGGTGCTTGGAGCAGCAGCCCAAGATGATGTTCAATATGATGATCGAGCCAAGGACAACCGTGCAGATGGCAATAGTCACATAAAACGGCGAGAAGTTGCCGTAGATGTGGCCGGTGAAGTAGGGATTCTTTTCGTACGCCTTGCGTTCCTCTTCGATTGTGGACATAGTCTTTTATGGGTGTGGTACTTGAAGGCTGCCTGCTGCACAACGCTCAATTGTCTGCAACGAACAAAGCGCTTGGAGTTGAGAATGGAGCAGGGAGAAGCGCTGCTTAAGTTCAACCACCACGCTGCACGCACAGCAACCCCGAAACCAATTGCCAGCAATTCCAATTAAACACACATTGGGCGTGGCAAGTGGCGCTTGAAATATCCGTCTTCACTTCTCGATTACTCCAGCCGGACTTACCATCTGCGCGCTATTGGTGATCTCCAGGATTGGCACAAGTCCCATTCAGATGTCTGAGCCGTTTAGATTCCTCAAAGTTCTCGATTTCATCCACTTTGCAGCAACGAAAACAACGCCCAAAAGCCTGGCTCAGAAGTTAGTGATGACATTGGCTGCTTCGGCTCAGGGTTGCAAGTGGTTCGATTGATTGTTATCGATCGCAGGTGCACGTGTGGGAACTTATTTGTTGCACACTTTTGGGGGTATTTTAAATTTCCCTTAAAAAGTTTTATTTATAAACATAGGAAAGTGGTATTGTTTAAATACTATTAATTAATATTTAATATGTTTATAAATCTAAAATATGAAGAAATCTTTGCTTGGATTAAAATAATTTTTCTTTCAGGACAAAGAGAATTTTCTGAAACTGTACAAGAATTTACCACAAAAAGCTCCCTTAAATCTGATGCATAAGACTTAAAACAGACAAAAACCAGTTTTTAGGTTCGAATCCTTTTAAAAAATAGGAAACAATTTGAAAATTAAGAAAACAAGAAACATTACAAACCTGAAAAGTCACAAACGAAAATCGTTTTTATGTTCGAACTACGCATTATTCAATATTCAAATCAATAATCCTTATTTCCTTCTAATGAAATAGTATTAATTTCAGAAAAATGTTTATTTAAATGTATTAAACCAAACTTTATTGCATAATCACGGGGACACTTGTTCCACCCTTAAAACACAATTGAAATGGCGCTTGTACTCGCCACTTGTAACTTAATAAGTTAGAACAGGTTCCGAAGCAATCCTAAATCCAAACTAATCCAGCTATTCAATAGCCGTCTTTCCCGCTCTTCCAAGAGGCCTGGGTCACTGGTCGTAGGTCAAAAAGTTATCTAACCCGGTGAGCCGCCGCGCCAGAGCTCGCCCGTCGTCGGTGGGCGTGCTAAAGGCTATGGACTCCATGGAAATCTCCTGACCAATTATCGTGTGGCACTGGACAGCCCGTATTAGCTTGCTGGCGATGCCGCCACGACGGTGAAGGGGTGACACCCATATCCTGGATACTCCGCAACTGTAAGGGGAAAGAAATATATAATATATATAAAATATATTAAAATAAGAAAGAAAAGTACCTAGCCTGGTAGGTCTCCTCGCTGAAGTAGTCCGTGCCATCGACCTGGATGAACCGATGGGCCTGCGACAGGGGCTGCACCAGGCAAAAACCCACAATCTGTTGCTTTCGCACCGCCATGAAGGCCACGAATATCTTTGGCACAATATACGAAGAGTAGCCCAGCTCCTTGTCCACCACACCGATGAGATCCTTGAGTCGCTCGAGTCGTGCCGCCGGCGCCCGTTCGTTGAGCCTTACGATGCGGCCATCGTTGCCCCATTCCGGATACACGGCCACAATATCCTCGTCGATCCAGCCCTTGAAGCGCAGCACATGGATCGAGTTGTGGTACTCACGATGCAGCTGCTCCTCCTCCGGTTCGTGGACGGTGTACACCAATCCGCACTGCTGGCACTGACGGGCACCAAAGGCCTTCTGCCCGGCATCGATCTGGTACTGATTGGATCCCCCCGCCGCCTCGGACAGCAGTCTCATGGAGGTGCTGGGTCGACGACGCGAGGATTTTTGGACAACAGGCTGCAGTCGCTGTGTGAATATGGGAAATAGCTTTGGCTGGGCTTCTTCCGGGACGGGATCCTGAGGAGGTGGAGCCTCCACCACCACTGGTTGCGGCACGGCTTCCATTTGAGCCACCTGCGCCGATGCCTCCTCGCTGTTCACCACCATGTACAGGTCGTCAACAATCCGATTGGCCTCCTCCTTGTGACTGTCCGGATTCGCAATGAAGATCTCAAAGTTCTCTTCGGTGCAGATGTTGTTGCTGATGAGGAACTCGAGCAGGATTTGCTGTTGCTCTATGAGCTCCGGATCCTCCGTTTGGTATGGCAATCGTTGTCGGAATACAGCAAAGGGATCGAGATCTATCCTTGCCTCGGTTTCGATCGTTTCCGGCAACGATTCGGATTCGGTCTCCATGGGCGTGATAGACGCCTTGGGCTCAGACTCAACTATCTCACCGAACACAGAGTCATTTAAGCTTTTGAGGATCGCATCCACGGTGGCCTGCTCCGCGGAGAATATCGTCGCTGACTTGACGCGAACGGATCGTGGCTTCCGGCGTGGCGTTTGAACCAGGGCAATCTTGCCCTGGCTGACACTGGCCTTGATGTTGTCCGTGATCCGAACCTCCATGCAGGTGCTGCTCCTGCGGCCCGACTTGAAGAACTTGCGCTTGCTGAGATCCACAGTCTCGGCGGGCGGTGAAGTGTGTGTTGTAGTCTCGTGCCGTATTAAAGGTATGATGGGTTCCAGCTCCATTGCGGGATCCAAGATGTCCACCTTCTCTTCATCCTCACTTAGGTCGCTAAAGTCTTTATCCGTGTCCCGCCACATGGCTCCAACAGAGACATTGTTATTGTTGTTGTTGTTGGCGTCTTCGGAATCCAGCACACTTAAGGGTTTGGCCATTTTGATCGGATCCCGGGCCGTGCGCAGAATCTCGTGCACCTCCTCCACCTTGGCGCGTTCCTCGCGCTTGGTGGTGATCAAGTTCTTCAGCCTCTCATTTCTCAGGGAGCTTAGGATGTGATTCAAGTTGGTTTGTGGCAAGTGTTGGGATAATCCAGGCCGCTTTCGAATCTTGTGTCTCACTCCATTGTTGATTCCCGTCCGCGCGACTCGACGCTTCGGCGAGGTCTTTGCCTTGCTCGACTGAGGGGTCCTGGCCGCCTTGCCTCGTGTTCCCTTCGCTCGCATCGCTCCACTTTCACTGTGCGAATAGAAGGCCATTGTGGGTATGCTGCTCTCCAGGTTCATCCTGCGCAACTTGCTCTGCGGCGATCCCGAGTCGGATTCTGTTGAGGAGCCAGCCTTGGCAGAAGGCGTGGCCGGGTGCAGGCGCTTCTGGGGCTGACGAGGAGCAGCCCTACAATCTACTTCATCTACTTCATCCTCCGAAGCGAGCATCATTTCTATATTGGATTTTGGAGTCTTGGGGTTGGTTGGGTTTCCACCGATTCTTAAAGGAGAGTTTGGGTCCTTTTCGTGGTTCATAATGGTCACAGAGGCTCTTCGACTCTTCAAACCGCCTTCATTGCTTTTTCTAGTGGGTTTAAGGATGGATACTGGGGACTTTTGGCTATTCGTACTGCTTTTCTGGCCAAGTTCTGTGGTAACACATCCTGGAGAAGCAGCCTTTGTATTGTTTACAGTTTTTGTGGTTTTTCTATGGTTTCTGGGACTGATCCTGGTTTGCTCACTCCTTGCCCCTTGACTGGGCTCCATAGTCTTCAGTTTTTCGTTGCGGGGGCTGCGTCTGGTGCTGCTCTCGCTAACCTCCGGCCTGGGCTTTGGCTTCGCCCGTTCCTGGCGTACTGCCGGTGATCCCGCCTCAGAGGCTGGCGAGGATTTAAGAGAATCCGGCCGCTGGCGACGTCCTTGCTTGGGCGTACGGGGGCTACTGGCTTGGCTGCTGCTACTGTTGCTATTCAGCCGCATTGTGGTGGTGAACAAGTGCGGCAGCTGCTCCTCCGTGGCCGTGGCCGCCACGACAGCCCTTTTGCTGCGCCCCGTCTTGTTTTCCTTGTTGGTTTCGGGGCTGCTATTGGGGCTGCTGCGCAGCACTCGCCTCCTGCCTGGTGTGGCGTGCTCGGTGAAGGAGCCCCCGCTCGGTTTGTTGGGCGTCACATGGGGCTTCAAGGGCGAAACCCCAAGAATGTCGACGTCCTCATCTTCATCGTCATTGATCTTGACTATTCGGGTTACGGGACTGCCGAACAGTCGCCGCTTCCGCTCGGAGAGGCGTGGGGTGGCCGAGCGATCGGGGCGTGAGGCGGACCCACTACCCTTCGGCGTCTCCATGATCGCTGGCAATTTTTAATTCGCATTAACTTTGTCCAAATCCTCCCGCTTTTTTTGCTGCCAGTGAATTATCGACCGCGGTTTTTTCGAGCGTCTACCAACACTCGTGATATCGTGATCGATAACAAATTTAAATTAAAGTTAGTATTTCCAAAAAATATTTAACAACATATTTTAGTATTTTATTCTCGCACCGGCGGTCACACTAGTTGTCTCTGTCACTCTCACTATTTCATCAGGCGTGGATTTTTCAGGGGGAAATTGAAACTTTTTGAGATTTTTTAGGGTAATAGCCTAATTTTCACCAAGGTCACACTGGGATATCGTTCAGGAAAAGGTGTCATCCGTGAAGAAAGTAAAAAAATAAAAGCGTTTCTGCGCTGTAATTTTAATTTAGAGCTGCTGAATAACCAGGTGAGTCTCCCACGTCCATTTACCGCACTCCGAAGCCACGCCACCGCAAGCGGCGAGTACAGAAAACCGTGAGAAAAAATGCGCACTGGCCGTCGCCATCTTTTTTGTGTATGTGGTAGCAATCGAAAAACCGACCGAGGACTCGAGATATTTGTAGAGAAAAGAATTGTTGGTAACTTGCCACGCACCGCGCTGTTTTTATTTGCTGCCGTTGTTGCTGCTGCTGCACTGCATCTTGGTTCGTACCAGCCTGAAAAACTGCCCTGTTTTCTTCTATCCCCTCTTGAGGTCGCGTTTGTCCGGGACCCGTAGTCGTCTTGCCGTAGTATCAAGCCCGCCCGTCGCCCTTACGCGATATATATATCCGAAGAACGCCGCTGCCGCTGCCCGTGAAGCCGCCGCCGCCGCGTATATAATCAATTTTCGGGACCTCCCCACACCAAGTGCAAGAAACGAAAGAACCGTGGACGACCACGTAGCGGAACCCGTTGCCGCCATGCCCGGAGCCGGCACGTTCAAGTTGTTCATCGGGAATCTTGATGAAAAGACGCAGGCCACCGAGTTGCGGGCGCTCTTTGAGAAGTACGGTACCGTCGTCGAGTGCGACGTGGTCAAGAACTATGGTTTCGTGCACATGGAGACCGAGCAGCAGGGTCGCGATGCCATACAGAATCTGAACGGTTACGTGTTGAATGAGTTCGCCATCAAGGTGGAGGCGGCCAAGAGTCGTCGGGCCCCCAACACGCCGACAACGAAAATCTTCGTGGGAAATCTGACCGACAAAACGCGAGCGCCGGAGGTGCGGGAACTTTTCCAGAAATACGGCACCGTCGTCGAGTGCGACATTGTGCGAAACTATGGTTTCGTTCATCTGGATTGTGTCGGGGACGTGCAGGACGCCATCAAGGAGCTGAACGGTCGCGTCGTAGACGGCCAGCCGCTCAAGGTTCAAGTTTCGACTAGTCGTGTCCGCCCCAAGCCGGGCATGGGCGATCCGGAGCAGTGTTATCGTTGCGGACGTTCCGGTCATTGGTCGAAAGAGTGTCCGCGCCTCTATGGCAGCGCTGGAGGCGGACGGGAGCCGCCCTCACCGCTCAGCGCCGGCGGCTACAGAGATCGCATGTACGGACGTGACCCGTATCCGCCGCCACCACCGCCGCCGCCATTCCTGCGTGACCGCATCATGGATGGCTTTAGGGTAAATTCAGTATCCATATCCCGTAGACACATCACCCTTCTGCATATCCATGACTTCCCCCACTTCCTCCCCAAAACAATTTATTTTCTGGTACTGATGAAATGCTTCTTTTGCGTTCCCAGGAATATGATTACTATGACCGCCGCTTTGAGGACTCACGTGATTTGTACGAGCGTCGCTATCAAACATCGCGGATGCGCGACTTTCCGCCGCCGCCGATCTCGCGCCGTGAACCCATGCCACTTCCACCCCCGCTAAGCGGCAGCCTGCGCTCCTGCAGCGTCTCGCGTGGATATGACACTATGTTTAGTCGCCGCTCGCCGCCACCGCCGCGTAGCAGCAATGGAATGAGTCGCTACGGGTAAGTCTCATCCTAGTTGATAATGGAATGTAAAATAGGGGACTCCCAGAAATCTCTTTAGAACTACTATCTGATACCCTTTGTTTGCGGTATTAACCTTCAAATTAATCACTTTTATAGATAATATTATATGGGGGATTTCTTATCAACTCTTTCCTATGATGTTGTAATTATTTTCAAGAGGTCTTACTTCTACAGCTGAGAAAAACTCGATGTCAAAATCGATGCATTGAGTATCGATTTTTTCCCAGCTCTACTTACTTCCTTTTTCTCTCTGCTCAGTTACTAAAGCCTGTTATTCCTTCTCCCCTACAGCTCTCCAACTCCGCATGGGTATGAGGACTTTAGCCGCGACTCCTTCGACGATCGCATGATATCGTCGCGCGGAATGCGTGGTCCCTCGCCTCCGGGTCGCCGCTATGCGCCCTACTGAGATGAGTTTTACTATCACGGCAGCAGCTGAGTTGCGGTCGCACTGCCCCTAACCCTTCCCATGGCCCGCACTCTGTACCACACGGCGACACATGGGTCGAGGAGAGGGTTGGGACAGGATTGCTGGTTGTTTTACTGGTCGCCACAGGCCTACTACCATCCGCCGCATCACCAGAACCACCAGCAGCCACACCAACCCCTGCTGCTGCCGACGACATTTTCACAATTGTGGCTGCCGCCTTGGTAGCCAAGCGTATTTTACTACACCTAAACCGTAATTCGTATACTTAAACCACAAAAAAGTTGGAAACACTCGTCGAAGCATCCTCCTACAAGCCTCCAAGACTAGACAACGACGTGCTCGTCCCTCATACACATACATACGATACGATTCATCAGTAACCTAGTTCAGTTCAATGTTGTGGACTTTGCGAGTACCAATAAAAGCATAAGCTCAGTCGGAAATATGCAAAAAATAAACCTGTATTTTAAAGCTAGGGATTAAGGCAGTTGTGCAACTTTGTCTTACAGCTAGAGTCTCTCCAGACGCTACGGCCGGGAGAGGGAGTGGTGGCTACCATGTTCTTTGGAGACTAACTCCTCCGGTGAGTCGTCGCCGGCGTCGTCGTCATCCACCTTACTGCCACCATTATGCTTGCTCAGTTCTTGCAGCTCTACGGGTGTTGCCTTGTCGAAAGTCGGTGGGATGAGCAATCGACTGTGGAAGTCGAAGAAAAATACAATTATTTTATAAGTAATTCCCCTAGGAAAACGACGGGCAACTTACTTGCTGCACTGCAGCCAAAACATAGAGACGAGCATCATGAAGGAGGTCACCCCGAAGGTCCAATATGTTCCCAGTCTGGTGTAGATGGAACCCACAAAGACGGGGCCCAGGACGCGTGACAGACAGCCAGAGCCAGTCATCCAGCCCATCCAGACACCCTGGGGTCGCGGTCCCAGCACCTTTGAGAAGATGGTCTGGATGAGGGTGACACCAATGGGATAGCCCACCGAAGTAAGGGCAAAGCCAATGATGAACTGCGTCAGTGTCAGAGCTGGCAGTTCGCCACACCACTCCTGCGTGGGCGGGCAACCCAAAAACAGGGGATCGTCGTCGCTCAAGTTGAGGCTGGCATTGAAAGCCTGTGCCAGCTTGGGCGGATCCGGACCCCAGGGCACGAAGAGGACTCGGCCGAGGAACATGAGCGAGAATCCACCCCAGATAAGCAAGTAGCGTTCCGCAATCAGCTTGCACAATGGCGAGATCAGGACAAACGTGACCAGGGACACAATGGCTGCCGTGGTCATCATTATTCCCATGTACCAAAGGGAGTCGGCCTTGGACCAGGCAAACATGTCCATGGTCAGGGAAGTGCCCAGACTGAAAAGGATTAGAGAAGTCATATAAAATCTCCGCGGATTCCGTCAACTCACGTTTCCAGTAGCACAAAGTTGAAGACGAGAATAAAGAAGGCGACGATCAATATCCAGGCGGAGAGATAGTTCGGCTTGATGGCCTTCCAGGTCTCTCGCTCCGAAGTGCCGCCTTGCATGACCATCACCTCACGAGCGGCTATTTTGTGTTCCTAAAGAAGACGATGTTTACCAAGTATATCCAAACAAAGCATCCTTTCGATTTACCTCAAACACGCCGGGAAGGAACATCATAAAGTTGCCGATGCTCATCCCAACGTTAATCCAGCCGGATGCAGTGTACATGTTGAAGTGCATCTTGCCCCACAGCCAGACGTAACCTTGATCCCCCAGAGGAGTAACTGCCGCCTGCAGGGTCGGACCAATAATAAATCCAAGGACCTGGGCCAAAGACACCATGGAAACGGCGTGGGTGCGTTCAGTAATCCTTGTGGCAGCTGACAAATAGGACCGGCACAGAGCTATATTTGCGGAGCTAACTCCGATAAGGAACCGTGAGCCCAGCATCCAGTACTTGACATTATCCGGACGCAGTTCCAGCGAGGAGTACACCGCACTGGCCAACGTGAATAAGGATAGCGAGAGGAGCAGCGGCAGCCGGATTTTGCCCAGCCTGTTGCCCCACCAGCCGAAGATCGGGCTGAAGATCATCTGGCCAAGGGGATTGGCGGCCACAATCAGGCCCATAAACTCCTTGCCCGCATCGGGATCTAGCTAAAAAGAGATTCTGATGAAACTCCAAGGGATAACAACCCACCTATGGGAGAACGCACCTTGTTAAGGAAGGGCCATATGCCGGTGAGAATGATGCTGAAACCGAGCGCCATCAGGAACATGGTGTAGTAAATGATTCGGACGGACCGCCATCGCTGCGTGTACTCTTCCAGCGTCTCCAGGCCATCGTCCACGTCTTCGGGCAGTCTTTTTGGTTCGAAGCGAGCAGACATGGTCGGTCGGCTTCTTTGTCTTCCAGAGGGTGGGTCGGATGTGGTGACTCTCTCGGTTGGATTTCAGCGCCAATGAGTCATTCTGTAATCTGAATTGGATCGGATGTCAATTTTTTTTGTATATGAAATAAATGTAAAATCAATGTCATTTGTAAAAGTCAAGTGCCCGTCTTTGTTTTATTTTGTATAAAGAAGAAAGAGCGGAAAATGTAGTATACATATTTTTTATCTTTGTAAAATAATGTTGTATATATGTACATACATATATCTTTTTTATTTTGATTGAGGGTAAATATGTATATTCTTTTATTATTTTTTACATTTAACATAAAAAATGTGTTCAGTGATTAGTTTTGACCATAATTTACTAAATTATAATGCTTAGAGTCTTTAGAAACACTCCGAAGAACCGGTGCGGTTTGTAAATCCATTGGAAAAGAGGTCTCTAAATATTTAACATTTTATTTTTTATTTAATATTTCATATTTTTATACACTTTCATCATTTCCGACCCCAAAAATCATAAATGTAAATATATTATAGCATCAGCAGACGAGTCTATCTAGCCGTTTTCATTTATATTTTTTGTATATTTATATATTTATTTATATTCATATTCTTCATTAAGAAATTGATTTTATCCCATTAGGGCAATCTTTACAATTACATAGGTATTTAATATAATACATATTTAGTGAAAACGTCTAGTCAAGTGTTGCAGCTGTGATTCAGATTAATTATATACAGAATGTGCCGAAAATCTTTTCCACGATACCCGAAATCTTGAGAGGATTATCTGCCGGCAAAGTCGAAGAATATGAAAAACGGTTGGGTTAAGTCTTATCAGAGTAATTAGGGAAGATAAAGGCAATCAGCGGGCGGTATTCGTCCAGCTGTTCCGCCTTCGCGGCGAGAGCTATATGTTACCAAGTGCGGGTGTGTGTACGCCTTAGTTAGAGTCACTATCACTGTGAGGTTGCCTTTGTTTATATGGCTTGATAACGGTCGAATGGAACCTGCCATTTTATTACATGAATTTATCGTTGATCATGCACAGCTTTTGGTTTGTTTTTGCTTTGCCTTTGCTGCTAGCCTGAAAGGTTAAACAGTTGGGCAAAATGAAAACACTGTCGCTAATTCAACAAGTGTTTTGAAGGGCTTCTGATAGTTCAATGGCGGGCGACTAGAAACACAACTTTGTAGGGTTTTTTTTAGAAATACAACTTTGTAGGTTTTTTTTTACTACAGAATCAATTCCAAAATCAATTCTAGATTTGATATTGATTTCCAATTGATGCAATTGGTATTTGTGGCTTGCTGAGAGAAAGATACAAAATGTAAATAGATTCACACTCTCGGAGAATACTAGACAGTGCACCCAGCAAACCATTTAAATCGCGGAAGAGTCGCAGGCGACTCCTCTAAACGGAAGACTATTTCGCTACTTTTATCTTGCATTCCTTAATTTCCTTTTCTTTGAAGCCACTTTAATTTAAAATTAATCTTCCAGCAATCGCCACAGCGAATCCCAGGAGATGCTCCTTGGATTTCAACCAAAATAATTTGTCTAAAAATCTTCCAGGAGACTGCTTCTGGCGAGCGGTGATTCAACAACCGCCAAATGGTTTGCAGGGTGGCGACCGTTGATCTCTTGTTTTCGTACACTCTTTTGTTTGATTTCAAATTAAAACAGCATTTAAATAATTATTTGGCCCGTGTACAATTATTTACTTCTTTGTTTTTGTACTAGTCACGGTTGTGTGTAAATAAAAACATACACTTTGTTGTTTTTTGAGGCGCTGCAACAACAAAATGGAGGTCTCTCTGCTCCGCTCTTTTGTTTTTGACCGTTAAGACGCTCTCTCTTTTTCTCTCTCTCGCGATGCTCCCCCACTGTGTAGAAGAAAGGGGAGAGGATGAGGATGCACTTATTACCAATGAAACCCGAGGTTGGAACTGGAACGACCTGTTGCGGCGGAACCCGGGACGGCACATCCACTGTGGATGAACGATCGCACTGAACTGAACGAAAAACGTTTCTTGCCAACAAATCGTGTGAGGCACAGTGGGGTACTTGACCCCAAAAGTGGTGACAAATTTTGAAAGGAGACTTTTTCTCTTCTAGATGTTTGAAATATAATAAAATATTTATATCATAAACATTTTGAATTGAGAAATTTGTTTAAAATATAATAAAATATTTATATAAAAAATACATAAATATTAATATAAAAATATAAGGAAATTATAAACATTTTGGAGCATATTTAAGCATGATACAATTATAATTGTATTATGTATTTAATTTTAAGAAAATATGTTTTTAAAAAGAAAGTATTACCGAAAATTTATTGAAACTTAGAGAGCCGATTGCTTGGCCTATATTGGAATAAGAAAATATGTTTAAGTGCAAAGTTTTTATGTAGAGAGCTCCTATTGTACAGTACAGCTTAAAAGTATGCTACTGCAGATGTCAGCGGACATAAATAATCGTATTTCTCATTTATCATTTAAGAAAACCGTTACTGCCTTCTGCAGGGTATGAAACATTAAAATTTAATAGGTAAAATTGCAAAATTTCTTATAAATATACAACAAAAATGAATGTAAAAATAGTTATCGTATAAAGGGATTGATTAAGACAGCAGGTACTCCTCTAAAAATTGGCCCTCGCCTGCTGCAGACGCATCAGCCGCCGCTGACGCAGCCAGGGCAGCAGACCAACCCGCTGGGCAGGAAGGATAGCTGGGGCTGGAGTCATTGGAGCAGCCAGGGTTACGGCCTCCGGAACGATCTCATTACGCCGCACATCACGGAACTTGGCACTTGGCCGGCGGTGTTCCTGATCCTGCTCCTCCTCCTCATCTTCCTCGCGGTTCTTGGCTTGGGGCAGAGCCTCGTTCCTTATATTCAGGCTGAACACGTCGCCACTGCGGGGATCGGACGACAGATGGCTCACTGTTTCCTGCAGGACTCGTGGAATGCGCTCAACCACTTGCAGAGCATCGCGCAGCGGCCGAATCTCACGCTCCGGCTCCCGACGCAACTTTTCCTTGTCGGCTGCCTTATTTTTGGGGAACCTGCGAGAGGAGGGGCTCTTCTTGGTCTTTCGGAAAGCCTGAGCCTTGTTCAAGGGAGCTGGGCGGGTCAGACGTGGAGCGCTGTGCTCCAGGAACCACGGTTCACGGCTCAACAGCGGAGCAGGCTCCTCCTGAACAGCCTGACGCTTGAAACCCGACGGCTTGGACTTTTGCGCACGAGTGCCTAGCGGTGAGGGACGCACCAGGGAGCCGGCAAAGTCATTGAACCACTCCAGATGATCGACGGACCGCTTGTGGCGCCTGGTCAGATCCACCTCTGAAACCTTGGATACCGTCTCCAAAGCATTGCCCGCAAATTGCCCGGAAACTTTCTGGCTGGCAGGCTTATAGATGGTGATGTTGGAGCGACGGTTCCGAGGGGCTTTACCGGATGGAGAGGCACTCCTGGCCACCAGCTCCCTCTTCTGCTCGAACTGCTGGGCATTGCGCACGAAGCGATTGCTGCTCGGTCCCTGGATGACGATCTCGAAGGGCATGTTTAGGGTCTTGGCATTCGTCTGCATGGTGCGGATGCACTCCGTGTCCGAGTTCTCGTCATTGCATTCGCACAGGCACTCCTCGCCACAGTAGAAGCCCAAGCAGCCGCAGTGCTCGCAGAGGGCCTTGCAATTCTTCTCCAGCTTCGACTCCGTGAGAGGATTGACGCGTCGGGTGGCCGGCAAACGGGTGGTGGCCACTGTAGACGGCGATGCCGTGGTGGTACTTGCATTGCTAGGATCAGCACTGACCAGCTGCAACTGAATGACAACCGCTAGCCAAACGAGTAACAGGGCCACCGTATAGCCGCAGAGGCTGGACGTCCGTATTTTTGCCGGCTTGATCATAATCAGTAGGTAGGTGGGTGCTCCAGGTGAAACTGTCTTGTGGCTGGGCATTTGCTCTGCACAACCGATTTTATAACGCTGACCAGGTGAAATCGTAGATGTTCGTGACTGACAGTTGATTCAGATTCTCCATATATACCTGTTCGCCGGAATTTTCGCTGACTTCGTGTGATCTTGATACATTTCCGAACTGGGTTCTCTCCCGCTCTCTCCGTACGCTTCAATGGGCTGATTCCATTTCCATAGCTTGATTTTTTGGCACACTTTGGCGTGCCAAGGCCGGATTCCCGCACTTGAACTTGGCACAGAACAACCAAATCTCTGTTTATAGCATTTATTACAAAAGAAACCAACTAACGAGAAACACTTGCTCTAACGACGCTTGCCCTTGCCCTTTTTGCCGCCCCCGCCGCCGCCGCCACCAGCACCGCTGGTGGTGCCACTCGTCTGTGGCTGCGACTGCTGGTGAAACGAGTCGCCCGTCTTGTTCTGGCGCGTCTTCAGCTGCGGAATCTTGCTGGCGATGTGCCGCATGATGTCCTCGCGGGAGGTGAAGTCGCTGTTGAAGAGCGTGCCGTCCGCGTTGCGCAGCTGGACGCGCACACGGCCGCGGAAGTGGAGCTCGCTGCTCTTCTCGCGGCAGTACTTCATGTTCTCCACCAGGAACTGGAGGTTCGTCACCGACAGCACGTCCCGGATCTCGATGTAGGTGGGGTTCTCCACACAGTTCTCCTTGGGCAGCCGGCGGCCCTCCTGGCGCGTCTTCTTGCTGTTGATGTATGCGGGATAAATGCAAATCCACCTGTGCCAAATAACAATAATAAAACGACATGTGAGGGCGGACTTTGCTTTGCCAGCTAGGGCGGGCCGTTTCCTACCGCTCCATATCGTTGTGCTTCATCGCCGGGTTCCAGTTGTTCCGGGTTGGCGCTGCAGCAGCCATTTTCGTTGTTGGTCTATTCTAATTCGTCTATATTTAACAGAAAAAAGCTGGAAAGTTTATTTTCCACGCAGGCAACCAATAGGGATGAGCAAGTGCACGTCGGAGTTATCGATAAGATGATATAATCGACCCGTTTGACCAGCTGCCGCGGTTTCTGGCGAGTTCGGCAGAAGAAGCAAGAAACGGGCGGGCACACTGCACTCCGCGCAATCAACAAACAACAAAAGGCAGACGAATCTTGAGCAGCAGGCAACAAACAACACAACAATGGAAGAACTGAACAGCATACTGCAGAAAACCAAAGATAAATCAACGCAAAAGGAGCAGGATGAGGTACGTGTCCCGCGGCTTAATCCTTCCGGACCCCTGAACTCTGACATTTGGAGGTGGCGAGGCGACACCAGGGCAAAGTCGCCCTCGCCCTCGGCACCCTCCCCGAAAAACACTAACTAACCAGCTCGCTTTTGGCCTTCTTCTCTTTGCTCCACCTTCTTTGGGGTTTATTTACATGTGGCCCACGCACAAATCCCCCCGCTCACTCCGCCCACGCGACACGACGACGACGACGACGGTGGCTGGTTATCCAGATTCTGCTGCAGCCCTTCACATACATACAACAGATTCCTGGCAAACAATTCCGCTCCGAGTTGGCCTTGGCCTTCAATCACTGGTTGCTCATACCGGCCGAAAAGTTGGCGCAGATCGGGGACATTGTGCAGATGCTGCACAATTCCAGTTTGCTGTGAGTATATCATTTACTGTTTACACAGATGCGGTCGAAATAATAGCATCCGGGGGGAAGTTATTTATAAATAAATAGAGTAATTATTGCGTTGGATTTTTAGTTTAATATTTAAGTAACATAACTGGCATGGCTTTTATTAAATGTTTTTTTGTAAGAAATTGTTAGCTGGGCAGTATTATTTTAAGGAAGAATATTTTTAAGATACAAACAAAATTTCCAGTATATTTGTTTAATACAAATATTGTTTTTAAAACTACAGTAAAAATGTAGGTGGCCTGTTTGACCAAAAATCATTATTTATTCTCTTAATATACATCACAAAATAACTATCTTGGTCATAATCAAATAACTATAAAGCAAGCCTAGTAGGTGGTACTAATAGGATATCCGCTATTGCATTTATTTTTGAATACCTGTCGATATTGCAACTAATCATGCTTCTGACGTGTTTTAAATTTAAATGTCGACCTTTGCCTCGTGGCCTGCGCTTTTTTCTTCTGCATTGTTTGGCTCTTGTTTACCTTTGTTTGTTTTCCTCGCACCGACCCTAAAAAAACCCCCCCAGAGGCGTCTATGCCACGCTACCCTTGCCCTCCTCCAGGCGCTTGTTTCATCTCTATTCGCACTTGCACACGGCCTGCCTGTAGTTTTGTATACATTTGGTTTATTTGCTTTTGTTTAGATGGATTCCAGATAAAATGCCTAATCGAGTGTGAACTTTTTCGAGCAAAAGCACTGCGTGTGTTTGTGCCTCGAATATGTAGCAAACGGACACTCCTCCAGAAAGAAGAGAAGATTATCCGAATAGGCCACATATGGGCGCCTCTGGAGAAGCCCTTATCATCCACAGTTCATTTCCATAACGCACATTATCAGGCAGAGTGTGAGTCACACCTCTCCCGTCCAACTGGCGACCTGATTTGGCCATATTGAGTAATGTTCTCGGCTATTTGTTGGCTCGCAGTGGTGGTGGTGTTGGTGTGTGTGTTTGCTGGCCCCCAAATCAATTCCTAAAATTTCATCGTGAGCCCGCAGCTTTTTCTGTTTACAATTGAATTTCTTTGCATTTCATTGCTCGCCTCGAAATTGCATAAATTATTTAGATTTTTCTCCAGTCGAGAGTGTAGGGCGGAGGGCAGAGCCCAGTGAGATGCGGAATGTGGCGAGGCAGATGAGTTGGAACGTTACAATTAATCTTTGAACCGAGCCAATTGAAGTGTCTGCTGCTTTTCAATTAAAGCCTCTGGCAGAGTCCAGGGATTTTTCCCTATCTCTTAGCAGGCAGTCAGCCGTTTTTCTCTATGGGTTCAATCAGACAGAGGAGCTAATCCTGTAGAGCCTCCGGCCACCTGTCGCCTTCGCCGTCTTCTATTCGAAGGCAAACACTCAGAAATGGCCTTAATTCTGCTTAAAATCCCCGGCATTGTTCCTTGGCAGCAGCAGTAGCATTCCTTCAAAGCGCCCACTATTCCCATTCGCCCGAGTGGCCTCCCAAGTGTTCTTGATGTTTTTTCGTAATGCATTTTCATATTGGCAAAAACTTAGTTTTACAACGATGCCAGACCCTGCATCCCTCTCTCCGTTCGTCCGTCCGTCATTCATGTACTTATGCCCATTGTCAGTTAGTCAGGCCGTCGTTAGTCGACAGGCATTGTCACAACTCTTGCCACGCAGCAGCAGTGGCAGCACGCCCACTCTTTTTCCCCATTTTCCTCAATATCCTTCCAGGCAGCCTCTCCTCCTCCACTCCTTTGTGCGTTGTCGCTTCAACGCCCACGCCTTCATAACACACCATCCAATCCTGCCCTGCCCCATCCCCATCCCAAAGCCCATTCCCTGCCAATGGCTTTGCCAGCTTTGGCGGAGCGCAAACATTTTTTAATTACGCAAATGTTGGGCTGCCCAGGGCATCGTAGTTATTGAAGCGACGCCGCCCGGCCTTAAAGCGGGGCTTAAATTTACACATCTATTATGGGGCCAACGTATGTTATGTTCATAAATATGTATGCTAGCCAGCCTGCCAACACGGGCAGGGGGACACCTATTCGGTTGCCCAGTTGTCTGAGGGGAAGTCAGAGATGGACACGTGACGGCACGGTTCATTCACACTGGAATTGTGATTTGCGAAATTCTCTTTAAATACGTATAATTACCACATATGGTACGTGCTTCACTTGGGGCTTGCTACAGCTATTTTGTTTATAATTAATTTACTGAGCTGATTAGCAAAGGCATGACTAATCGGCTTCCGTTTTTCTTGAAGCTTTCTTAATAAATATTGACTTTAAAGTAAGAATAGGCATGAGCGATGAAAAAATTTAAGAACATAAATTAAGAATGATCAAATTCAATAGGAATAGTTGATATTTTTCTTTTAACAAAAAAATAAGCTTAAACAACTTAAAAAATTAAATTTAACATATTGGTTTTCGTGGGAAAATTAATATTAATTTATTAATTTAACTATGAAGCTTTCTTGAAAGCATAAAATTAAGAATAAGCATGAGCGATGAAATTATGAAATTATATTAAATATTTGCTTGCAAAAACTAATTTAAAAAATTAAATAAATACACGAAACTTACATTTAACATAAAAATGCCTAAGAAATGTTGCTAGCCAAAAGAATAAATGTTTCTAGGGACATATGTTACTAAACAAAATTAAATAAAAATTTATTTATCGCTTTTTGCAAACGAAAAATTCAAAAAACATGTGTTAACATTAGTTGTAAACCTTTCTAACACCCGTAAAAAGTATTATATGTCTGCGCTATACCCACTAACCCCCAGAAGCATTTCCAACTAGACTTAAAACTAGACATAACTGCCTTGGACACGATCGGTTAACTGACAGAGCTCTTCAACATGTGTGTTCTTTGATACTAACTTACAGCATTGATGATATTGAAGACAATTCGATACTTCGCAGAGGTGTGCCGGTGGCGCATTCTATTTACGGCGTGGCCAGCACCATAAATGCGGCTAACTACGTCTTGTTCTTGTCCCTGGAGAAGGTGCAGCAGCTGGGACACCCAGAGGTAGATCATCATGTTCCCATGTATGCTTCCAGGGAACGCCAAGTAATATGCACTTCTCATTGCAGGCCACAAAAGTGTATACGGAACAGTTGCTGGAACTGCATCGGGGCCAGGGCATGGAGATCTATTGGCGCGACAGCTTTACCTGTCCCTCGGAGTTCGATTACAAGCTGATGACCGTACGCAAGACTGGCGGCCTGTTCATGCTCGCCATTCGCCTCATGCAGCTGTTCAGCTCCAACAAGGAGGACTACTCGAAGCTGACGGCTATTCTGGGTCTATACTTTCAGATACGCGACGATTACTGCAATCTCAGTCTTAAAGAGGTGAGTGTGCCGCCACTGGCAATCATGGGTTAACCGTTAAAGCATGTCATTCCGCATAAGCAGTACACGGAGAACAAGAGCTTTGCCGAGGATCTGACGGAGGGCAAGTTCGGCTTCCCGGTAATCCATGCGGTGCGCACCCAGAAGCAGGATAAACAGGTTTTACGTAAGTCGAACGACTACCCTAGCCAAAGGCTCCTAACCACTCATCAACTTGGGGCTTAAATCCACAGACATATTACGCCAGCGCACGCACGACATTGAGGTCAAGAAGTACTGCATCACCTTGCTGGAAAAGCTGGGCAGCTTTCAATATACACGCAAGGTTCTGGAGTCGCTCGATGCGGAGGCGCGGGCGGAGGTGAGTACTTGAGAAGGAGGAGGACTAGCGTCTGGCCTTTTATGACCTTTGTTAGCTTATCTAAATGGGTGGAGGAAAAATATTGAAGGGAGAGCAAAAGGTCATAGAAACAGTAGACATTACTAGTTTCACACTTAGTACTAATGGCCTTCCCTTAACCCACACCGCAGGTGGCACGACTGGGCAGCAATCCGTACATGGACCGGCTGCTCAACAAGCTGCTCTCGTGGAAGACCAGCGACGACAATAGCATCACGCAGTCGAACCAGATCAATCACAACAACGTCTCGCGCACCAGCCCCAACCAGAACACGCTCAATTGCAATTAGCAGCCAAAGAGGCAAAAGAGGGAGCAGTCGTGAATTGCGAACGGCAGAGCCTCTTTTGCCGCAAATGCGAGACAGCAGCAGCAGCCGCAGGCCTGCCTCAGTGCCGCCCTGTTGCATTTCCTGCAGAAACTGAAGATATTCTAAGATTTACCTAAGTACGTTCCCCCTTTGCCAACCCAGAAAGCTCACAGAAGGCCCTATTTTATGTTTAACCAAAAAAGAAAAACAGAAGCAATGAGAGAAAGGATATGAAATGGAATGGATGGAAAGGACGACAAAACCAACAGCAGCCTTACAGAAAAAAAAAGTTAAGCCAAAAGTAAATTGATATATAAGCCAAGCTTATCCGTGAGCGGGCAAAGAGCCATAGCACACAGCTTTCCAAGAATTTGTTTATGTTTACGTTTAATTTAGTTTCACTTTAAAGTTACGTTAATAGTTGTCCCCCTTCCCCACAGCGAAATCTCGCAGAGCATTAACTTAATCATAGGATATATGCAATTTTTTTACGCTCTTGTATTTCTATATATGTGTGTGTGTGTTTCGTCGATTCTGCAAGCAATTTTCGACTTCTAAGTGTCGTTTATCTCGTAATCCAACTCGGAACTCTATAATGTGCACTTCCTTTATCAACGTTGTTCCATATTTTAATTGTTATGCAACAAGAAAGGCAATTCGTATACACATACTTACGTACTATTAACGCAAAACAAATTGTTAACGTTTTATGAAACAACAACTACAAGAATCAACTATAAAATATATATACATAATTATATATGAAAGTAATGATAATGATGCACTGCACAGCAGATTTTTGCACATTGCACCACCTACAAAATATACACGTACGAGTATATAATATATTATATATAAATCTACATATATTTTTATTGTAGTTATACACTGAGAAAAAAAGAAAGAGAATAACTAGAAAACGGAAAGTAACCAGATTGCTGAAGAGATCATTGAAAACAAATTGTAAACTATGCAAAAACATTTTACGGTAGGAACGAGGACAACTAATAGCCGAGAATTTACAGTGTACGCCCAGGGAAGAGCACCAGAGAAGCGCACCTAACATTTTGCCCACAAACCAACTATTGAAGAAGCATTGAAAGCATATTGTAAATGTATTTAAATAAATATTTATGCCAAGTTGTCAGATGAAGGAGTTTCTTTTACCTCAGTTCTATATTTTTTGCAGGGAATGAAATCATTAGTTATATTAGTTATAAAAATAATCACCTTTTAAGGTCCTTGATTTTTACACATTTATTTAAATAGAAAACAGAAAATAAGACTCTTCTACGCCACTATACATATATAATTATTATATTACATATTAATTTGTTATTTTTGCTTGGCAAGAGACTAAGTATCCTGCTCAATCATATCCATAAGCTGCAGAAACTCCTGCGAAGCCTCATCCACCTCGTCCACCGCATCATACTCTTCGTAATCGTCATCCTCCTGAGTATATATAAATTCATATTTAATATATTTAATTGAAATCTTAAATCACTTCCAAACTCACCTCGAAGCCAAAGCAGTTGGTGGCACTTATCTTATTGGTCGCACTCGGCTCTCGCTTGACCACAACGTCCTCGTCGCCGTTAACTAGCTCCACCACCATCAGCTGACCATCATCGCCCTGCAGTTCCAGGGTAAAGTCCGAGTTGTTCGGCTCCTCCTTGATGTGGAACGTCTTGGTGCCGGTCTGCGTTCGAAGCCGTTTATTGATGATCACGGGCCCCTTCTCGGCCTGCGACTTGGCCTGCTTGTTGATAATGACGGGCTTCGGCTTCGGCTTAGTGGCAATAAACTCCACGTCGCCGTCCTCCTCGTCAGTGTTGACGATTTCGGCAAGGTCATAGCTCTCCGGGTTGTCTTCTTCAACTGGCTCTTCCGTGCTCTGAAGATCCGTCTGCTTGACCAGCTTGACGATAGTTCCGTCCTTTTTCAAGCGGAGATTCCTGCCCATCTTGAGTTGCAGCTGCTTCTCGCGAATGTCCACTGAGTTGTCATGCAGCTCCATGTGCCGCATGAGATTACCCTTGTGCGTGAAGCTCCTGGGACAGCTGGGGCACTGGTGCACCTTGGCGCGTGGCTGCGGCGGCTGGTACGCCGCGTCATGCAAGAGATTTATGTGGCGACGCAGAAGCTGGCGCTGGCGGAAGGCCATCGGACAGTGCTCGCACTGGAACGGTTTCTCGTCCAGGTGGATGAGCATGTGAGAGTCCAGGTGACGCTGGGTCACTGAGGCGTAGCTGCAGAGGCTGCAGCGATAGCACTTCTCGCCCTCGTGGGACTTCACGTGCAGCTTGTATTGGTAACGATCGGGCAGCTCCTGGCCGCAACGGCGGCACGTTAGCGGTTGCTCCGAGGTGTGCATGTGCTTGATATGGATGCGTAGATCCGCTTTGCGTCCACAGGTCGTTGGACACAAAGTGCACTGAAAGACAGGCTTGTCGACCACGCTGTGGATGAGCTTGTGTGCTTTTAGGGAGTTGGACTGCGTGAACCGTGACTTGCAGATGTCGCACTGGTACTTCTTCTCGCCGGTGTGGATCACCAGGTGACGCTTCAGCTTGAACATGTCCTGGGAGGCGTAGGTGCAATGCGGACACTGGTATGGCCGCTCGCCCGTGTGGCAGGTCATGTGGCGGCGCAGCTTTGTCAGCTCCACGCTGGCGTAGCTGCATTCCGTGCACTTGTGCGGCTTCTCCTTGGTGTGCTTGTAGCGCGTATGCCGGATCAGCTCGCCACTGGTGGTAAAGGCGTTCTCGCAGTACTTGCACTTGTGCGGCTTCTTGCCGAGATGCGTGTTCGTGTGGTTGACCAGCCCGACGTTCGATCGGAACGATCGCTCGCATATGGAGCACTTAAAGGCGGGCTCCACGTCGTGCGTCCGGCAGTGGCGGGTGATGAGAAACTTCTTGTTGGACGTGTACGAGCATTGCGAGCAGGAGTACTGCTTGACTCCCGCCTGCTTGGCGGGAGACGCCTGCGACTTTAGCTTCAACTGTTTGCCGGTCAGCACAAAGTCCAAGTCCTGCTTGTCATCTGGCTCCTCCGCCGACTCCACCGCGGCATTGTCCTCGAACTCGTACACCTCATCCTCGTTGGGTCTCAGCACTGAGTTGTCCGCCTCAACGGCAGCGCTGTCCACGGTGTAGTCTGTGAGATCACTCAAACCGGTTGCATTGATATTGGGGTCATCCACTAGCTCCTCAATCTCCCGCTCCAGATCGATGGTTTCAGACTTCGGCACGAGTGGTATTTTCCTGGGTCTGCCCCTTTTAGGTGTGGCCACGGGTGTGGACGCTGGTTTTGGTGCTGGAGGCGGGGGCATTTCCACTGGCTTTGGCCTAGCTGCTGCTGCTCGCGCTGGACGGACGCTGATAGGCTTCGGCTCCGGTGTGGTCTTGGAAGCGGCGCCTTTTGGTGGCGATTTCGCCGGGCGCAGATTGATGGCTACGAAAAATATGTTTAGAATTTAGCACGACCCAAGGATTACCCATGGAAATACCCACCTTTATTGGTGGCCTTGCTGGTCGCCGATCGTGTGTTTTTCCCGGGTTTCTCCGCCTCTCGCTCTTTCAGCTTCTCCTGCAGCTCCTTCTGCTTTTTGGGCGTCGTTTTGATATAGCAATTTCCCTCGTCGTCTATGAAGTACTTGTCCTCATCAAACTCCTCCTCCTCGTCCTCATCTTCGACAACCACGGCCGCCTTGTCTTCCTCCTGATCCGTGTCATCCTCAAAAGTCAAGTCGCCCTCCTCCGCGTCAATGGCCTTCATGATCTTGTTCACTACCTTGTCATCGCTGCTCTCCCCAATTTCCTTGTGGAAATTATTGAAGAACGACTTTAGGTTATCCGGATCCTCCGCTTTTTTGGCTTTCCTCGGCATTCCTGTACGGATAATGAACAGGTTTAGTTTGGGCAACGAACTTTTGGAGGGCAGTGTTTGGTGGCGACACACAGCGGGCGTTGTGAGTCCCCAAGAGGTGGCGTTTATTGATTTATCAAGCCCAAAAACGCCTTATTTAAGGCGCACCATTCACCTAATACCTACTGTTAGCTGCCCAATAGCTAAATTAACTGAATTAGGGGCCCAACTCGCTTATTTTTAGTTGTTTAATTTACGCGTTCTTTGTAGTGCGATTATTTTCCGTCGGGACAGCTGCGCATTTCTAATAAAAGATGGCGACATTTAGCATCGTTCGCGCCAGCTATCGATTGAGATGGCACTATGGGGTGTCATCGATAACCGCAGTACTTGGCAACCCTGTTCGATCATGAGCAACCAGCGATGCCAGACTTTTCGTTCTGAGGTCGAAAATCTGGGAATTTTCCGGGTTTTTGAGATTTTTTAGGGGGAAAGTCAAGGCATTTTCATCTGGCCACACTGATTTCCCACCATCTGCCGCTTCCCGCGCATTTCTTAAGATAAGCCAACTTCTTTTCGGCTTGCTACTCGGTTTTCACTCGTTTAAAAACCGCCGTAGCAACAAAACGTGAAATCCTGCTTCGGTATTAATTTCTCTGTAAGTTCCATTGAGCGTGCCTGGCAGTCGGCGTCCATAACCTTATATATCTGATACAGTTTCGGAGCCAATCCCCACCGACACAACAGAGACAAAATGCCGCGTCGAAAGGCCCAGCCGAACAACAACAATGATGGGGAGTCGGATGCGAAGCCCATGCCGGCTAAGCGCTCCCGCATCGCGTTCCACTTAGAGCTGCCCACCCGGCGGACGACGCTTGGCAATGTGCTGGTCTGCGGCATGGGCGACATCGGCCAGCTTGGTCTCGGCGAAGATGTGATGGAGCGCAAGCGTCTGACCCTGGTGGAGGACATACCTGATGCCGTGGATATCTGTGCCGGCGGTGTGCACAACCTGGTGCTGACCAAAAACGGGGACATTTATTCGTTCGGCTGCAACGATGAAGGCGCTCTGGGTCGCGACACCAGCGAGGAGGGCAGCGAGTCAAGGCCGGCCCTGGTCGAATTGCCTGGCAAGGCGCTGCGCATTTCGGCGGGAGACTCGCACTCGGCGTGTATCCTGGAGGACGGGCGCGTCTACGCTTGGGGCTCTTTCCGCGACTCGCACGGCAACATGGGCCTCACCATCGACGGTAACAAGCGAATGCCCATCAATCTGCTGGATGGTCAGTTGTGCAACAGCATCGCCTCGGGCGCCGATCACTTGGTGATCCTGACCACCACTGGAAAGGTGTACACCGTGGGCTGTGCCGAACAGGGACAACTGGGCCGCATCTCGGAGCGTTCCGTCGGCGGAGAGGGTGAGTCACGCCAAGCAAACACGTTATCAAAGTTGTAATTAAACCACCATTTTGCAGGCCGCCGTGGCAAGCGTGATCTTCTGCTGCCCGCCCAGGTCATCGTCAAGCGGACCAAGCCGATGGAGGCCATTTGGGCCACCAACTTCTGCACTTTTATGCGCGAATCGAGCACGCAGATCATCTGGGGCGTGGGCCTCAACAACTTCAAGCAGCTGGCCCACGAGAAGGAGACCGATCGCGTGCTCATTCCCCTTAAAACAGATTTAAAGGACGTGAAGCAGATTACCGGCGGAATCCATCACACCATAGTGCTGACAACAGACCTAAAGTGCTCCGTTGTGGGTCGTCCGGACTACGGGCGCCTGGGCCTAGGCCCAGACATCAAGGATGTGGTGTCCAAATTGACTCCTGTTACAAAACTAAAAGAAAAGATCGTCTACGTGGGCTGCGGCGAAATCTGTTCATATGCCATCACCGAAGACGGCAAGCTGTATTCTTGGGGCTTGGGTTCCAACAGCCAGCTGGGCATCGGTGATGGAGATGATGAGGTGGAACCAGTCCTGGTAGCCAGCAAGAACACACAGAACAAGCGCATACTGCTGGCCACCGGCGGTGGACAGCATGCCATCTGCCTGGTTGAGGCGGAGGAGCAGGCGGCGGCGAGCAGCAGTAATGGGCAAGCGGAGAAGTCACCGGCTGGCGGCAAGAAGGCCGAGAAGGATAAGGCGACGCAGCCAAAGTCGGAGAAGGATGAGAAGCCCAAGAAGCCGGCTGCCAAGCAGGGTTCCTCCAACGGCAACAAAGATAAGTCACCGGTTTCACAGGAAGATGTCGAGATGACGACGCCCAAGAGTAGCGATAAAAGTGACAAGCCCGATCAGCCGCAGAAGGATGAGAAGCCCAAGAAGGCGGCTGCCAAGCGGGGTCCCAAAAAGAAATAGGTTTAAGATTTACCAACAAACGTTGACTTTTTTGGCCGCATTGTGGCGGCTTTTCTTTTACGCTTACATCCCTACACGTTATCCGTTTAGATTTGAGTTTTTTTCGTTTAAATTATACTGAGAATGCAGCTTTTGAGTTTAAACTTTGAACACAGTAATTCAACCAATAATTGTTTATTAAATAAATACGTTTTGAATACGAAACCGTAATAAATTTGTATTTGAACGCAAAATGAAACTAATTTGAGATTTATTTACAAACTAATCAACTTTGATCGAACATTATTGGTTTACATTATACAAAATACATATCCTACACACAGTTTATTATTAATAATTATTGGCCCAGGCAGGGAGGAATGGGAGGGGCGATTAGGGAAACCAGGAAACTAAATCCTTAAACCTAAAGAGGTATATATTTATATATTTCGGGGTGGACCTGAAGGAAACTCCATTTTAGGGCCATTTCTGTACCCTTTTAGATGATGCACCGCAGGTAAGAACGACAGAGGGTATTAATATTTTCAGTTTTCTACTTGGATTTGTAATAAAATACTTTCTCTAAGATGCGTACAGTTTCCAAGGTAAAACAATTAAATCTGGTTAACAAATCGGGCTTGGGTTTAGGTTAATAACACGGCTGCCTATGGCCTCTGGCTCCTGAGTCGACTGTAGCTAGGGAGGTGGCGGTGGTGGTGGTGATGCTGTTGCCGTCGTAGTTGCTGCCCAGGTAGAAGCTCACGAAAAGGATGCCAAACAGTAGCGACAGTGAGAGAACGACGCGCATCACCTTCCGGGCAAAGGCAATGAGACCAAGCAGTTGGCCGCCAGCTGCAACGCCACCCAGCTGCCGGTCGCTGGAGGAGCCGTAACCGTAACATCTGCGGCATAGCAGCAGCTGTGCCTGGATCAGGGCCTCCAGGCAGTCGCCCTCGGTATCGGCATCGGTCCAGTCCAGTCCCAGATCCATTAAATCCAAAGCACAGGCGCAGTAGCTATCTATCTCTTGGCAGTCGCGGTCTTGGTCGCGCTTTTTATTAATGTGGTCGTCACTGTTGACATCGTTCGGCTCCTGCCTGGTCAGATTACATGGTGACAGTAAATATTATTTGTTCTTGCAGGAGTACGCCGTTGATTTGGGCCAGGTGCCAGCGCCGGGGTGAGCGTGACCCAACTGCTGGTACATGAGGAAGCCGAAGCCAGCGAAGAGCAGCACCATCAGCGCCAAAGTTACATACTGCAGGTTCTGTGTAAAGGCCAGCTGCCGGGCTATCACATCGGACGAATCGAGTCCCTGTTAAATAGTATTGTTTATAGTTATTATTATTTATTGTATTATGCTCATTTCCCTTCGAGATACTCACCGTACTTGACCTCTTGTCGTCTACACTCGGCTTGCTGGCCTTGCTTTGACAATCCGCTGCATTTTTGTCTTTCTTTTCATCCAGACGACAGACCAGGCGATGCTGCTCCACGTTTCCGGCATTGGGAGATTTGTTACGCCACAGCTCCGCCAAATCGCAGTCCGCATCGGGCATCTCCATGGCCATCACCAGGAACTTGTCCTTACTCTCTCCGCTCAGCTGATGCTCAGACTTCAGCCAGATGTTGATTGCCGCCGCCTGATTGGGTTGTATAATGCCACATCGCGGTCGCACTCGGAACTTTTCTGGCGATGTGGTTTGGATCTGCAATGAGAATCGAGATTAATCGGGGATTTCAAGCACAGGAATCCATACCTTACCTTGTAAGTGATTGCCGTCGACTTGGAAACTGATCTGAGGTTCAGCGTGGCCTCCGCATTCTTTGAGTTAAAGTTTAGAAACTCCTTGGGGTCCACTTGCAACATGCCTAATCAAATAATGGAACGTAACACACCCCTTGATTTCAGTACTATAAAATTTTATAATTTTTATTTTTGAGACACAAAATTTTGGCCAAATGGAGATAGTAACTAACAGCTGCTTGCTCAATTTATATGTATTTGAACACATTTGCAAAGCCTACTAATATTAGTCTTTAAACCTTAAACCCTTTTGAAAAGGGTCTTGTCTTTAACAGAAGTTGTATTTTATATTAATTATAAATAAATAATATTTTAAGAATTTAATTTACTGGCTTTATTTTGAAACAACTGTAAATTCAAGCCTTCTTTAAATTAAGTTTTAAGTCTGTAAAAGGCAAAGGTCTAAAGAAATCTGCAACTAATTAACACAGCAAACTAAAAACGTTGGAATTTTACTTTTAGATTTTAAACCTGACTTAACCTAAGACCTAAGAATTATTAAAGATATACCAATTAATCTACAATATGTAAGGCTCCCTGAGTCTAACCAAACTGCGGTCAATGTGCTTCATGTCAGACTTACCCTCGGATGGAGTGTGCATCTCGTTGATGTTGGACTCCTTCAGTACCATGGTAGCGGGGCTGGCAAAGGTGACCTGTCGATTAGAGGGAATACGTTCAAATGGCTATCTGATACATAATACATAAATACTAGTGGTGCCTCATCGCCCCCGTTTTCCACCCTTTTTCTGTGTCGAACGTGCTTTTATGTGTCATTTTCACAAGGGCCGCCTCCTCTATTCTTGGACACCCTTGAGCTCGCATTATTGCCGAAGGTTCCACTTGGACCAGAGGTCGCTCTGTAAATTGGTTTGATTCGGTTCTCAGCCGGATGCGGATGGGGATGCTGGGTGAGTGCGGGTCTTACAATTCATATTTGCATCACCGTATCATGGGGCTTTATGTGGGGGTATCTTGTTCGGCACTTATCACTGCGCACTGCCACTCCCAGAGAACTCACGTAGTTGAAGCGACCAGGCTCAGACATCAGTCACACTCGCCACTGGCACGGAGTTTAAGCCCGGAACTTGACTTGGTACTTAAAAACATAGAGTTAAATCCGGACTTTCAGGAATTTGGATATTGCCCTGCTGCACTTAATTCGCTGGCGAGGAAGTTGGCAGCCCTAAAACTGGGATTAAGCCGCCTGGCATTAGGACGTTAACTCGACGCGTTAGGGCATTTTGCCCATTTTTACTTATTTTATTGCTTTTGTTAAGACATTATTTATTTAAATAATACGTTTATAAAGCTTTAATCTTGTTACTATAAATCTCACATTAATTGCTAATTTGAGCCGAACTTAGGAAATGAACTAGTTTACTGGTTCATTTCCGTAAAAAATGGTTCACAACGGGCAGAAATTTAAAACAAAAGCATTCTTTTTCATTCTTTCCTTTATATTATACAGAATAAACAAACAACAGTCGGCTTTTTGTTGAAGGGCAAATATGCAAGGTGGAAAAAACCGTCTTGCATGGAATGTCAATTCGATCCGAATCGGTTTTCCTTAATGTTTTGTTTAGATTTACACGTAAGGCACACATGATCACCGGACAGTGAACTGTCGTTTTAAACAACCGTATTTAATGTCATTATAAATGGGTCTTCGTAGTTGGTTAAATTATTTAAATTTATTGCATTTTTAATGAGGTACACAGGTTGATTTACAATGAGTTTATGAGACACTTAGCGAGATTTCACTGTACGACACACATACACATACCCTAGGCATTTTTTATTATTGAAGAATGAATATCAATTGGTACAAAAACAACAGCAATAACAATGCAGCTTCCGTCTGATTTCTCTTTGCGCTTTTGTCTCTCCGCTTATTTGTTAATAACAATTAAAGATTGCAAGTGTCCATGCCTATTAGCACTGGTTTTTGAAGCAATCAAACGATTTATGAGGAATATATGAGACTATTTTCTTTCGTTGTTGTCGCGCAAATGTGTGGAATAATTCCAACTAAATGAAAAGCACACCCAAAAAGCGCTGAGCTTTTTGAGAAAGCACAGCTGGTGGTTCTGTTCGTCTCTCTCTTCCGGACGCTCGCTCTCCCGCTTGCTCTCCTCTCGGCGATCAGCTTCTTCCAGCTGTTGTTGTTGCTGCCTCCGCCTTGCGTAAAATGAACTGAAACTGTAAATGAGTGAGAGTGAATGAGCGAGATAGTGAGAGAGAGTGCATTAAACGATGACGTTGCGTGGGTGTGAAATATGTGTGGGTGTGTGTGGAATGCCTGATAACACGCGCTCTGGGAACCATTTACACATACGATACAAACACGGAATGTTCTAATCCCAGTGAAAATGTGTGTCCTACTTTTTACGGGTCAACGCTTTGGGGTCCCAAGTTGACCGCTTACCCAAGCCAGGAGCCGAAAGTTTAGCAATATGTCAAATAAAGGGCTATTTATAGTCGCAGTAATGTTTTGCCCACAGACTGCGTCGAATGAAGACCACAAATACACTTGGAAAAAGGCATACAATAAATTTTAAACCAAACAATATTTAAATCTTGTTACTATTCTCCATTAGAAAACATTTAAATATTAAAGAAACAAAAAAAAGCTAGTTTGTTTAATTTTTTGATAAGGTCTCTAAAAGTATGCAATGATATTTTTTGCCTTCAAAAAGTGCAATTGTAATACGGTGAATTCAAACAAATATACATTATACTTTTAATTTTAAATTGTCAATTAATTTAAGGTATTTTCTTGTGATCTGCAAGGCTTATCAATAAACTCTCCTACAAAATAAATTAATTACTTCTTTCAGTGCCCGAGGACAGGGTCTCGGTTAGCTCAGCTTAGTGGTCAGTTTTTGGGGACAGGCAACTCACGCAGGACACGCGAACTGCGCACCCTAAATCAATATACGCCAAGAATGTAAATCAATTATGGAGAGAGGTCCTTTGAGGTGGTTCGCGTGTGGTTTCGGAAAAAGCAATTAGTCGACCGACGACCGAGGACCACAGACCGACTTCTTCCGGGAGCTGGCGTGTCACAAGGAACACGCCCACAGCCGGACACTTGGTCATCCAAACACCGTTTGAGATTTTGTCTATTGTTTGGTGTGTGGTATCTAATAGTATCCTGCTATTCTGCCCGGCTCAGTCACTCACCTTCCGGTCCGCGAACTGTTCATCCTCGCCGGCATTGGCGGCGGCCGTCGACTTGGATGTAACCTGCCTCGCCTCTGGCACGAAGCTAAATTCGTAGTTATCGCCTCCTCCCCAGCTGGCTAGGCATTTGTCCTTGGTTATATACTGGTTGATGTCCTTCTTTGATATCATTTTCAAAATCTCAACCGCTTTGGGCGGCAGCAGGGCCTTGATGACCTTAAAGGCAGCTTGAAAAAGGGAATAGATACGATGTCAGGGTCACAGTTAAAGTTCAAAGTTGAAAATGAAGAAGAAATTTAAGTAACATAATAGCAAAGTAGTTTTGGAATAAATAGATTAGACTCTTTAATGGGATTTTCTAGATACCTTGCTAAACCCAGTTGAGAATTTTATAAAAATCAGACCTTGTTTCTTTAGTTTACTCACCATTTAGAATCCATGCCAGCTCATACACCAAAATGTAATTCAAGCAGTTGGGGTAGTACAGCTTGAAAGTCTCCACGATACGCTTCACAAAGTCCAGATCCATGGTAGCCAAACCCGTGCCCGCCATGTCGAAAAATATGGTCAACTGGGTCATATGCTGCTCCCTCTGAGTTCTCTCCACCCAATAGACAACGATGCGGATGAGTTCATCCAGATTTTTGGACTTGTTGTGCAAACTGACGCGGAATACCAACAGAGGCTTTCCATCCACATCGCTGCTGTGCACGAACACCGAACCCTCTTTAAGATACTCCTGGTTCAGTTGGCTCTCGGTGAGATCGTTGGCCCCATAGGACTGGCGCCAGACACAGGTCTCCCATAGCTTCGATAAGGAAGCATCCATGTCGAGATCATGCATTTCCAGGAATCTCTGCAGCCAGACATGATCGTTGCGAATGCGATCAATATCGATTGCATGGAAGGGCTCTGGCAAGGGATAGGTAAAACGAGATTATAACAATCTTATCTGTATTGAAGGAACTTATTTTTATGATGTGTTACGGCTTGTGTTTTCTATCTATCAAGGAAAAATTGAACCATGAGCTGTTATTTCTTATCTTTAGGTAGGGCTATTTAACACAAAGTTTCAGATAAAAGAATATTTTTAACATGGGAGTGTTATTTCGTATCTTTGTTTACTGAAGAAGTACTTGTGTATAAATTTGGAAGATATAGGTTTGGTTCTCTTAAATTAATTACAGGTTTTTTAAATACAAAATTAAAAGAAAGCGCAGGGAGTATTATAATTTCTTTACATACTATAAAGTAATCTTAAATAATAGACTTGCGTTTAAGCTTTGACCCCTCCCCACTTAACCTTTTGTCTATAGAAGTCACCTGAAGTTAATCACTAATCACCCATTCCGTTTCTATTTATAGATATTGGGGTAGCTATAGCCTAGGGGGTTCCAAGTTCAAGTTCAGAGCTTTCACTTGAGTGCACTCACGACGACAGCTTAATCGCTGGGGCCTGAGCCGGGCAAAAGTTGTTTTATTTGCTCAGTTTATTTTATTGACTCAGTCGAAAATTGCAGCTGCACAACCGATTAACAGAACACTGCCATATTCCGGGTTAAGAATGAAAAACCCGTAACTATTATATACCATATAGAGTTGATTGCTTTTGCCAGCTAATGCACATTGCACTTTGGGTTGGGTGGGACGCGAATTATCTCACCTGACGGCGGTGACGATTCGTATTTGCTGTTGAACCTGTCCCGCAGTTCCTGGATTAGCGCAGGGGTCGTCTCCTTGACCTTGATGCCCATAGTGCCAGCTACTTAGTTATTCGTCGTAATTCACGCACACTCGAACCCAACCACAACTGTCGAAAGACTAAACATTGAACTATGATTAGGAGCGGCGGAGTGGCAATTCGGGTGTTCCTATCACCAGCGTCTAATCAGTAATCCACTTTCACTGCGATTAGATTTGGGCCACAAATCAATCGCTTGTCGTGCCGAAGTACAAGAGGTACAAGTACACAAAGCAGCTATCGGAGCTACCTTCTCCAACCAAGTGCGTTCCACGAGCGCCTGCGACTAACTGACCAGGCAGGCGACTAACGGTGTCGACATCAGCCAATCCATTAACGATCGGGGGATCGTTAGCAGTCGGCAGGCGTGCGGATCGTATGTGGAGCACCTGTAAGCCAGGTAGCGCCTCCCAAAAGGGCAGACCGCCTGCCTCCCGCCCATCAGCTGCAGCAATGGAACGTGATCGCGTGGGACGCGCCACCTGCATTTCAATTACCCATAGCAACTACTATACATACATACATCCTATATATAGATCGTAAACGATTGAGTGTAAGCTCCAATAAGCTTTCAGCGGAGTGGAAAAAAAAACGCCGAGTTTAGGAAAATAAATATCGTATTATTTACACTATCATACACAGCTTTGTGTTTGGATTTACTCAAATTTATAGACGTATTCATCATTGCCTCCCCAGACCGTCAGGCAGTTGTCCTTGTCCACATACTGTTCAATGTCCTTCTTGGTGGTCACTTTCAGGATCTTCAAGGCTTGTTCGGGCAGGAAGCCCTTGACAATCTTAAAGGCAGCTGAATAGTAAAGATAAATTCCTATTAATATTCAAAAAGCAATAGGAAAATCCAAAGGAAAACGCACCATTCAGCAGGAAAGGCAACTCGTGCACCAGGATATAGTTGGGGGCATAGGGGTACTTGGTCTCAAACATTCCAATAATAGCCTTGATAAACTCCAAATCTAAGTTGCTCAGTCCAGAGCCAGTCATGTCCATGAAAATGGTGATCTTGCCCAGGCCATTCTCACGCTCCAAGCGCTCCACCCAATAGACAAGGACTCGCAGGAGGTCCTCTTGATTCCTGCTCTTGGAGTGCATCTTAATGTTGAGGATCAGCAGGGGCTTGCCATCCTTGTCCTTGTTGTGCACATAGATGGAGCCATCGGTGAGATACTCCTGGTTCACGTTTTTCTCTGTGATATCGTTTACTCCGAAACTCTGACGCCAGACGAGATTGTCCCAAAGTCGAATCTTGCACTTCTCCAGATCCAGCTCGTAGATCTCGAGCAGTTTGGTGATCCAGACATCGCTGTCGTTCAAGCGCTTCAGGTCGTTGGGATGGAAGGGTTCTGGTGTAGTTTGGATGAAGAATTATTTATTAAAAAAAAGTTATTACCACTAACAAGTAGTTCTCGATCTATGAAGTTCGTTCTATAGACTTTTAATTGGGTCTTCTTACCTGCTGGCGGCTCCTTCTCCAATCTCTGGAGAATGTGCGTCCGAACTTCGTTGATCTGCTCGGTGATGGGCTGCTTATCTGTGGACATGTTGCTGCTTGGATCTACTCCAATTGAATAATGGAACCCCAATGGAGTGCCTGGAATTTATATCAGTAGCTACTTCTTATCTCTCCTTGAGCTAATCTAAACAGTTCTAAACCTAGGGGATTTTCTGGATCTGGAACCGGGAACTGAAAGTGCTGTCGATTTTTGCAGCAAAGATTTGAAGTGTTCTGGGCGATGTCTAACCAGCGAGCGGGCTAATCAACGACTGACAGAGCCACAGCAGCCTCAAACGTTCGACGTGGTGATCACTGAGAGCGCTATATGTATGTATTTATTCTCCAATTGTGCTCCGCTTTCGGTGCGATCATGTAAATGACTCAATGCGGGTGGGGGGCAGCAACTGCTCCGCCACTGCCGCCCGTTCTTTAATCAATATAAAAATAAAAGGAAAACAAAAAAACACATTACCCGCACACAGAGGAGGGGACAGTCACTGCCCCTGTACCGAGCCCCCCCTTCAATTGCGATAAGCGGCGTAAACTGGGGAACTGGCAATGTTTATGGTTCGTGCAGGGAACTCTTCGGGAATTGTTTTTTGTGACTTGCTGTGGTTTTCCTTACTTGTTGATTTGTAGGTACATATACATACATATCTGCTTCAAGAGGGGGCGGTGGAAATTTCTGTGGTTTGCTCAAATCGATTCGATATAGTCAGCAAAGCCTACTCAGCCAAGTTATGCCCCTCCGAATGCCAGTTGCAGATTTCTGGGGCTGTGGCTGTAATGGATATCTAATTAGTAAGGGATCTGCAATAGTTATGGTAATTATTATTGCATTGCCTGGCAATAATTATTATTTTATTATTTCCTAATGCTTCTTTTACACGATCGCCCTTAGTCATAATGCATATCGAGCTTTTTAATTTATCTATGCTAAGTATATATCTCTGTATTTTATTGTTAGCTCATTGTTTACTGAAATTTGTGCTTACTAAGCAGATAGGGAGTTTAAAGGTTTCGTATTTTAAGTTGACTAACGATGACATTTTGGTAGAAAACCTAAGACGTCATCATGAGAAGCTATTTTGTCTATTTTACTATTTAAAACATAAAAAATAATGTTTTAAATGTTTTTTATCCAAATTTATAGGTTTTAGGGTATTATATTATATTATATTATCCAAATTTATAGGTTTTAGGGTATTATATTATTATAAAATGATATAAAATATATTGTGTTTATGTAAAATTTTGTATTTACAGAATAAACAAACTAACTAAATAAATATATAAATAATTAAAAACAATCATTATATAATTGAAATAATTTGTGTCAGAGGCCCTATTAATCTAAAGTGAATTAAAAATAATATTTCCCATTAAGTGAGGTTGAATTATAGAGATTTTGCTCTTTACAGCGTAAACACTGTATCAGATTTCATATTTATTCAGGCGCAAATTTTTAATCCCTAATAGTATCTTATCAAAAAAACTAAATTTATTTTGTTGTCAAGATGTTTTTTTATTACGCTGATACTCTATCAAAGTTCACGTTTCTATTATTACTTTTTAATGCAATCATATCAGTTGCACACATTTTTTAATGGGCGTGGATAATAACTGGAAATTACTAATTAATTAATTACTAGCTTGCATGTCATTTAAAAGTACTAATTTATTGCAATTACCATTTAAATGAAATTTAATCTAAAATGTTGAAAGTCGGGGTAAATGGTAAAATAATATCTAATAAAATGTTCAACTTTACACAGAAAAATTTTTTTATTTAACATTTACAGAGATATAATTTTTATCTTTATTTTCGTGCTAAAAAAACCAGGAATTAATTATTATTATCATTTATTAATATTTTAGCTCAATTCTTATAAATTTCCTTACAACATTTAATTTTTTAAAGCAGTTCCTATAGGATAGAGTATCACGGTAACAAAAAAACGTCTTGACAACAAAGTAAATTTAGTTTTCTTGATTAGATACTATTAGGTCTTGAAATAATTTAAACTATTAAACTATTTATTTTGCATTGAAAGAAAATATATTTAATTAATTCTGCAACTCTTCAAACAAAAAATGTAGTTTTTTCTCAGTCTCCGAAATATAATAATAGTTTATTGGAATAAAGTTCGCAGAATATCGCAATTGATAATTTAATAAAGTCTAATCAATTTCTGAAATCAATATGCGTGTGTGTTGCGCTTTTGTTATTGTTGACATTGAAAATGGATGCGACAGGCAATAACAAAACCGAAGCCATTTACATATCGAAAGCTCCACGAAGACCCCTTCTCCTGCCCCGAAATAGCCGATATCCCCGCCATTTGGACCAACATCCCAGAACTTTCGCCACCGCCACTCGGTGGCGGCCCAGTTGTGATGTTTACGTGAAAACGTGCGTTTGGAGCAGCGACCACGTCCTCGCCGTTTCAGCCCGATGCGGATGCAGTGCAGCCAGTTGTGAGGCCCCCCAGTTCCCAAAATGAAGTTCGCCGAGCATCTGACGGCCCACATAACGCCCGAGTGGCGAAAGCAGTACATTAACTATGAGGTAAGTGCCAAAAATCGTCGTTCCAAGGTGCGGAAAAATCTGTATCCGTGTAGATACACGGACGAGTCAGTGTGCTTTTCGCCTGCGCTGTCACTTTGCCAGCTGTGACATCACATGGGCCATCAGCTGTTCAACGCCAACTGTCAAATGGGGGAGCTTTCTCCGCACGGCAATGTTGGCGCATGCGCCCTTCCAATTCGCCGGGTCTAGCGGCACTTTTGTTTTGCTCTCCTCGAACGTAAATAAAGCGGTTCCTAGGAGGATGCGGGGGCGGCAATGAGAGGGTGGGATAAAAGCTCAGGTGGAGAAAAGCAGAGGAGGAAATATAGGTACAGTGAGGGACAAAAGTAATGCGACCCTATTAATTCAAGGGAATTTACTTGATTTTAGAAATACGTATGTATCTATTTGCCTAAATTTTAAATGTAATCTGTGATGACGAGACTGAAAAATTTATATTTTTACTGAAGCAAAAGATGATGTGAACAGCCTCCAATATAATGCCCAACATTTAGTTGATAAAAACCATTGCCTACTTATTGGGATGTTGGGCGCACTGTTTTTGGATACAGCGTTAAAATGTAATCCTTTATTAGTCTATTAATTCTAGTTAATTAATTCTTCGTACAAAATTTTAAATTTTCTTATATTCAGGAAATGAAAGCCATGCTATATGCAGCCATCGAACAGTCGCCATCCGCAGAGCTAGTGGAGCGCGAGATGGTGACACGGTACTTTGCCAAGTTCGATGAGGAGTTCTTTCACTACTGCGACAAGGAGCTGGCCAAGATCAACACATTCTACTCGGAAAAGATGGCCGAGGCCACCCGAAAGTATGGTAGTCTGCGCAGCGAACTGACCGAGGCCCTGGAGATGGGACATCCCAAGAAGCTGCCGGCCTGGAAGAGGCGAACGCCGCTGGGCAAGAAGAATGTACCGGCACGCAAGATACAGGATCTCAAGTTGGCATTTAGCGAATTCTATCTAGGGCTTATACTGCTCCAGAACTATCAGAATCTCAACTTCACGGGTTTCCGCAAGATACTTAAGAAGCACGACAAGCTGCTGAGCGTGGATTATGGCGCCCGTTGGCGCACTGATCATGTGGAGGCGGCTCATTTTTACACGAACAAGGACATCGATCGGCTGATCCAGGAAACGGAACAGGCCGTCACCCAGGACATCGAAGGTGGCGATCGACAAAGGGCAATGAAGCGTCTGCGAGTGCCACCACTGGGGGAACAGCAGAGTCCGTGGACCACTTTTAAGGTGGGTCTCTTCTCTGGTGCCTTTGTGGTACTCTTTGTCACGGTTGTGATCGCAGCCATGTTCTACGGCTTCGGCGAGAATTGGCGGGCGGGCATGAGGATGTTTCGGGCCCCGTTCCTGATCATCGAATGCCTGTTCCTCTGGGGCGTCAATGTCTACGGCTGGCGGTCATCTGGAGTGAATCACGTCCTGATCTTTGAGCTGGATCCTCGCAATCACTTGTCTGAGCAGAACATCATGGAGGTGGCCTCGGTGTTTGGTGTCATCTGGGCCTGCTGTGTGCTTAGTTACATCTTCTGCGATCCTTTGGGAATTCCACAGTATGCAGCTCCCTTGTGCCTCTATACCTTGATGGCCGCCTTCCTGCTGAATCCCACAAAGACGTTCCACCACGAGGCAAGATACTGGGCCTTAAGGGTCCTCATCCGTGTGGTCATGGCCCCGTTTTGTTTTGTGAACTTTGCGGATTTCTGGCTGGCCGATCAGCTAAACAGTATGGTGCCGGCCTTTCTGGATATTCCCTTCCTGATTTGTTTCTTTGGACGGAGTCCCACATGGCACAAGGCGGGAAAGGGTAAGTTGGGTGTTAATTATGGTATTTTAAGGTTTAGAAATACTAAAAATAAGACAGAAAAAAAGATGTTTTTCATCTCAATTTCAATTAGTTTGTAGTCTATTCAGATTTCAGTGCGATTCCCCTATAGATTCCATCGAAACGTATTACATTTTTAATAACTATTAAAACCACGATTTCTTATTTGAAATATTGATTTTCTTGTTTCTTGGACTTTTATTTACTTGCTTCCCAAAAGTTGACTTCCTAATATAGATGCAAACAATGAATAAACCCCCAAGCATTCCAAGAACTTTGCAACTATATTGTGTCGAGTAAAGGGGAGAGCAAATCGTGTATTTATAAATAAACTCGTAAAACAATAGTTCACAATTCCATCCTTCGAAATAAGCCACCATGAGTCTTAACTTTCAACAGAATCGAAATACAAACTACCGGGAATGTGACTTAACCGCATTGTCTGGTTAATTAACCGTGATTGTTTTATTTCCACACCAGCTGCCAGCCATTGTGTGGAATATGTCTCGCTGCTGCACCCCATTGTGGCCATTCTGCCCGCCTACTTCCGGTTCGCTCAGTGCATTCGCAGGTATCGCGACACAAAAGAGTCATTTCCCCACCTGGTCAACGCGGCGAAGTATGCAACATCCTTTTTTGTGGTGATATTTGCCCACAAATATCACACGACCACGGGTAAGTGGATTTATTATGCGCTCCGGTTTGGGCTTGGGCTTGGGTTCAGGGTTCATTAGGGCAGGCCGACAAATATCCACATTATGCGTGCTGTTTACGGAACGGCGCCAATTAGTGCCGTCTTCATGGCCAGCCGCAAAATTCATGTACATGGGAATTGTGTTCGGCAGGCGGGCACGTGCGGCTTTATCTCACTCCTTATGCCAGGATACTGCAAAAAAAAGAGCTTACCATATATGATTCATTAAATGGAGTGCGACTTAACAAAGAATTTAGGCATGTATAATGTAAGAAGTATAGATATTTATAACTTTTTCGTATTGTAAATTCAATTCCAGAAAGCTAAACTAAATTGTATTTGTACAAAGCCCTAGACCCTAATTGAGAGATATTTTTTTCCTGTGCTATTTATAGACACCTATCCTCTGTCCAAGGAGAATCCCTGGTTCTATTGCTGGATTACGGCGGCCATATTCTCATCCTGTTACGCCTACACATGGGACATCAAGATGGACTGGGGACTCTTCGACTCGAAGGCCGGCGACAATCGATTCTTGCGTGAGGAAATCGTTTATTCATCGACGGTGAGTCGGAAGGGGATTGTTTTCCTTTTCGGGAGGGCGGGAGTTCTGGCTCCCCACAAATAATGGCAACGATAAAAATAAATAAATATTTGCACCGAAACGGCACGTAAAACAATCTCTCAGAGCATTCATTATCTCACTCTCTATAACTTGCTTTCTTCCTCCTTAGTGGTTCTACTACTTTGGCATAATTGAGGATTTAATACTGCGCTTTAGCTGGACGCTGTCCATGAGTCTCATCGAAGCGGGCTACATTGAAGGCGACGTAATGATGACCATACTCAGTCCCCTGGAGGTTTTCCGTCGCTTTATTTGGAATTATTTCCGTTTGGAGAACGAGCATTTAAACAACGTGGGCAAGTTCAGGGCAGTAAGGGATATATCGGTGGCCCCTATGGATTGCTCAGATCAGGTGAGATACGACAGTGCATTTTTTTTATGAATTACGATAAAGAGTTTAAAGGGTTTTAAAAAACTAATTTAATAATAAACTCTGTATTAGCCTTGTGAAATTTTTAAAGGAACCTTGCTAGAAACCTCTTTAATAAATCAATCTTTACCTTGTACCGAAAATAACAACCGAATTAAGCTTAAATAAATAATAAACCCACATCGTATAAACTCCATACTGGTTTCCCTTCAATTTCAGACCACAATTCTGCGCATGATGGACGAAGCGGATGGCGTGATGAATCGAAGGCGTGGAAAAGCCGCTGGCGGCAAATCCGCAACCAAGAAGAACAAACACGAGCAGCGCCTGCTCCTCCAAGGAGAGTCAATCGAGGACCTGTGCTCCTAGTTCGGACCTGGACGTGTGCAGTGTGTGTGCGATTACCCAATAAACATTTCTCTTTCTCTCTCTGTGTGTGCACAAATTTTTAAGTTAATGCCAATAATAGAGCACTACAGTTGCATTTTAAGAAAATGAAGTTTATGGTTTCTACAAAAGTTTCTCAGAGTTTGACGAGCACCATCTGTGGGCAGTGGGATAATGATGTGGATTGATGACGAGCAAAACTTCCATTTGTGTGACAGTTGAACAATAAACTGGGGGGGGCAACCATCGGTTCCGCCTAAAAATACATTTTCCCAGCCTTGTTTCCACTTGATTGTTGCGGTTGCCATAGCAAGTTTATATATGTTAATGTTAGCATATGTAATTATTGTTGACACAACAATTTATGCATGATGTGATGTGTTTTGACAATAAACATGCCTAAATCATGGAAATGGATGACCAGCGATTAATAATAACAAGTGGGTTTGTAGTTTATTTTGGCATTTGTATACTTTATGAAAAGTATACATTGAAATATGTCTAATTATTTATATACCAAAACATAGAAAATATCTTTCATTATAATTAAAACAAAACATTACCCTTACTTCTGGCACCCAAAGATTTTTATGTTAAATAAATTTATCATAATAATTATACATTTTTTCAATTTTAAATTTAAATAAGCACATTTTAAAGTCTACATAGACAAGTGAACAAAAATTATCACACAAATTAGGCCCGGCAAGGAGACTCTCTTTACGAGTTTCATTTTATGGCTTTTTTGGTGGCCCTAAAACATTTCAGTTATGATAATTCAAGTTCTACTGAACACAATTTAATGATTCTGTTTAAATTATTTTATATTTTTTGCTCTCAAAATTTGTTAAAAGGAATTCGATTTGCAGCTGTCTTTCTCAAACAAACTTGATGTATTTCACCGTCCGTTTCCGCAGGGGAGTTGGCAAGGTTTCGCTTGCAGCTGCTGAATATTGATTGATTGATGGATGGGTTTTTGTCAGGTTCTGCCCGCTCCGATTCCCGGTAATAATTTCATAAGAGCTGGCAGGGCATTTGTTGCTGATTACGCTCTGATCAGCATTATCCGGGTAAAGGACCTTCTGTGTTAAAAGCCGACTGGTAGCTATTGTTTAAGCCCCTTTCACGTGGTGACCGCTAACAATTCAATGTGCTCGGATTACTTTTCAGCGGTCCTGCTGGGACGGGGGACTGTAATAAATGATTGTTGAATTTAATATGAGTTCAGTTTAATAACCCAAATGGAAAACTTACCAAGTTTCGGCGAAAGAAAGTTTCACAAATTGTTTCGGCAAAGTTTTTCGTGTTTCTTTACCATCCCCAAAGTCTTGACAGTGACTTTAAGAGTTCAAGGAAGGACGCCTATGTTTCCTATGAATATTCTTGTGAGTTGTTTGAGACTTAATGCAATAATAAGTACAATTTAATCGTGAAAGACTTACAATTTTGTGAGATATATGCCACATCCATTAGTTTTCTGTTTTCCAGAAAGTAAATACGCTTCTTCTCCCAGCATTTGTGCCACTTGAAAGCGGATTATATCACCGCATTTGCTTCTTAACAAAACACACAACTCCTGTTTGTGTCAAGGCAAAAGTTCAATTCAAATTGCAGTTCTTTCAATTTTTGTTATCTTGTATTTTTAGAATTTTTCTTCCTGAGGGAAACATTTTTATGTGATTTTTGTTGCCGGGCAACTCGTATCCCAATGCTTTGGCCATTAGGAACCATTTATGGTTCGGAGATAGGAATTTTGCTTTTAGCCATGCCCCAAATGGCGACTGTCACATTGATGGCCATCTCTCCCACGGGCGGTTGCTTGTGTTTTGAAGTCCTCCTGCGATAAGTGGACCCTTTTCCGAGAGTGTTTTTATTAGCCCGGGGATGTTATCGTGGTCCCAGTGCTCCTGGCCAGGCCATATTTAGCGGCGCATAATTTTCCAAGCCTCCGAGATGAGCCGCGATGATAAAGGATTCCGTTTTTCGTATTTTACCTTTCGGTTCGCATGTATGTATGTGCCTTTTAAGCAGATGAAAAATTAAAAGGTGCTTTCGTTTGGGGAAATAATAAAAGTCTCTCATGTTTTCGTTTTCGCCGTAAGCCTTTCACTTGAGCGACAAGCGGCAGTGCTTACTCTAACATGTCATCGTGGCTCTGACACCTTTCTCCTTCACTTACTTAAATTATTATTTTTTTTTCAGTTGGCTTCCTTTACTGCTGTCAAAGCTGATTTTCGTTGATTTGACAGGGGGTAGGGATTAGGGGTGGTTGTTGTCCCGACAACATTGTAGGCTCATCGAATCGCACACAAAAATAGATGTAAAGGGCCAACGCACTGTGCGTATACGTAATTTTTGGTTTTTGTTATGCATTTTTACACTGAGAGATTACTCTTGGATATATGGAATATTTTTGAATGAAAATGTATTTCATTGTTTGTTTTGTAAATATTAAAAACATTACCAAGCTTACATAGTTTACATTACACTTGATTTTATTTTGATGTATTCAGGTATTTATCCATTTAGATTTATTATGGTAAAAAGAAACGGTCACAATTTTTTGTAAGTTTAGTTTTCAAAAAATTTGTTTTTATTTATTTTATTTTTCATATATTTTTCAACAAGTTATTACAAAAAAAGTTCCACCAATTAATCCATAAAAAGTTAAATTAATATTTTCACTTGGTTATTTTTTCAAGTGCACATCTTGTATATTCCCTATTTGTTGCTGTTCCTCTCTGCTGATTGCAATTGTTTGGCTTTGGCTTTGCTTACTCAGGCGCCGATGTCGTTGCAAGCAAAACATGAAAGCGAGCCCAAGTTTATTACGCATACGCCATGTTGAACTCAGGCTGATTGCTTAAAGCATCCGTGTTAGTTTTGCGATTGGCCGTGTTTATCGTGCCGAAACATCTGCACTCAAGGATTATAAATGAATGAGCGAACATTCCCCCGCCATTGATTGCCGTGACAATGACAGATTTCGAGTGCACGTTTCACAATGCAATCGAAATATGCAAATATTCAAGGATTAAGTGATTGCCTCGCTGTCAGAGACAGCAGGGTGTGATATTTGCTTAATAAACCAATGCAAATTAAAATTAATTCCCATTTAAAGCCCCAAATAAATTGCAATCAAACGAGAGTAAAATTGTGTTGTCTCAAAAATACTTTTCTAATGATGACCTGAAATCGAATGCTTTGATTGTTGACGCGTGCACAGACAGGCTCTTTCTCGAGCTCATTAAAACAATTCCAGTGGGGGGCCACTGCCATGTGAATTGCATTTATATAGCCCACGTGTCGTATACGCTATTCTGTCGTAGGTATGTAAATATATAAATACAGAAAGAGCAACAGCCAGAGGGCGAAAAATCAACCAATTTGTCTATATATACTTATTTTTAAACGCTGAAAAACCCAAAGCTCGGGACAGCGATTGAACAAATGTTTACATTGAAAGTAATTAATTAATTTAAAGCCCTGACAGCCAGGCCAACCAGAGGAGGGTAGGGACCGAAAATTGACATTCAATATGCTAATCGAATACCCCACGAGTTTTAATTAACCATGAAAAGCATTTTGACGGCCTGCCAGGCAGTTGGCGAAGCTACTTTAGCTTTTACCACTAAAATGGCGGGTCCTTTAATGTACCAAAAGCCAGGGCTTTAATGTATGAATAACCCCAAAAAGGGGGGCATAAATCTTATTTGCCAATGCCATTCCCAGGCCCAGATGAGTGGGATGTGCTGAGTAATTCGAGGCGGAAGGCAAGTTAAAGGCCTTTAGACCCCATTCGTTTGCCCGATGCCATTGATTGATGGCCGAACCGCTTGCAGAGGGAAAAGGCTATTTATAATATGTTTATTATTTATCATGCATGCTAATGCCAATATATATAAGCACACACATTTATATCGTACATCAGTTTATTGGTCCTGCTTGTTTGCTTATGAAATTTGATTGAAACTAATGGACGCATCCGCAAATGTCACCCAGAGGGCACGTAAAAGCCATTCAAATACGGGGAACGATAACCAGATCGCAATCCTCCGGAAAGGAGGATAATAAGTGACTTTTCTTCTGCGGGTTTCATAACCAGTTTCACCGTCCCTAAACCGCGCTGAGAAGCCTTAGCTAAATAAGCTTATTTCACGAGCTTACGCTCCATGAAAATTCTATGTGAAGGCGCATATCAATTGTCAGCCGTCCTTAAGCTAAAGAAGCACTTTGAGTCGATTTATCATTTATAGAAATTTTCCTCCCAAGACAGGCAACTTTTGCCTTCAAAAGGTCAGCTTCACTTTCCCGGGAGACAGTGGATAAAGCAGTGGAAAGCCCTCCCCCCGTAAAATAATGTCAAGTGACACTTGCCTCGCGCGCCGTCAGCCAAAAGTTTTGACAGCGAAATTCAAATGCAAACACGTCAAAAGCGGGGAAAATAAACAAGCCGAAATAACTAAAAATTACATTGGGGACCATTTCTAATGAAAGATCAACAAACATTCATGTTTGGCCAACAGTTTAACTTTGTTTTCACTAGTTTTCACGGCAATTATTTGGCTCGGAAATAGATATTCTGCTCCGTTGGAAAACACTGAAACCGCATTTATTAATTGGGAGCAGTCGACATTGAATTTAAATTATTTTAGCATGAATTATTTACATGTACAAGCTGAATAGCTATTAAAAATAAAGCTGCAACTAAAATTAGTTGGCTTAAAAAAGGTTTAGTTTAGTTTGTGAAAACAAATTGGAGGTAGCCAATATAAATTAGCAACTTTTCGCGGAAAAAGATTTGTATCTCAATTAGATTTAAAGTGTTTTTTTATATTATCCAATTAATTATAACTAATTGATATTGAAACAGGATTTGCAGTAATTTTGTACAAGCTTTGTCGAGTGAAAAAGGCAAACATTTTAATATATATTTTAATGATTGCCTTCTCTGGTTTATAGGCCTATTTAAATTGAAATTCTCTGGAAGTTATATTAGGCTGGTCCTTGTAAATCTAGTTGATAAGCACTAATTGAATTAAATGCTTTAAATTCCCTGCTAATTGAGTTAAATAGCCAAAGGCTTACCCTTTCGATTGTCCCGGAATGGACTCCGCAGACTCAGCCATGGCTTTTCATTCATCTTACTCAAATTTTCATATTTCCATGGCTGAAATATTAATCGCTTTACACCCGACTGCTCTCTGCGAATTTATTTACCCGCGGATCGTTGTCCTGGCAACTATTTCAGCTGTGTTCTGCTTCAGGTTACCCCTTGAAATCGAAGAGGGTATGCTGTGTCAAATCAGGGCTTAAATATCTTTAGCTATTCAAGTTAAAGCTTAAGAAATTGATGTCATTATATATACACAGAAATATATATTCTTGTTGTTAAAACTTGACAAGGGTATTTGGTTCGTTCACCCTGCAAATATTTCAGTAATTTTGTTTTCTGCTTTTATTTATTTTACACCGAACATGGGGTATATTGCAAATTAAAATTCTCGTAAAAAGCAAAAAAAACACGAAATGGTTAAAGCATCAACAAATAAATTCAATTTGGGGCCTTCTTCCAGAGTAATGCCAAAAGGTAAACGAAAAAGCAGAGACAGAGGAAAGTTCCTGTTGTCTTGTCTTCTTGTATCTGTGCTTCCCGAGGTTTTATTTGCTCAAAGGATACTTGTTTTGAGCCAGGACTTCAAGTGAACCCTTTCTGTATGCCGTATGCTAATGTTGTGGCGCCCAAAAAAAGGTCAAATGTTTGCTTTTGTCTTCGAAGTGCGCGCACACTTTTTGCTTTGAAGCGGCGCCAGGAAAAAGAGGCTCAATTAAAATTGGCTTACGCTTTCCGGGAAGCTTGTAGTCTTAATGGGCCTCCTTCACATGTGAAAGACATCTGTCTAATTTCCAGCGCATCCCATTCCCCATTATTTGTACACGCTGAGGTGTCATCTAAGCCCACGGCTTTCGGGGTCACAAGATTGATGTCTGAGCCCCCTGCTCGTTCCGCATAATTTACTTTGGCGATTTATTGCTGACAAACGGTTGCACGCTAATGCGAATGCTTTGCCGACTTATGTCCTAATTATTTATTTGGCTTCAATATGTGCCTGCCTGAATTCTGTGTAAGCTACCAACTTGGCTTTAAGCCTGAAAGCTCTTTATAGTTTACACTTGACAGAGTTTTCTTATTAAATAAGTCATTTGTAAGCCGCCTAAAATGACCATCAAAAGCTAGTGTCTCCTTCGGGGGAATTGCGTTCGCATCTTAAAGCAGCCGAATTTAATGTTTCAATTAAAGCAGCTCATGAATAGGCAACGGGAATTTAATACCCAAATTGTTTTTAACATTTAATATTTATTAAGATGCTTACATCTTTTATGATCTCTCTTTTGGTGCGTGAATATTAACTTCATTTGAATGCTAATTTTCTAATTGAATGTATATAGACGACGACACGTATCCGTCGGCGAGTGTGGGGATGTGCTTTAAGCGAGCACTCACATACATAAATCTACATAAATTTCCTGGCAACTGACTTTCATATCGACCCTTCCGCAGTCGCTTCTCACATCTCTGGCGGCCGCCACACTGCGTATACGCAATAAAGCGAGTGACAAACTGGCTGCCATTTTCGTCAAGCGTCAAGTTGCCCCGAAAGTCGGTGTTTACTTTCTGCCTTTTTAAAATATGCGCACACTGAGAGAAAATTAAGGAGTCATGTATTTGATTTAAAGTAAATAATGTGTGGAATTAAAGTCAGGGACTTTTGTTTGAATGGTTATAAGGTAAAGAAAGTTTTAGTATAAATAATTTCGTAGCTGTCTTGATTTAATATTCAGGCTTGAGTTTTCAGATTTCGTTAGCTGAAACTTCAGATGTAATCCCGTATTCTTTAAATCCTTAAATTTCAAGTCTGATTTCCTTGATTTTTCATTGTTTTCCCTTGTGTACTCATATTCATAGCCAACTTTACCCACTTGTCATATGCTGTAAATCAAGTGAAAGTCCAGAAAAGTCAGCCGAAGGCAGAAATAGCTTGTCTCACAATTTGTTAATACTTTACATGAGCATGAGGAAAAGTTGAGTCAAACTTGCTTAAATTTTAACATTTCATTTAATCCAATGAGCGACTCTTACAATGGAAAATGTTTTTTTTGTCGTCCCTAGGATTAAATACACACGAGTTTTTCGTTTCCCATTGTGTGAGAGAAGAACCCAGAATGATGTATGCTCCGGGAAGGAAAAGTTAGACAGCCTTTGTGTTACACTCTCCCAGCCAGCAGGCTGTCGAACTTTGCAGCTACAACCTTGTCTCATCAAAGATGTTATTAGCTATATAAATATTTCGCCCCAAAAGTTCGATGCACGCTATATAGTATGGGAATTCCATTTGATTTCACTTATGCTTTAATTGAATTTTCACTTAAGCAAGCGGAGACACTCGGCAAATATTGCCGCACTCACGCGCTAATGGAAAACTCATTATCCTGGCATCAGCAGGACTCGGGGACGAGCGGCGGTCGGCCATCTTAGCAATTAGATAGAAAGCGCGCGCGTTTCTGCGTCGTGCAAGTGAGCTTATTGTCAATTGAGTGTCTGTGTGTGTGCGCGAAGGATCTAGGGGTATCCTGGGATTGTGGTGCACAACCACTTATATCCCTTAAGTGCCACACAATGGCAACTTTAAAGAGACCAGGCAAGAAGCCAGCTGCTTGCTGTTGGTAATGCTGCAAGTAATTCCCAGGATTTGTGCAGTCAACATTTCCATGCATGCAACAATAGGAAAAAGCAAAGCCTGGGTTATTAGCAGATCTGCATTTTTAATATGCTTCTATATATTCCAGCTTAGTTGTTGCTACTTTTACTTTGCAATTTTAAAATGGTTTTCATGAATGAAGAGTTTAAAGGCTTAAAAATTAAGATTTCCCAAAAACATGTTTTCAGCTCATGGTTGTTTATTTACTAATAAATTCCTGGTGCGTTGTAAAAATATTTATGCTTACTAAATAAAAAATATATTCATATCAGTTTGCGCATATTTTTTCTGCTCACATTTATTCACAACCAAAAAAATAACCGCCATAGTCGAAATATTCGATTTCACGAACAAAAACCAATCAAGAGTAATTACAGGAGCATTCCACGGCTTCTAAATCAATGACCTCCGCCAGGATTGCATGCTGGGCCAAAAATAGTTTCTGCATCAAAGGTTCAAAGCGCTGTCGGGCGGAAAGATTGCAATTTGAAATATTCATTGTAAGGCTACAGGTATAAAAGAAAATAATGGAAACGAAATTGAACGAAGCCTCAACTCTTAATAATTTGTATTTGCGTAGGAGTCCTGTCCACTTGGAAATATGATATTTATCCAACTGGCTTTCTACTGCATTCCGCCACTTAGGGATCCATTAAGCCAGATTTTTTTTGTCTGTCTTTCGGTATTTTCAAACAAGGATGTCCAGTTGTTTTTGGAATGTAAGAGGGGCGACTCCGGGGAAATATGTCATAGGAATGAGTGGAATGTTGCTGCCAGTGGCAATGTCAATATTTGAGCACAAAAGCGACTTTTCACAAATGTAATAACAGTGCCCACTCTTCTGGGTTTCCACATGGGGGCGGGAGTTTGTATAGTATCCATACAAGGGACCCATATGTGTGCATACCTTGTGACCCTGTTCCCTCTTCACTCAAATCATTTACAGTGAAAAAGATTTAAAGTGATACCCTAACTTAATCAGAAAATTTGATATTAATTGTGAGGATTTACTTAAATATTTATTAAGCTGGGAATGTCAGTTTGTGTGTACATGAAGTGATTTTCTACAGTTTTCAATAATTTAAATTTATTTAAAATCTTTGTTATAATCAATATTTCTTGTCCAAGTTGATTACTATAATTTTTGTAGTGCAAAAGACATTCAAATGACATTTTTTCCAGTGTCACATCTGGCGCATCAGTGCCATTTTACAGTCGAGAAGCTGGACAACAGTTTGCAGATGGCGCACGGATCCTTTGCCATGGACAGCTGGCGGCCATGAAGCCCTGTTTCACTGCTCCTCCTATGTCCCTAAATCGCTCATCAGCTCCAAGGCAGCGAAGCCAGAATGCCGGTGTCATTTGTCAGTGCATCTCCACCTGGGGGTTTAATTAACGGGGCCAATTTAGCCGAGTGATTAAGTGCCATTTAATGACGCTTCTGTCGCTGGAGGACTGATGTCCATCTGTGTGTTGTCCTTGCATGGATCCTAGTTTTGGTTTATCTCGGCAAAAGGTTTTTAATTAAGACCTTTAAGTATAATTTGAATATCATTACCCGGCAACTAAAACCACTTAACCCGTTCTCTAACCCTTCTTGGGTCTAGTCAGCATTTTCCAAAAAGCTAATTAAGTTTTAAAAGTTCATTTTTATCCCCTTCTTGTTGTTTTAGGGTTTTTGTTTTATTTTTTTTGTTGTTGTTTTTGGTTCCGTCCTGCGGCTGTCTACACGGGTGAAGCTCAAACATTTAGAATAATTATTTCAAAAAGTCAGACGACGACACAAGAGGTCATTTGCTTGAGTGACTGAGTAGTTTGGCTTGGCAAGGAGCTTGAGTTTAAACGGAGCTCACATCCTGTTGGCATTTTCGAGCAACGCAATTTCATAGAACGAATACAGTTGAACTTCGGTAAGATGTACGTTTAGAGTTGAAAATAATTCGAGGTGAATACAATTTAAGACTATGGTGTGTGACAGGGGTGAAACAGAAAACTAAAAAGTGTAAAAATCAATTAAAAATGTGGTTAAAAGTATGCAGTAAAAGGTTCGATGTGCCAAATTTAGTGTAGGTTTTGTATTTTGTATAACAGTTTAGATTAGGCTAAGCTCCCAAAAAATAAGGAAACAGTATACTGGTAATAAAAAGACAGAAACAAAAAAGAGTTTTCAATGCCTTTTTAAAAAATAACAAAATACTAATAATTTTAAAGCATACTTTTAGACGTCTTTATTGGAGATTTCAAACCTTAAGAGATTTTTACGTTTGCCCCTCTTATTAAGCATATTGAAAGAAATTCAATATAAAATGTTTAGTTCCTTATTTTCCCATTCCTAGAAATTCAGATTCAGCGAAGCTCTGCTGTATTTCCCAGTTGTGCCAACGTGTATGGTGGCATCTGTAGTTTGGGGACTGAAAGGCAAAGAGCTTTATCACTTCCTGGTAGTTGGCTTTGGATCCCTTCTTCGTTAGTTGTAGTTCCGTTTCCATGGAGCAGGCATGCAAATGAAATGTGCTGAAAAAATAAATATCAGGATGCTGCCAAATAACAGTGCTTCCCTTGGAAATCGCATTTTATTATTCTGATGTCTTAGGTCAATCAATTTGTAAAAATATCTGAACTTTTGCTTAAATCTCTGCCTTTTGGGGATTTGGCCACAAAAACACGTAACACGAAAGGTTGGCTTAGTGACGAACTACATTGGCATCACCGCCATGGGCCGGACTGGAGGCCAGAGATATAATGGGTATTCGGACCAGATGCTCTCCGTTCGGCTGCGGCAGCTCTGCTGTGTGGCCTAAATGTTGTTGCTCGATTTTAGTTGCGAATTATTGCGGCTGGTTAATCCTCACCTGTCCGGGACTGCTGCTCCTCCTCCTCGGTGATGGTGGAGAAGTTGGTGAGCCGCTGCGAGGTTATCAGCGGGCTGGCCAGCATTCGTCGACGCTTGCTGCTTCCATTTCCATTTCCGCATCCGGTTTCCAGCTGTTGCAGCAGACTGTGCTGCTGCTGCTGCTGCTGCTGTTGCCTCTGTTGCTGCTGCTGCGATTTGGTTAGTTTCTCGGCTGCTGTGAAGACCACAATAGGCTTGGGTTTGGAGGCACATGGTTTGTCGGGGTAAGGGCAGGCAGGTAAGCATACTTGGGGATGGCACAACACATTCACCGAATACCTACCGACGCCGCTGTGGCCGCCAGCTGGAGCTCCGCGCGCTGCAGGCGGAATGCCTGATACTGCGAGATGACGCACAGCAGACAGTAGAGCTGGAAAATGTAGATGGGTGTGACCCTCGAATGGGAATGTTTTAGCGTTTTAAACTCACGTTGAGGCACAGGATGAAAAAGTCCATGGTGAAGATGAAACCCACAATCGGATCGAATATAACACGGCGGGAGAGGGTCAAGTGCACCAGGTGGAAGCACTCGATAAGCAGGTCGCCCAGCATGAACAGTATCCAGGGTATCAGCAGCTGTCGCCTGTTCTGCAAATTCCTCAAAAATATGTGGTCGGAAGGGAGTTCAAAGCCTCACACACTCATTACACCCACCTGCTGGAGGCCCAGAATCAACAAAACCGACGATAACACCATCAGCATCGAGCAAAAGAGAAACAAAACGTTGAATATCACAGTCGCTGCAAAGGGCATAAATCACACGTAATTGAGTCGCATGCCAGGACCTCCCACGGCAAAAGAAAACGGAAGAAAGGAGCTAGGAGCTTTGGTCTCACCTACAGTCACATCACCCTTCTCCAGCAGGCTCTCGCCCATGGGCTGGGCCCGTTGCCCCAGCAGGAATTCCTGCTCCTCGACCAGGTAGAACAAAAACATAAGCGTCGAGAAGCCAAAGTAAACCTGCACATAAAAAAGGAAGGAATGTGAATACACGGGAAATAAAATTAGCTTAGATATTATGAGCCTAAATTTAATAGAAATACGTAATTTTGTACAGTACAGAACAGAAATATCGAACATTCTGAGGCATAGAAGATATAGATACATAGATTTTCATTTTACTAATTAAATTTATACAAAGGATAAATACTCTTTGAGTGCAGTAACCACACAGGGAAATATACCCGGAAATTACGCCACACGGGTTTTGTGCCAGAAGCCACGAAAATGAAGTCGCTCTTCTCTCAAATCCAGTTCAAGTGAAAATTGAGTGCCGTAATTGCTCAAGGAAAGCTCCTTCTTCCTTGTTAATATATTAGCTTAGAGGTATTTTCGTTAAATTTCAAAGAGAATCGTCCTTATTCATTGCTTTTGACAGCTATCAATTATGGGAATGCAATATGACAGGCTTCAAAGATAAATAATTTGTGTAACAAGACACAATATTAATTTGTTGCTGACAGTTAGATTAATTTTGATTGTTAAATAAATAGGACGGAATTCTGTCATTATTTTATTGACCACATCAAAGGCAAAGAGTTGAACAATGCAGAAATTGTTGTGATTTAAGATAGAATGTGTAAATATACACATTATAATGTGATAATTGATAATTATCAAAGAATTAATTGGAATTATAATTCACCGAAGTAATCTTTATGTTGTGGTTCTAAATGTTAAACAAATTATATTAAAAAGTTTTGTGTAATACATTGTATTTCCCATGAAGTCCTTAACTAAACTTGCAAATTACTCTCTTTAATAAATTTTAAAAATTATGTTTTCAATGTATACTTTTTAATAAATGCCTTACAATGACTTTAGATTGCTTTTAAATTTATTTTCAGTTGTGTGTAACCTGAGGGTGTAACTTTTCTACTGCTTCTATTAAAAAAAGTTCCCAAAAAAAGGCAAGAAACTTTTTAGAGTTGTTTTGCCGTCTGGCTAAAAAGTACCCAAGGGGAATTTCGATATTTGCACATGTGCTCTCTGGCTCGCAGCCACATCTTATCGTTGGCAAATTATTCATATTCATTCAGGGGACCTACCAACGTATAGATGGCACAGGCGAAGCTGCCACTCCGCACGTCCTTCCAGAAGCAACAAGACTCCAGGATGGCCATCTTTCAGTCGCTCACGCCTCCTCAAGCCGGATGAACATTGGAGATGAGGGATTTGAGCTGTATAACGGCTGCCGCCACTTTCACTTGACTTTCGGCACTTTCACTCGGAAGGATTCTTCCACCCTTATCTTAATCCTTGTTTCCCGCCAAACGGCTAATTTGTTTGCTCTAGTTGTTTTTCTTTCCACGAGTTTTTCTATTTGGCACTCCGCAGATAGATATCTAGGATATAGCCTTGCCGCTTTCGGTACACAGACACTGACACATTATTCCGCACACAAGACGCGCAGCAGATTTATGACACTGATTTATGTGGCATGACCGGGCGTATTTATGGGGCCCAAAAACTATGCGATCTTTGATATATATATTCACTACAGCAAAGCGAACCGCCTTCGTTGAAAGTCGCATCGGGACTGGCACAGTCCTCCTCCAAAGGCAACCAGTTGTGGATTCCTCTTCGAAAATCCTTTCGAAAATCTTTTATGAATGAAAGTTCGAAAATGGTTGTAAGAGCGGTGAGCTTCAAGGATAACGCATGCGCTGGTAGGGCAAATACACAAAAGCAACAGGCGGTTTTGCCGGGTCTACTCCTTGCATCTTGACTGCGGCAGACCAAATTTTCCTGCAATTAGCCACAAACTGAGTTGGCTGTGCCAAGACCACAAATTACAACAGCTCCTCCGGCTTAGTTCTCAATTGGATTTGGGTAAGCTTTTAATTAGCGTGCCGAGCATTCGGGATGAGTTTACCTCAGAGGCGAGTAATGGCGCCAAGACGGAAGGGCTTGCTCCTCCTCCTTCTTTCGAGTCAATGACAATGCCGATTTTGTGCTCCAGTTGTCGCTACCAAACCGGAAATGAAAGCCAATTCAGTGGTATGGAAAATCATCTAGTCATCGGGAAGGATAACACAAGGATTTTCACAAGTCAGAGATGATTAAATGGTGTAAGCAGAGGATTTCTTTTGTTAAGAATAATCAAGAAAGATAAGACTTAAATCATAGCTTTTTTTGGGGGAGAAAAGCGAGTTTTTTGAAAGGAAATAATTAATAATATATAATAAATAAATAAAATTAAATACAAATATACCAAAGAAGGCTTTGTTTCCTTCGCAATGGCTTTTATATCCAGTTATTTTCTGTCAGAATTGAAGTTGACAATTAATATGGCAAAAGATGAGAGGAGTGATAAAGATGACAACTCAGTGGATAATAGCCGGAAGTAAGTAGCTGGCAGTCAATCTTAAATATATCCTTGAGCCAACTCACCACAACAGGCTCCTCTTTGAAACGAATAAGGTTGACACATCCATTCAGGTTGGGAGTTCGCTGGAAAATGCAAGGGAACGCCGAACCAATTCCTCGTTGTATAATCTGAGACGCTCGCACTTGTCGTTCACAAGGGGGTCCTGGGAGGCATCAGAATACATCGATTTCGATGACCTGCTTCCAATGCTCGGTCAGTTTGGCTGGTTCCAGAAGCGACTGTTTCTGTTCATGATTCCCTTCTGCTACATTACCGCCTTCGTGTACCTGGGACAGATATTCATGACCCTGACTCCCAACGACTTCCACTGCTTCGAGCCCGAGTTGGAGCTGATGACGGACAAGGAGTTGCGCAAGCAGCTCTCTATTCCCCGGGAGAAGGATGGCTCATACAGTCAATGCCGAATGTATGAAACCAACTACTCGAGGATCCGCTATGCCCGGAACAAGACGGCTATGATCGACACATCGTTGCCCACGATGCCCTGCCAGCACGGATACGTGTTCAATACCTCGGAGATGCCCTTTGTCACGGCCACCATGGAGTTCGGGTGGGTCTGCAAGGATGACAAGTATGCCACCTACGCGCAGATCATATTTTTCGTTGGCTCCATTGTGGGCTGTCTGGGTTACGGATACTTCGCGGACCACTGCGGTCGGGTGGCGGCCCTGGTCAGCAGTTGCTCCCTTGCCATCATTGGTAGCATAGGCACAGCCCTGTCCCAGAATTTCCTGGCGTTCGCTGTCTTTAGGTTTTTTGTGGGCGCCTCCTGTGATACGTGCTTTACCATGGTGTACATTTTGGGTAAGAAAGTGTGAGAATTAGGGTCTTACGTGGTCGTCGTTAATGGAGGTTAATGTGCAGTTCTGGAGTACATTGGACCCAAGTACCGAACCCTTGTGGCCAACTTGTCCCTACTGCTGTTTTACTCGCCCTTCACCATGCTGATGCCGTGGATTGCGCTGGCCTCTAGAAACTGGCGGACATTCTCCATCATGGCCGGCCTGCCTCTTTGCTTCGCTATGTTATCCTACTGGGTTCTGCCCGAGTCAGCACGGTGAGAACTCCTTCGACTTTCCCATGGAATGAAAATCATATTAACCTGCCATCGCAGCTGGCTCGTTTCCGTGGGCGAGATTGATAAGGCCATGGAGATCTTGGAAGAATTAATACAGGTGAACAAGAAGCATCTTCCGCCCTGGATCCTGGAACTGTTCGAGAGATGCTGCCTGCAGTTCTACAAGGAGGAAATGCACGGACGTGAGTTTACGGTATTCTCGATATTTAAATACCGGCGCATGGCCTGCTATATGGTCCTGATGATCGGCATTTGGATGGCCATGTCGCTGGTGTACGATGGCCATGTTCGGGCGGCTAGTGTCCTTGACTCGCATAATGTCTTTCTCTTCTTTACGATCGCCTGTGCCACAGAGCTGCCGGGCAATATCGTGGTGATCCTCACCCTGGATCGTTTCGGACGCCGTTGGTGTTCCTTTGCCTTTACCATGTTAAGCGGCCTCTTTAGTTTGGTCGGTGCCTGCATAGTGAACGCGACGCATATGAAGAATTTAGCGCTGGCCGGAAGGCTCTTCGCCAACATGTGCTACAACGTTGGACTCCAGTGGGCGGCGGAGATGCTGCCGACGGTGGTGAGGGCTCAGGGTGTCTCCTTTATCCACACGATGGGCTTTGTGGCCATGATGATGTCGCCGCCGGTGGTGTACCTCTCCCAGCTTTCCTTTTCCCTCATGCTAATCGTTCTGGGCGTCCTGGGAATTTTGGCTGGAGTACTGGCTCTCTTCCTGCCGGAAACCCTCAATCACGAACTACCCCAGACGCTGAGCGAGGGCAATGTCTTTGGAAAGAATCAGCGGATGTGGCATGCACCGTGCTGCGGACCAGGAGCAAGGCGATCCGCGCGAAGAAACTATTTGCATCAGGGTTCCAGCCTGCGTACCTTGTCACGGGATGAGTTCCGCTCCAAGCGGATGCTGCGCCGCACCAGCCCGCCGCTCATTAGCGAAAACACATCGATGCTAACTACACGGAGTGTCGATGAAAAGGAAATTCGAACTTATGACTATAAGTAGTAGTAGTAACCATGTCCAAAGTCTACAAGGAACTAAACTATAGACTAAATATTAAAAATAATTTTGTAAATAAAGCCTTTAAACTTAATTATAATTTAGTCCGAATTCCGTTTACTCGAGGGCCTTCTGCTGCTGCCAGAACTACATGTCCATCCTCGCTTCATTTCACAGAGGAGACTATTCCCATTTCAAGTTCGGGGAAACTGCTTACCTTCCATGCACCTATTCCGTGCAATTCTGCATTAGTGATTCTAGGGAACACATGCTCTGGCTAATTATAAGTTAGTTAACCGTCAAGACGAATGCGTTAGCTACAGATAACAAAAATTCGGGGAACACTTTACAGTTGAGTGTCGGTCAGGACAGAACTATTCCCAAATGAGCGGAAGAACTTTACTGCTTGTCGTGTTTTACGTGCTCCTGTATGTTCTGGTACTGCGTTGGGCTTTCCAAAAGCCAACGCACCCGTTCCCAGACGACGAGAAGTATATCAGAGCGACTCTAAAAAAGCTACTTATTGCTCGCCATGTCGGCAGCCCAGGACATGCCGCAGTTCGTGACTTCCTCGACAAGGAACTAATGCGGTTAGGTTTCCTTTCCAAAAGTTATGACTTTTTCGAAGGCATCAACTACTCCAATGTGGTGGGCTATTGGAATGACCAGGCAGACCAGTATCTTGTGCTAACCTCCCACTACGATGGCCCAAGTCCGAGGAAGGAACAGGAGAAAGACGTCTTGGTTTCAGCCACAGACGGAGCTGTTTCCTGTGCCATTCTGCTAGCTTTGGCCAGGACGTTTAGGTTATTTGCCAGGTCCTTGGGCCCATCCACTGGTCTGGTTGTAAGTAATAAAATATATCTAATTAAATTATAATTAAATAATTAAGAGGTTTCTTTTTAGCTTGTATTCTTTGACGGCCATGAGTCCCAGGCCACGGAACCTGAAAAAAAACCTAAGCTCTATGGATCACAGCACTTTGTGAATAGTCAAATTATACCTAAAGACGAAATAGTAAGTCAAAATAAATAGAATTTCAAAAATCTTTAATTTTTTAAGGAATTTTGGAACGAACTTTAGTGTATGGAGCCTCATAGATAGTAGTTTCATTGTATGAAAGTTTTCTAAATTTTTTTCCTATATTTCCTGATCTTAATAATTAATAAATTTTGGTATTTTTACAGGCTCTTGTCGTGTCGCTTAACCACATTGGTGCACCCAACCAAACTTTTCCAAGCTTCTCCGAAAAAAATCATAAAAATCATAATCGCATTGCAAACATAGAACGAGAGCTACGGAAATCTGGTAAACTAGTCGACTCTCATGTCCTGTTCCATAAGATTGTGTCGTATAAGAATGACCTTCCCGATGATCATGTACCATTTAAAGAATATGGTAGCTCTATTATATATTTTATTAAGTCATATTAATATACATACATCAATTTTTAGGGGTGCCTGTCCTGCATATTGCTCCGCCAAAATACCCGGATGTCCATCATACAGCAGCTGATAAGGCGGAAAATTTACATTGGCCCACGATTCTTAATATGATTAAAATATTACGCCATTTTATTTTTGATTTTTTGGTATCAATAGACACTGATGAATACGAATCTGATTTTTACGGTTATATAAATGGGGAATATGTCTAATAATACTATTAGGTATTAAACATAAATTTCCCAAAGGAACAAAATATAATGTTAAATTGTTTACCATAAATGTTTTTTCCTTAATTTTTGAACAACAGTTGTTCGAGCATTTATTATTTATTTTTCCTATTTTCTAATGACTGCCTAAGTTTTTACTTTAATATAAAAACTAAGTAAAGTCTCTCGGTGTAGCTGGGCTCTAATACAACTGCCTCCACATAAGAGCGAATTAATTAAGGTAATTATTATTATCAGCAGTGATTAATCGAGGTCGCATGCCAACAGCCGCCACAGCGCACTTTTCCTCCGACGACCGTTCATCTTGGAAGCTTTATGAGATCCGGCCGCTCTCGCAGCATGATCGGAGTGGGAAGGCTCTCTCCCATGAGCCGAGGCCCAAAGCTTTCCTCATGGTTTTGCCCGCCAAAGAGACAACAACGGAAAGCGAAAACAAAAACTAAAACAACGGCCAGCCAGCAGCATCGGCAGCGGTACCGTTGAGATCGATTTTTCAGGCGTCGATCGCGCTTAGTGCGCCACCAAGCTCCAAAGCGTCCAGATGGGTATTGGTTCCAAGCTCATGGCCTTCGCCGGCCTGCTCTGCATGCTACTCCTCCTCCCGCTGGCAGCGTCCCAGGCCCAGACCCAACAGCAGCAGCCACAAGCTCGAGCGGTAACCATAACCCCCGCTGTGGTGACTCACTCGGGAAATCACAGACAGTGTCACTGTAAACCCGTCGTCTCGTTGTTTACAGGTCGGAGTGACCCAGTGGAGCGACGACGAGGCGCATTTCAACCGTACTCTGGACTCTATTTTGGTGCCACGCGTCGTCGGCAGCCCCGGGCATCAGCAGGTGGGCCCCATAAAGTTTGATTATATATTTGTTTTGGATTAAAATGACACAATTGAAATTGTGAGCAGGTGCGCGACTACCTGGTCCAATCACTCAGCGGCCTTGGCTTCCAGGCGGAAGTGGATGAGTTCAAGCAGCGCGTTCCAGTTTTCGGTGAGCTGACGTTCGCCAATGTCGTGGGCACAATCAATCCGCATGCCCAGAATTTCCTGGCCCTGGCCTGCCACTATGACAGCAAGTATTTCCCCAATGATCCCGGATTCCTGGGCGCCACCGACTCGGCAGTGCCGTGTGCCATACTTCTCAACACCGCCAAGACCCTGAGTGGCTATTTGCAGAAAGAGTTTCGCAATCGCAACGATGTGGGATTGATGGTAAGCTGGGAAGGTTGTTTAACTAACAATAAAAGACCTTGACAGATAATTAGCCAAGAAATTTTAACGTTGAAGAATGAAGTTATAATAGTTTCATAATTATTAATTAATCTAAGAGATTTTATATTTACTTTTCTCTTTTGAAACCCTTCCATGATTTATTTTAAAGAAAGATCACTTCTTTAATAATGTTTCTTTATGTTTATCAGCTTATTTTCTTTGATGGCGAAGAGGCCTTCAAGGACTGGACCGACGCTGATTCCGTTTATGGCTCAAAGCATCTGGCTAAGAAGCTAGCCCAAGTGGTGCGCAAGGATCCCGCCGGGCAATTCCAACAGGCCCCCAGGAATATAGATAGAATAGTAAGTATATAAAACAAGAAATCTGATCTATTGTAACAAACAATTCCTTCACAGGAAGTCTTGGTGCTGCTGGATCTAATCGGCGCTCGCAATCCCAAGTTCTCCAGCTTTTACGAGAACACTCATGGCCTGCACACCAGTCTGGTGCAGATAGAGAAATCCCTGCGGTCTGCCGGCCAGCTGGAGGGCAATAATAATATGTTTTTGAATCGCGCTAGTGGCGGTCTAGTCGATGATGACCATCGTCCGTTCCTGGAGGAGAGTAAGTTTGGTCTCTTAATACATTTAATTATATATTAATGACATATTCCTTGCAGATGTTCCTATACTGCATTTGGTGGCCACTCCCTTTCCGGACGTATGGCACACACCGCGCGACAATGCAGCCAATCTGCACTGGCCTTCCATACGGAATTTTAATCGGGTTTTCCGCAACTTTGTGTATCAGTATCTGAAGCGACACACCTCACCCGTCAATTTGCGCTTTTACCGAACATAGATTTTCTTATGGCTAAGATTTATTAAGCATAAGTGTAAAGTGTTTTTTCTGTTAATTAAAAAAGAGTGTCCTAAGGCAAGTGTGTAATTCCTTCCTAGCGACGTTTGCGACCGGCCTGGGCCTTCTTGCCGGGAGCCCGCTGGCCGCGATTGCCCTTGGGCTTCTTGCCCACCGCCTTGCGACTGCCCTTGCCCTTGCCCTTTTTGCCGCCCTTTTTCGATGGTTGGTTCTCAGCCTCTGCCTCGCGTCTGTTGGGGATAAAAAGTGGGTTTTAGGAGAAATTCTGCAAGAATTCTTTCTGACAAACTTACGCCAAGCGATCGTCGTGCTTCTGCATCGATATCGCCTTGTCCACATCCAGCCTGGGCTTCTTGTTCAGCACGCTCTTGATGAGATCCAGGTTGGCCTCCTTCTCGGGCGTTTGTGTGATATGCGACTGCTTTCGTTTGCCGCCCGGAATCAGCTCCTTGATGCCCAGACCACGTGCCTCCTTCTCCTTGGGCAGTTTGTTTTGGAATTTGCCAACGGAAGCAGTGGAGGACTTGGCCACGGTCACGGCGGTCAGTAGTTGACTGGAGGAGGCAGCCTCTGGTCCCAGGTAACCACTGCGCGGCATATCGACCTTTTTGGCCCGCACAATGTTCCTCATTCGCTGGATTTCGTTCTTGGCCACCTTCTCGTTGCGCAAGTCGACCTTCTTCTGGAACATGTCCGTGTTGGGGTCCACGTTCTGTGGCACCTCCAGGACCCAATCCTTGGCCTTCTCGGCCTCAGCACGCTTAAAGCCATATGTGGGCACCCATTTCTGCAGGGATTAAGATAAGTTAGAGTTTCTATGAGAGTTCGAGGGTGCAAAACTTACATCCATGGTTTCGTCGTAGGTCTTCTTCTCCTTCTTCTTCTTGGTGATGCCCTTCTCCTTAGCAAACTTCTCCCATTTGGTAAGCGGCCGGGGTCCAGGCACCTTGCGGAGGCGGGGCAGCACTGTCGTTGGTTCCGGCAGTTTGGCCACAATGCTCTCGTCCACGCGCTCTGTGGGCAGCTCCCAGATGGCGTTTACCAGCAGCTGAGTGTTCTCCCGGGTCAAGGCAGCCAGGTACTCCTCCTTGTTGTCCCTGCAAGTGTCCACAATCACTATAGAAGTCGACAAACACGGCGAAAAGCGAACCCCTTACCTCAGTTCCCGGTCATCGAAGTCGTTGGGATCTGTGATCAGCAGGGTGCCCACGTCCAGGCGACATTCCAGGTGCTTTTCTACTGTGATGGGCTTGTATTTGTCCAATTCCTTTTGGTGTTTCGCTAAGACTTCCTTGACAACATCCATTTTGAGGAAAATAAACACCAAATATATTCAATTCTCGTACACGTGCTGACCAGTGTGACCGCATGTCGGTCGTTGAAATCCCAAGCCGGCTGAAAAATAAAATACCAAAGTATTTTAAGGAATATTTAAGTTTTAAGAAGTAGAAAAACGTAAAACTTTGAAAGAATTATTATATAAAACAAAGTTATCTTTTAAAACGTTTAATAATATTAAAAACTGACACGTAATGATATACCAAATAGGTTTAAAAAAATACCACTTTTAAGTACTTACAAAATTAATCGATGAAGAGAATACACTTATCGGCGCGAATTTAAAATTGTTTCTTTTACTGCGTTTCCTTTACTTTACGATTCCTGCAGCGAAGGGTCCACCGTTTCTCCGCTTCCTCCAGCGTTTGTGGAAGATACGTGCCCTTCGTTTCCGGCAAGCATACAACTACAATTGCTCCGATGACTGAAATCAATGTGATGATAAACATGGGCAGTGAGTGGTAATAATGCTTCGTGTAGATAACAAACGGAGAAAGTAGAGCTGCTGCATGACCCAGGATGTTAATAACACCCCAGCCCTGGCCGCGAACCACGGTGGGCAGGATTTCGACATCCCACTGCTGAGCCACATTGTAAGCAACGGTGGCAAAGAATCTGGCGATGATCGCAGCTACAGCGATCCACAACTTTTTGCGCAGAATGCCCGCCGAAAAACTGAAGAGGCCACAGAACAGCAACGCTGAAATGTTGAGGGGCTTCCGACCGACTCGATCCACCAGAAACATTGGCACTATTCCAGCCGGAATCTCAATCAGAGAGGCCACCGAAAAAGTGATGAAAAGGTCAGTGCCCAGAGAGCTAATGATCCTTACATGGGCATCATAAACCAGACACACCACCGCCCAATTCGCGATTAGCATCAAAATAATGGCAGCCCTGCGAAAACTCTTGAAGAGATCCAGAAAATTGTACGTTTTCGCAGATTGGTGCTCGGCGTTAATTAACTCGAAGCACACCTGCATCTCCAGCCACTCTGCATCAGACATAGTTTTCCGATTGACTTTCGCCACCTTTTTCAAGCCTTTTATACCTCTTTCGATCCTGCCCACCGATATAAGCCAACTGAAATGAAGGTATTCGAATTTTTGATTGAATTTCTTTAAACTTTTGTCTACTCACCTGGGCGACTCGGGTATCAGGAAGCACATCGCCACCAAAACAGACACAGGCACAGCCATGGCTAAGGCAAAATGTCGCCAATCCCTTAGAAAATAGGCTATCCATGGGAGAACCGCTATTGCCAGAGAAAACCCTACGGCCATGGCCAAGTTTCCTATAAGAGCACGGTACTTTGTGCCTACGTTCTCTATGGCTGTAAAGGAAAATGTTACATATACTTAAATCTAATAACCCCATGGACTCACTTAATATATAGATAGGAGTAAAGCAGTTATCAAGGGCCATGCCCACCAGAAATCGGGTGGCAGAAAAAAGGCCAAAGTCTTTAAACAAGGGACTGAGGCAACCGCCGACCAGGGCGCAGGAATTGGCCAGAAATAGGGACCAAACGCGGCCGCAATGATCCGAGATGTAGCCGAAACAAAAGCAGCCCAAAACTGAGCCCAAGAAGTATATGGTGGATGTGTAGGTGGGCAGCTCCTCGTCACCGCACACCCAGTTGCCCTCAGTAGCAATGGTCTCGTAGGGAACCTGTTCCTTGTCGTAGATCCAGCCCTTGTCGCAGGGCTTTCGGGGCCAGCTCTCGTTTGCCTTTGATACGTTTAGTTTGTCAAAAGCAACATCGTACCTTTCACACCTCTGGAACTTTCCCTCCTTGGTCTTGGGGATTCCCAGCGCAAGCTGCTGCTCATTGGGCAACGGCTCCAACTCCGGAACGCGGCACCAGTGGTTGTCTGGTACGAGTATCATGAATATTTGGCCAAAGTAAGTGAATCCATACAGAAAGGCGGCCAGCAACATGACCATCAGCAGTCGCTTCTGATAAGCTCCAAACTCCCCGACATATGACAGGAAATCAGTAAACTTTGAGCAATCTTGACCGGACATTTGCACTATTTAAGTTGGAAAATAACGAGATAATTTAAATGCCAACTTTGACCGTTACATCGATAAATCGATATAGAAACAGTGTTGTGTAGTGTAAAAATTAATAACTTAATGGTATTTTATGGTATTTTCAAGGTCGGACACTATATTAACACCACTGGAGGCTGGTCACACCTGCAGTTTCCCGCGCATTTCCTGACCAAGAAAAATAATAATAAAGTTCAGTGCTTAAAATCAAGACCTGCAATGGATGCAGACCTGCTGACGCTCAAGAAGCGAATAACAAACAACTTCAAGCTATGCGGATTCCTCATCCGCTCCGAGAACAGCACCTACTTGGCGGAGCAGCTGCTGCCCTTCGACAGAGCGGAGCGCGACAAATGGCTGACTGTGATCACGCAGAACTTGCAGGGACAGAAGCTAACGACGCCGCATGTGGAGCGAGCATCGCTGGAGAAGGCCATCAATGAGCTAAACCGAGTGGGTCTGGATGAGGGGGAGACGGTCTTCGCCCTGATCGACGCATTCACAGTGCCCCGCTTCCGCTACAATTCGCGGGTGAAAAAGTTCGAGCTGGACACTCAGCCGCGCCAGCTGCTCACGGCTCCCCGCATGAAAGCGGAGTACATGCAGCAGCGCTATGCCATGCTGCTGCAAAAGACCCTGCGCCACGACCTGTTCGCCCCCGCTGTCATCCAGGATGGCGTAAGCGCTGAGGCACAGGCCAAGAAGTTCAAGCTGCAGTTTGCAGAAAACCTGCTGGCCACGTCGGCCATGAAGGAGGCTGTCGTGTTGGGGCTGCTCACCCAGCTGAAGGAGGGCAAGTTCTATGTGGAGGATCCCACGGGCTGCGTGCAGTTGGATCTCAGTGGCGCCCGCTTCCATGCAGGTTTCTTCTGCGAGGGCTGTTTTGTCCTTGCCGAGGGAAACTACAATAATGGTGTGCTTAAGGGTATGTGGCACCAGAGAATACGCAATTATTTTATTGATTTTAATTGCTCTTCCAGTTGATGGCCTGGGTTTTCCCCCGGCAGAGCCTGCCACCAGCAGTCGAGCGTTTTTCGGCACCGCCAACACCTGGGGCGGTGAATCCGCCAAGCTGCTTAAGTACTCCCCCCGCCTGCAAGAACTGGAACGGACAAATACGGAAACTACGATTGTGTTCCTATCCGATGTCCGCTTGGATCTGCCCGTTGTCATGGACAAGCTGCGCCAGCTCTTTGTCGGCTACGATTCCTGTCCCCCGCAGGCCATTGTGCTGATGGGCCCGTTTACGGCCAGCACCAGGAATCACCACGAGTTGCGGCAACATCTAGATGCCTTGGGTGGCCTGGCAGCCGGATGCGAGCAGCTGAAGAAGCAAACGGATTTGATACTCGTTCCCTCATCGGAAGATCCCACGGCACCGAATATTTTGCCGCGTGCTCCGATACCCGAGTGCCTGGCAGCGGGACTGCTAAAGGCCTGGCCACGCACCCAGTTGGCCACGAATCCCTGCCGCTTGCAGTACTGCACCCAGCAGATAGTCGTCTGTCGGCTGGATTTGATGGCCAAGTTCTGCCGGAATACGTTGCATTTCCCGGAGGATACGTCGCAGATAGAGCAGCATTTTGCTCGGACAATTGTGTGTCAGGGTCACCTGGTGCCCATTCATCCAATCGCCATGCCAGTGCATTGGGACTATGATCCCGCCCTGTGGCTATATCCGCTGCCGGATCTTATAGTAATGGGTGATTCGTGTCAAAGCTTTAGCAGCAATCAACACGGATGCACAGTCCTCAATACCGGCTCCTTTGTCAAGTCCAAGTTCGCCTTCAAAGTGTACATACCAGCCACGCGAACGGTTGAGGACTCGGAGATACCGGACGATATGGAGTAGTTGTGCTAAAGGTAATCATTATTTAATAATATGTTTAATATAAATTATAACTTACTGCGTATTATTATTTATTCTATATTTGTTTTGGGTTATTTGGGAAAATGTGTGGCGATTTACGAAGGTTTTAAATGAGATGGGAAGGGAATTTCCCGAATGCAAAATTACCAAAAATGTAATGTAACTAGTCTCTAGTTTGGTAGGTCTTTATTTTCACTATGTGAACGTCCGTCCATTGTTATCCTATAAAAACTCTTTCCTCTACCGGAACCTCCTCTCTCGCTGCTCAATCTCCAGTTTTCTGCATACTTTTTGGCATTTACAGCCTAGCTATTTAATGATTTGAATATAAACATGTTTCGGGAGCTTAGGCATCCTTCTCGTCCTCGCCTTCACATGTTGCTCGACCAGCATGAGCGTGTGCCTGTGCCTGTTCCCTTGTGATAAGCGGCCCAGCCTCATCATCGTCCTCGTCAGTCATCATATGCGCACAGCATGTGTTCCACAATCGTCTCCTGGCGCTCCTCGCAATCTGCTTTCTACTGCGAGCGGTGGGTTGTCTATTACTTTTCATGACTTAAAGCCGATTTGGAAAAATATTGTTACTCTGCCGCTGCCCCTGCCGCATCTTCTACCACTGCTGCCCATTTAGGGGTCGTGGAAATTCAATTTCCCAGGCCGGCGCGCAGCTCCTCGGCAGCTGAAACGGCAATTTTGATAATGCGTTTGACCTGAGGACATCGATTGCCCCCATTTTCTGTCACATGACCAGTTGCCGAATCGTTTTTTAAGACATCATTAGCCGGGCTCTGTCGCAGTAGATAGGGGGGCGGTTTTCCCTGCCCGTAAGGGCTTTTTTCTCTCCTATTGATTTATGATTTATGAGCGCAACTTAGAAATACTCGGTTGTATGCCGCACGTCCCTGGGATCAATTTCCGAAATGTGTCCTCCATGAGTGTCAATTCGATTTGGGGGGCGTGGTCAGCCCAGAGTGCTAAATATAAATGTCTAAGGGTAAACCCACTATTATACCTTAATGTTTATATTTTTAAAGGAAAATAATAGTTTCAAAATGTGAGAGTAATATATTTATTCTTTACTTAGAGAGTTTATTGTCATTTCTGTGTTGTATAAATATTTTATAAGGTTATTAAATAGAGCATTTAAGTTTATAAAAAATGCGCTTTAAAAGAAAACAAAATTGCATCTTTATAGCTAAATTTAAATAGCAAATAATCTTCATCTACTACTAAATCCAAGTAAGAACAACCTTATATAAATACAAATTTAAGCTTTAATAAAACACATTTACAGTTTTTTTTAGGCCAGCATTAAATATTGATCTTATTATTATTATTTGAAATAATATTGCTTCTTGTGTAATATTTTTTTAGCCATTGTTTTTCGGTTTTTTGGTCTGATTCTCCGCCCACAAAGTGCTTGTGCTCTGTGACAACAATCTTGCTTCTGCTTCATTTAACTCGTACACTGGCAACTTTTGAAATTTAAATATTGTTTTGCGGTTCCTCTCTCTGTGCAGTTGGCCACAGCAGCGCGCAGCAATAACATAAAAAACCATTTTATCTGTTATGGTCATCAGTTTTTATGGTGTCCCCGCGACACCATTTAATTTGAAACTGAAGTTTTTGCGTCCTCCCAGACTCTAGATTTCGGACTGCCGACTGCTGACTCGATTAAAGCAATCGCTGATGCGGAATCCTCCGAATCTGTGTCTTGGGTCCGTCATCAATCACTCGACCAGCTGCGTCCCCCAGTCCAATCAAGGATCAAAGACAACTGCCCATGGTGTGGCACCTTTTCTTATCCTCCACTCAGGCATTCACACATGCCCGACAATCAAACGGAATGCACTCATGTGCATGTCCTGTGGTTATTCGAGAATTTTTAACCCATCTTTTGGCTTTGTTAGCATATCCATGGCCGATTCCCCACCGCCGCCAAGTGGCCATATGCCAGGCGTCCCCTGCAAATCCATCCAGTAATCCACGCCCTGGTGGTGTGATTTTTCGGTTTGAAGGGATATATTTGACTTTCTGGGGGTGGCTTTAATCGTTTTGCTGTTGTGATACCCTTTCGGTGGGTTTTTAAATGTGGTTGTTTTCTTTTTGAAGATTGAAATGAGTAATGATCTTGGGGATATAATATATTATTATTATATATACAAGTTTTACAGATATAAGTTATTTCAACAAGCCTAACTTTTAATCATATTTATTCGGATTTTGAAAAGTTTTTTTGTTTTGTCAATCAGCCAGAATGAAAAATTTAATATATTTGTTAGGTAATATCTCTAAAAATGCTTAAAATCTATAGCAATAAATAATTATTCGAGTATTTGAAAGCATTTAAAAGTAATTAGAAATAATTATATTTTGAATATATGTCAAGAATAATAATAAATATATTTATAATAATATAATATAAAATTCATAATAAATATAGTAATATAAAAAAATTACACCTTAAGTATTACAATCTATTACAATCATATAAACTTAATCCTAGAAAACAATGTATAAAATTGCACAAAAACCCATTAAAAGCTGACAGGATACAGCTTCATTTAGAATATAAGCTTTATCTTTTAGAAAACAATTTATGAATATAAAATCTAAAACCCTTATTTCTATATATTATAGGACCCCTCTGACGATTATTATTAGCGCATATGGTCAAAGGGTTTGGTTTGGCTTTGTCGCTTTGAAACCACAACGTCAACTGGAAAATCAAAAGCTCGCCTTTGTTTATGGGCCAATTCTTTTGTTTGCAGCCATTGATACTTGAAGGGTTTATTAACTTTTTATGGACTCGACAATGAGCTGCATCCTTATAGCTGCTGTTGATTTTGATAGGGTTATCACAAACATTGTGTGCAGTTTCCCCAGTTGGCAGTTGGCAGGACACTTAAGCGTTGTTGGGAGTGCTCCTTCTGGTAGACTGGGACTGAGAATAAATCCGCCTCATAAACTCCACTCCGTGAATGTGGCGACAATGTATCAACTTAAGTCCCGGACGTGCGCTGGTCCGCACTCCTGACTCCGGACGTGTGCCAACATTTACGCCTCAATTATCAGCCGCAGAGCAAACACACAGACACTGGGGGTCATCATTGTGCTCATACACAGGCGATAATTTGCCGGCCATAAGCTGATCCCACACATGGACCACCCAGCGTGTCCGGCGATCCCATTCAATCTGAGCCAAACCAATCCCAATACCAATCCCTGTCCAATTCAATCCACTGCCGGCGAAGTGGCAAGTGCCACGTGCCGCCCATTAATTTACGCGTTGGCTTTATCTGCGATTTGCTTGCGCATTTCCCAGCCAGTTCTGGTTAAGTGAATCCTGGTCGTGGTCCTGCCACGTGCCAAAGTTGGCAAATCAAATGTTTTTATTATTTAAAGCGACAAACGCCGACGCCGTTTTATTGTCTTCCTTAAGCCGATAACACAACGACTGGCTGTCTCTTCCTGGCAGGACAAATTACAAGGCAGCCGCATCCTGACCGCCATTGTCCTCGAACTGGGGGGATAACGAATTGCACCTTGGGGACACGGCTGCCGCTGCTGGTGGGTGTGTCTTTTGTGTCTTAATGAAGCAACTGGCATGTGATAAATTTTAATTGATTTCATTTACGTCTGTGCGCGGTTTTTGTCCGCGCTCCTTGGCTTCCGATAGGGATCCGTGGCCAAGGACGAGTCATTAGCCCAGGGATAATGCATCCAGATAAGACCTGGCTGTTTGACATAATTGAATTTGGTTTTTTAAGGCTCTTTTCCTAATGATCCTAATGATGTTGACTTACCTGGCAGGACTTTGGTTTATTAATTAGTCTTCTTTGGGGGGGATATCTAAATAAACTTTTAACTATCGACATTAACATAATTTAGTAATGTTGAATGGAAAATGTAACCTTTAATAACTTTTTCTTAAAGAATATTCAACTTTTCTTATTCTATTTCAATTTACAATCTAATCTTTAGAGTCTTTTCTCGTTTATATATTTCAAATTGATTGCATTTAAATTAAAACTCAGCATAAATCACCTGAGTGGGCAGGACACTGGCCTGGCCCTAGACTGGCCGTTGGGCGTTAAGACAAAAGCCCCTTTTCTGCAGCCGTGTCAGCACAATGGCACAGGCGACATAAGCCGATTTCAGGGATATCTCTGCCGGGCTCCAGCTCCCAGTTTTCCCCCCGAAAAATGGTTCGAAAATTATCATCAACGCACAAGTGGCTTGTACTTGTCATACAGAGAGGACAGAGTGGTGAAGGAGGAGCAGGCGGAGGTTACCACAACCCCTTGTGTGTGGCAAAAATATTTTCATTGTGTTTCAGCAGATTTTCCACACGAGACAGGGGGTTGGAAATTGGTTTCGGCAGCAGCAGGAGCCGAGGCTCAAAATGCGAAATGCGATTACCTGCGTTTGCCTATTTGTAGCTTGTTTGTTCGGACTGGGAACTGCCCTTGGTCCTGTGTCCGGAGCCCTTCCTCCTCCCCCTTTCTGCCCTGAATGCTAATCGACTTTTGATTGTGTGTGCATCGCACAAAAAGGTTCAAATGGTCGTGGGCCATAAATAGGAATTTATGCAAGAGATTGTTTTTTTTTTTCATTCACAGATTTATAGATGAGGGTGGTCGGTCCGTACGGAGTGTTGATTGAATTCGGGTTGGATGGGTGCGGTCACAGGTGACATATTTCTGTCTGGCGAGTGACAAGTGTTAACGCCTGTTTTGTTTATTATTTGGAGCATCCCTTTGCTGCATTATAATTGCTAAAAAACTTAAGCTGCGTGAAATCCCAAGTTTCAATTTAACGCTCTTATGATTTCTTGCTGGGATTTGCCTGGACAAGTGCAGCTTGCACTGCCAGCAGTTGTCTTATCTAGGTTTTCCTATTTTATTTTTTGATGGAAAAAAACATCCGCCTTCCGCTGGCGCCGCTCCCATTTGACACTAAGCAGATGCGCCTGAGAATGGTCCATGTGGTCGCTCCGCCACGCTCTCTTTCGAAATTCGAGCTCGATTCGGATGGGGGACACTTTGCAGAGCACGAAAAATCTGGAGCATGCGCTGGTGATACCAGGGGGCGTGGTGCTTTCCCTGGCAGCGCCAATGGCGAGTGCCAAAATGGAGTCTGGCTGGACGGAGCGGGACAGGAAACCATCGATTGGGGGGAGAGCGGGTGCTGTCCTGCACATGATTGCACATATGTGCCGCCTGCGATTGCTGGCCAAGATTGTGCGAGTGGAAAAGGGAGAGCGCCAGCGGCTGGCTGCCAAAAAAAAAAACAAAAAAAGCAGAAAAAATGGCGACGTCCCGACGCTATCGCTTGCAGGCAACATACGTGTGTACTCGCAACAACATGTGTGATGTGTGCCCCGCCGTATGGAAGCCCCCCGTCCCTGCCACGGAGCCCTCCAGGCTCACCCATATGTAGGTTCCCACATACAATGCGGCGTAAATAAACGGGCGGCTGGTTCCTTGGTCTTCCATCGCATCTCCGCTTCTTTTTCTTGTGCCCTAAGCATTTTGCTTTATTATTATTATTATAGAGCTCTGAGACTGGTATGGTTTCCGGTTATGGCACATGCCGGAAGTGGCGCTTAAGCTGGATATCGGCGAATGGCTCATCATCCTGGTGAGGGTCCTGCCTATCAATGGTTGCCTGGCGGCGGCCAAACCAATCCTCTTCTGTTCCACTCTCTGCTTGATTTATGCTGTGTTGTCCAGATGATTGATGGCTTTACTCTTAACTTGGCCAGCACTCTTTTTGTCCACAGAAGAAGATTTAGCTGGGAAAGTTGTTTGCCTGACAGCTTACAGTTTGGTTAGAGTTTTTAGAGGGATTTTATAAGAGTTTTTTTGTGATTATCAATCCATTTAATTATTAAATAAGTCTGTTCATATTTTAAATGTATATTATATAAATAATAGTAATATAAAGGCTTAGTGAAGATTTTTTTGTCTAACATTTTAAGAAACAATAATAATAATCTGTATATTTTAATTTTAAAGATTAAAGTAAGGCTGGATAAAACAATAAAATTATACAAATATTTATTAAGAAACGTTTTCAGAATCTTTATAAATAAATATATTTTTTTAAAGTAAAATAAAACTTCGACTATTTTTAAATTATTAAAACTTTAACTAATAATTCTGCTTGCATAGAGTCATACACAAAAAACCTAAAACAAAAGCTTTATACTTTAAAAACGATATTCGTGGTATTTCTTAAATATTTATTACAATTTTAAAATACTTAAAAATGAAGTTTCTCCCTAACTTTAACGTTTTCAATTTTTATAATTAACCAAAATTTTCTTACCTTGCTACCCATTTCTGCCAAAACCATAAGCACGTCCTGGTAATTATTCAAACTGATTGCAAGCCAAGAAGCCTCGTAAAACTTTATGCTCGAGTTTTATCTGGTTTTTGAGTTTCCCTAGCTTTTTTTTTGTTATCTTCGCCGAGATTTAAGCTCCTTTTTCGTGACTTTTGCGTGTTTATCAATTAAGGGAGTTCGAGGTGTACGTGATTCCGCCTCCTCCGCCCCGACAAGGACTCCTTGAAAGAGCTGGCCCACTCGAGCATAAATGATTTCGACAATATTTCACTTAAAAGATTCAAATCGCGCGCGAGGCGAGGCGAGGCGAGACTGAGACGGAGACCCAGACCAAGAGCGGGGGACAACAATGGTTGGTGCGAGGAAAAAGCATAACAAGGGAAAATATAAATACGCATACGACAAGTGCGACGGGAGGCGAGGTCCTGGGATGGGAAACGCACGCGACAGAAGGAAACGGATACGCTCGAAGGGGTTGCAAACAGATTCAAAATTTCCAACCACATATGACAGTGCTCCACGGAGGCGCCCTTCGTGCCCCTAGCCTCCCCTGGGCTCCCCAGGATCCTCTCGTGGAATCGCCGGCGAAAAATTCAAATTTACTTCAAGCGGAGAGAGAGAGTGGCCAACTAACAGTCGCGATTTCTTTTTTAGGTTGTATTTTTTTTTTTTGCATTTTTTTCGCCCAGCGGAAGTTCCAAACCCGCGATGTGTTGAAGGGCTAACAAAAAAAAAAGGGAGCAAAGGGGGGATATTGTCGTCCTTATGCCAAGGGTCGTCAAGCGCGAACATTTGCATAATCAAATAATAAAAATTTGCATAATTTTATTTTTTACGATACGCATGCCACACTCTTTTCGCTCTCTCTCTCTTTCTTTCGCCTTTTTTCCTGCGGAAAAATAAAACTTTTCAGTTTCAATTTGTGTTTTGTCTGGGGAAAGACATTATAGCCACCGTTATCTGGCCAAAGGACTCTCCTTCCCCACCCGATTCTGGCCTCACATAAACACAAAATGGTGTCAATATTTATTGGCGAACCTGCCTCTTATCTTGGCTTGCGTTACGCTATTTAAAATTTGCAACTTTTAACTATTAAAACGGAAAACTTCTCTCTTGTATCTGTATCAAAAAATTGTTGGCATCGTAAATTTGTAAAGAGAGAAATTGATAGTGGGTGATTGGGTGTGTTTTAAATGTTGTTTCTTTTAAAATCTTCAAAGTTCTTTCATCTAAGGTCTAAACATTTATTATTTAAATATTCTGGGTAAAGAAATTAGAAAAATCTATTTATATATCATTCATTTAATTAGTTGTAAGCCCTAAAATCTCTTTATTTAGTAGGGAATATAAAAATAACTAAAGATTTTTCTTTCTTGATTACCAAACCTTACAGAATTCCCTTTCCTTTCTTTTACAGTCTAATAAAAAGTGTTTACATAAATGCTTTAGCTCTACCTTTAGCACCCATAAATATCCATTGGAAAATCATAAATAAAATCCCTTTAAAACCAGACAACTACCACTTGTCCTAGTTGCTTCTTGGCTTACTTGGCGTATACTCGATCTGCTAGATGTTGCTTTGCTGTGGGTTTTTGTACGTCTGTGTTTTTTTTTCGGCATACCTTGTGTAGCTTAAGTCGCTGGCAAAATATTTAGCATGTCAAATGACATATTTGCGGGTTGCCATACACTTTTTTTTTCGCGATTTGGCCAAGGATGTAAGGATGTCTTACTCGGTTTCTCCTGCCCTTACCTGGCATATGTGTGCCTCGGTGTCGCTGTATCGCTGCCATTTTTGCTCCGTTCCATGCTCCATTTATCTTTACTTGGCTGGATTTCCATATACTCAGCATATTTGCAATGATATATGGGTTATAACCCAGTCAGAGATCGCGGCTAGCGCTTATCCCCGGGGTAGTGACTGTGTGTCACTTGTCCGATGACAAGCCACCACCACCACCACCAGCTCTCCGGCGCCAATGCCCCTTCCACACATGGTGTAATTTAGATAAGTGGCCATTCTTCATTTTAATGCTCATAATTTCATAATGTACGGGAATACACCCATATGCAGACCCACCTACTCCTCCTGGCTCCCTCCGCCCATGCCCACTCGTTTTCCAAATTAAAATCGCGCATTAAGAGCTGGGAACCGGGAACAACATGGTCAGCGTCGTGCATTTGGTTATCCCATTTATTTTATTTGGCCAGAGTTTTTGTGTTTGCCAGACCGGCTCCAGCGCCACCTTTGCCAAGAGTATCCCCTCAGAAAACTCACATGAATATGGATCAGGCGCGAGAGCGGAATCTGTGTGTTTTTTCCACGTTGTTTCTCTGATTTACGAGCCATAAAAGTTAACTTAATTAAATGGTTTTTGGCTTTCGCTGAATATTTATGGCATTGCGATTTCAATGTGTTGCAGAAAGTTATGGGAAGTGTTTTAGAAAGATAACTAAAACTATATTTTGGGATTTAATAACTAAGGAGAGTCTTGAAATTGCTTAGATATATATGTATATTTCTTAAGATAAACCATAACAATGTACAAATAAATTGTTTATAAAAGTTCTATAATGTTTTTGATACTTCTAGTTTTTTAAATGATTTTTTTTTAATAATTGAAATTTATTTCTTATATTTTGAGAGCGTTTAGAAAGGGCTTCAACACCTCTTATTTGGAATAATTAATTGTTTAATATTTTTAATTGATATTTGAAGTTTGAAATGTTATCTAAAAGTTAAAGATTCAAAATTTGTTTATATTTCTATATTTTAATAATTAAATGAATAATTAAAGCTTAAGAATGTATCATTGATCTTTTTGATATTTCAAGAAGAAAGCTTACACGGAAGTTCTTGATATTTTAAATTCCCTTCAAAAATATACTCGAATTAATACAATATTATTATTATTATTAGTATAAATAGCTAACCAAATCTATTATAATATATAATATATCTTAGTTTATTATTGCCATGACTTTCTTACCATCGGGATGATTTTCCTTTCACACTTTCATCCCTAATGTGCAACACTTAAATTATTTTATTCATACACAAAGTTGACACATCAAATGCGTGGCAAACTTATTGTGAATTTCCGGTCACTTAAACTTGGCTGCATTTCCAAGGCCTTTTTTCTGCTTCAGTAAACCCTGGAAAAAATCTCCAAAATACAAGTTGAGAAGAGAAGCATCCAACGAGTTAAGGATTAAGGGAAAACAACACTTAAAGTCAGCTTAAACCGCAGAAACATTGCCTCGTAAATCAATTAGCACCCGCAACAAGGATCTCCTGCGGCCAGCTTTGGTTTGTTTTTGTTTTTGGCGAAAATTAACTACCTGCTAAGTTAATTGAGCAAGCAACGCGCCCAGGACACGCCGGCAGGACTAGCCGGAGCCGCTGCCATAAAAGTTGTGCATCGGTCCAACTAAAAAGTGACTCGCTGCTGCGGCTTACAACTATTAATTATGCGGGCCAAAGTTATGACAGCAGAAAACAGCCGCAGAACTCGGGGAACGCGAAACTAAAAACTGCCAACTGCCAGCGAGCAAAGGGAAGCGCACATCATAAATTATCCAAGCCCAGGACACGGCCATGGAGCACAAGGATGTGCCTGCTCCGGCACCGGGATCTGCCGCTGTGTGTGCGGTAAGCCGCCGCCTGTCTTTTGGCCATGGCAAACAGCTTCCATGCATCCAAAAATATTCGAAAAATTTCAATGGAAGCTGGAAGTGGAGGAGCCTCCTGGCAGCAAAGGTATCCTGGCACGGCACGGCACGGCACGGAACAAAATGGCTACCGCAGAGAGCGCACAAAAAGTGTCATGGCGCATGAAAAACTTCCTGCACGGGAGTGCTGCACGGCTCGGCCCCAGAACTTCAGCCTGTCCGACTGTCCGTCCGCCTGTCTGTGGCCCAAAACAATGGCCGAGCTCCTCCGCAGTTTCGGCAAATGAAAGTCGCATTGTCAGGCTCAATGTTTCCGGGCGGCTCATGGATGTCCTCGGCCCGACTTTCAGCCTCCTCATCCTTCCATTTTCCTTCTCAGCCAGGCATCCAGGCATCCAGCATCAGCGTCTGAGTCTCTGTTCCCTGGCCCGGGGCTGGGGAGCCTGAAACAAAGCGCATCCGTTTGGCGAAAATTGAAATGACAAAGTTCAAAGTTTAAGCGGCTTGGCTGTCAGTTTTTCAGGGGCTCTTATAGTGCTGCGTTTGGTGCACCGAAAAATATTTCGAAGATCGATTCGGGATTTTTTTTGGTTGGGCTTTGAGTGGGGATTTGTGTCTAAAGAATTAAATTAAAGAATTTTTTTAATTTAAAGAAAAGGTTATTATTATTATGTCTTCAAACCAACCCCTTTTTTGTCACCGTGTGACAGGGATTTAAGTTCCCCAACCGCAGGGCTAATCAGCAGCCAAACACACTCAAACCCCATCGATGGCGGCGGTGTGACTTGTCTGTGGTGTAAATTAAAAACGGCCGAGGGCAAGTGGAAATTAAATTGCCTGCAGTTAAAAAACACTTTGGCCAGGCACCCGCACTGGCTGTGTTATAAAAGTCAGTTCCCGTGCGACACGCCAACAGCCCCTGGGAAAGGCAAAACCAAAACCAAAACCAACACCAGTTACCAGTAACTCCGCCGCGGCATTTGCATACTTTTAAGCGCAGATGAGCAGAAATCACTCATACGCACGGGGCGCTGCCACCGAAGGGGGGTTGATGGGGCGGAGCCAAAGCCCTGGGCTCGGCTGCCTGCTCCAGCTGTCTGATTTTCTTGATCCTGTCGCTCCTTGTTGTGTTGTGTGTTGCGGCATAATAACCGTATTTGCATTGTGTTTAAACGTATTTGAACACGGCTTTCAGGGAGAGAGAGAGAGAGAGAGAGTTGGGGGATTGGATAAAAAAAGGGGGGCAATCCGGCGCTTACCAAATGAGCAGGCAATTTATTTACGGTCAAATTGCGAGGTTAGACAAGGCAAACAATGCCGGAGCAGGTCGCAGGCGCAGTGGTAGCTGCGTGGTGGGCGTAAAAATGTGATAAATATGAAATGTGATTATGGCGGCTATTATGTGGCACCACGGCCTGAGCAAGAGGATGATGATGATGGGGCTTATTATGAAGTTGATTTCGAGTTGGTTGCCTTGGGCGTCGTTTTGAGTGAGTGGCTCCTGTCTGTCCTGGGTCCTGCGTCCTTTGTCTTTCTATCCCGGCTGTGGTGGCCTCTTCTTTGAATGGGAAAATGAGGAAATGTGATTTTGACGATGTGTTGACTTTACTACGGCAATGAGTTCTAGCTCGTGTGAGCTCTGCGTTTCCCTGTTTGTTTTTCCGGGCGCCCGGAAGTTGTAATTGTTTTTTAAAGGAAACTGGAATTGCTCATTGGGGAAATGCATAAAATAAATCAAGGGCAATGACTGTAATAGAGAAATCTGGGAATGAGCAAGGAAATGTCTCAAGATATATATCGAAATAAGAGAGGGAAGGAAGAGTTACTTATGTATATTTTTTAAACATAGATATTCTTCCACTTATTAGACTCTGACTTGATAAAATATATTATATACCTTTTCTTTATTTACTTTTCTAAAAGTCACTTCATAAAAACCCGTGTACTTCAAGGTATTCGCTACCTGTGCTATATCTCCTTACCACCAATTTGCTTACATTAAGTTCAACAGCAATTGTTTTCACCCCACCAACTTTGGTCCTGGGAAAGGAGCGGCCGCCGCCCCATAAATGTCTTTATCAAGTGGCAGGCAGCGAACACAAAGCCATAAAATGCTAATCCCATCATGGGAACAATGAGCAGAGCGGATCGGAGCAGAGCGTTTGCCGTTTAGCGAGATGCCATCGCCGCCATCAATTGATACATCAGTCGATAAGGCAGCAAGACATCCTGTGAGAATCGGGCTTGGTTCCGTGACTTCTGCGGCACGGGGCTAACAGGATTTTGGCCACGCTAAATCAACGCGATTCGATGTGGCTCATTTGAGTGCAGCTAAGGGGAACAGGCAGGCATATCGCCGGAGCAGCCACCACCCAAGGAATTCGTTGCGCTTTGTTGGAATTTGCCATGCTACAAATTCGTGGCTCATGGGAACTGATTCCACCGAGGGTTGGCTGCCGGCGCAAGTGTGGAAATATTGAAATTCGAAATTCATTCTTGCCAAAAACTCTTGATGATGGCGCGGGAACATCCTTCTTCGTCCTTGTTACCATCTCGGTTCCCAGGTCATTAGCGTCGGCTTCGCTGTTTTTGTGACCGCATCTAATTGCTGCAGGCGTCCAATGCATCCTGGCGCAATGCAGGATTCACTGCGCTAACAAGTTGAACATATTCTCTGGACTCTGCTCACTTGGCGTATGTTCTGCTCCTGTTCGCGGATTTCTGATGGTTTTTCTAAGCCTGGGAACCTATGTTTTTACTCAGAGTATCCATATGTTGCCAAACACAGCTTCTAAAGAAACCACTTTTAGAATTTTAGTTTGATATGATTTTAAAACTGGAACACCTTTTATTGTTTTATAAAATTATCTATAAATAAAATCATTATATTTTGGCTGTGATTAATGGTCTGTATACAAATTATCATTAAACTGCTAATGGAAACTGATTTTAATGGGGGATTGAGTAATCCAATGACTTGAAATGTTATTCCCAGTTTGGAATTGAGACTGAAATGATGAAGTCATTTTACATCACCTTGTGGCTTCTGCTTTTCGAGGTAACTATGTAAGTTCCCCTCTTTCACTGGGATTTGAGAACTCCTTTATTCCAGGGCTGTGTATTTGAATACACCTCAAAAACCACAAATATTGTGTGCCAGCCCAATGAGAAGTACATAAGTGACACCAAGTGCTCTCTCAAGGCAGTGAGTTGGGAAAAGTCCCTTATTCAGATGGACTGTTATCTCAAGGTGCCGCTTACCAAGCCAATTGTAAGATACTAAAAATATATTCTTGTAATTTGGATTTAATCAAAACGTTTACAGATACATTTTGAAGTGTTCAAAAAGGATTACACCAATCAGTATCAACCGTTTCTGATAAATATCCGTTTTGCGATATAATATCCAGAAGGAACTTTCTGCCCTACGGCGCTCAGATGTGGAGAACTTTGAAGAAGTTCTCCAATGTCAACCACTCCTGTCCCTTTGTTGTAAATACCTTAACTTAGACTTTTGTGTAATTATGGAATCTTTAAACTTTGATTACATTTTTGCAGGGTCACATGTTTGCTCGCGACATGACCTTGGAATATTTTCGCTTTCCTCCAACTATGCCCACGGGCAACTTTTTGACCATCCTAAACTTCATGGAAACACTGCCGCAAGGCTCTAGGGTTTCCTATGGCGTGGTGAAGTGGTATTTCAGGATTAATCAAAAAGAATTTAATTGAAATTATATTTTTAAAATATTAATAAAGTATTTTTTATTAACTTCTATTGGTTATTCTATTTTAAGTGGACTATTCTAGCTTAAAAATACTTTTGAGTTTGTATATTTATAGTGTCAAATTCGGACACACACAGAGATATATGAAAAAATATATTAATAAAATAATATAAACTCAAGAGACGATATCTGGGAGACCCAGTAATAAATTTTCAAAATTTTAAAAACAGATTTCTAAGGTCAATAACTATTCTTAAGAAGCCGTAACGATTATTTAGAAAAAAATAAGCACTTTAAAGTTCAAATATTTTGAAAATCTAGTATATGTATATGTTTTTAACAATCTATTATTATGATTATTGTGAGAACATGACATATTTTTTTTTATTATAAATAATATTTAGACATACTTAATGACCTGTAAAGAAACTAAATGTTAAAAGCGTTTAAATTACGATTAGGTCTACCAAAAGTGTTTATTATCTCAGTTAAGGGCATACAACCCAATGATTTTATTTCTGTCTGTTAACTATTTTTACATCGAGTTTTTAGATATTAAGAGTATAAGAAGAACAATATTAAATATTTATTGTAGTTAAGTTAAATGCGTTAAGCCAATCAGTTGGGAAAATTCTGTAATTCAAATTAAATGTTTTCTTAAGGAAGTCAAAATAAAACTTACAATGAATCAAATATTTTCTTTGCAGGAACACCTCGATGTTTTTAAAAAAGATTACTCGAATAACTATAAACAGTGTTTGATCAGTGTTATATTTACCTTTAATAAGTGAAGTAATTGAGGATTGAAGCCCAAAACAAAGGCGAGCTGAGACACCGAACTAAAGGTAACAAAATATTCAATTCATTTAAATATTATTATTATTCGAAAGCATTTTAATAAGACTCTACTTTAAGCAAAAGTAAAATTCCGAAAATGGAATAGTAATTTAATTTGATAATCCCAAACCCAAGCTACATCCTAGTTTAAATAATTCTCAATACCTTTTGGTTTGACATAACAATTAGATTTTTATTGAAACATTCAGCCACACATTGCATGCTAATATTAGGGGATCTGTAACTTAGCCATATATAATATATTACAATGAGCAAACTGGAGACCCCTTGGGGTCCATGGAAAATACTGAGAATTGAGGGAGAAAAGTGGAGGAGTTCCAGTTATATATTTACGATACGAATTGCACTACTTTTAAGGCTAAGGGAAATGAGAGCGGAGTTTGGGGGAAACTAAAATTAATATCACAATCGAAAATGGGCATTACGGACTAGACCAACGAAGTGCTGTGGTGATGCGGGGTGGGTCTCTGGGGGAGTGGGAGATCTCTTAAAAGTATCCGAAGAAGTGCTTCGATCATTTGGGCATGCCTCCCATTCGACGGCCTGGCGGTGTTCCACCCACCACGTTAATGATCTCATTATCGCCGACAGCAGCGGCGGCCGAAGAGGAAGCATCCTCCAGCTGCGGCTGGTGATCGCTTGCCTTGTCCTGGTGGGCGGTCATGTGCCGGGTGAGATGGTGGCGCTCGCGGAACGTCTCCTGGCAGACGGGACAACGCAGCTTCTCTTCGCGCTTGCGACGATTTGGATCGCAGGCCACCTCGCTCTTGTGATGGGATCGCATGTGGTAGACCAGGTCGCTGGTCATCCGGAAGCTAATGTTGCACTTGGCGCACACATTCTGGGCCGTCAACGTGAAGGTGGACGCCAGGGTGGGTGGAATCAGCGTGGAGAGTATGGCCGCCGCGGCGGGATTCTGCAGCGGCTGAGCCACGGCAAAGGGATGCGGAGGTGGCGCAAATCCCGGATAGGCGGCATGCAGAAACTCCGGCGGCGGACCCGCTGGCGGCGACGAAGGATTCCCCGGAAGCGGCCCACCACCATTGGGATTCCCTCCCGGTCCAGGGGGACGTGTGTAGAGCAACTGCTGCTTGAGCCGCTGCTGCGCCTGCAGTGCCTGCATGGGATTCACCGCCTGGAAGGCTCCATTGAACTGATACTCCGGCCGGAAGTTGTGGTACACAATGGGATTGGCTGGCAGGGGATTCTGCGGATTCTGGCCACCACTGTTGGTCCTCGGCGGCGGTGTTACTAGCGGTGGACTCATGGAGTGGCAGCTCAACTGATCCGGACTTAAGGGTGGAGCACCCACATCCACTGGCGACTCCAGGCGCGATGTGGTCGAGGGCGACGAAGAGGCAGTGGACAGCGACGAGGAGGCCACCTTGGTAAACGCACTCCGCATGGGCGGTGGTGGTGATGCAGATGCCGGTGCCTCCGGGGAGTCCACCAGGGGTATGATCACACTGGGATCGTCATAGACCCGCGGCGAGCGGATGCTGATCTGTGGATACCGCTGGCGGGCCTCCAGGAGGCTGATGTACTCCAAGGCCGCTGGCGAGGGTGGCTGCGAGGATGCTCCTCGCGGAGACAAATCCGTGGGGTAGTGGTTCATCTGCTGTTGGTGCTGTTGCTGCTGCTGGTGGTGGTGCTGCTGCTGCTGTTGGGGGTGGTGATGCTGCAGCAGTGCCTCCTGGAGGCGGGCCTGCTTCTCCGCCTGCTTCTGTTTGATCCGTTCGTCGGGCATCATGAGAAAGGCCACATCAAAGGCGCGCTTCAAGGTGGTCTTTCCACCTGCCGAAGGCGATGTGGGAGTCTCATTATTGTTGTTGTTGTTATTGGAGGTCTGCTGAGCTGGAGGCTGCTGCTGCTTCGGCGAGGATGTGGATATCCTTAGCTCGGCATGCTGTGGCGGCGTGGAGCGACGCTGGCCAGGATTCGCGTGCGACGGCATGCTGTCCATCAGCAGATTCATTTTCACTTTCACTGAGTCTTTGGTTAATTTCGGGTTTTTGGTTGGCTTTCACTTGGACTTGGTTTCTCGGGGCTGTTGCTCGCCTCTCGAAGTTCCAGTTTCGACTGCTGGCCGCCCGCAATCTGTTCCTCTTTAAGTACCCGCCAACTGCCACCACCGCGTCCAGTTGGAATTCCCGACTTCTCATATTGTCCCATTCAAATGGGAGCAGCCACTCTCCGTACTTGGCCCATCTGTCCTGATTCTGCTCGGCGTCTGTTCAGATTCAGGTCCTGCAGAGAGCAGTTAGAGTAGTCACCACCCTTATGTTCCAGCTCTCGCTCTCGCTCTCTCGGACCAGCGCTCTCTTTCTCCTGGTCTCTCTCCCTCTCGCTCGCTCTCTGGAGTCCATCTGCTTTGCCAGTTGGCGAACATATTCTGTGGTTTTATTGTGCCAGCCACGGCCAGGACGAGTCCTGGTTGGCTAGGATCCCCGGACAGGTTGCTCTGTTCGAAAAGTTTCAGCATTGCAACATTATGTATGGCACAGTGGGTTGAAGTCTGTGAAGGATCTGTGAAGGATTTTATATTTAACGGGGACCTTGTATTATTTTATACTAGAAGCATACATTTAACGTATTTTCTTGGTAAATTTTGATGAATAATGAAACACAGACACTGTATATTATTCCTTTTTTCGTTTATATTTCACATTATAATAATTTTACATTTTATAAGATAAAAAATTACTAGATTGGCTAAATTTTACATATTTTATTACATAGAATTAGCATCTGGTGTTAATTTATGAGTATTTTAAAAATATATATTTTGATGTAGCTACAAATTATATTTAAACGAAACGTTAAGGTACGCCAAGCTTATTTCACAACAATTATGGTTTTTAATTTAGCGACGACGAGTGTCTATATAGACAATGCTCTTATCAACACAGACCGGAACTAAAGAGCATAAATTATATTTTTTAGTTGCATTTAATTTGCTGGTGATTTTTTTTTTTGTTATTGTTTTAAATTGTTTTTTCTTTATTATTTTTTATTATTTTTTTTTGACTGTGGGTTTGAGTGTCACACACCCTTTATGGTTTTCTTTGCAAATGCTTTTAAAAACATTTCGTGGGTCATCTTCTTGTTTGGTGACAGATTCTTCTGGTTCCCGTTTTCCCACACATGATTGGCAATTACTTAAGAGTTTCGTTTGCCGTAGTTTTAAGCAACACTTGTGATAGTCATTGTCCATCCTGATTGTGTTTTCCCAATCGACGGAACGATCTCCAACGATCTCGTCTAGGCTCCAGAGCAGCAACACCGCGAGGAGAATAAAGACGAACCGTGCGCTCATGTTGACAGCAAAAAATCGACTGATAATTACCAAATTTTCGGGGCCGAAATTTATAGGAGGCGTTGGTAGGTATATGCCCTACACATAGGGTATTTTCGTTATGAGAAGTAGGTTGTGAAACTTTGCGTCGTTATTTTAAATATACTTACATATATATATGTATCCTTGCAGGGTTCTATAATTTTATTTAGAATATATAAATATATATATATTTTATCAGCAACAAAAGTCAAGGCGATCTGGTCATTTCCCTCTGTCCGTCTCTTCCTAGTTCCTTAATTTTAAAACTACATAAATTGAACTTTGCAGATAGTCTGCTTTCTTTTTACAAGCCAGATAAGGAATAATCGGTAACTGTAGAGGAAAATGCAAAACTTTAAATGTAAAAAAAGTTGGCATTACTTTGTTTGAATGGATAGATTCTTAATGATGCAATCGCAAGCAGCAAGGGTGTATTAACTTTGGCGTACCGAAGGTAGCTTTCTTGGAAAGTGAAAAGTGTTTTGACATATTGTTTATTAATTGCGTTTTAAACGAAACGTTATCATCTTATTTTGACATATTGCTAATTAGTATTTTTTAAACAAAACGTTATCATCTCGTACGCCAAACATATAAGAAAACAATTATTGTTTTTGATTTAGTGGCGGGAATCCCCAAAAAGCGAGATCATATGTTATCAACACAGTTTGGAAGTAAAGAGCAACAATTATACATTATACATATATGTAATTAATTCGGTTTGATTGGTAGCCTTCGGTGACGGGTTCTTTTGGTACCGAATTTGTCAATGCAATTACTGATGGGCTTTGTTTGGCGTAGTTTTACACATCACTTGTGGAAGTCTTCGTCCAGTCAGATTATTTTTTCCTGTCTAATGGAGCGAGATGAAACGATGACTAACCATAACTCGTATTCACAACAAAAAATGGACTGATAATGGCTACATATTTGGGGCCGCTACTTATAGGAGTAGTTGATCGATAGAGCCCGAAGCTTCGTTTTTTTGAATATATATTTTTTTATTTTTGTAAGTACAGAATTTTTACAAATTAATGATAATATTTTTTAAATGGTTATTAAAGTAAGCATTACATTTTAAAGGAAATTAAAAGTTTATGAGCAGGAATTAAATAACAATAATTAAAGTAAAAAAACTACATTATTATACAAGTACACAATTTGTTTATAATAAATAATAATAGTAATTAATTAATTGATTATTAAAGTAAAATCCACATTTTTAAGTAAATAAACAAAAATTGGTTTACAAGAAGGAATTGAATAACAAACAAATGCATTATATGTGTAAATTGTGTAACAAATAAACATAACTCGCTGACAATGAGCTGAATTTAGTTATATTATTTGTTAATATTTTGGCTTGTTATTATTTTTGTTTCTTATATTTTTGTTTTTTTTTATTTTTTGTTTGTCATTGTTGATGGGAATACATCCTACATGGGTCATTCTGCATTTTTTTTCAAGGATTCTTGGTACATCCATTTCGTCTTTGGGCGTCGTCATAACCCAAAGTTTTTGCGATTCACATGATTGACAATTGTTGTAGTAGTCCTTTTTCCGCAAATTATGGCAACAACGGTTGAACTCCTCGTCCTGTCCTTTCGTCTTCTCCCAACCGTCTGATTGTGAAAACCCAGCGATTTCTTCTAGAACCCATAGCAACGATAACGAGAGCAGCAAAAATGTGAACCGTTTGTTCATGGTGACTTCAATAGACTGACTATTGCAAAAAATATAACCTGGGAGTTTTAGCAGATCTTTATATACCATTATACAAATATATATATATATTTTATCTATATGTATATCCATTCTGAGTAGCAATTCGTCATCAAAAGTTATTATTGAGCTTAATGACTAAGCGAACTAAGTGGTGATTACTGGGAAATTTAAAATAAAAGTAAAATTGTAATAATAATTTATAATTACTCATTAATTGAAAGTTATTATAGTTCTAGGCCTGAATAAAATGACAAGGACAGGAGCTATTGTAAAATATTTTAGGACATACAAATCCCTATAGATTTAAAATCAACCAAAAACGGCACACAAAAGTATGCAATGAAATATTTTAGTTCTGAAATTCAGTTTTCTTTTTTTATTTAATAAAATAATAATGTTTTTATTAAGCATTGTGTACTGTTCCCTTACATTTTTGGTAACTTAACCTTATCTGCAATAAATTTTAGTTTATAATGTGTCCATAATACACATTATTCAATTTAAAAAATTTTATTGAATTTAAACGAATCAATTTCTGTAGGTAATGAGCTTATTTTTATAATTTATTATATAATTTTCTTAATTTACTATAAGGAACCATTTTAGGAGTGTTAGATAAGGTTTGATAAATTTTAAAATATTTTCAGTTTTTAGATAGTCCTTCAGATGTTGCTTGGTCCTCTGCCCACTGTTCACCTTCGCTGTGCAGGAAACTTTTCGAAAAGGGGCGGCGCTTGATCCTGCCCCGCTCTCGCTCTCCTTGTCTCTCGCTGCCACCCCTCAGCATGTGCTGCTCTCTCTCTCTCGGCGCCCTTCTAGTTCTCTATCTCTGTCTCCGCTGGCGTTGATATCCTTGTTGCAAGTGTTTCCGAACAGGTTGTTTTTGTCGATTTTTTTCAGCAGGCGAGATTGTGTGAATATGTGGCCATGTTTCGTGTGGTATGCTGCTGCCGGACTGTTGGATTTTGAGTATATGCTGCCCGTAGCCTTTACATATTGCACACACCCGAATATCGGAGGGGGTTGCCTGCCCCCCATCTTTGATATTTTGTTGAGCGCCGAAAGATTTCACCGGACTGCAATATTTATTTGTCAGTTAAGCTCGCTGTGTGTGTGTGGACAGTAAATATAGAAGGTATATACTGCGATGCAACAATAGCAAATTGTGCAATGTTTTCCGTTCGTTTTCCGTCCCGTTCGGTGCCCCTGAATCACCATCTTTTATTTTACTCTTTTTTTTCCTGGGCTAGACCCCAGTGTCCGGGCAGACCGGATGTGAGGATGTGGCCATTGCCAGGACAAAATATGTGTCTGTTATGGCCACGGAGGGACAGAGACAGAGACAGGGACAGAAAGAGAGAGAGAGATGGAGTCATGCACACACATTTTATTTAAATTTCGCTCCTTTTGTTGCATTCCCATTCGTTTTTGTTCGCCCGCTGCAGCTGCAATTTAATGTTTGCATATTTTCAGGTGCTAATTGTTCCACTTGCCATATGAGTTGCATTTTTAATTAATATTTATGGCCCTCTCTCTGGCTGTGCGCGTGTGTTTGTGTGTGCTGGAGCCTATAATTCGCCTGGCCGCCATGTTGGCTGTCGACGAAATTAATATTAAACACATGATTGCCTTCGGCCATGGTCATTTCATTAAAAATATTGTTTAGTTTGTGTTTAATTAATTGCCGATCGAACGGCCAAAGCTGTGGCCATAAGCTGATGGGATTAAAATAATATATTATTTACCTATAAATTAGAGGGATTTATTGTGAAAGTATAAATTATTTCTAGTTTCAAGTAAATCACTTTAGTATGCAATATTTTTTATTTTAGAAAGTGGTGCAGATTATTTATAATTTTGGGAAGTTTATAGGCTTATACTTGTAGTATTTTTAAGTTTTAAAAATGTTTTTACTTAATAAAGTACATATTATAGTGGTAATAAATATTGTATACACATATAAAACTATATTATTAATTTCAAATTTATTTTCTTGGGATTACCAGAGACTTTTTGATCACCTTGTCATCTCAAATTTCTCCAAATTTCATAGCTTTACTAAGGTTTAAATATATTAATATTGTAAAGCATACTTTTTAATTCATTTTAAGTCAAAAGCCGTCTCTGTGGAATCAAAACTTAAAATCTTGTATGTGCAATACAAACGTTTTAAGCTAAATGTACTATTTTTATTCGTTTCCCTGCTTAACAAAGGTTAACTGAAACCACATTGAACTAATAGATCTTATCTTTTCTAAACAATTTTCCCAAAATATATTACCAATCGTAGCTGTTCACAATTAATTAAACCCAATTTGAGTTCCCTCCTCATTCGATGGATATCCACATATGTGGCACGTGACCGGCAGTGATTGTGGAAAGTCAAGTGAAAATGCGAAACACATTCCATGTCCTGTAAATATTTTTGGTGGATATTAACACAAATCTCCGATATACAAATCGAGCAGGAAATTTCCACTAAACCCGCCGCTGGCTTATCTACCCCTGCTGATCTCGCTCAATCACAACTATATACTATATGCTTAAGGGACCACGGAAAGCGGGTGGGTTGTTTGGTTTAGCGACTGTCGATACATCAACCGTCATGCCGCTGTCGAGTGACAAAGTGATTCCCCGTTGTCAGGCTCAGACGAAGCGCAAAAAGGCGTGAAATTGCCTTTGTGTGATTAAGTCAAGCCCCGGGAAGGTACAGAGGAGGAGGAGCAGGAAGTCCTCCAGGAAGCAAATTAAAAACTAAGATGACAATCTTTCGCCTAAAGTTTAGACTACACAGCTACGTGCTCCTTATGCCTCCTTGGCGTGGTTGCAGCATCCTCGGTGGGTTTCAATTATCCTTGGCGTGAGATAGCGAAATGTAAATGCTAATTGCTTCAACTTTGGAGCTGCAGGAGAGGAGTACTGGCTCTGTTTATTCCGGAGACAGCAGACACCTTTTCCTTGGAGATTGTGTTCTTGGTTGATGTTAATGTGCCGCCTGTCTACCGTAATCTGTGTGGTTTGTGCGGATATTCAGAAGGAAACAGCTTCTAGATGCCTGAAACTCTTAGCTCTTAGATTGCACGGTGGAAAAATTAGAGGGAAACTAAATAGGATATATGAATATTCTTCGGTTTAAAATATATAAAATATAGTTTGATTATTAATTATAATGCCAGGCTTCTATTTCAAATTAATTGGATTTTTTACTAAGGATCCTTTAAATATTTAATTCAAACTTAGATTTACTTCATAGTTTTTGAGATGAATTTAGTTGTGCAAAGTTTCTTTGAAAATTGCATTCTGCCCGAGTCCTTAGTCCTGCGACCTGCTTCCTGCACTTGCCACCCCACAGAGTCCTCGGAGAATGAAGTGTCCCTGGAGTGCCGGGCAAACTAGAACTCGAGCTGAGCCCAGTTCTGGATCCAATCAAGTGCTTTTCGCGCATTAAATAAAAATTCGAATTGGATTTCACGTGAGCCGGGGGCGAGTGCAGAGCAGAGCAGAGAGAACCTAATTGTCTGAGGGTTGGAGGGCTTCAGGGTTACTGCGAGTCTGGATTTGGTTTTGGATCTGGATCTGTAGTACTCGGAGGGTTGTTCTGCCCTGTTGCTGTTTGTTTAAATACCGTGAATAACATGTGGTTTTTTCCAAGCATATGGCAAGGACTTTGTCACTATTAAGGAGCCGTCTGGCCACGGCCGCGTCGTCCTTGTCGTCCTCCTCCGGCTGGCAAATCCTCCAATTAGACTGTCATTCATTTAAACGGATTAAAAACGCGCGAATGAGGGTCGTCGGTCGCGCTAACAAGGCGTCGCTGGTGGTGGCTCTTGCGGTGGCCTCGGGCCTGGGTTAGTCTTCTGCCCGGATTAGAGCTCTTGTTTTGGTTAACAAATCGGCTGACGACGATGTGCTCTCGATTCGGGTGCGTTTTCCAGTGCTTCCCCAGTCCAATCAGCTCGAGACGCACATTCGCCCGCAATCAAGCCGCCGCACAGGCATTTCTGCTGTCATATGCAAAACGGCAACGGGCCACAATTGCACCTGGCCTGGAGGTGGGGTGCCTCTGATTCGATGGCTTTATCTAAAATGCTTACGCTTGAGAAGCTCTCAATCGAATGCGGCATAAATATTTATGCGCCTCGGCTCGACTATATGCCACAGCCGCCCCCTCAGCCACATACAACAATTCGAACTCGTAAATCGGAAACGCAGCTCGCAACAGTTGCCAAGTGTTGGACTCCGGTTCTGGTTCTGGCTAGCCATAATGTCAAGAGTCCTCTTCCCCCCTCAAGTGGGCGAGGAACAGGAACATCCACTCCAGGTCCTTTAACTTTTGCAGGGTGTTAAGGCGAGACTTGCAGAATTTTTTAGTAAACTTAGCAGAGTTTTACAGGAGTTTTTATTTTAATTTTAATAGGTTTTCTTTAAGGGGTTTTGATGTAATAAATAATTACGTTTATAAATTTTAAAAAGTAGTAGTAATAGAATATTTTTGTTAAAAAATAGGCAGGGCTTATAACCGTCAGTCATAAGATCCCTTAGATTAATTCTCACAGGATTTACAAATAATTATACGCATAAAACTGATTATATTCAAATATATATTTGTAAACAAATAAAACCCGAGATTATATTTTAAAAAAAATATTTAAAATATTTATTAATATAAAAACAACCTCCACTACAATTATATTTTTCACCAAGCCCTAAGGGGAACAATCAGATCGGTGCTTAAAAAGCCCTCACAGTTCCACTTGTAAAACATATTCATAAGGAAAACATGCAACATTTGGCGGATGTGCAGCGTATGCTCAGCGAAGCTGCACAAATGAAGCGACCACCAAGTCACCACCAGACGACACCGTCATTACCACCAGTTGCCACCACCTTGGGTCCTGGCTCTGGGCTCTGGGCTCTTTGCTCCGGCCAACTCATCCTCCCCGAACATCCACTCCGGGATGACCCGCATTTAAAGTTGCTCAATACGTTTTCTGGTGCCATAAATTGTGACCCTGTTGTCGTCCTGTTAGAACCTGTTTCACAGTGTCTCTCCGGCTGACAGGGATTCGGAATCGGCTTGCGAAATCAGATCTAATCAGCCCGGAATGCAGGGCATAGTTCCAATTGCAGGAACTCCAACTGTGCGGTGCTCGGAAATGATGAAAACTACCCTTTAATAGAGTGCGTTTGTTACATGTCCTCGTGCCGAGCAAACATCTGTGCGATTTTTGCATGGATACAGAGAGAGAAAATTGTAATTCTATATGAAAAAATTTAAAAGTGTGTATTAATAAATCCAATGATAATGGTAAAATATGGATCAACTAAGTAAAATCTGTTATGACTTATACAAAAAACATATATTGAAGAAAACCATTTAAAGTCAAAAGTAAAATATCGAAATATATCGAAAAGTCATGGATCATGTAGACCTTTACAAGTCTATCACTAATATGAATTTAAGCTTCATTCAAAGCCCCGATAAAAATGATGAAACTATCTATAAAATAAAACTAAAGATCGAAAACTATCGAATTTATCGTTTCAAATACAATTAAATATCGATAATCTCGTTTCCCTTCCCTTTTTCTTTAACATCCAAATATTAAATGACTTTGTTGGATAAAGTCAACCCATTGAATAAATGTATTTTTATTTTTTCCCAGTGTGCCAACAAGGACTCTCCGAGGATACTTTGCCTTGCCCAGCCTTCGTTCAGCATTTAAAAAGTGTTTAGTTTATGGTCCATTGATGGCTTTGTTAACTCGCCGAACACTGCACTCCCAACTCACAACTCCCAATTGCCAACCACTCCTCATGAATCCTCAATAGCAACCCCGTCCAGGGACACCTTACGTTTTTCGACGTTTACGATCTGTCCGGGGCGGTGCCGAAAAAGGAGGGTTCTTTCTTCCATTCTCCGTCTGCCTTTAATTATGCTGAAAACCACAAAATGCTGTTAGTGCAGCGTTTTTCGATTCCAATTTGAAAAAATGCTGACATATGCGCGGGAAAATGCGCTGCTCCGCGGGATGCTAGCCGGTGTTCTCTGGTTCCCAGTGAGGAGTACCCAGTTTTCCCAGTTTCCAGTTTCCCCTGATCCCTAGGGTGCCTTTCGGTCTTTGACTCTCTGATTGGAACTGGTGCATCGCCAGAGCGATAAACATCGCCGGCTGGTCTGGTGGGGTGCCATATAAAGTAGGACAGACTGACAAGTGAGTTGTCGATCTAATGTGGCATCAGCATATGCTGGTCCCTTCGGGCATATACCCATCCGTATCCAGGCATCCGTGCTCCGATCAGTTGCGGTTGTAGCGAAATTCCCAATTGACTTCGTTTTAGATGGATCTACTTTTTGGATTTCGTTGGCAGAGCGGATGAAATGCCATTAATTTGATAGGAATCTTTTGTGAGATCTACATTTAGATGAGCTAAATTCCTTGGATATCTTTTTTAGTGATCTCTAATTTCTGGTTTAAAATAGAATGAACAATAAAAGATGATGAATTATAGGATTTTTGACTTTACGATATACAAAAGTATAAAGAATTTCTTATTTTCTGATACTACATTTCAATTAGTTAAAGTTTTAGTTAAAGTTATAGATGAAGTTTGTTAATTTTTTAAAGTTTTCAGATTCATTTGAATCTATTCATTATTAAGGAAGAGTTATAATGTGAATTATAGTCAATATTTAGATTACAAATGTCTAAAAATTAATAAATATTATAAAAATGCTTATATATTATTAGAAATGATTTATTGACCAAAGTATCCAAGTTTACCTTTTTTGAGAGATGTTTCATAACATAATAATAATAATACCTATTTTTCTACAACTCTCAAGCTAAGCTCTGCTCCTCTTCGCTTCGATAAAAATTCAATAATTTATGTGGCTCGTGGGCTCATTGAATTTTCATTACATTAGTTTGCCTGCATTATCATATGTAATGACTTCGATTCGTTGATTTTTCGTTTGCCAGCGCTTCTGCAAGTTCTGCAAACACCTTGAACAAATATTTTACTTGCTCAGCTTTATTTTTCGTTCGCCTGGCTGTTGATTTTCCAAAATCGAATCTTGAATTAATCATGCGGAATAAATTTACTCTACATTTTCCGGCAAAGTCTGCCTTAAACGAAAAATAATTGTGAAAAATATAGAGAGAAAAGAAGGAAAAATAAATGGTAACCACTTTTTGGTTGGCATTCCTCCTGATGCTAATTGCATTAAAATTGCTTTTTCATTTTCTGCGATTGCCTCACGCGGATAAATATTATTCTATTTTATTTTTCGCCTCGCTAAAAGCCGAAATCGAATGCGAAAACAGTTGAATTTATGACAGGCTGGCAAGATTTACGCTTCTGCTGGATGCTGGCTGGAGAGTTCAATAACTTTTCGGGGTGGATTAGAGAGTATAATTCCATTGTCATGGTAATTTATGAGCTTAGTTTCCATTGTTGTCACTGGGCTGCTGCGAGCTGCTCTTTCAGCTCTGCACATTTTTGCAACATTAGCGCGGAATTATGGCATCCATTACGTAGGATTCGATTCTCCCATATGTGCTGCTGCTGCCTTCAAAACATTCGAATATTCCTCATATGTCGATATGCCGATGCCGCAAATGGACTTTGGCAATTACATTAAACGCTTGCCAAATCTTCCTTTAAAACTGGGTCACACTTTTCAATTGGGTGTTAAGTGGTTGATTCGTTTTTGGTCGTCGTTGTGGTCCATCGGTGTCTGCTTAGTGGTTTACTTATTACATATGCGCATATTTTAATAGAGACCGAGTACCGAGGGGGGTTGCTTCTCGCCAGCGTCTTGGCCCTAACTCCTGGTGTAGATTTAAGGCAGAAGGGTGGGTCGCCTGAGGCATTAGCTGAAGTATTGTTCTGATTTTCATTTATTGTTACTCCGAAAAAAATTGATTTCGTAAAACTTTGAAGCAGTCTGGCTTTTACGGACATATACTTATAGGTCCTGTTGATCGATTTTAAGAAACAATATTCAAAGTCAACAAATGTTGGATGGAGAGTTTCACATTTGATGTTCGTAAACTCGAACATAGAAGATATCTGCAGGATTAATATATTTAGTATATATTTTTATTGTTTCGAGACATACATACTTCTTCCGCTAAATGTAGAACCACAATGAGTGGAACAAATAAGCACATTTTACGGAAAATCAACATTTAGCACGACTTAAACTGCACTGATCTGGCAATATAGTGGTATGTTTTTATATATACCAGTTTGTATGTCTCTCTGAATAATAACCATTAATAGATTAATCGCTCGGATAAATAATGTTTTAAGTACTTAAAAACATTTGGTAATCATGAACGAGTGTATCAGAATTTATAATATAGGCACAAATATGGCAATGTATACATTTTTTGTAGTATTTATTGGAGTATTTATGGAAGGGTGAAAATAGTGAATATTGTGGTAAGAATAGTACCAAATACACGACACGATTCCAGGGCAAAAATTAGTTGTATTTAAATAACTAGATAATTATACAGAATGTGAAAATTATAACAACGTTAATACAAGTTGTCGTTGATCTATAAGTCACAATTTCAAAATGCCAACGAAGTTTCACGGGGGAATAACGATAATTAGAGTTTATTACTTTTACTGCCTTTATTTCCTAATATTTTTCCAGCTAATCAAGAAATTCTTAAAAAAATATTTAAACGCACATGTTCACATAAGCAGGAGCGATTTATTAAAAATTTATGAAAGGGTTCCATAGAATTTGATCACTGCTCGATTAATATCATAAGCAATCCAGTTTGTTTCCAACATGTAATCGCCTTTGGGTACAGGGAGGATATCTGTTAAACGGTGATTGACAAAATTCGCCGGCAGCTTATCAAATATAACATCATGCTAATAAAAGCAAATGTAAACTTTAATTTTTCGTTAAGGAATGCCAAAGTAAACTTACACTGTATGGACACGTGTGATTAATGTTCGAATATGCTTCCACTATTTCATAAAAGAACTTCACAACAGGGTATCGTTTCCGATTTTTTAAGAATTTGCAGGCATCAACTGTCATGTTGTACAGGAACGGCTTGTATCCATTAAGTCGTTGATAAAGCACAAAATGAACCTGAAATAGATAGTTATTTAAGGACTCAGTATATGTAGAACAGTTTAGAGTTAGTCCCTACCTTGATCTTAGTTATGGGAACTTGATGCAGTCTGGCTCTCAGTGACGCATACTTATAGGTCCGGTTGACCGATTTTAGGAAACAGTATTCAAAGTCATTAAATGTTGGACTGAAAGTTTCGCATTTGATGTTTGTAAACTCGAACTTAGCAGATATCTACAGGATTAATATATTTAGTATATATTTAAATTGTTTCGAGACATACATACTTCTTTCGCTAAATGTAGAACCAGGATGAGTTGAACAAACAAACTTATTTTACGGAAAGGCACCATTTCGCAATACTTCGACTCTACTGAGCAGGGAATTAAGTGGACTTCTATTTATATATACTAGTTTCTCTGTCTCTCAGAAAATTAAGCATTTATATTTTAATTGCACGGATAAATAAGTTATTAAGTATTTAAAAACAAGTGATAGTCACGGACGAGCGTTGCTGAATTTAGAGTTTATAAACTTAAATGGCAATGTGTACCTCTTGGATGTTTTGTAATAATAATGGAAGAGTGAAAATAGTTGATATTGTGTGAGTGAATGAAATCAAAAGCTAAAAATTAATTGGCATAAAGAAATTTGATAATTTTACAGAACGTTTAAATTGTAATGACGTTGATAAAATTGTTGTTCATCCTTTATTCAGTCACAATTTGTAATCCCAACGAAGATTTACTAAGCCGATTCCATGGCCGATATTATTTTTTTTTTGCTTTTATTATTGTATATTTTCCAAGCTAATCAAGATAGCCTCCATTAATTATTATACCACGTTTACAAAAACAGGAGCAATTTATTTTAATTTTATGAAAGTGTTCCATAGAATTTGACAACTGCTCGATTGATATCATAGGCAATCCAGTTTGATTCTCACATGTAATCATCTTTGGGAAAAGGCAGGATATCTGTGAAACGATGATCGATAAAATCGATAGGCATCTTATCAACTATAATATCGTGCTAAAAAACCGAATAAAAAATTTGAAGTTACGTTAAAGAAAGCAAAAGTAAACTTACACTATAAGGGCACGTATGATTAATGTTCGTATAGGGTACAACTGTATCGAAAAAGAATTTCACAACAGGGTATCTTTTCCGATTTCTCTGGAATTTGCAGGCATCGATTGTTATATTGTACAGGAAGGGTCTATATCCACCAAGTCGTTGGTAAATCGCCATATGAAACTGAAGAACGAAGATATCTAAGAGTTCAGAATATATAGTACAGTTCAAATTTAGTTCCTACCTTGATCCTAGTTATGGGAGTTTGATGCAGCCTGGCTTTCAGTGACGCATACTTATAGGTCCGGTTGACCGATTTTATGAAGCAATATTCAAAGTCATTAAATGTCGGATAGAAAGTTTCACATTTGATGTTCGTGAACTCAAATTTAGATGATATCTGCAGGATTAATATATTTAGTATATATTTTTATTGTTTCGAGACATACATACATCTTTCGCTAAATGTAGAACCAGGATGAGTTGAACAAACAAATTTATTTTACGGAAAGGCAACATTTCGCAATACTTCGACTCTACTGAGCAGGGAATTAAGTGGGTTTTAATTTACATACATTTGGTCTAAATGTGTTTTTGATTTATGAACATTTATAGATTAATTGAACGGATACACAACTTATTAAGTACCTAAAAACATTTGATAGTCACGGACGAGCGTATGTAGTATTGGAATATTTGCAGAAGAGTAAAAATGGTGAATATTGAGGTAAGGATATTACCAAAAATGATACTCTTGATGAGATTCGAATGAATTAAAAAGCTAAAAATCTGTTGTATTTAAGTAATGTGTGAATTAGAAGAAGTTAGAAGTTAGTAGAATTTTGCTTATATATATTTTAGTCACAATTTAAAAACTAGCCTCAAGCCCAAATCCCAACGAAGTTTTACTAAGCATAATAATAACACATTATTTCTTTTATTGCTTGTATTTTTCTATATTTTCCTAGGTAATCAAGAAAATCATTATAAAATAATTAAACATACATTTTCGCAACAACAATAGTGATTTACCTAAAATCTATGAAAGGGTTCCATAGAATTTAACTACGGCTCTTGTAATATCGTAGGCTATCCAGTTGGTTTCCACCAGGTAATCGCCTTCGGGAAAGGGAAGAACATCAGTGAACCGATGATTTAGAAAGTCAATCGGCAACTTTTCAAATACAAGATCCTCCTGAAAGCAAAAGAAAATTATTATTAAAGTAAAAAATTTAATTTTTGAACTCTTAAACTTACATTGAAGGGACACGTGTGATTAATATTCGAATAAGGCGCAACGACGTCATAAAAGAATTTCATTATAGGGTTCACATTCCGATTTAATTGGAACTTGCAGACATCCACCGACACATTATACATGAAGGGTCTATAGCCATTAAATCGTTTAAACAAAGATAACTTGAACTAAAAGAAGATGCAATCTTAAGTTTTTGGTATATATAGAACATTTTTAAGTTGTTTCTTACCCTGACTTTGGTGACTGGAGTTTGAAACAGTCTGCATTTTAAGGACACATATTTGTAGGTTCGATTTACCGATTTCAAATAGCAATGTTCAAAATCGTTAAACTTTAGGTCATACGGCACACATTTAACGTTCGTAAACTCGAACTTGGCGCTTATCTAAAATAATAATTTGGAATTAATAGATTTTTCTTGTGATTACTACTTACTTCTGGGGTAAAAGATAGAAGAAATAAGAGGTAACAAAGATAACACAGCCTAAATGAAAGCGGCATTTTAAATGGTTTCGACAAAACTAAACTGGGTTTTGAAAGTGCTGTAATATTTGAGAATATTTCTCTCTACATTGTTTGTAAGCATTAACGATCGCTTGTAAAGATATGTTATTTGAAAACCAGCTTTTAATACGCTTCAGTGCCTTTTAATAATAATATAGAAAATAAAATTATGTAGAATATAATCAACTAATATGTTTTTATTGAGCTTGTTTTTAGTGTTAATTACAAGATATATTTATAATAATTTCTTAAATTAATGCTGATCGTTTGAGAGTTCTTCTTCCTTTTAAGAACTCTAATGCTTTGTATTGCTATTATGACTTTCACTATTATTGTTTACTTTGCCAAAGATTAATCACCATGACTGATTTCAATCGTCCCGCTGATAATCCGATTGCCAGCTCTGAGTCCCTGGCAAAATACTCAATAACATATCGAAAATTATATCCACAAATGGTCAGCTGGACGACCCTGAGCCACCCACCACTACCACCATCAATATGATTATGATAATGGGCAGAGGGGCATCAGTCAAAGAGAGGATTATGAGCTTGGGAAACAAGTGGATTAAGGGGTTGACAATCCATCCACACTCACAATTGGGGGAATGTCGTTTCCGGATTTTGGCTTTTGCGTTTTGCATTTGTTTTTATGATTATGACCGGGATGACACGCCGACAGTGATGTGAATTCGTCCTTTTAGTCTCTAAATTTAAGGGGAAATTATATTGAAACAAGGAAGAAAGCTATATTATAGTTTATATGTATATGCTTAAAGTTTGAAATCGATCATAACTAAGCCAAAAATAAATTGGGTAATTGAGCTTAATTAATGTTTGAGTCGAAAATAAAACATTTATAAATATATAATATATATAAAATTATAATAAATAAGTAAATGACTCCTTAATTTCATTAGAAACTTCTGATTAAAATATATATAAGGAAATAAAATACAAAATAAATAAAATAAATTAAAAATCATTTCCAAAAAAACTAAAATGTTGACCAGCTTTAAAACTAACCCTTCTTGGCTGCCAACACTTGCCGCCAAAAGTAGATAGATGGCTTGGAATCGTTCAGTTCTGCCCTGATCCATTATGGTGTGTTTGCTTCCCCTTCCCCTCTCTCTCTCTCTTTTTGAAAGGCTGTAACTAATAAGTAAAATGTGTTTTTCGGACTTGTCGCCGTACATTGATTATGATTGGGTGCGAAGAATACAATGGATATAGTAAGTGGTGAGTGCCGGGCCACCCTCTTCGTCGACAACATTTGTCATAAGGCCAAGACAGTCTCAACAGTTGTTGGCGATTATCATTTTGACAGTTGCTGCTCGCCTGCCTTTGTTTCAGTTCCCTTGGCTGCGTTTTGCGCCTTGATTTATGCATTTTTAAGCGGTTCACTTATTGTTTCTGCGCACAAATATGGCCGAGATTGGCGGGGAAGGGTAGATGGGTAAGAGAGATACATAGAGCCAAAATTGGGGAAGTAATATGTACATTTATTTGTTTTAGATTTAAAATAGATTATTTTGTGTATTATAAATACTCATTTTATACTATTATTATAATATTTAATACAGCTATATTTAAGATATTTCTCATTTATTTAAGATTTTAAGATTATTAATTAAACGTTTATGATCTTAACATTAATTATAGACATCCATGAGATATAACTTTTTTTACTGCGTACGAAGGTGATATTTGGTGTAAAATTGCTTAAAAGTTATAGACAAGTTCGAAATTGATAGAGAATTTTTCGATATTAAATTCTATAAACTGTGAAACATAAATTTAACTTAATTAAATCATATTTTAGTTAAGTTTTTATGAAATTAATTAATAATTTATTCAATTTTCTATACCAGCGCAATACATTTTTAAAAATGAATCCAAACCTAAACTAAGATATTCCATGGATATTATTCCATCATCTAAAGTATTCCAAAAACAATTACAAAATTGCCTTAAATTAAACATCTCTTCTGTAATCTTTATACGTTTTTTTCGCTGTGCATTTATATCTCGGTATCTGCCAGATACAATAGCAATAGACAGCCCTTTTCTCCCATTTTGGCACGCGTAATTTGTTGATTTATTGCACGGTCGCCACTGCCACTGCCACTGCTACTGCAGGCATCTTCATTAAACACTGCGCTTCCGCTTTTTTGGCCATAATTCGCTTACCGTTGGCATTCATTATCGCCATCCTTTCCCGGCATTGTCCTTTTAGCCTCGTTTGTCATGCTCGGTGCGTCTGCTTAAGTTTTCGCACGCTCCAACGCCTCGGCTTCCTTGGCGCTGCCATCCCGCATCTCCTCCCTGTCTCGGCTGTGAAAATTGAATTGGAAACGTGCTGAAGCGTTAAATGCTCTTGTCTTAACGCTGCGTCAATCCCCCGGCCCGAAGTGTCCATCAGTTCGCCCTGTCCTGTGTCCTATGTCCTGTGTGCGGCGACATATGAGAATTTGTAACCTCAGCATAAGCTGGGCCCGAAGCTCTGGCTTTGCCATTCCGCAAACTCCGATTGTTGGTCAAGTTGGTGGACATAATTAATTCCAAATTGCATCCGTAAAGGATTTACAAGTTTGGTGGCCCAAAATCTTGAGTTTCAGATGGATTTTAACAGAGCAGCGAGACAATTTGTGAAGGCAACCGTATAGTTTTTATTTATTTTTATTTGTATGGTTTTTTTTTTACCTTGTTAGGTGCTTATCAATTTGTATATTTTTTAAATACAGCTTTCTTCAACTATTATACTTACAAAACAATTTTGAAGAAGCAAGCAATGAATGACATCCTTTTTTTAAGTTTATAACATTTACAAAATCACTTCAAACTATTTAAAAATTGGACAAATTGACGGTACTACAGTAACGTTATGGGCTTTAAGGATTCCCTGAAGAGCTGCTTAGCCATAAACCATAGGAAAGTTCCCTTTCGCTCGACAACTTGTGAAATTTTCCAAAAATTTTGCTTTTATTTTAACAAAAGCGGCTCGTTCTCTTTCGCTTCAGTAATGGACGACTGCGGGGCATTATAGTGGTCCATTAGCTCCAGTTCTTTAGCTATGGGTTCTAGGAAATCCTTCAGCTCCTCTTGACTAAGCACCTCCGCCTCCTTCTTTTGTTGGGTCAACTTGATTTCCTCATCCATTGTCTCCAGAAAATCATCCAAATCGATCTCCAAATCGTCTAGTTTGGATTTTACTTTTGGTTCTACACTAGGCACTAGGCTTTCTCCACTCTCCCCTGAGCTTAATGGATATACCTCACTTTCAGCTGTAGGTGGATTCTCTTCTCCTGCGGTTTCCGGTTCAGAAACGAATATCTCAACAGGTTCGGTCTTTAGAAGCGACTCACTGGCATTCATAAGGCAGTTCAGGCGCCCCAAGTTGTACCCCAAGTCGGTGTTTTCGCACTCCTGCTCCTCTGGCATCCGCATCGGATAAGTTCAACTGGTGGCTCAGGTACATAGAGTCACATTTCACATCCTCTGCTGGCTGTTCTTCCCATTCTTCTTCTGACCACGATGTCTCCGGGACTTCACCCAGTTGCTCTTTGACCGTGGCTTTCAGATTCCGCACATCCAGCTTCTCCAGCAGCTCCTGCTTGAGATCATAATTATCCGCGTTCAGGCCTTGCTCGTCCAGTACCTCGAATATGTTATCACAGGTGGCCTTAAATTCCCTTTCCCTGCGTTCGTCCAGGGAATTCTCCAGCTCCTTGAAGGTGATCTCTGCCAGGAACTGCTGTTTCGCCTACAGGAGCTCCCCTAAATGGCCGGTGGGGGGGGGGACACTTCATGAAGAAAAGAGAAAAAGTAAGCAGTTCGATCAAGCAGTGTTTTGTCGCAACTCGCGAACAAAATTCTAGCGTCTGGCAGCGCTGGTAGCTCGGACCGAAAAGTCTGGCAACGCTGTTGCACGAGCTACTTGGCATTTGAGACGGCAGGGGCGCTACTGTGGAGTTCACATTCTTTATTTACACTGGGAGAATAAAACGTAGATTTTAAAAACCAAAAAATAGATTTTTTTTTCATCTTTTCTTTAAGTTCGGAGAGTCTTGTTTTCCAATTTATTTATTTTAGAATATTTTATATTACAGCCCATTTAACAGCACCAAAAAGTAAATAAATTATAATACCCTGCAAGGGTATAACAAAACTATAAAGAAATTTATTGATACAATTTAAATTTTAAAAATTTAAGAATTACTACAAAATAAAATAATTTGTAGTCAAAATATTGTATATATTTTCTTTATTTCACCTAATGATTGAGCTGAATTTTTTGTTTTCAGTTTGTTTTTTATTAATTTTTATTTTATTATATATATTTATATTTTATATTTATATTTTTTTTTGTGTTTTATATTAAACCAAATGTTATAAAAATAAATCTATAATAAAATATATTTTTGATATCAGTCATATTTCCATCTGGACTGTTTTCTATAAAAATTGTTTACTATTTAGTTTGCTAAATTTCAAAGAGTTAACCAAGCCACAAAAAAAAAAAACATTATTTCCATCTCCAGCTCTTACTTGCCGCTCTTGTCAACCTGTCTTTATGACAATTTCTGGGTTTATACTGCTCGCGGGAAAGCGGAAAAGTCGTTGCAAAGGGACCAAGGGGACTGAGGCAAGGCGACAGGAAACAAATAGACAAAATGCAAACTTTATTTTTAGTAGTTTTTGGCGCCGCGATTCCTGTAAGTCGGCTACAAAAATGCACAGGCACTAGCACAAGTGCAATCCTAGCTGAAAACTATGATGACGATGATGTTGATGATGATGATTATGCTGATGATGGTGTTGGGAGGGATAACGCTGTCCTTGCGACAGTTTCTCTGATTTTTTCTGTGCACTTTGCCTATGCTAAATGGAAGTGTCTTGACAAAATATTTGCATCCGCCTCAATGGGCAAATTTGCGTATTTATGAAACGAACAGATTGAAAATGTTGCCTTTCTTTTATTTCCTTTTTATCCTTTTTTTTTTGTTGGCAAATTGAATTTCCCAACGCAGTTTGTGGCGCAATTAAAGCGGCCACATTTCCTCTTTTTACGAGCTGTCCTCAAAATGCAGTAAATTCGCTTTGGCTCGGAGCCAGCCAGGCGGCGGCGATTGTCCTGCAAGTCCTGGCTGGTGGCCACTGGTCACTGCGCCATGAACGCCACTCCTTCGCATTACAAATGCCTGTCAGCGGATCACAAAATAGATTGCATTGTCTAGATGCGCCAGAGAATGTCCTTCTTGGAGGAGTTGCGTGGGCGAGTCTCCTTTCCTTTCTATTGTGACTTTGCATTGAAGTTCACTGACTTGGAAAATCCTCTTCAAATAAATTTAAATATGGAAGTTATGCAAGTTAGTTACTTCATTGGCATGCAAGGAAAATTGATTAAGTTATTACTGAAGTAATCAATTATTTCGGTTCAGTCAAGTGGATAAATATGCAATTATTGCATGGTAATAATGACTAACATCTGTGGATTCATAAAATTTACTTAAGGAGTATTAAGAAAACACATTTACTTTACTAAATGATGAAATTTATATTCCTTTAGTTACTAATTATTATTTTTTAAATACTTCAAATGTTTATATTCAAAGTTCTTTCTCTGCCTTAACAATTAGTCAAATAATCAGCCTGTCCATATGTGTAATGAACCCATAACCTTCCCCGCCCGCCCAGGCCCTTCGCCTTTAACCCTGGACTTAACCAAAGTCTGCAAGTTATACTCCTCCTTTCGGTTCCCAGCCAAGGGGGCGTTGCCTGGGCGGGCCATAAACAACCTCTCACGGCCTCCGCGCTCGGTTCCCAGTAAACAACGATCCGCGGCTAATCGCCAGGCTACTACGGCAGCAGCTCCTCCAAAACGGCTCCTCTGACTTGAAGAAGCTGCCGCCGCCGACGTAGCTGGGCCAGAGGTGAGGCAGAAGAAGATATAGGAGCTGAGCCTGATGATGATGGTCGAAAACAAAGTCAGAGGTTAAGCACGTGCGCATCACTGTGGGCTGCCCACAGGTCGCCCGGTTGCATCCTGGCCCTCATCTTGGCTAAGACGGTGCCGTCGTCGTCTTCTGCTTTACGAGCTGTGCCCCTCTCGTTTGTTAGCCGCATTTGGCCGCTTTGGGCCAATTATAACCTTGGCCTGCTGCCGCCATATCTCACATTTTTTAGTACGTGGCCCGGCCGGGTCGGTCGGCAATGATGAAGATGATCATTTCTTTTGGCCAGAGTCAGTCGTCGTCGTCGTCGTCGTTTGCTCTCCTCTGCCTGGTCTCGAGTTGGCCTGGCGCTTGGCAAAATTTATAAACGCGCACAGCGAACACCTCGCCACACGTTGGGGCGTCTTCCCTCTGCCCCCCAGCAGCTCCACCTCCACTTCAGCCGCCGCTCCACCCTTTTGGCCAACTCAACGACCTGGTAATTTATGATTAATGTTGGGCAGCCGCTGTCGTCGAAGATGTTGCAGTTGTGGCTATTGCTTTTTGGGGGAAAATCGCAGATCGCAGAACGGAGTGTACCATTTTTGGCAACCCTCCTGTTGTGTCTTTTATTACGATTTGGCGATTGGCATGCCGGCAAGATATTTAAGTGTATGTGTGCACAGAAAGAAATTAAATGGTAAATTTAAATTAAGATTAGATATGGTTATATGATACTTTAAATATGTTTAAAACTTAACCAAAACATAACATAATCGTGATTTAAATTGTTTGAATTTGTTATAAGAAATATTTATCGAGAGATATGATTAAAAGGTTTGTTTCTTTTATAAACAACTAAGCTTTCGGTAGCCATAAATATGTATTTAATATTTATTTATGCTAAAATATATCAACTAGTTTTTATATTAAATAAGTTCCTAGCTTATTTTAAAAGTAATGCGAATATAGGATATAATTATAGTTGGAATTAAAATATATAATTAATAAATTTAGTTAATAATGTAATTGTATACGACTCTTTTGGCACTTTACTTAAAAGTCTACTAAATATAAAGGACGTTTTAAAGTTAAACATTTTATTACCCTAAAACTTGCTGAATATGATTTCAATTTCTTTCCGAAATTCTTTGAAAATATTCCAAGAACATCACATAATTTGCCTAAAAGTTTTCCTAGAAATTTTAATCTTATGCAAAACTTAATTTAACTTAATTCTCGGTGTATTTTTGTGGGTGAGGGCGTCAGGAGCAGCGGCCCAAAAGGTGAACTCATGTCAACGCTTCGCTGATCTTGCCGGGCATTTCAGTTGTACTTCTCGCATTTTTGTTCAGTTTATTTTCTCGTTTTTGGAACGCTGGGCTGGGGGGTGGAATGAAATAAATGCACTTCCTGCTGGCGGCCAAAGGCAGGTCGGTGCCGAGGAGCTTAATTAAAGAGCAGCGGCGCTCATTTGACTGGGCCCGAGAGGCTTCCTGGAAATCAAAGAAACAAACTCGCTAAATATTTCAGTTAACGCTTTGGTGGTCTTGGCCTATAATTTGCCGCTGCTGCTGCTGCTGCTGCTGCTCGGATAGACATCGCATCTGATGCCGACTGATGCTGACGGGTTTTGTATAAACAAGTCGAAGTCAGCTCTCAATCATAAATGAATCATGCGCAAATTATATGGCCAGGTCTGGAGCGATCCGATCCGATCTGGAGTCGGAGTCGGAGTCGGAGTCGGGTCTTGGGGGCTGGACAGATGGCAGGACACGCAGCTCGCTGGCGCTGCTTAATAAACAATCATCAGCAGCAACAACATCTTCGAGATCGAGATCGGGATCTTGAGATCGAGATGCGGATAGAGGATGGGCATGGGGCGAGATGAGATGAGCGGCAAACACGGCCAACGCCAACGCCATCGTCGCGTCGTCCATGTGATAATGATGATTTCACAACCAATTAAGCGTTGAAAGCCAAACACCGCCAGCAGAAATTTGAGGTTAATCCTTTAGCTGCTGCAATTTCGGGGCCGGCGAAACGTGAGCAGAAGGCGGCAACAGCAGCAGCACCAACACCAAGGCGCAACAGCAACAACAACTGCTACGGCTACAACAGCAGTGCACAATGGGCAAAAGCAAGCCAAAACTTACAAAAAATAGATAATAATGTATTTATAATAATGTAATATAATAATATATACACATTAAAATATATATATACATATAGAAAAATAAGTAAAAAATTAAGGACTCTAAAGGTTTTAAATTGCACAAGTTTCTTTGTTGTTACCTCTTTTTGAGGACCTCTTATCATAATTTAGTTTTCAATATGCATGAATATGAATATGAATTACTAAATATTTTTTAATAAGAGATAAACTTGTTTAAATTTTGTGGTAATATTTTAAAAATATCTATGATTAAAAAGTATCTATGATTTTAAGTTTTTAAATTGTGTAAAACAATTTCACAAAAATGTATATATAAAAAAATATTAATAAATTAATTGGTTTTAATAATAAATAGCCCATTAACTTATAAGTATTTTGTACTTGTAGCGTTAGGAAGAATATCTTCAAATAAATAAAAAAAATAATAAAAAAAGGCTTGAGGTGTGAGTTTTAGTTTATAGAAAGAGTTTTCTTTATTTCCTTTTTTCTTTTACAAGTTTTTTAGGAGTTTTAATATATTTTTCTTTGTAAATTATTGTTTTATTTGTATAAGTAAAATAAGGATATTATAATTACCAAATTTTATCATGTGCCAACTTAACTTGGCCCACTGTGCAGCGATGAAGATCTGAGATGGCGATGGAGATGGCGTTGATGCAGGCGGCTTCAATCAGCGCTCTCGGTCACACACTTGGCAGCAGCAACAGTCGCAGCAGCAGCAGCAGCAGCAGCAGCAGCAGCAGCAGCAGCAGCGGCAGCGGCAGCAGCAAGTCGCAACAGCAGTAAGTGCGGCGTCTGTCGGCTTGTTAAGTGGAGTGGCTGGTGAAGTTTGTCGGGTCGGCAAACGCCACGGGAAATTATGGTGGCCAAACTTCCCAGACCGCAACTAATTTAACCAAAGTGCGAATTGGAGGAGTCGCAATCGGAATCGCTTGGAGTTGCATTCGCAGTTGGAGTTGGAGTTGGACTTGGACTTGGAGTTGATGTTGAGCCGAAAGCGAGGCGAAATGGCCAGACAAACCGAAAACAGACCGCAACAAAGCCGCCGCAGAGTGGCTGAGAGGAGATGGGACCTGGAGGAGGCTTTGGGAGATGGGAACTGCCGCCACTCTCCTCACTTACACACACACACACACAGACAAATCTTGTTAGGCGGCCTGAGAATTATGAGCCGGGCTCTGGGGCCTCCGCACAAGCTGCGAACTTGTGAAGCGTGATGAGCGCACGGCTGGGCTGGGATGGGATCCCAGCTGGAAGGGCGGCACACGGAGGAGCAGCACACAAGCAGCAGTCGCATCAAGGCTCCGTGGGCAACACGCGATCTCCACGATGCAGGCAGGGAGCACTGGAAATTAACTCATAAAATATACATTATCATAGCTGAAACCGCGACTCTGGCTGTGCAGAGTGTTTCATATGTGCTTCATGTTGTGTCTGCCTCCGGTCTCGTCTTGGAGGCTCGGATTCGGGTCTGGCCAGGGATCTGGCAGCTGGTAGCTGCTGGGAACATGTCGTGTTCTAGCCTGCCTTTTTGGCGCACCTGTCGCCGCCGCCGCTGATTGGCCCCGGCCAGCTCCGATCATCAGCTGCCAGCCTTGCCAATTGCCTTAACAGATTTGAGTGCAATTAGCCAGGCGGTCGCCATGGGAGTTGCTCCTCAGCCGTCTCAGCCAATCCTCTGCAGACCCGGCAAATGACATGCCGTCCCAAGTGCAGTCGAGCATAATGGCAAATAAAGATCGGGAGGAACGATAGTTCAGCCAGGCGGTGTCCATAAAGTAGCAACTGATTTTGACGCCCAAAAGAGGGATTTCGTGGCAGCACAAAATGTGGAGTAAGCCTAAGCGGGGGTTCTGAAATTATTACTTCTTGAATTCTAATTGAAGCCTTTTTTTTAAGAACTTAATTTATTATTCAAATTTATGTATTTTTGTGGGCTTAGGTTAGGTTGGGTCCCTTATATAAATATTAACTTTATTTATTTTAAGTATGAAGTAGCATCATTTAAGCTTTTATTTGTTGACTGTGGGAACCTCAACAAATTTTGGGCCCTCGTCCCCTTTGTCCTTTTGGTCTCCCCCAGACAGTAGTCGTCCTTTTCGTAGTCGCCGTGTAGCGCACTTATGCACAATTATGGCTTTATTGTCTAAACTTGGGCACATCTATTTAAAGCCATGCTCCAACTCGGATCGGATCGGTTCGGTTTGGAACCACAAGAGCGTTGCATTTTCGGCTTGGCCTTTAATGCGCCGCCGCCTGCGCAGCTTCCTTTTCATCCCCCCTAAACCCTTCTTTCCTGCTACCAGGTTCCTACTCCGACTCCTCTGACTCCTAACCAGGCTGCCTCACCTGGCCCTCTGCAATCCGTCCGTCTGTGTTGGCTTCATTGTTTTCCTGGCGGCCCTTCGTCATCGTCAGCAGCTATAGTCGGTGCACGGAGAATAACAAGAGTTAAATATTGCTTTATATAATTTATTAGCTTTATATAATTTATGCTTGGAGTTCCAGGTCAAGTTATCTATCAAAGGCAGTTTTCATAGCTTAATTTATAAATCTGACTAGTTAATAATCTTATTTTAAGGCTAAGAACAGAAAATTCGTAAATAGAACTTATGAAAATAAGCAATATATTCTTTGTAAATACATTTTTTTGTAGTAAGTTGAGTTACCATAAATGTGTAATCAAGACCAGCATTTCTTTAATACAATTTTTTATATACATATTTCCCTTTAAAAATATTATTTAAAAAAAATTAATATTAAAAAGTGTGATTGTTGGTGGTCCTAAATAATTCTTTCTGTGCCTTTTCTAGCTCAGACATCTCGTGTGTCTCTGCTTCGGTTTCTGTTTCTGTTTCTGCAAACTGCTCCCAAGTTCCAAGTTGCGAGCTTCGACTCCGACTCCCGGACGAATTAACTTGTTTTGGTATAAACGGCGGCTATTTTGTAAGTTCATAAAGGATAAATTGCCAATTTTGGGATTTGAACGGGCCAACGTTTTGCGTGTCTGTCCCTGCAGCGTCGCTCCCCCATTACCATTCCCATTCCCAGCCGCAGTCGCAGTCCCATTCCCAATGCCAGTCCCTGCCCCATTCGTCGGTGCTATATTGAGTTTTCAATCTTTTGTTGACTTGATGTGGCCACCGATCGACTGACTCCGACTTGGAGTTGGAGCTGCAGTTGGAGTATCGTTTGCGTGGAGTCTTCAGGGAAAACTGGCAGCCAACCTTGAGTTGCTTATTTAAGGCAGTTCGTCAATTTCTGCCCCGTCTGTGCTCGAGTCTCTTGGACACAGAGAGCAAGAGACAATGGTTAGCTTGGCTCGGTTCGGTTTGGGACTGGCCGAAAGCCCAGCAAAATGCTAGCCACTGTGGCGGGGCAGTCTGGCCCGGGCCTGTGGCGGCGCAAAATGAAACAAAACCAATTAAAAATGTTTCGTTGCACCCAAAAACGAAGATTCGCTGGGTTGAAGCGGAGCAGGAGGCAGAATTGCGTGCACTGCGAAAAATAGTAATTGCTTTTTATTAGGAAAAGAGATATATTATTTATACTTATTGCTTTCAGTGGGTGATATATTTTTGAAGGCTAGTTTTCCTTTTGATTTTCCGACTTCAAAAAAAGAGGGATTGCTTTTGTTTAGAATTGTATAATTGTTTGTATATTTGTAGATAATTTTTTTTAATAGTTTTAGATGTTTTTCCTATAACTGGAGATGCTACAGTTAATCACTAGGGTTTTCGAAACCTTAAGAAAAGTGTGCAAAATTAAGCTTCAAAAGCTTGGCACTTCAGAATTCTTTGTTATTTTTTATACCCTTGCAGGGCATTATAATTTCATTCAGAAGTTTGCAACGCAGTGAAGGAGACGTTTCCGACCCTATAAAGTATATATATTCTTGATCAGCATCAACAGGGGAATCATTCTAGATATGTCAGGAAGAAATCGATTTTTTGGCCATTTTGCAAAATTTTATAAGGGGTTACATCATTAAAATTTTTGATTTTGATAAAAAATTGAATTTTCAAAAATTTTAAATGAAGTATGCAGATTTATTAACTGTAGAAAATCTTGCACAGAACAGTTTTCCGATTTAAAATTAATGCTCTTTTGGCCGAGTTATGATATTTTTAATTTAAAAAAAAAATCAAGAAGTTTTTTAATATAAAAATCTGATTTTATAATACAAAATAATATTTTTCTAAGTCAAGGAATCATTTCCGACCCCATAAACCATATATATTCTTGATCAGCATTAACATGCGAATCTTTCTAGACAAGTCCGGAAGAAATCGATTTTTTGCCATTTTTGCGAAATTTTATAAGGGGTAACATCATTAAAATTAGCAAAAATGACCAAAAATTTTGATTTCTTCAAATTTTAAATTTGGTATGCCGTTTTTTTAAATTAATAAAAACTAACACAAAACTGCTTTCCGAATCGAAATTAATGCATTTTTGTTTGTTACCTGCAAGGGTATACAAACTTTGACTTGCCAAAGTTAGCTTTCTTTCTTGTTACCTTTGAGTAAGCCTTGATTTATTTTCCCTTAAGATAGCCTAGTCAACGTTTTTCCTCAGTGTTTTGTGGCAATTGTTGGTGACTGTGACTGTGCTGGTGGCACTGCCAGAGGAGGAGTATCTCCCTTCTGTGGCCACTGAGCGCCACTGGGTGAGTTCTACTTGTTGCCGCTGCCCGCTGGAGTTGCTGCTGTTGATTGTCTTGCAGATATGCAAGCTCGGGCAGAAGGAGCTTCGGGGGGAGATGAAGGTGGAAGCGCAACGCCGGCGCACTACCTACACGGTGGCAGGCTAACAAAAAGCGACAACAACTACATTTTTTCGGTCCCAGCCCCGCTGTGGCATACACACACACACACACTGTGGAGTCGTATTGGATACATTCTTCTGGGTCTCAGGTCTTCATTTTTAATGAAATTCTTAACAAGGCGCACAAAATGAAGCGACGCGACGTCGACGTCCAACTAACTAACCAAATCGCAGTCGCAGCCGCAGCAGCGGAGCAAGTTAAGTGAAGTGACCGCCCGCCTGCCCCTTTTTGGGAGCTCGAAACTGGGAGCTGGGAACCCAGAACTGGGGGCTTGGAGATGCGAGCTGCGAGCTGCGAGCACTGAGCTTGGGGAACTGCAATTGGGTCCGCGGCCATGAGAAGGCGACCGCACACCGCGATTTTGGCCAACGCCGCCGCTCTCATTGGAATTCATTAAAAATTCAGCAGTGTGTGTGCGATTCGATTCGATGCGAGTCGTCTGCCCAAAAAGCCGGTTAAAAAGCCCAGCATCCAAGCAACCGAACATCCCAGCATCCAGAACAAGACAAAAAAAAAAGAAGAAAGAAAAAAAGACACTGCCTGGAATGAGAGCAGCTCGAAAAATTTACGAAATTAGTTCACAAGGAGGAGGCAGCGGCTAAGTTGGAGGCCCGAGAGCATACCAGCGCCACTTTAATTTAGTCATCAGGTGATTTTTCGCGAGCTTCAAGTGAAATCTTTAACGTGACGTTGGAGATTGTTATGTGATCTTGCTGAGGGTCTCTTCGAAAAGAGGAACCAGGGCGCAGGGAGTAGGAAGCAGGGAGTAGGGACTGGGAGCAGGGTATCTTGCAGATCCGAACCAGTGGACATGGGGACAGAGGTTGAATAGTCAGCGCGTGTGTGGGCAATTGGGCCTGGGCCTGGTCTGGAGGTTGGAGTTTGGAGTTTGGATTTGCAGCTGGGACTGACCCTTCTCCTTCTCTTACCATCGATGAAGGGGAAATGTAGCTCAGTCTTCGATTTACAAAAATAGGTTTTGAGAAAAGTGACTGATTAATAAGAAAATATATTCATATGAGAATGAATTTAAAATCTCAATTTCGAATATATATCAAATCTAAATTTAATTTAACAAATTAATATTAATATACTTCTTTTATTATGGTCTATCTACTTAGCTTGATTATTTTAATTAAGCATTAAAATGAAACTGTAAAAATAAATATATTTGTGGTTTAAACTTTTACTTGAAAAAATCTATGATCTGTAGAATCTCTCAAAGCATTCTCTGCTCAACCAATTCTTTTTCTTCTGTCATCCAAAGCCACCGAATTGTTGGATAATTTCAGTGGCATTCGACAAATTCAAATAATTTTCAAGGCAAGCTTCACGAGTCAGTTTATAACCCGTACAAACTAGAAGTCTATAACTGAGTTAGCGACATTTTTGAGCTGGACTGAAGTAGCCCAGAATCTAGATGCCAAAGAGAGTAGACTGGTGGTGCACAGAAAGAAATTAAAATGAACATTTAAATACTTTTATTCAATATAAAAACAAATCAAATTTTTGCAGAAAGATTTATTGCTGGATGGACATTTGTTGGCGCTAATTTAAAGGGTTAAAAAGATAAAAAAATGGGTCCTTGGAATTCCAAGATCTTGTTAATCTCAAGTTTTTCTTCTGTGTGTGGGACGCCGTGCAGTCTAGAGCATAATAACAAACAAACAAGACCAGGCGACGAACTGAATCACGATCTGCAGTACTCATACCAGTTCCATATTGCGCTGGCGGCCTTTATGTCTAGCCTTTCAGCTTCAGCTCCGGTTCGGTGGCTGTCTCAGTCTCTGGACTCCAGCTTCCATGATCCATGCTTCCTACTCCCTACACCAGACATCCCCAGGCAAGCTTATCAACAAATACCGCAGACGGATATTTAGCGAGTTCTACTGCTCGCAGGCTGCTGTCAACCTGACTAAGCACCGACAGATACTCGAACTCGTGCTCCAAGTACACTCGTACTCTGGCTCCAGCTCCGCCACAACAAGTTATTTACTATGACGAGCTTTGATTGGATCGAATTGAACCTCAAGGACGGGGAAAAAGCAGTTGCAAATTGTGAACTATTTGATTTAGGAAATGGGGGGCAAAAACCAGTAGCCGACAGCTGCAATTTCAATAAAGCAAGTGCAACTGCCACTGTTGCTGTTGCTGTTGTTGCTTCTGCAACAGGTGGCAATCGGCCATGCAACTTGTGGCCCGAAGACTTCACCAATCCACCAATCAGCCAGCGGCAACATCATTGCACAGCCACGTTTAATGACAAGATCAAGCTCAGTTCACTTCACTTCACTTTACTCCACTTCACTCTACTGCAGTCCGCCCCACTTCACTTCCTCATGCCCCGGGCTAGAGAGTAGGATTCAAAGTCGCGAAAGTGCGCAGCAAATGCTGCTCTTGCAGGTACACTCTAAGAAAATTCTTTTTGAAAACTAGGAGGCGCTAGCCAGGTATTTAAGGTCTAGAAAGTATGTTAGATTCGATTTTTTAGATTAAATTAAACGTTGATAAACTTGTATACATCTAGGTAAAAATATCGATATTGTTACCGATTTTTGTTACCGATTTTTGTTCTGAAATCTATAATAATTATAATTATCTTAAAATATCGATATCAATGAAATGTAACATCTCCAGGCATTCCTATAACTCTGTTCTTCCACTTTCAAGTACATTTCTTTCCGTGTTCCTGCCGATGATCGTAAAGTAAAGTAAAGTAAAAATAAAACCAGCTTCAGCCAGATCTCTCACCTGTTGTTGCCTGACTTGTTGCTGTTGGTGGTGGCAATGTTGCTGCTAGTGCTGCTGTTGCTGCTGCTTCTTGTGATGTTGCTGGTTGGGTCTAGTAGACCACCTTAGTCTCTGCTGCTGCTGAAGTCGACGCGGTGTCTGGGAAGTCGCCGTGTTCGTCTCGCCTTAGTGGCAGTCATGGGAATTATTGTTTATTGGCATTGGCCACGGCTCCCCACAGTCGCAGACGACGTCTTAACCCCACTTACTTGGCCTGTGTTACCTGGGCTAGGCAAATAGAAAGATGACTGGCCGACGACGACGACGTTTCTGGGACAGATTTTGTTCTGACATTTCTATTAGACAATTTGTCAGCATCTCTGCCAAGGAATTCAAGGTGGGAAAGTTAGAAAAGGAAAATGAAAAAAGGGGGAAAGAGGCTGGCAAGCGAAAGAATGTCGGGCTGTATTTACTTGGTTAATGTAGAAAAGTAAATGGATACTATAGATGTTAGTATTGATATTATTAATCTGTATATAGATTTAATAAAAGCAAATTTATAAAGATCGTCACGTTTATCTTCTGAAAAAATTAACTAAATTTTGGGTAAAGCACCCTTAAAAGCCAAACTGAACTCTGTCTCCAATTAGTCTTGCCATGTCACTCCTTTGGACTTTACTTACCTTAAACTCCAACTGATACCTGCCAGCTGGGCAACTGTTAAGTGCAGTTAGAGCCGAGGAGCAGCAGGAGAAGCTCCTGCAAATTACAAAGCGGCTTTTCGAAAGGACTAATGGGCAGGTGCAGGTGCAGGAGCAGCTGCCAGAGCTTACCACGTGGTCAAAGCATTTAACCAGGGGGTTAACCACATGACTCATGGCCCGAATAATTCATTTCTTTTTCGGTGGAAACCCAAGCCAACCTGTGTGTAAGCCTGCGTTTGTGTATGTGTGTGGTCCGACGCTACCTTCATTAATTAGGCCTGGCCTGGCCTGTTGCTCATTTGTGGCCAACTGCGGTGACATTCTGATTGAGCAGCTCCGCTTAAGCGACTACAATTCCAGCACCTCACTTAGCACGCCCCAAAATAAAATAATATAAGACGAGAGGAAGAAAAATAAACACAAGCGCATAAAGGAGCACGGAATGGGAAGGAGCAGGTGCTACGATCGGAAGGAGAGGCCGAAAAAAAACAGAACCGAAACCTTCGGCAGGTCCTGGCGAAAAGAGCGGAGCCGGTCCAGACGGTCTCCTCTCCTCCTTTGTGTGCGGACGGCAGCTGTTTCTGGGCAGGATCAACGACTTAGCACGTGGCGCATCCCCAAAGGGAAGCGAGCGTAGCTGTGGCTCCTGCCAAAAACCAAGAACCAAACTATGGTAAACTAAACTAAAATGAAGAAACGAAGAAGGAAAAAAAAAAACGAAAAAAGGTCACTCGGGAAGTGTGTCCCGGCTATTGAATCCTTGTGGCAGCTGCTCCTGGTTCCTCATACAAATATATATATATATATATATATTCCTGTTCCTGTCGCTGCCTGGCTTTTTGTGTGTGCTCCTTCTACTACTTCTACTTCTGTTTCGGTTCTCTGTTTTCCTTTTTCGTGTTTCTGATTTCGTTTCGCCTGGCGAGAGTTGTCATTATTTATTATTGTTTGATCCTTTGTCCTGGATCCCCGCCTCCTTGGCTCTCGCTCTCCTTAGCGCTTTGTGCGTTTTAATTTAATTACGATTTATTTATGGAAATTTCCGAAATTGCCCCGGAGGGTTGATATTCGATTTCCTTCGATTCGATTCTCAATAATAATGTTTGGACAGCGCTTATAATGAATTGGCAAAATATTTTCCCAATAGTTTATGGAGGGGTTGTTGCTGCCGGTAAAATAGGAAACCGAACCCAAGGCACTCCACTTCTTTCACACGCAATTTCAGACAGCCAGCAATATTAGGCTGATGATCGGCTAATTGAGACATTTCATCAAATCATCTCCCCGCTTTTCACTTATCGGATTCGGTTTGGTTAGGGAAGAGGATGAGGATAAAGATGAGGACGAGGCTGAGGATGAGGCTAACGATGAGGCTGACGCTGAGGCTAAGGCTTCGGGGTGGCCCCTCACAGACACACTGAGAACGCACAGGGATAAAAGGAATCTTAAATGATTATCTATAATTAGTTGATTTGAAATACAGGCTTTTTTTGGTGAACCTATAAATATTAATGTGAACTGCATTGGAAAACTACATTTAAAAAAATAATATACTAAATAATTACTTCATAAAAATAAATAAAAAGGAAACTTTTAATATCTGTTATTATTTTAGCTATACAAAAAAATTAGTAATACAAACCTCCAATGAAACCCTTTTAAATAAAAATGTAACACCAATAACTCGCATATTTCGGCTCCGTGTAGCCACAGAATCGAAAGGGGATATACGTGTAGGAGCATAAGATAATTCGCGTTGAGGCTTAGCGCCTGGGAATGGTCGGGACATTGTCTGGGGCAATGTTTTCAGATACTTTATCGCCGGGATGCGTTAAAATGTTTCGCGCTTTTTATTGCGCTTAACGTGATTTCTGCCGGCTGTTCCTGTGTTTTGTGAGCAGTGCCTTGTGTGTGTGTGTATGTTGGCCTTTTCGCATCGCCGTATAAATTGACAAACTTATGGCACTTCTTTGCCGCCTTCAGGGAACCGAGCGTGTGCGGCATTCTCTTATTGATTTTATAATTAAGCGTTGTCATTAAATTTTATGGTCCTGCCACGGCGTTGAATCCTGCGATGCAACACCTAATTGAGTTGTTGCTGGAACTAAGGAGCCTCTCTGCTCCTCTGCATCAGCAGCTGCAACTAATTCAATTCTATTTTAACGATTATTTGCGGCCAATTTGATGGCAGATCAAGCAATCTCATATGTATATATACCATATAGCGGCCCAGGATTTGCTCTAATCAATATAATCCTTTTGTTTCTAATTCGGGCTAATGCATAAATCATCTGCATAAATTCGCATGGAATTTCCTTTGTCTTGCGTCGTCACAAAAATGTGTTTTTGTTTCCCTGGCGGCAGTTCATCATGTCGCAGTCAGCGTTGATTGAATGTCTTTTCGGTTCTTTCGGGGCTGGAATTTTTGAAATTTCTGCATTCGCTCGCCCGGCCATATATTCTCAATATCCACTTATAAATCTCTGGGCCAGCCCCCATTGTCTTGGACTCTGGAACTTGGAAACTTCAGGGAACTTCAGGGGGCTTTGTCTCTCCCTTGCCGACCCTGACTCAGGCATTCCCGCGGCTTGGACCTAGGCCGGGCTCAATTAATATCGAATGTGGCATAAGTGCCGCATCATCCGGGAGTCGCGTAGATAGCACCCGGAACACGCCCCCTTTTTTTCCGCAGTATCACAGGGTACACGAAAAATAATCTTAAGCTTTAAACTAGGTTTGAAATAGGAAAGATTCTAAGGCAATTTGTAGAGCGAATAGGTAATGAAATTTTTGGAAATAGAATATTTAGAGAGATTCTTTAATATGATATTAATATTTTAACTGGGTTTCTAATTAAAAATCCTTATTAATATATAATATAAATTAGCACACATGTATAGCCTAAAAGCTTTGATCCTATAATTACTTCGTTTTCATTTATGTTTCTTTTCTTCTTAACTTAAATACTTAATGTTTCTGTGTAGCACTTGCAATGGATATTGCTGTTGCTGCTGCTGCTGCTGCTGCTACTGCCATGACTATTGCTGCAATCCCAGATCAGCTGACAACTTTATCTAGCTGATGGACTGCTGACTGCGGCCTGTGTGTGTGGTTCCCGGTGTCTGCTTCCGTTGCCGGAAGGCGCATTGGGACACACACAAGCCCAGGGACGAGGGACCGGCTACGACTCCGACTCCGTTCCTATTCCCGTCTCCGTCTCCTCTTGCATCTCAATCTCATTGTGTCGCTAATTGTCTCGCCCTGTTTCTATATCTGTTTCTGTGCTTCTCTGTGCTCGGAGTTCTCTGTGTACGCGTCATAAGCCGCCGTCGCTGGCGCAATAAGGCTGCAACTTCTTCTTTTGTCTGTCTAAGCAGCAGGTCATTCTTCCTGTTTATCTCAGAAGCACTGAGAAAAAAAAGTGGGAGATATATGTACATATCATTGAACTCCAGATATTTTCTAATTGAAACTCTAGAGAGAAACTGATGAAGCCAGAAGTCTAGCTCTAGTTTGTTCTACAAATTAAACTTTAAATATTCATAGCCTTGGATTTTTTCTCACTGTGTACCTTGCCGGCTTCCTCTGTCTGTGATAGAGTACTTTTTATGCCGCAACACGCACAACTTACCTCGGCCAGCGAACACAAACAAAAACAAGAAAGGAAGCTAACTTCGGCACGCCGAAGTTTTTATACCCTTGCAGATTGGTTTCGATGTTTATATTATAGATTTAAATGCTGAAAAAACTCACAAAACAGAGTTTCATTACATTTTACCTATACTTATTATGTTTACAGTTTGACAGTTACAGTTTTACATTCCCAGCTTTACATATTTTATACATTTGCCGATCGCTTCTATGGCAGCTATATGATATAGTTGTCCGATTTTTATAAAATTTATACCAAAATTCTAGAATAATAAAAAAAGCTTATAACTTAAAGTAGATGAAAATACGTTGAAAAACAACGAAGTTATAATTTTTTTTCGATTAATTTCCCGATCGTTCCTATGGCAGCTATAAGATATAGTCGTCCGATTTTCATAAAATTTTTACCAAAATTCTTAAATAATATAGAGTGGCCATATCTAAAAAATGGTGCAAAAATGTTGAAAAACAGCAAAGTTATAATTTTTTTTCTAAAAATATATCGAACATTTGTATGGCAGCTATATGATATAGTCGTCCGATCCGGCCCGTTCCGACATATATAGCAGTGAGAGCATATAGAAGACTATATGCAAAGTTTCATTCAGATAGCTTTAAAGCTGAGAGACTAGTTTGCGTAGAAACAGACAGACGGACAGATGGACAGACGGACAGACGGACAGACGGACAGACGGACAGACGGACAGACGGACAGACGGACATGGCTAGATCGACTCGGCTGTTGATGCTGATCAAGAATATATATACTTTATAGGGTCGGAAAGGTCTCCTTCACTGCGTTGCAAACTTCTGACTGAAATTATAATACCCTGCAAGGGTATAACAAAGTCAGCTGACTCATGTAGGAATTGACATTGGATTGGCCCGGGACTGGTCTTGGTCTTTGGCTAGGAGCAAAGAGAGAGGCCTGGATATGGAACCTCGGCAGTCGTTGGCGGTGCGTTTAATGAGCGGAACGGATTTCACTGTGCGCAGCCGCAGCCGGCAGCCGGAGGTCCTCTCTGGCGTCCCTGTCGCTCTCGCTGAGGAAGAGCCAGCTTCCCGGGAGGAAGCGCAGTGGGAGCCAGAGCCACACAATGGCCATAGATGCAGGGTCTCCGGGGTCGCTCTGTGTGTGTGTGCGTGCACTTAAAATCCTATTAGGCTCAATTATCCGCTGATATTGCGTACACGATCTCATCTCAGTTGGCTTCCTTTTCATTCATTCATTGGGTCTCGGCAACGGCTTTGGCTATGGCTTCCTTCCAGGAATTAGTTGACTTGTTGTTTGCATTCAATTTGTCTTTCCGTCTTTCGGTAGCCTTCGATAGATATCCTGGGAGAGGGCGAGGGCAAGACGTGCCTGGACCTTCGGCAAGCTGTTTCATTGTCCAGCACACGCTTCCAACTGACATTGATTCATATTTAGTGGATGTGTGGATGTTGATGTGAATGTGAATGGATGGGCAACTGGTTCTATTAGTGGTGGTCCTTTCCCACTTGTAGGACATTCGCAGGACTCTACCAGCTGCTGTCTCTGGCCTCCTGCCAGAGTGTGTGCGTGTCATTCGCCTCAGAGATCTGATTAACGCCGTTCTTGGCCGGCCTTCAAGGGGTTAAGACAGCTGCCTGGACAGAGAAAAAGGCTACTGAAAACGCTTAATTAAAATAATATATAATTTAGGAGCCATTTAAATACTTTAAAACATTTATAACATTTAAAATGTATTCCCAAATACTCCCCTAAAATATAGTCTCATTTTTTTGCGTGCACTTTGGAATGCCAAAAGGAGTCCCCCGCTCAAATTATATGAGAAAAATTCGATGCCACTTCAAAAGGCGCCTCGCCTTGCCTTACCGTTAAATGAAATCACTTTTAATTTCAGTTTCTTCGAGCAGATTTCCAAAAAAAAAAACACAAAGCGCTATAAAAAAGTGTCGTATTTCAAATGTTTCATAAAGACATCAACTAAATCAAAAGCGACAACAGCACCTAAGGCCCTCCTCGGCCTCGGCCATAAGTTCTTGGCCAACAGCACAGCACTCTTGTCTGGGCGATCGTTGAAAAATTAATAAAATTAGTAATCAGCGCTTTAAATCAACGGCGGAACGGGGGGTAGGGATTCGCCTCGAAACCGCAGATTAGATAGCGCCGCCGTTTGCTGCTAATGATTTCTATTGCCTCCGAGGCTGCCACTGTAGGAGCAGGGTCCCCATCCCATTCCATCTCATCTCATCTCGGTATCTTTGGGATGCTGCTGGCTTGTTGCCGATTCACAATTCTCACTGCTCGCAGCTCGGTGCTCGATTGCCCATTTGCCGGTCTGTCTGCCGCCCGGTAAACTTATAATGAAGGCTAAAGAAGGCTTTAGTAAAATCGAATGAAATATACTCTTTCTATAATTTATTTTTTAGATAATAGAGCTCTCTGAAAGATTCTCAAGATGATTTAATCATTCAAAAGAACTTCAAAAGATAAGATAAAGTGAAACTCTTTTAGTTTTAATATTAATAAAATATTTTAGGAATACAAATAGTTAGACTATTTCATGTTTAAAGAACCTTATGGTTTCCGTCATAAAATATTTTCTTTACAACTTTGAAGATCTCTCAGATCTCTATAATATATCACAATATGCTTTAAGCTCTTCGAGAAGTATTATTTATAGTTGTTAGTTTGTCTTAGTTTATATTAACATTGTAATTTAATAAAAAGGAATTTGTTCAGATTTTAATAAATTTTCTTTATTATCTTCCTGTGTCTATATTATTCTAGTACTTTTATTGTAATTAAAAATGAGTTTTTAGCTTGTTTTGTCAACAAATTTTATTAAAAATTCTACAAACCCAGCCAAAGGAAATGTGCAGGCTAAATAGAGAGGTAGTGAGTAAGCCTGAGCTGGAGCTCGGGATTCTAAGACGTTCAAGGTCTGCCTCCTAAGGGGAGCTGACAGTGAATCGAGGCTGGGCCAACCAATTGGCTCACACTTTGGCTTTGCAGACGCGGACGGTGGTTGGTGGACCACTAAGGACCGGTGTCTGGACTCTTGGGCATGGAGATCGCCAGCGTTAGATAAACTTGCCACCAGCATTGAGGCGATGCCTGGTCTCTCTCCGAGCACCCGTGATCCTCCCTGACCCCGTGCACCTTTTCCTTTGGAACTCTCGTCATCATTATAAAACGAATTGATGTGCGATTATCGCTTGAGGTCTTAGCGCCAGCTTTGGGGATGGCAGGCGAGGCTGCTGGATGCGATTCTCAACGAGATTATGGCAGGCGCAACCTTACACAGCCTCCTGATCATGCCCACAGCTTCTGTGCTGCTGTCCTCGGCCCCTTTTTTTTCGATTTGACCAAAAAAAAAAAAGTGAAGAAATAGGGTGAGGCAGGAGGAGGATCTGGAGCTGATCTGTGGGAATGCGGCTGTGCTGCGGCTACTTTGCAATTTCTGGCCAAGCTTTTTGCCTGTGCGACTGCCAAAAACAATTGGATTCGATTGAATGCACCGGCAAAGGTAAAGGCAGTGGCAAAGGCAATGCCAGAGGCAGAGGCAGAGGCGCATTCCTCTGGTGGCAGCCACAATGCAGCGGCACAAGCAACACAACAATCACAACAACTGTCAACGCCCAGGCGACGGCGGCGCCGCGGACCAGAAACTCTCTTAAAAGACAATCAGCGACACCTCTTTGGACCAAAATACTCGCTGCTTTCGGGCCAAAAAAAAAGTAAGAAAAAAACACAAGCGGGGAATAAAAAGACGGGCCAAAAGATTGCCAAGTTCGTTGCTTAAGTCTTTTGTTTCGAATTCAGACACAAAAATTGAACTCTATCCCTTTGTGAAGTGCGAAAGCGACAGTGCAAAGAACAATGCTTCGGCTCCCAGCTCTCCTGCTCGCATCTTTCAGCTTCCAGATCCCAGCGCTCCTGCTCCCAGTTCCCAGCTTCCAACTCCATCTCCAGAACCGCAGCTCCCGAACTGAGCTCCCAAGGCTCCCAGTTATGTCGCGCCATGTTTGGCGTATGATTTCAAAAATTGCCCTTTTTGGGGTCTCGACTTACAGCCAGCGGACAGAGGCCAAATCCATGACATCATATTTGGGCGCTAAAAGGAGAGCCGCCCTTCCCTTCTAAATAGAGACTGCAATGTCCGGATTTTCCCTCACTGTATGGGCGGCTCTCACTTCCTCCTCTGGGAACGCGAATAAGGGAAAACAGAAACAGAAAACGGAGGGCCGCGATGGTGTCGAAGTTCGCACATCAATTGCACAATCCGCAAACAGCAATAATCACTGTCAGAAGAGATTAAAGCGATAAGCCGAGACAGAGGATGCCCGGCCGGATCGGAGGACCGACCAGGCGACCGGGGAATAAAAACAGGGTCCACAATGGCGAAGGGCTTGTCGGGGTCCAGGGCCCAGACAGCCTCAATTGGGTGGCCAAAAATGAAATCATTAACACCTAAGATAATAAAAACGCAGTCCCAGCGCCCAGATAAACGCATTTCGAGTGCCACTGAACGCCAGGAATGCGGCGGCAGGAAGAGGGAGCTGGTGCAGGGCTTGGGATCGGGAGCAGGAGCAGGGGGAGACTCGACTCGCCTCGACTGTAAGAGGATCTTTGTAAACCGAACGTTGATTTCTATCTTTTCATGGGAGGCTGGCATTAACTTGCAGAGACCTGCAACTCGGGGATCAGTTCCCAAGCCCTGCTCCAGCTCCAGCATTCAGCTCCTCTCCATCGCCTCCTTGGGACCGATCAAATGCTGAATGCTGAAGCCGACACAAAGCCAATTAATTTATTAAATTGAAGTATGAGGCCGGCGGCGGGGGGAGGAGACAAGGGGCTGCATGAAAGGAATTTTGGCGACAGACGCCTAAAAGCAAAATGGGTTTCGTGTGCCTGTTTTTGGTCAAGAGCAAAGCAGCGTGTTAATTTTTACCAATTTGCGGTGCCAAGCAATGGCCAAAAAAAGAAAAAAATTACCAAAAAAAAAGTTAAAAGTAAAAAGGAAACAAAAATAAAAACCGAAAAGAGACGAATCTTTGGCGACGACAACAACGTCGCTGCAACATGTTGCGAAGGTGCAAAACTAATGGATTTCGTCGTCGTCGCTCGTTCGCATTTGCCTGCCTCCACTCCTCGCCAGGCATCAGCAGCCAAGTCAACGGCCAGTCCTGGCTGAAAACCAAACCAGACCAGCAGGCCATGAATGTGCTTTGCTTCCCAGGCGCTCATGGACGCCTTTTTGGGGCTCCCCTCCAGCCAGCGGCAGCGGCTCCTCCATCCGCGAGTGCGCGCGTTTATATTGATATATTATGGCCACGGTTTCTTTGGGACAAAGATCTGCTTATTATATAAAAAAAGAGCGAGAAAAAAACTTGAACGAAAAACAACAACAAATCAGCCAGAAACAGAGTCCAAGTCCAAGTCGAAGCCCGAGACCATGGACCCATCCACACATCCCCACATCCCCACATCTCCACATCCCAGGCCCCATGCTCCTCCATCCCCATCCACATGGTATTCGCATAAAAGGCGCACAGCAGAAGGCATCGCTGCGGCAGATCTTGAGATCTGATAAGAAAATGATAAAAAGGTAGACGCCAGTTTTTAATTTGATTGGAATGGAATTTTCAGATGATTGCAATGTTGCTAAAACGGCAGCGCCGTAGAGTCCGCCGCACCGCTGGACAGACGGACGCGCGACATGGACGCGGACGCAGTCTTGGAGACGGAACGGTTCGGATGGGAATGGGAATGGAGGATCCGTACCCCAAGACCTGTGATGTTGTTGTCGTTGTTGTTGTAGTGGGCGGGGGGGCAAGGAAAAGAGAGTGCAGCCCAGAACTGAACTCATTGGCAATGGGTCTCTGCTAAAGTAACCAAAAGTTACGGGTTACATGGACATAGGAGGTGCACTACTTTAGAAAAAGGATGGGAAATGGTTCGATTATAAGCTAGGGGAATCCTAATTAAATCTTGGAGTCAATTTTACACATTTTGCAATAATTATAAATACTTAAAATGTTGCATTATGTATTTATAAAAAAAAAATAAAGAATAGGTAACTCAAAATATATGATATAAAATAGGATTAGGTATAGTTATTAAATTTATATTATTTAAAAACAAATATCTCTGCCCTCCTTCTGGAAAAATTAAAACAATATATATAAATATTATAATTATATATTATTTATAGGACTTTAATAGTATTTATGTACATATTCTACCCTTTTATAATTTTAAGAAAATATTCTGTTTATTGTATAAAATTATTTAGCTGATAAAATGATAGAATAAATCTACGAATTCGTTATATTCTTTTCGGTTTTGTAGGTCGTCAGTCACTAATTTTTTAATTCATTTAATTATTTCTTTATGGTGTGCTAATAACTATTTTCAAACCAACTCATGTGGCTACAATTTTTAAATTCTGTTTGAACATTACACATCTCCCATAGAACTTCTAAAAATGTCTACTAAGAATGTTATATCTAAATTTTCTGGAGTTAACCAATGACTACTCCAAAATATTGCTTCACCTCCTGCCAGCTTGGTATTCCTTGTCTTAGCCCATGACTTCGTAGGTCACTCTAAATTCCCCTTGGCCTGGCCAACATTCCATAGGTAAATTTGCATCTTGCGCCGCGTCTGTCATTTCATTTCACGAAAAGTACACACACTTACACAAACACAAATGTACCGCCGGCAGCAACAACAAAAGGCCACAGGTGGAGGTGGAGGACTCCAGGGGGGGGCTGGATCCAGGCAAAGGGAGTCGGGAGCCGGGAGACGTCGCCACTGGCGGCCGCCTGAACCCAACCGAACCCAAGCGATGCTGATGGTCGTCGCCGCCGCAAGGATGCGAGGAATAGGAAGCGGCTCGGATAGTTCGGTGGCTCGCAGCCGCTGTAGAAGATGAGGAGGAGGAGGAGGAGGAGAAGGAAGAGAAGATGCCGGCGGTTGTGGTGGTGGTGGTGGTGGCGGTGGTGCAGCCGGAGCGATGCCGATGCCGCCACCTTAATTTATTTCATCTCATGCAATAATTTTTGTGGTTAACAAGTTTTGGCGGCATCGTTAGCGTCTTCACACGCTTCGCGGGATATCAACACCATTTATTGCCGTTTTGGTATTTTTCGCAGAGTCCCAAGCTCCTCTTCTTCTTCTGTCTTGTGCCCTCAGACCCCTCGGATCCCCCTTCCGGCCCTGCGCCACTGCTTTTCATTTTGCACACTGTGCTGTTGGTGTTGCTTTTATTTAGCTCGGACTGAGAGCGATTTTATTGCTTGATTTTTGCGGTTTATCTGCTCGCTCTCATATAAAAATCGATTGGATTCCCGTGAAATTGATAAGTCAAGTCAACGCCGCGGTTCCTTCTTCTGCATCCTCATCCTCATCCGAGCCCGACTTTCTGCCATCCTGGTTGTCGTAAATTATGCGCCTCGACTAGTTTTCTACATTAAAAGGCAGACGCCAGCGCCACAGATTTGCCACCGATCTCCCGATCTCGATCCCAGCCCGATCCCTATCCCGATCCCATAGCGAGATGCCCGGTAGTGTTAAAATATTCGACCACCTAGGGTCCCATGGAATTTATTTAGCCCCAGCGCCCAGTCCGGCACATTTCTGCCGCTTTTTATTAACTTGGGGCATGTCATCAGCTCGCTGCTTCTCAGGTCTTCTTGGTTTTCCCCCTTTTTTTTTTGTTGTATTTTTTGTCGCCTAATTGAAATATTAGTCGAGGATTTCACCCGGTGAGTCACGGGGCATGTGCTCGAGTTAGAGTTAGGCCCGGAGATGGATCTATGCGGTTGCTGCGGCTGGGAGTTGGAGTTCGGTCAGGAGTGTAGGGAGTCGGTAGTCGGAGTCTGCCACTCTTTATTTATAGCCCATCCATCGCCTCAGTCGCGCGGTGGTGACTCGTGTGGCTCGAGACGTTTTTGGTTATTTTTGCCACATCGCCGTTGTCTGGAGCAGGCGACTCTGGAAGTGGAAATGGGAGAGGGAAATCTATTCTATTTAATGAACGAATGGAAAATGCCCTGCTTGAAAGGGGATTTCTGAAGCTTTTGTGGGTATAAGATGAATTTGAAATTCTCAGAACAGCAATATTTTAGAGAATAGTTTAAGTTTTAAATAAGATCAGATAAATAGATAAACGAAATAATTAATACAACATTTAACTAAATAGAAAACTGACCTTAAATAGTGACATTTTATTTTGATATTTATTTTTCTTTTTCACATTTTTCCTTTACCTCTTCAAGTAGCTCCAGTAAGGGTATTTGGTGGCCCATTTCAAGACCCATTTCCGCACTTGGCGGGACTAATTACATGGAGCATATTTTTAGGCCCAGACACGACGCTGATTATCTGCAATTCACGTGTCGCTGTCTCGGTTTCTGTTTCTGTTTCTGTTTCTGCTCGGGGATCCGTTCCGAAAGCGCTTTCTGTCTGCTGCTCTGCCAGAGACTCTTCTGCTTGAGTTTGCCAAACAAAAAGTTTGCCAAAAAATGTCAAACGTCAGACAGGCAGGGTTTATTATCAGAAGGCCGCCGACTGGGTTCCCGATGAGCTGTCACCGTGGCTGTCGCCTCCCCCTAGAAAAAGTGGACACGCGCTCGAATTTTTTGGATTTTTGCATCACCGCCGTTCATTGTCCTCTCTGGATCAAAGCACTGCCTTTTAGGCGCATATGACTCACCTGGCAGGTTTTCCCAAACGAAACCCCTTTGCAGTGGCACGTCATAGGCCAGATAAGCCAAATAGTCCAATATTTGTCCAGTTTGTTTGGTGTTTGCCTTTGCCAAGGGGCATTCTCTGTGGCTACACTCCACTTGAGGAAGTGCCAGCACATCGGCTGGATGTATTGATGTGGGGAAAGCTAGACTGAGACGGAGCCGGAACACCTTTTTGGCTAATTAGACGGCCAGTCAACACTCGCTGGCCGAGCGAAGTGAAATTAAATAAATATAATCATTAATTTATTTTGTGCCCCTGCGCACAACCCTCGACTTCACGTTCACCACAAATCATCAAAAGTCATTTAGCAAACATTTGAAGTTGAAAAATAGCCTTCAACTTGCTTCAATGCACTTGAAGAGAATCAACCGCAGAGGCAGATGGACGGGGTTAGGGCTCTGTGACTCCGTGAGCCTCCGTGAGAGACCCTGGGAAGGAAGGGGAACCTCCACTCTGGCCGGGAACTGGCGGCAACTTTTTACGGAAGCGGCTCAGGTATATGGAAGAGCCAAACCAAAGAGTCACGTCACGCGTGGGTGCCCCCCACACAGAGCGAGAAAAAAAATAAAAAAAATGAAAACAACAACAAAAACCATATAAAATAAAAGACACACGGACAGACGGGGCAGTTCCAAGTCACAAGTCTCTGGGCGTACTTAGCGCTGTTGAATAATTTCCACAACCACGAAACCCAATTGAAATTAGAGCCCAGTCACAGAGCCCAGTTTCAGGCGGAGATGGCCACATGTCGCCGCTCGCCGCTTGCCGGTTGCCAGTTGCCGGTCGCTTTGCTACCACCAACAACCTGCCCCGATCCGGTGTAAGCCAAGTGCATTTTCATTTCCATTTCCTCGCCTTTTTGTACCCTCTTTTTGAAGAGGGCCAAGGGTATATTAGTGAGCTATTAAGAAGCAATGCTTACTGAACATAACAGGAACTTTTCTACTCTTTTGGATATTTTAAAAGGTTTTTTTAGTATTCAAGCAACAGATTGTCAATTGTTTTCAATAAATTATATATATTTTGATATATAAATAATGGTATTTACGTGGTTCTAAAGATAATCTATGCTAATAGGATATCAAAATATCATAAATACAGCTACTTGTATCTTATATTTTTACTCTGAAACTCCTTATCCAGGGCATCCTTCAGTCGTGCCCATAGATAACCCTCTATATGTTGCTCTCTGTCTGCTTGATACTCATAATGCGGAAGATTGCACCAAGTTCAGCTCGTTCCTTTCCTTTCCGTTCCGTTCTGTCTCATGTTGTTTATCTCTCCGGTCGGATCTTGAGGTTTCTGCGTTCTGTACTTTGGCTGGCGAGTTTTTAACACAATTTAGCGGCGGTGGCGGCGTCTCTCACTCGGTGGAGGGATGGATATATAGCACATACATAGGCTGACTGGTGGGGGACAGCCGGGTGAGATCGGCGGTTCAGAGTGCGATGGCTATAACGGCTTTGTCTTCGGTTACCCATTCGGTTGTTGTTGCCATGCTGCCCCTGTTGCATGTGGGCATTCAACACCGCGAACAACAAGTGCAGCGGCTAAACAAATTCGAATCTCATTTACTTTCATTGTAATTACCACACCGCAAGGAAAAAGAGATAGGAAGCCCTGGAAGCTCGACCCTATCGCTGATAGTAATCAAGAAATCAAAAAATCTAGCAATCTAACAATTAAACAGTTGCTTTATCAAATCAATTATTTGTTTAACTGACCGATTACAAAGATATACATATCTTTATTACCTTAATCATGACGTTGTTGCTAGCGCCTAGGCTTTAATCAGAACGGAAACTGAACCTTTATTTGAATGGAATTTTGCACTTGAACTTGGTTTAATACTTGTTCTGGTATTAGCTGTAATCAGTTACAAATCCGGTTTAAATTATATTGTAAATAAGGAATTTATACTAAGCCAAAGTTTTTATTCAAAGACTTTCATATTTATTTTATATTTGGAGTTAACCCGTGGATCTTTATACATATTAACAAGGTCATAATTAACTTTAAAAATTGTTTAAAACGTTTTGAAATATATTTAGCTAATGTTTTTGGTTATTTTTTAACTTTAAGATAAGTATTTCTTTTAAGCAAAAGGTTTGCAAAATTATCCCCCCAACCAAAAACAAACAATTTTCCTATTTCAACACAAACTCATGACAGCGGTTGGCGACCTTTGAAAGCAATTGTTATTACTTGACCACTACCTATTAGAGTTTAAAATTAATTCTCAGCCTTTAGCGTAATTTGATTAAACGTATCCATTCTAATTGTCCAAGGCTTGGGGTCTATTTAGTGAGTGTGCTCCCTGACAACTCGTTGGGAATTCAGTTTGAATTGTTTTCCTTCGGTTTGTTTTCCCAACTCTATGGCCATGGACCTCCCCCATGGATGACATATAGTCGACATTGGATGTTTGCGCCTGCGCGCATTTTGAAATTGCTTTTTTTCGTTTTGGAAAATTGTCCGTGTTCCTCGTGTTTGTTATTGTTGTGGGCTTGGCTTGCTATTCTTATGGCCGTTGTTGTTATTCCGTGTGTATTTGGGTATTTTGGTATTTGAGTATTTGTTGATGATACAATGACGCTGCGCTTGGCAGCTGTTGTCTGTCGTCAGTTGGGTTTTCGGGGCGAGGAGGGAAGCCGGGTTCGTGGGAGGGGAATGGGATCCATGGATTCTGCAGCTTGTTCCTCACGCTCACTTCCTGCACTTCCGCACAATGCCGCCCGATTGTTGGAGCGAAGTCCCTCCTTTTTTGCAGCTTTCCAAATATGTGCTTCGAGTATATATATTCTACCTGCCCTGTTGTCGCGGCGACGACAGGTGCCCTGCTTTATTTCCGCTTCCGGAGCATCTTTATGGCAGGAAAACCAACTGTGGGTGAGGTGGTAATCGATATGAATTGGCCTGGTTCACTGGCACTATCACATTTTTCGAACTCTGATCTATTTTTGCCAGCTCGTTATCAGCCAGCCCCCCGAGAGTTTCGGTTAGTGGGGTAAGTACCTGCTTTTTTTTTGTGTTTCAGTTAGACTTGAAAAGTGGTAACAACAACCTAGAGCAAGTTGGCCCAGCTCCGTCACAAGTGGCCGACTTTGAACCCTTCTTTGCTTCTGGTTTTTCTTACAATTGTCGCACTTGTCACTACTCTTTCCCCTTCGTCAGCTCCTCTCCCCCGGGCTCTTTGCCCTCTTGATAATTTTTTTTTATATTTTTCTCTTCTTTTCGTTGTTGTTTTTGTTGCTTTTGTTATTTTGTCAGCTTCTTTTATTGTTATGCGCAGTGCGTAGAACAAGTGGAAGCTTTGTCAACAGCGGGGAGTAGAAAAAAAAACGTTAAGTTTACACGACTGACTCCCAACCGCCGAGCGGAATCACCTGTTTGTTGTTGTTTGCGGACTTGACATTTGACAATAAAGCAAATAATCATGGGAAAAAAGCTGAGACTCCCGAAGAACTGCGTCTCATCGCCCCAGCTTATGGATGAGGAAATATTACAAAGGCGGGGCGACGAAGGGAGGCGGGATACCAGGTCCCCCAGTCGTAGAACACAAAGCTAAATGGGTATTATTGAGATATATTAAGGGGCTTAAATTCTATAAGAGATCGAGTGATATAGAACTTGACTTGTATTTTAAAAAATTGGGGAAAAGTTTATTGATATTCTTGTATTCTTATTTAAGAAATATTACTAAATAATTTGGATTTATTTCGTATTGAAACATTATTTTAGACAGTACATATGTACATATATAAGACGAATCCCAAAGGTGGAGAATTTTAAGGTTAATATATTCTGTTTATTGTTTTATAAAAATTATTTTACCTTATTGGTTGTTAGGATATGCATTATTTAGAATGTGTAATACTTATATAGTAAGAAAACTATTCTTAAATATGTTTTAGAATATTTCTAATATGTACAAATTAATAATTAAAGAAACATTAAGTGTTTTGAGCCCCCATAAGCCTGCATTATTATTAAATTATTGAGCAAAAATGATTGAATAAATTAAATTAATTCATTGATATTCGAAATTGTCTTTTTTATGACATCTTCCGCAGTGAGTCATCAAACCTGGTTATCCTTCCTGTTTTGCTTATGAACAACTGTTATCAGAGACTGGAAAGCTCTTTCAGTAGCCTATCAGAAACTCGTCGATTATGAGTAACATATCGGAAAATCACAGCGAAAGCCAATCACAATCGTATTCCTATCTATATTTATTTATTGGATAGATAGTGCTGTCGCTGGAAGCCTATAAAAATGATAGTTCGATCGGTTCTATTGATTAGTTCAGTTGTACTTTTAAAGTGGAACGAAAGTGTTGCAAAATTATTTGACTATTTAAAGTGTAAAGAAGTGAACATGTTTTTAAATTGTAAAAAAACCCATATTTATTTGGAAGCTAAAATTGCTAAAAGGTAAGGATATATAATGGTTCTTCAAAAGTGATAGATTGAGAGAGAAAGAGTTCTTTAATATATATTTAAAAAATAATTCAGCTTAAATATTTAAAAGACATTTGTAAAATACAAACCATTTGTAACTTCTTGGATAAATCCCAAGCTGGCTTTTATTAAAAGATGTTTATAACAAGAAAAATTACTAAATAAATAAATAAATACATAACACATAAAATAAATAAATGAATTAAAATCAATAAATAACTATAAGGATATCTCGAATCCTGACCGCAAATCGCTTCGGTATAATTAATAAAACGTAAACAAATTGTTTCACTCGCAATTTTTAAGAGAAAACTCGGGAGGGCTGAGAAAATGGTTTTGAGAAAAACTTCCAATGCGAGCAAATAGAGAGAACACGAAGTGAATCGAGGCAGAGCCGAACTCTCTCTCTTACCAAATCATTTTACTTAAATTTAACATTCTACATGAGAATTCCACCCCAAGCTTAACATTTCCATACAAATTTGACACCGTCGTTCTGTAAACGTGTAAAATTTGTTTTGACATATGTTAAAACGTTTACTTACGAACGTTTACTCTTGCTGGATAATAATTATATAAATACTAATTATAAATGGGAACTAAAAAATATAAAAAAAATGTAAGGATTTAAAGAAAATTTAAAATGATTTTTTAAAATTAAATTAAATAGTATTTCATCCGGAAATAAAGAGGAATAACACTTTGAATTGCGCGGCATAGCAGAGAGGCAGTCTCTGCCGTGGTGAGTGGTGGTGAGGTATTCAGTATTCGTATTCGTATTCAGTCAGTTGGGTTTGTTCAGTACTCAGTCAGGTTTAGTTCAGTTTAGGTAGCGAATCGGAGACGTTCTGTGCTGCGCGTTGATATAAAATGGACAAAACTGCGTCTGTCCCGACCGATTTAATATTTTATACTTAAAATACAAAAAAACACACAAAAAATTATTTTTTAAAATTCGGCTCAGCCGTGAAATTCGGTTTAAACGGAAAATAAATAAATAAATAAATAGCCAAAAATTACCAGTGTTCAGAGACACAATCGGAGGGCGTTGAAAAATAAGAGATCGCCCCAGACCAGTGAGAGATCAGTGAAGATTCAGTCAGTGAAATTGTTTCGAATATTTTGGAAAATATTGAATAAAAAGCAAAAGATAATAGCGAATTTCATCAGCTGGAGTAACAGTAATAACCAATCGAAGAAGTGACGTTAAACCCACCGAGCAAATCGAACCAATTCGAATCCATCGATCGATCGATCGCGATCCGTGTGAAAGGACTTTCGATTTCGTTCGCGGGCGTGCGAAAAGAAAAGCGAAAAAGCGCCGGAGTAATTGTGAGTTAAAACTTTGCGGAAAAACAACAACAATACAGCAGCCGGAGCAGCAGCATCGTTATCATCATCATCATCATCGGCATCGGCAGCAGCAGCAGCAGCAGCATCCTGAAGAAGCAACAACTTCTGTCTGCACCGCGCAGATATATAAAACAAAAACGATCGCGCGTGCTATAGTGTGTGTGTGCCTCCAATATACACGTAATATATAATACACGATATATAGTATATATCTAGAGCCGACTGTTGCGACGACTTTTCTATATAAAATACACGCACACCGTGGCAGATGTGCGCATACATATATATCTAGCCAAAGTAGAAGATATATATATATATATGAGATATATATACGCGGCGCACTCTGCTCTGTTTTTTCTTTTATAATTACTTTTGTCTAAAATTAGAAGACGTGTGTGCTGCGTGTGTGTGTACCGTGGCCGTGTCCGTGTGTCCGTATCCGAGAGATACGTGTGAGTGTCCGTGTCTGCTATATCGCTATATCGCACATCATCATCACCATCATCATCGTCATCAGAGATCAGAGACGATCCGTAGTATCCGCGGTGTGTGAGTGAGTGAGTGTGTGCCAGAAAACACTCGTACTCGTCGTCGCCAGTGAATCAGACTACGGCTGCGACTACGACTACGACTACGGCTATATAGTCGGCAGATCGCGTATACGGCCAGGCCAGACAAACATTATCGTATATCTCTGCCTGGCGAGGATTACAATTACAACAGCAGCGGCAGCAGCAGCAGCAGCAGCAGCAGCAGCAAAGGCGGCAACAACACGCACCCGACCGATCGTCAGCCGAGGCTAGAGCCGATTCCGAGTCCGCATCCGAAGATTCCCGAGAGCACGGAAAAGCAAACCGAACCGAACCGAACGAAAGATCGCGCGCGCGTGAAAAACGTCGCGAAAGAAAAACGCTCCGGAAAAAGTGGGGGAAGAAAAATCAAACGCCACGCGACCTTAGGCCCGTCCGAATTTTCTTTTGGGGCGTGCAGCGGGGCGTGGTCGTGCGTGAAACGCAGCGAATTTAGTGAAAGATAACAACAAAGATGAGTCACCACCAAGAGCAGCAACAGCAGCAGAAGCTACAACAGCCATTGCAGCAGCAGCCAGAGTGTTAAAATCAATTAATGCTAGACATACAGTGCGCGAAAATAGACCTCTTTCTCTCTCGATCCCTGCTGTCGCTCAAAATGCTACGAAACTATCGAAAGTATTTGCAGGATAAACGAAAATACGACAAGGCACAACGACGTGGCAGCGACTACGATATTTGTCACCATTAAACCAATAAAGGACAACCCAGCAGCAGCAATACGCAGCAGCAACACGCAGCAGCAGCAGCAGCAGCGGCAACCATTACTCGTAGAACCGAGAGATTTTGTAAATAAAGTCGGGGCAATAGCAGCAACAACTTTGGAGGACGCCATGTATGCGCAACATTTGCGCAAATGGAGTCTGAAAACAAAAAAGCAACGAATGCCATTGATATTGCTAATTATCAGCTACATGTTGCTACTGATCACAGGTGTGTCGGCCGCTGCGACGGCGGTGCAGCAGCAGCGGCAGCTACCAGCAGCGCGATTATTATGGGAAGGCAGTGCCGAAGAAAGCAGCTACTATATACCACTGAGTTCGGATAATGATGGCGGTAGCATCAGCGGTAGCAGCAGCAGCAGCAGCAGTGAAAGCGGTAGCAACATCGACAGCAACAGCAACAATATCTTAAGTAGGCTGCTCAGCCGCACCAGCAATAGTCTTAGTAGCCGTAGCAATCTTAAGTTAGAGCCAGCCACAGTATTCGATGCCGGCAGCAGTGCAGCCAATCAGCAGCAACAGCAGCAACAGGAGCCACTTCAGCAACATGTTGCTGCCGTGCCACAGAAAAAAGTTCCAAATACGTTAATCATTAGTCAAATATATAATAATTTATTATACAATGGCCTGCCCAGCGAGGCGGCGCCGGCGACAAGCAGTAAGATGCGTCGTCACATACAGCCCGCGCAGCTACCAGCTCCTGTTAGCAGCTTCTCGCATCCTGCGAGCAACTACAGCCGGCGAGCGCTGCAGAGATACTACATCGAGTCCTTCGAAATCCCGGAGGAGCAGCAGGAACAGATTGAGCGCAATCCTGAGCAGGCAGCGCGCAGCCGGCGGGATGGGCAGAACCAGCGTCGCCCCAATGGCCACCGGAAGGAGCTGCAGGCGGAGAAGCGGGAGAATCGCCGTCTAAGGCAGCAGCAAAGGAAGGAGCAGCGCCCGAACAGGCACCAGGAGCCACAGCGACGGAAGCACCAGCGAAAGCACCGGGGTCGCCAGCGATCGGATCGCTACTGCTCGGCCCGGGATCCTGCTCAGCTGGCCTATGCGGCGCCCACCGTCTTTAAGGGCGTCTTCAAGTCGATGTCCGCCGACCGGCGGCTCAACTTCTCGGCCTCGATGAAGGTCGTGGAGGTGTACAAGCAGCAGCGAGGCCTCCAGCTGCCGACGCTCGTCAGGCTGCAGTTCACCGTGCGCAACAATAGCGGCGAATGCGACATCTACAGGGAGAAGCTGCGTCCGCGTGGAGTGCTCCGCTCCGGCAATGATCTGCAGCAGGCCACCAGTATAGAGTACGTGGTCTTTGCCCAGCAGACGAACCCGGGCAACTTCACCATTCTCGGCCAGCCCATGCGGGCCTCGCACTCGGTGATGGAAGCGGTCAAAACGGCTGTGAGCGACAATTATGGTGAGTGGATTTCAATTTTTACAACTTTGAAAGGGTTTCCAAGGGATAATTAATGGGAAATTTAAAGGTAATTATAAAAGGATATATCTTTGGGCTTAGAGTTTAATAATTAAAATATTAAGGGATTCCAAAATAATGCTTTAATTCTTAACTAGAGCATATGATCTCATGGGATTAATAACTTAAAATATTATTAAGGGATAAATAATGATTTACTTCTTTATAAGAGAAGATTGGTTGATCTCAAATCTTACTATATCTGAATTGCCGGAAACTAACATGGAAGCTGTAAACCATTGCATTTAATTGTTGGTTGTAAATGGAAAATAGTAAGAGAGGAAAACATACAAGATATAGTAGACTTTAGTGGAATAACTTAAGAGTTTCCCAGCCGTAGCTTTGGTCCAATTTTCTCTTATATAATTTGTTCGATCATTGAACCTATTTATCAGCTTTCGAGAAAACCAAGAAATATGTTTTGTTTTTAGTTAGTGAAAATCTCCCTAACTAAGCACCCTTTCTCTGAACATATCTCTCCCCCCAAACCTTTCTTTCGCTCTTTTCTTTTTCAGTTGCAGCAGCAGCTGCCTCTTTCTCCGAGCTCCTCTGGCTCTTTCTCTGGTTGTTGTTTAATGAAATTTAACTGGCTTTTTTTTTTTGTGCAGCTGAATTTCTTATTTGCCAACTTCACGCTCTGCTAATATTCACCAGACCGAAATAATTTTATGCAATACACTCGCACAAACACACATGCAAACGTTGCGCATGCGCCTGTGCAATTTGTTGTTGCTGCTGCTGCAAGTCTAGGCCCGGTCTCTCTCGAATTCGAATTCTTCCCGCTGGATTCTTCGTGTGCCCTCCTCAATTTGGTTGTTGCCGAGGCAACTACAAAAATGCTCACATCTAGAATTTATTATTGCCGCCGCTGTGCCACAGTTGCTGCTGCTGCTGCCTGTTGCTAGTTGCACATTTTAATTAAATTCGCATTAAGTTCTCTCCCCCGAGAAGTTGGAAAAACTTTGAAAACTCATTTCTGCTCGCCAGTCTTTAGCTCCAACTTTAACTCACATCGTCATCGTCATCGTTGCTTATTCGTATTGTTGTTGCAGTCTGCATTCGACCTTTGTGGTTGGCAGAGACCCAACCCCATGGTCTATCTTCTTTGATATTGCTGTACACGCAGAGAAATTGTATGGGAACTTGAAAATCATAAAGTTAAATTGCTAAGAAAAGAGTCAAGACTAAGAAGTTACTAGTTTTTTGGGTATTAATAATTAATATTAATTAAAAATTGCCAGTTACTAGATATTCGTTACTAATAATTCGTTACTGGTTACTAGAACCTACGCTTCTAGATGTCATAAAAGGCAAGTTCCTTCCTATTTTACATTAATTTATACAGAAATATATCTTTTATATACCACAAGCCCTATTGGCTTGGATATACCTCATTTAACCGTTATCAATATCCGATTTTTTTAGAACTTACTTGTAATTTAAGAAGTTTTTTAGTAGCTTGAACTCAATTTTTTTGTTCAGTGCATTGCTATGTTTGTTGTTGTAATTATTCTTGCGTTGCGGTTCATGGAGTTTTGCGTCTGTAATGCGACTAAGTGCGATCACCCGACCCCACCCCGCCTTCGCCTTTCTTTTGCCTCGTTTTTCATTTTTCTTTTGGTTTTTTGCCTTTGCTTTTCTTTTTATTTATTCGTTTTGTTGTTTTTATTGTCTTCTCCCTCTTGGATTTTTGAATTTTTTTTGTGCTTTGTTTCATCGCGGGCGCAATTAGATTTTTAATTCATTTTCTCTCTCTTCACATCGCTCCTTTGGCTTCTGCTTCTTCCGTCATGGATCTCGCACACAGAGAGAGAGAGAGAGAGAGAGAAAAAAAAGCAGAATAAAAGAAAAAGGGGGCGGAGAGAGAACCCAACCCTTTTCGGATTGACTCCCCCCCGACTCCCATTCCGATACGAAATCAGCTGCAATCAGCTGTTCTCCGCATAATTCCGCCCGCTCACTCGCACTCTTTGTCTTTTCGGGTTTATTATCTGGTGTTTATTTACTTTCGACCCTCGCTTCCTTCTCCTTCTGCTGTGTGCTCAATGAACAACATATAGCATTAACAGGATATTTACTTTTTGCCCCCGCCTGATTTATTTTGACTGCGAACGCAGCAAATGCCTGGGAAGCGATCGATCGATCCATCGATCCATCGACCGACCAGCCGATCGCTAAAAAAAGCGATTACTCATCGAAATGCATACTAATCAATCCACCCACACAGACGTGCAGAAATCTGGAAATCTGTCAACTCCTTTCCTTTCACTTTGCCAATTTCTTCGGTGTTTTTTTGGGAAATAACTCAATTTACATATCGGGCCATAAAGCACCGCGATCCATCCGACCGTCAGAAGCGATCGTTAAACTCTCAGCCCAATCAAAGGCCACAAATGGCATCGGATCGTGTGGAGATCAATCAAACAAAATCTGACTCGGATCGGTTATTCTGCAACCTGAACTATTTGTGGACGGAATATACATATAAAGCGTGGGGGCGGGTAGCAGGGTAGCTGGGATTTATTATTCATACGCCCCGTGTGACGACGCAGCAGCTTGAAACCAATTAAAATGCCTTCGAACCTGACTGAATCGGTAGTATCATGAATTAACTGGTCGCATTTTATGCCCAATTTACACCCACGCCGTGAACGTCAGTCGCTAACATCCCGAATTCCCCCCGCTCTCTGTCCAAAAGTGTGACTTGAAGATGCGAAAAAGTCCAAAAAAAATAGCAAACCAAAACCAAACAAGAAAAAACAAAGAAAAGGCCATGTGAAAAATAAATATAAGTCACATCTTTTGTATTTGGCTGCGGGCTACTACAGTTGGTTCTCCCCGGTACTGTTGTTGCCGAGGTGTTAAGTAAATTAGCTGCTCATAAAACATGATTTGATCTAGCAGAAGTCCGAGTCGGAGCAGAATCAGCAGCCCGGCAGTCAGCAGGTCGGCGGCTCCCGCCGATGTTTGTTTGTTGCCCCGATATTTGTTTGTCCGAAAGCGGAGACAAACTGGCAGTGGCTGACACAACGAAATATTAATTATATGGGTATTATTCATGGCTATGCTACAATATTGTGATTGGATATCGTAAAATTAAAAGATTAAGTTGCCTTGGTTTGTTGCAAAAAGGTGAATTAATAATTTATTACTAAGCTGGGATTTTAAAAATAGGGCAAACCTTGAAGTATATAGAGCCTGAATATATGTAGTAAATTTTTGAATTGGAAAATTTACACTTTAAAGAATATAATGCTCATATTTAATTAATTTATTACATAAATATAAAAGGAATATACCCCTATATCTAAATAATAAAATATTAAATCAAACCTCCATCTCAACATATAAAAGATATAATTTTCTGCAATAACATGTAAACTGATCTCGAAACATAGCCTTTAAAATAACATTATTTATTTAGACATGAGTACACAGAATTGCTCACTTTTCTATTATATAATTATTTGTCACTTGTGTTGCACGCAGCATTGAATATTAATTTTTCTGCGGTTTCTATTTTGTCACCTTGCCAAAGCACTAATAATATCGAAAAGATTTTTCATTGAGAAAAGCAATACCTGTGTACTATGGAAAACCCCGCAGAGAACCTTGACAGCTGCGATTGGATAACTTGGGGGGGTTTAGGTTTCTCTTCTGGGTTTCTGATCTCCAGTTGCACTTGTTGTTGTTTGAAAATGGGAAATGGAAGTGGGAAATGGGATGGGGTATGGGTATAGTTATGGGTATGGAAATGGGAGAATCTGTTTGGCAAGCGATTACAAAACGAACAGAAAGAAAACCGCTGCCAGAGCGGAAAATGCTCTGCACCGGCAGCGACGACAACGACGACGACGACACAGCGCAGTTCGCATATTTAGGTCAACGCCTACGAGTGGAAGCGACAAACTTACCCAACGGCACCCACAATTCATCATTTCCCAGCCCAACTCATCTCGCCTCATCTTTTTCGCCTCTTTTCTTTTTTTTTTCTTATTTCGGGGGTGGTGTCTGTCTGGTCTACCTGGCCTGGTCATAAGATTTTCCACGGCCCAGGAGGAACGGAACGGAGGTGCGGTAACTGTGGGTGGGGGCTCATTTAGCGTCACGCCAGAGAAGAGACAACTTTTCGTTTGCCGCCGTTTGTTTTTGGTTTGTGATTGCTGCCGTTGATTTTTCCTCTCTTTTATTTTTTTATTTTTTGGTAATTAAGTATGAATGGCGGCGCTAGACGACGAACCTTGGTTCGTTTAGGTAGTAAGTGCAAAGGGGGTTGTCTCAGTCCGGCCCCCTCAACCCCTTTGGGTGAATGCACTCGAAAAAATATATAATATATATAATAGATTCATAGCTTAGCAAAATGTGACACCCATTTTTTTGTATTTAAAAAGAATATTAATTAATAATTATGGAAATCCAATCCAAACTTTACTATTTCCCATAAAAATGTATTATTTAAGCTTACTTCAGCTTTTACATGAGGGCTAGAACCGCCTTAGGGTCACTCCGTTTTTTAAGGGCCACTTGCTGGCATTTTCTTCAAGTGTAGGGGCCCCTTTGGGACTTGCCTGGCGGGCCGTTTGGCATGCGGGAAATAGAAAATTATAACGAAATGAAATTTTCAAATGGCATGCCATGTTTCCTTGCCTTGCCTCGCGACTCGACTCGCTTGCCTCGTTTATGAGTTTTATGCTATTTCTGGCCGCGCCGACAGCGGCAACAACACCAGCACCAGCAGCAACATCAACAACATCAGAAGCAACAACATCACGCAGCTGAAAGCCATTTCATCCGAGAGTAGGAAGACATCTTGGCCGCCATAGGCTTGCCAAAAACAAAACCAAAATACAAAAAACAAGAAGAACCCCCCTGAAAATGAATTCGGAAAATTAAGTAGCGAGAAAATCCACCGCTCGTTAGCCCTGCCTGCAATTTGCATTCGGTTGCAGCAGCAGCAGCATCAACAACCGGGGCGCTAATGGAGCAATCTTGGCCAGATACGAGAACGGAACCCAGCGATCAATGGACCCCTCTGTTCCGCCGACTGGCAATCCGCTCGAGCACTCGGCCAGCGGATGTGACATAATCTGATTGCCACCAGGCCCAGGCCCAGGCCCGTCAAATGGATAAAACGCCCGGCATTCATGGTGCCTCTCGGGGAACCTCTCATCTCATCAATGGGTTCAGATCCCAAGATCTGTGTCGGCGCGATATCAAAGGCTCTAGCCGAACGCCCCACAGGTGGCGCTTCCTCAAGCAACCATTGGAGCCCAAAGTGGGGCAAGGCGACTGCCAGATACCCTGCTACAAAGGGGTGATTATTAAGCACAAAGAAGGTATTTTATGGTAAAAAAAACTAGTTGATCCTTTAGCTTAAGTATTTTCCAAAGTAAAACTCAAGTTTCAGATTATTCTGACCTTTGGAAGAGGGAGAAATTAGAATAAATTTGGGGTAATTAAAATGAAGTCACCAGTTTAGATACACTTGAAATTATTATTAATTAAATTAATATTAAAACATTTAGAAATAATAATAATTTCTATTTAGGGCTCTTTTTTGGAGTATTACCAAAATTGTTAAAGATAAGTAAGCTTAGAAAATCTACTGCTTAATCTTAGATATTTACTACTTAAAGTCTTCAGTTTTAAACCCCCCTTAATAGCTAACCAAGCTAATATATCCCATGCCAAAATAATGAAAAAACTCCCAAGACTTCACCTCAATTAGCCATTCAGCATTTGCGTTAATTTTCGCGGCACTTGCGGCACATTCCAAAAACGCCAAAGCCATTCGTAAATACATGCTGCAAAACAAAAAAAAAAAAAAAAAGATAAATGATAAGAGATGTTTTCGGACGGACTAATTGTTTTGGCTGGCTGTTAATTTCTGCCCGCATAATCGCACTGCCCTCGGCCACCTTCTGCTCCACAAAAACAAAACTTCAACAGTTGCGCACGCGGCCAAGATTAATGGTCAGGTCGAAGTCAGCGGCGGCGCAACCAAGCCGAGACCGAAGCCGAAAGATAGATATTGAAATTGATTGATATTTGAAAAGTCATTTCGGTGGGGAGCTTGGACTCATTATTAGTTTCCCATGGATCATTTTCACAGCTAATGGTTGGCTGGGAGCACACGTCGCATACCGAATACCGATTTTTAACTTTGCGTTGGCGGCTCCAGCGCTTTGAACTCCGAACTCTGAGCTCCAAAACGGTGGGCGGAGTGGCCGAAAATTGTTTCCACCTAGTTTGTGATTTCACTTGGAGACTGGGAAGAAAACTAGGCTAGTCGAGGCTAATATATATTTTACTAAATCCAAGGGAAGCGATAGGAGGCTATGTTCGCTCCGAGTTCAAGATCGTTGCTCCGTGCTGTCCTTTCCGCGACTGGCCATCTTAATTACGCATTAATTACATCAAACATTAATAATTCCACATGCCAGCGGAGCTGGAGCGTCTGCTCATCTATCTACTTCAGTGGCAGCAACACCTCCTCGATCGCGGGTATCCCGGCCATCCTCTGCCTCCGTATATTAAACTGTCTGTCACCCCTGTCCTCCTCCTGCAGCGCCCTGCATCAAATTGCAAGCCATCTCGGTAGTCGTCGTCGTCGTCTTCGTCGGATCTTTGGATCGTTGGATCGCCGGATTGCTGTGTCTGCCTTCTGCCAGCTCTCAGCTCTCAGCCTGGCAAGTTGAAAAATTTGCCTTTGATATCGACCACATGTGTGCACTGGGAAAAATTAGTAATCTTAATGCCATGTTGTATAAACCAATCCTTGAATTGATCCTTTAATTTACAAGGAATGAGGGCATTTAGATTTAACGTAAAACTACCCAAATAAGGTTATTTTTTAACAAAAATGTCAAAACTCCTTTTTTCGTTGTGTATTTATGCAGCCAGTTTGGAGTCCCCCAGCCTCTGAATTCTGCCCCCCGCTGCTGTGGGGCCATATTTTCTTTTTAGCTGACGATTTAGTCCATTTCCCGCTCATAATCGCATGAAGTTGTTTGCCTCCGCTGAATGTCGGATGGCTTAATCCGCCACCGATGCGATGTTGGCTCAATAATAATCAACTAACAACTCTTTTATGGAATTTATTAGAAGCGCTGCAGAAGTTACGGCCAGTCCAGTACCTGCGTGGGAAAGTGGACTAATCTGAGACCTGGCCCTCGGAGTCAGGTTTTTGCAACAGGAACAGGTAACGCCGACAGACGGGGCCACATGTCTGGCCGGAAATTCCCTTTTTGACCTCTGGCCATTGTCCTTAGGAGGAATTCGTCACTTGGCGTGAGCTCTCAGGGATTTCCCAGCGCTTAGCTGTGGAATTTCCCATTCCTGCCGGCTGCCCTCGAACACCAGCAAAAAAAAATAAAAACAAATGATGTACGCAGAGTTTGCTGGAGAAATGTGTGTTATTGGCGGAAGCGGCCATCAAATTGCATCCAATCTGGAGCCATTTGGCCCCCTGATGTTCCCCAGGCCCGAGGCTATCCTCTTTATATATTTTTTTATTTTTGTTTTTGTGAATTTCCGCCGGCCGGCAAGGTGGCCGTGTGCTAAAACAAAATTTTTATATCGAAATTGCCGGCGGTCAGCGCGCACGCCTGCCCACTGGCCACTGTCCACTGGCTACGTTAACTTGGCCGACGCGTGTTGGCCTTTTTGGTTCCCAAGCTTTGTTTGGCTCTCAGACACACACACACACATGAGTGTAAAACGAGAACGGGTGCTGAGATTGAGGTCCTCGACTATGAGATACCCGGTACGCATAAAAGTTTTCATACCCAAAAGGTGTTTGCTTAGATTGTTCCTTTTTATAGGTTGTATTAAGGTATTTAAGATAATTTATTATTATTTAATATATTCCTTTAAAGAAACAGCTTATTTTTTTATTAAAATATTTTTTGGTGACTTTAGAATATTTTCTCACAGTAATTACACAACTAAACTCTTTATTGGCTAAGGATGTTTCATACCTTTAAAATATCTGCATATATCTTTGAGTTCTCCCATCACCTGGGTAGAAATACCCATATACCCTCGCACACACACCCAGCCAGCTCAGACAAGTTGGAGTTGCATTTTTAGCAGCATTTTTGTGAGGCATTTTATTCGTCGCCGCTGGCAACAAATTTGTGGCTCGGCTCTCGGCTCGGCGGCTGTGGCAAGCTTCTCGAATGGCCACTGCTGCTGCCGCTGCCACTGCCACTGGTCGGTGGTGGTGGCCACCAAACTCCAGCCTCACCTTGTGCCCCAAAAGCTATTTAAATGGTATTTAAATGTGTCTAAAAGTAATTTTTTTGCGCATTTAATTCGCATTTTTTGCCCGCGCGCGTATTTGGCAAAGCACTTAACGACATTTATGAGTATATTTCATTAAAAATGAAAACAGCAGCGAGTGCCTGACATAATGCGTCATAATTGAATCGTTTTTTTTGTTACCAGTTTTTTCCTTGTATTTTTTTTCCATTTTTTTTATTGCATTGTTGATGGTCAAATGGGGTGCAAGAATTGAGTTGACAGCAACTTGTTGCAGCTGGATTTTGGAATGGTATAATGGTATCTTAGGAGACGTTTTGTTCGTTTTAAAAATTATTACGTTTTGTTCGTTTTAAAAATTATTATTATTTTTAATGGAAAATATTGGCATTTAAACTATTGAAGTTAGCTTGAAAAATATATCACAAAACAAATTTTTAAAGCTTAGTAAGTTAATTAACATATTATAAACTTCCTTAAAAAGTATTCAAATATTTCAAATATCCATAAAATATTATTTAATTAAACTCTAAAAAATTATGATGCACAATTAATTGTGGCAGCTGGCTTGCCGGCATTGCCGGGCTGCTGCAAAATATTTTCACACACACGAAAATGATTTCAGCTTGCCACCAGCAAGCAGCCATAACAACAGCGGCAACAAGTGGCCAGGTAGTCGTCGCTGCATGCCACACACAGCAAACAAACAGCAACTGTTTTTGCCGCTGTTGCTGCTGCTGCCGCTGCTGCTGCCTCCTGCAACAAAGAAGGCAACTAGAAACTATCCAATGGCCACCAGCAGCAACATCAGCATCGCCACATGCTTGACCAGCCGACGAGACCAAAGCGAGCGCATAAAGCATAAAAAAGCGCAAAGCCACAAGAAGTTGCAACTCGAAAAAGTCATTATATGCGACAACCAAGTCGTCGATATTCCACTGGCACACTCAAAACAAAACAAAATCTAAGAAATCACTGAAATTTGAGCTGAAAGAGGGGATTTAGGGAGATTTAGTAGAGAAAAAGCAACTAAATGGGTGCATTTAGAAACCATTAAAATTAAATTTATTTATTGTAAAATTTAATTTAATTTATTTATTTAATTTATTTATAACTATGCAAATATAAAACGAAACTTCCATTTTCATAAAGTAAATATCATAATGTGTAGGTATATTTAATTTTAAAAATATTTATCTTATAATGAAATACCAATGAAAATGCTTTTTAAACCTTTCCTTATACACTTTCATAATCATTATTTTTGTTTATTAAAATTCTTTGAAAATCCAGAAAAATCCATTGTTTTAAGTGCACCAATAGCAACAGCAAACGGCGACTTTGGCTTTGGCTGCGACACATTTGCTTAAATAGCAACAGCAACAGTTGCTGCCGCTGTTTGTTGCTTGTTTGGGTGCTGCAGCAACGCCAACAACAACAACAAAAGCAATGCCCATTTTTTTATTTTTATTTTTTTTTATTGCCGCAGTTGGAAAATGCAAGAGGGGAGGCAGGCGCGCACCTTGGATTTCCAGTTTTCGGTTCCCACAATGCAAAATTAGGTACGAAGCGTCGTCCCCATGACGTAATTAGCATAGAGCAGCCGATGTAGCTGCTGCCGTTGTTGTTGTTGTTGTTGTTGTCGGTAGCCCATAAAGCGTATTTACCGCACAAAGCGCCAGACGCACCAAGGCAGAGAGGGAGAGAGCGGGCAACAGGTGAGCGGGGAAGAACGCAGTCAGGTGAGCCATTGCCATTGCGCATGTGTGGCGTGCGAACGGAGGAGTTGGCTTGGCTGGGGGAGCTGGAGGAGGAGCTGGGTCTCGCATACGCGGACCTGGACTCGGACGAGGACGTTGCCATAACTCATATGTATGCCGCTCGCCCGGCCAATTGTCGTGGCCAGAAATAAAAACATTTCGTTTAACGATCTTTATCGATGCGATTATTGATTGTGTGCTCATGGCGGCAATGTTGCTGCGGCAACATGTTGCCTACGCCACAGCAGCAGCAGCAGCAGCAACATTTTGCTCTCAGCAAAAAGGGGTTCCCCCAGTTCCTAAAATATTTTTGAAAACAAAAGCAATATTTTGAAAATATTTGGTAAAAGGAATGAGTTATTTATGATACTTTCTACATTAACAAAAGGCATTTCACTGTACTAAAAAGCTTCTCAGTGATTCCTAATGTGCTTTTCTCGAAAACATTACTCTGTATATTATTCCCATTATTCAAATGAATAGTTTATAGATGTACATCATCCTAATAGATTCTATGTCATCGTTAGAAGCAGAAGTCTTTTAATTTTATGTATCTCCCCATATTATTCCTTTCAAAAGTAACTCCTCTAAACATAACTTAGTTTACAACTTATCGGAGCAACACACATATGGCAGATACCGGATCTGATGTCTGCTTTTACGCCACCTCATTATTCTGGCAACTAGCTTTCAATTATTGGATTAACTTGAAGGCAGCGCATCGGAGCAGCAGCAGCAGCAGCAGCAGGTTGCAAGCTCATCTCAGTTCATTTTCACCTGGCCAATGCACTGGCACCTTCCTCTCCCCTCGAAATTCTTGGCATACTTTGCCTGACAGCCGGCCAATTGTCGGCCTTCTAAAGCTGAGACTGCTCCTTGGCGTGCCTGTTGGCCGTTGTTGCTGCCTCCTGCCAACCACTTATTACGTAATTATTTAGCCGCAGCAGCAGAAGCTGAAGCAGAAGCAGCAGCATCAGTAGAAGAGGCAGCGAACACATCGCCCTGGGCACGTGTTGCCAACTGACTTGGGCACCTGTTTCAGGCCCCGGACTCTGGCTATTTGTGCTATAATTTCAGGCATGCAGCCGCCGAGAGGCACACGGCACAAAATAATATTGATATTAAAAGGAAATTAAAAATAAAAGTAGCAATATCATAAGAAACAGTACAAACTGAATCTTGAAATTAAATTGTAAACTAAATGTTTGGTGGCATAAATAATATTTATTTTAAAATTCATAAAGATACATTTCTTTCAGTGCAAGAATCATCAATTCAATTTGCATCTTGCCCTGCCCTGGGGCCAAAAGACAAGATATTAGTTACCCGATAAGCCGTCGACTTTGATTAGGAATTTTTTTGCGCTGGGCCGGGCGGGTTGGCAGACGGGCAACGGATCCTAAGTACCGATCCTAAGGCCAATTTAGTTGCAGTCCAGCGGACACGTGCCTCGTTGCCTCCATATCCAGTGGGTTGGGTGAAAAATACTTGCAGTCGCAGTCGCAGTTGCTCTCCCATTGCGGCAGTAAATCGTTAACGGCATTTGATAACTGTTTCACGCTTTTGGGTTGGCAATTAAGCCGAATGGCATAGAAATTTTTGATCGTTTCATAGACCATAAAGTAAGCTCGACACGCTCTCACCCGGCGAACGTATTGCGGCAGCGAGCCACCTGAGCAGCGCGGGCAACAGTGCGTATGAGCAATGTCAGGGAAATGAAATTTTCAACAAGTTAAGTCGTTATCAAGGTTATCTTTTAAGTGTGGCTAAATAAATTATTATTTATTATTTGATTTCTAATGTTATCAATTTAATATATATTTATTAATATTCATTAATGGAACTTACTATAACACTTTAGCTTCCTTTCAAGACTATTTTGTATAAGAAATTATCAAGATTTTTGTACTCCTAGAATTAACTTCTTTTGCTCTTCCATTTATCGTTCCTCAGATCAGCGATTTCCCTAACAATTTTCGTTTGTTGATTTATTTCGACATTAGTTAATGCGTTTATAATGCGCAAAGGAAGCACGGCTGTGACTGTGAGCCGCAATGACCAGGGTTTTGTGCGTTTTTCGGTTGTTTTTGGCGCCTGCTGAACAATTGACGGGCGGGCGATTCCCACGCTGCGTATGAAATAAATTCCCCAGCTGAAATTGTGCGCACAACTCTTTACATTTTAATGATGCCACCGCGCACTGGGCGCAAACTTTGAAGCAGCCGCAAGTCGAAGTCGATTCGCTGCCGAGTCATTTACTACACGGAAAAAATAGACATATTTATAATTATTTTTAGCAATTTCATTATAGGAAAAATATGTTATATTCCGAGTAAAATTTTAGTTAAATAGGAATTTAAAATCCCTATACTCTTGAATTTATTTACCTTTAATAATATATAAAATATCTAATGAATATCACTATTCTCAATTAAGCTTAATTTTTTCCCGTGTATACTTGTTGCCAAGCGCCCCATTATAAATCTGCTAGCTGGCCTATGACAGTTTTGCTTCTTGTTTTTCTTTTTTTTTCTGACTGCCGTACTTGTGGCTGTTTCTGTTTCATTTTTCTTCTTATGAGTTTTATTTTTTCGTTGGTCGAAGAAACAAAATCACAAAAATCACACCGAAATGTGCTTTCTGGGGGCCATTGCTCGCCGACTGACGACTGAAGCTTGGCGCCTGACGTGACTGCAAATGAGTGGATCCGAATACATATAGTCGTAGCACAGGGCGTACGGAATCGGGAGGCCATAGTGTGGGTGCTCGGAAGATGCCTTATCGCGACTATCGCAACTGCAAAGATAAACTTCCAAGAAATGTGCGAACTTTACGCCCATGACGTAGATGTGTTTCGGATGCTGGATGCTCTGATAACGAGACCCCTGAGTAATGATGCGTAGCCACATTTAGGGTAAAAGTAGTTCCCCTGTTGCCCTAAATATAGCTTTCGATTGGGTATTTTCGGAGAAATATATGTATACAAGTCATTACCAGTAAGAAGTTGTGGAAATTGTATTATATTTTTAAAAGTTATTCAAGTGGCTATATTATTTTGTTGTCTATATCTCCCATTTTAGTTTATAAATTAAACTTCAATTAAACTTGTTAGATTTCGTAATCCTGTAGATATTTTACTTATTAGTGCTATGCTTCTTAATTAATAGATATTTTTCTAATGGCAACCAAAGCCGCCTTCTGCTCAGTACTTTTCACTGGTTTTCCCCCCTGCTCACAATAACTCACGAGTACTTTTCCCCTCTGAACAATCCGCACTCGATGGCGGAACGATTACCCGATGTGAAGTGGCCACTTTCGAGCGGCGATTACCTATCCAAGGAGAGCCACCAACTGCCAACTACCGGGTTGCAGATGCTGTTGCTGTTGCTGCTCCTGTTGCAGCTGCAGCAGTTGTTGTGGCCAGACGCATCGCATCTTTATTTAGACACAAAAATGTTGCATGTTTCGCGCTTTTCACCAAATGCGCTCGCCGATCCACATTATTATGCAAAGAGGGTTGCACTATTTACCCAAAAATGGCCGTGGCTAATGATGATGATTGGCTTGGCCTGAAGAGGAGCTCCGAGCAGCTTTTGCTGCACTTGGCGGAGGCAACAAGTTGTCGCTGCCACAACAACCACAACAATAACAGTTGCTTTCGTGCCGTGCGTTTGTTTATATGTCATTGGCAATTAGTTATTGTTTTTATTGTTTACGAGCGCACTCACAATTTGCTGTTTTGCTTCCTGCTAGCAACGCGCAGTTTCTGTCCAAATATTTGTTTTGCATTTTTCGGCATTTTCATCGAATTGGATTTTCCAGAGAATTCACCATGGAGAGAGATTTTTGATTTACAAACTACACAAACTAAAAGTTAATTAAATAGCAGAAAAACAAAGCGAACGGAGGAGGCTTCTCTGCTCATGACGAAATATTTATTTGAAATCTTTCATGTTTCATAAATTTATGTGCAATTTATTTTTAAACAACAACCGTCGACGGCGCGACGACAACGTCTGACAAGATTTCTTGAAGGGGAGAAAGACCCTGATGGCATTTCTCCATCTCTGCCCCCTCTATCTCACTCCCCTCCTATCCCTGATGAGGGGAGTGTTTTTTTTTTTCGCTTCTCTAGACACAAAAGTGTGCCTAATTAGAGCTGCAACAACAACAAGAGGCAGAAGATCAGGGCCTGGCGCCATGTTTAAGCACCAGAAAGGGAAAGGGAGACAGCGAGAGAACGGGAGAGAGAGAAAGATATGGTGGAGATTTTTTTTTTGGGGAGAGAAGAGATCAAAGGGCTGCGCTGCGGTTGGCGCCCTGTCGGCCTCGATTGCGAAAAAAATAATGAAAACAGCCGAAAACTGAAGCGGATTTAAATTAAACGAAATCAAAGGGCACCTGGTACTCGCACCTGGCACTCGCACCTGGATTTTATCCATCCCATCAAGTGCACTCGGGGAATTCTAAAAGGTGAAATAAATACTTACTTTATATACATTTTAATTTATTTATAGTTAAATGTCAAAAAATAAGTAAAAAATATTGCATTTATTACTTAATAATAATATACAAATTTATTAAAATGTTTTCTTATAATTCTGAACTGTTTTTTCTGTTAACCACTTTAATATCACTTTTCTTTATACAATTTCTTATAATATTATTCATAATATAATATAATATAATTTATTTTAAATTCATAAATACGAGCTTTTAGTTAGGATTTTCCCTTACCCTCTCGGTAGGATTTTTCCCACTTGTCAGTTGGTGATTCAGCTGGCTTTTGGCCATTGATAATTATCAGAGGTGCCATTACAGGTGTTGAAGACAAACAACAACAAGAAAGCAACCAGAGCCCCCAGGGGGTGTTGTTATCAAAAGCGATCTCTTTCTCTCTCTGTCTCGGGGGGATGGAAAGTGGCAGGGGGATGGTGGGTGGTGGTGATGGCCAGGGGGTGTCTGGGTAGGAGTCTGGGTAACTTGGGTGTCTGGAAGTCTGTGGGGCACTGATATGAAAGCAATTAGCAGCAGCGACTTGGCAACCAGCTGGCTTTTTTCCACAGAATTTGTCAAGCTGTGACTTTGATCTGCGGAAATGTTCGGCAGCAACAACTTTGAATTTGATTTGAAAATGCAGCCGCACCTCCGCTCGAAAAAAAGAAACCAAAAAGTGGGGAAAAAGAAAAGGCCCCAACTACCAGAAGAAACAGCAGCAGCAGCAGCAGGGTCTTTTCTTATTTATAGCCACAATTTTTATGCTCCATTTCAGTGGGAATGGGCAGGAGGGGGGATCGGATCGGCTGGGCAGGCCGTCGTCGCCCCTTTGAAGATTCGGCGGTGGTGGTGGTGGTGGTGCTACCCCTCCGCGGGAATACTCCTTTTCCCTCCTAACCACTTGATTGCACTTTTCGCAGCATAAAATATACATTTATGTCGGCGGGTGTGTGTGTGTGTTTGGGTCGAGTCTGGAGCACTAAGGGGCAGGGTAGGGGGCAAAAAGAACTATATAAAATTGATTTCCCCACCCGCACAATGGCCAGCCAGCCGACAATGAAGCGCCATTGAAGCGCAACCAAATTAATCTTTCAACGACAATTACAATTAATTATAAACGCCCCCGACGGCTGCGATCGGATCCCAACAACACAACTACTCGTCCAGCTCACAAAAAGCCTTAGAATTTCCAAAAAAAAAAAAAAGAAAAGACTGAGAAGAAAATATAAAAAACTAGAAACCAATTGAGTGTGCGTGTGTGTATCGACAGCTGGTGGCCACGACGTCTGGCGTTTGAATTTGGTTCAAACAGGCCAACTAGACGAAGCCGGGATGTTCTTACCAAGAAACTTGGCTAAATTATTATTTAATTAACATTTTAATAATTAGACAATTTGATTTAGATAAGTTAAAGTTTTTTTATAATTTTTACTCACCTTTAATATGTTTATTAACCTAAAAAAGACAATCTTAATAATATTAAAAGATGCAAAGTTTATTTTAAAATATTTCCCAAATGGTTTCCTCTTTTGTTTATGAATTTTCAAGTGTTTGTAAGCTGTACTAAGTAAAATGTCTACATTAAAGATTTTTTGTACTTTTTATTAGTCTAAAAAAATCCTTCAAATTTATTTATTAAAGACTTACCATACGCCTAAGTATATGAGCTTTTTGAAAGCGTATTTGTAAACATTTTACCGGCTGCTGTTTTAATTTTCATCTGTCTAGCGCTGGGCCCCATAGATAAAGCACCATCCAAGTCGGATCCGTATCTGTGGCTGCAGCTGTATCTGTATCCATCTATCTTTCTATCTATCAGTCTCAGCGCCCGCCTAATTACGAAAAGATGAAAGCGCTGTTTTGTGGGCCAGCCACCGTCCGTCTGCTCGTCCATGGGGGCCACCCACCCAAATTCACAACCAAATCGGATCCAAAACGGATCCAAGAATCCATAACAACACCTTGGCGGGATCCCATGTCGGCAGCTACTTAATTTCGTATTAATAAACATCACAAATGTTGTAATAGTTTGGCACCTTATTTATTTATTTTGCTGGTTTTTATGGCCCAGAGGGGCGGCAAACATTCTGATCTCGGAGATCTCTCTTTTCATCGATGAAGAGTGCTGCGAAGCTTTTCAATTTTTCTCATTTTCGCAACAACAAAATTTACACACTCAAATGATTGACGGCCGACTCGGGTGTAGATCCACGGAAAGTTGTTTAAACAAAATTCGTTCGTTGATTCTATTAGTTAGTTGTGCAATTTGGACGATCAACAACAACAATGTTGATTCCGTTTCGAATTTAGATTTTACTTTGATTTTCATTTTTGGCCAGGGGTGCGGGTACCTTTTGGGACTATCGTATCTATTGACGCGTAACTGTTTTGGTTTGGGCTCTACATCAGTGTAAATTTGTATCAATTTAAAGCCTCTTCTTTTTGGAATATCAAGTTTTCAACACATCGTTAGATGGGGTTATGAAAACAGACAACCATCAGCGACAGAGATTGCTTAATTCTTTTAATATTTTAATGGAAAAACCATTGCAAATGTGTGGAAAGACATAAATTGTGAATAAAGAACATATATTTTCTTTGTTTCGGAATAAATCAAATTTATTCACATCAATTTTCAATTTTACTTTACTAAATACATATGTATGTATCTAAATGTTGAAAAGAATTAAATGGATATATTTTACAGTCGAATTGCAGAGCTTTTCAAGCATTCAAATAAATTTCTTAATGGAAGACTAGTAAAAAGGGGATTCCTTGAATTATTTAATGGGTTTCCAATCGATTCTATTTCCTTTTTTAGTATAAAAAGGAATCCCCTGAAAATATGAAGTAGTAAAATCGGGATTCCCTGAATTATTTAATGGGATTCCTTTAAACAAAATAAGTTTTCTGGTGGAGTCCCTAGAAATAACTACTTTGAACTAATCAGCCTAGAAAATGCTAACTAAAAAGTCAAATTAGATAACGAAAGTGTAATCTAATAAGTGTTGATAACGAATGGCCTTGCCCTGCGCCTGCAGTTAACTGCACTGCAAATGGCTTTTAGCTGAAAATGTAATAATAATAATAATAATTTTAAGGGAAAGCGAACGCACAAGGCTGTCAGGGCCGTAAATATTTCGACAGACAAAACTGAGAGTGTAAACAGCAAGGATTTATGAAGAGCTCAATAAGAAATTAAGAAACGAAGAGAATGCTGGGTGGCAAGTGCGAAAGCGAATCGCATTTTCCGGCACTGCATTAATAGGACACACGAACACAGGCACAGATCCATATAGATCCGTATATATGCGTGCAGATAAGTATAGATTTTTGCACAGATTGCCGTTGTCTGCCGAAATGGTTTCCAAGAATTGTGGGCGTGGCAGTTGCCGCTGATGATGATGATGAGTGTTGATATTTAGCTGGAAGAGCCAGCGAATCATGGCCAAAACACACACACACACATACTTGGCCGGCTCGTTACGTCATCGCGCTGTTCAATGGTGCGTATGATTAATTTCGTTTGCGGTCTGTTTTCCACTTTTTTTTTCCAACGACTGGCGACGTCTGTTGGAAAAGCGCATTTGCCATAGAGAAGTTCCCACAAATACGAGTACTCTCGGAGCAGAAGTTCACTTTCGGCCGCTTTTCTCCAGGCATTTTCACATTTTCCACTCGCCGTGTGTGTGTTGTGTTTGGTTGTTGTTGCTGAAGTTGTTGCCCACTTTTGGACATTTAAGCCGCTTTTGGCGTGCGTACAACTTCAAAAGCTGCCAACTAGCAGTTGCAGTTGCTGCTGCATTTTCTGCTTCTGCTGCTGCTGCTGTTTTTCCTGCTCAGCTGATTTATGCGCCCGCTTCACGTGTGTGTGTAGGCGCTTTTCATGTAATCTGGCGGGTAATCCAAGTGGCCAAAGCGTGAGAACTTTACACACACAGAGGTGCACTGAGCGAAACATTACTTGGAAAAAAAAGAGTTGCTAGACTTTAATTTAATTGAAATTAAATAAAGTTCTTAGCTGTTTATAGTCTATACTTCAAATGTCCCCTTTTTCACCTCTTGAAATATTTTCTTTTCTAACAAAATGTAGACTTATTTTCCCTCTGTGCAACCTACCCGACCGACTTCCGTATCATTTGTGTTCAATCAGCGAACATGCACCAAATTTAACTGCCAGGTGCTGCCCGATCGGTGGGCTGTGAGCAAGCTCTGAGCCTTGGCTAACAGCCAAGCCAGCTTAGCAGCTCTCTTGCCCAGCTGAGTTGTGGGTGTGAACCACTAGGCGGCTCGAAGGTCGCCAGCTGCAGCCGCCGCTCCACCACTCCACTCTCTCTTTCCAAAGACAATGCGAAATACTTGCAGAAAATGGGTTCTGGGCTTCCTGCCCCCGTTGATTTTCTCACGCTGATAATGAAAAGAGCCGGGCGCGGCGAGTGGAAAACTTTGAAGCTGTCGGCTCAGAAGCGGCTGAAGGATTCACAACGCTGACAAATGTCAGTCAGGCTCAAATCCCAGTACGTGTCCGAGATAAGTTCGTCAAGAGGAGGATGGGAGAGTGGGAATGGAATGGGAATGGGGATGAGCCTCTGAGCCTCAGCTTTTCCTCGAGTCTTTATTTTTGTTTGCCTTTCTCCCTCACTCTCTGTCTCTCTATCTCTTGCGGTAATGTGCTCATTTTCCTTTTGCGGCAATCCACCTGAAATTGGGTTAGCTTCTTTGATTTGATTCGGTCAAGATTCTGCTCTAGATTTGCGGCTGGCGATCATAACCAGGATGGTGATCATCGCAATGGCTTATTATGAGCTTGGAATAATTCCCTGACTATCTGGCTATTTTTAGAGCCGACTGGGCGCGTCCTCATCGCGATAAGCTGACAAAGACGGAGAAACGCTTAGTCACTCCACTTGCTGGCCAAGCTCACCCACGTAACTCAAAATCCAGACGAGGCCACGACTGCAACTTCAAGGTGCACTTGCAAAAAATAAATATCGAGGGACTTGGATGTACCTTGAAATGTAATGAGAGTAAATCAGACATTATATATTAGTTTTTAGAGGATTTAAAATATGGTTTTATCAAATGTATTCTAAATATTTGAAGACTAAACCATTATAAATTCAGTAGCATTCAAACTACTCTGACAAATCTCAGATATTTATTTTATTTTAATCTACATTTTCCTTAACAAGTTAAAAAATAAAGTATTATAATTACATTTTTCTCTGCGTGTGGGGCTGGGCTGGCACAAAAATAAATCCAACAAAATAATGTCGTCGGGGGAAATTGATCGATTTAAAAAGAATTAAGATCATCGGCCACGTTTTGCGTCCTCATCCTGACTCACTGACTTAGTGAACGACTAAGCCCAGCTCCATTGCCATCGCCAGCCCCAGCTCCAGCTCCATTTGCATCTGCAACTTAATTATGGTTTGTTTACTCGCCCTCTGCGGCTGCTCCGTCTGGAGGTCTCTCTCTCTCCCAGCCCGGCTGGGAGGTGCGCTTTGTCATTGCCAAACAATTGCAGACAGTCGTCGTTGCGAACTTGGTCTTGCTCTTGGTCTTGCTGCTGCTGGGCCAAGTCTTTGGGCCGGGTCCGCGGCAGTCCGTGGTCCGCCCTGATGGCTATCAGCAATCAGGCGCTTTGTGCGCCATCCCAGCCAACTGATGAGCAGCGTTTTGAAGTGAACTTCTGCAAGTTGCAATTTTCGATTTGCATTAATCAAACAGAGTCGTAAAAATAATACCAACGAGAATACTTGAGCCAGACGATAGCAGGAGATAAGAAGAGGGGATTTTGATGACACCGAGCGTGACAAAGAGCGAGGGGGACGGGGTTGAGCTATCTTAACCTTGGGCGAATCTTTGTAGACGACACCCACCGTTGGATTGCATACGGAAAATATCACACGCTGTCACCAAGGGCTTGTGTATGTACACTGATAAAAATAAATATAAAAGCAAATAATATGTGCTCTAACGAAAGAAGGTTCTACGTATAGACTAAAGTGTCCTAAAACTTGTTTAATTTATTTTTTTAATCTCTTTTAATTAATTATTCTAAATAATTTGTAACAGAAAATATATTTACTTACACCAGAAATTTACTTATTTCTAAGAACTCATGTGATTGCATTCCACTCTCATCTAATCAGTGATTATTAAACTCACATTCCTTTATTCTTTGCTTTACGAACAATAAAAACTATTTGATATTAGTCATTTTAATGCAATTTTCTAGTTAAAACTTATGAAGTAACAATAATAGTTCGTGATAAAAACATTAACCCGGAATGACTCAGTCAGAAAGTATGCCCAATTAATACATGTAGATGAGGCATCAACATAGCATAACTGTATTATCCAACCCTGAAAACTCAAGACAAACACCAGCAGTTTTCCCTTACACACCCGCCCACCGCCCCTTCCTCAGCTTCCTTGGCTTATCGGCTTTATCACTGCCGCATTGTTTGAATTCACACGCCCCCAAAAAAATAGAAAGGAGAAAAACAACAACAAATGTACACACGTACACACAACGTCAGTGCCACAACAAGAAGCGAACAAAAAAACAAGAAAGGAAGCTAGATTATTGAAAGCGAATATTGTATACCCTTCTTTAGAGGTTTTATTGCAAATATTCGTATTTTTAAGGGCTTAAAATATCATTTTATTAAAATAACAGAACATTTTCTGTTAGTAAAGAAAACTATATTTTTAAATGTGATATTTAAACATTCAAAATAGCAAAGCTTAAGATATTTTCGATATTCGATTTTATAAACTTTACTAACATATCCCTTATAATAACCTTAGGATTTTATAATGATAACTTTCTATATAATAATATACTTTTAATATTGTTTGCAAATTTTTTAAAATTTCGAACCCCCAAATATATTCCAACAACCTCACGAAAGTGTATAAAACCCATAACAAATTAACCTGAAATATGCACAGCGCGAAATATTTTCCAAGAGCTCTGAATGACTATGAAAAATGTACAAATTTACATAAAATCCATGGGCAAATATTTGCATAACATTTTGACAGTTTCGTGAAAAACATGCCAAGGGGGTGATCCCAAACAATCACACCAACACCAACAAGCAGGGAAACGAGATCGGGGAAAAGCAGTGGCTACCAGTAACAGCAGTAATGTCAACAGTAAGCCGGCTACTACGTCATCTGTCAGCCACTGTTGTCGCATCTCCGTCACGTGCATCGTGGAAAGTTTGTTACGTTTTCTCGTTATTGTTATCGAAGCGAAGAATTTTTATTTATCACAAAATGCCCAGCGATTGTAAATCAATTGCTCTGTGACGTCACAGTGGGGGGTTCTTGGAATGGGAGCAGATAAGCCGGTGGATTGAATGGGGTTGAGTTTGAGTGACCTTGATAGATCGGGCAAACATTCGATAAGGGGGAGATTGTTAAGAAAATGAAGATGAAATGCTAAATATACTTTATAAAAAAAGATATATTAATGAACAGAAAATATATAGAAACATGAGCATAAAATTGCTATTCAAATATTACATTTTAAAAATAAAATATACATTTAACTTTTCAAGTTTAAAAAATATAAATACTTGTATTAGTTAGTCCACTGCATATTAACTTGGAGAGTCCAACAAAGCGTATACAAAATAAACGTCAAGTTGATTGGTCATAGTCTGAATATTTTGGTAATAAACTAAGTCTGCCATTAAATAAATCTTATGAAAAGCATGAGGATTTTTCGGACGCTTAGAAGAGATGTGTCTAGACCATTTATTTTGGGAAATTTGCCGTGTGAGAAATATATAGGATGTATGTATTTATCGCAAGCGCACAAGCATACCGTAATTATACGTATTTTATTGGGCCCATAAGGAATAAATATGCTTTAGTTTATTCTGCAGACAATTATTCGTCCAAATTACTCTATAAATTGTATCTTATGAAATCTTATAATATCTATAGAAGCCATTAGAGGAAGTTTCCCCTTTCGATGTCTTCATTATCACACGCTGCAGTTAAAATATTCCGACTAAGCCGAAGCTTTCCTTATCTTTAAACAGCAGCTGCAGTATTTGCGATGGCATTACCAAAATATTACCATTGTTTTAGCCACAGTAGCAACAGTGGCAACACCATAATGATAAGACACCTGTTAGGTCAGTGCTTCTCTTGCGGGGCGGCATTAGTCAGAGGAACGTGAGAAAGTGGGGCCCGGTGATAAGCGAGTGATATATGCAGATAATGGCGAGATCGGGCAGATCGAGCAGATCGGGCAGATCTTGTTTGGCATAACAGCTGGGCCAAAAAGCAAAAAGAACAACGAATAGGCAAAGAGAAGAGCAGAGAAAATAGAGCAGCGGCAAACAAAGAAAGCCAATCAAATAAACAAAACAAATGCGATCAGGCAGGGCTATAAAAGAGTTACACAGAACATAAAATAGAAGCTAGTTTGAATGGATATTAGGAATAACAAATGGAATATAATATTTATACATATTTTTAAGGAAGTTTTTAGTATAAATTTAAATCAAAAGACACCCCTTCGAGCTATAAAAGAAATGCTAGTTTCCATAAAGCTAACTAATTTTATAGTTGAAATGCTTTCCTTACTAAGGTGTTCTCTTAAACTTAATTTGAATAATTTGATTTTTAAATTATATTTACTATTTTCTCTCTCTGTGTAGACAGAACCTATCTAAACAGATCCGATCAGAGCCGCGGCGAACTGCAGCAAATTTGTTGGCATTTAGAGGATGAGGCCGAGACAATTGATGCCGCTGCCTCTGCCGCTGTCGATGCATGGGGGCCAGCGATCTTCGCTCACTTGACTTAATTAAACGCCGCAGACAGCGGGTAAAAATACCCAAGCATATGAAAAGGGGAAGTTCAAATCGCCCAGCGAGAAAGGGGCGTGTGAGATCAGATCAGGCTGAAGAAGACTCTCTTGCTTATCGCTTATCTAGGCGAGATTACAGTGCTTAATGAAAATGCGCCGCGGACTGGATCTTAGCAGTTTCCATTTGTTTTTCTTCTTCGGTTCTGTTTTGTTTTGTTTTGTTTGTTGTGCGAAGATTTTTCACCACCCACCCCTCCTCTGCTCACAATATTGTTGTTATTCCTGACTGTCTCTCTATTTGCTTGAGTTGTCAGCGCCAGCGACAAAAAAAAAACGTGGAAGTAAAGTCACCGCTTCAAAGGAAATCACATTGCGTATACGCAATGTGCAAATAAACCTGGGAGGGGGGAAACCAAGAGAATCGCAAACAAACATGGAAAATCGACATCAGACAAATGGCGACAACGTTGCCAGTTGTAGTTGTTATTGTTGTTCTTCTTGTCTCTGCCGTTGGCTTTCTAGTTTTATTAGTTCTGCCCAGCATTTTGGCCACACGTGCCAGCCATCCATTCACGCATTCTACGACGAGTCCATTTCCATTTCCAATCCCATCTGTACAACTCGCGAAAATCTTTTCACACTGCCTGTTTTATATTTCGTTGGTCTTGGGGAAAATGAAAAGACATCATCATTCGCTTGTTTGTTGCTCTTTTATCTGAAACGAATTGAAATAATAAGTTCGTTTGCTTTTGCATATTGGAATTTTTGCCGGCATATCGAATTTCGTATTGGAATTCCTTCAAAAATGCTTTTAAATGTTTCCGAGAGCCACGAGCATCGAGTAATAGCTCAGTTGTTTCCATGTGAAAAAGTTTTTGAGTTAAAAAAGATTATTATATAGCAACGATACAGGTTCTCTTTGATTATTAGGAATTTTTGCACCTTAGAAATTTGATTTTAAATAAAATTCAGGCCTAACAAAATATTTATTTTAGAGTATAGGATTTTTTCTAGCTTATAAATATTTTTACCATAATCAAATACACTTTGAAAATATAGTTTTAATATACTTTATAACTCTATGTAGTAAATACCTAGTCATTTTTTCGAGGCAATTTTCTATGCAGATTTTGAAAACTGTTGTTAACTTTTAATCTTTTACAAGTTCAACGGAACTTTTACCTTTAATAAACCACACAGATAAGAGCCTATAGCAATGCACTTTAATCGACACTCAGGCGTCAGGTGAGCAATTGTTTGCCTTAGCCTAGGCCAACACGGCGTATGCGCAATGCCCATTGTCATTTCTGACACTCAAACCCCCCCTTTATATGGGACACTCTTATCTGGCCTGGAAGCTTAATCATGCAAATACCATAAGAGAGCCTTAACTGAAGTGAATTGAAGGGTTCCCCTGGAGTCCCAACACTCCGCAGATATGGAAAAGAGACGCGTGCTACAGCTGTAAACTTTTATCCAGACAAACAAGATAGTGAGTGGTGGATATGCGCATACTCGCAGTATTTGTTTATGGCCCGATAAATCACTTGCGTGTCCGGAGACGCTAGTCAAGAGGATCCAGCAGTGACACAATGTCGCGAGCCAATAAAAATGAATCAAAAATAATCAAATAAATAACACTCGAACGCATTCGAAATCATAAATAACCCCCAGCCGGAGGGAAAACCGAACCGAGAGCGAGGGGAAATTTATATGAATTTTATTTTTTGGAAAAACTTCCGCTGACAGCGGCAGCATCTCTTAGCATCTTGCCAAATGTGGGTCACCCGCCGAGCTGCCAAAATAAATTGTCTCGCAGTCCGAGAGTATTGGAAGATTTACATATATCCGTATATATACCTATATATTTTTTTTAAGGCAAAAAGCGCATTTCACATTGCACAATTTGGGATAAACCCATCGGAACAATGAGGTTTAGAGTGGTAATGACTATGTAAATTGCATTCGGTGAATGAATGGAGTAATGCATGAGTGTGTGCAAGTGCATGCACTGGAAAAAGAGGGGATAATTGAGATTAAAATTAAATGAAATTAAATATTAAAGTCATATAAGCACGCAAAGATACAAGTTTTTGTGCCTGTTTTGATGTTAGAATTTCGAAATCCTATCAATTTAGATAATGAGACTGATGATACCCTTTATTTTTTTCCTGTGTACGATTGTGAATGGCAATTGGGCCCGACAGATGGCGCCAGTTGGCGTGTCGCATGCAATTCCGCTGATTAATTCAATGCAAACGGACTTAATTTTCACGAAGCGACCTGGGCAACCAGCTTGATGCGCTAACCACATGTTGTCGCCCCCCTTTAGCCCACACCCCTGGATCGCTTGAACCCCCGTACTGGCGCATCCTCCCCTGAAATTAGCCGCTTTTCTTGTGCCCGTTCGCTGATGGATTTGCATGAATCATTGGCGGCAGCGTCACGCTCGAGAAGAAAAGCGCGTCGGGCAAAAAAAATGAAATGCAAAAATATTATTTGAAATATGAAAAGTTATTTTAATGCGCCTTGTCGCTGCCTGTCTCCGACGTAGTCAGTCTTTCCCTCCTGTCGCCGTCTCTCGCTCTGTTTCCCTTCTGTCTGTGCGCTAAATTGGGGAGCAGCAGGCAACGAGGCGACGACGACGACAGTTTTCCTACACTGACAGAAAGCTTAAAGAGAGTCCTTACTAAACTGGTTAAAATCCCTGTATATTTGTGATAAAAAGAGCAAGAAATCTTGAAGAAAAATAACAAAATGTGCAACTAAAAAGCAAAATAGTTCTATACATCCCTCACTTCAAGTGCCAAATGATCTTAAATTAGGAACCAATGTCAATTTGTTTGTTTTGACAGTGTACGTTTTCTTTGGCACCGCTTCCTCCATAGCTGCTCCCCATGCCAGACTTTTCCGGAAGCGCGTCGCGACATCAGCCTTTGGCTCTGACGTAGGCCCCGGACCCGAACCCCCGTTTTGTTGACGCACTTCCACCAAGAAGAACAGCAGCCAAAAGCCAACAGCAGCCAGCAGCCAAGAGGCCAATGAGCCCTGCTGGAGTATATCGGATTTCAGTTCGATTCCCTTATCCTTTTCGGCTCCAAATCGATTCCCTCCTCCTCCCCCACCGACATTCACAAATCAAACAAAACAAACACCCAATACTCCGGTATTCCGATTCCGATTTCGAGACGAGAGACCAATGGCCCGAATGAAAAAAAGCACACATACTTTTAAAGCGCATAATTAAGTCATAATGAGGAGTGGAGTGTGGTTGTGGCAGGCATTTGGGGAATATGATATGCCAATTTTTTGTTGGCCAAAACGAACTGAACACGCAGAAGGCAAATAAAAATGTTCATCTTATTATTCTGGCTGGGATTTCTGGTTAAATCAAAGCGTAGAACCGCTCAGGGGGGCTCGAGGGCTCCTCATGACAATTGTCAACTTGTTTTGTATCTGGATCGGTATCTGTATCTGTAGCCGTAGTAGATGTATCTGTTAAAGTATCTCTAACTGCGTGTGTGTACGCCGGGTGCCTTTTTATTCTTATTAATTGACTTTGTGTTGTACTCGGTGTGGACACTTGTGAGTTGACGTTTCGGATCTGATCCATTCACTCATACTCGCACGGACACTCTCACAGATACAAACGCACACACAAACACATCCAGAGTTTTTTTTTTTGGGAGCGTGAGAAAGTGGCGCGCACAATTAAAATGCTGCTTTATGGCCCGACGCTGGGCCAAAGCATAAATTATAAACAATAATTTATCTTTTAATATACTCAAAATTATATAGAATAAATACACCTCTATATAGGCAATTACACTCGAAAAAAATGGACTAGAGAGAAGCCAGGGCCTAAATTGATTTGATATTGCTGATTTATTTTTACTCTCTGCTAACCTTAAATAAGAAACTAACTACTTAAAGCAAGAAATTTGGTAATAATATGATTAATACATATTTTATTTAATTTTTAAGAAGTATAGAATGGATATAGCTGGAATCTAGGGCCCTAGAATGGCATTGTTGTAATACACCAACTAAGAGACACATTTTGCACTTGTTGCCTTTGAAAATCAATTTAAAATCTGCCAAATTAATTAAAAGGAAAGCTTTCTTATATTTTAAAACACTAAATTTTCTTCAATTTTGTCCCTCAGTGTACATTTTTAAATCTAAAATATACTGTATATATCCATATGGACAGCTTCGTCTGGCCACGCGATCCTCCTCACATAAATTAACATTTGCCGGGCATTAAATCAGCGCAGATCTTGTAGACTGCTTGGAACTTGGCTATACATATATCCACAATATATATGTAGCTTGATATTCCCTTCCAATTGCATAATGCCAATGCAAGTGGCTTCCCTGACACCCAATGAAAATCTAAAAAATGTCGAAATAAAGATAGATTAGCCAAAATAGCAATGCTGCGGCAATCGATGGTTGATCATGATCGGTGGTGAGTCGGGTGAATGAATCACTTGGCTGTGGGTGACAGCGCACGCAGGTCTCAATTAGCATGTGACGAGCACTTAGACAATCCGCCGAATAGAAAATAAAAGAAAACCCGCCCACCAGACACGTGATATGTTGGCTAATTTAAGCGCTAGCCGGCGGGGGAGTGGCACGGCCCAATGCGAATGGCCAATTCGTAGAAGACAGCAGCCGCCACAGTTTCATTGCCAATTTGTCGGCATTGATGAGTCAGTCTGTTGTGAGTCTTTAATATGTAATTGGGTATATAATATATATTAGAAAAAATTAAATTTCTATATATTTAATCATTGATAAAGGCTGGCAGCTGGGCACACAGGATGGATTTCCGCAGATAAGGATTTCTACATAATTACTAAACATAAAGGAAAGCCTTGACAGGGAATTCCATAAAACCTAAACCTGATGAATGAAGTGAACATATAAATATGTCATAAATATTTATTATAGTTTAAGATTCCTTCATTGTAAAGGATTGCTTTTCAATTGAGGTTTCCTGTTATAAATCCCAACTCCCTATTTATTTGCCCTGTCATCGCAACTAAACCAATTTTCCGCCCCATAAACCGTTTGTTTTTGTTCTTTTCCACCTCGAAAGTGGAAGTGCCAGACAAATGAAAATTTCTTTTAACGATCTACGCGGAACGCGACGCGACGCCCATTAAAACATAGAAAAGCGCCAGGCGAAATTCTCCAAAGAATGCTAATAATTTTGTGTAGTTTGCTATTTTGTTTACTGGAAGAGCTGTCTGAGAATCATATAAAGTCTATAAAGACAGGTGGAAAATTCCGCTAATTAGCCAAGGGGGCCACGATCCTACACGATGTTGCTTTTGATCGATTTGAAAGATGAAAGAAATGCATGGCCTAATGATTTCTCTGGTGTTCCTTACAGCACAGAACGCATCGATCATATCGATCACCGCGGTGCCGAGCAACACGACCATCGAGCACGGCCGGGAACTGAAGATCGTCTGCCGGGTGTCCGGACAGCCGCCGCCGAAGGTTACCTGGTTCAAGGACGACAAGTCCATTAATCGCAAGCGCAACGTTTACCAATTCAAGCATCACAAGTAAGTTGGCTCTTTTGTTTAGTTTTAGTTATTTTATTTAAAAAATGTATGTTATTTTTGTGCCTAAATAGAAGACGTTCCGAGCTGATCGTGCGCTCCTTCAATAGTTCCTCCGATGCGGGCAAGTACGAGTGCCGGGCGAAGAACAAAGCCAGCAAGGCGATCATCAGGCGCCGCATCATGATCAACTCCTCTCCAGGTGAGTCAGGTGGGGGCCCAACCCCAACCCCAAGCAAATGCCCATCTCTGCGTGGGTTCGGGCACCTTGTGATGTCGTTGTCGTCATCAGCCAATTCGAATTGCTCCAATTCATTTCTAATTTATGGCCCAGTTTCGAAGGCGAATGTGTATATTTATAAAGTCATTTCGTATCGTGATGTGGAAATCCTTGTAAATCAAAGAATTCGCTTGCCTTTGCAGTACCCTTTCGGCCGGACCAGGACACCGACGTTCCCTGCCCCTTCACCGATTTCTGCTTCCATGGAGGCACCTGCAGGATGATCAAGGATATGAACCTGTTCTACTGCCGGTAAGTGTAGCTTTAAATATTTATTCATTGCTTTAAATCATTAAAAATATATTTTACTTGAGTATTAGTACATCTCAGTTTCTCTCTGTGCACTCGCACTCGTATCCTGTCACAACTGCCAGCTAGTTTCCAACTGGCAACTGATCCCAAAACTCAAGTGGTTCACTTGATAAACCTCTCATGTGACAGCTGATAAGACGCCAGCACCCTCGCCTCTAAATATACACACAGATCTTGTAATATTTTGGCATCGCATTACACGCTCCAAAGACCGGCACTCCGGAGAAGAGAAACCCGGAGAGGGATGCAATTAAAAGGCCACAAATTTCGTGGAGAGAACTCCACAAAGGCCCACTTGCATCCGTGTGTTTCTCTCTTTTTTTTTGTTGTGTATGCAATGTGAATAATGTCTTTCAGCGCCTCGTTTTATCTGGCGGAGCGAGGGTACACCGCCACACACTCGATCCGAAGCGAAACGAACCGATCCCGATCCCGATTTCGAATCCGATTCCGACCCCAAAAAAAAGCGCATCGCTTTCGCTACCCTTGCGGGAAAATTCATTTCCATTTCGATGCCATAAACTTTCCCTTTTTTTTTTTGTTTTTTGCTAAAAATCGTTTCATGCCACACACTTAATTTGTTCGATTTTTTGTTGTTGTTTTTGTGTTTATATTTTTGACCGGATCCCACGAGTGGTCAAGCGAATGCTGCACCACAGTTCAGGGCCATTTCAGTGCGCCATATTTTCCACCAGTTTTTGTGTATTTTATACATCGTATACACAAATATTATATTATATATTGAATATTGAATTCGAAGTGAACTAATTGGACTCTCAACCTCTTCTTTTCTGCCTACCTTTCAGTTGCCAAGGCGGATACGTCGGCGAACGTTGCGAGAACATTGGGCCCGACAGTACGTACAGCAATAGTAATCCCGAACCACCTTGCACACGTTTTCAAGGAGGTTATTACTGCTAAAATAGGCACTTCTATAGCATCGATTGTTTTACGTCGAGTCAATCGCGAGTTATCCGCAAAACCGATACCGAAACTTGAAATCAAATTAAACAAACCGAACTCAGTGCCCATACCAAAACAATGAATAAATCATAAAGTATAAAATAATAACTCAGCAGATCTACAATCAAAGTAAAGTAGAGAAAAAGGCAACCAACGGAATTCCCATTCCCACTTGCACATTTCACCAATATCCTTTCAATTACAGAAGAAGCTTTCTAAAAATTAAAACGCTGAATAAAAGAAAGTGAAATAAACCAAATATAGTTGATAAAGCGAAACACACACACTACACACACTATTACACAGACAGAAAGTACAAATACAGTATGCAGAATTGGACCTTAAATTAAATGAAACATGAAAATCCTACCCTCCCAACCTCCTACCCACTCCACACTCCATCATACCCAGTCACTTTGAAAACGGCGAACTACAAGTTTTATTAGAGATCACATTCCAAAAAGAAACAAAGTAAGGTCTTACAAACAACAACAACAACAACAAAGAGTAAACAAATCAAAAGATAAATAAATAACTAACAAAGTTTTTCGTAATACCTAATAATATTTATTATGCTAAACTAAAAGCGTTTTAAGAGCAATCAAAAGCAAAACGAAAACGACAAGAGTAACGAGAATAATCAAATAAATACGAATAAAAACAAAGGGTGCTATAGAAGGTTTATTTTAAATAGTGTTTACATAGGAACTTAATTTAATTTCAAACTCACTCATCACACACAACTACACACGCCTACACCAACCAGTAAATGTATAAAAGAAAACAGCAAAACAAAACAAAATTATTAAGCAACGTGGACGGACGGACAAGGGACTCGCGGACAAACGGACAGCGGACACCGGACAAGGGACTACCTATCCCCCCCACTAAAGTACTGAGAAACTTGTAAACTTGTCGAATCGTTCAATTGGCTCTCAGCCCACGTTTACTCACCTCACACACGCGCATTACAATGTCAATATGAATATCAACGATTAATAACGATAACCAATCAACAGAGGCTCTCTTAAGTTAGTTACACGAATACACACTCACACACACGCATCAAGAAGCAAGCAGCAAAAATTTGCAACAAATGGCGACTTGGCCACACTGAAAACCACACTCACCCAGAAAAAGCAATGTACTGACTCCACCAATTGAAACGGGAACTGAATTTTGTTTTGTTTTCGATCTAATTTTTGTAGTTTGCGAATAATAAAAAACGAACAACATTAAAAACAACTTTCCAAACGAATAACAACCAATATAATACATTTATGATTTGCAATTAATTTTAGTTCGTACTCGTTATTAGACATTAACACTTGGCTGTAGATTTTGACAATCCACAAAAAAGTACCCAATTCGAATCAAACAAAAACAACCAACAATTTCATTTTGCTCCCTTGTTTACTTTTATTTGGTGATTGTTGTTTTTTTTTTTCGTATTTTTTCTTTTGACTAATCTCCTGCGTTTCCTGCGATTTGGGTAACTCTGTTCACTTATTACTTCCTTAGTCTTGTGCTCGTCTCCTTCTCAAACAACAAATTCCACAGCAAAGAGAAATCTTGAGCTGAAGACCTTATCTTTACCATCCTTTGCATGTTGGAATTCTATCTTTCGAGAGCGCAATTTAATGCTTGTAGTTGCCCCCTATTTGTGGAAATGGTTTTAGCCAGCTTTTAGTTGAAAGTAAATGAAAATCAAACGAGAAAATAAACTGGAAGATTAATTTTTAATTTTATTTATAATTTAATCTCTTCACAGATATTTTGTTGCAATCTACGGCCAAATACATACCTTAAATAACGACTATTAATGCATAGAATTTTGTTTTATTATTTTTATGATTTTTATAAACAAAACAAAAAAAAAAAGAAAAAAGAAAACATAAGATCGATTGATTCCCCTGCACTCCAAGAACGGCGACAATTGTAATTTTTTACTGTATTTAAAAAATTAGAGAATTCGTTGCACCGGCAGACCAAGCCCAATCCCATCACCGTTCTACAGATCAGTTGAAAACTACAAAAACATATCCGAAACGAAACGAAACTGAACCGAAAACCGAAAACATTTCAAAATTCCGTAGAGTTCCCAGAGTTCCTTCTTCCCCAAAAAGCGATAAGTTCCAGATCCAGACTGACTTTAGCTACGTTTGAATATTTTAAATATGAAACCTAAACTGAATTTTTATTAAATTAATTGTACGAATGGAAAACTATCGAAAATATTGAAGTTTACTGTTTGAAAGCATTATCGATTCGACCCTGACACTGACACTGTTGCGCTTTTGTTGTTGTACCATAGACATATACATATACATATACATATATATACTTATATAATGAGAACAAAGGTTGACACGTAGCCGAGAACTTTGTAATAAATCCTGTAAATATCTCTCGTTTTAACTAACGTTAAGTTTTGTGTACATTTCAAACTAAGTTAATGCAGCCCTTCTTTAACCATAATTTATTGTATTTAATTACACTTAAATTAAACGTAACTTTAGCCTTAAGACCAAACACACACACACACACACAACTTAAACACACACACACACTATAAAGCTACTTAATTTCGAAATACTATTTTATTTGTCCTCGTTTATGATTTGCGCTAAAACAAAAAAAGAAACAATGTAAAATGCAAATTTAGTTATTTTTTTCGCAATGTGTATGTTGACATCAGTTTGTATGGCGAAGAGATTATTTTTAGTTATCTTTTAAGTGGCAAATTTTTTATATATTTAATTATTGAAAGATTTATACCAAAAATACCATGTAAAGTTTAATATTAATTTAAAACAAAAACCATTAAACCAACACAAAAAACGAAACAAAACAAAAAAAAAAAAAAAACAACAAAAAAGAAAACAAAACAAAACGATTCATAAGAAAAAAATTTAATTAAAAACTTGCAAATAATTCACATTTTACAAAACATCAATTTGCTTTTTGATTTGGTTCTGATTTCCTCCTGTTCCTCGTTTCTCTTCTGTGGCTTCTGTTCTCCTTCGTTTATGATTGATTTTAATTGATTTCACGGAAGGTTTTCCCCTATATTTTCCCCATTCGCTTTCGCTAATTTTCCCCACACAACAACAAACAAACTCTCAGAGCGCAGAGCCGCTAAAGCTCTGTGGAAACGAGCCCGGTTTCGGATTAAGTGCAAGGAATGACGAGGATTTATATTTCGGCTAAATCAAAGTCTCCTCTTTTGGTCTCTCGACAGGCGGCGGCCGTTACGACACTTGATGGACTTGAGGAATCGTCTTCTTTAGCCGAGCCACGCGGAAATGCTTTTGTGCACAAAAATGGATCTCATGCTTAGTTTAAGTTAACCGGAGGATGGCCAATAAAATTCTGAATTTGTTGCAAATAAGAGTTTGGGGTGTTTTCTTTGCAACAGAAATACAAAATATAACCGTTTATTTTTTAAATTGCCCGCCAACTTTGAAAATCGATGGGTAGCATTGAATGTGCTTGGGCAGCACTGGTATCTCCAGCGTATCGAGCGTTTGGCGTTGCCAGAATATATATGGACCGATATCGATAACATCGATACATTTAGTTTTAGTCCGACGGTCACACTGCCAGTATTGCCTTTCAAAAGTAGCGGCGTTTTTCTGCAAAATTTATCAAGAAAGCGAAAATATTGTTCTTTTCGTATATTATAAGTATATAAATAATAATGTCGACTGCCCAGGCAACCAAGAACTGCATCACCCTCAAGGGCTCAGCCCAGATAATCGTGGAATATCTAAGTAAGTTGAGCTTGGCATCGAAAGCCCGCGTTCAATGGCGTCGTCCCTTCTTTTCATGGCTTAAATAGAGTACGGTATCAACTCCATCCTGTTCCAAAGAGGCATCTATCCGGCGGAAAACTTTGACAGCACCCAGCAGTACGGACTTACCATCCTGATGTCCAAGGATCCCAAGATCACGACTTTCCTGCAGAATGTGCTCAGCCAAACGGAAGGTGAGTGGGGGGCAGTCCAAGTGTGCTTTTAAAGGGTCATCAAACAGGTTGCCCCGTGCTTGCAGAGTGGCTGGCCAAGAACATGATCAACAAGATCTCCATGGTCATCACGAACGCCCACAGCAAGGAGGTGCTCGAGTGCTGGGACTTCAAGATGCAGGCAGAGCTGGGCGACGGCGACACCAGCGATCCTGCCAAGCTCACATCCACCAAGGAGCTGTCACGCATCCAGAACGAGATCCGAGATGTAATGCGCCAGATCTCGGCCACCGTCAGCTATCTGCCGCTGCTCGACTGCATCTGCACCTTCGATGTGATGATCCACACGCTGAAGAACACGGAGCTGCCCGCCAAGTGGGACGAGACGGGAGCCATTGTCATCCAGAATGCCCAGGCCGTGCAGTTGCGCTCCTTCTCCACGGGCCTGCAAAAAGTGGACACCGTGGTCAACTACAAGATGAGCTCCTAGAGTAAAGCAGTTTTTTCTAAATATTTATTCATTTCTATATATTTACAAGTAGTTTAAAACCAAAAAAGTAACGTAACATATTTGAGAGTTGCATTAAAAGCCAGTTGTGAAAAGCTAAAAGTTGCTTAAATAGTTTGGTAGCTCGCCCGACTGCGCTAGTGCCGCGACCGCTTCGTATCGCTTTGTGTATTTCAAATGCCATCTGGGGGACGAAACAGAGAGAGAGGAGCTGGAGTTAGTGGAGCTGGCGTTTGTCTGGGTGAGATGCATGCAGGGACAGAGACAGCGGAGGTGGCCAACTCACTCTACCTATCCTAAGCAGCTAAGCGCGCTTAGTCGTCAAGTCTGCGTTTGCGTCTGCGACTAGCTCTAGTCTGTACCGAAGTATTTCTGTCCAAAGTGATTGGGCGCCACCGGGTGCAGCTCGGAGGTGAGGATCTTCAGCTTGGGGAACGCATTCACCACAGTGCGGGCGGCCATTGGCGTACAGAACAGATTCGAAAGGATGATGCAGCTCTCGGGCACACCGTGCTCGCGCAGGACATTGACCGCCTGCAGCACCGTGTTGCCCGTGGACATGATCGGGTACATTAACAGCACTTGCCGACTGCCAATGTCGTCTGGGAAGCGGGCATACACCACGCGCGCCTCGTGGGTGTTGGCATCCGACTCGACCAGGATCTTGCCGATACGAATCGATCTGCAACAGTCCCGAAGACCCTGCTCCATGGCCTCGCCAGAGCGGATGATGGACACGCCACAGTTGCCGGAGCGGTATTTCAGGCCCTCGTAGATGGCACCCGTGGGCGTCTCCACGTCGCAGTGAGTGTAGGGCAGCTGGTTAAGCGACTCCTCGATCACCAGGCGGATCAGTCGGTCGGCGTAGAACTTGAAGTCGCTGCGTGTGGTGTTCCTGCAGAGGAAATTTGATATTGTAGTTGCCTTAACCTCGCCTTGTCCGTCACCTACTTATCGCGGAGAATGGTCAGCAGCTCGGCCACCTGCGAGTTGCACTCGAGCAGCTTTAAATTGCTACCATACTCGGCCAGGATATCCTCCGCCGTGGCAGCGGCCACGACTGCGTGCGTGGGTGTTCTCAGCTGTTGCTCCGCTGGGCGCTCGCGTTCAGTCTCCGCTTGTTGCTCCTGGGGTGCCTGCTCTGTGGTGCTGCCCTCCTCGGACTGGGAGCCATTGCTGCTGGGCGAGCCGGTGCACATGATTCGCTTCTCTAATTACAATTGGTCCTGTACAAATTAATTAAGTTCTGCGGTGGTCTTTGTTGTTCTAGCGCGTGCTGACAGTGAGACCGTATATTCTTTAAGAATCCCTAATTAAAGTATCGTTTAAAAAACAGCGATACCATCTTAAGTGTTAATTTATAAAAATTAAGAATTTTTAAATGAAATGAACTAATTGAAGTTATACATTTAAATTAATTGCATAATATTTGAAATGTTTCTGCCATCGATTGTGCGATACTATCGATATGCCGTCGACGATGACAGCTCTTTAGTAGCCACCGTCTGGCCACTCTAGCACATCACCTCGTGTTCACTCGCAAACAAAGAAAAAGTGCATTTTAATTACTGATTACTGCATTGCGATTAGGCAGTGGCGAACAATTGCGTACTTGGCGGAGCAACAAATTGCAGGGCACGCGTGGGCAGAGCAGTTATCGCAGCGAGCGTGTGTTTGAGAGCGGCACAAGTGCGTGTTGGTGCGTGTCTCCCGTGCCCGTACGGGTGTGCGTGTGTGTGTATTTGTATTGCTTTTGCCATTAACTAATAAACAATAACCTTCGGGGCCACGAAAGCTGCCCCGCGCCTGTTCCGTTCTGTTCTATTCCGACCCGCGGCGAGCGAGGAGCGGAGACTAAAATAAAACGCTTCCGCAAGCGCCGTGCCTCGCGAGGTGGAGCGCCAGCCAGCCAGCCATCGAGCAACCAGCACCAGACTAGGGCACTTCCACAGGCCAGATCGCACAAATGGCGGACGTGAGTGATCCCAGCGAGCTGTTCGACCTGGAGCTGCACGAGGACGACAAGGCCAGGGACTCTGACGACGACAGGATCGAGCTGGACGACGTAAGCGAACAACTGCGCAGCAATAATTGCACCCACACCACCAGCAGCCGCAGAAGCAGCAGCAGCAGTTGGAATTTTCCCCTTTGTTTACCTTTTCGCTTTGTCTGCGAGTTTTCCTGGCGGGCGTCTGGGCATCCCAGACCCCCATCGCCCTTGCACCCCTCCCCCGCTATATTTCCCATATCCACAGCCCGCAAACTCGGCTTATCTGCTGCGCAAAAGTCCGCATCACCGCGACTCTGGCGTCATCCAGCAGCACGTACACTGCACTGCACATTCATAATACGGAAATTTACCCACGACTGCGGTGCGAGATCCCTCCTTACGAAACCCGTCGTTGGGCAATCGACAGGCAGAGTGTGTGTCCTTCAAAATAATCAGTACCAATTACCCGCCACACTCCATGGAAATATATTGCAACAACTGCGGAGCGTGGCAGAGGTAGAAGATAGAAGGAGGCAGGGAAGCGGAATGAGAAAGAGGCTAAACTTCCACTTAGAAAACGAAATTCGTTATCAGCGGACAATATAAAATTAGAAAATGAGAAAAACCTCAGGCGCTGATAACGAATAAGGGGTCCCACAACAAATTCTATGTAGGAGAGTGAGAGAGCGACCGATCGCCCGTTCCAGATCGTGATCGCGATCGTGTCGAGCGGTAATATTTTTCGGGTTCCCCCATATAGAACCAGTTGCAACTGCACGCTAGGAAATAATATAAAGTCCACTGAACGCAACTTGATCGGTTTTATAGATCGGTTATCTATATTCTTTAGAAAGCAAACTTCCTATTTCGTAATCTTTCGGGGATTTTTTCACTTTCTTTTATTTTGGGTACTTTGGATGTGTGTAGTTTAAACTTAAGGCTTGAACTCCTTTCTTAAAGTTATAAAAATTCTGAATTTATAAAAGAAATTTGGTAGATGATTGTACTTTTTCATGAAAGAATTATGAGCAATACTGTAATGGGAATTATTAATCTTTAAAGTCCCCTCTGCACCCAATGAGTATGACTTCATTTCTTCCTCTGCACGGTTTATATTTCTTGGGTTTTCAATGCACCGTTTTGAAGGGGGAATCCACATGGCTGGTGGAGAGCGAGATACCGATATTGCTGCTCGTGTTCTTATCATATCGCATCGCCCCCCTTTTCGGCGGCTTGTCAAATGTGATTTACGCAAGCGCACACACCCCCCAGAGCAAGCACCCGCCGCCAGCCATCGAAGCCGTGTGAGCGCTATAAATTATGATGGATTCGTTAATTGGAATCCACCGCCAACGCTGACGAGGTGAACCAGTTTTTAATGTGCTGACGAGAGCGTCAAGATGTTGGCGATGGCGATGCCGCCATTCAATTGAACTTTAGTCAAAAAATATTCTATACACATTTTAGGTATGACGAGAGTGGCGGCGTTGCTGCTTCTTCTTCATCATCCGCTGCCCCTAACTGTGGCCTTCCCCCGGTTGGAGCAACAGCGTCTGGGGGGGACAGATGGAGGCGGAGGCAGTGCCAGCATTGCCGGCAGATTATTTGGCATTGTTCCGAGTTCTAAATTTAGTTTGTCATTAAAGAAAAGGTGTGTGTGCGTGCGGAAAGTATATCTCTGTGTGGAATTCTCTCTTTCCCCATCTTTCCCTCAGTGTGTGTTTGTGCAGAATGCTAAATGTGTGTGTGTGGGCAGATCGAAAGGGGAGAAATTCACTGGCGGTGGCACAGACTCCAAAGGCAGCCAATACCCAATACCAAGAGCGTGCCCCTTTGACTGTCCCAAGACGATCTCTCCCATTCATCGGAATCTCCCTCAGCTGAAAATAACATTTTGGGGTAGCACCGAATATGGGAGAAGTTTCTTATATTCAAATTATTTAATATTACTTTTATAGACCCATATATTCTTTACTACTAATTTAAATTATTTAAATCAGAATTACAACTGACTGACTGATCAATGATCATTTATCGGCCGTAAATTATATATTTTTTTAAATTTGAATGACGCGTTAATTTGTTTATATTAACATAAAATTAAAATTTATTGCAAATAATCATGTTTTTAAAATTTAAATTATAAAGATACATAATTTATAAATATTTATACCATTATTCCTAATTCCCCGCTCAATGAATTTTATTATTAAATATTTTTATAATTAATGAGATATCTAGTAAGGCTTAACAAAATACTTATTTTTAGTTTTTAAAGGTCTATAAAAATGTGATAACTTTGTATATTGGAACCTAGCCTTTTGTCAATTAAAAAGTCATTAAGCCGATCATTAGGAAATGTAATTACTAACTTTGTAAAGATACTTCCCATTACAAAAATATACCCAGAACGCAAAACATTTTATGAATCTGAAAGAAAGATAAAAAGGGTCTCTTAACAGAATTTTTGTTTTCAAGTATTTAATGATAAGATCAAGAGCATTCCATCTTCGTTGCTCCCGGCTGCTGGTGCTGTGTAACTTTCCCTTCTGCTGTTCGGGTCTCAAGTTCGTAATAACTATGATTAATTGTTGATTTTTCGCATACATATTCCTATAGCAGTTATGCTTACTCACACTTACAACCGTCTCCGCCTCTCTTCTCGTTCGCAGGTTGACCTAGAACCGGAATTGTGTATTAATCTGCACCAGGAGTGAGTAATACCCCAGCAATGTCGCTGGAGGACAACGACTTTACTGTGATTTTCTCAGAATGAGGGAGAGATACGCGCGCGGTCCGATCATATAGGGAAAGAGGGAGGGAAGGGATCGCAGTCCATCCGGACTTCCTCGTCGAGTAGATAAAGTCGGGGGAAGAAATGAGCAGCCTAATTGCCAATTATCAGCTCAGACCTTGTGTTTGCACATTGCGAAAGCGCGTTGACAGTGTTAACATCTGATTGATTCAGCTCCGAAAGCCTGATCCCGGACAGACGCGCACTACCACTTCACTGGGCGGTGATAACGAACGGACAACAGAGAGAACAGACGGACAAGAGGGGTTGCACAGAAGTGTTTACAACTGGTATTGACTACCAACAAGCTGTCACCCGGCCTCTGGCCGCCTCTTCAATGAGCCAGCTAGTTCCATGTGTAAACAAGACTCACGGCAAACACTCGACAGCCGTGATGGAGGAGCTGCTGGGCTGGCTGCCTGGTGGGCGGATGGAGGAGCACAGGGTGCCAGGGAGGTGACGATTGGCGCGTGCACGCCATGGGATTTATTTATAGCACGTGGGCTGCTCCTTTCCCACGCTAGCCAGCCAGTCAGACCCAGACGCAAACACCCAACACAGAGGACAACAATTAACTAACTCCCCAATTCTCTATTTTCCCTAATCCCCTAATCAGTGCCGAGGGACAGGAGACAATACAGCTCTCCGAGGAGAATGTCAATCCGGGCAAAATCAAGCTGGGTCCTAAGGACTTTGAACTCAAGAAGGTTCTTGGCAAAGGTGGCTATGGCAAAGTATTTCAGGTAGGTGTATCCTTACATAAAGATCCTCAAACTGTTTATAACTTAACGTTTCAACTGTTTACAGGTGCGCATGACCGCTGGACGAGATGCCAACAAATACTTTGCGATGAAGGTGCTCAAGAAGGCATCAATAGTGACCAATCAAAAGGACACAGCGCACACACGCGCCGAGCGCAATATTCTAGAGGCAGTCAAGGTTAGATTCGTGAACGATAACTCCCTCAAAATCAAACTTATGTGGAATCCTTTTGCTTTATTTTAGCATCCTTTCATAGTGGAGCTGGTCTACGCCTTCCAGACGGACGGAAAATTATATCTTATCCTTGAATATCTAAGCGGCGGCGAGCTGTTCATGCATTTGGAGCGCGAGGGCATCTTTCTCGAGGATACCACTTGGTAAAGTCATACATATTCTAAGGAATAATAAATTAAAGCCTAATATTTACCATTTTACTCACAGCTTCTATTTGAGCGAAATCATTTTGGCCCTGGGCCATCTACACAAACTGGGCATCATCTATCGCGACTTGAAGCCCGAGAACATTCTTCTGGACGCCCAGGGACACGTGAAGCTCACCGACTTTGGTCTGTGCAAGGAGCACATACAAGAGGGTATTGTCACCCACACCTTCTGCGGCACAATTGAGTACATGTGCGTGCGCCCTTCGGCCTTTTATCCTTATCGCGAGCGAGGTCTAGAGAATCCTTAGCTGACATATGCTTTCTTTGCTTGCAGGGCACCTGAGATCCTGACCAGAAGTGGCCATGGCAAAGCAGTGGATTGGTGGTCACTGGGCGCTCTCATGTTCGACATGCTTACGGGAGTGGTAAGCTATCAACTTGTATTCTTGAAGTCCCTTAATTAAATCCTGGTTCCCATAGCCACCCTTCACCGCCGAGAATCGAAAGAAGACCATCGAGACCATTCTGAAAGCCAAGCTCAATTTGCCAGCCTACCTCACACCCGAAGCCAGGGATCTGGTGCGTCGCCTGATGAAGCGCCAGGAACCCCAGCGCCTGGGCAGCGGTCCCGAGGATGCGGCGGCTGTTCAAATACATCCATTCTTCAAGCACGTCAACTGGGACGATGTCCTGGCTAGACGCCTCGAGCCTCCAATTAAACCGCTTTTGGTAAGTTGCCTCCCTTTAATTATTTTTTTACTTTTTGCTAATTTGAAATTGTTTTTTAATCAAACAGCGGAGCGAGGACGATGTCTCACAATTCGATACGAGATTTACAAGACAAATACCAGTGGATTCACCGGATGATACAACGCTGAGCGAAAGTGCCAATTTAATTTTCCAAGTAAGTTGAGAATATTTTGGGGTGGGGATGTGTATCGGAAGGAAAAGTTAGATTTGTTATATCCTCAAAAATCGAAAATATCGTCAGATATCATTTATTAATTTTTATCTTTATCCGATTATAATGGCTCGATTAGTGTGGACAATGTGATGAGGAGTAGTTATAATTCCTAAATAGGACATTCACTGATACATCCGATTGTTGGGCGTCCGCTTTGCTATCGCGTGTTATCGAACTGGGCACGCAGCACGACGGGAAGTCCTCCGAATGGAGATCAAGCCGCAATATTCCCTTATTCAGCTCTGGCGAAAGTGTGTAGAGTTCTCATCAAAATTAGAAATTATAAGTGACCTTAGGTGAGGTTTTCGTATACGGTTTTTTGTTTTCAATGAGTAAGGGCAGTGGTAATTGACTTGAAGAAGGCTCATACACATTTTACATTGCTCAAAGTGATAAAAAAGAGAAAAATAAATAAAGAAAACAAGACGCAGAGTCGTAGGGCGATCTCAGGGTGGCCGGCATGTCGCTGATCATCCGAACACGCCGATCTTTAAGCTCTGTCGATGCTGCTCATGATCTTTGTTTTCCGGGTATTTTATTGGCAATTTTATATCCGCAAGGTTGTTTATTTGTTAATATTTTTGTTATATAAAACAGATTATCGATCACACACATATCAATCGTGCAGTATCGATATATCCCTATTCAAAACTCAACTGCCTGGCCCAAGACTGAGAATCCGAGCTTGTCATTTTAAGCCTTATCCTTGGAAGCTTCAATACTTTTTTTTCAATATTCAATCCTTGATTTTATGACACCAAATAACAAAGAAAATCGCACTTTTCCTTTACTTTTGCATTTTTAGTCATTAATGGGATCTCTTTTTGGGTTTTGGTTTCACAATAAATACTTTACTAAACATTAGACTAAGCCTAGGCAAGGGGTTCCTTTGTCCTCAGCGATAGTCAGCACCGCATTGAAAGTGGGGCTCCTTGAGCGGTATACCAGTGGGTCCGTCCGTGAACTCGCAGAAATTCAGGCCTATACGCCGGAAGGGATGACACTTGCTCTTCGGATTGCCCCACTTGCCTCGATATGTAAGCCAATCGGGCACCAATGAGCGGCCTGTTTAAGATTCAAAAAGAAACAGATTAGAGTTGACATTTGAAAGAATATAAAGTGAAATCACCTACCATAGGATCTCACATTCTCATAGCTTATGTCCACGGACTTCCAAGTGTTCCAAGGCGTTCCAAATCCGTTGATATCGTACAGACGGGCCACCTTAACAAATCTATGCTTCCCAGGCGCCGTCCACAGACCATGAGAGCCCTTGGCAGCAAACAGAACCGGATGGTTCTTGAATGTCGTCACAGTTTTGGGAAAGTTTGGACGCTGCAGGATTCCCTTGCGTGTCTCCTGGCGGCGGAACTCAAAGGAGCCCGTCAGTCGATTGTAGCTATAATAGGCTCCCGCATCGTGGGCCGACACATACATGGCCTGCGGCTCTGCATCCCCATTAAAGTACAGGCTCATGTGCTCCCAATCTCCCACATGACTGCCAATATCCTTGCGATTGCCCAAGCAATAGCCATAGACGGCGGGGAACGGAATCCTTCCGAGGGGACCCAGACTCACGGTGCACATGGTCTTGCCCTGGCTGTAGGGATAGAACATCCAGTAGGTGACATGGAAGCTTGGCAGCTTGCCTTTTCCCGTATTCGCCTCCTGTTCGGGGGCCTTGCCAATGCTGTTGTCCTCCAGATTGTCATCGGGATCTGTACCGCCGCTGAACTTGACATTGTCCGCCAGATTGGCTATGAAGTTGTTCACCGGCACAGCAGTCTCTGGCTCTGACTGCTGCTCCTGCTCTGTTTGGGGCTTCTGGGTGGGCTCCATTACCAGCTCCTCGTACTCGTTGAGGGGATTGTACTTGGGATTCACTGGAACTTCTCGTTTTACCCGTTGGAAGAGCGGGAAAAGTCTTGAGGATCTCCGAACGGTGTCATTGCGTTCCTCAAGGGGATCAATGGAGACAGGAATGTAGGGACCCCGCGTGCTGACTGGCGGAGCAGAGTGCTGCGGCGGCGGAGGCGGCACAGGTTGCTCCCTTCTCGTTGGACACATGGTGACCACACCATAGATGGGCACCGGTTTTTCATTGGGATTCCGCCCGTACAGAAACGAGTTTTTGTTCTCCAACAAATCCTGTATCTCGCCGTTTGTGACCAAATGGGACCTGGTTGAGTATTCGCTAAAGGGCACTCCCGGTCGGAAGCTGCTGTCCTTGTCCATGGGATGAACGTACTGCAGGAACTCCTCCACGCCCAGTGGCATGAATTTCTCTTCGGGCGCCAGCCAGACGATGGGTGCCCACTGCTTAATCAGCCGATCGACTGCAATTAGAGATGGAAAGGCCCAGATAGGCACGGTTAGCATGGCTTTGCCGGGTTTTTAATTAGCCCCATTTCCAGTGCCCGTCCCCGTGAAATTACGCTCGGCCATTGGCCGCCGCCACCCTGGCTCTTTGGGACTGGCGCTCTGATTTTCGTTTTCAAATTCAAGTGTAATAAATTTCACTTTCACGATTGAAGCGCGGACTTGGCTAGGTGCTGGCCATCTTCTCTTCCCCCTCCCCCGCCTCTGGCTATGCCTCTGCCTATGCCCTTGTCTTTGTGTTGTGGCTAATTCGCAAACTGTAATGCCACCCTGAGTTGGTGGGCTCCAACTACCGGTGTTCCATATAAAAACGCACTTTGCTTGGTGGTCTGATGATGAGGCGGCTCCCCGACCATAAGCGAGTGCCAAACGATCAGGTCGTTCAGCTAAAACGTGACGGAAATTTCTCTTGGTCATGTGAGTTTAGGCGCAATTAGGGAGAAGCGTAAAAAGGGGGAAGGAAAGCGACATTACACGGCCCTAAATGGGTTGTCATAAATTGTTCTAAACTATTTTCAAGCTTTTTCAAAATAAATTTACATTTTAATTAAAGCCTAAATCGAAGCTTTAATAGTTCAAAATGTATGCTTAGATTAAGTATCTAAGAAAAGATATAGATTTTATTTACAAGAAAAGAAACTAACTTTGGCACTCCGAAGTTTGTATACCCTTACAGTTCCCAATTGATTTATGAAGAGGGGTATAAAAAATATAATAACTGAGTTAACTGAGCTTTTGACTAAAATTATAATACCCTCAAAAGGGTTATTTAAATTTAAATATTTATCCATTAGTTTATATAATTTATAAAGCTTAAAAATTTAAATATTAGAAGCTTGCAAATGAGTTAAGGAGTCAGTTCCGACCCTATAAACCATTTTAAAACCAATATTTTAATAATAATAATAATTTAAAATGGAAGAAATTTCGCTGGCACCCTAACTCAAAAAAGGGTATCGGTATAAGCAATATCCATTGCAGCTGCTGCTGCACTTGCTGATTGTTGTTTTTGTTGATGCATACCTACTTCTTTATCTAATGGCGTTATATGTGCAAATTGCATTGTTGGTTGTTGTTGCTGCTGCTGCTGTTGCTGTTGCTGCTGTTGTGGCTCGAAAGAGGGGGCTTCATGGCTGTTGATGTGATTGCTGTTGATATTGCTGCTGGTGTTGTCGATGAAAGTGGCAGCCATGCCACCATCCAAAGTTGCATTCAAGAGTCTTGTGCTGTCTAATGTTGCTGCAGTATCTCCTGGTTGCTGCAGTAGTTGCTGCGGAGGTTGTTGCAATGCCGTCGCCACAGTTAGCCACGCTGCCAGGCAATGCAGCAACGAAAGTGAATTTATTTTCCACTGCTTGGACATTATTTTACGTGCTTAATTTTGGCCTGCAATGATTTTCCTTTGCATCCAGCTGGCCTTTATGGTTTTTTTTGTAGAGTGTGCTCTGTGCTGTTTGGTGTCTTTGCCCAGTGCAAGTTTGGGTTTTCGCCCGCCAGAGTCACGACGTCGACGACGAACAAAGCGTGTCTTTTGTGTTATCGGCTGCTATTATTATTTTCACACATTTTTACACTTTTTTTTACGTACATTTATTATGGTTTTATTTCTTTTATTGGCTGGTTTCTTGGGTGCTTATGCAATCTCGTTTAAGTGAATTTAACACTTCCGCGCACAGTTTGGCGAGCACTGGTGGCACTCAGCTGGCGGTGTTGGTTCTGGTCTTGTCCCACTTTCGGTTGAAACCCGCTCTCCGAGTGAGTCTTGTGCACGTGCACGCCTGCGCGCCGAGTTTCTCTCGCTCTGCAGCTGGTCTCGTTGCCCTTCAACTGGTTTTTTGGGTTTACAAGCTGCCTGATAGCAAGCTACCAACACAGCTACCAGCTCTAGCTGTAATCCCCGATAGCCCTGAACCCACCAATGACGCTGCACATTGGCCCAGAATCAATGTCATCGGTGAAAATTGCCCCGCCTGTTTTTTACGACCTGCAAAAATGCTTGCTGATCCGGGCTCTCCACCACCACCAGACACAGGCCTTTCTCCAGCTCTGGCACACGAAAGTCACTCCCAGTTCACGTTCAGTTTCTTTCTTATTCCGCTGCTCCGCTGTGCTGACTGGTGTCCGAACGCTTTGAGCGCTTCTGCGAGACTGGCAATGAGTGGAGGAGCCAAGTGGCCAAGTGGCTGGATTTGGCTCGATCGCTTTTGGCTCCCTCCTGCTTTTTGTTTTATTTGTTTACAAACATGCGGAGTGCCAGTGCGAGTGCGAGTACCAGTGCTGTGACCAGGCTGAGTCGAACGACCCTTGAGCTGTTTTGGTGGTAAGCTGTGTAAAGTTTGTTTTGGTTATGGGTTTATGGGATTAGTAGGCTAAATGTCTTGTTAAATATTGCCTAATTAAGGTTGCAGTGGAGTAGCTGAAGCGCCGGAAATGTGTGCGGGTACATTTACCTTTTGCGATTGAAGGTGTGAATAGGTTTTAAAAGTTTTTTACTAAAACTAGAACCTGTATAGAAATCTAACTGGAAAGTAAGACAAATTTTTATTATAACTTCGTTACATCAACTATTAATTTTAATAATTCTCAAGCCTTAAAAACTTAAGGAAAAGCTAAAATTAAAAGATATTACAGCACATAAATAAAGCTGTTTATTTCATAATTAATTAAACTCTAATCCAAACTCTTCAGTGGCTTAAAAAATGTAGTTCTTAACAACGATTTCACTTTGTCGAGCCAGAGGCAAAGCTATTTTGTTACCAAACTTTCTTACCAAACAGTTTTGAGCCAAACTGTGCGGTTATCTCATCGCTTGAAGTTCTGCTAATTGCCTAAGCTCGAAGCCAGAGATCAGACTGAGAAAGCACTGCAAGAAACGGATTCAATTTGCACCTGATTCAGGTCCAAACTGGGATTCAATTAGAACTTTATTAACGGATAATTGCACACTTTCTCAGAGCGCTTCGCTCGCTTGGCGCCCCTCGAATTATGATGATGATGCCGCTTGCTTTAGTGGGTCAGCGCTCGATCGCAGTTCCAATTAGCGAACGCGGTGCTCTCACGTACATTTCACCTGGCAGCGACAGGTGGGGGGGAATAGTGCCTCCCCTCCTGATGGCGTCACGCATTTCTGTCCAGCCTCCGTGCCGGGGGAATTTACACACGGCAGCCGCCGGCGGCTGCTTAATTTTGCTTTGCTTTTAATTATTTTATTGCATTTGCCGGTGGATTTCGTCAAGACAAATATATTTAATTAATGTCTCTCCACGCCGGCGCTGGGAAATTATGTAAAATGTGTTACATGGAGCAGCCAGAGCCAGTGCCCGGGGCTTGCATAATCCCTGCTCCGCCAACTACTGCGGGGGGGCAGTATTAGTATGCAAGACGGGAATCGGATCGACACCAACACTGGACTGGACTCTGACTAAGCGAGTGTGTAGTTGCCCCGATCCGATTCCAATTGCGCACACGACCGGGCAAGTGGGTCAGGGATTGGGGGGAGAGTCACACTCTAGATGGCAAGCTGGCTCAAGGTTTTCTCATTTCCTTCTTTGTCTTATTTTTGCAGGGTTTCACCTACGTTGCGCCCTCGATACTGGAGGACATGCACCGGGCCAATCGGATGCCCGCGCGCTCCCCCCGACGCACACCACGCCAGCTGCCGGACAGCAGCTTCCGGCTACAGTTCCCATCCGCCAATGCGGGCCCCAATGCCTCAATGGCCATGCATGGCCATCCGCAGCGCTCCGGAATGTTCGCCAGGGCCACGCCACCGCACCACATGCAAACGTTTGCGCCGCGACCATCGCCGGCGCAGGACGAGATGATGGATGTCCAGCAGGGACTGCCGATGGTCTAAGAAGGGCGGCTGGCGCTGGTGCGGTCGCTTCCCATCCAAGCATCCATCCATCCAACCCATCCAACGCATCCCACCAACACCGCCCCCGTTCCCCGACAGAGAAATTGACAGTTACTATTATGACGTATATGATGTGTGTGGAGTGTGGAGGACTTGGCCAAGGATTCGGAATGAACAGGAGCAGGAGGAGGATCAGCTGGAGCAAGAGCAGGAGCAGGAATTGTTGTTTTGTTAAAGAGAGCGTGCTCGGATCGGATTATGATAATGATGATAACAATTATTAGAAGGATCGGGCGAAGAGCGATACACCTAGAGATACTACAGTTAGAGAGAGACATCCACATAAACATATGCTATAGCTATACTATATATATACGACCTAGAGAGATGGCAGGCAAGAGATCGCAGCCGAACCCAGCCCCAACTTATCCGTGTTTATGTATAAATATTATACTTACACTTATGTTTTATATAGGCGAAAAGGTTTACACAATTTAGTTCAAATGTGCACACACACACACACACGCAACACACTTTAATTTTGTTTTAACTCTTGTTTAATCCCTGTAATTGAATGAAAGGAGGGTTCTTCTTCGAGGGATAGATGGAATATGTGTGAGTGAGTGGCTCAACCATAAGCATGGCTAGGAATTGCTCTTCGAGAAGCTTATTTTAAGTGTATAGCGCGGTTTTCCAATTGTTTTTTACATTTTTTTTTTTTTTTTTGCATATTTCGATCACCTTCTTTGGTAGGCATAAAATGTAGAGACTTTAGGTCTTAGGGACAGCAGCAGCAGCAGACACAAACTTAAATGAAATGTAAATTATAAACTAAACTAGAACGTTAACGAAATAAACTAAAGATATAAACTATATAAAGAGTAACAGGTTTCCCCCTCAGCACGATTATAAAAGAAAACAATTAACTTGCTCGCATGAGGGACTTGTCCCTACTTTAATATTGGTTCCATTCAAGCTTTGGATGCTTTTTTGTCAATTTTTTTTAACTAAAGAGAGAAACAAAAATAATACCGCGTACTGAGAAGCTAAGCGCTGCCACAACGATAAGCCCCAAAGGGGGCAGATCTTATGTACTTTGATTATATTCCGTTTCAGTTTCCGCATATATTTTTTTGTAAAGAGAAAAATAGGAAGAAATTACAATTTCAAATATATATAATCAAAAGGTGCTTTGAATTGTTTAAAAAAGACAAGACAACTAAACAAATAAAATCTAAAACAGAAACAAAAAAGAAACGAAAATATAAAGAAAAGCGGAAGAGTGAAGAGGAAAACCCACTATGGAAAATGAAAGCGACTAAGAACCTAAATACTTATAACGGTTATGATGTGTATAAAGAATATTTATATAAACAAAAGAATAAATACCTCAAAAGCAATTATTTTTGTTACACAAACAGCTAAAAACTGTGCGATGCAAATAAAAGAACTTAACAAAGGATTAACTCTACCAACTAAAGTACAGAAACGAAACAGAACTATTACTACAAAATAAAAATCGAGAAATTAGGAAACAACAACAAAAGAGTATATATTAAAAAACAAATATATATATTTTATTCATTGTACACTTACTTTTCTTTCTGTGTTTTTGGTTCTTGTTTTACTGCTAAATGTATTTTGTATTTTTTATTAAACGAATCCATTATTTTTAAATGTAAGAAAAATAAGAAAGAAAAAAAATGCCCACACAAAACCGAAAAATGAAACTGTTTTCAATTTGTGGATGGAAACGATTGACTTATTTTCATTGTTGAGCAAATGTGCTAAAGCCAAGAAATGTATAAAATCAAGAGAATATCTTAAACTAACAGAAAATGGGGAGAAACTAACTATCGAACAAAACAAAAAAAAAAAAACAAAATCAACCCAGAAAGATGAAACACTGCCTACACGAGAGAGGAAACAAAACAAAGAAAAAGAAACTAGCAACAAATTACCAACTACAATAAACAAAAAACAAATCGCAAGTAATGAATTTAAAGCAGACCCAAGACCAAGGGCGATGCCAGAAACCAGAGGCAGCAGGAACACTGCTTTTCCACCCTCGTTCTTAGATAGCCAAGTTAACCAATTGAAGCCCAGATCCAAATCAGAAACTGTACAGTCCAGCTAACTATAATATTAATTACCAACCGAGAGTAATTGTACTTATCCCCGAGGGCAGCGGAGGAATAGAATTTCAAAGTTCACTGTTAATAAACCATAAAAACACACACGCAGACAGCGAGGCCTAATTATAGTTATTTTGTAGGAAGAACAGTCTTTCGTTAGACCGAAAATATGTTACCAAAATAACCAAATCGAAGCGGAGGAGGAGGAGGTGGAGGAGAGTTCTGGACGAGCTGCCATAAGCCATAAGATCGTTGAAGCCAAACGAAAAGCCGAAACCGAAACCGAAACACGGAAGAATCCAAAATAATAAAATGAAAACAAAGAGCGAACCATTTAGCATAACGTCGCCGACCGACGCGACAACATCCAGAGATCCTAGTTAATTAAATTGTACATTTTTATCAGTTAGCTGTAAGCGCAGTGCGTATATACGACTATGTGGATATAAAAGATGTATATGGCAAAAATGTGTATCGTAATATATTAAAAACTTAATTTTACAAAAAAAAAACAAGCCTAATATAAACGTCTGACTCTGTGGGATTCCCTTGGAAGCTTTGCCGGCGAGAGCTTTCAAGCTGCTGAACTTGGGGGGGCTTGGCAGCGGCTCTCAGACTGGGCTCGCCACAAAAGCAGCTAAAACTGTGACAGGTTTTAGAGCCACAGCTATGAGGTACCATTGTAGGAAAAATCGGAATATATTTTAAACTTGTGATGCTTTTAATTATTTAAAAGCATTATTTGATTATTTATTATTCTGAAATTATACTATAATTTGTTTAACTGTTTTACAAGTATTTGAGCATTCTATTTTAAATGATTCTAAAATCAAAAACTATTTAAATTACAAATGTTGACAGGAGTAACTTAAGGGACCTCCTCCTTCTTATGGATAAAAATTATTTTAAATTTGATTATTATTTACAGAATAATGCATTTTAATTTGCTTCATTATTGAAGTATAAGTAACTAATGTACGTGGACATCCTCCAACTTTTGACCGCTCCTGTTTTCCAAGTGTCCCTAAAACCTCGCAAATCATCTCAAACTCTTAGCTCAAATGCCAAAGCCAATCATAGGTGGTTCTCTATTTTTAGTCCCTCCCACTTAGACACGCAAATGCCATTGATTAGCATAATTAATGCCAAAAACTTTGCAATAAAGTAAAAAGTATCAAGGAGAAGCTCAGAGCGCCCAACGTCGAATGTGAAAAGGAAGGCGCAAAAGCGAAAGTATGTTAGCATAAATCGATCAAGGAGGAGCTGCTACTGGTTCAGTTCCCCCGACCCAAAATGTCTCCGGCATAAAACTATTTATAAACATGCCGTAAGACGGGACCGCAAGGTGCAGGCGCAGCTGTGTGGAGCCACCGGCGGAGCTCCTTTGCCAGAGTTGAGCTCCGTGTGCCCAATTGGACTGACTGCCAGGTGACACACGGCACAAGCGCATTGAAGGAGCACATGCATGCCGACGGATGGAGACGATACACCGAAACAACTATTTTATGTGTTGAATTTAGTGTGCAGATTTGTTAACCTTATAAAAATTAACTCAAAAACGTATTAAATTTTAATTTTAATTTCATTTTGGCTTTGGTTTAGATTTTAAAGCTTGAATTTTCTTTAAAATGATCATAACAAATAATGAATAAATATCAATTTAATGAAATCAAATATTTCCAGTCCTCTTAAAGGGTATTTTGGATTTGCCATAATTAGTTATTATTATTTATTATAGATTTACACTTTTTTTCTCCGTGTTAGGTTAACAGTATTCATTCCGCGGGAGGAAATCGGGGGTTAAGCAACATAACAATAAATACCGCTAGGCAACCGTAAATTCCCTAGCATGAATCGATTTAACGAAGCCCGTGGGAGCGGAGGGTAGGCCACTGAGGTCGTCCCAGGTCCCAGGTCGCCAGCGACTCTCCTCCGACTCCGGCTGAGATTCAGCGACAGGCAGCCATCCAGCCAGGTACATACTCGAATTATTCCCAGCTCGAGAAGTGTGCCAGGTGGGGGCAATCGAGTGTAGAGATTTTGCAGCGACAGTTACACTTTACACGGAGCCCTCATCCCTGTGTATATTCTTTGGTTTCTTACGCAACCTTAATCCCCATTCCGATTTCAATCGCAATCCCAGAAAGATGTTGCCCAATCTGAAGTCGCGCCGCATCACGGGCCTCCAGCTGGCCGGGAAGCATCTGGGCCCGGTGGCCAAGTGCCCGCCTCGCTATTCCGAGGAGGATTGGGACTACAACAACAAGATAAAGTTTAGGATCACCTGCGACCAGGAGAAACTGGCCGAGCGGATCGTGGAGTGAGTATATCGGGGGAAGGGAGAGAGTTTTGGGTGAACGGATTCCAGTTGATGACCCTCTCATCATCCAGGGAATCGCGTCGCGTGGTGGATGAGACGAAGGACACGACCAAGAGCTGGCAGCGTGAGGTGGAGCACCACATGCGCGAGCGCACCAGCGAGATTCGCTTTCTCGTGGACGAGCTGAATCGGCAGAAGAAGACCGCCACTCTGGAGGATGAGGCGCTGAACACCTATCGCAACCGCGTGCTTAACTGCATCGAGTTCCTCAAGGACAAGTCACTGGCCATCTGCAAGCAGTGCCTGATCCTGCGAGAAGGCCGTATCGGGGTGGATCTCTGCGATGACGAAGTGGACCGCTCCCTGCGCCGCGAGCTCAAGGTGATTAAGGGCTGTCAGGGATTGGCCGATGCGGCCCTCAAGGAGGCCGAGGAGCAGATCCGCAAGCTGCGCGCCGCCATCTATCTGCTCGACCAGGACCTGGCCGCCAAGGACAAGTCCCTGGCCATTGACGAGAAGAACTTGAAGCTTAAGGACTTCCAGCATGATCTGGGCAAGGGTCAGGATTTGTCTAAGCAGCACTGGTAGGTTTCTGTTTCTAATCGTTGGAGGAATGTAAATTATATTGCCCTAAAGGGTAGGGTTTGAAGGGTTGACCCAAATCCATAGCATTTGAGGAATTGTAAAGATATATATTGGGTCTTGGGGAACTAGAAAATAGTTTTCTAAAATTCTTTCTTTCTTTTTAATACACGTTTTACCAACAATCTAATCTTATCTTAATTGCTAAGCTTCGTTCTTATGCTTAGAAGAGATCAAAAAATATCAATTATTATTTTAAATAAACCTTTAATTAGCAAGTTTCTGGTCCGATTTAAGATTGTTTTTTTATTATTTTGATTGAGAAAGGTCAATTCTTGTAACAAATCCATAGTTTCCCAGACAATATCGGTTAGAATAATAGAAAACACTTCTTTATAAATCAATCCGATGGTTGCCATGACTCCCCTGACTTTCTCTATCTATCCACATCCTTTCTCCTCCTTCCAGCCAATTCTCTCTGACCGAGTGGCAGGCGCAGACGTACGAGAATCTAGAGGCCAACGCCAAGGCCTTGGTGTCCGCCGGACAGCTGCGCGCCTACATCGATCTGCTGCTGAAGCAGGTGTGCGAGGACATGCAGAACCAGACGGACCGCACCAACGAGGCTTTCGAGCGCCGGATTTCAGAGACGAAGCACGTGAAGCAGTGCTTGGAGAACAAGCACAAGGACACAATGGACCACATCCACCAGGTGCAGCGCAACATGACCGAGCTGGAGAAGGAGATGATGGACAAGCAGCGGGCCATCACTTTGTGCCAGACACGACTCAGCAATCGCGCCCATCGGCCCGGATTGGAGCTGACCTGCGACATGGTCCAGGACGCACTCTACAATGAGCTGCAGGCGCTGAAGGCTTCCGTCTGCAAGCTCAACCAGAAGCTGAACGAGAACAAGGCCTCCATGCGCTACCTGATGCACGTCCAGGTGATGCAGGAGGAGGAGATCAACATCAAGGCGAATACCTGCAAGATTGACGAGGTCGATTGCATGACTCTGCGCCAGGCCCTCAAGTACCAGACTTTCTAATCCTGGCCAGGCAACAGCACCACGAGTACCCGTACCAGTACCAGTTCCAGTACCAAGTCCCTGTACCGCACCAGTCCAGTAGTCGCAGCCAGCGTCCCGCACGCAGCCCAGCCACCACCATTAATCAAATTAGATGCATCATGCATGTGCATTTCGTGTTCGATCCCAAATTACTTAATAAATTGAAATTCACTTTCGATTTTCCAGTTACATCAAGAGTGTATATTAAAATAGAGCTTTTGGATGGTTATAGTGCTTTGGGAAAGGTTTCTAAGTTGTTAAAAGGATCTATTTTTGGAAATTGCAAGCCAAATTTAAATTAATTTAGCCAGTATTAAAAATAACAGCAATAATTCAAAAATTTAAATTTCCCTTTCCAAATCTAGTATATTCTGGTATTTTATACTGTCACTCGATAGTTTTGCACGCGTTATCGATAGTGTGATCGAAAATGCGAGGGAGTAGCGAAAAGTGTTACCGTACCGGTGTGAAAATATTAAGTGTGACCGAATGCTAGCCCCCACAGCGAAATGATATTGATGAGGATTTACAAAACGTAGAAAAGCCAGAGGAAACCTTAATTAATGTTGAGCTAAAAGTGTACAAACCTGAGATTAAGGTAAGTCCCAGACCCCGCTCCACTTTCTCCGCCGCGAACGGTGTGCTGGCGTCGGCAGGGCCGGGTACTTTTCACGCCTCTGCCGCCGCCGCCGCCGCACACGATAAAAAAATGGAGTACAGCCACGAATGGCAAATCAATAATGCGGAAGATTGATGTTTTTCGCCACTAAAATTCGCCAGGGTTCCCCTTTTGTCTGTCCACTTGCAGTGCAAGGATGTCGAAACGCAGCGCCGACGACGCCAGCGGCGGCAGCGGCAGTGGCGCCAGCAGCGGCCTAGTGGCGGCCGCCGCCGCCGGCCAGCCGCCTATCAAGAAGGTGCACTTCGAGCCGCACCTGATTGGGCCGGTGTCCACGCTGGAGGAGATGGACATCAAGGTGCTGGAGTTTCAGAACAAGAAGCTCGCGCAGCGCATTGAGCAGCGGATGCGCACGGAGGCGGAGCTTCGGCACCGCATCGAGCAGCTGGAGAAGCGGCAGACGCAGGACGACGCCGTGCTGAACGTGGTCAATCGGTATTGGAACCAGCTGAACGAGGACATTCGCGTCCTGTTGCAGCGCTTCGATGCCGAAACGGCAGACGAGCTGGAGAACCGCAACGAGAACGAGGTGACCACCTCTTTTCTCGCGCAACTGTCCACCTGGGACAAGGAGGAGCTGGACGAGAAGCTGGCCAACCGCGTCCAGGTGTCAAAGCGGGCGGTGGCCAAGATCGTGCAGGTTATTGATAGGTTAATGCAACGCAACGAGAAGATAACTCATGTATTGAAAGGTGATAGCCTGGCCGGCGCAGCAGCTGGATCCGGGTCTGGGGCGGCCGGCGACGATGAGCAGCAGCAGCAGTCCAGTGGCGATGCGGAGTCGGCGACAGGCGCCGCCGCTGGCGTCCATGCGCTGGAGGAGACGCTCAAGCAGACTCACATCGAGATCATGAGCGAGAACCACAAGCTGCAGAATCTGAATACCTCGCTGCACGAGAAGTTCCACACCATGTCGCTGAAGATGAAGGAGTACCAGGACGCGCACACCGCCAAGGAGACGGAGAACGCCGAGCTGAAGAACCAGATCGACGAGCTGCAGTACGACCTGGAGAAGATTCACTACCGGAACGATAAGCTGGAGAACCACCTGGCCGAGGCCATTGAGAAGCTGAAGGCCTACCACCAGATCTACGGGGATCCCAATAAGAGCAGCAACAGTGCCAAGACGCCCGCCTCGACGGCCATGGGCACCACCACAACCAATGTGAATAGCCAGCACTTGGAGGAGCTGCAAAAGGAGCTGGAGGAGTATCGTGAGCTGGCCAATAACCGCTTGCAGGAGCTGGACAAGCTGCACGCCACGCATCGCGAGACCCTCAAGGAGGTGGAAAAGCTGAAAATGGATGTAAGTATGGGATCAGAAGGGTCTTGACGAGAGCGAACTCATTACGTTTTGCATTCCACAAATTTTAACATTGTTTCATTGCGAATCTCGCCCGATTTCAGATACGCCAACTGCCCGAATCGGTGATTGTGGAGACCACGGAATACAAGTGCTTACAGAGCCAGTTCTCCGTGCTCTACAACGAGTCCATGCAGATCAAGACCATGCTGGACGAAACTCGAAATCAACTGCAGACGAGCAAGAACCAGCATCTGCGGCAGATCGAAGTGATGGAGAGCGAGGAGCTGATTGCCCAGAAGAAGGTACGCAGCGAGATGATCCAAATGGAGGACGTGCTGGCCCTCATTCGCAAGGAGTACGAGGCGCTGCGCATCGAGTTCGAGCAGAACATGGCCGCCAATGAACAGACGGCGCCCATTAACCGCGAGATGCGCCACCTGATCACCTCACTGCAGAACCACAACGGGCAGCTGAAGGGCGAGGTGCAGCGGTACAAACGCAAATACAAGGACACATCCACGGATAACGTTAAGCTGCGCAAGGAGTTGGACGAGGCTCTCGCGACGCTGGAGGGCAACAAGCTCAAGTCGGAGTCAGGTGCTGCCGCCGGCGAAGAGGTCAAGCAGGAGAACGCCACGAGTGTGAAGGAGGAGAACGCGAACAATGCCTCCGCCTGCGGCCAGTCGAATCAAAATAATTCCTCGGGCAGCGACCCCAACATCGCCCACATCAAGGAGGAGAACTCCGTTTCGGCCGAAGACGAGGCTGATGACGATGTTAAGGATGTCAAGGACGGCAGTATCAAGCAGGAGAAGCTCAGCGCTGGAGAAGCAGCGGCGGCGTCGGCAGCAGCTGAGAAAAAAGACTCCCCTGGTCCGGGAAATTCCACGAATGCGTCGTCGACAAATTCCAGTTCCGCTGGTGGGACGGTCAAGAACGAAAAGGATTCCAAGGACGGCGTCAAGGGGAAGGATGTCAAGGCCGTGGAAAGCGAAGCCATGCGTGATCTGCGGGCACAACTAAAGTAAGTCATCATCCTGCACTCCTTTTCGGTTCCTGATTTACCTTTTTTCCCACAGAAAAGCGCTGAACGACCAAAAGGAAATGAAACTCCTGCTGGACATGTACAAAGGCGTCTCGAAGGATCAACGCGACAAGGTGCAGCTAATGGCCACCGAGAAGAAGCTGCGCTCCGAGATCGAGGAGCTACGCCAGCAGCTTAAAAAGCTGCAGGAAAGCAAGCGCGAGGAGCGCAAGAAGCTGGCCGACGAGGAGGCACTGCGCAAGATCAAGCAGCTGGAGGAGCAGAAGTACGAGCTGCAGAAGCAGATGGCCAACCACAAGCCCTCGGAGAATGCGTGGGGCAGTGGAGCACCCGGCACTGCGAACTACACACGGCCCTTCGTCGGCTCCCACGAGGAGGAGGCGCTGCTCAACGAGATGGAGGTGACGGGTCAGGCCTTCGAGGACATGCAGGAGCAGAACTCGCGGCTCATACAACAGCTGCGCGAGAAGGACGACGCCAACTTCAAACTAATGTCGGAGCGCATCAAGGCCAACCAGCTGCACAAGCTGCTGCGCGAGGAGAAGACGGTGCTGGAGGATCAGATGGCCACGGCCACCACGCAGATCGAGGCCATGCACATTGTTCTGCGTAAGCTGGAGGAGAAGGAGCGCAGTCTGCAGGCCACCGTGGCCTCCATCGAGAAGGAGCTGATGCTGCGCCAGCAGGCCATGGAGATGCACAAGCGGAAGGCGATCGAATCGGCCCAGTCGGCGGCCGACCTGAAGCTCCATTTGGAGAAGTACCATGCGCAAATGAAGGAGGCGCAGCAGGTGGTGGCCGAGAAGACCAGCTCGCTGGAAGCGGAGGCCTACAAGACGAAGCGGCTGCAGGAGGAGCTGGCGCAGTTCAAGCGCAAGGCGGAGCGCATGAAGAAGATGGAGATGTCGGGCACGACCATTGACGAGGTGATGATCGAGGAGATACGTGAGTACAAGGAGACGCTCACGTGTCCCTCGTGCAAGGTGAAGCGAAAGGACGCGGTGCTGTCCAAGTGCTTCCACGTCTTCTGCTACGACTGCCTGCGCACGCGCTACGAGACGCGGCAACGGAAGTGTCCCAAATGCAACTGCGCCTTCGGCGCCAACGATTATCATAGGCTATATCTGCAGTAGATAAGCGATAGTACCACCCGTAACGATAATTTTAGACCCGTTCCGGTCCATGTCCCCAATTCACACACTCCTCACACCCCCACCCATCTATCCCCGAGCCCCTCTCACTCATGCCGGAACATTCATTACGCATAATATTACCGTACATACTAATACTTGGTTAAGTAGTCTCCGAATAACACCCTCAGAAGTCCCAATCCCAATCCCCCGTGGCAGTTATCTGAATTCGTTCATCCATTATCGGCGCCAAGCAAAACGCATCTCATGAGTGCCGCGAGCGACCATGCGCGGCTTTTTTTATGTAGCTTCTAGTTTTTGTAAATCGAACTCTATTTTTAATTGATTTCATTTGAAAACTAAATGTACGAACACTAATAAATGGCTAAAAACTTTATGTTTAGAGCGTATCTACAATTTAACTGGGTTTTTCAACTGAATCGGGAGAGATTCCTCTGTCCTTCGATTATTTGTTTTATTTAAATTTGGCGCTTTTACAAGTTCGATTTCTGTTTCATCAAGAGTTTTATTCGATACATCGATTATATAGAATTGGACAAATATAAGGTTGATATCTAGGCTAATTTCTATAGCGTTGACAAAAGCAAGGTATATAACAAATTATATATAATATATATACTCACCTGGAGTTTTTATTTTTACATCCCGATATTTTATCAAAATTTAAAGTCAAAACCCAGAGTAAATTTGTTAAATAAAAAATATAGTAAAATGAAACAAGAAAGGAAGCTAACATCGACACGCCGAAGTTTGTATACCTTTGCAGATTGTAAGGCCATTCTGGTTAATGGCCTTCCCATGCAATTTGCCTGATTCTCAAATTGGGGTAACAGGCGAACAGAAACCAGCAGCAAGCAACTGAAAACTGGTATAAAGTGTTATAAAAAGTCCAAGTTTCGAACCTTATGGGAGCAAGCGAAAGTCAGCGGAGACTTAAACCTGGCTTCTTTCCCAAAATACAACTCTGTGTTGTCTGCTCTCTTCTTTTCTGGACACTTGCTATCCCTCTCTTAGCTGCCTGCCCAGAGTTGCATTTTGGGAAAACAGCCGTTACTTTCGCTTGCTCCTAAATGGTTCGAAACTTGGACTTTTTATAACAGTTTTCAGTTGCTTGCTGCTGGTTTCTGTTCGCCTGGTACCCCAATTTGAGAAACGGCCAAGTTGCATAGAAATTGTTGAAATTTTGAATGGGCTGCTGTAATTATTTTTAATTTCTCTAGCTTCAGTTGCGACTTAAATTATTATTTATTTCTCCCGTTCATTGAAAATTATAATATTTAAGAAAATAAAAAATATTTAATTTAAATATTTATTTATTTAATTTATAATTGGTATAAACTATATAACTGGTATAAACATTTATATTTTATTTTATGCACTTATACCCTTTTACCGCCGCACAGCCATTTGATTGCAACAACAACCCCATTACAACAACCTCCCTACAGCAGCCATCCAAATTTTCGAAAATTTCCATGCAATTTGCCAGCTTCTCAAATTGGGGTAACAGGCAAACAGAAACCAGCAGCAAGCAACTGAAAACTGGTATAAACTGTTATAAAAAGTCCAAGTTTCGAACCTTATGGGAGCAAGCGAAAGTCAGCGGAGACTCAAACCTGGCTTCTTTCCCAAAATACAACTCTGTGTTGTCTGCTCTCTTCTTTTCTGGACACTTGCTATCCCTCTCTGAGCTGCCTGCCCAGAGTTGCATTTTGGGAAAACAGCCGTTACTTTCGCTTGCTCCTAAATGGTTCGAAACTTGGACTTTTTATAACAGTTTTCAGTTGCTTGCTGCCGGTTTCTGTTCGCCTGGTACCCCAATTTGGAAAACGGCCAAATTGCATAGAAATTGTTGAAATTTTGAATGGGCTGCTGTAATTATTTTTAATTTCTCTAGCTTCAGTTGCGACTTAAATTATTATTTATTTCCCCCGTTCATTGAAAATTATAATATTTAAGAAAATAAAAAATATTTAATTTAAATATTTATTTATTTATTTAATTTATAATTGGTATAAACTATATAACTGGTATAAACATTTATATTTTATTTTATGCACTTATACCCTTTTACCGCCGCACAGCCATTTGATTGCAACAACAACCCCATTACAACAACCTCCCTACAGCAGCCATCCAAATTTTCGAAAATTTCCATGCAATTTGCCAGCTTCTCAAATTGGGGTAACAGGCAAACAGAAACCAGCAGCAAGCAACTGAAAACTGGTATAAACTGTTATAAAAAGTCCAAGTTTCGAACCTTATGGGAGCAAGCGAAAGTCAGCGGAGACTCAAACCTGGCTTCTTTCCCAAAATACAACTCTGTGTTGTCTGCTCTCTTCTTTTCTGGACACTTGCTATCCCTCTCTGAGCTGCCTGCCCAGAGTTGCATTTTGGGAAAACAGCCGTTACTTTCGCTTGCTCCTAAATGGTTCGAAACTTGGACTTTTTATAACAGTTTTCAGTTGCTTGCTGCTGGTTTCTGTTCGCCTGGTACCCCAATTTGAGAAACGGCCAAGTTGCATAGAAATTGTTGAAATTTTGAATGGGCTGCTGTAATTATTTTTAATTTTTCTAGCTTCAGTTGCGACTTAAATTATTATTTATTTCTCCCGTTCATTGAAAATTATAATATTTAAGAAAATAAAAAATATTTAATTTAAATATTTATTTATTTAATTTATAATTGGTATAAACTATATAACTGGTATAAACATTTATATTTTATTTTATGCACTTATACCCTTTTACCGCCGCACAGCCATTTGATTGCAACAACAACCCCATTACAACAACCTCCCTACAGCAGCCATCCAAATTTTCGAAAATTTCCATGCAATTTGCCAGCTTCTCAAATTGGGGTAACAGGCAAACAGAAACCAGCAGCAAGCAACTGAAAACTGGTATAAACTGTTATAAAAAGTCCAAGTTTCGAACCTTATGGGAGCAAGCGAAAGTCAGCGGAGACTCAAACCTGGCTTCTTTCCCAAAATACAACTCTGTGTTGTCTGCTCTCTTCTTTTCTGGACACTTGCTATCCCTCTCTGAGCTGCCTGCCCAGAGTTGCATTTTGGGAAAACAGCCGTTACTTTCGCTTGCTCCTAAATGGTTCGAAACTTGGACTTTTTATAACAGTTTTCAGTTGCTTGCTGCCGGTTTCTGTTCGCCTGGTACCCCAATTTGGAAAACGGCCAAATTGCATAGAAATTGTTGAAATTTTGAATGGGCTGCTGTAATTATTTTTAATTTCTCTAGCTTCAGTTGCGACTTAAATTATTATTTATTTCCCCCGTTCATTGAAAATTATAATATTTAAGAAAATAAAAAATATTTAATTTAAATATTTATTTATTTATTTAATTTATAATTGGTATAAACTATATAACTGGTATAAACATTTATATTTTATTTTATGCACTTATACCCTTTTACCGCCGCACAGCCATTTGATTGCAACAACAACCCCATTACAACAACCTCCCTACAGCAGCCATCCAAATTTTCGAAAATTTCCATGCAATTTGCCAGCTTCTCAAATTGGGGTAACAGGCAAACAGAAACCAGCAGCAAGCAACTGAAAACTGGTATAAACTGTTATAAAAAGTCCAAGTTTCGAACCTTATGGGAGCAAGCTAAAGTCAGCGGAGACTCAAACCTGGCTTCTTTCCCAAAATACAACTCTGTGTTGTCTGCTCTCTTCTTTTCTGGACACTTGCTATCCCTCTCTAAGCTGCCTGCCCAGAGTTGCATTTTGGGAAAACAGCCGTTACTTTCGCTTGCTCCTAAATGGTTCGAAACTTGGACTTTTTATAACAGTTTTCAGTTGCTTGCTGCCGGTTTATGTTCGCCTGGTACCCCAATTTGGAAAACGGCCAAATTGCATAGAAATTGTTGAAATTTTGAATGGGCTGCTGTAATTATTTTTAATTTCTCTAGCTTCAGTTGCGACTTAAATTATTATTTATTTCCCCCGTTCATTGAAAATTATAATATTTAAGAAAATAAAAAATATTTAATTTAAATATTTATTTATTTAATTTATAATTGGTATAAACAATATAACTGGTATAAACATTTATATTTTATTTTATGCACTTATACCCTTTTACCGCCGCACAGCCATTTGATTGCAACAACAACCCCATTACAACAACCTCCCTACAGCAGCCATCCAAATTTTCGAAAATTTCCATGCAATTTGCCAGCTTCTCAAATTGGGGTAACAGGCAAACAGAAACCAGCAGCAAGCAACTGAAAACTGGTATAAACTGTTATAAAAAGTCCAAGTTTCGAACCTTATGGGAGCAAGCGAAAGTCAGCGGAGACTCAAACCTGGATTCTTTCCCAAAATACAACTCTGTGTTGTCTGCTCTCTTCTTTTCTGGACACTTGCTATCCCTCTCTGAGCTGCCTGCCCAGAGTTGCATTTTGGGAAAACAGCCGTTACTTTCGCTTGCTCCTAAATGGTTCGAAACTTGGACTTTTTATAACAGTTTTCAGTTGCTTGCTGCCGGTTTCTGTTCGCCTGGTACCCCAATTTGGAAAACGGCCAAATTGCATAGAAATTGTTGAAATTTTGAATGGGCTGCTGTAATTATTTTTAATTTCTCTAGCTTCAGTTGCGACTTAAATTATTATTTATTTCCCCCGTTCATTGAAAATTATAATATTTAAGAAAATAAAAAATATTTAATTTAAATATTTATTTATTTAATTTATAATTGGTATAAACTATATAACTGGTATAAACATTTATATTTTATTTTATGCACTTATACCCTTTTACCGCCGCACAGCCATTTGATTGCAACAACAACCCCATTACAACAACCTCCCTACAGCAGCCATCCAAATTTTCGAAAATTTCCATGCAATTTGCCAGCTTCTCAAATTGGGGTAACAGGCAAACAGAAACCAGCAGCAAGCAACTGAAAACTGGTATAAACTGTTATAAAAAGTCCAAGTTTCGAACCTTATGGGAGCAAGCGAAAGTCAGCGGAGACTCAAACCTGGATTCTTTCCCAAAATACAACTCTGTGTTGTCTGCTCTCTTCTTTTCTGGACACTTGCTATCCCTCTCTGAGCTGCCTGCCCAGAGTTGCATTTTGGGAAAACAGCCGTTACTTTCGCTTGCTCCTAAATGGTTCGAAACTTGGACTTTTTATAACAGTTTTCAGTTGCTTGCTGCCGGTTTCTGTTCGCCTGGTACCCCAATTTGGAAAACGGCCAAATTGCATAGAAATTGTTGAAATTTTGAATGGGCTGCTGTAATTATTTTTAATTTCTCTAGCTTCAGTTGCGACTTAAATTATTATTTATTTCCCCCGTTCATTGAAAATTATAATATTTAAGAAAATAAAAAATATTTAATTTAAATATTTATTTATTTAATTTATAATTGGTATAAACTATATAACTGGTATAAACATTTATATTTTATTTTATGCACTTATACCCTTTTACCGCCGCACAGCCATTTGATTGCAACAACAACCCCATTACAACAACCTCCCTACAGCAGCCATCCAAATTTTCGAAAATTTCCATGCAATTTGCCAGCTTCTCAAATTGGGGTAACAGGCAAACAGAAACCAGCAGCAAGCAACTGAAAACTGGTATAAACTGTTATAAAAAGTCCAAGTTTCGAACCTTATGGGAGCAAGCGAAAGTCAGCGGAGACTCAAACCTGGCTTCTTTCCCAAAATACAACTCTGTGTTGTCTGCTCTCTTCTTTTCTGGACACTTGCTATCCCTCTCTAAGCTGCCTGCCCAGAGTTGCATTTTGGGAAAACAGCCGTTACTTTCGCTTGCTCCTAAATGGTTCGAAACTTGGACTTTTTATAACAGTTTTCAGTTGCTTGCTGCCGGTTTATGTTCGCCTGGTACCCCAATTTGGAAAACGGCCAAATTGCATAGAAATTGTTGAAATTTTGAATGGGCTGCTGTAATTATTTTTAATTTCTCTAGCTTCAGTTGCGACTTAAATTATTATTTATTTCCCCCGTTCATTGAAAATTATAATATTTAAGAAAATAAAAAATATTTAATTTAAATATTTATTTATTTAATTTATAATTGGTATAAACTATATAACTGGTATAAACATTTATATTTTATTTTATGCACTTATACCCTTTTACCGCCGCACAGCCATTTGATTGCAACAACAACCCCATTACAACAACCTCCCTACAGCAGCCATCCAAATTTTCGAAAATTTCCATGCAATTTGCCAGCTTCTCAAATTGGGGTAACAGGCAAACAGAAACCAGCAGCAAGCAACTGAAAACTGGTATAAACTGTTATAAAAAGTCCAAGTTTCGAACCTTATGGGAGCAAGCGAAAGTCAGCGGAGACTCAAACCTGGATTCTTTCCCAAAATACAACTCTGTGTTGTCTGCTCTCTTCTTTTCTGGACACTTGCTATCCCTCTCTGAGCTGCCTGCCCAGAGTTGCATTTTGGGAAAACAGCCGTTACTTTCGCTTGCTCCTAAATGGTTCGAAACTTGGACTTTTTATAACAGTTTTCAGTTGCTTGCTGCCGGTTTCTGTTCGCCTGGTACCCCAATTTGGAAAACGGCCAAATTGCATAGAAATTGTTGAAATTTTGAATGGGCTGCTGTAATTATTTTTAATTTCTCTAGCTTCAGTTGCGACTTAAATTATTATTTATTTCCCCCGTTCATTGAAAATTATAATATTTAAGAAAATAAAAAATATTTAATTTAAATATTTATTTATTTAATTTATAATTGGTATAAACTATATAACTGGTATAAACATTTATATTTTATTTTATGCACTTATACCCTTTTACCGCCGCACAGCCATTTGATTGCAACATCAACCCCATTACAACAACCTCCCTACAGCAGCCATCCAAATTTTCGAAAATTTCCATGCAATTTGCCAGCTTCTCAAATTGGGGTAACAGGCAAACAGAAACCAGCAGCAAGCAACTGAAAACTGGTATAAACTGTTATAAAAAGTCCAAGTTTCGAACCTTATGGGAGCAAGCGAAAGTCAGCGGAGACTCAAACCTGGCTTCTTTCCCAAAATACAACTCTGTGTTGTCTGCTCTCTTCTTTTCTGGACACTTGCTATCCCTCTCTGAGCTGCCTGCCCAGAGTTGCATTTTGGGAAAACAGCCGTTACTTTCGCTTGCTCTTAAATGGTTCGAAACTTGGACTTTTTATAACAGTTTTCAGTTGCTTGCTGCCGGTTTCTGTTCGCCTGGTACCCCAATTTGGAAAACGGCCAAATTGCATAGAAATTGTTGAAATTTTGAATGGGCTGCTGTAATTATTTTTAATTTCTCTAGCTTCAGTTGCGACTTAAATTATTATTTATTTCCCCCGTTCATTGAAAATTATAATATTTAAGAAAATAAAAAATATTTAATTTAAATATTTATTTATTTAATTTATAATTGGTATAAACTATATAACTGGTATAAACATTTATATTTTATTTTATGCACTTATACCCTTTTACCGCCGCACAGCCATTTGATTGCAACAACAACCCCATTACAACAACCTCCCTACAGCAGCCATCCAAATTTTCGAAAATTTCCATGCAATTTGCCAGCTTCTCAAATTGGGGTAACAGGCAAACAGAAACCAGCAGCAAGCAACTGAAAACTGGTATAAACTGTTATAAAAAGTCCAAGTTTCGAACCTTATGGGAGCAAGCGAAAGTCAGCGGAGACTCAAACCTGGCTTCTTTCCCAAAATACAACTCTGTGTTGTCTGCTCTCTTCTTTTCTGGACACTTGCTATCCCTCTCTGAGCTGCCTGCCCAGAGTTGCATTTTGGGAAAACAGCCGTTACTTTCGCTTGCTCCTAAATGGTTCGAAACTTGGACTTTTTATAACAGTTTTCAGTTGCTTGCTGCCGGTTTCTGTTCGCCTGGTACCCCAATTTGGAAAACGGCCAAATTGCATAGAAATTGTTGAAATTTTGAATGGGCTGCTGTAATTATTTTTAATTTCTCTAGCTTCAGTTGCGACTTAAATTATTATTTATTTCCCCCGTTCATTGAAAATTATAATATTTAAGAAAATAAAAAATATTTAATTTAAATATTTATTTATTTAATTTATAATTGGTATAAACTATATAACTGGTATAAACATTTATATTTTATTTTATGCACTTATACCCTTTTACCGCCGCACAGCCATTTGATTGCAACAACAACCCCATTACAACAACCTCCCTACAGCAGCCATCCAAATTTTCGAAAATTTCCATGCAATTTGCCAGCTTCTCAAATTGGGGTAACAGGCAAACAGAAACCAGCAGCAAGCAACTGAAAACTGGTATAAACTGTTATAAAAAGTCCAAGTTTCGAACCTTATGGGAGCAAGCGAAAGTCAGCGGAGACTCAAACCTGGATTCTTTCCCAAAATACAACTCTGTGTTGTCTGCTCTCTTCTTTTCTGGACACTTGCTATCCCTCTCTGAGCTGCCTGCCCAGAGTTGCATTTTGGGAAAACAGCCGTTACTTTCGCTTGCTCCTAAATGGTTCGAAACTTGGACTTTTTATAACAGTTTTCAGTTGCTTGCTGCCGGTTTCTGTTCGCCTGGTACCCCAATTTGGAAAACGGCCAAATTGCATAGAAATTGTTGAAATTTTGAATGGGCTGCTGTAATTATTTTTAATTTCTCTAGCTTCAGTTGCGACTTAAATTATTATTTATTTCCCCCGTTCATTGAAAATTATAATATTTAAGAAAATAAAAAATATTTAATTTAAATATTTATTTATTTAATTTATAATTGGTATAAACTATATAACTGGTATAAACATTTATATTTTATTTTATGCACTTATACCCTTTTACCGCCGCACAGCCATTTGATTGCAACAACAACCCCATTACAACAACCTCCCTACAGCAGCCATCCAAATTTTCGAAAATTTCCATGCAATTTGCCAGCTTCTCAAATTGGGGTAACAGGCAAACAGAAACCAGCAGCAAGCAACTGAAAACTGGTATAAACTGTTATAAAAAGTCCAAGTTTCGAACCTTATGGGAGCAAGCGAAAGTCAGCGGAGACTCAAACCTGGATTCTTTCCCAAAATACAACTCTGTGTTGTCTGCTCTCTTCTTTTCTGGACACTTGCTATCCCTCTCTGAGCTGCCTGCCCAGAGTTGCATTTTGGGAAAACAGCCGTTACTTTCGCTTGCTCCTAAATGGTTCGAAACTTGGACTTTTTATAACAGTTTTCAGTTGCTTGCTGCCGGTTTCTGTTCGCCTGGTACCCCAATTTGGAAAACGGCCAAATTGCATAGAAATTGTTGAAATTTTGAATGGGCTGCTGTAATTATTTTTAATTTCTCTAGCTTCAGTTGCGACTTAAATTATTATTTATTTCCCCCGTTCATTGAAAATTATAATATTTAAGAAAATAAAAAATATTTAATTTAAATATTTATTTATTTAATTTATAATTGGTATAAACTATATAACTGGTATAAACATTTATATTTTATTTTATGCACTTATACCCTTTTACCGCCGCACAGCCATTTGATTGCAACATCAACCCCATTACAACAACCTCCCTACAGCAGCCATCCAAATTTTCGAAAATTTCCATGCAATTTGCCAGCTTCTCAAATTGGGGTAACAGGCAAACAGAAACCAGCAGCAAGCAACTGAAAACTGGTATAAACTGTTATAAAAAGTCCAAGTTTCGAACCTTATGGGAGCAAGCGAAAGTCAGCGGAGACTCAAACCTGGCTTCTTTCCCAAAATACAACTCTGTGTTGTCTGCTCTCTTCTTTTCTGGACACTTGCTATCCCTCTCTGAGCTGCCTGCCCAGAGTTGCATTTTGGGAAAACAGCCGTTACTTTCGCTTGCTCTTAAATGGTTCGAAACTTGGACTTTTTATAACAGTTTTCAGTTGCTTGCTGCCGGTTTCTGTTCGCCTGGTACCCCAATTTGGAAAACGGCCAAATTGCATAGAAATTGTTGAAATTTTGAATGGGCTGCTGTAATTATTTTTAATTTCTCTAGCTTCAGTTGCGACTTAAATTATTATTTATTTCCCCCGTTCATTGAAAATTATAATATTTAAGAAAATAAAAAATATTTAATTTAAATATTTATTTATTTAATTTATAATTGGTATAAACTATATAACTGGTATAAACATTTATATTTTATTTTATGCACTTATACCCTTTTACCGCCGCACAGCCATTTGATTGCAACAACAACCCCATTACAACAACCTCCCTACAGCAGCCATCCAAATTTTCGAAAATTTCCATGCAATTTGCCAGCTTCTCAAATTGGGGTAACAGGCAAACAGAAACCAGCAGCAAGCAACTGAAAACTGGTATAAACTGTTATAAAAAGTCCAAGTTTCGAACCTTATGGGAGCAAGCGAAAGTCAGCGGAGACTCAAACCTGGATTCTTTCCCAAAATACAACTCTGTGTTGTCTGCTCTCTTCTTTTCTGGACACTTGCTATCCCTCTCTGAGCTGCCTGCCCAGAGTTGCATTTTGGGAAAACAGCCGTTACTTTCGCTTGCTCCTAAATGGTTCGAAACTTGGACTTTTTATAACAGTTTTCAGTTGCTTGCTGCCGGTTTCTGTTCGCCTGGTACCCCAATTTGGAAAACGGCCAAATTGCATAGAAATTGTTGAAATTTTGAATGGGCTGCTGTAATTATTTTTAATTTCTCTAGCTTCAGTTGCGACTTAAATTATTATTTATTTCCCCCGTTCATTGAAAATTATAATATTTAAGAAAATAAAAAATATTTAATTTAAATATTTATTTATTTAATTTATAATTGGTATAAACTATATAACTGGTATAAACATTTATATTTTATTTTATGCACTTATACCCTTTTACCGCCGCACAGCCATTTGATTGCAACAACAAACCCCATTACAACAACCTCCCTACAGCAGCCATCCAAATTTTCGAAAATTTCCATGCAATTTGCCAGCTTCTCAAATTGGGGTAACAGGCAAACAGAAACCAGCAGCAAGCAACTGAAAACTGGTATAAACTGTTATAAAAAGTCCAAGTTTCGAACCTTATGGGAGCAAGCGAAAGTCAGCGGAGACTCAAACCTGGCTTCTTTCCCAAAATACAACTCTGTGTTGTCTGCTCTCTTCTTTTCTGGACACTTGCTATCCCTCTCTGAGCTGCCTGCCCAGAGTTGCATTTTGGGAAAACAGCCGTTACTTTCGCTTGCTCCTAAATGGTTCGAAACTTGGACTTTTTATAACAGTTTTCAGTTGCTTGCTGCTGGTTTCTGTTCGCCTGGTACCCCAATTTGAGAAACGGCCAAGTTGCATAGAAATTGTTGAAAATTTGAATGGGACTCGCTGTTGATGCTGATCAAGAATATATATGTATACTTTATAGGGTCGGAAACGTCTCCTTCACTGCGTTGCAAACTTCTGACTGAAATTATAATACCCTGCAAGGGTATAAAAAAAGAAGTTTGTGCCAAATTTCAAAACCACCAAAAAAGAAGTATTACGATCCATATTACACTTGTTAACATAATCTGTATTTCTTCTCATCTCTCCATACTTCAGAGTGCCGGTATATATATCTTTTATGCTAAGTAATTCGTTAGGTAGATAGATCTATACAAAATTGGTCTAAAATGCTGAAATAAATGGAAATAGAGTTGCAAATTCTGTTGCTGAATCTGGAGCCTTGCTGGTAGTGTTTGGGGAATACAACAAATTCAGTTTACTTTACATTAAATGCGCGCTCAGCAGCCTCCTCACATCAAGACACATAACAGAAGGAAACACATAACGAACTGAATGTGGAATAAAAAAAAATACAATCGCTTCTTAATTCATCAACAGGTCCCAGGCATCGTCCTCGGCCGTGGCCTTGTTTCCGCCCGCTGCCACTGGCTTGGCCTTTACATTCTTCACGTCCAGATTGTCGAAACCCTCGCTTAGCTTCTGCGACGTGTCCTGCAGCTTCATGTTGCGCCGGGCTGTCGATCCGCCCGATGGTGCGTTCTGATAGGAGGCCTCCGCACTCTGGTAATTGGACGACGACTCAAATCCCGACCAGTCGGCGTCGTGGGTGAGGCCAGCGGTGGCTGTGCCGCCCATGCTGTTGCCGCTCAACTGGTTGTGGTACGAACTGGAGCTGGTCAGGTGCGTTTTGTTGTTGGCATTCTCCTGCCAGCCGCCCCAGTCGCTGTCGCTCACGCCGCTCTGCTGGCCTAAAGCGCCCACCGAGTTGGAGCGCTGCTGGTAAGCGGCATTGTCCTCGAAGTTGGGATCGTTGTAGCCGCCCTGCGGGGAGGAGATGTTACTGCCCGCCAAGTTGTTCCAGCCTCGCTTGCCCATATCGGTGACCTAATAAAAGGGATAGTATTTAGTTGTGGCTATAAAAGCAAGAGAGAGATCTACAAAATACTACAGACCTTGGAGGCCACATCAGTGACACCGCTTTGAACCGAGTCTAGCAAGGTTCCGTCTTTAATCTACAAACAAAGCAAATAAGAAAACAGAAACACAAATAAATCATATAACTAAGAATACAAAACTAATAAATACATAATATAAAGGCTACACTTCAAAACTTGGGTTTATAAACATGACTAAGTATAGATAAATAAAGATTTAGCTACAATAACTATTAACAATAACATATGATCAAATATTAAAATTTATCTTAAATAGTGAACAATTTTAAGGAACATATCTTATTCTAAGACAGTATTTGAAATATTCTAATGCAAATTCATTATCTGGATGAACATCATAAAAATGTACATGTTTTCTTCTTCTAAAGAGGCATTGTGTATTGACTTTTGTTTTTAACATCACACGGAAAATGCAAAGAGTCGATAGAAAGCGCAAATATGATCTTCAAGTTTACTTCATCAGTTAAAAACATGTAAAGTACGGTTCTCGGCAAAAGCTATAAGTTACCACTTATTAAAAACAAAACAAATTTAAGAAGTAGCGATCTCAGCTCAAATAAAACCATTAAAAATCGAAGAAAATACTGGGGAATAAAGAACGTAAGCTAGCGCAAAACATACAAACATCTTGGGCAAATAAAGAAATCAACCTAAAATACACAGTCTTAGTGGTAACTCCAAGACTCACCTTCGTTGAGGCCAAATTGACTGTGGTAACGGCCTTCTCCTTGGCCGTGTTGGCTAACTTGGAGGCGTTTGTGGAAAACAAACTCCAGCCGGAGGCCAGAGTGGACAGAGTCGTGTCGAAGAGCTCCTGAGATTGCGTTTTCGGTGGCGGTTCGCGCGTGAATCCGAAACCTGCATACTTTCCGCCCTGACTCGGTGGCAAGTGACTGAAAAAAACAATTTATATTAAAACAATCTTTCTTAGAAAGAACCACCCGCTGCTCTTACTCTGGCCGGGAGGCATTATCCGCCTGGCGTCGACTAAAGAACTCCTCCTTCTGGTCCTTGAACTCTTGGGTTTGGTACTGCTGATAGCCTCCGATTTCCCCAGCGCCACCGCCGTTCTGATAGCCTCCACCGCCTCCACCATAACCTGTTGAGCTATTACGCGACTGCGAGCTATTGGAACCCCCGCCGCCGCCTCCTCCTCCACCACTGCTGAAGCTATTGGTGTTGCCCACTCGCGTTTCCGCCTCCTTCTGATCCCAGCTCTTGCCCTGGGCCAGCGTGGAAATCTTGTCGCGATACAGGGCCGCCGCCTTGGAGTTGTAGCGCTGGGTGATCGGCGCCCGTTCGTTCCAGTCCGCCTGATCCTCAAAGAACTCCCTGGCATTGCGATTGCCGCCCGCCTTCATCTTCTCCAACTCGATGTCCTTCCACTTGTCCATGGTCACCGAGCGCACAAAGGATAGGTGGACGCCCAGGCTGCGGTGCTTGCCGGAACACTCCAGGCAGATCCAGATGCCGTACGTCACGGACACCCACTGCGGATTGTGGGTACCGCACTCGAAGCATTTCTGTTGGGCGAGTTCAGAAAACATGGAAACTTTTGACAATTGGCCCACATAGGCGGAGGGGACAAGCCAACACCTACCGAATTCTCGTCCTGCGGCTTTAGCTCCTGCAGCACTCTTCGCGTCCTGGGACTCGCCATGTTCAGTGGATTGGGCAATCCAACTCTCGATTTCAGTTCCCGCAGCTGCTACAAAAGAGAATTGAGAAACTTTGCTGACGCGTTGATTTTCCGTGATATCTTGATTTCCAACAGCGTTGCCAATTTAGCTATTTCCCGGCTAGTTCTGCGAGGTGTTAAAAGCACATAGCGGCTAGCGGGAATTATAGCTATTTTCAAGCAATATTGGCGTAATTTTAACTTTTTAAAAAACGTAATAACAAACTTAATTAATTAAATTAAATTCACTTATTAAAAATGTACCCAATATTTTTATAATAATAATTTATCATTTATTCTTAAATTTGTATGGCTCAAAAATTATTAATAATAATAATAATATAAGAAATTGCTACTTGTTCAGTTAATTTTTAAATAAACACAATTATTTGTGTTAAACTTCGCATTTTTAAACATTTATTTATTTCAATTAAATACTTTATAATTGATATCCCCGTCTATGCGTTAGGTCTCGAAGCATCACTATTAATAATACGAAAATCCCCCAAAAAAACACATAAATGTTCGCATTCGCGGCATCTGGGCACACTAAAACGCGAAAATATCGATTAAATTATCGAAAAACTAGTGTGGCTGTAAATAATTTCTCAATTTTTAAAAATTGTGTAACGGTTATAAATTATAAATTACATTATAACAAGAATGACAGCTATCTTCGGCACTCCGAAGTTTGTAAACTCTTGCAGTTTTCAATATTAAGTTAAAACTGTTTCTGCCTTCCAAAGGGGTAATATTTTATAATAATATATTTTTGGAAAATGAAAGCTTAAACATATCATAACTAAGTCAAAAATAGATCAAATTTAATTTAAAAAGCTTTTCTATGCTAGTTCTTTCTAGGCTAAAACACTGCATACCGAATTTTAATTTTTTCAGATATCCAAATTTTGGTCATTTATTGACAATTTTAACGATTTTATTTATATATTTATTTTATATTTAAAAATGTAATAAAAATATAAAAGAGATCATTCATTTGAAATAGGAATAGTAATTTAAAGAATGCGAATATAAGATTTTCTTGAACGTAAAGATGGTCAAAGATCAAGAGATTGAATAAGTCTAATATGCATATTCCTATTCGTCATTAAAGTCTTCATTTATAATAAAATATTACCATTTTTAAAGTTACACGGTGCATACACAAATTTGTGCTGAGAAAAGACACCATATAATGGAACAAAATCCCAGTGCAGTTCGGCTTTCCAATATACCCATAGGGTACCGGGTATAATAAAACTTTTGGGGCAATTATTGGCTGTCTCAACATTGCAGAAAGTCTCCCTACACTCTCTAATAAATTCAATTAACTCCAGTGGATGCCAGCGCCTTTGTTTCGAGCAGAGCAACCTGAACAAATTATACATTATCACGCTGATCTGATTCCCAGATTGCTGTTATTCATCTGCCGACTTCGACTTCCACTTTCGACGAACACCGACGGACGACCTGTGGCCAGTGCAGCGCCATTTTGCGCTGCGTCATCCCGAAAAAGTTAATAAAAACAGCGATTTATCACACTCCTAAACAGTAATCAATCTCCTACCGACTGAGGATCCCAGGTTTTCGGAACTCGGACAGGGGGAAATTACCTACATGAGCGACTTCAATGCAAACAGACCGCGGGTGGGATGCCACACCAGCGATATTGGGGCAATCCCAATCACTTTAGGTTAGGGTCTGGGCGCCATCCGAAAGGCCTCGCTTTTCCCCATTTTCCGGCCCCAGCGAGAGGTAACTGACCGCGTGTGTGGTCAGCCATAATTCAATGCCAGCGGATTAGCATATAATTATGCACAATATTTCTGCAGTTCGGCTGCCTGCCCACCGCTAATTCCCTTTCAATTTCCAAACTCGCGCATTTATTTAAGTCAGCGTCCCGGGATCCTCTCAGATCCCAGATCGCGGCGGCTATAATTGGCGTCGCACGCCCATGGAGGCGTGGCCGTATAATTGCCGCCGCGCCGACCGGAGGATGTGTTGAATTGAAAAGCCTGCCGGGTAATCCGATCGATTCCGTATCCCATATCCCGGTCCAGGTCCAGGTCCGCAGCTGAGTTACGGCCCCTGGCCGCTAAGTGAGCCGGGCGTTCCTGGCTGGGCACTCGCTCAACGCTTTCAACAACTACTTGTCCTGCCGATGCAACGCATTCAATGCACTTAGAAAATAATTTATATTGATATATTAATATCTCATTCTCTGCGCTTAAATATTATAAATAAGGGACTATCGTGAGCCAAAAGACACTGAGATATAAAAAATCTTCTTGGTATTAATACACTTTAGAATATAATACTTTGATCCCCAACTTCTTAACACAACCCTCCACAAATTCAGCACATTTTCTCTTGTGACCCCTTAGTTCTTCAAGTGTTTCCCAGTCGGTGGTCTTATCAGAAGCCATGGAGCACTCCCCGATCTGCCAGAAATGGCATTGCTGCGCATCCATTATCGGCTCTGTCACTGCTCTTGCTCGTCGTGGCCACGCCCCCAAAAGCGCCACTGGGCATCCTCTGGACTCCCAAATGCCGAACTTGAATTTGGCTTCGAGTTGTGAGTCCTGGGTTATAAGTTCTGAGTTATTGTGTGGATACGATCAAATTATAGGCTTAGGCTTGCATTAAACTCGCATAGACGTCGTCGGTTCTGTGTTGTGTTTTCTGGCTTGTGGTTTGTGCTTCCTCCTGCTGGCCTCCTGCTGGAGAGGATGCGCACATTTTATCATCGGGGCATCCGGTTGGCCCCTCCCATGGCCAGGGTCTCCCCTCCTTTACCTCTGTTCCCCTCGCAACTTGTCAACACGTGCAAAACAATGCTCGCGATTCGAGTTCCCATTCCCAATGCACCTTACACCGTGCAAATGAATTTGAATTTATGCAAATGAGCAGTGTGTTCGCACGCCGCAGCCACAAAGTCTGCGCAGGCACAGGTGATCTCCTCCAGATCTAAACCCAAAAAGAGTAAAAAAATAAAATAAATAAATAAAGAAACGATCAGCAGAATGAAACGCAAGCGAATAAAATAAAATCGTTCGAAATTGCACCAATTAAGGGGAAATGTATGGGTCCCTATAGGGATATGGAGAACGGGCGGGGGGCATGCAGATTGGCCTGCATTTATCAGCGATATTAAAGCGTTAAGTGAATTACTTATTCTCCTGGTCGCAGCGATGCGTTACCTTTCATGTCCTGCTGTCGGGTCCTCTGGGTCCCTCCAACTCCACTCTCCCCGGGAACTTGTCAATGCCGATGTCGATGGCCGCGATCTTGCATGCGACAATTATATGGAGGAGCTGAGCCCTCTGCGACGCCAGCTTGGCTCCCGCTCTCATGGCCGGGCGGCAAAAGGAGCTCTCTCAAAGAGGATCAGCGGTTGGGGGGAGGCAGGATAGGGTTAGTAGTGATCGGCTACCGGCCAGGCTATGGCCATTCCTGGTGCCGCTCCACGCCGCTGATCGATTCGGGCCCAATCGATCGGCAGCATCATGCAACCGCGCACAGCCTTCAGGTTCGTTTGCCAGCTCCGACATCTAGAGGCAGTGGTGTGGTCCAGCAGGGGTTTGAATGACTCGAAAATCTAAGCTGTGTAAAGAGCATCAGGAATCCCTGATTTAAGCGATTTAAGTTATTAAAAAATTACCATAACAAGATGCTTTTCTATTGAATTAATTCTCATTTTATTTCCTTTTTTAACCCCCGAAACTTACCTATCTTAGATCGCCCCTGAACTCTGATCCTCGTCCAGCCAGTGCCATTGCTGCTCCTTAGCTTAACAAATCGTGCCAAATAACACAACATAATGACAACAAAGCAGACGACAGGCATGGCAGCGTCCGCGTTCGCATCCTCAGACGTTGTCCAGTCCGATGCCTGGCTCGGGAGTCGGGAGTCGTCGGGAAGCTGGAATCTGGAGTTGGTAGTTGCCATGGGACTGCGGTCGGTGATTGCCATTTCAAGATTTTGCCACTCACACTAGCACACTGGCGTGGGGATGGCGAAAATTAAGAGATATTTATAATAAGCACGAAAACCACTTAATACTAACGCCTTTGGCAATTAACAGGTACAGGCAACAGCAACAGACGACGATGGCTGGAATAGCGGCCAGGATGCACGGATGATATGCAGCCCAGTTTCGGTAGGAGTTCCCCATTTTCAATTCCATTCAGACAAGCTTCTCAGTAACCCTATTGGAAGACGGATTGGCACATGACCCCAAAGCGCCACGCTTGAAATAATGGTTATATCGGGGGAAAACAATTTTAGGAAGTCACTGTGCTAGATGCACTGAAAATAATTATGAATAAAGACACATACGAATATTATTTGCAATTTATAAGAGACTTTAAATACAATTCAAAAACTCTGCCTGAGTTTCTCTATTTGTTAAGATATAATTAATTGCGACTTTGAGATAAAAAGGATGTGAATACTGTGGCTTTCCTACTCAAAGATCTAAGTTATTTCTTCGTTGCTTTATATTTATATTTTATGTTAAATGTGTTAATAATTATAATGAATATTAAGCTTAGAATAAAGGGCAAATCATCCAAAGACTTTGAATCTATTTAATTCCTTTAAAAGTTTAAACTATTAGGATCCTTAACTCAAGATTCTAAGAAAGTGTTGTCCACAAAACAAATATAATCCTTTCCTTGAATTATCCTTTCTTCTATTTTTGGTATATCAATCTAATGGCGCCCTGATGACTTCCCAAAAATCATGGTAAACAGCTCTCATGTCAAATCGATTTGATATTCAATGTTTCTGCCGGTGTAGCCCTTTCTCGTGGCGCAATCGCATTTCGACGACTCATCGAAAGCCGCAGGTAACCGGGATCTCATATGGATATTCGAAAGATTCGGTAGATTTTTGGGGCTTTAATTGTTTCGCATTCTCTGGGCTGGCAGGCGTCTTTCTTTCATCACCGATCGACGCTGGAGTTGACGCCTTCGGTGGCTCATTACAATCAATAATGGTTAAAAATGGTAAAATAGCGTCTGTGGCGCATGGTTCGTTCGATTGATTCTCACCGATCACCATTCAGCGATCCGCGTTCAGCGATCAGTGAAATGAATAACTGTTTTCGGGGACTGCCCCCGTGGATCTTGGGGCGATCTGATCTCTTGAGCGAACGATTATGGCAGTGGTTTTCTGATTTGACAGGCGTTAAATTAAAATTTAATTCGGCCATCTATATAATTATAGTGATCCATCCGAGCATACACATTGACGACAAAAACGAGGACGGACGATGGACGATGGACGATGGACGACTTTGCAGCGCATGTAATTAAAGCCACATTAATCACCTGGCTTGGACTTGGCCAGAGATCCCCCGATGCCCGGCCAGGCCAGGCCAGGTACTTGAGCTCAAGCTCGAGCTCGGGCTCTCTGAGCTGTGATGGAGCCTGTGCCGATGTGCCTCTGTGTCTGCTTTTCACTTCGCTTTTGGTAGCCACAAAATTGTCAGATTTGTCCACTTGAGTTATTTTCGAAAAGTCTCTCCTCTTTTGAGGGCCCCTTTGTGCCCAGTCCCCCTCCTGGTCCCCTCCTGGTGTCAAAGGGTGTCATCTTGCGAGTGTGAGTGTGTGGATTCCCAAACCAATTATACGAAACTCGTGAGAACTTATCGCACGCATGTCAGCGCTTCGATCTTTATTTGTACTCAGCACGCGGTTAGATGTGGTCGGTAGAAACTGAATAAATTAAGTAATAAAATTGCACTAAATTCTCGATTTAAAGCGATAGGAAAAATGCACTCGAAGCCAGTCGAATTGCTCTCTCACTCGGCGGTGGCGGTGTCGTGCTCCACGTTGATAACCTCCTCCTGATCCTGATTGCCCTGCTGCTGCTGCTGTTGCAACTGCTCTTGCTGCTGCTGCTGCTGCTGCTCCTGCTGTTGTCCCATATACTTGGCTATATACTGGCGGGCAAAGCTCAGGGCAAAGGCCGCCGCCGAAGCCGAGGGCACGGACATGGACATGGGCATTGACATGGTCATGGGCAGTGAACGGAATGCACTGTGCTCACCGCCCATTGATAATGGAGCTGATGCTGTGGGTGAGACAGTGGGCGCCACCGCTGGCTCTGCCATGTGGTTGATGCTGCTCCTCCTCAGGCTGTTGCTGCCGCTGTTGCTGCTGCTGTGGTAGTATTCCTGCTGCTTCGGCTGCTGGCCAGCTTCTGGAGCTGCAGTTGGAACTGGGGCTAAAGGTGGAGCCGAGGCCGGAGCTGGCAACGCCTTGACCACCACCGGACTGGGCGTGGGTGAACTCGAGGTCGAGGGCGATTCGCGCTGCTTGAGCAAGCTGACCCGCTGGTGGCGCCGCCATTTCGCTCGTCTGTTGGAAAACCAAACCTGGTTGATCAATCGGTGAAGAGACAATTTGTTAGTCGACCAAAAAAAGAGAGCCTGGGATCGGTGCTCACTGCTCCGAGTGTGGTTAGTAGTGGGTTGGGGACGGGGATGTGGTGCTCGAATGAAGGGAAGATGGACTTGGACTTGGAACATTGGACTGGGTAGTTGGTCCTAGAACCACGACAACTCACCTGAACCCTGGCCTCGCTGAGTGCCGTCCTGCCTGCCAGCTTCTCGCGGGTGCTCACGCAAGGATAGTGCGACTTGTCAAACTCCTTCTCCAGCTCGTCTAGCTGCTCCTGGCTGAAGGTGGTGCGGTTGCGCCGGAACTTTGGCTGGTCGCTGTCCTGCGATTCACTGTCCTCGCCCTCAATGTCTGCAATTTGGATAAAGAAAATTATATTTAAAGGAATAGAGGTATATACTGATCCCTTGACCCACCTATCACCCGATTGGCATCTGCATCCGGCGAGTGGCTATCCCGACTGCCGGCCTGCGACTCTGGCGAAAGGGCTGGCAACGAGAGGCGTCCACTGCCCGCACTGCTGTCTCCACAGGCACTGCCGCTGGTGGTGTTGTTGCTGTTGCTGAGGGTGGTGTGGCTGGGATGGGAGCTGTTGTTGCCATCGCTGCCATAGCTGCTGCCACTCCCTCCTGGCTGCAGGGATCCTACTGCAGCTCCTGCTCCAACTCCTGCTCCTGCGGACATTGGCACGGCATTCCACAGCGGATGATGCGCCGGCCAGGTGGGAAAGCTGGTGTACGGGTGCGGATGCGTGGGATGCATGGCGTAGCCGTAGCTAGCCGCTCGTGCAAATTCCGCCGCAGCCCGTTCCGCTGCACGATTCCGCAGGATACGGTTGATGCTGCTCACCGAGGGAGCTGTGGCATTGGTGCAGACACCTGGGTGAAAGAGAGAAGGAGTTGGATTGGAGTTACTAACAAAATTTATAAAAAATCACCCGGTTGGGATATCTTTCGATCCTTTGCTTAGTTTTATAATATTAAAGTTTAACTTCCTAATTTAAGATTAAGTTTAGCTAAGGTTTGTTCTTAATAACTCACCTCTTATTTCCGAATATTAATTGGTTATTAAATTAGACCCCTTAAGCAGCTTTAAATGGCTTTAAAAACCTGATATGTCTTAGAATAATAACCTGATCTTCGATTTATATATAAATATCTAAATACCCACTATAAGAAACTATACCACAATTTTCATAATTAAAGCCAAATATAGCTTCAATTTCTTAACCCAGTCTTATAGTTGACTTTATTTTGTACCAATCACTTAACCAATCTGCCTGTGATTAATTCCCTGCTCTTCTGCACCGGATGTTACCCATCATGACCTGGCTGTGACCCCGCCAAAATGAGCTGGAGATTGACTGTAATGAGAGGAGCGATTGGGATCAGGCCGTGTGTGTGTGTTCGTGCGTCTCATGCGGGAGATGGAGATGGCTATCGCAACGATTCATTGCACCGAGCGATGCGAACTGACGCCGCTGTCCAGTATCCACTCTGCTGTATCCACCGGCAAGTAGCCAACATCCCGCGACCACTGCCCACGGCAGCCAGAAACCGTCAACTGGTCAGTCGCTGGACTGACTGGCTGACTGGCTGACTGACGACCGGACTACTTGCTGCCTCCCATTTCTGTCCGCTCCGCGATTATCTCGATTGGAGATCCCGAAATGAGTGACACAAATGTGAGCACATTTACATATCAATCGGACTCGCTGGCAGCGGATGTTCATAAATTAGCCAATCGATAAATCTAAATCTTCCGCTGCGCTGGAACAATATATCCTGCCGATTCTTACAACATTAAATGAGGAGGAGCCCTCGGATGAATCGCCAGCGACGGCGGGCAGTCGCATTACGAGCACCATAAACACATCAATCCCTGGTCCAGTCTCGATGCCCGATTACTGATGGCTGCCGCTGCTGCTGTTGCTCCTCTTTCTCTGTCAGTACCCCTCGTCTAAAGAGGAAGCTGGCGGAGGATCTCCCCCTGAGCTGGAGAAGCGCGTAAGCAGGTTGGAGCTTCAAGAGAGCCCAGACTCTTGTCGCAACCGTTGTCATTTGTTGGGCAATTTCGCTTTCGGGGGTTCCCTGTCAGTTAATTAGCCCCAAAGGAACTCGCATTGTCTCTCCTGGCTCCCTATTCTCTGCTCAGTCCCTACTCCCAGGCATAATCGATGTCCTGGCCCATCATCGATCGGCATCTGCTGCCGGGCACTCATTGTTCAGTTCGTTCGCCTACCTTCGGTGATCAGTCGCTCGCGGATTTCCCACGCGAAGATCGTTGGATTCTCGCGCTTGTACTGCTCGATCTTGGAGACCACAGTCGGAGTGGCCACCTTGGGCTTGGAGCCGCCAATTAGGCCCGGTGGTCGCAAGGTGCCTGCAAAGAAAGCGAAAATGTGGATTAATTGGATTAAAGGATTAACATTATAGTCGAAACATAAAGAAAAGGAAATTGAATAATCTGTAAAACCAAAAGAAAATATTACAAAATTTCCTTAATTTCCTCCTAATATGTAATTTTTAAAATTCTTTAAGACTATTCCCCTTCAGAATGGTTTTTTCTGTGTAAAATTCAACTCAAAAATCTCAGCAACTCATTAAAATATTAATATTAATCATGCTTGTTTTCGGCTGAGGTTAAACCTCTCATATTAAAAAGAAATATCTGTTAATTAGATAGAATAGCCGAAAAATCTGTTTGGGAGTGTCTGTTGTCCGGGGCCCCCACATCCCAGTTGTGCAATCAATTTGGCTTTTCTCCTCTAGAGATGAGTTGGGGCGAGGTTAGGTGGGGCATCCCTAGGCTAGGCCCGGGCATTGTGATACTCAAACTCGCATAATTTTCACATTGTTCAAAGCAACCAACTCCCTGGCCGTGTGGGCGTTTCGACCAGGTCAAAAGCCCGCCGGCTATAGACGTACAGTGCATTGTGTGTGCCACTTTAGATGCTACCTGCTACCTGTTGACTGCCGGCCTGCCTGCCTGCTCCAAGCCACTAACTAACTAGACAATTAAGCCAGCAGCCCGGCATCCATTCAGCGGAGCGCTAATTTGAATATTTGACAACATCAGCGGCCCCAGAGAGAGACTGGGACTGGGACAGAGTCGAAGTCGCAGAGTCGGCTCAAATGATAATTCGTCGGAAGCAGTTGACAGGCGCGCGCGTTTATCTTGTAAATTGAGCGCTGTCGCGGAATTACACGCCGAGAAAATCCCCAAAAGATATCTCATAAAATTAGGGGATTAGCTGGTTCACGCGGCTATGCAATTTAATTTAAATTCGAATGGCAAGCCCATTATCTTTGGCCTAAACGGAATTTCATCACCTCAGGTGTTAGCGCTTTTATTATTATTGTTTTTATTTTTTGCTGTGCATTCGCTTGGCTTAAATTAATGAATGGACACACATCTACGCCAGCATTTGTTGTAGGTTTTTTTGCTGTGCAAAACGGAAATTATTTACACAATTTAAATTGACTAGAATGGGAATGAATTGCATCCACACAGATCGGATGGTGCGATTCAAAGTTACGCTAATGAATATTTGTGAATGGGCAGATTTATTTGGCGTAACCTAGTCGGACAATCAGACTTGTGATAAGCTCACATCGAGATACTATATAATACATTTTAGAAGAGGAGGTATACCTCTTTGATATAACAACAGAAATATCTCGATCCATATTGTATCAAAAATATTAGAAACTTTTGCATTTAACTTGATATTATCTGATAAATGTTGCTTAATTTATTTATCGATAAAATAAAAATATTTTCTAGCATCCTTAATACGAAATTAAAGTTGAATAAAAAATTTTCAAGCCTTTACTTGTTTTTTTTTCTAAGATTATATTATTTCTGTTTTAAATCTTTATAATATTCATTGTACAATTTTAAAGGATATTCAACTTCTGAGAGCCGTAATATTCTAAGATGATTTTACAGTTGACATTTCCAGCAGCTTAATACAATTTCTGCCCTCCTTTTAAAATTAAGATAGTTATAGAAGGATTTAAGTTAAAAGTTTTATAGATAAAGTCTAAAACAAAGTAAAATAAATATTAATATGAGTTGCCAGAAATATTTTAAATCTTCCTAAATAACTCGTTTCCTGTTGAAACTGTAAGCTTGCAAATCAAATTAAAGAAATTCGAGTGCGCAAAAGGCGGCAAAATCGCGAATGACATGCTCGATTGTCGTGGCAACAGGTGTGCGGCTGCCGCTGGTTTCCTCTTGGACCGCAGACGAGGTAACCAGGAGGTGTCCAGGTGCAGGTGGGGGCGATGGCGATTGCCAATCGATTTGTCGTGTTTACGTGACCCCGCAGACGGAGCCGTGCAAATCGATTGGAACGCTTGGGGACACTTGGCGATTGCATTTGGGGCGCGTGTTTTGTGGTTCCGCGTTATGCCGCTGATTGCATTGGTCAGGCCGGTGGTCTAGACCACGTCTTCTAGCCTGCCCTTCTGGCTACCCAATCTAACTTACCCAGCAGCTTGGACACGGCTCCTTGTTGGGACAGCATGTGCTGGGCCAGGTCGTATCCTCTAAGTCCAAAGCGGGACAGCTCCAGCAAGCGATGCTGGGAGGCTAAGGCGTTCAGGTTGGTGGCCGCTGCAGCCGCAGCTGCTGCCCCTGGTCCCGCCGAGCCGGGTCCAGAGCCTCCGCAGAAAATGCCGCCCAGCGCTGGAGCTGGCGGAGTTCCCGTGGCCAAGATGGGCGTGGATGGACTCAGGCTGTGTGGCTGGGAGAGAACTGAAAGGAAAAGGGTGAACAATGATTAGTACAGAGGGGAAAATTGGTTGCTAAAACAAATAATTAAAAAGCATAAATATTTTATTTTAAATTTGGAAAGTATATTATTATCTTTGAACCTATAGATACGTATATCTTAATAAATATTTAAATAAAAAAGCTTAATAATAAAAAATAAACTATTTAAGACTTAGATTACATCCCCATTTCTTTCAGTGCTTAAACTCAAAATCATTAAATGTCAATTGGAATTTAAACGAAGCTGTTGCCGGCATTCCACGCGTGACACAGAAACACCAAGAAATTTGTAGCGCGATCAGCGAGGCCTCCAGGAGAGGATCCCCCTGAAACGGGAGACAATGAGAGATATCTGGACAAATTTCGGTGTGTTTTTGATCGACGATGTCAAAGTCAAAGTGGCAGTCAGAGGATGATTCCTCCTCCTGCCCCGTCCCATGGCGGAAGTGTCAACGTTTATGGGCATAATGGACGCGGTGTGGTCCATTACCGCCGCCCGGTGACACTGACTGCTGATTCCAGTCGGAATTTATAAAATTCCCGCTGGCAATTTGTTGAAGGCCTCGATCTGGACTTGGACTTGTACTGGGATGGGGACGGGAGATCGCCTTGTCAGTGTCGCGGCAGCAATTGGCCATTCCTCGGATGTAGAAGCTTTTATGTTCATTTTGACATTTTATCTGATCGCGAGAACTGCACACATTTTAACACCTCTTTTTTGGTGCGATCGGGCTCCGCGTGTGGCTACGACGGCATGCCAGCCCGCTGGTTCCTCAAGAATGCTCCTCGAGATCGGGATGCGGATTGGGTTTGGCTAATTAAACCCCATGCAGATGGGACCGGGACTGCTCCACTCTTGGCTATAGTGAAGCAATTTGCTGCAATCGCTTGTTGCACCAATTGTTGCGGCGGTTATGGCCATGCTTGATTTATGCCGCAGCCAACTTGGATGTCAACAGTGGTGCTGCTCAGTGCCTCCGGATTGTCCCAGCCCCCAGTTGCCGTCACAGTTACACTCGCCGCGGTCCAGATTCTATGCTAAAGTCGGAGCGGGATCCACCGATGATTTACTACGCAATGCGACAGCTCCGACTGCCCCTCGATGCGCCTCGGTCAATTGCGAAAGCGGCTTAAAATCGCTGTAGCCACGGCCTGGAACACCGAACCCTTCGGTACTCCTTAAGGTACTCATACAGAGAGAGAAAAATAAATTAAATCCTTTTAATTTTAAGCATTAACTTCCCTAACAATACAAGTCATTTATTTTTAACAAATATTATACTAATATTGTTTGATTATGATTTTTCCACTTATTATTTTATAGAGAACATGACTTTTTTCGCAGTGCACTCACTCGTACGTCACCGTGAGACTTATAACAAGAAGCGATGCCGACCGAGACCCGATCGGTCTGAAGCTCGAACGCAACTCTCGGGATCGCAGCTCGCCACAAGTGATGATCGCCTCGGAATTCAATTGATAGTTTGATTTATTGCTACCGGTAACTTTTTGCCTCAACCAGGTCTCCCTGCCCCCCCTGTACCCCACTGGCACCGCATATAAATTAAAGTGGCTCGCTTTTTATATGGCTCCTCAACGCATCCTCTGCCTGGACACCGCAGCCCCAGTCCCACTCCCAGCCCCACCAGTTAGTGCTCGCTGATCTTGTTTGTCGCGCGCAGCGCATTACTCGTCCTCCAAAGCTTCTGGTTTTTACTGCCCAGTGCGCATTACTGCGATCTTCGCACATTTTCCTAAGCTCCAAGAATTCTGCCTCTTCGGGGGGATTTTTACATACACTTAAGTCACTCTAATTTTATGCCCAGTTCTATTAGATTTTTATGCCATGCTTGTGGCTTATAATTTATTATTAAATCTTGACTAGCCATCGGAGTTTAAATACCTTTCGGAATACATTGTATTTTGTGATGGTAATTTTGGATGGCATTTCGTAGTTATTTTAAATAACTTCCTTTAGGGTTTTGAAGTAGGTGAATTTAAGAGAAAATTGTAAATTTAAGTTTTACAATTTTTACAATTAAAAAGTAAGTTAATTTTAAATTTTAGAAAGATAACTAAACTGTATATATAATATTCTTTCCAGAAATACAATTATCAATTAGTTCTTAACTTTTTGTTGACAATTATTTTATATTTTATAAAACACCTCTTACATATTAATTTTTAAGTGTAGTCACCTTTATGTAGAAATTGCATCTTTGGTTTAAAAAAAGTCTTTTAAAGGTTGATTAATTATTTATTGGTTTTTAACATGTGTAAATAGCACAAATTACCTTAAGCAATAAGCAGAAATAATACTTTTATAAGGTGATTTGGTCATAAAATCAAATTGTTGCCTACTTTTGGCGTAAATCCCAAGGAAATGTTTTATAGAGACTTTAAAATCACTCGTAAAAAGTACTTGTAAAAGTATTTAAAGTGCTATCGTCTTGGAATTTGGTATGTAAATGCTAAAAAGTGTTATGAAAAATTAACACCTAAAAATTATAAATTTACTAAATTAATAATAAATAACTAGGACAGGTAACCATAACCATTATACAACCTTTTACAAGGTGACACACTTAGAAAGCTATTTCCCTTTTTTGACAGATTCTTGGAAAAATATAAAACCCAGAGCACTCGTGATATGATAACCCACAATACCAACTTGGATGACACACATCTGCATATATAGAAGAGTACGTAACGCAAGGCAAGAAGTAACGTAAGGAGCTCTCCGGGCCCTGCCATGTGCATTTCGAAGCGAAGAACCGGGGCAGTCTTCAAAATCATTGTGCACACCTTTTATACGCTTGGCTTTCTAAGAATAATGCGAATACACGCACCACGAAACCCGAGACCCCTAAGTATGGTTTCTGCCCTATGCTTAAACTTCAATGTACGACGAGTAAGCCATGTAGCCCAGTGTGTCCCCTGTTCCCGTCTCCGGTCGGGGTCCTCCGCTCTCTTTCTTTTATTTTCTCTTCTTCCTCAGCTCTTTTTATAATTATTTATTTATTGTGCAACTTCCAACACCTTCTAGAGACAAGTCAAAGCTTTGGTTGCCCCCTCCATCCGGGACTGGGCTCGGTGTGTATCTTGCAGATACATTCGATGGCCGGCGACGTGAACTAATTTTATTTGACAACCCATACTTGTGCAAAACAAATTGCCACTGATGTGCGAAAGACCAAAACAGTTGCCACAGTTGTGTATAGTCTGTTGTGTGTGCTGTGTGTTGCTGCTGCAGTGTCGCTGCTGCTGTTGCTGCGTTGCTGTTGCTGTTGTGAAATTTCCAAATCATTGCACTTTTCCAGCAGGCATTTGACTAGTGCCACCAGTTTCTTGTGGCTGGCTTTTGTCTTAAACTGTTTGGGGCCCCCGATTCCCCGATATCCCTGTCAGTTCACGGAATTCGCCCCGAAAAGTTGCGGCTCTCATGGAGCGTGCAGCACAACAGCAGCACAACACGAGCAACATTGGCGGATAACGCAGCCATATCGTTGGTTTTGGCAAGCAATATTAACAGAAATATTTGCAGGAAGTTCAGTGACAAGGGAGAGAATAATTTGAGATATATTGGACATCTTTCAAAAGGAATTTAGGAAACAGTATCTGCAGGGTACATGATGCATATTTACGGGATATTGCAGTAACTGTAACGTAAGCCACCAAATACTTTAAAATTAATCTATTAAAATCCGATATTCATATTTACATAATAAATTCATCTCTCAACCGTGGTATCTATGATATTTTGGGAGAAATTTTTAATATTTTAAACTTGAATGTATATGGCTTAAGTCGTCATTTAATCAGCAAATCAATTATTTTTCCATAAAATAACATTTATAATTTAACTTTTAATATTCAATAAGTGTCATTTATTACATCTTCAACACAGTTTTCTCTAAATATTGAAAACAAAATAATAATGTCGAAGGCCTGTGCTGTTGTTAGGTCATTATAAATAAATTAAATTTTGTAATAATTTAAAAATAATAATGAGAGAATATAGAATTTTCATATTATAAAATAATAAATGTTTGGTTGTTTGACACTTTTAGAGAATAATTATATCTAGCTTATTTATTTAATATAATAAATTCGGAATTATTATAATAAAATCAGGCTAAGATGTTTATAAAACTATCTATCTATAAAGAGATTTATTATATAACTTTGCTTATTAAACGCACAGCTTAAATTTGTCAAATATTTTAAAGTCCAAATAGAATTAGAATATCTTATTAAAAATAAATCAAAATCCATTAAACCAAAGAAAATGTTCTTCTGTCCTTACTTTCTTGTTCACTATCCTTATAATATTGAGTTTAGAGTCTGAATTTTATAATTATAATTATAATTATACAATATAAATAACATATATCTTAAGATCCCTCACCTGTAGACGCTGCCGTGGGCGACGTGGGCGTCATTGCCGTCGGCTGGCCAACGCCTCCGGCAGAGCTGCCCAGCAGCTGCAGATGCGACGGCACTGGCACCACGGCCATGGGCATTTTTCCAGCCGGGGATTCGCCGACGCCTGATCCTGGTCCTGATCCTGAGACCGGCAGGGATATCTTAGTGGTTGTCCTGGTGGGGCCGGGTGATGTGGTGGTGGCCATGCCAGGCTAGCAGTTCGTGGTTAAACTTAACTTCAGGAGCTACTTTCTTTTGAGAGGCGGCATTTTTGGGAGCTCTGTTTTTCCGACGGTTTTTTTTTTTTGTGGGTTACTACTCTCGAGGGGAACGCGGACCGGAACCGTGGCTTGTGTTGCTGCTGGTCGGTAGTGTTGCTGTTGCTTTTGCTGTTGGTGGTGTTGCCAGTGGTGGCTGTTGCTGCTGCTACTGCTGCCGCTGCTGCTGCTCAACGCTCGCTGACTCGACGCGCACCGCACAATCGCACTCGCACTCACACTCAATCCAACTCAACGCCCGCCGACTCGCTGACTGAGACTGAACTGGAACTGGACCCTGGTCTTGGCCGCAGCCGAGAGCCACTTGGCGATAGCTATACAGCTCGGGATCGGGTTGCCGTTGCCGCTTGTGCCCTCACTGCATTCTGGTTTGCCTGTGGTTGTGGTCGAGCCAGCCACTGAGCATTCGGGGGATCTCTCTTTGAGCGTCGTCGCACAATTGAGCGAAAATGCGGCCAGAAATCCAAGCCCAAGCCCAATCCCAATCCCATAGCCGAGGCAAAGTTGTAAAAGTTCAATAATTAATTGCTCGGGCCTTCGATTTCAGTGCATTGTTTGTCAAACTTTCAGGCCAGAGCTCTAGCTTTGGCTACCAGTTGCTTTCGGCTTTCGGTCTTTATAATTGACGAGCGATTTTGTTTGGTAATACAACTGGCCCGGTGCGACTGGGAAAGGTGTTTTTTATGGGAATGGCGAGACACCAAGAAATGGCTGTCAATCATGGATCACAGAAAAAGCAACACTGGGAAATACGAGATGTGAATTACATTGTTAAAATATTAAATTTGTAGGGGAAATTTTAATACCTAGGAAAATGTGCCACAGAATGTGATTAGAAATGTATTAAAGGAATTTTAAAATATATTATTTGGAAAGAAAATATTCTAATTGAGAGTAGAAACTGATTTAAACTGTAAATAATATATGGGATTTTGTTTAGGATGTTCTTAGTTTATAAATACACAAATGTATTAAAATTGGTAGCTTTTAAGGAAGCTTACTTTACATTAACCAGTTTACAATATAAATAAGATATATCTTTTAGATATAATAATATGTATATCAAATGTTAACTTTTAACTTAAATCTTTTGATGAGTATTTTTATAAAAAGAAAATTTTCCAAGTTACTTAGAAAGGATATTATTTAAGGCGAGAAATTTAAAAATATGTATAGTTCTTGGAATGGTTTACAAGAATTTTCATAGCAATCAATTATAAAATTGTACCTTGAAGTTAATTTAAAATTAATATATAGATACCCTGGGTTTATTAAACATTATTAAGTTAAATGAAAGCCTAAAAATCTGGTTCAGAGTTATCTTATACCTTATTCAAAGGAATATAATAATAATTACTCATTTTTATAACTAATATGGAGAATATGATTTTAATTTTGTATAATATTCTTATAAGTTCTATAGAACTAAACTGCAAGGATGTCCTACCTTGCACTAATTAACTCACCAATCTTAGTATTTTTTCTCCGTGATCCAGTTTTTGCATTATACCAGCCCCTCCTTGCCACCCTTTTCGAAGACAGGGACTTGGAAAAAACGCATTACACGAGACATTGGCGGACATTGGTGACTTGGCCGGACGAGAAACCAATGAGTCCGCGTTGGAGGCGACTCCACTTCTTCGCTTGGAGAGTGGAAAGTGGAGAAGAGAAAGACGTAACCGATTAGCGCCGGCCACTCGCCAGGAGCAAGCGAGAACGGACTAACTACAGAGTGGGACAGACGCCTGCGCAAGGAGCGAGCGAGATGCAGCAGAATCGCAATGCAACTGCAGTGCAGAGTGACAGGAGCGGCAAGCGACGGAGATGGATCGCCTAATTGATTTATTTAGCGCCCCCTTCCCCCCCTTTTGCGCGTTGGCCGTTGCTGGTTGGCTGAAATTACAGAAATCAGGAGCCGTGTAATGGCCGCCAAGTAACTGTACTCCTCGGTGTGTCTGTGTGTGTGTGCAAGTGTCGGAAGTTCAGTTCGAGCGCAACTCTCCACAGGGTCGTCCCCTTTCTAGCCCTCCCCCTAGGTGCTTAGGGGGTGCGACAGAGGCGAGTGCCTCCCACACTGATAATAGAAAATAATCAATTTTAATGGCCTATAATTTGCTAGCGCAAAATAACAATGATTCGTGCGGTGATTAAACGGCAAACTTCTGCCATTCAAAATGCCACCGCAGAAATGAAAACAACAATAACAACACGCGTGCTTAGAACTTTTCAAAAACCCGACACAGACACACATTAATTTATTTATGTTGATAAAAGACTAAGCAAAAGTTGCTTCCACTAAAAAATATTTAACTGTTTTGAACAGAGAGAGAGAGAGAAAGGGGAGAGAGTGACGTGCGCGTTGAGTTCAGCTCACCTTACATAATCGCAACGAGTGAAAGAGCCGCGCTTTGAGTCAAACTCAAGCCGAGCACGAGCGAGTGAGAGGCGGGTCTGTGTACTCCGACAGGTAAGCCAGTCATCTCGCTTTCTCGCAGGTAAATGCCATGCTTGGGCAATGACCAATGAGCAGTGAGCTTGGCGGCTCAAAGAAAGCCAACAACCTGGTAATGGAGTAAAGGGGGTCTTTGCTGGAAGATATCTCCCGGGCCAGGAGAACAGCCCCCCCGCTAGCCCCCGCCTGATTGATTTCGGCCAGCATGATTGATTAGATTAATAACGCGGCTAATTAAACATTTATCACTGTATCTAACGAACCGCCCGAAGGGGCGCAAATTAACCCTCCATCGCCGTCACAAATTAGTGTCCGCTGCTACAGTGCAACTTCTTTAGTTAAAACACAGTCGTTAGTCGTATTTTTTTTTAGGAATTATCATGCATTTGGTTTATTTAAATAGATAATTAATTAATTTATAACTGGTTAAGTAGGTATTTAGATATTTCATGGTATTTAATTTGTTTACTACTCGGAAATATATTAAGAAACAAGAAAAGATACATTTTATCTTTTATACTTTTAATATGGGACAGATTAGTTAATTATCGCACTAATATTATTATTTCTATAAATATAAATGAAGTCTATTCTATAGTCAGAAATAGTAAAGTTTAATTTATTTTTTTAGGAACTCGATTATAATTCACCTCAGAGTGACGTTTTGTAAAGGAATACCAAAATAAATGATCAAAATAAAAATAGAAAATAAGATTATACAATAATTATAATTTAGCCTTTTGTTTATTAAATATACATTTCAATAATTTTATAGATCATTGATCATTGATGAACTGTGTGAATTGTTAATAATTTATTTTGCTAAATGAAAATAACTAACTTAAATAACTTGAGATGATCCCAAGAATCTTAAGCTATTCGATATAAAACCATACCAAGTTCTGTGCCTCACTTTAAACTATTTAACGTAAGATGCATTTAGGCATTCTTTGGCCACTACTCTTGTCAAAATACTTCAACAATCCCATTATTTTACATGACAGATGTTTTATTAATTCTTATTTTTTAGCTATCGAAGTTGGACTGTGTGTGCCTGCTTCTAATTGCGTTTCGTGTGGCTTTTATTTCGGGGATGGGCGCATTAATTATGGCCGCCTTGGCTAACGCCTGCCGGCCGCCATTATTTCGGTAGCAAAGTGGCCAAGTTTCCAGCCAAGATAGCGATCTAGTATCTACATCCAAACCCAAACTTATGGCCAAGCCCTCGGCTGTTCCGTGCATATTTGTGGTAGCCACGCTTCCTGTTTTTGTTTGCTCGCCGCTGTCCGTTGTCCGCTGTCCGGCTGAAAATATTCGAAACAATGTAGACAAGAAGTGCTCAGCGCCGGGCGGAGTTTTTGTGGACGTGGTTAGCGACGCGGTGGTGTTTACCCACATGTAGGCATATGCATATGCTGATTTCCACCAAGGCGGGGGCTTCTGCTTCTCTTTTATTCACTTTTTGGGTGGGAGCAGGAGGAGACAGGGAACGGCCACCGACTTGGTGAACCGTGAAAAAAAAACAGCCAAGGGGTGGAGTTCTCCCGCTCCAGCTGAGGCAGGAGAATAGGAATTTCGTAATGTTAACAAACAAATAGAAAATAACTTTCATGCACAAAGCCAGAGCTTCCTCTAGGAGAGAGACAGTCGCCGACAGGGCACCTTTCGCCCAGAGCTGGTCTTTACACTAAGGGAAAACTCAAGTTAAAACTGGAATTTAACTTAATGTAGTTAAATTCTTATAATATCAATGAATATAATATTTTTTTTAAGGGGAATTGCTCAGGAGAGTGTATTCCCTTAAGTTATTTCTTGTTTTAAGTCGATTTTTTTTATCTTTTTATGGAAAAACTCTACAATGAAAACACTAAATAGGATATAATTTATAAATATTATTTTGTACAGTTACCTATCTGGTCAGGGAACTTGTTTTTATGCTTTATTTATTTATTAAATTTCCTAAATAATGTTTTAAGCTTTAATATGTTTATTTTTTATCGTTATTACAAAATTTTCAAAGTGCATAACTTCTTTTTGAAGACCAAGACCAGCGGAAATATGCTCAAGTTTTGTGTTTTTGTTGGTCGGAAATGTTTAGCGCTTGCTCAGAATGATTAAAGTGTCGCTTTTTGTCTGGGCCTCAGTTGCTTTTTCCCATTTGCAATGCAAAAATGTTCATCAAATTTCGCTGAGTAATGCCAAGGTAAAGAAATCTGTGTACTCTTTTTTATTTAGAGGAAACGGCAAAGACTTCCTGATTCTTCTGAAGGTTGATGTAAGCGTGAAATTAATTTTTTTAAATAACCATTAGTTTTGGTATTGTGGGATGTTTCATAGGAGATAATTAAGGGAACCTATGGATGTTATAAACAATTATTAACCTAGTCTTTATACTTTTCTTATAAGAAAGACTTTGGTGAATTTAAAGACTTTGGTGAATTTTTTCTAGTATCTTAATAGAGCCTGAAATCCTTATTTTTTGCTCTAAGCTTTTCTTCTTTTTTAAATTACAAATCCATTTTCATAAAAACAGGTAAAAATGCCACAGATTCAATTATTATAAACCCATATTTTTGCTATATATGTACAGTCCCATACATAATCCATCAGCCTTAATCCATTTGTTGGGTCTGTCACTCAGATTTAGATACCAAAGCTGGCGAGCGGCTGACTCATGTGCATCAATATCACGTCGAGCACGCACCACTTGGAGTTGGAGCTGGAGCGACCCACTTGGATGCCAGCCGCCGGAATGTAATGATTAACTTTTCGCAGTTGCTAAATTAAGTGAGTTTTTACTGGGGATCGAGGGATCGGGGATCGGGATTGAGGTGGGGATCAAGGGCCAGAGGGGCAGAGACATGATCGCATTGCGTGTCTGGGCGACTGGGGCCAGAAATGATTTCCACATACCACAGCAGTTAAAGCCCTTAAGTCAGGGAGAAAATCCAATTAAATTCGGTAGCGAAAGAAATAAGTCTGAACTGTCGGCAAAATGATTCTACATACACGTATTTGCGTCAACATTGATTTTGCAGCAAACAGAAACATCCAAACAGGGGGCATTGGGTCCCCGGAGGAGGAGGAGTTGTGTGGAGAGAGGAGCGGCTAAGCGGATCCAAGACAAAGACGGACAGAATGTAGTTCATGTGCATGGCGATGGCGTGATTGAGGACGAACCCGAGGACAGGAGCCACTGGAGTCGGCAACAACGGGAGAAGTATCAAAAGAAGCAGCAGCAACAACATTGAAATAATTTTAAAAATTAAGAACATTAAATTAATATTTTTTTTTTAGGGCTAAAATAATATAGTGTTATGGTTCAAAAACTAATATGTTAATTATAGCTTTTAGATATTACCTGATTAAAGCTATGACTTTTGTCAAAAGACCACTATTCTTTTCTTTATCCTATTGTTAAAAAATGTTAACAAATCTTTCTTAGTTACTAAATGTCTCATTAATGTACAACTAAAATAAAATAATACATTTTAATGACTTTTCCCCCAGTGCAGCGGCAGGAACATCGCCAGCATTAGCCACATCAGGTTGCAACTTGTATTGCTGCTGCAGTTTGCCGCTGAGGCGTGATGTGAGTTTAAGTCTGCCGGGACTCGACTTCGATTTGATTCTCCGAGTTTGAGTTTTCAGTTGAGACAAAGTCCGCAGTGCGGACCGCAAAACCGTCCAAAAGTTGCGTGCCCATAGGTCTTCTGTGTAATTGCGCAACAATTGTCAGGAGCTCCCGTTCCTGCTCCGGCTCCACCGATCCGCTCCTGAAATACCCCGCCTTAAGTAGCAGTTGGCGCTGGCCCCGCAGTCGCCGCTTTTAAGGGCAGAAACCGCAATCAAGACACGGACACGTCATGGAGCAGCAAAAAAGAGCTATGGAAATCAAGGGGAAAAAGCATATACAGCTCCTCCAGCTAAGGCTACCGACTCTCGACTACCTTCGTGTCTGCGTCAAACTTGCGGAAATCTGATTTTAAAATTATTAACAACATGCAATGGCTAAATAGTTTTGCATTCGATAACAAAAGCCGCTCCCCAGCTCCTCGGCTACGCCAGTTTGGGATTCAAAAACATGTCCAAGTTGAATTTCAATCTCCAAGGGAGAAAATCCACACCAAACACCAATTCAAATCCAAAGGAAAGGTACTTTCAATAGAGGGAAAAATGCGAATGGGGGCTGTGCTTAGTGACCGCATCGTATAATTCACGAATTCAAATTTAAACTATCGAATGGTAGTACCAAGAGTCGGCGCTCTTGGCCAGCCGACCGTTATAGGGTTAATTAAATGCGGATCCAGTAGCTCCCGTTTCCACGCCAGTTTCTCCACGTTACGAGCGAGCTGCGAGCTCCACTGCAGCTGCAATTAGAAGTTGCACAAAAAGCGCAATAGGAAAAGCCAGGTAGGTAACTGCTGGCAAAATGAAAATGAAAAACATGGAAAACAAAATGGCGATAACTACCGCAATTTGCATATAAATGGACGTAGAAACGTCTTTAGTCACCCGAATCTTGAGCAAACCATAGGAGCGATTAACATTGTTACCAGTCGGGGGCGGCGGCAGAGGAGGAGAAGGTGGCAGGGGAGACGGGGGCACAACAGGGGAGCTACATTAGCACACAGGAAAAAATAGGGAAATAGTTCATAACTGAAACGGTCTTTAAAGTTTAAACACATTTATTTAGCTTTCATTTACAAAAATAAATTTTATCTCACAATCCTTAATTGTTGGTGTAAATCTCTTCTATAAGAACATCTTGAACCCAATTAAAATTAGTCTTAAATCATGTAAATTTAGTTAAGAATTAAGGCTTTTATAATTCGAAATTCGAATAATTTAGGATTAACATGAAAGGTGGATGAGTAAAAGGAAAGTACATATTGCAATCAATGGGTCCCTGGACTCTCCATTTAATGATAAGATTCTAACTTTTAAAAATTTAACAGTTAAAAAACGTAATGTTTAAGGATCACCAAAAATTACGAAAGAAAAAAAATTCAAAGAAACCAAAGAGCCCAAAGAAGGAAGTCACTTAATTATCTCAATCGAGCTAAGCATTGCACAACCTCTTCAAATTCCTAATGAAGCTTCTTAAAAATATATAAAATAAATTTCAAATATGCTCTTAAATCATATATATGTATTATTTAATTTCCCCATTATTTTATCTCAGTGCAGCAAAACCGACAGCTCGCCACATTGCAACCAAAGTGCAGTGGCAACAGCCACATCACCACGGAACCCACGGAAAGCGCAACAAAATGGCGGAACAGCCGTCAGAGCGTGGCACCAACACCAACTCCGATTCCGACTCGAACTCGTACTCCTCCTCCGCCGTCTCCTCCTGGGAGGGAGGGAGGCTACCTGGTTCGAGCTCCCAACACCGAAACCAAGCCAAAACCAACACACTGCCGCTGCTGCTGGTAGCAAAAGGTGATGCCATGAAGCGTGTTAGCTCGGTGGGCAGCGGCGACTGCCAAGGGATTGCTGCCTGCCAAGCAAGCTGATGGCCTCGACCTCCCAGCACAGAGAGAGAAAAATGTAGAAAGAGCTAGGAGAAATGTCTAATAAAATGGGTAGAAATGTAATACTAGTTGAGAAGCTAAAGGCTTCGCTGTTATGGATAAGTTTAAATTAAATAAATAATAAATAATAACAAGAAAACAAGGAAACTAATTTGGGGAAATATTGAAGTCTTAACTTTAGGGAAGAGTAACGTATACAAGATCATGTTCCTGCATAGCCTTAATCGTAGCTGATTGCTAATTAAACTAAAATGCAAAAACGTTGTTACTAATGCATGCAAATTCTAAAAACTATGTTTTATTTGTTTAAATGAAGCATTACCGATTGCAATTTACATGCTACGAATTTTCACGAAATTTTACTCAGTACGAAATTCCGTTCATTATTCATTTACTTACCATAAAAATAGGGTTTAAAAATATCATTAGAGATGCAGTTTATTCTATTTAACAATGTAATTCCTTCCCAAAAACTTCATTAAAGCAAAGCTCAGTGTATAGAGCTACCTGGAGGCCCTCTTCTACTGCCACTGCTTGGATTGCCTCGTCGTAATTGCGATTGTTTTTGTTCGAATGGCGGGGCATTGGCTGCAGAAAGGCGACCGCTGCAGTTGCCAGAGCAGCTCAGGCAACCACCCGCGTCCACAACAACAACAACAACGGTCTATAGCCAGAGCTTGAGTTCACCTCTTCACCTGGTTGTGGGAGTACCCCCACCGCCACCTCCAGTGGCCTGCATTGATATCACCCATTGTGCCGCCGGCACGGCTGTTATTATGCAAATGGCATTCACAGGTAATTACCACGCTGCTCCGTTATAATTGCGCTCGAAGCCCAGCTAGGAATAATCGCGATTGCAGTTCGCAGCTCCCATCCATCTGAGCTGCCATCTTTTTGCGGCCGAAAAAGAAAACGGAGGAAAAACGTTGGAAAATCGAAGCCGCCAACAAGATGTTGTTGCCACTAATTGCAGTAGCTGCTCAGTTGCAGTTGCAGCTCCCTTTTGCAAATGCAAAAATCCAACTTTGTTATTTCGAAACTTTGTTTAAATCGCAGACACAAATTGCCACAATACTTTGACGGTGAGTACTATGGTTTCTTAAAGATACAAAGTTACTTGCTTGAGCCCTTCCCATGAAACGTTGTGTTTTTCCTTTTATCTATTACAATTTAGGCACTTTTAAGTTTAACTTTTGGTTTGCTTTTGAAATTATTATCATATGTTTAATCAGTTTATAGTAAAAGCAACTTTAATATCGATTGTTTAACCCTAGTTTGCTCATTAAAGCTTTGTCTTGTTATTGATATAGCCATTAATAAAGCTTACAAGTGATTTATATGAATTATATGTGTTAAGTTGTAAAGCAACTATTTACATTAGCGTTAATTTATGTTTCAAAAGTCATTTGAATAATTGTAAAAAGGAGGACAGGTGTTGACTTTAAATTTGTTGACTTTGAATCCTAAAAAGATAGCCTATATTAAAATAGTAGTCATTTTATTAAAAGAACTCTTTTCACCTCCATTGAATTCAAATAATTTGGTAATATTGTACAGATTGTGGCACTGGCAACCCCTGAAGATGTTTATCTGGAGGCTGGAAACTGAGCGGCGACTGACCAGTTATGGTTACCTGTTACCTGGACAGCGGCACCTTATCCTTTTTGGAAGCGTCGACAATGGGACACTTTCGGGCCGCCGCTGCTGACACCTTTCCGGCTGCATGGGAATGGGAATGAGAACCAATATTGAGGCCAAAAAAGGCATCTGCAGCGGCGGAGGAGCAGGCAGCCAGGCAGGCAGGCAAATTAGAATAACTTAAATACACGGCGGCACGCATTAAGCGGCTGCAGGCGATACCATCTCGCTTCGGCTGCGACTCCTCTCGATTTCTGTTCAGTTTTGAGCTCGCTGGCGAATCCTTTTCGCCCGCTATCAAAAAGTAATAAATCTGCCGCTGATCCATCGTAAATCTTTGCGTTCCCTTCATGATTTACCCACATAAATCAAAATTATCGAGCGAGCCGCAGACTCCGCTTTAAGCCAGGTTCGCCTCGTTCTTAACACGATTGTTGTTGGCCAAAAAGAGAAGGCGTCAGAACTGGGCCTGTTAACTGCTCGAAAGTGTTAAATGCATTTCCCAATCTGCAAACTCTCGGGGATCATCTCTCCATTAGCCAATCCCCGGGCTAATTATGGCAAACATTTTCGGTTATTGCATTTAGTGCTCCAATTATCGCCTGTAAGGAGGGATGAGCAGCACTTCCAGATGTCGGATCATGGCTCACGGATCACCCAGGCTGCAAACCCATCACGCACCTTTTTGTTAAGTCTGGGAGTATGGTTTTTTGGGAAAATTCGTCACATGCAAAGTGAAATTAGAGCTGGGCTAATTTCATTTAATTTTCGAGCCACTCAGGCGAAGAAGAAGCGACCGCTACAATTACAGCATATTTTCCCCAATTAATAATTAATAATTTGTTTGGGTCACGAAACGCTCTCCTCGGGGCAACAGTTTGTACACAGAAGAGTCCGCGGTTATTTCTTTTTTCGGTTTTGTTTTTTGGGTAAAAGAAGCCAGAAGGAAAGGCGACCTGACCCGCCTCCGCCTGTAGACTTGGCAATCCGCCTGACTGAGACGGTTAATTGCTGTCACAAAAGTCGGAGGTCGCTATTGTAGGTGCCTGCAGGTGAAAATCTTTTGTGGCAAAGACCTAGACAAAGACAAAGACAAAGCCAGAGACTGCCCCGATGATAGACACGCAAAGCCAGTCAGAGGTGCAGAACACATTTTGTGTGCGAGCTCCGCTTCCTTCCTGTCTTGAACTCGGTGACCCTTCACATGAACCTCTAAGACCTGCCCTTTTCCCATCTTCCGTCTTACATTTTCCACGAGAAGAGCAGTTGGCTGATGGCTTTCCTTTTTGGCCAGATTTCACTGAACCGTCAGCTGTTGGAAAGCGGGGGAAAAACATCAGATTGCCTCCTAAAATATTTTATATAATTTAATAAGAATATTTTAAAACAATTATTTGTAGATATCTAAATACTTTATTTTAGTCTAGTGATATCCTGAAGTGTTGTTTTGTTTTTTGAAAGGGAATCTCTTTCTTTCTTCCCCTTAAAGTTCGCTCTAATTCAGTCTCAATTTGTGCGCTGTGCAAACCCATAAATTAATTGATGCCCTGGCCTGGCTAGCTGAGTGATAACCATCGCAGCCTCTCCTCGATTTCCCCGTCCCAGTTCCACACCCTTTTTCCCAGATCCTGTTTGCACATTCCCTGTGCGTTTAGGCTTCGGGGGAAAACTCTTCGCAGATTCAGCGGCCAATAGAGACATCACCATCGGCGTTAACCCATCCCATTGCCAGCCCCTGTCCCTGTTCCACTTGAATTATGTGTGTCTCGGGCTGTGAATGAAGCGATGTGCGACCAGGATTGGCTAATGTACGGGCTGTGTCCGCTCCGTGGCTGCCACTGCCCACTCAGTGCGCCCCGGTTCCTTTGCTCCTCTGCTCCTTCGCTCCTCCGCTCGTATCATCAAAATTGTCGTTGGCTCGCAGTTAAATTAAGTCATAAATTCAGTATTTATCTGCTGAATGTAGTTTGTTGTCCGGTCATCACTTCAGCGTCAGCCTTTGTCGCCGCTGCCCAAGCCGAGCCGGTCGTCACGAGAACAGTGGGTGGGAATGGAGGTTGTTCATATTAAAATTTGGAAACTGATCTCTAAATTATAGAGAAATATCTGAAAGAAATTATGTACTAGCTGGGTAAGATGAAAGGTTATTTATTTAGTACTTTTTACTCTTTTTCTATGAAATTTTGTTAAGAAAGAAAAGACAACCTTACTAAATTTAATTTAAACCAATGACTTCTCAAAATAAATAATAAAGAATTGCATTTGAAAGTGACTATATTATAAGGTATACCTTAAAATTTGAACAAACTTATTAAGACGCTTAAGGAAGAGTTTCTTAAGAGAGTTCCTTAAATAATAATAATACAAATAAAATATATTTTTAACCACTTAATCCCTTCACCCATCCACTGTCTCTGTGCCCGTGAAAGCCGCTTTTATCCAGGTTGCTGTTGCTGCTTTTATGGCAGCCAGATAGCTCGCATGTGTCACCGATCCTCCTGCTCTCAGCATCGGATCCTCGATAGCCCCGCTCCTCGATGCCAGATTCCAGGTTCCCGAGCTCCCATCCCCACTATCCCCTAAGCTCCTTGTTGGTTCCGGGGCACTGGCTTAGCCCCACTTAACCGGACTCTTCGGGGCGGTGCGAGTAATTGGATTGAGTTGGCTTTTCTCCTCATTCGCACTGCCAAAATATGGGTTTTTTGGATTTTTATTATTCTCCTCCAGCCTGGCCCCTGGGAACGAAATTCACTCTCACTGACGGCCAACTTTCTGGCTCGTCCCGACTCGAATTTGGATTCAGATTTATTGGTGCACATCAATTAGCTGCCATCTCGAATATCGCCGCCGGCATCGTGGCACAAATCATTGATAGTGCGGAATCAATGCGGCAGGAATAAATATATCCGTGGCACCAATTAGTCACTCTTTGTCACCCGGGAAATCGCAGGTCCTCGGGCTCTGGCTGTTTACTATTTCGGCCTGGCCATTTATTGAAACATAACGCATTTTCGGGCATTTTTTAATGTCAGCCTAGGGATCTCTTGGATCACCTGCAAAAGCCTGGGAGTCGCACGGTTGCAGGTAACCGAGTGGCCATTGTCAGTGACGTGGTGTGCTGTCGAGATACTGAGACAGATTCCCGATGACACTAAGTGCTCCGAATCTCTGGTGTCCCAATCCCCCGCTCACGTGCTCGGGGCATCATCATTTTTTACGCCGCCGCGCTCCTGCGGCAGCGTGAAATATTTTGACAAATCGCAGCCACTTAATCAGGAATCATCATCGAAAAGGGATCGATGTTTTGTATTGAGGCATCAGCGCGCATAAAGGACATGCCTGCCGGCGAGGCAGTTGTGTTTGTGTGTGACACTGTGCCGCTGCTTGGCAGTGTGTGGGTTGAACAAGGGATTTCCGCCGAAGCCGATAAAAGGCTATGAAAGACAGACCGCTGGGTGACTTGCACAGGGGGAAAAAATTAGCCAAGAGATGTGAGAACTCATAGAGAAAAATAAGATTTTAACTTTTATTTTTTTACATTTTTCATTGTAATAAATTCTCACTTTTTAAGTAATTTGATGGCAATTTTATTTAGTGACCAACAGTAAAGAGATTTCTGGTATCTTATTGTTTTAAAATTATTTTAAAATATTTTTATAGGAAGTGTAATGATTGATAAGAGCTAAAATATATTATATTTTCAACTGTTTTCTTATAAAAGTTAAATTTCCAACTGTTTCCTTAAAATAATTTATAATAATGTTAAATTTAATATTATTAAAATTATTCTTTAACGAATATGCTCAATAGATTACTGAAAAATGTTAATAACTTATATTTCTGTATAAAACTTTTAGCTCTTCTTTACCTAAGAATTATTATAAGAATTAATTGGTCACTATTTTTCTCTCAGTGCTTAAGTTGGAAGCTTCAGTGCCCGTGTCGCACTTGTCACTTTATTTTTCCGAAGCTAAAAATTATGACTATGAGACGCTCCTTCTCACACACTCACACACGTTTCTGGTGGTAATGAGTGTTCATTTGTGTTAACACGTGATTAGACCCCGAATCAATCTTAATAATGAGCGACGTGACACTGGCACATGGGTTTAGCGTTAACCTGCTGTTAGCTAACCGCCGTTAAATCGCTAACTGATTGAAGTCCCGCGACCCTGACTGCCTCATATGAAATACCTGAAGGAACCCTAACTGAACCCTAGCCTGAACCCAAATCCGAAATCCCCTCTCCTTACGATCAGCCATACAAATTGCCAAACATTTATCAATAACGCAAGACGTGACCAATTAACAGTTTCTCGAGTCAATAAAATGAATCGTTAAGTGTGTGCTTGGCCTGGCCAACAGACAGATCGTTCTCAGACACAAACACGATGGAACACATGTGATCTCGTGGTCAGATTCCATTCATCCTTCGATAATGATAGCAAAATAAATATATAAACTGTAAAGGAAACAGTCACATGAACAGGTGATGGAAGAGTATTCAAAGTGACTATTGTTGTAAGATAATAATTGAGAGCTGTATAAGGAGTATATATTCTATGGACACTGGGAAAAATAAGGTTTTCATCTTGTAAAATCTCCAACTGTACAACTACAACTTTTAATAAGTTATATATAATATTAAAAATAATATAATACCTTGTTATACATCCGCCTTTGTAATAATAAATCGACACTCACGCACATTTGAATACTTATGATTTATATTTACTTGTACAACTCAGGGGCGCTCCAATTCAATGAGTTCGATTCGAATCGTATCCACATCCAGATGCTGCGAGATGTGGCCGTAATTAAAGTTTATCAGGAAACAAATGCTAAAATCACGCAACTCCCAGTGAGCTAAATGCGGCGGCAGCTGAAGGAGCACGAACCTGCGAAAGGTCGATGTCGGTGCGATGCGATGCGATTGCTTCATCCGACAGGCAGGTGATGAGCCGTCATGCGACGGCATTAGAGCATCAATGAGAACCCCAAGGATAGAAGAGGGGAGCTGGAAGGGGAACCTGAATTGGGGTGATCTGTAGAGCTGGGGATCGAAGCGCACACGCGATTGATTAAAAAACCACCGCGGAGAGTTCGGCATCGGGAAGTGTGGGCTAATTTTCATAGACAGCGCACGCTGGACACGCGCATGATGCGTATCTGGGATCGATCGCTCCTCTGGAACATCTAGAGCGCCTGTCTCGGGGACTCCGACTCCTGCTCCCCAGCCTTGTCGTGCGTCAAAAGCTGAAACTCACCTGTCTGCTCCTCACCGCATTTCCGCCGGCTACTATCCCAAAAAAAAAACTACATCAAAAAAACCTCAAATGTTGCGTCATTATCGAGAACATTTTTGTGTCGAAATTTATTCCATATTCACCGCACATTGCTCTAATTTTTTCCGCTGCTTATCGTCCTTTTTGTTTTAATCACTAGGATCCTGGAGCCGGTAGCCGGGACTGGGAACCCTTTCACCTTGCCCTCCTCTTGTGTTTTGATGAATTGATGATGGGGTCTGGTCTCTGGGCTCTGCCCTGTGAACCCTTTTTGCTGCCGCTTGGTTTTTCTTAATTTGGAATTTATTTAAATCCACAAAGGTCCCGGGCCAGAAGACAGGCAACATCCAACATATCGTCAGTCACAACGTAAGCGAGGGCAGGGGGTTCGTCGCCCCCGTTTTGGCAGGTGCAGTTCCAAGTTCCACTTGGGTCTTGACTTGACCCTTCTTCGGCTGCTTCTGCTGCTGCATCGCTAATGCATAAATAACACGTTGCGGAGACGGAGCCCCTTGCTTATGACGCTGCTCCTGCCATTACAGCGGCCACTCACCGAAAATTTTAAAAGGCGTTTAGCTTGTTACCTTTTAATAATACCATTTAATTCCCCGTTGTGCGGCGTAGGCGCGCGGAACCATCAATCAGGTTCCTCCGCCGCGCCATGAAGATAGCGCCGCAACGAACACCGGACATCGGACACCGGAGCACTGCCTCAGCTCTGGTCTGCTCTTAACCGGCAATTCATAATTTATTTGCGTTTTTGTTGATCATGTTGGCTTCATTTTTTGTATGTTAGTTACCCTGGGACAGCTGTAGATCGTAGATGGAGAGTTGGGTTTGAGTGGTAAAAGTCCCGCATCCTGAAGATGATAGTCTTGGTTTCAGTCCTTCAACTGTGTCATAGAAAGATAATCTTGAAAATTCATAAAGTGTTTATTTAAGATTTTGAAAAATACTTTTGTTATTTAAATATATTCTGATGATTTAAAGAGTACGTCCTTTTATGTGTTTTGTATTTTAAAAAAATCATTAAACTAATAAAGAAAATAACTTTTATAATTATATTACACTATTTCCTTGATTTAAAATACTTAAATCAGCTTATTCATAGTTCTTAAAGAATTATATGTTAATTCAAGAAGCACAAAATGTTGTTTAACCCCTACAAACCAGCAGTTTTATTTACTTCTAATTGTTGTAATCACAAAGCCAGACCCTGGAGGCAGGCAGATTGAACATTACGCATTAATGGCCTCCTAACTCGAAAAAGGGGGTGGCTAACATAACTCTGGAATACTTTCAGCCCTTTTGTTGGCTATTGGCAACCCGCATGCCAGTGGACATGGCAGTGGCAACATGAACATGGCCGACTAGAGACGGACGACGCACGCTAATGGGCGGCACCCGAATTCGCTCCTTACCCGGCCAGAGCCACCTCCTCCCCCTGCGTCGTAATCCTCAACCCCCAGAGGGTGAGTGGGTGCTACTAAGTGGCTACTGGCCGGGCGGCCAGTCATCCAACCATCCATCTATACAGCCATCCATATATCCAGTGGGGGTGTTTGGCAGTCCGCTGTTTTGACGTGGTTGGCAGGCCAGCTGGCCAGGCTAATTTACGAATAAATTATGTGTCGCGCTGCTCTGCGGGAGTGGGAGTGGGAGTGGGTCTGGGTTAGCAACTGGAACTGGATCTGAGGCTGGGAGGGAGGCCAGAAGGCAAGGAGCCAGGCCGCCATTAAAAATCGCCAATCACCGGTAGTCAATGCAGGCCATTTGAGTCCGCAATCGGTGTTGCGGTGAAAGGCGGCGGCGGGTAAGCATTGTTTCACTGAAAACAAAAATTAATAATAGAAATCATTATAAGAAATGTTTAAATAATCCTTAAATTAAGTAATTTCCTTGGTTTCGCAAATAAATTCAACAGGTAAATTTGTAAAGAATTCATGACAAAATAGTTTTTTAGAGTGTTTAAACCGAAATTGAATAATGCCGGGCAGTGTCAGGGTTCGAGAGCTTGCAGGAAACCGGAGACGTAAATTGTAGGGTAGCGCCAGGATCACGATTGCCAGGAGAGGAGCGGAAGGGACAGAGCTGGAGCGCCAATTGGATCTCTGAGAGTCTGGAAATGGGCAGCTTTTGGCGCTTATGAAGTTGTGGATATTTTGCCGGTTTAATTTTGCGAGCTGACTGCAATTACAAGCCGTAAATTTGTCATGGCGCGATAAATGGGGATATATCTGGAGGAGCCGGCCAGACAGCCTGGGCAGCCTAATGCATGTAATCTGCCACTCAACACCCTGCCAGGATACTGGGACTTGGACTGGAATGAACTGGCGTTCGAAATTGCGGCAATGCCGGCTCAAGTTCGCGTTCGCATCCCGAGCTTGTTAACCAATTTGGCACGCCTGCGCAATGGTGGATCCCATTTTATGGGCCATAATCAGCAACAAACTAAATAGGAGTCCCGGAGTAATCGCCGCTGGCCAATTCATGCTCACATTTTGGCCTGGTTAATTAAATACGGATTTCGCTTTAATGGCCGATAAAACTTGATGAGGAACTTTAATGGTGCCACGGTCACGGCACAGCGAGGCGATCTCCGTTCTCCGATCTCTGATCTCCAAGCCGCCAAGGATCGCTAAATCACCGTTAAAGCGATATCGCACTATGACGGCCAACAATGCCAGAGATCCGCTTTTTACGAGCCAATTGCCAGCACAATCCCAGTGCCAAATACCACTTGCAGTGCCACATCCATGGGCATTGCCATTCCAGCGATTCAAAGATGGGAAGACTCAGTTGCAGTCCTGAATCCCGGCTTACTTTGTTGCTGAGGCGCACAAAATTAACTGCTGATGAATGTTGGCGGTGGTAGAGGCACTGAGAAGAAATCTAGACATTTCTAGTTCCAGAAAGCTATGTTACCAATAATAAAAATACAGGAAAGTTAATAATTTAATAAAAGTATACTTGAAATGATTATAAAAGGTAAATCATTCGTATATTTATTTTTGAAAGATATAAAACATGGTTATCAGTTATAATCCATTGATTTACTTACAAATGATGACCTTTTTCTAATAGTTCCTAACATAAAAAAATTATTTATTTAAACTAGTACCATAAACAAATAAATAAAGGAAATGGCTGTCAAAAAAAATCTTAAATATAAAAATATAATAAAATATTAAGAGTTAGTTCACGTGTTTTCGGAATCTATGATAGATATATTATAATTAGAATTTCCTTATTCTAAGACTTCTAATTAAGCACCTTATAATATTATTTTTGAAAGCAACATAAATATTCTATAAATTAAAACACTTTTGCATGCACTCTATTTAAATTCTTAAATAGGATTTATAACTGATTTCCTTTTACCATAAGCTTTTTGCATTTTAGAGGCATCGGTCGACCCCCAGGGAACCCCTAGACATCGCACCCTTACCAACCAATGTGGAGGAGCTCTGGTTCAAAGTCACCGAGTCACTGACAAAAATGTTGTAAGCCTTTCGAGTGGCCCGGACTGTTGTGCGATTTTTAATGCCGCCGCCCGTGGTCGATGTTTGCAATTTCTGTGTTCCTCTGCCGGCTTACAAGTCGCCTCATTCGTCCGCCGGACGAGGCATAAAATTAAAATGTTGCTCTGTCCGCCATCCGGGTATGTGTGTTCCAAGTCCAAGTCCGCGTTCGCGAATGCGTCCGCGTCCGCGTCCAAGTCTTTGGCTCATTAAAAACGCCATAAATGCAATAAAACGTAGAGCAAACATCGATTAAACAATATTTATGGGGCTTCACTTGCACATTGTTCGCTGGCTCTGCGCCCGGGCTTGCCAGCGGCTTCTACTTGGACACGGCCGCGATTCCGCGCGACAGCCACCTCCTCCAGGCAGCACCTGGTCACCTGGCCAAATCCGCCCCAAGTTGGCTGTTTTTGTTCTCGGCATTTATGCCTGCGCCTCCCCATTCGCCGTCCCCCATTCGGCAGCCCCAGTTGTCGCCATATGTCAAATATTCATGGGAAGACTATATCCGATTAACGCATAGAGAAGGACTTTGGGTTAGACTGAGTATTTATTAAAAAGCTTAGGCTTAAAGAGGGATTTCTAAACTTAAAATTGAGCTCTCCCAGCATATACCTATTAAAAATATATAATCTTCCAACTACTCTATAATTTACTAAAATTACCCATCACTTTACTTGCAGATGTGTCAACTGACAGCTTCATTTAGAACATCTTGTGTGTGAAAGATTATGGAAATTATACGAATATTAAATAAACATTTTGGGAACATATTAATTTCGGGGTTGCAAAACGAAGATCGAGCAAAAATATGGCCCGGATCTTGTGGTCAAAGAGGTTAGTTGTGGAAAATTGGGTGCGATGCGAGGGCAGATGTTTTTGGTAACCTCCAAGCACCTCCTGTGCTCCAAGTGTTGAGACAATGGCAGTGCACGGCGCTCAATGAATAACAATTACAGCTATTAATCTTTGCCCAAACTGCTGGGCTGGTTCTGCAGTGTGGTTAGACATAACGTCCTGCTCGGTTTTTTATATATTTTTTACTTGCCTTTTTGCCTGGCAATTTGCGGCCCATTTATTTATTTGTTAAGTGGCCGTAAAAGCGGTCACGGCAACGGCAAAAGGCAAAAGGTAACAGCAACAGCAACGGCAACGGCAGTGGCAGTGGCAACTGCAATGGCCTTTTCTTTTTATTAATTTATACATTTTGTATAAGTAATAATTGTGCGGAAAACGGAAACAATGGAGGTTGTGTAATGCGGCCACTCCGGAGGTGGCAACTGGGAACCGAGGGCAGCGGGGGGGAAAGGGGCGGAACGCCATCTGGCGATGGCCAAGTCAGTCAGTCAGTCAGCCAGTCAGGCAGCCTGTGGCTCATGGAAAGGAGTGAAAATTGCTCGTAATTACCCAGTCACACACACGCATGTGTGCGGTGTGTGTATAGTCGCTGCTGCCGCCGACTGGTCGAATGCAAATGGTAAATATATGGTCATTATCTGGTCCAAATTCGAGCCGCCTTCCTAGGCGAAAAATGCACTCGAAAGCGCGACTCGAGGTTCCAAGTAAAGCCCTCTACCTCGACGTCGCTTCGTGTGCACAGGAAGCACTCGCGATGGCGATCAGCGCACTTACCAACGCTGCTTACGGCCATAACCATCCGGAGTTGGCTTCCAAGGAGGAACTGCCTCTACCTCTGCCACTGCCACTGCCTCTGCCTCTGCCTTTGCCACTGCCACTGCAGTAGCCATGCCATTATAATCATGCGCCAGACAGACAGACAGACACGTAGGTTCAGCTTTATCTTTATTTATTGTGCTATTTGGCAGGCAAAAGGATGGCTGCGAGCAAGGGAAAATAGCCACTAAAATAATTATATTCAAACAATAATAATTCGAGTCGTCACTAAGGCCGCGCGCACACTACGAGCTGAAAGCGGAGCTGACGGCTGAGAGCTTATCCGCGGAAAGCTTATCAGCGATCGGAGCTTTTTGCAGCCGCGCACACTGCGAGCTGAAGCTGATGTTGATTTGTAATTGTTTTTCAAGCAATACGTTTAAAAAAAAACATATTTTAATTCTTGAATATTTTTAAAATATCGTTGTTAATGCGATGACATATTTATTTAGATCATCATGACATTTAAATTTTCGAAATCGGACCACCCAGTTCTCCAGAATATGGTTGACAAAGTACGTTTTTTTAGTGTACTTTGGCACCCTGTATCTCGGAAAGTTGACAATATTTTTATTTTAATAAATATTAAAAAAATTCTTCATACTTTTCTATATAACTGGACAGAAATTTAAATTTCTGTTACTTAAGCGCTAATTAGGGCAATTTTTTAAAGAATAGTCTAAAAAATCAGCTCGCGTCAGCTGCTAACAAAATCAAACATGTTTGGTTGATCAAACAGAGCGGAGCGGAGCTGACCTTATCAGCTTTCAGCTCCGCTCTCAGTGTGCGCGCTCTCATACAAGTAGTGTGTTTGTTTCAGAGAGCTGATAAGCCGTCAGCCGTCAGCTCCGCTTTCAGCTCGTAGTGTGCGCGCGGCCTTAGATGAATAACTAGTAATTAAGTTTGTCATTTAGAGAAATCGGGGGGAATACATAAACAAAATGAATTTCTGATAGAAACACGCTTTTATAGGGATTGCTATTTACGTAAAAATTATAGTAATTGAGTCTAGAATCAATAAAAGATAGATTCCCAAAATATAAATATTTTATATAATATTCTTCTAAAAGAAAATGCTTTTAAAAATTGTCTACTACTTTATTATTTAATTACTTTAGATTTTCAATTAAAAATATGTTTGAAGGTTTTAAGAAGATATGCATTTGAAACCTCAAGGATATCATTCTAAGAGATATTTATTTAATTTTTTCTGAACTATTCTTAACCATTTCTACCTGCAAACCCAATAATAATGAGAACTCTTACAAAATTAATCTTCAATTGACAAAGGTTGTCCCATTATTTTGATGGCATCTGTAAGTAATATTTGTTATTATAATAACCACTTTGCATCCGTAATGACTCCTCCGTAATAAGTGCCGGGGATAATGCCAGAAGGAGGTGTAACCCATGACCGAAAGGGTAAACCAACATCTGACCGAGTTCCGGAGTCCCAACGTCCACCCCATCCCTATAGCCACTGCTGGCCAAGCGTATAATTGAGGCTATGGGAGGACCCAGTCGAAATGGAGTCCGGGAGCAACCACAAGTCACTTTTCCGACCGCAGAACAAAACCATTTCGACTGTCTCTCTCTATATATAGTCGTATATTCGAATTCGATTACTGGCAGTGCGGCAACTTACTCGTAAACGTAACAATAATTTGCATTTCGAATTCAATAATTTGCATTCGGGAAATCCAAACTGCATAAAATATTCATGGTTCTGCCCCAAAGTTTCCCCGGGTCTAGACTGGGTTTAAGTTTGGGTGGAGACCTGGGGGAACGATGACCCAGTCGCGTTTTGGGCAAAGACAGACACCGAACAAATAATACAAATTAAATGGTATAGTGGAGAAGTCGTGGCCTCAAATTGCGGGTTACTTCTCCGGAGGGACACACTCAAGTGGCCTCAAGAACGGGTTGACTGACTCCACGGCACGATCATTAAATGCCAAGTCTGTCCCAAGTTACCCTAATAGGTGGTGACTCAGAACCCATCCCGAAAAATATCGAGTTCACTGGGACAGTGGTACATTTTCCCATGGATATCAGCATTACGGCGATGTCACAGATTGCGACATCGCTGATCCGCTCAGCTGAGCAATTTCACAATTTCCCAATATTTATTTGGAGTGCTTCCAGGTAAAATCCGGCAGAGCCAGGCCCAGGCAACTGACAAACATGATTCGCATATCGCCAGACAGAGATTTCCAGCTCGATTTTGATTCTGATTTTGATTTTGTTTTCGATTCCACCTAATCCAATTAGGCTAGCCTCCTCCGATGGGCGCTTCGCTGGGCAAAGCCCTAATAATTCCCAAATTATGGGAAAGCTTTTGTCCAAAGGGTCGCCGCCGCTGCCCAAGATACCAAACAACGAATAACAAATAACATATTTAATAAGCGTCCCCTCATCATTCAGCCGGCAGTCCGCTCGTATATCAGTCGCATGAAGACATCAGCGACTAAGTCTCTTGGGGTCAGCTGGGTCAGCTGCCACTAACTGGTTCAGTGGATCGGCAGATAAAGCCACGACAACTGCCAGGTCACTTGAGGAATTGCAGCACAGTACGCATTTAATTGAATTAAATTCCAATTCCATTTCCAATTCCCCCCCAACTATCGCTTTGATCAGTCAATCCAATTATTTGCAAAATTTTGTCACATAAATAACTAGGTGGGCACTTCCTTTCGCGGCCGCCACATATCACCTGTCGTAGGTAGGATCTGCGGTGGTTCTGGCTCTCTGGGTAGCTGGAAGACTGGGTAGCTGGGTCTCTGGCGGTGGTCACTCGGCCCCCGACGATTGGTGACCGCGGAAGTTGCGCCGGCGCGACGATTACCACAAAAACTCTGAGCCAAGCTCACCCGCTGCGAAGGGGTGAATTCTTAAGATGAACTGTGAAAAAATATTGAAAGTTACTGATAAATAAAGAAATTAATTATTTAAAATGCAGACAAATTAGTTAAATAACTTCTTATATAAGTTTCAATTTTACTAACTTAACCAAATATAAATTAAAAAGAGCAAGTAAACCACAAATTTCAAATTAATAAGTATTTTTTAAATATATTAAAGTTTAGTAACCTCTTGAATAATCAGCAAAGAATGTTGCTGCTAAAAGATCCAATGACTTTATCTCGAAAATCATATTTTTCTTAGTATAACCAATCTCCTTAACCTTCTCCAAATTTCTCCCAGTGTAATTTTCCCCTTCATAACCCAACAAGGCATATCTTTCCGGACAGGGGTGACGAAAGAAAGGCTCAGAGAGTCCTGCGTGTCGGCGGCAGTGCTACCGTGCTCAGCAGCATTCGTGGGCCAGATCGGTTGAATGTTTTGTGCCGAGGTGTTAATTGAATTCGTTTTGCATAAGTGAGGAGGAAGTAGGAGACGGAACAGGGGCCGAAGGACCACCTGCACACCGCAGGACAGCATAAACAGGCCACTATATGTGTGTGTGTGTGTGCATTGTGTGTTAATTGTGGCAACACACAATGACGATGACAACAGCCGCAAAACAAAGCGGCCAACCAATTGTCAACATGACAGGCAGGGAAATATCGCAGGTTGGCAGTAGATGTTGCCATTTAGTTTTAGCCTGTTCCATGATCTTTATCAGTCGGCCGAATATTTGCATATTCCCCTGGCTACTCCTCTCTCGTTGCCTTGGTGCATCATCATCATCTGCATTGTTGTCGTCGCCGGCTTTATTATGTCATTGCATCATGCCGTGTTTATCGCCATCCGTCATGCACATTGTGTAGAAATTAGCACATAACCCAAATGTGTAAAATAGCAGCAGTGTCTAAATTAATTGCCAGCAATTAGTGGCACCTCCCCTTACCCTTACCCTTACCCTTACCCTACCCTCTCCCTCTTCACCTTTTCTACAATTACTGTACCTGGCACTACATAATCAGTATTGGCGCCTTCGCCTTTGATAGAGCCGCTAATAGAGAGATCTCTTTGGATCGGCTGGGGGGATGGGGGGCAACGCTCACAGGTGTCAGCCTGTCTGACAGCAGAATGCCCTTTAATGTCGCCAAGTGGCCAGGTGACCCATGCAAATGTCACGTTCTCGCCGTGTGTCGCGCATTGTGTCAGCGTGCAAATAAAACATAAAACGCACCGTCCCGCCGATAAATCATCGGGATGGGTTCGGGGCATTGGATCTGCCAAGTGAAGATTGCGAAAGGAAGCTCTCTTCTAAAGCAAAAGATTCCCCATCGCAGATCCAAGACCTCAGATCCCCGATTTCAAATCCAAAACAAAGTTGCAGCTGTCGCCGGAAGATCACACTCCGCACCGTTAGGCTCTAGATGTGTGACTTCCCCCCGCCAAGGCTGATCGCATAAATTAGCAGTCTAATTGCAAACGAAACACTGGAAGAAATAAATGAAGTTGTGTTTATATTAAAAATGTATTTTTAAGTTCCTGTACAACTTAACATTAATTTATGGCTTAGTTAGGATCGATTTCCAATGCAATCATTCGATCTAATAACAAACAGCAAAGGTATACAAACTCTAACCTCTCGAAGTTAGCTTGCTTTCTTTGCTACGAAAATTTAAAACAAACCTAGTATTTTCCCCCAGTGCTTCGATGATCGCCAATCCAGTGAAATCTCGCCCGAATCACGAAGCGCAGGCGACCACGAGCATTCAACATTTGTATGCAAATTGCTCCGGTCTTCGGGGCGAGCTCTCCGTTCTCCGTTCTTCGATCTTCGACCAGCTCTTCCACCACCTCCGCCATCGCTTAGGTGGTGCAATCATAATCGCCGTCATATAGTTACGCTATATAGGCGCTATCGTTATCACCTGGCTCCACCCTCCCTCTCCAGTGGCAGTGGGCACGCTGCAGAAATAAATTTGCATATAAATTGCAGCAGCCTCTGAATCCTCGCCGTGGCTTCGCTTCCATTTAAATCGATGCGCACCGCAAGCAATTTTGGAATTTATGTAAGCATTTCGTTCGCGGGTTTAATTGACAGACGCGCTCTTGGTCCTGGTCTTGGAGTCCAGCGTAATCCAATTAGCCCAGCAGACATTCGGTACAAGGAAAAGCACTTGTCGCCGGTCTGAGTTCCAGTTTCAGTTTCAGGTTCAGTTCGGGGCGAGAGATCGTCTCTTCCCCGGCTGCTGGGCGAAAATCTCAGTCCCGGAGTGGCGAAGCATTTGCTAATGAAGATGTCTTCGAATGGCCCGGGGCCAATCCCATTCGGGTTAACACCGCTGTTTCACTTGAGAAGGAGGATCAGTAAAGGAGCAGCAAGCGAGGTAATGGTAATAAAAAATCTATAAATTACGGGGACATAAATAAGGGGACTTCACACAGTTTTAAAAAGGAGAAAACAAGTGCTCATCCTGTCAATACCAATGAAAGGTAACTAAACTTTACTTTGAACTGTTTATTTGTAATTTAAAATATATATTAATAATCATAACTTATAAGCTGCCTCAAATATTATTTACTGAACTAATTTTAAACTTTTTAAAGAGTAATTTAATTTAATTGTTATGAAATTAAGAAATTAATTTAAATTCCCATTTTGAATCCAAAGATCCCATATTTTATACGTAGTTTACTCAACATTCGGCTTATTAGGGTTAACTGACCCAAAAATCAATGCCAGCCGCTTGTTCGTCTCATTTGTGGCTATTTTCCAATTCAATTTAATTCACTTTGTTCGGTGAGCATTATCAGCAGATAGCAGATAAATTGGGATCACTTCACGCTCCTAATGGGGACTCTATAGAGTGGCTTAGAGCTCCATAAAGGTCCGACAGAAGCAGGAGGAGTAGCCGCAGGTGATGGGATCAAGACCAACTGTCAAGGGAATCACCGGGAATGGGAATTGGGAATGGGCATTAAAATGGGGGAAAGGGATGAGCACAAACAACATCATCGCATGGTCACAATCTAAGCCCGGCCAAGAACCAAGACCGAGTTGGCCAAGGTGTCGACAAGCAAGCTGGGCTAAGATGAGAGAGCGAGCGGGGGCTTCGGCTGCCGTTGCCCAAAGAGATATCACAATAAATTAGGAAACGAAATCTTTACTAAATAAAGACATAAATTACACTCTGAATCGCTCTATGGGCATGGAGACCGACACCGAACCCGATGCGGCACTCCAGACTGGAGACTCGAGATTCGAGACTCTCGACACTCTCGACTCGATGCCCCATCTCCTCCCGATTCCGATCCCGATCCCAGCCGATCCGATCCGAAATCGACTTCAAATAAAAAGCAGCCATCTATGTTGAATGAAAATAAAATGTTGGCGCACAAAAGCCAGCGATGAGCCACAATGGTGACAACAACACAGGCAACACAAGCGGCACGACAACGACAACCACAACGACAACAAGGCAGTTGGTTTACCACTGAGAAAAATATATATGTATACACCAGGTTTGGATGGAAAAATAGTTTTTAACAAAAAATAGGGGGAACATATATTCTGTAAGCAGGTAAACAGTTTAATTTATATTTCATTGAGTATTATAATTACTATATTATATTATTATAATTAACTCTCCGGTTAATGCTGATCAATAATAAGCCAAATAAAACTATTGAAAATGAGTAGATCATCCATGTCCATATTATAACTAAATATAATAAAAATGTCTAAAGACCCTAGAACCTTTAATTAAATTTCTTAATACAACGAATCCCCGTTTTCTCGCCGTGTTCCACCGAAAGAAGGCTTATAAAAAGCGAGAGAAATACAAATAATCAAACGAAATGTATTTTATTGGGTGATAAGAATCAATGAAGCCACTGAAATCCTATAGAGACATATTGTTTGCATTATGGAGCCTACATAGTGGCAGCTAGCTAGTGGCTGGGTCGCATCTTCGCGTTTAAGTGGACATTCCCGAGATCCCGGGATCTCGAAGCTGGTGAAGAGCCCACTTATCAGCCGGGTCGGTGTCGCTGGCTCAATTAGTGGGCGATGTAGGCGCATTAATACGTTAATACGTTAATGCCGAGAGGGTTAATGCGGCTGACTTCGTTTATGCGTGATTCGCCGGAATGCGATCTGCCGCGGAAAGTCCCCGAATCGAGGCAGGGATCGGCTCGGATCCGATCGGATCGATCGATTTCTCGGCCGGCAGCAACGGGTCTTCTGTGATTTTGGGACAGGCAATAAATCTCTTGGTCGGAGAGCCGGCCAAAAGAGCCGTTTAACATTTTTGTAGTAGTCAGCGGCGGCGGCATTCGACGAGTATCTTCACTCTCCGAACAATAGGCGTAGTTTAGAGATCGTTTGATGGCCAGGACAGGGACTGGAACTGGAACTGGCACTGAAACTGGGACTGCGACTGCATCTTAATCAGGTGCAGCAGCGTCATAAGTCTCGGTTAATTGTGGCATCTTCTCCGTTTCTTAGGGGTCCCCATTAGAGCAGCAAGATTTATGCACGGACTAAGTGGTCCGACTCGCGGCGATTATCGCCTTTAATTAGACATTGTTTGGCCGCTGAAGAGTGCGTTTTTAATGGCAAACACCGCGCCCTGCACTCTAAACAAAAAATATAATAAAATATATTTACTACTTGGGATTAAGAACATTGAGTATTTAAAATGGAGAAGACAAAATTCCAAAGATACGATACAAATACGAGCGATTTTTAATGACACAATTTTTGTAACTCAAAAATTAAATAAATAAGCTGGGAAAAAAATAATAACAACAACTTGCAGAGAGCATTTCTTGGTAATATTTAAAATATTATTAATAATATTTTATTTATTTATAATTATTTATATTAATTTTTTAATTTTGTATACTATCTTTTAGTTTTTATTAATTTAAACTAAATATTCTTATATATTGTATATATTTTTTATATTTCTGCACCTAATCTTTATTATTAATAAAGCTTAAAACATAATTTTAGAACAGATCAAAGTCCAAAAAGACACTCAGCATCGGCATTGAAAATTTAAAAAGGAATTCTTATGCTTAATTCTTGTAATAAATAAATTAAAAATATTCAAATAATTTCAATGTTTTTCTGTACTTTAACTATTAATATTTAATATAATGATAACATAATAAAAATACAAAATTAATTCTCTCCTAGAAAAACAACAAATATTCTAAGCTGCCTAAATTGCTTTATAAAACCTAACTATTGTTTTTAAAATCTTATTCTAAAAAAACCTGCTAATTCTATCTTTTTGTTTTGATCGTTTGGGTGTGGATCTTTTAACCCCTCTTAACTTTTAACCTCATGTTCTTTATTTTCGGCTTGACCGCGAAACTTTCACAACAATGCAAAAGAGGAGGCGACCCAGTCCGACCCGAAACGAAAAATCCGCAGCAACGGGAGTTGCGGAGACCAGTGATTATAGCCCACAATCAATCAATAGTTATAATTGGTCATAATTCGGTAGCCGGCCACTAATTAGATGCCTTACAATACAACCAATTTACCACGCGCCAATGCTTTTTGGCCAGTCAGGCAGCCAGGAGAAAACCCGCACAGCAATTTAACAAAATATGGAAGCAGATTTATCATATGCAAATTATCCAAGCAGAACAAAGGCCCCAGCTGCGTTGAATACGAGTTCGAGCACGAACAAGAATCGGAATTAGAGTCCAAAACTCAGAGGGTACACAGACTCAAAATCGAAGAGAATCGGTGGAGAGATTTCAAAGATCTGAAATAAAGACTTCAAAGGCCGTTGGACACAAGAGGCCCACAATTACCAGTGGGGACATACTAGAACAACTTCTGGCGATCCGGGGGCTGCCGTTCGTTGGCTCGTTCCTCAATCCCCGGCATTGTTCCTAATTAATCCACGGGGAATGCATAAAGCCTCCTCGCTTTCGGCCACTATCAACACCTCATTACTCTTTTGATCACACTCCTCGTTAATGAAGATGTCAGCAGCGGCAGCTGCCGCCGCAGCCAAATAAAATAAAAACAACCAAGACGGAGACGAAGTCGTAGTCCAAGTCGAAGACGTTTCGATTCAAAATTCAAATCAATGTTCAGAATTCCACTTTTGTTGTTGCCCCGGCCGGGGACTTGAGAGGCTAACTTGCGAGGCGACAAAGATTAAATATACCAACTCTATTCCCAAAACCCCTGAACAGTGGTTTCAAGTTGGTGAGTTTTGGGAAATAAAATAAAATATTGAGGTGTTTCAAAAAAGCAAAAATTACAGTAAAAATTAGTTTTTTTATTTATTTAATATTAAAAACCATTTTGGTTTCAATATGTTATCAAAAATTGTATAGCAGTTATGACACTGATTTTAAGCTTTATGTAAGTGTTAGCATGATAACCATAATAATAATTTAATTAATACTAATTTAATTTTTTAACTCAATAGAACCAAAAATAGAAATAAAAGTTTTGCTAGTGCCGTTATTACTTTAATACAAATTTTGCTATAGTGTCATAAACACGTTAATACATTTTTGTTACAGTGTCATATTTGTATGAACAAAAATTTCAATAAAGTTGTTAACAAATGCTAGCGTAAAATTATTTAATAAATTCAATATTTAACCCAAGCTCTACATATTTTATAATACAATTATTTCCAATTAAAACCCACTGTTCATCTGAGGTTTGCCAGTAAAGTTTTTTTTTTTAGATTTTATACAGAAGGTTGAGTTTTGGGGATCCGAAATGAGTCTCGGAGAGATGCCCGTTGGAGGAGCGCATTCGAAACCGAAACCTGTATCTGCATAAAGTTATAAACAAAGAAAACAAATTTGTCTTATCGCCCAATTCCAAATGAGATGACAACGAGACAAAATCACTTCGTCCCCGCCCCTGGAATCCGTTCCCCATAGCCGTAACCCTTCCGTAACCCCTCTGATCTATGGCAGCGCGTTAAAAGCTCGAGCTCATTTAAGGAGCGGACAAACACAAATGCACATTTTTTAATCGCTCGGCTCATTAACAGAGAGACAGAGAGCGGAACCCAGGGGAATACCTGGGGCCGGGTCATCCGAATCGCCATTGTGACCATTTAAGTTTGGACATAAATCAGTCGAATGGTCGGCAAGACTCTCTCACGTATTTCAATATCATTCGAACATGTTTCACAGACAGACATACCTAGGGATATATAGAAGACCGATAAGCAATTTGTTGCTTAAATGAGTTTAAAGAGCGAAACTTAGTTCTGGGCCAAGAATTCGTATAAATCCTTACCAGCAACGAACATAAATAAAACATTTATAATAGAAAAGGGGATATACATTTTGTATATCATTGGAGCCAGTTTTGATTACAATTCTAATTTAAAAAAATTTTTAGCTCCTTTTAAAATTAAGTTGTAGTAATTTATAGTATCTACACACAAAACAAAACTGAAAATAAATTAAACATATAATATTTGTCTTTTTCTAAGCTCTTAAATTTTAATTTTAGTTATAAATTTAATTGAATCATTAAAAAATAAAATACTTTCTCTACCTATTTTAATTTTTTAAGGCCTTAAGCTCCTTGCAAACGTTAATCTAGGCTTCAGTTTAATCAATATAAAAGAGATTTTTGCCACAACGCCTGACCTATAATGTATCTTATATATTTAAATTATAAATTTTCTATAGAATTTCCCATTTTCCTAATATACAATTCAAAATAAATTGAATATTTGTAATTACCTTTAAAACACCTTGACGTACTGTAAATAGCAGGTGTAAATCCCCGGCTACTTCAAAGCCAAGTCATTTCAAATTATCGGTAGCCGGCAGACATCTGTTTATTTCTATTTACTATTTTTCGAAAATGTTGTTGTACTTATTTAGCAACAATTTCCGAGACTCTAAAAATGTATACTATAATTGCAGATCCCTTAAACCATGGGTCCGCGCGACTTAATTGCTTTTGCGTGTTTGATTGCCGGGGGACGAGAGGGTTAGGGAGGAGGTGCCCAGGGAGTCTGTGCCTCGCGCATTTGACGTATTTGTTTTTGCAAGCCGTAAACATAATGGCGGAATAACGACACCCATTCACAATCTGGGAATGATATTCGGCCTGGGTCTGGTTCGCTCACATTTGCATCAACAAGGGGCTAGGAGACGGGGCTAGGGAGGCGAAAGGGCCTCAGACAACATTGTTGTCATATTAGTAAACGTAACTAACTTTAGTTATTGCTGGTGTTGCGACTTCGCACGTTTATGGTCCATTTAGAAGTATGCAATGGCAATGTTGCGCCGGCTCGCCAACAGATTTATCACCGGCTCCTTACCCAAGGAGTCTCACATCGGCAGCAGAGTGCACAGTGAATAAAATGTGGAACCGAGAACAGTATTTAATTAGTTTGTTACATATTAAGTAAGTTAAATAAAATAGAAAACTATAAACAAAACAGAAAAAACCTTAAATTTAAATCAATACTTTTGTCTTGATTCTGGCAAACCCATTAGTTGTCACGCTAAAATTCTAAGCTTTAAAATATATTAATTTAAGTACAATAAACTTATCATTACTGAAATGGTTTTAATTATATTAAACTTATCAATAAATGTTAATTTAAAATGCAGTTTCTTCCTTTTTTTAACAAGTTACTTGTTATACCTTTCTAAAAATTTAATACTAGGAAAACAGTTATAAATATAAAAAGCTAAAGAACAGGTATGATTTTAATATAAATTTAAATTTAAGAAAGATGGAGACAATGGGTATATATTTCTTTAAAATTATTTTTATATCTCTTAGTTAATAAAGGGAACTTTGAAATCTTCCAAGAAATGCAATTTTAAGGGATTTTAAGTAGTAGGGACTATATTAACCTATTTTCCAAGGCTTTTATTATTTATTTCTATCCTTAAAAAAACATTAAAAATACTTCAAAAACCCTTAACCCTAAAAAATCCCCTTCCTTCTAATTTTCCTAGACTCCCCTCTTTTTTTTACAGTGCACAGATGGATCAGGATAGATGGAGCCTTGGTAAAGTTCATCGATTTCCGCCAACCGAAACCATAAAAACTGCTCAGAGCCAACGGCGGGCCACAAAACATTTGGCAACAATGTTGCCCGGACAATCTCTCTCCAGGACACGACGGGACTCATCAAGTGGCCAACTGATCAGCTCGGATGAGATGCTGTGTAGGCTGGAGATCGTAAAAATGTTTGACTGCGATTATATGGCGCTCATGTGAGCGCCACTTTAGACCCAGGTCCATCAAGTTCAACAGGCCTTTCCTCCTGCCAATCTTTGCCAAAAAAAAATAAGAAGACGCTCGATGGAATCAAAACTGAAACCTAAACGAAACCACTGAATACCCGTGAACCCAAACCAAAAAATAAAAATAAGCACAAACTCGTATACATATATATTTTGTACCCCTCGGACTGTATAAATATCGTATAATGTATAATTTATGGGCGCGAGGTGAAAATATTTTTCAATAGAAGGTGATTTAAATTTATTAAAGGAATGCTCACGAGCAGCTCCGCACTAAATTAGAATAAGTCGAGATCGGGAATGGGAATGGGAATGGGTATGGGGATGTGTTGGGGATGGGGATGGGGGCAGCCATTTGCTCATAAAAAGCCAAGCAAATTGAATTTGTTCGGGGCACCGTCACCCGATCTTCACACTCCCGATCCCGAATACCAACCTGGAGTTGTAAGTATCGACACGAAAGAGCTCCACGCTGCTCCTCTTATCAGATGCGAAGGTCCAACTCATTTAAATCCCGGCCTCGCAGGCCAGGCAGAGAGCCTCTCATCCACCTGGTTCCAACCTAAAAAAGTCAACGATCCGATCCGATCCGATTCGATCCCATCCAAAGCCTGCGATTTGAGCGCGCTCGGCTCGCCTTTTGTTAACACCATAATTTACATTGATTTATGTGCTTAGTTTGGCTCGGCATTTTTAATCGGTCAGTTGGATACCTTTGCCCATGCTTATGCCTTTACCTTTACCATTCCACATTATACCGTCATCTCCTCCTCCCGTTCGGCGCGGCTTCATTTGGTTATAATTAAAATGTCGATGTTATCTACCAGATTTGGACATATTGGCCATTACGTTCGAAATTTAAGCGATTTCTATGCGCGTATTTTGGTTTTCGATTTCGATTTCGATTTCGTTCGGCATTTCTACTGGTCCGTCCCCTCGGTCTCTCACACACAATGAATATTGATTATATTAATATTTAATAACGTTTTAAGAAGCTTTCGAGTGTTAAATGCTTATTTATGCCCGTCGGCCGGCCGTGTTTTGTCTCCGTCACTGTTTTAGAATGGATAATTATGCGTGAAATCGAACGAATAAATTGTATTTGTTGTCAAAACCAAAGCAATTTCCTGGTTCTCAAAAGAAAGCAAAACACACAAATTGATTTATATATTGTATTTATATTTCTTGCACTTTTTATTGGTTTCTCACTCGTGTGGAGTTGGTTTTTCTTTGATTTGTGTTTATGATTTGAGCCAAACACTTACAATACTCTACAAAGTATCAGTTCGAACGCAACCAAAATTCTTACGTAATACGCATTTCATAAATAGATAGCTTAGGCTTAGGCTTAGGCTAGGTCTAGGAGTTAGAGTTAGAGTTACATATATAGAGATATTGCATATGCTATAGCCTTAAATGGTGATGAGGTAAGTCGGCAGTCGGCAGCCGGCGAATGAACAAATATAATAATAATTATGCATAACTCGAGGGTACGTACGTATGCGGATTCGTGTTCGTGTTCAGTTGGGATAGAGATATGTGCATTAAAATGGGACAAGCGTGTGTCGTACGTAGTATTAGTTACAATTTCAGCTAATCTTAAGCGTGTCCACAAACAAATGCCGCCCATTACACTGGCCAGCAGGTTTTAAACTAATTTTAGAGGCAAGTAAGAAGTACTTTTTTTGATGCTAAACTGGAATCTGGTTTTAAAGGGTTTATTATTCTATTTTAAATGTTTTAAAATTTAATAAAAAAATTTCATTTGTCATTTTGGAATTTAAAAAAATGAATTTTCCAATTTAAAAAATTTTTTTGTTGTGGATCTTTTTAAGCCCAGATTGAATGAAGTAGTTGAGTTGAAAGAAAAACTTGTTCAAATTTGGTAATTTATTTGTAACCCCTTTTTAATATTGAAAATTCAAAGTAATAGCTAAATTTTTTAACACCAAAATCTTGTAAAATAAAAGTACTTCCCATTCTTGCCCCAAAACCCTTGCTGGTCAGTGTTATTTTTTGCTATTTTCGCTGCTGCTGATGCTTCCAGCTTCCCCGGACCGCAGCCAAGTAGGTGAGCAGCATTTTAACTTTGGTTTTTCGATTTGTTTTGCCCACAATGTAGCCGCTTCTCGTGTTTCACTACCCAAACACGCACCGCCCTCCGACCCATCCCAGTCCCCAGTAGTTGGTGCCGCGGAGTTGCAATTTCAACTGCTGTTGCTGTCAATCACAGAGGCGCGCACAACTCAAGTTTTCAATTAGATGTCGCCGCCACGTTCACGTCCACATCCATAGCCCCGTGTACATCTACTTATTCACATCTATATCCACATCGACATCTCTCTCTAGCGGTCATGCTTTAGGAACTGCAGCGTCGTCGGCGCATCGGAGGATGACAGGCGGGCCACCTTTGCCGCCGTTGCCGCCGGCGATTCGATTTCAGCGTCCGAATCGTCGTGTACGTTGATCTCCTCATCCGAGTCGGACGATGAGTTGTCCACCGTCATGGTTGAGCCTCCACCAGTTAAGCCGCTGCCCGATCCTGCTCCCTCTGCTCCAGCAGCCACGGCAGCTCCACTTAGTCCAACGCCGGCGGAGTAGTGCAAACGGGATCGCTGCTCCTCGGCCACCGTCAGAGAAGCGGCCACGGCATACTGTCTGGCTAAGCCGAGGAAGGCAGCTGCCGAGGGCGAGCTGACCAGGCTGCGGAAGGCACTCCTTTCCCCGCCCATTGTCAGGTGGCTTGCCCCAGGATTGCAGCCCGTGGGCGAGAGTTGCTGCTGCTGCTGCTGATGTTGCTGCTGCTGGTGATAGTGACTCAGGAGCTGCAGAGCCGCCGGATGCGTGGGTAGGTGCAGGGGATGATGGTGATGGTGGCCCCCACCGGGAGGTCCTGGATGCAATGGATGCAGCATCACCGAGGGTGGTGGAGCCTGCGGCGAGTGATCCGAGGGGCAGAGCTGCAACGGTTGCTGGGGAGGCGGAGCAGGAGCCACTGAAGTCGAGGCGGAGGCACTGCTATGATTACTAGGCGTGGGCGAACTCGCTGGAGCATCGTTGGACTGCTGCGAGTGCAGGGGATTCGCGGGACTGGAGCGCTGGCGCTTTAGGAGATTCATGCGCTGGTGGCGACGCCACTTGGCTCGCCGATTCGAGAACCAAACCTGTTGACGAAAGAAGGAAGGAATTCCAGGTTGACAATGAAGGTAATAGAAAATATTGAAAGCATAAAAAGCTCTTAAATAGGTTTCACTTAAAATTAAAATTTCAAAAATATAATTTCTTCTGCTCACCTGAACCCTGGCCTCACTCAGGCTGGTGCGGCTCGAAAGCCTCTCCCTGGTGCTCACACAGGGATAGTGCGACTTGTCAAACTCCTTCTCCAGCTCCTCCAGCTGCTCCGGACTGAAAGTGGTCCTGTTCCGCCGAAACTTGGGCTCATCATCATCGTCCAGATAATCCGAATCGATGTGCCTGTTCTCGTCCGCCGATTCCAAAGTGTCGTGGCTGCCGGAGCCTGGTGAAATGGCCCTGCTCGAGGGTACTCCTCCTAAACCTCCAGCGCCACCAGCACCACCACCTGCCATGAGATGAGCCGAGCTAAGGGATCCACAGCCAGGCGATGGCACCGCACTCGCCGCACTGGGCGGCAGATTCGCTAGTGTGGGAGCAGCCACAGACCACAATGCGGATGGGGGTGGCGGCGGTGGAACCGCCTGGCCACCGGGCACTTGGCCGGCCGGATGCCAGGTGAAGCTGCCATAAGGATGCGGGGGCGGCGGATAGAGCCCGTAGGCGGCGGTGCGGGCAAACTCGCTGGCCACCCGCTCGGCGGCGCGGTTGCGCAGGATGCGATTGATGCTGCTCACCGAGGGAGCGGTGGCGTTGGTGCAGACACCTGCAAGGCGGGATTACAAGGCACAAATTACCAACCGGATCGAGTCAGAGAGATGTCGAGATAAAAGCTAAAAGCGGCCGCCGATCAATCAGTGATCCGGATTAGCTCCAATTATATCTCTGGTCTCTTTGCCATCCAACTGCTACTCACCTTCGGAGATCAGACGCTCGCGTATCTCCCAGGCAAAGATCGTTGGGTTCTCGCGCTTGTACTGCTCGATCTTGGAGACGACCGTCGGCGTGGCCACCTTGGGCTTTGAGCCACCAATTAAGCCCGGTGGTCGCAGTGAGCCTGCAAGAAAAAATTAGAGCAGAGCGCAGAGGGAAAATTATGAGACAATCGATTTATGGCAGTCTGTGAGCTGCGATTTTCGGCAATCCATCTTGGTGTTTTGAACATCTTTAACCTGGCTTATCCCCTTGTTTTTAATATCTTTATCAGTTTTGCCACATCAAAGTGAAGTGTGATGGAAGGGAAATAAGAGGGTAAAGACTGCACTGAGAAAAGGGGGAGATTTCTCGCAGAATTCGAAGGGATGAATAAATGTTTATTAACTAAGATAAATCCTTCGATTTAAGGAGAAGATTGAGCTCAGTACTAAACTGATAATATTTATAGTTAGTTGCCTAACTAATAATAAATATGTTAAATATGTTTTCCCCATAGAAAACTGAGTTAAGAAATTAAATGAAATATTATAAAAACCCAAGAGACTCCTTTTATAATTGTTAATATGTATTAATCCAACTGCTATTCCTTCTCTTCGCTTTCCTTAGCATTATCCCGTTTAAAACCTAAATTTTTCTTAGTGCAACAAGAGCACGCACCAAGACCAACCCCCCTTGATCCCGAACAAGCCGGCGAATAAGCCGCATTTTGATTAATGAGCCAGCCGCGTTTTGGCCACCGCCGCAGCCCAGGAGTTTATGCAATTTTAAGTGGCTAAATTACACGGCTGCGCACACGAGAACAAGGGGGAAACCCGAACTCGAACTGGCAGTCGCAGGATAATAACATGTTTATCATAAAAATTAGCAAACAAATCGAAAACAAAGTGCCCATTAGTTATCTCCGATGTAGGGTCCGTGCAAAGAGGGATGTGATGTAGTGTACTCACCTAGCAACTTGGAGACAGCGCCCTGCTGCGTGAGCATGTGCTGGGCAATGTCGTATCCCCGCAGACCGCCAAAGCGGGAGAACTCCAGGAGGCGGTGTTGCGACATCAGAGTGTTGAGGGTGCTGCTCCCCGTCGATCCAGCTGGCGGTGCACCGGCGGTGCCGCCAAAGCCGGGCGGTATTTGCACAGATGTGGGCGATGTGGAGGCCCCCGATCCCGGTCCGGATACCGATACCGATCCCGCTGCCGCTGCCACTGCTGCGGCTGCTGCTGCTGCCACGGATGCCGCTGCTACTGCGAATTGAACGAATTGAATGATAATTGGCCATTGTCATTATATTGTGGCTTTAGCTGGCTGTCAAGACCCGTCCGCCCCATCCCGTAACGTCCAGGCCACAATGGTTAATTATGATAAATTAACCGTTAATTGTGTTGACTGATCTGGAATGACTGATGGCTATATACTACACAAACAGTATACTATATACAATCGATTGCCAAAATGGCGGCGACACGCAAGCGTATCTCCTGTCGCGGGGATTGGATTTATTGAAGCTAATTGAAACGGCGGGCACGAGCACAAAAGCCTAAAATTAATATATGTACTCAGCTGGGGCAGAGAGTGTTGTGTATTACGTTAATTCGACAGAATATCGGCGCTTATTTGCTTTCACTTGGAAATAAAAAATATAAAATTAAGAGAGGAACAATGAAAACATATGTACATATATCATTATTCGGCTTAAGCAGCAACCTCGTCGCTCAAATTGTCAATTAGCGTTTTAAATGCGCGTTTCACTTTTGTTGTTTGCCGGGTAAATATTTTTTAAAAAATACGCGCACCACGTCTCGTCCCTAACTGCCTATATAGATGTATATTGAGGCCCCTAATCAATTGTGCCGCTGCCGCTCCCATCAAATGCGAACCAGTTTTGTTTACCTTTCCCTCTATGGGGGACAGAAAGGTGAAAAGCAGGGAAATTGGGGCTGCTGCTGGCAACTGGAGCCACGCACTCGATATTATGACATCCGAGTTGGGTTTGTGTTTAATGAGATTATACATTTAAGCAAGCAGAAAAGGATGGAATAACATTAACTACGATTTTAAGCGTCTCTGTGTAATAATATATGGTTAGTTTTAATAGCCTTTGGTTAGCAGGGTTCTAATGAGACAAAGCCTATGATTAGCTGGGTAAAATGTAGTATTTAGTACGGCGGTACTTCGATGTAGTAATTATAAATTAATTATAAAATAAGCCGCTAACATTTCCTAGAGTTTTACGTAATTAAATTCAAAATATTTGGCAATACTGATTGAAAAGTAAATATAAGCCGTTAACATTTCCTGGAGTTTTACGTAATTAAATTCACAATATTAGGCAATATTGATTGAAAAGTATCTGAATATAACAGAAAGGAACAGAATATACAGGAAATTAATCAACAATAAAAGCAAATCCTTTGTAATAATTTTCTTTATGATGCAAATGTGGTATCAACAATTATATGATTATAAGAACAGTATACAGATATCAAAATAATAATTCCTTTTAAAAACATGCATGTTGTTGTGGAAATATAAACTAATTTATTGATATTTAAACGTTTTTTTATTTTTTATGTTAATAATTATAATTTACATCATGGTAATTCCTCTTTATGAATTCATTACATATTTAAATGTAATTTTATCTCGTACAATTAAGTTCTTGGTTTAATTATTTATGAATTATTTAGTTTCTGTCAATGGATTAATATGTAAATAAAATATAAACCAAAACTGTGTCAGTTTTGCGGTTTTACGGTTTAATTTTATAAGATAATTATGTTTTTGGCCATTTTTCCCCATAAAATTAAGTTTCCAAAAAATGTATCACTTAAGTAGTATTTAAAAAATATAGAAACTTTTAAGATTCTGCACTAAGTAATACAATAAAAAATAGTATAATTTAGTAATTTTTAACTTAAAGTTGTCTTATGCAGTAAAACTTAATGGTTTTTCCAAAAATAATTAAACTTCCTTAGTTTTAGCACATTGATGATCACCTATATTCCCTTTATGATTTATTTTCAATATTAGAAATAATTTTCCATTCCTTTTTTCACTAGAAACACAAATAATTTGCTGTCTTTTGTTGCGCCCCGCTTGCCGTCGGCTAATTAAGGCCAGGTAGTAAGTAGTTGGTCAGGTGCGCTTGCCCTTTTAAGGCTCTCGAACTAAGTAGTACTCACCGCTGGAGGCGGGGTGCGGGGCCAGCGAGGTGATGCGTTGCTGCGGATGGGGCTCCATTTTCCAGTGCGCGGCCGAGAGGCCAGAGTTAGCGACAGTAAGCGAGCCAAGGTCACGGTTTAAAGTCGGCTCAATCAACATGTCTGTTAATCGCGCTAATCGATTTCGCCTCTATTGTTATTTAGGATTTATTATCTGGTTGTCAATCGCTCTTTTGCGAACACACGCGAAAGCAGTTACTAAACAGTCACAATCACAGTCACAGATGTCGCACATCCAACGGAGAAGAAGCAGGAGACGACGACGAAGAACTAACGTTTGTGACCGGAAACGGAAATGGCAACGCAATGCGGTCAATTGGATTCATAGCTCACAGGCACACACACACACACACACAAATGCACAGAGAGGTACCGATCCCGACAGAAACAGTTAGAAAACGCTCCTGTTCTTTTTTTACTTTTTTATTTCAATTATTTTTCGACGGAGCGGAGCCGTTGGAACGTTGTTCACGCCGAAAGCTGTCTCAGCACAATGAGCGCTGCTTGTGTTTCAGCCAGGTCGCTCCACTCCACTCGCCACTTGTTTCCACTCAATGAACGAGTGAGTTTTGGAAAGCCGCCAACCGGTTTGCGGATGTCGCACATTCATAATGGCGGCCGTTGCGCGTCCGCTGGCTGCCTCTCGCTCTGGCCCAGGTGCGAGCGGGACGACTATATGCACCGACTTACACTGCCTGTGTGCGCGCACACAAATCAAACAATTATAAACTCGTTGGCACTGCGCTAAGTATAAACACAAGCGAGAGGAAGAGAGCAGACAGTGTGGGGGGAGAAAGAGAGAGAAAGAGAGAGAGAGTTGGAAGAAGCGCCAAAAGGGGAGCAGAGGAAGAAGAACTGGGGAAGCCGCGGACCGCGACTTTGTTTTTGGAATTACAACTAATCAACTTTGGACACTGGGCGTTAGAATTCAACCTTTAAGTGCAGCTAATTCCCAATTTACCACAATAATTGATGGCATTCATTTTGGATCATTAATGCAACATGCTGGATTTATATTTTTCAGTTTTAGATTCTGTACCGTAAAACCACGACCCCGATGTACATACATAGTTATTTGAAATCAATTTTACATTTACTTATTGTTACTATTACTGTTTTTTATCAAGAATGCTCAGATGCATAATATAAAATTTTTATTTTCTTATTCAACCAGTGGCTTAGCCACCTAGGGCATATAAGGTATGTACGTATACGTAATATATAAATATAATCCAAACTACTTGCCCCCACGCAAAATGGGATTGCTACGGCACTTTATTCAACATAATATATTTTATAAATATTTTAATATTTTTTATTTATGAAAACCATTTTAATTTATTCTTAGAAAGGTATTAAACTAATACCATGCATTCATCAATAGAAAAAGGAGCTAGCTTAGGATTTTCTAATAAGCGTATTAAACTTAAATATTAACCATTTTTATTATCATTGTTTAATTTTATTTTTGTTAATTTAAAAATTTTATCATTACTTTTTTTTAGAATTTTACTAATAATACCCCTTTTACAATTTTGGTAAATTGACATAATTTTTTTTTTTTTAATTTCCGTGGAATTTCAGTTTAGTTTTTCTAGGCTAGAATTTATCTTCATATTGATATTAACAATTATTGATCTAATGACTTCAGCAATAAAACTTTGTTGTATTTTTTTTTTTTTTTTTTTTTTTTTTTTTTTGAATTTTGTGATACAATATTTATACCCACCCTTGCAGGGTATTCTAATTTCAGTCAAAAGTTTGCAACGCAGTGAAGGAGACCTTCCAAAGTTTATGATTTAAAAAAAAAATTGAATTTTTAAAATTTTTAAATGAAGTATGCAGATTTATTAACTGTAGAAAATCTTGCACAGAACAGTTTTCCGATTTAAAATTAATGCTCTTTTGGTCGAGTTATGATATTTTTAATTTAAAAAAAATCAAGAAGTTTTTTAATATAAAAAATCCGATTTTATAATACAAAATAATATTTTTCTAAGTCAAGGAATCATTTTCGACCCCATAAACCATATATATTCTTGATCAGCATCAACAGGGGAATCTTTCTAGATATGCCAGGAAGAAATCGATTTTTTGGCCATTTTTGCGAAATTTGATAAGGGGTTACATCATTAAAATTAGCAAAAATGACCAAAAATTTTGATTTCTTCAAATTTTAAATTTGGTATGCCGTTTTTTTAAATTAATAAAAACTAACACAAAACTGCTTTCCGAATCGTAATTAATGCATTTTTGGCTTAGTTATGATATATTTTATACAAACTTGTATACAAACTTTGGCTGGCCAAAGTTAGCTTTCTTTCTTGTTTTAATTTTATTATATTATAAAATTTTGAAAATATGGGTAAAATTATTTATTTTAGCGGACATGGCTAGATCGGCTGATGGTGATTCAAAAGATTAGTTTATAAGGTCCTTAATGTCAGATTCTAACTAAAATAATAATACACTGCAAGGGTAAAAAAAAGATGGAAGCCTTTTCGATCCCTTAAATATAATAAAAAAAAAGACATATTTAATATAATATTATTGATCTACCACCATCCACAAAAATCAAGATTTGGGGTTCCGAGAATATTACAGAAGAGGCATCGCTTTCCCAAATAAACAAATTATTGTTAACGATTTATTTTGATAGCATCGTCCATTTTGTGGCAAGTTTATAGCGATTAAAAGTGTCTAATTAATGCTAATAACAACTGTTTATGACAGATATATCGATGTTTTTGAAAGTCTACCACTAATGATAGATTATTGATTACATTATGAAAACCAATACAGGAGGCTTACGGTTTCATCCGCCAAAAGATCAAAATCAAAATAATACATATTTTTATATCTTTTATTAGTGCTAAATACACCATGATTCGCTAAATATCCGAACTGCAACCAAGATTGAAACGCCATCAAATCCGTGGAGCAACCTTGGATAATGGGTTTTGCATTCCGGTTTATTCTGAGCTCTCTTCCTCTGGGTCGTTGTCTCTGACGGTGCGTGATGGATGATTGATGCGCTGCCTGGGCAAGGCAATCCGATGTGAATCGAAACTGCAACTAAACTACACATGGCGTGATCAGTGCGCCACACAGGACACGACGAGGGGAAGGAGGTGCATGAGATGGATGCCTCCAAATGGCAGAGTGGCTTACACAGAAGCCAAATTGCATCAAAGCCCACGAATTGACGAGTGGCTCCCGGCGCTGCGGAGAATGTGAAGTTGAAAGCTGAAAGCTGAATGCTGAATGCCGAGTTAAAAAGCAATTACCCGAAACGATTCCGGGATGGGAAAGAGTCGCAGAGAAATCATAAGAAATCACAAGAAATCACAGAAAAGAAATCCGGCTATGTAGAACTCACCTGGCGATAATGAGATGTCTCACTAAGCTGATCAGAACTGCATTTGTATTTATTTGTCTGTTCGAATGCAAAGTGCACAATGCTGCAGATACCTTTATATGTTTATGCATATATATCTCCGATTCCGATTTGTGAAAGGCAAAGCATGAATGAACCGTGCTGACGATGACGTTCGAGTGCCCTCATGCCAGAGATCCAGAGCAAACGCAAACAATCGAACAGGAATAATTTACTAAGTAAATAAGATCTGGATACCGATCGCTGCACGTTGAGAAAAAGAGGGTAAATGGGGTTTTAATAGGTAGAATATTATATGTATATATTATTTCCTTTAAAAACATTCTTAAAGTTTATGGTTTTAAGTACATGTTGTTTAAGGATCTTACTAGGGTTTTGTTAAGACCTTTTATCAAAGAAATCTATTAAAATTCTAAGTAAATCCAGGACAATCTTATAAACTAAAAATCCATTAATTTCCTAACAAATTATAATTGCATTTTCTCTCAGTGTTAAGCCCTGGCGAGTAGCGTGCGCCCTCGCGCCCCATCAAGTGGCACTTCAACAATCAAGCATTCACACAGAGCAGATGGTCTCCGCAGCCGTTGGCGACCACCTAAATGAAATTTCATTTAACTTTTTCGCCCGTCATCGCCGCCGCCGCAATCTCGGCCAGGTCCTCCGCTCCTCCCAGAGAATGCCGTCGTCTCCCATTTGCTTATGCACACACATTATCAACGTACGCCCGCCTCATGGAGTGTTTGTTTACCTAATTCGATTACCGATCGCGTCCGTTCGCGCCATAGTCCAACGATCACTTGACCATTTGGGTGGCACTGGCACACAAGGCACAAGACCTCTGGAGGAGATCTCCTCTCCACAGATCCCCCACTTATCGAGTCCCACTCTCCGCTCTCCCTGGCCACATTTCGTGCGTAATCGCTCCACGGCAGCAAATGGAGATGCACTGCAGCCGGAGGTATGTCTCGATCGATCGCTGGAGGCTTAATTGAAGAAGTTGCCAAGAGGTTTCATCGCCCGAGTGCAGCGCGGAGGTAAATTAAGTCTTGATCACTTGATTGCAGTAAATAAAGATTAGAAATAATAACCACTTAAGCGGTTGAGTAAACTCGCAGATAGGAATTAAAAGAAATATTTTTTAAACTAATCTATTTTAAAGAAATCTGCAACTAAAACTATGTTTTTTAGATGTTTTTACATTATATTTAAGCATTAAAATCATAATCCTCCTTTTTTTACCTGTTAAGAATTTAGAACAAAGATTCAAAAGAGAAAGCTTATTTTTAATTTTAACTTTTAGAGTGGACTCTGAAATTATTATTCAGCTTAATGAAGTAGATAAAATTCCTATAAATTAATATGTTGAAAGGTAAATTTAATATTTTAAGAAGAGAAGCTTAAATTCAAATGCTACAAATTCATGTTGGTTTGCTTAAACCCAATGACATTATTGATCTGAGTATTTAATGCAAATTTAAAATTTAATAAATTCTCAAAATACTGTTCAAATCCAACGGTTTTTCTAGAGATGCTCAAGAGGCACCGATAAGTATCGATAAGAAAACTGTGCCCCTTCGATAGCTTGTTTACGTGACCCTAAATATAGCCGCTCAGAAACGGCCACACTAGTCCACAAAATTGACAAATTGTTCGTTTTGGTCGAACGAATTTAGTTAACATTAAATTAAGGCGAAAAAGAAGGCATTCAAAATGCGCACAGTGCTACTGAGCAAAGCGGACGAGGTGTACCTGGAGAAATGCGCACAGGAGAACCAGTTCTCGTACGGCATCATTGTGGGCCATGTAAGTGGGGATTTCCGCCACGTAGATTTGTTTGGAGCTCCCTGTACCCCCCCAGATCTACAAGCACTCTCTAACGACACATATATCCATTCAATCTGTATCTAAATCGGCAGCAAGCAGACCTCAGCAAGAGCGTGGTGGTGCACTTGGCCCGGAATAACGAAGAGGACGCCGACCTGGAGGACCTGACCGATGTACGCCTTACCATCGGCGATATCAACGCACAGGCGTTGGCCTCACAGTGGCTGAGCGCCAGCAAAATGTGTCCCGGCTCCTTTGACGTCATCGGTGGGTTTTGGGTTCGCCTTTGGTTGCGTGTGGGCAGCTGCAGGGTTTTATATTACTATTTTACATATAGATTTCCCTGCGACCCCAGATAGTATCGCGAATAGATATGGGTTTCATAGTCCAGGGAAAGATAAAGATATATGTAATGTGCAAATAGAGAAGTAGGTGGGGTTTTTGAACTTATGCAGTTTATATATATATATATTCTACTAGGTAGTAAATGTTAGTCATCTTTATTCAGTTCTCAATAATGCAGTAAAATACCTTTATTCAGTGTAGTTTGTATAAATAACGGTTTAGTCCTAAAGCTTAAAGTTATTAATCGGACATTTTGAAGGCTTTACTTTTTGAATTAAAAGACCGAAAAGGACTTTAATTATTTATATTTTCTATAATAATATGATTTATAAGTCTATATAGTCTCAATTAACTATATTTTAGAGGCAAAAAATGGTTCCCACAATTAAACTTTTGCTTTCTCATTTAAATTACACATTTATTTATTAATCCTAAGTAATATTCTTTTAGAGACTATTAATTTATTTAAGTTTTAATGAAAAGGATTCACTTTATTCTAAAGAATTTGTATCATATTCACTAAAAACCTCTCTTCTTTACAGGAATTTTTGTATCTTCTTCAAGTCCCGATGTTTCAAATGAGAAAAGCGACGATTTTAAGAATGCCAAAAAGCTGTTCTCGGACATATACGAGTGAGTATCTTTACCAAAAAGTATAATCTTTTACATTTTATAATAAAATAAAACAATTTCCTTCCCCCAACCAGCTTGCTCCTGAAAAGCAACAGCTCCTTTGGTGTGTACACCACCGACATTGCACAGACTGATTTCGTATTCCTTGCGTATTCGCTGGTCGACAAGAAGGTGCTCTGCAAGAACTACAGCTACGGCAAGTGAGTATTGCTTAGATCCTTAAATCTTTGATTGCAGTTATGGGTACGGGTCTGAAAACTCACTCTACGTATTCTCTCTTTTCACCAAAACAAACAATACCAATTGCTTACAAATTTGTAAAACATTTAGACATTGCAAAAAAACGTACTTTACGGCAAACATAAAATGCATCATATGGTAACTAACAATGTTTGAGAAGTATTTCCCTAAACTATAGTTAATGTTTAATGTTATTAAATCACTTAATTACTTCCCTCGTCCTTTCCTATGTTTCCCATTTCTCGGAATGCATTTTATGTGTTTAGTAAATATCCTTTCGGATTGTTCTTGTTATTAAATGGTAGTTTTGATTGTATTTTTAGCCTCTTTTTGCCACTACTAATTCTTGTTTTTCGTTCCCAACATAGTGGCGGCACTTTTTCCAACATGGATCACAGGTTTGTGGACAAGCCCTTTGAATGGATTCAGCTAGAGAGCACCTACGACCTGGACGATGTCCTGCCCATACTGGATGCGTCGCGACGGGTAAACATTGAGGATCAGTTTCAGAACATTATTAAGGCGGTGCGCAGGAATCTACTGGCCAGCGAGGTGTTCCTGCAGAACGAGATAGTCGAGGACACCATCGATCTGCAGGCCTACATTAAAAAGAAACGCACCAAAGCGGACAAGCTAAACAAGCCCTCATCGACTGGTGGTGGTGGGTCCGTCTCAGCGGGCAGCACTGCCTCGGGCTCCCTTCCAGAGCTGGCCTCAGATACAGGGATTATCAGTGACTCCATTCGGGCGAGCATAGTGCTCCCGGTAAAGTGCCAGCTGAGCAAACCGTCGGACATCAAGGTGCGGGAATTCCAAGGCACACTCCGCATGAGCGGCATCATTGCGTCGAAGGTCTTCTGCAGTCCGCGGAACAGTATAGCGGATGTGAAGCGTTTCCTGCGGGACGACGTGCTGCGCTCCCTCATCACACGTATTCAGGTTTACTGCGATGGCCTCACGGATCCGTATGTAAACAACGAAGCCTTGTACGTAAGCGAACCCCCGAGAAGGGTATTTTTCAACCTACCCACGGAAACCCCATCTACCGGAGCCACAGTTCAGTTCTCTGAATATCTGTTCCGTGGAGAAGCCCCCACGGTGGCGGTGGCCCAAGCCAAACAAATCCTAGATGTGGAACTGGACCCAGAAACCATTTCCGTAGAGGCCGAGGGACTGCCGGATGACTCGAACTTTACCAATGGCGCCAATGCCGGCGTTGATCGCACAGACGATTCCCGGACTCTGCTCAGTTCGATGCCAAAGCCAGAGTTATCGCGCAGCCTCTACATGCTGGGCATTGCGGTGGCCCTGCTGATTCTACTGTCATCTGTGGTCCTGCACTACGTCCTAGGCGATCGGTAGACACAACTGTCCTGTAGTTCTTTATACGAAAAGATGTTTTTTATACGGATACATTATTTGCATGTGCAAGTGCCTAGGCACTCACCTCTCTCTTGTGATCGTTTGTTTTTATAATCCAATGTGTGTACTCGTAGTAGGTAAAAAAAAAAGAGAAATGAAAGTGTTTAGGGATCACGTTAAATAGTTTTATTGTGGAAGCAAAACTGTGCAGCATTTAACACCAATAATATAAAAAACTAATAAGTAAAAGTACATTTCTGTGTGTGTATCTTTGGTAGGCCCAGCAAGACTGCCTATTTCGATTATATCTGGATTTATTCTATACATTTTAGGGAAAGGTTTGTTGGTGTTTATTTGAGTATTCTTGGCTTTAATTTATTAAGAAATTATTTTCAATATTTTTAAGAGAAAGTAGTTAATTTTCAGGACGTAAGCGTAAGATTAGAAGGTGCTAAGTTTGTATTATTTACATTAGATGTAACTAGCATTCAGTTTTTATCAAAATTCGCAAATAATCATTTCTTCGGCTGATTCTTAAAGGATAAAACCGCTCAATAGATCCATCTATCTTATTTTTAATAGAACCTAGTAAGAAAGTTAAACTAAGAACGCTCTGGTTATTATTGCTGCCAACTAAATATACTATTTAATATTTTAATATGAGTGAAAACAAGGGGGTTTCAACTAGTTGGGTTTCTATTAATTATTCCTTCTTTAATCTCAAATTTGAGTTTGGGCTTAAGATAACTCTAACACTTTGAGAATTTATTTTATCATAATTTATAGTAACAAAGTTTAATTATATACATAAAAAGGATATTGCAAAAAACATTATATAAAGATAACACCAAAGAACATCAGAAATTAGTGGGTGTCTTTCAGGGATTTAATTACATATAAATATTTGGCTCTTGTCTACATTTAAATCCAACTTTGTTCTCTAAATCCTTATAACTTCTAGTTATCTAACTTTAGGATCGTAATAATGAGCACATCATGAATTGTGATCGGACACTTAGAGTGTATATATATATTAGTTTTTATTTTCACAGCCTCTGCAACTTAAAACGGACTCGAGTCCGCCACTACCAAGTACCCACCCCAGCCCAAGGAGCTACTGCATCTTGCAGTTGCCATTGCAATTGACCACCGACCACACCCAGTCCACATAGTTGGACACCTTGGCATAGATGCCAAACTTATTCTTTTGGGCACATCCATCGCCGAATGAGGTGATGCCAAAGATGGTCCACGGATGGTTGGGCTTCGTGGTGTCACGACACAAAAGTGGGCCACCCGAGTCTCCGGCACAGGTGTCGATGTGACCCTTTTTATGGCCCGCACAGAACATGTTCTATAAGGAAAATCATTTTTTAATAAGTAACAGTTCCTTCTTAATATCATTTTCTATTACCTTGGTAATGGTGTAGTCGTAGTACACTTTCCGGCAATTGTTCATGGGAATTATGGGCACGGTGGCCTTGTGGAGCACACTGGTTCCGGTGGCATCTCGATTCCGACGCTTGCCCCAACCAATAACCGTGCAATCCACATTCTTGGGCAGAGCCTGAAAAGGCTGCGGCAGGCAGGAGTATCCAATCCAGTTGGTGGCATTGACCGGCTTGGGTAACCTGGAAAAGGAGAGATATTTGTGGGTTATTTGTTTTTTTCCTGTCGGAAACAGCTGAGAAGTAGGCAACAAATCGCTGCATTCTAAAATGATATTCTTACATTACGATCAAAATTAAGCCCTTTTTTGGTTTAAATTAAAATTGATCAAGATAGATTCAGAATATAATAAAACCTTTTAGTTTCTTAAAGTTATCACTCACCTAAGCAGTGCCACATCGCTATCCACGGTTCGCTTATCAAAGTTGGGGTGTATAAAGCTCTTCATTACCCTCAGTTGCACTTCAGTGCCGTCCTCGTAATCCAAATTATGTTCTCCTGTATTGATGTAGATTATAATATTTATAAATAAATCATTCCACAGGATGATATTTCCCAAAAAAAAAACTCCTCACCTATTCGAACATAAAGCACTCTCCTTACACAATGGGCTGCTGTTAGGACCCATCGTGGAGCTATCAGTGTTCCGCCGCAGAAGGCCTCCTTGAAGCGATTCAAAATGGCCACTTGCCACGGCCACTCACCCTTGCGCGAAGCCCGTCCTCCGATGATCTTCAGCATGTTGGACATGCTCCTGCGTCCCGAGGAGCGCACAATACCGCAGGTAAGCTTCATTGGTGTGTACTCCGGTCCCCGGTAGCCCTTGCCCGCCATTATGTAGTTCAGATCGTTGATGGACTCCTCTGGCTGCACCGATTGCATTCGCCGCATGGCGTTGGCCGGTGAGCCAGAGCCTGGCCTGGTCTCAAAGGCGGGCGTCTTCTGGAACTGTGTCTGCAACCATTGCTGGCAGAAGCTGCCCTCCGTGTAGCAGTAGGCAATCTCCCGGAGAACCTCTCGTCCGCACTGATCGTTAATGCGGCATTTTCTGAAGATCAGAGATTCGAATTTGATCAATATATCATGGATAATCTTTATTGTCCCTTACTTATATCTTCTGGTGGTGCACTTGGGCGAACACCGGGTCCATCGACTCCACTTGGAGTAGATGCGTCGTCGCCGCAAAACGAGTCCATCCTTGGGAGGCTGCACCCAACTGATATTCCGGAATTCCGTGTCCGATTCCTCGGAATCAGGGTAAATAGTGTCCGGTTCCAAATCGAAATCCTCATACTGGAAGACGTCTCCCTCTACGCTGCTATCTTCGATTATATTCTTCGTAGTCAAGGACTTTCTTTCCGCGAAATCCACAAAGTCATCGTCATCGTAGTCTGGTTTTGGAGGTCCTCTATGGAACTTCTTTCTATGATTCTTACGTCTCCTGTGACGATGGTGCTTCAAAACAAAGAAGTCACCCTGCTCATCGGAGTTAATAAAGTCTTCATCGGGTTCTGGTACCGGTTCTGTATCCTCCCCAGAATCCTCCTCGCTGTAGACATCTTTGGCGGGATATCGTGGAGCCTTAGGAAACGTTTCAACGGGTTCTCTTGGCGGAATAGGTGGCAGTGGAGGGGGAGTTGGATGGGGAGTTGGATAAGGCGTTGGATAAGGCGTTGGTGGATGAGTTGGGTAGGTAATAGGAGGGTGAGTTGGATAAGGAGTCGGAGGTGGATTTGTATAAAGAACTGGAGGATTTGTTGGATAGGCAGCTACAGGAGCTACAGGAGCTGGGAGTGCCAGAGGTGCCAGTGGTGCTGGAGGTGGCCTGTATTCAGTATGCCGATAATCCACAGTTGGACCACTTGAGGCCGCAGCCGCTGCATTAATAATTATGGACGGTTGCGGCGGTGGTGGCAGTGGCTGTGGATGGCTAATATCGCGGGTGTGCTCCTGGTGCACCACCACCGGTGGCTGCCATTGAATAGGAGGTGCAGGATGGCAACTGTAAAACAATAACATATATTTTTTAAATTCTCAAGAAGTAAAAGTAGTACAATTTGGTATATAAAAAAAGAATGGGCTTGGTTCCCAATGAAATGAGATACTTTGCTTAAATTAGAACACTTTAGAAATAAGCAGACTAAAAAAAATATGGCCTAAAAACAAGCTGCATGTAATTATCATTTGTGGAAAATAGCACTAAAAATAGAGATACTCATAAATGCATGTGTACTTTTGTGCCATATTTTGCGGGAAATTGTTTTTTTTTTTAAATGAGTAAAAGTTTTGTTTTTAGAGCTTTAAAAATTAAATTGGTTTATTACAAAATTAAAATTTATAAAATATAAAAATTTGAAAAATGAATTTTCTGATAAATAATTTCAAATAATTTACTTATTAATTTACTAATTAATAATAATTAATAATACTCAAAGTTCCAAATTAAATAAGTAAAAAAAGTATTAGATTTTATAATTTTGATATCAATATTTTGCACGCTTTTTATTATTTTCTTCTCCATTTTTTTAGTAATCTTGTAACCTAAATATATTTATTTAAAGTTAGAGATAGGCAATAAATAAACACTCACTGCCGGCACTTGCTCTGCTCCACATGCTTGGTGTGTCCGCACTTGCGCTTCACCTTGCAGAATCGCTCCCGCCGCCGGATGCAGTCCGCATCGCAGGTGGTCCACTGTGACCACCGGCTGAAGGGCTGGTGGTGGCTAATGGAGCGCCTGCGTCCGCTCCAGCGCTGATGCTGCGGCATCCGCATGCGGTGCACTCGGTGACCATTCACCCAGTGAGAGCCATGATACGAAGGATGATGATTATTGTGATGGTGATGCCGTTGGTGACCCATCGCGTCCCGTATTTCGGCATTTATTGACCTCTTCGCCTCCTGGACGTGTCCACACTGAGAAAGAAAAATCAAGGAAGTGGTCATAAGATTGGGTTTTGTGTTACCCTATTTTATGGGTCGCTTGGAGTGGAGTTGAAACGCGATCTGCGCCCTTTGCAGTTCGGATTCAAGGAGCTGTGGAGTCTGCTCAGACATCCAACATAAATCAGACATGTCGCCGCTTTTTATTTGAAGTGTCATTGCTCTCGACAGATTCGTCGTGTCTGAGGCCGCTGCGTTCGCATTGTGATCCCCGAGGAAAGTACCATGGCGTATACCAGGTCCCAGCTCCAGTTCCAAATGCAGGCGACGCGACGCGACGCCGCCGTTGCTGCTATAAATAACTCACGCTTTTCGCCGACCGATCCGGCGGATCCCTGCATCCGCGTCCCAGTCTAAAATAGGCTTCGCCTTTCAGCCGAGGAGCGGAGCAACCTCTTCACCAACGCCCTACAGCTGCAAAAACTCCATTAAACTGGACATTTTCGCAGGCATAACCATGTGCGAGTGCATTTGAGCTGAGAGCTGTGACTCAATCAAGTAGTAAATGTGCCAAGTTGTGAAACGATAAAATGTTGCATATTTGCACCATAGTACATATGGATATATATTTCCTTGGACTACGATCATGAAATACTTTCCGTAACATCATTGTTTGCCCCTATTTTTTACTGATTAGCTGGATAAATATAGATATTTTATCCCTTCTAATCCTAAAACCCTTCGAAAGACTGGTTCTTAAAGTTTTCTAACTATTCAAGAGAGTATTTCATTCAATTTTAGTACCTGCTCGCCAGGTTCCAGTTTTTAAATCCGACCTTAAAAGGAGAAATACCATTAACGAGCAACTCCCAAAAGTTTTATTAGTTCAACGACTCTCGTCGCTCTTAAAATCTCGCCTTTACCTAAACAAAACCATAACCGGTAAGGTACTCGTGTTTGGTATTCCAACAACTAAAGAATTAGTTCATTTATGCGACTACAAAATTCTTTTAACTAATCATTTGAATATAAAACAGGAAGCTAAAAATCAGCCTCAGCTGGTTATGTTTTTTATTACCCGTTTTAGCTAAATTAAATGCGTATTTGAATTATTTAAATGACCAAACTTTACAGACTGTTGATGAGGTGCCAATAAATCAAACAAAACGCACACAAATCGGATGCCGATCGATGCCCCAGTGGATAAACCAGACGTAGGTCATGGCAAATCGGAAAATTCTTAAAATGGAAAACCGAAACATTCCCATCAAATCATGCGGAAATACGAGCAGAGCGCCACTCTGCACCTCAAGCTCAAGGAGAGCCATAACGTTCCGGACACGATTTCGATATATGTATATATATGAGATATATATTAGGGGAGAACCCCGATGCCAAACAATGGAGAAACGAGAGTGCGACTAATTTGGACGCGGTAATTGACCTTGCATTCGTAAATAGTTGGCTTTTGCGTTCGCGGTTCCCAATCAAATCGTTTCGGGTTGACGTAATGCGTAATGCGATTTCGATTTCGATTTGAATTTGGATTCAGATTTCGATTCCGACAAGTGGGTGTTCCGCCAATCAACCCCAGTAGCACTCACCTGAGCTCCAGCCAGCAGTTGGACCACCGTCAGGAATTCGAATATCAAGCACACCACTTTCATGCTCAACTGCTTCGAAATCCGTTCAATAATAATACCGATACCACGCCAGCGTTACAAATCCAAATCCGTGAATCCAAAGACCCTGACAAAACGCACTGTAAATAGAAATAAAATAACATTAATATGTGTGCTGAGGTTGGGGCAATGGTTTCAGTGAACTGATTATTTTTGGGCGTTCCAGAAACCTCAAAGGGGTTAGCCTTGGGATTGTCTGTTGTTTAGGGAATTCTAGAATTCAGGTATTATAAATAGAAGTTAACTTTAAGGGATTGCAATATGTATGCAATGTCAGAACATAAATATAAGAAAAGCTATCTATATCTAGCCCATCAAAAAAAGTATAGTTCCTTATTTATCAAAAAATTCTTGTTAATCAAAAATTATAAAATTGACAATCATCCCGTTGCATAATTATGTATGTATGTAGTACACATATATGTAGACTCCTCTATGAGCATTACGCCATCAGCTACCATTTAAAAATCCACTTCATTTTTTTGGGATAGGCTAATTAAATTATATAATGACACCCACAAAAGCCGACGTACTTGAACCTGTACTTGTGCGTTAAACGGCGCTCGTCTGCCATGTCTCTGAGTGCCCAATTTGCCCTGACTAAGCGACTCATTTGCGTCAAAGTAAAATCCGGCAAAAGCATAAAAGAGTATAGTGCCCCCCCACGCACTGCACAATTAAACGATGCCAATGCCGATGCCGCTATGCCTATGGTGAATCCGAAACTGAATCGGGTGAATCTGGTGAATCTGTGCTCCCGCCGGCTCCCTATCTCTGCGGCCGCCTTTTGCCAACTACAAAGCAAATATTTGAACTTGTCTGAGACCTTAGCCCAAAGCGATCAAAAGCGTGGGCAGAATATATTCATATAAATATATAAATAGGGAGAAAAAAAGTGAAATTAATTAGCTATATACTCGGTACATGTAATTAGAAACAGAGAAGGAAAATTGGAAACATAAAGATAAACTATGAGTATTTTTTTTGTCGGGATTGCCGAGTGCTTTTGATGCTGCCCTGTGTGCCTCTGCATAAGTGGGTCTTCGTATAAAAGGTCTGCCACTATTCCACCCATTCGGAACTGCACTGAGGAATTTTAAGTACTAACAGAGCCAGAGACTGGGCACCGAGCACTGGAGCACAAGTACGCGTACTTTGGACTTACGTCAGGATTGCACTGCAAAAAAAATACTGAGATTAAACTATCTTAAGGGAAGAAAATGGTTTATCTTGTAGGCCAAAATATAATTAGTTTAAAAGAGTTATTTTTTGAAAACGAAGATTTTGAAAATAAGATAAATATTTCGTAGTAACAAAAATTCTTTTTCATGAAAACCTTTTAAAGTTTGTTGTTTTTAACAACAAAATTCGACTTCTAATATATATGTCAATTGAAATTGAATAGTAAATTATACATAAATAAACAAAATTATAAATAAAATCATTTCTTTACTGGCAGTAAAAATTGTACAATTATTTAAATATTCACCCCAGAGTCATTCTAATTTTATGTTTCATTCATATATATTTTCGTCAATTCCTAAATCCTTCTTTACTTAAAGAATATATTATATAAATATTATAATATTAATTTCAAACTCTTGTTAATTTGTTCCCAGTGTAAATCTGAGCCAGTTCCAGATTCGCAAACATCCAAACTGCCCACCCCTCCAATCGTATAAGGTCAGATGGGGCTGGAAACAAGCTGCAAGTAAAATGCATTGCACGATCCAGTTCGCGCTCCCACATTTGCAATTCTGGTTATTCCCAATGACCAAATTCGATAACTGCCATCCTCTGACCAGGTTTCCGCAAATTGGCCATTTATATTCCGCGCTAAATTCCAATAAAATCGGTTCAATATCCCAACTCAACCAAGTACTACCTATCATTCTTTGTGAATTATTTCTGCGCAAATATATATTGTGTTTTTTAAGCATCCCCAGCCAAATGTGATATTGGGTAACCCGCACTACTTGAAAAAGAATATTTTCGCCGGTTTGATGGATATAAAATTCCACAAACAAATTAAATAAAAAACAAAAAATGGAAAAACCACTAGAAACTATTTTAACACACCTGACGACACATGATTTATATATCGAGGCGGACATTTCTCCGCCGAATGTTTGTGACATCACCCCCGCCCACCAGCGGGATGGTAAACACAACAGAAAGATGATTTATAGAAGATCTCCCGGTATTATGTTTGAAGAGATCCGGAATGCTTGTGAAGATAACACTCGGGGGATGCTGATGCGCAGTACGTTTAAACATAAACGTAGAACTTTATCTGGCATTGCACTGGGGTAAATAAAAATACAGGAAATTTGGGACAGGAAAAGTTTATAAAAACTTATAGATAACAGTTAGAAACTAATAAAAATAAATATGTTTCTATTAAAATAAAAAGCTAACCCTAATTTATATTAAATTTATAAATTTATACATTAAAAAAAAATGAACCAATAATTTCAGCTTAAACCAAATGATTGATAAAGTTCTTATTAATTGAGATTGATTTCTCTCCCTTATTTGTAGTTTTTTTTTTTTTTATTATCTTGACTTTAAAAATAAACATTATTTCCCAAAAAACCATATCTTTTCAGCTTCTGCTTATTTATCAAAATATTTTTTAGGAAATCTCATATTTCAAGTTTGTGTTTACAGAATTTTAAATAGACTTGAAAATTCTTATTTGTTGGGAAAGCTATTCCCACTTTTATTATTGCTGATAAAGCTCATAAAATGATCTGAAGAGAAATCTATAAAATATTCAGCTTTAAAGCAAAATATTGATAAACATTTTATAGTTTTTTAATGTATTTCGTTTTTAAAATAAGAACAATATAGGAGAACAAGTCATACCAGAAAAGTTCTTAGAAGTCTCCAAATAAAATTTCTAAAAATTTAAATTAGTTGGTTTTTATTGTAAGGAAATATTTTTCACCTCTTACGGCTTCAATGACATTTACTTTATTTGATTTGTTAATTTTAATTAAAATGATGTGGTGAAAAATAAAAAATATATATATTCTAGGAGTTCTAAGATTAAATTTTCAATTATTTTTATTGACTACCATGTCGTATTAGCTTCCTGTGTTAATTGATCCCTTTTCTTTTAGCTTAATTATCTGAAAATCTAGCTCGGTGTTGAAAACCCTGAAGATATGTCCACCCCATTGTTCAAACAATATATTTGTGTACGATTTGTGTGTACTTCGGGCGACGCTGATTCTTAAATTAGAACGCGATGCGTCCGCATAGCAAACAGAGCAGCAACAACCTCAGTCCCAGTCTCCGTCTCCGGATCCATCTTCAGCCAACTGCGATCACCGATCCCCCAAATTCCCCGGATCTCCATGAGATCTCCGTGTAAACAAACCGCAGTAGTCCCGCCTCCATAGCGCTTTACCTTGACAAAGTGCGATTCGGCTTCTCAACTATGTATGACGGGGTCGAGAGCCGGCGTCATAAGTGCGCGCTGTCTCATAAATGCCAAATAATATATATATATATTTCCCAGATGGCCAAGAATATCGAGTGTCCGTTTATCAAATTCCTCCCAGGTGAGTAAGGGTACTCATAAATGTGTTTGTTTACCTGTTCTGCCCATAAGGTGGATGTGCCACCCACTCCAGCATCCAGCCTCAACCACCCACTGCCCACGCCCGCTCGGCATGTGGTCGGTCTTTTTTTAACTTATTTTTATTTTTTGATCCCAAATTGCTGCTGCGTAGACCGCCGCGATTTTTTATGAATGAAAATGTACAAATTTGGATTTGGCCAGCCGCATTTCGAGACTAGAGCTCAGCACACCGAGAGAAAATGTTATTAATTAAGGGAGTTTTGAAGTCATTTGAGATTAGGTAATAAACAATTTATCTTTAGAACTTTCTCTTAAGAAATAAATTTGACTAATGTAAATCTGGTGTAGAACCTATAACATATTCTAAATGAAATCAAACTCATTATCAGAAGTCCTAAGAACAAGTCTTCAATTTCTTCTTTTACGATATTAATTTCCATATTTTTGGTCTAGAAAACTTTCTTAAAACAATAATTTTCGCATAAAGCTCTTTGTAAATATCATAAAAAATATTTAAATAAATATTTTTTTTTACACACAAATTTATTTATAATGTTACTAAAGGCCTCACTGCAACTGTTATCACGTAAAGGCTATTAATAAAGTCAATTCATACAATGTAAGCATCCCCCTAAGGTCATGTTGCTTTCGGAGCAACAAGATAACAAGGGATTATATAATATTTAAATAATATTTATTTCAATGAAAGTTACTCATAATTATCTCCCCACAAGATAAGACATTAAAAGGTAAAGCCAATTGCATTTAATAAACAAAAATCCCACCTAAGGTCATATTTGCTTTGAAAATGAGATTAAATAATGTGTAACATCACCTTGCATATATTTTCTGTGTACGAGAACAAAGACTAATTATGACAATTAATTTTTGGGTAATTTTTCCTTGTGTACCTGCTGGCTGATTTATTTTTCTTTTGGCTTGCTGGCCGGCTAGCAGCCACGATGTCTGGTATGGCCAATCAACTGTCTCTCTGTGTGTGTTGCATGTCCGCGGGCTCGTTTAACGAAATGCAATTTTAATGACGTGACCAGCTACTAAAAAAAAATCGAATCAAATCGCTGCCTTCGGGTTTGTTTGTCGCTTGTTGTTTTTATTTACTTTTTTTTTCTCAGGCCGCCTAAGTGGGCAGTTCGTGGGCAGTATTTTGGGCTTTGCGGTATTGTCTACGGATTCGGGCTGGCTTAATTTATTAGTCAGCCTTTTGTAATCGGCCACGCATTAGATTCGCTCTGCGACTTTGCATCGGCCACTAGAGCATTAAAAGTATTAGCGGAAGTGTCGGAAATAACTCATTTACACACATCGCCGCGCCGCAAATTCATCGTCATCGATGGCATCGCAAAGATGCCGCCGTCGACGATATGCCTCCTCAAAAAAAAAAAGAAAAAAAAACAGCACCACATCCCAATTTTCCAACACATCTCCCAGCCCTGCATCCGCGATCCATGAATCCCACATCCACTTCCCCGCCGCCCCACCGCCAGAACACCCAATTTTCCACAGATGAATTAAATGCATTTTAAACACAGATGTGAGAAGATACAGTTGGAGTCAAAATAATAGGCGGAGATTTTTTTAAATTTAAGATTAAGAGAATTTAATTAATGTAGAAAATATATGTGAACTTTTACTTGGAGATATTAGAATACAAAATCATATTTACAACAAGTCCTCTTCATTTTATCAGAAAATCGTTTAATGAAACCATCAATTAGGATCAATTGATTATTAATCATTGATTTATATTGAAAAAAAGATGAATATGTAATACTTTCTAATAAGTAAAGAACTTAATAACAGAAATTTGTTTTTGACATTACTATTTTATTAGAAATTCTAAAAATATTCAAATAATTATTGACTTAAAAAATGTTGTTAAAAATATGCCCCAATATTAGTTTTTTAATACATAATGTACAGCCTCATTTTAATTATAATATCACAAAATTAAAGAGGTCTCATTTAATTATGATTCATTCTTCTATATTTAAACACTCAATAAAAAACCGCAGAGATTTGATTTTAATTAGTTCTGAAAAATCCTAATCAAAATATTTCCCTAATTATGTTTCAAATATTTCAGCATCAAAATTATTTATTTCAAAGTCCATCAAATATTTCACAGGAATTGTTTTCTTTCAAAAATAACATTTTTGCAATAAATAAGATCTCAAACCTACTATAATTAATTACAGCAAAACAAGCCTAAGAAAATAACTTTTCTAAACAGATTTATTGCAAATTTGATCTAAAAATAATTTTGCTTTAATTATTGATCTTCATCCTATTATTTTGACTGCATTATCTAAAAGTAAATCCCCTTTAATTATTGATCTTTTTCCTATTCTTCTGGCTGCATCTGTATGAACCGCATCCAAATGCATCTGCGTATGCGAACGCAGATTGTTTTCATGAATGAAACATTTTTTATTCCATTTATCACTTGGCACCATCGTCGTCTCCTTCAGCTGCAGTTCGATTGGCGACTTGGAGCAGTTGGGACAGAGAACTAATCCACACGATCCGACGCACTTAGCATGTTAACACGGACAACTGGCCCATTTGTTTGACTTTATGGCTCTAATATTGAACTGTCAGCGGTTAAGCGATTAGCGTTTAGCGTAACTTTGCACAGCAATTACCTGGGAGGTTTTTCTTTTTTTTCTTTTTGAGATTGAAAATATTTCAAAAGCCGTTTTGCGCGCACATATTGGAGCAATTTTATTTTTACATTGGAGAACCAGACGAAGCACAGAAGCATAAACCCCGACAGCACGTATGGCCATCCGTCGGATGTCGCCTCGCCAACTCCGCTGCACGATTGCCGCGAAAAAAAAGATATATCCGTTCCGTAGTACTGTTCCGTTCCGCTCGGATCCGATCCGATCCGATCCAACCGACGTCTTCTCGAGAACTGAGCGCAACGCCAACGCTCCGCGGCGAGCTGAAGTGAAAAAAAAACGTCGCGTTCGCCGTTGACTTTTCCACACACATGTTGGCCGTGCACAGTGGACTGGAACTGCGTGAAAAACGCGTACAATGGATCGCTGCAAAAATCCCAGGCAGCATTTCTGCGAATTGCCAAACGAAGCGAAGGTGCTGATGCACAGAGAAAAAAATAGAGGACTTGAAAAAGTGGGAAATTTTTAGTTGAAAGTGAAAATAAGGTGAAATTTATATATTTATCAGGTAAAAATATTGAAAAAAATTTATATTGGATTAAATATGAAAGAATAATTAACTTTAGAATCCTTATTAAATAAAGAGATTTGTGTCAAGTTTTTATTTTATTAAATAATTTATAAAACTTCAGATATATTTCCAAAGAAATCGTGGTGGAATATATATAAATGTATATAAATAATGATAAGCCTTTTAAAATAAAATCTACAGATTTTATAACACACTTTCGGACACCTTAATAATTTGTTAAATATTTAAAGAGTGCCTGGCATACCTGCTTATTTTGAATGAATAAAATTAAAGATAAATAATATCAATTAAATATATTAAATGACCTATTTCATGAATTAGAAACAAGTTCTTACTTCGTTCATCATTTTACCCTACCATTTTCTATACATACCAAATCTACAGATTTAAAAAATATAACCAGAACTGAATTTCATTACTTTTAATCTCTTTAAAAATATATTTATTTTGGAGTTTGTTTTGTAATACTAATACTTTAATGGGTAATATCAAACCCAAGTTTATTATAAGATTTTTCTCTGTCTGATCACTCACATTATAGTGCTGGCAATAAACCGCGTGTTACACGCCGTCGACGTTGAAATGAGCCAAACTTTCCCAAAGAAGCGTTTTACAATTCGCAATTAAATTTAATATTTTTAACGATCGAAAAGTAAATACTCGTACATACAGCATGCATAGGGGCTAAAGGTGATGATGCTATTTACATTGCCAAGGAGCAGCAGCAGCTCCTAGTGGTAGCAGTGCCAGGCAGCTACTCGCTGGCCTGGCGGGGATTCCCGGATGAGTCGCATCTGCTCGGAGCCAGTGTCGCCCGCCTGATTGCCACCCACTATAACGGTGCCCAAGACGATCTTCTTGCCCATCTTTTTGGTGGCCAATGTGATCCGAACAACAATATCCTCCAACTGGTCAAGTCGCTGAAGCGGAATGTCTATTGTACCCTCACCGGAGCCATCGTCCCACTTGGTAGAGAGCGAAGGAAAGAAGATGGGCGACTTCCAGGCATCAATGTAAATGCCATGCTCGAAGGCGGTGGTCTTCACATACACCCCAGAGCTGGCCGTGGCCTCTAGTTCGTCCTTGACCTTGTTGGAGCACCGCATCCGCGTGGTGGTCAGCCTGAGAAGGTATCTGCCGGCATCGGAATTGCTTACATTGCTCATTCCCATCTTTCGCTTCACCTCGGCGGTCATCCGTTGCCAATTATTCACCGGGGCAGTTGAGCTTGGAGTAAGAGTTGGCTGAGTGGTTGGACTTGTGGGCGTTGGAGGTGGCGTTGAGGGATCCCCGACGGCAGACTCACATTCCTGGAGATCACGCACTTCAAGGGCCAGCTCTACCACACCCTTTGCAGAGTTTATAAGCTGAAATAAAGGGAAATATATTAAAATTAATTAATATAATTGTTTTTACAAAAATAAAGATTAATTTTTCATAAGATCTATTCAGGTTTGTCAAGGAGAATCTTTAGAATCTTGTTTTTAATTAAACTTTGTTAATTGACTTACTCTTTTAAAACATTCCTTAGTGAAAAATCCAAATGTTTGCCTTTATATGTACTATATATTGCAGATTTTCCCCTACTACTTTATAAAATAATGAGGAACGTGTATTCTTATCAATATCTGGATTTCGTAAAAGGTTCTGAGACATCTAATGCTCGATATGCTGGCCATTTTGGCTTAAAAACCTATATTTTCATCGGCTATGTCAACAAATTGAAATCGCATCGACTGATAAGATAATTGACCTAAACTAGAGTGAACCAATATAACACCGCCACCCTTTATATGGCGGGGGAAAAGAATGCGCTTGGCTTTCAATTTATCATTTCCCCTAACAATATTGACTCACTTGCACATTAATTTTTTTCGGTTCGGTTGCAATTAAAAATTTTGCTTTCATTTAATTGCATTTTGTCGAGCTGGGCGGCGGTGTTGTGTTTTCCCGCCCCAACCGGGAAGCTTTCACTTTGCACAATTAAAAGCGCACATCTCCATTACCATTTAAAAAGCCATGTCGCGTGTGTTTTGTAACACCGAGTTCGGGTTCGGGTGAACTTGTTTAGCAATAGTCTGGGTCAGGTACGAGGTACCAGTACATGGGTTTTCCTACTCACATTGTTGTTGCTCGGCGATGACTTGGCCACCGTTGTGGTGATATCTTTAATGGGCAGCCACAGCTCCTCCGTCGAATAACACCCCGTTCGGCTATTGCGCTCGAAGAGCTTGGGTTCCAGGTAGCAGGTGACGGAACCTTGGGGGGAAAACACAAAAAAAATACAGATACTTTATGTGCAAGTGTGATGAAGAGATTGTTTCAACATCATTTGGAAAATGATGTGACAAGAATAATATGACAAATTTGAAGACCACAATATATTTTCTTATATAAACTACGATTATTTTACCTATATTCCTCCGTGATTCACTGATAGTCAGTGGTGGCATGGCATCTCTGGCATTCTCAGACTTTTTCTTCCCTTTAACCTGGTCATTATTGGCCTTGCCTCCTCCATTCTCGGTCTTAGCCGCATCTGCAGTACCCGCAGTAGGATCCACAAAACGCTGAACGAAGCTGGTGCTCTTGTCCTTCAGCGAGCGGTAGGTCTTATTAAAACGATTGAAGTTCTGGTAAAAAAGGGATTTAACCCAAGTTTTGCAGATTTGTATGACCAACTCACTGCGGCCGGAAGTTCCAGCAAGGCGTAGACCGTAAAGACCACAAACTGTCCCGAGAAGAGATTTCCCGGCTCCGGATCAGAGCTGTTAACCTGGCCATTTGTTGGGGTAGAGCGTCGACCGACATGCTTCATGGAAGATCTACAAGTATTTAATTACAAATTTTAATAAAATCAAAGCAACGCTTCATAATCACACATACTTGATATCGGGCACCAGGGGAAATTTGAAATTTTCATTGAACTTTGGCCACGTGTTGGTCTGAATACTACTATCCATGCGTTTCGTTCCGGGAAATAGCTTTACCTGTGTAATAGGAAAAATCAGAAATAGATACAAGGAATAATAAATAAATGAGAAATATGTTCAGGGTCGCTGAGAAAATAAACTGAGGTGGCAAGTAAATGAAATGTAAATGCCTTTGTAAATATTTTGCTAAATAGTTGGATATTATCTTGTATTTTTCATTGAAAATTTCCATTGAAATTAAGAATGAGATCTTATTGATAAAGTTACTTTAAACTGAAAATGAAATCAGATTTTCTAGATTCAATTACTTGATTAAAAATAATTAAAGGCTCTTAAAGACTTTAATGAAGGTATGCTTCAGTGTGTAAACTGAATTATAATTAAATGTTTTTGAGATTGTAGTATTTAGATAAGTTAACTGATAACTGAATTGATTAAACTACACTGCTACATGTAACCATTTATGACCCACTTTTAGTCTAATCTAATTGAAAATGTGATTAATTTCTATAGATTAAAAAATATTTGAGAAACTTCACTTTATGTCTTGTTAATTTTATCAAATTTAAATATTAATAAAGGAAGTTTTTATATACGAAATTCTAAACATTTTAAATTTAAATTCTCTACAATTTTCAAATAAAGCGAAAATATGCCGTAAACGTTATATATGAAATAGAAAACATCTCACTTTTAGACACCTTGTATATCTTGTATACCCTATATCTATAGATACATTTCCAATCAGCTTAGATACTTTTGTATCTATGTCATTTATAGGATTGTTTACCAGCGTAAGATACGCTATTTTCACAGTTCTATACAACCCATATCACACATCACATAATATCATGACTAATTAGCACTAATTTACCTTTATCAAATAGCCCTGGACGATCTTGAAGCCGAACAGCGAGGGCAGATGGCGGGCGGCAATCAAATGGACGTTCAGCTCCGGAACAGCTGAGGAATTCTTGAACTGATCACTGTTCTTGGGATTGTCGATGGTGATCTGGAAGCCAATCTCCGGTTCCAGGGTCACCGAGTGCCTGGAAGCCCCGTTCGTGGAAGAATGTTGGCCGGGCAACAGGGCCCTTAGCTTGTTCATGATGAGTGTGGGTGTTTGTTCCTGTTTCTACTTCACTCCGTGTCGCAATGGTTTCCTGGGGGTTTCCATCCGATTGTGCCCACAGCCAAGAAGCGATAAATTTTGTAAGTGACTTAACACCCGCCGCCGACTTTTTCTTATCTACGAATCGTACTTTGCGCTGATAAAAAACTTGCCCCACTCTCGCTATCACTCGCTCTCCCCCGCTCTGGGTATCTCTTGCTCTCTCTGGAAAGTGCAGTTCTCCTCACGCAAAGAGCAATAAACCCCAAAGCTCGTGCTCCCCAAACAGCTGTTCGCTGTAAAGCTCTCTCTCTGTCATTCACACTCTCAGTTACTGCTAATCGTGACCATTGGAATTAGATACGCCAGAGAGCGGCAAACTTATAGATGTATGTAAAAGTCCATAAGTTCAGCTTACAATCTCCAAGATCACTCACTAAACACAAAGATGCAATTTACAAGACAGTCTTACAACCGAAGAACATAAATTTGAATATTTGGGCAGAAGGAGTTCACAGAATTTTGCAAACTCGCGCTACGTGGAGATGTCAACAAGTGCTCGAGAGGTCAGTCCACAAAGCAGAGCACTTAGCGCAACAATTAACGACTTAAATCGAGAACGAGAATGAGAACGCGAATCGGAATCAGACAGTAGACGCTGCTGGCGATCTGGACGCTACGTTCTCCAGCTGTTCCAGCGCTCAACTGAAAAGTAACTTGGAAATTACTTCGTATGCGGCCATAATAATAAGCGTACAATCATAATGCCGACACACAGTTGCTCGCCGCGCACACGCCGCCTACAGCAGCGGTCAAGATCATAGCACTGAAGATACATTCTAATTGGAAGTATATAGATAATATCAGATATTAAATTTATACAGATTTTCTGAGTTAAAGCACTGGGAACAGTTTAAAACTTTGAAAGATACAAATCTGTAGATAAAGTATCTTTATTCGATTATTAAATACATTCATTAATTTAAAACATTTTAATATAGCTTTTAAAAATACAAATAGTGTTCAGTTAATTTTCCAAATATTAAATAAAATATTAGAAATATGTAACTATATTTTAAAAGCAATGCAAAATGACTCAAAATTTGTAATTACATTAGGAACTACAAGGTATAAATTATTTATTAAATATAAAATATAATCAATTTTATGTTATCAATTTATTTATATTAAATTTAAATAAAACCTCACATAAAATTAAATAAAATTCTGAAATATTCTTTACCTATTATTTTTATCTTAGGTGTAATATTTGCTCACACTTGGAGCTAAAGAACTTTTGTTCTCTTCTTGCTACCGTAGAATGCACTGAGATTCTCTCGTCGCGGCTTGTGTCACCGTTATCGCGCAACAAAGCAGCAGATACTTTGAACATGGGAAGAACCTACATACATCCATACAAACGTACATACATAGATCGGTGGCACGTCTCTTCTTCTTTTTCATATTCCATTAAGCTCATGTTGGAATTAACCGCTTATGCCCATATGATACAGTAATGCAGTTTTCATTAATTAGCTACTTCATTAGAACCTTGAAAGAGACCACTATATGTGTAATTTTGTGTAATTTGGCTTGAAATTTGCTTGGATTATTATGGTAATACGACTACGGTCACATCGTCCGTAAAAGGTAAACAAAAAAACGACCGCCATTCGCGGCGTATTACTATGAATTTCTGAATTCCTCGTCGAAGTATTCTTGCATAAATAAATGCAGAATCCTTTAAATTTATGTTTTTAACCTATGATGCTTAAAATTTTTTTAATTATTACCAAAAAAAAATTTTTAATTAAATTTACAGCGCAAGAACCTTGCCATTGCAAAACATATTATTTTTCCTAATTTTCTAATATTTTTTCAGTTCAAAAAACCAGCGAAATGATATAAAAATAAAATTCTCATTGTGAGACCATACTGTCAATGAGCTGGCTAATACATTTTTCAATTACAATTTTCTTCATTAAACCCGTATTTTGTTATCGAGTATCTAGTATATAATATGTAGATCTATCGATTATCGCTCCAATGAAGTAGCTAATGCATTATTCTAATGCATTAGAGCGGCATATGGTCGTCTTGCTCGCACTTGTGTAAAACGCTATAGCGCTGTCAAATCTTTAATGAAGTCTCTAATTAATGCGGCAGTGTCATGCCAGTATTAGCGGTTACACTGTAATTGGGTCTTCTTAGCGGGGCCAGCGAGAGCCTCAGGTAGCTAGGGTCTTCTTGAAATTAACAACTAACCAGGCAGAAGCCACCCACTTACGGGACTTTTCACTCAGATGTCTGAATTAGTCAAATATTTAAGAATGTACTATACACAGTAAAAACTTTGTTCAAGAAATTTCCTTAAACAATTTAGGCTCCTTTTGTGAACATCATTTTGAAAACACTGTAAATAATAAATATAGCATACTTCAAGGCAACCAAAAAAAAGCTCAAAATCATGAAGAAAATAATTTCTAAGGTTTATGGTAAGAATTATTATTTTTGCGAAGTCTTTAAAATTAATGAGTACAAAAATAAAAATATTTTAAAAACAGGTCTTATTTTATTTTATTCTTATTGAGTATATCTAAAGAATTAAACGAGTAAATTTAAAACTTTTTACTTACAAAATGCAAATTTATGGTTTTAATCTCAAGACCCAGAGTTATTTCTTAATAATATTTACTGTACCTTTAAGGTGCGGTGCTGCCAAAGTCGTTTCCTTCCGCTGTTAACAATGCGTCATATCTCTTACCGATGAGCAATATTTGAGTAGCTTTTATCAAAAAACAACTGCCAAAGAGAGATAATAAAATTATTTTTTATTCAATAAGAGAGTTATTTCAAAAACCTTTGACTTCCCTTAGGTCTTACCATTGTTTTAGCTGTTCAATAGGGAAAATACTGTAGATACATTTTTTGCAGATTGAAAACCTCTTTTTATAGGTCCCCAAAATATCTAAATCTTTTTAGGAGTTTAGATATATAATAGTTTATTGTTTTAAGTGACCATTAGTGATGATGGCTCAGCACTGTTTGGAATATCTCTCATCAGAGAGATAATTTATTAATCTTATAACTCAAGATTACCAAGTCATTATATATTTTTAAACTACTTCCCATTAATTTTTACTACAAAGATAAACGCTCTCAAGTAATTCAAATTCACAAGAATAAGTATATACATATATTTAAATAGACATTCATTTAACATAACGTAACGCATGAATGGAATATACAACTGGGGGAACTCAAAACCACAGTTCCCAAAAACCTACTTTGGTCTAAGGGCTCTGGGTTTTTGGACGGGATCGAAATCTCCGGCGAGACCTTGGTAGTTATACAATATAGTGGTGATGCTTGATTTTTTTTTAAATAGGTACGAAGTGTGCATGCCCGCGCGTCTTGTCGACTGTCTCAATGGTATCCTGACCTATCCTAGCTTAGTCTAAGGGAATGGGGTATTTGCTGAGATGGCGCCTAGTCCACCTCCAGTTTCCTAAAGCTGCCCACCACACCAGCATCAATATCACCGATATCGTTGCCAGCAAAGTTGGCCGCATCCTTGGTGATCTCAATCTGCATGTCGTCCAGGGCGAGGATAGCCGCCCGGCGCTTGAGAAGCTTCGCTTTGAACTCGGCGATCATGTCGGCGATGGGCACGGTGCCGCCGTACTCCTTGGGCAGGATGGCGGGATCGATCTTGGTCTTCAGAATGTCGACATTCTTGTGAACCTGCGGGGGAAATAGAGTAAGTAACATCCTTGACTAAGCTTGGTCTTTGAACTCACAATAATTCGCTTCTTGAGCTTATCGCTCAACATGGACACACCCAGCTCGATGATCCTATTGGCATAGTGGGGAATATTGACAAAGTGTGTCTCCTTGTGTCGCATGGGCGTGGAGTTCTGAATGCACTTGACAATGCTGCGCAGGTCGGTCAGTGACCAGAGGCTAACAAAGCCCATGTTCATGCCACTCTCATCGTTGATGTACACATATCCAGCCACCTGAGAGTCCTCATCATCTAAAAGAGCCTCGCAGATCAGACTGTGCACGCGAGCCATTTGCACCGAAGTAAACTGGAGTTTTAGATATTTAATTAATAACTTTTCCTTATAATTTTCCCAATTTTCAACTCACCTTGTAGGGATCAAACTTGGCAGCCACGGAGAAGAGCACCTGACGTCCTGTGGCATCGCGCTGTGGCAAAGGCACCAGATATCCATTCTCGAAAATCTCGTTGATGGCCGGATCATTGATGTCCAGATTCTGGAACCACTGGGGGAACAGTTGCCGGATGGTCAGATAACGCTCCAGCATCTCGCAGGCAGCGGGCACGGAGAACTTCTTGGTGCGCAGGAAACGCAGCAGGAAAATTGCATCCGTGCGGCACTTGCGGATGTGTGGATGTTTGTCAATCCACTCGCGGAACTGGGCCAAAGCCTGACGCCTAATGTTCTCATCCTCATGCAGCTCCTCCTTGGCCACCTGCTTCATGGCCGGACTCAAGCCGCAGACATAAGGGTCATAATCTCCACCAGAACTGGACGCGGGTCCATTCAGTTTTGGTTGTTGCAGCACCTCGGTCTCAAGCACTAAAAGAGGAAAGAAAATCATTTAATTATTATATAATTTTATTAATTTTATTAATTTTAGAGATCAGAATTGAAGAGCTGAAAATACTCAGATAAAAGCACTTGAAAAATATCTCTTGCCCAATTCTCACTTTCACTTTTATATAAGACACGTGACCATGGCCAAACACATTTTCCCCAAGACTCTCACGATTTACCTACTAAATTTCCCTTTTAACTGCCATAAAAGTCATTTAAATTTGCAATTAGTTTTGGTTGCTTGAGCTAAGAAGATGTGAAGAATGTATTAACTAATTAAATACTTTAGGAAAAATATGATAAAGCCTTAAAGGTAAAAGGAAAAGAGGAATCTATTAAACACAAAATAAATTTAATAGAGTTTAGATTAAATTACATACATTCATTAAAAACCTTTCCTAATTAATGTTTATTTAGAAAGCAAGTTTCCTTAAATACAAATACACATATTTAGTAAATTGTGAAATAAAATTTACAAATATATGTGAAGTTCTTTGAATGTATTTTCCATCAAATTTCATTAGACTTTACATAAGGCAGATAAATCATAAACGTATTTCTTTTAAACAAAATTAAACCCATATATTTATAAAAAGTTTTAAGGGATTACATAAAGATTAACATCTTTTTTACTTCTACTTTTAACTACCCACTTCAAACGTGAACTCTGCCAATTAAAATTAATCCAGATGAAAGCGAAAGCTGCTCTTAAATATATCTCAAAATAAGCCTTCAACTGCACTCATTTAATCTAAATTGAAAAATTAAATACCAGCTCAACTATGTAATGCCTCCCGCCTCTTTATGTTTCGAATTCCACTCAAGATATGATAACAGTTTAATTAAAGACCGCATTTTTGGTCCACTTGTCAGCGAAAATCCGTCTGAAAATCGCCACTGCCACTGCCAGATTTCTTCACGGCGAATATAATTGGCCAGTTGCCCTTGGTCAGTGTAACCGCCAACGAACTGAGCCGAACTGCTACCATACTTTGTTGCGCAATCCAAAAAATGTTAAAACATTCATCGAACTCGAAGTCGAACTCTCAAGGGTCAGCGCAGTTTACTGGACCAGCCAGCGATATATATATGTGAGATATGCCCACATAGATATGCATACCAATTAATCCCACTTGACTTTTGACTGCACAATGTCACGGAGACCGGAATGGTTAGGACTGAACCAAAGCGGAGTGCAATGGCTTGCGTGGGCTTCCAGCTCACAGTAGCTCGGCCCATTGTGGGTTTGAATATGCATGAGGATGACTCTTTTTCGTTGGCCAATCTCTGACAGAAATGGTGGTGCCATTTCCGCGATAAAACACAGCTGATTTTTTCGCTTTTACAGAGGTCCATTGACCGTGACCCAAAAATCTCAGCCGGCTCTGACACTGCTTTGCATATGAATCGACTAACATAAGGCTTGGACCCACTGCGTTTTGTCATCTCTGTTCCATCTCCATCTTCAGCTTGAGCTCCAAGCTCCAGCGACAGCCCCATTTAAATTTCTAGTCGTAAAAACCCCGACGAAGGTCGAGAGAAAGATGACTGCCCTGTAATTGCGGATCGGATGGATGGCTATGGCGAAGGCGCTGGCAAACAAGGTGGCGGCTACGACCAACTATTTTTTGGTCAACAAACTGTTTATGACCAGTTTGTTCACTTTCATGGCCTTCACACAGTTTTCTCAACGCAATCGATCCATCGCTTGGCGTTGCTGATGTAAAAAGGGGGGGAACAAAATTGAACGTGTGGAATTGCCCCTGCTTTGAATACCTCCAAAAATTGATCATCAGGCCTGGATATTATATATATATGGCCCAAAAGAGTTCGGCTTTGGTAACTCGATCATTTATGGGCCATACCCCTGTCCATATGCCGTGCTGAAGATGGCTGGCTGTCCACTGAAACATGCGATTTGTAATTTCGTGATCGTTTCTTTTGCGTTTTCGTTTTCCGGTCCGCCAATTAGCCCTTTCGTTGGTTACATCACAGCATAAAAGCTGCCAAACCGAACTACATACATATCGTATACATATCTGTAAGTATAGTACGGACCACAATATCGACGCGCTTATTTTGTTTATTTTTTTGGTAAGAGTAAAGAGTGCAGGCCCCGAGAAATGCTCAAAACTGGTTTTCCCATCCCAATCCACTCCCCACACTATACAGAGAAAGAAAAGTAACTAGCGAACATTGTTTAAGGTTTAGGTTAAGGGCAGCAAAAACATATATGGGTTTTGAGGAGCTTACTTCATTTTCATCTTATTTTAATTACTTTTATTTATTTAAATATTTATAAATTTCAAAATAATTTGGGCAAAGTTTGTGTTTAAATACTTTTTATAAATAATACATTTCTGAATAGGTTATAAAAAATATTAAAGCCTGCATTGACGATGTATTTCAACTTATTTTAACTCTTAACTTTTAGAATATTATATTTTAACAAATTATTTTAATTAGTCAAATGAATCCAGAGTTCTTTTTTTAAGTGAAAAATAATTAAAACTCTAAAACCTAAATGTCTCAGATGCTAAAACCTAACACCAACATTTTCTATCGTTAAGATTAAAAATGATCATTTTACCCAAAAAAAAATTTAAGGCAAGATTATATAAAAGTTATCCTTAAAATTTAAGTTATAAATAAACAAGCAATTATTTAAAAAATATATATTAAATTGATATGGATAACAAATCAATGAAATGTTTTATCTTCACCTTCTTATTTTCTTTAAAGAAAGAAATAAAATCTTTTTTATGCCTAGATGAGCACCCCTTTTTTTGTCAGTGTCTTTTGCTCAATCCCACCCCATGACCGTGCACATTGGCAATATATGCGTTAGCTTTGCCTCAATTTCAAACATTTGGAATATATACGAGCTACTAGCGAATTTACGACTTGACGATATTTGCATCTGCCTTTCCGGATTGTCATGCAGATTGCATTCTGTCACAATTACAGGGGCGGAGATCGCTCCGATCGCTAATGTTCCCCGGATGAGTTGTGCTTTAGATATATTCATGCGTCGAGAATCTAATGGCGATGTAGTAGAGTAGAGTCATTAGGCAGCCTGGCCACGTTCGCTAGCCAAGGCCTCCTAATCCAAGTCATGTTGTTGGTCAAGTCAGGGTCCGAGCAAACACTCCATTAGTTGCACTCGAGGGGATTTACTGGCCTACGGTTTATGGCGCCCAGAATAACAGTCGAGGTTGCCGCTATTGGTTATTGGTCAAAGGAAATCGTCACGTCGACGGCTGAGACTGCGTCCCTGGCAATTGCACAATAGCCACTGCCACTTGCCATGAATATTTATATGCGAAGCGCACAAATTGCATTATATCTACACTCGAACAACACTCGCACAAGTACAAGCAGCCATCTCAACTGGGCTTTTATGGCGTTGGCCAACTTCGGCCGAGAAGACCTTGCGGGCCTCGGCAATTAAGCCAGCAAACAGCAAACAGAATTACAAAACCCGCGACGAGGCTCAAACCTCTCAGCACTCAAGACTATTGGCCGTAAAATAATTGGCTGCAGCGAAACTCTGACAGTGGGTCAATACAGGGTGATTAAAAGGGGTATTAAAAAAGCCTAATCTTTGGTTGGTTACGCCCACGCACCTGCTATTAAAAGCTAGCATCTATCTAGGTGCACTGAGGGAAAAATAATACAGAAGTATAAATTAAAGTTTACAAATTTGTAAAATAATTGCTTGTGAGATTTCTTAGAATTTAATTAGGCCTATTGGATTAATATGATATTTATTTGTAAAGAGTGAAAGCTGAAATTATGAATTTATTTACATTATATTAATTCTTTTAATTCGAATTTAAATATATAAAACAAAAATATTGCTACTAATAAATTCGAACTGATATTATAAATTCATTAACCAAACTTTCAACGAATGCTTCTTGTTTTTTTTTTTAGAAATATATTGTTTTATTATTCATTGTTTAATGATCATTAATTTCCACATATATTTCTTTGGTAAACAATTTTAGTTGGAATATTTAGTATTTTAAGTTAACAAAAACTATTTAAAGTTGACAAAAGAATGTATCTCTTGATAGGATAAACAAACTGCTTACAAAATTATCCTTTTGTGAGTTTTACTAAGTACTTTTAGAGATTATTAAGCACACTTTAATATTATTAATACAGAAAAACAAAAGTTTATCATTTTATTTTCCCAATATTAAAAGCTAACTGATAAGAAGGGACAATTTAAACTTTCTTTCTAATATGTAAAAGATATCCTTGCTTACAAGAACTCAATATTAAAATCTCTAAGCTCTATTTCCAGACCCACCAATATTTTTCCAACCCATTTTCCATATATTTCCGGCAGTGCAGACAAAGTCTAGCCTAAGCCAGGTGGTAATCCCAGGTAAACAGTAGCAAAACGGTCTACAAATGTCGCTGCGCATACGCGCAACTGCGCTGCAAAAAGAGCTGTACTTGGTGAAAGCGAAAGTTTTTCTTCGGCGCTATATGAGCTTTTCCCAGGTCTTTTACATAATGCCCCCGATGATGGCACACATCTCTCTCTGATCCTTCGTCGCTAACTTCGAATGTGGAGGAATTCTGTTGGTTGAAACTCACTTTTGATTTAAGCACTGGCACTACTGGGGTTTCGACGGCGGTTTCACAAGTCGCTCTCGACGTTAATCTTATATAACAATATTTGTATCCCCGGGGCTCTAATTGATCGCCGGAATATCCGTGTTTGAGCTCCGCAACGACTATGGCGAGACGATGTGAACGTGGGCACGCTTTGAGCGAAACTGCCAATTTTCGGGCTGAAAATTTATTTAAACCTCGCTCTCGGCAGCCGCGATTTCACTCAGGCTCAGCTTGGCTCAGCTCGGCTCAGTCGTCGGTTGAGTGGAACCAGCAGAGAGTGAGTGGAGCAACCCGAACCCAATCCGAACTTGGGGATGGGATGGCCGACGAAAAGTGGTTTGGAAAGACTGACTACTGACGTCTTCGTGATAGTATTCTTGGCCTGGGTCAAGGTGGCGCATGCCAGCAATCCTCTCAAGCCAAGCAGGGCCAAAAAACCCGGCATGATGATTCCTCCTTGCCACGGGAGTTCAAGAAGCTAAACGATAATAGTTTGATTCGGCGCGTGTTCACTCCTAAGTATCTCTTGTTTTTTAGGATTCACGCAGGGTGACGTCACCTCGCACCGGCTAGAGGTGACTATTTACAAAGGTCTAGGGGCGAGCGGGAGGCGGTGATTAACCCAAATGTACTGAGCAATTCTCAACAGCAATTAGCCAACATCACCTAAATAACCATAATACTTTCATGCTTCATTTATGCGGTTGGCGGATCTAATAGCTTCCGCATGATATTTCATATATTTGGTGGGTATCCCAATTATAGATCCAGTGATAAGTGGGAATTCCAGAAAAACAAATATTTCGGGAATAACAATGATTTTAAAGAATCTAATTGTATAGAATTAAGGATTAAATAAACAAAATCTTTTAATTGCTTCAATATTCTTTCTAGTTAGGTCGAAGGACTATAAAGTCCAACGTCTGTTTCCCAAAGATTTTAAATAAAATATTAAACAAAATATATATAAAAATGGGAATAATAAAAATAGTATAATAATTATAAATTCTGTAAGTTTTGGTTGTTAGGCTTTATGATTTAAATGCAGGGCCCTACCATATTCTAAGAATAATATTTTTTACTCAATTAAACTTGAGAACTTGTACAGACTTTCCAAAAACCAGACTTAGGAATACATTATTTAAGATACTCACAATTCTAAATACTTTAAAACATAAAAAATTAAAATGTACAGTTTACTTTAAGAATGGAATTTTTTTTCAGCTATAACTCGTGTTCTAATATCATTAAAAATGGTTTATAATGATCACACTTTCGTTCCTTTATGATCTTTTAGTTCTGATGACTTAAGAAAAAGCCATTAGCCATTAAAAGTGTCACATTTTCATTGAGTCTTATTCCAAACATTTTCACCTTTTCCCCGTTTTATGGCCAAACGTGCCGTGGCAAAGATCTATGCTCCCATTTGATCTCAGTTTTCTTAAATATTCCGCTCTTTTCAAGGAAGGTGACATATTATGGGGCAAGCAAGCACAATGACCTTAAAGCGACAAGTGTTTCTAGCAAAAATTAGAATATATATTTGTATGTATATGTGTAACAAAATATTTTTATTCGTGATTACGTGTACTTCTACAATACATTAACATGTCAGAGCTGCATTTGTGTAAGAGAAATGATGCTGTGCAAAAGGTTTACACTATCTGTCGGCAACACTGTTCTACATTAAAGCTGTGACCGCTCGTTGGCTTTTTTCTTCTAGTTTAAAACTCAATGGCAAAGGGATAGTACTTGTGGTTTTGACCCTTGATTAAATTTAATGGCACCACACGTTCTCCGGTGTGATACCCATCGAGAACGGTCATCTCCTCGGGGGTTAGCTCAAAGTCGAAGACATCGAAGTTCTCCGAAATACGTTTGGGATTCGATGACTTCGGAATGGGGATAACGCCCAAACCAACCTGTAAAAAGTATATAAATTAAAATGGGTCTTTAGGAAGAGGAGAGTATTCTCTTAGGAGAGTCTTCTCTTCTTACCAAATAACGCAGCACAACCTGCGGAGTTGTCTTGCCATATTTCTGGGCAATAGCCGTCACCTCCGGGGAATAGATAAAGTCAGGCTTTTGAATATCAGGCTTTGGCTTGCCCAACGGCGTGTAGCCCGTCAAAGTGACATCGTTCTTCTTGCAGAAGGCCGTCAAAGCCTTTTGGTTGAGAGCAGGCGAGCACTCCACTTGGTTGGTGACAGGTTTGATCTCACAATTGGCCAAAACACGTGCCAACTGTTCGCTATTAAAGTTGGACACTCCAATGCTGCGGACCAGACCCAACTTCACCAGCTTCTCCATTGCCTTGTACGTGTCCAGATAGTCCACATCGCTGAGTTGGAGCACATCGTTCTCATCCTTCGGCATCAGGTTGGTCTCGTCAGTGTACTTGTAGCCCACTGGCATGTGCATTAGATACAGATCGATGTAGTCCAAGCCAAAATTGGCCAACTGCTTGCGGCAAATTCCTTCCACAAGAGCGGGATCATGGAACACATTCCACAGCTGAGGGAGTTACATTTGTGAAAGGATGAAATTTAATTTAATTAGTATATTATTTTGAGGAAATCTGTTTTATATAACTTTTTATATATTTATTTGTATTTAGAAGACTTATTTTTGGTAGTAAATACAATCCTTAATCCTTACCTTAGTCACCAGGAATATATCCTCGCGCTTGACCACTCCCTCGGCTATCTTATCCCTTATGGCCTTGCCCACTTCAGCCTCGTTTTGGTAGAAAAAAGCCGTATCAATATGACGGTAACCCACATCGATGGCGTGCTTCACCGCAGCTTCGCCTTCGTTGTCCTTGGACTGGAAAATAAAAAATTATTAAATTAAATAAACATATTTAAACAGATAAAGACGTTCGTAATAATATATAAAAAAAATAAATAAATCAAATATATATTGTGTACGTATTTAATATATTCAAAGTAAATTTTCATTTGTACAAGGATTATTTATTGGAAATCAAGTCTATACTCTATATATCACAAGGGTCTGGGTCTTTGAATTCCGCCCGCATGGTCTCCAGCATGACATACATGTAGTCTTCGCTGTACTCCAACTCGATGTCGCGCACCAGATCCACTTCACGCTGCAGCTGGTGTTGGAAAATGACTTCTCGATTTAGTTCTTCGGCTTGTTCCAGCATCCGGTCGACCAGTTCATCGGTTTGTTGGTAGTTTTCCATCAATATCTTGGCGTGTTCCAAAGCCACACAGATATCTTTAGCCTGTGGACAACGTGGCGACGGAGGCGGCGGTGGCGGCGGCAACGGTAGCCGGGCGTTCTGGGACTGGACACCACGTGGAGTCTGTGACCGCACTTCCTGCTTCTGCAGCCTGCGCCCTAAGCGGCCCCGAGTGCCGACGAGCTTGGACTTTGAGACTTCAGTCTTGACGGATGATGTTGATTTGGTTTCACAATCAAGGGGTTTATCGCAAAAATCTGTCACGCCCTCCACACTGCTCATTTTAAGGCGTCGGGCACGATCCACCACGCTGGCGAGGGCGCTTTCCAAGGAATCGCGCTGGGTACTCGGCAGCTCCACTTCCTCTTCGGGCTTGGGGAGTTTCGGTGGATTCGCACTCATCTTCACCAGGTATCGCAAAATGGTAGCATAAAATATAACTAATAACTAAAGGCGATCTAATTGTGAACCGAAGCCAAATGTGTGTGTCGTCGCTTCCAATATGATATAGTTTTTATGTCAGGGTCGGGTATCGAATGTCTAGTTTGGAGCCCGACAACAAAATCCATGACAGTTTCACAGAATAGGCAAAGGGAGAGATGAATCAAATTATGATTTTAATCTTTTATCATCTTTTTTTGTAGTAAAAAGTAAATTTCCATCTGCAATTTGTATCCATATAATATATTTTACCGCTTTGAACTTAATGTTTTGTATAAATTCGATTTAATAAGGATAATACTGATGGTGCTTGGCCTTCTCAAACTTCCAGATTCTCTGGCCCCGATTGAAAGACTCAAAGTGGAGCAGCTCCTCGGTTGTAAGCTTGAAATCAAAGACATCCAGATTTTCCTTAAGATGCCCTTTTTGTGCCGCCTTGGGAATAGGTACTGTGCCAAGGTCAATCTACGAAACATTCGCAATTAAATATGCTCTTCCACTGTTCAAACTCTGGGTGTTCTCACCAAATATCTAAGGACCACTTGGGCGGGTGTCTTTTGGTATTTCTTAGCCATTTCCACAACTTTTGTATCCTTATAAAACTCAGGCAAGGGTCGGCCGGTTGTGGGACGACCCAGTGGCGAGTAGGCAACTACAGTGATGTTGTGCAGCTTACAGAGCTCCATCAAAGGGATTTGCACTAGTTCCGGGTGACATTCGATTTGAAGAGCAGCGGGTTTAATACGACAACTTAGCAGCAATCTCTGCAGTTGATCCAAATTAAAGTTGGACAATCCCAGGCTGCGTACGAGTCCCAAGTCCACCAGTTGCTCCATGCTTTTGTAAGTGTCCAGGTAGTCCACGTTGCTGGGAAATCAGCAAATATCAGTTTCTGGCTGCCGATGGGGGGCCTCGACTCACTTTGTCCACAGCTCTCCGTTCTCCAAATGCGGCATCATATCCTCATCTGAGTTATAATGGACGCCCACCGGCGAGTGCATCAGGTAAAGATCTATGTAGTCCACGTCTAGCTGTTTCAGCTGCAACTCACAGGCATATTGCACCCTTTTCGGTTCGTGATAGATGTCCCAGAGCTACGAGGATATTGATTTCCTATATATGTATACCCATCAAGCACTGATTCTAGGACGTTCGACGACTCACCTTTGTGACCAGAAACACCTGTTCTCGCTGCACTTTTCTCGCCCCCACAAATTCACCCAATACCTTGCCCACAAGTCCCTCATTGCGGTACAAAAAGGCGGTGTCTATGTGACGATAACCCAGTTCTAGGGCGTGGCGCACTGCATCCACACAGCGAGATTTCTTTAGCTACAGATAACGTACACAACATACTTGATTACGATCCGGAGAATTTCACAATTGTTCTAAAGTTCCGAAAGAATGGAAGGTTCTATGCGCGTTTATAATCTGCCCATTGATTGATTAGCTTTTATCTAGATTAGGCCACTTACATTGTAGGTTCCCAGGCCCAGGATTGGCATTTCATAGCCATTGTTTAACTTGACAGTCGGAGCTAGCTTCATGTTTAATGCAAAATCAAAACTTAATTAAACTTGATCGCCGAATCGCAAGAGGTAGCCGGTTCGAAGTGTGACCGTATTCGAGTAAGCAAAAAATACCACAACATCCTACATATATTACCGTTGCATGTTTAAATATTTTATAATATAATAACGCAATTTAAATAAATTGTTTATTTAAATAATACAACAAAGTTTAAAGTCTAGGAGCCTCGCAGGATATTCAGCTCCTCGGGCAGAGCATAGATGCGCAGCTGCTTCTCGATCATCACGTCCTGAAGATGGGCCAGCTCCTGCGGCACATAGATGGCCCCGTCCATGTACAAAGCCTTGTCCCAGGGACACTCGTCCAAGGCGGACACCAGGCACTCTTTGCTCCGCTCGAAGCTGGTCCTGGTGTCGGAGAGACAGCGCAGGTAGATGCGCCAGTAGAGCGAATTGCGGCGCAAAATCTGATATTGGTTAGCCTCGATCTCCGAGCGATTGGTGTTCCGCGGCAGAAAAGTCTCAAACATGCTGAGCACGCGATTGCGCACGGTGGCCTCCACATGGCTGCGCAGCTCGGGATGGCTTTGCTGCTGGTCATGGTCCAGGATCCTGGCGAACCGACAGCGAGCGGCAATGACCAAATGGAGCAGCGACAGGATGCCGGCCTGGGTGCGTATGATGCGGGCGCGCAGCTTGTGCCACTGCAAAGTACCGAAGGTGGCCCAGCGCTGCAGGAAGACCAGGTTGCGAGGATATTCGTGGAGTCCCTGCTCTACTAGCTGCACCACTTGATTTTTACTTGTAAAGGCTTTCTCCGCCAGAGGCTTCTCCGGCACCCGCAGCTGGCTCAGCACTAGCTGCATTTCCAGGACCTGCTCACGGAAGAAACGCCTGCGTTCACTGTTCCTGGTGGCTGCGAAGCTCAGCTGCTTGGCCAGCAAACGATCGAGCAGGACATTCGTTTCGGCGCTGCGATGCTCCAGGTTCCAGGCCAGACAGTGGGCTCGCAAGAGGATGAGCAGCCTGTGGGGCTGAAAGTACTCCTCCAGGGGCATCTCCTGCGGCATTCCGTCCAAGGCCAATATCTCCATGTTGATCTGTTCCCGGCTGGTAATCTCATCCAGGCTGTGGCACATCCTGCCGTTGGCCCGACCCATGCAGATGCGGTAGAGTAGCTGCAAAGCCTGGTCGTGGGAATTCCGCGAGATTAGCATTTCCGCATAAATCAAATAAGCATGCAGGACATCCGGAGAGCCAAAGGAAACATCATCCTCCTCCTCCTCCTGCTTAGCCAGCAGGGTGCGGAATATGCTAAAGGCTCGAACAGGATCATCGTCGCGCTCCAAAACCTCGAACTCGCACATGGCCAGCTCGGTGTAGAAGCGGAAGACGTGGCGATTCTGCTCCAGGCTAAACATCTTGCGTATGCGGGAGCGGCTCTCCTTGAGGTACTGCTCGGTCAGCTTACCCGTTAGCTTGTGCAGCACCAGCTGGAGTCGCTGGAAGCGCAGCCACAGGACCACAAAGAGCCGACGCTTATCCTCATCCCCTTGAAAGGCCTCGCTACACTTGAGGAGCAGCCCACCTATGGTGGCCGCATACAGATCACTGCCCAGGCAGTGCGGCATAAAGCTGGGCGTGACGCACAACTCCCGGCTCAAGTCCAGCAGGGCCGAGAGGAAGTCGTGGTCTTGGTCAGTCGGTGGCAAAGCATAGGAGCTCCGATCAGCCAGGCCAGCGAGTAGCATCTCAATGGCCTCCGAGTCACCCAGCTGAGCGTCGATGCGCTTGCTCAGCTTCTCTGCCAGGCAGTCGCTGCGCACCAGCGGCATCTTGGTCAGCTGCACCACCAGGAGGAGCAGCTGCAGCCGATTTCCCGGGGCCTTCAGCGGGTATATGTAGTGGCAGACATCGTCGCTAAAGATGAAACGCTGCGGATCCAGTCCTCCCTCCACGGCATCCGTCGACGAATGCTGCATCTGCGGATACGGCAAAAAGTTATACGCCTGACGCAGTCGCTCCACCCGTGTCCAAATCTCCGGCAGCGGCATGCCCGACTGCAGCACCAGCTCCTCGAACTCAATCAGCGGCAGCTCATCGGCGGCCCGCGCCTCCAGACAGTCCACCGTCAATCCGGGAAAGTTCAGCTCCAAGGCCAGGCGCAGCAAAGCGAAAACATGATTATTATTCGCCGACTGCCGAAGGAAGAGCACACAGTTGTGGAACAGATCCAGCATTATCTTGTCCGTGTCCACGGTGTCCAGCTGCCGGCTGGAGGTGTCCGTATGCCCCAGATGCATGCGACGCATGCTGTCCTCGTAAATGCGCAGCACATCCGGCACATTGCAACGCGCCATGGTACCCTGGGTGGCCATGATCAGGCTGCTCCACAAACTAAACACAAAGGGGCTCTGCTGCAGCATAGCCTCCAGGCGAACGGCCACCTGAGGGAAGGAAAAGTTTAGTTACAAGCCAAAAGAGTGATCAAAGGGGGGAGAGGGGGAGCACTCACCTCACTGGCCGGATAGGCAGCACTGGCCGTTTCCGTGTACAAACGCAGTAGCCGCTCGTTGGAGGGATGATGGCCCAGGGCCGTTTCCAGGGTGTGCAGCTGGTGCTCGGATACCGCCAGCCGATTGGCCTTGTCCAGATTGAGCTCCAGCAGACGATGCAGCTGCAGCCAGTGCTCCAAATGCTGCGGCTCACGCTGGACCAGCACCTTGGTGTCCATGAGTTGGGCCTGCAGTTTGGCTATCTCCTCCGGCGTGGGACCACTCTCCGACGGCACAGGCGCTAGCTTTGTGTAGCGTTGTAGCTTGGAGCGAGGCCAGAGCTTGGCCTGGACCTGGCTGTTATCCAGGAGATGAGGTAGCCGGCGCTTGTAATGCGGCCGGGTGGGTTTGGTCAGAGTTCTAACCGTTCGCAGGCTATTGTTGCCTTTCTTGTCAACGTAGAAGCCATCGCTTCGGGCATCGAATTCCAGGCGCAGCTGGTGCACAGACTCCTTGGGCGGTGGAGTCTCCTCTTCGCCGGAGGAGGAGAAGGAATCATCAGAACTGATGTGGGTTTGCTCGATGATTTCCCGGCCAACATTTGGCATTTCCTTTTCGTAACTCTTGTTGCTCTTCCAGGCGGTGCTCGAGGTTGCAGTAGCTTCTGTGGCTGCGGGAGGCTCTCCCCCGCCATAGGCGGGAAACAGGGACATGGCTTAAACACTTTTTAATTAAAAAATTTGTTTACAAACAGCTGTCCAGTGTGACTAAAGAAAATAAAGAAAATCCTTAAACGCCACGAAAAGGTTCATTTTCATGGCTTTTCATTAATTTCTTTGGTCACACTAGTTGCCGAGGAAAATATAAACAGATTTTGCTATAACAATTGTTATAGAATAATGCTTACCTGAAACAAATATAAGCTATTACTGGCTAGAAAAACCAATAATATCAAGCACCAGAGATCTCACAAACAATCTTAAAACTTTCCTAAAAGTAAACACGACCTAAGAAAGTAAGTTAAACAATTTAAAGTCAGTCAACAATGTAAACAAACCCCTTTGTCTTAATCTCATTCAACCAGGCTTAAAATGAGCCACTTGGGCCACATTGCGGATGTCCACCAGTCGCAGGACGCCACACCGGACATGGAATCCTTCACGGGCTTCGGAAATTCAGCAGCCGAGGCCTTCATTCAAAGCCTGGCCGGAATGGTGAATCAGGGCGATGTGGAGACCATGATAAGAGCGCAAAAGCAAATGTAAGCCAGGCAGGAAGCTACCCAGATCCTCCAAATAATTCTACCGAAATTCCACAGGCTGCAGCGCTTCGAGAAAACCAACGAGATGCTGCTTAACTGCAATGCCCTTTCCCAGAGTCGCCTGAAGAGTGCCAGCGAGGACTTCAAACGACATGTCAAGTGCCTCAACGATATGAAAAAGGATCTGGACTACATATTTCGGAAGATACGGGTCATCAAGCAGAAACTGCAGCAGCAGTTCCCCGCCATCTACGCCGAGGTGCAGCCACAGCGCAGCAGCTTGGCTGAGGAGGCCGAGGATGATACGGAAGCCCAGGCCAAAAGGGTAACAGAAGCAGCAGTTCCAACTGCAGTTCCGGCAGCCAAGAAGACAACCCCTGCCACCATTGAGTACGTACAAATGGAGGAGGCCGTGGATAATGGCACTGTGGAGATCGAAAACGAGCTGATCAAGCGGGTGTGCTCGGTGGAGACGGCCAATCCCAATGACTCCTCCGACTGCACATCCGAGGATACAGGCTAAACAGTAAACATTCCTCTACTTAGTTAGCTTTACGTTTAATTGCTTAAAATATAATCTGGTACTTGTACTGCTTGGGTACCTTGGAGATTATGACGCGGCCGTCGTAGCTGAGCGAAGCAAAGATCCAGGGATCCACGTTGCTCCACTCCGCACAGTAGACAGAATCCTCGTGCTGGTCAAAGGTCTGCAGAAGTCCGTCGGGTAGCAGTTTGTGCCGCTGCTCTTCCGTTTCTGGAACACCGCCGCTGCCGCCATAATTTGTTTCATCTAGCCCGGCCTGGACTTGGGTCTCGGAGCTCACGGAGCCGGCGCAAGTGAGCAGCACCTTGCAGTCACTGGAGCTGGAGAGCAGAAGTTGGTCGTGGAATGTGTTGAAGCGCACCGACCACACCCAGTGGCAGTGATCACTGCGCTCAAAAACCGGCGCCTTGGGCATCCGGCAGTCCCAGATTCGCAGGTAGCCATCATCGCCGCCAGTTACTAGGTGGCACTGCTTGTTGGGATTGCAGTCCAGGTCGCGCACCATCTGGCCGTGGGCGTCGCTGATACTCCAGGCGCAGTGCTGCGTGTCACGCACATCATAGGCACTCAGGCTGCCGTCGTGCAGGGTGAGGAACTGGTGTCCCTGGTGATGATGTGACCACTTGCCGGTGGTGAAGTGTGACGAGTGCTTGGCACTCGCTGATCCCGAGGCTGGCACCTCGGCCACCACACGAGTGGCGGACTCTGCGCGCTGCATCACCGCCACCTTGTTGTCCACAACGCAGGCCAACGTTTGCTCCTGACTCGGATGGAATTCGATGGTTTTCACACGTTCCCCGAGGCTTTCGGTGTTTAGCACCTCCACCTGCCCCCAGGGCAGGTACTCGGATTTTAGTTGCTCCGCCTCCGAGGCGGCGTTCAGGTCCTCCGGCAATGTAAGCAGAGCTGATTGGGCAAGAACCTGGGCTCCTTTCTGGACATTGTAGACGGATGCCAGCAGGCGGGAGTTGTGGGGGCAACTGTTCAGCTTCCACACTTCACCCAAGGCGTGCTCAAATACCTAGGACATGTGGATATTTAGTAATTTTCTAGGTGTTTTCCCGATTTTTACCTTTGATTGCACGGTTCCCTGTTCCTCCTCGTACTGAATAAGGTGCACCTGGTTCGTTGGCTTCAGGGAGTTGGTGGCTATAAAGAAGCAAACATCGTTGCTCTCGCCGTACTGGGGAGTCAATGCACGGGCCTGCAGTTCCAGCCCATAAATTAGGCTGTTTTCGTCCATTTCGTCCTTCGCCAAATTAAATTTCTTGAATCGTATTTTAGTAGTGTTTGTAAGCGTCGACGGGTACCATGAACATAGATTGTACCTAAACAGTGTGGGTAAATGCTCTCAGTTTAGCTATATAGCTGAGAATTTAGCTTTTTATGGCTAAAGTGTGCCCAATCTTTGTTTTCGCGATTTTATAGTCTGGAAAGCCAACTTTAATCTGGCCACACTGACATTTGACTTTTCTCGTTTCCATTTTGTTTTCACAAAAGTGAAAAAATAGCTGTTAAAGCAACAGACGCGTATTCCGAAATTATTCAACCAAATTTCACTATACAGTCTAATATAGTCAGTGAAGAAAATCAAGCATTGCGTCCGCCCTGAGGCACGGCACGAGGCAAAATTCGCACACACAAGCTCACACCCAACAAACTGCAGAGCGTCGCATCGCATCGCCCGCATCCACCATCGAGCATCCCAGAGTCCGTAGAGCAGAAATGGCCCAGAACATAAGCCCCGAACAGAGCGGCGGAGCTGGGGCCGGGGGCACCAAGCACAGCGATGACTCGCTGCCCGTGAAAGACAACCACGCCGTGAGTAAAAGGTAAGCGTGGGGCGGGCGAAACGGTACTCGAAATGCGGACTCGCAGCTAATCCCCGTTATCACTCCCGCAGACTGCACAAGGAACTGATGAATCTGATGATGGCCAACGAGAAGGGCATCTCGGCATTCCCCGACGGCGAGAACATATTCAAGTGGGTCGGCACCATCGCCGGTCCCCTGAATACCGTTTACGCTGGGCAGACGTACCGGCTGTCGCTGGACTTCCCCAACTCGTATCCGTATGCGGCGCCCGTGGTCAAGTTCCTGACATCCTGCTTTCACCCGAACGTCGATCTGCAGGGAGCCATCTGTCTGGACATACTGAAGGATAAGTGGTCGGCGCTGTACGATGTGCGCACCATTTTGCTGTCCATACAATCGCTGCTGGGCGAGCCGAACAACGAGAGTCCACTGAATGCGCAGGCCGCGATGATGTGGAACGATCAAAAGGAGTACAAAAAATATTTAGACGTGTTCTATGAGAAACACAAGGACACCTAGGTGGCCCACCAAACGCGATCCTATGCTCATATTGCGGCGTATTTATTTACATATAGTGCAAGCAAACTCCACTCATCCGAACCGAACAGATCCGCCAATCCTTCTACTCCCCCGCCACACATTATCTCCATTCTCAACATGCATCGCTTATGCTGACTTTGGCGACCGTGCATTTTCCTATGTCATTTGTCGGATAATCTGGTTTTATTCTCATTTTTTCAAGGCAACCACAAATTAATGATATATATATGATCTATGAATGTATTGGTAATATGTAATTTTAAAAACTGTCGTGTTCTTTAAGCTTAAGCATATATAACTTTTAGTTAATTGTTTTTTATACATGATTTTTGAAGCTGGACGGGCGGTGCAAGCCCTGCCTTTTGTACTGATGATGATGATGATTTAGAAGCGACTGTGCTGCGCCCCGGCCATTATGTGAATGTTAGCTAATTTTAGAGAGTGTAGCCTCACCGAATCAATCACCAATCAATCAATGAACCATTCAGTCATGTACTAGTGTCGCCATCCATCCACTCATTCGTTCGGCATTTTTCCCCCCCAACAAATTCCAAGTAATTCGAATCATTTGTAACAGTTGAGTTAGCTTGATGTTATTGAAAAATCACTTACATAAATAAAACAAATTATTAAACTACATTTGGCTTAGTCCTTGGCTCTCTGCACGAGTGTTTGCCGAGGTCCGATCTCTCCCGGAAGATGCGCCCGCACTTTCTGCAACGAGGCAAGTCTCTGTTGCCATGTCTTCGCTGCAGGTGATCCGTCATGTTCTCCTTGGTGTGGAACCTATGGTCACAGTGCTCGCAGGCATATTTCCGCTCCTCGGGCTTGCCATGCGTCGCCTTGTGGCGGGTTAGGTGAGCCCTTCGCCCAAAGGACTTGCCGCACTCTTCGCAAATATACTGGCAATCGTCGGTGGAGGAGAACTCGGACTCATGCTGCCGTTTCACATGATATTTGAGACTCCGCGCCGCTGTGTACACTTTGCTGCAGCTGGGACAGGGATAGGTAACCCGCCCGCTGCCATTGCAATGAATCTCCCGCAGGTGTGTGTCTAGTAAGTTGGCCCTCGCATAGCTCTTGCCGCAATGGACGCAGGTATAGGGGTTCACGCCCTCGTGCTGCTGCTTCACATGGGCCTCCAGCAGGGACGATTTGTAGAAGCCGCGCTGACATATGCCGCAGTCGAGGGTGTGTCTCACTCGCCGCTTTCGCTGGCCTGTTGTCCTTTTGTATTGGGCGAAAATGCGGGGAACCTTTTCCTTGCCCAGATCCTGTTTGCTGCCTTCGTCCTCGATTATGTAAACTTCTTCCTGTTCATTAAGGGAAATATGGTTTTAATAATTAAAGAAATTAATAGAACGGTTTGGAAATGGGTTAAAAAACAGCAGAGCCAAAATATATGGAGCGACTATGATTCTAAAATCCTCTTAAAAAATGTTTCAAGTTGGAAATATATTATTTATAAAGGTAATTTCAATTTATTTAAACAAAAAACTGACAAAGCATAACTTCGAAAAACATTTTTTGAGAAATTTCATCCTTATTTTATGTATTTAAATACTTTCAAATGAGAAACTAATTTATAAATAATTTTAAAATAAAATGCAGAGTCTGGAGGTATTCAGAAACATTGATTTTTAAAAAACTTAAAAACTTATCTAAAACAATGCAAGATATCATTAATATTCTTTGACAAATTTTTAAGACATTTTGGGAATGATTATGTATTTTTATTTGAAATTAAAAAAGTTTTAAAGGAAAAGCTAATTCATATATCTTGAAAATAAAAACCAGTAGAGTAAAAAGTTATTAATAAACAATGATTTTTTTTTTATTTAAAAATTAATCTATTAGTAAATACTTATACAATAATGTGAAAATAATTGTACTATTCAAAAGATTTTTGTTAAATTAAATTCTGAACAAATTACTTGAAAGTTGTTTTTTTTTTTCAATAGTTTTAAAGGATAAACTAATTTATATATGAATAAAAATATATTTAAGATAAAATACTTCATTTCTGCATTACAGTTTAGGATTCTCGTAAGCCTTTTTTTTAATAAACTATACTTCTACCCTTGTGTTATCAACTCAATTATCTTATCACTCTTTCAAGGCAGGTAATAGAGGAAGAAAAATTCTTTAGTAGTTCAGGGCCATTGATCTGAGGCAATATATGTAGACTTCGCTATCTACATAATACTATCTGAATTAGATAAAGAAACACTTTTGGTTGCCTAGATCATAGATTTAAAGAGCTCTAGGAAAAACTTTTGTATGGAAATGAGAAATAATAATGATAATGATAATAGTAATATATCACAATATATCTGAACAGAAATGAGAGATAATAGTAAGCATTATAAATCTGAGCAAATTTATAATTATTTTTTTACTTTGCACTTATCATGGATCTAAAGAACTTTTATATATAATTTTGATTTATTTTATTTCAGCTTCTTCTATGCAAATACAAATAATTCGCCTGTCTAGATATTACTGGATATCTTTTGAAATTTATTAAAAATACACTTTTAATTTAGAAGCCATAAAAAACTATATACATACATCTATAAAGATGTATATACCTTAAAAAAAAAAATCAAATAAATAAAAGATTTGAGACGTGCCTCCTTTCCTCGATACGCTATCGCGGCAAACAAAAATAGTTGTATACAAACAAATACTCAGAAATGTTTATGTTTATGACCGCCCCGCCGCGTAGGAGGAAGCGTTGTCTTTTTCCCCTGCTGCTGCTAGGCAACAAAATCAAGCACCGATATGGTGATTAGATTAAAGTGGAGACACATGGGTGTACACACTCACAATCTCCTCAATTGATTCCATGCTTGGGGCCTCCGCTAGCTCCTCCTGATTAGTGGACTCATTGCTCTCCGAAGGAGTATCCGGTAAAGCTGGAACTGCATCCTCCTGGGCCTTGAGGCAGTACAAGTCTATGTCCTGGAGCAGCTTCTGAAAGTTGCGCGAGGACTCTTCGCACATGCGTTGAAATGCATAGAATTTTTGCACTAATTGATAGCAACACTCGCAGATGCTCTTCAGGACCACCAGTTGGGCCAGCACATCGTCCTCATCTTTTCCCGGATCGGCACCAGTGCAGCCAAAATATTTCCTCGCCAGGTCCTGTTCGCTGTCCAGGCTGTAGGCGGCATCCTGGGGACCCAGGAGCACAAGACATGCCCGGCATATCAGCGTCGTCCTCGACGCATTCTGTTCGGCCGTCGTGGAGTCTGCAACCATACTGCGCGCGCAAAGGTCCAGCTTCGTTTGAAACATCTCGCTGGAGAAGGGTGCCGCCGCCGCTTTCATGAAACAAATTGAAATCAATTATCACAATTTACGGTTACGGCGGTGCTGCTGCAGTTCCGCGTCCAGCGACCCGCTCTGTCACAGTAGTGGAGAGCGGTGAGCGGACAACAGACACCACCACGAGCCATCTCTCTGGGGGCTTTCGCGTTGCGGGACATTGAAAGCTGCTGTTGCCGAAAAGCTACCCTGGGATTACCCCCAAAAAGCTTGGCGCCCAGATATACCTTCGAATTTTGGAAAGCTATCGCTCCTGCTTGGGGTCAGCCACTTAGAATCAACTTAGAACAAATAGTTCTATAATATAAGAAATCTAATCTATGTTTGCCACGCCCCTATACGTCCCCCTGGAAATTAGGAAGATTCTAAATTTTGCAATTTTGTAGCAGTGTATTAGTGGTTCTCATACGTAACACAGGGAACCTCCAAATAGAGCTTTGCTCTTCTTCTGGTGTAACTTAGCTAAGTTAAATCCATTCTAAGATCCACCAAACGTTCTAGGTTTTCACATAAAAATAAAAAATCACTCCTTTTAAAAACCGAGACTCATTTTATTTGTGTTTTTTACAGCACAAAGGTTATAAAAAATATTTATATATGTCTTTTAAGTAAAAGTTAAAAACTAAATGGAAAAGTGGTTACAATAAGTTCAATTTTGTAATTAAATTCAATTAAAATGGTTAAGAAGTGGTCCATAGATTTCTGAGATTTTCTTTAAGGTTTAAGAATAATTTATATTAAGTATTAAAAAATATTTACTACTGAGACACTGTAGTACCTTTTACATTTCATATTCCCTTTTCTATACACTATCACCTGTCATCGTGGAGCCGCTGGTCACTGTTGTGGCCATCGATGAAATGGTCTCCAGGGAAATGTTCAGCTTCTTCTTGAACGCCTGGATCGTGTCCAAGTGATAGATCTTCTGTGTGCCATTACAGGGCCTCTTGTCAATCGAGAGCGTATACAGATTGACATCTCCGCTGTTCGCCAGCAGAGTGGACATGTAGTGGGGCAAGTAGACACGCTGCAGTTCCGGCGACTCGGATGTCTCCGAGCTATTGTCTTCTCCGTTGGCCAACTCCTTGCTAAAGGATCGATGCAAACGGATAATCTGGACACTCTGGTAGTGGGAAACGAACAAGAAGGGCTCGCGGTAGACAAACCCAGTGGGGGCATACATCCAGTTCAAGTCGTACGGCCTGGAACGGCAACCAAACTCATCCACAAAGACGCCGCTCTCCGCAAAGCAAAGCAGGTATTCCTGCCGAGAAATTCGTACGGCCGTCAATGGCTGCCATTTGGCAGTGTTTTGCATGGACTTTTCGGCCAGATCTACAAACTCCTCGGCCGCATAGTTGACCAAATCGATCTCGTAGAACTTGTCCGAGGTGACAATGGCCGAGTGGCGCGTAAAGAATATCGAAGTGACGGGAGTGGCAGTGTCCAAGGCTCGAACGGGCTTAAACATGTGCACTTTAAGATCGTATTTCAAGATGACAATTCTGGTGGATGTAGCAGCAATGGCCACCGAATCCAAGGCGTTCTCCGCCTCGTCCGAAATCAGCACCAGTTTCCACTTTTCCGAGGATGTGCGATTCGCGAAGGGCAGCTCGATGGCCGAGGTCTCCAAAACGGGCTTGTGACAGGCACTAGAGCTGTGGCAACGCGACTCCAACTGCCGGAAGTCGCACTGATACAGCTTCTCGCCAACTGTATCCACCATAATAGCCTTGGCCAGGCGCAGGCAGATGGACATGCAGCTCACGGACTCAATGCCCTTGATGTGGAGCAGTCGCTGCGAGTCCAAGTGATATGCATACAAGCCCGTATTGCAGCCCAACAGAAGGATCTGCTGCTCGGCCACCTCAAAGGCGCAGTTTACCTCGATATCCTTTCTGGCTGCCTGATCAGCATCCTCGGGACCATCACAGCTATAGACCAGGGTTCCTATATAGTCGCTGTTCTCCTCGCTATCCAGATTAATGCAAGACCCGGAAGGAATACTACCCAGATCCTCATCGGCTGGCGGGGCCGTTGGCTGCTTGGTTCCACAATTTCCCTGGACATTGGCCCGGCATTTGCGGTGCGTCACATCCTTGCACTCCTTACACTTCCAGAAGGGTGAACCCGCCACGATGGCTTGGCCACAGACCACACAGTCCGCGGCACCTTCTTTGGACTCCTGCAGAGCCAATTCGAAACGATGATGCGCCTGCTCCACACTGCTTGTTGTCTTTTCGGTGGTCTTCAGTTCCACGTGGCTTGCAGTACGTTTCAGGGACTCCACCTGCTTCTGAGGGGAGCGCGGCAGGACAGCAATGCTTACGGGTCGCTGCTTTGGGGCATCCGAGTCACCATTAACTGCCGATGTCTTGCGAGGAGAGCGCAGGGTTGCTGTTCCTGAAAAATGGGTAAAGAGCTCGTAACTTTTACAGTATATTCTATAAATAAACTCTTTTTTAAACAAAAAACTAAATTTTTTCCCATAAAAGTTGGTTAAACTTGCCATTTCGCCTGCACTCACCATTCAACTGCGCTATTTGCTCCTTCAACATGCTCGACAGCTTTTGTTCGCGCTTCAGTTCCTCCTTTAGCGCTCGGTAGAGTATAGAAGACTCCACATCGTTGGGCGAGACATTCTCCTTGTTGGTGTGGCTGGAACCAAAGAGCTTGTCGGCCAGGGTTTTCTTCTTTTTTGCTGACAGATCCTCCACCTTGAGCTGAAGGATTAAAAGCCATGTAAATTACGGAAATATAAACTAAAGTTATCTTTCCAAAATATATTTACCTGCAAGTAATCTATCAACTTCTTGTGCTGGGCCAAGGTGGCATTGGATTTGATGTCCCTCTGCACATAGAACTGCTCCTTTTCGGCCAGGGTGTCCTGCAGGGAATCGATCTCTGCATGCAAGTCTGCCTGAGCGGATTCCAGATCTCTGACAGCTGCCTGCAGGTTGCTCACCTCCTCCTTCTTGTGGAAAAGTTCGCTTAGAATGCGAGCATTCTCCTCCTTTAGGTTGAGCATTTCTCGCACAGAGTCAGCGGTCTGGACTTGGTAATTGGCATTCTCACCATCCAAGAGATCTGCGCGCTCTTGGGTGGCAAACAGAGCGTTTGTCTGCTCCACCAACTGATCCTGCTGGGAAACCAACTTCTTTTGCTGATCCTTGAGGTGGAGTCTGGTTTCCTCGAGCTCGGACGCCAGGACTTGGGCCCGCTGTTCGGCCAGACGCTTCTCGGACTCAATGGCAGCCATTTGCTTTCGCAGCTCGGTAAGTTGATCGTTTCGCTCCCTCAGCTTCTCATAGACAGCATCCAACTGGGACTTTTGGGACTTGTTTCGATCCTGCTCGGATTTCAGCATCGTTTCCACCTCCGTTAGTTGGTTATCGGTGATGCTGCAGGCGTATTTCAGCCTCTGGAAGTTCTCCGTAAGCTGTTTGAGCTCCTTTTTCAGCGACAGGCTGGAATCGGCGGCTGCCCGGCACCTCTCTCGCTCCTCCTGAAGCTCCCTTAGAGTGTTCTTGTTCTCCAAAGTCAGTCCATCGAAGCGCGCCTGGACCTGCTTCAGTTTCTGACGCACCTCAGTCTCCTGCTGCTGCAACTTGTGCACATTGGCCAAGTGCTCTATTATCTCCGACTTGCACTTCATGCGCTCCTGTTCGGCCTTCTCCCACTGACGATGCTCCTTTAGCACATCCCTCTTGGCGGCAGCCAGCTCCTGCTTCAGCTCCTCGATCCGAGCCTCGCGCTGGCGCGTTTCCTCCTGCGACGACTTCAGCATCCGCTGGGATTCCTCGTTGGCATTTTGGGCCTTCTTAATGCGATCCTCAGTTAGCTCCATGCGACGGGCCAGTAGCTTCTTCTCTGAGAGCGCCTCCTCCAGCTGCTTCTCCACCTTCCAGAGCGACAGATTAGCTGTCCGCGCCGCCTGACGCTCCACAATCATCTGCTCCTGCACGGCGGCCAGCTTATCCTCCAGCTTCTCGTTCTGGCGCTCGAGCATATCGCCAACAGTCTCGGTTCCAGGCTTACGGGCGGAGTGCGACTTGGTAGGCGATAGACTCTGCTCGTTGAAACGTTCCAGCATCTGCTCTAGCTTGGTGACCAGCGCCTGCAATTGATCGGCACGTCCCTTCTGGTGATTTTCGCTCTCCTTGGCTGCCTCCAAGTCAGCGCGCAGTTGGTCTTCCACCACGTTTAGTTCGGTCAGAGAGCCAGGTGCTGTTTCGTATGGCGAAGCTTGGGAAGCCAGCGAGGACTCGGCTAGTTGGCAGCGACACTCAATGAGCTACGTTTGGTTAAATATAGGAATTTATAGGGATTTATAAAATGGATTTTAGGGGTTGTATATTTTTATTCGTTTTTTTTATAAGTTTGAAAGACTTAATTCATTGAAACTCTTTTTTTTTCAATAAATATTTAAGGATATTAAGTGATTTGAAGGACTATTAAGCAAATATAAATATTTTAATAACAATATCACATTGATAAACTAGAAAAATGCATGACATACTACCTTAATTATTGTTTTTTTTTACGCACTAATGTTTTATACCCTTATTATAACACCTACCTGAAGTTCCCGCTCAAGTCGCTGACATTCGGCCTTCACCTCTTGCATATCGTTTTCCTTTAACTTGAGCTTCGTTTCCAGCTTAACCTTCTCCGAATTCAATGCATTATTGGAGGCAATCTCCTGGTTGAGACGACGCAGTATTTGTTCGATATTTCGCTCTGTGGCATCCTTTGCTTCTTGGGTAGACTTGCTAGAGCTGATCGACTCGTCCCTCTCGGTTCTTATCTCCTTCATCTCCATGGTGAGGCGACGATGTGTGTCCTGTGAGTCGCGCACCTTTTTCCGCAGTTCCGAAAGCTTTTGCTCATACGATTCGGCCATCTGGCGCCTCTGCTCCTCGCTGTTGGCCTCGGATTTTAGATGCTGATCCTTGAGCTGCTGTACCATGTCCTTGTAGTTCTCCAACTTTAGGGTTATATGCCGGCACTCATCGTTCTTGGCTATAAACTCCAGCTCCCGGGCATCCATCTTCTGCAGCGTGGCGGCTAGTTCTTGTTTCTTGTCGGCCAACTGCTTTTCGTATCTCTGCTCCGAGGCAATCTTGGCCTCTTCGTACTTCTGGCGATTTAGCCGTAGGAGATCTGTGATGGTGGCCTCCTTTTTCGACCACATTTCCTCGTCTATTTTCGCCGAGCTCTGAAGCGTCTTGATCTGGGTCTTGCAGTTTGCCAACTCCATGGTTTTCTCCTTGATAATATGCTGCAGCTTCTTGATTTCCATTTTAGCATCGTTGACGACCTGTGACTTATTGTCCGTCTTCTTGAGGGATTGCTGTGCCCGCATGAGATCCTGCTTCAGCATGGAAATCTCATTCTCCCTGGCCTTGAGTTTCTGCAAAAGCTCCTTTAGCTTCTCCTGCAACTTTTCATCATTTCCAGCTGTGAGTGACGTCTTCTCCATGTGCACAAAGCTGTAGCCAATGAATGGCAAGTCCTTGCCACTAAAATCATTCGATTTCATGTTGGTTGACAGCGACCTTTTGGCCACTCCCCCCTGCTCCCGACGTGACTTGTGTCGCGTTCCATCCTCAAAGTTCGAAGTGTCGTCGTCCGACTTGATCGTTGGAATAATCGGCGGAACCTGTGAGCGTATGGAGCCCCACTGAATGTCGTCGAAGAAGGGATGCTTTTTAATGCGTTCGTAGGACAGACGCTTCGAGGGATTCGTGACCAGGGACTCAATCAGGTTCCTGTAGTTGTGCGATACCTTCAAGTCGCTGGGAAAGTTGATCAGCTCCTTCAGATGACTCTCCTCGCAGTGGGAGAGGATTTTTGAGTAGGTCTCGTGCACGTTATCCTCGTGGAAGGGCGTGGTTTCGCAGATTAGCTCATAACCGATGATGCCCATGGACCAGTAATCGCAGCTCACCTAAGAACGGATTGTATATGGCTTTAGTTATAGGAGTTGGGAACACCTTGGCATCTTTTCAGCAGCTCTGCGATCGTACAGTTCTACTCACATCGTGCATCGACTTGGACAGTTTGTAGGTCGAAATGGTTTGCAGCAGCTCGGGAGCAATATAATCGGGTGTTCCAACGGGCGACAGGCTCAGCACATGTCCGTCCCGATCCAGGGCAGCAGCATTGCCGAAATCTGCCAGTTTAATGTGCCCAAAACGATCGATCAGTATATTCTCTGGCTTGATATCCCGATGCACATAGCCCATCTCGTGGAGTGTGTGCAGCGCAACAGTGAGTTCGGCCAGGTAAAAGCGAGCCAAGTCCTCGTCGAAAGGGCCATGACGTGACATCAAACTGAGCAGATCCCCGCCAGGCATATACTCCATCACCAAGTACAGGTTATCGTTGTCCTAAGCGTAAATTCTTAATTAATTAACGACGCTAAAGGATAAAGGCTGAGTGAAATTCACCTGAAAAGCATACTGCAGATTAATTAGCCACTCGGAATGGCGAATAGACATGATGTCCCGCTCCTCCTTGACCTGAGACGTGGTGACCACCGACTTTTTGATCTTTTTCATGGCGTAAATATCATTGGTTTGCCGCTCCACAACCAGATGAACGTTTCCAAAGTAGCCCTGACCAATAAGCCCCTTGATTAGGAAGTCATCTGCATTCACTCGCAGTTTGCGGGTCTCCTCCACGATGGGACGAACTGTTGGAGGAATGGAATCAAAATAAATGCTAATACTGGATTCGTGAGAGGACTACTTTCTATTTTAATATAAATTTTTCAAAGGCTTAAAAATTTATAAGTGACTCACATTTGTTGACAAACTCAGCGATGTTGCGATCCCGCTTCTTCAGCGCGTCCTTGTCGCATTCGTTGTACAGCAGACAAAAGGCATCCAGAAGCCCTTCCCGGCACACGGCCTCTGCCACAGCGGCACTGGTGGTGCTCACAGGAACTACGCTTCTCCTGACGGATGAAACGGAGGACGATGATCCGCTGGCATTTCCCGCGGGTTTCGCACAGACGCCGACTCCTTTGCCCAGAATCAGGTTGTTCAGCCGCGCCGTGCGGACGCTTATCGGATCCAGTTGAGGTGGCATGTTGGTTTTGCTATATTTTACACACTTTAACACAATTAATTGAGCGAAAAAGCCATAAAATGCCAGCGCATTTTCAGTTGGTGATTTGCTTTGAAAAGGAGAGAAAAGAAGCGCCGAGTGAAGCTAGAGATGACAAAACATCGATAGTAGCTCGGTGGCGCTACCGATTGATTTTAGACTATCGCAACAAAAGTAACGAGGGCTGGATAAAAAAAAGATAATTATAAAAAATTATAAATTCTACAAATTTAATTCGTGTTGTAAGTAGAAGATGCCCAATAAACCAGTGATTGCAAAAAGTCGTATATATTCCACTTAGCCAATAAAAATATTATTATTTAAAAAATTATATATTAAAATTCTTTTTATTAATTAAAAAAAAAAATCGAATTAAAAATATTATTAGCAAATATTCATCTAAAATGTAATAATTATGAATATCATGGATTTGACGGTGAATTCGGGACCAACCGTCGAGGAACTGCAAGATTCATGTTGTTCCTTCTTGTATTTGGATTATTATTGGGGAATTTGGGAAATTCGAAAGCCAGATTATGCACTAAATCACAATAAATCACTTGAATCAATTAAATTGAAAAAGGAAATTATACTAATTGCGAAACTTAAAAGCTGAAACCAGCTATAAAATGACCAACGCGGCAGCTCCAGCCTAGAGCCTGCTAAACCATCGATACCATCGCGGCACTCGCTAAAAATCGTTCATTTTCGACGGGTAGGTTTTCGCAGACGGACGAAGAAAAGATTTGTGCGTCGAAAATTGCAAATTTTCACATTTAAGGCCGTGTGTGCTGCACCACAGACATTGGAAAAGAGTTTGGCACACCTGTGCAAAAACGAAGGAGAATATAGCGAGCTTGGCCAATAGGCGATTGGCCGCAAAATCGCCCTGAAACCTGAAAGTAATTGCGTGTGAGAACCGAGAAAAAACCGAAAAGAAAAGCGAACAGAAGAGAAGAGAAGTAGTGGAGAGGCTGAAACCATCGAGAAATCGTTGTCGTCGCGCTCGCTACAATTGTTTGCTTTTGCCAGAAATTTGTGAACAATTGGTACGCCGCGCGCTGTTGGCAAACACCTAATAATAATAGTTTGCATTTCGGAGTGAGTGAGGTACAGTGAAACATAACCAAGATGAGCGGGGGATTGCCGGAGTTGGGCTCAAAAATCAGCCTTATTTCCAAGGCGGACATCAGGTATGAGGGCCGCCTGTACACCGTGGATCCGCAGGAGTGCACCATCGCTCTGTCGAGTGGTAAGTCCCCCGAATTTCTCCCACGTAATTGCTTTTCCGCCCCCTCAACTCTATATATATGGGATATAGGTGCCGTAATCTGCGCCAAAAATCGCTGTAAAAAACGGTTCATCGAAAAAGAAAATGGAAGAATACGAAATCTTCCAATTTCTCTTGCGTTCGTTCTCTTGTCCACATTTTTTTTTTTTTATTCGTACCTCTTGTTAGTTTTTACAGTAATTTGAGAGTGCAGTGCCGCCCGCTGTCTCGCTCTCTCTTTATCCTCCTGTCTCTCGCGCTCTCACTTATGCTTTTTGTTTGTCATGTTGGCTTTGGCCCTGTTTTTGTCTCGCTCGCTATTGTTGTTGTTGTACAGTGTTGCTTTTGCATTTTACATGGCACACATACACACACCCACACCATTATTGCAAGTTGTTTGGAACGGAACGTCTACTTGCAAAAACAATTTCGATTTGGCGCCAGATAACGGGACGTGCGGCTACCGTTACGGGTGTCAGTGCCCTGTGGGGATGGATGCAAAGTAGAACTCACGAATACCGGCAAAACATGCGTTTCTCTTTCCGTCTCTCATCCATTCCCGGCCGCGTTGAGGTTAAATAGGAAACGCGGCGGTCTAACCTTAAATTGAATATGTATTTATGCAAAATGGACTTTTGCACGGAACTAACCATGTTCTCCCGCTTATCTATCTAGTGCGCTCCTTCGGTACGGAGGATCGGGATACCCAGTTCCAGATAGCGCCGCAGTCTCAGATCTATGACTACATACTCTTCCGGGGATCGGACATCAAGGACATTCGCGTCGTCAACAACCATACGTTGCCGCACCACAATGACCCGGCGATCATGCAGGCGCAGCTCCAGAATGGCCCGCCCCAGGTTATGCCGCAACACTTTCCAATGCCCAGCGGAATGAACGCGCCTCCCCAGCAGCAGCAGCAACAGCAGCAAGTGCCGCCGCAGCAGCCCCCGCATGGCGCCCCGTCTATGCCGGGCGTCGGTGGTGGTAGTGGTGGCTCCGGAGCTCCTGGCGGCCCTGGATACGGCAATGGAAATCCGTTTGGAAACCTCGGTGGCCCCAATCTGGCCAACATGGTTGGCAACTCTGGCGGCGGATCGCTAGCACCAGGCTCGGGAGCCCCGGGTAGTGGACCCTTCATGCACATTGGCGGCAACCAGCAGCAGCAGAAGCCCCAGCAGAAGCAGCCAAGTGAGTTTTGTTTCTTTTATCTTATTTATTTTTTATATTATTTAATAAGGAATCTAATCTTAATTTTCCTAACTTAAGGTCTTTCTTATCTTGTTCTTGCAAACATATTTTTATACTAAGTAATAATTTCCAAATTTTTATTTTAAAAGCTATAATTTCGTAAAAATGTATCATACCTTTAAATAATACTTACCTGTGATTGCACGCATTATTTTTTCTTCTCGTTGCGTCCTCTATATGTGTATAGTTTCCGTTCTAGACATGCTGGCCGGAGCCTCGCGTTCCACGACGCCCATCAGCCTGATTGTCAGTCCGACGGCCGAGCTGACCCAGCAGCAGCAGCTGCACCAGCAACAGAACGCTGCTCAGGGTGGTGGCAACGGGCGCGATGCAGGTCATAAGCGCCAGAACCACCAGCAGCATCATCAGCAGGCGCAGCAGCAACGCGGCGGGTCCAACAGCAACAATATGCAGCAGCAACAGCGAGGTGGCGGTAGTGGAAACGACTTCTACAACCAGCACCAACAGCAGCGGGATCGTCGCGATTCCGGCCGTCAGATGGATAATAACTACAACAACAACTATAACAACAATCAGCGCAATCGCGGAGGCGGTAATGGAATGCAACAGCAGCAGCAGCAACAGCGAGGTGGAAACGGCGGCGGAGGAGGAAATGGTGGCAATGGAGCCTGGAACATGCACCGCGGCGGCAATGGCCAAAATACGAACAACATGATGATGCGTAATCGCGGAATGGGATCCCGGGGTCCAATGCGTCCCAATCAGGTAAATATTTCCCACGAAACAAACATCGCTATCAGATTGTTTTACTTTAATAAATTGTATTATGTTGCAGAACTATCGTCCTCAGTCGGCCAATCAAAACAAGCCGCGCAACAAGATTAAGTTTGAGGGCGACTTTGATTTCGAGCAAGCCAACAACAAGTTTGAAGAACTCCGCTCCCAGCTGGCGAAGCTCAAGGTGGCCGATGATGCCACCACCAACAAGTCGGTCACCAGCAACTCGACGGCAACAACCACAACAACTGCAACCAATGAGCAGGTGGGTGAAGAAAAGCTTGAGGGCGCCCCAACAGTAAGTAAAGCACACATATTTCTTATCCTTTCCAAATACTGATTGTTTTTAGTTGTACAAATGTATATTGTTAATATTAATATTGTAGCTTGACTCATTTAGTGGTATCATAATGCTAGTCTCGGATAAAATATTATATTAATAGCTTAAAACTAATTAAAGTCAAAAAGGCACAAGAGAGTAATTCATTTCCTTGATAAATGTATTCCTTTTGCTATCACATTATATCTAAGATAAAGTCTTCCATGTTAATCCTACAATTTGGATCTCATTTCGATTTCAGTTGAATGGCGAGACCGACAAGAAGGATGACTCTGGCAATGAGACTGGCGCTGGCGAGCATGAGCCCGAGGAGGATGATGTCCATGTGTGCTATGACAAGACCAAATCGTTCTTTGACAACATCTCGTGCGAGGCTGCCCAGGATCGCAGCAAGAACAAGAAGAACGATTGGCGCCAGGAGCGCAAGTTGAACACGGAGACCTTTGGAGTGTCCTCCACCCGACGTGGCAGCTATCGCGGGCGCAACCATTACTACAACAATGGCAACATGGGAGCGGGCAACGGCGGCATGAACTCCGGCTATGGCGGAGCGCAAGGCTACAATCGGAACAACTACAACCGCATGGGAGGCGGCGGCAACTATCGCAACAGGAGCAACAATCGCAACAATGGCGGAGGCGGCGGCGGCAACGGTCGTGGAGGCAACGGCCAGCCAAACATTACCAATGGCAATGCTGCCAACACGGCTGCAGCATTGAAGGCGGCCAACAATGCTGCCGGTTCTGGGTCCAACGCCACGGACTCCACCTCTAATGCAACAACCGCGACGTCAAAGTCGACGTCCCTCTTGCCAGAGCAGACGCAACAGGTGGCGGCAGTCTGTGAGTAACAACTATTAGCTCGTTTTTTCGTGGGCGCGAATGTTTGCCTAGAATCCCTTGTTTACAATTGCAGCTCAATAGTGCCGCCCAGCCAGTGGAGAACCACTTTAAATACCAACCAACAATTGATGGAAACGAATCGAGGAGGATAAGCCGAAAGTAAATAATATCCTATTCATCATCGCAAAGCTAGTTATTCGATGCAAACCCAATCAACCGACCGACCGATCGACGACACACAGGCTCTTATATTATCAGGAATTTCGAGTTATGGATCTAACGGCATATAAAAATATATTTGTATAATTAAACTTAGTTTTAGCAATTCTCACGACGTCCTGCGCGCGCGCTCACCACCGCTCGCCATGTGTTGTTTTGGTGGCGATTAACGCTCGCCTTTGTGCGATTAGCGACTTGTGAACCGGCCATCTGTTAGGTTTTTGTGTAAATGGCTGGTTCCAACAGCCTTTCGCTGAGCAGAACAACAGCACAGTTATGATAACGATAACGAAAGAAGATAACAGCACGCCTGCAACATGCATTACATTATATATTTAGTAATAGATGTGAAAAAAACATACAGTAAGCATAAGATTATGAAAAGTTACAAAAAAAAAAAGGCAGAACACGAAGAAATCGCGGAGGAGAGTCGATAAAAATAATGAAATTACTGGAGCAAAAACTAAATCCATGGAATTCCCAAACAAAACTTTAATAAAGCCGCAGTTCACATGTTTTTATTTGAATGAAACCAGAAATAGACAGAAACTCATTCACATAATTCTACATTTCATGTGGGCGTCGTGAAACATCGACCAGATTCATCCGATACGTTTTACACTAGCATTTAACAACAATATATATTATTTAAGAAATTTTAAATATGAAATTATAATAAAATCAGCAGCAGCAAAGTGCGCTTGTTGGAATATTGCACAATTGTAAAAAGTCAATCCCCAGCCCAGCTGAAGAGTGAATAGAACAGAACAGAAGGGAATAGATGAGAAGAGTTTCCAAGATAATAACCAGTAGCATGCTTATCATTATTATTTTAAAATTAACCAGAAAAATATCCATTTGAAATAGCTAAGTAAACTTACATTTTTGATCTCGGTTGGGCTTACACACACACATTATTTTCAAATCGCCTGCAATGGAATTTATACTTATCGCGATGTTCACGAAGTAAAGATTGAGATTGGAGTCGCAGCGGCCTTGAAACCAAGTAAATGATGTATGAAGTGTGAGCAGGCATACTTATATGTTTCCAGTCGCAAGTCCTTGAGCCTGATTTTAGATATTCTGTTTGTTATCCTTTATATTTGTATTAAAAATCAGCACAAAACCGGGCATAGCAAACGTAAGCACTCAGAATCAGTTGCAGGAGGAGCCGAGGAGCAGCTACCCACACACATTTCAATATAATGTAATCATAAATTATGTATGTAATTGTATGTAATATGTATATCTCTCCACATATATATGCTCACCCCTGATTAGCTCTACATATGTATGTATATGTATATATAAATACGCAATTATCGGGTTAAAAAAAACGAAATTAAATCATGGATTAAACAAGGCAAAATTGTAAAGACTACCACGTATTGAAATTAAAACCCAACTTAATAACCATGTAATAAAATATAATTGAAATTCAACAAGAAGCAGCAACTACGGTTAACATTTTCATTGTAACATTTTGGCCATGCAGTCGCGATATCCGTATGGGACATGTGCGTACACTGTATGATGCATGAAAAAGCCTTTGTATAATGACCTAGCAATTCGATTTAACTCCCCCCGACCCCTAATATTAAATAAAACTATAATTTTATATAACAACTCGACATTATTGAACAACAAACGTGTTTACTAAAACCAAACGAAAGCAAAGAGAGATCCTTTAACTTTAAACGCATGCAAAACCAACAATGAATGTAGGAAATCAAAAGTGAAATAAAGAGTTAAGAATACAAAAATGTAGAGGTTACAAAAAAAAAAAAAAATCAACTAACCAAATTGGAGTTTTTTGGTTGGGCGGGAAATATTGTAAATCTGTTATAGATTTTATGGAATTAGCACAGCCACATTGCACTCTTTTTTAACAAAATATGTTAAAAACAAGTAAAAATTTGAGCTGTATGTATATCAGCATAAAAAGTCGATACGAAAAAGAAAGCTAAATTCGGGGAGCCGAAGCAAGTACCAATGAAGTCCTCAATTGGATCGGGGGGCATAATTTAAAACCGATTAAAACTAAGTCAAAAAGAACTTGTTTCAATTCGGATAATTTTCTGTGTTGGGATTTATACCTTATAAAATAAAAAAGAAGCTACTTTTTTCTCGAACATGGAAATATCGATTTTTATACTTACCAAGAATGTATATGAGTTATAGGGTCCTTTACTGCGTTGCAAGCTTCTAACTAAAATTAGCACATTCTGCAAAGGAACAATTAAAATCTGATACTATTTCCCATTTTCTAAGTTAAATTATATAGTTATATATATATAATTATATGGAAAATGGGAAATAGTATTAGATTTTATATATATATATATACTTTATAGGGTCCTTGCAACGCTTCTGCAAACTTCTGACTAACAGTTTTATACCCCTCAAAAAACTGTAATATAAAATTTCCGATATTATTTCAAACAATTCCATTAGTAACAGTACATATTAGATGATAAAGTTAAAGTTTATTTTACTTTTTAAAGATCTAGCTTAATCTAGCCCGTCGTCTAAATAAATAAGACTGACAAAGAGCTCGATATAGGGGTGTCTCTTCAGAACAATATATAAATCCAGAATTCATGCAATTCACACAAGTGTCTTTTGGTTGGAAGGAAACTCTAAAATAAATATAAGAGAAATAACGCTCTCCGGTTAAGTGAAGAAGATTAAATATTCGGTTTTATACAAAGCTCCTCGGAATCGCTGCATCATTTGTCCCACAGCCCCAGCTCGCGCATTTTGGTCTGGAAATAGCGCTCCAGGGAGTTGGCACAGCGATAATACTCAGTGTCGGGTGAGTTATAGAACCGACAGTTGGAAAAGATGCGGGCCATGTCGGCCATAAACAGGCGACGCGTTTGGTAATAGCCCTTCTTCAAGCGCTCGCCCATCGTCTTCAGGTCCATTGGATACTTGATGTGATCGTAGTAGTCTGGCACCTCGGCCGCCGTCACCGGACGCAGGAAGGGCCATGCCGTGTTGTGCTGGCGCACCGATTGCAGAACGGAAGCAAATGATGTGGCCAGTTTCTCTGGATCGGAGGATTCCTCCAGGGGTCGGGCCGATCGTGCCGGACGCATTTGTGGCTTCCAGCCAATCTCCCGGAGGCCGGGAATCGACTCAACGGGAATGGAGGGCAGGCCCTCCTTGAAGCACGTCAATCCGGGTCTAACCTTCTGCACTTCATTGTGCCGTTGTGCTATCAGCTCCTTCAGGATCTCGCTCTGATTACGTATCACTGGAAAAGGCGAAAACTCAGTGTAAAATATGTCCGGCAGTACCTTTTGATGGCCACAACTAACCCGCTATGAATTGTGTATTCACGATACTGGGATGCAGCTCGCAATGCATCAAAGTGGCGCTATCGTACTCCTTGATGTAACCCGCGTAGACTGGGCGCGCCAGCTTGATGTCCTTGGAGAATCCCTGCTTCTTAAAGTATCCAATGGCATCGCAGTCGGCGAAGGTCAACAGGTGCTTGATCCCACGCTGAATGCTGTAGTCCTTCAGGTGGTTCATCAGATGCGTGCCATAGCCCTTCACCTGCTCCGACATGGTCACGGCACAGAAGACGATCTCTGTGAATCCCTGCGAGGGAAACGGACGGAAGCATATGCCACCAATGGGTTGATTTTCCTTGATAAGCGCCAGGGTTTTGTGCTTGGTATCGAACACCAACTGACTGATGTACTCCCGCGGCATCTCCGGCAGCTGATAGGCAAACACCAGCTGCAGACCCAGGAGCCAGAGAACCGTCTGCTTATCCACCGGCTTGGTTAGCGAGTTGCCCACCACATGGAACTCGATGGCTCGCTTTTGCTCCTCCGCCTTCACGTTCTCGTCGCGGGATACATTTACCGGGAACAGTATCTCGGCTTTGTTGGTGGTTTTCGACTCGGACACCGATTTCATGGCGCGCATCACCACATCCGTCGGCAGGTCGTCCAAGTTCTCGCTAAATGTAACTTATTAGAATGGAAATCAAAGGAAGACTTTCATGATAACCAACCTGATGGAACGATCCGTCGGCTCCTTCTTGATCCTCTTGTGTAGAGGTTCGCCCACACTGGCACGTTTGGCGCTACCCACGGACGCCACAATCCCCCCGGGAGCTACTGCGGGCGCTACTTCCTGATGCCTTTTCCGCTGCTGGATGACAAACGAGTTGGGCGGGCGGTAGTTGGGATCCCAGATCGGCGAATCGTCCTTTAGCAGCTCGGCCCGCAGAGCCTCCAGGAACTTGGGCATTTGCGTGATGATCGACCGCTTGTCCTCGGGGAAACGATCCCGCTCCGAGATGCACTTCTTCTTCAGCTGCTGGGACATGTACTGGAACACGGTTCTCAGCAGTGTGCGCCCAAAGACCAGGGACGTTTCAAACTGACGCAGGGAGTTGCAGAAGGCGGGCACATGGCAGAAGACCAGCCAGCGGGTGTAGTTGATCTTGTAGTTAGAGGCATCCTCGTGGGTGAGATCTCCCCGCCTCGTCGACGGCGATTCAAAGTTGTAGTGATTCAGGAAGTTGAGGAAAGTCTTGGCCACCTCGGTCATGGTTTGCAGTTCAGTCGGATTGAGGTGGTTGTACTTGTAGAAGACCAGCGACAGCACCGCCTTGGTGATGCAGGGCGACTCGAATGGAGGATCCCCCAGGGGACCGCGGATCACAGCTTGCTGGCGAGTCAGGACGCACTGACGCAGCAATCGAAAGAGATACAGGTAGACCTTCTTGGTGTCCTCATCCTCAACGCGCTGCATGGACATGAACAGGTTCTCCATGTCGATGATGGCACCCAGCAGCTCGTCCATGCTGGAGCTGGAGATATTGTCCAGATGGGCGATGTGGGTTCGCAAGGAGTGGCGGCAGCTAGAGTTGCGACACTCCTCGTTGAACTCCGGACAGTAGGAGGACTCCACGTCGCGATGACGGTTCTCCTGAGGAGTTTTCCAGCCCGTGCAACGGCATCCTTCCGACTGGCAGGACGAGTACATCGAGAGCTTGGCCAGTTTCTGGGCCACAGGTAGGTTGAATACCTTCTGCTTTCGTTGCTGGATGCGCTGAAGGCTATTCTGCCGTGTACCCTCCGCCGGAGCACTCGCGCCGCCGCCTACTCCTCCGCCGTTGCCATGATTCTGGCCTTGACTGCCAGCAGCAGCGGCGGCGGCAGAGGATCCAGATGCTGCGCCATTCGCACTCTGCTGCTGCTGCTGAGCCGCTGCAGCATTCCCGGTGTTGTTACCATCGATGGGTTGGCTTTTAAGCGTAATGGATGGACCACCAGACATTCCAAGGACACCGTCGACAAATAGTTTGTTCGATCTGATCGTTTGCTTTTGCACAAAGTGTACTTTTTCGTAATTTCACAAGACTCGCAACTCGAAACACCCAGGGCTGCGTAAAACGGGGCTGCCAACTTGCTGCTGTTTCACAAAGAATTTAGATTTGTGGTGAAATAGACAATTAATATTATTTTCTTTGTTCGTTTATGATTATATTTTACTAAGTTAAATGTTTATTAATGGTGGAAGGTATTCAACTTTATCTAGAAATTTATTTAACCTATATACACAGGGCGTAGTCAAAATTTCGTGAGTCAGTAAAAGGGGGTTACATTTTTTTGGTTATGAAATAAATAATATTAAAATATCAAGTAATAATAATTATTTTAATAACCTATAATAATTTTTTAAAAAGGATTTATAAAATATTTTATGAGGCTTACGCATTCAACCCCCTTTAGTTCTGCCCATGAAAGAGCAGCCGATAAGAAAAGTTATCGATAGACAGAGATAATCAAAAACAGGCGCAACAATAAATGTTATTTTAAAGGAATAAACAATTGAGTAAATAATATAGTCCCCCAACTTTGTGTACATGATTTTGATATAAACGACTTGTTTTGATTTTAGTTATGGATCCAAACATAAGCTTTTTTGATGTCGAGGATCGGGTAGACAATTTTATCATTCGTAAGAAGCAACATGATATCCAAACAACCGATTCTGCCAAGTCGGGTCCGAAAATTCACGAAGATATACCCCTGACTATAGCTCACATTCTACGGGCAACTCAGGATCCTGAAACGCCAGATGTTTTTATAACTTATAATGCAAATACCAACTCCGATCCGATTCATTTTCGCACCTGCATTGTTTACGCTTTTGTGTCTGGATATGGAACGCACAACACGGCCTTCAACAAATACCATATCGATGACAGCACCGGATTTCTGGAGGCAAGTATAAGCAAGGGCCAGGCAAAAAAGCAAATTGTTGCTTGCCTCCACGCAGAAGCCACATCACTGGCCTCTTCCGAACGCTATAAACCCATTGCCCAGAGCTTGATCCGCCTGCTGGGGGCTGCAACGGAGTACATAGATCCTGGAGCCATAACGAGGGGCCACAGTTTGTTTTTGCGCGGCAGACCGACTCTCTTCAGAGGAAAGATGGGCCTGGATGCCTATTCCTTCCTTATAGACAGCGGCTCATCTCGGAAACAAGAAATTGCCTTTGCCGATCACCTGTTAAGCTGGCATCACGACTACAAGAGTACAACGCAAGTTGCAACAAACAAATAAACGTTTTTTGTATTGAAATTTTACTGGTAATAAAAAATCAAGCATTTTGTTAAATAAGGAGAATTTAGGTTGTTTTTGCTCGAATGGCGGCACGTTTGCCGGTGACAGCCTGGAAACCTGACTTGATGCTGGCTACCGAACAACGGGAACCGCACGACTCGCACTGCAGGAAGAACAGACGCGTGTCCTTCTGCAGTATCGTCTCAGGGGAGCGGCAGGTGTGACAGGTGACATACTCCTTGATGTAGCGGCGAAGCACGTTCTCGATCTGTTTGGGCTGGAAGCGTCCCTTAATAATCAGCTGCTGGTTGCCGTCCATGGAGCCGCTCGTACCCAACTCGGCCAGCAAAAAGTCGAGCAGATGCTTGGGCAGGCGATGCAGCGTTTTCGCAATGTCCATGAAGTTGGCAAAGGAGGTCTTCTTGGTACCGACGCGCAGCACCTGGGGCGGACGCATCACGAACTTGGGCTTGCGACCGGCGGCCATGTCCGGATTCTTGTCGAGAATGATTTCGAAGACACGCTTCAGCAACTCGTCATATGTGTAGTCACGATCGGAACCAGCCCAGGTTGAACTATTGTCTTCCACTGAAAAAGAGTTAAATACGATACATAAATATCTCGAATTGTTATACAAATTATGAAACCTTCGAAAAGTTAATGAAACACAATTAGTCATCATACCGTTTTCTTTGTCCTCGCCTTTGTCATCGTCCAATTTGTCGGCAAACAGCTCATCCAGATCCTTCTTCTTGCTCTTCTTCTTCTTTTTGGCCATCGAAAAGTCCATGTCCAGATTGATCTCCTCCTCCTCGGGCTCCTCCGTAGCCGCTGTCGCATCCTCGCCTCCGAAGCTCGGCACTGCCGCCTCGATATCATCCATGTTGAACGGCTTCTTCTTCTTTTTCTTCTTTTTGCCAAAGCTCTCTAGATCTAGATTGTCCTCCAGCTCAGCGGCACCTGCATCCGCCGACGCCTCATCCAGGGGATCCTCCTTCTTGGTATCGTCTTCCAGACCCAATGCAGCGTCCAGATCGAAGGTGGTCTTCTTCTTCTTCTTCTTTTTCAGCAAAGTGGGATCAAAACCCTGCAAAATTAAATAAAAAATCGGTGTTAAAATCCGGATTAGGCCAACATAACCTCATTTTTCGCAGTTTTCATACAAAAATATGTAAATACACATACACATACAGTGCGCACATGTAGAAGACATACGTATGTACTCGCATTCTAGGCCAGGATTTCTCGCGGGGAAAGTGTTTGTCTGCGTTGGTAAATAACTTACGTCTTCCGCGTCCATTGTGATTTCGCTTTATAAATACTCGGCGGCCAGCAAATAACTTTAATTTAGCTCAAAAACTGCAATTGCATCAGCCAAAGTGACAGCACGGCAAACAGATGCTAGGGTTGGATAATTTTAAAATATGACATTTTTTGTAGGGTTGGAAAATTTCAAAATATGACTTTTTTGCCAATAGTCGAAATCGCGATGTTTTTTTGATATTCTTTGATATTTTTCCCTTGGTCACTCTGAATTTCAAACTAAAATGTCAATTTACAGCTTGGGGTCGAATTCTCGTTTTTGGGGTCGAATTCTCATGTAGAGTGTAAAAATGTAAGTAAAATGGTATGAGAGCGTGACCTTACGGCGATCCTGCCAAAATACTTCGGACTTTCTTATGCGGTCACACTCATGATAGAATTATACAAGGTAGTCCCGTCGGAAAAAATAATTAATATATCACACTGATTCCTTACGTTAACGATTTGTACGTTACCGTGGAATATTTTGTATATTAGTGGTTGATCAAACTTAATCAAAAACTTAAATAATTATATGTCTGGCCCACTAAGATTAATTATTTTCTAAATATTAAATGTATAGCATTATGTAATAAACAAATGCATTAGGCTTTTAGCTCAAAAATGTCGTAAAGTTTTGCTATTATTTATAGTGAACTATTTAATATTGATAATAACTCCCACTACATTAAAATAAGTAGAACATATTTTTAGTGGTATAAAAACCAAATCAAAATATCTAATATATAGTATTTAATAACACAGAATAGAAATGATAGTCTTTTAGCTCAAAAATGCCGTCTATAATGGCGTAAAGCTTCCTTTTATTTAAAAGAAAATTTTTTAATTTTAAAATTAACTCCAACAAAAATATACTAAATAAAACATTTTATTTTTAGTGGTACAAAAACACATCTCATCTTTAGAACACAGAAGACAGTGGAACAATTACAGGTATATAAATGCATTTGCAATTTAAGACTTTTGCGTAAAATTAGGCGTAAGTATTGAGCACCTTAGAGTAAAGAGATTTATTGCTCAGGACCTGTGTCAATGATCGTTTTGAGGTTGTTTCGTTTTTAAGGATTACAGATGGGCACTGCCTGGCTTTGTCAATTCGGGTCCCACGCCGCCGGCTAGTTTCTGCACCAAAATACCGACTTCGTAGGCCAGGTTATCCGTGTCCTTCAAGGAAATTAACACATTATAGGAAATTTCAATACAAATTACTCTTAAGTTACCTCTTTTGTTGCAGCTTCTGCATAGACTCGGACCACGTCCTCTGTTCCTGAGGGGCGCACAAAGGAGCGCCCCCGCTTGTAGTTGGCCACCACCTTGTTGATCTCTGTCTGCAGACCCTCCGGCTTCACACACACCCGCTCCGCATCTGTGGTCTCGATTACATTCCGGTCCTGCACCTTCACCTTGAGCTGTCGGTTGGGCAGGTCGTTGTACGATGAGATCCAGTCCTGGACATCCCAGCCCTTGTGGTTTAGGATCGTCTCGACCAGCAGCATGTCGGAGATGGCATCCCCCACGGTTTCGTTGATAAGATCGATGAGGAGCAGCAGGGTCTTGGCACTCTCTTTGGTTTCCGCTGCCTGGGCAATCGTGGCTTTCGCATTGTCGCTGAACACAATCGTTCCATGGCCGTTTGCCTCGAAGTAGACACCAATGTCGTAGGCCAGGGCTTTGTGGTGCAGATGCTTCACGCCCGTGGGAACACAGGAGACGGGGAACTTCAGTTCGTTGACTATATAATCTGTGGATGCACCATTCGCATAGGCGGTCTGCACTAGACCCAGCCTCAGATTGATCTCGGCCTGCGTGACCAGCTCCATGAGGTAACCCGCAACCAAGGTGGCAATGCGGTCGCCATCCAGGAGATGGAACTCTCCCTTGTCGTCGGTGAAGAAGTACACTACCCGATCGGCATCTCCGTCCACGCTGACACAGCGCGTAAAGGGTTCCACCTCTGGCATGGACTTTGGCGTCCGCTGCTGCACCTTCACGTAATCCGCACCGCAGTCCTCGTTGATTTTGCCAGGACCGATGCCCTGGTTGATAACCGTCACATTCAAGGAACTCTTCATGCGCTTAATGAACTGCAGCATCTTGCGGGCACCCACACCGTTAGCGCCATCGAAAATGATGTTGTTCCGGTAGTTGCCATTCTCCAGCCGGCTGTTTCTCAGCAGCTCGAAGGCCTTGATCAGCTTCTCGTAGTATCCCTCCTCGGTGGGCTTGCCGTACGCCTCTTTAGTGTTGGCCGCCACCACAAAATAGTGCAGCATGGGCGTGGTCACAATACCGTACTCCTTGACATTGCCCTTCAGCGCAATCACTCCATCGGCCACGGCCTTAAGTAATCGCGGACTATGGTATCTGTTGTCCATGCCAACAAACACCTGAGAACTCGTCGTCACATCGATGTTGTTCTCTTTGATGATCTTGGCCACATGTTGCTCCAGTTCCTGGTCGCTGACATTGACCAGATCGGTGGCAATGGATTCCCAGCTGGCCTCCAGCATTTCACCCTTGGGATCGACCAGTTTGACGCCGTTATCCGGTTCCGGATTGTGCGATGCCGTGATCATTACACCGATAACCGCACCCTCCCGATACCTCGATCGCAGGGTGGCAAGAACTCCCATGCGGAACATTACGCTGTCCAGGAACTCAGCCCTGTGGAGTGGAATTAAGGGGCATTTTGTATTATTTATTATAATTAATAATAAACATTTTTAAATATAATATTATTTACTATATTAAAGATACTCAGATTAGATAGATAGATAGATATATAGATACATAGATAGATAGATGGAAAGCTAGGTAAATATATAGATGTTAGATAGAATAGATAGATAATGATTTCTAGAGAGATAGTACATAAGTACTATCTCGTACACAATCAATATAGAGCTGTATTATTATGAATAATAACCTGATAACAATGCACCCTGCTCTTTTAGAACCTACTTCGCTGACCTCGACTGTATGTCAGTATGTATGCGCCTATGCACATGCACACACCCTCTCCCTACACATAGAAGAAGCGAAAGAAGGGCATGTCCATTGATAAAAGGTGAACAACATCTAAAAATAAACCGCCGCCGCTTCGACAACATGGTGCATGCAATCACATTACTTATCTTTAAGCAAACACTGGCATTTGGCAATCAAACAACACACACACACTCGCCACAGGCAACGTATGCAGCGCGTGGGTGTGGGGTTGTTACAACTTCATAATTAACTCGGCTAGATCGTTAATTAACTGAAACTTACTTGCCGCGAAAGCCAGCTGTTCCATATTGAACGTGCTCGGTGGAAACCTTTGGGTACATCTCGCGGGCGAACGCGTAAACGGTGCGGAGATTGATCGACATTTTGCGAGAGTTTAAGGTGGCGCAACTGGTCCTGAGCAAGGTGAAAGGGTCCGGTTTTCCGGAGCAGCTTTCGAATCTTTACGAACACAGCGAATTGTGGAATTTATGCAGGTGGGTGTGACCGTTGCGTTCCCCCGCCGTTGCAGCCAGTCCTACATGCTGGTCACACTGCATGGCTGCTTTGAATGATTTTAATGTCGTTTAAAAAGGGTTGCGCACATGAAATACAATTTTTAAAGGTGAAGCCAATCTAAACTAAGCTGTTTAAATTAAAGTTTCCCTTAAAGTCTGTCTGAAATCATAAGAAAAATTAATTTTTAAGCGAAGCACTAGCGTTGCCGTACCGTTTAAATGAGCCGCGTTGCCAACTCCTTTGGCACAAACATCTGATGATGACGTCACAGTTGACTGGTTAAATTTACCGGTTTTACAGGCTGGGTCACATAAATAGAATCAATCCTAAATATAAGATTTATAATCTAAACAAAAAATACCTTTTAAAATAAACCAAGGGATCATTTTCGTATTTTTTTTTGTGTATACTTAAAAAAGCTTTTGTAAAAGATTCGGCTTAAACATTCTAGGTACAAACTTCTTTTTGGACGGACTTAGTTGGTACGTACACAAAACAAATACTATATATTAAGGCACAGGCACTACAATATATATAAATTATAGCCTTTTTTCAAGAATAATTCGGCTAAGGGGAATTCGATTTTTCGGACGGAATTGGATCTCTCTTTGAACTTATGAATATTTGGAATGTAAGACTTCTGATATGTTTCCACTTTTGTGCTGGAGATTCTTGTACACTTTTTGTTGAACTTTTAAAACCTTAGCGAGTACGTCTATTGGGATATTTAGAGGATTGCAACTAGGGAGCCCACGAGGAGCAGTCCCAGGGACAAGGCCACCTGGGAGGCACCGGCATAGCAGTCGGTGATGCGGCGTGCCCGCATAAAGTCACTGCCCAAATAGGCGTCGTATGTGCGCTTGTTCGCCGGAATGACTTGCAACTGGCGCGTGGCATCCTGGAAAATCAGATCGTAGTGCCCGATCGGGGAGGAGAACATGCTGAAGCTGAAGGCATCCACATCCTTGCGGCCATACAGTTGCTGGGCATAGGTCAGCAGGTTGATGTAGGCATTCAGTTGCGTCTCGTTGTAGGCGGGCCCGCCGCGGGTAACCACGGCATTGGCCTTGACCTTGCCCAGATTGCAGCGCTTGTACTCGTTAATCTCTGCTCGCGTTCCGTCCGTGCACAGCAGTTCAAAGTCATCGTTAAGAGCGTTACGTGCCCACCACTCCTTGCGTTTGCCGCCAGTGCTCTCCATCACCGTGGTGTGTTTCATGAAAGCCACATGTCCGCCGCCCTCCACCAGGCACCTGAATGCTCCCGTATGTCCATAGTAATCCTCCGAGGCATCACGCCGGCAGTATCTATAACTGGTACCATGGCACAGGTCACACATGCTATCGTAGGGCACTCCCGTGTTGTATTCACTGCTAAGTGCACCCGGAACACACGATTTGGTAAAGTATTCCGCTGCAGCACGGACAGAGTCGCAGCCGTAGGGACGGATCCAGCCGTTGGAGATAAAGTGAGCCATGGGATAAGTCCATCCGGCGGCGGTGTTGATGCCCGTGTGGCAGGTGTTCTTGCCCTTCAGATATGTGAGCTCTGTGTCGGGGTCCTCCTCTTTGGCAACAGCCACCACATAGTACTCCGGTTCACCCAGATTGTACACCTCCGACATGAACGGAACCAAGTCATAGTTGAGTCCGCCGGTGTAGACATCGCCGGCATCGAAGACAGCGATGTCAGCCCTTCCGCTTTGGATGAACTGCATGCAATTGATGTGGGAATGCATCTTCTTGCAAATCAGCTCGGGTTTAAGGATGTGAGCCTTCAGAGCGGTCTGGAGAGAGTAAAAAAAAGTAAACATTTTATAAGTTTTCCTATTTTTAAGTTTCTTTTCATGACTCACCCTCATTTTGATGCACTTATCCAGTTCAGTTTCGGAGGTCACGCAGAGGGTCATCGCCCCAACTGGGCACTCACGAATTCCGTAAATATACCCGATAGCATTGCCCAAGTACTTGGTAAATGACTGATCGTCTTCGGGAATGACAGTAAGAGCCCTGCTAGAGTCCTGTAAACAGAGAAATTCCTGTAAAATTCCACTTTAACTAAAGCAAATAGGTAAAACTCACCTGGAAGAGGAGATTTGGCTTGCCATAACGCTTGGATTCAAAGATGCGGAACTTCTCGTAGAGAATAGAGGTGTTGGTGCCGTCCAGCGGGTTTTGATCCGCCGCAAAGCTGCTATCTAGGCGTTCGCTGCGGTACTGATCGTACTGATTCTGGCTCCTGTACTGGTTGTTGGGATCATATTGATTGTTAAACTGGTCATAGGCACCGCTTTGACCCTGCTGCTGATTGTAGTTGTTGTTGTCAAAGTTATTATTAAATCCCTGCCCGGACTGTCCGTTCTGCCGGCCGCGGTCGTCGCGAAGTCCATCGGAGTACAACTCCGCAATGCGCTTCAGGAACTGTTGGTACTGCTTGCGATCGGCAAAGCTTCGTGCGGAAGATGTCACAATAGCATCGGCGGGCACTTGGCCCCAATTGCACTGTCGGTAGTCATTGATGGGCACACGACGACCATCGCGACAGAGCAACTCAAAACTGTTGGGTTGCAAGTTTTCTAAAAAGTAAATTTAAGTTAGTTTAAAATTTTTTAGAGTTTGCTTTTATTTACTCACTAAATTCGGTGGTTTGCAGCATTTCGGCCACGGTCGAGTGTCGCAAGAAGGCAACGTCTCCCTTTTCCAAAAGACACCTAAATGCACCTTCGTAGCCATAGTAAGGATCAGCAGCTGAGCAGCGGCCGCCAGGAATCTTTCCAGTGCAAAGTGTGCAGAGTCTGAAAAAGAATACAGCATTAGTTTCAGGGGTTAAATTGAAAGCTGTGTTTGGATCTCACTTGTCGGAGTTATCGCCAATGGGATTGTATTTATCGGAGAGCGAGTACACAGCGCAAGAGTTGTTGAAGTAGCTGGCTGCAGTCTTGACTTGGTTGTTACAGTCCACCACTTCCATGCCGCCTTCTCGTTGGAGCTGAAAAATAAGTGGGTTTTATAAGTTAATCATTAATTACATGTTTTTAGCTCAAACTGAACGTTTAAAGGGCTCTAAAAGTTTGATTAGATCTCTATTAAATCCATATCCTTTCCACAATTCCCTCTCAAAGTCAACTCCCTTAACTCACCGTGTGAATAGGCACAATCCAGCCCGCCAGACTGCCCACCCAGGGAAAGCAGGCTCGCTTATTTCGCATATCGCGCAAATTGGTCACATCCTGCAGTGATCCTTTCTTGACCACTGCCACCGATTGATATTCCGCAAAGCCACCTTCCAGTTTTTCCTGCATGATTGGTATCAAGGAATTGTATCGACCACCGGTGAAGACGTCCCCAGCATCGAGAGAAGTGATGTGCGCCTTCTCGCGATCTATGTGATGGATACACTCATCGGCGCTGAAGGCCCTGAAGCAGGTGAGATTGAGGAACGCATCGTCGAAGAGGGCGCGATCTCGAGCGATGGCCACCGTTAGGTTTCCGCACTTGTACTGCTCCTCCAGGCTCTTGGTGCACCAAATAATGTCCTTAATTCTGTGCTCATCGTAATGATGTTGAGCTGAAAAGTGAGTAAAAAAATCGTGGTTTATGAAAATATTTTGGAGTCATGCCAACGCCCAAGTAAACGCAGATGCCTGGACTCCGGTTTTTGAGCTGTACTTACCGTAAGCGAGGGTAAAACACAAAGCGCCGACTAGAGCCACAAAAACGAGGCTTCTAGCCATGTTCAGCAAGCAAGTAATTTAACTTAAAAAAGGCCAATCTTAAACAATTAGTCAAACAATATACCACACCCAAGCCCAGCTCAAGACAGACAATCAGTGTGACCAGAGCCAGAGCGTTCGATTGAACCAGTATTGTGGAGAGAAAAATACCAACAGGTAGCTACAGTGGGGATTGGGTATGATGAAGAAATAAATTAATATAATGAGCACCTCAGCTGGTAATTTATTCACTTTTGCTATTTGAATAAATTATTATGTTTATAATAAAAGTAATGCAGTCTATGTGCTATCAAAACAATTAAAAATTCAACTATTTTTATTTGATTATTGTTTAAAATTTATAAGCTTCTAAAGCTTAGCTCATTAAATGATATTTTTAAACATTATAATCTTAAAATTCTACAAATATTACTTTTATTGGCAAAATTTCACCAGTTCACTATATCCTGTCTTTACTGTAAAATACTTCAAACACACCGCTTTAGTAAGACCACTCATATGGTCTTTTTTAGCATCTAACGGGCGAACCAACCAGGTGTTTTTGTGTTTTATAATAACAAATCCGAAAATATATTAATCAAAATAATTTTGCCAGCTAAATGGCAGTTCTACGTGGATGGAGATTTGTGGGCTTCGTGTCCTGCATTGTGGGTGCCGTAGGCCTGACGCTATATCCAGTAATTGTGGACCCCATGATCAACACGGAAAAGTACAAGACCCTACAGGAATACAGCAAAATCAAACGAGATGAACTGCAGCACATTAAGGCGAAGTAAAGAATCCCGATTAGAATACGTTAATTGAACACCTCAGAACCCAAATATGTGTATGTTTTGTTTACATCATTTAGCAATGTACATAACTTAAAACCTGTAAAATATATAACGAATCCAAGCTGTCTGACCCTTAACAGCATGAATTAAGCAAAAGACTTTAAAAATATTAGATTTCTTACTATCTTACAACTCTTAATTTGACCACTTTATAATTTAATTTCTTAAAAATAATTTATTAAATTATGAATGGTTTCGGAACCAGTTCACATCCAGCCGGGTGCCGCCAAAGCTTTAGGGTATTTCTCACCACGGCGTTGCCGCTTACTGGGTTCTTTATCTGAAAATCATACGTGGGCATAATTGCTTGGATAATAAATACCCCAGGTTCCGCGCAATTACTCTCATGAAAGATGTGCACCGCAACACTGAAACGTGACGAAATCCTTCTGCTCTTCGACGTGGACGGAACCCTGACGATGCCAAGGTCAGTGGTGACTCCGGAGTTCGAGGAGTTCTTCTACTCAAAAGTGAAGCCCCGGGCTACCATCGGAATCGTGGGTGGATCCGATCTGGAGAAGATGTTCGAGCAGCTGAGCGGCCAGAAGATCCTCACCGAGTTCGACTTTATATTCCCGGAGAATGGACTCGTCCAGATTGAAGGTGGCAAAGAGGTTGGCAAGCAGAACATCATCAAGCATCTCGGCGAGAAGACCTTGCAGCGGTTCATCAACTTTGTGCTCCGCTACCTGTCCGAGCTGGAGCTGCCCATCAAGCGGGGAACCTTCATTGAGTTCCGGAACGGCATGATGAACGTCTGCCCCATTGGACGCCAGTGCTCGCGGGAGGAACGGAATATGTTCGCCGCCTACGACAACGAGCACAAGGTGCGCGAGAAGATGATAAGTGACCTTAAGAAGGAGTTTGCCGATGTGGATCTCACGTACTCCATCGGTGGCCAGATCAGCTTCGATGTCTTCCCGCACGGCTGGGACAAGACCTATTGCCTGCGTCATATCGAAGCTCATTACAAGTTCAAGGAAATCCATTTCTTCGGCGACAAAACGGAGCCGGGCGGCAACGATTACGAGATTTACAGCGATCCTCGCACCATCAGCCATAGGGTGTATACGCCCAAGGATACGCAGCGCATCCTCACCGAGATCCTGGAGCTGTGATTGAACATTCAAAAAGATTCCATTTTGTTTATATTTAAGAGAATTGTTAACCAAATTTACATTATATAGTCATTTGCAATAACTTCAAACCGGATTAATCCGTATCCATGTCGGAGCTGTTGGAGCTGTCCTCGTCCTCCAGGCTGCTGCACTCTTCGTCGGAGCTGCTCAAGTCGCTATCCTCCCATTCGTGGGCCTTCAAGTTGTTGGGAATTATGACCTTCCACTCCAACTTGTGCAGATCCAGGGAGTAGAAATCGTTGTAGGTCAACTGCTTGGCGTCCTCTTCCAGGATTCCACCGAAAAGGTAGAGGGTTCCCTTGCAAACGCACAGCCCGGGGTTCATTCTCGGCGAGGGTACATTCGTGGGCTTGGGTTTGCCGAACAGACTGGGTATGTTGGAGACATATGGAGTGGTGCTGGTGCTCGGTCCCCCAACGGTAACAGTGAAGACACCATCTGTTGTGGTGGTTACGGGCTGGGCAGGACCTGTTGACATCTCCACGTCGTTGGTCTCTTCCTTCTTCTCAGCCGGACTGGCTTTCGTTTGGATCTCCTGCAATCTCCACGTTTGCGCGGTCAAATCAAAGGCTAGCAGCTCATCGCCAAACTGTCCCTCCACATCCTCATCATCCTCATTGACGTCCATGACGCCGCCAAAGCAGTAAGCTTTGCCATTTGCGGCCACTGTATAGCTAACGCTGCTGCGCGGTTTGGGCTTATAACCGCCGGGTTTTACGGCTGTCCACTTGTATTTGTTGTCCGCATCGCCTGCGTTTTCTGTGGTGGATAAAAGTCTTAGTATATGGAAATGTAAAGGATTATTCGAGTAACTGACTATCTTGAGTCAACGCGAACATGTCCGTGTGCGTTACACCTCGATCCACTTCCTTCTTCATGCTGGCCCTGGAGTAGCCACCCCAAACGAAGATCTTGCCATCCGGAGCAGCGGCCATACAGCAGCCAGAGCGAGGCGGTGGCAGAACAGCTCCGGCAATCTCCACCTTAAGCCACTGATAAGACTCCAAGGAGAAGATGTGCAGATCGTTGAAGTAATGATAAGACTGATTGTTATCATGGAAACCACCAAATATGAACAGCCGCTTTTTGGATACGGTCATGCGGTGACCGCTCCTGGCACTGGGGCCATTGGGCGAAGTTATCTTCTCCCATTTCCTCGATTTGAGTGAGAATTTCCATAGGTCCTTGTAGTGATGAAACTGCAGCTGCGAGGGACTGGCATGCTCTCCGCCAAACATCTAGAAAAACCCAATTTTAAATGAAATATTTTAAATTATTTTATAAGTACACCAACTCACCCACAGTTCTCCTCCATTACTGGCCACTGCCACCATTTGATGGCAGCTCCTTGGCGTGGGTCCTGCCGGCGATCTCAGCTCCCGCCACTCTCCAGATTTTATGTTATAAAAGTACAGATCGTTGTAGACCGTGGTCTTTGATCCCGTGTAGAGTTCTCCCCCAAACATGATGAGTTCCTCCTTTTCCGGGTGGGCAACAAGCGTAAAATTGGATCGGGGACTCGGTGGCGTGCAGGCATTCTCAGTGATGGTCTGAATCTTTCCCTCCTTGGACTCCAATAACTGGATGATGTCAGCTATGTTGGCCTGTTAATAAATAAAGGTTTTATTTTTGTTTTTATGGCAGTAACTCTATTCTTACTTCTCCAAGTTTTTCCAGCATTTTCTTCTGCTTCGCCGCCAGCTTCTTGTCCGTTTTCATGGCCGTCTTCTCGGCTCCTTTGCCCTTCTTCTTGTTCTTGTCCTTCTTGCCCATTTTATCAGGTTTAAATTGGGTTTTTAAATTAAAACAAAACAAACAATTTTAGCCGCACGTGTAGTCGTATCAATTGTGAAGAAGAAGACCAGAATTTGAATGCCAGAAACTTGTTGACACTCGTCGACGCAGTGGTGAGACAAGCCCTAACGCGTCTTTAAACCAAATTGCGCGCGCAACTAACCGAAATTTAAAATATATTTTTAACTTATTCATTAAGATTGATTTACTTTAAAGTATTATTGGAAAGTATTTGATTTAAATTTCTCGACAAATAATCCATTTAATACCTTTCTTTGCAATGATTATACAAATTTTAAAAACCTTGATGCATTAATGCAATATTTTATTATTAATTAATTAGGATTTTAATGGCAAATCGGAATATATAAGACTTTTGACAATCACTGGCTTTATGGGCATCTTATACCCCCAAGAAAACCTGAAATATTTGCATTGCTTAACATGTTAAATATTTGTTTAAAGAAAAATATATTAAACTTTAATATATCACCAATTTTCATTTCATTTCATTTTCATTTCTTCAAGTTACCAACAAATATTTTTTTATAAACACAAAACTCAAAATTTTATTTCCAAAAATACACTTACACGGCTTTACATAAAATTTCCTTATAAAAATATAGTTTTTAGTTGTTAGTTCAAGTGAAACACAAATACTTTTTCGATTACATATGGTCAATGTTTTAAGTGGTGTCCCCTAAGTGGGGTAGATATAATGGGCTTCTTCAGGTAATTAGGATTGTGAAGGATTGCTGCTAGAGGAGTTGCGACAATTGACCGACCAACTGGAGTCGAATCCGCAGGCGGAATCCGAATCGGAGTCCGCGGCAAAGGAGGGAACTATACCCTTGGGGGCACGCATCTGGTTCGGGGTGGTGGGCATGCTGCTGTAGCCGCCATTCAGATTGGAACTGGAATTTGAGGAGCAGATGGAGTCTCGGGGCGAATCGGTGGCATTCGAGGCATAGGACGAACGCTTCGAGGACTTGTTCCGCTGCTTGCTGACGTAGTCCACCGACTTGGGCGGCGGCATCAGTTCCTCCGATCGCTGCGTTATATTATCCGCCGATCCCCACGACTTGTGCACTCCTTCGTAAATGTTGCGATGGCTATTGGGAGCACTCGCCCTCGACGGTATTCCGCCGCCGTTCGTGGCGTAGGGTGTGCTCATCGCTGCCCTCTGATTCGGATGGCGATTCCGTGTCGTACCAACGTGGTGATGATGACGCTGATGAGAGGCTCGGCGAGATCGATGGTGAGGGTGACTTGCTGCTCCCGTTCCCGCTGCCCCGCCATAGGGCATCTGGGCCACTCCACTGCCATTGCCCACTCCCAAGAAATTGCTGAACGCCTCGGTGGTCTTCTTTACCCGGACATTCAGTGAACCAATCCGCAGGAAGCCCAAATCTTTTTCGACTAAAAGAGGGGAAAATATATATAAAATTAATATTAAATAAATAATAATATTATTTTAAATTTTAATTAAATTTTAAAGGATTCCTTATTTATTTTAAGCATAAAAAAATCAGTCTTAAATATCCTAAAAATTACTTAATATGCTTTTAAGCTTTTTTTTATAATAATATAGTGAAATATACTTTTAATAATTAATTTTAAATGATTTCTTTATTGAAAAAGCTTAAATACTTGCTATTTTTACTTACTTGCATGCTTTTTGCGTGCCTTGATTTCTGTAAAGAAAACAAAATAAAATTATAAATATTAATATTTAATCATGAAAATCGTAATCATATCAAATGAACATGCGAAAGCTGAAATAAATGCCATAACTTTTGATAATATTTTATTAAATAATTTAAATAAATGCAGGCGGTGAGAAAAAATATAACATAACTAAAAAAGAAAAGAAAACTTACCAAGAATCGCAAAAGAAACAGGCTTTGCAACTTAAATGCTTGCGAAAATAAAAACTAGTATAATAAAAACTCAGCTACCAAATCAAGTACAAAAAGCATATATTTACAGGCTACAAAAACGAAAGAATAAAGCATAGTTGGCTAGCAAAATATATAAATTATTCAACACTAATGCTTTGATAATACTCGAGATCATTAAATCTCTCAACCTGCCTCCAGGTACCGTTGAGTCCGCCGCTGAATCGCATCGCTTGAATCTCTGCATGCAGCAAATATTGAAAATAGACAGAGGTTCCCATTTTAAATATTAATTACTAGATCAGTTTAAGGATTCATATACTCTACGTTTTCAATGGATTTTTTTGTTGTTGTGAGGGATGGGCGGGCAATAATATTAATTATAATAATGTCTTTAAGAGGGATTCTTTAAATGATTTTAAATTCAGTAAATTGGTTGCAAAACAGTCTGTTTTAAGAATTATTTAGTATATATTACTATATTTTTAAAGCGTTTTTTTAATAATTATAAATTAGTTTTTGCAAATAACCACAGGCATAAAGAATAAATCTTTTACGAAATTAGTTTCGAAAAATATATTTGGTTAACAAACATTCGTAGTGTATACATTTTATTGTTTAAATTCTTTTCCCATAAACATGCGATTATTTGTGGATATATGTACATAGATATAAAACTAATAATTAATCGGAACACCGTGGTAAAAATTAAAGCAATACATAATAAGGCCATGCTGTAATACTTAAATGCTTAGTTTGTAAAAAATGCACTGGTTTCAATATTAAAACTGTGTAAAACTCTAAAAACTATTATTAATTATTACAACTGTTACCTGCACGTTTATATACATACTTTAGCACAATTTTGAAAGGGTAAATACAGAGGTGAAGGATTATAAAACAAGCGATTATCTAATAATTAACCATGCTCGGGTGGGTTAGTAGTAGTAACAACATCTTTGGGCTGCCGACGAATGCCAACACCGCCCGCTGTTGATCGAAAGGTTTTGCGGAGAAAGCTCTCTTTGCGACGAGTGGAGGCGCCGCGGAATGGAACGGGATGGCCTCCCCCCTCCTGGTCGCAGGGCACCAGATCACTGCCCTCATCTGCTGGACCTGCGGACCTGAACAGACCCTGCACGACTGGCTTTTTGGAGCGCCGCTGGACCATCATAGACTGGGAGCGGGAAACCGCACCGCCACCTCCACCCGAGCCACCGCTAACGGTGGCATAGAGCAACTGAGAGCGTTTCTTGCCGCGGGTTAGTGCGCTGCCCAGTGTCCCACCGATGAGTTCACCTTTCCCAAGTGACGTCTCAATGAATCCCAGTTGGTAGTTGTTGTTCACCTCCGTATTGATGAAATACTTTTGATACTCACTGCTGCATGTGGAGGCCGAGACACTTGGTCGCTGGCGACTATAATCCAAGGGTTTGTTGCCGCTATAGTCCATAATGTCACGATTGGCCTCTGGAAATGATTAAAATAAGGGGTTACATAAGAATAATGTTAAGTGAAGGTGTTTAAAGGTTTCATAGGAACTTAATTCCCATATATTTATCTAGAGGTTTTATTTTTATAATCTATAATTTACTAAATACTTACTGTAAACATTCCAGAGTAATTCAAAGATATTATCTCTGCCAAATTGGGTGGCCAAGTGAAGCGGTGTGTATCCCTAAACATAAACAATTTAAAATAAAAAATAGTAAATAAAATATGAATTATTTCTTAACCAACTTCTATAAAACATTTCTTAGGGGAAAGTTTGTATCCCTTTCATATATATTAATAAAAACCACATAAAACCTCTTCACAGTGTAAATTATATATGCGTTCCATACGCTCTGGAAAACCATGTGTTTTGCCATTTTGTGGCATTGTTTTGTTTAGAACCGCATCGAATTTTGCGGACTGTGATTGACAACAGCTCACGTTTTTGTTTCAAATGTGGATGTGACATTTTAATACATTTGAGTGAATTTAATTTCGAAGGAACAAAGCGACGTTCAATTTAAAATTTGTGTAAACTTGAATGCACAAGCGAAAGGATTAGATGGATTCGAAATCAGAACGGAGGTGACAGGCTGGTGAGGCTTGGATTGGATATGCTCGTCATGATTTGTCACAGCCTGCTCTCCACTCTCGGGTCTTAAAACCTCCGGGGAAAGGGTTACACGATACATTTCCAGCACGCCGTGTGACATGTGACGCACATTTACGCGCGACTGGGACAAGCCAATAAGTCGGTTTCTCGTCTATTATTAAAATTGCCCCAATAGATTTACATATCACCACTCACCCCGTTCTACGGTGTCCACAGTTGGCGATAGAAGCGAGTACATGGAATAAATAAATGTTATATTAAAATCGTTCAAGTTAACACGCTTGCAAAACTCTGATTATAGCTTACCGTTCTGGCATTAACATCGGCCTTATAGGTGCCGGCAATTAGCTTGACCACATCCTCATTACCATGCTTGGCGGCCCAGTGCAAGGCGGTCTGAAAGGTAAAATATAACCATATTTTAAGCATCAGAAAATAAATAAAGATTTAGAAAAAGAATTAAGATAACAATAATTTAAAGCTATAAGATGTATACAGAAAAGTATATACTAATAATGTCCTTGGACATTTAAATGTTTTTGTCATTATAATTTACTTCTATAATTATATAGATTATATATTTTTTACATAATAAATACACCATAATTTGTGACTTATTACAAATCTGAAAACAAGGCCTTGTGTTCCTATCATTTTGAGGGATTTATTTGCGGCACGCTATCTGAACAGTAGCCACCAGTCTCTGGTGTTGTCATCCAAGCCCGTTGCGGTTGCCCCAGTTCTGGAACTATTTGTACCGCCTTCAATTGGCCTCTGCGACCGCCGCCGAACCCGAAAAACCCAAATCCACGGACGACTCTCCGTAAGCGAGATTTAGCGATATAAATAAATTGGCCAGCCACCGTCGAATGCCTGTTGCCTCAATTATTTTCATGTTAACATAATAATTTAGTATGGCAAAACGATTCGTTGGGCAGCGATAAGGTTCCCGGTCGAGGGGAACTGAGGCTGGGACTTGCTGAATCGCCGGCAGATCTCGGGCAGATCGCCACCAGTGCAACGGCTACGGCGGTGCATGTCTGATTTTCTATAGAATTGTTTGCCGCCGCACTGCAGCCCACGTAAGCGGGCATCCCATCGCATCGTATCGCATCGCCCATGTGTTGACAATGAAGACGGTCACTTTCTGGACTCGATCGGTTTCGAACAAATAGAGTTTCAAGTCAATTCCCATAGTCTGGCCAGCGATCGGCGATCGGTATGTAATTCTTTTCAAGGGAAATTTGTTTCGTGTCTCCCGTTTAAGATGCGCGATGCTGCCTGCTATAGCTTTAGGTTCAGCTCCAGCTTCAGCTCCTACTGCTCCTGCTGCTGCTGACGTAGTTATTGCTGTCGATGCATCTTAATCTGCCCAGCCTGGCATTTAATCTCGTCCATTGTCTTTCGCCAAACCAATGATCACGGCCGAGAGCTGCCAGTTGGTAGCTGAAAGCTGGGAGCTGGGAGCTGGAAGCACTCAGGTGAGCGGCGGAATGTGGGTATAATTTGGCTGCAGTGATACTGTCGACTCGTCTCTATTCAATTAGCGCATTTTTTGTCTCGAATTAGATAAGGGGAATTAAATTCTCAAGGGCGATACGACAGGGTGGCGGTAACAGAACAATTAAGTAAATTAGCTTAGATTTTAAAAGTTTATTAATAAATAACAACCACTGTAACAGTTTCTATTTTACTTTAGTTTCTGAACATAGCAAATTTATGGTATAAAAAAATGTCTAAAATTGTTGTCATAAGTTTAATTATAAAAGGGCTAAGATCAGCATCGAAATCGGTATTGTCCATGGATTATCGCCTTGTTAGCGGACAGGCTGGACAGGCAGATGTTGAAAGGCTTAAAAAGGCGACCGGTTTCGGGCTTACAAATCGTCTCACGCGCAATTCCTTGGGAGGAGCAGGAGCAGGAGCAGGAGCCGGAGCAGGCCAGCACAGAGCAGAGAGCAGACGGCGGATCGTAGCGATTTTAGCCATTTCGGGAAGTTTTGCCGCTACAGTGTGTCTCTGAGCCTTTTTACATATGGCACGTTGTCCGTCTGCACGTTTAAATTTATTGTCCATTCCATTAATGGTGGCAAGGGACAGGAATTTTGTGTCTTTGAAAGTGAAATGCCATAAATTCTTGTGTCTCGTTCAGCTGTGGCATTGTATTGGCACTGGCACTGGCATTGGCACACACGCGGCACAGGCAGGCAGGCAGGCAGGCAAACAGAGCGATTTGCTTCTCCTCCGGATCTGTGGATCCGTCGTGGAATCCATCCTTCGCAACGTATCCAGCAGAAATTCCAGGAGCACAGATTCCGATACCTAGCTAGGTCGTGCGACATTTAACCGTGTTGCTGATCCGTTATTGCTTCATGATAATAAAAGGATGTTGCGCATATTTGACGCAGTGTCCTCGGTTTCACATTACGCTCCGCTCTTCCTTTCTGGAGGTGTTTTCAATCGCCCTTTTAAGGGGGTCTTCTCATTGGGCAACTTTTTTTTTTCGATTTTTTTTTTTTTGCATTTATTTATAGCTTGGGATGGTGTGTATATGTCCCCAAAAGGATTTTTACAAATTCGAAATACTTTAGAAGATACAGCCTTTTTTGTGAAGCAAGTTCTATGCAAAATGAGCTTTTTTCAAACTTCAAACGCGTTTATCTCGAAACCACGTTTTTCGAACTGGCGGCCATGATATCTCCAGTTCAACTGAACCGATTTTCATGAAACAAAGTGGAATCGACGCAGAATTGTCACCATTTTCGGCTGACGGAACAGATTTTTTTTTAAATTTTTTTTTCTATTTTTTTTTTACACTAAACTACAAAAAAAAACCCCCGAAATCGAATTTTTTTTTTGAATGGCCGTCATTTTGTTTTAAAAATTTTTTAAAAAAATCTGTTCCGTCAGCCGAAAATGACATCAATTCTGATTATAACCCCGTTTTTATTTTTCATTTCGGACGCTCTGGAAACCCTGAATCGTGGCCGCCAGGTCGACACCTTTTTTTTCGACCACCAAGTTTGAAGTCTCATTACTCTTTGAACAACCCTCGTATCGAGGCAAGAACAACTTTTTTAGTTACTTTGAACATTTTTGAATACAATAAATAAAAAAAGTGTTCAATTATTCTTTGCGTTTTCAAATAAGAATTTTTTTAAAAAGGGTCCAAAAAACGGCTTTTGAATGAGAAGACCCCATTAAGGTGGTATATATTTTATTTTTTTGGATCCCACGATATGGTGTATAGATAAGCTTATTCCTTGATTTTACGGAATTCTTATAATGATTTTTAAATGCTTTTAAAATTCCTATAAACTTTAAGGGCTTATAAAAATTTTTATAATTATTTTAGGCTTAGATAAGTTTTTTAATTATTATTATTATTGGGAATTAACCCTAACTATTAGAATTTAAAAAATACCTCTAAGAAACCATCAATTTAAATTCCTTTAACTGTAAGTTAACTTTGCTCAGAATATACATAAATATTTATAAATTATTTAAAATAATAAAGGATATGTTTTACTTACATACTGCACATTCAGTAACATCCAAGGAAACATGCAAAAAGAAAGATAGAAAACATACAATTAATAAAATTAAGACCACGACAAAGTGCCAAAAAACAACTTGGAAAACAGACACAAATTGAGGAATGTCAGCAAGGACAGTGGATCCTGCTCGCTCACAGGATTTGGATAAGGCTTGGCAGGCAGGCAGGCAGGCAAGTGCATAATACTCGTATATGTGCCATTTTCGCTTAACAAGTTAATAATACATCGGCTTGGCCAACGGCTTCAACGGCAATTACAACCCTTCTTCAATTTTTTTTTTATTTCCATTTCATTTTTCTGGCAGATGGATATCGCGTCCTGTGCGACGTAACTGCGGCTAGTCATACCAGCGAGTGTCCTTGCTCCTGTGCCCGTGCCAAAAGCCCTAATGGTGCCAACTATGTATGATAATGAGGGTCAGGAAACTGGAATGCGGGCTGGCTCTGGGCGATCTCTAGAGTGGAGTGGAGAGTGTTGGTTCCGACTTGGTCGGATGTACGTTTAGCGCCAAAAGTCGAGCGGTTGTTGTGTGTTTCCCGACAGGGCCCCGTCGCTCGGAGGCGTTTTTTGATCGAAATTCGATATTGCGCTGATAAGGCGGCGGGAATCGCTTGACAGACCCCAGAAGCTGTCATTTTGATGGATCGCCAGGACACGAATACTGTCATGTTTAACATGGCTGCTTCTGGTGCTGCCGCTGCTGCTGCTGCTCTGGTTATAATTACGACTCCCTGGCTGTGTTCTCCGCCGTAATTGCCCACGGATCAGAGCCACCGACCGATCGCCCTGGCAGCGGTAGCACATTGCTCTGGAGATTACTCGCCAAATTAATTTATCATTAAAGGTGCACTCACTGTCAAGACCTAAGCAATCTCGAAACAGAGTCATGTTCCTGGTGTTCCTTAATGAGAGTTTAATTTGTGTTTGTTTTTCAAGTTAGTTACATATTAGAATAGCTCTTGTTTGTATACTTACGCCCTGTTTTCGTTTCCGATTGGTAAATGTCGTCGGTACAAGGTTGTAAATTACCGAAAAAGAAAGCATTAGAAGAAAAAATAGTAATTAAATGTGTATGTACGAAATAGATTTTAGATTAGAGGGAATAATTAACATTAAAGCGAGTTTAAGAGGGTGGAAAAGTCATGTAAATATAGGTAAAGAACTAAGCTTTGACTAACATTATGGATTTAACATAAACATTTTTTTTTAATATATTGACTAAGCTTAAGCTTTGACTAACATTATGGATTTAACATAAACATTTTTTTTTAATATATTGATATTATGGATTTAACATAAACATTTTTTTTTAATATATTGATATTAAAAAAAAATGTTTATGTTAAATCCATAATGTTAGTCAAAGCTTAGTTCTTTACCTATATTTATATATTGAACTTCACAACTCATATTTCTATTAAATTTCTTGCCCGGAAAAAATTGTTTTAAAAATATAGTTTGTTCTTGCTATCATTTAAAATTATTAACATTTTTATATTTTATCATTATATTGTTATTTGCTTATCATAATCACACCACAGCTGTTTCAGAAGATTGTCACAATCTCCAATCACAGATTGATCACAAACCGATGATCACAGGCTTTGACAACAAGCGAGGCTACCACTAGGTACTAGCTAGAACCAGTTGGGAATTATAGTACAGCAAGTAAAAAAAAAAGAGTTTGTTTAGAATTTATCTCTACAGCTTTTAAGGTTTAAATAAACCAGTTTAATTAATGTGTTGATTGTGTACAAGTGTGCAATCTTTATCCTTTATATTTTGCTTATAAAAACAGTTCCCCAACTTGAATTCTGGAAAAAAATAATACCGAAACCCTTACCCCAATTAAATGATTTTAATCAAAAGAGAAAATAATATGAGCCACACGGCTATTTAAGACTCCAATTATACTATCTACCCAAGAGCTATCATATGTCCAGCAAAAGGTGTGCGAGTTCCCAGAGTGATCAAAATCCAGACAACAATCCAATGGGGACATAATTGTGAAACAGACACAATTATTTTCTATTTATGCCACTGTCCTTTGGCAGTAATTGGTGGCCTCTAAATCAATATAGAGCCAGAGCTGACTGACCGACCAAATCGACAACTCAAAGTCTAATTGCCACGCAAGTCCGTATAGAATCGAGCTAACAAACCTTACAAGCGAACAGCAATAATCACCCGGCCATAAACACGATAAAGTGAAACAATAATAACAATAACAAACACAGCAACAATAATAATAATGACAGCCAAAAGTCTTCACAGCGTTTTTATCTGCGACAAACAATCTAAATGATATATTAAGCGCAAAGCAAATAACGCTCTTTTTGTCGTCACCCAGTGTCCTTTCTCTTTCCCGCTGCCCGAGTTAAGTTCTCCAATTATGCGGATTATTAATTTAACTGGGTCGCTGCCACAGGAGACAGAGGTACAAGAGAGAGATATACCCTCGTTCCTGCTCCCGGTTGCCGATCGACCGACCAGTGACCACCACTTTTGTCGTTTCACAAGTTGTCAAAACTTGTCATTTAACCGACAATGAGCCTTGTTTGCTTTAATCGTGGTTATTATGCGTGCGGCTGACTTAGCCGCTCCTTCGGAATTATTAATGATGCGTCGACCGCTTTGGCAGGTGCTCTTTCCTGGCCACTGGCCACTGACACTGGCTCTGCTCCTGCTTATTGGCCATCTCTGAGAGTGTGTCTCTAATTAGTACACTTGCCAAAAATGCAGTCATTACTGGAAAATTATATTACAAATAATTTAAATATATTTTTATATAACTTATTCAAGGAAATATATAACAAACTATTTTTAAGAGGACTTAAAAATTGTATATATACAATAAAACCCCTTTAGGTTGCCTCTCTTAACTTTTAAAACACATTCTAAATTTTCCTAAATTTTAAATCTCATTTTCTCAGTGTAAGTTGGCAGGATTCTGACGCATTTAGACTTCTGCGGACGCACTTTCGTTCGCTAAGCCAAATTAATTCGAGGCTGGATAATCCTGTTATTGCCGCATTTGCTGCCATGATTTATATATCACACCGAATGAGTGTCCGGTGGCCCAGTGGACTGTCCAATTAATTCTCACCAGACCTAATTTATTCGTAATATTCCAGTGAGCCGGAGACGTGGCAGAAGCAGGAGATGGGCATGCAAACGGACCCTTCCTTTAATTGGTTTTATAACAGCAGGGTGGCTCATTTGTCAATGTGGCAATCAATAAATTCGCGAACAGGTGGAAACTCATAACTGCGACCAAGACCGGGCTTAGGTTTCCTTTTTTTTTGTCTCCTCACTTTTTTTTATTTATATTTTTTCTTCCGCCTGTGCTGTTGTTGCACAGTAGTCGCTGTTGCGATGAGGGTTCTTCTCGAGCCTCGTGACGATCGGTTGGCCAACAGGTGATCGGGAGCAGAGTGCTGTTTTGTTATTAAGTTGTTAAGCTAAATTATTGTTTTTCCCGTTTTTTTTAAATGTATTTATAGTGCTGCAGTCCTTGCCATTGGCGACATTTAACAGCTCGTGCATTTATATTGTCCGAGACAATAACTATTAACAACATAACAGCGAGCACGCTCTTACAATTGTTGAAAAATTTTAACACAAAGGATTACATTGTATTTGTTTTAATGAGCTAAGGTTGCTGACTAGTTAGTAGTTTTTTGAATTATTTAAATTAAAATATAAAGAAAATATTTAAAATTAAATGGTATATCCTTTACTTGGTTTTATTAATATATTTTAAAAAACATTTTCACGCAAAAACCCCTTATACTCTTTATCTAATAATAATACTTAGATTTTCTCTACTGATAAAAGACCTTAAATTATGTATTTAACGTATGAAACATCTCCGGGGTTACCCCTTTTGAATTTACACGAATAACTGAAAGATAATTGCAAAATATACCCTTATAATAAATATGTGGCAATGGGAGCACACATCCCTTGGGGTAAAAATATATAAAAGTTTTTTTTGGCAGATAGTAAATGCCGATTAAAACAGGTTTATTTCTGGACAAACGAAAAGTCCTTGACGATCGTCAAAAGAAGTATTAAACGTGTCAATTGTTTTGTTTTATAACGTGAAAACGGTTTGTATGCTTGGTAATCATTTTGTTATTAATTTATGCACTCCAAATAGTTATTAATTTGTATAAATTACAAGCAAAAAAGGCTTAAATATATTTGAATTACTTGAGATATTAAAAAACTTACCGTGGCTGGACACTGAAAGTAAAAAAAAGGGAAATATATATAAGTATTTTGATTTATAAAAATAGAAAACTATATTTATAAGTGATTAAATATAAATATCTTATGAAATATTTAATTACTAATTGTATGTTATTAAGGGGAGTTCTTATTCTTATTTTTATGAACCATTTCCAGCTCAGATTTCTCCCCTTTTTGTTGCCCTTTTTTCCCATCTAGAGACAATTAAGATGTGAGGCAAGTAAGGCATCTTTTTACCATTTTTTCTGCCCTGGAAAAGCCTGTGAAATGAAGAGCATAATTAAATGCGTAAAGCCTGCATGGGGAATCAGTTCAAGTTGGGATCGATAGCTGATTTAATTGTTTGACTAATTGAGAGATTTTTTTTACTGCGCCGAACCCCCAAGACGATACGGCGCATCCCAACTACGCCGAGGACGCCGCTGGCCACATTATTTGCTCCATTTGGCACTCTGGTTAAACTTAATGACTTGATTTGCCCCGTCTGTGATGAGGTGCGGCTGATTAGCAAGCACTGGGGGACACATCCACATCCACATCCAGATACAGATACAGATCCAGATCCACAGACTGTGTACGTGCAGCAACGTGGCCAACATCCTGGCCAGCGTCTCATCGGCGACAATGACTCGCCATATATGTATGACCCAGCAAAAAAAAAAGAAAAGCCTTAAATTTCATGCAGAATTAATTAACCGCGGTGGCTACTGCTGCCGCTCATTTCGTGTCGCCGCCGCCCAAGTAGCATAGTACTTTTTGTGGCTCCCATCTTCGACTTCATCCGACTCCATCGCCAGCGCCAGTGCCAGTTCCCAGTCCTATATTTGATGACCGAGGCAGACAACGCTGGAACACACAGAAACGCTCGACGAGAGCGGTCTGGAATTTCATTGAGAAACGTGCCCTGTACGCTGAGGTCGTGTCCCCGTCGCTTTGTCATGAGCATCTTGCTGGCCGGCTTTCTGGGAGTGCACTAGACGAAAAAGTTTCAAAAGAAAACTACTTGAAACTTGAAGTGTTTTAGTAACCCTACTCTAGCCTCGTTCTTAAGCCTTTAAGGAAGTCGTGGTTGATCAAATCTTCAAAATACGATTAAAGGTGCAGCATTTCGTGTGGTTTGGGCTTTGACTTTTAAAAAGGATTTAAATGAATTTATTAATTATGCAGAATTCCTACGATTATAGAGAGATTTTTAGATTTATCAACACCTTATCCTATCAAGAGTGTTCCACCAAATTCCCAGCGATTGTAATTCTATGAAAACAATGTCCAAAAATGGATTTCTTGATTGTTTAACATTTAAAATAGATCAAAAATTCCTATGGATTTTAAATCAACTAAAGCAATATCCCAAAGTATTTTATAAAACAGATTTCTCGATTTTTAAACTATTAGGACCGTAAAAAAAATGTCTTTGGATTTTAAATAAGTTAAAAATATGAAATGAAGTTTGATTTTCCATATCGTAAGCCCTAAAATCATGGTAAATTGTTTTTGAATCCATTAAAACGTGGATTTTTGGCATCCCTGGACAAACTTATTTATTTTTTTAAGTAACAACATTTTCTCCAATTTTTAATTTAATTTATTTTTCGCAGTGCATGTCTGTATGCATATGCCGGCTGCTTGTTTGCCTGCGAATCTATGTTGTGGCGCCATTAGCTGCCTCGTGTCGCAATTTAATTACAAGCCCCGGTCCTTGGAGCGGGGACATCGGTGAGATTTATGCAAAGAATATGGACTAAGCAGGCAATACGCATCAGGAATATCGGTATCGAAGGAGCGCGATGAGGAGAACCTGGAGGAGATGAAGCTGCAGCAGTATCACATTGCTGACATCACGATGCAGTTCAGTTGCACTTTTCCCCGGGGACCCGTCGCTTTTTTGATGCACAACTCAATTTGGCCAATGCGGGTATCGGTGTCTTGGCTGGTTCGGCTATGCGCTGGGTGATGACGTGAGCAGTTAGGCCTTAATGCCGCGCTGCCTGCCAAGAGGGCCATCACCGAGAGAGTGGCCTATTCAAAGATATTAAGACGAAAGCACTTGTTGCCATCATCAGGCCAGGGAGCTTCTTTAAAATCGAATCACGTCCGCCCAATTTTTGGTCTCGAGACTCTCGGAGCTGAAAACCAAGAAACCGAGAAACCAAGCAGACACCACAACACACCGTACCCGGGAAATTTTAACTCCCTTGTAGGCGATTAAGTTAAATGCCACTAAACTAATTTAATAGCGATTCTGAGTGCATTTCGGGTAGCCCAGAGACCAGAGAGCTGTCCCGATCCTGGATGCCTTCTTCTTTCAGGAAACTTGCACCACATTTTCGCTGTTAAACATCTTGTCCCGGCCATCTTGTCACGTACGCGATCTCTGTAAAATAAATACACTCGACGCCGGGCTGTGGCAGATTGCTTTTCTATATGGAATATATAGGGTATATATGGAATTTAATTTGCGCTGACCCAAACATGTAATAACAATGCAATTTCATGTGCAATTTTCCGTTTGTCCGGGCTGGACCAGTAAATCAAAGTGAGTATTTAATAAAGCGCCTTGGCCATTTCCTCTTGGACATTCCGGCGACGACAGGGCTTGTGGTTGTTCTCAAGCCGATGCAGATGCAGATACAAGTTCAGATGCCGATACAGATACACAGATAGTGGTGCTAGCCGGACATACATGTCTCGTTATGCAAAATGCCAGCCATCCCGAGGGCAGTTAGGGCCAAGTTTATGGTGCCTATGATCGGGATGGATGGCGCTTAGCGGGGGCAACCTGTTGCTCCCTCGGGGCGACGCCCCACGGGGCCGGATCGTAAACCCTGGGACACACATTCGGGATGATTAATTTAAGCACTTTTACGAGGCCGCTTCATGGCGCTCCTGATTTATTGGCGGCCAGTGGAGGACGCTGCTTTACGATTGGCCTCGAATAAAAGTCGCGGGGATGCTAAATACTCCTCCTGCTGCTGCTCCAGCTCCTGCTCCCATTTGGTTATTCGGCATTGGCTGTCCGTCCTCTAATTCCGATATTTCCTATCCCTACTCCACCTATTCCAAATCCAATTCCGATTGCAAACCGATCGCGATGGCTGCACTCGAACATGAGGCCAATGAGGAACCCCGAGTTCGTGTCTGGCAGCTGGCGCATGTTGCCATCAGACGCATTTACTATTTTGCATAAATCATAATGTAATCTGCATCTGGAAATGAAAACAAACCGAGACTCGGCGCAGCGAGGCGAAGAGCTGGGCTGCACCAAGTCAAGCGAAAATGTCCAAGCGTTTATAATTAACTGCGCATCCAGAAACCGAAGACATTTGCAGGCGACATGCCGGGTTCGCCGCCTGCCCGCCTGGCCTTCGTTGCTTGCAGGACTCTCGGAGCTCTCTGATCCGGCCAAAAATACTCGTACAAATGCGAGTCCGAATCCCGAGTTCGATGAGTCCGCGTCGGAGTAGGAATACAACCAGCATAAGCTTAAGTCCGAGCATAATCGCGAGTTCCTCAATGAAAGCCTGCAGCTTCTTTGCCCCAGCATCCGACAACAACATCCACAACTTCCCAGCCGGCAAACAACTGCATATACTCCTTCTACAGCCACATCAGTAATGTGTGTGTGCACTGAGAGAAATATTGTAGGGGTTCTTAAGGGAATTGCGAGATTTGAAACTCAGGTGTTCAAGTTCTTTCGATTATGAAAAAGAGTTAAATAAATTAAACCCTCTCAGGTCTTCCAACGTAAAGCATAAAAGTTTTCACAGGAAATGCTCCTAAAATTCCCAAGTAGGAATTCAGCAACATACTAAACACGGGAAAAGGAAACTGAAACAATTGTAATCTTATCTAGAAATGACAAAAAATAAAGATGCATACATAACCTTTAATTTAAATTAATAACATTATTCAGCATTTAAACTTTAAAATATATAATTTCTAAAAGTTTATAGTTTTTTTTTTGCACAGTGCCTGAGTTTCGGCACAGGCGGTCACAGATTTGTGCCGAAGAGGAGCAGAGGCCCTAGAGATGCGAGGCGAAGATGGAAACGAGACGTGGCTGGAGTTGGAGCTGAAGCTGAAGCTTCGTGCTGATGCTGGCGGTGGTGGTGCTGGGGATGGAGTCCGTCCACTACGCAGGCAAATGAATAACCCTCACCTCATGCGCAATCGCGAAATCGCGAGATCTACGCAGCGCGCGGTCATCGGGCGCCTGCCAAAACTACGGAAAATAATTTATGCCCCAGTCGACGGACCGCGCAACACATTGGCGCAACATGCTCCATGCTCCGCGCGGAGGCAGCAGGCAGCAGAAATCACAAGAAACAGAAAAAAAAAACAGCAACAGCAAACCAGCAACAAACAGCGAACTGCGATCAGCGGGTCGGATGTTAGCCGCAGCAGCCCGGCAACGGCCAAAATTATAAATTAATGAAATTTATGCACAATAAAATTGCAAGCGAAATTATTGATGCAGTCGTTCACGCTTTAAATGCTCCCTAAATCAAAAAAAGCGCCTCGAGAATTATTAATATGGCCGGCGAACATGCAGCCAGACAATCAGATGGCGCTAGGCAGACGCTACAAAAAAGCACAACAAAAAGAGGCAGTCATACCATTCGCATATATAAAAGCAAACTGAATGTTTGTGGCTATGTACAAATGTGCACAGGTATAAGCGCCGGATATGTTAATCGGTAGAACATGCACCTCTCCTGCCGCCTGCCATTACCCGCCGCCGCTTAGCCAATTTGCGGCGGGGTGTATCTTGTTTTTCCTATCCAGAACACGGCCGATAGTAATGCCCCAAAATGGAGTTGCATTTAGGCTTTAAATACTGCATTTTACAAATGGGATTTTATGCATCTAAAAACGGATTAATTTTAAAATAAATAATATATTATGTCATAATTTATCTAAAGCCAAGTCTGTCTGAAATGGGTTTTCTATCGATTGACGAACTCGTTAATAAGTTTATTTAAAATGTTATGGTATGTATCTTAAATTGAGAAATGATTCTTTTATTTGACTAGTTTATAATATTTTATATAATAATTATATATATATAATTTAATTTAATAGTTGAAAAACAATGGTAATATGGCATTACCTGGCTTCCCAAATAAAGCGGTAATTTATTTAAACAAAAGTCTTCTTAAAAGTAGTTTGCAATCTCTTAAAAGTAGTTATATAATTTTTAAAAAATATTTTTGCGTCTTGAGGGAATATACTCTTGACTAATAACCTTCAGTTTCAAGATAAGTCAACACACAGCAAATATTTTTTTCAGTTCCTCAAGGTTTGCCTTGTCATTTTGAGATAACTTCTTTTAAAATTTATTAAATATTTTTAAAAGTCATGTTAACAAACTTTTTCCTTGTCTAAATACAGACTTAGGGGCTACAAATTATGGTTGATAGTTTATGAAATTCCTATACTTATTCATGGCTTTTAAAACTAAATGATTATAAAAATGTAAAATAAAATAACTCTTTTTTATTTATATTTATTTTAGACTATATTTTGTTGAACTACAAATAACTATTATTCTGGTTTCTTATGAAATCCCAATTTTAATTAAGCCCTTTTAAAAGTTAAATTGAATAATTCTACTGTAAGTTCCCTCAAGATATGACTCTAAAAGCCTTGTAATTTATACTTATTAATATCATCAGCTTTAAAGACCATTTAACAAGGTCAGAAAAGGGTTTAAACAACAAAGTTAAACCCTATAAAACCATCCTTCTGAGAAATCTGCAATTTATAAATGCGTAATTTGAATATAATGTTTTCATTTTGTAGCCAAAAATGTAAATTAGTTGCGGTGGCTGCATCATCATAAAATAAATTGTCAAATTACACAGACCAGATAGATTTCACACCGAATTTTAAATTTTTTACCACCAGAGGCCCTTTTAAAATTACAGAGAAAATTTTGTTTAAGCAAAAAACAAAACAAAAAACAGCTTTATCTTATCGCGGGCTTGGTTTTGGTTTTGGGTTTCCTTTTAAGCGACTAAATGGAAATACTTGATATTCCACGAACTATGGCTATGTAAATGCGTCTCCATCGCCAAGATATACATATATACATATGGTATATAGTACTGGGCCAATACCCCAGCTAAGGCCCAAACCCAAGGGTCCCACCGCAGTTTCGAAACTTACGCAGAAATCTCAACTCGGTTCGGTTCGGAGCCCGTTCGTGTTCTCAAGACAGGTAGCGCTCTATTGGGCTTATATCAGCGGGCTAAAAAATTAGTTCCTCAACGATGACAAATTAGACGTCATTAAGACAGAGCGGGCCACAGTGACCTCATCTCCTCATCCTTTCTGGGAAATCAACCGCGGACGCGGAACGTGCAACAAATGGGCATGGCCATCCTAGTAGCTGAGAGCGCGCGTGGAACTGTTACTCCACATTATTTATGATAATCTCGATTCTGTGGCAGGCCCCAGACCTCGGGCCGTAGATCGGAGATGCCAGATCCCAGATCCCAGGTCTGGTCTCGCGGTTCGAGGTGAGCCAGACCAGGGCACAGACCAAGCCAGAAGAGACCCGTCCAGTCCATCAGGTCAGCCACTGGCGTTGCGCATGCGAACATCACATCACAACATCAGGCGCTGCGTGTGGCCCCCAGACTGGATCCGTTCTCCTCCATTCCTTTACCTGTTGCCAGATTTTGCCGGCCCCCGGACAGAGTCCAGATTAATGCGAAGTGACATGTTTAAGTAAAAGATCCAGAAGCTTATCCGATAATGGCCACCATATTTATTAAATGGCGTATTTAATTTGAGCCACTGAACAAGGGGCTAAGCACAGAAAGAGAAATAGCTGTGAGTCCCTAAAAGGGTTTCTTAAAAGATTTCAACCTTTCAGCAGAAAACATTTCAATGAAGTGGAGGAAATGGATTCTAGTTTTGGATAGTACAGTGTTTTAAAAGCAAATACAATTGCCTCTATTATTCAATTTATAAAAGGAATATAATCTTGCAATTGCTTTTGTTGAGCTGATTCAAATAATAAACTGACAATGTAATTAATAATTTTCAATTGTTGAATTATTATGTATTTATTGAGAGATTATTTTTATCATTGAGCCTATGTTTTCTATAACAAAATCCCTTTAATCCCAATTTTGTCTCAGTGTCTCTCCTTTGGCCCTGTCGCAAGCATAATTAACCCAAAAACGTGGCAGCGTCTTTAATTATTCTAGGCATATAGTAAAGCCGCGGCGGCGGCAGCAATTGGGATCCGAAAAGGACCCAACACAGGCTCACGAGAGGGCCTCTGCAGAAGATCAGAGCGAGAGAGAGAGAGAGACTGGTGGCTCCTGCCCAGACGACACGATTACCCCCAAATAGGCCCCGCCATAATCATTTGTTTCGGGCCCTAACAATGCAGTATCGATAGCGTGGTGGTGGATCCTCCAGTCTCCATCCTCTGGCCTCCATTCTCCATCCACCATTCTCCTCATGATCCAGGTTGCAGCCGCAGAAGCAGCCGTCGACGACGGTGGTGGCCGCTGCTGCTGGCCTTGTCGTTTCCGCTGCTGCCGCCTTTAAGGTTGGCAACTGGTAACTTGCAACTTGTGCTGCAAACTTCACCAGTTGCCAGTTTTTGAGACAACACGAAGATTAGCATGCGTGACTAACAGAATTTTGTTATTCGCGGCCGTCGCGACTCCTTTGCTCCTTTCGCGAATCGTGGGCTCCACCGCCGCCGCCGTCCACGACTCCGTAATCGTTTGTTAATTTTGCTAATTAATTATTGAATTCCCGATAAAGCGGCCATTGAGTAATTGGCGAATGCTTAAATAAAGCAACCGAGATTAACGCTTGCCTCAATGATTAACTGAAAAATGGTGGCAATTTAGGAGAGGTTTCGGAAACTGATTTTAATTGATTTTTGGATAATTGAAACATTTAGTAAAATATTTTCTATAACATTTATTAAATGTACTAGCCATCTCTTTATTTATTTATTATTTGGTTTGATGTTTTAATAACTAAATCTTATTGTTATTTAATTAATAAATACAATAAGAAGTAAATGTATAGGCTTTCAATTGATTTGATTGATAAGATAAATAGATAATATATAGTTTTATTATCTAAATTAAATCTAATGTATATCAAAATCTCACTAAGAATTTGTCTGAAAACAAGGATCATGCATTTTATACCCTTGCAGGGTATTATAATTTCAGTCAGAAGTTTGCAACGCAGTGAAGGAGACGTTTCCGACCCTATAAAGTATATATATTCTTGATCAGCATCAACAGCCGAGTCGATCTAGCCATGTCCGTCTGTCCGTCTGTCTGCCTGTCCGTCTGTCTGTCTGTCCGTCTGTCTGTTTCTACGCAAACTAGTCCCTCAGTTTTAAAGCTATCTGAATAAAACTTTGCATATAGTCTTCTATATGCTCTCACTGCTATATATGTCGGAACGGGCCGGATCGGACGACTATATCATATAGCTGCCATACAAATGTTCGATAAATTTTTAGAAAAAAAGTTATAACTTGGCTGTTTTTCAATATTTTTGCATCATTTTTGAGATATAGCCATTTTATAATATTCCAGAATTTTGGTAAAAATTTTATGAAAATCTGACGACTATATGATATAGCTGCCATAGGAACGATCGGGAAATTAATAGAAATAAAATTATAGCTTCGTTGTTTTCAACGCATTTTTATTTACTCTGAGATATAAGTTTTTTTTTATTATTCTAGAATTTTGGTATAAATTTCATAAAAATCGGACAACTATATCTTATAGCTGCCATAGAAGCGATCGGTAAAATGTATAAAATATATAAAGCTGGGAATGTAAAACTGTAACTGTCAAACTGTAAACATAATAAGTACAGGTAAAATGTAATGAAACTCTGTTTTGTGAGTGTTTTCAGCATTTAAATCTATAAAATAAACATCAAAACCAATCTGCAAGGGTATACAAACTTCGGCGTGCCGAAGTTAACTTCCTTTCTTGTTTAGAACAAATATCATTCAGTTTCAAACCAGAAAACCCAATTTCACAGACTCTTTTTTGTTCGTAAACTTTGCTGAATGTGTACTTGGGAATCTTATGGGCAATGACTGCAACAATTTATGCTTTAAGATTTGATAAGCCACAGAGAGAGTTTACTTCTTGGAATAATATTAAATAAAAAGTTAAACCCCTTCATAAATAACCTAAAACTTATAAATCGTGTTAATTGATGTCCGATTATTTCCGTGACCATTTTCCGGTCCAGAGTTCTTTGCATAGTTGACCAGTCGAACTTTTTGCATTCTTGATTTCCTTATTTTTTGGCTTTTTGGGCAACGTAACCTTTTTCTGTTTGACAAGCAATTGCACTCAGCCCAAAAATGTACCATGGCTTTTATTTTTTCAGAGGTTTCTTTCTGCTTCGAAGAGGAGTCTGTGCGATCGCGACCCGTTGCATGTCTTTCTTTTTTCTTTTTATTTTTTTTTTAACCCAATCCCAGGCCCAGCTTTAGTCTGGAGACCCCGGGTCTCAGCTCCAGTCCCATCGTCCTCATCATCAGCTCTCCATCTGCATTCGTCCCGTTCGCACAAAGTTTAGTTTCGTAATTTATGATGTCGCTATCGCAGCATCAGTCCCAGGATTTTAGGTAACGTGCGAACCCAGGATGGACCCAGAACCAAGGAGCAGGAGCGGGAGTGGGAGGAGTAGGAGGAGCAACAGCAGCAATCCCACAGGGCGCAGGGAAAACTATTATCAGAAGTTTTATGTAAATTTTTAAGCATGTTGCCTGCCTGCCAGTCTAACATCGGAAATCTTGGGTCGGCAGCAACTGCCACAAGTTGCGAATTGTAATCTTTTGTCATCATGTTTGACAGCAGCAACGGCTGCCTGTCGTCCTACGCATCCAGCACACCTGCCTTGGTTCCCTCATTAATTATGCACGAGTCCCCTGTTCAATTTAACACCCTTTCCTCTGGAGGAGAGTGAGCCCAGGCATAAGTCCCACTTCAATTGTTTCAAACTATTATATAATTGTGTTGGAGCAGGGTAACCCTTTCAGCCAGCCACAAAAGCGGATAAGGGTTTTATTTTATTTTAAGTAAACCTGATCTTTGAAAGTCTAGTCTTATTCCTAATCAAAGAACCATAGCTTTGTAATTTGTAAACTGAAAAACCAACCGTAAAAAACTTGAAATAAAATTTAAACTTACAAATTTCCTTCTCATTCCGATGTGAGATATATAACTTTATTTAACGATCTACCAAATAATTAACCCTTCATTTGTACTTTTTCAACGCGTTCCATCCTAGCGAATTAATTACTTTTTGGGCCACAGTCGAAGAATAGGCATCGCTTTTGCTGGGCAAAAACTCTGACTCCACAGGATAGGGGCAATAAATAATTGTTTATTTTTTATCTCCCAGAAGTAAATGTACAACAACAATAAGAAAAATAAATAAACAAACAAGCAATACCAATATGGGCGGACCGATGGGCGGTCAGCGATTTCTGTACTGGGTTTACACTACACGGCGGCGTCCCTCTCTCGGCGAGTGCGCGGAGTCAATTTGAAAAATCGATTAAATTCGAATAAATGTTGGCGAGTGGGCTTAGTCGGATTTAAAAACTCATAACAACCAGGCAACACCTCCTTTTGTCCGAGGTGTATACGGAACAATGTGTGGGGTTCCCATCCCAGCTACCTCCTCCCGGTCGCCGCCGCTGGCGATTTCTGGATCTCGTAGGATCAGATGAGGAGCAAAGGGTACGTGGCGGTGGCCAGCGTTCGGTATTATTCATATTTATTTTGCACAATTTATGACCCGGCGAGCCCTCTGCGCATCGCTGGCATATACGTATTGACAAATTTGCAGGGCCCTCTGGTGCTGACAGGCATCCGGAATGGGAATGAGAATGAATATGGGACTGGGATTGGGACTGCAACTGAGACTGGGATCGGGGATCGGGAATAGAGGGAATCAGGAATCGGTAGCTGGCGCTAGTACATGGAACGGTGGCACTGCCTGCGACAGGAACACGGATTCTCCCAAGGCGAAAGCTAATCAATATACATACGTTCGGTTTGGCTGGGATCGGCGTTGATTGCTTTGCCGTTTACCTCACACACTCGGGCGATATATTGGAACACTTTGAAAAAAATATAAAACCCAAAATCTTGGAATGAAATTGATAAGCTAAAAAAAGGATACCAAGTACCAATTCATAAAACTCTAAGAGTAGTATGAATAAAATATTTATAATCTTAAAAAAGAGATCAGTTTCTCTCTATCCAGTTAATATTTAACGAACAGAAAAACTACTAGTTATAATCTAGATTTTGCTCATAATTTATGTGATAGTTTTTTACTCAATCAAACATATACATTTTTCAAGTGTATAATAGAATAGAAACCCCATTAAAAAATAACCATAATTTATTTTCCAAGTGTAGGAACCCGCGCACACACGCTATTCCTTTAGTCCATGCCATTAAACGTGACAAGTTGCATGTCCAAATAAAGCAGCAATGACCTCCATCAAACCGATATCGCAGATCGAGATCCGGGGCCATCAAAACGGGGCGTAATAATCAAAAGGATCGTGTTTAATAAAATGCAAAGCGTTCGCAATCGCCTTCCTGGGCGATTGTAATCGTCTGAGATCAATTCCGTACCGTTCGGATCAAACGTGGAGAGACTCTGGAGCAACACAATGGTAATGGTGGAGGCCGGGCCAGAGTCAATCAGGAATCCATCTTCGTCAGCCAGGCGAGGCGATTGTCTGCCGGACTTCTTGGTGGTTAACATGGCGCCTGAGTTTGTCGTTTTGGGAATTGTCAGCAGAGGATCATCAGTCGGGATGATCGTCTCAATGACTTTGACGCGCTTACTGGCTTCGCTCCTTTGTCTGCCACACATCCATTGTTCTCTTGCCTTATTTTAGTTTATTTTTATTTTATTTTCCTGGCGACTGGCGGCGACCGCGGCAAATGGATGTCCGTGGCCGGCTCATGAAATGTCAATCAAGTCATAGAAATCGCATTGCTGATTGACTATGCGAAAGTAGGTGCTCTGCGGAAGCTGGAGAATCCCAAAGACCCCGTCGAGGCTGGATCCACACACAGCCACAAAACAATTCAATTGAGGCAGCAAATAAATCACGTAGAACGGACTGAATGGTCGTGGACCAAAAGCTTTGTTTCCTTTGGTTTGGTTTTTATTTATTTATTTTTTTTGGCTTGGTTTGGTTTTTTCCTCGATCTTTGGGCCTGTGACAGATCTCTGGTGGGTTCTGTGGCAGGGAAAAAAATGCGCACGGTCCAGGCTACAGGCTCCCGAGGTTCTGTTTTATTTTTATTTTCCCTTCTTTTTGTTTTGGTTTGGCCTTTCGTTTGGGACTTTTCGTAGTAGTTATCTGGGAAGTTTTTCGAATGTCGCTAATTTGACGACTGCACGATTGCATCAAGTCGCCGGCGAGCACAGGACGTCTTCAGTCTGGACGAACTCCCGCCGATGCATTTACAGATAAGCTCAATTTCGTTTTTGCTGACACTTTACTTTACCGTCGGACCGTCGACGGTCGAACCTCTTCGAGGAGCAGCCCCCAGCATCGCCGGGTTTCACGTTTTCGAGTTTTCGAGACATGTCGCCGATTTCGGATGGCACAAAAATAAAAATTCCAGTCCCCAAGTCACGGAGCTAAACACGCTAAAGTCTCTCTTAGCCCCGAGTAACTCCTTAATGGTCATAACAGTTTCTTCGATGGCTTTGCATTACCAGCCGCATTGGTCATAACCGCCTCAACTTTTTTTTGCTTAATGGCAAGACCACTAGCGTCTACATTCAATTAAGGCTCGATTTATATTGACAGAGTGTAGGGTATTCGGCCTGGTTTGGCAGAGAGCAGCCAGTAATTGTGAATGACAATAATTGTGGAGACAATCGGTGGAGCTCGGACCCGTGTAGAGGTGATTCTGGCCACATTCTGCCCGGCAAGACATCCGTTGGAACGTGCAAGATGTTGGCGCCAACAGCGCCACCCAATAATGCCACAGGGATACTCGTAATAATAAAGACGAATTCCAGCAATGGAACGCCAGCTCAGTCCGCATCCAATTGTCACTTTGAACCAAGGATGACAGTTGGAAGCTCTGCAGGAGTGGAGAGTTGCCATGTTTTCGGTGGCGTTCATGGCCTTGTTATATTTTTGAAAGTCTTTTTTAAAAGTTAAGTTGGTTTTTAATTAAATAAGTAGTAAATGCTGCATGAAATTCCTGTTTCATGTGGTTTCTTTGGCTTTAAAAACTCAAAGTAGTATACCAGTGTGTAGCTGATTTCGTTCTTGAGAATTTTAAGGACACTCTTGGCAAGAACTTGAAAGTTTTAATGTTGAAAGGTTACAAAATAAATACAAATAATAAATAAATTTGAATTTTACCTAAACGAGAACACAACTTCTATACAAAATATTTATAAAATATCATACTTAAATCTGCAACAAATCCCTGCAATTTAATCCTAGCTAAAAAGTCAACCAATCCCCGCCAACTATCAGTCAAAGCTCATGACCCAAATCAGAGGAATGACTTCAAAGACTATTTACGACAAACGACAATTAAATGGGGGGTTTTATGTCTGAAAGTGTATCAGTGACGATGGCCGGATGACTGCCACGGCTTTTGCCCTGCTCTGGTCTTTCCCAGAAGGGAAATCCTTTCGCATGTCAACCGACAGTATTTCCACCATTCGCCGGCAAAGACAGACACCGGGTGAACTCTAAACTGCAGAATAACTAAATATATATACCAAAGCCGCTGCTGTTCAGGGAAATATTTTGATGACATTTATGCGTTTTAGTCCGCTTCCACTTCCCCATTTCCACGTCATATGTCGGCAGGGACGACGACACAGAGCTCTAATTAAATTTAATAGCTGCGCAGCGACATAAAATTGAGCCACCAACGTGGCGGACGACGGACCGGGGATGGCCGGCGGCGGCGGCAGGTCGTAAACACATTTGATTTGATTTCTGGAAAGGCTTCACTCATTTGACAGCCGACGGAGCCGTTTTCGCCGGATTGCTGATTGAATTGTCACCTCAATTTAATGATGCATCCCACCCCAGTTGCCAGTGTCTTTCACACAAGCCGACATTCGGAGTTTGGTTTGATGTTTCCATTTCATCTGGAAGGGAATCATATGCCACTTGGCGGCTAGGCGGCGCCTCCAACGCTGCTGACACACATAGAAATGGAGTTGCAACATGGGAATATATAGTTTATATATATCCTATCCAAGTGTGCCGCCAGAGACTACTGTTCTGTCAAAGGTGTCAGACGTTTTATTGCCTTTGTGGACGACCTGTTGAAAAGTTCATGGTCACGATGTGCGGAGTGTCTGCAGACGGACTTTGAAGATGCTGCTCCTCCTTAGATCTTTACACTTTATGTGATTTGCAAGGGGTTTATTCAATTAAAAGGTGTCGTAAATATGGTAAATAAAATTATTAGTTGGAGTAAAAAACTTCCTTAATTTGTACAAGTTCATATTTAAATACAGAGCCATTGCTAGGACCTCGATTGGCTGAAATGTCCTACTCGTATTCGAACTCGCACTCGCACTCATCTACATGGGCTTGTCCAGCCGCTTGAGGTTGTTTTGTATCCCAAGTTTAATTAAATTTCTGGCATACGACATCAGCAATCAAGCACTGGCAACATGGCACCGTCACCGGCACCGGCACCGGTCACCGTTCACCATTGCCGCCGCACCACGGGTTAGATGGATGCACAGTCATGGACATGACTCTGTGTAAACGGACATGCACATTTGAATTCGGTTAAATAGTCCACCTGGGCATGCCATCCACATCCACATTCACATCCCGAGCCAATCCAGAGTGGCTAATGTTTTTCGATCGGGTTTGGACTGGGGGTTGATGGAATGCCCTTGTACCAACGGGCATAAAAGCCACATAGGCGGAAGGTATCAGTATGTGCATATATATTCAAAACGCCGGCCGCTGCTAATATGTAGTAGCGAGCGACTTATAAAATGTTACAAGTTTTGTATTAATTAAAAACTTCGGCTTGTGTGTGTACTTTTACCAGGTTATATATATGTACATATATTTTTTCCCTGGCGTAGAAGCTGCTCCTTTTGCACATTCAGGTGTTCCTGTTTTGCACAGTAAGAAATTGAGTGGGTTTTTAAATTAAAATTCTGGGTAAAAGTATAGCTTTTGAAATGCTGTATCAAAAATTTAATCATTTGGAAGTCAGAATAATTTTTAATTGTTGATTCTTTTTAGAGAAAACAAGAGTTGATGATTTCTTTCTTCAGGTTAGGGTCTTAATTCTTAAAAAGTATTTATTTTTAAAAAGCGATTTGTTAACAGGAAATTGTATAATTATTTTTGTGAAAATGTATGGCTAATTTGAGGCCTCATCCTTTGGTAAACAGGCTTAAGTTTTCACCAAGTTAACCCATTAGTTCAAATTCAGCTGACTGTTCTAACACTTTTCTTGGTTTTATGTATAACAGTTTGTGGCTGAGTTCGTAATTGGGAATTTTAGTCTTGCATAGATTCATTTTCTTTAATTAAATTTAAACTTCTAACTTTTTGGTATTTTATCCGAAATTATTGCTTTGAATTTTTTAATTAATTTTAAAATGAATTTTCAGATATCTGATTCTGATTATTACCCACTTTTTTCGCTCTGTGCGTGTGGGTTGGACCTTCACAACCTGAGCGCGGGCTTGTCTATTGTTTCCCCGTCCGCCGGTCCAGTCTATCCGATTTCGGTAGGGGCGGTGGGACCGCCCCAAATAGACAAGCATGCACCGTTTTGCAATTTAAGCTTGTCGACGTTGCTGGTGCCGTGATGTTGGTGTTGCCGTTGCCTTTACCTTTCCAGTACCCCCAGTAGCCTCTCCCTATATTCTCCGCCAGCCATGCATCCATTCCATTCCATCCATTTCATCCATCCATCAACGTGTTTGACCTAGCCGGCAATTCGGTTTGACATGCGGGTAAATTGAATTTTCCTTGTTTCGCATTTGTTTCGAGTTGTTTCTTTTTTGATTTTGGCCCGTTGTACGAATTACTTATTCAAATTAAAAATATTTCTCTTTTTTTTTGTATTTTCATGTTGTGTTGCCCGATGACTGGGGAATATTTATTTGGAGTTTCTCCCCACAGTTCTCGCCCATTTTATTTACATACGCGTACATATGTAAATGGCCGGCCTGAGAGAGTGTGAACAGTGTGTACTATGTAAATACATAATCCTGTCGACATACAAGTGTAACTGAATCTATCAGCATAACTTTTTAGGGTCCGTGGCAGATTTCACTTGGAATATGTTTTAAGTTTGTTTAAAAACTAATTTTTGGGCAGTCGAGTATTAGGAATAATATTATTTTAAGGGGAATCATGGGAAAGATTGGGGTTTCAAGGTATAAATTTAATTAAAAAAGAAATACAAAAATTTGATTCTTATAATATTTTCACTTTACGACTAGTAAGAGATTTTTTTAGAAGAATTTTAGGTATTTAAATATAGTTTTCAAATGATTTATAAATGTATTTTCTACAAAAGTAATTTATTTTTAAGTGAAGTTTGTCAAAGATAAAGTTTTTACTTGCAGAGTTTCAAGGGATAAATTAAAATATATAATTAAACCCTATAGAAAACTATTCTATTTCTAAATTATAAGTTTCATATTAAAGTTTAAAATATTTTACAAGAACATATTTAAAAAAATAATCTTACTATTTAGTTTTTTATTTAATTAAACCCTCAGAAAAACAACCTATTAAATCACAAATTGCTTGTAAACACACACAGTTTCAACGAAAAATCAAATTATTTAGTTGGTTTCTCATTCAGCAAATGAAGCGAATTAATTGTTAATTTCTTTTTTATTTTTTTTTTCGGGGTCTTCTCAGTGGAACTTGAGGCATTAGGTTAAGTGGCAATCCCACTCTGATTTATGGCTATTTCCGTCTCGTTGCGATTTCAGTGATTCAAGGAATTGGAAGCGCCGCAAAATGAGCTGCCAGTTGGCAGTTGCTCATCCGGGGGGGCGCTGGCTCATTAATTGATTGCACTTATGGCCCTCAAGATTTGCATTCGCATACTCGTCCATGTACGCGCATGCAGCCGAGTGTGCGGAATTCATTATTTCCGGGAACAGTGCATTTGTACGGCAATTAGTCCGCTCGGGGGCATCATAATATACCACGGATACCGCAGCAGCTACCACGCCCATGGGCCCATGTGCCCATGCTTATGCCCATGTTCCTCTGCGGACGGCATAAATCATCTTGCAACGGGGCCGACGCCCCAGTATCAGCGGCGTTGGATATGTGGGACATAAATACCCAGGGACGGCAGCTCCGAAAACGCCGTCTAATTGAGAGACACCACTGGCACTGGCACAGGGACGGGCAAAAGGCAAATCTGGCGCAGATCGTATTGAGTTCTCACACTGAAAGAGCCCGCACGAAACCCCCCTCAATCCCAATCTCGAGATGTCGCGAGCGAAGCCATTTTTCCATGTCTCATTTGCGGCGACCCTCGGGTATTGGGGCTCGACTTTCCCCCAATTTTGAGTGGGGTCACACGCATGTCATAAATAAGTGTAAAAAACAGCTCTAGTCTTTGATGGACTAGGGAATACCACTGTTGGATACTTTAAAGTGAGACTTTTTAAAAACTAACTATTGTAGATTAAGTAAATTAATTTATATTGTATATTATATTAATCAATTGACGAGTTTTCTAATATCTAAAATATTTTTTTAATATAGTATAAATCTGTATTAGAATATTTTGTTAGTCACGGCATACCCTGTGGCATTTTCTTCTATAAATTATAGAGTCATGGAAAATCCAGCTCTTGTTATTTTTAATTTATGATCCTTTAATACCAAAATTTCTTCATCGCAATAAGTTACGCTGGCTGCCTCCGAATATTGTGTCAAAACATTTTTGATTACCAACAATTAACAATTCTTAAAATAAGCTCAGGTAATAATTTTAAAATTCTATTCTATTTTTTGAGGGGTGAAGTTTGAAAAAGGGGGATAAATCAAGAAATATGCCTCTAAAAAGAATAACTACATAAATTATAGCGAAAAATCAACCGAAACAATTTAAAATGTTTGAAAAATGTAAATAAATTCTTTTTGATAACTTAAGTAATTAAATTACGTTTTTTTATTGCAAGTATTCTACTTTTTTTATATTTGAGAAACACTTTAAACAAGTATTCAAAATCGGAAGATTTTAGCCTTCAGTTCTCATTAACCCCTACTATTACTAGTAATATATACTAGATTTAATTAGTTAAAATTAAAAACTTTTTAAAAAGCAGAACGGGTCCTACAAAAATTTAATCAATTGGTAAAAGAACTATCCAAATTCAGCCAAAAAAATCACTTAATGGTAAATAAAATCAAATAAACAAATAAAATGATGTAAGACCCCGATAAAAATCATGTTTCTCCATGGCTTAAAATCCTTAAATTTTATTCCTAACCAATTATGCTGAAACACACAATTAGGCAGTGAAAAATCTTTGCAAATTTTGAAATGGAAATAGCTTGTATTGTGTCAGTTGCCTTCTCATCCTCGACTTCTTCCGGGGATCCCTCACTCGTCAGTGGTTGTGTCCAATGGCGGCTGGACCCTGTCTCTGTGTCTACGTCTATATCTATGTCTTTATAGTGATAGTTAGGCCTATGGCCGACGGAGTTGTGCTCACGCCCACTTCTTAACATGCGCTACAAGTGCTAAAAATGCTGAAAACATATTTCACAATTAATTGTCGCCTTGGCTGGCGTTGCTTGCCAGTTGCCAGTTGTTCGCTATGCGACAAACGGCCCCCCTTTTCCCCCTGGTTTGCCGCCTTACCACGCCCCTGTCCCTCGGCTGTCGTTATTATATTTTCCTCGCATTTTTAAGTGTTGTTCGACATGGCAAAAACAACGCGTTGCTGCTTAATTTGTCGTAATTAATGCTTATGAATAGTTCGTACTTGTCGCATTTGTTAGTGGCACAACGTGGGTGGAAAGTGGTGGCCAGTGTCTAATGTCTAGTGTCTGGGAGAAGATCGGCGGCGGCTTACCTGCAGCTTAACCAGTTCCGGGAACTCGCTGGCCATCTTGGCTAGCTCCTGGTAATTAGCCTTTGCCATCGAGACGATCCACTCCTTAGCCTTGGGATGCGACAGTGTAACCTCCGGTGAGTCCTTCTCCTCGATTAATTGCTGAAAGAAACAGAGAGAAAAAGATGGTGAGTGAGGGGGGAGAGCAGAGCTTGCGGAGGGGGCATAAATTAATTATGCATGTTTCTGCCACTTTGTCTACGACTTGGCGGGGGCGGGCCGAAAACGAAAACAAAAAACAAAAAAAAAAAAAAATATAGAAAACCAAAAACGAAAAACATCGGCACGAAGCGGGAATAAAACATAGAAAGCCCATTGAGAGCATTAACGCCAACACAGTCGTCGCCTCCCGGAATATACGATTCTAATTTACCCAACTCGCACACACTCATACACACTAGCGAGCGGGTAACATTGCCCCACAATCCCTGTGTGTGGCATCCGATGGATGTGCATATGGTTATGGATATGGATGTGGATGTGGAACTTGGAGGCGGGGCCCAGTTGCACTGGGAAAAATAAATTAATAAGAAAGAGATTGATTGTAAAGTCTCTAGGTCTATGATAAACCCGAACAAAATTTACAAAAACTAATAACTAAAATTCGTCTGCTAATAACTTAAAATTTCAACGGAAAATCTTAGTAAAAACATACCCAGAAAAATCCTTAAGAATTCGAATGCACTATATTATTGCTAAATAGAATAGATATTAAAGACAAAATGCCATATCCCTAATATCTTGGTTTTAACATAAAAAGAAGATAAAGGTGTACAAAAATGCCATAGGAAAAACTACTTGAGAATTTTAACGCAAAAGCGCGAGGAAAAAAAACTCTTAGCTTAGAAAATTACAAGTTTCTACAAATTCTCTTGTAATGTTCATCCCTTTTCTATTTGCATAGTTTAAAAAATTCATATTAACAGTTTATAATAATTTCCAAGTTATGTAAATTATTCTCCATATTTTTCCCAGTGTCTAAATAAGATGGCACCGAGATATTGGGGGATGTGATTTCGGTTGGGGGATGTGTGTTGTTTGCGAGGGTGCAGAGACACGGGCGTAAAAGCTGGATGGTAATTATGCTCACGCATTCGACGGCGCCATTGCCATGTTCCTCCACTAATTATGAAGGTAATAATTTTTATTTATTAGGCGCGTGCTTAAGGCAGAGACTGCGATGGGTACATATGTATGCCTTTCTTTCCTTGCTCTCGAGGATCTCCCGGTAAAAATAAAGTTGCTTGTTTTTTGGTTCGTTGATTTACGGAGTTTTTTATGCCTGAAGGTGGGCGGGAGGGTGTCTACTTTTACCCATACCCACCCGCATCCGCAAAACTCGGCTGCTGATAATGAGCCCTCTAATGATTAAGAGGGGGATGGGGTTTCCGAGGAGATGGGAATTTACGGATGCGGATGAGGGAATGGTGGACGGGGATGGGGGTTTCCGAACACATGTGCCCGCGACAATAAGAACAGCAGCCGACATGTGTGCCTCATATTTACGAGCGAGCAACACATTTTCGGCAACTAATTATCCATTCGCGTAATGTTCGCGGCCCTAACAAGGAGTGCAGCATTTCCCATTCCCAGTGCCTGGTCCCCGAACTTTACCTGAACAACATCACCCACTCTTTGTCGGCCTTTATTATCCCGGCCTAACATTACATAGCTAATAAATACAACGACGACATTTGAATGCCGCATTTGGCCGCAGGATGCGCAGAACGCGTGCCAGGATCTCTCACTCTCCCATTCAGCGCCTTCGTTCGCTCGTTTATTTACACGCCACTTGACTCCCGAAGTGCTCACGTTTTTCCAATTACAGCCAGCGGGTGGCGAACGGGGCACCGATTTTCCCCAGGTAAGGGTGGTCGCCATTTGCAAATGCCGAGCAGTCGAGCATTATGGCATTCTGGAAGGCGAGTCGGACGAGGCGACAGGCGTAACAGGAGCAGAAACAGGAGCAGAACATCGCAGAACAGTACAAACATTGAGACGCAGTGCCCCCTGGCAAAGTGGCCATGTCAATGCTAAACAAAAGAGCCCAACCCAAAACAGGACCCCAAACCAACCGAGTTGAACCCAAAAGCGAACCGCCCACCACACTAGGAAAAAATATAAAGATGTTGCAAAATTCACCCTCAGCTTGAGGGTTTCAAGTTTGCAAATAGAAATTATTGGGAATATTAACCAATTAAGGAGGAGGATAACAAGGATAATTGGGGGTATTGTTTAGTTTTGTCTGCAACTAGGAACATTTTTCTTTTGGAGTCAGAATGTCTATTAGTTTAATAATAAGTCATTAAAATATTTTTTAAACCTTGTAACCCTTAAATATTCAAATATATAAAAGCAAAAAAACCTTTTAAAAATAAGTAATCATATTTTTCCCCAACTGCATTCACCCCCAAGTGCTCCATTTCGATGGTATGTTGCTTTTTATGGCTTTCGCAACACAAAATAAAGGAAAAATTAAAAAAAAAAAAAAAACTAGGAAAAACCCGGAGCAACAACTCGGACTGGAACTCTGACTCGAACTCCAACTTTGAATCCCGGACGGGGACTTTTGGGGGGTTGAGCACCGGTTGCCCTTGTCTATAGATATCGCCCCGGCCACACTCGTCCTCCCCAATCGCTTGTTTGTTGGCCAGTTTTCTTATGTCCCGTGTCCCTTTATGCCCGATATTATATCACACAGCTGGCCGTTGTCCTTTGTCTGGATGCGGACTGGTGGACTGGCCATGGGTTCTCTGGCTGGGTCCCGGCTGAGCTCGGGTCTGAGTTCTGGTTCCTGGGTTGATACGGGGTCTGGGCCATGTCCCTTCAGTGTTTACGTTTGGCCCCGGCGAGTCTTACCTTTAGGAGCGAATGCCCACAAAATGGTCGTGTTTGCCATTTCCAGGGTCCGGGGATCCGTCCATTCTGTCACTCGAGGTTGTGTGTGTGTGGGGAATGGGTTGTGGGTGTGGCACTGTCGGCGCTCCACATCGGTGGCAGAGAGAGGGAGAGAGAGAGATTGTTGCTGTTGTAAATTCAACCGCTTCGGGACACAGTCCGTTGTTGTTTAACAGCAATAACAACTTTTGGTTTGTTTCCTTACATTTTTAATTGGGTCCTTTGTGGGCTGCCATGGCCGTGATGAGAATGGCTTTGCCTAACTAATTTCTATTGCTGCTTATTGGCTATGTTAACATGTTTCACCAACTTGTTTTATGCAAAGGGTTTTTGCGCCACGGGTTCAGGTTCGGTTCGTCCCTGCCACGCCCTCTCTCTTTATTCCCATTCCCATTCCCAATGTGGGTCGGATCTGGCAGTTTTATATGCATTCTGGGACACACACACACAGGAGGTGCCTCCGATTTTAATAAGGATATATATGCGGTCTGTTTGATGCTGCCACGGGGCTGTAGGTTTGAGATTTGCTTTAAAGTATATATTTGTAATGATGTTGGGGGGTTTAAATTAAAATCAGACGGAACACAGGACATAGGGGTAAGTTTTGCTTTAGTTTTTCTAGTTGGGATAAAAGAGGTATTTCATTTTGAAGGTTTACTTCAAGGTAAAATGGAAGAAATAGAGAATAAAACAAGTTAAAGTTCCAACCTATCAAAACTAAGGCGACTTTCGTTTTAAAAATGTATATTAATAATCATTACTTAAGCTAAAATATTTATAAAACCCTTTCTAATATTTTTGTTAAACTTTTTCTTACAACCTTTGTTATTCCAGGAATTTCACTATTCAAGGTGGCCAAAAGACCTTTCCAAAAAATATAGTTCATTAGTTTTAGCCTCTATCCAATAACATCATTTTATATAATGGTATTTCCCCTTAACCTTTTCCATTTCATCAATCAAAATTGGTTAACAAACTCAAGTTACTTCTATCAATATTAGTTATTTAAATAAAAAAAACATTTCAAGTCCGCTTTGGGGGCGTAAATTAATCAATCCTTTGCCAGCGCACAACGGTGCTGAGTGAGCGTACAAAATGCTAAATCATCGAGCTAATTAAAAACGATCGAAACGAATTTAATTGATCAGCCAAGACTATGAGAGGGGTCGCACAATTACAGTTGCAACGCCAAAAATTTCACGGTTCATCATGATGGATCTAAGCCACTTGCTCCCCAGTTTTTTTTAGTTTTCGTTGGGAATTTGGTCACGTTGGAAAAAAATCCCATGAATTAGAATATATCAGAGGAATCCCTCCTCGATGACCAGCCACTTTCTTTTACGGTTTGCGATGATTAGTTATTTTCTTTTTTTGGGGCATCCATCAAACCTATCCCAATATATATTGTTTACAACTGAATTTTAATAATTGCGTGAAGACGGTTGGCGCCACTCGGAATGATGGTGTGTCTTGTTAGCGAATCAATTTGTTAACAAGCTGTAAGCGCTTACAGATACTTTCCTTAACCCGCAGTGGTCTGAATAAGAGCTATCAAGCCCGATTCGTATCAAGTGAATGATGATAGCCACCTTTCTATTTGCTATATTCATGTTTCAGACAAATTAATAATGACTTGGGGAAAAAACAAGGGACTGGCGTATGCAAACTTATTTCGGGGAATCTAAATTTTCATCTAAAGAACCACTTTCCAAGTTCTTGACTCATATCCCCTTTGATTTAAAGTTAATTTCTGTATTTTTAAGGAAAGTGTAAATCCAAAAACATGAAATACGTGAGAAAATCAAAGTTGCGGCGGCTGTGATGCTTTGAAATAGATTCCCATATATATTTAAGGACAAAGAGGAGTTTGATTTTTCCATGTCCGAATGTCTGTACAAATAGGCACTTAAGTTCGCTTCCCTATGTTTTAGTGGGATTTTATAGCATCTGACGTGCCTGCCGTGCCGTTGACAATCCCAGTTTGACGTACATCCACTGCTGTTGACGCTGCGCGGAGGAGCATCGCTTCCTCTAAGCATGTTCCTAAAGGGATGACACCATCCGTCTCACAGACAGATTCGGATGATTTATGCACTGGGGATATATATTCGTTTCAACTCCAAATTGCGTGATTGACAGGCCTAAGTGGTTGACAGTTGTTTGACAACTCGGGCCCAATTGCACTACTATAGCCTTGTAGCATTAACTAAGAAACGAAGAAACGGTTCCTTCGTAACGCTTGACAAATTCCACTGCCACATGCTCGCCGCTCCCCGAGATTGATATTTCCAAATTAGAATCTAAGAAGGAGAACATGCAACAAATTATATATGTATCCATCTTCCGGCAGTTGAGTGGATTTCATTCGATGAAGTGTTGAAGGTTTCCCTTGCCTGATAATTGAGATGGTCTAATTTTTTTGGAAAATTTTAAACTGAGAATGTTTTTAGGGGGTTTATGGCTGTTTTTGGTTTTATATTGAGTTTTAAATTAAGTTTTCATAGAGATTATCAACAATTCGGGAAATAATAAGTGCCCCGATGCTGAGGGGCTGCTTGTGCACTTTGGACTTAGTTCCGTTCTAGTTTTACTTCAAGTCTAAAATCTCAGTAGAGATTATAAATATTAACATTATTAATATTGTTACATTATTAAATTAAATATTGCTCTTGAACCTCTTTAAGAAAAAACTTGTCATAATTTAAAGCAAAGGAATAGAGCCCTTTAAATTAATTTTTGTGATTGTAAAAGTTATCCCAAAAATCTGTTAAAAATATGCTCAAATTTAAACCTCATCTATTTTCCCAAGTGTTAACCTGGCATCCATGCATTTATTGGCCACACACAAAATTTCTCACGTAACTTATTCCTGGCTTGTACTCGATATGTACTAACGTACACATAATAGGCTTTTGGGGTATCAACGAAAATAAAAAAGGAAACGGCAGAAAAACAGAGCCTGCAGAGAGTGAGCAACAAACACCCGCTTGGCCTAAGTGCCAGCGAGAAGTGTCGTCATGGGCAGTTTGATGGAACAAAGTTACTAAACACATCGGGCTCGAACTCGGATTCGGAATCGGAGTACATGTGTCCGCACATGTACGTACACATGTCGGGCATCAGCTCTCCAGTCCGTTCTCCAGCGGGGACACAAACAAAAAAAAAGTGGACAGAAAGCGAACGGAACGAACGATGCAGGCGCATGTAGTTTTATGAGACTTACATTTATATTGTCCACTAATAAAATTAATGGATTTATTCAATTCGAGCTGGCGAGCTGTGCTGGTGGCAATTCGTGACAAGGCTCTGGGAACTGACAGACAGTTGGGTGACCAACCGAAGTAACCAAACGTAGCCAGCAGTTCCACTTGAGGTGTCCCAGAAGAAAAAAAAAACAAGCCTGGGACAGCCACTGATGCATTGACAATAATTGCTCGGGGTTTCAAGGGCCGCCAGATCTAATCTAAGCTTTGATTTGTAGCGGAATAACATTTGAAATTATGCAATGATGGGAACCATTTCAAAAGGATTTACTCAGCAGAACTTGCTTTTAATAAGACCCTGTTTAGGCCTTCATTGAAGCTTAAAACCCAAGTATAAAAAGTGTCTAAACTCCTCTAGTTCTTCTTGAAAATATGATAATATTCATAGCTATGCGACCATAATTAATCACAACTTAAAACCTCTGCAAAAAAGGTCGCATTTTTGAATTGTCTCCCAGGCGAATCTTCCCACTGACACACACACACATACAGGAAATAGAACGCTTGTGAAGAAGGGCTCCGACTCCGACTCCTAAGCACCCGCACTTGCAACCGCACCCTCTCCAGCACCCGCATGTCGGCTAATGCCCCTCTAAACCAGTTCTCGTCACTCACCTTCTCTGGCTTCTTCTTGGCTGGCGGCGATATGATTTTGGCCTCCTCTTCGGATGCCATCCGGTTGAACTTGCGCGTGGCCTCCTTTACGCTCATGGGATTCTCGGCCGCTTCACCAGTGCCACCGCCGCCACCCTCTGGCTTTGTTTCGTCAGCCAGCTCCGGCTTTTCATTGGAGCTGCTGTCCGTGGAGGCACCAGAGGAGAAGGAGAAGCGTGGAATGTTCTCCTTGTTGGCCAAGGCCTCATCAATGGAATTGGAACGTGTGGCCTGCTGTGGAATGGGTTCCGGCTCCACGGCTTTCGTTGATTCCTGCCTCTCCAGGCGCCTGGGATCGATGCGTGTTATGGCAGCCGTGAATTCGTTGACGCAATCCTTGTAGCTCTCCTGGTGCTCCTTGTTCACAGTTACTCCAGTGGCTGCCGGCACAGGCGGCGGTGGAGCTGGAGCTGGCGCTGATACTGGCGGAGATGTGACCATCGGTGGGTTCTTGTAAGGCGGTGGCTGCCTCATGGGTGAGTCAAAGTTTAGGGAAGCGCCGCCGGGACTCGAGGGCTCCGGGGCACTAGAGGCGGCGGCCACAGCCCGCTCGGCAACCTCATCCGAGGGGCACTCGTTCACATACTTTTTGCGCAGTATCAAGAACTTCTGATTGTTTTCGTTCTTTATGGTGGACAGCAGGGTCACATAGGTCTTAAAACGCTTGCGAGCCTCATCTGCAAAGGGGCAATTAAGTGATGCATTTAGCTTTAGTAACTTATTTTAACTTTTCTGATTCAACAGGTTTTCTAAGCCCCGAAAGTGACTCACTTTGCGTTTGCGGGTGCGTGAGAAATTTCTTGAAATGCTTGACCAGCGCATGATTTGTCACTTTGCAGTCGTTCGCCAGCATGTAGTTGCGTATCTCGGCAACGGACAACTCTTTCGGCAGTTCCATTTCGATTTTAAACGCGAATACCGCACTTTTAAACACTTTTTTTTACGCGAAAATAACAAATTTAACCCAAAACAGAACAAACAAAAACAATAGGCACTCGATAACTGGATTTATCGGTAGCAGACATACGGTAGGCTTGCGGAAAAAAGCTCGCTGATTTGGTTGGATGACACAGGTCTGGATGGCATGACACGCGGAAAGATGAGATTTATTTGGAAATTTAATTGGTTTTGTTCATTTTATTTGTCAAATAACACTAAATTAATGGATTATAAAATATTTAAGATATAATAATTTAATGTAGAGTGTATTTATAAATGTCTATTTCTTATTTTATGCGTCTTTTAGGTATTTAAATCGTTACGCAAATGACAAGTAGGCAAAGTAATTACTTTCTTTAATAAATATTGTATCTCTTTTTAATTTAAAAATAATATAAAGATTACATTTTTTAATTTAAAAACTATTAAGCTTAAAATTCAATTTATAATCTGAGAAAAAATGGTTAAGTAAAAAAATAAATAAAATAAACATGTCATAGGTGTAAGATTCTATATTTCTAAAACGGGAAAATCCTTTAACTGAAATTCGTAATGCTTTTCTGTGTTAGTTTTTAATAGGTTAAATAGCCAAACATTATAAATAACTTTGTTTTAAATTGTTTACAGTTTAAATTATAATAACCCTACAAAATGTTGAAGAAATTGAGCATATATTTTATTTATTTATTTAATTGGAAATAACTATATCAAATGGGCTCTGATCTGCTGATCAAAGTTATTATTGATTTTATTTGTCTTATAGATACGTAACACCTAGCTTCTCTCTTTTATGTAAGGATTTCTTAAAATATATATGCAGAAAAGGCTTAAAATCAATTATGAAATCCCTTTGGCATGTTAACTTTCCGAATCGAATTGCAAGTTGATTTGCATAAGATACAACTCAGCCCGAAGATGTTCTGCCGGTGGGGCTTCATTATGCAAAAGTAATATTTAAAACAGCTCCGAAATTAATTCCTGAGACACTGCGAAATGGAAATGCAGAGGGCGGTGCTGGGTGTTGGGAGGAGTGTGTGTATGTGGGCCATAGACCAAGTTTATATCCTTCTCAATTGGCCAAATGGCTTGGATTTTCTGTGTATGTGTGCCGGCAATTTGTTGAATCGACGTCATTTATCATCCGCACGGAGAGAAGCCCTAGCCAAGGAGGAGGTGGAAGCCACCAGCCACAGCCGATGACAGTGACAATGGCGCATCTGGATACACAGATTGGGATTGTATCTTTCACTTGCATTTCAAGATGCAAATGTCAAGACGCGTTGTTCTGTGCTCTCAGCAGGCCGTCCGTCTCCCCAAAGGGAGTTCTCCTCCATGGCGCAGATGCGCACTAATTTGTATCTTTGGAATCGTATTCGTATCTTGTGGATGGGTGAAGGCAGCAGGCTTGAGCTTTGAAATGTTTCCAAAATAAATGCTTCTTATTTATTATTTTCTGGCTAGAGATTATGCTTGGGTTGGCCACAAGAGTTAGGGAATATATTTATTGCAGGAATATAATAGAGTTTCTTGAATAAATATAAAAGTAAACTGATGAATAAGATCTCTAAATAATATATTTTCAACTAATACTTATAGTTTTCCATTAAATAAATGCATTTTCTGAAGATTAACCCCTCCAATTTAATCCTCTTTAACAAGAATTGGACTTCAGGTAGCCCAAGTGCCATTTCTCCTGGGAAAACCAAAGACATTCCGATCTCGGAAAGTAAGCGATCAGAGCTATGCGAGGTATTTGCAGCTGGATTATGCAATTGTCACCGATTGCGTTGCAAAGTGGCGCCTGATAAGCGTTGCAAATTCAATTATATGCGAGCGAATACGAGTTTTGAAGTGCGAGTGAGTGCCTGTATCTGTATCTGCATCAGTGTGTCTGTGTCTCTGGAGGCAGTTTCCCAAGGCACGACAGGCAAAGGTCTAACCGGGAGCCACAGTGATCCTCCTTCTTGGACAAGTTGGCATTGGTGCGGGTGAGGATTGGCAGCAGTCATCTTGCTAAGTGTGCAGATACTTTCAGTGCATCTTCTGGATACTCCACCTCCTCTGGATACTCCACCTTCTCCTCCTGCTTCCCTACTTGCTGCTGCTGCTGCTGGAACACCAGTTGGCGTCAGTGTTGAATGCTGCCAGACAGCGATCGACGACGAACGATCCTCGATAGTTGCAGCCAAGGAGAGCGTTTGTCTTGTCAGGGAGACTGCGGGGATGAGGATTACCTGGGATGGAATGGCTATAGTTACTTTACCACAGGACGGCATAATTGGCAATTGGAGAATGGGTTTGGCAGGGGGAATGGTTCGGCAATGGGCATGAGAATGGCAATGGGCTCACTCGCTTTTATGACTGTTTTTTGCCAACTGGTAGATGCACTTAAAGAACAGCCAATAAGGCTTAAATAAAATGTTGTCTTAATAGATAATATAAATAAATAATAAATAAGTTAAGTTAAATGAGATAAAATCCTTGAGATAACTCCCCAAAAATGTCTAGTAACTTTAACACCTAAAATCATTATAAAATCTACACAAAATACTATTAATTGGCTTTATTTACTCTTTATTTGCTTAAATTTATATCCCTAAAACCCCGTAGTAAAATATATTTTATTCCAAAGACTCTTTTTTCGAGTGTGACAACTAACGCCGACTGTCTATCTGGCGCAGTCACATCGAAGTCGTGGCCGGATTGAGTCTGTTTCTGTGTTCAACTAAGCCAAGATTCGCTCATTTCTAACCTGCGATTCGGTTTTATTTATTTATCCCTGATTCTGTGATTCCCTCTCCTCAGCCTCCTGACCCCTGGAGAGTGGCGCCTAAAATTACACGAGGCCGTGGTTTTAAACAAAAAAAAAAGTGAGTGAAGGGGAGCGAAGCGGGGCAGCTGTCACCGCGAAGGGCTCTGAGATTTATTGTTGGGAATCTTGGGATCGGCTCGGGATGGATGGATGGATGGATTGGCCTGTTCGAGAAGTCAAATGTCCGGCAGGCCGATTGGAAAGAGTGTGAGTGTCTGGCGACGACGACGACGACGACTTGTGGCTGCTGCCAAGCCAGATGTCCGCGTTTCCACAATCCTGGGCAGCCTTTTAAGTAGTCTGACAGTCATTATTGGACCATTACCAAATGAACAGTGCGCATTATAAATGAGCACATAAAACATAAACGTTGTCGCCGGGGCTCGAGAGCCGATTACTGCAATTTAACACCCCCAACTTGGTCGTAACTTCCCCTTCTCTTTTGATATCCCGTCAATATCCTCGTCTCTCGTCCTGAGATCGTCATATGTTGCCATTTCCGACAGGGGAAGAGCTCGGGAGTGGCTTGGTGTTCGATGATTTTGGTGGTCAAATGCTTTAACTCGCACCGGGATTTCGGCTCGTTTCGCTCGGCTTAGCCCGACTCCCAAGTGGGATTATGTCACTTCCCCGGTGACATTTGCATTTTGATTGACAAACTCATTTAGCAACTGCACCGAGTTTCGTGTCCTGTGTGTCCTTCGTCCTTGGGCTTCCCCTCTGCTGTGGAGTGTATATTTGCCAAGCGCTTAAGAGATTTTCAATTACACTTATTTCAGGAACAATGAAACGGTCTTTAAATGCTTTGATTTAAAATATTTACGCTTTTGCTGGGGTGCAGGGTTCATCGAACGTAAGCTCTTAATATTTATTAACTTGTCTATTAAGAGGAGAGAGGTTTTTGGTTTTTTTTTTTTTAAGTTTATTTAAGGTTTAGAGTATTTGTAAAAACTTGTATGATTTATTAAATGGCATTTTTATTTATTTATATTTTTTTTCAATTTTTCAATAAAATTTAATTTGTTAGAAACTGGAAAACCCAAAGCTATAAATAAACTTTTATATTTTAAGGAACAGGTTTTTATTACTTAAGCTTGTTTGTTTGAATAATAGTTAGTTTTTTTATTGGTGCTTTGATTAAATGAAATTACTTATATGGTGTATATTTATGTTACTTTTATATTGGTTTTCTGAAACCATAAAGTAACAGTCATATAAAGCTAATATTTGTTTAAGATTCCCATTTAATTATAGTACAAGACGAAGTTTTTCTTACTATTTTATGATGAAGTGACAGTAAAGAAATTAGCTTTCCTAAAATTGTTTGTAAAATGTTTAAGAACAAGGGATTTTTTTGTATAACTAATTAACTAAGTAAATAATAAACAATAATAAAAACAAAAAATGTTTGTTTTAGAGAATTTCTGAGATTAAGCTTTTGCTGAGCCTTTTTTATGCTATAATTCTAATTTTTTAATATATTGCTATATGTTTTTCTTTAACAATATTCCGTAATATATTCTTTCACTACCATTTTAAATAGCTTTCCACTTTTACTGACAATATTTTAAGTTGCTGCTAAAGTGAAAAACTAAAATCAATGCACTCTGAAAAGTGAAAGGTACATGTGTAGGTACTTATTATTCTATAAGGCAAATATTGCATAATGAGTAGAACTCAATTACGCGCTCATGTAACGTCCCGATATATATTCATGTGACAATTTTTAATGTTTCCCTGACAACCATTAAAGTCGAGCCCGACAATAAAAGCGGCGGCAGCCGAAAAAAGAGGATTGTTTCGGAGTGGAGTGTGTGTGTGGTGCGTATCCTGACCCTTCTCTCTCAGACCAGAAATCCTGCAGCCTGCAACCCCCGGCCTGTGTTTTACGAAGATCCATCCGACAGGCGAGAGTGTTGTGACAGTTTTTGCCGGCGAATAATAAAAATAAAAATATATTTCATTTTCCATGGGTTCGGGTGTTCTGGGTTCTGGGTTCGGGGTTCTAGATACTGGAATCATTGCCATTTTCTGGCTATTTTGAAATTGATATATGCATAAACCGCAGTGACAGATGTTGCAATTAAAACGGCATAAAAACGGTGGAGGAATTGCCACCACCATCATTCCCATATCCTGGCATATCCTGCCGGAATATATATACATATATATGTACATATATAGCGTGAAAAGTGCGCGCTGTCAGCTTGACAGGCGGACAGCTCAATTGTCAAAATAGGTTTTAAGTGCCGGCAACTGATTTTTCGTGAACTGCGAGTGAGAGCGTGAAGTGCACTTCTTCTCCTCGACTGCCACCAGTATCAATTGCAATGCCAATCACCGAATCTCCGGACCTCGAGTCCCGTCCAGACGCCCGAGACCCAGCGCAGAGGGTGGTCGGTTGTGCGATGTGCGATGTGGCGGCCGCAAATGGAAACGCCCCATGTGGTTGCCACCACTCGTCGGGTCTCTGGCCATCGTGCTGACCCATTGATTGATTGCATTTGGCCCCGTCCGTCCAGTCAGCAGCCAACTGCCACGCCCCCCTGCCGCCTCCAGAAGGTCCCGGTCCGTCGATGGTATGGCAAAAGCGATTGCAAGAGCGCCACTCGTAACTCGTAAAGCGCGCAACACAGCAAATATTGTACTTAACACCCGGAGGGGCACTTGGCCAGGGACTCGTCGCCAATGCACTTGGCGAAAAAACATTGTCCTTTTTGGAAGGGGTTTGTTTTTAAATTAAGAGAAACTCAGAGCTTATATTATATATTCTTACTTTATATATTTTTAAAAAACAGTTTTGTGATGAGGAATTTTTAAGAATAAAATTCTAGAAAAATATTTTCTTATTGAAAAAAGTATTTAATGTTCCTGGCACTAAGTTATTCCTTTAAATTGGTGACAAAATCACCTATTGTTTATAGTCTAGGCATTATTTTTTATTTCAAGTGTGCCCCTTGCTGCTGGGTTTTGCCTTTGGCCTCGCCATGACTTGGCTTCCCTTGGAATTAATTCACGTTTACGTTTGGCGGGGGCAACAGCTTTGGTCATTTGTTGCTTTGAGCTAACACGTTGCTCTCATTTCCCGCCGATGCTTGGCCGCGGTGGGTGGTGCCGCCACCCCATCCCCATTTCCATTTCCTCTCCCATTCCACCAGAGAGCACCACCCACGGCAGCCACGTGGATCTCCCTGATACCATATATCTTGTGCGGAGCGAGGTGAGGACACGCCCAGACCTTATGGCGCAATTCCATCGTGTAAGTCGCACTTTTTCGGTTTTATAGGTTAATTTGCTTTTATTACATTATCATAAAAATAAACAGAAAAAACACAGCAAAAGACAAGCTTGCCAACACACACACGAGAGCATCCGCGCGACAGCCGCAAAAAAAAACATTTGAGGTTTACCTCATGGTATTCACAGTGGACTCGGACCGAGGACCATTTCCGGAACGGAATGCGTGTCCTGGACCCGCTGCGCATTAGCCACGCTCCCAGCGAGTCCTGCGTCCTGCCGTCGCATCGTAAAAAATAGATCATAAAGCGGAAGTCCAAATATGTTAGTGCGTATTAATAGTCAAACTTTTTTTGCTTTGTTTCAAAACTTTACGCAGTGAGCGGAAATGGGAGCACTTTCCCAGGCCAAGTGGTAATCAGTTACTGCTTTTCACCCACAAAATTTAAAACCTTTTTAAAGAATAGTAAAAATATATGGGAGTAAACTTATAAGCTATATTTAGTGGTAGAGTCATGATATTTGATAACAATGTAATGTAATTTAACATAGGATTGAATACTGAACTATTAATCCTTAAAATATTAATTAATATTAATAATAATATTAATGTTTTATTAAATAAATAAATATATTTATATTGTTGATAGATATAGATCTAATATCTAATCTTAACTTACCCTTTTTAGTTGAATAAATGTTTATTAAAACGTTACATCTTAAGACTTGTTCATTGACACATCTGTATTCACTATTAACTTATTATATATTATTTATCAATTTGTATTACAAATTTTTAATTTAATTTTAATTTCCATAAAAGTGTACATGTCATTTTCAATTAGGAATTCGGTCTTTAATTAAAAGACAACCCATTTGTAAAAACATGTTTTTTATCAGCTCTATCTTGTTAACGGATGTATTTTAATAAACATTTTTAATAATGAAATAAGTATTTATAAAAGAATAATTTTCAAAATAACCATAAAATGAAACCTTAAACTGTATTACTAATAATGTGATATATAATTTGGATAAAAACTATAAGGAAAAATAACTATAACAAAAACAAATATGTACAATTTTTGTTCAGATTTCTTTCGTTTTTAAATACCTACATCATGTATTAAGTTAATATTATTTATATCAATTCAATGCTTAAATAAATATTAAATAAATATTATTTTCATCAAGTCAATATGTAAATAAATATTACTTACATCACAACAATACTAAAATAAATATTACAAATATATTGATACCTTTAAACTACTTTTTTAAGAATTTATTGCTTAATACAAATACTCAAATAAAAATACAAAATATACGTAAAGTAGGTGCAAATAAAGGAGCTTAATTTTTTATTCCTCACGAGATTTAAATTGTATAAAATAATACATAAAGTTGTTTTAGAAGAAAACGCCTTCTTCCAGAAGCCGTTAAAAATGTGATTCGAAAGCAATGAATTAAATTAACTAAATATTATTTATTAGGACTAATATAGTAATTTATAAGTAGTGTACATTTTAATAGAAGAAATCTTAAATAAATCTCATTCAAACCCAATTAATTCAAACTTAAATATTTGGTTTGTTTAAAGCTGCTACCAAAAGTGGCGTGATATTTAAGCAGTGAGCAAGTAAAGGTTAACTCAAACCAGATTAGGCTCCGATTAATTGTGGAGGATCGATAATGGGAGTTAAGTTTCGCGCAGTCCGGCGATAATGGTAATGACTGCCGATAAATACAGGCTGCTGCGGAATCCGGTGATCGTATTAACGCTCTTGTGTCGCCACTTAAGGTGGCACCCACCCCTCATCCTTGCTTCCACTTGGCGATCATGGCATCCAGGAGATATACATATATTCCAGAACAGAAACAGAAACAGGGCCGCGAAGTCAGGCGAAAGGTAAACAAACAAATGACACCAAACAAAGGGGCGTTTCCCTGGGAATCAGAGGAAAACAAGAGTTGAGGTGAAAACTGTGGTTCCATTTTCATTTCCACACACATTTACTTTTCTTTTTTCTGTGTGGCCTTTTCTTTCTTTTGTTGGGTGCCGTTCGCACCTGTCCGAAGTTGGCAGGGAGCTCTCCGATTGGTGGATATCCGGCCTGACTTCCAGTGGACTGCTTCCCCTTGTTGGGAAGTGTGTGCGGCAGTGGTGGTGGTGGTGTTGTCGGCACTTCCCAACTGGACTGGCTGGCTGTCTGGCTGGGTGAGCAACGAACCCGAGGGCGTTCCCATCGGTCGTTCCAAGGCGAGCGGCATTCCCGCCGTGGCGTAGCCAGTAGCGTTGTCCCGCTCTGGCAGCAACTGCAGCGGAATGCGCTTCCAGCCACGACGAACGACGTGGACGGGCAGGGGAACGAACGTGACCAAGAGCGGCGCAAGCACCACAGCAACGGCATTCGCAACCAGTTCATGTTCAAACGTTATAAGGTGCACATCTGGAGCGTGTGTGTGCTCGCCTCGCGCTGTTGCCGTCGTTGTTTCCGAAATCGTTACGTTGCGTGTCGTGTGCGCTGCCGCCGCGTTTTACGAGTGAAAGATTCACGGAATAAGAACTCATTTTACAGTCACAGATACGCCGGTTATCCCTGAGATACTTTGTAGTGACAAGTGACACAGATACAGCTGCAAGACCTTAAAAAACACGTGCAATCCTTGAGATACTTTTGGCAAAGCAGTTGCCGCTACAGATACTGCTTTAATCTTTGAGATACTTTTGATTGGCCTAGCAATTTAAGTGAAAGATACTTCTATAAGCAGCGGAGATACTTCTTAAAGGATTGTTTAGTGACAAAAACAGCTTGAAAGTGCGATCCCTGAGATACTTTCATCAAGTCTGGCGCTACTATTCTGCTTGTTTAAGCGTAGTGACAGCCACTTCTTCACTTCAGATACTTCTGGAAGCACTACAGATACTACTGCAATCCCTGAGATACTTTAGGGTTGACCTAATGCTGTGTCCACCTAATCGCTCGTTGTTTGTGAACACACGTAATCGAAGCTGAACCATTGTTTACGTAAAACCCAAACATCATTTGACATTTGATGTAGGAGCTACATAAGTCCTTCAGAAGACTGCCCAAAGGAGAGAGAGAGAGAGTGAGAGAAGGAAAGAGAGAGTGAGAAAGATAGAGAGAGGGAGTGAAAGAGAGAGAAGGAGAGTTATTTAATACCCAAAAAGTCCTGGAGTGAAATGGCTGCCTACACACAATTCGGATACGGAGGCTTTCCGACGGCCTCGCAGGTGGGTTTTAAATTTAAAATGATTATATCGTAAAAAATATAAAGTATATGGTATATAACGATATTAACTTTACCTACAGTAAAATATTAGTTTAATATTTATTACCCCGACTGCACTGTTTTTTAAATAGTTCATGAAAAAGGTTAAACATAAGAAGATTTGAGAGGAGACTGCCATATGATTTCAATTTTTAAAAGTATAATAAAATATATAAAATTCTTTGGATAAAAACAAAGCAGAAATTTTGTTTAAAATATTCTATATATGAATAAATAAATCAAAAATATAAAAATATTACCATATAAACAATACAAATGGGTATAAAATGCTTATTTTTGCTCTATAATTTTTTAACATTTTGTTTTATTATTTTGTGTTATCTAGAAAGTATAAACTATTCTTACATATACCAAATTAAATTTATTCTTTTGGTAACTAACTCACAATTAGGTATATTGGCAAAAGCCCAACATATAGATACAATCCGTTTTATTTCAAGAAACCTAAATCTTATAAGACCCAAGCCTACATGCAATTTTTAAAAGCCTCAAGTACAAGTAGTTTCTTGGCAGCGGCCGCCCCAAAGTCAAAGCTATCTGATCGCTTGATCTTGAAGACCTACCACTACTGTAGGGCAAAAACGCCTCAACTCTTTGATTGTTGCGCTCTTGGACTTTCACATGAAAGGCAGCAGCAAAAAAGCTCCTCCTTAAAGCCAACTCTTTTTGCCATGCTTATGACAGTAAATTGGTAGAAGTAAGCAAAGGAACAATAAATCAGATGCCTGATATATGGCCTGAGAAAAAAGCACTAGCCAGGACTCGGAACTTTTTATGTCAGCTGTAAAAGTCAGTTGCCTTTAACTTTTCGTGAGCATTGTTTAAACTTTAAAGATATGCTGCAGGTGCAACAATAATATTTTGTGCAACATTTTGATGGATCACAGTGCCTGTGAAAGTTATTAGGATACAAATAGTAAATTTATTGAGTTTTTTTCTCTCCTAAAAGATACTCGCACACTAGCCAGTTTAATTTCCCAGGCTGGGATTCCTCGAAGAAGAGCCCGGGACGGAGACTCTTTCCCATTTCGGACCACACGAGTCCAATTAAGTGCAGTCGAAATGAAGAGGGAGGAGGAGGAGGAGGAGTGCAAAGAGCCAGCCAGAGTCGTAGGCAATCAGGAGGTGCAGGCGATGGGGAGGTGCCGATTGAGGCACGCTCAGGTGAAACTGTTGAAAAGTCAATAAAATTCAATTGCGGCGATCGTAAATCATAAAATTCATAACCGTAAAGTGACAGCTGAGGGCAGGCCCTGGGAATGCCTTGGTAGCTACGTGAGCAGCATCTTGGCCCTCCATTGATGAGGAGTTGGACTCTGGGCAAGATGCCGTGCCGATATGCAGTGGAGGTCTCGGTCTCGATCTTGGTCTTCCTCTTGCTCTTGGTCTCACAATGCGAACGATCATCGATGGACCAATGACTTTGGACCCCGCTCTGATCTACTTTACATTGCACTGGGGCGCTCCTCTCTTTTCTCTTCAAGTGGCGCTTGCTGCTATCAAGTTGGTCATCTGCCCAGGGAGAGGAGGATCAAGAGGAGTGCGGGAGTAGATGCGAGTCGGAGGCGGATGGATCCGGGAGCCTGGCAGAGAACTCGGAGATACAAGTCGCGATTAGATCGCTGCGTTTGCGATTCACAGAAATTTCCAAAGCACTGAAACTGGACTGGGACTGGGACTGGGACTCGAACTGGGCACTGGCACTGTGCACACATGGCCAGCAGATCTTATCTGGCCACTGTCGCCTGCCAGTCGTCTGCACAGGCTCCACTCCACTCTTCTTCACTCCACTCATGGACGACATGGACGTGGCCAATTCACATGACCATGGCCCACTGGACTCTCGAGTCTTGACTGGCGCTTCCTCCGTCCTGGAAAGGAATGGAGTGGAGGTGCTCCTCGCTGCCTCATGAATAATGCATTCAAGGAGAACGCAAGGAGCCGAGGAATCTGGCAGGCGCATAGAGCTCCCTATATGGTGTCGCCTATCAGATCAGTTGTCATAATTCTCATATTGTTCGCGATTCGCTGGGAACGCAGCAGCAGCAGCAGCAAGGAGCAAGCACAGCTCCCAGGTCTCGGGACCGAAATGTATTTGCTTTTTACTAATTAAAATCACGCGGCCCAAAAACACAAAAAAACACCTGAATCATTCATTTGTTAAATTTTGATAAATGGTCGTGCGTTTTTTTTTTCTGTATTTTTGTTTTCATCGGTGTCCCTATATATAGTCAATCAGGCGGGATTTTGGCCTCGAAATTCTATTATTCGAACGATTCCCCCAGCATGACTCAAAATTTTTCCTATATTAATTATGAATTGCTCAAAAGACCTTCTAGTGGATCACTCACCTGTAGATTCTACACTTGAATTAGAGAGAAAAAGTGATTTTAGGCGATGATCGATGGTGGGTTTATTAATTAAAGTTGGGTATTCCTTTTAAGAGATTTATAAAATTTTGTTTAAAGGAATCGAGGGAGGAATTGTGCTTAATAGATTCATGTTATTTTGATTTTTCCACATATACATTTCCTATTTTGTTTAAAATTTCCTTGAAAACATAGGGTAAGGTGGGGTAAAGCCGACCTAGTAAATGGTTTTGGCTATAAAATGCTTATTTTACATCGGATAAAGTCGTTATATATACCAAATTAAAGGTTAGACTTTTGCTCAACGTTCTATGCATAGCATTTTATTCATACCTTTGAAAAGTTTTGAGATACAAGCGTTTTACGAAAAAGTTCATTTTTGCTATGTTCAAAAATGATGGGGTAAACCCGACCGCCTATGTTTTTGGTTGATTTAGTACAGATATAACCTAAATATAGGTTTTGCAATGATAAGTCAATCAATGTTATGTTATTTAATGGTAATAAAAGATAAAAGAATTAAAAAAATTAAAATAGCAAAATAATTAATCAGTATCATCTGATTCGCTGCTCAAATAGCTTGCTGGCGTTTTTTGGTTCGAGTTGAACGTCTGGTTGGCTGCGATGTTGATGGTTTTGGTGTGATTGTTGTTTTTTTTGGATTTTTTGCGGCAGGATTTACCCCACTATTTAGAGGTCGGATTTGCCCCACCACGTAATTTTTCATAAAAACGCAATTAAAAAAGAAATTATGAAAAAAAATGAACCAAACTTATATGCACTTTGTAGGACTTTATTCAAAGAATCTAAATCCACTTACCTTTTCATGCGATAACTTTGACAAAAAGAAATATCCTGCAGTTAATTATGCACAAAAATGAAATTCAAAATTGTGAAAACAAACTTGTTGTCGTTTGACCATCTCAATGTTGACTAATAAAATGCTGTCATACCACCATTTACATTGTTTTCGGTGCTCTACACGACAACACTAATATTATTTTGCGTAGTGCTTCCGATTTTCGAAAACAGAGGGAGGTCGGGTTTACCCACACTGTCGGCTTTACCCCACCTTACCCTATCTCTTAAAAAATGAATCCCTTTTCTCTGGGTGTACTCTCCTCCAAAATCGATCCCTTTTCGATCTCCCTTCGATCTCATCTGATAATTATAAAATAATATGCATGTGCTGCGATTTCGATGGGCGAAGAAGGTTCTATTGTCAGATTATGTTAATGGCGCGGAATAATTATGCGTTTTTGGTCGGCATTTAATTTTTGCCCAGAATTTCGCTACGGAAGCCGTGTAAGCCTGGCCAGAAATTGCTGCCAGGATATACAATATATGACCTTTAGGCTGACGCAGGCAGACATTCCGCTGGCATTCGATCAATTTGTAGCTGTCCATCAGCGGAGCATTCAGCTTAATTATAGGTTCGGCAATATATTTTCGCCCAGGCAGACTTTGAAAATTGAGGCAGCTCGCTCGTTTCGCAGATTGCCTGCGGTAATTTTCAGAAGCCTTCTTCGCCAGCATCTGCAACTCCATCTCGATCTTGGCCAAAGGTCTGGGCCTGGGCCTGGGTCTTGGGACTGGGACTGGGCCTGGGTCTGAGCTGCAGACCTGAGACTGCAGAGTCTCCAGCGGACCGACCTATAGGCGTCGGCTGCCACACCCTCATTGATTTCTGGCATTTTTAAATGCCCAACCAGTCTGCTTCTTGGGCTTGGCGCATTTTGCATATTAATTGCCAAGTGAGTGGCGCATGCCATAGGCGAGAAGCTCCTCTTCGCATACATAAAGAAAAAAAAAATTATATAAAGAAAAGATGGAGGACATCAAGCACTTGAAATCGATTTGCGATGTGCGAGGTAATTGATCTGGCCGCCGCCATTTGCAGGCGGATGAAGGAGGCCAAAGGAGGCCAACGGAGTCCAGCAGCAGATTCCCGAATCCCGGCCATTGATTAAGGGAACTTAATCGCCGCGGGATTATGAATCCCGTGCAGCTTCTGCTTCTGCGCTTTGCTTTTCAGCCGGCGGCGCTGATTGTGTGTTAACACCATATTCGCTTACATGTTATCGATGCATCTTGTAATGGGGGCCTTCTGTCGATTTTTCGAATTAAATTCGCTCGCAATTACCCCGACCCGCCGCCTGTGCGGATTTTGTATCTTTGGGATGGGCAAACAACATTGCCGGACATCAATATTTATGAAGTTTCTAGTACGGCAGTTAGCATGACTTACTCGGGCTTTCATCGGCACAAAATTAGCCATTATGCGTGGACGTGTGTGTGTGTATGTGTGCGTTTCCTGTGCCCCAGGTGGAGGGAGGAATCTATTCCCAGGCAGGTTCTTCTTGGAGCACCTTCCTGGCCAAGTTGACAGCTGGTTTATCTAGCTGTTAGCTGTAATTATCTAAAGGAATAATAATACTAATCAATTTTAAAATAATTGTAATCGTTAACAAGAAAGAAAGGGGATTTTTATAAATATAGTTTAGAACTTTTAAAAAGATTCATTTTTGGTTAATATAAATGACAAGTCTAAGCATATAAATATGAATTTGTAGTATTAAATTAGGATGTTAAGTATATAATTTTTAAATATTTAGCTGTTGAGTTGAGTTAACATTTAACTTAGCTTGTTTTAATGTCAAATTATTTATTTTTTTATATATATATAAATATATTTATATATATATAAATAAATATATTTATATATTTATATATATATATATATATATATATATATATATATATTTATCTGGCATTTAAGCTTAAAAACCCCAAAGCTTAACGAAATGTAAAGTTTATCCAGCTGTTACATTTAATTCCCAATAATAGCTAATTCATTGGTCTAATATGTATTAAGATAAATACCACATATTGCTAAAGGTTAGTTTGATGTTTGAAAATTAAATATTTCCCTTCAATAAGGTAACGTTGAGATATTTCTTGGAAACCTCGGCCGGGTAAGTGTGTGAAGAGCCTTATCAGGTCTTTGTATCGCCCATAAGGTGTTCGAAATGACCCTTTGGCAGCCGAGGGAAAATATTTCTCGATCGTCGGGGCCTGTGGTGCTGTCTTTGAAATAAAATTAAAATGGCCCTTTGATTAACATGCATTAGTTATGTAAGCCAGTGGCGGTCTGTTTATATATCACTTAAGGCTATCAGTGAATGCGTTTCGAGTTGTGAAGTGTACCCGCACGGTGGGAAAATGTTTTATCGGATTGATTTTATAAACTAGATTTTAATAAAGATATATCAAGTCACTTTTAAAATAGATTCAACTGTTTGAGTTGGTTTTAGAAGAGAAATGTGCTCAATTATTAGCGAATTTTGAAATTTTTTACTTCTTAAGATATAGGTAAATATTAAGATCATACTAGGTTTATTAAGCCTAAACAGAAAATAATTATATTTAATTTTAAATATTGTTTTAATATCAAAAGTATATTTAACACACATTTTCTCTACGTGCAATAACCTTAATATACACATAAGATAAGGCACTGAAAAGCCGAATTTGTGTTTCAATTTGCGTTAAAGTTGGTCCCATCTAAAGATCCTCCTTTCCTCTCCTCGTTGCAGCTTTTACCGCCGAGTGCCCAGCCAGCGGAGGACTCCTCTGCGAACGTGAACGACTCGCTGGTGATGACAAACGCCCCGGCGATGAGCCCCGCGGGTGGTGCGGACTGCCAGGCGAGCCAGCCATCGGGTGGCGTTGCTGGAGCTGGCGGAGATGCCTCCTCGGGTGCACTCAGCCCCAATGCCCTTTCGCAGAACTCGCAGAATGCCCCCACGGGGGGATCGGTGGTGGCCGGAGCTGGATCTGGGCCAGGAGGAGCGGACTTGGTTACCGGTGGAGGTTCCCTGGACGGCAATGGTGTGGGCACGACGCCCACGGCCGGCGGAGGCAGTGGCTCCTGCTGCGAGAATGGGCGACCTATTATGACCGACCCGGTGTCGGGTCAGACCGTCTGCTCCTGCCAGTACGACTCCGCCCGCCTTGCCCTCTCCAGCTACTCGCGCCTGCCGGCGGCCAGCGTTGGCGTCTACGGGACACCGTATCCCTCGACGGATCAGAATCCCTACCAGAGCATTGGAGTGGATAGCTCCGCCTTCTATTCGCCGCTGGTGAGTGTACTTTAGAACTAATATAAATAATAAATATATGTATAATATTAGGAAATATTTTTGTATCTTAAAGAAAAGGTGTTAAAGTATCTCTTGCTGCTTTGGAATTCTTTTTATTAGTTTTATTAAATTAAAAACAAAAATCTTATAAGGTATTAACAGGATTTTTTTACATTTAAAATCAAAAGATCTCGAACTAATTTTATCTCAAAAGATTTACTTAGAAAAATATAATTTTTTTTTCCAAGTGCCAGGCAACCAGCCATGAGCTGAAGGAGGTGAAGAGCCCCCTGGGCCAGAGGGCTAAATGGATTATCTCAGCGTATGACTTTAATTGTGTAGTCAGTGGCTTTTGTCCGCAGCTTAGGAGGAGGGAGACACCGAACCGACAACGACAACGGGAGAACGACAAAGACAACGACAACGACATCGACAACTAAAACGACAACAAAGCTATTGGCTTTGGCTATGGCTAACAACGACAACGACGATGGCTTGGCTTGTCAATGCAGTCGACTAAATCGAATTATCATTATGGCTGACTGAAGCTCAGTCAAACCTCATTTGGCTCCGTATCGGGGGTTTAGTTTCTTCCCTCCGGAATCCTCACTGGATCCCCTTTCTATCGCCGCCTATCCATCTACCTAATTTATAAGCCAGGCCAGTCCAGCCCGACATCCCCCCCCCCGGATTCCCTACTACTGCCAATCGACTTCCATTGCGATATTTGATACTTTGCATAAAGAAAGGCAAAATCATTGGAAACAAAACATATTGCCCCATGGCCTCAATTACACTCCACTCTCTTCGTGTATGTGTGGGCTAATCAAGCTTATGGCCCAGTCAGTGTGTGTAAGAGAGCACCACACACAACATACACACAGTGGAGGTTAAGGTGATGGGATAACCCTTTGGCAGGCATCTAAAACTTTATCTAATGAAGTAATTTATAATTATGTACGATTTATTGTTATATTATTTTATGTAAATAAAGTTAAAGTTAGTTAAGGGATATTATACAAAATTGTATAGTTTATAAGTTGTGGAACCCACAATTGTTTTTATCTTGTTTCTAGAAAAAATTGATACGTAATCACAATTTTTCAAAGATTTTCGTTGGCAAATTTAATTATTTAAATATTAATATACAATTTAAAATACATTTTTTGATTAATCAAATTTGTTTATTTGTTTGTTTATTTATTAGCTCTTTTGTAATATTTATAAATTCTTTGAGAAGGTTATAACATAATATTGTTATTCTATAATAATTTCCTTTTAATAATTTCTTTCCCTACTCAAATACTATTTTCTCATAGAAAAATTTTAAAAAATCTATAAAAGCCTAAATCATATTTTATCCAATTCTAATTCCCCTATTATTCCGACCTTGACTGTGTTTATATAGTCTCTAAGTGACCGCTGAAATGTACACGAGCACAGCATGACTGAAGCAAAACACACGCTGGCGCTGCTGCTGCTGCTGCTTTTGCTTTGGCTTTGGCTGCTGCTGTTGGCCTGAATGAATGGCAAACACAAGCACAAACACAGTCGCAGACAAACACACAAAATTGGCAACAATATGTATAACAACAATGTGGACAGTATTTAGCCTTGGCAAATAACTAACTGCCCGAGATGGATAGGCCGGACAACGGCTTAGCTGGAAGCGTCCAAAAACAACGAAAAGACCAAATAACCAAATAGCCGAGCAAGTGTTTTATAAGGACAGATAAATAATTTCATCAGCGTGGTTTGTGTACACAATTTTTCGATTTGCGAATAAGAGAGAAGGTTTTTTTTTGGGCAGCATTTTTATTATTTACTGTGAGTTCTATAGATACATGTAAGTGAAAAGAGTTGTTTCAAGAAATGCTATAGGACTTCATTAGTTTTTAAATTAAAAAATGTCGAATTCTTTTCTAGATATTTATTGAAAAGTTCTTTAAAATGATAGTAAATGATAAATTTAATAAGAAATAAAATCAAAGTATAACTCAAATGCCATTGAATTGTTTTTTAAATTATTTTAATGAAATAGAAAATTAGAGTTTACAAGCTTGTGAAGATTTTTATATATTTTTCACACGATTTTAATTACCAAAAATTTTAAAAATAGAATTAGCATAACTTGACAAGATAGTAAACATATGTAACAAAGTTAAATTATGGACACCCCAAAAATGTTGATGTAAGCTTCATGTAAAACATAAAAACCAGGTGAACAATATATAAAAAAACTTAAAAGATATCAAAAAATCAACCTAAAATTTAGCCCAATAAAATTTCTCTAGTCTTTTGCCCTATCTCAGGTCACGTTTCTTCCAAATTAACCTACAAGTTTCATGAATTGTTACTAATTTAAAAGAAATCTTAAAACACTTGTCCCGGCTTTGTCAACAATATTTCCCCAGAGCTGTAATAAGCACATTAGTTTGAATGATCTAATTAATATGAACGAAAACACGGTCTAATCAACTTGGGCGGCTCTCGGCCCAGTACTTCAAAGGGAAACCACCTCCTTGGAGGCAAGGGAGTGATGTAAGAGGCAAGAAAACCCCCCGGGAAAAAGGAGAGGAGAGGAAAAGCAAATGGGGCGGAGACGGCAGCGGCAGCCACCAAAGTGTCATGTTAAATTGTTATTTACAACAACAGGAAATTCATTCGTTCTTCTCCTTTTTTTCGTCTTTATTTTTATTTGGTTTTTTTCTCCCCTTTATATTTGTTGTTTTTTTGTGGCAAGAGAGCGCACCTGACCGACTGAGTGTCTTCTTTATCGCGGACGTCGCGTCACGAAGCGCATACTTTTAATTAAGAAAATATCTCTGGGGGCTCGATAAGATGTCTGTTCAATTTGGAAGCGAGGTGTTAATACGCGGGATCTGGTAGAATCTTACACATCATTTCGATTGGTAAATAAATCGGGGAGACGACCAAAACCACGACGAGATCTCTTTTTTTTTTCGATGGCGATCCGAACCCAATACCAATACCTGTTCAAACGACATTTTGATAAATATATTTGTCACTCGACCGCGGCGGCATCTGAATTGATTCGAGGAGAGCTTTCGGCTCTGGAGGGGGTGAAAAATTAATAAACAACGGCATACATGATGTTCGGCAATTAAAAATGTTAATACCATTTCATAAATCAAGAGCCCACAAAAGCCCGGGTCGACAGGGCCAACCAGATTGGGCCGCTGCCGCTACGGCGATCTGGCCAATAGTTGTCGCTCATAAATCCGGCTGTCATTTTCCGAGGGCATAAATCGCAGCACGCCACAGCCAGACTTGGGAGTCTGAATTGGAATTAAAATTCAAAGTGTCAGTCCAGCAAAAGCCCGATTTTATACCCGTTTAATAACAATAATCGGCGCTCGCTGGCTTAGATAATTTCCGATTTTCGGAAAGTTATGGTTTCTCGGTATCGATCGCTGTATCTGTCGATGAATGTCTCTCAAATATATGGCCAGTATGGCGGCATTTGCTTGTTTTGCCGCGAAATATGTTGCCAAATTATAAATTCCATGTTAACAAAATTGTCAACTTTGGAAACTGTGGGAAAATGCTTTGTTTCGGCGGATTCGAAATCAAATAATAATAACTCAATTCAATTCATTGTGTTAAATTCTGAATTCTTAATCGTTTCAGAGCAATCCGTACGGACTCAAGGACACGGGCGCGGGCCCAGAGATGGGTGCCTGGACTTCAGCTGGACTGCAGCCCACCACGGGCTATTATTCCTACGATCCCATGTCGGCCTATGGGTAAGAGCAATCTCTCTCTTCTTTTAAATTTAATTAAATTTTACGCAGAACAATAATTAATTGCGTCTAATAGAATATAAATAGAAAGCCTTTTAGCGCAATTTAAATACGCAGAGAACCCAACTGCAATTGCTCGTCCATAATTAATTACAAAATATTTGCGAGTACTTGAAATTGATTTGAATTTAATTGCTTGCGGCGGCTGCGTTGCTCCTCCCCTGTCCCTCTCCCGGCTGTGTCCTGCTTTCTTCCTCCGAATTTCCCCTCCGTGCTCTACGGACTGACGATAATAAAATTTGAATTGTTCGAAGCTGTATGAGAGCGCGAAATTATTTATTTATGATTGCTGCAAAAATAATAGCAGTTAATTGCACGCCAGAGCGCGCAACGCACGCTGTACGTCCTCACAAAAAGCATTTATATATAGAATCATGTGTGTTTATGCACTGAGAAAATATAATGGGGAATATGTATTTTAAATATAAATATAAAGTTTAATTTTATTAGATTTATCATTCAAATTTTTTAGAAGCAATTTAACCCATTAAATTATTATATGAAATGAGGTATGGGTAGAGGTATTCATTCTTTCTCATCATCAGTATTTGATTTTTTCTCGAAATAAATAGTAAAATTTTTGCATTTTAAATTACAAAAATGATTTAATATAAAGTTTTAAAAGTTCATTTCGCACCTGAAGAAAATATAAGTAAATTGAACTTATAAATCCCTAAAAGCTAGATTTTAATTTATATTTCCTTTATTTTTCCCCCTGTGTAAGTGCGTGATTTTGTGGAGTATGCTGCTTAATTAGCACCTATTAAATAAATATTTTATTCCATATGCCCAACATTTTTTGCCGTGCATGTACATACATTAATACAAAAAGTATGTGCACACGTGGGTGCATATGCATGCATAAGTGCGTACGCACATACCACACACTCACACTCGGGAGGACGAGGCCCCATTGCCACTACCAGTCCCAATCCCAGTTCCAGACCCAGTCCGAGAATTCCGATTCCAGATCGGGGGGACAGAGCAACTGGGCGACTGGGAAGGCTGTGTGGCATGCAACGGCTGCGGCTTCCCGTTGGACGGTCGCTTTGGGCCGGCTTGCGTGCGGAAAGCCCATGAAATCGAGCTGCAGCTAAGTGAATGAATGAGTGAGTGAGTTGTAAGCGATGCAGCCGAGGGGGGAGCGGGGTGGCGGTGCCGAAGGGGGTGCCCGAGGGGGCGGAGAGGTGTGAGCCGCAAATGAACGCCATGTTGGCCGCCATATTGAGCGGCAGTACATACGCACGTACTTACCGATGTACCGGTGTTGTGTTGGTATGTGTTTCGGCCACCAGTCTGTAAAGTGCACTGAAAAAAAATATAAGTATTTTTTAAATTAGAAGTATAAATGCCATCATAAAACAATACAGATATATTTTTCATCTGGGGAAGAGCAACCTTTATTCATTCATAATCAAAATACAAAGCTATTTCCCATTAAAAAAAATATTACAAAATTGTTTAAAATTATTTTTAAAGCCCACCTTGATATTTAAATATTTTTTCCCTCTGTGCGAAGGCGTGTACATATTTACGGGCTTGACAAAGACATTTAAGAGGGGAGAACGGTTGCGCTTTGTTTTGTTCATAGTCACAAATTGGCACCGTGGAAAGGTGGAAAATCTGACTGACTGACTGACTGTCTCTCCGTCCCTCTGTCTGTCTGTCTGGCTTGGATGGAAATTGCAGGGGGTCGAGCAAAATGGAAAAAGGGAACAAGATGGGGGGTGTGAGTCTCCGCCTGAGTGGGGGGTGGCACTGACAGCCATCGTAATTACCCAGTGACAGGCATGCCCGTGTCTGCTCACGGGAGCGAATGTCATTTTAATGCTGGCATTATTTGTTCGAAATGTACGAGTAAATCGCAACTCGCAGATAATGGCCGCCGTAATTGGCGGCTCCGGCCAAATTGCATGTGTTTCGCGTAGAAGCTACAAATGTAAATGTGTGTAAGCCGGTCTAAAACTAATAAGCGCACCATTCGGTCATTCCCAGTGACTGCACTGTAGAATAATATTATTAGGGGATTTTTAGAATATCTTTAAGCTTGGTAATAACGAAAATAAGTGGTTGTTTTGGGAAATGTTTGTTTAAAAATTATTAGAAAGCATTTTTGTTGAAAATTTTATGGGGAAAATGTGAAATGTGAAATATGTGAAATGCTAGACTACTCAAGAATATATTTATTAAAAGGCAAATGCATTCTTGTTTTTTTAAATAAAATTTTGAAATCTGGTTTACTGGACTTTAAATGAAAAAATATTTTAGAAGGCATTGTTTATGTATTAAAAATAATATTTATTGTTTCCAGTAATTCAATATCCTTCATTGAGGATAATTTCAATGTAAAATTAAGCACTTCAAGCCTTTTCTAATTAAAATTTAACTGGTTCTAGAATTAAAATAAAAAATATTTTATTTACTTAATTTAAAAACAAATGTCCCCTGTTTTTTTTCGAGTGCTAGCAACCATATAGCCATAGAGCCATAGAACCGTATCCGTCGCCCTGTATTTGTGTGAACAAGAATGTGATTTGTTAACAAGATTATGGCCCGCTAGGAACAGCAGCAGCAGCAACAGCAACAGCAAGTAGCAGTAGCTACTGCCGCGGCCAAATCATTTTTGTTTACGAGTTATGCCAAAAGAACGCAGACACATGTATGCCGGTACATGCATTTCGCGGCACTGCAATTATATGGCGAATACAAAAATAGGATGCGTGCCAATTACGGACAAATTGATGTTGTGTTAGCTTGTAAACATAACAGCACAAAAAGCCCACAAAGCGTATCACTCGAATCGAATTCAGCCAGCAATAGAGCCATAGAGCTATAGAGAGCTATAGCCACCGAACTACGCGATAATCATATGGTCGGGATATTATAAAACCGCCTTCGAACGATGTTACGGGTTACGTGCCAGAAATTACGGGCTTCTCGTGCCTCCCGTCATGGTCATTGGACAAATCTGATTTCTTGTCTGGACCTCAAATACAGTGGAAACTCTCATTGGGCGTACATAAATTAAGGGAAACCTTAAATCTTGCTGTAAAGGGGTACTTTAGCGGACAAACTCTATTGAGCGGACAAATCTATTGCAAGAAAGGGATTTCTGGAGGGAAACTGTTTAAAGCGAATACATTTTTTTTTAATTTTTTAAGATTTTTATTCTGAATAATGACAAATTTGGATAAATCATAAAATTGTAATATAAAATAGCTGCAGCTCTTTTCAGTTTCTCTAATTAAAAACTTTAGAAGTTAAAGGATGCAATTTTATTTTAAATAGAATATTGTACTTTAACGATGATAAACATTTTATTTCCCTTGAACAAAAAAAAAAAAAACCCTTTCAGTGAAAGTCTCGCTGTATTTTTTGAATTGTACCTAAAAACCACGAATCCTCCTCCAAACTCTTGTGCTAATCACTGGCAACATCCTCCTCCACACTGTTCACAATCAGAGTACACTAGCACTACAACAAAAAGCACAAAAAAAAAGGAAAATAAAAAGAGAAAGAGAAAAAAACAAGGAGAAAGGACGTTAAAATTTGCATTCGACGGGCAGCGGTTCCGAGTTTCGTTCTTTATCTTGTTGTAAAATTCACCGCACACAAACTGTTGATTGTGGCTCCATAAAAATCCCATGAAAAAGCAAGCAAAACGGGGAATAAAAGAGGACGAAAAGGGATTGGGAGTGGCAGCGGGAGTGGGTGTGGGTCTGGGCAGAAGACCCGAAAGTGAAATGCCCGGCGAACGGATGAGCCGGATGTGCAGCGGAGAGTACGCATGGGCTGGGGCTTAATTTTAGCTAGGAAGTGCTGCTGCTGCTGCTGCTGCTGGAAGGGATTCCCACAGGCTCTGGTGGGTTAAAAAATGTGCGATAAGTGCACCACCATGGCGTAGGAGGAGGAGGAGTGCTTGCACCCACTTGTCGTCCTCGTTATTGCCGGAGACGCTGTGTTTGGACTGCTGTTGCTGCTTTTTGTGGCCGTGCCCTGTTTCACAACTATGTTTTACAATATTTTGACGATGTATTACACTGGCAGGACGACGATCCCGAGTATCTCTCCGGGGAGAGTTCAGCTCAGGGATGTCCAGGGGGGATAGGAGAACATCAATTTGAGTTTTCCGCATTTTTAATGAATTTCCATGTTTCTGTGCTGATGCATTTTTTACGGGGCATGCAATTAGAGAGAGAGAGCTAGCCGCTAGCTAAGGAAATCTCTTAAAGGAGATTTACTATTTTTTAAATTTAAAATATTTTTTAAATTATTAAATTATTTTAAATATATTTTCTCTTCCTTTCCAGCTATGGAGCCAGCTACGATCTGGCCGCTCGTCGCAAGAACGCCACGCGGGAGTCCACAGCCACGCTGAAGGCCTGGCTGAATGAACACAAGAAGAATCCGTATCCCACGAAGGGCGAGAAGATTATGCTGGCAATTATCACCAAGATGACGCTCACCCAGGTCTCCACCTGGTTTGCCAATGCCCGGCGGCGACTGAAGAAAGAGAACAAGATGACCTGGGAGCCCAAGAATCGCACCGATGACGACGACGATGCCATGGTGTCCGATGATGAGAAGGACAAGGAGGACTTGGAGCCGGGCAGCAAGGGAAGCCAGAGTGGCAGTGGCCTGGCCAAAGGTATAGGACTTGGAAGCCATTCCCCAGGGTTAAGTACTCAAAGCCGTCCTTTCTTTGAACCAGATGAGACCAAAGAGGAGGAGGACGCCATAGACGAGGACCAGAAGTGCTTGGGTCAGCAGGCCAATATCCTGAGGGCAGGCTTCGGCTATCCCTCGGCGGGCAGTGGTGGCTATCATGGAGGCGGAGGTGGCTCCGCTGCTGGTGGCTATCACCCGTATCATCATCAGCATCCCGCTTACTACCAGCCGGGTCAGCAGGGCATGCTGCCATTTCATGAGGGTTCCGGATCCGGGTCAAAGCTCCACGGGGACAATGGGGAGCCAAAAAACCAGCTAGGCCGGGACTGTGGCGTGCCGATTCCAGCTACCAAGCCGAAGATCTGGAGTCTGGCCGACACAGTTGGCTGCAAGACCCCGCCGCCGGCCTACATGGGCCACCAGGGTCACCCAAATCACTCGATTCCGCTTCAGCAGCAGTATCCCCCGGTGCAGCAGGAGGCGGCAGGCCGGGATCAGATGTTCAATGGTGCCGCCGCTCCCTACCTGAGGCCGCACACCACGGCTTACGGGGGTTTTCTAGGGGCTACGACCCAGCAGCTGCATACTACGAACAGCAGCAACAGTATGCCCTACACCAGCAGCAGTATGCCCCAGCAGCAGCAGTCGCAGCTGGAGCAACTGCATCCGCAGCAGCTGGCGGGGGGGCTGCGGAGCAGCGGGAGCAGCAGTTCCAGCGGCACGCATACGCCTACCATCCTTACTACGGGAAGTTCGAGCGGGGCCCAGCAGCTGCAGCTGCAGTTCCAGCGGCAACAGTTCCAACAATCTCAGTCCACAGCGAGTCAGCGGGCGATGGGGTTTCCCGAAGCCCAACCCGATACTCCACCCCAAACTCCGCCGAATATGAAGGTGCTGAACGGAGCTTTGAGTCTCCTGCCTACCGCTACTCCAGCCCCTACGATCGCTACCTGTCGCAGCAGTAATGCGGCCCAGTACAACGGCTACCCGATGAACTTCTCCCGGATTGGGGAGTATTCGCCGCGAGAGGACTACGGCAGTGGGAACAGTAGCAGCAGCAGTACCAGCTCATCGTCCTCGCCTCTTCAGCTGCAGCGGAATGAGGCAATGTTCCGGCCGCTCTTCAAGAAGTTCGTAAACTAAGGGGATCAGTGAGAAAAAAATACGTTTTGCCTAAAATCTCTAATAAAATCAAAGAGATCTTGCTCAGCGTCTCTGAATAAAATCAAAGAATTAATTTTTGATCAGCACTGCGTCTATAACTGGTATTTAAGAGGCCCCATGGGGATCGTGTAATATTCATTGTAATCGTATACACCGCGTAAAACAACTTCAAGTTTCATTCGAGTTATGCATCATGTATTTAGAGTACCAGATCAAATGTTTCTCTTCGAACCGCAATGTAAGCTTAGGCTAAATACTAAACTAGCGCAATAAGATTGTAAACTGTGATACGTTTTTCATTGTCTAACAGACTTCACACTAAACACTTCGTCTATATGAACACATAATCTAAATAATTTTAAATCGTTTAATAAAATTCTTTATAATCATGAAAGGTTTGAGTTTCTTTTTATAATGGAAAGAGGGAGTTGGTTTTTTACAATAACTTGAAGGTAAGGGAAGGTAAGTTTCAGCTTAACTATAAGTCCCTCATAGAGTTTATGTTCAGAAAATCTATACATGAAAGCAATTTTTTTGTATAGAACATTTTAGTTTAATAATAGCAAATGGCATTCCTAAATTGCGACACATTTCAGTAGTTATCTATTTATTATATATTTTTCTGTCACATCTTTTTTCTTCTAGAAAATATCTGCTAATTACCTTCTACCCTTCAAGGACAAATTAACATTAATTTATAGTTTGAACATTTGTTCTAATTCAGCGACAGCAACAGCAGTCTTTTGAAATGAATATGGCGGTAAAACCAGTGTCATTAATCGATTGCAAATGTAATATATTATTATTTTTTTCTCTTTGCCCAAATTGAGGCCAGGCAAAAAAGCTGAAAACATGACGTACAAAAATGGTAATGATAGGTGTAATTAAGCATTTTTATACTCTAGCAAGAGGTATGATTCAACTAAAAACTGATAAGGTATTTACAATGCACTACTATTAAAAAATAACAAAATGATTTATTAAATTTATCTTTAATATTGGATTAAGGTAGGTCTTGCTTAATTCTTTTTTAATTATTGGAAGGAGTATGCAGATTTTCTTAAAAATACATATTTTTATAGGTCTTCAGAATAGTTTATTTTCACAATTTATTGTTAAGTTTAGTACCTATAGAATTTCGTTATAGTTAAATATTTCATTTAGCGCTTTTATTTAAAGATTTATTTGAATTTATTTCCTGCTAAAAAACAGACAATAAGTCCAAATATGAAATACATCAAGGGTCATATAAAAAAACAATGAAATACAGAACAGACAAATTTAAAAATTAGAGTTTAGGAAACGGTGTAAACGTACAACTTGACAAATATAATGTTTTTAGGGGTTAAACGGCTAATTTTAGACACTGTTTTTAGTTTCTTATCACACCCATAAGATCTTTAATATATATATTTAAAGTTTTAATATTAAATATTATATTTATAAATAAAGAAGACCAGACTTCCCACCAGATCTGGTTAAAAAATAAATAAAATGTGATCTAATGAGGCATGGAAACCCACTCAATCATTACTTAGATCAAGCCTGCTCTTCTTTAACACAAAATCTCGGGACATTTTGAAATTTAAATATATAAATTATGATATGATACCCACAGGATTAATGAAATTTTTTTTCTTTCTGTGTAGACATTGCCGAATCGCCGCAGAAATTGTCAAATGCGAGACATGGACAATGCCGCATTCGTAGCGAAAAAGCACTCGAAACGCGAATGGCGGCGGCATCTCTGGGCCCGGGGGTCTGTGGGCTTCTTACCTGGGGTTTGAGTACACCGGGGGAAGTTGGCGCGTTTATGGGGAAAACAATTTGTAACGACTATCGCCGTTTGATAAATTAACATTTAGCGGCGGCTCGATTATGCAACAAATTGCCAATTGAATTGAAATTGACAGCCGACGAAGGCAGTCGTCGCGCTGAAGAGACCAATTCCGAATTAGCCGATGCGGCGATGCCATTCCTCCGCTCGAATTTGTAAGTGCAAGTGATTAATTTGGTTTCGTTTGACACAGTTTACACATGTAAGTGGCCAGCGGGACAGGTGGAAATGGAGCCAAGAGCAAAGATGCCAAGTCTAGAGCCCAGATCCAGTGTCTGGCCACATGTCGAGTGGCGCTTTGGGGTTCGGGAACTAATTTCTTAAACGGTTTGCCAGTAATTCTATGGTGCCATCAGCGGGACATTAGTTCCGTTCCCATAGTTTACTTAAGGCCAAGTGCCCCGCTCGCTTTATGGTCGTGTTTTACAATGCTAAATGACCGCGCCGGGCATAAAATTTCCCATTACACATTGGGGTCCAATCAGTAAGCCGGGTAAATTAATCGCATCACGGCGAGATGGAGAGTTCGGAGCTCTGTCCCGGGGATCCGAGATCCTTGGCTTGCTTGTGAAGCGATCTCGTTTATGGGTCATAAACCATGGGATCCCGCCACTCGACATTCCCTGGCATTGTCTCGGTTTCAGTTCGGTTTCGGAATCGGGATCGGATCGGATTGGGTCGGATTGGATCGGTCACCAGCGGCGAGGATATACGACAGTTAACTTATCTTGCATCCACTTAACGTCTTGCGGCCATAAATCAATCCAATGGCCGAATGCTCGATGGCAGCCAGCAGGCGAATTAATCACTTTGGAAATTGTTACCCATTTGGAAACTTGTCGCATTTGCTTGAGTCTCTTCTCTCCGACGAGATCTGGCGACCCGTTTCCAAGTACCACAGAGAGACTGGACTGGACTGGACTGGATGGGACTGGAGACTGGGGACTGACTCGTGTGTGGGCAATCCTTCAACACCATGTGAAAATCACGGTAATTTATTATTGACAGTCGCAGTAGTAGGTACCGAGTCGTATTTGTGATTAGTTACCTTCTTTATGCCTAGATCCCAGACGCTGCTCGGGGATTTGGGCAGTCGTCATCATGGTCAAGTGGCATCAAGGGGCTGTAGCCTCTTACAAATGTCACGGAAACATTTCTCATCTAGTCAAAGTGAATGGCACATCAATTTCTATCTTCTTTTTTTTTTTGTTCAAAGTGTCGAAAACGGTAAGCGATTAAGTTGATTTAATACCACCGCTGCTTTTGGCTTATAAAAGTCATATTAAAAAGAGAACTTGAGGGGATTTACTCGCTATTCATTAGGTTTGTACAAATAACTTGGGTTTTCTTGGGGGTTAAATAGTAGCCAAGGGCCAAGAAAATTAATGAAGGAAGGGGAAATTCATCTATTTACTAACCTAATGATCTTCTATACTATAACTATAACTTGAGAGATTAATTGATGTAGAAAATAGTAAATTAAATATAAAATCATTTGGAAAATGATGAAAAATAATTATATTAAGGGAATTACATCTTAACTCTTTATTTTCAGCACAAAAAACTATACTTTCTTCTATGAAAAACTATCTAGGCCAACTTACAAATCAAAAGTAAGCCAATAAATATAAATTATTCAAGAAAAAACCTCTCACTTTACCTGACTTTCCTTCATAACTTTTGTACATCTCACAGAAATAAAATAAAATAAATTAAATAAATCTTCTAAATACAAATAGCTTAAACTCATGGAATACTTCTTATTCAGGAAATCACTGTACCATAGCTGTGAGCAAATATGTTGCTAACCCCTTTTCTGTGTTGTTCCGTTAATTCACAAATATTTAAGCCAAACGAAAACACACAATGTTCGTGAGTCTTAAGCATAAACCATAGAAATCTGAAAGGCTAAGCCAAGGCTTTCTCTTATCCAAAAGCCTGCTTAAATACTCGAGTCTGCTCAAGCAATTAGTTGGCATTCAACGTTATTGATCCGGAAATGGTTGTGGGTTATATATTTTATTAAATTTTCACAAATTTTCATATTAATCGCAAATATTCACACTCAATTATAAAATACCAAAGAACACAAATTTGCCCCAACATAATGAAGGGAAAATTCCTTGAGACATGCCGACATTCTGCTGGAATAGACAGCCGACGCTGGAGTAGGAGGTATTTTTCGGTGGTGGATGCTGCTTCTGCTGCTGCTGCTGCTCCAAGATGCTACAAGAATGCAAAGTGTCATTTAAGTGAAACAAGACGAGAACAAACACAGAGCATCCTAGAAGAAGGGTTCCTTCCATGCCAGCCACCGAGACCAGCAACCCTTTGCCGGGGTGGCATTGCATCCTCGACCACGCAGCTTACTTACGCAGCTTCTATAAATTATAGCTGCCGCTTGTCATGTACGGAAATCCTTGTGTCAGTGCAGCCAGGATTCGGGATCCAGTCTCGAGACTCTGGGCACCAGCCTCTTCTGGTCTCCGGCTTCTGGCTTTGACAGAGCCCAGGCAGGGCGATACGTTTGTTTTCAACAGGATTAGAAATTCGTTGCAACGCACAAAAGCCTCAGGAACAATTCAAGCAGACACATCTCGCAACTATAACAATTAATATCCTGGAAATTGCATCGTGACATGAGTGTGTAGTCTGTCTATTCCGGCTGCTGCTGCCAGCCTGCCAAAGGAACAGCGCACACGAGGGCGTATACTTGATGGCGTATGCTAATTTCCCTAATGCCATCCTCGAGATTCGCACTGTGTGTATGTGTGTGTGTGAGTTATAGACTTAACTCATTGAGCAGCAACCCCTGATGCATGTCCTGGGGCAGGACTTGGCTTGAAAGGAAGTTGGCTGTAAGAAAATTATTTAATTAAGTGTATTTGGTTTGGTAATATTTTTGTTACTAATATATAAGTAGAGCTTATTAAAGCTAGTTTTCTATTTTAAGAAGCTTTTCTAGGAGACAATGTTGGCGATTTGTCAATGGTTTGTCTTTTTCTTTGAATAATTGATTACAGCCAACCAAAGACATTTCATCATCATCTATTACGTTCCACACGCCCCGGCTTAGAGTCATATTTAATGGACATGTATTGTGGCCGATCAATCATGACCGTACCTCCATGGGTCTCTCTCTCTGTCTTGGCTGTCTCCTCAAAAAAATTATTTTAAAGAAATCCAAAAAGAGGGGAAACTAAAAGCGCCCACGATATGTGGGACCAATGGCCACCTCTGTCAAGGCAGCTGATTATTCCCGGCATAGACACTCGCGTATACAAATGTATATTTAGACAAATGCCGATGATAAGACAAGCTAAAATAATTATGACCATTAGGCCACATTAGGCACTGGTGTTGGGATGTCTCCGCGATCGCGGCCACCTTGTGGGATAAATACTTGAGATTTCCCAAAAGATATTGGTCTGGGGAGGTGTTTAAATAGCAACACAAATTTAATGGACTGTTTTTCCGATATTTAATTGTGAGTTTAAGGGAGAGGAAGGTAAAATCAGCAAGGAAAGACATTTAATTTAATATTAAATATTTTAATACATGGTTTTTCTAAAGGATATATGAAAATTATATATATAAACAATGAAATTATATGGTTTAATAAAGAAAATTCTTTAAAGAAATGAATTCGAACTATTTATTGGTATGTTTAAATGAGAAACAACCTTCTGGTATTGTGCACTAAAGTTTATTTAGTATATAAGTTATTAACAAAGTATGATTTTGGGCTGAGTTATTTAAATTCCCTTTTAATTTACAATGCTTAAAATTTCTTTAAAATGTTAACTTTTGTATAATTTTCCCCTCTCATAGGACACTTGTATTTTAAAACAAATAAAACTGTGAGAGAGAGCGACATGGTATGGAGTTAATTATGCGGGACAGGAAAACGAATATTTTATTAATGAAATAGAATTTTTCACATCTTAATGAGATGGGTTTCGGGACAGAGGAAAATGTCGCCACATCGTCTGAGAGACATCACACAGGTTGCGCGTTTTTCCTGGGAATAACCCTCGGACTATGCACTTAATGGGTGTCTCCGATTCTTAGAGCAGGTATTTAAGATGCCCGATCCGATTTCAGCATCATCGGCATCTACTTGGCGGTCTAATTAACATGACAAAGAAATGTCACGTGTGGAAATTTATGGACAGCACTATGGAGAGCCCAGAACTCAGAACCGAACCGAACCGAACTGAGCTGCAAGGTTGCAGATGGCCGCGATAATATTTACGATGCCGTTTGATTGGTATACCAATCGATTTCCTTGCCGCCAATATTTCAACGTTCTCTGGTTCCTTAGGGTCTGGAATCTGGAGCCTAGAGCCTGGCACTCAGCTCGGCCCGGTCCCGGGCTGTCATTAAAACAGCTAATTTTATTGTGCGGCCGACATTTACTATCTGCAGGTTTGTCGCCGTCCCCAAAAGATACGAGTGTTCGAGTATCCGAGAGGCCGAGTATCTGAGAGGCCGGGTATCCATGTGGCGGAGACCCGCAGACAAGTTGGATCCAAGCTTCGACGCTCCTCACTTATCTTGTTCGAGTGTGTTATGGTCATCCATGATTTGTATTATACACGCCGTTTGAAATAAATTTAAATTGTCTTACCGATTTTTAAAGCAGCCTCGTCCCGATTTCGATTATGCGTTTTGTTAGACGATTTCTCTTATCTTAATGCGGAGACAGACTGTCTGGCGAGACTGTGACGGTGACTCTGACTGTGTCTCTGCTTAAGGTCCACACAAAAAAAACGAGGCAATTCTACACGATTCCGTACACCGACGCAGGCACCGATGCGGCATTGTTTAATGGAATTTTCTTGTAATGCATTCTGAAATTGGTTTTTAAAGTGCGGGTCCAACATTTAATTTGTTTGTTAATAGTTTCGAAATGCCTTTTTGCTGGCTGCACCCTTTTGCCATGAAAATCGAGGCGGCCATCGGTATCGCTATCTGTATCTGCATCTGCATCTGCAGCCGCATCTGCCTTCCTGCGTATCTACGGATATCTGGCCATAATATAGCCTGTTGTTGCTTAAATCGGGCGTAAGCGAATCAATTCTCATTTTAATTTATTGACACGAACACAAGCGCCATTGCCCGGACAACGGCTGACCGGAGTCCAAGGTCCGGACCGAGTCCGGGACTTGCCACCCCGCCAGGACCATCCTTTTACCCGGCAACATTGCACCAATTATACAATAACTCGACTACAATGCAATTTGCATTGTGCTGCAAATTGGAACTCCGTTGTCCGAGGGCCCAGCAAAGGAGGCACCATTTAATAAATGCGTATACGCCTCGTGGCCGCGGGCCATCCAGCGTCCTCCGTCCTGCGACTGGTCGCCAAATAGGTACATTAACTGCAGACCCAGATACTCCCAATATTACTGCCGGCTCTGAAGTCGGGCAAACGTTACACATAATTATTTATTGAATTTACGAACGCCACGGCCGCGTGTCGTATAATTTTATTTACCGAATGCAGGAGTGCTTTTCGTGGCAGACATTTATTCAGTTGGATTGGTAACGTAATATGTAAGTTGATCTGACACTCAAATGGATCTGAATTTATTTGGAATTTAGTTATAGAGAAGTGTTAAAATATAGACTTAGTATAGGTATTATTGGATACATAGAAAGCAAGGAATTTTTCTGACAATTTAATGTTTAAGAAATATATGATATATGATATATGATTCTTGAAAATAATCATACTATTCTGAAATTTTTAAAAGTTTAAAAAAGGTTTAAAGCCAAATTATTCTCTTAGTCTTAAAAATATTGAATATCTATGCAGAAAATTAATTTGGAAATTAAGAAAAACTAAAAATTCTAAATGACCGAACTCTACCCTCATTAAAATTCATCAAAAACACGAAAATAAAATACCAAGAATTATGATGGACACTTGCCGCTTGAGCCAAAGGAAAATCGAGTATATTCAAGGATCATTTTTCACAAAATTGACAGGGAAAACCCTTGGTATCTGCGATGCTCGCACTTTAAAACATTATGCCCGGCCAAGTGGGTCGCTGGCTTCTGACTCGCGACTAATCATCGTTAATGCCGAGACGATTCTTGTTTGCCTGAAGTGAACTCGGAACTCAGAACTGAGAACTGAGAACTGAGAGCTCGAGCCTGCATAATTGATGATTGCTTTTAAAATGCGCCGACGACATGCGACTGTTGTCACCGGAGGAGAACAATTTTTTACAGCCTGGGCATTTACACTTGCCCGCAATTAGTTTACGATGCTAATGCTGGCAGCCGTCTCAGCATTGTTTCAATTTGTTTTAATCGATTCGCGTTAATTTTCAAATCTCGTTTATACTTTTTTTTTCGAGCGACTTTCATAGGCGTTGGCCGACACAAATTGCTGACACTAACATGCACCTACATACCTTTAAGTAGTGTAATAATTATTTTAGTTTACTAAAAGAAGGAGAGTAGATTGATGGTTTAATACATATTGCGATTAAAATACAGGTTTATAGATATTCTAGAGCCTTGTTAAATATTCCTTAAAAATAGTTCTTTAATAATTATACCTGTATGTTTTCTCTGTCAGAAAAACGAAATAAACATGTTGAAAATAAAGTAAAGTACACTCGTTAGCCTGGGGAAATGAAAAACTGTGCGGAGTAAGCAGACACAGAGGGAACATCTAGTGCAACAGAACATGGAACTGACATCCCTCGGTGACTCGGTGTTCCGAAAAATGCACAACACGGGATGATGCACTAATTACTGCGATGCCAGGCGATGCGATACGCTAAACTGCTGGGGATTGGGATTGGAATTGGGTTTGGGAGGGAGGACAGGGCAGGAGTGTCGTACGTAAAGTGCCTGTCAAGGTGCGTCAACGGACATAAATACACACGCGGCGCGTCGTACGCATATTTCACTGACGCACTGTGCGATTTGCAAACTAATCTGCAATTTATTACGACCCTGCCAGCCCTGGCGACAGGTATGTACAGACCTATGTACTATATGTACTTGCACATTAAGTCGGAAGGCAGGCTAGCAATGCACAGAGGGAAAAAATTATATTAAGGTCATAAGGAAAATGTTATTTTTAGTTAATTTTTTGTACTACAGAGTGGGTTTATCATAAATTCGAGTAATAAATTTGATAATTAAATACCAAAATAAAGCAAAATCTTGAATCTACCTACCCTTCATAGGGGCGCTGTTTGGTAAAAAGTTTGCTTGCTTAATTTGGTATTAAATATATATAAATTCCTATATTTAATCCCCATTTAAGCTATATTTTTTCCAAGTGAATGCCATTCGTTATTCACGATCCACACTCGTAGACGCTTTTCGCATTGCAACCGGCAATTGGCCTTAACTTGGCCTGGCAACTCGTCAAAATGATTTATTTTTGATAAATTGCCACGGCCTCCGCCGATCCACGAGATGCAGCGACAACGCGGCAATTTTGCAAATGATTTACACGGAATGACACGGAATTTAATTTCGAAATTCGCAAATGTTGTTCACTTTGGGTGGCAAACATGAATCTCGCACTTCTCGCACTTTTCGCGCACGGGAGGGCGACATTGGCTTCGTTGGCATTTCCTCTTAAGGGATAAGCAGATATTATTTATAATTGTGCTATCACAGTCAATCCGTCATGCAGGTCTCTCGCCGAGGTCTATCTATATAAAGTGTCTATTTATAATGCCCCCACTCGTGATTTATGCAAATAAGAGTGTTAAATGCCCTAAAGAAGCTGTCACATAAATTAACTTGGCAACGTGAGTGAGCCTAGGAATTAAAATATATTTACATATTTCTGCAGGAAAATATATTATAGAGCTATTTCTTTTCTTGGTTTTTAATTTGTGAAATAAGCATTCCCTCCAATTAGTTTCTATAAAGTCAAGTACTTGCCATTTGACAAGCTATTGGCACATTAGCTTGTCTGCTTCAAGTTCGTAATTATCCTCTTTCGTAGCATACTTTTTTGTTGTTGTTGCTGCTGAACAACTTTTGGGTAATTTGAAAAACTTTGTATATCCTTGAACTCCTTTCGCTGTTCGGCAGTTCAGGTGTGCACTCAAAAGCTTGTCTGTCAGTCCCTCTAGAGGGACTCAAGTTTGGCAACATCGAGGCGGGCCACGTCGGTGGCCAAAACTTTTCCCTGTTCGAACGGAAGCGCAAAGGGCACACAGCCACGATTGCAGTCAATTAAGCAGACCGAAAGTTGGCTAATTTAGATTTATTTTTATCCCTTGTCGTTGTATAAATGTTAATTGCAATTATTATATTGTGTGGAAGGTATGAGGTGTGTGTGAGTTGAGTATGAGTTACCTGTAGTTCTGGCAAGGGAAATAATGAAAGAAAAAGTTTGTTAGGGCTATAAAATATTTTTAAACTGCAAAGTATGCATACAAAATATCTTAAAATATCTTTTTTTATAAGGAATAAATATAGAAATGCATCATATCAAATGTATAAACTTAAATTCTAATTATTTCTGGTTTCTAAAGCAACCTATTCATTTCTAAGTGGAGAGTAACTTGGACAGTTTCTATACATTTATTTGTATCCTCAAAGTGTTTTATTTTTACTCCTAAAACTGACTGTTTATAGTCTGTTTTAGTCTAATTTTACCTAAGCTTCTAAGTGTTTTAAGGTATTTAATTTTGATAAAATACATATAATACTTCTTGAATAAAAAACCTTTCATAAAATATATTAGAAAAACTCTATTATTTATCTTTATGAATTTATTTTCTTATTTTAATCTTGCTTTTTTAAATATTTTATTTGAAATACAACTCTTTAAACCTTTCTTGTGCATAAATTAAATTAAATTGTTTCCCTCACTTCCCCCCATTAGCTTTACTAGGTGACTCCGCTTTCCTTTTCGTTCTTCCAATTTATTCAGCTCTCCATTAAATCACAATTAGAATCGAGTGCTGACACTTCAAGCCACTTCCGACGTGCTAATCATTCCAAAACACCTTTGGAAAGAGTAGATCCCGAGTTTGAAGACCCCACGACCGTCGCGACGGTGTGTGCCGCATGTGGCAATGCCGGTCGTGACGCATGCCACCGTCGCCCTGGACGGACAGCTGTCCATACAAAGCATCTACTTATAATTGCCGTGGGTTAGAGATACCCCAACACACATATATACATATAATGTATATATGGGCACTATTAGTCCCGAAGCCGGGAATTATCACGTGCGACAGCGACGGGGCTTGGCACCGATAATTCTGGAGCGGGTCGCGCCTCGAAAACCAATTGGAGGCAGCCAGAAATCACGGCAATTGTTGCGACAATCAATCGTGACTGCGGATGGGATGTCGATGTCAAAACGCCGACAAAAGGGAACGCACGCGCAAAGAATTCGGAGGAAAGGGTCCCGGAGTTCGTAGTCCGGCGACCGGAGACCCCATTCCCTTACCAAATCGGGCTCTAACACAACGCGGATGCTTTTGACGGCGATCGGCACTTGAACCACAAAGAGCACCGATTTGTTGATTTGTTTTGAAAAGTGAGTAAATAAGTATGTTTCCATTTATGAATGTTTGGAGAATGTTGTGTGCGCTTTTGTTCTGTTTGATCAGCAATTTCATTTCGAGTGCGTCGATAAGATGGCCAGGTGCCGATATCGCCCAGATAGTGGCGGCCACTATCAGGGAAAAGCTGATAAAGTTGAACGCTGATTGGTAAGCACCTCCCACACCTGCCACCATCTTCCACCTGCCCGCACCTGAGTTTCCGCTTGAAAATGGTGGCTCTGCTATTATTTGCCCGAGGATTATGGCAATTTGTAACAGAATCTTTAGTGTTGAAACACAGAACATGGCTCCCCTTGGAGTCGTCGGTGGGTTTGAATTCAAAGACAGGTCGAGGCACAAGCACACATGGAGGAAATGTTGTAAAAAACATTATTCTTATGTTTAGAATTTATAGCTCTGAAATATAATTAAAGAGTTTTATATTTTTGTAGTATTTTAACATTTTAAAATATTTTTAAGGGGTTTCTAGGATATTTTTACTACATTTCAAGGGGTTTCCAAGGGGTTCAAGGGGTGTCCAAAAAAGGACACCAAATTTACCCTTTATTCCTTAGTTAGAAATGTTAATTATGATCTTAGAACACATATTTAGAAGTACCAGCAGTTGAAACTTAAGAACAATTACAAATAAATTGTTTATTTTCTTGAATGATGCCTAATTCTATTAATTTATTCTTCAAGTGCATCCCATATACAAACAAAAACAAATTCATTTAAAGCAATTTGCATGGGCGAGTCCTTTTTGTGCTTGTTCCGGTGACTTTATCGTTTATCGTTTTGCGAAAAGGATTTTATTATATTCAGAAGAGCACTATCCTTGCTGCTTCGCTTGTGTGTATGAAGAAGATTTTTCGCCGAGAAATAAAGCCTGCTGTTGCTGCTGCTGCTGCTGCTCCTGGGTGTTTGTGTGGGTGTATCTGTTCATCTGTGTGTGAGTGTGCCACATACTGAAAAGCGACAATTTCATGTCCAAATGCTTTCCAGGTGACATGAAACAACACTTAAGTAAGAAGCCTTTCGGGGGGACTGGCAGGTGGAGTTGCCTGCAACTCTGCATGCCACCCCTCACACACACACACACACCAAGGACATACATTAGCAGTTAAATTTGTACACATTTATTAGAGTGTATGTGTGTGTGTGTGGGAGCCTGAACCAACGCACCTGGCATCTGCATAGGAAGAAGGAGCAGGCAGCAACAAAAGAGTAATACTCTCTTAACGCCAAAATCTACATTTAAATTGTTTTCAATATAATCTGCATGTCCTGTCCACCGAGTGAAGAATGTTCGAGTTTGTGTCGCACTAAATGAAAACAGAGCTCACTGGCTATGGGCGTCCTGGGGATCCTTGGCGACATTTATGGTGACAGGCGAAGCGGCGACATGTGCCACAATTCGCATATCGAAAATCATTTTGAAAATCACTCAAAGGAATTGAGAGAAAGAGGGACACGAAAGGATTTAGGTCTTTTCCAAGTCTGGAAATGAGTTATTTATTTAATCGTATATTTTTTGTATGAGATAAATATGGAGTTTAGAATAAGATGAAGGGGATTTTTGTAAAAGACAAAGAATACAAATTATGGAAAATGTAAGTATAAGAAATATTGCATTTTAGTATTAAGAATAAATGGAAGTACATCGTTTTTTTTTTTATTCAATATTAGTTTAGATATTGAATGTCTTGAAAAATATAAATATCAGAATTTGCAAGCAAATTTTTAGACATTTTTAAGTGTTTACATATAATCTACAATATACTACAACGTTCCTCTATTTTTACCAAATCAAATCATACAAAATCAATAACTCTTTTCATTATTTTCAAGTTCAAAACACTTCGTTTTCTATTTCAAAAATAAATACTTTATATTAGAGCGGCTCTCGGCCATGTGCATCCTTGCCAGTTGGCTGGCTACTCCCCGATCCTGTGAAGTGGGTTTAGAATTTCGTGGCGCCGTCGAGAGCAACGTCCAGCAAACTGAGTGTAGAATAACCATAACGATCATGAGCCCAGAGCAGGCTGTCACTTTTCCCGAAAATACTTTGCCCCTCAGCTCATTTACATACGAGTGCATTTGTAAGTACCAGAAAAAAAGAAGGAAAAATAAGGAAAATTACAAAGGGACACACATGTGCCTCGCTCTTGAGTTTGAGATGCCTTGCTCACATTTATAATAAATGGCAGCGCGTTAACACCCCAAAACATCAAAATACTCATTTTACAGAAATTCCCCAAAAACGCTCCCCTCTCTCCGCAAGCATTAATTAGAACGAGGACTCTCAAGTGGACTCAGCCACGCCCTCGTCCTCGTTTTCGTCTTCGTCCTCGGATCGAATGGAATCGGGAATTGTTTATTTGTTTGTTTTATTTTTCCCCCATTTTCGGTTTCTTGTTACGATTAGCTAGTGCCAATTAGCTGGGATTTTCGGTGGGGAGACCTTGAATTCAAGTGGGCCAATTTCTATATTCTTTCATATTTATGAAATGTTTCAAATACTTTCTTTGAAATTCTCAATTTTCAACACTAATTAATAATATAATGTCTGACATTTATTTTAGCTTATTTTTTAAAGATTTATTAAAGTTATTCCCAAGGGCGAAAATATGTTTTCTTTTTCTTTATATTATTGTTAATTTATGTATTTGTCTTACAAATACTTGAACTAATTTTATTTGATGTTCTGTGTTGTCTGCATTTTTGATTTGTGAAAGAGGAAAACATTTTCAACATGTGTTTTTTTCATTATATTAAATTTTTGGCATTTTCCATAAGAAAATAAACACAATTATTAATTAAATAACAGACTTATGTAACAAATGGAATGCAAATAAAAACGTTTATATTTTTAGCTGTGTTTTTAAAATATTTAAAATTTGTATAAATTAGAAATCTATGTCATAAAAATATATTAAAATGTTTGAGAATCAAAATCAATGAAAAGCAATATTTGCTGTATTTTTAAAATGTTTGGTTTATTTTATATATTTTAAAATTGAAAAACACTTCCTCCAATAAGTCTTGATATATCCTTTTAATTATTAATGAACCGATATTATCCCATTTTGGCCATTTTCTCACATACCAACTCTTGTGTAATTCCCAAGTTATTTTCCCAATTATTTTTTATCAATATCGGGAAAATTCTTAGACAACTTTGGTTATAGAATCCAATTGGGAAGGAAGCCTTTCGATCGTGGTCCGCCATCAAATCGCTTCCAATGCCGCACGAGAGACAGAGGGGAACGACGACAGAGAGAGAAAGAGCGAACGACTTTCCAGTGCTTGGAGGAGGGCGTTCTCAAAAAGAGCAACAACAGCCCCAGTGAGCGGAATCTATCTCGCTTACCCACCACCTCTTCCGGCGAGAGTAAGCGCAATGGCAGCTATTCGGCTCTTCCTGTCTAATTGGAATGCTGGCCAACCAGAGCGCTTGCCCTCTTGCTCGCTCTCTAGAGCATGGTGCAGCCGAGAAGAAGAGTATGTGCAGCTGCTATCTCGCTCTCACGGAAATGGGCTCTCTCTGTCACGCACAACGGCGCTGCTCGCCGAGCGGCGACCGAAAAACAGTTTGTTTCGAAAGTTTGTTGCGAGTAGGTGCGGCGCATCTTCGCATCCTCGCATCTCTGCCGTCGCGTCGTCGCTCGAGAGTCGAAAAAAGGCAGGCCGAAAAACGAGTCACAGTCGGAGTCGCAGTCACCGTCACTGGCGGCCGTGTCACCGTTCGTTCCGTTGAGATCCCGCTGACAGGTTGCGGAACCCGTTTTACTAGAGCGTCGCCAGCGAAACGGATCGGCAGATGCAACCGCCGTAAATAACAAAAAAAAAGTGCGTGCAATGGTTGAAAAATACAAGTAAAAAGAGACGAAATCTAAGCTGAAACTTTGGAAAACTGTCCTCAAACCGGAAATGGGGAAACCCTAACTCAGAGAACCTAAAATAAAATCCAAAAACTCTTGATAGAAATTGGTATAGTGAAGACTTGAAAGCTGAAAACTAAGAAAACAGCTAAAAAAATAATGGCTTCTGCTAAAAAATATAAAAACTATATAAATAAATAATATCTAATAATCAAAAATTATAATAATGAATTAAAAAAAACTATAAAAAGGTGTTTAGTTTAAAAAGACTGCTTGAAAAATATAGTTTAGCATAATAAAAAATATTTATATATTAACAAAAAATATAAAATAAACTGATGTATAAATCTTACGAGTTTAACTCTTAAGAGTTTGGTTTGTAAAATCAAAGAAACATTGAAAATATAGCCAGCTTAAACCCTAAATCAGGACTTAATCCAAGGGGATTCCTCTACAAAAAAGCAAACAAGAACCCGCGCCGACGTTCTTCAAACTGAAGCCGCGAACATTTGTACTTGGAGCATAAATCTGTTTGCGGGCCAAACACTTGAAGCCATCGGGGTTTATTTTTCAAGCCGCCAAAAGAGTCAAAGCCAGAGTCAATACAACAACAACAACAACAACTACAAGAAAAATGAAGTAAAAACGGATAAACGAATAATAAAAAAAGATCAGCAAAATCACACAAAACAAACAAAACATTTTCCGGCTCCGGCGACATTAACAGAACTGCTCGACATCGACAATTTGTTTTATCAATTTTCAACAAGGCCAACAGCAAGCAAGAGCAGCGGCAACAGCAACAACAACCATCAGCAACAAACAACAACCTACAACAACAACAATAGAGCAACACCCAACAAGCCAGGAAAACAACAAAAGCGCCCAAAGTGCTTAGCCGGCGAGCACGCACGCCGAAAGCCGCCCACACGACCTCCCTTAACTCCCACAACCCATCAGCTACCCAGCTACAACCCCCAAGCTTGTCGCCAAGCCCCCAACCCCTTTTGGTTCAAGGGCTCCGTCAGCAGCATCCCACATCCTAGGACACCCCACAGTGAAACCCCGCATAGAGTGAATCCGCGTCCCTTTGCCTTTATTTTAATCCACGAAAAGCCAGTGAGTTGGCGGGCGCAACAATGGCTGCATATGCGCAGTTTGGATACGCTGGCTACCCGACGGCAAATCAGGTGAGTTTACCTTTAAAGCTGAACATTTGATATGTAAACCATTTATTTTTATTGGCGAAACTCGCTAAGCCCAGAGCTTAACTCTTTGTTTGATTTTCTTTAAAGATGTAAAACGATTAGTTTTTATGCGATTTGGTTTGTGAATCAAATGAAATTTGAGATAGATTCATTTAGGGAAGGGCTTTGTTATGATACTATATTTTTAAAGATTATTGATTCGTTTCTAAAATAAAGCCTTTCTTTTAAATTTTATCAGATTAATTTTTATAAAAGCCTAACTATTTTTAAACTAGTTTTCTCTGCTTTGAAAGTTAAAGAATTTAAAGTTTATGGGAAATCGAATCGAAAATCTTTAAAAATATGTTAAAATTCCTGTAAATACTCTACATATATGTATATCTGGTGTATATTTTTAAAGTAAACTTTCTCAAATTTAGATAATTACTTTAAAAAAAGACTCATCAATTCCGCTTTCAAAAAGGATTACAATGTTAGTCATACAACTTTGTTAATATTATCAAAACGGCAAACAATACAGACATTTTCCACCTGGAAAAAATATTTCATTACAAAATTACACCTCAAAAACGAGTTAAACTTATTAAAAAAAAAAACAATCAAATTAATGCATTTATAAAATATTGCTACTGCTTGGCAATTAATTTAAATACGCATTTGATTGAAACACCGCCAGGTATAATTTATTTGTTTTTATTATTTAGAGTATATATCAACATATATATTTATTATATTTTGATTTACAATTCTGTCATTTCAAACGCGCCAGTTTTCAGTTTAAAATAAATATTATTTGGCACACACCGAGGACATGAAAGCGACCAGAAATTTAGTGAGTCAGTCGAGGTTTTGGCATGTGCGAAGGAAATCTTTAATGCTGTCGGGGAAAATTTAACTTTAAATTTACATTTTACTGGGGCTGAGGCGACACATGAATATTCAGGCGGCGGCTCCTGCTCCTGGATCCGTATCCATATCCATAATGGCCGGCCCCCCGCGCTGCCGCCAAGAAATGTTTCACAATTTAGGACAGCCGTTGCCGCCGCCTTGGATGCACCATCTCCGCTCTCCCCTCTCCCCCGATGCCAAAGTCTGGTCATAATTACCCGGTATTCCGGGCTCAGTAATTCAAATTAGTTGGCCAAGGGAGCTGGGCCGAAACACTTGCCACTACAAAGGCCCTCTGCCGATATGCTTTGTATAATGCCTTGTTCGACGTCCACTGTGTGGTCTAATGCGTCAATGCTAGACTTGTGCGTTTATCCTGCAGCCAATACATGCCCCTCAATATATACATATTCATATATATAAACATAAATATATCAGGCCACGATGGCCGGCATAAATTTATGCTAATGAAGCCGGCTGAGTGGTGGACCATTTATTATAATACTCGTATGCAAACTTGGTAAATTACAATAATTAAAATAATGAACGCTCAGATTATCGACTATAATTATGGCTGCCAGGCCGTGCAAAGCCTGGGCATCAGGATCGATTAAAAGCCTCCTGGATTTTGTCATCGTTTTGACTCATTTGCATTCCGCTCGCAGCCCAGAACACAGGAAGCCATTCAGTTTAGTTTTAGCCACTAAGCCCAATTAAAGACTGGTAGGTAGATGCTATCGGGGCATCGACTTGCTGCCAAATTTATAAACCCACCATATTAATGCAGTGCACATCGAATTCATTAATTTAATTTTAATTTCAACGCCAAGACGGCATTCCAAAAATGACACAAAAAGCGTCCACTCATGCAATACGAGTATATATGAATTTAATCAACGGCTGACGGCCGGAGGAACTGAGAGGAGCACATCGGGAATTCTCGACTTCCCATGCGAGCTGTTCACGCATTTCATGGCGAAATAACTAAAATTCTAAGGCCGCAAAAAAGCATTGCAAGGAGCGTCGGCGACATCGAGTCCTGCCCGGATGGATCCCTGGTCCTATAAGGCAGCGCGGCGACAGCGAGAAAAAACTAATATTTCGCCGTGTGCATTCCATAATTGATTTATGAATTTTTAATGCAAACATTGAGACCGCAGTTGGGAAAGAGTTGTTCCGCCGTTCGAACTTAATTCAATAAACGAGGAGCGCGCGCAGCACAGTCAGAAAGCCACAAGCAACTTATTCGCATTAGCAAAAACTCACTACAGGGCTGTCCTGCACAGAGAGAAAACAAGACAAGATGAATTTCTAAGCAAAAAATATTAACTCTTTTTAACTAATTATATTTGTAAATAATTTTCTGGATTTTCATTATAAAATTAATATAATTTTTGTTATATTAAAGAAAAAGGATCAATTTATAAAAGTAGAATGCGGACAGAGAATAAAATTAAATACCTTAAAGACATGTAATTCAAACTTGGCATTATTCATAAAACATTTATTTATTCTTCTATTTAAAAATATTATTTCATGAAGAAATACTTAATTTTTGAGAAATCATTGCTGAAAACACCGAAAAATTACTTTGTAATAATTAAAGAAATTTTAATAACTTCTAAATAAATCATATTTAAAGTATTAACTACTGAAAATCTTCAGTTATTGTTGAGAAAGTCACATCATAACGCTTTTTCCGCTGTGTGCTTTCAAGAATGGGGTTTTCTGTATGAATATGGCGTACTCGTTTGGCAGCGCAATCCTGCGGATGAATGTGAGAATATGCCAAAACCAAATCCAAGAGGCAGAGTCGCCTCCCGAGGTGGAGCAGGAGGAGTCGCCTTCGAATGCGATTCCGATTGCGACTGGGACTGCGACGGCAAACATGTGTTTGTTTGTAGAGGGACTTGGTCTCCTGGCAGCTTCTCCTTCTGGCTCCTGGCTTTCGGGCTGTTCGTCTGGGATCCTCGCATTTTCGCTTATTGTTCCGGAGCTGGCGTCAAGGCGCCCCCCCGCACCCAAAGAGACCCATCCCAATATAGTACAAGCCAGGAGCAGGAGCACCAATCGCCTTTGTTTCCCAGTCGTTGTTAGGAGTGCAAAAACAAAAATCCATAAACGCATCCCAGCGGTAGCAGCAATAACAAAAACAATACCGAAACGGCAGCAAAACCAATAACCACAACAACAGCAACAACAACAAGAGCATATAGTACAATGCAGCAGAAAATGCTCCAGCGCCGATCTCCTTTGTCTTTGCCCTGGCTATATGCGTACTAAATGCACTGAGAAAAATAAGGAAATTAATTGAATGAAAGGGGAAATATAAATATTTATTGGGTTAAACAATAATGCTTATCTAATATATATTTTAAGAAAATTCTACACATTTATTAAAATAGAAAAGCGACAAGTATTATATATGATCTAAGAAATTTTTAATTAACTCAAGGGGATATACTTTCATTTACACAAATGGAATTATACTAAATAGGAAGAAAAATATTGGAAAATATTTCACTAAAACCTATAAAGTATTTTAGAAAATATCACATTTAATCAGCAAACCTTTATTCATTTTAATATTAATATTTTTTAATATTTTACAATCATTATAATCGAGATAACATGTTCCTTTTTCTGTTAAATAAATGAATGAAGAAGACACATTTCCAAAGATAAGCCTATACTAACAAAAATACAATATTGTATAAATATATATATATATTTTTTTCTTATTTTATATATAAATAATCTTTTAAAAGTGTACATTTTTACATTGTAATATTAATTCTTACAGTGCAGCTAACCATACTCGTGCGTTCGTGAAACGAGGTATGGGCATTTGGTAGGCGGTTTCGTGAGCTTTAACATAAATCATAAAATTAATAACCGTAAAGTGACGGCACCAGTTTTCCCAACATCTTGGCCTGCACCGGGTGCGGGTGGCCATCTGTGCCGCACCAGACTCCGCATCTGCATCTGCTCCGCGTGGATATGGGCACTTCAAAGGCAGAGAGATAGAGATTTACACGATGTCCATGCCGGTTCACCCGAATTACGGTCAATGAATATTCGCATTTTTTTTTCGCTTGCTTAGTTCAGTTTTAGGGTTTTCTTTTTCTAAGACTTTCGCTTGTCCAGCTGTTTAGCAGATTTAATGTTTTCGCTGCAAGGTTGACTTGCCACTTTGAACTCTGTTCATGCCGCATTAAAATCAGGCTTTTATTATGCATTTGAGTTAGTTGTCTGCCCTTTGGAGGTTTTTCATAGTTGCAATTAGTGAGAAACATAGTCGAGCTTCATTGATAATTGTTGCAGGTCTCAGACATTGCTTTGGATATTAATTATAAAATTAAATTATGTCCATCGAGCAATATATGTTCTCGCTTTGCTTTTATTATTGATGATGATCCTTTTCATTATAATTTTAAATAACAAGTTATACTTTTGACAGATTTATGACTAAGGAGGATTATCAACCATATAAAGCATTTATCACATTTTATGGCTGTACTAAAAATTACCTGAAAAAAACATGTAATCTGTTTGTTAGTTTTTTATTACGGCTAAGGGATTTATTAAGCCCAAATAAATATCAGAAAGGCTTGAAATAGCACCACAAGTAATAAATTTATATAAACCCAATTTAATCCTTAAATAAATATTTAATTCGCTGCCTTTAAAGTACCTTAAATCCTTTATAATGTAAATATTTCTTAGAATTTCTGCAAAACGAAGAAAGTTTCTGTTTAAAACGTCAAGCAAATGAAAAGTGTCCTTCACTGAAACGATCAAGTTGGAGATGGAGATAGCCCCCGCAGCCGCAAGTGTGAATATAAAATATTCCCTTTGTTGGCAAATGGGATGTCCGGGAGGAATATTCCCTTTTTATTAAACTTGCCGCAATTTGACACCGCCTGCGAGCTGTCCGAAAAAGTCATAAAAGAGCGCACAACTTTAAGACAACATTTAGGAGCTGCCAACAAGTTTCTGCGTTTCCGCGGAATAGAAACCCAAACCCAAAGTCGGGACCAAACTCAGAGTCCAGTCCTCCAGAGGAGTGTGGCCATGTGGCTTATCCTATCTGCAGTCACCTTGCGATAAACTCGGCGGCAGGGCGCTCTTCGCTGCACTTCCTGCGATTTTTCAGCAGAGTGGGTGAGTGGGAACCATTAAAAATAAACTGACTTGCGTGCCGATAATAAGCACTGTTCCCTGGCTGCCGGTTCCCCAGCCTTCATCCGAACCTGACCAGCCAAGCCAGTTCAGTCCAAGTCCAGGTCCAGGTCCAGCCGTCGTTGTGGTCGTCGTCGTCGTCGCCGATATGTGTTTTTTATGGGCGGCCACAAAAACTGAAATTGATGTTCGAATCGCATAAAAAATAAAGAATAATAAGAAATGAGCGCGCCCAGCGTTTTGTACATTAGTGGAGACAGTCGGTCGACTCCTCTGGGCCACTTGGCTCCGACCATTCATTCAGAATTCATTAGATTTCATTCATGAAACACCTTAATTATGCAACAATTTTCCTGCCTGGCCCGGTGGCTTGATTCGCTCTCTCTCTCTTGGTTTTTGGCGTTGGCGCGAAATTGCCCCTCGATTAGATAGCCAGCCAGGAGGTGTTGGCGAATCAGCTCGTTTAGCCACGAATTACCATTATTATTTAAATCGGGGATGTGCAGTAGCCATCGAAGGCGGAGAAATGGTAGCAATTGTGTTCCTTTCCGAAACACCTCATTATTGTAAATCCGATTTTGAAGCGCGTGAAGTGAACTTGACTGACAGATCATCATATGGGGCGACCTTCTATTTACACTTTGGCTTTCCAATCGATTCGGGCAATCTCAGAATCAGAAGGCTCTCAAAGGTTCGCTGCGGATATTTGGGTTTGGAATTGGGTTCGGGGAGGGGAGGTCTGGATGATCCTACCTGCGTCCCTCATCATTTGATGCCGTGCCCATACCCGCTCGATCGATCGGTCCACTGATACTCACGGGCCCGAGCACAGAACCCTCTTCAAAGATCCCCGATCCTCGGGACCGAGACCGAGACCGAACGGAGCGGTATCTCAAATCTGACTGTGATAAATTGAAAATTAATGAAGTGAAAATAGATGGAACGGATCGCAAAATGCGCCAGGCCAATAAAATATTTTGACATTTGGAGTTATCATCTTAATCTGCTTTGTTGATTTCGACCTGGTCGGCAGGGACATGCCTTTGCGCTTACCTCTCAGCGGCGGCCCTTGCTCCGAAGTCGCTTCTCTTATTTTATTTTATTTTATTTTATTTTATTTATTTTTGGTTGGTTTTTGGTCCTGCAAACTTCACCTGTTCGTGCACAGTGAGAAATGTATATTAAATTGGGAAATATTTGAATTTAAAGTGGAATATATTTGGGATATTATTTTAAGGAACTTGTTCCTTAAATCACTTGAAGTTTTATTCTAAAAATATGTTACTTTTCTCCTTGTTATTTTTATTTTCATTAAAGTTATTCAATACTTAAAATATTCTTAAATAAATTACCTACTTCTGGGGATCAAACATGATATAAAATAATATAAATAGGATTAGAAAAGGATAACAGATCACAGAAAGCTATAAGGTGAACAACCAGGGGAATATTGGATCCTTAAATATGTATTTAACTTCGAGGTATTGAAAAATATATTAAGTAAATTATGGTATTTTCTTGGGCTTAAATGATAATTCAATAATAAAATCGTTTAAAATAATACATTAAGTAAATATTGAACTATTATTATGATTGCCTCAGTGTATAAAAGGTTTCGGGTCCAAGGCTCTATATTTTTTGGGTTTTTGCTGAAATGTGCTCTTTTTCTTAACGCTGGCATCTCTCTTGGCATCTCTCTTGCAGCTGACGACCGCCAATACCGACAGCCAGAGCGGCCATGGCGGCGGTTCGCCGCTGTCCGGGACGAACGAGGCCTCGCTGAGTCCCTCGGGCGGCTCGACGGCCACCGGCCTGACCGTCGGCCCTTTGAGTCCAGGTGCCGTCTCCCAGTCCTCGCACCATGCGGGTCACAAGGGTCTGTCCACATCGCCGGTGGAGGATACCGTAGTTGGCGGTGCCGAGGTGCCCGGCGGCCTGTCATCTGCCGCTGCTGCTGCCGCCGCCCAGGATATGGCCGGCGGGCGTGGGGGATCCTGCTGCGAGAACGGCAGACCCATCATCACTGACCCGGTGTCCGGCCAGACGGTCTGCTCCTGCCAGTACGATCCGGCCAGGCTGGCCATTGGTGGCTACTCACGGATGGCACTGCCCTCCGCCGGCGTGGGCGTCTACGGTGGCCCGTATCCCTCGAACGACCAGAACCCCTATCCCAGCATCGGTGTGGACAACTCGGCGTTCTACGCACCTCTGGTAAGGATGGGACACAGTGGGGAGGTGCTGCTAATTGGCTTTGTTCAGTCAGCGGAAGTCCGCGCAAATGCAAGTCGACAGCCGGAGCAGATATCAGCTCGTTAGGCTGGCAAGCAGTAACTTGTAACTGCCACGATTACCTGCGGGGCTCCCGGGACTTACACACGCTGAGGGATCTGCCACTAATTCGCCATTCCAATTGCAGAGCAATCCCTACGGCATCAAGGACACCAGTCCCAGCACCGAGATGAGCGCCTGGACCTCGGCGAGTCTGCAGTCAACCACCGGATACTATTCTTACGACCCCACGCTGGCGGCCTACGGGTGAGCATTTCAGAATTAAGACGTTTGGCTTAGCATTAAGCTCAGGGTGAAGGGAAGTACAGTGGGACTGGGCTATAGGAAACTGATTAATAAATAATATTACGTTAAACTATTAATACAGAAATCTTTAGAGAATTCAGAGCAATTAGAAAATGAAATGAAAAGTAGGCAAGGTAATATTTTTAGTATTCTATTTTCATGGCTGGTGCTTACAGGTTTGTCATTGTCCAAATAAATTATATTTAAAGTTAACTTCAAGCTAAAGAAATAGTAACAAAGTTCCACCAGAGCGAAGCCGCACTGTACAAATATACAAATGGGAATCTTAAGTGGGCTTAAAATGTTGCCATGGGACAAAAACTTTCTCGTCGTGTCGTCTGCCGGGTTTCTTTTTATTTATCGCTTAAAAGGGTATGTCTGGCTTAGAGTTTGGGCCCCGAAGCGCGGTTCTGGCTGAAACAGAATACCATTTTGCCATTTTACCATTTAACCATAGTTGCCATATACTGTTGACCTAGACGAGAGGAAGTTGCAAATGCATTCCGCTCTATTCCCTCCCCCGATTCTCGATCCTTATCAGCGGCCAATAACTGATTATTGGCCTTTAAGGTGTGCGGTCTATTTACCTGAAAAGCTGATAGCTGGCCGGAAAATATGTAGTTGTGGCAAGCAAACTCATTAGTGGCCCTGATAGGGCGTAGCATTTGTTGATTCAAGCTGTTTGATTTCTGACCCGCAGATACGGACCCAACTATGATCTCGCCGCCCGGCGGAAGAACGCCACCCGCGAGTCCACGGCCACGCTGAAGGCCTGGCTGAGTGAGCACAAGAAGAATCCGTATCCCACGAAGGGCGAGAAGATCATGCTGGCCATTATCACCAAGATGACGCTCACCCAGGTCTCCACCTGGTTTGCCAATGCCCGACGGCGGCTGAAAAAGGAGAACAAGATGACCTGGGAGCCCAAGAATAAGACCGAGGACGATGATGATGGCCTCATGTCGGACGACGAGAAGGAGAAGGATGCGAGCGATGGCGGAAAGCTGGCCAGCGAAGCCTTTGGTGAGTTTTTAGCCCCTTTCCACAGCTCTCTCATTTCCTGACCGCAATTAGTAGTCCTCGACGAGATCTCTTTGTAATTTCTTGAGCCCCCGAATATTGTTTTCCAAACGCCTTGCCCCATTGATTCGTCGCTTGGCTTGGCAGACCCGCCTCCTCAGCAGATTTGTGGCACTGGGCTTTTAAGTACAATTTATGTGGCGAGGCGAATGTTATGCAACATTCGTCTGCCCGCCGTCCGACTTCAGTCCGGAGTCCATAGTCCGTCGTCCGTTTATTTGTCTGACTGCTTAGGCGACATCCTCCCCGGAAGTTGACAGCACATTGTTGGCAAAGTGGCCTTGCGCCCGCACTCCGATTCTTAGTTAAGCACAGAGAGAAAAAAGGGTGAGATTGTTGTCATAAAAATATAATATTATTACATTTATTAGGTAGCTTTATTAGTAAAAAATTATTACTTGCAATTTTGTAATAGAAATTATCGGAGCATAGGTATTTTTTACTACATAAACAAACTCATTAGAAGTATTATTATGATTTGACATAATAACCTCCCACTTTCTCCCTGTGCATTCCGACTCCAAAGTGGCCTTGTTCGAGTTGGCGACACATAGAATTTAAGAGAACCGAGGGGGGAACACTGGGACGGGGTGGGGAACTTGGGGCGGTAGTTGGCGGAAACTCGAGTATTTTGCTGCTGAAAGCTTTCTCCGCTGGCTGCCGAGGAGGGTTGCACGCATCAACGCCCACCAACAATTTCAAGGGTTTTTGCCTTCGCCACTGACTCGGGCTTGGGCCCTGCCAGCTGCCAGCTGCCAAGTTCCACCTCCTGGAAGTGCCAAGTTTTGCAGTCCTCTAAGAACTTGTCTGCTTCCTGCCTGCGACTCGAAATTAATTAAATTTATTTTGTGTCTCCACACGGTCTCTCTTTCCCTCTTCGTTTCGACTTCTAATCTGCAGATCCGGGCAGTCAACTCATCAAATCCGAGCTGGGAAAGACGGAGAAGGAGTCGGAGAGCGTCGACCAGAAGCTGGACCTCGAACGGGAGCCGCACAATCTGGTGGCCATGCGGGGCCTGGCTCCGTATGCCACTCCACCCGGCGCCCATCCCATGCATGCGGCCTACAGCTCGTATGCGCAATCCCACAACACGCATACGCACCCCAATCCCCATCCGCACTCGCATCCGCATGCCCAGCAGCTACAGCTCCACCAGCAGCAGCAGCACCAACAGCACCAGCACCAGCAACAGCACCAGCAGCTCCAGCAACAGCAGCAGCTCCACCAGCAGCAGCTGGAGCAGCCATACTACCATCCCGGCTACGGCCAGGATGCGGAGTCGGCGGGGGACTTTGCGGCCCAAAAAAACCCGCTGAGCAGAGACTGTGGCATCCCAGTTCCGGCGAGCAAGCCCAAGATCTGGAGCGTGGCCGACACAGCCGCCTGCAAGACGCCGCCGCCCACCGCGGCGTATCTCGGCCAGAACTTTTATCCGCCGGCGGAGCAGCTGCACCACCACAGCCACAGCCAGCACCACCACCAGCAGCAGCAACAGCAGCAGCAGCAGCTCCACTCGATGGAGCTCGGTTCGCCGCTGAGTATGATGAGCAGCTACGCCGGCGGATCGCCATATTCGCGGATACCTACGGCGTACACCGAGGCCATGGGCATGCATCTGCCCACCAGCAGCAGCAGCCATTCCGGGAGCAGCAGCAGCTCCTCCTCCGGCAAGGTGGCGCCCACCCCTATCAGCGTCCATCCGCATCCACGGCCGGTGGGGTTTCCCGAGATTCAGCCCGATACGCCGCCCCAGACGCCGCCCACTATGAAGCTGGGGGGAGGCGGCCACAACAGCAGCAGCGGGAGCAGCAGCAGCGGCAGCAGCCACAGCCACAGTTCCTCGATCCATTCCGCTGCTCCGGTGACGGTGGCTTCCATGGTCAACATTTTGTACAGTAACGAGGCGGCGGCAGCTGCGGCGGCGGGCTACGGCCACGTACATGGAGTGGGGGGACATGGTCACGGAGTGGGGCATGGGGCCTACCTAACGGAGGGCCGTTCCGGGTCGTAAGCCCGATGGACCGTGGACCAGTTACCAGATACCAAATAGAAAAGCGAAACTATTTACACATTTCGATGGCGGGACAAGTGCAACTAGGCGACTACGATTACGATTACGATAACGATTACCAGATAGCGATAACTACACTAATTATTTTGCAATAAATGTAGCTTAAGTACGGCAATAAAACTTTATTTCCTACCATATCATAGATTATTTCGCTTTATAACTTTAATTAGCATATTTACACTCGGCCGCTGAAATAATTCAGAGACGACGCTGCGACGCACACACGTCTCCGTATCCAAAGGGGAGAACTGGAAGTGGCTGTGGCTGCGGATTTCGTGGGGTGGAGCCGGAGCCGAAGCACCCACTTTGTCATGTTCTACGTGCGGGCCTGAGTCACCCGACTTGGGGTTTAATGACTCGAAATAAACGCACACCACACGCTCATTCATCTTTCCGGAGGCGAGGCGAGGCGAGGTGGGGAGTGGAGTCTTGGGCGTCACACCAATAATATAATAATGCCAGCTCTTACTACTCCACCGCGCCATAAATCAGCAGAACCAGAAACAGAAACAGAACCAGAATCTTTGTCTTAGCCTGGCACTAACATTTCCTACCTTAAGTGCTTAATCCACACTACTTAATAATTTTAAACGGCAGCCGCATTTAGATCTTAAGCAACCTTCAAGTTGTATTAATGCTAAATATCCTAAATTATACACCCCGTAAGACTCTTAATAGTTAGCTTAAGACCCTTTTGCCTAACCCTTCGACTCTATATTCTCTCGGCCAAATAATTAAGCCACACACACATAAATAGTTACTTAATCGTAAAACATGTAATTAGACATCTTACGCGTTTGATATATTTGTAGAGGAATTTAAGTATCTGTGATATATGCATATAAACGTACTAAACAAGCAATTAGCTGCGGTCATTTAGTTAATTCACACATACTTCTTATACATACTAAATGCGAAAAATGCACAAGCAACTGGTTCGAGACACTTCTAATGGCATACATTTTGTAATTGTAAATAGTATTTATGTAAATTTGCAAATTTAATGATAAATAAAGTTGAATTAATATCATTGACGGGGTTTTCTTTAAGCTTTTTAAATGATTTTTTGATGGATTTGCAAGGGGGAATGGTATGAATAGTGAATTTAATCGGGTAATCCAGTAGAACTTGGTTACAGAATTATTTAAATATTTCAAATAAAATTTTAAACCATTTATTACAATATCTCTCCTCCCTCTACCAAGTTTTAATACAATTTTTGGCTGATGATCAAGCATCGAAATCCCTTCGGAATGATAAATATATACATTCATATACCCTTATACAAGTATTATAAATAAATCTGTGCTCTCGGCGACCCACTGAACCTAATTAATCGCAGCCAATATGGGAGCGGTCGCATTTTTCGAAGAAATATATAGATATAGATACATTCAATCACGCGGGCCTCTTGTGTGCCGTGTGTGTTAGTGTCGTGTGTCACATCTATAAATGAAAGTAATAAATCGTCGGTGTCGCATTATAATTATCGACCTACCCATAACCGCTCGGCAGCGGAATTCCACGGATTCGGACAATGTCGAGCTCTGTAATTCGGATTGACAGCTGATCCCTTTATAAGTGCCAAGCAAACATAATGATCACAATATATACATACTATACTGAATGCATATGGAAAGAGTTGGCCCAGTGGCTACCTGTGCGTAACCGTCGTCGTCGTCGGCGGCGGAGGAGCAACTTCATTTTATCAGATTGATATACTTCCCCGGCTGACATGTGCCTAATTAGTGTGACTCCGTCAACTGGGGTTTCTAAAGAAGCAGATCGAATGGGTATAAGTTTTAAGATTGTTATAAGCAGGGGCGGAGACATTTTTAAAGAAATTCAGGAGGCAGTCAAGGTAAGCAAAATCGTATATAGAAATGTTAAACTTATTAGAAAATGTCACAAAGAAAATAAAAAACAATTTGAGAAGCCTGATATATATTATAATTCTTGAGATATTTATTGGAAAGTTATTCCTCAGTTTTTAATTTATGAGAAGCGTTTTTAATATCACTTGAAAAGCTTTTGTTTTGTTTAAAGAATGAATTTAAATGTAATATATTGAATTTAAGCTAAGATATCTTGAAAAGAAAGTAAGAAAATAATGCAACATCATTTAAATGTTCAAATTTTTTTATAATTATGTTTTAAGCGGGCTATTAGAGTATTTTTCGCCATATTTTTTGAGGTACTAACCTTCAACCTTTTCACAGAATTTTGTATCTTAATTTCTATCTTATCAGTTATTCTTAATTTTTAACTTTAACAGAATTGTTTATCTGAATTCTGTGAAAGTTAAGAGTTATAAACTCAATATTACACTGTTTCCTTCGTTAAATACCAAATGCAACTGCCCATGTGTGAGCTTTAAGAACTGCAACTTGGCCTAAAAGCAAGTCACATGCGCGGCAAAGGACACAAAACTCATTAAAGCTCCAGTTGGGGTGTCCGGTCGTTGAAAAGGACAATTAGATAAATTTGGGTATTTTCAAATTAGCCGCTGCGGAACCGTGGCAGCATCTGCAGTCAATTGCACTCTCTGGCAAATGCATTTGGATGCAGTCTGGCCTGCAGCTGGCCAGCAGAGTCCAGATCATTATGGGCCTGGTGGGCCCAGTTCGGTCGGAGGAGGCTGGCTTTTTCATTTTATCCGCCGAGTGGAAAATGACAACATTAATTTAGCGCTTTGTTCTGTGAGAGTTGGATTCGGGGGCCACATTTTAAATTAACCCAAAACATGTTTAGGGGTTTTCCGCACAATTGCCTGCTCGGTGCAATGTGGCAAAAAGGATTTTGCTTTGCCTGCATAAAGGATTGCAGCATCTGATGCTCATTTTGGCTTTCGGGGTGGTGGTGGTGGTGGCTGTAATTGAAAAGTCACAAACAATTGAATAGGTTTTTGGCACATGCAAAATGATTGCGAGAGAGGCAGATGCATTTAATTTGGACTTGCATCTTTTTAATTGTCCAACGCTTGTGCTTATTAATTATGGTTTGGTTATAAAAAAATAATTAAAAAATAATTTAATGTAGTTTGTAAGTGTTGAGATTTATGAACAAACTCTACTTGTTCGGGGAAATCTTTAATAATTTTAAGGCTTTGTCAATTCGTTGACCCTGAAATTTGTGACAACTAAATAAATAGGTAAATAGTTTTAAAAACAGTTATTTTTTCATTAAAAACTTGTTCAACCTGCAAGATATATGTGTTAAGAAACCATATAATAAAGCTTGTTAATTAAAAAATATTTTTGAAGTATTTACCCAATGGATCTTGTAACAACTGCATCTTAAAACTTGTCTAAAAATGAATCAGAAATACTTTGCTAAATTATTTGAACTAATTAAACAATAAGGTATATTTTATCCCTATAAAAATGTTGTAGAAAAGCCCAAAAATCCTGTAATAACTTCAAAATATAATATCGATTTAATTTTTTCCGGGTAATTTGTTTTTTCCCGCTGCAAATACAATTAATTTAAAATTGAATTGATAAAACATGGCCAGCGGCAGCATTCGGGCTATTGATATATTATAACGGCGCGTGTTCGGGCCTTTTTGTTAAACAAAGAAACTTGTCGCGTTTCCATTTGACAAGACCACATTTGTGTTGTGGGCGTGTGCAGCGAATCCGGGGCTGCAACATGAACAGGTCGGCCGGTGCCCGTGCCCGTGCCCGTGCCCGTGGCCGGTCTATTGGGGCTTCAGGAGGACGCACACGTAGAACATTATTCGGCTACAAAATGGCCAAAACAACAAACCGCTATAATTTACCATATTTTATGGCTGCGCCGTGGCAATAAAATCGCCAACAAGGCCAATAACTCATTGTAGAGCGCTGGAGCTGGCGCTGGTGCTGGCGCTGCAGGGCGGCAGTCGGCGGTCGGCGGTTGCTAGTTGGTAGTTGCCAGTTGCGAGTTGCAAGTTGCCCCCGCCGCCGGTTACACGGGACTCGTTCACTGCTGCATCCCCAAGGCCCCCCTGATCCCCTTCGCCTGCCACTTCCGCGGTTGCACAAATGGCCAAAATGCAACGCTCCCACCGCCACACGTCCGCTTGCACGTGTGGTTGGCTTTTAAACGGCCGAATGCGCCCGCTGATGGAGCCGTATAGCAACTGTATATGTGTATCCGAGGGCCATATAGCCGTATCCCAGCTCTAATTTGTATCTCCACAGCGACTCCCACCGCCAGCGCGGCTATTTCAAATTTATCTATGCCGAAACCTGCATTGATGGCCTGCATGTTTATTGCCCGCCTGTCGTCGTTTTGCATTTCCAGTTGCCAGTTGCCAGTTTCCAAAGTTTGCCAGCGGAAAAAAAGCGTCCACAAAATTGCCGAACAAAACTGGACAATTGGCTATGAGCCCCGCCGCTGCCGTGGGGTACTACATTTAATTAATATATAGATATTTGTACATATATATTTTTCAATTGTGCCTGCCCGAGCACCGCAAGGACACTGGCTGCCGCCTCGATAGCTTCTATTTTGGCGCCGTGTACAAATAAAACTAAAATGTTTTGTGGCTTTTGCCCAAAGGACACGCGTGGCGTCATTTTTTGTTATAGCAAAAAGCATACAGAGGGAAAATGTACAAAAAAGAATGTTTTTTTAAATTGAATAAAATAAACTTTTGTATACCTATTTGAGCAAGAAATGTTATTTCTAAATCCAGAGCTAGTTGGAGCTTGATAATAAAATGGAATTAGGATTGAATAAAATCACATAATCCTTCTTGTATTTATTAAAATTTATTCAACAGGGTTTTAAGCTACAAAATGATTTTGGATTGCTTGGAAAATAAACCTCATATCTAAAATCCAATTGAGATATTTAAAAAAAAATATATAAAGCACAATTTATTTATATTTTCTAATAAGGTTTTTAATTTTCAGGGACTTGCATAGATAGCCTAAAGTTGCTTTGAATTTTAAAGTTCATTGTGTTGTTTCAATAATTTAAAACTAAATAAATAAAATCTATATAATGTGAGCCAAACACTTACACAGATCTTAACATAAAATACATGAAATAATAATAATTTTATTCAATACTTTATAACAATATTTCGGAATATATTCAACCTTATACTTCTGCATCTATAGCTTCAATTTACTCAAAATAATTCATGCCTGCCATCAGTTTAAGGAAAACTACTTCCAAATTCAATGTCAAAGTCTGTAAGATAAAGGACATTTCAGGAGCTTATAGCCCAAACTATAAAACCCCAAAATATATATAATCTTCTCGCATTTCTATAAACTAATTAAACCTCCACCATCCTCTTACCTTCCTTTTCCCTCTGTGCAGGAAAAAATGTTGAATGGTGCAATAAAAACGCACGCTGATCGGACGCGATTGTCGGGGTCTCTAGGCAGCAGATGAGGATGCAGATGCAAATGCAGATGCTGCTGCGGCCAATGTTATTTTCCCGATGACCGCAAACAGTCTAGACCAAAAAGTGCATGTCCTGCGAGCAAGGACAGCGGGACAGAGGAGAACCGTGCGTGCCAGCCAGCCAGCCAACCAGCCTTCCACCCGATATCCGGGTAATGAAGGATCCACTATACAAAAGCAAACTCCAATACGAATGCGAATACGAATAATTTAAATATTTAATTAACACATTCCGGCGGCCGGGAGACGCCATCGTCGCGCGTGTGTGTGCAATTAATGCGGGAATAGGCGCAATTAAGTTTGTCGCAGTCCGCTCGAGCAGGGATTGTTGCCATGGCTTATCTGGTGATTCCGATCGAGCTTCAACCTGGCCACTTCACCTGGCCTGGCCTCCTTGGGCTACGCAACGTGCTTCTTGTTGGGCTTCGTAGCAAACGGGGATGTGTGCCGGCGGCTGGCCAAAGATTTATCTGCATCCGGTGTCCAGTTACCATGGACACTCGGCCTCGGCTCTGGCCTCTCGTCCACTCGTCCTCTCAGGCACTCAGCCTCTCAACCTCTCGGTTTGAATGATGCGCATCTCGGGCATTTTGGAAGTAAATTTGTGTGCAAATGGGCTTTTTATTTGGCTCATGTTTCCTCCGGCCATGGCTGTCTCCGCTCGGCCTCAGAATGCGCCGTCTGGTATCTGCTGGATACCTGTGCTCGAGCCCCGATCCCGATCCCGATTCCGATCCCGAGATCGCATTCAAACTCGTCGCTAGTTCGCTGACATGAGCGGTTGCGGAAATTCGCCATCGCTGAGATCATGGAGCCAGCATATGATAGGCGATTCATAGGATTCCGAGCCCAAGTCGCAGACCCAGACCAAGTCCAAGTTGAAGTCATGTAGCATGTCCATAAATATGCCCATTCAGATCGCTGATGGCACTTGCCTCCGTACCAGGGGCCTCTGTATTCAAGTTTATTTGCGTCATTGCCGGCTAAAGAGTTAACTGAAAGCTTATGACTTGGCTAGAGATTTTTTCATCAATTAATATTACCCATTAGTTTTTAAGACCTCCATTTTATATGCATTATTAATAGTAATTGGCAAGCAATTTGTTAGATCAGTGGCTTAATGTGGGCTAAGAATGCTACCGTTTTGAAAGCATTATGACTGATTAGCAGCCATTAAAAATAAGTTGTTAATTAAATAACTTAAATGCCGGTGAGCTAATAGGAGACAGATGCATTTTTCAAGACTTGATTGACTTTGTTAGTATGATTTTGTACTTGTTTTGATTAGTTTTTAATGTTTTTTTTATGAAATGAAGATTAAAATGTACCAATTATAAATAGGTAAATTTATATTTTAAATATTTTGGCAATGCAACAATTTAATTAATTTGCTAATCAAAACTAAGAAAGGTAAATTGCTTAAAAAGTATTTTTTAAGTTGCTTAGAGTTCCTAGTACCAATAAGAACATCTTAAAATTCCTGTTATCCCATTTCCAAAAACTGAAAAAACATGAATGCAATATTTCGGCATTACCTGGATCACCTGAAAGGATTTCAGCAGCGTTACCTTTACAAACTGCCAGGACAAAATTGGTACCAATACCCAAAAAAAAATCTAGCCAAAAAAGAAGAAAGTACCACGGCTCGCAGAAAGGACATCGGCTGAAAGTTGGGAGGGAAAAGTCATTTGCTTGCTCGTCCGACAAGATGTTTGTTCGTTCGGCAAAATAAAGTACACACTGTCTGGTTGGAAAAGGGGCGTAGAATCCAGGAGCAGCAAGGGGGGGCATGGGGGCAGTTGAGCTGCCAGGGACATTTGGGATAACATGCGAACACGGCATATTTGCCGGGATACAAAACGCCAAACGCTGTCTTCCGACCACTCAGCCACTAGGTAATGAATGGATGCGCATGCATGACATGGATGCAATTTTCGACAAAGACCAGACCCCAGCCCAGCCTAGCCTGGCCCGGTATAGGCCCCTTTCGGGGCTCGCCTGATTATCTCGTGTTCTGCGCAGCCATATACCCCATATCCTCCTATTACGGGGACCCCAAAAACCCGCACCGCCTAAGTAATATATGTACGACAGTGCGTAGACATGGACGCATTCATACACAGAGGAAACTGAAATTTATAAAGCATTACTAAGTTAAAGAAATATTTAATATTGCAGAAATCATGGGACAGTCTTTATTTAATGATAATATCGATGTAAAGAAAACAAATTCAAATTGCTAATTGGTTAACCATACTGCAACTCTTTTAAAATAAAAATTAAACCTGGTTTTTTGTTTACTTATGGTATGTTCCTTTTCCAATTAAATGCCATTATTCTATTCGCAAGTGCAAGGGCATACAGTCTTCGGCTTCACTTCCTTCCCTTAGCTTCCTTTCTTGTTTCGGTTTCATTTTTTATAATCTCCAAATTTAAACCGAAATCTAAAAAAATAATAATTATATAGAAGTATCAACAAAATATAACTATCTCCGCTTTCTCCCGGTGCTTTCATATCCACGAAAAGCTGTCTAGTTGCTGGATCGCTTTGGGCCCTTTTTCGAGTCCTTGAATGGGAAGTGCTCTGTCTTTTGATCGGAGGCTAGTTAATTGGCTATTTCGCCGACTCTATGGTATTTCTAAATTGGATCAAAGGTGTGATATGGAAGGCAGCCGCCACCACCCCAAAAGAGTCAGTCCCTTGCCCCAAGAACTCACTCCTACCCCCTGGTTTTTCCATTTTCTGGCCATGTGTACTAATTAAAAGCTGGCAAATTCGTTGCCCCAAAAAAATAGCAAGGCTGCCGAAGCGAACATTTTGGCCATATTTCGCGACTGGCCCAAAGGGGGCGGGGCGTTCCAGTTGCAACTCCAGTGCCAGTGCCACAACCACCACCCACCGCACGCCGCCCACCGCCCACTCCGCCGTGGCAGCTGGAAAGAGCGGTGCGACGCAATGCACACACACTGCCCGTCTCGTTCGCGCCAGAAGGAGAAAACCCGTTTTCCACTGCACATGCGCAACTTCCAACTGTTCCACTGTGCAACCCCCGCGCTCTCTTCGCCCCTTTGCCGGCCTTCGCGGCGCTCTCTCGCTCGCTCTCTTTGGCAGGAGTGGGCTTTTGGCTAAAAGCGAGCATGCAACACGACTAGTATACGCTCGAACTCGGTAATGCGCACATCATGGGCGAGAGTGGGCGCGCAAGGTCGCAGCGGCAGCAGCAGTGGGCGGTGGGCGGTGGGTGGCTTTGGGGTGGCGGTGCCAGAATTAAGCCGAAAAATCGCGAATAAGCCGAAAGTGCGTGCTCCCGACTGAGCCACCTACGAGTTTTACCACCAAAACAAAAACACAAAACGGCAAAAGCTAGAAAGTAACATTATTTCAAGTGCCAACAACATCCACGTCACGTGCCCGTCAGCGACAATGTCTTGGTCTAGTCTTGGTTCTATAACGCCTTTGACCTCCAAGCACGCCGAAGCTTTACAAGTTGAGTTGTTGCCCCGTGCGGCGTGGACTTTGCACCCGCCAGCCCCGGTAGCACTTTTAACCCGGCCAAAACGGCCACTGTTGCCGGAACCACACGCGGCCAAAGCGCTTTCATGTAAGTATTCTTTTAGTTCATTATTTTGTTTTAGTGTTTGAAATGTAAATAATGGGAAAATAGTAAGGTTTTACTTGTTAAGCTATTGAATTTTAAATCATTTGTATGCCAAAAATATTGTCAGTCCTTGTGATCATCAGGTTGTTAAATTAATTTGTAAACAAAATGTGAAAAACAATTTTTTCCTAATTAAATAATTTACCAAGTTACTTAAATTTCAATGAACAAATTTCCTTAGAGCTGTAATGCTTATTAGAATAGTACAGATATTTAAAATGGGTTTACGTCACTATTTAATATTTAAAAACTATAAAGAATATCAGTCTCTCCATTATTAATTTGGGTTCAAAAATATTGGGTATATAAAACTAATTCATTACAGTTTTTGAGTAAGTTAACTATTATAATAGAAATTTAAATTAATACATTAAAAATTTTAATTTAAAACACATTCACAAAGTATATTAAAAAAAAAAATGTGTCCGATTTCTTACTTAAGAAATCGTACTATAGAAATGCAAAACAATTATTTAATTTTTAAAATTTTTAGGAATATAAAAATGGTTAAATTATAAAGGTAATATATATATTAAAAGCATTATAAAGGCAATATTACCTGTTTATAATATTAGTTTTATTAACCATAGTTAAGTGTAACGAAATACAAAGGTCAACTGTTTATGGCACATCGTAAAATTTATTTGACACTAAATAAAAAGGAAGTAACATTAAAGTATTTAAAAATACAAGCGTTTTATATATGTACTTATATATAAATCATTTTAGAACAATTCTGATGTTATCCCTGGTCAAAATGTTTGGGTAAATACTTTAGTTATCGTTGGCCACACACTTTAAGGAGGCCATTTCCAAGGCTTTTATTCAGAAAGCTTATCCAAATCAGCCCTCGTATCAGAGGTGCTGGACCATCGGACTGTTGCATATGTTTCCATAAATTTTCGCCGGCAAGCAGAGAAATGCCATGCAATGGCTCCGAAAAAATACAAGAGGAAAAATAGTAATATGGGGGGAAAAGGAAAAAATACCTGACTAAGAGTTTTCTCCAGCGCTCTCGTTATTCCTATTTTTTATTCGTATGATGAAAAGCCACGCAACTATGTTCGTATGTTCGTCGCGTGTCTGGGACCATAAACAGAAATTGTTTCGCAAAACGCCTCCGTCGCTTTTGCGGGCGCACCATCGACATTGCAAAATAAAACTGCACAGAGCGAGAGAAACAACAAAAAATTATCATGGGCAAAATAATCATATTCATAAATATGCTTTTCCATTTTCCCCACAATATATATGTATATATATATAGTGTATATAGTGCACCCTTAGCCTAGGCAGCTATTCATCAGCGCATCATGTTTAAGCGTTCGTGGCGTCGATGATACAACCGATAAGAGACCAATTTCGCAATTGCGGCGCTGGAATTTTTAATTAGTTCAAGAAAGCCGCAGCCGGCTGTCGGCTGTCGGCCAGGTAGCTCTCGTTATGGCTAGAGTTTGAGAGCCAAGAGCTCAAAACCAGTCGAGAACGAAACAATATCCTCTGAAGCGCACACGAAACGCGAGCAAAAATTTGCATACGTTACTTTGAAGCTTCGAGGACGGAGACGGCCATAAAATGTATTAAACTAAAGTATGTGTTAAGTGCACATGTCACAGGTCGAATTCACTAGTGTTATGATTTATCTCTTTTACGGACTTTCATGACGTTTTCAATGTACAAAAGGAACTGACATATGGGTAGTTACGAATTAGTCATGAATTAATAGGTGCAACAAGGTTGAGAATTGAGTACAACTGGTGTTTAGCTTTGTCTTTGGGGGTTTTAAAGAAAAGTAGTAAGGGATTTTTAAAGATATTTTAAATATAATTTACTTAACTAATTAGTCATGAATTAATAAGTGAAACAAGGTTGACAATGAAATGTATATCCTAGGTTTCACTTGGTCAAGTAGTTTCAAGTAGTCACGGATTTTATAATATTTTTTATACATGAAATTAATATTATTATAAGATTTCATTAAATGTATTGTAGTCGTTTAAATATATACATACTTTTCTTATTCTTATATCTACATTTATATAATTTATATTACTTTAAAATCAATACAAGTTTTTCATTAAAGAAATATATTTGTTTTATGGATGGATGAACTCTTAGCTTACACAGTTGTTGCCCAAATTGTTTTATTATTTTAATTACTAAATTATTTACCAGTGGCATCGTTATGATATTATTCAAACCACCTTGCCTAGCGTTAACCAATCTTGTTATTAATTAAAAAAAAAGAAACAAAATACACAAAATAATTAACAGTTTTGTTTGGGCTTCGAGACTAAAAAGTATTTTGTTTCCAATGAAATTTTCGACTGGCTAGACTTTGTGTGGTGCGGTGGCGGTTTGGAAAAATTGGTGGTTGCCGCTTTGAGTGGAAGTATGGAATAATTAAAAAACAATTCAATTCGCAATTTGCACCATAATAAAATAAAATTACATATTCATTTATGCAGAATATAACCGCTAAACTGCAACTGCAGCGCCGCAGAGGCCTGGCTTCAGCTTGGGTTTCGGCCTCGTCTTTGGCCAGTTGGCCACATGCAACCGGATTGCACTTGGGTGCAGTGGAGCAAGAAGTTGGACCTACACGAAGGGTCGTTGCCTGCTTTCGGCTGTGGGAATCGCGGTATGTGTTGCATACTCGATTGATTGTTCCCAAATAGAATATATATTTGGATATCTCTCTCTCTCCTTGTAGAGCTTTTGTAGTCGCATTTGGGCTGCTTTTGGGTCAGTTTCTACATTGTCTGGGCCCCCTGAATATTCATAGTGCCCCGTCTAGGAGCTGCAGCGGCATGCAACTACTATTTCTCGCGTTCGACTAAAATGGAATTTGTTCCATTTGATGGTAGACTGCCTGCCTACCTGTCTAGCTGCCAACCTCTCATATTTTTTTCAGCGAAATGAATTTTTATTTTAATGAAGAGCAGCGGCACTGCACGCACATTTCACCGAGCTGCCTTGTTGGGTGTGTAAATTATTGCGAAATGTTGCAAATTCGCTTCTAAGCAAACATAACTTATTAATGCTTTCAACCCATTCTCACCATTAAATGTGGAATTAGTTTTTAGCGGAGGCAATGCAAAATCACTGGGTGTGGATATTGTTATAATTATTTATATAATTTATCGCATACTGTCTCATTAGTTTATTAATTAAAAAATGCAAGAAAAGAGAGCACTCTCAGGATTGGCAATTAAAAACTGATAAGATCTTTTCAGCGGAAAATTAATAGTGATTTCATGAATAATTTGGTTTGATATGTGAACATGCTTATATATATATATATAATATCAGTTCTTGTTTAGCAAGCAAATAAATATATTTATTTAAGTTTCCCCAAGCTAATTACTCCCTTTTAGCTCCTTAAAAATTCACTTATTTACCTGCCAAGACTCTTCCCAAAACCGTCCAGCTATGAAAAGACCAACGATCAGCCGGAAAACGAGTTTAGTTTATTGTTTTTAGGGGTCGCTTTTAACGGGAGCCACCGCTACAGAGTGTGTTTAGCGTTCGTGCTGGCGATTAAGCTGTTCATTCGCTTGGCACGCTTTTTGTAGGAAAAGCACCGCCAGAGGCACCGGCAACCCCTTGGCTGTTATTATAAAATACCAGCCTCCAATGGCAGGAAGTAAATGAAATGTTTTCTACAAAAATTCTTATATAATGTCTTTATTATCATCCCTAGTTGAGGCCTATAGGGGTGATAATTCATTAGTAAGGTTACTCCTTATAAGTTGAAAGCGCATTTTATTTGGAAATAATATTTCAATAATGAAAAGTTATAGTTAAAACATATATATTTCTTAAGGTTATTCTTATATACAATTTAATTTAAATTAATAATTTACTTAACCAGAAAATTACCTTTTAAATTCCATTAAATTTTCCGCTTTAAAAATGAGATTCACCGGGATATTCGATTATTTGCGGACTTGCAGCTTAACACTCTGTTGCCTGATGTCCTTTTTGGCCAGGTGGACAGGGTGAAACAGGGCCAAAACGATGAGGAAATCATGGACTGAGTTGGGCCCGCAAAGGTCTGGCGCTTGCGGATGAAGAACAGGGAGTTTATAAAAAATTGTGAGTGCTTTCATTGACGTTGGTTTATCGGAGGTGGCATTCCCGGGCTTTTTACATTGTATGCTGGCCATGAAGACCAACCTTTTATTTAAATGTTAACAATAAAAATGAATTTGCATTTATTGATTTTTGGCCAGTGGTGTTTGCCGGCGTTGGGTGGCTGCGACACTTTTTTAAACAGGTCATATGGTATCCACATCCACGTAGCGAATCAGCCACAATCCCTGGCTATATAAGCGGAGTATGTGTGTGGATTTTCCTCTCTCTCTCTCTTAGGAAGCTATGATTGAATTTTTGAATAGTTGGCCAGGGGCAGCTTTAATAAGCCTGTTGGCTACACCATTATTGTCTTGGAGGTGGCCAGAAACTAAAGGAGAACACACACGCCAGCGCAGACGTAATAAAGATCCTGCAGTGGCCGTTTGTTAAGCCTTTGTCTAGCAGCCATTTTAAGTGCCATAAAAAACTCCAAAAGTTGTAGGAACAATGTAGACAGCGTGTTTTCATTTTATGCGAATTAAGCTGCCACTTGAACAACTTTGCCGGCGACGGGGACGGGGACGGCGACTGCGACTGGACCGCCGAGACCGAGACCGACACTGACAACAACAACGCCAACGACAACGTCACTGACGGTGGCAGTCCAAGAACAACACACACACACACCATCAGTAGTTGGTCCTCATTCCACAAGAGAGTTAGGTACACAGGATTTTCCGTATGTGGAATAAACTAGGCAGAGGAGGAGTCCTGGTTTTTAATGAATTTTTAGAGCTTAAGCTGGGATTTTTAATCTATTTTGCAGTTGATCTTTATACTCAGGATAGCAAACCCCAATTTCTACTTAGTCTAAGTAGAAATATATATATTATAATGTATACTTTAAAATAAAAAGCTAACTTTAATTAATTCCCCTTAAATACACTAAATTTTTCACTTTAAAAATTGTTAAACTTATACAAAATTTCATCCCCCAATTCTCTTATTAATCCTCTCCCTAGAAACTTACTAGAATTTCGCTAAAGAATTGAAAAATATTGTGGCATAATTTCAGGAGGATGCCAGGACACGGCCGGCCAGCATTTCCTACAGGGCACGAAGGACATCCTCGGCAACATCAAACGAGAGCGCCCACAAGGGGATACAGTTGTTAACGTGGCCAAGGAGCAGCGACGACTATGGCGGGTACAAAAACACAAACATGGCAACCGAGTGTGTCGTGAAGGCAGCAAAAGGACGAAGGGGACAAAGGACAACGGACGGAGGAGAGCACTTTATGTGCATATAATGTCCGCCAACACACACACAGGCACACACAGGACCACCTCGAGTACAGTGTCGGCCAAGTTGCGGGGAATTGTTAATATTGTCTGGGCCTGTAAGCAGCATTTACATGCTGGCCGACACCACGTACTACATACGTCCTGGCTGATGGACGACGGGAAGAAGCTCCTGCTCCTCCTGCTGCAGTTCCTGGTCCTGTTTCTACTGCTCCTGCGGCTGATGATGCCCGCTTTAAGTAGGCCTCCTCTGGTAACAGACATTGTTTTAAAAATATGTACATGCATGCACTTTGCAGATGTTGAATTAACTGACGAAACCGGCAGCTTTCATTAGAAGTGGAGGTTGGATCCTGTGACTGGAGAGAGTTGTGGGGTGAGTATTTACCATATATATATAGTAGGGATAGGAGTACGGGTACGGTTATATAGCAGTCCATAGCACATGGCACAGTCTAGGTTCTATGCATTAATATGTGTGGCCAAAACGTGGGCTTTTTGGAATGTTAAGGTTAGAAAATTCAAGTTTTTTAAGAGGAGCTCTGTAAAAATTATATTGAATTTTTCCTTTTAAGCATTTCGGAGGTTTTCTTTTGGCAAAAAATGTATACTTGTTTTAAATCTTAAAAATTTAAGATATTTTAAACTGCCCTAAAAAAGGATTTAATTTACAATACTTAAATATCTCGACTCAAGAGTGCACTCGAATCAATATGGAGTGTTACCTTACCTTCGGGTTATTCCGGCTTCTGCTAGAGCACACTCCGGTAATCGATTGGACACGGCCTCGCAGCCGGATTCAGTCCTCGAGCATCTTAGGTATTCGGATCAAAAATAATGATGCGAGAGAGTAAATGAGATGCCATTCCGTGCTATTCAAATCAAATGGCGTGGGATGCATGTGAAGTGGTACGCACATGCGAAGGTACGCCACACCACGAATCTGAATCGGAGCCAGAATCCAAATCCAGAATCCCAATCCCAATCCATATCTATGTGGATGGCTTTGATTATGCCCATGAGTGTGTGTGCGTATCTGTGTGTGTATATAGGAGTGTGTATGTGTATCCTGCGTCCTGAAAGTAACACACATGGATAGCTCGCTCATTTACCGCCTACTGTCGCCGGGAGTCATTCGTCAGTCAATCCGCCGCTCCTGCTCCTGCTCCAGCTCCTCCTCCGTGGTCGTACACCCATCCGGATACGGATCCAGGCATGTGCGCCAAACCAGCGCACATTCGTCAGAATTTGCATTTCAATTCGAATGTCAGGATGACGGAGCGTCGAATTTGGGTGGCGTTGCCATCGGAATGAAAATAAATCACGCTGCCTTACCGCATAGGCAACAGGGAGCGGGAGTGGGTGTGGAAACTGGGACTGGGGGTAACCATGTGTATGGCGGATGGCAAGTGGGGAATGGGTACGCACCACAAGAGAAAAACAGAGCCACCATTAAACCAAAACAGAGCCCAGGGCGTTCTGCGGGGGTGGAACTCATTTATTCGCTGCCTTTTCTGCTATTTTCTTTTTTTTTTTGGTTCGAATGCGAAAATGAATGTGGAAACTTTTCCGCCATCATTTTGAGTGATGTCAATTAGATTGATTTGATCAGCGAAAATATGTGATTTATCAGACAGCAACAGCGCCTGGGCGGCCCCAGGACATTCGTCTCGTCTCTGCGGGTGCGGGTATCCATACCTCCTTGTATCCCCATCCAGCTGTGGACCACGGTGCGTATGAATATCTAATGCGGCGCTTACACACTCACACGTACGCAATTCGCTTCATCACTTGTCCGTCCGTCCGCTCGTTCGTTGGTTCATCTACTTCATCAATCAGTCATCTAACTATATGTTAGTTGTGGTGTCTTGCCAGGATATAAATACGTTGAATTGGGGAAGTGCAGCAGAGCTCTTTAAGGAACACCATTTAGGTAAATAACTGAAGGTTTACTAACTTAATATTTACTGAGATAATTTAGTATTGCAGGAGATTTATTAATCTAAGAAAAACTGAAACAGAAAAGCTTTGAATTGCTTTTGTGACCTGGTTATGTTTTTTTAATTTTAATTTGTTAAGAAAGTTCAACAAATTCGTCTATTTCATGGCTCATTAAGGACGACAATTGGTTAAAGAGCTATTGATTGCCAAAAGTCATTTATTTCCAAAAGCTATTGAATTCTTAGATAAATTTTAATATAATATTGAGAAGAAACATTGTAAAATATGCTCATTATACTTTAAAATGAAAAATATTTTGTTTAAATTGTCACACCTACCACAAACCCTATTTATTATAACCTTGCAGGGTATTATAATTTCAGTCAGAAGTTTGCAACGCAGTGAAGGAGACGTTTCCGACCCTATAAGGTATATATATTCTTGATCAGCATCAACAGGGGAATCTTTCTATATATGTCAGGAAGAAATCGATTTTTTGGGCATTTTTGCAAAATTTTCTAAGGGGTTACATCATTAAAATTTTTGATTTTGATAAAAAATTGAATTTTCAAAATTCAATTCAAAAATTCAAAATTCAAAATTCAAATAAATGAATGCAGAATTATTAACTGTAGAGAATCTTGCACAGAACAGTTTTCCGATTTAAAATTAATGCTCTTTTGGCCGAGTTATGATATTTTTAATTTAAAAAAAAATCAAGAAGTTTTTTAATATAAAAAATCAGATTTTATAATGCAAAATAATATTTTTCTAAGTCAAGGAATCATTTCCGACCCCATAAACCATATATATTCTTGATCAGCATTAACATGCGAATCTTTCTAGACATGTCCGGAAGAAATCGATTTCATTAAAATTCTCAAAAATGACCAAAAATTTTAAATTCTTCAAATTTTAAATTTGGTATGCAGTTTTTTTAAATTAATAAAAACTAACACAAAACTGCTTTCCGAATCGAAATTAATACATTTTTGGCTTAGTTATGATATATTTTAATTGTTACCTGCAAGGGTATACAAACTTTGGTTAGCTTTTTTTCTTGTTTTAATTTATTTTACTATATTTGTATTTTGACCAGCTGGAAATATGTTTGCTTGAATAAACCCAAACAATATACTTTACAACTGTTATGTATTGTTTACATTTTTTATATTTATACAAGCTGTATTAACAAACAATTCATTATATAGAGTCATTAGATATTAACCCCTTAATATTTCCAAATGAGATACACCCTCTCCCCTCATTAAATCTCCAAATTATAAGGTAAACTATCCCAAGGAAAGCCAACTCCGGCGGGGCTACACCCGCCACTACTTAGTCCCGTGTTATAACGACCATAATGAGGGGATATTTGATTAACCGCTCTCGCCCCGTTGTGGGAATATAATATAGTTACGAGTGCGAGCAACGTATCCGGCTGGCGAATCACTTCGGCAAACAAAAGCGCCACGTTACTAGCAACGCCTACGATATTAATAAACCATTGGGCGAAGCACTTGCGGCGCCGCACAAAGCAAATAAAATAAATCAAATCGGAGAAAGAAAGCAAGCAAATCGCAATCTGAACGAGCGGAGCGCCAGGCTGTAACAAGGGGGGTTCCCCCGGTTTTTGGCAGCCCGAAATTTATGCGCGCTCTTTGCCTTTGGCCGCTCCCACGCAATGTTCCGTAATATTTACGAATCTGGGGGGGAGCGGGAATCGGGAGCTGGTCCTGCGGTTGCGTTCTGTCCCCCGTTTTTTTCGGGGGTGGCTACATGTGTCAATAACTCATTTTCAAATGGAAATAACATCGAATAAAATTCGCGCTTCCTCCATGGTTCCTACCACTGCCAGTGCCATGTGTGTCAATCCATTTATTCTCGTTCTTTTTGGGCCGTGGTTTGGGCTGACTGATGAAATATCGTGACAAGCAGTATAAAAGCTATTAAAGTCGAGTGTAGATGGCGCTACTTGAATTTGTCAAAATGTCTTTTACGCGCAGCCGGCACCCGGAATATCCAATACACGCCTATGGGAGGTGGCACCTCCAACCCCACGAAACCTATGCCCACTTCCACTCCCAATTCCAATCCCCGATTCGAAGCCACCCACACACACACATGCCAAATGTACGGAATATGTCATGGGAACGGGTGAAACTTTGATTGATGCCGTTGTGTCACGCAGGCGCGCATGTGGCTAATGGGCGGTCGCCGGCATAAAAAACAGTCGACTTTTAGGTCTTGAGGGTCGGGGAAAGTCTTGGGGAGTGGGAAATCGCGCCAATCAATTGAGTGATGTTGCCAATGTGGGCATTGTTCAGGCCGACGATTCGATGAACTATCTTAATCGAGTCTTGAGATACTGTTTACTCGCGATCGAACCAAGTCAGGGTATTAAAAAGTGCACAACAAGAAAATTAAAACGAGTTAGTAGGGTATTTTTTTCAATATAAAATATATATATATACTTAATAAAATAATGAATATAAATAGGTTTATAACTAGTACTTAAACTAGTCTTTGAATTCATATTTTTAAAAGGAATACCTTCTAAATTACTCCTCTTAATTCACCACAAATTTCTCGAATTTATTCCCTTGATCTAAAATTTTCTCCAAGTGCAGTGTCCCGCTGTTGTTCTGGTGGCGTCCACAAATAAACGCGCGCCCCAAATGCATCAAAGTAACGAGCTCAAGCTGCGCACCACAGTCCATCCTGGTCAAGAGGAGCCTTCCCAAATGGGGGCTTGGCCAGGATGGGGACGGGGGTATAGCCACTCAAATGCCCTACAAGCGACTGGCGCCTGCAGTTGTGATATATGAAATTAACTTAATAAAGCAGTGAAATATCGCCAGTGAATGGAACGCGATTCGCGAGACGCGATCAGCGGGCGCTAGGCGACTTGCTGCGACTCCATAAATTGTTGGCACTTTGGGGGTCAGTAAGCGCCGGAGAGGGAGAAGTGCCATCCCGCCACACCTGAGGTGTCCACTGGCTGGTCCTTCTTTTTTTATATATATATTTTTTGTTGTTGTCTTAAATAGTTTCTTGAGCAAGTTGGTGATAATTCACAAAAGTGAATGGCCAATTAAAAAGGATTTGTAAGACATGAAAGGTTGAAGTAGTAAGGAGATTGTGAGGAAATAATTGTCTAGAATTTGAAATACTCTTTGTTTCTGGGACCTTTTGACACGAATAATATCAAGATTAGTTCTGCAATTAGTAAATTTTTATATATTATTATACATATAATGTAAAACAGCTTGCAGCTTCCCAAATTTATAAATTTAGTGCACATTATGACTTTAAATGTCTTGTAAATATTTTAAAGCAGAAACCTTTATGGACAAAAACCCTTACAAAGATCTCACATCATTTTAAGAACTTTTTCTCTATAGCATAAACCCTTAAAGAAATCTCTCATAATTTTAAAGACTTTAAAATCCCTCATACAGTAGGAATGTAACCCCCAGTCCTGCCGTTTTAACTCTTTTCTGCCTCAGAAATATTTAGCCAGCTTAATTCGAAATTCCCCCGGGAGTTTAAGCTGTCGAATTGCATTTCGAAGGACCCCCAAAAGCCATCTGGGGGGTATGTATGGTCACCACAAGAGTGTGTGCCCGCCTGGCCCCATGATGATGGGATGATGGCATTCAGCGCCATTGTTCCACAGAGCCTTATTGTCTGGGCTAAATTAAGCAAACTTTGCATGGGTGCCGTGCATAGTTTCGTCCCAAATCAATTCACCCGGAGCCGAGGCCCACCTTATCTTCGGGCTCCACACGCTCATCCCTCCCCCGAAAGCCAAAAGGCACAAGAAGGATTCCAAAGGAGCAGCAGCAGCACCCCGGCCAGCCTTAACTTTTCACTGTGCCCCTGTGGCTGTAAGCCTGGCCGTGAGCAGCGAGCAATAAATTACGTTAAAGACGCCAGTGCCAGGAATCGGTCCCAGAAATTTGCATTCCACACACCATCACCACCACCACCCCTTTCTTTACCGAAGCAGCGGCACACGACGCATCATCATAATTAATAAGAGACAATTTGACAATGGCCCTTTAGCGTTAACAGCGATATTACTTTCAACGGCGGCGAAGTGAGCAGCCGCCGGAAAGCACACACAACACACAGCACACACACATCAGAGGATGGAACACACCCCCTTGCCATTTTGCGCCAAATTAAATTCAACCTCAATTGAGGGGTTAATTTCTATCACCAGGCAAACAAAAACAAAAACAAAAACGCCCAGCCCGCAGACGCTGCCTGGGGTGGCCTTCGTCTTCTTCACCACCCTCTCCACTTTCCTGCGAGGGGAGTGGATTTTGGGGTGGACCGAAGGCTGGTTGGGGTGGCGGCTGCCAGGTCGCCCCCATTATCTGCATCGAGTTCCACATAGAAAATCATTACGGCATTCCCACCATGAGACGTATTCAATTTGATTGTCGCTGAGCTCTTTATTACGTTAGTGTGAAAGTCGCGTGCAAGGAAATCCAGCCAGTGCACTGAGAGAAAAATAAGATATTTCTAAAGGGAATTAAATATATATATAGTAAAATAAATTTACAAACAAATGAGTATAATTTTGTCATTTATTTATTAAATAAGTTAAAACAGTTACATGCTTTTGAAATCTAAAATCTATTTCACATCTAATCAGAATTTGTAGTTTTAAATTATTACCTTACATTGTAGTTATAAATTTCTTCCTGTATTGTCCTGGGGCATCCCCCGAGCACTGGCCCACCTCCTGCGCCCTTGGCATTCATTCACGGTGCGTAAGTCACAGCAACAACAATAACAGAGCCCGGCGTTTTGGTGGAGGAAGAGGTGGTCCTCTATGGGCAAAAATATAGGAATGGGAAGTGGAAGTGGCCGTGGCCGTGGAAGTGGAAGTAAATTGAAAGCATGCTGCGAGGCAGGAGAGGATTCCTCCCTCAGCCCTAACCCTTCAATTGGCAGTGCCACGAAATCCATTAGCAGGCAGCGTGCGGCGAGGAGAGAAAGCCGAGCTCGGAGCAGGAGCAGAAGCAGGAGCCAGAGCCAGAGCCAGAGCAGGCGGTGACCATGAGGCTTTTATGCACGGAGCGTCCTGTCCTGCTTCGTTTTTCGGTTAACCATGGGCATTCCACTCCACCCCCGGCTCCATTGCCTGCTTTCAATCTCGACGAGACTCATAAACATATGCGCCTCACGTCGTTTGGCGTGAATTTAATGTGGCGGCGGCAGAGCAGAGTAGACGACTAGGACGACGACGACGACGAGGTTGACTCGACACCCCGGCAGCAATAGACTTTCAGACCTTCAGACAGACGCTTAGCCATTTGCCTGATGAGGTTACTGACTTTGGCGAATTAACTCCCACCAGGAACCCGGGAGCCAGAGCGTTCCTGGGGTCGCTGGCGGACCGGAAACCACTGCATTTTGTTTGGCCCGAAAACCGGGGTGGCACGCTTCAACGCCTCGGAAAATCTCAGGGGACACTTTAGCAGTACAATGCAGCATTTAGATAAACCGAGACTTTAGAGCCCTTCTGACTTGGAGTGTAGCCAGTGAAGTGAGGCTGGGGCCTGGAAATCAATCCTTCACCGCGGGGGTTTGTTCTTGTAGCCAGATTAGTTAAATACGAGTTCAAGGGTATCGCCGTCCTGGGGGTTTGTTTTGCTTTGCCCATTTAATTGAAATTAATAGCGGCCGAAATGGGAAGAAAAAAGCCATTCGAATTGGAAAGAATATTAATGATTCTAGATTGAAACATCTGTATTCTAAAGGATATAATATTCAGGGGATTATATTTATAATAATTTGAAGTAGTTTACAAAGCATAACTATAACAAATATTATAACAAATATTATTATATTTTGTATATTTATTTTAAGCATATACCTCTTTATTTTCCTTACCCTAATTTTATTGCTGTCTCTTCAACCGATTTATTCACTTCCACAGACAAGGGACTAACTTAGTCAACATATGCCACTAAGCGGCCTGTTATTTTAGCCACATTTCACCGGATTGCTGCCCCCTCCGATCTAATCAAACAATCAAATAGAAATAATCGGGCATATCAAAGCCCCCACTATATATATACACATGGACAAGTGCCCCGAAATCCGGAATCTGAAATCCAATTGGGACGGCTCACCGATGCTAGCTGCCATAAATTTTATTTATTTATGTGGGCACCGTTTTGTTTTCCGCTTTCGCCTGGGAACGGGGCACGGAGAAGGAGTATATATCGGCCCGAAAATCGACCATGAATATCAATGGGGGAATTGTGCGTCACCGGCACGCGCCGCCTTCATCCGATACAGTGAGACTCGGGCTTAGGACGGCGACTGCCTCCAAATCTTGGGCCAGACGCTCGTCCTCTCTGTGCGAGGGGGTGTGTTTCCCGGGGGCTATTGATATTGTTTTTATCAGCCAGACGAGGGGCTCGGCTCACGACCTGGCCGCGGGCCTGAAGACTCGAGCACTTGTGCTCCTGATGCGTATTTAATTTTATTTTATTCGGGATTTCTTGCACCAAAGGGGAAGTAAATCACGGCTACAGTTTTTTCCCTTTTGGGGTGGCCGATCCTGGACCGGGACCAGGACTCGATAGCCAAACACTATAAGCATATGTGTGCACATGTGTGTTCTTTGTGCCGGCTTACACTTGTCTTGAACCCAAAAAAAATTGACGTGGAGTGGAGTGTTGATTGCCCGCCATTGGCACACAAGATAAATGAGTGCCTGCCTTCGGAAACGGCAGCAGGAGCAGAAAACAGCAGCTTTCGTATTAAATTCATGAAAGTTAAGTGCTTGGTAATTGATGTTATAAAATATTTATGACAGACAGCCAGGCATCAGGCAGTTCCGTTGGTCCGAAACAGGTAAGAGAGCGGACTACAGTCCTTCACTCCAACTGATGGCCAAAGTTAGATTCGTCCCTTAATTGACATTAATTATTTAAAAGGACGTCGTGCGAATCCTTCGACCTAAGTGCCGCTCTTTGCCCTGCGGTAAACCTTGCTCCAAAAACGAGCCCTAACTAAGTTGGGCAATTGGAAAAAGTCCTGTTTTTATTTGGTACTTGCTAGTGCAATGCTTATACAGAAGTTTAGAAATAACTTTTATGCACTTAAAGAAAGTTTTATGTTTATCACGAAATTTGCTATTAAAAGATATTTTCTTTATCACATTTTCAGAGCAAAACATTAACAAGTTTATCAAGTCTGAAGGAAAGAAAACTCTCTGTCAATTCCTCTAGTTCTTCAAATTTGTATATGAGCACATAAGTTTCCTACAGTCAAGTAATCGCCGAATTAATAGTAATAATTTATCTCAGTGTCCTTTCTCAGCTTTAGTTTCAATTCAACACCCTGGCCAGCCAGACAGTGCTCAGGATTTTGACTTGGTTCACTTGACTGGACAAAAACACTCGCCCAACTGATGATAATGATGCTGTTGGCGACTTTGTGTTTGCTTATGCCGGTTGTGCTCCTGTGTGTCCTTGGTACAGGGTCCTTGCCGAGGCTGGCTTTGATGTTTCCCCCCCAAAGCAGGATGATGAATTATATTTGACATCTATGTGCTTGGACCCCTCTGCTGCGGCATTAACATGTGTGTACTACGAGTACCACGTGCATGCGCACCAAAAAACCACCCACCTTTTGCCATCCACTTGGATATGTTTATTTTACTGTCAAAACATTAAAGTAAACTCCGCCGAAGCCGCCGCTGTCGTATAGGGTTGATTGTTATCAAGGGGCGGTGTCGACAGCCTCGTACCTCGTACCTCGCACTCCTCAGAAATATGTATATCCCTGCGAGGGTGGAATATATGCACATATATCCCGCTGGCCACCTTCAGACAAGTCTATTTGCATATGTTGACGCGGCATACTCTCGCAGATCCTGCTGGATTTCCTGCTTAACTCGGAGAGCCCCAGACACACATGCCTTTTTGACAACTCATAACAATCACTCATCATAAACAAGGTCGGCGGAGGAGGAGGGATGACTCCAAGTTCACCTTAAAAAGTCAGCCAACAATAGACGTAGAGACAGCCACAAATTGCAGGTTGAGTCTTGAGCTGATACTCTAGTCGAAATAGGAGCAGAATCCCTCTGGCTTATAAGTTAATGACTTGCCAATTAGTTAATTAGCCAGCTCCTGCTGCGGCCTTCGACGTCTTATCCCTTTGATTGCCCCGGCCAGCTCAGTCAGGGAGTCTGAGTCCGATTCCGAGACGGGGCATCTTGCGGTCAATTAAAACAGTCCGCAGAATAATTGCCAAGAAATTTATTCGCTTCATTAACTTGTGAGGCAGCACGAAGTCAGCCAGAAAATTAAGTGAAATAATTAAATCTCAATCGGGATCTATTAGATTTGTGTGTTGCCTTTTTGGCATTGGCTCCGGTCCACGGCCCTTGTCAGCGTTCGAGGGGGGTTGAAGCTCACAGAGAGAGCTAATCTCCCCCAGCGAAAGGGGTTAACTTTGGTTAACGAGGGGGTTGAAAGTCCGGGGAGTCCTGACTCCACTTCGCCCTGAAAGTGCAACAGTCGAGGGGTTTAGACCGCTGACAACGACCATTTATCACCCACGCAGCATCTTTCATAATCAGGCTGGCCAAGCCAACCGACCGGCCAACGGATGGCAAAATGCAAATGACTCAGTCTGCCGCGGAGCTGCATATACATATAAAGGACCCGCGCTGCGCTGCCTCGCGGCCTGGCTTTTAATTTACAACGTCCAAACGGCTTTGGGCCCCAGCACATGTACGAGAGCCAGGCTGCCAGGCTGCCGGGCCGCCATCTTCGCCACAATGCCAGACAAAAGGTCGACACGTTCCCATTCCGGCCGACTTAATTAATTTATGCACTCATGGTCGGTCGCAATGCATCGGGGATCGGGTGAGGAGCCGACGGAAAGGGAGCGGGGAATGGGGAGCTCCCCGAGCAGGGCTGGCCAGTTTAGTCGGTCTTCGGCCAAAAGGTGGACATCATTTCTCCGCTACGACTCCGGTTCGGAGTCTTCTTGAAAACCCGCCTAATTTTAAAATTAATGAGCGGCATCTTGATGGCCGATGGCAGCGATAAGGCCCATGATTTTCGACTGTCCCCGCCAGGCAGAGAGAGAGAGAGAGAGAGATCCCGAGAGCCCACGTTAAGTAAATCACGTGTTTATTGGCACTTCACTTACGACACCGTCACCGCCAGGCCAGAAGTATAAGAGCCGTTCGTTCCGAACTGAGAAACGAAAACGACAATGAAAACCAAAATGGCATCACTCTATAGGGCCTGCACTCAATATACCGATCGGGGGGATCGGCCGGAGACTGGGGACTGGGGACAGGGGACTTCGGACTGGACCAACGTCATTAATTAGCTGGCCGTGAAGTGTGGGGAACGAATGGAAACCGACGTGTTTATTTGGTCTGTATGCCCGTTCAACAGCCCAAATGTATTGGGCCTTCATTTAGGAGTTCTTTTGTTTTGGAATCTTTTGCCGCTCGATGGTACAGTGGGGCCTGGAGAGGTGGATATAAGTTATTAAAGAACACAAGAAAATTGGATTAGGAATTATTTATAATTTTAAAAATGATTCATTTATTAAAATACGTACATTTTATTATGTAAGTCAACTATAAATATAGAGATAGTTCTAGAAATTATATACTTAATTAATAAAAGTATTGCTCAAGATAGTAGTGAAAAACGTTAAATTTGTGTTAAAAATGATTCTTTTTAGTATTCAAACCTTAGTTTAAAATGAAACCCAATAACATTTCCATAAATATCTAAACTTTATCAACAAACTTACTTCCCTTATATCCAATCATCACTGTTGTCAACTCTTTGTGTCATTTATTTTGTTTGACCGGAAACTCTTTATCTTACGGTTAATCTTCTTGATATTTCAGATGTGGAAAGCCCAAATGCCGATGCATTCTCGATTCACCGACATTAAGACAAAAATAAACTTGATTTTGGTATGAAATTGATTCATTCATTTTCGATCCATTGAGTAAGATTCTTATCCGATGGATGAGTCGGGCAGCCTCTTCCACGCTTCCAACTGTGTGCCCATCCAACAGGTAGTCAAACCAGACAAACTGTCTCCACTTGGACATCGTCTTCGTTTCCCTCATCTTTTTTCCCCTCTGAAGGCGAACGAGTGCACTTTGAATGCAGGTAAATATGGGTTTTGATTAATACTTTTTCGCTTTACTTTTAAGCAAAAGTTCACCGCATTAATATTAATCATTGTTTCAGATTTTTAAGGAGCAGAATCTGAAGGATGATGGTCATATTCGGAGCTACTTGGTTTGTGTGGATCGTTTTAGAATATAATAGTTCCAAGAAAAATGTATTAATAATTCTGTTTTACAGGGTTTTGCAAATATCTGGTGACAGGGGACTCTACGGATTTACAGCAAACCTGAAATTATCAGCTATGAGGAATATTTCCGGAATATTATTACAAACTTTAATATTTTAATAACCCATTCAATTTGTCATATAATTTTATATATTCGAAATATTCAAATAAATCTATAATAAAACATTTTATAATAAAGAAAATTAATAAACTTATAAAAATATATAAAAAAACGTAATCATACCCAATAATTTAGCTGTATAATAATATAATAAATGTAAAACATTATTTATTGAAAATGATTGATATGTATTTAATGAGAGTAAAATATAAAATGAAATATCAAATATGGTTTAATCGGCAGCCAGAAAATAAAATAAAAATAGTTAAGGAATTAAAAATGCAATACCTGAACATGTAAATAAATAAAAGGAAGAAAAAATATGAGCACGAGTTTAATGGTTTTAAAATTAAAAATTAAAAATCATTTTGGTAATTTAGAAAAATGTAAATGTGCAGGGAAAAGGATAAATTTGTTTTTGTTCGTATTAATATATTTACTTTTTATTTAATAGAGTCACCTTTGTTTAAAATTGTACCTGAATGACAATTAAAATATTGATTGAATTGAATCTGAATAGTATTGTAATATTATATTAAAAATACATGTAAACATATCTGCTTTGTACTGATTAAATAACTCAAATTATCCAAGATAAGATATGTCAAATATAAACATATTGATATTTCAAAGCAGAGCGATTCTAATCATTTCGATAATATCCATACCATACATTTCTGTTCTCTATAGATTTTTATATTTTATATTTCATATCTTGTACGACCATTTCTTATCAGAGCTGCGTATGACACCTATAAAAATTTTTTTTAAACTAAATAATTATTTATAAAATGATTAAACATATAATAGCTCAAGCTCAAAGTCAGTCAAACCTTAAAAATAGTCGAATCCATTCATTTACCTAGAAAGATCGTAAATCCTTGTTAATAGATATTATGGCCACCAACGACATTCTTCAATTTAATTCAATCTCAAAGAAGCTAAAAAATTAATACATACACTTTTTATAGTATATTTTCCAATTTAATGGAATTCATTGCGTACCGGAAATGCCGATCGCGCATACGCCACTTACAACGGAAATTAAGTTCCAACCCCGAAAGTATGCAACGCTTTTTGAAATGCAATTTGTGAAGCATACTTATGTGTTTAATTATTGCTCTCAAACATACATATTTACACTTAAACATCTGTTATGATGTATATGTTTGTGCAGTTAAACCAGTTTATTTATTTGCATTGAATCAAAATATTTTTACATTTTCAAAATTAATAGTGTATAAGCTTTTAAATGAAATTTATACAGGGTCCTTCTCCGTAATCTTTGTTTATATCAAAATATGTTTTAATATCAACTTCGCCATTAAAAAAGAAAACTAAAAGAAGCCTCTTTTAATTATAAATTCAATATTTATATTTTAGTCTACATTGTTTCTTCTCAAGTGAAAACTTTATATATGAGAACAATAATGTATTTTAAATATTTTTATATCACAAATATTCCTATTGTTGTTCTTAAAGAAACAAATCCATTTTAATCTGCAGATGGTAAATACCATGTATGTAAATATTTGTAGTTTCTCTATTTTATTAATATTTTAAATGCCATGTAAAAGCAACCCCGTATTTGTTAGGTAATTAATTATTTAAATGTACCCATGCGTTCCTTATATTACAACAAATTAAGATTGCTGCTGAAACTATGAAGAAACTATCACAGAAATTAATCGATTGTTTACTGAATTGTCTTCTTTTATAACCAAACAAACTTCTTGTGACCTTCACACAACCTTTAAGCTTTAAAATCATTTAACCAAATTGTTTAAACAACAATACCTAATCTTATGTCCATTCTAATTGTAAACCATTTTCTGGGTTATTTTATATATGAATATAAAGAGGTATATGTCATAATATCTCCCCCGCTTTCGAGCCGGCTGCGAATATATTTATTGTTTTCCGCTCACTACCTGAATACGAATTAGCATCGGAACCATAAGCAACCCTGTCCTTTCTGCGATCCCCGATCCCCGATCCCCCATTAATGCGAAATATACGAAAGTAATGTCTTGAGCAGTCGCCGGATCGTGCTCCATAAATCATGCCAAAACCGAGTTCGGGGCGCATAGAAAGTCAAAGTAAGCTGGCATCACTTAAAGTCATTCAGGCATTTATTTATGTCAAAACATTGTCCGCTTAGCTGCAGGACTCCGAGAAGGAGGAACCCGAACGCCGAGGGGTCAGTTGGCCAGTCGAATGTATAACTCAATTATAGGCGGCTGTGTGCTCACCTCGCAGCGGGGCGTCGGGCATTAGACACTGCTCCTTCGAAGCCTCTGCTCATCCGATTTTGCCTGAGGATCAGACAATGCTCCTGCGGCGATCGGGGTCATTGCGGTTTCACTTCGGGCCCGGGGCTGTCTCTCCGATTCTGCAGGACGAGATAACGATATCTAGGAGTCTAGGACTAGATGTCATTAGAAGCCCGCCAGCAATACTCAATGAAACAGCCCCCTGCCACGGGTTTGTCTCTATCATCTGGATGGGGGATTGGGATCGGGATTGGGATCAGAACTGAGACAGAGACGGAGACAGAGATTCCTGTGTGGCCCGCAATCGGATCGCTTAGCTCAGCTTTGCCCACGATCGACCTCCAAGGGCACTGGACATGATTCTGTTTAACGAGAACAATGTTTCTGGCAATTCCTGCCGCGGCCACCTCGTAGTTAGCTTCGTTGGCGATCGCCTTTATTTGCGGTTTCTGGGCGAGATCGGGGGCCCAGGCAACCGGATGACGGGGTAACAACTACACGACGGCAGCGGATCGTGCAAAAGTACAGCGACGGGATGGCAGGTGGCGCCGGCGCCGATTTGAATTTGAATATGAGAAGGAACTGCGGAAAGGATTTAAGATCAGTATTGTCTCCTTCCCCACAGACCAGTTTTTTATGAAAGATCTTTTAATGTATGTTTATGTATGAAGCTATAACACTTTGGAAACACAAAGAGAGGATCTTGTTTGTAATAATCGGGAAAAAATACTTTTATAAATAACATGCATTAATACCAAATATAAATTGTATTCAGAAACTTGATGGTTATTATATTTAAGAACAAGAAAGAAAGCTAACTTTGGCCAGCCAAAGTTTGTATACCCTTGCAGGTAACAATTAAAATATATCATAACTAAGCCAAAAATGCATTAATTTCGATTTGGAAAGCAGTTTTGTGTTAGTTTTTATTAATTTAAAAAAACTGCATACCAAATTTAAAATTTTCAGAAATCAAAATTTTTGGCAATTTTGTGCTAATTTTAATGATGTAACCCCTTATAAAATTTCGGGAAAATGGCCAAAAAATCGATTTCTTCCGGACATGTCTAGAAAGATTCGCATGTTAATGCTGATCAAGAATATATATGGTTTATAGGGTCGAAAATGATTCCTTGACTTAGAAAAATATTATTTTGTATTATAAAATCGGATTTTTTATATTAAAAAACTCCTTGATTTTTTTAAATTAAAAATATCATAACTCGGCCAGAAGAGCATTAATTTTAAATCGGAAAACTGTTCTGTGCAAGATTTTCTACAATTAATAAATCTGCATACTTCATTTAAAAATTTTGAAAATTCAATTTTTTATCAAAATCAAAAATTTTAATGATGTAACCCCTTATAAAATTTTGCAAAAATGGCAAAAAATCGATTTCTTCCTGACATATCTAGAAAGATTCCCCTGTTGATGCTGATCAAAAATATATATACTTTATAGGGTCGGAAACGTCTCCTTCACTGCGTTGCAAACTTCTGACTGAAATTAAAATACCATGCAAGGGTATAAAAATAAATAAGTGAATTAATATACTGAGGCTATAGTCCCAATTTTATGTTTTAATACAGAAAATCCCTTTTAGAAAATGCCTTTATTTTATTTCTAATAAACGAAAATCAAATTTCACTTCTGATCCCATAGAAAATGTGAAATAAATAACGATTCGAAGGAACTATTATTCTGCAAAGGAAGTCAATATAAATTCATATTTGTTTGTATATACATAATGTTTGAAATTGAATTATTGTAATCGAAGTAGGAATCGATCATTGCAAAGTAAACAAATCATTTATTTTAATTTATAACGCTTTTCTATATTAATAATCATCATGAAAAATCTGCACAGTAATTTAAATATTTAAAAATAAAATTTTTGTCAACTTTAATGATGTAACCCTCTTAAAAAATGTAAAAATTGGGGCAACAGTTTTTTAACAATTAATACAATAAGATTTTAATTTCCCATCTGAATGTATAAGGATTTTGGATGGCTACTTGGCCATCTTGTGTCTTGAAGAAGAACTAAAGTACCAGCATTTTTAAATCGATATTCATAGATAGTTGGCAAATCAATATTTAACAACCAAGTCAAAAAAGCATTAAATATTTACCTTAAAAGATACATATGTACTATAAAAGAAAAGAGGAATTCCTTTATAAATAAAAACCGACGTCTATCATAAAATATTACTATGTATACACACTTTCTTGAATAGCTATATAAATGTCAATCCAGGAAGGTAAAGATTAACAGCAGGCGTTTGCAGCGGCACGCCCCTGAAATGAGCACAGTGGCATAGTTAATATGTAATCCCCGACACGTGGAGTAAATTATGTTCCTTGAAGGGCTGCCATTAGGACGAGTGCGTCTTGGACACTCCCCGCAATCAATAGATCTGTATCCCCGAATGTTATTTTGGGGTGGAAAAGTGTGTGGTGTTAACGTGAAATAACTGATGTAGCAGTTTATCTATTGGAATTATTTTGAGACTATTAATTAAAGGAATTTCTGGTAGTTTGATCTTTTGGTATTGCTGATTAAATATAAAAGTTAGAGAATTGTGAATAATTTACCAATTTTGGTCACTCAATGAATTCCAGAATCATTTCGAAAAATCTCAAATACCCTTTCAAGTGCTGAATATAGACTAAGAGGATCGGCATCCTTATCTTATTCCCACGTTTGTACGATCTCCTGGTAGCCTTTGTCGCCGCTGACCCATAACCCATAAATAGTTTTATGTAACCTACATTTTTAAGAGCCATGACGAAATCTAAACGCTGGACTTGTCCTCTGGCCCGGAGATTCATTGTGAAACTGGCGCCATTCAATGTGATTTCAGCTCGCTGTCCTCTGGTTTCCCGCCCGATAATTGTTTCTTATCGGCGAGACAGTTGTGAATGACAATTTTTTGGACAATAGCTCGGCTGTGGGTCGTCGTGGCCAGCGGGGGAGAGAGATCTTGTACTGCCCAGAGAGGAGTACCTTTCCTATATATGGTTATAATTGCCGGGCGGGACGGGATTACACGACGACAGGTCGACCTGTCTACCTGCTGGCCCGGCCCTTTCCCTGCGTATCGGTATCTGTTACACGGGGTAATGATCGTAATGTCGCACAAGTACGAGTATCTTTCGGATGCAACGAACTACCTGCTTGGAGTTGGAGACACACAGCAGAAGAAAATAAACAGGCTAGTTAATCTCTGCCGTCCTCGATAACGTTTTAGTGCTCAATTTTGATTCTACGCCCTTTGTGGTTTGGGTCTTTACAACTGTTTATGCCTTTTATGATTTTGTCGTGGCCGTTTGTGTTCTGTTTCTGTTTCTGCTTCAGTTTCAGCCTGGGCTTGGCCGTCGTTCTGGCCTTACCCAAAAGGAAACCGGCAAGCCTTTGCCTGGCTCTTGGCCCTTGTCTTTGCCAGTTATTGCTGTAATTTAATATCCTAGCCGGCACCGGAGTTCCTTTTAATCATGACAGGCGACCGACTTACTCGGGACACACTGGTTATCGTCGAATGCTATTGGCGATGTTTCACACTTTGCCCTTGGGCCCTGTTTGCCTTTTGGCCAAAGCCGAGGCCCAGTTTGAGTCCCAGTTCGTGCGCGCGGCCATTAAGGTTGGCTCTCGGTCTCTGATTTCCCAAATGTCCGATCCGATCCGATCCGTTCCGAACCGATTCGATCCAAGAACCTTCCCATTTCGGCGCTCATTTAAATATTTTATCATCGCCGCGCTGGCCAGACACTAAAGAGATTTTTATATCTTTTCGGTTCGCTACGTTTTTATCACTCGAATGAACAAAAACATTTGTTACCAATCAGAGTTCTTAATTTTATGGCCTGTGTTTGCGACAAAAGTGCCGCTTCTTCGGACTTCGGCCAGGACTGGACTGGGATCGTTTGTCGGCTTTGTCGCGGAAATTAGTCGCGTATTCCCTGGCCGAGAGAGTCTCCAGCCTCGAGGCCTCGCCTGTGCCCGGTATCTTAATTGGCTTTGATGCTGCGATGGCTTTTCATAAACGTCAGGCGGGACATCTCTCTGTCCGCACTCGCATTAAGAACTGGTAACTGGTATCTCTGAGCAGGGGAAAACAAACAAACACATGTGCTCAGCAGATAGCTAAATTATTTTAAAGCTCATTTACTTATGTACATCCAGCGACAAGGACTCGGGTTACGCCAGCTCTTCGTCTGAGTTGTTTCGGGTCAGGCTCCTCTTACCGCTGGCCATATTTTTTTCAGGGAATTATATGCCTGAGGAGAGAAGTCAATGGGTTATAAATTATTATATAAATAAATATTAAATGTGGATGCTTGAAGTTAACAACAAAGATGCAAATTAAGTCCATGTTCAGTAAGTAAAAATATTATTTAACAGCAGAAAACCAGCCGGAATTGTATTAATTTTAAGTGTGCTTTAATATATATTCAGATAAATTGGGAATAGTTTCTTTACTTATCTTTAAAAGTCCAAGACAGCCTTCTAGAATGATTAAGCTATTCTAGAATACCCAACTTTAGGATCTCTCCCTTTAAAACGTAAACTCAGATACCTTTAATTCGACAAGCTGGCTCACAACAAATGAAAACAAACATTTCAATTATTTATAAGGCACTTTATGGCTATTCTTTGGGAACTAAATAGATGCAAGCGCGCACAAAGAGAAATTGCAACAATTGACAAATTGCGGCATATAAATTTTCCCCACCAAAGCGGCAAACTGTCAACTGTCCCTCGGCTGTCCAGGTCCAGTTGCAGTCCCAGTCCTTGTCCCTTTTGGATAATATGTAGAGCGTTGCCTTTGTCTTTGAAATTATGTTAACTAGCCGAAGAATCGATCGTGCGGGGACGAGGGGCATAATTTATTCATACGTCAAGCGGGGCATTTAAATGCGAGCATTCCCGAAAGGTCCCACAGCATGCTACAGCAGAGGTCAGAATGATAAGAAAGGGATTTAAAAATATATCTAAAAATATCTACAAATCTGTAAGGTCATTAACAGCAAGTTGGAAAATGTAAATAAGTAATTTCATAAAATAATTTAAATCATTTTACATATATTCCCTCAACTGTATCTAAGTCTTATTTTTCCTACCTCGACTGTTTATAAACTTATGGCCAGTGCAATGTCAAATGGTAAATGCTATATGGTTAATGGCGGGATGAGTGGCGTTTCGGTGGAGGGAAACGCAAATAAAACGCAGCATATTGGGAAAATTTCACGGTCTTTTGCCCGCCAGCTAAACCAACTGGACAACTGGTCAACGGTCGCTGGCCAAGGGCTAATTTATAGAGCGATTCGGTGGGTGTTTGTCCGTTTGTTTGCTCACTTCCCGTGCCCGTATCGCACGGTTTTATTTCATTTCAGATTCAATTTATGGCGGGGGAGTGGTGTGACTATGGATGTGGAGTGGACCCGGCCAGGTAAATTGAAAAATGGACATTTGTACGCGTAGTTTGATACCCATTTGGTGAGCAGGAGCACAGGACAGGGGCTATCTATATGGCCGGGGAATGATCAGGGTCGACTTCTCGGCTTAGATAAGCTGCTGCTTTCTGCTGTTTCAGTTTTATGCCCATTCTCACTCCGTTTCCCCTTCCCAATCCCCCCTTGGCTGTCCTCCTGATATCTCGACAGTGACAGACGGCAGGCTGAGGAGGGGTTACAGTTAGTCTCGGATGCTCAGGCTCTGGCTCAGGCTCAGGCTCGGGGGTTGTTTCGGCCGAGAGTCTCCTTTTTCTGCTGGTTTTTCGACATGCAGATGTGACGGGCGCGGATTTGTTTCGTGTGTCCTTGCGACAACTTGATTTTTTGTCAACGCGATGCGCTTTTCGGGTAAATCCGAAATCCTTTTAGTCCTGATGGGTTCGCGAGTGCATTTGACACTTTGTACTTGATGGATTACGTTAATTATTGATTAAATGGGCTTGTACTTGTCAGCCCGAAAGTAAAATCCATTATGTATTTTGAATACGGCGATGGTCTGGCCGCAGCCTCCGCGACAAAATTAGATTTAAATTTTTTCGGGAATTTATAATTTGACATGAACGGGGCGCGCGTTTGATGGATGCTCCTGGATGGGTACACCTTAAAAAGAAATGCGTATATATATAATATTATTGTATGTAGTTGCCGCCGAAGAGGGTCTCTCGCTGGATACTTGCTGCGGTGACATTCCGGTGCTGCTGCTGCTGCTGCTGTCGCCTCCAAGCGCCATTGACCAGAGGTACAGATGCTGAGGCGCACTCAGGCAGGTACACTGGAGAAAAATAAGCCTGTAAAAGAATGCAACATTATATTTAAGGTTTCAAAAAATATGTTTAATTATTTTAAGATTTAAATATGGTGTTTTACAGGCTTTCCTCGGAAGGAAACTATTAGTTAAAGCATTCTAAACTGTTTTGTTAAGTTTCTTCTGAAGTGAAAAACATTTCCTCATATCTAAATTTAAAGGAAACTGTAAACTATATATTTAATGCTTAAAAACTAAATGTTTTATATTAATTTCTATGTAGAACAAACCTTGAACAAACCTTTTCTGAAACCTCTTAATGTCTCTCCCCGAATTTTCTCTCCCTGCAGATACTCTGTAAATGGGATGCATCCGAATACATGTCGCAGTCCCAGGTCCCTGTCCCGATTCCAATTCCAATCCTCACCCGAATCGAAGGCCCGGTGACGCGATGGACACGCACTAAAGAGCCCCCCGATGCTCTGAGGCTGCTGTGGCGGCGATTCATTCAGATTGAGGAGATAACGCAGCGCTGGCTCGCGGCGTTTTTCTTTGGGAGATGCCGCGTCGTTATTTTTCGGTTGTCGCTGCTCCATCTGCTCTGATTAATTCCCTGTGATGAAAGGCCGCTCCGCTCCTCCACTTGATGCTGCGCGTATTTGTTGTAAAGCCTCATTTCTCGATCCCAGAAACTTTGATTTATCGGCAGCATTCCGATTCCGACAGCGTCGCCATTTTGTGGCGACTATATAGAACGATTTAGGTGCAGCTTGACAAGTTGCATTGCAAGCTTTTCGGGAGCTTTTTCGGGGACTTCGGGAGCTTCGGGACGCTCCGTTAGTTCGAATTTTCCGACTGCAAGTTGGCTAGGGAAATTTCCGCCATCGAGCAGCGCGCAGTCTCTGCCTCTAAGGCGGAAAATTCATGAATTTATGCACAGCTGTGGCGGCTAATCAGTTGAAAATTCCCTACCATCTGCGCTAAATTTCCCTTTATTTCCCCCGCCTGCACTCAGCAAAAGTCCCAAGCGCTTCCGTTATTTAGGCACCGCCCGTTAAAAAATGGCTGCGCATTTATCTGCGGCCTGCGACAAGCGAGAGCAAGCGGGACAGCCAGAGTAATGGCTGAGCGCGAGCCATCTTGCTCGCACACATTCTGTCTTTCCCCTTTAGCGAATACATATGCAATAGACACACACACGCACACACTTTCGTTTCTTTTCGTTACTTCGCGCTGGTAATCCGTGCAAAACTTTAATTGGTGTTCCGCACTCCTAATGGATCCTGCGAGTGTGTTTCAGACCCCGCAAAACCGAATCGAAAACAGAAAGAGACATTTGTATACACTCGAAATCGCTGGAAACACATGTAACTGTAACAGTAACTGTAGCTGTAGCTGTGCGGCGGTGTAACTGTGTATGTGTGTGTGTGTGCACGTAACCGGGGGTTAAGTGTTTGGATCCAGGCGCTAATATTGATCTGCGATATGTGTCAGTTTGCTTTTGGAGGATTTATGATATTTTCATCATGAGATTTGTGGTTTTAACTTTTATTTAACAATTTTTTCACTATGTATTTGGATAGCCTAGGATGTCCTGGGGTCGTCCTTTCTGTAAAGAATTTTGATGAGGAGATTAACTTTATCAAAAGCAGTGCAGTTTTCCAATGTAGAGTTACAATTTATTGGATCGAAAAGCATGGAAGAGATCCATGTCAATTTAAATTATTAAAGGATTTTATTGAAACTTTAGTGACAGTTCTCCTTGACCATCCAGATAAGTTACTTTGTGAATTTAAATTTAAATTATTTAGGTTTCTAGAAAAATAAAATAATTAAAAGTCACAGAATATTTATATTAAGGCTGGTATATTGTTTATATTGCCGAAAAAAACTAATTCTTTCATATATCCTTTTTACTGTTAAAAAGATGAGAAAACCTATTAATGTTTGTGAAACAATCGAGTATACCAATATGTTATGTTTAAATTTGATATTGTTGATATTTTTGTAATATATTATGTCTAAATTGAATATTATTAACATTGTTTGTTATTTGAAACACGAATTCATGACTTCAAACCAATTAAGTGATTAAGTCAAAATGCTATTTTGGTTTTACATGGCGGATGATTGATTTTCTAAATAATATGGGAATCCCGAGCCAACTAAACCATTACTTTAAAACATTAATTTAATTCTTCTTTGCTATTTAAAATTATATTATTGCAACTTCTATTTCGACTTTATAAAATTGCATTATATCCATTCTTAAAATTGAAATAAAATATAAGTATATATGTATGCGTTATAGCCTTGTTTTAATTACTCTAATACGTAAAAGTTCATTTTTCCAAACAAACCAAAAAATCTCACAAATGTATATGTAAGGTATAGCCTTCCAAATATCTCACTTTGATAAGGGATGATCCCCTCCCACTTTAGTTTACCAACGCCACAACACATCTTTACTTCTTCTTACGACCTAAATTATTTGGGAATGAAAATTGACTTGTTCGGAGCAGATCCTAAAATTAGAATCTAATTGTTTCATTTCGAAGCGAAACAAATTGTTTGTGTCGCGCCATCGGATGTTGGATAATTCATTTTTATTAAGAAGAGCTGTCACTTAAAGAGGACGAGAGTCTTATCCAAGCGCACTGATATACGAAGAATATGTATATATTCCAGCGGGGGAAGATAAATTTGTTGTGAATATTGTCAACGACAGCTTGCCGGGAAGACTTTTTGACTTTCTGAGGGATGTGCGTTGACATTTTGAGTTCAAAGAAAAATTAAAATATATTAAACAACTGAATGGAAGCGGGAATGCCTCAGGGTTTATTAATCTTTTGGTTACAGGAACTAATTGCAGGAGGGTTTCTAGAAAAAATATAGAAAATATATAAACAGTCTTAAACAATCTACAATCTGCCCCCTAAATATAAATTCGTTTTTTTAATTTTATAACACTTTTGAAATTAAATCTAATGAAGCGATAAATTTAAGCCTGTGCATGTGGCGCCAGACATGTAACTAAGTAAATAAACGCTTGAATAGTCGCTCATTAAAAAATGTATAAGCCCCACCGTTGAAGTTTAGTTAATAGACTTTGTGGACTCTCCAGCACATATAATTATGTACACGTGTTCCGGCAGGTGTGGTCCTTCGAAATGTTTACACGATACGCAGACACACACACACACAGACGCAGTCTGGCGACATGTGACCGACCGAAAAGCCAATCCTTGTCACACCGCTGTGACAGTCTGTTGGAACAGTGGTAAATCAGAACTAATTTCGGAGACCGGCTCATCAGAGCCCCGCCCCGCCGCTGAGGTGGCCCCACTTCCCTGGGATCAGAGGTGTAGAGGTGTCCACTGACCCCCGGACATGATCCAAAGACTGCTATTTAAAGTTTCAAATTTCGGACATTTGTCCGTCACGACCCTGAACAGCAAACGTCGGTGGTTGAATCGCCACAGGACACTCGCAGGATAACACACAAGGACATGGACACACCCGAGGGATAAAGGTATATCCACACACAGGCAGGCAGGCAGGCAGGCCTAAGACATCGCTTCGACGTGGAGCGGACTGGACAGGACGATGACAACGAAAGTCCTTGTAGCCAGCAGAATGTAGTTTGTTTGACATCTATTTAAAAGTTTAATCGGATGAGTGTAGTCCGTGCGGTTAGGCTGACCAAAACACAGTGTATTACATAGTCACTGACTTTCCGCATCGCCATCAGGTGAGCGACCGCTCGACCAAGAGACAGGTGTTGCGATTTCGGGGATGGGCTTTCAGCTCCTTCGTCGATGCTCGCCAGCAACATTGTCTATCCTTCGACATTAATTAGCGTTGATTCATTGAGTTAACTCTGAACCCGTCCCCCCTTGAAATTTAAACAAAAAAAGCTAGCTTGCACTTTACATTTTTAATTGTGGGCTGAATCTAAATCATTCTTAATTTTTCCCTGGCTAATGGAACTGTCCATGAGAAGCGGGAATACGGGAATACATTGTTACCATTTAGGGTTGCATAAACTTAAGATAAATTATTATTTAAAATAAAAGTAAAATATTTAAAAGAAACGAGTATTTTATGCTGTTTTTCAGAACAAAATTAACTTCCCATAAGAAACTTGCTTAATGATATTTGAAGTGTACAGCCCCAAGAATGTGATGACAGTTTGGGACATGCCCCTGGGCTTGTGGCTGTATTTTTTTTATTTTGGATGGTCGTTCTGATCGGCAGCCTGTCGCCATAGCCACTTCATGCTCGATCGGAGGGCATATCTAACCATCGCTTTTTAATTGCCGTATTCTGTCCAAGCCGAGCGCCTCCACTGACCATCCACTGGCCATCCAGCACTGGCACTTGGCAGATAGCCCAATTATGTACACAGACATGGACAGGGCCGAGACCATTGTCTCATCCGGCCATAGCTGTACGGCTACGGCTACGGCTATGTGGCTATGTGGCTATGCGGCTATCTGTCTATCCGGCGGTAAGTAATTGTAGGCAAATATTTGTGTTTGCTCTTTGCCGCTATCTGAGAGCGGCAACTTGAAATGCCGAATTTGACACTCTGTCCGAGTATCGGACACGGGACATCGGACATCTGGAGTGGAGTGGAGCCACCGTTGGCCCATCGCTATCAATGGCCCGTTCATGCGAAACTTTTAATTAAACGCCTAATAGATGTTTGTCACTCCCGAGCGCCGATTAATAGCTCTCGATTCCACTCGGTCTCGTGATCTCTCGTGTCATGTCCATACGCTCGGCAATTAATTTCTGGCTAACTGGCGAGACTTTCTGTCAGGTTAGAACCACAAATCCGTAACAGACTTTCTCATATATATTCGTAATGAAACATTCTGCACTTTGAACGCCGCCATATATAGCCCGCGCGGCTTTCTTTGAGGGCGATAAGGCGGCGCCTACTCAGGCCCCTTGTTACCCAAATTCAATATAATAATATCGGGGTAAATATGATAAATTTAATTTCCTTAACCAGGCCGATTCTATCGAGCTTAATTAATTGAAAAGTGCAGAAAACCGTCCCCGGTAATTATCTCCGAAATATATATTTTCCCAGTAAGTATGTCGCCGATTTATCAGCTCCGGAAGCCTCAAAGGCAAAACTCGATAAAAATCGGTTTTATAACATTCGCATACTGTCGAAGAATTAATATATTGACTTTTTTTTTTGTGTCCAACTCATAGTCCATTTCCGTTTCTCGCCCCGTGATTGCCTATATGAATTTTTTTGGATTTTTTCTTCTTTGGCCCAAAGTTAAAGCCCGATCTCAGCGTTTTCGGGTTAATGGTGTTTATGTACACATTATTTGCATGTGTGTTTTTTCCGGGGCTCGATCAATTAACTTTGCTGACATCGACACCACCAGCCAGCGGTGAGCTGAGCGCTGAGGTTTCATTCAGAAACGCGAAAGAAGTGCAGTTCTCGTTTATTAAATGAGTATGTTCGCTGCTGTGAATTAATTCCGATGACGCAGATGAAATGGGGGTTGGCTCGTGGATATGCCAAAAAATAATGGAAACGGTTCAGCTGCTCAGACGAAGGCCTTCCTTGCAGGGGGTAGAGGATTTTCCCAATTGAAATTTCCTCTTTGGAAAACTGGCGGAAGTTGTATATCAATTGCTGCCAGCGTGTAAATGCAACAACCTGTCTAAACAAATTGTATAATGGGGAAATGGAATAAGTGAGAATTAATGTCATTTAGGAAATTCATTTCTTTGGCTTATTTTTAAAGGTTTATGCAAGACAAAACTTTGGTTGTCTAAATTATTTTAAAAAGAAGCTGGTTGAAGTATTGTACATATATATTTTAAGTAACATTTATCAAGCTTAAATATATAAAAACTCCCACAAATGGGTGAATAAATCTAAACCTAAATACTATATTTTAAGTGAATGGTTATATAAATACACTTGAAAAATTCATTCAAGGTTCGATTATCCAACAGAATTAATTATTCCTGCTTTTTGCCTGCCACTTACGATGTACTTTTTTCCACAGAATGTTCTTGTTGACCTCTTGAAATGTTAGGTATATTCAAATTCAAGCATTTGTTTCACAAACTACATAGTTTGTGACGCATTTGGTATACGACTTGGTAATTCTGCGACCACGACCTTCGACGACACGAGCTAATTTTCTTGCTTCTATTAGCGCGGGCCTTTTGTATGCAAATCGAATGCAAATGGTAATTAAACGAGAGTTTTGTAATTCGCACACACAGTGAGTGCTACAATACCAAACACAACACAACACAACACACACACTGTGGGGTCTCGGGACCCCACATGAGAAACTATACAGCCACAGTCGGGAGGGGCCAGAAATCGCGGGAGATCGGAGTGAAATATGATCGGCGATCGCATTTACAAACGCGAATGTAAGTGCAGCGTTCGCATTTTCGCATTCTGCAGTCGAAAGTGTGCACATATTTTTGTTGTTCTTTGGTGGTCCCAATAGCCCATCCGGTCGGACGGACGGACAGCTTAACGGACGGACGGACAAACCGCTGTCGACGCCCCAGTCGCCAATGCTGTCTACATTGGATTTCCGGCGTGGTGTAAGAATGCCTCTGCCTCTATCCCTCTCTCCGATTTTGGTTTTGATTTTAATTCAGATTCTGATTCGGATTTCGCTTATGGCAACTATATGGCTATATGGCACTGGGGTTACATCGGATCATGCTTAATTGGCAAAATATGATTCATGGCGTTTTGCACTTTCGTCGCTTGGTTTGCCGCCACTGCAGTTTTCGGTTTGTCGCCTATAAACAATTAACGCTGCGCCCAGTGAGTTACCATATATATGTCTGTATCTCTGCCCCCATGGAGCACACTACTGCATATATATAGATATCTCCAACGACCGCCAATTAAGAGCAATGCAATTGTCGCCGGGACCAATCGTCCTGCGTGGCTGCGATTGGTTCGGGGCTCGGTGTCCGGTGTCCAACTCATAAATACGTCATGTTCAATTAAGGAGCGTTAATTGAAAGTAATGAACATTTATCGATAATGGAGCCGACGCGAACGCGGAAGTGGCACTTCGCGACGAGGAGCCCACCTATAACAATTCATTTAAAAGTAAGTAGTTGGGCACATGTAACATGTCAGCGAAATAAGTTGCAAAGACCAGAGACAAATAGTAAATTTTTTAAGGGAATAATAATAATGATCATATTATAAAAATATATCTAAATATATCTAGTTAACTTTCCTCCAGGAAACCAAACCCAAAGCTCTTCCAATATTATTCCATTTCAGTTTCCTTATAAATATTACAAAAAAACAAGCCAAAAACAAGCGATTAAAGGAGTAACACGATTCAAGCACATATTAATATCTAATTGGAATTTCAAATGATTTTTCGTTAGCTACGAATACGATATAAAACAAGCGAAAGACAAGTAATTAAAGAGCAGTGCCAAACAAATAATGAAATAAAACCGCCAAATTGGAATTCCATATTGCTTCCTTGTTTCGGGCGATCATCACTCAATGAAACAATGTGTTCTCTTTAATGGAAGCGCTTTAAGTCGCTTAGCACTAAACAAAAAAAGTTCAACAAAAAAATAGAAAGAAGAAAAACGAATTGTTTGCCGCGGTGGCCGCGTGGAGGAAATGATATATAAATATGCATGAGACTCGCGAATGGGTCTACGGACGGCTTTTAGCTAACATTTTCGAAACTTTTACGTTTGGATTCTTAATTCAACAAAACACGCAAAGTTAATAAATTTCAAAGTGAATATGTTTTCACCATCATGCATTTAGTCTGCCCGAGAATGTTGGGCGGCGTCTGGCGACTTCGGACCCCGCTTTTTCTGCTGGGGGACTCCCCCCGGGTAGGAGCGGGGGCCCAAAAAGGAGAAGACGGAATGGAAATGTTGCTTGCGGCGTGGCTACATTGTTTGCAACTACAAGTAATTAATTTTACCACTACAAGGTTTTAATGACTTCTAAAAAGTTTTTAGCATTGCTGGATAATCCGGCCGGGGCCAAGTCAAGTCAGCCCAAGTCAGCAACGACTTTCTCTAAGGGAACGGGTGGGTAATGGAGGAGGGGCAGGAGCCGTGGGCGTGCCGACAAAAGCCTCCGCCGGACTATTGTGCTACAAGTTATTCGTAGTAAAAATAAGTGGAGTATGGAGCATGGAGCGTGGAGCAAGGAATATGGAGTGTGGAGTGTGGAGCATGGAGAGTGCTAAGAGAATAGATGCTGCCGCCGTCGACTATGCTAAATAGGCCCGACTCCAGGCCATCGTCAGAGCCCACAGCTGGCTGTTTATGGCCAGTGTCATGTCCATGTCCATGTCCCCGGCGAACCGCAAGGCCAAGAGAGCCCCAGTTAGCAGAAACCCGAAGGCCGAGGCCCAAGGATTGAGTCACGGCCTGGACACAATGTGCGGTTTTTGGTCTGTTGATATAATTTGAATTTTATGGTGTAATTACGGTCATAAATGTATTTGCCGTTTAATGGACCCCAGCATCGTCCGATGTGTGTGTGTGTGTGTGTGGGGCCAGAATCAGTGAAAGAAATAAGGGGGTTTTTAAATTAAAACTATTTAAAAATACTAGAGATAAATGATTTATTACTTGAAAGACATTTTAAAATATAAATAAATGTTATCAATTTTTGCATAACTAATTATTAATTGTTTTTTGTAAAATACTACAAAATTTAAAATAAATAAAGAACTTTAAATAATTATATTCATCTAATTATTTATATTTCTATAAACAAAATTTAATCAATGAAAAAGGTTTTACTAAGAAACAAAATTATTTAATACCCTTTAAAATATATTTCCTTGACCTCTTAGGCACCTCTCTCTCTTAATATTAAAGTTTAAACTTTTTCTCCCTGTGCACCCAGCCTTAAGACTCTCATTTTATTTGCCTGCGTGTGATGATGGCCACCCAGGAAAAACAATGTTGCCGGGTAGCCAAGAACCTTTTGTTGACTGCCAACTATAAAGTGATAAACCCGTGAAGACATCCTGATGTATGTGGAGTGCCTGCCTGCCGCAGGCGGAGGCGCCGTGAGTGCATTTAATTTGCATTTATTGGATATTAGCACGTCTGCCTCCGGATCTCTCCGCTGCGCGAGTGCAAGACGCCGCAGGAACAAAATGATGTGGTAATCTATATAAAGGCCTGCATCCGTTCGCTTAATAAGCAAACGCTAACAATGTATCCGAGGGATGGCGATGGCGATGGGTCGGGTCCTGGGGGTAGCGGAGCTGCGAGGTTGAGGCTGAAACTTTAAATACAATACGCTAATGGCATGGCATTGTGCCCGCCCGGACCTGAATCCGAATCTGGATGGGATTGGGCCAGTTGACTGGATTGGGATTGGGATTGGGATTGGATCCCCGTTCGCCTTGGGTTCGTTCGTTCGGTTTCCCAGCGCTTTTGTTTCACTCGCCGAGCATGACAAAAGTGGCGACAGCCAGCCAGCACTCGTGAATGCGAATGCGAATGTGGATCCGAGGAGGTAGCTGCAAAAAACACAGAACACACTGAATTATAAACATTTTAAATTGAAATAACGTGTCGCAATTTTTTGTCGCTTTTGCCGCCTGTGTGTGCTCCTTGCTGCCGCTGCTGCTGCTGCTGCTGCCACAGAAACAAAACAACACAAAAACAAAACAAAACCAAAATCGAAACAGAGAAAAAAAAACAGGCAAAGAGCAGCGAGCAGGCAGAGCAGCGAGACTTCAAAAACGTCGTTAACGCTTACCTACCGCGCATTCTGCAATCAAATACGATTGATCTCACACTCGCCACCCCCCCGTCCTGGCCCTGTATCTGTATCTCTGGGCCTGCCTGTATGTGTATCTGTATCTGCAGCTGGGCCACTGCTGGAGCCGGGCTGTAGCTGGAGCATCACCATCAACAACAGCAGTGACAATGGCGACAGCAAAACAACAGCAACAGCAACAGCAAACAGCCAAGAGCCAAAAGGATGGCAACTGAATGGCCAGAATGAACGGACAGGCGGACATCCAGGGAGGACGGACTGCCGCAGGAAGTGAGTTCGGGGCCCTCATTTTCGGTCCGGACCCTGTCTGAGCCACCTCCTCCAATCCTTATACATAATACCCACAGTGCCTCCAACCGCGCGTGTCGCCAAGTCGGTGGCATGGCATAGGTGGCAATGACAATCGCGACCGGATGCTTCAAATCAGATATTGTTTTACTTTGCGCCTTCATTCAGAATTTCGAATTTCGATTGTCAGCGTGTCTGTGTCGCTGTTTATTTTTTGCCTTTGCTCCTTTAACTTTGGCTTTTGTCTGTTGTTCTGTGGAGAAACGCGAAATATTTAAGCGGCGACGGTGGCAACGGCAATCACCGTTTGCAATGCGAGCAACGTGAGGCTTAAATAAATGTGTCTCGATTGGGACGACGGGCCGAGCTGACAACGCGCCCGCCGATATTTATCCTGCCTGCCAGCGGCTTAAGCTTTTTTTCTGAATCTGTAGAATCCTCACTCTCAGCACTGGGTTTGCTCAATGAAGCTCGTAGATCTAATCACACCGAGGGCCGCAATAAATGCGGCGTGCAGGCGACAAATTCATGGCTCAACTCTGCGGTCAAACAGAGGGAGAAATATATAAATGAGATATTACAAATATTAAATATAATTAAAATAAAATTAAAATAAAAACAAGAATGATTTATAGCTGAGGGAAAAATTATAGGTAAATATCCTAGTTAAGGTCTAAGAATTAAATTTTTTACTTTAAAATCTTCACAAAATGTTGGCTTCTATTTAAGATACTTTATTTCCAGTAAATTTAAATTAATATTATTCTCTCTATCATTTTATTTCAGTGCATTTACCCTGCTCATAGTCATTTCCCATTGGAATACAATTCGAAGGCAGCTGGCAAGCCCCTTCAATCACCTAAAGTCCGCTCGATAAATGAAGGCGATTTGGGACCTAATGACTGTGTGAGGTCCAGAACGGACACAGACACTCTGGACACTCTCCCTAAGTCCGACTCATCATCATCATCATCCACTTTCACCGCCAGGGGAACTGAACCGGCGAGAGTGTTTGATTATTGTCTCAATCGAGGCCAAGACGCTATGGCAACTTCCGCTTGTCCGCTGATTTCGGGGCTCAGGGATCCCAGTCCCGGTCCCGGTCCCGGTGCCCATCCTGGATGGCTTTGCCTTTCATTCATGAAGCCCCAAATCCCACCGGGAAAATAAGGAGTCGAGACACGAAATCACACAAAAAGTGCGGTATGTGTGGCGGCGGTACACAAAACCTGTCTGGTTGTTAACACCGCCAACTGGGAGCTGGGAATCGGAAACTGGCAACTGGCAACTCTGGAACTCTGGAACTGGATGTCGAGGACAACGCTCTAGTGTTAAAGCCAGGGGAAGTGTCAGCGAGCCAAATTGACAGGCAAAGGCAGAGTAAACGATTTTGGAGATTTGTCATTGATAAGTCGGCCAGAGTGGTAAAAGGGCTGCCAAATGCGGGCTTTTCGCAGAAACGAGGTCCCAGTCCCAGTCCCAGTCCCAGTCACAGTCCCAGAGCAGGGCAAGACCCAAACCGGACGGAAGGATGGAATCCTGATTGTGATTGTGTGTGGCTCTCCTGCTCAGCGGCTGACTTCTGGCGTGCAGAGCAAATTAATTCACACCTTGCCAATCCATTGTTGGACGACAAGACATATATATGCAAATTGTTTCTTACGAATTAAGCTTGCCCACGGATACCAACTGCTGTTCTCTGGCCACAAAGTGAGTGTGTGGTGTATGGTGTATGGTCTTAGGTAAATACACGCGGGACGGAACCCAGGCGGCAGTAGTTCGATATTAATTTGGTAGGCAAAGCTATGGCTTTGTCTAATAAATTACAAACAAAATATGCTCATGTCTTCGTGAGTCGACAGAAAGTGGCACACATCGAACTATTCGAATCGAATCGAATCGAATCGGAGCCAAGTCCAACAACGAGCCATTCCGAACATAACAATAATATTATGTCAGTAAGTGGCAAGGGGAGCGGTAGCCGATATGCCTATTGTGCACTGAGATAAATGTAAATTAATAATTATAAAAATAAAATTGATGAAGGGAATACAATTGTCTTTATTATTTGGAATTTTGAATGTAAATAGTTTCTTTTCATGTCTTACTAAAATGAACAGTCTACTGTTTTAATATTGCATTTTTTTATTCTTTGTTCTATTACTTTCTCTGAGTGTCTCCTTGCCTCACGCTCCGCATCCGCAACTATCGATTCAGGCGGCCTTTCAGATACTCGGACACCCAGATACTCCACCGCACTCGACTCGCACTCGGCACGAACTGCTGTGTGGGGTCAAAGAAATAATTAATTTAAAATTCCAGCAGCGCACGCCGAAACGACACATTGAAAGCTCTTTAAGTCCCAAATTACGAGCATTGTACCAGAAACAAATAAGAAAGACTCACGACAATATTTCTGACACATTTGCTGTTTGTAATGCGATTGTTAACTGCGTGCGACGACAACCAAAATCAGACGCAATGCGGATCGTTCGGTTCGATCTATTCGTGTATATTGGAATATCATATTTGAATGCTAACCTCTTCATATGCGCAGCGCGTTTTCGGTTTCTCTGTCCCACCAAAAAAGCAAAATAAATTCCCCTCCGAAATATCAAAGAAACCACCCATTTCCATTTCCAATTTCCATTACCAATTCCCATTCCCATCGGAGGAAGAAGCCGGGCAAACATTTTTGGTTACCAAACAAGACCTTCTGCCGAATCAAAGTGGTCTTTAATGGACAATGTCGCTATGATAAAAGCAGTCACACCTGGCGGGGAAAACATATTTTCATATTTGGGTTGCCTTTTCCTAAAACAATAAATTACAAAATTACCAATACCGAATTTGTAAATATGATACTGGCTTACTTTTGCTTCATTAAATTGGAATTTAAAGGTTTACTTTTCAAGTTTTTACAGATATATATTTTAAATGAAATAATACCTGTTATTGACACCTCATTAACTTACCTTATAACATCTGCAATAAACAAGATACGGTGTGAAATTAATAGCCGTTTAAGATAATCCATTATGATGGCCTGGCAGGTTTATGACTTTATTTCGCACAATCACATTTTCGGCTTATTTATTTCCGCGACATCTAATAATTTAAGAAACAAAGTTCACGTTCAATTAAGCCAATTGCCATTGAACGGCCACGTTTTTGGCCGATTAGATCGCCACGGAGGAGAGGATCGTAAATCATGCGGCGGGAAGAGCCCTTGAAGTACCGCTGCTGCTGCTTCTGCTGCTGCCGTTGAGTGGCATTTGCCCACCTTGGCGGACAGGTGCGGAAAATTACTTTTTATATGCTCGTTTTAGTGGTTTATTATGACAAAACAAAACAAACTCTAACCCAAATATCCGCGCACAAAGGTTAAGGGAACGGCACAGCTCATGCGCGGCAAGCGGCGTTTCGGAGATCGGAGGACGGATCCCAGACGAGAGCCGGCACGTCATCCACTAACTAGCCTTTTTTGGGGAAACAGAGTGTGGGCCTCGGCGATAAAGACGCAGACAAAAACGCTATTAACATCATAAAACTACTACAAAGAAGCTAAACGAAAACAGCAACCGCTATGTGCACAACATAAATCATCGAATTGTTAGGATGAAGATCCATTATGGCCCATTACGGACACCAGCCAGCAGCACCCGAGTGCTTGGCCGAGGGAAGAAAGGTAGCTGTGGCAGCGGCATTATTAAAATGCCGTTTTGCTTAATTTTATTTTATTGTTTTTGAAGAATTTCAGCCACGAATGGCAGTCAAATGAGCGCGCGAACTCCGGTGGTCGCGTCCACAAATCGAAAGAGTCGGCGGAGGGCTGGTTAACAAAAAATGCAAGAAAAATATGCACAAGTAAGGAGCAAATGCCCGGTAGCTTAGCTAACGAACACACACACTCCAAGGGACGAGGTCCGAGCTCCGAGCTCCGGACTCCGAGGTGAGCAAAGTAAAATTTATTAATGTGCCTGAGATACGCCGCTGATAGGCAGGCGTTCGCGATGTCCAGCGGCTTGTCGATCGTTTCCTTGGAAGTGGAAATGAGTAATTTTTTCAATTTTGCTTTTCACTTAGATGGGCGTCCTTGATAGTCGGCGTAGGAGAGAGTCTAAAGGCAATATGCTAAGTATTAATAAACAGGAGGGACCTGGGCGATACGCATAATGAGGAGCAGATGACAGGGCATATCATCGCTGACATCAGCACTAAACACTTCCGAAAGTGCGTATCTTCATCTAGAAATTTTGTTGAGTGAAAGTTGAACGGAAGTCGTGGGGGATCCAATCGGAATGAGGAATTATTATTTTCAATATTTTATATATTGGAGAGATCAATGAACACTTTTGGGGGAAGCAAAGGGTAATTGGTTAGGAATCTTCTTTACTTTTTTATTTACTATCTCAACTATAACTAGATATTCTTAAAAATAAACTTTCCAGACCTATTAGGCTTCATTAAGAACATCTTACAGATGACCCCATAAATCCTTATCTTTTATTAAATGCATTGCTCACTCTAATTTAATTTCTTACTTTCCATTTCTGCCCACATAAACTCGGCGGTGACCATTGATTTTTGTTCCATCAAATCCACGGCTTGAAGAGGTCGTAGACCTGCGATATATCGTATTAATCAAACCACTGCCCATGACGACCATCGGATGGCATTTCCAAAATAGGGCTTGTCGCGGCGTCTCTTTGAAAACAAATTAGGCAGCGTCGGTAGCCCCCAAACGCACTTATCGGATGCCCATCTATGTTGAGAATCCCATCCCTCCGCCCAAGATCCCGATCCGAACAGATCCCATCCGACGACACAATGTCTGACGAGATGGCTTCGGCTCTCCTTCCCCTCGACTTGGGGAGAATTATAGATAAATGATCAAAAGATTGTTAAATGCTGTTCAGGCAGCTCTGGAATTTGTTTGATGAGAGATTGATATCGCCTTGCAAGAGTTACGCATTCAGATCGAGCCAAAGGTTGTCCGGACTTGTTTTTCTTTCCGCCAACAAGATCCCATATTCGTGGATGTTTGTATACATGATGGCTTAGCACTAATGAACAATGTGTGTATCTGCATACCTGGGAGGAGCTCAAGGAAACGAGAAACCCAAATAAAAAAGGGTGCCAACACAAACTTGACTTTACGCAGGTGGTCCCTGTTTTGACCCCTTTTAAGAATTATGGGGAAATAATAGCTGGAGTGAGTCACGGTCTTTGAAAATTTAGTTCTAATGGAGTCACTTGTATCATTTTTCTAAAATTTATTTAAGCTTAAAAAACAAATTATTTATAAACTCTAAAATCTAGAGTCTAGATGCATTTTTATTTGATGTTTCTGCAAAGCCTATTTACCTAATAATCTTTCGAAATTATACTCTTTTAGCTATGTATATAATTTATTTAAATTACATATTAAATCCTAAATTTCTAGCACATTTTATTGATTATATCACATCCAGCTGATCAAGAGCTCCGCATATTTATTCACTAATAATTATATTTCCAAACCGTTTCCTCGTCCATTATATGCAGATGTGCCAATGGCTGTGTAAATTCGAATGGCAAACAAATTGAAATTGAATATGGGAAATGGGAAATGGAAAATAGAAAACTGAAAGCAGAATTATGAACGGAGGTTGTTGCATAACAACAACACACATGCCTGAGGTCGGATGCCTATGTACTCAGTGCCCGCATGCAAATATGGATTTGATTTGATTAAGTAACGCGGGCCGAAGCGTTGCCATTAATATTCTTGCTCGGGCATTTAAATGAGCGCCGCCCAAGTGGGGGTGGGTGGATGTAGTGTGTGTGCTGTGTGTATTTCGCATAGTTTTGTGCTCCCCATTGGCAATTCATGAACATGACAACTGCAACTGTCCATGGCAGCGAGATGTAGATGTCGTAGTATTCGGTGTTCAGTGTTCTGCGTTCAGTGTTCGCTGTTCAGTGTTCGGTGTGTGTACTGAGTGTGTGTGTGTGTGTATGAGCGGGTGTGCTTGTACATACATCTATGGGAACACATGTCAACATTCCAGGAACACATGTACTCTGTATGTACGCATTCCAACACCAACACTCAGCCATGCAACTAGCCCACACATAGACACACACCCACACACGCCCATAGTGTGTGCAAAAGTGGGCGGGGCCAAGGGGTGGCTCCATCGGGTGGGTGGGCACAATTAATTAATTGCCTTTGTGCTATTTGCGCAACTGCAATTAAAACACTTACTCGAAAATACGCTCAGTATCTCAGTATCTGTATCTTTATCGCCATAATTACGTGTGTATCTGTACACAGTGGAAATAGTTGAAAGTTTCAAGTTTCCAAGAAACTAACTAGTTTTATTTATTTAGAAAACTTAGGATAAATTTTATAGCACTTGGTTTTCTGTACCTAAAAATATATTTTTAAAGAAAGCTCTTTTGTTGATATGTTTTTCTCCATTATTTACTTTTTGGTAAAAGTTTTATTAAGAATACAGATCATACATTATAACAGTATGTACTTAAATACATAGAAGAAAGCTAAACTAAATTATTTATATATCAAAGATCACATTTTCAAGCCACCCAAAAAGTCTAAGATAAAGGTGTATTAGTAATAATTCAATTAATCATATATATATTTTTAAGAACTCAAATGCATTCTTGAATTTTTAGAATTTATATCATCTACTTAGCAGCACGCATTTTAATTAAATTTAATTTTAAAAATTAAAAATTAACATATTCTGCAAGCACATAAATCGAAAGCTAACCTAGTTCCTTAAATAAATAAAACTGTAAAATTAAATACAATGCTTCTTGTTTTAATTACACCCTACTTTTTCCCCGTGCATGTGCGTGTGTATTGGTGCGGAGGAAACGGAACTGCGTGAGCGCCAGAGGTCGCCACTCTACACGAATAGTTTGTGACCTTTCGCTTGTTTTACAAACAAGCTCCAAACAGTTGGCGTCGCCCGTCGCTCGACTCACTTCACCCAATTCGCGCCTCAATGTCACACTTTGCTGGGTGTGGGGGAGGTAAAGGTGGAGACGGTGATCCCCACCAGCTGCAGCAGCTACTTCTGCTGCTGCTCCGCCTCCCAGCCGATGGTGCTTGGAATTGCAAATTGGCAACGGCGCGCCGCATCGAGCCCAGGCCGAGAGCCCATTTTAATTGTTTACATTTTGTTTTGTTTCAGCACTTATTATTATTAATTTCACTGGCACTCGCCACTAGCTCCGCTCCCCCCACACCCGCTCCATTTCCGCCCGCCCCCTTGCCCTTGCGCCCTTGCGACGGCCCCCGCGGCGTATACGCTATGCTTTAGCTTCTCTTCTTATTTTGCTTCTTTTTTTTTTGTGGGCGGCAGTGTTATTGACTTTTGCAAATGCTGCAGAAATGAATGCAGAGCCAAGCAACTCGCAATCGCCAGAGTCAGAGTCAGAGTCACAGTGGGAGATGCCAGCACAGCCCTTCGCATCTTTGGGGCCGGCAATAAACAAGTTTGTTTATGGAAGCATGTTATTAAACGGCGACCGATATGCCCTCTCTTTAGAGGGGTGAGTCGGTTTTCAGTGGGTATTTGATTTGCCTGGAATTTACCATATACTACTTGCTTTTATCAGTAAGACTGCAGTCAAAGTACTGACTTTCTCTTTAGAATTTATAACTTAACAGATCTTAGAATGCATGTTTCTTACAATTTCTTAAATATTTTTAAGGCCACCATTATTAAAAAAAAATTTATTTGTAATTTATTTATAAATGAAAGCAGTGAGTACCCATCAAAGATAGAAGAATAAGCTGGCCAACAAGTCATAAACCTTTTAACATTAAACGAGATAACTTTGAACTTCCATTAAAGAGTATCCCAACTTCCCCCTTTACCTGTAATTTCCGCTTTTTCGGTTGGCCTGACTAGGTCTGTTCCGCTGGGAGACGACACCGACACTGTTGGAGGCAATGTCACTGATTCCATCTTGGCTCAATTTAGCGCCACTGCACGCTAGTGGAGCTTGAAGCTCTACTCCGGACTTGGTCTAGCCACTATCCGAGATCCGTGATCCGTGAGTCGTCGAGTCGCGTTGAGGCGAAGTTGGTCTTCAGATTGGCGGCACGAAACCATGGAAGTCTACCGTTACTAATAGTGCTTATAGCACATAGTGTGCGCTATGCATTTCTCCCCATATTCATGTATCACTGGGTTCCATGTGAATCCGGGACTCCGGACTGATAACTGTGCTTTCGCCGTGTTCGAGTCGCAGCTAAAGTGATAATTGCCAGCTCATTATCAGCGTTTTGCGTGAGCAATTCGAGCCGCGTCCAAAGAGGCACTACCTCCCAGACACGTCTGCATAAATGCATTAGGCATTCTCGCAGTGCATATTTTATGCTTGAGATGCGAAGAAACATGCTCTAAACACTTGTTCTGCAGCTCCCTTAATTAGCAGCCTATCGAGGAGTGGGACTAGCTCTTGAAAGATAATGTTTATAATAATTTTAATTTGAATTTAACAAGGGGATTAAAAAAGGTACTAGGTAACCTAAGCTTAAAGGGTTTTAATATATATAAAAATAGTTTAAAAGGCAAGAAAGATAGGTATTCTTTAACTTAGCAACTCTTTAATAGTATAATATTGAGAGAAATTATCAGTCACTATTTTAATAATATTTTGAAAGTAGAGAAAAACCTATTTTTCTCAATTTATAAATCCCCTTAAACCAATTTAACCCTAGAACGATCAATTCCCACATCCCTCCTTGTCAATTAGGGATAACTACAGATCGCGGGGGTATGTGGGCGAGGGAAACACTATGGTTTATACATGAAATTTACGAATATTTCCGCACTAATGCCGCGCCCGATCGCCAGCGCATGCGCAGCGGCCCCGGACGGAGGTGTTATACGTGCCGACAGGGCGACAGCTCGGATTTGGACGAGAAACATGTGTAGGTAACTGCTCAAATAGCTTGTAGTGCCACTGCGGGCCAAATTCAGCGCCGGGCTGCATGCGAATTAGAAATTAATTCCTAATTCGCCCCTCAATGAATGCTGAATGCCGGTGACATGTGGCACAAACCGAGTGTGGCTGCCACTGCCACTGCAACTGCATAACTGCCGCGGCATTAAAGTAGTTTTCGCTTGAGGTGTCGAGATGTCGAGGTGCCGCATTCCTGGAGCTCTTCCTCCATAAATTTCTCAAAGCGTTCCCACGACATTTGGAGCATCCACTCTCGTCCGGAGAGGCACTGCTGGCAATTATTCACGTATGGCACGGCCACTGGACTGTATAAATCAAGCGGCAAACCCAAGTCAAGCGTTTGGCAATTAACAATTTTACTTCTATTAGCCCAAACAATGTTACCACCAGCCGGTGGCAGCCAAGGAAGACCTAGGCACAGGCACAGTAGCTAGCTAGCTAGCTAGCCCGAACCCCAAGGTGCACCTTCTTCATAACACCTTGTTGCAGTTGTTACGCAGTAATTTTACGACTTTTCTCGGAACAAAGTCATACAAAACGGAGCAAAGCTGCGGATGGTTTTTAAAGAGGAAATGCTTAGCTCTGCATGGCAACCAACGGGCGATAATGGTGTGTGTACATAATTTCCACCTTTTTACTGGAAGACAGCACTTATGCGTTCCTAATGGCCACATTAAGAGTTTCATATTTCTCGTTATTTTTGTAGACCTAAATACAAGGGGGTACTTTCTATATATGTAGTCCTAGGCGCCAAGTATTTTTTGACTTGGGGGAACAGAGCAGAATATTTTAATTTAAAGGTGTTGGTATTAATTTGGATAACATGAAGTACACATTCTAGTTAAAACTAGAATGAAAATTAAGCATCTTAGGGGGTAAAATGTAAATAAAACATTATTTATGATAATGTTTCTTTGGAAGATTCCTTGGGAGAGTATAATATCTTAGAAAGATCAGATATATCAACAAAAATGTACCCTTGTTAACAAGAAATATCTGGGATAGTGGCAAAACTTGCTACTTGTCAACCGCACCCCAGCCCCATCTCTAGCATACCAATCTATCATTTAATGGAATGCCAGTTAATCCCGATTCCAATTCGATTTCTGGCTCAGATAGAGGTGAGAGCTACTACCTGGCTCTCATTTCCCTGTCGATATATTTCCCCGATTGATCTTTGCCCCGGCCTTTAATTTGCTTGTTCGCAAGCCGCGGAATTTGCATGGCCATTGTGCGTGCTTACTCACCAGGTAGCCCCTCCACTGCCCCCCGATGGATGGGATATATAGAATGGTGTATTGATGAAAGCCCCCCGGACAGGCTTCGTGCGTCACCGCTTAACGCTGGCAGTGGCAGTGGCAGTGGCAGTGCCGAGTATGTAGCCTGCATAAATATGCCGCACCTGCGCCTACATGCCAAAGTCAGTGCCAAATCCAGCCGATATGCCAACGCCGAAGAAGGCGTTTTTTAATTGCGGCGACATGCGCTGCCTGCCAATGGGCCTTGTCGTCACCTGTGCGATGGTTCGATTTGTCCGATCGCCCGATAGCTATATGACGCTGTCGCCACCACTAAGGCACACCACACTCGTCCGCCGCATCCACTACTGTTGCTGCACGCAAAAAAAAGAGCAGGCTGTGCGTTAATCCGCAATATGCAAAATGAGGTGGACCTTATAAGGAGGCCTACATAGAACAAAGGCACTAAAAAAGGTTGGTTTTATATAGAAAATATAGTTTTTGTGAGTCGATATCACTCATACGCAGTGTTGTCTGGCAATTAAATTGTAAAAAGCCGGCAGCTATGACAAATTTCCAGGCTTAAAATTATTAATCTTCTAAGATTACTTAAACGAGCTTATACTTTATCCAGAATTGTTATTAAATAATCTATAAACAATCTTCTAATATACAAAACTCAAATTATAAAAATTATAATTATTATTAACACCCAACTAAAGTCCATCTTAAAAGCCTATCCATAGCCCCAAAGCTGCAGGCGGACTTTGTTCTTCCTACTGAGCACCTTCTTTAGAACTAAGGAGTGAGTTTTAAGCCCAACTCCATGGCGAAAGGCTTACTTACTTAAATCTCTGGCCCACTGTCGACGGTGGTGTAAAAAGTCGTGTGATTGGCCAGAGACGACGGCGTTTGTGATTGTTGTGACAACGGACAGAGCACATTTGGAGAGCGAAGAAGGTAGGCAACTGGGGCCTCGGGCAGGCCGTGGCAGATTAGGGAAATCGTGTGAGAAACAACTCCAAATATTTGCATAGGCACTGTCGGGGTATCTCGCCTCTTGACTCTCCACTCTCCACTCTCGAGGCTCTCGCGCAGCTCCATTATGACATCCGACACTGCTGTTTGCGCACATTTAACGGATTGCTGACTTTGCGGATGCGTTTCGGCAAACAAATGCATCTCTTGGATCGCCAGCGGCATCTGCATCTGAATCCGCATCTGCGGCGGCGGTGCAAATAGAAATCGATGGCTGCCCGACTCTGCGGCACTCCAACCCTCGAGATCTGAAGATCCTTAGATCTACGGATCGGTTCCGAGTCGTTGAGTGACAAGTGTCCAAACAACAACCGTCAGCGGTGTTTTCTCTGCTGCATTTGTGATCATCATAGCGGCCTGCTTGCCCATTCGCCGAGTGTATTTGCCTTGCCCAGCGATTTGCATGGCCTCATGGCGTGTTTTCCCGGCTAATGCCTTGGATTTAGCCAGATTGCCTATATATATATTTGTGCATATAGTTGTATATAGAGAGAGAGTGAGAGGGGTGAAAGAAAGAGAAACAGACGCCGGCGGTTTGTTTAGTGCGCGTGCGCGTGTTCACTGTACATGGCTCACTGTGGTCGTGCATGGCGCAGGCACAAGTTCAGGAGATCACACAGCAAAAAACTATAAGTTGAAGGATATTATATATAAGATATAGAGTAAAAAATATTTAAAGTTTTTAGAGCATTTCTCTTAGCAGAAGCCATGAAATGAACTTAGATTAAAGCTACCTTTTGAATTTTTTATTAAAATTTCCTAAGGACAAAGCCAAATATAGTAGTATAGTAGTATTATTATTATTCGTGAACATTATTATTATATATTCTGAAATATTAAAGATTTGTTTCACTTATTATAAATACAAGATAGTCCTGTCAACCTCTTCCTTCTTCCCATATATAATACCCTTTAGTTTCTCTCTGTGCATGCACTCATAAGCCGTAGCTGCTGCCTGAGCCGCAGTTGCAGTTGCAGTTGCTGTCGCAGTTGCTGTTGCTGTTGCCGTTGCCGTTGCTGTTGCGACCACAAGCGCTGATCCGCGGCAAATGGCTAAAGGAATGCCTGAAATGTTTAGGCCGAGTTGGGATTACTGGCGTCCAAACATCGGGCCACTTCAAAGAGCCGCGGACATTTGATGGTAATTGCCGCTAAACGATTTTCAATGTTAGCTTGTAGAAACGTTAACATTTTAAATTTGTGTTATATACTCACGGACATGCGTATGTTAATACCCGACATCTACCCATTCGTACACCCATGCGTGTGTCGCTGAGTCCCCGTCTCTGGGCCTGGTCTCTCTCATTAGTGGAATGCAACGACGACGACGACGACGACGGGGACGGTCCTGTTTATGGGAAAGAACGGGAGATTCAGTTTCCTCGGGGGAACTCGGCTTAGCTCGCCTTAGTTTAATGCACCTGGAGATGACTTTAGGTGACTGCCGTTTTTTATTGGGGGGATTCGAAAGAACCTTAAACATTATTATGCATAATTTATTTGTGCTTCCCGTTTAGGTAATGGCTGTCGTCGGCACATAGGGCCTTTGTTCGTTTAATAAAAAATTAAATTGCGTATAAGGTGTAAGAATTTTGAGAGGAAATGGAGGTTAAAAAAAGAGTTACAGATGTTTAAATATATATTTAAAGGTTTATATTGATTATTTTATTAAAGAACTTTGCTTTTGCTAAGACCTTCAGAGATATTCTTAGAGAATCCAAGTTCTTCTTTTAGAAACCTTTCCCTCCTATTGAATATTTTGTTGTATTATTCCAGTACCAAGTACATGCAAATGCCCATATCTTGTTTGTACATATCCTAATGATCATAAGATGGCCCGGAATGGAATGTCTTTAATAACCTTGATCGCTGACTCGACCGTTTCACGCGAACATGAATGGATAAAAGAGTCATCTGCCGAGTGCCATCTCGCATGTACATTGTAGAACAATATTGATGACTGCGACTTTTCGATCGATCGTCAGCCGAGGCCTATATGGAGTGCAAAGTAGAATTCTCGAATCAAAATCAGCTCATTACGGAGGCTAATGTAAGCACAACAAAGCCATTCTGACGAGATTTATTCAACAGCTTTAAGTGCTTGGCAGGCAGGAGGAGGATGATGCAGCGCTAATGACACCGAGCACGACTTCTTCTTCGATTTGGATTCGGATTGAGCGGATGCAGTGAAAAGAGGTACGATCTGGGTATTAACAAAAAAGACTAGTACTCGCGCACAGATTTTTTGAATAAGAATCCGTGTAACCGAAGCGAGCAAGGGGCAGACGCGGCGGCGGTGTGAAAAGGCTTTCATTTCAAACGCAAACAATCGGGGCTGAGTAGGAATTGAAATTAATTTCATGTATCATCATTAATCAAAACACTCGCTGCCTTGTGAGCTGATAGGAGTTTGGGAATGGGGGAGTGCTACGGGTTTTCCTTACACATTTCATATCTGCGGCCATAACGATATTCATTCTGCTACACTTGAAGAAAGGAATATTCCAAGAGAAGTTATTTAAAGGGGAAATTGAAGAGATTAAAAAGGGAGAAACTTAAGAAATTATAAAGAAAAGTTATGGGAAAAGTAAGAAATCTAAGGTCCTGTGAAGAAGATACTGTTAAGGAGGCTGAAATACTGTCACAGTTTGAGCTAGACTTTCTTTAAAGATAGGAAAATTTAGAAAAATTACGGATAAATTAAAAAACCAAAGGACCTATGAACAAGATCCTCTTATGGAGGCTTAAAAGAAGGGAGAAATTTAAAATATTATATAGAAAAGTTACGGACAAATTAAAAACTCTAAGGACATGTGAAGAACATACTGTTAAGGAGGCTTGAATATCGCCACAGTTTAGCTAGACTTTCTTTATTACTTTAAATATTTATCCCAAAAATATTTACTCCATTTTGGTTCAGTGTAGCGAGTAGTAACATGGAGGAGGGCCCTGGATCGGTATGGAGTTGGGGGCATTCCCCGAGCCCAACTAATCAGCATGCAAAGAAAACAACATTAAGAGTCAACAACAGCGTCTGACTCTCAACACAATTATGAGAACTGACGTTGCAAGAGTTTCATGTTTAATGGCAAGTCACTTTCAGCGCCCCAGTTCAGTCATTCAGTCATTGTCATTCATCCGAACAGATGAACTGGAGCTGGAGCTGGAGCTTGAGCTGAGGCTGCTTTCGAGATTTCGATGGGATGTGACTGGCTAGGAGTCGGAGTCAGAGTCAAACTCTGAGCTGTCTCTCTAACGATGTTTTCTTTGGAAAGTTAGGAGCCGTTTCCAGTAGTTCAATTACAACTTCACCTCACTTAAAGTGTTTTGTTCGGCCGGGGCTGCCTCTCGGCCCTGCTCTGCCATCAATTATAATCCAAATATCTGGCGGGCGAAGAAACTCTCCAATCATTTGCATTTTCGCATAAACATTTTCGGTCATTATAAATTTGTACGCTTATGAATAATATACATGTGTTTTATGCCACGCAAAAAACCAGTGGCAGCCGAAAATGCTTAATTTACGCCTATTTATATTTTGTTCCCTTTCGAATTCGGATTCGGATTCAGATTGGATTGGTATAAAACACATTAACACAGTGGGACCCAAAAGCGAGACCTCCGGCTATAACACTGATATGAACAACGCTCGTTGTCGCTGTCGTTGTCGTTGTCGCTGCCTTTTGTTGCCACATAGCGTTTGTGTAGGCTGATGCTGACAATTTTGGGAACGGTCTTGGCTTTGGTTGGGGTTTTGGTTTCGGTTTCGGTTTCGGCCGTTAACAAAACATGACATTTAATAATACGTGTACAATACAAACAGACATAAGTGTTATCGCTGACTAAAAAGCTTTTTGTTGCTGCTGTTGCTGCCGGTGCTGCTCTGCCCCCTGATTGTTGTTATTGTTTTGTATCTGTATCTGTGTTTCGTTGTCATTTCGTCGGTATCGGATTTTGTGTGTGTCTCCTCGGCCTCTCCGGCCAAATTCATAGCTGCCGCTGCTGCAAAAGGCCAAAACAAATGGCTCGCCATATACGCTTTTATTCGCGTTTTATCATTATTATTAATAATGTAGATTCGAAGCGGAGCGCAAACGTGTGCATGTTTTGTTTATTCAGTGGTGTGTCTAATGGCTAGTAACTGCCCCCCTTTATCTTTGGCCGATAGCTATTCAAATTTCAGCCCGGTCCGTGGGCCTTCTGGTAGCCAGTCAGTGTGTGGCACTTTGGCCCTTACAAGATTCCATTTGCCAGCGAATATACATATGCATAATGTGGTTATAACAAGGGGTATTTAGTTTGATTTTGAACATTCAAAATGGAATAAATTAAGGGAAAGTGAGGAGACTTGAGTTTTGCTAAGTAATTTAAATAAAAACGATGATGTAGAGATGCTAAGGCAGGTCTGTAGAGCTAATGGGTTGCTTGAGAGAAGTTTTTCTTAGAGTTTTTCAATTCAGTTGGTTCTTATATATTTAAGATGAATTTTTAAGATATATTCAACACTTTTTAGTAGCTTTCTGACCCCCAAAACGCAAGAAAAATAATTACCCAGGACTTTTTCAAAGTTTGGTAAATGAAATTATATTTTATATACGGTTTTTGTGGTAATTTCTATGGTCATAAAGCTGATATCGACCAGTTGCAGCCGGCTTAAAGAAGTTATGTTCACATATGTACATGTACGTTACGTCTATAGTATATAGCATATATACCATATAGCATTTAGCTTAGGACCGATGGAAAATCGCTGTCACTGCTAATGCCCGCGTGTGTGTGTGGCGTGAGGGGGTAAAATGCATCGACATCGAACATCGGCATCGAGCCCGGTGGTCGAAACATATGCAATATCCATCGCAAGAGGAAATGCAGTGCTCGCTGCCGTATCACTCGCATCCTGCCATTTATTTGTCCTTATTTACCGAGCTCTCCTAGGCAGGAACAGAGCAGGGAGGGAATGGGAATGGGAATGGTATCGGGAGCGTTGCCGCATCATGGCTGCTGACAATGAGAGTTGAATAGACGCCTCTGTTGCGGAGAAATACCTCCCTGTTGGCTCTTGTGCAGTTATTTATTTTTGAAGTTCATGTATGCGGATATGGCGCGGATGTGTGTGTGTGTACACACACACTGGCAAGGACAACGACAACAATGCGGCTCAGTTCCGACAGTCGTCATCCTGTCAAAACAAAGTGTGATTATTGATAATTTATGATGTCACGGATTTTTCCGGTCTTCGAATTATTATTTTATTGTCTTGCCAGGGCCATTTATTCTCTGTTTTTCTGGTCTCTAACACATTTCCCAATGATTTCCCAACACTCGAAGTGTGACAGGCGCCTGAATAAGACAAATGCCGAAAAATAAGCAGCATAAAGCATTTATTTATTTAATGATTAAATATTTAACGATAAATGTGGAAAGGAGTTAGCAATTGTTTAAGGAAAACTTACTGCTAATATAAACTTTAATTTCTCTGCAATCCTTTCCCTATTTAATGATAGTTTCTCCACTTTAAATCTTTAGTTTTCCTCATTATACTCTGGGATTAAATATTTTCAAATGCTATTTAAACTCATCCATACATTTCCCATTTTCCTGGGCATTCCATAAATATTTTCATACTAGCCTAAACTCTGTAATATGTGTAAACAACAATTACGCATCTTGGCAGCCCTGCCATCTTGAAGGCATTCATTGTCCTTCGAGGCTACTTAGCATGCTAAGTTATTGGATATTTTGTGGTTAACTCCGGTAATGCCGCGCCTGCGCAATCGCTTGTCCCTCTGCGGTTCGACATCTGGTCAACCTGCCTGCCTAAGGTCCTGCGCCTTGCCTTGGTCCTTGCATTCACCTTCGGGCCGCACACGACCCAGGGTCATTTTCCGGCTGCGCATGCGCAAAACCGCAACAAAAGTCGTCCTAAATAAATATTTGCACTGGGCGGCCTCTCGGCTTCGGCTTGGGCTTAGCCCAGGCCGCTAATGCGATGTTTGTTAAACGACTGTTTTGCCGGGGATTTAGTGGTTGCCACACAGTGGTTATTGTGTGAAAAATCTGTGTTTGTGCCTAGCGCTTAAATTTATTGACGCAAGTAGTAGGCATGAAAATGCCAAGGTAAACACAGAGGGAGAGAGAGAGCGGAAGGAGGTACAGACGAGAGCGCGGAGGAATCAAATGGCAAACCGGAAGCAGAACGCGGGACCGCATGTAACCATCACTTAACTGGCGGTAACGGCAGCACAGCCCAAAAGTGTCAGTAAATGCATATATGGTTATATAACCGTATGTGCTAATTTAATGGATGACAGATAACGGAGGCCAGCTGCATGCACTTTGGGAAGAAGGTAGCAGGAAATGGGGGGGGAAGTCGTACTCATTTATATCTTAACTACATAAATATAACATTTATTTCCTAGAATTACTAATTTTATGTAATTTTATTTATCAAACTATTCAAAAGTTAAATTTTCTAAAGATAATTAAAAGTATTTTATGGGAATACTTCATGAATACTTTGGATATTCTTGGATATTCCTTAAACCCTTTGATTACTTGTTTAATTTTAATAATTTTCTTCAAAGATTCTTAAATTTGATCACATTTTTCCCTCAGTGTTTCTTTAAAACAAAAAGTACAGGCTTCAACCTCCATGTTGGCACTGCCCGCATGCGCCTTTGGCTTCATTTTCAATTTAGTCGGGAGCTGGCCATAATTTGTTCTGAAGCGAGTTGCGTCAGTAAATCCAAATATGAGAGAAGTAGCCTACCTCCCTCCCTTCCGGATCGTGGGGCACGCGACTCGGCCTCAACTCGCCCCGGCTTATTAGGTTAATTACGAGTTTTTGATTGGTAAATTAAGGCTGTGCACCCATCGTTGTTCGCCGGTCGAAGGGAAAGCTCCGGTCCCGGATCGTAATTCGGCACGCGGCAACCCGCTGCTCGCGCCAGCAACCATTTCGAAATCAGTTCTTAGCCGGAATGCCTCAATTCAAATGCGTAAATAATTAATTTGGAAGCCATTTAAGAGCTCGCGTCTGGGGCTGCCGGCTATTGACGCCCTCGGGTATCTGTATCTCTCGGCTCTCGGCTACAGATAAACCACCCGCCGCGCCTCATCATCATAATTTCCACAGCAGCCGCTGAGCAACCCCGAAGGGGCCCGCGGAATCCAAGCCAAGATGGGATGGAACCTCAGACAGACGCTCAGCCAGGGAGTTCCCTTCTCACATCTTTTTTTATGTCTCTGTTAGGCCGTTTAATATTTAATCCTTTGCCACTTTATTAGTCCCGCCGGCAGGTGTTTCCACACAGTAGCAATATGACTCGTTAAAAATGCATTATAAACACCTGAAATTGGGGGAAAATAGACAGCGGTTTTGACCGGTGGAGGCGAGTTTTGAAGGCATTAAAATATATCCTTTACCTGCGTTTAAAAGAAGACACAAATATTTACAAGAAAATTAATGAAAATATACTTTTTAATAGGCAATTTTATGGATAGGATATCATTCCATTACCGTAAGCATTTTCAAAAGGAAAAACAATATTTTCGCCCTAATGAAAGTACCTCTCTTATGCAGATAGTACTTATTTCCAGTTATAAAAGTTGAACAAATATAGCCATAATGTGTACATTTGTTGCGTTCACTAATTGAACCCGCAATCGTGAATATCTTTTTTGTTTTTCCCGGGAAAATGGCTGTCTAGGTACTCCGCTCTCTATTCAATTTACTATCTGCATCTGCAAAAGTAATCTATAATTTTAATGTATGGCAACGAGAGGAGCGGCGATATCAGCGCGTGTCGCTATCAGTGCCGATAATGAATACACAATTAACGCCGCAACGCGGTCAGCCAATAATCGTAATCGTTTTTTTTCCCCCAAAACAAACAGAAAGGCTGAGAAATACCAATAAATTCACGCAACACAAATGCGATATGGGGATTCTGCTATATTTGAATATGGCTGCCATAACACTGTTTCCCCGCAAAAAAAAAACATCTGAATAGGAATAACATTCCCACCTTCCGCATTAAGGACTCGGATCAGTCACGTACTGACATAGGTAACGCATATGTACATTTGCACTTGCGTCAGATACGGAAAAAAGAACAGTAACTAGTGACAGCGGAGCCAACCGCCCCAATTGTCAGCAGATAACATCGGCAATTTATGTACCTGCCTGCTTTTTTCAATGTAATAACAAAGTTTGGTTCGTATAAATGGAACGGATAACCGCGTAACATTTCCCCAGTCGCCCCCACATACACTCGGAGGTGCACAGGGAGAAATGTGTACTCTTTTTAGGGTCAGGAAAAAATCTTATTAAAATCAATGGTTATATTTTTTTAAGGTCTGAATAAAATTCTGTGGAGAACTAATGCTTTACAGAACACTAGGATATAGGAACCCTAGGTTTAGAATTATTATGTAATATATTATATAGTAAGCCTTAAGATATGTTTAAAAGATAATCCAAGACTTCTCTTTAAAGTTCTTAATTCAATTCTTACTAAACTCTTAGAAAGGAAAAGGTTAAAATAAGATATATGTCCCCTTAATTAAAGCTTAAATATCAAACCTTTCAGTCGGAATATTATCCATAAATCAGCATTTACAAAAACCTAAATTATATAACGAATCAATTACTAAATTATTTCGCTCACTGCACAATAAGTGCTCAAATATTTCGCAGGAAAGTGAATTATTTTTGGTGAGAACCCGTTTATGTCAAAACGATTGCCAAGAAATGGCGAGACCGAAGACACCAAACTATAATTTGAGTGTCTAGGCCGCACTTATCTGGGATCGCAGGACGGGGCCCAAGGAAGGGCCTAACTTGCAATTACACCTCCGATCCCTACCTGAATTCACGCACACCCCCACACAGAAGCCGGGTAACTGGTAACTGGTAACTAGTAACTCGGAACACGCAATGATGAAATAAATCAAACAAAATAATTGCTTTTGTTTCAACGGCGAGAACATAACATTCACCGAGGTAAAGGCAGAGTCAGAGGCCGAGCCAGTCGAAGCTGTCGACGGAAAATATGCTTCGCACCTGTTCAATAGTGGCTACCAAGTACCAAAAGAGTACCAGGTAGACCCAAGGAGCTCTCCCTCCTCCATCTTCGACTGAATGCAAACGCAAATTTACGACACGCAACTTGTTCCGAGCTGCGGGTGAGGCGAACTCGTGTTCTGCGTCAGCCCCACAAAAGACGCTTCCACCTCCACTTCCTCCACTTGGAGTTCCAGGTTTCGACGACGACATGCCAACTGTCCTCCGGAGTGGTCCGGAGTGCAGCGCGGAAAATTAACAGCACCTGCGTTTGCGACTGAGTCTGCGTCTGCGTCTGCTTCTGGTTTGGGTTCGCGTTCTGGTCTCTTTCTGCAATTGTGGCAGCCTGAATGGAGTCGGGATCTTTGGCCCGACCTTCCATATCGAGTAATCCGCTCTGACTGCTAATTGAAAATCAGAAAATGGTATGGAATTAAAGAGGACAAAGCAGTTAAGTGAGCAGCGAGCTAGAGTTGATTGGCAAAGGATATTTTTATAACACAAAGCGGATAGAAATTCTAGACTTTAAAGTAAGATAAATCTTTCCTTTCTTAAATATAAAGGTTAATTCATATAATTTATTTATTTATTTCCTTGATTTTCAATAGTTAGAACCAATAAAATATATATTAAAATATATCAAGGCTTAACATCAATAAAAATCCCTGAAAACTTTAATGATCTATCTTTATCGTTTTGAAAAAAATAAGCCGTGCAAATATTTTATTCCCTGTATTTTGACAGAAATTTCCGAATTAAAGAGCGGCTTTAAAATTCCTGAAATCAAATTATAACAAGGTCCTTGGCATTCCTGATCCGACGGCACAAACTGGCAATAAATGAATGTCGGGGTATAGTAAATAAGGCGGGCGCAATGAGGGATCGGCGTGGCGTCTGACATAATGGTCGGCCATTATTTCGCCGGAATCCTCAAATTGTCGTTGCCAGTACGAGCCTGAGTCCAACTCCAAGCTAAATTCACAACAAATTCGGGCCTGCCAACCCTCCGCGGTATTTATTATGGCATACCCTAAATGCACCCCACTCCAGGCTACACTGCTCCGATCATTGGCGAGCATTTTCCCTATTATGGTCGCCCAGCGGGTAGCCCAGGGAATAAATACTTTTGAATTTTTTGAGACTGGCAGAGGGGGATGGGAAAATATAAGCGCGGGGTGGCGACCTTCGGCGGGGGTTGTTCCGCCCAGGCCAATTTGTATGTAACTCAATTTATGTACTTACAAAATATGCGTTGTCATTACCCAGATCTGGATGTGTATATAGAGAGTTAACAGTAAACCGGCTGAAAGTCCTGAGAAACATTTTCTGTACATGAAAAGAAAATCTAATGGAACTAGTTTTGTCAGCTTAACTTGAAATTCAATTATGGGAATAGGGTTAATAGAGTATTTTCAAAAGGTATGGTACAGTTTGAAAGGGTTTTTTACAAGAAATTAATATAAATTTTCAAAATTCATATGATGCTTCTCTTAAGTTTTAAGTTAGAGAAGCTCATACATTGTTTAGTTATGATAATTGATTTATAGTAAGTTCTTATTAAAACTATCCTAGAATTAGGATATAGTTAAACAGATATTTCTATTAAAATAAATCCCATAATTTTTCAATATTTTCCAAACCCAGTTCAAGTTCTTTGACATTTTCCCCCCTCGAATCAACAACAAACCCAATAGTAATTGTGGCAACCAGCTCGCTCGGGGCATCTGTTCATGCGAAATGGGGATGCCAACATCACCGAGAGTATCCTGTGTGTCCTGCGGCAGTTGCAGAAGACAATCGCATAGAGCAACCTTTCAGAAACTGCTGCACTCATGCCCGTTTGCTCTGATTTGAAGCGAGGTAATGCGTTCCGGATTTGGACTGGAAATGCGATTGGCTTCGTCACGTCAACGACATCGGCGGCTGCCGCAGGATATAGCACTGGCACTGACATTGTGTTGACGTTAGTTAACAGTGCTGTTCAATTTTTCCGCACTAATTAGATTAAAGGAGGCCCAGGACCAGGAGTGATCCAGAAAAAAAAACAAAAAAATCAAGGAAACGCACAGAGAGAAGCAAGGCGGACAAAAGGCAAATCGTGAGTTGAGCGGAATTCCTGTATCGGCAGCCGGCGATAAAAAGGTCAAAACAACTGCCAAATACTTTAATCCTATTAAGGACATAATTCAGCTATAGCGGAGACACATGTTGCCGGCGCAGACGACAGGAAGGATAAAGAGCTGTGAGATTGTCCTTTTTGCGCCGACTACACGACGGAATATGTCTCTGAAAAAAATTGAAAGGGGGAACAGCCATTAGGGCGAAAATAAATTCGACACCAAACGAATTAAGAGAAAAAATTAACACTATTAAACTAAGGAAAAGTTTTTAATGGGGGCTCTGGGCTTCCAGAAAATGTATTTTTAAAAGGGTTTTAATGCGAATATAATTTTTTTCTAAAATAAATATATGAATATCATATAATAATAATAAAAAATATTTAAAATTAGCAATTTATTTATTTTTTTTAATTATTTATTTAGTTTTAAATAACTTAAGTAGGAACAACTTTTAAAAATTCATAAAAACTTGATAAAAAAATAATTCTAAATGTTCTTTACAATTTTCGCCTTTTAAATAAACTCTATAGTAACTATAAAAATGTTTTTTATTTTTATTAAGAAAAATTATATTGAAATTTATTTATAAGTATCTTATTTAAAAATGAATTCCACTTCGCTCCCGTACGCTTAACTTTCTCCCACGCTCATAATGCTGCCGCAATCATTTTAATTATTAAATACCACAAAAAAATCAAACCAGATATATCAAACCAGACAATTTTTCCCAGCTGGATTATAGAGATTGATCAAAAACCTGCTGCAGCTCGGAATAATTCCCTAATGCCTCGATTATCGGGGACAGTCAAGGTGTCAGCCCACAGTTGTTCACAGCGATGATCGCAAAAGATTAAAATTTTTGCTCATTTCATGGGTTTTCACCGAGTTGAAATGTCCCGGACAATATCCGAGTTTTTCCCATTTTTCCACAAAATCCTCGCTCCTTTGTGTCCCCGTTCAGTCGTCCATTATTTGCCGTCGCCTGTCACCGTCACTTCCCCATTGTCCGACATTGTTTGTTTTCATCCGTTTAATAATTGCAATGTTGCCGGTGATGTCTCTTTTGCCAGTCAGTCAGTCGCCCATTCTAATTTCCATCTGTCGGGGATGAGGATGTGCATCGGCAGGACCTAGGTGATGGACCTCCGCCGCCGGACCGAGTTTGTTTTGCCGATTGTCTGCAGTTAATGCGAAATCCGCTTACCGTTGGCCATATTTGCGCATTCGCCGAGAGTTAATACTTAAATTTGCAACTTTTTAATTATTGTAAGCGGATTCCCGTTTTTCGGGAGACTTGTTTGGCTGCGAAAACCAAGGGTCCTTTTTCACTTGCCGCTGGGATTTCACTCACCTTTCCACCACCGCGTGCACCTGACAAAATCCAACAAATATTTGTTTGTTTGTGGAGACAAAGGGATTTATCTTTGATGGGATTTATATGTATATCTATAAGTTAAGCCATTAATTATAAATGATAAGATAGAGGATTTATTAATCCGAATTTATTTAATTAATGTCTTGCCAATCTATATTCTCTTTGTGTTTAAAAAAAACCCTCCTGAAAGCTAATTTAATTTATTGTCACCCACGAATGCCTTCCTTGGCCCAACTTCCTCTCGCTTTTGGCCAATTGAAAATGGCTTTCTTGGCGCGGCAGCAGTCGCAGCATAATATGTAATAAGCATAGATAATGGCTTATTGTTAGAAACTTTTTTAATATAAATATGCACACATGCAGATGTTCGCCGCGTAGTACCCACCGCATCCTGCGCATCCTGACAGCGCCCGGCTGTCGCTGAAAGACTGCTGCGTTATTGTTAATCATTAAACAAAAAGTGAGACGAGACAAAAATACTCGGGCCCGGCCGCAGCATAATTAAACTCGGCTGCGTTGCCTGAAATTAAAATGGGGAACCAACCAAAAAGTTGGCTTACAAAAAATAAAAAAATATATATACACAGAAAGGAATATATATAAAATATGTGCAGGCGAAAAAGGAGCAAAAGTACAGAGTACATTGTGATAAGGACTGCGGCAAAATCTGTGAACAAAACCGAAAATATTTTAATGACAAAACCAAATGTTGAGCAAACAAAGCGAGCATGCATCCAAGTCCCGAATCCAATCCCAATCCAGAACCCGATCCGAACCACCACCGGAATGGAGCTGAAACAAACACACACACACAGAGCCGAGAGGCAGCCAACCCATTATGTGCGCGCCCGTAATTATTTGCATAAAAATATATGCAAAGGTCTAAACAAAACAGTTTAGCAATCAATTATGAAAACACGTTAAATAGCTAAGTGCGAGGCCGTATCTGAATGTGAATGTGCGAGGACCGGCTGATGGTATGGGATCTCCAAACACGAGCATCTGATACAGGGGCTGGCTATATATGGTTTGGGTTTGGAGTTTCCAAGGGCCTTAGCTTTAGCTTTGACTTTTACTTGCTGGCAAGACAATCGGCAGATGCCATTGTCGTCTCATTCCGAATATTTACCCGGGGGAAACCAATGCGCGGATTCACACTGTACGCACATTAACACGACACCCCGGGTACAGTGTGTACTCTGCGGCAACACCGCGATAAGTGAAGGCAAATAGCCAGACGACGACCGAGGTGATAAAAGTTTGTTTGCCACACCAAACAAAAGTAACGCCTCATGAGAATGGCCGTGTGGCTATGGCTATAGCTATGGTATTTACCTTCCACGGACCGAAGCCTTCACCAATCAGATCGGGAAGGGTAATGACTGCCTCTCGGTTTCATTAAAACTTCATTAAATTCGGGTATATGTCAGGCTTGACCCTTTCACCTTGTTTAATCAGGCGTACTCCTTTTCTGGATGTCTTTCAAAACAAGGAGAAGGTAATGGGTCCCATTATCTAGAAGCAAACATTAAATTAAAATGGCTGGGGGGTTGTTTAAGAGATGTTTTATATCATTTAAATAAATAAAAACTATAAGATGAAGAGAATTTGGTATATAAAGTGTTAAATTTAAAACTATAAACGGTGTCAAAAAGAAAGTTATTATATATAAAGTACAGGTGAATATTTTAAATATTATTTAAAGATATTTTAACTTACCTTAAACGATTTTATCTTAGGTTTAATTATACCCTTAGGTATTCATATTTTAATTATAAGTCTGCAATGGAAACTGAACAAAAAAATATAATATAATGTAATAAAAATATATATATAATGAGTATTCGTGGTTGAATAAAGCCTTTTGCTGTAATTTGTGTGTTAAAAAATACAGTCTCTGAATTATATTAAGCCTATTTGAAATCGATTTAACAAGAATAAGTAATAACACAAATGTAATTTAATTTGAAGGGTTTCGCAATAATTGAATTTTAGAACCTCTTAACCCAACTACAAACTCCATAGTATCTCAAGATATATGAGTATTGACTTCAATACCTTAACAATTGATAAAGTTATCTTGATGAGACCTCTGAAAACCCCTTCTTTTCAGCCTCAACCATAGCTCAGTTAACCAAAATTTGAAATAAAGTATACTTGAGCAGTAGAAAGTCCATTGTGCAGCTGAGGAGAGTTGGACATTGTAAATTACTTTTCCGTATGAAACTCACATTAGATGGGCTCACGAGGGCTTTTCTCCTATGTGATTTCCATTTCGCGCAGAGCCCAATCAAAACCCTAACACGATTTATGGGTCTACATAAATTCAGAAAATATTGTGTGCCGCTGCTACCCACCGCAGTTAATCCGATTATGAAACGCAGCGTTTGGCGGGCACCGCTGGCAATGGCGATGGCCACAGCCATAGCTACTATATGGCGATTGTGAACGATAATATAATATCCCACATTATTTTGCATTTCAGATAGGAGCAGTCACCTGGCTAGGAAATGCTTTTAAGATTACGCCTCTATCGGCAGAAGTCATCGTGTAAGGAAAGTGTTAAGTGAAATGGGCCTTAAAACTTGGCCATTAAATGCCGAGTTCCACCCAATAATAAACTCTACAGAATGTCGTCCACTCAGCATTGTCGGGCTGAAGTTGAATCCTCGGCTCAAGTTGAGTTGTTATGCTTCAGTTGAGTGTTGGCAAATATTTAACGTAGTATAAATATCTCCTCGGTTCGCCCCCAGACTCCCCAACTTTCGGGCATTGTTATCCAGGAGCTGCTTCTTTTTTTTCTGTATATTTTTTCGGGGGTTGGAAAGCCCCTCGGCCTGTGTATAACACAGAAAAAATCTAATTTTCCAACTTTTTACGACATTCGCTTTGCCAGTTCTGCGGCAATTTCATAAATATTTTCCGCTTCTTTGCGTTTGCATACTTTGTATGCAAAAAAACATGCCATCATCAGAACATTATCCCGCCGCGTGTAAATGAAATTCTCCTTGTCTGCCGAAGAACCTTCTGAATTTTCCCCATCCCAGCCCCCGTTTTCCCCCCTCTTGTCTAGTTGAGTCTGCAAAGGCAACGAGCGAGCGACTGACGACTGCGATTGTGGTGGTAACAGAAGCGAAAATGGGGGAGCATCGCGACCAAGACCGACTCGAGGGTTGTTGACTTATATCATTTATCATAAGGAATTAGGTTCAAGCTTGTTATTAATATTAGACTGGCTTCGTCCTCCCCGCACTCCCTGCGCGGCGTGAAGCCGTTAACGTGCGAGAGCGTTAATAAAGTTCATAAAATAAACAAAGTCCGCAGTCAACATGTGAAATTAAAATCTTTGCCGCTGTCAATTGGCGTAGAGCACGAGCTGGAGCACTCTCTCTCGCTCTGGCAGTCTATTAAAAAGTAAATCTTCCACTTTATCGCCCAGCAGTCCAGCCTGGGCCTCGACAGATCCATTAAGCTATGCCTTTTTATTGGTCTTATGAAAGACGATATTGACAATCTGGCGCAATTGTTGCCGCGGTTAATTGAAGTATCCAAATGATAGGAAATTGGAGTAATAAGTAGCCATTGGGGGTTTTGTTATTATTGGGATGAAGCTGAAAAGATAATGATAAGATGGGATTAAAGAATATAGTTTAGAGTCAAGATCTTACATATATTATTTGGAATATTTTAGATACAGTTTTTGTAAAAGAAAATTAAGTATCCAAGATCTATCAACTTTAAAGAGTTAAAGCTTTAAATACAAATATTTGTTTGATCATAATTTTCTTCAATTTAAATTATTTTCCTTTTAAAGTATTAAGAGAAAAATAGATAGATGCTTTTCAATGGTTATTATATTAATCCAATTAATATATTCAACCAAAAATCGTATAACTCACCACCAGATGTTATCAAAATATAACCAAAAATCATTACAAGTACCAAAATCTGTTGACACAAGTGGAAATCATGAGATCACACACAAAGCTGGTAAGCAAATAAAATTAAAGAGGATTTGCTAACTTGTTTATGTTTACCCTGCTTTTATGTTGGTCGCAGGAAAAATGGTGTGGTCACTTTTGTTTTTGTGTGGCAAATAAAATCGATGAAAACAAAGTAAATACGAAGCTTTTGCGAGATATTGTACTACCACTACTGCCCAGAAGTGCTACCAATTTGCCGTGTTGCGTAATGGCCGAGTGACTGAGGAGGCGACAACTGCACGGCATGCGATGACAGTGCCGCAGAACCATAACCCGAGTCCCCTCATAATTCCGCATCCTGGAGATATATGTGGCATCCCTCGGATACCCGTCCCATCCCTCGGATCCTCGCAGCTCCTGCATGGCGGCGGAAAAAGCTGAAAGGATAAAAAAAGGAATGTAGAGAAGCGGCGGTGCAACCCCTTTGGAGCGAGAGTGGTATATAGCCGGCTTGCTTCCCCTAGGAGCGGCTTTATTTTTCCATTTCCCATTTCCATTCCCACTCCCCGCATTCCGCTTTTCGCTGACCGTAAGCCACGCCCTGTGCATGTTTGAAGCGAGTGCAACAACACGAACATTGTTAGATACGAGCGAAAAAGTCGAATGAAAGGGCCAAGATAAACACTTAAGCCTAACAAAAAACGATAAAAGCGGCCAGAAGGAAAAGTTGCAAAAGGTAACAATCTATGTAGAATGTTTTATGGCCGAAGGGGGGGCCAGCAGGAAGAGAGGGGTAGCCAGCAGCCAGCAGCCAGCACACATGTCCAATATTCTCTTAACGCGATAAAAATGAAGTAGCAACATTGAAATCTGGCCAAGAGAGGGAGAGGCAGGGCAGTGGAGCGCTTTTTTCGGGAGGTGGCAACAGACGGCCGAAAAAACACAGAAACATCAGTTACATTTTGTTCGCTCGGCTTCGCCACTCGCTCTCTCACTCTCTGGCCTCGCCATAGATATATAGATATAGATATAGATATTTCTGTATCTGTATCCCGGCCGACCCACTTTCTCCAACCCTCCTCACGGGCCGGGCAACTCCTCCTGCGGCCGCCTGCACGCGCCCATGAACGAATAAAAAGATAGCGTGGTTAAACGCGCTTATTTCGGTTTATGATTAAATTTATTACGTGTACATCCAACCACAGCCCGGCCAAAAATAACAAAACAAAAGTAATGGCTTTCGGGGTAGGGGTCGCTTTTTGGGGTTTTTTTCCGGGTCTTTACGTCTTGGAAAAACTTTTTTCCCTTTTCCCTTTTAAATTTAATTACATTTTGTGGCCCCCCGGAAAAAAAAGGAAAATAATATCTAAAAGTTTGATCTAATTGGTCATTCCCTTAAGCTTAACCCTTATTATTTTTGATGAGCGCTCTTTCTAATTAGGTTCGCGAAATTGATTTCAAGGGGCCGCAACTTGGCCAAGAACGAGCCAGAGCGAGAGAGAGAGCTCCTGCGACAGCCGCCGTGTGTAGCTGTCGCCGTGCAAAAGTATCTTTTTATCTCGGGCTCGCTGTGTTTCTACGATTTCCAGGCAAGGCAGCCCAGGGATGTGGCTGTGCCAATCGAACCCCGCTCGGCTCTGGTGGCGGCGCTAGCAGCGGCGCTCGTGCTTACTCGCTCTTCTCCTGCCACAAAAAAGAAAATAAAGGAAAAACAACATCAAGAGGAAAAACAAAGAAAAAGCTGGGGAAAAAAGGAAGAAAACCTAGAGCCACCGAAGGAAGTATCTCCTCCTCTCTGGGCATCGGCATCGGCGTCGGTGTCGAAGTCGTGTCTTCGGTTCTCGTACCTTTCGGACTCTTTCGTCGCTGGTGCCTCGTTTATTTATGATTATCTGTGTACAACTTGTTCCATGTTCATCGCATGTCGATGATGGCTGTATGCTGGATGCTGTATTCCGTATTCTGTGCGGAGAGCATCGCATCTCGGTATCTATCTGCTTTGTTTGCGAGCACTGCGAGCATTAAACCCTGCCCCGGGGTGCATACAGGTACGGCTAGAGGCCGCAGATATACACCCAGTTCCACAGATACACAGGCACTCGTGGATACATGCCCCATCGCCATCTGCAGATGCAGGGGAAGCACACCTCTGAAGCGCCTTTGTCTTCGATTCGGTTCTGGTTGTTCATTAATGGCTGGTTGGTCGGTTAGCTTTAGCTGGTTGGCTGCATCTTGGCCCACTTGCTGCCACTTGCCACATGCAGCTTGCAACATTGCGGATTGTCATCGTTAAGACAGCCAGGCGCTTTTCGTTGCTCCTCCCCCTTGAGTTCTTATGGGATGAATTAACGATAGCCTTTCAAAATCCATCAGGGGTCTAGTTGCTTTTAATGATTTCTTGTTTAAGTTAAGATAAGTTCTTGGTTTCCTATTGGAATTTAACTAGAATCAGGGAAATGATATTTACAGATTTGAAGAGATAGTTTTATATTTTAGAAATTTATTTAGTTATATTTATCAATTAATTAATTTTAATTCATTATTTAACCATTTATTTAAAACCTTAATATTTTGGGAATACAATTTATGATTTCTAGCACGAATTTCCTTTTTAAAAGGTTCTACTTTCAGTAGGGTATATGACCGGACAACAGAAGTTCGGAAAATTAGAGGTTTAGTAACCTACAAGTTAAGCTAAACAGAGTTCATGGCAAATATATGAAAACGAATAAGCCAAACCAATAGCTAGAGTTCTATCTAAAGCGTTTTAAGCGACAAGATTTAACTAAAGGTTAACTAAAGAATTTCTGTTCAACCGCCTAAAACCGCTTTAAAAAATCTGTAAAGTGCTCTCTATATATTTTCTCGAATTTTATATTATTAATTGACTCCAGTCAATTACTTCGTATAATTTATATGGATTATAAAATAACTGGAATATCGATTATTTTAACTGTCCCATTAAAGTTAACCCTAGAATATTAGAATATAAAAAACCTAAAAGAAAGACAAGTGCCTTAACCATCAACTCATCCCCCACACTATCCCTCAATGAGATTCCGCAATTTTGTTACTTATTACAAGTTTCCAGAGTTCTTCAATAAACCCTCCTTGAGGAAAATCAATCAAAAACATTGTATAAAGAGACGAAATCCGGCAGACGCACAGGCATAACCGCAGCCTTCGGGGGGAAACTCGTCCACGGAATAAGTCCTGTGGGGACCGACAAAGGGGAGGCAATAAAAGCACCGAGGCACCGCAGAACCGGAGGCTGGAAACGAATCAATACGCGAACTACATACACTCCTCCTTGGGAGCTAGCTCAAAAGCATCGAATTCTCAAAGGCCTCGGATGGCCCCGACCGCAGATGTACGCCCCAAAAGCCCGGCGAGTCAAAGCGATTACACCGGAGCGGAGCACACAAACACCTTTTCATTTGTATCTATTAGATTAAAATTCATGTCGGCGTTTGTAGACGCGTACGAGTACGAGAGTACGCACTCCCCGCAACACGCGCTTCCAGATACTCGCACAAAGCTACATAGATACGGAAAATGGAGCTGCCAAGAGCCGTCGTCATCATTGGCCTGGCGCACACACACACGCACGCATACTAGCTCACAAACAACCTGAGCAGCCAAGCTATCTGCAAACAAGAAAAAGATACACCGCACGGGCAGGGGCAAGGGGGTACAGACGCACCGCATCCCAGAGATACACAGATACCATACGAAGCCCAGCGAAGCGAGGCGAAGCCATCAATACAAGCTGTACGACTACAGATACAGCGGCTACAAGCACGGCACACACAGCCACGACTGCGGGTACGAGTGGCAGTACGAGTACTCGCAATAAAAATGAGAAGAAAAAGATACTCGTACTCGCACTCGTACTCTGTGGCAACAAGCGAAGTACAAAGGATACAAATATATCTCGTGTTCGAAATATAAAAATCGTTAAACAAAGACTGGCGTTGTTTCTGGATTTGGATCGACTGCGACTAACGACTGCGGAGGGGTTTGGGGTCTGGGGTTTGGTGGCTGGGGCCTGGGGGTGGCTTGGAGCCAGGCACTGGCACTAGCATCATCATCTTGCCCTCCCGCTTTTGCTTGCGGCCATTTCGGTGGCAACTTTTCCCTGCTCGCCGTCTCACTCTTTCAGCTCTTTCTCTCTCTCTCTCTTAGCGCCAGTTAAAGCCCGCCTCGAAAAAGCTGGCTGGCCAATCCCCCCAGCCCCCGTCGATTTGCTCCCTTGCCCCCCTGATTCCTCCCCTGGGATGCCCTTGCCTCAGTGAAGTTGCTGCTGCGGTTGTTGCGAGTGTGTTGCTGCTACTGCCACTGCTGTTGCTGTTGCTGTTTGCTGCTTTCTGTTGTCTTCCTGCACAGAAGGCGACGGCAATTTTGTAGGCGCGCCAATGGGTTAACGTGATCTGAATTTGTTGCTCGCGAGCCAATTAATGTCGCTCCGAATTAAAAGGGAAGATACTGACGGCAGATACAGATACGGATCGGTAAAGTAACTTCAGCTGGGCTCACCCAAAATCCATTAGTGTGATATTTTTCATTTCTTTCTTAATAAGCTAGCTCTTTTGGGGAATTAAAAAACGTGTAAAAGATAAGTTTATTAAATTTAAGATCACAAAAAAGATTTACTTTAAATTCATAGGAGAAATAAAATGTTTTATAACTTATCTCAGAAAAAGGTAAATGTCTACAAGGGTTAAAAATAATGTAGGCTATGAGAAATTAATGTATTTTCGATACATTAAGATAAAAATATGTTTAAAATTGTCTTTTGTCATGGAAACAATACGGCAACTAAGGTTAGAAAATATTGTAATATTGTAATATAATTATATAATTATATAATATTGTAATATAATTATTTTAAACATTTGCAGATATCCAACTGAAATTGCGTGACTTTTTAAAAATTATTATTAAGATAATCATTAAAGCTTCATAATATAGTATAATATATTATAATATTCATTAAATATTTGTTATTTTTTATTTTTATTAAAGAATATAAATAATTTGTATTTGTATTTATTTTTTATTAAAATCTAAAAAATATTTAAATATAAATGCTTTGAATTTAAATTTTCTTTTTTTAAGTAACAATATAGAATTATTTTATACATGTATGTTTCATATTTTTAATAATATAATATTATACTTCAATATTAAATACTTAATATTTCTTCAAAATAAATTTGTTTCCAATAAGAAATAAAATATTTTTTATTAAAATTACCCAAAATCAATCAAACGTTGCCTTATTAAGTGAACAAGTAGCTAAAACGTAAGATACCAACTTTTTGTTTGTAACCAAACTACGTCGGTTTGTTGGTTAAATTTTTATATATTTTTTTGGCCCTGTCAATCCATTAATTTTCATGAAAACTTGCGCACCATCATCACAGGGATGCCGGCGGGCGGGGAAAACACCTAATAAATGACTATCGAAAAACTAATCGGTGATGTCTGGGCAATGGAAAAGGATAAAGCTGCCGTAACTTCATTTAAATGTTGTAAGAATTTGTTTACTGCGTGTGCGACACCGTGCTCGGGCCTGGAGCTGGGGACGGGGCTAGAGATGGGGCTCAGGTGTGGCCCGCGGGGGTTAAACCGCCGACAAAGTAGCTTTCGACTGCAGATACTCCTACATATGTAGCATATACAAGCCGTCCCGCTCTAGCCGTTGAGTGGCGTTTCAATTAATTAGAAAAAGTTAAAGAAACGCCAGGGCAAAAAACAAATACCTACATAATAAAATGTAAGAGAGGAGCCAGCAGCAGCGACGGCAGCAGCGCCAGCAGCTGCGGTGGAGCAGCGGCAGCAGCGCGAAAGATGCCACCAATCCAGCCAAAGCGGTCAGCAGGGGGGAGCGAGGTGCCCGGGGGGGGATGGTAATACTTTGGCCCAACCTCTTCGCGAGTCGCGTTCATGTTCATCAGGCTTTTCTTTTTTTTATTTTTTTTTTCTTCCCCCCTTGGATTTTTTGTACCATTTTTCATCGGCGGCGAAAAGCGAGAAGCAAGCGTAAACACTTTGCTTTCATACGTCGCGACGTTGCTGCTGATGTTGCTGTTGTGTTGTTTATGGCAACAACTACACGTAGCAACACCCACGGCAGCAGAAGCACAAGCAGCCCCAGCAGCAAGCAGCAGAAGCAGCAGCAAGTAGCAGCGTTGCAACAGCAGCAGCAGCGGCAGCAGCAACAACACCGCCTACAAATACATACATCGGCATTTACAACAACACGCAATAACAGCCATTTTTCTAGTTGTTAAGTTAATTTTTTCATGTTCTGCCGCTCGCTGCTGCTGCTGCTTGCTGCTGCTGCTGCTGGCTGCCGCGCTTCACAGCTGGCGCCGTCTCGCTTGCTCTCCTGCCAAAAGCCAGTGGCAACGCGGGCAGCATTGCCTGCGATTCGTGGCCGAAATGCTGTCCCGCTCTCACGCCGGCCGCAGCTGGCAGATACTTTATTTATGGTCACAACTGGCAGATACTTTTTCTGTAGCTGTAGCCGTGTCGCTCTCCCCTCCCCTCCCCTGCCCCTGCCCGTGACGCAACCGGTTGTGAGTCTCGCTTGCACTCGCAGCGGTAATAAGAGAATATAGGGGGGATATAGCCACCGATTCCAATTGCCACACACAGCCGCCTGGCAGCAGCGCCAGCCCACTTATAATGATAATCATTATTGCCGTTGTTGCCGTTCGTGTTCTCGCAGTCGTCGTCGTCTCAGTCGTCGCAGTCGTTGTCGTGCCGCCTCGTTTGCTACTTTTTCCACACAGAGCTCCAGCCCAGATACTCCCCTGCCCAGATACTCGGATACAGATACTCGACGACTGCTCAGATACGGTTCGGCCTGCTCACAGATACGAAAAGAGCAAAGAGAACGCACACATATTGTGACAAAAAACCCGTTTTCTCTCTCTCGCCATACACACACTTGGAAGCCAGAGTATCTGTGTGTGTGCCGCTGTGCGTGGGGTTGTTGTTGCTGCCGCTGCCTGGCTGCTTTGCGCTGTTTTTCGATTGTCGGTTGTCGTGTAATTCCCATTTGTCGTACACTTTGTAGTTGCCCAAGAAACTCATGTTAGTCTACTTTTGACTGTTACGCAGATTGTTCGTACCGCTCGTGTCCGCTGTTCGCTGTTCGCTGTGCGCTGTGCCGTGTGCTGTGTGTGCTGTGAATCTGTGCTCTCTGCCCGCCGCCGTCGCCACCGCTCGCCTTCGTGGTGCGAGCTGGATTCAGATACAGCCGCCGCCGCCGCAGCTCCAGTCTGAGATACGTCGCATCCTCCGGATAGCTGCGCCCGCTGCGTAAGCTCCATCTCGGTACCGATTCCGATTCCGATCCCCCTGTTCGCCAGCCGTCGGATTTCACGGATTAACGTAGTGCCCGCCCGGCGATCGAACCGAACGACACAAAAATCCTTAGCCGTCGGCAAGTGCAACCACTAAAGTGATGAAAAGATTACAAGAAATTCTTAAAACAAAATAAAAACACACACAAGAAACTCACAAAATAACTGAAATACATATAAAATAAACCCTCTAAGATATCCCTTAAACGAAACCCACATTTTATTTCCGAGTGCATCGCGCGGATCCCCACCTCGTGATCGTGGATCGTAACATTAAGATTTGCTTTATAGTTTTAGTTAAAAGCAAAAATTAATATTAAATGACAGTGCACAGTAATGAAACCGGTATCTGTTTAGTAATGGTGCGTATTCCAATTTGTTTTTCCGCAGCTATTATGCTTGGAATTTATAGCTTGTAAGATGGGTTGTGCTGTTATTAATGCCTGAGTTTGGATAGTGACAATTAGATTGCACTTGAGGGAACCCGTTTGATGGCACTACTTGTTGATCGGACGAACACATGTCCGAGTGCACAAACAGCGGGCTCTGATCTGAATCGATTTTCACGCGATTTGATTTGAGTTGGCAAACGGCAGACACGGGGTTAAAAATAAACCTCTGAAGATGTTCGGATCGATGTCTGCCAAATCCGTTGAAAATGTCAGGACCACAAGTGTGCTACATTGGCCAAAACACACGAAATGATCGCTGCCAATTCGGAAAATCCCTCGAAGCAATGTCTTTTGGTTGTTAACCAACCCAGCAAGGTCACAGAGTACGTTCCTCTTTGCAAATAGGAGAATCTTTTAGTGTTCCTGCTACTTAGATAATCTGAGATCCTTGAATAATATTCTTTTCTTGGGAAAAGGCAACCTGTGGCTTGGCCTAAAGTCTCTTAAAAATATATATTAAATACAAATACCTCAAAGCATACTCTCTAAGTAACCAAAAATAAAATATATATAGCCGCAGAAACACTGCCTGCAGTTATAGATAGTCGATAATCATCGGCGGCTGATTCAAAGAGCCAAGCGATAAGAAGGCCTACCATCCAGTGGATCCATCCAGCGGATCCATCCATCCCAGCAAACACCGGGAATTAATTTTTAATCGCATAGGGCCACTTGAGTTGTCACTCGATGAAAGCACGAGACGGGACAAGGGACCAGGGACACACTATATATACAAATATACAAATATATATATACATATATGTCTATAGCGGCGGTATCAATCACGACCGAAGATACAACATGCAGCGCTCTCTCTGTGACCGACCGGCGGCAGGCGATAAAAATCGTATCTTACGCCTCGGATCATTTGTAAAATGTTAAACGGGAAGAGGCACAGAGACCAGGGAGACCAGGAACCCGTTTGTAGTATCCACCAAGACTCCATGGCTCCCCCCCGTACCCCCATGTGCGAATGCAGGCACTGCAAGCAACTAAAAGTGTTGACAAAAGTGCGCGATAGGCTTATGTGCGCACAGGCACACACTATAGCACTATAGAGCCCCGATCCGGGCACTCATTGGACAACTTACAATCAAATTGCTCTTAGGACGTTGCCGTTGTCGTTGCGTTGCTGTTGCCGTTGCCTTTGCCTCGCTGTCGATGTTGCAGTCAGTTGTCGTCGTTGGCAGCAATCGGCTGTGTAATTTAAATCAATGTTGTCAATCGAAAACATGATTTGTTGGTAATGGCGGCCCCACTTTGAAGATCGGAAAGGGGCAACAGGGGGGTGTGGGCCTGGCACCAGAGCCCACTTTATTGACTCTGGGGACTCTGAGACCGAGCTCGGGATCCGGAGTTCTGTTCTGGGCCCTTCGGACACACTGAAGAGTCGCGCTTATCGCATTGATAAGGGGCAACGTTTTTAATTAAGTTTTAGTGCCAGCTGGTAGCGCGGTACAGTAGACCATCTATGCGGCTTTTCTCTTCTTTTTTTTTCTGTTTTTGTTATTTGTTGTTAATTTTTTATCCAAAGCAAGAAGCTGCTTTTTAATGGGCTGCCCATAAACCAAAAAGTCGTATAATCCAAATTTTGGGAAATAAATATTGAAGCAAAGGGAATTCCTTTGGGAAACGTTTTAAATTAGTTTCGTTTTTTGGTAATGGTGTTTATTAATTTTTATTTGGGATTAGGGTTAGAGGTTTAAAGGGTTTTTATTAGAGTTTTAACTCTATTTATCAACATATCAGTTGATTTAAATATAGCTTATGACCCTTTTAAGTTAAAAAATATTTTATATCTACAATAAAAGCTGGTAATCTGACACATATAACTTTAAAAGTTGCATTTCATTAAATACATATTAAATAAAAAATTTAAAAAATACATATCTATAACAAAATAAATCCTTAAATAACTCCAAATTTCCTTCCTAATCTTCCAGAATGCCGTTTCAACTCACCTTGCCACCTCGTCGCCCAACACGCCTCCAACCAACGCTCCGCAGAGTCCACCGTCGACCCTGCCCACGCTCGCCTGTCCCGCCGCCCAGCCGCTGAGTGCGCCCGGCATCTCCGGGCCCGGCCACAGTGGCATGGTGACCTCAACGGTGCCGCCGGGTGCCCGCTCCACCTCTCCGTGCGGCCCGACCGCCGGTCTGCCTGCCCTACCGCTGCCGCTTGTCGGTGGACCGCCGCCGCCAGGAGGACCCCATTCAGCGGGACCACCGGGAGGAGGAGCGCCAGGAGGAGGACCCGGTTCGGGAAACCGCTGCTGTGATACGGGTCGCACCATCTATACGGATCCGGTCAGCGGCCAGACGATCTGCTCCTGCCAGTATGACATGCTTAACTACCAGCGTTTAGCAGCCGCCGGAGGCGTGCCCCTCGGCGTCTATCCGGAGGGCATGTCCGCCTACCTCTCCGGCATTGCGGCTGATCAGCCGCCGTTCTACGCAAATCCGGTAAGTGAGCTCAGCACTTAAAAATTTTTGAAATCTGGGGAGACATTAGGCGGTACACTGAACGAAAATTATGAATTTAAATCTTGGATAATATTTGCTGAAAAATAATGGATTCTTTTATCTAAAATAGAATGAATTTGGATTTTCAAAAAAGTTTGATTCTTAATTTTTTTTAAGAAAAATATTTATACTTTTCCTTGACTTTAATATTTCTCTGTGTGCCTCGTAAAGCCTGTTCATAAGTCATATGTCCCGAACAATGGCGCAATAAATTTGTGAATTTGTCCAGTCGGAGCGGAGCGGGAGACCACCACCGAAGCTTGGGCTCAGCCTGAAGTTGAGGTTCAAGTCGCGTCGTCGTCATTTGATCGTGCCCCGCGGGTCTATGCTTCCGAACCTGCGGCGAAAAACTGGCCTACAGCGGAGCCTCGCTTGAAGCGATTTGTCAGGCTGGGGGCCACAGGTCCTATAGGTCCTACAGGTCCATGGGTACTTAGGGCCTAAGCCTATGCCTGACCTTTGGTTCGCCAGCGGCGATATTTCAAGCCACATTGTGTGTGCCGCCAAGTTGCGAAATATCGCTGGCTTAACTCCGATCTCCTCCGACTCCAGTTGAGTTGAGAGTTTTCTGAGGCGGCCAGGATCCCTGTACTGTCCGAATTTATGGACAATGGACAGGCACTGACTGCCCACCACATTCACCACGTCCACAGCATGTCCGGCGCTTGGCCGTCGGCCCTTTGTTCGCCTCGCATTGCTTCTAATAGCATCATGTAATTTGCCTTTGTTTGCCAACAATTCTATTTGGACACAATGTTCTGGGGACCACATGCGGAGCCCAAAGACTGGACACCCAGTGGTTTGAGTTTGGGTTCTGGCATGTGTTCGGTGCTCGGTTCCCGGGAAAGCCACCTAAGAATCGGAGAAACTGCCCTTGCCAGTCAATACAATGTATCGACTTAAAATGTTTAAGGACATTTAAAGGGAAAGGGAGATGTGTAATTTAATGTGTATCTTGTTTTTTAATTGTCTGGTGAGGGAAAACCATTACAAAACAGTTTTGGAAATATAATAAAATTAGCAAAGAAAAACAAAAGAAGCAGTTAAGTTCACCTTACTTAAAACATAATTAAAACAACCCAATAAAATCCATTGAAGTCTACTTAAACATTTAATTAAACTCGTGTAATTGGTTATTAACTAAAACCAGGTTTAAAGTGAATTTAATTGAATTAGAACACCATTTAAGCAATTTTAAATGGATCTAATGCATCCGGTTTTCTTAATTTAAATATAAACAACTTGTTAAATAATAAATGTAAATAAAGCAAGTGATTAAGTGAGCTTAGAGTGATTATACGAGCAGTGATTAAAAGTGTAACTAATACCAAAAGGCTCTTAGAACTCTGAGAAAAATTTAAATATCTAATATATTTCAATTTCAAAAATTCAAATTAAATACTAAGAACCATAAAAATGGTCTAGTAATTCCCCCAAACCATTCCGTGACAATTAAATTAAACACAGGTATTTACTTTAAATTAAATGTGTGCATTTGTCTTCGCTGTCGGTAGGCATTTTCCCGATTCAGCTCAGCTCCGTTCTGATTCTCCCTTGTCGAGGCCTCTTTCGCGCCCATTAAATATGATCCGATAAAATGTCGCATTCAAAAGTGAACACATAAATTTATTTGCTTACAAGCCAAAAAAGGAAAAAGTCTTGAGAGCTGCACAAGCAAAAGCAAAACCAAAAAGCACAATCACAAGAAACAGAAGCAGAAGCAGGCAACTCGAAACGCGCTGACGACTGTGAAATTGAAACTGAGAGTTTAATGAATGAGTATTTCGAATGCCGCTACTGAAGATGAAGTGAAATATATATATATATATATAAATAGGAGTCGTAGTTGTTGTGACTAAACCTAATATTCGCTGATCTGGGCAAACGCTAATGTGTGATTAAATATAATCGCCCGTCGAGTGATTTAAGTGCAATCGATGTCCGCCAATGGTGTTTCGCCTAATCAAACACAAGCCCAATAATAAAATATTCAACGCAGGGGAATTTGCATCTCAACTGGTTTCTAGTTCAGCGGGAAAAAAGGTGATAAGGAACCGGTTTGTGGTCTCCGAACTCCGGACAGTAGCCGTGCTCGTATAAGTTTAGCCATTGTCTCCAAAAACAAATTATGAAAGTGCCAGATCGGGATCGAGAGGCACTCACTATCTGGTAGATATCTACCCGCTGCTGACACGCCAATTTAGCGCGTTGGCAGGAGTACTCAAGATCACAAAACACAGTCCCTACTCTCCTCCTCATCCGGATCGATGGCAGGCGTTTAAGAGACAAGGCAGGTCGGGTCGCGGCATCTGCTAAATAAATCATCCGGGGTCGTAATTAGTCACTTCAGCCGCCGGCGCTAAACTGGAGCGATTTCTCTTCCCGAGAAGATAGATAGATATATGTGTGTTTATATGTAGATATATTGCCGTACACCGTAGTTGTAAAAGTGTCTGCTCAATGCGGTGGATTCATTACTTTGACACGAGCTGTCAAGCGGCTGTCAAGTTGCCGCAGCGCGGGAATACACTATGTCCCGCTCCCAAAAACTCACGACTCCGTCTCTTAAGTCCTACAGTTCTCCAGTTCTACGGTTCTCCGGCTCCGAAGGTGGATGATGACTTCAGTGGATGATGGTGCAACCGTCGTCGCATTTGAAGAGCGCCGCCGCTGCTAACAAATAGGCCGAACCCAGGCCGCGCCCGGTGTATTTTCCCTTCAGAGTTTTTCCCAGTTTTCCCATCTTGTTTGGGGGCGTCGACTGGCGATGCCGCCTCGTACCTTATTAATAAATTTGTCAACACGCAAGTGACAGGCTGTCAGGCTGTCCGCCCTCCAGTTCCAATTCCATTTCCATTCCTATTCCCATTCCGCTTCATTCATCCGTTTATCTGCTGATCCTTGGGTACGACCCCGGCGCATATGTTGCACTGCATCCTGCACTCGTGACACTCGAAGAAATTAATTTTGTTAATTGTAAAAGGCTGTCCCTAATTTAAAATGGGTCTTTTGTTTGGGTAGGCACTTCTGACAGGCTCAGGGAAATTGGATGAACAATTTATATAATTTCTTTAGACCAAAAATATAAATTTTTCTATAAAAACTAATGTTAAATTTAATCAAAAACAAGCTATAAAATATTTAAAATTTATTTTAAAGTCCCACAACCTCTTGAAAAAGTATGATTTTTTAAAACCCAAACAAACAATTAAGTTAAAGTTTGGCCTGTAGACACTTGCCAAGTCTAATGAGTGTCCTGCCATTTTGGACTTGAACTTTCCCTACGCGGCACAGGGACTCTGCCTGGAGCCTGTATCCTGAATCCTGCTCACACACACAGACTGGCCTCCTGAATACACAGAATAGCTGCTTTTTAGACACTTGACGCCGGGCAAGCAGCCCAGAATGGTATATTGACTTTTCCCCAGTTTAAGTGCCGCAACATCATCAACGACAACAATGCAAGCATGAAATTTCACACTCGACAACATAGTCGCCCTGGGTTTTTGGCCCCAACAAAGGACTGCTGGCTGCTAGGCTGCGGTATATGCTCATATCCTGTGGGAGCTACAAAAACTTTTCGCCCCCCCGGCAAGTTTTCTACAAAATGTAGCAGAAAGCAACTACAAATCGGACCACTCTCTCGCTTTCTCCATATACTATATGAAAAAAGGGGGGCTGAGGCCCCACTTCCGATATCACACTCTGGCCTTTTAGAGAAAACAACCCCCGAGACTCGGCTCAGCCTCCCAACATCCTTGGCTCCTTGGAACCTGGCGCTACATGCACTGATTTGTCAACTTTTGAAAATGTCGAAGTGTTGTCGTGTTGTTTTTTCGGGGGTGGCTTTTCTAATGGCAAGGTGACGGCGGCCAGGGGGTGTTTTTCCAGAGGGTGGGGCATGGGGCGGTGGGCTTTATGCCCAAGTACTAAATACATTTACTGCTCCGGCACCAATCTCATTGTTGTTGCCGTAAGTGTTGTGGAAAGTTTCTGTGTTGCTGCCGTTGTTGTTTGGCTTTTTGGCAAAGTTGAGAATGTTCGTTAACAGTAAATTTTGCACTTTTATATGTATGTATGTATATGTATGTGTTTGTGTGTATGGATGGGAGGAAAAGGAAGTGGCTGCCTTGGCACGAGAGTATTTGTGAATGGCCGTCCTGCCTACAACAAACAAATTAGCAGTCATGGCAACGCATACGAACAACGTACAAACAAACAGGGAACACGACCAACCGACCAACCGACCAACCGACCGACCAGCAACACCATCCACATCAACCTCAGAGTTGTACAACTTTATAAGCGGAGTTGTGAAAAAAAGTGTCATCGAAAGGCAGCTGGGAGCTCCAGTTTGCAAAAGGGGGAAGAATTACAAGCATACACAGGGAACATTTAAGATTATTTTATTTTTAAGAGAATATTTAACTTGTAAAGAATTGTAATTAAAAGTATTCATTCAAATTAAATTATTTCAAATTAAATCAACTTTAAATGTAAAGAAGAAATAAAATTTATATGAGCTAATTAGCACATATTAAATTTATCTACAGCATAATAAAACCAGAAAGTTTATCCATTAACATCGAAATTTATCGATTTAAAATGGATTTTTTTCTTACAAAAACAATATACTATTTTTTGGGACAAATATAACCAAATTTAATTAATTATTCGAAGTTGAATAGTCGTCTTAATGGGCTAATTTCCAAAAAGAAACTATTTCTGATCTTTTTATAAACATCTCCTACTTTTAAAAAGTACTTCAAGTACTTTATTCGCCGAATAACCATTTTTTAAAGTGTAGATTAGTGGAGCTAGGACAGAACGCATTCTTTGGCGCAACTCAAACTCCGCGCTGTCGTCAATTTCAATTTCAATTTCGATTACGATTCCGATTCCCAACTACCAAGACTCTCGGCTCTCAACTCCAATTCCAAATACGAATACGAAGACGCATCCGATTTCGATTCCGATTCCATTCATTCTTGGCTGCACAGGCGGGAATGCGGCGGGCAAACGTGCGTTTATTTTTAAATCGAAGCAGCAATTAATTAACTCGACCCGTCATTACGCGCATCGCTCAAATCGTGGCGCATCAGGGCGACAGACCACAGGAGCCGGAATCGGAGTCGGACTACTCCGTCTCCTCCAGCTCCTCCTCCTCCTCGATATAGTCGTAATCCCAAGGCATTGACGTTTGGCGTGAAGGGAACACAGTCGCAGAATTTCCTTGGTAATGAAGACAAAGACCCATTTTAATTTGAATTATTTAATTTGCCCGCAGACGGAGGAGAGGGTAGCCCGGTCAAACCGCACTTCCCGATGCGTGAAACGACGCACTCCGATTGTCGGGTATGGTTGGGATCCAACGGATCAGACAACATCCCAACAACCACTTGGAGTGTTCTTGTGGCCAGCCGCCAGTGGTCAGTCATTCATGTTGTTCTCTCCCGGGAGGGGGCAAGTTTCTCGGGCTTTATTATAAACACAAGTTGCCTGGCCAAATATTAGTTTTGTGAGGGAAAAAGATTAATGGGAAATGGAAGACCAGGCGAAGGCATGGGGAGTATATCCAGCGTGTTTTATAATTCCATTATTATTCGAGATCTGCAGTTTCTTCTTGATTATTAATATGGTAACTAGTGTATCTTCTACAGGTTCAAATTTATTGTGAGCTCTTTTTTTATTTATACAGTTAATAACTAATATTTATTATGATTTAATTTTTTGAAGGATTTTTAAAAACACAATTTCACGGTTCTATAATATATTTTAAGTAATTTCCAACTGCAATGATTCATCTTTAAACAAACAGATGATGAACTGCGATGAATCACCTTGTAATATTTAAAGAGAAAAATGAGTTTTTGGTTCAACTATAACTTAGCTACTGCTTGGATTTCAAGGTTTAATTTTATTGCTTAGTAAGAAAGACATTTCAGACATTCAAAAATGCCTTTAAAATTTCTTCAAAACCTTAAAATGATTTAATTTTGTTAAATATTCCCCATCATTGATATGCCCAGCCAAAAATCTCCCTCTTCCGTGCACTGATGGTGGTCAGATTTGGGCATTTAAGGCACAAACACACCTGGTACAAGCCGAAACTACAAACATTTTGCAAATGCATAAACATTGTTGCGGAAGAACAAGCTATCGGCAATATGCGATCTGCGCTACAGCGCTTTTTACAATTGCAGTTGTCGTCGCCAGTGGTAATGCAATATTTAACTCGAAAAAAAACGAGTTGCAGTTGCTGCTGCAACATCAACAGTTGCTGCTGCTGCTGCTGTTGCTGTTGCTGCCGCATCGCTGCATTGGTAATAATAAACGCAGACGCAAACATGTCGAATGTTGTTAATATTAACCACCGCCAGCGCAAATCCCGGCCGGCACGGGTGCGTTTTTGCGTCCAAAAGGCAGACTCCCGACTCTCGAGGCAATAGCAACCAGCTACTGTTGCTCAGTGGATATATAGTAGATACTACCCGGCTTGGTAGCCGGCTACAATTTATTATATGCGCTTTACCCGCATCGACATGGCCTACACGCACTCGCTGCCAAACACGCACGAGACAGATTCGGTGTACGGGATGGGATGGGATGGGATGGGATGTGAGGATCCCCCATTCCCATTCCCACTGCCATCCTCGACTTTTGGCCAATTCCCGTGATAGCCGGGCGTGATTATTGTAAGGTTGTAAAACGTAAACTGGTTTCGGTCTCGGTTCAGTTCAGCAAGGTTCGGTTCGAGCTTCCATTGAGAAATAGGAGCAGCCCGTGTAATTTAATATAGTCTGTCCCAAAACGCTGTCCATGTTCGGCTAACTGACTTCTGCAATCGCTCGGAGACGCAGTCTGTACGATGCACTTGGAAAAATATATATTGCTAAAAGGAAGAATATTTAAAAGAAAAGATTATACATGGTAAAGTAAAAATCACAGTAAAAATATCAAGTAATTCCATTTAATAAATATTAATTAAAAAGAAAAGTTGATTTAATGATCACTTTAACGACATTCAAAAAGAGTACATTATATTCAGTTTTATTATAAAATAAGATTAAAAAGCAAGATATTTACGTTTATAGGCATCAAATGAAAAAATTCCATAGTTTCTGGAAAAGAATAAAACTTAATCTCATTAAATTTTTAAAATATTCGCTTTTTAACTAAACTTTATTTCCAGTTCCAGGAACTGAAGCATATTTTAGTCTGTAATCTGTACTTATACTTAAATGAATTTGCAAGAATATTTTTTTAACATTTAACCTGTTTTTTTGAGTCAGTTTGATTTTGGGAAAACTAGTAGATTAAAAATCTTTTTTAGGAATTTTTGTTAAGGGATTTTCTTACTAGTTTAACATATAAATACTTTTTTGCTAAGTGCCAAACCTGTCAAAGGGCCTTGGCCCTGGAGTTAACCTGGCCCCGAAAGATCTGTGGCTGTTGCCTTTGCTGTTTATCAGTCTATCGCCGCTGTACTCGCACTCACCACATGCTGCGCCAACGAGTGGCAGGAGAGGAGACCTCTTGGCCAGACCGAGACCCAGACCCGAACCCGAACAGAGTCCCAATACCGATGCCAGACTCACTCCTACTCCGCATCGATGGCCGGCGATAGCGATGTTGCAACATCAACGGCAACATTTTCGTGTTGGCGACATAAAAATATTTCCGCTTTGCCGCAATCCACAGCAATTTCTGTCCAGACGCTCGTCGCGACAGCGAAACAATAGATTTCGACTGGATTTCGGGACCTGCATCCGAGTGCGAGCATCCTGCTGCAGCACTCCTGCACTCCTGCACTCTTGCACTCGTCCTGCGGTGCCATGTAGATCCGTATCGGGCTCGTTCTCATTGATTCCGCATCTTGTTTTCGTACCCCCGCTGTTTCTGGCTGGACAATATGTTTGTGTCATAACTGCGGAGGCGGGTCGTGCCTCAGGTGACGAATATGCGTCCGACTTTGACTATTCAGTGCGATTATATTATATAGAATATATACTAGAGGCAGCTGCCTCTGTCGCTCCGCCATTATCGGAGCCCCCGAACAGCTGGCAAATGTCGCAGCGAATCGAGACAAGACGCGGAGATAATTGTCGTGTTAAACTTAATCGGCGTTCTATATTACACGCCTGTTGTCCCACGCCTATCAGTGCCAAAGTCTGTGTTCCTAAATGTTTTCTGTGATTCCAATCGTTGGGCCTAATGGCACTACTATATATGCTTGTTCCAGCGTGGCGATTAAGTAGACAATCTGGGAGACTGAATGCGAGCGGAGAGTAGATCTACCAGCTCTTAAAGTCACTGCCAGGCGTCACGACTTGTCCACATGTTCCACTGATGCTGGTCAGATTGTTGCCGGGCTTATCACTTGTACATTGACACAAAAATATATTTTAATTTAGTGGTAATACTAGGAATTCTTCAGTATCTAATGGGTATTTGTGTTAACGAACTTAATGGGAAATGGTTTCTGGTTCTGGGGAAATTTTAAAAGCACAACAAATATTTTATATATTTTTAGAAAACTTTTTTATATAGTTGAAAAATTACAATTCCACTGTGCTTTGTTTTTTCCTGATAACACTTGCCCCATCTCAAGCCATCCATCCATCCAAAAATAAACACAAATATGTCTTAATGAATTTGTTTAACATGATTTTTAATAATTTTGGTTCAAGGTCCCGCGGGTTCAAGCTGCGGGAATTAGTCTAAAATTATATTTTTTTGACAAAAATATTTATGCTGTGTGTCTCTTTGTATTTTCCAGGCTGGAATCGATCTGAAGGAGAACCTGGTGGCCGGAGCCTCCCCCTGGCCATATCCCTCGATGTATCATCCCTACGATGCGGCCTTTGCCGGCTATCCGTTCAACAGGTGAGGATTAGTCACAATAGTATCTGATGGATACTTCCCCACATAGCGCTATATAAACTCCATAAACTCGGATGGTGGTCCGCGTCGAAAGGCGTCGATCGGAACGTGAGTGGGAATTGGGATTGGGACTCGGATTGAGGTGCTGCAGGTGCGTGCAGGTGCATTTTAAATGACGGCGCGGAAAAGTGCGTTCGAATAGTAAAAGTCCGGCGCATATTGGCACGCAGGCGCAGCGGCATTCGGCACTTCGGCACTCCGATACTCACTTTGTCGAGTTTCCCCATTTATTCGCTTGTAATTGATCGTTTGCACGTCGGCGGGTGGGTTGCTTCCGCCGATCGAAACGAAATGAAACGCAGCGGCAGGGCAAGGCAAGGCAACGCACCTCCGAAACCTAAAAAACCACAAACATGCTGCATTGAAGTGACATAAATTTCCAAACACAATTGCCAGTTAAACAATCGACAATCGACAACATCCCGTCACGTCATTTTCACCTCACCTCACGTTCGGACAGGTACATCGGCGGGCCCATTGTTTCCCCTGTAATTGACACTCATAACAAAATTTGATAGTTGACTCATGCAGCTACTGTTGGAGTCGTCGATGTCGATGATATATCGCAGTTGTTGTCTATCTTGGCCATACCATATTCGCCATAAATCAATTTTGAGTTATTTCGCCGTGACGTGCTGGCGGTTTGGCGAATTCGAATTCGAAATTCAAAATTCAGCGGGAATACGCGCGCGAGAGAGACCCCACCTTTAAATTGGAGGAAACCTGGGACCTGAGCACTTGGGGGCGTTGTTGTCGTCACCAATCATTTACAGCGCTGATAGGAAAATTAAAAAAATGTATTCAGCTGTCAGGTGATCAAAGGCAGAGTGCCTGTCTGCGCAGGTGTTTCGCACTCGGCGACACTTTGCATTCAAACTTAAATTAATTAATGCATCGCACAGAGCAGAGCAGCAGCAGCACCAGCAATCCCTCTGTATATCGCTTCATATATGTAGTATGTGTATGTATTTACTGTGGCTATAGCTATAGCTGCTTTAGCATCCAGTTGACATCGTTGTCATCCTCTCTGTTCGGATCGGGCAGCTGTCTGAGAACTACAAATGAGACAGCTACACATGTATGCAATGGCACTGTATCTGTTTCTGTTTCTCTTGCTCCCCCGTGTTGCTGTTTTGCATTTTGCACACTGGGGGAAATTAGAAGGAGGTTGTGCATATTTTCTTATAAATTGAATTGAGAGAGAGAGCTCGTTTCTAGGCAAATCAATTCGATTATTTAATCAAATATTTAGAAATATATTTTAAACAGGATAACATTTGAAAACAAAGAGCCACAAAAATAACTTGAGAATTATAAAAGTTAAAGATATCAGTAAATAGCTTAAATGGCTACATAAGAACTATTTTAAAGTTTCAAGAACTAATGTCAATTCATTCAAATACTTAATCAAATGTTCAGAGAAAACAATCATAAAAGAAAAGGCTTCCTAAAAATGACCAGATAATTTAAAAGACTATTAAAGTTCTGTATTTGAAAGACACAAAAAAATGACTTGAGAATTATAATGATCCTGGAATATACAGGATTAAATTGATTCTATTATATTTATTAGAAAATGTATATCCATATTTGAATCTCTTTTAATATCTTATCTGCTCTGTCACTGTATTTCCTTGTTCTACTTGAGGAAATATTTTTTTTAATTTAAAGAAATTCTTGTAGCAATTATCCCCAGTGTATTTAAGTATTCCCGGACATATGTATATGCGCTCGCCGCGATGTATATACACTCAATATACTAAAAACGTTCATGTTAACTGCCCACAAAAAGCGATAAAGGACAGTTGTTGTCCACGGCGGCATGCGGCAACATTCGACCATCGACCATCGATTCCCATTGTGGATGGAGTCGACCGGGGACAGTGGGATGGGTAGCAATGTGTCAGACCGCAAACTGCACGGGCATAAATGTTCATCGGGGCCCATGCAAATGCGTTTATGATGAACAAATTTAACGCACAAACAAAGCCCAGCCCGCCCAGCGTCCCTTTTGGCCAGTTTAACAAATTGCAACAATTGTTTGGGCCCCGGCCTGGCGCATATTTAAGCAGGAACTCCAAACGACCTGGCAACAGCTGGGCCTGCATTCCACTCGGGCCTTAATCACCTGCTGGCAATTCGAGGAATGGTCGGTCGTTGGTCGGTCCGACGGTCGTCCTTATCGCAAACTCTGACTTTAACCCCGTCTAACTAAGAATTCCTTTTCTTGTTTTTTGCAGCTACGGCATGGATTTGAACGGAGCCCGGCGGAAGAACGCCACCCGCGAGACCACATCCACGCTGAAGGCCTGGCTGAATGAGCACAAGAAGAACCCGTATCCGACCAAGGGCGAGAAGATAATGCTGGCCATTATCACCAAGATGACGCTGACGCAGGTGTCCACGTGGTTCGCCAACGCGAGAAGAAGACTGAAAAAGGAGAACAAAATGACCTGGGAGCCCAGGAACCGTGTCGATGACGATGATGCCAATATCGACGATGATGATGACAAGAACACGGAGGATAATGATCTGTTAGGTAAGAGAATAACACTATTTTTACTGAATCCTATTTTAAACATATTTTTAAAAGTAAAATTCTTATATTAATGTTAAAAAAGATCAAAGAGAGAAACTAAATTCTTATTAAATACTTCTTAATATATTTTCTACTCTTCCTAATTTTATACTAACTTCATCCCTTTACTTTTCTTCTCCCCTTACAGATGCCAAGGACTCTGGTGTGGGCTCCACGGACGACAAGGACCGCAGCGGTCGTCTTGGCGACATGCTGGCCGACCGACCCGGCGAGAGCAACAACAGTGAATGGTCCGAGTCCCGCCCGGGTTCGCCCAACGGCTCCCCAGATCTGTACGACCGACCTGGTAGCATGCCACCCGGCGCCCATCCGCTCTTCCATCCCGCCGCCCTGCACCATCACTTCCGGCCACCGGCGGGCTCGCCCCCCGACATTGCCGCCTACCATCACCACCAGCAGCAGCTGCTGCAGCAGCACCAGCAGGCGCAGCAGAATTCCCTGCAGACGGCGGTGGGCGGAACGGCCAAGCCCAGGATCTGGTCACTCGCAGACATGGCCTCCAAGGACAGCAAGGAGTCAAGCTCGGGGGCCAAGGATAACCTCGCGGCGGAACTGCCGCCCACGCATCCCGGCTTCTATGGACATCCTGGCCAGCAGCCGTCGCCGGGCAAGATTCTGTCGCCGCTGGCGGCAAGGATACCCAACTACTCGCCCTATGTCCGCCCGGATCTGTATCGGGGATTCTATGGACCGGCGGCCGCGCACCTGAGCGCTCCGACGCAGGAGTTCCTGGAACATCAGCGCAGCTTCGGGGCCAGTCTGGCAGCGCACAACGGACCGCTGGGCATGAATCCGCTGCTGTGGAAGGCGGCAGTATCGGGAGCCGCCAATGGACCGCACTTTGCACCGCTTAGTCTGACCACCTCGGGTGGGGGTGGAGCAAGTGGGGCCCAACATCAGGTGGCGCCACCGCCAGTGGCCTCACCCTCCGCCTCCAGTTCGTCCTCGTCCATGGGCTGCGACGTGGTGCACATACCGACAAGCAGCGGCCAGTCGGCGGCACAGCACATGATGGGACCAATATCCAGCAACTCCACCGCCTCGTCCTCGTCCTCGCACTCTGGCAAGATATCGCCCGGCGTCAATGTGACCTCGCTGAGTGCAAAGCCATGACATCCATCGGCATCTCCGGATCCTGAGACGACGGCGCCATCGGTTGCCTCGCCCATCTCCGCCTTCCGCTCGCTGATCGCCTTCCGGGAGCAGCAGAAGCTGACGCTCCTGCGGCCGTAATCCGATTCCAGATCCAGTTTCGATTCCGATTCCTAATCCGACTTCGATGCCCGGGCTTGAAAGGTATAATAACACTTTCGGACAATAATTTACAATGTGATTATTCGGTATTTTGATTAACGCCGCTTATACCAAATAGCAAGCAAAACCAGCTGAAACGCAGCGGTTCCCTTGGCATGGGCCCCCAAAAAAGAAAATATATACGAAAAACACTGAGAGAAAATATAAGAATTGAAATAATGAAACGTAAACGTAAAGATTGGAACACCCAACAACAACCGCTGCTGCCCCAGAGACGTTGTGCAATTTTGTGGAGAAGAAGATAATCCAAAAACCATTTGAAGATATGTACGTTAATTTAATTACTTACAACTTATGCAATCAGAGCTTATAGGATGTAAATTGGAAGATATATAGAGCAGGGGCGACATCAATGAATACAATACAATGCATATACCCGACCACTAACACGTATATAGCCGATATAAGGCGGCAGATCCGAGAGAGAAACCCACTAAATTGTAGAGCACACTTCCTTGGCGGCCAGGTCTTCTCGTCTCTCTCCCTTCCTATATCTCCCACTCACCTGTGTAGATCCGTACGGATCCTGTATGGTTTTCTTCAAGTTTGAGTTCACAGCCAGGCGGAACTTTACCCGAGAAACATATCAACCCCGAAGTCTGCTGAAAAAGAAACCCCTTAACCCCAAGCCCGAACCCAAGCCAAATGTACACGAGCAATCATTGATTTAGCTGTTATTGTTTTTATCGTCTTAAGTTACCAATTTGTTCCTGTCGTTTATAAATTTAATTTATTTTACTTCGTATGTACCATAACTTCCCTCGATGTGCGTGTAATTATTTCCTAAACTAGAGATCCGTGTATTCGCTGTACTTTATGCACAAGTTGTAAGTATGTGTAAGCTCGCGTAACTGTAGCGCCCTAAGCGTAGTGTAAATTAGTAAAACTGTATATACTTATAATAAAAAGAACGATAATGAGACACATTAAACAAAAGCCACAATTATTGGTATAAATAAAACAAAAAAAGTGTTTAATTATTTGAAATTGTGGGAATTTTTTCTTGGATTTCAGGTATCTTTTTTTTCCTCTGACGTCTAGACCAAGTTTAATGGAACAGCTAACCAACTTACCAGTTTCTTTTTTGGTTTAATTTTTTTATAAATCCACAATGAAAATAAACAAACCTAAACAAAAATATGAATTAACCATTAACCAAAAAATAAAATACTTTTGATGAGCTTCGTATGTTTGTTGCTGCCACCAATGTCCAAGAACTGTATGAAAATATCCCAAAAACACACACAAAAAAGAAGAAAATTAAAAACCGCTAACAACAGCTATTAAGAATTAAGCAAAGACAAAAACAAAAAGGTGTTAATAAATTGGAACACATATGAAAAACCGTCGCGACACTCTCCGTCCGTCTCATTTCCTTTCCCGTAAGTATAATGCCAGTATTTATTTATTTTTATTGGTTAATCATAGACAGTCCCCCCCATGCGGTGATTTAAGGGCTTGTGGCGGTGGTGTACGAAACGACAGAAGAAACAAAAACAATATTTTGCTATAAACGTGTTTTCCTGTGTCGCTGACCGGAAACGCATTCGCCGACATAAACAGAACAAGAGCAAAGTGAGCAGAAAACTTATGAATGGAGGTAACAAAAGGCGGTATATATGGCCAAGAGAGAGTGGAGGGGAGTGGGGGTAAACGAGGGAGTGGACTGGAGGGAGCCAGGGGTTAATAAACCCCACAAGTTATTTATGGTCTTCCATTATCGACTATCGCCGCTTGATTTGCAGCGGCTCATCCATGGTTAAGTGCGATTTCGCTCAAGGAGATGTGGTGGGGTATCCTTTTGATATGGTCAAGGGGAATTACAATCGAGATATAATATGTTTTATATGGCTTTTGTACAAATAAAGCAATATTCTTAGCTATTTTTTTGTAGATATTCATTTAATACCTTATATATTTTAATAATGAATAGTTAATGTCTCGTAAATGATTTAAATGAATAGTTTATAGTGTAAAGCATGACCCCTGTTCAAACATGAACACGGTTTTAGATAAGAAGCATCTGTTAGCGATTAAGTCTCAGCAGCAGAGCACGGCCTAGCACTTGTATGTGCATATCTATCTATTAATACAACCGCCACTTGAGCCTATATAACAAGTAACCCGAAATATGACCTCCTGCGAGCGGTCTGGGTTTGTTTAAGATATGTTCTTTCGGGGTGACTGTTTGCACCCTTATCGTACTTTAAATATTTCTCACGATCGGGAACTGTCCGATGCGTGGGTCTAGAACTAAGATCTACAATGTACATTCTCATGTTAGCTATATAAGCTAGGGTTTGAATGGAATAAAATCAGTTTCTTACAAAAACTCAACACATGAAGACTTCTCATTTATTTTGGAGCTCTTTCATTTTGGTCAATCGAGCCTTCGGAGCATTTTTGCTTCGACAACTCTGCAGTTTCCCCCTCTATGGTAAGGGACTCAGAGTGAGGCCAGCTCCTTCAAGCGAAGCAAGTAACACTTGTAGCTAAAAGGTAGCAAAATAATTAACTCTTGTTTCCCCCCACCCGTGGTAAGGAACAGAGTATAAAATAAAAACAAAAAGACACAAAAGAGTCTTTTATGTTTTAAAAACATGCACCATGTAGGTTGCTGTAATACCATGAAAAAAATGGTAAGGCGTGCTGGAGCCAATAATATCAGTAGAAAATGTGCTTAAAGAAAATGTAAAAAGTGCATAAAATTATGTTATGGTATTTGAAATGGCCAACATATACCATATATATGCAAAAGGATAAAAAAAGAGTCCTTCTTGTTAAAAAAAAAAAGTGGTCGAGAAATCGACAAAATTAAAAAATAAATATAACAAATATTTATTGTGGGCGTTTTTTCGAGGCCTAAAACATCGAAAAGTCGCGGTAGTGAAAAAAAAAAAAAAAAAAACCTATCGGGACAAAATTTAAAAAAAAAAAAAACACAATAATAAAAAAGTTTTTGGTGGTCGTGAAAACGATAATTCAAAAGGTCAAAAAAGAGTCCCTTTTGTTTTTAAACAAAAAAATTTTTTCCAACTCCATTGGTTGGTTTTTTAAAATTAAAGGACAATAAGAGTCCTTATTAATATTTTTTTTCCAACTCCATTGGTTGGTTTTTTTGTAAATGCCAGATATGGCAACCAGAAAATAGGAATAAAACAATTTTCTGGGGTTGAGAAATCGACTATGATATTGTGTGGAAGTTACCCAGCCCTTGACGGAGAAAAAGTAGAAGGAGGGACGACCTCACGGCAGCAACTACAAATAAGTCTGCAACAACAACGACGGCCGCAGCGACGATACAGAAACAGGCGGCATCAGGAAATCATCCTACAACAAACAACGGCGGCAGCGACGACAGCAGCAGCAAAAACAACAACATCAAAATTAAAGACGACGGCGGCGCGGCAGAAGCGGAAAAAGCAGCAGCTAAGTCGACTTAATTAAAATTCTTTTTTTAATATAATAATTTTTTGGTTAAAAAAAAAAAGGATCAGGAGTTGCTTAATGCAATATTCCCCCGGCAGGACCTCACTTCGGAGGTATTTATAAAGCTGGAGTTAAAGTCATAAAGTCAGTTTCAATACCAATTGTTTAATATAAAGGAAATTCAAAAATAATAGAAAAAAGAAATACAAGCGGATAAACAAATTTTGATGAATTAAAAATTAAAAGTTAAAAAGAAATAAAATTGTACATGTATTAAGCCATGATACGGAGGGCTTTGTAAAATATTAGTTGCAAAATTAATTATATCGAATGAAACAAAATAAATACAGTCCACTTAATTTTAATTGCAACTAATTTAAATGTACCCCGAATCTTGCTGGCCCTTGGCAGAATGTTCAAACATGAACACGGTTTTAGATAAGAAGCATCTGTTAGCGATTAAGTCTCAGCAGCAGAGCACGGCCTAGCACTTGTATGTGCATATCTATCTATTAATACAACCGCCACTTGAGCCTATATAACAAGTAACCCGAAATATGACCTCCTGCGAGCGGTCTGGGTTTGTTTAAGATATGTTCTTTCGGGGTGACTGTTTGCACCCTTATCGTACTTTAAATATTTCTCACGATCGGGAACTGTCCGATGCGTGGGTCTAGAACTAAGATCTACAATGTACATTCTCATGTTAGCTATATAAGCTAGGGTTTGAATGGAATAAAATCAGTTTCTTACAAAAACTCAACACATGAAGACTTCTAATTTTTTTGGGGTTTTCAACCCCCGTCAAAAGGCGAAGGACGGCAAAGGAAAGGAGTATTCCAGCGATATACTGCTCTCTTGGCCTGGGTTCTGAATCTGGGCGACTTTATCCCGTGTGTTCAGCGTGTCTTGTAGTGTGTCCGGCTGGGCGGTATGTCCTGTATACCTGCCTGCCCCTTCGCTCCTCCGCCTTGTGTGTTTGTTTATGTTCCATATGAAGCCTTCCTTTTAATCGGAAGTCTCCTTCCCACCGTCAGCAGAGGCAGCGGCAATGGCAACCTCCTCGAAGTTATCCACCAGATCGGGCACATCATCATCCCCGTCATCGGCAGCAGCGGAACAAGCAGCGCCTCCTGCCGAGCTCTTATTAACGATCTCCGTGGCTAGCTGCTTTAGCTGATTGATGTCCTGGGATCCCAGTTGCGCCAGGATGCTGGGCATCAGCTCCGCAATAGTCTTCCGATCACCGTGGCCCGTGATGGCAAACGTGTTTGCCGGCAAAGAGGCCTGCAGATTCGGGTTGTTGAAGTGGATGACGGTGCCATCGTTCTTAATGATGTTGACCTCCTCGATGCCGGCGATTGGCTTTACCGAAAGCTTCTTCAGCGACAACTGCAACTTCTTGTCGTCGGTGGCGGACGTGGAATGGACGATCTTCTTCTTGCGACGGGGAGTGCCCTTGCCGCCAATGCGCACCTGCTCCTCTAACTTCTTTAACTTTTCCGGATTCATTTTGATTTAAATATAATTTAGCACAAAATCTAGCCTGAAAATATATGCGACCAGTTGAGGGAAAAGTCTAAGCACATACTCAAATCTAGAACTGCTAGAAATCGATGAAATTATTTACTTTTCACTTTTTAAAGTCAAGAGAAAACAACTAAAAACCTGCCTCATAAAGCCATAAAATAAATTACCTCTTCCGAAAGCGCTCAGACAAGATCACTTTATTTTGTATTTTTCTCAGCAAACCCAAATAAAAACCCAAACCAATTCCGAAAAACTACATTCCTGGCTTTGGCCTGCAGTCGAATCGTCTGACTTTTGGCTCCCGTGAAGGCCGTTTTTACAGATCTAACTCAATACAAGTAGCGTAATCCGGGGTATTGAATAGGAAAAAACCAGTAGCACACAAAGGCGGAGCCCGAATTTTAAGCTGACATCTGTTTTTATGGACCAGAGATTATTAATTCACGCGCCCAGCGCTTTGTTACTGCATTGTCGTCGCATCGCACAAAAGGCCTCCATCCTCATCTCCATCTCGATCGCGATCGAAAAGCATCAAATCCATATTGTCAGCGCCGTTAAGACTCAATCGCCATTGGAAATTGGAACGGATTTTGGTTGTCAGCTTAAATCAATCGTGTATCTTCTTATAGTTTTCAGAGGCGGAATGATTTAATTATTGTAGAGCGGCAAGCGTAATTTCCATCACAAAACACACACAACTTTCTTCTGCCCAACAAATTGTTTATTCTCTGAGCCCGACTTAGGGAAATTCCAATATTATGGCTCCATTCGAGCCACGGATCCCTAATCGGTTTACAGCATTCTCAAAGCCCCCGATCAATGGGCGGACCCACGTTTCTTTATTGAGAAACTGTCGACATTCGAAAAGTCATGGCTTTTATGCTTGGCCAGCTTAAGCGTGTTTTCTATTGTTAACCCAAAATTGTTTAAACTTACACTGGTCACAGGAATTAAGTATTATCAGGTTGTTGGAAAATATTTTAATGATGATTTTTAAGTTAAAAAGAAATAAATAAGAACCTTTACAGTCAGGAGTCAGGACTCCGTCTCACCTTTATATCATCATAAATATTATTATTTACCAGACTTCAAAAATAATTTATGTTGAGTGACCGAACACCCTCTGAAGCATCCGATGAAACCCTGATATTTTCCAAGTGAAATCCACAATTATGCTAATTCCGGCAGACACACTTAAAAACACAAGAACATGTGTTTCGAGCATTTAGCACATTGCGTCTCTACCTTTACCTTGCTCTGCAGATACTGCTCCTCGTATCTGGATATCCGAGTCTCCGCCTGATCCGAGAGTGGAGTGGCCTGAGCTGGCAAACAAATAAAATGATAATAACATGTTATTATGCAGACAACGATCACACTGGAACCTAAAACAATGATGGGACTAAAACAGAGTGCAGCAGACGGCTGTTCGGGCCATTTCCAGTCGATAGGTGATGTGCAGCTTTCGCGGAGAAGAAGTAAAACCCACATTTCCGCATTTAACCATGTGGAACTGCGACTGCGACTCAAAAACATGTCCCGGTCCCTCAGCCAGAGACAGTTCATTGTTTTTCGGAATTAAATTTGCCAAACATCTCCATCAAATGGTATAAGAAGCCTCGTCTTGCCGCACTTTGGTTCCCTTGTCTCTCCAGAAGAGAGTGATAAATAAATTAGCCAAGCCAAACGAAGGAATAACTAATTTTAGGTCAGGAAAAACAATTAGTAGCCGAGGTGCTGAGATGATTTATCTCCTCGGCAAGCGGATAACTACAAAGTAGTTTTATCAGGAAGTCGTATTTGTATTACATGGGGGAAACCGTACCGAGTTTGTCACCTTTTGCGGCATGTTAATTATAATGCACTCTTTCAACAATTATTTCGTTAATGCTGTCACAAATATTGTGACACGTGGCCATAGCCCAGCACTTGAGCAGCGGCCTCCCTTTGATTTTAACTGTATTTTTGCAGAAAATTAAGAGATCAAAGCGTTTCCTGACATATGCAAGCTCTGCTCTTGTTTACCTCAGATACATTCACACATGTGTATCTAGAGGATATGCCGGCATGCTCAGAGCACTAATACACGAGTATATGTATGAAAATTCACTTGGATAGGGGCTGCAAAATATGAAGAGGCCGAAAAATATGGAAATAAAAATAATATGGACAAAATGGGGTTACTTTTAATTATTATTAAAAGTAATAAACAGGGAGAGAGACTATACTTATTTTCTTTATTTCTTAAGTAACATTGATAGATTCAATAATTAAAATAGAAGTAACTTCATTTAAGAATCAATTTAAAGCAAAAAAAAACTTGGTTAAGTTATAAATAAATTCTTAACTACTATATTTTCTCCGAGTGCCTTCATAAAAACCCCTACAACATTTCCTCAGAACTTGGACAAAATGTTCCATAGTACCGCCTCCACGGGATAGGTGTAACTGGGATTCACCCAGCAACTCGGGAGGGGCAGACCAAGTAGAGTCGATCGCCTGATCGTCTGAACAACATGAGCTCTTGTTTACTCGCATGTGGGTGGAGTGCTTTAGGTTGGGGGGCTAGCAAGGAGTCTCAGCCCAAGTCCAGTCTGAGCCCAGTTTCCAGGTTCATTCAACGACTGCCACATTTCAATGGCAAAGCTGAGATCCCTGTCGCAGATACCACAATTCGGATGTTCCTTATTGCATGTCGTGATTGCGTCAGCTTGTCTCCGGTGCCCGGAGCTCCTGCTCCACCGGCGAATGCGAGAAATTAAGCGGCAACCAATCATTGTTGTGTATAATGCCCAGAGAGACGAGTACCGAGAGTGTTCAAATTGAAAAGTTGTAAATTATCGGAGCACCACCATCAAAATCGAATCATTCCAATTAAATTTGAATCCAAAGTGTTGACGTCCCATTGGCAGTCATGAAATGTTTCCCTTTTTGGTTCCTTTAACTTTTGGGTTTAAGTTTTCTTGGGGATTTGAGTAATTTTTTGCTTAATAAAGAGGCTAACAGGTTAGTCTCTAATAGAGACTCTCTATCTCTTTTCTTAATGTTTAAATAATCTCAAATATAAACCAAAATCTACCCAAAAAAGCTGGCTGGATTCCCCTGTTTGCATCAAGTTAATTGAAAGCCACCTTTTGCGGTTTGATTAGGCCATGTTCGGAGGAACACTCTCGTCTTTCTCGACGCGATAGTTGGGATAGCAAATTGTTTTACGCTCCAATAAGTGGTACATGCGGCTACAAGTTGCTCGTGGGGATTGGGACTGGAGGAATTGGGATTTGAGCTGTTGTCAGCGTGATCGCGCCACATGAACACGATGGTTCTGTTGATGTGGATGATCTTAATCAGTATCACAGAAGGCATCCTCCTCTGGCCGCGCTAAGTGGATGCATACCCATATCATCGCATTGTCGTTGTCGGATCGCGAAGGGAAGGGATCCCAGGGATCCCTGGTATTGTAGAGGTGTGCGTCAGATGCTTAATTTAAATTACCCGAGGGGCGGGAAGACGAGCGAGCAGCGAGTCTGCGAGCACAGCGCACAGCATGAGTAGCTGCGATTTGACACCTCGACTGACAGCTGGAATTGGGGAAAATTATTGAGCGCACTGGAACACGAGGGCGCCCATTAGATGACTCGGCCGTAAAAGCAGAGACCTAAAGAGCGTCCCTCTGCTAAAGACCTGTGTCCGGGGCACACACAGTTGGATCTTGGATCTTGGAGATGGAGCTGGCACTGGAGTTGTGAACAGAGCAGACCACTAATTTATTCCACATAAATTAGTCGTATAATTAAAATGTTTATACAAGAACTGCTGCTGCTGCTGTTGCTGCTGCTATTGCAGCCCCAAACGATGCCACAAAAGAGATAATCAAATATTTTGTAACTCAATCCGCCCATCAGTTGAGTTCAGTTCGGTGCCGGAATAGCATCAGCATCTCAATTGCCATGAAACTCAAGCTTTTTAATTATTATTGTGCACAGTGTGCTGCAGCAGCCCCCCCGGACTTATAAATATCTCGTTAATCGGCCTTCGGAGGGTTCCGTTTTTTGGTCCAGCTCGTACGTAACTTAACCATTAATAATTTCAGAATCATGTCTTTTGTCGCCAAAACATTTACCGCAACGAAATGAACATAAAACTGTCATATGTTTGATGACTTTATATTTATGAAGGCCAAAAATGTTGATCGCCAGCAAAAACCAGTTGTTTTTACGATCGCGAATTATGATGAATTCATATTCGATATTTCAGATTCGAAATCGGAGACGAAGAAGGAGAGTCCCAGAAATATGAACGTCTCCTGTCGGAGAACACACAGGCGGTACGTGCTTTACATTTGAAATGATGTCAAGTCAGGCGCACTAATTGATCGCTTTCGAGCGTGGAATCCTTGGCGAAAGGCATCCGAGAGACAGCCACATCCACATCATTGTCCACCAGATCGATCTGGGCCCAGTGCCCATGTCCCTTGTCAAAGAACTAGATTACCGCGTCCTGTCCAAACATCGCAGTCGTCCGCCGATGGCCCATGCCCATCACTACCTACCTGTCCGGGAGTAATTTCTGTTCGGCCGCGCTCCACATTTCCCCATACTGTTCCCATTCACTTAAGATTTATTAATTTATGTTGTCTTCGTTCGGCTTGGTCCTCTTAAGCCTCCTCCTTCTCCTCCTTCTCCTACTCAAACTCAAACCCAAACTCATACTCATACTCATAATAACGATGTCCCGAGTCGCCGCAGAAAAAAAATACACCATAAAACACGAGTAGAAACATCCAAAGTCGAACGTATGAGAATATTTATTGTCTTCCACCAAAGTACAACTTGTACAAATGTATATAAATTCCATTGTTTTAAATTATAAACGGGTTCTCCTAAATGAATTGGTATAAATATGAGCATCTGACAGAATGGCTTGTTAAGTCTTGTTGCGACTGCGAGCAGAAAAAAAGAAATAAATATACCAGCCTTTGGGTTTCTATCTTGTTTCGAAAATCTTTGGTTTGGTTTTTTAATAAAGAAAAATGTTTCTATTTAATTCTAATGGTTCTGGTTCTTTTTTGGCAAGAATTTATTTGTTTTTTATAAGCAAACAGTGGCAGGGATTAGCCAAAACATAATGTCGTGGGTGGAAAATATTTCAAATATAAATTAGATACTTAAATCTAGTGTCTATAAAAATATTTAATTTATTCATTTACCTAACTCTTAATTAAATTTAATATCAACAACATTTTTTCCTATTTTATATAACCCTTAAAATTACCACCTTGGCCAAATCTCCTATTGCAAGTTCACCACCTTCTACAACGTGTTAAGATTTATAAAAAACAAATGTATAAAAAACACCCTTAGCATGGTTAAAAAAATACTTTGAACGGCAAAAGAAACACAAATCACAACCTGTCCAAAAAAAAATAAAGGGGGGACTGAAAAAAAAAAGAATAAATAACATGCGGCCAGGGTTTTCGCTGAGCAGTCAAAATTGATAGCGTAATGTCAACACCGCTGTCGTCGCTGGTTACCGCTCGCCGCCGCTTACCTGGCGGATGGATGGACTAGGACGTGTCTGGTTTCCAGTCTGGCCCTGATCCCGATCCCGATCCCGATGTCGCCGTAACCGGAGAGCTGCTGACCAGCGGTTTCTGGCTCTTTCTACTGCTTTACACCGAATTCCGGTACATTTTCTCGGAACACATTTTTCCCAAGCATTTTTGCGTGGTCTCGGTCTCTCCCCATCTCATATTTATTTATGCATGTATATACCTCCTCGGAATACCTCAATTTTGGGCGAATAATAATGCTATCAGGTGGAATAAAATATATGAACGTCTTGCAGGGGTAATATTATTGCTTCCTGCAGGAATTACGGGCCGAGAATTGAATTCGTGATGAGGTTAGGTGTTAAAGTGCGGTAAACACTGGGGAAACATGCCCGGAATCCCAAACTACACGGGATGATGATCAATAATGCCCACGTTGTGAATGGGTTCACTACGAAAACCCCATTACTGCAGGTACAGTATAAGAAGTGTGTATATATTTGGGCATAAGTTTGTCTGAGGACCCCGGCTTCTCTCGGGAAACTGCCAAGGCACTTATGATTACTTTGATTATGCTGGGTCCCGGCCATTTGTAGCACGTGCTGCTGTCACAATCAATTTTATTCCCCTTTCTCCGGCACATTGTAAAGTTTTAACACTGTTCTACATTGATTACGAAAATGAAGGTTGTTTTGGGTGGCGGCAGCTTCTTAACCCCAGAGTTATGCTGCTTCCTTTGATTCGGAAACGAAACGGGGAGCACACATAGTTTTACAGAGAGAAAAATAAAGGGATTTTGAGGCAGAATTTAAATAAATAAATAAAATTTAAATAATTTTGTTTTATATTTTAGATATTTTCTATTATCCCTTTTGTAGCATACAATTTAATTTTTTAGAAAAATTTAAATAAAATTTATAACATATCGACGCATTTTCGCGAAAGTATCGTATGTCGCTTTTTTTCGAAATTGAGATTTTAATGCAAAATTGTTAGGCACCCAATGTCTCACTACCCTGTGAAATATTATAACTGAAAACCTTATAGTTCCGATAAAAATTAAGTTTCAATTTTGTCTTTTCTATAGTGCTTCCTAAGAGATTAAAGCACAAAAAAGCTTCTCCTGTAAAATTGGATTTTTCGACATACGATACTTTCGCGAAAATGCGTCGATATGTACATACTAAAGACTTCACAATTTACAATGTGTCACCGAATTTACAGTTGGGAATTTTAATCACACTTTTTTTAAATGCTTTTTCGACTCTTAAGGATTTATTCTAATTATATTAATAATTTGTTTATATATTTTAATTAAGCAAAGAATGACCGAAGGTTGTACTAAGCTTAAGAGCAATTCATGTTCATTAGGAACAATTTACTGGTAATACAAATAAATTTAAAACTCCTTAAAAATTTTTATAAATTATCAAAGCAATTTAAATTGTTTTTAGAAACAAAAAAATGTAAACCTTTCTCTCAGTATTCTAAAAAGAGTCTTAGTTTCGTATTTCACTTGAATAAAATCCTGCAAGGTGAGCCATATTTAATTAAATAATTAAATTCCCTCTTAATTAACCCCCTTTTGTCCCAGTGCCTAGCATACTAAACGCATACACTTGTGCAGATGTGTAAAGGATTGTTTGAATCGTTGTTGCCACGCTTTCGGGGAAATGTCGAAGCGAAACAATCTGCTACATTGTGTAAAATGTTCAGACAACCGCCATCCGCCGCAGCCAGCGCCAGGGAAATCTACGGAACACGCCCCCTGAAAAGGCGCTCCCAAAGCAGCCAAACATTTTGGGCATTCAAACAGCCAAACAGGCAAACATCCAAACATTGTCGTGTCGACGACAAAAACAGAAATCAGAGAGCTGAACACAGAAAACTGGAAACAGCAACGGCGAACAATGTCGACAAGCGAGACGGCGGGGCAGCCAACTGGAGGCCCGAAAAATAAATGGCTCAAAACTGTAATGATTATTGACGCTCTTTATGTTTTAATAATGTGTCACGGAAATATATATACATATATACTTATGTATATATATTTTAAGGGTTAAATGGGCCACACGCCACCCACGTCACGAGCACTCGTGTCGCGCTCAGTGCAATAAAACTTTGAAATTCGTTTTAAAATGTCACCGGCTGTTCTAAATTTATAGCATCCACTCGCTGGCAACAGGCGCCAAATACGTTTCAAAAGTGCTCTTACATTGTGAATATATCGTGAATAATATAACCACCCCCCACAGGAAAGGGTTGAGCCCATATTTTTCATGTCCCCTTCAATCAACTAGCACGGGCACCTTCACAATTTTCAGATTTCATGGACATTAATGGGGGCTTAATAAAGTCGTTAAACGTTTTGAAAATTTGTTAACTGCAAGGTTAGGGAAAATATATACATATTTTCCAGCTCTTTGGAATGGACGGTCATGTCAGCAGCTTGACCACTAATGTGGAGAACGGAGACCCTTATTAGTGGCTAATTGAATTTCATGGTCAATACTGAGGGCTAATATTTGTGGGTTAGTATTTGTTTTGGTTAATTTAGTCTGTATAAAATTTTAAATAAAATAATAAAGATACAGAAATTAAAGGTTTTCTATGAACTATTATATTTAAGGGGTTCCCCTAGATATTTTAAAAGTAATTCTACATAGAATTACCATAAATAAAATATAATAAATTATTATATAAACTATAAAAGTATTCAATATTTGTATAAACAATTTTAAAAGAATTAAAAAAAAAAAAAACCATACCAATAAGTATTTAAAATATCAGTTAAATATTTGTAATATTAAATATAAATATTTTTCTTATTTAATTAAGCAAATTTTTCAATAATATCATGATATATATAACTATTTTTAATAAAAACCTAATACATTAAATTAAATATAACACTTTCTAAAAGGATTACCAATTCATTTACAAAAGATAAATAAAAAATATATGTATTTAAAGCTATAATTATAACATGATGACCTAAATACATATTTTCCACATTTAACAAACCAATTTAAATCATAAAATAATATGGATAAAGGCAAAAACTATTTAAATAATATTAAAAGTGTCACTCCAATCCAAAAGGATTACTATTTTTGTCCGATTATATATAGTTAAGCTCTCAATTATAAAATCATAAATCCTTTCAATTATAATATAACACAGCTTCCAGCTTGACCACCAAAGATCTGCCATTTATTAGTGGTTAATTCAATTTCATGGACCATAGTGTGGTATTCCATTTGTTTGACTTAATGAAACCCCCATTCATAAGGGCAGAAAACAAACATAATAAAATATTTCCCGGACCCACACACACACTCACTCCATGAACTTTTTAATTCATGTTCTTATACGAATGAAGGGCGAAGAAAGAGGAAAATAAATACATTTGTCATTTGTCGCCAGGAACTGGCCCTGATGGACCACCCGTGGCCGGCTGAGGAGCACATCCTGTCCTGATTGGTGGCCACCAATCCGCCTGTGGTCCAGCACTAAATTCTGGTTTTCCTGTCCAAATCGCCACAATATCCTCTGCGACAATGGGCCCGGCAGAAGGCAGCAGCCAGCAGCTAGCAGCAGGCAGGACTCGGACAGCAGGATACTCGGGTGCTGCGATGTCCTTGCCAAAACTGTACTGGGGCAAGGCACACACAATGCCCGGGCCATTTATCACGTTGGCATATTGTCCGACTCCAAGATTGGCATCGTATTGAACCCATTTCCCGCTTCGGTGCCACATCTCCATCAGCTTTGCCATTCGCACTATCATAATAAATAAATACCGGGCTGTCCGGCCAGATTCGATTGAATGGGATGACCTTTTCGCTGTCATTTAATTTCGAGCATTGTCTACTCTCGCTTCGGGAACGGAAACCCCTAATCTGGCCATGATGTTATTCGAAGTGGTATCATTAGGGCCCGGCCAGCCCGTTCGGGGGATGAAACTCAACTCAGACTCAAACTCAAACTCGAACTGGAATCGAATGAAAGAAAGAATCCCGAAATGAAAGTGAGAGCCTGCCCGTTTGTCTTATTTTGTTTGCTTTCCCGGGCAGGAAAACGCATTTGGAGTCAAAATATTTACTGTCAGCATTTTTCTTCTCTTTAGCGGCCTTCACCCCGGACCCAAAGTGAACTCAGTAACCCTTGGAGGAACAGCTTCATTACATTTATATTAGGGAATGCCAGGATTCGTCATTATTTATGACATGCGTTCGTTAATCCCGAGACTTAATTAATTGTCAGAGACATCATTGGAATATAAGTAATGTATTTGGCCTGCAAAACCTGGTGGCCAAGATATTCGCATGTCCTTATGGCGCAAACAAAAAAATACAAATATATATTGTGGTGCGAAATACTTTCTTTATTGGATTCCTTGGAGTAAATCAGGGGTTGATTTCGCTTATAAACAGACGTTGAAGGTGTATTTCATGGAGTGCCTTACTTAATTTTAATTTATTTGCTTTTTCGACTTGATGGGGTTTTTATTAAAGCCAAGGAATGACCAGAAAATGGGGAATAAACTCCAAGTACAAGGCATTTTATAGTCGAGTCACTCTCAAAGTCTGGAAGCGCTCCCACTTCTTGTCATTGTGGTTTTACAAAGTCCTGTAGTTGTCGGTTAGACAGGGACTTCGTGACCTTTCGCCGCTGCCGGGGATAATCAAAATTATAATTTGACTGATTACCCGGGCATGCCTCTCAATGCACACGCATGAATTGGCACACTCGCCTAAGCTGACGTACAAACGGCTTCATTCTAACACACAATATGTTTACGTGTATGTCCTTAAAAACACGGGAAAGAAGAGATTTATTCGACTGGGGAATACCTCGTAAAAGGGGTTAAAGTGTGAGATATGTTTTTATATATTTTAGGTCTATCCAGCTGACCTCTAACCTCTACTTATTTAACTGACTGATACAGTCTCAACACTATGCTTGGTTTTATATAAGTTTGTTACTACATTTGTAATACTATTAAATATTTATAAACAGGAACTTTAAAATATTTAATTTACTAAAATTTATTTTTTATGTTATACAACATTTGAGTGTTTTGCTTGTTACTTAAAGGGAAGCAACCTTTAAGTAAACGCTTAAAACTTTTTTTCTGTTCTGCACATCTATCATGTTTTGGGGGTTGACTTTTTGATTTTTGCCACATCCATCATAAATTACCTTTTTCTTGTTTAAATTTGCATTTCCATAAAAAAAACCAACATAGCTTTATAATTATTAACCGTTTAGAGACGTTATTGAGTTTTAAATAAATATAAATTAAAAAGAATTGAAGTTTATTTCTGCTCAGAACAAATTTAAGAAGTAAAGACAATTTAAATTTAAATCAAGACAAACTGTGTTTGAATAATAACTTTTCCCTGCAAAAAAAAAAAAAAAACAAATAAAATATTTATAGAATATCTTACAGCATTTTTATGCACCTATTTAAATATTTTCATTTTAAGAATCCCAAATAAATATTTCGAATTCTGTAACATTACTCTATATTACCCTCCCTATTAACGTTATGCTAAAATAAACATAAAAGTAATAATAGCCGCTACAAATATTATATGATTCCCTCATAATTTGGGTACTTGCACCGAAAACGTGTCCAAATTCGGGCGGCACGTGCTAGTCGGGCCGAAATGTGTAGCTTATTATGCAAGCCGTGCCCTTCAGCCGGTTGCTGTTTTTGCAAATTGTGTGTTTATGCTGGAAAATACGTTTTCCTTGCTAATTAGTACATTTGTGCGGTTCGATTAGGCCGGGGACACGTGACGCCGACGCAAGGATAATCCCTCCCCGGTTCGCCGGCCAACTAACTTTCCTAGTTGCCGCAACCGGTAAGTTCCATCTGCAGAATCCCCGCCAGACACGGCCGAACTGGTAACCAAATTCGCTGCTCTTTTGGCCACAGCCCAATGATGTTACATCCTTGGCTGCCTCGGGGCATCGGTGGGGACATCAGTGGGTGCGGACCTGTTTTGTGGAGAGCAGCAGACCCAACAAAACTGGCAGAGTCCGCATCCCGGGGATAATACAAAACATGTGTTGACGTTGCCGCAAAAACTCCCAGCCATTAAAAGAGTCCTGAACCACCACCGACCGACAGGTGTTCCAGCTGCTGGGATGGGTTTGGTCCATTGGACGCTGGTTCGGGGCCCCGCAGATGCACAGCAGAGATGCCAGGGACTTAAAAATGAAGTCTGAAAAGAAAGTTATCGAGTCATAAAATGCAGACTTCTTCGGAGATTAATTCTACTTATTTTTACAAGGTCCTTGAGCAGTTTAAAGTTTATTTTAATTTAGTAAATATTGTAAAGAATGATATGTTATTTACAAGACATTTTCTTGGCATACAAATATTAATTCTTAAGAATTTTATGATCCTTGAACATTTTAAGGATATTTAAAGTACGATAATCAAACTGGAAATGCTCAAAACATTCGCATCACTAGATGCACATGCACATGCACATGCAGCCCGCAGACTCATAATACTAACAATTTCAGCAAACGGCGGCTGGCTCATTAAAGCTCTTGCGATTGGGCTGCAATTTCCATATGGAAATTGAATTTTCGCCAGCTTTCATGTGGTTTTTCCAATGATGCGGAGGCGTGGTCTAGGGAGGAGAGCATTTTGCGCGTGGGCGGGGCCGAAACGATGTTTTAATGCCCTCCTAGGCACTGTTGACACTCTGGACTCACAGGACTCGCAGTCGGATGGATTAAAGGCCGCGAAGAAGAAGCCGGACACGGCACGGCTCGGCGCAGCATAATTTAATTAAAATTGTAAAATATTTGTCGGATTTTGCATAAGCTTGTAAAATCCCATTAATTCACAGAGAGAGCAACCCATTGTTGACCGCAACACAATCAAAATATGCAAATTTATCGCATTAACTCGAGAAACTCCGACTGTCTATCCCAACGGCGGCGAAGAAATCGCGAAGCCGGGACATTTAATTGGGAAATGAGCATCCTCTCCGCCTACACAGAAACCTCCCCCTTTCTTTGGGATAGATCCCGGGATCCCGGCCAGGGGATGGGGCTAAGACGAGGCAAATGGCGAGCTCAGTTGGCGGTTCTAAGGTCGCTTGTTTCACTCGCCATGATTTGCATTTTTAATACTTTTTAGCCTCGTTGGAAATCCATTGGTTTTACCGACAATTGCCGCCCAGATAAATCCCGGGAGTGGCTATTCAGGCTTTATTTATATTATGTAGTACATATATTTAGGCGTATCAAATGGCCAAATTAAAGTGTCGAACGGAGCTCTTTTTTGGGGGACATTCGGAGGCATTAAAATAAATTATCAAATGCTCCTTGTGGTCGCCCAAGTCGTCGCCAAGTTCCGGTTATTTATTCGCCCCAATATGTCACTCGGAGGCCAAATCCTCTTTGGCCGCCTGAAAAAGGTGCGATTGACCTAATCTGCAGCAAGCCATAAGGATATCACCGCCGTGGACTAATAAGCACATCAAAAGTCCGCACACACACACACGCACGCTCGAATAAAAAGTCAATCCTGTTTAAAATTTTCCATGCTTCACGGGACTCAATGAGAAGTAAAAGGATCGCATTGTTGTGTAAAGTCTCCCAACAACAACCACTCTGGCACTCGCATCCCTCCTTCCCATATGGACGTGTGTGTGCAGTGTCGCGACGCCTCATGTGTAAATCCTGAGCTCTTAGGGCGAACCTATATGGCACAATGCCTCACTGTTCCCTTTCTTCGATGAAGTGTTCTCCTTATTGTTACTTATATTTCGCCATAAAATGGTCAATGGTTTTGTATGAGCCTCAATTCCAACGTCTTAGTCGCAGATGTCAAAAAAAAACATATTTTTGCAACTGTTTTGTGGCAGATTTTTGCCTTTTATTACACTTACACCTTGCGAATTATTATTTCAAGATTTTGAGAGGAGTTTACTATGGAAAAAAATATTGAAATAAAAATTAGGCAGTCTTCTATCCAGTCAGTCTTAAATCCAACGTATGTACCTTAATATTATAGTTTCAAAAATGTATCTTAGCATTCCTTATTTATTAAAATCTCCTTAAGATAAAATTCACAGCAGCTGTAGAAAATGTTCCTTTGGTTTCGATATCCTACAATTAAGACTGACAAACCTTTATGTAGCAATTAACATTTGACGGACACGTTAGCATTTTGGATACCGATTCCGCAGGTGACACGCGTCACTCCCAGGTCCCCAAGGGTTAGCCAAACTTCCCGACCATATCCATATATATCCCTTCGGTTCGGCTTAGTTGATGAACGAGCTGAGGCAGGGAATAAAGTAGAAACACTTGTAAATGAGCCCTCGATCTAAGTGAGAAAGACGTGTATTTGTCAGAACCACATGTTCGCATTTTCCACGGAAGACGACTGGCCGGGCATAAGCGAACATTTGTGTATATTTAGAGTGGGTATATATTCAGGGATATTCGGGGAGGGGAGGGGGACAGAGGACTCGGGATACCAAGTCCTAGGAATGCGTAATATAATGTAAATGTAATGAGAAAGCATCATCAATTTCGAGCGAAAAGTAAATCCCCTTTAAAGCACACGACGACAAATGAAATTGTCTAGTTGGCCTTTTCGAAGTCCTCGTCGCCTATTCTAATCCTTCAGTACGTATAAATGAAATCAAATCCGAAAATTGGATTGCAAGGCAACGCCCACACATCCGCAGTTTCCACTTGGCAGACACTCTGCGCGCCCCTGCAGTTTCCCCGGGGGTGGAAAACTGTGCGGACACTTAATGTGGCAGCCAAATGTTCAATTGCGGTGTCGCAGGACATGCCAAAGTGAGCGGAGAGCGGGATTTCGAACCGACTCCTTTGTGTGTCCTCCAATGGCCAAAGTGGCAGAGTGGCAGAGTGGCAAAGAGCCGCAGAGTGGCGAAGCCGAAGCCCAAGCTAAAGCTGAGGCTGGTGCCGAAAATGTAAACAGAGCCAAATGGAGATCCAATTACTTAAACGGTTAGTCCATTGTTGAATACACCAGAATTTGCATATTTCTTATTTGTTTGTTGGTTTAGGCGCTGGCTTGAAGGCCACGACGAAGTGCCACATAGAAGGTAAGTCGATATTTCGAAATTCTGGCTTTGCTTTTGGATACATAGTGTGTATTGGATACCCATTGGCTTTGATTTTTGATATGGTATTCTATGAAATTTATAGTAGATTATACTAAGAGCATACTTCTATATTCTATTCCTGGAAATCATGAAAATGTTAAATTTCATAAAAATTACTACTTGTAAATCCAATTTAAATCCCCTTATTTCATCCCCAGATTTATGTTTATATGAAAAAGAAATTTATTGTTCCAAACAGGACTGGGAAAGCCTTTATCTGCGTGGCAAACTGCTGAAGACAATTGGCACTTTCCCGGATTTCAAATGGAGCATTCGACTTATATTGTTCCCATCTACCTACTTACAAGCAAACGTGACACTTGAAGTGATTTCACCCGGACGGACACCCAGGGAAAGTAAAATGAGACAAAAGTATTTGTTACATGTTTCACATTATTTCAAAGGCACTGTTTGTTTGCCACAAAAACGGTAATGATAAAAAAACGAGCGCTCGAAAATGAGTTGGCAATAATTCTTCGGGTCATTCAGGAAACATGTGTGGCGGCTGTTGTCCCCGAAGAAGGATCTGTTTCTATCCTGGTGGTCGTGAACCCAAAATATTGACTCTCCCAAGCGTTATTGCATTTCATGCTTGCACGCATGCATCACAAGTGGCCTTTAGAAATCACTTTCCATTCACATCAGCGCGTCGTAAGCGAGTGTAAACTGTCACCCGAAGAAAGAATAAGGAGTTGGAGAAGTTCTGGTCGAGCGACGCGTCGATCCCCATATTGCAATTTATTTATTTATTCCTCAGTTCTTTTGCACTTTTGTGAGCAGAAAAAGGAAGTATTTCGCACTTTGTAAACGAGTGCGTGAATGTATTTCTCATCAGTAACAGCAGGCAGCAAATGCACTTGGAGAAAGATTTGGCAGGTTTAAGTTAATTTAATTAAACAGGGTTGGACAGAGGAATCATAAAATAATAGTTAAAAAAGATAATTGTCAAAAGATATCTTTAATTCTTCAATGATTTTTATTTTCTTAGCTTAACTTTATGAGCATACTTTTAGGCACTATTTTAACTGATTTTAAATCGCTAGTCTTTCTTTTGTCAATTTTATTTATTTTTATTCCTCATAATCTTTTTCATTCATAAGAATAGTGACTTGGGAATTACAGCGAGTGTAGACCTACATTACGCGCTAAAAGTTAAATTGAAATATGACATTTACCTCTCTGTCATAACCATTTTTCCCTAGTGTATGAAAGGGAATAAGTCGCAGCAATTTAGTACTTCATCAAAAAAAAAGAAGAAAAAGTCTCTCCAATGTATCTGTAAGGAAGCATGTACCTCTGGACAAGTCAAAAAGCAAAGAGGATGTGACCGAGGCTTCCACTGCCCAGGGGGTCGAAGCCCGCCAGCCGAGGATGCGAACTAATGCCCCAGGCGCAATGCGCGATGCGAGCAACCCTCTTGTCAGGGCCATTGTTTGGATGCTTCTTCGATGTTTGGATGTTCCAATGTTTGGATGTTTTGGACTTGTTCTGGCGAAACAGTCCCGAGCCGCGCGCAATGACAGGGAAATAAGACAACGACAAACTGGCAGCATTCGCTGTAGATTAGCCCGCCCGATCACCGCAAATAAACAAGTTCACAAATAAGCAAGCCGAGAGCAAAGAGCATTGTGTTATGTTCGCGAACGAGATCTCCGATGATGAGGATGAGTGCTGAGAACCCACAATCCAGAGCCGGGCACTCCAGCACCCAGAACTCGGAGTCAACTAGCGCCCGCTGTGCCTCCACAGCCTGCCTGGCTTCGGCTTCGACTTCCCTGCTCTCTGCACGATACTGAATCGCTGGCGGATTTCAATCGGATACAGCTGGGCAGAGCCTATTACAATTGCAGAAACAATAAATAATTATTATGTTTATGTTGCGGTCTTTTGTTTGCCTTATTAAAACATTTTTCACGCAGCGCCAAAATCTGCAGAAAAGCAACTGTCGATGTCTGGTTAGTGGAACACAATTGCTGTTCGCCTGAAGTCGTTAAATATAATCAAATGAAATGATAGAAATTAAATGAATATTTTGAGAATTATAAACAGAAATGAGTAATGTTCAAAATTATATATAAATTAAAGCAGTAAAAGTATATTGAAGTTTAATTTAAGTGACGCAAAAAAACATGTTTATTACTTAATTTTATTACAAAACTAATCGGAATATATTTCAGCTTCGTATTAAAATGTATTTTTTAATTGAAATTTAAATACAGCACATTATCAATGTACAAATAAATTCTGATTTTTGTATAAGAACATTATGTTAATGTCTGAATTTTTAAAATGTTTTATAAACGTATTCAGATTGTTGAACATATTTTGAATAAAGTCCAAAGACTTACAACATTTCATAGCATACTTTGCGGGATATTAAAAGGAGTTTTTAAAAACACCCCTAAAGAGACTATTTTAAACCAGTTTCAGGTTTACCTTTTATAATGTATATTTAATGCAAATTATAAAATTATAAAAAAAAGGTTTAGAACCCTTATTGTTGCTGTTTTAATCTTTATGTATGCAATAAATCGCAAAATATGGTATAGGCTATAGATTCTGCTTAATATCAAAAATCCATAAATACAGACTACTGTCTGAGAAGCAGTGCACGTTAAGGATACCACACACATAAAATCAAATATTATTGTTCTCATACCATTAAAAGGGTTCGAGGTGCCAGTTTCATCTCTCCAAAGTCCGGAGTTATGAATAGAGCGCTGCTGGAGAGCCCTAAAACACGTGCCGGGTGCCATATTGTTACCGTTACAGCCCCGGGGCCACTAGCCCAGGATGTGAGACGACGTCTGAATGGAGGATGGAGTTGCTGGGAGTTGTTGGGGTGTTAACACAATCATTGTGTGTCTGGTTTTTGGATTCGGAACTCGTAGTTCGGCCACCCCCGTCGTACGTCCGCCGATGCTGCAAATGATGAGTTGTGCCTAATTCATAACCACATCGAACGAATTAACTCGCAGTATGGAACCGCCCGGAAGATTTCCAAGGGTGGGACGAGGTTGAGAGCAAGGATGTGGGATCGGATCGCTGCGTGTTTAAATCCGGCCTCTGATACACGTGTCGCAATTCGTCTGGGCGAGATATTTACAAGCGAACCGGGGGCTTGAAAGTGAAATTAATTACGGTAACGAAGGGTAAGTGTCACCAACCGGATGCGTACCAAATGGATGCCTCAGCCTCAGCCAGCTCTGTCTTAATATATGGCCAGATAAGTATCTGCCCAGTGGCAGTTCCTTACAATAGACGCTTCCCCTCTAATGGGTTGCCTTTTGTAAACACACATTAAACATCCTCTGGTTGTGTCGTTAAAAAGGCACCTCTGGTATCTGAAAAGTTACAGAATCCTGGCTGCAATATTTCTTTAACAATGAAACAAATGTTTCGAATGGAAGCCATTTTGAAAATGCATTTAATTATAATATATTATGATTATATTTCATGAAACGGAAAGCTGCATTTGATGGTCTCATTAACACTTTTTGGCTGATTTTCAAAAGTGTTTTTAAGAATAAATAATTACAAATAACACAGGTACACAGCCAAAAATTTCCACGAACCATTTCAAGTTTTCCATGATATTTGGGTGCTCCTGAGTAAAAGTCCCATACAAAATTATTCTCCATCACCTACAGGTTTCGCGATATACCTAAGAATACAAAAAACCTATGTTTGCCGACATTTTGAATTACGTGGCCTATAGAATTGGACTTACCTTTATTATTTTTGGTAGGACCTACTCTCAATACATCACGGCACTACTAAAAAATAGTCCCAATCGTGGACCATTGCCCATGTCTTTGGAATTCGACGCCAAAATTGAAACTCCCAAAATTTTCAGCATTTCTGTGATGAAAAAATAATTCTGAGAATTTAATCTTATATGGAACTAATTTTAAATATTCATTGAATCTATTGTTCATTGTATTCTTTAATTTCGGTTTAAAGCGTTTTCATGAGGACATTTTATTGGATTTATTAAACGAATAAAACAGCTTTTTTGGTTTTATTATCTACTCCTATTTGCTGTCAAATTTTAAATAAGTCAAGGCAACCTATAAAATAGTAGTAGATATGTTTCTTTTTATATATAATATAAATTTAGTTTTATATTAAATAAAAATGTATTCCGAACATAACATTTTTAAGACAGCTTAGTAGCCAGCGATAATCCTTACATATTTAAGTTTAGACAAAAAAAAAAATGTATATTATATATAAAAAGAAACAAATCTACTACTATTTTATAGGTTGCCTTGACTTATTTGAAATTTGACAGCAAATAGTAGTAGATAATAAAACCAAAAAATCGGTTTTATTCGTTTAATAAATCCAATAAAATGTCCTCAGGAAAACGCTTTAAACCGAAATTAAAGAATACAATGAACAATAGATTCAATGAAAATTTAAAATTAGTCCCATAGAAGATTTAATTCTCAGAATTGTTTTTTCATTACAGAAATGTTGAAAATTTTGGGAGTTTCAACTTTGGCGTCGAATTCCAAAGACATGGACAATGGTCCACGATTGGGACTATTTTTTAGTAGTGCCGTGATGTATTGAGAGTAGGTCCTACCAAAAATAATAAAGGTAAGTCCAATTATATAGGCCACGTAATTCAAAATGTCGGCAAACATAGGTTTTTTGTATTCTTAGGTATACCGCGAAACCTGTAGGTGATGGAGAATAATTTTGTATGGGACTTTTACTCAGGAGCACCCAAATATCATGGAAAACTTGAAATGGTTCGTGGAAATTTCACAAAGTTTAATTTTGTGTTCCTGTGTAATCAGTTGTTTAATGAACTTTTCAATTTTAATTAATTTATTTATTTTATGATTGAAATATATATTTTCATATACATCAAATAAACTATATTTTCTGTAACAAAATATTAGCAGTAGATGTTTTTATTTGCCAGCAGCAGTCATGGGCACAAATATTCATTAAGTTGAAATAGCGTACAACCCGTAGCTTGGACAAGTGTTTACATAAGTCTTGAGTTTTAACTGAAAACATAATTTTCCGTCTGAGAGCGCCGTGAAATCAAGTGGCTTTCGGAGCTCCCGGCTCCGGTCCCGACTCCCGTGTGGCATATTCCCGTATTCCGTATTCAAAGCTCCGAAGAGTGAGCTGCCGTGCAGCTGGCAGTATTTGCGAGCGAAAGAGATGCTAATTAATTTAATGAAACCTGTCCGTTGCCACAGGCTCTGGAGAGTCCTTGGCCGCTTTGTACTCGTATTTGCCCTCGTATTTACATGTGCACTAGAGGTTTACGCCGATGGTTAAAGGCATCGGCGGCGGCGTAGAGGTCAAAATGACTCGGCGGCGGCGGCGTAGTAGTCAGAAAGAACCGGCGGCGGCGGCGCGTCAAATAAGGCAAAAAGGCCATTTTAATGAGTTATTTATTTTTTTTAAAGTTTTATAAAGAACAATGACACTGAAGGCCGCGCTGAAGCTGCGCCGATGCCGCACCAGCGGCGCGCCGCGGCGCGCCGTTATTTTCATAATTTGGCGGCGGCGCGTCAAATAAGACAAAAATCGGCGGCGGCGGCGGCGTGGCGCGGCGGCGTATATGTCTAATGTGCACATTAGGCTTGTACATTTGCTGTGCAAAAAAGTTGAGCTTCTATTTATAAAATGCTAAAAATGAACACTGAATTATTAAAAGGTAATTAATTATGGAGGCATTACTTGGGTTTACTTGTAGTAAATATTAGTTGAATGCTTATAAGTTTCATAATGAAAATGAGCTCGGAATGTAAGACTTAATTATTAAATTCTTATTAAAAATAAGTTAGTTATATATACTTTATATATTCAATTTCACACGAAATGATTCCTATCCATCAAGCTTATAAAAGGGAGTTTATTTCCAAATTAATTTAAAATTAATCTTCGTCCAGTTTACCCACTTAATGCCTTTAATTAAAGCTTCCTTATTGAGCCATCACGATCCCCAAGGGTTTGGCTAAACACCAAAGCAAACTTTACTCCAGTAAAGATATCAAGTTTGTATCGTTTTTATTTGGATTCCACCTTATCGCAATGTTGAAACGCGCCACGTGCTGCTTTGAAATGTCTCTGTTCGAGTTAAAAACAAATCCATGAATATATTACTGAAATAATTAACATTATCGCACCGGCAATGGGCAATAGTCGAAGCAAGGACCGGCGGACGCGTGCGCCGTTTGACTGTAATCATCGTTATCTAATAAGGGCACCGGGAACCAGCGCTCGTCCGCAAATATTTGCCTACTTCAATCCGTCATTTGGAAGTCACATGCGTGAGAATGGTAAACAAGCCGACCCGAAGGGGGAGTTAGCACCACCGAACATCCCTGTGAATGCTCCGGATTCTGGCCCAATGTTACGTCGAACATCGAAGATCCCGGCCGAAAAACGGCCACCCGGAAAAGTCAACCCGAAGAGGACAAAAGTTATACAGCATTTAGACGCTGCGCATTTCAGCGGATGGTCCTCCTCATCCGCAACACGTGTCACTGGGTTGACGTCCTCGCTCTCTCGTCCTCCTAGATACGCAGTGCACACAGTCCGCAAGCCAGGCAGCGACTCCCAGCAATCCCACAGTCCAGCGGTCCCGGGCACACATAAAAAGCAATAAACTAAAATTAAGTCAGAAAACGTGTCAAAGTCAGTACTCACTGCACTGACAGTGATGCAAAGACAAACATAAACAGCGAGCGTTGGTCCTTGTTTACCTTAATAAAGCCGGTTTCGATTCTCCTCAGTCGCCCAGTCAGTCGCTCGTGTGCCGCCAGCAAAGACTCATGCCGAATTGGTATCGGTATCGATTCTGTGCGCCCTGGATATATAGCGAATTATCCTTTGAGAGAGCTCTGTCACCCACCTAAAATAACACCGTCAGCATGTGGAAATGGGTGGAAAATAAGGGAAGTAGTACGTTTGCAAGCTGTAAGAAAATCATTAAAATTAAGTCGATTTAAAAAAGACTGTTCCGGTTTACAGTTTTGTGTTAAATTGATTTGAACACATATTTTTCAATTTTTTAAAAACGATTTTTCTTATGGATTTAGTTAGAGAAATATAAAAAACTTGGACACATTTATTACAGCTTAAATAAATTTAAATCTTAAACCTTTTAGAGAGGTTTAGAGATTTTAAATCCAATAAAATAACGTCCGAAATTGTGCTAAAATATATTAAATATTTCAGGAGCTTAAATATTTTAAAATTCCTTACGCTGTAAACTTTTTTAACACGATTTGCGATACATTTCAAAATATTTTCGTAATTGCAATATTACTGAAAAATGTTACCTAGGAAGAGTTTATTTGAAAAATAATTTTAAAGTGTTATTTAGATTCTCCAGAAATTGAGGCGAATTTATATATTGAAAAGATATCCATAAATATATATATTAAAATGTTTTCCCTTAAATAATTCATTTAATTTACATCAAATCGTCGGCTTTCTAAAAAGGTATTACATTCTTTTACAGTTTTTTCCAGAGACTGTCCCAAATACATAACTATATTGTATTGCTAGAAATATAAAAAAAGGCCATCATATAGTTTTTGTATTTTTTAAAGTACGCCCCTTGAACACCCCCATATTGGAGTCCCATGTTTGTATTTATGTCTAGACAAATATTATAACGCATTCCCCTTCAAGTGGGACTCTGCAGAAGGATACTTAACAAAGGCAGAGCCCCGGCTTAAGTGCAAACATTTGTTTGTCTGACATTATGTCAAAATTAATTTGGTTGTACCCAGTGGATTTTATTTCTCCTATCTTAAGAGATTCGTATCTTGTTAATTTTGCGATTCATTTTATGGCTAAACCGTAAACGGAGCGCGGCCCTTTTTGTTTTATAATTTATTTTGATCTGGCCGCGGCATGCGTTTTCGATTGATATTGATGGTTCCTTCTGGCGAAACATGTTTTGCTCATCAATGAACACTCGCGCTGAACCTGTTTTCGCTTACCTCATTTAGTCTAAGGACCTCTGTGGCTCTGCGCAGTACAAAAAAAAAGACAAGGAGGCGATACAAACTTTCACATGGCGAAATACAGATACTAAATAACGATTCCGGCTTTGTTTCATATGCCGCAGCATCATTATTTAACCGCTTACAGTGCGGCTTAACATGCTGCATAGTTAAAACTGTATCCTCCAGCCATTAATTTTTAACGACAAAATATAAAGCCAACTAATTAAAGACGCTGCACTGCATTTAGTGGACTATTCTAAAGTTTTGGGTTACAAAGGACAGCTCAATATCTTCGTGTTTTAAATAAAAGTCCGAAATGTATAGCTCGTGACGATTTTTCTCTATGATCCTAAAGGCTTTGGCCAGTGGAATTGATGAATTGTTTATATAAAAAAGCATGTCACCTTGAATATCTTCTCTGAAGAAATATATAAATAAATATTATATCTTAAATAGAAGCAAAAAAAGATACTTACAATAAATAAACATCTCCAAAGTTGGCCAACAGAAACCGTGTAATTTTGTCTACAATATCTTCCATGTTTATTGGAGGACTGTTGGAAAAATGTATCAACTGACAACAAATAGAATTTAATAAACAAAATACTTGCTTAATTACGGCATAGGGTCTGGCCTTGGCCATTAGGATTAGGCCACGACTTAATTGATTTCTATAGCTTGCCACAGGACCAATGGCGTAAAGCTGTCCTCGGTTCATCAAAGCCAATCGATTGCAAAGGGTTTGAAAGTCGCCCATATTGTTGGATGATAATAAAATCGCACTGCCGCACTGATTGACGTCTTTCAGAACATCCAAAACATATGAACGATGAGCTGTCTCCAATCCAGTCGTGGGTTGATCCAATATAATCAAAGGAGGCGAGCCTAAAACGGCTATTGCGGTGCTCAACTTACGCTTGTCGCTGATTGTATACATTCGTGCCCTCTTATCTAGATGTCGTCTAAAATTGAGCTTATCCGACAGATCCTCGGATACATCGCGAACTTGTCTGGATTTTATCCCCCGAATGAGGCTGAATATTTTTAGATTCTCACGACCCGTAAACTTTGGCTCAAAATAATTATTTTCGGGACAATAACCCATGAATTGGAAGGCCCGGTATCGGCTTGTCTTGTTATGAACATCAATGCCATGGACAAAAACGTGACCCTTGGATAACGTCTGTTGGGATATTATTAGTTTATTAAGTGTGGTCTTGCCAGATCTTTCACCAATCAAGCCCAGAATATCCATGCTGCAAAATAATTTAAAAAGATATATTTTTTTAATTTAAAATATAAAACAGAAAAATACTTACGGTCTCAGTCCGAAAGTAACATCTTTAACGGGCCTTTCCATATCATTTGCTCTTACATTATCCAGGAGTAAAATATTGTTTCGCCTTTCACTCTGCGTCACTCTTTCTTGACCTGCATTAGATCTATTAAAAACAGTTCTTTTTAACATTGATTAAATACAAATATAATACAAAATACCTTTTTCTGCCAGGACATCCCTTTTCATAAAGTAAAAGTAATGTAAAGTAAAGCAAAGCCAAACCGATAAGTACCCCGAGATATGGTAATGCCGCCCAAAATATACTCCACTTTGGATGTTTCTCTAAATAAAAATGGTTTTTAAATGTTATTAATAATTACATTTACCAATCTAGCTAGGCGTGGAAATGTATCTATAAATTTCCCTTTATTTCTTACCCCTTCTTTCACGGCTTACAAGGGTGCAAAATGGGCTTTCAACCATTTTTTTTGGGTATGAACGTTACACTTTCAAAGCTACTTTTAATTAGAATAATTTTTATTTGATATCTTACCGCATATTCTATGCATCATTGCAATGGCTGTATAAATGGGTATTAAATATAGTATGCCAAAGGGAAAATCCGGAGCACCGAGCTGAAATGGTATGACTAAAAAATAAAATTAATAGGTTTACATTAAATAAAAACTCTATAAAATTACTCAAAAGAACAAATAGAAGTATGGGTGTAATCCATCCAAAAATTGTGCATCTGCAGAGTTGCATCAAAAGATATAAAAAGGGCAGCTGAGCCAGATTAAAAAACATCAAAGCAATTATGTAGGCAACTAAAGTAAACAATATATAATATATTTAAAAACTATTAGTATGTTTACCTATTTCATCACTAAAACCTTTCCAAAGTACTAAACTCATTAGACAAACCAAAAGTACAGAAAACAATGTAAGCCACAGCCAGTCCCAGAGCAAGTGGGATAACCAGAAAGTGGCCATATTAATGCCCTCGACTTTTTGCAGTAGCTTAAAATTAAGTACACGTTCTCTTATTATATATGCAAGAAAAAATCCTGTAAAAATACTCAAACATAAAAGCAATACAAATAAGACATCACTTTCCAAACATTTCGCCTTATATGTTGTACCGATTTTGTTATGTTGCAATGCTGGATATGGATAATTGTAAAAATCTATATTTTTCATGCGCATGTCAGTGATCTTTTCATAACTAGAACAATATTTATCCAGCAGCTGGCTGAAAACTTAAATTCTTAACTTTTACATATATCTTTTGTATATTTTCTCTTACTTGTTTGCCAGATATGCCATCAGTGAGGCTGCAACTGCCTCCGAATGCAGCCATTTTCGACTATACAAAATTTCATAGTTGCATTTATTCATCCTAAGTGCAAAGATATGCTTGTCATTTAAGTAGGTCGCATTTTCCAGATCTTCTTCTTCAACTGCCGTACAACGTTTAAATTTATATTTCACCAACGGTATCAGAGGATGTTCCGTGTCATTGTTTTTAGATATAGCATAACTGCAGGGCCTGCCATATGAATCTAAATCTAATTTTAAAGGTTCTTGGGATATCCAAGTTCTCCTGGCTTCCTTGAAGTTCTTAGGCTTGAAGGGTAACTTATTATTAAAATAAGCAAGTAAACCGGCAAAGGCCATAGAGAGTAACAGGGGTAGAAGAATAAACAATAAGAGGTTGTTCTTTATGTGATAGAACTTTTTCAGTGTCATCCCTTGCCATTGATTAAAGCACAGTTTATTTCGATTTAATAAACTTCCATCTGGTTCTTCGGGTAACCTGCAGACATCAGGGCACTCAGTTACATTCTCGCAGCAAGAGGCAGTGGCGTTCAGGTACTTCTCTATTATGGGCATGGTTCCGATCTGAATGGTATCTATATTTTGACATTGCACTGATTTCTCCAGAGCCTTCAGCAGGGGCACAATTCCGCAACAACTGGACTGCGGAATATTGCATGACGTTTCGCACTCATGACAGCAGATACTGGTGTTGGGAACATATTTCTCAATTAATGAAGTTATTAGTTTTTCATGATATTTTAGGCCCTGAGAGCAGACCTGAAAACGAGGAACAAATCGAATTAAAATTAAAATTACAAGGAACAATTCTTCTCCCTCCTTTTTTTAGTTTACATTTTCAGTTGCTTACCAATTGATACCCCGTTCCATAGGTGTTTTTTAAGAACGCAGCTGATCCACTGAATTTTAATTGGCCATCGCATAAAATGGCCACCCGATCGGCCAGAGCATCGGCCTCATCGATATGGTAAGTGGTCATTATAATGGCACGACATCGCTTCTCGGTCTGCAACATGTCCCAGAGCATTCGCCTTTCGCAGGGATTCAGCCCCTCACTGGGCTCGTCGAGCAGAATAATGCGGTTATCCCCACAAAAGGCACAGGTCACCGCTAGCTTCTTTTGGTCCGCCTGAGATAAATTGCGGCTTTTCACGTCCCTAACATCCCAGAGATCCAAGGCCCTTAAATACCTCTCAGCTGAGTGGTTCCTTAACTTTCTTCCCGAACCTCTTCTCCGCAAGGACGTATACAAGGTAGTATGCTGCCTTACCGTCAAATTAGGGAATAAGGCATTATGCTGGGGTGCTAACCCCACGGACGATCTTCCCTCGGGGTTACCCATGATATCCACATTATCTATTCTCACCCATCCGGAATCCAGGGGAATACTGCGGGAAATCGAATGCAATATGGCCGATTTTCCCGAATCGGAGGGACCCAATAGGACTGTTATCTGATCTTGGTACATATTCATGCTGAAATTTCTGAGATGTGCCTTATTGTTTTGCCATTTTCGCAAATTATTTGCCTCAACAATCATAGAAGGATTTTCATTCTCCGGCTGCTCAACAGGACGTTTGCGGCGGCACACTGAGATTCCATACCTCCCCGGAACAATCAATTCAGCGAAAAAGGCAATTAATAAACTAATTAAGGCTACTATGCCCATCATTGAGAGAATATAACCAACGTCATTAGTTAAGCCTGACTGAGAAGTATTTTTAAATGAAATCATATGATGCCACTGCAGTCCTGTATTATCATAATATTCGAAATAAAGTATACGCCTTAGGACTGCTAGGAAAGCATACTGCAGTAATATACTGAGAATATAGTCCAGAATTATAAACATTGAGTGAAAAAATGCAAAAAGCAGAAATCCTAGAATGCAGAAGAAAGCTGCCACAAATGCAGCCAATATGACATTATTAATTAAACTATAAACTAAGAAACAAAAGCAAATGCCACACAATGACCATATGAAAAAGACAAAAAGTAAAGCCCAGAAATTTGAGCACTGTAAGACACTTCCATTTTTACAGAAAGCCGCCTGAAAAGAAAGAAAATAATTAAATAAATAAATATTTAATGCAAAGATTGTTTTAGTTCAGGAAATTGCTAAACAGATGGCGCCACTATTCGATATATCGATACATATTCTGTGCTGGTGTTCTAGCTAGAACTGTTTTAGCTATTTTATAGCTGCTTTATAAACAAATTCAATAAACTAATATTAAATTAATAAATATAAATCCTTTTTGAAAATCTCTGCATTTTCAAGTAAATTCTTACCTTAAGTAAAAATATAGTCAGTAAATTAATAATGAATAAGACAACAAAAGTGGATATAAACCAGCATAAATAGTGCAAGAACCGATTTGACCCTGCCATATTCATTAAATCAACTTGCTGTCTCGTCTTTTCCCTGGTCATATGCTAAAAAAAAGGATTTCATTATACAATTTACACATTTTTCAAGAAAACTCACCATAACCAATCGGATAAAAGGATAAATGTACAAGACGCCAAGGTAGAAGCCCAAAATATATTCCTCTCGCCTTTTAGTTGGATCGAAAAGTACGCGATTTAAATAATTTTTATATTTTCCATCAAGAATAAATGGATGTGATGCGATCGTTACGTCAGAATTCTTATGAGCCTGGTTAGAGTCCGGTTGACTTAGAAATGCAGTAATAGCATTTATTATTTGCAAGAATCCCTCATCGGAGTAGTAGGACTCTGGAAGATCCGATATTCTTTTATCCGTATGCCAAAGATTGTCCGGCCTAGTTCGCAGGATACTGGGAAACCGAATGGTTACTTCGGTGTCCATATCCTTGACCTTCCAAAGTATGCCGCCCAAATAGTTGCCATTAATTAGATATTTAGCCATATTAGCCTCGTTCTTAACTCGAATCACATCACTCAGCTGTAAGGAATTTCTTAATGCGGGTACAAGTTTATCCGCCATTGAATCTGCATTCGTGTATAGTAAAAGTTTCCAAACGAGACCCACATCATTGGAACTTTCTAGGAAATTCCTTTAAAATAAGACTGGTTATATTGTCTTTGAAATAATTGATTTTCTTAGGAACTTACTGCAGCGGATACAGTTTCGTATTACCTCCAAGCAATCCATTACGTCGCTCTGAACACTGGATAGTGTTCTTATCTCCGTGGCATCGCAAAATAACTAAATGTAACATTAACAGAGGCAACAGGAGATACAAAAGTATTTCCAGTCTTGTATATGTCCTAAAGTTTTTGGCTAATAGGGCAAACATTTTAAGGAATAAGAATCGAGCTTAATTACAAACATCAAGAACACTCCAAAACGAAACACTTCTCATCACCTACTAAGAAAACAATCACTAAGAAATGGGTTTCTGGAGTTACAAGTATATTCTCCAGCATCAAAGGGTGAGGATTCCCGGCCTGGTTCCTAAAATATATCGCAAAATAAGTTAGTAACTGTCTTAATATCAGAAGCCATCGAATTCGTCGAGATTTTACTTTATCCAAAGAATTTATTTGTATTCTATATTTATCGAATATTTGTGTTTTATTAAGTGTACCAGTTACAAAAATTAACGCCTGCCCGTGGCACGGCCCCTTCCGCGTCCCCGTGGTCCGCCGCGTCCGCGGGCGCCTCTGCCTCTGCCGCGGTTGCCAACGCGACCGCTGTCCTTCTTTTTTGTCTTCGACTTGGGAGTGTCGTCGATCAGCAGCGTCTCCAGCGGCAAGCTGTCCGGCAGTATAAAGTATCTAATGTTATTGCCGCGAATGCTCAGCGTCTCCAAGTGGACGGGATCGCGGTTCTTGATGGTCATCCGGACGCTCTTCAGGTGGGTGTTCATGGCCACATCCACGCCGGTAATGGTGCCGTGTATTTGGGTGCCATTCTTCAGCTCAATAGTCACAGTCTCATGACTTAACTTCATAAGGAATCTAAAAGGACAAAAAAGCTTTTGCTATTTTAACAAATGTAAAAATGTGTTTAAATGATTGAGATACTTTGGCTCTACCCATGCACACTTGTTATTTACAAGAAAGTATGCTATTATTATGAAACCTTTATATTTTATCCATTGAGTGTTGTGTACAAATACAACAAAATTGCATAGCATCGCGTTTTGCAGGCGTACATGTGTACATTTTGCACAGCCCGCTAAAATTGATGGAAACCGGCATTTGCGACAGTTTCTGACAGGATTATCAATGATATAATGGATTGCGATTAAGCTTACCTGACCAATTTCATGGTTTTTATGTGTTTTCCAATAGTTTTCTGCAAAAAAACGCGCACAAACAATGCCGGCTAGTTTACTTTTTTATTCTTTTTTGGTTAAACTCAGTGTTGCCAGATGAAAAAATTGGCTTTACTCCTAAAAAATATCAAAAAGTTGAAGTTTCCCCCTAAAAAATCCACACGAAATTCGAACCACACCTGATATTCGAACCACATTTGATACTCAAACCACCTCAGTTACTATATGCCAAGATAGCAGCACAATGGATTTCAGACTATTTCGATTAGAATTCCGTTTCCACTGTTCCCAATAACTCATTTGCGCAAACTATACATATTCGACTAGTTTATCGATAACGCCGCCGCAAAAAAAAATATATTAAGAAAATAACGATTATTGAATACTTGTTCGCGGCCGCCGTCTACTAAATGTTTTTTTTAAAAACACATTTTACGGTGTTTTTTTAGTCGCCGCGACACGTACTACACAGAGAAACACGTTTTTTACCAACGCAAACAACGAATATAATTTTTGACATATGTATTTATCCGGTTTGGAGTGAGAATTAGCAAGCCATGGCGTTACTCTGCCGACGCATGTCGACGCTATTAATTATAATCCTTGCATATATCTTCCTTGGCACGATATGTGTGCAGGGATCTGTGAAACGAGGTAAAGTCTCGATAATTTTGCGGCTAAGCTAAGGCGAAGAAAAGTACATTACACATATGAACATACACACATACATACGCACATACAGCAATAACGGGTTGTGGGTGTCAACAAATTGCGGTGTTTTCTTTTGTTTTTGCAATTGTGAATGAATGTTTTACGAATATCCCAGGCAAGTTTAATTAATAGCCGGGAGTAAAACTTATCGAGAGGCAGCTCTGTAGATACAGCGGCACTTGAACTATGTCGGTAACGCCCAAAGATTACGGGGCAATGGGGTGAGATTTCAATTGGGGGACTAAACAAAGTAGTCGAGCATATGTACACACTTCCCGATGCACATACATACAGACGTAGCTATGTATGTCGGATGTATGTAGCCCAGTACTTGCACTCTCGTTTATCTGAAACAGTTATTTCGAAAACTTATTGTACAATGGAGTAAATACGTGTTGATTCCAAAATAACGATAATGGATTTTTAAGCCCGCTGTGGGTGGGGGTTGAGCACTCGATTGGGTCGTCTGGCTAATAAAAATTCTTTGACCGCCCAAAAACCCCCTCATAAAAGGGGGAAATGGATTAGCAATGGGAAGTTTTAATACAATTTTTATTCACTAAAATAGTGGGGGGAACTACTACTACTAAATGTAAAAGTAAAAATAGAAACTAATCTATACAGAATTTCTGTGCTTTTAAAAACAATTTAAATGGGTATCCAAAGTATCCTTAAAAATATATATAAAAACACATTTTTGCATACTTCCCATTTGATTCAATTTAAAAATCATTAAACAATATTTAATTGATTTATTTTTACAGAGTGGGTTGAGATAGGAAAAAACCTATCCTTAGAATGTGCCTCTGAAAACGAAGCAGCAGTATGGACATTAGGAAACCAGACTATTGATAAAAACACCACAAGGTAATAAATAATATAAAATCCCTTCGTAAAACAGCAATTTATAAAAACTACTTCCTTCCAGATTCGAACTAAGGACTGATCCCCTAAATCCCAATGAAGGTGTTAGCGAAACCAACGAAAGTCCCGACTTTATCAAGTATAAAAATGTTCTGACGCTCCGCCATATTAATATTAAGGACTCTGGAAAGTACACATGCACATCCCCTTCGGGGCAGAACCATTCGACTGAATTTCACGTAGAACCATACCTTCCCGCCAAGGTTTTGCAAAGTACCGCCGACAGGATAAAGCGCAAGGTCGGCCAGGATGTGGTGTTGCATTGTCTGATAGAAATGTATCCGCAAAATGAGACGACGAGTAAGAATATGAAATGGCTCAAGGACGGCAGCCCCTTCGAGTTCCTGGACACCTTCTCCTCCATCGCCAAGCTGAACGACACGCATTTAAACTTTACTTTGGAGTTTACCGAGGTCTACAAGAAGGAGAACGGAACGTACAAGTGCACCGTCTTCGACGACACCGGCCTAGAGGCGGCCTTCAAAGAGATTACGCTTTATGTGATGGAAGAACCGCAAGTTAGCATCGATTTCGCTAAGGCTGTGGGTTCCAATAAGATATATCTGAACTGGACTGTCAACGATGGCAACGATCCTGTGCAGAAGTTCTTCATCACATTCCAGGAGGCTGGTACACCGACCTTTCTGTACTATAAGGACATCATTAATGGCAACCAAACCTCGTATATTTTGGATAACTTCAAACCAAACACCACTTACTTCCTAAGAATTTCGGGAAAGAACTCAATCGGCAACGGCCAGACCACACAGTATCCACTGGGGGTCAATACGCTCAGCTTTGATCCAATTTTTATACCGAAAGTCGAGACCACCGGCAGCACTGCGTCTACGATTACTATTGGCTGGGATCCGCCGCCGCCGGACCTAATCGAGTACATTCAATACTACGAACTGGTTGTCTCCGAATCGAACAAGACGATTGAAGAGGCTATTTACCAGCAGAACTCCCGAAACTTGCCATATATGTTTGACAAGCTGAAGACCGCCACGGACTACGAATTTAAGGTGAGGGCATGCAGTGACCTAACGAAAACCTGCGGCCCCTGGTCGGAGATTGTCAATGGCACCACCATGGACGGTGTGGCCACAAAGCCAACGAATTTGACGATCCACTGCCATCACGACAACGTGACGAGGAGCAACTCCATCTCCATTAACTGGGATGTGCCCAAAACGCCGAACGGAAAGGTCGTTTCCTACCTTATTCACCTTCAGGGCAATCCCATGAGCACGGTGGACCGCGAGATGTGGGGTCCCAAGATCCGACGGATCGACGAGCCGCATCACAAGACACTATACGAAAGCGTTAGCCCCAATACCAACTACACAGTCACAGTGTCGGCCATAACGCGACACAAGAAGAACGGCGAACCGGCGGCCGGTAGTTGCCGGATGCCCGTCTCCACGCCGGACACCATTGGCCGCACAATGTGGACAAAGGTTAACCTGGGCTCCAAGTACATACTGAAGTCCTATCTGCCCAAGATCAGCGAAAGAAACGGGCCGATATGCTGCTACAGACTGTATTTGGTTCGAATTAACAATGCCAACAACAACGAGTTGCCGGAGCCAGAGAAGCTGAATGTGGCCACATATCAGCAAGTGCACAGCGATAACGTGACCAGAAGCAGCGCCTACATAGCGGAAATGATGAGTAGCAAGTACTTCCGACCGGAAGTCTTTCTGGGCGACGAGGTAAGGTTCTCCGAGAACAATGAGATAATCCGGGAAAACGATGACATTTGCCGCAGATGTTTGGCGGGTACAACGTTTCTAAGAAAACCCGAGACAGTACATAGGCCACCACCACTGAGCTCCCTTTCAAGTAAGTAGTATTTTATGTTCATTTCCAAACATGTCTTCAACTAATTTAACTATTACCACACTTAGATTCGGACTTGGAGGCCGGAGATAGAGATAACAACCTTATCAAGGGCGCCAATTTAACAGAGCATGCTCTCAAGATTTTAGAGAACAAATTGAGAGCTAGGAGAAATGCAGTGACCAGCGAGGAGAGTCCAGTTCTTAGCAGCTCCGTTAATCCAACTGTGCCGCTCCTGGACACCAGTCGAGATGTCTACGATGGCCAGATAGATATTAACTCTAACTACACTGGTTTCTTGGAGATAATTGGTAAGCTATGAAAGGGAACAACTAGCAGACCCAAGTCCTTACTGGTACTAAACAAAACTATATTTTCATTAACAGTTCGAGACAGGGACAACGTACTGATGGCTTATAGCAAATACTTTGATATAATCACACCGGCAACAGAGGCAGAACCCATTCCGTCCTTGGATAATATGGACTACTATCTGAATATTGGAATCAAGGCGGGAGGCATACTATTCGGTATATTGATTGTGATTATTGTGCTGTGGGTTTTCCATCACAAAAAGTCCAAAAACGCCCTGCAGGGCGAAGATACCCTGACGCTGAGAGATTCTCTGAGGTATTTATTTAAGCATTTGCATTTAATTTCTTGTAATAAATCACAAAATGTTGCATTCCCATTAAGCAGGGCCTTCTTCGGTCGACGCAGTCACAACCACAGCCATTTCATCACTTCGGGCAGCCACAAGGGCTTCGATGCCGGGCCCATTCACAGATTAGATTTGGAAAACGCCTACAAGAACCGGCACAAGGACACCGACTACGGATTCCTGCGGGAATACGAGATGCTGCCGAACCGGTTTAGCGATCGAACAACCAAGAACAGTGATCTGAAGGAGAACGCCTGCAAGAACAGGTATCCCGACATTAAGGCCTACGATCAGACACGCGTCAAGTTGTCGCCTGTGAATGGTCTGCAGACCGCTGACTACATCAATGCCAACTTTGTTATTGGCTACAAGGAGCGCAAGAAGTTTATATGCGCCCAGGGTCCCATGGAGAGCACCATCGATGACTTTTGGCGCATGATTTGGGAACAACATCTGGAAATAATTGTGATGCTTACCAATTTGGAGGAATACAACAAGGCCAAGTGCGCCAAGTACTGGCCGGAGAAGGTATTCGATACCAAGCAGTTTGGTGATATTTTAGTGAAATTTGCACAAGAACGTAAGACTGGTGATTACATCGAACGCATCCTGAATGTCTCCAAGAACAAAGCCAATGCCGGCGAGGAGGAGGATCGCAGACAAATCACACAATACCACTATTTAACGTGGAAGGACTTTATGGCACCCGAGCATCCCAATGGCATCATCAAGTTCATACGTCAAATCAATTCCGTCTACTCCCTGCAACGGGGCCCCATTCTGGTGCACTGCAGTGCCGGTGTCGGTCGAACCGGAACCCTGGTGGCACTAGATTCCCTCATCCAACAGCTGGAGGAAGAAGACTCGGTGTCGATCTACAACACAGTGTGTGATTTACGGCATCAGCGTAACTTTTTAGTTCAATCTTTGGTGAGTTGATAATAACACCAAGCTAAAGCTTTGTCAAAACTAAAATCTTGCAATTTTTGTTTTTTAGAAACAATACATCTTCCTTTACCGCGCTTTATTGGACACTGGAACCTTTGGAAACACGGATATTGGCATTGAAACCATGTCATCGGCCATAGAATCTCTCAAGCGAAAGCCCAACGAGGGTAAATGCAAGCTGGAATTGGAATTCGAGGTAAGCTTTGTACTGAAATAGGTAATGTTTAGTCTTACTCTCTACGTTCCTAAACAGAAACTGCTGGCTACCACGGATGAGATTAGTAAATCGTGTTGTGTGGGCGACACAGAGGAGAACAATATGAAGAACAGAAGCCAAGAGATTATTCCCTACGATCGTAATAGAGTGAGTTATTGAATGGTTTAATTTTAACGATAGTTTGATGTATTAATTACTGATAAACTCTAAGGTTATATTGACTCCTCTTCCACTTCGGGACAACTCAACCTACATCAATGCATCATTCATCGAGGGCTATGACAACAGCGACACCTTCATTATAGCCCAGGATCCGCTTGAGAACACCATCGGTGATTTCTGGAGAATGGTTTCGGAACAGAGTGTCACCACTCTGGTAATGATATCTGAGGTAAGTGTGAGTGTTTTTCATATTATTTCTGTGTACTTACCTATGTTTCACTTGCAGATTGGTGACGGACCTAGAAAGTGTCCCCGTTATTGGGCCGACGATGAGGTTCAGTATGATCACATACTCGTAAAATACGTGCACAGCGAGAGCTGTCCCTACTACACGCGACGGGAATTCTACGTTACGAATTGCAAAATAGACGATACGCTGAAGGTGACACAGTTTCAGTACAATGGCTGGCCGACGGTGGACGGCGAGGTTCCTGAAGTCTGTCGGGGCATTATAGAACTAGTGGACCAAGCCTATAACCATTATAAAAACAATAAGAATACTGGTTGTCGATCACCGCTTACGGTTCATTGCAGGTAATTGATTTACTTCATTTAAAGGCAGACCTTTGTAATAATTTCAACTATTTTCTAGCCTGGGAACTGATCGAAGTTCCATTTTCGTTGCCATGTGCATTTTAGTCCAGCATCTTCGGCTGGAGAAATGCGTCGACATTTGTGCCACAACAAGGAAATTACGATCTCAGCGAACGGGACTTATCAACTCATACGTAAGTCGAGTCTCGTATAATTGATTTCATTTTAAATTAAACCTCAACTACTTGCAGGCACAATACGAGTTCCTACATCGCGCAATAATTAATTATTCAGACTTACATCACATAGCCGAGTCAACATCAGATTAAGTTTAGTTTATGTACATATATTTATATACATACATACGAGATATACATAATGCACGGGTTTTGAATGAACATCATCGGTGTGCATCGTGTGTGCTATGGATAAATTATTTGTATATTTATAAAATCTTTTACTAAAGGTATTTACAAGGGCAAATTGTAATTTTTTTAACGAATTCAATTTGCCCGAAACATAATATAATATACAATACAAATATAAATGTAGTGTATACGTATCGTATTGATAAAATTACCAAAGGAAAAAAATAAGTAACATATTTTATAAGATACAATGTAATAAACAACTGAGATTAAGAAATTGTACTTTTTGTGTTTGACTTTATTTTATTAAAGGAAGCTATCTTCGGGAAGGCGAATGTTGTGTACCAGTTTGCAATTGGATCAGGGGGTTGAATTTGAAATTGTTTGTAGTTATGAGCCAAAAATACATTTATTTTAATTCGGTTTTCTTTGTTTATTTATATTAGGTTTAAAAAGAAGCATATTATTTAAATTTAAAAAATTTGTTTATTTATTTTAAATTCCTGCGTTCCAGCAGGAAGACCAAGAATATGTGCAAAATAAGGTCCTTAAATTGACGTTTCAATATATATAGATTTTTTGTAAATCTAAATTTTTTTAAATGAAATAACTAATCCAAAAAATCATTAATTTCAATTAGTTTTTTATTATGTTAACAAAAAGGCGAATTGCATTTTTTTAAACAAAATTAAAAACATCTTTAAAGTATATAAAAAAAATGGGAACCATTTTTTAAGGACTTGGCTAGATCGACTTGGCTGTTGATACTGATTAAGTATAATAATAATAATACATTGGGTCGGAAATGACTATAATTTCGTTGCAAACTCACAGCCTAAAATTTAATATAATACAATGCAGTGGTATAAAAATGGTTTAAAAAATTTGATTTTCATCTAATGGAATGATATCATCGAACTCCTTACTCCTTTTTTCAAAGGACTTGCAATCCTATGTACATATGTATGTATGTAGTCCTTCTTTTACCACCTGTTCCGTGGGGCTAAACATACATATATACATACGTTCCAGCCCTTTTACATGTACATATGTATGTATGAAATTTTTATAATTTCACCCCACCAACAGCCTTGTATAAATTAGGACAATGACAATGACTTAAAATTTTGTTCCTTGCAATTCTTATTTTTAAAATTGGTTCCGCGGCTTTACATTTTGTTTTATTTATTATTTTTTTTTTTTTCATGTTTCATTACATTTTTAAAATCCCACCTTGTTCCATTTTCAACTGTTCCAGAGTAATGGAAAACTATGACAGAAAAATATGAAATGCCTCACATTTTAAATTAAGTTTGTTTTTAGAGTAGTAACCAGATTAGCCGACATTCACAAAATTAATAAGAGAAATTTATAAATTTTCAAGCCAATATCATCATGGAAATTTCTATTCTTATCTCTTATTATCGATAGTGTACCAAGCTCATCTTACCATCTCTAACGGGACTTTGTTTACTATTATTTTTGGCAAAACAAGAGAAATTAAGCAGAAATGCCGCCGAGTAAGCTAGATAGTCTTTATCGGCGCATGCTGATAACCAGGTTCTTCGAAAAAGGATGGGGCAAGCCGGAAAACCTGCGCCGGTAAGAAAATCTTCTGAAAATTAATAGGAAATCAACGAAATGTGTACGTTTTTCATACACTCACTTTACGTAATACTTGATTGATTTTGACCTAGTTTTGGTTATTTATTCGGGTCTCCTACTTGATAAACAAAGTGGTTTTACATTGCACTGTGACTAGTAAGCAAATGGAAGATTTTGTGGTATAAATAAGGTCCTTGAAGATTTATTGTTAAATGTCACGTTCAACCGGTGTCCCCTTATATCTAAAAGTCCTGGCACTTTGCACTCATAAAAGTGAAGGAAATTTCACTTTCTCTTCTCATCAATATATTCAAGATCTCAAGGTCTAAATCTACATTATGGACTTAATTATATAATAGTTTTATTTATACACCCTAGGATCTAATACCGATTTAGAACTTAAATTGTGCATGTCTTATAATCCTAACATATTCCCTATTTAATTGTTTCATCTTTGAACTTCAGGGCTTTATTTTCCTCTAACCCATCATCCTTTGTTATTTATTTAATATTTTATTTAATTTCCATTGCTCTTATTTAGTGGATAAGACTTCTGAGAGAGAGAGAAAGGAGACTGATCTTTGGTTTATGGTTAAATGTTGTGCGATTTTCTCGGGAATTTGAGATGCATTTATTCTTCTAGATTTACGATCCCATTGTTAATTTACATTTCAGTTCCCTTTCCACCAGTGGACGACACTGGATATGACTGCAATTTTTTATTCTCATGTACAGGTTAGTGGGAAGGAAGACAAGGAAGAATAACACTCGATAAGATTGAAGATTCAATTTGCAATCGCTACAAATAATGTTTTAGTTTGAAAATATCCCTGGAGTTCAATCGAAAAACACAATCATTTATATTTCGTTGTTATCAGGCCTTATCAGCATCGCTTTATCCCATCTATCCAACAAAACCTTCATTATAAATCATATTCACTTTAATTGTCTTCGTTCTACGACAATTGTTTCAGAGTGTTTCAGTTCCGAAAAATAATATCGAGTAGGGAATCATGTTTCAAGCTTGTGCCCCGCGATTATCCCGTGGAGATAACCAAAAAAGAAATCAGTGGCGAGAGCACCCTGATAGAAGGCCAATTCCTGACCCCCCTTGAGTTGCACCTGCCCGGCGTTGTTCCGAAAGCATCCCAGCAGGCCCACTTTCAGCTCTTGATACCGAACAAGTGGAAGAGCGAGAAGCACAAGCCGGTATGCATTCACCTGGCGGGAACCGGTGATCATGTGAGTACTCTCGATATATCCGTGCCCTAAAACGCAGTAATATAATGTCTGTTTTACTTTCAATAGAGGCCGGCCCCAGGGGATCGGCCATAACAGCAAATTTGAGAAAAGTGGGTCCCACAAATAGAGAAATCTTTAACCGTTTTGCCTTGCCAATTTCATTAAAATTGTGTCATCAGACCATACTTTTTGATAATTAATTTATTTGTACCATTTATGGGACCAATTTCAGTCATTTATGAAATTTACATTTAAACCCCAGCCTGGATTTTTGCTTACCATTTTAAATTGTAATTTTTCGAGTTCCACTGATTGGTGATTTAATATTTTGCAGTTTTTTTGGAGGCGTAGAAACTTTGTGGCCAAGCCCCTGCTCAAGACCGCCAATATAGGATCCATCATACTGGAAAATCCATTTTATGGACTGCGAAAACCCACCGATCAAACGTGAGTTAAAGTGAAGATTAATAAATATTCGTTTTTCTAATAGTAATTTATTTTTAGACGATCTAACCTGCACAACGTCTCGGATATCTTTGTGATGGGTGGATGCCTCATTCTCGAATGCCTTGTTCTGTTGCATTGGTGTGAAAGGAATGGGTTCGGCCCTCTGGGTGTCACTGGGCTGTCCATGGGCGGACATGTAAGTCGAAAAATTATAATTAATTCATTAATTACTTAATTTTGATATCTATATAACAGATGGCATCCTTGGCAGCCACCAATTGGCCAAAACCTTTGGTTCTTGTGCCCTGTCTATCCTGGTCCACCGCCTCAGCAGTCTTTACAACAGTGAGTAAAATTAAATTAAGGTAATAAATAAATATTAACAAATAATCTATTATTCCTCAAAGGGCGTAATGAGCCAATCCATCAACTGGGACATGTTGGAAACGCAGTATTTCTCCGATGGACAGTACCGAGAACGTCTCTCCAAGATGGTCACTGTGATAGACGATGCCTTTTCGGCGGGCCAGAGTTTCATCAAGAACTTTAACCAGTCGCTGCACGAGCTGAAAGAGGACATTAGTGATACGCGAAAGATCCAGGAGGATGAGAGGAACAGCAACACCTGTGGCGACATATATGAAACGCAGGCCGGTGGCAGCTGCCCACAAGATGCCGACAGTTCAATATTCCTAACCAAGTCCCTGAAGAACTCCAAGCTCGACTCTGACAACCTGACCATAGATAATAGTAAACAGGACCTTAGTCAAAAGGTTAATGCCATTGAAAAAGAGGGCCTGCCCAAGGAGCCGACAAAGTCAACGTTGACGAACTTGATGAAGTTTATACTCCCGCTCTCGGCGCAGAACAAATCGGATAAGATAGATATAACCAAGACGAATTGGTGGGAGAGGGAGGCGCTGCAGTTTATGCGCGGCATGATGGACGAGTGCACCCACCTGAAGAACTTCTCGGTGCCGTTTGACACCTCGCTGATAATCGCGGTGTGTGCCAAGGATGATGCCTATGTGCCACGCGAAGGCTGCTCCAGCCTCGAGGATATATGGCCCGGGGCAGAGGTGCGCTATTTGGATGCTGGTCACGTGAGCGCCTACGTTCTACACCAGAAATTATTCAGGTGAGTGGTTATTCTGTGATTATTTTCTGTACTCAAACTAAAATGGATTGCATTTTCAGATCCTGCATCATCGAGGCCTTTGACAGGGCCAAGAAAGTATATGGCAAGGACACGGGGGAAGACCTCAAATGTGATACAACTTATCAGCAATTGTTAAAGAAATATGACAAAAACATAAGTTAGGGCAATAAATTTAAGAGATTAAAACATAAAACATAATAAATAATATGTTGCCATATAAATATTTTTAACTAGTTTTATTTGTGTGCTTAATGATAATGATAAAATATCTATTGTACATATTAATATGATAAAATATAAAAATATGTATATTTTAGTAAAAGTAAAAGGAGAGGTAATTTTGTAAAATACGGAAAAAAGGAACCATATATTTTATATTATAAATCGAAATTAATTGATATAAGAATATATGAATTAGAAAAATATTAAAATAATGAAAACATTAATAATATTTATTTCTAGTAATAAATAAATAAATAAAAATATATAAATAAAATATAAAATTAATTAAAATTTATTTAAGCCTTTTTACCCTTTGGTAATAAAATTTCAAATTAATAGAAAATATTATTCTATACATTTTTAATAATAAATAAATGAAAATAAATTTAAGCTTTTTTCGCCTTTTAGCCATGTTGGAACTTTTCCTTCTTGGGCTCTGGTCACACTGGTGTTTACATTTTGTTTAGTGACTGAAAATAAATAAAGAAATTATATTAACCAAAGCTTTAGTTAGCCTGTAACTAAGTTCTACTAAAATGAATCCTGTTGTATTAGTTCTGTCTTATGACAGCACTATATCTCCTTTGGGAATAGTCGAAAGTAATTATATGCCTAAGAATAAGAAAAACTTAAGACTTTGTTACGATAATATAAAACATTTCATTTATTTCCCCAGACATTTTATCCGAAATGGAGCAGCCAAAAGAAACAAACTCAACAGAGAGTTCCCTGGATTGCTACAAATGCGCCATTAAAACCAAGTATTATAAAACCTCCATACACTTAGTTCCATTTACTGGCAAATTGGAAAACGTTCCAGAGGATATCCTGCAGGCAACGGAGGCCTTAATAATATACTTTAACCCAAAAGATGTGAGTAATCAACCACTTACAAGATTTTATTTAAAAGGATTTTACCTTCAGACCTCCTTTATCGACACCATTCCCAATACATTGTCCAAAAACGAGCAAATCCAATTGGGTTTTCTCTTGACATCGAGTTCTACGGGGGGAGAGAGCGGCGGCATATCCTTTGGAGAGCTCAAGGAGCGTACCAATTTCTTTTTCGACATTATAACGTTGAAGAAAGGCAGTAACTCTGAGAGCGATTCAGATGAGGGGGAAAAGGAGTACGAAGAAGTTGTGGAGGGTTTAAAAAATGTCGTTTGGTCGAATGTTACAATGGGCTCCAAAGGTAGTATCAATATCCATGATACATATTGCATATCATGAGAATCTTTTCAATTTCAGAGCATAAAGATGATATTAGCAATGATGAACTGGACAACCAGCTGAAGGACTTTGAGAATTTACTGCTCACCGCTCAGAGTTTACGTAATGATACGAGCTTAACGCGAGAACAGTTCCTGGACAGAGCTGAGCAATTTGCCGGCATAGTTTCGGCCATTTTAAACGACAATGATAGCGATTAATTATGATTTAACCTATTGGAAGCAAACCCCCTAAATTGTTTGTTTGTATTCATAAAAAATATTCAAAAAATTCAAATATTTTCTTAATTGAAGTGTGCAAATTCCAAGGGGTCTGTTAAATATATTTGGTTTTTATTATTAAAAGCGGTACATATTCTTCTTTTTGCCGAAATAACAAGGTATAAAACGTTGTTTATCTGCTAATGTATGCTTTGAGAGCAGCTTATGTATATTAAGGAATGAATAAATAAAGTGTGTGTGTTTTTTTTTCTTGTTAACTTTCAATCATAAACATAAAGATTCCGTTGTGGGCGATGAACAAATAATATTTTCATGGTTTCGCATTTTTCTGGAACGACAGAGAGATTAACTTGATTAACCTGATTTCTATAAGTTATAGCTTGCAATTACCTCATCGGTGAAGTCCATGTCATCTTTAATCTGCTTGGATCGTCGCTTCTCATTCGATGTCAGCAGCTGTGAGACCTTTGTTTGCTTGGCTAGATCGTAGGCTTCCTTTTTACTCCGCATTGCACAGTCCTCGAGGGTCTCGGCAGCCTCGAACATGCCCTGCCGCCGGTAGAGTGCCCCCAGATTCTTGAGAGTGGTTGTGACGGTTGGGGAGTCCACTTTAGCCGCCTTGTGCCATCCACCGTATTCGCCATATGGGGTATTCTCTCTGTTGTCGTATTTGTTGACCTCACGCTCCTCGGCCACCTGCCAAATGGGTTTGTTTTTGCTATCGATGGCCCCAAACTCACGCTCGTGGGCGCGGGTCAGCACCTGCTTGTAGAGTATCTCCGCTTCGGTGTATCTGCCCTGCTTCAGATAGCAGCCAGCCAGATTATTCTTTGTCTTGGCCACGTTCGGATCGTCGGGCCCCAGCTTCGATTCGTAAATGTCGAGTGCTCGCTGGTAATACTTCTCAACCTCGTCGTACTTGCCCTGGTTCTGGCAGAGCAGGGCCAGATTGTTGAGCTGCTTGGCAACGTCGGGATGGTCCTTGCCCAAAACCTTCTCTCGGATCTCCAAGGCACGCTTGCAAAGGGGCTCGGCATCTTTGTACTTGCCACGTTTGCCATAGAGGACGGCCAAATTGTTCAAGGTGGCGGCTACGGCTGGATGGTTCTCGCCGAGAGTTTTTCCACGAATCGACAGAGCGTCGTTCAGTAAATTGGCTGCCTCCTTATACTTGTTCTGAAGTGGCATGAAGTGTTTTTAATTAATGGATGTATAAATTAAATTAATCGAGGCGAAGCAACCTACCTGATCACGATACACGAGAGCCAGAATATTTAGCATTGTTGCTACATCGGGATGATCGTGGCCACTGGTCTTTTCGAGGTCTTCCAAGGCTTGTTTGCAGAGGGGAACGGCTACCTCGTACCTGGAGTTGCATATAGAAATTATAAAGAAATAGTTATAGTAAAGCTTATACAATATTATGTACTCACCTGCCCTGCGATGCATACTGAATAACCAAGTTGTGCAGTGTTCGCAGACGTGCTGGAATTTCGTAGCCGGAAGTCTGATTGGCAAACTGGCTGGGCGGAGTGGGAGACATGTTGTTTCTGTCATCGTTCTCCTCGTCCGGAAAGAGCTCCACCACCGGATCGGTGCGGGATTTCTCGCAGCTGTCGTCCTGGTCCTGGTTCTCGTCGTACTTCTTTACCGAGGCCATGAACTCCAAATGCTTCTTCTCCTCCTCCAGCTGGGCGACGAGCTGCTCTGAGGCCTGGAACTTCTGCTGCGTGTTGGCCAGTTCGTCGCGCAGCCAGGCGTTCTCCTGATGCAGGCGGCGCACCTGTGTCTTTAACTTTTGCTTCTCGGCCTCGATGTTCTGCATATGCGAAGTGAGAGCCATCATCACCTGGGCCTCACTGAGGCCCAGTTCGATGTTCTCGATGTTTTTTCGCAGCATGTCCGACTTGTCGTTGTCCTTCTGGACCTCGGCAATGCCGTTCATAATCGAAACATGTTCCACTCGCAAGGCTTCGAGGCCTTGGAGGACTGTTTTTGTATTGGTTATTATTTCGTCCTGAGACATTTGCGTCATTTTGCCGATTTTCTCGATTTTCTGCCTGCAAGAAATGACACACAAAACCGGGGCTATAAGTACATACTTGTCAAGGAGCCTTTATCCTTTTTACTGTAATGTGAATGATATCGAAATGAAGAGTGTAATTCTTATTAATAAATGTGTTTTACAGCCTGTATGATTTAATAGCTTTGGAGACAATCATTTTAACCGTATATAAAATGATTCAAGCAGCGTTAATCAATACGACGAAAAAGGAAAACTGGCATTGCGCATGTTCATATGGGCCGAAAAGTGGGGGGTTGATAATCGAAAACAAATACTTTAGAATATTCGATTTTTGAGCTAAATACAGGATGTAAATCGTAAATAAAAACAAATAAAATGGTTACTAATAAGATAAAATTATTAAAAGGAATTGTGGTTCATTAGGACTTTCTATAAGATTCTTATAAGATTGTGCAATTTGTATTGGGAAAAATCAGGGAAACAAATAAATACATTCGATAACTATCGAATATATCCTTGAAAAAACAGAATATTATTTGTAAACAGAGCCGGTTAAATTTACATACACTAACATTTCTTTGGGAGATATAAACTATGTTGTTTCTTGATTTGTACATATTTTCCAGAAGGGAAAGTTAATATAATTTTTCCGTCATATAAAGTGTACATACAAAAAAGTAATCGTAAAAATAGTGCTTACATCAACAGCAAATAATAAATATACGTAGAGGTCGAAGCTCTTAATACTCTACAGATAAAAAATATTTTATATATAGGTACATAGAAACTTCCAACTAGATTTAGTAATTATTATGTAGTCTCTGCCATTATATTGGCCTTTCGTCACGCACCTTTCCAATTGGAAAACTGGATTGCGTAAAAGAGATAGCAAAGTCGGATAAGACCTATGATTTACTCTATTCTTTATCAAGATCAGAAAACAGTTTTCGGCTGGGGAAAAGCTAAAAACAGTGCGTAACAGAAATACAAGTACAAGTTGCAGCAACACCCTCGGCTAGCACAGCAGCAGCGTTCACACAGAGTGAGTCATTTTATGTACATTAAATCTAAACCATTAACACAATAACATAGAGTTTGGTGCAGTCAATTACACTTCCGTAGCACAAATGAAAACCGTAGCGCATGCGAAATTCCTTCGGAAAGTGTCTTTATTATTGCCAACGGATCACTCCTCCGGGGGTTTATTTACGATTGCAAAATGGATCATATTTTCCAGCACAAACTTTTCCTCAAGTGGCGCTGATATATGTATGAATGTATTTACTTGCAACATACACACATACGCACATGTACTGTGCGTTCACCTGTATGTGTGACTAGAATTTTGCTCACAAAATTCAGTGTTAACTTCTTATTTATTAGCTATTTGGCTAGAGCTACCGTTATGTCGGCCTTTAATAACCTTTATTACTTTTTAAATGTTGTGCAAAGCTTCCAGTAGGCAACGTTTTTTATAAAAAATAACTTACACTGCAAAAACACTTCTAAAATAAAACCAAGAGTGTGGCCAGGCGTGAGATCTGCAACGCGATTTAGTATATTTAATAACTTGCAGCCTGGCCACATTGCGGCAGGGGAAACGGGGGAATAGAAACACCCACAAAAACTAGAATTTAATAAAAAGAATGTGAAGTCAATGTAAGTGTTTTTAATTTAACGGCAAGAGCATTACATTGAGTGCATATTTGATTGAAAAATGAAATACAGAAGTATTTGCGGGACTTTAATAATAATAAAGACACTAAACAGCAGTTGAAACTATGTACATAGATTTTCAAGACAAAAAAATGGATACTTATTTTGATAGTGTCAGGTATTTATATTAGAAAAATTTCTTCTTAATTGATTTCACTTATTTTATTGCAAAATTCAGATTTTAATTATCAATGTTTTTTGTTTGGTTTATTTATTTATTTGTTAGCTAGTATTATTAAGTACATAATGTATATTCGCGAGGTGGCATATTTTTGCATTCGAAATACGGTCGCACAATTTGTAATTTGTAAGACTTTTTAGAAGTCTCCGTTTTTGTTCTATATTTTTAATTTTTTACCGTATAAAAACTGAACAAAAGAGTATGCCACCCCCAAGACCGAAGGGGATAGGATTTAATACAGGAGTTCAAACAGGAGCGAGATCAAACTCAAATACGCCCATGTCGGAGAGGCAACAAATGGCTTTACTAATCCAAATGACTGCTACATCTTCGACAGGTAAATATGCAAACAAAAATAAACATCAAAACATAATACTTATTACGTTTATAAGCCTGGTTAGTTGTCTTTGCATTGCAAATAGTTTGAATAGTGTCTTCTAAGCCCGGACCTGCGTTTTATCTCGCGGGAACTCGGCTATAAACATATGTACAGTGTGCATACATTCTACATATGTATGAATGTATGTCTGTACATAAATGTATCTGATACATGCGACGCATGTAAAACAGGAATAACGTAAAGTTAGGGCATCTTTTGGACAATAATTCCAAAAACCGGTTTTTTAATTCAAATTTTTAAAAAGTAATAATTATATAATAATGAATATTATTCAATTTTATTTTATAATAACTTAAAAAATAAATGACTTTATATTCTTGCTATATTCTCCTATTCTCACTTTCCAATCTCATGATTCACTCAGCTGTCAAATGTTTTTTGATAAGATCTCTGCCCTTACAGATTCATCTCGCACCAATTTAAAGAAGAATGAATGCAAGAAGGGAGACGCCGATAGCGACGAGAGCAACTTGAACGAGAAACAGGAGGTCCTGGACACAAAAGACAAGAGTTCCGCGGAAGAAAGCAGCAGCGATGGTAAAAACAGCGACTCGGCGCATCAGGGTAGCTCAGGAGCCAAGCGCTGCTACTCAGACATAGAAGAGGACTACGAGGAATCTGGCGAGGACGTGAAGAAAAAGAAACGCAAGGATTCGGAGCATGGCAAGGACTTGAAAAGCGCCTCCCTGAAGCTCTCATCCAGAGTGGAGAAGGGCTCCAAGCTAGCGGCGACCAAGGGCTCGCCGTCGGGCAACAAAAGCAGTGCAACCTCCAATGCCGACAAGGAGCAGGTGGAGATTAGCAAGAATGTGGACATCGAGAACGAAACTGAGTGTAGCGATGATTACAAAAGTAACGACAGCCTGTACAACGGTGGACTCAAGGTGCCGCCTTTGAAGATTGTGATTCCCCAACAGAACTGCTCCATCGACACAGAAGGCAATGTACTGAGAACCGGCAAGGTGACTGCCTCTCGCAATGCGGCCCTGCCCTACGTGGTCAGCTCCAACAGCGACTCCATCGACACGGTCATAACCAGCCAGTCCATAAGCCCGCACGAGAGCCCCCAAAAGAGCAGCATTTGCTCCACCGTTCTGGACGACAAGAATATAAAGCTCTTCAATGACGAGAAGAACCTGAGGGTTCTCCGCAGTTCTCATCGCACCGGTGTCACGAGTGTGGAGCGCAGCTCTAATAACTCCTCCCCGCAGATGCAGAGCAGCTCTCCGTCGCCGGCGTCATCGAATCATGCCAATGACACGGCGGATGTGAAGCTATCCTACAGCAACATGACGTCTAGTCCCATACCGCAAGGCCATCAGTTCGACCAGGAGACAATCACCAATGTTCCGAGTCCCTCCACCTCGTCAACCTCCTCGTCGAAGGAAATAAATCCCTCGTCGAACGTGGACTTGCATCCGCGCAAGCGAAAGATACGGCCCAAGAACACGGATGACAGTTCCAAGAACTCGAATGCCAACATGGATTCGGGTGCGAATTCCGAGGAATCTCATCCGCACGATCATCCCTTCACCAACGGTTTCCAGATGTTCTTAAGCATCCGTCGCCAGATCGAGAAGAAGTGGAAGAGCCTGTACCCCATCAAGCCGAGACCTCCGCAGGGATACAACGACTATCTGCTGACGAAGAAATCGTACTTACTCAGCCGCAACTCGGAATCTCCGGCTGTGAATATTCCCAGCACTGTGCCACAGGCCATGACGCAAATCTATGAGGACCAAGAGAAGGCCAGGCGAGATTTAATCCAAGCGCACACCGTGGAGCGGGAGAAGCTCTGTATGAATGTGGAGCAGGAGATAATACGGGTCCATTCAAAGGCGGCCAGGAGCATATCTGGTCAGTCGGCGCCGTATTCTGTGTGTACATACCTAAAGGACGACGAGGTCTACAACCTGTTTACGCCGGAGCAGGATGAAAAGGAGAAGAGTGCACGGTGTCGCTTTAATGGCCGCTTGCTACTCAGCTGGCTGCAGGATGTCGACGATAAATGGGAGAAAATCAAGGTTAGTTTTGCTTGTTTACTAGAACTAGAGAATTTTGAAATGTAACTTTGCTTTTTCCTAGGAATCAATGGTGCTGCGTCATCATAACGAGGCCGAAAGTCTGCATGCCGTTCAGGTCATGGACTGGAATATATTCGCGAAACGAAATAGACTCTGTGACAATCCGATTGAAGTGAATTTGGAGCATGTACCAATAGTTTCAGTTGGCGACGATTTTGATACATTACCGACATAACCGAGAGATTGAAGAAATAAAGTTAAATTGTTACAAAATTTAAGAAACACAAAGGTTTTCTCTTTAGGGGTTCTAATTTGAAATCTGTCCTAAGGAAGTCAAAAATTAGTTAATTTTAATTCGGAAAGCTTGTCGTTTTTGACTTTCAAATTGGCTATATAATTTTAAAAATTGAATTTTAAATCAAAAGATCGGAAACAACCTTCACTGAGTTGTAAATTTCTGGCAAAAAATGAATACTCTGCAAGTCCAAGTAAATAAATCCTTCAGATTTAGTTAACAATTATAATTTATTCGTATTTATAACTCGGTCATCGTGCACTCAAGTTGTCAACAATATTTCTGGCATAGTTAACAATGTCCTGCAAATATACCAAGTTAAAAAAATATTAATTATCCACTACTAAGACTTTCCAAATCCTACCTCGCAGTTTTCCGTCTGTTTGTTTTTGGAGATAATTTGCTGGAGTATAGACAATATTTCCTTGCGTTTTTCTGTAGAAAGTTTCAGTTCCGAGTCCAAGGACAGAGACGACAGTGCAAAGAGTGTAGTTTCCTGCTTGACATCAAACTCTATAACAGGCCTCAGATTCTCCAAGAGCACAGGGAATACTTCTGCCTTGACAAAGTCATCTGAAAGAAGAATATAAAGGTATAGTTTCGTAATCTACTTGTATTAATTAAATACTTACCTCGGATATTTTTGTCGCGAGATATTGAAGCTATAAGAAAGGCTGCCTTTATGTAGATATTCGAATTGGAGGACTTTAGGCAAGGTACCAAGGCCTTGATACCCTTGATGCGCTTGAACTCTGCGTATCCCGGCTGAAAGTTTCGTATTAGCGATGAAATCGCATAAATGGAACTTCGCACAACATCTTCATTCACTTCACTCAAGTTTTTGGTGAGTACGGGCAGGAATTTCTCGGTTATGAGAGCATTTTGACAAAACGTATTATTCTGTGCCATTTCAGCAACCGTATTGAGTGCCGAAACTCTTATTTCATTTTCCGAATCCTTTACGTAGCGCAGTAAAGTTACGGTTCCTCCAAGCTTCACCAGGGCATTGGCATTATCGATGTCATCAATGTGGCTTCTAATAACATCTAGGCTCTCCAATTTGTCGTCTGTGGTGGCCTCTTCACTATTTAAAATAACTAAAGCTGCTTTCAGAGCGGTCGGAGCATCAGTCATGGCACTGAGGGCACTTTCCAAAAACTGTTTTTTCTAGAAGAAATAATAGATTTATATTTTAAATACTGTTAAATAATACTTGAACTTGATTGATAGTACGTAAATTATATTTATAGAATCTATCTTTTTATTGAATTTCCCCAGGAAAAAGCACATGGGTAAACAAGTTCTAGATGTTTCGACTGATTCATGGCCAAACTTAAGATTCTAAACACTTCACGAGCTTAAGACCTGGGAAAGGTCTAAAATGCTGTTTTAGCCTATATCTATGCAATTGCTTAATGAAAATGATATAAATTAGTTCCCAATGTTGTTTTGTTTACAAACCTCAACATCATCTGCCGCCTCGATTGGTTTTTCCTCCGCATTTTGGTCGGTATTTTGTACTGTATATTTCAGCACGTTCTAAAATATATAAATGTAATAAGTTTTCTGCATGAAAATTAAAAAAAAAGTCCATACCTGTAAGTTTAAAGCTCCTCTTGGTACGTTCGGATTGGCCATTTTCAATATTAAATTTGTTTGCTGAACACGAATAATTTTGTGTTTTTTTTGACAACAATTAGAGATGGTGCATATACGATATGAAGAGTGTATCGAACAAAACCGATAGACGATTAAGTTGTCAGGCAACAAGAATTAAATTCATTTTTTAATTAAAATAAAAACACATATAATTTATTCAAAATTAGCAACGACTTTGGTCAATAAATTATTAAATGAGCAATATTTTTTAGTGGGTATAAGGATAACCACCTGTTGGCAGTCTTCGCTTCTTGCAAAAGGCCGCGTTCCAATTCCGCGTTCCGATTTACGCTACAGTCGTGTGAATAGGCCTCAATCATATGTTTACAGTTCTCGGTGGAAAGTTGATAAAAACAAAAAATATTACAAATAGAATTAGCGTCGTCGGTAAAAAATGTTACGAGACCTCATAACTTGGGTTTTGAATACATATCTTGGCAAATATCTGGAGAATCTGAACTCGGCCCAGCTCTCGGTGGCGCTGCTGTCGGGTAATTTTCCTTTAGTGATATAATTGTTTATCTTTATTTTGCATCAGTACTTACTGCTATTTTCCCCACCTAGGCGAGGTCGAGCTCGAGAATATACCCATACGCAAGGATGCGCTTCGCTCTTTCAATCTGCCGGTGGAAGTCACCGCCGGCAGCATTCGCAAAATCAAGCTACAGATCCCGGTTCGTCAGTTCCGGACCTCGCCCTGGTGCATCTCGATCGAGGGACTGTTCTGCATCATTTGCCCCAAGAACCTGGACAACTGGGACTATGAGAAGGAGAAGCAGCAGGATCTGGAGTACAAGCTAGCCGTGCTGGACACGGCCGAAGCCGGCTGGCGGTCGGAGAAGGGCAAGCAAATGGAGTCATACTACTTCTCCTCGTACAACAACTGGCTGAAGTACGGCACCAACATGGCCACCAACATCATCGACAACATCGAGCTCAAGATATCCGACGTTCACTTTCGGTTCGAGGACATTGTGGAGACCGGCAAGAGCAAGATATGCACGGGCATCAGGATCGGATCCCTGACCGCCCAGAGCTGCGACTGTGATTGGACCAACGGGTCCTACAAGATGAACAACAGCGAGATGAACTACAAGCTGGTGGAGCTCAAGGAGCTGTCCGTGTACTGGGACCTGCTGCACGACGACATCAAATGTCAGTCGTACTCCAACCAGGAGATCCTCGAGAAGATGCACTCCACCTGCGAACTGAGGCCACATAACTTCATCATCAAGCCCATTTGCGCGACGGCGCGATGGAAGCGCGACAAGTGCCAACAGGTGATACGAACCAAAGACAAGCCCAGGGTCTCTTGCGAGCTCCTGGTGCCCGAAGTAGTGATAGACATATCCAAAGTCCAGCGAGTGCAGATGTTAGATAAGCTCTCGGAAGTTCGCCACGTGCGCGAGGTGCGGCAGTACAGACTGAGGCGACCCAACTGCAGCGTGGCGCTTAATCCGAGCCAATGGTGGCGATATGCCGTCGCCTGTCATGGCTTCGACTTCAAAAGCAATGAGGAGAAGTGGGCCACCCTGAAGGAGAACCTCCGCTACATGCTGCTCTACAAGACGATCATCTTGAATCCGAATGAGAATCTGTCCAGCGACGACAAAGAGTTCAAGGCGTACATCGAGGGCGACAGGAACATCACGGACCTGACCGTTATGCGAAGAATTAGCTTCGAGAAGGTCTTCACCAAAGGCTTCTCCTTCGAGTCGCAGGACGTCAAGGGGAAGAACATGCTGTTCCATTGGTTTCCCAACTGGATGGGCTGGTATGCCAACAGCCCGAGCACTCCCAACGGCGAGCAGGATGAGTCGCTGAAGCACTTGGAAGACGACATTTTGGTGGCCCTGGAGAACTCCCTTCAGAACTCGTCGGACCTCAAGAGCGATGCCGTCTTCGGGCACTTTTCTATCAAGCTGTTGAAGGGCCTGATCATCCTGCAGACGGACGAGAGGCTTTGCGACGAGCGGAGCAAGTCCATGGAAATGCAATTTAATAACTTTTCCGCCTACCTTCAACTGAGCCCGCAATTGACTTCCTACACGGTGGGCGTGTCCCTGCAAGAGATCTACCTGATAGACAAGACCAGCCTGGATACCATGCACAGTTATTTGATTAAGCCGCAGACGGGGAGTGTCACGAAGAGTGTCCCCCTGGAGGAGGATATTCTGTTCCAGCTACAATACGAAAATTGTAATCACTTACGGTTTCAACTTAATATCAAATCGAAGGGCTTGGATCTTACTTACAACGAGGACGCCATACAGTGGCTCTTCGATTTTCTGGCCGACTCTAGTCCCGAGAAATACACGCCGCGCGATCGCGTCGAGGAGAAGACGGACTTTATGAAGAACTGGAATCAGATGTTCAGCGGGAATGAGGTGATTAGCTCCCAATTATCCCTTCTAATTCTCTACTAATACCATTCTTTTATCAGGTAAATCGAAAGACTTGGATGTTTGAAATAGAAATATTTGCTCCGCGTATAATTTTTCTGGAAAACTACAAAGTTACCAACTCCTTGATGGTTTTACTGGACTTTGGCAAGCTGGAGATGAGAAAGATGGAGGTTAAGCGAACGATACCTGTGATAGAATCGGCTGTAACGGATAGTAATCAAAGCGACGATGACGAAACCTACCTAACGCCGTGCTCAACGCCCCCGGCATCGGAGAAAAGTGGCTCAGAATCTCCAACATTACTCGAAAATCCCACGCTAGAGGAGGGCTTCCTGAACAAGAACGTTCAGCTGGAGTACGTCCTGCATAACAAGATCTATGATAAGTATCTTATCAACTTTACCAACCTGCAAGTTCTGGTCTGCAAGTACGAGGAGCGGTGGCAGGCCTGCCTGAAAACCTCATCGAATTTCCACCTGATTGATAAATTCAATATTAACCTAACCCTCGAGCAGAGGAACATATTCACCGTGGATCCCGAGTACCCATCGTTCATGCTCTTCGGCACCTGCCCCACGATATTGATCCACGGCAACGAGGAGCTCATTAACAATTGCTGCAACATCATGAGACCCATCATAAAGGCCTCCAGGGAAATGGAGAATATCTACAGGGGAGGCAACACCATATACGCCAGCGAACGAATCAAGAACCTGGCTGAGGATGACCGCAGCCGAGTGGTCATTGAGTTCGTGATGGACCAACTGGTGATAGAGATGCAGTCAACGGAACGGAGTATAGCCGAGTTGCAAATTATTGGAGCACGAGCTGGCTTGACCAAAGAATCAAACGAAACGAACATTTCGATGTCGGTTCACGGACTACTCCTGGTGGATGCCATACAGTCCTTCGGTCCGGACTTTGAGCTGTTGGTGGCCAGTCATCGGCACGTTGGGTAAGCTAAGTTTACTTTTTCAATTAACCATCAAAAGCTTGTTAGAATGCTTAGCTTACCAAGCCTTTAATATGATAATTTAATTTAATTTATTCAGAATGGATAGCTTGTCTGGCAGCCTTAAGCATAGTGCAGTTGTTTCGCCAACCTCGCCGGGATCACCAAATTTTTTCGATAGAGCTACTAGTCCGCACATGATTACAAAAGCAGTTCAAAATATTAAAATGGGTATGTACAAAAAATATTATGCAATGATTTAAAAAGCGTATTATTACTAAATTAAAAGCGGTATACAATTTTAACTAATACTACTGATCATTTTTGTTAAGAACTGTTTATTATTATTTTTTTTTTAAATATTAATTCATCTTTATAGGTGACAAGTCAACGGAATTCTGCGAGGATGAGGACTCCCAGGCCCTCATTTCTATTGACATTAAAATTGTGCCGCCAAATCAAAACAATTCGGCGCAACTTCACACAACCAGCATTACTTTCAATAGTTTGGATATTATTGGTAGGTATTAACAATTGTTTAATTACATTAAAATATAAAGTGTAATTTCAGCCAATCAGGATACGATTCTTGAAATTTTAAACTTTGCAAAACGTACACTTTTGACGCAGAATATTTTCTCAAGTGAAACCGAAGAGCTCAGAAAAGAATCAATGCTTGAAGAAAGACCAAAGGAGGAATTGGATGAAGATCAAGTTGATCAAAAAACGCATAATGAGATATTTTTCGACTTCTTTCGCTTGAATATCCTGTTGTTGTATACCATTAAACGCGACAAATTTAATATTGGGCGAAAAGTGGGAACTGTTACGTTGACAGAAGCCAAGATTAATGCATCATTTCAATCGGATCTGTCCATCTTTGGCTCTCTCGGTGGAATACAAGTGATTGACATAACTCCAGAAGCCTTTTGTCACCCGCGAATTCTTTCTGTGGGCCGAGACACAATCCTAAGGACTTCCGACACGAATAAGCAAACGGTTTTGAGTCAACTTTCAAACGAAATCTACTCAAATAATTACAACGAAGAGAAAAACGACGATGACGACAGCGATGCCATAAGCTTTCAAAGTCATTGGAGCGACAAAACCACTTGCACATTTCATATGCGAATGGCCTCAGCTTCTTATACTCATTGTCCCAGATTTTTAAGGGATGTAAATGCTTGTATAACATACTTTAAAAGGAGTTTGCGGTGAGTTGTAGAATCATTATAGCATTTCTTATATTATTATATATACATTTCTTATATTTAGAGAGTTTGCCACCTCGATAGGTAATAAAGCCACTGATATGGCTAAGGAATTTGTGCAACAGGTAAGGGCAGTCGAGCAAACAGGACCAGTTCATCCACAGCGAAATCGCCAGGACAATTGGTAAGCCAAAAATAAAAGTTCACAAAAAGTCTTATTTTGTTTTTTAATCTGTAAAAAAAATCATTTTAAAATTACTGTTTAAAAAAGCATTATTCAAATTTTTATAAAAATTAAAAATTATATTTATTCGTTTATTTTTTTTATATTAAAAGTGAATAATACGGAGTAGTACTTTTATTTTAATACAATTAGAAAATAACTCTTATAGTATATTTACACCGACGTGAGTTACCTGAAATATATATAAATTTTTGTATTTTCTTACAGGCTTGATATTATAATTAGCAGTCCAATAATTATTCTACCAATTTCCAACACAAGTACAAATGTTTTAATAGCCAATTTGGGTAAAATTAGCTGCACAAATTCAGTCTCGAAGCCTAGCGACTCGGACGATTATAATGAATCATATACGATAGAAATCAAAAACACCTACGTTTATTCATTGAATATTGACGAAAGCGAATACAGCTTTAATGTACATCCAGCCAAAAATAAGGATGCAATACCCATATTGCACGACACAGCCATCACTTTACCCATTTATGCGGGCTATAGTGAAGATAATGGTCAGGAAAAGCAATTGAATAGTTTAACGGTAGGTTTTATTATTATATAAATAACCCCATTTATCGTAAAGCTTTCATAATGCCTCAATTTACAGATAAAAGGAACTATGGTTGAGGCTTTAAAAGTATCTTTAAACCGAAAGCAATATGAGCTACTCTTAGAGTGCATTCAATACGCAACGAACTTTTCAAATGGCTTAACAAGCGACCCCGAAGACCTTGATCAAAATGGAGACAGTGAACCCACTTCGAGCATCGATGACGAGCACGTTATCAGCACGACTATACAGTTTTCAATGCCGGTATTCCAAATAAACCTGCAAAATGAATTCCACAACGATCTGATCAATTTGACATTCAAAGACTTTAACGTAAAGCACATCGCCAAGGGTCACGACAAGGACGTGGAAGTAATGCTAAAGTCGGTCCTAATGGAAGACTTGAAATCGGATTTCACATCACCGTTTAGAAATATGGTGACTTCGATAGACCTCGAAAAGAGTAGCAAGAAAAATGAACTGACCTCGTCCTCCTGTCCCGACCTGCCGGGCTACTGCAATTCATTGAAATCCCGATCTAGCTCCGTGCCTTCCTGCTTCTACGATTATATGCAGCTAAAGAGTTTCAGCGGCGAGAAGAAACCGTCAACGTTCTGCAGAAACAGCAAACGGGAGTTGGGGAAGCAGCCCAGGGAGAGCCAGACCTTGGTGACTTATAAATCCCATACAGGAAGGTCGGCTCAGGACAGTAAACTAGAAAAGTCAAGTTCGATTCAATTTAATTGCTTGAACTTGGCCATTTGTGTGGAGCGCTGGTATACGATATTCGACTTTTTCGGCTTGGTTTCCGCCGATAACTTGAATCAAAACTATACGGAAGAGAAGAAGCTGGTAGAGACACGTAAGTTGTGGTGTTTTTATTATTAATATATAATATTATTATTATTTTATTACATCAGATATTGACGAGCTCTTCAGCAGACTGAAAGTGTCCATCAGAAGCTTTAACTTTACCCTCATTCGAAACGAGTCCCTTCTCTCCAGAGTGAATGTGTCCAATGCCGTGTTTGTGATTCTTCAGGACCATAGATCCAAAATAGTTGAGGGCTGTCTGGGATCAGTGTCTGTTTACGATCTAACTAAGTACGGGAATATTTACAAGCAAAAGTTTTTAACAAGTGGAACGGAAGCGCTCAATTTTGTATATAAAAAGTAAGTAAAGTAAATTAATAAACTCTTTATTTATATTAAGGCTGGAAATAAAATCGATTTTATAATTGATTAATCTATTTTTCTTTCGATAAATCGATTTAAGATTGATTTAAAATCGATTTAATCGAAAAAGTTCTACGTGTATGTGAACTAAGCTAAAGTTAATAACAAAGTTCAAAATTCTCTACTCCCTTCATGTATTTACAATCTTGTTGTAAAAGAAAAAGAGATTTTAAAGGCAGAGTTTATTGATTATTCTTTATTATCTAGAAAACTTGTGGATTTGGAGGCGCTAAAAACCTTGGACACCGACTCCACCTTGCGCATTAACATGGCTGCTGTCCATTATATTCACACAAAACGATTTTCCACTGAACTGCATGTATTTGTCAAAGATCTGCTGCAATTGCAAACGGTAAGGTCACAACAACCTAAAGAACTAAATTAAATGTTGACCAGTTTATGGTTTTTTTATAGCCTGTGATAAGAAAACTAAAGAAACAAAGTCAAAGCGGCAGTGAACAAAATATGCGTCCATCGAAAATGAAGCTGGTAATTCAAGCAGACTCCCCGGTTATTGTTCTCCCGGCTTGCTACAACAGAAACGAGGTAATTATCGCTTATCTCGGACAATTCACCCTGAAGAACAGCTTCCACTTGGCCAGCGATGAGAATATTATAAGCAAAATGACCGCCACTCCAAATCCTAATGAAATCCTGGACGTAATGCGCATCGATCTGGTCAACATAAACCTGTTCTCCGGCGAAAGGAGCTCGATGAAAGCGAAAGGTGAGCAAGAGAAGAATCGAATTGTGATTGCCGACATGAACTTCCTGCGACTGGGTCAGCCCTTCTTCAACGAATCCTGCTTTCTGCACCTACAACTGGAGCGAAATCTATCGGCGGAGGGCGATCGCGTCTGTCCGGATATCAGTGTTCAGGGAACCTTCTCAAAGCTGAATGGCATGGTGAATATTCAGCAGTACAAGTTGATTCGGAGCTTTTTAAACAATAATATTGGCGAGCAAACGGATGACATTTACATGAATTACCACAACAATAGTTGCACCTCCATTGAGCGTCTTTCGACCATCAGTCTTGTTCAGAAAAAGAGCGAGGTGTTACCCAGAACAATTTCCATACTAATTTCGATACGTATTCTGTTGGAAGATGTCTCCCTGCTGCTGGCTCTGAACACCTCGCAGAGTGCTGTCATAGAGCCGTTGGCCTGCATCCACTTCCTGAAGTCGGCGCTGGAAATAGACTTGTTCAGCGATGGCTCGCAGGATATTGACTTGATATCGAGCAACATACTGATTGTGGACGAAAGGAAGGTGGAGGCTGGGGCGGGCAATGAGAACATGTTCAAGAATATTCTGGAGCCGTCGAAGAAGGAGGCGAGGATAGAGAACTCTGTGCAGGTGGAAATCCACTGTCGCAAGAAGGCCAACTTCAGCAAGTACACGATAATGCTCAATAATATGCGAGTGTTTGCTCTAATCAGCTTCCTGGATCAATTGAAATCCTACCTCCAGGAGGACTCACCTGCAGCGCCCACAGTGGTTAATAGTCAGGTTTCGCAGAAGCAACAGGTTGACAATACCGTCTCCACAGAGTTTGTGGTGAACATCACAGATTCCGAGATAATATTGGCCGAGGAGTGCAGTCGCCTGGACTCGAATGCCATTATTTTGAAGAGCACGACGGTTATTTGTTATAAGCCCAACAGCAATTCGGTGCCTCTCTCCCTGGACATAAATCACCTGGAAATCTTCTCCTGCACTTTGGACGCCGAGGAGGAGAGCGCTCTGTCCATAATCGATCCCTTCACCCTGAACATAGAGTTGAGGAGTAATTGCCTGAATATACTCATTCAAAAGCCACTGAATATTCGACTGTCGTATGTGGATGTCAAGCTGTTCTCGCGGATGGTGAGGCTCTTGCCCACACAAACATCGCGGTCGAAAAATGTGATATCCAAGGCCAATTCGGACCTGGAGAAGGTGGCTCCCCTGGTGGCCATGGGCTTCGAGCTGTCCGACTGTCTGTATGCCATGCAGGTGAACAATTGGCGGATCAACGATGCGGCTCTGTGGCTGTCGCAGCAGAAGCAGAGTACGTACAAAAATCCCGCCCTGGAAATGAAGACCGCTGTGGTGGATGCCAGCCTCATATCGGTATTCATCATTGACGACTGCATGGACGCCGATGTTCCGCTGCTGGAGGTGTCGCTCTCGAAGTTTCTCCTCAACTACACCTTCAAGACCAAGGATCCCAATCCCAAAGAGTCCAATATCCAGCACTTTAGCCTGGGCAACATTGACACAGAGGCCGCTGTCAACTATTACAATCGTAGGCTCAGCGGCTGGGAGCCGGTGGCCGAGACTTGGGAGTCGAATCTGAAGTGGAAGTACACCAAGGGTCACCTGAATGAGAACAAGAAGCGCTTTGAGATTGGTGTTTCTAGCAAGCAGATGCTCAAGCTGAATGTCACCTCCACTTTTATAGAACTCTTTCACATGGTTCTGAAGAACTGGACCAACGATTTCAACGACAACGGGGCCAAGAACTTCAGGCAACGTTCCCCCTTCATTCCATTTGCCCTGCAAAATCTCACCGGCACACCGCTGCTCTTCAAGCCGATCTATGCCCCCCTGGGGGACCTGTCCTGCTCGGACTTGCAGCAGTTCGAGCTGATCAAGAACTGGAGTTCGGTGCAGCCCAACGAGACGAAGACCTTCGATTTCAGCCAGAAGAGTAAGCTGCGGCACGTCCACTCCCACCAGTTAAACTTGCATCAGATTTTCGTTCAGATCCACGGCTGGACTCTGATAGGACCCATATCCATAGACAAGGTGGGCATGTTCTTCCGCACCACCAATCTGGATTCGCAGTACTCCACGAAGAGTAGGATAGTCTTCGATATATCCCTGATTGGATCCGCTCAGAAGCTGATCAAGGTAAAGTCCTCGCTGTTCATAGTCAACAAGCTGGACCGAAACGTATTCCTCAAGATGTCGCTGAAGAGCACGCAGAGTGACGGGTTAACTGCCATCAGTGTGGTAAAGCCCAACGATGAGCTGCCCTTGCCGTTGAAATTCATCGATGCCTCGTTGCATGTGGCGCACAGTACGCACAGTGAGAGCGAGGCCTACGAGGAGACAGGCTTCAGCAACGAGGAGATCCTGTGGAAGCTCTGCGGCAAGGACAACACCCGGCAGTTGCTGGTGAGCTACGACCAAAACAAGAGTATCTTGTACACCCTGGTCAATATCAGCAGAATTATTTACCACGTCAAGGAGCAGACCCTGCCGGGCCACCTCATCACCCTGTTGCCTCCTCTGAAGATCAACAATATGCTTTGCTGCGACTTGATGTTCAAGATCCATGAGCATGCCACCGGCAGGATAAACTCCTCGGAGAGTGCCAACATCTACAACGTGAACATCTACCAGCCCCTGAATCTCAGCATCACTCTGGACAACTTTCAGCTATCTGGACAACTAAAAGTGCCCACGAGTCACACGGGCGTGGTGGAAACGAAACTGAAGCTGTTCGACATCAAGAAGCGGGAGCTGCACCTCCGCATCTCCATTCAGTTTGTCAAGGGCAAGGGCATGGAAATCTATATCAGTGCTCCGGTTTGGATCATCAACAAGACGGGACTTCCGCTGATTTACAAGCAGGAGGGAACCAATAACACGGCAGCGGGGCAATTTGAGGAGCACGAAACGGCGCGACAAGTGGCGCCTCTGATGTTCTCCTTCTCCGACCAGGAAGGATCGCCGGCCCTGGAGTTGCGACTGGGAAGAGCCTTCGGCTTGAATAATACGGTAAGTTATCAGTAGATAACTATTTCTTTTAATTAAAAAAAATAGAGTATAGAAGCCACAGAACTTGATACACTTATGTATATTGCGATCTTTGGTTAAGCATCCTTAGTTGAACTTTTCTCTTGCGCTTTGTTAATAGCCACTCTTCCTAAACCTTCTTTCAGTGGTGCAAAAGTTTCAGTACGCACAAGGACCTAACTCACCGGGAACTGCGGGCGGAGAACACCAAGGGAAGTTATGCGATCGGAATCAGCGTGAGGCGTGGAAGGGGTCTGTATGCCAGTACCACTTTTGTGACACTCTCTCCCAGATTTCACCTGCACAACCGAAGTGGTTACCGACTCGAGTTTATGCAACTGTGCGACATTGTCAACTATGTAAGTAACTTTTTACTTTACTCTGATAAAAAATAAGATACTTAAATTTAAGATTCAAGAGATACCTGGTTTAATCCTAACAATTCTTGATTTCATCTCGAAAAAAAAAACATAAAATGTATAAATTCAACTTATAATTACATTTCAGGATCGACCGGACCCGCGTAAGATCATTTCAGCGCCGATCGATTGCAACTTCGCCTTCCACTGGCCCAACTGGGATCAGGAGCAGTTCATTTGCGTGCGCATTCCGGATGTGGAGTGCTGCTGCTGGTCGAAGGGAATACCCATTAATGATGATGTACAAAGTCTGTACATCAATGTGCGCAACGAGTGGGGTGATATGTTCTTTCTGAGACTGGAAATCATCTCCAAGGATGCCACATTTATCCTCCTGTTTACCGACGCTCGTACTCTACCACCACCGATTCGAATTGATAATTGCTCGGAGGTAGTCATCAATTTCTCGCAGCTGCGTTCCAAGCCAGTTTGGATTACGCCAGTTCGTCCGCAATCGTCCTTGTCTTACGTCTTGGACGATCCTTTGGGACTGCAGGCACTGCTGATGGAGGCGCCGGGTGGCAACATGATCGAGTTTCCCATCAACAATGTGAACAACATAAAGAAGACGCTGACGTACACCAACTTCATTTACATAGCATTTCACGGGACATTCGAGCGATCGACCAGTGATGAGGAGAGCAGCCCACACAGGCATTTGGTGTTGGGAGTTCGCGGCCGGAAAGTGGTGATAATGGAAAAGAATTCGGGGGATCGTTCCCAGTTGTGGCTCATGAATTCGAACGGTCAGCTTGAGCACGAGGGATCCACGCCACCGATTCAATCGAACGATGCCAATGCAGTGCGTCTGGTACTGGATCTGGAGAAGCCCCCGAATCCCATGGAGTTTACAACTTTGGTGGTTCGAACGCCCAACAAGCAGAGGGTTACCACCCAGACTTGGAGGTTTGAGAACGGCCGGCTTATGTGTCATGCTAATATGTGTGTTCAGGTAAGCAGAATTCTATATCCCTGAAGTATCAAATGTCATCAATGGGTCACTGCCATCAATGTTTCATCTGTCATTCCAAGACCGACTCTTTCCCTCCCTCATATGAATAATGCTGATGAAATGTACATGAAAAAGCTATCAAGTGTTGAAGAATAAGTATGAATAGTTGATGAATACTTGATAACTTGTTGATGCTAGGTGATGAATTGATAAAACAGTGATTAATTATGATGATTCATTGATAAATATGTGATGAATTATTGATGATTTGATTTTAAATCTACAACATTCCAGTCCCGATATGAGGTTGGCCTGAGGCCCAACTGTGAAGCGTATGTGGGCCGCACGGAGAATAATTCAAGCAATCACCAATCCATACCGATTGGCCAACACATTGTGGCACAAAAGCTGAGGCCTGGCTCCGGCCAATTGGAACTGTCGACGAGAATGGATGGCCCCATTTCCACAATAGAAATATGTGATATTAAAATTAAACAAAATTCAGTATTCCTCACTCCCGATTTACTCTGGATGCACGCTTCCCTCAACAATAGACAAATTACGGACAAGGGGAAGATATCGATCACGCATGAGTATCTGGTGGGTAAAACCCTATATTCTCCATGTTATATATAATATATATTATTTACTAATTCCAGATCAACGTTGAGCTCGTGAAAGGCATTGGCATTTCCATAATAACCCGAAAGCCTTGCGAGGAAATCATGTTCATCAGCCTCGATCACATACACTGCGATATATCGCAGGGTGCTTTGGAGAACTCCCTGGATTTGAACATTTCCTACATCCAAATCGATAACCAGTTGCTGGACGCTGTCAGTCAAATAGCCTTGCATACGCAAACCTCATCCTCGGACCATGATCAACACAAGAACGCTGTCGTTCTCAAGCTGAAAATGTTGCCTTGTCCGAATAAGAACGCAATCATTTTCAAGTACTTGACCCTGGACTTGAAGCCATGCACTGCAAATTTGGATGAGAAGCTCATACTGAAAGTGGCCTCGTTTCTGGGCTATGGCAAGATCAACAGGCAGAATCTGAGTGTGCAATATCAATTTGAAAACTTTGAGGACAAGCAGCCAATTCTGCAGGATATGAAGAGATACTACTTTGAAAATTTGAGTATTGGAGCGACGCAGGTGAATATTTTACATTGCTTAATTGAACGTTTTCACTTTTTAAAGTAAAGTAAGCTTAATAGATTAAATACCATATGATAACGAAACATCTAAGCAATTTGGAGTTAATGTTTGGCACTTTTTTGGTACTCAAACGTTGCACAACAACCTACCTCAACTTCCGTCAATTTTGCTATGATTGATGTGAAACTTTGACAAAATATTCTTTAGATATTGAACATATTCTTAAGATATTGGCACAATTAAACACCTTACCCCCTTAAGCTCTTTCAGTAAATCTCTCTCTCTTCACATAATACAATTCTTCCTTTCAGGTACGACTTTCCGCCTTCACATCCTCCAAGCTACCCGTGGAGCTGCATGAAACAAAAAAAACCCTAGGACTCACTCTGATTAAATTCGAAGACGCTCTCATTGAGCTGGACAGGTATTCGGATAGGTTACACTTTGAAACACTGGACGTGTATCTGAAGGAAATGAAAAAGCACTACGTCAATCAAGTCAAGTGGCATGCTGCGGCTATATTGGGAAGTGTGGATTTTCTGGGAAACCCTCTGGGTTTCGCCAACGATCTATCCGAGGGCGTTTCCGGACTGATTTTCGAGGGCTCCGTCAAGAGTCTAGTGAAGAACGTAACGCATGGGATATCGAATTCGACGGCAAAGCTAACGGAAACCCTTTCGGATAGCCTGGGAAAGGTGGTGCTGAATGATCACGACAATGAGACCAGGCAACGGATACTGGAACTGCAGTCCAATACGTCCGGCGGACACCTGGCAGCGGGTCTGAAGGGTCTCGGATTTGGATTGCTCGGCGGCGTGACGAGTATTGTGAGGCATACCTACGACGGGGCCTACGATGGTGGAGTTCCTGGCTTTCTTAGTGGCCTGGGCAAGGGATTGGTTGGCACCGTGACTAAACCCATCATAGGAGTGCTAGACTTGGCCTCAGAAACGGCCAGTGCGGTGCGAGAAACAAGTCGGGATACTCAGAAAAACACTCCGGATCGAAAGAGACTGCCGAGGTGTGTGACTGGTGCTCCTGGCGGCCTTCTACCCTTGTTTTCCAACCGGCAAAGCAAAGGGCAACAGTACCTATACCTCATCAATCACAAGAACTTTTCGGAAAAGATCATCTCCTACGAGGCGAATCTGTGGAGTGATAAGGAGGCGAGACTGCGCTTGTTGGTTTCCACCGAATTTGTACGAATTTTTTCATTAGTCGACGGCAACCCAACCATAATGCTTGAGTGTCATCTCTGCGAGATACTCTCGTGCCATCCGCTGATTACGAACGTGGGCACAACGCCATCGACGAGCAGTAGAACGGCATCGGCGGCGTGTCACTACATTGAAATATCCACAAATCTACCGAAAATAACCAGACCAAGGATACGATGTCGGTCGGAGGAGTGCGCTGAGGCGGCATCGAGATGTGTAAGTAGTGATTGTACTTAATAAATTTTGGAAAACCAATGTTCCAATACCCTTAAAATTGGATCATGAACATCAATTCTATTCCAATTTTCATTTTATGTCAGTTAAACATAATAGCTTTTTGGAAGCAAGAAGGGGGATATACTTTTTCCGATAGTTTATAAACTACTGAACTCAAATCCGGTCTCAGAAAATGTTCTGTTTGTCAGGTTTTAAAAATGTTTAAAAAGAATTGAGGTATAACTTCAATAAGTTTTTGTTCTCTAAACAATCGTTAAGATTTATTAAAAACTATTATTGCCTTTAAAATTATTTTTTAAAAATTTGGAACATTTATTATTGGATTTCGAGAATGTATATCTTGAATTTATATCCATATTTTTACAGATATATATTTAAATATCTCGAATTTGACAATATATATGGAAAAATAATCTCGAGATCCATAGTTTTTCCAAAATAAAAAACCTGATTTTGGAATTTCTTTCGGCAGAATTCAAGTTCAGTTCAAAAACCTTGGAAAAGTATTTTTGAGAAAGAGAAAATAGTAAAGAAAAAACAAAAAGAAAGCTAACTTTGGAAAACCGAAACGAAACCATTGGATTTTGATATTAGAATATTACCTGCAAAAAATAGGAATATTATTCAATAAGTTACATTCAGAAAGCTCTACAAAAATAAATAATACCCTCCGCAGTATTGCAATTATAAAGATATTCTTTTTTTTTATAGCATAAGTTACTTTTATTTACGTTTACAATTTGCGACAAACAACTATCACATATATTCATATTGTTTCTTTTAGATAAACTACGCAAAAAGTGTCTTTGATGAACGTGAACATGCCGTTTTATAAAATGCAATAATCCGGTTCGTGATAATACAAATAAACCTTTTTGACAAAAGAAAACCTTTAACAATTTATTTTCTTTGGCAATAGGTGTTACTTTATTTCCGATCTACAGTGTGCAATATAAAACATTTTAAAATTTAAGATTAGGTTTCTGGAAACAATTTGTTGGTTCAATAAAAACCAAGGATCAAAAGGCGATCAAAATGGAATATTTCAGATGAACTGACTGCTGTATATCTGTATATAAGGGTTGTCATGATGGGCATTGGTAAAATAAGAATGCTTTTAAGGTTAGTAACGTTTATAGATAACATATATAGACAGTATTTTTATTGTTTAATACTCGGCATTCTTGTAGTGCTCTCTCCTGAACGACGCCAGCTTCTGGCGCTGTGTTTGAAGCGCCTGCTCGATTTCGAGTACTTTGACATGGATTTCCATTTCCATTGTTTTAATTTGCGATGGCGTTAGCTTGGCCAGCTCGAGCTCGCTCTGCTGCTCCAGCTGGGCGTTACAATCCTTAACGGTGGCCACCAGGGTGCCCGTTGCTTGGGTAACGCTGCGCGAGGCCTTGGTCAAGTCGGACAGCTTTTGGCTATTGCGTTCGGCCTTGACCTTGCTGGCTATCACCATCTGTGTGGTGCAGGCGGCAATTTCCTGGGCGGCCACAATGAGCTCAAAGTTTTTGCCAGACTCACTTTCGATGGCCTTGTTGGCAGCCTCGACGAGATAGTTGGCCGCCTTGGCCACGCTCTTTGAGGCGGAAATCAAGCCATCAGACCACTGGCTGTTTCGCCTATAGAATTCATTGGCACTTGCATTTCCTAAAGGGGTTTTAATATTAAAATTTTAATTTATATGTAAATATTTAAATTCATAAATATGAGTGACTTCTGTTGTTTTTTTTCGTTATTTCGGACTCACCTTTTTGGGAAGCCACAATTTCGTGCTGTAAAAGACGTGATTTCTGGATCAGAACCTTGACGCATTCCATTAACGTCGTACACGAGTCCACAATCTTTCCGTTCACCTCCAAATTGGTCTGATTGTCCTTCTCCCGAGCCTTGGCCAGTAGGTCGGTTATCTTGCTGGCTGCATCATCGATGGCAGCATCCATCTCACGCAGCTCTATTTCGAGTAGCTTGTCCAAGTCGATCTTCTGTTCGAAGGTGGCCTTAATCTTCTCAATTAATTTTCGGATATCTGTTAGCTTCGCTTGCACTTCAGTTATAATTTGTTGCCCATCCTTTGCTTCGTTATTCAACAAATATTGAAACAATTGGCAGACATCTGAGCAAACCAATGAAGTTTTCGTGAAAATCTCTGGAAAAGTAAAATAAAATTTTATATTTATTGTAAAGTTGATGATCAAACGCACTTACCTTGACCCGTCTCAATAGCCGTTGTTGTTTTATAAATAACATCGCATTGATCGTACAGCTTTATGAATACATAGCCCAAGTACATCACATCGTGAATGCCTTCAGTCGTAGAAACATACTCTATAGCCGTGGAATTATTGAATTTATTAAGCAGGGATTCCATTTCACTTATAATGGCAGGCACTGCATCCAAGGGCTGTTGTTCCGAGCTGCTTAACTTTGAATTGCAGATTTCCCTCAACGTTTTGATGACCAATTTTCGGAGTTCGCTAAGGTCAGAGCTACAAGTTTGATAGGAATTTGTTACGGAAGCAATCTGTTGTGTTGCCTGGTTGAGTTTTTCCTCAATGGTAGTGAGTTTGCCTTGCAAATCCTCACTGCGTTGAGTCATCAAGGAATTGTCTTGCCTAAGTTGTTTCACAGTTTCCTGGGATTCCTGTTGAAGCGAGAATAAATTGAATTATATTTTCTCTTACATACATTTCTGAATGATAATTACCTGCAAAGCAGTTTCCTTTTGCTCCAAGTTATTTATTGTTTTTTGCAATTCAGCATTTTGCGCCTCTTGATGGGATTTATGTTCCACATTCAACTGCTCGATTTTGGTCAAGAGCAAAAGCTTTTCAGCTTCAAAAGCCTTTTGATTGTTTTCAATTTCAATATTCTTCGAGCTCACTAGGCTCTCGGCGGCTGTTAGCTTTTCTCTTGTTTCGCTGAATTCCTTTTCTTTTTCATCCAAATGGTTTTTAGTTTCCTGCAATTGTGTACTTTGAGCTTCATGGTTGGTTTTATGCTCCGCATTTAGTTGTTCAATCTTGGTCAAGAGCAAAGCCTTCTCCGCTTCAAAGGCTTTTAAATGATTCTCAATTTCGCTGCTCTTTGCATTTATTTGGCTTTCGGCTTTCAACAGTTTTTCCTGGGTTTCGTTGAGGGCTCCATTGAGGTCTTCAATTTTAAGGCAATTCAACCTTAAATTCTCGGAGGTGGAAGTGATGTCTAGAGCCTGCATTTGTTTCTCTTTAACAACATCATCGTATTTTTCCTCGATTTCGTTTTTTATTGTTTCCAGCTGCGTTATCTTTTCCTTGTGCTCTTCAACTTGTTTCTGCAGAGCCAAGTTGGCCTTATCTTTTTCCTCCACATTCCCTTTGATCTTGGAAATTTCGTTGGTAAGTTCTTTTGTTTCCAGCAAAAGCTGTGAGTTCACTTGCTTCTCCTTGTTTAAAGATTTATTAGACTCACTTTGCTGAAATTAAAATTAATAATTTATCAAGTAAAGAATAGAGAAAAATGGAAACTACTGACCTCTCTTAATAGCTGAATGTGTTCATCCCGAATTTTGGTGTAGAGGGTTTTTAGTTTGTTGAATTTCTCCGAAGATAACTTGTGCTTCTCCTCTTCCTCCATGGCTTTCTCTAAATTAATTTCAATTATATTAATTAATTATATTATAAGTTATATTGTAAAAAAAAGATATATGTATATCTGCACAAACTCACGCATTAAAATTGGATTTTGGTTTAGCTGCAGCTCCAGATCATCGTTTTGCATCCGAAAAGTGGCACACATTTCCCTCGCCAATACCAAATCATTGGACAGGATAGTGTTGTTCTGCTGCAACTCCTGCACATCCTGCCTGTAACTCTGCTGCAGATCATCATAGTTCTTTTGCAAGGCCACCAATTTGTAGGAAAGCTCCTCAATGCCAGCCTCCTTCTCGCTTATTATACCCTCCAACATGGTCAACTGCTGCTGGGCCTGACTAAACGCCTCCGCTTCGTGGTTGTTGGTGTCCACCAGATCCTCCACAACCGGATCGGGTTCTTGGGGCACGTGTACAACTGGCGGTACATAGCTGCTGAAATCGTTTTGCGACTTGAAGTTCGGACTTGTGTCCGGCAACTCGGGAACTGTGATTAAATCCTTGAAGTACTGCAGCGGACGAACATTGTTGTAGAAACTCTTGAGCTTCAAGAACAAACCATAAAACCGATCTCTGTGGCCCGAAACCACATCATAGGGTATGCCATCGTGCAGTTTGAACATTAGACGGACGCTCATATCGTACAGAGCATTGGAATCCTGAATGAGACAGACTATGGGCGCAAGCCTGCACTGTCCTTGCGGTGTCATCGAGGACATTCGGTACTTTTCCATTGAAGAAAATATGGTCTGTTGCAGGGCAATGATATCCTCCAAGTAATCGAAAATTTCCACGCATAACTGGAAGCTAGAATTAAGAGCAGTTTGTTAGAAAGTTCTTAAAATTTAAACATAAATAAATATGGATTTAAAATCAATTAAGGTCTGAGAAAGTATGCCATGAAATATTTTAAGTTTTAAGCAAATTTTTAATATTTAATTATTCCTTGTTTTGTATACTTTGCTAAATTGATTTAAAATCCTATTATTTATGTAGATTTCATTTTACCAATAGTTTAAATCCCGATCAACAGCCACAAAGAGTTCGGTGAAGGAAATATTCAGGGATCCAGGAAACATTCGATTCTTGTCGTGGAAATTCAACTTGGTGGCCAGCAGCTTGCTGTACGCCTGTATACAGCATCCGATGTCATCCTGTAGCAGCCCCCACATCTTGCCCACCTCGAGGATCATTTTCTTGTGACTCTGCGAGTGCCTTATGGCACTTTCATGCGCCTCTCGCAGGACCTTGTGCAGGAGATGGGAAAACTTCCAGGCGGTGAATCGGTTCTGCATTAAGGGTTGCCGTGAGATCATCATCCAGAAGGACTTTGCCTCCTTGGTCTTGTGGATCATAATAATAATGGAGCGGGCATGTTTGGTTTTGAGCGGCGCCTCCAGGCCATTTAAGGCTTTATTAACGCTGACGTTCTGTACATAAGAGATAATGTTTATTAATACTGAAACTGAACATTCCAAAAACTGTGTGATTCAGAGTGACCGATAATGAAACTATAAACATGTTGTTATGCTGAAATTCATGAATCAGTCCATAAACTTTTCGTTTTTAAATTTGAAACTCAAGATTAATAGTTACTGATAGTAAATGTGTGTTCCTATTCTGATGGAATGGTAATGCGGTTGCTATATATTATCTATAATGATATGTTATTATCTCAAGATATTCATTCTCTGCAGGAATGAATCACTCGGAATGCTAAATGTTATCTGGCTGGCAACAAAGAACGGGCTAATCTGATTTTTATACATAATTTCAAGCCGGTTATCTTTAATTTTGGTAGCCTGAAGTAGGTCGTTGCAAAGGTTGCAAGCATTCAGCATTCAATGCAGTTTCTATGCTGCTTTTCTGGGTCACCTACAGCCATTCATCATTCATTCACATTCACACTGGAGAAATTTCCTATTATTGTGCGGTTTTTAGAGAGCTCCTCCCGTTCCCCCTACATATAAGATCTGGTTCAAGGCTGACTTGTGGCTTTAAGTGAATGTTTATGCAAATGTCTATATACTCGGACTCGGCGGCAAGTGTCTGTATGTGTATAAACATTTACGGGTGGCGACACCCGACACCCCCGCACTACAAAGAACACTCATTGTGTGAGTATCAGTTTCAACGGATTTCCTTTTTAACAATTAAGTGGCAAATGTACATACCAAATGGTAGAATTCCTTCTCGGCGTGAGTTGCCATTGTTTACTGACAAATATTTTGTGTTATTTCCATGAACAAATTCAAACCGTTCGCTCCGCGCTATTTGTGCATTAAAGTGTACGCGAAAGACATTGGGACTGTTGGTAGTTATCTTATCTTATCAATGTTGCCTATTGTTTTCGTATTATTGGCTACATTTATATTCGTTTGAGTGTGTAAGGTAAAAATTAATCATATAAACAAATGTTGTTTTTGTACATCGCTTAGAGGTGGGTTTAACCACGGCGATACTCATCGATACTATCGCGTGCTTGCTATCGATTTGCGGTGTTTTCGCATCTCTACAGTTGGCGCAACCCAATGCGATTTATTTTCAAGTCAAAAAAATTAATTTTAAAAGGTTGAATTAAAAGCAGGGATCGCAAATAAGAGTTATGAATAAAATACAAATTTATACCAAATTAAGCAGGGACGACAAAAAATTTGTATACTATACTTTTTGAAGGACTTATGTATATCATTATAGCATATTTATTATTGTAGCATATAAATAAAAGACGTTTTCAAATAGCTTAATGTTATTAAATTTCTTAATTATTTTAAAAAGTAAAAGTATCCGACAAAAATCAGATTTGATAGATGCTAATGTAAACTCAATTATTTAATTATTCAATTGAATTAATTGTATTAAACTTTGGAGACAATTTTAAGCTTCATATTAAAAATGTTGTCTGTTTTACGAGTCAGACTTAAATGTTAATTTATTAATTTATCATAAAATTATTGTTGCTAATAAAATTATTAAAATGTTGATAAATTGAATTTCAATTGAAAATTACTTTACTTCTTAACCCCCATATCCCCTGAGATATATTTACTTAGATTAAAAAAAATATTAATTGACAAAAGTGATTGATATGGGTGGTTGCTATGGCAGTTATTATATATTGTAGCCCGGTTCCGATCGTATCTTCAATCATATACAATGTTTATGATAGCTAGATCGACTAGTCTGGTGACTTTGGTCAAAAATATATTAATGTTTAGAGTAGGCAGCAACTTGCAAACTTCTGTTTAAATTAATAAATCCCTGCAGCGTACATTTTTGTAAAAAATGATTCGTCTTTTCTATTTATGAATTAGTTTTGATATTCCGCTTGTCGGTTTGGCCGAGAACAGAAGTTCCTAGGTTGCGTCTGCATTTGATTTTGCGGCTGAATGAAGTGACGAGTGGAATCCTGAACTGGTCTCATAATTTGCTGCTGGACCGGATTTCCATAGGAACAACCTACACATCCGCATTGGCAAGGAGTTCGGGGCACTGCATCTATAGCCTGAATGATTTCCTGTCCAATAGAAGGCACCTGGAAGTCAGAGTCCATGCGAATGATGTTGTACTGCTGAATGGTGTGATCGTAGAACCCAAGGGGTAGGGCTTCTACTGCCTCCCTAACTAGTTGGGGGTAATAGTTGTATGCATGTTGATGATGGGGATCGACGATTTGTAGCTGCTGCTGCTGACAACTAGGAGCTGGTGTTACACCCAGTGACCTAACAGTGCTCCAATGCTCACTGGGCTCTATTAGGAAAGTTTCTTCAAAAGTGCTCTCATTCTGAGGATGGTAACCCGGCACTGGAGGAATCCCCGCGTAATGCTCACGAGTGAAGTTGCAGGGCGGTCGTCCGCAGGTCTGGAGTAGATTCTGCTTATTGCAGGTGGTCTTTATCTCAAGAAGTACGGTATTGCCAGGGCCAACGTCGGTATTCCAAATCTTCATACTCTCATTGCTACGAAGACGACGGGGTTGCAGTAGAGTAACCGTATCCATCTCCTCATCTGTTGTTTTTCCAGATTGGTTGGACTTTCTATAAGAGCATTTGCATGATGCCGCAGATCTGGACTCTTGAGATACTTCTTTCGAGGTTAGAAGTGAGTTTTCTGCTAAACTAGAATCGGAATTTCCTGTTATAGGTTCAGATTGGTGGCTCATTGATGTCTGAGAACTATTTCTATTAATGCAGCGTGACCTATTTTTCTTAGTTTGCTTACTGTAGGAGGTACCACTGCTGGTTTTTCCTGAGAACTGGCTTTTACCACTACTTTCAACGGATAAACTGTATTTTGAAGCCGGATTACGGGAACTTGAAGAAGCTGATGGACTCTTAAGTTTGCCATGATAGATTTTCCGCTGACATTTACAAGCTTTCGAGTAATGAGAATCACATCCATCCTCTGATTCACTGAGAGAAACTTCAGAACATTGCTTCCTCATTGTCGATTGTCTCTTTATATCCCTTTGATTACGCTGGCCATAAGTTCTTAGGTTCTTAGATGAACTTGGACTAGAAAAGGTATGATCAGAAGTAGAACATTCTTCCTCCGATGGGCTAGAAGTGATGTTGGAACTTGACTTCCTGAGCCTTCCTTTGTTTTGGGAACTCCCCATATGCGGACATTTTGTGTTTTGACGATACGGTAAATGCTCTTGGGATGAAGGACCTCTTGGTTGGCCCCTAATCTTTGGAACCTGATATGATTTATCTGATTCCATTTGCAATTCGCTGGAGCTAGACACAGGTAGCTGCTCTCTCCTTAAATTAAATTTTAAAAATTATTATTATAATTAAATGTTTAAAATAACTCTCACCATTCATCCGGCTGGCAATCATTTTTAGTTTTCCTGTTTGGACAGGGCACAAGCTCCATTGGTGGATTTTGCCTAGGACTAAAATCAGTTAAAATCAATATGCAGTTCAAGTTAAGGCCATGACCTACCTTCTTAGCTGCCTATTTCGGTAATCAGTATTCGCTCTCTGTTGCTCCTGCCTTGCATTGCATCTTTGCTTGGTTGGCATCATACTAGCTTTCAGGCTATAATCTGGAATTTTACACATGTCCTTGTCTGGTTTATATTTTTCTTGAATCCTTCGTGTGGGTATTTGTTCCATTTCGCTATCGCAACTTTCGTCCTGAACGGTGTCAGAATCATGTGTTAAGGTGTACAATTTATCGGGGATTTGATTTCTTGGTGAGAAGCACTGGCGATATATGACTGGTGTTCTTAAGCATCCTGGTGCTGAGTAGGATCGCTGCATTTTATTTACTAATACAGGAATCATTGGAGACATTTCCAGGTTTTTCGCTTGTTTTTGACATATCGTCGTATTTGATCGCTCACTCATACCACTCGCTGGCCTGTTGCTTAGATATGGAATTGATTGATTCTTTGGTTTCGTGGCTTTACCTTTAGATGGAATAATGTTCTTACTATCAGAAACCCTTTTTAAACGTTGCCTTTCCTTGGAGGATTGTTGCTTTAATTTGGAATATATTAGTCTTGAGTCAAATTTGCAGCTTGTTCCTGGAGCTCCATCGATATCCTGTTCTTGATCTGTCCTACTTGATCCTCTCAAACTGCGAGCCTTAGTTTGGGGTTTTTCTGAATATTGTGATGCCAAATCTTCATCCGTTTTGATACCATTTGAAGATGTTTGTGATATTTTTTGCTGTTTCTCCGAAGAAGTTCTGTTGAGTTCCTCCGAGTTTTGGCAGAAACTCCGATTCGTAAAGCTTACTATTAGCTGGTCTTCAGTTATGCCATCTTTAGACTTGTTTTGTTTACATGAAATATTATCCTTCATTTGTGATTCACCTTTTAGTTTTCCTGTAGAACACACCTTTGAGCCTGTTTTACCAGAACCCCTACTGGACTTACTTTCTATATTTCCATCTTCCTTACTGGGAAGGTCTTTAACACATATCATATCAGAAGTTTCCTTTTTTGAAACACCAAAACTTTGATAAGAAGACTTATATGCTTTCTCTTCCGAATTTATTGATTTCTTTGATCGTTTACTTTTGTTGTCCAAAGGAAAATAATATTCTTGGTCAATTTTATTCTTCAAAATAGAGCCACTGACTGATTTTTTTTCTCGAGAAATACTGCCAGATTGGGACTCATCAATACCAATGATTTCTTGACCAGTGCTAAGGCGATCAAAGGGTTGGTGTTTGCTTCTACATGAAGATGTATCACATGATTCACATTTTTGTTCAGCTTCACTATCGTTGGTATGTCCAGTCTCGTTACTTATTTTCGATTGAGATCTGCACACTCTGAAGCAAATGGATCTATTTCTTCGAACTCCTGGGCTGCAAGGACATGCTATAGGAGTCTGTGAGCTTAAACTATCTTTCGGAGAAGTATTCCTATTTAATGATTTTTTTAATAGAGCCTTTTTATTATATTCTGTTGAAGAGGATACTGGAATTGCCGGCCTTTGATTCTGCCAGTTTTGGCCACATCGATGACAGCAATGCCCAGAAGTCCGGCATTGGTACATACAACTAGATTGGCTTTGTGATCCTTGTGACATGGCACAGGTATATTCAGGATAGACCTGAGTATGTTGGCAGAATGCGACGGATGGCTTTACAACTGGATCGATTTCGTTCATATTAACATATTGCCCACATGGCCTACATGGCCATGTTGCTGTCGGTGATCTTTGATACAAGCATACAGCTTCCGGGGTGTGGTTTCTATGACAAGTGTTTCTCTGGCAGGTCGGCCAGGATTGTTGATAACAATGTCCAGGATATTGGTGGGGTTGATACATTGAAGGAGTCCATGAGCTATAAGCGCGGTACATGCAACATGGCTGGTACTCCGATCCTTGACATTCATTCGGGCAGTTCCATTCATTCGCAAAGGTCTGACGACGGCAGCAGTACGCAGTTGCTGGCTCGGGATCAATCCATTCATGCTCCTTTGGAAAGGTCTGACGGCGGCAGCAGCAAGCAATTGATGGCACGGGATCAACCCATTCTTCCTGAATTTGCTTAGAGTTATTTTCTTCAACTTCTGGTTTTGGTTCGATCTCTTTCATTTGTAGCTTTTCCAGAGAATTATTTTTTACATTAGGTTCAGGATCAAGAGATTTAGGATTCTTCTCGATTTCTTTAACTTTTATTGAATCCACTGACTCTCTTGGCTTTGTGACTATTATTGGTGTTTGAACTTGTGGTCCTTTTCCTTCTTTGTCTTCTAGCTTTTGAGAATCGTGGTCTACTTTTTGGGAAATTTTCGAGGAACTCTTACTTGTAACCTTTTTTGTGGATGTGACTATTATTGGTTTTTGATCTTGTGGTTCTATTTCGACTTTCTCTTCTAGCTTTTGAGAATCGATTTCTACTTTTTTTGAAATTTTCGAGGAACTCTTACTTGTAAGCTTTTTTGTGGATGCAGTTGCCTTGGGTTTTCTAGATTTCTCTTCTGCTTTATCAGTCTTAATACGTGGCTTTTGTGCTTCCTTTAGGAAAGAACTTGCTGATGAAATTGGCTTGATTTCCTTAGGTTTCTTTTCAGTTTTCTTGGACTTACTAGGTACCTTAGGAACATTGTTTAGAACACTTGGAACACTTGTTGATGCAACTGACTGACTTTTCTTCTTTTCAGTTTTCTTAGTTTTAGTAGTTGGTTTCCGCACTTCGTTATTTGATAATAATGTTTCCTCACTTTCTTTCAAGGGGCTTACCTCTTCACTGGCTTTCTTCTGGTCTTTAAGAGTCCTAACATATGTGGACTTCTCGGCAAAGCAACGACATTCAGTGGATTTGGCTGCCAGTTGATCTTTGATTTCCCACAGGCAGCGAAGCAAATCGGATTCATCATCTCCGGTTTGAGTGGATGTCTCGCAGGGACAGGGACTAGGACGTTTCCTTAATCGCCTAAGTCCCTTTTTAGCAGTTGCGGGTTGAGGTTCTGAAATGGGAGCCGGCAGAGCCTTGCGCGTTGTCAAGCAGAAGGGGTCTCCACAATTTGTTGCCGGAACAAGGGCTTTACATTGACTGACATTGTCTGGGAATGACTGCAAACCAAATAGACTGGCTAGGCTTATAGGAAAAGGAATATTCACACGAACAGGTAAATTGCACTCGAACCTATTGAGGTTCTGTTAGAACAGAAAACTAGTCTTTTCTAATGCTAACTCACCAAATACCATCTTGTTGCTGTTGTTGGGTCTTAAGTCCCTCAATCGCACATACTGGTGATTTGGTTGGCCACCTTCTAGGCACTATTTTCTTGAACTTTGGCTTGGCCTTTACAACAGTCTTTGAATCTGCGTCCTGTGGCTCTGATTTTGAATTACAAGGTTTCATTTTTTTACTTTTCCGCGATGTTTTCGAGGAAAACACAGCCATTGATAAGTCGCAATCACAGGCAGAAGAGCCTCCTGGCATCAGGGAGTCTTTCTCACCGAAGATGCCAGACATCTAAGCAAAAGGGAGGTAAGAGAGAAGTCCCCATATTAGCTATTTAAATATCTCCAGAGATCTTAAATAATCCCTTACCTTGGTCTTAAGCCTTATAGATCCAGCAGATAGTCTTTTTATTTTCTCAGAGCTATCGCCAGAAACTTTGTGGCTTAAGTTGGATTGCACTGGACTCCCCTTGGAGAGTGAACTATCATTTGATTTATTTTTGTTTTTTCTTTGGCTGGTGGTTGGGCAACTTCTCTTCTTTGGAAGAGGGTTTGTTTTCGAGGGATCTTCGAGCTTGTGTGAGGACGAGGACGATTTCCTTGGTAATTGTTTGCCCGTAGAAGATTTCTCAACTGCAGTAATTTTGTCAGAACCAGTAATCCTTGGACACGTTGGGGGACAGCACAGTTCGATTGATTCCTCCGTGGTTCTGTTCTGCCCGGGGGAACAGCAGTGCATTCTCCGGCGACAGCACGAGTAGTGGTATCTCTGCGCACCGCGAAACAAATGATTTAAATTACACATTTCCCAATTAAAGTTAATCCTTCACATTGATCTTTGATTGGAAATCTGTAATTTGAACAAAATGAGGCGTGGCACTTCGATTTCAGCTTCTCCCTTGAAATGCCTGGATCAATTTGGAATTTACAATATAAAATTTCGAAATAAGATAGCCAACTGACAGACAAATCAAATTGAAAACACGGTAGATAAATCAAATAACAACTTTATTAATGGGAAGGTTCGTTCGTTCCTGATAAGCCTCAATTTTAAACGGAAGAATTGCACAATTAAAAAGAGCTTGATATATCTTACTCTCCATTCGTAGGATATCTTACCCTGGACAGGCGTCCTGACTGTTCATGGTAAGCTAGGCTACGAATTTCGGTACGAGTTCAACGGGGCCAGCAACGCGGCATCATGAACCGCATCTGGGCAAATCGCGGAAGGTACCAACTGGGACAGCGGGAGGAATATGGAAACATATTCTGCTGCGACGAACTCGGTAACTGATTCGGCTGGCAGGGATACGATGACTGTTGTTGCTGGGAAGGAGGCTTATAGCATGGCTGCTGGGAAGGATGTGGTTGCTGCTGGTAAGGAAACTGTTGCTGCTGGCAAGGTGACATTTGTTGATACTCTTGTTGACATGGAGGAACATTTCGCTGGCATGGGGGAACTTGCTGCTGGCAAGGAGGCAATTGCTGACAAGAGAAAGTCATAGGCATGTGTAATGGCATGGCCTGTTCCTGGTAGCATGAACTTTGATTTGGCAGGGACACCGGCGCTGGACGGAAACCGAACTGAGCCGTCTGTTGACCCGAATCCACTCTTGTTTGATTAGATCCAAGGGACTTCTGCTCCTGCTGTTGCTCTGATGGTTCTTCCCGGCCCTCTCTGTTGTTATTTTCGGAAACATTCTGTTCCACGGCCATGTTATTCATGAACTGTGCACATATGTTTGGCGTGTAGCCAGGACAATTGCTGGGAGCACACCCGCAGGCGCTATTCAGCTGAAGCTGCACCTTAGCAATCTGGGCCTGGGCCTCCTGCATTTGCTGCTTCAGCTCCTCGGCCAGCATCTCGTTCAGGCCACAGTTGTTATTCTGGATGGCCGGCTGTGCCTGTTGTTGTTGTGGCTGTGGCGTTGTTTGCATATGCGTTTGCTGTGGAAATTGCTGTCGACTTGGACACTTCCAGCATACTTTGTGGGGCGGATTCTGTCGGCAGCTCGGTCGTTTTATACAAGTCCGTGGAGGTGTCCCAAAGGGTGATTGATGTTGCCCAAGGGACGATGGCTGTTGCATGTGAGATTGTTGATGGTTTAAACGAGAAGGTGAATATTGCATACTAGGAAGTTGCTGTTGCATGTAGGGAGCTTGTTGCTGTCTGCAGGGAAGTTGCTGTTGTCTGCAAGGAACTTGCTGCTGTTGCCTGCAGGGAACTTGTGGCTGTCTGCAGGGATATTGTTGTTGCCTATAGGAACCGACCCAGTTCATATCCTGTTGCTGTTGCTGCTGCTGCATATGTGGATTCTGTTGCTGCTGCTGCATCTGTGGATGCTGTTGCTGCTGTTGCTGTTGCTGCTGCGGCTGCTGTTGTTGCTGCTGCAGTGGATATCCATACATAACCTGTCTGCACTTATTGCATGGATCACTAGTTGGGGGGTCATTGCCATTGTTGTCGTCTACTGCCAGGAAGTGGGACTCGGTCACCTCGCAGGCAGTGACGATCTCCGCTGGATGCAACCCTTGCTGCTCTCTATTGCAAATGGCCACAAATTTGCCACAGTTGGAAACGCCGGGCTGGAACCACATATACGAGCCCTTACATCTTCGGGTTGGATATTCCCCACGAAAGCAGGGAAAGACCTTCTCGTCTGTTTGCATAGACTGCTCCATGATGGGGTTTTTTGGTTCAATTGGTGCACATAATTCCTTCGGCTCCTCCTCTAAAGAACCCTGAGAGCATTTATTTGACATTTCATTGCTGCCTTTTTGTGAGATACTTTGCTGACTACTTTTTAGAGAAATATCCGAGCCGATGCTCTTCTGTTCTATACTTTCTGGGAACTCATCCAGGCTGCCCTTCCTGGAGCCCTTTTGGCCACTTTTATTGGCTAGATTCGATATTTCAATGATTCTGATCTGTGACATACCTTGTAGGCTATTTTCTGCGGAAATATCCCGGCTGTTCTTCTTGGAGCTCTTATGGCCATTATTTTTTAAAATATCCTGGGAATTATGAATGGTTATTTCGTAGCTGCCACTCGGGGACCTCGGGCTGTTCTGGGACCTCGGGCTGTTTTGGGATCTAGGGCTGCTCTGGGAATTCCGGCGGCCCTTCTCTGACGTCTTTGGTCTTATCTTCTCCGATGTCTTCGGGCTACCTTGTTGAACGTCTTGAATGCTATCATTTGATGATTCTTGGTTGCTTTTTTGGGTTTTCTTTGGGCTACCTTGTGGAATATCCTGGATGCTTTGATGTGATGTTTCCTGGCTGCTCTTCGGGGATCTCTTTGGCCTACCCTGTGGATTATCTTGGTTGGTATGTGATAATTCGGGGCTGTTCTTTTGGGGCTTCTTTGATCTATTTTGTGAAGTATCTTGGATGCTATGAAGTGATGCTTCCTGGCTGCTCCCCAGGGCAGGAGTGTCTCTTGGCCTTGTACCTCCCTTTACCCTTGGTATCCTTTCGTATTCCTCTTCTCTGGCCTTGACCTGGGCCATCGCGAATTCTTTACTTTTATTTACCTTTGGGACCTTTTCGTATTCCTCATCTCTGGCCTTTGCCTTGGCCTTTGCGGACTCCCTGCGCCGCCTTAAGAAAGCACCCACTGAGAACTTTGTAACCTGCTCCACGCCCTTGTTAATCGTTCGATCTCGGCCAGAAACTTGCCTAACCGGCAATCCCGCCTGCAATATATACGACGTCGTCGCTGGCGCCTTGAGAGGTCGGCAAATATTTGAGCGGGACCGTTTGGGGAGTGCAGACTGGCTAAAGGTTCGAGACCGAGCAGCGTCCATGACACATGAGGGTAGGGTCTGGACTAATGTTAGCAGCAGCTGCTCCCCAATCTCGCTATTTATCTGCATTGATCGGTGAGAATCCGGCCCGGAAGCTTCCAATGCCTTTCGCGAGGCACTTACATTGCGACAGTGTGGTCCCTGCGATCTGTCTGTCCTACCGCCGCAATTTGGCATTTCTTCCTTTGAAACGATGCGAGTTTTCAATCAATTTTACAATGCTTCCGTTTAAATTTGCTTTACGACATGACACAAAATTTTAAAATTATATTGCTTTCAGTTTGAAAGTTGATGAAAGGACAGGTCGCTTCTTCAGTCTCGGGATAAGTTAACAAGGTCCAATGTGCAACCTTGTTATTAAAAGTAATTTTACAGAGAGTTTCCCATGACATAAAAAAGGATCTAAGCTTAATTATGTCTTTTGAGCACACATTTTAAGGCGCAAAATATCAAAATGTATTCTAGTTTAATGACTTTCAATGCCCTAAGTTACCAAGCTCTCATTAGAACTGAAGCCTAACTAGGGCACAAAAGGGGCTTACTTCTAAAAGGCTTGGCAGCCTTGCTTAGTTAAAAACATCAAAAATGTATTAGGTTTTAATGTTTTATAATATTTTACAACCACTCTATTTTCTTGTAATATTATTTGGCCATGCGTTTACTTACTTGGTACTTTTAACAAGAAAAAGAGGTCTTTACGTTTGAAATGTGCTATCCGTGTCGGTGTCCCAGGAGGAGCATCAGCTGCCATGGAGGGTAAGCTCAAGAAAAGGGAGTTTGTTTACGTCTCATGAGTTTTTATCTTTTATTCCAGAGAAACTTGTTGTCCTCGGCCTTATTGCCATCAGCGTTCTTGCTCCACTGGCAATTCTCGCGTCATCTTCCCTGGGGAGTTTCAAAAGTTCTCGGACATGATCCCACCTAGTTTTCTTGTAACGGAGCCAAAGTGCCGAAACGTTAAAAAGAAATCAAATTGTGCAAATCAAGCTTCCAAGGTGGTAAAAGATTCAGATTGTGGGGACAAAGGACAAAGAAGTAAATCATGCGATCCCGAAGAACCAAGATGTCCAGAAGAATTAGGATTATCAGGGGAACCCGGATTTTCAAGAGGTCTTGGAACAGGACTGGTGGACTGCTGTCAACCCACAGATATGCCTTGGTATGAAACCAACTGTATGCCTTCTCAACCCCAATGGGTAGATTATGGATGTCCTGGTCCTGTTTGCTGTCCAATAGACCGTCAGGGATTCAATTCTGAACTCCGAGCAGCAGGACTGCCTTCTAAGCGTTCGCCTCCATTTAATCCCTGCACAGGACAAGTTTATCAGTGTGCAAATCCGCAAATGGTAGAAGGAAACCCCAACGCTATTGGTCAGACATATAACCAAATCTGTCAGGGCGTAAACATATGCTTTAGTCCTGCCAACACTTGTTTTCAGTTCACTCCTTGTAATTTCGGAGGAGCAAACTCAGACGAAGCCAATCAAAATCAACCATATTACCAGTTTTGTCAGTGTGCCAACATGGGTCCCGGTCCTGGAACCCCGTCTTCAGAAGATCCCAGTTCATTATCACCTCAGGGTGATAATAGATCAAAGGATCATAGAAAGGGAAAAGAAAGGAGAGAACAAAGCGTAGCCAAGGCAACGAAAAACCAACGCCATCAGTATAATCAGAATAACTGCGAAGAGGGCGGAAACTTAAACGAAGCTAATCGAAATCAAGCAAATAACCGATTCTATCAGGGCGTTAACAATGGCCTCGGACCTCCTAACCCGTATTATTTATACAACGGCGGAGATGGTACACTAGGTCCTTCTTCAGAACATCCCAGGTCAGCACCTCAGGGTGATAGTAGATCAAAGGATCATAGAAAACGAAAAGAAATGAGAGAAGGAAACGTAGCCAAGTCAACCAAATCGAGACAAGGTCCCACCGCTAGCCAGCGCCATCAGTATAATCAGGATAACTGCGAAGAGGGCGGAGACCTAAACGAAGCTAATCGATATCAAGCATATTACCAATACTGTCAGGGCGTTAACTTGGGTCTTAATCCTGCTAACCCGTATTATCTATACAACGGCGGAGATGGGACACCAGGTCCTTCTCCTCAGCATCCCAGGTCATCACCTCAGCCTGATAATATATCAAAAAGTCAAAGAAGTGTAGCCAAGGCAACTAACGCTAGCCAGCGCCAACAATATAATCAAGAAAACTGCGAAGAGGGAACACAATCAAACGACTTTAATCGAGGTCAAATATATAAGGATCCACGGCAAGTTTGTCAACATCCAACATATTCTGGCCAAGTGTCCCAAGGTGGTAAAAGGTTAGCGTATCAAGAAAAAATAAGCGAAACCAGAGAAGTTCCCCGATCTAATCACCACAATCGATATAATTCCCAGGATTGCAGAGAGGAAACAATAGATCGTAGACAAAATCCTCAAGCACAACAATCTGGACGAGTTTCTCATCAGAATCCAACTGCTGGCCATGTTTCTCAAACAAAAAGAATCGAATTAAGAGATGCTTCAAGATCTCGTTCTCAAAATTTAAGAAAGGAATCAATAGATCCTAGAAAATCTCCTCAGACAAATTCACCTGTCAATCGAGTCCCTCGATCTACTCATAGATCGAAATCTCTAGAGCCGCGAACCGAATCAAGAGGAGACAACTTAGCCAGAAAACCCCAACCAAGCAGATCAGGAACCATAAGTTCTGATCGAGTTCCTCGTGCTGATGCCAGGTCAAGGTCCTTGGGAAAACAAAACGAATCAAGAGATCATCCCTCTAAAAATAAACCTGAATCTAATTTGAATTTCTATAAACAAAATGTGGGCATGAACTTCGGGCCCTCAAATGAGCACTATATAGCCAATTATACTCCACCCGATCCCATCTATACTACTACATTGGATTCCACTTTGTGTGACTCGGGTTCTCCAAGGGAACGAAACGAATCGAAGAGAGGGAATACAACTAGGAATTATGGGCAATCCAGACAAGAAAGTCTCCCGGAATATCAACCAACTTGTGGAGCTCCTTATAACCTGCGATTTAATCCCACCATTCAGTACTCTAACCAATGTTACAGTCCTCCATCCCCAGAGAAATTGAGGACAACAAAAGAGAAGACCCACAACCTGCCTTCCAATGACCGTTCGCAGCTTCTCAACCGGTGAGTCTACTGTCACAGAGCTCAAATATATTCATAATTTTTAGCCATAAATAGTCACACACACCCACACCTACAGACACTGTACAACTTTACATTAATGTTTCGTCAAAAATGAAACTGTGTTCATTACAGCTCTCGCGAGACCGGACAATTTTATGATCTGCAGATGCCTAAAGAAACTTTTAACCAGCAGCCGGTTTCGGCAAAGAAGTGCATGTGCAAGCCAACGCTCTCAGAAATACTCGCAAATGAAATATCATCACAGCCGCATGTGCTCCTGCTCAAGAAACGATTGAATAAATGTCCTGCAGAGCAACAGGGCTCCGGACATGTGCTCATGCTCAAAAAGCAAATGGACGGACAGAAGAAAAGTCCTGCAGAGCAGCAGAGCTCCGAGCCACAGGAGAAATGCAGCTACGATTATCAGGAGGATGACTGCAGCAGCTCAGACACGGAGGAACCCAAAAACTCCCCTTGCACGGAGAAACCCGTCAACTGCCCGTGCAAGGAGGAGGCCAAGTAAGTAGTGATGAAGTCCGTGGGATGGGAGAGGATTTTGACACTAGTTTTGACCACAGCTACTGCAAGAATGGCGCTGGTGTTGATGCCGCTATGTCCGCCGGGTGCACCAACAGATGTGGATGGATGACATGTCCTAATCCCTGGCCCTGTTGCTGCGGTCGCTTCAACGGACCCTGCAACAGTTCCTTTATCGGTCCCTGCAAAAGTTCCTTCATCGGTCCTTGCAATAGTACCTTCCTCGGTCCGTGCAATGGTCCTTGCAACGGTCCCTGGAACAGGCCCCGCAGCGGTCCCTGCAATGGTCACCTCTGCTACTACGGGAACTGCTGCAGTGGTTGTGGAAACTGCTGCAATTACCGCTGCAATCCCTGCGGTGGCTGTTTTTGCCAACCGTCGGCAGGCCCGGCCAAGACTGGCAAGGATTCTGGGAAGTCCAAGGAAAAGCAAGAGGGTAATAGGACTTTTCACAGTCGAAGACTAGGCGGTACCGCCGGGAACAATCGAACTTACAGTAGCCTGCGGCCAACATCTACATTTGGCAATTTCATTCCGGCGCATCCAACCATGCAAGGGTATTTTCCAACACCGCCGCCCCAATACATCTCTCCGTACAGTGGACACTGGCAAGCGGGCGAAGTACTATTGAATCCGATGTTTTCCAATCAAAATACCCTGGACAGCTAAAAGCGCCACTGACACGCCAATCATAGTCATGTTTAAATTTTTCGTTGAAATATTTTTAACACTTTTAACACGAGTCTACGCCTAATAAAAAATTGTTTATTAAAACCAATTTATGTATTATTATATATATTTTATAAATCTCCTGTTAGTTTTTTATTTGATTGAAATTAATCGAAGGTAAATTTTTTTCCTAAAAATTTTCCAGATGTTACTATGACAGACGACGAATTTCGTCCGTCATAGTTTTAATCTTCGAGGATCAAGGTTTCTGAAAATGGTCGTAAATACTTATCCTGGACTGAGTTTATGGAGATGAATATCCCACCAACTTTGTTGTTTCCTGGCATTTCATTTAAACTGATTTGACATTGAAACACACAATTTATTTAGATTTTCCTTAGTACTTTCTTTTATTAGTTCAAATCTTGAATTTCTTTTTCCTTTTATACACTCTTTGTCTGTGTGTTCTCTCTTTTGTATAACCATATACATACATGTATATATATATATATAGACTTTTTGAAAATTTTCTTTGTGGGCTTCGGTTTTGTAGAAAAACTTAAAGAGTTCTTTGTCATAAAATTAAATACAATTTGAAAATTGTTTTAGAAAAGAGACCTAACTAAAAACTATGAACATAGCACACATTTTAAACATGTTTGTGTAGTGCAGCCATTAATATTGTATGTTTTGTGTTTCTATAATAATAATAATGATAATAATAATAGTAATGGGGTATTATATTAGATTGTTAAATAAGAAAATAGATATTACAGCTAAATGGGGGAAATTCTAGCACATGATATATGTATGGATCTGGGTTCCGCAGCGCTGCTTCCTTTAAACATAGATCTAAACTGAGTTTGGCTTGCATATTGCCCTTTACTTTACTTTACGTTATGTTTGCATGATTAGCTTTCGTGTTGTACATATTAAATGTAGGTATATATATATATTTTTTTATGGTTATCTTACTCGCTATATGGACTTCTTTATCCGCCCTTATTCATCTTGCATCCCGCACTCGATATATTAAGCTTTAACAATTATGTTATGGTTGATAATTAAAAAAGAAAGAAAACAAAAACTACCTACACTTTCTGCATAGCTCAAACTATTTACATTGGACAGTTTTCTTTTTTGTGGGTCGACTGAGAACGCCAGAAATGATGGTTTTTGAGGATGTGTGGGTTTAAATTATTTGTCGGTATGTCTATTATTTATGGATAAGTGTAGCTTTTGTTTCAAATCACATATGTTTGCACTCCCAAACGAAAAAAATGGTGAATAACTTAAGGAAATGTTGTTGTTGTTGTTAATGTTGTGTCGGTGAAGATTGGAATAAAGCTTCGTCCTGCCTCCTAGGCATTCTCATCGGTCACATAGATGTAGCCATGCTGCTGCAGTATGCTCAGACGCTTCTCGACGGCATCGCGATCTAAATAAGAATAAAAAAAAAGTAAATTTATTAATGGATTTTAAGCGTTTAAGATTTCACAACAACTTACACTTGTTCAGCAGCATTTTGTCCTGCGGATGAGTGCACTTTTGCACCAACGAATGCAGCAGAATGTGTGCCGTATTGTAGCGTTCAAAGCAATTTTTGGTGTTCTTCAGTAGCTCATCTAAAGCAGCCGCCTGACACTGTTTAATGGGTTTAAAAGTTAAACGATTAAATCAGGAAGAGCAGAAAAAAAATGTATAAATCGATACTATATCGATTTTTGTAAACATTTCGATATTTAAATAAAATAAATTCCATTTTTCAATATATTTTTGTTCTTTATGTTGCATGTAAGTGGTATTTATTTATTAGTTTAAGTTGTTTCTCTTACCATATCCAGTGCATAGTCGTACAGAATCTTGTCCGCCGTAATATTAAATGCATTTGCCTTCTGCAGCAGACCGCTGCCATTGAGGCGCTTGGACTCGAACAGCATGCTCCGGTATTTGGCGTTCATGGTGAGCAGAGCTGCCAAGCATAGCAAGAATATGTTTTACATCAGCCTGACCTTATTTTTAAAAGATTAATCCGCCACTTACCATTCTTCACATTGGACGACGGCTTCAGCTGGCCATTGCGCAGCTGCTGGGAAGCCAGATTCATGCCGGACGAGAGCAGCTGCAGGCCACGGACGAGCAGCACGAGGCGCTCCGCTCGCTTGCAGTGCTCCGGAGCGTGTGGCGGTATTTGCTGAGCATCCGCCGCTGCTGCTGCCGCCGCCGACTGACTGCCTGCAACCATGAGCGTGGAAAGCGGTGCGCAACGGGAATCGGCCACCTCCTGGATGCAGTCGGTCAGGGCCAGCACAAAGTTCAGCTTGGATAGGGTCTCGTTGTGCTCGCGATCCATCAGCGTCTCCTCGGAGAGCTCCGGTGCCTGGAATGCATGTGGTTCGCCGCCACCGCTGCCGGCTCCAGTGTCCAGCAAGCTGTGCAGGCCACCGGTGGCGCCCAGCTCGGGAAGCGTGAACGCTCGCGGTCCCAGCATATGGTGCTGATTGTTGTTCTCCGACCCGCTGCCCGCCGAGCCAATAGATCCCAGGGATCCCGGAGCCACCAGCATGGTGGGACTACCCAAAGTGGGCAGCTTGGTGAGCGCTGCGGACGGGAGGACCGGAGAGCTGTTGCCGCTTCTTCGCAGCGGCGATTGCGAGTGTCCCGGCGACACCTGCCAGGTGCTCGGAGCATGCGGGGGCGGCGTCTCCGATAGCGATCCACCCGAAGCGGAGCGCATCCGCGTGGGTGGCGTTCCAATGGCAAACTGCACCGCCGGCGGAGAGATCGAATTAATGTCACTGCTCACACTGCTCTTGCGCTGATCCGGCCGCGGCTGCTTTACGCTAATGGGCTGCGATCGGGGTATCTGCTGGCCGCCCAGAGTGGCCACCGTCAGGGGGACAGATCCCTGCCTAGCCGGCGAGCCATTGGCAACCTGGCGCCGAGCTGGAGCCGGTACTGGCTTCGGCTCGGAGATGGGCAGACTGCTGGGTCGTGGCGGACTGGATTGATTCTGTTGCGGCACAGGGCGTTGGCCACCGGAAGCGGGCTGAGCTTGGGCCTGGGCCAGGCCCTGGCGCTGGTCCTCGGGCAGGTTCTTGGGCACCAGCACAAAGTCATCGGAGTCCTCGTGGGAGCTGCACGATCCGCTGTTATTCTCGCTATCGCACAGCACGCCCACATTGGTGATGGTGGCACAAATGGCCGGATTGGCCACCACGGAGACTGGAAAAGGTCAATAAAATATGATAAAATTTGTTACAAAACAAATAATTTATAATCTTACCGGTATTCTCCTCCTCCTCTAGGGCCGCCTCCTGCTCCTCGCGCTCCCTCTTCTGCTGCTGCTCGGCCAGCTTGACCAGCTGCAGTTCCTGCTCCAGCTGCTGCTGCAGGGGGCTCTTGGCCTTGGCAGGCGGGGTACCGCCCAGCGGTGGCATATCAACTGCAAGTACACCAGTCTTAGAGACTCGCCGCCGCAGGTTGCTACTTGAGTGCTCACCTGGCGACGATGCGGCCGCCTTCTTGCCCTGAAGGAAGCGATGCACAAAGAAGCTCTCGTACGAGATGCGATCCTTGGCGTTGCGGCGCAGCAGGCACAGCAAAAGATCCCTCAAATCCGGCGACACGCCATGGGGAATCCTAGACGATACCAAGAGATTAATTAGTTCTACCCATCGAAGGGCTGGAAAAGATCTTACTTGGGCGCCAAGTTGGCGTTCTGCTCGTAGTAGAACTTCAGCTCGTTGGGCGTTTGTGCATAGAAGGGCGCTTTGCCCGTGAGACACTGATAGACAATCGTGCCCAGAGACCAGAGATCCGCCTTGGAGTCGTACTGCAGCGACATGATTACCTCCGGTGCCTAAGGAATGTGGAGGTGAATGTATAATAATGTCACCGAGATAGGCATTCTAGACTCACCATGTACATGGGCGAGCCGCACAGAGTGGCTGCCATGGCGCCTTCGTTTAGAAAGCGAGCAAACCCGAAATCGGCTAAAAAATAAAACATTTCAAAATATTAGTATTCTGAGAGAAAGACTGGTCAAACAAGTTCCAAAATTATATCTTAAGCTACATCAAAAAAGTAATTACCCAACTTCGTTAGAAACTGGAAAATGGAAAGTTTTAAACTAGTTTTATTCTTTTTACTAAAGCTTCAAGAATTATGTGCTGATTATTGGATAAGCTAATAAGCACATGTCTTTATTACTTGCCTCGTGATACACTTTAATTAAAGTCTAAAGTTCTGTACTTTTTACTCACCAATTTTCAGGGTTATCTTCGATGGAGCTGGCAAGGTTTTGCCATAATTGTGCGATAGCAAAATGTTTTGTGGCTTGAGATCACGATGCACAATTCCTTTGGTATAAAGTGCCTTCATAGCACCAGCTAAAATTTAAGAAATATATACATGTATAAGAAATGTTGGTGTCGTTTTTTAAATAAGTAGAAAAGGCTTATCACCCGGTTGGGACGAGAACAAGTTGGGAATTTTAGTGACAAATCAAGCGATAAGTGAATTGTCTTAATTGGAATATTGAAAGTTAAATGTAAGATTGTATACATAACTTGTTGATAAATAAAAGATCTATAAATGGTTATACCCAATCTTACCTAGTTGTACGAGGAAGAGTCTAACGGTGTCCTCGCTCAGTGTTCCCTTGACACTCAGGTAATCCGCCAGGTCACCGCCATTGCAATACTGCAAAGAGAAAATCGCAGACAGAAAGAGTGAGTAGAGTTAAGTGAAAAACCCAATTAAGAGTGCGGTCCCCAGGCGCAAGTCAAGAGTTCAGTGCGCACATAAATTATCTAGATTCAGAGACCCCCAGAGACCCCATCCATGCACCCTCAAAGACAAAATCTCAGAGCAAAGCGCGACCCATGCAAATGAATTAAGTTCAATCAGCGCGAAAATGCAAGAGCCTCGAGATTCGTCTCTGTCTTCGTCTTCTTGTTCATCCTCCAGCTGCGGTTCGGTCTTTTGTCCGACATTCAACCAATTATTGAATGCGGCAGAGCAAGGTCACCGCGAATATGATTTATGGCAATTTTCTGAATCAAGAACTGGAATTAGGGAAATATCTTTCTGTTTATGGAACAGCCGCCAGCCAGCTGCTTTCGCTTTGTCGCATATCCAACAAAAGGATCAGTTCCGGTTTATTTTGGCATTGGAAAAAACAAAAGTACGAGTTACACCTGGCCACTAAAATCAGTTTAGAGTTATGATTTTTTTAATTAAATAATTATTGTTTGAACAACTAAGCCTTTTGTGTACTTTTAACATTGGACTATGAAAATAAATTGTAAAATAAAATGTAAAGTAATCTTATTAAAAATAACAAACCGTGTTCTGTATAATTCTTTCTTAATATTTATTATAGAAAACTTTGGAGAACCAATTAGTGATAAGGAGAAATATTGTTTTAAGTCTAGCTTACAATCGTGGACATAAGTATTTTGACACAGCTTATAGCTATATTCCAGCGCGTATATCTTAGTACTCGTAAAAGTTACGGGATCCATTTAACTTTCCAGTAAGAGATTATATTTAAAACTTTAAAAAAGCAAAAGATGTTTCTGATATGTAAATTGACTTCTTTGCTATGTCACATTATGTGAGAGATCATGAATTTTTGGGTGGACAAAAATATTTTGACATTGCATTCAATCAGTTCTTATTTGTTTCGTGCGCATTAAAGGACGTTGTTTGTTATTTATAACTCCAACTTATAAATCTTTTAGCAGCTTTAATACATTTTTTGTCAATTTTCCTAATTTCTGTACCGTTATTTAATGAAAATATGGGGAAAACACGGGAGCTAAGCCAAATCCAGCGAAACGAAATAATAATTAAGTACCACCCAGGTATTTCGGTCCAGAACCTCAGCATATTTTATGAAGTACCCCGTCAAACAAAATTAACAAACATAAACTGACAAATTCGACGAATAATTTGGTCAGAAAAGGACGACCATGCAAAACTACGCCTAGACAAGAACATCTAATCTTTGCAAAATTTAAAGAACATGTCCTTATTAAACCAAACGAAGTTTCAATGGAAGTTAAAAACGATTATGATATTTTAATTAGTAAAAAAACAGTTGAAATATTATTTAAAGAGGCTAACTTTGCTACTTTGTGGCCCGTCAGATACCTTTCATTTCACCTAAAAATGAGTTGAAACGATTAGCCGATTAGGCCGCACTTTCTTGCGAATATTTTTTGGTAATCTGCAGTAAATTTCTTTTTTTTAACCATGGTACTCAAAAGAACTCTCATCGGTCCACAATTTGTTCCCAAAAGGATTTAGGCATGTTTAAAATTATTTGGCAAAGGCTAATCGTTTCAACTCATTTTTAGGTGAAATGAAAGGTATCTGACGGGCCACATTAGTAGCAAAGTTAGCCTTTTTAAGTCTTCTTTCAACTGTTTTTCTACTAATTTAAAAATCATAATCATTTTGAACTTCCATTGAAGCTGCTTTTGGTATAATAAGGACAATATCTTTAAATTTTAAAAGGATTAGACGATCTTGTCTAGGCGTACTCTTGCAAGGTCGCCCTTTTCTGACTAAATTATACGTCGAAATTGTCAGTTTATGTTTGTTAATTTTGTTTGACGGGGTATTTTATAAAATATGCTGAGGTTCTGGACCGAAATACCTGCTTGGTACTTAATTATTATTTCGTTTCGCTGGATTTGGCTTAGCTCCCGTGTTTTTCCCATATTTTCATTAAATAACGGTACAGAAATTAGGAAAATTGACAAAAAATGTATTAAAGCTGCTAAAAGATTTATAAGTTGGAGTTATAAATAACAAACAACGTCCTTTAATGCGCACGAAACAAATAAGAACTGATTGAATGCAATGTCAAAATATTTTTGTCCACCCAAAAATTCATGATCTCTCACATAATGTGACATAGCAAAGAAGTCAATTTACATATCAGAAACATCTTTTGCTTTTTTAAAGTTTTAAATATAATCTCTTACTGGAAAGTTAAATGGATCCCGTAACTTTTACGAGTACTAAGATATACGCGCTGGAATATAGCTATAAGCTGTGTCAAAATACTTATGTCCACGATTGTATACCTGAAGAAAGAATCTTTTTTTCTATTCTATTCAAACAATTTGGAATTTGCAGAAAGTTTTCTTTACGCTAAATTGTAACTTCTGAAAGAACCATTATTTAGTGACAGTGTATAGGTGTCTTTATATTTGACTTTGAAATATGAATAGTGTAAACAAACATACATATGAATAGTGTAAATCAAGAAACCCCAAGTGTTTCTCCTTCTCTTCTCAAGCAACAAAAGTTGTCCGACAAATGCCGTTATTTTGGCCAGAGCAAGTTGCCAAAAAGGATTTGTTATTTTGTGACCTTGAGGCTGCCAATCAAAGACATGACTATATAGTTTTTCATACAATCACGCAGCATACGCTAAGTATATACACATGTGTTTGTGTTTTTATGGACTTTTTTGTGCGTTTTGTTTTTCATGAGAAAATATATGGACCACTTACAGTTTAATGAGCAAACAAAGCAAGCAACAACAACAATATTGGGCAATTAAACGGAAAAAATTGATGAAATGACAAAAGATTTCACTTCAGAGGAGAGGAGCACTGAAGAGAAGTAAAGAGAAAAGAACACTAAACGAGTCGTTGACATGTAAAGTGACAATTGCAATTACAATAAAAATAAAAGTAAGAGTGGAAATGAAATGGGAAACGAATAAATATTCTTTTTCTTTTAGCAATAAAGATATGTGCAATACCAGCGGGAAATACAAAGGGTATATAAATTCCCAGCAACAAGTGCGGATGAGTCAGCGATTTATTGGAAAATGCACTCAGGTTCATTTAAAAAAAAACAAACACTTTTGGGCTTTTTCAAGAAGAAAGGGAAAATCGAGATATTAAAGCAAAGAGAGACAAAAACTCTCTTAAGCTCCGCAAATAGCTCTCAAAATTTGAGCTTGACGCTTCTGCGGCCTTAGCAAGCTCATAGCTCATTCTCTCTACGACGCTCGCGCGATACGCACGGAATAACTGTGAAAGCTGTCAGCGGCAACAAAGAAATCCACGAAAATAAAACAATAATAATACAAAAAAATTAAAAACGGAATTCGGTACTCAGATTTTGACGTGAAACTCTGCCAATAACTCCGGAATATGGTTCCTTAAATAATATATATAAAAACAACGCGAATCGTTATTCCAAGTAAAGGCAATGGACTAAAGGTCAACATTTTCTAGGCGATAAAAAATAAAGCATGCCGCCATACATACGATTATATATGTACATATATATTGTACCCAGTAATCAACAGAGAGTGACATGAAATGGAATTAAAACAAGCGCTTAACTTAGTACTCGCAACTCGGGGAATCAAGTGCTCCTCCCTCGAAAATCAAAAACATCCAAAATTTGTAATTGGCTTAGTCATTTTCGGTTTTTCTATTCCTATAAATTATGTAAAAAATCTTCAAGAACTCATTATCTTTACGTTCCTTAGAAAAAAAAAAAAAAAAACGACAATTAGTAATCAAGTTTCCCCAAACCAAAGTTCACAGTTTAACATACCGATAGAAATACTGAATTAATTGTATAATCTTAATTAGTGATTATAATATGTGAATATTATTAAAGAAAGCCTTATTCATTGTTAGTATAATTCACAATGCTTTTGTCTGTTTTATAAACAAAGTTTATGGCCCACATTATCTGTTTAAATCAAAAAAGTTCCAGTGACTCAATTCATATAAAAATATCACCAGTTTTAAATATGCCATGAAATAAATTATTATTAGTAACAAGAAGTAATTTATTAAATAAATCGATTAATTTTTAAGAACTCCAATAACTATTATGTGAATCAAAATTTTAGTGTAGGAAAAATGAAAACAATAATCAAGAAAGAGAGCAATTGGAATTACAATTGGAAACTGATAAGATTAGGAATAACGGCTAAACATCAAGCTAAACATCGGAGAGATTAAAGACGAGGCAGAGAGCCCAGATAAAGGAGGCGACAGGTCTGGCGCCTGAGAGACTAACTCCCACTCTCTCGTGTTCTCCCAGTCTGTCACTCTCTCTTAAGCACACACGCATGCAGTGGCGTAGATATACATTTTTGGGGGTTTTTAACATCTTTAAGTGATGTAAAAATCTATTTAAGACATAAAGCAGGTTATCTAAAAAATTTCTCAATGAATGGTTTTGAACCCCCCAAATCCATACCTTTCTGACTACGCCACTGCCAGCGCGCTCACCTGTTCAAAATGTTCGCTGCATTTGTTCGCGATTTTCTTATTTCGCTCATTTAAGAGCCGACTTGCGAATGGAAATGTTCGTGCGAACGGAGTGAACAAATTGCGAAAAATAAATTTAATAACTTTTGGCAAAACTCAAACAGCCGGCAAACCCAATAAAAAGTAAATAAGCAAATAATTCCAAGTGAATAGTGAAATACGAAACAGCACATGCTGAATGAATAAAATAAATCTATTTATATATAGCTAAAGCAAAATCAAAGAAAATGAAATGAGACTCACCAAATAAACATAAATATTAGAACAAACAAACCTTGCAAAAACCCAGTGAAATCGTTAAAACGAAACAAAGGGCTCAGCGCCAGCGAATAAACAAATAATAAATCATAATGCACGTGTATTACAAATTTGGATTACTGCTGATATTCTTGCTAAGCGTAAGGTAAAAAATCAATTTCCAATAAATATTTAAAATGAGAAAAGCCCTAGACGACATCATTGTTAAACAAAAGAAAAATTTGAATTTCCTATTTGAAAAGTGACGCAGGGTTGGTTGGGATTATTTTAATAAATTTGTACTTGATAAAAGATACAGAAAGCTCCGAAAAGGGAGAAATAAAATAAATAAAACAAAGTACAAAGTTTCCATTGAGAAATGCTCACAAGTGATTAATTCAACTCGAATCGGAATACCGACAGGTGAACCCGTACAACGGGACTTTGACCCGCTCACTGCTTGAGATACCAATGCCGAACGGAATGCTCACGCAATTGGCTTATAAAATAATAGCAAACTTTTTATTGATAGACCTCGGCAACAGCTCCTCTAATTGCATGAGTTTACACTCTCTATGCCTAATCGTATCGCGATCGCATAATCTGATAAAAATAATAACAATATGCGCTTGTCCAATCATTTATACCATTATTTCTTATCATATGAGTGCTTGCTCATTGATATTTGCTAGGGAGTCGCTAAATTAGAGGGCACGTAAATATCGATCGAACCATTTGAAAATAGCACAGAAATTTACAACTGTCTCGCTTTTCCTGTTGTTAGCTAAGAATTTACGACTCAGATTTGGCTTAGCCTCACTTCCTTTAGCTAGGGTACACAGAAAAAACATAAATAAGGTGATATTTTGTGTACTTTACGAAAAGATATTCAATTATGATTTAACCCAATCAGTAAACCAATATTTATATAAAAAATATTATTTTATATCATCTTAGTAGTGATTTAATACCACCATTTACTTCAGTGTAGCGAACGACTTTTGTCCTATTGATTTTTAGGCATTTTCTCCTTTTCCATTCACTTAAAATGCTTTTAAGTGCCGCATCCAATTTAAAACATTTCACTGTAAGTAGTCAAGGGAATTAAATCGCAAGTTGACTAGGTCGTCATGCTTAGTTACAGTTTATGATCTTTCGTAATAAAGGTAAACCTGCAGTTAACTGAAGCCTGAAGGCAATTGGGTAATATTCGATTTTAATATCTTTATTAGTCGGTAGAAATATACTATCCATTTCTTATCGCTACTACACTTCAGATATAAGCTTCGGTTCCATATAAAATCGGTTATTCGGTCTAATTTAGCACTTTTATGGCCTGACAAGTATCTTCAACAGTCATTGAAACTTCACTCAACTGTCACGCAATTGAAGAGACTTCTAAATGACATTTTTAAGACGCACTTGAACTACTGTTCCATCCATAAAACCCCCAACCAACTAGATCCGAAGTCGCCAAAAGCAGGATAACGAACGATTTAGAATCAGGCGACGCTGAACCACAGAAAGCAAAAAATAAACAAATGGCAAAAGTGAGAGTAACGAAAACGTAAACTAAAAACCGGTCAAGTTGTCTCTTTTGCCATGACGTAAACGGGTTTTGTCTGTCTCGTTTTTACAGTGATTATACAGTGCATATCAGGAGTATAAGACGATTTTCAAGAGCATTTCAGTAAATGTGAATTTACAATTTAAAGAATTTACATAGTACACGTAATTGTTTTAAACAAATTACAAATTATAAAAAAAAAGTAAATTTATTTAAAAATTGCTTAAAACCTTTTACATTAAAAATGAGCATTAACTATATAATATAAATTGTTTTAAATTAACATAAATCAATTTTTAGAGGACCTTCTATTGTTTTTCATAGTAGCTTATAAACTCTTTCTTCGCTTCAATGAATGAGCTGTAAATTTGGCCACAGCTGTATGTAGTAATACGTATGTTTTTCAACATATGTACATATATTCATTCATGCTCTCTGCCGGACCAAACATAAACAAAAGCGTATAATGATAGTGGGGAAACCGGAGACGCCGACACGAGCAAAATTATCACGAATATGTGTGCTTGAGTGAGAGACGATGGCGTGGCTATAATAAAATAGGTCAAGAGCGTTTTCAGGACAAATTAGCGAGGTGTGTTTGCCTTCAAGACACGAATGATGTAAGCGCGTTCTGCTTAGAACTGCCAATCTAAAGCCAAATATTGACAGTTTTTTGGGGTTTTTTGGTAAAACGACTTTACAAACTTGTCAACTAATTGCTGTATACGTAATGAGTTTTACCTTTTTTAAGCAATTTGTTTTTTTTTTTCATTTGATATAAAAAGATCTTATTGTTGTTTATTTTTTAGCATTAGCCACACGAATGCCGCTCCGGCGGGCAGCGAGGAGGCAAAGCTATTGCCCAACACCGATGACGATTATGACTATAATGATGATGACTACAGTGACGAAACGACAGACAAGGAAGTGCCAGAGACGGCAGAAAATAGACTGATGCCAGAATTATCCTCCTCATCGACCACAACTACATTTCGACCAATATTTAGTAAGTCAAGGAGTTTAATCACTTGCTTTAAATATATCCATAATTCAAATTGATCCTTTTGTAGATATACCACGACGCAGTAACCATGTCCTGGAGCCCAGTTGTCCTCGCAACTGCCTTTGCCTGGAGGACTTCAAGTACGTTCAGTGCACGAACGCGCATTTAACTCATGTTCCCCTGGATTTGCCCAAAACGGCGGCTATTATTGATTTGAGCCACAATGTGATTGCCGAACTAAGACCCGAGGATTTTGCCAATCTCTCAAGAGCAGTGGAAATCACTCTAAACCACAATTTGATCAGTAACATAGACAAGGAGGTGAGTTGTGGAGCTATATTTTCTGTTACAATCTGAAAGAGGTGTCTTTAGTTATATATATTTTAATTAATTTAATTAATTTACTTAAGAAATAATACTACAATCTTTAATTTTTCAGGTCTTCCAAGGCTCGGAGCGTTTGCAGCGACTGAGATTGGCCAACAATCGCCTTACCAAGATCGATCCCGACACCTTTTCCGCCGCCAAGGAGTTGATACAGCTGGATTTGAGCAATAATACGATTACCCAGCGACTGGACGGCTCCTTCTTGAACCAACCGAACTTGGTCGAATTCAGTTGCTCTAACTGCAGCTGGACGGAATTACCGGAGCAGACGTTCGAAAACATGAGTGCGCTGCAAGTACTCCGGCTGAACAACAACGATTTCAAACAGGTGAGCAATCGAGCGCCAAAGTTATCGCACTATCGTTAGAGTCGGCTTCTCCTGCTTGCTATCGTTCTATCGACAGTTGGCGCAGCCCCAACACAGCTGAGAGTGCTCCCCAACACCATATAGTCGTCCCACTCTGGCTCACAGTATGTTTTTCTCTTTTTCACTTGACAGCAAATCAATACGAGAGCTTTCACGCCGCTAAAAAATTTAATTAAACTGAAGCTGCCGGAGCTGGACCAGCCCAACATCGAGGAGCTGTGTAACTTGCTCAAGTCCATTGATAACATCAGCTTCCGGCACTTTGATGTCAGCTGCTACGAGCTCGTTCTGGGCACCTCCTTCAACGAGAGTCTGATTACGGCCACGGATCCGCCGTTCATTCGTATTACGAATCTGCCCACATTAGCCACCAGCACAGCGAAGCCAGCCACCGGAACTCCAGCACCGCCACGAACGGGTAAACAATGGTGGGATCGGATTAAAAATCATCATATTAATACTGTCTATTTTGGGTGTAACAGCAACTCGCAATCGGGGCAAAATGGCCAACAGCACAGATGTGGTCAAGGCCGGAATCTTGAGTTCGGTGACCGAGAGCAACAGCGGGGACAGTGTGGAGACGTCCACCGAGAAGGAGAAGCCCTACCAGGTGCCCATTTCCCAGGAGGCCATCAACACGTTGCTAATCTGTGCGTAAACTAGGTTTAAATTGTTCTTAGCTATTAAGTGTCAGTTATTGAATTTTTACTAATATTGTCACTCCCCCTTTTAGGCATCATGGCTTTGGCCGTGATTGGCATTGTCATTGGCCTCATTTGCCGCAAGGACATTGGCGGCATCAAAACCAAATGCTGCCGCACTAGCAAACCAAAGGAGCCAAAGGATCAGGTCCATCCCACTGAGGAGATACCATTGAATAAGCTAGCCTAAGAGAACTTTCCAAAACAACAACATCCAGAAGAAAAGAATCCTATCCTCCAGTTTTCAGAACAAACCAATTCCATTTTGGCGGCATTTTTGCTAGATTATAAATAGATCTAATTGGATAATTAGTTAACTACTTTGAGTCGCCTTTAACTGACGTCACACCTAATTGTAGTTTCTTCTCCATTGTTCGTTCGCCCGCACAACCACCAGGAAGTTAATTCCCAATCCTTTTGTTAGATTCTAGTTGTTAGTCGGAGTAGGTTAAGCTGCCTGCCTAGTCGCTTAGCGTTCTTTTCTTTAGGGGAGCTTGGGAAATGGGATCCCACACACACCAAAAACATATGGCACACACACCGCGCACACACACACTCCTGGCTCTGTCCTAGGTCTAGTTTCAATAAGAAAATTTCCATCGCAACACTTAAATTAATGTAACACCTAGATAACATTAGTTCTTAGAGCTGACTTTAGCTATATAAATGTATAGACTTTTGCCAAAATACAATAAAAATAATTATTGTAAATAGTAAGCAATGGAAAATGTGTTTTAGAAAGATAACATTACTTTAGATATGATTATTTACTTAAGATAAAGGGAAAAGGGGACATCTGTGTTTATGTATGCTTCGTTATCTTTGTTTACTGAAATCAGAAAACCCTCTCTGGTCCAGCGGACATATTCCGGAAACCCGACACCTGATAACCTTGCTTGATATCCCACACTTATCCTATCATATATTTATCCCCAGACAACAGACAACAAATTAAGCAACGTGTAAACATCGTAAAATATTGGCAAGATAAATAAACAAGCAGTAGCCAACGAATTGTGGGAAAAACGGAATAGAATAGCACGTGGCCGAGAACCAATAAAAATCATCAACACAGCACAAAACGAACCGATTAATTTCGGGGAAACGGAGGAGTCTCTCCGGTGGCCAACAAATTAGAATACCAGCACAGGGGCAAAGTAAACATGGCGAATGGGGCCAAAGTCAGGCGATCGAATTGTGTATCAACGGCTGAATGGCAGATGAAACACTCCCTATCGCTACACCCCTATCTCGCAGCTCCACCTATGAATGTATGTTTGTTATGTCGATGACATGCAATCGCGTGGCCACAACAATGTGGCTATTGGAAGCCAAACTAAAAACAAAACAAAAAAGCAACAGATTAGGTTTATTTTGAAAGCACCATTACCTTAAGTTAGAAACTTTTTTGAAAATACTCTTCATACGATTGAAATATATTAGAAAATATCTTGTTTCCTATAGAACTGGTTTTTGGTTTTACTGAAGTCCCAGAAAGCATTTTTGGACCAAGCTGTATCCTTGTTAAGACTTAAGAGAGAACTTTTAACAATAATCTGGGAAAACGACATTTAATGGATTATTAAACTAATAAAAAAAAAATAATAGCCCCTATTAAATCGTATAAATTGCATCTTGACATTAAAACATAAGCTAATTCCTTGTTTGTTGCAAAAGGTATTTGATAAAACTTATAACTTAAAAAAAACTTATCTATAAAAAAATGTGTACCTATTGTTAAGATTTTTTACATTAGTTTTATTACCCAAAACTAATTCCCTTTCGAAATTCTAGGGTATTTTGTAAGAAAACAACCCTATCCAATCTTATAAGTGAAAATTCTCGCAAAAAAAAAACAGGAGGAAGCTAATTCTCGTGCCACGGGCATTTGACCTAATTTCAAGATAATAGATTGTATATAAACAGCGCAACACTGGCCGCTAAAAGTACGCAAACACCTGTAACCCAAATTAAGTTGAACAAACTTGAGGTTAAATATACATTTGGTATCCAAGGTGCGCTTGTATGGGTGTAAATCAACAAAATGCGTTTTAACAAAAACAGAAACGATGAATAAACCAACAATAAAAATAAGAGGAAAACAAAGAGAAAAAGTAAATGGTAGCATAACGTTTGTTGGGATTTAGATAACCTAATTTATATTAATTAAGGCCATTAAAAATACTAGTTAAAAGTGTGTGCTACAACTTATATAAATAGTTTTCGTTCGTCAATGAAATATTTAAATAACCACGTACACATTCCTTAGAATCAATCAAGGCACAACTCTTTGTTTAACAAGGAATATAAGCTTACTTAAGGAGGTTACGAAAATTATTAAAGATATAAACTTTTAAGATACAGGCATTCATAAGTAGCAAGCATTCGACGCCAATCGGCGGCTTTGGCCGTTCTATTCCCACTTTATTTTTGTTTACGAATTCATTTCGCAACTTCCGCAATTAATGGCGTAGCATTTTGGTCAAAAGGTGGAGGTCTGTAAGAGGAGGAGGGCACCGGGGTAGTCATTCAGTGGGAATGACGTGAACCTGGCCGACGTGCACTTTACTTTACAATTCCCACCCCCCACAATCAACTGGACTGAGTCAGACTCACACACGTTTTAGCCATGAAAGCATTTAATATTTATGAATCTCTCGCCGCTCTTTGCGGTTAGCTTAATGTTAATGTTAATGCTAGCTCGCTTACCTCCATGACCAGGCTGACGCAATCCTGCGACTCCTTGCAGTCCAGCAGAGCCACCACATTCTCATGGTGCAGCTCGGTGAGCTCCTTCAGGATCTTGATCTCCTTGCCAAGCAGGTTTTGCGTCTTCAGCTGCCCCTTTTTCGTGATGCACTTGATGGCCACCGGCATGTGTTTCTATAAAAACAGAAAAGAGAAAGAAAAGAAGGAAAACATTTCATTAATACTTAATCGAGGGTTAGTCACTCCAAAGTCATTGAACGGGCAACCGAATTATAAACCAAAGTCAACGAAATGAATCAATTCACTCGCTTTGGAATTCGATTGACACAAAATTAGCAAAAAACAAAACGCATTGAATACTTGGGTTAAGGTATCGCCTTTTTGGATTGTTTTGAATCGGAAGCACAAAAGGGGATTGTTTGTTTGGGAATGATGTGCATATTGTATGGCCTAAAAATAAAGTTATTTATCGGTCATTTACTTAAAAAGCTATTTAGAGTTTTACTTGTGACTTCAAAGGTTTTGTTTATTGTCTTTTTTATTACTTTAATTTTGGTTTTATGCGTTAGATTATTTAAATTTCAAATAATGAAAATTTATTGAATCTATGTAATTATTTCATTAGCTTCCCAAGTTTCACTTTCCCGGTTAAATAAAATGTCTTTTTGGTAAATTGTTCTGTCTTCTCAGGTCCCTGACCTGTCTACTGCGAAAAGTGTATAGAGAGACGCGTTCCTAGAGAACTCAAACGAGAACTCCTGCTGCTCCAATCTAAATCCCATAATCTGCGCATCCAGCTGTTGCCATAAATTTGCCTTTGAAATGTTTACATTCTCCTTGGGCAAAAGCCTTTGGCCTGCTTCAATTAGCACGCACCGAAACGGGGAAATGCCGGAAAATGCAAATCGTGATCCCAGAAGCGACGGCCCCGGCAACGTGTTGGAGGGTCTCGCTCGGTTAGTCGTTATTATTAGATACGCAAAAACGCATTCAACCGGCAGGCAGACCGAAAGAGGCCGGGGGAAAGCCCATAATTGCGGTGAATAAGATTGTTTACTCGAGCGCTTGTCGAGTGACGAACTTGGCCGGGACTTGCAGCCCCAGCAGCTAACGGGTTGAGTTAACCGGCTGAATCGCTTCACTGATAAGGCCCGACGGACGTCGTTTAGTGCACCTCGAGGCCCTGCTCCTTCACCCCGTCGATTTCTCCTGGATATGGTCACCTTATTTGCTTTTTACTTAGCAGGTGACAATGACTCTTTGTCTGTGTTTGCTCGCTTCGCCGTCTGCCTCTGGCTAAAGCTCACAACAAAAGACGAAAGTGTAAATTTAAACAAGTTTGCCTACTACAAGGAAGCACAAATGTGAATAGTGTTGGCTATATACAGTATCGAATGGGTTTTATCCTATTAGAACATGGATTCAAAATAAAAATCTAGTTTTGCCAAAATAAATCCATACGAATATTTGATTGTGTTGACTTTATTCATTTTTAAGTATACAGCTTTTAAACATACAACTAGTGGGTGCCTTTGTAGCCGGACACTCTTTAGGTTTCCTCATGGAATATCGTATCACCTCCCTGTGTTCACGTGTTGCTTGAATGGAAATGACAATCGATATGTTCTCTTAACCCTCATAATCTCTCGCTGTATGTTATTTATACAATTTACATTTATTTCTTAATATTCTTTTTCTGCAAGCTGCACTTAAACAAGCTATTCTTGCAGCTTCTGACCGATAACAGGGCCCATGCACTTTTGTTTGTTTGTTTGAGAGACAATCTTGAAGTGAGTTCAACTGCATCTGTTGTTAAGCCTCAGCCGGTGTTTGATGGATGCTGAACCTGAGACCTCCACGAGATTACAGAAGACAATTGGTGGTAAGTCATTACATACTAATAAGAATACATAGAAAAAAACCAAAATAAAACTATACTAATAACAAAGCAACAGTTCATTTTCTTTCACAAAACCTTACTTCTTAAAATGACTTTGCAATATCAAAAAAGCCTGAATGGCGTACGTTTTAACTCTCATTATATTTAGCCTTTTACGTCACTCCATTATATTCCGTTTACCTTCTATATTCGCCGTCTAAGATAATAAAAACGCTTGAGATTAGATTACCCATAAAAATAAAAACAATTGCGGACACCGGGCAGCGGAAGCCGAGGCAGTTCTTGACCCAATCACCTCAATCATCCAAGCGAGCTAGCGAAAACTGTGTCAAAAGCGAACGGGAAAGTGGCCCGCACCTGGCACCTCGAGGAAAATGGGAAAACTGGGAGAGAGCGACCTCCGATCCCGGAGATCTCCAAACCCCCAAAAGGTGCAGCGAGGTTAGTTGGATATTTTTTCATCAATCAACAACACAAAAAACACCCAAAAAGCAGGGAAAAGGTTCAACGAACTGGAGAGGCTCGATAAGGCGAGGCAAATTTGTTATTTTGTGTGCTGTCTTAGGTGCAACGGCCCCTCAACTAACAACAAGAAAGGAAAACATTTCTTTTGGCCAAAAATAGCTAACAAAAAAGATAATAATTGCGCAGAAAATGCGAGAAAGAGTGAAGCCAGAGACAAAAGCGAGCAAGAAAAAAGTGCATCACCTCATCCACAGGCTAGGCCAAGCCGAGTATCGTCGTATCTGATGGATACAAACAACTTCAACTGGTTTGGCGGGTGAAAATGTAGCTCTGGTCACCGCCGCTGCCGTCAACTTTGCAAACAAATCGCGGAAATTCTCATTTTTTTGCGACGCAAAACTTTTATTTCAATACCGCATAATTTACGCCTGATCGAATCACACGTCGGCCGGCTAATTTATATAGAATACCACCGATCTGGAGCTGAGAACATGCCAAACTAGTTTGTGTGAGTAATACCTTGGATAATTGGTATATTATGCTGGAAGATGTCTGGCGGCGGCATTTGCTGAATAATTTATTGGTTAATTTCAAATTTGTTTCTGTCTGCACGTGTTTAACTTGTTCCCATCATCACGAATTAGAAAGGTGATTTCGAGTTTATGGGATGGGTTTCTTTTGTTTTCGATGTCTAGCATTCGACTTCCGTTTATTTGAATTTAGATACAAATAAAATTAAAGGTTTCACAGATTCCTTAAACAAACTTTAAACTGTATTTGTACTAAACCTATTCTAACTCTTTCAAGATATAATTCACAAATGGTTCGTGTTATGAAAACTGATAACGAAAACAGTGTCAAGATTCCATTTAAATGAATTGAATTGATTCCAGCTAGCTCTGAAATTACAGGCTTTTTAAAAATACTAATTAAATTTGTAGAAAACACTTGCTAATCATTTAAATAGGGGCCTGCCCAGAAGCTTCATTTAAAAATTGATTATAAAGCCATTTAAATCACTACCACATAACAAACTCAACGATTAGACCGATCCCTATCTATCTCAATCTCAATCTTCCTCAAGATGCATTTTCAAAGCCAAATGCAGCAAATGAAGTAAGAGACGGTGACAAAATCAAATGCAAAATGCAATTGCATTTTTGCTTTGGACAAACAAAGTGAAATGAATATGCAAAGGCCTCAAAACGAGAACCGAGAACTGATTGCACAATAGAGCTCTGTGGCTGGAGGGGGCGGGCGGTCTGGAAATACAATAAACATTACACGCGCTTAGAACGTAATTTTTGCATGATTCCGCCGTAGCCAGCTTATGCAATTGGCGGGCGATAAAACGGAGCGTTCGTTCTGTGAAATATGGAAACACGTGTCGTCTGGTTTTGCACATGCCGTCGTATCCGCCAGATAAAGATTGATGGCTTCATTCATGATAGTAAAAATGGAATCTAACCAGACAGTCCGTACTTGGCACTGCAGCTGACATTTATTTTTGGATTCGGATCCTCTGCAGAGGATTTCCTTTTCGAGTATCTTACGGGTATGTATCTCTTGGCGCTGCACATGTTAAAAACACACACAGACTAGTTCTTCGACTATTTTTAGCGAATGTTCCGCTGCCGCTGAGCACGTGCAGACAAAAGATACATTTCTGGAGATACAAATGCCAAGCACTCCGCATTGCCTTGTCCTTCGAGCTGCTTAAGTAACCCAAGTGATTACGGCGATGTTAAGTCATGGAAAGAAATCGAAAACCGGCGTAGCTCCCACAAACCAGTTAAGCGTAATGGCCATAAAAGGAAAGACGCGGGAAGTAAAGTCTGCTCAACTCGCATTCCGACTCTTGTCGAAATGGATTCAATGGTCTAAAGTAAAATAAATAGATACACATAGGTATTTTAAACTATTATTAAGATAATAAAAGGAACAGTCCTTTGTTTAATAATCAAATCAAATTCAAAACCACGGTTCGGGACTTGACTAATATCTGAGGTGAGAGCGAGCGAGATAGAGATTGAAGGTTTAGACTTCTCCTATAACTTCCATGGGTATCCCCCACGGTCAAAATTTCTAAAAACATCTATCACAAGTGTATTTATAACAATCTATTTGCTTTTAACCGGATACAAATGCTTACTCTGCGTGCAAAAATTAGGTAACTCTAGGGCTCTTTCTAGAATCCAAAAAATTTTTTACTTATAAAAGGCATAATAAATCGAATGACAAAGGTAATGTAATAAATTCAAGTAACTTCAACAAGATACCAGTGATCACTTTGGGGTTTTCATTACATGATTAACGATCATAAATTTAACAAGCCATGGCGGGTCTCTACTGTTAAAAAAAAATAAATAAATAACTAAATAAAAGAAACGTCAGACGGAAAAAAACCAAAATTAAATCGACTTTCGATACAGATCACTTGTGAATAAAGGGAAGAAAGAGAGGCCATTAATGACAAATCTACGGTGACAGAGATGGAAAGGTTGAGGGTGACAGAGAGGGTCTTACGTCGGTGTCTAGATGGAAAAGAGACAAGTGAGTGGTGGTGGTGGTGTACGTGTGAACCGATTGTCCCATTGTTATTGTTATTTTTGTCGTCACACTGCATTTGTAATTAATAATGTGATTTTATTTACACAGACGCGACGAACTTGAGCAATTTAGAAAAAAAAAAAGGAAAACAAGAAAACAAAAGTTGATAAGACCGATTTTTTCTTTGCTTTGTTGCACTAATGAAAACACGATCGTCGAACGAGAAAAACAGAACACACTGAATGTTTTGCGAATGATATGAGCAAGATAATTTTGTTTTGGCTTGATCATATGGAAATTCAAGTAGGTACATATATATTGTGTATAAGGAGATGAACACCCATATGTAGGTGCGTGTTTTTAATGGATATACACACAGATACAGAAAACAGCTGATGCAATAACTGGCAGCTGTTGCTGCTTCAAAAAGCTTTTCACTCTCTGCTTGTTTTCTGTTTTGATTTGGTTTTTTGTTTTGCTTATATGTATATTGAATGAAACACGAAAAAAGGCTCATTCATATTAATGATCAAACCATTTAGGATGCCCAACTATTTTTATAGATGCATGTTGAATTGTTTATGAGCTGAGCTTGTGATAACAGTTGCTTGACCTGAACGCTATTTGACTAACTGGTTAAGCCTGATGACAATTAAAAGTATATTATAATGATTAAATGAAGGATTTATTAGCTTATTAAGACATTTGTATAAACTTTTAATGATGAAGTCGCTTGAGAAGATGAAACCAATAAAAAGGCATTTCAGCTTTGAGTATCAGACCGAGTCATTCTTTTGTCACATTCCTAACTTTTACACAAGTCGCAAAATCTATAAATTTATCATGTTATATAAACTTTTATTATTATATATTTTTTCTTATTTACTTCGAAATACCGATAAGAATTTCTCACTCCCTTTAACTGAAAAAAAAACGAGCCTAGCAATTGTTTAGAATTAATTATTTCTGCCACGACCCTGAAATAGTTCAAAAGCACTTCTATGGCACACACTTATGCCATACACACATATTTTTCATACGCCATGGTGTCTGTATATAAATAATACGTAGATATGCTTCTGCTGGGGCTCTCGCGAAAAGAAATCGCTCCAAAGCACGTGCGTGTGCCAGCAGCTCAACCGAAATTCGCTTAGAAAAATAGGAGGGGAACGCACAAGGCAATAGAAAATAAACAATAGAAAGACGCAAATTTTAAGGAAAACAAAACATACATATAACCACGCCTGAACAACAACAAAGGGCTGTGATTTTGCTGGACTCTCTCGCTCAGCAGTAGTTCAATTCGGTTTTGCACAGTGGAAGGCGAAATATTTAACTTGGTTGCTAATAATAAGGTGAAATTATGGTTAAAAAGTTTTATAAAATAAATAAAACCATACCTTTTATGAGGGATTTAGTAATATATGAAAAAATATAGTAAAATATGTTTAATTTGAGTAAATAAATATGGGATATATAACGCATTTCCGAAATAATTAGAAATTCTGAATTATGTACATGAGTCACCATTTGATGTGAAATGTATCCTGTACCAGAACTTTTTCCACCAGGTATATGGACCTTTTTCACTATCGAAAATATCGGTGATAAACCCTCGAGCTACGTCTATGTTTATAGAACCCTCTTTCCCTAACCAGCTGATTCAAATTAATATAAATCACATCACATTTTAAATTTAAAAAAATAAACTAATATTTTATGCGATTTCTTTAACGTGTTAACTTTTTTTGCACTGTGATCAGCTGATTTTTTTTTTAAATTTCGCGACATTTGCCGGATTCTTTTAGGCTTTATTTTTTGCCTTTGCCGCTGCGGCGACATATCGTGTTTACCTTTGACAATGGCGCATTGTTAATAACTTTAACGTTTTCTGTTGTTGTTGATGTTGTTTTACAAATGCGACCAAGCCCCACATTAAAATGAAAACAATAACAAAGCGCCGAATCAGTCGTAAAAAACAGGTTAATAATATGACGGAATTGTAAGCGTCGGAACGGTGAGATTGTTGTTGTTTTGTTATTATTTTTGGGATCTTACCTTGCGATGACGTCCCTTGTAGACGACGGCAAAGGCGCCGTGGCCAAGCATATCCTTGGAGCTGTATTCATATTCCCCGACAATATTCATTATGCGAGGATGCGACGCCTGGATGTCCTCCCTCCGTTTCCGTCTTCGTCTTCGCCTCCGCTTCCCACTCTCCCACTTTTACACCCCCTCACACGGACACACTCACACACTTGCACGCACGGCTGTTGGCTCTTCCTCTGCTTTACTTTGCTTTTGCTTTTGCCTTTGGCTTTGCCTTCCAATTGCAATTGTGGAAAATCAATTTTTTTCTTTTCAACGAATGGTGGGCACTTGGCGATCTGCTTTTCACGTAACGCGCGTCTGCTTGGCCTGTTTGGTCACCTGGTGGCTGGTGGCCAGAACGACATTAACGGCCACTCACTCGAATTTCACTTGTAATTGAATTAATCTGTGTCTTTTTTAGCTCTCGGCCGTGTGTGATTGTGTCGGTTTTCAGTGTGGTATTGGTTTTAAATTGCGCCCCCACACCGCACAACACAGGATTGATTGCACACCCACACACACACACGCACGGACGCCCTCGATCGCCTCGGTTCCTTTCTGGCTTTGTCAATTTCAGATCTTGGTCCCAGCGAAAAACTTTGCAAAATTCAATTTTCCAACTGCTTCGCCAGAGAGACTAGTGGAAAGAGGTAAGACGAAAACACGATTGAGAGAATTGGAGGTGGTGGGGATGGCCAGTGTTACCAGTCGTGCAGAGGAGAAAGAAACCACCAGGTTAGCAAAAATATCGAAGCTACCAATGTACTTAAACTTAATAATTCTAATTAATTAGTTGATTTACTGTAATGGGATTTCTGATTTTAAAACAATATTAATCAACTTGCTATAATTTGTTAAAGTAAGCGATATAAATTAAAAAAAGTATAAATGTGAAATTAGTATTTTCAAATATCGTTAAGCATTTTCTGCCGATAGTTTCACCAACGGGGTTTTTATGTCTCCGCCTGGTAACACTGACTTCACCATTGTGCATTCGTAGAGGGAAGAATCAGAAAAACATAAGGAAAATCCGGTTAATTTATAGAAAGCGCGGTGAAAATAGTAAAATACTATTTGCGCGGCAGCGCAATTGCTTCTAATTAGCATAAAAGGTAAGCATCTCCACTAAATAGGCGAACTACCACAAGTTCTTGAGTTCCGAGTTTGTGGATACATAGTGCATAGATAACAAGAGAAAAGGGGAGGAGAAGGTGAAGACAATGTAGAACGTGGACTGATTCGAAATTGTTGTGTCTTGCAGAAATCGACCAGTTGAGCTGAAATAATGAGTGCGTCGAGCGAGGGCGGCGCGGGAGGAGGAACGGTGGGTGGCGGCGGCGGAAGTACAGCTACAGCGCCATCAGGTATGTTGAACGATATCCAAGTGGAATGTATACATACATATTTATATACTCGTGGAATAAACCCTGTATTAGCATTGTGCGATTGTGTGCGTATGTATACATAACATTTCAGCGCCTCTCTTTTGCTCTCTCATACGCGCACTGTTTGTTTCCTATTCCTCTTTCTGCCTTACTTTCGCAGCACTGCTGCTCTCAGTGTGTGTATGTGTGCTTTGTTGTTACTGTGCATTCGTGGCAGGGTTGCCAACAACCCCGTAATTGTTCTGATGATTTTGTGTAGTTTCAAAAAGTGGATAATTTCGATTTAAAAATCCATATATTCATCGTTTTTGTACGTCCATCGTTTGTGTGTTCCATTGGGAACTTTTAATAAAAAAAAAATCTCACAGAAACCCCACACTGCCCGCCCGCACAGCCCCCCTGAAAACCATTAAGATACGCACCCAACAACTGCATCCCCATGCACTGCCATCGTTGTCCTTGCTGCATCCATCTTCATCATCGGTGGCGTCCGCATCCGCATTTTCATCCGCATCCCTGGTATCGCATTCGCATCCGCCACTGCAGCTGCGCGGCGTCATAAACAAGTACTCATTGCCATCATCCCATTTGCCATCCTCTGCAGCACACTCGGCGGTGGCCGCCAAGATCACTCACGTGAAGGCCGACGGCGGCGGTGGGATATCCATTTCCGGCACTCCGATCCTCAGCGCCGGAACCATCAAGGTGGCAGCAGCCAATCCCATCCAACAGGCTTCCCTGGCGGGCACACCGATTTCCCTGAATACGGGACAAGCCACCACGGCGGCCTCCATACGAGCTATCGGAGCTGGGGGCCAGTCCACGCAGGTCCGCGTCATGATGCCCATGATCAAGCAGCTGGAGAATGTCACAGCGACGGGAAGGACTCAGATTACTGCCATACCAGCTGCTCCAGCTAGGAGTGTCTCCAATGCTTCGATTACGGTCACCAGACCCGTGACACAGGCCTATCTGCCCCGAGCTAGTGTCACGGCCACCCAGATGGGCGGCGTTGGCGTGGGAGTTGGCCAGCGCTTGGTCACGCCTCTGCGAGCCACATCCTCGGCCTCGGCCACAGTGACGCCCGCAGCGCCCACGGGTTTAAGCACATCGGGCGGCTTTGTGCGCGGAGCAACCGCTTCGGTCAGCAGGAGTGGAGTGGCTGTGTCATCCCAGCCACCCTCCACGGTGATCTCGTCCAGCAACAGTGCCACTTGGATGCAGAGTCCAACGGGACAGGTGCAACTGATACGAGCCATCCATCAGCCGCGCCAACGCATCATTACCACGTCGGCTGGTGCCAGCGTGGTGACCACTGCTACTCCAGTGCCAGCGCCAACGGGTGAGTTTTTGCCTCAGTAATTTGCACAAGCACCTTTATTAATTGATTTTCATTTTGACAGCTTTATCGGTGTCTACTGGGCAGCCTCTGACACCCCAGCAGGCCACGGGTCCAGGCGGTCCTCAGGCTTATGTCGCCACTGTCCTGCCACAGAGACAGCACCAAGCCACGCTGGTGTACTCCTCCAATGTGTCGACGCCAAATGCCAATACAAATCCTGGCCAGCAATTTAATCCACGTTTTGCAGTGGCCACGCCCACCACAACGCCAGGGGGAACCACAGTGACGCCCCGGCAGGTGCGTCCCATACCACTGGGCAAGAGCTTTCCGGCGGCCAAGTTAAACACGACCAGCATCAGCATCAGGGCTCCGAGCATCCCGCAGCTAAATGCCAGCGTTACGCCATCCCAAACGCCCGTCAGCGTCTCCGGGGGAGCGACAGTGGCACCAGGCCGAGGACCTGGGGTCGGTGGAACTGCTCTGACGGCCACTAACTTGCACACCACGAGGATTATCCAACTGCAGCAGCCGGCGACGGGAACCACTCAGCAAATCATAGGATCTGCTGCCCGCCTGGCCGGGAATGTGATGCTTCAGCCTTTCGTGATGAGCACCACGGCAGCAGCCAAGATGGGTAAGTTGAAATCGAGGAGCTGATCCCTTAAATCTATTTCATTATAATTTTGCTGCAGGCATCCGACCACCTGTTACCATGACGGCCAAGGTGCAGCCATCGCTGACCATCACACAGCTTAATCCCATCGGCAAACTGTCCACAGCGGGAGGCACTGGCGGTCCCACAATGACGCCGCAAGGTGTGGCCAGCATTCAAGCGGTATCAGTGCCAAGTGTCTCGGCCAGTGTGGTCAATCCCAGCTCCGTGACGGGTGCCACATCAGCTGCTGGCGGAGCAACCGTTTTACCCCTGACCATCAGCGGCAGAGGAGGTGCAGTTGGTCCAGGGGGGAACATCCTAACCGGTACACTGACGCCCATCAAGAATGCTAGCGGTGGCATCAAGATGATGATGACGCCGGCTCCCACGGCGGCTGCACCAGGCTCGGAGGGACCGGGTAATACTGGACCAGCAGTGGGAAGTTTCCAGCGTACCTGGAATCCGGTTGTGGCTTCACAGAGTCAGCTAATGAAGGTGCGTTGTCGCTTAGCTCTCAATCTCGTATCTCTTACGTGTTCTCATTTTACTTTCTCTCTCAGATCGATGATAAGGGAAGTGCTGCCACAATCTACTACGAATCCATGCCGGCCTCAGCCTCCACGGGGGTTCTATCATTGACCACCACCACGGTGACGCAGAGCACGCAGGCACAGCCGCAGTTGGTGAGCAGTGCCGGCGGCAGCTTGTCGGTGTCCTCTTTGCCCTTCGCTAGTCATGCGCCCACTGGAGCTGGAGCCGGATCAGCGGGAGTCGGTTCCCAGGCCACATTTACTGTACTGCCCTCAGGCGCTGCTGGAGGAGGAGGAGCTGCTACTCGGACCATAGGCCCCCACCAACAGCTGATAATTCCAGCGGGAGCGAACAGTGCTCCGCCGCAGCACATGGTGATTCCGCTGCACACTTCGGTGAAGGTGACAACGACTGGAGCGGGGGGCAATCCACAGCAGGCAACCGCCGGAGGTGGATCGTTGGTGCCCAACTTTATGCGCAAGCGGGATGCAGAGGGTTCGCCCATCCGAGCGGCCAAGAATCTGGCGCCCACGTTGCTGTCCATGGCGAGCAACACAAGCGGTCCGAGTCCGGGAACCACCTTCAATCTGCAGCCCGTGTCCGTGGCAGTGCCGACATCCAGCGGACTCAACTCTGGGCTCACTGTGGAAGCGCTGGCCAAGAAGGAACGGGAACGGGTTACGACACATGGAGGAGTGCTGCCCACCAGCGGAGGCGGCGCAACAAATGTGGCACCCACAGCAGCTGGCACCGCCGTTTCTTCAACGAGAAATTCGAGGGCTGAGTCGCCGGCTTCCTCGGATGGCTCAACTACTGTATCGGCCAACTCCTCGCCCGGAGTGGATCAACAGCAATTGCAGGACAGGATTGGCGATGCGCCAGCGGCTGCACGCGAAAATGCCACGCATTTTAACCCCATCAATGAGGTAAATATTCAACGACAGACATTAGAGAAATTATTAAATTCTGTGTTCTCCTTGAAGCTGTACTCGACGCACCAATCCCTGCAACAAGGCTTGAGCCACGCCTCTCTGGGCGCTCGTAGCGGCAACAGCGCCTTTGTGGATGTTCAACAACCGACGCCACAGCAGCAACAGCCTCCTCAGCAGCAGCAGCAAGCGGCCCACCTGTTGGTGGGTTCCTCCTCGCAGCAGGCAGGTCCTCGACTGAACGGCACGGGGAATAGCTCCAGCTCCAGCTACGACTGCTCCTCCAGAAAGAAGCCGCGACGATCAACGTGAGTGTTGCCTTAGCATATCTTTCCCAACGAATTTTTAAAGGCAGTTTTTCATAAATTACAGCAATGACAGCCAGCACTCTGCACAAAGTCAGGCATCTCTTTCGCTGCCACCACCTAGTGCTGAACCCACTGCGCCAACTGGTGCTGCCTACATGCAAAAGCACAACAATGGCGGGCTGCTGGTGGCAGCAGCGGCAGCGCCAACGGGCGTGCCGACACCTAATAGTGCTCCAGGCGATGCCAACCATCGGAACAGTACACCGGCCGTGACGGGCAACAAGGAGAATGCCAATCCGGTGGACTTTGTCATCCGTCGTCCACGTAACTGTGCGCTGCTCAATGTGAGTTCTGACTGAAGGCCTTATTTTGGGAGCACTTGGTTAACATTTCTCTCCCTCTTGCAGACATATAAGCCCACCCACAAGTTGGCCAACAATCACTTCCATCGGTATACCGATGTGAAGCCAAGAGAGGAGCGTCGTGCCACCGTGATTGATTTGGCCAATCAACCCAATGTCCAGGGCAAAATCAATGGCTGGAAGATCTATCATTTGAGCTCGCAAATGGAGGACTTGGTAAGGATTAGAACTTTCATACATTTTAAGGAAACTCAACCATGCTTTATGCTTGAAACAGAACGAATCGGAGATGGTCAGCCTGGGCCAGCTGGAAGTTATGCTCAAAGATCTGGAGAAGGACAAGGACAAGCACAGTGAAATGGAGCGTGTAACTGAGTTGTTAAAGGTAAGCTTCTTATAGTAAACCTATTAAGAGTTTAGTAATAATTAAATCATATTTCTAGGGCAATATCCAACGCAGCAAGATCATCACCGAGGGCATTAACGAGGCACAGAGTCAGCTCATGAAGATCTTTGAGCACAAGCCACACGTTTCGGACATAATCAATCGATGCGCCTCCAAGAGGAACTTCAAGAAGCGCGAAAAGATCTAAATGGGGACAGACCACAGAAGTAGCTAAGGATCTAAAATTAAAAGAAATCGGGGAAACTACAAATTTTCTTGATTTCTTCGACTTGATTTTAAATCGTTAGTTATTTTCTTGGCGTTGTGTATATTAACTAGATTAAGACACTTAGATTTTAACTAATTCTTACCTTACACGCTATTGAGATTTGTAAGACAAACCAGAGTTACAAAGAATCCAGCAATATTTTTTCATTTTCCTAGCTTAAAAACATCAAATATACTAAGCACTTGAGTTGTATTTAGTAGAAATTGTTTATTCTTGCATTTTGTGGATATTTGAGGATATTTCTTACATAGGCGGCGGCGGTGGAACGCCGTTAAACATGGGATGCATGGCGGCGGGCCGCGGTGGTCCTGGCATTGGGAATCCTCCGCCGGGTGGTCCCATCGCCCGATGCATGTTCGGCGGTGGCGGCGGCAAAATCTTGGGCTCAAACTTGAAGGCAAACTGCAGGAAGAACTGCTTGGTATCGCGATTCCAGTGCGTCCAGAACTTTCCTTCGCTCTTCTCCACCTCCCGCGATGGCACCTTGAACCCAATGGTCTCATACGGCTCGGAGGCGAACAGCAGGTACTGCCACTTGCGGTCTGGTGGCTCAATCTTTTGCTCGTAGGCGGACATGAAGCGATGCCGGGGTACAATGTTATCCGAAATCTCAGGGTAATCAATTTGGAAGAGCAGCGACTGCTGGCCATTGCTGAGTTCTCGCTGCTTGGTTACCCTATAACCAGGCCGTCCGATCTTCACGAACTTCTTGGGTTCGACGCGTGGCTTTTCCGGCGCCAGCAGTGACGAAGGTGCTTCCTTGGCCTCCTTGGCGGCTCGGCGGGCCAGGTTCTCCTGATGCTTCTTGCCCTGCGTGTGGGCCAGGTAGCTTCCCTCGTTGTTGTGCAGCGTCAGACAGAGCTTGCACTCGTAGGAGCCCAAGTGGTTCTTCATAAAGTAGGGATCCTTGTTTAGATCAATCGTTTCGAGGGCGAGCTGCCGCAGGCGCTCCTTCCGGTCGCGGTTCGTTTCCGACCAGGAGGCCACGCCTCCGCTGCCGGTCTTGCCACCGGCACGGTTCTGGAAGTCCATTCTGCGTTTCTTTTACTTAATTTCAGCTAAAAAAAAAAAACGTTTTCGCGTTGGGATGAAAATTTTAGGAAAGTTTTTGTTGGTGGTGTACAGAATAGGGTTGTCAACACGCCTTAAGGCAGCTAGTGGTGGAAGTGTGCTTAAGAACGATAGTTTACAGTAGAAAGTGTCCGATATTTTATATGAGATATATTAATAAATACAATTTTTAATTAAAAAAAAAAACAAAATTCTGAAATAATGGGAAATTGCCATATCTTGCAGTAAATTAAATATGGTGTATAGTATAGTAAAGAGAATGGTCGAAAAAATATAGAATAATATATTATACAGAACCGTCCGTTTATCTTCTGGATAAATAATATTACCTTGCTAGGGTATAAAAATATGGATATAATTAGTTGAATAAATTTGATGTTCAATAACTTTAATTAAATTTTAATTTATTAAATCAGGTATTTTCAATATTAAACACCCCATTAAAGGTATTCTTCTGGAGTTCTAAGGTATTTTTACCAAGCGAAGTGCGGCCACACTGTGATTTTAGTTGCACATGCTTGAATCTTTTTGTCAATTTTAAAAGCAAAAAAGGCCAGAGCAAAGTGAAAAGTCGAACAATTGATAGTGTCTGTGTATTATTTTAAACAAGAAAAAAAGGATTATAAAGAAAATTATTTCCTAGCTGACGGCAGTATCCAATAATCGACGACGCCCACATTGTGTGTGTGAATCAATTCAATTTTCTTGCAACATTTCCATGGAAAACTGTGCGGAAGGCTAGAATTCTTAACGTGTAGCATCGACAATGGACCCCAAAATGGATAGCAAGAGGCCGGAGCTTGGCATCATGGGTCCACCGCCAACAGTGCCCCATTCCAGCAACAGCAGGCCAGATGCTCATCCGCTGCCAGCGTCGTCGTCGTCGGCAAATGCCAGAACTGCAGCACCGCCCAGGCGGATAATCAAGACGATCAATTTGGATTTTAAGAAGCTCAAGGAAGCTGGGCTGGACAGGAAGCTGGCGGAGGTGTTGAGCAAGCAAAGTCCGGCTGCAAGGGCGGGAATACCACATTCGCCCAGTAGTAGCAGTTCTTCCTCTGTCGCTACGCAGTCTTCGTGTACGTCTGCGGCGACGATGACGGCGGCAGCGGCGTCGGCAGAGGCAGCATCAACCTCATTGCACTCGCAACATCAACAATTGCATCAGCCTGGTAAAAAATCGTTTCTTTTACATATATTTTTTTAAACCATGAGAAACCGTTAGCACGCTTTGGTCTTTGACAAATATTTCGGAGAAGCCTTGAATGGTTGTACGAGTTTGGGACATAGGGCAGCGAAATGTCTCGATGGCGCAGCTGCTTGCGGCGGCGTCAGATAATCAGTAGCAGCGAGTTTAGTTCGATTTTTCTCCCGAGTTCGGATCCCGTTAAGGGAGGGAGTCTTTTTTTCTTCTAGTGTTTTATTTTTACCTTTAACTTTTATAAGATTTCCTAAAATTCTATTACATAATTTGGGTATTAACTGAGTTCATTGAATCGGTTAGATCGGTTTGAGGAAACATGATTTGTATTATATTTAGTACAGTTTATATATTTAGTAGTTTAGTTAGTCTGAGATAAATGTTGTTCTATTGTTATTAAAAGAAGTTCTTCAACGTTTTTTTTAATTTAAAAATAAAGATGTCAGGAATGTTTCAAAAATATTGCTGAACATTCTAGGGTTAAAGGCGTAAGGGAATTTAATTTACCTTGCAAATTCAATGTTTTTTGTTATTTTATTTAAGGGTTAAAAGAGATATTATGGAAGAGTTCTTTATCGGAAATATTTAAATTTTAATAAATAGTTTTTATTAAAGGTAGTAATTTTGTTAATGTTTTTTTTTCTTTTAATAAAGTAAGTGAAAAAAAAGCTTAATAGTTTTTGAGGAAAAAAAAAAAAACTTTACAAGAGTTATGTATTTATAAAATAAGAAATTCGTACACTTCAATTCTCGTGCATAGATGGATTAATTTTTTTTTAAATCTCCACGCCTCAAACTTACTTCAAGTGCCACCTTTGACACAGCGGTTTATATTCTTTCGATGGCGCAGCCTGTAAGTGCGCGCGTCAAGTGAGGTTAAGACCGCTTTTTGGCCCGAGTTCAAATCCCAGTGCCGGCCCAACTCCAATTTTGTTTAGTTGAGCTCTGATGGTGTTTGTGTTGTTTTATGCTTCATTGATATTTATTAAATGTTTGTATTAAGATGGTCAACATGTGTTATTTAATATATTTAAGCTAATTGGTTTTTACATTTAATTACTTTTTGGGTTAAAGACTTCTGTCAGGATTTTATTTTTAGCGCGACATGACATCATTTATCATTTACATTTTTGTATATATATTTTATTATAATTTATGCATTAAAATTATATCATCAGCCTTTATTCTTACACTAATATTTACTTATATATTTTATTGGTTCACAGAATTGCCGCAGACCGCAGTAAAGCGAATTAAGATCTCAGATAGTATGGAAAAAACAGTGCCCATTCTAACGCCGCCGGTGGCCACAACGTCCTCCAACCTGGAGCGTACCATGCACGTCAAGGCTATGTTAAAAAACAGGATTCTTAATAAGTGCATAAACACTTCCACCCAAATACAGCAGCCAAAGCCAATGCCAGCACCCAAGATCCCTCCAACAGCTGCCCAGGGCTCCGCTCCTCGGAGTGGAGGAAGCAGCAATGCAGCTACTGCTGCTCCCACTAGTGGAGCTTTCACCATCCCCAAGGCCGATCTGAGTGTGCGACCAAAACACCCACCATTGCTGCTTAATTTGGTGAATCAATTGCCCAAACACCGGACCATGTGCATGACCACCGATGACATAGAGTTGAGGAACCAGCAGGAGCTGCTTCAGCAAAAGGCTTTTGAAAGGCATCCTCCTCCTCAACAGAAGCAGCCAAAATATCAGCCACAATCTTTGCACATTTCTATGCAGAAATCATCACAAAATACGCCACATATTCCCATACAAAATTCACTACAAAATCAGACACAATCTCCGAAAATTTCTATGCAGAAATCCTCGCAAAACCCACAACATAATCCTATCAAAAATCCGCCCCAGGCTCCAACACCAATTGCTGCAGCAAATGAATTGCTTTTGCCTCCTCCAGAGGCCTCAATAATTTCCCAGAAAAGTCCCTCGCCACCACCCTTGATTGTGCTGGAAAACAAGGTATTGGCTCCTAATGAGAAGATCGACTTGAGTAACTTGCGATTGCCAAGCAATACTAGTATTGTGGCCACTATCGTGAAGACGAAGGCACAACCCCTTGCCCAGACAATCATTAAGGGTGGCAAGGTTATAATGAATGCCAGCAAGTTTAAGGTGCCGCGGGAAAAGCTAGCCGAGATGGCCCAAGAGATACGTAATCAGGCCAAGCAGGTGAAACAGAACACACAACCGGAAGCAGCAGGGGATTCTTCCACTGCAACCACAAAAATACCTACTACTATTCCTAAAGAAATCGATCCAAAACAGCAGGCAAGTTTTACTCAATCCACTGTTGAAGCCACAGATTTAACAAGCCTTACATCGGGAAAACCTAAACCTATGTCTTTAAAAAATACAAAAATGAATACTGCTACAGCATTGGATCAAGAAGAGCTTCCTCAAGATGAAAACACTGAATCCAGCTATATGGACTCTTCTGTAAATACTCCTGAACAAGAAACACCCAAAGTAGTGATAAACACAGAGGCAAGCTTCTTGGACTTGCCCATACACATTTCTACTGACAGAGTACCAAAGGAGTTGAATAAGTCGGCAGATTTTGAACAAGAGAAACCTAAGAAACCCACTTCCACTTCATCACAAGAGATCCCTAAATCATCAGCGACTGCAGAAGCATCATCACCAGTTTCCAAAGTCCAATCAGCTGTGGATTTTATAGCCCAACTAACTGCAGAGCATTCCTTAGATGAAAGCAGCTTCATGGAGCTCTCGCCGGAAGAGCAAAGCTTGAATGCTCTGTTTGGTGGCTCTTTTACTGGAGTGCCGACTCAAAATGCAGAAAAGGAAAAGGAGCCGGCGGAGGAGGTAGGTTCCTTAAAAGTAACAAGATCTTCTCCCAAGAAACTATCAGAGGAGGAGGAACTACCCATTGGTAAGATTATGAAAATGGATGATATGGATATACTGCATGCCACTTTGGATGTCAAAAGCGATAGCACCAACATACTACGCATCAGTCCAAATGCAATTAAGCTAAGGAGCAGCGTGGATCAGTCTGGTATGGAGTTACCAGCGGCAACCTCAACAGAGATTGCAGTTCCGACAACAAACGAGGAAACCCTTGTAGTTGCAACATCAACTGATAAAGGTGACCAAACATCAGGGCCTGATATGTCCCAGAAACCTGTAGCTGAAGAAGCTTCAAAAGGGTCTCTGGAAAACCAGATTAAACCAGTGACTGATTCTGCTAAGGAAGTAAATCCCCCAGCAAAACGACTCCCCCTAAGATCCAAGAAAGCCAAAATTAATTTAGTGCAACGCAATAAAAGGCCTAGCATGCCAAATAAGTTCTTGGATTCAAAGAAAACCAAGCTAGACGGCGTCGTGGAAAGCGGTGAGGAGGCAACAACGGCGATTATGGATCACAGTTTGCTGGAAGAGATTCGTCCAAGTGCTGGCGTCCAAGGAATCGAGGTAATTGTATATTTGAATAATCAAAGGTCAGAAAGCGTAAATCTTAATATAATTAGTGTTAAAAACAATACCAAACAGGTGCCAACTAACGTAGAGCAGGAAGTCAGGGAGTCCGAAGGTGAGCAGCAAGGAGTCAGTCAGTCCAAAGAAGATAAGGAGCAGCAGGGAGTCAGAAAGTCTAAAAATGATGAGGAGCGCCAGGAAGTTCGAGAATCTAAAGATGATGAAGAGGGGCAGGAAGTCAGAAAATCTAAAGCTGATGAGGAAAACCAGGAAGTCCGAGAGTTTAAAGAAGTTGACGAGCACGAAGTCAGAGATTCCAAAGAAGATGAGCTGCAGAGATTCATAGAATCCACAGAAGATGAGCCCAAAAAAGCTTCCAACCCAGCAAAAGATACAAAAACTAAAACCCAAACTGATACCCAAAATTCTGCTAAATCCTCCATAGAACGTGATCTAACCCAGCTCTATCATCCACCTAAAATGCCCAAAATGAAAACCAATAAAAAGAATAATAATCAGGAAGCCCTGGAGCACACACAAACTGCAAAAGCACTATCTATAATCGAGATTCTTTCTCAAGAGCAACCGCCGCCGCAGGGCGATGCTAAGTTGCCATTCCGAAAGGAGTCGCCCACTGAAGTTAATCTGCCGGAATCCACGGGAATACAAAATTTAGTTACCCACCTGACAGCTGAGAGGGTGACACCACAGACCAAGAAAAAGCTATCGACATCTCCCCCCGATTCAGGGGAAACAGCAAAAGGAATGCCACGTAAGAAACGAATGAAAACACGACCTGTTCTCAGCAAAAGAACTTCGGCAAGGAAACAGGAAGAAATTGGTCCAGAGTTTCTACATCCCATTAGTCCGAATGCTGGAGGAGGTCGCATTCCCACCTCTAGCACCAGTGATGATGATGGTACTGTGTTTCTGGGCTTTAATAACAAAGAAGAGAAGCGTTCCAAGACTCCAGTGCGCAGCAAGCGAGTGCGGCAAATGAGGATCAATGAAACCGACATCAGTGACGATGCTACTCCCGACTACGATGAGACTGAGGAAGAGCAGCAGAAGCCAGTGGATAAAGACATTATTAGTAGACGTAAAGATCAGGTGTCTGACTCGGATAGTAGTGATTGTCCCATGGATTTCGGTGATAATCCCACTAACGAGGATACAAGTCTTGATACAACGCTAGTATCAATAGAAGCAGAAAGTTCGAAACAGATAAAGTGGGATGATCTTAAAGGTGCAAGTAAAGAACCAATCTTGGACGCAGCAAATTTACCCGAACAACTAGAAGCTCTCAATGAGCCAGAACAGTCGGAAACTGTGATAAACGAAATAGATTTAACAGTTGATTATAGAAGAAGCAGCAGAAGCAGGAAGAGTTCAAGGAAACCATCCCCCACAGCTAAAAAAATTAATTCAGAAGAGCCCTCTACAAGCAAAGGAGCTTTGAAAATAAGTGAAGCTAAAGAGAAACTACTAACAAAACCTGGATCTGTAGAAGGTTCGACTCCAAAGGCGGGCGTGCAAACCACAGTAGAAAAAGAGTACAACTTGGTATCTAATGAAATACAGAAAGAGCTAAGAGATGTGGAGGAGTCAGTAACATCTACGAAATCCGAAGGAAAGCGTAGATCTCGCTCAAGTAATGCCACTGACTCAAATCAAGCTGAAGACTCTCAAAAAACTGAAAATAACTCTGAACAAAAAGAAGACAAGTCTAAAATTCCTGAAGCACAAAAAGAACCTGTAAATACAAACGAAAAACGAATAACTCGCACCGCCTTAGTTTCTAAAACTGTGATAGAAAAAAAAGAAGAAATTGTTTTAACAAATTCTGAAAATTCAAATGAAAAGCGAGCCTCGAGACGCCAGACCAAATCAAACTCCTCAACTTCTGAAATTACTGAACTTGTTCCAATTTCCAAACCATCGGAACACAATGAAGCCATAAAAACCAGAGCAAGTCGTCAGTCTCGTAGTAGAACACCAGCTCAACCAATTACCAAATCAGACAAAACCGATACAGACACAAATACTCAAAGTGAACTGGAAGAACTTAAAGCTACCGAGGAACCTAGTTCCAGTAAAGATGCAGGTAGTTTTAAGCGCCAGATGCGGAATAGAAAATCAACTGTAGCTCTCGTGGCCAAAGATGAGCTGAACTTGGATAAAGAACTAAAAAATACAGATTCACAAAACCCACAGGAAGTTCAAGCTGCAGAGGAACCGGAACACAGCCTAAATTCAAAGCGTAAGTCTCGCAGTAGAGTAACCAAAATAACAGATTCAGATGTTGGTAAAAAGCAGAAAAACACAACAAGTCAAGTAGGAAGTCAGGAAGAAAATAAAGCTGCAGAGAAACCGAAGACAGCTTTAACTTGCGAAGAAAATAAAGTTTCAAACCCTAAAAATGTTGATGCCACAGAGGATGAGGAAAAGCCTGGCAGTTCCATAAAATCCAAAAGGAAAAGGCAATCCCGAAATACACCAGTTTCCAGACTTGTTGCTGCCGAAGAGATGGAGCCAACAGCATCCTTAGCGGATTCTCAACCCGCAGTGACCGCTGCTGATGATGTAGAGTCTCGCCTTAGTTCAGTTCCACAGGACATAGAAGATGAACCTGCTCCCTCAGCTCCAAAAAGGGGCAGGAAAAGCAGCCTAGCTAAACAGCCACAAAATCCAAGCGAGACTTTGCTAACAGGAGAAGAAGATGACACCGAAACTGCTGGTCCTTCAACATCCAATAGAAAAAGAAAGCGAGATGCCGATACAGAATCAACTGAGGCCTCCAAAAAACCAAAGACTGATCGTTTTGTTCCTCAGGGCTTTGATATACGCCTGCTCCTCATCCGCCAACGGGAGCAGTTAGACAGTGACGAAGTCCTAACAGACGAGGGCAAGGGCCAAGGTCCGTTACAGTGCGGCTTGTGCCTGGCACGCTGCACCGCAAAGGATTGGCAAACCCATCTAGGAGAACATTATGGAGTGGGTTGGCGTGTCGGCGAGACACCAAACGTTACTCGCGCCTGGGTCTTAAAAACTATGAAGCAGTATATTGAGAAAAGCGGCGAAAAGATAACTTGCCGCCTCTGTCAACGACAATTGGGTTCGCACACGGGTATGGTTGTCCATCTGGAGGGCTGTGGCAACAAGAAGCGCGTGGAGTGCGATCTCTGCAAGAGATCCTATTCCAAGCTCTCCTTTCCCGTGCACAGGCAATCCTGCTCGAGCCAGCAGAAGAGAAAAATAGAAACTGGCAGCTCCTTCAATCTCCGCCTGCTTCTCATCCGGAAACGGGAGCAGCTGGACAGCGAAGAGGTTCTAACTGAGGAGGGCAAGGGCAACGGTCCGCTGCAATGCGGCTTGTGCCTGGCACGCACCAACAAAGTAAAGTGGCAAAGCCATTGTGAGGAACACTATGGAATCGGCTGGCTTGTCGGAGAAACACCAAAGGTAGGTTATGAAATTACAAAATAAATTCAAGCCCTAATTATTTGTTTTACCCAGAACGTCACACGCAGCGGAATAATGCTCATGATGAAAGCCTACCTGGAGGAATCCAAAAAGAAGCTAGTATGTCGGCTTTGTGACCATCGACTGGGCTCTGCCTTGGGAATGATGCTGCATGTGGAGAACTGCGGCAATAAGCAGCGTGTCGAGTGCGAAATCTGCCACCGATCATACACCGCACTCACGCTTCCAAGTCATTTTCGGGTCTGCTCGAGGCGTCAGCAGTTAGCAGAGACATCGATGGTTAGGGCTGAGGAGCAGAAGATAGAAGATGCTGGCGAAAAGGTGTTTAGCAATGCAGGACGCGCTAAAAGGAAGTCCACAATCAAGTAAGATGAGAAGAAGAAAAGGATGTTACCACATAAAAAAATATTATATTAAAATGGAAATAAATTATTTTGTATTATATATATTATATTATATATATTTTATTATATATATTTTATTATTTATTAACACTTCCAATATTGTGTTTCTTTACAGGGCTGAAACGAAGCTAAAAAAAATAGGTGAACACACTTCCGGTAAAAACGAGTTCGATGGCAGCGATTCCTCCGATTACGATATGGCAAATGACAAGGAGTCATCCGAGGAATACGATTCCGAGGGAGTTGATTCCAATGAAGACTCCATTAGCGCCGAGCAGGATGGCAGCGATTGCGAGAAGTCTAAGCGCAGTAAAAAACGGACATGTAAAAGACGCCAAGGGAATCTCGGCGAACAAGCAGCAAAGCCTTGTAAGTAGAATAATGTCTATGAGTAGGATTTAATATTAAAAGTCGTTGTATTTTTTATATATTATAGTGTTCTTACGTGAAGAAACTGAAAAATCTAGTTCAACCCATAAATGGAAAGAATTGTGAGTGAAACAAATGAACATTTGTTTGCAAAATTTGTTTAAGGCTCCTTAAATCCTTTTTTTTAGCTTGCAAATCAATTATTCAGAAAGTCCTTTGTATTGCCACTTTAAGCCTGGCTACTCTACGCTGTCTCCGGAAGATGCCCATAGATTGCTGCCCTCCAAAGAGTCAACATCTGTACGCTATGCTTATGGCAAAGCAAGCCAGGACTCGGATTGGCAACGTTTGGCACCTCTTGAAGGTTTCAACAAAGAAGGTAAAGTTTAGTCTAAGAAGAGCCACATTCAAATATTCAACTCTTTATATTTGAATCTTTATTCAGGCGAATATGTGGGTTATCTAGGTGGTCCGATTAGACAGCTGGCCTGGGTGCCGTTGCCCTCAGATACCACAGATCAGTATTTGCTATGCTCCCTCCGATCCAGAATGAAATCCTTTGCACGGCATTCGAAACTAAAGCAAGAAGACGGCCTCTTGATGTTGCTCAAATGTACGGAGGGGTCCTCAAATCAAAAATCTTGGAACGTACGTCCCCAGCTTCATTACGGAATACGCGTGCCCAATGGACCGGTTCATAGCTTCGCCTTCTTGCCCAGCGGTGGCTACGACAAGGCCACAAATCGTTTGGGCCTGTTGGCAGTGGCCCATGCCACCAGTGATGTCCACATCTATGCTTTGCCTCTGGAGCTCAAAGATGAGGAGAAAAATGACGAAAATGTGGTTATACAATTGGAGAATGTGATTACTCTGAGTTTGGATGTGGATCAGCCGTCTGATGAAGATCAGTGCACAAAGATCTGTTGGTCGGAGGTAAGAGATGGAAGTTTTTGAAATAAGATAAATGAAATGAAATTTTAATTATTTTCTCAGGCTTCCGGACACAATTTCTTGGCCACCGGCTATGCAAGTGGTCATATAGCCTTCTGGGACATTGGCGATAAGGAGAGCATTAATTGCTTCAGGCGGAATAAAGAAGAAGTCTATACTTTTGTGCCTTCAAATACCCTATATTTGGGGGAGCGGAATATCCAATGTAAGCTGCCACAGTAATAGCTTTAGTTATTCCTTATTTTATTTACTTTATTTCGATTCTTTCCAGTTATGGAACTGCATTACGATTTGAACGGAACACGTTGGCTAGCGGTTGGCACTTTAGTGCGTAAATTTCTGGTCTACGATATTTTGAACTTGTCGCAACCTACGACACTGATGCAAAGCACCTGGAACAATATATATTTAGCCACATTTACTTGGTCCCCTGTTAGCGAGGCGATAGTCCTGAGCAGTACCCGTAAGCTCATTAGATTATTTCCTATTAAAACAGCTTTTAATTATAATTGTTTATATTCTCTAACAGACTACAACTCGCGCGCTATATTGCTCAATCCTGCGAGCATTGAATTCGATTACCGAACCCTGGACAGCACCTTGACAGCGAGTCGTTCCATGCACACGAATTGCCAGCAGAATTACATGGTGTTGGTAACTGACATTGGCGACTTGGCCTTCCTCGATGCCAAGGCCATTACGCGTGGGGTTCATCTGTCCAAGACGATGATCAACTACCGGGCTGTATCTACCACTAAATTGCAACATTTGGGCGATGGGAAGCCGAATCAAAAGGATGTAATCAGCGCAGATGAATTCCATAGTGACTATGGTGTGCAGATTAATCCTCTGGTCGAAGCGCATCCGCAATCTGCCCGAAACTGCCCATACCTGGGGGAGAAGCGTCTCCCCAGCAATCCTCACTCTCTGGCCCTAACCCGAAACAACTGCGTTCGCTGCAATTGGAACTCCTCGGCAAACTCGTGGGTGGCCATGGGCGCAGAACATGGCCTGCTGCGCATCCTCAACTTTGAGCGAAATAAATTCTTCTAAAGAATTAAATCTGGCATCTGAACAAGCACCATCTGAGATTATAAAATATTTTTTTACTTCCTAATCCATAGTAATAGTAATTATAGAAAACGGACTGGCTGAGGGAGAGTTAAGCTATGTATTTCGTTACTTTTAATTTATTTTTTTAGCTGTTGGAAGATTACATACATTATAAATTTTTTATATGAAGTTATTGTTGTAAAATAAAATATACCTTTATTATATAATTAAAAAATCGTATATAAAAGAAATTATGCTCTTCAAGTTTACTTAACAAGTAAAAAACAACATGAAAACTTTGGTGGGAAATATGGGATTATATATAAAATAAAAACACAAGAAACGGACTTTAACCCATCACATTTTAAAGTTTTTTTTTACTTAAATAATCCCTGGTGTTTTTCTGAAATCTGAGAAGAGCAGCCTTTTTGGGAGAACTTAAATCATAGTAAGCTCTGTTCCTTTAGGCTAGTCAGACTTCTATCTCCGCTTTGAGATATACGATTCCAAATCGAAATCTATCCAAGACGTCCAAAATGAATCCCAGCAGTGAGTCAAAGGATACCGCTTCAGAAGCTGATTTCGCCGAAATAGAAAAATTGCGGAAAAGAATGGTGGCTTTGATGCAGCGTATGGATCGTGTGCTGATTCCCTTGAAGGCCATGCAAAACGGCATAATGCCCGGCGAGCCAGATTATCCTAAATTGAACGATGTATCGGAGGACACTGATTTTGACGAGGAGCTGGCAATAAAATACGATGAGCCACAGTATACAGAGCCAAAAGAACACTAATATCCTGAGACCCTGAGACCCGAGCAGCCACAACATTATTATCATAAAGAGCTCCACATTCCAAGGGATACTTTAATCGACTAGGAACTGACCATGATGGGCAACTAAATCAACCTGCACGGCACTTTTTCCGACGAGGAAATTTAAAAAAATCATCCTGCAAGGTCCACTAATATCTACAAATCCCCATGAATAACAAAGTTGGTTACATATTAAATATATATATTTATTTTTCGCGTTATCAATAGTTGTGTTATTTCATAAAAACTATGTTTATGCAAATTTAACAATGATAGACGGGGACTTTTTATAGCTTTCAGCTGTGAGCTGTGATTATTCAAATGTCGAAATATCGAAATATCGTTTTGAAAATTATTAAAATTATATGGTTTTTATTTCGGGTTTTATTTAATAAAATATTAACACTTCCCTAACGCTGTATGGGCGTAAATAAATAAATTTGCAAGGGGCTTACAACTTATATGAGCTATATGCTAAGTGAATGCTTCAGATTGGGACACAAACAGCTAGATATATATATATATATAGTTAATATACATAGACATACATATACATGGTACAAATATATATATTACGAATTATCGAACAAATGCATGCAAACACGTTTAAAAAAAACCCGAAAAGAAATGCAAAATTGCCAGTTAAATGTCGTAAAAACCGAATTCGTTGATTGAATGTGAAGTAACACTAAATAAGCATACATATACATATAGGCATTATGATATATATGTTTTTCTTACATTGCTGTTGTCTTTTCTATGGCTGCAAAAGCAGGCCGTTAACAGTGGCTTAACATTTCTCGCGGCTTTTCTGCAGTTGACCTTCAGTCTTCGCTCTTAGCTATAGTTTGCTGCAATTCTCCCGATCTCTTGACCTCCCGCTCTATGCCTAACCAAAACTCTATGCGAACATTAAATTCTATAAACAAATTCATCCATCCATTGCAAAGGGACCTTGCACTTAACGCGAACCTAAATCAAACGTAAATTAACGGCAAGTTAACAGTGATTTCCGGTTTGTCTCTCAGCTTCCGGTCTGCGATTTGCGCTCATCAAGCGATTTACTGCTTCTCCGTTCCGTTGACGGGAGTGGGAGCCGGGATGGACCTGTTGCCGGCCAGCTCCTGCTGGATCTCGTTCAGACTCTTGCCCTTCGTCTCTGGCACGGCAAAGAAGACAAAGAACACGCCCAGAACCGTCAGTCCGGCAAAGAGCCAGAAGGTGCCGCCAATACCAAGGCCCGCGTTTAAGTCATCAAACGTCTTGGTCACCACGAAGGCCAGCAGCCAGTTGGAGGTACCGGCCAGCGAACCGGCGAATCCCTTGATGTCAGTGGCAAACAGCTCGCCCATCATCAGCCATGGCACCGGTCCATAGCCCATCGAGAACATGATGATGAAGATGCACAGAGCAGCCACCGGCAGCCAGCCCAGGCTTTCCACCTGTGCCTCGTCCTGGCCTTGAAGGTAGAAGTAAACTCCGATGGCGGTGGTAGCAACGGCCATGGCAATGCCCGAGGCCAATAGGAGGATGCGACGGCCCAGCTTGTCCACCACCACGGTGGAGACAAAGGTGGCCACCACCTGCATGATGCCGATCAGAATGGTTGCCCACCTGGGTCCAATGCCAGTGTTGGCTTCCTGTAAGGGTAAAGGTTTTCAATTAAATATTTTCGTATTTTCTTTTAATTCGCAGGCTTTCCTGGACTCTAACCCACCTTGAAGATCCTTGACGAGTAGAAAATAACAGCGTTGATGCCGCACACCTGCTGGAAGAACATCAGACCCAGACTGATGGCCAGAGCCTTGCGGGTGACGGGTCGGTTCAGGGCAGACCACACATTGACCTTGTTCTCGCGGATTTCCCTATCAGTTTCACGCAGCTCCGCCAGCTCCGGCTCGTAGTCGTACTCCTTGCCACGCAGCCACTGGATGGACTTAATGGCACCCTCCGACCGATCTTTGGCAACCTGTCAAAGAAGGATTTCAGAAAGTTAGACATGCTTGTCGATTGTTTATCATTTTATCGTCCGCTTTTGATGGCAAACTCGTGGTGCTTTTCGTATCTTTTAGGTTTTGGTTTTACCGAAAGGTCTTTTGATTGACTTGACGATTATATCTACTCAAGATATACTTTACTTTAATTCAAAGGCGTCATTGAATGGAATTGTATATGTATATTATATATATATCGTGTAGATAATTTTTTAGTTAGGAATTTTTATCGAAAAGGAATTTTTGATTGACTTTCAGATTATATCTACTCAAGATACTACTACTTTACTCTAATTTAAAGGCGCCATTGAATTATATAAATAATAAAATCCTAATAATCTAATATTTTAATATTTAAAAAAACACAAACTCACCAAATAAGTGGGCGATTCCGGCATGAAGAAAAAGATGACTCCAAAGACGAGGGGCAGAATACCGCAGATGACGCTCACCCAGAAGATGTCCAGGCCAGCGCCAATGGCGTAAACAAATAAAATACCAATGGTGATCATCAATTGGAAGAAGCTGCCCAGCGTTCCACGAATATCCTTTTGGGCAATCTCACCGGTGTACATGGGAGCGGTCACACAGAAGGCACCGCCAGCGATACCGAGAATGAAGCGGGAGGCATACATCATGCCAACGTTGGCGGCCCAGATGAGCATCGCCCAGCCGACGATGAAGGGCAGGACCAGGAACAGCATGGTCCACTTGCGGCCAATCAAGTTGATGAGGAAACCAATGGGAATGCACACGCAGGCGGCACCCAGTGTCATGGCCGAGCCCACCCACGAGAACTGGGTGTCGCTCACCAGGAAATCATAGCCACTGTGGTTATCCACGATTTCCGTTTGGGCCGGCGAGGTCCAGCCCAAGAGGGTGCCGCAGGCAAAAGCGCCACCAGCTGCTGCAAGGGCGGCCACATATTGTGGCAGTTTCTTGGAGTTGTTCTCCGTGGATGTGTGCACCATGTTGCCGAGAAGATTCTCCTGATCCTGCAAAGAAAATAGAGAATTGGTAAGTAATTTTTAATAGAATTTAAAGATGCCTTAAAGCTGAAATGTCTTCTATATTCTGGCAAGAATTTAACTTTAATTTAGTGGCCAAGTATCCTTGCTGATGATCGTTCTTAGTTACCTTTCACAATTCTAAAGAGATCGTTTTTAGGGTAGATCGTTCTACTGTGACCAACTAATTGGGACTGAGGGCCAGTCCAGCAGCTACCTGTGAGTATTATCAAGCCTTGGGCTCCGATAAGAACCCCCCCGGCACAGTGATTAGGACATTTATTGGCGGACCGATAGGGGCATTCCATTGATTGGCCGTGCACCCATATTTATTGCACTCTCCCGGTAAAAAAAACAACTAAATAAAATTGGGCTATGCTCTCCTCATTCCGATTGTGAGCTGAAGTGCTTCATTATTTCATTACGCCGGTCACATAAACAGAAGTCGCCCCCGAAATTCACGCACACTCGCTGCCCCGATATCATTCATACGCCGAGTGGTCCGCAAATTATTATGATTTCGGGCAGGAAAAGCCTTTAAGATCTTAATATTGACTTAATATTTTAAGACAGAGATGCCGCGTGATCATGAAACTAAGAACTTGGGGCATTCCTATTATCAAATTGAGAGGTAAAGTAGTATAATTATTAAGTTCATGTGTTCCCACTTGACAAATTTTAATACACCGGTATGTATACATAAGTATCCGATAGAGTTTAAACGATAAGGGGAGATTAACTGGATGGAAATTACCAAATTAGGTAAATAAAACTTAATATATGGGTTGAAAACAGGATATTCTGCTATAATTTGTATTATTTTTAGGAAATCAGAGTAAATGGAGATAGAAAGGAACAGTTTAAACGCTAAAGGATTTGATTATGACCGATAAGTATTATTTATTTAAAGCCATTATATATATTTGACTTTTAAGATTAAGATTTAAGATTTTAAGCTCTTGCGTAAAAAAGATTATCTTATCTTTCAGATCATTTTGTTTAACTAGAAGGGAACCTAACTTCCGGTAGCCGAAAATGGTATACCTTTAAAATTTGCAATTGGATGAGGGGACTGAATTTGAAATCGATCATAAGTAAGCCAAAAATACATTAATTTTAATTTAGAAAGGATTTTTGTGTTGGGTTTTAATAGATAATAATAATAAAAAAAGCTAAATTGTTTCTTTTTTGGGACATGATCATGAATACATATGGTTTATAGGGTCAGAAATAACACCTTCTAACTATAATATAATTTCCTATAATATATATGTATAAAAAAAACATATATATCCCTAAAATAACCCTCAAATGTTTGCCATTCCATTCTATTTGTAGGCGTTTTTAATGAAGGCCTCCCAAGGGTCAAGCAGCGCCAATTACCCACATTCAAACACCTTGTTAGCTGTACTCCATTGACTTCCGTTCAATGGCCATAAATTACTGTATAATCAGTACAGACATATATAGCCTAGAATATCGCTAGCCTAATCAGTAAATTGCCAAAATATCAGCTATACATATGTACATGCATATATGAAAATATCATACATCAAATCAGCTGGCCATATTCGAGCTTTTTTATCAGGAGCTTTTCCAAGATATCTTTAGTGTTTATAAACATTTCGAGTAGGTGATATAGGTGATATATGGCTGTCTGCTTTATTGTCTGCTCATAAAAGGGGTGTGTTTTGATTTTACTCAATGGAAAAGCTTACTTTTATCTCGATTAGTCTTGACCTTTGACAAGTGTTTGTGAAAGATATATTAAAAGGAAATTCATGTTTTATTATAGTTAAGTTTACATTTTAGAGAGAGGATTTTCCTACTTCTAAGGTTAATTGTTCCGAGATCCAATGAAAAATTCCACAGTAAGGAAACCTACATATATAGCCATTTTATCTTCCTTCTATAGCCTATACACATATTTAAATTGGTGAATGTCGAAGCCATTGCTTGGGGGCAACTTCTAGAGAAATCCCAAGAAAATTCAAGAACTTAAAAAGCAAACCCAGCCCTGGCAAGCATAAAAGCCATTTGGCAAACCAACATATTGGTAATTTATAGCCATTTTCTCTTCGTCGCTTATTTTTTATATGCAAGTATACATACATATCTCATGTGTCGCCGCCCACTCAAGCAGCCCACTCGGAGTGCCATTGCCAATCTCGGCCCACGCCATGGAGGACAACAAATCACTTCCGTGAAAATGCAGGCCAAGAGTTGCAGCTGGATAGGAGATGGAAGCGAGTACTGTAAGTAAGTACGCCCACATATTAACTGTCATTTACTGGGCTCGGGACGGCGACGGGACACACCTCCGGAGAACTGGCTGCCAGTCGGGGAGAGCAAACGAAGCGTTCAAATCGTGGCTGAAGTGTCTGAAATCGATATCTGGCTAGATTCAGTTCCGTCTGCGGCTAATGTGGTCAATCCATTGGCTGTCCCTCAACCTTCTGTATCTAAATTTAGATTTACTGCCAGAACAACGGGGAGGGAATTCCACCCAAAACAAAGCCAGTAACCCTCCCCCCAGGATGACAACTGGCTGAGCGTCGGGGTCCAAGTTCGTTTCAATGTCAGTGACAGCAGGCGCAACAGTGCGCGTCATAAGCATGCTAATGTTATATGCATATATAGCATTCCTATAAACTGGTTCAAATAGCATAAGAAAATTCCGTTCAAATACTTAATAATTATTGATGTGTCTAGGTTAATTTATGTACGATAAACCTGTGCTATTAACCATAACATTTGCATTGCGGGATCTTAACTATTAGTAATATTTAGTAAAATTTAAATACGGTATTGTAAATTATTCTTTTCTTTAAAATATTTTAAAATAGTATGTTTTATAAGGCATTATTTATAACAATGATAAAATAAAATCAGATCAAGGCTGGTTTCTTGTAAGGTAAATAAATATGAAAGCCAAGATCAACTCAAATTTAAATAATCTTTTAGTTAACTTTGATTATTTTGCGACATCTAACAATAAGCTCAAGATTTTAAAAACCTTTTAGGTAATTTGGCTCTGTGATTTAAGCAAAATAAAGTGAAAACAGCTTTATGGCTAACCATTTAGGGTAACGTAACTCATTGATATTCAAATAATGTGCCTTACTATAGAGTGTGTTATCGAACTGGTCAACTTTTCATAATTTTTTTGTGTCGCCGCATTTCAAAATGTAAATGTTGCTCATAAAATTTTGTTGTTGCTGCCGGAATTGTGCACAACATTTTTAATGGTTTTGAAGGGGTGGTGTCGCAGTTAATCTGCTTGTGTGTTTTATTTTTACTAAAATAATACACAAAATTGTTGACTCATCAAGTGTCAGTCAGTGGAACGAGTTGTCCCGGTGAAATAATCACTCGAGTGCCTTTTTGTTCCACAAAAACATAAATCCATATCATGCTTATTGTTATAAATAATTTCTCTCTTCTGGGAATCGGTGATACGCCCCCTATTTTAGAGTGTTTACTTATCAAATTTTGTCTTTGCTTTTTTACCAAATGAGTTCCAAAAAGATAATACAAGATAGTGTTGCAGTCTTTTTTTTTATTTTATGCGACCTTGTCCAACATAAAAAAAGAAATAAAAATAGAAAGTTTCCACATCGGTCGGAACTCATTAGGCTGATAAGCTTGGCGATCCATCAATGGCGGGGCTTAGCTCTATGAATTTTGGAAACTGTTTGGGTTTCGGCAACCAAAACTCCAGATAAAAGACAACAATAATTGCTCTATAATTGCTTATCGTTAAAACTATATATGTAAAGCGGAAATGAAATGGGAAAGGTATTTGAACTCGTGCAATAAGCGGGAGAAATATGAAATTACTATTTTGTTTTTAGAGAAAAAAAATTAAACATTTCTGGCCTGATAATTGCCTGGTAAACTATTTATATCTCATATCTCTTTTTTTTGCGGCAACATCTTTGTGCTTTCAACTACGCGTTTGCTTTGCTAACAATTGAGATTGCTTTCGGTAAATATTTGATATTAAAGCTAAGTTTTTAGATGCTCTAACTTTTTTAAAAGTATAAACAATTTTATGTATTTTATGGCTAGGGTATTTGTAGTTCGATTTGTCCTTAAGCCCAATTTCCTGTCTCGTTTTTCTTTACTTCGCACTGCGTTAATTGGACTTTCGCCGTGGCTTCTACCAAGGTCATAATCAAAAATGATGCATTAACTTGGCTAGCCAGCTGGCCAGCGTAAATTAAGTTAACTTGGCCTGTGGCTCAAGTACACAGGAAAAAAGGTATAGAAGATATAGAAAATATTCTTTTGGTAAATAAGCAGATTTTGCCAAGAAATATCTTTTTCTTTAACAAGAAAATCTATGATTTTTTATGGTTTATTTGCGTCTTTTTTTGCATAATTTTCCCTCTGTGTTTTATGTCTTAATTTTTATGCGTACATGTGGAGTGGAGCTGGTGCGTCCATTATCGCTGGCTTTGACGATTTTGACCGCTTGCCGGGAACCGTACTTGGCCCCATTCTCGGCGGATTCCAGCAGGTGGGAGCTCTCCTCGTTGTTGGTTCCTGGCTTTTTGGCAACCTCCTCGCCGCTGGAGTTGCTCGACGATGCGGTGGACATCTTGAAGGGATTATGTAAACTTCGGGTGGGGTTTTCTTGGGAGTTGCGATGGGGATATGTTTCTCCGTATTCCTCGGTGCTCTATTGTCTAATCTTAACCGCTTTATATCACTTTTCACGGCACTTTTATCGGGACAATAATAATCAAATTGGTTGAGTAATACGATATGTCCTTTGGCTTGGCTCTTTGTCCTTTAGCACGTCGTCTTGGTCGACCACCCACGTAGCATAGAATACTTTAAGGCGCATGCGCATCAACGGCGAAACATGTTGCTGCCCAAAAAATTAATACCGTAAAACCGTAGTTGCTTATATTTTCTGCACAGTGATAACAATTTTGGATATGATTTCGAATATTTCAAAGATATTTCTGGATATGTTTGGGATTCGGTGACTTCTTCCTCGAGTCGACCGTCCGCACTCGCGTGTATCTGTATCTTGAACTTGGTATCTTTAACCGCACGCCACGAATGCTGGCTAGCAAATGAATGGCGCGCCAAACAATGAAAAGGCCTCCGCCGGGCTCTGGCTCTATGTGGACTCGCCGTCGCTCTCCAAGTTCCCCCCGAATTCTCGTCGCTCTCAGCTCTATGCACGCTCCGGTTTGCGCGCCCCGAGAACTGGTCTCTGCTTTTCTCTTTCTCTCTCTCCAGCGACCATGGTCCCGGTCCCTGTCCCGGGGTAAAGACTCTATATGCATCCGAGGCTATTGACTCGCGGCAGACAGCAAACTGGAATTGCAGGCGCCTCTGCGCTGCACAGATTTTCGTTTATTTCGGATCGCCGGTTCAGGGTTCTGCTTGAAATTGCATGCAACCCGCCGCGGAGTGGATGCAACTCTTGGCTGCACAACACATGGCGGCCATCTCCTGGGCATCCGTTGCCTCTGCCTGTCCATTAAGTTAAGTCAATGCAAATTTATGAATCTGCAATTGATCTGTACACGTAGTAATTGCTTAACGGTAAGTGGTTTCAAGGAGTGGAAAATTTTTAATTGAAAACTTGGAAAAGTTTTAAGAATAGTTTTTGAAATATTTAATTTCTTTGATTTGTTTGTATACTAAATATGACCTATTTATTTTAAAATATTTAAATTTTTAAAATATATGATCAATATATCTTAAAATTATAAATATATCGATTTTATCGATAAATATATTTTTATTTTTATCGCCTCAAATCATATAAAAATCGATGATTCAATCATAAACATCACTGTTACAAATCAAAACAATTTTCAGTATTTAAATCAAGAAAATCTGAAAAAATTCCTAAAACGATTAACAACCCAATAAACCTGATAAATCCCATCAATATGTTTACAAGTTTACAAAACCGCAAAGACAGGAAATTAAAATGTATCTGTACTTTGTGTATAGATATCCACGTGTCATACACTGTTTACTGAATTTCCCGTATGCAAACAAAGATTAAACAGAAATAAAGGCTGCCGACCGTCTTGGGAATCGGGAAATACATATGTCGTAGATATCTATGTACGAATTGTAGAATTCCCATTATCATTTCCAATTCCATTTAACCAAACGTCGTGGAGTACACTATTTGCCTAGCTGCTATGCAAACCCAGCAAACGCAGCACGTTCAATGGATCCCGTTTGTTGTGGGGCCAGAAAATGTGTCTGCCACTGAGCATAATGGATTGCCTCTTACGGTGGCTTGCTGCAAATGAAAATGAGCATTTCCAGGCTTTTCGTATTTTTCGATAAATAAATACGACACAGCTCCCCCAGCTCCGAGCTAAAAATGGGTCAGATAATGAGCACCTTTTTATATAGCAACTTGAGTAAAACAGTGCCTGTAAAGAGTTCTGGGATGTTATGGAAATTTCGGGCATACAAATGGCTTATAAAGCAGCACGTGAACTTAATTGTAAGTGGCAGGTATTTATATTGAGACCTCATACGTGAAAGGCTTTCCATATTTTATAATTTATTTATACAAGAATTTTTGTAAAGTCTCCAAAAGTACTTAAGAATGGTGAACACAAAGAAAAAAATTGTTTGACATTTAGGATTATGATATTTAAAATGTTAATGCTTTGGTTGTTATTTTTAAAAGCATATAAATAATGATAAAAAACCGACTTTTTAAAGATGAAGATATAAATAAAGGAGGAAAAGATTTAAATATTTTTTAAATCAATAAAAATAATACCTAAAAATCTGCTTTAAATAAATAATAATTATAATTATATATAATTCATTTAATTTAATTTCTGTGGCATTTTAAATAAAATATTAAATATTATTTTTCATTTTAAATTCACAGTTAATATAATATTTCACCTATACTTTCCTATCACCCTTTTTGCTCACTGTAATTATGATAAAAATCGCTTAGTGTCGAGCTTGTCCTAACGCAACCCTGTTAACGTTTTGTGTATACGCTTTGTCCACACCCTTAACCTTGTCCCCTGCACTCCCAGCCCCCCCTATTTGCCCCACTATGACCTGCGGGGCATTAACGCAGCTCCGGCGGGACTTGGAATACAACCAAACATTTGGCACGCTCCACGCTTGGAACAGGCTCACAGAGCGCCCAAAAGCATGCTCTCGCTGCTACCTGCTGCGACAGCGTTTTAGCATGTACAGAAAATATGTGTATCTGTGCAGCTGTATCTACACCCAGAACACGCAACGCTCCCCAGACTGAGTGGCTATGTGTGTGTGTGAATTTACCTACTAATTACGAGGGAAAGTGCAAAGGGTATAGTCAAGCCAAGAAAATAATGATGATTAAATGCGCGACGTTATGCAACAGAAAGCTCATTAGCAGTGGGCCAACGTTGACATTGGCCCTGGTTTGGTGAGCAGCAGTGTAGCTACGTCACGCAGCCATGTATCTGATAGATACATTTCATTCCATGAGGGGCGTGCGCCGCGTGACGTCACGGAAGCCAAGCCCCAAGAATCTCGACCAATCAGCTAAGGCAGAACACAGAACGAGCCTCTCAAAAAAGTCTGAGAAAACTAAGCGAATATGCAGAACTAAATAAATATGCGAATATACAGCGGAGAGCAAAAGAATATGGTAAAATATTATGAGGTCATAATAATTATTTTGAAAATGTTCTTGAATTTATTTTATATTTATTTGTTGAACTCTATGGAAGACCTTGAATTATTTAGTAATTCATCAGTGTTTTAAAAAAAATAAAAAGCTTTACTGGTTTGATTTTAATCCCTTGACAATATTTTTAAATGCCTTTAAGTTTTTGGCTTCCTTTAGTTTAAATAAATTACTATTATTAATTTATGTTTAGTTTCTTTAAATACACCCCACTTAAATGCTATCATAACTCCCTCTGCTGTATCGTCTGTTTATCTCTGTGAATAAATGTAAATATTTTCTTCTTTTCTGAAATTATTCTTGGCTTGCGCTGCTGGCCCGCGAATATCACGCGATTTATAGCTTTCGGTTCAAGTGCAGCTACCAAATATTTTCGCTGACCCACCATAATATCTTTACCAACGACCTACATTTGAACTTGTGACAGGGCCAACATGATGTCAACAGCTCCAAATTCGATAAAATTCTATTTTACCGCCACCCCCAAGCAGGCCAAAGAAGCCCAAAATCAATAAGGCGTCCTCGACGACGACCCAAGGTGAATGTATCTTATATACATGTATATTTTGGCCATAAATGTGGGTGCCTGGTCTTACGCCATGCAATTTGTCAGCTAACTGATGAAATTATTTCGTAAAATTTCTGGATTTTAAACGAGAATGTAATTATTCCTCGTAAATTTACATTTTTAATGCAGCGAAATTGTTCTTTGTTTTAGGTCAATGTCATGCCATTAAAAAAGCTGTTTAAATTAAATGTTTTTAATTTAAATTCATGTTGTTTATACTTACAATTAATGTTCACAGATTCTTGATAGAAACAACGATTTCTGAAATGAGAAAAAAAAGATATATATAAGAAAAAGGTAAACTAATGTTAAATTTATTAAATAAAAAAATTTAAAATATTTTTTTTGGCAAGTCTATAAAATTGTTAAGTCTTACTTATTTCATTTCCTTAAATTTAATTTCAATATAAGTTCATTATAAGTGCTTCTTAATGAATTTGAATTTAGTTTTGAAAAATTCAATGATAAGTGAACGGGATAAAAATTAAATATTTGTAAAAAAAATAAGTTAACATTTTTTAAATTAAATTTTGTTTTTTTGTTTTGTATTAAATCACTAAATTCTTTATTTTAACATATTTTAATCTGACGTATTGTCAACGGACAAAAGCTTATTGCTCGGAGAAGCTTCCCTGTGGTTTTAAAGCTTTACTCCTATCGTTTAGCTTGTGACAATGCCTCTCAAACTGTGCATTTAAAATGGAAACTGGTTTCCTAACTGTATAAAAGAATTAACCCAAAATTCTCACTAAAATGCTATGTAAATAAAAATAGATAAATATTTAAACATTTCTTTTTTCCATAGAATTGTCAAAACACTTGCTTCACTTTTTGTTGCTCGTGAATGAGCCATAAAATTAAGCAAGAATCGAACGTTTTCTGAATGACTTTTATTTCTTGCAACTCTTTAAATTGTAATGTATTTAAGAGATTATTAAGACAAAGGTCTTACGACATTGGGCTTGACTAATATTGTATATATTGCAACGAATATGGCAATTGGCAGTAAATAATTTCCTCTGAAATTCCACTGATAAGCCTTCCCTCACCTCACTCACCTGTTAACCCATAAATACTTGTCTAGGCACATTTTATCTCTAGCCAAAAAAAAAAAAAAAAAACACCATAGACCCCGCAATTTATTGCCAAAAAAAAGCTATTGGCCTGACTATAGCCATCGATCATATTGTTTTTGTTATTAGTCAGACAATCGGGCAGACAGCAGAAAGAAGCCCGAAGAAGGCCAGGCAGGGGGGTGCCTTTAATCTCGTATCCTTATCACCATGAAGCTGCAGCGTGGCGATATTGGATCCCCTTACCCTTGCCAGGGGGCATATTTCGGTGCCTTATCGCAGTTATGTCACCTGAAGTTGTATTTTGGCTGCCAAATCGTTTTATGGCCCCCCATCGAACCCAATAGATTTCCCTATCAGGCCATTCCAGATATGGTTGCCCGAAGTATTTATTTATGTGCACGGCAAATCGCAGATCGAGTGCATTGCCGATCGGTCAATCGGGGCCTGGAGTTATAACTACTACAAGTACCTCCCAAAAAACAGTTTGATTGACAGATCGTAGAGATATAAATACATGATATAGAGGCATAAAACCATCCGATTCTGTCACTGAAGAACTGGCGCCGCCGAACACGCCCCCACATTCAGCGTACAATCCCATGAACCACACGCAGCGCAGGCCTTAACAAGAGATTTCCTTATTAAATTCAGTGAAAAGCGATTATATATATTTTGAATATCTAGGCGTAGCGCTCACTCACTACCTAGAGCTTGGGAATTTATTAGAGCCAATTGAGCGCACTTTACTTTGATTAAAAGAAATCTTTATGGTTTACTTGCGCTCAGATAAAACACAAAAATATAAACATTGCTTCAAGACCCATGTCAAAGATATAGCTTAAAACGATAAGATTTGTGAGTGACTAAAGGGAAAGGTATTTTGTTGTTGTCTTGAAGAATAGAATAGAGCTTTAGAAGTTCAAGTTTGCTTGGAGTTCTTGGTAGTTTAACGTCTAGATTCCTTGAGTTATACCGACATAAGCTTACGATTAGTTTTCTTATCAACTTTCACTGTTTTAAATTTTCCAAGATCGTCGTTATCAGTTCTCGATTGTAGGCACTCAAAAATTCCCAGAAACAATCTTTGAACTTTAACAAAAACAGCAATATTGGTTCTCCTTAGCTCAGAACATTGATAATCCATCTATAGAATACGCTTTTAGTAGTCGCAACTGTGAGGTTATTTTGTGGCTCAATAATTGAAGGCACTAGTTATACCAAATACTTGTGCAACTATTAACTGTGCCTTGGCTATAGTGTTTGATCAACCATGAAGTGGCGGGGCTATTGGTCAATGAGCTCCGTTCTTGGCTGGGACAAGTTCAAAGTCTTCGCCATTGATTTGCGTAATGAGGCGCGTAAAAGGGGGAGGGCGATAATCTCTTGATTAATATTAATATTTCTATTACTTAGCTCTGGTTGTCACAATCTGGGGGCCCAGTTGTTGATTCTATTGTTGCTCAGAGGCGCGAATTGTGGGCTCGCATTGACGCAGGCTGGAGCTTGGGGACGAGCCCCACAAGAAGCCGGGAAGGTCAATCATTTGTCGGCCTGAGGAGGCGGGATTTTGCGACAAGTGCATTCGCATTCGCCGCCGGGAGTTCACTGGGTTTATCAGGTATAGCAGTCCAAGTGGGACGATCCACGTCTGGCCCCAGGCGATTTCAATAAATACACATTAATAATATTAATCATATATATTTATATGTAAGTTGTTTTCTTCGCTGAATCGCCTTTGCATTTTCCTCTCGTTAGCGAGCTGCCGGTTGCTGAGATCCTAGTGCCTGGAAAATGTTGAAAGCTCTACCGATGGCTCCGGCCCAGGGTCCAAGTTCCTCGGTGTGATAAGGGGTTCTACGGTAGCTGCAGTTGATTAACACTCAACTTAAACAGACGATAAGCGACGAACCGAGATCCTCATTAGATTTAATGTGCGGCACAAGTATTTTATTATTAGATTTTCCTACGTTATTAGCACAAGTTTTCAGTCTTATCATCGTCTTTATCGGGAGGAACTTGCTCTTGACTCGTGTCACTTACAACACAGTCAAACAAAGTGGCCTAATTTGTGTCATTATGGTCCTGATGAGAGGGCACTCGACTCCAGAAACCTCGTAAATCTTATCAACCTCAAGTTATCGGTGAAGGATATCGCTAATATGATTGATATATCTTTTGTTTACATTCAATTCTTCGATTGCACAATCCCACAAGCTATAAACAAGCCACAATCAATTGTAACCGTGGATAAACAAGATAGCATTCGTAGCAAAAGTTCCCCGATTGCCACTCGACAGGCCCTTAATACGCTCATCTAATAATATGTCATTACGTTTCTGGCACTGCAATTTCACATTTCAGAAAACTAAAGTGAAAAATGACGGGAAAACGTCTTGGAAATTATAGTCATACTTATGAGTTAATGCTAAGCGTGAGAGTGGACAGTTTGTCATGTGTTTTCTTCAACTGATAACATAAGCAAGCATCAGACAACTAATAGACTTTTGAATAAAAACACTGATAAGAGTATAGAGACCACACAAAGTGTGAGTATATATTAAATATTTCTCGCCCTCGACTACAAAAATGTGAACTTAAGCGCCCAAGTTCAGGGATAATAGTGTTGTTTTGAAATCGAATCGTCGTCTCCAAGCGAATATACTGAAAACCCCAAGGGAATCGATCGCCAAAAATATCAGTATATAAATTACAATTATCAACGATTTCCGCTCTTCCTGGCGTAGCGATTAATTAGAAGTGAAAATAACAATGAGGCCTTTGATATGGACCGACATACAAAAACAAGTTTAGCTGCAGCCGATAATGAGGCAGGCCCGTTACGTTAAGTCTCCAAGAAAACAGATGCAAATTTATAAATAAACGCGAAATGAATGTAATGCCAGACGTTAAAAATATTATTTAAACATATTTACGTTTTTAAAATAACAAAATGTAAGCGACAGTCAAAGGAAGTTAACCAAAAATAAAGTTAGGCGTAAATAAATGGAAATAAAATAATGAGGCATAATTCTATATTCGATCATGGAGGGGAAATGATTAGAAACAATCTCAATATATGGAAATTCTAAAAAACCCGATATACTTTATTAAAAGTTCGAGTGACATTTCCTAAGCGAAAGAGCCACATTTCACATTTTCTACCTAAATTTGCACTCGCTAATCTTCCATTTAACAATCAGCTTCCGCTCGCTAAATTGTACAAAAAATACTATAGGTAATCTGATATATGTCAATGCGTAACCGGCAGTATATAGCCTGATACAAAAAAAGTAAATTGAAAAGCCGTCATCAACGTCAGCGCAGCTGATTGACTGACTGATTGTTCTCGTTCGGAGAAGCTCCAAACTAGAGGGGTGTACAAAATTATTCAGCTTGCACTGAGATCTGATTAGTATTCCCTCAGAATTTACGGAAAACCCCCCGAACTGCCGTACATGGAGTAAAAGAGGAACTGAAGTTCCATAAAAGTTCAAAAAGTGCATGCACAGCGTAAAAACGTGATATTTCGAACAACAACAAATCTATTGCAATTTCTAAGGCATTTGAGAAATAATAAAAACAAACCTGAAATGCCTACATAAAGTACTAATTATATTTTAAGGTATTCTCAAATGCGACGGTTTTCATTCATTCATATCAAAAAGTTGTTTTTAATTATTAAAACATGATCGGAATGTTTAAGTAATTTGCACAATATTAAAGTGCGTTGAGCGAACCCGTTAAAGCTCGGCTTAAACGTGTCAAAGTTCTATAAACTCAAATCAAATTTTGAACTCTTTTCAACTCTGTAGAGAGAAAAGATGCAAGAATTTATGTCTATCAGCCAAGGGGCTTGGTTTTATATGTAAAAGATATTTTATGAATTGAAAAAGCTTTATATATATTGATACATTTCCCAGTCAAAGGTCTATAAATATTTCTAGCGATAAATTCTCCAAGATTTCCTCAAACAGTTTCCTCTCTACTCAGATGCAGGAAAATATTCTACAATTTCCCGCAGCCAATGCGTGGGTGTCGTCAACGATTTATGCGCCTTTGATTTCCCAACTTGACGTCACAGAAAATTCTTACGCACTATTTTTAGTAGCTTTCTCTGCAATAAGTTTTTTTTTCTATATCTATAAGCATAAAGATTAGGGATATACATATGTGGGATATATGCAAATTTGAACTTGACAGAGAAACTTTTATTTTGCCTTTCGTTAGCCAAATAGTTTTCAACACCTTTTCATTGATTAAAAGCCAATCACACAAATGAGTCAACAAAGTGGCCAAGGCCACCGGAATGTATCTGTTGTATCTTGTAATTGTATCTCGGTGTGTGTGCTTAGAGGGGTCACTGCAGTTTGTTTACATTTTTCAGGTGGAACACCCCAGTTCCCTCTGACGTCACAGAGCTTCGATTGAATTACAAGCAACAAGCCATCGCCACCCACCGAATTGCCTCCCCTACCGCCCCCTTGTCAGTTACCTGTCCGCGACACGTGATGTTAATTTTTCCCGTTTGCTTGTTTGCTTAGATTTAGTTGTGGGAAAGCGCTTATCCCCCCCGTTTCTTATATGCATTAATCTCCATATTTCCTCAAAAAAGGAATCCCCGTTTTTAGTTGTAAAAAATTAAAGTAAATAAAAGTTTACATTGCCTTGAACTAGGCCGAGTTAATTGGATTAGCTGGGGAGTGTATTTTTGCTTTGAGCAGCCGCAAAAAAAATGTGTGTATTTTAGTGGAAGAGCCACCTGCTCGTAAACAAATGCAAATGGATTGACTTTAATGAACTAACCGAGTTTTGTTTTAAATAAGTTCGCTTATTATTTGGTGAATAAGAAAGGGCGGGTGGTATAATAAACAAATTCTGAGAAATGTTTCCTACTTACATATATCCTATTACCTAAGGAGTTTCTATATCCGACCAGAGAAAATTAAATTAAGTTATAGATATACTACTATATTAAAAGATATCTAAGCTGTTTTGAGAATATAGTACTCTTCAGAAAATGTAATTCTTAAGGTTTTACCTCCAACATATATAATTTCTTAATCTCCATTAAAATTATGATAATGAATTAAATATTAAATCTTCCCTTTCCCCCAAGTTGCTCCCAATTAAGAATACGTTATAAAAAACACCTAATAATAAAAACAAATATATATAATACTCAAAAAATGCAACAGGTTTGATAAAAATACATGTATATAATATTATTCCTTGGAATTATTCCAACCTTAAGCTTGAGGAGTTTCCCAAATGGGATCAGGGTCTTCAAGGTAGAGTGCATGGAGAGACTGTGCCATTGAATCCATCGACTTATCAGTAGTTAACTTTTCTATTAGCTTATCTATTGATCTAGAACATTTCATGTAAAAGGGGAATTCTTTTATTTTAAACAGACATTGTTGTTCATTGCACAGAAAATTAACAGGTACGTGATTATTATTTCAATCGGAAAAGGTGCCTCTACCCATTTCGATTCGAAATCGAAAATTAATTATAACACAAAAAAAAATAAGAGGTTTAGCCGGGGATTTTTACAGATTGCTCGGGAAGATATACGTGGAAGTGCTCTGCGGTTGGGAAACTTTAATGTTCTCTTCGGGAATTCAAGCCAAGCTCGGCGGGGGCTTGGGGATCATGCCATAAATAAGTGTGTAGATCGTGTATTTTATGAATCGAATTTGTTTATGGCCCATGTTGACATTTGGCACGTTCCCGTGTCTCATCAAATTTACGCTTAACTCAGCACAAAGCTTTTCCCCCATCGAAAATGCAGTAACATGTTCTCGGCTCGGTTCTTCATAGATATTTCAGTTCCGAAACTCGTGTAGCGCCTAATTAATCATTGTTGGGGCTTTCGAAAACATCCAAGGGGGAAGTGTTGAATCACGGGACGGGGACTCCAGCCCCTGACTTTTGCATAATTTTCTTTTCCCCTTCCCTATAATTCTAGTATGCACTACTGACACAAACTGTAAAAGCGGCTTTGTCGTTTTCCACCTCTTTGTTTTAGTTACAGATTTTCTAAAGTTGCTTGCTCTCTAAGCTGCTCTAATTTATTGTCTTTTATTTTATTTATTTATTTTCAAACACAGCATATAATTTTTGTAGAACATTTTTCACTATAAACATTGACGTCAAAAAGTATATTTTCAAATGTTCAACAAGTTTTTTGAATGTTTTGTTCGTTTTTTTTTGTACTCAGGCTAATCTATGTGATTTAATGAATGGTTTTTAAATATCCCGTGACCAGCACACCCTTAATTAGCCTGACGTAAAATTAAACAGGAAAATATTGAATACTTTTTGTCAAGTATGTTATATAAAAGAAAAAATATTATTATGTTTTGGGCATGTTGTAAAATTAATGTGAAAAAAATATAATATTGTTTTAGTAGAACTAAACAAAAACGGACATTTCCTAATTATTTTTTGTCTTGTTAAATGATAATAATTCTTATAATAATATCTAAATTTTGTTAGTTAATTATTTTTGTTGATTAGCTGCAACATTATACACCAAGAAGCTATTAAAATTATATTCAAGACATATTTATTTGTATTTATTTTCGTTTTATTTCAGTTTAAAATTTCTGAAAATATTCAAAACAAAATATAACGTCATATATTGCACCTAATCTTTATTATTTTTAATTTGTTCTAAAATATATAGTTTGAGTTAGTGGAAAATTTTTGAAAACATAATATTTCTGTTTCAAAGACACACAATGTTTGCTATATATTTGTACCGAAAACGAAAATGTACTCAAATTTGATACGTTTTCCGTGATTTCTTTTTCAAATATTTTTGTATTTTTCTATTTTTTCCTCTGCCCGGTAATTTATCACTTTGCCCGCTCTTTTCGTATAGATTTGCGTACTTTGCGGTTTCTTTTGCCGGGGCAAATATGCTTGACAAATCAGTGGCTCTAAAACCGAGTCAAAAAAGACCGGGTGAACAAAAACACTCTCAAACTTACCCGCCGAAAAAAACAAAACAAGCAAGAACCCAACGTGCTTTGTTGTTCTTGTTGTTGCCCTCACAGCTTCCTCGCTCGAAGTCGTGAACTTGAATTGTCCTTTGTGAACGCGGGAAAAGAGGCGGCTCCTCCTTTCTTTTTCGATTCTCTTGCAGTTTGTTTTTTTTTTTGTGCGGTGCAAAGAAAGTGCACGTAATTATGGTAAAATATACAGCGGCTGACAAAATTACAGTTCACACACACGCACAGAAGGAGGGGAGACACAGTTACTTGGACATGGACGAAACAGCAGTTCCTTATTTTGGAATTTATTCTAAAGAGAACCGCGCGCGTCGGATTCGCAAAAACGACTGATAGCGTTGATATAGACGGGCCTCCCTTGTCGACGTTGACGGCCGTGGCAGAGCGGCGGCGGCGGCAGCAGCAGAGCGGTAGAAAAGCACTGCTGAACACACACCGTTAGTACGTTGCTTTTGCTTTTGTGGGAAATTTAGCGCTCTTGTTCTTGTGCTCTCTTGCATCTCTCCCTGTGGTTGTTGTTTTTGTTGTTGTAGCTGTTACTGCCATCTCTCCATGTAATTATTGTTGTTGCTGTACTTTTATCTTTTCGTATGGTTGTTGTTGGTGCTCTGCCATCTCTCCCTGTGTTTAACGTTCTTCCATCGCTTCCTATTACGGATTATGCTTAACCGTAACGTTCTTCCTAAACTACGTTGACGTCACAAATGGGGGGTTTGTGGAAATTTAAAGCCTACGTGTGGAATTTCATCACGTCATTTAAGCCCAATTGTGGGCGGTCCTGAAGGATGCTTGCGGCATCGTCCTTGGCAGAGGACGCGCAGCTTCTTTTCGCGCACTTTATTACGGCTTACGCAAGCAACGTAAGCTTATCACGTAATCTGAAGCGCACACAGGATAATTTTACTAAAGCCACGAACGATTGCTGCAAGAACTAAAATAACATAAAGAAAATATTTTAAAAATAAATAAATTATCACACGACTTGAATTCTTATTAATTATTTATTGATTCACTTGATTGGACTATTTTTTGAATCACTTTAAATTGAATCCAGTATCAAATGGAATTTACAATTAACTTGTAATTTCAATTTAAAATATTTTTTTTACTTATCCAACTCATATTTCCTTATCCCAAACACAGGGAAGTAGTCATTTAGTTTAGCATAAAATTTATTTGGTTCCATTCCTTCGGCTCTTGCGTCAACATTAAGCAACAATTGCGTCTTGAGGCCTCTCAGCTTTATATTTAAAATATTTATGTATATATATTTGTGTGTATATATTGAATTCATTTAGCTTAGATGTATAATTATTCATTAGGTTGTTGAGTTTTTTTAAATAATTGAAACGGTAGTTAGTTTGTGGTGTCTTTCTTCTGATAAGAGTTAACTACGAGTACTTGCCCTTAAAAACTGGAACTGGTCTCATTAAGTTGTGATTGCACTGAAAGACTTGCGTCCATCCGTCGGTTAACATGTCACTCTGCTCCTCCCCTCTTACCCGCTAGGCATTATGATATATGTAGTTGTAACATAATTAAAGCATTCAATTGTCCATTCTTATTCGAGTCTACAATCCACACACTTGAAATCCTCCTCCACCCTACGGCTCCGTCGACTCGCTGAAGCCGCAGAACCGCCACTTGGCCTCATCCTTGGCCTTGAAGAGATTGGTGTACTTTCTGAGTATATTGGCAAGATCATCTAGGTTACTGGGGGCAGCGTTGTTGTGGCAGAGCATTCCGCCTAAGTAACTGGCTATGTTGGCAATGTCCACGCCATGGGGATGCAGCACCAGGTAGGCGGAGGCCAGAGCAATTATCTTAGCCTCGGAAAGGGCCAGGGTCTGGAAGGAGGCCTAGAATAAAAAGGGAAGGGATAAAAGATCAGGAACATAGAACAGACCTAAACTAACCTTTTCCCTGTGCGATATTGGTGTCTCCTCTGCAATGGTCTCCACATTGTTGACCTTAGAATTATTCTGTGTAATTGACTCCTTTTCTTTGGTTTCCACGGAGGTCGCCTTTGTGGCCTCCAGATTCTCATCATCCTCGATTTCGTGGATCTCCACCACACCGCTCTGGTGCTCTATGATCCTCACATCATCGTCCACCTTATCGATATCAATTATTTCCGGCTCCGACTGCCGACAAGGCTCTGGGGTCTCCTCACTGCACGAATCGTCGCTGCCATAGTCGAGATTCGAGGCGTTGGAAGAGTTCGAGGCAGCACCGTTGCTGTTCTTGGCCTCCCTGTTCTTTAACTTGTCGGCCGTCTCCTTGATTTTGGTCTTTAGCAGTAGTTGCTTTACACCGGCATCCTTGAGATTCCGCTCAAGCTGCTCTATGATCTTGGTGTCCTTCTGTTCGCGCATCTTCGTCTGCAGCAGCTGTGTCTGCATGTTGCGAATGGTTTCTTGGAGCACCTTGATCTGCTTCTCGCGCTGCACATAGTCGCTGCGCTCCAAAGTCATCTCATGGCGAATGGCCTCCAGTTGACAGCGCAGCGAGTCGTTTTCGTCCTAAAATAAATTGTGAAATATTTTTTTTATTTTATTATGGATTTTATTTAATTTAAGCTCACCTTCAAACTATCGCTGTCATACCGCATTCTCTTGGCGCCCGGGCCACGCCTCTCGTAGTCCCGCTCATCGTCGGAGATTTCCATTTCATCGTCGGTGATCTGGACCGTTCGCAGTTCCTGCATTGGCATGCGAAAGACCTTTAATTAATTTCCCATTTCTACCAGTTGAAAGGGTATATGGTTTTCATTTTGATTCCATTGCTTATACAGATTATAGATCTAGAACCTAGCTATAAAATTTGCGTATTTAAAGAATGCATCAATCAAATTGGTTTCCTGTTTCACGACTCTGTACTGGTCCGCTTACTTACCTCGCCACCTTTTCAAAAAGAGAGTTTTTGAATTTTCGATTCTTTCTTTTGCTATTAATTATTAATTTGTTTTTTTTTCCTTTGTTACTCAACATCATGTATCTCAGCAGCAACAATTTTTTAGTTTTTCATTTTTAATTTACCACAACCAATCCGACAAATTTTCCAATTTTTCTTTTTAAAAAACATTTTATTTTTAGGTTAAGAAAAACTTGGAAAATTGTGGACATTTGTCTAACTTTTACGTTTAGTTTAGAGAGTATTTAAAGCTTATTGAAAATGTTATGCAAATGCTTAGTAAAAAGAGATAGAAAAAAAACCATAAACAAATGATATATGTTCCAAAGCTAAGAAAATATATAGATTAAAAGCATTTTAGAAAAGAGGCGAAGCTATAAAATAAACCTAATGAATGTCTATGACAAGGAAACTGCTTAAACAATAGATACAAAATAATTTTAAACAGTTTCTAAAATTCTTAGATATATATTTTAATGTTTAAACCAGGTTACAAACAAGGAATTCAACAGACTTGCGAATTACATCTAGATTAGGTCGGGAATTTTGTTAAGTGACATCAGCAGAACCGATAATATGGGAATTTTGATAATCTTTCGAACAAACAACTAAATGACGTATTAATGCAGGGAACAAACATGAGAAAATTAACAATTAATGAACAACAATTAGCGTCTGCTATGGAAACATACAGTAGTAGTAGGGGTAAATGTGGCGACGTGCAGACTGATATGGATAACACAAAATCGCATTAGTGAAGATGTAAGGACAACTACGATTACGATTACGACTACAGAAACACCACAATAATAATACAAATAATAATAATAATAATAACAGGAACAATAACACGAGCGTTACAGTAGTGAATCGAGATTATTGGACAGTACATTTGGCTTTTATACACAACATTTGGCAACTTCTGAGGTTGAGGTTGTTCGTATTTGGATTATTTGAACATTTTAGTACGTACCGTGGCTAACTTCTTCCATTGATCGATGTTTTTTCTTTGGGCTTTGGTGAAATGGTCCCAAACCTTCTTGTGACTAGCGGCATTGAACACTTTTTCAATCTGAGTGACTGAACAATAATGCAATAATATATAATAATATTAAGGGAGGACAGAGGGTATTTTTGATGTTGTTTTCTGGATTTGGAGTTCAGTCTTGCTCTTCACCTTTTTTTATATTATTATTATTAAATAACTAGACTTGCTCTTTTGCGAATCAAATGAGTGAGAAATTATAAATTGAATTAATCTACAGGAGAGACCCTCGCATAGCAATTATATATGTATGTATATGTAAAATAGTTACGGTTATTTAAGATTTGATATATTAGGTACAATCTAGAGAGAATACAACAGAGTGATTCATTACCTATCTTTAGATTTGTCCGAGTCTGAGAGAGGGTTTTGGGTCTACAGGAAGCTTATTCCTTAACTCTGTCAGCGAAAATGTCTCGAATTTGTTTTTCTTCGCCTTTGCGGCTTCTTACAAACCTTTGGGCCCTTAAGCAGACTTCAGCGGACTATTGTGATGGTGTCCGAGGCACAGTAAAAGTGAAGAGATAATCAGCCGCACAGTGGAGCGAATCAGCGAATGAGGAGATCAAAGTAGTGCATAGAAAATTGGTAACTAATTAAGCTGTAGTTCGTTATAAGTTGTGAAAACTGTTATATCTTTGGCATATTTATAATATATTGCTACAGGAGAGTCACAGAATTTGCTAATTATTAGTAATTTATTTAAAAAAATGTGTCTAATACTGTTTTCAGTTAACAGGGGTGCCACCGAAATGGTTTCACATTTAAAATTAATTTAAATGTCTAGAAGTAAGCCATAAAATATTAAATAATCAAAAATTAATGTTCTTTGTAGAAGATTTTTAGTTTACATTTAATTTAAATGAATTTTTTGTGACATATTTATGACAAATGTAATTTAGTGTTGAATTCGATCCCTTTATCTGCATTATATAATACAAATAAGGAGATAGATTCGAAGAAAATACTGAACTTTACTTTATATCTTTAATCCTTTTCAGATAAAAACTTTATTTATAAAATCTTTAATTAAATCTTGCAACATTTTAATTTAAAACCTCGCTTTAAAGTTCTTAAAGAACATACTGATCTTACTTTGATCGCCTCTTCATCTTAAACGATTTTTCTGCTCAGTGTGCGGCGGCCTTTGGCTTGGTCTTTTTTAATTTATTTTTTGCTAGGCTTTACCTGATCCTGCTTGGATTTTTTGGGTTTGCTCCTTCGTCTTTTTGGGGCGAGCAAATTTTAGACAGTGAGTTCTTAATATGGAGTTTCGGCATTTAATATTTCGATGACTAGTTTTGCTAAAGTGTGTGTGTGTTTGGTGGGCATGGTGTGTGTGTTGTTCGAGTGGGTGGTGTGTTTGTGGAACGCTGGTAGATTGTTCAGATATACAGACGCTAAGAGGCTAACCCGGGCGCAACGAAAATAGAAAAAATAGGATTTCAAAGTGGGAGCGGCACCTATGTAAAATTCCCGTCTAGTCTAAGAGCTAAGAAAGCTGATCTGCCGGCGGCCGATCGGCTGGAATACTTACATTGCGTGGACATGGTGCCCATCTGCTTGCGGTAGCTATCCCTGGCCTTCTTCAGATCCTCCTCCAGCTGCAGTTTGTCGGCGTGGAGTCGCCGCACGTGGGCGTGGGTGCTCTGGATCATCGAATAGAAGATGTTGGCATTGCGCTTGGTGCAGTCACCGCGCTCCAGCCAGGCGGTGATTGTCTGGATGGCCTTTACAAAGGTCTCGTTGGTGCGCAAATGCTCTGCTACGGCCGTTGCCTCGTGATCCGTATAGTGGGGAATGGGTGGCGGTGACTGCGAACGCATTCTGTCCAGCGACATGCGTTCCCGGTGACGCTGCTCCCGCTGTTGCTGTCTCTGCCGGCACTCGTAATCGTACTGGTCATCCCGAGCCTGCGCATAGTCCACATGCAGACGTCCAAAGTTGGGCGGTTCATTTAGCGCCGAAATTCGCAACCTATAGCCAGATAGGTAGATGGCACGATCTATGGCTGTCTCCTGGCGATAACGGATATGGCAGAAGTTCTTCTTCGACATGCGCAGCGTGGTGATCTCCCCGCACGACTCGAATATCTCACGGATCACCTCCTCGGTTATGTTCTCTGGCAGTCCTCCAACAAAAACAGTGCGACAGCCGGGCGGTCGGTCGCGTATGGTGGGCGGCGGAGCATTGGGGTTTGGCGGAAACAGAATGCAGTTCTTCGTCTTGATAACCTCCTTGAGGCCAGCCGCTCCTGTGCCATCTGAGGGAGAGGGTAAAAATTCGGTAAGTTGGAGCATAGAAATATCCCAAAATGTAGTCTTACCCGCCGAGAGGGCTGCTTCCACTGCTCCCGCCTCCGAGGGCATTCCCGCCGCCGCTGCTGCAGCGTAGTGCATTTGTTGCATCTGCTGCATGGCCGCTGCCATCATGGCCGTGGGATCCATAAGCATCTGGGCATTGGTGTTGCTGCCTGTCGCTGTCACAGATGAAGCGGATGCGCCTCCGGTGGCGGAAGTGTTCCCGCCAGCGGGACCACTGCCCGCCTGGATGGTCGGAAAGTACAGATACCCCGGCGGCGTCTGCATCAGTCCGTTCAGGTAGAGCTGCGCTGAGTCTGGCAGCGAGAGCCCGGCGGATGTGGCCTGCAGCTTGGGATCCTTGTGGTTCGTGGTTGATGTCACGTCCGCCGTGTGTTCATTCTCGTTTTCCAGATCCATAGGAGCACTGCCCTGCGGCTGCTGCTGGGGCTTAACTGTCTTATTGTTGGATGCTTGCTTGGGCGGCGATGTGGCTCCCATGGTGATAGCACCTCCTACGCCGCCGCCGCCGCCACCGCCCGCAGTGGTGGTGGCCACCGTGGAGATGGCGGCCGCCAGTTGGTTGAGGAAATTCGGGTGATTTGGCAAACTGACGCCGTTCGGCATGGTCCCAAAGAGCGGTACTGCAAAGGAGGTAAGCAATACTATTAAATAACTAAAAATAACGGTATTAACAAAGCCGGTAATAAAGCAAAATAACAATCAGCTGCGGAGCCCCAAAATTCTCGATTACCACTATTTTTTTCTCTTTGGGGGGGTGGGTGGTCTGCAAAATGGCGTAAGTGCCCTCGCTGATTACAGGTGATGCCCACACAAATGGCCCGTGTTTCGACCTTTCCAGAGCATTATTTTCACTCCTGATGCTTTGTTTTACCTTTTAAGGTTTTATTTAACTTATTATTTCATCACTTACGCATATTATAGCCCCCGCAATTGTACGCCAAAGGTAGTGTAAAAAAATAATTTCCTCTAGCGACGAGCAGCCCCAGTCCGATAGCTATCGATAGGCGGGGTATACCAAAAGCAATCGAACATAATCGACGTTCGCCCATCGCTGCCATGAATCATCAGCTGTCGTCAGATTTTTAAGGAAAAACAAACCGCATTCGAAACGTAATACAGGAAAATTCGTGTAAATTTCGGTTTAAAACCAATCCAGCATGTCGGTGAACACGGCACACGCCAACAACGGCGTACTCATCCACGCTGGGGAGTAGTAAGTATCCGGAGAAGACCCATAATCTTCAGTGGAAATCAGCAACTGATACCACAAATGTAAACACTGACGTGTGGCATCCGTTGATTGATTAATTGATGGGAAATATTGATACGAACTCTTGCCCTATTTCCTTCCACAGCATCCTGCTGCACAGTGACAGCGTTTCCATGGAGTTTTCCGGGCAGGACAGTCCCATCTTCAAGGGATCCAAGGCGGGCAGGATCTACCTGACCTCCCACCGGATGATCTTCAACAACAAGAAGTCGTCGGACGCCATGCAGTCGTTCAGTGCTCCGTTTGTGGCCCTGTCGGACGTGGAGATTGAGCAGCCGGTTTTCGGGGCCAACTACATCAAGGGAAAGGTGCGCGCCCAGCCCAACGGCAACTATGTGGGCGAGGTCAAGTTCAAGCTTCACTTCAAGGCCGGCGGTGCCATAGAGTAAGGAAATAAGCCCTATGTTTACTTTTCCTTTAGCTAATTGTTAATTTTATTTTGTAGATATGGCCAAGCTCTGTTGCGCTCCGCCAAGACTGCGATGAACAACTACCATCGCGGCGGCCTTGCTGGCGATGATCCGCCACCCTACCAGCCGGCTGGAGCTTGGAACGAGGCACCACCACCGGCATACCAGCCGCCACCAGGTTACTACGGCTGGTTGCCGCAGCACGACGCCTTCAGTGGCCCGGCTCCGAACACGGTGTTCATGAGCGACAATCCGCCGCCGTATCCGGGTATTGGTAAGTACTCCCAGGCACCAGACACTCCATTCAGGCAGCACTACTCGGCTTTTGTTTTGGCACAATGCGACGCGAATTGGAAAAGGCCTTGCTTAACCCACCCCGAAAATCGAAATTCACGCACCGCACACGCTTCGTTTAACCCACTGGGGCACTCTCTCTCCCATCTTTCTCGTCTTAGCACCACCGGCACCCTACCAACAGCCAGCACAACCACAGCAGCCGCAGGCTCCGCCGCCGTCTGAACCCACTTGGTATGGTTTTTCAGCACCGCCGCCACAGCAGCCGCAACAGCCGGGTTACGGACAGCAGCAGCCCGGTTTCGGGCAGCAACAGCCAGGCTATGGACAACAGCAGGGCTGGGCCGGCGGTTATGTCCAGCCACCGCCCTATGGCGCTTGTGGTCCGCCCGCGAATTGCCCGCCAGGAGCTCCGTATGTGCAGCCGGCCCAGAACTACAATGGACCTCCGCCGTATGGTGGTTATGGTAATGTGCCCGGTGGATTCAACACGCCGGGACTTCAGCAGCCGAATGGTTATCCGGGTGGAGCACCACCACCAAATCAGCAGCCGTCGCAGGCTGCAGGGGCCGCTGGAGGAACTGCCGCTTCGGGAGTCAACTTTATGGGCTTCAGCCTGCCGCCAGGAAGTGAGTAAAGCTTAAACCTAAATTAATCTTCATTTATCACTTAGTTCATTATCATTTCCTTCCTTTAACTATGCACAATTTGAATTAGCTTTTACTTTTGCTGAAGGAGGTGGTGATAAAAAGAATGACAAGTAATCAATAGGAAATGATTCATGAATGTATAGAAATATTTATTAAAAGGGAATCGAAATGGAAGTCATCAAGTATTAGTAGGATCATTAAACCCATAAAGTATATTAATATTATGGAACAAACTATGCAAGATATCTTAAAATCTATCAAGAAGTTTCAAGAAATGTACAGAGTTATCAGAGCCTAAACCTTGTTTTATTTCTTAGTTGTCCAAATTGTAAGAATATGTGTCTAAAAGTAGATAATAAAAAAATTCCCGAAATAATATACTGTTATTATGTTATTTAAATTTAAAAATTATTTTTCTTCGCTATTTTGATTTTTATTTCCCTTATTTAAAACATCATCTGTAGTTACACGTAATACCCAATATCAATACCAGAAAAAAAAGTTCATTTACAAAAACCTAAAGGAAACAACTTTATTCTTTTGACCCATTTTTTACAGTGTAATAAAAGCAAACAAACTACTGTACCTCAAAAAGCCAAGCCCCAACAAGTAAGACTTATTGTTTTCGATGTTTAACCCTCTAAACCCCAAACATGCAAATACTAACAAAAGCCGAGTCGTCAATTAGTTTAATTTATAGTGACTTTGTTTAACGTTTGTTTCCTCTTTAACTTGTTCTTTACCCTTTTAAACCCCTACAAAATGCGAACCTTTAGTAGCAAGATTTGGCAGCACTTATCATTATTTCTATCCAGTCCAAAGACCAGCTACCATGTGTGTTTTTCTGGTCCCAGCTCTTATACCATAAACACAAATTGTAAGAGATGTCAATGGAATACTACAGAAATGAATTCTAAAATATATAATAACTCACATGGTTTGTAATGAGCTGGATTTCCTGTATTCCAAACAGATTCCAAAGAAGCTGAGGCGGCAGCAAGTGCATATAATACCCCATATAACCAAGGCGGACCCAGTGGATCGGGAGGCGGTGACATGCCACCTTCATATAATGTAAGTATTGGTTTAAATTTATAAACATTTTTATAAATTTTTAATTATTTCCTTGCAGAACTTGCCACCCAGCTATGATGATGCCTCGAAAAAGCCCCACTAACTATTATTCCCATAACGAAAAATATAAATATTAAATGTAATAATCAGGGACTCTGAAATACAAGTTAGCTATTTGTGTTTTCTGTTAATAAGACTTGGAAATGTAAAATGTATTTCAAAAGAAATTTATATGTCCAAGTTTTGTTGTAAAAAATAACAAATTTTAATGAATTTTAAAATCGTTGTGACGGTCCCTGTTAATAATCATTCATTCCTTTGAGGTTTATTCATAAACGAAATACGCGTATTAAACAAAGTTATTATATGGATGTTTTACTCTCAAAAAAGTTTTAAAAAACTGTTGATCTGTTTTTAATTTTTTACTTTGAATTCTGGTCACAAAATAAAATTTGGTTTATATTTTTGTAATTTTATTGGCTGAAAGCGTTGCTTTTTATACGAGAAAAATATTAAATACGTTTGTTATACGAAAATTATGTAAACATATTTGATCATTTATTAAATATATATGTATACGAAAACTGTATATTATTAATCAAGAAATTGGAGTATATATCCTGGACGGGGCCTTCTAATTACTTTATTTTCAGCAGGAGTACCTTTTTATTGGCTGAACTCTAAGAGATACCGGCAGGTTGTGGAACCTCGGTGTATATCCATTTATTCAGTTAACTTTTGCTAAGTCTTAGAGCTGTAGCTTTATTTGTTACTTCAGTCGCTGGGAAATACAATTTTCGATGAAGTACTAAAGGAATAATAGTTATTTATATACGGGATTTCCAAAACTAAATCATTTTCCATTTCGTAATTATCTTAAAAATACATTTTCCGAAAGCATCTCTTAGCTATTTTAGCTTATTTATAACTTATAAATATAAATTATAAGCCATTCAAATGTGGTCAGCTTACAAAACCAGAAGAAGAAGCATTTCATTCAGAAAAAGACCACCCTTTCAGCTTTCAAAACAACAACAGGCTTATTTTTGGTCCGATAGCCGACGCGGTTGAATAAAATCAATCATACGCCACATGCGCAGACGCGGGCGTGGTGAGAAAAATGCCAGGACATCGGCAAAGCAAAAGGCTGACGAGCAGATGTCCCACGGAAAGCGGTTTAAATAAATCAAATAAAAAATAAAGCCACGAATTAGGGCACTAATAATTAAAGGCTTACAAGCCCAGTTAAGTTTTTACGGCTGAAACTGCAGATACCAGCTGAGTGTTGTGGTGGCTAATTGCGAGTTTGGGCCACTTGTGTCTGTTGTTTATCGATTTGTGTATAACGTTTGCTCCGAATCTGCAACCGAGAGTCCTCATGCCAATCTGGAAAACAATGCCAAGGTCCAGCAGCCAACGAGTAGTTTAACCACCAAAGGATACGACTTTGGTTAAGGTTTTAAGGAGCAAAACAACAGCAGTGAGTCATGGATGGGGGTGGACAGGAGACCACATACGAACCGCTGGACGGCCGTGGCTCTGGCCGTTCGAGGAGCAGCCATTCCCCAGCTGGCTCGGGCTTGAGGCATCCGGCCAGCATGGACAGTCCCGAGTTTGACACGCGCGCCCCCAAGGATCAGAGGCACTCCGTCTACCTGGCCCTATTGGCGGCGGGCATTGGGTTTGTTTTGCCTTACAATAGGTAAGTTATATTAGGAGAAGGATGTTTAAGTTACAAAAATCATTAAAAATAGTTCCCGAAAGTATGTTTTTAAAGTCCATATATTTTAAATATATATTTTAAAAGCAACCCCTATTTAATTCCCTATAAATTAAGCTAGTCACAATTTGTTCTGCTTACAGTTTTATCATTGCTGCGGATTACTGGCAGGCGCGTTTTCCCGGTCGCCCCGTGGCCCTGGACATGTCGATGACGTACATTTTCGTGGCATTCGCCACTGTCCTGCTAAACAATATAGTTTTGTCGTTGGCGCCATTTCAGTCTCGTGTGCTCTTCGGCTACATGGTGTCCTTCACCACCCTGATCTTTGTGGCCGTGTGCGAAGTGGCCTGGCATATGTTTGCCCAAAATACAGCGTACCTGGTGAATATGTCCGCGGTGGCTCTGACCGCCATCGGTTGTACCGTGCAGCAGTCCAGTTTCTACGGCTTCGCCTCGATGCTGCCCAAGCAGTACACCCAGGCGGTGATGGCCGGCGAGAGTATCGCCGGCTTCCTGGTGTCTTCCAATCGTGTGGTGACCAAGCTGCTCATCAACAACGACCGCGTCTCCACGGTCATCTTCTTTCTGACCTCCACCCTTTACATACTCTTTAGCTACCTGCTGCATGTGGCCACCATCAATTCGCCGTTTGTGCGGTTCCATGTGGAAGCCTGCTCCAAGATTGTACTGCGGCCGGATGAGGTGAGTCGAGAGGCAAGGGAGGATTTCAAGAAACAGTTGCAAATGTTTGGGTTTTGGTTCTTTCAGCAGGAGGTTGATGGAGCGCCCAGTGGCACTCGGTATGGAGTGCTCTCGATGGACGGCACCCACACCACAACCACATCGGTGGGACAACAGGGCACTGGAAACGCCCTCAGCTTCAGCAATCCCGTGTACGAGCTGTCCAATCCGACGGCCGGCGAGAGTAGCATCGAGGCCCTGGGCCAGCTACCAGAACTTCCGGCCACGCCTCCCGCCCAGGAGCCCACAACGCCCACGACGGTTGCATTTAAGGTGGAGCACGTGATCACTCCGCGTCGCTGCCGGCCGAGCAAGTTGGGCGATATCCGCGAGGGATTCGTGACCAGATGGCGGGTGGCCCAGGTTATCTATCCACACATGGTGTGCATCGCCCTTGCCTACTGCGTGACCCTCTCCCTGTATCCGGGCATCGAGGTGGAGGTGCAGTCCTGCGCCCTCCGCTCGTGGATGCCGGTGCTGCTCATGTTCTGCTTCAATACGTCGGACGTGGTCGGCAAAATCCTGGCCGCCAGTCCCTACCCGTGGTCACGCCGCCAGCTGATCCTGCTGTCCGGCCTAAGGATCGTCCTGGTGCCGCTCCTTTTGCTTTGCTGTGCGCCACGCCAGCGTCCAGTAATATCCGGCGAGACGGCGCCGTTTGTCTTCACGATTGCCCTGGGCATTACCAACGGATTGGCCGGCAGCTTGCCTATGATGCTAGCTCCGGCCAAGGTGCCGGGAACGCTGAAGGAGGTAACTGGAAACATCATGACCCTGTCGTACAATGTAGGCCTGACGGTAGGCTCCCTGATTGGCTACTTGTTCGAGAGCATGCTGGGTCCGCAGCTGGCGAATCCCTGCCCCTCGTATCCCTATGTGCCCGCCTCGATCTTCGAACAGTTTCATGGCCACGGCCATGGACACGGGCATCTGCCGCACCCGCTGCCGCTGACCAGTACGAGTACGATGAGTCCGCCGACCACTGGGGCCACCACTCTGGCCCCGCTCCTGCTCAACACGACGCTGGCCAGCCTTGCGCAATCCAGCAGCTCCACCACCAGCACCTCAAGTCCGGCCTTGGCCACCGTGATTACCACCACAGCTCTGGCGCTCTACAGCACGGTGGCGGCCAGCAGTGCAGAGGTGCTGAACGCCACCATGACCTCGATCCTGTCCACAATCACCAGTTCGGTGGGGGATATCAGCGATGAGATGACCACGGATCCCCAGACGCCCGAGGCTCTGGTCGATAATATCTAAGGATCGATGAAGCACGCCCACATCTGCATATCTTTCTTTGTAAGCTTTACTGCGAGACTATATTTGGATATCATTGAATCATTTACAGATTTATTTCATTATTATTCTTACCAGGCAGAACGAGTAAGCTTTTTAATCATTTTGAAAATTTAATACCAATATCAAAGGACAAGAAAATCTCTTCAAAATGAATTATAGCATACAAATAATTTTGTTTCTTCATTTTCCACAGACCTATAAACAAATCACATTGAAAACGAGTAAGAAATACAATTGAAATTTACCTTTATCAAACAGTAAAGTAAAGGATAACCAATTATCTTGAAATTCTTTCCGTAAAGTGATCCATTTTGCGAGTAAGCATATATTTCAGCTCAAGATATACAAAATGTGAACAAAGATTCCAATGAAAAGCATGCGCAAACTTCTTACTATAGGCAATACAACTCGTGTACGTACGTAGTTCTATAAACTATATGTATTTATATCCTTAAGGTGTCTAGGGTGTGACATCTAGGACCCGCACATTACTATTCGAATATACTCCAAACAAGTGCTATGGTTTTCAAATTATAAACCTGTTGACTTAGAGTTACGTACTTAAAATATATGTGTGAATCTGCGTATGATCGAGGAAAGCGGGCCTGGTTATTTTTGTAAGAGTGAAAAATAGTTGATGGCACAGAAAAGCAGCTTTAGAAATATATTTCAATCAAAATAAGACATGTTATCAGTGGGAAAATTAATACTATGTATCCTTTTTTGTTTTAAAAAGATTTGTATGTATGGTTCGCGTTAAATGATTTTTGTATAAACTAGAGAAGAATGTGAGTCGGGTAAAAATGTAATTGTTGTAAGCATTAAAAGCCATCAAGTGCTGCAGCTGGCCTTAAATTGTTTTGTTGCTATTTAATTAATTTATTTAATTTCCCTGCGATTGTTCTGGCTATATACGTAGAGAGAAAATTGTATTTATAAGTAACAAATATGTCAACCTGCAGAGAACATTACAAATAAATGTTAATATAGAAATATTTCAATATACTCTTGAAGAAGTTATATTTTCTTGGGGGTAAGGGAAAACAACGATACCCTATATTAAATATCACTAGAATCAAAATCCCAGAAGCAAATATCTCCAGCTCACTTTCGGAGTTTAACCGTTATTTTCCCCCAGTATTTTAAAGTATAGTTTTATATACCTTAGCATGTTGTCAGGTAGAAGAGCGCTCCTTCAGGATATTAAAGGATAATAGCGCCATCCTGTGGAACCTCAACGGACAGCAACCGTGCCAACTCGTTTCAAATTATACATTCCAAAGGAGTTGGCAGGACTATTGTCCTTGAAAATCTCACAGGATGGCGCTACAATCTGAAGAATATGGCTGACTTTCACTCCTTGAACTTAACAGGAATATTTTAATATCCTGTACTATAACTATCAGAGAAATATTTCCTATAAAATATAAAATCCTTCGCTTCGAGTCTAGCATTCACGCTTTAAACTTAAATATCCTTACAGAAGGGATTATTTTATCCTCTCTAACAGTATCCTTTTTATAAGTTCCTTGGTTTTTTATAAATCACCCTTATTGGGGTGACTGTAAAGAAATGTATTCGTCCTTTACAATATTCTTCCTTTTTTTTAAATTTGTTGAATGTTTTTAATCTAGATAGATCATAAACCTGAGCATCAAACTTATCCTTGTTTTCAGATTTAAACAGTCTATTGGACATTTTCAGAGTTTCAATTATTTCATTTTTATTTCTTATTTAATCGTCATATAGTATAATATACTAAGTATATAGTCCATTTCCATTCAATTCAACCGTAGTGGTTCGTTGCCAAGGGTTAACTAAACTTTCAAACTACATATTTATTCATTAAATTCCTGAAATCTCCAACATCCTATCGACTTTTTAAGTAAAAAAAATACATTGATTAAAACGGATTGGGTATTGTTTGATTTCGGCTGCGCATTTCCGGGCTTATGTCAAAATTTTCTATTTAAATGTAAATGAATTAATTTCAAAAATGTATTTTTCTTTTAATTACAAACGCAGCGCGCCTGGGGAACATTCTGCATTTGTCGAGTGGCCAAAATGAATACAAATTGAATCAATTAGACGGAAAATCCGCCTCCGACTCGAAATGAAAGCCAGAGATAAGGCTTGGGAAAAGCGGAGGCGATTGGCTCCGACCAAATGCAAATTTATTTATTTTTTCCCCAACTCTCCATTTCCCCATCCCCTTTTGCAAAATCAATGGGCGGCATTTTCCATTTTGCCGGCGGAAAAGTGGCAGGGAAAACAGGTTAAGTCGAGAGGACACAACCCGGAACCAGGTCCAGCACCAAAGTAGGCAATTAAATTTATTTTATTTCTCGCTCTCGTTTCGTTTCGCTTCGCGTTTTTTCTGTTTTTGTTGTGACTCAAGGAAGTGGCGGAAAACGCAGACAACACTTGCGTTGCAGGACGAAAGCGGAAGCGGAAGCGACGGGGAAACTCCCTGCTAAACTTGCCGCTCTTCGAAACCCTTACTTTGCGGAGATAGCGGAAGTGCTTGGCCGTGTTTTTGGGCCCGCCTCGATTGCATATGAAGCCACTTTTATCGATTGGGCCTGCACTTTGCACTTCGCACTTTGCCTACATATTTAGGCTGACTTCCACGTTTCGGCTCTTCCCTCGACGCAATGTCATTGTCCCCGGGCGACTATTAACCCTTTGAGTTACCCTCGGATACGATAACATATCCTGTGTAAAGGCAAGGCCAATGAACCAAAAGCGAGGACAGGCAGCAAATAGCAAATTAAAAGTCTTTAAATTATTTAGTATTTGGTGTTGCCTCAGGAAATCTATAGTTCAACCAGTAGGTCTTAGTGGAAATATGCTTGTGAATATCTTTAGTTTCTATTTTTAACTATTTTTATTACTATTCATATTCTAAACAAAGCCACTTGAGGACTTTCCCTTAACGATAACGAAAATCGTCTTGAAAAACAAAATGATAGCAAAGGTCGAATTTTGCACCACATTCAGCATTTGCAGAGCTTCCGCCACATAAATTCCCTTCAAATGGAGGCCAAAGGAACACGAGGTTGACGGGAGCTGGTGGTATCTCCTCGCAAGTTCTGCCCGAGTGGAAGCCAAGCAGAAGAGCAGCAGCAGCAAACTACTTCTAATAACAACAATCAACGCTTTCGCCTCGGCTCTTCGGGTTGTTTGGGTGCTGTGTAATTACATGACAGCAACAGCAACAGACAACAGCAACAACAACTTCAACTGCAGCAGCAGTGAGAGCAGCAGTGGGAGCAAGAGCAGCAGCATTACGAATTACGATAATAATTTCCATTTCTAATTTCCTTACCACGCAAAAGGCCTTTGCACTTGCCGAGGTTGCCAGGCTGCCAAGCACCGCCACCACCCTTCAAAGCCACCCACCAGGCTTCCGGCAACAACAGGCTAAACAGGCTACAAGTACACTTAACCAAGATATGGTAATTGTTTTGAAAGCCTTTCGAAGTTTATAGAAATAATTTTCGGGCTAAACGAGACTTTAATAATGATATACACAGGTTTTTAAGAGCGATAAATGCCCTTAACAAAAATATTAATAAAATATTTAACTTAATTTTCGGTTATACTGATGCTTCTTTTATTATTTAAATGAAGAAAATCTCTGAGAGATTAAATTAAATTAATAGACAATATAAGATGAATATTTCCATCAACCATTTTTTAAGATTCCAAGTAACAAATATTACTTTAATATTTTACCTTTAAATAAAATAAAAATGTTTCGTTCAGTGTAAAAGGGATTGCGGGAATGTGCCCAAGAGCCAGGGCCAGACGTTGGCATAATTTCGATGCAGAAATCTAACAGAATGCAAATGCAATCATTGACTTTTTAGCTTATAACGAAATAAGCGTTGTGTTTATTGGTTGGCTGAACGAGCAAGCACCAGACTCGACGCCCTCCTCCCTTTCTCCCTTCTCGTGGGAAAATGGCAGAAAATGGGATAACACTGCCCAGGCACTGGTGGCGAGTGCACTTGTACATTCAAAGCCTCGGCATGGCCACCAAGTGGGTGGTATTGATCGGCCTGGGGGGGCTAAGGGTGTCGGCCTAGGCCTAAGGTTGCGTTCAAATGTGCGCCAGAAATGTATAGGGAGTCTGAAATAAATTTTAGAAATTTATAAAATGGAAAAGAAATAAATTGAATTATATTTTAAGTTTGGTTCCTTACTTCTGTTGTTAAAAAATAGTATTATTTAACTAACTAACTCAAAATAATTATAATTAATTACAAATTTAATATTGATTTAGTCTTGTTTTGGGTAAGTATATATGTTTAGAATTTTTATGGTCTTGTTAAGAGTTCCATAAATTAATAATTATTTCTCACCTTGATTAACGTCTTAGTTTATTTAATTTTTCAAAGAAATTAATTCTAAATTAAACTAAATTAAGTTTAGCAAACTTTTTTAATAACAAAGTAGCTTATTAGCCATATTCCTCACACAAGACATCCCAAATTGTTCACGAGCATTTTCTTGGATTTTCGCTCCCCTCAAATGCAGTTTTATCTGCTCTGAATCTGTCGAGCTGCGAGGGAACGACCCAAGAGCTATATAGAGTTTAGTATCTCTGGCACACCTCGTCGGTCGGCGCTATCTGGTCGCCTTAAATCGGCTGAGCTTGCTCCACATGGCTCTGGCAATTGGGGATATACACTGGTGGCTGTCAACGGGCAGGTGGCAGGATATTTCTCCTTTTTCTTTTTTCCGTTTTTCCTTTTCCGCGACCGCGAAGTGAGTTTTCCTTTTATGCTGCCGCTGTTGCCACGCCCAGTATCTCTCTGTGGGTGTTGTTTTTGTATTTGTAATTTGATAATGCATTTGATTAAGGAAATGAAATTTTTATTAAGGCTGTTTGCTCATTCGCGTCGCTGGCATCGCGCCTTTGCTTTTATGATTTCCCCCGCACTTTGTGTGTGCGTGTGTTGATTTGCCCTTTTTCCGCATTTTTCTTTCCGTGCGGGGGTTCTGTTTTGTTTTCCCCACTCGAGCGAATTTTCCCTAACCCTGCAGATTTGTTTTCGCATAATTTCTTTGAGTGCGGTTTGGATCTCGGCAATTTTACGATGCGCCGCAGCCCGAGAAGGTGGAAACCGTGTCGGAAAACACCACTTTCCCTTTCTATTATTCAGTTACGAAATTTGCATAGCAGGTTAAATATATAATTTAATTTTTTCGTTCACAATTCGGATTTGCATTGTATGTAGTACCATACTATGGACTATGACTTTGTTAGCCTTTTGTCTGGGCTTCCGGTGACTTTCAGGGGGAGTGTGTGTGTGTGTGTTTAGTAAATGTTAATGTGCTGATGGACAGATTGACAGCAAATAAATAATGAATATGCCCAGGGGTATTGTAAATAATATAAAATCGGGCATTGTAATTGCATTTAGCGCCATAACAAGCCGCACAAAAATGATTGTGTCGCGTTCCACATTTTCCCCAGCGGACGCGCGAGAATTTATCACATTTCTTTTTTTGTTGTTTTTTTCCACGGCCTGGGACATGTCACGAAGCGCGGAAAAAGCCAGCGTTTCGCGGCAGAAGAGTGCAACGGAATTCGTATTCAACACCATGGAAAACCCTTCGTGCGCTAACTAAGTGCGCTCATTCAACTCCGAAAAACAAACTTTGGCTATTGTTATTACATTTTTTGTTCACATTTTCGCGCTGGCGTTGGTGTGGGAAATCCTCAGCTGGTCATTGACTTTCCAGCAACTTTCCGCTTGACATTTAACGAGCATGTTAAGTGTTAGAATGAAGCCTACTTTTCAGCGCTGCCCAGTCCTGCTTCTACCCCGCAGTCCTGTTTACATTATTTCCTTGTTTCGTCCTCGGACAACAAAAGTTGCGTTGCCGTGTTGTTCATCCCTTCTTAAAGCAGCGACTCAACCCTCCGCGGCTGAAATCTCTGTTGGGTTTAAGCGAAGTCCTCGCCGTATTGCACACAGAGCAACATCGAAATGTGGGTCATTGGCTGTAATGTTGTTTTAAAGAGGTGGCCACATTTATTATTAAAATTTAATCAAGGCGAATTGTTTGTTAAGGAAACCAGATCAATGGGCAGGTAATGCAATGCAGCCACGAGGACATTTTAACTTTTTAAATAAAAGCTATTTGTGTCTTTGGGTATATATAATATATATATTTAATATTTTAAATAAAATTATATGACTATTATATTACATTATTAATACTATAGATTAGGAATTCCCCCTTTAAAGGGACAATTTATATACATTTCTAAAAATTTTACATAAATATATATAAATTGTGACATTTAAAAAGTCAAAAGAAATGATATAATTAAATTATTCATAATTTTAAGCCAAAGTTTATTTAAAAACAACTCCAACTGAATCTCTAACATGACTTTATTAAAACAGAAAATGCAAAAGGGAAATTCACCCTGCAACCTGTTACAACAATACTGGTTTTCCAACCCTCTAACAACCCCTCAGACTCTAAGGATAACATTCCAACTTACCCCTGCAACGCAACTGAGTTGCGAATCTCTCTCTCTGATCGAACTCAAACGAGTCGAAGGAAATCAAATTGAAAGGACTTCGGGAAAGTGTTCCCATTCAATGGAAATTCGGCTTTCAACTTGAATAATGAGAGCTAAGGAAGTTTCGTAAATTTTTGCCAGGACAAAGAGAAAGTCCAGGGGCGTGTTTGCATTGGACCTACCTCAAAGTCAGTCATTTGGAATAGACAATGGGCCGCAATTACAGGCACGCCGTTCCGTTTGAAATTTTTGGCAAAGGATAAGGGGGCTACAGGATGGGTTTAAATGGGGGTTAAGGGTTCCGGCACCATGCGGTGCCATCTAAGCCAAACACACACACACATGCGTGTGTGTGCATGGAAAGTTTACTGCGTTTGAGGCCAGCAACTTTGTCTCATTGTTCCCAACGCCAAAGGGTAGATGGTCGAATGGATCCCGGAAACGGGATCGGCATGCAGCGGATATGGGAAATTATTCACCCTTTGCCGTAGCTCCAGCCGGAAACGGAGCTATCTATGGCATCAGTGTATCGGGAATCGCTTTCATTTATTTCCTTTTCAGGACTCTGAGCCTCTCGCTCTGCGGTCGCCCACTTGCACCTGGTCGTGCTCTTGCCACTTTGCCACCTGGCCACCAAAGAGGACATGACCATCGGCGTTGCCAACTAAGCGATTTATAAACGATTTGCCAAACTTCGTTTCGACCTTTTCGGGGCTTTTGCGGCTCGGTCCTGTCCCCTGTCTCCTATCCCTTCGGCCTCATCCACCTGCGGTTGAGTGTTAAGTGTTTTTTCCAATTCTGTATTTTTTTTTTTTCGGGCTGAGGCTGGGAGTAGGCCAAATATTTGCTAATGAGTTCTGCTGTCCTATTTATATATGTATGCCGTGCCGGGGCGAGCATTTGTGACCTTTTCGGGACATCGGAATATATAATATTTACCTATGCAAATGAGAATTTTCGGTTTGGCTCGGTCTGTACGTATTGATTTTCAAGGATTGTTGAGTTTGGGTTACTTCCTTTGGTTATTTGAATAACGAGATATGAAAATGTTTGAGAACACATCGATTTAAGGTTATAAATTTGTGGATTTCAAGGAGAAACATTTTTAAACAATTTAGAAACAGAAGTAAATAGAAGTTCAGAGTTTCAGCAAGTTTTAAAAAGTTTTAATTGTAAGATATCATATTTTGCTCATTAAAAGTTGCTCAAAAAAAAGATTACAATTTATAAATTCACAGAAACTTTATTATTTTTAATTAATTTGTATTATATTTCGCTTAATTAGTAATTTTAAACAGTTTATTGGTAGCGAAACTCTTTCATTGAAATAATCTTTGCACTTTTATATTTCTTTTTCATCGGAAAACCATGTTTTTAAATGTCCTTTCCCCCTCGGGCAAGCTTTAAATGTCTTGTGTAATTGTCGTTGTCCGTCAGAAGCCCTTATTTTTTTTTTATGTTATTGCTATTTGGCTCTGTGATTGTTTCCGGCCGAGCGACAAAACACGAATTGCAAATTTCAGCCACGCATCAATGATAGCTCGTCATTGGAATTCAATTTGCATTGTTCATGGGCGCTGGCCAATCCGCCGACAAATGGCCGCAATGCTGGTCAGGATAGGGGATGGGGGTGAGAGAAGGAGGTGGAGATGGTGGTGGACCAGAAGCAGTAGGTCCTGTAAAATGGCACTGATAGGTGGTGCCGGGTTTTCGTCTTTTGGCCTGTTTGTGGTTCTGTTTGCGGTTTCATCGGTGGCCCATGGCTATCAATTTACATCAACGCAGGAATATATATATATATTATATATTAATATCTGTTTATATGTCATATCTGCATATATATATTTCCTTAATGTGACTGTAACAGATTTCATTTATGTATGAATATTGTGTAATTAATTTTAATCACTGTTCGTCTCAGGCCTCATAATTGCTTTTATATATACGACTATTTTTTATCTGCTAATTGTTGAATTTTTCTGATTTATACATTATCTAAAGTTGTTTTTTCTATATACAAATTAAACTGCTTTGGCAGAGAAATTAAAGAGTGACATATCCTATTTTTTAGACTTTGACAGCTTGTGTTTGAATATGAAAATTATAAATTACTCACTTTACAAGCCATTATAAGCTAATGAGATATTGGTAATTAGGTCATGTCAAAGTGTTTTAGGTGAGGGAAATTAAATATTAAAACTAATGCAGAAACCTAATGAGTTTTTATAGCTAAGGTTTACTTATGCTTATATAATTTTTATTGTCATGTTGATACTTTTCCTACCAACTTCCAAGACTTTTTCTTTTCCATTTCTTAAATATTTAATAATCTGTTTACAGGCCAAATATTTTCGAATTCCAATATGAAACTTTGCTTATTTTTAGCACATTGCTAAATGAATTTTTGATAACTTCTTTGGCAGGTGTTGCAGTGTTGGGAAATGCTTAAATGCTTGTCGGTCTTTCAACAGGCATGCAGGAAAATCCCATTGAGCCCGGAGGCATTTTCGGTCAGAGAAAATCGAATTCCCATGAAGGCGCTGCAAATTGATTTTTAATACAATTTAACCGCAGGCGTAAAAACCGCCCGAAAAATGGTACAGGCAAATGGTTTTTATATTCAAGTGCTTTTAAGTATATATGTGCATACTATATATACATATTTGCTGGATCCCCTCCCTGTTCGGGTGTTGTGTTTCTCGAGGATTTATCGCACTTGGTCTGCCTGCCTGACCGGCGCTTTGTTTGCGGCTCAGCTTTGGACTGACATGAAAATCCTGGCAACGCCATTGTCCAGGCCAAAGGAACAGGAGAAAAAAGTGAAATAGAAAAGGAAAAACTGCAGCCACATGTTGGAGTTGTCGCATTTTCCCCACCACACTTTTCGGCCATGTTTCTAATGTATTTCCCAGGGTAAAGGCCTTTTAAAGCTCCTTCACCCTCACACTTGAAAGCTTTTATTTTTATTTTCTGGATATTCCTAGCCCCTGGCCAACTGCTTGCTTTAATTGCATTTTTGTTGAGCCTGAAAATTGCATGTCATCTGTCACGACAGACATTCGCATTTGCCTAAGCCATATAAATGAGTTTGTTCTTTTCGAAGCGATAAGTTTGTCGGCGGAAATGCAGTTCAAGTTGCTCATTATGCGGATCAAATTAAGCCCAAAGTCACACAAAGGACGCGAAACGAGCAGAGTGAAAATCAAATTTTCCAATGCCCATTATTCGGTTATATTTAAGAGCTGCTTCTAAAAGTTTAACACAAAAATTAAGTTACAAAGCTAGGGTTGTTATGCCTTTTAAGCAAACTTAAAAACATACAAAATAATATGTTCAATATTTATTTAAATAAATAATAAAATTTATATAAAAAAGGTGATACTTTAAGAAAAAACATATTTAATTTCTAAAAACCCTGAGCAACACCCAAAATACAGCCAACAATAAGCCTTAAAATGTCCATTCTACAGCAGGATTATGCTCTTATATATACAGTTAGATCTCCCTTTTTACTTTATCATTATTTCCCTCTTAAGCCCAGCTTATCCAAGTCTCAACAGCCACCAAAAATCGTTTGCAAAAAAGAGGCAAAAGCAAAATAAATGCCAATCTATGGCGCTGGAAGAGGCGACCGCATTGCGGGTCCGGCAAATAATTAAATTTATTTCAACTTTGGTCGCTGCCAGCAGAAAGCGACCTAAGCCAGCAAATTTTTAATTTGCATAGGAAAAAAAGACAGCGACAAAAAAAGAGGAGAAAGTCGAAGAGAAGGTCGACGCGATTCACATTGACAACAACGGAATCGCAGGAAACGCGGGATTAGGGAGGGGACCACCGTCAGGATCTTCCCTGTTGTCCTGGCTCTCGTCAAGTGGCAATTAATCAGTTTGGCCAAGTGGAGGACACTCGACACTGCAGTGGGGAGCAGGAATTGGAATTTGTCTGACCATATTTATTTGTATTTTCTTTTGCCACTTCCGCTCATTTATATGGCTTCGATTTTTATGGCCCTTGGAGTGTTGCAGAAATGCTCTTCCCTATAGTTTATGGCGGTGCCCGGTCTCGCAGCGATTCCTTTTTTGTGGCATAAAAATATTTGAGGCCATAAATATGGTGCACGGAATTGGCCTAATTGAGTGTATTACATGTTGGCCAAGCCAAATATGGGCCATCCCGAGTGGAATAGTGCGGTGCCCTCTTGTGGGACCGCCCCCAGTGAGGGAAATTTATTTATTTTTCATTGCCTCATGCTGGCCGGATTTGTAAAGCGAATAAATTCGGCTCAGTGCCAAGGGTAGCTGAACTTTTATGTGATTTTTTGTTTGCCTTTTTTCCCTAACATTTATTTGAGGAAGGCCTGTTGAGGAAACCCCAGAATCCTTGTGATGTTTTTGCTGATTGATTCGGCAACACTTTTTCGCTGGCCTATTTACATCGTTTTTGGCTGGGAGACCACCAAAGGAGCGAGGAATTTCCCATGGCTCCTCTTGACCAACTGCTTTTCTTTCGGCCAAAGTTTGTCTTCTTGGCTCTTGGTCTTTTTCTACCCGGTTTGTTTTGTATTTCTTTACTTTCGGACAAGTAATAAATGAATATTGACAGGAGGCGGTCCTGCCATCAAACTTTCAGCCTGCCGACATAAAAACTTAACTAATCGCCCAGTTATCGACTTAATGCTCGATTTTTCTTGCCTTTCTTGTGCTAAAAAAATGGAGAACCGAGAAAGGACCTCTGACAGCCAGCACATACACACACACGAGTCTAAGTGGCACTTGACAGGACAAGGCGGCGGCGGTGGTGGTGACCTCGAAAAGGAATCAGGAGCCGATGGCGAGCCTTTGAACTGCAATCCAAGTCAAATGAAAAACTCGCCCGCAGGCGGAGTAGAAATGGCAAATGCTTGCCCCTTGGCCAGTCCAGGACAAAATAAAGAAAAACATGAAATGGAGAGGGAGGGAGGGAGTTTTCCAAGGACTATAAATAAAAATTTGCCCCCTATCGATTTTTCCTCTAAGAGCAGAAAGCAGCAGGCCAAAGTGAAACAGAGCCCATGAGTGTTTGTCTTTTGCTTGTTTGCCTTTAGTTTCGTTTTGTTTCGATTCTTGGCTCTTGATGTTTTCAGTCCGCCTCCTGTCTGCCGGCCATGCAGTGTCCTGTGCGGGGGGCAGGACCCATATAATGGAGAGAAATTGCCTTTTAATGAGTCGACAATTTCATCTGTGCCAGGCTCTTCAACTTTGACAAGCTTCAATTAATTTATTTTTTTGTTACTCTGATTCATGGACGTTTTGTGCTACTTCTTTTTTAAATATTTGTTAATTAAATGTCATTATTTTCTATTTAGCTGAGCACGAGCCGTGTGTTTTTTGAGGCATAGAATCACATAGGAACATACAATCAAGGAAATATATATTTTAAATATCTATGTTTGCCTAATAATATTATTTATAATATAAAATATAAACATTTAAGTATACACTTCACTGTCTGATTCTTCGGATTCGTCACTGCTTATATAACCATCAGCAGTGAGTGACTCCAATTGCAGATATAAATCGTTGTAGTAGTACACCTAAAAGAAAGAAAACAAAACAAATAATTATTGGGTTTGGGGACTTTCCCTACCTTAAGGTTTACCTGACGCAGGCGCTCAAAGTCCACCCAAATGCCTCGTAGCAGCAAATAGGGATACTTAGTAGCATCACGAACAGATCTTAGAGTATTTACGAGCTCCCTGACTTTAATTTTCGTTATGTAGCCATAATATCGAAAGAGGGAAAACGTTTTTAATTTGATGCATTTCATACAAATCAAGTTAATGTAATCAACTTCATTTTCGTTTGCAAAGTGAGTTGACGTTACCTCCAAGATTTCCAGATTCTTTGCCAATATCAGATACTTGAACCATTCATTCGAAGCCAGGCCAACAGTAAGTCGTGTTAGCGTTTTTATATTAACCACAGCAGCTATTTCATAGTTGTCCAGATCTTTGCCGTGCACAACCAAACATTCAAGATACGGTAATTCTCTGAGTTCCCTCAGTATCTCCCACATCTCTATTCCGTGGATATTGTGCAATATGAGCTCCTTTAGATTCCTTAGGAGACCAACACTCTCAATGTCTTGCATATGGTAGACAAAGCAATCCAGATATTGCAGTTCTTCGAATTGAGACATAAGCTTAAAGTCCTGAGAGGGAAATGTTATTTTGCGTGTTCTTTGGGGGGCTTCTAAGGCCAGAGTCCTGCATAGATTCTCCACAGCTGGAATTGAGTATAAGAGGTGTATATCCAACCACCGCAATCTTGGAAGCTTGGTCAATAGGTTGAGGTTTAAGGGTGTTGAAGTCTCGTACAACTCGGTTAGAAATCTAACCTGGGTGTCTAAGCCAACTTCTTGGGAAATAAATGGCAGGGCTTTAGTGTAGATGCGGTGCTGAAAAACATCTGAGCCCCTCGGCGGCAACTGGCACTTTTGACAATAGCGAACGTATTGGTTTCCTGCTCTATGGCTCGGTGAGTGTTGCCAGTTCTGTCTATCAGGTAACCCCAGTTGTAAGCCCGACAAGGACTCAATTCTCGCAACCTCGATAACCTCTTCGAAAGTGAGTACTGTTCTCTCCACAATGAGACATGTTAGTGTTTGATCCTGTTTAGAGGCCAAGGCTTTGAACAGATCCCTCAACCGTCCCATTGGATGAACGTTAATGTTGAGCAGCTGAAGCTGATTCATTGTGGCCAGATGGTCAATGAATCTGGAACAAAAGAAACCGCACTCGAGCTCTTTAAGGCTACGAATTTTCGCCACCTCTGCGACTTCTTCTGGGCCAAGGAATGGCACTCGTAAATATTCCAGAATGTGTGTTTCCATCGAGGCAAAGCTTTTAAAAAGCGCCTTTAGGGATCCGTTACCGGAGGAGTTCCCGATTATAAGACTCGTTAGGTTTCTTAAATTAACCAAAGGTGTAAAAATTCTCGCATCGATAGAGACATCCTTTTCGAAAAAGTCCAGAACGACAGTCCATATTTCGGGCACTTCGAGATTTAGCACACGAACTTCGCAGTGTTCGGTTCGGATGCGATCCATTCGCCTGAAAACCCATTCTCTGCTATTGAGATGCTGTAGTTTCACTGCAATTATCTGCTCCAATTGATGCAAGTAGCATCGGATGTAGGTAATGGAGGGAAAGGCACCCAAAGTGTCGATTACGTTTTGGGTAATTGGCATATCTTTTGAAAGTTCTAGTTTCGAAACTTCCAGAAGACCCGATTTGGAATAATTTTCAGCCAATAGGCCTATCTCATCCATCGTAATCCAAGCCTCTACGTAATATTGAAGAGCATGTGCGAGGATACCCCAATCTAGTTCATCATTTCCAGGTGACAATCTAGCAATTTCTCTTGCAGTCTCAGGTGAATCGATTTTCCTACTTCTGACAACAGCACGCATGCGATATACTACCGTTTCCAAGTCCATCTGAGTGGTTCGGTTTAGTGGAAACGATAAGTAAGTTTTCTTCAAATTTTTGGGCTCATAAAAAAGGCCTTGAAGTATATAAGTATCTTTGGGGCAGCATTTGAGTGAAGTCAATGATAAAATCTCTGACAGCGCATATTGCTCTTCCATGGTGATATATACATTCGGAATGCTTATCTGCTGGATTGAGGTTTCTTTCAGACCTCGGAAAAGCTTCAGTAGGGAACCCTCAATGGGTTCCCCTAAGAGAGTTAAGTCCTTCAGTTTTGGCAGCTGGGCAAGGGGTGCATACTCTGCGGCATCTAGGTCCTCCTTCATCGAAATTGTCAGGTATTCCAGGTGATTGCAATACGGAACGATGTCAGACAATCTGCCAGATATTTCGGCACTGGTTAATTTAAGTCGGCGTAAGTTAGGACTTCCTTGACACAACTGGATCAGGTCATTCACATCCATTCGGGCGTCCAGTTGCAGGGTCTTCAGACCTTTGATTTCCACATATTCAAAACTGTAGCCTATGAAACAACCACTATTTCCACTCAAATACAAATTAATATTTGAGTCTACTTACCTCTCATGGTAATGTCAAGCTTCCGCAGAGTCTTTTTCTCCTTCAGGGCATCCAGAAGAGCCTCGAATCTGTCCAAGTGTTGCGGATAGTACTGCGATGGCTTGTAAGTCACTTTCACCGCTTCCAACTCGTCGTTCTCCCTGATGGCATTTAGGTAGGCAGACCAGAATAATTTCTGTTCCCTCGGGGACTGCTTTTGCATGAACTTATATAGACTCGATAGGTTCACATTTATCAGTGGGGCTCTATTCGAGAAGTCCAGCGTTAGCCTCAGCTCTTCGTACAGTTCGGGGTCCCATTCCCTGAATACTTTGGTCAAGGTTTCGCAGCTGATGGCAAAGTTCATGAGATCCAGGTACTGCCCCACGGTATCCTTGGCGTTATGGGCATTCTCGCAGTTTATTTTAATCCTACGAAATATATTGTACAAACAAAAGCAGTTTAGGCTCAAAATGTTTGGTTCACGGGAACTATCGCCCATGGCTTCTGCTGTGGCACGACCTATCAAAGCGAAAGTATAATTCTGACTAACAGGCAATACGCGAAATATGGCCTTATCAACTGTTTGTATTTCTTTTATATTGGGTATAGATATCCGTATTGATAAGCGCTCGTTCTTAGTTCGCACTCTTTATGCTCTTTGAAAAATAATAACAAAGGTTAAGAGAATGGCAAAATTAAGAAACTCTTTGATAATTACATTTAAAAATGAGCTAAAAATAAATTACTATGCCAGCAACAATGAGTTTATTATTTAACCAAATAAGATCCTTAATACCCGTTGATTGTTGTAAATTGACATTTATATTTATACTTTAAATTTTTAAAATTTTATCAATGTTTATACCCCTCTAAATTCAAAACTAAATTCAAGTTAGTTCCGCTCACTTGTACAATGAAATCAGCCGATTTCCATGGGCGGACTACCACCCACTTTTTTTTTTGGTGGGCGTGACGGTGCATCATAAATATGCGTGCATATGCATACACAGGCTAACAGGAAGCAAATGCCTTTTTCTGAGTGTGTGTGTGTATGTCTGCTCCATTTGCTTTACGACTCCATTTTGTGAGCTTTTCATTTCCATTTCCCTCGTTTTTTGTTTTGTTTGCTCCCTTTTCCGTGTCGCCCCCTTTCAATTTGTTTTACTTTGCTTGCCATGTTTGAGCGATTTATGGAGGCTGGACAACTGGAGGAGCAACAAATAAAAAGAAAAGAAAAAATTGTGAAAAACAGAGGGCCATGGAAATGTGTTCCACTTGCTGCGATAGATAAACGTCCTTCCTGCCAGCCTACAAATTGTTTTCCCTATCGATTCACCCCTAAACTTTAAAGTATTCAAGGTCGTCGAATGGGGGACTATATGAAATCCATTAGTGGGTTAACCAAAGGCTCATATACATATACGTTTATATAGACGATATAGACTTGGATGTGCCTGAGAAGGCTGCTGGTCTTGGCGCAGAGTTGAAAGTTCATTAGTAAGCCATAAAGTAGGCTATAAATTCTAGCGGGCCACACATGCACACATACATATGTGATAAGCATCCGCCCACTAACACTTACATCTTTGCGGAATGGCTCATTATCAACACGCAGCCAGAGCGAGCTAGGTACAGTGGCCGAAAGAGGCGGAGCGACAATCTGCTAAGCTCTAAGCCAAAGGATCTAGCAGCTGGCGCCCGCAACAACAGTTTGAGTGGCTGTTTCCTTTTCGCCAACTACTGGGTTGATGGTTACACTGGAGAAAAATAAATTTAAACAATAAATAAGAAACCCTTTCTTATTTATTTCATTTTCATTTTAGGTTGAAAGTATGACTAACCATCAAAGTAATTCAAAGAGATACTAGACTATAAAATCAGAAACTGTTGAGACCCATTTTCCTTGATTTTTCTCACTATACTCAAGTGTGTTAATGTGGGTGTGGCACACCTCCAGGCGCTAACCGAACCGCATATCCACATTTAAATTATGCAAGTCCTTGTCTAGGCCGTTCCATTACATCTGTCTGTGAGTTCGTTGGTTTGTTTGCTTAGCCGCCCGTGTCTTTGACCCAGAAGCACACATTTCGTCGCTGCCACAGTCGCGTTTTATGTTCTGCTCCATATAAACATATATATATATATATATGTATATATAGTATATGTACATGTGCCTATCTATAGAATCGCATACCTGAGCCTGAGCATAGAGCACACATTGCGAGTGGCTCAGGTTGTCGTGTTTGTCAATTTGGGCAGTGCCTGCAAACGATTTTTATTTGGGTCTGCTGCTGTTTATTTGTTTAAATTTAACGCATCAACGTGCCTGCCCCCCGGGGGCTATTCCGCCCTGTTTGCTTTGCTATTATTTTCCATGGCAGGCTTTCGGTTTATTTTTTTCGGCTTTTGTATAGCAAAACAGATTGTATTCGGAGACTGCTCTCCAAAGGATACTCACATTTTTTTCCGTAATTTAGGCATGGACTTCAAAGTAAAAAAAAAGTAAATAATATTAATATAAAATGGTACTTACTTTTAATTATAAAATAATTTCAAATTTTGGTAGAAAAATATGTTATGTTTTCTTTATATATTTTTACTTATTTTTCATACAGCTAGATTAAGTGCTTTTTACTCTTTAAATGTAAAAAATTCTTCTTATTTTAAAGTGAAATTTTCAGATGTACTGAAATGTTTTTACTTTAATAAATTTATATATTTTCCTATTATGTTTGCTTTACTCGATTAAAGTTTAAATACAATTCATAAATTTATAGCTGAACTTTAGTCCGAAATCGATTTTCGGTAAATATTCCCTGGCCATTGCCTAGTATTCATAGATTTTCCATTTCAGCTCTGATTTTCACTTGGTTTTTTCTTCTTTTTTAAATTATTTTCTTTGCAGTTTCGGTTCATTTAATTTCAGCGTTTACCAAATATTTTCGTACACGGGCTTTTCTTTTTTCCACCGTTCATTTTCGCTTTTCTTTTTATACATATACATATATATTTTTTTTGGGTATTGCGAGGCTTGCCTTCAATTTTCATTCAATGCCATCGTGTCGCCGCACAAAGTTGTGCTTTCTTTTTAGAGCATTTTCTATTTTTCCTCTTTAGGTTTATTTTTCCAGGAGGCAGCTGGCAATCGCTTTACCCCTCAGGATCTGCGTTGCGTGAAATCGCATCAATTGTACAAACTTTGGGCGCGTTATTTAATTTGCCATTGAGGCCGTCCGCTCCATTTATCCGCCTGTGCAGCCGACGGCCGGTGGTCCCAGACAGGATGCGTAGCCGGACACGGCCGCCCTCGTTAATTGTTCGGCGGCCACCACCGGGCGAATACCAATATTTCCATGCAAGGATTTGAGACAAAAATTTAATTACAGTGGAATACGAAATACCGAAATCATTCCGACCTTGGCCAAATTCAATTCAATCAGCAGAAATTTCATTCCTTGAGACCCCCAACAACATGTCCCTTGGCACTTTTCTGGGGTGGCTTCGCAATCGGATGCGGACGAGGCCGGAGAGCCTCAGTCTCTGTCTCAGCATCAGCTTCAGCTTCGGCTTCAAGCTGTTCGACATGACCCAGTTCGATGCTGTTTGAATAATTGATCAGTTGCCGCTGCCTCGCTTGTTTTCTGGCAACGTCAACGGCCTGGTTGGGCCGGGTCGGGTCTGGTCTGGCCTGGCCTGGACTTTTGCGCCGGACTGGGTTTGGGTTGTAATTGAGCCGGCGGCTGGCTGTTGAATCCACCCAAGATGTGTGCGGCTGGCGAAAATCGGAAAAATGTCACGGAGCTTTAATTATTTTCTTAAAGTAATTGATAGTCTGTTGTGATAATATTGCCATTCCGCAAGGCAGCTGAGATCATGTCGTAGGGGTGGCTTAAGGCTGGTAGAGAATAAATACTTGAATTTGGGTTAACGTTAAAGAAAGTAAATTGTTTTATGAAAATTAAATACTTTTCTCAAAGGTGCTTAATATTTAAAGGTATTTATTAAAACACAAAACACAAAAGGAATAATTATTTTAAGTAAAATAATGTTTACTTTCTCTAGGAATTTATCTAACAAATATAATAATTCCCTAAATACAATTTCTTATATGCATTCCCTCATAATTTCTCCTGGCCTCCACTTAAAAATGTATAATTTTAAAACCATAATTACAGCTGCATCTTGTGTCCTTCTTTCCAACTCCTTAGGTCTTATCCCTGGAAACTTTGATGGCCTTTCGGAGAAAGCGTGTTGCATACGACTTGACCCTTAATTAATATCTTGAATTACGCAGGACAAGCATATAGTGCAGTGCGAAACTTTTTGTCAAGTACACACTTGGGCCATGGCAACTTAATTTGGTTGCAAGACCGGCACCCGTTGAACTTTGGCCAAGTTGTAACGAGGCAACTCCTCCTCTGCCTCCGCCGCATATGAGTTGTGATCATTTAGTTAACTTCAAGGCTGATGAAATTTAAATTTGAAACTTTACTCATTTAATATTGATTTAATGATGTTGTTCTTGGCAGGAACTTTTTCAACTTCGGCCCAGCCGAATTTTCTCTTTGAGTTGTCGGTTGCTTGTTTCGTATGTATATTTTTGTTCAGACTAGACGGGGAGTAAATAAGAAACCGCTAGCAAGATGCGGGTTTAATAAGCGGGCTGTGGCTGCCGGCAAAAATATTTCCATTAAACTTTAATAGGTCTTGCCAAAAATTATAGTGTTTTAAGGTCAAATCAAAACGAAGAGATTACATCCCAATCAGGCTTAAGTAAGTTCGTTGCAAACATATAAGAATATTGGCCCATATGCCTTTTTCCACCTCGGGGTCAAATTTGTTTGAGTTAAGAGCTGCTCAACCCGAAAACTTTTGGCCATTCGGCCATAATATTTAACCAAAAGTTTGGCCTCTATCATTGGATGACCTTTCGTGTTTTGGCAGCAGCATAATTTATGGCCAAAATTCTTATCGTTACCCTTGGCATATGTGTTAGCCACAGAAACTCATAAATAATTAATGGGTGAGAATAACCGAAAGCGATACAAGTTCAAGGCTATGCCGGAATATTTAAGCTAATTGTGAGGAGTGGTTAAGAGAAAAGCCCCTGACTGGGCCAGGCCAGGATAAGCAGAAAGCTAATTGGGCTGGGCGTGTGTTTCGAATGACATTATATAGAGACATGAATGTGGAATAGAAATAACAGGTTCTTGGTTTTGTTTAAATTTTAAAAATAAGCAGGAGGAGTATAAATATTTTTTTAACTGGGAATTTAGGAAGATAATATAGTGTAAAATACTAATAATAACTTCTTAAGATGTGTTCAGAAAACTCTAAGAAATATTTTAAATATTTTTTAATGATATCTAGAGAAACGTACATACTAGTGATTAAATTTAAATTACAATGTATATTTCACCCACTTAATTATTATATTTAAATTACAGTTTATACAACCGAAAGACGAAAACGTTGACATCCTCTGATGCGTGCAATATGCGAGTGGAAGCACACGATAATAATGACATTGCAACCGATGATGCCTGTAACTGTTGCATTGTTTCCTCTCCAATCGACAGGGAGAACAAAGGGATGCAACACTATCGCTGCTTGTTTGCTACAATTTAAACATTTGTTGTTTCCCAGTCCAGGCCAGAACGGTCTTTAGCACGTTTACATTGAATTAAACGCTGGAGGGCTGCAGATAGCAACGAGGAGGGAACAAAAACAAGTGCAAGTGCAGTGGAACATGGCCAGCAGAAAATCAACAGAGGGACTACAACAACTACGGCTACATTGTTGCAGGAGGAGCCGCCCGGTTTGGGTCCCGGTCCAGAAACATGGATCCAGATCCCCGAATCGAGAGGAGAGCCGGCGGCGGAGCCGGAAAGTGAAACAAGCTCAGCTGAAGTGAAAGAAAAACAGACAACAGTCAACGAAACAATGGCAACAATTCTGATATTACTCGTACTTTGTTCTCGTATTGTTCAGCGAGTTTCGAGCATATTATTTATTATTATTTCGGGCCCTCGCTCTTATATATATATAGGTATATATATACAGCGTGCACTTCCCCACCGATATGCTAATTGAAATGTGAAAACGAGAAAAGAAATTCTCAAGAATCCTTATCGTGGCGGAAGGAAACAAAAGGAGCTCCTTGCTCCAGAAAAGCTGAATGAAAATGAGCACGCGGGCTCTCAATAAATTGAGTTAACCAGAGGCGAAATCTTAATGAATTGAATTAAATGTGAGATGGTTAATTTATTGAGTCGTAATCTGGATATAAATAAGGCCACAAATTTATAGTTTTTTCCAATGATAAAAATACATAATAAATATAATAATGTATATTTAAATATTAAGTATTTGTATCTGTATTTATTATGTTCGTTATAAGAATTTGTTTCTGTTTTTAGTAATTGAACTAGAATTTCTTAACTCATAAGGTTTCTACAACAATAAACTTTATTGTAAATTAATATATTTATTATTAGCACATCGATTAACAGGTAATTATCTTATTTTTATTGAATTCTCAATTTTCCGTTCCAGAAATGATACATTTTCTGGACCCTGGCTCTTTGGTGAGTGCCGCGCTTGCTACAAAGCACCGTTGAAGGGCCCTTAAATATTTTATCACAACGCGTGTGTCCGCACATTATTCATTAAAATTTGCTTCATCAACGGCAAGGAGGAGCAGAATGGTACGGTACGGTCCTGGCCAGCGAAAAAGCCGAGTCAGAGTCAGATCGCGAAATTGAAGCAAACGAGGCAGCAGTAAAAACTTCCAATTACTCAGGCGCATCGTCCATTCCGGCGGCATAAAAAAGGATACGGTACGCGAGTGCAGCATGTACACATGTACCCATACAGATGTACAAACATGGGGGGCAGGGAGATGGGGGTATCTGTGTGCTTTTAATATCCTTTTCTTTGAATAATTCATGCACACAGCCCCTGACCAGGCCCTCGCCCGAAACTCTTCAGCGGCAATCAGATGAGTTGACGAGGGCCGCCCGGAAGGGTTGGCATTCATTCATACCAAAGGCAAACTTATTAATTGGCACTTGAGCTGTGGTAACCACAGGCTCGTCATTGCCAGTCCAGTCCAGTCGAATCCCCCTTTCCCCCTTTCACGTACTCGCACTCGGAGTACGGAGCCCCACATCGCCCCACGTCATTCAACTCTTTTGAGCGGGCATAATTTAACAGCGTTTTTTTTTGTCCTTTCCCCCGGCGCGTTTGTCAACTGAACGCTGGACAAGCACCCCATTGGATATTGCTGGTAATCCACTCGAACAACAACAACAGCGGCGACAACATCGCTGGGTTTTTGACCACGAGGGACGATGGCGGTGAGGACATGGTCTGAAGGGCCCTGAAAATACCCAGCAGCCAAGGGAATTAAATCGGATAGGTATCGAAATTATGCGACCCTGTAAATGCCATCAGAACTGATTTGCAGAAACGGAAAAATAATTATAAAGCTTTAAAAATATTTTCTTTACTTGGAAAGTGATTTTTATCTGGAAACTTTTGAATTTGTACGTCACTTTCTATTCCAAAATCTCCTTAAAATATTATTTTATACAAAATACATAATATTTCTGCTTATAATATGTACATCCTGGTTCAGAAACCTCTTTTCTCTCCTCTCCTTGCGAATTACTTTTGCATAAAATAACTTTCCAGCCAACAAAGGGGGCGTCATCCTGGGACTTTAGTGCCGTAGACATCCGCCGCCTTCGCCTTTCACAGGGTATATGTTAAAATTTGACTGACAGCGCGACACATGAGACAACCTCATATCCTCAGTCTCAGGCTCGGCGCCATTGTCACGTTTCAACATTTAAATTAAAATGTTTCGGCTAAAGGACGAGACGGTGGAGCTGCGAGAATTTCCTTGCGTTCAGTGGAGAGCAAAACCGCAGTGAACAAAAAATCTCAGGCATATCCATTTAAATATGGCCCAGCGAAAAAAAGCCAAAAATAAGGGGGAAAAAAAACGAACATGGCAATGTTAAAAAATGCCTTGGTTGCGCTTTTTTCGCGCTGGTCGCTGTCTTTTGCAGTTGGCGCTCTGCACTTGAGAGCCGCCTGGGCTGTTTGTGTTGCTGTTGCCGCTGAAGTTGCTGTTGTTGTTGATGATGGTCGAGGAGGTGGAGGTAGCCTTCATCCTCTATCCGCCAGTCGCCATTGCGAGTGGCAGCTTCGTTTTGACCATCGCCATTGCCGTCGCCTGCACTCGTCTTCATTTATTCAATGCCGCTTGGGCTGTGGGCCACACGGCGTATGCGTGCTCTGCGAAATTCCATACAAGAAACTTTTCCGTTTCGAAAAGCTGAAAAAAAGGCTCAACGGAAAACAAAAAGAGTATATTGGGGTGGTGGCACAGAACGAGCATGTTTTCTTCAGCTTTCCAACAGCTTGTACTTAAAGAGTTCAGTCGGGTTTTTGTGGCTTAAATCTGAGCAAGAAAAAAACAGTTGTCCTTTCAATCCCAGATTAGGATTTCGAATGCAAACAAAAATATGGGGAAAGAGATTTTCTGGTTTTATATAGATTTTAAACCTAAAAAAATACTTTGTTGATTTGTATTAAAAATGGATTATGGATCGAAAACTGTAATATTTGGTTAAATATAAATAAATATAATATAAACATATAAATATATATATAATTTGTTTAAAAAAAATAGTAGAGAATAATGCAGCCTTAATTTTAGGCTAAAAAATGCTTATTAAATCACTACAATCATTTTTCTACAAGATCTATAATAAATATCTTCAAAAAACACTTATCTTAGGTTTCCAGTCCACCTCCCACCCACTTAAATCCTCCCCGACTGCAGTGTCCTTGTCGAATTATGCACTTTCATTAAGTAACTGCAATCAGGCGCATAAGGATCCATTCGAGAGCAATCTGTTGGCTTGGCTGGCTGCCTTAACCTTGTGTCTGGCTGAGCGTGGCAAAATGCACTTTTAATTGGGCCGAGCGGCAACCGGCGAGGGAAATTGAAAAGAAGTGTAAATGGAAAATTATAATTAACATTGCCAGATGCCCATCGCCAATGCCATCGCTTTAATTGCAATTTCATAGCTAGCTGCAAGGTGAACTGAGCAGATCTAACATTGCGCATACGCCGTGTGTTTTCCATTAGTTGCCATAAATTATAGAAAATCAGGATTTATGCCCAAATTGTCACGTTCATGCGCCAAAATAGCACCTAGAGCCGGCATTGTAATTGATTAATGCGAGTCTCTCGCTGGCATGTTCAGCCAAAACACAACAAAAAAAAGGGCTCTGGAAATTTGCATATTTGAAATTATGACAATTACACGGAACTGTCAGAGTGCATATGCTTAATAATATTGACAATGTTATATTTTGAGGCAGCTTTAAAGAGCTCTTGTGCTTGGGTTTCCCTAAAGACAAGGGGGGAAATGGAAAATGTACACAGGAAATGTATTTGCTTACTAGACACATTTATGCAAATATATTTTAATTCAATTAAACAAGACGAGCAGCAAATAAAAGTCTGCCCTTCCTTAACCATTTTACAAATACAATATTTCATTGGTCTCACTTTTAGCTGACAGCATTATTGTTTTGCCGTATATCAAGATTTCAGATTTTATTTTCTCCCAAAACAAGTCCCAATATTGGCCCATAGAAATGTGAAATAACATATTTCAGAGCAGCTTTTGTGACTCTTATTTATTTTATTTTTATTTGTCCCTCTTAATTCTGCTTTTGTACATAATTTGATGGCAACATTTCCATTCAATTCGCACGACACGCACAGCATTTGTCTACACAACATATATTGCATTTCATTGACAGGCCTCCTTCTGTGCGTAGCAGCTGTCAGCTGCGAATGCGAATTCGAATAAATTGTATTTTTGCAAAACCGAATTCAATTACCTAATGATTTGTTTTACATGCAGCTTTTTGTTCGTCTTCCCAGTACAGAACACAGACGAGAGATGAGAGTTTAGGCAGCATCATTCAATTGCCGAAATTCACACGCACGAACAGTGCTGCAAATTAGTCAGTGGCCATGTCTGGTCTGGTTCCGTTTCTGTGGACACAGTCCAGCTGGTCTGGTCCATCATTCGACCCAAACATTTATTTGATTTGGCCAATATGACACACAGTGTCTGCCTCTCGGCCTGCCGGTGATGTTGATTGAGTGCATTTTATTCCGCAAATATTTGCTTTCAATAACAAATGTTGCCTTAGCTAATAAGTTAATTAATTCGTATTATATGTGGAATGGGAGGCCTTCCATCAATCAATTAAAAATCACAAGTGCCATAGGCTTTCCTCTTACTAATTTTGTTTAAATAAATGAATGGATTCCCCTGAAAAATATGTTTCATTAGTGAACTCAAAGTTCAATCACGCAGATTGAGTCATAAAATCCAAAAATTGGCTAATTTGTATATTAGTTTATTACGTGCTAATAACAAGTTCAACTTCCCATTGAACCGTTTTTGTAATTAAGTTTATGGTAAATAGATTGTGTCTCAATTTTTGGTCAATTAATTGTTACCAGATAAGAACTTGGATTACTCCCTATTTTTTCTAGGAAAAATGTGCCAAGATAACCTGGTAGACCAGCTTTTTAATGGTAATGTTGCTGTTAATTATGACTTTTATTTAAGAATAATAATTGGGGAAACTCTTAGGTCTATCTATATCAAATTCTTGTCCTTCATATTCATAATTACGTGTCTACATTAACGAATAGAGATTGTATTAGATGGCATCAGGTTTCCACAACTCAAGTGGCTTTCACAAGTGGTTACCTATAGCGTCAGTTAAGTATTGATTGGCATGGCGTTGCGTTCCCAACTATTTTATATTTACGGCCCCATTTATAATCGGCGGCCATAAAAGCCATAAAACCCTAATCTCCGCGATAACTTTCCCGTATAAGAAGGCACTGCGTCGGGCCAACGTTTGGCATTACGTCCTCTGAAACGTCGCGATGTGGAGCAACCGCTGCTCGTTTTTACTCCTGGCGCTGCTGATCGCCGGCAGTGCTGGAAAAGTGTACGGCAGATTGCCTAGAATCCTGCCGGAAGCCCTGGCCGAAGGCGATGAAGGTGTTGCAGTGCGCGGTGACTGTGAATTCAAGGTCAACGGTGACCTCAATGATCCCGCTCCGCTGTTTTCGCGTCACAACTCCTATGAAATCATCGTTCCCGATCCCACGGATACCGTGCGTCTGGTGAATGGCGAACTCTTGGATATGTTCTGTCCGGGAGTGGGATTTGCAGCTCCATTCGACAACCGCACACGAGTGACGGCCCAGTGTTTGCAAAACAAGTATTTCCTGGTTGATGATCTCATCTATCCGTTCAACAACTTCTCCTGCACCCAGTGGGCCACCTTTACGGCTCTTCGCACGGGACAAGACTGCAATGGCGGCACGGATCTTGTCAAGGTAGGCTTCGAGGTGGATGATGGCGGCTTCCTGCAGACCTACGAACTCTGCCACGATGCCGAGGCGGAGGCCACGCGATACGTCCACCATGTGCTATACCCCTCGAGCTATGACTATCAGCATGGAGTGGCGAGACCCAGTTTCATCGAACTGGACTTCTACGGCGGTCGGGATGTGAACACAAAGTACACTCAGGTGCAGCAGAACATCACCATCAGTGGAATACTCGGCATGGACGCCTCACCCTTCTTCAACTACTCAGATGATCGAATCCTGGCGCGTGGACACATGATTGCCAAGACGGACACGATCTTTGGCGCTGCACAGATGTCGACGTTCTTGTTTATCAACGTGGCTCCACAGTGGCAGACCTTCAACGGAGGCAACTGGGAGAAGGTGGAAACCAGCGTTCGAAAGTTCGTGGCCGATCGTAATCTCACCACTGATTGCTATACGGGCACTTACGGCGTGTCCACTCTGCCGGGCGTGGATGGCGTGGAGAGGGAGCTTTATCTTGACTTTGATGAAAACAATAATGGCTTGATTCCCGTCCCGAAGTTCTACTATCGCGTCGTAATCGATCGGGAGAGCCGGGAGGGCATCGTCCTCATTGGCATCAACAATCCCTACTTGACTCTGGAGGAGATCCTAAAGGACTATATTCTGTGCCAGGATATTGGCCATCAGCTGAGCTGGTTGAGTTGGTCCAAGGAGGATCTGCACGAGGGTTATAGCTACGCCTGCACTGTGGAGGATTTCACTAAGGTAGTGAAGGACTTGCCTCTGGATGATCTGTACACAAGCGGCGTCCTTGGGCTGGATGATGTGACCACAGTGGGTCCTACGAGTACCACGGAAGAACCTACAACGACTCCTACTCCCACCACAGTTCCTTCTACAACAGAGGAATCCACCACCGAGGAATCTACGACGGAATCAAGCTCATCGAGTGCTTTGCCCACCACTGTTTCATCCACAACTGAGGAACCCAGCTCCACGACGGAAGCACCCACTACCTCCACAGCTACTCCGACGGAGGAAACCACATCCTCCACTGCTACTCCCACTGAAGAGCCGAGCTCCTCTACAGCTACTCCCACTGAGGAACCCACTTCCTCTACTGCTACTCCCACTGAGGAACCCACTTCCTCCACTGCTGCTCCCACCGAGGAACCCACGTCCTCCACTGCTACTCCCACTGAAGAGCCGACTTCAACCTCTTCTAGTTCTTCCACAACTACAAGTCCCCCTGTAACCACATCCAGTCCCATTGCCAATCCCTGCAGGTTCAACATCAATGGCGACCTCAAGGATCCTGCTCCGCTTCTTACTCCCCAAGGAGCCCTTAGCTGGTTGCTGCCTGACGAAAGTGGCTTCTACACCGTGGAAGAAGGATCTTCCATTGACCTTCACTGCACTGGAGCTCTGGTTTCCCCCTTCAACCGCTATACCGCTCTGACAGCTCGATGTGTGGGTGATCAGTTGTACGAGGCAGAGGACCAGCGTGTTGGCATTCGCGTATTCGTGTGCCAGAGTTGGCCCACTTATGAGGCAGTGCGAACCGGAGAGATCTGCGAGGGCGGCACTGATCTCGTTCAGATCGGATTCGATGTGGCCGCCGGCCTGCTTACCCATCTGGAGATCTGCTACGACCAGCAGGAGCAGATTTCGCGATATGCTCGCTACGAACTGACCCCAGCCAATGTGGCCTATCAGCGGGGAGTGGCACAGCCGGGCTACCTTCGAGGGGACTTTTACACTGGCGAGGATGTCAACGTTCTTTATGGTCAATCGCGTCAGTTGGAGTCATTCAATGCCGCCCTGGGCTTGGATGCCAGTCAGTACTTCGATAGTTCCAAGGATCTCTACTTGACCCGTGGACAACTGGCAGCTCGCCAGGATTTCATCCACAGTTCCGCCCAGAGGGCTACGCACTTTTACATAAACGCTGTGCCCCAGTGGAGGAGCACCAACATTGGCAATTGGCTGGCTGTGGAGTCCAGTCTGCGGCAGTTTGTGGCGAACCAGGGGCTGAATGTCAGTGTCCATGCTGGCAGCTATGGCATCTCAACTTTACCCAATTCCCAAGGTGTCCAGACCGAGCTGTATCTGAACAGTGAAACCAAGCAGCTGCCGGTGCCTAAGATTCTCTACCGCCTGGTTATCGACCAGGATACTCGCAAGGGTGTGGTCCTCATAGTGGTAAATAATCCCCATCTTACCCTAGCCCAAACCCTGGATGACTATGTGGTTTGTGAGGATGTGGGTGCTCAGTTGGATTGGTTGGACTGGGACAAGACGGACATCTCGAAGGGCTACTCATATGCCTGCGCTGTGGATGACTTCATAAAGATAGTGAAGGACTTGCCGCTGGATCAACTGGAGACCACTGGCGTGCTGGGCCTCTCCAACCAGGATTTGCAGGATGAGGTGTGCAGCTTCCGGGTGAACGGAGGAGATCTGAAGGATCCAGCACCGCTATTTGTCGTACGAAGTGAATTGGGCATTGCCAGGTACTTGGAGCCCGATCAGGAAGGCGTGGTGCAGCTGAAACATGGAGAGTCCTTGGAGTTCCACTGCATCAAGCCCTTCACTGGCTCCTTTGCTGGCTACACATTCGTGAATTCCACCTGCTGGCAGCAGCAGAACTTCCTGGCCCTGGGCAGTCTTTACCAGCTCCAGGATTTTGTTTGCACCTCTTGGCCAACGTATACGGCTCGCCGCACCAATCGTCCCTGCAATGGAGGCACTGATCTCCTGGAAGTGGGCTTCCAGCTCTCGGCCACCTCCTCGGATGACTTCCTGCAGACCTACGATGTGTGCCACAATGAACTCTCGGAGGTCACGCGCTATGTGCATCACGTCCTCTATCCAGGAAGCGCTCAATACCAGCGATCGGTGTCCAGACCGACCTTTATACCAGGCGACTTTTACAATGGCAAGGATGTGAACACGATGTACACCCAAGTCCAGCAGAACATCACTGTCTCGGAGATCCTGGGCATGGATGCCTCGCACTACTTCAACATCAGCAGCAATGTCTACCTGGCCCGGGGTCACATGTCGGCCAAAACAGACTTTGTTTTCGGCGCCGCCCAGCAGGCCACCTTCTTCTTTGTGAACGTGGCTCCACAGTGGCAGACTTTCAATGGCGGCAACTGGGAGCGAGTGGAGGATAGCGTGAGGAAGCTCGTGGCTGACGAGAACATTACCGCGGACTGCTACACGGGCACGTGGGGTGTGTCCACCCTGCCGGATGTGAATGGTGTCGAGAGGGAGCTGTATCTGGACTTTGATGAGAATAACAATGGCTTGATTCCGGTTCCCAAGCTGTACTACCGCGTCGTCATTGATCGGGAGAGCAGAAAGGGAATCGTTTTGATTGGAGTAAACAATCCACATGCCGACTTGGAGCAAATCGCAAAGGAGTATCTTATCTGCGAGGATATAGGTGATCAATTGACTTGGGTCAGTTGGACCAAGGAGGATCTGGGTAAGGGCTATTCCTACGCCTGCACCGTGGAGGACTTTACTGCCGTGGTAAAGGATCTGCCACTGGACGATCTGGCCGTAGAGGGAGTGCTGGGCATTCAAGACTAGAATGTGCTATAAATAATGAATTTCCTTAATTTAAAACCAATAAAAATACAACCCACTTGCCGTATTGTTTTTCTTCTGCAAAAATACAAGGCTTTGAGGCACGTTTAAATTTAGTTGTTCGTGGCCATAAAACTTGGAAATCACGTTCGGTTTTTGTTCTTTTTGGAGTTTATTGCATGTTGGACATATTGATAAGAGTCAGGTTATCAAATGCCCGGCGTTATCGTTTATGGCCGGCACACAGCTATTTATTTGGCCTGCCATCGGACTGTTTGCTCACGTGCCGCACGTTTTCCAGTGCCGCTGGATTTTCCTCCCGCTGTTCCAGTGGCCCAAATGCCAGTCCCTTGGCCCCGAATCCGTATCCAAATCCCAAGTCGAAGTCCCCATGGCAGTGACTTTCACATTACTTATCGGGACAGCTTGTACGTATTGCCTGTGCCTGCGCGGTTTCTTTTGTTTATCTTATCGCAGCGCAATCGTCCCATCGCGTATTAAGTATACGCCAGCGTGGTTAATGATTGTAATGGACTTTTCAGGAGGTAAACAAGAGTCAACAAGAGGGGGAAGATAGAACAATCCACACGCATGTCTTGATTTATATTTGCTGAGTAATCTCTCAAGTGCTTGGGGCTATGGCGGGGTTAAATAATGTGTGCATATCTTTACTGTGTTTCGATTAATGAGAAGTATCAAGTATCAGGGTTAAGAATACATTGACTTTAAGCCTTGAACCTTTGAGTATACTTTATACTACATAATTTATTAACTTATAGTTAAGATTTAAACCAATGTTTATTGAAGCCTTGAACTTCATTAAGTTTTAATAACGCTTTACTTATTGATTCATCAACTTATAGTTCGGGTTTTAATCTTAGTTTATGTATGCCTTGAACTTCGTGAGTTCAAAGTTCTTTTCATTGACAAGTTTAATTCCATTAACCTACTGTTTCAGCATGAACTTTTAATGTCACATGTCTATATTATTTATATCATTCCAAAAAAGTGTGACTAATAGCGTAAATAACATTTAATTAAAATATAATGCGATTCTGCTGAATTAATTTAACTAATAATAATTAAAATCTCTTTTCAAGCGTGAAAATGAATATATAAAATAGAGGGCTTTAGCCGCACTGACTTTAGTTGATTTTACCATTTCAGACAAGGATGAAGCATATATTTAGAATATATCTGATCTTAGGAGCAGCATTCTGCACTCAAGGATACAAAAGTAAGTTGGCTGGAAAGGATTAAGGCCACTTGCTATATAAGTTCACTTCGTAGGATTTGGTCTGGATTGTGAGGATATTGCCTGTGAATTGGGCGAAAGATGCACTCTATCCCGGGTGCCATGCACTGGCCCAGACCAACAGGAAGGAGTACAATGTGGAGCTTACCCAGAGTGTCAAAAAGGTGCGTGACAGACTGTAATCCCAATCGATTTCATCTCTCATTCACATGGAAATCCGGCTTTTCTCACTGATCCCTTTCAGATCAGCTGGCCAGGGATTTCTCCATCGACACCACACTGACCATCGCCAACACCCGCAGTAGCATCATCATACCCAGCACCAGCACGAATCGCAATCGGACCGACACGAACACGGATACGGATACGGACTTTGAGCTGCTGACCGATTTGGGAAATCCGGATAATTCCGCCACGCACGCGGGCCAGACTCAGGCCAATGTCCTGGTGATTGTACAGGATGGGTCACAGCCTCAGCTTCAGCCGAATCCATGGCTAAATCGCAGACAGAATGTGCCCTGCACAGTCAATCCCCTCTATCCCTATGCCTGCAATTATCCGGGCTACGTGCCCAATACCGGCGTGGGATTACCCTCATATCCGCAGGCAAGGTCGGGCAATGGCCCCCAACTGGTTCCGCCCACGCCGCCCTGCTATTACAATTGCTATCCCAGAGTGGGGGCCAGTCCTTATGGACAATACAGGGGATATCCCCTGGCCAGGTCGGCCAATCCCTCATCCACCAATAACTATTTGCTTTACCTTACACTGTCGTCGGGATAATAGAATTTTATTTCAAATAACATATTTTCCTAGAAATAAAAGCAACAAAATAGTGTTTAATGGCTCGCTTGGTGCTATTTTTTTCTGTGTACTCACCAGCTCTGCACCGTTTCCGGCGATCGCCGCAAGTGCTGTACCAGCCGGTGGGAGTGCCGGCTCCTCTGCCGCCTCCAGGGTATCCACTACCACGTCCAATGCCCCGCCAGGCTGCGCCCCAATATCCTATGATCCAGCCTCAACCTAATCCACAATATGCGATCCAAGCTCAACCCAATCCTCAACTGTACTTTTCAGTGGGGATGTCCTATCCGTCGTATATGAGTTACAATAGTCGTTCGGCAGGAGGTCCTCCTTCGTCCTTTTATAGCCCTTTTTTACCCAACTATAATTCGTATTATTACAACATTAACTTACCCTTTTCGGGAGGATCCTCTTAGGATCTTAGTTAGTTTATGAAATTCTTTACTTGCACTTTCTGTTCACACATATTTTAAGAATATTTTTCACCTTTTGTTGTAATTTAACATTCCCCTTAAATAACCATTATTTCTGGGTTTTACAAAGACAGATCCCCCCGGCCAAAAACCAGAAACAGATCTTTCTCGAGCTTCTAATCGAACAACTCGTCAGATTCCCATGCCTCCAAGACCCATGCCAATGCCAGGACCTATGCCGATGCCTGGTGTCATGCGTGTGCCAGGCCCAGTGCCAGTTCCTATGAATGTGCCTCCAGTTCCGGGACGGGCCTATTACCCGCCGTATATGGGACAACCCATGCCAATGGCCGGACCAGTACGGGCTCCAATGCCCATGATGCCGATGGGGCCACAGCCTGGCGTTCCAGGTGTTCCCTTGGGGGGTGGAGGCTTAGGTGGAACTAGCATTATTGTGGAGCCTTTAGTTATCCTGCCCATGGGCATGGGTGCAGGCATTAATCCCAATCAATATTATGGATCCAATGGAGCTTATCCCAGCTACAACAATTATAATCCCTACAATACGTACACCACGGCACAGCCCTACTATGACTATAATAATTATAATAACAATAACTACAATAATTACAACAATTACAATAACTACAGTGGGAGTAATAACAATTACAATGACTACAACTCATACGGTTAAATGTTAAATTAAATGTTTACTCAAACTCTTTTCATAAAATATAATTAAATTAATTATGCATGAAAATAAATGTTATATGATTTAGCCGATAGAAATTTGTAATTATTCCAGCAATAAAAGTTCAAATCTGAGAGTATAAAGCCAGGCAAATGTCAAAAATAATTAATGAACAAGATGATCAAGGTATTTTATATACTATACTTATCACAAATAATAAAAATTGAGAAAAGATACTATTTATTTAAATCTTGCAAGGAAAGTTAAGATAACCTAGACCTGAATACACTTACTTATATCAGTCCGAAGAATTCGGAAGAACTTTTACACAACGCAGCCACAGATAAATAAATAAATAAATAATTATTTAACAGACACAAAATGTCAATAATATTATCGCTGCTCCATTCTCGCTGAGAATCAACATCGAGAAGCGGAAAGAGACGGCAGACAGCTTGGCGCGGCCAAGAGAGAAAGAGCGAGCTGAGAATGTACGATAAAAACACCTGTTCACCAAACAAAATTCACTCAGTCTGCAGTTAGACAGCCACCTCGGCGGTCGTTTGTTTCCAAACATGACGAAGTCAGCTCGTGGATACCAGCTCATCGCGTTGCTTTTGGCGATCGTGATACCGAGAGAGATTCGAGCACGTGAGGCCATCACTCCCGGCCCTGATGTGGGTCAGATAATCAAAGATCTCGATGGATTGCATATTGATGGGACGGGATTTGAGCCAGGTGAGTTTTACAGTAGCATTCGAAATATTAGTTTGGTTAAAATAAGATGTCTTAGGAAATTTGGTAATGTTTAAGGTAATTTATTTTAATACAGATTTTTTATTAATTTATATATTAAATATACTATATATTTGGAAAATGTAAATTATAAAGTAGAGTTTATATTTTACTTGTACATTAATTTCTTGTGAACGTAATTATTAGACATACTAGTACTTTTAAACGTAATTTTTATTCATTTATTTACTTTCTCTACTTTTTTTTTTTTTTAATATTTAAATTATAAAGTAGAGTGTGGTAGAGTGTTGTTAATTTGCATTAATTTCTTTTTCTGTGAACTGCTGATAGTAATTCAGAACTTGGTCTGTCTTGCCTAACAACTATTTCTTGACAACTGCTAAGCTTATTTGCTTAGAAAGTGATACTCCATGAAATTATTTTCTAAAAATACATAAACATATGGTTCTGCAAAGGCCACAACTTTACAAATTTAAATATATATTTGCATAGTTATAAATAAAAGCAAATGTCGTCACATTTTTTAATGAATGTGTCATAAAATTGCCTACGACTTTTCTTCTTTTTGTTTATTAAACTTTTTTTCAATATATCATAATTCTTAAAGCTAACTGCTTATTTATAAATACTTTCCAATTTAAATAACTTTAATGTTGCAAATCTCTAAGTTTTCTCAAACTATTCCCTAATTTAGTCAATTTAATTTAGTTAATTTTATTGACGCCCGAAAGCATAACGTTAAACACCAAGTGAAAATTCCAGGTGCTCCCTGCAGGGTGGACGTGCAAAAGGAGCTGCCTCGACCCGACCAGGTTCAGCCCCTTTACCTCCGCCCCGGCACGGATCTCTACTGGTTGCCCAACGTCGACGGGCAGCTGGAGATACCCCGTGGCGCCAGCATCGAGCTGCACTGCAGCCATTCCTTTGCATCCATGGACACCGACCAGCGCTCGATACGGGTGCAGTGTTTGGAGAACACCACCTTCGCGTGGAAAGGGTCTAAAATGAAATTCCGCGATTTCACCTGCAGGCAGGCCATTCCCTACACTGTGGAGCGCCTCGACAGGCGTTGCGGGGATGAGTCGCTGCAGCACCCCGCAGCGTTCTGGTATCGCGTAGGCTACGACATCGGAGACGGCAGATTTGTGGCAACCATGGAACTGTGCCACGACCCGTATCTCCTGCGCACACACTACGCCCGCCACCAGTTGACACCCGCCAGCGTGCACTTCCAGAGGAACGTGAAGCGCACGAAATTCAGTCCCGCCGGCCACTTCACCGGCGTGGACATAGCCAGGATTTACTCGCACCGAAACCAGGAGAAGGTGATGGATGCCGGCCTCATCGACGTTAAGGCCGGGCTTTTCCTGGCCCGCGGGCACCTGGCGGCCAAGGCGGACCTGATCTATGCCAGCCAGCAAAGGAGCAGCTTCAACTATGTCAATGTTGCGCCCCAGTGGCAGACTTTCAACGGTGGACGCTGGGCCAATCTGGAGGAGGCCACGCGGCGCTATGTGGCCAGCTCTGGTATCTCGGCCACCGTGTACACGGGCACCTATGGCCAGATGAAGGTGGCCGGCAGCCGGGTTCTCCACCTGGCCACCGATGCCAACAACAACGGAGTACTGGCCGTGCCCCAGCTCTTTTATCGCGTCCTCATCGACGAGGGGCAACCGACGCGCGGCATCGCCCTGCTGGGCGTCAACAATCCGTATGCCACTCTAGCCCAGATTCACGAGTCCTATGTCATCTGTGATCCCGTCGAGGAGCAGGTGGCGTGGCTGGACTGGTTGCACAAAGGCAACGCCAAGGGTAAGCTGAAGCAGGGCTATCTCTATGCCTGCTCCGTGTCGGACCTGGCCCGTGTCGTCCCCCAGCTGCCACGCCCCCTGCTCGAGGTGGACGAGCTGCTGGCATAGATGCGGGCTCCGGTTTCGTTTCCGCTTCCGCTTACCTTTTGTGTTTAAGCGAATGCAATAAAGACTGAGTGCAGGTGGGTCGTTAATATATATGAATACCTTATATTGATTCAGGAAAAATTTCGTATTTATATCCAAATATAGGGGGAGATGTAGGGAAATATTTTAATGTGAATGTATAATATATAAAACTTGTAGATCTATAGATATAAATAATTTATATAAATAACAATAAATTGTCTAACAAGATTAAGGTTCTTAAATATAAATTGAATAATTGGAGTTCAGGAAGTTACATATAATTTTAAAAAATTCTTTATTGTAAAATATACACTTGGAAAAGTTCACTAACAATTTTGGAACAATTTCAAAAACCTCTGTTGTTTTATATATAAAAAAGTAATGTTTCGTTTCATTTAATCAATAAAATTCTAAGTTAAACTATTGGGATAACGCTTTCTTAGATTTTAAATAAATCCCCGGACGAACCTTAACCCGATTTCATAAATCAAACAAGTTAATTTCCAAGTTAAGGAGTTATCCCCAGACCATTCTTTCGTTATCCATCTGTGCCAGTTTCATGTGTGTGGTGTGTGTTTTTGTGCCTTCCGATTATTAACGCTCGTGTGAGCTTCACGCCATCAAAATCAAATGGGACATCGTGTGTGGTCATGTCGGGGGCGGGTCCACGCCCACTTCCCTGGGTAACCGGGGCCAAAATCGGAAACGATATAGCCTCGTTATGCGTTTGCCTTGTTGGCGGCAGAGCAAAATCGGTGGAAGAAACGAGGATATCAAATACGGCTCGGCTGCATTACCTTCACACACATACACAAAACACAATTTGTTCCACAACATTGATTTAATCCTTTTTCTTCTGGGCCACGCACACACCACACACTCACACACACACACACACAAAAAGGCTGTCGTGAAGAATTTTCTTAAATTTTCCGCTGGGGTTTTCATGGCACTTCCTGTCGTGGCGCTGCGTCCTTGGCATTATCATGAATATTTTTGCCCTCCGTTGTGTGCCTTCGATACATTTCCATTTGCTGATTTGAAGCGCACTTTCCACTCGGCTTTCTTCTCGTCTGCTCCTCTCTGCTCTTTTCCGCTTTACCATTTTTTCCGATTTTCCGTTTTCCGCTCGCTTAGGTCCAGACCGTGGCATTTGGAAAAAAATAATGTTTTTATGCTGGCTTGTGCGGTAAGCAATATTTGCTCAAGTATCCCTTACAGACTTCTGGGCAGTAATCATTGAATGGGGCGTGGAATGTAAGCCAATTTATGGTTTTGGTTTGGGAAGCAAATTACAATTAAATTTTAAGTGACAAAAATTTTATTTTTGGCTCATTAGGTTGTCGTATTATTAAATTTTGTGTCTTGGAATAATTTTAAATTTTATATAAATATTATCTGAATATTTGAAATAATTATACATATATTTAAACACTACTGAGGATTTAATTATATTTAATTTTACAGCTTTAAAAATATCTTTGTCTCGTAAAAATTGTATTTCCTTTCATATGGACTGCATATCCATAGGTTCCCTATTCATATCCGGCTACATCGCGTTTCTACCGCGTAATAAAATTGAAACTTTTTGGGATTTGTTTATTATTTTTAAATTGGTCAAAATAAGTCTGGGAGAAAGGATTGAAGGCGCCCCTATTTTATAGAAATTAAAATAATAAATAAGTAAATTCTTGATGCACACTAATAATTTCCAAAAACGAACATTGACAAACTTCAAACTTCCAGCTCACATTGCCTGGAAATTAAATGCTCCTTGTGTTGCTACGAGTAGCTGCAAAACATTTGTAACAATTGTATTTCGCTTTAGGATATGGAATGGAGTGCAGCACGAGCTCCAAAGTCCAGACGACTTTTCTTTAGTGGCCATAACATTTCCCTTAAAATTGAGAGGAAAAAGAGAAAACACAACAAATTGCCCTGTTGTTGTTTATCTTGTTATATTTTTCTTTTTGCTGACTTGATGAAGTTTATCTGGAGGCCAGAAGGAGCAGCGAGCAGTAGTAAAAAAGACGAATAATTGAACGCACTTCACGCAGATGTTGTCGGGATTCTTTTTTATGTCATTTGCTCGCACGGCCTGCCGCCCAGAAGGATGTGTGCGTGTGTGTGTGTTGTGTCCTGTGGCCTCCAGCGGAAATTATAATTTATATTTGGGTTTTCGCCCGGCTTCTGTGTATATTTTAATATCGCCACCTCTGGTTCCGAGGGCCAGTTCCAGGCGGCTCTTCTTTTATTTTGATTAAAATGCATATTAAATATTTGGCGAGCAAACAAAAAACGAAAACACAACCGAAATGTATCAAAATAAAATGTGTAAAAAAAAAAAAACAATACACATAAAAAATATAATATAAATAATTTCCTGCTACCGTCTGAATTTATTTCCCGCTGTGGGTCCTGCTTCCTTCCGTCCCGGCGATAAACTATACACATCGCAGGACCCACACACACACACATGTGTATTGAGCTACGACCCAACCCGACTTGCTGCAAATCCTGTGCTGCGCCTGCAAGGATATAAAAAGTAAACAAACAATGAAATTGTTCCCCTGTTTTCGGCCTTATTTACATGTGCGGATGGGCATATTTTGGAATTGGGGACACAGGCCCAACAGGAAGCAGTAAGGGTTTTGATTAATATTGGAAATTGGGGCTCCTTTGACCGTTCTTTAATCGATATGTGATAAGATCTTGTCAAAATTTATGTCAGATTTAGGCAAAAATAAATTATTCTAATATTAACTAGATTTATTTCAAGTTTTTCTTTCAGAGAACTAGCTTTACTTTTGCTTCACTCTTGCCTAAGCGCTGTTTCCTTGTGGCCCGAGCTCCAATTGGATTTTTATACCCTCAATTTGAGCAACAATTTTGCACATTTTGACCAGTTTCTCCTCTGTCCAGCACAGAAAGCGAAACAACGGTCCAAAGTGAATAAAATACGTGCACACAATCCAAATGAAATAAGAGGAAAATATGAAAATTGGAGAATGCCGGAATGCAGAAAGAAAAGCGAGACGAGGACACGAGGAGATGGAGATGGGGATGGAGAGGAAATTCCGTTTCATTTTACTGGAAATTACAGTGGAGAATGTCCCCGGCAAGACAAGACGACGTTGACATCCAATATCCTTATTGTTGGCCAACGGAATTTATGGCTAACAAAGTCGTTAAGTAGGCTAAAGTGTGTGGCTTGCAGCGGAGACCGAGGCTATGGCAGTTTGCAGCCTGCACTTGAGCGTAAAATGGCCAAGTCAGGGTCGGGTCGGATCGAGTAAGCGCAACTCGAAGCTAATGAGGTCATCAACGTGCCCACCGCACCCCCGCAATAACCCATCCGAGTGCCGGTCCATCCGCATGCATCACATCACCGTCGTGGCTGCGAAATTGAATTTTGAGTACTGCCAAAGTGCGGCCGCCAGGTAGGCTCCGATTCAGGTGTTTGATTAATGGGTCCCGGGTCCTGTCCCTGTCGCAGCCAAAAGCCGGATTCGAAACATGTTTGCTGGTCACCCACTACACCGCCCTGACTGGTTAACCCACCGAGATCTGATTTCCAACCCGATTGCGGCTGGGCCACTGCAATTACGGTTGCAGCAAATTGGAGAAGTGGTTTCAGAGCTCGAGATCAATTTTAGTTTGATACGATTTTAGTGAGAAATAGCTTTAAATTATTTAAGAATTTCTCTTGCGTGTATCTTTATTCTAATTACATTTTTTAATAAGAATATTAATGAGTTTTCTTGTAATAAGATTTTAAACTGTGAACATATTAACATTGCTTCCTCTACGTAAATTTTTGTTGTCCTAGTCCTTGTACCTTATCCAAAACCATAACCTTGCCATCATTGGTTCCCACATCGGTCGCAGGACCTAAACTTCCTCCACATTAAATTCTATTATTCTCTTGTTTATGATTTGACTTTAAGGGCCCGTACACTCTCGTCTCGATTGAAAGACGCCAGGGGATCAGCAGCAGGAACTGGCGCAGGAACAGGAAGAGGATGGGCAAATAAATTGGTTTCTGGCATAAAGGCATGAAGACCCCCACACACCCAGGTACTGGCTCTGCGCCAGAATTTGAATATGTGTGAATATTTATGTACGAATATACATATTTCTAAAATCATTTCATAACCCTGCCCATAAAAAGCAACGATAATTTCGTACCTTACCGGCTTGTCGTCGCCAGGTGAGATCAAAGGGTTTGCCATTGTCCTCTGCGGCGTGAAGTCACATGAAAGTTTATGAATTTGCTTTAGGTGTGATGGTAATTAAATAAAGGTCTTGAAATAAAGGCAAAGCACTCGACAGATTTAAGATAAAGCTTTCGAGGAAATTAAGGAAGCTGTCAATAAAATATATGAAATAAACAGGAGGTGATTTTGGAATATTTTGTGAAAATGAAGTGGAGATTTCAATGTAATTTTACATCTCTTTTCAAGGATTCAAAGGCTACACTTTAATGTTAAGAAAGATTAAATCTAAGCATGTCCGAGTTAAGGTTATAAAGGTTATAAAGAACCATGTTCAAGTGAAATGATTGCCGGCAATCAGGGGGAATAAGGGAAGACCCGTAAAAGCAAGCATAAAACCGAGGCTACTGAAAAATGTAACAAGCCGCAGAAGAACAACAACTGCCAGCCAAATGGGTTAACACTCAGTTTGTCCGTGCTTCCGTGTTTGAGGAGCATTCGGCGCTGCGCTTTTTATCATCTTTTCGGCCCGCCCCAAAGTTGCGCGCCGTCTTGGCCACAATTGGCATGTCGGTCTGCGGTCGGTGGCTGCAGCTGCAAGGCAAGGATGTGGGCCACAAAAATGCGGCTGGGAGATTGCCACAACGAAACGAGCAACGGAAAGGTAACAACTGTGCGCCGGTGGGTTGCAAATGACTTTGCCATGCTAACCAAATGGTTATCTTTCAGTTTCATTGTGGTGCCCCTGCAAGTGGATAACTTTTGGGTCTGCGAGTCCCCTGTAATTTGCATTTCAGCCAGAGAAATGGCAGGATTCTCCTCAGCCTTTGTACATTCAAACGAAAAAGTGCTTGTACTTTACATTTAAAGTAATACTTAGGTAAGTTTGAAGTTTTTCTTAAAGGTAAATGCTTACACTAAGAAAATAGCTTGAGGTTCTATAAAGTTTTAAATAATGACTGACATTTATAGTTTTTTTTATTTATGTGTGCTTCATTACTCTTGCTTATAATCGTATCACTGAAAATTGATCAAATACGTGTAATTGATTTGTTTGTTTCTGGCAATCAAATTGATTATTCGTTAGCCAGGAATTTAAAAGGCACAAACATCTACAGTTCTACTGTGATTTACACTTTACAGTTCAATGAACTGACCGCAGTTAAGGGAGAATTTCCCGAGGAGTGACAAAATAGGAAAAGCGTTTGCCCGAGACACTTCAAGTGTAAATTTGATGGCCTCGAGGCGTCCTCTCAAGTGCAGTCGATGATAAATCTCCACGCAACAATGCTGACTGTATATATATATAGGCCAAGCCATATATAGGCAAACAATATATAAAATCTAAACGGGGCTTTCACCCTCCGGTTTTATCGCTTTCGTTACTGGAAAGCAATTGAATTGTGTCGCTGCTCACAAAAGAGTGTCGTATGGATACGTTTGCCGGTCCAATCACCGGCTTGTCGCCAGGATACCGGAAATGGGTGAAAGTGAAAGCCCCGGCAATGGTGGTCATTAGGGCGCCTTAGGAAGCTCCACTCTCTGGCTTTTGCTCCGCCAGCTTATCGTCCGGCTGACAAATTGCCGGCCAGACAACGACTCCTGATGCCGACGAAATCCCCTACGGAGCAGACTTTAATTCTCAATGAAGTCAAAGTTAAATAAAAAAAGTTCTGAAAACCCAGAAACATAAAAGCGAAAATGTATTTCAATCTATTTGGCACAGTCTATATAGGTGGGGCGGGGGCCAGAGAAGATTTACGGCGCCGCTCTTGTTAAATGCTCTGTCAGGAGACGACAAAAACAAAAAGGGTCGAACCATTGGCAGGAATATGGATATTTCCACTGAAATCGCTGAAAGCAACAGTTGAATTATTTAGCTTTATGCGAAATGGAGTTTAAAGGCAAAGTTTTATTCAGTTCTTGCATGGAAATACAGCAACTTCTGTCAGTTTAAAAAGAGAAACTTGATTTATAATGGAATAGATCTTTAACACCCCAACTAATTATAATGAATATAGAAAACACTAGGATGTTCATTATAGACTTGTGGATAATCCACTTTATTTAGCAGCTGCCAAGGGTCTCTCCTCTCTCCGTTTGCCAAACACGGAATCTCACGAATAATGTGAATGTGACAAGAATATAAATTCATATTACAGAAACTCTGAGTACGAAGTATAACGAGCAGGAGAGTCATCTCTCCATTCCCTCCAACCTCCACCCGGTCCGCCCCGAGAATGGGACTCTAATGTGACATTTATAAGTGCCGGGGCGACGGATGGGCGACGTTGCATGTGGCACACACTGACGAGCAACGAGAATTACAAAGTGCATTTTTCATCATTCTCCCAGAAGGCGAACACACAAGTTGCACAACTATTTTTGAGTTACTCATATCATGTTCCCGCTTTGGCACTTGAGTATGCGAAATTTGCGACACACTTTAAAGTCCTTGAGCAAAGCAGCACGGCGAGTTCTCAAGTTGATTAGATAGAAGTTTGGGCCAAGCAGCAGCACGAATTATCCTTTAAATGCAGACTCCAAGCTCAGGATCAAGTGCCTTTAGTAAATTTTAGAAATATTATAATATAAGAGATCACGCAACTGAGCCCCATATGATGCGCTCCTTATGGATGGAAATGTCCTGGAATTAAAAAAAAATATTTAATAAATTGTTTCTAAGATTTCTTAAAACCACAAACCTCATGAGATATATCTTGCTTCTGACTGATAGCTGGTATTTCCAGCTTGAGAGGAGGCTGCTGCCCTAGCCTCTCGTCCATCCGTAACAAGTCTATTGCATCGTTGAAGAAGTTTTTGTTAACATTACCCACGGCCAATCGAAGCAGCTTAAGCCTTTTGCAGCTTGCAATTATTGTGAGCAGGCCGTGGGAAATATCCAGGGGACGGGACATCCATAGACAAATCTCCTCCAGGTTCTTGAGTCGGCCTAGCATCTCAACGCACTCGTTGCTGGCACAAAAGCACGTGAGGTGCCTCAGGCTCTGGATGCATACCAGCTGGCAGACCTCCCCTTGGGTAAGGCTTCCTCCGTCGATGGAAAGGTGTTTCAGCTGAGATTTTACTGCCAGAGACGAGAGAAGGGGCTCAAAGGAGCCGCTACGTCGGATTCCAAAGTGTGAGAGCTCTCGGAGCTTGGGAAGCTTAGCCAGCGGTTTGTAGTCCGCCGGCTCCGCTGTCATGCCGAACTTGAGTACCTCCAGGTCTTTGCAGTGGGTCACAATAATATCCACAAGATTCTTTTGGCAACAAGAATAGCCCAGATGGAGACTGCGAAGATTGCTATTGGACTTGAAGCATTTCACCAGGCAAGCTGGGGGAACCTTTGGTATGAGAAGCTGAAGTGTTTCCAGATTCTGCAGTTGATGCAAACGATCCACACTGAAGTCTGCAAGGGTTACCAGAAGTTGGCATTATTTTTGTCAAGTTTATTATCTACATATACCTTACCCTGAGTGGCCTGAAACTCCAGTCGTTTCAGCTCAGGCAAATGCCTAACGGCGGCCAGGACTTGATCGAAGGGCTTGTCAATGGGTGCTATGTAAAACTTTAGCTGCTTCACCACCAGGTGCTTCAACCGGTTCATACCAGACAAAGTATGGCAGAGGATACCATAACATTCCGCTGGTGCAATGCATCTATAGGACGTTCCCATGCATTTTCCCGTATCAAAATGCTCCAGATTGATGGTCAAAACCTCCACCGCCTCCCGACAGATGCATAATTGTATCAGTTCTAGTCGCCGACTGTTTTCGTCGAGTGTGAATTCCCGGTATTTACTGCCGCACTGATTGATAAAAACCTGACGAAATCGCTGGCTCACTTGAGCGAAACTAATGCGATCTTTCGTGGTCAGGAATTCGAGTATATTATAAAGACAGTCGTCGATGAGCTCTGCTATGTTTGTGGCACCCATTGCCAAGGCGTTCGAAGTAAGACTAAAATGTAATTCCACTTTTTGAATGAAGGCAAACCTAAGGCCACGTCGGAATAAACAGCTATGAGTAATCTGTTGTTATTTCTGTCCCGATAAGATATACGTACTCGCCGGGAATTGGCTGGGGAACCAGTTTGGCGAGTCTAAATGAAACTGACCTACCGTAACTGATGAATGAAATAAATGCATTGCTGATGAAATATAAACAAACAACAGCTGGCAGTAAGGCAAGAGCTTTACTGACTATTTTTATACCATTGCAGGGTATTATAATTTTAACCAGAAGATTCAGTATGCGGTTTTAATAAAACAAATAAAACAACAAACACCTAATAAAACAAACAGAATTGAAATTGATGCATTTTTAATTTAGTTATGATGGTTTACAAATACAATCTTCGATTTAAATGAAAATAAGCTAAATTCGTATATCAAATCTAATTGTCATTTCTAAGTTTCGTAGGACAATATCGGTCTCTATCCTCGCGAACTTTGCAATGACTAAGGTGCTCCTGAGATATGTCGCGACGGCCAGATATATGATCTCTTGGGTGTCAGAGTCAATAGGAATTTCCTTTTCAAACTCTTCCACATGCAATCTGATGTCAGATTTCTTCAATTGCATTAGTTCTCTTTCTATATTCAGCTTCACAGCTAACCTGAGCTCTTTTAAATCTCTAATTCTGGCTAAGAGCTGTATATTTCGGGCATGTGTCGGCCATTGATTTTCCAAGGTTGTGAGCAATCCAAATTTGACTATTTTTGCAGTATCCTTGGAATTGCTTATGTTCTGGCTCCTTAGACTTTCTATTGTGCTTCGCATCTCGTTTATCTCAAAGCACATAGGAGCGCAAGAAAAATGTGAGTGTCCACTGTGTCTTTGATACCAATTTTTTAGCCGTCACAGTATTCGTCTTATGAATGTCATATCTCTAGAAGTAAGAAATAGAATGCTTTCATTTGAGAGTATGTCTACGCTTATATGGTCCTGCTTTTGATTATCCTCTGTCGAATTCATCTTCAAATCAAGACCACCAATGATCGGCAGTTGCCACAATTGTGTTGGGCTCAAGTCCAATGGCGGTTCCTTTATATGGCAATCTAATTCTTGTAGATGCCGAATCTTAGATAGCTCTTCGATTCCCGATTCTATTGGATGGTCAAATGTCAGCGTCTTCAAGGTCCTGGAACAATTATCTGCCATTGATTTGAAGAGAGCACCCAACGAATCCGCCTGCGGGCTTCCACCTAAACTCAAGGAGCTTAATTTCGGTAAATGGGTGAGTGGTGCGTACTCGATGGCATTTGAGTCTGGTTTCATTTGAATATTCAAACAATGTATATTTTTGCAGTAGGGTGCTATATCGGCTAGTCTGCCGTATATTTCAGTGCTAATAATCATAAGAATTTCCAGATTTGGGTTTGATTTTAAACAGTCAACCAGTGATTCGGCCTCCATGGGAGTAGTCAGCGAAAGAAGGCGCAAGTTCCGAAAACTCTCTAGGTTTCCCGCTGAGTAAGCTGTGCAAAATATGAATAATTGTAATTTAAACTAATCAAACTATCTCACATTTCATTACTTAGCATTTTTATATTTAACGTCTCTAAGTTTTCTTTTTCTTTAAGAATTTTTATAATCCGTTCGAATGTCTCCATATGCTCAGGGTAATATGAATTCGTCTGGAATCTGATAACGCAACGCAAGAGACCCGGATTTTCCTTGAGGGAGGTACATAAGATGTCCCAGAACTTAAGCTTCTCCGATTTGGTGTACTTTTTAGTTTTCTCGTACATTTTAGCCAAATCTAGAAACACAATATTCCCGGTCAAAAGTCTCCAGTCTTCCAGTCTCTCCCACAGGTCTTCACTCCAGTTCAGAAATGCCGACCGAAAGTAATCATGGGCAATCGCAAAGTAGATTAGGTCCCTATATCGATCTGTATTTTCTCCAAGTTCACAATTATTTTGTATTTGCTTAAAAATGGCGAATAAACAAAACGAGTTTAGGTCAAGAATTGATTTAGTTGTCCCCGATTTCACTTCCATTGTGTTTCGATCGGCGAGAATAACTTGACTTTTTCCGATGCCGGTTCCGAAGGTACTGCTTCCGGCAAAGGGGAAACCTAATCTTTAAATCGACTTCGAAAAAGATAAGATAGGAAAAGCTACACAGAGGAAAATATATTTGAAATTCTTAAAATAAAACTATTCCCTATTTCTCAACCAATATTTTTGGCTTTAATGAATTTTGTATATTCTTTTTTAAACAAAAGAACAAAAGCAATGTGGTTATCAGGTGTAAGCGCCACCCGAAAGTGTTATAAAAACATTATAATTGAATTTTTTATAACGTGCCGCGCTGGCTGAACTTATCCTTACTGTGGCTGGACTGGAGTCATAAAATATCAGGCAGGAGGAGCTAAGGCTAAGGAACATTTAATAGTTGGGAACATAAATTCGCCTGGGCAGCATTACAATTAGGAGGGGAAATGCTCGGGCTATAGGTATACGATGGTTCGCCCTTCAAAGTCGGTCCCTTGTCTTGCCTTTTTATTGGAAACTTTCCGGAAATGTGACGCCTTAAATTCAGCTGGTTAAGGTAACTACTGACAAGGTCATTGATAAGAAAAAATAGTAATAAAAATCAAGCAAGGGGATTCCCCTTTAATAACATTGAAGGCCTCCTCATTTGTGTTTTTTGATGAAAATTGATTATTTGTGTCTGACATGTTTTTGAGTTTTATTCACCCACAAGGACTGATGTTAGTTTGCGCTTCAATGATCTGTCAGCGTTTGTCGCCTGGCCAGAAATGTGTGTAATTTAATCAGACGGCGGGCCGAGAAATAAAGTAGGCCTAATGTGCGAAAAAGATGACAGGCGATGTGTTTGCCAGTCGTCCTGCCCTCAAGGCAGGACCTCTGATATTGTATTATGTTTTATCCTCTTGCGTTGTCTCCGCTGAGAAAATGAGAAAACCGCATTTGCATAAGTAAGAAAGTGTGAAAGTGAAAGCGAGACTACTGGCCCTATATCCCTTCTCGTAAGCCGTTTTTGCGCTTTTTGACAAATGACTTAAAGCCTTTTGGGGCCTCCGACTGGCCATGAAAAGGGTTCAAGTAATTTGTTGAGACTCTTGAATATTGAATGCGAATGCGAATGCGAATGCGGACCACGTGCAGGGGGACACGACGCAGAAGAATAAAAATGAAATATCTTTTTGGCCAAGGCAGCAAACAAATAAGCTGCGAAGAAAAAGCGTTAACCGCCATGACACAAAATGCTTTATGTCCCAAGATGCTGAAATAAAATGCTTTATGGAATTATGGAATTGCGTAACACCATCAGATGTCCCATCAACATTTCATAAGCCATTAAATATCCAATGACCTATTTAGAGCGGGTTTGGTTTAGATCAGAGAGCTTCAAATTTAAGTTAAGAATATAGTAGAAATATTTATACATATTTAAGTTGTAACTAGTTTTCATTGGAATAATATAACTAGAATCAGAAGCCTTTAGTTACGATAGGAGTAGCTAATCAAGGTGAGGAAAGTTCTGAACGAAATATTATAGAATTAAGCGTTGCCGTACATCTGGTCAGAAAACTCTTAACCCGAATGAATCCACATCTGTCTTTCATGTGCGTGATGAAAATCGCCCAAATATGAGTTCAGATTGGCTTAGGCATGTTGTTGGGGCCCGGTTCCATTTCGCTTTTATTGCAACAACTTGCGAGAATGTCCTTGTCCTTGCCCAAGCCAAAGGAGCCGGAGGAGGTGCGCGTTTAATCCGGAAACTTATTTATGTATGCCTTTCCGGTCGTTTTCCTTGCCCGACGCATTTCTCGCATGTGTAAGTTCGTTTATTGTCGCACAGACAATCGCACAAACAAGGGTGTTTCGATGCCTTTGCCAGAGGTTGGCAGGCAGCACAAAGGGGAGACCGGGAGGTGGCTTTATGCCATTCTTATGACACGCCCGCGCACACTTTCACTTTACATAAGGCCAGTGTTGTGGCGATGTGCGTGAGGGTCCTTTGTAGCGGCAACGCTTCAGGAGGACATCTAGGCGGCAGCGAGTGTTTGTGTTGACAACACTTGATAATTCCTTGCATACACGCACTTTGACTGCAAGAAACTACTCGTTTTATCCAATGCCATCTCTGGATACTGGGTACTTGCTTTTCCATTGATGTGTGCATCCTGCCCTTGGGTATCCTGTCCTGGCAGTTCCTTGTCTGCGGCTTTGAATTATTTAAAATGGTTTCTTTGCGGAAAATTGAGGAGATGGAGAGGATTCTCCATTATTATATATTCATAAGGGGGCAGATCGATGGGTTATTTCGAAACATGATATTTGTCCTGGCTATAAATTTTGATTTACGGAGTGTCCTGCGGCTGCCTCGTTTAGCTTTTAATCGTGCTCTGGGCTAAGTAAGTGGAGACTGTGCGGGATATTCGTTTTATGTTTACTCTTAGTCATTTTGTTGTGACCTTGATTGACACATAATACTCGGCTTAAGGACATCACTTAAAAAGCTTATTAAACAGTTTATAGTTAAAGGAAGTAATGTTGTAATATTGAATTTCTGGACACTAAGTTCTTTGCTACTTAAGACAAGTTCCCACAATACATAGGTATGTATAATATCAAATGATTTAAATGAAATAAAAATTTACTAGTAAATTTCAAAAGGAAAAATATAACTAATTCATTTTCCACCAAACTTACTATCTAGCAATTTCTTTTTTCCCAGATTTTAAGCCAACTTGTCTTAAATTTTGTCACTCACGATGGCTTTGATTCTGCCCTAGTCGTTGGTTCGAACCAGGATGGCAATGGCAGGATGTGCGAACCCTTGCTGGGTTAATTTAATTAACGAGCAAGGCAAAGAAATTACTTCGAGGGCCGCGGAAAAGTTGTACAGCTGCGGCTGGCGGAGACCTTCGCGGAAAAGCCTGCGATGGAAAAGGAAAATGCCTGGCAGTCGGGCCATAGATCAAAGCACGCCTGCTGAGCACGGCTTTTCCGCTTTCCCTGCAGCTGCTTGTATTTGTGCTTCCCGTGCGTGTGAGCTGTCAGCAGGTGAGTGTGCGGGGAGTGTGCGAGGTGTGTGTGTGTTGAGCCTTGTCGGTTTTATATAAAGTAGGTCAGTAGTAGTGCCTTGCCAATAAAAGTTAATGCTTTCAGGTGCTATGTAGTATGTGTGCGGGTGGTTGTGCATTGTGTGCCCTGGCCTGTTGATATTTTTTAATATTTATAGAATTTTAAAATGCCTGTTAAGTGTAGATATTAAACATTTAAATTCGCAAGCCAGGCGATTGGATGAAGTTTTAACACTTTTTGGCAGTGCTTTAAGTCATTTTATTATTTTCCAATGCAAAACGCCAGACACTGGAGTTTTCTTTAACATTATACAAGTTAATGAAATTACCATTACTTACTTGCCATTTCTCTATATTTTTTTTACAGTTTTATAGTAGTTTTTCGAGATAATATTATTATCTTATCTTACCCTGACTGTGAGTATCGCATTTAGCTATCTACTTTGCACTTTTTCGATTGCAAAAAACAGTCATCGCTCTTCGGCTTACCGCTATGGATGTGGGCATTGGAATTTTGGATCTCAACGATTACTGCCTTCAGAGGATACTCCATTATGTGGACATTAAAGGACAAATAAGCTTTGCCCAAACCTGTGCTAGGTTTCGGGATGTCTTCCATGTCTGGTCACGTTGTGAATACTCCTATGTTTCGATTGTTGGCGACGTTGAACCAAGGGAGTTGACCTTGCTCAGTCTGGTGGCCTCGAGTGTCAGAAAGCTGAATATATTCGCTGACGATCTGGTTAGTTCATTCAATGATAATTATACAGACAAAAAGCACCATAATGTAGTTTCAAAATTTTGCAACCTGATCCGAAGCATGGACTGCCTGAAGTCCATCAAGCTATGGCAGGTGAGTCCACATCCGATCGTCAAGCACATACTGAGGGCATTAAGAGACTTGCCTCGTCTGAGAAAGCTGTATTTGTGCATTCCAAGTAAGTGTTTAAGAGTGTGATTCAAAAAGTTAATTATCTGACTATTGTCAACGCTCTTTTGTAAAGTGCGGATCACGATAGACTTGAGTCGGTCTTATCGGCTGAACTTATTCTGGACTCCTAGGGATCTACTGAGACACTGCAGATCCCTGTGTAACCTGAGGACCCTACATCTCTCCGATGATGTGAGCAGCTCCAATCTCCGGGATATAGTAAAGCAGATGCCGCATCTGAAGGATCTGAGCTTCTATATAGATCGATCTAATAAATGGAGTCTGTTTCTCTGCCATCAAGATACCAGAAATCATCTGACCAGGATCTTTGACTTCCTGGCAAGCAAAAGGAGACTGGAAGTTCTCAGGATCAAGGGAGAAATAAATGCTGACAACGAGGCCAAGTCCTTGGCTAACATAAAAACCCTGAAGTCCCTGGATTGTAGTTTCGCCAACCCCAACTTTGTGATTTACCTGACCGAACTCACTTCGCTCAGGAGCCTGCGCATAACATCGCTCCATGGCATGGATATATCTGCAACATACCTACAGGTGATTCGAAGCTGCAAAGATCTTAAGTTCCTTCGCATTTTCGATTACAACATTAGTCCGAACTTTGTTTCCTTGGCCGGCAAAGTGCTGGAAGAGATCGAGTCGGAGAACACACTACATTTAAGAGTCCACGGCCGCCATAGCTCACATTCATTGAAGGAGTTTAAGTCAAATGCTTTGGACCATAAAAATCTTTTATTTCGTTCAATAACAGCCACAGAACTTTTAACATTAATCTGAAAGGGGTTACAAATATTTTTAGATGTATAAAGTTATGATAGTTTTGTTTTTCAGTATTAAGCATTGGCTAGAGTTTTTTTCTTTCAACATTTAAGAACGTTATTACTATTATTATATTAAATTTCGGAGAAGTCATATTTTTAAGTCTAAGCTTACTTATTTCTATTATATTTAAAATTGTAATCAATTGCCAAAGTTTAGGTTAAGAAACAAAGGACAACTCAAAAATCTATAAATATAAATAAAAAATTATAAAAAACAGTCAAGATTCTCTAAAGAAAATGGTTTATTTATGTATGTTTTACCTACGCATTCAGCTGAGTTCCCTAAGGCGTTAAAAGTAAAATTAAGCGGCTTTCCAGGGCTCCGTCTGGCATTTCCAATTATGCAAAACTCCGAACTGTTAATGAAATGTGTCAGAAACAATTTGGTATAATTTTTCACTTAAAGCTGAAAACAATTTATAATTAGAAAAGGCCTCGGAGTGAGAGGAAAAGGAACGGGAAAAAATGGTTTTACCTGTTGGCAATCTACAAAGTCGCTGTTTTTTTGTTGTATTTTCATTTTTATTTCGCAATGACAGACAACAGAGGGCGGGACAAACGAACAGTGATTGCGGATAGACAGAGATGGACGGGGACGGGGACGAAGACGGGGGAAAACAAAATGGCAACTGTCGCAGACGGAAGTACGTCAAGTGTGGGCACAAAGCCGTCAAGCGAATGCCACGGATAAGCGGAAGTGGGCTGCAAGAAGAGGAGCAAGTTGGCGGGCCGGAAGCGGCCATTGTGTCCTTGCGGCGAGATAGGGGTTGTGGGCGGAAATTATTGTTTCTATTTTCGAATTTTTTGCTGACTGTTTGTCGGTTGAACTTTTCCATTTATGACGCACTCTGGCGGGGAAGGGTCCCAGTTATTCTATAAAAAATTTATCTTTTGATAAAAATTCCCCTTCCCAGTTAATGATTCCATTATCTTTTTGATTTCAGTTTGGCTTCAGCTGTCGAAGTTTTAGTTTTCGCGAAATTGGACAAAGTTTTGGCCAAAATTTATTGACTTCGATTTGGTGGCCAGACCGAGCTTGAATAACTAAAACTTTAAAGTCTTTAATGCGAGTCAAAGGCGAAATCGTGGGGCATTAATTAACTTGTCGTACAAGAGCCGGGGAATTGATTGCCTTGTGCTCGCCGGCGTTTGAGAACTTGAGAAAGTAATTGCATCGTCTGACAAAGGCCCGAAACAAAACCGTGTGACCTTTTCACTGTTTACAATCTTCACTTACTGTGCCTGGCCCCGAGCAGAAGTCGCAAAGTTTTTGGCAAAATCCTTTGCCTTGTTGACTCCTGAACTGGCCCGAAAGGCTGCACTGCTGCTCCATCGAATGATGTTGTAATTGAATATTTCGAAACATTTTAAAATGCTGTGCAAATTTCGGTGCCAAGATGCAAAACTTGCTGAAGTGTTTCAATTAAAACTTGCTCAACTTGTTGACATTTATCGAACACAAAGCCATCAGTGTCGCATCCTGTTCTGACTAGGGTTTTATCAAGCTCAATCCCTAGCACATATACATACACATATTTATATATATATATGTATATCACGTATCCTGCCAGCCTGGGGTTTTTGAGCAACAAAAAGACGTTGTTGGTAGTAGTTCTTAATGTCATTGTTGAAGGGTTCCTTGTCGTAGTCGTAGTCTACCGGGTGCAAAAATCACAGGGCAATTTCAATGGTATTTTCCAAGGAAGTGCATTTGCCAAGGGACATTTCACAGTAATAACCAGAAACAGAGCTCTGCAATCAATGAGTGCCTTTCATGGACTGGCTTTGAGTATAGTTTTGCGGTAAAATACTTACAGTTGGCTGCAATTTGATTTAATTCAAGTTATTCAGTTATTTAGTTTTTTTCTCTTTATTTACTTGCCTAGCTTTAATAGCTTTATAACTTTTTAAATTAGTTGAGGTGTGCATTTTCCATCATTTTAATCCTTAATACGAGCCATAATGATTTATTAATATACATTTTTAAGTGTTTTATCTAACATTTTTTCAATGAAATCTTTATGCTTTTAATTACCGCATCATTTAAGCTTTTTCTACCTCCATCTAGTTTTTTTTTTTAACATTTTATTCCTGATACTTAAAAAGCCATTGCATATGCTTAATTTTACCTATTATTAATGTATGCAAATAGGCTGAAAAATGCATTAATGTGCACTTTTCTCTCTCATTAACTCAATGGCCTTGCTTATCGAGGCATAAAACAGCTGTTCGGCAAATAATTGACCTATTTCGTGGAACAAAGATTTGTTTTCAGGAGCCAGAAACATTCCGGGGATTAATGTGGTATTTATATTACATGAATTTCGTTTGACAGACTTGCGTTGGCGAATTTCCCCAGGCCAGGGGACTCTGTCACACACGTGCAAAGTGATTGCGTTTTGTTCCCATCAAAATACACATAAATAATCCAATTAATTGACAAGGGCGACACGAGGCTTCCTTCGGGGACCTCGAATAATTGGTTTACGGCCAAAGGCATCACCAACCAGTCCCTCTCCCTCCTGCGCTCGCTCAAAGTGGCGGTTTGAAGTTTCAGACACACTTCCAGGGGTATCCGATGCTGTATCCCCTCCCCACCTGCGAGTCTGCACAAAATGGCTAATTGGTTGCGCAGAAAGGTACATAATTGGCAAGGCGGGCTAACGGGCCAATCGGACCCGGAGCGAACGGTTTAATTGAATGTCCTGTGAAGGGTTCCCAAAGATAAAATAACCATCACGTCGCAGAGGTAGCTGAGGGTGTACATAACCTGTCGTTTTTGGCTACAAATTGATTAGTCTAAGAGTTTCATCTGAGTTTTAAGTAGTTTGCTAAATAAATTTCAAAGAATATATATATTTAAAGGATTTTTGTTGATGAAAAGTAGACATATTGGCAGGATTTTGTATTAACCTTAAATTCTTTAATAAGTTATAACTAAAGAATGCCTCCTTTGTTATTTTATTTTCTGTGTAATTTGAAATAATAACGTTTATAATAATAACCCTTACATAGTCTATATGTGCATCTTTGAGCTTACAATAATAAAGGCAAACAGAGCGTAAAAATATGAGACAAATCCCCAGCATTATCTGTCAACAGTTTTTTCAGTTTCCCATTATATATTCACTTTTACAAAATGTAAATAATTAAAATAATATAGAGTTAACTTGCCGACTTTAACGGCTGAATTGATGCGCCGAAAGTCAGCGAACCGATAAATTCGAGTTCATAATTCTTCGCAATGCATTTTGTAATTAAGTGCACAAATATTTATGCCTGGCTTGAGGGATGATATTTTTTCGCATTAAATGCATAATTAGCGCTGCTCTTTTTTCTGCTATAATGTATTTTAATAAACTTTCGATGTATGCCTTAAATAAATATCGTGCCATGAGTTGACCTCTGCAGCCTTGATTATAATAAATGTACATCTGGCTTTTGAGGATGCCGCTGAATGCATTTTATAGGCCAGGCCATGGCCTGAAATCTATATATGCATATGTGGGCCTTTTTTGCCTCAATATAAATACATGTATTTCTGCATTTTTTTGCTCTCAGCTCTTATCGCTGCATGTGAATGGAAAACCCGCAGCCGAAATGTGAGAATTCATTCAATTGCAATTGCAAATTTGTGTCACTGAACTGTGAAACAATAAAGATTATCCCGGCCGGAGATGAGAATGCGATGTATGACCGGGTTTCGGTTACCAATTTAAATATCAGTTGCCAAGAGGGGAGAAAGCCAAAGAGGAAAAACAGGAAAACATATCTCCCCTCGACGACGACGACGACGACGGCAGTTTCAAGTCTTTATTGAATGCTCACGGCTTGAGTGGGATCCTTGCTAATGAGAGGGAAATTAACACAAATATTTATGGTATATCTGCACTTGCGATTCTCTGCCTTCTGGCCATGCCAAGACCTGGATTAATGGCAAATGAAAAGGCCACAAGAATCTGGTTTCACGGACGAATGCATCCGTTGACATTGTCTGATTAAAAGTGGACTTGAGTGACCTGGCTGATTGGGCCGTTCTTTGTGTGTTTCTGGGCCACTGTTTGCCCAGATCCGCATCAGGATTGGCTTTCGATTTGATTTGCCAAGTTGCGTCTGGGTCTGGGCTGGGCTGGGTTATTTGCACGGCACTCAACTACTTTGCAGATTTGCTCACTCTGCATAAACATACTGCCATGTCGGCATATTTAATTAGCAGCAGTCTCACAAAATTGCCCGACAGCTGACAAATTATGCCAATGTGTACACGGACGGTCTGCGTGTCCTTGTGTCTGTGGGACAGGACTGGGGCCCTAATGCACTCGGCCTAAATAATTTAACATTCATTGTCTCTGCCGGACGTTTCCCTTCCTCCCTGTCCCTTCCCATCAACGAGTTTTCAGTGTGTAAATAAAACAGAGGCTGTTCGATGCTTAGTTGGCATCACACACGGCGTATACGCAATTTGCATTGCATTCCAGCCAGCCCCCAGGCACTTTCAACACTGCAATACAGTGCCTATAGTGCCAGCTGTTGTCTATTAAATGTCAATTTCAATTTGTATCTGGCTTAAAAATTGCAATTGCAAAACCTTGCCAATCAGTGGCCCAAAGCCAAGCGAGGGTTGCTGTTACAAAACGTGAGAAAATTCTAAATTTCACAATTATTTGCAAATTTTCGATTGCCAGCTTGCTAATTTTAATATTTACAATTAATGAAAGGTCTGAGATTGTTATGATAATAGATCCAAAATCACCATTTTTAAATGTTTTCCTTTTATAATAAGGGAATTATTTATACTTTTAAATATTAAGCAAACGTATGCTCAGTGATATGATTTCTGTAATTAAATCATAAAGTTGTACCTTGACGGCATTCCATTCCCCCAAGTGTAATTTATTTAATTACGTTTTAAGCCGCAGCACAGCTGACACCATGCCTTCGTCATGAAATTTCGTTCAATTGCATTTCCCGAAAATAAACACCTGTCATTCAGTTGGACGGAAGGGAAAATACAGTCGTCCTTCCCCGAGCAGGAAGTAGAAATAATTTTCGGAAAGCGACAAGCTTGTTAAAAAATCAAAATGCAAACTTACACGCTAAGCAAATATTACTTGTCTTTTTCCGGTTTGTCTGTACATACCTATGTATATATGAGCATAATTTATGTAATTTCTTCCAGAGGAGATGCAATCCTGTCACACAGTTGCCAGGTGCAAATTGATTCAATTAATATTTATGAACCTTTTAAGTTACTTACCCTCTAGGTATTCAAAAATAAGTAATTATTATTGTAAACTAGTAAGCCAGGCGAACTCCGTTACGCCACCTTCAGCAAATTATCCGTTTAATTGAAGTGTTCTTTGGTAAACCACATTTTTTGTGGAATTATCTAGGGACCAAATAGCCCCTGGGATGTTAAAATCACCAAGAACTACTAACTAAGTGGTCCCTATCCGAAAGTCTTTTAGAGACCAACTGAATAGCGGAAAGATGGTTTCAATAAATAGGAAGTTCCGACAATGGATGAAAGATGAAACTGTCTCGTTGGTGGTATTGCCATAAGGGGTTTTTTCAAGGTAAGCTGATTATCCGCCTTACCAATTTCGGCCGGTAGTCCGGGCCTGACACCCTGGTAGGGAACTGGGGCTCTGAGAGGACAACTGTTGGGACCCTCCAGTGGACAAAACGGATATGGGCAACACCGGGGGCACGGTCTCACCCGCGACACCTTCGGATAACGAATATTTTCTAGCCCTCTATCTCAGGATTCTTGAGATTTGTCCTGAGGTCGAAGGCTATGTCGAGGAAGGCTGCTGTTAGGAGCCTGCCGCGCTGGTTGGGATCCGCTTAGATGCTGCACACCAGTTGATCTTCGTGTGCCCACGCGTTGTCTCAATCGGGCATTTTCCCTTACTACATTTCGTCTCTCCTCGCTTAAGTTCTGTGAATACACTTGTTGCTGGATTGCATGCCTTGTGCGGAGACCGATGTTCACACGTCGTGCTATAGGCATTTTCGACTATAGGCAGAGCGGTTAATTTAACCTCTAATCCACATAATTTACACAGTTCAACTTACCACCCTAAATACAAATGCTGGTTTCCAATTGCACTGATATGAAACGAATAACTTATTTTACTCAAAAATGAACACAATTTCGATTTGTCATAAAATAAACTGAGTAGAGAATTATGGCATGCTATGTGTCAGTGTTGGCGCTTTATGCAAAAATGATTTTCCCGCTTTCTGTTGCAATTTTTCCTGAATTTTCTTTACTGCATAAAATCACAAATTCCGAGACCTTTCCAACGAATGCAAAACCGTGGAAATATGTTCGTACGTTCTGGAGTTATTTGATCCCCGCAGAAAACTCGACTTATTTTTATATAATAGATTAGACAAGTTTATTTTGATTTTAATAAATATTATAAACAAAAGAGAGTGCCTTTCTCATTCTCGTAAAATTTAGTTACTTCAATACATAATCGTTTTCAATTGACTCGGTTCTCAATATCATTAGCTTGAATGGGCCTGTAATAAGAGCCTGCAATAAATGGGTAATTAAAAAAGATTAAAAATAAAGAAATATTTACTATTTTCTTATATCCAACATACCTGTTGCTCAGGGGTTATTGGTTCAGTTATCTTTAGGCAGATTTCCAGCTCATCCTGCTTGTCGGAATCTCTATGTTCCATTACTGCTCTCTGAAGACTCTCAACCAACGACTGGTTTATTTCGTCGATGGGAACCTTGATTTTAAATGTACCCAGCTTTTTGCATTTAATTAGGATAGGCACCAAGCTTGAGAGTATTTCCTGTGCCTCATGCTCAGAAAGCACATCAATTTCTTCCAAATCTTTCAGTTGGGCCAGTCGCTTAATAAATTGCAGTTCCTGAAACCCACACGAGACTTTCCGCAGGCTACTCAAAAAAGTCAAGGCCACAACCAATGATTCGTTGAGGTAATGACTTTTGGGGAGTTCAAATAGTGTGTTGGGTATTTGAATAAAAATTTCCTGCAGCGAGTTTCTGTGATATTTTATTAGACTTTCCATAAAGCGGAAGCTTGGCAGTTCCAAAGAGACCAATTTGAAAGAGCGTAGATCTCTGACCAGTGGGAGTGGTATTTCTTCCTTTAAGCAGTCATTGTCGTATAACATTTTTAAGTCTCGCAAATCGTGCTGCAGACTAATATCGCAAGCACCTTTGATTTGAACACCCAGCTCCAAGAACAAGTGGAGGTCTCTGTTTATCTCCAGAAATAAGGCATCAGACAACCAGAGAGACTTTAAGTTCTCCAGCCTTAGAAGAGGATCTAATCTCACATTTCTAAAAAGTACAGCCTTATTAGTTTCAATAACAAGGTGGCCTCGGTGATTTAAGGACATTTTGGTACAAAAATTCGACACAGTAATGTGTTTTCTTAGAAGATCTGCCGCATTATCTGTGATTATATGATCCCTGCTGCGTATGGTCAGTCGGTTGAGCGTTGGGTGTCCTTTCAGGTGCTCTATGCTTTTGGCATCGTAAAAGCCGCACTCCAACAATCTTAAGCCCCTAAGCTGGGCAATAGCCTGGACGACAGTGTCATTAACCTTGAACATTAGCCTGAGTTGAACTAACTTTGATTTTTTCCTTTCCGAAAGAGCCTGGATGAGTAGGAGTAGAGGAGTACTGTTCTCTAGGTTGGAGTCTTCCTCAAGTTCCTCAAGGCCCAATCGAGCAATGTTTTCGACATTATGGTCTTCATCCCAGCCAAAGTCCATTTTCTGATCCAACTGTTTGGCAATTTCCAGATGCTGCAGCTTATCCAGGAGCGCCAGATTCACGTATTCCCTATCCCGGGCGTTATCGCTGATCACGAACTTCAGTTTCTTCAGTGCTGGACAGTGACCAACGATTTGGCTTAGCTGTCCCTGATCGGAGAAGCAAAAAGCATTTATTTCCAGGGTAACTAGCGAGGGATTCCTGGCACAAAACTCCTTTAGATCCGAGATGGAAAACGATGCGGTTAGACTTAGCTTGCTAATACGAGTATTTGCAAGAGCACTGAGATTGTTCATCGAATGATCTGCAATGTGAAGAAACTTTAGATCCACTAAACGCTTACTTGGACTGAACCGAGCTTGCCTGCTATATTCACTGTGATCTCCTTGACTTTCGGAAGCCGATCTTTATCCTGCACTACTCGCTTAGATTGACCGCAAATGGCCAGGATGATTTCATCGAACATATACTGATGGTAACTGAAATACGAGCCAGATGTGTGCCTGAGCTCAAAGGTTTTTAGCAGGGGGTTCTTTAGCATGGCTCTGATATAAATGTCAAGGTAGGCATCAACTTTTTTCACTGTGGCTCTTTTTAGGGATTTGTGTATTTCATCAAACTTGACAATCAGGTGGCTGTGTGGCACCTCCTGGAGCAGATCAATCTCCAGCTCATCATACATCGATTTCGACCAGGACCTAACAATGCGACGAAGTCCTCTGCAGGAGCCGGCGAAATTGAAGATGTCAGCATATTTAATGGCGTCCAAGGGTTCATTTTTGTTTCTCTTTTCGCAGTCCACCTTTAAATAGTCCAGAATGCGAAACAGGTCGAAGTGAGTGATATCTGTGAGGCCCGTCATATATTATATAGTACGTGCTGGTATAATCTGGCTAGACACGTCCGATTTGCAGTGAGATCACCGTATACTGCCTCTACGGCTCTGAGAGGCTTTGCTGAACGGGCAATAAAATAGTTCCCTATAATTTTAGGGTATATTGGTTTAGCGAAATTAATGTCTTAAGATTAAATATAAGATTTTATGATTTATGAAAGCCACAATACATGATAGTTTCCCGATAATTTTTAGATATATTTAAGTAAAAAAAGAGGAACCTCTGCTATTCGATCAAGTTTTTGGTTTTGTAGCTTGTTACTCATTATCAGATACATTATCAGCAAACGAAGAAGCTTTTCGCAGTCGTATATTATTGTATATATGCATAGTATTGTATTAGGGTGGACTTGACAAGGTTAAAATTGGAAAGCTAATAATATATAGTAAATTTTTGATTAGACTTTCTGGTCCACCCAAATGAATGTGTTTGCAAAAAGAAAGAAAGAAATTGAACAACGTATTCATAAAAAAATAATTAAATCGAATTATTTATGTTTGTTCTTCATATCTTTAGATTGCCATATATTTTTATATATTTTTATATCTTTATATTTGTATATATTTATATTTGGCACACTCAGGCCGTTCTAAGACATCAATCCATAAGTGAAGCAAACTGAAGTAGAGAGTTATTTAATTATAAAAATTAAAGTTACGCTACACTCGTTATGCTTAGCCGGACATCATTAGAGGCAAGTAGAAGGACTTTTGATCTCGGCGGCGTCTTTTGAACGGAAACTTAAAGCGCAGTTTAAGTTTCTTTTAAAGTAGTTGCCGCGGCAAAGTGAAACTGGCAGCTGCACTTAATTTGCCGTCAGCTCATTTGTTTTGCCAGCCCTCCGGCAGTTAAACCAGCCCCAGGAGCGTGCATTTTTCTCCACCCTTTTGCCTTCCTCATCGCCCTTCCCTACCCCATTCTCCCCATATCCCTTACATCTCTATCTTATGCCATGCGGTTAGCTTGGAATATGGTAGAATATAAAAAAAAAATGATGGGAAAACTTTAGAAGCCGTTACTTCTTGTTGTCCCATCGCCCAAGGAAATCCGACGGCCCCCCCGCAGCGCCATAGTGTTGCGGTGGGTGCGTGTAATCTACTCAAAGCAAATAAATTTTTAATGCTGACTAATGTAGAAAATGTGAGCAGAAATTTACCTGGCAAACTCTAAGAGACCGTGGCTTCATCTTTCCAGCCAGCCTTAGTCCTTCCTCCTTCGTCCTTCGTAATTTGCAACAGGATTGTACAAATTGAAAAGGAAGCCAGCCCTGCCGCCTGCATATTTACGCGAAGCCAAGAAATCATCCTTTAGACTGCTGCCAGTGTGTTCAGTGTCGGTTCATTTGTTATCCCGACAGTTTAAGAATGCATTAAGGAATGCAGTTAACCCCATTGTGAATGCAGAAACTTGTCAACATTTTGAGGCATCGATTGCACTGGCAATTATGTCAGGCAACAAAGCGCAACAAATTGGCGAAAATGGCAAGTCATTAAAAATAATTTAAAGCAAACATCAGGGAAAAGTTTTTGACCAAAAAACTTGAAGACATTTTAAATGCGAATATAACTGAGACAAAGGCAGGGCGAGGGAGGAGATGCTGGCTGACTGCTGAAAATTGCAAGGCAGCAGCAGCAGCAACAAATTGGCAAAAGTCATAACGAGGCAAACAGGTCATGAGCGTGCTAAGGGGGGTAGGATACTGAAAAAAAAAAAACTATTTTTGGTAAGAAATCCAGATTTTAAAATTATTTAATGCAGAATTTAAAAGAAATTATTTAATACTCGAGGGATTTTTAGAAAATTACATCTGTTATTTAACTCAAAAGTATATTTAAATTAACTTTGATTGCAATAAAGGATTAAAACTAAGACGAGGATGACCTCTTAGTTTTCAGCCTCCTTTAAAATAGTTCAAACTACGCTCCTGGCCAAAAGTGGGCAAACTGGCCCCCGCAAATGCCTCGCAACAGTCGCAAGTGACAACGAGAACGCCAACGAGCTAAGGACGCCCAAAGGATGCTGGTGTTGCTGTTGCTCCTTCTGCTGTTGCTTCTGTTTGCCGTTGTTTTAGTTGGTAATGAAAGCGACTGATGTCCAGAGGGCGAGATGGGGGGGAGTGGGTCGGAAACTGGCCAAACATTAACGAGCATCAGCGAAAAACTTGCAACTTGCCGACGACGAACTGAATCAAGTTCTGATGCCGAAAGAAGGGGCAGCGATGCATTGTTTGCAAAATGCTCCGAGTAAATTATGCAGAATTGCTGCAGAGCAGCCAAAGCCGAAGCAAAAGTTAAGCGCCCAACAAAACGGAATTTTACGTTGCGCCGATGATGTCTTTGTTGCCATTGTGTGCGTCGCTGTGTTCGTATTTGTGGGGGTTTTTAATAAACTTAATAACTTTGCAATTTGTTGCTGCAATCAGCGCTTGGAGCCAGCTGTTTCCCATCATGCAAATGGCCCTAGGAGCTCGGACACTGCGCTCCGCCAAGGCGAAGGCGAAGCTGTCCGAAGTTGCCCGTGGCAACACATGGCGTATACTTAATTTACAGGCGCATTATGCAGGCGGCACGTGCCAATTAATAAAATAAATTCCTCAACAAGGCAGCAAACTCGTAAATTCCGTAAGGGCAGCGTATTTTCCAATTCCTTTTAATTCAGTTAAAAGGTTGTGGCCATACGGAAAATGATCCCTGCGGTAAACTGCGTCTCCAGACTCTTTAAAAATGCATGTCCAGTCCCATATCAACCGCCGAACGCTGAATCGATCCTTCAGAGCACGAATCTGGTGTTTGTGCGGGGCGCAGGGAGCTGAATAAACAAACATCTGTGGCAAGTGAGGTTAGGACACAAATTGAATTTGCGCCCTAAAAGAGCATAACAAATAGACGACACGCATTCGCCGTGTTGTACGCAAAGCCACAAAACCCACATGCATGTCACGGGATAACCAAGAAACTGGGCAGTACAAAAAATCAGTCAGCCGTCGACGCCCACTGATCCAATCGCTCACGAGTAGAGGTAACCTGAGTGGGTATTTTAAATAATTTTTTAATAATAAAAAAATAGAATTTCCCCTTAATATTTCCCTGTATTCCATATAAATTAATACCAATTCTTTAATATTAATTTATCAAATAAACAAGAGCTATGATTATGACAATCTTTAACATAATTTTATGTTTTAAAAATTAAACCTTAATTATTTGGCCAAAACAATCTCTTTTTGAATTAATTTTAGCTATACCCTTGCTGTACCTTTTTCAGTTACAAAAACCCAGTACCTTTCCCATCACTGTTCCCCCGATGGGAGGCCTGGGGCGCTTAGATATTTTTGGCATGCGTTGCGAGTCCCAACGAAGGGCACAAAAACAAGTCCGCAACATGGACGCAGCTGCCTACGCGTCGGCGGCCAAATCCCGACTCAAACGCTCCCACACATAGCGACATCATCATCATCGTCACCGCCAGCAAGCATCATCATCATGGCGTCTGGATAATGGCTGTCCCGGAGTTGACAGTTAACAGTTGCCGAGCCGGCCAGCGGCAGGTAAATAAATCAAACAAAAAATTGAGACTTTCGGCTACGTGACTGGCAAATGGGAGTCGCCTGGAAGTCTGACTCTCTATACGGAGCGCCGAAAGTCACGGAGGCTCAATAGCTTGACTGATTATCGTTGTCCAGCTGCTGTATAGATAGGTATATGTCTCGGAGTAGGATTTGGTCGCAGCTCATGCCGCTGAGTTGTGCGTGACACAAATTGCTGGCCGGGACAGAAACAGAAACAGGACAACGCCAAACAGAAGCAGAAACAGCACCTCTGACACACAGGCAGGCAGTGTGCTGACAAATGCTTCCTGGAAGATGTCTGTCGATGTCCATCAATGGCCTGAATGGAGGCGGAACAGCTGGGCAGTAGCAGCAGCAGCAACAGTTAAGTCGATTTTGACACATGAAGCACTGTTCGTTTGGCAGAAATCAATAATGTCTAGTGAAGAGTCCTTCGAAAGGCAGGCGATGTCAGGCGAAGGATTGATAAGGTATGTCTGCAAAGGGAATAATTTGTCGCCTGAAAGGAAAGCAGAATATGGGAATGTTTTGCGAACGAAAGGGGAAAGCTTCATTTGTAAAAGATTGAATATTATTGAGAGAATTTAATAAATTAATTTAAGACACCTTTTTAAATTAGGGAGAATATAATATATAAGTAACGCTCTGGGTAGTAAAACCCTTTTACTCTTTATATTTCCCCACAACTTTCATTTTTTACCTCCATTTTACACTACCATTAAAACCACTTAAAGCCTGCACAGTAAGTGCAGTCAGGCGAATGCCATAAAATAGAATACCTCGCTGAATTTTTGAATGATGTTTATTATTTATGCCACTGCGGTCCCCTTGTTTACGTGACCTCACCTGACCCACTGAGCCCGATGGCCCTGCCTGCGGAACTGGGACTCCATCTGCAAAAGCCAGTGGCCAGCGGACAGTGGCCAGTAGTGGCACACAATTGAATATATTATGGAATATATATTGCGGCATATATTAGACTACCATTTGGATTGCGGTCCGTGGTCCATGCAGCATTGTCCGTGCGTGCTGAAAACTGTTTGCTTTATGGTGATCATTCAATTTGAATTAATTTGCGGCTGTCATGCCAACCTTAAATTAGTTTGCAGCGATTTGCATAAACACAAGTGGAAGCTTGACGTGATTTTGATTGGACTGCCTGCCGCCCAGCAGGAGCAAGTTAGCACAGCTTATTAGCTAAGCAAGACAGAAATTTCCTTCTCTGCGCATAATTCTTCCCACTTTGTAATTAAATTAAATGTTTTCTTTTTTTCCCTCCCTCCCTCTTTTTATCTCCATTTACGAAGTCCTCAATTTGACTGGAAAGTAACGTCAGTTAGCGAGGAGAGACGGAAAGTGAACAGCAGCTGTCCGAGCCTGAAAGCCGTTGAGGTTTTGTGGCTTTTTGGCCAAGAGCAAGGCAAGAACACAGCAGCTGGAAAAAAGGAAAAATAAATGTTTTGCCACTCTGCTTTTCACGACTAATTCGGTTTTTGTTTATCTCCACACTCTCTGGCACATGGAGAGATTTTCTCCGTATTTTTTTCGGAGCATCTGCATTGCCTTTGTGTGACAGGCTGCAGTTTGGTCGCTTTAAGGCTTCCCCGCTCCAGATGTGCCCTAATGCCATGTGAGAATGAAGGATTAACAGCAACCGAGGACTTCTCGTCAGCCACCGCACCGCAATGAGTTGGCATCCTGCAGGCTGCAGCTGCCCGTGCCTCACTATATGGTATACGCTGTGGTCAGGGAACGTAAGTGCATCTATTTTTTATGTCCAGTAAGCACTTGAAGCCAAAGTGATGGGAGTTAAGTTCTCGGGAATCCTATGGGAATTTTGGGACTTTAATTATTTTGGAGAGTGTTTTGCGTTACTTCTAGGATTATTTAATTTATTCAGTTGCTGTTAAAGATATATTATTAGAAATTCTCTCTAGTTTCCCCTTTTGTGTGGCAAATTATCCAAATCCGTTCTAGCATTGATTAGCGAAGCTTAACACTTTCCTCTTAGGAAATAATTATTTAATAACGGATATTCCATTGGGGGAAAAGCTGGGCTGATACGTCTCTCTCTGTGTGTGTGCGCATAGGTGGATTCCCCAGTGCGACAAGGTTTGTGGTCTAAGCTGCTTTCACACAAGCACACACACAGAGACAAAGCTGCGTTGCGAAATGCCATGTAAATGACGCTAATTGTATTACAATTTGCTTGAATGCCTGAGAGCAGGCAATGGCAAATTAGAAACCGCTTAGTTGGGGTATCCCATAACCAACTGGGCGAGAGTTCGGGGATCCTTTGAGCGACAGTGCAACAGTGCAATTGTTGTCCTTTCCCCTCGCTTGCATTTCTAATCTTGCAATCACGAAATGCAACAGACTCCCAGGATGATGATGCTGATGATTCCGGGAAGTATTTTATACAGAGGTCTCAGTGGGGTTTAGCTCCTGCATCATCCCTGAGAAATGCGAAATATGCTTGGAATCTGGCCACTAGTAAGGGGGACTTAGAACAGAAAGATAAGGGTCTTAGTTAGGGAAATTCAGGACTTCAGTTCCAGCAAATCTTAAAGCCTCGTCAGAGCAAGGGAAAACGTGACAAATTCACGGCAATTGTCTTCATCTATCGTATCTGTGCTGCCTCCGAAAAAAAACCTTTGTTTCCCCTCTGCCACCTTCAGGCAGCCCCAGCAATGATCCAATGAACCCGAGAAGAACACTGTCATAGTTTATCACATTCTGTGCAGTGGGTTGAATTTTTTATTCCTTCGCTTGGCTACTTGCGCTTTTTGTGCCAGTGTCATAGGGAATATGTCCGCCATCTCCTCCTTCTTCTCCTCCAGCGATTGTGATATACGTTTTGCCATACTAACTGTCATCTTTTGTGACTATGTGCGTGGGAGGACGAGGGAAAATAGAGCCTGGATGCGGCTGGGAAAGTGGCACTGCCAGTGGAAGTGGATGCCAAAGAGGCTGCGGCACTACTCGGAAAGTGCCAGCTCACTTGGATCGTCTGGATTAGCTGGATGTTGTGGTGAGGCCGGGGAGCTGGAAAAAAAAACCCAAACCGAAGGCCAAAAAGTGTGCGCCAAGAATGAAGTGGACAAAAAAAAAATGGCAAAATGAAGGAATTCAAGTGTTGCAGTGGCCTCCAGCAACAACATTGCAATTGTCCAAGAAAATATTTATCAAGCTGGAAATTGATTAAAAAGTGTTTGCAGCAAAAACCAGCAGGAAACTAGGAGAAAAATATTGAATCAGATGAACTGGTAGGCAAAAGGAAACTGCACTTTCGCAGCTGGCAATGAGTTTTACTTTCTCACAAAATTTGGCAAAATGTGCAATAGAAAATGGAAAAGTCCTTACAAAGTTTGGCATTAAAAAGTCACACAAAATAAAATGTATACAAATATTTATCGGATTAAAAAGAGCAAGAAAATTTGCTGAATCGAAAGGTAATCAGTTTTTATGTAAGCTTAGAAAACTTTTAAAAATGTATATTGTACAAAAATTGATAAGAAATTACTTCTGAATGGAAGTATACACAAAATTTAAGCAAATACAGGCTTAATTTAGTTTGCTAATTATTTTAAAAATGTATATTGTACAAAAATTGATAAGAAATTACTTCTGAATGGAAGTATACACAAAATTTAAGCAAATACAGGCTTAATTTAGTTTGCTAATTATTAAAACGATGGCCTGATTGTACTAATTAAAATATAAGGTCTGGAAATTACCCACTAATTGCAAACACCCATAAATTAAACAAGGTATTAACATTATAAACTCTAAAAATTTTTAAATTATTTCAAGCATTTGTAGTAAATCGACTATCTCTCAATTTATCATACTACCGTAATACCGCTCACAAATTTAATTTGATCTGAATTTCGGTAAACATTCCGCCTTAAATATTCAACCATTTGCCACACAGATAACCCATTTATATTGGGCTGTGTGGGCGAAGGCTTATCGGTGTGTTGACGTTGTGTTTACACTTTGCCTGTAAGCTGGCAAATAATTATCACGAGTGGCTCGAGGCGCTTGGGCTGCACGGCTAAATTAATTATTTATAATATGGCTGCCGCAAACGAGAAAAGTTCTCGACCACAGGGCATTATTTTGGCATGTGTGTGTTCGCACATTTATCATCGGCTATATAAGCCACAAGGTATGTACATTCCCATCCAATAATTATCAATTTAACATTGGCTTTATAGTTCTTATAGATATATCAAGCAAGGTACTTACACTATCCAAGCCAGAAGCCCATAATTATATTAGTATTGTTGAACACAGCACTTGACACTTGAACAATGATGTTAACCAGGCCAAGCAAGAGGTTCAAACCCGAACTGAAGTGTGGCAAATATTTAATGTGAGGCAACATTAGCTCTAAGACAGCAAACACGCTGATGTTAAGTGAATAATTTGGCAGGCATTCAAGGGGAAATTACATCGTAATCATCAGTCTCTTAAATCTACTACAGAGATTTGTAATTTTCAATTTAAAAACTGAAAGTAAATCCATATATGCGATGTAAATTATCCCGACAATCGGTAATGTGTCACATGCATGGCCTGACAAAACGTTCGGCAATTGATTGCCTAAAAATAATGTTATGGGATATTGAAATTTTATTTAGAATTTATGGGCCCATTGGGCGTTGACAGTCGATTGTTTTTGAGGCCGAGACACGCCCAGCAGGATATAAAATTGCACATTAGCTGGCATAAATAAATGCGCTGGCTGTTTAAAATTTTAGCACAACATTATGCCATTCGACTGGCCGACGACGACTCGCATGTTTTTATCACTCGAATTTAGGATTATTTCCATGGCTTTTATTGCGGTCGTAAATCCAGCAAAAAGCAGGCAGTCGGCCCGGCCACAACTGCAAGTGAGTTCTGTTGGCTGCATTAATGGTGAATTATAGCCCCAAATGCCGAAGAACTTTTCGAATTCATTACATTTTAATTAGTTTACTTTTACGATGGCACTCCAGCCCCCATAGTCCTTTGTTCTTTCATTTTTATTATTACTTTTTTTTTTTTTAGCTTGTATCCCCCGCTCGATTTCAATTCAAACCCTTTACCTGGGGGAAAAGGAGTAGAATGAACTATGGTTCCAATTGTTTACTGCGTTGGCTTTCATCTGCGCCCCCTCCCCGACGAGGTTCGCCATTAAAGTTCGTCCTGGGAATGGATCCTGGCTCAGGTTGCTTGATTTGTTTGGGCCGCTCGACCCTAGCATTTGCATAGGCAAGCATTTTCCGTCTGGGGAATCTGCACATAGTTTTGCATATCTGCCAATATCCCGTTCTTTGGAGTTCTGTATTATGGAAATTCGAATATTGTCTTCCAACCCGATTTCTAAATATTTCCTTAGGCGGAGGAATATTAAAATTTGCGCATCGAATGCAAGTCGCAATGTTTTATTCATGGGAAGAACAATGGGGGATACACCCTTCCAATGAGCATAAATCTAGACTATAGAGAGCTAAGCTGAATCAGGAAGACATCGATATAACTTGGTTCCTTTTGGTTTTATTATACATATAACTAGAAATTATACTTATTACTTTAACTCTGAAACCAAGTTTGTTTAAATATAATTTGTGGGCCAGTTCCACACTGCGTATGAGTAATAAATTCTGTGGGCCAGAGAGGGAGACTGACCTACTTTGCATTTGCAATTTATAAAACCCAAATTGTGTAGATTATGGGGTCCAGTTTCTGCATCTACGTTAAAGTTATCTTTAAAGATTTGCCAGATTCTTACTCCAAACTGGCCATACGATTTTATTTTCAGCTAATCCCTCTCTAATTCCATTCCAAAGGCCTAACCAATTAAGATGAGTTCCATTTCGGCTTTTGCAAAAAGGAAAATGATATCCGACTTAACCCGAAAAGTCCATTAAAACACATGAAAATACATTTTCGGGCCAGTGTCCTAATGGCCAACGTGCCACACACACACACTCACACTTGGAGATGCAAAAATGGAAAAATGGAAAAAGGTGAGCTCACACACACGGAGGCAAAGCTCCTCAATTTACACTTGCTCGCCGGCTCAGACACACACACACTCGCATTAGGCAAAGGTCCAACTCGGGGCAAAGGGGGAAACAAAAAAAGAAAAACAACATTCACACGTGCGAAAATGTAACAATTTACAAAAGGATATGCCAAAAGGGACACGCCACATACACACGAACGCCGAAGGATTCGCACTGGAGATGGCCGTAAGTCTGTGATTTGATCGAGGCAAACGTTAGAAAGTCACGTCTCATGCAAATTAGTAACTGAAGAAGGTCCTGCCGACGAATGTCCTGTCGCCGACTGACCCAATTCCAGCCTCAGCAAAGCAATTTAAGTGAAATTTGAGAAATCTTACTTGGACTTTTCCACACTTAACGTGCAAATTATCGGAGGTGCGAGCCTGTCACGAGTCGTGACTCTCCTCCTCACATCCCTAATGCAGATGCGTTGCCTCGCTTTATCCCTTTCGGTCGTCGCTCTTTATTTTTATTTTGCTTTTTACTTTTGTATGTAAATGTTTGAACTGTCTGCACGAGTGCCACGAGGATGAACAGCTCCACAACAATAACAACAACAACGGCGGCAAAGGCGGCCCAGGCGAAAGGGGTCAGCAGTTCACACCAACACGTAACATAATACACACAAGCCAGTACACCCGTACGTATACGCAATATGCCTGCATTAATATGCAAATATTTGAGAGAGAGCACATTTTTGACTTGGTTGTAACCCTCCCGCGTGCATCTGGTCCCCTTTGTTTCTGTTTAGGTTTTGTGTGTTTGGAATTTCCCTTTCCAAGTTTGCATACCGAATTTCGCTATGGTTTTGGCTAAGGGGAAATCTCACCCGATAAGCCCAATTTAAATTTGCATTTACTTAATTTAGATTACAAGGGCTGGACCAAGGTTTGGGTAGGGTTTATAGCATTGATTTGTGCTTTATTTTATTACAGAAATCGAAAACCTGCGGTGTGAGAAGAGAAAGAGTAATGTTCTCGGCTTTCATAAACAAAGGTTGTAATGCAAAGCAGGTAACATGGTTTTGCTCTTAGAATAAAACTGTAAGTCTCTTTCATTGTATTGTATTTTTATTATCATTCCAGGGCTTTAAACACACATATCATAAAGGGATTTAGAAATGACTTCTGAAAGTCTGTGATAAGTTTAAGAAAAAATAACAAATCTTTTAAATTTATAATGACATCTTACTCTTTATTTTCTTTTTCCCTTACAGTTTGATGCTACTCATTTTTTCTAGCCTAATGGCCCGGCTTCCTTACACCAAAAAGGTGTTACTAATCAAGCAACAAAGTAAGTACCGAGCACAATGTAAGGCGGTGTCAATGGAGTCGAGTGTGCATTAGAGGACGTGGACTTAACGCACTCGAGCGTTTCATGTTCGACTTCTGGCCAAGGCCAAGAGCCAGGTCAGGTGGCAGGAAAGCAACAAAGGCTGCCAGAGCCTCGGAGCACGTCTGGCGGTCTGTTTGAAGCGTGAAATCGATCAGCCCCCAAACCAAAGTCAAACCCATTCCAGCCATCGCCAGCCAGCCCATCTCATCTCAGCCTTGTTTTGGCAGCATCCGTGTCAGTGGCAATTGAATTTGCTGTACCACCCCACACTTTCCTCTAAATAAGCGACTTTATAAACACACAGAAAGAATTATTGTTTTTTAATTATAATATATAATATATTATAAGAAATTATAGAACATAGTAAAATCAAGGGAATTCTGCAAAAACTAAGCTTAATCATATTTAAAATTCTTTCTTCTGGGTATTTATTGGAAATTGATTAAAATAGTTCTAAGTTGGTTGGAATATTTATTAAAATTCTCTTAAATATTGAGATATTTGTGGGTTAAAATGAATTGCTAATGTAATCTGATTATAAAGATAATGGAAATTCAGAAAAGAACTAATTAAAATAATTTTTACAATGCAATATTCTGAGTATTCATTGATTGCCTATTTAAATTAGTTCATTAATATTTTTAATAAGATCCTCTAATATTAACTAATTTTTTTGCTCTGTGTTCTTTAAGGGGGTGGCAGTGGGCGCTGCGATTTTGATGGCGCTTAAGTTGCAAGTCGCTGCGCCCCACTTTGCTGCTAACTGCACATTAAACGGCTCGATGGCAAAAGCTCCACTCAACCAAAGCGAAAGCTCCTCGAGCTCACTCACACTGTAATCAATGGGGGGTTTCCCCCCTTTCTCCACCTCTTTCATTTTCCAGCTCTGCCGGCATTCCCTAGCCTTGTTTGATTTTCCTCTGCCGTTTGCTGTTTATTTTCTTGCTGCAATGTTTTCTTCATTTGTTTCCGTTTGCTTCTTTGTTGTCTCCTACATGGCGAAATGTAATTATCGTGGGAATAATTTCGGTTTTTTGTTTTTTTCGTAGCCTTGTTTTCCTTTGTTTTGTTCTCGGCTCTGTCCACAATTGAACCCGCAATTGATTGGTTCTTTCTTGTTCAGGATATAAGACCTCGATGGAATGGAAAACGAGGCTTAAGAAATTGCCTGCCTGTTGGATTTTTAAATTTTTCCCAAAGAGTTTCATTTGAAAATTGCCAACTTTTCATATTGTCGCATTATGAAGCCACAAGCAATATTTTTTATTGTATTATAACTTTTTTAGAAGCCAATTTGAGAATTTTTAATACTTCTAGCAACTGTATAAAACCCCTTTGACACTATTATTCACCATCTTCTGGCTCACAAAGAACTGGCACTGACAGAGATGGCCTCGGGGAAAAAGTTGGCATCATTTATGGTTGAACAGCACAATAAACAACTTGTCGGCGGCCTTGCAACGCATACCAAATAAGGCCCGGAAAAGTGCATATATCTCGCTTAGCACTGGAGCACTCTGCTCTCTATCTCCTCCCAGAGATTCACATTCGCACACTTGTCGCTCATAACTTCATGGTAATGCAATTTGCGTGGCAAGGTGCAAAAAAGTGGCCAACAAAAACCCAGAAATAGAAAATACTTCTTTTCCTCTTAGCCACTTTTCTTCTCTGTTTCCTACACTTTTCTTTTCCTTTACATTTTTTTTCCTTCATTTTTTGGCCGGGTCAAATGCAATTTGAACGGTGAAATTTTGTGCGGAGCTAAAAGGAAAATGCCTGGGAATGTGCCGAAAAGGAGGCGACGAGCGGCAAAAGAAAAACGGAACCGCATTTGAGCCCTTTTTATCGAGCAGAAAGTGGAACACAGGCGCACACAAAGCTCCGGCGCGGGAGCGAGATGGCGATTGGGGAAAATTTATATAGCCATGGAGATAGGAATGAAGATGGTAGCTGCAGTTTTCGGCTGTCGTTGCTGTTGTACAAAGTGGAAAATGTGGTTAAAAACCGCAATACGAAATAAATTACTTTTTCTGCTTTGAGCTGCAGTCCGAGACTCGGCGTCCTTGTCGTCGTCCTCCTCCACCTTCTCCTCCTCCTCCTTCTCACAGTCCTCGTGCTCTGGCTCTTGCTCTTGGTCGCCCTGATCCCGGACCACTTGCCTGCGACTTGCTCTCTCTCTCTCCATTGCAGCTTGAAATTGAAAGCTTCCGTTTGGGGCCAGGCCCAATGGAAAGGCCATTTAGCCACCCACCCAGAACGCAATGCCCACTGTGCCCACACCCACTGTGCCCGCTGCACATTAGGCCGCAGTTCGCCATTGCTCGCTTCCGTTTTCCGCCAGACGCGCGCCCATTGTCTCTTAGTTACCCTCCCTCTCCAGCCATTTTGTATTTCCCCTCGAAAATGGCGACCCAAATGCTGGTCAACTTAAAGGTCGCTTAAAGGCAGCCATTGAGCCATTGCGTCGGCCTATTTGTCGGTTGCCTAATTTGAATTATGGCCATCAAAGAGTGATTAAACTTGTTTGCTCCGCTGGCTTAATGCCCGGAGTCTGGCCCAAGTCGCTTTCTTGGCAAACACATATGCCATACTTGCCACAAAGTTGCAAGGTTATTTGGCTAAGGCAACCTTTTGTCTGGCCGGGAAGGGTTACTTGGCTAGAGGGGCAAAATTTAAATATGGCCAAGTTTGGCATGTAAAAGATGAATTTAAATTTTAGTTTATTCCAGCAAATGTTCTTAAGACATACTATGAATATATATACTATAAAAATTATATAAAAACAAGAAAAGGAGCTAACTTCAGCAGCTAAATTTTTCTTTTTCCTTGCTCTTTAATATATTTTTAAATTTTCCACTAATAAAATTCTTATGCCGATTATGTATAGATTTTATATATATTTAAAGGGAATTCGTGTAATATTCTGAAATTTTAGAATGCCAATTAAATTGTATTTATTTTTATACCCTTGCAGAGTATTATTATTTCAGTCAGAAGTTTGCAACGCAGTGAAGGTGACGTTTCCGACCCTATAAAGTATATATATTCTTGATCAGCACCAACAGGGGAATCTTTCTAGATATGTCAGGAAGAAATCGATTCTTTGGCCATTTTTGCAAAATTTTATAAGGGGTTACATCATTAAATCTTTTGATTTTGATAAAAAATTGAATTTTCAAAATTTTTAAATGAAGTATACAGATTTATTAACTGTAGAAAATCTTGCACAGAACAGTTTTCCGATTTAAAATTAATACTCTTTTGGTATGATATTTTTAATTTTAAAAAATCAATAAGTTTTTTAATATAAAAAATCAGATTTTATAATGCAAAATAATATTTTTCTAAGTCAAGGAATCATTTCCGACCCCATAAACCATATATATTCTTGATCAGCATTAACATGCAAATCTTTCTAGACATGTTCGGAAGAAATCGAATTTTTGGCCATTTTTGCGAAATTTGATAAGGGGTTACATCATTAAAATTAGCAAAAATTGAAAAAAATTTTGATTTCTTAAAATTTTAAATTTGGTATGCAGTTTTTTTAAATTAATAAAAACTAACACAAAACTGCTTTCCGAATCGAAATTAATGCATTTTTGGCTTAGTTATGATATATTTTAATTGTTACCTGCAAGGGTATACAAACTTTGGCTGGCCAAAGTTAGCTTTCTTTCTTGTTTAATCCATATTTTCCTTTATCCAGATAATTGGCAATACTTTTTCATAGCTACGAGTTTTTCAAGTTTCGATAACTGCACATCGTTTATATATCGATTACAGGCCTTAAGGATTCTCCTCTCTAGTGCTGCATGACATTCAGAAATTCACTAGAAATTTTCTTTCTTTTGGATTTTGCTTTCGCCTTTGACTGGTTCTGCTCAAGCTGTGATTCTATCCAAAGTAAGTCTAAATTTTCTACAAAACATCCATATAATATATATATGTATAATCCAATCCAATTTCAAGATGGCCTACAAAATGTACCGTGGTACCACCCTGGGTGAGACTCTGCAGGAGACCCTGGACTATCTCATCCAGTTTGGAGACTTGAACCCAAACCTGGCCGAGGATGTACTGGATCAGTTCGATCGCAGCGTTAACCGGCTCCTGCGCCACAACGACAAGCCCCAGCTGACCTTCAAGGGCGACAAGTTAGATGTCTACAGATTCTGCGACAAGGTCTGGATCCTAATACTCAAGGATGTTGTCTTCTACGAGCGAGATGGACGTGAGAAACATGAGATTTTGCACGTGGGAAAAATGAAGATTGTGGCCTGCGAGACCAGAATTGGGATGTGAAAACAAACAAGGCCCTAGACTTTTGTTAAATAACTTTTATTAAACAACAAAGCCTTTAAAAAGACTTGCATAATTATTAAAATACTAAATTAGGAAGAATTCATTGCTACTTGCTTGAAATTTTCGCCTAGCTTACTATTTATAGAATATATTTTCTATCTTCAAAATAATCTTCAATAAGGTTAGATCAGATTTAATCTAGTTGTGATTCATTCAGGCAATTTATTTTTAGATTAGCATTCCTTATCCTTTCACCTCCATCGCGTGTTGACAAAAACAATCTCATATTAGATGAAAATAGTTTTCGAAAACATTTCAGACGGCGGCACAAAGGCAACAATGGCATTTGTGTAAATCTGAAGAAAAGTGGCATTAAGGCAAAAGAGCGCTAAGTGGCCAACTACATACAATTACGATTACAGGGCCCCGCCGACCTTTCGACCCTGACTACCAGCCACCGCGTTGCGTCGACAGTTTTCTATGACAATTGTTGGCCGGTCAGCCATTGTTTGGGGCGAAGGAGCAGCGCGCGGCAGGATGCTGGAGGAGATGGGCGGGAAGTTGCGACAGTTGCCATTTATTTGCCGTTTGCATTCAACGAGTCTGATGAATGGCCATTTGAAGTAAGCGCAGCGCTCGCCGAGATTACCTTAAGTATGCGGCAATTGCACAAGCAGCTTAAGGACAACGTCGTTTGCCAGCTGCAGGCGGAGCTGCTGGAGGAGCGGGAGAACAGGAAGAAAAGGGACCTAGAGCTACCATGGGCGATGTTGATAAAATAAAGTACCCCGCACGCACCCTTGCCCATAATTTATGCAGTTGGTCGAGCTGAATTTATGGCCTACAAACAAAAGACAGCTGCCCGAGGGCGCTAAGAAAACTATGTGGACCAGATCCACCCTCTCCCAAATGGACACTAAATAAACGCCAATTGATGATGCGTGAAAAAGCCAAGTTGACAATTTTAAACTGTATCGAAAGCGGGGGGTACAGGGTGCGGAGTCTAAGACAAAAGCCGGGCTTTTAAAGTTATCAATATAGGGTTTTTCCCACCACCCCGAGGATTCACATTTATCATCATCGAAAATTTGCTAAGCAGACAGATGGGCAGGAGTTCTGGGGGCGACAACGATGAGGATGAGCTGAGCCCTCGGGCCTCCATTTGTTTCCATTTTGTGCTAACGTCAGCAGGTCGACTGCTCTGGAACAATGGAGACACAGATTCCCAATCCGAATACGAATCCGCATCAGGATCGGCAGGAAGGCAGGCAGAAAGGCAGTAACAGTGGCAGAGGCAGAAGGCAGAAGGCAGAGGCAGTCAGGCAAAGTTGGCTATGGCAACGCACGAAAGTAGGCAGCGGAAGTGCAAGTGCCGTTGCATTGACATTTCCGCTTCGCAGCGCTTTTTGGCCACATGGCAGAGGCAAAGGCAGAGGCTGAGGCCTCAGGATAGGAGCTGGAACTGAAAATGGTTCGAAGGCAACTTGCGAAAAACTTTTGCTCCGCTTGGCAGTTTCCTCGCACCCAAGGGTTTTTTCCAAAGTCCGCATTAAACACAAAAAAAGGGAAGAAGAAAAACTTTTGCTGGCTTAAAATATTAATGCAGCTTCATTTAATAAGAGGCTCTATTGGAATTACATATGGAAAGCGTTTAATAATAGGTCTTGGAAAGGGATTTAAGGAAATGTAGTTTCTTTTTCATTTTTAAGTAGCCGTCTTCTACTTTTAGATTTAGTTCAACAAGCAATTAAAAGAAATCAAATATTTCCGCTGCCAAAGCAAAAATTGTTTTTCCCCACTTCAGCAACAACTTGCCCTAATTTCTCGCTTTGATATGCTCTTTCATTAACTGCTCAAGGCAAAGTTCTACAAAATTTCCTTGAAATTTGTATCTTTCTTGCTTGAAATATTACAGAAATTATTACTCTGCCAAATAGCCTTAAAATGGCCGAAATGACTGGGCAAAAAATATAAAAAAAACACAAGTCAGCCTTGAAGTTTTCTTCATTTCGGAACGACAAAAGCCAACATCAAATGAATGTTCATTGTTTGACTTTATATAGATGGCGAGGAGGCGGCGTTTGTGCAACTACTTACAGCTGGCAATGATTGTTGTTCGAGCTGAGCAATGAGACTGGGGATTATAGAGTTATTTTACAGGACAATGACAAGGACGGGGCGGCGGCTAGGGCGGGCATTATCTGGCGCGTTGCTGTCCCCAGACATTCGAGTGCATCTGCATTTTCTTCAGCTGCCCGCTTGTTGTTTGCCGGACGAAATCCGGACTAAATCCGGGCGGAATCTGGATCTCAATGGGCCACTGGTGGTGCTACTGCTCCTCCTGATACTTCGGCTTGTGCCACTGTTGTTGGCTTTGCTCTTGACCAGCTCGGTTGGCCGTTGTTTGTGAATTTTCGCATCACGTGGCACTGACAAAACAATGGGCCCGGCCACAGCAAAGTAGCCAAATGGCAGCTGTCTGGGGCCCACACTTTCATTATCATCCTTTTAAACCCAAAAGCCCATCCCCATTAGCACTGGAAAATATATATAATAAAAATATATATAAATAATTATTAATAGGATTTAAGAGAAATGAAAACAATAAACAATAAATTCAGGAATAAGTATTTAAAATCTCTGATTTTCTGAAAATTCTTTTGTTAGAAAATTTCTTTCTCTGTGCAGCCGCTCATCTCATTCATTTCGTCAGAAATTTTTAGCTCTTTCACTTGGCAACAAATTTTTGTTGCCACTCCCATTTGTTGTTGTTGCTGTTTGTCTCTGCTCGCGTTGCTTAATTAAAAAGTCATCATAATTTTGTCATTTTGTGCTGCAGCTGCTGACGATGCAGAGGGCGGAGGGCCGACTTTGTTGTAATTTTCTAAAGCTAATAAAATTGCTTTGTAGCTGAAGTGGAAATAAAGCATTTTAAGTGCTTTGGCGCTTATCGCCGACGAAGCAGTTTCCAAATTGAACTCAATGCACTTAGGCACATCCCGAGCCCCCAAAGAAAAGTTAAAGGACTTGTTGAAAATTTTATGACATTTTACAGCCTGGGACCGGGCATGGCGGGCCATTAAAATGTTATAAAGCAAAATTTAAGCACTTAACTTGATATCTCACAATCTCAAGATCTTCATCTATGCGAACAAAGCTTGGTTTCTACCCAAAAAAAAAAGTCATTACACTCGAGCCCATATATTAAACAAGACAACAGTCTCTTGTTTGCATTTAACAATTAACGGACTTGAAGGAATCCCAAATAATCCGCAAGGACTGGAACTTTTTCGAAATTGTTCAATTGTCCGTATGAAAAATGTTGATGCATTAATAAAGTCGTTAGCTTAAGGGTCATAAACGAGGCGAGAGCTAATAAACGCCTTTGACTTATGGGCCAGGTAATCAGTGATTTGGAAAGAGAATCCTAAACATTAAGTAACTCTAAGTCAGGTGATTAATACGATTTTTAATGAGAACGAAATCATTATGAGTACAGCTTAATGATCTGACTTATAAAAGTGTCTTAAACCAGAAGATAATGATGAAACTTGGCAGTCTAAAAAAATATATTGTGATTGGTTAATTTGCATAATGGTTTTCAGTAGCCAAGAAATAAAATATTCCTTGAATAAAAACACCACAACTAACTTTTGCAACAATTTCATATTACCACTTTTCGACATATTTTCTTCAGTAAAAAACGTTTTATCCATTCTCATCAGCTTTGCTGCTAATGAAGACACGCTCTCGATCCGCATCCGTACTGGCTTTGGGCCAAAGACATATAAAAAATTGAGTTATGAGCCAAAGTTGGTTCCTAGATCCACATCGAGACCCTTACCCGAAAACCCTTTCAGCCCCGGGCCATCCGTTACATGAAAAATGTGCAACGAAATTTAATTGAAGTTATTGCAGTGCCAAAGCCGCAGTCGCAGACGCAGGGGAAACTTTCAGCTGGCACATGCATCGTGCTAGCAGCACCCACCTGGCGTATGCGTAATAATATTTTGCAGCTCCCAACGTATTTTGCATAATTTCCACTTGCGAAACTTTCACCGCACAAACAAAGAGTAGCTGCCGAGAAGCGAAAATTCGTGCGGTCTGGCAGAAAATAAAGCAAGAAAGAAGTCAAGTTAACAAACAGAAAATTAAATTTCAACTAATATACATTTTTTAAGCATCCTGCAATTGCAACAAATTACCGACGGGGCGAAAAAGGGAGCCATAGTCGGAGTCTGAGCCGTAGCCGCAACTTCAAGTCCAAAGACATTTGGCACTTGAGCAGCTTTCGGCGCTCCATTGTTGCAGCTGAGAGTGACTTTTGCTTTTCTACATCCCTGCCACATGTTGAGTGGCAGAAAATTGTGTCACACACAGCGCCCACTCGCCCAGCGGGGCGTATATACATTCGTTCTCGGATGGTTTTTTTTCTTCTCCTGGCAAGAATTCAGAGGGAAGAGTGGGGATTCCAGGGGGGGCGCGCCACGCGTAGCATGAAATTTGCATAAATTAAGGAGCGCAGAGTCAGCGCTGCCAACAGTCGCCTCGGGGAAAGAAGTAAGAAACCCCAATAAGTTGTTTAATTTTCCGTAACGATTTTATAGCTCTCGCTGACTTTGCTTACTTGTTGCATCCCGGAGTCTTAGTCCTTATTATAGTGCTCTTCTGCAAATGAAAACTTGTGGTCCTTCCGAGGCATTCTTTGGGGAGAAAAAATGCCTTAAAGTATGATCTCCGCGGTGTTTACCTATGTTTATCAGCAATCTTTTTATCCGCACTCAACTATTGAGTGAAACTTCCACACTTTCCCCCCAGCAAAACTTAGCAGCCTCTGCGAAAAAAACTTTATCTGCGATTTCTTTAAACAAAATCAAGCAAGCTGAAAGGAAAGGCAGAAAAGGGGGCAAAAATATCAAGAAAAGAGTTTTTCTTCTGCCTTTTTTTTTGTGTGCCGCACATTAAACGTTTTTCTTAACACGAAATTGTATTTTCAAAAGCAACAGGCTGTGGTGTATTTTGCAAAGAAAAGCTAACGTCAAGCCAAGTCAGAAATAAATGATGATATCTCGAGGAAAAACTGGATTATTTTCTGTCTTTGGGAATTTATTTTATTCATTTTGGAAAACTTTTTAAAGACCTCAAGAGGTAAATGGATTATTTTCAGGCTTCAGTTAGCGAGCCCTCTTTTTGTGTATTGAATTCTAATTCAATTATATTTTTAGCTCGTTGCAATTGCTGCCGAAGTGCAATATTTAAAATCACCATAACCAGATTTACGACAAATAATTTCGAATGCACAATCGGCGAGCACGGAAAATGTTCTCAGCGACCATCGTGGCGTATGCGTAATTTTCAATTAAAATGTAAGAGAGGCCCAAAATGCATTTTGCAATGACAGTTTCAGTTTTGCTTCCATTGTCGTGTTTTTCTCAAATGATGGAAAACAATATTTGAATTTGTGTGAGCGGAAAATGGTCGAGCCATAAAACGGAAAATGTCCCCTCAAAAGAGTGCACAACAGGGGGGTGGGTGAAATCGGGCAGTTAGGGGGAAGAAGAGCTAGAGCTGCACGCATCGCAGCGTTGATAAACTGTGCATAATTTTGCATATCAAAAGCAAAGGCAGCAATTAAGCCTACATGCACTAGATGCACGAGAGCGGCATCATACAACAATTGCTTTTGATAGATAATTGCGGCAGCTGTATGGGTGTACGTACGTACGTAGTGATAGGCCGCACACACACGTACCCATAAGTATCCTGTTTGGTAGAGAAACGCACAGAAACGCTCCACACTCCGGTAATTTTCATCAAATTAAAGCCGCATTAGAGCCACGAGGGTTGCCAAGAATATTAATGGTAGATAATTAATGGACTTCTTGAAATATATGTATACATTCTTTAGCTGTTTTAAATACATAAAAGTTAAATATAATGCGAAGTACAATTTATTTTAATTTATATTACCCATACTGTCTAGTTTCCAAAATCTTCCTTAATTCTACAAAACTCATCACAAAATTTTAATATAAATATACAATTAAATTTCCACCAAAAATATACCAAAAATTCTGCTGCCACACCTCGCTATGTTACCATTTTATATCGTGGTTTTCTGTTTATGTATGCATCACATTTTCCGCGCATAAAATAATTATAATTTTGTGCGTGCTTTGATTTTCTGCCACTTGACAATTTTCCATTGCGTTTCCTGTAAATATCAAATTGCAAACGAGCCCAGAGCTCGTCTCTTATTATTCGCTAATATACGTACGTATGTACATATATATAAACACATACTAAATATGTTTGTTGTAAACAGAAAAGCCCCTGCTCCAGGGGAATTATCACCAGGAGCAACAGTTAATAAGTGTGGGAATTTCCCCTCATTTTTAATGAATTTGATTACTGAGAACTGCCAGTGAAGTGTGTTGAGTTTGATGGAGAAACAAACATTGGAGTATTTGGCATAGATTACAGGAAGCTATCAATGCTGGGGATTTTGAAATGGAATTTTAATGAGCAATAAAACGCCAGATGGTCCCATTTTCACATGCTCCAATTGACAATAAATAAAATAGACTTTGTGACAGGTTGATGGGCACTTTAAACTAAGTAATTAAATACATTTTAATGCGTGATGATTTCATCTCAATTATTATCTAATGATAAGGGGTTTTTACTATATATATATACTACATCCCCCACTATAGAAAAAGTATTTTCTTTTCACAGATACATACAGTGTAGTCACAATTAGTTTTGAGTTTCCCTCAGCTCCCCCAGGGCACACAATAGTTTTAATTAGTTTTCCCCATTAATTGAAACAAGGGAAAACTGGGGTTAGTTCTTTCACTTGTTCTTTTTATTTTCCTTTTATTATTAACGAATTTCCCAGGTCTTGAGTGCGTGAGCTTTGTTTATTTACTTTGATGTACTTACGTAGCTGGGTATTAAAAATTCATTGCCTTAAAATCCAATTAAATTACTCATTAATATGCGAGTACAGAGAACGGGGACACCTGCTCCACATACATGCTGGCCCGGAACAAAGTGTCGCCTACAAAAATGTAAGACTTTGATCTTGCAAGTTTTAAGGGCTCCTATGCTAATTAAACAGAGACAGTGGTGTGCAGCGTCACAGCTCTTGACCTCTGCCCTTAGTTGCCCAATAGTTGTGTAGGTAGATGGGAGCCTGAAATAGTTATGCCGCCGACACAGCCGCCGCTTTTAGCCAATTTGCGGCCCATTCATTAAAACCCGCTTAGCTGGCAAAAAGCAGCAGAAAGCAGTGGAAAGCCGTGGAAAAGCCGTGAAAAGCGAGCAGAGGGTGCAACCCACATCATGCGGGTTGTTGACATAAAAATTACGCGCATGAAAGTCAACAGGGAAAATGAGTTAAATCAACATCATAAGCGAGCGTCATTTGTGGAGTGGAAAACGTGAAGAGGAAAACCAAGTGAGAGGCGAAAAAAAAGCCGCAGCAAAATTAAATTAGTTGCATAAAATGCTGCGAAAGCTTTATTCATTAAATAGTGCAATCTAGAAGTGAAAAGATATTTTTTATCTATGCCAAACACCCTCTTCAAGTGTGTTCAAGAGCTTAGGCACTTGTCTTTCTATTATTGAAATGGTGTGGCTGGGAGGTAAGTGGAACTGCAAATCGAGTAAATAAATTGAAATGGAAACTGTTTATTTAATGAGTATAAATTATGAGCCAACACACATAACTCAACAAGCTGGATACTATGACTGTGGTTTAAAACATTCAAAAATGTAAAATAAATATTTTACAAATTTAATTTTGAATTTAGTGAAATGTATCGCCAAAAATAACAGCAAAGTTATTCCCAATAGAATTTCCCATTGAATACCACCTGCCATCAACTACCTTGCTGCCAAAAAAAACTGCAAGAAGATTTTGATTTATTTCCACAAAACATAAATACCGAAATTCGTAGGGTGGAAAAGCGGTGGAAAATGTAGGAAAAAGCATTGGTTAGAGATGTAGCTAAAACGCTAAGCTCTTAAGCGTGTTTTTATTTATTTACATAAAACGTTTCTCTGTTTGCCATCCATATTGAAAGCAAGCCATTGAGCATAGCCATATTTATATACACTTTTTTCTGTATGTTTTGTTAATATTTTAAGCTGATTTCCGCCTGGAATTGAATGATAACAAAACAAGATAAGCGACCACCGCCAAAACCATGATTTTCCTTTTTAAACATAACAATAAACCAGGCTTATGGGCAGCGCAAACTAAACTAAAATGCAGCCAAATAATAAATAATATTTACGCAATGGCCACAAGGATTTAGCACAGAGTGATTGCGGAAGACACAAAAGTATTTAGACTGCATATAATGCGAAAATGAATATGAATGTTGCGATTGATGGGCAATTCCTTTGACAAACATTGGTGTAACTGAAAACCCTCAAATATTTACATGACCCAGAATTCAATTGGAGCAATTATTGCGCACATAAATCAACTATGGACATGCGAAAATTATTTAAATATTGCACAAATATTTTGGGGCCAAAAAAACGGCAGAACTAATTGGTCCACCTGCCAGTTGTCAAGTCATAAAACAAAATAAAATTTATATAAAATAAATGAATAAAATATGGTCGAAAAGTGGGCGCAGGTGCGTATTACCAGCATGTATGAAATATATGAGAAATAACCACGCACGGAATAAACCAAAAGCTTCCAAATTTTTTAGCTTCTGTGCACAGTGGCCGATTTGGCTGTTCTAGCGGCAGAAATGGAATTTCATAAAAAGTAACGATAAATTTACCAAGTTTGAAATTTTTGTCAAATCTTTACATAAAAAGAAATTCAACTTTACATCCTTAATTTAATTTAATTTTTTATTTTTTATTTTAAATTTTTTTTTTTTAACTTTTAATTTCTTTTTTTAATTTTTAATTTCTTTTTTTTAATATTGAATGAGTTTGTATTTTGTTTTTAAAGATGTTGTTTAAAAAAAAAGCCACAAACAAATATATTTCAATTTTCCGAGTCTGAATCGGAATTTTCTTCTTGCATATGTAGTCTACAAGTAGATTTTGACCTTTAATGTCAAATGAAACTGCTTTGCTCGAACTATTAGCCGCACTTTTGTTTAAACTTGTTATTAGTGGATCCGACTATACCAACAATAAGTGCAAAAGATCCTTCATTGTGTTAGACCGAGAGTTTTTGCGAGTATGGTTCAAGCGAAAATTTCTTAAGTAATGTTTGCTAAAAATATCCTAAACTTTAGCAGGGGCACGTAAGGGCAGCTGATCTTGGTTAATTTACATACTAGACGAACCATAGTTTAGCACAGTTATACAGTTTTTGCGGGCCGGGACGAGCTTCACAAAGATTTAGTCTACAGAAGCTGAAACATGCTTTTGAAAAGGGGGCTACAAACATTGATGGTTTTAAACATAAACTACAAATACAACATCTACTCACAGGTCACAAAACATTAATTTTCTTATTCTACATACCGTAAGCTTTAAGAAAATGAAGAACTTGTTTCAAAAAGGTGAAATCTAAAAAAATGTCCCAAATATAAAATAGAGTGCAGCAACCGAGGTATAAGCTCTGAAAAATAGTGTGCTACCATATGTTGACTTTGATTGTTAATATCTGATCTAGTTAATCGCTATGATCGGTTTTAGTATTTTTTTTGTATATATGATTATATTACTATCGATAGAGAATAAAACTTTTATTAATTTTATCAGTTGAAAATATTCTTAATCTGCCGCTAGAACAGCCAAATCGGCCACTGTGCTGTGTGCGGAAAATGTTTTCCGACTCGCACACACACACAAATCAAAATCCGGAATATATAAAAAAGTCAATAATAAAACAAATAACAACCACTTTTTTACCCAGTTTCGAGTTATATTCGATTTATTCACATTTGAGGCAAATGGAATAGGTTTCCCCCTTTTTGCTATTCGTATTGTAAACCTCGCATTGATGGACACCGTTTCTGATTTGTTGATTGTGTCAATTTAAAATGGCGTAAAAAATATTTGCTGAATTTTATTGATTGTCCTGTGCAGCAGCATATGTTTTCTGATGCGGCATAGATAGTTTTTTATCATTTTCTGATAAATAGAAAGCTTTATTGATTTGCCACCCAACTGGAATAAATGGATGGATACAGAAAAATTGATTTGTAACAACAAACTGGCTTAGATAAATGCTAAATTCCAGGAATTATCTCAACTTTATGTATTTAATTTATAGTTTAATTATAGGTAGCTAATGAGGCCAGCCACTTACATTAATTATCAAAATTAAATTAAATATTAACCATACCAATTACTGGATGCTATTTAGCAGTATCAATTGCATTAGAATAATCAATAAGTTTTATGGCAATTATGCCACTCAAATTGAATTCATAACCGAACGTAGGATTGGCACTTCCGTTTCCGTTCTATTAACTCACATTTCCTGCGCATTCATATTCAAGCGAGTGTGTAAGCCCGAAACCCGCAAAAATCTATGTTCAATATTTCTGCCAGATTTTTTGTTGTTTCCCGTTTTGTTTTTGGTTTATTTATTTTTTTTGTGAAGAATAAAACGAATTTTCAGCTGGGGGGAAAAAGTCTGTAAATTAGTATGTGATATTTCGGATAGTTTGCCCTTTTGGCCAAGCCAAACCGGAAGCGAAAGGGTGGCCAAGTGCAGGAGGAAAGGAGGTGGAAAAGCGGAAGTGGGACAGTTGGAGGCAACATGACGACGGTCAGACCAATCCGACCGCAACAAAACCAAAACGCAAAAGCAAAGCGCAAACTCCAATTGCAACTAATTTCTGTTTTATGGCCCCCTAGCACAGACACACATGTATGTATACGCACTACCCAGCACATACACTCGTTTTCACACACATTTATAGAGGGGGAAAACTTTTGTTTGCAATGTTTGCCGCAATGGCCGCGTGGCTGGATTTTCGATACGCTTTCAATTTCCTTGCGGGCTCCCCTCAGCAGCAGCGAAAACCAAAGAGCTCAATGAATCCGAGCTAACGAGCCAAAAAAAAATAAAGAGAAAATAACAGATTCGATATCTGCTGTGTTTCTGCGTGTGAAAGAATGAAGTTTTGAATTTCGGGTCTGCCATTAAAAGAAATTCAATGCCAAAATCGTTCACTAAAAAAAAAAGAGAATTCCAATTAAATGCTTCGACAGTTTGCAAAAAAATGTTATGGTGTTCTTTCAGCTTTATGAAAAAGTTGCTTCTTGAAAATTTATGGAAAATATAAGGTTTTTAAAAGAAAGAAAAATTATCGAAAGTTGTATATATCTTTCAGTAAATACTATAAAGTTTAAGGCTTTTCCTATAACCTAATTAAAATATTTAAACCATTAACCTAGATAGAATTTTAGCTTAAGTTTTAATAGTTAGTTTGTTTTTTGTTGCCTAATGCCATCCATTTATTTACAATTTGCATTAAAATAATCATACAATGATTAATTGTTTAGTAGAGACCATAAAAAATGGCAAATGAAGAACCGGAGCACATTAATTAGATAGTAACAGAATCCGTCTTTCTCGCTCAAATTGCTGTCCTGTTGGCATCGCCGCAATGCGCCAGTAAACGAGCGATTAAGTGAATGATGCAGAGCTACGGCAACACTCGGCGTATAATTAATTTTAAATGAGGACGGCACTACCACGTCCTGTCACACTCGTCTCCTCCGGCAGCCGCATATGGGGCTTGCCTTGTTGTCCTGTTTATCCCACATATCCTTAACTGTCCGACGTTGATGTGTGTGTGTGCCCGCCATGCCGCTCTCCTTCTCTACACGCTGACAGTTTTATAAATTTGCCATTTGTTTTATTTACAACATTTTCGCATTGCCATATTTATTGTTTAATTACGATGGAAGCTTGAAAATTAATTACCCGCCATTCTCCGAGTGGCAAAGACCAATAATTAACTGTATCGGTTAATTGTTCTGGCGAAATAAAAATGTAATTATTTTCGTGACCATATTTAATTCCCCGAAAAAGCTTACCATGCATTATGGCCAGACTATCCATTGAGCAGGTGACTCAATCTGTCAATTTGTTCAGAATTTGTAGCTTTAACTTGTGAGAATTAATTCAGAAGAGTTGTTTTTTTCACAAAATAATATAAAATGGGATCCAGTGAACCAGCTACAATTCCTTCAAAGCTTTTTTTTTTTTGCTGAAACTTAAATATTTTTCACTTTGGCAGCCACTTGACCTGCGTGTGTGTGTGTGTAACGAGCAAAAAGCCTTTTTGACTATTTTCGTCAGCATGTAAATATTATTTTTATACTTTGCCATGCATGCTACACACACACATGTCGCTCCCATGTCAAAAAGTTTACACTGTGCCAAGAGTGAGGGGCATTCATACACACACAGGGAAACGCACACTTTGGGGTTCGCCTGTTTATTCAATCAACAACCAGCAGGGAGGCGGGGCAGGAATGGGTCCTCAATGCCACAATGCAGGAGGACATGACAAACGCAAGATGACAGTTGCCATGCTGAAAAGCGCTCACTCTGCCACAGCTCACACTCTCCACTCTCTACGGTCGTGTACGAGTTTTTGCATTTGTTCCACTGCCAGAGACACTACAAAGTTTTTCTGCTATTTAAATCATGACAGTTTATCTAAGCAGAGGCGGGCGGCGCCCAGACTCCCATCGTTGGCCAACGGAAGCCGCAACAGTTGCCACACCTTTTTATGCCAAGCCACCGGAGAGACAATCCCCCGGCATCACAGACCACAGGAATTTTCTCGCTGTTTTTGGCATCTTGTCAAGTTGCCGTCTTGTTTCCTTTTGCCTGTTTCCTTTTCATTTTACCTAAAACTTTTCCATTTTCATTGCGTGAGTGGCGATAATACAACATTTCTTTTCGTTTTACTTTTCTCCACATCCGCCAAGAAGTTATGACTAACTTTCCAAAACATATTTAATCAACAAAATATGTAACAAAACAGCCCAATAAAAAAATCACAAATAATTAAGTGTATCAAGTCTAAAGAGAAATCAAAAGAAAATTCTAATATTCTTAAACAAACTGATTGACTCTCCTTCTCACTAAACAGGAGGTCGTAAATTAACGCCCCATGTAAATGACTCAAATATACTTGGGGAAACTTTCTTTTGCACCTGCGACCCCATTAACCTGATGGAGCAGCCCCTAGTGAATGCCAAAAATGGATGCGCCAAGTTGGCTAATCAAATTAGCGGCTGTTGTGATTTATAGACCGCACCCACCAATTTCCATCAGACCCGCTGTGCTAACTTTTAATTTATGCAACTTAATTGAAATGCCATAAAAAATCAGCCAGAATGCAAAGGAACCAAGGGAAACGTGTAACTAAATTTATGCGTCCTTCATCCTTTTATTGGGTTAGTTTGGCCAACTAGGATTTGGGGAGGGTAGTACAGGTTGTGATGGAATAGAGAGTGGTTATGAATCTAAGAAGAATTTAAAATTTACTTGGAGAAAAGTAAGATGGAACTAGGAGCTCATACTCGTTTAAGAACCCTACGTTTCTAACAAAATTTATTTCTTAAAAATTGAAAAATATATTTATAATATGTGTAGTAATTGTTTTTATTCTTCTTTTAGGGTATCAAAGTTCCTATACTTTTTTCTAACAGCTCCCACTTTTCCTTTGATGCGTGTTTGACTGCTTCGTGTGGTGTGTCGTGTTAATGAACTTGGCTCTGTGGGGCGAAATCGATTAGCCAAAAATGCCCTCTCGCGACTAGTTGAAGTTTTCCGCTCCGCATTTCGAATTAATTAAAAACCTGTCAGTGGCAGCGTGAGAGCTTTGAGAGCAGACCAAAGCGGGAATTCGAAACATACTAAGTATACATAGGAATACAGGTGCGAATCGAGCAAATTACATGCATTAAGTATACGCATTGTGTACAAGATAATTCCGATGCCGGAAATTACCAGGTGAGTCAACAATTTCTCTCATTTTTTTGTCGGTTTCCTCTTTGCGGGGTAACCATTTTTTTCCAAGGTTCGATGGTGTGTGTGTTCGTATCAAGGCAACCTTTTTGAAACGCATAACAATAACGAAAATTTGAGAGAGATAAAAGACTTGAACGTGGGCCGGAAAACGGAAATGATTATTTCAGCTCCTCCGCCGACTTCCATCTTCCTTCGCCAAAATGGTCGAAGAGGGGCTTGGAAATGGGGAGGAGGCGTTCGCCATTGTTGTCATTGCGGCCATTGTTCCATTACAGAATTTTGTGCCGTTGATGCTGCTGCAATTTTCATCTGCCCGGGCCGCTTTTCTTGGCCGTTATCAGTGACAAACGGCCCAAGGGGAAGGTCATAAACAGAAAGAGAGAGAGAGAGAGGGAGACGGGATCCAAAGGAGGGGTCAGCCGAACGAACAGGCACAATTTACACATTTAAAATTCAAATAAAGTCATTTGCATGCAGACGAAATGAGCGGCTCGGCCATCTGGCCGCTGTCGCAACATATGCGACACTGTCTGACCTTTGAACTCGGCCCTCGTCCTCTGAGCCTCTGTCTTTGTTGTTGTTCTTGTACATTTGTCATCATTAGTGACCCGACCTGGCTGGCCCAAAACAAAAAGTGAGCCCAAAATTATAAAGGTAAGGCCAGCGAAAGCCCCGTGGAAGTTGGCTAACTGAGGCGACAGCCAGGACTGGATTAACAAAGTGGATTTTGGTGGGGTTTCCCCCGCGAGAGTGTTATATTTTTGTAAAGAGTTGTTTGAAGAATTTTTGTAAAGTCATATTTAGGATATAATTATTTTTGAGAGGTCCCTTACACCACTAAATTTACTAAGATACACGATATATTTAAAGTATTTTAAAGTGGTTTCAATTTTGTACAACATTTTTAACCCACAGCCACTCGAATATCTTAAAGCTGACACCCTGCAATACATATTTTTCCCATTTATTTACCGCTTTCATATTGATCTGCCACTGGCAATAGACTGAAACTGAAGGCTAAGCTGTCTGTCCAATGTTTTGACAGGCTTCTCGGGCGATTTCAGAGGCCGCCTCTAATCCAGACAAACTCGCCTTAATTACTTACAAGCAAATTGAAACCATAAATAAATAAAATGCGTTGAAACGAAAACTTCAGCGGCTGAACAAAAAATTTATGGCCCAGAGATGGGGGCAGAGGTGGGAGGAGGCAGCAACCTAATACCCATATTGATAACTTAAGCCCGATGATTTACGGCCTGGTCAATCAACAAGAAGCGGCGGAGTCGCCTTGAGTCCTTGGCTAAGTCCTATCGATTTGACTTTTGATTGATATTTGTATTCGGCTTACTGGGTATTTGGACAGGACCCCGCCGGCTTTGGGCTGGAACGGCCAGGTTGTTTCTGGTCGGGCATAAATCCTTTAAATGAAGTTAGAAAGTTGCCGCACCGGCTTAAGCGTATCAATTTTAATAAATTTGCCCATGTTCCGCCATTAATTTCAGTTAATTTGCCATTTTTCATGCTTTGCCACACGACACATTCGGCACGCCACTGCCAAAGGGGGGGGGAAAACCGGTGAAAAGCCCCTCTACCATTCTGAAGGATACATATCCTTTGCATACGGCATACGGCACACAGACCGTACATCAATGACACACGGCGAAGAGGCACCGTAAATATCCTCGGAGGCAGCCAATATGTTTACACGCACACAGCTCCTGGCGCGACCTGGCTTTGGCCAGGAGATTTCCGCTTCCGCTGGCAGCCTGCTCAATGGATCATAAATTTCGCAACGCATCGTAATTCTTTACCAGGTTGAGGCTCTCTTGCTCCAAAGGCTCGGTAATGCAAAAGCGAGGCGGGACAGTGGCCCCGGGCAGCTACAAGTTGGCCATTTGTTGGCGCTTTGGCTAATAGTTGGCCAAAGGCACTCTCTCAATATGCTACAAAGCAAAAGTTTCCCAAGACAGACGGCACTTGCTATTTTGAAGTTTCTGCGCCTGGTCAGAGCTAATTTCGCCCTCCCCGGTTAATTATTCAAATGGATAAGTAATCTCCATTTTTTTTTTTCAGTAGCTTGAAGTTGTGGAGTTATGCTTTGGGAGTTTTTCGCTACTGAATGGACTTTTAAGCACCTTTGGCAGGGAATTTTGCTGTAATCCGCCCACGGAATCGCTACTCATTTTGGACTAACCAAGAGCCAAGGGCTCGAGGCTCTGTTCTCGATGCTTAACATTGAAGAGCCTCTGTATTTTCCTCTGTAATTGTTTCGAAAATGAATGGAGGGCCAACTTTCTGTGGGCTTCGCCCATTGACCAGCTGCTGCTCCATCGATTTTATTTCCTTTTATGCTCAGCCCTTACCTGGCTGGGATTATGGATTGCTCGCTTGGTCAGAGCTTAATGGAGATGAAACCAGCTTGTGCTGGGCTGAGCTATTCAATAGGTGGGCAGGAATACCTAATTGTAAAGGTTATTATTTCCATATAATTAGGGAAACTAATGTTATTTCAGTAAGAGGTTTAGTTGTAAGGGAAGAAATTTAGTTTGTTGGTAAATGAACCAATAAAAGATGACTCCATTAAAGGTTGTTATTATTTCACTAAAATTTTATGTAAAAATGTGTCTAAATTATTTAAAGAGAAACTAGCAATCTGGTGAAATTTTGTTTATTAATAAACTATTAAATACATAAAAATTCACTCCATAAATAACACTCATTTCACTTAACCCCATAAATTCTTTAAATTTCATTCAATTTTTGTTGCTTGCCTCTTACAAAAAGCTAGCATTTGTGGAGCAAACACTATCGTTGTGGTGTCGCAAACAACTCGTGGCGCTTACAAAAAAAACATAAACCGAAAAATAAACGCAATGAGACATGGCCCAAAAATTATGCGCAGGAAAATATTTTGATAGAGGCATTAAAACCAGCTCAATGTCGCCCAAATCCAGTCGAAACTTTGCTGCAAAAAGCGTAATCGAAGTGCCTGAGGGCATATAAAATGCACACACACCTCTCACCTCACCTCACGTCCTCACAAACACACTCGTTTATCATACGAATTATTCAATTGAAGCAAAAGCAACCGCTGCATTTGGCAGTCGAGAGGGGATTTTTCACGTGGCTCTTTTTTCCGCCAGGCCCTCGATCTTCCGTCGGCGACCCGAATGTGGAAAACCCGATAATGACGCGGATGATGAACGCCTGCCACAGCCACATTCTCGCATCAGCATTCGGGTTTTCGTATCCAAGTGGCCTTGGCGGTGATTTAAATGCTCGCAGACCGAATGAAATATAAAATCAACTTGGAGCTGGAGAATCGGCAAAGAGCCAGGGACGAATCCATTGGCCAATCCACTTTGAAAAACCGCCGGTGTAATTAATGTTGAATGAAGTAGCATTGAATCCTTTTATCGCTTCGCAAATGTAACAGAATTGCCATACTTCAGACTTGAGAGATTCTGATTGTTCAGACAGCAATCAATAAATATATAAGATTTAAATGTTGATAGGCTTATTGGTTTTTATATGTGAATGAAACAGTGTGAGTTGTAAATAAAATAAGGGATTTTGATAATGGAAGAAGCGGAAAAGTAATTATATTTTAATATTTGTATGTATATCTGCTCATGGAAATTGTTTAAAAAATGATTTAAGATATTTAAGTATATAACGGTTTCATGCCATTTCGTTTACTAGTTATCAAGTTTTAAGGTTTTCACTGCCTTTTGGCTTACTTATAATCAGGTTTTTCACTTAAAAACATATAATAAATTAATAACTTATATTAAAACTTAACTAACTTAACACTTTGTATCCAGACAAATTACCCTTAAGTGCCATCATGCCCTTGTAAACCGCAATCCCAATCAATTTAGCACTTTTTCTTTTCCTTTGGCACTTGCGGTTTCTAATTAAGTGTCGCAGGATACTCGGCAATGCAATTCACACACACACACTGCACACACTCACTCTCGCACTCACACACCAGCATTTACTACATAGCCTTCGCCAGATGGCGCTAATGAACTTCCGCTGTCAAATGAAACGCTTACCATGCAAATCGCACCATTTTCAATAATTGAAGACGCCTGCCACCGCATTGTTATTATCATTTTCATTTTGTGCTTCCGCCACTCGACTGTTTTACTTTTTCCTTGGCTCATCGTTTTGTACTTTTTTTGTCGTTATATATATATTTTTTATATTTTTTTTTTTGGCCAGGAGTTCCGCACATGATTCACATCCGTTTAACGCCATTTTCTTCTCGGTGGCCCCAGAAAGTAGGCAACAGTTTTTATTCGCTTTCGCTGACGTTCATTTGCTTCTTCTTTCAGTTCAGGCCCCGGCAAATTGCTCGCATTTAAATGCAAAAATTGTCGGCACGTCTAGGTGTTCATAATGTTCCACCTGCCCTCGCACCTCAGGTCTCACCACCACCGCCCCCCCGTCTCACGTTTCCCCACCATATTCCCTGCGGAAAATTTACTGCTGCGCGTGCGTTTTCATTTGCTTTTACTGTCTTCGCTCATCTTTCATTTCGCCCTCTGCGTTTTTCTTTTTTTTCGGATTTTATTTATTTGCCCAAGATTTATGTCACATGCAGGAAGACAGGCCTGTCGTAATATTTTCGCAGACACGCACACACACCTGTGGGTCAAACACACACAGCTTATATGGGTGTGTGTGTGTGCGTGTGCCATATGCGTTATGAATATGTATGTGTTCATTATGATGTGGCTGTGGGTGGCAAGGGGAAGCGCGGTGGAATTTTTTACAACACCGGAAATGTTCCACAACTTTGGCCTGACATATGAATTATATTTTAATCATCCCGGCAGCTTCTGTCGGTTTCCGCATTTTGAATTTGCATTGTAAAGCTTTGAACGGCGGGCCAGAGATCTAAGTTTTTGAGTTTATTGAACTCCGGGGTTGATGACACGAATTACGGACGGGCAGTAAAGTGGGGTCATCCTACTGTGTTGGATAATCTGAGCTGTGTTTATATTCCATGAGCTGTGAGATACAGAACATAAAGCTTACACAATGTAAAATTTGTTTAATTGACTAATACAACTTAATGATATGTTAAATAATAATAACACGCCCTAAGAACTTATTATTATTTTTTTTAAATCCCTTAAAACCTTTAAAGTAATCAATTTCAATACTTAAATTGTACAGTATTCGCAATTCCACTTGATAACAATCACTATTTAAGTGACAATTGAAATATATCCGGTATGAAAATGCGTTAATGAATTGCACGTAAGTAGCTGAAGCTCGGAAACAATGACAAAATGTTTATAATGCGTATATAAAAGACCATGAAATTTTCCGAAACGAGAATTTGGCAAATGAAATGTTCAAATTGGAAAATTTACGCCAAACTGCACTTGCAAATTGTGAATTATCGTCGGAGAGCCAGGGCTCAATTGGCCGGGTCATTGCAGTGAAGTGAGTTGAGCCCCGGGTTCATTTGGCAGCGGGCCTCGTCACATTTTCAGCGCATTTTCTACCCATTCCCGTAGCGTAGTTTTGTATTTTGCATTTCGGACGATTTAATCTGCCCGCCAGATCGGAGCCCTAACAACATGGCCAACAATTAAGCCGTGCGTGGAAATTCAATGCAAATTTCCTATTTATCGGTCCCATTGCCCCTCCATTGTTGGCTGGCAAAAGAGCTCGATGCTCTAGGCCCGTTTCGGACCGCAGGCGCCCCATTGAATGCCAGTTGATGGTTACTTTTGGAGCGCCGAAAGCGACTCTCGGGTGCCATCGCATCGCATAACCCCTGGCAACCCAAAGAATCAAGAGGATGTCCCCCGATATACGAGTACCGTGATTACCTGCGTGTATCTATCGAAGTCACAGCTTTTAATTCTGAACGACAAAGCGGTAATTTGCTCGCTAGCAATAAAGTCGAATTAGTGACTTCAATTAAGAGACACTAATCTATGAAGAAGCCTTTGGTTCAAATAGATATTAAGCATATTTCTAAACTAAGTTAAAGTCTTATTTATATCATTTCTATAAAAAATATCATATTGTATGGATAAACAATCAATATTCACTCCTATGTTTTTGTGGGTCAACAGCCACCCAGCTCATCCTTAATCTCTTCCATTTCCTGATTGAAATCAAATGGCAAACAGCGGCAAACTTAATGAAATGTCAGCAGTAAACTAACAGGCAGCATGTGAGCAGGAAAAGCGCATTTATCCAGTGAAGCAGAAGAAAAGCTACGCAAAGAAAAGCGGAGAAAGAAGTGCTGAATGAACCCAAGTGCAGAAGACTTTTTGTACCTGGCACTTTGTGCTTTTGAATGGCTCAGCTGTTGCATAAATTCCCTGGCCCTTAGGTAGAGAGATCTTAATGAATTGAGCATGTTTGTGCTTCCTGCAGCTTCTACATAAATTAACAAGGATCAAAAGAAAGTTGCCTTACTTTGGAACAGCCAACGCAATCACTAAAGTTCTCCAGGCATTAAAGACTAAATAACACACTCAAGAAATTTGGCCAGGCCGGAATCAGGTGGCTGCCAATAAATTAGCAATTGCCAGAACGGAAATTATGGCTTTTTCAATATATCAATTAATTTATTAAGGAATTCAATGTGACAGCACAGGCGCCATAAATCATAAAACTAAGTCACCAAAACTAATTGTAACTGCCTTGTTGAACAATAATGATAATGCTTTTAGGATGGAGATAGAGCCATGACAAATGCAAATGAAATATTTGTCTAATTGCATTTAGTTTTTCGGTCGCTGCTAATGAACCCTTTGGCTGAACTCCAATTACCAAATAAACAAAATGTAATTAGCAAATCATGGCCATAAAAAGCTGCCCTTTATTACATATACGAAATTTAAACTTTCGCCTAAAAAGTTCCCAAATAATTTGCACTCTGCGTGCATTTGGATTCCTGGTTGATATTACAAAACAAAACAGAGACCCAAGTTGGCCAGAATATATCATTAACAACACAGAGCAGTCTGAAAAGTTGTATTGTTTGGTTTTATATTCAGACTGCTAATTAAGAAGTGTAGAATTTATATCTACAAAAAATAAATTAAATAACAAAAGCACAGTTTGTAAATAAATCGAAATATATCCAGTTACTTGGGCTCAAAATAGAACAAAATTATGATGAAATATTACTGGCATTTTCTTTTAAATACACACATGCTCCTTAAGTTATCCTTTAAAATATCTCACCCATCATTTGTTGGCTTCGGTTAAACCTTAACCAACATCTCAACATGTTGACCTATCTCTGGCATCGTGCAAATTGTGCAGCTCATCGTCCTCGCTCGCTGCTGGCCATGGCTCACTGACTTTTAAACCAATATGTAAAGAAAGCTACAAATGAAAATAAAATAACCAAGTTGTAACAAGCAGTACAAACAAGTGAACAATAAAACCACTTAAAAAGCAAGCAGCAGAAAATTTACTCCCCTCACCCGACTCCCCCACATAGTGTACTCGTATAAAAACTAACACGCAGAACACTAAAGGCAAGAGCTGTTTTGCAGGATCCAGAGACGCAGTAGCAAATAACGAACAGGAGGAGTCTGAGTGTCTGTCCGACTGTCTGTCCGACTGTCTGTCCGTTTGTCCTATATAAAAAGCAAAATAATTGGCGTGTCAGACATTTTGTTACGCCCAATTTAAGTGCTTCCGCCCGGGACCCGAGTAACTGGAATTTTTGCTTACGAGAAGTGCGAAACTTGGCCCAATCTCCCCCCAGACGAATGGATGCAAGTGTAAACGTGGAACGCCATTTAATTTATAAGTATTTTTAGCCCTGCTGGGAGCCAGTGATGATAGTGCTCTCTATGTTATGATAGAAAAAATGGTTTCAGATCGAATAAAACCCTACCTTTCCAATACATGGAAATTTCCCAGTAAAAATATTAAATTGATGCCCGAGCTTTAATTATTGGTAAATATTTATAATTATTCAACAAAAACACACCTTTTATTTAAATACCGCAAGTGACTATGCAAATTGGCAAAATACATAAACAGATATTTCAATAATGTTGTTGTCAAGCCATTAATATCGGACCGGCGGGACTAAAGAATTCTTACAAATTAATCAAGTGCATTCAGTTGGCATATTGACAATGTTCTCGTATTGAAATCCCCCACACTAAATGCTTTTGTGCGGTGGCCGGTGGATCGAATTAAAATTCATTAATTTGGCATATTAAAATTGCATTAATTAAATACCAAAATGGTCAGTCGGTGAGTTGGAGCATTTAAATGTTAATAATTATCCGATGAGAGGGAAAACAAGAAAACAAAGTAATAATTGCAAAACGACCGACCAAACATTAAAGTAAATCAACGTTTTTGCATGCTTCATTTGCTTAATTTAATCAGCTATTGAAGTGCAATCAATCTTGCATTGAAAATAAAAAGTAGGATAAGAAATATATGCATTTAATTTGCATCATCAGCAAAGGAGAGGAATCCCTATAGCAGTCTTATCGATAAACATTTTGGAAATAGTCTTAAAAAAAGAGTACCTCGTTCAAAAAACAAACTAGCTGGTAGAACTAAGTGCTGCCTTGCATGTCTCTCAAACATTTAGCAGAGTCCTGCATATATAATTACACACACATACACACACATACTTGCACGTAGTCGCCACACAATATGTCGTTGCAACTCTGCGCACTTCCGCTCAAAACCTTTTACTTCCGGCTGGCGTTGCTCGGGAAAAAAAACATACACAACTAGCCAGAAATAACCAAACTTTATCCGCACATTGCATGTGCCACGCAAATGCAAATTTCATATACCTATATAGCACTTGTAATAGTTTTTCTCTAGGTCCTTTTTCACCCGATTTAAATTTTATAATATTAAATACAGCAAAAGTGCGCCACAGAGATATTGAAGCAGCAGGCAGGCCCAAAGGATCGCAGCATTATCGCCCCCAGAGTTATGGCGTCAAAAAGCAATCAATTTTTAATTTTCGTTTAATTAAAAATGCAGCCGGGGGCGCAATTAAAATTATCCCCTGCATTAAACATACGTCGTAGTCAAGAGCAACGACAGCGGTTCTCTCGATTCGAGAAAGGACGCGGGACCGGCCAGCGCGAAAGTTAGTTGGCGCTTAAATGACAGTAACCAAAATCTGGTTTTGTTGCAATCAATCATGGCCGGGTCGCTGGGCCGCTGCTCGCTCAGCATCGTCGGTAATTGGAAATAGGTGGCATCGTCATCGTGATTGCGCGGTCAGTCTGGTCCTGCCCGCAGCAACATAGACAAGGACCTGACACGCGCTACACATGAGGCGATAGAAATAAAGGAAAAATATTTATAAAAACAATAGAAAATCGGATGGAATTTGGTAAAAATAAGAGTGAGTAGAGTATCCTGAATGAGGTTTTATTTAAAGAAGACATAAAATTATTGATTGTAATTATTAAATATTTATTAATTTTGGTACTATTTTCTTGTTGCCTGGTGTAAGATACATACATGACACTCACAAGCAACACAAATGTTGCAACTGCGTTGCGGTTGTGGCCCCTAAAAGTTCGCTGCGGATATCGAGCGTTCGTTTCAATGGGTTTATTAGCATGCCTCGGTGGCGTATGAGTGATATTTCAATAATGAGCATTCAATAAATTGACAATAATTAACGCAGGACATCATATAACCAATTTGTGTCGCATCCAAACAAACGACAATTGCGGGACAGTAGGTATTGTTATGTGATTATAGAAGCTAGAACAACTGTGTTCAGTTTATGAGATATGCTAAATAACAAATACCTTGATAACCTTTACTACAATTAAAACAAAGGATCAAGTCTATAATAAACAATACTTAACTTAAGCCCAAAAATTAAGAAAACATTTTTAAGATCAGCTTTTCCAAAATATTCCCTGTTAAATGTATTTACTGTACTTTCTTGTATAACTAAAGGGTACTCCAACCTGATTACGCTGTCCAGATTGAATGACAAACATCGTTCAACTGATAGATTAAGCCCCCCGATGACAGGCCGTTGTATTTGCGTTTAGCCAGGAGATCAAAGGTGTCAACCCAGCCTTTGGCCCAAATCACTTGCCATTAATTCAGTCAGCGGGCAGTGAACAATTTGATAACCCAAAGTTGGGGGCACGTCTGCCGGCTAGAAATTACACGAACATGAAATTTAATCATTCTAATTTGCGGAATTTATGAAGTTTATTGCTCCAGCTTAATAGACACAAACGCTAACAGATTTTTTGGGGGGCCAAATGGTGGCTTTGTTTTAAGTTGGCTCAGGCTAAAGTGAAGCCATCCCATTATGCGACACATAATGTGGGACTAGGTAGATATTTTAATACACTTTCAAAAGGAAATATTTAAATTACACAACCAAATAAATGTATAAAAATATGTTTTAAAATTATTAAGAAATTTCTATTCTTATAAGTCTAATGTCATCCATAATATGTAATATTCAGTGGATTATCGCCTTATAAGAGGGTATTTTTAATTCGCATATCTAATATGTTTTTTATATATTTTTTCTGGGATCCCCACCAACATTATTTCCTCTCAGTCGCATTTCATGACGATTTCCGCAGTGGCGGTTTTTCCTCTTTGCTTTGCTTTGGCTTTTGTTTTCCAGCACATGGAGCTGGGGCTTCGTCCCGGCTACGTGCGGAAATGTGTCTAAATTGTGTGTAAAAATTTCACCATCTCGTTGTTATTACATTTTTTGCGCCCCCTTGGCCGCCAGTTGTTGGGGTGACACCATATGGCCCCGGCAGATAAGGCTAAGTAATTGATGGACACACCCGACGGACGGACTAGCCTTTGCAAGTGGTTCACTTAGGAGGGGCAATATAGAATATTGAAAATTAATTTCATTTGATGGTATACATTTAGCAGAAGTGAAAGTTAAAGATGCTCTTAAATTTTAATAAAATTAGTAAGGCGTTTAAGGTTTTTTGTTAGTCTCTTAAATACTAAGCCATACTTTTGAGAGTCTCTTAACGTTAAAAGGCCTTTTCCCTGGAATGGCAAATAAAATGTAGAGAATTGTATGTTTAAAGAAAATTTAAGCTGTGACAATTATTAAGTAATAAGAAAAACCTAAAAATTTGTATAGGTAAAAAAGCAAATTCAACCTTTGTCTGTTTCAAAAAGGGCTGTTATTTATTTAAGGCTAAAGCCTTCTAAGCTTACGGTTAATTTAAAAATTCAAAGCAATTCCCCGTAATTGCCTTAAGATGGTTACAATCTGGTCTATAACTTTTAAACGGTTCCAAACCAGAGCCAATTATGTCCTACAGCTTCCATGGACCGCAATATCGCTACCCCCACGAAACCTCACATAACATTTTCAATTACCATTTCGAGTGGATTCGGCCAAGACCACGCCCTTGCTGCTTGGGCCAAGTTTAACTACGAAATTGAGACATGTTGTTTGAGCACATTTTGTGGTTTTGACTTCAGAGAAAAGGCAGCATTGGAGGGCAGAAGCAGAAGGGCTGTGGGAATTTCCGTGTTTTGTGTATGCAATTTTAAATGCACATCGCAGCTCAGCTCGGTTTGGGCTCTGGTTTGCCTTGCTTCGGTTTGTTTTGGTTCACCCAGCCCGATTCCCAAGGCCCATGTTGCTGTAACGAGCCGCTTTTGTTTGCTAAAAACTTATCAAGGCTATGGTCAGGACGGGGAACGGGTCCTGAGCCCTGGGTAAACAACAGGCAAATGCCTGCAATGATGATCCTGCAGCTGTATCCTGCCTCCCTTCGTCGCACTCAATTTTTATACAGACTGTCGATTCTGGGCGGGCGGAGATGGGGTCTGGCCAGATTTTTCTATTCCCATGGCCATTGTTCTGGCCACCAGGCTGTGTGTGTGTGTGTGTATGGTGTGTACTTTAAAGGTCTTGGCAGTCACTTCCACATGATTGGGCAATTCACAATCTTTTTTCATATGTTCACCCCGACTGTTGTCTAAGCTGATGACTCAATTAACTGCCAAACGTGCTTTTGTGAGCTGTCAGCCGGAAAGGCTTAGCACATCTAAAGATGGCCGATGGCAATTAGCCTATATGCTCACTCTTGTGGGTACCCTATGCTAGTAGTCGAGGATTTCAAGGGAAGAATATTTACATAAAGAAATATAACCTTAAAATATAATGATGAAAGCCAATCAAATACATATTTAATGCTTTTTCCACCCAAAGAACACTATAAACATTATTTCAATTACACTAAAAATCCTGTACCGTCGCCTTGAATATTAAATCTTTAAGCCCGAAAAAAGCAGGCCGCAAATGGAACGTGCAAAATCCATGGCCAGCAAAAAGCTGTCATCGAAAGCAGAACAATAAATATGCGCTGCTCATGATTAATGATTTGCACGCACAAACACACTAGCCAAAAAAACAGCAAGATTCCTTTGCCAACTTGAAGGCCAAAAAACAGGCAGCAGCAACAACAGCAACAGCAACAACGACTGGGCAGGCATTCACTTTGTTTGGCTTTGCGGGCAGCGTAGCGTGTATTAAGGGAATTAAAATGTTATTATATAAAACAAGAAGAAGGCTCCTGTCCAGGGGAAGAACTCGAGTGCAAGGTGAGGTTGTGAGGCGGTGGGCAGGACGCGATGGCAACGTTGTCGCCACTGATCCTGGATAACGATGTGATAATCACACCCATCGCAACCACTCAGCCACTCGGCACTCAGACCCAGCATATGACAGACGATGGACAGGCACCGTGTCAGGTGACTTGTACATAATTCCGGCAATTTCGCCAAAGAACTTAATTTTACGCCCCTGCATTTCTAAAATGAAAACTCCCCTCAGCCTACTGCCGCCGTCCTGACAACCTTTGTCCGGCTTTAATAAGTTTGCTCAGTCTCAACCGCAAAAAAGCAGTGAAGCGGGCACTCGCCAGGCTTCCCTTCAAATCCTCCCTTACATAAGGCAAACCCCAGCAATTTTTGTCTTTCATGCCGTCTTAAATTGCCTTTTTTTTTTTGAGGGGCTTCCTTTGTTTGGCATTGTTATGCAGCAAGTGCGAATAATTTTCTGGGTCAACTCTTTGGGGCTTCTCAGAAATTTTAGGCATTTTTCATAAGCAGAAACAAACTAAATGTTTGCCATGGTCTAATTGTTTTGTATTTAACATTTTTTAATTAAAATGTTTTTTACTACACACGAATATTTATAACAGAAGTGCGTTTATTTCAAGGTTTAGGTGAAGAGCTAAATAGTAATTGTATTTCATTGCCGGAAATAAACATATTTAAGTGAAAACTAGCTTTGTATTATTATAAGTGCAAGAATAAATGTTTGTTAAGTTTTTGCTCAAATTTCTACTAATATTTTATGTTCTACATATATTATGGTTATTTTAAGTAGCATAACATTTTGCTGTAGTTTTTCATTTTATTTTAAGGAGCGCACGCAGGTAAACATTTGGTAAGAAAACTTCAGAGTCTATGGAAAAACATATATAGAAAAAATATTTAAATTATTATCAGATAACCTTTTCAGGAGTACTCACAGCCATGTAGGTGGTTACCGATACTGGTGCCAGCTTATAGGTTCTCCACATATAAGGTTTTGTGGAGCGCATCATCAAAATAAGCAGCATTTTTCTATAGGCAAGATCACCCTCATACCAGTTGTTATAAAAGGCAGCTGGCATTACTTTTTCACTCTAGAAAAACCCAAAAGGATAAAAACAATTAAGTTCAAAATATTTAACAACATTTTCTTATTAAAAATTAACAACTTTTCCCTCTTTACTTACCGCCAAAGAAACCTGAGTGCCATTGTGACATATGGAAAATGTGTAGATCATAAATAAACCTACTCCCAATGAATACACCTAATGGCTGTTACAAAATTTAGTGTGGACAAATTAAAGGCCATAGAAAAAATGGCTATAGTAGAAGTCGACAAACTGACAAAAAAAGTAAAGTTAAAAATACGATTTATATTCTCAGCTAATTGCAATAATTTGTGATGGTAGAAAATCAATGATTTGAGCTTGTCCTTGGATCTAAAGTCCCTGGCATTCAGGTTTTCCAACTGATTGACCAAACCATCAAAGTGAAGTTCTAGTTGGGTGGTGCAGACATTGACCAAAAACTTCATGATGGCTATGAAGCCTATGTTTTGGGCAGATGAAAATATTTGGCTTATATACGAAGCGCAGAAGCCGCGCATTGAGCCTACAACTTCCCAGGGATACCAGCAGCTGGTTTGTATTCTGTAGCTCAGTTCCTGGGACTCCGAAAGAGTTTCGTAGACCATAACTAGTGTGGGAACTACATTGTAGTAGCAGTTGGAAACCATATAGAACACGGTGAATTTCTTCATCAAAAGAGAAGATTTTTCCATGTAGTAAAGGGTTTGATGGTTACATTTTCCGCGTTGCTCAAAGAGTTCCTGCAGTCCAGACAGCATTTCCTCGATCGGTGGTCTACATTTTAGCAGCACAAACATATTAAGAGTTCCTAAGACAGTGAATCCCAGCATGCTGCCCGTATCCGATATTTCCGCCACATACGATAAAGTATCCATAGAATTTCTATCGAGAAGATAGCAGTAGACACACAGGGAAATGTTATAATAAAGTAAATTGATGCATGCCATAATAAAAATGACTTTTTGAAACAATGTTTGGCGTTGTCTTGGCGACTCCCTGCCTTTCCATTCGAATCTCGGCATCAGGGCGTAGCGACAAGCGAAATCAGTGTAGCGCATAAAATCCTGGAACTGCATTGGGCTAAGTGCAACTTGATACTGCTGAGATTAGGCTGTTTGGCAACCACTAATGATGTCCTGAGAACGCACAGGTGTTTATAACGATATATCACTTAAATTATAGATTCCTGCCATTGGCCAGGCGAGAAAAATATTTTGAACTTGAGAAAGGTTATATAAAAGAACAATTTAGTTTAAAACTGAATAAAATAACCCCCCGTTATCTAAAACAATTACCAATAAATATTTCAAGGCTTCCATACAAATTTTTTACTTTATAAACTTATTCCCCAGACTTACCGCCAAAGTCAGACGTGTACCGTTTCGGCACATGGAGAAACTATAGATCAGCATTATGAGCAGTCCAATGAAATTCTTGACAGCTGAACCGAAATCTAAGGTGGTCATTTGAATGGCCAAGAAACCCAAGGACAGGGCACTTGCTGACAAGCCAACGAAGAACGTTAAGTCAAACATGCTATTGACCCTGTCCGCCACTTTGAAAAGACGGCACTGATATACAACAAGTGATCTTAGCTGGTCCTTGGCCCTAGGGCCTCGAGCATCGATTGTCTCCAGCTGCCTGGCCAAGCCGTCGAAGTGTATTTCCAATTGGGTGCCAAAGAAGTTGACCAAAAACTGAGCCAGCACAATGGTGACCATAAAGATCTGACACGAAGTGGCCTGCTGGACATAGGCAGCACTAAAGCCGATAATTGATCCCGTTACGCTCCAGGGATACCAGGTATTGCTCTGTACCGTGTAGCTTAAATGCCTTGACTCTGTCAGAAAGTGTTCCCAGAGCATTAGAATGAAAGGCAGCAAATTGTAGTACACAATGGCAATGCCGTAGAAAACAACTAAATTTCGTAAATATCGCGTATACGCCTCGTAGTACTGCTGTGTGCGATACTTTTTCTGTGCTGCGTATTTATATAGCTCCTCAAAATCTTGAAAAATCTCCTCGATCTGTGGCTTATTGTAAAGCAGCATCCAGAGGTTGAGGGTTCCCACAATGGTGAATGCGAGCATGCTGACCACAGTGGACCATTCCGACAGATAAAGGAGCGGGTCCTTTGAAGATCCATCAATATAAATGCCGTACACCAAGAAGCCGAAATTGTGATACACCAATTGGAGTGCTCCCAAACCGAGGAGGATGTCCTTGGCCAGAGTTCGCTTTTTTCCAGATGAACGTCTGCCTTTCCAATTGTATCTCGGCAGTAGAGCCATTCGTCCGACCCAATCCGGGTAAATCATAAAGTCCTCCAACTGCATGTGGCCTCGGATTATAACTGCCTTGTGAAGCCATACATTTTTTGATAAATTATTGTAATTGATTGGATTATCTACTGTGAGAACATGCAACTGCTTCAACTAGATAATTAGATCCCTTGGGAACTCTTACATTTTAAATTCGTGAGACAACACAATGTGTCCAAATAATTTAATAAAATAATGGTACAATTATTAATTACAAATTACTAGCATTTTTTTTAATATTAAGTTACCATCCCTTAATTTTCTTTGAAAAATGAACCTTTTACAATAATTAAGATGACAAATAAACCATAGCAAAATCTCTCCCAAAACTCACCGCAAAAGTCAAATGAGTGCCATCGCGACACATGGTAAAATATCACGAATATAATCAGTTCCAGCAAGTGCTTGACGGCTTCGCCCACCTCGAACATGGTCATGGAGAAGGCCAAAAAGCACATTCCAATGGTCGCCGTCGTTAAACTAATGCAGAAAGTAAAGTTGAAGATGTGGTTCACCTTGTTTGCCATTTGGAAAACTGATCCTTGGCCGTGGGGTGACGAGCGTCAAGGGCCTCCAGTTGCCTGGCCAAGCCATCGAAATGGATTTCCAACTGAGTACCGCAGAAGCTGACGAGGTACTGACTTATCATAATGGAGGCCATTAGCAGCTGACACGAGAAAGTCTGAAGGATAAACGCAGCACCAAAGCCAAGGACTGAGCCTTGGATCTGCCAGGGATACCAGGTACTGCTCTGAATCTGGTAACTCAGCTCCTTTGACTCCGTCATGAAGTGTTCCCAAAGCATTAGGGTCAAAGGTAGTGAGTCATAGTAGACAATTGATGAAGAGAAGGCAATCACTAGTTGAAAACCCCAAATAAATGAGAAGTCTTCATCTGCTGAGTTTTTGTAAGAAACTGAATTTATTTCATTCAAACCCTAGCTTATATAGCTAACATGAGAATTTACATTGTAGATCTTAGTTCTAGACCCACGCATCGGACAGTTCCCGATCGTGGGAAATATTCTATGTGCGATAAGGGTGCACATGTCAACCCGATCGTACATATCTTAAACAAACCCAGACTGCTCACAGGAGGTCATATTTCGGGTTACTTGTTACATAGGCTCATGTGGCGGTTTCAAATAGCTATGCACACAAGTGCTAGACCGTGCACTGTGGCCGGGACTTAATCGCTAACAGATGCGTTCTTATTTATAACCGTGTTCATGTTTGAACACTAGTCCTTTTATAAATCGCGTATAGCCCTGGTAGTACATGCTAGCACGATGTGTATTCGTGTCGGCGAGTTTAAACAGTTCTTCGAAGTCTCCCAGCATATCCTCAATTTCTGGCTTAAAGTACAGCAGCTTCCACAGGTTGAGGGTCCCCACTACGGTGAATCCGAGCATGCTGCCCACAGTGGCTAGTTCCGCCACATACCGAAAGGGATCCTTGGAGGTTCTATCGACATGATAGCCATACATAATGCATCCGAAATTGTGATAAGCCAAGTGAAGGAGTCCCACCATTAGAACAATGCGTTTGGCCAAGGAAAAATGTTCGGCCGAAGATTGTCTGCCTCTCCAATGGTATTTCGGCAGTAGTGCCATTCTACAGAGCCAGTCCGGGTACTTCATGAACTCCTCCAACCGCATCTGGTTTGGGATTAATACTGCCTTGCCAAGCTCATTTTTCTGGTCGTAATTGGTGGGATAATCTACTGTGTGAACAGACAACTGGTTTGACTACGCAAATGGGTCATTACGGAAATTTTTAATTCATAAGAAAGAGCCATTTGCTAAGCAGTTGTGCAATTTAATAAATCTAATTTATCTGACTTTGAAATAAGTCGATTAATATCGCCAAAATGACTTAAGGGGGGACATCTGAGTAACTTTTTTTAAAAATCGAAAAATTTTTTTTTTTGCTTAAAAAATACTTTAGGGTCTTAAAAATAACATATCAAAAGATAGAATCCGGCAAAAGTTTCTAAGTGTCGAAAATTTCCATTCTGCGGCGATGCCTCACATGTAATCATATACGATTTTAAAACTTTAAACGCGTTTTTCTCAAAACCACTTTTTTCGAGTTGGCCGAAAACATAACTCGAACAAGTCTTAACCGATCGATCTGAAATTTTGACAGTATATCAAAAATACCTATGGCTATCAACGTACGTAGGATTTTTTTTTTTTTGCTTGCTTTTTTTTATGAACAATTTTGTGACGTTTTTTTTTTCATGAAAATTGAACATTTTATTTAATCACTCACCATTTTGCAAAAAATCAAAATATCGAAAAAATCCTACGTACGTCGATAGCGGTTGAGATATAGAAACTAACAAAATTTGATATTTTGTTCTAGATCAAAAACTAAGGACGTTAGGTTTTCGGCCATGGACCCCTTTCAAAAAAATAGGGCCTACGAAGACATGCTGCACAGCCGCCATTTTGTTTTCGATTTATTAACAAAAAAATTTATTTTGTAGTTCACATCTAACATTATCAAACCTACTTTAAAATTTTTCAATTGGCTTTTTCATTTGGTCAAAAAAAATTCTAGAAAATGGGTTTTTTTTTGCCAGTTACTCAGATGTCCCCCCTTAATTGAATTATTTTTCAAGACAAAATAATATAAATTTGGTTAGAAGTTATTAATCAGTATTTTAAGTAGCTCTTTTTCAGATTAATCATATATTCTATTGCCATCACAATTATTATATTAAATAAGCGGTATTTTAGGCTTAGTTATTACCTATTTTAAGTACTTCGTACTTACCGCTATGGTGACCTCAGTTCCAAAGTAGCAAATGACAAAGTTGTACACCACAAACGCTGCCAGGCCATTAATGTACTTAAAGGCGGAGGCCAGGTAAAGGAGCAGCACCGCCACACTCGTCATGCAAATGGCAACCGTGGCACATATCAAGGCAGCCAGAAAGGAAAAGTTAAAAATGTAATTGACTTGGTCGCACAAATCCAAGATTTTGCAGTGGTATACGATTAGCCTTCTTAAGGTTCGATGAGCGTCCGGCTGACAGGAATCCAAAGCGAGTAACTGCTCGGACAGGGCGTCGTAGTGCAGCTTCAAGTTATAGGTTACTATGCACAGAATATGATGGGTGGTCACAGAACAGATGGGTGGTCGCAGAAGGCCCAATAAAATATAAACTCGTACTTCATGAAGCGATTAGCCAACTCGAAATAGTGCTGCTGCCGATAATGCATCTCCTTGGGTCTTGGATAAAGCTCCTTCAGCTCTGTGAGTACTTCCTCGATCTCAGTACGGTAGTAAGTGAGGGCCCAGATATTACAGATTCCAATGGAGGTGAGCATCATGGCTCCGGCAGCCTCCGATATCTCCGCCACGAAACCGGCCGTGCCCTCTGCCTTGCGACCCACCAACTGCCAATGCACGAGTTCTCCAAAATTTTGATAACACAGAGAAAAAGTTCCGAGTACAAAAAGCACCTTTCTGGCCGTAACGTGTGAAACTATCTCTTCCGGGCGGCCATTCCACCGAAACCGCGGCACGAAGCCCATGCGAAGGGCCCTGTCCGGATACTTTATATAGTCCTGCAGGTGCATCCTGTTGCAAGCTCAGATTGACTTTGAGTTCCCATTAAATCTGCGGGCTTTTATTCTTCAGAATGTCAACCCTAATTGATTATTATTAAATATATTGCGTCATAGGTCCTGAGAACAGGCAACTGTTAACTCAGGGTTGATTATCAGTGTAATGCGAGGGTATTGAAACTGAGAAGGATGCCGCGGAATACATAATTTAATATCTCTTTGTAGTAATTTCTCTAATAGTTCAAACTCACAGCTAGGGTAACCTCTCTGTTGCTGCTGGAGTTGATATCCCAAGAGTAAACCAAATTCTCCTGGTCTTTGCATATTATAATTAACCTTTCCACTGATAGCAAGAATGATAACTAACTTAATCGAAAAATAGTAACGTTTATACTTTGTAAGAAAGTAAGACCTAATTGAGTTTCAAAAACCTAAAGAACTGAGAACAGACAACTGCTCTGGGATTTAGTATAGAGAGGGCCAGCATGGATTGATATGCTATATTATCAGAAAAGTGAGTCAAATTCACTACAGAAATAAATAAAAAAAATCAAGTCTTATATACGTTTTACACACGGTTCTCTCACTTACCGCCAAGTTGACCTCGGTGCCCATGTAGCAGATGACAAAATGGTATAAGACAAAGGCCACTATACCAAGGATAGCCTTAAAGGCAGATGCCAAATCCAGCAGAAGCACTGCCACACTCGTCATGCAAATTGCAATTGTGGAACCAATTAAAGTTGCCACAAAGTAGAAGTTAAGGATGTGATTGAATTGCTCGCCGAGCTGGAGAATCCGGCAATGATAGGCGATCAGAGATTTTAACTTCTTGTGGGCCTTGGGATGACGCGAATCGAGACTTAGTAACTGGCTCGCCATGGCGTCGTAGTGCAGCTTCAACTGGAAGGTAAATACGCTGACTATATTTAAGGCAGCCAAGCTCATGCCAACGCCTATTAAACAGCCCAGGGCTTGGCAACAGAGAGATGCACTATATCCGATGGCGGAGCCATAAATCTTCCACGGATACCACGCCTTGGTTTGCGCCCTGTAACTCAGGGTTTTCGCCTCCGTCAGATATTCCCAAACAAGCAGCAAGATGGGAAATCCGTTGTAATACACCAAAAACATCACATAAAACCAGTACTGGAGCTTCATTAGAAATAGTGGTAGATCAAAGTAGTGTTGGCAGCGATAGTGCCTTTGACCAGGTCTGGGATATAGATCTTGTAGATTCTTGAACGCCACTTCGATTTGTGGACGATTCAGCGTGAATGTCAATATGTTACCAATTCCCACAAAAGTGAGCATGAGGTAGCCACACATCTCTGATAGTTCCGCAACGAACGATTTCGTATCCTTTACCGTTCGGCCGTATATATACCAATAGATAATCACTCCAATATTCTGGTAGCCCAATAAAACGGCCCCGAGCAGAAAAATACCCTTCTTAAAGCACTTGTGATTCGATTTAATTGCTGGTCGTCCCGTCCATTGATATCGTGGGGCAAAGGCAATGCCGCAGCCCTTGTCAAGATACTTCATATAGTCATTGAACTGCATCTTGTCGCACACTGTGACCTCCTTTGCCGTCTGACAGTCTTTAATACTTTGATTTGCAAAGCCTAATAGAGGCCAGGGGCCTGAGAACAAGCAACTGTTTTTTATACTATATCTTCAAATTAGTGAGGTTTTTCGTATCTTATTTTACAGAAGGTAGAAAAAAGGTTAGGTAGCGAATTATAATCGAGTATAAGTATCGATTTGATATAAATATTTAATAATCAACTCAATTTTTACTTTAAATAAGATCCCAATAACTTTATAAATAGCTATTAATAAATATATAATAATAAATAAAAATTAAAACCACCTCCTACTCACCGCCAAATTGACTTCTGTCCCCAAGTAACAGATGATAAACTGATAGAACACAAAGGCCACCAGGCCACTAAAAGCCTTGAAGGCGGATGCCGAATCCAGCAGGAGCACAGCGACACTCGTCATGCAAAACGCAATAGTGGAGCCAATGAGGCTGCTCATGAAATTAAAGTTTAGGATGATATTGAATTGGTCTGCGATCTGGAGAATCCAACTGAATCCAATCTTCAGCTGCTCCTTGGATTGGGGATGTCGGGCATCAAGGTTCTGCAACTGACTGGCCATGGCATCGTAGTGCAGTTTCAGCTGGAAGGTGAATATGCACACCAAATTCTGGGTAACTAAGCTGAAGCCCACGCCAATGAACGAGGCCATGACTATGCTGAGGTAAGCTAATTCGAATCCCAAGGCTGAACCGTGGACCCTCCAGGGAAACCAGGTGTTGGTCTGCGTTCTGTAGGTCAGCTCCTGACCCTCCTTAAAATTTTCCCAGAGGAGCATGAACAGGGGCGCACTATTATAGTAAATGTAGAATATCACATAGAATCTGAACTCGCATTTCATTATGAAAATAGCTATTTCATAGTAGTGCTGGCAGCGATAGTGCCTTTCTCTGGGACCGGGATATAGCTTCTGGAGCTCTTCGAGCACCGCCTCGATCTGGGAATGATTCTTTATCAAAGCATAAATATTGGAGAATCCCACCATAGTTAGCATCAGAGATCCGCACATTTCCGCCATTCCGGCCACAAATGCAGCAGTGTCTTCTTGTATGCGCTCGTAAATGTACCAATACATAAATACACCAATAATTTGAGAGATCGCACAAATGATACCCAGTACTAGGAGAGCCTTTCTGCCCTGCCTGCGCGGATCCCTGCCCAAAGGCCGCTTGCTCCATTGATATCGCGGTATGCAAGCCATCAGGCATCCTATATCTATGTACTCCATATAATCGTGGAACTGCATTCTTAAGACTGACTTGGCTTTGGGGACAGTCGAACCTTTATATGGGTATCTATTTCCGGGTCTAATTGAGCAATTTCCATTTAAAAGTCTTGGGAACAAGCAAGTGCTTCTAAAGCAAAAATCAGTGATGGCCTTTCGGCTTTTTCCTTTACGATTTAAAGGGAAATCTTTTATAAATACTACTAAAACTGATTCTGAATCATCTATGAAGGGAGAAAATTGTAAAGTAAGAATGTTTAGTCATCAATAAAACCTATTTATTGACTTGATTAAACTAATCCTATATTAAAACGATTTAAAAATATTTTTAAATTAAATCTACAAACTCCTATATTCAGAAGGTGTTCTACCACAAGCATTTGTATATTCATTTCGTTAATATTTTTGTCGAGCTCGTAATGCGAGCTGGTTATCGGGCTTTTATGCGCTTGTCTATCGCTGCTGATATCGGCAGACAGACAAGTGCCGCTCGTTCTGCACTCCATTTCCGGCGGAAGTCCGCACAAGGAGACATTTTTATGTACCTCCATGCTGTGCCTGCATGTGTGCCTGTGTATTGTACTTGGCGCTTGTTTACTTCTTTGTTTATGGGCCTTACCCCCGGCTCGTTTACGAGTCCATCCTATTGCCAGTTTTTATTGTTGCTTTTATTTTGCGGTCTACTTGGTTGCGCCTCATATGCTCCATGTTTCGTGCTCCCAGCTCCCAGCTCCTTATTCCTCGCTCCGCTACGTTTTTGCCCCAGGATATATGCTGGAGCGTTTTTGTTTGCTATTGATTTATGGTTTGGTGATTTCGCTCCTTGTGCGGGATTTTCTGTTTACTGTCGACGTCTCATCAGCGTTTTGTTGCGGTAATTAAACTCTGATTGCTTTTCAATTGTTTTTATTGATTGGCAGAGTTTGCACTTCTTTTTTAATCGTGCTTCTGTTGATTCGCAATTAGCCACCGACTACGAGTCCAAGGGACTGACTTAAATTCGTTTGAAAATTCCTTTCCCTTTTTAGGTTTGCCCAGAAAAGAGAGAGAGAGAGAGAGAGTAGAGTAAAGTGGAATTTATGAAGACAAACAAAGGCGGAAAACTTGGCCGGACTCGACCCGGCCAATTGCCAAAGGACTCAAATCGAGCGGCAGCTGCGCGTAATGGACAATTTGAATTATCCGTCCGTCGTCGCCGGTGGCGGCCGTGGAGGAGTGTGAGTAATAGTTTTGGCAGCCAGCGCCTTTTTGGCCAGGCCAGCAATTTATGGAGATCCACGAGCCAAGGGCCACTACATTTTGGCCAAGAGCCGTAGCCAGAACCGGTCCACATTCATCTCCTTCGTCCTGGAAGCTGCTGACAAGTGCAAAGGCAAAGTTATGGGCCACCAACTCAGACAACTCGCAACTGTTGGACTTATCGATCGGATGGGCGGGCCTTTTAAACTAATTAAGCCCCGGTAAGAGGAACAACACATGCTACTAATTTGCGAAATTAACGTGTTTGTTTTGGCCGCTCTCGAAATAAATTACCCCCAGACAAAAAAAAAAAACAATAACGAAATTACAACTGGCCAAAGGTGAGGGCAATGGCCATAAATTCGCATCGAAAGCGAATTCCGTGCTGCAACTTGTTTACTCCCGCAAAAAAGGTTTGCCTCCGGTTCGGGTCGGATTCCTCCTTTTTCGATCCCGATCCCGCTCCCATTCCCCGGGGGCCAGAAATTACAGCCAACTGGGAAATTTATGTGCAGCTCCATGGAAATTAAACGCTCTAGCACAGCTGCTCGGACTTCCGGCTTCCTGAGGCGCTGCTATCCTATTTTGACAAGGATCTATGAAAATAGTGTGAAAAATTATTGTTCCACTCCCCCGCTTGGCATTCTAAACTGCTAAATTAAGATAAATGAACACACTTAGCCGGGGGAATTTATTTGTTTTGATAAGCGAGCAACGAGTCTGGTCAGAATCGCAATTCGGGTTTTGTGTTTGTTCCAAAGGGATGCGGCTTAAAAATAAATCGTTTGGAACAAACACATGTTACATCTAAAAAAGGACTTTCACTTTAATTAGAAATATAAATAAAAAGGACCTACTCTTTCTTCCTTGAATTGAAAGCGAAATCAATCCACTAATGTCCAATAAATATATAAATATTCTGTACTTTTATGATTTTGCTATACTTTTAGTCAACTTTTTTAATAAGCCCAAAAAGATCAACAGCGGAGCAGTCCAAATGACTTTGGCTAATAAATAAAGTTCTGCGATGCCCAGGTAAACACTCGGCATGACCCACAAAAAGTTTGTGTCCAAATAAACAGAAAGCAGAAAGTGCCAGCGAAACCGAAACAGAAATAAAAGAGCTCCCAAAACTTGGGCAAAGTATGGTAGTTGGGGCCGGAAATTGTTTGCTGATGCTGCTTAGATTTTTTTCCTGCAATTAGTTAACCCATAAACGGAAAGTGTTGCATATGAAATATATGACCACAGAATTCCAACAAATTGCCAGAGGCCGGCAAACGAATATTTATGGGTAAAAAATAAGGACAAACAAGGAATGGACTAACAGAGTATGCTACATTTATGGTAAGGAAAGCTAAATGGGTGTTGAAATTGAATAAGAAAATGAAATTGCTATTTGATGTGTACAAATATTTTTAAATCAATGGAATATTTCGATTTTTTATCTAAATAAATAATATAAAAACTCCTAACTTGGTAAAATTATTATTTTATTTAATTTTTACCCTGACAAATATATATTTTTTTGTTTTATTGTTCAATCTAAAATAGTTTTTAAAGGCTTCCAAACATTCTAAGAAGTAATGTCCCTATAAAGCGTGTGAAGCAATGACTTGGAAAGCCACTTAACGGAGACACCTTTCGTGGCTCGTGGCTCGTGGACCCGTGTAAGTTTCGCTTTTGTCTTTGGAAACACATCTCTGGTTTCTGTTTGAAGGTGGCACACTGGCCAACATGTTGTCTGAAATGCCTTGGCTTAATTTATCTTGTTGTCAGGCTGCTTGGCAGCAACAAATGCAGCCGCAGTAGTTGAATTACTCGCACACACGCTCAGACCGAAACTTGGCCAGGTGAACTGAACTCCTGGTGAAAGTGAAACTGGGTCGCAAGAAAGTTTTTGGCGCCGCCCACCTCCTGAATTTTTTTTTTTCGGGAGTGGGAGTGGTTGGTAGAAGGACAACAAGATAAAACGGACACACACCCAATGTGTTTTTCGTTTTTACGGAGGGTGAGTTTTCGGGGGGAGAGAGCCAGTGTGTGAGTGTGAAATAAAATGAAGAAAATTGTTGCCTACTTTCGGGGGGAGGACACCCCTCATACAGGAAGGATGTGAGGTTTTCGGGGGCCCCCAAAGATGGCCAAGCAATTTGTTAGCAGGTCGAGCAGAGAGAGAGCGTCTCACTGCAAATGTAATTTACTGCCAGACGATATACGCCCGGCCATAGAAATATTTTTGCCGAAATTTATTTGCGGCCATTTTAGCAGAAGCAAAACCAAATGAATTTAAAGATCTCGGCAACCTATTACAAAATACCCTTAAAAATGTGCGTTGTCCTGGCCCCTTCACTCATTGACGCAACCCAATGTCAGTCTTAAATTGTATTTATTGGGCTTCTTTGTCTAGACTGTCTCCGTGGTGTCATTATAAAGCTGCCAAGCTTGAGTTTTGGCTGTCAAGAGTGCCAAAAAAATGGCCTTACTTTTTTAGAGAGGGTAGCTTATGACAAAATTAAAAGAAAATTGTTGCAGGCCTTAGTATTTAGGTTGACAAAAATAGTTAGAAAACTAGCTAACATATATGTAAGTGTAATAGTGTTTTAGAGGTGTTTTCTAACGATATTTTTTACAGAAATAATTATTATTACTTAGATCCATCATGGCAAAGATGATGGGAAAACCTCCATGCTCTCCTCCAAGCACTTCCGAGCAAAATCAATACCCTCCTTGGCATTCTCTTGCACGACAGGTATTAGCTTGGCCACTGCCTCCTCTTCAGTGCTGCTCATAGTTGGAAGTGGCAGGAAGCGCTCGATCCCATCCTTTCCTAGTTCCAAGGGACTGGCAAAGAAGGGAGCATCTGTCAGCTCCGAGGCAACATAAGCGCACTCTACAATGCCCTTCTCTCCTTTCAATCCGCGCAGCAAGGAGTCCACGAATCTGGCTCCAGCAAAGGCCATCGACAGGGTGGCTGATCCCTTGCCTGCCTTGGCCTTGACCACCTCTGTGCCTGCCTCCTGGATGCGATGAGTCATTTCCTTAATCACAGCTTTGTCGCCATGGAACTCTGGCTGGCACTGCGAGAAGAGCGGCAGAATGGTGATCCCGGCATGGCCACCAATCACTGGAATCTTGACATTATCCGGCGAGATCTTCATAAAGTCGCCAATAAACTTCTCCGAGCGCACCACATCCAAGGTTGTAATCCCGAAGAGGCGGCAAGGATCATAGATCCCATTAACTTTGAGAACCTCTGCGGCGGCTGGCACAATCATATTTACGGGATTGGTAATAAAGGCGAGTAGTGCTTCGGGACAGGCCACGCTAACGGCAGTGGCCACCTTAACGGCCACTTGGCCATTGGCGGCCATCAGCTGGTCCCGCTGCATTCCAGGCAAGCGGGGCATTCCGGCGGCCACAACCACCAAATCCGCGCAACTCACTGCCGGCTCTAGCATATTTTCCCCCGAGAAGCTTGTTACCATTCCCGACTTGCTGACGTGGGACAGATCCGTGGCGATTCCCTTCATCTCGACAAGGTCGTGCAAAGCGAGTTCTTTAATTCCTGGACCGCTGCGCAGGAGGAGCGACAATGGTTGGCCGATACCTCCGCCGGCTCCCACAATGGCCACCTTGAAAGTGCGGCGGGATAAGCGCCATGGAGCGGCTAGAGCGATATTTGATAGGAGCTTAAGTCCGTCTAGTAGTAACATCTTGTCCGGAATGAGGTCTATTATAGAATAGATCTTACGTTTGACGTTGCAGAGAAAAGCCTACTTGGAATAGAAAAGATTTATTTGTTGTTAAATTAGGGAAAATATCGATAGCTGTAGCTATATATGCATCGATTAATTTACAATTAATAATGTTTAAAATGTTCTAACTCCTCCTCTCGGAGGAGCCTTTAATTATAATTAAATAATTAATAATTATTACACAAACGCATTTATGAAATATGCTTTTAGAAATCTCATGTTCACTGCCTTTCCGTTCAAGTCATCCTGAGCTTCTGTCACTATTCAAATTTGAATTATATTAGTTTTGCCAAATTGCAGTCTGATAATGTTTGGCCTTTTGAAATGCGCTCAACCGCTCTTAGGAAAACTTCACAGCAGCCAAAGTAACAGGCGTGGCCTCAAGGTCGCCGTAGTGGGCGCTGCAGGCGGCATAGGGCAGCCGCTGTCCCTGCTGCTGAAGCTCAATCCTCACATCGAGCACCTGGCGCTGCACGACTTAAGGAATACACAAGGAGTGGCAATGGACCTGTCGCACATCGACACCCCTGCGACAGTCTGCCCCTTCGAGGGCGGAGACGGAAAGAGCCTGAGGAGGGCAATGTTCATGGCGGACATCGTGGTGGTTCCGGCTGGACTTCCCCGCCAGCCAGGAATGTCACGGACCGATTTGGTGAAAGTGAATGCCTCTGTGGCGGCGGATGTTGCCTTCGCCGCCAGCGAAGTGTGTCCCAGGGCCTTTATTGCTTTCATCACAAATCCAGTAAACGTTGTTGTGCCCCTCGCGGCCACAGTTCTCAAGGCCAAGTGCAATTACGATCCAAACCGCCTCTTTGGCGTCACCAGTCTCGACTTGGTGCGTGCAAGGACCTTTGTGGGGGACGCCCTCAATGTGAACCCGTTGAAAGTGGAGGTGCCGGTGATCGGAGGGCACACCGGTAAAACCATCTTGCCCATCTTGTCGCAGTGCACGCCCGCCTACAATGGCACCGACGAAGAAGTCGAGGAGTTGATCAAGCGCATCCAAGGAGCAGGAACCGAAGTTGTCAACGCCAAGAAGGGCGAGGGATCGGCCACCCTCTCGATGGCCCATGCCGCCAACCTATTCGTTGGCAATCTGATCAAGGCCATCAAGGGCAGTGACAAGCCCATCGTGGAGTGCGCATATGTGGAATCGGAGGTCACCGAGGCCCAGTTCTTTGCCACGCCATTCGTCCTGGGACCGCAGGGCATCAAGGAGAACCTCGGACTGCCCGATATGAACGATGTCGAGATGGAGGCATTGGAGAAAATGCTGCCGGAGTTGAAGGCGAACATAGAGGCTGGGATCAAATTGGGAAAGGACTTTGCAGGGCAGGATTAATAAATTAGTATCAAAGTTATTTCGAGTCTGAATTATCACAAATTAATTGAACGGAAGACCTTTTTAAAGAATTTCGGCAACTAAAATCCGATGCTGTTTAATTAGGTAAACATCAAGACCACCGACATTCTTTGTAGAACTCTTGATTACTTTGTAAATACAATTTAATAAAATAGCATAAACTTTTCTTTATTGGAATTTATAAACTTTCTATATTTAAATTTAAAATTTAAACACTTTAAGGGCTGTATTCAAGTTTAATACACATTTAATACTCTCTTTGCTGTAGCGAAATGTCTCCTCTAGCGAATCGTTTAGTGGCATCTTCTTCTTTGGCCAAATTTGAAGTCCCGGGATAAAAAGCCACAGTCGCAGCTGGAAACTCACAAGCACTGGCAGACGCTCCTCCATCAGGCAGGGCGAACCAGCGGAGCCGCAAATCTTTGCGGTCTCGTCTTAATGGCTAAGAAATTGTGATTTATGCCTCGAGATTTGTACATTTACTTTGCCACTGCCTGACTTATGCGTATGTGCACAGCGCACACACTTATATATTCAAGTTGATGAACATGATTTACTTTCTTGTTGGACTTAGGAAACTTAGCAAGGGGTAAAACTTACCAAAAGTTTGGCATTTTCATATGTAAATGCTGTTGGGATGGCTGGATCTAAAGTATTAATTACTTAATTAGTCGCAAAATTTATTTTCCCACCCAGTCAAAGGTGGCCAAATTAGTTTTCATGTTCAACTGAATTACATTAATTGAATTCGGGTCTCGACATCCTTTAGGTGTCGCTTTCTCGGAGACTGGGTGAGTGCACTGCTGATGGCAGAAAAGTGTCTGAGTCGACAGTTTTATTGCTGTCGACATGAAAACTTTACGTTTTTTGGCTTGCGGAGTTGTAAAAGGCTTGTTATGTAATTAGATTCGTTGTCGCCTGTATTGTGGTAGGGTCGATGTTATTATATTGTCACCAACTCGGCGAAGGTCAGTGATTTACAATCCCAGATATTTGGCGTTTTGGCGTAAATTGGTTGTATTGAATTTTAAAAATCCAAACCTCTGTAGATATGTTTATACATTTTTTTTATCTAAAATTTTCTTCCATAGTTTGGAAAGAACATAATACACACCATCTTTTACCTTTTAAATTTGAAAACCCTTCATTTTAACCACAAAATCTTCACTTCAGCTATAGTTTCCTTTTTCGCCAAACCCATAGCCCTTATTTTGCTTGCGCCACTTTATTGTTACCAGTTTGTTGCCTAGGTGGGCAATAATTTACAGAAATTATACATGACCACTTAAGTTGTCATTAACGTTAACGACCACCGCCGAACCAAACCGAACCGAACGGCGGCCAAAATGTGTGTCGAGGCATTATGAAATGTTTAACAGCCTCGCCCGAGGGCCGCCAATGTACCTAAGAGCGTGTGCAATTTTTGTTGTCGGCGAAGCCTCCTCCTGTCGACGACTCTTGGTTGGAGCTGTAGCTGGAGCTGGAACTGAGAGCCTCATAGTGGTTCTGGCCCGGCCGGGTAATCCAAAATTAATGGCCTGTCAGTCATACTCGTGCTACAATTTTAGCCCACTTTGGGGCTCCGGCCGGAGCTGCAGCTACAGCTGCGATTCCGTCTTACTATATATAGTTTATATATAGAGCCGGTGGTGTGCTACATCCTTTCTTTGTGTAAATTTCCGCTTTCCGTTTTTCGGTAAAGTAGACCAAGACCGAGCTTAATCGAAAACGTATGAATGCAGCCGAGATCCTAAGAGGCCTCAAATCTGAAGATGGGACTTGGGCTAGGTATGGGTAAAGTGCAGTCACGGGGAGGAAAAAACTAATAAAAATACTCAATGAAAGGAAACGATGATTATAATCATCATATAAAATTATATACTTATGAACAAGGTTTTCTAATTATATTTGCAATTATAAAACATAGATTTAAGTTAAATCATTTAACTAAAATATATATTTTCTACGCTTTCAACCCATTTTAATGCTTGTTTAAAATTTTCGAAATTAAATAAAATAATAAAAACTTAAAATCCTAAGCTACTAATTTAACCACAAAACCTAGATTAACGTGATTTTCATGAGCTAAGGAATTTCCTTTGGCCCATCCCTAGGCCAAAGCCACAGCACTTAAGCGCCTTTCGTGTTGCGCTTTTCGGCTCTTCTTTTGAGCCGGAGGAGGAGCAGGGGTTGGAGCAGGAACAGACTGTGGTTAGAGCAGCCAAGTTATTACAAGCGCAAAAATATTTTCACTTAAGTAGCTGCCACCATTTCGCTCAATTTATTTCCAACATCACGAGCTCATTCCCTTTTTTAATTTTACACACAATTTTCGTGTAATGTTTGGCTTTCAGCTCCTTGCTCCTTTGAGGCAGGAACTGAATTCTGTAAAAAGCGCAACGTAATATTTAATTGAATATTTTTTTCGTGTTAAACGTCGTATTCGGCCATTACTCCTCGGGCTGTCAGTCCTCAAAATAAATCATGTATTCATCGTGGGCCTCCTCCCCAAAAACCCCGATGCACATGAAATGCCCAGCTTTTCTAGATGCAAAAATCTGTGCAAATTTGTTGGACACTTGACTGCTACTCATACATGCATTTGTTTGCCGTGGGTGGTTGCACCTTTTTTCATGCCATTTCCGGGTCAACTGAGCGGAGGCGTCCTGGCCTTCTTCCTTCTGCCAGTCCAGAGTATGAGACTCTGGGGAATGAATGAATGAATTTTATAACCATTTTTTGACATCGTTTTGCAAAATACATTTCTGTGCACTTGGGCATTTAACGATGTGTAAAAACGTTTGCAATTTCGGTTAATTGAATTGTTGCTTTATGCAATTTTATGGTGTCTGTATGGAATACCTACTACCACTGCCTCTATGGGGAATATATTGCATAGGAATGGTAAATTTCAGGTTGCACTGATAAATGTTACGCTAAAGGAAATAATTTAACATTATTTGCTTTTTGCTTTAATATTAAATAATACATTTTCTCCACTAGTTGCTATCGTAACAAGCTCCTCCTATCGAGTTGCCTGGCAGATGCACATTATCATCAAGACCGCCTAAGTACCGCCTGGAGAAAGTGTTTAAGAAAAGACCCATCGCCGCCATCTACGAGCTCTGATTATCTGTAAATCAAATGTAATGAGATACAGTTTGAGCTAGGATTACACTTACACGACTTACACGCCAACTCCCGGGGGAGAAGAAAAGGGCGAGGACGACGGAGTGGTTATTTTTACGGCCTCAGCGGAATACGAATACATCCCTGGGATTTAGGGTCGACGGCGAAGCGAGTGACCCATAAAATATCACGTATACGCAGGGCAGGCCAGGCCGCATGGTCGCATGGCCGCAGGAGGGCGCATGATGAACTAACACGAGCATATGTTTGTGTGTGGGGATGCGTTTTTATGATTTGTGGCATAAGGCCCGGGCGAGCGGCAGCTGATTGTAAATCTATGCGGGCTTCCCGAAAACCGAAACCTCCACTGCGGTTACTCAGGCCTGGAGAATGGAATCGTTTAAAAGTGATGGCAGGGGGGAGCTCTAGGGGCAGGGATTATATTCGCCGGGGTCGAGTCCGCTGCGGTTTCGCAAGCTGTCGCCTTCATCTTTAAACTTTAATGGCCAGCCAAAAGTTTTCGGCCGCGTCTAAGCTTTAGTCAACAAAGACTCGGGCACGTCTTGGCCACGGCCCAGATGCTTCCGTTTCTATTCCCGATCCCCACCATATCCCCCGCTCCGCCGCTGTTAATTCCCAGTACGTGTCCTGTTAGCGAAACGTTTTCCAAATATTTATTTATTATTTACTCTCGTCCACCTTGTTGGCCTTCAAGGAGCAAGGAGTGGCAGAGGAGCCAGGGCAGTAAGAAAGAATAAACTAAAAATGGTGCGGGCCAAATTTGATTTAGCTGCTCCCTGACATTGGGTCTTAGTGGCTCTATTTATCTACGTGACGTTTTCGAGGCTCTTTAGCTGGATAACAACTGAAAGCTGTCAAACACGGCGTATACTTAATATTAATTACAGTAAACAACAGCACAAAAAACTGTGTCTCCGCTAATCTCCCATCATGCCCTCTCAAGTTTTTCTTTTTTTGTTTTTAGGAGCAAGAAAAGATCTTTTTCTTTTCGATAAAAGCTGGAACTAAAGAGGAGCTAAGTGCACTACAAGACAGTTTCTAAGGGACATTCCTTGGCTTTTTCTTTAAGGAAACCATAAGTTGGGTAAATGTCTAATTAAGTCATTAACTAAATTTCTTTGGCCGCTTTTTGCTGAATAATGTTCAAATCGCATTCCAAACTAAGCTAATTACCTATAATAATGCCAAGGAACTCCTCTTGTCGGGCTGATGGCGATGAAGGTGATTGATGTTCCACAAGAGTTTAGTCTTTTGGGGCAAGCAGGAATTGCGTTAAAGTTATGCTCATACAAAGGTATAGTTTAGAATATTTAATAAATAACTGAAAGAAATCTAAGAAATTTCTTTTAAAAGAATTCTGTTGCTTTATATATTATTCTTTCCTTTTATTACCAGAATTTTAATAAATACCTACCTCCTCTTAATTTTTCTCACAGTGCCAACACTTTCATTTCATGTAAGTGAAGGGCCAGACAGAAATCTTCGACATGCATTGAGAGCGTAAACCATGCCCCACCACTTGCAATTAACACTAAAATTAATTCATATTAATTAAGGCTCATGGACGGGACCAAATGAGAACACACTTAATGCCTGGGGGCTGTTAGCTTTTATGGGACTCGAATAGAATCAAGGGCGGGACGGACTTCCAGACTCGGTCTAACAAATACTGACCTCAACAAGGCAAATGTAATAAATAAGGGAAAGGCCCAACAAATTGCTTGTACGGAGCCGGGGGTAAATGGGCAAACCCTGACCAGACATAACAACAATCATTAATAAGCACAAACGAAAATGGTGGCCCAGCTGGATATAGCTTAGGGAGAAGAGATGAAAAAACAGGGGTGATATCGTGATAATATCGTATTATGACTACTTTTAACAAATAATATTTTGCGTAAAAGTAAGTATTTTGTAAATGAAATTACAAATGTAAAATGAAAATTATATTCAACATTTCTTTTAGATTAATTTAGGCTTCAAAATATATGCAAACTTATGTTTCAACCTATTAAATGAATTCATTATCGATTTCAATACCATATGCTTATACATCGCACTCCCTTTCCCATCTCTAATACCTCTAGAAACCAAAGAACTCGAAACATGAAACAAAAAACACAACCCCCGCCAAATGGAGGCAACAAAGCATAACGAAAGCACGCATAATATTAATAACATTTAATATGTTGCTGGAATTAGCAAGACTTGGGGAAGGGTGGGTTGGGATGGCTGGGCATATAAATGAATTGGTAATTATGATGAATTTTTAAAAAGTATCAAAAGCTGGCAAACATATTCCACACAGACCCTTATAAATATAATCCCAATTAAGCAAACTTCCAGTCATTTAACAAATTATCCTTCATTTAAAACATTTCTCGACCATTTAACAAAACGAAATTCATCTAGGAATCGTCCCTGCTCTTATTTTCGGCCAACACTTTTTCTGTCAACGAAATTAAGTACAAACATTTTCACACCTTTTGGGCCGCCGTCAACCTTATTTTGGAAATTCCCTTTGTTTCATTGTTTGTCGCTGACAGGAGAACAGTTGTAACTGATGTCAAGTTGACATTAAGTTTTTCATAAAATTCTCCCAGCAATTGCAAGTTAGCATCACAAGCTGGGCAATAAGAACAAACAAACTGGAGTGGCACTGAAAGTTTCTGACATTTCACAAAGGTAAAACAGAATTTGGAAAATGAAATGTGCTGCAAAAACAAAGGAAAATCTGTTGAGAAGGGACAGAAGGGTTTTAAAAACACACTTAATAAATTAAAATACTACCTCTTAATTTGCCTAAAATTACCCCCAAATAATGTATAAATATATTCCTGAAATGCTACTTGCATCATTTAAATTTGTAAAATACCCAAAGCCAACTCCAGCAACTTAATGCTCATCATCAGTACTCTAAGTTGAGTGCAAATAGTAACTCCCTACTTCTTAAGTGAACAATCTCTTAATGCGTGTGCCATTCAAGCAAATTTCAAACATGGCCCAGATTCCCGGGCGAAACTTTCAGGCGTAAATTTCAATCAAGTAGACTAATGCGAGTGGGTGCCACGCCCACAGACAATTCCGATATATACTACATTGCAGCATACAACACAGCCAGGTAGCTGCTGCTGATATGTAGATACGGATATATTTTGTGGTAGTTCTCAGACGGGGCACAGGTGTTGGCAACTACACGACGCCTGATTGCCTCCTGTGAGCAGACACCGAAGAATACATTAATGCTAATGCGCATTTTGCCAGCGGCCACAACTGAGCAGCCAGCCGCCAAGTGACATCATTAAACTAACTGCCAAAGTAAATCATATTCGTATGAAACTTGGGGCAACTGTTTTCGGGAGGTTAGGGAATCGAATTCGATAAATATATGGCAGTTAAGCTTCTGGCAAAGTTGCAGATAGAAGTAACAATTTGTCTGGGCCAACATTATGCATACACTCATAAAAATTTTTGCCTAAAATCGCCCTAGAAAAGCCGCTTTTCGCCCGTGTTTTTAGAAATTCGCCATAGAAACGGTTCCAAAGGCGAGTCGCTCTAGATTTGAGAAAATTTGCCCTAAAATTGAGGAAAGAATCTTTCCTAAATCTAGGGCGATTTTTCTTAAATGAAGAAACATTTTCTTGTTTATAAGGAGATTTGTCCTAAAAATGGGACAAATTTTACTCAAATTGAAGGTGAATTTTTTCTTACATTTAGAACGATTTTTCTTGAATGTAGAAAAATTTAAGGTAAGTTGCAATTGTTTGTTGTTGCTGCTGCTGTATTTGTAAATAAGCAATAATATTATTTTTGTTGTAAATAATATTGTTAATAAATAAGAAATAATATTATATTTGTTGTAAAAATGTTGTTAATAAATATTAATAATAATATTTTTTGTTGTTGTTTACAACAAACACAATATTATTATTGTTTATTAACAAAGGCGGCCAAAATGCTAACACTTTCGGTGTTGCAAAAGAGACTTGCTCTTACTAAGTGTTGGCCGGCCACCGTCACCTCATGCCAGAGACGTTTGAACCAGTTGGGAATTGTATGTGCACGCGTGTGGAATTTGCGAAAAGAATCCGCCATAGTTTTACGAAAAGTTGACCAGCAAAACAAAGAAAATTCTCCCGTAATTTAAGAAAATTCGCCCGTAATTAAAGAAAGAAAATGAAAGAAGCAAATCCGAAAATTTTGCCCTATATTTGAGGAAAATATGTAAATTAACCCTAAAAAAGTGTATTTATGGCGGCTATTCTTTATTTTACTGTGCCTTGCCTTAAATTCATGAAAACCTTTTCTTAATTCCAGAAAATTTTTCTTAGTTTAAGGGCGATTTTTTTTTATGGCTATTTTTCTTAAATCTAGAAAATTATTTTTATGAGTGTATTATTTTGTCCTATCCAATCAAATTAGTGATGATTACAGGCCTCTCAATGGGAGTAGGTGAGGGGATTTAGTTTGTTCCCAAAGACAAATATATTGAATTAAAGTTGTACTACAAGTTGTGTGGTGGAGAGTGCTATAGTACATTGTATATTGAATATATTATAATGACTTATTTATTATATTTATAGTAATTTTATATATAAACATCTTCCTCAAACCACAAATATATTTATTAAACAAACTTCAAGCATACTCTCAATTAATCAATGCTTGAAATTTGTAGAGCTTGCCATCTTAACATTATTTAAATTTTCCAAGACCATGCATTCTGGTTTAATAATGATAAATTCCCATAAATTATAATCGATTTTTCCTTCGCTTTTTCCCATCATCTTGTGCAACCAAATTCCCAACTTCGAGCTGTCCAACTAAGGGAAATCATTATATATAAACACTTTTGCTTACGATGCACCCAAGGTCGCACATGGCCAATTCCGATGATGAATTTTGGCATAAATGCAGAACATCGATAAAGGAGTACGAGAGCAAAATATTTCCACGCACAAGGAAAAAACCTCCGAAACATTGCGATACAGATTTTCCAGATTCCCGTGCTACAATTGTGTGTGCGGGGGGGCCAAGGAATGGCAGCGTCATGAATCATGGGGCCAAGCGGAAGATGCCGCAGAAGTAAGTCCGAGGAAAAGCCGGGAAAAATCACACAAGGAACACAACCTTTGCAAACGGCAGCAGAAAACCCCCAGAAAAGAAGAAGGTAACATTGTAAAAGAGGGCAGCCGAAAAACGAAAAAATTACTTATCTGCGAGCCAAAATGATTTATTGGCCCAAATGGCAAGCAAATAGCATTAAAAGCATGCTGGGGCCACGACCGAAGGGTTTCCCTTGCATAAATTACCCCACGAGAGATGGAGAAGGAGCAGAAGCTGGGAGCTAGAGATGGTGATGGGGGGGATTCAAAAATGCTACAGCTCGGTTCGATCTTTGGGCGGAAAAAAGAGGCGTGGCTGGGCGGTCTCTGACCGGAGCTAGTAAACTATGCAAACAAATAGCCAACTTATTTTGGACTAAAGTAAATGCAGAGTCCGTGCTGCAAAGCAACAGCTGTCAGGACACTCAAAGTAGCCTGTAAAATAACAGGAAAATTACACAGCTTCCAGAATGCAGAGTCATCTTTTAAGAGAGGAAAATCAAATGAGAAATATCGCTTCTTTAATTTTGTACAATATATTATGGTATATTTCCCCTCGGAAGTTTGCAAAAGCAACCCAACAATATGGAAAATAACTCAATCAGAGAAGTCTAATGATACTTGGTATTTGATATTTATATAAAATACTTCCTTTTCCATTGAGAAAAACCAAGTATTTCACCATTTTTATTATTAAATTTCCACCATTTTCAACTGGTTAGCTTTGCGCACCTCCGTGCAAATAAAACTTAATTCAGTCTGGTTGGGGAGATCTCAATTAAATCCGCTTATCTTGTATTTACACCAGCCAATTTCTCTTTTCTTTTTTTTTAGATTTTTTTTGACGCTGCCCTACAAAAGCGATTTATTGTCTGTTGTTTTGGGCAAAGGGCAAATATTTTGACTTGCCCGGCAGCAAAGCGTGCTATATGCACCCCGTACATATACTATCTATGGTAATCCACTTACATAGTGAATAAAATAGTTATTTTTCCCTGGCAACATGTTGCTCAAGCGCACCAGGCAAGAGACTGTCTCTCGCTTTGTTGATGTTCAATCAACCGGATTCGTTAGTTCGTTAAAAAATAATAGTTTTCAGTTCGGCAGTGTGCCCAGGAGAGTACAGGGAAAGGGTGCCGTAAATATTAAAACAAGCAAAGGCAAACCTTATCGAACATTTTTTGGAGCATATTGAAACCCAATGAAATGAAATACTTCCTGAACAAAATGAATAAAAATTCATTATATAAATCGCATGAACGAAAAATGTGCTAAGGGTTCAATCATGATGAAAAATGAAAATAGTTGTTTAGGTTAAAAATCTCAATAAAAAAATAAACTGCACGAAACAATGTACAACAATTAAAGTCAGATCAAAACATTTGTAGTATTAAGATACTTTTTATAGATATTTTTACCACAAAAAGCTTGTTTTTTTCTATAAAATATTAGTTTCGTTTGTAAAGAAAATACACAAAAGTGAAAGTCAGAATAATTTACTCTATACAATACTCATAAAAAGAAGTATTTACTTTATGGAATAAAAACTCTACTTTTAAAAATTCAACAAAAAAATCAACGAGAATACTTTGCAGCTATTTTCGCAGTCATTTGCAGTAAATTCTGCGGAATGCAAAGCTTCATTTGTATTTTAAAACATTCTACCTTTGTCAGAGCATTGCAATTAATTAAATGTAAGTTATTTGTTTTAAAAAAAGTAAAAAACAAACAAGATAATAACATTTGCCAGCATGAAAATATGCAAAAATCTCTGTGAAAATGAAAGGTGCGGAAAATAGAGAAAAGTCGCTGGAAATAAATAAAATGTTGAGTTTAAATGTATTTCTGCAATTTTAATAAAATGAAATGCATGTGGGCTCAGCGCAGTAAAATGTGAATGGACCGCCAGCCCTTTGTTTACCTGAGCTTTTCTCTCCACCTGTCAGCACACGGTTGCCTGTGTGTGTGTATATATGTACATATATATACTGACTGTGTTTAAATGCAAATTACATTTCATTTCATTACAGTGCGCGGCATTTTCACGCTGGGCCCGGGAAAGCACAAGAATGCGTTGAGCAGCGCAGTGCAGCGGGTCTGCCTGCGAAACGAGTTAAAAATAGCAAACGTTAACGCCGCCACTCTGTGAATTAAGCCTTGAGGTGTATGCATTAGAGCCGGGCTGCCAGTTGAACCCCTAACGCCAACCACCACCCCCCGCTGCCTGCAGCCATGGCATGGCCCTTATAGCCATTCCTCACAGACATCGGGGCCAGACAACGGTTATGAACATTCACGCTAATGCGTTGTGAATGCTGCTAGCATAATGCGAATGCCCCTTTAGGGGAGTTGGGTATATCTGTGACGAGTTTTGGGAAATATTTAATATTTTTTAAATATATCATATATAATTGGATGGCCAAAATGAAAGTGACATTTTACATAAATTACAATACAATTTTGTAATACAAAACAAATAAATGTTTTTCTTTGCAGTTTAAATTACGAAGCTATTCAAAAAATAATTACATTTTAAAGAATAGTTACATAATTTGTGTAAAATCTCTAATTTAATCTCTTTCTAGTCTAATTTCTGTAATATTTACTATTAATTTGTTAACAATATATTAGTTAATAATGATTTCTTATTTATAATTTAAACCTTAAATAAAAAACATACTATATATGGCACTAAAAATATTGAAATAAACTTTTTTAAACTTTCTGTCTAGTAATCTTAAGGTCTTTATTTTAATTAATAATATTTTTTATTAAATAGTTATTATAAAATTATTTACTTATAATTTAGTTTCTAGCACGTCATATTCTTGGTCGATTGTTGGGCTCAAAACCCATAATCCTTGCTACCATTCTATATGTAAATTCCTGCCAGCAAGTGTTGCACATCGCATTGAAGCTTGCCTCCCGCTGCTCCCCACTGTTGTTGCCTTTTGCTGCTAATATGCAGAAACCCGTCTGGGCTTGGTCTCCCTCACTTTTAACCTCCTACGTGGATTCCTGCGTTGCTTTTAACCCCTCTCCCTGGATCTCAGTCCCGCCGTGGCTCTTAACCCCCCACTGTAGCCAACTGAGTCTAAGTCGTGGAGTGGCGTGGCAGCCTCGCAGGTGCATTGCCCGTTTTTCCTTATTTTTCTAGTCGGATGTTCATCCCTGGACTTGCTGCATAGCATTGGAAATTAAATTAAGTTTAAGATTTAAAGTGCAGTTTGTGAAGATTGCCATTTGCCATGTTGAAGAGCAGAAGATAATGAATGGTTATCAAATTGCTGCTGGCACTCATGTTGCTCGAGTTTGTTTAAGGAAGGCAGAGACTACTTAATGCCACAAATACATTCCAGAAACTAAATTTCCTCGATTAAACAAAAGGTTCTTTTTAATATAAAAGTAGGAAGCAGATAAATAGGATGATAAATTGAACTAAATATAACCTATATCTTTTTAAGCGAATATAATTGCTGCTATCACAACACCACACAATTCCTGCCTGCAGTAAAGCTATTAATTATAAATATATAAAAACACTAAAGGCGAATATTTATTGCGGTCTTTGGACCCGCACTTGCACTTGCACACCGGACCAACTAAATCCCAGGCTTTCACTGAAATTACGTATACGCACAGTATGGCAAATGGAAGCCTGGCTAATTTACAAGCATACATACCGCCGCCATCCCTTCTTTAAAGTGTGGCATATAAAAACTTTTAGTGCTGCTAACCCAACAAGGCACGAAGTGCATATTTCGTTCGAAAATCCTTGTAAGCCACAAAGACTTGAAAAATTTGTGCAGAGCCACAAATTTCATGGGAATAAAAATGCAACGCAATAAACAGAGGAAAAACGAACAGCGAAAAAACAGAGACACTAGAGCGCAGGGGTGGGTGGGGGGTTCTAAAGAAACAACATCAAAAGAGCACCGAAAAATTCTAGAAGTGAAAAGCTCTTAAAAATCAACGCCAACATCCAAAATCGACCGCCGCCACTCGCAATGGCGAGGGCGAGCAGAGTTGCGGCAAAGCATCGATTCGCCATTGCGTACTAGTTTCCAATTAAAAGTTTACTAATTATTTCTAAACTTTTGTGCAGTGTGCGATCAATGAGCAGAGAGCATGCCATGCCATGCCATGCCATGCCAGGCCGTAGCCACCACCACCAACCAACTTCTCATGGAAACTCAGCCACAAAAATTGGTTACGATTGCGAAAATGTGGGCATCCACTTGTTCCCAGTCTTTCGGCGTATATGCATCCCGGACAAAATGCAGAAAGCTGCCGATGTGCGGTGGCTGTTGCTGTTGTTTTCCTAACACAACACTGTCCAGGCACTGAAAAAAAATAAAAACGTAAAATCATTTTAAAATCAAGCTGTCTAAGAACCTTAATATATATAAAGAATATATCCATAATATATAAATGATCAAGAATTGTCTACATTGGTCAATTTTCCCCAGTGTAACGAAGCAGCGACTGAATTTTCGTTAATTCCTTCATGCCCAAGGACATGCCTGTGTTTGTGTCCTGCTGCCAGGAGTTCCGACTCAATCAGACAAGCAAACGATTCGGGCTGCCGGAGAATGCCGTCGTGTTTTCGAATTAACAGCCATTTGCAAGAGCAAATCCAATAGCTCTCATGTTGATGGTGTTCCCATTTCAGATCGGAGATCATTAACCGTCCCAATCAATTACTAAAATGTTCTGTAACTCAACCCCAAATATGCCATTCCCCACACTACCATTTGATAATAAGAATAGTTGACTTTCCCGGACACATTGCAGCGCACCGAGGGCGACAATGGTGACTTTGGGTAAATATAGACGACAATCGAAATTGTGGCGGCAACCCATGTTTGTTATTGCAGCGTTCAGGGGGGGAGAGTATATATGCATTTGTCGCTGATTTGTTGGCGTCATTATGTCCCCTCTATGGAGGCATACACATATAGTACATATAGCCCCGAGGGGGCCGCACTTAACGTTTTCAATTTGCAGACCGTGGCACTGCATACGCGGCGCATACGTAATGTAAGGTAAATATTGTCAGCAGCAGCGCTAAATGGATAACGGCGGGGTGAAGGGAAATGGCGGTCGTTTCATTCTTATGCTAACCAAAATTAATATCACCTGTTTTTCACATTTGTTTATTTGGCGACCGCTTAATTATTTTGTTACCCGCTCTTAAAATACAACACCGGTTTGGCACTGCGGGGCTTTTGCACATGCAACAATATGAATGGATGTCAAAGGTAAAATATTCCGGCAAATTGCATAATTTTCATCAATACATGTTATGTAAATCAAGCATTTTAATTGTGATTAATTTAAAAATAAAGTCAAACAAAAAGGCGACATTTTTAATACTCTGCCGGGTGGCTTGTTAATTATTCAACATTAAAACTGTACACTAAAGCCTCAATTGATTTGCTAAATTGTAGCACAATCAATTTTCACCTGACAATTAAATGGACAAAAATAGAAATGCGAAATATTTGCAACTCAAATTGCTGAAATTGCATAAATGAAAAATGTAACATAAAATAATTTGACCATTTTCTGTCAAAACAAAAAAATACCAATGTGTGTTTATTCGAATGTTGATTGCTTAATTGTGCAAATTATTGCCAGCATAATTTATTTGGCAAATACGCAAAGGTGATAAATATAAATATGAAAGTAATTATTTCACAGAAATGTCGGAAACGCCAATAGAAATGTTAAACCAAAGCCCTCAGTGGGTGAGAAGAATTTACAAGTGTAACTAAATAAATCAAATTAAAAGATAAGTTTAAGTTTGTACAAATTAAATTAAAATTCCCCTTGAAGTTTTAAAGTAATGAGAAAACCTGTTTACTCAACATATCTGCTGGTTACAGCCAACGCCCTCAACGATATGGAAACAACACGTACGAAATGCACAAATAAATCCATTTTTATGATTTGCAATGCAAAATGATTCTTTTTTACGCCCCCCCGCCCCCCATGTCCTTTCAATCCGTTTTGGCCCTGTGCCTTTGTTTTTACGACTTCGCACATACACATGTTCCTTTTAACTTATTCCTTACACTCTTCGTATATTGTTGCTGCTATATTGTTACAAAGTTGCTGTCACTCTCGTGGTCTTGTTTCGGCTTAGACATTTTTACACTCGCCTACAGAGATACATATGTTACATACGTAAGTCCCGACAAACTGCACAGCACGTGATCGCCAAGATAATACGGATACACACGAGGATACATATGTCTATATATAGCCGGGTATGCGGAACGTCCTACCACTCCTTTCGGCATAAAAATCATATACACACGTTTCTGGCTGTGGCATTTTATTGGCAGCGTTTTTATTTGCAACGCGTGAGACGCACAACAAAATGCTTTGTTTCCCCGTTTGTTTTCTTTTCATTTTTTTATTTAGTGTCGTATAAAAATAAAGCGAGGGAGGAAAGATTGATTACATTAAGCAGTGCAGTTTTAGTAATTTTCTTGGACGTGATTTTAAAGGGGAATTTATTGGCTAAGAATATATATAAGTGAAAGGATTTACACAATTTTAATAGGTTTAATTTTTGTTTAAATATAATTTTTAAAGGTTTAAATATGCTTTAAGTTTAGATGATAGAGTTCAATTTAATTTAAATAAATTTAACTTTAAATAAGTTTTTGTTTAGTTTTTTATAAAGTAATATATATTTATTTAACCAACTGTTATCCATTTAACTTTACTTTAAAATATGATTTCATATTTTTTAAAATTCCCCTTTAAATTTAACAGCCAAAACCCATCACCTGATGATTTAAAATCAAGCTAAAGCTAGTCCCCTTTGGCAAAATCAAATATTAAAATACATTTTACCCAATTAGCCAGCTCTAATAAAATGCAAAAGCTTTTTCTTTTCTTTTTCCAAATGCAAACGGAAATTCTGTGCCACATTTCCCGCTTATTCGTATATAGAAAAGCCGCCAAACCAGTGAATAATTTTTGCTATTCATAAACGTTGGCGGGGTTGTGGCTGGGATGCTTATGCGAATTTTATTTGGCCATAAAACGGAGAGAAACAAGTGGGTAATAAATGTGAAATGTCAATTGGCTTGCCGGCGAAAATATCGCAAAAATTTAATAAATAAATAACGAGGCAAATGTGAAAACCCCCGCTTTTCCTCCTTCCTCCGTGCTCAAAAAAAGTGCACATGTGCGCTGTGCGGCACGGGAGCCTCGATTTATTTCAATCGGAGTGCAAAAATTGCGCATACGCCCCGTCAGACAGAGCACTGAGCAGCGCTGAGGACTGACAGATAAAATCATTAAAGTAAGAGAGCCAAGTCGACGCTAAAACATATATCGACATGCTGCTTGACAGTTTGACTATTTGACTTAAGTACGCCCGGATGCCGGCAGACAGAGCCGGGTTTCCTCTACCCCCCCGATGCTCCACTGAGATCTGGTGCAGGATTTTTTTTTATTTCCCAGCTGCAGCAAATGCGGGGTCCGAGGATGCTGATGGTGATGCTGAATAAACTTGTAGACGATGAAAATCGCAAACATGAAGTTTTTACCCTCGAAACCCCAACAGCCGCCCCATACCTCGGGGATATGGCAAAAGTTTCGCATCTCGATGTGTGTGAGCAAATAAAATTTGTTTAGTGCCGAGGCGCAAACTGCAGTCGTGTTGACGTGTTGCATTGTCGCTTGTTTATCCAGCCAGAACGGTATAGCCAAAGGATATGGGAGTTTAGGGCCCGTATAAATAGAGGAAATCCCTTGAGAAGGTTTAGTGTTGAAGCTGAATTTGCACAACATTAAAATGAGAGTAAATTTTACTTCACAAAAGTTTAATAAGTACCTTTTCTGTGCCGCAAATTAAGCTGAGCTCTTCCCGGTTTTTGACCAACTTTCACTTGACTGACTTTGGAGAAAGCAAACGATTCCATTATCTTCTACACTGGCTGCCTGTGGAGCTTGATTAATTGCCCCTTGTTAACGCCCCGGCTGGACGCTCAAGGGTTAACCCAACGCCATCACCGTCCGTCCGTCAAGGATTCGCTTTAATTTCACAGTTTACTTGCCACAATCCCGCCGCTGCCACTTGCGCCAGTCAGGGCCAGGGCAGTGCTGGAATTGAAATGCATTTTTAATTAATTGAGAGAAAACAGAAATACTGCAGGGAATCAGCATGATGAAACGGTTGACCTTTCGAAGGCTGAAGCCAGCTTTCACAACTTGGCAAGGTTAACCACTGTTTTTTAAAAAGTTATGACTGCCAATTGAGGTTTTACTGGATTTGTTTGAACTTAACTTCAACGTTTGCCGAGGGTTGACATGGCTTAAATAATTAAAGGCTTGCCTTGAATATTTATTTTTACCTTAATTGGATTAACATATTCTCTCTTGCAAAGAGAAACTCTTTTATTCAATAGTCTCTTTCTCCAAGTTGACTCAATATTATTTAACACACTGTTCGCTGTAGTTGCAGCTATCAAAGAGTATTTAAAACTGAGAACATTTTTAGCCAGATACTTTCACACATTGTTGGGCAAACAAAGACGTGCTTAAGGCCACTATGAGACTACAGATATGTATCTGAAATCTGAAGTGGCTTCCAAATGAGCCGAGGAGGGAGCTCAAAGTTCTATTTCGTGCACTTTGAACTGGCACAAAGTTGACAAGCTTTTTGTTGCGAAGCGAAATGAAAATGAAACTGAAAGCAGCCAGCAGAAGCCGAATGAAAATTGGACCCAAAATTTGTGGACATTTACGATGAATTTGTTGTTGTAATATTTTTACTTTTGGGGGGGACAGAGTGAGGTGAGCAATTTGAGGGGAAAACTTTTTGAACTGCGCCCAAGTACTTCAATTTAAACTTTTTAGCCAGTCCCCCCACAAGTTAATTTTTTGTTCTTCTTTTCGGGTCGCCTTCATTTGGCTTCAAGGACGTCAGAGATTTGCCAAGAAAGCGAAAATCGGTGGGGCTTTTGGATTAAGGACATTAGAAAAGGGTTGCAGCTGAAACTAAATGAATTGCTAATTAAGTTGGTCGAAACCAGGCTAAGCCAAGCTAAGCCAAGCAAATTGTTATAAATCCCAGAAGCATTATAAAGCCCAGTTGCAAAGCAATTTTTTCGTTTTTTTTCTGATGGTCAGCGACGCGTGTCGAACTTCATTTTGATATGGGTCCAGGTCTCTGACATATCAATTTGACCACAAAAGCCTTCAGACAAAGGCCGAACCCAAGTTGGCCACAGAATTCAATTTGCCCACAATGAGACGAACATGAAAAATACTCAAAAATTTCTCTCTTGTCAGTAGTTTTGCGGAATGCTGGCAAACTTTTATTTGCCGACGAGCTCAAAAGGTGCGTGTCGTCTAGTGTGAAATTCAGAGTGCAAAAGACGAAAGCCAAATGGCACGGGGAATGGCCATTTCAATTTCTCGATATGGAAAATTCCGAGAGAAAATTGAACGAAATTCATTTCAAGCTGATAAAATATGTTTTAAGTATTTGCTGATGGAAAAGTTGGCTGCCGAGAAGTTGAGCAATAAATATGGAGAACAAATGTTTGAATTTGCACACAGAGAAAATTGTAAAACTAAATTATTAATTAAATTAACCTAAAATACTTTATTGTAAATATTTTAATCAAAATTTAAATACTCAAAAACACAATTATAAGCCTAAAAACAATTCTAGAAATTACAAAAATTGATATGTTAAAGTTTGAGTTCTTTAAACCTTTAGTTTTCCTCAGAAATACAGCATTATTAAGCAAGTTCTTTTTTCTTGTAGTGCATTGCTCTTAGCAGGACATTCATTTCGGTCTGTTAGTGAAATATTTTTGCAGTTCCCAGCTTAAATTAGCATTCTGTTCAGTGAACCATAAGCACTTAAATCATCCCGAATGCGATTCGCAAATGATGTGCTCTTTTTGGAGTGTGACCACCACCAAGTGTCCAATGGAAATGACAGCACTCTCGTGTCAATAGCACAGTCACAAGCAGCTCGCAAAATCCTGGAAAATGCTGGAAAACCTCATCTGCCTTGCAGGACTAATTGGTTGATGATTATGCAGTGCCTTTGTCCACACGATGCGCTTTTCAAATTCTCACCCGTCCTGTCGGTTGTCGGGTGGAGTTCTTGTTGTGGTGGCGCCATGATATGATGTGTCAATCAATCATGTTCATCTGATTGATCTCGGTGGGCAGCAGTCGTGTAGTTTGTCAAATCGAGAAAGTTATAGAACTTTGGTTCCTAGTTCCATGTCCCAGTGCCGAGTTGAACGAAATTTTAATGAGAAAATTTCGGAACTTAAATCAAAAGCACATCCAAGTCGATGACCCTAATTGGAAGTGAACACGATATGCTCCATCATGATGGCTCACTTCATCCTTAACGCACATTGGCTCGGATCCACTCGAGGCCAAACACATGTCGGCAATCGATGATAAATGATTACTTATAATGTCGTTAACGCATATAGCCCAGATCCTCGGGCTGGAGGAAAACAAGCAAATCAACTGGCCATAAAAGCTCCAGGAATTTATGTCTATATCGATGACGTCGTCGTCAGAGGCATAAAAATTCCACTCAGCCCTCACCCGTTTTTCTCCCATTTGCATTATATTATTTGTTATTGATTTTATGATGGCCTATCCTCTTTGTGCTCTTTTTACGCGGCTTCCCTTTAAATCCAAAGGCAATTTAACTGCCAGCCATGTTAATTTTTTGCCCATAAACGGCGCTTAATTGGCCAAATTATGTGTGCAAGCAAAGTATGGGGAAGACCAAAAAGTAAGCCACAAAAAGTCAAGCGAGTTGGAAAAAACTGAACGGAAATACAACACTTTTTCTACATAAAAATATACTATTAAATCCAGAACACTCTTTAGAATAGCTTCAGCATTTGTTAAAGCTGATGAAACTGTTAGGTATTTAGAGGGAAATATTTATTTTTTCAATAAAAAAGTTTTTATATTTATGCCATGAAATAAATCCTTTTTAAAAATATATATAAAAATAGGGAAAAGTAGGCAACTACTTTAAATTAAACAGTTTTATTTTTGGGTTGTTATAAAATTCTAAAATAAATAAAATAATAATTATTTTTATAAATACCCAGCAAAAAATATTAAAGTTTACATATTTGCCCTTTTTGATAAAATATTTTCCTAGGAATTTCACAACATTTTCAAAGGACCCTTTCGCAGGACAAGAAAAACTCCGCTAAAAACGAAGGGCACACAAAGCTGCTGCCAATTGCAGTTGGCTTGTGGCTGGAAAACGGCGGCTATGTGGTGGCTTGACGTTTAATTTAAAATGAAATACATCAGGCTGGCCAATTATTTGAGCAATTTTGCAAATTAGTGGCCCAAGTCATTTGGGCAAGCCCCAAAAAGGGCGCCGGCAATTACCACAGGCAGTGTGCCACCCCTTTCCTCTCCGTGTGGCGGCGATGCAAATAATTGTAGCACACTTTCCCGCAGCCGCTGCTGCTAATTACCGCACAAGAGAGACAATTGGATCTAGAGAGAGCGAAAGTCTGAGCCCCGAATGCACAAATGCACAAGGTTAACACAGCTTGACTTTTGTCAGCGCCGTCTCAAGTGTGTCGCCAGCCGACAATATCGCACGCACATAGCCTCGTATAGTCTTTGGGCCAAGTTAAAACGCATTTGTGCCGAAAACAATGGCGCCCAGCCAGCGAAGGGTGAAATCTGAATGGGATTTAGACAACAAAAAATAACAAGAACAGTCAAAGCGGGCCACACAATGAAATTTTAATTAAGTCTGAGCTTGGAGCTCGCTTTGTGCTGATGCAGCCGAATGAAAATGCCACTGATTATGTTTGTACACCGGCTACCTCTTGTTTTCCTTTGACTTGAATGGGATATACGGGTCTGGGATAGTTGGGAAAATGTATTAAGTCAAGGCTAAAGCTAAGGATGTGGGCCAAGGAACTATCCTTCCATCTTAATTATACTTCAGAGAAAGGACAGACCGAAACTTAATTATACTATTTATTATATTTCTTTGCTAGACTTGTTATACATGTTATAAAATAAGATATTTTTAGATTATAGTAAACAATTATTACCTAATTAGATCTAAAGAACGTGAATATATTGAATCTGTCTTCTTTACTTTTCCTTTACCAAGTTTATTCACATTCATTGAGAGTATACATAGAGTAAATATTCTTATTTTGTATAAATATGTCTCTCTCTTTTTTATTTTAATCTAAAAATATCTCCAGGGTATTACTTATTCCATCCTTTTAGAACCTTCTCCTGCTTGAATGACTCTTAAACTGCTGAAATGCTGGTATACACATATATTTGTTTGCCATTTTTCTGCATGTGCAGCATGCATTTACTTTTCTACTTTTACTTTTACCCCCAACATTTGGCCCCCTCTCTTTCTCTCTCTTTCACTCTCTTTTCCTAAACACCCGCTTCCCCTCCCTATCTCACCCCGTATTCCTTTGTTGCCTTTGTATGCGTCTGAATGGCTACACAAATACAAAACGTCTGCGCATTGTATCTTGTTTAGTATGAAACATAAATGCATTTGTGTAATTACACAACATACATAACTGTATCTGGCGAGCCTTGTTTTAGGTTGTCTGCTGGTCTGGATGCGGAGGGGGAAGAGCAGGAGAGTGGAAGAGCGAGCGAGTTGCCGGCTCCTCACTAATTGAAGTAAATGTGCTAAAGGCTTGCCCAAGTTATTCGCAATGGGAGTGTTCTTTGGCTAATGATTGTTAATGGATTCATTAGGAATCTGTAATTTTTTACTTTAACAAACTGGGCTTGATTTAAGTTGAACAAATTTGGAGAAGTTGCTTTAATATAGCAGTAAAGAAATTTCAAGAAAAATATTATTTAAAGTGTATAACTTTGGGTAAATAAATTTCAAACATTCTAAGGCACGATTAACATTAGTTTTAATTTATTCTTTGTATATCCAACAGGAAATAATTTTTTAAAATATTTTTGTCACCGTTTTAATTATAATAGTAGTTAGCTGTCTCCTTTGTCAAAGTACAAAATATTATTTCTAATTTATAAAAAGTCTTAATATAAAATATATAATATACTTTCCACATTGCACTTGTATTTCTTTACAATAAAGGTATCTACAATTTTTAAAATGTTCCCTCCATACTCAGTAAACTTAATCCGCTTGGCTCATAATAACCCAATCAACTCGGTAACAACTAATTGCAACAATTGCTCTCGTAATCGAATAGTTAATTATGCCCAGCATGCAACAGGCCAAGTCAAGCCCTGCGGTCTCCGCTCTCATTTAGTTTTCATTACGAATTTTGGCGTGGCACGTGATGGGCATAGATAAATGAAGACAAATAACTCTTTCGCTCACATCCACCCAAAACCAGAATCCAAAACCCAAGCCGGACCCAACCAAACCCCACGATTTGTATGCACAGTCTGACCACAGTGTGTAATACAATGGAAAAATTACTTGCTTACCTCTGGATCGCTGCGACCTGCTGCCAGCTCCCTATTTAATTAAGCACTTAATTATTTAATGCGCTGATTGTGCAATATTTCAAAGGACCCCACCCTGTACTTAGGATTGCTTAGCTCAGCTTAGCCAGGGTCCTTTGAGAATGACCAGTAGAGTGGACCTGAGAGCAATGCAATTTTCGGAAATTGAACCTTTGAATATTTTTCTAGTTGAGGTAATGGAAAAATTCATAAAAATTTAATTTACTATTTAAATAAGGGAGTAAACAAATTTATAACAAGAAAAAACTGAAGTTTAATTTAAGAAAACACCATTAAAATTTAGTGTAAAATTACTCATACGACATGTTATCCAGTCAAAGTTACTTGTAATTTATTTATTTTATTTTATTATCATTATTTTAATATTGCTTGAATATTGTAATATTAATAATATTATTTTTATTAATATTACTATTATTTTTAAATTAAAGTTTCACTAAATACTATGAAAACTTAGGTATACATTACTAATACGCCCCGTTAGCTAGTTCAAAATTTTTATTTTCTATATTATTTTAAAGCTTTTACCACTCAATGTTTCTTTGGTCCACTCTAATAAGGAAGTGTGTGTACATTTTGGGAAACGAGAGGGTGTTAAGGCGTCATAATTATCGCTTTGGGTAGCCGAAATTTAATCAGACCACCGCCACATACATAGGTCAAGTCAAGGTGCGGCTCAGTGTTTCCATTTGATTGCCTTTCTCTAGACAGAAATTAAATGAAGCGAAGTAGACTATTACACTTGAAACAAGAAGTAATAATGTTTTATATTTAAGTATTTATTAATATCATATAATATAATAATTATTCGATTTAAATACAACTATAATATAATAAACTAATTTTCAATGTATTTTCACATTTCTTTTGTTGTTTCTTTCTTTTGTTGTCATCCAAAGTTTTAATTATTTTTGAAAGTGACTCTTTTGTACTTACCAGAAATATGTCTTTGACAACATATGGAATTCACAGCCATTGCAGAAATTTTAATAAAATCCATCGCCATTTTCTTTGCGGCACTTGCATTTCATTCCCATATGTTAGCTCTGGCTTGTCTTTTTAATTAAACTTTGCGAGAAATCAACACTTGTTCTCTTATGGCCAGCCTGTTTAGTTCTTATTATACCCATTTTGCATGTTCTGCAGCTTAAAATTAATGAAAATGCGTAGAAGAAAATGAAGAGGACCGGGAATGCACACTATTAAAAAAACATCTCCCCAAACAAGCTTTAATTTGTGAACTATCTACCCTTGAAACTAATACGAAATCAATCGATACACAACTTGCAACCGATGTGTTTGAAGTTTTTATTGACATTGTTTATTTACATTAGTCCGATCCTGTCCATGCATTCATTATTCATTCAATCAGCAGTTTTCAATTAATGGCTAAGAAAACAAGACCCCGGTAGCCCCGATTCCAATCCCAATTCCATTAAAACACGAATCAATTTAATAGAGTTCTCACTCCCTCCGCTCCCTAGAGATAAAGCAAATATTGGTACTCTTCGCGTTGCATGTATACTAACCAAAACAAAAAAAAGGCCAGAAAAAAACCAAAACATCGAGAAACCAAATCAATTGAAAATGTTTGCTGCACTCAAATTAAAAACACAAACAGAACGGCCGCTGCCAGAGCTACATAGTGTGTAAGAGCGAATGTAAACAAAATGGCAAATAAATTTGATTTGTATGCAACAGCGAAATAAATACACTGAGAGGCAGGGAAATTTATGCGTTTCATGCATTTAAAATGGTAAAACAAGTGAAAGCTTCCCACCACAGGGAGTCCCCCCTTTTGGCCCTGGCACACATATTCTCAGTCTTGTTGTGCGGCAGAAAATTTGCGCTATTAATATTTGCCTTCAACTGGCAGCAGCCCCAGTCCCATAGCAACTCCTCCTCATCCTCCTGGTTACCCCTTGCCCGGCACTCCTTGGAACTATCAACACATCTGCCAGGGGCATTGTCAGTTGACAATGGTCCTTTTGGGGCGGCGGGGAAAGGACACGGGGGAGGACCAACGCTCGGCAATGGTGCGTATTATGGCAGCAGTTATGGGAGTGTGTATTCAGTGCATCCCTATATAAAGGGGGATTCTCTATATTTAAAAAGGCTCAAGCGGCACTTAACTTCTGTTCAAAGCACACAGAGCACTGTGGGCGCTTTGTGCAACAATTACTACCAAAAATCTTGAGCATAAATTCATTATTAATACAAATTTGTAAACCTTTGGGTAACTTGAAAATAACATTTAAATTAAAAGTTGATATTGGCTCATAAATATAATTTATTTACTTCAGAAACAGATAATGATCAGATAATATATTTTCTTAGTTTATAGTAATATAAAATAAAATTTCTTAAGTAAATAAAATAGATTTCTAATTTATTAGACACATGTTGTGTTTTTGAAAAGATACAAATGTCAATGCATTTGTAGGTACAAAAAATAATAAAATTGAGTTTATTTAATACACCAGCCATTCAAGCACGACAAAGACTTCTAATGAATGTTTTAAATGATTTTTTTGCAAATACAAATCAAAATTTATTACCCCAAATTTCGCTGCCATGGCCATTGTGCAGTTTTGCCGGAAGATTAAGGATCGGTGGCATATATAGAGGAGCAGAAATAGAAATTATTGATTCTGATGCGGACTTAAGACCAGTTCCGAGGTGGAGATTCGTTCTTAACCACTTAAAGATGGTCCTCCTGCTGCTGATATGGGCCTTCTTCGCAGTCGTCTTGATCGTTTGGCCCCCCAGACAGTCCGAAATCTCTGTGGTGACAGTGCTGCCCAATGAGATCCTGGATCTGCACCTGGAGCCGCCGAACGATGCCGTCAGGGTTATTCTGCAAGGACCCATTTATCCGGAACTGCATAATGCTGAGGATGTGCCTATGGTTGGTGTGCGTGTGGAGTGGCGGGACTTGGGCATGAACCAGACCATCCACCGCACGGCCATGTGGAATGTGTATCTGCTGAAGGAGCCGGACGGCTATGACGAGACCGCCAAGCTCTTTCATATCGACAACAGAGAGCGGAGTGGACTCGAGGCGGTGGTATCGCTGGAGGGCAAGTGCGATACCCCGGTACCCCTGGCCATGATAATCTATACCAGTCCCATTGGGCCCAACATCACACTTATCTTTGCCGGACTCTTGGTCGTGGGCTTTTACATCCTAATCTTCTTCGAGCTAACGGATCACACGTTCGCAGCCATTCTGATGGCAAACACCGGCCTTGCGATGTTAACGGTTTTAGGAAACCGACCGACTCTGGAAACGATAATCTCGTGGGTGGACATCGAGACCCTGATGCTGCTGATCGGCATGATGATAATTGTGGGCATAACGTCAGAGACCGGGCTCTTCGACTGGCTGGCCATCCTCTCCTACCGCATCTCGAAGGGCTATGCTTGGCCACTGGTCTTCTTTCTGGCCTTAATGACGGCCGTTATGTCCAGTGTCCTCGACAATGTGACGATGCTGCTCCTGATGGCCCCCATTGCGATCCGACTGTGCGAGGCGGTCAAAGTTCAGACGCCGCTGGTCTTGCTCGTGGTGGTCATGTACTCAAATTTCGGGGGAGCTTTGACCCCGGTCGGTGATCCGCCAAACGTGATTATATCCACCAACAAGGATGTTGTGAAGGCCGGCATAAGCTTCCCTGTCTTCGTAATGCACATGTTGCCCGGTGTGGTGGTCTCGCTGTTAATGGCCACTCTCGTCGTCTATCTGACCATGCGTAAGAAGATGTTTGTCCTGAGTAAGGAGCAGATTAGGGCTTCGACCAAGCGGGAGTCGATGCGGCCCCGGCTAACCGAACAGGTGGCGGCACGAGCGACTTTGATACAGGATAGACATCCAAGGAAGCCGTGCATCAAGCCAGCGGACAATTACTTTGAGACGCTTGCGTACCTGCAAACCTACTTCGGCATCCAAGACAAACCGCTGCTGGTGAAGTGCCTGATTGCGATGACCCTAGTCGTGGCCGGCTTCCTGATGCACCCTCTGCCCTTCATGTCGGGCGGTTCGCTCGGCTGGGTGTCCATCCTGGGCGCCTTCCTGCTGATTATCCTGGCCAGGCTGGAGAACGTAAAGGCGGCGCTTATGCACGTCGAGTGGGCGGCCCTGATCTTTCTATCCGCCCTATTCGTGCTCGTTGAGGAGGTGGATAGGCTGGGCTTAATCCACTGGCTGAGTGAACAGACGGTAGCATTAATTGGTAGCGCGGACCAGCGCTATCAGACGATGGTGGCCATTCTCCTGATCCTCTGGATATCGGGCATTCTGGCAGCCATTGTGGGTAATGTGCCGGTGACCACAATGATGCTCAAGCTGATCCTCAGATTGGTGAATAGCGACAAAATCAGTGTCCCTCTATCACCGCTCGTCTGGGCATTGTCCTTCGGAGCCTGCTACGGCGCCAATGGAACCCTTTTCGGTTCCACCGCCAACATAGTCGGGGCAGCCGTGGCCAAGCAATATGGCTACCATATCACCTTCCTGCAGTTCTTCCGGTACGGCTTCCCCATGACGATCGTCAGTCTTTTGCTCATCTCGGCCTATCTGCTGATCGCACACACGGTCTTCACCTGGCACGATACATAAGATGGTTCCTGAATTTCCAGTGGAGCTGTAACGGAAACGAAGTCTTTGGTGTAGAAGCCATAAACATCGATATTTCTATAGACACTCCTACCTTGGATTAGCTCGGCTAAAGAGGAGAGGTTCGTGTGTGTATCAGGCACGTTGAAAGGTGTATGTCATGACTTCCAAAAGATTAAGGTTAAGTTAATTAAATTAAATGTTGGAAAAAAAATTAAATTAAAGTTGACATTGCTATTATAATATGTATATACATAATTACATTTTTATGATATTTTAGTGTAGCTTGGATTTAAGTTAAAAATATGACAAATACATGTGACATTTTCTGATAGATTAGTCCTTTATAGAGTCAGGGTCACACTTGATCAATTGAGAATACGAAACAGTTTGTCTTGTTTACCTCTTCGGTTCCATTTCTTCTTCAATTTAATGGTTTTTGGCCCACTGTAATAATTTTATATAGCATACTTTGGTGTGCTGCGACCCCCAACAACTCCAGCGGCACTGACAATGCGTAGCTCGGCTAAATTCTTCCACTTAATCGCGCAATAATAGCTCAAGGGTGTTAAATATGCATAAACAGCGCCAACAAAACCAACAACTGCGATTACAACTGACTAGATCTCTCTGTGTGCAGCTGCAACAACTTAACCACATCTGGTCCCAGGGTCCTTGTGGCTATGTATTCGTATTATCCCACCCGGATACGAGCCGGAAGAAGCCCGCTACTCGGAGGGTTTTTAAATGTTGCAAAATAATCGGTAGCAATTACATTCGCTTAAAAAGTTAATTAACGAATTTAAATAAAATGCTACAGTCATGCACAAGGCGAGCGGGAGGGTGTGAGTTCCAATCTAGCTTATTAAAGCCAAAGCAACAACGTTGTACATTTGAATTCTTCCACAGTCGCAGGCAGCAATCAAAGAAATTCTTGGGAAAACGCGAATAACGATTTCGCCACGAGGGAAAAACAAGGCCGGGCCAAAACAACAAACACATGCAATCCGCCAATAAATCAACTAATTAAATATTCCAATTCGGAGCTGAAGTATTTGATTTTTGCAAATTTAAACAATACACCAACATACATACACAACGAGGGAGCACAACCCTTGTTTGCTGTTTTGCATTTTGACTCTGATTTGATGTTGATGTCGCGACTTGAATCAACATCAGAAACAGCAACAGCAACAGCAACAGATATGTATTGGGGAAACACGCGACGATACGAAAAATGACTGAAATAATATTAAATGAAATGAAATAAAATAAAGCGAAATTTCTGATTGCGTTGGCATTTTTGGCTTTGCGAGGTTTGATTTGCTCGCCATGGCAAACATGAAAGTGGCTTTGCATGTAAGCCGCACACCGAACAATGCCACCAACAAAATCCTTACATAAAAAGTATTCAGCCAAAGGCAGCTGGCTGTATGTGGCAACAATGGAGCAACAGGGCTAAAAGCACTGGAAACGTAACACTAATTACCGTAATTGCGCTGGGCGTGTAGGAACACTTGATGAAGGCGACGAGGACAAAACTTTAACTTGGCCTCTGGCCTCGAACCTCTAACCTCTAACCTAACTTGGCCACAACTCGGAGTCCGGATCAGTGCTGAAGGCGTGATTACAGTTGGCGTTGAAAGTTGGAAAATAAATCCGGGATTTACTCTTTAGAGATTTATCTTTGATATACCAACTTCTGAGGTCAATCTTTACTAGAGTTTGCAATAATTTATTTATTTCTTGTTAAACGTACTTTAAACTTTGTGCAAAAAAATTTAAAATATTGAATTTAAAATAGTTAAAGCTATGTAGCTTTAATCCTCCAGCCTTTGTATAAAATATAATCTTTAAATATTTCTTAAAACTTTATAATGAAAAGTATTTGTAATCAAAAATCACTCTCTTAAAAATTATAAAAAACATTCTTACGGCTTCAATAGCTAAACTAAATACATGTAACTCTTAAAAGAGTTATAGCATATATATCTGTGATTAAGATATACTTTCCTGATCACGATGCCAGCTCTATTTATCAGAATATAAAACTCGTTACCCGGTTATGCGAACGCGTCACGTTGGCATCGCGTGCGCCGGGCAACGTGTGTCGAGCGATATAACGTATACGCCAAGGCGGCCAAAAGTGTAGAAATGAAACATTAAATTACATTGGATTCTCCGCGTGTTTCTTCTCCGCTTTACCCCTTCTCTCTGTCTCCGCTAGATTCTCGTTGGCCATTGTCTCTGGGGCAGGTGTGGCCCACACGTAGATCGCGCACGTAGCTGAAATTTTAAGCACTCCGCAGGATTGGAAGGACGCAGAGAGACAGGGAGAGAGGGAAGCCACAACGGATAGTCAGACAGACCGCCGGCGGTTTCGTTTTGAAGTGGCCTTTAATAGTTGGCTGTCTGCAGCTGCCGCAGCCGGGAAAAGCGGAATAGCGAAAAACTCAAAAACTGGCTGCGGCATGCATATACGAATGTGGCGTGTTGGCAAGCCAGAATTCTGTTTAATAAAACGGTGAGGAAAACAGAACTGGTACTCGTACTCATACGCAAATGGCATTGCAACAAACACGAACTGAAAGTGTAATTATGCAGATGTTTGAGGATCAACCACAACTATGATTTATGTATGTATGTCTGCTGGCACACAAAACGAACCCAAACGTCGGCCCTAATTACATCTGCAACGATGGCGCCTCTGAAGAATGCATAGAATTAACCTCTCTCACACACGAAATTCGAAATCCCTGAGCCAAATCGCCTTTCACCTGAGCAGGACGAAGGACCGAGGACCGAGGACAATCATGAATTAAATCAAAGGCAACGGACTTAAGGACACAAAAGTAATTAACTCGGCCTCGTATGAATGCCCAGAGCCATCATCAATTTTCCAACTTGTCACTCGCCGCCGGGAGCTGGTGTTAATTCTCGTCTAATTTGTGATTCACCTGTCCTCCACACACCCACACGACCACATCGGCAATTAAAAATCCTTTAGTCCAACATAAAAATGCCATTAAATCTGTCGGTGATTATCCTTGTTTTGTGGGCATGCCCGGAATTGTTTGTTTGCCAGGAGATGAGCATGCATAGGATTAGTGAAGGGACACAAGATGAATTTGATGAAATTAGATATCGAAAAGCAAGGTATTAGTGAATTACAAGTAGATTATTGTTAAGAAGATATATATTTTATTTGGGAGCACATCTCAAGTAACTAATCTCATTTACAAATTAAATTTAAGTCTTTTAAATACCTTATCCCCTCTTTATGTGGCTTTCCTGTTGCACTCTTTTCTCTCAGCCTCATTTTTGGAATTTCTACGATACCATTAAGCCTCTTAGGTCAACAAAAACTAACTGTTTCTTTATATCGCTTCAACTAATCTCCTGCAATTACAATAAATATGTATTTACCTTGAAAGTCGGAGTCTACCGCAATCCCATCACGATGCCATCTTTAGTGGCGCACCGAAATATCCTCTGGTCACGCACTTCCATGTCCTGGAACAGTAGTTTTCCGGACTAATACACAGACCCTAGAGCTGCTGGAGTAGGGGTTGTCATGACCATATCTCAGCCGAGTTGTCCTTGGGGTTATTGTTATTTTGATAGTCCCATTGCATTTTTTACATAGCTCTCTGAGGCTGGCTGTACATTGTTTACTGATGGTCATAATGATTACTTATTTCGAGGATTACTTCCTCGCTTGGTCCCTCCTACCGCCTCCTTTTATTGGCATTGTTAATATTTGCTTTGTTGGCATCCTTGGTTTATTTGCTCAGGATTTGCAAGAATACCAGAGTATGCTCTTTCTGCCCGTACATATACATATATATAAATACACGCTCATTTAGTTTTATTGCGTATTTTGGATTGTGGCATTCGGGATATTTTGCTGGTTGCTTTAGTATTTTAAAGAGGCCCCGCAAAAAATGCCAGCTATTTTGTTAGCTTTTATTTACTTGAGGTTTGACTACGCAAAAAGGAGGCAATTATAATTTTAGGGCTTTGTGCGGAAATTCTTGAGTGTTTCTCGGGAAATATTTTGAACAAGGCAAAGTACAAAGTGATTTAGGGAATGTAAGAACCTGCAAAGTATTGCTCTAAAAAGCTAAAAACTGTAAAATAGTTTAAGCAGTAGAAGGAGAATATTTCAAAAATAAAAAAAAATGCAGATAAATAACTAAAACTAAGCTACAAATTTTTAATTTTATTTGTTATACATTTCGTAAATTCTTTTGCGTTTAAAGTTGACAATTGTGAAATTCATAACTCAATTATGCTCATCATTTATTCCCATTTAAATCCCTCATAAGAAAAACCAAAGATTTTTGTGCATACAATATTTCAAAATTCACAAAATTGTTTTTTTCACACTTGATTAATGAGGTGAATAAGTCATAATGAATAGCAAACAGGCCAAAACCAGAAAGAGCCGCCCGAAAAAAGTGTCTCAAAGGCCATCAGAGAATATTCATAAATCACAAAGACATTCATTAATTCGCCAGTTGACAATTGGTCAATGCTTGCGATTTAAAATGCATTAAGAATACAGAGAAAACCAAAATTATGCTGGAAAAAATGAAAGGGAAGGCAAAAAGAGCAGCACTCAACTGCCTGTCCCGGCCACAGAAATGATTAATGACAAATTATTTTATGAGGGCAAGGAAAACCATGGGACCGAGGCAGGTTGAGTACATAGCATTAAATGTATTTAAATTATTATTACACAGCCGAAAAGGAAATTAAAAGCGAACGGAGAGTCCTACTCCTGCCCCCCACCTGATGTCCTGCTCAAATAAGAATGGCAAATAAAACATGAATATTAAGTTGCCCGGCAGAGAGAACAAAAGTCAATTGGCCACAGTTCATTGGGTGAGGAGAAGGACTAGGCCACTTGAGAGCTCAACGGCTTAGAAAATAACCATCTGCCCCCCAGTGCCTTCCATTTGATTAGACGCCTGTCGACCGGTTCTCCCTATATTTCCTCCAATTTCACTCGAGGGAAACAAATGTTTATGCAGTTGGATTCAATTTTTCCATCCAACTCGAGAAATTGAATGATGCCACACAGCCTCTCCAAGGATAAATCGATTAGTGTGTGAGTGTCAGTGTGTGTGTGTGGAAAACCTGCTCTGAGGGCATTTTCGGTTTTTGTTTATTAAATTTTGACCCAACTGGGAAAATAGCCCCACAATGCAGCCAAACGGAATTTAGAATATTTTTCATACTTTCCTCGCACACTTATTGAATTCTGATTTTTTTCCCCTTATGTGTGAAATTGCTTTGCCATTCTGATGCCCAGTTTTCCATTAGCAGAAAGTGAGCAATTCCTTGAGGATATAAAGTGATTGAAATGGGTCTCAAAAGCAGCTAAAGTTTTGCAGTCTAGATGAAAATTTTAATTTTTTAGGCACTTAAAATATTAAGGTTTCAAGATTGATGTACTAAAAGAAAAATATAAAAATGTGTATAATTTATTTTAGTTATTCCTTAATTTGAAAATTTGGAAAATAAGGTAACTTTCCTTACAGTTTCTTTTTAGATTTGCAGATGTTTTTTATCATGTTTCATGATATTAAAATCAGATAATTACACCTTTAATCTATACAGTTTTAATAAGATTTACTCACTTAAGTTCATAAAGTTATTTAAAATTAAAAATCCCCTTTTTAATTAGTTCCCAAAACCTAAGCAAACCCAGTTTGTTACAAAACAAAAAATGTGTACAAGTGCTGCACAAAATTTATTTCACTAAAGGCCGGCTTATATGGTCCTCCAAGTAAGGCCTCCTTGATTCCACCTGTTTGTCAAGTAAATGCAACGAAAATCTTATGGTTAGCATAAAACACACAATCCCCAAGCCGCAAATGAAAGGCACAAAATCCAGGCAATACAAGGGCTCAGCCGAACAGAGAGAAAAGTGACTGGGGGGAAGGCAGGAACATAAGAAAACCTGAGAAGGAAGAGAAAAATTGTGAGGGGTGGGGCCGAAGAGAGGGCCAGATGACTGAGACTCGGGCTACGTAATTTCGTCTAAGTGGGTGAAACAAATGTTGAGATTGCAGGCCCGAAAATTCCGCAAAACGAGAAGTCCTTCTCCGTCGGCGCACCCCCTTGACCCACTGCGACGTTTTTTCATATTTCCTGCTTCAGACGGAGTCGAGTGGGGGCTTCAAAAAAAAAATAAGAAGAAAATAAGAGAGCAGAATAAAAGGAGCAAGCAAATGACAAGCCGTAAAAATTGAGTATACGCATTGGTTGCTTAAGGGATCAAAGGATACTCACACACACCACACTCTTGTGTATATTTTTGCGCTGTGTTGCTGTTGTGTGTGCGCCTCTGTGTGCTTGTGTTTGATGGCATTCGATTGGCATTTTCAATGTATGTAAGTGGCTGGCTGCTCCTCCGTAGGGTGAAAAGTTATTGCATCATAATTTCCCCCACTAAGCATTTATATTGCACATAATTACACGCCCAGCCAAAGGATATGCGACAAACAATGCAAATGGAGGACATCATAAATGCTAAGGGCTATCTGCCGGCAGGATTATTTAACATAAATCAATGGTAACCCTTGAATATCAATGCTGGGTTTTTTGGTATGAAAAATGAATCTAAAAATAAATAAACTAAATGTATAATTCGTTTTAGATATTAACATATCTATAAGGGTTATATTTAATATTATTAAGAAAAAAGAAGTTATTATCACTAATAAAAATAATTAATAGAAGAAATTCAACCCAAGAGGAACTTTAAATATATTACGAAATTTCTGTAGCCAATCACAAAAAAGTTTAATAAAGATAAACGCATCGTTCCAAGCTTATCAAAAGGGTCCTTGCCTGATTGGAACAATACTGAACGAAATCAGAATTTTAATGGCAGTGGCGGTTGTCCTCAAAAAAGGCATTCAAATACATTGCAGACGCAATCCGCACCCTCTGTTCGGAGGGGATGAGGCGATAAAAATGCCTGTTAATGTTTTCGCCGCTGGCAGGCCAGGACAATTGTCCTGCGGGGAACCAGACTGCTGCTGCTGTCTGAGCTTATGGCCGAAACCATTATGGACAACTGCAATGGCGGCAATAACACCGCCGTTGATACTTCGCACCTGAGACCCATTGCAACGCCCCGCCGACCGATTGCCTCTTGGCCGCCGCTCCTGTACAGGTGGTTGGCGCCGCGCCCAGAAGTATGCCATTAAACAGGAAAAAATCCAACCGCCACACACGACTTTCACTGAAAATGTTGCCAAAAGAAAATAAGAGAAAAAAAAGGGATAGCAATTCGCTGACATGGCGACCTGCAAATGTAACACAAATTTTGCGGTTTTGCGGCTATCCCATTTAAGCAGCTAGCCTGCAACGGCAATAATAGTAGCTTGTAAGCTTGTTAGGTGTGAAATATGTTTTGGCACATCCTATTTTTGCCATTTTGTTTATTTTCTGCATATTAAATAAATAGGATTTTCCGGAATAATATGCCAAATCGATGGGTCGAAAGGGATGCCAGGACATAAATTCTATTTATTGGCTGTGTTTATTTAATGTGAGAATTTAAAAGTTTAATGATGCCATAAAAACAACTGGCTTTCCATCTACCTTTTTTGTTATATTATATTTTGTAGTATATTTAATGAATATATATATTTAAGAACCTTTCACATTATAATTTCTTTTAAACCATCTTCAAGTTTATTTCAATTTCCCCTTAGACCTAACGAATATTCGGCTTAAATGAATCGTCACAAAAAGGAAATTGTAATAAACATCATTAAAAAGAAAAAAGGGGAAAATACAAATTTTTCTTATGCTTTCGTGGAGTGCAGACGCGTTTTTGCATTGTAAAGAGTCTATGGACAAGTCCACCTTTGTGGCAAAAGCGACTGTGTTTTTTCTAAATCCGACTTCTAAGGACGTGGTGTCAGTGCCCCCACGTTCCGCTATTTCTGTCAATTGCGAAAACAAAGTGAAACGAAAGACAAGCCTAATAGCTGTAATAGTTCCGGGTGCCGCCCGGTTGCGGGTCGCGCGTATTCGCCACTCGGTCTCAATCGCCTTTGTGAAGCCTTCCCAAAAGGTCCCGTAGTCGGTAAAGCAAGTTCACTATGTCTGCTGAATCGGATCTTGACATCGAAAAGATTGCGGCTGAGGCCCAGAAAAAAATGAGAGAGGCGTTAAATTCCTCGATAAACCAATTTAATGCCATTTATGCCTCGACCTCTAATAATGCTCGGCCAGTAGCAACTCAAGACTCTGAGCAAGATGCTATGGCTGATGATGACGATTGGTGGACCCCACGTCCCAATAATAAACGCCGTTTAAGATCAAGCCCTTACAACTCAAGCTCGAAAATTATTAGGAATTCAAATAGCCCAAAACCAGCAGCATCTGACAATCGGTTCTCGGATCTGTCAGATATGGACACGGACGATGAAATTATGAAATCACCACAAACAGTCGGTCAAAATAGATCCAACCAAGCCAGTATCAGCACCAGCAACACCAGCAACACCAGCAACACCACCAACACCAGCAACACCACCAACGCCAGCAACCAAGTCAGCAACACTCTAACCAACAATTTAAGCAACAGCGGCAACACCTGTAACAGCAATAATAGCAATACGACTAGCTGCAATGGTAGTCCAAACCAGCCCTCAGACAACAACGAAACCCCACCGTCTCACAAACCACCACCAATTGTGGTCAAAAATTGTGAAAACTTAAACGGACTTATCAGATCCACAGATAAGGTCGTTCACCCAACCAAATATTCCATTAAATGCCACCCAGATAATTCCGTTTCGATCTTGGCTTCAGATTCAGATGCGTACAGAGCCATTACTAAATCGCTTACCTCAAAAAAGGTGCCATTTCATACCTGGCAACTTAAAGAGGAAAGGTCTTACCGCATTGTCATCCGAGGTGTGCATCACTCCATTCCGGATGAAGATATTAAGGAAAGCCTTACTTCACTTGGCCATACTATCCGCTTCATCAATAGACCCAGAAGCCGGTTCGATAAAACAAAGCTCGTCAACCTAGTCTTTGTTGAATTAGAACCAGCCGCCAACAACAAAGAAATACATGAGCTTAAAACGCTTTGTCGTCAACGGATACAAGTTGAGCTTCCTTTCAAAAAGGACGTTGTCGTGCAATGCTATCGGTGCCAATCTTACAATCACACAAAAAATAACTGTCATAAGGAAGTTAACTGTGTAAGATGTGGTCAGCAACACTCCATTGAAGACTGCCAACGAGATGTACATCCAGTTAAATGCTTCAACTGCGGCGGTAATCATACTGCAAGCTATAAGGGCTGTATCGTATACCAGCAGACAGTAAGTCGACGCAAAACTGCTACATCCCATCGTAGCCCCCATCAACAACAACAAGTTACGGCTCCAACTGCACGAAGAGGCATTGAGCCCTCGCTATCTTACGGGTACGTCGCCGGGGGATCTCGCCAAACACAACAGGCTAGCCCTCAGCAATTTACAAGCCAACAGCAGCTGCAACAATTCCCACCACTAGGAAGTAGGTACCGGAAGCAGAACCAACAAAGTCAACGTAGGGAAAACAACCGTCAACCCCAACAACCAATGCTGGACACAATCCCAAGGCCAGAGCAACATCCAGGAACCCAGCAACAGCAACAACCGCAACAGCAAAATCTATCCCAGCAACTGCGTAATATCCAGAATAATCAGCAATGGCAGCGGCAAGAAGAAATGTTCATGCGATCTGATGAAAAAATGTCAGTTCTCGTAACACAACTAGAAAAGATGTTCCAGATGATGATGTCAATGATGACTCTCGTCACTAGCCTTTTATCACAAAACGCGCCAGGATCTACTCAACCAAGTTCTGGACGTCTCCCAGTTTATCCAATCCAACCATGAGTCAAATTGGACTCAAAATTGGTGTGTGGAACGCCGACGGGCTGGCCAACAAAGCACTGGAGCTAGAGCTTTTTGTTCATAAACATCACATAGATATTATGTTGGTCAGCGAAACACACTTCTGCTCTCGTTCATACTACAAACTACACGGATATGACGTTCACCTATCTAACCATCCCGCCGATCGCCACCGTGGGGGCTCTGCAGTCATCATAAAGTCCTGTCTCAAACACTACCAATTTTTAACAATGGAACATCAAAGTGCTCAATGTGTCGCAGTCAAAGTCAATACGGATCAAGGTGAAATTGCTATTGCCTCTATTTATTGTCCTCCAAACTTCCAGCGCTCCTATGATGACATTAGAACACTGTTTGAGGAACTAGGACCCAAATTTCTAATTGCCGGTGATTGGAATGCACACCATCGACTTTGGGGTTGTCGAAATTCCTCTGTCAGTGGAAGAGTATTGGCAAACTATATCCTCAGCTCTCACATTCAAGTCCTTGCAACCGGAGGTCCTACCCACTACCCGTACAGCCAGCGTACGCCAACTGCAATTGATTTTGCCATATATGGGGGGATTCGCTCTGAGCTCCTATCCATCTCAGGGAGCTTGGAACTTTGTTCTGATCACATCCCCTTGTTAATTGAGCTAAGAAGTGCTGCTTTCAAGGTCTCCCAAAAAACACATATTCTCCCTCGAAACGCAAATATTCCACGGTTTCAGGCAGCAATTAACCAGCTAGTAAACCTCAACATGGTCCTGAGATCCCCTGAAGACATTGATGATGCCACTGAGGTCTTTGTGCGAAACATTCACATTGCTGCCGAATCTTCAACCAGTGGACAAGGCTCAATAAACCCATCAGATCCACCTCATGCTCTTTTAAAACCTGAGGTCCTGGATTTGGTGAGGTCGAAAAGAGCCTTGCGTCGCAGATTCATGCGGTCGCAAAATCCGGCCGACAAAAGAGCATATCGTCGCGCTGAGAACGATCTAAAGAAGTTGCTGCATAAGACGAAAAATGATTATTTCTCAGATCTACTACGCAATGCAGACCCCACAAAACCGTATGGATTTAACCTCTGGAAAGCAGCAAAGTCAGTTAAACGGCAGCCCCCACGCAGAATCCCTATAAAGCGTGCTGACAACACTTGGTGCAGATCGGATGCAGATATTTCTCTGGCTTTTGCTGACGAACTAGAAGGTCGATTTCAGCCGTTTGATCTTGCTAGGAGTGAGGACGTGGAAGCAACACTGGCATTTCTTAATACTTCCTGCCCAGATGTAGAGCCCATTCGTCATGTAAGTCCGGAAGAAGTTTGTCTCCAAATTAAAAAATTGCACGTTAGTAAAGCACCAGGATTTGACGGAATCGATAATAGAGTTGCCAAAGCTCTGCCCAAAAAGGGCATATTATTCCTTGTGCTCCTGTTCAACTCCATGTTACGTATTTACCACTTCCCCACACAATGGAAGTGCGCAGTGATATCGATGATACCTAAGCCAGGCAAACCGGAGAACCTTGTTGCGTCTTACCGGCCAATAAGCTTGCTGCCAACATTCTCTAAAATATTCGAGAGAATATTTCTTAGCAGAATGATGGCAGTAAGAAGTGTTCAGGATGCCATTCCAGATCACCAGTTTGGCTTCCGGAATCACCATGGAACGCCAGAACAGGCTCATAGAGTAACGCAGCATATCTTAGATGCTTTTGAAAACGGTCAGTACAGCTCTGCTATCTTCCTTGACGTAAAGGAAGCCTTCGATAGAGTGTGGCACAATGGATTGCTTTTTAAGCTAAAAACACTCCTACCAACTGCTCAATATCTCCTTCTGAAATCGTACCTGCTGGAGCGAAAATTCATGGTTGATGTGAGAGGTGAAAGATCATCCATTAGAAGCAGTCGAGCTGGAGTACCGCAAGGGAGTGTTTTGGGTCCTGTGTTATACACCCTTTACACCTCTGACTTGCCCAATCCCAGAGAACCGGGGACACTTCTTGCAACGTATGCTGATGACACAGCCTTTATCGCAAACTCAGCGTGTCGAATTGAGGCTTCTAGAAAAACACAAAGCTTTTTGGATACATATAGCGAGTGGACGAAGAGGTGGAACATATCCATAAATGGAAATAAATCGCAACACTGCAATTTTTCCCTGAGACACAAAATCCTCCCTAGGGTCAAATTTCAGGACACGCTAATTCCTCAATCTCCTCAGGCCCAATACCTGGGATTGATCTTGGATAAGCGGCTCACGTGGAGGCAACACACCACCAAAATAGCAGCAGCATGCCGTGGAAAACTCAGAAAGCTAAACTGGATGCTAAAGTCCACCAGCAAGCTGAGCCTCAGTAACAAAGTGCTGCTATACAAAGCAATAGTTGTTCCTGCTATGACCTATTGCATCCAGATATGGGGTACTGCGTCCGACTCTAACGTTATGAAAGTGCAAAGGGTCCAAAACCGGGCGCTGCGCACAATCACAAATGCACCCTGGTTTGCTAGGAATGCAGACATCGCTAACGACCTCAAAATGCTACCAGTGAGGGAGCAGATCAACAGGCACTCAAGTCGGTACAATGAACGGCTTCTGGCCCACACCAACCACCTAGCGGCATCATTGGCCATCCCCATGTCCAGACGAAGACTGAAGAGACGACATCCAGGTGACCTTTGGTTAAGAGGGAGGCAAAGAACCCGAGTCCTACACCAATAATTGAAATGCCTTTGTAAATTATAAATTGTTGTTTACCGTTTACTGTTATGTTTCCATGTTATGTTTGTTGTTAGTGTTAGTCCCTACGTTTTATAATCATTGATTTGGTTGATTAACGTATAATTAAATTTGAACTTATATAAAAAAAAAAAAAAAAAAAAAAAAAAAAAAAAAAATGTAATAAACATGATAAACAGTCACTTTCCATTTTCACAAGCTTGCCTTATTTTGTATTGTACATTTTGCTGTTTTACATAAAAATTACAAGGAAATCATTATCAAGTGGTCGCACACCCACCGCTAATTGCTCAGCATTCAGCATTCAGGATTCGGCATTCAACATCCGGCCCAGAGGCATTTCCACAATCAAATTGAGCATAAATCCAAACAAATGCTAGACTCTGATTTTCTGGCCGCGGGCTGAGTTTAATTAAACGCGCGAAAAGCGCTGGAATTTTAATCGTTTAATTGAAAAACTTTAACCGTTAAGCAAATGGAAGGAGCGGGAAAGCGATCGTGGAATGGAAACGGGTGTGGCATACCCCCCCATCAAAATAGTTTAATTGGGAAGCACCGACTTTGGGATACCTTTACCTTTAACATCTAGCTTATTTTACCAGAAATGAAAGGTTACAGTGTCTACAAAATTATTTTTTAAAAGTTCTATAAACTTCAATCATTTGGCATCCCTGGGCTCGGCTCAAAGTCCACCAAATCCAGGCGTTGCTATCGAACTTTCGCACTCCCGCAGAAAGCCGAATATGAAATCGCTGAAAAACTTTGACGAGAATCATCAAACAGATTTTTGAGAGACAGTTTTTATGGCCCGCTTTTTGGTTGCTTTGTGGTGAAAACGAAAAACGTGGCGCCAGGCTCTGTGAGAAATTGCGACAGCTGATAGTTGACAGGCATTGCTCATACGCACCGTGTTCCGCAGCGCCTCCGTTGGACGTCAAAGTGAATGGTTCACCCTTTGCGTTTTTCCGCCTGTGTGTCGCTGGGCCGGGCAGCATTAATTGACACGTGATAATTTAATTAACGTGCCAACTCGGAGCCTGGCAACTAGAAAGATACTGTGCCGTGGTACATCGAAGATTCGGTGGCAGGATGGCGATGCTCCGCGACTAATTGGGTCAGCTCCGGGCCAGGCCCGGGAAAGGAAACAGAAAGGGTGGGTGGTCGGCGTGTGTTCATCCATTGTTTTCCCATTGGCCTGAAGCCATCGTGCCCCCCCGGTGCCCGGAACGGAGTGGAGTGCCTCTTAATTACGGTGTGCGCGTGTTGGCATAGAGGGATTTTCTTGTTAGCCTCTAACACCCCCAAAGACCGACGTAAAAGGCCACTAACCAACGCCATCGCCGCTGTCGCCGTCATTAACCACTTTGCATTGTTCGCCACAAAGTATGCAAAAATAATTGACAACGCGCAAAACGGAAACAAAACGCAAAAATAAAGGAAGCGAGGCGCTTTGAACCTGAGTCCCGGTTATTTGCCTCATTATTCGATGGAAGAATGCTGTTTATGGCATTAATTATCGCGGGGAAAGTGGCTTCTTTGGTATCGTAATTGATAGTCAATAAGTTTCATGGGTTCTGCCTTCCGCCAAAGATTCCAATTGTGAATAAAAAGGAAATCGAATATATACAGGAATGTTAAAGAACATTGATTTGCTGCACCTCCCTTTTAGTTCATAATTTTAGACACTTATTTTCCATAATTTTAGATTACTCTTTATTTATCTGCATCCATTGATAAAATTCCCTCACATCATTTAACGACCATTTCGCTACATCAAAGCCATCGATTCCAATTTATTTTCAATTTCAGCACGTCCAAAATAAGATAAGCTTATGCGATATATTGGGTTCACTCAATTTACTTAGAAAGCGTATTAAAATTAAACCTGATTTGCCCTTTGAACGGCTCAATTCTGTAACGTTGCAGTTGAGCGCCTGGGCCGGCTGGCCTGCCTTGGTCGGGATTTAATTACAAACGCCAGAGCAGCTCCTGCAGCGCCAATGGCAGTGGCAATAGAAATGGCAACGGCAACGGCAGTGGCGAAAGCGGAGTGCTTGGCCCGCATCTAAGCGCATTAAGTATGCGCCGCGTGCGCCAATTAGGTTGAGTCAGCTGCCTGGACTTACGGCCAGTATTTTGCGCACACTTGCCTCGCCTTCTTTTCCGCCGCGCTTACAAACCAATTAACCTTTTGCAGTGTAATCGCTTCGGGTTCCATTATTAGCCGACTTAAGGAGCACTTATTTGTCTCATCTTGCAGTCTTGAGTTTGCCCATTAGCAAATCGACTGGACCCTGCCGACGGACATATCATCGGCCAGCGTGGCCGAATTACTTGCGGTCGAATCAAAAGCGAATCAATATCCCAGCAACGCATCCATCGGCCCGAGATGGTGGTGCGGTGGGGAGCGACAAAGCTCCTTTCAATTTAGCTGGAAGATGAGATGGGTCTTAAGACCCTCCTACTGGAGACAGTAATTGCAGCGATTACTCTTTGGGCACTTTATGGACTCTTAATAGGTTTTAGCCAGTTTAAATGAAATAAATATTATTGATTTGTTTGGCTTGCCCAATAAAAAAAATAAAAATAAAAAAATAAAAAAAAAATAAAAAAAAATAAATAAAGTTTCATTCAGATAGCTTTAAAACTGACGGACTAGTTTGCGTAGAAACGGACAAGTGGACAGACGGACAGACGGACATGGCTAGATCGACTCGGCTGCAGGGGCATAAACGCAACGCAAAAGCGTATAAAAAAGCGCCCTCTGGAATGTAAAAACCAAAAAACGAACGGTTTCCCAGTGTTGCCAGACTTTATGTTTATGAGGCTAGAGCGACCAGAATTACCGCGCGTTCATGACGGTTCATGTGCCTAGAAGCCGCGCAAGCCGCATAGTTTTCATCTGGCCACACTTACACATTGGCAAAGTTAAAATAATTATTAAACTTTTAATAATACATTCTCGGCCAACATGGAAAGTGACAGCGATGACAGCGTGTCATCTTACTACTCCGCGCTGGACACGAACCCGATGGACGCATCCATCTGCGCTCCGATGGCGAGCCATGAGTTGGAGTCCCTGGAGCGGAAACTTGGCCAAATAATATTCATCCAGCAGACGGATGCAACGTACCACAAGGCCCTGCGCGACATGCGGGACCAGAACAGCCTGTCGCTGCTGGTGGAGCCGAGCTTTTATGGACGGTACCAGACCACATCGGTGCTGGCGGTGGCCACGTCCAACAAGACATATATATTCGATGTCCGGGCCCTGGGCACCATTTTTAAGGAACTGGCCGCAATCCTGGAGGCAGAGCGGCCCCGCAAGGTGGTGCACTACAGCCATCGAATTGCCGATCACCTGCATCACCGGTATACTATTAAATTGGGCGGAGTTTGCGACTCGTTCGTCGTACTATGCGTGGCCCGCCAGGAAAAATCGCCATGCTCGTTGCCCGAGGCCATATCCCTGGTGTTTGGACTGCCGCTGCAGGAGCTGCTCTGCGAAGAGGTCACCGGAGGCAGTGAATCGCGCCGAAACTTCTCAGCTCGTCCACTCACCCAGAGTCAGATACGTTATCTAGCCAGGATGGCCATTTTACAGCACAGGATGCATGATCATCTTCATCTGATGTACGGCAACATTTGCTCCGAATTGCAGGGCATGTCGCTAGCCTTCAGCCAGAACTACACTCATCTCGAGAAGTCTATCGATTTGGCTGTGAACATGGCTCCCGCCAGTCTCTTTGGATTCGGCTCCATAGATTTGCTGCCAACGGCCAAGGAAATCGATGACCACGAGATGAAGCACCGAAAATGAAAAAGTTAATGGAAATCTGTACCTACGTCGTTCCCAACCATTTTTGCATGAAGTTTGGATCAATACCGCCTGCACCTTGTACATCATACATACCATAACTCCCTTTCTGGATCTCATTTTATTTCACTATATCAATAGCTGCCATAGGAAACTTGTACAAATTCCCATAATATATAATAAGTACCGTAGGATATTACAGATCTCCCATGTATACATAGCTACTTGATAACTATTGACTGAATAACAAGGACTTTGTAGACTTTGAAATGAAGCTTTGATTCGTTGAAAATGAAATAAATGTATTAAAATTTTTTATTTTCATTTAAATATAGTAAAAATATAAATTATAAATGAACTTATCAAAAATATATAAAAAGTTTTAAATGCATTTTATAGCAAAAATGTCTGACTAAGATTAAACAATAGTTAATCAAAATTAAACAATTTAATTCGATACTTTCTTTAGCTTAGGTAGGTGTATGAATTATTGTCGGAACGCTCGAGAATACTCTTCTCGATCAAATACTCAATTTCTTCTTTAATTAATCTTGTGTCCGGCTTGAAGTGATTCTTCAGCTCCTCGATAACCTCGCCAATTAGCTGAATGTGATTCATAGTCATTCGCTTCTTCATAATCCGCACCATCACACACCGGAGTTGAATAGATCGCTTTTCCTTCAATTCTTTATCATGGTATTTCGGTTCGATTTTTCTTTGCTTGGTTGAAACCGTGTTGATGTTAAGATGACGTTTTCTTCTTGTAAATTCCCTGGCCACTTCCACAGTGCAATTAGTGGTTAGTGGCTCGCCACAGACAAGAATTCTCTCCCGTATACAACCCTCCAAAATCTGAAAAATGATTGAAACTAATTTCGTTAATTGATTGAAAAATAAACTACAAAGAATCTAGTTAAATAAACTTAAAGCTCTTATAGTAACAGGATGTACTCATCGTGTTATTAAGGTCTTTGCTTAAAGGGGGGATTAAGGTTTTTAATTTTTTTTTGTAATTTTTTTGTTTTTTATATCTAAAAAATATTGTTTCCAAGTTTTAAATCGATCGTATCAAAATTTAAGAAGTTAAATCTACTAGTTTGGAATTTGGAACTTCTTTAACTTATTCTTTAGGTCCTTACGTACTATACGACCTTTTTTTTTAATTTTAAATTTAATAATATTTTTTATTTAACAAATGACTCAGGAAATTTCCTATTACTCGTAGACCTGTACATATTTTTCCCCCTTAACTGTTCTTATTTCACATAAAGCCAAACTCACCGGTATTATGGTCTCTATTTGTGTGCCCAAGCTGACCGCCAATTCCTCGACCGTGTACCTATCCTTCTGGTTGAATTGAAGCAGGAGCGCCATTTGCAGCATGCCCACCTTCACAAAGTAGGGAGAACTCCGATCGATATTTATGATAATCTCCCCAGACGATTTCTGAATATTAAATTCCAATTTCCGTCTTTTGTACGCATTGAGGAAAAATGCTCTGAAAATGTCAACGGTTCGCTGAAGTTCAAAGGGCAATATCAACCCGATATTGGATGCAATGTCTCTGGCATTAAAGCACTTAAGGCGAAAATCGTATCCCAGTTTGATATCCCTATCCACCAAATAGGAATCAAATTGATCTTTTATGACATTGGATTTCTGCATCTCCTCCAACTGCTTTGAAAGGTTCGTGGTGGCTTCATGGCCGAACCTCTTTGCTAGCAAGGAAATCATCGTTACCTCTAGGTCGTCGGAAGTGGATGTTTCGTTGATTTGTCGGTTTTGCAAAGCGGCTCTGTATCGCATGAGAAATAAATCCTTGTCGAAAATGAATTCCACCACCTCGACGATCCGCTTGAGCTCGTCCTTGAGCGCTTCTTCCGACGGATGCTTCGTTGTCATCAGTTGGTGGCAATACCTGACCAGCAGTTCCGTGGCTGTCATCTTACTATTGATCTCGCATGAATTAATTGCAGTTTCGCACACCTGATCGATGACAAAGAGCAGTTTCTTGTGCTCTCTAAGACCACGCTCTAGAGGTCCGTGCCGCAATCCACATATGGCCTGGACGTAATCCTTCCCTCCCAGTGATTTTGCAATTGCATCTTTCAGCTGCGGTGCTATGTGGCTCTTTAGGAATGCCTTAAATTTCTCTCCCTCCTCGATCTCGGGCATCGCCAAGCAGGCGTACTTGAGGAAGGGCTTCAGAGCGGAGTATCTTTTGGTTAACAGGATTCTTTCAAACAGCTCCGTTGTCTGTTTCGCGTATAACTGCAGGACTCCCGATTCCATTCCGAATATATTTATCAACTTATCCCGAACCGTAGTCTCTTGCCTCACATCATTGGCATACAGCTGGACAATGGACTGGAGCACCTCGTACACCAGGGAGGAGGCGTATTTCCTCTGACGGATAATGGCATCCACCAACGACCTGTCGATGGGCCTGAAAACGTGCTCCATCCAGAGGTGCATGGCCATGGGGTATACCTCATAGATGTTGCTGTGCCCCACCTGTCGTTCTCGCTTCACCCAGTTGACGTTGAAATAGCGGCACATGAGGTCCAGTTCGGCACACGCCTTCTGGTAAGGCTGCCATTTTCGATGATAGACGATGAGCAGCTCCTCGTATTCCGTGATGGTCTCCAGTTCCGCTGCCATTTCCCTCAGCCGGGCGGTAAGGAAAATGGTCAAGCTCTCATACAGGTGCTTCCCGGGATCCTGGGCCCGTACACTGCCATTGTTGACAAAGCTGGAGCAGTGGCGGTAAATGTAATCGTGGAACTGCATCTGTTGTTTGGTCTCTAAGGAAATGCCCTGGTTAAAGATTTGATCCAAAAACTCGCACTCCATCTTCCAGATTCCATCCAAGGAGTTGTTGTGCCACTCTTCCCGATTCATTGTGACTTTTTTTAACCCTTTAAGATAAAGATACAATTTGTAAAGAGGGGGAATCACAGAAATTTCACTGCAATTATCTTTAAAAACTTAACCTTTGCCGTTTCACTCAGTGACTCGCCTTTCTTTTCCTTTGTACTTCAATCAGAATGAAAGGGTAAAACTTACTTAAATCGGCAGGAATAAGGAATAAAATGATTAATCGAGATAGTAATTTCTTATCAAGAAAATATGAGAGCTTTGAGTTCAGTGATGGCAGAAATTTGATGATCTTCAAAAGCTATCGATATCTGATACACAGAAAAAAAGTTAGTATTCATATTTTTATTTATTTATATTTTTCTTAATTTTTATTATTGTTATAAATTCGCTTATTTATTTCTCGTATAAGAAGGCAGCTCTTTTGATTATTGGGCGGGCTTTAGACGGATCTGGTTTCTGCTCTGCTTATCGATATCTCCACACTGAAAAAAAACACCATCGCTAAGCTATAAAAAAAAGTAAATAAATAAATATATATAAACAAATATATATGTACAATTAATAAAAAATGATATTTGCCACCAAAATAAAGAAAATCAAAGTTTCAGTGCCAAAATAAATTTATTAAACATAATGAGAAAATATTGTTTCCTTGCTTTTTTTACATTTAATGGAATGTGCATATCTATGGCAATAAAAAATCATCAGAAAAGTTTACTATTTCGATGCTTTTAAAAAGAATAAATTTTTCAAATGTTTCTTTTTTATCTTTTCTAAGGCAGGCGTCGATTCCGACTCGTCGGCGTCCAGGGCTTTATCCTTTTTATGTTCATCTTTGAGCTGCTTTTTCTCCTTCTTCGACATTTTCTTGTCAAACTTTTTGCCACTGTTGGGAACGGCAGAGATATCGCGCTCGGAATTGTATGTATGCAGCCGGTCCTTGATGCTCATATCCTCCTTAGCTTCCCGAACCCGATCGGTCTCCAGACTGTCAATCACGGCGTTGCGCATCTCGACTATTTTGACGAGACGACCTATTAATACCTCTTCGTGGGCCTTATCCGAGTCGGTTTTGTTGCGCTCCGGCTGACCCATTAATACTCGAATTTCGTGCTCAATGTCCGCCTGCTCCTGCTCCAAGCGATGCTGCCGGCGAAGGTACATTAGCTCTGCTTGACGCCTAAATAGTTCGTTCTTCTCGTTAACCAGCTCGAACAATTGCAGTATAAGATCCTCGACTTCCTTGGAATTCGCCGCCTGAGTCTCTCCGCCCGGCGCCGCAGATCCCTCGTCATTTATATTTTCCATTACTTCGCAGCGATCCCTGATCATTTTCTCAAGAATAACGCCCTGCTTCTCCAGACCCAGCTGTTGTACAGCAATAATTTCGAATTCATGACGAATTTCCTGTAGTGGCAGCCTCTGGAGCACTTTGCGCGGCGGTATAGGCACGGCAGGGGCCGGCCCCTTCCGCCTCTTCCACTTCCCGTGCGTTGACTTATTAAAGGCCAATGGACTATTGAAGTCATTATAATCGATAGGGGCAGCAGGGCTTATCGCTTGGTTCCCCTTCAAGTGGTCCGGCGTCATGTGTTCGGACTGCGTCGGTGGAACTAAAATGCGTCTATAAACTATGCTTGCCTCCTCGTCGGCGCTCTGACCCTCCTTGTAGTCAGACGACTCACGGGTCTCATCTGACAGTAGGCTCTGGTCCAGTGGTATCAACCTTCTGGTGGTGTCACTCGGGTTAGAGCCGGATTTCAGGAGCTGGTCGTGCAGGAGCGCCTTCTGTTCGTCGGATAGTTTCGAGAAACCTGGCTCCTCAAAATGGGGCTGCTTTGGCGGCTGCGGTGCTGGGCGCTTTTTGCGCATAGGCGAACTCAGATCTTCGTGCCTTAAGTTAGCTGCTGAAGCGCGAAGCGGCTTGGGAGGCCCACTGGCCGATGGCAAGGAGATACTGGAGCCACGCTCATCCGTATCCCGTTGGAAGGCTTTCGGCATTTCCAGGTGCTCCGTCGACGTAGAAAAGCGATTGGTACGGGCGCCTGGAGAGGGAGCCTTGGCCTTTGGCACGGATTGCCTTGGGGTCGGCATGGGCATCTTTTTTCTTTGAGAAGGTGTCGGACTCTTGGAATGTAGTTCCTCTGGTTTATCACATTTGGGTGTTGAGCTGTCGCTTCCTTTGTAAGGACCTGGCTTCAAGAGCTCCACCTCATCGTCGGAGCTGTCGAAGGGATTAAGGCTGTCGTCCTCTTTAAAAGGATTTAAATCTTCGGGATAATCAGTTTCCGTCTCCGAAATAATCTTCTTAGGAGACTCCACAGCTGGTGGTGTTTTAGCATCACTTTCTTGTTCGGAAATACTTTCGTTTGTTATACTTTCTTTTTCTTTTTCTGCTTGGCAGTTTACTTCTTTATCAGGCTTACTGTCTTTTTGTTGGTGAGTCACGTCCAGAGCGGGTAATTCCTCAGTGGCCCTGCCTGAATCATCCAACTCCTCTTCATTTAGTTTCTCTGAAGAACTTGCTGTCACTAGAATTGTGTAATCCTCTTTGGGCAGGGAAGTTGGAGGCGGACTAACCGGTGTTATGGGAGCTTCAATTTCTGGTAAAGTTCCTTGCTTTTCATCTTCTTTAGGTTTTATCCCTTGTTCTTTCGGCTTTAATGGCGTATCACTAGCATCATCCCGTACAACAGGTTGAAGTGAAATCTCTGTTTTAAATGTAATATTTTTCTTTTCGTCTGGTTTAGTACTTTGTTCGTCTGCTTTTACTGGCGTTTCTCCAACATCTCGTAAAGCGGGCTTGGGTGAATCCTCAGTTTTGGGCGATCTACTTTGCCTTCCATCTTGTTCAGTACTTAATCTTTGATAGTACTTAATTCTGTCGCCTATTTTTGAGGGCGTTGCTTTGGGTTCGAGGGATTTGGGAGAGGCCAAGCCTTCTTTCTCCTTACTCACTTCCTCCTTTTCCTCCTCCTGGCCCTCCTCCTCATCGCTGAAGTAGGCCAGGCCTCCGATGGCAGCTTGATCCTTAGATGGCGTACGATTTTCAATATCAGTTGTTAGGCTAAATTCACTCTCCTCATCGGGACAGGTCTCACAGCAGTACGTATTATTAATCTCCGTCTCGTAGAAGCTGCCTGGCGTTAGCAATGATCCACAGCGGGCACATTTCAGGCAAGTCCGATGGTAGGCATGCTTTCCCACAAGGACCCGCTCGGCGAGAAAGACGGGAAGCTCACACTTCTGGCACTTGTCGCGTCTGGGCACGCCGACGATATGCATCATCTTCTGCGGCGGTTCACCCTCGTCACATATGGCTTCCTCGGCCTTCGGCAGCTTGAAGTTCTTTCCCAGCACCCTATAAAACTGAGACAGGTAAGTGAGGATCGATAGGCGGTCGGGGACCTCGTAGGAAACCATATCGTCGGCCTCGAGCAGGGCAGGAATACCCAAATACTTCTCAGCCGTGGCAAAGGCCAGGCTGTTGTTCTCGTAAATATCCGCAGCCTTAAGTTGGTCGAATTTGATTAAATCTGGACGGAAGTAGTGGATGATCGCACAGAAGGCGAGTCCGTCTCTCCACGAAGTGGTCATATTCTCGACTTTGACTCCCTCATAGCCACTTGTTATAAGACGGCACCAGTGCTCCAGGGCCTTTGTGCCACGACGTTCCATTTTCAGTATCTTTCCGTTTGCAAAATCAGGAAATTACGCGAAATCATAAAGGTTTAATGGAATGGCAGCGTCCCTTAACAGCGGTAGCAACGGCATGTCACTCGGGCTCGGGTAAAATCAATTTGAATTTTCTTATAGAAATCACATTAAATGTAAACAAGAGTGGTGACTCAAACAATCAAGACGAAATCAGTCCAATGGACAGGGTTGCAGGTTAACAGGTTGTCCTGAGCAATCGATAAATCAAGAAACGATAGACCCAGAGAACGTCGCTTGGTCACACTGACGATAAGAACCCGCAGCTATCGAAGTTACGCCGGCACGTGTAGTTAAGTAAAAAGTCCACTTTTTAGCTTTTCCCGTGAGCTCCAGTTTGCATTTAAGAACAAGAATGGTGAGTTGAACATCTATTACTTAACATCTAAGTAAAACCGCAGTGCAAACCCATCTGTTGCATGTGTTTCGAGAAGCTTCCACAACTAGTATACCCCCGCTGACTTGCCGGGGGAGGACTGTTGTGTAATCAGTGTGTGTGTGTAAAACATGGGTTAATTTGTTGGGGGGCTTTCTTTACCCATTGTAGGCCGCCGCTATCAAAAGGATCATCCCCATGCTGGACCGCATCCTCATCCAGAGGGCCGATGCGCTGACCACGACGAAAGGCGGCATCGTTCTGCCGGAGAAATCGGTGGGCAAAGTGCTCGAGGGCACCGTTCTCGCGGTCGGTCCCGGCACCCGCAATGCCGTAAGTATTTCCCAATTATCTCTGAATGGCAATCATCTAATTTGATCATTCTTTTGGGCACAGACCACCGGCACCCACATTCCCATTGGCGTGAAGGAGGGCGATCGCGTTCTTCTGCCCGAATTCGGCGGCACCAAGGTCAATCTGGAGGGTGACCAGAAGGAGCTCTTCCTGTTCCGCGAGTCCGACATCCTGGCCAAGCTGGAGTAATGTTGCCGGCCCGGACACTGTCTCACAATTCTATGAATTCTATGTTTTTTATTAGTACGTAACACCACACACACAATCCCCAAAAATATAATAAACCGCTGATGCAATATTTTTGTTTGCAATGCGCATGGACCGCCAGTGAATAAACTTCGAGTTACTTGTTAAATAGTAAAACAAAAAGGAATTACAATTCAATAAAAACTGATCTTTGCAACCCGTTCTGTAAAGCAAAAAAGACTACAGGATAATCGTTAAAAAATCTATATTTGAATTCCTACTTAAGATAAGGTTAGGCTAATCCAGCTTCAGGTTCCTCAGGCCATAGACCTGGTTGAAGGCAGACCTCCGCTTGATATCCGGCAGTCCCTCGACCGCCGCTCGTTCCCGGGAGATGTTAACCAGAGCCTCAAACGAACGCGGCTCCCAAATGGCCAGATCGGAAAGCATTTTCCTGCAAACACAAAAAATAATTAGAGTGTGTTTGGCCATATCTTGGGGGTTACCTACTTGTTGAGCAGGATATCGGAGCGGGCTAAACCATCCTTGAAGGTCTCCAGACCCATGCCGTACTGCTGGCATCCCGCCTCCACGCGAGTCGTCCACAGCTGTGCCATGTCCAGCTTCTTCAGCTTGCGTCCCTTGGTGGCGTAGGCCAAGGCCCTGTGGACACTTCTAATGGCAAAGGAGTACACATTGCGGGTGCGGCTACGGTAATGCTGCAGGAGGTAAAGTAAGGATTATTTGATTTTATGCTCGGAAAGAAAATGTTTGAAATACTTGCCGCTGCCAGTTTAAAGATACGCCGCTTGCGCCAGAACTCATCCGGACCACGGGCTCGCACCATCAGGGCCAGGTTTAGGAACACCATAGCTGGATTTCGGCAGAACTTTTAACTAATTATTTGCCTTTTTTAATTGATCTAAAGAAATGTATTTATTTTTTACATAACCTGCACCGCACTTTTAACAGCTGTTTTGTGGGTCAATCCGATGATTTATCGATGGAAGTTTATAAATATCGATATACCGTCGTATTCCAAAAAGTATCGTCTGCAGGAACAGTAGATATTCGTTATAAACGATACAATTATTTATGCATTAAATAGTTTCATTAAATATAAACTAACGCAATTTCAGCATATGCAATTTTTAAGCATGAAATAACTTAGTTTGGCCTGTGGCGTCTCATTTAGCTACTGTTCACTGTAGAACCTATCGTTATCGCCAGCTTGCCGGTTTATTTACATTTCGGTGCATCGAACCGAGCAAATGTTTTAAGAAAGTTAAATTTCCGTGTTTTGGCGCACACATTCTGCACAAATAGTGTCCCGATCGATTCCTCATGTGCGCAAACAGCCCACGCGTCCCCGCCGCGGGAGCAAGTGGCTCCCCCCACTGCACCCCGCTTTGCTATGACGGCCGCATCAGTTTATATTGCTTTGTCATCACCGCAGCTCTAATCCTGATCCCCTCGGTACCGCAGATCTACTACGGAATGGTCCCCCAGGTGTGGGGCGCCGTGCTGTGGGGTCCGGTGCTGTACTACGCCCTGATCAACATGGTCATACGTTTTGTGCTTAGGAACCATGACTATCAGGTGACTCACATTCGATACGCTCACCTTGTATTTGTATTTACAATCTTGGCCCCACAGGTGGCTATACGAGCGTCCTTCCTCGGCTTCGCCATGGCCGTGAGTGTGTTGGTAATCTGCTTTGCTCCCACCGAATGGCAGCAGTTTGGCGTATATGGATGCTTCATGTCCGTCTTCCACTACTCGGAGTTTCTGGTAATAGCCTTTGCCAATCCGCGCACCCTCACCCTGGACTCGTTCATGCTGAACCACTCGGTGCACTATGGACTGGCTGCGGCCGCCAGCTGGTTGGAGTTCGCGCTGGAGGTCTATTTCTTGCCGGAGTTCAAGCGCTTCGGTTACATTTGGCTGGCGGGCGTGGTTCTGTGCTCGTTTGGCGAGGTTGTGCGCAAGGCGGCCATCATCACAGCCGGACGGAGCTTCACGCATTTGGTTAGTTGAAAAAATAATCTAGTTTTGAACTATGTATATAATGCCTCTTGTAACCCACAGGTCCAGAATGAGCGGCACTCGGACCACAAGCTCATCACAAACGGCATTTACGCTTACTGCCGACATCCTTCGTATGTTGGTTGGTTCTGGTGGTCCATTGGCACCCAGATCGTGCTGCTGAATCCGATATGCATCTGCATCTATACGCTGGTCAGCTGGCTGTTCTTCCACGATCGCATTTATGTCGAGGAGTACTCCCTGCTCAACTTTTTTCAGTCGGACTATGTACGCTATCAGAAACGAGTGCCAACGGGATTGCCCTTCATCCGGGGCTATCTGGTCGATTAGCAGCCGATCTAGAGACCTGCGGTTCAATGTCACAACATTGTTTCATTTTTAGCTTTAGGTAAACAACGTACAGCCAAAAAAGCACATTGTATTTTTGAAAATAGGTTCTTTCTGATATTTTAGCTTGTTTTTTTTTCAATTCACATAAACTAGTCAAAGCCAATTGCTGATAATCTAATCTGTTGACGGGTCAAGGGATTGCAAATTTATGGGGGCTTCTAAATCACACTTTGCGGCACAGCTGGACGAGTTTATCTGCCGAGCACAGACAATAAGACTTGTGATATTTGGCATGTGGTCGATAGAACCTATTGGTTATTAGCATCATAAAGCTATCAAAGTTTTCCTCTGAAATTGTGGGAAATTCCATAAAAGCCCTTTTCACTGCTATTCTATCTTACTTTTCTCTAAATAGGTTTTTTGTAAATAGTTTTTCTCTCAGGATCTTTTATCCACTGATGATTCAAGGGCTTCTAACCTGTGTAATTATAATAAATTCTGCTGACAAATCGGCCTAATAAGGCGATGAGGCGACGTCTTTCGTAATCAGATAAGGGCCTTCAAGTATCAAGTATGTATACTGAGACGTGCTTAATAAAATGTTGAGGCAATCCCCACGTATTCCTATCTGGCAGTGAAAACAAAGATTTCAAGTTGTGCAAACTGTTGGCTTGTGTGATTCTCTCGCGTGTGTGTCACACTTTTGTTTTATTATCAATTTAAATTCGAATATTGCTCTATCTATAAGACACAAGCCTCACACTCTTGCTGATCCACATGGGTGTGTGTGCTTGTGTGTGTGTGTGTGTGTGTGTGTGGTGTGTCTGAGTGTGGGTTATATGTACAAACAATTATCAGTGTTAACAAAATGTCTTAGTCACTCTCATTTACTTAATTAACAATTGCAAATCTTGCTGCGCTTTGCTTGCCTCTTTCCACCGCCTGTAAGGTTTCTGTAGCTTCCGCTTCTCCGGGTTTACTCGACAAACTCCGGCTTGCCATTGTATGTGCAGCCCGGATTCTTGATGATATGCCCGGCCGCATAGTTGCCACACCGGATGCATACGTCCAGCGACTTTCCCTGCACAAACTGCGACAGAAATCCGCCAACAAATGCATCCCCAGCGCCATTGGTATCCACAATCTCATGCACCGCCAATTTTGTGACCGGGAATTCCTGCACCGAATCCTGCTGGATGAGCAGGACGGGATCACAACCCTGCGTGAGGATGGCAATGCGTGGCCGCGACGGATTTAGTTTGTCCATTGCCACCAGACGTTTGCCAATCTCACGCAGATCCTCGCTCGGCCATTTTTGGGCCTCGGCAAAGGCCTGCGCCTCCGCCTCATTGCCGAAGATGATGTCCACGTAGGGCAGGACGGCCAGCAGCGGTGCCATGTAGAATTGCGATATGAATGGTGCGCTGAGGTTCATTAGGAACGGTCGCTGATTGGCATGGGCGGTGGCGGCCACCTTCATGATGCTCGGCGGGTTAACGGTAAGGAAAAAGCCCTGTTGGAACAGATTTTGCGTTAATTGTGTGTGTGTGTTTTTTTTTAAGTTCTAAAAGATCTTTATCGGGGTAGAATAGGAAAGTAACATGGGTAAATTTTAAATGAGATAGGGGGGGGGGGGGTTAAGTTAATTCTGCGGAAAATATTGTAGTGGCGAAACGGTTTAAGTTAGCTTAACAAATATGTTACATACATCCTAACTGTTCACAGAATCATCAGATATCAAAATTATATAATGTATTCGTTAAAGTAAAAGTGTACCGAAGTACTCACGTGGCATTTTTATTTTTACATATTTTTCGTGATTTTTTATAGGAATCGATAGTTTAAATAAAAAATATAATTCAATTAAAAGTTTTATAAAGACCAACGTTAGTACATGTAAAATTTGTTGAAGAAGGTTGCCTACAATCGATTTAAAACTTGCACAAAATATACCTAAGATATTGGGCATTTATAATACAAAATATAAAACAATAAAAATTAAATGAAACAAAAATTAAATACCTTAAGTTCAAATAAAAGTAAAACAGTAAAAACTTTAACATAGAGTATATTAATTTAGCTTTCTGGAGCTATCTATCTAAAAGGCTATAGATATTTTTTTCATAATAATGCGTTGATTGTTTTAAAAGCTCCCTTATTCAATTTGAGTCGTTGAAGCCTGCCTGCCTATACATATGTTGACAAATATTTATGAGATTGCACCTAAACCCATAAACAAACTTCACAAAGAGAAAGTTAAATAACTTAATTGGCATTCACTGCTTAAGAAACCTCAAGTACTTGGCTCTATAATCGTTGAGATATAATTCACTTCCCGCCATTAAGTAATTACTTCCGGTTAGGAATCTATGGTTCCACTTACCGAAATGTAGTAGTACAGGGCGTTATCCACCAGGGCCTTATTTCCCGGCTCCTCCAAATGGTCGATGGTAAAGTTATTGGCCGCAGCCAGATTAGCACAAAGTGACCGATGTGTTCCTGTAATCAGGACAGCACAGGTGCCCGTTGGCACATCCTTTTTCACCTGATAGTGTACATCCAGGCCGGCAGAACGAGCCTTTTCCGCCAGAATGTCAGCGTACTTATCCTGGCCGACGCATCCAAAGAAAACAGCCACCTTAGGCTGCCCCAGGATCCACTGGGCGATCCTAAGCGAGTTCTGAACAGATCCGCCTGCCAGGAATTCAGCCTGGAAACCATCGACCAGCTCCTGGTAGATGGGCATGTGTCGCTCCTCAGCGAGGATTGCATCGTCCTCCTTCATGGCGTACTTTTTGAGGAACTCCAGCGGCACGATGGCTGAGATGTCCAGCAGCGGATTGCCGCAGCCCACCAGGATGCCTTCTCTGTGGGGAAAACGGAAACACAGAAAACATTATTAGCATTATCCTCTAAAAGTGAACGAGTAGATTCCAGCCCCAGACCTAACGTTGCGGTCGCACATGTTTCTCTTCTGAGGGCCTGACGCTAATGCGCCCAATTAACGATTCCATTCAGCATCGAGTACAGCCAGCGCGCTTTCAGCGCAATCAGCTGGCGATGAACCTCGCAGATAGCCCCAACCCCCCCAAGAGGAGAAAGAAAATCATAGTGGCGGGATATTGGACATACGACAGGGGCATGACAGGCACAAGTCTTAAGGGGGTGGTGCTCTCCTTGGAGTCTTTTTTAAAAATAATATTCTAAAGAAATATATTGGCTAAACTGAGAGACCTGAATGGAAATATTATTAAACTGAAAGAAAGGTATGCATAACAGCTTTGGCTATCATTAATCATTAACTAAACACAGATAAACCCAGATTAAACAGGTATTATCATTTTTGGGGGACGCCACTGTGGGCTTGTTTTCGCCGCCTACGAATCTGTTTATGCCAAGAATTCGCCCTCCTTATCAGCCGCATAGTTAAGATCCCATAGCCCGTAGCGCGCCGAAAGAACACGCACAGCAACTGGCCCCGGGTACATATACATTATATATGTACCTCTACGGGCTTGTTAATTCATTCATATTTGCTCCCGTGGCGTATCTTACGGGTCAACATTTGGAGAATCTACAACAATCGAGAATCCAGATAACGAAGGCAAACCGAACACGCGCACACAGACAATCGAAGCACACGATTTTCACATGCCGCTGTAAATTTCGGCAATTATATAGTTGCGCATGGGTTTGGGTGGCTGAGAATCGGGAGCACATGGTGGGTTCTTTTTTTGTGTGTGATTAATAATAAAACCACACGAACGCCGCCCACTACAGCTACAACTTACTGTAGCGTGGTCGTCATTCTCCTCGTTGTTGTTCTTGCTGCCTCGGCTGCCTTCTTATGTAAACATAAACAAGTTATTGCACTTCAGATCACCAGCACGGGGCTTCAACTCGATTAACTCGCTCTCCGGCGGCGGAACTGTGTAGTCGGAAATAGTCTGGCAGATATATTTATAGGTAATTCCAGGGGGTTATTGTCGGAAGCGCGAGTTGCGGGCGGTTGGGAGAATTTGGGATTGTTTATCTTAGTGTTACCAGGTGGCACGGGGTCACCAAGTGGCAAATTATCTATGACTAACGCGTGCTCCCTAGAAAGTAGCGGGGTTTTCTATACACTGAGAACTATTTTTCCTATAATTTTGAAAAAACATTCTCACAATTTTTAAAATTGATAAATATTTTTTGATTATCAAATCGTTTTTTGTAATAATTTTTAGTTCTCACAAATTTGAATTTTTAGACATATATAATTGATAGGAATTAATAACCTGAAATTATGGAATACAATAAATTCAATGTAAATTCTATAAGTTGCGTTTGGTGTTATTCACCAGATTTACATATATGGTAAGAAAAAATAAATAAAGGAATTTTTTGTCTAAATATTTTCCGACTGTCCTATAGCAACTATATTATATAGTTGTCCGATCCGATAAGTTCCGACATATATAGTACTATATGCGTAAAAGCGGAAAATTTTAAGATAAAAGTTCACAAAACTTTTTTTTATTTATTTGTATTATATATATTTTTTTGATATTAATATTTAAAAAAAATGTAATATTTTTTTATATAGACCGATAAAAATATGTTTGATGTAAAATGGTCGGACATGACTTTTTCATTGCCTTGCAAACTTCTGACCTGAATAATAAATCCTCGAAATTGAATAAAAAATATATATTTAAAAGAACTTATTTTCTTAAATTGTTATATGGTTAGTTAATTTAGAGTAATCTCTGTTTAATTTAAGAAATATAATAAAAAAGCATAAAAATGTTGTGGTATAAGCAGTATTTTTTTTTTCAAGTTAAGTGGTATTTAATTGTATGCCTGCTAGTATTTTTTCTTTCCTATAGCCGCGGTCACATTATCGGTTTCTTTCTTTCCGGTTTGTCTTTTTACATTCTACATGAGAATTCGACCCCAAAAACGAGAATTCGACCCCAAGCATGTAAATTGACATTTTGCTTTGATTCAGAGTGACCAGGGAGAAAATATCAAAAAATATCAAATAAAAATAACGCGGTTTCGATATTTTGGCAAAAATGTCACGATATAAATGTATTATCAACAATTTTTTCTTTCTTTCCGGTTTGTCAAAAGGTACAGAAGTGCAAGCAAAAAGTTCTGCCAATTTAAGTCGGCGAAATGCTAGACATCATAGCTAATAATGGCAATATTATCTCTTTTTCCAGTGCAGTGCAACCTGAACCGCTAAAAAATGGCCGACGTTGATGTGTAAGTGAACGTTTTATTGACGAAAAAACTGAATTTGTGCCTTGCTCGGCGCGACCGCTTGTTGATGAAATTAATTGGTCCGTGTTTATGAATTTCCATTGATTATAAATCCTCCAATTACTGAACGAGCAAGGCAGAATCGGTGTTTTCTCTGTGTAATACATTTTTGTAAGGAATTATTATAATATTTCTCGTTTTATTTACACAGTGATGTTCCCTCCGCTGCCCCCGTCATTGATGGCGCTATGGACATTAACACCGCCCTCCAGGAGGTGCTGAAGAAGTCGCTGATTGCCGATGGACTCGTCCATGGCATCCACCAGGCCTGCAAGGCCCTGGACAAGTGAGTAATCTAATAATCCAGAAATTATGTAAAGGTTAAAGAAATTTAGGAAAATGTTCAACCGGCGTTTCTTAAAACCACGTTTTTTATATGCCGATATTTTACTTTTGAAGTTTTGCAACACAATTAAAGGAATATGTTGATTTCTTAAACGTTTATTCATAGCTTAAACAATCTTTATTTTTTTATTTAAATGTTTAAAACAATAATTTAATAATCTCAGAAAAATCGCCATCTTGAATTGTGAAATCTTTAGCGTGATTTTTAAGAAGTCTAAAGTTACATTTGCATTTAAAAGCATTATTTTTTGGAATAATTTAATAGTTAATATTTTCCAAATGATGAAATTAATTGGTCCGTGTTTATGAATTTTCCATTGATTTAAAACCATCCAATTACTGAGCACATCCACTAGAATCAATATCTATTAATCCCACAAAGAAACTGTTGTCTAACCTATTATTTTATTCTATCCTCACAGACGTCAGGCTGTCCTGGCCATCCTGGCCGAGTCCTTCGACGAGCCCAACTACAAGAAGCTGGTCACTGCCCTGTGCAACGAGCACCAGATCCCCCTGATCCGCGTTGACTCGCACAAGAAGCTGGGCGAATGGTCTGGTCTGTGCAAGATCGACAAGGAGGGCAAGCCCCGCAAGGTGTGCGGCTGCTCCGTCGTTGTGATCAAGGATTTCGGTGAGGAGACACAAGCTTTGGACGTGGTTAAGGACCATCTCAGGCAGAACAGCTAAACAGCTTGTCCCCTGTCTGCTGAATGAGAGACTACGTGGAAAGTGTTTTTTATATAAGCTATTCGCTAATTAAAAAATAAAGACGTACAAAACGTAAAACAAACTAGAGCGTCTTACATTTTTGGAATGTTCTATTTTAAGCAAGCGGTGAATATTTATATAAATTTATAAATTGCATATGAAGTCGAGTTACTTCTTGAGGCATAGTTCCTTGTGCTGTGGCCAATCCTTTAGCTGGCAGTCGCTGAAAAATGATTAAAATTATTAACTAAATGTTTCTTGAAAAGTTTAGGTTTAAGTTTACCGGGAGCAGTAGTAAACCTGCTTGCAATTGGCGCACTTTTTCTTGGCCTTAGCCTGGCACATGGCACAGCTGTTGTGATCCGGCTCTGCGTCGCCACCAGCCTGGGTGTCCTGCGGTTCCCCCAACTTAAGATCCTCAAGATTCTGCTCTAATTCGCAGAGCAGGTCGGTGCCATAGGCGCCACTCAGGCGACTGGCCAAGGCGCATATGTCTGCCCTGTTCTTGCTGAGAAACACAGAGTCCTGAGCTTGGGCTATTTGGTAGAATCCACCGTCTTTATGCACCTCCTTCATTAGCTCCTCCTGAATCTGGGGAACGTCTTCGAGCAGGAGTGTCTGCTGTTTGGAGGCTGTGTTGCCGCTGAGAGTGAGGCGACTGAGGAACTGCTTCAGATCGATGAGTGGAGGCAGTTGGTCCAGGAGGGTCTCGTGCATCAGGCCCAGGAGCTGGGGGCGAAACTTTTGTTTAGAATCCTTCCTAAGATTCTAATCCTAATGGACTCACCTTGCTCAACTGCTGACAACGTGCCTCATTCAGGGCATAGTTCTCCATGGCCTGGGCATTCAGGAGTAGCTGCCTCACACAGAACCAGGCCTGGGCCTCCGGCTTTACAATCTTGGCGGAATCCTCCACGTTTGTCCACTTCTCATCGATGAATTTCTGCAGTCCCTTGCTGGTCTTTCGCTGCCAGGGACTAGGATACAAAATCAAGTAAATCAAATTTAAAGAAATACCCAGATCTTCGTCCTCCTCTTACCGGAAGCAGAGGACATCCACCATCAGCCAGGGTATGTCGTGGGTCACTAGCATGCGGCGAGCGGCGCTCAGGTGGAAGAGTGCCAGGTTATCCGCCAAATAGTTAAGAATCGAGATGCAGCGCAGCCCAATCTTGTAGATGAGATCACGCTTCTGGCGCTCCAGCTCGGTGAGCACTGCCTCATCCACGTCCATTTTAGACTCGTTCTCGTGGTAGCCCATGCTGACCAAGCCAATTACCTGAGCCACTGCCTGGGCGCAATAGTCCACCAGATCCATAACGGACTCTTGCAGTGTCTCGCAGCCACTGGGATGGTACAGACACATGTCCAGGAGAGCCACCACGGAGGCCTCGTGATACAGCACCGTATAGATAAGGAATGTGGCCTGCGGATTGGGATCAATCTCCAGGAGATGGGGTAGCACACGGGTCTTCCACAAGGTCACACAGTAGGCCTCGTGGATCAGCAGACGCAACTTGTCCCGCGAGATGAGGAACTCCTTAACCTCCTCCTCGCGATTCTGAGCCAACTCCAGGGCCGCCTGCTGGCTCAGCTTTATGACCATCTCATGCACCTCCAGCCACTTGGAGGTGCCTACATCGCGCACCTGAAACGGGCGGATGCTTTCGACGAAGAGGTATAGCTCCTCCGGATATACAAAGTTCACCATTTCGATTTTTTTAGAGACTGGTTTTCCGGAAAAGTTTGATTTTATAGAGAGGTTGTTTTCTGAGAGACCTTCACAGCCGGTGGACAGGTGTTGAAGTAAACAAGGTGGGTTGCCATGACAGCAAGTGGTTGCTAGGATTCTGGCAAACAAAATAAATTCATCTTTGATTTGTACAACACACTACACACTTTATCTCGTCAAAAAATCTTAGTAGAAGCAACTAAGCTAATGTAAGTACAATTTAAAACTAACCGAAGGAACGTATTTGGCAAACTAATTACCCGAAAACGCTTAATTTTTTCTAGCAATACTTGTATCTGCTGTTTTTTATCTCATAAATCGCTTACTTAATTCAAGATTGTCCTGAAAGAAAAAAATACTCTTACTTTTTTGGCTTTCTATAAAAGTGTTCTTAGAATATCATAGTTCAAGGGGATTTGGCAAGGATAATCAAATTGAAAATAAATAAAATAAATGTAAACTCAAGACAATCCTGCAGTAGGTAAGCGATGATAACGAAACTATTAACTTATAGATCACACAGGTTTCCGCTTTCAGGTAAGCTGAGCTCCTTTTTGCTTTGCTTTTTTGTATTGTTGTTGCCTTCCCTTCAGCGGTACAGCCGCACCTGCTTCTTGAGATCCTGATCACTGATGCGATCCTGGAGATTCAATTCCGCCTCCTGCTTGCGCAGCAGCTCAAAGATTGCCGCTAGCTGCTCCCGTTCAATCCGGCGCTCCTCCTCAATTTGATCCGGTGTCAGAGTCTTTTCCATCTTGTGCTGGAACTTCTTGGCCTTCAGCTGGCCCATAAGGTGGTTGTAATTCTGGCCAGCCGGATCCTGGTCCTCAATGAATTCCACTTCGCTGTCGGTGGAGTTTTCCTCGTAGGCCTCATCGTCATCGGTTTCCTCCTCGTGGGTTGTTCTAGACTCGGAGTCCTCCTCGTCACGCGGTTCATCGGCTCCTAGTCCTTCGTCCTCCAGTTCCTAGAAGTAAACTTATATACATATATGCATGTTTTTCCAGAGACTCGGAGGAACACCCACGGTTTTGTCCTTGAAGAAGTTGGCAAAATAGAGAGCAGTCACAACGCAGAGGAGGAGAGTGGTCAGCGCAATGGCATAGTGTCCTGACAGACCATCCAAAAATTGGCCATCCAGGGAGGGGAATATGTCCTGCATTGTGTGATTACAACTTTTGTTATTTGTTTTCCAATTCAGATTTTCTTGTTTTCTGTTTTGAGCAGTGTGACCGCAGCGTGCAAATAGGAAATACCAAAAGAAAGTTTAGTATTTTTGGATAAATGGTTTTTGTAAATTTATTTCAGTTCTATAAATATTTATTTATTTTTTTAATAAATCCATGCAAAATTCGACTTTTATAATCGTCGTAATAAATATCAGTGTACCCTATTGGCTTATATTCATGGCCGATGTATCTGAACTGACATCGGCTATGTGGAATGAGGCGTCTTCGGCAGGCATATCGTCCTCATCGGTGTATAAACGACGTAGGCGCTCTTTATAACTAATAAAAATAATACAAATATTTATTATAATTTCCTAATTATAAGATTAATTAAGCTCACAGTTCGCTGTCGGGATTATTGGCCTGATTGCGACACTTATCCAGCTTCTTTTCAATGGGTTTCACCTTATCCCGTTCTGGTTGTTGATGTTGCTTCACCAAGATACGGATTTCTGATACGAAATCAAAGAAATTATTATTAAAAATAGTAAAAATGTTATATACACTTACTCCTCACGGCGTCTATAAGTCCAGGCAGCTTATCTCGCGCGGATACAAATAGGAATTCCGTCACATAGCTATCGAGGTTCTCCTGTTCCTTGCTGGCAGCATGCAGCACGGCAGCCAAAGCGATCTGGGAAGGAGTATGCAGCAGGCAGGCATCCGTGTAAAACGTGGAATCAATAAAACTATCAATATGTGGACGTAATCTCTCCGGATTTGCCATATTGCTGCGGGTCTGAATTTGGAACGAAAGTTACGACCCGATGATTAATTGCAGGATTTAGTTACCACCTTTATGTCTATGAGGAAACCCTCGACGGGTCTGAATGGGTTGTGGATGGTTAGGTAGTAGTTCAGTTGGCCAATCAGCAGTAGCTCGTTGGATAGGACAATATCTGTGGCCTTGTTTCTGTCCCCCTTGATGTTGTTAACAAACTGATTGATGGACACGTTGAACTCTTCGACTTTGCAGGCAACAAACACGCAAGTGGCTCTGAAGAGAAATTGTAGAAAAATTAAACTTATTAAATATTATAAAAAAAATGGTGGTCAGTATCTTTACAGTATCTCCTTGGGATGATAGTCCATTGGGCTGTTGTTCAAATAGAACCGTTTAAAATAGTGGAACGCTGTGCCAATCACGCACTTTGGCATCGGCGGATCAAAGCGGCGGCAGAATTCGAATAAATGGACCTCGTACTGCTTCAGCAACAGGCGCTCTTCCGCCGGCGTAAGGAAGTAGTCCTCGAGGTCATCGTAGGCCTCCGCCTCCGCCTCATGCTGCTCGATGTACTTGTTGTTCTGCTCCACGCGGAACGCCATCAGCTGCCCCTCGTTGGCGAACGTCCATGATTTCTTCTGTGAGCTCACAGGATACATTTTATCAGTGCATATCGTGGGAAATTATGAACAAAAAATAGTCTGCTTTGCAATAGAGGTGGTAAAAAAATGCGTTCACCATCGATAGTATTCGCTTTTTTGGTTTCAGTCGGTCATCGATACTTGTACGAAAGAATCGATGTATCGAAAGCCGGCTTAAGATAAGTCCCACCACTACAAATAAGTCAATTAAATAAAATAAATAAACTACGATATTTTATATAATAATTAAATTTTAAAAAATTACAATTTCTTTTAAAGTAAAAAAAAGACACAATATAAAGATAATAGTTCTTATATAAACTAAATACGAAACATTTTGTATTATTTATAATATGTGTACAGAGTGTTCAATAATTAAATTTTGAATTTGAAAACATTTAATAATTTTACATTTGGTTTTAAAATTTCTATATAAACGTTAATTGGTTAATATTCTTTACAATAAAGTTGAAAAATAATTTTGTATTAATTTAGTTTTTTCTCAGGAATTTCCATTGCCTACTTTTTGGCATTTTAAATTAAAATTGAAAACTGACATTTTTAAAGAGGTTTATTTATGGCACCAGTTTACAGCTGACCGTTTGTTGGTCGCGTTTCGGAACGCACGTGTTATGCATTTTTTAACATTTAAGGTGCCCGCAGCATCAGGCCGGTCCAAATTGAATTAATTTTGTTTCGCTTTTGTTTTTGTGCTGGGCGGCGAAATTGGGTCACTTGAATCTTTGGCCGGGAATCAGCTACATAAATGACCATATAAATTGTACAGTTCTCAAGGGTTGACGTTAGGATACCCTTAAAATCCAGTTCGTGTTTAAAATTGACAATAAAAAATAAATAAAAATAATTTAAAATTTTTAAACAGAAAAAAATCTGTTAAATATGTATTTTTGGCTAAGTTATGATCCCAAATCTATTTTCAAATTGCAAGGCTAATCAAACTTTGGATTTAAAGCTTCTTCTTTTCTTGTTAATAAAGAAGTTGAAGTAAATTATTAATTAATTTCCTAACTTTACATATTTTTGTAACCTGAAAAGTTCATAATTCCTTTAAATTTTTACCTTTTTTTGCATGGTTACAAAAGGCATTCGAGATCAGTGACATCTCAGCAGCCTGAAGAGCATTAAAGTGCCATGCGTTTCGAATACTTTGTATGCAGGAGCTGCCTTCTGTAGCAATAAAATTGCAATTAATTTTTATTGACAACTCTGAACTCTTGTTGCAGCGCTTTGTTGCGGATTTTTTGTTGTGAGATTTCACTGCAGCAAGGTGAAGAGTGTTTTAGTGTCTTGTTTGCTCCTAAACGGATCTTCAAGGGGGGTTCGTATATTAGAAGTAAAATGGAGGCTTAAAAATGTTGAAGAAGAGACAAGAAATTCACATTTTTAGCTTTAAGCATGGAAATCCAAAAAATATCTATAGGTTTCTATATTATTATTAGTCCTAAAACCTTTAACAATATGTCTCTTTGGGTCTTGTTTGGGTTTCCCCAACTGCATTTCGTATAATCCTTACCCGAAAATGGCCTCAATTTCGGGGCCAAAACCCTCTTAAAGACCTAAACTGAGTCAACGAGACGACGACGCCTTCGATTGTTCAATCTGCGGGCTGAAAAGTTTATGCGCGTGCGCGACACACAGACGAAATGACACAAAGACGGACGGACTGAGATGGATTGCCGTCGGCGAGACTGACTGACTGACTGACAGTCGGGTGGCCTTAGCTTATCGTCAGTCTCTAGTTACAGAGATCCAGAAGGAAGCTCTGCTCGGGGCGTACTTAAAATTCAATTGAATCTTGAATTATTGCATTGAATTTCATTGTTTGTAAATGCCCGCCCGCTGTGTCTGTATCGGATTGTAAACTGATTTCATTTTCCCTCCGTGCCATAGATTTATTTATTTTTCTCATTTTATTGAATGCTTCAAGTTCGGCCGTCGTAAATCGTCACAAAATATTATGATTATTATTGGTTCAGCAGGGGCTATTGTATTACCTACATAGGTTGGGTGGTCTTGGGGGTGTTCAAGGTACCTAAGGCGAAACATATGCACCTTTCTTTTGTTATCTTTCGATCTCTATCTGCAGACACCAATAAAACTCATTGCGAAAGTGCCGAGTAGTATCTGGCAACAAGCATCTACACCAGTGGCCACTTGTGTCTCTGTGCATAAATGCATTTTAAAGTCATATTGAGCACGCGAGTCGGTGTCTTGTGTCCCCCTATCCCCGGAGCAAGTCTTCAGCTCCGATCCCGATCCCCACCAATTTTGGCTTCGAGCATTATTTCTGTTTAGCGGCTACCGTTGGTGCGGCTAATTGTGCGTGTGTCGTGCGATTATTCAGCTTTGTATCTCACTTTGTCTGTCGCGCCACGAACGCTCTCTGGGGGCGTGTTCCGAAAGATACTACTCTCTCGAACACACCGTCAGATACTCGGACTCTGACTCGTAGACTCATCGAATAGACGTGTGAATTGCCGGGCGAGAGTTTCACAGCCAATCAAGAGAGTTATGTCTTCGTACATATACTCGGTTCGGAGTGTGAGTGATGGCCAAGCGTACGCGGAGTGAAGTGTTTAAGGTGCATAAATCAGTGAAGATGGTCAGACAATACTGGTATGCATATGGGGTCGGGTCCATAGTGGCTGATGATTTTACTAAAAAACATTTAAAGTGTTGTATATATCATACCAATGTATGTGTAGTAGTCTGATGGGTGGGCATAAATTAAAGTAGGTAACCTTAGGCTATAATAATGTACAATAATAAAGATATGCATAGATTTTATAAAGAACATACCTAATTACTAAATTAGTCATGGATAGCAATTAATAAATATAGCAATAAATAAATACAGCCTTATAATATAATAATAATAAACATTTTAATACCAACATTTACTTACCTACCTTTATCGTAACCTTTGCAATTCTATACCTTCTTTGAATCTTCAAATGGCAAAATTTACCAGAATTTCTTATCTATTACAATTTAAAAAACATATATCTATTAGTAGCTCTTTCAAGACCATATACACCGACTAAAGCCATATAGCGTTATGCTTAAACACACACACACACCCTGTCCACTGGCGGACTTCATTTCGCGTTCGTTTCCTAAGTCATTTGTTTTTGTCTTGTTCTCCGTTCAAGTCTCTGCTCTCCCGTTGAGCCGAGATAAACTTGTGTCATCTGTCTTGGCCTGTCATAATTACATTTATATAGTCAACATCTAGGTAGCCTGACATTTGGAAATATGTCAGCCCCTGGACTGTTATGTAATGAATAACGCATTGGCTGGCCAGGATTTTCTTCTGCTGACCACTTGATGGATATACACGTAAACACAGACATTATGACAGTTGAATCGAGTATATATGTATATACCAATATAAATGTATATGAATATGTCGATATGTACTTGAAGAAATTTCCTGCTGTAAATGGTCAGATAAAAAGTTTGGTCATGTGTCAATGGAATGAAGCCTTTTTATGTCGGTCTCTAGAGAGAAAGATATCAAGATTTTATATGGAAAGTTTTGTGGATTAAAATTCAAACGGAAACAAGGATGCGTTGGACCAAACTTTAAGTGGATTTTTCCTTTCTTTTGTTTATTTCTTCACCTCTTTTATTTTATTTCTTCATTCACATTTTTATCATTACTTATCTGCCTAGAGAAATAAATTATTTAAAAATAATAAAACAAACAAAAAGTCAATACGTAAACAACACTAAATTAAAAGTTCTAAAATTTGACATTACAGGCTAATTATATATAAATTAAGAAAACAATAAAAACGTAAATACATATCGCACATCAAATGACAATCATTTGTAAATTTTTCTAAATTTTATAATTTATGTCTAAGTGTATCTAAGCATCCTTAAACATAATTATTACTTAGTTGGTTTAATTGAGCTAACTTTAAACCTATGAATATGAATATTTTGTACATCATTTCACTGGCACCAAAATTTGCAATTTCTCTACACTTCTTAAAATATTTATTCTCGGGTTAAATCAATGGGCTTTGGGACTGAAAAAGTTGCAATATAAACAAAAATTTATAAGAATTTAAAAAATATTTTTATGGATAAGAAACTGCGTTTTTATTTTATGTGAAATACCCTATTTTTGAAACAATCATTTCAGAAACCCTTTCATTTTTCACAAGTTGTTAGAATTTTTGTACATACCTTAACCTACAGTACTCGAAATTGTTTTGGCACTCGAACGAATTCTCTGGCAATCACGAGATGACCTCAGCCCGTCAGGGTCTGTGATCTCACCAGGGTGAGATCGAGGGGCGTGGTCTTGCGCGCAAATGTCGGGGATTCCCCTAAGCAATGGCTCCCGGCAGCGGGTTCACTCAAGCTGGGACTATTGGAGCTGCGAGCTACCGGACTGGCCGGATCCGGACGCGATCTCAGCGACAGATCGATAGGCTCCTCCAGCTCTGGACTGCTGGAAGTGGGAAACAGCAGCTCCGCCTTGAATTGATCCTTGAAAATGGGCAGAGGCGGAACGCCGGCGGCAAGGAGTACGGGTGGCAGGTGGCTAAATGGGGCAAAGGAGCTGTACAGCGGCTCCGAGTGACTGCGAAAGATCTCGAGCAGCTCCTGGTGTCGCTGGCGCTGAAGATCCGCATCCGGTTCAGAGCTAGCTGGAAAGCTGGGATTTCTCAGATCAAAGCGGGGATGGTTGCCTGCGTTCGTGGTTGTTGTGGCAATGTGGCCACTGAGCACACTAGTGGCTCCATCCTCATTGGGATCGCCAGCCGATGAGGCTCCGGAGTCACTGGGCGTGTTGCTGAGGCGGGATTCCAGCTTCAAGTGTCGCTGATGCTGGTGATGATGATGGAACTTGGCCGCCTGCAGGAAGGACGGTGAGGCGGCTCCGACCCCCACACCGGCTCCCACAGCCGCTCCCTCGATCCTCGGTGATGTGGAAGTGGCGGACTTGATGCAGGGGTTAGTCTTATCCTGATACGTTTGCCGCGCCTGGTTGCTAGCCTGCTGTAATCGAGCTAGTTGCTCCAGGCTGGCGCTGCTTACCCCGCCGTTTCCTCCTCCTCCACCGCCTGAGGCGCCTCCTCCTCCAGCGCCCGCCGTTGTTTGCTGCTCCTGGAGGAGGCAGTGGATCTTGAACCAGTTCGATCTCCGGCCGTAGCGGGATCCGCTCTTGGACATTCCCACCAGGAGGCACTTCCGCAGGCGGCAAGCCTTGCAAGCCGTGCGGTTCTTCTTGTTGATCACACAGTCGCCATTGTGTTTGCATCCTGCTATCGCCGCGATGTTGTTGTAGGTGCGGCCAAAGAAGGACTGAAAGGATGCGTAAATACAGGTGAGAATTAATACATTTAATTTAAATAAATATTATAATATAGATTATTCTTAAAACTGATAATGAAATGTGATAGATATTATATAATTAGATTAATTGAACCATTTTATGTTGCTTTTAGGGTTAATTAGGCTACTACTTCCTATAACAAATATCTTTCTCAACCATTGTTCTACCTTATTTGCACCTGTCACTCTTTAATTATTAAATGTGCGTTGATAATTCGGACAACTACTTGTAAGGCAGCCCCAGAGCCAGTCATCAGATCAACCAAGAACTGGTTGGAGAGCAGGAACCATTTACTATATCACAGCTGATATTCCCATTGTTTCGGTGCGATGCCGACTCACGTTCAAGAGCTTGATTTTGAAGTTCAACTTTGAGTGGTGTTTGATGGGTGTCTGCGACTTTTGTTTCCGATTCCGCTGACTCACCTAATATGCATGTAATTTTTATTTGATTGACTGCAGTTTACAATTGTGCTCGCCTTGGGGCTTAGCTAGCTCTAAATATATATCGGTTCGGCTGGTATATGTACGTGCTCTGAATTTCGCAGACATTTTCCCATGCCATTTGAAGGTGAGCCTTCTATTGTGGCCGCTGCGCACACGTATCTACTTAAAGTCAATTAAAAATCGATTAATCTACCGAATTGAAATTTAATTACTGTAATAATGTTTTCGATTTTGCTTTGAGTTAAAAGTAAAAGCCAAAATCCAGATCATATTTTGCACGAGTAAGTATGTGCGAAATTAAATCCCTTTGGTTTCTCACAACTGTCCGGATTAGGTGCCATAAAATATCGATTTGGGTTGAAAAGAGTTCCCAGAGTTTTTTGATGGGTTTGAAAACAAACTACTCACCTTGCAGCCCTCGCATGTGAAAGCCCCGAAATGAAAACCAGCCGCCGGTTCGCCGCACACTTTGCACAGCTGGTTCATCTGCAAAAAAAAATATTTGAGATTATTTAAATATATATAGAAAACATTCAAAAATTTATCAGAAATTTTTTAAGATTATTATTTTAAGGGTTTTTTCTATAAAATAAAAGTAATTAAAGTAATTTCAGATTTATGCGATATACCATCTTTATAGAAACGTTTATATGTCTTAAAAAATATATTTCTACTCATATAAAATGTAAATCTTTAAGAATTTGTATATATAGAATTTTATAAAATTTATTTATTTGTTTTAAAATTAAATTAAGTTAAATTTAAAAGGGAAATACTTGGATAGCTAAATAATAAAGAATAAATAATAAAGCATACCTTAAATAAATAATATCTTTTTAATAACGGAAGATATATGTGTATAAATTAGTTAATTCTAGAAATAAATATTTTATATTTACTTTTGCTTTAAAACTATTCTTTAGAATTATCACAATTACAATTAATAGTGCTTTTATGACTGATTTAATAACTTATAGCATTTATTTACACACAAGAGATGTTCAAAATTAAACACTTTAAGTTAATTGAATTTTACTTTTATCACTTAAGCAATATTTCTTCTTAGCTTTAACTTTTTTTTCATTGGTTATCCCTCGGCTAAACGTGTTGTTGAAAGCCTAATTGAAAAACTCCAACTCTGTGCAACCTCTTCACGATTGTCCTTGTTATTGATGATGCCTTTTTTCACAGATTATTTTTCTTTTCATTGCCTGTATTTTTCTTGTTGTTGTTGTTCTCGACTTGGCTCAGCTGTGATCGAGAAGACGAGGCCATGGCCACAACAACAACAACAACAAGAACAACAAAAACCACGAAGAAGCCACGCCAAAAAGCTGCAGAAAACGAAGAAGTAAAAACAACAACATGCATAACCGATGACCCACTGCGTTTCTCTTTATTTTTATTCTTTTTTTGTTGTTGTTGTTGTATACTTTTATTTTTTTTTTGGAATTCTGTTTTTTTTTTTTCGTTGTTGTTGTTTTATTTCGCTACAGGTCGTGGATAGAAATTGAGGTATGCAGCGACCGGTTTGGGCTTGCACCATCAAAGTTTCGCGGCAATGTCAGAAGACCCTGCACCTCATCCTCCCCTCTCTTTCACCTCACCCCCCGAGGCCTCCTCCCGCTCAGCACACTCTTTCCCATGGGACGGCTTCACGTTCACACATCTAATGCAATGTACTGCCGCAGTGACTTGTTTTGCCTGCCCATTAAGCCTAAGGTCAAGCCAAAAAATAAAAAAAGCTACACCAAAAACGCAAAAAAAAAAGATAGATGAAAAATATATACAAAAATTCTGCGTCAACTATTTAATGAGCATGAAGAATCCGAGGGAGGGATCAATTTTGTCATGGATATACAAAATAAATTCTTGGACACACATTTGTGTGCTAATAATGCCAAGGAGTGTGTGTGCTTTTCGCTTCACACATTTGTGAGAATTCGAGGCGCTTGAAAAAAATAGCTTGGCACTAAATTTGGTTTTTATTTTGGGGAGGTACATAATTTATCCGATTCTACAGAGGGTTACTTAAGAGAAGGTAAAATATTAGTTGGTTTTATGTCTTAAAGAAAAATGTATAAAATATAAAATTTGATATAAATTAATGTACAATTCAAATGCAAAGAAAAAATGTTATCTTCTAGAATAAATAATACGTTAAAATATTAGGATATTAGGATATGCTTTCTTGTATTTTCTTATAAATCAACTGAAGGCTTGGCTTAACCTTAAATAAACCTAATATCACTATCAATAAGTGTCACCAATGTGAATAGATCATTTTGTCTGACAGTCTATGTTTAGCGTTTTATCTTCTTCGTTATTACAATGGTCATAAATTTAAAAATTTAGTACGTTTTGTATTATATTCTAAGCTAAAAGAGGTGTAAACAAATTATTTATGTATTTGGCATGAGCCTTGAACGAAGAGACTATTAAAAATAAAAGGCAGGTTGGTTTGTTTAATTATACATATAATGGTTTTTAGTAAATTTACACTCTATAATATTTCTCTGAATAATATTATATTACGTATTCTTGATTTTTCTATTATTTTCTTTTCTAAATAAGGGAAATCCTTTTACCTATGGATTTGTTTTTAACAAATAATTATGTCTAAAAATAGAGATCATTGTTTAATATCTTGTGCAAACTTTTTAAAACTGAAGCAAATAAATATTTTCAATTTTTTAAGCAGCTTTAAATTTAAAATTCATATAATTTTCTTAAAATAATATTCATAAAGCCATTGAAATGTAATTTAATAAATCTGCCAAACCCAAGAAATACATGCGAATTCCCTTTTAAACCCGAAAACTCCCATCATTCTAGAGCCAGGTTAACTGCTTAGCCAAGGCGTCCGTAACTGAAGATTTCCCGGACCAGGACTGACAGGGAGCTGGTCTGCAAAATGCGCCCAGCAGGTGGTGGTGCCACAACGTGATGCTGCTCCTGTGATAATGGCCAAGTCGATCCGCCAAGCCGCCAGCCGCCGTGCCGCCGAATTCCCGCCGGCTGCCAATATACCCGGCACTTTGCATATAAACGCTCGCTAATGGACACCAAAGGTGACAGCAGAGCGTTGCTAAATTGGCAAACATTAAATTTGCACCTTCACAGCGAGCCAGCGCAGTGACCGCGAAACCGTGACAATTTTCGGCACAGCGGTGCGCTTTTCCAGAAAGCGGGAAAATCATCAGTCGAAGCTACAGCCCCACCACGAGATCTTCAATTGCTGACAAAAGCGCCCAGAGAAGCTCACAAGAGACCCAGAACTCGAGGCTCCTGGTGATAATCTAAAATATACAACCGAATGGAGGAGTTTTGGCGAAATGGATTTATAAACAATGAGTTGGAGCTCAGCGCAGAAGAAGTTCAAGACGGTAAAATTTATCCATAATGACAGTAAATCGATGGGGGTCAATAAAAGCAGTGGGCTTTGGATTAGGACTAGCTTTACTAGTTTATATTGATATTTTTGGAAAGTGTTACAAAAATGGAGTAAAGAAGTTAATTAGTTAACATATAATAATTAGTAGTTAATAAAGTAATACTACTTCTAAAATAACTACATTATTTTATGGTAATATTTTGAATAAATGAAAGTCGTATGTTAAAACCTATATAATACGTTTAAAAATTATATATATATATTATATGTATAAATAAAGAGACAATAAATATTCGATTAAAGCAGAAGTTTCAGTTAACCTAATATTTTAAATATTTGTTAACCAACAATAAACCTTTTGACTATACATATTTGTAACTAATGCTTATAGACACATAAAAATAATAAATATAAACTAAATAAATAATGATTCATATCTTTAAAACACCCTAATAAAATAAATTTCAAGCTATAGATTTTATATAATTTAATTTTCTAATCGGATTATAAGCCGTATGGTAGACCAAAGAAGACATAAACCACATACAAGTGAAACCTGTTTCGGATGGGTTTATCTCCCGATATAAACACACAATGTGCTAAATCATTTCGATCCTTTTTAAGAAACCCGAAAGCAATGCAATCGAACGGCACGCTTGAGCGATAAAGTTGCAGATTTCTATCCATCAAAGCCGCCGATCCTTGTGGCCCAATCACGACGCCGACCAAGGCCACCATTCCTCCACCCCCGAGGCTCGTCTAATTCCTGAAGCATCTTCAGCATAGTTAAGTGGAAGTCATGAGAAGCAGGACATAATTCCCATACCTTGGAGCTAATTAAAAGTCCCACAGGCCGAACCCCTCTGCCTGAAAGGTGAATGGTTATCTCTTGCATTTATTTGGTTCGATGGGCAGTTTTGATTGTGGGAAAACAATGAGTGGAGGAGAGTGGTGCAGGTCGCCGCCGCCGAAAATTTGACTCTCCTTTCAAATTCAAAACCGAAAAGCAGCCCCATTGTTCATTTCTGAACAGATCACAAGCATAGGAACAATCCCGGCTGACGGGCTTATCGATTAAACCAAGATTAATGTTACACATTGAGCGGGTACAAAACAATTAATTAGAAACCCAAACTGCTACAGAAAATACATACTTAGTGATCGTAAGCCAAGTGGATGATTGTTCAGATCTAATCTCTGAAAATCTACAAAATGCTGTGTGCCAATCCAAGTTCAACTCGATGGGGGGACGAGTTCAGAGCGGCTTAGACAATAAGAACCAGATCAGTTGAATGTAGCTACATATATTCTCAACAAGCTCATCAAGTTGCTGTTGACAGACCGAAGCAGAGAGGCAAATAAAAAAAATAAAAAAAATCGGGGAAAAAGTGGAAGGATTTTCCTCAATAAGAATAATAAACAAGAGGCCCAAATAAAAGATGTGTCCTTTAAAGCAAACAAAATGATGGACACAATGCCAAATCAGATAAAAGGCAACACACAGAGGGAGAAAAGGTGTTCAAACAAGCAAACCACGATTGTCTCAAATATTTTGAAGCGGCTACAAAATAGAACAAGAATCAAGAACACAACGCGACGAACCCTGGAGCATTGACACAGTCCGAAACCCTTCTACTCCGAACCTCTTGATCCTCCGATCTTCCCTCAGACAATTCCCGGTAATATGCTTTATTATTAGCCCTGCAGCCACTGGCGACGGACATTCGCAATATGCAAATCCACTCAGCAGTCACACGCTCTAGTTTGAATTGTCTGCTTCCGCGATCCCTGATCCTCAGCCTCCGCGATCGAGGATCCACGATCCAGTCGAAGCCGCTGGCAATGGCCCTTTTTCTGCTTGATTGCCGACAGCAGTTGGACAATTAAATGTTTGAATATCTCCCAACTCTGTCCCTATTCCCTCCCATTGTAGTAATTTCTTGACACTTATCGCACAAAAGGCAATAACATTATTAATGAGCATGTCAATGAGCTTCTTTTGTTTTCACCATTCCGCTTTTTCTGGCTCTCCTTGGGCGGCGGCGTCCTTAAAGCTAAATGTGAGGTCTTGGGAATTGGGGTTAGGGCCTTGATTAGAAAGCAAATTCGACAAATCCTTTATGCCTACTTATCAATTATTTTAATTATTTTAAATCTGATTTATTATGACGGGTTTTTGAGTATCTGGTCTTGTGTTCAAGAATTTTTTATTATATTTAATTTGTTATTTAGTGATTTACTTTCTTTCTTTTATTTAATGTGAAATATTTTTCTAACATTATGTGTTTTGTTTATATTTAATATGTTGTTTATTAATCACTTTTAAACATTACTTTAAATACGTTGTTTTATTTTATCAATTTATTGATAAAATAATTTATATTAATTTATTGCGTTCATTACTTTATATTTATTTAAACAAATCTATCTTCGGCCACTTCAAAGTTAATTTTTAGCTTGTTCTGTAAGATGTTGTTTACTATTATAATATTCTACATAATCAAAAATGCTTAATGTTGTCCCATATTATTTGTTGCATATTTAAACATTTTAATTCCCTTTACATATTAATTTATATTTTTAGCTAAGTTGCTACATTGATTAAATGTTTTATTATCTGAATTCTTTCTAAAAACATTTATCCAACACCATTATCTGATCTCTAATCGCTGCCTTTGTTGAAGCTGAATTTATGCTAATTATGCAAAATGATTTTAAATGAATGAAATGTTTTATTTATATGCATCAACTTTTTCCGCTTTCAAAGCTTTGATTTATTTGCTTAGATTTGTTAATCTGTTCTAACAGAGATAAATTTATTTTATTCTAGCAAAATGTTATATATTTATTTATTTCTTTAATTCTTTTTTTATTATTCCTATTATTTCCTAATTCTTAAAAAAGTTGTGAGTAATTTACTTACATTTTCCAAATGATATATTTCCAAAACAGCATAAATTTTTTATTAATTTAAATCACTTTTAAATATTTTGTTTCTTGTTTGGTTGTTTTTCTTGCTTCTTTTTTAAAATATTTCCCCTAATTCACATATTTTGTTTTTTATTGGTTTTTATCATTATTTTTGTTAAACTTCACACACTTGGCTGCTTTTCAGCATCACCAATCGATCTTATCAAACATTTTCTGGACATGCCACACAATAAATCCGATTTAGCGACGGCTTTTTCGAGTTATATCAAGGCAGAGTCACGTGGCGAGGAACATCGCGATCGATCGCTTATAAATGGAGACTTGCGAATCCGATTTCGTATGGAGTTGGCGATTTCCGAGAGAGAGAGCAGCGTAAGCCTGACTGACGATGCTTGGCAGCGTAGCGTCCATCCGAGACTAAATCGTCATCGTCGTTCTGAGCGCCAAACAGACCCGGACTGACTTAGCCCTGGCCTCAAAGATCATCTCATCCCAGCAGCAGCAGCAACATCTACAGCAGCAGCAGCAACATCCACAGCAGCAGCACTAACAGCAGCAGCAACAAGACAACAAAGCGCACGCGTCGCGGCTGTGCAGCTGTGTGCGTTGTAACAGTGGCGGGGCAAGGCGAAACTTAACTGTTAATCAGCCGCCGCGGCGACAGGAATTCCTGTTTGGCAAACAGCTGCTGCTGCTGCTGCGGCTTCAGTGGCTGCTGGTGCTGCAATAGCTGCTGCTGCTGCTGCTTTGCCTCTGGCTTTGAGGCTCTGTTAAGTTTGTTCGATCTGTTAAATGATCTGGTTACAAATTCTATGAAAGATTTTTTATTACATTTAATTAACACATTTTAGACTAAATTTAAATATAAAAGAAAATAGTAGAGAAGCTTAAACTATTCTAAAAATAAAGTAATTTTAATCCCCAAAATATTTTTAAATATAAGAACTAGAAGAACTATACAAACAAAAACTAAAACCTGTAAAAATAAAGTTTCAACTTCAAATACAATTTTTTCATTAGTTTTCCTTGCTCTCAAATGACTTAAAATATTTCTCCAAGTGCACTCTGTTACCGACTTAGCTTCAAACATGTTCGCTGCTGCTGACCCGCTCTCAGGAATCTCAGATCTCTGCTCTCCATCGCCGCTCTGGCTTTTTCAGCTAAACTCTGGTTGGCTGTTGGCACCGGCACGATCTCGGAGCGTTTCGTTCGTTTTCATTGAATATTGTGTCGATGTGGTTGGCTGTTGGTTGTTGTTTGTTTCTTTATTTATTTTTTTTACCCCCATTTGACGCTACACACGGTACTGTTATCACTTGAGTGTGTTGGCAGCGAGTGCGCGCGAGTGTTGGGATTTGGTTTTGGTTCCATTGTGCATGTGCATCCATTTGTATTCGTATTGGACTGGCTGGCTAATGTGGCAAGGAGGTGGGCACTTAATGCCCGCCGATCAGCGTAAATAAACATTGAGAGAAACCAAAAGAAAACATCAAATGAAATTTGTAGCTTGTAGTGGCAAAATGGTGAAAACAAGTTTGTTGTCTAAGTCTTTTGTATTAGCTTTATGCTCGAGTGCATTACCTTATTTTCTTTATTTATTTTGAAGAGGAATAAATTAATTTAAGTTCTTGAAAATATAAAATGTTTTAAATTGATTTATTGAATGTATTTTTAAAAATTCTTTGTTAAAAATCAAAGTCATAATTCATAATAACAAGGTGAGCCTTTTTTTAAAATAATAAATCACTATGATAAAAATTTTATTTTCCCCTCTTATTTCTTCAAATGTTAACAAAAATTGTATTTAATTTTTAGGAATTCTAAAATTGTTTTTTTTTTAATTAAAATTGAGATTATTCATCTGTTTAGAAAACAAGTTCGTTGCCTAAGTCTTTTGTTTTTCGTTTTATTAAAATGAATTTGTTTGTGGTTATCTTCAAGGAACTTAATAAATTTATACATCATTATTATAAAATCTTCTTAGCCATTTTTATAAATACTAATCATAATTAGTTGCAATCTTCTAACAGATATTATAAAGTGTAACAGGAAAAAGTAAAACCATAGAGTTAATAACTCCCTGTTTAAATTGGATCTGCGCCAGCGGCAATTGCCCAGCAATTCCCGTGGCACAATCAACGCGTTTCCATACATCTAATTGAATTCTCCTGTCATAAGCCCGATCAGATGGCTGCCTCCGTGCTCAAGATGCCCACTCAAGTGATCCTCAGGCATTCGGCCAGCCAAGTCTTTCTCTGCTCCGGTCAAGCTCTCGCGGCTTCTGTCACTTCGTGATGATGATGATTTCATTTTAATAACACCACTGGAGGGAGGCACGAACAGTGCTGCTCGGATCGTTTAATACCCTGCATTCGCCGCGGCCGTGTCAACACCACTTGACGGAGTAACAAGGAAGCGCAACACTCCAAAATGACGTGTAATTTATCACAGCACGAGCAGCATTTAGCCATGAACTGGAACGGTGACGGAGACTCCCGGCTCCAGACTACCGTCTCCGACTATGAGTCCATTTGAATCTGGCCAGTTGCTTCCTCTGGCTCAGTCTGTCAGCATCGTTGTCGTCATAATCTGCCAGCTAAAGTTGCTGCTGCGTTTTTGCAATATACTTTTTTTGTTTGTCTTTATATTAACATTTCTTTAGCCGGTAGGCAAATCTCGCATCTTCCCTCCGGCAGCCTCGAAAATATTTTAATTAAGTTTAGGCCTTGGCATCGGGCGCATATCTGGCCAGCTCGCGTGCTCATCTCATCATTCCGGTGATGAGTTGAGGCATTAGCTTTGATGTCTGCTCATATTTATTAGAGCGCAATTTGAGCGAGAAAAATTCCAGCTACCACAGAAGGCTATCGTAAAAGATAGTAAAAAGTAAGATTAAATTATGATTAATATAAATATGAGTGTGCCATTTAATTAAAAACAAACAGGAATATTCAAAGGAAGTTAGAGAAATTAAGGTATTTGCAAGGAGATTGTTGCAAGTATCTTGGGTAATATAGAAATATTATCATCTAAGTTGTTACATTTATTTTTTAAGAGTTTCTTAACCAGGACTTAATAGTATTTTGTAACAATGCGTAACCGAATTACCCGCCTAAATGGATCAATAATGCAATGGGTAAATTATTTCACACAGCTCAGCTCCCTGTTGTCCATAGCCCATTTAAACTATTCAGAGAAAATGTTCGAGCCAAAGCCAAAGTAAGATTGCCAAACACTTGAACAGGTCTGATCTGTGCACTAACATGGCCAAATACAAATTGTCTATGGCCAAAAACACACGCAAACCGAAGAAAATCAAAGCGAGACACAAACAAAATAGGCGACAAATCTCCCCGAAGTCAACTTGCAGCCTGAAATGCCGCAGAATCGGAGACATTTGGCGACATTCGATCGATGCCAAATCGATCCAGATACAGATACTTTAAATCACAATTTCAATTGAACGAACGCAAGCCAAACTCAGAGCCAAAAAAAAAAGAGTACAAAAACTGCAACAAAAAAAATCTGAAAAATCGTTCTGCGCACATGTCAAAGGCGGTAGCGAAATCTACAACGCAACAGCAACAGCAGCAGCAGCAGATATAACAGCAGCAACTGGCAGCCAGCATTTTATTTCAATTTCAATTGATTGTCGTACAATCGCCATGAATAATTCAATTTTTAGAATTGCCTTGCATGAAGTCGGATAGAGATAGCTGCCGGACAGGCGACCTGCGAGAGCGAACAGGATGGAGCGAGGAATACGGAACATGGACATATTTTCGCCACTGACTGCTGTTGTTGTTTCTGTAACTTGTAGTCATTCTGCGTCTTCTTCTTTCCAGGCCCCCATCCCACATACCCCATGTCGCTGTCACTATTATAGACGATGCTCTAAGCTAAAATAGAGAATATTATGCTTCCTATAGAATTTATAAGTATTTTATTGAATTTTTAAGATAATATTTTTATTGAAAAATTTAAATACATATTTTTGAAACAATATTTATATTTATATTAGATGTTAGTATATTAAATTCGCTGCAAATAAGTTTTATAAATTATCTTAATGACTTTAAGTATTCACTTTAATTTCCAAAGATCCTTACTCGCATTTAAAGCCCTTCAAAAACTACGAACAAATGTTTATAAATGAAGGCAGATGCTTACATTTTTTGCATTATCCTTTTTATATTGTTCATAGTGAAGGGGTAAGTAAAGCGATATGCATCAAAACATCATCTTGAACCATTAGCAATGTCGGACACATTAAGCATCCCCTGCAGGAGAGACAGGACTCTTTCAACTGCCACACTGTTGTTGCCAGTCAAGCAGCCTTGATTAATGAGTTTATTATGCAACAATTATGTGTATAAACAGTGAGCATTGAATGCGAATATACAAATCGGAGTGAGTGTCCCGAAATGAATTTGGCTTTTGAACATTTCAAGATCACGGATCATGTCAAATTAATGAACTCGCTTCGGAGCTCTTGACTTTGACACTTCATAAAGGTGTCGTCGACGGCGCGGGAAGAAAGATCGGGCATCCTGTCAAGGACAATAACCGGACTGCTAATTTCATTTGCCTCAGTTTTTATGCAAGGACATGACTCGTTGCGGAAGATGTTCTCCGATTGCATAAATCACACGGTGAAGAATTTGCATAAGTCCCGGCGAAGATGTCTCGAGTAATTTGTTCTGCTTAAAGGGAAACTAGTTTGAGTCCTGTCATGGGATACTCCAGGGAAGTCCTTATATCGATGAGAAATTCGGAGAGAAACTTGATAAAAGTATGGATATATTTGGCAAGATATTAATATATTTAAAATTTACGAATAATAATAAAAATACAAGTATTACTTATAACCCTTTTTCCAATAAATATGGGTTTGATATATAAACGTTTTTGATATCATTACACTAATTTTTCGGTATTTTAAACTAATTTCTATTAAAATTGTTTTCAATGTTAGGCATCAATATTTGATTTTCCGTTTGATTTTAATCTCTAGAATATTCTTAACTACAGTTTTTGTTTTTGTCCTCCCAGTAGAAGTCACAAATTATTCTTGAAAGCATTTTTGAGAGGCGCATTTTGCTCCACATTTGCCTTTTGTCTGCCGACTGCATTCCATCGCTCATCTGCTCTGCCCTCCAGTTGGAGCCGCGCCTTTTTTGGGGCACATATTTCGCCTGTGATGTCATCTCTTCTCTGCAGCCACTCGCATAAATCCGTAGCCCAATTTGTTAAGAGCGCGTGCTTCAGCTTCCGTCCGTCGGCCTGAATCTTCCGTCCGTGGCGGCGGCTTTTGCTCAAAAAGAGACTAATAACAATTGTGCGATCCGGTTGGCCTCTCTTTCGCTCTTCTTTGGGGTTAACAAGGGGATTTTTATGGCCTAAACGAAGAGAAGATACTCTAGGAAATTGAATTAAATATTGTAAATGTTTAAATTCTAAATTAAAGTCCAAGGAAAATATTAGGCTAATCAAGTTTAATTATTAGAAAAAATATATATTTTCTTGGTATGTTAGAAATACTGTATCTCTAAACAAAAAATTTAAATTATTCTTAACTTTTCCTATAAATTTAAGGCCACAAATTTATATTTAAAAGTTAATCAACCAAAAATGAATAACCCTTTGTAAGAGCATTACTGAGGTTTTTGCATCTCACCCGCCTGGGCCTAAGCAAAAGTGACAAATTGGAGCGTTTTTTTTCGGGGCTTCGCTGCCTCGGTGCTTCAGTTAAAGTTTAAGCCTGGATCTGGGTGCAGGGGTGAGTAACTGGGGAACAGAGACACCTCTCCACACATGTGGAACGACGAGTTTCAGGGCTTGGCCGCAGCGAGCCACATTTAAGTGGATTTCGGAGCATTTTGCGAGAGGCGAGACAAAAAATAAAAAAAAATCGGTTTACCCTATAAATCTTTTGGGTGTTGACTTGGTTTTCTTTTCTGGCTGGCTTGCCTTTGCCTTAGCTTGGGCTGATATTTTTTTTCTGCACGTTTTACGACTGACATTAATTGAATGCGTCTCGAAATTGGGGGAACTTTCCTTTGGGCATAAGGCGCACGCTTCATTTGATTTATTTGCAATGCGTAATCTCCCCGACCATCCAAAATATTCGGTGAACTTGGCATCGCGTCTCGGATCTCGAACTGCGGTGGGAATTAGAGGCTGAGGACGCGGCCTCGCCCCTTTTCGGCTGTGTCGGCCGGAGAACAAAGTGCAGCCGAAATGCCACAAACAATTGCTTCACATTTTCCAACTTTCTTTCGGTATGCTTAATAGTCCAGAGGAACTAGAGAACCCAGAGGCCGGAGCCCACGGATCGCTCCTAGAACCAGTCGCAAGATCAAAGCTCGGCGATATAATTGGTCGCCGCCGCTCGTTGACCGCAGAGATCCACATCCACATCCCAATCCCCAATCCCAGTCCTCCGCTTCAGCCTGCGCATGCTTAATAATAATTCGTTTTGGCAAACAATGTAAATTCTTCATTAGCTTCCTAATTTGCTTGGGATTCGCCGCTCGATCCTTGGGCAATTGTTAGCTCTGCTCTGCGATCTGGATAAAATGGTATTTTATGAGGAGTCCAGCGAAATTTGTTACATTTTCTTAGGCTATCTGGGGAAGGGAAGGCAGCTCTGTTCATTTCCATTGGGACATAAATGTTTCTATTTGTGGGCGGTAAACTAGGGAACCCACTATTTATGGCTTACTTTGTTTATGTTTTGCTTTTGATTGTGGGAGAAGAATTTATGGATCTTTGAAAGAAAAGGAAACATTGCTTAGAGCTTAAGTATTTAGAGGATATTTTGTATCACTTAGATTCTGCATTAATTATTTGTATTTATTTTTTCTATAAAACCAATTGCTCAACGACTACATCCTGCTTAGAGCTGGGAAAAAATCGATTCTCAGCGAATCGATTTTTTTCGATTTTTTAGAAAATAAAATCGATTAAATCGATTAAATCGAAAACAAAACTTTTTTATTTTTTACTTCAAATAAATTCAGAAAAAACCAAAACTTAAATTTATTTACATAAACATTCTTAAACAAGAAACCAAAAATGTATTCATAATAAATCAAATTAATTTTTCTGGCCATAACCAGTGATTATTTGATTTTTTGTTTTAATAAAAATATTTTGTTTCTTATTTTTTGAATCTTTATTTTAAATAAAATTATTCAAAGCCTTTATTTTAAATAAAGTAACTTATTTTAAACAAAAATATTTAAAATAAAGGTTCATAAAATAAGAAGCAAAATAAATATAAAAACAAAAAATCAAAATCAATTATTTACTGCATATTTCCAGAAAAATTAAATTAAATTAAATGAGATCACAAAAAACAAAAAATATTTTCAAATTATAAAAATGAAAATAAATATCAAAATTCGACTAGCCACTGGTTTTTGTTGGCAAAGCTTTTTTAAAGTTTTGGGTTTTAAAGCGGCACGTTTATCGGTTATAATACATCCAGCCTTACTAAATACTCGCTCTGCTTCTGTTGAGCTAGCTGAAACGCACAGATAGAGCAAAGCATGGACCTTGTCGATTAATCGATTCTTTCTAAACCGAATCGATGCATCGACCAAAAAGAAAGAATCGATTTAATCGATGTTGACATCGATTTTTTCCCAGCTCTAATCCTGCTAGTTTCTCAATCATCAATAGGAAAACCCAAGACCGCATTAGACGGTCATTAGACATTCTATCCTGCATATTCGGAACGCTTTTCTCCTCTTTCTGTTTTTCCATCTCGGAGTAATTTTTCACTCCACATGTGCTGCTACGAAAGCGAGTCGAAGGAATGCCGCTGATTTGCGCTGATTGATCGATTGATTGAGTGATTGACAACGGCGCCAATGAGCGGCCGATCATTTGCTAACTTGGGCAGTTCACGTTCGCTAATTAATTAAATGCCAAAATGCCAAAGCCAGATCGCATCCTACCTCCAGTTATGGCTTAAAAGTTGTAATGTGATGATGGGTGAAAAGTTGAACACAGGGTTGTTGTCAGGGCTTTCCATTTAATTGGTAAATAAAAAGTGTTCTGTTGGGTTTTCCCTGCACCCCAGTAACTCTTCAGTGGAGTGCATTACACCAGGAATTTTGTATTGCTCTGCTTTGCTTCGACGACTGTAACTGCGACCATTCTTTATGCCCATATGATACAGTAATGCAGTTTTCATTAATTAGCTACTTCATTAGAACCTTGAAAGAGTCAACTATATGTGTAATTTTGTGTAATTTTGCTTGAATTTTGCTTGGATTATTTTGGTAATACGACTACGGTCACACCGACCGTAAAAGGTAAACAAAAAAAACGGCGGCCTTTCGCGGCGTATTATTATGAATTTCTGAATTCCTTGTCGAAGTATTATTGCATAAATAAATGCAGAATCCTTTAAATTTATGTTTTTAACCTATAATGCTTAAAATTTTTTTAATTATTACAAAAAAAATAATTTTAATTAATTTTACAGCGCAAGAACCTTGCTACCGCAAAACATATTATTTTTGCTAATTTTCTAATATATTTTCAGTTCAAAAAACAAGCGAAATGATATAAAAATAAAATTCTCATTGTGAGACCATACTGTCAATGAACTGGCTAATACATTTTTCAATTACAATTTTCTTCATTAAACCCGTATTTTGTTATCGAGTATCTAGTATATAATATGTAGATCTATCGATTACCGCGGCAATGAAGTAGCTAATGCATTATTCTAATGCATTAGAGCGCCATAGAGTCGTCTTGCTCGCACTTGTGTAAAACGCTATAGCGCTGTCAAATCTTTAATGAAGTCTCTAATGCCCATATGATACACTAATGCAGTTTTCATTAATTAGCTACTTCATTAGAACCTTGAAAGAGACCACTATATGTGTAATTTTGTGTAATTTGGCTTGAATTTTGCTTGGATTATTTTGGTAATACGACTACGGTCACATCGTCCGTAAAAGGTAAACAAAAAAACGGACGCCATTCGCGGCGTATTACTATGAATTTCTGAATTCCTCGTCGAAGTATTCTTGCATAAATAAATGCAGAATCCTTTAAATTTATGTTTTTAACCTATGATGCTTAAAATTTTTTTAATTATTACCAAAAAAAAATTTTAAATTAAATTTACAGCGCAAGAACCTTGCCACCGCAAAACATATTATTTTTCCTAATTTTCTAATATTTTTTCAGTTAAAAAAACCAGCGAAATTATATAAAAATAAATATCTCATTGTGAGACCATACTGTCAATGAGCTGGCTAATACATTTTTCAATTACAATTTTCTTCATTAAACCCGTATTTTGTTATCGAGTATCTAGTATATTTTATGTAGATCTATCGATTATCGCTCCAATGAAGTAGCTAATGCATTATTCTAATGCATTAGAGCGCCATATAGTCGTCTTGCTCGCACTTGTGTAAAACGCTATAGCGCTGTCAAATCTTTAATGAAGTCTCTAATTAATGCGGCTGTGTCATATCAGCATAATTAATGCGGCAGTGTCATCCCACTATTACGAGCGGCAATAAATTTAACAATTTGTTTAGTGCAGACACTCTCAACACACACACACGCCTAGTATTGTGGCTCACACGGACACGCAAAGTGTCTACGGCTTCTGGCCATATATGGCGAATCCTGGGGCCGCTTTGCAGATGCCAAAAGCAAAGCAATTTGTCGTGCGGTAAACAAAAAGGCAACAACATTCGGGCAGCTGCTTGTCGCCAACTCAATGGGTTAAACTTCCAGGGGACTTCCACAAAAGAGGGGGATAAGGGGTCCGGGTCCGGGTCCAGGTCCCTCCTGGTAGAAAGCAAGAGTTAAACACCGTTTTCCGAACCATTTCACAATATCGTATTCCCGTCACGCAAACATCTATCGCCTTAGGATTTCGCTGGCCAAAACTCTGTACATGGTGCGACGATAATCGCAGCTGATCGACAGAAATAGTGACTTTCTTTGGATAAACCATCACTTTTCCGCCCCAAAACAACTTTCAACCAGATTGATCTATTGATCTGAAAAGGTGAACGGAAAGAAAATCAGGTAGCGAGGATTACTGCGATGTATGGTTTAAAAAAGGATTTATGTAGCTTTATTTTTGGGATGAATTTGAAGAAAAAGAAAAGGATTTATAGCTTTATATATTCTGTAAAAGTAATATCATTAAATGTTTTTAATATATATATAAATTTATAAGAAAACAATGCAATAATGTAGAGAAACTTTGGGAAAATGTAGCGTTATTTTAAGAGACTTTTTTAGTGCTACTTATATGGGTCATCTAATTTATTTATCCATTTCCAACTGCTTAAGTTGATAAAAAACGAAGTTACAATTTTTATAATAAGTAAATTTATAAAGTACAATAATTTTGTAAGAAAAGTATTCATCATTAGGCATTTCTTGTATAAAAGATAATTGTAATTTGCATTTAAAACTTGTATTATTTAATTAAATACCTTAAGTATAACCTTTAATTTAAATTTAATAATATAATTTATTATTTTACCGTTAACCTTTCTTTATTAACCTCTTTCCCACCTGATTTTTCACAGCAAAATGCAACCAAAAAGCTAAGGGCGTTCACATGCAAAATAGAATTTGGTGTCAATGCACAAAGACACAACAGCCGCAGAAGACACAGATATGAGAAGGAGAAGATGCGCTGCGGAAGAACCGCTAAAGTGAAAACCCGACGAGACAAAAGACAACAAGCAGAACCAAAAGGTAAATAGCGGCGACCAGGCAACAAGTGGATGGCCCATGTCCGATGTCCGATGCCCCCATGCGCTGGCCATTTGGCCCCGGTTCGGACCGCTTTTGGCTTCAATCGGCCATTACACTTAGAGAAAATTTATAAGAATGACAAAATATTGACCAGAAAATCAAGGATACTTTAAATTTTGTGAGCTTAGTATTGTGAAATATTTTAGATAAATGACTAAAGATAAATTTCTTATTTTATAAATATTTCTAGATGAATAAATTGCTTGATTACTACTTAAACATTTGTTTTTATTTTGTTTATATTTTTATTAAAGTATCTGGAAATTCTTATAATTTTCTTTAAGTAATCGCGGCCTCACTGTCTAAGCCAGTGTCTATGTCTGTGCCTACGTCTCTGGGCTTGTCCATGTCGATGGCAACGTCGTCATCTCCGCTGTGTGTCGGTGCTCCTCCTGCTGCTCCTCCTCGACCTGCTGCACCGTCACTTGGATCATTCTCCATTCCAGTTGCCGGCTCGTATGCATGCCAGCCATATAATGCAGCTCATCAACAACAAAACGGCGGCGGAGGCAAATGCAACATGTGCTCCGTGCTCCATGCTCCGTCCTCCGAGTGCCCTGCTTCCTCTTCTGGAAGGCTTCTTCTACAGCCATAAACAAATATGAGTGGCTGCCTGGGAGTGTGTGTTTGTGTGTGAGTGCTTGTGTGCTTCTCTCTCTTTGAGCTTGTGTGTGTGCGTGCGCCTCCTTCAAGAAGTGTGGGAAAATTTTCGGAATTTCTTTTGCTCTTTTTGGTTTTTTTTTCTTCTCAGCAAAGCCCCCTTTTCCTCCACTTGTTGTACCTCTTAAAAATAGAAAATATAGGGTAATATTTTTTAACCTAAAAATGTACAGTTCTAGATTCATATTGAAGGACTTAAAAAAATATATATATACTATGCATTTTTAACATGATTTCTAGACATAATTTATGATTTAAAATCAATTTTAAATTACTTAAAATATAATAAATAATTTTATTAATTTTAAAAACTAAATACACAAAACATCCTACTTATCTTATATAAATTCTTAAAGTAACTAATGGTTAACTTATAGTCGAGTCAATTAAAACAGGCTTTTACATTCGTTCTCTCCATCCTAGAGCAGGTTGCAATAAAACAAGGGGGCGGCCGGGGGGCGTGTCATGGCGGGAGCCTGGGCTCGGCATGCCAACTAGTGAAATTCTTTTTGATAATTTAATTTAAGAAATATTGTATATAGACGCCAACGACCCCGACCCCTTGACCAGACGGCAAGTAGATGAGGAGGAGGAGGAGGAGGAGGAGGTCAAGCTCCAGGCCGGGAAACCAGAATTAGGCTTAGCGAATCTTTAACTCTTTTGGCATTTTCTTGTTGCTATTTTTGTGTGTGCCGAATTCTCAGCCTGACAACAGTAGAGAAAGTTTTTTTGTCGTTGCTGAAAAGAAGCTTAATTACTCGGCAACAAGATTGATGGAAACTGGTAACAAGAATTTGAATGTTTAGATATGGTAGGGAAGAGCCATGGTATAGTAGTAAACCCTATGTATATTTCCTATCAAATTCTATTAAATAAATAACATTTTCAATTAAGCCTAAAAGCCATCCTATACTCTATTAGCCAAGAAATCAACCGCGAAACTCCATATCCCCTAGCCAAGTAATTGAACTCGTATTGGAGGCAGGCATTCATCCATTCCGTGCCATTCCATTCCTTTCCACATTGTCATCATCATTTGGCGGACACACATTAACCGATCTCGTTTAGCCACGCATAGTTTAGTTTATGATGTCGATTAGTTGCACTATAAGCAACACCTTTAACTGCCAACAAATTACAACTTTATCATGCCGCAAACGATGGCTGCAGTCCCGGGCATTCAGTCGCTGGACTACAGCCTCCAGCTTCCAGCGAACCCGTTCCCATACCATGGCCATCAATTCTGGTCCGATCTGCTTCGAGAGCAGTTCGCATAATTAATGAAGTGCAGGAATGGCCACAGCCGTCAGCGAATGCCGATGATGCCGCAAATGAAGCTATTCCACGGGCCCAGAGTGGGCCAGACTTGTGGCTATACCGGCGGCGGCTCCTCCATATTTATACAGAGCGAACATGTTAAATAAAAGATAAGCGGCCAAAGAGGCGAGTGTCACGCGTTCCTACCGAAGTGAGCCTGAGCCGGCCTCTCCTCCTGGTTCCCATTTCCATTCTCCAGATTTCATGGGACTCAGCCGGGGTGTCGCATCATTTTGCAAGTCTAATCACATAAACTAAAACTGCCGTCATTAGGGAAATGTTGCGACGGCTTCTTTGGATCTTTGGGACCGCCGAAGGGAATGGCCAAAGGAAGTTGCCTTCGGGTAATTCTATGGGAGAGCAAAAATTATGCTAATGCTGCAGCAACTGATGGGAAATTTTCCGGCGATACAGACGCATATAATCTATATAGTCAATATACTATAAATAGAAGTAATAAGGGATCTAGATAACGATGATATTAAACCATCAACGTTTATTATTTGCATATGGATTTTATAAGCAAATTTTAACTAATTTATTCATTAAATATATTTTCTGATCCCTCAATTTGTTTAACCAACTTTCCCTAATTAAATTACCCCAAGGACCTGCCCTTCTCTCTTTAAGAAAACAAAACAAAAATGCTGTAAACAGTTCTCGCATCGATATCAGTTCGAGCGACAGTCGAATGTGTCAACACTTAAATTTAGATTATACCATATATGTGTGCACTGACTGATTTTACCATCGGGTGCTGCAATATTTAATTTTAGACTGGGTCGCCGTCGCCGTGGCAGTCCCAACTCGGTAGCAGTTGCCACTCGGAGAGACTGTGGCAGTGGCTGTGATGATGATCAGAAAGCATTTGCTCGGCCAGCTTGTAATTCAATCTGCTTGCATTCAGACATGTAACAGCAATTTTAAAACAATTTTCAACTTACTGACAGACCGGCTACCGGATTGGCCTGGCCCCAACTCCATCTCCATCCCCATCCCCATCTCCCTCTCTGTAGCTTGTGAGCCCGGGGCTGAGGCTCGGCTTTATCCGCTGTCTGGGTATCAGAATCGGAGCTGGCAACGGCAACGCTTTTTGAGTGACTTTGGTACCAATCTGTCCATCATCATTACCATCAAGTGTAACATTTGTGACGACAGCCAGCGGCGATCCGAGAGCCCCGGGCTCAGGCTCAGGCTCAGGCTCAGGTGCCGTGGATGTGGATGATGCTGAATCCGAGAGTCTGATGGCGATGCTGATGCTCTGATGCCGCTGCCGATGCTGAATCTGATACTGATGATGACGACGACTCCGATGCCGATGACGATGAGGTTCCCCCCGGATTTTAGCCACTGTTGCTGCTGGTGGCAGGCCGAAAGCGCAGCGAAGCTGCTACAGCGTGCTGTGAATGCCTGTGCAATTACTTTGTAATTTAAGTTATTGATTGCCGGGCTCCTCCGCTCCTCCAGTCCCTGGAATGGCTCTCTATCTCTCCCTCTCCCCCCGAGTCCTAAATCTCTTAGATAATCTCAGAGCAGCACCGTTACAGGCAGCACCCAATGTTGCTTTGTTCTTCGTTGCCCTAAAGGAAAGGTAAATGGGTCGAAAGGGCATATTAGTTTAATGGTTATACATTTATTTTGTTATTTAAAATAATTATTTAAATATATATTCGATATTTGTAGATATATTTTTGGTTTTTATAATTTGTTTATTGATAAGAAAAATGCAGCTTTTATACCTTTTTTCAATACTAAATGACAAAGTACTGATTTTTTATTTCTCATACTTCCCAAATAAAAGTACTATCATAAATATATAAATATTAAATTTCATTAAATATAATTTTTATAAAATGTACGCTTTTAAGTAAGCAATTTGTTATAAAACTTTATTCTATAAAATTTATTTTGAATCGTTATATTTATTAGTTTATTTTTTTTTAATTTAAACTTTGTTATTCAAACTGCAGATCATCCCACTAGCCGCATATAACCATTTCATTTTTTTCTATTATTTTTTTTTATAGATTATGCGTTTACCTTAGAATTTATACAGTGAAACTGAAGCCGAGAGCACCGGGACTGGGTTATTCCGGCATATTTCATGTCTGGATTAGCTGCCAGTCAGCAGGCCCAGCGACTTCCCCATTGATTCGATTTATGGCGAAATTCAATTTAGATTTTTGTAATCATTTAGTTGTTGTACGGTTTTTGTGGATGCAATTCAGAGAGGATTGCCTGGCTCGCTGGGCTTTGATTTCATTAAAGTCTTCAAGTTTTTGTCATTGTCGCATTGCTGTGAGATGTTGACGAGGATCGAGATCGAGCCATAGACACTATCTTATAATTGCAGCAGGAGCGACATTTTTTCTGTGCTTGTTTTTTTTTTATTCCACTTTTTACAGCACTAAAAACTGTCATAATTTATTATTGTTGTTGCTTTTGAGCGTTCCTGTGTTTTGTTTTGAGTTGACAACGGCCAGAGATTGATGTATTGATTGTTGTCAGTTTGTAATGCTGACATTTATGACAGTAATTTGTTTTCACAATTTGTTAGCCACTCCAGAGGCTGCACTTACACACACTCACTGGATTGGATTGCTTGTAAATAGGTTGGAATGGATGATTTTTAGTATCCACAAGATACATATGTACATACAGTCAAGAGAGGGGGAGTAAGAGTCATCAACACTTAGAGACTCCCTCCATTTGGAGGAGCGGACTACTAATTAGTATTTGAGGACTGCACATCATATTTCACAGCAATCGGGGGAAAAACCCTTTTATGGCCTGGCCTGGCTCTGGCTTTTACTACGTGCCACAGATGCCGGCTCGAGGTTGATAGCTCGTTTTGGAGTCCTTCGGTTCGAGCTTGTACCGAAATGAAAGGCCTTGGCACTTTGATGTTTCAGCGTCGATTTGATTGCCTACTTATATGCGGAGTATGCATTTCACTTTGTTCTCCCACCGACTTTCCCCCATCGGAGGAGTTCAGTGCGACGAGTTCGAGTCCAGTCTCGACCAGAGGCAGTTGGGACTGACTAACAAAGAAATCAAAGACAGTCTGCAGAAATAAATCACAATTCGAACCAAATCAGTAGAAAATCCCGGTCCATAATCGGTCAAGTGTTTGTCTATGAGTGCCTCACTAATTTGGTCATTAATTGGCATCGGCTATATGGATGGGCTCCAACATTGAGGTGCACACAAATGTCTGGTGTAAGTATGTGTGTATAATTCTCCATTGGGGCGCCAGTGATGATCGGTTTTATTTAGGGTAATTTATAAAAATAAGGATATTTTTAAAATTATTTTTAAATAAGAAATAATTAGAATTACTTATTATTTGTATTTATGTATTTGTATTTATTGTCTCATATAATATATTAATATTTTTCTTAGTTTGTAGAAAAGTTCTAAAAATTGATATGTTTTTTTTGTATTTCTACCTACAAATTTATATATTTAAAATTACTTTTCAATATTTAAAAATGTAAATAAAATTTAGGAATTATAATAGTAATGCAAATTTACCAAAAATTATAAGTTTAATGTTTTAATGTATTAATTTGAATGTCCAGAAATATTACGTATACGTAATGAAGTCATTTAGTTATGTAAAAAATATTTAATTAAATCTAATTAAATACTAAGAATCAAAACAAAGAAAATGCTTTTAAAATAACATAAATTTAATTACTAAAAATTTAAACATATTTAAAAAATAAAGGTTTTTAAAATATGCAAATATATTACGTATACGCAACGTCAACTGTTCAAAATGTTCTTCTTAGCTTTTAAAATATGGCTAGTTCATCACTAAAACACAATCACACTTTAGCTATAATCATCTGGGAGGCAGCACAGCTCCAAAGTGTGTGTGTGTGTGTGTCATGCCCAAATTCTCGAAACACCCAAAAGGCATAACTTGAGCTCATAAATAACAAAAATTGCTAACGACAAACGACGTTGATATTTAATAATAATAATAATAAATGTGCCAAAACAAGACAGGCAGCTGCCGCTGGAGGAGGCCAAAGGAGGCTGGCGGTGGCTAGAAAAAGTGGCCACTGTCCTGGTGAAGATGCCCGCTAAAGAAGCAATTCCCGCAATCACAACTCGAGCAGAGTGCAAAGAAGAAAGTAGGAGAGTTCGGCGAGTGCGAGTGCGATTTGGTCATGCGATGGTGTTTTCCTACGCAGCTGGAAGCCATTTTCAGCGAGAGCCCGCCAGATGATCGATGATCGATGATACCCAGGTCGCCTCCACCTTCGCCTGCCCCGGACTTGGCCAGCCGAGCGGCCTGCCTTTTGAAATGGATTCAGCCAGAGCAAGCGCCTTGGGGGCATCGTTTTTAGTTTTGGTTATCGCCTTACCAGTAGCAACCCAGCAGCATCAGCAGTAGCGATCAGCCAGGAGAGCAGGCTCTGCGTATCTGGGATCTGGCGTATCCGCTGTATCTGGTGTATCTAGGATCTGGGAAGATGCCTCCTCGCAGCAGCAGCAGCAGCAGCGGCAACAAGTTCATTTCGTTTTTGGTAAATTACTCAGCTCTCGCGTCTCCAGGTGATGTCTGTATTCGACAATCTAGATCAGCACAACAGTTTACGACAGTTCTATGACACGTTTAGTCGGCGTTTGCGTTATCAATTACAAGAACTGTCAGCTACAAAAGGAGCTCGCTGGCCAAACACGAACTATAATGATATCGTTGGGCAGCCAGGGTATGGCACATTAGGGATTATACATATAATGATGAAGAATGATGTGAGATAGTTTCTGGCATTTATGGTTTATGGCAAGGTTTTTACTTTGAAGTTGCCGTAAGCTTAAAGCAGAATATTAATACATTTTACCTTAGATTCCTTAAGAAATCCTTGTAGCTTAAGCATTAAAAATCATCTTTAATAATTCTTATTAATCTTCGAATTTCTTTGGCTGCAAAATGAAAATCCCTGGATACAATTTTCCACCAAGGGTTAACGGTCTGCCAGAGGATCTGTTCATTCCAAAGCCGACTGCCTACTTAGACGTGAAAATGCTGCTCAGCAAATAAATATAAAGGCGAACAGAGACAGCGCTAGGAAGAGGCTAAAATTAAATTAATCCTAGCCAAGTTAGCAGATGATGAGTGGCATGCAAAATGCCAGACGGATTTATGAGAACGGACAGATTTGGAGCAGTGAAGTGGGGAATCCAAACGATGTTACGCATTAGACAAACAACAAGCAGTCGGACGGGTCTCAGTCGTAGTCTCAGCCACTCGGTTTCTCAGTTTCTCAGTTGAAATCCTAGTCCGAGTCCGAAATTAAGCCGTATGCTGATTTCATTTTAATTACGGAGCATCTCCTCGGCAGAGAGACGGCAATCAGGCATGGCAAAGCTGGATCAGCTTAGAGCGACAAGTGCGTAATGCACATGCAATTACAAATTCCCAGCAGTCTCTCCTAACACGAGTCCATGCCCCAGTGTGTGTAATTGCAGTGCATCCCGACGAGGATCGGGTGGATCTCTGCAGCTCTGAGCTCAACTTGTCAACCCAAATAGATGGAAACGAAACGAAACGAGATGAGTGCGTGGCTGGGCGATCAAAATCAAGTCATTGCCGCTGGCAAAAATACTTTCAGGTGAGAAGATTACACCGAAATATGGAAATTTCTTGGCAGGTGAGCTATTTGTAAAATTGTTAGACTTTAGAAGGAGATACCACTTGAAAATTCGTGAAAAAATAGACTTAAGATATTTGAATTTGCTGAAAAATTCGTAAAAAATCAGATAATTAAACCTTATAGTTAATCTAAATGTATTCCTCAATCGTCCCTCGTTCAAGCACACACTCTGTGTAAATGTTTCTCCTTCTACTTCGTGATCACCTGAAAAGGGTCTCGTTTTCCATGGGGTTGACCGTCATCCGTCAAAGTTTTCTCGTTCGTACGGGTATTTGTGGTGCTAATGTGTCGAGCCAGAGTGCCAACAGCCATAACTCATTTGGCTTTAAACGGCTGCCTAAAAAGGCATTTATTGTTGGCTGCCCTGAACGTGCGAACTGAACCACAAAACTGCTGCAAATTTTCAGCAAACCTAACATGTATGTATTTTCATATACTCGCAGATATATATATATTTTTTCCCGCCGCCAAAAAGCCAAACCAAAACCGAAACCAAGTCACGCGTTGCAGCGTTGAATGCAACAGGAAACGGAGTATCAACCTATGACGGGTTGCCCGCAGCGTCTCCACGAGTTGGTTACAATGGAGATGGCAGTGGAAATGGAAATGGAAATGGACCCATGCGGATTGCAGGCGAAAGTTTTTTTCGTTACATATTGCTGGAGCAAAGCAAAAAAAGAAAAAAAAAGTTGGCTCCGAGGACCCTCTCATTGAAGGCAAGCGACATTGACAAATGCATGCGGCAAACGCAATGTGGCAGCCTCTACAGACGTGCCAACGCATAGACCAATCCAGTAAACGAATTTATTTGCCAAATTATATATTGGGGTTTTGGTTCTAGATAGGAAAGAACTTAATTAAGAGTATTTTTAGACATGCCAAAGAGGTTTAAGTAGGTTAATTTTATTATAGATATTTATTTAATTCCACTGTTTACAGATAACATCAGAGATTGCTAGATTTTATATGGGATAAGCATTTGTTTTAAAGAGTTTAGTGCCATTTTATAAGTTTTATACATTTTATATAAATGTACTTATACAAAATGGATATAAACATAACTTTGAAAATGCTAAACATTCTCTGGAGATTACTTAAATAAATCTCTCAAAAAATGTATATTGTTTCTTTAAGCTTACAATTTTAACACTAAGAATTAGTTAGAATATCCAAAACAAATTATATAATTACCAAAATTAAAAGGAAATAAGTAATTGGTTATCATTTCTAGAATATATTCCTTTAAATATAAATTTATAATAAAGTATATGACAATTTTAGGTCCATACACAACTTAAAGGTGTTTGTAACTGCCAAAATCCAAATCACAGATTAAGGTTTTATTAATTGTACTTACCTTCTTAATTTAAAGTAATTATTAGCTATTAATTCCCATTCCAATTGAGCACATTAAATGAACTTTAGGAACTGGAACACCTAGACCATTCGCTTTGGAAGTGAACTGCGCTCTCGGCGATCTTCATCGTGCCTCCTTTATACGGCTAACTTGGCTATGAAATTATGGCACCGTGTCGCCATATTCGGTTGTCGGTGTTTCGTTATTATTGAGTGGCGACATAAATTAAGGCATGATTTATTGCCGAGTAGGTGGAATGGACCATAAACTCCTTGACAAGTCAACAGTAGGCAGCACAGTAGCCACTCTCGCAAAGGTTTCTCAACCGACTCGGAAAAACTAGCCAAATGTAAACGAAGCGGATAAATGACTGCAACATTAATTGAAAGTTAAGTAAAAAATAGAAAAACCAACCAGATAGAGAGGAATGATGCTGGGAAGGAGAGGCTAGCTAGAGCTAGCTCTAATCCCGCCGTGAATAATCCCATGGCGAGAGCTCAGCTGCCACGCTGTGGGCAATAATAAATTTCACCTTGTAAGTGTAACAATTTGTATGTTAAACGCGCCCAGCAAGGAGCAAAAAAAAAAAAAAGGAAACCAACAAAAAACTATAACAAAAAATAAAGCAAAGCTAAGCGAAGCCCCAGGAGTGGACGGGAATCGGCTGGCTGGGGTCCCACAAGGCTGCAGGAGAGCAGATCTCAGCCGGAGACTCCTCGACTGCCCCCAGGGGAGTAGTCGTCGTCGCAGTCGTGTGATGTCCCAGCCTCGCTGCTACCAGGCGGCAGTTGCATTTGAAAAAGAATAGACAATTGTTTGGGCCGCATAACAAGTTGAAGGCGAAGGCGAACAGCCAGAAGATCCAAGAAGCAGGAGATGCTCTCGCACGCTGGCCAGGCTGCCAACTTGCGCCGAGATGGGGACACCTAAGGACAGTGGTCAGGGAGATGGAAAACTATATAAATATATGAATATCTATACTAAATATTTGTTAATTTGTTAATAAGAAAATATTTTACTACATTCAAACGTCAGAAGTTCAAACGTTTCAATTACACAATCGTGCGGTTAACAGCAGTTTATGAAATTATCAAACTAAATATTACGGCATTCTAATGAGTCTCTACAATGCTATATTATTTATAATATGCACAAATTAATATATTAAAAATTAAAATAAAATAAAGTTATAATACATCAATTTAAGTTTGTTTTTCAGTATTTCTACCTAGATTCACAAAGGTTTTTTAAATTTTTTGATTAATTTATAGCAGTAATTTCTTCACCGAAAGAACAGAAATATAAAAGGAAGTTATTGATTTTTTTTGTATTTTTATGAAATTATTTACATTTTCTTAAAAAATAACGAATGTTTTCTACGATTTTTCAAATATTTTAGGTAGTAATTTTCTACCCGAAAAGAGGAGGTTTCCTTTAATTAGGAAAAACGACTAACTTCATTCCACATAAAACCTAAATTAGTTTTTTAAATATGAACTTTTTTTTACGCTTGGTTCATTAGTGGCTTGACCCATAAAAAATGTTCCTACTCACCTTAGTTAATTAAAAATAATTGTTATACATATAATAAAAATCAATCAAGAAAACGTAGTGTTTTCTGAATTTAAAATTTATGTAAAAGCTTGTTAGTTTTGTCATTTAGTTAAGTAGCCATTAAGAAACATTGTTCCAGCTTGTTTTCATTTTCCATGGCAAAAATGGTCATCAATCCTTTAATAACTCCCACTTTGCGGCAGTCCTTGGACCACTGTTTCCGGGCAAACAATATAATAATGCCAACCGAAACCGAACAGAGTCGGGGGAACGAAAATAGATTTGTATCGAGTGGCGGCTCCTCTGAAGCGCGCCTTGCGATTTGCAAATATTTTGTCATTGTGTGGCGAGATTTATGGAGTGGAGTGGAGTCGGAGGCAGCATCAGTTGGAGTAGCAGGCGGCGGCCTCGGGAAAATGCCTTTGCCCGCGCGATTGTTTCCAGGAAAAACTTTTGGCACAGGCAAATATACCGCTACTCCGACTGCGGCTCCTTCCACTACTCCGGACTCTAGACTAGAGCCGCCGAGTGTCAGCGCCTGACTATGTGACACAATTCTCACTCACCTGACACGGGGCAGTGCAGCGACTCTGGCGGCGGGAGGGAGCAGACAGTGGAGCCGGTGCCGAGCTCCCAGCATGTGCAATGTGTCACGGGGGCAGCACGCTCAGCAGACTCGGTTTCATGCCCAGCAGACTCTGTCCCAGGCTCCCAAACATTCTTCGTCATCCGAGTTTTTACCGGTCACATTTCCCAGCCGATCATCAGCTGTGCATGTCTAATAGAAATATGGCCAAGATTTGGTCTAAGAATGGGACGACAAAAGCTGAAAGCAAGTGTTAACTTAAACTAGAATTTATTTTTTAAACAAGTAACTAAAAAAACATAATTACAACTCCATTTAGGAGGCTAAACATTTAAGGCTGCTTTAAAAAATATACGATCCATTTATCCAAATATTTTTTTTTTAGAAAATATGCTATTTAAAAAACCCCAAGTCTTATATTTCTCTTAAATCGACAGCCTTTAAAAGTCGTTTTGGAATCATTGCCGAAACTTTTCAATTCCAATTTGATTTGCTGCCGTTCGCGGCAGTTCGGCTCGGTTCGATTTGGTATGCTCAACTTAGAGTCAACAATTAGTCAACAACTAAACACCTTTCACACCTCGCCGGCGAGGCAAGGCACACAGATGTACATGAGGCAGAGGCAGGAGCAGGAGCCGGGGGGCAGGGGGTAGAGACAGTCTGCGTCTCATTCGCATCCTCGACGTCAGACATCCAATATCACTCAGTCACAATCACGATCGCAGAGCGGAGCGCAAGTGAACTTCGGTGGCATTTAATGGCCAAACGAGAATCGGGCTGAGACCAAGACCAGAGGCAACTGCTGCTGCCACACAGTTACCATCGCACAATGCTGCACAGTGGGCTAACAATAACGGCCAAGACGGGGGGAGAGAGAGAGACTGCTGTAGCTGCAAGAGCGAGTGAGAGGGCCAAAAGATTTGAGCCTTAGATCAAAGCCAAATGCACCGCCACTTGCTGTTAACTCGATGGCGCTCCAAGGTACACGAGCTTGGGGATGGATACATTTTTTGGACCTCTGTCTAGGCCATCCCAGAGGCTCGGGCAATTCTCATTTGATTCCATTTATTTTTGTTGATTTTTTTTTTTAGCTACTACGGCGATGGTAGGGTAGATTGATGATTGCCAAGGGTATGATGTTCAGGAAGGAAATATAATATAAAATGTAAATTAAATAAATATACCATTGAGATGGAAAAACATATTTAAATGTGATTTAAAAATTTGAAATTTTTGAAATCCTTGATTTTGAAAATTGTTTACATTTTAAATTAGGGAAGTAGTTATAGAAACTTCTAATTTAAGTGTTTAATTTGAATATTAAGTAGTCTTTAAAATAAGTATAAATATAAGAAATCCAAATTTTTAAGGGAAAAATATTGTTGAATTGATAAGTATTGATCAGTATAGATAAACTTCAAAGTATCCTGGAATTGTTTAGAGTTAAGTAAAAGGTATCTCCCAGTCTTAATACTATCCTGCTGCCTTCTTTCCTGTATTTTTCCGATCCGTTTCTTCTGTTTCGACTGTTTGCTTTGCTTTCAAAGTGTGCAAATGTTCGCGTCAGGCAATTTGCTGACGCGTTTGTTGTAATTAAATCGATGGCAATGCCGTCTCAGGATGGAGAGGTACACGATACACGGCATCGATTTGATCGGCAGTCGGTTGTGGCTTTAACTTTGGCTGGGATAGCAACTGCAACTGCAACAGCGATTGCGATTGCGCGGCGGCTATGTGTCCATTCATTGTGCACATGAATCTCCAGCTGTCCAGGCTCTGGGGCGGTCCATCGGCCCGCGTCCAGCTAATCTGTTGGGACTCAATGCATTCGATCGTCTCGCTGGCTTGTTACTCTTGCATACAAATGACACAAATGCCTCGGCCTCGGCCCCGGGACGACGTTTCTTTTTGTTTCTTCGATCTCGCTTGGATCTTGCTGGATCTGGCTGGATCTCTTGTATTTCTAATGCCGTCACAGGCAATCAGATTCGTTCGCTGGCCGATCTCCGCCGTGGTTGACTTTGCCAGCCTCCTGGCTGAGATTTCACCTCGACGCTAATGGCGACAAACTGCCGTGGAGCGCAAAATTGTGGTCATGTGTCTTTAATTTGATGCTGCCACTGCCACTGTTGCAGCTCCTCCTCCTGTTGCTAAACAATTTATCCATTTAACCATATTGTTTGGGTCGCGATGATCGTGATGATCTACATGCTAATCAAATCAAATCACAACAAATCAGCTCGCCAATTACTCAACTGAACACCACTTGGTATCGGACGAAATAACAAATGACTTAGGCGACAAACTCGATGCCTGCTCCACACTCGCACGCTTGGACACACACACTAGCTCTCGCAGTCACGGGCCAGAGCGAGATGTCGAGAGCGGCTGTGGGCGGCCGTGTAAAGAGTGGATAAGTAATGGCCATCGAGCCGGTCATTTGTCTTCATTGGTGGCACCTGGCGGAGGCGAAAGAAAGCTTAACACCTGCTTTGGGGGCCACTTAATGGCCATTGGGTTTGTGATTGGTTAATCTGATATAATTCAAATTGAAATGTTTACAGAGGGGACTAGTGTGTGTAGAGTTTAAAGATTCAAGAAATGTGAGCAACATGTTATCTAAAAATAACATAGGAAACAAGAAAGATCCAAAGTTGTTAAAGGATTTTTAATCATTTAAATCAAGGTCTTTATAAAAGTAAAATATAAATTGATTTGATTTTTGAAATATTGCAAGTTTACTAATAGTTTTATACTTAAAGCAAATAAATTACCGTCTTATTTGAACTGAACCCCCTAAAAACAAATCAACCACAACTAGAGTGCAAATTGATTGTGGCTGCTGTGACATTTAGTTCAAGTGATTGGTGATTGGTGATTAACTAACGGAAATATGCCTTGCCATGCGAATTGAAATATTAAGCTCGATTCAGTATGCAAATGCTACCGAGTTTAGCCTTCAACTGTAGCATTTTTAATTTCCATTATTCAGCGTCGGAATGAAACCCATTTAAAAGATCATTTGGCAAATGCCAAAAGCTAAACTCTGATCACTTCGATCGCGCACTCTATGGTATAGTTGGAAATATTAAGAAGCATGGCCAATCGGCGGCCCAACACGCCTGGTAAAACATGTCATAACAAATTTATTGCTAAATAATGAACTTTATATTGTATTGGCAATGAGTTACGCGTAGCAAAAGGGAACGATACGAGTCTATATACACAAGTGAGAGCGCAGTAGAGCCAATCGTTTGGTGGTGATTGGCAATTGTTGAAAACGGCATTCAGCAAGAGTCTGAAACGAAATCAGAGGAAAGAAATAGTCGCACTACTCGTCGTGGGTAATTTATGAGTTTATTTTTTTCTCTTCTATTTCTGCAGCCAACACAGAAGGTCTTTTGTGATCGAGATCGAAGTCATTCAGAGGCATTAATCAATAAATTTGTTTGCCTGCCAAGCGATGACATACCGCACAGTCAACCCTCGATGTCGGGGTCGCTCGAGCATTGTCAGCAGTTCAACAAAGGGACAATGTTTCCCTATAAACACTATAAATATTGTTGCTTAACGGCAGATATCCGTAGATCGGCAGATCGTGCTCATTTTAGCGCCCTCATTGTTGTGACAACATCACAGGCGAGTCAATGGAGCGGGTGTTCACTTGGATCCTCACAGGACAGCTGCTCAAGTGTCCTTTGTCCTGGATTACCCGATGTTAATAGGTGTTGCCGTTGGCTCTTAAAGTACCTATAGAAGCAGCAGTTACTCCCCAATTCATGCCCCATTGAACAGCATCCGAAATTGTGCATTGATTTGATAGCTAACCGCCGTGTTAATGGCTGCAAATGAAGCATCATCCCATTAAGTTCATTAATGTTTGGAAACACCTCCTTTTAGTTGCAGATATAACATTGAAAATAGTTTGTTTGTGGCTTCAACATAGAAAATTATTTTATTGTAACCTTTTGGGATTAAATTTATAATAACTACTTACTTTTATGTAAACATTTTACCATTTTAAAATTATTTTAAATATTTCTAAAAAGAAAATTACTATTTGTGATTAAGATTTAAAATCTAAAAAATACATTCTCTCAAAAAAACATTAAAATATATTTTTAAATATTTATTTCTAATGAAAATCTAGCTCTAAATAGATTAAAAATTAATATATTATATAGTAAATCTTTAAGTAAAGTATCCCCTTGTTATTTCAAATAAGAAAAGTGATTTATTTCCCATTTTCAATACCCTGATTTTGCTAAAATTTTTACCTGGAATCATCAGTAGTATCCCTGACACCCCCGTCGGCAATCAACAACTGCTGCCGACTGAATCGGAGTAAACAAGAGCTAAAGAAAAACAAAGAGAAATCAAGAAAAAAAGGAAATTCCCGTGGCCATGCCGCATCGTACGCAGGCGCATGCCACGGATACCTCGGATGCCGGAGATCCATGGGGCAATGAGGGCAGTAGGGGGACTCCGACTCCGACGCCGACTTCGATTCCGACTTCAAGTAAGTGTGAAGCGCATGCGCAAATGCGCGATAAGAGAGTGTGGCCCATGGTGGCTGCTCTTGGCCAAAGACAAAGCCAATTGAGTGGCAGTCCAGTTCAGTTTCAGAAATGGTAACAAACGATTACATCAATTTATGCGCGCCAACACTATAAAGTAATTTTCAGCTGAAAATAGCCATGGCGAGGAGGTTCGGGGGAGGAGGACACACGACGACATATGGAGCTGCCAATGCCAGGTCGATGAGCGAGTTTTTCCACTTGGAGGAGTAGTGCTCGAGTTGTCTTTGACAATAAGAGATGGGAGTGGGGAAACAAAGTTATAGAAGATATATATTCAAGCTTATAAAATGGATGTTTTTGTCTATATATGAATTATTAAATTATTTCTAGAATAAATATCTTTCAAGTTTTCTTCTTGACGATTGATAGGCGGCAATGGTAATGCGGTTGCATGTATTAATTAAGTGGCCGCTTGGCTTTTGGGCAATAACTCAGCTTGTTTGGCGGCAAAACACAAAACATGCACAGCAGCGGCCACGTTCACCTTTGGCAACATGTTGCCAATATATATCTTTTTATATACATATCTGTATCTGTATCCGTACGCGATGTAGCGGCTACCTGAACATGCAACTTGCTACTTGGCAACCAGCAACTGCAACTTGCAACCAAATCAGATAAACAAGCTGCGCAATTGCAACAAGCGTAGTTTGCACTAATAACAACTCAATAAATAATAAAAGCAACATTCTCAATCGGCGGAAAAAGTTGGCGGCCAGCAACAACAATAAACATGCGCATCTTTATTTTATTTACTTTTTACGCCTTATTTGCCTGAGCAAATTTTCATTATTTCCATCTTTCCATCCAGCGACACACAGCACAGCAGCTTCCCACAGCCACCAGTCGGCGCATCAGGAGCTGGAAAAAGCAACGATCCCGTTTCCATTCCCACCAGCCCGCTCCGATCAACAGTGGTTTAGGGTATATATAAATAAGGATTGGTGATATCTGAGAGAATTCTCTACTAATTGAAATTTAATAGTTAAATATTATTTGTTGTATATTTTATATAGTAAGTTATAGTGCATTTATAGTGAATAACTTTAGGTCAGGGAGTTGTTCGAATAAGTTATATAATATAAATATATATAAAGACCTGAAAGGTTATTCTTTATGTTTCCAAATTTTTATTATTTAAAAACTCACTTATCTTAGGAGGAAATTCCCTTAAATACATACTAAACCACTGTGGCACCGCCTTACGATTTTCTGCCTACCACATTTTCTGGGTTTGGGCAATCAAGGCAGTGGCAGCAACATTTGTGGCCGTGTACTGCCGGCGCAGAATTTATGCTAATATCCATTATGTCGAACATGTTATAGTTTCTTCTCTCGTTTCATACTTATATCTGTGTGGATCTGTGGTGTTTTTTTTTTTGGTTCTGTTGTATTTTTTGGGCCAATGCGGGGCGTTAACTTGAAAATTGCCGGTTGCCGTTCGCGCCGGCTGGCAGTAGCGCAAGTGTTGAGCTCTTAATAGAAAAATGGGCAACAAACTGAGGATCCAAACTCCAGTCCAACTCCAGAGCAACTCCATCTGTCCGTAGGCGGCGGGGATCTGCATGCGATGCTGGTGTAAATCAGAAGGTGTTATCGTCTGCATAAATATTGATATTGTTGGTGCAAGTGATAGCCGGCGTTGTGCTCGAAGCAGTAATTGCACGGCTCCAGACGACCGACCGACCGACCGACTCCATCCCAGAGTCTGGGAAAATTGGCATTGGCATTGGATCTGGCTTGGGCCTGCTTTTCCTCCTCATCCTCTGCCACTAATCCCGCCGCTTAGGTGCGCCTAATGGCTCTCCGTGTGCCTTGGCCCGAGTTCGCCATGGGCCTTCTTCTCGGGGTGACGCCCACTTCTGTGGAATGAGTCTGGGATCGGGATTGGGTCTGGGTCTAGGCCCTGGGCTCTTCGGCTCGCCTTGCGCCGTTCGACAATTTAGTGATTGCGATTAGGAGGTGTAAATGCGCTTCAGAAATTAATTTGTTCGCCACAAATTAAATTTTTATTATTAAAACGTCTTGCGTGTGGCTAAAAGGCTAAAAATAGGCAATTTTTTTGTGTGCGGCTTTCTTTGGTGATTGCTAAATTTCGAGTCTAAGTGGAGACTAAGTGGGAAATATATTTTCCTGGGTTAACTGGGTTAGGGTGAATTATTATTCAAGATTAAAGTAATGCAGTCAGTTGGGAAAATTAAATATATCTAGGGAAATATATAATAAAATAATTGTATTATTTGCTTAAATATAAATTATTATGTATATTAAAGGTTTTATTTGATATTCTTATATACATTTCTCACACAAAGTAGACCAGTAGCTTATTCGAGCACTCCCTCACATCGAGGAGCCTCCGAAGATCTCTACTGGTTTCCCCCAATCATTACCCCATTCGGTATGGCCATCTCTGATCCATTAGCATAAACGTAGCATAAATGAAGACATTTTTCGGTCAGCAGCGAAACAAGAACAGTATCATCGCCGTCATGATCATCGGCATGACCAATAATGGGAATCAGAGCACCGCAGGCTGGCTATAAGAAAAAAATTTTCCCAGCTTTTTATTATCGCCGGACGATCTTGTCTCTGGCATTGTAATAGAGTCAGATGCAATTTTTTGTTTGCATTCGGCTTGCATTGAATTAAATTAAAATTCAATGACAGCGGCAGTGGCAGTGGGGGTGCCAGGGGGTCTTGCAGATTGGGGTGGAGAGGCACTTCGAGGGAGGAGAGGCATCTACGTTTTGGTTTTGTCGTGCAAATCAAAATGAAATCACGGACAAAAGAACATGCCAGTCCGATCCGCGAGTCCGAGAGTCAAAGATGAAGTCAAAGTCAAGTCGCTGGTGGAAGCGCATTTCGGGGCAGTTCGTGACTTAAATGAACCGCAGAAAATCATTTGGCAAACAGCAATCTGGCAATGCTCGCAAAAAAATACAGAAGCTCCGAAGCTTCAAAGAGCTGGGAAGATGATGGCGCCACGGCCATGGCTGAAACAAGATCAGTTATGGTAATGTTCATGGCACATTTTGAGCTCGCTCCCATCGACGCGACGCGGACATGCCGGGGGCCACTTGTCATATGCCCGGATTGCCGACATCGAATGACAAATCCTCTAGAGAGCCAACATTCAAAGCAATTCTGGTTGAGTTCAATTTAAATTCAAAGCCCAAAAGGTGCACAGTTACACTAAACAAGAAACGATTTAGCTTCAAAAGTTAGCTTAAGATTTTCAAATTGTATAACTAACATATAACAAGTCATTAAAGAAAAATGAACCATTTAATTTAACGGATTTCACAAGAAAAAAGTTCCTAAGCAAATGTGGCTAGAAACATGTTGAGCAACACCGATAAATAAGATGCGTAACGCGGATACATTTGATTATGTACTTTAAATACCGATAAAATTCGAGGTATGAAAGATCATGTATCATAACGTATCTTAAATTATACTCCTTTAAATAAAACCCATTTGGTTCTTCCCAGAAAATAATAATAATTGTGTTATCATAACTTTTCTTGTTAAGTCTTTTTAATAAAACAAAATTTTTGTGCAGTGTTTAGTTCCTCACACATGGCGGCAAAAATTAAAAGCCTTTTCTAAGGCTCACAAGGGAAAAACTCGGCGAAAAATTATAAATTTAGGTGGAATGTCAACGTTATCGCCGCGCTCATATCTATTGGGGGGCATCGGGTTTAGTCCCCGAGCCAGAAGTCCAGAGATGGCATTTTGCATGGAGCTGACGATCAATGGCCAGCCATTTGGTAGGTGTTTCATGGCTAGCCAACAAGTCACCCGACCAAACCGAACCAAACCAAGTCAAGCCGGCGACCAACAATTGCCGTTTGTTGCAGTTGCAAGTAGCTAGTTGCAAGTTGCTAGTTGCTAGTTGCTAGTTGCTATTGGCGTCGCCGCCGCTCGGGAGGCAAATTAAACTGTCGAAACTATTTCATGTCCAATGCGCGATTTGGCAAACAATTTGTGACATTTGAATGGCCGTTCAATGACAATTGTGGCTGCCTCTTAGCCAAGTCTTCCTTCGCTCTGTTATTGATTCCATTCCCCCAGTTCGCTGCGTCGGCATAGCTCACAAGATTCTGTTTGGTATTGGGCTGGGTCTTGAGATCTCTTGGTTATGGTGGGAAATGAAATCAGTGCCATAAAATTACGAGTATTTTCCGGGCTATAATGTGTGAGAATGTCTTGGGATACCGTTGGTCAGCGAATGACTGGACAGTGCTCATTGTTGGATGATAAAGTAAATTTTTCTATGACTTTGTATACGAATTTTTTCAACTATATTAAATTTCAAGGATGTAGTGTTTAAAAATATGACCTTTTGTTTTTTGGTAAATGCAATTATAGCTCCTAAACTGTGCCAATTAAAAGGGGTCTCCGGCTGCCTGTGCGGCCGACTTGTAAACAAGTCGCTAATTCCCTCGCTGTTCACGTTGGCCAAGAGTGCAGGCTAAAGTGCGTGCATTTTCACCATGTGCTACATGAATTTTGCATTTGGCAGGGAACCAGCTCAGCGCCCCGGCGACCCCCGGCCCCTGGGTGAGCTCAGCCACCATTTAAATGAGCGCAGATTAAATGCGGGTCGGCAAAATGTTGCACAAACGAAATTAGCGCACACAAAAATAGCAGGCTGCAATGCCAGGAGCGGGGATACAGTGGTGTTAGCAGGGAGTTATAGTTTATACAATAATTAAAAAAGAAATAAGTTAATTGCTAGGCATAACCTAGAGTTTATCATGGCTTTAAATTAATTTTATTACCTTGAAGAAAAAAATTTATACCTAATATATAATAAATAAATAAATAAATTAAATTCCAATTTAAGTATTATATCTCAGTTGTTACCCCCTTAAAAAACTTCTCTCTTAAGCTTCTGCCTAAATAGGACTGTGTGTAAAGTGAGGGGAATCCCCACATCGCTTCGTGTGCAGTGGCAAGCAAATTATGCTGGCTGGCGAATTGACACGCCACATAGAGCAAAAGCCAGGCCAAAAGCAGAGGCATCTCCGATGCGAACGTGGCGGCCAATAAAAACGCGCATTAGAAAGGTAGCAATTGCCTTCTGGTCAAGATTAAAAACCAGAACGTGAGACACTTTACACTCTGTGGGGTGTCGGTTTCGTTGGAACGAAGCAGGCGAGGGGTTTCTCCTACAGATTCAGCGGCATAGGGGAGCCGGCATAAAAAACTCAGCATCGAATGCGTTCAATCCGGTGTAAGTGCCCATTTTACTTTTCTGGTTATTAGCTGAAAAACGGTTGTAATGCAATGGCTACTTAAAGATTTCAGGGTGGCACTGCTCAGAAACTAGTTAGTTGCAAATAAATTAATAAAGTTTTATGTAATTTAATAAAAGAATTTTAATTAAATACGAAATGTAATATAAGATGATTCGTTTTTCATGGACTTAACGCTTAAATTATGCTTACTTAAAATTCCTAATGAGGACTTCTCTATTGTTAAAGTTTTTAAATTTTTGTAGCATATCTAAACCGCATTCATCCAACTTCTAATGTTGACCAAAGACTTCTTCCTTTTAAGCTTTAATTTGGCCATAATCGTTTCCCATGCAGATCATAACCAGTGGCCCAGACGATACTATATATGTGTATTATTCGGTCTTGAAGCTGGCATTAAATGTCAATATGCTTAGGCCATTTATGAGAATTGTAGCAGTCGCATTTGTGCTCCATATTAAGGATTATTATTCATTTCTCCGAGAAGGCCAAAAGCGGTAGACAATTGGCCCTGATTATGGCCAGCCGATAGGCTAAACTGTCAACCATTGAAGTCGGTATCCAAATTAGTGTATCAACGGTTACAATAATGAGAATATTCCTTTCGATCATTTGACTTTGCCTTCAATTGAAGTATTTGACTAAATTCTTGTTCAGTTGAAAATCAAAGCATCAATATCGTTTAAGCCTTCGCATTGTCTGAACACGTATGTCTTCCAGATCCCATCTGCCGGAATATAGAGACTCGAGTGTTTCGGAACAGGATACACATCCAGTTTCGCTCTGGAAATCTCATCTGCAACTCATTAAGGTTGGTCTGCTGCTGCTGCTATGGAGCTTCTTTACATCGGTCATTATCCTTTCGCCTGTCAACCATCTTGAGACCTCGGTGGTGACCATTTTGCCCAAAAAGACCCTGCTCCGGCGCTTGGATCTGCCGGAAGAGGCTATCAAGCTCAGTCTGCAGGGACCCATTGATGCTAAGCTGCAGAAAGTCCCGGTCAAGGAGGAGAACGTGCCTGCGGTTGGCGTGCGCGTACAGTTGCTGGACTGGGTCACGAACCGTACCACCCAGCGCACGGCCATGTGGAATGTGTACCTGCACAGGGCGGAGGAGCTTAACAAGATTGAAAGGATAACCGAACTCTTTCGCATCCCGATGTGGGGAAGGAGTGATGTACTTGGGTTAGTGATAGTGGAGAGCAAATGCGAGTTTCCAGTGGCCCTGGTCATGGATATCGATTACACTCCCAAGTTTACACATCTCGGTATTCTATATGCCGTCCTTTTGCTTCTGGGCCTGTATATCATAATATTGCTCGAGCTGACGGATCCAACGTTCGGCGTCCTCCTGATGGCCACCACTGGCCTGGCGGTTCTCGCGGTACTGGGAGAGCGCCCTGGTCTGAGTGTGATCTGCACTTGGGTGGACTTAAGGATCATTATGCTGATGCTGAGCTTGATGATCATTTCGGGCATAACGTCTGAGAGCGGAATCTTCGATTGGCTGGCCATCCAAACCTATCGCGTCTCGAAGGGCCACAAGTGGCTAGCGATTTTTTTCCTGGCCATGGTCACGGCCCTCCTGTCCAGTATCATTCCCAATGTGACGATTGTGTTTCTGATGACCCCCATTGCAATTCTACTATGCGAGGTGATGTCTGTACAAACACCGCTGGTCATTTTCGTTGTGGTTATCTACTCGAATTTTGGCGGAGCTTTGACCCTAGTGGGAGAACCGCTTAACATGATCCTAGCCACTCATACTGGATTGGACTTCATCAAATTTTCAGTACACATGGTCCCCGGCATTCTGTGCGCTGTACTTATGGGTTTTCCCGTCATCTACCTGACCATGCGGAGGAACCTCGACCGGCTTGAAGACAACCAGATCATGGTTTCTGCAAAGCGCAAGGCGACAAGGCCTAGGCTGAGCCGCGAGGTCGCGAGAACGATGGCTTGGCTGAGGGAGAACCAACCGTCAAGGCAGTGCATCAGGCCATCGCCCAAGTACTTTGGAACCCTGGCTTACCTCCAGACCCATCATGGCATCCGCGACAAGCTACTGCTGGCGAAGAGCCTTTTTGTCCTGCTCTTTGTAGAAATCGGTTTCATATTGAACTCGCAGCCCTTCCTGCCGGGTGCCGCCCATTTCAAAACGGCCCTCCTGGGCGCCATTCTGCTGGTCATCATGGCCAAGTTGGATGACTTGGACACGGTGTTCCAGTACCTGGATTGGTCGGTCGTGCTCTTCCTGGGCGGCCACTTCGTGTTCATTGCCGTGCAGCGTGAGCTAGGCCTAATACCCTGGCTGGGCAATCAGGCATTCAAGGTAATATCCAGCGTCGAGGCGGACCACCAGACGACGGTGGCCATTCTATTGGTCGTCTGGCTAACGGCCTTCACAACAGCCCTCGTCAATAATGTGGCGGTGATGGAATTGTCGGTGGGAATGATCAAAATATTGATGTTGCATACGGAAATCAAAGTCCCGCTATCGCCGCTCATCTGGGCCTTGGCCTATGGAGCCTCTTTTGGCGCCAATGGAACCCTGTTAGGGGCCTACGCCAATTGGATGGGAGTGGTGGTTGCCAGACGGTTTGGCTACCACATCACCTTTTTGCAGTTCTTCCTGTTCGGCTTCCCTATGATGCTTGTGAGTCTTACGGTCGCCTCGGTCTACTTGCTGATCGCACACTCGGTCTTCAGCTGGCATAATACAAAATGATAATGTACATGAAATCATTTTTATTTTTTTTAATGGAAACTATAGTAAATAGTGTCTTGAATATATTAAAATGATTGTAAATCAGCTTTTTAAATTGTATTATTTAATTATTAATGCCCCTTTGATCTAGTTCCCTAATATAAACTAATGGCTCGACTGAATGTCAAAGTGGAAGCCAGGCAAAGTCAGACCCGGAGATCTTCTGTGGCAACAAAGTTAAGGTACTTTTGTGCCTGTGTTGTTGTCGGTCGGTTGGTTGGTTTTTAATTAACGCTTTCGCAACAAACTTGCCATTAGCCAGATTTTACAGCTTGCGATTCTTTTTTCGCAACGCCCGCATTACAACTAACCAGCGGAAGGAGATGCAAGCAGAGCGAGCCTCGTCTCTCGCCAGTCGACAGTCACATTTGTTGCCGGAATTTTTAGTAGTAGTAAAAATTGTTAAATAGTCTGCGGCGGCAGAGGCTGGGCCGACTTAAAAAAAGAGTAGACAAATACAAAAACCTAATTGGAATGCTTGAAAACTCCTAAGCTCGACGGTATCATACATCTGTAAAGTCATAGTCATAATAAAACTTTTGACAATACAAAACTCAATTCGAAGGTTTGAGTGAGTTAATTGTTTGCTTCCAATTTTAAATTAAAGTTTATATAAAATAGTTATGTTTAAATGAAAATAATATGCCTTCATTTACAGGGTATTGAAACTCCACAGATTATGCTTAAAAGTGAAATCACTTTGGGAATCATTACCACTCGCTCCCTGACTCCCTCTTTCGGCTAACTAGCCAAGACTACTCTCCCACTTTTTCCCACCGCCTTCCTACTATTGGACTCAACTATATTTCCACGGATTTGGGGTCGTTCGGGTCCGGCTATGGCATCCAATCATCGCCGACCAGGCCAGCTGATGAAGTGCCATTTTAGCATACATTGTCGGTGTTTGGAAAGCGGAATCTGATCTGTGGGTGAACTGGCGTCAATATGCTTCTGCTGCCGCTGAACCCGGTGGGAGGAGTTGGGATCTCCACGGATTCTGTGAGCGCCAACAGGTTTAGCAGCCATCCATCTAGGCATGCAGCTGACCCTCCGAGAGTAGCAGTATCCGGATCGCAACGTCAGCTTTGCTGGCTTATTAGCCAGACTTTGATTTATGCCTGGCTCCCAAAGTAATTGCCAAACGTTGTTTGGTTTTGGAGCTGCTTTATTTAAGATCTTTAATGAGTCACAATGATGGTAACGAAGAGTGCGGTGAAGCCAAGCGATTATTTGTTTTCATACAATTAAAATCTCTTACTCAAGATGCTTCTGGAGCTCACCGACTTCTAAGTTGTTCTAAATATTTTTAGCGCCTGCAGTTTTTCTCCCGAGTAAGCCAATCTGGGAGTCAACTTTTGGCACAAATATTTGAAATCACAAAGCCGCCAAGTGAACCTACGGCTTTGGTTCGGCGTCGGCGGCTTCAGAGGTTGACAAAATCGTGTTCAGTGGCCCAGAGTGGCACATGGTGGAGTTCCGCATTGAATCGCGGCCTCTGGACACTCGAACTATGCTGGTTTGGTATGAGAATGGGGGTCCGGTATTGGGATTGGGACTGGGATTCGATTGGGAAACATTTTAATGAATTGAAACGCTGAAGATGGCTGAAAACAGCCAAACATATTTTCGTTTTATTAAAGGCGATTAAAGTCATGGAGAGTCTTGCAGTTTTATGCTCTGCAATGCCAAGAACTGTAATTAAGTAATTAAGAATTGATTGGCTTAATTGGTTGATTGATGGATTAAATCAGGTATGAAAAAAATGTACTGCTTCTTAGGAATATAATGATTCACCTAGAAACACTATTGATTAAAATATATATATATTTATTAAAAAACTAAGTGAAGAATCTATTGGTATCATTAATCATTAAAACAAGTAAGGTAACTTTTTATTTGTACAGGTATAAATAAATATGATTATTATTTCCTGATGTATGCCATAGATTAAATAATTGAATTATTAAAAGATTCAATAAGCATTTTTCATCATTTAAATCAATTCTTTAATTATTCTTGCAATAAGTCCCCCTGATTCTCTTTAAGCATCGCCTAAAAGCCATTGCTAACCATTCCATTAAAGCCTTTACAAGTTCCCAGAGAATTCCCTCCCATCAACCATTGGCCATTTGCTAATAAGCCAATCTGTTGAGCAATCAAATGTCAATACACGGGACATAAAGTTCGCTGATCTGGAGATGGAACAATATAAAACCATTTATTACTCCTAATAGTCCAACTCGTACTAATCCGATGCGTTTCCCTGTCCTCTCTCCATTTCTCTGCCAGCGACAAACGACGATTGGTCGGATAAAATATTTGGTGCCATTCGATCGTCGATGCCCGTAGACATGAACAAAGCCACGTCGTAAACTGACTTGACTTGGCAATCCGCAGCTACACACGTCGGGGTGCGTGGATTAGAGATGGCAGCGTGAGGATCAACATGGCTTTCTGGTTCTGTAATAGTAATTTTAAATGTTAAACTTGTTTATAAATTACATAATTTAATTCAATTAATTATTATTTTTAAATACAAAGTTAGACTGGGAAATTTGTTTCATGTTCAGATACTTGATAACTATTCCCTCAATATTTAAAATGTATTCTTTAGTTCTTTTATTTTTTATACAAATTCAAAGCAGTAACCAAGTGTCATTCCCTCACTCAGTCATCTCCTTCGTTCTGGTTAGAAAAACTCCCAGGAAAGCACACAAAAAGCAGGAATGGACGGCTCAGCTCCTTTGCATAGCCAAAGTCTCTCCATAGTGCGAAGAGCAATGCAAGGGATTCAAAAAATTCCCAGGCGTTCGCTGCTGCTGCACAGCGAGATGGCCATCTAATAAATTCAGCTAATTAATGGCGAGTATGAGAGCATGAGATTGAGCCCCGGCCAGGCAGCATGGTGTGCACTGCAGAGCAGTGCGAACCGCACATTAGCAAAAATCTACATGATATTGAGATGCCACAAGGTGCCCGAAGATGAGCCCCAGAATCTTGCAGCACACCTGAATGCCAGCCTCATTATGGAGCCAGGAGTTAAGCCGAGCCGAGCTGGTGCCCGGCTGCCTGCCTGCTTGCTGGCGGCGGCAACGGCCTTAGATACAGATTTCTTATCATTAATTAAAGCCAAGCATGTTGGCTACCGTGTCCGGAGATATAAGGCGCTCCCGGCTCCATGGATCCCGATGTGGCAGCATCTTTCAACTGACCGCTGGCCTCGGCCTGGGGGCGGCGTCCATCGATCCATCGATCCCATGGCTGCGGCACACGCCTTATCGCCGGCACGCAATCGTTGTGGTTTGTGTGGCATGCCCCTGGAACCATCGAGCTCCTCCTTCTGATCTTCCTTATGACCACACGAAGGTGTTGGGGTTAGCCAAAGAGGGTCTAAGATTGCACATCAGGAGCAACTTCATTTGCTTAAATTGAGCGCCGTTTAAGGTGTTCTCGATAAGAAGGAGATTTTTCAGATTTATTTTAAAACTGGGACTGACACAGAGACTTTTTTTGCCTGAAATGCTTAATATTTTAGGAAGTTAGATGGCTAAATAAAATAAGTAAATATACTTTCAATTTGTTATATATTGAAAAATATAGTAATATTTTCTTTTCTTTTTTTAATTAACCTTCTGAAACCCCTTTAAATATGAATACTATCTTCTCCCCTAAGAAAACTACTCACAAACTCCACCCACTTTAATGGAAATGGAAAATATCCGCAGGCTACTATTAAGTTTTGGCGAAATTTCCCATAGCTTTCAATGCTATTTTCGAGATTTCTTGGCCCATCAAAGTGCGATTGCTGTGACACCAAAGATTTTCATTCCATTTCCCGCTCCGCCATTGCCACCGCCACTGCCGCTGCCGCCTTGCCAAAAATGATTCCCCCGGGCAAAACTCTCGGCAAGCTCTCCCCATCTCATCTCATCTCGCCTGGCGTTGTCAACAATGTAATTTATCAGGCAAGCGACATAATTACCTGCCACTTATGGCAATAAAAAAAACCCCAACGCAGAGACGGAGCGAGGCAGGAAAGAAACTCGGCCCAGAGCCGAACCAAAACCAAAGCCCGGCCCCGAGCAGCTCACTGCATTCAAATGCCGTCCGCAGCGGGCAACTGAAGCTGAAGGATTTATGTTCTTACAAAACGCTCCGAGGCGCTTAACAAGTGAGGCAGCCAACCGGCGACCAAAGACCGGGCCAATAGATTGATCGTACTTTGTGCTGGGCAGAGGGAGGTGCACTGAGGGAAAATCTTTGTTACTTTTCAGTAATAAAATAAGCCTTATTTATTTATACAATTCATTAGTTTTTGTAAAATAAAGGAGTTAAAAGGGTTACCCTGAATATTTTCATAAATTTTCATTAGGAAAATATTTAAAAAATATTTGTTATCTGTAATTTTTATTGAAAAAATAATTTTATAAAGGTATAGAGGAGAACGAGACCAACATTATAAAATCCAATGGTATTTTTCCCCGTGTATAAAAAGAGGCGGCATAGACACTCGGGCTGGGCGCACGGGGCGTATGGGCAATGGAAATTCCCGCCATTTGGTAGCCGCCGTTTAGCGCCTGCCTGCTGCAACTGCAACTGATTCCCACTGAACCGGCGGCGCATCTGCTTTGATCTCGATCCTCTTTTTGCCGCCGCTGATCGTTGCTCGCCGGCTGCTCTCCCTGGTAGCCGTGAAGCAGATTCGTGCCTTGCCGAGAGCGTTGACAAGTCACATGAGCATTGTGATCCAGCCGAGGACTTAACATATTGGCCAACGCCGCCGCCACTGCCGCTGTGGCTTAACTCTGGGGGTGTCCGCACCCAGCTGCACCTGCGGGGGGTGGTGCCGTTGCTCGCTGGCTTGGTCCTGATCCTCGTCCACCTCGATTGGCGTAAATTGGTTGACAAATAGCATTGGTTTTGGTGGGACTGAACGTGGTTAGAGCTTGATTTGATTGCCCAGGATTGATGGTAAGTGAAATGGATTGATTGCTCTTCTGATTATTTTGGCTGTATTTCAAGTAAAGTGTTTTTTAAACATTAATGGGCTATTATAATACATAGTTTTATATATTATAATACATAGTTATCTGAATAATTAAAAAGAATACAGTAAGAAAGGGTTAAAAACCACATTCCTATGGCTGAAATTCGTAATAATGACTCCATAATATTCAATAAAGTCAGATCGCATCTGCAAGTCCCTCTTACGGCCACATTACCATGTCGAATTCCTTATGGATTCCACCCGAATCTAACTCATTCCTAGCCATATATGCGGCATCTCCCAGTTCCCGCTCCCCTTCTCCAATCCCGGAAAGCAATCATAACAGTACAGCAGCCGGCAAACACGATGAAACAATAACAGGGAGGGAGACTGGAACGACTTCTGTTGACCCCGCCAAGAGGTGAACCCACCTGCTCCGGGGCCTTATCAATTGCCGTTAGACGACGGGTCGGTTGCCTCACTTCCTAAAGCACCGAAATCGCCAGACAAATTCATATTTTATTGCCGCCCGGACCGTGGCCGGGGTCCAGAGGCATTAACAAACAATGGCCAACAAGCGGATCAATGGAGAAGCAAATATTTTCACTCGCCTAATCCGCGAGAGCAACAGCAACAGCTCCTGGTCTCCTGGTCTTGTCTTGGCCATTGTTTTTGCCGTTGCTGCTGTTGTTGCCGCTTTGGCCAAATTGCATTTTGAACATAATTCTCATATGTCGCTCTGGCAGTTATAATCACGTTCACAGCTCGTTAGCCGAATGCGAATACAAATAAAATTACCGAAAAAAAACCGAAAACCCGATTGCAACTGCGAATCGGAGCCACAACCCACCTGTAGCTGGGGCTGCTCCTCCGCACTGCCTGTTTGGCCATAATTGTCGGGAACCAGCATATCGTACACGAGGATGGCTAACCCGCTGGCTAGCTGGCTATCACCATATTGACCATTAGGCGGGCCGAGAGTGCGTTTTGCATTTTGTGCATCTTCATCGATTTCACCATTTGGCGCGCGGTGCATAATTGGCCGGGCCAAGACCGACCAAGATGGGGCCAAAGACTGTCATGGGGGGAACACAGAGAAAATACATTATTTTCATTTCTCTTAAATAGCTAAACTAAATATTGTGATGTTAAAAACTTCCATCTATAGATGGCTTTATAAAATATTTCGTATTATTTAAATAATAATATTTATAAACTAAATTATAAATAATTTATTTTCAGTGCACTGGAAGCAAGTCAGAGTCACAGCAATGGCACGTTTTTCCCCGCCGATGATTACCGATATAACAGGCAGTGAAAAATGCGTTGGATGCGTGGAAAAGTTTTCTGTTTTCTTTATACACCCAAAAAATCTGGCGGTGGTGGTGAAAATTCCCTCCATTCCGCTTGATTTCATGCCAGACAAACTAAGGAAAATGGGCGGTGGACCTGGGCTTATGAGACACTCGTGAAATTCCAAAAGGAATTCCACAGGAATGATAGTAATTAATTTTAGAGGCTCTAATAAATTGGAAAATTTTTAAAGGAAGCATAAACTTTTATATTATCTTAAATATTTTTATAGTTACCTAAGAAATGCTGATAAATATTATATTTGAATATTAATCTGAGGTTTAATATAATTCGGCAAAAATTCATACAGTTAAAAGTTATAAGTTTATAAATTATTTAAATTTTTAAACAAAATTTTTATATTTTGTGTACGTTTATTTTTCAATTTAAATGTAATAAATTTACATATGTAAATTAGAACACTATTTTTTTATATATTCTTTTCATTTAAATTTTTTTTCTCTTATTTAAAATTTGGCGCTGATTTTAAGTTTTTAACTATCTAGCAGCACTAGCATTATCTTTTATCTTTGATATGGCAACACGACTACATTTAACCTGTATTTAGAAGTCACTGCAGAAGTCACAACTTAGTTTGTTTAAAAAATGATGTAAATATATTGAAGCTGAAAAAAAAGTATATCAATTAACTAAATATATAAATATTTCTTCTAGCATATTATTTCCTTTATTAATTATTTTAAAAATATGTACTTTAACTAAACCATTGCAAAGCATTGGTTAACTCGAGCTGTTAAATTTTCCACCACAGATTTTGGTTTTAAATATATTGCAGCTAGTCTTAAAATGTGTTTTCTTTTAAACTATTCATTAGATAAATGCATATGGAAATCTTATTTTTTATTGTTTAGATTTTTAATTATTTAAATATCATTTAAACAAGAAAGGAAGCTAACTTCGGCACACCGAAGTTTGTATACCCTTGCAGATTGGTTTTGATGTTTATATTATAGATTTAAATGCTGAAAATACTCACAAAACAGAGTTTCATTAAATTTTACCTATAGTTATTATGTTTACAGTTTGACAGTTACAGTTTTATATTCCCAGCTTTACATTTTCTCCACATTTACAGATCGTTTATATGACAGCTATATGATATAGTTGTCCGATTTTCATAAAATTTTTACCAAAATTCTGAAATAATAAAAGAAGCTTATATCTAAAAGTAGATAAGAATGTGTTAAAAAACAACGAAGTTATAATTTTTTTTCTATTCATTTTCCGATCGTTCCTATGGCAGCTATAAGATATAGTCGTCCGATTTTCATAAAATTTTTACCAAAATTCTGTAATAATATAAAATGGCTATATCTCAAAAATGATGCAAAAATATTGAAAAACAGCCAAGTTATAATTTTTTTTCTAAAAATTTATCGAACATTTGTATGGCAGCTATATGATATAGTCGTCCGATCCGGCCCGTTCCGACATATATAGCAGTGAGAGCATATAGAAGACTATATGCAAAGTTTCATTCAGATAGCTTTAAAACTGAGGGACTAGTTTGCGTAGAAACAGACAGACGGACAGATGGACAGACGGACAGACGGACAGACGGACAGACGGACATGGCTAGATCGACTCGGCTGCTGATGCTGATCAAGAATATATATACTTTATAGGGTCGGAAACGTCTCCTTCACTGCGTTGCAAACTTCTGACTGAAATTATAATACCCTGCAAGGGTATAATGAATTGTTTAACTAACCAAGACTTGAACCCCGATAAAAATTGTGGCATACTTAACAGCTGGATTAACAGAACGTAACATATCGGGAGAGCTAACAAACTGAGAGAGCGTGTAGAGCAAGCTTTTGGGAGAGCCGCGTCTATATAAGCCACCCGCTTGCCGTTATTTTTTGTAAACTTGCAACTCACCCGCGCCGCTTTTGGTTCCGTTAGGAAAATACCCCGGAAAAGTCCAACGAAAAACAACGGTATCCGATAAATCGCCGGGATAAAATAACACAAAATTAATATTGTTCAGTGGCTGCAGGAAAACCAAAGTTAATACAACATTATAACATATTTATTGCCAACGCTAAAAGCGGTCTTTGTCCCCAAACGACTTTCCACAAGCACAAAGCCGCCGCCGTCGTCTCCGTCGTCGAAATCGCCGCCGTGCAAACAATAATAATGAAAAGCGCCAGACAAAAACCGAAAAGCCAATTAGCTCTTTGGCCATTTGAATGCCGTTTGCTGAATTGAATCGAAACAAATAAATTCGCTAAATGCTGGCACATACGCACCCAGCCAAGTTAATTAAATAAAACATGTTTGTTGAGCCAAGCCGAGGAGAAGCTGTGCAATAAAGTCCAAAGCTGAAACCAAAATAAATTCAAAGCAAAAAATCCTTAGTACACACAGTAGTGTGCGTTCGTGAGTGTGTGTGTCTACGTGCGTGTGTGCCTGCCTGCGTGTGTGTGTGCGCATGCGCCAATTGGAGTTTTAAGGCATTAATTGCTTTTTTTGTGCTGCAATAAGATCGAAAGGTGGGTGATAAACAGTTTTTTTTCTTATAGCATTTCTATAGATTTGTTTAATTTATGTCTATATATTTTGTGCATTTTTTGTGGGGTCTCTATTGTGATTATTTCAGTTTTTTTTCTGTCTTTTTTTGTCAACGAATTCAAAAGGCGCCCACTCGTAATGTACCCCCCCCCCAAAACCCTCTCCTTGGCCACCACCCGCACATTTACTACGCGCGCTCTTGGCACAAAAAGCTCTCTGGCTCTGCGACGGCGTAAGCTTTTTCTTTCATTCAAGTCGCCGCTGCCGCTGTAGTCGTCGCTTTGCCGTTATGCTGCGTGAAAGTTAATTCCGTTTACTATCGGCATTCATCAACATCATCATCACCATTACTCCCACAACCACCCCCGAGCTCGCCGCCCCCCGCCTTAACCCTATGGCGACGCCACCTTTTGCCGGCTTTTTGTGCCGAGCATTTAAGCAGTAATTGACATGCATTCGCCGATATGTGTTGACAGATAACCATACTCGTTCGCTTGGGCTGGCCTTTTGCCCTTTTCCTTTCGCTTTTCCCAAAACAGAGCAGCAGGGGGGGAGGAGTGGGAGGAGGTGATGGAATACATTTGAGAACGGGGGCGGATTATTATTACAGGCGGGGGATTAGGGGAGTGTCGGCGGCAGCAGCAGCCGCCGCGAAGCCCAATTTTCATCATCTTGAGTGTGGCTTAAAAGATTACCAGCGGCGGAGGAGTACTATAGATATAGCAATGCGTTCAGCGGGGGTGGCAACCAAAACCGAAACCGAAACAAGTTTTTGGATTTTGCATTTTATTTGCATACCTTCATTGAAGCTAAAAATTAAATTAAATTACGTTTTACTTGCTTGTCTTTACTGGCTTACTGACAGTTTTTAACCACTATGTGAGAAACCTTAAAAGTCGCATTACCTCATTATGTAATAAGACACTCGCAAGCACGTTTCCGATAAGAACTTGACATTCCCACGCATTTCCACAGACGTGTAATAAAGATAGTCAACAAATTAAAAATTTATACACGACAAAAAGCAATTAAATTGGGTTTTTTAAAATTAAATATATAATAAAAAAATTTCTGTATTTTCTTTAATTTGATATTTGCTAAGCAAGATATCTAGAAAAATATTATTTATTTATTTATTTAATAAAAGTTGAGTTATATTGTTTTTTTTTGTTTCTGTATTGTATCAACTTTTACATAAACAACATGACAACATGATTATATATTTAAAGTAAAAGTCACAATCTTTATTATTATATCTTTCTTACTTGCTTTTACAATAGTTTTTAGGGTATCTTTCCAATACTTTATTTTCAAAATATGTTAACTTACTCATTTCAATATCGTGAAGAATCTAAACTTAAAATACGTAAGGCTTTAAATGGGGATTATACATATTTTTAAGCAAACCCATATCTGTTTTTCTTTTTCTCACGATTATGTGTGTTTTTGAAGGTTATCCCCAAGAAAATGCAACCTGCTTTTGCGCTCCTTCCGAGATCACTTTCGTATTCAACGTATAAATTACGTTTCTGGAAAAGCGTAATCCGCTTTTTGGCTTAGCATTTTGCTGCCAGCTCGCCCAGAGAAAGAAACCAAATTGCGCTAACTTAATCAGAGCGACGTGCAATTACTTGCATTAGAGCATTTCCACCTCGTCCTCCGCTGCATTTGCTCCACTCCACACCTCATCGCCAGCTTGCCCAGGTTTCCCCCAGTTGCTTTCTTGGCCCGGCTCTGGTTCCATTTGTGCCCGTTACCTTTTGTCATCCAACGCGCCTTTCAACAGCTCACCGAAGCGACCGAGAGGCACAGACGACGACGTCGAGGAAATATCGCACTTAAATTGCACTTAACGAAGCTGCATCATCACATTTTGCATTTCATTTTACACTGGGGGAAAAACCTTGGGAAAGTATTAAGGAATGTTAGCCTACATGAAATAAGAGGTCCTTGACAAAACTTTTGAAATTTAAAGAAATGCTTTGAAAAGCCTTGCCTTAGGAAAATGTACACCAAATACTAAGAAACTCTTTCATGAGAGAGAACAAATTCCCAGAAAATCTTCTTAACCCTAGACGGTCATGCTTCGTCGATTCGACGACGCAAAATCACAAAAGATCGAAAAATGAAAAAAAGGCTGTTTTTTATTTTTAGTTTTTAAGTATATTCTTAATATGAGAATGAATTATTATTTCTAATTTTGAACAGTTAAAATGATGAATTAAACGCTGTAAAAATTTTTGTTACAATATTTGTTTGTTTTTTATCATTTATACTTATTTTAAAATTGGCGTCGTCGATTCGACGAAGCATAACCTTAACGTAGGAAAAATAAGCATGACCGTCTAGGGTTAATTATAGAACACACATACATTTTCGACTGTGCACTGAAAGATGACTGGGGGGATCACTGTCTGTGTCTGTTGGACGGACGGATTCACTCCATTGCCATTTCTTTGCGTACGTGAGGAGACTCCTGGTATCCCGGCTCGGGGAACAATGGCCGAGCCACTTGCATTCAACAGACAAATGAGTGAAAATTATGCCAAGACACTGGCAATTAATAAGTGGGGAAAAAGCAACGTAAGCCGCCCCCCTCATCCGTTTTCCCGATGCCGCCCATTTGACTTTTGTCTCTGGCCACCTGCTGTTATCCGCCTTCAGTGATTACAGACACTCCGCACACCTTTACATACACATACAGTCACATCACCCACTCAGAAGGGAAGTCCCACCCCTTTGCCAGGGGGAATCCCCTTCAATCCGAACGTCTCATTTACATGCTTGCATTTGGGGGCGTCGAGTGTTTGCCAGCGGCAATACATAATAATCCCAGCTCGGTGTGCACTGCTCGAAATCTCTGCGTTCTATCGCCTCTTATTAGCATGCCTTGGGGCTCGGGAAAAAAGTATTAAAATATATAATTGGGTTGCGCAGGTATCTTGATTAGATTTTAATGGGATTTTCACGGAGATACTAGCTGAGATTGATTTTATAATTGGGTTCTTGTTAGCTCGATCGTTGGCTTTGAAATAGATTAGCATCTTTAATTTTATGGAGTTCAATATATCTTCAAATATTTTGTATTGGCTCTGTTGAACAAAGTATTACCAATCAAAGAGTGTTTATTTACTTGCCAAGCTCTCCAAAAATCTCTGAGATACATCAAAAACCTAAGAGACTGATTAAGATAAGGCTTTTAGTGCATAATTTTAATGACTTCATTAACCACTTTTATCTGTACTTACTACTAATACACTTGCCAATCTACCTAATTGAGTTAATTTTCTGGCTAACCCTTTTTCCAAGTGCAAAACCAATCGCCTGGCCAGGACCAACCACACTTGGCAATTGTTTTGGCCAGTTCGCCAATGGATGTCAAGTAATATACATAAGCAGGCACGCAAGAGGTTTTGGGATTGAAATTGGCCAAACACCAGAACTGTGACCATAACACACACTCCACACCACACACATACACACTCAGACTGTGCCCACTCGGTCGAGTGCCAATACACACGCCACTCGTACAGGTAACCCGTGCAGGTAAAGCCCCTCCGAACCTCCGTACCCACACACGGCAATCAATATAAACGCATTTTCATAATTAATCAATGCTGAATAATTTGTCAGACAGAGTCAGGTTATAATGGGAAACTCACAGGAGGGGTAGGGTGTGTTTTTCCGGCTGAGCAGGGGTTGTGTGGTGTTTGGGTGGTGCTAATAAGCAAATCTCAGAGGTTTGTTTTGGCTTTTATCGGTCGCAGCGGCGGCTTTGTGGTAAATACACAAAATATTCGCTTCTATCTATCCAGATTCCAAATTCCAATCCCGATACCAATCCCACACACATGAATTGGCATGGCAGTGCGGCAGAGAGCCAAGCCAACTGTGAAAACCGCTTTTACACTCGTGACAGAAATAAGCGATAGTGATTTTGTATAAATAGAAGCGGGTCTCTGGTGTAAAAATAATACATATGCAAACTTTAAACTTGTAAACTTTAGATAAAAATAGAAATTGGTTTGCATAATAAAGTTTCCTTAAAAGGTCCTTTCATGGAAATGCCACACACTCTATTATTATGGCATTTACTAAAGTAGTAGCAGCTTCAGAGGGAAAGTCGGGTAAACTCAATCAAAATGAAATGCTACCCACTTATTTACTGGTAGGATGGCTAGTGTAAGCGGGCCACTAATAATCTCATTAGTTTATTTGACTTTCAGTCAAGTTCTCGCATTACAAAAATTGCCAGCAACAACAATAATTCCCGAAATGATGGCTTTAGCGTCTCCCCAGACCAATTCGGCCGCATTGTGTTGCCCCCATGGAATCCGGAATCTGGCCAGGACTCGCTCCCTTTTTTGTACCCACAACCCACAATTCGAGTGGCTGCTGTGTGTGCGGGCGGCATGGCATGCTCTGCGTATTATGTGTATTTAAAGATCATTAGTGCGCAATTTATATGTAGATATTCCGGGATATACGAACAAGTGTATATCGATTACCACCAGTTGAGCAGGCGGGCTGAAAGAGAGAGAGGAAGGGAGAGACCTTAATGCCAGCCGGCCCAACGTGTGGCGCATTGTTAGGAATGATTAAGAGGCTTCGATGGCATCAGCGGCCAGGAGGTTGCCAAGGTTGAGCAGCTCGAGTGGGTTCCGGAGGTGGTTCAAAGGTGGGAGGTGGCCATTGTGGGCCCAGAGCTCAAGGCAGTGGTGGTGTCAAGGCCAAGCGTCAGGACATGTGGCTCCCCCTTGGGGTTCTTCCTTACCTTAATCGAAGCTAAGCCGGATGTGGGGCCAAATGAGAAAAAGAAGACTAAAATGGCGGAAAAATTGGAATTTTGCTTACCACGATGAATTGGCTTAAATCAAGCCTGAGAAGCATTAATACAGGCAGTGCCTTATGGGTTGAACTTTTCTTTTAAGAGGTCCTAGCGGAATTTCTTTTTATAAAATATGGTTATGAGGTTTTTGGTGAATTTTTTGTGATTTAAACTGAAGTACATTTTATAATAAAAACTTATAAGTAAACAACTCTTCCTCAAATTTCATTTTTTTTTAACGAGACTACGGAGAGTGTCGACTTATTTTTACCATTTTGGTTTATATATTTTGTTAAAACTATTTTAACTCTAATGTTAACCAAACTTTTAAGATATATATTATATAACATTATTGCCTGACACAATATTTCAACATATGTAAATTTATTCCAAACATTGACAATTTCCCTGGGCTTTTTATAAAGCATTTTCTCATCGATTTCCCCACGATTTTCCCAAGCGTCCCCAAGTATGCAATGAAAAATGATTCGATTGGCAGTGCCACAATTTAAACGAAAAACTCAACCTGTCCTCCTGGCCTCTCCCTTTGCCGCTAACCATCCATCGGCCATATATCGTTGTCAATTTCGCCCGATAACAATCAAGATTCCATTAAACGTATAAGAGACTTGCGGCCCCATCAACTGTCGCAGCGTTTTTGCATACATTTCCATTTCCATAAAATAAAAATGCATGATCCCGAACCTGAGCTGGTCCAGATAAAGCGAATTAAATGCAGGTACTGGGCGGAAGGAGGTTTACGGATTAAATTAATGTGGGGAAACAATGTGCGAGTGGCGCGCCAGTTGTTGCCACTCTCTCTAATGAAGCAACATTTGCGCCGCACCCACACAGATGCTCTCCGGCTCCTCACACAGATACTCGCGCACGCACACAGCCATCTGCATAGCGAGGCAAATAGCGAAAATTCCATGGAAGCTCTTGTGCGGCAGCGTTTCTTTTTGCCGGAGCCCAGCCATAAATATTTTTCGAAATAAATTCTCGTTTACAAATTATGATTTTATGACTTTTTGATGGCCCGCCACAAAACCCACACTTACGCAGGTCCCACACACATCCAGGCACATGCACACACACACACACTCCGACATACGCAGGGTAATATATTTCCGAGGAAGCGAGAGGCAGCGACTCGAAGGAAAAACGCTTTACGTATTTATAGCAATTTCGCATTGGGTTGCCGCCGCTTCAGCTCCAGCTTTATATATCGATACAAAGGACCTTCCTCCATTTTTTTTTTATTCTGCCCATCACACAGTTTGCATTAAAAAATTGGCACAAAAAACAAAGAGAGAAAAATGCAGACAAAAAAGGGCGAAAAACCTTAAAGCGGCGCCAAAAAAAGTTATTACACAAAAGCGCGAAAAAATTTTGTTCGAGTTGAATGCAACTTCCATGTGTACGTACATTCGAGGGTAGAATAATAGCACTTTACATAGTATTGGATTTAATTTATCATTAGTAGAAGTAGAATCTAGTACACTTTCAGAGATATTTATTTTAGATAGCTTAAAAAATGTTCTAAGACTTTTGATTCATTTAAAACCCTATTTCAAAAATGTTAAAACTTTATTTAAGGTTTAATAATAAATATATAAATCCAAAAAATAATAATTTTGGCTTAGATTAAACAATTAAACGTTACAAGGATTATCTTAAATTTTTAACAGGAATTTATCAGAATAATATACTCCTTTCTTGAAATTATAAAAGCCGACTGGTAATTTTATTTATATTTATTTTATATTTTATATTTATTAATCGTAAAAGCATAACCAGATATGTTAAAATAATATTTAAGTACGCAAACTATGCTAAAATTTTCCATAAATATATAGATGTATTTCTCATTCAATCGCTTTGATTTCAATAGTTCTTCTATGAAATTTAGGATTGAAATTTAAGTTAGCTGACTATAAAAATCACACAAAATTAAATTCAAATAGAACACAAACAATTGCCAGTTTGCAGTGCTATTGTTTTAACCGGAAGTGTGCTCTGTGTTGCAGCAGCAGCTGCTGCCACTTCCCAGCATTTTGTGTGCCATTTTTTTGTGCGATTTTCGCGCTGCCTACTTTTGGGGCGCATAATTTATGACCGCCCGGCATTAAATTAGCCAAAGCGCAGCATGAAAAACGGCAGAAACGGCTGAAATGCTGGCGACAAGCGACGTCCGGCGCTTATTAGAAGATGACGGAGGGGTGCAGGCAGGATGCGGACTCTGCAATTGCCGGGGTGTTTCAAAAGGGCGGGACGGGGGCGTGACACACATCCGTACAAATAGTTGAAATCTCTTTGGGCCAAGACAGCGGGCAGCTACTAATATTTTACACATATTTCATGGGAGTTTTTCTGTTGATTCAGTGGTTTCGTTTTTTGTGCAATATTTTCGCAGTGCTACCACTCGCAATTTATCAAATATTTATTTGCTATTTACCTATGTACATAAAGCTTGTACGAGGTATGCAAATAAGTTGAGCACAATGAAATACAATTGAAAATTTCGTAGCAATTTCGTATGATTTAGCCTTGTTTCTGCAACTGCAATTTCAATGAACAATGTGAAAAACTTTCTTTAATTTATGTATTTTCATATAGGATCCATGGGAATTATTTAGAGAATTTTATGGAATATTTTTAATATATTCTATTGTTATTGTTTTAATTTTAAGTTAAGGAAAGCTTTATATAATTTAATTTAAATAATGGCTTTGTTTGGCAATAGATTTTATTTATTTAATAATGTTTCTCTTACATTTGCTTGGTGAAATTATTTTCAGAAATATTATGTTGAAGAAATTGAAAGGTAATAAATATTTTTAATATATTTTTTAGATAGATCACCCACATACTCGTTGCTATTAAATTATCACTCACATTTACTATTTTTCCTTATTGAAAATCCATTACTTATTCCCATTTCCTTAATGCATTCCTTAAACTTTCCGGGACTCTGAGGACAGCCCTCGTTATTTATCCTTGAATATATGTACGTGGGTGTGGGTGTGTGTGGTGGCTGGTGTTTTGTTTGGTTGTGTTTACTTACAATTATGAGCGTGTTGATGACAACATTGCCAGCGCCTTCGTCCTCGCCTTCGCCTTCATCCTTCGTCCTTCGACTCAAGCAGTCACACACTTGGAAAAGTTTTATATACATTTTTGCCAAGTCTTCGGATGGGGCCTTGAGCTGCTGCGGCATTGCAATAATAATTACAAATGTTGCACAATAAATTGCAAAGTCAACAGACTTGCTGACGGCAGAAGCAGCAACAGTGGCAACAGTGGCAACAGTGGCAACAGCGGCACAAGGATCTGAAGGAGCAGGAGCTGCGGCAAAATTACTTCCTGCTGAATCGTAGCGGAAATGTACATACAAATGGCACTCACACAGACGCCAGCGCAATCACAATCCCAGAAACAGGATGTGTCTGACTGGAGCAGTCCTTTTCCGGTTGAGAGCGTGAGCACGAAATCGAATTCGATGCTCCTCCTGCTCGCTCCCTACTCTCCCTGAAACTGCCTAAGCTTCCCGATCTGTGGTCGTGTCACGCCGCCATCGCCGGCAGGACTCTGGCTCCTGGGAGAGTGGCAACTTGTCAAATAGAAAATCATAGAAAAAAGTCCCACGGCGGCGACAAGATGCGTAATTGCAGAGCTCCGGGCGGGGAACTGTTGCACTGTAGCCTGCCAAGGATGTGCCAGGATGTGTGCTTTGTGTGTGAGTGTGGAAGGATGTGGCCGGATATGGAAGGATGTGTGGCCCAAATGCCACGGCTTTTTGCATTCCCACTCCCATTGCCACATGGTGGCGGTGACTCCGGCTGCGGCTCTGACTCTCCCCCTGTCTTGTCGGAGAATGCAATAAATCCTGGACTGGCAAAACAATGACAAATGTCCTGGCTTCCGCTTTGCATATGTCTGTATGTATGTGACAGTGTTTGTCCTCCGCATGCCGGACGTTTAATTTGATATCCGCTTATTGCCAACAACAACTCGTGTCATCCGCATGTCTCAGTTAAATAGAGATTCGATTGAGACTCCAAGGCAAAATGTTTAAATTTCGATGTCATCTAAATGATTGTGGAAAAGTACAAAGAAGTTGATCAACTAAATTGAATTATTCATTTAAATAAGCTATAAATAACTATCTGTGCGCGTTGCATATCTTTTTCCAATTAGTTTTACACAACGCCACATCCGTTAAACTGTCAAGTTCTTAATTATAGCCGGCATACTAATAAATTTATAACCAATAAATTATGCTAAGCTCGGATACCATATTTTCAAACAAGAATTACATGATGTTAAAGAGGAGATTACATTTAGTTTGTTTTAAATATATATAAATATTTTTTATAATTTTAAATGGAGACCACAAAACACTAATTTGTCTGCTTATCTTATAAATACATTTTCTTCATTGAAAAACCTTTAAGTATTAATAAAACCCATATATCTTTTATTCATTTAGTACCCTCTGGCGGTTGACATGTAGAACCATATATCTTGGCATCCTGCAATCGAAGTGACAGAGAGAGAGAGAGAGAGGCATCATGGTGGAATCCTCGAGCCTGGGGCGGACTCCGCCAGCGGCCCAGCAGCCCATTCCTCAGCAGCACTCGCCCTCGCCCTCGGGGATGCGGTGTGGCAATTTGGAAACACGGGTACGCGGTGCCTGGTATCGCGTCCTGGTCACGCTAGAGACGGACTTTCTGGCCGTCAGTCTGGATGAGTCCTGCGAGGCGGCACAGCAAACCAACGATGGACAATCTACCACGCTAAATGGAACCTTAGGGTGAGTCCTAAAACAAAATATTTAATTTAAAATTTTGTAATGTATAATTTTCGGACTAATTTATCCTGCAGGAGCAATCACAGCGGCGGAGGTGGCGGTGGAGCCGGCGGAGGCGGAGCTGGTGGATCTGGCCAGAACGGCACTCTGCCCAGCTCCGCCTCCCTACAGGGCATGCAGGACACCGAGCTAGATGGCTCCGGGAGCAACGACAACAACGGGGACAACCGTGATCCCTGCCTGAACAACAACAACAATGCCGGCGACGGAGGCGGCATGGATATGTGCGACGTACCTGACCATGTGGCCAACCAGAAGCGGCACGTTCGCATCATCAAGTCGGACAACAATGGCCTGGGCATCTCCATCAAGGGCGGTCGCGAGAACCGTATGCCCATCCTCATCTCGAAAATCTTCCGTGGCATGGCCGCCGACCAGGCCAAGGGTCTCTACGTAGGCGACGCCATACTCACGGTCAACGGGGAGGAGCTCCGTGACGCCACCCACGACGAGGCGGTCCGAGCTCTAAAGCGATCCGGTCGCGTTGTGGATCTGGAAGGTAAGTTCGATGATTCATTCGTTACTGGCCAAAGTGCCACCGGGATGTCAAATTGCTATTTGCGTAAAACATTTTGCACACACAAAGTGGGCTAGGTGGAGTGCTTGGAAAAAGTGGACGAGGGCTTAAAAAACGCGAGTCAAACTAACAAGTAAACTATGAGCCACATGGCCAATAGTTGGGCACAGTGGAATTTATGAGCTAAAACGGGATATAAAAATATATATTTAAATTTATTGACTTTTTTTTAGGGAATTCACTCCTGAGATAATCTAGAGAATATCTTAATCTTCTCCTTATTTAAATCAAATAAATACCTTTAATCCAACTTCTCCAAATAAATCACAAACAAAACTCAACATTTTAAATAGAAAAGTTTTAATTGTAATCCCCAACTATGAATGACGCAATATCCATCTCGGAATACAGATTCCCCTTAGTAGCTAGCAACCATAAAATACAAAAATGCTATCTGCCACTTGTTTTTTTGTGATAAATTGTGTCTTTGATTCTATGCTCCGTTCCCCGCCCGCACCTACAGCAGCACAGATAATCTTTTACAAACTTGTTCAACCGTGATTAATTGACTGACAGAGGGGATTCTTTTTTGTCCCCTTGTTGTGGCATCCGTCCCATGGTAGAGCATTGGAGCATTGGAGCTGCGGAGTGCAGTGGCGTCGCGGAGTATTGGAGTAGCGAGCTGGAAAGGCGGAACAGAGGGTTTTAGTGCAAATACATACGTGGGATTACTCAGCAAAACATGCGAGTTACTGCCACTGATGTTGCCACTGTTGCAGCTGGGTTCCCATGTAAATCCCCACCAGCATCCACTGGCCAAAGCGCCGCTTCCCCCCACCGCCCCTCATGTTGACTGTTAGCTGTTGACTGCCGTTAGTTGCGCTGGTTTGTTGGCTGGTTGGTTGGTTTGTTGGCTGGCGGGTTGGCTGGCTGTTTGGTTGGCTCGTTCGTTGCCTGGCTTGTTTGCCCCGGCTTGGCAATGAGTAATGAGAAAAGTTTTCTTTCCATTTGATCAAATGGCCCAAAAATACATAGTCGCCTGTTGCGGGTGGCACTGCCACTCCTGTCGAGTGGCAAAAAGCGAAAATGTTTCAGGTTGGGTAAGGTTGGGATGATGGGATGTCAGGATGCTGGGGATGCTGGGGATGCTGGGGACGCTGCGAATGCCGGAATCGGATGCTACGCACTGCATCCTCAACTGCCTGTCTGAGTGGCTGACAAGCAGAAGCGGAAAGACATAAATAAGGCAAGGGTTATAGGTGATGAAAGCGGTACAAGAGGTACAAATAGAAAAGAAAAATAATTATCTGCGTTTGCCAGACACATAATCTTAAGGATTCCCCTTGGAGAATGTCAATACAAGTTTTGATGGATGATGCTTGAATAATTAATTGATTCTCGGCTTAAGCAGAGTTATCTAGTATCTGCTTTGATAAAGGTTAAGGAAAATCCGTTCCCTTCTTTCTTTTATTAAATATTTCCCAAAAACATCTTCCAATTGACTTAATTCCAACTTTTGGACGTTTCACTGATTACCCAATATCTGCATGGACACGCTGCATAAGCAAATATTCCCCATTCAAGCATTTAAAAACGCCTTTGCATTTTCCACAGACCTGATCTAATAACAACCCACACAAGTACGTAATCACACCAGGACGCATCATCATCGTAACCATAATCAGGGACACACACGGCGAACAGAGAGACAGAGGACAATGCCTAATCAAAGTGCTCGGCCAAAGTTCGAGCATCGTTTCCGGTTCATCTCCATTCAGAGTTCAGTTCGGTTCGGTTCAGTTCCATTGCTGTTTTGCTTTGCTCTGCACTGCCTCGCACAAAACACAATAAACAATAGTAAGCATCAATTAGGCGATGTATGGGTGTATCTCTGCGTTGTCCTTGCACACACACAGACACATACAGCGAGAGCAGGACACACATGTGGGCCTGGTGTCTCTGTGTGTGTGTGCATCCTGTGGGCGTGACCCAATCACAAGCCAAACCATTTGGCATAAACAATGCAATGAACCGTGCACGACAATTTTGCTGAAACAACTTCCTTGGCGAGATGAAGGATATTGGGGCAAGGGGGAAATGGGGCATAAGGATGCGGGTGGGGTTTCCCCTCTCTGACACAGCCAATTTCATTTCCTTGACACACACATTTCCTGGGCACCAGCTGCTGCTGCTGCTCCTCCAGGTAAACAATCAGTTCAATTATTGCCTTTATGTTAGGTAATATCTGAAGAGTCCAGCAGTGATCTCTCTGTTGGAGTTCATGAATTGGCTAAACGGTTTTCGTATTGTCAACTCAAGGAGGAAAATTATAGATGCTTCATTTCATTGGGATAATTTGTATATATCTTTAATCAATTGCAATTTTCCATATTGATGGAAGCTGTTATTGTTATCTTTGTGAATCCCTAAATATTATTCAACTCTAGAGATTCATAAAATACCCAGAAAATGAACCACTTCAAGAATATATAAAAGAAACCGGTCCCAAAATGACAATGATTGACAATAAAAACTTCAAGTAAAAAGCAGCATTATTTTCATGTCAAGTAGATATGTATATTTTGTTTCCCTTTATCCTGAATTTTCCAATTTTCCACTGTTTTTAGACAGTTGAATGAATTCCCTAGATCCTTCTCAGGCGCTCGCTCCTCATTCGTCGACGTGGCTGCTCCACGGCCAAGACGAGGCGACCAAACTGCGCTCCCCGGGCTCCCAAAGGCAAAAGGATTAGGCGACCACTGGCCAGTTCGTTGGTCAGAGCCTCCTCCGCCGCTGCCTCCTCGACCAGCTCCACCTGCGACTCCTCCAGATCCAGCTCGTTCTCGGGCTCACCCAGCTCCGGCACTCCATAGGTAGCAGCAGGTGGTCCGTAGGTTCCCGCCGGGGTAACGGCCTTGACCTCCGCCTCCGGAATCAACTCCTGCTCGGCCTGCAGGGCAGGGACATCAGCAACAGGCTGCTGGCCGTCAGCAGCAACAGCACCATCGGCGGCAAAGTCCTCGACAGCCTCGAGCGTGGGTGGCTGAAAGTCACGGGCCGGCTCCTGGGCCACCACCACCACGGTGTCGGGCTCTAGGGGATCCTGCTCTCCGGGGGCGCCGTAAGTGTTGGCGGGCGTGCGGATGGCCACCTCCAAATCCGCTTCAGTCTCCGCTTCTGCTGCCACTTCCGTTTCCGGCTGCAGCTGCTCCGTGGTGCTCAGGGGTTCGGTGTTCTCCAGGGTCTCCACATCGCTGGGAATGGTCGAGGTCGGGGTGGTGGCCAGGGGTTCGGCCTCCAGTTTGGGCTGCACCTCACCGGGCAGATTGAAGGGAACCCTGGGACGGAAGCCGGCAGCCGGATACGGGGTGGATGAGTACTCCACCTGGCGCTGGCTCTTGGCCCGGCTTCGCTGCGGCATCGCCGAAATGGCGGAGATGGCCAGCAGGCCGAGGGCCAGGATCAGGATGGGTTGGTTCCGCTTCATCATATTGAGTACCGGACGACGACGAGTGCTAACGGTTTGTGCCCGGCTGCTGTGGGTGCTCCGCTATTTATGCGGCGACTGCGATTCCCGCCGATTCTCCGCCGATCAGAATTCAGTAACGGTCGCAAGGTTGTGTATTTTGATAACTCACCCCGATCCCAGATGCACGGTGTACAGTGCGAATCCGAATGTATGACAATTTTTTGCGCATTTAAAAACGTATCGTGGCCCATCAACGCAGCCATCAAGCTCAATGTTAATGTCGCTTTAATATCAACAACCTGCCAGGCCGACTGTCCCTGCCTGCCCTCCCCCCAAAACTTCACTTCCATCTCGGGCTTTAGCCCTCCAAGACTCACGTCATCGTTGTCAACGTGCCTCGCATGCCACGCAGCTCGGAGCTGTGCGGAGCTGTGGAGCGGCGGAGTCTCTGACTCGCATTTAATTTCGGCTCGGCACATGTCCATGTCCATGTGGGAGCTGCGGCTGACGGAGCTTGATCCATTTCGCTGCCTTTTCTGGGCCAAGAAATTTATTATTGGAAGCCAATTATGGTGGCTAAACTATTTTCGGGGAATTTCTTTATGAGAGCTACGAATATCGTGTACACTAACTTGCATTTGTAGAATATTAAATTAGGAAATTGAGGAATGCCAGAGATGCCTATATATTTTAATTAAAATAAGAATGAAATAATGTTTCCTTGAGTTTACTTTTCTTTAGAACTTTAGTAGTTGCTAAAAGTTACATAAAAATGTTCAACTAAATTTATAAATTCAATTTAAAATTTAAATTTCCAACCCTTTTACTACTTATCAAATACATCCTGCCATTAATCAACCACAACTGCCCATATTTTCTACAGGGCTCCTTCCTCATTAGGAAAATTACGCATATTTATAGGAGCCGCATTCCTCTCTGGCGATTGCGAGTATTAACAGCCAAGCCAATCAATTAGTCGAGTTACTCCGCTGCGTAAGTGAGCCATCATCATCATCGTTGCTCGCTTTGTTGAGCGAGCATTTGGATTTTCGGCTTTCGGCTTACGGTTTGCGGTCGTTTTCATAATTTCAACCGGTGTGTTCATTAAATTAAAGTGGCCCAGATCTATAAGCACGCAAAGTGGCGCAAATGTAATCACAATTTCAAAAGCCTTTGGCCATGAATGGGCGACGACATGCTTAACAGCCCAGGACTCGCACCTCTCCCTGCCCGTAACCCCTTTTTGCCCAGTGAGTTCTCGGGGCCAGCTCTTGATTCGAACTTCAATTTACAAGTTGGCCAAGTTGTTTGCCAAGCTCCGCTGGCCGCTGCTGCCTCTGCTGTGCGCACAACTTTGGCCCAAAGTATTTGCGCCCAGGCAGCCGTCTCATTGTAATTTAAATAAGCCAGGAGGCAGGGGGAAAATCGGAATGGGATTCCCGGCAACTGGATTCCAACTCCGACTGCCAAATGTCAGCGACAGATTCCGCAGATGGCGACGGAGGCGACGACAGTTGGGCTTTGCTCGCCGCCTCCCAGAAGTCCATTAGCAATGGTTTTTACAGCTTGGCACACATTTGTGGACCCTGAGCACTTGGAGAAAATGCGAGAGCCTATACTATATTTTAGTTCATAATTTAACCCTTAGGAAAATAAAAATCTTGTTCAAGACAATACATTTTTGTATTTTTTTTTTCAATTAAAGAGTTATATTATGTATTCCGCTATATTCTCTTGGTAACACTTTATTATTTCAAGTGTTTAGAACCACCAGGCTAGTGGGTCCACACCAGTGGCCCCTACTTAGCCAACCTGCCCACCACTTCCTCACCAGGAGCGCGTGAGATTTTACTCGCAAAAGTTTTGCGCAAAGTTTGTTTTAACGCACGATTTGCCGAATTCCGAATGCCGCCTGCTGTTGATATCATATTCCAACCAACCGGCCACGCCCACTATACTCCGGCTTGCCCCTTTTATTTATGCTTTTCGGGAGGGGTGGCTTGGGAGTGCGAGTAACATTGCCGGATTTGCAGGATTTCCTTTTGTCGGCAAAGGTGTAAAAAGTTGTTTTTTTCTCTTTGGCCTGACTGTGAATTAAGTGGGGTAATGTGGGCAGAGCCAGGGCCAAATGAATGCGTTTTGAGTAATAATATTATCGTAAAGATCGCTTAGTAGGAGGGAGTCCAGAGTTAAATAAAATTAAATTACATTTTGTAACATGGTTTAAGAGCTTAGGAGCAAGCTTTTATTTAACTAGAGGGAGATTTTAAAGCTTAAAGAAAGTTAAGTTTGCATATTAATAATTTTGTATTGCAAATTACATTTAAATTTGATTTTTTAGAAATTATTGAAGAGATTTATTCAAAGAAGCTGCTCATAAATTGAATATGTTATGTAATTATCTTCAGCTACATGAAAAATTTGTAATCTCAAGTGTCTTTTGCCTTCTTAACTATCAAATTTTAACCCTAAATAATGAACCACAATTAAGCAAAGGTTAGGTAAATACTTCAGTGAAATATTCACAAATTTCAGTGAAAATTTCGCTTACAAAATGTTTAAAAGCTTCTGTTAAATTGCCTTATGCACAATTTTTTAGCTGTATTTATTTAGCTCACATGTTGTAAGCACTAGGCAAATCCTTGAGTTTAATCTTCAGTGGAATGTTTGTAATACCATATTTATTTGAAAAATGCCAGAGCGAAAAATATTCATACTTAAGCAGCTAACAATTGTGGCCTGTGGTGCTTTTTAGCTAACTTTTCCATAACTTGTTTATTTTTCCAGGATTGTTTTTTAGCACACAAACACGAACACTCACACACACATATACAAACACCGTGAACTGGGCAACTTTATTTACACTTAAATGCAAAAATTTGCACAACTTATTACAGTTGTTATTGTTGTTTTTGCTGTTGCATCTAAACTTTTGCCGCTGCTGCCAGTTGCGTTTTCTCGTTTGTCGTTTTGGGTTTTGTTTACTCGACAGTCCACTCCGAAATCTACCACCGCCCACTTTATGGCTATACCGGCCGGATTTTTGATACTCTTTGCTGAAGGTATATAACTTTATTTTTGGGGACGTAACAAGTGATAGAATTTTGATAAAAAAAACTCACTTTTAAAAACATCTCTGAAAATACGTACGTATACGTAATGTTCGCCAAGTTTAAATACTATTGCGGGAAACAATGTAAGCACAGCAAAGCTCCTATATAAATTTTATAATAAACTTGTGGCTCTTATTACTATTTTGTCTACTTTAAATGCCAGGGTATCCTTATCCTCGCAACTGATTATTCCTTCACAAGCTTCATCAGACTTTGCGCCTGCCGCTATGCAACAATTTTTTTATTTTCCCTGCCTGTTTGTCGTCGTCGGTTGCATATTTGTGAATGCAAATGTTAGCTCAGCTCCAGGAGAATGGCGGCTTAGGCTTTGGGGAAGAGTTGGAGAGCCGTGGCGGCTTCCTACTAACCCTTTAGTGTACGTAAATGCCAAGCAATTAGCAAGTGGGGCGGGCGATATACTATATAACCCATACGCCGTGTGGTCGTCCGCTCTAATTAGTTGAGCTAAACACACGAATTGAGTTGGACAAACCGCCGCCAACCGTCGGCGGCCGATGGCATTAAGTGTGAAAATTGAATTTCCAAATCACTCGAATGGCAAACGACGTCGCAACAACAACAACAACAACAATGATAAGAGAAACAACAACGACAACAGCAAACGGAAATTGTGCAAATGTTGTGGGCGGAATTCCGAGCAGGGCCAATGGGTTGGGCCTCGGCTTGGGTCTGGGTTCCGGCTTCTGGCTTCTGGGGTTCGCCACTCAAATGTACGTCTCTAAGTGGGGAGACATCGAGAGTTCCCCCTGCCCCAGGCACCTGGCATCGCCATCAGCATTTGCATAGAAGTTGCACAGTGGTGAGCCAGCTCAGCCATGCTAATGTCATTATAAATGAATCACATTGCGAATTCAGTGAGATGTTTACAAATTGATGCATAAAAAAAAGAAAAACAGCCAGCAAAAGATTAGATTAGCTTAGAAAATATATTATTGGCGTAACGAGTAATGAGTAATAATAAATGATTTCCTGATGTGTTTTATTTTAATAATAGTATGGCTATCAAAACATAGAATTATTAATTGTCTTTAAACTTTGACTCCTTAAAGAGAATTAAATTTAACCCTCATTCTCTTTAATTATTCCACTGTGCCCAAGAGTTTGTCGCTAGTCGGGTTCTTTGGGTGTGCAAATCGAATAAAAATGGAGCGGAAACTCTAATGAATTTATGCCGCAGCCTTTGCCAAGACTTCCACAACAAGAACTCCAGACAGCCACATCGGCCAAGCCGATGGAGTCTCTCTTCTCCCGCTCCCTAGTCCGAGACTGATTGAATGCTGTGTGTGCTAGTGTTTTGCTGATGATACCAACACACACACATTTCGGCCTGCATCCATATTCATGCGATGCTATACCGTTTGATTTGCATCGATGTTTATGCTCGAATCCCTCTTGGGTTTTTTCTTTTCTCTTGTTTTTTCTGCAGTTAAATTCCTGCGAGAAGTGACGCCCTACTTTCGGAAGGCGAGCATCATCTCCGAGGTGGGCTGGGAGCTCCAGCGGGCCTTTCTCTGTCCGCTGGGTCCGGGCGTTCCCACCTCGCCGCCTGCCCCCAAGACAACACCTCGGGCGGATACGCGATATATACCGCTGCAGCTAACGCATTTGGCCAGAAATCTCAAGTACATTGACCCGGGTAAGTTTTCACCCCTTAGATAAGATGCTCTGAATATAATATCTGAAAAATAATGTATATATATATTCTTCTGTTTTCCCCACAGAGAACCGCTGCTTCGAGCTGCACTCGCCGGACGGCGTGCACTCGTGCATCCTGCGGGCGTCGGACTCGGCGGAGGCCCTCGTCTGGTTCAATGCGCTCCACTCGGCCATGGGCAGCAGCACGCAGCGGGCTCTGGCCGAGGCCAATCGGGCTCTGACCAATCTCATTGGCGAACTGAAGCACATCGGCTGGCTGAGCAAGCGGATGAGCGGTGGCGGTGGCGGCGGAGGAGGGGGCAGCTCAGGGAGCGCCGGAGGCGGAGCAGCTAGTGGGGGTAGCGGAACCTCAAACAGCGGCGTGGCCGGCGAGCTGGTAAGTGTAAGTTGACCCCAAATCCCAAGCAGCAATAGAAAAGCCATTAGGCAAAATAATTGAGGGATATATTGAAGCATTATAAAAGCTTGATTTTAGACTTTATATATTTAATTTTATTTTTTGTTCCTTCAACAGCCCAGCGGTCGTTCCAGTTCGGAAAGCTCCGATGAGAGCGACAAGTGGCTGCCCATCTTTGTGGCGGTGACGGAGCGAGAGTTTCGGATATACGAGAGTGCACCCTGGTCGGTGGAGGCCTGGAGTCGTCCGCTGGAGATCTATGCCCTGGCCACGACACGTCTCGCCGGAGCCGGCAACAATTCCTCCCTAAATGTGAGTGCGAAAACTACACCCGAAAAATATATAGTACGACTTGTTGTATCCTTTGGCAGGGCCAGCAGACCACGGTGTTCTGCGTTCGCTGTGGCACCGCCCGCGGCGTGCTCGTCTATTGGCTGCGCTCGGAGACGCACCGCGACATGGCCGCCTGGGCCCGAGCCCTCGTTCAAGGCTCCCACCAGGCGGTCAACTACCAGAGGGAGTTCTCCTTCCGCTGCCTGTTCCAGGGCCGGCAGTGTCAATTGGTTGTGCACATAAATCGTGGCTTCTTCCTCTACGATTGCGGAGGATTCGCCCCAACAACGCCAACGGCGGCGGTGGCCACCACCAAGACGCAACTCTGGCAGTTTGCCTTTGACAAGCTGAAGGGCTCCGCGGACGATGGCAACAGAATGTTGTATCTGGACTTTGGCGAGGATGGAGAGATTGTGAGTCCCTTGAACTCAATATATACTTGAATATATAATAATAAGAAATAATCATTTTCAATTCAGGAACTGGACATGGAGTGCTGTCCCAAGCCGGTGGTCTTTGTGGTGCACAATTGTCTGTCGGCCAAGGTTCATAACATTGCCTAGAACGAGGTTCAGTTCGAGGGAACTATCCCATAATTGTATATGTTTTGCCAGTAGTGGATCTATCTTATTATTATCTCTATTTTTTAACAAACAAAAAGTATTAGTTGTCATTAAACTCTGTTTGTTTTTAGCTACTAAGCTTTGTACAAGTTCTACAATACATTTCGATATGTGCAATAATTACTTAATCTTGTCAATTAGCTAAGATTGAATCCGGAAAGTCTTATGCCAAGATGCAGATATTTTTATAATATTATTTAATGTTTCTCGGCTAAGCCCAAAAGCAGGCAACCGAATGTTTCGAATCGTTTCATTTTACCTTCTACGAATATATGGCGAAAATAGACAGATTTTTAGAGATACTTATTAGTCCTATCGAGATACGACTTAGTTAATTTAGCAAAGAGGGTTAGATAGTGGTAGATGAGTGAGCATTTCGTGCTTCCCGATGGCTATGGAAACGGATTAGTTTGGTAGGTTTAGCTGGACGATGGGAAGCATTAAAACAAAGTAGATTTTTTGAAAAAAAAAGAAGCGTAATAAAAATAATACAAAAATAACGAAGCACAAACCAAAAGAAAAGAACTTTATTTATCTTGTAAGTAGACGTAAATTCCTTTTTTACGTGTGTCTTTCACACAGGATATATCATATACCATCTAAAGTGAAATCGGCGGAAACGAACTCTAATTCTATGAACTCCACAACATTTGCATAAACGTTGAACAATAATTATCATAATTGTACTTAACTAATTGTATCTTGTATCTTGTATCTAAACGAAGCACACATATCTCGATGCCCACTCCTCAGTGGCAGCGATATCGATCGTGGACTAGCCTCCCAACTAAACTAAACTATATATAAAACCATAGAGTTATCAAATCGAATACGAGTACATATATATCCAGGCCAGTTCGCAATTTCCCCCCAACTCTTCATGTACAAGCCATCGATCATATGCAATTATTATACATCTATATCTACATATAACGTGACACATATTCATTTTATGAAATCAGAAATTTCGTTATAGAAAAAACAACAAAAAGAAAAGAAGAATAACGAAACGAAACGAAGAAAAACAACATAAGTAATAAATGAAAATGACAGAAATCAATAAGAAAATGACAAAAAATAAGACGTACAATATTTTTAACGTAAGTAGTGTTGAATCTTCGATAATAAACTTATATATAAATACAATACCATCAAAATCAAGTTGTGTTTTATTTATTTTAGTTGGAAATAATCGTATCAAAGGTAAGAAAACATGATGATGAACCCCATCTTTTCCAAGGAATATATAAATATTATTAATTTATTACTAAGAAACTTCTTTGTTTCCTTCCCAAATTGACCCTTAATCTCAAAATTAAACAACAGAAAAAATATGAGAATATTCACAGGAACTCAAGAATGTTGTATTTACTTTGCCTGGTCAACAAGGGACCACAGGAATCCAATTAAACCACGCACAAGTGCAATTTCTTCGAGTTGACCCTTCAACCGCCGATGTGCATTTTATGCCTGCAAAAATTCCACTCTCTGTGGGTCAGCAGGCAATCAACGAACTTGTGCCTGGGCCACCACCAGCCTGTTGCTATTGTTGTTGCCCCCAAGACACATTTGTTTCCTGCGAGTGTCAGTGTGTTTGTATGAATTTATTTTCAATTTTATCATTTCCCATTTAAGACGAAAACAAAGTCACCCGAAGAACGTGACCAGCATGTCCAACAGCTGGCACGGTCAAGCCACTAACTTTGCTCATCACAAAGTTAAACCGACAAAACTACACAGGCTATACGCACAGAGGCATATTCCACATATATACAGATGTGGTCATAATAATAGAGAATCTGGGTTAAGTCTTAATCTATATATATATATCTTATAAAAGATATATTTATATTTTTCTTGAATAACTACGCCTTAGGATAGCTTCAGTGATTTTTAGAATATTATTATTTTTATACTTTGTAGCTTAAAATTTCAAAAATTAAATTTGAGTGAATTGTATAAAAACTCCAAATTGCTTTTATTTTGGCCCAGACTGTAGTCCCAGTATGTGTGGCGGAGGTGAAGACGAAAATGTAAAGTGACTTTTTGGGGTTGGCACTCTGGCCATCGTTGCGGTCAATGGGGGCTGGCCGTGTGGGGCTTAAGGTGTAACGACCCAGGCCTTTCTGGCCTCCTTCAATGCCGCCACACACTCACAGCCACACTCAACACCCACACACACAACACCCCTTCGCACAGATACAGCCAAGCAAACACACTCAGTGAGAGAGAGAGAATTTGGGGGAATTACATTTCCGGTTTGGTCCGTTTGCGGAAGTTTCGCGTCAAATTAAATGCTCAGGGCTAAAATTATGACAGCTCCCGAATCGGACTCGGGCTCGGAATCGGAATGGGACGGGAATGGGAATGAGAACAGGGGGAGAACCTACGGACCTACTCGTATAAATACGCCCCGTCTGGAATTGATTGCCATCAAATCGTCAGCAAATTGACCAGCGAACATGTTAAAGGGACTCGTACTCGTGCTAGGCTTTTTTGCGGTCCAGGCCGCCGTTATCCGTAACGAGGGGAATCCGGGCCCAGATCCCCTGCTGCCAGAAGCCACCACCGCTGCGGTTATCCTGGATCAGCAGGAGGAGGGCGTCACCACCACCGAGGAGACAAGCACTTTGGCCACTCCCGCTCTCAGCCGCGACGAGGAGGCCAGCATACTGATTGATCCCGCTCCGGGAACTTTGCAGGAGGATGTGCCATCCACTGTCCAGAAGTCCGGCAAGCTGTTGCTACTAAGCACACCGCCCAAGAGACACCACGAAATCGAACGGGAGCTGGAGGAGCAGGACGAGGATGAGGACAAGGCCGGCGATGAGCCAACCACAACTGAGCAGCCCAAGGATAATGAGCAGGAGCAACAGAAGCAGGAGAAGGTTCAGGAGGAGGAGAAGAAGGAGGAGGAGGCTAGTGCGACCACAGAAAGCAGCACCACTCCGGCCACAACCAGGCTGTTTGCCATTGATGCCAGTCCGGCGGAAAAGGACTCTTCGTCCCCCAACGTCGCCATATCCCTCTCCCAGGACAATGCCACCATCTCGATTGCCGAGCAGCCGCAGGTACCCGGCGACAATAATGCCGCCGTGGAGCTGGCCCTCGTGGAGCCGGAGGCGGAGTACGTCCTGCTGGATGACGGCGAGCTTCATGACGAGCTGGACCTGCAGCTGGGCAGCTTCACGCACATTGACAGCGATGTCCGCTTGCAGCCGGTGGTGCACTCCGTGGAAATCGTGCCCACCAGCCTTGATGATCCTTTGATTGTCAATTACGTGCACAATTTGCGATGACTCGGCCCAGAAAGGGACGTAGAGGTGGGCGTGGTCGGGTGAATCAATTAACCCGACGCGATTGTGCCGCGGACTCTGTTAAAGTTTGTTTTCAACTCTCGTTAATGTCCTTTGTTGCTTCTTGACTGCGAATACTCCTGAAATGGCTTTTTAAGGACCCTTTTTCTACGAATAAATACTGCAAAATATTTTTTAAACGAATGTAAAAGGAATTTTATTTCTTTAAAATTATTTATATGGAAAATATTCTTTTATTTTATTTAAATATTTTTGTATTTTGCATTTAACAAGAAATTAGAAGAATTAAAATTTCTATTATCAAATATTTTCCCTTTACTTGTTTGATTTGATTACAAGTAATTTTTGAGTAAATTTCTTACTGAAAAAAAAAAATTTAAATAAGCTTAGAATTTATGAAAACAATTTCTTGGTTGTTACCTTTCCAATAAACTCTAGAAAGTTTCAATTGTATACCTAAATGATATGTAAAATTGGTTTAGACAACAGAAAATCGGTTCATAAATAAGGCACTTTGTATGAACGTTTATTGGCGCTGTCTCTGCATTTGAATGCCCGTCGGAACCCACGAAATTCTCATATAAAATATTCAGAAATATTGCCATAAATGTCTGCCACGAGAACGAAAACTGCACTCCGCTCCCGCTCAACAAGTACTTCTCGTTGAAACGCAGGTTCAATGGTCTCCGGCGGCTTCGCATCTACATCCATATCCACATTCGCCACTCCCTAACACCCTAACCTCTCCGCTGCCGACAAAGAAAGCACTGGCACTCGCACTCGCATACTCGTTATTCAATTTGAATCCGCAAGGATGAGAGGGTGACTGGAGGAGGCAGCAATGGAGACATGGCAGCTCTAGCTCCAAAGTCGCCTCACGCCTTTCCGCATGCCACGCACGTCCCACGGTTAAAACTTTGCACATCCGCACGTCAAATTTAATACGGATGCCGGAAAGTAGAACTCGAACTCGAACCCAAACTTGAACTCCACTCCCCGAAAGCTTCACAGTCGCAATTTGATAGAAAAGTGTTTGTTGCTCCGCCTTCTCCGAAAACAACACAACCAACATTTAACAAAACATTCAATGACGTTAGACAAACAAAGTTTGAGACGTGCCAGAACTTCCGGTCGATGGAAATGATAAGAATGATGACGTTATAATTTGTATACCTATAAAAACTTTTCAAGAGTCTTAAATGTTAAAAAACGGAGAAACCAGTAGAAGAGCATAAAAGGATATTTACTTTTTAACTAACACCGATTGCAGGCTGTGAGTCTATCACAAATAATATACTGACTATTTCTGTGAACCCTCCTTACCCTTAATATAAATTTTAAACTGCATTTAAAGTTTATATTTAAGGTAAATAACAATTAAAAACATTTATTTTCTCACATAAAAAAGCAACTATAAATACTGAACTGTTAACAGGACTTAAGCTACGATGATTCCCTTGGAATTCCTCACCATCGCTGCTCCACATGCGTGGTGTACACAAATCCCCTCTGCCTTGGAGCCTGCAGCAGTGGCTGTGAACGCAGAGGAATGGCCACAGGAATGGAGGACGGAGCTCTGGCCACCACAACCGCAGGGCCCAGATTGGCGGTGAACACCACACTCTCCGCATCGGGTTCATCCTTGGATCCTGGCTGAGGCGTGGGCTTCAGGGGATCAGTGCTGACCCCGCAAACAGGATGATCGGCATTGCTGTCAGTTGAATTGTTCTTCAAGGAATTGGAGATCTGCTGCTGCTCCTCTGGATTCTGCTCAGTTGGCAGTCGGAATGCTCGACTTGGACGGTAGCCTGCTGGGGGATAGGGAGCCTTTTCAAAGGCACGTCCGGAACGGCTCTCGAAGGCCGGAGGAGGAGCTGTGGTTGTGGTGGCGTCCACAGAATCCCAGTTGGTGGTGGTGCTCAAGTCCGAATCCGTGGTGCTGGTGGATAGATCATCCGCTGGCAGTTCCGTGGTGGTGGTTAGCTGATCCGATCCTAAGCCTGAACCCTCAGCTGGCACTTCCTGCACCTCAACTTCGATTTCTCCCGGCAGCCAGAAGGAACGACCTTGTGGACGGTAACCCGCAGCGGGATAGGGAGCCGCCTTGACCTCCACAGCCGCTTGCGCTGCCTGATCCTCCTGCACGCTGACGGCATAACGATTAATCCTGATCTGGCGGGCCTCGATCTGGTCGAGATTTAGTGCCCACAGGCAAAGGATAACTGGTGCGAGCCACTTCATAATGAACTTTCGATCTCGGCCCGAATTTAGACCCAACTGATTCCAGCTGCCAATGGAGCCGGGTTTTTATACAACGTTCTCGAAGAAGCTAGAGTCGTCCCGGGGGGAAATATAGACATGAAGCTTCTATATCGACATCGACATCGATTAGGCGCACACTTAATGATTTATTTTGCATTGTTTTTCGTTTGCTTCTGGTCTCCGCCACGTCCGCCGGCGACTCATCCGCCACATCCCTCACATTACAGTGGCTTCCCAACCGCCCAAGTGTCCGATGTCCGGCGTCCGGTGTCCACGTCCACGTCCGATTCGCCATGTTCTATGAAAATTAAATGCGTTTCCTACGTGAGACGCAATCCAATATCCGACCAATTGAAAGCGAAATCGTAAGCGAAGACAACAGCGACGGCGACAACTGTTGTTGTCAATTGCATTATGCTGGAATTGTCAGCTTTGAGCGTTAGAATTTTTGATTAAACGCTTATAATCGATATTTATGCGATCAACGATTTGTCGTTGAGGTGAGTCCCAAGGTCGGAACAAGTGACAGGGCCTACAACTCCCCCAACGACTGTCTCATGTCACGTCCTGTCCTCTCATTAAGAGCTGTGAACTGACGATGATATAATATCATTTATTATCAGATGACAGATGACGGCTAAGTCGGGGAGGTGCTAACAAGATTTATAATGTACTTTAAGGAGTTTTTGTGGTAGAAAAGATATCTTTGATAGTCATAATGGTAATCTAAAGCTAAGTAATGTAGAGATTTACAAGTTTTATTTAATGGCATTTAATATTTTCAGCTCACCTAGAAGAAAACTCTTAAATTAATGATTTAAATGAGATCTAAATATGTTATTAGTTATAATCCCTTAGTGAATTTTATACTGTAATGATTTTATACTTTGAAATTAAGACCTAAACCCATCTTATCTTATTATTACTTCAAGTCCTTTGAATATTTCTATGAAATTAGTTTTCTTTTATAATTTACTTTCAATATTCTTAAATATTAAACTTCTTTAATGTACAAAAAATATAAAACTTACACATTCCTGAAACGCCACCACCAGACTCACATGGATTTCCCCCAATTCCACATGGATATCCTTAAACTTCACCCAGTATTTATGGGCCAGCCATTAATTCCACCTCCTTCTGCCACTTTAAGAGCATTTTAATGTTGATCGATTGGCCGAATCGAGGTGGAACACACGCTCCGATTTTGGACTGATTAATGGCGGAACTATAAATATTGGCTTGTCCAGACCTCGGACCTCTGCATCTGCTACTTCTTTCTGGTCACGTCGTGGCCGCATAAAGACGCCGCAGACACCGCCGATCATGGAGACTATGGCCTATGGATTATAGAATATAGTGGTGTGCCGACGTCAGAGCGTAGGTCCAAAAAAGGATGCCGATGCCTATGCTGGGTCCATGCGACGCACACTAAACAGCTGCCCATCCCAAGTCCTACCTATAAAAGCCCACCGGGAAGTCCACCAAGTCATCAGTCGCTGGTTCATTCTATCCCGAGCGAGACACATCCAATAATGGCCAAGTTCCAAGCAGTCCTCCTGGTGGTGGCTCTCAGCCTGTTGGCCGTTTCCGAAGCCCAGCAACAGCGCCAGCGGTACTCGCAGCGTCTAAGCCGTGGACGTTCGAGGTATTCCGCTCGCCAGGAAGTTGCTCCTGCTCCCGCGGACGGTGGTGATGTGGATGCCGTGACGCCCTATCCCTCGGCGGATGAACTCAAGCCAGAAGTGCCTTTCGATGAGGCTGCTCCCTCAGCCGCTGATCCCACACCAGATGCCGTCTATGGACCCCCGGATGCTGCTCCCAATGCTGTTCCCGACGAGGTCTATGGCCCTCCGGATGCGACTGGAAACGATCTGCCACCTGCCGCTGATATTCCTGCAGAGCAGCAGGCCCGCCTGGTGGCCGCCAGAAGAGCGGCTAACTACAGGAGGAATGCCCAGCAAGTGGCCTCTCGTCGTTCGGTGTCCGCTGCAGCTCGTCCCGCCAAGCTGAGTGTTGCTCGCCCCATTGTGCGACGTTTCTAGATGGAATTTCCCCATTGGCAAGCTCTGAGGTAAGTGGCTTTATTTAAAAAGAAATACTTAACCTAGGTTAACGTTAGCTAAAGCCATAAAATATACGGTTTTAATTAGCTTTAATTTTTATAAAAATCGTGAAAAATCTGCTAAGATGTTTATTTTCTGTTTTTAGATGACTTTCTTCACCTCAGTGTATGATCCAGCTGCCTGTTCGGAATTCCCGAAACCCAGAACTCAGCAACCAGAACCCCAAAACCCATGACGATCCAAAATGACGACACAGGTACACACACACGTAAACAGACACTATCTCTCTCGCCAGCACATAAACACACGCGAAATACACTCCATTGTAAGCAGACAAAAAAATGCAAATAAATAAAATATGTTTGGGTAAACATAGCCAGAACGTTCTCTTTTCTGCCAGACAATGCGGTGATTCACTTCGCCCAAAAAGAAAAAGAGCAACAAAATTGCTTGCTAATATTCGATCATTTAGGGTTAAGATATATGGTACTTAAGGTTTTTGGCTGGAATGGGTTAATGGGAGGAGTGGAGGCGTGACAACCGGTTTCAGGAGGACGCACGCGTCACAATGCGATGACGAACCTCCCGTCTGGCGAAAAATAATTGCAAGCTTCGATGGGATTGCCCCAACCGCAATGAAAAACAAGAAAGCACCGAAATTCCAAGAGAGACGAATGTGAATTACCCTCGAATGCGTAAGAAAATATCGAGCACATTTTAAGATATTTCCCAATATAAATTATAATAAATAATTATTAATCAGGCTATATCAATCTTTATTAGATCACTCATTTACTTATAACTTTGTTTATTTTTCTGATATCATAGACAAATCAGAATGTATAATATTCTAGATATAACTTTAACTATAATTGAACTTGAAATTTTATAGTTTTTAGTTTATTTTTCGAAATAGATATTTGAGTGACTTACTAAGCAAAATAGAATTTATTAATGAATAATAAATATTTAATATTTTATTGTTAAATGGTTATTTAATCATTCTTCTTATTTTTTGGATATCTAATTTCAAAAAAGACCAGACTTCGTGTCTGCCAGAGATCTTACAAAAAATAAATATATATTAATTCTCTCTTTTAGCCAAATTTATATTACCTTTCATAAGAGCAAAACAAATCACTTATCGACTTAATTTGAATTTTACCGCAAAGTAAATATTAACACTAATAAATAAACAATAAAATATCAATAGTTTAAAGTGAAAAGGCACGTGAACTGGATGGATAGCTTTAAGCGACATTCTTAGAAGAGCTAATACCTTTATATAAGGGCATAATTATACCGCAAGACAATAGCATTTCTTAATAAGTAAGAACAAATAAGGAAATTGGGAAAAATAATGAAACAATACTTAACATGACTCTACAGATTTCGCACAAAAACACTGAGAAGGTAAAAGGAGAGTGAGTGAGTCTATATTATAGGCGGATCCCATCGTTTGATAAGCCGCAGCTCAAGCCCCACTTGGACTTGTTTGGTAGCCGCAAGCACTCTCAACTGACTCAACTCAAAGTGAGGCTGCGAGAGCCACTTCTTATTTAAATAATCTTGCCAGCCGTCTACGCTCAGTTGCCGGAGCAGACGAGACCAGTTAACAACGCCATTCGAGATCGCGAGGGAGATTTGTAAACGAAAAAGTGAAATTCGCCTCGCAAATATGCTGAAACTTAGCTGTGCCGTGGCTATCATTGCGATAACTCTGCTGGAAAGTGCCCAGGCTCAACGACCCTCATTTGCCGGAGTGAGACCACCAGGCGGACTCAGCCAGAAGGACAAGTATCATGCTCCCCAGAACACCGCCGTGGAGAATATCACCGGAGTGGACATAAACACCAGGTTCGGAGAGCCCTCTAGTTCGCAGCAGCCTGCCCTGGTCAACCTGCCCTTCGGAGCTGCGCAGAGGCCGCCCATGGGAGTTCCTCTAGTACTGCCCACCGGTGGATTCGATTCGAGCTTGAGTCAGCCAGCTCCCTCAGCTACGCCCGATGTGGCCAACCGTTTTGGAGCACCAGATTCGAGCTCAACAGCGGGATCAGCGATTCCGGCTACTAGTCCCACCTTTAGTGTTAGCACTCCAGTCGCAATCAATTCTGCCGCCAGCATTCTCGTTCCCAGCGTTCCCTCCGCCAACATTCCCCTCGCCAGCACTCCCTTCGCCACCTCTCCAAATCCAGTCACCACCATTGGAAGCACCGCGACTCCCAGCAGACTCCCCATCGATGCCCACGGGGATCAGGAGTGGGTGAACCATCTGAGTTCCCTGCCCGTGGAGAACCAGCCCTTCTGGTTCGTCAACTATCAGGCCATCGAGGCACTCCGGAATAGCTCGAGACCCAATGTGGGCGCCTTGGAGACGCGAGGATCTTTCTTCGGCGGCTAAGAACTTGAATGGGAATTCTCGGAAATCCCAATCCCAACCTTAATGTACAGCTATTATTTATTTAAATATTTTATTTTTGGAAGCGAACGGTGTGTTTTTCATGGGCTGAGATAACCTTTGTCTCGGGGGAATCCACTCAAAACTGATAAGCCAGAATAATCTGCTACTCTTTGTGCCTTAAATGAGAACGTGATTAACGATTCCCAACAGAGACTTTGAGCGCGACCAATTAAGCTGTCTATTTCAGTTAGTTAATTGGAAGAGAATTTATTGAAAGCTCGGTGATTAACGTTATGAAAATAAGCCACATTCGCCATTTGAATTGCAAAGTGGTTGTCGTAAGTTTGCATAATTATATCTGTTTTTTTTTAAGGGTAATAAAGTTGGCAGCATCCATAGGTGGATAGTTGGGAGCTTTTAACTCACGAACTAAACACTTATGATGAACTGTCGAAACATTCAACAGCTTAGCAAAACATTTAAGAGAGAGCCCTTTCAATCGGGGGCCAGCCACTTCGGCTTAAAATAAAATAAAGCATTAAAAATGCATTGGAAAAGGGAAACAAAGTTGCACAAAAGGCCATAAAATGCCCGGCAAAATGTGCACTAAGACGAGGCGAACAAGAAGCCCTTCAAACGCTGCCGGAGCCATTTACATGCGACGAGGGACAGGGATACTATGCATACGAGCGGCAAGGGATCCGCAGTAGGGAGATGGCGGCTCCACAAAGGGTCCTGTGCTAAGCTATTGTTAAAGGCCAATGATTCGCAATAAGTTGGTGGTGAATGGAAAACTCTTGGCCGTGTGTGTTGTTGGGTTCGGAGCAAAGCGATGAAAACACCACAAGTTGTGGAACATTGTGCAAATTGATTTCAATGCCTTTTTAAGAAAGAAAAGGAACTATTATTCTGATAAAATATTCACTTTAAAAAGGCAATTTTATTTTTAAACAAATATTTTGGTAAAAAATACCTGTCATTATTTCAAGTTTGAGCGATTTTTAATTGTACAACCATCTTTCTAATTACACCCAAAATTAAATCATATACAAGTGTTTCCATTACCATATATATATTATATTTATTTCAAACAAGAAAAACAAGTTCTAGGCGATCTGAGTAACAATTGGCATAATTTGGCTATAGTTTACCAGCCCAGCTGCTGGGGAGCAGCGCTGTAGGCTAGGTAATAGGGCTGCTGGCCAGCACCCACGTAGTAGAACTGGGGAACTGCAGCCGGAACGGGAGCAACAGCAGCCACAGAAGAAACCGGTGCAACTGCAGCTACTGGGGCCACAGGAGCCACTGCCTCATCCACTGGCAGCTCTTCCAGGCGAGCGATGCGCTGACGCTGACGCTTTGGCTTGGCCAGCTGCAACTTGGCCAGTCTCTGGCGGCTGCGCAGGCGGGCAAGGGTGGAGCCGGGCGTGGTTACCTCCAGAGAGCTCTCCTCGGTGTCCACCTCTTTGGTTTCGGGGCTGGGCTCAAAATTGTCTACCGGTGGCTCCTGCTCCGCAGGCAAAGCGGCCTGGGCTTCTACATCGGAGTCCTCAGGGGGTCCATAAGTGAGAGCGGGCTCCTCAGCCGCAGGCTTTAGTTCCGCCGCCGAGGGATAGGGCGTTGGGGCAACCTGTTGCCGAGCAAAGGTTACCGGACGCAGACGCAGGCGTCCAAGGCGTACATTTCGCCGGAGCGGTGCCTCCGCCGTACAGCTAACGGCCCAGATGGCCAGAAGGAGAGACAGGGATGCTAGGAGCTGATGACGTGCCATGATCGTGTGACTTGCAGTGCTGCTTTGTTGTCCATCGTATATGGAGCTTTAACTTTTATACCCGCTGCCGCCGGCGGTGGCCCTGCTGATCGACGGACGCGGTGGTCAGCGATTCTAGACCGAGACCCAGCGACGCCGTGCATTTTAAGCAGAGCGCCATCGCAAGCGCTTTGAAAGACAGCGATGCGTATGTCAAGCAGGCGCCGCACAGTGGAGTGGAATTTAAAGTGCTATCAAAACTCTATCACTTGTTGGTTGTTCAAGTGCGTATTTGGGTGGACCTTAAGTCTATTTACATAGCTACTTTTTAAGGTAGCCTTAGGTGGCATGTTTTTGAGAAGAAATTACCTTGCATTGTATTTTTAAGCTGCATGTTCTATAAATATTACTCATACGCAGTGGTGCCGTTGATTATTTATTTCTTTTGCAAACCAGTAGCCTAGATATCCTTCAGCTGTTTTATAAGCTTTAAGGAATGATAACTGCTGGTCCTCTTTTTAATGACATAAATTCCTATTTACTAAGGAAAGTTCATGGGTGTTCATGGCGTATGAGTATTTTTTTTCTACACATTTTCAGTTTTGGTAATAAATATATTTTTATTTTTTAAATAGAAAGCTTATATGTAGATTATACCAGATTTCCAATCACCAAATTGTGAGATTTTTTCTAAAATTCCTAATTTCAGCCTCATAAAACCCCCCACTGGTCCACCCCATTGCCCATCCGCCGTGGGGCCAAGTTAAGTGTCAAAGTTAAGTACCCGTGGCTTATAATTAACGACCAATGGTTATGGCTTAGACATGGGCCCTTGACTAAATATTGTCACGTTCATAGGCCGTCGAAAGGGTGTCCCTCGATGTGCCAAATATGAGTGGCCAAAAAATTCGGTGTATAAAAACCCGGTGGCTGCCTGTGATTGACAACATTCTAAGACAACTCAACATCAGCTCAACATGGCCTACAAGTTCACCAGCTCCTTGCTCCTGATCGCTGCCTTCGCCGCCGTTTCCCTGGCGGAACCGGCCCGATTCCGCAGTCGATCCTCGCGCTTCCAATTTGCTCGTCAGGAGCAAGCTCCTGTGGATGCAGCTGCTCCGGCTGATCCCGCCGCAGATATAGCGCCTACTCCGGCCTCGGCTCCTTATCCCCCAGCAGGAGTTACACCTGAGGTGCCCTTTGATCTGCCCACGGAGACGGAGGCTCAGCCAGACCTGACCTACGGACCTCCAGCGGAGCCAGACAATACCTATGGACCTCCTGCGGAGCCGGATAACACCTATGGCCCACCGGCTGATTCTGTTGCGGTGGACCAGGCTCCTGTTGAGGATAACCCCGCCGCGGAGCCCATTCCGGCCAGTCTGATTCAGCCACGTAATGGGCGCCTGCGCAGTCGTCGTCCCGTTTCGGAGAAGCTCCGTTCTGCCCAGATTATTCGCTCTAGGCCGGTGCTGGTCTATACCATTTAAGATGGTTTTTTTTTAAGGCTTTGACGGCTAGTAAGAGTTGCTTATGAAGCGAATTGAATCGAGCCTTTAAGATACATTAATTTTCTTGTTGCTAAATAAATAACGCTTCTTGTTGAATATTTTGAATTTAAAATTTAAACTTTGAAATTGGATGGCGGTCAATATTTAAGAAAGCCTCCTTAGAGGTCTCTTTATTTGATATACATTTGCTAGTTAAAGCCATGCTGTCAGCGCACAAAGCAAAACATGGTAATCGAAATGGAAAGGCGAAAAATTTTCACTATGATGTTGTCCCAATCGTGCCTTTTCGCAATACAGGCTTATCAAATTCATATTTTCATTTATCATGCGTAAAAAGTTGCTTTTATTTAATTAAACCATTTAAATAAACCATCTTGCAGTAGCTTTAATTGGCCAAAGGGAAATATTCATTGCCATTTGCCCTATCTGAGTAAAATATACCTTATAAGCTAACAACCGACCAATATTATTGAGAGTACGGTTCTATTTCAGAAATGAATTTGCTATCTGTGTCTTGCGAATGAGCGACTGCCACAAATAACTGCCACAAAGTGTCCTGTTCTCACGATGAAAGCATCTCGTATATTTAACAAAGATGGTTTTTCATGATCCTACCGACACTTAGTTATTCCATTAATGGAGATGTTAAATAAGGACTTAATTCTAATATCTACATATATCACTTGTCTTGTAGATTGCTTAAAAATGTATCTGGCAATAAAACAACTAAGTTAAAAGTTAATAATTATATTTTCTATATTACAATTCAACCGCTTGACACATTAATATTTTCGTTAACCTTGAAACAAACTACTCGTATGAATATGTATGCCCATGACTGGGGACTGACACTGGGACGTGCCCATTCGCCGACATTCTGGGTGGACATTTGCATAGCCTATTTCACTTCTCATGAATTCAAAATTCATCAAACGACTAAATTATGAACAGCCAAGAACCCGAAATCGAAAGCCCAAAACAAACAAAATCAAATGTGCAGAGCGACCCCAAAGCCCCAAGCGTTAAGAGTGTTAATGAATGGATTCCATGGGTTCTCCGAGGAAAGGGAAGGGTAAGCCTATGCGAACTGATAGCATTGGCTTTATAATTTCAAAAAAGGGTCACGTATCGGGTATTAAGCTGGAGCCGCGCATCGCCGCCGATCAGCGCAACATAATCAAAGTTTTACCGGGAACAAGAGCCTGAAAACTGAAAGTGACGAGCATAAATTATAACAGAACTCGATCCGGCAACTGGGGACTATAAATAAGCCGGGTCGGATGGAGAAATCAGAACAGAAGCCCTTCAGTCGCCAAAATGATCAAAGCCAGCTCTACAACTGCTCTTGTTCTTGTCCTGAGCCTGGTGGCTCTGAGCACGGCGGAGCCGCTGCGCCGCAGATTCGTTGCCCGTCAGGTGGAGGCCCCAGCCAGTCCGGCACCCACTGGTTACCCAGAGGCAGGAATCACGCCCAGCGTTCCCTTTGATCTGCCCAGCTCGACAGCCAAGCCGGAAAATACTTACCTGCCGCCAGACAACACCTACGGACCCCCGGATAACACCTATGGACCCCCGGACAATACTTATGGCCCACCAGATAACACCTATGGCCCACCAGAGGCCGATTTTGTGCCTGCTCCAGAGCCCGAGCCGGAGGCACAGCCCGAGAATCCCATCGAGACCGATGACATCCCGGCCGCTGCTGAGGATGAGCCAGTAGATGCCAAGCTGCAGCCCTCTGACGAGGACGCTGAGGAGGATGAGCCCCAGCTGGAGGTGACCGAGGATGGCACTGTCATTGTCCTGGCCACCAGTCTTGACCGACCACAGCCCCCGGTTGACCAATCGGCTCGCCTTTACCAGCGTTTCCCGCAAGGTCGTCGCCGCCAGTTGCCTGTTCCCCAGCGACTGATCCTGCGTCGCAGTTGGTAGAATCCAAGGAAACAAATTATACAAATTAAATTTAACTTCCGGCTATTCATTAATTTTTAAAATAAAAGATTTTTAGAAATTTCCCAATTTATTATCACAAATTGGGTGTTTATAAAATTTGTGCCACCGAAATATACCAACCTTTTCATAACATCTATGAGTTACACCTGTTTTAGTCATCACTGCAATGGGCACGTAACTTTTGGGCCTGCCGTATAAGTCATCGGCCTCGGCAGCACTTTGGGCCCATTGATTGGGCAGTCCCCAAGGCCACCTCCAGTGGGTATTTATAGGCGTCATTGGGCCACGACATGCAGCAGTTCACGCTGGGACAGCAAAATGTTTGGTTATCTAACTGGTTCTCTGGTCACCCTTGCCATTTGCGGGATCTTGTGCCTAAATGGAAGTGAAGGCGCTCAATTAAGATTCCCGGGACCCGCGAGAGGTAGATCCCTGCCGCTGATCCTGCAGAGGCAGGAGCAGGCACCCTATCCGCCAGCTGGCCTGGTGCCTGATCCACCATTCGAGCTGCCCACAGAGGAGGCCGTGGAATTTCCGCAACCAGATGAGACGTATGGACCTCCAGCAGATACCTATGGACCCCCGCCAGTCGTAGAGGAGCCAGCTGAGGTCTATGGACCTCCGGATCAGGTTTATGGACCTCCTGATCAAACCTACGGGCCGCCAGATCAGACATACGGACCTCCCGATCAGCCTGCCAACGATGACAATGCCAACGGCCAGCCCCAGAGTGCAGCCATCATAGATTTGGCCAGTCTGCCATTACCCCCACAGGCTCAGTATGTTCTGCCTCTGCTCAGTCGCTTCATCACCTTCCGGCCGCAGCGTCCAGTTTTGCTGACACCTCAGCGTCGTCCTGCCAAGCTTACTGCTCGTCCTCAGCCCAAGCCCGCCAAGATTGTCAACGCGATTAACAAGGGAAATGCCGTCTTCCAACCGACTTCGCTGGGCTTGCCTTTCGTGGAGCGTCGCATTCCCTTCCGACCGCAGCCATCTCGCCTGGTAGTGAATGCTCCTCTGCGTAGGCGCCCTGCCAGGCACTAGACCGCACATCATTCACCACTCTGACCCGAAGCAGAGTGACCCAATGTTACACATACACTGTAAATAAAGTTTGTTGTTGTTTATGTCTAATTTGCGAACAGAAATAAGTATAGATGGGAAATTTAGAAGGCCAGCCGCTTCATCAGCAGGTACATATGCTGATCCACCTCGAAACCGTGCAGGTTATTGGCGTCTCCCTGCAGTCGCATCAGCAGGCCGCCGAAGGAGACGTAAGCAGAGAGCCGGGACGCCTCATTATGCGCCTCATCGCCCTCGATCCTGTAGATCTTGCCGTACATCACATACTCGAAGCTGTCCGCCCGCGTGCCTTCGTGCTCCATGGGATTGTACTCGCCACTGTCGGGACAGCCGTCCTCGCGCAGCGTCGTGGCCAGCACCAGGCGAAACTTGTCGCCCAGCTCCATGGGGTACAGCCACGAGTTGATGTCCAGGATGAGGTCCATCTTGAACGACTCGGATTCGCAATGCAGGCGGGACACTCGGTCGAACTTCTTGCCCTCCGGGTCCATGTCCTTCACGTTAAATATATCCTCAAAGAGTACGCCAGCCATGGTAGCTACATCAAGTAATATTAGTGGTTATTTTGAAATCAGTATCGAGTCAGCGGAGCGCCAGATTTTCATTGCTTACCTTGTGTCGGGTTTGGGCTTTATATTTATCAAGTCCTGTTTGTTTTGAGGTAGTGCGGTGGTCTGTGACGCCCCAACCTTATGTATAAGTTGGTTTTAAGTGTAAAATATAGGAAAAATTCGTTGTTAGCTGCTGTTTTCCATTTGTTTAATTTCACTTGCGCGTGTTTTTAATGCAGTGCTGCCGGATCTCGCTAGCGGCTTACAGAGCTGCCACCTATTTGCAAAAGTAGTGTTGAAAAGTGGTCGCACTCAGCTAGAAGTCGTGAATTGTTCACGTTTCGTGATTATTTTAAATTATCAAAAGTTATCAGTTCCTTAAACAAGTAAGAGTATTTCGTTGCTGTTATTTATATACAGAATATAGAGAGATATATAGAGATTATATGTAGAGCATTTAGATTTTATAAATGAATCTGTTGATAAAATTATTAATAATAAAATTATTCTAAAAATATACCTATTTATTATTATTGTTTAATTTATGTTTTTTGCGATTATTACACCAATTTGGTATTAAATAAACTATATTTAACATTCCCACTTAATTATTTACCATCCCTTAAAGAATTAATTGAGTCACGTTCCCACCTCTAGTCGTGTCGAAAAAGAATTTGCGGTGTGACCGTGCTGCAGTGCTCACACATCCCTAAGATTAAGAACAACAACGAAAAAACCACCGTAAAATCTTATTTATTTTGCTTAAGAAAATATAAACATTTTTCGGAACAGTTGAGCAATTAATATCTTAGGATACACCTCCTACGAGCCCGCAGGATGGAAAAACCAGGACGAACCTGGGCGAACTGGTAGCTGGCAAAGTGCAAAAAGTATGTACACACAGCGAGGGGGCGTAGAAATTATAAACAAATGAGCCAAATACATTGCTGGCCGCAGAATGTGAGCAGCGGTCTCAAGGTGTGTCCGATGCGGGGGGAAGCGTCCGATTCCTGCAGATTGAAGGCCATAGCGAGTCCTGCAATGCCTGCTAGGGTAAGTCCATGGCCAATTGGTTTTCGGTGATGGGCACGGCGGAGGAGCTCCCGCCGACTGCAAGTAGCATTTGCATTTGTATGTATAGAACAATTTGAATTAATTCGGTAGCGGTGCTGGTTTTAATTACTAACAAAAACAAATCCCCTGCTCGGTGGTGGTGGTGGTGCGACCCCCAAAACTGTCGTCAAGTTTTGTATGCGAAATACAAAAGACTTCAACGGCAGCAGCAATCCCCCTGTTCCCTGCCGCGGACACCCCCCGTGCAACCCATTACTCCCCGCTCCTATTTAGCATTACAAAACTGCTGTTATGTATTCACTTCTTTATTTTCGCTTTTTGTGTGCGATTTTCGCTGTCGTTCGTGCTTTTTGCCCCGTTCTCTTTCAGTTTCAATTTCCAGCTCTGGATTCTAGCTTTAATTCGCTTTTTCAACAGTTTGGCTGGGCCCAGCCGAGGGTTTTGTGTGCTGCTTTCAAGTGAGCTGAGTTTCGGTTTTCCGCTTCTGCGGGTGCGGGTGCGGCTCTAATGAACCATTAACCCTGCGCCGGGCCAGGGGGCGGGCGACGACAATCCGTAGGGTACCCAATCTGTTTGCCAGATGTTCATCGTCGTCGCCCAGGGTCATCGTCTCGCCACCTTCTAGCTGCATTTCCATTTCCTTTGTGTGCTCGTCGCTCGCTTTCATTGGAAACTCCGCTTCCAGCGGGAACAGACGACATCGCTCATCGTTCAGGTGGCCCCGGCTAAAAATATATCGTATCTATAGCTTCTAGTCTCGGTATCTCTGCCAGAGTGTTTGTGTGTGTGTGTCTTATCGTATAGTCTGACTGCTTATCAGTTATTGCCTTCCGTGGGATCTTATCAGCTGCTAGCCCCGTCCCAGTCCAACACAAACGAAAGATTGAGAAAACAAACTGGGAAAACGCAGAGAGCTTGCGTTCACTGGAAATGCCAAATGATAGCGTGATCAAATTCTTAGCAAATCCAGTCAGCTAACTTCCTACACTGCAATTCAAATTGGGCATTAAATTAATTATTAAATTTTTATATATTTTATTTGCACAACTTTTGAGGCAATCCTGATAAATAATTTGAAATTGAATAGTTATGAATTCAAGTGTTCATAATATTACCCATTAAATATGTATGAATGTAAATATTCTTCCCTTTTGATATATCAAAACTCTATATTTAAATACTAAACCATTTTGGTTTATATTTTCTCCGTGCATATGTAGGCTCTTATCACTGTTGACACAGCTGGAGGCTCTGTTCTGTTTTCTCCTTCTCCTTCTGCGTCTGTTTCGGCTTCACCTACTGTCACTACACATTTTCTGTCTATGTTTTTGATTGTCTCTCTGTGCGACCGCTCCGCTCCGGAACGTGGCGGCGCATTGCGAGCGGAGAAATATAACCGTTCTTAACTCTTTTGCAGCCCAACTAAACTAATCCAAACCAAAGGTGAATGGGAACTATCATTTTAAAGTAGAAAAAACCAAAAACCAAGACTATAAAAACCAAAAATTACGTAGAACATTAACCCTAGAAGTAAAGATCGAGCTGGTGCCGGTGTCTCCAAGGGAAGGCCCCTGAAAAATAACCAAAAGTTACAAAAACTAAGTAATAAAAAAAAACAAAACGAAAACGAAATGGTACGCAGTCGTCGCAGCTTGTCCAAGGAGGATGCGGTATCCCTGCTCACGGACAGTGGCATCTCACTATCCTCACCGCCTGCAGCACGAGATTCTTCGCCCATAACACCCACCTCCATAAAGAGGCGGAAGAGCAGCTTGGCCAGTCTGCGAGATGCCTGCACCGAAGACGATGAAGATCAGGACACCAAGGACGACGACTATGTGCAGCCACCGCCGAAGAAGTCCCCACGCAAAGTTGAAACAGGAAAGCGAAAGCATCACATTTGCAGCCACTGTTCCAAGGAGTTTGGCGGCAAGACAGATCTACAGCGCCACATGCTCATCCACTCGGACGAAAGGCCCCACAAGTGTAAGGACTGCGGGAAGAGCTACCGCCAGGCGGTGAATCTCAAGAACCACATCACCACCGCCCACGAGCACCGAAAACAGTTTTCCTGTTCGCAGTGTCCCAAGTCGTTTGCCCTAAAGGAGCGCCTGCGCCTGCATATGCGACTCCACTCCGGTGAGAAGCCGTATCCTTGCGCCCTGTGCGACAAGAAATTCGCCAGGGGAGGTCAGGTGAGTGAGAAGGCTTGCTAATAAAAAATTTACAACAAAATATATTAATATTTTTAATACTTTTTCTAACAGCTCCAGCAGCACATGGTGTCGCATCACAAGACCAGCATCCAGCAGTTTAACTGCACCAAGTGCTCGGCCAGCTTTTCGACCAACGCCAATCTGCGGGTTCACATGGAGCGCCACGAACAGGGCATGGAGCACCGGTGCAGCATCTGCGAGAGCCAGTTTGCCAATGAGTTGGCCCTGCGAGCCCATATCAACCAGGAGCACCATAAACTGACCCAGTTTGAGTGCGAAATCTGTCACAAGACCATTGAGCCGGACGAGGATCTGGCCACTCACATGCAGAAGCATGCGGCGGTGAAGACGCATGTCTGCGAGGTGTGCAACTCATACTTTACCCAGAAGAGTCAGTACAATGTTCACATGCGGATGCATACGGGCGAGCGGCCCTACCAGTGTCGGGTGAGTTAAAGGAGCCATCACCCTCCCGGGAATATCTATTAAGTTTATATCTTTCCCGCATAGATTTGCCATCAGACCTTTGCCCACTCCAGCGTATTAAAGCTACACATCCGCAAGCACACGGGCGAGAAACCCTTTCGCTGCCAGCTGTGCGAGGATGAGGTGGCCTTCTCCCAGCTGGCGCATCTGAAGAACCACATGAAGAAGATCCACAAGCAGCAGAAGCCGTACATGTGCGAGGGCTGCCACGAGTTCTTCAAGATCAAGGTGGAGCTACAGGCGCATTCGGAGCAGTGTGCCAAGTGTCCCGCGGGCGGGGACGAGGCCAGCGATAACCAATCCGTAGATACGGCCGCCCTTTCCACCATGCGCTTCAATATAGCCGTGGTTTTGAAAAAAATAAGCTCAGCGCAGAAGTTACGCCAGTTGGGCTACGAGAAGCGTCTCATAGACAATGTGATCATTGCATCTTTAAAGCTTGCCCAAAGGCCCACGCATGACGACGCCAAGCTGACGCCCCTGGCCCGGCTCCGTCTGAATGTGGAGGAGTTCCTCAAGTGGATTGTGCCGGCGCCCACAATGAAAAAGTTCAGCGAGGAGCTGCTGTCCATCGACACCATTCTCGACAAGATAGCCACCATGTATATGAAGCAGAAGTAGAAGCCAGGAAGTTGCCAGCCAACGGAAAATGCAATTGTGCCATAGAAGGATTTGTAGAACTAGTTCTTGCCATTTAGCTTAGTGTTTAGTTCAACCCAAAGTGTCGTAGAACGAAAACCGACCAAATAATTTATCCCAAAGATGTTTACCTTGTAGTACTGAACCAACTTTAGTTCCAATTTTGCTGCAACCAAAAAGAAAGTTATTTTGAAAAATATATTTCTATCTAGTTTTATATACATATATATATTTAGAGTTAAGCCCTTGTTTTGATGCAATAATTTATGTAATAATTATGTTTAAACCCGATCGTACTGATCCCTCATATATTCTATCTATTTTTAGTCTTGCCAGAGCAGAAGATAACAGCTCAAGTACAATTTAATTTTTTGTGGCCATGCAAATAACGAATAAGCTTAATGCATTTAGTTTGCTTTGCTATTTTTCCTTCCTCTTTAGCTTCCCCCTTAGGTTAACTTGAAAAAGTGTACAAGCAAATTATGTAAAGAGTGCAAATCCAAAGTGTACAAGCAAATAAATGGAATGCAAATCAAAATTAAAGCATAAATAAACAATTGTATAAGTGTTACCAGGGAATGCAAATAAGAGTTATGAGTAAAATAAAAATTAATACAACAAAAATGAAACTGGGGTAATGGGAAAATTATTTTTACTACATTTTTCAAAAGACTTTTTAGGAACAAGATCAATTTTTATAAAGGATTTTTATTTATTTAGTTTCAGTCTAAATTGTATGCAAATCATAATCAAATAAATATTATGAGAATGCTTTTAATATATTTGAGTTTTTGCAATGCAATTTGTAAGTCTTACTATATTGCTAGAAAATTTTTGATATATAATTTTTGAGTTCTTGCCTTGGAATTTGTCAACCACTTGGTGGCTTTCGTAACGCACCCCGTGAGCTTCTGACCCTGAAGGCGGAAGACTGCAGCAGAAGAATCTCATGTGATGTGCGGCTTGGGCGCTGCATTCTATATTTGAATGCAGCCAAACAAAGCCTCATCGTGCCACACACACACACACACCAAGACACACCCAAGCGGGCTGGCATCTAACCACATAAACAGTTAGGTACAAGTATGCCCCATGGGTCCCTGCCCGATGGCCATAAATGGTCTGGGTTTGTGCACAAATTTATAAGCCACTCACATTAAGGCGGCAAATATTTTTTATGGCAAACAGCGAGCGCACTGCATGAGCAGCGCTGGCATCCGCAGCGGCACCTGCCCGCTGCCACTGCCAGCACCCACCCGCCCCAGAGCAATTAATGAAATTTCCTCGGCGAATTTATTGACGCGCCCGTTAGTGTCAACTCAGGCGACTCAAATGCTTTGGGCGGGGGAAGGAGGCAATTTGTTTCACCCGGAGATGTATGTAAATTTTTATGCATCAAATATAGTTATGATTTTACGATAGGCACGTTTAGGCTTTGGCTCTGGCCATTGCGTGTCACCTGAAGCCGCGTCTGTAATCTCCGCCAGAGTATCGCCCCCATCCTCTATTCCCCCCGATCTTGATCCCGATCCCTTGGCCTGGGCAGCAGCAGCTTAATGTCTACATTTGTTCTGGCCATTGCGTGTTCAGTGGCTGCCCTTTCTGCAATCTCAGCCAACTTCCCCTGCCACTGGCACACAGCCACTTCCTCATCCTCCGCCTGCATGTGCAACTGCAAGTCAGACACTCCAGCTGCAGCTCCTTGAGCTCCAGCTTTGGCCGCAGCAGCTTCAGCAGCTGCTGCTGCCACGGCGCATTAGAACAAATTGCTCTTGTTACGATAGGAAGGATGGACATGCCTTTTGCCTTGTTTGGACCGATGGACAGAATGCCACTGCTGGTTAGAGCTCGAGCACACTACGGATAGGTGGGATATAAATGAAATGCTATTCACGTTGGGTTATAAAAATATAAATTTAAAATAAATATAGCACAAATGGAGCATATATTTTTTAGCTTTTTATTTTTATTTATTTAAATTTCTTTTTAAAATTTAATTTTTAAAGAGTACCCACACTTCTTCTAGCCCTTGATGGACACATCTCCTTGTTTATTTTCCAAGTAAAATGCGCCGCGAATTCGTGAAACAAATAGTCAGAGACGTAAGTACGCATGTTTCGGCTGTTGGCCAGGGCACGTTGGGGGCTTAGCCTCATCTGCATACGCGGATTTGGCCAGGGACAATGTTAATGATGAGAAAACAGAGGCTACGGCTCCTTCGAGGATCGCCTAGCATTTCCGTCTTCCCTTTGGGGCCCGGACTGGAGTGGAACAAATTGATTTGACTTTGGCTGTGGCTCGCTTGGTCTCTCTGCCCATTTGCGTTAGCTCGTTTGGCTTATATAATGCATATATAATTCTTTTGTTGTCTGCTGCTAATTTGAAAATTTACGCTGGCATTGGGGTAATGTCAAACAACTTCCCGGCAGATTCTACTCCAACACACGAGCAGCCCGAGCCTCTGACAAGCAAGCGTCTTTGCTGTTGACCAAGTTCAAGTTGAGTTGTCCGCCGACATCTAATTTGTGCTGCCCAACGAAGACGAAATTGCAGTAGCCCACGCCATCTAGCCAAGTGGTTTCAGGTCTAGAAATCCATAATTGCCTGGGAATGGCCAAGTGGTACCAATTCAGAGGGGCATTAGAAATAAAGAGATTACAAAGGGGAATTGTTTGCATAGACTTAGGGGGACTGCTGAGCTTGATAAATTCTTAGCATTGATTGCAGCCATCTGTTTGGTTTGATAAAAGAAAAAAAACTTAAAAAGGTTTTATATTTTATATTAAAGAAATACAAATCCCCAAGCTTCTTCCATCCCAGTTACCTTTAACAGTAACAGCCTTGACCGTGGCTTTTTTTTTTTTTGGAGTCAAGTCATTGGGGTCATTCAACTTCGAGGCGGCCAGGGCGTTTAAGGAGGCAAAGTCAAAGTCAAGTCAAAAGTCATAAAAGATATGCAAGCCTGTGCAGTTTGACTGCCTCAACAAATGTACGGTCTACAGATGGTTTTGTGTATAGCAGCAGCAGCTCTTGCTTTGGGTTTGGGAATGCCTTTAGCTTTGGGTTTGGGTTTGGGTTCGGGCATGGGTATATGGGCATGGGGATGTGCGTTGCCTTGGTAATCCTTGGCCATGTCTGCGCTGCCCTTTTTGCAACAGCAACACAGCAAAGGAAACAGCCAAACAGCAACAGGAACAACAATTACAAATGAACGACTTCTTTGTTCTGTCAGCGAGGCCAGCCGCAGCTTAGCTCCAGCACCAGTTGTTGGCAATAGCACCAGGCTGGAGATCTCAGGGCGCAGGCCCAGCTCCGACTGCGGCCTGGGTTTTGCGGTAGCAGCCCAAAAGAGGGGGCGTCGTCGGAGTCGTCTCCATCTCTCCATCTGTGATGCTAGCAGCTGCTACGCATAAAGCATACGCTCAGCACTGAGAAAAATTTATGAGAAATGATATTTACAGAATTTTTATACATATGTATATTTGTTGTAGATTTTTTATATAAATAAATGCAGTTAAGATAAGGCAAATGATTTAAATCTTAACTCCATAAAAGGCATTTATATTAAATATTTTTTTAAGTACGTAAAATTATTTTCCCAACCTCTAAAACCCTTCTTTAACAATCCTTAAATGATCTCTATACCTTCTTACAATATTTTTCTCTCCCTGCTCCTGCGGATGCTGATCTTTTCGGGGCGTTGTTGCTGGCCCAAAACAAATATGAAGAGCTGCAGTCCGGGCCGCGTCCCCGTCTCAGTTTCTGTCTAGGAGTCTGAGGCTGAGGCTGAGCCTGAGTCTGAGGAGTCAGAAATGTGCAACGTTATCATAACTAAGTGCATGTGGATGCGTGTGCTTGTGATTCCCCCGAAACGAAACGAAACCAAACGAAACCAAACGAAACCAAACGAAACCAAAAGAAACGAAACCGTCTGCATATGCATAATTCATGCTATTGAACCTTCTGCGGTTATGACTGGACATGGACATGGGGCCCTGGACTTGAACCTAGCCGGGGATGCAGGAGAGGATCGGGGACAGCAGTTGGAGCTGGGGCCAGGGGGGTGGAGACCGCAGCCAGGCAACTAGAAAAATTATAATTTCACAAGTCATAATAGGATTTGCAATTCAAATGCGAAAAGGCAACGCAGACACTGAACGCGGACTCAAGTCGACTCGAGTTGGGTTTCTTTTCAGATTGTTCTCGTTGTTGTTGTTGCCGTTTCCTTTTTGTGAAAATTTCTGTGGAAGGAGCGAACAACAATAAGAGGCTTCTCGGCCAGGGCCCAGACTTATGGCCAAGGCTCTGGCCCCGGCCAATATGTCAAAAATATTAAGAGACATGGCCAATGGGCTCGGGAACAGCATAGGATCGGGAATCGGCAAAGGAATCGCGGGTTTGGGCTGTGGCTGCGGCTGCAGCTATCGGCCGGGGATCATGCATAAATATGCAAACGATAAGAGCCCTCCTCTATAAAGTTGTAAAATTGACAAGCGCTGCCAAAGTCTCAAATAAAGCAATAAAATGGGCTAAAACATCGCCGGCGAGGGACCGCGACGCTGGACGCTTGGCTCACTCGGTAGCCGTGGACCAAATGCAAAAATTAGAAATGAAAGCCAGCGGGTTACTACGGCAGCTCCACCTCCATCGCCGCCGCCGTGCTCTTTCCCAGCCATGCTTGTTCAGAATTTATGCCATTCTGGCGGGGACTATGAAGATCCGATGGAGAGATGAGCACGGAAGCATCATCGTTTGTCACTGGCGCATGCAAAGGCTCAATTCATGAGTCCGCATCGACAGCGAGGAGGAAGTGCGCCTGGAGTGACAGCAGGCAGCGCATAAAGATAACAAATGGCATTGCAGTGGGTTGCATCGTAATCATGTCAAGATGCACCTCAGAAGAGAGGAAGCCGGAGGAAGTCTGGCACAACTTACGACTCACTTAGGGCTTCCTGCTTTTGTGCAAAGTCGAAGCCAAGGCTCCTTCTTTTCCCAGGAAGTCGGACGGAAGATAAGCCCGATATAAATTAGGAGGAATTTCAGGAATTCGGGTCGCAAAAACAAAAGACTTAGGCAACGAACTCGACAGTTTTTCTAGCTAAGCACGCAAGTGGAGCGGCCAGATTTGATTAGGGCTTAAGCTCGGGCCATACTCAGCAGCGGCGTCATAAATACTTAATGATATTGTCAGCTCCGCGGCCAGAGACCATACATACAGGCCCTGATCTTGGCTTTGGCCGGGCTTATTCCCCGGCTGTGGCTTCAATTTAAATCAAATGTGCGCAACGATGCCGTCGTCGCCACGAGGCTTGGCTTTTGGTTTCGGCTTTGGCCCGGACTGGCCCTGGCCCTGGCCTTTTATTTTTAGCATAAGCATATGATCGACATACGCGGGGACGAGAGTGTGTGGTGCGGTGGTGTGTGTGGTGCGCTATTTTTAGTGGTGCATTTAAGTGGCGACCGCATTCGGTCGGCTCGGTTCGGTTTGGTTCGGTTCGGGCCACGGCCTGAACTCTCTAGCCAAATGTGTCCCGCTGTGAATTATGTGTCTACATAAATTACCCGGCCAGGAATTAATCATTTTTTATGCAGGACTGCGGCGGAGCCTGGCTAGAATCTGGCCGTGGTTTCTTCTCTCTTTTTGTTTCGCTGCCTGCCCATTAGGTTTAGCTTTCTGGTCGTCCGGCCCGCTGTGGCTGCGGATCTGGCTCTGAGTGCCTTAAGGGGCACTTGGAGTCGCTCTGAATGTTTGTCTCTGTCCCGGGGATTGGAGTTGAAATAGCACAGGATGCTCTTTTGGCGCCTGGCCCACAACAGCACAGCATATGGCCAAAGTAATTGGAAGCGGCAGTCAAATGTCCAAGTTCTAAAAGAGATTACATTTGACTTTGGATCCTGAGAGTGTGGGTTTTTGTTTAGGGAAGAGCTTTGGCTCTAATGGCATAATGCCTTATGAAAATGTATGCAGTTTTTAAATCACTTTTTAAGTTAGAAAAGGTAGTAAAGTATTTTAACAATTGAAACCTAAAGCATCTATGTATCTTTATGAGTTCTTTTATACGATTTTTAATAATATATATATATATATATATTGAATTGACCTTAGATAAAGTTATAAAAATAGCTATCTGGAAATTACTTACCATCTAACTCCTAATCTCCCCGCCCAACCTACTTGAAATTGAAATTTATTCCAAAGATCTCCTCGAATGACTAAACTGCAATGTCCACACCACAAATGCCCCCAAAACTTTAATCGCTTTTGAAGCTTTAGTGTCGTTGTTCATGGCGATATGGTTATGGTTGTAGTTGCTGATGCTCCTGCTGATGCAGATGCAGATGCTGATGCTGGTCCTGGTGCTGGTGCTGGTGTAGTTATTGTTGTTAGCATGTAGCCTACCATAATTGATACGTGCTGCACTTGCGCGCAAAGACAAAATCTGCCCGCGGGCTGTTTGCTTTGGCTCAGCGTGTGGGAATGGGCATGGAGATGGACCAGGGATACGGCAGATGGGAGGCGGTGTGCTCATCCTGGTCGGTGCTGCAACACGAGTGGGGCGTGGCAGCAGCAGGAGAGGATGCCAGAGGAGGCTGGGTCGCCGCCCCTTTTGGCGTCTGCAGTTGGATTGCATTAAATGTCAAGGAAATCGCATGTCCACCCTCGTCTGGCGGCTGTCCTTTCGTCTGAACTTGTGCCATTTTATGGCAGTCTGGGCACTTGGAACTCCAAGCTGGGTTCTGGGAACTGGGAACTGCAAACTGGGAACTGGGACTTGGAACTGCTGGGTTAAGGAAAGGAAGGATATTCCCGGGACACCGCCCCACTTGTAAGGCATTTTATAATTTAATTTTCATATATGTGTGTCTGTGGCAGCGTTCGCTTCCCACTCCAAGTGGGTGTTGCTATCGATTATTATCGATTATTCTGCTGGCCCCGGCAGCCATAAATCAGGGCACTCCACTCCCCCTGCCCACTCCCCTGCTGGGCTTTCAGCAGCTCATTTATCACCTGGCCAAACAGCATAGGGCATTGCTGGAGGGTGAAAAAAGGAAAAATATATGGTAAAAACAAAAGACTCAGGCAACGAACTAAGTGCTGTCGCCCTCTAATGTCAGCGCTTGGATTTCCTACTCATCCCCGGCCGAAGGAGTCGCAGCTACCAGCAACAAAAGTGATAATTAATGTGTAAACCGAGCTCCCCGATCCTCGGTCCCCTGCGGAATTGTCAAGCAGTCGGGCAGTCGGGGCGCTGCAACTCCACATGCTAACCAAGGTGCTGACACTAAGCACTTGTCACCCAGCCCGCAGTCGGAGCCAGAAGCCCGATGCTCCATCTGCATGCCAGTGATGTCGGTCCAGACGAGAGGGAATCATGTGATTTTATGGTGGGAAAACTCGGGTAGTATCCATATAATAAAGCTGTAAACTATAAAATACAGTTGGGTTAGGTTCCATTTACCAATAAACCTTTAACTATAAAACTAATAAGGCATTAGGATTTATGGGAGATTCTTTGCAAGAGAATCTCTCCCTTGCCTGTATTTTTTTATGAGCCATTAGATTACTTTAATTATTGTAATGTCTATTATTATTATTAATTAATCAGTTCCTTAAGCAAAATATACAGACTTCAGGAAGACCTTTTTTATTGCAGTACCTGCAATAGTTAGTATTAAAAACTTCAGAGCTTTGGGTTAGGAAATTAATATATTATTCGGAATCATAAAACCCAGTGACTCGGCAGCACTCACAGTGATCCCAGACCTGCTCATCCTCGTCTGGCCGTGCGTGTGTCTCTGCTGGCTTCCTCGCTCCCTGCGAGTGTCCAGTCCCGGGACATATCTTTCACTGCAGCTGGACAAATTACAGTTGTCGTCGTTGCCGTTTCATGGCTGCTGCCTCCTTTTTTCAAGCACAAATGTTCGTATGAGTGTGTGGGGATATATAAAGGCTTTTTCGAACCCGAGCCGAGTGAGTCGCGGTGGTTATGTGCGTAGTTATGCAAACAGTGGCCGCCAAGAACAAGTTGCGGCTGCTGTTGGCTGTCGTAATTAAAGGTCAACATTTGTGCAAGTTGTCAATGGCATGACCAGGCAGGAGGTGGATACCCAGGGGGGGAAACCGAAAGCACCAGAGCCCCCGAGAACCCGAGAGCCCGGCAAGCCGGACCGCATAAATAATTCCCGCAAATGAGATGTCCCAGGCAGGGCAGGGGACCTGGCCTGGCCGGAGTTAAAAGCCCTCGGCACGTAAAGGAAGAGGATCATAAAACTTAATTGGTTTTTTTTTTGCTCTCGGGGCTTGTAGTTACACTTTACCCCGCCCGAGAGCGAATCGGTCTTAACGCTCACTTGGCCCCAGGAAAGCGTTCTTAAAGTTCACTTGAGCTACGACTAAGGTTGTCGGATTTTTGATTTGCTTCGGTCCTCAGGAGAGCATCGTCCCATCACACAATGGAAATCTGCGACTTCCTAGTGGGGGCCCACCGAGGAAATTCCGATAGAGATCCGCATTTGGAGAGATCCGATCCGGCCGAGAGGAAGTATTTATCGCCAGGGAGACTTTTACCTGGTCGCTGCCTGGGCTTTTGTCTTCGGCTCATTTGCAATTTGAACAAAGTTTCCAAAGATGATTGCCGCTGCTGATGCTGCAGCCTTCGATGCCGCTGGAAATTTCACTTTTTCTGTTATGGTTTTCGGTTTTGAGCCCGGCACTCTCTGCGTTGCACTTAGCGTTAGCGTTATTACTATTGTTATTCAACCCAAAATATTTTTAATGAAACTGGCCGAGTTGCTGCTCCATTGCTTGCACAAATTGCAGTCTATTCTGCGGCAAGTGCAGGCGCGCGAAAATAAAAGCTACAATTTTCCATTTTACACTGGAAGAATGGGGCCCTTATCGGGCTGTGTTCTGGGTTATAAGGGGAATCTTGGATGCTTTGACTGCCGGAGAATGTCTGTTTCTGTAAATACACCTCACAATAAGATATCGATTTTTAATTCAAGATTTTTTAAATCAAAGATAAATACATTTTCAAAGGAGTCCCTTGATATTCAAAGCTTGGAATATGTTTATGTTTGATCTGAAGTATTGAGAAATTATAAATTTATATCCTTAATCTTAAAACTTTATGAAGTTTGAAATAAAACAAAATATATTTGCGAATAAATCATAAAACTGCTAATTTAATTTCTCTTTTATGATGGCCAAAACCCACCCTTGTAATTACCAACGATTATTGCTCAGTGTACTCTCGATGCCCCGTCATGCTTTCTTTGTTTTTTCTCAAAGCAGTGTTCATTGTGCGATATTTGATGATGTTGCCGCGCTTTTTCCCTGCGCTAATTACGGACGGAGCGAGGCTTTTTGTGATTGATTGCAAAGTGCAACGAAGGAGATGGTTGTTGTTGATTGTTGCAGTTGCTGTTGCTGTTGCTGTTGCAGTTGCTGCTGCTGCTGTTGCTCCCATGAAGCGTGGCACGTGTTGCGTTTAATGTGCAGTTTCTATTACTCTCGCCGTACTGCGGCAATTGAAAGTGAAACTCAATTTTATGAGGCACCGGCAGCAGATAGACAAGTCAGCCGCCGAAGAAAGAGGAGACCAGGCCAATCCCACCTTGGACTTGGACTGGAACTTGGTCTAGGACTGGGTCTGGACTGAGACTGGGACTGGGACTGGCCAACAACTTGCACTTTTGGCTGATAATTGACCTCATTTAAGATGCGGCCGCTGCGATAAGGCCGATAGGAATTAAAAGCGGCATCCACTAATTTAGCCGGACTCGCGGCCGAAGGATGGGTCCAGTTCCTCAGTCATAGCCTCAGCCTGACTATGATCCTTATCGATCGGCCCTTAGGACTAGACCAAAAGAGAACTTGACTTTGGCCATAGCTGCTGCTGCTTCGGCTGCTGCTTCTGCTCTTGGCCATTGGCTGTTGCCAGTTGCCAGTTGCCAATTTCCAATCGGGGCCAGCAATCGCACCACGCTAACGAGACGACGACAACAACGTGCTGCAGGCAGTGCCAGCGAGGAGAGTTACAGAAATATGATAAGATTAAAGTCTACTTAAAGAAATTCTTTTCTTTATTTGAACTACCAATTTGTAAATTTTTTTAAATATTTAAAAGTATATATTTAGGAATGAATACATTAGAGCTATTTTAAGGCAGATCTAAGTTCCATTTGTGGATAAGATATATGTCTTTATAAACACATGACAAGAAATTTTGTAGGAAATTTGGTTAAGTTTGGATATTTTTTAGCACTATTACTTTGTCATAAATATATTTGTGTATTTTTAAGGAAACCAATAATAAGTATTACAGTTTAACTCTTGTTAAAGTCTCTTAACTCCTCTTCTCAACTTTAATTTCCTTTGGTAAATAAAATTCTTAAAAATGTATTATGACTCATATCCATTCAATATATATTCCACATATTCGATTTAAATTAAGGTATTATCAACTCCTTGAGCCACCCACGTCCAGGGGCTGAATGAGGAACGTGAAGCGAACCCGAGACGCGCCTAGCAGTGGCTGCCGCTGCATAAGCATCTGTAACTTTTCGCGCTTATCTAAGCCATAAATCTCCGATGGCGGTAGGCAAGTCCAAAAAGCTCCTAGTCCACGTCCAAGTCCAAGTCCAAGTCCAGCCAGAGTCCAGGAGCGGGTCGAGTCCGAGTGGAAGTCGTGCGGGCGTTGGCTCTCCAATTGGCCGCGTCCTCTGATGGCAAGTGACTGAGTTTGAGTTTGAGACTCGAGAACTGAAACCGAGACTGACTGACAATCAAGGCGATGTGCGATTTGCGATTTGGGACTCGCGATTCGCGATCCTCGATTCCAGATTCCAGATTCCCCGATACCCGATCCGACTCCCCATATTCCCTGTGCTCGATCATCGTTCGCCGCCTCTAATGGGCCAACGTCACACTTCTTATCTAACAATAAGCCGGGCCGACTGCGGCTGCCAGTAATAAATGCGACCCACATACGCGACCAGTTGGCCTGGCCAAAAATAAACAGAAAAGCGGCAACACCATTCTTTAGCATTGCCCTGCCCTGCCCTGGCCTGAGCTGGCCTGTGTTGGCCCGGCTTGGCTTGGCTTGGCTTGGTCTGGCCCCAAAATCTTGCCAATCCAAGTGGAGGCAGCCCGCGGAGGGAGCTCAGGCCCAGGCACTTCCAGTGGCTCAGCGGCAATAAATTTCAATTTGCTGGCTGCTCGCAAGCAGCTCAGCTCGGATCGGCCCAGCTCCACGTCCACCTCCAACTCCCCAGACACAGCCTCCACGAGAGTCGCCTGGCAACAATGCAATGCGGAGGTAAAATGATAAAAATTCGATTACATTCAGGTGTGAAACGTACATATATTGCAGCGATTTACTTGTTTTCCCTACTCTACGATCTGGTAATTGAGTCTCTGCGCTACAACTGGCGAGATATAGATTTCAATCTGGCTCAATAAATAATATATGCTTTGAATTTCGTGTTGGTAATGCAGGTTTTGTGTTTCTGGAGGATTGTTAATTATATGAAATTGAGTTATAAAAAAAAGCAAGGATTTGTTTGGGAATTTAATTTCTTAAGGGTCAATGCAGCAGAGAACTCCCTGTTTCCCGGCTCTTAGTATATATTTCCTTTAGAAAATGATTATGTTTTTGATGAATCAATTACTGTACATAGGTTTAATGACTGTTCCTTAAATTCTAATTTAGTTATATATTTTAATTAAAATAAACAAGTATTGTACAAGTTAAAATAACCTCTTGAAGGGCATTTTAGTTCCTCTCTCTCTCTACATTTTATATACAATTTTTAAGCTTGACCATAACGTCGCATATTCTTTTTAAAACACAAACATTTCCTTGACTTTACCCTCAGCCTTCTCAGGTAATCACTTTCCTCCGAGTCAGCCACTGAAGTAGCTCATTGCTGGATCGGCTTAAATACCTCAGACTTTCTTCTGTTCTCTCAAGCCCAAGACTGTGCCAATTGCCAGTTGGAGGAGTGAAGCTGGAAGCTTAACTGGGAGTGCGGAGCTAGTTCTGCTGGCATCCTTACTTCCTCCCTACGCCCCCCGAACATCTCCCTGGTACACGGCCCTTGTTGGTCATTAATCATGCACTGTGAACGACAAGCGTATAAGTTACTAGCCGATTGGCCCCAAAAAAGGCCATCGGAATTGGGCTCAGCGAGGGCCTAGAGCCACGAGGACCAGCCAGCTCAGCCAGCCTAGCCATTCCTGGTTAGAAGGCCCGGGAGAAGGCCTCGTCGTCTGGGCCTTCGTCTCCGTCTAATTGGATGCAGATGGGCATAACGGGGCCCGACCCCAAAGACCCGAGCCAGGGAGATGCGGACAGCGGCGAGTTTTATTCACTGTGATTCCGTGTGATTCTGGCTCTGATTGGCTGCAAGGCGATTCCTGATGGTTATGATCAGCTCCAGTAGCCGCGGTGTTTTTTTTTTGTTGTTTTTTCTAACAATTGGGGGAAATGGCACACTTTGCTAAGACCTTACAGCTTAGGAAACTGTAAGGTAAAATTGTAAACATTTAGGAATATAATTATTTAGGAGTGTACAAGTTTATTTAGTTTATGGAGAAGCAATACTCTGGGCTACCTTTTCAATATATCTTTCTGATACAAAAATTGCGCTTCGCTGATTCTGGGATATTTAATGCCGATTTCGAATCGACTTGGCATGCGATGGATTTGTGTCATAATTGAATTACAATGCTCCGGGTTTGGCACGCGATATTTGCCGGGGTAATTAAAACTGGTTTTCACATTTTTCCAGTTTTTTTTTTTCTTGCCTAAAGGAAATTGCATGCATCTTGAGAGAGGGGGAAAAACTAATTTAGCCGAGCCCAGGGCAGCTTCAATTTCTAGGCAGATGGCAAACCCTTTCAGGAATATATGTAAGCCAGTACGTGTATGTCCAAGAGGAATGTTCTTTGGTGGAAACACCCACCACAATGGCTGGCCTGAGCCGTCAACAGCCATTAGCACTTTGGCACATAATTGATACGTGGCTGGACCATAAAGCAAAATGCATAGACATCTACTTCGACAGGCACAAGGCGCAAGGCACTGGCCGGGAAAATGACGTTGTAAGAAAAGCGAATAAAAAGGAATTCCTGCCATGTTCTTCAGATTTTTCCGCACACAACAACACCTTCGGGGGCGTTGTGCCATACGACACCATACTCCCAGCCATGAGCACACGGCTCTTCACACAGAATCTGACGAATATCAGAAGGGCCTCCTGTCGGAGGCTGGGACGGGCTCGTTTCTCTCTCTGGTCGGGGATCTGGGTTTGGGGGTCTGGGCTTTGGGTTCTGGGTTCTCGGTTCCGTTCCGGAACGTAACTAACAATTTATTTAATACGTTGTACGTGCGCTTTAATAAAAGGCTCAATCAATCTGCAAGGCTAGGAGCAAAGCCGAAGAAGGCTTCCGCCCAAAATATCACCGAATTGGAGGTGCACTTAAGTCGCCTTGAGATAAGTAATATCTAAATAAGTATCTATCAGTTTTTACTTAATTTATTCTAATTCAGGCTTAAAATTTAAAGCTTTACTTTGGTAAACAAAATATATTAATGCTTTTTAGTTTCTGAAATTAATGACAATCAAAGAAATGCTGCCCTATAAACTGCAGATTAAGAATGCTTTTTCCAAATTCTAGGTATTAAGTATAATCTTTACCTGAGAACAAGGATGCATTCTTCTCCCCAAAGTCCATAGACAACGCTGGCACTTACAGAACCGAATCGAAGCGACCCGAACTGAACCTCTTTGAAGTGTGCATACAAAGTCTCGAGTGCTCAGGGCCGCCAGAACTCCAGAGCTGCACTCTCCGTAGTGACAGATGCATAGACAACGGCAACGACCATGATGAAGACGACGACGATGACGATGACGACCACGTCGATGCCGATCCTTTGACGCTGCTGCGGACGCAGACAGCGTGTCGAATGGGGATCTTGGCTGCTGGAGGGGCTCGAAGGCTGTGGAGAGGGTTAAAAGTCGCGGGCTCTGAGAGGCTTTTCGCTAATGAAGCCATAAAGATATGTATTATTCCATAAATTTAACTCAGCCCGCCTGCGACACCCACACACACACACACTGACTGGCCGGAGCTGGAGCTGGGGGAGCTCTCAAGCTTGAGAGGATTTTGTGCTGCACCGATAATCTGGCCAAGGTTTATGCATTTGTCGACGAGAAATGCATTTAATTTTAACCACAATTAGCCACGCAAAAGGGCCAATCCCGGGAAGGTGCGATCGCAAGGCGTTCCCCATGGAGATTGTGGCCACGGAAAATTCTTTTCCTTATTGCGGCCCCTTGGCAATCGGCCGGCACCAGCTGTCTCTCAAACGCCTAACAAGGTGTCAATATCTTAAAAATTTTATCTTTCTGCACATAAAACTCAAGCGGATCATAGTAAATCAGCCTTTGGTCAGGCAGACGACGCGACGGCGACGACGACGACGACGGACAGCCGCTGTGCCCACTCTTAGAGCCAAGTTAGCCACCATCTAAAGGCCTTTATGCCTTTCTGGCCCAGCCCCACAAAGAGGAGTAGCAGGCGGAGTGCCAGTGCCCAGTGCTGGCCGAAACCCAAGTTCGAGTCTGGGGCTGACCCCACCACACCCCACTAGCTGGCCACAATGGATGCCTCTGTCCCTCGATTCCGCGATCCCTCGATCCCTGACCGATGGAGCGAGCTATGTGCCTTTTATACGCCGGATTTACGAGCCAGCTCTCCACGTCGTCATCGCCGTCGTGGCCAAGAAATATTCGATGGCCAGGCAACGATTAAAACGGACGCTTCACGCATGCGCGCTCACACACAACACCACACCACACACAGCACAACAAAACAACGCAACACAACACGGCAGCAACAACAGCAACTCACTTATACTAACTCTGATACTTGCACTTACATTTATATGCATTCTGCATAATGGACTAAAACATATAGAGGAAAGTACAGTGAAGGACACGAGCTTATGTCATGAGATAACATAATAAATAAATTGGGAATTACAAAAATAATAACATTTTAATTGCTGAAATTTTAGTAATTCCTCATTAAGGTTAGGATTAGTTACATAATATATTAAGAAAATATGTAAATAAGTTTTTCTGATATCTTATAGTTAATAAGCAAAAAGGATATGGCTTAACCGCTACACCATGATACATGTCCTTGGCTAGTAGATGATCTTTGAAACCAAATTAAATGTATCTTTATTTTAATAGTTCTACGTAAGGTACAATTAATAGTAGTCCTACCACCTAGTTATATGGCCACCACTGTGAATCGCAAGACCGGAGATTGCTGTTAAGCAATGTTCGCCGGGTGTTTGGCCTGGCAGCGTTTGCAACACCAGAAACAGAAACAGCCGAGGCCGGAGCGGCATCCCAGCGTCGTCAAGAGCATCGGAGGGGTCGGGATCGGGATCGGGATCACTATTGGGATCGGGGCAGGGCGAGGATGGGGACAAGGTGCCCGCGGAGCATGCATGGGGGATTCGGATTGGGGCGCATCATCATGTGCGCATTGCACGCACGTGATTAAAGCGCAGCCCCGTCGCGAAGGGACGCAGGGACCGGAGGCGGAGTATGGGCCAGATTCCAGTCCCTTGGACTGGGCCCGCTTATAAATCAGAATTCGCTCTTTTGGGGACGACAATGAACTCGGGCAGGGAAGAGGAACCGGCACCGCACTACATATTGATAAATAAATAAGATCGCCACGAGGCTTTTGTCTCTGGGGATATTCGGTATCCGCAAAGAGTTCAACGCACTTGACCAACTGGTTTCGATTATAAATTGGAAAATGCATCCCCGAAAATATACGCCGATTGAAATGCCCGAAAATAAATGGCCCGATCAAGGAGTGATGATCGGAAACATTCGCAGTCCAAAGCTCCAACGGCTGACACTTGACCCAGACGGCGCCGGCGCGTCTTGTTGCAAATAAATTAAGTTCATGAAGAGCCCCGGGCAACGGTCCAGCTCCGCGTTGCAGTCTCTGACACATTTCCCTGCTCCCTGGTGCCAGGTCCATGGGCGGCACATCTATCGGCTCTAATCCGGGTCCAGGTTCGCGGTTCCCGTTCCCGGTCTGGGGTCCCTGGTCCCGGTCCCGGCTCAGACATTCAAATCGCCCGGAATCAATCAACTTCGCCGAGGAGGATTCGGAGCCTTGGCGCCAAGCCAAAGTAATATTAGCCCATCCGGGCGATGGGGTCAGAGCCAGTTCGGCTCTTTCTCCTTGCGAAATCGTGAAAATATTCTAGGCCCATCGAAACGGCAGGCAGCCAAATTTGAATAATTTTTAACCATAAAGAAAGTTGATACACAGGCCGAGTAATGAGAGCGCTACAGCCAAGAGAAAACGTTGGTCAACCAAAGCATTCAAAGAGAAAATTTATGTAAAATAAGTAGATGATTCCACAAGCTAATTAACGTAATTAAATTGGGCTGATTGCAGGCAAAAAATTGTGTTAAATCTTTTATTTTTAATAATAAATATATTTGGAGTTTTAATATTATGGAAATAAATACCGTTTGCAACTTCTGCATAAATTCTGATATTCCCCAACTTCAGCATACCCAAAACCGGCCATACTACCAACTTTTTTGCCTTTGGTGTTGGCCAATTGACTTTTGGCCTGCGCACGAGCCAGAGGGCTGCCTTGATCTTGTGCCCAGTCAGGGGTTATTAACGCAATGTGTCTCGGGTATGTCGTGAAACCCGATCCGGCTTGCCAGGAGAAAGGCGAAACGTAATATTAGAATGCCATTTAATTAGCTAAGATCACTCTAAGACCGCAGGATTACATAAAGCACTGTTACCGGGCAGATCCCGGGGCCCATGTTCCTTCCAACAACGGCCAAGTGACAGCTTTAATTAGAAAGATAATGGGCAGTCGAGACAGCGACAGCATAGCAAATAATCGTTGGCTTAGCTTAAACAAGGATTAGGCACAACGCGAGGAGAATTTAATTTTCCGGAGACAAGTTCTAATTGAAAAGTTCATAAATTACGCGGCGTCATCATCGCCACCACCATCATCCCTGCCCGATTCGTATTAAGATTAAATCTACAATGCCAACAGGTACAAGGGTATAAACAAAACAGGTACACGAGAGCACGTATCGTCCGAGATCATGATCACCGGCAAAAGCAGAAGCCGGAGTCTGAGTTATGCTCGGTTATGGCAATTCGCGGATCGCAGATTTGACTACGCGCTCATTTGTACCAAGTGTTTCTGCGACTCGGTTCTTTTTTTGTTTGTTTTGGGTTTTTCGGGGCAAGCCGAGAGGTTATTTACCCGCCTCCATGTCAATACAGAACGCGGATGGACACACAGAAAACAAATATTGGCATGGAAGGAGGGTCAATTGGTTTATATTTCATCACAATATACAATCGATATTATGGATATTGAAATGAATTAAAATATCTGTTTAAACAATGATCAAATAATATTCATATTGTTGTCCTTAGTTTGATTTCTTAAAGTGACAAATTCAAATAGAATTAAATATATCTGAAATCTGATTTTAACAAGATAATATCTGTGAGACTCTTTCTCTATTTTATATATTTTTTTAGTGTGCACTACTGGCCTTCTGACTGTTCTGTTGACTGCTGACCGGACTCTCAGATCGCCACTAACGATACCGTAACTCGGGGGCGGGTGGGGAATTAACCCGATCGGGGGAGGGCTCTCACCGGAGGGGTGGAGTCTGTCTCACCGCAGGGAAGGGGCTACATTCGACACGATCTACATAACATTTGTAGCGGCTAATGGCTGCGCATTGTGAGTCGCGCCAAATACGGATCTGAGTGACCAATACAACCCACGGAGTACCGCTTAAAATTGATATGGGGGAATACTTGAGGAATATTTGTATACCCTTGCAGGGTATTGTAATTTGAATCAGAAGTTTGTTTTAAAAAATTCACAAATTTTTTATATTTTAAATACTTTTAAATGTGTATTTCAAAACTATCTATGAAAAGCCGAATTGTAATGAATTCATATTGATTACCTTTATCCAATTGCAAATTTCGGGATCCTAAAGTTGAATTGAATTAACCAAATTATCTTAGGTACTTACTAAAGGAGCTAACATTTATAAATAATGAAATCGGTACTCAATATTATTATACGATTATACAAATAATTCTTTGGTTAATACCCTTTCAAGTATTACATTGCATTAATTAATTAAGATTATTGTAAATACCATATTAAGTCTAAATCTCTTGCCAGACTGTTATCTTTAGTTTTCCTTTCCATAATCTCTACAGATTATGTGTGACTTTCAAACAAACATCGTACAATAAGAACTTTATTATGCAAGCCGTTTGTTAAGCCTTTTTGCCCACTCATTCGGCGATCTAAACTGGGCTCATTTCTAACTGTGGTTTTCGCCGAAAGCGCGCCCCCAGCAGACAATAACACAATAATACTTAAGGAATCAGAGCGCTGCAGAGTTCCTATTGCCGCTGCTAACATATTGCCTTTCCCACCTCAACACTCGGTATATCGATATATCATTAGCGCTCTTTTGATTTACAATCGCCTTTTGTGCGCAGAGTTAGCTATTTTCGCCTTTTGTTGCGCCGTTTGCGAAGAGAGTGGCTCTGAAAGCGACCGCAAAAGCGCTTGGCTAATGGCTCGCAGCACTTTCCTGAGGGGCCAAGCCACCTCGGCCTTAAAGCGATATCGGTATCGCTATCCCCATCCCCACATACGAGTCTGCAGAAGGAATGAAAGTGTTCTCCATGTAGCGGATGTGGAGTGCATGTGGGTAAGGAAGCTGTAAGGAAGCTGAAGCTAGTTGCAGATGCGAAAATTGGAAACAAAATATTCTAAAAGCATACATTTTCAATATTTATAATATTTTTGAAATAAGAAAAATCCATGGTTTTGTTTGACAGATTAATCAATTTTTTTAAACCAATTTTTTTATATTTATTTATATAATGAATAAGAAAATTAAGAGAAAAATGTATAGTATTAACATAACATAATTAAGAAATAAATTGTATGAGATTTTAAACAAATTTAAGTAGTATTATTTATTTAATTTTACATAAGTCTAATTATTTCTTATAATTATTAAGTTCACTAAAATATTTAATTACCATTATATCTATGTATTCCCAAATGTAACTGGTTTAAACCCCTTTATTCTCATTTTATTTATTTAAATTTCCCAACAAATAAATCTTTAAATAGAGCTCACTTTACCGTTATTAGAATTACCAAATGCTCTGCTTTTTAAGCCAAGTTAGCAAACGCACTTCGAACTCCAACAAGTGTGATGTTAGCTCGACTTAGTTGCCGCACCATGGAGATTTAAGAACAAATTGTGTTGCAAGCATCAAAACATTTATATAAACTTACTTTATTTTAAAAACACACATCTTTTACAAGAAATTGTTCAAAGATTACAAGCCCAAAAGTGGAATAAAATCAGATATTTTGTTAATGAGAAATACGCTTTCAAAGTTGACCTATTTTTCGTTATCAAAAAAACAGAGCAATAAGAAATCAACCAAGAAGCGTAGCACCTTAACTTATATATTTTTGAATATATTTTGAACAATTATCCATCATATGCCATTTAAATTAATAGATTTTACTACTTGGTTCACAAGGTATTTATTTCACTTTGAAGACACTCAAGAGGTTCCACCGTGCGCCTTCAAACTTGTCTCAAACGACAAAGCGGCACCAAAGTGCGACTTGCAGAGCTCGCCGGCCAGTCGCAGTTGGTCGATCGGAGTGAGCGGACGTCTCAGCGCGAGAATCGAGTGGAGGCAAGCGGATAACTGAGAACCGAGAGACGAGAATCCAGAGTCAAGAATCGAGAAGCGAAGAAAGGAGCTTCGCCGCAGAAGAACCGAAGAATCGATCGCGTCGCGGGTTTGTTGATTTTGTGCGCGTGCGATTTGTGAGAGATGCGCCGCATCTGAGTGCGTTAAGGGTTAAGGGTTAAGGGTCGCGAAGGATTAAGGGTGCACTCCAACCAATGGCTGGAAGACGCCACCTGCTGGTGATCCTGCTGCTGATCCTGCAGCTGATCGCCACCACGCCGGCGTCGCGCAGCCTCAGCGTAAATGGGAACAACATTTGGCGGCGAGTGCGCCTGGTGACAAACCAGGAGTCCGAGCGCAACGCCTACCAGGTGCTCAAGCCGAGCAGCAGGAATGCCAGCAGCACCACCACCACCACTAGTACCAGTACCACTACCAGTACGAGTACCACAACCACGAGTACAACTCCTGCAACTCCTCCATCACAGCGTTCAGCCAAACAATTGGATCTCAACTTCCCGGGCGGCAATGTGTCGAGTGCTGCCCGGCTGGAAATGTCCACGGAATTCTTTGTGGTGCCCACGCTCTCCTCCAGCAGACCCACCAGCAGCAGCAGCTCCACCACACCGGCCACGCCTACACGAAGTCTGGGGGCCAGGGCGAGATCAGCTGGGACCAGCTCCTCAGGCAGACTACCTCCGGGGGGCAGCAGCAGCGGCACCTTCAATAGCACACCGCCCAGCGTAGTGTCCACGCATCTGCCCTTCGCCGGGCTGCGCAAGGAGCCGTGGGTGGTGCCCGTGCTCGTCCTGGCCACCCTCACGATGCTGATGATGGGCGCCTTCGAGATCTTCGTCCTCTTCAAGGCCTGGCGCACCTCGCCGTCGCGACGACACCTCTTCCTTGGCCAGATGCTGCTTCTGGGACTCTTTGCCTGCGCCAGTCTGGGAGCTATCATCACGGCCCAGCCTACACTGCTCAGCTGTGGAGCGATTCGCTTTGGCGTGGGTGTGGCCTACGCCCTGGTCTTCGCCGCTCTCCTGGTCAAGTGCGTCTTCCTGATCAGCCTGAACGGGGGAGTCTACCTGCCGGCTCCGTACCAAGGACTTCTTCTGCTCTTCGCCCTGCTCATCCAGGTGGCCATCGGTGGCCAGTGGCTGCTAACCCAACCGCCTGAGGTGTACACCACCAGTGTGCCCGTAATGGGCAGCGGATTTCTCAGTACCACGGTGGCCTCGCAGACAAATTACTCGGCATTGTTCTACCCCACATCCTACACAACGCTGGACGGCACTCCGGAGATATACACCCGGATAGCGGCGGTCAGCACAGTGCTGATCCCGCTGTGCAAGACCCAGTTCTCGGAGCTGCTTTTCTCGCTGATCTACATCGTCTTCCTGATCGTCTTCATCGCCGTGCTGGCCATCAAGTCGCGCGGCATACGGGACAACTACCGGGAGGCCACCTACATTGGCCTGGCCATCGGCGGTGCCATTCCCATCTGGCTGGGCTGGATGCTGTGCGGCCTGGCGGTGGCCGAGCGGCACAAGGACGCCTGCATCGCCTTCGGACTGGTGGCCACCTCGGCCACCGTCTTCCTGGTGATGTTCATGCCCAAGGGCAGGCAGCTGGCGGCCATGGGCAAGGAGGGCCTGTACGTGGAGGACCGCGAGGAGCAATTCAGCTCGCTGAGCCGCGCCGGATCCGGCTACTCGCCGTCTTTCTTCCACTTCAAGCCCATCAAATACGGCGTGATGAGCGGCTGCGGGCTGCCCAACTCGGCCTCGAACACGGGCCAAGGACTCAGCTCCAAACACTGCTCCAGTGCCAACAACGGAGGTGGTAAGTCCCGCTCTGACCCATTCTACTTATAATATTTTTACGATTTGTCACAATTTCTGCCGGGAGCAATTGTACCCAACTCATGGAGATGGAAACAATTCCATTTCTACCTGCCCCTACCCTCCACCGGCCCTTGTCAGCTGTCAGTTGTCTCGGGTAATTTTGTAATAACTTTCTTTTCTTTCTTGCCTCATGTGCAGGCAACCTCTTGAACTTTTGTTTATCCATACGTTCGCTCTTTCTAAAAGCAGTCACAAAGTTGGGGAGAAGAAAAAGCAAAAGTCTTAACTTTCAAAGGTAACAGCTCAAGCTTCAGCTCCAGCTCTAGCTCTAGCTCCAGCTCCACCAGACGGTAGCCAGGGTACAGTGGTCGAAATGACAATAGAAAAATTACAGGTTGTGGTGCAAATAAATAATATAGCAACATTAAATTGAGTTTAAATTTTAAATATTCCTTAAAACTCTTCAACGATTTTTACAAGTAATTAAAAATAAATATACTAGAGAGTAATTTTTATAGTTAACCATATGCAATTTCATGAAATAATTACCACCTCGATCTCTCAGTATTTTTAGCTTAGTTCCAAACCGTTGCACCTGCAATTATTTTCATTTCGCATTGCTTTTGCATTTGCATTTCTTTGCCAATTAGTATGGATGGCAATTTTCATTTGGCTCCGCTTCATTTGTTTGTATGCAAATTTGTGCGCTTTAATTTCTTTGTGGCAATTGTGGCACATTTTTCGCGCTGAATTTGCGTAATTCCCAACCACTGTGCGGCATTAACTGGGCTTAAAATTGTTTTGCCAGGCCGTGTAATTGTTTGGCATATTAATTTTCCCGACGCCGTGTAAGCCAAGTGTAAAAAGAGCACACATGCGGTGATCTGTCCGTCTAACTCTCCAGTTATCTCTCTGTCTGTCTTTATCGGCTTCTGGCTGTCTCACTCTTCCCGGCTTTCGTTTTCGTTGTGAGAACGTCCCAAGTTCGTGGCTTAAGTCTTTTGATTAAATTTTTGCCACTGCTGCGGCTTTAATCATTTCAAACGATGCAAATAAAGCCATCAACAGCTTTAAAATTTATTATTTGAAATTTCACATCTGCCCATTAGGCGGTGTTAAGTGTCATTGTCGGTGTCGATGTGGAAACGGTCACGACCCGGCCTCAAACCAAACGAAGAGCAAGTGAAACGAGTCAAAGCCGCGGCCCACAAAGGCCGACAAAAAAAAATTTTTTTAAATAAACAAAGCTATCTGTCTGTGCAATTTTTGGCAATTTACGAACTGCCTGACAAAAACAGATAAAACAATATTTTCGGAATTTTTATTTATTATGATTATTAGTTTTTGTTTTTCTTTCTAGACAATAACGAGCCATAAAAGGCTTTAAACCATTTCAGCTTTCTAATGAAAGCAAAAGTTGAGTTGTTTATGTGTGTGGCAAAGTGGAAAGATATATGTATGTGGGGGATTCGGGGATCGCGGCAGAGAGGGGCACCCAGTCCGGAGGGCTGCTCCGAAATGTGCGTGCTTGAGCCATGTAACACTTTACGTAATTTAATTAAAGTAAATACATCAAAAAACTTATGATTACAGTCAGCACAAAAAGCATAGCAAATGGAAATGGGACAGGAAAAGTCCGGGTAATTCAAGTGGAAAACGAAGCAGAAATGCTCTGTGAAAAGTGTTGAGCAATTGGGTAATAGGTAATTACCTTAGTTTTTCTTTTAGTATAAATATGGGTAATTGGAGAAGTAGGAAAAAGATTTTAAATGCATAACTGTTTTTTAGATTTTAAATGATGTTTACAATTTGTTGTTGATTGTTTATAAAACTTCTTATTATAATTCTTTCATATTCTTCCTAAATTGTACTTGGATTTAAACCCTATTCAAACCTCTTTTCAAAATCCCTGACCATGTCTTGGCTAGGGTATAAGCTTTGCAATAATTTACCAAATTATAACAATGCGCCCCTGGGCCCAAGTAGGAAGCGTTTTACATGGCAGCTACTTGACGACGACTCCAAATCCGACTCAGTATGTGAGCCACGCAGGCAGGCACAGCCAAAGGCAAAGGCACAGGCTCAAGCCAAGGCAGACAGACCCAAAGCCGAGGTGCAGCTGAAACCAAGCCAAAGCTGGAGCTGCAACCGAATCTGGCACTGGAGCTGCAGCGACGGCCCACAAGCCAAAGTGCCTGTGGGCAGCTCGGGCCAAGACTGGGCCTCAGATTCCGATTTCAGTTCCAATTCCAATTCCACTTCCAATTCCGACTCGGTCTTCGCTTGAAAGAAAGCCAGCGACAGACGAAATATAGGTAGGTTCGCATATAGATAGATAAATGAGAGATATAGTGCTCTGGCCCTGGTCTACACATATATACGTCAAACTGTCTGCAATTGAAAGTGCATTTGAGGGGTAACAGCGAAGGAAATATCTTGAGGGAAACCGAAAATAAAAACAAAACGAGCCAAGAAAAGAGCAACAGCGGCAGGCAGGCAGGCAGGAACCTTAAGAGCAAAAGACAAATGTCTGGAGACACACAAAGTACAACGAAATCAAAGTTGGCACAGAGCTTAACAAGCAAACGGAGCAAACATCAACCGAGAGCTGCAATCGTTGCCATTATCGTACCCAGGCCCATGCCCATACTCTAGACTCCATAACCAAACCAAACCCGATCCGATCCGATCCAATCCGATCCGATCCGATCCCCGAACATGTGTGTGGGTTGTGTAGTTGTCTCGCTGACTCTTCGACTCCAGGCCCAGGCTGAGGCTGAGTGAAGTGAGCCAAAGACAGCGACAGCAAGGGTTCCAGCTTGATTAAGGGCAAAGAAAGAAAAAACTGGAGCTGCATGTGGGCAGCAGCTAAAAATTTACATAAGGCAGTGTGAGGCAAGAGCAAAATCAAAAGTATTTCCCTTTTTTCTTCGATTGAAGAGCAAATGACTTGGGCAACGAACTTGATCCGGCCGGGTAGTTGACAGCTTAAGGAGAGGCAAATCACGGGATGTCGAGACGAGATAGAATCTATTCTCGATCACTCCTAAGGAAAGGCTTTACTATTTGCAGTCAGTCTGATTGAGCAGAAAATAAAATGATGATTATGGAAAGTAGCTTCAGAGTCGCTTAATCATTATTTCCATTTAAAGAAGGCATTCGTTCTAAGAAAATCGTTCACATGGTTCTAATTAATATAGAAATCATTATCTGAAATATATTATCTTAGTAATAACATTATAATTTATCGATTTGCTAAAGGAAAACAAATTACTTAGGAAACGAACTTGCTTTTTAATTATTTCGAAAGAAATTGATTCTTATTCTCTAAATAATGTTTAAAGTTAAATAATAAAGAAGTTTTAATAAAGCAGCTTGAAAAACAAATGACTTAAGAACCAAACTTGTATTTAAATCATTTGCCTTATGCCACAGCAATGTCAATTTCCGTTTCCACTTAAATATCTCAATGAAAAAGCCAGGCACTTGAACCAAAATCATAATAAATCATAAATTTATGTGCTCCAAGAAAAAAACAGGAGACTGACATTGCAGAAAATATCGAAAGATTTAGCGAATAAATCCATTATATCAAATTTCCTGCCAAGCCTTCAAATGAGCAACACAAAACACACACAACACATGCGTGTGTGGTCGTTGGCAGTAAGCAGTTCGGCACATAATTCACTGAGCAATTTGCAACAATAAACTAAACGACAGCTAACGGCGTTGACGCCGAGGAATGAGCCGGCCCCAAAAGCGGCCAGGGGCAGGGCTCTCGATCGGGAATGGATTGAGTTCGAGACCGGGATCGGGATAGGAAGCGGGATAGCGGAGGGAAGGGTCCAAGTCAGAGGCCAGCATCTTTCGATGATTGCCGCCGCCGCGAAGTCAAAGTCGCAGGCGAGGAATGAACGCAGATTGACAGCTTCAGCTGCAGCTTCAGCTTCAGTTCGGGCCTCTCTTGGGGCTCGGCTTCGTTGCATGTGAACGTGGCTGTGGCTGTGGCCAGAAGGATGTCGTGGTCCACGGCCGAGATATGAGCAGCCCGATGCCGTTGATTGAACGCGCGCAAACCGCTCGAGACGAGAGTTCAAGGTTACCCCGGCCTGCTTTAATTGAAGTCGCATTGTTGTAACAGCTCCGGGCAGCTGTCGACAACGAGCCGAGCGATGACAGGCAGAGTCACAAAAATAGATACGAGCACATACTTCCGTTGTGCTGCTGCTGCTGCTGCTGCGTGATTTTATCATTATACCCTAACCCCAAGGGCCCGGCTGGAACTGCAACTGGAATCTGTGCGGGGACGCTCCATTGACCTTATCGGTCGGCAGAGTGTCCCATCTTCGACTTGGCCATGCTGCCACTTGGCCAGTTGGTCAGTAAGACGGGCCCATCAATCTGGGCTGCCCGGGCAGCTGGGCAGATGCCAGCGGTCTTTGTTCTCCGCGCGACGACGCATTTTTTTGTAATTTTATTGAGTGACTTTATGCCAAGCGCGCACATACATAAAATCAATCATTCAGCCGATTCGAGATCCGCGATGCGAGATGCCAGATCCGAGATGGGAGCGAACCTTGGAAGGTTAAAGCTTGTCGCTACACTCCCGAGCCCGAGAGCCGTGCGGAAGTTTTTGTCTATTTGTCTTGCATGTTTATCGATCGATGGGGATTTGTCAATAAAGAGCCGCCCCAGGGAGGCCGTCGCATAGTCATTTAACTGTGAACAGTCCAGAGACTGTTTTTGTATCTCTTATTTCTTATATATTTTCTGCACACTTGAGGACTTTGAAGCTTAGCCCCGAAAGACGAGAGATGGGAGGTCGGGGGTTTCGCGTGTTATTGATGGCTACTTCCAAAAGGTTGGCTCATTGTCATAAACCAGTTGGCCAAATGAGGCTTAGCCCAAAGAAAGCTCATTTATATTATGGAAAATTAATAAATTAATGATTCTTTTATAAGAATAACTTGCTGTATAATGGTAATTGGAAAGTATTAGATTTCTGGCTAAAAGCTGAATATAAAGCAGCGAGTTCTTTGCCTCAGTCATTTGTTTGTTGATTTTACTTCTAAGGGAAATGAATAAATTATGACCTTGCATATTAATTACAAATAAAATTAACAAGTTTAATTAATCAAAAATAAAGAATATTTATTTAATTCGAGAGTAATTGGGCATTGTTTTAAATTCTATTATGCAAAATAAAAACATTTTTCTATATCTTAGTGGGTCTTTTGTGATCGTAAATTCCTTAAACATATTGTAAAAGATAATACTAAATATTTTACCCCAAATTGCTCTGTTCGATTGTTTCAGCTGTCAATTATTAGACCCAAATTTAAAGCAATCTGAGATGAACATCAAACAACAATTCCAATCATAAGAACTCTGTTCTGTTCTGGCTTTGTTTTGAGATCCAACTTCGCCTTGGGGGCACGGGCGGCCATTGAAACGGTTCGACCAGCATCAGCTGTCGAAAATATGACATAAAAAAGATTCGATTAGCCTCAATTGTTCTAAGACCACTTCCAAACCGAAGCCAAAACCAAAGACTGAGGCAACGAACTTGAAATTGAAAAACCAAAGAGCAAAAACAAAAGAACAGCGCTGCGGCGCTGGAAACTTGACAACGATAATGGCCAAGATGATGATCATGATGATGACGATGGCGTAATGTACAAATCTGTGAAGTACGTGTTGTTGAGTATCGTATCCAACTCGAGTCCGCGGTCCCCAGTCCTCGCTTCGCGGCCAGCGTCTGTGTATGGGACTTAATATATGAGTTGGGTAAACGCTGCCAGCACGTGCTTGAAACGAGCGTCACTGTATATTACCACAAAATTATAGCGGTTTGCAATAAGAGCCACAGCCGCAGCAGCCGCAGCAGCAGCCACAGATGCTGGATGCTGGATGCTGGACGCCGGAGCGATGATATTTAGTTTTGCCTAGAAGCAGCCAGCCAGCAACGTAATCGATAACCAGTTCCGAATTGCGGCAATGAAACCGAAAGCGGAAAAGCCAACCCAGGTCTCTGTACTCGCCACTCAGGCACTCGGCTCTCGGTTACCAGCTAACAGCTACCAACTGCCAGCTCTTAGCCGGGCTCAAATCGGTTCCGAGGCGAGCCAATGAGCCGTGTGCCAACTGCACATGCTCGCACGCTGAAATTATTACGCTAAATTGGCCAAGAGCCCGACGAGCTCTTACCGCCTTACGGTACTCGTGTTCTTCGACAGCACTTGCGGTCGCCGCCCAGAGATGCAAAATATGGGAGTATCGGGGAAAGGTGCACTGGGGTTCAGCTCAAAGCGAATGATTGATTTAAGTTAAGTCTTAAATAAGTTCAGTGTCGGGTCTGGCAGAAGTAAATCACAGCAAGTTTGGGCCTACGATGAGCTCATAAAACTGTTGGGCTTTGAGTTTACGAGGGTCGTATTTTTTGGCTAAGCTGTTCAAAGAGTTTCCTGGTAGCTAGACTGATTTAAAGATTTAAACTAAGTGATTGAGTACAATGGTAATCAGTAAATCACTTTTTATGTTGCTAATCTAAGATTCTTTTAAAATATACATAAAAGAAGTACAATTTTAATCAATAAATCAATATTTATATAGCTTTTCCAAGTCAAACTTTTCACTAAATAAAATGCACTAAAAATCTATCTAAACAGGGTTTGCTTTCTTCCTCAAAAATAAGTTAATTCTAAAAATTGCTTCTTTATTCCCAGCCCCATAATAGGGCCTTGTTATGCAATTCTACGCAACTTAACTTTAATGTAAATTGAATTGTAGCAATTTGAAGGTCATACGCCCTTAACCGAAATATGCAAATTGCCAGCCGAGAGTGGCTGCCATGTGAAAAACGCTTTTCTTCCGCCTCGAAATGAGAGAGGGAAATGGGAAAAGCTCCGCGCCGCAGTTCATGACAATGAACTCTAGCCGAGTGTGTGTGTGTGTGTGTGTGAGTCTGGGGAAGTGAGACGGGGAGTTGGCTTAGAACGAACGTGGCCAATTAGTTATAATGCTGCTTCGTGATATCACAACATCTGGCAACTCACTCTCGCAGAGCCCAGACAACGGCAGAAACAAGAACCTTTGGCGCTGCAGCCAATAAGGAAAATAGGAAAAAGCAACGCTCGCCGAAGAAATTACTCAAGTCTGCAAAGTATGTAGCAGAAAAAAGACCAGAGAGTGGATACAAAAAAAAACGAAAACAAAAAAAACAACAACAACAACAGCACAACAAAGGCGAACAATGACAATCTGCACGTAGCAATCAGTCAACGGCAGTTGGTTTAACTTTAACTTGTTGCCACAGCCAGATAGAAGATACTGGGCTCCGTAAGGGTAAGGAAGCAGATGCCTCTGGGCCCAAGGGGGAAGCTACTCTGAGCCGACAAACTGCAAAATGCAAAACGTGGCTCTGGCTCTGGCTCTGTGCCTCTCCTCCCTAGAGATGGGCAATTTTAATGAATTTTCCCCCGGCCCGGTGAAAGAGGCAGAAATAATTAAATGCAAGTGAGGAAAAGTAAAAACGGCCGAGGCGAGCAGCACACGGAAAGGTGAATTAAAAGTGAGGAAATAATGAAGAAAGAATAAATTGCCACAGTTTAAATGGCGAATAATTTATAAAAAGAATTTCTAAACCAGCCGGAAAAACATGCTTCGGGCATAAACCACATATATCTCTAATAGCCGCAGGAACTCATAACTTAAAATGGTTTTAGAATTGGAGAGATAATAGTTGCCTTGTGAATGAAAGTATTTATCTTTGAGAAATTCTTAATGTAAACCACAGAAAAAGAAGCTGAAAAATGTATAAATTATAACAAAGTATTTATAATAAATTGAGTGCCATTTGTTGCTAAAAAGTTTTGTGGTTTTTAAGAAATACTTCTTCTTTCTTTTCTTTTGAAATTATTTTTTTTATTTTTGAATTTATTCTAAAGAATTATTCATTTCCCAAAAAAATAATGAATAATCATTCCCTAAAAGGATTCACTTTTTATGCTCCAAGAATCTTTATTTCTCTTTAGAATTTATGATAATAAAATTCATGAAAATATTCTCCCACAAATGAATATTAACAATTACCTCTAGATTATGATAATTAAGATTCAGAGTCACGTACTCCACCGATCTGCCATCTCTAGCCCCATAGAAACTGAGAATTTCCACAGGCTCTGGCCGCCCCCACACACTCACACTCTCACATGCTCACTTACCCACACCAAGGCAATGCGGAACACGCACACGGATGCCAAGCTCCCGGGTCTGGTCATACATATTTGCACTTAATTAGCGTTTTTCGTTACATTTCGTCTCGTTTCGTTTGGCGGCTGACAGCTGGAAAATGCAAGCTGGCTGGAGAGCCGGGTGTTAAAGCCACTATTTAATGCTGGCGCACATAATTCATAATGGCCAAATCGGCAAATGAGCTGACAGCAAAAGAAATTCTCGGCCAAAACGGAATTAAGCCAAATTTAACGCTTCAGCTGATGGCTGTAGCGAGCAAACTAGTTTCTTTTCTTTAATGCAAAAGCCTAGGCTCAGATACAGATGCAGATGCAGATGCAGATACAGATACACCGACACTCGTGCAATTTCATTTTCTGACACATAATTCCAGATTCGCGGCAGGAGAAGCAGAACAGAAGTCGCTTCGCGGCGCATAAGAACAAGCGGGCTTAATTGCAGTATTTGTTCTGAGTTAATTAGAAAAGCAGGAAAAGAGGCCAGAAGGCCGGGGTTGGGGTTGAGGCTGGGCTGGCATGGCATGGCATGTGTGTAACTGCTGCATTTAGCACTGTCAAGAGTTCAGATCCCGCGGCAGCAGATACACCGCCACCGTCAATGCCACCGCTTTTCCAGCCTCGTTTTCCCTAATCTTTTTTTTGGTCGGTTTTTCGTGTCATTAACACAGTTTGCCACACTCGTTTCATTGGCGGCTCGCCGGAGCTGTTGAAAATATAATAATAATAATAGTAATCGTGAGTTATAACCCCCAGCTGCCTGGCTGATTGGCTCACATTTGTTAGGCTTTTGGCCGGCCACAAATGGATATGGGTTCGGGTCCAGGCCCAAACTGGCTGCTAATTATGACAAGTGTATGAAAGTTATAAATAGCCGAACAATTAAGGCCGGCTTCTTATCTAAAAGGGAAACTGGATTCTGCGGAGTAGGGGGTAAATCACAAAAAAAATATATGCATAAACTTGAACTGGTTTTATTATTATAAAATCGTACAAGAAAGAGAGAGAATTGCACAGACTCTGGCCTAGCATTGCAGCTGCGGTAATAACGAAGACTTTTTACGATTTACCCCTGGGAGTTTCAGTGGCTCGGTTTTATTAACCCTTTGGGATCCATGAAGGTCACCGCGAAATGGGGAAACGAGCTCACAGACGAACTATTTGCAAATCCAACACAAACCAATTAAGATGCCAATGAAAATCGTTTAGGTTTATTTTGTTTTGCCCAATAACCACCATCCACAAATGGGAGCTAAAGCAGAAAATCAGAGTTAAATACAGTCCCGCGTGCGACTTTCTCCATGGCTTGAGGGTGTAGAGTTAACCCATTGACATGAAATCGTTTGGCATCGTTAAGATCGCCGTAAACCATAAATTGGCCGGCAAAAGTGTGAAATATGGCAAGGTAATTTCCACGGATTTGGGACATCTGCTGCTGCTGCGTTGGGTATTGGGTTTGGGCTAATTATGGCTGGCCCTGGGCAGAAGTTGTGACATCTTCGCTGATTTATCCATGAACATATGGCTAAGACTTGGTTTTAAGCTTCCTTGCACTCATAGCACATGAAAAATATCCGAAAAATATTTTTATATATTTATGATTATTTTATTTTGTTTACTTCTTATTTGTCATGTCATGCATACTCGTACACACATCAAACAAAAAACAACCGCCAACAACCAACAACACAACATTCATCGACAACATCAACAACGAACCCCAAAAAACCCATCATCATCATCGTCATCGTCATCATCATCGTCTGCAACGACAACTACATCCCCATCCCCATCCACCTAATCCCCCCAATATCTACCTCCTTATCGTAACATTTCCTCCATCTTCGACCCGAAACTTTGTCAAACATAATCAAAAAATTCTCGACACGCTCACGACACACACTCGCACACACTTGCATATGTCATTACATAATTTTTTTATTCAACTCCATTTTGGTTATTATATTCATCAATCATGTGGAACCTTTTTTTCTTCATTTACTCATTTGCGGTTGACTCTTTTGGTTTTGTTTCCGGTATCTGTGCCTTTTCGAAACTTGAATGAATTTACATTTATTGTCAAAAAACCAATAATTACTGTACATATATATATATATATATTTATCCTATAATATTACGAATCTGTGTGTGTGGGTCACGACTGGTTTTGTTAATGGTTTGGTTACTTTACTCACGGCTCTGGGACTACCCACCGCACACGCACCCGCACCCGCACACGCACCTACACCTCCGATCCCTGGTATCCACCGTCGACCACCAGATCGGGTTGCTCTGGTCACCGCCGCACCGCCGAGCTATACGCGTATGTATCACTACTTTCCAGCACACCTGAGTCCGCACCCGTTCTGCTATTATCCACCCGCACCACCGCCCCCACTGCCACCGCTGCCGCCGCAGCCACCGCCACAGCAGCAGGCGCACGCCGCACCGCCCACGCTCACGCCGCTGACCCTCAAGCAGCTGGGCAACTCGCTAACCTCCATGACACAAGCGGCGCAATTGGCCAAAACGTTGCGCTATGCGCCAGGTAATGTACAAACTAGTGGTTACAGTTATTAACCTTTTTTTGGGATATTAATTAAATCGTTTTTATGCAAGGGAAACTAATTTAAAATGGTTTAAACGACAGTGTTACTACCCTGGCATACAAACGATATTATACTTAAAATTAAACCCATTTACCAACAATTTAAGATCCTTAAACCTACCAAAATATCCTAATATATGTTCCTTCATATACTTATTAATTCCCAGGCATGTTTATACGACCCGACGAAACGAATCTCTACACGACGCTGGAGCCCACGTTGAGCAGCAACCCGAATGTGTACTTCCAGCGCAGCGGGGCCGTTCATCCCGGCATCCTGTACTAAGCTGGACAGAAGGATGTCCTTTAGCAGGACATCGCTATGAAAGTACCGAGCATCGAGAACACTGGAACTGAGTATTTTTTCACCTAACATTAAGTTACGGCTCCCAAGGAGCAGCAATAAGCGAATTGATATATTCCCCGATCATTTCACATAGTGTAATATTTTTGTCATAATTTCTAAGCGCCGTGTGCATCTAGTGTAAGCCACATCGACCTAGTTAGTTAAGGATCAGACTCGACCTGGACCCGGGGACGGGAATTTTGATAGATTCCCCGACACGATGCAATAGAACTGCGAGGTGTAGTAGTCCTAGTTAACCCAGTACACTGGTTAAATTCCACACTCGAGATTTAGCGACACGATTTTATTGCAATAAGTTCAAGAGCAGCTGGCTTCGATTCCTACCTAATGTTATCTTGTTCGGTTTGTGATTTAAAAGTAAACTTATCTAAAGAATCTAAACTAATCTATAGAACTCTGTCCCAGCTCTGCTTTTGAAACCACTCACGAGAGCGGGCGTTGGACATTTTTGTATACGCAATGTTGACAGGCAATTGCAGATCATAAATACCCAAGACCTTTGCCACGATGTAAAGATCATGTTGTCAGATGCTGTAAAATATTCATTTTAAAAACTAGAACTAGAAAAGAGATTATCAGAGTTCCCTTGGAACTGTCAGCATTGTGTATACAGATGTTTCAGCCCTGCGAGCACTCATATACCAGTAAGTAATAGGCTTAATAAACATTTGTCTAGCCAAGTAAAGCGATCGCTTAAGCAAACACGAAATGTTGTACATATAGCAATGGCCCCGAGCACAACCACAACACACACACACACACACACGACTCCGAGCAAGCCAATCTCAATAAAAGAAAAACAAAAACGAATAACAACTCTCAATTGCCACACACAGGAACATGGACATCATCAACGATGACGATTACAATTAAGTATAATTGCAAATTATTGGCATAGCAATGCCTATTAACGCCTGCTCGGAGCGCAGAGCGACCAAGGAAGGGGGATCGGGTTCGGAATCGGTATCGGAATAGGGATCCCTTCCAGAGCAGCGAGATCTAAGCATGGGGAGGATTATTGGATGCCGACGCGGCGCTGCATGTTTCAAATAATTTGTTAACGCCTTTAAGATTGCGATTGGTTCGAGATCGGGATTGGGTGCAGCAGCTCCGGCATTGCTGTTTGGAATAGATAAACGTCCCACTATTATCGCCAGCAATTCCCATTGCAAGACACGACGACGCCTCTGCCTGTGCCTCTGACGACTTGACCCCATATATGGCAAGTGCTCCTCGGCCCGGTCTTGTCCAGTGCATGCCGAGGGCGTGTTCCGCCAGAGGATGCGGACGGAAGGAGCCTCTTCATCCTCACATTAATTAAGTGCAACAATGCGGTGCGGATAGAGTGGCAAAGGGCGGCGGCCAAGGAGTAGCAGGGGGCGGGATTGGGAGGATGGAATGGGAATGGGATGGCAACATTCACATCCACATCTCCAGGCAGTCACATCGTTCGTATTAATGACATTTCTCACGAACATTTTACCAGAGCAGTCAACACAAGGAGCTCTTGTCTAGTCGGAGGCACTGGGAGAAAATGCTTGTGAGTTGGGGATGAATGAAAAAATCAAAATAGTAGGTTAAAAAATAATTTAAAGGGTGAGTATAGTAGAAAAGGTACAAGTTGCAGGGGAATATAAATAGTATTCAGGGATCCCTCAACCCTTTTTTCGGTCAGTGCCCTCCCTGACTCGAGTCCAGCGGCAGGGTCCAGTCCCAGTCCCAGAATCTGTTTCTCTCTGCCGCAGTCGCCTCGCTTCAATTAGGCGCGCCTTCAAATCACAAGTCAATCAAAGTTGTTAGATTTGCCGTCCTCGTCGTCATCGTCATCGTCATCGTCCTCGTCATAGTCATAGTCGTGGTCTTGTGGACTCGGACATTGCATCGTGGTCGCAGTCGCCATCGCTGGCGGGTTGACATCTCCTGACATGGCACACAATGTTGCAGCAGGAGAGCCAGAATCGAGAATCCAGAACCTGGACCGAGACCGGGAACCCAGTATCCCAAGATGCCTGGAGGCGGCAGCATCAATTACAACATCCATGACAGGCACAGCGTGAAATGTTTGTACATTTCTTGGCGGCGCTTCCGAGGGGACCAATTAGCCCTAAGTAGGCATTTCAAATAGACTCCTGCAATTAGCCAAAATCGAAGCCAACAATTTCATCACAGACCTCGCCATCGGCCAGTCGTCTTCCATCCACCACTTGGCATTCCGTCCCATTCCGCGCCCAGGCCCATCATCGGCATTGCCACTATCATTATCATTATCCATCGTTATCAATATGTCCATCGTTGCAATTTATTTGATCAATCGATTGTCGATGCCCGCTACCTGCCCTACACTACACCTTCCCACAAACAATCGTCGTCGTCTTCCATTTCTGCGAGTATTTCCATCCTGGACTCCCAGAGGCGTACCTCCTGACGTGCTAATGGCGTTTTGGTAACGCTTTATGGCATAATGGGTATTAGCCAGCAAACACGATCGCCAGCCATCAAATGTGGCTGAGGGCAAAGCCACCGCGATGGAGATGGACTTTGGAGAAATGTAAGAGTTTGTTGAGATTAAACATGAATAAGAAAGTGAAATAAGATTAGGGAATTAATTAAAATAGATAGGGTTTTATAGGACTAATATATATTTAGTTTTTTGTTTCATAAGAGTAAGAAATGTTCTATTTATTTTAAATACATTTTCTTGAATTTTAAATTAAGGTGAGTGTTTAAAAAATTTTGGCAAATACCATTGCCTACCTTAAGGCTTCATAAAGGGGAAACTTAGAGCTGCCTCTTAAGGTTTTACTTTTTTATTAATATAAATTATTAAAATTATAACAATTAGAAATTACAAATTATTATAAACTTTTCTTTTTTATTTAAATGAGCCTTTACCTTAAAATTATAGATGAAGCAATGTAGTTCGTCTGTATACTTTCCAAGCTTTAAGGTTTCTTCAAACCATTTTTTTACTCATTTATCTTTAAATAACTTTATTATATTGAATTGAAAATTATTAATATAAGATCAAATATTATTTTATAAAATACTTTTCTGACAAAAACAATATTAATTTTTAAGATATTAGTCTTATTAAGTTCTAACCCCTTAGTAGCTCAGCTCTGAGACTACATAATACTCAATCAGCATTATCGATCTCATGAAGCCCTAACGAAAATCAGACCCGACCCAGACGCTCCATCTGCTACAAAGTTTCAAGGCAAATTATAGCAATAGAGGCCAATAATTTGAGGTGGCCAACTCGGGCAACTCTCGATCTTGGCTGCCTCACTGTCTCATCTCCAATGTCTGGCCGACTGATGATCGTCGATGCCCGCGGTATGAGGGATCTCCCGCTCCAGCTGCAACTCCATCTCTATCTGTATCTGCATCTGCGGCTCCGTCTCCGACTCCATCTCCATCTCCATCTGCGGAGTGTTGTCTGTGCCGCCGTCTAGTCTTTTTTTGGCCATAATAATTCGCGATCGTTGTTCGTTTGTTGGGGGCATGTGGCGAGTGTACGAGTAAATTAAATTACTCGCCCGGCCGCGCCATTAACCGTAACATTATCCTTCAATGAATGGGGGCTGGGCGGCGGCGGCGGATAGTATTACAGCTATTATTGTGGTGCAAATGTTATGACCGCTTTATGCCATAGAGAGTGCAGACCGAGGGCCCCAAGGGCAGCATCACGTTGCTGATTTGATGGGCTTTTCTTGGGAGGCAGAGAGCCGCTGTGTGCTGTGTGCTGGAAGCTCTGCGATCGCCGCCTGATAAGCTGGCAACTGGTAATGCGTGCATTGACCGCTCAGCTCAGCTCTTGAATCTCGGCTCTTGGATCTGGGGCCCTGAAGCGCTGGCGTTGACGCAACTTGAAATTAAATTTGTGCGGCTGCCCAGAGAAGAGGGATGCCTTTGCAGTACAGTTAACCTCGTTTAAGTGAGCCACGCACTGCCAAACTGCGACGCCCGCAAGGGGGCCAGGTCCAATTAACAGTACCCAGTAACCATTGCCAGCTCCCAGCTCCCAGCTCCAACCATGTTGCAAAGGAAGTGGCGACGCAGGCCCAGCCAGCGAACCCAGAGTCACAGTTTTGTCGCATGCTCCTGCTTAAAGCATAAGTATAACTTTGCCAACTGGTTCTGGGTTCGCTGCCAACACCTTTTCCGAGGCAGTGTTGGCAGGATTCGAGGGGCAAGTAAGCCAGATTTATCAGGGTTTTATATAAGCATATATGTATGTTTCTTAAAGGGAAAAGAAAAAATGAAAACCCCTTAAAACTAATCTAATATTTTAATATTTTCATTTATAAAGACATTTTTATTATTTTAAATAAATTCTTTATTTATTAGTACAACTTTCTTGATTTTTAAAAATATCTAGAGAGGCACCACTGCTCCCATGCCCCGGCTTTAAGAACCGGCAGACGGGGAAGCCGAGGCTGAAGCTGCTAGCACGACAACCCGGCATACGAGTTTATAGCGGATGCGTAAACGTAAACGCATTTGGCTCAAATGCCGTTAGGGCCTTTGACTAAATTGCATGGCACATGGGCCCCTTGGGCTACAGATTTCAGCCTTGTCTCAGCTCGGCCGGGATGTGGTTCTGGACCTGGACGTGGACTTCGGCTTCGGCAGCGGCATCGACATTGGCATCTCGCTATTTGCTATTTGCATGTGTGTCTGGTGAGACGCCAGGCCGGCAACAAGATTCTCCCATTGACATTTTGTCTCGTTCCCCTGATCCTCCACTGAAATCGCTGAATGTTAATGCATTCGATCGAAAGCCGCCCAGATCGCAGCCTCAATTCCAGAGGAGCAGGAGGCGGAGGAGCGCTGCTGGCATCCCATTTGACGTAATCAAAACAGCAACAGAATGTGGGCAACCCAAAAAATGTTCTGGGTCATTGATTTCTTTCTTTCGCTATCCGTGGATCTTAACGGTTCCCTCCACTATTTCGTAATGGGCCAAGATCAATGTACCAAAGTGGATTCAGATTCAGTTGCTGCGGCTGCGCAGTTGAGCGCCCGCTGGAGTGTCTTAGCCTTCCCTTTTTTGTGGAGAACACGCAACTGAGCCCCCATTGATTAAATAACCATGGACCAAATAATGAAAATACGAAGGTAACCGGAGGAAGTTTTTTGGATACTTGGTACTTCGAACAGGGGATACTCTACAGTCAACAGATTTATTTTAGAAGCTTGGTCTCCAATTTTATACATTATTTGTCTCGCAAATAATTACTACATATCCTATGATGAGAATTGTATTTGCATGATTACATTATTTATTTAATATTTATTAAATTGTCTTCTAAAAGAAATCAAGCCAAGCTCTATTCCAAAATCCCCAAGCCCACCTGTGATAAAGAACATTGAGGAAAAAGAACCAAGTACCAACTTCTTAATTATTTTTTATGATCTCTCGAGAACCGACTACCGTCTCGAGTCCGCTCCAACGAAAACCCATTTCGTCTGCCTTTTATGGCCGGTCTTTAAATGCTTCAGAATGTTTCAATTGAATCGGAATGAATTGGGTCAAAGTGTTCCAGCGGCGTTAGAAGGCAGATGGAAATGTGCCCACGTAGAGACCATTGAGATGTTTCGTCATCCTAAATGCGTGTTTACTTAACCCGCGATGAGAGTGAGATGTATATAATTATGATTTATGCGTAAAGAAAGGCCGGCAGTTAGACGAGGCTTGTTAAAGGCGATAATAACATTCTTTTGAATAACGTATTTAAATCGAGAATACGGGGGGAGAAACTCTATAATTTTTAATTTAAATTGCCCGCTGAGATGGGCAGGGAAAAGGTTTATGAACGCCATTCATCATTCCACAGATGCCGAAAGTGAGATCTCTCTAGTGGGGCCTTCGATACTCCCATCCGATATAGAACTGTGCTGAGCAGTTCCATAAAAGCCAACTTCCTAATGACCAGCGATTGTTCGCTGCCTAGTCAAGGGCTTCCATCACGATCTCGTCCCGGGCAACCATAAAACCCATCTCGCCGGAATCTCCAATGCGACCTCATTGTATGCAAAACTATAAACGGGCTGAAATAAAGCGCACAAAGTCGTGCGCTAAATATAAAATGTAATATTGCAACTTACACATGTTTTGCAGATGATCCAAATGGCCGCAGTTTGGAGATTCCACCTCCAAGGTCTGGAGCCTGAAGTCAGCGGTCTGGCTAAGAGCTCTCACGCGGCTTAGACGCGGGGTTCCAGGGATCCAGGGCTCCGGCGGGTTTCGGGGTCATTTGCTGATTTTTTACGACTATTTCTATCTTAAAGATACAAGTTTATTTATGGCTCGACTGTAAAGTGCGGCGAGTGTATAAAATGCTGGCAATGACATTGCAACACCCAGTAAGCAGGATCCGATGCGCATCCGAATCTTAAACCAAATCAGAATGGAAATGGCCGCTCCAGTGGGAGTGCTGCGATAGCGGGGGCTACAGGGGAGTGGGATTCGGACTCGGACTGGGAATCGGGTGTGGGAACCACTGGCCGGCAGTGGCTGGGCACTAAACGCGCCGCTCGTATGTGGCTAAGTTGACTCGACTTTAATGTGCCTGGCCGGGCAGTAGAGCTAAATGCAAACGCACCCAGGCCCCCGATCCCCCAGAACCCATAGCCCAGAGTGCCACTGTGGGGGCCAGGGCCACCAACCATCACGGCCGAATGCTAAAAGGGTTCGTTCTCCTCACTCCTCAAGTTCACTGATGCGCCTCATTAGGAGTAGCTGGAAACCAGTTCCAGGGCAGGAGCTGTAGCAGCACATGGGGAGGGAGCAGGAGCAGGAGCCGTAGGACCCCAGACAATTGACAATTTAAACGAATTTCTTTCAAACACAACACTGACATGGCCCGGCACAAATGACGAATAGTGGCGGATGCCCAAGCCAAAGTTTACGCATGAAATATGCACCACCAGGAGGCAGCCTCGTCCACAGCCTGAGCCCCAGTGTCGGTAGCCTCCTGGCCTCTGTTCCGTTGCCGGTTGCCAGTTGCCAGTTGCAAGTTATATGTTATATGTTGCTAGCTGCGAGTTGCAAGTTGCCAGTTGCTAGTTGCCAGTTGCTAGTTGCCAGTTGCGAGTTGCGAGTTGCAGCTCCAGGGACAGACAAGACGCATGTATGAAGTGTCATTCATCTGGCCATAAACGCATTATTCAATATGCTAAGTACACTGCAAGAAAGAAATACATATTTTTATATAAATTTTTTTCTTCTCGAGCAAAGCTTGATAGGTAGAAAATTTGACTGAAGAGCTCTTGGTAAGCCTTCTAGACTTCCAGTTGACAGTAAACATAAATAATCAAATCTTGTAATTGTATTTATTTTTTAAGGCTAAAGTTTATGCATTAATTAATTGCAAATTAAAGTATACCATACCTAAGCCAAAAATGCATTAAATTTAATTCAGAAAGCAGGCAATTTATATATAATTTTATGTGATCATTTTAACTTTTCAAAAATCATAACTATATTGCTTAGGTTAGAAAATTACTCATACCATTAAACATGTTGTAGATATTATTCTCAGTGCATGAGGACATGAGCGGGGGGCGGCAGCTAGACAAACGAGTGATCGGCAGACGGACAACAACAGCGGCAGTGGTAACAACAACCACACGGGCAACAGCAACGACGACGACGTCTGACTAAATGCCTCATACTGTGCCAGGTCTGCGGTTCAGGCTCCTTGACTATCTGTCCGCTCCTCCGACCGTCCGCTCGGTTTCAAGGTTAACAAGTTGCATTTGCAATTTGGCACTAGGACTGGCTGTGAGTCTCGAGACCCAGGCCGAGAAGAAGGATCGTATCCCCAGACAAACGGACAGGCGGACAGGCAGACAGACGCCCATCGACATGGACGCTCTGCCCCTGCGACCGCATCAATCGCTTTGGTGAGAATTAAATGTTTATGCCTTTTGTTTGCCCAGCAGCCCCCCAAGCCCCAGTCGCCCCTCCAGCTCCTCTTTAATGAGCGACCTGCTCAATACAATACAAAAAAAAAAGCATGGGGATCCGAGGAACAGCTCCCAAATCAAAGAGCCAAGGAAAAGTACAACAAAAAGCACTCTCATCGAATCAAATGATACCCTTGGACGGACTAAACGATGCCGGCCAACTTTGTGTTACCTGGAGGAGTACCTCCAGGAGCTGGATGAGGTGCAGAAAATGTATTCAAATAATAGAGCTCAAGATCTTGCCTCGGGGGAATATTGAATTGGAACAATTAAAAGCTTCTAAACGTCTCCCATGGGATGCATAACTCTTCAAGATAATTATGAGGTTAATTGGGATGATTTGAATGCCAAAGTTTATTTGATTTAATTGTAGTTTTTAAATTTTAAGCTGTACAGATCGAAATTTAATAAAATTAAGGCATTCTGTTTTGGGTATTGAGTATTTTTTATTTATAGTACAATTGAGAAATTGTACTCTTTCTTTTAAATTTCCATAGCTTGGAAAATGTATTGTTTTATATATTTTCACTCCTAAACCTTTTACAACAATAACATTTGTCTGCGTCAATCGGAGTGCTCGAAGAAGCCTTCTTCATGCCGCAGGCAGAAGACCCAGAAAGCTTCGATTGCTCTGGAGAGCATTGCAGTGAGGAGTCGGCAATAATACGACGCTGATCTATTATTCGCTAGATTGTAAAAATGTAAAAATCACGCTTTCGTGTTGTGTATAAATTGAATGCAATTTATAAATGTCCAGCGTAGAATTAAATCCCCAGCCGTCGGCACAGGCCACGATCGGGTGATGGTGATTTTTCAAAATAAACAACCTTGAGCCGAGGGCTCCGCGGCTCCGTAGCTCTATAGCTCCATAGCTCCAGAGATCCAGAGCCGAGAACAATTGCCAGAGCCCAGAGCAACAATAGACGGCAGCAGAGGCAACAGCCCAAAAGGATCCGCCGGATCGGGTCCCTTGGAGCCACAGATGAAAAATTGCGCCAATTGAATTTGACCAGCGATTGTGGTCGATTGCTCCTCATTGCAGGCCAGCAAGCTGGCTGCGGGGGGTTCCTCTCGGGGAATCGAGTGCCGGCAACTGGGTGTGGGGAGGTGGTGGTAATCCACTGGGCGGTCGCTTAGTTTTCAACGCATTTATCAATACCCAAGTGGCTTGCCCAGCCTCTACCTCTGCCACCTCCGATCCGATCCGATTCGAAACCTCCTGGCAGACCAAGCGTTGACAATGCCAAGGGCGGTGTCGGCTGCCTTCGCCTAATATATTCGAACTGAAATGAAAAAGACTGCCGCCGTCTCTGATTGAGGATGAAGCCACAAAATCGATTTGCCACAGCTTACATCACCCATTGAGATGCCTATAGGCCACAGTTTGGTTTATATAAGAAGCTGATTTTAAGCAAAATATCGACCTAAAATTAAGCAGAGCTTTCTGCAATATGAATTTATGAAACTGGCATCCAAGATTAGGGGAAGCTAGACTTTTCTAGTTGCCAAACCATTGACAACGTCACGAATTCGCACAACATACCAAAAATCTCATTTGCACAGGTCTTAAACAAAACAAATGGATTAACAATTAGATTATAGACACCAAAGAATATGTGTCGAAACTCGTTAGTCTTGGACGATTGCTGTAGCAGGAAGGACCGACCGACTATGAGTTTTGTTCAACCTTTACTATTAGCTGCATTGGCAGCTCTGTATATTTATACGGGATCTGCTAGCAGGGTAAAAATTATAGAATGAAATCAAATCTCATATTTTAGGGCAAAACATTGAACTTACAGGTTTCGGAGGACGATCTACACAAGCCAAAGCCCGAAATGCTATTGACCCAGGTAAAAAAGACCAAAAGTAAGATGTAGCCAGTAGCCGCTTGATTATTGTATTAATCATTGTACTTCCCCTCAGACGGTTGGTATTGCGCCGGAGTGTATTGCCCCATTGAGCGCACAGAGTCCTGCAAGACGACCAGCATCCTGAAACCCACTATTAATATTGATCATGATTTGGTCGTTTTATGCTTGGATGGCAAAAACTTCCCCTTTTGCGGCATCACGCGCAGCTCAAGAGTAGAAAACATATCAGTGGTGGAATTGAACGATCATGGAGATATGGAATATGTTAGGAAAGAAAGAGTTCATACGAGCGAAGGGATATCGGTTCCCATCTGTGCCAAGCGCAAAAAAAATCAAAATAAACGTGGCTAATTTGACACATTTATGCATCGAAGCTAAAATTCATATTTGTCTTTTATGTATTTAATTCTACAAAAATAAAGATATATTTGTGAGCGACCATTAAATTGGTAGTATGTACACTTTAGAAGATGGTTGTTTTACTTGCCATTTAGTGTTGGTATTTAGTATAAACTTAAACATAAAGCAAAACAAATATAGTAAATAACCAAACAGAAAAACAGTAGGTATTTCAAACAATTCAGCTAGGTAGGGTATTTCGGGTGTTATAGGCCCAAGGACTAGGTTATACACAAAAAAAAAACAATAATTGCACCCTTTGAACACACACAAAATTCGAGACGAACGTAAGTACTTTGGGAAAATTATGCACTAAACTTTGCTAAATCTAAGAATGTTCTGCCACTGCACGTAGCTCCTCCATAAGGGAGGGTATGGCCCCGGCGCCTCTCTGATCCCTGCCAGCGTTGAGCAGCCTACTCAGCTGTTCCGCATCCGAGCGGCAGGCATTGAGGGCCTCGCTTAGTTGGCACAGATTCGGTTGGCAACGCTTGCTACGCTCAATCAACTCCAGAATGAAGCTGTTGCGCGGACGACCCGTCTCCCTGGCGGTTTGTTGGACGAGCTGCGGGAAGGGTTATATCAGTTACGTCTAATTTCCAGGCAGATTATGCAAAAATACCTTCTTGTAGTCATCGATCAGATTGGCTACCTCGTGGGCGGGTTCGGGGGGCGCTGAACAGCAGGTGGACTTGCCGGAGTCGGAAGCCTCGTAACGCACTCTTTCCGCTGCCAGAGTTTGTTCCAGAGCCTGTGGAAATATATGCAATTTCCTTTTATATCGTTCTAGTGTCAGGGATTGTGGTCTACCTTTATTCTGGCTAAAGCTTGCTCGTGCATTCCGCTGATCTCCGCCAGTTGAAGCTTTAGGCCCGGCAACTCCTCAGCCTTCCGATGGGCAGCCCTCCCGTTTCGCAGCTCCTTTCGCAGAAGCTTGGCTAGCTGAGGCCAGGATTTTAGGTGCTGCAGCTTTCTGCCGGTTTCGATTTCCAGCACTTGCGTCAAGGACCTTAGGCAGTCCAACGCTTTGTGCTCCTGCCGTGTGGTCTCCTCCCGCTCGTCGAGCAACGACTTTACCTGGCTTTGAAGCCTTTGAATGTTCATCGAATCGGCAGAATGATTCTCCAGATTCTCCTGGAATGTCTCCTTCAACAGCTGCAGCTCCAGCCGATTCTCCTCGTCCTTGGCCAGGCCCAATTGCTGCAGCTGATGCAGCTCTTCGTTTTGACCAGCAAACAATTCGTTAAGCTGCTCTAATTCGACTGTTTTGTGCTGCAGCTCGGCACGCATTTCCTGCTCCAACTGTTGAGTGGCTTGCAAAGCCTCCAGGAGCTGTGTCCAGTCTGCCTCCATTTCGTTGGTGCTCTTTATCTTGGCATCTTGTTGTTGCAGAAGCTGCTGCAGCAGCGAAACGGTTTGCTTCTTTTGAGCCTTGACATCCGCCAGTTGCTGCTCCAAAGTCTCAATGCGTTGGAGTAAAATGGGTTCCTCGACATCGGTTTGTGTGGTTTGGTTTTGGCACTGCTTTACTTTCTGTTGGCTAGATTCTTCTATTACTTTGAGCTTCTGCTGCCAGATCTCTGCCTGCTGGCTTTGGTCATGCATTTGGGACTCTGTCGCGGCTAGATCTGTCCTCAACTGTTCGCACAGATCTGAGTAGTTGTTGAGTTTTGCGATCAATTCGCTTTCCCTCAAGGAACTTTGCTTCTTGAACTTTTCCACAAGCCCTTGTTCCTCTTCCAGTTGCCGCTTTGTTTCCTCACACATCGAACGCATCTCACCATGTTGTCCATGAAGCCTGCGCACCTCATGCTCCAACTTCTGCAGCCTTTTTTGTGCCTCTTGCAGGTTTTCCTTGAGGCTTTCCTTCTCCAGCTGTAAGGAAGCCAAGGAAAGGGTCAGATTCTCCACCTGCTCCAACTTGAGGGCGTCACTCTGTCGCAGCTGCTCTTGCTCCAAGAGTTGAGCTTGCAGGGTGAATTCCAGCTGCTCCAGCTGGCGCTGTTGCTCCTCGTTTTCCTCTTTCAACTGCGACATCATCAGCAACTCCGACCGAAGCTCGTTGAGGGAGTTCTTCAGGCCGGCAATCTCACTCGTCTTGCTGTTGATCTCCTCATGAAATTTCAGGCTGTAGGAGTGCATCACATCAACGCTGCTTTCCCGGGTCAACTTTTGCTGGTAGTACTGCTTGAGATCGAGGAACTCCTGCTCTTTGAGGGCCAGTAGGTGTTCTTGCGTTTGCAGGGTCTCATTGAGCTCGGCTATGACCTGACGGAGCTGCTCCCTCTCGGCATTGACACTACGCAGGGCGGAGCTCCTCAGTTCAAGCTGGTGCTCCATCTGACTCTTCTCGTCCAGCAGCTGCTTATATCTCCCCGTCATCAGCTTGCTCTCCAGTTCCATGCCAGCCAAGGTCTGCTGCAACTGTCCCAGCTTCTCGTCGTGCTCCAGACTGAGTCTCTGTATGTCCTCCAAGAGCATCTTCTTCTGTTTGCGCAGGACATCTATTAGTTGACGTTGATCACGGAGACGAGCCTCCTGCTGTTTGGCCTCAAATGATGCGTCCGGCGATGATTCACTTTTCAGGGAAGAAGTAGTGGGGGACCTTGGGGTTCCCTGTTCCTGCTGCTTCTCCAGCGTGGCACATTTCGCATGCAGCCGGAAGGACTCCTGCTGCAGTCGTTGGTTCTCCACCAGATACTTGCGTTCCTGGGCGTACAGGCGCTCTAAGGTTTCCAGGCGACTGTGCTTCTGTGACTTGAGCTCTTGCTTGTACCAGTGCTCTGATTTCAGAAGGCGTTCCACCTCACTGCGCGACCTCAGTAGCTCTTGTCTCACCGAGAACATTGTCTGTTCCCGATCCGGGATCGACGTCTGCCCAGGATCACCGCCGCCCTCATCGCTCGTGCAGCTAAAGTGGCCGGAGTCATCTGCCAACGCAGCAGCCGCCCCCTCGCAGTCCGAATCCATGGCTGAGCTGTGCAAAGAATTTTATTTATAGGAGGGTGAGTTCATGGCCAAGAACGAGTTTTGTGGGCGGATTTAAATTGAAAAAGTGGTGTTACCTTCCTAATGCAGCCTTGAACGGCAACTTGGGCACTTTGCTTAAGACGGAATTACCCACTTAATCGCTTTCATTAACGGAAAAACTACATTTTAAGCGAAATTGTTTAGCGAAAAAAAAATATAAACAAATCGCCCGGAGCTGGGCAGCTTTCGATAACTTTTTGGGGGGCGGCCGACAAGCAGTATGACCTTACTTTGGGACGGAAAAATAATACTATTATGATACAAGCGCATTAAATATTACGAAACTATTATGATAATAATAAATAATTAAATAATAATAAATAAATAATGTATTACTGAAGAAAATTATAATTGAAAAGTCTTTTAGACCGTTTATTAGAGGTAATGAGAATTTTATTGTTTTATTATTTATTGGAAATAATTAAAACATTTGTAGGCATTATACGTCAAAAACATAAATATAATGGCTTTCGCATACATTTGTGAGTGAGTATCATAAGACCATAAGTAATAAAAAATACCAACAAAATTCCGTTCAGTATTTAAAGTCCGATTAGCTTTTTTAGCGCTGGCCACACTAGGCTCGAAAAACCATCACAAAAACATGAAAACTTAGCCATTCGAAAGCGAACAAAAACCGACTTTTCTACACCTTGTCAACCCCAAATCGCGTTCGTACTCGCAACGTAAGATGCTCCACAAGGAGTGCGCCGCCTAGCGAGGACCGGAGCGCGTGCAACATGTGAGATCGGCCCGCTGGGCGATTCGTCAAATTGCGTCGTGTTACAAAACTTTGGCCCTGGCCAAATTGCCAACAACAACTCGGGCATGATGGCTAGTGCAGCGGCTGACTCGGCAGGCGTGAGTCAGGAGGAGGAGGAGCGGGAGTCCTTTGTCATCTACCACGATGGCCGGGCCCTGCAGCTCCACTGGCGCGGTGTGCCTCCTCTGACGCGAACGCCCGCATCTCGTATCTGCAGCATTGGCGATGTGCTGCTCCTGCTGACCACCGACCACGCCCTGTACTCCGCCCAGCTGCAGACGAACCGCAGCTCCCTCGACCTGCAGCTGCTGCGCACGGACGTGGTGGACATGGACTTTTGCTCCGGCAGCCAGGAGCTGTTCGTGGTGCTCAGCAACGGATCTGTGCAGCGCCAGCTTATCACAGCATCGGGCCGGGATATCCATCACCCGCATGCCTGGCAAACGCTCAGCTTCGACCCCCTGGAGCTGCTGGCTGAGGGCGTTCGCATCCAGCGCGTTTGCTGCTCCGCCCAGGGCGTGGTCTTTGTTGGCGCCGGTGGCGAAACCTACGTAATGGGGACCTGCGGCGAGGTGTTCAAGGCGGAGCAGCAGCCGCGCCACATGCGTCTCTACGAAGAGGGCAAGGAGCTGCTCGATCTGGCCGCCGGCAACGAACACTTTGTGATGCTGGTGGCGCCCTACAACCTGGCCGACGATGTGCTCCAGCTGCAGGTGGCCAATCCTCGAGACGAGCCCGAGGACGATCGGGCCTCTGTGAAGTCGCTGAGCAGCGGAAACTCGGAGCGTAGCTTTGCGGCGAACACGCGGCATCTTCTGCACCAGGGATACGCCCTGCTGCACACCCAACTCTTCACGTTCGGCGCTTCAAACAACGGCCTGTTGGGAACCGGAGACCACATCCGCCGAGCGAATGTGATGCGCGTCCAGAAGCTGGACAGCATGGGCGTGTGCAGCATTGCGGCTGGGCTCGAGCACACGGTTAGTCGCACTCTGGACGGAAGGCTCTACCACTGGGGTCTGAACAGTCACGCCCAGCTGGGCGAAGACCTGAGCTCGCCCATGGAGATCACCATTGCGGACAACGCCACCTGCCTGCCCATGGAGCAGAAGTCAGCGCTAGAGGCTACCTGCGGGGACTACCACACGCTGCTGCTGAATGCCTCCGGCCAGATACAGTCGCTCCAACCGCCGCCGCCCATGCGACACCTGCAGCAGTCCAGCACATATGCCCAGACGCTGCTCCAGCTGCAGTTGGGAGCGGCCTGGCCGCGACAGCTGCGACTACTCATGTGCTCCGGTGGATTCACGCTGCAGAATCAACGCCAGTTCCAGCGACAGTACCACTACTACCTGAGCCACCTGCAGTCACAGCTGCAGCTGCTGCTCAAGCACCGCCAGGCGGTTCAGACCCTGGAGATCTGGCAGCGGCAGTCGGCGCTGGAGACACTCAGTGCCCTCGGTCCGCTGCTGGTCAGCTGGGAGCGGATGCTTTGCCTGCTGGTGGCCACCCTGCACTCCCTGGAGGGATTCTACCGAGCGGACTTTGTGCAGCCGGCGGATCTGCTCTTCATATGTCACCACAAGGAGTACATAGACCTCTTTGATGGCTACACCAAGGCCTATTGCGATGTTTTCTCGGTGAATGGTTTTGGCGAGGCGGTGGCCGCCATCGCTGGACTCAATAGCCCGCTGGCCGAGCTCAACGAGGAAAGCTATGTGACGCGGCTCTTCCAGCAGCCATTCAGTGTCTACCAGCTGTTTGTCCAGTTCATGGAGCTGCTAGTGAGGACGCAGCCGGAGTACGGAGAGCATCGGGTGGCCTGGACTGAGTTTGCGCGGCACAGCTGCATCAGCCAGGAGCTGGCCGTAAATACGAGGGATTTCTGGAGCAGCAATGACCGCAATCCCCGAATCGTTCAGTTCCGCCGGCGCCAGCGAAGGGTGATCTTAACGTCGGCACTGGTGCCCCTTAAGCTGGTCACCACCGGCATCAGCATGTCCAGCAATAGCTTCATTTTATTCTCGGATTTTCTGTGCCAAGTGGGAGGCAACTCACTGTACTCGTACCCCTTGACCACCTTGTGGGTGTGGACGGAGGGCGAGCTGTGCCTGAGGCTGACCACGCCCGAGAAAAGCTTTCTGGTGGCCACTCGCACCCAGGAGATGCGCAAGGTGTGGTTAGACCAGCTGCAGTCCAGCATTGTGGCGTCGCTGGGCAGGCCACTGGGGAGTCCGGTTCCCAGTGCCCGCTCCACAGGCTATGAATTCAGCCGGGAGCATGCGAAATACTCGCGGGTAAAGGCGTGTGGCACCTGGAGGAAGGGCGTAATGCACGGGAACTGCTACCTGGAGTATCCCGATGGGAGTGTCTACTGCGGAGAGCTGAACCACGGGGTCATTGAAGGTGGGCTTACCATACCCTTTGCTATATAACTCCCTGATAATCCTTCCAATCTCCAGGCTATGGCAAGATGGTGATTCCCTCAACGGGCCTGTACGTAGGCCACTTCAAGGGAGGCCGCTTTCACGGCCATGGCGTCTACGAGATGCACTGCAAGGATGCTCCGGAGAGCGAGATATACGAGGGCAACTTCTGTGAGGGTCTGTTCCATGGACATGGAATGATGCGAAACAATCGATACATCTACGTAGGCGAGTACCAAGCCAATGCCCGCTGCGGCTACGGTGTGCTGGAGGATCTGGTGAGCGGCGACAAGTACATGGGCATGTTTGCGGACAACAAACGAGCGGGCATCGGCAGCTGCATAACCAATCGCGGGGACTACTTCGAGGGCAACTTTGCCGCCGACGATTTGCTGGGCAACGGAGTGGCTGTCTTCGAGAACGACTACTACTATGAGGGAGAGCTCACCCTGCAGGGTCCAAGTGGGCGCGGAGAGTACTATATGCCCTGCGGAGAAGCGGGAAATGTTAGTGGGGAGTCAGACGACACCTGCGAGCTGATAGGAAACAAGATGTTTGGTCAGCTCAGCGGCAGCTGGGAGACCGTGCGCATACAGGCCGGGGAGCTGGTCCTGAATCGGAGGTTTCCCAAGTACCCAAGGTAAGGCGATGGCTTCCACGGCTAGAGAAAGCAGCTGGATTCAAGGCTCTTTCCTTATTTCAGCTCCCTGGGCCGACAGGTGGTGGATCACAATCGCAAGTGGCGCTCGCTGTTCAACAACTTCGAAACGGACCTGGCCAACTGCACGGCCAGCAGCCATCCCTCCTCTGCTCCTGGAGGCACTCTTAGAAAGTCCTCGAAACCCACGCTCAGCACGGCGCAACTCTGGAACTGCATTGCCGTGTACATGAGCAAACAGAGGGCTAGGGAAGGCGCCAAGCCGGGAAACTACTTCAACAACATCCTGCTTAGTCTGCCGCTGCCGCAAAAAACCTCCTCGCCCTTGGCCAAGGCACGGACCACAACGAACGCTTTAAGCAAGCTGCAAACGGAGGCGGCTTCGGCTCTGGACTTTCTGGGGTTTCCACCGCGTCGCATTCACTCCCAGGAAACGCTCATCTCTAAGCCAGGAGGACTCCAGAGGGCCGATAGCCTGCTCTCGATGGGACACAACTCAACGCGGGACTTGGACACGAGTAGCCTGGCCAGCTTCCAGCTTGACCAGAGCCTGCTCAACAGTACCTTCAATAGCGAGGAGTCAACTACTCTGAACGAGAGCTTCGCTAGCCTGGGCCACAACAACAACAACAACAATGGGATATCCAAGCAGAAGAACAGCAGCGATTGCTCCATCACCTCGACTGCTTCGACGACGAGTGCCATGCTGGATCAAGTGCCCAGCTTTGGCATGGCCAGCACGCTGACGGAGCAGGACTTGGCCTCCATACGACTGTACCTGGAGCAGGCCTTTAAGGATCGACATCATCCGCTTTACGCGCTGAACGAGCGCATTGCCAACTGTTTCCACTACTCCTATGGCTATTGGAAGGTCAAGCCCACCCCGATCCTGGCCAAGCAGGCGATGCGAGAGTGGGAGTCCATATCAAGACGCATTTACCGATTTGTGCGCAAGATGTTCCCCGCTTTGCCGGAGGACTACTGTCACATGGAGGGCAGCAGGGAGGTGATATCGCACATCACGCTGCTCTATCCGCTGGTGCTCTCGGAGGGCATATACTCCACCCTCTTTGTTCTGTATGCGAACAAGTATAGTCGCAAGGACGAGATGTATAGGCAGAATCTGAACCATGCCGAGAAGCTGAAGGACCAGGAACTCGTGGAACTAATGGGCCATGAGAGGTATTAACTGAAAAACTAAATAAGGTAAAAAATAAAACATAAAACATGTTTTTACAGCTTTCTCCAGACGGTGATGCTGGATCCCAAGTTCGAGGAGTCTGTGCAGACGTTGAAGCAACTGCAAGAGAAGTTTAGTCCCCAGGACATGTTGACTGTGATACAGCGCAGCACGCAGTTGCTGACCGAGGCCTACGAGCACGCCATGTCGGGTGAGTTTTCATTCAAGAAATCAAAGAGTTTGCTCTTCTTTATACCCAACCCAACAGCCAATGCCGCCCAGTTGAATGCGGACAACATGATTCCGCTCACCATGCTCACCATGCTGCGCGCTGCGGTTCCCCACTTGGGGGCGGAATTGGCCCTGCTGGACGATCTGACGGGCCCCAATTTCCAGGCCGAGATGAATGGTATGGCGGGCTATTGCTACACCACCTTAAAGGCGGCCTACGAGTTTGTTACCTTGCGAGCCCTTCAAAAGAATCCCTGAAGCAGCCTGCTGTAGTATGTATTTCCCCCTTGTTTTTGGGGTAGCGACATAAGTCCGCGCGACATGTCGCTATGCCTATTTCCCCCCTGTTTTTTGTTTACTTGTTAAAAGGAGTGATTGACTAGGTTGCTCAAGGTTTGGCTAACGTTATGAAATCCACAAGAACACCGCTGAAAAAGGTTTCTAGTTGGGCTTGAATGGAACCACAATCGTAGGAATAGTTTAGAGAAGAGAGAGAGCTAAGATAAGTGAACTGTGAGATCGTATATAAATCTGTATATACTTCAGCGACGAAACTCCCTCATAGGCTAGCGGGCTGCGATTATGTACAGAGGCCAATAGTGAATGTGTATCTATATGTATTTGAATGTATCTGTTTTTTTATATTCTAAGGCAACAACACATAACATTCCGATTATTCACCAAACCAAATAAATTATCTTCTGCATAAACTGAAACTTTCAATTATTTCGAGGCCTCGGAGAAACCCTTAATGCCTTCGTCCGCTGGGAAAAGAGTTTTTCGCAAGTGCGCGGCAAAGTTTTGTCGGTCCATCTTGTAGATGATGTACCTTTCGGGGAAGGTCGTTCCCTCCTCGTAGTTATACACCAGGACAATGGGATCGTTCTGCTTGGCGATCTTCCGCTTGGACAAGAAGGCCAGAGCGTACATGGCCCGCAGCAATATGTTCCTTTTGTGCTCGAGGACTTGCTTGGTGTAGAAGGGCAGCATGTTGACGTTGTGGTAGATGGTCACATAGTCCTCGGCGGAGCGCATGTGGCTGACGAAGAGGATCGGTGCCTGGGGCCGGAAGTGGGCGATCTTCTGCACCATCCTGGTGGTCACACCAATCACCACAATGGCCACCGCATGAACCTCCATGGAGGCAAAGACAATGGACCGCGCCAGGCTATCCGCTCCCGTGTGGGAGCGATCACAGTAGGGAGCCTTGGCCACAGCCGTGGGGCCGATCTGCTGAAAAATGGCGTTTTGCAGGAAGCGGAAGTAATGGGAGTGCTTCGGTGGGGGGCAGGATGCCACGTATTTGTCTGGATAGTAAAATGTGTAGTAATAGTGCGCCGGATCTACGCGCAGCTTTTGCTCGTCCAAGAGCCGCGGATCGAAGATGATCGGCTTTTGCGAAGCGTAAGCCAGCTGCATGAAGCACTCGGCGTCGGGACACAGGTGCATAATGTCCGGGACGATCGCCGGTGGGGCCAGGTCCACCAGGAAGCCATCGTACCGCTTGGCGGCCCAGTTGAGCTCGCCGTCGCAGCCATTAACCTCGTTGAGGAGCACTCGGGCATACAGCCGCATGCCGTCGCAGTGCATGGACGCCATCGATTGCTCTAGATCGTCCAGGTACTTGGGAGTGCCCGCAATGTGCGAGATGACCACGTTCAGGCCCACCTCTCGGGCAAAGGTCAAATCCTCGAGCTCCTCGTACGACATCTGGAACCGATTGCACCTGGCCGGAAACAGGAGAGGCATATGATCGTAGAGCGCCCCGGCCTTGGCCACACAACACTTCAGATGATCCATATGGGCACTGCGTACCATTAGCTGGATTTCTTCGCCGATCAGGATGAAGTCATAGGGCCGCACATCGACGAGCAGGAAGCGAGCGTTCACGTAAATAATATGCGCAGTGCACCGGTCCGAGAAGTCACGCTCCACCGTCAGGATGACCTCGTTACCCTTAACTAGGTCCACGGACCTCTGGTCGTCAGCGAGAATCAAGGGACTCAAGCTTCCGGTGTATTGGTGGCGCGGCGAGAGCATCGCCATGACGGAGGAGACCACAGGGAAGCCGAACTCCCTTGACACATTGATCTCCGCCTCACGCAACTTCACGATCAGGCTCTGGTTGCCCTGCTGGGTGCCCTTGGCGAGATTAATTAGGAAACAGCGGACACCGTTGACTAAAATGATTGAGAAAAAACCCAATTTAATTACAGGGGAAAATATAATAAAAAGTCCATAGAATAACTAGCCCGCGATCCAGCATTTCTTACTCACGCAAATAATTTTGTAGCCCCTGGCCGCAGGCTATATTTTCAGTCAGCTCAATGCATTTGCGGTTCTCGTTGGGATCTGTGGCCAGCGGAGTGGTCAGGATCTCAAAGCCATTAAAGTAGTTTTGCCAACGATCCTCCTCGAAGGGCACCATACACAGGTCCTCACTCATCTCCTCCATGCCCATGCCCTCTTCTTCATCTTCTCCACTGGACTGTACAACTAACTTGGAGCGCATGATCTTTAGGTCAGTCTCGTTGACACACAAGCTGCCCTCCTCGTCGAAGCCAAACATGTTGTAGAAAGTGTGACGTCGCTGGATACTCTCCAATTGAGACTTGGCCCGCTGCAGCTTCTCCACGTCCACGGAGATGATCCGAAATCGACAAAACAGGTCGTCTATGATGGACATTAGAGGCGGTACATTCTCGTCCTCACTATTTTCGTGCTCAGTCATTGTGGCAAAATTTTGTGAATTTACAAACAAAATGTTTAATTTTTCAGTATAAGGTTCTTTGAGTTTGTATTTTAAGAAGTCTTACAGATTTTGAAATGATAATTTGATGAACTCTATCCTATCCTATCCTAACATATCACTAATATTAATTTTATTTTATTTTAACAACATTAAATCTATTATACGATACTAAACCTAATAAGTACTACCTACTAAGGTCTACGACCCGAGATTTAAAAGGAGAGAATTACATATTTAATATCTAGGAGATCACTAATATAATTGTAATTACCCCATTAAGTAAATTTCTTTAAATATCCCCCCAAGATAGATCTATCTATATATTAGTCATGGTTTCTGTTTTTTATCATAAAATTTAAAATAATCAAAACAATGACAAGAAGACTTATTACATTTTGAGAGAATTCTGCGCTGTAATCCCTCAGAGAAAAGTAAACACATGAAACTTAAGCGGAAGTTTTCAAGCCCAGCGGTAATTGAACAATTATTTCTGTGCCATTAGCCACGCGTACGTGCAGCTATAAAATTACATAATGCTCCTCAGCTGCAGCCTGCAGCTAGTTATCCGCATTAAAGTCCCAACCAAATCGGAATTCGAACCCCAATCCGAATCGGATTCGACCCCTTCCGAAGCCGGGCATTTTGTTTATAGTTTTTCCTGCCCTTTTGCCACCCATGCATTTCCCTTTTCTTCTCAGCACACTCCCCTTTGAATTCTCCAGTGATAAAAAGAAACCGCAATTGGAGGCGCAGGTAAGTTTGGGCTTTAGTCACTGCTGCTGCTGCTGCTCCTGCTGCTGTTTCCCATTTTTGTTTATTTCCGTAATTTATTTGCCCGTCTTGCCTGAAGGCGAAAATGTTAAATTTAGCATCGAGCGTCAAGTGAAATGTTTACAATGTGAGAGAAAGTTAAATGGAAGAGTGGGTGGGGCCGGAAAGTAGGGAGCCATGGTCCCAAACTAAGCGTTTTAGAATCTTTTCGGATTCTTGTTCCCACTTGAGGCCCCGAGGAAAAAAGGGAAAACATAAACATCCAGGAATGTTTAGAGAATAAAAATGTAGCTCTCCTTGTGTATTTCCCCCCTTTGTTGTTTATTTTTCGCCCCGCCGCCAACTGACAGATACACCGGCTGACTGAGGCTGAGGCCCGAACCTGAGGCCCGGGTCTGCTCTGGCTGGAGGACTGGGTGTGGCCGCGGCCATGTTTAGACTAAGCAGCCGATCATCATCGGACTGCGGAAAGTGTAGAATTCTCCTCGCTCGACTGCGAAAATCGCTTGAACTTTGACGCAGAACTGCACTCATCGATTCGTTTGTTCGCTTTTCCCCCTTTTTTTCCGTTTTTAGACACGGATTTTTCTATGCCAGGCGGAGTGGGTGGATGTGCCTCTAGCTGGGGGTGTGGGTGGTGGGTGTGGGGCTGGAGTGGGCGGCGGACTGCGGGGCTGCCCATCTGCTGCCATTGAGCAACATAAATTGGCCGGCTCCTTGGCTCTGCTCCGCTCTGCTCGGCTCGGTTCGGTTCGTCGGATCGCTCCGATCGTTGTTCCTCTGCACTTGAGAGCAGCCCCAACAGCAGCAGCGATCTCTCGCGCCCTCTCTTTCCACTTTCCTGCCAGCCGTCTCTTTCCTTCGCCCTGCTGCCATCCCGCTTACTCACCCATTTTCATTTCGTGAATAGAATTTTCTAAATGTCTTTGAGTTTTCAAAATTTTGGAGCGTAGGTGCAGTGCGTCGCGAGGCGTCAGCGTGTACGGTTCGCTTTTAAGGAAAATCTAAAAAATCGTTCGGTTAATTAAGAAGAAAATAAAAGGAGAATACACCTGAACAAACACAAGGATCTTGAAAAAAATCGAAAACATAATTTTAAAAAATGTTCCAACATTTGTGCCACTGTGAGAGGAGTTCTGACAACAGGAAGAGCGTCCTGTACAAGAGACTTCCTGCGGAAGTGGGCGGTTTTCCGCTACTGTTGCCAAGTCCCCATATACACCAGCACCACACCCACACACTGGCGGCACACCACACACAGTGGCGATAATTTTTCATCTTTCCAATATCCCACTCGACTGGCAAAATATTCGCTTCTGCCTTTTGGCTAAAAATATTTAAAAATCCAAAAATCCACTCGCGTCGCCTGGCGGCTGGCCGCTTCAACCTACTACGGCCGGCCGCCTGTTTTTCATAATTTTCAGTTGAGTTTTATTTATTTATCCTATACATACTCGCACGTCCGCACAATTGCCTTTTTTTGTTGCTGCTTTGTGACTGTCGAAAGTTTTGCGCTTTCTGCGCTGCTCATTTCATTTGGCATGTCGTCGTTTTTGTTTATTTCACGCCGCCCCCTCTAGACTGCCCAGTTCCGTCCGGCTTTCCACCCTTGGCCGTGCAGTTTTCCTGACGCAACTCGGCGCTGATTTTTCGCGGCTTTTGCCTCCATGATGCCGCTCCTAATTGCCCCAGCCCCGTGAAACAAATCACAACTTAATGGGCAGCCGCCATCCCGGCGGTGGTTTACAACTTCCTTGGCCAGATATCCGAATAGAAATATATATAAATACATATATGCAGGTATATATATATGGTAGTTGGCATCGGAAGACAGCTGTGTGCATTGGCAGATGCCATCAGCATCATCATGATCATCGTCCATTGCGTATGTGGGGGAAGTCCATAAAAAAAGAAACCAAACCAGCACACAGTTATAAAAATAAAACTATTTTCGTATGGCCCGTGCGCATATAGACGCTCGATCATTAGACATTCGAATCGGGATCGGAGGCCCCAGTCAGCGCAGCCTCTTGGCACAGTTTTCCAGAGAGCACACAGATCGGTCCATAAATCAATCGAACCAAATTAAATTAATTCAATATCTAAACAAGCGAAAACACAAGAAGCAATCTCATCTCATCACGGTGCCATGTGTGCCGATGGCTATATCTCGCGCATCGGGTATAGAGTATATAGTATATATACAGTGTAACGTCTATATAAATTCTAGTCGATTTGTCTTTTTCCGCTTACTGGCGTTTTATTCGAGCAACGACAGGAAAGGGAAAAAGGCGTATTTACTATGAGTTTGGCCATCAAGCTATCTGTATTCTGTGATATATGAATGTACAGGTGAGTATATCGCAGCTATGGGATGCTGCATCTCTGCGTAGGATATATTTTTTATCTGGCTAATCAAAGTCAACGGCTTCAGCGATGCAGGCAACTCATTTGGCGGCTCATTTGCCATCATTATCTTCAAAAATATTTCCGCAGTCTAATTAAGATCTTAGATGTATTCTTGAATGATTCTTTGAGTATTTTTTGATGAATGTGAACAGGAGCAGGGGAAAAAAAATGAGGTAGTAAAAATGACATGGTTTTATAAATCACAAAAAAACCAAAACAGTGGCCAACACCCAATGAGTAATTCCCTAAAATAACAAAAAGCTGAAAATATGTATGTTTGTTCCCATTAAAACTGAACAATTTTGGGAGCTTCTAGTTTCACAAGAAAATTTTAAAAGAATTTACAATCGCCAAGATCGAATTCCTCGATTTTTGCTATTTGGTTTCGATTTAAATCTTTCAATTGCTCTAAATATACTCTGAGTTTTTGGACTTTCAATTCCGATTAATATGGAATATGGAATTACTTGGCAGTCCGAACAAAGAAATATTAATATGAAGAACCAAATCTTGCCAGATTTCCCCCGGCGCAGCAATGGTGAAATTTAACAAATTGCCTGGCTCTGGGTATCCCGAGCAGCAGATCCAATTCAGATCCAAATCGGGGGGCATTCTTCCATATTTCTGTAGCATTTCAAATGAAACGAAAATTAAATGTAAAATTTATTGTTGCATAAACAAAATGCCGAGAAACCGACCGCATCCAAATCGAACGATGCGTATGTGGCACCTTTAAGTATTCCTCGGCCCCTGCCCTCGATCGGTCCAACCATCCATCCGAGCAGCCCCATCTCCTTGTCCATATGCCCCCAACATCTTCATCTTCTCCTGACCGACCCGGCGGCTGCTGCTAACATATGTGGAACGCATATAGTATGGACTGCTGGAGAGAATGGGGATGGAGGTGGAGGCGGAGAACTTAGTGCTGCCTCATGCCCAGTGGCCAAAAATAACATCAATGAGGGCAAGGCGCGGAGACGGACGCCGTGTGTTTGCTTTGTTTATAGTTTTCGTGTAAACAATTGCGAACGGAAAAACCGAATTCCCGGCGTGTTCATGTTCGAGAAAAATCAAATCTGGAAAATGCCCAAAAAAAAATAGAAAAACCAAAGCTATTGAAGCTGAAATCGAACTGAAAGAGCAGGGTGCAATGAGGGGCTTTTTACAGCTATAATCATGAATTTCTGAATAAAAATACGAAAAAAAAAGAATTTTAAAACTAAAATTTAAGTTTTGCCCTTAAATTTAAACAGATTTACTTTTTCAAAGTCAGATAGGTATATATATAAGAGCTCCAGACTCATTTTGTAATCCTTCATCCAAACCTGATTCTTCTTTATGTTGCAAATTAATAAGATCTTTAAAGTAAACATAAATTTATTAAAATAATTACACTCTTGCCTTAGATTGTGTTCCCTAATTTTTAACAAATTAAGGTCAGCTCTGATACATTCAGACCCTGTTTCAAGATGGAACATAAATTATGAACATCGAATTGCAGCCAGGAATTCAGATGTGCAATGGATGGGCTGGGAGCTGGCAGATGGGTCTCTGGACGCGGTAAGAAGCTTGCTCTTTAATTAATTCTTAGAACGGGTTTCCAGTAAATGCTCCGAGCCCATATTGTACATATGGCGTGTATGTAAGTGTCTGGATATTGGCCAATAACCGGTAAACAAGGCGACCAGCAATTCTGATTTCAATTCCATATTATTTTTGGCAATATAAAGAGCTGTCGCCGCTGGCTCAGAGTCAAATCAAAGTCAGCCTTCCAGTCAGACAGAGCAGCAGCATCAGCATGTTCAAGATCGTGAGTATGGCGCCCTCTCCAAGGATTATCTCATTCCCAAGTCATCATTTTGCCAGGTCTTCATTTCCCTGGCCCTCTGCCTGGCCGTCGTTCTGAGTGCTCCCGTGGACCATGTGGATCAGCCACCGGTGGCCATTTTGGAGTCCACCCACGAGAAGCACGAAGATGGATCCTATAACTTTTCCTATCTTGGCGAGGACGGCACCCACCGCCATGAGGAGGCTGTGGTCCGGAACCAGGGCACCGAAAATGAGTACCTCGAGATCAGCGGCTCCTACTCGTACTTCGATGCCAATGGCAAGGAGGTGGTTGTGAATTACAAGGCCGATGACCATGGATTTGTACCCGAGGGCGGAGCCATCCTCCCTCAGATTTCCCTGGCCGCCAAGCAGGTCAGCGAGCAAGTGTCGCAGCCAGATCTGGACTATGATAAGCCCCCGAAGGTCTAATAAAGGAATGGCATTGATGGAATTTTATTATGGGTGTTTTGTGCTGGGAAGTGGAAAATGAGGGGAGTCCCTAAAGAGCACTCAGCATAAATAAATCTCAAACAAATCGATTTTGATGGACTTATCTGACATTCCAGACAGGCAAAGTAGGAGAGCTCTTCGAGCATATGCTTTATATAAATCAGAACTAATTATGCTGAGCTCTCAACGGAGAGTGTTGGCTTATTTTGGGTATTTTGTAAGTATTTTTATTAAGAAAATATATTTACAAAGAATGAATATGTGCTTGATAAGCTTTTATGGAATTTTTTAATGATTTTTGGGGAATTGGATAGCAATTTTAAGATTCCAAAAATCATTTAAAATGCACAAAACTTGAACAAATCAATCGCGTTGATTTTATAATTTATCCTTATGAAGACAGCAACTTATTTAAACGTTCTCAAAATTATATAAATAAAACATGTATTTAGATTACTTTAAAACTTTAAACGCTTTTTTGGAAAGACCTATTCCCTTACCTGTATATATTTTTAATTTCATAAAACAAACCATATGTTTCTAAAATTTTACTTTCTTCATTTAATGCAGAAACAATTTCAACTACAAAATAATAGCTAGAGGACCGCCTGCTCGGCCATCCTGGGGTTCGTATAAGTTAACAGTGCGCTGAACAAATTGAAAATACAAAAATACAACTAGGGACAAGGAGGACGGGACAATAGGGATCGGTATCGGGACGGGGACATTATTATAATACATAAAAGCTCAGAGATTAAATTAAAAACAATGCAATAAATAAGAATGGAATCGTGATCACTTCTTGACCGGCGTGGGCGGTGGCGATCGATAGGAGTTGACCAGTCCGCCTCCCGAGTTGGGTTTTCGGGTCTTCAGGCGGTTCTGAAGCGTCTGGAGCAGCCCGGCGAGCACATCGTGGTTGGGAATCTTCTTGGCGAAGAGCAGGCGCTTCACGGAATCGTCGTAGGTGAGCAGGGCCACCATATTTTGGAGCAGGAAGCACTGGCAGTACTCCAGCAGTCTATTGGCATTGTAGACCTGAAAAATCAAAACCATTAAGACCCGTTTTCGATTATTAAAGAAGCCTAGTGATAACCCACCTTGGCGTGTATGTACATGGCCACCACATTGTCCACATCCACCATTTCGGAGCAGCGTGCCTCCGTGTAGCGGAGCAATCCCTCCAGCTGGAAGAAACTGGCAGCCGCCATCAGTTCGAGGACATCGCCGTGGGCTACATCCAGAGAGCTGCAGCCACCGCTGTAGAGGAACTGCATCACCAGCTGGAAGATGTGGTAGCGGATGTCGTTGATCTGGACCGTGGGCGTGGAGCTGGCCTCGCTCAGCTTGGAGCTCAGCATGCTCTGGAAGCGCGGCGACGCCGTGACCAGGACGATCTTGTGTCCGTAGAAGATCTTGCCTTCGACTCTGTAAAATAAAATTTGTAAAAATTAATTTCCCAAATCTGTTTTATAAGTATACACCCACCTAAAGGTCACATCGCTCAGCTCTGGATTGTTGACGAACTTCGGATCGATCCGTGATCCCTGGACGGGCTGCAGGGTCGGCTGCTCCTTGACCGGCGGCAGTGTCTCCCAGCCAAAGCAGGTGGCAAAGATGTCAGCCAGGAGCAGGGTGGTGCCCTCGTTTTTGTTCCGGAATATGTTGAACAGCAGTGGCAGGCATTCGCTCACGAACTGGGCGCTGTAGTCGTCGGGACATACCTGCAGGAAGTCCTGCAGCAGCTGATCTATCACCGCGTCCAGTCGCAGGTCATGAGCTGCCGACAAGGCGTGCATCCAGCAATGAAGGGTCCAGGGCACACCCAGCTTCCGTAGCTCAATTGTGATGTCTGGAGAGGAAAGGGAATATGAGAACGTGACACTTTTATAATTATTACTAATAACCCTGGTAGGGTTTTATCATTTTTAAGACAAATTTTTATTGAAGATTCAATATTTTTTAGGAGTTGCAAAAATTTGTGAATCAGAAGAGATTCATTTGGCAGACGATAAATCTTATTCAATCCTAAATGCTCAGACTTAAATTGTAAACAAAGCTCTTCCAACGGTTTCTCACAATATCCGGTTTTCAAATTATATTTTGACTAATTTTAAGACGAGCTTCAGCCGATTTAATGAATTAGAAAATCATTAAAAAGAGATTGAATCACTTAATCGGTCATTGCATTCTTTTTAATTTGCATTTGAATCAGTGAAGAATTTGGTTTAAAGTTTACTGAAGAAATTAGTAAAACAAAAATCTCTAAATATTTAAGTAATGTTTAATTTATTTAAAACATAAAAGTACCTGAATTAAATAATTATTTAACTAAAGAAAGAAAACATCACGTTTTAAGGCTTACAAAATTAGTAAGTTTTGCAAAAATATAAGATTCCAAGATTCTATTTTGATTAAAAAACTTATAAAAGATTCCCTTAAACTTAAATATTGTTTAGGAAATTCTTAAAGAAACTTACCCAAATGATTATTCTCGGCGCTGTGATACATGGCCTCCTGGAGTCGCTTGATCTGCGTCTTGTTTAGCAGCGGCAGCAGATCCTCATTGTTTCCGTTGCCACTAACACTCCCAGGTCCACCTGCTCCTACTCCTCCACCACCGCCTCCTGCTCTCACTCCACCCACATCGCCCTCGGCCAGCATCTCCTCCAGTGAGAGTACATCCCTCGTCCCGGGCGAGACTGGATGGGTGAGCAGCTTCCGAAGACACGAGCGATGTCCATGGGCTGCTGCTACGGAAATGGCGCAGAAGCAACCCTTCTGTGCGGATCCAGCAAAGCAGAGAGAGTCCTTCTGCTGGGTGGACATAAAGGCATTGGCTCCATGGGCCAGGAGCAGGGCCACGATCTCCAAGTTACCCGTTCCGGCAGCCAACTGCAGGGGCGTCAGTGTGCATTTCTCCTCGCTGCTACGGGCACCGCCCTCGACCTTGCCTCCTCGTTCCAGCAGAATTCTCAAGGCCACGTAATTGGCCCTGCTGGCAGCGAAGCTCAGCGCTGTCCAGTGTTGAGTGTCCGATTGGATAGCTGGATGTCCAGGGCTACCAGAGGGAGGCACCTCCACATTCGGGTCGCAGCCGGCGTCCAGGAGTGCGTGCAGGGCCACCTCATCGTTACGGATACTGGCGATCATCAGGGCGGTTAATCCAGCGCTGTTCTGGGTATCGTAGCGGGTCGTTGGAGGCAGCAGTTGGGCGGCCTGGGCTAGGAGTTCCGCTCGACCGGTTAGGAGTAGCTGGGGGAAAAAGGGGGATATGTTAAAAAATCCTGATCTTCAACTTCTTCATAAAAACTACTCACCTTGAACGCTACTCCGATGGTGGCTCGCCTGCCCAGCTCCGAGGTGTCCTCGCCGATTCCTATCCCAATACCGCTGACCACTGGCGAGCTGCAGCTACTGCTGCCCGTGCCTGTGCCCGTCGAGCTGGCAGCGGGAGCATTGTTGAAATGCGTCTTCTTGGTGGGCAGCTCCTCATCGTGGGCCACCGGGCGGATAGGGCAATCCACGCCGGGCAGGAGCAAACGTGCGGCCTGCATAATGTCATCCTTGTCGATCATCAGGGCGCTCCTGTGCTCGGCATGGGCGGCGGCCACTCTTAGCCACTCGGCGAGTGGCGGAAGCACTACATAGGCACGTTCGTAGCACAGTTCCTGGACATGGTGGCCCGCCGAAGCGGAGGCACCACCTGCACCCGGAGGTACAGCCGGGGCCTGGCCAGCGTTGCAGCCCGAGGCGGCCAGTAGCTCCGTGTGCTCCAGTTGAGAGCAGCGCATGAAGTAGAAGAGAGCGGCCAGCGCAGATCCGGAGAGGGCGGCTGCCAGCTGGAACTCCTGCTGCGTGCGCAGAGCCTTTTCCTTCAGTTCCCGCACACTGCCCACGCAGGTGGCCAGCGAGGAGGCACTGGCCCATCTGGGCAGGGCCAACGCCCCACTGGCCACTCTTCCGGCATTCAGGTGTGCGAAGGGCTGCAGCAGACCCCACACGTCGCCGGAACTGGCTATGCTCTGGTCCAGGGCAGCTGCAGTGCTCCCGTTGCACTGCAGCGCGATCTCCTCCAGCAGATTTTCGATGCCGGCGCACAGGTACACCGCCGCGTACTCATGAATGAACTTGCCCAGCCGGGCATCCGTCATCCAGCGGTAGAAGCGACCCACCGACAGCTGGAGGCCCGCTCGAGCGGACTTGCTCTGCTTGAGGGCGCTCTCGCCGGGTACCGCGAACATGGCGGCGGCCCGGAGGCAGGCCTTCGTGCAAGAGTCCGCCAGTGAGGAGCTGAGCACCACCCGAAGAGCTCCGGCCACTTCCTGTTTGGAGCAAAGGCCTATGCCCGCGGAGAAGCGTTGAATCTCGCGGGCAATCCTCACCAGCGCTCGTTGCAGAAGATAGCCCAGCCGGGACACCGCCTCCACGGCCAGGTGCTCCGACTGCTGCTGGCAGCGTCCGTTGCGGAGCACTCGGAGGATGCAAGGCTGGCTCCAGGGTGGATGCTGCAGCTCCACGAGCCTGTTGTGGGAGTCCACCCACACGAACTCGTCCGCACTGGTGGTGGTCACCACGGTTTCGAGCGAGGAGTACCTGCCCAGGCGGCGGGCAGGCTCCGAGCTCTCCGACCCGGCGCTTAGGCTGCTGTATGTGCTGCTGCTTGTCTGGGAGCGTAGCGTGAGCATAGCCAGCTTAATGTCCTCCAGTCCGGTTCCGCTCCACGGGGCCTTCCCCGCCGGCATGATGCCGCGATGTCGGCGCGATCTGGTGCTCCGGTTGGTAACACCAGCCGCCAGTCTATCCTCGGGCAGCGGCCCCAAGGTCATTCCACCGGCTGGCGAGGAGCTGTGGCCACCCGTATCCGACATACTGGCGTGTCCGGAGCTCCGGTTCTCGTCCGAGGAGCTGTGGCACTCCTGGACTCGCTGCAACGCCCGGAACTGGTCATGCTGGTGCGTCCTGGCCGACGAGGAGTTTGCCGTCGTTGTGGGTATCCCCAGCGTGGGTCTGCTAGGCGAGACCTGGTTTAATCTCCCGCTTAGCTGTGGAGGCTGGGACTTCACCGGAGTACTCTGTACGGTCAGGCGTGCCGGACCAGCCACCGCTCGCTGCGGAATCAGGGCCTTCGAGGTGGACACAGGCGAAGTCAACTGGCTGGAGGAGCTCACCAGCTGGCAGCCAGGACTGGACACCATCTTGTGGGGGAAGCCTTTGTTGTTGTTTGGCTGTTGGGCCAGTTCCTTGAATACCCGCGGTGCTGGCGTGGCCATGGCCACCGCCAGACCCTTTTGGGGGCCTCCGCCATGTGGCGTCTGCGAGAGGGACTGCTGCTGCGGCGGCTGTTGCTGGGGAGGAGACTGCAGCTGTAGGGGCGGAACGGGTGGCAGGCCGGTTATCTGGCTGGGAGCGGGAAGTTGGCTGAAGTTGGGTGGCAGGTTGCCAGTGGGTCTGAAAAATTTTAAGAAAAATTGATTATGTAACTTGTATTTTTAATTTATTTAAATAAGAATATATCATATGTATTTTTTTAAACCAAAGGGTTCAATTTATGTCGATAATGCTTTAAAATCTTTTATTGATCTGATAACGAAAACATTAATGTGTCATTTAGATCATTAATATGTAGAATCAATATTCAAAATTCGATAAGATACGATCTCTGTCACACCTGCTATCGTTCTTCATTTCTAGGCAAAATCCATTAATATCTGCCAATTAAGAAATCTTAATTTGCATAGCAAAATAATAAATATATTTTTAAAAATTTCGCAGCCAAGCTGACCTATTTCTAGGTCTATAAATGATGCAACTCATTAAGATTCCACTAAAACCTCTAAAGAAGCCCGGTTAAGATAAACAAAGGCTTTGGCTAACGGACAGACGGGAGAGATGTCACCTTGCCGCTAATCTTTGTTCACACAATCTTGACAGTCTTCTAGTTAGTTTCGGGTTAAACCCAAAGCAGTGACACCTAATTAAAAGTAGACGTAGTTGGGAGACATAAAACAAGAAATAAATAAATATATATAAACAAAGGCCCTACCAAGTCGGCAGCTTGGTTTATGCAAAATTTGTGTCAAATGCTTCTGAAAACATTCGGAATACTCTACAATTTAAAAGGTATTTCAAGCTAATAAATATGTAAATAAAGGCCAAATATTTACATTGTTCCAGCGTTATTTAATAAATATTAAGAAAGATATAAGATCAATAGTATTAAGATTCTGTACAAAAGAATACCGTTTTTATTTATTTTTGAACAATATTTAAACACAAAAATCATAGAATAAATCATTTTCAAAACCTTTAAAAAAGCATAAAACCCTTCTGGAAGCAAGGGCATTCAACACGCTTAATTTCTGCTTTTGCTAAACATTCCCTTTTGTTTTGGAAAGTGGGTTGATCTTCGTTCTCACAGTTCTTGGCCCCATCCATGATTCTCATCTTCCAGTTGGGCTTGGTTGTCGCAAAATAAAAAGCGATATTAAAAGCCAGTTACGATTTTTCATTTGCATGTGACTAAGTTAGTTGTCCGCAAAATCTCTTCATTCTTTATGATTTCTGGCCATTGTTATCGCTTAGATTTCTGGCTTTGACTATAGCTATGCTGTAACTTGAGCTGTGATTGACCCAAATTCTGAGCTTCGCGATGGCTGGACGCATCTTTTATTGTCTTTTTTGACAATATGTCTTTAATATCTTTAATACAGATCTGCTGTTCTGTGCTAAATAGGATTTATGTGGTGATTTTTGCATTTTTAAGAGTTCTGTTATTATGATCTAATTCTGAACTTGAACTTTACCTTTCTGGTTATTTATTTGAAAGGTAAAGCTATACATTTTATAAAGCTTTACATTTTATTTATTCACTAATGCAACAAATTCATTAAATTTATTATCATAATATTATTCTTCTGCATATTTTCTACATTTTAAATAATCTGTTTTATATAGAAAAGAAAACTATAAAATCCACTGAGGTTCTTTACATTCTTTAAACATTTAAATAAAGTACAACTGATCCACTTTTAAAATGCTCACTTCACTAGCTTCTTATGTAAATTAAGGCCAAACTTTTACGATTTTCCTTTCAACATTATGACTTATAAAACCAAACAACATCTTTAATGGGTGACATTAAAATCAACAACTTTAAGTTGAATTTGAACTGCCTAAAAATCTGTATGGCGTGGGACTCGAATTATCTTTATTATTTCTGATCTTGTAACCATTAAATCTATTTAGTTCTTTGTTCTGTTCACTTAAATTCTTATCTTTAACTGAATAATGATTTGATTTTTCAGTTTCCTGACTCTTTTTTCCCCTTTATTACTTTCAATTCTGATTGCTTTCCCTATTTTCTCGACTCGGCATTATTTTTGACATCTTCCCAATTGCATTTCAATTGCATTCTCGTCAAATTCAATTCCCCGTTGAACTCAAATCAAGTTCCTTTCCCTTTTTCCAATTAAAGGCCATCCAATTCTACGCCTAGAAGAAATCCCTTTTTCGCCAACTTTCACAATAGAATTGCAATCGCACAACAAAAATAGAAATGAAAAATAGAAAAATGAAAAAATAACAAATGGCAAGTGGCATAGGGGATCGGGGTATCGGGAGGTAGTAAATAATGCCAAGTTCCCAGTACCGTTTCGCTGCCCTCCGCCACTCCTGGACGTAGCTCCAGTCGCACGAGTCCGTCTCCGCCTCATCTTGGCCAGGGTCGTCGCTATCGTCGTCGTCATTATCGTTGCCATCGCCGGCAACGTCGGCTGCATCGGATTTCGTTGGACCCACGACGGCCAGAGTCGGTTTTGCCACCGTTTCCACCAAGGCACTGGCTCGCCGGTAATTGCCTTCAATTCTGATATTAATTACGCCGTTCTGCACGCTCTCAATGTAGGGCGGCAGTTCGTCATCCGTCCGCAGTTCCACTGCCGCCGCCGCCGCCGCCACGGTCGTCGTCGTCGGCGTGGTTTCCACCTTTATCTTCTCCGTCCCCGCCACCGCTTCAGTCTTCGGCTCCTTCCCCACTGGAGTAACCTCTTCGTGGGTCTTCAGTTTCTGGGACATCTCCTGCAGCAGCTGCGAGTGCAGTTCTTTAGGCGATGGCAGTGGCGAATGCTGTCCGCGATTAATGGAGTCCCCAAAGTATATGACCACCTTATGGTTGGGCTTTCGTCCCGCCCGCGTGGAGTCATCCTCCGCCGCCCAATCCGGCAGCTCCTCAATGGGCGTAGGCGATGGGGTCTGAGGAGGCCGTGGCACTGGTAGCTGCTGTGCCAGCATTTCGCTGTTCCTCAGCGACTGCGGCTGGAAGTTTTTCAGGGAAATGCCGCGCCTGCGCAGGATAAAGTTGTCGTTCAGCATCCTGCTGAGCAGGGAACTCGGCGGAGTGGATGCGGGAGCAGAGATTTTGGGGGTGGCAACCTTCTTGCCACTTGGCTTGTAGCCACGCAACTCGCGGCACAGGCTGCAGGTGCAATCTTTGGTGCAATACATGCTGGTGATGCTGTTAGTTGAACTTTGGTGTCATGGCAGTCCTTAAAGCCCTTTTCCATATATCTCAGTTGTATAAATTTTAAATTAAATATTCGAAACGGAGCTTGAAGTATTTTGTTTTTTAGTTTTTTTTAGAACAGTTTCAATCTCGTTTTAAATTATTATAATCACAAAAAAGATTAGGATTGAAATAGGGTAGGGATTTATCTTTGGTCCACTTTTTAAAGGTCACTTCAATCGTATTTACTTTTTATTTATTCTCTTTATAATTATTTGTAGAAACTTTTAATTATTTTGGTTCCATTGTTATACATATTGGTTGCTTTATATTTCACTTTCTTGTTAATTCACTTATACCTGTTGATTTTATATTTTCTTTTCGAAACATTACTCTCTTCGAAATTCTAAATGAATTTTCTTGCTTTAATCATTACTTCTTCGTTTTTTTATAATATTGATTTCGTAGCTTTATTGGGGTTTTTTAGATATTTTTCGAAATACAGCCACCAGCTGCTTCTTCATGTACTAAAGCCTTTTCCATTTCACTGTCGCACTTGGTAATAATGGTAATTATGCAAATTATAAATTATCATTGCTCTTGTGCTCAGCCAGCCGCGGCCGAAGCTCTCGAACTCTTTCCGAAATTTTCCTAAAAAACGCGCGTGCTTCCTGTTGAAACTGAAGCTGAAGTCTGACTGAAACTGAGCTTGGATTTTGGATTCGATTCGAGCCACAGCTGCTGCCTCTGCCTCGGTCGCAGTCGCAGTCGCTGTCTGCGTCTGCGTCTGCGTCGGCTTCTACTGCGCTGTCGAGTCATTGCCGATGGTGATATCCATACAGTTGCGGTCAAAATAATAGCTTTTCTTTGAGTTTAAAAATTCCAGGAAATATTGATGCTTGTTATTATGTATTTTTGAGGCTTAAACTTGTCAAAGAATTTATGTTTGGGGCTCTTAGGATGAGTATATATTCTCTAACATTTTTATTTATTTTTGAGTTATTTACTTAATTGGTTTAATGTCCCAATGATAATGTCATATATACATATGTATATATACATATATATTAAATCATTTTGTGAAGATATTTTGAGGTGGAAGCGAAACACACAAAACTCTCTAATATCTATTTTTATGTATGTCTCACATATTATTCAATAGTTGAGTGAAATATGTACTCCAATCCACTTTTCAAAAATCAAATAATTTAATTAAGTAAATACTATTTTCAGTTATACTATTTTTCCCGCAATTGTAGATGTTTTTCCTCATTTTCACAGCGCATTTTGGGCCTTATGCTGCGGGGCTTTAGAGCCAATGCAAGCCACCTTGCGCGGAGGGTCGGGTCTTTGGCTCTATCTTGGGTAATTTTTCCATTTTCCGTTTTCTGTTTTCCATTTTCCATTTGTTTCTCAGCCTCTCAGCTGTGTGACCAAAACAATGGAACTGCCACTGCGGTGGAAACGAGACAAGACAGCAGGCAAGGCGGCTTTTGAGGGCTTACTTCGAGTTCGAGTACGAGTCCAAGTACTGGAGCAGTATCACTGAGTTTTCTTTTTCATTTTCCTCGCTTCACTGTTGTTGTTTTTCTAGCATAGAGGTGATTTTCAAAAAGTCACCTGCGATTGGTAGCAGTGATGCTCAGCGGGGCGAAATAATTGGAGAACGCGTAGAAAATGATCAAATGTTAAGGTTAATCATAAAGGAAATAGGCTTTGAATAGGATGAAGATTTTCGCTTTTCTAATAATTAATATAATTATATATTTAACTAAATCCCAGATTAAGAGGAAATACAAAAAATAATTGTAGATTTAATTTAATCCCTGGTGAAGGGGAAAGTAATCCAAGCTTCAAATCAAACACTTCCCTCTAAAAGCATCTAAAGATATGAATTAAATTGAGTCAGACTAAGAAGAGGCTGCAAAAGTGCAAACAGATCTTCACTTTCACAGCATATTTATATATAAAATTAAAACTAATTACCAGATATGAAAATTAATAGAGTATCTTGTGCAAAGCAAAGCTAATTTCATGATCACACACATTTCCCACCTCCAAAGGCCTCCCAGCCAGCTCCAAAGACGTGACTGGGCACCATCTCTAGTGGTGGCTGGTTTTAATTATGTATAACTGTTCCGCGGGGCCAAGGGAGCGCATCCAGAGGAGCACCACCCAGCGCACGAAGGTTATACAATCTTGACACTTATCAGATCGTTTTGCCAGCTTCCTTTCCCTGGCTTCAGTCCAGGTCCCAGTCCCAGACCCGGATGGTAAGATTCTCGGCCAGGCAGCCTAGCAGCTCAGTGGTTCTGAGCATGGGCAGACGTGCGTAGGCCCGCAGATACATCTACAAGATACATCTCATGTGTGGAGCAAATAAATTGCCGAGCGTAACCTGCTTCTAATGATTTATACAAGCAGCTCCGGCGCTGACATAACGGTTTCTCTGGGGTTAGCCTTTTGTTTCTCCCGATATATAAAAAGCAGGGATCCCCAACCCCATCCAGATTCGGCCACCGCCAGAAGCTTCTCTTTTGTGGATGAAGAATGAAATGGTAAATGGTAAATGGGAGCGGTCCGAGACCACAAAAACCCAACCATAATCCCATCCACAACCACTGACATACGCACAAAGCAATTGCAATTAGAAAGCCACGATCCAGAGACCCAAATTCCCGACGAAACGAATAAAGAAAGATCGGGCATTGGAACGCCCACGTAATACGGAAAACTCGGTGCCGCTCTATCTACTCGACTATAGTCGTATTGGACGGTCAGATTATACAATAACTTTCCTCAAAGCCAGCTGGATTATTAAAAAAATTACACTCTAAGCAATTTTCGCATTAAAAAGTTTAATTTACGGAAAAGTAATGACAGGCCATAAATATGCTTACACCCATTAGGCCGGGCTCTATACTCCGCACTCGACTCGCGGGAGACCTCCCAAAAATTAAAAAACGAAACAGAAGCCCACAAAACACAGAAACTATGTACACCAAAAGGTTTAATGTAATATTCGCGTGTTTATAAAACAACTCGGCCGCAAAGACGAAAAAAAAACTGCCGAAATGGCTGGAAAAACTGGACAAAGGCGGTAAGTGCAACTCACCAGAAAGTAAAGAGCTGATATATGGCCGTTCCGAACCTTTTGGGAGATATGTATATATACATATGTGCCATATGGCTATGTGTGTCAACGGACTAATGAGGTTTGCCAGCGTGCCTTAATGTTCGGACTTTTTGGGTACTTTCGTTTTTCAAGCCTGACAGTATTAGACAGGAAATGGTATTTGGCGTTCGGCTTTGCTTGTCGATGGCCGATCATTAGAACCAGGTCTTCAAACCAGATCATTAATAATCTTTACCTGGCTGAAATATCGGCAAATTATGAAATGGAAATGGAAGTCGAGGCAAGGTTAAGCCCACAGAGTCTCAGCCCCAAGGCAAGTTGAGATACTTAAGCCGCATATGTTACTGGGTGGCTTCTACGAATTTTCATTTCATATATTTTCCCTTTTTCTATTTTTCCTCGCATGGAAGATTTATCAAAATATGTGATTGACATGGATTGCTCAAGCCTGGCTTCTTTCGGGCTGAGTCATGTTTTCACTGTGGGAAATATATATTATGAAATCTGGACAGGAAAGTTATTCGAAGAGGGTTTTAAGTTCACATATTGAGCTCTAAAAGCTAGTAACTAGAGATTTCTATATTTATTTAAGTTAAACATTCAATATATCACACAATTTCAACACTCAAAAGCTAACTCTTCAGCTTCCTTAAAGATACAGCTCTCGTATCATTCTTCTTTTAGGTGAGATTCCCATACAAAGTATAGCTCAGGATAATGCCAGCTTACTCCCTCTGGAATTATAAATTCTAACCCCATTGAGTTAATGACAATCTCGGTTAGTTTACACTCCCCACCTGTGTATGCCTTGGAAATGATATGCTCGGACCGACGGCAGTGGTATCCCGACACCATCAGTGACACGGCAATTGGCTGTAACTGTTATGAAACCCCAAGCCAACATCTGACAAATTGCTACCTAGTGCTCTCTCGTAGTGCTTTTGGCCCTATCGTATCATCACATCTTGCTGATTAGAGTTTAATATGCTGCGACTGCGACTGCGACTGCTACTGACTACTGTGAGGCGTCCTCCGTCCGACCAGGTTTCCGCATTCAACCACATCCCATCGCCAATTGAAGAGGTCTCGCGAAGATGATGATGAAGCAGCATCACCAGATGGAGGAGGAGATGGAGATGAAGATGCTGAGATGCTGAGGAAGATGCCGTTGAGGAGAGCAACTGACTTTGCTTCCGTTTGAAGACGGCACCTTCCTCGTTGACGGCAACGCTTCCACGACTTAATTAGTCGCCTGTCTATCCAGATCTATCAGCAGGCTGCTGCCAGTACGAGAGTTTACTATATATCTGGGCAACAGATGCTAACCCCTAAAATCTCCCACACTTTCGCGCCTTTGATTTTCTCCAGCTGCTGTTGTTGGGGCTTTTGCGGTTTCTGGATGATTCTGTTTTGATGGCGACTAGTTAGTTAAGTATAGTTAAGCTAAGTATATAAGTGCACTTTGACAAACACCGAAAAGTATCTCACAGATACGTGGTCCGTAGCCGTGGCGACGATGAAAGTCGAGGCGGAGGTAAAAAGGTAACAACGTTTTCACCTGCCCCACGTCGCCGCATTATTTCTTGTGCCCGCTTTAATGCTGCGTTCGAAATTACACCGAAGATGCTCCGATAGAGACGGCATGCAGGGTTTGTTGCCCTCGCCGAGAGAGAGAGATGGGTAGCCGGAGCCCTCCTGGCCATTGTCATTGACTTTGTTAGCTACAAATTGTTGGGACTGGGGACTGGGGATGGGGCTGCCACTGGCAATTGTGGCGAATTTTTCGTAAATTTTTCCTATTTCAGTTCGTTAGCTATTATTATTTTATTCGCCGTATTGTTGCGGCCCTGCCGCTAATTATTCACATTTTGCGATTTTCACTTTCGTTTCGTTTGTTGTGTGAAATATTTCCAACTGTCATTTGTTTGTTGTTACTCGCATTTCAGACTTTTAATTGCCCGAAAGAGAGATGGCTGGCTGTCCGACAATAAAGTTTCGTAAAATGCCAGTCATATTTCAGTTTCCTGGACAGATTCCGATCGGCAATTGTCTGCGGGATTTCTCAATCGAGCTTGAACTTTGCTTGGAACCTTCGGAACCAACCTCGCTGTGGCACAGATTTTGTATCTGTAAGTGCGCGAAGCGCCGGCTCTAGTCTCGTTTTAATTGAATTAGTCGAGTCTGACTGGGCCGGGCCCGCATTTAATAATTATTCAGCCTCAGCCTCAGCTTCAACTCCAACTCCAACTCCAACTCCAGTCTAAGCTTCGGCTTGAGCTCTACCTGTGCTTGTGCTTGGGTCGTAAAGCCAGTCTCATCTTCTCGGTTTTTGTGGCCCACATCCGGAGCAATCTTGTGCCGAGGGGCTGGCTTGGCTTCCTTCCTCTGACACTAATATTTTCCAAATTAACCTTGACCGGCTTCACAATGCGAAAACGAATCGTAGACGGACCGTTCCCGTTTGGTCTAGAGACCAAGAAGACAAACAATCCATTATTATTTCCGAAAATCGTCTAGCGTCCGCTATTCTGGCCCTTCTTTATGGTCTTCTATATACGAGCATTTCCCAGCCAACTTTTTAGTTACACAGAACAAAAAAAAGAAGTTCATTTAACTCCAATATTATTTATATCTTACTCTCTCATTATTTTGATATTAAAAAAAATCTAATGGATATTTAAACCCTATGATTTGTCATATTTATTAGATTTTTCACTTATTTAACCCCGACTAGCATATTTTTTCCTGTGTATCTCGACTGTTTTTGTCTCACTTCCGAATAGAAGTAGAATAAGAGTTTATTGTCCGTTCAACTTGGCCCCTCTGACTGGCTGTCCCCCTCCGAAGACCCGGCTTACTTCACGCCTTTGTGCACAATTATGCATGCAAGTGGCCAAGTCCAAAAATAGTGGCCTTTGTGGAGGAAGAACCTCGCCAGACAGAAACTGGCGACTCTGTAGAAACCAGAACGGGCAAAATATAATTCAGATTCTCCAGCGAAGCGAAGAATTCGCTCTTGTCACAGATTTCTAAAAATACTCGAGCACGTGCCAGGTGAGATTTAATTCCTATTTTCATTTTTCTAGGTTTTGACAGTGATTAAAATTGATGGTCAAAGTCTGCAGGAGACTTTTGGTAAGATTTCGCAAAGGTGATATTCATTATTATTTCTTTTTTGTAAGCAAATCATCATTAAGTAATTCAAGAAATTTATTACATATGATAATAAATAAATCATTTTAAGAGTAAACCACACAACAGTTTTCTTACATGGCTAATTTTCAGGGAATTGAGATTTGAAATATAAGTGTGCGGAAAATTTAATTCATTTTTTAAGTTGGATTTCGGCGACCTTTCAAGGTTTTAAAGGCACAACTCGAGGTCAAAACGTTGCTAAACCATAAATGTGATTTATATCGTGACTCTACAAATATATACCTCTTCTTTTAATTGAAGCTGCTTAAGTGTCTTTGAAATTATTACTATTTTTTGCTATGTAAATATTTTTTATTATTTTAATTTTTCATATTTCTGAGAGTAATTTCCCACACATTAATTGTCAACATAAAATACTGTGGATTTGTTAATTATAAAGAAGAGGCAAAATGAAATATTTGTCCTATTAAAAATGTCTTCTCCCAAGTCTAATATGAATTTTTTAATTGTAGTTTTTATTTAAAAAAGTAAGATTGTTAAAACAGCCATCGTCCGACCTGGCCCGTTCCGACATATATAGCAAAGTTTTATTCAGATAGCTTTAAAACTGAGGGACTAGTTTGCGTAGAAACGGACATACGGACACGGCTAGATCGAATCGGCTGTTGATTTATAAAAATCTCTAAAATCGCACTGCTTGGTCGTTGAGTATATAGCAAGCAGTACTCAAAGATCGGAAGCACTGTACTGCTTCCAAGGCGGTTGATAGCTTTTACACTGCTTTATCCGTTTGCACTGCTTCCTAAAAATTGTTTAATTTTTACCCAAGACACAAGCCAAAATATTAAAAAATAATTAGCAGAGAAGTAAACCTATAAGTGTGACCGAAAAACTATAAAAAATTAAATTTTTTACTATTTTCAGTTAATAATTCTAGCTAATTTTTTATTAAAATTTACAAATTTTTCATATTATAGACTACTGTAGATGTGGAAACTACTTGGAAGTTGGATTAATTGAAAAATTATACATTTATAATTATTCTTAAGAAATCTTTAACAAAATTGCTATTTTCGCAGCTTGCGGGCTCCAACATCCGCTGAATGATTGGGAATAACAAATAATCGGTATCGAGCTAGTAAATCAGAGAACCCCGGAGTCATAATTTCCATGCATGCATAAGCTATAAGTTATATTCCGTTTGGGATTTGGAACTAAAACGAAAGACTGAGGCAGCGAACTTACCTCCGCGGCTTGGGCCGCAGTATCTCGTGGTTGGCATCGGTTATGCAAAGCGGACTGAGGGCTCCGGCCAGATGTGCCACGCCCACGCGCTCCGTATCCCAGTTGTGGCGAGTGGGCATTATTCTGTCTTGGAGTTTGGGTATGTGGAAGCTTCTTCGTCTCTACTTCTGAGTTAGAATCAGAGTTCACAGTTTCAGCTGCGGCATTTTGTGGCTAAGAAAGGTGTAAATCAAACAATAATCATTAATGAAAGGTTAATTATATAGCTATAAATATTTATAAAAAAATAAAATCTAGGCAATTATTATCTTGTAATTATTTCAACTAAGTTGCAAGAGCAAGTCCATCAATCTAAAGGAAATTCAACGATTTGATTTCAATTTCATTAAACTCTTCTCCCCTCGTAATTATGCCCAGACTAGATGGGAAGAGGAGCAGCAGTCCCCCACCAGGGGAGAGAAACGTCGTCTAGCCGGCCGGCTGCTTGCCCCTGCGATTGGAGCCGCTCCAGTGCAATTAGTCGCTGCCGACGCCGTGGCCACTTCCTCTGCTCGTAATAATTAACGCTCCCTCCTCGCCAGAGAAAGCTCAGAAAGGGGAGCGGAGGAGGAGCAGCAGCGACAGTAGAGGATGAGCAGGGGAGGAAGCAGCACCAGAGCGGAGGAGACTCGGGCCATTGCGTGTTTTGCGTCATTGGCATGGCAAGTTGATCGTCTGTTGATCGTCTTGCTAGTTGCTCTTGGCCAGTTGCTCTATAAATGGTCGGTCTCGATCTCGATCTCAGACTCGGTCTGGACCTGGATCGAAGTCTGCATCTGCATCTGAATGTGGATCCCAGTCCCAGTCGCAGTCGGAGTCGGATCGGAGTCGCTGTCTCGGCTGACGGAACGTCGTCGTCGTCTGGCCGCAGGTGTCGATCAAGAACTTTGGAGCCACATTGGCATGCAATCAATGCCGTTCGATTTCATTTCGCTGGAAGTCGTTTTTGCCGGCATAATGTCAGACTTTACTCGTAAAAAAGACGGGGGAAAACATATAGCAGCTGGTTCCCGTTCCCGGTTGGCTTTTCTATTGAATACCGAAAGCGATCTTATCGGAAGTGTCCAGAAGAGCGGTCTGGAAAGGGAAACGGTGCCCATGATGATGATGGGGCTGCTGTGAGGATGGCTTCTAATAATGAAGGAGGTGTTCCAGCAGGTTCCCAGTAATTTAGAGCCATGATTCATATATGGTTGCTGCCACAAACTGATATCTTTATTCTCCAACTTGGGCGGTATATATTCTTCTATGACTTTGAGTGGGAAAAGTGTTGGAAGGAAATCGCTGGCACTAAAGCACACACCATGGCCGGTAAACAAGTTATATTGGCACTCGCATGAATCATGCTCAAGCATCCCACATATTATATAAACCTCCCCCACATAAATCTGCGATCGTGATAAATGGGCTCGGACTCGAGCTTAAGCACTTCAAGCGATCGATTTGACCTTGTTAACCGTGTGTGTTGGCCAAACAATTTAAATGCTTTTTGCAGTGTTTATCCACTGATCTCGCTCGGTCTCAGCGGGATGCTCGGCGCATATTCATCGCGCTCCATCCCATGGCAATTTGCTATGTGCGACCCCTTATCAGAGCCCCGACAAATGGGGTCATCTCGCTGCTTCTCACCTGGCTCACCCGACTCACCTCTCAGATTTCTTTTTCACCGTTTTTGGTTTTGTTAACTCTATTTTATGTCTTCGTCGCTGGCGTCGCATTAATTATCCCAGCCCTGACACTCAATAATGGACATAATCGCGGAGGAACATCGATTGATACCCATATAAATGGCAGCTAAACTGCCGCATTTTAAATGGCATTAGTCGGACTCCATTCTTCTGTCCTCCATTGGTTGCTCTCTGGCAGATTTATGGGTCCGGCGAGAAAGCGATCTGTGATCTCCCGAGAACTTGCAGCAAATTGATATCACATAACACCGAGTTTATGGCTCTCCAGACCAGGTTCTTTTAATCACTTCAACTAACAAATTTCCCATATCACTGGGGGTTTTATGTGATTTCCAGGAAACAGGAAACCGTATTTTCTATTTAATATCAATTTTGATTTCAGGTTTTCTATTTTCTGAAGGGAATCCTTGAACTAAATGTAAAAACAAGATCAGACTATGTTTGATTTTGAATTCTCTTTTTGAATAGATATTTTATTTAGAATCTCCGAACTATCTTCAACGCGTTTCTGTATTTATTTATTTATTTTTTTTTTTTTTGCTCCAGCAAAATTGGAGCTTGAATTCCGGTCGAAATCTCTTGAAGAACATTCTTTGTTATAGCAAATTATAACGAATTTATTCGCTGTCGGCTTGTTTTGTGGCGGCTTTTGAGTTATTTTTCCCTCTTTCTTCGCCGGCTACCGCATTCCAAAGTGAAAGGCAACTCCGCACAAAAACAGACACGACACATACGAAAATTTCATAATTAATATGCCGCACATACGACTAACTGTTTGAAGTTTGGCCCCGGGCCCATTAATATGCAACGTTGCACCATGGACTCCCCCTTTGATCCCGGTGTGAAATATAGAATCACATCTATGATTCCCAGTTAATCCCTAGTCAGGTGGCGTTGGTGGATGGTGTGTAGCCGACACTAATAGATGCGGCCTTCTACGCCCTTAACAGGCGATTTGCATAATAAAATCATGGCTTCGGTTCGAGCTGGGTTTCGGGGATCGGGGTTCGTGCCCATCGCTTCGGTTCGCTTCATTCATTAATCATACAAAAGATCAACGCTGAAAATTTCCAATAATTTCTTTGCCGCGGGCCCTAATGTTATTCGTATTCGTATTTGTCTTTGGACCTGGTCTGTGGTTTGGTTTGCTTCGGTTTCCACTTATTACAAAGATTAATTGCACAGCTTATGCTAATCCATTGTCATTAGCCATTTATAGATAGTTGCGGTGGCAACTTGGCCGGGCCGACAGCTTAGGAATAAAATAAATAAACCACAAAAACCAGAATTCCCCCGGGGCGGGGGGGCAGGAAAACAAATGTGTGGCTGCGTTTGTTATCTAAACAATTTCATCGATGAATTTATCACCAATTTGGTTGGCATTCTTCGCTGGCCTACGAGTATGTGGCAAAAGCTCGTAAAAGGTATCTGATTTCTGTGGCACTCTCTCCCGCGCCGTATCATCGGATTTTCTGATTTTTCTCTTCTTTTGGGGCATCTTCTGCCTGCCTGCCAGTCTCTTTTTTTTGGCCGGAGGCACAAGCGCGTGTTAAAATGGCCCAAAATAAACAAATGCTCAATGATAACCACCGATCTGCGATCCATTCCATTCCATATATTCTCCCTCCCCCGTGAGCCAGCAAAAATTGAAACGTTTTGTAACCGATACTTGGCCAGACACAGGGAATTTCTTTCGGTTTCTTTCCAACCATCGAGTTGAAGGCAAACACTGAACAAATTTCAAGTGGCCCCACGGCCTTTGGCTTCGATCTTCTCAAGAATGTGTGAGCTCTGGGAGTTGGGATACTTTTTGTCTGGGAATTGCTATTTTATCTACTGAAAAACCTATTGGGAATCTTTCAAGATTATTTGAGAAGCCATATCGATTTCTAATAATCAAGGGTTTCGGTTGTCTGGAGAATTTATTAAATGTTAATGCAACCTAATGCCTCTGTTGGCAGCCCCAAGTTATGGGAATTAAGCCATAAGAACTTCTATTTATGTAGTCTTAAAGTAAAATGCATTTTTATTGGGGGGATTTTATAATGTTTTTTGTGGATTTAATAGATTTCTACAATACTTTTACCTTGTTGTAGTACAAAGAATCGAATAGATTTACGTAAAAAAGTCTTTGCATTCAAGCTTTAACTTATTTTTGATTAAATTATTGAATTTTTAAGTAAATAATTTATAATTATTAAATAAATGTAAATAATTTCTTTTAAAAAGTCTAAACTTTTCGAGGCATTCTTAAAGAATCATCTAGAATCTCCGAATTTTCCACCTTATTTTCCTTAGCACTTTAATTAATAAATCCAAATAATTCTATACAAATTAATCAATCAAACCACAAATACTATTACTCCCGTAGCCCAACCTTTCAGCATAAATACATATATCAAATAATTAAGTAGCCTAGAGTTCGATCACAAATTACATGACTCAGTCCCCAGATGCATCCATCATCATTCAGAATGAAGGCTGGACGAAGAACCTGTTGATCTTAATTCGATTTTCGAATTTCTTTTGGCAATAAGTACCCAAGGCCAATCCGCAGAGCTTGTTGTGGCATCTGAAGAACCATGTGGAGGTCCGTAATTATCTCCATCTCCAGCTCGTCTTCGGCGTTCTGAAACCGATTGCATGCGAAGGAAACATTGATTCATGTCAAAAGCAAGACACGAACGGCATTTTTTGGGCTACCAGGCCCCGGCTTATTTGCCTTAATAAATTCAAAATTAAATTTTCTCTTAATTGCGAACGAGCGACGAGGTCGAAATTGGGAACCCAGAACGCGATCGAAGTTGGAGCTGGAGCTGGAGCCGGAGAGAAAGTGTTTTTCGGCTGCTGCAGTGTCTGCCCGGAATTGGGTCACCTGGTTGTTATTGGGCATTGGGCCTCCGCTGGTTGCTGCTTGGTTGGCTGTTGGCCTGCTCTCTCGCCCATTGACATTTAAATTATTTGTTTCGCGGCGAAAAAATGCCACCGAACCAGCATTTAAGCCATGTTTTCCGTGCTGTTGCCGTTGTTGTTGCTGTCACGTGATGTCAGCAAGGGGCAAAATACCAATAAGCGAAGGAAAATAATAAAAAGCACTTTTTCAGCTCAACTGACAGTGAAATACTCGCAGTTTGGGGCTTATGCAATCGGAGAGCCAGCAGCCAGCGGCGGGCTTAATGGACAATTGGCTTAACGGGAGACAAAAAGGGCCACGCCCTGACCCCGCTCGGTGTGTATTCCCCTGCCAATCCCTTCACCAGGTGACACAGTGACAGCCCCAAGTGGGACACACGCTCGCCCAACTGGTAATTAAAACAAAGCCCAGTCTTTGACCACAGCTTGCTCTCGCTATCTCTATAGAGATATATCTCCCACAGACGTCTCTATATCTATTTCCTCGGTGTCTCTTTTTTGTCTCTCCAAAGCCCTTTCCTTTGATGGCGGCCCTATAAAATGGCCCCATAATGTATCAATAATGTCAGGCCACAGAATGTGGTCCCTCGGCTGCGTTTGACTCGCTTGTCAGGTGTGTGTCGTCGGCACGAGCGGCTTTTGAGGGCCCCAAGACCCCCGGATTACCTCTGTGGTCCACAAGACCCACAAGACCACAATTCTCGCAGGCAGCAGCTGGGCCTCTAAGCCTTTTGTTTGACTTGATTCGCTGATTTAAACAATAAAATATTTATACACTACCCAGGAGGTGGCTATGGTCGAATTCTAAATAAAATGGGGTTTGAAATTAGCTGTAAAATATTATTTAAATATCTTAAATCAAACAAGACATTGGTTCTTTTTAAAATGTCACTTGTGGGCTTAGGTTTATGGTTATTCTTGCCGCCCACAAGTCAGAAAGTGGGTTTTTTAAATCTCCTCTTATCCTATATTAGATATTGAAATTAATTTATTTCTGTAACCTTTTGTTGAACCTTTTCTTAAAACTTAGTTTTATTAAAAACTGAATTTGCTTCAAATATTCCAATAAAAACTAACCAAATTAACATTAACATTAATCATAGATAATTCCAAACCTATTTATTTACCAAGTGCATAAGACAATTAGCTTTAATTAAGTAAATTAATGCGATCTCAGGTATATTGGCACTTCTTAACGATAGCTAAACACACACACACACACATTTTAACCAACATATTTAACAGTGTTTAGCATAAAGTTAATTCCCCTACCCTGCCCTCCTCTTTCTCTTTGTTTCTTGGACGACAGACACTCATTCGGATCGTAAACAAAACCGCAAAGGTGTCAAACGCCAAAGCTAAAGTCAATAAAAATAGTTTACCCAAGACCATTCGAACTTGTACCAACAGATAGATAGATACAGTGGATCGCAGCTTATTTCGTGCAGTCAAGAAACTAAAGTATAAATCATCACTGCTGCTCTACCATAAGAGATATCGAAACAATTTAAATGCAGTGTTTTGAATCAGATATCCTACATTTTAAATTAAAAAAAAATATCTTCCCAATTAATAAGAACAAACAATAATATTAAAAAAACAAATTTATGACCTTTTTTCACGCCGCAGCTTATTTCGTGCAGCTAGTTAAAATGTAAGAAACAATGAATTTTTGGCTTAATTTTTAATTTTTTTTTTTATTTTGGCTTTGGTATTGGTAGCTTATGTATATTTTAAAAGTTTCTTGGCCTGATCACACTAAAATATGAAGTTATGGGGAAATAAGTAAAATAGGATCGCGAATTTCTATTAAAATACGATAATTAGTTCTCTTTCAATTTAAGACAGAAAAAAAATCACCGTGGTACTACGAAAATGTTATTCTTAAATCGCACATATATAAAAACATAAATTAATCGTTTGTCCGTGAAGATTGGGCCAAACATAAGGGCCGAAATGCACCGAATACATTTTTCAGTGAACATTAAGTTCATTACATGGACCAAAAAAAAAGTGAAATCATTAACAAACGTCTGCCAAATTTGTTATATAGATAGAGCACGAAATAAGAAACAAGTGTAGTGCCGATTTAATACGCCTCTTGTTGCAAAAATACATCTATAAGGCTCTAGTAGTATGAAAAGAGCCATTTATAAGGAAACCAGCACAGGAGCAACATCAAAACTTTTCATAGGAGCTTATAATTCGTCCGATTTTCTTTTGGAATGTTTTTATCTTTACCAATAAGTAAAAGTTTAACTAATTTAATCCTGATGACAGTATAAATTATTGGCGGAGACCCAATATTGAGCTATAAACCAAACACTTGCAAGCTACTCTGAAGCAAGGCGGCGATCGTGTCTTATTTGGGCCTAAATGGCTTCCTGTAGAGTAGGAAACCAAATTTTTTTTGGCAGGATCTTGGAAACCAATATGTTCCCTTCAATATAAAATGTTAACTTCTTTCAAAATGTAGAAAACGTGGTCACACGGGATAGTTTGCAAAACTATTAGTACAGCGGTCTCTACTACTTATCGGACTTTCGGAAGCTTTAGCTCACACAAAACGGTCCTAATGACAAAAAAACAACATCAATGTCACCCAGACATAATCCTTATTTAAAATTTTTAGCAAATATTGGACTAGCCATCCCAAAAATTAAAAGTTTTGACCAAAATTATCAAAAAAGTAGTGCCTTAGAGGAATTGATTAAAATTAATCTAGAAACATTAAAAAAACTAGTTAATTCAATTGAAACATCATCTGAAAGGTATTCAGAATAAAATAAGAGGTCACATAAAATTGTTTATATTAAATTAATAAAAATAAGTTGAATCAAACGAAGTGCACGAAATAAGCTGCGGCATGAAAAAAGCCCTCAAATTAGTTTTTATTAAAATACAAAATCGTTTTTATAATTAGGAAGATTGTCTTTGTTCAGTATAAATGCTAGTACAAGTACTAAAAGTACTGCGTTTAAATATTTGGATTATCTTCAATCGTTTAGCCACAGGGACGTTTTAAATTTTCGTTTCTTGACTGCACGAAATAAGCTGCGATCCACTGTATATGCATATGTGTGCCCGTTGGGGCTTGGGTGCCCGACTGTTTACGAGCTTGTTTGTTGTCCACTTTAAACCAGAACACGGAAAAACTAGCCAATCTGTAAGATACACAGCACATATATTCAGCTTATTGCCAAATGTTTTGTCACAGTTTGCCGCGGGAAAAAAAAGAACAATTCGGCTAAAGTCGCGGGTCGAAATCAGAATTGAAATTGGGTTGCGACACAGAAAGAGACAAGCCAAAAAATGATCTTCCCATGCGGGTCTTTAGCATAACTTCCACTGTAAGTCGGTCGCATTTGCATATAGATTTTGATCTCCCTGCCGATATGTGTGTATACGCGACTCTTTATTAGCGAATTTATTCCATATTTTTATGAACAGTTTAGCGTAAGAATGAACGCATTAATGTTCCGTTTCTGAGGAGTGGCTAGCTACTTCAGGTTCCTCGGAAGCCCAAAGTCGAGGTAATAAACAATGAATTTGCTTATGAGAGTTTTGCGGATCTTGAGCGGGGAATACCAGCTCACGGAATGTTACACAAACTATTATTATCCAAATTTTACAGTATTTTTAATGAGCTGAAACTATTTAATAGTAGAGTAACTTCAATATTTAATAGTAGCTAGTGCTGTAATGGATACTAACAAGAACTATAACGTTTTTAAGTGAACTATTAATTTTTAACTGATTTAAAATTACTATTTTTAAATACTTCGTGCCTTTAACTTACCTTTGCCGATATGCCAATGGCCGTAGAATTCCTTATCCAACTTCCAACTTGAGCGGATAATCCCAATCCAAATAGTTCTTGAGCTGGCACAAATTATGATAATCCAACGGAGGAGGGCTTAGCTCGGTTTAACCTGGGTGAACCCCGCTCATTTGCAGGCCATTGGCAGTGATTATTCAGTTAATTGGGCCCACTAACTTGGCACAGTGATCGCTTGACTCTGTGGAGAATTGCTTGCGTGCAATTAATTAAACAAATTGCTTTACTTTCACCTACCACCGCTCAGTGGCTGGCGAGCAGCAGAATCAACATTTGCCTGGCATTTTTGCATATTCACAAACACACACACACCGTCACACACAACACACTCACTACTGCAGTTGTATTTCTATATACATATATATTTTCCTCGTATTCTTTTCTTTTCCTTTTTGTTGTTACGAGTATTTTCCCTCCTTTTTTATACCCTTGCAGGGTATTATAATTTCAGTCAGAAGTTTGCAACGCAGTGAAGGAGACGTTTCCGACCCTATAAAGTATATATATTCTTGATCAGCATCAACAGCCGAGTCGATCTAGCCATGTCCGTCTGTCCGTCTGTCCGTCTGTCCGTCCGTCTGTCCGTCTGTCCGTCCGTCCGTCTGTCCGTTTCTACGCAAACTAGTCCCTCAGTTTTAAAGCTATCCGAATGAAACTTTGCATATAGTCTTCTATATACTCTCACTGCTATATATGTCGGAACGGGCCGGATCGGACGACTATATCATATAGCTCCCATGCAAATGTTCGATAAATTTTTAGAAAAATAATTATAACTTTGCTGTTTTTCAATATTTTTGCATCATTTTTGAGATATAGCCATTTTATATTATTTCAGAATTTTGGTAAAAATTTTATGAAAATCAGACGACTATATCTTATAGCTGCCATAGGAACGATCGGCAAATGAATAGGAAAAAAATTATAACTTCGTTGTTTTTCAACATATTCTTATCTACTTTTAGATATAAGCTTTTTTTATTATTCTAGAATTTTGGTATAAATTTTATAAAAATCGGACAACTATATCTTATAGCTGCCATAGAAGCGATCGGTAAATGTATGAAATATATAAAGCTGGGAATGTAAAACTGTAACTGTCAAACTGTAAACAAAATAAGTATAGGTAAAATGTAATGAAACTCTGTTTTGTGTGTGTTTTCAGCATTTAAATCTATAATATAAACATCAAAACCAATCTGCAAGGGTATACAAACTTCGGCGTGCCGAAGTTAGCTTCCTTTCTTGTTGTTGTTGTATTTTGGCAGGTTTTCGGCTAACAGGAAAATTGACTCTGCGGATGTATGCGAATGCTGGCTATATATACCGAAAACAACTTTTCGCGAACATTACACGGAGTGGCGGGGAGAACGACGAACGGAGAACGGAAGAGTGCGATGCAGAGACGAATCACATATTGGCCGCGGGGCTGCAGAGAGACTGACTGGGAGACGACGACGGCGATGGTACCACCGATCGGCAGGAGAATCGTTCTGCACGGCGAAAAGTCAAAAACACAACTGAGACTTCTTTGGGGAAAAGTATTTTACGGACCAAAGCCAGCGATCGAGCAGAGCAGCGCTGGAGCGATCGAGCGATCCAGCGATCCAGCGATCTACCGAAGGCACGCGCAATAGACGAGGTCTTGGACTCAACAGGTATGGTCTCTCTCTCTCTCTCTCTTGCTCTCCCAGGTGTCTCCCTCTCCCTTGCTCTGGCAGCATTTTGAGTGAGTATTTCAAACCAGTTGATCTTGTTTTGGTTTTTTTGGCCGTTGCTGTTACATGACGACTGCCTCCGACTGGCGACTCCTTCGGCTCCTCGAGTTCGTGTCCTAAGTCTTTTGTTTTGCCTGCATGGACTGCAAATGCCTGGGCCATTATTATCTATGAGTTATTTACGCTTGGCTCGGCGATTCTTCCACCCTGCTCTTGTTATGGCCGAAACGAAGCTCGTGGGCTTGGCACACGCTCGCTGGCCACCGAATCGCAGTTCGGGTTCGGGCCATAGGAATTTCCATGGCGTCGACAGGTTTGGTTTGGTCCTCTCCTCGCTCTCCTCGGACTTCGTTCTCTCCGCCTCTCCTCCTGCAACTGCAACTGCAGCTCCAGAGCTCTCGCTCTCTTCCACGGTGTCTCTGCAATTTGCACCGCTCGATCTTGGCTACTGTGTTCCCCCCAAATGACCGAGGAGCGTAGGAGTAGGAGTAGGAGTAGGAGTACCTATAGCTAGCTGGCAGCAGGAGTCGCTAATGGTTCAATGACCAGCGCAGGACAAAGACTCTGGAGCCGCCAATCGATTCGTTCGGCATTAATCACTGCTAAATCGCTGCTAAAGTGACCTTGTCTTGCATGAGATCTTTGAGATCTTCGCTCTCCTGCCGCCCAAAACGTCACAATTTATTTCGGAATTTATTGCCCCAGCCGGGCCCTAAGTTTCGTTTAGTGTGCCATTGTTCTGTTCGGGCCGCCTCACATCTCTCCCATGACAATAAACAGCCGCAGCCACGACAGCCGCTGCAGCGGCGGCACTTTGTGTGTGCGTGTGTGCTGGGTTTCGGCCAGGAACGCCATGCCGCCTGGATCAACCAACTCCGTTTAGCCAAAGTCCGAGCCGAGCCGAGCTGAGGCGGAGGCCGAGCCACTTGACCAGGCGAAAAACGAGCGGCCAACTGGTTGCCAGTTGCCAGTGGCCAGTGGCCAGTTGCAACTGCCAACTGCCAACTTGCTGGCAAGCATGCGCCAAGGAATTTCGCCAGCGATTTTCGGAATGTCTACAATGCACCGAGTGTGCAAAGAAAAACATCAACAAAAAATTGCCAAAGAATGAAAACAAAAACAAGAGAGAGAGAAGACTGGTCCTCCCGAAAAAAAAGGCGTGAGGCATCGGGCGTGTCCGGATTCTGACATTCAAGCTGATTGTCTTGGTTAAGAGTCTTAGGATCAAGCTTAGTTACTCTTTAAAAAGTGGTTTTAAAAATATTAAAATTTTGTTTAATGTTGAAATAATACTTCGTTCGGTAATGCAAGTCTTTTTGTAGGACCTAAAACGTAGGTCTTATGCGTTATTTAGCTTACTGTTTACCACCTTTTGACTATATAAAAATGTATCTCTATCTATATAAAATTATCTTTATGGGAATTTCAAGTAAATTCAATGGCTAGATCACAGAGGCTACCCCCTTGGAACATCAAATATTGTTTTACCATTTCCGCAGTTAAGAAATTCCAAATATTATCTAAATTGCCCAACAATTAACCAAATCGATTGAGGATGCCTCGAACAATGGCCCATCTAACTGTTTTTTTATCGTAACCATTTCAACGGTATTCGATCCCTTTGCCCGATGCTATCTGGAACTGAGCAGCGGGCCACACTTGAGGGATTATCATCGGTCAGAGGCAAGGACGTGTCTCTGGATGGGATGTGTGACTGGTGTTGTGACAGGCGGGGTTCCTTATTGTTCAGGGGCATAAATCAACAGGAGACCTGGACAAGACACAGCCTCAGGTAGCCGCCGCCGCCGACGGCAACGACGACGACGACATCAAATTCCAAGCGGAAAGCTGCCTCCCCCCACCTCCACCTTCGGACTCAATTAGTGCAGTCGCTTTGGGTCTTTGTGTGTGCGCGCTGCATTCTTTGCATGCCAGCTGGCATTTGATTGATAATTTCGTTACGCCTCGAACATGCACCACAAAAAAATCACAAAATAAAATCAGAAACAGAATATGGAAAACAGACAACCGAGAATATGGTATTTGGGTTTGATAAGTGTGGGTTCCCGAGATTTATGACGTGTTCATGCTGCCTCCTCGATTGTTGTAGGGCATAAACCGGCTATTTGTCGCCCATTCTTGGGCCTGGCCTGATGACTAAGTGCCCGCATCTGATTTGACGGAGATTAGGAGTGACAATGGTACAATTTTCAGGCAACTTTTCGAGTTCTGTGTTGGGGTTCGAGAAGCAGTAAACTTAACGGGAAACCAAATTACTTATTGGGAACCTAAGCTATCCCAAGGAGATCCAATTTCAAAGATTTTCCCTTATAAAAAACACCAAGTTACTTATTTTGAGATTAAAACGTATTTGTATATATTTGATATTTTGCAAAAAGTTAAAATTTGTAATATTATTACGATTAGTCATAAGAGGGCAATTGGCGTATATCATTTGTTGGCAACTACATTGGATTTAATTGGATACGATACCCCTAAATACGAGTATATCTACCGAGGCAAAAACTTTAAGCTTAACGCTCTGACTTGTTAAGTTTGAATTTGAAATTCTTCATCTAGGCATAAGTAATGCAATATAATAACACTTCAATTGGTTAACTACGAGCTACATACAATCTGGGCAAGAGCGACGAATACTAGTGTAAAATTTGTAGATCGTTCCTATTATTTGATTTTTTGATTAAGAGTAAAATTTGTATGTATCTCATGAATATCACTGAATAGCGACCCATCTCGGCAACGTCGTGGAAGATCCCTCATCCGTCGTCCAGGGTGCACGTGCTCTGCACACACACACACACGCACACCCTAGACCTCAAGTTTCAGCTTGCCGTATTTCTGAAACTTGCTGAGAAACTCGTCTCATTCCTTCTTCACGCCGACATACGTGGTGCTCTTGCCGGTCTTGCGCAGCTGCTCCAGCAACTCATCCGACGACAGGTTCGATGTCACGGTCACAGTCCGATCCTCCAGGTTGATGTTGACCTTCTCGACCTTATCTGCAGAGTGGCAAAGTGGGACATTTAGAATTGGTAACCTTAGAAAAAAAGGCACATAGCTGATAAGGGAAGTGTGGGAACTTTTTAAGAATGCAAAGTATTGTGGAGCTTATCAGCGCAAAATATAATTTATTATATTTATTTTTTATGGTGACACCACAAGCCACAAGATCAGTTTGGGCTTGACCATAATAATATCTGTATTTAAAAGCAATTTATCAAGATTTATCCAAAAATTTTAATCAAAATCAAAAATTAAAAGAATGTTACATATTTTCTTCACTTTAAAACTTCAAAAAAACACAAAAATATTCAATAAGAAACCCTATTACGTTGACCGCAGCTGTGTACTAGGAAAGTAAGCCACATAGTCTCCCCTATATTGTACATATGTTTGTACACATGTGTAGCTATGTTAATACCTCCCAGCAACGCTGATAAGGGGGCCACTAATTAGGCCTAACGCCAGTCACTAACGCCTTAATACCAGTCACTAAGTCTACGTACCGCCCAATTTGCCCAGGACTCGCTCCACGGCGCTGGCACATCCGCCGCAGGTCATCTCCACCTTGAACTCGTGCACCTGCGAAAACGGGCGGAAAAAAGGGGGAGGAACGGAATGAGAGCTCCTTAGCAGGAGATGAATATTTAAAAGGGAAAAAGGGAATCGAAACCCACTGGCATCCTGCTGCTGCTGCTGCTCTGACGAATGGCGTCGGCTGTGGTGTGCTTGTACACTTGCGGTAAATTAAACAGCTTGGCGGCTTTTATTTTCCTTTTAAGTGGCAGAAGGTACTTTTTCTTCTTTCTTAATTTCTTTTTATATTTATATTAGGGATGGCCAAGAAGCGATAGTGCCTTAAGCGATGGTGCTTTAATCGAATATGGGGGTTGCAGTTCTATCGAATAGCATGCAATCTATATTAACACACCTCTAACGATAAGTCGATGTTCCAATTATCGAATTCAAATATTTAAATATTTTAATATTCCGTTAAAAACTGTTTTACTTGGATCTAAAATTACTTTAAGTTGAATTTCAAGAGGCTCCACTCGGGATTGCGGCGGGTGTTCGTTCTAAACTCTCTTGGGACAGGCACCAAATCGATAAACCACCTGGTGGTCGTAGAGCTGTCCCGGATTCAGGACAACCGTAGGGAAGCTGCAGTGATTCATGGCGTCCGGATACTTTTGTGTCTGCACACAAAAAGCTCCGTGGCGGACGTACTTCGCTCCGCCCTTGCCCGGGTTCGCCGGTGCATCGCTATCCTCATCCGGAAAATTGTTGGCCGTGGAGAAATGGAGGCCCGGCTGGTTGGTGTGCACCTCCATGAAGCGTCCACTGCAAGGATGCACGACGCGGGCTACCAGTTGGACGCGGTTGGGGGAGACGTCCACACAGAAGTTGTTGTCGAAGCCGCTAAGGGGACAGGAGATCAACTGGTTCAGGCGCTTGCCGAGACTGACCAGGCTGGAGAAGTCGTAGGGCGTGGTGCGGACGCGCATCAGCTTGCCAGTTGGTAGAAGATCTTGATTGACGTCGACGATCTTCTGGGCCTTGATCATCAGCATGTGCTGGTAGAGCGCCTCCTTGCCGGCGCCATGGCCAGCCAGGTTGAAGTGGCTGTTGTTCGAGATATTCACCGCCGTGGTGGCCTTCGTTCGCGCCTCGATCCGCATCCCGAAGCAGCCCGTATCATTGAGCGAGAAGTTGATGTTGGTGGTCAGCTCTCCGGGGTAGCCTTCGTGCCCGTCCGGCGAGATATGCTGCAGTGTGATGCCGTCCTTGTGCACACCGACCACGTCCCAGATGACGCTATCGAAGCCCACAAAGCCTCCGTTTATGTGGTAGCGATCCCGACCGTTCCGGCTCACACTCACCTCCTTGCCACAGAGCATAAAACGGCCTCCAGATGTCCGGTTGGCCACCCGCCCGATGGTGGCCCCAAGGTAGAGCGGCTGGTTGCGGTAATATCCGGCCACGTCATCGTAGCCCAGGCACACGTCCTCCAGCTTGCCATTAAAGTCTGGCACCATTACCGACTGGATTGTGGCGCCCAATGTGTTTATGGAGACGGACATGCCACGCTCCGTGGACAACGTGAAGCGGCGAACGCGGTCTGTCTTCTGGGACATCGGGTTGACGGCTATGCCGAACATGTCCTCAATTACACGCACCATCCTGACTTGTCCTTGGGAGAGGTCCCTTGTTGGCCTTTAAATTTTTGGAGTAGTTGACCGAAAAGAAAATTAAAAGATTTTTGGGGATGCCGAGAATTTTGAAGCTTATAGGCTACTACTGTCACTTGATTCCAGACATACTAGGATGCCTTGGTGTCATCCAGGCCACAAAATAATATAGCTTAACATTCCACCGATAAGAGATTCTCTTTCTATTGAAATTTTGGATTGATCTTCATTTGTTTCAGGTGAAAATAAATAAAGAAATACTTCATTGTTAATGAAAAGATTAATCTTAAAAGATTTATTGTGAATGAGAAACACACTGTAAAAGCAATCTGATGCACCTGTCTTCCAGCTACCCCTTACAAAATATTTTTTATAACGATCAAAGAAAACCCCATTCGTAGCTCTGACATAAAATTTATCAATAAGTTGTGAATATGAAATAAATTAAACAGAGACCAGTGCTGAGCAGCTTAGCTGGGTCCCAGCATCTTGTCGACGCGCACCCATTCGTTATAGTCCTTCTCTGTAATGCCGGCCTTTAAGGCCTCCTCCTTTACAGTGGTTCCATTCTGGTGCGCCGATTTGACAATCTGGGTCGTCTTATCACACCCAATGTTGGGACAGAGGGCAGGCGCCAGGCTCAGCGATTGATTCACATTACTGGCCAGCTTGTCCTTGTTGGGCTTGATGCCCTTGACGCAGTTCAAATTGAAGCTGCGGCATCCATCCGCTGCGGAGAAAAGGGATGTATAGGTAAACGAAATAATAAAAGGATAAAATAATTACTCAGCAGCTTGATGGAACGCAGCACATTGGACACGATCAGAGGCTTAAAGACATTCAGCTCAAAGTTTCCGTTGGCGCCGCCCACGGAGACGGCCACGTGGTTGCCCATCACCTGGGCACAGATCATGGTCAAGGCCTCGCACTGCGTGGGATTCACCTTGCCGGGCATAATTGAGCTTCCCGGCTCATTCTCCGGCAAGTGAACTTCACCCAGCCCACAGCGCGGTCCAGAGCCCATAAGCCTTATATCATTGGCTATCTTCATTAGACTGACGGCCAGAACGTTGAGGGCTCCGTGGACCTCCACCATAGCGTCGCGGCTGGCCAGCGCCTCGAAAAAGTTGGGGGCCACCACAAAGGGCAGGCCTGTGAGCTGGGCGATTCGCTTGATGCACTTTTCGGGGAATCCACGGCGACAATTCAATCCTGTTCCGACGGCTGTGCCGCCCAGGGCCAGCTGGTAGATCCTCGGCAGCACCGCCTCGATCCGCGCCAGCCCGTTGGTCAACTGCTGGGTGTAGCCACTGAACTCCTGGCCCAGCGTCATTGGCACCGAGTCCTGGACATGCGTACGTCCGATTTTGATGATGTCCTTCCATTCATTGGTCTTCGACTGCATAGAGTCTCGCAGAGCGGTGATCGCTGGGCGCAGCTCCTTGTTCAAGCCACTGGCCACCGCGATGTGAATGGCCGAGGGAAAGGTGTCGTTCGAGCTCTGAGACATGTTCACGTGGTCATTGGGATGAATCGGGTCCTTGGAGCCGACCCTGCCGCCCAGCATCTCAATGGCCCGGTTGCCGATCACCTCGTTGGTGTTCATGTTGCTCTGCGTCCCGGATCCCGCCTGCCAGATGGGCAGCGGGAAATGTCCCTCGTCGTACAGCTTTCCGGAGATCACATCGTCGGCGGCATTTGAGATCGCTGTGCTCAGCTTGGGGTCCAATCCAAATTCCTGGTTGGTTTCGGCAGCAGCCTTCTTCAAAATACCTATGGCCTGGACGATCTGGCGCTGATGAGGAATTTATAATTAAAAGATTAACTATTTACTTAGGCTAACTAGCCAGCTCCTTGACCCAACTCACCGGCATACGCTCCTCTTCGCCACCGATGCGAAAGTTGAGCACGCAGCGCATCGTCTGAGCACCATAGTAACGATCCATGGGCACCTCCATGGGCCCCAGGCTGTCGGACTCCTGCCGCATCTCGCCCGACTTGTTGGAGTGCATTGTAATATTCGCAAGGTTTCTACTTTACCGGTAGTACACAAAATATACTCGGACGACTACCAGAAACAGAAAAATATGTGACAGAAAACAACATGAGAAAATATATTATCCAAAATTTGAAAAATAGCTTACTAATTCTGGAAATATAGAATTTGTCCCTTAAGCCAAGTATATCGACTAGTGACTGTGCTAAAATATTTCACCTAAAAATAGAAACTTTTAATAAAACTTTCAGAAATAAAGAAGCAATCGAGCTGAAGTTGCATTTTAAATTTCGCGTTAAATTCCTAATAAAAAAATAAAAATAAAATCAATGACTTTACAGGGACAGGAATCAGGCTTTATTTACTAGAGATTTTGATTACGTTCAAGCAGTGTCATTGCAGCAACATTTCCAGGATTCCTCGACCTTGAACCAGTACATAACCTCGTGAAGGTATTTCTCATTCGGCTCTAGGCTGATCGACGGGAACTCCGGGTGGTTCATGGAGTCGGGGAACTTCTCGGTCTCCACGCAGAAGGAACCGTGCTTGCTGTAGTGAATGCAGTCCTTGCCAATCATGGGGGCGTCGCCTTTCTTCTCGTCCGGCAGATTGTTCGCCGTGTAGAACTGCATGCCGGGCTGATTGGTCCAGACCTCGAGCACCCGGCAACTGGGCGGATGCACGATCTTGGCCACCTTGTTGACGCTCTTCTGCATCTGGCCGTCGTTGATCACGAAGCAGTTGTCATAGCCTTTGATGGGTCGATCCTCGAACTGCCGCAGGCGGTCGCCTATCAGCACGGGCAGACGAAGATCATAGACCGTGTCATCCACGCTGACCAGCTTGCCCGTGGGTATCTGATCACCGTCTGTCTCCACGATTCGGTCGGATGCAATCTCCACCGTGTGCTCCGCCAGGCCCTTGGCACCGGCTCCATGGCCGGCCAGATTGAAATAGGCGTGGTTGGAAATGTTAACCATCGTCGAACGATCCGTGGTGGCCTCGAAGCGTACCCACAGACGATTCTCCTCGTCCAGCGAGTAGGTAATCAGGCACTTTAGATTGCCCGGATAGCCCTCGTGGTTGTGGCGCGACATGTGACGGAAAACCACGCCCTCCTCCGACTTTTGCACAACCTCCCAGATGACGCTGTCGAAGCCTACGAATCCGCCATGCAGCTGGTACTTGTCCTAATAAGAATAAAAATAAAAATATAATAATACACAGGTAGATAAGTCGCTCTTACACTGAATAGTAGAAGGAAATGGTTTTGAAATGAATATGAATTTAATTTATTTAAATGGGATTCCATGATCTTGCCTCTGAGAGTACGTTATATTTACCTGAAAGTTCTTGGTCACCTTGACCTTGGTGTCGTTCACCTCATACTCCCCATTGGCCACACGGTTGGCCACTCGACCGAGGGTGCCTCCAATGTAGGCCGACTTGGTGGCCAAATAAGATGCGATGTCCTTAAAACAATTTAAAAATATTATCAATCAATATTAAAAAAGAAGTAATACCACAATAGGAATACCAAACAAAAATACACTTTTTACACACCTCGAACCCCAGGCAGACATCATCCACCTTGTCGTAGGCATCCGGCAGGCTGACGCTCTGGATGATGGCGCCCAGCTGTATCACCGACACGGACATTCCCTTGCTGTTCCTCAGCGTGTAGCGGCGCACCATCTCCGGCGACTTGGTGAACGGATTCACGGCCAAGCCGAATATCTCCTCCTCTAGTTGGATCGGCATTTCGCAGTGTCTCCGGCTAGTTCCTTCCCCTGAAAGCGCTTGACAGCAACTGCCGGGCACCTGAGAGGCGCCTAACCGGGTCGGGTTCCAGTATATTGCTGCTGATTACGACGATCCAAAGTCATAGGGGTCGACTGCTCCTCCCGCAAAGTCAAACGGGGCAATCAACTCGCTCGGACGTCGATTACCCCTCCCCTAAACCCCCCTGCTTTGCCACCCACAACAGTGGGCGATAGCATCATCGGAAAGTGTAAATAGGGGCATCCGTCTTATCGCCAATTAAGCGGACTAGATACCTCTTCAGGGTGCGCGACGATGACTGATAACTAATTTTAAAACAGTATTTAAAAATAACAGCGAGACGTCATGAGTTACATGTTCTACGCAATAATCAATATTCATTATCAAATATTATTTTTGTTTAGTCTCGCAAAGCAAGAAAAGTGACACTGATAAGCCCAAAGATATGAAAAAACCCCCAGAAATGCCTGTTGTCAATACGAGTTTTTTGGGAAACCCCCTAAATAACATTCACAATTTACAAAATATTCCACTAGACCTCCAAAAGTATTGTATTGTTTAAAAATATAGCATATGATTATAATTAAATTTTAATGAATAAGTTTAGGATCTCCTAAGGAAAAACCCAATGTATAGTAAAGTAATTGAATTATACTTTATAACATCTTGTGTTGTTCAATAGATTCGCTTGTTGCAGAGTTAAAAACTTCAATCCCTTGGCTCGTGTTAGATACATTTTAGAGGATTTAATTTTCAATTCAGAATTAGCATTCTCTTCACTATGAGTCAATTTGCTAAAGAAAAACACAGAGTAAATAAAAACTAAACAGTAACTAATGAGTTCTCTTACCTCATATTACTGGGAACATTCCACCATGCCCATGTAAGAGACACTTCCAATGGAAGATCCTTATAGTAACGCAGAAAATCCCGATCGTTTCCCATATAATAACCCAGGGACTCAATCCTGAACCTATCTCCTCCGCGGCCCAGCTTGAAGTCATCGTATTGCGAATAGGTCTTACTTCCATCGGAATAGGTGAGCTGAATACCCAAAACATGGCTGTGCGAGGCCATAATAGAGCTCAATTTCTCGAAACCAATCCAATAGTCGCCATCGATTTCGCCAAAGCCGCACAGAGCGTTCTTGTAACTATCTGCCAAGTTCTCGTATCGTCCGCTCTGACGACACTGAATGACTGTCCAACCAGTGCTGAGATCGGTGCTCCTGACCACTTCCGAGGACTGAGGGGTTTGGTTTTTGGTTTTGGACTCCAACTTGGCAATGTGCTTCTTCATCTCCTTTAGATGTTTTCCATTTTCAAAGGCTTCCGACTCCAATTTGGCAATTTGTGCCTTGAGATTTGATATCGTTAAGGCATGATCAGCTATTATTTGTTGCGACCTGTCTAGCTGCTTTAGGATATGTTTTACGGAGTTGTCTTCTTTCGTTTCCATACTTGATATTTCACAAAATATTCTTAATAATTGTAATACAAAATTGGTAAATTATGAATCATTTTAGATGTGACCAACAATTTGGCAGAATAAAGCTTCTACAGCTGTTTAAGCTTTATATGCAGTTCACTTTTGTTTGAAATCTTATCTTTTATAGAATCGTCACTCCGTAACTTTTGTTTTATGTTTTTATTGTATCTTTTAATGTCAACAAAACTAAATCTAATATAAATTTAATTAGAAAAAATTCGACTCTCTTTAAATTTCACAATGGACATGGATTTTTACTCAATGTGTAATCTAAATGTTTAAAAATCAATTAAAATCCTCCAGGCCATGGTTTGATTTGCATCACAGAAGATTTTATAAGCCGATTCGTCTCCATATCCATTGTACTAATAAAAGAAATACATTAGGCAAAGATTTTCAAGATTTAATAGAATTCCTTACCACAAGGAAACAAACCACAGCGGTTCTTTTGGAGGCTGATTTTCATAGTCACGTAGATGGTCCTCACCAGTTCTTCCAAAGAATTTCCCCAGGGACTTGATTCCCTTTCCATCCCAGCCAACTCTAAAGTCATCGTAAGTTGAGTCGCGCTTAGATCCATCTTCCAGTGTGTGCACTATATTCAATACATGCCTCCGATCGCCCATTATAGAATGTAGATTATCGAAACCAATCCAAAAGACGCCATTGGGGTCACCAACTCCGGTGACAGCATTTTCTTTATCAGTTGCGTTTTTCATGAATGGAATGAAAAAGCTAAAGTGCTGACTATTCAGAATGGTAGTTGGGAGTATTTGTTTAGATATGAATGCAGTTTCACTTTTGATTTTATTGCTGGATGCCGGACTCGGACTGGGAGCGTTGTTTGTTGTGTTTATCACTTGTTCCACTTCAGGAGCTGCTGCTTGGAGCTCGCCCTGGTTTTGATCACAATTAGTTTCGGATATATCTATATTAATTCGATCCGTCTCTAGCTTTATGTTAATATTGTAGGAATCGGTGATTTTCATAACCGGTTTCTTAGTATTGAAGAGTATTAGGAGCGCTACACTGAGTTGGTGTACTAATTTTTCGTTGCAATAAAAGCGTTCAGTTCCTTCCATGTTTTAATATTTTCAATTTCCGCGACACAACTGCTGCTGCTAGAATCGTACTGGAACTGAAGAAGCCGATAATAATTTAGCAAACCGCAAAAAAAAAACGTAAATGTTAGATAAGATAACATTACGCCGGAAGGTGGTCGGTAAGAGTTAACGTTAAAATACCACTTAGATGAAAAATATACTAGAGTTTGGCGAGCATAAAAATATCCTCTTCAGGAACCTTTTTAGATCCTTGCGAGGTTTTACAATTTAAGTCTGAAGTTTGCAACCCAATAAAGAAGTCATTTCCGAACCTGTGGATTATCATAATTAATATTATATATATTCGTCTTGCCACTTTTAAAAATTAAAAGAGAGAATTTAAGGAAGAAATTATAGTCTAATAACTGCCAAAAACTTAAGGGAAAGAACCCATTTTTGACCCAATCTAAACGACTATAGTATGTGTTGCTTAATATTTTATCTAAATAACCGTCTTCGATTACAATTTAATAGCTCGAATTGCTGCATGTTGGCCTTTTCTTCAGAAAGTACCCTCACGTCGTGATCCGCCACGTCCAGCTGCTGCTCCAGCTGCCGCTGGAGATTGCGCACGCGCAAAGTGCCCATGGAAATGGGCAGCCGGTTGTACTCCGCGATCAGTTGCCTTTGCCGCTCACGGGCGGCCTCCAAAAGCATTCGATTCGACTCAGACTGCAGCTGCTCCTGTGACTGCTCCTCCGGCATCTCCTGCTCCTGCGGTTGTTCTTGCGGCGAATCGGAAAACAGATCACAAGACGTCTGCGAACGCATACTCAGCGCTTCATCGAGGTCGACATCCACCATTTCCGGAATGTCCATCTGTCTTACTCTAGGCGTACTTGACCTAGAGGAGGGTGAACCGGCAGAGGACTGGTCACCCGAGCTGGACTCAATGCCAAGACCGGTGGCTAACAGCCGGGGCAGTGTGTACTGCCCCGACTGGTAGCCATCGCGTTGCTCCGGCATCCTGCCCAGCTCGAAACTCGAGGCAGTTCGCCGCAAACGCATGCTTTTGCCGCAGGACTCCCCTTCTCTGAGCTCCGGCTCGTCTCCCTCGCTGCGTGCTGGCCGGAAGAGCCCCCTCTCCGAGCACTTGAGCATAGCGGCACTAAGGAACCGCTCGTCGCTGATGTCCTCCGTTTGGATCTGCTTCTCGACAAAGCTCTTGGTCCTCAGCGTTCCGCCCGCAGGACGCCGTTGAGCGCCATAAGGCAGAGGTCCTGAGTTCTTTGCCATTGTGGCTAGTCGGGCCTTCGACTTCTCCTTGGGATGCTGGCTGACCATTAGCCGGTTTTCAAGTAGAAAGTTTCGGGAGGTTCGACGAACAGGGTCCTTCGTGGATACGTCGCCATTTGAGGGGATTAACATGATTGCCGTAAAAGTAACAAATAAAAAACAAAAACTGTCAACGTGTTTATATGTGTGGCAGGCTACAAAAATCAACAGGAAGCCGCTGATCTCTGGAATCTTTGGAAATATCTAAAAAAGGGCCAACTCTGATTACTATTTTTCCAAAAAAGATTCCTTAGTAACAAAAATTAAAACAATTTAATAATTTTCAATACAACTTTTGTTGATTTTATTTAATTTTTGTATCGGTTTTACTTAATTTATTGATAAGTGAATGCTTCCACTTGCTTGGTTACTTTATTATTTTTAACTGGCCACTAATACTGCTGCTTGATTTCCCTTTACTTTTACGGTACCAGCTATTTCTACATTTTTATCGTTGCATTGGCTGATTGGTTGGTAGCTAATGGTTTAACACACACACATATGTACGTTGATCTATATAGCTTACGACTTGTTGATCTCTTGAGCATATCACAGAACAAAAATGACAATAGAAGAAGACGTGTTCGGGTCTCTGGGCCTGGGGGATGGAAGAGTCTGGTTCTAGTAGAGGGCTTAGAAATTGTAAAAATATTACTCCGGGGCTTAAAAGTACATACTCGTGTACGCATATATAGTTTATGTTTATCTGATATATATCTTCTATATCTATATATGTATATATGCCGTGTAAATGTTCATATAAATGGTGATATCTCTTTTAGAAAAATACTGAGCAAAAGTACTTGGCGTTGTGCATTGGGGGTCAAGGATCAGGTCGGGGTCCCTATACCAGAATCTTGTCGTAAGACGGCGGTGGCGACTCATCCAGGGGCAGTTGCTTGCCCATCGTCGACGGTGTCTGTTCCGGCAGCAGTATGGCTATGTGGTAGGGCGGCGGACCAGCAGTGGCTGCCGCAGCCGGTGGACTTCCGGCGGTCAGTTGTTGTTGCTCCTGGAATGGCACCCTCATCTGGTAGACACAGGCGCGGGGAGGGGTCTCATCGAACTCCGCCAGGGAAGAATTTACTCCGCGGCTCTGGCACACAGCTGCTCGTGCTTCGGCACGACCCGCACTGGAGAGCAGTCCCTTGGGAATGCGGCACAGACTGACCATGCAGGCGGCCAGGAAGAAGGTGGCCGAGAAGGCGCAGAAAATGAGCACCTCCAGACCCGTGCCCTGGTGGTCGAAGTAGAACTTGGTGCCGGCCACGAACACCGAGGCCAGTACCAGGGAGGCGCACATGCCGCACTTCAGGTGGCTGGGCAGCAGTTGCGAGTCTGCGTGCTGCAACAGGGCATGGTGTTGCTGCTGCAACTGGTTGCTGTGCGAAGTAGTTCCAGCCGTGACCACCGGTGCCGTTGTGGTAGCAGCAGTGGTCACTTCTGCCGCTGCCGCTGTTGATGATGATGTGACCACCCCGGTTGAAGATGTGGCTGCCACTGGCGTCGTGGAATGCCTCATGCTGTTGCTGGAATTGTGGCGACGTGGCGCAGCATAGGCAGTCGATGGACGCGGATTGTGGCTGCCGCTGCTCGAGTGATTGCTTGTGCAGTGCTGGTGATGGGATGTGTGGTGGTAGGCGCTGTAGGCATCGTCACTGGAATAGGATTGCTTTATGAAAAGGGGTATAATTTACTAAGGTTTTATGCACTCACGCGTACACATGACCCGAATACTGCTGTTGCTGCTGCTGATGCGCATCGTAGTATCTCACGGGCACCGCCATGTTGCCAAACTGCGGATGATGATAGCTGTAGTGTTGCTGAGGCTGCGGCGGATGTTGCTGCTGATGCTGATGTTGCTGCTGATGCTGATGTTGCTGCTGATGCTGCTGCTGATGCAACAGTTGCTGTTGCTGCTGTATCCTGGGTGCATAACGTGTGCTGCCATGGTGTTGATAGTGGGAGCCACGTGCTACCAGGGGAACGATGGTTCCGCTTCCGGTTAAAACGGCTGCCGAGGAGGCCGCATTGTTGTTGTTACTGGCAGTGGTTGGTGCTCCTGCGGCAGCAACATGATCTCTGCTGTTCGCGTTGTTGTTGTTGCTGGTGCCGCCGCTGGAATGTTGCTGCAACATGTGCTGCTGCTGCTGGTGCGAATTGTTATTTGCATACTGGGAATGCGAGTGCGATTGCGACTGACGACTCGTGCCCGGCTGATGAAGGTCGTAGGGTGCCTGCGGCAAGGTACGATGCACCGAGGGCATGGCCTGGCCACTACCACCGACGCCGCCCGCATTGTTCCCGCTGCAACTAGTGGACTTGGCTCTTCTCGGCGGATGGCCATAGCTCAGGCCGCTGCCGGCATGGGACAGCGAGGCGGCCACGCGGGAGCGTCCAAAGCCGCACTGCTGCGAGCGCTTGTCGATCCAGAAATGCATAGCTATCACAGGAGGATTCAACTGGAAAGGAAAAGAATTTTAAAGATTTAAAATCATTTCCTTTTAACTTACAGTTAAAGGACTTAAAGTCCCAAGTAAAAACACGGATACATCTCGAAAACATATTCTTTAAGTGTTGAGAGACAGACAGACAGTTGGCATTAAGTGCTGCAAACTTATTTGAAGTTCACGCTGTGTGTGTTCGGCAGGGGGAAGCCCTTGACTAGACAAAGCGCCTCTGACTCATTTGGCTTTGTGTCTGCCAGACGGAAGAGAGTTATCCCCGGTGCCCATGCCACGAATTCGCCTGCACTTCCCTCCCGGTTTGCATCCCCAAAAAGCCAAAACAGGAAACGTGCGCATCGCATTTTATGAGGCTGCCTCAGTCGTCTTCCTTGTCTGCCAGACCCGACCCCTCGTCTCCAACAGTTCCTGGTCGTGGTGGTCCTGCCATGGCACTTCCTCTTTGTGCGCCCCTCGTCGAAGGTGAAACAAGGAACAAAGGTTGCTCTCCTGGTCAAGGAACCCGCCCGAAAAATAAAACATTCATTGAACGCTTTCACTTCCCGTGTCATTGGCAGCAAACCCAACACCAAACACCGCCGCCACCAAAGCCCCAAGCGCGCCACAACACACAGACTGGGATTAGTGGTTGTGTTGGAGAAGGACATGGCTCGGCACTGGCGCCCTCAATGGGGGTTTGTACAGAATAAATTATCAGATCTTTGACTAGGAATATTTTAAAAAATGTTTACTTATATAAACGCAATGTTATTAATTTAGAAGGCGTCAAAAAAGAGTTCTCTCGATGACAACCCCTTCAGCCAGGGAGGCTCTTTGTGAGGTCTTGCTTTGTTCGATGAAGGCGAGACTTTCGAGTTCGCGAACTATTCAAAGATGGATTATGATGCTGACTGTGTTCCTGGGCGGAGAAAATTGTGGTCCCATTGTGCCTGGTGTTTGCATTTGCTTAACTGTTCGTTGAACCGTGCCTCTGCGGTATTAGCCAATCAAGGCTGACAACGGCCAGGAGCGCACTTAAATAGCCCCAGAGAAATAATGAATTTTTCAAATTATAAACAATCAAGCACACATACGCACCGTGGGCACTGTGGCCAACAGCCATAAAAATCAACCGCACAATAAAATAACTTTTACTTCGGCAACTTTTGTGATCTGTCCGCCCGTCCGCCTGGTCTCAAGGTTCAAAGTTCAATGGCTGTCAACAACTTCTTCGAGCAGAAGAGCATTACACAACACAATGCCGGAGCTCTGAGTGCAAATAAATAAATACTCAGGCACGGGGCCAGGGTAATAAAATAAACATATTTAAAAGAGACATTTTGACAACCTTTTGATAGGTTCATTTCGTTTCCATTTCTCGCCTGGCGCCACTCGGATTTCGGTTTGTGTTTGCACCCCCCTCGTCCTGCGAGAGTCCTGGTTGAGGGTTCAATGCTTTGGCTTTGTGCATCCCTAGTCCTAGCCCCCAACGATGCCTGCGATTTAGTTTTGTTGCCACTCGGCAGGGTAAAGTTCAGCTTGATTTGCCTCTATGCTGCTGGTCAGGATTTTTGCGGAACTCAAAGGAACTCGGGCATTGACATTGTCTCAGCTGAGGTCAGACCACCGAAAAGTGTTTTCCCTGGAAAGAGGGGAGGCCTACGAGTTCCCACAAAGAGTGCTTAGTTAATTGGATATAATTAATATTTACCCACTACATAAATCACTTTCCCAGCAGCACCTACCAAATAATAATTCTTTTATCAAAATACTTCATTAACATTTCGACCCCTCCACCGATGGCAAACTGCCCAATCATTTGGACTCGGCATCGGTCGCCTTGAAGCAATCACTTTATGTTCACTTTAAATAGATACAAAAGCTCTTCCGATTTTATTCACTGAACTCGTTTTACTATTGGCCAGCCGCCAGCTGAGGTCGTTAAAGTTGGCCTCTGGGACGCGCTAGTTTCAACTGTTTCCGTGGTGTAGCGGTTATCACATCTGCCTAACACGCAGAAGGCCCCCGGTTCGATCCCGGGCGGAAACATGTGAACATAATTTTTTTTACTTATAATGATTTTTTGTCTTTCATAATATATATATTTTTGTTTTTATTAAGAGATAAGATAGAAAAATGATTAAAAATAACCCTTTGTTCACATAATAAATTCCTGCATAAGGTTGAATTTTACGTTTAATATTTTTCAAAGGTATTTATGTTTTTTTGTTCGATAAAATTTAGGTTATTCCTTAACCCTTAATTCCTGCATAAAGCTGTATATTTTTAGGTTTTTGAATTTTAGGTTTAATTTATCTTATTATAAATATTTGTTGAAGGTTTAATTGGTGAAGTCTGTAGAATTAAATAAAATGTGTAACATTCTACTTAGGTGTCTCAAGTTTGTTTAAACAATTTATTTTTCTTTTTTAGCGTACTATTTAAAAACCAACAACTGATTCTGATTAGAAACAAGCTCCTTAGCTTAGTTTCCATTGCCTACATTTCAACGAATGCATACAGGAAGCCTTTTAGAGACTAACGAGGCCTTTGAAAACGTTGTACAAAATCATTTTAAAGAGCTTGGCTAACATAAAAAAACTAAACTGCATAAAGTTTAATATTTGTTGGTCTTAGAACTGTATTCTTCGTAAAAATAAATAAATAAATTTTATAAAAATAAGTCCTTCCAGTTTTGTGTGAAAGAACCCGATACATGTTTCCGCCCGGGATCGAACCGGGGGCCTTCTGCGTGTTAGGCAGATGTGATAACCGCTACACCACGGAAACAGTTGAGCATGGAGCGCCCAAAGAGGCCCTAGTGATTCAGGAGAGGATTAGGTTCGGGCAAAGTGCCAGAAGGAAATCAAAAACTAATCTAATGAAGAAAAATTGAGATAATGTTAGCTGCTATTCAAAAGTTGATATTATTTAATGAAAAAATATATTTAGCAAATCAAGAGACTATTAATAAAATAAAATAAAATATAATTAATAAAGTTTTCTTTGTCATTATTATTTTAAAGCAATACAATACAATCATAATTATTCAAATCAAATTAAAATAAAAATAAAAAGCTCTATAAATCACTACTATTATCAGACTTTTTAAACGACAATTGCCATGGAAAAGGTGGCCTCCATTGAAATTGCCAGATGACACACACTGAAACGTAGCAAGAAATGTTTATTGAATGAAATTCCTGGGCCAGGCACTGGGAAATTCTTGGGAATCGGGAGCTATCCCAACCTCTTTTGACCGTCCATTGCATAAATGAAATGCCAGACATTCGTGTTTGCCGCTGTGTGTTTACCCGAGCATTATCCTCACCTCCGGCGGATGAAATTTATGCGTCATGGGGAAAAGATGCCAAAACAAAACAGAAATTGTAAACTTTAAAGCTGAAACAACCCCCCTATACATTTGCCTTTTCATTCTCACTCGGATGGTTAACCTTTGCGAGTGACGAGCGCTTGTTTTATATGCGATTTTTCGTTGGCGGGAAGTGAATTTGTCCCATTCGAGTGGCTCCAAGGGGAGGTGCAGTCAGGGACTGATACTGAATGCCTGCCTGCCCACTTGATGGCGTACGCTGCGTATGAGCAATGCGGTGCCTGTGTGCCTGTGTGTGTGTGGGATGTACTGTGGCTGTGGCTATGTGGGCTGTTTTCAAGTGCAGCACGCTTTCTTCTTACCTGCAATATATATTTTCTCGAGCTCTCAGATATTTCCCCTTCAGCTTTTCAATGCCCTCCTCCGTCTTTATTGGCACGCGGCCGTCACGTTTCTGGCCGTTATTGCATACATATTGTTGTTTCTGTTTCTGATTCTGGTTTTCTTCGCTGCAGCAGAGTCCTTGAACGCTCAACTGACCCGACAACCACACACGAGACGAGAGCACACACAAATAAATATCCCTCTAGAAGGAGCTGCTCACACTCACGCGAAGGACTCACGCGACTTGCAAACTTCTTTTCAATTCAATTCAAAGCAAGGAGATACTTTCCTTGCCGCGGAATCGCGCTCGAATAACTGTATTTTCCAGAGGCGTAGGCAAAGGCGGACGGGGACAATGTGTGGCGACGTCGACGGGGGAGCGGCGGTGGGTGGTGAGTGCGGCGCCTGCGATTCGAACGGAGCAAGGACTCGCAGCCAACTGAATGTGCGAGTGCAGCTGCTGGGCAGCACCAGCAGCAGCCCGTGCTCGTTTTCACTTTCATGAGTTTCGCAGACCAACCCCCCTTTGCCTCGGCCCCACCACCACCCTCTCCACGAGTGGCGCTTTTCTTTTTTTCTGTTTCGTTTGCCAGCAGACAGCGCTTTGTTTTTGCTTTCTGTATGTGTGGCCGTGCGCCTGTGTGGGCGAGCGGGTGGGCGGGTGCAACACAGCATGAATGGCGGAGAGAGAAAGAGAGCGAAAGTGGGAGAAAGGCTGCTCTCTCCAAGAGCACGGTGGCTGCACGGCACATGCGCCCTGAATTCAAATTTATTTAAAACAAAACTTTAAAGCTTTTGGCGCCTTGTCTATCAGAGTTGCCAGCCGATAAGGAAAGGTTAATCGAAAAGAGCTTAATCAGGTCGATAAAATTCGTTAAAGATCATTTTTTACACTTGAAAAAAAGGATGACACACTCCCTTCTAATTTTCATTATATTTCTTTATTTCCGAAAACCCTCAAAGACCCACGTTTTGCGGCTCGCGGCACTCCGCCACCTTGGGATCGTAGTGCAGGCCCGGAGTGCAGTCCAAGGTGACTCCACGGCCATCAACGCAGTAGTAGTAGGCATCCTGGCGATACTTGTGCGGATAAAAGTGGATTCCCACCTGGGGACACTGGATGTCAGCTCGGCGAAGAGGAGAGCGGGAATAGGGCTTAATATTCCTGGCCGTGGCATCAATCTTTAAAGAAAATAAATACAAATCTTAGAGCAACTTATTCCAAAGATAATTCTCCCCCTAAAACCACTTACCGAACACTCCACATTCTTGGCATAGTCACAGCACTGGCACTCGGGGTTGTACAGCAGACCGGCAGAGCACTCCTGCTCCCAGGGTCGGCCATTGGAGCAGACAAAGTACTTGCTGCAGGAGGCCTTGCTGGCTATGTAGGTGATGTTGTTCGGGTTGTTGGTAGCGGAGCAATCATTGGCCACGCAATCCACGAACTGGGGAAAGTCGCAGCGGTCGGTCATATTGTTGTATTGGAGCTGGTCGTGGCACTGCCGGAGCACAGGGCGTCCGTAGTAACATAGAACATATTTGGTGCAGGTGTTGTCGTAACAGAAGCTACTTAGAGCAAAACTCTCGCAGGTGGGCAGGCACTGAACCTTGCTCCTGTAGGTGCACACCTGGAACACCGGGTCGAATCCCAGATTGCAGGACTTACCCTCCTCAAGGCAGAGGGTTGGAGTTGCCCTCTCTAGCTCCAGGCAGCTGCCGATTTTAGCTATCTTGCCATCTTAATTACGAATAATTATATTATATATTATTATTTTTTATTCCCCAGATTGACTCACTCTGACACTCGATGTACTTATCGCAGTCGTCCACATAGGGCAAATAGACTTCATCTGCCACATTTTCACAGATGTTGATGCTGCTGTTGTACATGTCATACTTGATGGAAATATCGTCTTCAGCATTGCCATCATCACCTGGGTTGGGTGCCACCACTAGGTCTTCGTCGGCTCGGCCACGATCCACCAGCAAGAGGGTGAGCAGAAAGCCAGATTTTATCAACCACTTCACTGTCAAAGGCCAAAGGGATTGATAGAAATGTTAAGGTAATAATAATGGTGTTCAGAGTTACTTACTCCTGGATAGTTCGCGATGTGCAGCCCAACTGTTTGCCATTTGTCTGGAAAGTATCCAATTTATAACTTGAAGTGAGTTCTCTTTGTCTTCGCCTAATGAGTTCTTGCCAACTTGGTCTTATCACTTGCTAATTTCGGCACACGCCTCTCTCAGACAAACTACCTAATTTCCCCAAACAATTCAAATGTCAATTTATCTGCGCCAAACATGGCGATAAGTGGAGACAATACTCAAAATGCTAAGGATAGACTGGTTCCCAGAACCCGTGGATATCATCTCTCATTATTATGTAGTTTGCCAAAAATCTATTTGACTGCTTAATTGGGTTTCAAAGTTTTCCAGAGAATAGGCTTTGTGAAGTCCTAGAATATGAGATGATAATAGTTAATAATAAATTAATAATTTATGAGAAATAAATACTTTTCGGAAATTTCTGAAGTTATTCTTAAACCTATAGACTTCAATTCAATATACTTTCTTCTATGTTTATGTAAAGTAATAAAGTTGATTTTAGAGTAACTATCTTACTTATCTTTCAAACCAGATGTTACAATTACAACAGAACAGGAGTACAACTGTGTGACTCATCCTTACACGTGTTTTCTAATGCTTGATAGAAGGCTTACTGATTAGACCACCTCCAGATTGGCTCTTGTTCCTCACTATCTATTCCAGCACAATTTGAATGCTTCTAATTACAATAGAAAATCATGCATCCTCATCAGATAACTCTTCCAATTCGCTGAGAATCAAAACAAATAGCAAGTTGATTGCCAAAAGAGTTTTACCTATAAATAGAGACGTTCTCCGAGCTCAGGCGATAGTGAGTGGAGGAAACCGAGTTCTATGAGTAAGTAGAGCCCCACAGCCAGGAAGCTTGCCAGTCTAAATTCCAATCAATTCTTCTAGTGATTTACCCCATAACCCTCCTGGCCATCGTGGCCTTGATCGGTAGCTTTGGAGCAACTGATGCTGATATCAACATCTGCTCGAATGTGGTAGACAACCTTTTCCTGCCGCACGTAAGCAACTGCACCAAGTACTACCTGTGCATGAGTGAGTAGCCTTCTCCCCCCCTTCTCCTCCTATAAAACTCAATGGTGTCTCATACCAACTCCAGGTGAGACAGCCATTCCCCGGGAGTGTCCCAAAGACTATTACTTCGATTCCCGCGACCAGGAGTGCGTTGGGGTGATGGAGGCCTCCTGCATTCCGTCATGCAAGGCCCGTGGTCTGGAGTCCTTCAGCTACGACCGCACCTGCAATAAGTACGTGCTCTGCTTCGATGGCACCCCAGTGGTGCGCGCCTGCTCCGATGGTCTGCAATACAACTCCCAGACCGATCGCTGCGACTATCCCCAGTATGTGGACTGCGCGGACAACCTGTGCATCCGGGAGAACAATCCGGAGGATATTGTGTTCATACCCAGCAAGGCGAGCTGTAGCAAGTACTACGTCTGCCTGAACGGCCTGCCTACGGTCCAAAACTGTTCCAATGGTCTGCAGTACAACTCGAAAACCGAGAGCTGCGACTTTGCCTCCAAGGTCAACTGTACGGTGGGTATTAAAGATTGGCTCTTTCCTTTGTTCTTGGAAACTATCTGAGGCGTGGTGTCGTGTCTTTCAGGTTGAGAGTCTGCAACGCAATATCTTGCCATTCGCCCGAGCTCCTCCACGCAGCGCAGATATCAAGTGTCCCTCGGAGGGAGCCCACTTCATTGCCCACCAGAAGCGCCCGGATGCGTACTACTACTGCCTGAATGGACGCGGCGTCATCCTGGACTGCACACCTGGTCTGGTGTTTGATGCCCAGCGTGGAGAGTGCCGAGAGCCGCGATTCGTAGGCGCTTAAGTCTTGAAAATAAAGATTTTCCGTTATCATACCTGAAATTCTTTTAATATGAGTTCTTAGAGCATAAGCCTAAATCCTAAAACATGCTGAAAATTACACACTGAGGAGAATCACAAGAAAATGTGCGGTATCCTGGGCGAAGAACTCTTGCTTTAGAATCTCCTTATCCATTTCAATCTCTAGTTTAATTTAATAATAAACATATAATATTTGCAGAAACCCAAACAAGATTTTTACTTCCATTTTTACTGAATTACATTTTATTGACTCAACTTTCTTTAACGGCCCATATTATGGGGTTCACGGCACTCTTGAATCTTGGGATCATACCAAAGACCCGGAGAGCAGTCCAGGACCAAGCCATGACCTTCCACGCAGTAGTAGTAAGCATCTTGACGTGACTCGTGGGCAATGAAGTGGGCACCTGCAGAAGGACAGATCCCTTTAACTACACCAGAACGAAGAGGAGAGAAGATCTGCGCCTTTCGCTGATCAGCAGGGATCTAAAAGGTTAAGGCTTCTCAATCAGTTCACTTTGGGATATAACCTTCAAACCCACCTGACAGTCCGATTTCGATGGAATATCGCAGCAATCGCACTTGGTGCTAAAGTACAAGCCTGGCGTACAGGTTTGCTCCTTGGGAACTCCATTGCCACAAAGGAAGTACTTCTCGCAGGACACCTTGCTAGGCACATAACGCAAATGATAGGCATTGTAGTAGATGGAACACTCTGACTCCACACAGTCCACATTCTTGGGAAAGTCGCATCGATCCGTTCGGGAGTTGTACTGGAGGCCATCGTGGCATTCCCTCAGCACAGGACGTCCGTAGTAGCAGAGCACGTACTTGGTACAGGTGCGCTGGTAACTAAACGTGGTGAAGTTGAAGGCCTCACAGGTGGGAAGGCACTCCGCCTGACCTGCATTCACGCAGCTCTGGCTGGGAGCATCGAACTCGTAGGGCCATTCACACTGCAAGGCTATGGCTTGGCCAGCTTAAAAAATACAGAATAATGAATGATCATGAAATGATTAATTTTATAGCTTGATTCCCACTCACATCGACAGAGGTAATACTTATTGCAGTCTCCCACAAAGGGCAGAAACACATTATCTGCCACATTTCCGCATAGACTGAGATTACCCAGAATTAGAGAATTGTCATCTTTCTCAACGAAAGCGGGAGAAGTTGTGCTTAAAGAGAATCCAGCCTCTCCTTCAGTTGCAGTTCCATCCTCAGCTCTGGTTGCCAGTATTCCGCATACCAAAAGAATCACAAACAATTGCTCTTAAAAAAAAAGAAAATAAATAAATTGTTTGAGTATCCATGAATATGAGTTCTTCACTCACGCACCTCTACTCATCGTTAGCTTCTTAGCCCAACTGCTTTCTGCAGCCCGTGAAAATTTGCTAATTTCAGTTTCAAACATTCAACTGATTGTGATATCGCTATATCGATGTTTACACAGGTGACATATTAATTCTGGGGTAACAAGGGTTCTTGAGTGGTTTAATTTTTTTTAATTACACTCGCTCTTTCCTTCCTTTAATCGGTATGCATTTTGTATTCATAAGCACTTAGCTGCTAATTTCTATTTAACATAATTATTTTATATTTGTAATCATTACTTTATTTTTACAAATATTTGATAAGCACTTAAATAAAAATAAAAGGTATTACATTAATTTATTCTAAGACAGCAATTACCCATTTTCCTTTTCTTACACATTTCGTCATGATAAATTTCTCTCTGTGTATATAATTAGAATATAAGATTCAAGATCTCTCACATCATTACCGAAACACTCGCCGCCTGATCCACGAAATTCTACGAACGCATCGCGTATCGTTTGAAAAATTCTCGTTTTCGGCACTTCGATTCAGTTGGAATTGGGGCATCTCTCTGAACACTGCTCGCTGCTCCGGGACTCAAAACAAATATTATTTAAAAAGAAATTATTCATCAACTGCTGAGAGAAACTCACACCTCAGTGTAAGTTTGCATAATTACTGCATTTGGCCATGTTGTCTTCGGAGATGCCAAAATGATTGACATTTGTCAAAGCATGAAGTGAATTCAACAAATGGGAATTTATTTATAGACAGTGCCTTGCGGTGGGCCTGTGTTTGTATTGGAAAAAAAAAACTCATTAATGTGCGCGATATGTGTGCATATAGTAAGTAATACAAAAGATTCCCTCTGTTCTTCTTCAGGCACATCGAGTAAGAAATGGTCAACGAGCTGAATAGGCCCCAAAACGGGGAGAATGCCGCCCTCAGTGAGGTAAGCTTCAATCTAGATTCTAGAATATAAAATAAGAAATCTTAGATTATTCGGAACATATATTTTAATTCAAGAACTTTTAGGGTTTCATTTATCTTATACATTTTTAATATGAACCCCAATAATTGAAATGTATAAGATAAAATTAACCTTAAAATTTCTTGAGTTAAAAAATATCCTATATGATACCATTAAGAATTCACTGGCACTAAACTCACATTCTTTCTAATAATTTAAATAAAAATTGCTACATACATGCTGTAGGTGTTTTCGGCCATTAACATTGTATTTGTCGTACATTTAATTATTGTTCTTTCTTCTTATTTTCAACCAAAAGGTTGGCATATTAAATGCATGTCATTTCGAAAATTCTAGAACAATACAACTCAGAGACCTTTACATATTCTTCGTGGCACTCAAGGCAGATTTGCATTCTAAAAATGCCAGAACCAATCATAAAGGTTCAAGAATACAACTAGTAGAAATTTTTTTAAATAAATACGACAATTTGTAGAATAAAAATAATATAATTGTTTTTAATATTTTCTAGCGCCTGGCAGCTTCCAACCGGCAACTACAGGAGATGCAGGAGGAGCACCGAGAGCTGCTCCAGGAGATGGAGACATTGCGGCTGCGAGCCGCCGAGCTCACCCTGCTGAATGCCCAGCGTCATCAGCAACGGCAGTCAGTCCGCATGGTGCAAGAGGAGACGGTGACCAGCCAAGTGCAATCCAGTCAAGTGGAGGCCAGCCAAGTGGAAGCGGTGACAGAACAGTCTTCGACCTCTTCGGTTGACACTCCCACAGAGGAAACTGCTCCGGAGACTCAGGAAGAAGAGGAGGACAAGGAGGAGACGGCCAGTTACCTGCAGGAGAAGCTAAACGAGATTGCCCAATTGAAGGCTCAGTTCAAGCGTGTCCAGCACATGGTAGACACCACCAAGATGATCGAAGAGCACATGTCCTCCAGGCAGACGACACAGATCAGTTCCTCCAGCACGAGCAGTCGTCAGTCCACAACCTCCGAGGTACGTGTGGCCGCCGCCGAATCGGAGGAGTCTATCGAGGGCCCAAGTTCTAGTCAAAGTCCACCCGCCGACAATGCGGAGCTGCTGAATTCAATGCTCAATATGTTCACGGACTTCACCAGCGATCTGCGCGGTCAGGCGGAGAGCCTGAGGGAGGAGAGGGATCGGATCAGGGCGCTCAAGGAGGAGATAATACAGCGCAAGCAGGGAAAATAGCTTACTACATAATAAATGCTGAATTACCAAGAGATGGGAGTATATCTTACAAATAAATAACTGTCAAATGTATACTTATCTAACAAATATATGATTAACCGTCGTAAAATGGGGTTTTTTATTTGTTTAATTAATGGGCCCATTTCCGCTATGATTGAAATCATATTATTATCTTAAAATTATTATTTATATGAGATGTTATGAGGACCATTAGGCAAACCGCTAAACTTATACTATCTTCGTTTAATTAATAAATTCCCTAAAATTAATTTCTTGAAAATTTAAAAACAATTCAAGGAAGGAGTATACTATAAAAATTAATAACTGTGAAATATATACTTTTTTAATAAATATTTGATTAAGCGTCGTTAAATGAGATTTATGATTTGTGTAAATAAATGGGTCAAGTCCAATTACGATTCAAATATTAGTATATATCTTAAATAATCATTTGCAACATCTATAAGAAGCGTTATGCGAATATCGTATTTTATATTTAGCCAATCTTGGTTAATTATAGTAAATTCCAACAATTTATATATTTAATTCATTTGATAATATTACAACATTGTTAAATTTAGCATTAATTCATTTTAATTTCATTCATTTTAAGCACAATTTGATGTTATGACAACCATTACATGAATATCGTAATTATGAATTTTGCTAAATCTATACGATCTTCCTGAAATCATAAATTCCGTAAATTTATGTGTTTAATTCTTTAAAAATATAAAAATAATGCAAATTAATTTTTATCGTACTCAATATTAATGAAACTCATATTAATTCTTTTCATTTCGTTAAATTTAAACATAACGATTAAATTTAAATATCGTATGGCGGTTATAAATTTTAAGGAGGAAAGCTTAGCGGTTTTTTTGGAGTATATATTATTTAAATATTAAGCTAAGTGCGGATTTAAACGCTTAAAAAATGTTTAATTTAATTTGTTTAAAAATTAATTTAATTTTAGTGTGCCCAGAACCCGCTTCTGGGTTTGTGAGATTGTTTAAGATAAAAGCCATGTTTGCATCTGGCAACACTCCTTTTGTCAGCTGTCTCGGCAAATAAAAAAAAAAAAACAAAGTTTGAGTACAACAAAAAAATATACATAGTAAAATTTCCTAGTTTCCGAAAGTTTGTACCAATCGCGTATACAATTAGTTATTGTTTTTTAAGTTTTTATAATGGCGCCGCCTCTGAAGCAGGCCGCCGACCACGGCAGCAGCGCCAGCAGCAACAACAACTCCGTGGGCGGAGCAACCGGCGCCGTGCCCAAGCAACAGCAGCAGCTCCAAGTGAATGGAGCTTCCACAGGCGGAACAGCGACCAACAGATCCGCACGCTCCCGGCGTCAGCAAGAGCACTTGGGCGAGCCGGACATGGACTTCGTGGAGCCGCTGCAGCGGGAGACGCTGAAGACGCTGAACGTGAGTTATCCCCGTGGTAGAAGAGCACGAAGGCATCCTCTCTCGGTTTATAAATACACTTTGCACTCATATCGGCCAGCGATCGTGTTGGCCACAGGTTCAGTAGCGAAAACGAACGCAGCCACAGCGCACATCGATTCTCGATCGGCCTTCTTTATATATATATATATATCTGAATAGACAGATATATATATAAACCCTATATAGAAAGCAGCAAAATTGCCGCCCTTCTGGTGCTGACATTTCTGCTAACCTTTGTTTGCTGTTGCTTCAAGGAGTTGCTTCAGCGCGCCCGCATCACCAACGGCCAGATCCGAACCCAGGAGGATCAGCTCTCAGGCATCAGCTCCACGGAAACCAGGCCACCGGCACAGCAGCAGCGCGAGGTCCTGCGTCAATTGGCGGCGGAACACAGCAGCAGCTACGACTCATCAGGTGAGCGCCTAGAATATTCAGGGGAGGCACAAATTCCATTCCGGATTCATTGAGTAATTTCCAATTTCCGCACCTGGCCAAGTGCTGGCCGCTGGCCCACACAATGATCGGTGCGCCAGTTCATGTTCTATAAATACCAAGCGCACGAAAATAAACGCCCACGAAGACGATGTCGTCCAACCCACACTAGCACTGAACTTGCCTCATCTCTCTCCTCTCTCTCTCTATCTTCCTGGCAGAGCAACTGCAGGAGCAGCAGCAGCGCTATCGCTTCCCCGTGCGACCCGTCCAGCGCGTCCAGCATCAGCCGTCGACAACGTCATCATCCACTGCTCTAGCGGCCCCCGGATCCTCCTCGTCGACCCTGCAGCGTCTGCGTCAGTCGACGCCCCCGAATGCCGCAGTAGGCGTGGTTATACCAAACGCCACCACCAGCAACGGAAACGTTAACGGCAACTTTAGCGGCACAGAGGAGCAGCAGTCCGGCCTGCAGACACTTGTCCACCGCCTGCTCAGTCTACCCGGTCTAAGCTCCAGAAGCGAAGCCGGTCGTAGCCAGGTTGAGGTGTGGCGCTCCATGCTGGAGTTGGTAGACAATCTGAACAGCAACAGACAGCCGTCCAGTGCGAATCCTGTGGAGGTGAGTCCTGAAACCGCGGGGATTATATACTTTAAAGACTAAATAATAATTATTTTCCCCTAAAGGATATTTACAATATGGTGCACGAGATCAATCCCAGCGCCGAGCAGGACGAGGGCATCGTCAATTCGACTAGCTTGGAGGATGTTGCATTAAGCGAGGTAAGCTAAACTTCAACAACCCAACCAACTTCTCTCACTTAGCCATGGAACTTCCTCTACAGATGAGCGACAACCGTGCCCAGTCCATTCAGTCCTTGCACAGCGTCCTGGAAACGCCCACTCCTGACACAACGCCCACCTTCGATGAGCTGCAGCAGCGGCTAGAGGCTTCCAACCGGAATATGCAGCATTTGCAGGACGAGCAGGCCAAGCTTCTGCATATCCAGAACCTGGCCAAGTCCCACCTCACCGAGATGGAGCAGCTGCGCCAGCAGGCCGATCAACTGCCCCACACCAGCAACGGCGGGGAGGCGCCCAAGTATGAGTCGGTGCAGCAGGTCCAGGACGACATGGCCTCCCTGGTGGGTCGCATGAAGAATCTCACCGCTTTTATTCACAACCAGAACGAGCTGAGCACTGTGCTGGGGGATGATGGCCCAGAGATCCTGGCTGAGCAGCAGGCCTTGCAGGAGAAGCTGGAGGCTCTGCGCAGCCAGCGGGCAGATATGCGCAATCTTGTGGATGAGCTCAACAGCATCAATCGCACAGCCAGGGAGACAGCCAGGCCTGTTAGGGAGGAAACTCCCACACCACCGGCCAAGCCAGCTCAAGCTCCTGCTCCTACTCCAGCTCCTGCTCCTGCTCCTGCTTCAGCTCCTGCCAAGGAGCGTGTTGTCCCAGTGGAGTATACACGGAACGTGCCCATCATGCGGCAAGAGGCGGCCAATGCCGCCCAGCGAGCCCTCCATGCCCAGAACATGATCAACAAGAAGACGGCCGACATCGAAGCCCTCAAGGCCCAAATGGCCAAGCTGAAGGGCATGCTGAACACGGTGAGCCAGATCGAGGAGAGCGTGCCCGCCATGGGTGCGGCCCTGGAGCGGCGGAGCGAGGAGCGCACAAGCGTGGAACGCGAACTTCCAGCTGAAATTGCTCAGCGTGTGTTTGCCCTAAACGATGTCACCTCCGAGCTTCGTGCCGAGGCAGCCAGCCTGCAAAAGGAGCGGGATCGCATCTTGGCCCTCAAGGCGGAAATCGAGCGACGGAAACAGCAGGCCGCTGCCGCTGTCCAAATGGGCGAGGAGGCCTTGAAGAGGAGTAGTCTCACTCCCACACCCACCCCCATGAGGCAACAGCAGGTAGCACAGGAGGAGGAGGACGAGGAGGAAGAGGATGAGGATCCATCTTCGCTGCAGGCCACGCCTAGCAAGGAGCAATTGCGCGACGAGCTGCGCCTGCAGTGCGAGCGCTTGCGCAAGGAGTACGAACAGAAGCAGCGTGAGCTGGAGCAGCGCTATGTGGCCAGCAACAACACCACCTCCGAAGCGGACGACGAGGGCAACGACGACACCGACAGCGACAAATACTTTGCCAATGCGCGCACTGCCTCCTCGGCTACGCTCAAGCGAGCCGCCTCGGCCAACACAGTGGTGGAGCAGCGCCGCAGCCAGCCGAGTGGGACACAGCCCCCGGCGCCACCGGCACCTCCGGCACCTCCGTCCACGCTCAACGAAGACGATCTGAATGTGACCATCGATACCTTGTCCCTGGGAAACGACAGCCTGCCTTCTAGCAGCAGGTCGCAGTACATGCCGCCGCCGATGCCACCAGTTCCGGGAATGTGGGGTGAGTTGTACATTTGCTTTTGATAAAACCCGCCTGCAGTCTAATCTGCTTTCCAACCCGCAGCCTCGCACAATTCTGGCACATCCTGGCATGGCCAGCAACCGATTTATGGCCAGGCCAGCACCAATGCCGGAACAGAGTTCAAGCCAACGCCGGCAGCTACCCAGCTGGGCTCCTCAAATGCCTCAGGATCGAACGCCTCGTCCGATGCCATGCTACTTCAGCAGTTCATGCAGACGCAGCAGATGCTCATCAACTCGGTGTGCCAGTGCAATCAGACGCTATGGCACCAGCAGAGGGAGATTGACAACCTCAATACTCAGATACATGCGGTAAGTCAATCCTTACCTCTTAGTCCTGATGCCTTCACAGGCTTACCTTTACCTCCCCCAGCTCCAAGATCGCCTGAGCGTGGTGGCCTGCCAGGATCACGGCTTCGGCCTGCGCTCCGAGTCAGTGCCGCCTCCGAATCTCAATGTGGGCCCGGGTCTTGGCCAAACACCCAACAACTTGTGTTTGGGCAGCAGCCGCGCCCAGTCGGAGCAGCTCTATGGGTTTAGCGCTCATCAGAGTGCCTTCAGTAACTATCAGCGCAGCTGTCACCGCACTGGGGGGGATCCTCATCATCATCAGCAGCCGCCGCAGCAGTTTCTCAACAATGCCGCTCCTCCGCCACCGCCCACGCACTACAACAACGAGACGCCTCTGTCGCCGCCCACCTACCGCTCGAGTCCCGGTCCCATCTTCATGAACCACCACAATAACACGATCCATCAGAACAATGCGAATCTTCGCACCCAAAACCAGTATGCCAACAATTTGCACTCGCTGCCCGAGGGAGCGGGCGGAGCCCCTGGAGGAGGAGGAGGAGTATCTGCCGGAGCTGGTGTCACCCTGAACAACCAGGTGCCGCCAGGTAATCGGGCCAATAACTACTGGGACAACTTCCGCAGGTAAATGCTAAGAATAATGTTACGGTGATGGGGTGTGGTTATGGAAAATGGTTCGGTCGAAGGTCCAAGCAATAAAAGTTATATCCAACCATCTGGCTTGAGTTCATTTTCAATTCTGTGCCTCGGTAAGTGCAACCAAGGCGTTGCAAGCTAAATTGTGTTCCATTAACAGAGTTGAAAGTGACTAACCAAGACTAACACTCAGTACTAACAGGTTTATTGGGAATTTATTAAAATATATAAATAAAGTAGTGAATATCCTTGAATATCATACTTTAAATGTAGTAATTCAAAGACCTTTTAAAATAGTTCTTTAATTTTATGAAAAAGCCTAACTGACTATAATTACTTCTCTTACTTCCTTAACATTGGTGTGAAAGGAGTTCAATATAGATCAGACTTTCTTATGTCTTTTTTACATAATTTGATTAACCCATGCTTGAACCGTTTGCCAGCTGCTTGCATTAACCCATTAAAATCCGTGCGCTTTTGCAGCCATTCGCGCCAGAATCTTCTCTCCAACAAGAGCAACGAGGAGCTGAACGTGGACCTTCAACTATATCGCCGACAGCGAGCCCGTCCCAGCTACTTTCAACCCTCGCAGCTCCTGGGCGCCCTGCCCTCCGCAAGGAATGGCTTAATCCACCAACAGCAACAGCAGCAGCAGCGTCGCCAGTTCTTTGAGTCGCCACTCACCACCGCCTTGCCTGGCAGCAATAATCTCAACAACAGCGGCGGCAGTGCCAGAAAGCGAGACTGGCGCGAGGATCCTGGATCACATGTGGATCGAGATCACGAAGACGAGGACATGGACGATGTGGAGGAGAACCACGACAATGTCATCTTTGGTGCCGGGCGACGTCGCAATCGTCGTCGTCCCCAGCTTTCTACGCTGCGGGATGAAGACCCCGAGCAAGCCAACTCCTCCAATCTAAACATGAACGTCAACTATGGCAACAGTCCGCTCTACCAGAGGAACAAGGTGCCGGCCAAGCCCAGCACCTCTGCGGTTTCGCTGACTCCCCTCCAGCAGCGTCACCTTCGTTTTGATTTTGAGTTGCCGGCTCAGTACATGGAATTCGAGATGCCACAGGTGGCGGCAGACACTACTCCCCTGCTCGGTCAAGAAGCCACGCCTGCAGACGAGTCCAATGCCTTGGAGCAGACAGAGGAGACGGCTTCCGAAGAACTGAATCGAAATCTGTTGGTCAATGCTTTGAAAAACGACAAGTTCACCACCAAGTTTTACGAGTCTATCAAGGAGGATGTCTACCGCAGGCTGGAGACGCTCTTCGAGCAGCAACAGCAACAGCATCAACTGCAGCAGTCCCAGGAGCCGCATAGTCTGCGGAAGGCCCTCAATCAAGAGGAGAACGAGCCTGCGGGAGATGCGGAAGAAGATGCTGATGCTGATGCGGAGGCCACCGAGAGTCGCAGTGAAACCCCGCTGGAGGTGATGCGCCTGCAGCTGGACAGCGAACGGCCAGAAGATGAGAAGGCAGCGGCCGTAAAACAGCTGACTGTGGTCATCCCTCAGAACGGCCATGACCTAGAGGAGAGCGAGACCAGTCCCTCGGAGGAACCAACTGCCGCGAGTACCGAGAATCACGAGGTAAGTAAAGGGGTGTGATTTCCTTCTCCTTCCCCTAAGAGGTCTTAGTTATACAAAATTCCCCCCCTGTGAGGAAACCCTTTAGAGGACTAAGAAGTAATCGACTAACCCCATAGCTATCTGATCTCTGGAGCTATCACTGTGCCAAGCTTAACCAACTGCGTCTTTATTGCCAGCAAATGCTCCAGGTGCCGGTGGAACCGGTGGCTGGTTCAAGGCTGGATGCCTGCTCTATTGTCGAGGTGACGCCGGATCACGAGCTGATAGAGTACATCATCCGGCGCATTCGCAACCAGACGCACAACAACACCGTTATCAATGACTCCCTGCTGGCCGAGGTCTCCAAGCTGACGGCCACTGCTGCCCAGAACTCGGCCGCCAATTCCCCACTAATCTCGCCCAAACGCATTTACGCCAAGATAAAGAAGATGGACATGCCGCGGCAGCGTGATGAGTTCCTGCTCTGGTACCGTTCCTACCTGGAGCAGCTGTTTGTGGTGGAGCAGCCGCATCAGGGCGGCTGCAAGGTGAAGTCCCAGGAGCCGTCCCCTCTTGAAAGTCCCACCAAGAAGCAGGCAAACAAAAGGGAACGCGAACGCGAGCAGGACTCTAACAACGATGCCGACCTGGCCGAGGCTGACCAGAAGAACGTCTCCGCTTCGGGCAGTGGCGACCAGGAGTGCGAGAACAATGAGAATCCTGACGAGGAGGCGGATGGAGGAGAGCCCACAGGCGACTCCACCTCGGGCGTGGAGAAGACGGACGTCAGTCTGGACTAGCCGCAGGTTGCGGCCAAGCCACCACTACACACACATTCCTAAGCTCACAACAGATACTTCATCAACTCAATTTCAGCTCTTAAATCCTTGTTATCCTTTTGTCCCAAGTTTTCATTTCATTTACGTTTAGTTTTTATTTTTATCATTAAATTATGTAACAATAATAAATATATATTTACACACCGAAGAGGGAGGATATGTAGTTGCTGATAGATCCCTGAGGCACTGCATCCTAGGATGCTCCTCTCCTACTTGGTCCCGCGTGCCGTCATCTGCTCCAGCATACGGTAGTAGCAGTAGCGACTGTCGTAGTCCAGATCATACCAGAAGTTGACAGCGATGCACTTGTGGCTCTGGCTCACATGATGGAACCAGTAGTTGGGCAGGTACAGGATGTCTCCCGCGTGCACACGCACCTTCAGCGGCCTGGCCCGCGCGTACTCTGGATATGTGGCCAAATCGGGAGCCAGCGGATCAATGCTGACCCATTCGGTGAGCTGTACGCCGCCCTCCTCGTCCCGAATGGGTTCGATGTGGAACTGCCCGCTCTCCGATGTCCTGTATACGCCCGTGGGATAAATCCGGCGCGGCACACAGCTCAGCTGATGCGGGGGAATAAGGATAAAGTCCTTGTGGCCGGAGATCACGCAGTACAGGTTCTCGTAGGGATCCTTGTGCATAGAGGTAATGGCTCGCTCGTCGCCCAGCCAAAAGTTGATGGCGTCGGGCGGCTTATTGAAGGATTGCTGCGCAAAGTCCAGGTCACTGACCCTCAGATCGGCGGCCAATTCCGGCAGGTCCACGCTTAGGTTGGAGTTCTGCTTTTGGATGTAGTGGACGGCTCCGGTGGGATCATCCAGGCGCCGGACCACTTCCGATAACTTCATTTTCGTTTCCAGCGGCAGGACAAAGTACTCCTGACCCTTCTGGGTGGCCAGGCCATCGGCATAGCCATTGGGCGTTATGGCCACGTCCACTGTCCTGTCGTGGAGAGCCTGGATAAGGTACTCCGGGGTCCACTTCCCGATTGCCGGCCACGAGAGCGCCTGCCGGATAACCACCGGCTGGTTCTTGGCATAGTAGTCGCGGCAGAACTCCACGGCTGTGGGCACCTGGTCCAGCTCAGCAACGTTACTGCCAATGCACAACTCCTCGGCCTCCTGGAGTAGTGTGTCCAATGCTTCCGAGTATTCCCGCTGCATGCCAAGCAATCAGTGGTGCCTTTCCGTTTTTTCCCGTCAGATTTGGCTTTTTTATGTGTGACTATGGAAAAATATTGAAAACAGGTAGCAGCGGGAAATCTATCTATTTCTTTAAAGTAGCTTTGTTTTTCATTAATTTTAATTTTAGAACATTTTGAGTGTTTTTTTTTTGTTTAATGTTTATAAATTCTAAAAAATCCACATATTTTTGGAATACAAGAAATAATTATTTTATAAAAATTACCTAATTTCCCCCTGTAATTTCGCTTTTTAGCTTTTTTTGTTAATCTAGCTTTTTTTGCAAAGACAGAAATGCCAGCACTGGTGACATATGGAGAAGAAAAGACATGTTGCGCCTGTGAAAAGCCAAGGAAATCGACTGGGACTCAATTAAAACGCGAGCCGAAGCACTCCGTGGCGCCTGTGGAACGATGGGGGAGCCGAAAGCCAGCGTGGAGCCCGACGAGGAGCAGCCGTTCAACTGTGTGGACGAGGCCAATGCCATCATTAACGACGTGAAGGCGCATGTTGCCGAAATCTGCATCTCCTCGAAGCTGGCCAGCGATGCCACGCAGATCTTCCTCAACATTCGCACCATCGAGAGTGCCACCTGCTGCGTGCAGGTGACCAGTCGTGGCTTCAAGATTGTCTCTTCCCAGTACGATACCATAGACGAGGACAAGCGGATCTCGGCTCTGCTCCGCAATGGAGGAGGGAGCAACAGTGGCGACGAGGAGGAGGAGGATGAGGAAATCTTTGAAACACCCTATGCACTGCTAGACAAGATCAGTCCTCGCTACGTGGAGTCCTTTGGCAACCAGCTGTGCCAACAACTCAGACAGCTGCAGCAGATGCGCACCGAGTTCCATGAGGAGGACGAGGAAGAGGAGGAGGAGGAGGAGTGACTCCAGCTCCAGATCCCGCCCGAGGCTGTATACTCTTTAGACGGAAGATTTTAATGTTAGTTTAATTGAATGTTTCTCGTAACTCTGGATCATTCTCTGGAGCTTGAGCTCCGCCTTCCTACTTATTTATGTGTGTGTGTGTCGTGTGTGTGTTTGCCGCAAAAGTATTCCCGCATGAGAAGGTCATGCAGTCGCCTCATCCCACGCCACACCCTGTCCTGTCCTCTCCTCTCGTTGCTTAGCAAACGGATACCGCTCTAGACCTTAAGACGTTTCAAAAATAAAGATTGTGATTGCAACTCCAGATCCGTTAGTTTGCGAACGGTGGGCACCAGCTGCTCCACATGATCCTCGTAGCCAGTGCCCAAGCTAAGGTTCTTCTGGCCGTACACCACCTTGCCGTCAAAGTCATTGACGGGCACATCCATGGCGCTATCCACCTGCTGGATTGTGATGTTCAGATGGTCTTCCACCTCCGCCAGCAAGTTGGGCTCGTTGTACCAAATGCAGCAGCCGCGTACATTGGTCAGGTTGGTGTTGTTGCAGTTGCGACCGCGCGTTTTGCACCATTCGCCGTGATACCAGACTTTCTCCGGCACCGTGGACACCAGACTGATGGCAAGGCCCATGCGCTCGGCCCGGCCCACGCGTCCAATGCGATGAACGTAGTTGGCCTTGTCATCTGGCATGGTCACGTTGATCACTAGAAAGAGGAAGTGTTCTTAAATTTTCCCTAATCAGTAAATTAAAAACTCACTGAAGGGCAGGCCGGTGATGTCCAGACCGCGTGCCGCCACATCCGTACAGATAAGGAACTTGACCTGCTGGCGCTTGAACATCTCCAGGTTCTGCTTGCGCTCCTGCGGCTTCCTGTCGCCGTGGAGGCAGACGCACGAGTAGCGCTGGCCACCGCGCTGCCGGAAATACTTCTCCAGGTTGTCGCAATCCTGCTTGGTGCGGCAGAAGATGAGGGCGCGGTCCATCTTGTGTTTGTCTATAGCGTGGATGCAGTACTCCCCCTTGAGCAGCTTTACCGCCTGGGAATATGTCTCCTCCGAGGGATTATTGGGATGGACATTGTCCCGGTCGTGAATGCCGTCGGTGGGTATGGCCTGGCGCAGCGACTGCCAGCGAGTGTCCGCCTTCGGGTCAACCAGGCACACCACATGGTGCACCGTCTCCGGGACGGCATCTTCGCCCTTGAGGTCCACCCAGGTGGGGAAGTGCATCAGGCGTTCGGCCATCTTCTTCACCTCGAAGTCATGAAGCGTGGCTGAGCAGACGATCATTTGCAGGCGGCGGCCGTCCGTGGTGATCTTGGGTATCTGCTTGTGCAGGCGGTTGATCAGCTCCGTGTAGCCACTCTTGAGCAGACCGTCGGCCTCGTCCAGCACAAAGAAGCGGCAGTGGGTGAGCAGCACAAGCCCACTGTTGATCATCTCCTCCAGGCGCCCCGGTGTGCCGACCACAATGTGGGCGCCCTGCATCAGCTGACCCTTTTGCTCCTCCAGGCGCACGCCGCCGATGAGGAGCACGGAGCTGACCTCGGGGTTGCTCAGGTGGTACTTGAACTTCTCGATCTGGCTGTAGGTCTGCTCGGCCAGCTCCCGGCTGGGCTCTATGATGATCGCCTGGGGAGCATTGGGCGCCGGAGTGGCCGACACGGAACTGGCTGTGGGACTGGCCAACGGATTTGCCTTGCTGTGCTCCGCTCCAGCCTGGCAGACGGCCACGAATCCGTTGCCCGGAGCGTACTTGAACTCAGTCTTTCCAAAGTTGAACAGCATTTCGGCGTTCTTAAGGACCACGGCTGGGTAGAAGGTGTCCTTGGCGAGGTTATCCGGCACGCGAAAGGCTAAGCCCAGGTTTTGTCCATTTTTGGTGAAGCTAACCTCCAGGCGCTGCAAGTCCAGTAGGCAGCCAATGACATCTGCCTTGCCAAAGGCCTCGCCGTAGTCATCGAACTGGCGGTTGTTGGACTTCTTGCCGGTGCCGCCGAACCCGAAGCCCATGCGGCAGGTGCCCAGATCGAGGTTCGCCTGCTGCGTGGACCAGCCCACGCGGCACAGGCCCTCGTCCGTGACCGTGGCCTCGAAGTAGAACTTGCCCCGACCGCGGACTCCGGTGGTGGCGCGGCATCCGTGCCATTCCTTGAACTCTCGCGCCTGGCAACGAAGACCATCGGGTGTGACGGCCAAAGCGTTGCCGCGATCGTAGAAGGACATGGTCCAGGGGGCCACCGATCCAGCCGCTCCCCCGGCACCGCCCTTGCCACCACCTTTTCCCTCCTCTATGTCGCGCAGTGTCTCCCAAACAATCTGCAGGATGGGAAGACAGAAGGCGCCCGTCTTTCCCGAACCAGTTTCCGCGGCCATCAGCACATCGCCGCCGCCTAGAATCAGGGGGATGGCCTCAGCCTGGACATCGGTGGGCAGGCTGCAATTTGAAGGAGTTATTTTTTATGTAAAGACAGCTAAGATTTCTCATTCCTTACGTCCAGTCCGCTTCGTCTGTGGCCTTTCCCAGCTCCGGGAGCACGCCGAACTCTGCAGAAAACAGTTTAATTAGTTAAAAAAACCATTAAGATTGATTATAACTTACCCTCGAATGCAGTCATTTTGTAATTATATTATAAATTCTTATTTTCCCAAAGCCGGCTAATTTTGGTCGAAAATCAATGCTGCAAAATGCAAACACAGCTGTGACTTCGGGACGTTAGCCAACACTGTTGATGGTGTACGGAAATCAGTGCTGCAAAGTGGCGTTATGCAAACAGCTGTGATTTCGGGGCTGTTGGCCAACACTGAAACTTGTATACGCGTAAATCGCAAATAAATTTGTTTGTGCCGTGGAATGTTTTTGTAAAAGTGCTAATTAGTCGACGGAGGACATGTAAAACGGAGCCTGACCCACACCATGTAAATGCCCGCGAGCCCGGCACCATTCTCCCGCAATCCCTAACCGCTGTTTTCCGCTTACACACAGTGACTTAACACACACGGAGGAGGAGGAGCATGTACTTTCCCGTGGGCTGGCCCAAGCGGGTTGGCCTGGCGCTGCCCGGCGAGGGCGCCTGCATCCGGCACATCTGCTGCGACGCCGTCAAGATACTCGTGGCCGCCGTGGGCGATGACTTCCTAGGCATTTGGTACGCGAATCCGCTGATTCCCATTGCTTACTTTCGCCGCTCCCAGGACTCGCTGCGGCAGTATGGCTCCAACCAGCTGATCGTGTGGAAGCCGGACTCCCGGCAACTGGCAGTGCTAAGTGCTGGTGGCGCCCTGCTTCTCTACCAGTTGGATTTCGATGCTAACGGCAGTGGGATCTTGCTGCAGGTGGATCCACCAGCCGCAAGCCTGAAGCGGGACTCCGCCGAGCTATTCATCAAGGAGAACATCCCGCGCCTGAGCCTGCGCGAGCTGTGCAGCGTCACCCTGGGTTCCGTCATCACCACCGTGTGCTGCATCAGCCTCAGCGAACTGCTGTTGGCCACGCAGTCGTGCGAGTTGCTGCGGCTGCAGTGGGCCCAACTGGAGCAGGCCGAGAACGAGCTGGAGGTGCCCGCCCTGGCCGCCATCAAGCTGCGCGACATTCCGTTCTACGTGCAGCAGCAGCAGGCTCAGCAGGGCTCCGCCCGGAACGTGCCACCCCTAAGCCGGGACTCCTATGTCGCCTCGCTGGAGTACTCGCCCTTCATCGGTGGCTGCGCGGCGGTCTTTAGCGATCGGCGTGCCGCCTTCCTGATTGCCAACCATCTAAAGTTCGAAACGGATCACATGCACGGCTTCTGGGTACCCGACGTGGAGGATGCCAGCGTGTGCAGCGTGAACCACAAGTTCCGGCTGCTTGCCTACGGCCAGGAGAGCTCCGGCGTGAATGTATATGCGATTGACGATGCTACCGGCGGACTGGAGTTCTCGCACCGTCTGATGCTTACGGAGAACGTGCTGCCCGGCAGCTTGGGGGCGGTCAACGAGCTAAAGTGGAGTCCTGATGGCTGCGTCTTGGCCGTGAGTTGGACGAATGGCGGCCTGTCGCTGTGGAGCACCTTCGGAGCTTTGCTGATGTCCACCTTGAGCTGGGACTTTGGCCTAAACGTGGACCTTCTTCGACAGAATCCGCTCAAGCTGCGCCGCCTGGAGTGGTCCACCGAGGGCTACCAGCTGTTTATGCTGACGCAGGAGCAGCTGCAGGGCAGCCGGGACAAGGAGCAGAGCAACGTACTGCAGCTGCAGTTCGTAAAGAGCGCACTGAGCATGAATCCCTGCATGACCACCAACCCGCACATCCTGCTGCAGGGCGACGATTGCCTGTACCTCAATCAGGGCAACAATCTGGAGCGGACGTATGCCGGCAGCCAGTCCACATTCCCCTCGAGCGGTAGCTCAGATCAGGCAACGGCGACGGACAGCGATAGCGACTGCCTGGAGCTGAAGCAGAGCCCGCACACGGGCAGCATCCTCACGGAGAGCAAGTACTGGACTGTGCTGCAACTGCCGCTGAACTATGCGGCCACCAACTGGCCCATTCGGTATGCCGCAATCGATGCGGATGGCCTTCACCTGGCGGTGGCTGGCCGCACTGGACTGGCACACTACTCGCTGGTGAACCGCCGCTGGAAGCTCTTCGGCAACGAGTCGCAGGAGAAGGACTTTGTGGTATCTGGCGGCCTGCTCTGGTGGCAGGGCTTCGTGGTCATGGGCTGCTACTCGCTGCTTGACCGCACGGACGAGCTGCGCTGCTATCCGGCGGAGTGCAAGCTGGACAACCAGTTCGGACACAAGCTCCAGGTGCGGGCTCCGGTGATCAGCCTGAACTCCTTCCGGCACCAACTGATCGTTCTCACGGCGGACGGAATCGTGAGTTTGTTCAACATGACCAAGAAATCGGCATACGCTTTGGACATTGAGTGCGCCTACGAGCTGGACGTAAAGAGTATCTGCATCCATCCTGCGTGCATTGTGAGCCTGACAGTCACCAACCTCAAGAACGAGCTAAAGCCGCAGGGACAACAGCTGGCAGAGCAGGCGGAAACCATCATTGTGAACGTGTGCGGCCGCATCCTGATGATTCAGCGCGATGCTGGGGAGCAGGTTCCCAACACCTTGCTGGCCACCTGCCTGGCCAGCTGCGTGGAGGTCTTCTGGCTGTCGCACTCCCTGGAGCGTTGTGCGATGCGCGACTGCCTCTGGCTGTACTCGGGAGCCCATGGCATGCGTGTGTGGCTGCCCATCCTGCCGCCGGGCAGGGAGCGGCGCGAGGGAGAACAAGGCGGAGCCCAGCGGCTGCACAGCTTCATGTCTAAGCGGATAATGCTGGGCTTTCCCCTAAAGCTCTATCCGCTGGTTGTGCTCTTCGACAACGTGATTGTGCTGGGCGTGGAGAACGAAAGCACGCTGTATGCCAACGAGGAGGGCTCCCACTTCTCCCTGCCATTCGCCACCATGGAGCGCAAGTCGCAAATCTACCTGCACAAGGTTCTCCGCCAGCTGATCAAACGGAATCTCGGATACTCGGCCTGGGAGATTGCGCAGTCTTGTCGCTCGCTTCCATACTTTCCGCACGCTTTGGAGCTGCTCCTGCATGAGGTACTAGAGGAGGAGGCCACCAGCAAGCAGCCGATTCCGGATGCCCAGCTACCCAGCATTCTGGACTTTATACGCGAGTTTCCCGTCTACCTGGAGACCATAGTGCAGTGTGCCCGCAAGACGGAGATTGCCCTGTGGCCTTACCTTTTCTCGATGGCCGGAAAGCCCAAGGAGCTGTTCCAGCTGTGCCTACAGTCGGAGCAGTTGGACACAGCGGCCAGCTACCTGATAATACTGCAGAACTTGGAGCCCTCGGTGGTGAGCAAGCAATATGCCACCATGCTGCTTGACATTGCACTGCAGCAGCGCAAGTGGGAGCTAGCCAAGGACCTGATCCGCTTCCTCAAGGCCATCGATCCCAACGAAATCGACTCGCCGCGGTCTTCTATGGTGGTGAATGTCAAGATCGCTCCACCGCCGCAGGTGAACACGCAGCAGCAAGTCAATCAGAATGCGGATGCCTTCAACATGGTCCTGGGTCCCATCGCCCGGGAGCGCAGTTTCTCCACCACTGTGACCAGCAACCTGCCCAAGGACAAGCAGGCGCTGCCTGGAGCCGGAGTGCCGCCTGTGGCCGAGTCGAGCAGTTCCGGGCCACCAACGGTGGTGCGTCGTCGCTCCACGAAGCAGCGAGAGACATTCTGCATCGACCTAATCCTCCAGCGCCATGCCCGTCAGTTGCTGCAAAACCACAAGCTGATGGATCTTGGCTATATGTGCGCCTACCTGGACTTCCATTTGGTCACGTGGCTGTCGCAGGAAGCGGAGAAGGCGGCCAAACTAGACGACTTTGCCGGCGCCCTGCTGGCCCTGCACGCGGAGCTTCAACTGCCCAGTCCATTCCCGCCACCATCAAAGGACGACTTTGCCCAGCTGCGCGGCAGTCACCGGCAGGCAGGTGGCGGGGGGTCCTCCTCGCAGACCTCAGAGTCGGGCTACTTCAGCCTGGCTACGCCAAACGGTGCGGCCACCCAGTCGCCGCAGCTGCAGCCAAGCATCAAGGAGGAGGAGGCCGAGGAGCCGCAACAGCCCAGCTCGCTGCCCGTCCTGAAGACGCGTTCCGAATCGCAATTGTCTTTTGATAACTTCCGCTACCGTCGATTGTACTCCCTGCCAGCCTCCGAGGACGACCTGGCCGTGGATCCGCTGCCCGCGAAGCTGTCCATCAAGCTGCGCTATCTGCTGCAGCTCTTCAGCGAGGCCAATTGCACGGACTACGCCCTGGTGCTGTCGATTTTGCTACAGGACGCTGCCTCCATATCTCGGATCGTGAACGGGATAATCCGAAGCGAGTCGGTGCACACCTGCCGGCGCACGGAGACTGCCCTGAAGCAGCTCAGCCACAGCACATTCGAGCACAGCGGTTCTCTATACCGGGGATTTGTGCTCACCCTGCAGCCGCATATCTACCTGCTGGAGCAGTATATTCAGTCGCTGGGAGACGCCGCTAATACACCGCTGCAAGACGTCGGCACGGCCAGTGAACAGGGTGTGGACGCAGTAACGGGAATCCATGAGCTCGAGGATGAGGAGGAAGATTTTGTGCCAAAATCCCAGCAGGCTAATGGCAACCAGTGGATGGTGACCACTGCTGACCTGCGGCCAAATCACCAGCGTCTCACGCGGCACGCCAGTCTCGAATCGAACGGGAACGCCACGATGGTCAGCGGCTCCTCCGCCCAGTCTACGCCCACGCAGCGCCAGATGCCAAGGCAGAGCAGCGGCGAGCGCGAGGGCTGTCGCCTCATGTAAGCGGTTAGCCGCAGTCCGTAATCCGTCAGCCGTGAGCCGGGAGCCGAAAGCCGTCAGACGTAAGCCGTAAGCTGGGAGCCGTAATCCGTAAACCGTGAGTCGTAATCCCGTATTCCACATACTCAGTGTAAGGACGTAGACATATACGTACTCAATACGTGCATACTTTTTGTAACTCCGTGGCGAAAAGCCTGGTTTTGTTCGCCGTAACTTGTTGTTGAATTTTTCCGTTAATTGTAAGTCAGCGTACATACACAGAATTAGAGACAGAGAGATGGGATCGGGTCCCGGAGGAGGAACACGCAGACAACGAAGCGAAAACAAACATCCGTGTAAACGTATGAAGCATACGTAACGTAATCCATAATTTAGTAGATGAAATTTGCTGCAATATTTGTTAATTAAAATTATACAAACAATATACTTAAATATACAAATCAAATACAATTATATTTTTACTAATAAATGAAACTATTTAACAATAAATGAAGCGTGTATTTTGTTGTGTTTGTAAAAAGGTTAATCAGCAGTTTTTTTTTTTGTGTCCAAGATAGGTGTTTTGTTTACAGGGTTTTTTCCAAGGCTAGAATATTTAGAGGTCTTTAAATTGGCAGGAAATAAAAAATATATGCATTTTCTGTGGCCTATAAATATTTAATTCAATAGTAAATATTTATTTAATCATTTTTCAATTAAAAATATTATAAAATCGAGGCATTTCCTTTCTCCCAAAGATCAGGCCACATCTCTAACCCACAGTGACTATGTTGTGTGTCCTACCCCGTTGACTTTGTCGTCCGCCATCACTTGCAATTCGTCTGCTCGATGCTGCTGTAAAAGTTAATCGCTGTGACTGATTCATTACGTGCTCTGCTTGATTTGGTAATGCAGGTTGAAGCTGAAAGTTGCTAGCTGGGAATATAGTGGCACTGGAGGAGTGTCATCCTGTCCCCCTGCTGGTTCTGTGTTTTGCAAGTTGCGCATTTGAAGTTTTCCCCTCAAGTTTTCGCACTTGCAATTCACAAAGTTCGGCACATACATACATACTTATAGGGGATGCACCAAGGAAAAATCCTTCTCTGTTATAATTCCTAAGTTCTAATTTAACTTAGATATTTATTAGCGATATAACCAGACTCTTGCAGGTATTTAAATTGTAGTCAGAAGTTTAAAATGTATTCAAGGAGACATTAATAAACACTAAAAAAAGGAAGACCATTTCTACTTTATGGCCTTACAAATCACATCTAAATGCAAGCTAAGAAGCACCTTATTCTTCTCAGTGTAAAACTGAAACCCGTGGGATGGCAAACCCAACCAGCTTACAATAAAGGCGTAAGTTTTACAGGGCGTAATCACTGTAATGTTACGTTGCGACAGGCGGGCGGCCAAAGTCGCGGCGGAACTTGCAAGTTCGCTCTCAAACATCGAGGCCCCCGGGGCGCCGTATTTAAGTTGGAAGGCAGGAATCCGAGTCCAACTCTGAGTCCGAATGCGAATCCGAATCCGTGTACCTCACATCCTTCCGGATGCTGGCTGGGCGAAATACAACTATTGACGCTTCACCGGAGAGAGCCTGCCGGCCGAGAGTTATGGAAGCGACGGGCAGGCCATAAATAAAAGCATCAACACCAGACACCAGCACACTGCAAGTTGCAGCGGAAGTCGTCGTCGTCATCGTCAAGTGCGCTGAAATTTTTCTGGGGGAAAGTTTTGCGAATTCCTTATATTGCGGCCAGGAGCCAGGAGGAGCTGGCAGCCACCGCCGCCAACGACGACAATAACAACTGTAATAATGCCGCAGACAACACAACATCCAACAACAACGCCAGCCAGCCACTACAATGTAATCAACAACGCCACATGCGACGCTCGTCCTGCGCCTGGCTGCTGCGGGGAGAGGCGGCCAAGTGGCTGGCCGACCACTCAATGGTTAAGGATGCACTTGGATAACAATTTTAAAGTAGACCTGGAATTTTAGAAACTCATTCAGAATATACAATTATTAAAACAGAAATAATTTTGAAAATGTAACTAAAATAATAACGAAAGTTTTTTTTTGTTTAAACTATGTTAAAAATAAGGGAACTTGTAAATATTTGTTTGTAAATTACTGTTAAATGTCTTCCAATGATTATATTAAATAAATAAACCCACTAACAGAAAGCAAACCTATTGGAATAGGGCTTAAATCTCTCTCCTCCTTTGCTTGGCAGCCAAAAGTAAGATTTTTATTAATTAAAATATAACTTTAGCTTGACAGAATAATTTATTCCAAAAGTAAATTGATTCAACTACATAAATAACGAATTTTGTGGACTTTATGGAGCATATAGCATATTTTTCCGAGTGCCCAGGCCGAGGCATCCTTGTGAGCTGTGGGCGTAGTTGTAACAAGTTTTACCAAATATCCGATGAAAATTCGAGTTGCCTTGGCGATTTTGATGAATTCCTCAATAAACACACTCACATATGCACTGGTGTGTGTTTGTTTGTGTGCCGGCATGTTCATATGCATGTGCAATTCGGTTTATAGTCGAAACTTGCAACTGCAGCCCGAGAGTTTATTGCAGCTGTGGCAAGTATCGCTTTGTGCGGCCGAATGGCATGTAAGCTTGTTGCGGTTGCAATAAAAGTCTCCTCTCGCTCGTCCTGACAACGCAAAATGTGTTTCGGCATTTTGGTAAACGAATTAAGTAGACTGGAAGCTGGTTCACACTGTGGACCACAGGCCACACATTGATCGGCCTGCTTACCAAATTAGGAGAGGCCGTTCAAGGACCTGATCGATCTGTGTACTTATTAGTAATATGTTTTAAGTAGGTTATTTACGAGGTATACAATTTCAAGAGATATATGGTAAAAATAAGAGTGTTTTTATTAAAAAAAACTTTTTAATACTCCTTACTATACAATATAGAAGTATCCTTTACCCTAATCTATAGTTAAATATTACTACAAAAAAAGAGAAGAATCCTTGCAAATTGCAATTGGACCGACTCAGTCGAATTGAAAATGGATTGATTTTGAGCAAATGAAAAACAAACCATATTTTATAAAATATATATTATTTATTTATTCAAATCTTCACAGATATTTTTAAAGAAGCCATACTCTTACCTCCTTGTAACACAATCATGTCCTGTCAGAAATGCCTTTCTTTGCCGCCCAAAAAGCAAGAAGACGTTCTTGATTTCATTGCGATGAGTATCTGAGGGCACGGAACGTAATTGTGTTATCTTCAAGTACATTACACTTGCTTTTCAATTCGGAGCCACACACACACATTTTGTTTATTTATCTTGGCACCCTTCGCCGTTCGCTGCTGTTATTTGTAGCTCCTGCTGGTACTGCTGCTGCTGCTGCTCCTTCTGCTGCAATTTTTGTTGTTATGCGGAAAGTTTTTGCCAGTTTGCTGTGGGGTTAAAATTTGTTTTAAAAACCGAAACCAAAAACAATTTCATTAGCATAGATTACGAGTCATTCAGACAAAACAACGGCTTGCATTTCAAATGAGCACCGAAAACAGACTGACGCCCAGGACTCGAGACCCGGACCCCATCCTGATTTTGGCTCCTCCCCATCTGTTGTGCAGCTCAAAAGAAGAAAGGAAGGAAGGACGGAAGGAAGGAAGGGAAACACATCCTAGACGAGTTCTGGCCGCTTCTCCCCCAGTTGCAATGGTGCAATGACGGTTCCATCGAGTCTAGTATTTCTCGGTGTAAAAATTTCTAAATTGTACATTCATTGCATTTGCATTTTACAAGTAAATCCCCAACTGCCAATCTAATGCATGTTGCAAACGCTTCGCAGACTCGATTCCCTCTGTCTGTCTGTCTATTTGTTTGTAGCCAGCCAAGCGTCTAACCATTCGTCCAGGAACCCGATCCTGCCCGCAGCCAGTCACCCAATCCCGGCCCAGGGCCGGGGCCAGGACCCGATCCTCGACCTCTCAGTCGTGTCCATGCCGGCACTTTTGTGTAAAACACTAAAAAGTCTACACTTTTCTTCTTTTTCGGCGCCCTTTCCTCCCCAAACTCCGGCACAGCTTCTATTCGAAGGGCAGCCGGTTGCCCAAAAAACATAATAAAAGCTCAAAATGCAGCCGGGAGAAGGACGAGGCCCGCAAAACTTTGCCCCCTCCGAAATCACGGAATCAACTTACACTGCAGTCCATTGCCAGCAACGCAGCTCCATCTCCATCTCCAGCTCCATCCGTGGGTCCAACTCCATCTGCAGTTCTATTTCTGTTGTTGTCCCTACATCGTTAGCTGCATTGAAGTTTGTCCTGCCCTTCGCATCACCTCCCGCCTCCCACTCCCCGAGGCCGTTCCTGCTCCGGCTCCCGTTCGAATTGCTTTTTGCGAGCATGAATAGATAAATACGCTGAGCAGTAGCAGCACCAACTGGTAGGTGTCGGTTCCCGGTCTCACCCGGCCTCGCCCAGCCTCCTGCCGGCTCTTCCTGGAATTCGCCAGGAACCTCCGGCTCGTCTGTGCGAAATTTGAAAGCCACAAACTTTTTGAATCACTGAAAACAAAAATATTAAACCGTGAAAATACGGACTTGAAAATTATAAAAAATATAGGAAGAATAAAAAGAGAGTTGGGAGAAGACTTGCTGCATCAGAAACAGAAACTAAAAATTGTGGTTGTTGATTGATTAAATCATAAACTATTTAATTAGTTCTTGCCTTAGCGTCCTTAAAAAATTATTTAAATTCTTACTTGTAATCAATGCTTGTAATTTTCTTGCAGTGCCTGAGTTTTCACTTCGTTGACTCGGGGGATGGGCCTTGGGCTTTGTGCGGAGGTGTCTGAAGATGTCCATCGCAACTGTCGAATTTTATTTATTTCGCTAAGGCCAAAAGCTCACAATAGAAACGTTAATGGCAACGTCCGACCCCAGGCCGGGATCGCAGCAGAGTTTCCGTACTTCCTTGAGGCGGCACCCCGGTCCTGGTCCATCCTGGACCGCACATTGCCACCTTGCGGATGGAATGGATAGAAGGGGGCAGGGGTTGCATGTGTGTGCGCTGTTCTTTGCACAAAAGAATTGCCAAAGTTTTGCTTGTTGTTTCTTCCCCTTGGCTCCGGCCCTCTGGACTCCGTCGTAGTCTGGAGTCGTGAGCATGTGTGTGCGTGTGCCATGTAAATGTTAATGCCTTGTGCCCCATGCTCACCTACAACGTACCGCTGGCCCTGGATGGGGGGTTCAGCTGAGCAGCGTTTTATCACGTGTCAGTAGCAGCATTGACGTCGACTTGGAGCACGCCCCCTTTGCAGGATCCGGACGCTGGGGCAGGAGACGAGGCCGGATGGTGATGGAGATGGACACGTGAGGAATGAGCCAGCTCATGTAAATCACAGTGCGAAATGCCACGATTTTTCGTCAGCTTGATGACAAACGGGTTTTTACAAATCATGTGGCATTTTCGTTTATTCCGCATTTTGCGGTAAAATATCTATCATTACAGCACCTGGTAAATGTACGGGAATATTTGGAATAATGGGGGAGAGCTTTGCTTAGTTATTAGGGTGACTTGGATGACTTTATCTAAGTTTATTCTAAGAGATTTGTTAAATCTTTAGTGAGTCATCAAGTTTTGGGAAAGCTAAATATTAGATTTTAGTAATTAAATATTGAACAATTGTTAATCTGGCTTTAATAACACACAGTCTGAACAAATTTAAAGGAAATTTAATGAATCCAATTTTAAACAAATAAATAGACCTGAAATGAATTATCTCTACCTTTATTTAGACCAGCAATACTCATAATTTAGCCACTAACTTAAGCTATTTGTAGGGATTTTTCTTCCCTTCCCATGATCATTTCTTGATCCTAGTTCCCTCTCTAATATACCCTGAAATCATGCACTACATTTTCATTGCCTACTTGTGGGCGCTGGAAGTTTTGCCAGCTGACAAGCTCCTTTTGGCCGCCGCTCTTGTTTCGACCGTTATTGTATAGTGACCTTTTGAACCTATACATTAGCAAGCCAAAATCAGAGACGGGCCAAAACAACGTAACGTTGCGCTAAACGTAACATAACGTGACGTGACGGGGGCATTAAAAGCAGGACTGCCTGCTGGAACCTGGAAGGAGGAGCACCTTCCATTGCCTTTTCTGTCATTGAGGTGCAAAGTTTACCTCATTAATTCATTAATCAATGTGTCTGCGTCCTGCCCTCTGTGTGTGTGTGTGTGTGTGTGTGAGGGGTAGGTGTGCCTTGGTAGGAGGGAGGTGCGTGCGTGTGAGAGAGTGCGTCTGCTTTGTTTTGGCACTTTTGGATGAGCAGCACCTGTACATAATGGCCTTTGTTCTACGCCTCGGCCATGGACGGAAGTGGGTGGGAGTCAGTGGGTGTGGGAGCTGCTTACGTCTCGTTGCACAGTCAAAGCGGGGGAGGAGGGAGTGGGAAGTGGAAGGAGCACCATACCATCCATTGGCATGACTCGACGGCTCTCCAAACTCCAATGAAGATTTATGCTTTGCTCCAGTTAGCATTTCTCCCTAAAATCCGCAATACCCGATGTCTGATGGCCGCTGCCCTTTGCCCGCTACCCGCATTTTCGTCAATCATCTCCGTTTGCTAGTTTTCGCTTCGTTTTCCTTTTTCGATTTCGATTTCATGGCTTTTACACGCGCTTTTAGGGAAAGGCCAAAGAAGAAAGCATTCGTGGAAAACTGTGAAAACTAGAGCGAAATTTATGCAACTCACTTCCGTGGGAACTAAAAAGCCATTTACGCAATACAACAGCACAGAAACTTAATTTCCTGCCCATTCTGACCAGTCCCTAGGATTCCTTTCCCCCATCTCCTCCATGACCCGCAACATATGCCGCAGATCATTAAGTCTTCCAAAGAGGCAAGTGGAAAGTGCGGTGGAAAATGGGTGCGGAGGGTTGGAAAAACTATCGCTGGCTAGATAAACTGCAATTTCGTTGCAACACCTGTGAACTGCTTAAGTTTCTCCAAAAAGCAGCTATACCAGTTATGGCCCTGGCAATAAGCTTCATCCTGGCTTCATCCCGGCCGCCGCTGCCTGCATATTTACCCCCGACGTTGTAATCCAAAAGATTTCACCCTTTATGAGCCCGTTCCAGGGCCAGGGAGTGTATGGTGGTGGCACATCAGGGTGCCAGGATTGGGGGTATTCTGCAAGTGCATAACACTTAAGCAACATAGCAGCGGGCCAAGAAGACATAAAAGTCCAGCCGACAAAGTAAACCAAAGTGGCCAAGGGTTCGCCAGGATAAGATGATGGAAAAGCCAAGGTAGGAAGGTAATTGGGAAAGTGCATTGACCATATGTGGTTTAACGAGGTTTACTTTCCACACTTTTAAATGCCAGAAAATTATTTATTAATATTTAGTATATCTTATAAAATTATATACATGAATGTTAATTCGATATTGATAATTTAATATGCTAAAAAATGATTATAAATAAACTAAATTCATAAGCCAAAGTATTTTGCATAGCTTTTAATAATAAAAAATACAATTTATTTAAATTCACTCTATTTACATCTTCAATATCCTTTTCCTGTTCCCCATATTGTCACATTTTGTCGCCTGTCCTGATGCATCAGTTCGTGTAAAAATAAGGCGGGCGCTTTGGTGTCTGTGTGCTTTGCTTAAGATCATTTATTGCAGAATTATGCATATTTTTATTACACTCGACTTGCATAAATTCAGGCATTATTGCACTTTACGAGCAGCTGCTGCTGTCCCTTTGTCCCGGCCACGAACCCTCTCACACAGGTGACTGTTCGGAATCAAAGACCCCAGACAGGCATAAGGGGGAGCTGTAGGAGCTGTGCAAATGGAGGGTGGTGGGACTCATCAACGGGCATAGAAGGCATAGATTTTTGCATGCCTTGGTCCTGTCATAGAGGTGTCCCTGCTGCAGCTGTCCTGGCTGCACTTAAATGCCATCGTCCTTTGGCCCTGGCACACATGACTTGTGTCGAAAATTTCTGTCATTCGGAATGCTCTACCCCCCCTCCTCCACTCACTCTGGGGGGGTCGGTGTCCTGCCAATGATGTTTGGCAGGCTGGCTGCTTTGAAATTTAGATTTTTATGACTCTTTCGGAGGTGCGGGGGGCAGTGACGGTTGCGGGGTCGGATGCTGCCGAGATGATGATGAGAGTGCTGAAATTGGCTTTCGTCTATTAGAAATGCACAGTTCGGCATTATTTGCCATATAAACTGGGCAAATATGCTAAATTTTCGGCTGGTAAATGGGCAGGTATTTTCAGGGCTCTGTGCGGTGCGATGGTACCATAAAAAGGGTTAATGGCCATAGAAATGCGAAACTTGTCAGCAGGAATTGCTGGGGAAATTATTGAAATTCTTTTAGGTGTTCGTTTGCTACGACACGGCCTCTCCTGGCCTGTTGATATTGCCACTTGAATCGGATGTGACAGCATTTTACTTTTTATTTCTATTCCGGCTGCATAATTTCCACCCCTGCTAAGTATTGGTTTACAAATGTGGCAGGCACGCTTTTAGGCTCGCATTATGCCAAGTGTTTGAGTGAGTTTCGAGTGTTGAATTCGAATAACCCTACACTTACCCACACATACACACAAACACAACTAGAACAAACACCCGCTGCCTCCAGGTGCCGACCGACTTTTGTGGCTGCAAAGTTGCCCTGCCAACTTCATCAGGGGATCAGGAGAAGTGTTAGGCAAATGAGATGTGATAGTTTGCCGAGTGTTTAAGGGGGCTGCGAGGGGTTCATGGGAATGCAGGGTTAAGCTGGCTTCTTTGGCATCCCAGATCAATCGAATCGTAATGAAATTCCAGCGCAGAGTCTAATTTAATGCTCGTTCTGGCGCTTTCTCGATTGGCCTGAGCTCATTAAGTATACGCATCGTTGGCAATTTGCCAAGCCAACGCATAATTCTTTTCTCTCGTGGGATTTTGTTGTTTTGTCCACATAATCCCATTGAAATCCATTTATATGCAATCGAGTATTGTTTTCGCCGGAAAAAAACGAGAAAAATGTATATACAATGTATGTATATAAAATTTAAAAATTGCTTAATGATCACAAAAAGTGGCGGGATAAAATGGCAAACGATTGCAGATTATATATCACATATAATGACACGCCCCATGCAATGCACTTAAATCGCTGGCAAATTAAACGCTTTTTAATATTAATTCGATTTTTTCGCCGTTGTTTGTTTGCGTCTTTGAGGCTATTCCATTAGTTGTTGTTGTCGCCGCCGCTGCTGTTGGAAATCATTGTCCTGCTATTGAAAACAATTTAATATGCAAATTATTATAAATGCGCATCACTTTGCAAAGTAATTTTAATAACTGCAACTGTCCGGCCAAAGCAAAAAAGGGACTTAAACTGATTTCGCACACAACACAGGGCCAACATCAACCGCAATCGATTAATCGTGTTGGCCGAAACGACGAGGGGCTGAATAAATACATAAATAAATAAACAAAAGCCGCACTCAGTGCTCGAAATTTGAGCTGTTTATATCCAGGCAAATATACACACACATATTTTTTATGCACTTTTTCGATAATTGTTTAAATACTCCCAGGGCCTGGTCAAAAAGTTGACAAACTCTCTGCCGCGGCTCCATTCTCTCCTCTTTGTTTGTTGACATAGTTTAAGTGGCCATGGCAAATGTGCAAATGCGTATTTTAAATGGTTAATTAATAGAAATAGTTTATGGACTGAAGAGAGAGAGAGATTTTGCCACGTAGCCTCGGGCCTCTTGGCTAAATGATGAAGTGCGACAAGCTTCGATGGGTATGGAGATATGGCGAATATATCTCCATGATATGCATCTAAACATGGAAAGAGTGCACTGTTTCTTCAGGCGATGACTTTTTAATTCAATAACAAACTGTTTGTTTATTTTATTGACCTAATTCAAAGGAAAACAAACTTTTTTTCAACAGCAAATTGATAGATTTATTAGATTAAATTTTAAAGTTGTATTTTTTTTGGCCTTGCATTTTCAAAGGCTTCTATTGTTTATGATCCTATGAACTATATATGTACATTTTTAATTTCATTAATGTGAACTGGGAAAAAACATGATTTCGACAAAAACTTGGTAGTAGAAGACTAAACAGTAGGGCGGTGCTCTTTTCTGGGCCTTGAAAATATGGTTTTAACTTAATTTATGTCAACTACTTACCAAAGTTAGCATTCGTTACTATCTAGTATTAATTTGGCCAGAAATTGTAGCCTTAAATAAAGTACTTGTCCCTTTGATTCTGTTCAAAGTTTTATTTTATTTTCCCCTAAAGTTTATTATTATTTTTGAGTTTTGTTTTTATTTTGGGAAAGCTGTTTCTCTCACATTTTCGCTGGTCGTGTGTTTGCTCAGTGCCACGCCCAGCGGCGGCACGCGCCTTCATTTGGCACACACACCTTCACGTGGCCGGCTTCCAACCCTCGCTGTTGGCCAACCCCTGGCAATGTGTTTGCGCTTTAATTGAATATAAATGTAAATTAATGATGCAAAAATAATTTTTGCTTGGAGGCTTACCCGCGTTTTCTGTATCGCTTGTGTGTTTATATTAAAGCCTGAACGCGGCTGTTCGTCGCTGCATTTTGTAAACATTTTCATTTTGGCAGCGTTTTCAGCTTTTATAGGCTGTTATGTAATTAATTTGCATTTAACTAAATTTGCATAAATAAATGCGCTGGAATTTAAGTGGTTATAATCCACCGCCCAGACATGTAAGAGTTTGCCATTTAAATTCTCGCCAAAATGCATTCACAAGGAGTCATCGCAGAGGATTACCCTTCAACTTTGCCCAACATTAAAACACATGTCCACTTTCTATATATATATATATATTTAATATATATTTTATTTTATTGTTTGTTTTCATTTTTATTTTACTTTTTGTTTCGGTTTCCATCATTCTCTTGTTGTTATAGTAAAAGTTGCTTAGCTTGCGGTTTTAGTATATTACAAAATGATTTTAGTGAATAACTTAAACACATTCATAGAGAGTAGTTGTTGTTGTTGTTGTTGTTTTAGTCGGAACTTAGCTCACAATCAAACAATGTAGTTCACAATAGATAAATGATGATGATGATGATGATGCTGCTCAGCTCTGCCTCTTCTTCATCCTCTTCCTGTTATCCCTTCTTCGAATTCCCGCTTCCGGTTCTCATTATCAATTAGTTCAGTATCAAAAATGTCGGTTGTGTCAGAGTGAGTGTGTGTCTGTTTGTGATTTTTGGCTGTGTGAGTAGAGGCAACCGCTTGCATTTTATCCTTAGACAGATTGAGGTTAGGTCGAGCTCAGTTTGAGGTTAGGTCGAACTGAATACGTGGCAACTGAAAGGGGGAGGCCTGTGGGAGGTGTAAACTGTGTTGTTTCATCAAGTACAGTTGCCTCCGTTCACGCAGAGCTCAATTCGGTCTTATGATCAAGTGGAATTATCCTTTTATCGGGCTTTTCTAATTTACTTTGTTCTCTTTGGGGCTTGAGTTCTACGCTTTTTACTGGGTTGGGAGGGGGTGTGGGTTGGTTTTAGCTATGTATATATATATCTGTACGTTACACCCTATATATATATATTTGTATGCATATGTATATGTATCTATGTGGGTCTCTGTAAGTGTTCATTCATGCAGGAGAGTTATACACAGACACTGATGATGTACCTATGTATGATGTCGGCTATGTTAGTTCTCTTTGATTGATGTATGTATGGTATGTATGTTTCTTCCACAGTGTCCTCGTCCTAATTTTCTCCTCCTCCTTCTTCCTCTTCAATATGCAACTTTGCTACTATGGCTAACGACAATGCAACTACAATTTTTGGGGGTTTTCTAACGACACATTTAAATACTTTTTGCAAACTGCTCTACTTTAAAATAGTTTTTGTTTTTATGTTTTTACTCATATGCAATTCGATTTCTGCCTTCACTGACCTCTCCACTTCATTCCCGTTCCTGTTCCCAATTCCGTTCCCCCATTCCCGTTCCCATTTCCGTTTCCGTTTCGATCATCCATTTCCGCTTCCGTTTCCGCCAATAGGCTGCCCAAAAAAGTATGCTACACGTTTCACTCATCGATCGTCAACTACGTCTTATCCTGTATGGTTTTATTTTGTTTTTCTTTTCTTTTTTGCCTATAGTTAGAGTATTTGTTTAGCCTACCCGCTCGATCCTCCTATTGATAGCTATGCGTTTGCTCATTATTGCTTTTACTTTTACGTTATTTCCCATAAATGTATATTCTTTAGTATATATATTTCTCTTCCCGGGGGTCTATCGCTGCTCCTCTCAAGGTTCCTTTCGCTTCGAAAAAATCAAGGTACACACTAAAAATAGTTAGGTTTTGTTTTATCGCTTTAGGTAGGTTGTGTTTTTTGTTTTGGTTTCTCTTCCTTCACTTCTCTCCTCATCTCCTCCGCACCCTTCAAGTGCATCCACTGCTTCGCCTGCTTTCCTCTTCCGCAAAATAAAGACTTTCAATAGAGGGCCTAAGGACATATACACATATCTTGATACTACTAACATGCTACATTGTTCTCGGGGTGTGCGGGTGTATGGGTGTATGGTGTACTCTGTGTTTGCTGTGTTACTTTGCCACTTTGACAGCATCCAATCTGGAGCCCAGATCCCAGCGAAGGTACTTCTCGAGATGCCTTTGAGTGGACCGACAATGAACAAAGGGTGTCTTTGAGGCATCTGCAGAATGGGGAAGAGCAAGTTAAACGAGCTAATTGGGTCAGTTTTAAAAACTTATTAGTTTCCTGAATGGAGAGGAGTGCTCAGCTGCTGCTGCTGCTGCCTCTGCTTATTCTGGCCAACACAAAGGGCCAGAAGCAAGGCAAGGCAAAAAATGTGAATTGCTTATCAGGCTGTGTGGATGGATAGTGGATAGTGAGCCAAGTGGACTTGGAGGACCAGGGAGTGGCAACAGACCTGAAGCTCCATTCTGCATACCCAAAAGGGCTCCATTCGGAACCCTCAAAAGTTTTGGCCAAGAAGCACGATTCATTGGCTTAATCTGGGCAGACTTTGGGTCAGCTTCAGTTGTAGCTGCAGCTCTTTATCGGCTTACACACCCAAGACACCTTTGTCCATCCCTATCGGCCCCGTGGCCACCAGGTTGTCTGCGTTTTTGTGGCATTTTCAATGTGGTTTCCGTTTTCTTTGCTCTTATTTTTTAGCTTTAGTTAGATTATTTTAGTTTAGCTTTCGTTTAGTTCTCCCTTCTCTGTTTTTTACGCTTTGTATAGGTAGTTTTTGAAACTATTTACCGACTTTTTTATCGTTTCTATCGCAAGTACATTTTCCAAAACCGTTTTTGTTGTTTGCATTTAATTAAATTATATGAATACATTTCCTTTCGCTGTGTGGGTGTTGTGTGTTTGTGTGACTTTCTGTGTGTCTGTTTGCCAGTTGCCGAAACTAATTTCCAATTGGCGAGCCAAAGAAGAAATGTTTTCCTTTTAGTTTCCTTCCCTTTGCCGCCTGCCTTTGTAATTGTGCGCCTTGTTTTTGCTTGGTTTTCCCGCTCGCCTGCGCTTTCCCGGGCAAGAAGTTTAATTAATGTGCCAAACAAAGGTAAAGAGGGGGTGGCTGGGGGGCTGGGGCTAGGGCAAAGTAAAAACGTGAAGGTAAAACGTAAAAAATTGGCCAGGTTGCTATGACAAAGGACAAAGCGGACGAATCGAAAGCCAAAACTATGAGGACTATGTCGGTTGCTCATCGCTCCTAATTAGACCTAGTTGGGGCTGCCGGCACGGCTGAAAGCCCCGGCATTCAACTGGAAGGAGCCTCCGGTGGTGCGGGGTGCGGGATTCGGGGGTCCATTAAAAAGTTGCCCGACAAGTGGGAAAACCTCAAAAACAGGATGGCCCATATATATATATATATATATAAAGGACGCGCCTCTGGCTGCAGCAAAGTTTCACTTTTTTCCGCTAACAGGGTTAAAGTTTTTTATATTTTTTGTTAGTTTTTGGTGTGAGTGTGTGTGTGTGTGAGGCAAACTTTTAATAGTTTAGCGCAAAAAAGTGCCTGGCTCTTTTGTTTTCCTTTTTGGTTGCTTGTTGTTTAAATGTTATTTTGATTGTTTCAACTTTGCATTTGCTTGCTGCAACTTGCCACTAGTCATAGTTACAGCAGTTATCCTAAAATATATGCCTGATTTGTATATATATATATAATATTTATAGCTGGGATCACTCTCGATCGCTCTAATGGGGGCTTCTCCGCCGTCACTCTCTTTCGCTTGGTATAAAAATGTTTTGTTTGTCGTTATCGCTTCATGCTTTGCTTTATTTGTTCTTTTGCTTTCATTTTACTTTATTCGTATTTCTAGTTTAATTTTTAGTTTTATTTTTGTTTTGTATAAAATACTCACATTCACATTTACAACTACGAACCACGTAACTACTTATAGATGTATTGTATTGTATATATATAGACTTTATAAGATAGTTATCGTATGTGTATATATAAATTTACTTTATAATTATGTCGTATGTATATGGTATATTTTACTACTTCGAGCAGATCTTGGCGGCCCCGTCATACATTGCTAAGAGGACTCCTCTTCTAACCCCTCCTCCCGTATGCGGGCGAGTGTGTAGAACCTAGTGAGACATCCAATCCTACGCCTAGAGCTGATCGAGAGTCGTACCTAATCACACACCCTGTATAATGCTTCCCCTCCTGTTTGCCTCCTTACTTCCCAACAATTCCGCATTAGTTCCCCATCCGTTCCCATTGAGTATTTACAACTTAGATCTAGCAAAGGTTATAGCCTAGAGATTAGTAGAACGACAGCGAGAAGAAAGAGAGGAGGTCGCCGCACTTTGAGTGCGGGAGAGTATCGGGAGTCCTTATCCTTTCTAGTTTAGAGAGAGAGCAGGTAGTTTGCATTAGGTAACTGAATCGAACCTAGGATTAAAGCGCGAGTGTAGAGTAGCCGTGATGGGTTAACAACAACGTAATGGAAATGTACAGACAGCTATGGCATTTCATTTGCGATTTTCGAAAGCAAAAACGAAAGAAAAACCCACTAGTAATTAATTTGCTCTTAGTCTTTTCCAAGTCTTTTCTAAAAATTACTTTAAACTAAATCCCTTCCTTCGCCATCTCGCCTCCCTCGTGACTTTGCTTCCTAAATGGACGTATGAGTTTTGTGTACGCTCGTGTGTGATGTGAGTGTGTGATGTGTCTTCGAACTTAGTTCCACTTAGTAGTTCGCACTAAACTTAACCGGGGTGGTAAAGTGGGTATGGGGGTGAAGGGCCTGCTCCTGCACGCTCCTCTACTGCCGCTTGATGCCGTGTCCCCGCTACGATTGTTTCTTGCAATGCCCAACAAAACCCATCAGACGCTCAAGCTTCACGTAAGTCAGACCCTAGATGTATACATAGATATCTAAATTGTAACAAACACACTCACCGAGCGTTGTCCACCTCAACACGCTCTGTCTACTTTTTCTGCTCGGCAGGCTCAGGGAAAATGGGCGTGGGTTTTGTGTTGACATGAACAATGGTGCTACATAACTAATATTGTAGACAGAGATACTCTAGCTGGGGATATGGTAAATAATATGAATCAGACGAAGGAAGTGTACCTATTGAAGATGAGGCTCCGATGTTATTGGCCTCAATCTAAACCCTCCCAACCTGTGAAGTCCATTCAGGCTCCACCCTTATACAACCAATGCTCTACATCCCCTTAGGTGCCCAACAAGATATCAAATTAGTTCATTTTCAAAGTCATATAATTGCAGGCTGAGATAATATTGAAAGACATTTTCCTAAATCTAATCCTTAAGCCTAAGTTTACGTTATTTACGTTACGAGACCTCTTATTGAGTCAGTTTGTTTTAGATCCAATGAAAGGAAATAAAATTTAAGATAAGAAAGAACGCTTTTTCCTTTTTTACTTTACATTAAATAGATTAACTTATTAATATTCTTTTAAATCAATTAATTAATTAAGATGTGCAAACTATTTCAGGAGTCTTGGCGAAATTATAAGTATGGGTTCAGTTTTATTTTGTTGTTTTGCGGCTAGGCCGTACTCACGCTTTCTCCATCGACGTCAGCAGGCCTGATGACTGGTGATGTGTAGCTGTATGTGTTTTAAGTTATTTGAGGGACAAAACGATATTATAATTGCCAAATCTCCCAAAAAAAAATTGCTAAATTACGACCGAAAAGGTTTATAAGTACGAATTCTTAAATCAAAAGCTCCTATATGCAAAATTAATTATATTTTAGACACTATCATTCATGTTTATCCGCTCCTGGAGCAGAGTGTGGGCCGGATCAGCCACCAGCTCTCAATACGGATATGTAATGCTACTTCCGTCGTTCGCGCTGATGAAGATGACACGCACTATGTGCGACAGGGATGGCCGCAATCCCTTGCGTGAGGCGTGAGCGGAACGAGACCAGCCCGCCAAGGTGTGGATGCGGCAGAGCGCACGCGATGTGGCAAAGATGCACGGCGATGTGGCAAAGAACGATGTGGCCACGAAAAAGACACACGGCGATCCAATAGGTGCGCCGAAGAAAAGCACGGTGATCCAATATGTGCACCGTGTGAGGGAACGGCGATCCAATATGCGCGCCGTGTGAGGGAACGGTGACACGTTAGCGAGGCGGTAAAGAAAATCCAAATCGAGGATCACCGCAATCGGCACGTGTATGGCCGCCGAAATGGGAAGCGCAGCCCCACGCTGTGCGTGCGAATGCTCCGATGACACGTGGCGTTGATCCCGCTGAGAAGCCACAGACCATGCCAACGATGAATGCCACAAATGACTGCCACCTCACGTGGTGGGCAATTGCTGGCAAAAACAATGCCGGTCGCTTGGACGACTCTGCCGATACGGCTGACGCTGTTTTGAAAAGGCAAAATTAGCACTCCGGCGATCGATTATTCACACAAGCTTACCAATATACGTTAGAGCACTAAATTTACTTAATATGGGTATGATTCGCTTTAACAAATACTGTCGGATCGACACGATGCTTGCGGATTTAGGATCGACAAAAATTAATCCGAACTCGGGGACGCCTTGTGAGAAAGAGAACGGAAGTGAGGGGATCCAATGTGACCGTGGCTTGCAAAAATCCTGTTCGCGAATTTTTGTGGTCTTTTTTAGGTCCTATCGCATATTAGCGATTTGGCAGGATCGTAACTTTAACAGCCCGGTTGTTTGAAAAATGTGGGCGATAAAACTTATCGAGTTGCCACACTGGCTCGATTCCCACAACCACAGCTTTGATTTTTAGTCCCTGTGATTAACAATAAAAGCTGAAAAAGGAATCAAGAGCAATCACCAGATATCCTTGGCATGAAATCTACCCAGTTCCTTTCCGTTCATGTCCTCTAAGAGGTAAATTGAATGTCCAATTCTTGCCTTCACTCGGGCCTTGATACCTACAGGAGCGAGTTTCGCATTAAAATCCTTTGCTGCGTTGCTAAGTACAAAATTCCTTTTGACTACTTCTTGGCCAACCTCAAAAGAACGGGGTCTTGTTCGAAGATTGTAAGACTTTTGGTTTGCCTCGTAAGCCTTATTCAAATGTTTGCCGATGTTAGAACGAATCCTTTGGAATTCGTCAGTTTTTGTCAGGCTTACTTCGCCTTCTGCAAGAAGGTTTAGTTTACGCAGCAGTTTGTAGTCATGACCGTGGGATATCATGTGTTGACCAAAAACAACATGATAAGGCGATAAACCGATGGATTGGTGAATCGAGTTACGAAGAGAGCAGTTGATGCTACTGAGAAATGTGTCCCATTCGCGTTGGTCGGTGCGAATATATGCTCTTAAAGCAGCATTGATTGAACGGTTGACTCTCTCAGCACTGTTGGATTGTGGAGCATAGGCACCAGTAAACATATGACGAACGCCATATTTCGAAAGGAAGTCAGAGAAATCACGGCTTTTAAATTGAGTTCCGTTATCACTGACGACTGTTTCGGGTACACCAAAGCATGAAAATATTTCATCGCGCAATATATTGATGACCACTTTAGCCGTAAACTTTTTCACTGCTTTTAGAAAGGTGAATTTGGAAAAGTGATCAAGAATAATCAATATTCCAATATTGCCGGAATTGGAGCGCGGAAATGGCCCTATAAAATCGAGATAAAGTCTTTGGAATATCCTTTCACTTTGCACTTGTGCTCCCATTGGTGGTTTTAAAGAATGGGTAGGATATTTTGTGGTCTGGCATGTTTCGCAATTTCGAATGTAATCACGAACGTTGATAACCATGTTTGGCCAATAGAAACGTCGTCTGATACGCTCTAGGCATTTGGCCATTCCACAATGAGCAGATGTTGGTTGGTCGTGAGCCGAACTAATTACACTTTGACGCAACGACTCAGGAACGAAAAGTTTCCAGCAATCGTCTGGTGAAACGTCATAAGAATTGGGGAACGTTGCACGATGATAGATGAACTCATCTATGACTTTGAAATCCGGTGATTTCAGAGATTTGAATTTGTCTCTGAGAGCGGAGTACTCTTCCGATTGAAAAGCGCTTGATGATAGGTCAATTTCGGGATAAATTTCAAGGTCTATTGCAGAGATGTCAATCTCTTCGAACGATCGAGACAAAGCATCTGCCACCACATTTTCGGTTCCTTTGCGATGTTCGATTTGGAAAGAAAAACCCTGTAGCTTGATAGCCCATCTTGCCAATCTACCGCTTAGATCCGATTGGTTCATTAGCCATCGAAGACTTGAGTGATCGGTTACTACCTTAAAGCTATGACCGTCAATGTACATTCTGAACTTTTTAATTGCTAACACTACAGCCATGCATTCGAGTTCCGTAACTGTATAGTTACGCTGGGCTTTGTTTAGCTTTTTGGACATGAACGCTATGGGACGCTCACAACCGGAATCGTCGCATTGAGCTAGAACTGCACCCACTCCATGTAGTGAAGCATCACACTGCAAAATGAATGGTTTGTCGTAATTGGGATGAACAAGGCAAGGAGCAGAGCATAACTTGGCCTTGATGTTTTCGAAAGCTTCTTGGGCATTATCGTTCCAACTTAGTGTTTTGCCACGTAGTTGTTCCGTCAGATGGAAAATGACTGTGGAATAGTTGGATATGAACCGCTGGTACCAACCAGTCATACCAAGAAATCTTCGGAGCTGTTTTTGGGTCTTCGGAACCGGAAATTCGCTCACGGCTGCGATTTTGTTTGGATTTATTTGAAGAGTACCTTCACCCACCAGGTAACCAAGGTAGTCTACAGTTTTCAGGCAGAATTGACTTTTCTGAACGTTTATTGTTAATCCAGCCTTACGCAATTGGGTAGCTACTTCGGATAAATGCAGAAGATGTTCTTCGAAGTTGTTTGACAAAACAAGCAGGTCATCGAGGTAGACTAACACATGCGATTTTAATTGGTAGGGAATAACCAAGTCCATTAATCGGCACATGGTTTGTGGAGCGTTTGACAATCCAAAAGGCATCCTCTTGAATTGATATAGCGGACGATTCGGAACGGTAAAAGCAGTTTTGGCACGAGATTCTTGATCTAAACAGATCTGCCAAAAGGCATCTTTGAGGTCAATTTTGGATATGCAGTGTACGGGTGGAAGTCGACTCAGCAATCCATCCATTATAGGGATGGGGTATGCGTCCTTCACCGTGACTGCATTCAATTTCCTTGCATCGAGACAAAATCGTACCTTGCCAGGCTTGATGTGCAAGATAACTGGAGAAGACCAAGGCGATGAAGGAGCCTCTTCGATGACATCCATTTTAATCATGCGGTCGATTTCTTCACATAAAAGTTTTTCTTTAGCTGGTGAAAGTGGATAGAATCGTTGCTTTATTGCCTTTGCATTGGATGTGTCGATATTGTGCTCTAACAACCTAGTTAATCCTAAGCCCTCGTTCTCGAATGATGGAAAAAAGTCTATTACTTTCTGCAATTTTGATTTTTGTAAATCGGACAATCTCACATTATTCGAGTGTTCTTCCGGTTCACAGTTAATTTCGTTGATCGCAACTGTTTGCTTGATCGAAATGCCAAAATTTTGCCAAAAATCCATTCCGCATATAACTTCATGCTTTATCGAAGGTACTATCAGGAATTCAAAGTTGTCACTAATTGAGTTATAAGTCAGGGGAATGTGTATCGTGCCTGCAACATATTGCGATTGCCCATCAGCGGTTCTCACTACCGATTTAAATTTATTAAACGGCTTAGCTGAAATTATTTGTTTTGCTAGCTCACCACCTATAACGCTTTTGTTGGCGCCACTGTCCAAGAGAGCTAAATACGGTTGACCAAATATTTCTATGTTTGTAAAAGGCCGAATATCGCTTTTGTTTTGTGCGATTGAGGAAATCATAAAACGATTTAATGATCGCTTACGAGTCCAAAATTTACGAATTCGCCGTGAAGATCGCTGTTTGCGACGATAAACAGGATTAGCTTGCAAAATTTGGGATCTACGCTTTGCGTACTCCTGTACCCGCAAATGGTATGGGTTAAAAGGTTTGGTTTCTGATATGTCTGGTTGAAAGGTAGGCAAAATGGAATGAACATCATTTGCCACAAAATCTGGTTCTGTTGGTATTTTCGAAGCTAGCGGCGGACATCCGTTTTCTTCGCGTAACGAATGTCCTTCTTGGGGTTTTCCGAAACCGAATTACATTTTGCACAGTTGGGCTTATACACCTCCGGTGTTCCACAACCATAACAAAAAATACGACGAGGTTTAAGGCAATTGTGGTAACTGTGGCCTGTTTCCTCACAGTTCCAGCACTTAATTTTCTCAGCCGTCTTAACTACACAAATTTCATCCTCGACCTCACGTTCTTCCTCCGACTGAGATTCTGAATCTTCTTCCTGCAGAATTGCGTTAACGAAACGCTTGCTTGGGTTCGAACGTTGAATGGGCTTCATTCGGGTGTTAAGAAAGAATTCTTCGTGCCTGTGACACTCCTTTCGCAATGTTGCTAAGTTTGGGGTGTCAATGTGCAATAATTCGTGCTTGATCTCCGGTCTGAGATTATGACGAACTTCTACCGCAATTTCACTGTCCTGCATTGGTTCACGAAGGGAATCTGCGATGGAAAGCATTGCATCCAAAAAGTCATCAAAATTTTCCGTGTTACCCTGTTTGCGTCTACGCATGGCACATTTAATCTCACGATCAGATCTCTGATCTTGATATCTTTCCTTTAAACGCCTGCAAAGCAAGTTCCAATTCATGTTATCTGCCGATCTATGAACGCGCCAGTAAAAGGCTAATGCAGGGCCTGCGAACAGTAAGTTAGCAAAATGGGAGAGAAGTTCAAAGTTGCCGTTCAGGCATTGTGAAGTGAGGCAATTGACACGGTAAATAAAATCTTCTATAGCAATGTCGTTAGCTGAACCACTAAATTTAATACGCCAATTGGATATAATATTCGAAATTCTGTCTGGTCGATCCAGAGAGAGATCACTTCGATCACTGCGAAAATCTGTTGAATTCCTAGCCTGTTGAATGTTGTTTCGATCTGAGTTGGCATCGGAACCGTCTCGACTGAAATCTCGCTGCGGCTCACCTTGTCCATTATTGGCAAATGTGGACCTATTCAATTGTGTGAACGCCAAAGTTATTTGTTCTGTAACTGACTGCAGCATGTTAGCTTGGAAGGTCTGCATTGACTTCTGAATCAATTTTTCCACGTGATCTTCCGTTACCACCCTCGAGTCTGAGTTACCCTCGCTACGAATTTCCTGCAGTGAATTTTGCTCAGAACCACCGTTTTGCTTTGCCGCATTTCGCGACGCTGAACGTGTCTGTACCTTGTGTCCCTGAGATCTACTAAGAGGAGCCGAATGAGGTCCTACCTCGGGTTGAGAGAAAGTTTGGCCACACCTGGGGCATTTGTCGTTGTTCTTGCTATAATTGTCAAGGCAAAGCTTGTGGAAAGAATGCTTGCAACGGGCTTCAAGTAAATCCAGATTACACACTGGTCCGTTGCAGATGATGCAATTTGCAGACTCATCAGTCTGAAGATCTACTAAATTTTCATTGCTGTGTGTCAACATTTTTGACGCTTTTCGAAATATAAAACAAAAAAAACGAAATGAGATACGGTAAGATAAGATAAGATACGATATAACGAAAACAAACTGGTCGTTCGAGATGAATACGATATACGATAAATGAGAAATGCAGTTTAGGTCTTACCCTGGGTAGTATAGCAATTGGTTGTGTCATTCAATAGGTACAAATGTTGTAAACGGAATGTAAATAAAGGGTAGTAAAATAAATATCAATTTATTTTGTCTTACCAATTAGAAGAGTAACTAGCCGAATCTATCCAGCCAGATAAAATCTCGATCCTAACTGATAAGAAGGTAGTGTTTGAATATTGAAATCCTGGTATAGAACCGACTTTGAATCAGAACTATAATTCCAAGGAATCAATTACTCAAATTGGAATGTTCTTTTAACTATAATGTTCGATTATTACCGAACTGATAGAAAAAAAAACAGTTAAAAGTATTACATTTCCTCCGGTATGGCTCCGAACCTATCCAGATGCCATCAATTCCAGGACAGAATTTGAAATACTAAACGGAAACTAGAAGTGGATGGTTTGAATATTAACGGGAAGCTCGGCTGTCAAACGACAGGTGCCTAATCAGGCATCGGGCTGGCCTTAACGTTTGGGCGCCAATTAATTATGTAACAAACACACTCACCGAGCGTTGTCCACCTCAACACGCTCTGTCTACTTTTTCTGCTCGGCAGGCTCAGGGAAAATGGGCGTGGGTTTTGTGTTGACATGAACAAGGGTGCTACATAACTAATATTGTAGACAGAGATACTCTAGCTGGGGATATGGTAAATAATATGAATCAGACGAAGGAAGTGTACCTATTGAAGATGAGGCTCCGATGTTATTGGCCTCAATCTAAACCCTCCCAACCTGTGAAGTCCATTCAGGCTCCACCCTTATACAACCAATGCTCTACATCCCCTTAGGTGCCCAACAAGATATCAAATTAGTTCATTTTCAAAGTCATATAATTGCAGGCTGAGATAATATTGAAAGACATTTTCCTAAATCTAATCCTTAAGCCTAAGTTTACGTTATTTACGTTACGAGACCTCTTATTGAGTCAGTTTGTTTTAGATCCAATGAAAGGAAATAAAATTTAAGATAAGAAAGAACGCTTTTTCCTTTTTTACTTTACATTAAATAGATTAACTTATTAATATTCTTTTAAATCAATTAATTAATTAAGATGTGCAAACTATTTCAGGAGTCTTGGCGAAATTATAAGTATGGGTTCAGTTTTATTTTGTTGTTTTGCGGCTAGGCCGTACTCACGCTTTCTCCATCGACGTCAGCAGGCCTGATGACTGGTGATGTGTAGCTGTATGTGTTTTAAGTTATTTGAGGGACAAAACGATATTATAATTGCCAAATCTCCCAAAAAAAAATTGCTAAATTACGACCGAAAAGGTTTATAAGTACGAATTCTTAAATCAAAAGCTCCTATATGCAAAATTAATTATATTTTAGACACTATCATTCATGTTTATCCGCTCCTGGAGCAGAGTGTGGGCCGGATCAGCCACCAGCTCTCAATACGGATATGTAATGCTACTTCCGTCGTTCGCGCTGATGAAGATGACACGCACTATGTGCGACAGGGATGGCCGCAATCCCTTGCGTGAGGCGTGAGCGGAACGAGACCAGCCCGCCAAGGTGTGGATGCGGCAGAGCGCACGCGATGTGGCAAAGATGCACGGCGATGTGGCAAAGAACGATGTGGCCACGAAAAAGACACACGGCGATCCAATAGGTGCGCCGAAGAAAAGCACGGTGATCCAATATGTGCACCGTGTGAGGGAACGGCGATCCAATATGCGCGCCGTGTGAGGGAACGGTGACACGTTAGCGAGGCGGTAAAGAAAATCCAAATCGAGGATCACCGCAATCGGCACGTGTATGGCCGCCGAAATGGGAAGCGCAGCCCCACGCTGTGCGTGCGAATGCTCCGATGACACGTGGCGTTGATCCCGCTGAGAAGCCACAGACCATGCCAACGATGAATGCCACAAATGACTGCCACCTCACGTGGTGGGCAATTGCTGGCAAAAACAATGCCGGTCGCTTGGACGACTCTGCCGATACGGCTGACGCTGTTTTGAAAAGGCAAAATTAGCACTCCGGCGATCGATTATTCACACAAGCTTACCAATATACGTTAGAGCACTAAATTTACTTAATATGGGTATGATTCGCTTTAACAAATACTGTCGGATCGACACGATGCTTGCGGATTTAGGATCGACAAAAATTAATCCGAACTCGGGGACGCCTTGTGAGAAAGAGAACGGAAGTGAGGGGATCCAATGTGACCGTGGCTTGCAAAAATCCTGTTCGCGAATTTTTGTGGTCTTTTTTAGGTCCTATCGCATATTAGCGATTTGGCAGGATCGTAACTTTAACAGCCCGGTTGTTTGAAAAATGTGGGCGATAAAACTTATCGAGTTGCCACACTGGCTCGATTCCCACAAAATATAGGTGTGTATGGTTTATATCCGTATCCGTATCCGTTATGGTAGAAGGAATGACTGCTCTATATATATATATATATCCGTAGTCAAGGTGTATATCTATAATATCTGTATCTTTTACAATTTCTCGCTTTCTGTATATTTATATAACGACAACAACAACTAATTATTGCTTTTCGGTTTTTTTTCTCGACATTACTTTTGCTTTTTGTCATTTTGCTTGTTTTTTTTTTTTAGTTTTTTTCTTACTTTTTTTGTCAGCTTAAACTACTTTAAAAAATCATTAATAATTTACTACAACTCTAGAACAAAATCAACAAAACTGTGGAGGGAGTGGTGGTTTAGGGGGAGGGGAGCTTAAATAAGGGGGGGGCAGCAGGTTTACAGGGATCTAAGGGGGTTCGGGAAAAGCTGTTATACGCTAGCTTATTATGAATATTTCATGTTTCACGTTCTCCGCTTCCGCCGCATGTTCTTCGTCCTTACTTCCGCTTCTATTTGTATCTGTAGTAGGATTAAGAGATGTCCTTTATAGTTAGAGAGAGCTGTAGTTGAGTTGCGTTCGCTATGTATCCAGTATTCCAGTATTTTTAATCTGTCCTCCTCCATCTGTTGCTTAGCTTGGTTTACGGTTTACAGTTTACGGTTTACGGTTTATGGTTAGGTTAGTTTTAGTTTATTGAGACGGTGGTGCCTGTGCTGCTGCCCGGATCGGATCCCCTGTGCACTTCCTAGTCCCCTCACGTCCTGAGCATCAGCAGGAGCCACCACGAGGAGGCGCCCAGCCAGAGCAGGCAGCTGATGAACTGCTGCTGGCGTCCGGTGCTCCGGCTGAGGCCGCCGTGGACATCGGTCGCCGAGCTGCGGCTGCTGCGCGCCGCTCCTTCGATGATGTTGTTGTTGTCCAGCTCATGGAGCACCGGCAGCTCGCTGAGATCGGAGGCCGGCGGCGGAGCGGTGCGCTCGGTGGGCGGGACGAAGAGGCGCTTGGGCTTGCAGCGCCGGTGCTTCTTGTACGTCTTGGTCACATTTATGCTGTAGCCCTCGAGGAACTCGGAGCCCTGTGGGTGCGATAACAAGAAACAAAAACAGAGAGTGAGTGGAAATGGCGGACATTAGCGGCTGGATCTGTATATAATAAATTACGACATTAATTAAATTTCTTTCTCCTCTGCTTCCCTTTCCAGAGCCTGGACCGTTGTCCTTGCGAGACGCGGAGCAAGCGAGGAAATTGAAAAGCTTATTTATGCCGTTGACAGTGCAACAAAAACGGGCAAAAGGACCAAGTTAAAAGCGAAGGATACTCAGGGATACTCTTGGCAAAGAGGAATATGTCGGAATTAATTCGATTTGAAATATATTTAGCAGCAGATAAGGTATAATAGCGAATTTATATATATTATATACCATTAATTTAAGGAAAGTCTGGGAAGAATACAGTTTATTTATGGTTAAAGTATTATATCTCTTAAAGTAGAAATTAATACCATTACTTTTAGTTAAAGACATCACCAAAAACCCTAATCAAACGCTTACGAAAATAGTCACAGGCCCCAAAAACATTTTTGGTAAACAAAAAGAGATGTTTAGGGTAAACACAGCCCAAGCCAAAATAAATTCCTGGTACAATTGCAAAACAATGAAGCTACAAAGCAGGTTCCCAGCTCCCTGCTCCCACTCCCTGACATCCACAGAGCTAGATCCACATCGAAATCCACGTCCACTGCGGCGTTTACTCCTGGCGTCCCCCAGTGAATTCGTTGGCAAAATTTTGTGTTTTAATTACGCTGAATAAATTTGTGTTTATAAATAGGTTCGGGGCGGGCGGGAGATCCTGGGACTCTCGAGCTGCGGTCAAATATTTTATGCCCAGTCGAAAATCTAAATCTAGCGAATGTCTGCATTTGTGTGCGTCCGCCGTCGGTGGGCGGTGGGCGTGGCTGACTTCATAACGAGTGTTTACTAATAATATTATGCAAATCGCGCGACGTGGAGGAGAACGGACGTCGGACGTCGGACGACGACGCTGTTTGTTGTTGAATTTTTGAAAAGGCATTTTGTGAATCGTTTTTCGGCGGGGCTTCGGCGTTGGCGGCGAGCATAAAAACCTCAAAACAGCAAACGGAAAAAAAGGTGGAAAAACCTGGAGTGGAAATCCACGGCTTGACAGGCAAACCCAGGTGTGTGGGCGCCTTGTTGCCACTGACAGACATTTTAATTGAAAAGGAATGTGTGTTTGTTTGTCATGTTGTTTCCATGGTTCATTCCCATTCAGGTTGAAGTCTCTATATAGAATGTGCAATTTTGTGTTATGCATAAATTTGAGGCTTTAATTGCCGGCTGCCCTTAGACTCAGCCGAGATTGACATGCTAATTAGGTGGGTCTGCTTTGTCCTTTTTTTTGGGGCCCCGAAAAAGTGTGCTACAATATTTTATATTATGCTAATTAAGCCTGACCCCAAAATATGGCAGGGAAAAGGCTTTGGAGGCTTTGGAAAACCATCTCGGAGCTTGACTTTAGTCATAACTCCCATATCAATCAATCAGTCTCTGAGGCCATTTCCCAGTTGGTTAGGCATTCAACCCCGTTGGGAACTAGGCCTTCCGTATCACCGGGTTCCGAGTTACCAGTTCCCAGCTCCGAATTCCTGGTCTCTAAGCTGAGGGCTTTGTGGAAACTAATCAGAAACTTCTTTGCCTTTGCCGCCTTTGTCACCTTTTTGCCGCTATATATTTTCCGCTACATTTAACTGCCGTTCACCTTTCTGCCCGAGAACTATAGCATTTTTTGCTGCTAATTTGGGAGCATCAAGGGTTCGCTTCGCTTCTCTTCCCCTCTTTTTTTTTTGTCGTTATCAAATTGAATGGGCCTGTCCGTCAAGTGGGAGTCCTCTCATCCTGCCCTCCCCGAGGACAAGTTCCTCAATGAATTATTGACTAAAGGACAGCAGCAAAAAGAAGATGAAACCGGGCGGCATTTAACGCAATAGCACGGAAAATCGATGACAATTCAAGCGTTGATAATTTTGCCCGAGAGTCGTGGCATAAAAATGGCAACGCTTTCCAACTTAAGCAATTTCCCACAATTTCCACCAAGCTTGCGAAGGAGAGCAGCGTCCTGCTCATATGGGAGCATTCAGTCTAAACCATTTTGGACGTGAATTAGAGCCAGCTGGCCGGGAAGCGTCGTCCGACTAGGGCTTGGCCCACTGTGTGACCCATTAGAATGATCGTTGTCGAAGTCGTACGTGTGTTGGTCTGATATATGCGACTCAGTCGGGCCGAAAGGGAAGTCCGTGGCTCTCCGGGCTGCCGTAAAGTGGCGCCTAACAAACTCGAACGGAGCGAGTGAGTGCCGCCGCCCATGGCCGCCGCAATGCAATTGATTGCACTTTATAACGTGCGGTTTCCGGTAGACATTACCCGCATTTTGCCCCAACCGATGGATGTGGCTGTGGGCTGGCCCTAATGTCTTTTCTGCTTTAACTCCAATGCAGCACTAGCTCCATGCCCGCCCACAATGAATAAATGAGCACTTGTCTGGGTTCTGCTGGGGTGTGGGTTTCAGGGGGGAAGTGGAGGTGGAGCTGGAGCTGGAGCTGGGTTGGGGCCATCAAATGGCAGCAAGAAAAATTATCCCAGATATTGTCTAGCAATTTAGCTGATTAAGCTGATGGATGTAAAGCAGGAGCAGGAGCAGCAGCAGCAGGACGAAGACGAGGGCGATTAGGGCGAAAGCCAAGGAAGAAAGACTGCGCAGATTGAGATGCCCCGATAGATAAAAAGGGTTAATGCGATTTCAGCTGTGACACGAAGGGGACAGTGGTGGAAAAATCGAAAATCGCCATACTATATATATGTATGTACATATATCTTCTTCTACTTACCGGCACCACATGATTCTTGGCTCCCCAGCAGATGGGCTTGAAGCTGCCCTTCCGCGTCGCCTCTTGGAATTCGCCAAATTGATTCTCCCAGTCGTAGGATATCAGACGTGCCTCCAGTGTCATTCCGGCCAATTCCGGCGGCGATGATATAAGCACAGGGTTTGAGTCACTGCAAGATAAGACAAGAGAAGGTCGGAGAGATCAGAGATTGGTGGCATTAAACGGAGCAGACGCTAAATAACATTATTAACTTTATTATTATTGTCAACTTTGATTAGGACTTAAAATTTATTGCGTTGGCTGAGAACCACCCTCAACCCTCGAAAAAATCCGCCTTGCCAGCACATTTTCAACTTTTTGCCCCCAAAAAAATTGGCTTGAAGGAAGGGCCAAGGACCTGATCCCTTCTTCCGGTAAGTCCTGGCAGATTTGCGCTTGGATTTTCCTCCGGGGAGGCGCGCGCGCCCAACAAAAACTTGAGCTAATTAATCTTTTAGATTTTCATTTGTGACGCGTCAAATACGTTGTTACAATTTCGGTCTGCCAGAGCGAAATAAAAACCGCACACGGAGCGGAGACGGAGCCGGAGCTGGGATCCTGCTGGGGGTAAGAAAAACCTAACAAATGGGCCAAAAGTGTAAAACCCTGGCAAGCGGCGGGCAGGCAATCAGTGGCGTAGTCTGGGCCGGAAGAGTAGTCGAGGGAGATGACTAATGGATTGGCTCATGGAAGTCATTTCTGCGGCTCTGTTTGTTTGCTGATTATTCAATTGTGTCAACCCCGCTGATGCCGCTGCCGCTGCCCAGGCAGGACCTTTTCTCCTATAACAAATACGTATAATTTGGCTGTTTAATTTGATTTCTGTTTTTACTCAGGATTTGCCATTTATCAAGTGTCTTTGAAAGGCTTCAAAGCGCGTTGGCGCCTCGGGCGCTTTTAGAAAATATTTTTACTTGAACTGATTTATTGTCATTAGTTGACATTTGATAAATAAATGGATTTTGCAGAAATAAAATAAGTAAATAAAAATTTAAATATCTTTAAAACTGGATTTACAGTATAGAATAGAAAGATTAAGGCACCAAATACAGTTTACATTTCATTATTTTACTGGAGAATATTTTGATAATTTTTGATAGTTACAAAATCTCTATAACTTATATATACATTTAATATTAACAAAAATAATCTAGTATTCAAATCACAACAGAAGGTAGAAAGTAAATCCTCAAATGCTGGTAATTTTTAACTTCCCGAAACACAAACTTTAATCCTTTTCAAATGTAACTTCAAAGCCTATTTTGCTAAATAAATCTCAACATAAAAAATCTAAAAAGAGAGGATCCTAGTGAACCCTATTCAGTAAAGGGAATTATATTTTCTAATCCCATTTCCTAATGCAGCGATCCTTGAAGCTATATACCGCTGGAAGTTAATCCCTGCAGCTGCTGTGCTCACCCCTCCTCGTTGCACTGCCATGGCCCGGGCTCTGATGTTGTGCAATATAAATTCCTTCTCTATATTCATCTCGACTCATTCATTCCCTCCTCCATTCATTCATTTCGCCTCGTTTCGTTTCGTTTGGTTTTTACTCAGCTTGCTTTTGGTTGGCTCAGCAGTGTCTGCCCCGCGACGTGTCCGTCCGCCCGCCCTTACAATTAGGCTAATTAATTTTGTTCTTTGCCGGGCATTACGAAAAATGTTGCTTTAATTTCATAGAACCCACACACACACACACACACACATACAGAGTGGGTGGTCGAGAGGGAGGTGGAGCGGGAAACGCACATTTTCTTTGTGCTCTCCCTCTTTTGCTGCTGCGAGTTGTTTTTGTCGGCTGGCAGAATCCTTTGGAAGCCGCAAACAAATCTCTTTTAATTAATTTATGATTCCACTCAATCCGCATCGAGGGTTGTGTCTGCGATAGTCCTCTCTCCGAGTGGCTGGCGGGAGTGGCAGGGGGGGTTGACTCCTGCGGCGAGTGAACCAGGGGGAGTGGGGGAGACGGCGGACTAAGGGAAGTGCCGCTGCAACAGCCGCAACAATTTGCGGTTGGAAACACGAAAAATATTAATGTCTGCGGATTGATTGCAAAATCTCCCCCTACTTCCTCCTCTCTAATGGCCATGGCGATGGCCACTTGTGCGAGTCCGCCCCGCATTTCCACATCCACAACCATGTCCATGTCCGTGTCCGTTTCGGTGTCGGTGCGGTCCGGATCCATGTCCTACGTCCCGCAATAATAATAATATAAAATAATATATGACCCGTCTCCGTCCATCTGTTTTGTGGCAGTGCAATGCACTGAGACATAGTTGGGATTTAAATGGATTTGATTTCGAAATCAAAGAATTATTAATTATGTGCTTAAACTCAACAGTTACAGGAACTTTTTATGATCCTAAAAGCAAGCTAATAACAGTTAAGAAGTCCTTTTAATCGAGCTTCTAATAAATCCCTTTCAGATATATTCTTTTTTTTAATTTCTAAATCTATTTAACAGACTCTAATATTTTCTCCCAGTACATCTGCATTGCATTTCCCTTTTACATTTGGTGTTTGCGGTTCATTCGATGGGTGTTTTGAAGGGTGTTTCGAGGGGTGTTTAAGGAGAGCCAAAAGGCAGCCGGGGGTGCAAGGTTCACTGGCTAATATATCCGGCCTGCATATGACCGTAACCGGCGTAACCTCCCCCACATGCTCGTACATATAATAAATATAAATGCAGTGGAAACTCACACAGATGTTGGTAATGTAAAAGCGGGATAACATCCTGTAGGACCCCGCCCAGCACTCAGCACTCGCCACTCGAACGCCCCCGCTGTGTGCGCGCATCAATCGCTGGCGTTTTAGCCTTATCGCCATTGACTTCATTGGCACTCAGTATAATTAAAATGATGGCCCAGCAGCAGCAGCAACAGCAACAGCAGCAATGGCAGTGGCAGTGGCAACAACAGGAATCCAGCCAACTAGCCAGCAGCAACATTCGGCAGGACAAAGGATCTCCTCGCAAATTCGGAGGTGGGAGAGCGTCACTGGTTTGGCATTGTTGATTATAAAATCCAATGGCACATCACACAATGCCGGCCCCGAAATGCATTGCGAGCGGAACCAGCTTCAGGCTGGACTGGATTCATGGAACTGCAACTCCTGCTCCTGCCACTCCTACGGCCACTGCTGCACTTCTGCAGCCCATCCAGAACCATTTCCACTCCGACTTCCAACTGCAATGCGCCGGCAATGGGTTTATTTATGTAGCGTTATGACGACGGCGCAATTCCACAAAGGAGGCGGAATGGATGCAGGGGCGTGGCCTCCCTCTCTGGAGTAAGAGGCCAAGTATGTGTGTGTGTGTGTTCTGGGTTATGGGCTTTGGGTGCTCCTGCCCGAATGGGGGCAGAATTCAATTTTGAACTCGAATGCAATTGCAATTGGCATAACGGCCAAATGACCGTTCCTGATGACAAATGAAAACTAAAATGGCAGGGGGCCATCGGGGGAAGGGGGTATCGGAAAATGGATATCTGATCAAGCCATCCATTAAAAGTCATTCAAAGAAAAAAGAAACTGAAATCATAGCAAGCTAAAATGGAAGCTTAATGCATATAATGGCTTCTTTTTCGTGTTTGAGTGAAGTTTATTGAAATTCTCTGAGAATATTTACGGTTTAAGGAAGCCTCTTAACAGTCCGTTGAGTTATAAGTGCATTTTAAACATAGTTTTTCTGTTTGTGATTAATTTTTTGATAATTTAAAAACCTTCTTCATATTTATAAATAAATGTGAAGCTTAGAAAATAAGTTTTTTTCGTAGCTTAATGCAGACTTCTAACAGTCAGTTAGGTTTAACGTTTACTTTTAATATATTATTACCTATTTGATAATTTCAACACTCTTGTTCTCCTATAAATAAATATAAAGCTCTGAAATTTGATTATTTTCTGTGAAGCCTTAATGACTTGTCTACCAAACAGTATCCTTAACTTTTAACAAGATTTCCTTCTCTTTAACCTTCACATTAATTAACCCAACAGCAACTTTTTCCTCAGCTTGAAAGCAAAAAGTATAAATTTAACAAGATGAGCCAGCGTAGCCCGGGAAATATCGCGTTGGATAATTGCGATGAGCCACGCAAGAGTATCGATAGCAAAGCGACGGCAGCGGGGTGAAGGCTAAAGGCAGTCGGAAAAGCGGGAAAATCGCAGACTCGTGTGTGCAGAGTGTGGGCCATCCGATATGCAAAGAAGACGATGGAGAAGAAGTCATAAAGTAATAAAGGATATCATGAGCCTTAATGAGACTCCCTTCTCGGGCGCACAAAGAGGATATCTATATCACTCAGCCCCAAACAATTAACGAAAGCTGCGACCCAACGGCAAGCACTATAAAATGAAGCCAATTTGCGTAGCTCAACAAACAGAAAACGCCAATAAACAAAAGGGAAACAACAGTGGCGGCGGCAGGACGCGGGAGCAGGACACTGGGGATAAAGGACGCACAACGCTGAACACTGAACGCTGGACACTGGGAATGGGAGTGGAAATGCACACAACTTGAATAATTACTTTGATTTTAATGCCGGCACCGGATCCAGGCCAGTGGCGAGGCAGACACAAACGCACGTACAATTAAAATTAATTTCAGTGGCCATGGCAAGTGCGTAAATTGTAAAAACCACTATCACATTATTTTTTCTGGTTTTCCCCGCCGCTTTGGGAAAAGCGTTGCCCAAATGGTCATCGTCTCTGTGCCGGAAAAATCAGGCAACAAAAACCCCAAAACGTAAAACGTAAATTAAGCCAATAACGGGGCAATCGGGCCCGGGCATCGGTACGATTCAGGAATCACAGGACCCTGGCCAAAAGGACTCGTGGAACGGAATGAACCCGTGTGCGAGGGCGAGTTCCGCAGGAGGAGATGAAGGAGCAGTTACTGGTGCAGGAGCAGGAGCAAGAGCGGAAGCGGATTGGGCGCATGATCAATGAAGCTCAGCGATTTCGCAGGTGCACAGTGAGAAAGAAAAGTGCCCCAGGGGAGGTCAGGAATTTTTTGTAAATAAGGATTAAGGATTGATAGGAGTAAACATTTCTACTAATAATTATCTAATCGTAAGGATGACTATTTTGTGACACAAACTAATTAAAGCTTCGTAAACTAAGATTAGATCTCATAATCAGAACTCCTGACAAACCGCGGTAAATGAACAACTCACTTAACTCGCTCTCATGCTGGGTTTCTCGCTGTGCTGCATTCCATTCCCCAGTCAGACGATGTCCTGCCAGCCTCCCACAATCAACTCCACAATCCACAATCCATACTCCCTACTGCACCCACCGCCCCCACCTCGGATGCATTGTGTGCTTTATGTCCTTGGGCCCCGACGCACGCTAACGACTTCAATGAGTTTTGCATGATGACGACGACGACAACGACAACGACGACGACAACGACAACAACGTTGTCCAGCCTCCCATCCTGATGGGCGCCCCATAATTCTCCCCTCCTCCCCCATCATCACTCTTCCCCGTCGTCGTCATCATTGTGTCGCAACTCCCGCCCCACGTCCGAGTGTATCTGTGTGTCGGTCAATTGGGCCACAGTTGAACTGCAAACAATTTTGGAAGCCCCTTTGCAACGTACACTTACCGAAAATCTGTGCGTATCAAATTAAATTGAATTTCAACCACAATAAGCATCACAGATCACAGGCTCTGAGGTGGTGGGGGGTGGGCAGGTAGAGGTGGCGCTGGAAGGATGCTGGTTTGGCATTTGCAAGTGGCTTATAATTACATTAGTTGCAGACCAATTGAGCCTCAATTTGGCCGCCATGGCTGGTGCTGCTGGCTACGACCTGTGTGCATCATTAGCTTATCATTCAACGTGGCATTCCGAATCGCAATGGAACGAAGCAGAGCATAGCCACTGGTTATATATGGGCAGTGTGGTGTGAACCAGATGATAAAAACCATCAATATTGCGACAGGATTTTACTGACAGTCGATTGAGTGGGTTTCTTTAAACAAATAAAGTATGGCTAACATTTAAAGCGTGTTTGGAAATGGGAATTGATTGCACTTCATTCTATTCTATTTATTATGAATTTTTAAAGAAAATTTGAAACCTCATTAAACTCAGCCTAAAAGTATGCAACGATAAATGTAGTTTGTGGTGATTTAATTTAACAGCAAATGAAATCGTATTTGCTGTGGATTGGAACCCCCGATGCTATTTCGTAATTATTATTAGCAAACAATACTGCAATTGATTGAATTAAAAATCCCAGGGAGTTGGGGCTATTTCGAGTACATAACTGCACAGTAACTCTATAATTCAACCACAGGATGCGTAGTCCCCGTTCCAGCGTTCAGGCCAATGTTATTGTTTCGCCCATGTTCGTTTTCCATCATTGTTTAATTAAACCTGAAGCGCACAACATGCGGTACCTGCGGGCGATCTAGACATAGAACAAATAGGAGCCGCAGTCCTTGCCACGCCTCATCGCTTCCACTCCATCCCAGGACCAAACAGAGGAGGAGGAGGGTTTCTGTTGCATTTCCATGACCCCCACACTGCCCCCCCCACATTCCCCCAATCGAATTCGTGTTCGTTTGTTGTCGTTCGGGTTTTCATTATGAATTTTAATCCTCATATCGCATTCGCACTTTCGGTTGCAGGAGCTCCAGGCCCCGGATCCGGACTTGCTGCCCCATCCTCCTCCCCGGAATGGAGAGAGATTGAGGCTGGATCAGGCCCGTAGCCGGACATTAAGCGCTACAAAATTGCAGTGGCCATAATAACTGACCGACAACAATAACAGGAACAGCAGCAACAATGCGGGGCGGGGCTTTTGTATTAAACAAACAACAACGAGCGCGTGAAGCAGCAATAACACGGAGAAGCGGAGATGGCCCGAAACGAGGCCTGAACCCGGCCTGGACCCGGACCCGGGCCCGGGCCAGAGGATGGCTGCCCCGTAACGACAGACAATTGCAAATGACTTTATCAATTCATGTCGATTTCGGGTACACGCAGTTCAGTTCGGATCTCGTCGGACAAGGACAACGGCAGCGACGACGACGACGACGACGATGAGGGGTGTTTGGAGTCCATGAGTCCATAAAGTGGACATTGTACGGACAAAAAGCCAATGCCTGGGCCATGGGCCTCCACCCAATCACTTGCAACAAAAAGCTGTAAGCAGACAATGTCGTTCGTTGATGGGCCCAGAACTACGATTGTTCGGGTCACATTATGCGTTGGTGTATTATGAGACCAGGTGTTGGAGAAGTCTGTCAAAGAAAGGACTATCTGAACACGAATCTATGTAGATTCAAAATAAACCTTTTTCGAAACTAAATTAGCAGAATTAGGTCTTACACTCCTCTCTCATACTAAAAAACCCTTAAATCCCCGCAAATACCTCACTAACACTTTTAACAGACGCTTTTTATCTTAATGTAATCCCAGCGAGAGCCATCGGATGTCCCTTCCCATCCCTGTAACTCATTTACGTGGCCATGTTTTCCGCTCCTTAGCTCACCTTTTTGCCCACGCAGACCGTAATCCATTTATGCCGTTTACTTTGATTTGCGGTCCTAAAGAAAATTATCTTTGATTCGATTCGGAGCTGGCCCTGTGTCAATAGGATGTGATTAATAGGGCGTGCCCAAGGTCCTTGCTGGGGACTCTGGTTTAATTTCAACTAATTTTCAGCGCACGCTTTAATACAATATTTATAAGGCCGCCGCTGATTGATCCTAGACCCATGGGGGAGCCTGCATTCGAGGAGTCAAGTGCAGGAGTCGGGGTAAAGGATCTCGAGAGGACCCTGAATGGACCTCGAATGGCGGCTGAATGCGAGAAGGAGGCGACTGGTGGGTCGGTCTCTGTTTATTTAGCACTTGATGGTAATAGAAATCAATATTTTCTAAATAAAAGCGAGGTCGTGGCTGCGCCGCTGTCTCGTAATTTATTTTTCCACATTCACAATTCTCAATTAGAGCAAAGCCAGAGCCGGGGCCAGAGCCGGGTGCAGCAGTGTGCTTGCCCTGAGTTCATTTTCCGATTGTTTGTTAGGCAAATACTTCAGAATGGAGAATACCCGAGTGCGGAGGCAACGGCATCGAGGCAGCCAGGAGAACCCGCAATCCTCTCCTCCGCTCCTTTTCCGGTCTTTGGTCTCTCTTTGGCTGAGTTCGTTAGGTGATTTGGTTATGCAACAACATCATTAAATCACCAATTACTTTAGTCAACAGAGGAATAAACCGAATTTCCTTATACACAAGCCAAGTCCCCGACAACGTCGAGTGGGCGGAAGGCAGGACCTGCTCCCAGGTCGAGAAAGAGGTGTTGGCAAGGACCGGAGAAGCTACAATGGCTCCAAATTGAATGTGAATAGCGAGCAAATTGATTTGTGCCCAGAATGTTGTTAGTTTTTAGTATTTAAACTGCAGCAGTTTGTGTCGATTAATTAGTTGACATTCAACTTATACATTCATATATTCTTTTTGAAAGCTTTTGGGTGCTCAAGAACTATGAGCCGGCGGCCATTGCCTGTAATCGATCAATTGACATCCTTTTTCCCCTTTGCCATGTTCCGATACATATTCTTAATTCGGAATGTGTCAATTTTCATTAGCTCTGCTATGGATCGGCATCCGGATACGGATCCGGCTTCGGCTCTGGTTCCGTCTCCGGCAACGGAATGCGCCCGCCCATTCAGGACTACCATGCAATTTTGATGAGGCAGAGCAAGGAGGATGGAAATAAAGTACTTACGTTGCCAGCTGCTCGATGCCGAGCGAATGCAACACTGTGGGCAGACTCGGCAGTGAGTGACACGTTGTCAGCTTCTTCTGGCGCGGATAGTAGAGTGTCAGCACGGTGCAGCTCTCCTCCTTCATGGTGAGTCCACCTGGAACGAAAAGGAGAACGGGAATCAGACGAATTGCATAAGAAATGCGGCTGTGAAAAACAAAAGCAACCCGATCCCAACCCCAATGCCCGGGGAATGCAAAAGGTACGCTGGCTTGGCCAGGTGAGGGCCCTGGTCCTTGGTCCTGGGCTCGCTACAAAGGATGAAATTAAGCGGCCGTTGCAGTTGGCAGAGCAGTAAAACAGCCAAGGCGCCATCATAATAATATGGCAAAATGGAGACAACGTTGATGCTGATGGCTTGGAACAGAGGCGACGCGTCGCCTTGCCTCGCGTCGCGGGTATTGCTTTATTTGAGTTCCAGTTGGGCACCGCTTTACGTTTCGCTGCCTCACTGACTTCCACGGATCCATCTCGTTCCGTACGGTTGCAACATCGTTACGTTTGTCTATTACGACTCCCGAGTGTCTCCATTGAGAGTTGTCACCCCTCCACAGCCCACTCCTCAATCCTTAGCACTCAGTCCCCTGTTTCTTCTCGCCTGCTGAATTGTGTAGATTGTGTTTGAATTTGTGCAAGCAAGCAAGAAAGTCAAATTTACGTTAGGTGCTATTTTTGTACCCCTTCGGAGAAGAGAGGAAAATATGCAGGAATGGGTCTGCAGTGGAGCGTTTGCTATTTACGACACTGAAATGAGTTTTATGGGACTCGCAGAGAAGTTTTATAACAAAAATGTAAGTTCTAGGAAGGGATACTTGAAGTCAATTTTGTAAAAATCTCTTAAAGATAATTTGGGGAAATTTGCAAAGGAAATAGTTAATTGATTGTTTTGCAGGAAATTTCAATAAAAAGGTAACTTTATTACAAAGAGTTTTACTTACTTTACTTCTCAAACCCCCAACTGTTTTACAGGAAATTTAAATTAAAAGGAAAGTTAAATTACAAAGAATTTTTCCTAATAACAACCTAGAGCAATATTCTTTCACAAAATAGATAGCAAATTTTACACAAATTTAAATTAAATTTTAAAGGAATTTAATGTTGGACACCTCAAAGATTCAGCACTCTTCTCGGCGCTTCTCAAACCCCCAACTTATACGCCCTTTTTTGCACTTCTCCTGAAACTGAGTGACTAAGAAATGTTGCTTCGCCCTGCATTTCAGTATCCTTCCAAATCAGTACTTTCCATTATCGTTGCCTGTTGCGACAGCTTCACATTTTGCCATCTTCCACTATTCCAATCTCATTAATAACAACCTCTATGCAGTCTGAAGCAGCGCATTGTCCATTTCGCTGGAGTCCCGAGCAGCAGCTGTCACAGCAGGAGCAGGACGACCAGGACGAGAGCAACGCCCACAACGCCTTAACACCTGCACACAGCTCACCTATACCGTTCCCTCTCGTCCCTGTGCTAAGTGAAATGTTCCACTGTCTTGGTTTATGTATTTTACAATGACGTGGCTGCTCCGTCTTCGCTCCTTTGTCTTGGGCCTTCGTGTGCAAGGATTCTCCGGTGTGGTCTGGTCTGGTCCTGTCGCATATCGTTTGGCTGATTTAAATGTGTCATAACGACGATTGCTCACCGTTGCCACTGCTGCCTGTTTACACAACCTCCCCCCCCCAATGTTTACGCCCCAGCGCCACCGTCAATTTCGTAGAACATTTTCGCTCACGACAATGTTGCTGGGTCTCCTTGCTCCTGGCGTCGCCCCGTTCCTTTCTACAATTTACTGAATTTTTTGCAATCTTTATGGCTGTGTTGGGGTCGGGTTTATGTACAGGTATAGCCAGAGCTATATATATGGACTCCCCGAGCACTTACCCAGGGTAATTGCCTTTCGTGACGAACTGTCATAAATGCATTCGGCGATGAGTCTATCCCCGGGCAGCGAGTGCACCGATTGTGGCAAACGTCGAAAGTCCTGATAGGCCACGTCTATATTGCTGTCGTGTGCAATTGGCGGCAGCTCCTCGGTTTGTCGTATCTGGGAAAAGGGAATGGGAACGGGAATGGGAAAGGGAACGGGGGGATTAGGAGCAGAAGTTTGCTCATTAGCATTGCATTTTGATATTCGGTGTCCTGGCAAAGGGACAGGGCCTGTGACACTCACCTGGCGCAGCTTAACCTCCTTGCCGATCTGATGGGTGCGCATCATCACCGCGAATATGTTGATGCCCTGCGGGGGGAAGGCATGGGCTGTGCAGTCCTCGATGCACTGGCCCTCGGACACAACCCTCCGCTGGCCCGGTGGGATGATGTGCCGCCAGTTGGGGTCCATTCCTGCAGAGAGAAAAATAGATCGAGAGAGGGAAATGTTCAGTTTCAGTGCTTTTAATTAACGGTTCGGCGGGGTTCGAGGGGCGAGGAGCGATGCTAAAAGCTGCCAACCGCTACGGGAGTGACTGCTGCCGTAAACGTAAACGTAACGTAAGCGCGGAATGCTCACCAAAAACCCCAACCTCGTTATCATCGCTCATCAGTGTCCTCCCACTCGACACTCTGTTTAACTTTGAACGTTGATTTTTTAATTCGATTTGTCGCAGAACGTGTAATTACATTTTAATTGCTGCTTTTGATGTTTTAACAACTTTGTCAATGCAGTCGCGAGTACAGAGTCCATATCCCAACCCCCATGACATGCCCCCATTCCACACCCATATCAATTAGGGACATTTCCTTCTTTTCAAGAAGAAATTGCTTGAAAATCAAATTTTGCATTTTTGAATTTTTAGGGCGCGATTTGGTTTGGCCCTCGTTGACTCAATTAGTTAAATGTTGTGGAATATTGTTCATACACAGGACCCCGCATGTTGTGTCCTGGGGCCATTTCCCCCGCAGTTCCTACCCCACACACTCAATTAGGGCCGCGTGTCGCCTGCCATGTTGAAAAAATATTTGAAATTCATGTGCTACATATACAAAAGGCAGCTCCTGCCCTAGCTCCCGCTCCCGCTCCCGTTCCCGCTGCTTCTTAGCATCCTGGGTATGCCTGCTCCCTGTTCAGCCGCTTGGCATTTCAATTGTTGTGCGTGGGAGTCGGGGGATGGGAGGAGGAGCTGCTGCTATAGCTGCTATAGTATGCCAATCAAAATACTCGCGGGAAATACTTGGCATTGCTGGAAGAGCCCATTTCTGAATTCAGCTGGCAATTGATTTCCATTTTTGTTTTCAGCTCTCTCTCTCGTAAATCTGGGCTTAAATGTTGGTTAAATCCTTTCTCCGTACAACTCGATTACGGAAATTACTCATGTCTATATGCAACTGATTGAATATCAAGAATTTATGTCAGTGAAGTCTATACTTTTATTTAATAATCTCAAGACCTAATGACTTTATTTCATAATCTTAAATTGATTTTCCCTTTTCGAAATCTGATCAATTTCCCGTCGACAGTCTGGCCAATTACGTGACGTGAACCATTTTAAATATTGAATATTGCAATTCCAGATTAGTTTCCAATTGCATTAATTTTTTGTTACCTTCTGTACCATTCACCATTTATTTTTACGCCCTTTTTTGCGGCAGATATTGGATATTCGATTCAGACTGCTGACCTATTTTCTGGACGGTCTGGTCCTTTTGCCCCGATCTGGCTTATCCTTTATAATCCCATTGAACCTACGTAAAAATATTAACTTTAAAGCCCTTTTGCATAAAATATCCATTTGGCTGGCTGATGTGCGGTGTGTTTTTCCTTTTGGAATTTAACAACCTCAACGGGCGGAATATTACGTAATGAATTGAATTTACCACCCACCCATGCGACTATATCCCAACTATATGTAAATTTGCTTTGCATATTTGTTGCGGAGATTATTTCTATTAATTTTCATAGTCAATGGCCGCGGAATGGGCTTTTTTGGCTTTGTCATGTTGCAGGGAATCAATTTTCAATTACCAAAAATATTGTTTAACTATGCCCTGCTGGCTTTAAAAAGTTTTATCCAACTTTCTGGTCATTATACAAAATGTCACGCCACAGAAATCAATCAATCTAACGTGCTGGCTGGCCGCCTGACTGGACTTTATGATACTCAAATTCAGTATCATCAATTTAATTGAAAATTGCGATTCATGCGAGGCCGCCTCCTTGGGGCCAACTTTGACGGGGCTTTGGCCAAAAGTTTTGCGGCCATCCTTTAATTGATTTCCATTAACTTTCAATTCGATCAGTCCATTTGAATATTATGACAGCGACAGAGCGGCTGAGAGCTCTCGCTGTGAAATTGCCGACCATCGGAGTGCCCAATTCCAATTCGTGCGGATTCATTTCATTTCCATTTCAGTCTCTGTGCGAATTTCCATTCATTAAATCAAAATTCAATATTGGCCAGGCGAAGCATGACGGACTGGCCAGGGAGCAGGGAGCAGGGAGCAGGCGGAGGGTGGCGGCCCTGGCTCTATTTCTATTTAATTTGGCCCAAAGCGCGCCGGGGACAAGCTCGCAATTCATAACTACACATATTTTACAAATCGATATTTAACGCTGCCGCGCGCTAGCTCTGCGTTTTTGGCAGTTGCATGTTGACAGCCAGCACACGGCGAATGGCGAATGCAGAATTCAGAATGCCGAATGCCAGAATGCAATGCAAAACTGTGCGATTGCTACTTTTCTAATTATTTTAAATGGCAATTTGTGTCAAAGCGTCAGCTCACTCACTTTGTGTCCCGAATAGAGAGGGACGACTACCGCCCGGCAGGCGAAACAATTTGATTAGCGTCCAATGGCACAGCCACAGATATCGCCAATATATAGCATATATACGTACATATATTTGTTTATTTGCCAGACTGAGGTACTTGGCTTCGTAAAATCACATTTGATAAATACATTTTTGGGTCAACACAGGATCTGTGTGGTGAGAACTTCAGAGGGGATATTGATTCTGATTCGTTTTAGTACATATTTTACAATATTTTAAGGACACTTTCAAAGGATTAAAGCAGTGAAAATAAAAGGTTTTGTTATTTATTATATTAAAATAGTGGAAATATATTTCAGTAAATTACAACAAAGCATTTGAGATAAAAAAAACCTTTTCAAACTACATTTAAGCTCAAGTTTCTTTAAATAAAATAATTTTCCTCTCACAACAAATTGTTTTTTGTTAGAAAAATGTACAATACATCCACAAGGACATATGTAAAGGCATTTAATAAATACAGAAACAATATTTTCCGCCCTCTCTGTGTGTGATCAATGGATGTACACTCGCTTTCCGATAAGCCTTGAGCTGACGATTACAATCCCCAAGCTGGCTTAACGTGTCCCAAACTCATTTGTTTCGCCATCTTTCCCAGCTTCCCATTGCCGCCACCCATCTCCATCTCCAAGGTGCCATAAAAATTCGCCAAGCCGCAACATTAATCACAGATTCGCTGCATACACCAGGGCGCTATATCAATAACCAATTAAATTGAAATTAAATTTCGCCGCAGCCAGCGAGACCGGAAACGTAGCAATTTCGCAGCTACTTATGCGTGAGGGACCCGGGAGAGCTTTGGCTTCGGCTTGGAGCTTGGAGTTGGTGGGGGCGTAATTCAATTTATAGCAAACCAGGAGAAAATTGTAGCCAACATTTTATTTTTATTTTCGCTATGGTTTTTTCTCATTTTTTATTTATTGACTTGTGTCTGCAAATCTGTATGTGTGTGAGTGTGTGCGTGGTATGCGTTAAATTCCAATTAAATATTTCAATAGCAACCAAGAAGGACTCAGCCCAATCGGATCTGGAAGCCCCTGCCTGAAATACAACCAAAAACGTTCCTCTGTTTTTTCGGCTTTTCCCAAATTGTATTTTTCTATCAAGATGTATTAATCCACTTCCCTGGCTGCCTTTTCTCCGGGGCTCCAACGTTTCTACTCCGGATGTTTTGGCAACACCTACTCAAAAAAGAAAAAAAAGAAGAACGCAGAAGGAAACAGGAAAGCTGGAAGAAATGTAAGTAGACGAAGTTCCTTCGGCCAAAGCTCCACCATGCGCCGCCTCCTCCTCTTCTTTTATTTAGCGCTTTTGGCCATGTCTCTCTGTGCGGTTGGGCCAAAGTTATATTGGTTTGCGTGACTCTCAACAAAAGTGAAATAACAATTGCAACAACAACAACAACAACAAGAGCAACAGCAAGGACCCACCAGAAATGCCAAAAACAAACAGAAGAAACAACCTAGCACAGCCCGTAAGCAACGGCAACAAAAAATAGAAATAAATTCTAAAGTGAAATTAGTATTTTAGTTATCCTCTGTGCCTGCTCACGAACCACACGAATGAATATAGAATAAAAAATAAAAATGAACAAAAATTGAGTACCTAAAGAATTTTCAGGTGGTTCGCCTCGCTTTGGTGGTTGCTCAATACGGATTGTGCAGTGTGGCTTGAGGAGTACTCAAAAAGTGCTTAGGCATCGACTTGGGGGGGGGGGGGGGGGGGGGAGAATATTTGTGAAATGGGCAGGGCGAGGTGCTTGTAAATGGCTGTTTTGCGGGTTTTTCCAATCGAGGTGAGTCGGAAGTTTTTCCGCCCAGAAAATATGATAATTTGAGGGAGAAGGAGCAGTCAGCCAACGGAATCTTCAGGAAAATATAGCTGTGACGAGTGTCTAGGAAATTGGCTAATGAAAAATGTTTTCGGGCAATCAAAGAGGCTATAATAACCGAAGAAATAAGCTTATCAAGCGGTCAGGATGTAGAATTAATTTAAATATGTTTTATAAATAATATTTCTCCTTTTGTTGAGCACAAATATGGTTTTTAAAGTTGATGAAATTGTAATAAAATGGGTTTAATAACTGAAAAGCTAAGCTTATCAAATTAAGTATATTTCTCAGATTATACTGATCTTAGTTTCAAACACGAATCTAGTTCTTAAGCCCCACCATTCTTTAATGTTTTCTATAAATCAAGTTCATAGTTATCTTGAAATATTATTTTACTTTCAATGCCTGCCATAAAAACTCCTCAATTACCCCTCGCTGCAACTATATCCACAATGAACTGGCAGTTGCAGCACCTAACCTTTGGCTCTCTGAATTATTTAGTTGCTTGGCTGGAAAGTTTCAGCTTTCCACTTCCATTTCGACTACAGACACATGCCAAGTATTTCCAATTGTTTGATTTGGATGCGTGCCTGGTGTGTGTCCATGTCCGGCCAAACGCCAAATTTAAAATTAAAATCTATTTGTGAGCGATTTGGAGCAGTTGGACGGGGAAAGGACTCGACTGGGCGAAGGACAGCCTTGCTATATTGCCTGACAGACGACAGACAGGCTAGTATTAAAAACTGTGACGATATAAACTTTCATGGTGGATAAAAGGTAGTTAAATTGCTGTGTCTGTGTCTGGGAGCAGCAGCGGATTTATACCCATTGTTTGTTGTTACGGCAGACACAATACTCCCTCTCCAATGTAGCTCTGGAACAGCAAACAGCCAACAGCCGAGAGCCAACAGCCGAGAGCCCCATAGCTAAACCGCATTTGGACAAGCCGGGCAAAGTCATAAGCTTTTGTTTTACTGGCCCCACCAATGCGGTCGGATCTGCTGCCGCTCCGCCCGGCAATCTCATAAATTGCATGACATGAGTTGCATACTACATAACATATACGTAGATACCATATCCATATATGTATGGAAAGTTCTTCTCATCGCTCTGCCGCATAAAATATACAAAAGGGCAGCAGCTGCACACAGATGCAGTCGATATATAAGCAGGGGTTAGGGCAACGCAACCCCTTTGTTTCGGGGGCGGAATCTATGGGGTATGGGGCATACCATATGTATGTGTAGAGGGTTTGGTACTTACCAATTGACAATATGCCGGCATCGTTGGGTCGCAGGACGTGCGTAAAGTAGATTTTCAAACCCGAATTATCCGCCATTTGTCTGGCGTGCAATTGGGCAAAGTCGGGCTTCAAATTGTTGTAATGGGTCTCCATTAAATAATATTTGGCCTGTCGCGACTCGATCGGGTAGCCGGCCTCGTGTGGATACGTAAAGCCCTGCGAAAAGAGGAAAGTTGAAAAAAATATGACAACGGCAAACAGGACGCAAAAAAAAAGGAGAGGAAAGAAGGCAAAGAATATGTTGAGTGTTTGTTTTTATACCCGCACACACGGGAGAGAGTATACACATACGCCGTAAGTTGGGCGGAAGTTGATGCCATGGCCATGTGCAATTTAAATGCAGCCAGGACCCGGCTCCTCCTCCTCGTCCTTCCCATTCCCAACTCGTCCATTGCCATTCAATTGCATTGCGGAACGCCCCACGGCGGACAGCAGCCATAACATGCCACTGCATTATGGCGCTCTTCTGATGAAATTATGAAAAACCCTATCCTCCAATCCAGCCCAGAGCTGAACGGAGAAGGGCAGAGCGGTGCAGAGCTGCTCGAGACACGAAAAAACAACTGACGAAGAGTTCAGGCTGGGGCCAAAAGGGCCAAGGTATTTATTATTTCGGTGCACTCTGCCAGGACCAAGAGCTTATGGATTCTGGGAAGAAGGATGTTGCTGAAGTGAGATCAAGCTGGACAATTATTTTTTATTTATTATAAAATTCTTTTTACTCAAGGTTTTAAATTTTCTTATGGAAAAGAATTGAAAGTATTTGGAATTTAGGGATACATTTTATTAATGATCATCTTATATAATTTACAGTTTAATATCTCTAGAATCTATAACGTTTCTTTTCAATTGCAGCTCATACAACTCCAAGTTACTTGATATATACTAAATGATAACCTGATATATAAAGATCATCTGCTTTATAGATCCAGGGTAACTAGGCCCTCTATCAGAATTTTAACCAGCGCTTCAGTGACGCCTTTCTTCGTGTTGAAAGGAAGCATTTGCGAAGGTTAAATTAATATTGCATGGTTATGGTTATGACGAGAACGGGCATTGGGGTATCGGCGGGATATATATAGTATAGGGATTCAGATTCCGTTGCCGGATGCTTACCTCGCTGCCGCGCGACCAGGAGGCGACGATGGCGTTGCACGCCAGCGGTATGGATCGGGCTCCCAGGCACTGGCGACCCTGTTCGCGTGCCATCTCCTCCAGCTCGGCGTGGGCTCCCTGGCACTCGTGCAGCGTTATGTGCTGCAAGTAGTGCACGCTGGACGATGAATCATAAATCGGTTCGTACTGCGGCCATGAAAGGAAAATGAAGCAGAGACAACGGTTAGCGAGATGTGCATTGTGGGTATATATATGTATATGTATATGGGAGAGGCACCGAGACGGGGATAAATTTTTAATATTTCAATTTGGTTATGCCGAGGCCAAGAGACAACGACAGCGACAGCGGGCAGAATGCAGCTGGGCTGGGAAAGTGGGGGGAAAAGCGGGGAAAGTCTCTACAGCGACAGCTACTGGCAGACAAAAGCGGAATGCGAGTCGCTGAGCAACTGCACTTGGCCTTAATTATGCATTGTATTTAATATCATTTAGTCCTGCACTCGGGCGAAAATGTTTAAGACGGAGGACAGACGGTAATTCCGACTGTTGGATGTCCTTTAAGACTTTAAGGATAAATAGGAAATAGCTTAAAACTCTCAAGTAACTTAACCTTTTAAGCTGACAAAGGAACAAATAAATATATATCCTTACCCGTATCAGGTGATGCTTGCGATTGATGTCCTCCAGCTTGAACATCTTGCACCAGAAGAGCGGCAGGTCACCGGCGGGCAGCTCCACATCCTCGTTGCGCAGCTCCAGGACTCGCACGCGCTCGTCGTGCGTGGGCGAGGGCATTGGCAGCTGGGCGCGCTGCATCATGACCATGGGGCGGTAGGGTCGGAAGGCGCGCTCCGGATCCGGAAGGGTGCCCGGGCGCACAGAGCCATGCGGCGGATCCTGGGCGTGGTACATGTACAGCAGGCGCATCGTGTCGTTCTGCAAAGGAAGAGCGGATAATGGGGGGTTGAGAAGTGAAATGAGAAATGTGTAAAAAATTAGTTGGTCTGCCCTGGTCAAGGTGGGTTAAGTTGCGGGGTGCTGGGTGCTGGTCCTCGAAATGGCGCTATAATGGCGCGTTGCAACAACCCAGCAACAGCGGCAATAATGTCCTTGCTGACGTGTACACGGATGCACTGTCTGGCTGGGATTGCTGCTCCCCTAGCCTCCAAGCTTCGCCTGCTAAATGAAGTACACACACACACAGGGAGAGAAAAAAAAAAAGAAGAGCAGAATGGGAGTTCTCGTAACAACAGGGCAGGAAGGAAGCCAGGATGTTTGCCTTTGGCAGAGTAGCAGCAGCAGGACGAGGAACGTGGCCAGGTGGATGTTTGGTCAGCTGCCGTCGGAAGCTGAAGTCGGGGGCCCATTGTCGATGGTGGGTTAATGGTGCAAATTGCAGCGCACCACGGAACACGTTGCCACACTTCACCCGGAACGAGAAAGGGAGGATTCCGGTGCCGGCAGAATGAATGCTTTCCTTCACTTCACTATTCCATGGCCAAAAAAGCAGCTTTCTCTGTTCGCTCTCGGAGTGACCGCATTTCATTTATTTAATTCCCATTTAACAAATTAATTCCGCTGCACTTATGGGCCAGCCGCGTTGCCAAATTTCAGTGGCAGGACCAAGACCAGGACTCGCTGTACTTGAGCTGTCCGTGCTTGAATTTAGCCGAATTACATTCTCCCGTCGGCCCTGGTGCAATTTCCAGTCCACAATGGCATCTTTGGGCAACCAATTTACACTTCAAGTGGGCGCAACCCCGAACATTCGTCTAGCTCGGGGAAGCTCGGCCACTTTGCCCTTTTGGCTCTCTGCTTTTAAGAGGGGTTTCCCCCAAGAGAGAGTGAGATAGAGCGGGGCTTGCATGTATTTTTCATTTGCCACGTAGTTTTAATTGGTAAACCCGAAAATTAAAGCAGTCATTAAGGAATCACGGTGTCGGCCACTGCCTCTGCTTCTCTTGCTCACCTCTGACCCTTGGCTATCTGCTGCTGCTGCTGCTGCTGCTGCTGCTACTCCTGCTACCCCTTTGTGGACGCCTATGTCCTTGGGGGCTTTTGGAAGCCAACAGTCAGCTGTCATTGTGTGCACGTCATGTCCACGTGAGTGTGTGTATGTGTGAAACAACAATAACAACACATGTAGCACTCTGGGAGAGTGAGTGTGTGTGCGAGTGCGGTGCAGTGAGAGAAAAAAACCAACGTCGGGGGCATCCATTTGAATTCATTGTGGCAAAGTGCCCATTGTAGCTGTTAAGTGGAACTGTAGAGTACCATGTTCGACAATTGACGGCCCAGGACGAGCAGCTCTGGGGGGGTCGGGCTAGGTCCTTGTTTCAGCTTGTTCATTTTGCCAGCCAGCCAGCCAGCCAGCCGGGCAGTCAGGCATCCAGGCAGCCAACGAGGAGACAATACTTTAATTAACAATTCCCTTTCCCCTCCTGGCACCGCCCCACTCTGCGAACAGAGGGGTGTAGAGTGTGTAAAAAACCTGTACAAATGAGTCGGTTGTCCTGGTTGTCCTGGCAAACACTGCGGGCGGTGGCCAGCGCGGCGCACTAACCGCCCGGCAATCGCCAGGAACAACAACCCACAATAACAGCCGAAGCACAGCAGAAGCACAGCGGAAGCAACAAAAACTGCTGGCCAGTTTTAAAACATTTGGCCAGAGACAGAGGCAGAGGCAGCAGCAACGCGGGGACAGGCACAAAAGTCATTAACGCTGAGGCTACCGAAGCTGACTGGGCCTGGACATGGCCCAGATGTAAAAACATGACCAGTGTGGCAAAAAACTCAACGGTCGCCTCCACGGCAACAATGGAAAAAAGGAGGCCTTCTAGGGACTACTCTCCGGACTCCAGAGTGACCTGTAAATTGTTAAATTTAAGCTACAAAAGGGTTTGGGCGATTGGTATTTGCGCAAAAACAGCGAAACAATAGGGTTTGGCTGAGAGCTCATCAAGGCGCCACCTATGGCTGACTGATCAAAGCTAAGCGGGGGGTCAAAAGGGGGGTTAGAGTGGGGGTTAAAGTGGCGGTTAGCTAAAGGGGGTTAAATGGAAACTGTAATTATTGAGTAGCTAGGAAAAAAAACACCCTTGAATGTTCTGTTTATCGATTTGGGTTGCTGATTTAACTTTTAATTGCTTAACACTCTATTTGCAAAGAGAAATTACAAGGGAAACAAGGGTTAATAAGATATGAAAAACAAGGGGTAATCGGAGAAGTAACCTTTAATTAATGACCCTTCAGAAATTTTTGGTTTATCATTAAATTAAGAACTAAAAACATTTTAAGACTTTTAATAGTTCCATCAGTTTATAGAATAATACATTCTCGTAATATTTTCTAAAATTCTATTTTATTAACTATTGTTATATAAAATACATAATTTTTATCAATAATTAATTCCTAGTTCGATTTCTTCCAAATGAAAACCTTCTAAATGAATGCAGCCTCCAGCTAAAAACCAAGATTAAAGTAACAAAACATGGGCTTGGAAGATCTGCTATTGCAGAGAACCCATTAAGCCCTTGCCAGGTACTGGGAAGCCACACTTTGTATGTGTGTGTGTAATATCCAAGTGTGAAAAAGTGTGCACCGAACTATGCACACGCACGACAAGGATGACGAGGAGGCTTCCGGGAAAGAGACGGAGACGGAGCCGTAGCCCGTTGCCGTAAACGTAGCCGTTGTGGAACAACAACTGCGAGGCGAAAACTAAAATGAAATGAAAAGCTTCGGCAAGGATTACTACCAAAAATTAATGAAAGCAAACTGGCTGCGGTCATTTGCCGTGGTCAACGGTCGGCCAAGGCTTAATTGCCAAAGACGATGACGATGACGATGTTGTGGACACAGAGTGAGGAAGAGAGAGGGGGGCTGTGAGTGTGGTCAAGAATACAGGTTACACTTTAGTGACTGCCGCAGGAGGGACCAGAAGGACATGGACTCGGACTCGAACTGGGCTCGAGGCTAATTGTGAATGCGGCGGGGACTCGAGCTCGGACTTGGACGACTCATTAGAGTGGCTTTGGTTACGGCCCAAAAAACCTGCGAGGGTTGCAGGACTCACTCGCAGCCAGGACTCGCACACAGCCTCGGACGGAACGCTCGGCTGAGCCTGGCTGCCTGCCTGCCTGGTTAAGTGCACTCCAAAGGTCATTTAACCTCTGACTGGGCGGGTTTTCAATGTTCTCAACGCACCGGTGGTGGCTTCAGGACCCCCTGCAGTCGCTGGCGACTTTTTGGCCCAGTTCACATTCAATTAAGCCACGTTAGCCCAAGCTGCAGGCGTAGACCAAACGGATTTGATGGGTTTTATTTTGGGAATTTTCAAAGAAATAAAAATAAAGTTGGCAAAGGAAATTCAGTAAAAAATAGTGATAGTAAAAATAAACCCTAAAAGGATTTACCACAACCTGATTTTTTTAATGTAACTCCATAATATCTTTCTCTACAGAAAAATGCTTTCAATTGTGGCTGGAAGTAACGATGGAACTGCTTTATTTATTGGCATAAACTTCACTTGCAAATCACTTCAGTTTGTTTCTCATTTTTGCGCCCGCAGCATGCTGCCGACTGCTGCTCTCATTCGTTCACACATTGCACCTTTAAGAGCCATTTGTAGTAGTTGTTAATGGCATTGTTATCCTGGATGCAGTCGTGTGCTTCTCGTGCTTTTTATTGTTTTTTGCCCACTTTCCTTTTGCCATTTCAACGCGTTGCCATAATGGGCCAATTGTCCTTAAATGCGGAGCGTGTTCCGCTCGCTAAGTTGGCTCTGGCCTCTGGTCCCTGGCTCAGACTCTGGCCACTGTGGCCGTGGTAATGGCCCTGGCCCTGGCCAAGACCAGGGGCCAGTGGTCAAGTCGGAGTCCGAAAACTTTGTCTGTGCTGGCCCCTGTTTAATGTGCACGTAATTGAAATGCATTTTCAATTGAATTATAAACAGAGCAAACAAATGCGGCACCAGGACTCGCACATACATTTACATGAATTCACACTTGAGTGCGGGGGAGATGCGGGATGAGCGGCAGGGAATGTTGCCAACTTGCATTGTGTAAACTTTCTGTTCGGAGGCAGCAGCTGAGCTCAAAACTCGAGGTCCTTGCGCTTCGCTTCTGCTCTTCTTTCGCCTCGCAATCGGCAATCAAATCAACCGTTCCCTAGGAAGCCGTGTCCATTCTACATATTCCTATATGTATGTGTGTGTGTCTGTCTTTGTGCTTGTGGATGTGTTAGTGCACTAGGGTGATTCTTAGAATTCATAGATAATTTTTTAAGATTTTTTTGAGTAAAAATAGAATTGTTTTTCTGCATTAAAAATAGGATTTAAGTAATATTACTCATACGCAGTGTTAGCCTTAGAAGGATTGTTTAACTTGTATTTATTTTTCTCTTGTTAGCTGGTTTTCGGAGTTATACAAGATTTTTTACCAAATAAACATTATTGTTTTCTTTTTTTTTAGAAATATTTTCTGAAGTAATATTACTCATACGCAGAGTTGGCCATAGAAACACATTTTCTTTATTTTTATTTCCCACTTTTTCAATCCACCCTAACCAGTTTTTAGGATACAGGTTACTATGGTCACGTCGGCCATTTCTGTGAGTGCCTGTCTGGGGGATCTGGCCTCGCCTTGGCCATTCTACACTCGCCGAAGCCCATTGAATATCAATTTTGCATGTGGGAAATGGCATCGGAAACTTCGATTTCAATTCGGACATGACCAAGTTTCCCCTGACAGTTCTGTGATTTCTTCCAGTGTGTGTGCAGCAGTTGCCGTTTCTGTTGTGGCATTTATGCCATTCCAGTCATCAGTTGGGACTTGTGCAATTTCGGAACTTTCCGACAGCTGATTTCAATAACTAATAGGCAGAAGTGGTCAGCAAAGCCGCCCCCCATGTCTAGCCCCTTTTGTTGCACTCTAATTGCCGTGTCAGAGTCTGTGATTGCCTTCGACCGGAGAGAAATCATTGCACATTGTTGACAGCCACCTGAATCGGAGACGGACTCGGACCTGGACTTGGACATCTCTAGGCACAGCTGGAGGCCACAGACAGGTGGGATTGGGACCAGGCATGGGAGGAGGAAGACGATAAATCAGGCCAAAGTATTCCCAGTTCTGTAATCGTTTTTCGGCACTCTCTGCGTCTCTGCATCTCTGCATCTCTGCTAAGTGGCTTAATGATTTTTGTTTCATTAAATTGAGTCGCTTCGCATGTGGACACATTTGTTTTTGGTGCAATTGACATTAATTTGATTTATTTACGGCAAGAAGGCAAAGGCCATTTAGCTCAAGGTGCAACTGCTTTTGGCAATTGCATTTAAATTAACAAATCTAATGAGCTTTCTCCCCCTCAACAGCTTCCTCCCAGCTGTTGTCTGGCCCCAGCCCGTTCACTCATTTATCCTTTGGATAGCTCTATTCATTGCAGGTATGTGTGTAAATGAAAATGTTGTTTAAACTGTGAGGAAAATTAATGTTGCTGAGTGGACAAAAGCGGCCGTCTATGAGTGGCCAAAATTATTGCAGCAAATATGTCTTCCTTGGCCATAGTATATAGTATTTGTGCATAGGTTTTGGCAAATGCAACTTGAATTGCCAGCCATAAGAAGATTAAGCCGAAAGTGTAAACAAGCTGGGTGCTTCAATGGGTCAAATAAAGTTGAAATTATAGTTTAAATGCAGCCAGAAGAGGAATTGAAAAATAATTGCTTTGCAAGCGGAAAACTTGAGCAGATATAAATTTAGATATTAGCCAAAAGCTGGTTAATGAAAATTGTTCAAGAGGCACTCAAGAATTTAATACGAAATGTTGCATATACTTTTGTATCTTGGGTGGTCTTAAGCTATTTACATATCTGGGTTTACATACTTTCATTTGGTTAATGTGCAGCTGCTGGAGTTATTCAGCACATTTGAATTTATCCGTTTTCCATTTGGTATCTTTTTCCCTTACGATGCTCCGATTTTCTACTCACTTCACTGCCTTCCCCTGTTGCCTAATTCATATTCATTTATTGTAGTTGCTGCAGCTGTATCTTTCTCTCTCTCTCTGTTCAGTTATTGGTAACCTTCCGGATCGGAGATGGAGTGGGGTCCAAGCCAAACTGGCATATCCGTTGCTTTATTACATTTCGTTTAGTTTTTGGCCAACTGACCACTTTTTTGCGGTTACTTTGTGTGTGTATGTGCAAGTGTGTCTGTGGATGTGGATGTGTCTTAGTTGCTCGGACTTTGCGGTTGCTTTGGTCACTAGCGCGGTATTTGGCTTACATCAGAATATGAGCGAAAAAAAAAAAACACAACTAACGTACACACACAGCGGGATCGGATTGGGGACGGGGCATTCCCCCTTGGCTTAAAATGAATTTACTAACCGAGTTTGTTCGGGGAGAGTTTACCAAATGAAAAGCGGAAAAAGCGGGGCAAAAAAATGCAAGTTTACTTCGCCATTTGACCATAAATAATATAATAAAATAACTACACAGGTCAGGCAAACTATTGCATACTTTATGGCGTCCTGCAGAGCAGGACCTCGTCCTGTCCCGCCCTCCCCACTCCCTCAATATGTGGTCTAATATTTTTATAAACAAATTGGTTTTGCACAGCTCGGCGGCTGGAGGGGCATTGGCGTTGATGATTTTCCACATACTCCTGTCCAGTTTGCGGTTTCCACATGTATATATATGAGTTGGTTTTTTAGGTGGCGCCCTCGGGCTGTCAGCGTTTGCCACTTTAATTACTTTGGCTCTAAGGATGCGCAGATTTTTACCTTTTTTGCTGTTTTGGCTTTATTATGACCTTTTTTTCTTGCTGTTTTTGGCCCTGCCCTGTTGCATTTGACAGGGCGTCTCCTGGCCATATCCTGCTGCGCTGAAAGGCAACTCAACTGGGCTCGTTATTTATGGCGCCCAAACGTCACCCACTTCACCTCGTTCGCCATGAAAATTGGGACGGAAAAATGGCCCAAAATGGGCGAAAAACCTCTCCCTGGTTCCCTCGTTGGATGTTTGGAAAAAAAAAAAATTGCCGAAAACTCTCTCTTTGCCGGCTGCTTTGTTTGTCGGTGCATTACTTTGGCCGTTAAATCCCCTACTGGAGTTTAGTATTGCAGTCCTGGACCCGGGATCCGCTTTCTCCTGCTCCGCGCCCTCGCCCTCCGTGCTCTCCTTCAATATTTGTCGCTTTAGGGCATTAAAACAAACGTTTCCCATTGCGTTGTTTGTTGGGTTTGCCTTTTGCCTTGCTTTCGGTTTCTGTTCCTTTTTTCCCCCAGTTTTTGGTGTGCACGTTTCACATGCACTTCTAGTGCCACAACACCATCAACATGAAGCCCATCCACTACACGCACCCCCACAATAGATGGGAGTGCATCCCTAGTCCCATCCTCGACAGAAATCCCATCCCCGAACACAGAAACAACACACACACACGGAACAGAAAATGCAAACTTCTGAGCGCGAAACGTGAAAATCACGGCCCAAAAATAAAACGCAACAAGAGGAGAATTTTGGGAATAAGTCGGTTGGAAAACCGGTTGGAAAATACTCTATTTAATGGAGAGAGTAACCAAGAAAAGGGTTTATAAAATTGTAATTTTTATACTATATATAATTAAAAATATAGTTTTTTCTTTAAAAAAAGAAAGTATTCAGCATTAATCCTTACCAGAAATTTTCATACTTTCCTTACTATAGGTATACTCTTTGAGATAAAGCGTCTAAATCTGGGAACTATAATACATTTTCTATGACTTCTTTTAACCATTATCCCTCGCAGAACTTTAATTTCAACCCAACCCAAACCTCAACTGACCAGTTTTTAATTTTCCCTGCAATACAACAGTTGTTGGATTGTTTTTCGTGATGGTTGCAGCTGCAAATCTGGACGAGCGCGAATCTCTTTGCCAGTTTATACAAGTGGAGGCTGCCTGCCGCCATTCCGGCTCTCGAGTTCCGAGTCCTTGGGTCCTGCGAATGGGCATTCCGTCGTTGATTCGCCCGCTCATTCGATGCTCGTCAACTCGCAAACTCATGTGTAAAAAGGGACAATGCTGGGTTTTAACTTTAATAAAGCGACTAGAGGCAGCAGCTCCACACATGGACCACCATCAAAATCCACATTTTGGCTCCCTCCACGAATCCCCCACTGCCCGCTTTCAGGACTCGGGGTTTTCTGGTCCTGCACATGACTAGGGACTAGGGTTGTGTACTTGATTTTTGGGCAAAGCGGCAAATAACATTTTTGTTTGGCTTTGACGTTGTAGCAATTGCAACGGTTATTCCATTTGCTTGACAAATATACGACGCCGTCGACGATGAGGTTGTTGGGTTGTTTCGGCGGGGATCGTTTAGGACTCTGTTTTGGGAACTCCACTCGCAGCTCGAACAACTTTTCGCCCCAGCCGGAATTATGCGCAATTTTTGTTTGGCTGCCGCGCGGCCAACGTAAAGTGGTCTAGGTTAGATGAGAGTGTTTGTGTTGCAAAAGAGGCTTTCAGCCGGGATTTCCACAGTGCCCATTGCATGCCACTCGGCTGGGTTATGACTGGTTTTTATTTTTTTTATTTTCTGTTTTTGGCGTCCATTGTGCGCTTCAAAGCAATCAACATAAAACGGTCCGCAGAAAAAATGGCAAAAACATTGCGAGCCGTAATGAGCGGGAAGCATTAATGGATGGTTTCGGTTCTGCCCTTTTGGCTAGTATATTTTTTTTGGAAAAGGTTAATTCCATCATATTTTCGGCGACCACTTGGACTTTGGCGTTGCATTAATGGCTGCTGCTGACCACCTTGTGCACTTAACTTGGCTTTTAGCTGGCATTTCTGCCCCTGTGACTTTGGCACTAACAAAGTGCCAAAGGCTTTCCACTTCGCTGAGTGAGCTCAACACACAAAAAGTTACCAAAAAAGAAACCGAACTAAAAACTTAAATCAATTTAAATTTCGTTGCATACTTTTTCGGGGCGGAGGTTGGCTCGGTTTCCGCTGCCTTTCGGGGGGACGTGTGGCGGCGGCGGGGCGGCCCTATTAAATTTTTAAGTGCCGAGCTGTAACCGCAAGACCCGCAAACACCACACAAGCAACCACTCCACTAATAATTCATTATAAAAGTCAGTGCTTTGGTTTTGGTTTTTGCGTTCTGCTGTGACGCGAATCCATAGTTGCACTCCTTGGTTACTTGGATCCTTGGCCCCCTTGGAGCAGCTCGGGGCTTATGTCGTGACAAACTGCACACATATGTGGCCCGTTACTGGGAGAGGGATGGTGGTGTCCATGGTGTCCGGGGCGATGGTGTTCATGTTTATGGCCCGATTTTGCACAAAAGTCAACGCCAGGAAGGGGAAAATGCCGACGAATGTCTGTTCCGCCAAACGCTTTCGCTGCGGAATCGCCGGCTTTTCCAGAATTTTGCCCCATCTAAGGTTGAAATCGTTTCGAAGAATTCTCTGCTTTGATGTAAAAATTGCAATGGGTCTGAGGGTCCTGGGGTCTGGGGGTCCTTAGCCCTGCTGCTGGTAAGTGTTGAAAATTACTGTCGACTTGACTTGTTGCCTTTTTGTTTTTGCCCTTTTTTGCTGATGGAGGGAGAACAACAATAACATTACATACACATGTGTGTATGCAGGGACCCGCCATTAATGGGCAAAAATTACTGTTTACAAGTGGGGAAAACTCCATCTAGCCGGGCTCCTCCAGCTCGAGTGCAAGTTTCGTGTTAAAATAATAAACACATAGCAAAAATTGTAGCGCCATGCGAGGAGGCATGAAGGAGGACTGAGGCATAATTCCATTACAGAACTACTCCAGCTCCGGGCACATAAATTATATTAAAAACAATATTTTCACCCGGCTCTTCGAACTCGACTCAACTGAACTTCACACGCCAAAGTTTTAACATTTTTTTCCTCACCCTGGGTTTTTGCATTTTAAATTGCCGCGGACAGGAAAATGCCGTGGCAAGCTTAAACAATTACCTCGAAACAAAGAGCAACAAAAAATGATAATAACAAAACTAAGAGCGAAAAAACAATATGAAATTATTATAATGACAATTAGTGTTAATTGTCACTTTAGGCGCGGAATGCTGCTGCTGAAATTATAATTTGCCCAGTTTAGAGGAAATTTGCATTTCAAATGAGTTTCTTTTTGTTTTTCTTGCCGTTTGTTTGTTTGTTTGTTAGTTCGCCCGGCCTAAGCAAATAATAATAACAATAATAATAATAACGCAACATGAAAGTCAATGGGAAATTAAAATTTGTAATTACTCAATTATTTTGCATAAATCAAAACGAGAGGAGATCCTCTCCTCGCTCTCCTGTTCCCAATAAAAGGACCCTAAAACTTTCTGTCAGGGAAATGGCGGCTCCTTAATGACAATTCTGTGTAGCTCGTCAAATCGGTGGCTTTTTATTGGCAGGGAGAGGCCGGACCATAAAGATTTTAATGATTTGGCAGTGGGCGTTGGGCAATTAAGCCGGTTCGAGTCGGAGTTTGGGAAAATTTAATTAAAGCCACGACAAAAACGCGTACCAGTGTCTATTGTTGGCTCAAATAAATTGAAACCATTCATTATCGGGACGGCAAAAGAACTGTGTGTGTGTGTGTGTGTGGGTGGAATAATTAAGGCAACTGGCTGGAATATTGAGTGATAAATGTATCTCAATCTGTGCATGCCAAATTTATCTCCCTCTAATCCTTTCTTTGATTACTCCAAGCCATAATTCAGCATTTGTCAGTTGTCGTTCGCATTTCGCCTTTAAGTGCCAAAAGTTTGAAGGGATAACGTTGGGAAATCATTAAAAATATTTCAATGACCAGCACCGAAAGGGAAACTTTACAATATTCCCTTCCTGCCTCACATAAAAAGCGAGAGAAAAATAAAAATCAGAACTCTGAAATCAAATTGAAATGACGCACTTAATGGCATTTTATGGTTTATGCGCACTTTTATTATTCCACCTCCCTGTTCTTTTTTTTCCTTTATCTATATATTCGGACACTTTTTCTGTGCTTTTCCATTTCACATAGAGTTTCCTCCGAAAAGTTTGACCCTTGGAAAAGCAAAAGAAAAGCCGAGTGACGTCAGCTGCGGTCTCTTGACTCTTTTTGGCCAATTGGTAATTTCGTTATTAGTCACGCTCTTTGCGCTTCATTAATGTTCATTACACATAAATGAACCCACATCGATTGATATTTTTCAACTTGCCCGCCGACGGCAGCGGCGGCGCCGTTGTCGTTGGCGGTTTTTAGTGGCCGTAATTTTTGTATTGTGGTTGACGTTTTTGCGGTTTCTCCCCACCCACTGGCCATGCGTGCATTTCCCTCGATTTTCCCTTTCCCGTATTTATTCACGAAGCCGAAAAAGAAGCGAATCCAGCGAAAAGGGTTGCTCGCATGGCCAATTTCCTACGATTGATACAATTAATTATATAAATAAACATTTTTATTTATATTTATAGGAAAATTTGTCGAGACACAAACTTTGAACTTTCCCTTCTCCTCCACTCGCAGACACATATGCTTCGCCCTGCGAGTATCCGGCAATATCCCCCTAATACAGATAGGGGTTGCTGCCCACGGGCCGGGAATTTATTGTACACGCTTAATTGAACATTGGCAACTTGAAAGGTTGAGCAGCTGATTGACTCCGCCTCCGAGCCCGAGCACCCTTGTACCATTTTTTATTTATTTCACTTTTTTTTATGACCTTTCGCTGGGTAGCAGAACGAAATTCCAGAAATCGTTGCAAGTTATTTAAAATAGGATTTTTTATTATGCGCTTAAACAGCTGGAAATTTCATTTTGGTGTATTAAAAATGCAGGGGATTCGGGTCTCTCTCCCTCGTGCTCGCTGGCTGGGTTCATTTCGGGAGGAAAATGGGTCAGAGTCAGCTCTGGCTGGGCCGAGATGATTATGCCACTTGAGCGGCTTAGACTGATAAATCCATATGGCGGGCTTCAGTGCGCCCTGAAGTGGCACAAAATCGACAGAATAATGTGTGATGATGACGATGGCCCTGGCTCTAGATTAGATTAGAAGGTTTCTGAGCCGAAAGGCTCAAGTTTTGGGAATCCCCAGAAGGGCTTGCACAAATGCCGCTCATTAAACCCGCAAGGAAAGTGGAAAGTGGAAAGCGGAGCAGGCCAGCTGCCTGGAGAAACGCAAACAATTAATAAATTTTTAAGTGCTTGGCAAATCGTGCCCCGCACGCTGACCCCAAAGTTCTGGACACAAACCAAACTCAAACCTTGCAAATGGCTCTGCACACAATACATTATTAATTTTCGCCAGCTACCATACTACACCCCCTCACTCCCTGGATGCACAACAAACAGCGCTTAATTTGCCAAATGGTTGCTTCTACTTTTCCACTCCCCCACTTCTACACTCTCCAGTGCACTTAATGCAAAAAACTGCAAGTTGTAGTTTACTTTTTATTCATGGGACAGCGGGGGAGTTGGCAAAAAAAAAAGAAAATAGGGGAAGAAAAATGGTCAGAGGGCGCATATTCAACGCGCGAACGGGCAAAAGATGCAAAATACCTTGCCCAGAAAATTGTGCAAAAGCGGAAATCGGTAAAGAAGTTAAGGGGAAGCACAAAAGCAAAGCCAAAATGGGGAAAACTTCTTATGAGAGTGAATGGAGAAGGGGGAAGAACATACAATAGAGCTTGATATAGCAGGGATGGGGATAAGTAGAACACCCAGAAATTCTAAAGATCTTATAAAATACTTAATATTGTCATTTAAGTTTGTAAAAATCTAAATATAGAAACTAAGCCTGAATACCAGCACAAACATTCCAGTGCAAATATTCGTAAGGCGTTACGCATCTTATCTATTTTCAGCTCTATAAAATAAAGGAGTCTCTCTGTAAGTCTTTCTCTAAATAATGTTTGATATTTTCATTAATAAAGATCCCTTCTGATTGCCTTAACACTAAGCTACCCCCTGTGTTTCGTTTCCAGGGTATTCACATTTTACAAATAGTAACAAAACTGAGCTGGCCAGAACCACTGCTCCCTACTGCTCCCTTTCTGCAACTCCCTGCGAAAGCTTTAGAGTTAATTGTAGCGGAAAACTTAAACCAACTGCGTTGCGTTGCGTAAAGCGGGGTCAGCTAAAACAGAAATTCATTAAAACTTTGCATTGTGCTCGAAAATTACCCAACCAACCAACCAACAACTGCTGCTACTGCTGTTGGAACCAGCTAAGGCAACATTAAGTACTGGCTTATTGCAAACTAATTTGTCCAGGGTGATTTGGCCAAGAGAGAGAGAGAGATTTTTCTGCGAGGGGAGAAAGTTTCGGCTTGCCCCTCATCCTGACAGTGTCGCTGATGACGCGACAAAATCCAATTAATACGCTAGACAAATAAAATGCTGGGGAAATGGCTGGGATCTAGGATCTCCTCTAGAAGAGGGTGGCATTTCGGAGCGTTTAGATAAAGCAATAACCAAATGTGTCTACGAACAAACACACGCGACTCTGCATAACATTTTTGTCCCTTTTTCGGGTTAGTCAAACTTCAGGCGGCACACACTATATCTCAATATGTGTATATATACTTTGTGGTTCTGCTTGGGGTCCTCTTCAGTCCTTGTCGCCATGTCTGGCATATGTGTCCTTTGCCGGAAATGTATTTGTGTATGTGCCAGAGCCACGCGCTTTGTTTACTCAAGTTAACCAGAAAGTTTTCTTTAAGATTTACGCTTAAGTTATACGTGATAAAACTTTTATCACTATGACTTGTTCGCCTCGCCCTTCCCATATTTCTGTTAGTGTCTGCGGCTTTGATAGAGTGCTTAGCGGTGGCAGACGATGAAGAGATTTGCCGGCTAATTGTTCAGTCGATATTAACCGATATTGGATATATATGAAATGGCTCGGGAGAGTGCAGCCAATAAGCGTCAGCAGTGGAGGATGCAACCCCTAAGCTGGAATTCTTAATCTTTTGCTTTTTGTTGTTTCCATTTGGGAGTGAAGACAGCCAAGGGGCTGATTCCGTATGCTTGGCATGTCACAAAATTCAGTGTTTATATTTGTTTAAGTTTATTGAACAGCTGAAAACGCTACACAGAGAGGAAAGTGTGTGACTAACATTAATACCAGACTGTTTTCAGAGGTGAGAAGTACCTAAAGCCTGAAAGCAGGCTAAAATTCAGAACATTATTACATTTCTTTTACCCCCAGAACTAATTACCTAATATCAACAACTTTATGTTCTATTTCTCCCAGTGCAAAAAAAAGGGGCTTCTCTCCAAGAGAAAACTGGAAGTTACTTGAGTACTTTGATGGCAGCAGCTTATATCATCGCAGTTCTGCGAGGGGGCGAAACTTTTATTAACATAAACTATGAGCCAAGGCAGCCCTGCTTCTCGAGGGCATAAATTTCACTTGGAGTTGGCGCACAACTTCGGGCAGTATATCTATTTAAGGAGAACTATGGATATGGACTCACCGTTATGGCTATGTCGTGGCTGGCGTCGCATGTGTCCAGCTTGCGGCGGAAGCGGAGCACCGTGTGCGTGGCGTTCTCGTAGCCCAGCATCAGCATATAATCCTGCGAGGGATCCACCACCGGCTCGGGGTCTCCATTCCTTGTGACGTGTCGATCCTGTAATTAAATGCAGCGAAAGCGAACGGGGATTAATGAATGGGTAAAATGGCGAGAAAAAGGTGGGAAAAATGCTTAATTTACTCAGTGTTTTCTCGCTACTTTCAGGCGATTCTCCCGGCTCAGTTTCGAATTCGTATTCGTTTTCGTTTACGGTTTGTGTGCGAATTCGGACATATTTTCATGTCATTAAAGAAGGAAGCTTCCCCAGTTGTTATTGCTGACCCCGACCCCCCCGCAAGGACTCAACTTTCCCAGCATGTGAGCAGCTCTCAAGTTTTTCCCAGTCTCTGCTGCTGTTGCTCTTATTTTTCTGGCAGTTTTTCCGTAAAAACAATTTAAATTTTGCACCCAGTCCCTCCCTGCACTTTTGGCTTTTCCAAGTGTTTTGACAGAGTTGCCAAGTTTAAAGTTGCATAAGTAGTTCTGCCCAGGCCAGGCCAAGTATGGAGCGTAGGAGCAAACCCTTTTTTTGGTTTAAAAATACAAAAATTTCCTCCAGAAAGCTCCTTGCTCCCCGACCTGCTTTCTTCTCCAGTGCTTTTGCACATGTCGGCCTGGCCGTCGAACACAGAAGCCAGATATCCCAGATATCCGTGGGTGTATGTAAATTCTTATACATATAACAACATGACCCCTGTCTGCCGCCTGCTCAATATTTGGGAAATGTTCTCTCAGCTTGTTGTGGCTGAGTGCCGGCTCCTGGGCTGGATAGGTGCCCGGGTAAAAGGATTCGGCTTTTCATATTGGCAGTTGACTGCAAATGGGCGTTATGGCTGTCAGAGTCCTCTGCCTCCGCCTCCTTACCCGGCCTTCCCAGCTTTCCGGCCCTCTTCATCTTTTTGTTGTTTGGCAAAAATTTTGATGATGTTGCCAAAGTCAAAAGTGAAGTGGCAAGGGCTGGGAGATGGGGCTTTGTTCCTTCTCCTTGTGCTCCTTCCGTAATTGAAGCTGATGGAATTCAGAGGGGAGGTGGAGTTGTCTTCGAAGTAGATTTTTCCAAACATTTTATTGATTTCATTATTTTATATGGAAATAGACTGGATGCAGAAAGCTTTTTCGAAAACTCACTTTTGCTTTGCTTCTGCTAAAATATTTACAGACTGAGTCTGGGTTTCACTTTGATCGAAATCGATTTGAATAAGGAACTATTTTTCAGCAAAAGAATATTTTAAGGAAACTTCTTCATTTAAATTGAATAAATATATACTATAAATACTCTTTTATATTTCTAAATATTTTTAAATTATATATCTTTTTTTAAGCTCTTATACTTCCTTTTCACCTGAAAATCTTTACCTTTCCTAGGAAAACTCACTTCAATCTCAAGCACAATATGAAATATTCCTAAAAATAATTTGTGTGAAAAATACATTTGATATCTGTGAGAAAATTCATTTGATCTCCTCTTTCCATTTGATAATTTCGCTCTATTCATCTAGGAAATGGCGCCCTTTATCATTTGCAATGAAAAGCGCGCAGCTGATGGTCAGTTTTCCGTGTTCTCTCTCTAAATACATATATTTCTATATCTTTATACACAATGTTCCCTCCGCCACCTGAACATTTGATTTATCTGCGCTAATGCTCCATCTTTTATCACACTTAACGGGATGTGCACTTTCCCAAGCTGTGTTTTCCGGCTGACAGATTATGGCGCATAGAAAAAAGTTATCCATCTGTCCTTTTTCCAGCTTCAGCTCCTGCTCCTGCTCCTACTCCTGCTCCTGCTCCTCACCGCATCTCATCTTGTTGGGGATAGCAAAATGAGCGTTTTCCATCATCTAATTACAACGAAATTTCCCACTCGCACACACACACGCACACACACCTGAGGCTGTTGCAATTAATTTGGGCCAATTTATATCATCTGGATGCCGGGGCTGCGTGTTGTTGCCGACCGAGAGACGGACGGACAGAATTACATGCCGGCATTTCATTAATCATATCTCAGGCTCCACGCTCTCTGCGCCATTTGCCATTTTAGTTAGCTAATTAAAAGTTTTTTCCTCCTGCGCTGTCTCGCTCTGTCGCTTTGTTTCAGTGGCGAAACATTTAACATAAATTTTGGTTGTAAATTTGTAGAAATATTTTCCATCTATGGCGGAGATAATTGTCCCGCTTTCCCGCCTGTTTTTTTTTTTTTTAGGCAAAGAGGAGGCTTCATAATCTGGAAACGCATAATTCAAGATCGCAGGCGCGCAGTTCCCGTTTCCCGTTTGCGCCTGTTTTGCACAGTTTCCCTTTTAATTTCACATTATCAACGCTCGCACACACATACACCTAGAATTACATATACACACACATAGACCCACCTTGACATGTTTCTCGCTTATCTAGAAAAAAGAGAGACAGAAGAGAGCGGGGCGAAAGAGACAGTGCGAGAACTGACGGAAATTAAATATACGCGCTGCAATGTTGCAAGCACCAACATGAACGAACAGGAACGAACACGAAGCGACGTTATCAAAATCTGCGTGTGCGTGGGCGTGGCTAAAAAGGGGCCGCCGGATGAGGGTGGGGGAGGCGACCACCCCCGGGGTCGTTGGGGGGGGTAATTATGCAAAAAGGGAAGGCGCATAAATTTGCAATATTCTTGGAGCTGCTCTCAAATGCCAACGACGTTTAAACTGCTCACAACTTTTTTTTTGTATTTTATAGGTGGTGTGTGTGTGTGAGTGTGCGGGTGTCTCTGTGTGCGTGAGGTGCAAAGAAGAAGCAGAAATGTCGCCTGGAAGGAAACTCTAGCCGTTAAGTGCGGTACATTAGCTTTCCCATCAAGTTTGTGATAATCTAAAGATTTCGTTTGAAAACGAAAGGATAATGGAGATTTCTAGGCTGACAACAAACTCTGGTAAATAAACTTTAAGTTACAATTGCCTTTGAGGCTTTTTATTTGTTTAAATAACAAAGGAAGTAAAAATATATCTATCTTACATCCTTTTGTTGCAGCAAATGTTTCTTTATTTTATAAACATGTTAATCAATCATTGAAATTTAACTATTGTTTAAATAATTGAATATTGCTTCTCTTCCTGCCATATTTCCAACACTTCCCGTAGGGTATTCCCCGGGGAACTGCTTTAAATGGTTGCCGTCGCTGGCACTTGCCTTTTAAGTTGCATGCCACGTTGACTCCGCTCTCTTGTTGTACTTGTCGCGGGTCCTTGACGCTGCGTCCTGCTGTCGCCCACTCACCTGGCCCGGCAGGACCTCCTCCGCAGCCACGCCATTTCCCATTTCCCTCATTCCCTCATTCCCTCCATCCGGAGATCCCGTTCTCGTTGCCGTTGTCAACGCACACGTTTTTTTAATTGCTGAAATTTTATCACACCTTCATGGTTCGCAGGACTCGTAAATTGTAATCCTTGCGCTGCGCTCGACGCCTGGCGAGTCGGCTTCAGCCTGAGCTTCAGCAGGACTACTTCTGCTCGAGCAGACAGCTCCTTGCCCTGGTTTGGCCTTTTTGCGATGTTGTCATTAACGTCGCTGCCTCTTAAGCATTTAATAGCCTTGTCAAGACTTTAATGCCTTTTAGCCGGAGCCCCGGCTCCTCCTAATATGTATGTGTGTGCGGCGTTGGTGGGCGGGGGGAAATCAATAAAAGCAGCGCACAAATTAAGCACCTTTTGAGCTTTAGCCCCCACCCCCCCGCTGCCAGTTGGTTTACTTTGCTTTTCCAGGCCGCAACGTGAATTTAATAGGATTATGCAGCAAGGATGTTGGCAGGAGCGCAGGGCAAGGACAAGGGGTCCCAACTTATGCAAAGCCCTACCACTCAGTGTCACTGCATTCGCTGAAAACCCCTTTTCACAAGCCTAATTGTCCTGATTTTCGCCTGATGGAAACTTTTCACACTCTCTACTCTCCGTTCCGCCCCCAAAGTTTTGTTATGCCAAAAACAAACTTCGGCAATTTATGATAATTCAACGTCAGCTGGGACAGTTCAGTGAAGTACATACTCGCACACTCGGGGGTAACCATCATCAGGACTCAGACTCAAGTCAGCTGAGCTGAGACGAGCTGACAGCTGGCCAAGGCAGAAGTGGAGGCAACGGCAAAGGTCTTAAAATATGCTCCAAGCACACATTAAACTTATTGCCAGGACCTCACCACTCCACTACACTACACTCCACTAATGCCGGGCATCGTGTACAGATTTGCTCCGGAGAGCAGGGCGAACAGCGAAAGGGTTGGTTCTACACCCACTCCACCCCCACCCACACATATCACACAAATATCAAAATGTTAGCTCTCCTATCGGTATATATCCAGAGTCGTACTAATATGTGCCGGGGCGGAGAGTTGCCAGCAAAGTTCGCTATGATGAAGGTTTGCAGTTTCCGACAGGTCTCCATGATTTAGATGGAGCGAACTCTGGGGAGTGGCTGGCGATGGAAAAACAAAGGTATTGAAAAGTCTGGGAAGGAATAGGATTTTCAGAGTTGCCAAAGGAATTTCTTGTTAGATTTTAAATCATTTAAAAATATGTCTTCAAGTAAGCTTCAGAGATTTCTTAGTGTTTTATTGCCACAGGAATATGTTGTTATATTTTATACTATTTAATATTTTCTTTAAGAAAGCTTTAAATATTTAATATATTTTCCGAAAATTCTCTTTAATTAATTTCAAGCCCTAAGATCCTAAGATCCCTTCCAAGAACTATTCAAGCTCACCTCGCTGACACGCCTCTTCCTGCTGGCAACTGTCTTAGCTATCTATTGCCATTTGCCAGTGCCAAAATTGTATGCAGCATCCATGCTCTCCCTACTCCCGCATCCTGTTAAGTTGGTGGCATTGTAAATTGTTTTCCTGTGCACTGCTTGTCCTTCCTTTCCTGCTCCGTTTCCTTGCCTGCCAGCCTGCACTTGATGTACTATATATGGCGAAGGAGCTCCGCACTTCCCGCTCTTGTTTTGGCTTAGGAATTGATGGCGTCGCCGTCGTTTGATGCCTTATGTACATTTGATTACGTATACGCTGTGTTGCCTGCCTATTTGCCTGCAGGAGTGCACAAAGTCTGCGAGTCTGTGTGTGTGTGTGTGCGAGAGCCGAGTATTTCGCCAAAAAGAGAGCGCGCCTCGGGGCAAAGTCATCAAGACACACAAAATCCCCATCTCCACCGAACCCAGTACCAAATCCAACCCAACCAATTTCAGTACCAAGTCCCCCGCTTCCTCTCTCTCTCTCTCTCAGTACTCAGTCCCTTCTCATGATGAGCAACATCCTTGCGCAGGATATGGAGGCGGGGCACCTTACTGATGATATTGGCATTGGCAGGCAACGTCAGTTGGCTTAAATTACCGCTGCGAGCAAGTATATCAATTAATATAGTTAAAGTGGATTCGAGGAGTGATGAGGAGGAGCCCACTGAGGGCTTGGCTTTGGATTGAAGTCCCAGCCAAAAACCGAAGGAGCTTGTATCCTTCAGAGCCAGAGTGCTCTCCAATACCAGGACTTGGGCAAATTAAATCGCCTGCAGTTTGCTTTAGAGCCATACTCTGTCCGTTCAACTGTCAGGACTCATCTTCGAGAGCTGCGTGTGTTTGCCTAACCCTAGACTTTGGCCAGCTTTCTACATAAGCAGCATATATATGCAGACACTGCAAATTGCCAGTTAATATTTTATGAAATCAAACAGCAACAAATTGTGCAATGCAATGCAACTTGGCTGGCTGGGCCCCTCCTACTCCTCCTCCTTCGATCTGCGATTGTAAACATTGCATAGTTTCGGGCGAGAGAATCCCTCATTTATCTCCAGCCAATCAACAAGCATCCTCCCTCAGAACCCACCCAGGCACCACCCAGACCATTTCAATCTATGCCCGCCTCCTCTCCATTCATGCAGATAAAAGGCATTTTATTAAAATTGAAATTGCCCAACAGACTTTTGGCTTTTATTTTAGATTAAATATCAATCACTTTGCCTTGTCCGGTCGCTGTGGCAATTTGTATACCAGCGGCGAGGGCGTGAAGGAAGAGTGAATGACAGCAATTGAACGAGTTAAATGTTCTTCAATGGCTGCATTACATTAAAACGTCCACAGATTATTGCCCGGCACTAAGGCTGTGCTATATATAGTATATATAAATTAGTCCTTGTGCCATTTGTCAGCCCCCTGCCCGATATATCCCCGACATTCCATTGATAACTGTTAAATCCATTGATGAATTAAGCAGCGCTGGACAGCCGCACACAAAAAGTGGCATATTAAAATGATTAAAAACATTCTGAATCCGGGCGAGGGGATAGAGAATGGAACGTGGCGGAATGAAATGCAGTTGCAGACAATCAAAATCAAAGTGGAACACGGGGCACACAGAAAAACCCGACATCCGGATTAATTGAATTGAACAGTGGATATAAACACAACATAACTAGTTATGGTTTATAGAACTCAAAACATCATAGAACAACATTTTAGTGAAGCTAAATATTTTAAATAAGATATTTAAATTGATGTGATATCTCTAACTATTTCACAAAATATTTCATATAGTATCTAATAGTACCTACAACACTTTTAAGCCAACTTTTAGATACCTTTCTCGATAGATTTCCAAACCCCAGCGGTTTCTGCACCACCTCTGATATCTTCTATACTTCCAATTAAATCCAAGTAAAAGACCCAGCCAGTTAAGCTCTAATAAAATTATTGGCATAATATCAAAAATGTTGCATTTAATGGGCGAAAAAGGCAAGATAATTTCATTGTTGTTCTAACCCCTAATTGGACAACGGCACTCATCAAAGGGATTCTTTAATTTCGAAAGTCAACGCTTGTTTAATTTTCCACTTCTGGGGCCCGGGCAGAGAGCTCCCCCATTGTTTTTTAGCACTCTCAGCGGCAATCTCAGCTGCTTGGCCCCGAGGGGGAACTTGATTTGCCCATTTGCATTAAACAATTTCTCGAAACTCTGGCAACTCGTAACAGGGCTGTCCATAATACAGAAAGGGTGCTGGGGGAATGGCACTACCACTGGCAACCCCTTTAACTAGTGCGCTCAATTAATGTCATGTACACAACCCACTTAGCTAGTCCCCACTGTACTGCGGCGTCATCATCAATGTGACATACATATCAAAAAGGCAAATTCAATTAACAAACTTTGCACGTCACTCAAAATTAACTCTAGGGCGTTCAGCCAGACACTCCACTGGGGCGGGCTCCCCTTACCATTCCCTTAAAGCCCTAACCACCCCTTGTTGACAAATACCACAAAAAAGAATTTATATAAAAAAGACAGAGAATTATGAGCAGAAACAAAGAGTGGGAAATGGGAAGTGAACATTTTTTTATATATCGCTTTCAATTGTCCGAGAGTGTGCCGCCCAAACGCTGTTGGTTCTCTGCCGCTGGCCACGCCCACTCGTCTGCAGATGTGGATGCAAAGCGGATGCGGATGCGAATGCTGATGATAGCACTCTGCTGCCACTGCCACTGCTGCTGTTGCTGTTGCTGCTTTCGAGGGGCGGGGCTGGCAGGGATAGCCCAACGCATTATACAATAATGCGTTTTTATAGTAAAATGAAATTATAAAGACGAAAAATTGTATTTGTCATATTGTTAAGCTGACGCCTGTCACTTTTTGTCAGTGCTTGTGGCTGTCCTTTTGCTACGCAGCAAGGATAATGGCTAAGGGGTGGATTTTGCATGGTAAATCCCATCAAGGGATGTGGAGAGTTGGACTAAAAATACTGGGACATGTGTCTTTTGCTTAAATTTAATCCCTAAGATTAATATATAAAAATAATGTATAAGAAGTTTAATATTAAGAAAACTGTTTACCTATTTATTTAATATATCTTTTCCATTACCTACAGGGTGCCCTCTTCGTTCATCACCCAATCCATCCTTTTCCAGTGACAATCTCGTTGGGTTTGAACATTGAAACCACTTTTTAAATGCGATCCGTAACGGCTGCCATCGAAATCTGTTGAATGTGTCTCACACGCAGACAGGCGAACCCGAAAAACTAAAAGCAAATTCAAATAAATTCCCAATCCCCTTGTGCATTTTTAGCTCTTCGGCCTGCTTTGTGTGGGTGAGAGAGAGGACTCAGGACTCAGGACCCAGGACCCAGGACTCGGGACTCGGGGATGATGGGTCGTGGCATGGGGCTGCCTGTCTACGTGTCGGTTAGCATAAAGGAGATGGGGCGGTTTTTTTCGGGGGGGGGGGGGGGGGGGGGGGGGGAGAGATCGGACGACTGCCCTTAAGGGCTGCATTTATGACACTCCATTTGTCAAGCGAATGAACGGCGGCTGAATGAGACGAAACGAACCAAACGGAATGGATGGAAGTGAAATCGAATGAAAGTGTGTGAAACCGAGAGCCGGAATTGAGGGATTGGCATCGAGATGTGTGTGTGTGTCCTGGATGTCCTTGGCGTCGTCCTGGCTCCCAGCTCTTGTCTCCATTCTACTGACTCTGCGAATTCAATTGCGCTTTGGTTTCCAATCTCCCCCCCTAAAATCCTCAAACTCCATTCTCAGCTCCTGACAGCTGCCGCTCCCCGCCGCCCCTCGTCATCAACGTCATCATCATCATCAGGATCCGCCTGCCTGACAGGAGTGTGTTTTGTTTGAAAAATTTTGCATTTCGCCGCTGACTTGAAATCGCCTGACATTGACGTTTATTAAGCGTTTTTGACACTTTCTGTGCGCCGCCACTAGAGAGTTATCTCAGAAAAATGAACTTCCACTTATCCCTCGCACCACTTAACCACTCAATGTCAGTGGCAGATTGAGGATTGCCAGGGACGCCGGGATTATATATACACATATAGCCTCCGGAACACTTTTCAGCTATTTAATATTTGTGCAAAAATTTTATTTTAATGAGTCTGGCATTCCTCCCGCATATTTGCACCCCTTTGCGGCAGCTGCTCCTTTTTTTTTTTGTTGGGACTCAGTCAGCTGCTGCTGGTGACTTTTTGTTTTGGGAGTTTTGATAAACTGTCAGGCTTGAGGGTCGTTCCGAGGGGAGACACATGGGTCTTTGCACTGTAATAAATGCGCCATTCGGAGGAAAACGAGTTAACGCAAATTAAAAACAACCAAGATCTGTGATAGCAACTTCTGGGGGAACTTTTCCCCAAGTATTTCCTCGACGCCTGCCGCTCCATCACGTTATTTTATGTCTGCAGGAAAAATTGCTCATTTCCCGAAAAAAATGCGCAGGAAAATCCTTTTCCTAATTACTTGTCCACTTGCGTGCTCCGCCTCGTCCTCCGCTGCGTCCAATTTAGGCAGCTTCCCTTTGCCAGTTAAGGTCCCTTCCGCCTTTCGTCTATTATTAAGGCCATAAATCCATGATCGCTTTGATATGAGGCCGAGGTCTCTACGTTTATTTTTTTTTACTCGCTCCTCACAAAATGCCCCCAAAAACGTGCCGAGATGCCGAGAGCCCTTCGGCCTGTTTCCAATTTCAGAGGGAAATGTGTACAAAAGTTCGGGTTGGGGGTGGAAGATAAAAAATGTAAATATCATTGTTTGCGTCATAGTCCAGGGCGGAGGCGGGGGCGGGGGCTTAATGGTCGGTGGACTGGGGGTGTTTGGCAGCCAAAAGGCGAATCCAGAATCCAGGATCCTGAATCCTGAGTCCCCCCCGAAAAAAAGGTTAACAACGACATTGGCATTGTTTTCACTGCCGGCAAGTAAGAGCCACAGAGAGAAGGAGACTGGGAAAACACGTTTCGTTTCGTTTCGTTTCCTTTTTTTTTTTTTTTTTTTGCATCCCCCTACCCCTTCCACCGAGTGTTGCCTGATTTTTGACAAGTTTGCAAAAGGTTTTCCCCTGCGGCCCCAGGGGAATGAACACCTTATCACCAACTTATTGCATCCGCCGGCAACAATTTCAAGAGTCTCGGCCTTGTTTGTGTCTGCATGTATAAGGTATATACACATTTATACATATATAAAGTTATGCCGAGAGTGGAAAGCGCTTTTCCCCTTTCTGGACAAGGGTTTCCCATACACTTTGTGTTGTTGGTTCCTGTTCTGTGCCCGCCGGCGGATACGTAAAACGTTTTAATTACATTTGTATGTTAAAACTTCAATTGACGCAGGCATCGCCGGGGTGCCCCAAGCCTCTACTCCCCCTTACTACCACCCCCCAATCATCCCCCGGCGGTCGCTCAAACATTTCGTTGCCGCAAACGCTTTTGAACTTTAAACGGGGTTGCGGGAGTCCTTGCAGTCCTTACGGCATGTGTTTGCGTGGGAGTGTCTGAGTGGCCGATTAGGATATAACTAGATTCCATTTGCCGGCGAGTTTCGAGTTTTTGATGAAGGTAAACGAATACATTACCCTGTAGCTAAGCGCTGGGCGGGGCCTGTGTACTTTTGTGCAGAATGTAAACAATGGAAATTAATGTCAAAAGTCAACCAGGGGAGTTTGCAATTATATTTGGCAATGGAAATATTCGCAGAATACCAGAGGGTAAGGTGGGGTTAATCGATTATTTATAGTTGGCGCTTTATTTAGATAGGATTTAATTTAATATTTGTGGAGAAGGAATTTAATTAAACGATAAAATTGGGGAATTATATTATATTTTTCAAGTCAATTAAACTTTTTCTTCTTTTAATTTACAGCAGCAGGTATTTTATTTCTTAAGAAACTTTTAACATGCCTTTAAAATCTCTCATATTTTATAATATTTATAATTAAAAGTACTCTCCTTTACAGGGTATCTTCCCCATCGTTTCCTAGCTTAGCTTTCCTTGCCTTTTCTGGCTTTTGTTTTTATTTTGTCTAACCCCCAATTTAATTTAACTAAACTGTCAAATCAAAAGCTCAAGGCAAACACACACACAGAAAGCAAAAGAGATGGAGAATTAACCAGGCGCTTAAAGCCAGCCAAGAGTCTGGGAGCTCCGGTCGGGTAAGGATCCTTAGCCATAGGAGCCGCAGTCCCCCAAGGAGCGAAGGAGCCAAGACAGCCCAGAGCAGGAAGCAGATGTGGATGTGAATGTGGAAATGTGGAAATGGAAGCGGAGGGAAAGCTGTCAACCTAAGCGGCTAACACTTGTGTGTGTCAATTTTATTTGATGAAAATACAAACACAAACAGAGGCAGATAGAGCCAGACATGATAGAATTATACAAGGTAGTCCACTCGACTGCCGAAGTCGTTCGGGTTTTGGTCCATTAATGTCAGTGCATGGCCTGCTTGTCGAACTGAAAGGTTGTGTGTGGACGGTTTTTTTTTTTCAGAGCTTTAACCCTTAAGTGGCCAAGAAAAAAATTACATTTACATGAGGTTTCGCATGGAGGTCTGATGAAACCATCATCGACATTTAAAAACAAAATAAATCAACTCGAATTTATATTTATTATTTTATTATATGTATTATTATTTATTATTTATTTTAAGATACGCATATACTTTGGAATTAAGAGCTTAAACAAGAGAATGGCTGTTAAACAACAAAAACAAAGAATTATGTCAAATTCAAAACTTATAAATATAAAATTATAAACAATACAACTCTTGTCATAACTAAGGAAACTTTTAGCCCCATGCACCGTGTACGGGTTAATCGAAGCACTATGTTGCCATTTCACTCACACTAACTATTGAATGCTATTTCACTCGCACTTACATCAGGGGACTATGATTTTGCCGAGTGGACTACCTTGTATAATTCTATCATGGAGCCAGATAGGGGGAAGCTGGCTTGTTGCTATTTGTAGAGCGTCCTGATTGCTGTCGCAGGCCAGTGAGGCAACCAGTCAGGACACTCCGGGCCAGCTGCCATCCAGCCAGCCTGCTCTTGTGGTCCCCTTTTAGGGCCAAGTGTTATCGGTAAACAAATAAAAAAATACAGAATGAAGAAGAGCACAGCCCATGGCCGTCTGTGTGTTTACTTAAGGGATAATTTTCCACACACACACACACACAATGCCACTCACTCCATTGTTCGAGAGCAATTCCCCAATCTTAATTCACTCAAATTCGATTATTGCTCCGTGCACTTTTGGGCTCTGAGGTTAAAATAAACTTTCCAGCCAAGAAGTCATTTATTTCCACGTTTAAATGGCAGGAGCAGCAACTTTGTGGGGTGGTCGGAAAAGCGGAGGAAAAGCGAGGAAAGTACCAGCAATCAGCAACAAGGCAACAATAACAATAATGGCGGGAAAATAAGAGAGCTAGAAGGAATTGTTTGGGGAATTGAAAGCAGCACGAGTGCAGGCAAGTGCAGGATATAAGATCAGGGGATAAACCCAAGCCAGCGATTTGACTTTCCTGGCCGGGATTAACAGAAATTAGTAATGCCCTATGATAATCCCACTGAAAAGTATCCCATTTCCCCTCTCAAACTTTTAATCGAATCGCCAGAGTGTTGAAGAATCAAAGCCTCCGTATAACGAGGAGGCAATCTTCCAGGATTAAAGGGAATTACTTGGGTCCGAGGCAGTGAAGGATGGAACCTGGTATCCCGGACAAATCAACTTTTATCTGGGTGACTTCACTTTCAATATCCGGACGTCTTCCAATTACATTTTTTTTTTTGCCGGAATTATTGTTATTTATCAGCAATTATTTAGGCACATCTGCTATCTGCAGCAACCACACTCCAGAGAATCCAAAAAAACACCAGAGACTCTCCCGCACACCCCATCACGGCCGCAATTTCACACATCCCCCAGTTGCTACCTGGCCTGAGCCAGGCCAACTCATTGCCAGATTAACTCAATTGCCTCGAACGAACGCGGAAGTGTAGCGATCCATCCCCCAGCACAGACCAACCCTCGACCGGTCGAGCTGTATCTGTTTAAATTCTACTTTTGTGTCCTTGTAACCGGCGTGATGTTATTCCTGTGAGTCATTCCGCCCGAAAAGTCGTAGAACTCGCTTTGGTTTCATTCGGTGTTTCGGTGTTTTGGTGCTCACCTTGCCACAAGCACTCAGGCTCAAGCTCACAGGACCCATGACGCAGGACACGCACATACACACACACACACTCGCCTGCGGAGAGCAATAAAATAAAAATTGAAAACACAAAGGATTTATAGCTCCAATAGGTTTTCAAGGAGCCTTCAAAAGCTCAGTACAATTGCTATGAGGGCTACAAAGCCTGAACCCCAGCTCAGGCAGTACTGCTGCTCTCAGCTTTCAGGCCAAGCGAATAGAATTTTTGGAAGGAAAATGATTGCGGGGAAACGACTAAGAGATACTGTAAGAATATCCTATTATTGTGGAGTTCAATAAGCGCTTCTAAGTGCTTGATTTTAGGTTTAGTTAACTGGGAATTAAATTAAATTGAACTAATTAATCCTTAATCCTTGAACATCTACTCAGCAAATATACCCTTTCCTGCACCCTTTGTTCTTTACAGGGTGCTCTCACACACACACATACTATATATATAAATATATATAAAAGGAGATATATTTTAGCAGCCATTTCATTGTTTATGTGCCTGGGTGTGTCCCTGTCTGTCTGTCTGTCCCTCTCCACGGGTTTGTCTGTCGGTGGGCATATGGCGCCCACAGATTTAACTTCTCTGATTATTTTTCCACTTCCTGCTGCCATTCCCCCTCCCTCGACCCTCACCTATATGCTACCCGCTCTCTACCTTTTTCGCCCAATTTTTACATTGATTGAAGTATTTTCCGTTTTGTCGGCTTTCGCACGCCTTGGGCCATGTGGCTTACGGATTTGGATTTGGCTTTGGCTTTGTCTGCCTTTTAGACACATGCAAAACAAACACAGGAGCAGAGGTGGCAATAAAGGGGGCAGGGGGGGTAGAGAAAGGACTTTCATCCTTCGTTGAAGGTGTAAATAAATATGCTGGGAATTCGTCAGGCAGCAGCTAGCTGGAAAAGTTTTGCTTTGTTTTGCGACTTTAATGAGACGGAAGCAGCTTTGGATTCTCCGAAAAGGGAAATGTATATATAAAGTGGAGGAAAGCCGCTTTGAAGACCTGTCCTGCTCATTGAAGTCCCTATTTTTTGGATTTTCCTTTGAGCTGATTTGGGCTACTTCTCCCCCTCCTGAAGAACAATATAAAAAAGTTGAAGCTGTTGGTGAAATAAAAATGAAATTACTTAAAATTTGTCACAATAAGCTGGTGCTGAGGCCGCCTCTCGTTTTCTAGCCACGATGTTTGCCTTTCTGGCTTTTCCTTTCGTCCCTTTGCTACAATATTTTCTTCTCTGTTTTTTTTTTTCTTGTTGTATTATTAAAATTGTTTCAAATTGCGAGGGACGACGAACCTCTAATAGCTCGGCGGCAACAACAAAACACTCTAATGGACCATATTGTGCGTTTGGTTTTTCATTTTTATTGCGAATTTAGGCATCATTAGTTACGGTTTTTTAATAAAAGGCCAACAACGGCAGCCCACGACGATGTGGGCAAAGTTTGATTTGTGTGCATTTTGACCGCCTTAAGTGCGCCTCCGGGTGCCATTGTCTCGCTCGATGTGGTCAAGCTTTGTTTGACTTGAAGCGGCAAGGCGTTCTTTCTTTATTTCTTATATATATTTTTTTGTATTTTTGTGGGGGGAAAACTTTGACGAAAAAGTTGAAAAATAAAAACTTTTCTTCGGAGGCATTTGTCCGAGGCAAATGGACAAATGTTCGAGCATTAGCCAAAGCTGTTGAGCCCCTGCCCTACCCTCATCTTGTTCAATCGAGACCTTGCTTGGATTTCTAATTAATTTTCCATACCAAATAACCCGAATGCCAGGGCATATTTCCAGCGCCCTAATCGTGTCCCCGACATGCCATTATTATCAGAGGGCCGTACATCAGAAATACTTATGCAAATAACTCAGAGGCTTTGGCTTTCAATCCCCGGCACTTGTCTCCAAGCGGATCGGAGGAGACGGAGTCCCCAATCTGTGGCACTTTAACACCTACCTAAGCGGTCTCCGATGGAGTCTGAACTGGAGAGAAAAACGAAATAAAACTACCGACTGATGACTGGCCCGGCCATCATTTTTCATGCTAAGCTCCAACGTCAGCCATTTGGTTTATGGCCTTAATCCTTTTCTACATAAATGAGACTCATACCCGTGCACACACCCGTAGCTGTGGCCATACCCAACCCAGCTCACCGAATGCCACGCATTTCATCATTAGTCAGCGGACGTTAATGCCCAGTTCCAGATACCAGATCCCCAGTTCCCGTTCGCAGTTCCCGGTGCCCGGTGCCCGGTTGCCAGCTCCCTGTCTCCGGCTACTGGGCTTCGGCGAGGGATTTACGGGGCAGCAATCGCTTCCTACGCATTTACATTTACATTCGAGAGTGTGAGCATTTATATGTATGGATGCGAGTGGCATAGTCAAGAGGCCGCAGCAGCGTTGACTAAGTACCCAGGAAGTGCCAAGGTTGTTGCACTCACTCCCCGTTGCCTCTAATCGCCGCATCCCCCTGCGCCACTGCGTCCATCGTCCAGCGTCCAGCAGTGGCTTTTAATTAACACGCAGCCCAGGCAGGGGATCCTAGGCCGCACCGCAGCATCCACATTCACATTCACATCCATATCCCCTTCCAGCAGCCTCATCATCGTAATCGCTCTCGCCGTCATCGTGATGAGCTGCGGCGGTTGCTTCTATTTCGAAATCAATTCCATGCAGTTTTTACTCGTAATATGTGCACAGAGAGAAATATATGCTTAATTAGATCATAACTAAGTTTAAGAAACTACAATTTTGAAGATCACAAAGCACTTTTAGACAGTTAATAACCCTTGAAAGAGGAGTTCCCTTTAACTAGAAGCATTTATGACCCCCTTGTGCTTGCTTTTACATTAAGTATCTTGATCAGCTTTTACCTCTGTCTTATTTTAATCCAATTTTTCTCTCTCTGCACCGACACACACACACACATTTCGCCGCATGCATTTATGACGACTTCCCTTACCAATTTCTCGAATATGATGTCATGCTGTGCACTCTGCACAGAAATCCCCCCAGATACTCGGCGCAGCGGGCGTCTGTTTAGCGCTTAATTAATGATGAATATAAAAATTGCCGCCGCAAAGTGGAAAGAGAGCGGGCTAGGCAAAGATGTGGAGTTAAACATTAATTTTCCTACGTTTTCCGTTTGCCATTCTCCGATTTCCCGATGTCATTTAGCTAGAGAGGAGGATGCCTTTCGAAAGGCCAGAAGAGAAATCTTTACACAAATATGCTTTCACGCAGTGCTCCTTTCGCGACTATCTAGATGCCAAGTACAAACGTGGCCAATAAGGTTAGGAATCTTGGCCGCTAAGAACTGGGCTTCATCTGCATTGTGGGGTGTGAATTCTGGTACCTCGGACAATCAAAAAGTGATTAGCAAGGCACTCAACAAACATCGGCGACAACGACAACCATCGGGAATGTCATGGGCCCAGGCCTGGGAAGCGGAATGCTTAACATACAAACACACTTAGCGTGTAAACATGGCCAAAAGAGCGTTGACCATATTGGGCTGCCGTTGCTGCAGGCCCAGCTCTCATTGCTTTTTACGCACAACGGCAACGGCAACGGCTACGGCAACACGAACAGGTACAAACAACGACAACAACGGGACAGGCTAATATGACTGGAAGATGCGAGGAAGATGCTGCCCGAGAACCGGTCGCAACTGGTTTGGCCCCTCTTAACCCCTTTCTCCTGCTGACATTATCAACATAATCAAGAGGCAGCCTCCCCATGTCCTCGACTCCTCGCCCCCTGCTGCCCCCCTTCTAAGCCTTTTCAACGCTCATAAATAGCGCGGCGAAGACACCAACAAATATTTTGCAAACGCAATGAAAATTGCGGCCTGGCCAAGCGGCAAAGCAGATTACACTGGGCTGCAGAATTTTACGATCATAATAATATAAATATATGTATTGTATGGGGAATAATAAAATCGAAGAAGGCTTCTTCCCATTGGGATTCTAAAAACTTTCCTGAACTTTATGATTTTGCAAACTGAAGCATTAAAGGAAAAGAAAGCCAATGTTTTTAGATTCTTTAACAATTTCAAAATATTAAATTATTTCTGCCTTAATAAAAATCTATAAATACGTTTATTTCCCTAAAAATATTTGCCTGTAGAACAGTGTTATTTATGGGAGGCCGCCGGGAGGGGTTGGGTCCTGGTTGGTTTGGTTGGCTTTGGTTGGCTTTGGTTCGTTTCTGTTTGGTTGGGGGCCTCGAAAAAGAATCTTTCGCATATGGGCAACGGTACTTTCTGCAATTATCCGTTGTCTTGGCCAAGAGGCGACCGCGCTGTCGAAGATGCGGCCAAAGCGGCCAAAGCAAATATGCGCACTTGGCATTGTCCCGGCGAAGACAACAACGCACTAATAGCCCCGAGGAGAGGCCTTGAGACGAGGCTCCCAGCCTCCCAGTCCCAGTCCCAGTCTCAGTCAAGTGGAGAGGTCTGGCGGCTGTTTTGCGGTTTTTGAGGTTTGCGTTATGTGCAATAGATTATCAAAATGCTTATGGCTTAGGCTGGAGAAGCCACGACCAGGGGCTTTTGGCCAAGACCAAGACCAAGACCAAGCCAAGACCATGAGCATCCGACAACGGTTTATGTCACATGAAAGTAATGAAATTAAATTTCTCCCTGGCTAAGGCACACACACGCTCTCGCTTCGCTCCTTGCAGTTTTGATATGTGCGATAATTTTAAAAGTCAACTTGGCCAACTTCGGCCCGAAGACAGAAGAGCCTAAGCCAGGCCAGAACCAGAGAGTCGAGCCAGAGTCGGAGCCATCCGTAATCTACGCAACATTCTGCAATCAAGTGTGCATATTTACTTCCTGTAATTGAGCATTTATGGCTTTTATGGCCTAACGGATTTGCCCGTCCTCAGACTCGGCCCCTCCTCCATAATTGTTACGGCTTTGGCTTTAAAACTGACAGGCTGCCAGTCGGGCAGAGGGACGGGGATCCAAAGCCCGCTCTGGATGGGTATGGGGATCAGGATGGGCTTTTGGGGCGGAGAGAACTATGTCGTGCCTCGGTGCTCGTGCGCTTAAACCTATTGATTATAAAGTTTATGCATAAATTGTAAATTGATTTGGCAGTTAATTGATTTGCCAACGTCAGTGTGTGTCTGCCTAAGCCGAAAACGGATGAGTAATGACTTTGATATTGGCCAAAAGTTAGCATAAATCTATGCACAACGAACCGATGCGATGGGATGCGAATCGCTTCAATTGTATAAGTACTTCCCTGGCAAAACTTTCTCATGCATAGTTTATGGCCATTGAAATGTGTCGGGTCCATTGGGAGCGGAATGCGTGCGCGGTGGGGGTTACCAGGGAGTCGGTCATTAATAACTTATGGAATTTCATTAGACGATGACTTGATGATGTGCGATATGTTAATGGTTGCACTTGCAAGGACTTGGTACACATAGTAGTTACTTTTTTATATAAAATTCTCAATGAGAATCAGTGACCCCTGGAGGTTGTGCCATTCATAAGCCTGTACAAATATCACAACTTGAGCACAGGCCCTCGACTCCCCCATAACAATTGAAGCAATTTGGCTGGCGGGGACCCACTCCTACACTCAATAAAGCAGAAGACAGCCCCCGGCGACTGGCGAGGGTAAATATCACAAAATTGAATAACAAAATATTTATGCGTCGTGGAAATAAAAAAAAGCTAGAAAATAGAAAAGAAAATAATGGAGAGAATTTAACTATTATTTATTTGGCTGAGCACTGAGCCAGTCGTCTATATAATTTGCCAGCATGTATTTATGATTTATGAAGTGAGTGTGTGTATGCTATATATACTCATAGATACTCTCCAACTTTCTGTGGGGGCTAGGTGCGTGCTGGCCACTACAAATAGTTGTGCGAACAATGGAGAGTGAGAACCCGAATGGATGAATGGCCATTGAGTTTGGTGGCCGAGCACGCGAATCGCTTCAGTTATAGATACCAGGCACAATCACACCCACTCTCCGCGGAACACGCACCCAGCATTAACTATCCGGACAAAAGGAGAGGAACAAATTGGATAATGTCTATAAAAACTAATTGAATTCTAAGCGCTGGGCACGCCACCGGGTCGGGTCGCAGCTGTGAGAAAGTAGTAATGAAAGCCAGCGAACCAATCAAATGGGTAAAAAGTGAGTAACGAAACCAGAAAAAGCAGACGAGAACGCGGAGTGATGACATGCAAGCTGCTGGATAGATGTATATCTACCACTTGGCGGAGAGTGTGTGGGCAGCAGCTAGAGAGAAAAACAATTTCACACACAAATTGTACAAAGAGGAGAATTACTCAAAACACTCCAAGATGTTCGCATGTCATGGCACCTAGGCAGGGACTGTAAAAACAAAAAAAAAAAAACCAAAACCTGAAAACAAGAAAAGAACACAAAACCCAGAACAAAAAGCTCATTACTCATATGCCAATCAAAAGGAGGGAAGACTTGGACCTCAGTGGACCCCCAAAACGAGCCACAGATCCGCCAAGGGATGCCATAATTAATCATTCACCGATAATTAACAGCACAGTACGTCCAAATAGAACTAATGTTGGTGGTAATGCCCCGTGTATCTGCTGGATACTGCCCTGCGATCTGCTCGGGGGTTGCCAAAACTGTTGTTTCATTTTTAGCGTCCAACTTTAATGAGTTCGAAATGAAGCTTCCTCGCCGCCTTATTTTTGTGCAGCGTAACCACTTGAAAGTGCGTTGGACAGATGGACATTGACCAGTTATAGATACCCATCCCCATCCCCACCCTCTCCCCGCTGCCTGTCAAGTCCATGAGCACAACCTTCGGCTTGAGTGATGTACTACGAGGGCCACAAAACATCGACATCGCCATCGATGGATGGTCATTAGCAAAAGATGACGACGACTGTGATGTTGATGTTGATGTTGATGGCGCTCCGCTGATGTTGCGTACTCGTAATTCTTCTATAATGGATCTGTTATCTCTGCGCTTAATGGGTTAGCTCTTGGCTGCTCGAGGGGAGGCTTCGAGGGGTCTGTGACTGAGACTGAGTCTTTGACTGACAGACCTGAAGCATGCTTAAAACTTGAAATTAAATAATTAGTCGCTGGTGAAGCTCAGCCCGCTCAGCTCGCTCAGCTCGCTCAGCTCTCTTTTTATTTTGTATTTTTCGTATTTAGATGGGGCCAGTGTAATGACCTTTTAAGTACTTTCGAGATACTAATCGCCTCTCGGTCCTGCTTTTTGTTGGCCGCTTTAGCTGCTCTAAACAGCTAATGGCTTGTTGCGGCTTGTTTGTTGTAGTTCAGCGAGTGCAACAAAGTCGCCAGCCACTTTGGATGGCACTAATTAACGAGAGAGCACAAGCTTTTGGCTTTGGGGGCCGCTTCACAAAACTTTTCTCAGATGCGTATTAATTAAAATTTTGATAAGACTCCCGCTTCTCGGCTCCTCGGGCGCTTGTAATAAAAGTTGAAAATAAATTACACAAAATTTGTATTTGTATCTTTAGGTGTGGCATCATCATCATCTTCGTCGTCGTCGTCGTCGTCGGCGGCGGCAAAGGGCTTATCGCCAAAAGTATCTACAAAATAATGGGCGACTAATAGGCCGAGACCCCATCCAACTTCTCGGTCTCCGTTGCCGTCTCTGTCCCGTTCCCAGCTCCACTTCTTGGCTTGTTGATTATGTCAGCTTTTAAAGCGGCTTCGCCCCGACTTCTCCCATTTCTGCGGGTGAAAGTGTGCAAAGTTACAGCTCCCGGAATGGACTTATAGAGTTACACTTGTTGTCGTCGTCTCTCGTTGCGGCGCTGTGGGAATGTCAACTTCAGATGCTGGTCAGCTGCTCAGCTGGCCAATAAATGATGATAGTTCTCGGGGCGAAATCCGAGCTGCTGCTGGGAAAACCCCGCTGGAGGCGAGGCGCCGAGAGAACTCTGAGAAACTTATCAAATATTTGTCCCACTTGAGTGATATCTCCCCAAGCAGCAGCGTGTGGGCGGCTGGAATGTTTCGAATGCGTATTTATCTGTGAGATACATCTCACATTTCGTTGGTATTTGTTGCGTTTGCTTACAGTTAGGAAACATCTCGCCGATGGTAAGGTGGAGCTGCATTCCGAAAGTGTTTTCTCTGGCACGCATTTAATTGAGATGTCTTAAGACATTGTTTTGTATTTCATTGAATTCTGTGGCTGTTCTCACAGAATAATTGGCCAGGAAAACCCCAAGTCAGCTGAGATAAGACTCGTAATCGTGGCAGGAACTTATAAACTGTGCCAGCCAAAAGGCCAGCGATTCCAAGTATGCCATCGCACATGGCACTTGCCCAAAAAGCGAGCTCGCCAAGCAGCCCAAATTGAATGCGAAAATTCCCACACATTGTTCAATCTAATGAGAACTATGTCAATGTCTGCTCCATCGCTTATCCCCCATCCCTGCTCCCTGCTCCCCGTCGGGCCATACTTAAGCTTATGCTTATATATTCGCCCTTGGGCTGACACTTAAGATAAAAACTCTTGACGGAGGGAGAAATACACTCTCGTCGTGGGTCTCAGGTCTCGGTTCTTGGTTTCTCAGTTCGCCTGTAGGCTTTAGGCTTCTTCATCCGCTCCTCTGCTTAAAGTCAATTGAACAAATTTCTATGAGCAAATATTTTATGGTCAGTGCTCGTCTCTTTCGCTCCCTCGGTGTGTGTTGAATTTTAAATGAAAATTCCATAAATGCCAGCCGCATAAAAATGTGCCAGACCATATTTCATCCCCAGCCGAGTCAGATAGCTCTCTGACAATTTAATAGTATTCCAAAAATTAGCCAATTAGTGGGCCTCAACTTTCCATAAATATATACACTTATATATTAATGGCGTAATGTATTTTCATTAGCAGAGTGCGGGGCACTGGGCACTTGTAATTAAGAACTTAAAAGCGATAAGCTTTTATGTAGGCAGGCACTCAGCCCCCGAAAAGCCTCTTTGCCCCACGGCGAGTCCTTTGACTTTGTAGCGTCCGAGACGCTTACACCTGTGGCACTTAATTATTATATTAAATCGGCATATCTGTTTCGGCTCTAATTAACCTTTGAACCTCTTCACAAATCAGCGCCCTCACAAAAAGTCAAAGCGAATCACACCCCGGGAAAACCCCCCGGTGGGGTGGCAATGGTGGCGAGGTGACAGTCACGAGTCCCATTATACGATATTGTATGTACAATTTGAAGCAACTCGCAATTACCAACGACACGTCAAGATGTGAAATTAACACCGTCACACAAGCAGGCAGACAGACAAGGGGAGACCAGGGGACCTGGGCCAGTGGGCGGCAGACAGACATATTAATGTTTCTGGCTGGTATTTAACATTCAACAACAATAACAATCACTATATGTGTGTGTGTGGTGTGTGTGGGTGACATTTTCTCGTTGGCGCTGCCTCGAAAATCATTAAATCACACAGCAACAACACAGGGAAAAAAGCTTTCCCTGTTTGTGTCAGCCATACAATTGGCCACCCATCCCCCCCACGCATATCCTGTCAGGACAACAGGGGAGGTGGGGAGGAAAAGAAAGCACACAAAAAAGAAAAATAAAGAAAAAGGCGAAGAGCTACGCAACCACAGCACGCAATACTCGCATTTCATTAGACACTTTGCAGCGACGACTCCTATTACTCTTCCTGAAAAGCCATCATAGCCAGGGGCACCACTTCCTTTCTTTTTTCTTTCTGGCCAAATGACGTCGTTTCTGACGACGACGTTTTTCCCAAAAAATTAGCGTTACATTGGGACCAAAAGCGACTGGCGATGGCTGACCCCGTTGAGCTGTCACACGAATTGAAATGGAATTCGATGGCCAAAGTGAAGTTCAAACAAGGTGACCCCATCACTGGTTGGGTTGGTAATTATGGATTTCCCCTGGCAAGTGCTGACCCCGATTCCAAAAACAAAGTGACATAATTCGGCAGTAAACATCTGCTGGCCGCGATGATAACTGGCCAGATTAAGTGATATAATCAAGTGGCCAGCGGCAGAGAACCAACTATTCCATTAGCTAACCGAAACCGAGAGCGAAAACTCGGCGGATGTGGAAATAAAAACTTTTTTGTGCCCAAGCTCCGGCAAATGAGTTTGTCATTATTCAAGCGCTGTGCAAATACATACACATACATTTCGCGCACCTTTTTTGTGTGCAACTTTGTTTTTGCCACAAATTAATTACAATCCTCCGAGTTGAGTGGCCAAATGTTGCTCTTTTTCTTGTCCCTGTTCCCGTGTATTTTTCATACAACATATTTATCAACGCGTCGCAAAATGTTTGTCCTGGGAGGGGAGGACTTTGCGAGAATAAATTGGATGATATTAGGGCGACAACTTTTCATTTAGTTGGCCGGTCGGCGCTGCCCTTAATTTCCGGCCACACGCATCGTATCGGAAGATAGGGATCGGGATCGGAGGGGCGGGAAAATGAAAACGTTAGACGGGAATGAAAAATCGTTAGGCGCGCACCGAGAGAGCCGGAGTGTTTTACGGGTCCCGATGGCCCAACCCCCCCAACCGCCTTAATATATTTCCTTTTCTCTTGCACCAGAAGCTAGCTGGGGTTTTTATTTTGCGCTTCACTTACCTGAAAATAGGTTTGACCCTTGTCCACCCAGCCGATGGCCATATCGGCACCAGCGAGATTGCCATCGGGCGAGAAGCCGAAGCCGACGTAGCCCAGGGTACGTGCCTGTATTTCAAATGTTATATCCTGATTAATGATTTGCCATAGTATGCGAAAATCCTCATTCAAATCGATGGCATGATCCCAAATGGGTGTTCCCGTCGCCGCTCCTGCTGCGGAGGCAGCTACTCCCGTTGCTGCTCCAGCTCCTGGCAAGGCTCCTCCTGTTGTTGCCGTGCCTGCCCCTGCTCCGTTTGCCGCTCCCGGGGATGTTGTTTTGTTGCTGCGAGTGGTCAACTTGCCGGCAGCATGGACTCCGCAGCCCAGGCTGGCGAGAAGGAGGAGCAGCCAGAACAAGCTGAACGTGTGGCAGGATATAAAACATGTGATTAACGATGACCGCCTTGAACTTGAGAGCGCCGGTCCTCGTCGTCTGCTTCTCTGTACTTTGCTGGGTGTTGCTTCCTCAGTGGATACTGCTGCCTCCTCCTCGCTTGTAACTGCTTTTCTTGTTGGCTGCCACATTGTGTTGGCCATTTTGTGCGCCGGTTAGCTGGCTGCTTGGGTTTAGCAAATAGTTGTGATTACTTTTCTTGTTGCCACGTTGACATTTATTACTCTCAAAATCACTGGACGTGGAACGGTCGCAATTACGCAACTGTTTTGGCCTTTCTTGCGCTCGTCTTTCTCCTCTTTGGTGTTATCACAGTTACGATTATTTATTTAAGCAATTTTACTCAACTTTCGCTGCTGCTGTAGCTACTGCTGCTTCCTGTTTCCGATTAACCAATGGCCGCTCATTAGCTTCGCTTGTCGCACGAACAAAAGCTCCAGAGCTGATCTGGCGGATGCAACCTGCAAGAAAAGAGGCAGAAAAAAAAAATGTTATATAATTGCTATAATTTGTTGTCGGCTATAATATGTAGTGGCGAGAACTCGAAGTAGCCCGATGTAGCCTTCTTTCGTGTTGCAATGTTTAAACGCATATAATTACATAAATTATGAACCGGTATCTATGAGATACACACCGCCAGCCACAGCCAGCAATCCATCTGCCATCCATCCAGCCATCCGCACACACATCACAACAAAGTTGACGGTTCATTTTTTGTTCTTGCTTGTTGTTGCTTCTAGGGAGTTCGTCAACATTTTCCTTGAAGCGTTAATTAGCCTGGTCACGCAGTTTTCACAGCAATGTACGTCGGAAGACGAAATTGCCCCGAGAGAGCGGGAAATTAAAGTCTACTTTGGCAGGAAGATGGGAAATGCCTCGTAATAATCTAGCATTTTTCAGTGGAAACTCAAGGATATAAAGCTTCCGCAGAAATCACTTTCCCTTCCCTAGTCAGTGGATACCTCCTTATTTACGGTATTTGAATGACTAATTCCGGGTTTCCCGTCTCTGATATCAAGGGTCTACCACTGACTACTGCCCCTCGCACGCAATTAGTGCGTTGTGGCCTGGTCAAAGCAAATCGAAGATAATTACAGCTTGTCATAATTTTAATGAAGAAGGTCGTCCAGAGCTGAACCCGAGTCAAGTCGTTGTCGTCATTGTCTGCTGTCTGTCCATCCGTCTGGGAGAGAGCCAAGTGGAGGCGAAGCCAGACCAATGGGATTTATTGTATTAAATCGTCGCGGCTTAGCCAGGCCAACCACAAGCGAAGAGGACTATTCCTGGGCCTCCTCCAGCCATGGGCCCCCGTTTCTGGTTGCCATCGCAGCTGTCTGCGCATATTTGGTGTGCGGTTACATTTGATTACATGCCAAAAGTACTGCTCCCAGACCCAGCAGATCTTTAATTTGACGTCGGCGTCGGCGTTTTGGGTAAATGTCAAATGGTTGGTAATTTGTTATAAATAGCCAACTTCCGCTGGGCCCCTAAAACGCGACGCAACACGACGCAACTCATAGATACATACAATGTATTTGCGCTAATTCCAAGTGCTTAGTCGCGTGTTTCGAAGTTGACAAAGGTCAACAAACGCCGAGCAAACACCAAGAAGAAAATTGAAAAGCCCGAAAAATGAATTAAGGCAAGAGTGTTTGTGTGTGTTTTCCTATTTCTTTCTCTTCGAGGTCGAAGCTGGAATGCCCTCAAATTGAATATCTCAGCAAGATGATGTGATGGGGCCCATAACAATCTCGACCAATAAAAGTAATTTCCGGAAGTTCCTGCCATTCCGGGAGGGGAATGGAAATGGTAATGGAATGATTGGACAAATGTATCGCGAAGATACTTCTGGTTCTCTGGTTAGTATCTAGCTAGATTTCTATGGCATATTTATAGGTGACTTTTACGTTTCACTTCCTTCCTAACGACAAAGTTATTGTGGTTGCCCGACGCCGTGCCTTGCTGTTATCAAAAATGTATCCGCAAGATACACAACAATAAGCTTGATGGCGAAATGTAGCTTTACATTGATGTTGTTGTTGCTGGCGCTGAGTGACGGCCGGCAACGTTAAATGACGTTGATTATAATTATGCGGACTTGTACTTTGTTCAACGCAGGCAACAGGGCTACAGGGCTTCTTCTTCTGCTCCTCCTCCTGTCCCTTGCTGCTGTTTGTTATTATTATTGCTGTCGTCATCATCATCAGCATGGTCATCAGCCACTTCCTCATGATCATCATGGTCAGCCTGGTGCTCCACGGCTTCGACTGCCGTTGATGGGGCGGCCAGATGAATGATGTCTCTTAAATACAGACCCTGCTCGAGTCCGAGGCAAGGCGAGGCCAATCGTCCTCATCATCATCGTGATGGCTGCTGCTGCCGTAAAATTCAAGCCAATTTAGCCTGGAGGAAGGCAGGTCCGGCAGGTTCCTCCTTGCACAGCATGTTGCCCAAGACCCGAGCAAAGACCCCAGTCTGGAGACATTCATAAGTACAAGTGCTGCTGCTCTTCCTCGCAGCGATGCCCGCGTGACTCCTTCGATCACTTTTGGCCCCGAGATGTGTCATCTCCAGGCGGAGGACAGTGGACACTGGACAGAGACACATTCATAAGTACAAGTGCTTCGTCTAATATTATTACTTGGCGAATTAACTACGCCGGGAGAGAGATAGGAAAACAAACACAAACTCGCAGATTGCTCTGCCAACTGGTTCTAAAAGGCACGAAATGGCTTCCGTAGACACATTAGTCGCTTTTACACAAAAACCCAGACAAAACGGACAGAGCCCAGTTGCCTCCCCGCCTGATGGGTGAGCAAAAAAGATGCAACTGAATGAGGCATATAAAAGCCTTCCCAAGCGCCGCCGCGGCACAAAAAAAGCAGGGAGAAAGAAAGAAAAAAAAAAACAGAGAAAAATAACCAACAGAAGCGGAAAGAAAGAAAGAAAAGAGGAGCGAAAGAAAAGCAAGAAAAAATGAATACAAGTCAAAGACTTTGTCCAATGGTTTTCATCATTGCACGATTTGTAGATGGAGCGGGCAGCAGTAGTTCCAGGAGGAGGACCCCAAGGGGGGCCAGGAGGTAGCCCCAGATCTGGTCTGCTTCTGCGGCTGCTTCTGCTTCTGTTCGGCCGACGGACAACGACATTGATGAGGATGTTTTGCCGGGGCAACACAGTGGGACAAGCCTACGCGAGAGCTCCAGAAGCTGGCGGGAAAAAGTAGTGACTTCTAAGTCAGAGTAGAGCTTGAAAAATGTATCTGAAGATACTTGAAAGTATCTATTAAAAGGATAACTTGCCTAGAACCTAATTATATACTTAGATTTATTTATCCTTCTACAAATTCCCTTCTTGTATCTCTTTAAATTTAAAAGGTGCTCCCATTCTCAGGCATACCATAATCTAGTTTACTCAATTCCAAACCCAAATACCTTTAAAACTAAAACACTAATTAACAACAGACAAAACTGCTGAGTTCTGGAAGCTAACCAGAATATAAATGATGCTGTGTGTAACCCTCCTGAGGGAAATTCGATCCCAAAACAAATTGTTTTCCTGCTGCCGTCACTCTGCGGTATTCCTTTCCCTTAATTGATTCCCATTCTAATTGCGATATTTAGCCAACTCATTGACCTAATCACAGAACAGAACAGAACTGAATCGAACAGAGCAGGGCATTCCGCTTCACACATCATTAATAACGATGGGTTCTGATTTGTGCGAAATACTCGCAGTGGTGGTGCCTTTCACCTACCATTTAATCGAATGCTTTCACATTTTAATATCTCTCTCTCGCCAAAAGGAATTCGCTGTGAAGCGTAATTAGTGAACTTTTGGTTTTCTTTTTTTTTTTATATACTTTCTAATCCCATCCCAGTGTGCAGTTTGTGGCAATTTCTTTTCAAAGGGTACAAGGGGTACAAACGAGGGGATTTGCAAGCCGTGTATGTTTTCATTTAGCAGATACAAGCTGCAAGTACACACACGAGATGCTACCGGGCCTTCGTCATCATCGAAGATGCTTCATCATGTGGCAGAAGCAGCAGCAGCAGCAACAACGACGACGACGGCAGCAACAGCGATTCCGGAGTTCTGCGGTTGCCGCAGCTTGATTATAAATGTACGAGGCAACTTGTATGACATGTAAGTTGTTGTACTTGCAGCCTTGCATCTGTGAGAACGTGTATCTGTGCCGTGTCCACGGCCGCATGCATGTGTGGTTGTCACTGCACCTGTCATCCTTGCAGCCTGCCAGCAAAAATTGCCGGTGCGGTGCAGCAGCAGCAGCAGCGCAAAAAAAAAAAAAACACAAAATTATTATTTATCATCGGCGGGGCAAGGTCCCCGAGAGAAGTCAAACAGGGAATTATGCGGGTATGTATACACGGATAAAAATTACATATTTGCTAATTTAAGTCAAATTGGACAATTATTAGGCCTAAAAAATGCTTAATTATATAATATATAGTGATAAAAAGTTAAATAATCCTTTGAAGTTCTTTTAGGAGCTTCTGTTTTCCCTGAAATTAATATTCCCTTTCATATTTCTAACCAAGATTTCATATTATTTTGGTTCCGTGTAGCAGATATATATAGAAATGCGCCGGGGCTCCACTAATTACTGCACATCATTTGCTTACTCGAGTGCCTCTACTGCCATCGTCGTCGTAGTCGCCGTCGTCTCCAGGCCCATCAGCCCAACTTCCCCAGCTCTCCGCCGCCTTGCAGATTTAATTGAGTAAAAAAATTGACTAATTAGAGTGAGTCCAAGGCACTTGGCCCCCGGCAAGCAGCGAGAAAAAAACAGGTCTCCAGTTGAGTGGGGGGTTTGGGTACAGAGCCAGAGACAGAGACAGAGGGAGGGGCTACCTGTTCTCATTTATTAAGGCCTGGTCAAGAGCGGTTTGAATCAAAACTGCGCCTCCCAAACCCAAGGCTCCTGTCGTCCATCGTGTGTCGTCTTCGTATTTAATGATCATTAAACAAGCTGGCAGCCAATTGCACTAAAAGCTGCAGGCTACTGGCACACGGACAGTGGGGCAAATATAATAAAATGTAATAAATATTTAATAAAATTAGAAATATAATTTACTACAAAGATATCATAGAAACTGAAGGTATTAAATAACTCACAAACTCAAAGTTTGTCAGTTATAGAAGCAGAATTGAATGTATTTCATTATTTTATAGAGAATACTTAATCTCTTGTTTTCGTATTTCATATTCATATCGTAATAAATATATTATAAAATTATAAATATAATTAACTTTGATATAAAATATCCAAGAAAAACTCACAAAAGAACTTGACAGGAAAAGAAGCAGGCTTGAATACAAATTATTATTTTGAAGGACACTTAAACGCTGGTTTCAGTTACTATATTTAAGCTTTCAAATATTAAACTTTAAACTATAAATTATTATGGAAATAATATACCTAATCATATATATTTAATAACTTTAACTAAAAGTCCTAGGCCTAACCTAATCTCACTCGAACTTAACCCACTGTGACCGGGCCAACGGACTGATGAAAACTATTAGTGAAGGCAGCTATGGAGCTGCAAAGTGGCTGCCTTTTTGTAAATTGCACCGACATTCCTGCAGTTCCTGTCCCTGGCCGGTCCTGCTGTCCCATCGCGTAATTTAAATAATCGTAAAAAATAATAATTCGTTCTATTGGCTGGGATATGGCCATGTTCAGCGCCCTGCCGCTGCCTGTTGATTATTATGGCCCTGGTAATATCTTTTGCTCGTTAGCAATTTTCGTTTCGAATAAATAGTAATTAGTGTGCCGAAAAGAGTTGGGCGAGCAGCTCCTTTATTGGCATTCCACCTGCAAACTGTAGTGCACAAAGCCTCTGGCACTTTGCTGACGTTCTCTGTTTTGGGCACTTTTATTTGACATTTTTCATTAAACAGGAGATGAAAAAAGGTTTTCCTTGCGTTCGGGTTGGGGGCTGTGTCGTTGACATAACATTTTTGTAGAGCCTCCCCGCTCTCCGCTCCGCTCCTCTTCGTTCTTCTCACCACTTTGGGCCGAAAGTTTGAAGGCATCTGGGGAAATATGTCAGCGTTGTTTAAGTTTTTAACATTTTCAACTGGCGAGGCTGGCACTGCCACTGCCTCCGCCTCTGCCGGGTGGAGATTGCTATTTACTCTGGCATAATTGGCTTGTCGGCATAGTTATAAAAAGTTCTGCTCGGGTGCAATTGGATTAAATGAATGGATACTGTATATAAGCAGTGGCACTATCAAAGTTTGCCTTGCCAGAGGAAGCTCTGGTTATCTTTGGAGTTCTCTCTAACGAAAGGCAAACAAAAATGCGGGATAAAAATGCTGCTCTTAATGCGCATCTCCGAGTAGTGTATCTGTGCTATCAGTGTATCTGCAGGATATCAATCTTGACTCGGGGCGAATGTTAATATATCATGAGAGTGGCCATCTCGCTCGTTCTAGGAATGATTGATTGCCCCGTCTGGGGGTCAGTGGGGTTAATTTGGAGCCCCCGGAGGTTGACAACCTGCGCGGCGTCCTGTCCAATTGAATATGCAGGATTATCCTGCTTAGCAGAAGGAGAAGGAGGACTCCAACTGAAATACACTCTCGACCGAATGCTTGAATTTAAATTTGGTTTACTTTTGGCCTGTTTGTGCTGCCAGCAATGGATGCACAAATAGTTGGAGAAAGCTGACTGGATGGTCGGGCTCTGTGTGTCATCTTTTTGGCTTATCAGCTGCGCATCATAAAATTTGCCTCTTCTTTTCTGCAATTGCGAACTCCGCTCACTTTTCGCTTTTCCATTCCATTTTCCAGAGCCAGCTCCACCGCCAGCTTCAGCTCCAACTCCGAAACTTTCTTTTGTTTCTGTCTATTGCTAAAAGTCGGGACCCCGTTACTGCTCCTCTGGAGGCCCCCTCGTAGTTCGTAGTTGTGTGTGCCGGCAAGTGAATTTTCTCATTTTGCACTTGATATTGTTGCCGTTTTTGCTGCCTGCTCTGCCTGGGAAATTCTTCTGCGTTTTCTACTTGCTGTTGATGTTGTTGTTGCTTTTTTCTTCTTCCGTATTTTGGCAGAGTGAAACTTTTCAACGCTCTCCCTTTTTCCTATCCCCCCTCCACCCGCTTTTCCTGTGTCTGTGCCGTGCTTTGCCTTTTGCATTTTCGGTAGGTATGAAGGTAGGAAATTTAATCTCAAAGTCGTCATCGTCAACGCTACCCGTACTGCTAGTTGTTGTTGTTGTTTATTCCTCTTGTCGGCGACGTCACAGAAAATATTTAATTAATTTTTCGAATTTTAATTAAAAAGTTTCCGTTGCGTTGCGTTACTTGCGTCATTGGCAGTGCGAAAAGGCCTCAGCTACTTGTTCTATTTTATTTTTTGTTTTTTATTTGAGGTGTCCCTGTCCCCCCCACATGTTTTATTGCGTTAAGTAGCAAATATTTGATGGGGGCCGCCGCAAGGTAACCCAATACAATACAACGCCAACCAGAGACAACTCTTCCCGGCCAGCGCCATCAATCAATGCGCTAAGGAGCAAGAGAGTGGGATAGTGGGGGCCCGGTGGAGTCCATTCCAATAAACATAAAGCAAACACTTAATTGTCTGTCAGCGTTAACAAACCGACAACACAAATATCATGTGACCGAGAGCGGGGGCTTTGGGGGTATTCCATAAGCAGACACACACATATATCACCTGCTGCGCACTGAAATGTTTTTTCCACAAAACTTGTAAGAGATGCCAACCGGCCGATAGGCCCATGGAGAAAGAGAGAACTCCCAGACCCAGGTCCATGCCCATACCCATACCCAAACCCATACCATTCCATTCCGTTCGGACCAAGTCGAATCCAAGACGTCCGAAACCGAACTAAACTCTCCTGCATGCATTTCGTTATCTGTGACAAAGATCTCCTGGCCATTAAATTAACACTTAATGACTTGTGTGTGCGTACGGGTTTTTTCTTCTTATTTTCCTCTCTTAGCTGCAGACGACAATGATGACTAAAGGAAAGCAGCAAAAAGAAGAAAAGACGCTCTGCAGCAGCCACACATCATTAAGAGACAGCGGGGAGGCGTTGCCCGGGCTTTCGTTACCTCGGAGATTCGGATTCAGATGCGGATTCCAACTCTCGGATTCTCCTACACATCTCTTTGATACCCTACAAAGGGCCCAGGGCCCTGATGACTTTGTTAGCCCGGCTGAAAGGAGCGACCTGCCCTGCTGCCTGCCTGGTAATAATGGCACAAAGGACAGCATCCCGACAAAAGACTTATATGGGAACACACCTTGCCCTTTGTTTGCCCAGGGTTTATCATCGTGAAAAATGGAATTATGGCACAAGGAAATGGATTAAAAGAAGGAAAGACTCATGTCCAAGATCTCTGATTGCTCTTTTAAAATTTCCAAGGCAGGTGAGTAGAAAAGAAAATTGAAATATAGATTCAGAAATTTAATTTCCAAAAGAGAGTTTCGAAGGGCTTAGGGGTAGGGAATAATGAAAATGAATGAATGAAAAATATTTTTATAAAGTGCTTTTAAGTCTACACAGATAAAAAGACATTCAAATGGAATTTTTATCAATATAATTTCCAGATGTTTCAGCAAATAAGAAATTATCGAAAGTTTGGAAAATTTTCATAATGATCTACAAATATTCCCCTTGCAACTTCCCACCTCAAAACATAAATTTTCATTCTTGATTTTTTCTGTAAAACAAACCTGAAAATAAAATAACAAACACACGATTACTTTTAGATTCATAGGAGACAAGAAAACCCTAGCCAAAGAACATAAATTGAAATCCTAGAGCCCCGTTTTGGGGCCTCTCTTCCAGCGTCTGAAGGGCATTGAGAGTTCGATGCGATTGGGGGCGAGAGTATCTCTCCGATGCCATCTCATTTGTATCTACATCTCCGGCGGCGGAGTACGAGTATCTTGTTTGCAGCCATAAGTTTTCAAATTGTTTTTAGACTGACAAAATAAATGATGACAGGCGGCACGGCGGCTTTATCGTCTCTCCGCGGCCCTCTGCCTCTGCTAAGTTGTTCTAATTTTTTGTGCCCCACGAGATCTCTAATGGGCGTCCACAGAAAATGCTTATATGTTAGATGAATAGATAAATCTGGACGTTGGGACGATGGGACGACGACGACATACTGGGAAATGGCGTTTCAGAGAAGTGTCTGTCGACGACGTGTGGGCAGAAGTGGAACACAATTTGATGTTTCTCACTTAATTTGTTATGGCGAAGCCCTAACAAATTTCCTGCCATTACACATGTTCTTTGTTTTGTTGTTGCCCCAGGAGGAAATATTCTTTTATGATTATTTAAATGTGTCTCTGGCATTAATTAATCGGCGGCAATCATCGGTAGAATGCGGCAAGTGGCATAAATATTTCATTTAATCCCCGACAAAATCAGAAGAGACTAACCGCACGACCACGAGGAGAGGAGAGAGGTACCTGTATCGGTGATAAATTTATTGCATAATTGAACAGGACGAAAGCCTCTCGAAGGCCTTAAAATGCATTTGTTGTTCTTGGTTTTCGGGGGTATCCTTCATGAGCATGAGGACACACTTTCCCAGCTCCTGCTGTTATTTATGGGCTTGCGGTGAACCAACAACTGTGTGGAGAGAGTGGGGAGAGGGGAAAGGAAAGGAAAGGAAAGGAAATACTTTCCCCATGGGAAAATGGGGGCTCTTGTGTGTGTTTTCGTGCGTGCTCTGCTCGTTTTGTTTAATTAAGTAGCATAACTGTAAACAAATTAATTTCAATATTAACAAAGAAGATTATTGAAAATCTCTCGCATTATTTACAATGTTGAATGACAAAACAAATAAATTATTAATTTTCCAAGAGCCCTGCCGCCGTCCTTCCCTCCACTCGACTCGACTCGACTCGATGACAATGCATGATATTTCCTTTGAGGGGCTGCCAAGTGGGGAATGCGGTGTGCACAAAGCAGCCATTTGAGTGTAAACATTCTGTGCGATTACAACTTCGGTTGCCGTTTTAATTGTCCCAGCCACAAGCTGAGACGTGGCCACCCCACTGCTTATCCTTCCCAAGGACCCTCCACATTTTCCTCGGCGTCATGCCTGGCAAGAGAGGGAGGGAGCCCAGCCTCCCCCCGGCTGAATGGGGCAAATGTAGCTTGAAAACGGTGGCCTTTGTCGGAGAACAGCTCAGTTGGCTTAGCCAATATGACAACATCCGGGAGTGGGGGGGGCAGCTCCTTGGCTCCTTCGTCCCAGGGGTGAGTTTAGCTTGATGATGGAAAAGCAAGTCACTTGTTGAAAGGGTTGGCAAATAATAAAAACAATTGCCAGCGGGGATTAAATTAGGGAGGAGACACATATAATTGAAGGAGCTATATGCGCTTGTTTGAAGTCCTTTAAGCCCCAAATAAAAATGTTCTGCCTAATCCCAGTCTAAAAACTTAATAACAGTCTAAAAACTTAATCAACTCTTTTGTCTAATCCTAATGGGTTATAAGGGTCTCCCCATTGCATTTTCCCCCCTCCCTTGATCTCTTGTCATCGCATTTGCCCAGGAACTTGGCAGGATTCTGCATCCTTCAGCCCCGACTTGACCTTGTCTCCTTACATAACCTTATCGCAGAGACTCTCGCTGGGCAAACAATTAATAAAGCTCAATGTCGACTAAGGCTGTGTAATAAACCAAAACCTTAAGCTAGACAATTAAAGCACAAAGCCCTCGAATCGCTCTCGAATGCCATCCTATGGGGGCTGTCAAAGGCACTGACAAGATATTGAATATCTCCGGATCAGAGCCGCACAGGATACAGGCCACAGGACACACACACGGAACAAAGAGTCCGGGGCCACATAAATATAGTCCGGCGTGGAGGAAATCTTTTGCTCATTTAAAAAATTAACTTCAGAGTACCTTGCCACCGGCAACAAAAATAAAAAAACAGAGGGACGGGGACACAAAAGCGATTTATTGGCTACGCAAGATAAATGGCAAAATGTTTACAGTTTCCCAGAGTTTCCCGCTTTCGCATTGAAAACGAAATGTAAGCATTTTCCGCAAAGGTTTTTTCTTGTTGGTTGTCGAAAAACTTTCGGCAGGTTTTCGCTTCTTTTTCCCTTCTCTTTTTTATTATTTTTTTATTTTTGTATTTTTATTTTTTAAGCCCAGCTGCTGGTTGTTGTTGTTGTTGCCACTGCCTTTGCTACACATGCGATAAAAATTGCTCAAATAAACTGGTGAAAAAGGGACAGTGAGGTGAGGAGAGAGGGGGGACTTGGACTGAGCGACAGGAGGCGGCGACTGCAGCAAAAACATCATTAGCATTACCAAATAAATCACATCCGTTTTTCAGACACAGTCCGAGTCCGAAATGTAAGAGGAGAGACCAGGGGAACCGGCGGCACTTTGGTCCAAAAAAAATAAAAATAAAAAAAGATAACAAAGGGGAAAAGCTAGGTGGGAAAGGGTATGGACTAGGGGATACCTTAAAGCAAACTAGAAAGTAAAGAAATAAAACTATGAAAACTAAGGAATGATATTTCTATAACTTCTTTCTTTCTTCATCTATAACCTGATCTTTGAAATATAGTTTAAACTGTATCAATTTAAGTCTCAAATAATCTTTAAGACTTTCAACTTTAAATATAAATATTAAATAATACAAATACTGCTTGATCCATTGGTTATAAAGATACTAAAATAAACATTGTATAGCTTGCTGTAACTTGCTATATAATTAACCTGAAGTTAATATCAGAAAACCCAGAAACTTCAAAGGTATGTCCCAGGTAAACCTCCTTCAAAAATTCCCTTGCAGCCTAAAGAAACACGATCTACTACACTATATACTAACATATAAGACAACAAGCAAAGCTGCTGCAGATCCCAGATTCGATTTGTTTACAATAGTCTCCTGGCACACAAGACACTGCTCATGCTCCTCGGATACCCTTGTCATATATGGCTGCCGTGGTATATGAAAAGGATAAAAGCTTTGAACACCGGAGTGCAATAAATTTCTCTCGTGACGAGCATAAAACTTTTTAAACACAGAGCGAAAGAGAGAGGCCCAGGGAGGGGGCGATGGGGGGAATGCCACCAGTGGCAACAAAAGCAACACAAACGCATAGCGAAGCGGCAAGTTCCGTTTAAATTCCTTCCTTTCACCCTGCCCACAAATCCGCCCCAGTAATGCACACACATGGTGGGGGGAGGCAAGAAGGGGTCTCCACTCATGGTGTGTGTGTGTGTGTTTGCTCGCTCCTTTCTTTGCTTTTTTCAGCTTGCCATTTCTCGTTTTTATTTGTGTGCATCAGTTTGGATTTTGTGGTTTGATCCTGCATCCTACTTCCAACATCCTTCTTCGGCCATCCCTCAGCGTCGTCGTCGATGATAAAGTATGCCAACTGTCAGCCCGCTCCTGCCACGCCCACACACAAGCCCGCCAACGCCCATCAGCCTACGACCAGGCAATACATCAGCTCAGCAACTTTGCTCAATAAATTTTTCCGTGCTCGGCGCCCCGCAGTATGCTATGATTTTCACTGATGTGCAGCGCGGGTGCATTGGAACAGGAGCCTAAACAACTTGCTCACAGGACGAGAAGGATTATAAGGGAGGGGCCAGCGAGTAGAGGACTCGACCGCCGGGTTACCTGGGCTACCTCTGCTGAGAAGCTGACAAAGTTTTTGCGCGCTCAATTTAGTGGAATGCCAAGTTTGAAGTGGCTCCAAGTCAAAGGATTTATCGCTGCAAGGAGGATATATCGATGTTTTTATCTGTCACAAGTGTAGAGAGACACTAAGCTATGGCTGAGGGATTTTTTTTTTAAATTTATTGAAAGTCCAAAAAGGAATCATAACAGAAATAAATCAAATGATATTGATAATTCATTTAGCTCTGGTTTTCTTATTGTTTCTTAAAATTCTTTAAAAAATCCTTTTATATTATACCAGAAGTTCATTACCCTAACTTCAGCAGATATACCCCATTAGCAACGCTACCCTCTATCCGGAGGAGTATGAAATTATAACAAGTTTTGTAACAACATGAAGCGTTTACATTGTTCGACCGCCGACCAGGAGAAACTGGGACTTTGGCCTGTTTAACACAGGAGTCCGTGCTGACCAATCTGACCATCCTGCGTCCTGTTTGTGTCCCGTCACAGTGGCAAATTTTATTGTTGCTCCTGGCTGGGCTGTGTGGGGCAGCGGCTGTCTGTGGAAAAATCTGCATTGGACATAAATGTCAACACCCGAGGAGGCAGGGGAAGGCGGAGAGAGATTTTTCTCCACGAGCATGTCTGCCAGTGTGCATGTGTGCATGTGTGTGTGTGGGTTCCTGTCTAAACCAATCTGCAATCAGCTGCAGCTTTTGGCCTGGTCCACTCGATTTTTCCTCTCCTCTATCTCGCTCTCGGTTCTTGGCCATATGCCGTGCTGCCATCAGCTCGTATCTTAATTTTTTGGCCAGCACTGTGAGGGGGTATATATGGCCTCAAAAGATGCAGTCGAGAACGTTGCAGACATTTTTGGCCAATTGGCAAAATGGGTCAACCGAAATAAGCGCAGTTTCAGTTCCCCTACCAAGCAGGAGCCTCGCTAGATGCCTCGTCGCATTCGTAGTTGTCGTTGCAATTGATTGAATACGTGATGTCCATGCAAAAAACAAACTTAAAATCCTCGCCAGACGCCGCCCGCTGCAATCGAAATCGAAAAGTGGTTTTAAAACCGAAATTGCAGCGAAAACGTTTGCACACTTTTAATCAATAATAAAGGCGGACGGACTGCTCGACCGAAGGCACAAGGATATAAGCGGATATTTGGCGTGTCTGAAGCCAACTTCAATCGGTGGAAATTAGGCAAGTGGAGCGCGAAAAAGGGGCCAAAAGTTATTTAGACCTGGCTCAAGGCCTCATACCCCCCCGCCCACAGAAAGTGGAATATTTCCGGCTGCATATTCAATTAGGCAATTGAGCAATTATCATAATTTTCAATAAGTTATGACCGAAATGATAATTTGGCCCCATTCCAGGACCTGCCCCCCATTTGAAATTCCACGGCTTTTCGGCCGGCGGAATGTTGTCGGATGACCGCAGATTATCCGCAGCGTGTAACCAGCTATTCAATACAAATTCGCCTGTCTGACCCTAACTGACTGGGCGATATAATTCATAGGAAACCGCTTAAATTGCATTGCTAAAAAATAAAAGAGAAATGGCTTTTTTATCGCTTTGCCGGAATGGTAATTATATGCACACACACACACACACACACACACAGGGAATGGTAATTGTTAATTAAAATTGAAATCGAAATGAGAGAAACTTGGTCGACCATTGAAGCAATTTGCAAACTGCGCTGATTAATTTATTTATATTGAAAGACAGAGCACTGAGCGGGCTTAATGTGCAAACTGCATTTATTATTTACCAAAAAAATAAAAGGAAAATTCTTTATAACTTCATAAATTTCTGGGTGGCTTCCGGGGGGCAATGCGAAAATTGAATAAATTTCGTTAATTGTTGTCGCACACCTGTGCGTAGCCTTGGAGTCCTTCTCGCGGACTCCAGCGGCGGCCTCTGCGGTCGATTTGTGGCATATGAAAAAATATTAAGTGGCGCCTCCTCCGATCCCGTGTCCTCGGCCACCTCCTGCGGGCACATTGTCTGCCCTTTGACATGCAATATATAATTTTTACGCTACGGAAACTCCATTCTCCGAGGTGTGTGGCAGGCCGGGCTCATCCCAGATGCTCCCGCGGCAATTTGTTGTCTTTTTTTCGTGGCACACGGCCAGCGAGTTTAATTAATTTACATGGAATTTACAACAACCAGTGCGCAGGGGGGGGGGGAGCGGAGCGGCAACTACGACGACTACAACTACACGCGACATGTGAAAGTTTAAACGGGAAAGGTGAAAAATGAAAAATGAAAACTGAAAAATAATCGAATTGACCGACCGACCACGAAGCGATACAAAAGTGGCCATCGATATAGGGTGTGTGTCCGGGCCTAATGGTGATTCACATGACATCCGACATTTTCCATAGGACCCGAAAGGACACTCTCTCGCCGTGTCGCGTGTGTGTTGCATAAAATTTTAATTAATGTGACTACAAAATGCTGGCGGACAGGGACAGGGACAGAGACAGGAATTGCCCCCAGGCCCACTGATCCCCCCGACAGATTGACGAGAGGGCAGGAAAAGTTTTAAGGCTTGACAAAAGTTTAAGTTCCCAACTTGAACAACTTTCGACCTGAGGGAGAGTCCTTAAAATATTCGTATTGATTTTGGCATGATTTTTGGGGGACAAACCCTCGAACCTCTAACAACTCTCTCAATCATTAAGCCGATTTACATTGTCCAAAATCCGAGCATAAACATGTGCGTGTGCCATTGTGTCTAATAAAACAGGAGAGCACACAAACAAAGGGGCAGAAAAACCATTTAGCCAGGGCCACAAAACATTTTCATTTTCCAGCAATGCTTGTAATCCGCAAGCAAAGCTTGAAAAGTGCAAAAATATTTGGGTAAAAAATAATACAGGCCGGAAATCTAAATACGAAATGTAACAAAAGGACTGGAGGCTGAGGTGGAATGAATATTTGGCCGAGCATGAAACAGAAGATTTATCTTTTGTATGTAGGTGTCTCTAACCAGGCCGTAACGATTTGGCCAACATCTATTCACATCCATATCCACATACACATCTACATTCGCATGCTAATGGGAAAACATTTCTCTGCTGGCAGTGCCGGGCCAGTGCCGTATTCATTTATCAAAAATAATATATTAAATTGCCAACATTGAATGATATTTTAATTTGCATCTTCGTCTCTGAATGTTTCCTTTTGAATAAAACATTAAAATGTGAGCATTTGCTCTACGTCTATGTCTATGTGCGCGTGTGCGTCTCTCCCTCTTATCTTTATTTATTCAAAAGATAATTTTATGTGTTCCGCAGTCGAAGCATAAAATTACTATGTCGAATATTGTTTGAGCAAATAAAAACGGAACTGAATAAGAGTCACATGCAAAGTGGGGGGGAGGCTGGGTGGCATAAGCGTCGTGCATCACCAAAAAATGGCTGCCTCTCTCCGGAATGGGAGTGTGTGTGTGACAGGAAATGCCATGCAGACTAGGAGAAAGCGGAAACGGCATCAGGACAAAGTTCATTTACATTTATATGGTCTGCTTACAATGTTAACGCTCGTGTACGAGTATGTGAGATGTCCTCGGTCCCCCCCTCAAACATTATCCAGGACACCGTCCCTGGGACTGTTTGAAGAGTCAGTGAGTCATCGTCGTCGTCTAGTCTATTTGCCTATTTGCTTTATCATCGCTGCCTTTTGCCAACTGATAATCTTTATTGCACTGAAATATTTAATTTAATAAATGCCCGAGAACAAACGCCGCCCCAACCATACTTTGCAGTTATATTTTACAATTTATTTAATTTATAGACTTTTGTTCTCCCCTTTTGTTTTTATTGTTTCAGTGTCTGTGTGTGTGTTTTTGCGACTCAAAAAAGAGTATAAATGATAAACACGCATAAAATATGCCAAAACAACAATTGAATGGCCAGAACATGAAGAAAGGGCTCACAGATTGTGTGGCCAATAAGCCAGATTTTTGGCCTTTCTGTTTGCGGACAGACATGTGATGGGCTTTGTTGGCCGAAAAGTGAAAAAGGAAGTTGGCAATGACAAGATACAGAAATTGGGGAAAAGATAATATAACACCATGACTCACATTAACGGGAAACTGAATACTGGAACTGAGAGGGAGAGTGATGAGTTGCCAGTTTTGAGAGCGTTTATTATGAGAATTGGAGATTTTCTCTTTAAGTTTCTATTATTAGCTCATTTTTCAAATTCACCTTTGCTTTAAATTACATTATTCTTCCTCCTAGATCTTCCAATAGATCATCTAACCATGGCCCCATTTCTCAGCTCTCTTTGTTTATTGCAAATCATTTTTTCACCCCCCCCGAAAGCTAGGCAATTTTTTATGATTTTTCATTCCTACAATATTCAGAGCATGAAATTTATATTTTTGTTTGCCAGGGCGAAATTATTATTTGTCGAGTTAGAAAATGTGTCGCGTTATAATAAAAACTCAGGAGCGCTGTCGGAGGGATCGCAGTTTTTCGGTTTTTGGGTTTTTCGGTTTTTGGCAGCCGACGCGGCGCCTTTTGTTATGGCCCCTGATAAATTGTGGCTGATACAAATGCAAAAATAAGCAGAAAAAGCGGCAAGAGCAGCAGAAAACCCCCCCCCCCAAAAAAAAAGGAAAACAATCTAAATAACAACAGCGAGAACAGAAGTGTGCAACATATTTACAAGGGGGGCAGAGAGGGCGGGGACATGGCCTAGACAGAGCAAACAGTAAATAAATAATGTGGTTAAAAATTTGCCTGAACGCACACACACACACACTCGCATGTGTGAGGATGAGTGCGAATGAAGTTTGACTTTGAATAATGTTTGGATTGTCTCTGGCAGCTGAGCGAGACAGCGGGACAACAAGGACAAAACACAGGCTGTCGCTGGCGAGGATAAATCGAGAAATTATAGAACTGTGACTAGTATAAGAAATGGTCTAAGACCGAGGCGAGCCGAACCGAACCGAGACCAGCGAGCGTGGCAAGATATATCGCCGTCAGTTAAGAGCCTAGAGTCGCAGCCTCCAGCCTCCTCCGCTCCACTCAAGGTGCCACATGTTACGGCAAAAGGGAATACAGCCACTGCAACATCTGTTGTCCTCAAAGTCGGCAAAACTCAGGCCGAAAGTGGTTCACATAAAAAGGTGGAAAAAAAAGGCAGCCAAGGCAGAGAAGCGACAAAGAGCTAAGACTATGGAAATGACCTAAAGTCGGCCCAAAGCGACCCCAGCGGTCAGTGGTATTATTATGCCAAGACGTAAAGGGTCTATGAAAAATAAGCACTATTAAGAGGGAAAAGAATGCGATGCATACTATTAGTGTCTTTGAAATAACAGTAAAATCGTATAAAGTTAATAAATTAAATTGAAAGTAAAATGAGTAATTTCCCTTTAATATCATAAAAACTACATAATAAATTATAATTGTATTAAGCTACGGAATATATAAATATTTCTTAAAACCTGTTCTATATTTACATTTAAATTTAGTTATATTAAAAACCCTCTCTATTTGTTATAAATTTCCCCAGTTACATAAACAATTTTTCTCAGAATTTTCCCCTCCGCTTAAAAGGTAAATCCCCTGGAGTTGCTCTTTCGCAGGGTATCAGTACGTAAGCCTACCCCATAGCTATAAAAATTGTTTTCGTTCGTGTGAGTTTTTTATATGCCGATGGCCGGCTGGACATAAAAATTGTTTATTAACAAATCAACAGCAATAACAAAAAACAAAGCCCACGGCCTTTCATTGGGAGGGTCAAAGCTAGCTTCTTTTTTTTTGTGTGTTTTCCCGTTCTGGGACATTGACAAAACATTAAAATCAGCAAAAATGTTATTTGTTTCCCTTCGCCTCGATGCTGTTGCTGTTATTTTTGTTGCTTTTGTGATGCCCATGGCATTTTTCAAATCGCTCGACTTACGAAAATGCAATAAATTGCAGACGTAGTAGGGATTTTTGCGCATAAATTTTATAAAAACGAGAAAACTCACCGACTGATGATGATGATGATAAAAATGAAACGACGTGCATATACATCCGTAGAGGAGTATATACATATACCCATGCCCATGCCCAGGCCAGAGTGGAAAAAGAAATGAAATATATGTATGTGAAAGGCCAAGACGAGCAGGACCACGACCAACGACGTCTTGGAGTTGAATCGCAAGAAGGGAAAGAAATATTTATCAAGCAAAAAATGCCAAGGCAGCTCAATGATTGGAGGTTCACAAGTGGTGTGGGGTTAGGTCGCAGGGCTTCAATATTTATGCATTATGGATATTAGTTTGAACCACAGGAAAAATACCATTAAAAGCAAAAGCATGAAGTCGATTACGCGCCAAAAGCAAAAATTGCTGAAAGGGTAGCCGCTGTAGCCGTGGAGCTGACAGCCCCAGGAGTAGTCAAAGCCGAGAGCATAGAAAAAATCAATTTACTTGAATTTCTGCAGCTCCCCTTCTCCTCCTCCTACTCCACCTCCATCAAGGCACGCACCCCCAGCATCTTGAATGTGACAAAGCCTCGACGGAGAGAGGGAGGCGAATAGGGGGTGGCCTCGTGAGCGACAGCAGCATCTGCTGCTTCGCCAGAAGATGCTCCTCCAGCCAGTGTCGCTGGCATTTTTCCTCTTTTCCAGATTGCCAGCGACATTTCGACTGAGTTGCAGGATTATTGTGGGCACACTACCACTACCAAGGGGGAGAAGGACTAAGGACTCCAGGAGACAATTTGTTTGACGTGCAACGTGTGGCGAGCGGAACTAGCGCAACGCCGAGCAGGTTTTACCACCAGCCAAATCCTCAGGATTTGCGGATACAGTATCTGTAGCCCGGGCGATGGATGCATCGTTAGTGTGGAAAAAGTGTCAAGGCATTTCAGCCGTCATAAGTCAAGCTGCAGCCTGGGAAGAACAATATCCAAGATAATAATCGATGACTGAGCACCCTTTTCCCTTGGAAAAAAGAACCCTCCTACCTTCGTACCTTTCCCCGCGCTATCTGTCCGATCGAGAAATCCACTTTAACCCTGGCGCACTGACGCATAATTAGGCCGGCGTAACCCCTTATCCCGATAAGTTATCACCATCGGTTACCGCTGGAATCAATCGAGCAACCCTCGCTGACCGCACTTTCGCCTAATTTATGCCACTTTTCCCTCGCCCTGGGGCCGCTTCCGTTCTGGCCGCACATAAATATTCATCATTAATACGCTTTACGCTTTCGCTATTGACACTGCCCCTGCCAATAACCATTTAATTAAAAGAGTTGGGAAAAAAGGAAAGAGCGGAAAAGTTTTTATTCGCCCCGCCCTCCGTTTCTCGGGACTCAAATTAAGCGAAATTCTATTAAAAAAGGGCCAAAGCAAACAAAACACAAATGAAAGCAGAGCAAACATTTGCTAGTTCGACTACATTCAACGACCCCACGCACCCATCGTTAATTTTTATGGTACGACTTGAGAGTCGTGGCATTTTATGACTTTAAAAGCTATTTTAGAGGCCTCTAGTTTTTTTTTTTTTTACTTTTTTATTTGACAATGTTTTCCACCGCTTGCCAATATGGGTATGGATTCGGGGATCTTAACCGTGGAGCCATTAAATGGGACATTACACGGACGCAGGTTGGGCAAGGGTTAAGCCACACACAGCGACCCCAGCAGCAGCGAGGACTATATAAACTTCTGTCGGGTGATAAGGAGAGAGTGCCACCAATAAAATGGTTAAAGAGCAGCCATTAGCCAAGTTAGTCTTATCTGGCCTGCATTCCGGCTCCTTTCATTTGGCTGAGTCACCGCCGTCATCCAAGTAGCCAACCCTCCCATCTACATATCGTCATCGGCGTCCCCTGATGGAATATTAATGAAAAGCCAGGTCAAAGTGGTAGCAAATGGAATTAGTAAATGGCCTAAAGACCGCGATAGGACGCTCGTGATAAAGCTGTCATAACTCAGGGGGAATGGAGATGCATTAGTCTCTGTGTAATATTCATACTCACTCCCGGAAAGTGCATTCAACTGATTGTACAAACCTGTAACGAAGAGAGTAAATAAATTAGTGCGGGGTAAAAAATTGTATCTTAATAATAATAATATTTACATATATGGAAAAGCGTTTTCAGTGGGTCGGGGCGACCGCAAACTTAAATCAACAAGCGGAGGGCATAAAAAATGTGGCGCAATAATTTTTGAATAGTGTGTAAACAGTGGCAAAATGCATAAAGTCAACTTCCGACAGTAAAAATATATACTATGTGTGCACAAGCCGAGCACAAGGCAGTGCAAATATTGTCATAATCATCAGGCAGCCACAGCAACCGTCAACAACAATCGCTGCCGTCGGGTATTCGGCTTTGTTTGTTGCATAAATATGCCTCAATTCGCCAAGGGAAGTGCATTTAGCTAGTCTTGTCTGTTTCATTACCGGAATGGAGTTTGGCTCAAAGTAGGGAAAATGTCAACGAGTCGACACGACACGACACACAGCTGCAAACAACTTCTTTCCACATAATTTCCTTTCCCTTTCTTTTCCCCCTCCCTTCAAAAGTCCGTAAAATGTAACAAATAAGAGAGTATCTGGCGGTCCGGACAGGTAAAAGGCAACGAGAAAATGCATTGAAATTTCCAGTTGAATGAATTTCCACACAAACAGAAGAAAAACCTTTGTACGACTCGAAAAAAAAGAAGAAACGAACAGGTAACGCAACAGGCCAGATATCGAACGAAATCTACGATTTATCTGACTCATTGGTTCAGCGCTCACTTCAAAGCCACACCGATAATTATTCATCCACATTTAAGTTATGTATCTGCAAGTGAATCATTCGAATTCTTGGGAAACTCTAATCAGCCACAGATATATTCCTGCTTATTTATTTTTATACTATTTTTTATAGAGACTCTTCAATTTATCCAAATTATTCTGCAAATGAGTCACTCGAAAATCCCTCTAATCAGCGAATGTCGTCGAAAATATGCTTCGCCTGCTTAAATTCCCCAATGTTTATTCACATTTGCCAATCGCAAATAAATTCTACATCATTATTTAGTAAATCTCTTGACTTTTGTACTTTGCTGCAGCGCAGAGTTGCAAATAAAAATACAAAACAAAATAACTCCCAAACGAAGACCAAGAGGGGTGCCAGCAGGAGCTGCTCCACTTCAGAGCAGCTTCCAACTTGAAGTTGGCACAAGTTTTTCCAGCTCTGCTCCTTTCGCTCCTTCTTGGACTCGGCAGGACGAGGGCAACTTTGTTTTGCTTTTTAGTACTTTTGATGACTTTCTGCCGAACAGATGTCGATATAATGCTAAATGTAGTTATATGGCATACACACAGCAGCAGGAGCAGCAGCAGGAGCCGGAGCAACTGCAGCAGCAATTGCAAGGAAGAGAATTTTACACGGAGAAATAAAAATTGTAGGATTTGAAGAAACAGCTAGACAAAGTCTTAAAGCTATATAAAAGCTATATCTACAAATTCTTTATATTTCCTTTCTTAATTTAATGAAGATAAAATATAGTTTTTAAAGACACAACTTTGCATATATAATTTAAATCCTTACAAATTCAGTCTTAACCCCTTTTCCTCCTAGGTTTTCCCGCTGTGTAGCAGCCACAGAAAGAGAATCCTGGGGCCACTTACATGCAGGCAGTCGCAGCTGGAAGCTGGCTGCTGGCTGCTGGAGTGGCCCAAACCACAGGACCAAAGAGCGAGCGAACAGGCCAAATAAAAAAAGGAAGGCAAAAGCTAAAGAGAAAACTTCAATGAGCGGCAGGAGCAGACTTTTCTCTGCTGTTTTGTTCTGCTGCTGCTTCGTCGTTGCAACACACACACACACACTCACTCATTGGATTTGAAAAGATGCAGGCAAAGGATGCACAGGATTGTGGGCGAGGAAAGGACCCAATAGGGTGGGACCATGGAAAAACAGGGGGCAACATCCAAACAGCCATTAAAGTCGCGTTGAGTCGCAGCGACGTTTTCATAATAAACGACATAACTACGTCAAACCGAGTTAACCAGCAACAGACTTGGTTTCCTTGCTCCCTTGCTTCCCCTTCCTGGTGTTTTTTTTTTTTTTTTTCTCTCAGTGCAGGCCACCTTTTGTGCCTTTTCCGTCATTTATTGCAACTTTGTTTGCCATTTGCCATTGCAACGGAGAGCAGAGCGTGGCAGAGCCCCCCATGAAACGCACTTTGTTGCACCTTACCCGTTGCCCTTTTCCCGTTTTCCTGCCAGACGTTTTTAACAAAATGAACAAGCTGCCTGAATAGGACTAGGCAGCAGAAGGACTACCGGCTACAGGAGCAGCAACAATGCTACTCCATACTTAATTAGCTGTTTGCCAGTTAAAAATAATCAGCAGCAGCAGCCCCACCCAAGCCAAAAAGCAAATGAAAGTCAGTAATGAAGAGGAGCAGAAGGCGGGAAATACGAGGATGGCCGCCAGTACAAAGTTGCTGCCTTGCCTGCATTTTGTTTGTTATATAAAACGCTGTAACAAATTTTTCATTAAAAGAAGAAATCAAGAGATGCAGGAAGGAAAAAAAGCAGTAAGAGAGGGGCGGGAGGTAGAGCTAGGGCCATAAAAAATGGCTGTGGCCAGTAAGAAGGAGTCACAGCAAAGGCGGAATAAAAATGAAGGAAAGGATAAGAGGAGCCCGGCTCCACGACGAAGGCAAATTGAAACCATCTTCGGACAAGTTGCAGCAGAAAAAAAAGATCTCGGGGATAAGTCTCCGGTCTTCTTAAAGAATTTAAGCCAACGTAATGCCTCTATTCAAGGCAACTTTCACCTGGACAGAGACTCGGCTATGGCTTTATCTCCGAGCTGCATGATATATATTCATATTTACCAGAACCTAACCCTTGGCAGAGCCACAAAAAAGTGGATCTCACCCACACCACACGATATGTTGTGACTTCTCCGCAGTGTTCTCTCCTCTTTCATAATAAACTGCTCTGCGTTCGGGGGAACATGTCTTTGTTATGGTTTCTTCTGGCTTAAAGACGATCCCCTTTGCTTTATTAATAGATCAACATAAATGTCGGATCTTGCATTCAAATGCTGATTTCCTCTGCATCCGACCATATATCACCCCCCGGTGGTGATCTGAGGGCCCTCATATTACCGACAAATCCCGTTCCCCCGCGTTACCAAATCTATTAACTAAAGAGCTGGCATAATTAAAAGGCGTGATGGCCTCATCGCTACTATTCCCCATGGTTTATGGCCACGAGGAAGTGGAGGGAAGTGCTCCCATTTCATCATTTCCATGACGTCTCGATTTCCCCATTCTCGATCCCATTCCCAGTGCCAGTTCTCCAGTTCTCCAGTCTCCCCATCCCAAGTCGTCCATTGCTAATGCCATAAATAAAAATCAGTTTATGTGCGGACTCTAAAAAACTTTTCTTTATGCGCTTTACATAAAAATAAACCACACATAGAGTTGGGGAAATGAGATGGAGATGGAGGAAAACAGAAGGAGAGGGCGACTAAGGGGGGGGGGGGGGGATAGATGCGAGATGAGGAGGAAAAAATCCGCTTGAACGAACGTGATATCAAGTTTCGAACATAAATCAAGCTCACGCCCCCAAATTCGTATTCGTATATACGAGTATGACTATGACTGTACGCGGAGAAAAGGAAACCGCAAAGAGTTCCCCATATAACATACTATATAACATATATACGATATGTATATATACTTCACTCAAACTCCGGCTGTGAACGCAACTCAAACTTTTGGCCAAAACACTAAAAACAACTAATTTATGACGCCAACGATGGCGGACGGACACACATAGTAAATATTTTTATTAAATATTTTATGGTTTTCATTACACATCGACACCAATTCCAGCTTGTGCTTTATTAAAGCCCATGGAACACATGATGCATAAATAAGAAAGCGACAAAAGGGCAGGGGAGATGGGGAATCGGAGGAATCGGAGGGCAGAGAGGGACTGGCGACAGAGCAGAAATTTCACTTTTCTCAAAGCCAAGTCAGCAAAAATCCCCGCAGACGTCGAATCGGGATGCAAAAGTCTCGAAGAAGGCCACAAATAAACACGGAGAAGGCAGGGGTATGGGATATGGGAGATGCTTATATTAGAATATGGCACTAGGGGGATACCCTCACACTTAGTGTATTAGTTAGAGTTTCTATGAAATGTATATTTTTGTAGATAATCAATAATTCAAGCTAAAAATGTAATAATTTCCATAGAAATTACAATTTCTTTATGATTAATAAATAATATTATAAAAAGACCAAAAAGTTGATGGAAAAACTGTACAAAATTTGGAGTATTTATTTTAATTGAATTATTTATATCTTGTGTATTTTTAATACCCTAAAGCTTTGCTCCTTTTACATATTTTACCTTGACTAATTCCCTACATTTTAAACATTCTTCAAGTGCATTTAACAAACCCCTTCTCCAGTGAATATACCCCCCTTTTACACCCTGTAAAACCGACTAAAAAACTTTGCCTTGCCTGGAAAAGCTGAAGAAAAAAAAAGAATATAAAAATAATAAAATGTGCGAAATGCTTTTGACAATTTCATTCAATTTCCAACTTATTTCAACAAATTGTTTGACTTTGTCAACGAGACGAAGACGAAGACGAAGACGGCGACGACGAAGTCTTGGACGGAGTTCGAGTACCCGAGGAGGTGTTCTTGTGGGGCTGATGGAACCAGTTTCCAGTCGCGATTTGTCACCGCAGACAAAAAGCAATCACATGTGTGCTCAACACAGCAGAGCACGGAAAGCTCCGGGGTCGTGCACCAGAACAACAACAACAAATAAACAGGCTGGCAGAGCGCACAATTGTCTAATTTTAGAATCTTTAAGATACACTCAAAAAGATATCAAGCAGACAGGCTGGAGGCCTTGTCATCGTATTAGGTGTAATATAAAAGTCATTTAATGACATTGACTGACATTTTGATGTTTCATAAAAAGCAACTCGAGCAGACGATGAAGTGGCCCGGAGAGAGCAAGAACGAGGGGGTGGGATAGCTCCCTACACACACACACACACAAACAGGCACAATAGTTTGACAATAGCAATAAAAGGCCTACACACAGACACAAGACACACAAGGACGATGAGGAACGAAGGACTCGGGGCTCAGGACTCTCGTCTCTTTGGGCCTGACGTACTTGTCGTATCGCCATCGCCTTGGCATCTTCATTGTTGCGGGGCTTTTCCCGGGAGCCATCCATTCCCACCCCCTAGAAGAGCCACCTCTTTCGACAGGCTGCCTGGCTGGCAGGCAGGCATTATTGCCGGCATTTCCTGCTGCGGTCCGTCGTACATTGGCGTGCGAGATTTTCCACATATTCAAAATTAATACGTTCCCTTATTCATATCCTAGACACATTTGAAAGCACGTGCTCCCTCGGCGGCCTTCAGTCTGTGAAATGCCAAAATGTGTAGGCGAGCAAGAGATACAAAAAGGCGGCAGCGAAATCTGTGCCGCGTCTTCTTTAAAATGTATCTTACGCCGAGGAAAAAGAGCGCCAAAAAGGAAAACAAAACACTTTAAGGCAGGACCCAGCGAGGAAAAATGGCAGGCGCAACGAAGCGAGCCAAGGAATTTTGATATATGCATGCTTGAAAAGATTGACTGAGGAAGCCGTCCCAGCTCCTGCCATTGTGCCTCATTGTATTGTTTCTAGTTTTCTAAGAAATCTCCGCGGAAGCCCACGTCTGTTGCATTCCAAATGATTCGCAGAATCCCTGCCATTGGGATCCTTCCCTAAAAAGGTTTTAAATTTAACATTTTGTTGGCTTAACCTTTGGCTTTAACGCGGTGGTTGGGTGTTGATTGTTGCCATTAATATTTAGGACTTTTTGTTTGTGTGAATTTAGCATTGAATGGGAGTCCTAAATATATCACCTCACGATTTATTTAAATTTGTTAAGAGAAACATAGGAAAAAGACTCTTAAGAAGATTGTAAATTTAAACTAAATTTAGCCAAGATTAAAATAGACATATAATCTTAAATTAAGATTATATTTCTATTTTATTTTTATATTGAACTTTTTTTTTGGCTTCGGTAACCTCATTCCCTCATTTTAATATTAGGATTACCATGTCTTTATTGTTATTTCTCAATGAATTTCCAATCGATTGAATTTCATTCGGATTAGTTTTCAAGCTACCGAGATTGAGAAATCCGCTCAAGTTACTTGAGCTACCCAGTCCTCCAGCTTGCGGACTAAACCCTTCTTAAATTTCCATAAAACTCCGGTATTGATGCCACTTAATACCGCCTGTCCAAGCGATCTCCTCCGCCCCTCTGCCTGCTCCCGCTTTTCAATTAAACTTTGCACTGTTGCACCGGCTAAGTCCGCTTGTTCACAACTTTCCGCCCAAAGTGGGTCTTCAGTTGACTCGCTCTTCGCTGTCTAAGCCGCGTTTAAATACCTCGTGCCTTGATATACCCCGCTAATCTGCATGGCCACCGCCCCGGCGAGTGGCGGGAAAAACCTTTTAGCGTGCATTAACTGTAGCAGACCCAAAACAGCAAACTATGCCAAAAAAAAAAAAAAAATGGAGGGAAAATAAAGAACTCTGGAGGAGGAGGAGTCGTCGACCAGGGGAGACTGAAATGTTCCTTAAATGCTCGCCGCCTTCTTCCTCCTCGTCAGCTTCTTACGAATTTAATTTTAGCTACATAATTACTTTGTAAACACATGAGCAGCGACAGCGTGAGGGGAGAAGGGATACACAGAAAGAAAAATTAAATATCATTTGGAGGAAAATAATGTTATAATTATTATTTCAACTCCTTGGGGTAATTCAGCAGAAACCCAAGCAATTCCTTAAATTAAATTGAACTATATACTTTTTTCTTTACTTTTTCTTAACGATGCTAATTATTTTTTAGTTTCTTGTAATTACATTTACGAAATACTCAATTTTTCTCATTGTGTAGCAGCCAGAGAAACCCATAAAAACTCCAGACGCGGTGGGTAAAAACTTAACATTTTTTCGGCCCAGCTAAAGCCAGGGGAATTGGCCAAGTGCTTGAGCCACCGGGCAGCCACCACTCGAATGCACTGCATCTTGGGGTGGTCTCCGATCCGGGCTCCCTACTACTCATCCCCCACCTCCACCTTAGCCATCCCTTTTGGTCAGCGCGTCCAGGCTGCAGCGTTTCTGGGCTCTGGCGCGGACTTCTGTCTTGGTCTTGGTCTTGGGCTTTCGGGCTCTTTGGGCTCTTCGGGGGGTGTGCAACGAACCAACATAAAAAGTTATGAGTGTCTTGTGAGTTTTGTGCCAAAGTGCGGTTTGTAAGTTCCCCTCCCGCGCCTGCTGCTACCTGCAACTTCTGGCTTTTACCTCTGCCTCTTTTCGCTACTTGTTCAAAATTTATGCGGTAAATTCTTAGCGCGCACTTTATGTTCGAAGCAAAAGTTAGGGCTACGTGTAGGATCCACAGCCACTCCTCCTACTCCTGCAACTCCTCCTCCTTTTGGTGGCCACAAAACTATGCCAAGTGTCTGAGAGTCTCGGCTTCCACGGACTGACTCCGAGCTCGTAGCCGTAGCCGGGCCTGTCGAGCGGATTCCGAGGCTCTCTCGGCAAGGTGATAAATTCCTGGGGCAGGTTGTCCAGGAAACGGCTGTATGGGATTGCAATAAAAGGTTTTTAAAGCGCTCAGGGAGCTGGGAATTGGGCATTCCTTAAGGAAAAGATCGATCTTGTCTTGAGTTTTACTACAGTTTTGCATGATCTTTGCTGTTTGCCATGAAAAACTTTATGTCCTGGTAATTAGTGGACCTGGGGCCTTGGCCACATCTGCGTTTTACTGCCCTCAGGACAATATTTAGAAGCTGTTAAAATGTTAATTCGGGTCTTAATTAAGTTTGCAGTAAAAATAAGCCTGCAAGATAACTTTTTCGTGGAAAGAGCAGGGGTTTTTATAGTTCTTCTCTAAAAAAAATGTATATTTTACTAATTTCTTCATCAATATTTTAAAGGAATCTTTAATTCCATGAAAGTTATTAAAAAATAACCTTGCAAAGCCCTTGAAATATATGAGATTTTCACTTTTAAATAATAAAATAAAATTGATTGGTTTCTGTAACATATAGAAAAGGCTCTCACCCTCCTGACCACGTACCACACACACAGAAGTACCCTCCTTCTGACAAATTTAATTGAATGCAGCTACCCCCCTCTTTGGGTGTGTGCGCGAATATCTATCTGTCTTCGCACTCGTCCTTCCAGCAGCATGTCCTGGGCCGTCCTCGCTGTCCCTGCCGTCTGTTAAGTGCCGCGACGCAAATATTATTAAAGTTTTTGGTGCGTTTCAGCGTGAAATTGATTTTCATACGCCTGCTCGGCCACAATCAAATTGCCGAAGCATGCACACACGTTAAATAGCACAAAAAAGATATAGTATGTGCACACTCGCATCTGCTGTGTGCATACGCACTCCCGATACCCTGTAGGCGCCAATGTTGGTGGGGTCTCTATGTGTGTTTTTAATTTAATAAGTGCGGTGGTGGCCACCCACGCGATATTCAAATACCCGTAACCCCGGCTTTGTTTCGGGCCCTTCTCCGGCATGCAAGTCACATTCTCGATTGCCAATCAGCGTACAATTGAAGCAGCATTAATATGAAAGGGGATCAAGGGGGGGCCAGGAAGACGAGCAGCAAAAAAAAAATTGGTAGGGAGCAAAAAGATTTCCCGTTGACATTTAACAAAAAATATTACAAAAAATAAACCTGTGGGCTTGGCGAAATGCTGCTGGTAAAAATAGTGAACAACGAGTTGCAAATAACAAACACAGAGATTTGATTTTCATGCACGTATACCTGCGTCAGGTGGATAGTGGCTTAGTTGAGCGGAACGTGCATGCGGTTGAGGTGCAGCCACCAAACTGGGTAAATGGGTAATGCTTCTGCCAGAGAAATGGATACACAAATCGTTGGAAAAGTGAACTGTGAGCTATGAGTTCACAGCTCTGAAAAGATGCTGCTGCTGCTACTCGGAAGATGAGTTAGCGAAGGAAATCATTAATGACTTCCTCTTCTCGAATGGGAGAACCACCCAAGAGAGCCATTTGCTACGCGCTGCGTCTTCCGCTCAGGAAATCAACCATAAGCCTTAAAAAATAAAAGCGGATATAGCGAGGACCAAGTTTTATTTGCCATCAGAAACTAACCCCTTTTTTTTTGCGAAAGAACCAGGAACAGATCCCTTCAATACCAGAAAATAAGAGCCGGAAAAAAGCCATCTCCAGCAGCATTGATTTCGAATGGCAGCAGCAGCAGCAGCACAAAATTGTGTGTTTTTCTCGACCCGAATTCAGGCAAAAAGGCAGTGGCCAACGGCATGCAAATGGCTCCCCCTCCTCACTCCCTCGCCACTAATCAAAACTAAATGCACAAAACTAATGCCATTAATTCCAGTAGACAAAATCCGAATGCAAACGGAGAGAGCGAGCAGTTTCGCTCGGCTTTTTGGCTGCCATAATTGACCCACATCATTAGCCCAAAGGAAATAAGCTGCTGCTGCTGCTGCTGCTGTGTGGAGCTCCGAAAACTGGGTTCTTGTTTTTTTTTTTTTGTAGCCAGGACTCCGCTGCTTTGAAGCTTCCAACTACAAATTACTCGACGGTCGAGGGAAACTGAAAATGAAAATGGGGAAAGCACCGAAGACTTGAGCGCTGGAAAAAATTTTATTTTGCCATACTTCAAATGAAATTATCTGCACTTTGAATGGGGAATGGGGGGCAGAGGCTGCTGCTCCTCGCTGCAGTTTGTTGTGTGCAGCTGTTGAAAAGGGGGTCATGTGCAGGAGCACCTCCTGAATCCTCCTTATGGCAGCAGCTCACGCACACTGGCAATTTGAAAGGAGAAAAAAAAAGAGAAGAAAGAAGGTGAAGAGAGGCGGGCAGCTCTGACTCCTTGTTTGCACAGTCCAGCAGGGCACCTAACCCACAAGCCCCTTGAAGTCCCCCGATGCTTTATGTGTTGTCCTTGCCTTGGCAGCAGCTCCTAGCTCCTCCGCCAGCGCAAACACAACCAAATTACTTTGCATAACCATGCAGCTTCAATGGCAGCAGTGTCTGTGTGTGTGTGTGTGTGTATGTGTTTTATAAAGTAAAACAATCCTGGCGAAAACGAGAAACTTGGGACTTCATGATGGGGCACTTAAACTAGTTCAAAAATTTTGCTGCTGCTCCGTCAACGGCTTTCTTTTCGCCGCTTTGCTATCATGTCAACCGAGGGCACATATCCACAGGAGCAGGAGCAGGGAGTGGGTTTTGTAAATAAAAACAAGCTATGCTGTGCCACCATATATGCTATATATGCTATACATATAAAGAGGAGTTTTTGGGGGCGGAGAAGGACACCTCCATGCGGGTTTTGTTTATGGTCTGGGTCTCGTGTGTTGGAGCGGGTAAGCATTTTATATTCCAGGACGCTGGGCGAACTATACTTTGCTTTATGGCACCCCAAAGTACACAGTGTCTGCTGCAAGTCCGCACACACTAAACACACTCACAGACTGCACTCCAGAACTATCCTGCTGCGTCTGGCTTCGATTTTTGTTGACCTTACTCTCGAGGCTAGAAGCTCTCCGCTTCTCGAGAGTTTGCTTTCCAGAAGTTCACTGTCAGTGGCGATGGGCTACCCTGGATTCCGGAATGATCTCGCAGCTGGTGCCACCGCGGGATCTATGAACCCGAGGCAGCCCAACCCATGCCCGCAACCAACCCAACCAATTACAAGTAAAAAACTTTCCGCTAGCATAATTCCGTCCAGTTCGCTGGGCATTTTCACTTGGCTGCTCCTGCCAACACCTTGGGTCGAGGGTCGGTTCGAGTGCCGAGGGGTTGGGAACCCTAGTTCCATCTAACCCTAAGCCCCCGGACCGAAGCTATTTGTATGCAAACCTCGGAGTCCTAGAGTGAGAGTAGGGGTAGAGAGCACCACGCCCACAGCCCTTCCTACTACTCAAGACTGTGAACCCTGCTCGTTCGGTCTCAGCATCCCCTTGGCACCTTGGAAAAATATATACCAAGGAGCTGCTGCTGCTGCTGCTGGTTCTGGGGCTGCTTCTCCTCCTGAATTTACCTTTAATGTCATTTTGTTGCATTTTTATTTATTTATTATAGTGTCGCCTCCTCCAGGACCTGCCTGGCTCCCTCCCCGCCGATGCTGATGCAGCTGCTCCGCTGCCTCGCACGGGTACTTTGTTTGGCACTTTATTTATATTTAAATTTGTACCTCAAAGAGTGTTTAGTTTCGCCTTGAGCTTAACTTATTTTCCTACGGTCGGAAAAGTTTTATTTTCCTTCCCTCTTCTTTCTACCTTTTTGTGTTTTCTTTGCTTGTGGCCAAGAAATATTGTCCTGCCAGGCGAGATAACTTGTTGTCGTCGGCACAGAAAAAGAGACAAAACTGATTGTCAAAGGCAGCGCACCTGATAGCCAGCACCGCCTGGCGTCCTCGGTGGTTTCTTCGCCTCACCGAGCCAAGTTTTTCGGCGCGGCTTCCTGTTCGATATTCAAAGAGCTTCTAAAGAAGAGGGGAGAGGATGCTTTATAAGTTGGCCAAACTTTTTAATCAACTACAGCTCAACTCACAGAGGATTGGGCATTCGCAGCTACTAATTCCTGGCCAAAACGGGCAACCCTGTGGCCCCCCAACGTCATCGTCATAGAGGGTGCCTTCAGAGGTTGCCATTTCATAAACTTTAATCGAAATGTTTTACTTCCAGCAACGAGCACGAAACTTTCGCCACTTGCCAACCTGGCAGAGGAGTGAGTGTCTGTCACCTCGTGGATCTCCCCATCTCCCCCTGCCGGGAATCCCCCAGCTTGCCTGGCGCTTTTTCACTATTTATCATTGTCAACTTGAGTGCGACGTTTGGCGCTGCCACTGATGGCGATGTCGGGATGCTGGGAAGCTTGGCTGCTGGGCTGCTGGGATGCTCGGTTGGAAACCGGCAACTGGTAACTGGTAGCCGATGCAGGCGACGCTCGCCGGCTCCGTTGATTTATCTTTCCGCTAAGCAGATGTAACATTATACGCCACAAATACATCCGCCGTCTGCGACGCCATCGCAGCCGTCCGCTGACAACTCTAGCCAGGATATGGGAGGGGGAGATGTGCCCAGAGATGCCCAGGGGTGCAATATTTCGTACGTTGTCAAATGGGCAAAGGAGAGACCCGAAAAAAACCGAAATAACCCAAACCCACTGGGTCGGACCCAATGGTCAAAGTTTCACGAGGAATCCATCTGAGGCTGTGGCTACCTGAAAGAGGTTTCGACGGAACCAGTGACATTTCATGTTTTTTGGTAGCGCACATCATCAAGGGTGAATTCGCTTTGTTTCGAGGTAAGATGAGACATTGGGAAAATGTTAAACACCAAAGAGGAGTCCCTCACTGAGGGTCGTCTTAGTATTAGGAATCAGTTTGAGACTCCATTGATAATTATAAGATCTAAAATATGCTAAGATCGCCAATTATATATTTAAACAAAATATTAGTTGTTAATATTATATTTATACATTTCATTTTGAATTTTTAGCCATTTTATAATGTATCAAGTCTTTATTTTTTAAGCCTCAAGCACCTGTATCTTTGTTAGTTCTTCAACACTCTTTTCCCCCACGTATTGGCAGGGTATCACCGCACTCGCATACTTTGGTTGTTACCTCCCCCGAAGCCATAACATTCTCTTTATCTCTGGCTGGTGTTTAAATTTTTTAACAATTGCCGCCAGCAGCAGCAGCGCAAAAATGTCGAATAAAAAAAAGAAACAAAAAAATAACTACGAAAAAAAGAGAAGCGAGCGAAATAAATATAAAAACTTCCCAGCAAAGCGTCGGCAGGTCAAAACCTGGGCACGGCCTGGCCAGAAAGAGACTGTCCGTCGGTAGAGATTCCATTCCGGAGACGGAGACGAAGACCTGGACGCAGACAGGCCAGAGACTCCCCCAGCACACAATGTTGTTGTTGTATTATATTTATTATTATTTTGCGATTCAAACGAAGTGATATAAATGTGTCACGTTTTGCGAGTTCACACATAGTCCGCTTCGCTTCGCTCTGCTCTGCTCTGCTCAGCTCCACTCCACTCCTCCAGAGATCTAAAGATCTGCACAGACACCATACAGGTAGAGGTAAGAGCAACAACAATCAGCTAACACCAACACCAACGCCTCCTTTTGTTTTCCAGTCCAGCCCCTCACGCTTAGCCAGCTTTACTCTGATTTTGAATACCCTAAAAGGGGGGAGGTATGTTGACTAGGTCTAAGATATAGTTAGCGGAAGTGTGGATTAAGTTCTGTAAAATATTTATTTATTACTTAATTTTAATTGATGTTTAACAAGAATTCACTTGTTTTTCATTCAACATTTCCTCTAATTAATTACAAAATAAATTCTAAACAAATCCTCTTTAATTATTAATCAAAAGTTCATTTTAAAAATATTAAGCTGAATGTACTTCCCAGTTCTACTCCAAAAAAAAGAAACTTTATTCCAACTAAATTATTTAGAAGGGTATTCCAAACTTTGGCCATAGAAGCCAATGATTCAGTTTTATTTTGCTCTTTTGTGCTCTGTTTGGTTTGGTTTTCTTTCGGGGGGTTTTTGTTTCTGTTTCTTTTGAAAGTTTGCGCAACAATTTCGTGAGCGCTGGAAGATGATTTGTGTTCCGAACTCGGGCTCGTGGACTATGGTAACTTGGGACTGGCCGGCCGGCCACTGGGACTTCTGACTCTCCACTGGCTCGATGCCCCATCTGATACACGTCCAGCGGGCGTTGCGACCAGCAGTCCCCTCTGAGGCCAGCATCCAGCATCCAGCATTGTTCAGACTTAATTCTGTTGTTTTCTGGACTCTGCATTGTGCTTGGAGTCAGACTTGGACTGGCTTCTTTGCATTATTCCTGGCACAGGACCGACCGGCCCGGGTATCAGTTACTGCTGATCAGCATTAGCACCTCTGGTGGAGGCCTCGCCTCGTGAATTGCTCGTACGTGTTGGTTATGAGGAAAAGGCCATTGTGCATCCCAGAGATACACGAGTTGGGGGCCATCATCGTTGTTGTCGTGGTGTGCGAAATTATGTGCCATCATCGGAGAGGAGGAAAAATGTGCAGCAGAGGAGCAGGGACTATCTGCCGGTGTTCCAAACTTAATTCGAGCCAGGCCACGGCGCTGGATTGATCCATGTGTGCCAGACTCCGACGCGAACTGCATCTAATTTGCGATAATCTGTGGGAAGTGCACACACACATACAGATACTATAAACCGGCTGACTCCAATTGCAATCGGACTAGAGCAGTTGTGGGAAGATTTCCGAAGAAGCTCCGCGTGCAGCGAAGGTGAAGACAGATGGGAAAGGTGTTGATAGTCGGCTTAATTATGATTATATAATGAAATGATTGCCAAAGAAACAACATATGTACAGTGGTGTAATTCGACGGGGAATGAGCTGATTACTACACTTGATTGGTAGTTGCGGAACATGGGGAAGTGTTTAAGGAATGCGATTGGATTGGAGATTGATCTATCAGAGAGTGGAGTATAGTTAAGTTAAGTTAATAAGAGAGAGAAAGACTCTTAATCGGTGTATAAAATGAAATAGTTACAAAGAAATAATCACACTTTTATAATTATTTCACTTTTTGATTAAAAGAAAGGGAGAGGATTACCTAAAATATATCTATATATATAAAAATCAATTGCTGTTCGTTAGTCTCGCTAAAACTCGAGAATGGCTGAACGGATTTATCTTATCTTGGTCTTGAATTATTCGTGGAGGTCTAGGGAAGGTATAAAAGGTGAGAAAAATTCGAATAATTGCCGGGAAAATCCTCAAAACAGTATTTTTCTATTTCCCATACAAACGTTTTCTAAATAAAATGGAGAGTCAATTTGTAATTTATTACCGCTGTATAAAGTTCAAATTCGCATGCGCGTTGGAGGATCTAATATCGCGTTCCGAAACTCAACAAAAGTGAAAGTGAATCGCGAACGCGACAAAATTGCATAGTCTCACAGCTTCATATAGCTTCGAGAAAATTAATTTTAGCTAACTTCAGTTGTTAATCTGTCTTTTGTTTTTAATAAGACTATATAGAAATCGAAAGATAAATCTTAAGTTTTGTCACAAACGTTAAATTATAAATCTTAAGTTAAATTTCTGAACGCAATCATAATATTTGACATTAGATTTGACAACCAACTAATATGTCAATCCATCCTGTCTGTCGCTTTTCAGTCAGAATGGCAGTTTCGGCAGGACAAGGAGGAATCTTCTTTTTTATGCACTCCTCCGAAACGGCTTTACCGATTCTCATGAAATTTAGTGTGCTTATGCAGTTTGGTTCAACTTGAGAGATAGGATAGCTAAGATCTTTAACATCATGGCAGTTTCGGCAGGACAAGGAGGAATCTTATTTTTTTATGCACTCCTCCGAAACGGCTTTACCAATTCTCATGAAATTTAGTGCGCTTATGCAGTTTGGTTCAACTTGAGAGATAGGATAGCTTAGAACTTTTACATTATGGCAGTTTCGGCAGAACAAGGAGGAATTTTCTTTTTTATGCACTCCTCCGAAACGGCTTTACCGATTCTTATGGAATTTAGTGTGCTTATTTAACCAAATCTTTATGCTTTGCTCGGGCTATTTTGTTGATGAGTTTGCACCAAATTGGTTGAGCGGTTCTTCACGTATTACATATTTTGTAATAAATTATTTCAATAAATCGCATTTTGTCAGATTGTCTTTTCTTTTATTGTCATTTGTCATTCATAATTATTGTTTTGCGTTTATAAGTGGTGAGTCTCTAAATTCTCATTTGAAATACATTAAGAAGGTAAGATATTATTGTCAGCAAAATGCCACCGAAAAGATCGAATCTCAACAACGTAAGCAGCAGAGTGGCACGACGCAGACGTTTCGAAAGAGCTCATCAGTTGCCAGCACAAGTCAATACAAGAAATAGAGCTCAAAGAATTAGGACAGCAGAAGGTCGTGCACAAGAATCCCAGGAACAGCGTAGCGAACGTCTGCAGCAGAATATTACGAGAATCAGGGCGGCTCGAGATAGAAACATAGATATGTATAGTACGAGCACAAGTACGACAAAGGCAGCGGAACAGTCGCTCATCAGTTCGTTCCATTCGTTCGTCTTGCTTTTGAATATGCACCAGATATTAACTACTTTGCGCATTCAAAAATTGCTATCGGTGGAATGGACAAAGTATGTCAATATTGTCAGGCGTTTAAATTTCGGAATGAAACTGCCGGTATGTGCTGCGCAGCAGGAAAAGTCGTTTTGCAACCTCTACTTGCTCCGCCAGAACCTTTATTATCCCTTCTTGCTGGAAATTCAAATGACTCAAAATTATTTTTGCGTAAAATACGCAAATTTAATAGTTGCTTCCAAATGACGTCATTTGGGGCCACTAAAATTTGTGATCTTGCATCCGATGGACGTAATTTTGAAACTACATTCAAAATACAAGGCCAGATGTACCACAAAATTGGATTTTTGATGCCTGATGATAATCCGAAATTTCTTCAAATTTATTTTATGGGCAATTGTGAAGAGCGCGTAACGACCCGATGCCAGTATCATTTTATTGAACAAGCAGAGGAAGCGGTTTAGGAGTCTATAGCGAACAAACATAGTGACAGGAGATTTTTATATATTAAGATTACTGTTGAAGGTTTAATATTTTATTTACTGACAACTCTGTAATATGCTCATTGTTTCCGTATTGTTTCCTACAAATAATATGCATGACAAAACAGTGTTTGCCGGGTCAACTATAATTAGTACGGGCCCAGCAAAGCGGGTCGGGTCTGCTAGTTGTTTATATATTTAAACTTTAAAACCTCCCTTTTGAACCTCCCTTAACTTTACCTAATAATAATCGACTAAAATTCAAGTATGTATGCATTTATTTATAGATTTGTTTTATCCTTTTTAAGGCTCCTTACCGAGGAATGTAGACATCCTACCATACAGCATCAATCCATCTAATCCGCTCTGTGAGCATTTGCTCCACTTTCACTCACTCGATTCCAATTGAAATTCCGTCAAAGTGTGTTTAACTCAATCCCACATGTGGCCCATTATAATTGGGCTTAACCCTGCTCCGCCCAATCCCAGGACCTGTGAGTTGCCTTGGCAGGCAGACAAACCGCAACCCAATCAACTTTCTTGCTGCCAACCCCATCACACTAATTATATGTCCTGGGATAGGCTTTGCCAGCGGCTTTTCCCCAATTCAATCCTGCAACCCTTCGGCCTACCTGTCGTTTGTTTTGTAATGCAAATCTTTTTGCTTTCATCTGCTTGTTATAAATCGAAAGCTATTAACCGAAAAAAAAAGAGAAAAAAGGGGAGAACTCCAATTTCTATGCCAACTGTGAGTCCTTCGCCCCATGTCCTTTTGTGGCGTGTGTGTGCGTGTGCTCGTGTTATTTGCATTTGAATCATTCGTTTGTGCGAAATCAGATTAAATCGCATAATCGAATCTGATGCTATATGTGTATGAGCGGGGGGGTCCGCACTATATAGAAAAACGATGACAAAGAGCCGATGCAGGCGCAGGAGCAACCAATCAGACGGACAGGACAGCGCAGGAGAACCACCAAATAATAAAAAAAAAGAAAACAAAAAAAACGGAAGAAGAAAAATTTATGTATTGTATAAAAATCAATAGCGATGGGAGGCATTGAAAATCCTATGCACATAAACCCGGGCACGTACAAAACGTTTCTGGCTCCTGGTTTCCCCAAAAAAATAAAAGGAACCCCAGCTCAAAAAAAAAGACAAGGCAAGGTGGGGCAAAAAACAACCACAGGAGCCACCAAAGTTATACCAGACACATGCGGCGGGAAAATACTTTTCAAAGTGAATCAACAAAGTCGCAAAAATAAAAGCAGGGAAAGGGTTGAGTCAGAGGAAACTCCTGTTGAATCCTCCGGATTTCGGAATCCTTTTGTCTCAGCTGATCGGGAATGCCGAAGTTGGCTTGTTGAAAATTCAAATTAACTCGATCATAAAAGCCAAGATGAGACCCAGTTCGGGAACCCTTCAAATCCGAATCCAAATCCAAGTCCTCATCCCCGAAAACCCTCCTTGTGTTTGCCCTACACTTTACGCTACATTTTAACTTCAAATTAAGTTTGTGTGCACGTAGCAAACACAACAACAACAACAGCAACAGCAAAAGGAAAACCTTTTTTGCCTTTGATTTTCCATTTCTTTTTTGGCCTGGCTTGCACTTTTTTTTTAATGCCGCCTCAAGTGGCCTCAAACAGCATTCGACTTCGACTTCTTCGGTCGTCTTGGTTTCTGTGAAAATAGTTCGTTAGCCTTTCCAAAAAAAGAAGGAAAACTAAATTGTGCTGCCCCCGCCCCCCACTTTGCCATTCAAAAAAGGGCAAAAGACTTTTCGGAGTCAGTGTATGGGGGTGATTGGTTTTGAGCGAACCAAATTATTGGCATTTACTTCTCGTTTTGACTTTGTGCGCCGGGAAAACGTCACAACTGAAGCATCTAATGCGCTTACCAAGTGCGGGGGGAGAGCGGGTGTAGTTCATGGCCCAATCTTAATGCCGCCTAATTAGCAGCCTGAATGCGCTAAGACTACAAAAGCAGCCAAAATCAGCAAAAGCAGCCGGCAGGACGAGCGGTAGAGAGACCGAGCGGGAGCTCTCCCGGGAACGAACGAAAGTTTTTGGCAAATTGAAAATGCGCAAAATGACTTTGACCAAATCCCCGGTGCCAATTGGCAAGTTACAATAGCCAGCCAGCCAGCCCGTGCTGTCTGGGTGGAAAATGCTGAATGAGCGGAAAATGCCACAAGGAAATGCCCTGCAAAAGAGCTGGTAAATCGCACAATTCTGGGAATAGTTTGGATTGATGCAATAATTGGATGTTTTTGAAGAATGATAACTAGGATTTAAGTTTATTATCCTGGCTTATGGAACCTTTTCCATAGCTAACTTGAAATTATGATTAAAGTTGGTATTATTTCTTTAGTTTTTAACAAGTAAATGCTTGTTTTATTTAGTAAATATAATAATAGATTTAATCTTTATACATTTCCTATATAAACTAATATTTTTTCTGTTACACATATTCTCTTTACTCTAAAAATAAACTGTTAATTTCACCACATATGGCTTTACCTTTATCCCATCCTCTCAGATCAGTTACATTATTTGCCAACTCGCAGTTTGCCAATTAACTAAAGCCATAATTTCCATCGCCTTTTCCCTCAGCTAATCCCAAACTCCATTAAACCGAGAGAATTGAAACATCGAAGTGAGCAGGCAGTCAGCGATCTACATTTATGACATTTCGATTGTTTGCCAATGATTTGCCAGCTCACTGGATGACCCAGCTAAATATAAAGCCGGGACATATATCCTTCGGTAGGTCCTGTCAAACCCCCTGTCAATGCCATTATACCCGCTCGGAGTAAGGCACTCTGAATATGTGGCAAATCCGATCCGAAAACCGGCAGAAGCATCTAGCTTAGCATCCATCCCCTGAGAACACATTCCCCGAACATTCACCCCTCTCTCTCCTCAGAGAGATCCTCAGCTGTTGTTGGCTTTGTTTCGTATTCTTTTTTTTTTTTTTTGTTCAATTTGAATGATTTAACATAAAGCGAAAAGGTAAAGCCGAGCGGCAGACACACACAGGAACACCCCTCGCTAAATCTGTTGTGCTGTTGTGCTATTGTTGCTTCTTCTTGGGCCTTATAAGTGCGATTTCGATTCTCCAACTCCGCGACTGCGGCTGCGACTGCGACTCCTTGCAACACGCGGCCAGAAAACTTTAACAACCAACAACAAGCAGCAAGACAGCCAGCGAACGAACGCGCGCAAATAATTTCAATCGTCGTGAATCATGAATAATTCAAAATCATCATTACCAACACCTTTTGAGCCGGGCCTGGGAAACAGGATGAGCGGCAGCAGGGGCACTGTTGGGGGTTCAGCACGCGGAGTGTTGCCCAAAATGTTCACACTTCCCAGAGGCTGGCAAGCTGGCAAACAACACAACTTTTGCTCAATCTGCAGTCAGCGCTTCGAGTGGACAATGGTGCGGGTGAGGGTGAAGGCGAGGGTGAGGGTGAGGGCGAGCGTGAGGATTCGCGAAGCAGGAGGTGTAGAAGGAGGTGGAGGTGTAGGGCAGGAGATGCCGCTCAAGTGCTAAAGTGAGGCGGATTACCAAACCAGCAAAAGCAAAAGCAAAAGCTGAAGCCGAAGCTGTAGCTGAAGCTGAAGCTGTGTAGCAACCACCAAAGCGTTGACTACTTGTGCAGCACCCAAAAAAATAACACAGAAACAACAACTGAGCGGCAACAAAAGGAAAAAAATACAAGCAGGGAAAGGTAGCTCTCAAGACCGAAGCCATAAATACCCTCCTAAGTTATGAGTTCCTCGAATCCTTTTTTTAAATTTAATTATTATAAGTGCGGTAAGGACACGATGGGCAATAACCCTTTTGAACATAACAAAGAATAGGTATAATTATTCAGGAAATTTAATAAGGAAATCATAAAGGGCAAGGCAGCATAGGGATAAAACTATTTATTAGCTTTTTTGAACACCTCAACCCTTAAAATATTTTTTTGTAAATTATATTTAAAGGAAATATCACTCAGATAAGGCACTTGAAGTATAATTTATATATTCTTTAATTTAATAAAATATATCTTAGAACCAAGAGTTGTTAAAGAACTTTTAAAACCCCAATAAAAACTTATAACCCACCTTCTCAACCCGTAACTTTTCCCATCAATATTTCCGAATCTTACCTTTGATTTTCTCCCCCTTTTCAGACTCAAATCAAAGTACCCTGTGGCAGGGCATACACAAAAACTGAAACAACAAATACACGAACAACACCTCCGCCCCCTTGGCACGCCTTAGTTTGAGGCTGCCGCTTCAGCGTCTATTGTATTCCATCGTCGAAATATGAGGCACGACTCTGGCATTAAACTTCAAAATAAAAAAATAACAAAAAATAAAACGAGCGCTGCAAAATGCCAAAATGCAGCCGTGGCGAGGACTCTGGTGTTGGCCAGGCCAAGAACAATAAAATGAGCACAACACCAGCGTCGAAAAAAAAAAAACGAAAAAATGAAAATACAAAAAGGCAGGAGGAGCGAAAAGATAAGCAGACGGAGACGGACGATGGATGCTGCCGAGGATGAGGACGAGGCATGGTAGATGCTGGAGCTAGATGCTGCTGCTGCTGCTGGGAGCCACTTCAGACTTGGGATGTGCAAGTGTTGGCCAAGAAATAAAAGTTGCTGACCTTAAGCCAAGTCTTTGTCTATGCAGCCGAAGTAAAGTTTTATTTTTTCCCCATTTTCCCCCCATCTCCTGACGTTTTTTGTACTTTGAAAAGGATATGAGGCAAATACGGAAAGTTGTAGCAAGCTGCAGTGGCAGCTGTTTAATAAGTTCGAGCAATTAAAAGTGTTTCCAAAGGTGGTGCTCCGCGGAGGAACTTCTGCCAGTCGTAGACATTAATAGGCGCATAAAATTGAAGTGGCGGAGGAGGCACTGTGCACCGGCTTATGGCGTTGGCTTAACGATGTGAGGATCATAAAGGCGGCTTAATGATGCCACGAGAGCATCTCGAGTGGTCCTCAGTTTTGTTGCAAGCGGATCTTGGCCGCCAGATAAGTTAAGAGAGAGGTGAAGGTGGCCCAAGCACGATCCATGTCGTACAGCCATTAGTTGGACCCTCAGCGTCCTTCAGCCAAATTATTCCCTCAACTTGGAGTTGAGAATAAATTGCCGGCCGTCGCTTCACTTTCCGTTTCAAAATATCAAAGCCAGACCAGACTCCGGCCTCGGGTACATTAAAAGTGCCCCGAAAACAAAATCCCACATCAATTTGGGTCATTAAAGTTCCGAGGAACACAAAAAACTTTGCCGCCAAATGCAGCCATTAAAAGTGCCAAACAAAATAATTTCCGATGGCGATGGCGAGAGGAGGCAGCAACAATCAACTATTAAAAAAAGGTAGAAGCGTAAAAAGTGCACACAAAATCAAACATAAAATTAAATTAATGGCCTAAACACTCACCCGCATCTACCCGAAACTTTGTTGGCCGAATAACAAAACAGAAAAAAGGTTCAATCCGGGGGCATTAAAATTATGGAAAAAAGTAAGGGAATATTTCTTTGAGCTCTGCTCCGATATTTATATACATAAACATATATATAAATTGGATGTTTACGAGGATATTTCCCCGATGTTTGTTTATGACCGGACTTTTATACGGCCAGCTGGCGGGTAGCTGAGCTTTCCCCCCGATCTGCGGACCCATTCCCCACCAGTCGAAGATAAACGTTCCCATCGCTAATTTGAGTCTTTGTCACGTCTTACCATATGGAAATATTATTTGTAAATACTTTTATGTTCCGTACGTGACCAGGACGGGGGTGGCCGTTGCCGGAGAGTATGTACCATGTCCGGAGTACGGATACGGATACGTATACGGACGCATGGGGGATTCTGGGGTCACTACGGAGACCCCCGAAAAGACACAACAACCAACCGAGTGCGAGAGTTCGACTCGCTTTTTATTGTGGCGACGAAATCAAATAAAGCGCCTCGAGTGGGTGCGGAAGCCTTCTGCCCTCGTGCACAAGTATGAAAAATGTATATTGCAAATTTGGCAAACGCAAATCCCTCCAAGAGCCAGAAATGTCATCGTAAAATTGCCAGACGGCTTAGCGACGGAGCAGCGAATAAATAAAAATTATTTCCAGATGACATATCAACGCGACTCGCCGGTCTCTGCTCTGCTGACACCTTAAAACCCAAATGCGCTTATAATACAAAATGTTGCGTGTGCCCCTGAAGGAGCAAAGTCCTCGGCATGAGAGAACCAAAAATAAGCGGGGCCCAAATCCAGACCGGTACAAATTGAAACGTTGAAGAAATTACAAAACTCGCCAGACGCGCGGGCTGATGAGGGGGCACCGGGAGACTCGAAAAGGAAGTCGCAGAATCGGAGGGAGGACGGACGACCGGAGGCGAATCGCAACTGTCAGTTGCCTGGGCTCCCCGTCTCAGACGTCAACTTAACGTGAATAATTGTCTAAATCCCAACGACAAACACTTATTGTCCTGGATTAGCAGGCAGTCGGCGAAGGAGAGCCAGAGATAGGGAGACAGAGAGCGGAGATGGAGGCGAAGCCCAAGGACTGCGTGTAAAAAATGAGTGGCAAAAACTTTGCCATTTTTTTCTCTTCACTTTTTTTCAGGGCATAGTTGGGCATATTAGTTGGGGGTTTAAGAGCTAAAGGTACTGAACTTAAGAACAAATGCTAACTAAGCGTAACTAGAAACATCCTCAAGTCAAACCCAAAGTGATATTTTTCCATCTCCGCCTAGGATATTTGCCAATTAGATTCCTAAAAGTTCACAGAGCATTCCCTAGTCGTGACCCCTGCCAGTCCCCGAGGTCAGTTCAGCTCTTTCCACTTGCCTCACTCGGGGTTTTCCCCAGGTGGCTGGGAGCCTGAGTCCTGACCGGTAAGCGTTTTAAATTTAACAAGCTAGCTGGCCAGGATATCCACCATGGAGAGAATCAGGATTCGAGTATATAACGAAGAAGTTTCAGCGTCATCGCGCCCAGCCTCCTGCTGCCTCTCCTCTGTTTACCTTCTGCATTTCCTTGCGTTCAATTAATTTGCTCACACTTTGGATGGATATATATATACATAGGTATATATCTCTCAACTCAAAGACAAAAAGCAAACTTTAAGTAGCAAAGAAAGAAAGAAACCATAAGGGAGCCGGGAGCTGGGAGCTGGAAGCCGGTAGAATTCAATATGTAAAGCGGCATTGTGGAAAAGTTTCTCCGGGAGAGAGAAGAGAGATCCCCTGCGGAGGCGAAAGTTGGTCCAAACTATCCGTGAAACCCCTTCGCAAGTCACAGGACCCAGCTGCCAGCAGCAGTTCCAGGCTCCAGGAGCTCTCCTTCAGGAGCAGCAGCAGGTGAGCATCGGCAACTTTTCGATTTCATTGCTGACATGGCAAGTGCGTTTTTCAGACCGAGAATGCATTATGGCAGCAGCAATTGCACTGGCACCCCATGTGTGCTCTGCGAATTGTGAGACATTCGAGGTTATGTTCACGGAAAGTGGGGCTAAGTACGCTTCAGTTGGATTCAATCAGTTGAAGTCTGCCAAGGACTGGAAACTCTTACAGCTTACTAAAGTTTAATGATAAGAAAGGTAGAGAAAAATGTTTATATACTGTATTTCCTTCAGAGAAATCGAATAACCAAACCTAATATTCGAGGTTATGTTCACAGAAAGTGGGGTTAAGAACGCTTCAGTTGGATTAAAAATCAGGTAAAGTATGTCAAGGTTTTAAAATGGTTACAGCTTAGTAAAGATTGATGATAAGAAAAGTACAGAACATTTCATATTGTATTCCCTTTAGAGAAATCTAATAACCTAACCCCAACATTCAAGGTTATGTTAACCAGATATAGGGTTAATTTCAGGATAACTATCTTATGTTAATTTTGATAAATGTGCAAACCAGCCAGGACCCTAAATCCAAACTCGCTTGATTCATGCTTCATTAACTTCGTGACCGAAATTTCTTAATTAAAAACGAGTCCAGCATTCAATCCAAACACAATCCGAATTCGTTTACAATTGCCAGTTGGCTGCAAAGGATTAGTTTCAGATTTGTTTACCTCTCTAACAAGAAGCTGGCCGAAAAAAAGGGGCACCGAAATAACCCCAGAGCCGAAACCGGTTATCAGAGTTGGTTTTTCCAAAAAAGGACGAACCTACCACTGGCTACCGACTTCTCTGATATATGAGCACCCTGGCAGGACGAAACTTATACCGAGTCTATGCAAATCTCGGGCAGAAAGGGACAAAGTTTTTAACACACCGTGCAAAGCCCGGGCTCGGTCAAAAAGGATATACGAGATGATATATATGCAAATGCCATTTGAGAGGGTCGTTGTGGGTGTGGGTGAGGGTCCTTTTCTGAGGCGACAACTTTGCTGCTGCTGCTGCTGCTACTGCTGCTGGTAATGTCCTTCAAGCCTACGAGGGTCCTGTGCCGGGGCGGCGAGCTTTTAAAACTTTCTAGCCTGCCGAGGAGCGCAGGCTTTAAGCACAACGAATTTCAATTAATAGCCAAAGACAGACACACACACTCTCCGAAGCCGAGAGCCATTTCCTGCCAGTGTCCCTTCGCCACGCCCACATCCTGCCTGCCTGCTGCCTGCTGACTGTTGCCTGCCTGCCGCCCGTCGGCTGACACTAAGCCCAAAGGCTACAATCAGCTCAGCTGTGTGCGGACCACCAAGTTCACTAGACAATTTATTTTTGCTTTCGATTTTCCAAGCTGTCAGTTCACGCTTAAATGCGCACAGTTCAATTTAGTCAGTGGCTGGCTGCGGAGCCGTCGCTGTATCCGAGTTTCTCTGGGCATCTCCTGTGCGTCCTGCCCGTGTATCTGTGTATCTGCGGCTGACTCCGCCGCCTGCAGTCGCAGTCGCACTCGCAAACTGGGTTAAGAGGTTGTTATCCTTATGCCGTGTTTTTGAAAATAGGCAACTTCGCAGCAGCCTCGTCGTCCTCATCGTCCCTGCCTAACCGCCCCTGGTGGCCTGTTTGTGATGCCCCTGCCTCATATCCGCTGTAGACACACGAAACGTCCTGGCTGCCAAACCGCAGAGGGAGCAAGAGAGCTCTGTGTCTCTCTCCCTCTCTGTGTGGCTGTGTCTCTGTGATGATCACAAGGATGCCTCGTGATGATGAAATTATGAGCGCAAAAGCATTTGCATTCATTATGTATGAATTTTTTCATTCCCCAGCTGGTATGTTGCTCTAGAAATTAAACTAACGCCGCTCGTTAGTCTCAGTCGCAGCTCCGGATGGGCTGTTATACGGCTATAAGGCTATATGAGGCTATGGAAAGGAGGAGGCTGGAGCGGCGTCGGCTGCTTAAATGCAATGCCACAAAGCGTTAATGGGTTTTTTCGCATTTCTTTTGCAATTTTCATTATTATTTACACTTGGTAATGCGTTGCGTACGCGAGTTTCTGCCCGAGTGCGGTCTTTGTAGGGCACACAATAATATGCTGTATTTGGATTGCTAATTGAAGAGCGAACAGAGCTTAAGAAAATAAGAGTCTTGCAGTATGTAAATGTATATTATTTCCATGAAGAAAAATACATTAATTTAATAAAGGAAAAAAATGAAAATGTAAGTAAAATGAAAAACCTTCTAAAATGGAACTTTATAAAGCCTTTAATTCTATTATTTATGAATTTATGTCTAAATTAATAATTGAATTGAACAATTTAATAAGTTTTTTTTACATTTAATATTATTTTATTCAATTTAAAAACAAAACCCTTTAAGATTCTCCCCATTAAACACAAACAACTTAACTTTGACAACTCCTTAATTCACACAGAAACCCTCAACGAGCCACCCTAATACGAAAATTCCTTTAAGTGACATTTCTGCGGAGACAAAGACCAAGAAATGAACCATTTATAACTTTATTATCGCCTGCCCATTGTTGATAACTTCCTTTTTGTGCGTTAAATGCATTCAAATTCTAATTTCCACAAGCCAACTTTTTACAAAAAAAAGGGAGATGATGCTGTTGGCTAAGGCTCTCGGTTCTCGGTTCTGGGTTCCAGGTCCTAGCGTGTCCTGGTAGCAGGCGGGCCACTTTTTCTTGTGCTAAATGATTACACTTAACTAGATTTGCATATATTTAAACATTTCCTTATGCGCACGCAACACGAATTGTGTGCACGTGGTTCTCGGCACTCGCTGCTCCGCCTGAGTCCTGCTCCTGTGTGTGTCCTGTGCACAAAAGGATTATTAAGGAGCTTCATATGTAAATGAAAACCAAATGCACACGACGACGAGGACGACAACGACAACGACGACAGATGAGCGAAGGCGGAGGAGGAGGCGGAGGCTGCCAAGGAGGCGGAGGAGCGAGACAGATAACCTGGAAGCCACAGTTTGGCAAACACAGGCGGAGCAGCAGTCGGAGCACAGCCAGACACTGTTTGGCCAAGGATCCAAAGGGGAATCCTGCGTGTGTGTGTGTGTGTGTGTGAGTGGGGGGTGGCTACCTTGCCAGCCCGGCTAGAAAGTAGGTGAAAGCCAGAGGCAGACGGAAAGCCAAGTGGAGTTCCCATACCCGCACCCCGTTCGCTCGCTTGCTCGCCTCGTTCGTTGGCCCGTAATTTATGCTTAAGATAAAGTCCTTGAATAAATACATGGAAAATCCTTTGAAATTGAAATTAAATACGAATATCATCTTTTTTTTATACATACATATAAGAGTGAGACAGCGATGGAGAGAGATGGAGGCCCAGAGAGTTGCAGACAAAAGGCAAACGGGAAATGAAATTAACATTTGAGTGCGCTTTCCCAAAATTAAACGAGACTCCAACTGGGCTTGGATCGGAATGGGGTGAGTTCCCCGGTCCGTATTTATTTATTGAAGCTTCTTTTGGGGGCTTTAGATATGTGAGCCATCTTATTTAGCATTTTTGGCATTTTGCTCGGCTTAGTTTCGGGGTGAAACGCACATAGATTGTGTGTGGCAAAACATTTTTCTTAGCCATTTGCCATATGAAATTAATTTTACAGTCGGCAAGCACATGTGTTCAGCTTTCTGTGGCGAATAAGCCGAGAAGCAATTTAAGGCGAATTTATTTCGAAAAATGCCAAGGAATGCAGGGTGTGGAGTTTGGAGTGCGGCTTTGTGGTTACCTCTGGAAAATTGCAGGGAAATTGGAGAACGTGCCTTTGCGGGAATATATACTTTTAATCTGAGGCGTTTAGCAGACCCTTTCGAGCACTAAATTGCACTTTAAGAGTAATAAATCGCACAAGGACAACGACCCTCAACTGTTGCATACTTTTTGAGTATTCTGTCTTCTATTCCCATCTGTATTTTCATTGTTGTAGCTCTCAGTTTTCCCCAAATTAAGTTTTGAGCTTTCAAAATTCAAATTTAAATTCTAGTTAGCTTTCTCTCCCACTCTCTCCCCTGAGAGAATTACATATTAACAATCCTCTTTGTGCTCCAATCTGCTTTTCATTTTCATTTTCATTAAAATTAATATTAATTTTACCTGAACACACACACACACGCTGGTTTAAATTGCATTCCCACAACCGAAAAATCCCATTGAAGTTGCAGTTCGTTGCATTTGTGTTTCAGTTTTTCAGCTTTGGCCAATTGGCTCATATAAATTGCATTGGATTTTTCCAAGCGTTTCCCTCTCGGCAAAGTTGTATTATTGGAAAAACAAACATATTGCCGGGCTTTGCTATGTTAAACTTTTGTTATTGCATTTTGAATTTGCGGTCGCAGGCAGTCGGGAAGAGGGACTGAGAATGGGAAATGCCTACGGCTTGGGCATAGAAAAGCAAAGCACAAAAATTAATTATGAAACATTGTGCAAACTGTGTAAATATGTATCAATGAAAATGCAATGCAAACAAAGCATTCTCTCATCAACCGACCGCCTGACGACGTCCCAGGTGAGCTCCAAACATTTAAATGGGATTTGAAAGTGATTTCCCAATCAATGCAAATAGTTTACAAACATTTCAAAAATGGGCACACAGAAATTGAAATATTTCCATAAGAATCATAATAATAACCCTGCCCCTTGATTGGCAGCACTTGAATATCCGAAAAGCCCTCGGAATATAATGCTGCAAATTTCAACACTTTCCCCCAAAACGGAAACAATGCCAGAATGCTAACCCAAGTGGAAATTTCGGGCGCGAAAATAGATACATCATAGATTCTGTTACCTAGTCAATTTATATATATATGGCAGCGATTTTAGTGCCGGCCCGAGAGCGAATCAAAAACCATCGAAAAGTGTCTAAAATGTGCAATTCGAGTGCGGGTGCGAGGCCCATAGGCTATATAAATTTCAATCTATCATTTATTTAAGTCCTAGGCCAGCGCAAGAGGAGCAGAGGAGCCGGGTCCACGGACCCAGGCCATCCTGGGCTCTCATTGCCATAAATCCCCATCAGAGATACGCGTATATTTATTTACTGCAGCTCTCACACAGATACGAACGCGGCCAGGACCACGTTGGGCGACAAAAATTGTAGCCGAAAAATAAAATAGCTCCACCTCCTCCCATCCGCCGCCTTGTTTCATATTTTATTTGGGTTTTATTTGTTGTGCCTTCGCTGCTGCTGCTGCTGCTGCTGCTCTCTTTTTCTAGTTTTCTCTTGTTCATTTTTCCTGTGTAAATATTTTGGAAAATGCGTTTTTCTTTACTGCCGCTACTGTTGTATCTTTTTATACACCTCGCTTTCGTCCAGCTCTATGCTCTATATATATATTTTTTGAGAGCGCAATGAAAAAGGATTTTTTTGTGCCAGGCTCCCGCTGGGCTGCCAATTTTTATGGTTAAAATATTTGTGTTGCTCTCGTTCGGTGCGCCCGGCAACCTGCTAAAATATTTATGACAAGCGCCGGGGAATACCCGTCGTACAATATATTTCAATATAGCGAAAATAAAATTCTTAATGTTTGGTTTGTAATTAAAAAAGTCCAATTGAAAAGGCCTAGGAGGCGGCAGATGGGAAATGGGTGCATTTAACTGCAGTCTGAAGTGGCGGTGGTCGTAAGTAGCCCAAATGAATTTTTATTGCCGTTCATTAGGCATCGAATCAATCAATTGTGTGGCATTTCAATATCCCCGATCGGAATGAGATCATATAGGGGTGAGCCGTGCATGAGCAGGGGTGGCGGGGGGAAAAACTATTGGCTAAGCCGGAAAACCCTTCGATGAAAGGGAAAGAATATTGTACACTGCATATTGTTGTACTGCCATTGGGGACCTTCGACACTTTGTGTGTGTGTTTCCCCAACGAAACTTTTAATTACCCTCTCTCCGTTTCTGGCTCTCTTTCTCTGCGATTTCCATTCTCTGTTCTCTGTTTTTCATTCTCCTCCTCGCCTGCATTCGGCAATTCCAATTAAGCTATCATATTCTTGTCTCGGAAACTTTCCCCGAATCAAAACTTGTGGCATGGCACCCCCATCCGTCCCGTCCGGTTTTCCCGCTTTTCTTCTCTTTTCCCATCCAAACTGGGCTAACAAATGTGTTCAATTTGGTTCCCGGGCTGCACAACAAAAACTTTATCTTAATAATTTAGCATATTCCATAAGTTGAGCATTTTCATAAAGTCAAACTTCTGCATATATCACGGAAACTAGACTACATTTTTCAGCCACTCGTAACGAACGGGGGAAACTTATATGAAATGCAAAGCTCTGAGTTACTGTTGAGGATCTTTTACAATAAATATATGTACTTTTAATATTTTATAGGCAAAGAAAAGATAATAAATATGTTTTAAAATAAAGTAGGTATTTTTTTGAAGTATCTAAAATTAAGTTCTATTACTTATTTAGACTGTGTAATATTACTAGGTTTTAAAACGAAAGTTGGGGTTTGTATTTACTATTTAATTAAAAACAAAACCCTAGATATTAAATATAAACAAATTATTTCAATCATAAATATGTCTATAAACAAATTTGTGTAATATTACAAATGAATTTTCTACAAGGAAAGCCTTTTTGCTTTATTTAAAATTAGAAAATGAAGATAGTTTCTTGAAATAAGTTATAATTGTTGTTTAAAAAGTAATTTAAATAAATGAGTGTTTTAAAAATTAGTCAAATTCAGCAAAACAATTAATTTCAGGTAGTTGTCTTAATGGAATTAATTAAGCCATACAAGCTACACATTTATCAAACATTTAGTTCCTTTCAAATATATATAATATTATATTATATTATATTTATAATTTTATAGTTACATTTTCCTTCAATATTTCGTTACTTTTAAACAGCTCAGTTCCCAATTATAAAAGTTCTTCCTATAGGAATTCTCATTGCAAGTTTTGGGCCCTTGATACTGCACCTGCAGCAGTTTTCCCGCTACTTTTCATTCGCCTCTCTTTCACTCTCTCTACCCATTTTCTTTTGTGGCCAAAATGCAGAATGCAAAACTGGGAAAAACTCTAAAGAGAATACAAAAAAAACAGAAACAGAGAAGCAGGAGGAGGCGGAAATACTGATTGAATGGCATTCCATTGAAGTTGATGGATGCATTAAGAGGTTTGCCGGAGCTTCCAGCGACTCCTCTCACTTACACAGGCACAGGCACGGGGGTTTTGTGGTAACCAAAAACACACTCACACACACACACTGAGGAGACACAAGCTTGCCAAAGGGACAGGATAAGGCAGGAGGAAAAGGAGAAGTAGCGCAGAGAGCAAGCCGCCTGCATGTGCAAGGCACATATCTGTATAATGGATTGCACTTAACATGCCACACACAGCAACCGCAACAGCAGTTTGCCCCCCGCCCTGCCACCTCCTCCCCCCGGGCCATACATCATTTGCACCAGAAACTCACCTGAGACTGAAGCTGCCGCTGCTGTTGATGGTGTTGATGCTGCTGCTGCTGCTACGTATATATCGAAGCTATAAAAAGCGTCGTAATCCCGGCAACGTAACGTCTAATCCTTTTGTTTACGCTTATGCTAATCCGCACTCGCACTCGCACACAGTCGCAGTTGTATTTGTATTTGCATTTGCATTAGCATAGAGTGAAATTTAAATTTCGGCACACATTACGTGGGCGGGCATCACGACGTTACGCCCCCTCCTCGAGCGCCTATTGTCACACGCACACACACAAACACACACTCGGCCGCCGCCCGTAACGTAAGCCGTAAAGCGGAAGCGTAACGGTTAACGGTTCGCGTCGCGTAACGTTCAGCCAGGCGTTGCCGTTACGTTGCTTTAATGTCCTGAAATCCCAGTCGCAGTCGCCGCAGCCAAGTTGCCGGTGTATTTTGATTTAATTCGCCAATTGTGTGATCCCCGATTTGCATACGAATAATGCCGCGAACGCGCACTTTTGAAACCGCCTCCTACAACGCTCTCAATTTACATATTTTCGAGCATAAGCTTAAGTACTGCATAATATCTCACCAAGCACACTGTTCTCTATTATTTTCTCGCTTTCGTGTTTTATTTTGGGAGTTTTTTCTGTTTGGAGTTTTGCTTTTCGCGTCGTCGTATCGCTGGAAAATAATTTCGCTCGAAACACAACACGCATTCGCCGTGTAAACCGTTCTGTATTCGCCCTTCGTCGGCACCCGATTTTTTCAAACTGAGCACGTCGCATTATGCTCCGAGTATCTTATAGTACCATTTTCTCTGTCGATTCCATCAGATACTTCTGTTACTCTCTCTGTGCGTTCCATAAGATACTTCTGTTAGGCGACGATTCTTTTACTCTCTCTGTTATGGTTGCTCGAAGTAACTGTATTCGGCACCTGGCTTAGTCACCTCGGCTGAAGAGAGCGCGAAAAATGCCGCTAGCGAAAGAGAGCTCTATGTAAGCGCTCTTAATACAAGTATTGTTGTATTGGGACTGCAAATTAAAGATATAAAAATATAAAAAATAAATCAGGAATCAACAAAACGACATACCACATTAAAATTATGTGAAGACGGCCAAAAATTTAAGATTTTTATGAATTTGATAAACTTGATTTTATAATGTATAAAAGCTTTATGGCAGAAATAATGTTTGTGTCAATATACACAATATTTTAAAAAGAATAAACTGTCTGATCTACCTTTTCTATTTCGGAAAGTAAAAGCAAGAGTAAATTAATTTTGGGAGGCCGAACTTTGCAATTCCCAATTATTATGGGGATAATTCAAGACGAAGACGTTTATGGGAAACCCTGGGTTAATCTGAATATCTTGATCGCACACTTACCATTTTGTATATATTTTTAGTTTCTAAATTAATCTCCAAATTAGTTTCCCAACATTTTAAAATAATTTAATGGTATATATTTTTTATACAATCAGTGAATACTACCACACATAGAAACGAGGATTTTTAATAAATTATTATTCATTTCTTTAGTATAATTTCGTTTTTGGCCAACATAAAATGTAAAATTCACAGAGAGTGTAAATTAACAGCGATTTAAGAGAGTTACATATGTATGCATGTAGTTTTTTCTCTCGGCTTTTGTTTACAACTCTCTACGGAAAATGCCGCTAGCGAAAGAGCTGTAAGTGCGCCGGCGCTGTGGAGAGAGTTTTTCTGTTAGCGTTTACATAATTGAATTTGCCCCATCTGGGGCAATTACAGAGCGGTTGGGAGTGGGAGGGGGAAGGGCCACTTAACAGGGCTTTCCCAACAGCGGCAGGTGCATCAATGGAGCCGCTCTGTTAGGCTGTTTTGCTGTTACGGCAAATTGAAATGCCAGACGGGCAATTGAAAAGGTTCAAATGCCATGCACGTAGGCTAATTACCGCAATGTAAACAACATTTCTGTGCCGCGCGCAATGCAAATTAACATTAGACAAAAGACAATTGTTTTCGGCCGCCGGAAAGGGGCGATGTGGCGTGGCCCGCCCCCCTGGAGCACCTTGAGCTTTATTAATTATATTTTTTCGGTGGCTATTTAGCATGCCAGATATGAAAAGTCATTCAGGAAATACGGGAATATATTAAATTTGATGGCCAGTGAACTTGCCAGGTTTTTAATTTCCTAAGAAGTCCGCACCTTGAATGGGCTTACCGTGTCCGTTGCTGGCTTAAAGTTCCCAACAACTCACAACTTGCATTTATTTTGAGCTCGTTTATATTTATAGAACTAACATTTTACAAGCCCATCTTTAACATTTAAGGCAATGCCACCCAGGGGAATGCGAATAATCATGTTAAAGCACACACACTTTCACCGCGCTTTTAACAGGTCCATAAATTGCACGCTGTGGCTTTTAGCGGTCTGTTAGTGCATCGAACGGCTCATTAACATTAAACGTTAGCATGTCGAATTCATAGCAGCCGAAAGCGAAACGACCCATTAACAGCAGGCAGCTGCTCTCCTCTGACAGCCGAACGAGCCATTAACATTTAAATTGATGGCCGCTAACAGTGCGGCAATTGAGATGTTAACTTTGCAGCACGCACGCTGCAATTTTTTGTTGCCCTAGGTTTAACATGTAAACAAAGTCGCTGTTAACGGGCACTGTTAGGTGATTTAAGAGCATTTCTGGCAATGATCAATGAATTTTTAAAGTTAAAATCTATCTGACATGACAGTTTCTAATTCATGATTACAAAATATAAAGCATACAAATGAAAAATTATAATCATAACGGAATGGACAGCAGAAATATCTTAAGACTTTTCTATCATTATACAATATACGTTTTAGACTCTTTCAAAACTTTACAACTTTAATATTTTCTGTGCAATTTAAACAATTTGCAGCTCCGATTCTCTTGTAAATCAATCCCATCCCTGATCCCCTCCACCTGTTGGGCAACGCCCTTTGATTTCCTAATTAGCATTTGCACTTGCCCCACGGCTCGAGTAATTCAAAACCTGAGCTGAAGCCAGAATCAAGCGAAGCCTCAGAAATGTGTGCATTCCATTTGTCAACCGCAAAGCGCTGTTGACTCCGTTCAACTTTGTTTACAGAAACCAGTTTCAATTTCAGCCGTTTAACAGGGCGGGAGAGAAAACCAGTTTCCCTCACAATTCTAGCTCTCCGGCACTCATTCTCTCTTTCTTTGTTTTGTTTATGTGCTCTTTACAGCCTCCGAGGCGATTAACAGACCAACTGAATGGTTAACAGAGCCTTTGGCCATTCTGTTGACAGACAGACAGATTTTCAATGTCACAATTACTGAGAGAGCGCAAGAATGAGAGCTGGAGAGCCATGTGAAAGAATTTATTACGAGTTCAAAGCATTTTACAGCGATTGAGGAACTGAGAGTCTCTCTCTACCCCATTCATCTCAGGGAAAAGCGAGACAGAGAGAAAGAGAGAGAGAGAGAGCGCCTGTCGAAATGGTACATTAATAAATGAGTGTTTTATGCTTTGTCCTAGTTGACTTCATGACATTCATTCATTCATGGGATCCTTGCCTGCTCCTCCTTCTGTCTGCCCCCCACCTTCCCCACGACCCCCCGGAAAATGTCCTCTTAAATCGCCTTGCCTTGTCCTCCTCGGCGGCTCCTTGTCGCGTTAATTGCGTTTTTTATTAACTAAATTGTGTATATTTAATATTATTTATTATTCATATTCATTTCTTCTTAATTTATTTATGCCAGTTTTTTTGTCTGCCTTTGAGCATTTAAATTATTAATTATTTGCATGTTATTTATGTGAATTTACTTTTTTTGGTTTGTTTTCTCTTTCTAGGGATGTGCAGGGATTGAGATATCGATCAACTGTTATGTTATATATCGAAAATGTATCGAAAATCTAAAAATTGTTATATATTCTTTACATTTTAAGGACATACTGTTAGCCCATTAAAAATATATAATATTTAATATTGCTCTCAAGTAATATCGATAAATTCAATAAATTATTAAACAGTTTACAAAAAAAAAAAATTTTATAGTTAGTGAGTAAAATTACACGTACTGGTAAAAGGTTTTTAAAATAAAATGAGAAATACTTATTCGATAAATTAACATATAAAGCGATAAATCCGATACATATCTCTAAGTACTTAAAGACCTATTCATTTAATATCTACAATTTCTATATTTACCACCGATATTGCTCGACCATCCATACCTTATCCCCACTGTAGTTTTTTTGGTGTATTGATTTTGCAGTCATTAGTTTCCTCGCTGTTTGTTTTACATTTTATGTGCATTTTTAATTAGCTGACAGCATTGTTGTTTTTGCCGGCTCCCCATCTCGTCCTGATTGTTATTGTTGTTGCACTGCTGCCCGCTGACCTTTGACACACTCGTAGAAAAACGTTGACAGTTTATGGCCGGCTTTAATTGCTTCCATCGCCCGACTCGTCAAAGTTAATGTAAATGGCTTGTCAATCAATCAATTGATGGCCACAGGGTCCCCGTTATAGATTTAAGACCTGAGCTTATTTTATTTTATTTTTTTTTTTAAATGCTGAGCTAAGGGATTAGCGTTGGAACAGGGATCGGGATCCATCGAGAGGGTCTCAAAGGGAATAAGTTAATACCAGCGATGGGCAATACACGTGGTATTTGGTGGTGGAATATATTGCTAAAAAGTTAATAGTTATGGGTTTTTTTTTACGGAGGAGTTTTTTATAGGGAGAAAGTATATTGTGAAATAAGAAGAATTAAAATTCTTATTTTACAATGTACTTGTTCTTCGTCAATCAATCGTAAAATGTCTCACTTTTAACTTAATCTAGTTTTCTTATCTTATTTTATGTCAATACTGAAACAACGGAATAGTAACATAAATATAAAATGCAATGTGCTAAGTGCTCTAAATTCACTAAGATTTCTTATATTAAATAACAAAATACAAGATACTTTCTCAAATTCCCCATAGGGACTGCCCGCATTCTGCTCAAATACCCATCTCCAAAAGATCTGTATCTTTTTGTTTTGAGTAAATCCCCTAGGCACCAGGGGTCATTAGACCCTGTTCACTATTGTGACTATTGTGTTGTGTGTTGACTCCTGAGGGTCATCCATCAGATATGTACAAGCAATGAGCTTCAGTTCACGCCCTTGGCCAGCTCGCTCTTACTCACTCGCTCTCATTTGTGGTGGCAGGGCACGGGGCACGATCTACCTGTTGCACCTGAGTGAGCGCACCAATCAGCGAGCGGCGCACAGGTGATTTCTGAGTTATTTCTGGCCCTAGGGAACTGGTTGGCCAGCGACCATTGGTGGAATGAAGGTAAAGATATATTGCGAATACTTGTGATCTAAGGGGTTTCTTGCTTACGCTTTCATTGGTATGAGATCTACCATAGGGACAGATAAAAGATACAATATCTATTTGATGATGAATTATCTTAGCATTTATCCTCAAGATAGTAAAATTTTTCATAGATTTGAGGTAAAGATTATTAAACTAAATTTGAAAATGATAAAATACCATTTCGTCAACCTACAATAAAAGCTACGCTTCGTCTTATTATAAAGATATATAGTTTTAAATTTTTTATATTATTTATATTTAAGAAAACAACCCTTTAAATACATAGTTTTCAAATCAAGTTTATGCCTAGTTCTATACATCCAGGTTAAAACAGTTGACCTGCCTTTAAGACTTGCCAAAATATTTATATTTTCCATTTTATTGAATGCATGTTTTAATTGACAATTGAAAACATTTCACCTTTTGCACTATTGCACCAAAGCAAACTAATTTAATTATACATATAGTATATCGAACTGCAGCTCTGCAAATATATTTATGGCCAAAAAGCATAAATAAATATAAGAGCACTGGCAAAGTTATTCACAGACATGAAAAATAGCCTTCTGTTTGTGCTCAAAAGGACATGCAAAATATAACGAAACAAATTCACTTTCACAGAAATTGTTGTGCGGATTGAGGAAGTTGTGGAACTTTTGCACTTAAATTTCATTTGGCGATTGTCCAATTCCCATGATGCATTTCCATTAATTTATATAAATTTATGCAATTACTTTTGTTTATTTACTTGACCAGAGAGAGAGAGTCCACCTCCACCCACCCAGCTCCGCTCCGTCTCGCCCCGTTCTGCGGTCAGTTGTGTGTCCTGTTCTGGTCTCGCCTCATATCTCTCCGGCGCGCCCGCTTCTTGTTTGCATTGTGCTCCAGTGCATTGTCCTTGCAAAATATTTGGGTCACTTCTGTTGTCGCTGCTCAGTTTCGGTTGAACAGACCAGCAGGAGCAGGAGTTAAAGCAAAAGCAACAGCAAAAGCAGGAACGAAACGCGAGCTGGCTCAATTTTTTATTGACTTGACAGGACTCGCCACAAGCAGAGCAGCCAGGAGTCCTTCCCACTGTCCTGGCTCTCAATTTAAAGTCGCATTGTTGGCGACACATGTTTGACGTGTACAAATTTAATTTAATTTATTAAAATCATTATGTGCACAAAAGCAAAACAGGCGACAGAAATTACCCATGGAATGCCCGGCCCCAAACAAAGGACATCAGCACTCGAACGTAGGACTATGGACTACTCGGAGCTCGGAGCCGAACAGGACAACAGGACGAAGGAGTGTGCCATTGAATAAGTTTTAATGATGATTGCAGCGGCGTGCAGCAAACCGACGGCAAATAACAAAAGAGATGGCAAAGGAAACATTTGAATGTCCTAGTAAAATTTTGATACTCGAAGTAGTGATATCTTTTAAATTTAAGTTAAGTAAATAAGTAGAGTAAACTTAAAATAAAAGTATGTAATTTAAAAAGCTTATAAATTTTATTCAAAATATTTTCAGCTTGAATTTTTCAGGATATTAGTAGATCCTAGAGATACATATTACAGAGATATCAATAAAACGGAATATAAAAGTTAATATTTATAAAAGAAAAATATTTATTAAAACTAAAAATAAACAAATAGAAACACAATAGAATTGGTAATATTAATATTAATAAACAAAACCCTTCTAAAAACTCAAAAAAATAGTCACAGGAACACACGAAATATTCACAGTTGACCGAAAACGAAGGGGTTACTTTATTTCTGATAATACCGCCTTGTCTTGCATTTTCCAAGCCCTAATTACTAATTATACCATATGCAGGTCTCGCTCCGGCTGGTTTTACCCCAGAACGCTACAGGATATCGGGGCAGGGACCGTTGACGAGGACAAATTCGTTGAGTTCGCCTCATAATTCCTGCCAGGCCCGAACCACTAAGAAACCGCATTTAAATTTGTCGCAATTGCGTCAGTGTGGAATACCTGCACAGCGGGGTACTCAGGACCGAGGACCAAGGACCTCGACCAGAACGAGGCCAACAGCGGCGGCGACGCCGGTTAGCGGCGACTTGATGGCCAGGACCGGCTCCTCCGCTCCTCCGTTAGACAGACGTTTTGTTGTGGGCCAGGCCAGGCCAGGCGAGGCACATGCGAACGAATGTCAAGAGAGTTGGCCAGGAACAACCTACGCAGATAGCCAACCCTTTATGCCTGGCCCTTCCTGGGTCCTGAGTGTCCCTCTGTTGCGTCCGTCAGTCGGTGCGTCAATGACAGTCAAATAATTGACAGTAGTTGCGTGTTTGTGTGGCCAATCATCCGCCACAAACACGACGAACCATCCACACAGCTGCTACCTAAGCCCCCCTGCCTGTCTTGTTCTGCGCGCCACTCCTGTCACAGAGCCCCGCTCTGCCCCAGAGTCATCCTTTATTCCTCCGAATCGGACACTGCACTTGGCTTCTTCACTGGCCCGTTCTTCTGGGTCTGCACACAGAGAAAAACGGTAGAAGGTTTGGAATTTCAGCAAGGAGTTGGTTTGAAATTTATGAAATCTAAAGTAAATATATTTAGAATCATTTACAAAAGCAAGTACAACCTCTTACACGCCTTTTTTAAATGGTATTTTAATTGGGAAATTATCTTAATAAAAGTTTTCTGATTTAGAAAAATCTAGGGAAATATACTGTAAATATTTCTGACCTTTAAGCAAACTTTAAATTTAAAAAATATATATTTAATATTTACTTTATAATCAGTGATATTTTTCTCTTAATGCAGTCCACTCCAGGGAGGCGACAGCGTTTTATTATGGCAGACACGACACTCAGCTGCAGAGGGAGGCGGCAGGCAGTTGGACGAGGGGACAGGATATCACGGGGCTGCGCGAGAGAGTGAGAGAGAGATTCGAGGACTAGGGGGAAACGAGTTATGTCTTTGGCCTGGGCATGGATTTTAATTTTTATTGCACACCCGACCCGCCGGCTCTGGCCCTGGTAATGGGCGAAATTGGTTAAGAAATTAGGGGAAATTAGGGGTTGGCAATGTCTGTTATTAGAGACTCTCGACGCTCGACTCTCGATGTTCGCTGGTCGCTGGTCGATGCTCGGCTCTCCTCTCGACTCTGTGAGTCCTGCTCCAAGGCCTCGATGAAGGGCCCGAGAAGCATGTGTGATGTGCAATGGGAATGGGCTGCGACATTGCGACAATTCAACTCGAGGGAATGAGGAGTGCAAAATGTTACACATTCTCCTCTTTTTTTGGCAGTGGCTTAGATCGTGGATCGTCCTGGGGGTGACTTTTGCAGTCCAGGGGTGAGCTCGCCATAATTAATGATAGAGGACACGGGGCGGAAAGTGTTTGACTAATCGATTGTCAATGAATTGCATTTGGATTGCCACGGCACAGGGAAACTCGTGACTCAGTCACTTAACCGTTACAATTGCCCCACTAATTAATTCGATTCACGATTAAACCGAAAGTTGAAGAACACCAGTCGCGAAGCGTAACCAACCGTCCAAACACGCTGTCCAAACCCAAACAACCACTACTGCTTTCCCGATGATCCCGATGTTGCCTCCGTCCTTGTCCTGGCCAAATGTGGGAATATTTGGTCAAATTAGTTGTGCGAATGAAACGGATTATTTGGGGGAAAATTGGGTACTGCGATTTGAGGGAAATAATGACTAGTTTACGATGTTGACAAGGGGGTTTTCTTGGGTAAGTGAGATGGGAGTTATGTCGGGGAGTGAATATAAATAAACTAGATTTATTCTTTCAAGAAAAACTTGGGTATATTTAGTTTAAAATATTTGAATCTGTCGTATGTTGTTTTACTAGTTTAATTTACTAATTAATTTGATTATTTGGGAACTAAAATGCATTTATATATATTTTAAAAATCAATTATATATTACTAATTAAAATTGCTTGCGTTTATTACCTCTAGATATCTTTTGAATTTTACCTTAAGGGGGTCTTCTCATTCAAAAGCCGTTTTTTGGACCCTTTTTAAAAAAATTCTTATTTGAAAACGCAAAGAATAATTAAAAACTTTTTTTATTTATTGAATTCAAAAATGTTCAAAGTAACTAAAAAAGTTGTTCTTGCCTCGATACGAGGGTTGTTCAAAGAGTAATGAGACTTCAAACATGGTGGTCGAAAAAAAAGGTGTCGTCCTGGCGGCCACGATTCAGGGTCTCCAGAGCGTCCGAAATGAAAAATAAAAACGGGGTTATAATCAGAATTGATGTCATTTTCGGGTGACGGAACAGATTTTTTTTAAAATTTTTTTAAACAAAATGGCGGCCATTTAAAAAAAAAATTTCGATTTCGGGCTTTTTTTTTGTAGTTTAATGTAAAAAAAAAATAGAAAAAAAAATTTAAAAAAAAATCTGTTCCGTCACCCGAGAATGGTGACAATTCTGCGTCGACTCCACTTTGTTTCATGAAAATCGGTTGAGTTGAACTGGAGATATCATGGCCGCCAGTTCGAAAAACGTGGTTTCGAGATAAACGCGTTTGAAGTTTGAAAAAAGCTCATTTTGCGAAGAACTTGCTTCACAAATAAGGCTGTATCTTCTAAAGTATTTCGAATTTCTAAAAATCCTTTTGGGGACATATACACACCATCCCAAGCTATAAATAAATGCAAAAAAAAAAAAATCGAAAAAAAAAAGTTGCCCAATGAGAAGACCCCCTTAAACCATCAAAAATAAACCCTGCTTCTTACATAAAAAACTGACTACAAATGTCTCGTTTTAAATTCGATCAATATTCCAAAAAAAAAGCACACTATTAAACTTAATTCACCAGGGCGTCCCTGTACTCAAAGGACATGTCAAATTAACTACGAGGTACACCTTCCGGTCCGACGACTGCCTGCCTGACCAGGCCATGACCAGGCCGGGGACCTTTTAGTATTCTGCCAGCCATCAATTTATTAATTTCGAGCGAATTTTTGTATAACCACCGCTTGGAAGCTTGTGAGCTTGTGAGCTTGGGGTCCATCATTTGGTACGAAGTCCGGCCTGTTGCATATAATTAGGGGCGTCCCAGGCTAAATTGCTGCTCTGGGCCTGCACTCCGATTCCAATGCCCGAGTCTTTCTTTCTTTATTTTTTTATATATATTTTTTGTGGTGGGCGTTGACGCTGCCTGTGACACAAATTACCCCAATCGGCGAAAGCTAATCAAAGCAAAGCATGTCTCCGTCAAATTGCTCACCAAGCCAGGGAGAAAAGAAAAAATAAATAAAATAAAAAGAAATAAAATCGCATGCAAATGTGAGTAAATATTTAATTTAATTTAGCCCCGGCTTCTGCGGTTCCACACGGGGGCGTTCGACATTTGGCATTTGATGTGGGCCGGGGAGCTGGAGCTGTGGCTCTGGGTGTTTGTGTGGGTAATAGCGGCAATATCAATTTGTTTTATGAATTGCAATGGCAATAACTTGGAGTTGAACTCCCTTACTTCCCCCCAAGAGCCACACACACACACTCATACACACACACACAGTGAGAAAGAGACAAATCTACGGAGATACGAATGAGTATCTCTGGGACGGGCTTCGCCAATACATTTTGCACATTTCTTCCGCTTCATTTCCTGTAAAGGAGCGTAAATTTCATAGTGATTGGATTTTATCAGTGTGGCCTCATCTTTGACACTCCGCACCGATATCCAGCTAGGGGTAGGACACACGAATCGATTGGTTACGCAAGTGAAAAATTATTATTATACTCGCGCAACGGCCGCACAGGGTAGCGGGGGTATATTGGGATTTTGGGTAAATGCAATCGGTCGAATAACTTAAAAGTACATATTATACTTCACTATATATATGATAAATTTAAAGAGAAACCCAAACTAAACCAAAACTATAGACTGTTATCTAGCTCTTTGTTTTATTTGATTTCAAATATATTAATCACACATTTCATGTACGTTATTTCTAAGAAGTATTTACAATAAATATATATAAATTAAACTTCTTAAGTTTCATTGTATTTTTATTTATTTATCTGCTTTTCCCCCTCTTTTAACAGGGTATCAACTATTCGTTTAAGCTCCAACATACATCGACACCCTGCACTTGTTTTCGTTGCGTATTTTTTATGTCTAGCCATTACTGCAAAAATTGTTAGAGATATTTTTATGATGCGGGGATAGAAGGACGATTCTGGTTCTGGATTCTGAGTCCTGAGTTCGGGGTTCGCTTTGGCGTTTTTGGCTTTTGTCAAGTCCGCCTGCTCAATGCAGCATCAAATTGCCGGCTCGTGTGCGCGTGTGTGAAATGTGTTTTGATTTAGTGCAGCATTTACATAAAAAAATTTCATCAATTTCCCCCTTCGAGCGAAAAGCCGGAAAAACGGAAAGGGGAAAATGGCAAAAGGGGGTAATTGCCCGGGGGAATGGCAACGACTGACTATCTGAGTTGGCTCATCGCCTCGTGACTTTGATGCATAACTCTCGACTTTTGTCGATCGGTTACGCTGATAAATGCTTCGATTGGATTAGAATATATTTGTGTGTCCTTGGACCGCCTTAAGCCGGTGGGCGTGGCAGGACCTTTTGGGCCAAAGCGTGTGCTTTGGAAAATTGAAATTGCCAACGAGCGGGGCGGGACGGTCATGGAAATTGAAAGTTGTCATGGTCTTGAGGGCAAAAAAAAAACCAAAAAAATATTGAGGGGGAAAGTGGAAAAGTGGAAAAATGGAAATAACGCAGCTGTTGAACATATCTAACACATCTAAGCCAGGGCTTAGCCGGGGCGTTCCCGAGCTCGAAGGGGGCCGGAAGCGGCAGAGCCGTGGAGCGTTCATGACAGCTGAGGTCCCGTTCCTGGCCAGCCAGATTTGTCACAGTCTCATATCCGTGTTTTGGCCGAAGGATTTGCTAGCTTGATAAGCCGTCCACTTATGTCACAATTTGCATTTCGGTTGATTCCTTCTCGATGGGGGGAATCCCAGGAACGAATTGGGGGTTGGTTTTTTTTTGGTTCAGTTTGGGTTCACCTCAAAACTGTATTTACCAAGCCTTCGAAATCCAATTGGCACTATGAGATGAAAGTTAAAATACTATATTTCCAAGGATCAAGCCTCTCAGAACCTAATAAACACAGCAAATCGTTGCCTTAAGACCACTGCCATCCCAGTTATGACCTTCATTCATTTCTGGCCTAATGGCAGCAGCCCCTCAATCTGACCGAGGCCAACAACTTTAATTTAAATTTGATTACAACTCAAATTTATTGCCCACATCCTGAGCAACCCAACCCAAGGAGCAGTCTGTCCACATGGAACTTGGTTAGACCTCCGCAGCATATGCAGCATGTGGCGAGGGGAGAAAAAATAATCTGGCGGTGGCCAAAAACCGACGACCGTCATTAACCACAAATCCTTTACTTAACAGTACGTAAATTTTTGGCATGGCTCGGCCCGAAGATAAGCCGGGCCCCCCCTTTAAGGCCAGAAACCGAAACCCATTCGGGACGGACCTCGGTTGGGGTTTATTTATATGCGCATATCATTCGACCTTGACGGAAAAGCAGAAACCCACTCGGGTCGTAAAGACCAGGGGGGAAGGGGGAGGGAACTTGTCTAATTAAACACTCCACATGGAGAAATAAATTTGGGTCACATCGTTAAATAAATATAAGTGGGTTGGTTGGTCGTCGTCTGGCCAAAAGCTCTAGCGCTTTCCATTTCACGATTTACATAAAATCACCAAAAAAGTTAATTTATTTCAAGCCTTTTGGCATTTTGGCATTTTGGCTTATTGCCCTTTGTATAAGTGTGTGTGTGTGTAAGTGTGTGTTGCATGTTGATATAAGCCTGAACTCATCTCTGGCTCCTTTGTTTTTCAACCCCCCGCCCCAAGGCCAGTTAATGTCTTTAAAGCGTCAACCTCAATTAAGTTATTAAAGGGTTGCCTAGGCTTAAAATAAAACCTGTCCGTAGGGGGAGTTTCAGGAGCTTTACAGGAATGAAAAGTGGTCTGGTGTCAATGAAAAGGTTGCTGAATAAGACATTAAATGGATTTAGTGTAACAAAATTATCATAAAACTTGATTTCGTGTGAAATTATAGGTGGTAATGCGTTCCAGGAAAGCCTAAAGAAGTCTCATTTTGAAGATTTAAATTAAATTACTAATTAAATTTCTTATTAGGTTTGTGAAAAGTGTTGAGGTTAGGAAACTATTTAGTTTTGTTATTATATTTCATATACATATGTGTCTGATTTCCAATTATATCTCAAGAGTTTAATCAAGGTAAAACAACTTTAACTTCGTGCTTCTTTATACAAATTAAAAACCTTAATATTTTATAAGAAATTTACCTTTTAATCAGTTAGCCAACATGTGGGAAATTTTTATTTTTTAACTATCTTAAAGAAAGATCTTGAACTTTTTAATTAGCTAACCAAAATGTGACACATTTTGTAAAGGAATACTTTTTTTTACAAATCACAGATCTCTTAACTAAGAGATTTTGATATGTTGACACACTTTTAGAGGATAAAAAATATATTGAATGGAAAATTGTATGATTTAACTATACTTACAATTATTCAATCATAGTCTTGATCTTCATTCCTTTTTTCCGCAGTGCTTGACTATTGCCAGATCTCATTTTCACATCTCTAGTACATTAATCTCTATAATAATATATATATACCTATTTATATATAGTATATACTTTATATATGTCGTTGGATTGGCGTGCAAATATTGTAACCTGCTTTTCCGAGACGCCGTCCTGGCTTAATTTAATTTTCTACCTATTATAGCCATGTGCGTGTCAACTTTTGGAGCCAAGCGATTTGCGCCCACATACAAACACACACACACGCACACACTTTGGACCGAGTCCTGGCAAACTCACACCCCCACATGGAAATCTGTACAAAGCGTTAAAGCTCAAAGCGGCTTCACTTGCTCGGGCTCTCTGGGTGCCGGGGAAAGAAGCCCCTCTAAACACCCCCTTTAAACCCCCCTTTTACCTACCCCAGGACCCAGTAAAGCCCCCCTTTTTACCGACATATGTACTACATTTTGTCTGTCCCGCCGCTGGTTTCGCTGCATTTGTATTTGTTTGTTAGCACTGCCAAGCACTCTAACTGGGCGTCTAAATACAGTTGTGATCAGAAATCTAGCTGTAGAAAATTATAATAATTATTAAAAATTTATTCAAAAGTAAGATTACATTGATTTTTGAAGTTTAAAAAATTATAGAGCTTCAGAAAAAACTGTGGTTTGATAATGCAACAAATGAATTACATTGTTCATCTTTTAAAGGATACGATTTCTATAGATTTACATTTTAAAATAGATTTAGCTTTAACAATATTTTGAATTTATTAAATGAATATTATTTAATTATAAAGTATACCACAAACCCCTTAAGTATTAGAAACTAACATTTCAAAACTGAAAAAATATCTTCGTTTGCTCTTTATTGTAAGGGTGAGTGCGAGTGTGTGTTTGGGTAAGTGTGCGGCAGCGTGGTTGTGAAAATGTTATATAATTACACTTTGCGCATTTTCACAATGAAGTAACAATGTTTTAATTAAACCATTGGAAAGCCAAATAACTCTTGTTTGCTGCGGAGCAGCTGTGGGGAAAGAAGGACCCAAAGACAGAGGGTCAGCAAACCTGAAGAGTGTGTGTGTGTAGTCAGACGGGGAAAGAGTTGAAATAAAATAAGAAACAAATTAAAAATGTTTAACTTCTTGGCTTAATTGGTTTTTAAACAACAAAGGTGATCATTTTGGCAAGTAAAACCAGGCTAAAATTAGTTAATAACATTTTTACATAAGGAGTTAGTTAAGGAAAAAGGTATAATAACACCTCTTAATCCTAGTTTTCCTTTAACTTTTGTATCTATTGAAACAATGGAATTGGAACACAAACGTAAAATACTAATGCATCTTATGGTGAAATGCTAAAAATTACCATATTTTTTTAAGCTAGTATCTTATAAAAATTAAAATAAATAAGTTTAAGATTTAAGATATCCACACAAAAAATAATTTTCTAAGATATTGAAATGTTTATTAAGTTCCTTTAGTATTTAACAAGTAGGTATATATTTTATCAAAAATAATAATGATCCCCAAGAGTAATTAAATGCTTAGCTGCAGTTTTGTCCATCTGCAATAAATACATTACTTTATTACTTAATAATTCCTAATAAATTTAAATTAACCACTTACCAATTTTCGAATTTGGTCATGAACCATTTTATTATCAAAATCTAGTTCCAGCGGCTTCCCTTTTTTCGAAACAATCTCAATTAAGCGATGGGCAAAGTCAGAATTCACTGTGCGTATTGGCATGTAAAAATGGAGTAAGCTTTTTCATTCGGATAATGTTTTGCAAATGTATGTATCTGGTTCATAAAATGGTATCCTTAAGCTTAAATGCAATACCTCCAGGGTCTCGGCATGGCTCAGAATCCATCTTAACATGTCAGGGGTACTGATACTCCAAGCTTGCCAGTCAAAATGCAACCAAGCCTCCGGTTTACATAGTTTGAGTTCTGTTAAGGCCGGACAAGGTACTTCTTTCCCAACGTAAAGTTCTGGCATTGAACCTGTAGCGTTTGAATTTATTTAAGGCGATAGCACAGCTTATGTATGTTGAGGCTTTCATTATCAGCTCCTCCAAGTTACCCAAATTTCGCACTTCAAATACTGGAAAACAAAGGGAATCAGTAGAGCTACATCATCTTAGAATTTCATTCAACGCTTTCTTACATTGTTCGCCGCAAAAATGAATTAAATGCAGTCTCTCTAAACTCGGCTGCAGCTTCAGTAGTTCCACAATCCCCAAACGATTATAAAGATCTGGGTCGATGCCCAAGGTAATTGATATCAGGCTTCTTACTTTAGTCAGCAACGATTTTATGGCGTTGAGATTCTCCTCCGAAACAACAAGCTCTATGGATTGCAGGTTGGGGCAATGCTGTTCCACCAATTTCAGTTTGTCACCCAACACATTGGACCCATCAATATGATTCACGCTTGATCCGCAAAGTTGCAGGACTACCGACAACTCCTTGACGTTCAAGTAAGCAATTTTGAGTTTCTGAAGCTTTTGGCTATTGTGAAAAGCGAAAGCCAATCCGATATGGGGATGAACCTGAGCCAGAGAAATTTGCTCATTCAGAGTTGGCAGCTCCTTAAATATTAAACCAAGAACTTCCAGCGGCAAGTCGGTTAAGTTTCTTGATGGATTCATTTTCCGGCTATAATTAGGGATACCAGTTTTTTCAGAATTTGTAAGGCTCGTTTCGGTGCTTCTCGTACAGACAGAAAAATGACATTAAAACAAACTGTGACTACGACAGTGATATGGGTTTAAGGTATAGCATGACACAATTGTATTGATGAAAGTATTAAAACGTAATGCAAAAATATCATTAAAAAGTATATTGAAAGTAAATGCATCCACATGTAAACATAAATGTTGGGTAATTTCTTTGCTAGTCCCATATTTGTCAGAGCTTATAAAAATCTCCTGTCACTATGTTTGTTCGCTATAGACTCCAAAACCGCTTAACAGATTTCTATCAAATTTGCAGGCAATATGCAGGTTGGTTCAACTTGAGAGATAGGATAGCTTAGAACTTTTTCATCATGGCAGCTTCGGCAGAACAAGGAGGAATCTTCTTTTTTTATGCACTCCTCCGAAAGGGCTTACCGATTCTCATGAAATTAAGTGTGCTTATTTAACCAAATCTCTATGCTTTGCTCGGGCTGTTTTGTTGATGAGTTTGCACAAAATTGGTCGAGAGGTTCTTCACATATTACATATTTTGTATGAAATTATTTCAACAAATCGCATTTCGTCAGATTGTCTTTTCTATTATTGTCATTTGTTATTCATAATTATTGTTTTGTGTTTATAAGTGGTGAGTCTCTAAATTCTCATTTGAAATACATTAAGAAGGTAAGATATTATTTTCAGCAAAATGCCACCGAAAAGATCGAATCTCAACAACGTAAGCAGCAGAGTGGCACGACGCAGACGTTTCGAAAGAGCTCATCAGTCAATACAAGAAATAGAGCTCAAAGAATTAGGACAGCAGAAGGTCGTGCACGAGAATCCCAGGAACAGCGTAGCGAACGTCTGCAGCAGAATATTACGAGAATCAGGGCGGCTCGAGATAGAAACATAGATATGTATAGTACGAGCACAAGAACGACAAAGGCAGCGGAACAGTCGCTCATCAGTTCGTTCCATTCGTTCGTCTTGCTTTTGAATATGCACCAGATATTAACTACTCTGCGCATTCAAAAATTGCTATCGGTGGAAAGAACACAGAATGTCAATATTGTGAGGCGTTTAAATTTCGGAATGCAACTGCCGATATGTGCTGCGCATCAGGAAAAGTCGTGCTCTCTACCTGCTCCGCCAGAACCTTTATTAACCCTTCTTGCTGGAAATTCAAATGACTCCAAATTATTTTCGCGTAAAATACGCAAATTTAATTCTTGCTTCCAAATGACGTCATTTGGGGCCACTAAAATTTGTGATCTTGCATCCGATGGACGTAATTCTGAAACTACATTCAAAATACAAGGCCAGATGTACCACAAAATTGAATGCCTGATGATAATCCGAAAATTCTTCAAATTTATTTTATGGGCAATTGTGAAGAGCGCGTAACGACTCGGTGCCAGTATAATTTTATTGAACAAGCAGAGGAAGCGGTTTAGGAGTCTATAGCGAACAAACATAGTGACAGGAGATTTTTATATATTAAGATTACTGTTGAAGGTTTAATATTTTATTTACTGACAACTCTGTAATATGCTCATTGTTTCCGTATTGTTTCCTACAAATAATATACATGACAAAACAGTGTTTGCCGGGTCAACTATAATTAGTTCGGGCCCAGCAAAGGGGGTCGGGTCTGCTAGTTAAATAATAAAATAATGTATTTATTTGCAGATTGCTAAATGTGCAAAATGTGTGGCGCCTTAAAGAAAACGCCAACAAAATGCGCGGAGAAATAAATGAGCCAGTTTTACAATTACCCAGCTCGTAACACGCATAAGCTTCAGATGCCAGGATGCAGGATGCCCAGGATGAGCCTGAGGATGAGCAAAGGAGTGGCGTAATACTTAGCGCCAAGTGGCAAGTGGATCTGAAGCAGGCCATCCCATCCGCCTGCCATATGAATCAACTGGCAGTCAAGCCGAGTCAGTCGCTGCCACGCATTGAGACCGCACTGTGCCACGTCCCCCCCCACGATCCTGCTTCTCCTCCTCCTCCTCCTGGCACTGGCTGGCATTGCGCAAATTGCGCACGAATCTTAAATTGAATTGTTGAGCTGCTCCGCTTGCAGCTGCTCCTGCCGCACAATAGCAGTTTCCAACCTCCAAGTGATGCATCCACCCTGAAACCCACTCGGACCACGCATACTTCAAGTTGCGGCAACAGCAGTTTTGACTTCTCTTTCCGCTTCTGCAAGCTTCACTTCGGCGCAGAGATATAGCCACATATTGTTTATATATAAACATAGATATATGTACATATATATATTTTGGTGTAACAGCGTTAAATGGCAGCAACAATTTGGACATCTTTAGCAGTGAATTATCAGAGATAGACTTTACTTAAGAGGTGCCTTGGCGAGATCTTTTTAAGCCAGTTGTTAGAAATCAAAACGAACTAAGATATTTCTTGGTAAAGAAATTATAAAAATAAAATTCAAAAGGTTTAAAATCTAAATTTATTAAGTAAGTATAAGTTTAATTCATTCCCAGTTAATCAAATTCCAAACTTACTACTTTCTATAATTAATTTTTCATGTTTTACTGTCCCTTTTTCCAGTGTCTACTGTACTTTCTGGCTACCCTAAACTCCCCTTGCCTGAACTCCACCATATTTGAGATGTTTTCAACTTTTGCTGCGGTTGGCAAGCAAAATTGCATTGCCTTTGTCAGCAATGCGTTTGTTTTATCTAATTGCTGGCCCTCGTCCTTGCCCACCCACAATACTGATGGGTGGTTGGTGTGTGTGTGTGTGTGAATGCCTGTCTGAGGATACATCTAAATTTCCACACGTCGTCTGGCATTAGATAAAGTATCTGCTTATATATGTGCACTATATGCTGTACACATAGTTTATCTTCTTGCCGAGTCTCAGCTGCTCGTGTGTGTGTGTGCTGGTCAACAGCTTTTTACAAATTAGCTGGCTAACGGAAATGCAAACCTGTGGGCCAGAATGGGGGTGTGTGTGCCAGTGTGTGTATTTTCGCCCTTTCATGCTGACTTGGAACTTCCGGCGTATTTATAATTTATTTCCTTTTCTGCCCAGAGCCCGCCGCCACGCAGCTGCTGCTCCTGCTTCTGATGCTGGCCGGCCAACCCCCGAAAAACTCCAGAGCCCCCCCAAAGTTCTCTGCCCTCTGGCCGCTGTGTATATATGTGGCAGGGTTTCGGCCAGGGCCAATTTATTATCCGCAGTTTAATTGGAAAATTCTGATTTCCATTTTAACGAATTAGCACCTGCGACAAGCGCTCTTAATGAGTTATACGGCAGCTCGCCCGAGATGACGTGCGAAAGCGAAAAAGAGTGTATTAATGTGGCCAAATGTTGCAGCTCTGGGGTTACCCTTTAGGAGACTTCCGGCGGTGGAAAGTATGCTATGAAAAAAAAGTTTTAGGTCCTGCAATATTGCCATTTTGAACTGAAGGTCCTTTATCTAGTTAAGTAAATAATTTAGGCTGTTGTAAATGTTTATAAATATATTTCAACTTGTATTTAAAGCTTCCTACAAGTTTTGTTTATTTATTTTAAATTGGTACAACTATTTTTAGCAAGTTCTTGATATTTTCATATTACTTTCTTTATAAAATATCCATCCTTTTTCCCTTTCGAGTATACCCTTGATACTCCCTCTCATTCATACTTACTGCCCAAAGCTTTGGGTCTGTAAATTACATTTTTCGGGCTACTGCAGGCCACACGCAAACATATAAATTGCAAGATTTATATGACAAATTTTATTTAATGCATTTTTATGTGCCCTGTTTGTGTCTGTGTGTCCCTCAGTGCGGCCTGAAAAGGACCCGAAGGACCAACGCTGCTCTTGGTCCTGTTTTATCCAGCGGCCTGAGCCCGTATTTATTTTTCCCATTGCGGCCAGCTTTTTGTTGACCGCACGAGGCTTAAGCCTTTGGCCTTTTTTAAACGCTTTGCAATGTGAAAAATCCTAAAAAATAAAAACACCAAGACCCAAGGTGGAAGCAAACACAGGCACACACAAAATTATGGCAGCGAAAAAGCGGTCGTAAAGCGATTTATGTATTTACAATTAAATTTTGAGGAGAGGTAAGCTTCGATGGCAACTCAATGCAGTTCTGCATAAAGAGGATACGGGCAGGAGGAGCACAACTCGTTACCCAGAAAGGACCTGCAAAATGAATGGAAAGGGGGCGCAAATCGGATTTCCGGAGTTTACTGCATTGTGATGGAGTTGCCAGGACAAAGTCGCAAATAGAGAGAACGGAGGGGAGTTTGCCTAACTCGGGCGACTCCTCCCTCCTGCCTCCTCCCTTCGATGTAATTATTATTGCCGGATTCCAGTTTTCCGGTTCTGGTGCTGCTGGTATTCCTGGTTCTGGGTGTTTGTGTTCTTGTTATTGTTTTCAAACCGGCGTGTATTTGCCCTTGTTCTGGCCCTTGTTTTATTTGCTGCCCAATACACGGAGGCAACATTTAGTTTCAATTAAAACATTTCAATTTTGCGGTTGAAAAGAACACACACAGGAGCACACACACACACTCGTGGATCGAATAAAAACTCAAACAAGGAGAAATGCAAAAAAACAAGAGCGAGAAAAAATATATACAACACGACGAATAACCCCAAATTAGTTAGCATGTAATAATTTGACACTTGCACTTTAGAGAACGGGGGGTTGAAAAAATAAAAATAAAAATAAATAGGGAGGAAGTCAGAAAATCCCCCATGAAATGCAGCCAAATGGAAATGAAAATATACGCAAAAAATGTTGACAGCAATTTAATTAAAAATCTAAAAAATGTCAACGGGCATGTCATCAAAGCATTTCAATTAGCACCCGCATGATTCTGTTTCTATATGTAACTTTCATAATTGTATGTACTATATCTCCTGGGGAATAATTAAAACTGTTTAATTTTAAATAAATATGTAAACGCAGACTAATTTTCTATTAATTTATAATGTGGAAGAGACATTAAACTGTAGGTATTTGAGTCATTTTTAGAAGAGATATTTACTTTATATTTTCCATAAGAAATTTATATCTTTAAATATACATTCTCGAGTTATCAAAGTCTTAGCTTCATCCAGGTATTCAACAATTTCCCTGCCTTCATTTTCACTTCTAATTTCGGGAAAACTATAGCACCGGCAAATAACTTTTCCTATGTTAACCGCTTCAAGCTTTCTGCATTCGAAACTTGACGAAACATAGACACAATGCTCAACTTTGATTGCTTCGAGTGTGTGGGTGTGGGGACACAACCCTGGGCTTATCTCTCCGATTCAGTCGCCAAGAGTTTTTGAGACACAGACAACTCCTTCTGCACTCATCAACAATGTCTCAAACAGATTTCTGATACTTGACCCTAGACTGCGAAGCACAGAGAGAAATAATAAAGAAATTTTTAAGAGTCAAGGTTAAAAGACCAAACAAGATACCATATTTTACAGATAAATTGATTAGAGATTAATTATATTTATTTTTAGCCTTACAATTTTCAGTTCGTTGTAGTTTTCTTTAAGTAATTATTCAGAAATCTTTATTTTTCTTTTACAAAAAGCTGCTTATAAACATGACTTTAACTTAGAATTACATATTAAAAATTTCTAAATTTAAACCCAGATAGATTCATATTTAAACAAGTTCTTTACTTCCTTCAATAAATCTAAAATTATAAAACCTTAACTTTTATATATATTTTCCCGGATTTTCCCATCTAACATCTACATTTCTTATATTTTCCAATAAACCGTTGTATTCATATACCAAATGAAGAGGCTTTAAGCCTCATCCAATCATGACATTTTTCTGTGTGCATCCATCCATCCACAAAGGACCCTTGGGTGCAGCTTCGTTTTGTTACTTTTGTGAGCTCTCGTTATCATTATCACTGAGAGGAGCCAAGTCAAGGCAAGCCAGGGACCAGGGACCAGGGACCAAGACCCAGCGCCATAAAAACAACTAAGCAAACAGTTTGAGTTATGTTTCATACGAACAAAAGGTGACGGGAGGGGGCGGGTGGGTTCATCTATCTTAAGAACTCATTATCTGTGGCAAGTTTTTAAGCAAGTTAACTTTGCTTTGTTGCGCCAACCCTCGACCCTCATGTATTTATTTCGAATCAACTCGCATTCGCTCCGACCAACTTCAACTTCATATCTGAAGCTATCAACACACACATTTCGTCCGGCCCCTCCTTCGTCCTTTTTTAAGGGCTTCGGCAACGGCTGCTCCTTCTCAGCTGCTTACATTGTTTTCCTTTTACCATTGTTGCGTCTCTTTTGGGGATAAGAAAAACCCGCAATTAGAAGCGAGTAGCAAATTTAAGTGGCCACCCTGCCCCCAACCCCTCGCTGCTCTGCACCCTTAACTAGTTGTCGTAAAAATAATTGCCCACTACTTAGCAGTCCGAAATGGCCAGCACTTTCCCATCTCCAATCGGATTTTCTGCCGCTGCTCTTTCGGGACTTATCCTGGGCAAATGAAGCATTATTTTTGGGGTAGTTAAGGTGTGAAGTCCTGGCTGGAGAGAGCTTACCTCACAGGAAAACTTTTGATATTAAAGCTTAAAGATATAGCAAGAATCTATTTTTAAATACTAAGAATAGATTTCTGTACAGGACTGCCCTGAAAGGATTTCTATGTTTCACAGTTCCTTTCTGGCCTGTCATGTCTTCTCTCCACTTCCCCTCCATAGTTTTCCCACACATTTGTTTACCAATTTGATCGAACAACTCTCGCATCATCGACTAGTTATTACGCCCGCAGGGATAACGAGCGTCTCGAACCCAAAGGTGGTTACCTCAGTCCTGCCTTTGGCTTTATAAATAAGAATGCCATCGCAGCAGAAAACGGAAGGCTGTGGAACCCTTCTGGCTGGTTGGTTTTCGGAGGAGAAGGCGGAGTAGGATTTTCGGGGCTGGAGTTCACAACCTTTTGAGCCCGTCCGAGCATTTGGATGGGTCGTAGTTCATTTCGCTCTCTTTGCCTTTCCGCTTTCCGCCAGTGAACTCAAACACTTTGGCCCCTTGGCCATGGAGCACAGATCTGGGGGAAGACAATGGTTCCACAATTTGCAGAAAAGTCGCATGTAATAAAAGTGCTGGCTGCTGCTGCTGCTGGTGCTGCTGCTGCAACCGAATCGTATCTGTAAGATACACAGGGCCGGGATACAGCGACTGCGAGTGGGGACTACCAGCATTTATATTGTATTTACCTACTTGTTTTTTATTATCTACAAATGCTCTTAGCCACCTTGCAGACCCAGTCCCACCCGCTGTTCGTATCTAGTTCTATACGCTCAGCGAAGCTGAAAAAACAAGTCGAGCGTCGCCTGCACTGCGCTCGGGGTATAAATATTTATCTTTTTTCTACTCCTTACACAAGTCCTCCTCCTGTCTTTCCATTTCTATTTTTCTACGATTTTTGTTTCAGTTTTTTTTTTTTTGTATTTTTTGTTCATAGCTCGCTCTTTGTTTTAAGGCAATCGGAATAGGAATAGGAATCGGAATCGAAAACAAAATCGCTGGCAGCTGAGAGGCCCTAGGAAGGGGGTGAAAATATTGTCTATTGATTGATTGTTTGTTCTACTGCACGGTGCGCATTATTAGATACAATTTATTGTGCAGCTATGTGGAATGGCAGGCGCTGCCTCGGATTATTGTTTATTTTATGACACGTGCCACAGCCGAGCTCTCCACCTCGCTCAAGCCCCAAGAACATCCTTGCTAGGGAGTGCCTGGAGTCCTGACACGCGCTGAGGCCTAAGCCTTTTGCTAATAATGCCAATAACGAAGACGGACTTCGCGGAGAGACAACAACAAGCCGAAGTTTGACCATCGACATGGTCTCATATATTATTACAAGAAATAAAAATAAATCGGAGAATCGAAGACTTGGTTACCTGGAAATTTGGAAATTTATAAACCTTTAAGACAGAGTTTTTTATATTAAAAGGTATACATCAATCTTCCAAGTACTTAAATTTATTAATTTATTTTATTTTAAGCTAACTCTCCCTCGAATCAATATACCCCATATCCTTATAATACATAAAACAATATTAGCTATATTTTCTTTAGACAAATTCCCCATGCAACTGAGCAGAAGGCAAGCGGCAGGAACTTCACCCTCTTGGACTCAGGACTGTGACCAGTTCTCAATGCTTTCCTTTTTCTTTATATTTTACCCATAAAACCCTCAGCCCAGATCTCGCAATCTCTTCATCATTTTCAATCTCTATCTCTGTGCTATGCAAATAAAAGAAAAAAAAAAAAACAGAGTCCAAGAGCAAAGACGTTGGTACTTGTGGTTGTTGTTGTGTGTGACAAAGACCAAAAGTTGCCTGGGCTTCAACAGTTGGCATAAGTCCGGGTGACTGTGACTGCGAGTCCTTGTGCGGCATGTGTGGAAGGCAGCAGGAGCAGCAGCAGCTGTACAAGTGGTTTTCCAAATCGTCTTCATCCACTCCCACCGCCCGCCCTTCCTTTGTTGCCAACGTCAGTTAGTTTAGTTACTTAATTGAATAGTTTGTTTTTGACATAATCTTTATGGGTCCTTTGTTTTTAATACCCATCCACGCAGCCAGCCCACCCACAAGAATGGCCAGAATGTGGCAGCAGCACCAAATGCATGGAATAGTACATACCCCAGAGGAACCTGGCCAACTCAGGGAAATATAGAGAAGTCACACGAGGGCTGACACATAGTTAGACATAAAGGAAGTTGATTACAATCAGAAGGGAAAACGAAGGTGGCCCTGTAAGTTGAGTTTGAATATCTAAGAAATAATCTATAAAAGTAACTACCAAAAACTCTATCCAAAATAAAGGAAACTTTAATATTATTTTAAAAATATTAAATAACAAAGTCTAGACACCCAAAGACTCTCTGTTTTAATTGCTCATGTTCTGTTATCTTAACAACTCTTCGCTCCAACCTCTGCCTCACCTTAGACCCCATCTCCTCCTGACCAAAGTCCAGACTCAGGCCAGTCATCGCCATCGTCATCACCCTGCTGATGATGACCGGCACAAAAATCTTAGCCCACATGGACGAATGCGTCCATAGAAAAGGCATTTGAAGCCTTCACATTGTTAGGATAGCCCGGTTAGTCAATGAGGTCAGAGAACAAAAGGTCCTGGCCGACCCTTCGAAGGCAGGGCCTATATATCCTTAGCCTTTGAACTAAAACTGAAAGCAGCAAATTACAGTTACTGGGGCTTCATCATCTGGGCCCGATCATCGCCATCCGAGCAGCCTCATCATCATCCCGAGGCCCCTTGTTCGGGGTGTGTGTGTGTGTGCTCTTGGCACTTTAGGCGCCGTCGATGGCAGCTTATTGAGTGGCTTGTAATGTGTTGATGAGAACTGAAGGCGGAGGAGAGTGGCGGGTGGAGTGCGGAGTCCTTGGGTCTCAGGACGCAGGATGCCTCCGTTATTGTTTTATTGTATGGCCACTGCCACTGCCACTCCGATGCCGAGGCCGTTGCTGCTGCTGTCGAGTCTATTGAAACTATGCCCTGTGTGTGTTCCTGGTTAATTAATTTCTGAACTGACCAACAAAGGACTCCCGCCAGGAGCCAGGACTTTGGTCTCATTCCTGCCACGATTAGGACAGAGACTGATGAAGTGGCGCTTTCAAGGGCTTACACGCAGCTTAGCTGCTCATCTCCGACTCCAATTTAGTTACAAATTGCCCGGATAAGGTAAACAATCGTTGCCGCTTTCCCTCATATTTAATCAAGCTCGTGGCGCGGGCCCAAGGATCCTGGCCCCGATCCTGGGAAATTAGTAAGGTTTCCCCTTCATTTGATTTTATTTCTTGGGCCCCGCGCGTATTGAGTTGCTTCTGACCCGGGGCCATGGGTTTTTATACGCTTCTTGGATACCTTTTTTTTCCATCTTCTTTGAACAAAGCAAACACCGAAGGGTGAAGAAGCCGGAGCAGGAGCAGCAGCAGCAGCAGCAGCAGGCTGGGGTCCGGCACAAAAGCGCATAAAGTCCAATAAAAAGTGTGCAACAAGGGAGGGCAACAAGAACTATCTTTTCTATAGCCGGCAACTCTCGTTATCTGTTTTTGGGCCTCCCGCTCCTGCTTCTATCTAGCTCCTGCTCCTGCTCCTGCCTTTCGTTTTTGCCGCTGCACTACTAATCCAGGCCATGAGCTCTGTCCATGAACAGAGCACGATGCAGAGGGACAGAGAGGAAGAGCGGCAGCTGGGCAGGACCTGGCATCCTTGTTTGCTTTTGGCTTGTTACATTTTGATTAAAAAACGCCCACGCGCATAAGTCGAGCAGGGACACCGACGGGGCAGATTGATAGAGCCGGAAAAAGCGGAGAGCCAGACACTTTCATACACCCGTAAACTGTCTAGCAATCGAGTCAAATGTTTGACCCACCAACCCGCCCCGAAAAAAGAAAAAGATAAAACAAAAAATCGGAAAAACAAAGGGAAAATGTCACAATAGTGCAGCCAATGACAAAAAAGAAATGTTAAGTTCGCAAGGGGGGGCGGCAGTTTGAAGTTTTAATTGAACATTTATCAAGTCAATTGGCTATATGTTTCTCACACATGTCCTGGGGGGAGAGAGAGTAGAGACTCTTCCAGTGTCTTACATCTAACTCTGTCTCCAAAATAGACGTCTTTTCAGGACAGCAATTAAAGGAGATCAAGAAACTGATGTAGGACATGACAATTGAAGAGAATCAGGTGTTCAGATTGGATTCAAGAAGTAGGAAATGTGGTATTTGAGATGTAAATGAAAAATAAAAGCAAAATTCCAAGTCCATTCCCCTAAAGAAGTAAAGTAAATTTCTTCCCTTCTAACAACATGTTTTATAATAATATGATATATGACAATTCCAAAAATCAACCCTCAACCGATCATTCAATTAATAAATGTTCTTCTAATTCATTAAAGTCTTTCTTCTGTTTCCCCTAACTTCTCCCAAATTACAATTCACATAAATATTTAACTAAATAAGAAACAATTCCATAAATCTTACTTAGAGAACTCTTCAAAGTTCTTTTCCATCTTTTCCCAGCGCTTCATGTTTCTGTTTTGGTGGTTTTCAACATGTTCCCAATTCCAGCAAATACCAAATATGACTGAAATCCCTGACAGCCATACCAATCCAAAGCCAAACAAAAGATTTATCAAGTTTTTCTTGGCCAGAGATTTTGCTCTCATTTCGGAGAACAGAACTGATTTTTTGGCCAGTCTCTGCGACTGAATGTGTGTGTGTGTGCTCAGTGACTTTTGAGACGGAGCACGAAATCCGGCTCAGCCCCGAAACCACTAAAGTTGGGCGCCCAATAACTGTGATTGTGTTAATTTAAATGTCAGTCAAGTAATATTTTCGCACACACACACACACACAGAGAGCTAGCGGACGATGGGATCACTGGCCAGGACCTCACCCCACACGGGGTCGGTACATTTGGTACGTGCCTTTTGTGCATTGTGCGGCGGGACGTAGGCGTGGCCGGGGCTAAAAGCGGATAATCTACCGAAAAAAAAATACATTTTAAAATTCCTAGCAGGTTCAAAGGAAGTGAAAATGTGTTACTTGTTTGTGAAGCGAGAGGGGGAGGGTATAACTACCACCTCCCACCTAAAGTTAAGCTAAGCAGGGGCAAACGCATGTGCAAACGCATGAAATTTCATTGCTTGATTGTCCCACAGACTGTGTATCTCTGTGTGGCTACATAATTTTGCGCTTGAATTCATCTCTGAGCCGTGCCACACTTAGTGGAGCAGGAGGAGGAGGACGAGCAGGAGGAACAGAGGGGTAAAGTGGAGGCACCTTAATCTCGAGGGACCTGGGGAAGCGGACCAGCGCGCCGCCGCTTCCACCGCAGCCTGCATTCGTTAGTAAAAGCAAATAGTAGGGATTCATCTGAGGCCTAGGGGGGTAGATCTAGGCCACCCTATATCCCAGGTTCTTGCACTTTCAATATTTTCAAAATATATTATAAAATATTATTTTGTTTACTTGGCTAGGGGATTTAGGGCTTAAAAGTGTTCATAAATAGGTCATAAAAATATAAACAAGATCCACAGAAATAAACAACAAATAGTACAAGTTGATCGCAGTCAAGTGAAGTGAAGTGTTTATTGATACAAAGGGTTCAGGAAATTCTCAATAATTCCTTTTCATTGATTAAATAATTGTTAAAAAGCGGTATCACCTAGGCCTCAACAACAAAAAACCTTCAAATAATTTCCCGCACTTCACATTGTTGAGGGCAATTGTAGGACAACAGCAGCGGAGTGGCAAAATACAGTTGAGGGTGGATGGGCTCTCGGCTCATATCCCGGAGGAGCGTACCCGGAACTCCAGGCGGACGGTGGCGTATGCGTGATTTTTATACCCTTGCAGGGTATTATAATTTCAGTCAGAAGTTTGCAACGCAGTGAAGGAGACATTTCCGACCCTATAAAGTATATATATTCTTGATCAGCATCAACAGCCGAGTCGATCTAGCCATGTCCGTCTGTCCGTCTGTCTGTCTGTCCGTCTGTCCGTCTGTCTGTCTGTCCGTCTGTCCGTCTGTCTGTCTGTCTGTTTCTACGCAAACTAGTCCCTCAGTTTTAAAGCTATCTGAATGAAACTTTGCATATAGTCTTCTATATGCTCTCACTGCTATATATGTCGGAACGGGCCGGATCGGACGACTATATCATATAGCTGCCATACAAATGTTCGATATATTTTTCGAAAAAAAATTATACCTTTGCTGTTTTTCAACATTTTTGCACCATTTTTTAGATATGGCCGTTTTATATTATTTCAGAATTTTGGTAAAAATTTTATGAAAATCGGACGACTATATGATATAGCTGCCATAGGAACGGTCGAGAAATAAATAGGAAAAAAAATTATAGCTTCGTTGTTTTTCAACGTATGTTTATCTACTCTGAGATATAAGCTTTTTTTATTATTCTAGAATTATGGTATAAATTTCATAAAAATCGGACAACTATATCATATAGCTGCCATATAAACCGATCGGTAGATGTAGAGAAAATGTAAAACTGTAACTGTCAAACTTTAAACATAATAAGTATAGGTAACATGTAATGAAACTCTGTTTTGTGAGTGTTTTCAGCATTTAAATCTATAATATAAACCTCAAAACCAATCTGCAAGGGTATACAAACTTCGGCGTGCCGAAGTTAGCTTCCTTTCTTGTTTTCTTTATATATCTTCTTTTTTTGCGCTACACTCTGCCTGGGCTCTAGCTATGCTAATTCAATTTTGTTTGCCTTGTCTACACGCCATGCAATGAGTAGCACAAACAGCGGCAAAAAGATAATGATGGCGATGATGATGTGCTCGCAATTCCCACCCCGGAGCGGCTGTCCTGCCACGTGTCCTGGCCCCAGACCGGGTCACGTGCTCTGGGTTCGGGTTCCGTGTCGGACGTCCTTCGTTTGGGCATCTGGCGCTCATCATTTTTTTACACACTAATGCATATTTATTTTTAATTAAAAACTTATTAAAAACTAGTTAAGCATCAACTGCAGCATTTTTAATTACGTTCGACAAAAGCTTGAAGCTCGGACCGCCCAGGCACCTCGCTGGGCGGGGTCGGCGCTTTCCCTTGGCATTCTCATCAATGCAAAAGACGTTTGCATAAAGCTCTTTAAATGAAGCGCCCTACGAAGAAGCCTCAACCCTCCGGAACTCTTACCCTTTGACGCCGATCAGCACAGTGGAATGAGGCGTTATGCCCAGGAAATTAAAAGACACAAATGAATGGACATTTGGATGTTTTAGTGGGCTTAACAGAAAAGTAATGCGTAGTTATATTCATTGACTGGAAACATAAATAAGATTTTTAGACATTTTACTTAAATATTTTTATAAATCGAAAAGAAAGATATAGCTTTTGCTTTAAAATAAGAAAAATTCCATACTGATTAGACCCTGAAAAACCCCTTGATGAATGTGAAGAGACCCCTGCCTGATCTGTGCTACATAAAGGTCTTTGCTTAGAATCACTCAACCGAACTTTCACTCTCCTCCGCTAAAGGACACAAAAAAGTGCGTTCCTCTAGTTCTAGTTTCCATGGAGAGCCGCTGCCCCAGTCTTTGGTAGTCGCATTTCTGCGGCTTTCCCAAACTTTTGTCCACTGTGACCCGCGGGTGCTGGGCTGACCCTATTGACTCATCGTTGATGGCTCGTCCGGAGGCTGTGCTGCTCCCCGTCTCCGTTTTTTCCGGCTGCATAGATTTCAATGGTTCAACATTTGCCTTGCGTTGCGTCATCGGTGGCTCCTCTGCCCCCCCCGATACCCTCCTGCCCATTACATTACCCTCTGGCGAACCAAATTTGCATTGCTGATATTGAAAGTTTTTTGTAACTGGCCGCAGTATTCTCTGCAAACTCTCCTCCCCTCCCTCGACGCGCCTCGCATCCTGCCATCCTTTTTGTTGTCTATGATTTATGTTGGTTCGTTGTGTGGGCGTGGCACGTCTGCATGCTCTGCGGTTGCGTTTTTAAGGCTGACGAGCAGCATCCCCGCCGATACCACCGGACGGACGACCCGATCCCTTTGCAATTGGAATTCAAAGTCCTTTTTGGTTTGGCAATTTTGTAAGCGAAATTGCCGCTGTCTCGTTTTTCTGCGTTTTCATTTTCATCGCTCGCCTCGCATCACATCGCTCCTTCGTTTTTTTTTTTCTATTTCTGCTGCGCAGTTATTAGAAGAAAATGTTTTCCACTTTTTCCCCAAAGTCCTCAGTTTCAGTCCCAGGACCCGGGGTCACAGTTGGCCAGGGTTTTTCCCTGTGTGTGATGAGGGTCCTTCCTCCGCACAGGCTTCTTCCAATTTTCGCTGGCGCTCTTTTTTGTGCGAAGGGTTAACAGGGTTGACATCTTGCGCTGGGAATTCCGGTTTCCGCTGCAGTTTTCTTTGAACCGACGCGTATTTCCCACTCTTTGGCCTCTTGTTGCATTTTTTTGGTCACTATTCCGGGCCAGCTTTTTGGGCATATTGCAATCAGAGATGGTCACGGATCTTTTACTGGGAGGGAAAAATATATACACAAAAGTAAGCCCAAGCCAAGGGGGTTTTTTAAATAATTTAGAAAAAGAAATAACAGGGAATATAGGAAAGAAATTCTAAATTTAATTTATAAATAACATATATTAAACTTTAAAATAATCATTAATGTGTTGTGTACATTTTATATTATTTTTTAAAAAGAAATATAAGCTAAGATGCCAATTATATCTCTCTTTAATCCACACGTTTAAAATTCTAATAATAATTATAATGGAAATCTCAGTAAGTTATCTTAATTTATAGATTACTATAGTGAACCGTAAGTCTTAACTTTCTATGCAGATATTCTTCATTTATATATTTTCTAATCATTAAAATATTTATTTTATTTACTCAACCCTTTGATTGATAAATTCAATAAAATTCTTCAGTTGTTTCCAATAACAATCCCGAAATTTGTATAGCATTCAAAAGGCCATAGTATTCAATCATTTGAGCATTAGAAAATACTTGGATTGTGGCCACAATTTATCTATTAATCCCCCCCCTTGTATGGCTCATAATAATCTGCGATGCCTTTTTCTCTCTTTTTGTCCGGCCTAATTCCATTTGTCAGAGCTATAATATTTATGTATCTGGCAATTCAAATGGCCATAAATCAAGCACTTAAGGCCCCCGTCCCAACCAGAAACCTCGACCCTCCTCCGACCACCCCTCGATATACCACAAAATATTTGGGACTTTTCGAATTATTCAGTTTCTTCAATTGAACCCTGAATACGTTGAATATTATTGTTGAAAAGTATAATGCTCGAATCGGACCTTGGCATATTTCGCTTGGCCATTTCAGCTGCATAAGCATGGCATGTCTATATGCTTATGGCTTGTACTATATATACTTTTGATGCCACTTGCTGATTTCACAGTTGAAGTGCTGCTGGAAAGCTGCCTGGAAATTAAATGGCAAAGTCAGAGGCGAAGGGCCAACAGCAAAGTTTCGCCGGCACTTGCTCGAATATTTTGGCCAGCAAACAGCTGACTCTGACTGCCGTTTGGTCCACTTTTTCTTGCTATATATTTTCGTTATTTTTTTTTTCTTTTTTTGTATATATAATGCGACCTAGCTATAGCTGTAACAGCAACAAAAAGCGAAAGCTCACACACATAACTCGTCCTTCTTTGTCGCTTTCGCACACTTGCCCCGCGGCAGTCCTGCCTCGTCCATGTGTGTGTGTGTGTGTCCTGTCTGTCTGTCGGGTTATAAAAAGGTTTGTGCTACATTTACATTATGGCGCTCCAGCGACAATAACAAAAACAAACGGCATAATCTACAAGAATAATTGAAGAGCGCATCCTCAAGTGGGGGATACTTGTATACCCTACAAATGTTCATTAAACCAATTTATGTTTAAAAAGATTAGAGGATTACAAGGGGAGGGAGATCTAGATAGGGCTGCCTGGATGGGTAGATGGATATTAACGTAAGTAAGTGTATAATAATAGGTGACTTTTACCTAGATTTTTATTAAATATTTATAATACTTCCTGTAAAACTAAGAACCTTAAATATATATTGAAGAGCTTTGTACACATAGCTGGGTTTTTATATCATTTAAAATATTTTAAGTAATTTAAATATCTATCTCTGGAATCATGTATACTTATTTATTTATTTTGTATACCATTTCCCTTTTGTTCTTATTAAAATTTCTTATATAAAACACGCTTCATTAGCTGATATACCCTGAATTACGGGCAGAGTGGCAAACAACAAATAGTCGCCTTTGGCTTGGCAGTCATCTCGGCTCAGTGTGGTGCACACACCCTTCACACCTTGGCATGCCCTTTGCCCCGCTGCCACTCCTCCTACTCCCCCTTTCTGGCCCCCTTTTTTTTTGGCGGGCATTACAAAACTTTTGCCTCGTTTCGGTGTGCGACTGTGCGAGTGCGGTTGTGTGTGCGAGGAGGAGTGTGCTTGTGGCAGGCTCAGGGATCGCAGACATACATAATTGAATGCTTGAAAAAGGCAGGCCGACAACAGGCAAAAGCAGCAGCAACAACAACAACAACAACAACGACAGGACCTCCTAACATCCTGGCCATGTGTCTGGCTGGGCTTTGGCCTCCATTTTGAGGCCTTCTCGCCAGCTACTGCTTCTGCTTCAGCTGCGGTGGTGGTGGTGGTGCATTGCTTTGGGCCAAAACAAGGAATGTTACAATTATGTTCTCTTCACACTTTTCAGCAATTTATGTTTGGTATGTGAATCGGCCCTTTTTCCCGCTCCGTCGCTTAGCCACAGCTTGACACTTGAAAACGGGGCCCCACAATAATAATAATAATAATAAGGACACAACAACAATGGGCCCATGCTTAGTTGGCCTTCTTTGGGCTGCGAACTCTCGTTGGACGGTCTACGGACTGTGGCCTTTCGGGCCGTTTGCAATTATATTTTTCCCTCTGGTTAGTTATTGTATTTATGTCGCTTAAAAAACCTTGCAACTTTTGGCCATGATTTATGCCTTTGGAATTGGATTTTCTTCTCTCTCTCCCCGCCTAAGCTTCGCTTCCCACACCCACACAGTTCGCTCCCTTTTGTTTCTGGGCCCTTCTTTTGGGCGCAATTCTCTTGGCCCGGTCGGCCTCATTTTCCTTTTTGCGGGGGTTCCCTCGCATTCAGCCTGCGTCAACAATAATTCATGACAGGAACACAAGTGGCAACAGTTTGTCAGCGGGGCGTGTGCAGCTTTAAGCCAGAATCGCTAGTTGGCATGGCCTTTAAAATGCCACCCGAAGCCAAAATCAAAATGTCTGTCACATGGAATCACGGCAATGTTGCTTCAAAATGGTAAGAAAAGTGTGTGGATGCAACTGAATACTGAGAAAAATAAGAAGGAATTTAAAATATGAAATTAAGATGACATTTTATAAAAACAGCACACTCCTTGTAATGAGTTTTCAAGTATTCAAGTCTAGTCTTTATAATAAATTCAAAATATTCAAAAGAAAATCTGAAAATTTAACCATTATCCTCCGTTTGCAACTATTTTTCTAATCTTAAGATCACCGACAGCTTTGTCGACTGGTTCCATCTGTCCTGAAACTGGCCTTGCCTCATTCCACCCAAACTTCTGGTGGACATGGTCAATGAGGATATCGTGGCAGGCACTGCCCTCACAGCTAGAGTAGTATGAAGTGGAACTACAATACACAAACCATTAGTAAGGACCCTCTGCTGCTTAGCTTAGAGATGTCTTTTTTAACCCCAACTCTTCCCTATCATGCTTACGTTACGTTATATCAATGCCTCTGGCCTACGTTACGTATACGCATCAGCTGCCCCCATTTTGGAGGGAGGTGAATCACAGGGAGGGGAGGAAGGCGTGACTAAGTGAGGGCTAGCTGCTTCGCTGATGCTCGCCCGACTGCACTGAAACACACAATGGAGTTATTCCAACGGAAAAACACATGCACTTCCGCCGATGTTGACAACCCGATGGCGGGCTCAACTGGAGGGGTTTGGAAGGTAAACGAAGGAGGGCCGGAATCCGAGGTGCACCTATAGCCGGGGGAGACGAGAGAGATGCTGGAGGCTTCAACAGAAAAGGCATCGTGATGAGATGGAGAGGAGGAAGGTGACGCAGCACCTACAGGCAGCCAGTAATTGAAGCATATGGAGTTGAGCCCCAGGAAAAATAATTTAATATTGCAAGCAGTTGAAGAGATTTGTTTTAAACAAAAGTTACTGAAATTCTGACATTTTTGAAAGTAAAATTAATATTTCTATGCTTAGTTTATACATTAAAGATACTAATGCTATTTCGTTTTGATTTCCCATCTTCAATCTTGGTGTTTATTTATTTGGCTTTGTTAATGATCTTCCATTTTAGATATAGTCCTGTAATTTCCGTTTTGATCTTCCAATTTAGAGCTTCCCTGCTATCTGAGATCCTTGAGCCGCGGTTTTTAAATGGCCACCATTAAGGATAATTATTGTTTTGAGCTGCAGCTCATTAGAGGGTCGCCTCGACCTCAACTATCACACTTCCTAGAGCCACCACTAGCTCCCACTCTCAGCCAACCGGAACCGCCCCCTTTTTACGTTCCCTATATAGAGCGTGGCAACCTTCCAACCTTCCCAGGGCAAGGCAACTCGTAAAATGCAAATAATGCAACCAGCATCGGGAGCAAGGAGCAGGAAGTGAAAAAGGGGTATTTTTTAGGGGGCTGGGATTTGGGTATGGAAAATTCGGGTCGCCCAGACTATCGCAAACGATGCTAACTGACGACGGCAACTGGCAGTGACTGCCACAGCTTTTCTTTCCCTCCTCCGCCACGCTTCCCCTCCCCTGGATCCAGCCCCCTTTGCTTTTTAGTACTTCTAGTATAACTAGAAGATTTTTCATATTTTCTGGCTGCTGCTGCTGCTGCTGCCGCTCAGCTCCAAAAATGAAACCGAGCATGCAAAACGAGGCGACGAAGATGCAGTCGCCAAAAGCGAAGGGCACAGCACGGCGGAGTGATGTGGAGCGGGGGCCACAGCGAGTGTGAGTGCAGATTAATGGATGTTGATTTTACAAATTCAAATGGCAAAAATATGCAAGCAAGTGTAAGAGATGCTATGCACTGAGAGAAGTGCAGGAAATTTTTGACTATGAAGGAAACATATTAAGTTGCTTGGTGGGAAACAATCTAAGTAACGATATGCCTCCTTACGTAACATTTTCGGTTGACTTTTAGTTTTTAAAACCTTAAAATGTTATAAAATTGAATTTACTCATCTTCTTTTTATATTATCTTAACACTGATTATCCCTTTTCTTTCAGTGTGCATCCCAACTAGGATGCGATATGCTAGTGTGACTGTGACTCCTCGCTTCCCTACCGCTCCACCGACTCCCCTGCTGGAGCATTCAATTCCGATTCCGAATCCGAAGCGAATCCGGGCTCTCAGTGCTCCTCCATCGCAGATCTCTGTGCCGCGCTTGGCATTGTTGTCGCAAATGCGATAACTTAGCTACCAATATGCGTTGACTGCCAGCAGTTGGGGCAGGACAGCGGCGGATCCGGTGGAGTGCCAGAAGGAGTTCCAGGAGGATTTGGAACCGAGAAGGAGTAGCGTATAACTCACTGCACGCGTGAGTGTGGGTGAGCGGCAGCATATGCACGGCTGCATTTGTCAGCGAAGCACAAAAATGAGACAAAGTGACGCAGGCTGGTTGCCGCTCCTCGCTGCTGCTCCTACCAACCGCCAGTGCCGATGCCAATGGCAGTGCCAGTAACTTGAGCATAGAAATAAATGCGCATTTATGGCTGGCAATTCAAAAGTCTTTAAGATTTTCACATTCCATGCATTGTGTGTGTCTGCCAGGGACAGAAGTCGGACGGAGCCAGAGTCATTTTTTTATGCACGATACCCTGGGGAATTTCGAAAGTTAATGGGGTATGATGGTGAGAAGGAAGCTAGCTATACGTTTTGTTATATATAATGGATAAGGTTCGATTTTACAGATAAATTACATAAATTCAAACAAAGCTAATCAAGAATATGTTTAGATTAAAAATCTTTCTAATGGCACTATAAAAATAAAACAAAATTAAAGTACCTTAGAATATTAAGAACCATTCTAGCTGTATTTAAAAAAATTAATATATGTAGGATACCTAATGTTCGATCCTTTTTATATCCTCCCAGTCACCGCCCCCTCTTTTACACCCGCTGGTGCCGCCGCTGCTGGGACTGCGTGCAGTGCACATAAATCGAGATCCGCACCTTCCTTGCCATTGTCAGGACACGAGAGGATGGCTTCCAGTTCCAGTGCCTTGGTGCCTTGGTTGCCTTGGAGTTTGGCGGTCCGCCTTTGGCTTTCTCCCGGCTCAAATGGCTCCTAGCCTGGCTGCTGGGCTGGCGATGGCTCGGCTTGGCTGGGTTAGATAGCGATAGCGATGGCAAGTGGCATGACTATGACTAGGAGCGACATTGTGCGATGTGATAGCGAGGGCGGACCGGGACGGAAAGACGCTTTTATTGTCGTTGTAAATCGTTGCCGTACGTTTCGGCATTAATAAAAGTTAGCAAATAACTCGACATACCGAGATAGAGCAGGGCGCGCGATGGCCGCAAGTGAGGCGGCGGGTTTCGGTTTTCATTTTTATTGTGCTCGTCATCAAGTTGATTGTTGATGACTGCTGCCTCCAGCTGCCGGGCTCTCTCTCTCTCTTCGAGTCCTCTGGGAACATGAGACGGGCTCCCTGGTTCCTGGTTGAGGGTCTTTCACTCCCGGAGGCCGATATGCATGCCGGGCACAAAGAAATTGAGTAATTTGTTGGGTCAGGCGGTCAGCGTTGTGGTTTGCATAGCCAAACAGGTTCGCTTGTCCCCAGGCCTGGGTATTCGTCTCCCATCTCCCCCTTCCCATCTCTGATTGATGGCTGGCAAGGACTTGAAGGACTAGCAGGAAGCCAGGAATAACTGCATTCGAATTGCTGTTGTAGCTGCAGCTGAGCACGGAAGGGGTCTATGGACACGTAGCCAACTTAGATGAGATTCTGCAGTCCTAATCTTTTCAACTCCCTTTCATCGCCGGTCTGCCGAGCTAAACGTTCTGTTAAGTTGCCCATTTCAACCATAATCTGGGCAGTTTCTGGAAGGCAAATGGGAAATTTCAATTACGGAGAGCAAAGAGTTGCACAAAATGGAATCTGTCTATTATTTTGGTAATCCTCTCAAAGGACAAGAGAATTAAGCTTGTTTAGTTTATAATATAAAAGGTATATGCACCCTTAGCAGTAATATTTATACTTTATTCTAATTACAAACTATCACGATCTATCTGATTCCCATTTCCTTGTTTTGATTAAGCAATTATTTCCCCATTTTCCACTCTCCCAATTTCGAATGCTATACTGTTTCGATCAGTTGCTGTCACTGGGTCCTGGCTCTGTGTAACGTGACCCTAGATAAGCCGGCACGCACAGACGCCTTCCGTCAGCAGCCGAAGGACTCTAAATTGCAAACACACAATCTCCTAGGCGAAATGAGAAAACAACGGCGAAAAAGGCAAGGCAAGGAGCCGCCTGGCTCCCAGGTGAAGTCAGCAGCAAATAGATTAGGCAATGAATTGATGCATACCTGCCAGACAACCAGGATGCACGAAGGACACCCGGGGGTGGGCGGATGCCTGGGGGAGACAGAGCCGAGCAGAGCAGCCGAGAGTTGTGATAACCAAAAACCGCAAGAACCGGCAAGAAGTTGCCTCGAGGAGCAAAAGTCACAGCCAGAGCTGCATATTGAGCAGAGCCTGATAAAGGGCTTTGGGCCCCGCCATGAAATTGGTTATTTTAACTCTTGCACTTTTTGTTCGCCTTGGACTTGGACTTGGCTTGGAGCAAGTTTCCTGCGGTAAAGCCAGGTCCATGTAGATATGCAAACGCCACAGGAAAGGTGGCATCACCAGCAGCAGCAGCAGCCGAAGATTAATGGGAAAAGGAACACGACGAATTCGGGAGCGAGAATAACTCGGATCTTTAATGAAGGAAAGCTTAAGCCGGGGCTTCAGTCTCAGCTTTAGCTTCAACTTTTCAAATGGCATCTCGTTAGCGCTCAAGTGATTCAACAGAATGCTTAACATGCCTAATGTCATCTGACACACAGCGCTCAAATTAATAGCCAGCCACTTTTCACCTGACCAACCAACCAACCCCACGGCTGGCTTTACCCCCGGAAAATTCCTACGCACAATGAAAACGTTACGTCGCGTTACGTTTTCCCAGCGACATTGCGATGTTCTTTCGGCTAATCCCCAGCACACACAACAGCAAAAAAAAAAATATATAAAATAGGACGGTAAGGGCGCTCAAGTACGGAGCGTTTATAACAGAGCCTTAACAATTCCACATAATAAATGGCCACGACTCGGTTCAGGAGTGGTTCCTGGTTTCGCCGATTTTATGCGTTTTTCCCTCTATACAGTACTTGGCAATAAAATGTGAAATGCGAATGCCAAATGTAAGCAACTTACACATATGCACTGGGGGAAAATTAGCAAAGATAATTTGGTAATTAAATGTAGTTAAGAATATTTAAAAATAAGAAAAGATTTGATGGATTTTATGCTTAAATTTGAGGAATAATTGTTTTTAAAGAGCTTATTTTATGCGAACTCATGCTAAAATTAATGAATTTAAAATTTAATATGTCTCTAGTACTAAAATAAGAACTAGTTGAAAAGTATCTTTAGGTGCTGGAATTCCTTAAAATCTTGTTAACAGTCAACAGATTTTTAAGTATTTTAAACAACAAACTTCTTTTAGAACGAAAGTAATTTTTTATTTGAATACTAAGCTGTAATAAAATGTATAGTTTTTAGTTTAGTTATACATTTTTACATATTATGGAATAAATAAAAAAAACTCTAGTCAAAGTCATACTTTTAAAGAGAATCTTGATTTTGTTGATCCCAAAACAAATACGTATTTAATTTCTAATTTAAGAATACTCAAAAGTGAGTCTTATAGACTCTTAATTGTATAATTTTTCCCAAAACCTCCAGCACACAAATTTCTCTCAGTGTCCTGCTGCACACACACAGGCATACATACATGTAAAGGAGAGCCGGCCATTATGACTAATGGTTGACATTTAACTTAATCTGCTTAAGATGATTATTGAAAATGAGTGCCACTTATGCCAAATGTTGCGTCATAAATATTCATGCACTCTCCACTCAGAACGAAGAAGTCGTCCAAGGAGTAGGCGTGGCTGCGGAGGCGGCCAGCAATGGGAATGGGATATAAGGCTGTGGGCCAGAGGGGAGTATGTGGAGCACTCGCATTTATAGGAGACGCCGCTGCTAATAGAAAGTCGTCTTTGCAGCGAAAGGCATAAAAACTTGCCAACATGATTTATACATAAACATACGTACACGGATTCCCCCGCACCCGAAAAAGCCAAAGCCAACATAATGCATATGTATGCCTCGTATTTATGTATATTTTTATGCCCTAAAAAAAAAAAAAGAGAATAAATAAAACTCATTTCGAATCTCTCGGTCCACAGTGCGTGCGTGCGTGTGTGGTGGAGTGCGTTGAGTCCAGAATTTGATTTATTGGAATCTGGCATATATTTTACAATTTAGCGGCCATAATTCATTTTGTCGGTTTTGGCGATGCGCTCCCGCTCTTCGAGTGGAGTGGAGCATTAAGATATGCATATGCAGTCCGACACTGATGATATACAATGGGGCTTACACACTCTCAAGAGATCCCCAAATGGGAGCAGGAGGGAGGAATTAACAGGCCGGCAGCGGAGATCCCACAGATTATTGGTATAAGGAATACTTCTAGGATTGGCTTACTAGTGGACGCAAAATTCATTGGGAATTAAAAAGGGGACAGCTTCAAATATGGGATAGAACAGTGGAGCAAATACACATAAAATTCGAACAAATTCTTGCTTTAATATATTTTTTGGCCTACAAATTGTATATTTCATGGGTTCTTTTCATTTTTATAAAGAAAATATTTTGAAAATTAATTGAAATGCGAAAAGTATTCTTCAGCCAAGTACCTGAACACTGCCTATGAGGAGCGTAGCCTTCTAAGAATCTGGTAGCAAAAACCTTTGAAATTGGACATATTTATAGAAATAACTATCTTCTGCAATTAATTTCGAATAATTTTATTTGTCATCCTAGAAGGTTATTGCCAAAAGTTTGTAAGGAGCACATCTCGAGCTAGCTAAATTAACTACCATTTTGTTTACGATTTTGCAACTGGAGGTTTCGGCGAGGGACACTTTTTGGCACATATCGGCTTGAGACCTTTCTTTTGCGATTTCGGTTTCTTGGCGATCCGGGGCTTGAGGCATTTCCTTTTGGATTGTATGGACTTTGGTTTGCTGTAACTGCGCTTAACCAAATTGGAACAGACCTTATCACAGGCCTTTCTAATGGCGCTGCTACTTACTTTGCCAGCTGAAGATAGCGTGGAGCTTGATGTGCCATTATCGATACCGTCTCTCTAATTATTATTATTTTTTTATTTATTTTAATTTCTTAGGAATCGGATTGTAATCAACTTACAGGAGCAAACACAGCCCGCTCACGTTTGGACATTTTCATCCAATTGGACCTGGCATCCGTTTGTACTTTTAAGACCCACTCATCTAGGAAGCGGTTAAAGCCAACATCCTCTACCCCACGGTTAGGCTCGCTGATCGCCAGTGTTGAGTCAGATTTCAAGCTTGAACCCTCGCCGGGAAGCTCAACCTATAGAAAGGTTGAGGAAACCATGGAGCGAAGTATCTGTAGACACCTCTTACCTTACTAGACATTTCAGACTGTGGCTCTTCTATTTCTAATTTCGGCTCAACAACGGTGTTTTCATCCGAGCACCCGTTCTTGTATATCTCCACGAATTCTGCAAACCCAGTATGCAGAACCTCGGAATCTGTGGCCTCAAGCCAAATACTATTCTTCCACTCGTCTGAATTTGAAGTGTTCATGATTTTCAGGTGAATATGCGCTTTAAAAATGTCTAAATTAAGTAAACACTTTTACACTGTAAAATTTTTGTAATAAAATTGAAAAGTTTTATACAAAAAAACACAAATTCTTGAAATTTTCTTTTTAGAGAGACTTGTGTTTCGTCTGAGGCGATAATTTAGAATGAATGTAGATTCAAGTTGGCAACTATACAAAGAGGAATTTCAGTTTGAATTCAAAGTCAGCAGTTGCTTGACTGGGTTAAAATTTATTTAAAAACAGTTTATATTTATGATTTATAGAATCCGAGACTGCCTGCCCCAACTTATTTTAAATTTAATTTCAAATTTAAGCAAAAACTGTTGCTCGACGCTGGCTCATCCGGCGGTGACCGAATCCCTGGCACCCTTGCCTGCCGTGCTCCCTTCCGCTCCTTTCGCTCCGACGCTCAGCCAACAGCTGTTTGCTGGAGGCCGTTCCAGGGGTCACAGTCGGGTTCGGATTCGGGGTCGGGGTAGGCATCCCTCGGCCATATTGCACTTGCCAGAATGCCGTGGTGCCAGGACCAGAGCCCGGCTCGAGGGCGTAGATTTCGGGCCAGGCCTGCGGTTATGTTAATGAGCTTGCACACAATTAGCAGCTGCTGCTGATGCGCGGCAAGCAGGCGGGGATCGGCGGAGGCACTCCAAACGGTTTCCATGTAGTGGCATTTGTGCTTGTCACTTCAATTATGGTAAATATTTAATGCAATGGGCGAGGCTGCGGAAGAGGGCCGGCAGCGGCTGAGGCCGCAGGGCGTGACCATATAATAATCAACGCAAAATCAGTTGCGCATTCTAATAAATAAATAAATAATCCTGGTCCTTGCTTTAATTACAGAGGACGCAAAATTAAATTGAAAATAAAATGCAGCAGATTGTGTTGTGGGGATAGCGAGGGGGGACAGCTGGGATTGGCCAAAGGATAAAGGATACCAAAGGCCGTATTAGGGCAATTGATATGCAATGCTCTCCAACATCGAAATGTTCAATTAACTTTGTATGTGGAATTAGCAAACCGATTGTTGTTGAACTGTAGCTAAAATGTTTTATTATTTATGTGGACTCCCCAGTTGAATCAATTTTAAATTAATTTGCAAAAGAGGATGTTTACGGTAGCGATTGAGAGTTCAATCATTAAAACATTTCGGAAATTGAGTACTGAACGATCTTATTAACTTAACAACTTATTCTTTGCTTAAAAAATAAATACAAAACATTACATAGATCCCGAATTCCTGGGCATTCCCCTTGTCGAGCATTGTGCTCTGATTTTGCTTTGCTTTTTTTTCCTCTCCGTGCGATACTTCGATAAATTGCATTCGTAATTTGCATTTGAATATTTCAAACACGAACCTAAAACCACTAGTCAGCCAAGTTGCTAGTCAGTCAGCCATGGCCTGGCATCATTTGAGCTATCGAACTGAAAAATGTCCTTTTAAATTACAAAATTGCAAATTAAACTGCAGGACTCGCTTGGAGTCGCAACAATCAGTTCGCAGTCTTTGTCCTTCGTCTGCTTCTCGGTCACATAATTCAATTCCAGACGAAATACATGCAATTTCTTTTGCCAGAAGAGAGCACAGCAATACATAAGTAAAACATAATTGAATTCAAATTTGTGCAATCGTAAGTAACTAAGATACAATTATGTACGTGGCTGGTCTGCTACGTTCTCTATTTCCCTCTGCCAGCCAGACGCTTCAGTCCCCAATCGCCCGTCTCCTCCTCGGCTGACGACTGTCAAGTCTCGTCATGACTACATTTTGACACACAATTGAAAGGCACCGAGGACACACGCACACTGCACACACACACACACACACTCACCCCCAGCCAGGACTCAGGGCTCAGGACTCAGGACTCGGGCAGACAATGAAACGTAATCACACTAATGGCTCCAAGAGCAATGAAGCGCACGTAATTGGTAAAGAGCTCTCTAGTAAGCGATGTAGGAGTGTTGAACACCGCTCCGGCATAGTGCAGTGTTGCATAGTGCCGTGATAGTGGTAGTGTTGCAAAGTACTTTGCTAAACCCCAAAGGGATTCTAGCAGCAACCGATCGTGAATAAAGTATAAATTCCCTTTAGTCGAAGATAATTTTAAAGTAAACATTTATTATTCCAGTAAATAATTTAAATACAAATTGTATTTAATTAAAAATAGTTTGCAATCAAGAATTGGGTCTTTCAATTTAGCTCATTTTTTTGGATCTTAGAATTTGATAATCGAGGCCTCTCTTCACGGTTTCATTTGTAATTGAAATAATATGCATAAATGTTTCAAGTAAGCTTATGAAAAGTCTAGCTAATAAATACCCACTCCTATTTACTTTCTTTTTAAAACTTTAAGTCAACCCGGTCACCAATAAATTCCAATAAAATTCAGGAGCTTGACTTCTTCCGTTATGACTGCCAATCAATAAGCACAGCTGACTATTGTGTCGCATGCATCTGTCTCTATACCATTACTCTGCTGATTGCAATCTACAAACGGTGAAATTTCCTTGGAAATCACTTGCACCGTAGCACCGAATCCGCACCCACATACACCCACTACCACTATGACACCCTCTCCCCACACGCTCCTGCCCAGATCTATTATGTAGAACACGCTTTTGTGTCGCTATATTGGTTAGCTTCGGTGGTTGGTGGTCCTGCAGTTTCAGTTTCGCAAACAGCGAAAAAAATGTATTTATTTATTTTAATTTAATTCATGTATAAAATAAATTATAAAAAATGAAAATTAAATATTACATTAATTTAAAAGGACTTGCTTACCTTTGATCTACGAGTGACGGTGGCTGCTGGTTTTGCTTAATCCACATATTTTACACTTATAGAATTTTCTTTCTGTGTCTGATGTGTCCTGAAGAGTTTCGGGTCCCGGCGGGGCTGCCGATGCGTTGCATTTTCGTATAGCATAGTTTCTGGGGCGTAAGCAAAAGTCGTTGACGCTCGTTACCATTACCGCACCGCACTGCACCGCATACACTCACACAGTCGCAGAAATGATGACATGTGATGTGATGTGAAGAAACCTGCGCGCCAAAGAAATGCAATTACATGTTACCGTTGCTTTCTCCCCGCTCAGTGCATGTGTGTGTGTGCGTTAATGCGTATACCCATGTGTGTGTGTGTGTGTGTTTTATTAATGAGTTGAGTTTCAGTTTGAGTTTGAGTTTGAGTTGGGACGAGAGTTCGGGTCCTGTGCTCCAACGTTCAGCGCTCTGCAAAGTTATGTCCCCAGCAAAGTTGCAACTTTCGAAGCGGCATATTGAAAAATGATGCAAGTGTCTCCATTCTCTTGCTTTTTAATGCGAAAATGAGCGACTGTCAGTGGGATAGATGGATATACGAAACGCAGGGAAATTGGGGAAGTTTTGCACAGAAGAAAATTATATATTTTCTAAAAAATTATAGTTTTTAAATGGGATTTGGATTTGTAGATCAATACGTAAGACATCCAACAATAATATTTAACAATCTTAGTATTAGGTATTTCTCTTTATAAAAATTTCTTAATCGGGGTATAACAGCCATCATTAGAGGTTTAAAATCCTTTAAAACGGTGCCCAAAACTATACTACAAAAATTAAATTAATGGGTCCTCAAGCATAGAAGGGATTTAAAATTCTAGTGATTCTAGTACGATTTTCTTGGGTTTTATTTTTTAATTACACTATTTTCTAGTCATTCTGTACCTTTTTTTCTAAGTAACATATCTTAATAATTAATCTTCTTTAGAAATAAAAAAAAAATACAAAGCAAGATCAAAGCAAGATTAAAAACACATAACTTTTATACACATTGATTTGGTTCTTATACATAAAATGTAATATTTACATAATGAAAATTATCTGAGGACACCTTCTCTGATCCTTAACTATTTTTTTTTTTTTTTTCTGAAAGTGCATTCCTGTGCTTTGTGATGGAAGAAAAAACCGTCCGCGTGGTGGTAAAGATGGGGAGAGTAATGAAAAGTTTTTGCTGCTGCTCCTTAAGAATCTCGAGAAATGTCGTGTGTGTGGTAAATTAAAAATCAATAACTCATTTGCCAAACGTCGTCAGGCAAAGTAACACAAAAGTTGTCATAAGCAATAACGGCAACGATCATCAGGCCCCCCAGATAACCATCATGATGAAGATAGGGGGCTTAAGGTGTACGCTTTTGTAATTTGCGCCGCTGCTGAAAGAGTTATGAACAATATTAAAACAGGTTGGGTTTGGGGTTGGGGTTGGGGTTGAGTCTTGGCTTTCCTATTGAAAGTTGCAATGAGAATCTGGGGTAATGGGCATTAAGGAAAGTTTTTACGGTTTCAGCGAGGATTCTTCCATCACAGGAAGTTTCTTAATGAGTCGTTGGATGATTAACCAAAAAGAAATGGAAAGATCAAGCATATACATATTGTTGGGAGTAAAGACCAACTTAAACTGAACTTTAATCTGAAGGTGCTATCTAAACACTTTGGGTGATTTTTGAAATTTATTATTTATAATTTATACATACATCAAAACAAGCTTTGACTGATCAACACCTGTTGTTTATAGCTCTTAAATATCATTAAAGTGACCATTAAAAGTACCATGTTTAACTTAAATCACGTAAACAGTTAAATATAGTTTATATAGCTGACGTTTTCAGCTCAATTGACCCCCCACTCAGCACTGGGAATCGGTTAAACTCCACTCTAATCCGTGTAATTGATGCAGTTAGCTGTTAACCTACATTCCAAACAAGGCCAGTCCAATCACCTTGCCCGAAAGTGCATTCCCACTCGATTTTGGCCCACACACCGGATGGGATGGCGGGGAAGGTACTAGATGTATCACAGAGATCCCATCGCATCGCCGAACCCAGTCTGGAGCGGAGGAGCTGGGAACCACAGAACTGACAAATAATGCTAATGAGCGTACAAAAACTGCCATTTGCTAACCAATGAACTTCCGTCAATTGCCGTCGAGTAGGCCACGGCAGTTGGGCGAGGGGACTGCGAGGGGGTTTCGTTTCGGCCAAAGTGGATGTGGATGAAAATCGGACGCAATGGCGGCGCTTTGCCAAGTACCTCCGACCAGGCAGACACAGCCGAAATTTTGCAGCACTCGCCCGCCTCCCTCCCTGGGCCACGAGTAAAATAATAGTTAGTAGGGCAACCGCAGGGCAGGCAGGAACCGGGCGACAGGACCGGCGGTGGATGCGGATGCGGAAGCCAGGGCAAAAGGACATGGCTGCAAGTAGCTGGGCGTTGATTGGACTCGGAGTCTTCTTCTCAATGCAGTGCAGTGCGCCTGCCTGCCTGCCTGCCTGCCGGCGGGCATTTATGTCAGTTTGTCACGATAGGCGATGGAAGCACAGAGATTACCTTGGTTAAACTTAACAATGGCTCTACGCCATGCCAGACACCAGGCTCCGCCCGCAAGCCCCTCCCAACTAGCCCAGAGCCACGTCCACGTCCAGTAAGGTCCTCATCCACATCCACATCCACATCCTCATCATCAAAATGCAGCGCCAGCCAGTGCCTGAGCCCGGAGGCTAACCGGCAAAACGGTCGACAATAGAGCACAGTGGTTCCAGGTGTGCTTAAGTGAGATTTAAATAAATAAACTGAAAAAGCTTAATAAATTTGGATGGATTCCATCTTAATTTTCCACCAAGATTAGGTGGATAAATCTTGATTTAAGGAAAACGCTATATTAAGATCTTCTTAGGGTCGTTTAATGGTCCTGCTGTACGTCCGTCTGTCCGTCTGGCTGTCCGTTACTTTGAATGAACCTTTATAGATAGTATACTTCTCCAGACTTCTGCCACCATATCTTTCATATAGATATTTTTTAACTTTTGGTTAAAACTTTCCACTAAAATCAAGTAAGCTAACATAAGATCCTTAAAAATCCCTTTTCCTTGGCCCATAAACCACTGTGCTTCGAACACTTTGAGGGGCTCTGTTGGAGTTTGAAAACTAGCAAAACGTTTTGGGCTCGCGTGCAGAGCTGTTGAATCGCATTAAAATCAGTTTGCTGCATCTTCACTGACTGCAATTTTCGGGGCAAGGACAACACCGGCATGCCATTGCCAACAGGGGCGATCAGGAGGGGGCGGCAGAGGCGGGGTCTTGGATGGAGGGCCTTGCTCCTCGCCTGTTCGCTCGATTGGCTGCTGTCAGCAGCATTTTATGTTAATTTTCATTAGCACTGCCAACGTCGCTGGCTCTCCGGCTGGGCAATTTGTATGGAAAGTGAATTTGAAACTTGGTTACCCACGCCAACACTGTCCCTTCCCCTTTCTCCACCCCCGGCCACGTCCACTGGCCGTTTGCAACAATAATAAAAAAAAGTGTGCCAATGGGCAAACTCAATTTCGGCTTTTGTCTCGCGTCACATTCTGTGTACAGCGGAAAAATGTTATCAAAAATACATATGTATGCTCATATGTCCGCAAAAAATTAATTATTATAGACTATGAACATACTGGAATGATTTTTTGCATTTATAACACAAAATTAAATTTTTAATTAAGTCTTTAGAGAGTTCAATAAAATAAAAGCTAGCTAATTAAAGCATTACAAGAGCTTTAAACTATTTTTAAAAATAGTTTTTGAAATTTTCTAAATTATTTCAGATTTCGCTCTAACAACATAGATATATTTTGTTAAGGAAAATCTTCGATCACCTAAGAGGGTTATTAAAAAGTAAACCACTCAAAAATAACTATATTATAGATATTTCTCTCAGTGCCTTTAGCTATGTCTGTATGTGTAAGAGTGGGCTGCAATAAAATCGGACAAACAAAGTATTTTTCAATTAGCCATGCAGCGAGAGTTTTTGGGTGATAAAAGGGGTCACGAAATGGGGGGCTGCCAGGATGAGCTCGTAAAAACAATAACTGTGAACGTGTCTCCCTCTGTATCACCCAGCAGCGCCTTCTATTGGGTTATGGCGCGTGAGTTTTGTGGAACAATTGCAGCAATTGTGAGACTTAAACGGCAGGCACAAAACATAAATTTTTTAATGGATTTCCCGTTCTCGCAATGCCCGGAACATTCATCCCTCTAAGCAAGGTAGCTTTCACCTGAGGACCTTCTTATAGTTAACATAATAGTATTAGTAAAATATTTAAGTAAGTTTATTAAAGAAATTATGAAAAAATTATATAATGCTTAATGTGAATTAATACCTTATGAAATACATAAAATATCAATGCATTTTTTAAGATTTTCCTAGTTAACGCTCTCAAGTACTATTCCAGTGGCGCTCGTAAAACTCGAAAAACATTTTTTTAATTTAATTTCTCCCAGAAGTACTCCCCTGGCACCTACTCCCTAGGCACCCACATCAGCTATTCAAGCATGAAGCAAGTTTGATTTAGCACTTCATTTAATTCATTCGTTGATTTCGGTTGGCCATTAGGCAATCATCATCGCGTCATCATCTTAATGAATTTCCATAAATTTGGCGATAGTAATTAAACGATAGCATTTCTCTTCAGCGCTGTCAAAGTTCATTAATGCAGCAGCTACAGCCTACCCCTGCGCCCTGAACCGAATCCTAAACCTAAACCCTATGGCACCCTATAGCATCTCCTATAGTATATACAGTCCCACCCCCTGCATCAATCGCTTGCTGTTTATGGCCGCCTAATTACAGCAATCAGAGGAACGAAACGAAATGGAATGAATCGAAACCAAAGCAGCAGCAGGAGCAGCCGAGTTTTCCCACAGTTTTCCACACATACACACACACACGCATACGATTCTCGCATGTAGTTGAAGAAATAATTTCCACTTAATACTAATTAGTGGAGTCCATGTGGGCGGGGTTCCGGGGGCGGGCGACACATAGAGGAGCCCACAAATCGTGTAAGCAAGTCAGTGCAGTTAGTGGGTTTTATAGGCCTCTCGGCCTCTATGCCGCTTGCTTCATTAAGCTGCATTTTCAGGCCAGTCAGCAACAGAATCGACAGAATTGAGAACATTCATTATGCGCCCCGCACATGCAGCCCATATACAGTCGGCATTAGCTAATGGCAATCGCTGGGCTATAAATTGGCCCCCGCAAGTCCTTGATCCTTGTAAGCTGTGTTAGGCTTGGAAAGGTAATATTCTTATTTGAAATTATTTACTTCTTATTGTAAAGATAAAGGTTTTTTGTTAAACTAAAAATGTAAAATAAATTTAAAAAATCAAAATGAGAAACTGCAAGTAAAAGTCAGATACATTTTCTATCTAAAGTAGCTCTCCTATATATTTATTTAGATCCATATTTATATTTAAACAAGCTCTTTTTAACCCCTGAATTCCTACTTGGGAATTATTATCAGATACAAACTTCCCTTAGCTGTGTTTCTTATCCTGCTTTCCCATAGATCTTTGGTTCCACGACGATCTTTAGTTTATTCCTTGATGTGTCTGCACTGTACTGGAAAATATACATATTCAAGTGCGTATGTGTGTGTAAGTGGCACTTGACTTGTCCGACATAAACATGAAAATGATGATGTCACATTTGCACAATTGTGCGTACAGCAAAAACAAGAACAAAAACAACAACATAGACCAACCGACCGGAGAGAGCCGTCGTAATTGTTATTGTTGTGGAAGCTTTGGAAATGCAGGCAGCATACCCCAAACATCCCCTCCTTTGGCATCCACGGTGTGTGTCCTGTGTGTACTTAATGTGCGTAGTAGATCGTGCAAGCGTGAATCTGTTGATATGACGATTAAAAATCGAACTGCCAAATAAAAAAGGCGCCCACTGTCTCTCTCTCTCTCTGTGACTGTGTGTTTGTGTCTATATAAAACAATGGCGGACAGGATTTTATTTTTTGTATCCCATTTTTTGTGCCATCCCATTCGTGTGGTTGTTTGTGTTTTTGGCATTCGACAGGACACAGGACAGGCTACGGCGACGGCGGCGGCGATAAAACAAAAGCCGATTTTCAGTTGAAAAGTTTAATTGAACAATGATAATGTTGGCCGGCGCGCTTTTTTGCATCAACTACGAACCAAATGCAGGTCGATAAAAAATTGGCAAACAAAAATATAAGGATTTATACACTATATGTGTATGTGTGTGCATAATGGCCGGGCACTTTGCCATCACAACAAAGCAAATTGGTTAAAAGCCGAGCCAATATTGTGATAGATTAAAGATCAAGCGCTGTGCCGCCATCAGCATCATCAACACGGCACTAATCAACCCCAGGGAATCTGTGTCCGAAGTCCTCCAACCCTGTAACACGCGGCGTTCTGTCATTATTTCCCTGACACTCTCGACTAATTTGGCCCCGAGGCGCATTAACTCCATTTAAACTTATAGCCAAAGTTTGGCAGCGCAAAAAGCGAGAAGAAATCTGGGAAATCAATTCATTGCATTTCCATTTCAGGGAGTTGTCCGAGTGCGAGCCTTATGGCAGCATAATGCCAACAGAGCAGAAGCTGGAGTGCAGTACACTCTAAGAAATGTTGCTGAATTTATAAATACATTTAATATAAAATCTGAAATATATCAGTTTGTTTTAACAACTAAAAGATATTGACAAGAAGCCGGAGCAGCAGCTTTTGACTTCTTTTGTTTCGGTTTCACTAGACAGAAAATAATATTTTACATTTTTTTCCCAGTGCACTGCTTTTTTGTAAGAGTCCCGAGATGTGCCCCGAGGACATTACCGGCACCACTCCGTGCAACTGTTGAAAGTTTCTCAACGGAAAACTCTCCCCCGACTAAAGCGCTTTCCCCTTTTACTGTGGATATCCCGAGTTTCCCAGCGGGGGGCACCGGCAGCGTCTCAGCTCATTTGTTTGCCTTTGTGTTGGTGGTGCCACAACAATTGGCGACGCTTCTGAGGCGACGAAAGTTGGGCAGAATCTTCCCTTCGCCGCCCCTTTCTCGCACTAATTAAATAAAATCTATTCCACTCTCTCGCCTCATCGTCTATATATATACATATTTATACATTAATTAAGACTTTACAGTGCGGATGACACATGGAAGATGGCAGGAAGGGGTCTGGGTCCTGGCAAATATGACAAAACAATAATGAAAGCTTTGACACGACTAATTGCCTGCGGCGTTTGCTGTCTGCTCGAGTTTCACTCGCCCGAAACTCGGCGAATTTGTAATTGAAATAATGCAATTTCCGTTACTCGTTTCAAATACATTTTCCAGGAAATCTCAAAGGGCTCGTCGACAACTCCCCGCCGACCCCTGGCTTTGCCGACCCGCCACGACCTCGCTGAAAACTTAAACCAAAATTCATTAAAACTTTGCATTGTTTCCCCATCAAATTCAGTTTTGCCTCTCGCTTGCTCGCTCTGTCTTGCTGTCTCCTTCTGGTTCGGTGTGTGGGTGTGCCAGTGAGTGTGTGGCTGGGTGTGTGTGTGCGATTCTTATTTGAATAGGTATCCATTTTATTGTTTATTCTAGACTTTTGGTATAAGCATGTCGCGACTAATTCCAATTAATTCAGCAGACAAATATCCTCGAACGACGGAAGCGCAAAACTTGCAAACTTCCTATCTTAACCCCCACGACCTCCTGGACTCCTTCGCCCATTCATCCCCTCTCGAAATGCTGAGCATGCAAGCAATTGCTCCAGGGATGGGATAGTAGGGGGTTATTTGGGAGGAGCATGGGGGGTCGGGCCTCTGAGCTTTTGGCTTCGGCTTTGGCTTTGGCTTTGGCTAGTTCTTTGCCATTGATTCTTGTTGTTGGATCATGTTCTGGTTCTTGTAGTTGTTGCTACTATTGTTGTTGTTGTTGTTGTTGTTGTTGTTGTTGTTGTTGGCAAGGTCGTTCTCGGTTGCAAGGCGGAACAAACAACGAAACCTGAGAGTGATGCACAGTGGTGAGTTCTATAAAATATTGTTTACTTGATGGGTTTCTAAAAACTATGTATCTTCTCCTAGAAGAAATAATTCCAAACATCTTTTCACGATTTTAGTTGCTTAATTGCAGTTTATAAATTATTAAACGGAGCTTAAAAGATTATATAAAATATTAATCACTTAATAAACTATCTTATTTTGGAATAAATAATTATTTACACATATTCTTCAAGTTTAAGTTGCTTAAGTAGAGAATTTTAACCGAAAGAATTCTAATCGCAGGCTAAAATATTCGAAATGTTGTTTATTCTAATTAAATCTGTGTGCAATTAACCTCCAATTAAGCTTTAACTCTTAGTTTGCTAACTGAGAGTTTACCTGTGCAAATAATATGAACTTTCTTTATTATATCTTTATTAAATCATATTAGAAATCATATTAGAAATATTATTTCTAAGAAAAGCATTAAACCATGATCTTTGAGGGGTAAAAAATATATCTTATGATTATATTAATTCCACACCACTGTGCCGCATAATCAAATTGCCGAAAATGCGAGCGGAGTGGAGAGGGCGAATCGGAAACATTCAGAATCAGAATCGGAGTCCTGAAGTTCTCCGAGTCCTGTGGCCCTAGCATGTGTGCATGTGTAAAATCAGCTTATAGCCCCCGCCCCCTGCCACTTCTTAGACTTTATATGTGTGTGTGTGACTGTGCAGCTCGAGGTTTATTTAAGCAAGCTGAAAGTTTTGGCTGGAAAGATTTACCTTCTGCCAGTGGAAGACAGCTGAAAACTTCTTTTTGCAGCACCATTGACTTTTGTATTTGTTACAATTTTCTTCGGGTAATTCAGATTTTAGCTATCTGCAACGTGCAACTCCGCTCCACCCTCCACTTCCCCCTCATCCTCTCCGGGAGTCTGTCTCAAGGGTTTCTGTTTTTGCTGCGTCGGAGTAATTTGTTTGCGCCCAAAATGCTAAGATGCTCAAAAGCTGAAATGAAACCCACACAGATTTCGTCTTAGTGTAAACAAACGCAAAGGAACTAGAAGAACGGAAAGTGGTGGCAGGATATCTGGGATTATAGCAAGATGATATAGGTTTATCAAAGGAAATTCAGACCTATTGAATGTTATATTTGCATACCGTTTCAGGGAGGATAATCCATATAACAATCAATATATAACATTGCGCAGAAAAGTATACTTGAATATTTACCATTATATTTAGTTTTAATACACTTTCTGCTCTCAATAGAGTGCTCTCTGGAGCCAGAACTAATGAAATGTGACATTTAGATTTGACTTTCTCTTAGAACAAGGTTTCTAGACAGAATAATATATGACACAACCTGGTACTTGCCGAGTCGAATCCATTTGGGGCATTTTACATGCGTAAAAGCACCCTGTAATCCGTCTAAACAGTGAATTCATTAAGCCATATCCATGCTCATTAGACGTTCAAATAACTTTCGGATACTTTGAGAGCAAACATAACCGAAAAGTTCTTGGCCCGATGGATAACATGGCCAAGGGTTAATTGGCTGCAGTCGGGCCGAAAAGTGAATTAAAAGGACCGCGATCCCGTCTGGATGTTAATCATGTTATTACTCGGCAAGGCAATTAATTAATGTGAGCTATTTATATATTATGCATGGACCAGATACAAATGTATCCGCATCCGTATCTGGCTATCAGCGCACACACACACACACACGCTGGCCGTGGGTGGGGCAGAGGCGAATGTGCTGAGCCAAGCTGTCAGAGACTTTGGCCATATTTGTTTTTATTATTATATGCATATGTTGACATTTACAAAGCCAACAGAGAGCTGGGACGGGGGAGTGGGTTTTTCTGCTTGTGCAAATAACTTTTTGTATCTATGATCCATCAGCAAATGCAATGGACGACAAACTTTTCCGGAGTAAAAACAAGATTTTTTGCCCTCTACCCCTTGTCAACCCTAAAACCATCCCCTACGCCGCCGCCGAAACCATAAACCAAACACAGTAAAGACATTTAAACAAATCAAGCAATGAAGCTAAAAGTCTCTCGAGCGTATCACACATGAGACCCCTTGTGCCCCCGAAAGTGGAATGCTTCATTTGGCCCAAAGTTACTGGAGTAACGAAAGGGTTAAGCCCGGCACAGAGCCTGGATGGGCAAGGGGGCACAGCATACTGGTTACTGCTGTCTTAAGTGATGAATATCTGGAGAGCAAATTCGGATGCGCTTTAATGGATAGATTGCGTTAGCCGAATGAGACCTCTGGGACCCGAGTTGAGTGGGCGAAAGTAACCCCATGTTCGGGGCTCACTCTTCCAGTGCTAATTCGAAAAACAGATGTTCCCTTACTTTACTTAATTGACCGCCAAGTGGAATCAATCGAATTACTCAAAAAGAGTTCAAAACTAATACCGTGAATCACAATGCCTGTATTATTTGGCCATGTATTATTTTACTAATATTTCATTTACTTATGAGACTTTTAATATTTAATCAATCATTGGTAATCGCATGTTCAATACTTTTTAGGGTTTTATTTCCAGCACCCAGCTATGTTGAAATCAATAATTCATCTGCGATATATAATATACATATCCTTAATTTTCAAAACAATAATGTGGTTTATGTGTGCATTTATTTTATCTAGAAATTATTTATTTTATGTTCCAATAGAAATAGCATTGGCATTTGTATTTGTATTTTTGGTACCTTTGGATCCCGGAGAACCTTTGGAACCCGAAGAACCTTTAGATCCTTTAGGTCGAACTGGAGCCTTTGCTGGAGGTTTAACCGGAGCTGGTGCCGGAGCTGGAGCTGGCTCCGCAGCGGGAGGCGAAGCTGGCTCCGAATCCGAAGACGGAGCTAAATTTGAGCCTATCTCCGAATCCTGGTCAAGGGCTTCAATATCATTCGGGGGCGAGTCCTCAGCCGAAGACAGCGCTGCAACCAAGAGCAGGCCAAATATCACTTGGAACAGCCACTTCATGATGCAGATGAATGCAAATGAGACATTATTGGCGGGTCTCATACCATTTTATACCTTCTTCGATTGAGGTGTATCTAATCTCTGCAGCTCTGGGTGTGTCCATTAGCCACGCCTGAACTACATACGCAGTTCATTTACTTTCTTCACTGACCTTATAATAATAATAATAATAATAAACGAACTCCAAAACACCTAAAACTAAGATAAACGAACGTGGATCCACATGGATATACATGGGTATATTATTATTATTGTCAGACCGAAGCATACTTATATCGGAAACCGATTCTAATCGAAAGATTTGTAACAAGCTCCCTTGTGGCGTCTATTCTTGTACAATGATCGCCGTGGCGAAACTAAATTCTATACATTCTAGAGCCTTTAAAACTTGAATTAATCTTTAAAAAAAGTTTTCCGATCCTTTATCTACTCAAAGGTTGGCCGTCCAAGGTGACGAATATTATTAATATCAAAATTGATGTCAATCAATATAAGATTAAGATCCTTAATTTACAAGGCAAGTGTATGTATAGTTTATTACTGCATTTATTTCAGCTAGAAATCAATTTATTTCTATCCAATAGATATAGCATTGGAATTGGAATTCTTGGAACCCTTTCCATTTCCACCAGCCGGAGCCGGTGCTGGGGCAGCGGCATCATCCCCTCCTTCTGCATCAGCATTGTCGTCCTGAGCCTGAGACAGGGCCGAAACCAGAAGAAGGCCGAAGAGAACGTAGAACAGGAACTTCATGATGCTGCTGGAATGCAAATGATGATTTGTGGAAGGGAAACTTGGCATTATATACGTTCCTCGATTGAGGTGTTTCTAATGGCTGAAACCGATCCTAATCGGAAGTTTTGTAACCAGCTCGCTTGTGGCGTCTATTCGGTTGCATGGGGAGTCGTGACGAAATTAAATTCTACACATTAATTTGTGTAAGTGGAAACATTTTACATGACATTTAAGCTTGCGTTTGCCCGTGTGCCTTGTATCTTGCGGTTGTCTCGTGGTTGCCACTCGAAGGATACACCGCACACAAGCAGCGGGTATATGCACCGAAAGAAATGTGCCATTAGTAGTGGTAGAAAATATGTCTTTATATATTTAACCTTTGTACTTTTTGGTTTTTCTGTACTTTACCCTTTCTAACATTCCAGAACTATCCCCCGTATATAATCAATACTTCACGACTTAACCCATGTCGCTTAGTAACTTGTGTTATACAACTAACCTTTTAGCTTAATTTTGAATCGATTCTCTTACAAATACGTAGATCCCTTTTGTGCCAGTGTACGTATGTGCATTTTTGGGGGAATGGAAGGCGCTTTGCACTTTGTCTGCTGGGGCGGAATGCGCCGCGTTCAGTCCTCAGTTCTCACTTTGAGCTTATTTTTTGGACTCCCCCTTGGCACCGCAGCTCCGGCAAACTTTCCACGGAACTGCAATGGTGTAAGTGGTCTCGGGGGATGCAAAATGGGGCGGAGGCCAGGGGGTTTTGGGATGGAGTTGGATGATTCGGTGGACGGGGGGACTGGAGGAACACCCCCCCAATGCGGTCGTGTAGTCAACTTCAACTTCACTTAAAATCCTTTTTGCCATTACGTTTCGATGCATATGAGGTTTTGTTTGGAGGCAAGTGCTCTAACTCCAGTTCCGTCCTGCTCTGAGCTTATTTATAATTTAAATTTGGCAAAAGTTTCGCCAGGTTGCATTCCCAGCCATCCGAGTGGGTGAACTTTACTTTTATGTAAATGACACACACATCACCCCGTCCCTGCCCTCGGTTCGATGTCATTCACAAAGTTTCGCCAGAGAGCGAGCGGGCTCTTTTCCGGGTTTTCCAGAGTCCACAGTCCGGAGCAGTCATTATGGCCTATGATTATGGCTATTAGAGTGCAGTTCGCCCCGGCTTAAGCTGCGGTCCATGTGTGTGGTGGGTCACCTGGTGGCTTATCCGCCAGTCGAGTTCGACAGAGATTCACCACCGCCAGGTGGGCAAATTTAATATACGAATTTATCTGCGAGACGGCAACACCTCTAAGCACCCGAAAATAAACACTCTTTTAACAGCTTTATCAAAGCTGAAAAGCCTGCTGCCCAAAGACAGTTGGCAAAACTCCGACCAATAAAAATTAAAATATTTAAGTAAAGCGTAAAGATGCAAAGCTCCGCAGTAAAGAAAGATACATGGCCCAACGAAACCAGGACAGGGAAAAATGCACAGAGAAAAACCAAATTAGAGAGCAACGAAAGCACACAAGACCTTGGAAATATTAATTATAAAATAAATAAATAAATATTTGACTTGAAAGCAACAGGCCTTAAGAATTTGAACCCATCCAATTAAATATACGAAGTTTTTAGCAGGTTCCTAGTTTTATTTATAAATATATTAACATTAAGGCAAAACGAATAAAATTGTATTTATCCTTCTACTTCAATACTCTTCTTCTTTTAAAATATTTAAAATCTGAATTTAAATTTGGTATTTATTTTTCCAAGTGAGAGATGAGAGCAGGAGTCCCAGAACTCGGTGGCGGGTTCTATGGCAGATTAAAAATTCCACACAACCTGGGGTGGTGGCTCCTGAAGGGTGGCCTGGGCTGGCTGGGAGGTGTGTATGTGCGGGCCAAAAGTATCATTGCAAAAGTTTCATTCGACGCTTTGCAAGAGATTTGGAAGCTGCGGTAAAAATGCCTGCAAGGCGGAGACAGCCTGCCGGAGAACGGGGATTCCCGCCGCACAGCTGCCTCTCGGTCCAGGCCTCCCCTCCCCCTTTCCGCCACCGTGTGCCAAGTATTTTCTCAGTTAATTATGCAAAGATATACGCTTAAAATTTTGCAATATTACGTGCATATTTCAAATACCCAACGTGAAAATTCCCGCTGCCAGCGTAAAAACCGAGGGCCGTAAAAATGCCTCCGAGGAACAAGAGCAGCCGAAGGATTCGAGGGATCCGAAGGATACTGCCGCGCCACACACCACCACAGCTGTGGAGCCAAAGAACAGGCCAAAAAGGTTATGCCTCGTACGTGGCAAAGGGGCTCAAGTGCTCCTCCAGGATGTGGGTTACTGCCGCTTGGCGGATGGATGGATGGGGGGAAGGATGAATGTATAGGAGGTGTGCGTGTGTGGGGGGTGTTACTCCCTCGGCACACGACTTTTTAATTGCTCGTTTGCCTTGCAATCATCGCTCGTCGTAACGGGTTTTGTCGTTTATTGTTAACGCCAACGTTGCCAACTGGCCTGGCCCAAAAGAGCACCCAAAGCCGAGTGCGCGTTTGTGTCTTACTAAAGTGCCCCGATTTTAAGGTTAGCTAGAAAGGATCTTCCTCCCCGAAGAGATTTCTTATTATGGTATGGGATGGGCATCTTGTTTTTAAGAGGTGCTAAACATTTATTTTGTTTAATGGCAGTGTTTTATGCTTTCTATTTACGAACTAAGACCACTTAGCAGTAAAGTTCAGTAATATTTTAAGCAGAAAAGTTTGGCAGGATCTTTTCTTGTTTTCAACGCTTTAACGGATCTGATTTAACTGATCTGACCTTTCGATTAGTTCCACTTCAAGACCAGTACTAAATAGCAATATCTTTTAGTTTAATCTAACCTTTAAACGACAGAATTTTATAAGAGTGATATTTAATAGTAAGAAGATTCAGACGACTATCAGCAAAGTTTCTTTCAGATAGCTTCAATACTAATGTCTACATCGACATCGGCTGTTGATGATCTTTTAATAATACAAGGAAAAGATCAAGGCACAAACTTTCTTGTGATATTTCTGAATGTCATATAACGATTCAAATTTCAACGTAAACAAATCCACAGATGATGTGCACACCAAACCTCAAAAACTTCCAAAGAGAAACTATTCTACAATACTACGTAATCTAGTTTATTGCAATTTGTTAATTTCTTAAGTTTTTATGATTCTATAGATACCCTCGACATCTGCCAGAGCGGCATCAGAAAGCAGGAAAGCAGCGATCTAGAGGAACTTCATCGTGACCGTCACACAGGTTCTAAATTTTGAGGTAGTTCAAATGAGGCGTTTTATGGAATCGTTCTAAGATCAAGTATATCGAATTGGCATGATTAGTTTTGCTTATGAAAGAGACGTTAAAGCCTATGTTTTATAATATTGAGCTAATCATTAAGCGACACGTGTACTTCCAGAATAATATAAGATTTTGGGTGATGCAACTGATGCCTGATATCGAATAAATGAATTAAAAAACTAATAAAACAATATTTTTTATTAAGATAAAGATCGGTGTTAGCTTCTTTATTTCAAAATAAAAAGTTCAAAATGAATTAAGCCCTGTACGAATTTTTTTCGTGATCCTGGGCTTTCGCCAGAACAATTGCAAAGAGCAGACAATTTCAGTAAAATTTTATGCTGAAAAGTTGTTCAGTATCTTTTCATTTTTTTAACCCTTTAAACTAAGAATGTTTTACGAACACTACATCAGCTTTCTTTATTGCAAGTAGACAATTATTGACTGTCCTAAGGGCATTTTTATGATCCTATGGATATGTTGTTCGTGTTGTTGTTCCTTTGACCATCCTGGGCACTCGCCAGAGCAACAACAGAGAGCAGGATAGCAGCGACTTGTAGGAACTTCATCGTGTCGGTCCAACAGGTTGTAGATCTTGAGTCAGCTCAAACCCGGCCTTTTATAGCACAGTGCCGAGCCAAACTAAGATCAAGTGGAACGTCTCTACACGATTAATTTTGCCTCTAGAAGAGACCTGAATATATATATGTATATTTTCTTAAAATTGAGCTAACCATTCAGCGACACGTGTACTTCTTAACCTTTTGCAGAATAATATAAGATTTGAAGTGATGCAACATTTGCTGATTTTAAATAAATAAATTGAAAAACTGAAAGAAACTGATGTAAATGTAATGTAATATCAAATTTCCTAAATTTCCTAAAACATTACTTTGTATATACATAAATAGAGGCATTTTTGGAACTCAACATGATTTTATCGATATCAAAATAAAGTTATTTAAAAAAGCAGACTCTTTGCAATGATAATAGTTGTCATTTAAGGATTATATATTCTACATACTTTTGTGATTCACATATAGAGTAAACATAAAAGGATTTTTAATGGGGGACATTCTATAAAGTAAAATTGTTCTACAATTCTGTACTAGCAATTTTATTGTAATTTTAAAAAATAATTTAAATAATTACAATTTAAAATCATGTAAAGAATTGTATTCTGCTATTTCAGTTTGGTTTGTCTATGTTTTGGTGTTTGCCTTCTCATCCTGGGCACAGCAGAGAGCAGGAACGCAGCGATTTGGAGGCACTTCATTGTGACTATCACACAGGTTGTAGATCTTCAGGTAGCTCCAACCAGCTTTTTATAGAATCCTCTTAGACAAGCTAAGATTAACTTGTTCTAACGAACTAAACTATTTTCCATCCACATAGATCGCGATCGTGAAGTACGTCACACAGCTCCTTGGGCGGTTTCTTCCTGGCAATCCTATACAGACTCCTGTAGTCCACATGGGGTGACTGTGATATTCTATATTATAAAGTAAAATTGATCTACAATACTGTATAAGCTTTTTTATTGTATTTTTATATGTAATAAAATTATGTAAGGAATTTTATCCTGCTATATCGATTTGGTTTGTGTTTGTGTTGGCGTTGCCAGCGTCCTCCTGGGCACTCGCCAGAGCAACAACAGAGAGCAGGACAGCAGCGATTTGGAGGAACTTCATCGTGACGGTCAGTCTGGTTGTATATCTTAAACAGCTCAATCCAGGTCTTTTATAGCATCATTTCGAGCCAAGCTAAGATCAAGTGGAACGTATTGGTACGATTAGTTTCGCCTTTAAAATAGAATCGCTTTACGAGGGACCTTCATAAATTTCAACACAATTTTAAACGATTTCATATTAAAAGCGCTTAAATAAAAAAATATATGATATTTAAAAATTAAAACTAACCAAATGCTCGGTTATATTCCTGGCAATTCTATACAGAATCCGATTGGTACGTGGAAGAATCCATACGTGGAGTACACACCGACATGAAAGGGGTGTTGATGGGGTGGTTACGCCTGCGAATGCGTGCTAGTGACTGTGATTTATGTAGGGCAGGGCCTCCATTTCGGGCTACCTCAGCTCGAGCTTGTGCCGCTGCCGCTGTTGCTGGCAACTCAAAACATATGCATAGATAAATTATACGCGGTAAGCGCCCAAAATTCCCCCCGAAAACAGCAACAATGGCAATAACAACCTCAGCAAATAGCGCGAAGAGCAAACATTTTGATGTGACGAGACTAAATTGAGTATATGGTGTATTGTGGGGGAGGGGGGCGTGCCCAGGTGCCGCCTCCCCACTCCGCACCCGGCTTCACCCTGCTCTAAATAATCCCGTGAATGCTTTTGGATTTCCATTATTTTTTCCGACTTTCCCCTTTCATGTTTTCCGCCTCCCGCACCCCTTGACACATCTCGGAGAATGTATTTGTATTGCACGTCAGTCAGTTGGAAAATAGATTTCTGTTTCAGTTATCATCTCGAATCCAGACCCAGATGCTAACCAAAGTTTTGCCCCTTCAAAGCTGCAATATTCGCCCCCTAAAAAACGTACAAAAAAAGACATATAAATATATGCGGTGAAGTGAAACTTATCAATTGTTAACAGAAATTTCTAATAACACCTTTTTCACACCCTGGAATGTAATCAATGCATTGATACATTGCAATGTATGTAGTACCATTTGCAAGGTTAGAAATCTAATAAACTTAATTCAAAGATTTTTTAAAATTATTAATAATTATTTTTTCATAAGTAACTCATTTTTAAGGAAATCTTTAATAGAGTGCAAGCAATGAAAAGTTCGTTTGAGTTGAGTTCTTTTCAAAATTCCGTTTCCAGTTCACAGTTCACTTGAAGGACTCGGCGCCGGGAATCGTTTAAGCCATTCCACAAGAATTAAACCGTTTTGCTCCAAATCTTTTGGCCAAACAAATCACAGCTGAGCACACAGCACAGCAGGGGGAGCAGTGACGGGGGGCATGGCAGATTCAGGGGAAACATGCATAACAGGAGCAGCGGCGGCGGCATCCTTATATCGATGGCATTCACATGTTTAGCACACAAACGAAATGCCAGAGCAAAAATATGCATACAAATCTATCTGTGCGCATTGGATGGCCAAAATCGAGTCCAGTTTCGCAGGCGAGGGGGAGGGACTACCCGGACTTGGCACTCGGAGTCCTGCTGGAGTCCTGAACTCGAATCTGAATCTGATTCCGAATCTGTCGACTGCTCTACATTTTGTTGTGCATGGCAAACATTGCGATGGAGTGTGTGATGTGATGTGTGGTGTATCGTACATTGTCTCTATGGGACTCGGGCACGGACCCGGGTTGGGAGCAGCTTCCCCGTCCACACCGCCACATGGCTGCTGTCCCAATCAATTGTCCAAATGTCCAAACTTCATTTGTTATGCGCATCACAAAAATTGAAGCAAATCATTTTGCCAATCGCATTTTGATTTCAAATGTCGCTTGCTGCTGATTGAGTGGCGAGCGGTGGGCGTTGGATGCTCGGTGGCTTTTCGGGGGGCGTGGCATGGGTCTGGGGGTCTGAGAAGGCATAGAAATGGGGTTGGGAACGGTGGTTGATGGGTCAGCCGCCCCACAGTTTATGTTAATGCCTGTGTATATTTGCCGCCAGCGGCGCCTGAAATTATGCAATGTCTTTATTAATTTATCTCAAAACCAAATGGGATCCACACATAGCGAGCATAGCGATGGGAGCGTGATACGGCAGTGCTACCTAATAATCTACACTATAAAAAATTAACCCACAAATTTAATCAAATTGCATAAGTTTTATTTTGGTAATGGTAGCTAGGGTATGTCACTAGGTTTCAATTTATTTTAGTTTTTGTTTTCTATTCCTAAATACTATACCAAATATATATAAATTTAAAAAAAAAAGATATTAAACAATAAAAAAAAAATATTAAATAAAATAAATATATATAATTATTTCAGCGTGTCGAAGTAAATTTTTTTTATTGTTAAAATTAGTAATTACCTCAGTCTTATCAGTGTTTTTCTATGACCAATCATTATTAAAGCGCATTTCCCATATTTGTGAAATATATCACACCATCCAAGACCGAAATAAGGCTGTTTACTACCATGGACTAGGTCTCACGTCACCATCTCTATAGCTCAACCAAGGCCTGCGGAGGATTTATTTTCGTCAGGGCCTCCTCACATTTTGGTTCCGGCTATTTATGCAGTGTTTAACTTGGCCTGCGGCTCCTGCTCTGCCTTGCCGCCGCGACTATCCACGTTTTCGTGGGGGCGACACATTGCCGCGAGGGCGTGGCTCTTTCACGCCCCAGTCGCGTAACTCATTTTCGCTCGCCAGACGAGAAGAGGAGTGCGGGAGGCAGGGCGGGTGGGGAAATGGAAAATGCGAAAAGGGAAAGAAAGTTTCTTTTGCCGCCACTTGGCACATTCTTAATTTCTTGCGTATTTTGTCAAGACAAATTGAATTTTTATGAGCGTCGCCCGACGACGTCGTCGTTTGCGAAAAGCAAAAGAAATCGCAAAAGTCGCCGAGGATGGCAGCAGCAGCAGCGGCAACAGAAACTTTAAACTTTTCTCATCTTGTGAAATTCATTTTATCACAAGTAATTACTTTGTAAATAACCGGCGGAGAGGCAGAGGCGGCGGCACCTGCTGCTGCTGCCGTCCGTCTTGGCCACTTGAGCGGCAATAAAATGGCTTAAATCCTACAGGAACACTGCGCCCGCTTAAGAATATGATGAAAAGACAATGCAGTTGGCTCTCAAACGATTTACTTTGCCTGTTTAGTGCAACTTGCCATTGGGTCCGTCAAACCGCGACAATAATTTGCACAGAGAAAACATAGACGACGATCTTAGTGGGTAAACGTCGGAGAGCACTTGCGATGATCGGCCGTAGACGCCGCTGGGCAGCCATTAGCTTAGTCGAACAGACCGAAGCCCATGTCATCGTCCTCCTCCTCGGACTCGGACTCGACCTTCTTGGCCTCCTCCTTCTTCTCGGCAGCACCGCCGGCGGCGGGAGCAGCCGAGGCCGAGGCAGCGGCGGCAAACTTGCTGGGGTCCTTGATGTACTCCTTGATGGTGGTGGCCTCCTTGAACTCCACATCGGTGGTGGCAGCGATGGCCAGCAGGTTCTTGAATCCGTTGGCAATGCTGTGCGGGGCCGAGGCAATGGTCGGGTATCCCACAGACAAACAGACGGCGGCCAGGTTGGCCACACCCTGTTGGAACTTGGCGCGCAGATCCTCGGGCTTGATGTCCAGGATCTCGGGCGAGAAGATGGAGCCAGAGTCGTAGACCTGGTTGACAATCAGGCCGTACGAGAAGGGCGAGATGTTCAACATGTTCAGCAGAGTGGCCTCGGAGGCGCCGACCTTGTCGCCGGGCTTCAGGATGGGCACATCGTTGATGATTTCAATTGTTCCCTTGGAAATCTTGGTCGGGATGGACAGAGCCTGGAAGAAACTGGTCTTCTCGGGTCCCAGACCGGTGTTCTGGGCCGGGATGATGACATGCAGAGGAGCAATGGCGCCGGGACGGGCCGGGGCGCGCACCTTGGACTCCAGCAGCTTGTCACGCACCTCGGCGAGATCGCCCTTGGTGAAGACGAAGCCAACGTTGCCCTTGATGTGCGGCAGCAGCTTCTCCAGCTGGGGGTTGTTCTCCAAATGCCCGCGGATGGCCTTGCGCATCATGGTGTTCTTGCCCATCAGCACGACGGCCAGTCCACGCAGGCTGGTACGGATGTTCTGCATCTGCTTGGAGCCCACGTTGTCGGCGCCCACGATGAAGCACTTGGGGAACTCATCGAACAGTTCCTGCGGAACGGAGCAGACGGTAAAGGATTAGCGGCTGACCCCAAGCACACGCTTCCTGGCGGGCGGTACTTACCACGACCTTGATGAAGTACTGAGCCTTCCATGCTGCCTTGTTCTCCCTAACCATTTTGATGCTGATTTAGGGACTCGTCGGTTGAATTTAAGAACTGCAAAAGAGCCATTCGATTAGTCACAGCACTAGCCTTGTTTCGGGTGGCTTTCCCGACCCAATACTCGCGGGATGGAGCATATTTCGGCATTTTTTAGGCGTACTTACCAAAGCACAGACTTTTCGGTTTTCGCTCACAGAACGGAAAGAAGTTAAGTTGGTTGCGGAAGGCAGAGCTGCAAAAATATCGATACTAGTATCGATATATCGATGTTTGTATTTTTGGATGCAGTATCGATTTATAGTGTTATGACACTACCGCATTAATTACAGACTTCATCAGAGATTAGGCAGCTCCATAGAGCTTTCCACACGTGCTAGCAAAACGACTTCATGGACTAATGCAAAAAACGATGTATTTGGTGGCGAGCTTCTTGGGCTACTAATTAATTTAAATACATATTTGTTAATTTAATTATGTCCGCATACATTACTTTCAAAAATGTGTCATACGGTCATTACTGTGTCATACAGCCATACGCAACAGTGCATTGGCTGAGTCTGGCCACTCTACGCCGCTCAGCTGTTTATAAAAACAATTGTTACGAATTTGTTGTAGTTATACATTGTTTAGCTTAATCTTCGAATAGAATCTCGTTTATATAAAACTGCGTAAAACCTACGTGCATCACCTGATGCTGGTGCCTTGGAATTACCAATAGTAGGCAGCTTACTACCAGGAAGATCTCCATCGGAATTACAGACGATTTCATCAGAATGGGCAAAGATTACTACAAAATTCTGGGCATCGAACGGAATGCATCCAGCGAAGAGGTGAAGAAGGGCTACAGACGAATGGCCCTGCGCTATCATCCGGACAAGAATGACCATCCACAGGCCGAGGAGCAGTTCAAGGAGGTGGTGGCCGCCTTCGAGATCCTGTCCAACAAGGAGAAGCGCGAGATCTACGACCAGTTCGGTGAGGAGGGCCTAAGGTGCGATGACGAGCCGGCGACCTTCGCCCAGCCCACGTCCGATATGGTGCCGTTCATGTGTGCCGTTGGCGGAACCGTGCTGTTCGCCTTTGCCGCCTATAAGACATTCCAGTTTTTCACACGCAAAAAGGAGACGTCGGCCAACAACGATGGGTCGTCCTCGGACTAAGCTAAGGACTACAATAAGGACATACTCGAATTAAGTTAAGTAAGAGAAAGGACTATTTGATCTGGCTAAGCCTGTGATATTTCACGTTATTGTTGTTCTGCTAAATCGGGACATGCAATGTTGCTTTCAAGAATATATTTTTAACGTTGCTGCCTCATTGCGCACCCTTAATTTACAATAAAGACCTTTTATTAAAAATATTATTTATTAAACTGGATACATGTTGCTATATTTCACTGTATGTTGTCGCATTAATGATTGGAGTTTGTTGCGATTTTCCCCTCTGGCAGTGATCAGTGATCATGTTCTGCTGAACGCGGCCTTCAGTAAAATATCGATCAGCAGCAACTATCGATGCAGTGTTTTGGTTAGTTTGATATTTCAATTAGTTTATAAGACATAAAAATAATGATTTTATAACAGCAACATGTACAAGCCGTTTGGGTGCCTCGATTTCTACAGCGTTTTGGGTGTGGATAGAGACGCCTCGGTGGAGGAAATCAAGGAGGCCTTTCGTCAGCTGGCCTTGCGCTATCATCCCGACAAGAGCAGATCTCGCGCTACGGAAGAAAAGTTCAAGATAATTCTACACGCCTACAATGTGCTGACGGACGAATATCAGAGATATAATCACGACAATGATCTAAGGCGGAGGCAGGATCGAAACTTCAACAGAACCCATCCGCGCCAGGAGGAGACGGATCATAGACAGGAACCAAGTCTCAGCCAGAGATTTTGGAGGTGGCTGATTCCGGACTGCATTTTTGTGGTATTTAGCCAGTTGAGGCTGTGGCTTACGACATACTGCCAGTTGGGATTCATCTTTGCGAAGTCTGGCTACAGAAAATGCTGCCAGCGGGCAACGGTGCTCCTCATCAAGCTAGGGCCAAAAGTTAAGGAATGTGCTGTCGGTTTGGGAGGGACAGCAGCAGTACTGGTCAAGTGGTCTCTATGTGCCTTCATCAAATTGTTTTGGTGGAATATTAAGCAGTTGATGGCTGAGCTGTTCTGGGCCTTCGTAAGGGCACCTGGCAACCCCATCCAAAAGCTCATATGGGTGGGCTTCGCCTGGCAGATCACAATTCTAGGTCACGACATGGGGGCTTGGCCTTGGGTAGGTTGGCTAATGCTAATGATAATTCATTTCTCGTTGATTTTCATTATGTTTGGGGTAAAAATTATTATATTCATACTCTTAAACACGATTCCAAGTCCATCATTATTATAATTTATAAGAAATTACAAAAAAAAAATTCCATTATTAATTAGTAGTAAAAACAATGCTGTCTGTTAGTAATTTAGTAATTTATTAAATTATTTATGGGGGGGAAATATAAATAAAGTATCGGCATCGATATTTATTTGATCTGGAACTAGGGCTGTGAAAATATTTTAAAAATATCGCAGCAACGATATGTAATTTTAAAAAATATTTCAAACGAATAAAATATTTATCATCCGAAAAACATTGAGTATTTTAGACATATATTATTCCAATTATTTTTTTAACCCCCAAACAAAAGTTTGTTTTGTTTTAATGTTTAAGTAACATTAATTTTTTTTTTTTACCGGAAATTCGGAATATTAAAAATAATAAATCAATAACTGGGTATTTCGAGTTTAAATACGAATTTCGATTAAATAGATTTTAAAAATGTATAATTTTAAAAACCGAATATATCGATATACCCATCTTTTCATAAATTTTTCACACTCCTATATGGAATATCGATATACTGATATTTTGATATATTTTCACATTCCTATCTGGATCAAGTTTGCAGATAAACAATAAACAATTTTGGTACTTTCCCCATTATAGAGTAGCAAATGATATTACTATATTTTGTGGTAGAAGGAAGATCTTCAACGGAATTACAGACGGTTGCATCAGAATGGCCAAAGATTACTACAAAATTCTGGGCATAGAACGGAATGCATCCAGCGAAGAGGTGAAGAAGGGCTACCTGCGGATGGCGCGGCGCTATCACCCGGACAAGAATAACCATCCACAGGCGGAGGATAAGTTCAAGGAGATGAAAGCAGCGTACGAGATCCTGTCCGACAAGGAGAAGCGCGAGATCTACGACCAGTTTGGTGAGGAGGGCCGAAGGTTCCGTAACAAGCCGGCGACCTTCGCCCAGCCCACCTATAAGACATTTACACGGAAAACAACATTTACTACTACATTTACGGCCAACAACAATGGCTCAACATATGATGCATCCAGGTAAAAGAAAAAAAGACCAAACACCCAAACGAAAACTTATTTCAGATAATTTTCAGAGGTTCAGGCCGCGGAACATTTTTTAAAAGCACATTTTTCTATACCGGCATCGGCATTGGCATTGTTGTTGCTGCTGCTGCTGGATATCTAACGTACAAACGTTTCCGAAGCGGAAACTTAGAAGAAATAGCCAAGGCAGCTTCTGAATTGACGGCTTCCGACGCTGCACCCAATTTATCAGCTAGTACTGTGGGAAAAATAACTCAAGCTACAATGGAAAAAACTATGGCTACCATAAATTGGACTTTTAAATGGAAGGATTCCGATGCCGCATCGTCTTTAGGATCTCCACCAGCTTCGTCAGCTAGTATTGTGGAAAAAATAGGTCAAGCTACAATGGAAAAAACTATAAATAAGGCTTCTGATGCCGCATCCTCTTTAGGATCTCAACTTGCTTCGTCAGCTAGTACAGTGGGAAAAATAGGTCAAGCTACAATGGAAAAAACTATGGCTGCCGTAAACTGGGCTTTTAAATGGAAGGATTCCGATGCCGCATCCTCTTTAGGATCTCAACTTGCTTCGTCAGCTAGTACAGTGGGAAAAATAAGTCGAGCTACAATGGAAAAAACTATGGCTGCCGTAAACTGGGCTTTTAAATGGAAGGATTCCGATGCCGCATCCTCTGTAGGATCTCCACCAGCTTCGTCAGCTAGTACTGTGGGAAAAATAGGTCAAGCTACAATGGAAAAAACTATAAATAAGGCTTCTGATGCCGCATCCTCTTTAGGATCTCAACTTGCTTCGTCAGCTAGTACAGTGGGAAAAATAGGTCAAGCTACAATGGAAAAAACTATAAATAAGGCTTCTGATGCCGCATCCTCTTTAGGATCTCAACTTGCTTCGTCAGCTAGTACAGTGGGAAAAATAGGTCAAGCTACAATGGAAAAAACTATGGCTGCCGTAAACTGGGCTTTTAAATGGAAGGATTCCGATGCCGCATCCTCTTTAGGATCTCAACTTGCTTCGTCAGCTAGTACAGTGGGAAAAATAGGTCAAGCTACAATGGAAAAAACTATGGCTATCGTAAACTGGGCTTTTAAATGGAAGGACTCCGATGCCGCATCCTCTGTAGGATCTCCGCCAGCTTCATCAGCTAGTACTGTGGGAAAAATAGGTCAAGCTACAATGGAAAAAACTATGGCTATCGTAACCTGGGCTTTTAAATGGAAGGATTCCGATGCCGCATCCTCTGTAGGATCTCCACCAGCTTCGTCAGCTAGTACTGTGGCCAGTGCATCCAAGGATGTCTTGTCGAAAGTGACAAAGTGGTTCCAGAATTAAAGGACGTCTGTTTTCATTTCTACCCCTTATGATAACATTTTATTCAATTTGTGAACTAACTTCACCTATATCTTTTATAAAGCCTTAAACTTTAAAGGTTTTAATAAATAAGTTTTATAAAATCAAAATTGCCCTTGTTTTTTCTAAGATATTTTCAAATTCAATTCGAAAATCTTTTTGTTTTTGTGGTTTCTAATAGATAATAAAACATGGGCTCATTGTGAAGCAAAACTTTACATCAACAAAATTGAATGATCTATATATAGTAAAGAGTAATTTATTAAATTATTTTAGGGGGTGGGGGTGGGTATTTCATCTGCAACTAGAGGTGTGAAAGTATTAAATCGTATTAACGATATATTAAATATTTACCATGCAAAAAATATCGATACATGGAGTATATCTTATATTATTTCAATAAATTTTTTAACGCCCAAACATAATTTTTTGTTTTAATGATAACATTTATGAGATATTTATAAAAAACGAAAAAAAACCCTGAAACCACGAATTGATTCTAAAAAATTCTATAAGTAAATCGAATATAATCGAAAACGAAAATAATATAAATTATGTATGGGTTTACATCACACATTTATAATTGTATGCTTCTCTATCATTTTATATGACATCGGAAATATGGCGTTTAAATTTATATTTCATAATATACATATATATTATTGAACAATTCTGGAGGCTTAAAAATAATAAATCAAAAACTGTGTATTACGAGCTTAAAATCAACTTAATGAATTCTAAAAATTTATTTCGATGTATCGCATCATTTTAAAAACCGATTATAGAGTCGATTTTATATCCACCTCTATAACAAAAATATCGATATACTAATCTTTTGATATATTTTTACATCTCTATCTGAACCACGTCTTTAAGTAAGCCACACAAAATTTTGGTACTTTCCTGATTATTAAAGAGTAGCAAATGAGTATATATTATTATAATAATTTGATATTTGTATTTGTACAGGAACACAATGGGCAACACAGAGTCTAAGCAAGATCACTACGAAGTGCTGGGTGTGCACCCGAATGCCACGGAAACGCGTATTACCAAAGCTTTTCGCAGCGCGGCGTTAAAATGGCATCCAGGAAAGAAAACACCTGGAAATATCGACCATGCCTATCGCACCCTGTCAAACCGTACAAAAAGAACTGAATATGATGCATCCAGGTAATAAAAGGACCGAAACCCCAAACATAAAACTTATTTCAGATAACTTTCAGAGGTTCAGGCCGCGGAACATTTTTTAAAAGCACATTTTTCTTTACCGGCATCGGCATTGGCATTGGCATTGTTGCTGTTGCTGGATATCTAACGTACAAACGTTGCCGAAGCGGAAACTTAGAAGAAATAGCCAAGGCAGCTTCTGAATTGAAGGGAAAAATAAGTCAAGCTACAATGGAAAAAACTATGGCTATCCTAAATTGGGCTTTTAAATGGAAGGATTCCGATGCTGCATCCGCTTTAGGATCTCAACTAGCTTCGACAGCTAGTACTGTGGGAAAAATAAGTCAAGCTGTAATGGAAAAAACTATAAATAAGGCTTCTGAATTAAAGGCTTCTGATGCTGCATCCGCTTTAGGATCTCAACTAGCTTCGACAGCTAGTACTGTGGGAAAAATAAGTCAAGCTGCAATGGAAAAAACTATAAATAAGGCTTCTGAATTAAAGGCTTCCGATGCTGCATCCTCTTTAGGATCTCAACTAGCTTCGTCCGCTAGTACTGTGGCCAGTGCATCCAATGATGTCTTGTCGAAAGTGACAAAGTGGTTCCAGAATTAAAGGACGTTCGTTTTCATTTCTTTTCCATAAAATATAATTTTATTCAATTTTTGAACCAACTTCAACTATATCTTTTGTAAATGTTTAATCTTTAAAGTTTTAATAAATAAGTTTTAATATACAATTCATATTGCCTTTGTTTTTTTAAGATATTTTCAAATTCAATTCGAAAATCTTTTGGTTTTTGTGGTTTCTAGTAGGATAATAAAATAAATAAAACATTAGCTCATTGTGAAGCAAAACTTTACATCAATAACTTTACATCGTTAACGAACGTGCTCGAAGCGAACATTTAGTTCCAATCAATCTTGCCTTCAGTGATGCCGTTTTAGGGTTTTTCCCCCCTAGATTTTGGGTTTTTTGAACTGCGTGTTCGGGAAAAAATGTAAAACAGCGGGAAGACGCTAATTTAGCTTTATTTTAGTTTGAATTATGCATCAAATTATATTTTCATACATTTGCATAATGCGACTATAAAACACCACAAAATGTTCAAAAGATGATCGGAACATCTTAGATTCAGTATGTTTACGAAAAGGCAGTCGATATAGACGAAATAATTAAAAACTTTAACAAAATATAGGGTTTTATTTTACTTTTTTTAAAAGGATTTTTTGGGGTTTTTGGATATTTTTTTTTTTTGTTTATCTAGCGTTTTTTCGGGAAAAATTACGGCAACACTGCTTGCTCGGTTCGTTACAGTTTTTCGATCGAACGCGTTATATGAGCAACAAAGAATGTTCGAGAATGCTGATTCCAATCAGACCGATGCAACATGCAGCTCTCTGATCCGAACCGATCATTCCTAATACAGCTCTCTGATCGGAAGGAACTGCACCGGAATTGCAGACGATTTTTACCATAATGGGAAAAGATTACTACGAAATTCTGGGCATCGAACGGAATGCATCCAGCGAAGAAGTGAGGAAGGCTTACAAGCTGATGGCCCTGCGCTATCATCCGGACAAGAATGACCATCCACAGGCCGAGGAGCAGTTCAAGGAGGTGGTGGCCGCCTTCGAGATCCTGTCCAACAAGGAGAAGCGCGAGATCTACGACCAGTTCGGTGAGGAGGGCCTAAGGTGCGATGACGAGCCGGCGACCTTCGCCCAGCCCACGTCCGATATGGTGCCGTTCATGTGTGCCGTTGGCGGAACCGTGCTGTTCGCCTTTGCCGCCTATAAGACATTCCAGTTTTTCACACGCAAAAAGGAGACGTCGGCCAACAACGATGGGTCGTCCTCGGACTAAGCTAAGGACTACAATAAGGACATACTCGAATTAAGTTAAGTAAGAGAAAGGACTATTTGATCTGGCTAAGCCTGTGATATTTCACGTTATTGTTGTTCTGCTAAATCGGGACATGCAATGTTGCTTTCAAGAATATATTTTTAACGTTGCTGCCTCATTGCGCACCCTTAATTTACAATAAAGACCTTTTATTAAAAATATTATTTATTAAACTGGATACATGTTGCTATATTTCACTGTATGTTGTCGCATTAATGATTGGAGTTTGTTGCGATTTTCCCCTCTGGCAGTGATCAGTGATCATGTTCTGCTGAACGCGGCCTTCAGTAAAATATCGATCAGCAGCAACTATCGATGCAGTGTTTTGGTTAGTTTGATATTTCAATTAGTTTATAAGACATAAAAATAATGATTTTATAACAGCAACATGTACAAGCCGTTTGGGTGCCTCGATTTCTACAGCGTTTTGGGTGTGGATAGAGACGCCTCGGTGGAGGAAATCAAGGAGGCCTTTCGTCAGCTGGCCTTGCGCTATCATCCCGACAAGAGCAGATCTCGCGCTACGGAAGAAAAGTTCAAGATAATTCTACACGCCTACAATGTGCTGACGGACGAATATCAGAGATATAATCACGACAATGATCTAAGGCGGAGGCAGGATCGAAACTTCAACAGAACCCATCCGCGCCAGGAGGAGACGGATCATAGACAGGAACCAAGTCTCAGCCAGAGATTTTGGAGGTGGCTGATTCCGGACTGCATTTTTGTGGTATTTAGCCAGTTGAGGCTGTGGCTTACGACATACTGCCAGTTGGGATTCATCTTTGCGAAGTCTGGCTACAGAAAATGCTGCCAGCGGGCAACGGTGCTCCTCATCAAGCTAGGGCCAAAAGTTAAGGAATGTGCTGTCGGTTTGGGAGGGACAGCAGCAGTACTGGTCAAGTGGTCTCTATGTGCCTTTATCAAATTGTTTTGGTGGAATATTAAGCAGTTGATGGCAGAGCTGTTCTGGGCCTTCGTAAGGGCACCTGGCAGCCCCATCCAAAAGCTCATATTTGTGGGCTTCGCCTGGCAGATCGCAATTCTAGGTCACGACATGGGGGCTTGGCCTTGGGTAGGTTGGCTAATGCTAATGATAATACATTTCTCGTTGATTTTCGTTATGTTTGGGGTAAAAAGTATTATATTCATACTCTTAAACACAATTCCAAGTCCATCATTATTATAATTTATAAGAAAATTTCAAAAAAAAAAAAAAAAACATTCTTAATAAGTAGTAAAAAGAATGCTGTCTGTTATAAATTTAGTAATTTATTAAATTATTTATGGGGGGAAATATAATTAAAGTATATGTGCTATCGGATTCGGCATCGATATTTATTTGATCTGGAACTAGGGCTGTGAAAATATTTAAAAAATATCGCATCAACGATATATAATTTTTAAAAATATTTCAAATGAATAAAATATTTATCATCCGAAAAACATTGATTATTTTAGACATATTTTATTCCAATTATTTGTTTAAACCCCAAACAAAAGTTTGTTTTGTATAACATTGATTTTTATTTTACCGGAAATTCGGAATATTAAAAATAATAAATCAATAACTGGGTATTTCGAGTTTTAACACGAATTCCTATTAAATTGATTTTAAAAATGTATAATTTTAAAAACCGAATATATCGATATACCCATCTTTTCATAAATTTTTCACACTCCTATATGGAATATCGATATACTGATATTTTGATATATTTTCACATTCCTATCTGGATCAAGTTTGCAGATAAACAATAAACAATTTTGGTACTTTCCCCATTATAGAGTAGCAAATGATTTTTGTGGTAGAAGGAAGATCTCCAACGGAATTACAGACGACTTCATCAGAATGGGCAAAGATTACTACAAAATTCTGGGCATCGAACGGAATGCATCCAGCGAAGAGGTGAAGAAGGGCTACCTGCGGATGGCGCGGCGCTATCACCCGGACAAGAATAACCATCCACAGGCGGAGGATAAGTTCAAGGAGGTGGGGGCAGCGTACGAGAACCTGTCCGACGAGCTAAAGCGCGCGATCTACGACCAGTCCGATGAGGATGGTCTAAGGTTCCGTGACAAGGGTGTGCTCTTCGCCCAGCCCACCTATAAGACATTTACACGGAAAAAGAACACGTGGGCCAACAACAATGGCTCAACATATGATGCATCCAGGTAAAAGAAAAAAAGACCAAACACCCAAACAAAAACTTATTTCAGATAACTTTCAGAGGTTCAGGCCGTGGAAGATTTTGTAAAAGCACATTTTTCTTTACCGGCATCGGCATTGGCATTGGCATTGTTGTTGTTGCTGGATATCTAACGTACAAACGTTTCCGAAGCGGAAAATTAGAAGAAATAGCCAAGGCAGCTTCTGAATTGACGGCTTCCGACGCTGCACCCAATTTATCAGCATATGATGCATTCAGGTAAAAGAAAAAAAGACCAAACACCCAAACAAAAACTTATTTCAGATAATTTTCAGAGGTTCAGGCCAAGGAACATTTTTTAAAAGCACATTTTTCTTTACCGGCATCGGCATCGGCATTGTTGTTGCTGGATATCTTATGTACAAAAGTTGCCGAAGCGGAAACTTAGAAGAAATAGCCAAGGCAGCTTCTGAATTGACGGCTTCAGACGCTGCACCCAATTTATCAGCTAGTACTGTGGGAAAAATAAGTCAAGCTACAATGGAAAAAACTATGGCTATCGTAAACTGGGCTTTTAAATGGAAGGATGCCGCATCCTCTTTAGGATCTCAACTAGCTTCGACAGCAAATACTGTGGGAAAAATAAGTCAAGCTGCAATGGAAAAAACTATAAATAAGGCTTCTGAATTAAAGGCTTCTGATGCTGCATCCGCTTTAGGATCTCAACTAGCTTCGACAGCAAATACTGTGGGAAAAATAAGTCAAGCTGCAATGGAAAAAACTATAAATAAGGCTTCTGAATTAAAGGCTTCTGATGCTGCATCCGCTTTAGGATCTCAACTTGCTTCGTCAGCTAGTACTGTGGGAAAAATAGGTCAAGCTACAATGGAAAAAACTATGGCTATTGTAAACTGGGCTTTTAAATGGAAGGATTCCGATGCCGCATCCTCTTTAGGATCTCAACTTGCTTCGTCAGCTAGTACTGTGGGAAAAATAGGTCGAGCTACAATGGAAAAAACTATTAATAAGGCTTCTGAATTGAAGTCTTCCGATGCTGCATCCGCTTTAGGATCTCAACTAGCTTCGTCAGCTAGTACTGTTGCCAGTGCATCCAAGGATGTCTTGTCGAAAGTGACAAAGTGGTTCCAGAATTAAAGGACGTCCGTTTTCATTTCTATTCCATAAAATATAATTTTATTCAATTTGTGAACCAACTTCAACTATATCTTTTATAAATGTTTAATCTTTAAAGTTTTAATAAATAAGTTTTAATATACAATTCAAATTGCCTTTGTTTTTTTAAGATTATTTTCAAATTCAATTCGAAAATCTTTTGGTTTTTGTGGTTTCTAGTAGGATAATAAAATAAATAACACATTAGCTCATTGTGAAGCAAAACTTTACATCAATAACTTTACATCGTTAGCGAACGTGCTCGAAGCGAACATTTAGTTCCAATCAATCTTGCCTTCAGTGATGCCGTTTTAGGGTTTTCCCCCTAGATTTGGGGTTTTCTGAACTGCGTTTTCGGGAAAAAATGTAAAACAGCGGGAAGACGCTATTTTAGCTTTATTTCAGTTTGAATTATGCATCAAATTATATTTTCATACATTTGCATAATGCGACTATAAAACACCACAAAATGTTCAAAAGATGATCGGAACATCTTAGATTCAGTATGTTTACGAAAAGGCAGTCGATATAGACGAAATAATTAAAAACTTTGAATAAAATGACTTTAAAAAAATCTAGGGTTTTTTTACTTTTTTAAAAAGGATTTTTTGGGGTTTTTGGATATTTTTTTTTTGGTTAATCTAGCGTTTTTTTCGGGAAAAATTACGGCTACACTGCTTGCCTTGGTTCGTTATAATTTTTTCGATCGAACGCGTTGTATGAGCAACAAAGAATGTTCGAGAATGCTGATTCCAATAAGGCTGATCAAAATCGCACAGTCTGGGCACACCGGTTTCGATCAAACATGCAGCTCTCTAATCCGAACCGATCATATCTAATAAAGCTCTCTGATCGGAAGGAACTGCACCGGAATTACAGACGATTTCATCAGAATGGGCAAAGATTACTACAAAATTCTGGGCATCGAACGGAATGCATCCAGTGAAGAAGTGAAAAAAGGTTACAGGCGGATGGCGCTGCGCTACCATCCGGACAAGAATAACCATCCACAGGCGGAGGATAAGTTCAAGGAGGTGGCGGCAGCGTACGAGATCCTGTCCGACAAAGAGAAGCGAGCGATCTATGATAAGTACGGTGAGGAGGACCTTAAGTTCGGTGAGAGGCCGGTTCCCTTCGCTCAACCCACGTCCGATATGCTGCTGTTCATGGTTGCCATTGGCGGAGTCGCTCTATTCGCCTTTGGCGCCTATAAAGCATTCCAGCACTTCACAGGCAAAAAAGAGACGTCGTCCAGCAACGATGGCTCGTCCTCGGACGAAGGCCGTAGCCAGCCCAAAATCTCAAAGGGCAAACGCAAAAAAAATGAAGGGAGCTCAACATTTCAAATGGCGCCAAAAATGCCAAAAGGGTGCCAACAGAACCGGAAAGGTAGCTGCGCGCACGTCCCTGCCTCGGACTAAAGTACAATGAGGATCATACTCAAAATAAGTTAAGAGATCTGCACACGAGAATATATGTATTTTCAACATTGCTGCCCTGTTAATTTACAATAAAAAAATAAAAAAAAAGTTTTCGCGTTATCTACTCAGTAAACCACTTTTTTAAGCTCATGTGTGTGTGTATATATATTTATATATAAAAGAGAACTAACGCAATAAACACGGCTTATATTAATTTAACCTACTCGTTGTCTTCCCCACAAATATATCAATTATTTATAATCAGAGCATTAGCCGACAAAATGGTTGGTTCTCTTATAAGGGGGATTTCCCCCAGATTTACAGGTTTTTTGCATTTTAGACGGGACAAATTTTTAGGGAAAAGTTTAAGGGCTTTTTTGAAGTATGATTTATTTCAAAATTAAGCTTAGTATGCTAAACCTAACATAAATCCGCTTAAATATGTTTAACTTAATTAGTTTAACAATGAAAATTGCAACGGTTTCCGATAAAAAAAAGTAGCAAAACTGATCTCTCTCTCTCTTTTCGGCTCGATCGCCGCACTTTCTATGAATCATTACATTTCTATTGGCTTATAATTCCCAACTCGAGAATTCTTACTCTCTTTTTACTCGCGCCTTAGAGGTGGAAAAACGTCGATTATGCCCTTACATCGATTAGCGATGTTTCGGAAACATCGATGACATTGATGTTGGCATCGATGACATTGATGTTGGCATCGAAGTTTATCCACCTCTACAGCCAAGAGCAAAACAGGATGCAAGTGGTTTTAATTTTAAGATAAACAAACGTATTGGCGCGAGGTTTTTATCCTGCACGAGATAGCAGCCAAGAAAGCGACGCCGCGTGGGCAGGCAGGCGTGTGCAACAGTTTTGGCATCCAGTGGAGATTCAACTGGTCTGGCCTGGTAGTGGTGAGTCCGGATGCGATAAGGGGCAAAACCGCGCTGATATTACTACGCATTACGTGAAACAAACTCAACGATGTCGGCGGTGCCCAAATCTGCTGAGCCATCGGAGTTGGCGCTCTTGGTGGGCAATGCCAGCAACAACAAAAATAACAATAACACTAGTAGCAACAACAACAACCGCAGCAGATCGACCAGCCAGGGCAACAATAACACTCCAAGAAAGTATATCGCTCCCGGAGCAGCGAGCTCGATCAGAATGTGCCCCGCCAGCAATTCGGGCAGACCCTCGCACAATAACAACAACAACAACAGCAAACAACTAAATGGGATCTGCCAGCAGGCCCAGGCGGGCCACAAGCTTATGGTCATCATGCGTGGTCCTCCGGGCAGCGGAAAATCCACACTGGCCGAATCCCTGCTGCGCCAGAGCCGGCTGCTGGAGCGACACGGCGTGCAGGATTTTGTTCTTAGCACCGACGACTACTTTAAAACGCGGCACGGTTATGAGTTCAATCCCACCCTGCTGCCCGCTGCACACGAGTGGAACCAGCAGCGGGTGCGCGAGAAGGCCGCCCGCGGCTGGAGCCCTATCTTTGTGGACAACACCAACACAATGGTGTGGGAGATGCAGCCATATGTCCAGGTAGCCGTGAAGTACGGCTACGTGCTGGAGCTACTCGAGCCCCAGACCAGCTGGTGCAAGTCGGCCAGCAAGCTGGCGCAAAAGAATATCCACCAGGTGCCCAGGGAGAATATCCAACGAATGTTGGAGCGATACGAGCGCACCACCGCAGCCGATTTGATCCGGGTGAGTTTCAAGCCAAAAAACCTAAAGCTGGTCACCTCTTTAATGTTTATATTGTTTTCCCACAGCTCATGAAGGAGACAAAATACACGGTGACATTGCCGCAGCTGCGACAATATCCTCCCTTGCCCGCCGTTCCCGTGGTTAATAATTTCGATCAAAAGGAACCAACGGATGCTTTAGTTCCACTTCATACCAAGCTGAATGCAAACGCACAGACCTGGGTGCCCTACGAGCAGGGAGCACCCTCGTACTGGTCCCAGACAGCAGAATTACCACAGTCAGCAGGCTCTACCTCGACCAATCCAGCGTCAGAGAAATCTCTGATTGACCTTCTGCGCGATGACTGCAAAGTGGAGGATGGGGCGGAGGAGGTGAATCCAAAAACAGAAGCTTGTGAATCGAAACCCTTACAGCGGCGTCACTGCCTTGATTGCCCCAACGAGCCGGAGGGATTTGCCCAGCTGCGCCAGATGTACCCCAACAAGCAGATGACGGGCCTCTGGGACCTGTTCATCAATTGCAAGTCCGACCTGGACTGGGCCGTGGATATATTAATCAAGGAGGACGAGCTGAATGCCGAGGCGGGATCGGAGCAGTTCGGCTCAGAGGTTGTTCTAAGTCCAGATGAGTCTTTGCAATTCCAATGCGACTGCGCCAATCCGGGATCTCCTGCAGCCGTCACTCCTCGTTCCTCATCGCCGTTTACGGCAGCAGCCAAGCCAGTGCCAAAGCCGCAGCGCCAGGCACGCAACAAACGCACCTCAGGGCCCACCAACAAGGAGTTGCAGTTGCAGATCGAGAACTGTTTTGTGCTAGGTAACGGGGAGCCTTGAATTAAAGTAAAAAATCAACTAAAATATATTTTCTTTTAGGCGACGAACAATACTCGGAGCATACGCGTAAAGTCCGCGACATTCGCAATGGGATTCTAGACCAGCCCGCTGTTCCACAAGCAACTGAGGAGGCGGGGGCGGAGCAGGAGGATCCGGAGGAGGAGGTGGACCCTGAAGACAATACTCTGCTGGAAATGGACCTGGGTAGCATGTTCATTGAGCGTCTGCGCGCTGAGTTCGACACTGACGACGAGGTCATGCCGCTGGAGCAAGAACTGCCCGTCGCCACCAAGATCTTTATGCCGCGCCAGCTGGCCAAGCAGCTGTATATGCTGTGGAAGGAGGCCGTTTACAATTTGCAAGAGGAGCAGCGCCAGCAGACGCTGCGCGACGACGAACAGTTTGCTCGCCTGCTAAAGCATCCGGAATACGCCGAGTGCATTGAGTCGCCGAGCAATGTCGGCGAGCTGCTTGACATGGAGCTGGCCTGGAGCATCTACAACAGCGAGCAGCTGGCCGCCAAGCAGGCGGCTGAGTTAGCCGCTCGCAAGCAGCCGCCCAACGACATTGCCACCCATCTGACCAAGATGAAGCTGTGCGAGACGTTCCCCGAGATACCCAACGATACTGTGCTGGAGACCTTCATGGCAACGGGTAGCAACTACAGTCGAACGGTGGAGGTGCTTGGCGGCAACGTGCAGAGCTCACTTAGCGGGGCGGAGCTCTACGAGCAAGCGCTTCGAGAGGGCGAAAAGGTAATATGAAAATAATGTAAGTAAACTATTTCCCTCTCACCTTCCTGTCTTATCTATCAGCTAAGTGCACAGGTGGCTCTGGAAGAGCAGAAGCAGCAACAGAAACGATTACAACAGGGCTCCTCCGGGCAGCGCTCCAGCTCTCAGTCCTCAGCCGGCCGGTCACCGCTGCTCCACGAGGAGGCCAAGTGTGCGGCTCTGCGTGACTTTGAGGAGACCCGCAACCTGGCGGCCCACCACTCCCAGCTAAAGGCCGAATGTTACTTAAAGGCGAAACAGGCGGTGCAACGGGGCAATGGCAACGTGGCGCTGTATTACTCCGAGATAGCGAATCTGCACAAGCAGAAGATCGACGCCTTCAACCAGCGGGCGGCCAACTGCATCATGGAGGTGCACCGGCACACGCAAAATAACCCGGATCTGCTTGACCTGCACTACCTGCACACGGTGGAGGCCATTAGCTGCCTGGACCTGTTCCTCGATCGCCACATAACCGTGCTGCGCAACTGCACGCGCGTCTACAAGCATGTCTTCATTATCACGGGCCGGGGTCTGCACAGCGCCAACGGTGTGTCCACCATCAAGAACCGCGTCAAATCCAGGCTGGTCGAGCGACGCTTGCGGTAAGTCAATGGCTTTCATTAGGATTTATAACCCGTCTAATCTCGTTCCACTCTATGCAGCTGGCAGGAGGTCAATCCGGGATTGTTGCGCGTGAAAGTCTTCTCGGCTTCGCGCCACTCCAAGAACTTCTGATCGGAGGTCATATAAGGATAGCACGACAGCCAACAGGGATAAGCTACCTCAAGTGTCATTTATATTTTGTATTCTCTCTCTCTCTGTCAGCAAATTCTTAATCCTTTCGCTATCGTAGGAAGAAACATTCCTCTTTTTATACCCTTGCAGAGTATTATAATTTCAGTCAGAAGTTTGCAACGCAGTGAAGGAGACGTTTCCGACCCTATAAAGTATATATATTCTTGATCAGCATCAACAGCCGAGTCGATCTAGCCATGTCCGTCTGTCCGTCTGTCCGTTTCTACGCAAACTAGTCCCTCAGTTTTAAAGCTATCTAAATGAAACTTTGCACATAGTCTTCTATATACTCTCACTGCTATATATGTCGGAACGGGCCGGATCGGACGACTATATCATATAGCTGCCATACAAATGTTCGATAAATTTTTAGAAAAAAAATCATAACTTGGCTGTTTTTCAACATTTTTGCACCATTTTTTTAGATATGGCTATTTTATATTATTTTAGAATTTCGATAAAAATTTCATGAAAATCGGACGACTATATCTTATAGCTGCCATAGGAACGATCCGGAAATTAATAGGAAAAAAATTATAACTTCGTTGTTTTTCAACGTATTTTCATCTACTCTGAGATATAAGCTTATTTTATTATTCTAGAATTTTGGTATAAATTTCATAAAAATCGGACAACTATGTCATATAGCTGCCATAGAAACGATCGGTAGATGTAGAGAAAATGTAAAGCTGGGAATGCAAAACTGTAACTCTCAAACTGTAAACATAATAAGTATAGGTAAAATGTAATGAAATATTATCTGCAAGGGTATGCAAACTTCGGCGTGCCGAAGTTAGCTTCCTTTCTTGTTCAATACTTAAATTTCTTATTATATGAATTTCACGATTTATGTTAAAGTTATGCTTCCACCAAATCAGGAATTCGTGTGAAACGCGAATTTACCAACGAATTATTGAACGTGGTGCTACAATTATCTTACAAAGAGATATTTACACGAAGAATACTTTATTTTTTATACCCTTTTCATATAAACTATCGTCTAAGAATCCTAGTTATAAGTTACAATTAATTAATAATCTAGCATGTATGTAAGAAAAGTATTCATTAAAGGTCATCGGAACAATATGTGTTTAGTATCTCTTCAAAATCACTTTGAATTGAAAAATTGTTATGGATTATTGAGATATTGTCTTTCTACGTCGATATTTTTCCAGTTCTTGGTTATACAAAGCTCCCGGTCTGTGTATAAAGAGTAATATAATCACTTTTAAGAATATATATTTGATCGACTGTTTGGTCCTTTAGTCCCATGGGTTAATCCCTCATCGCTCACAGGTAGGACGGCTCACATCACACCTGTACGAATTCCCGCTGATTACCCTGACTACCTGACAAAAATGCAAACCCTTGAAATTATGTTTGAAACATGGAAAGACAATCTTTATTAACCATAAAAATTAATAACTTCAATTCGGTTTTTTTCTGTTCCGGGAAGGATACACAAAAACGTTGCGTACACCCGCCCGCCTGGTGGAATGCTGTCTCCACTTACATTTACTTTGTTTCTTAGTCTAGAACATTGATGGCAGTCTGAGCGAGTGCTCCGTGGTTTTGGTCATGATCGTGGTCGCAATTGCCACTAGGTGGGGTCCTGCAAGCTGGTCACTCGCCCGGACCCCGGTGATTGGTTCTCCTTGCCGCTGTGCAGGCGATTACCGATAGCCATCAGTTCCATGAGATTGGACCGACTGCGCTTGGGCGTGTAGCGCGAAGAGCTGGAGTTCGGGCTGCCATTGGTGCCCTTCTCGCGCGGAGGGGTGTTCAGAAAGACGCCTTCGAAGATGGTCTCTAGACTGTTGCTGCGGCTCAGTGTGGCCCCAGAGTCGTCGGCGTCGCTGGGCGGGCTAATCTGGGCGTTGATCTCATGCAGGGCCACGTACTCGGGATTGTTCTGGCGTGTCTCCAACTCCTGGGTACGGGATAGGAGCTGTTGCTTCGGCGTCTCGATGTCCGAGAGGTTGAGGTCGTCGATCGGCGACGGGGTGCGTCCTTGCGGGGAGAAGGCGCGGATTTCGAAGGCCGGCAGCTCGTCGCAGCTGCCCACGGGGGACGCTTCCTCGCGCTCGAAGGCCAGCGAAAGGTCGCTTTCGCTCTCAAGGTCCACGGAGGAGAGGGAACAATGCAGCTGCTCTCTGCAGCGCTCCTCCGCGCACGTATTTACAGCATCCGAAGTGTCCATGGTCTGGCTGGTATCGATGGCGCGTCGGTTCTTATAAATATTCCACGGCCAGAAAACTGTGTTCTGCCTGTGATCCGCGGCTACCTTCGCGGAAATCTGCGCCCGCAGGTAGACGGGTTCAGGTCACGGTGTTCGATTTCGGGATTTCTCTCCCGTGCTGTATATATATTTTTTATATATTCAAAATTCGAATAGAAACAAACAATTTGACAATAGAGATGTCAAAATCTTAATGGCACTTCCGATAGCAGCGATAGTTAAGTACGATAATATCGTAAATGCGATACTTTTGTTCAAATTAAAAATTTAACTAAATTAAAATTACATTACAAAAAATTACAAAACGGATTAATTTTTAAACAAGAAATTAAATTAGTAAAACATTTAAAAGTTGAGCTTGCCTCTTAAAAACCACCATGCCGTTATAAAAACAAATCGTTGAAAAATTAAAAACAAATACTTATAAAAAAAAATTAATTTGGATTTATTTTTATAACTTCAAAAAAGTTCCAATTATTAACAAATCAAATATTAAAAAAAAAATCGTAATCAAAAATAATTTTGACATCTCTAAAAAAATCTCTAAAATCGGAACATTATTTTTCTAGCTCATCTTGCATCTCCAATTCCAAAGTGTGGCAACTCTGGCGTATGTCGACGAGAAAAAAATATGAAAGATAGTGAAATTCGGCTTAATTTTAAAATTAGAACACGATTTGTGCCCGGGAGATGTGCTAGCCGATAAGATAAGATGCTGGCCCTGGGCAGAACGGCTTCCTTGGGCGCGTCTACCGCCGCTGTCTCCTTTGCCTTGGCCGTTCCGTCCATCAGTGCCTCCGCCTCCACCCCCGCCCTGCGCCTTGCCACATCAACAAAAACAAACGTACACAAACAAAGGCGAACAGATGTTTCGCACCAGTTATGTAATGTTCAAAAATTGGCGCAAAATTCAATGTCGCTGCGACTCGGCAGAGCAGCGCCGGCAGCTGTGGGCACAGGAACACGTGAGCAGCAGCAGACCCGCAGACACTTCCACCATTCGGCCGTGAGCGATTCGAGATACTCCGCCAGCACCATTATGACTTCCTACTGCAAGGAGCTGACCCTGAATGACTACGATATCGTGGGTTTCGACCTGGATGGCACCCTGCTGCGCTATAATTTGCGCGAGATGTCTGCCTTGATTTATCGAGTGCTCAAGCAGTTCCTGGTGGAGCAGAAGGGTTACAAGAAGGAACTGCTCGACCTGCCGCTAGATGTGGACTTCCTGCAGAAGGGTTTGTTCCTGGACGGGCCGCGCGGCAATGTCCTAAAGCTGAGCAACGAGGCACAGATCCTGCGAGCGGCCCACGGCACTCGGCTGCTGAGCGACGCGGAAATACTTGAGATCTACGGGCCAGAGCGCAAGTGGGACGTCACCAGTGCCTTCCACAAGGATCCGCTGTCCACGTGGAATGGCGCTGCCTCGACGCAAATGCGCTCCTTGCTGGATTACTTTGATATGCCCAGTGCTTTGGTCTTCGCCCAAGCCGTGGATCAAGTGGACAGGGAGAGGAAGCCATCGCCCGGCGAGGAGTACCAAGTCTGGCAGGATGTGCAGGCCGGCTTAATGAACATCTACAGCCGGGAGCACTTTGCAAACGATAAGAGCTCGTACTTTAAGAGCATGCGAGCAGAGCCCGAGAGATTCATTCTCCGCACGGACCCCAGGGTGCTAAAGTGGCTGGAGGAGCTGCGGCAAGCGGGCAAGAAGCTCTTTCTGCTCACCGGCTCCAATGTGGACTTTGCCAATCTGACGGCCACGCAGGCTCTGGGCGAGAATTGGCGGCAGCACTTTGACTTCGTGGTGACGTACGCCAAGAAGCCGGGCTTTTTTACCAGTCAGAGACCCTTCATGCAGGTGGATGTGCAGAAACTGGAGGAACTGCCCACGGAGGCGGCGGAAATAAGGGCGGGCGAGGTCTACTCCCAAGGCAACTGGCATCAGTTGCACGCAGCTATGGCCCAGCTGCTCCACAAGGAGCCAACTGAAGCCAAGGCGCTCTACTTTGGCGATAACATCGTGCAGGATGTTTATACGCCGGTCAAACATCGCGACTTCGATGCCGTGGCCATTGCCGAGGAGTTGCTCCTGGAGGACGGTAAGTATCCCTATGCCGCCGAGCTGGACTCCCAGCAATGGGGCTCGTACTTTGCCCTGGACTGCACGCCGACCCTTTGGTCCAGCTTCATTACCACCTATGCCCAGTTGTGTGTGCCCTCGGTGGAGCAGGTGGCCCAGACATCGCCGGAGAAGAGAATCATCTGCACCAATCCGTACGGTTTCAGTCCGCGGCTGCCCAAGGAGCTAGAGACGCTGCATCTGAACAGCTGCTATCGGTAATGATAATGGATGCGAGAGGCTATCTACCAACTTCCTGGTGACAATAAACGACATGTGAACCCGTGGCGCAGTGTATCCGATAGCGCTTCTTTGAGCTGGAAAAACGTATTCAAAATTCTTGCGTACAAACAAATTGTATTTAATAATAGCAATAAACGGCGCGGTTTTTTTAATTATAGAATTGGTGTATACAGTGCAAGTCATAGATGTAGGGCATTGAGATTGAGAATAACTAAATGTTATAAATTAAGAATTGAAATTTGAGGAAATTTTTTTTTTGAAAATAGAAAATGTTTTTTAAGGATAATTGTGGCCGGCAATCATCTTAGACTTCCTTTTTTATTTTTGTTTTTATACTCACAAAAATATAAATTTTAAAATTACGAAGTTACAGTATCCCTTTTTAATCTTATTTAAACTTTACTATTTTTCTTATCGTCTGTCGGTTTATAATACCTTGAGGTCCAAAGTCCAAACTGCAACCCGATAAAAGTTGTTGCACAAGTTAAGGATTAATGGAATTAATTTCAATTAAGCATTAGCTCAATTTATTATCTGTATTAACAAATCTTTACACAGCTTTGATAACTGAACGATTTTTATAGGATTTATATTAGAAGAATTTGCAATTAATTTTAAATAAATTAATATATATTTATAGGCCATTGTTTAGGATTTTTGTATGCCTACTATTTGTTATACTTAATTTTATTTGTTTAAAAACTTAAGGCTTTGACATGCGTAACGGACTGCACTCCTAACACGCTAATTTAATTCACATGTTACACAAAATATTTCCATGTACAAACTGAAATGAAAAGCAAATAAACAAAGGGTTGTGCATCATCTGAGTTCTTTTATAAATAAAGTGCAATGGGGCTGACGTAAGTTGAGCCAATTAAGACACTCAGATGTCAGTTTAAACACCTTTCCCAAGTTCCCAGTTCCATTTAAAACGCAGGAAACCTAAACGTTAGCAAATTAACTTTAATTGAGTAAACTTTGTGACTTGGGTTTCATATAACTAAGTACTTGGAAATACTACGCGACCAGAAAATGGAATATTACTTTGCAAGTTGCAACTGTACACTTAAAAGAGAGACGGGAAAATAATAAATAGAATGACCACTAATTGGGCTTAGTTGAGGCGCTCTACGGCCAGGGCGATGCCCATGCCGCCGCCAATGCACAGGGAGGCTATACCCTTGCTTCCACCGGTACGCTGTAGGGCGTATAAAAGCGTGACCAGGACACGGGCTCCGGATGCACCAATGGGATGGCCCAAGGCAATGGCACCGCCATTCACATTGACCTTGCTGGCATCCAGCTTGAGGTCGTGCAGCACAGCCAGGGATTGGGCCGCGAAGGCTTCGTTGAGCTCGTAAAGATCTACTTCCTCGCGCTTCCAGCCTATTTTGATGAGCTAAAAGAAGGACACATCTGAGTAATCTGCACAGCCTTCAAGTTCTCCATGTGAAATACCAAAGCTTCTACGGCTGTGACAGGTCCCAGGCCCATCACCTTCGGTTCAATGCCACTCTGCGTCCAGCCCACGATCTTGGCCAGCGGCTTGAGACCCTGCTTGGTGACCTCTTCGCCCGACATGAGCAGCACAGCGGCAGCGGAATCATTGACACCGGAGGCATTGCCGGCGGTTATGGAACCGCCCTAAATAAACAAAAGAGAAAGTAGAAATTATCAAAACTAATCATCCAACTTACATCTTTGAAGGCCGCCCGTAGCTTCTGGATGCCCTCGACAGTGCTGCCCGCCTTAATGTACTCATCTTTGTTGAAGATCTGCGTGCCTTTGCGATCCTTGATCTCCACGGGGACAATCTCCTTATCGAAGTAGCCATTTTTCTGGGCCTCCTCCGCACGATTTTGTGACTGCACGGCATAGGCATCCTGAGCCTCCCGACTGATCTGGTACTGCTCCGCCAGATTCTCGGCAGTGATGCCCATGTGTATGTTTTCCATGGCATCGGTGAGACCGTCGTGGATCATGGTGTCCACCAGTGTGCCGGGACCCATTTTAACGCCCTGCCGCAGGTGCATGACATGTGGAGACATGGACATGCTCTCTTGTCCGCCCGCCACTACGATCTTGGCATCGCCCGAGCGGATGGCCTGATAGCCCAGGGCAACAGTTCTGGAAGAGAGCGAGTCCAAAATCAGAAAGAGTTTAATGTGGTTCAATAAACTTACTTCAAACCCGATCCGCAAAGCATATTGATGCCGTAGGCCGGCACCTGGATGGGCAGACCCGCCTTGAGTGAGGCCTGCCGTGCCGGATTCTGACCCTGGCCCGCACTGAGCGCCTGGCGAAGATTTACATAACAAAGGGAATGAAAAGAGCCCACGAGTGGATATGGTAATATTTTGACAATACCTGGCCCAGGATCACCTCGCTGACCTGCTGGCCCTCCACATTGGCCCTGCGGAGCACCTCCTGGATAACCACACTGCCCAGATCGGAGGCCTTCAGTTTGGAAAGCGTTCCATTGAAGCTACCTGTTGATTTTGGTTCGGGTAAGCCGAAAGAGAAAGTTACCAATTGGAATTTGGATATCAAACGCACACGCCCAGCTCGACTGCTGTCGGCTGCTGGATCTCATCACCTATGGGGGTGCGGGCTGCGGACACAATGTACACGTCAGACATTCTGGATGGGCGAAGGACAGGTGGCGCAGTGTTTATGCCTTAGCTAATTGCCAGCAAATAAATTCTAATTTTCGAAATTGCTATTGGGTGCCGCAGAGTGACCAGGTAGACTTTGCTGCTTCTTACTTTAATAAATACTGAGTTCCAATAAAAATACTAGATTAGAAAAGATTACCGCTCCTACTGAGCGGGATCTTCAAATGCCGGCCATTTGACCCCCAAGGAAACTGCTGCATCTTGCCAAGTCCACCGTACGGAGCCAGGCCCTGTCAATCAGGCCTGACTGGAGTCGGAGCCCAAGCCCCGTCCTGCAAGCGGCATAATTTGTTGTGACGCCTTTGGTCGCGTCCAATCCTTGGCCCAGGAAGAGTCTAGCTTTGGTTCAGTACCCGCTGCTGCTCTTGCTGGTGACCCGGAGCCATTAGCTTCACCCTCAACAGTGGCCTCACTGGATCCGCAGCGATACATTGGGCAATCTGCCAGGGATTCCAGTCGTTTCCAGCAAGAGACCCAGGACAGAAAGTGGATCCGAGAAGCGTTCACCGGAATCGAAGAAGCCCAAGTCAGGCAGCAGTCCGGCATTGGAGAAGAGCCTGGACGAGGTGGGAAATCATCATCACGTGAAGCTCGAGAATAGCAGTGGCGATGAATTGGGCGAAGAGATACAGGAGTTCCTGGGGGATCTGGAGGCGGCAGCAGCTCAAACTCTAAACACAAATATATTTGTGCTTATAAGCACTAATGTTTAAACCAAATCCTTAAATAAAACATTGTATCGAATATTAAATTCAGAATTAACCGGCACCAAGTGGCTGGCCAAAAGAGCGACCGTTAAAGCTATTAGGATCCTCATTGTAAAACTTCAACGGACTAAGGAATAACTGTTTTTAGATTGAGTCTATTACCTTTCCATTTATAGCCCTCCACAGGGCACTAAGTGCTTTTACGTCAAGGGAGCGGAAAATTTTAAAACTTTTTATACGAAACTTTCAGCTTTAAAGTTTCAGGTACATGCACAACAACACAAAAACAAATTCGAATTTAAATATTTTTGTGCCGGTTCCCTTCGTTCTTTGTAAACCAGACTTGTTTAGTTTCTTTTCTTATCTCAAATATTGATTTGAACTCTTTTGTTGGCCAAGACTGACAGTCGGCAACACTTGGTTAGGCCAATATGTGCAAGCTTTATTAAATTGAACAGAAGTTTTTGGGGCTTTATTTAAACTATTATTTGTAATAAATTTGTTATATTATTTATTGGACACTTGGTAACTCAGAAGATGAAGAACAATAATTTATTAATAAGGGGGATCTTTCTGTGGTTCCTGCAACTCTGGTTTTGCCACCGTTATTGACTGGGAGAGGTGGCTAGATCGACTTGGCTGATGAAGTACTTAACTAATAGTTTTTTAAATATCTCTAGAAACCAAACCAACCGTAGCATTAGGTAACCTTTAAGCTATGATACAGATCTATATAGAATACATTTTAAATCTCCTTGGAAAGTTGATGAAAATGTAAATCAAATTGAACTTTTACTGAAGAAAGACTTGGGCTCTGGCAATAATGTATGTATTTTTCCTAACCATTTCTTTTTTGTCTTCTAACAATAGGACAACAATGGTGGCTTTGATTACTTAATTCTCTGGAGCTTGGAAACTCCAAGAATGGGATATACATATTTGGTCAGTAAACAACCGAGTCTGGAGATTACTTCGGATGCTGTAGAGACTTTCACTATAAATAACTCGGTATTGTGACTGGCAGAAGCAGAATCCAAATCCCAGTCTCAAAAAGAAGCCACCATGCGCCCAATACAAGCCTTCTCCCTGGCCATCCTGGCCGCTCTGGTTGTCCTGTCTATGCAGGCAAGCACTCCAGCCAGCAGCTCAAGCAGCACTTCCCCAACCAGCAGCTCCACTTCCCCATCAAGCAGCTCAACTTCCCCATCCAGCAGCTCTACTTCCCCGTCGAGTAGCTCTTCCAGCAGTTCTGATACTACGGCTACCACGACCACGACAGCGGCTCCAACAACCACAACCACAACGGCTGCCACGACCACCACTGAGGCGACCAAAAAGCACCATCGCCGTCGTCATAGGCGCCGACGCGTTGTAATTATCCGCCGTGAGCGGGTAGGAGGCGATGGTGTGCGTCGCAGGAGGAACCGGGAGCTTGGAGATGGCCGTATTGTGAGGCGCATCCGAGTCCGTGAACGTCGCGGCGTTCGCTCGGCACGTCGCTTCTTATGATTTCTCTAAAAATGTCAACATTCTTAATGAAAAATAAAGATCGGTTCTGAAATTAAATGTAAACTATATAGTCTCCGAGATACAATGTCTCTTAGGGAAAGAGAGAGATACGGGGTAGATGGCCTGTCCATCCTCGAATTAGTGTAAATGATAGGACCAACTTGTTTGTAAAAATATATTCACAAAAGATTTAATTATAGGCCGATTATAGACGTTTATAGTCTAACATTCTTGTGGTTTCTCCCCCACAGAAACACTATCTTCCTCCTAATAAGGTGGCTTTTCGATGCCACACTCGTCGGACTTCTTAAAGACCAGTGCATATGTGAGGACAGGATGCACATTGCTGTCCTCGGAAGCAGTCGATAGAAGCGAGTGGCTGGAGGGACTTTCCATGAACAGCATCTCTGCATCAAACTTGCTCCAGCGGCCACGACTCAGCTGCTCTTTAACGTACTTCAGTTGGGTATTGATCTGAAATGAGAGGAGAGGAAAATATTAACAGTTAAGAATAAAAATTAATTTATATTTTTCAATATATTTATTAATATTTAATTAAATCCAGACATGTGAAACATGTAGATTATTCTTACCAATGGCACCAGCAACGGAGTTCGCCGACAGTTAAAGAAATCCGCCACGAACTTTCGGATATCCTCTGGTTCCGGCTTGGCATTGATGGCCTGGTGCAGGATGACACGAATTATGGCACGTATCTGGGGGTACGAAATAGAGAATTATTAATTATTTCAATTTTTTTTAATTTATATATTATATTTATATATTTTACCTCAGGATGACTGCATATATACTCCCAGTTCCCAAGGCGTAACTTCTTTTGAATGCCGGGTATAGTGTTGTAATGTTTAATGTCCTTTGAATTCCATACGCCTAAATCCCAGACCTTTGAGAAGGTCGGTATATTTTTCTGTGACATTTTTCGATTTAGTTTTTACTGATTCAGACTTGAAAGAAATTTAGAATTAAATATAATACTTGAAATTGGAAAGAACAAGCTGAGGAAGGTTGATGAGGAAAACAGGAGAGTTCTTTTTTTTTAAAGAGTTTGAAATGTAACCCAACCTAATCCGAAATAACAAAGTTCCTATGAGTTACAAGATTAAACCAGCCAAAAAGTATGTTACCTGATTTCTGAACAAACCTTATTTATGCGAAGTTTGGTTGGCACAGCAATAGAAATTCCATTTACGTCGAAAAGCAGGTGCAAACAGATTAACAAAACATCGTAAATAGGCTGAGCCACTAATGGAGTGTAAGTGAAACAAAGGCGACAAAGAAGTAAGCAGGCAAAAAAACATCAAGGGCCACACCTGTGTTTACACGGCTCCTAATATATCTCTCCGGCCCAGAAGACACTATAAATATCCATCCGTTTGGGGGTACTGACATCAGTTCCTACTTCACCCAAGGAAAACCTTTACAATGCGCTCCCTATTGGCTCTATCGCTTCTCATCCTGACCACTGTGGTCCTCCTGAGCGGCCCAACTTCCGCCCAAGGTACCACCACTACGACGACCACTGCCTCGGCGACAACGACCACGGATGCTTCGGCCACTACGACTACGGATGCTTCAGCCACCACCACCACAGGCTCTGATACAACGACGTCTACCGAATCTACCACGAAGAAGCACCGCCGCCGCCGCCGGCGTGTCATCATCAGGCGCGTGGTCATCCGCCGGGGTGGACGCCGCCGTGCTGTCGCAGGAGAGACCGGCACTGGCCGCAGGCGAGTGGTGGTCCGAGTGCGAAGGACCGTGAACTAAAGTTCAGGAGTCCTTGTTCCTAAATACCTTGAAAATAAAATAACTGCATATAAATTGAAGATTTGTTTTTAATATTAATTAGGTTTATCATTTCATCCGATTTAAGATAAAGGAGCAATTTTACAGAAATTTAACAGAAAAAACAGTAACAGCGCTGTTAAAGAGAAAGGATATCTGACATCTGTTAACCCCCACTTGGCAGCACATGAAATGTCAAGTCAAAAAACAATCCTGATATTTACTAGGAAGCAAAGCAAAGTCCTGGTCTAAAACTAACTTAAAAAATCAGGTAATATTTAAAAGATTAATGCTCTAAAAATAATAATACTAGCGAAAGTGCATCCCGCCGAACAGCTGACGAGCCGTACACATACATACACAAACAAGGACAACGGAAATGGGGGTTGACAAGGCTGCAAAGTCACAAGCTATATTTCAATTTTAAAAGGATTCTTTGCTAGGACAGCCCTATCGTCATGGAGGAGCGCGCCGTGCTGGCCAATATTGCCTCTATAATCACCAAGGATCTGCTGATTGACCAGCCGCCAGTGAACATAACTTCCGGCAGCTACCCGCTCCTGACCACCGCTGAGGACGATGATGAGGCGGAGATATTTGCCCTGTTGCAGCAAAAGCGAGCAGCGACAGTCAGTCGAAAGCGCCGAGTGCTGGAGGAGTCGTTGGGCCAGATACCTAGCCAAAAGGTTGCCAAGTTGGAGTGGAATTACGCCGAATTAAACCTGCTTCACCGCTACACAGACGTCCAGTTTGAGTCCTATCTGCATATGCGTAAGCTCACATTCCTGGTAAGTACCGGGTGGTATTTCCTGTTTCCCCGCTTAATCTCTGCCTTGCAGAAAGTCCAGCAAACCCTAGAGGAAACGTTAAGCGGGATTACGTTACCCGGCTATCCGACTCCGCCGACACAGACAATGCTTTCGCTGGCCATGTGGAAGCTAGCCACCGATGAACACTTTGAGGAGATTGCCCGGAAGTTCCGTCTGCCCTGGGCTCTGTGCCAGCAGGTGGTGCGTGGCTTCTGGCACTGCATCTCGGACAACTACGAGAGCTTTATCAAGTGGCCCAACTCGCTGGCAGCTCAGCGGAGCACCCTGCAGGGATACCAACAGCTGGAGGAGCTACGCTGCTTCCGAGAACTTTTTGGCATCATAACTCTAAAGCGTCTGGACGTCTTCCTGGAATCGGAGCACGCCGAGGTGCCGGTGGTGCTGCAGCTAATCTGCAACGCGGAGCGCAAGATCATCGACTGCTATGTGGAGCTTTTCATCGAGTATAGCTTCGAGGATTCGCCAATTGGCCAGACGCTGGCTCTGAATCCCAGGACCATGCCAGCGGGTAGCTATCTCATCGGGAATGGCGTCTTTCCTCTAAAGTCCTACTTGATGCGACCCATCGAGGCCGAGTGCTTCCGCAAGGATGTGGTATTTAACGACCTGCTTCGACCTGCCTTTCAGGTTGCTGAGAGGGTCCTGGATACATTGGCTCGTCGTTTTAATACCCTGTACGCCTTGGAGGCTCGCGATTTGAACGAGGTGCGGCTCATCGTTGAGAGCATCTGTGCCATGCACAATCTCTGCGAGGAGTACGAGGACAATGGACTGACGGACGATGGTCAAAGCAGCTTTAGCTGGGGTGGGCCGGCGGAGGGTATAAGGGGCAGTGAGAAGGATTCCAAGGGATTGCAGCGACGTGCGGAGCTCTTGGATGAGCTGGTGGCCATTGAGCCGGGTGAATAAATATACTAGCGTTTGAAATGTGTTTATTGGTTCACTAGAGAGACTTATATGGGGATTGAGAGTTTAAATAATACAATAATAGACGCATTAAATTATTATATTATTTACTTTTTTATTTTAGGCTAAATATTAAGATTACATTTTTATTTTTATCCTACGGCTTCCCTGCGTTTTTTTTTTTTTATTTATTCAGTACTTAAATTGCTGTCAAACAACAGTTTTATTCAAAAATATGTTTTATTAATTTAAAAAATTCGAATTGTGGTTAACATAACACTGTTAAAACTTTTAGTATTTTCTGTTAATTAATAATTAAACAGATCTGGCAGCATGCATTTAAGAGATCTGGCAATACCACCTCTGTCAAGAAATCAAAACAAATGCACGTGCGTTGTTTTTAAAAAGAATTTTAGGAAAACAATGGACGAGCACGATATATTCAAGCTGATCACAGCCGGCGTACGCTTCACAAAAAGGCCCAAGGTAAGCTCTATGAGATTAAGTTAAAAATAAGCTGCTCTGCTAACTGATACCATTGCCATAGACAACTCCATCGAAGACCCAGCCGCAGCCGGTCTCCAAAGATTCCCAGCAAGCGGAAAAGGTGAAAAAGGAAGTCAAGCGCAAGCAGGATGATGACACCACAGAGTTCCGCTTGCTGTCGGATGACACCAGCCAAAGTAAACCCAAGAAACGCAAGGAAGCCAAGAAACTCTCCGCCGAGGAACTAAAGCACCAAAGGGCCACCGAACAGGTGAATGAGACCAGAAAGCAGCACAACATCAGTGTATTGGGCAAAAACGTGCCCGCACCGGTGACCAGCTTTGAGGCTCTGCTTAAGGATCACAAGATGCTTCCCCGACTGCAGCAGAACCTGCTGGGACGCGAATTTGCACAGCCAACACCCATCCAGATGCAGGCACTGCCCGTGCTCCTGCAGCGCCGGGCACTGATGGCTTGCGCCCCAACCGGATCCGGCAAAACGTTAGCATTCCTCACGCCCATCATCGACGGCCTGAGGGCTCACAAAACCACCGGCTTAAGGGCTTTAGTGCTGGCCCCCACCCGTGAGTTGGCCCAGCAAATCTATCGAGAATGTGCGGAATTAACCCGGGAAACGGGCTTGCGAACCCACTTCATAAGCAAGGTGAGCGAGGCAAAGCAGAAACAAGGCGCCGAGTGCAAGCAACGCTATGATATCCTGGTTTCCACACCAAACCGAGTGAGATTCCTGCTGCAACAGCAGCCGCCCCTCCTTGACTTGTCGCACGTCGAATGGTTTGTATTAGACGAAGCCGATCGCTTGATGGAGGAGGGAAAAAACAACTTCAAGGAGCAGCTGGACGATATCTATGCAGCCTGCTCCCATCCGACCAAGTGCGTGGCCTTCTTCAGCGCCACCTACACAGTGCCTGTGGCCAAATGGGCGCTGCGTCACCTCAAGAACCTTGTGCGTGTCACCATTGGAGTGCAAAACAGTGCCACGGATACCGTCCAGCAGGAGCTGTTGTTCGTGGGATCTGAGAGCGGAAAGTTAGTGGCCATGCGGGATCTGGTGCGCCAGGGTCTAGAGCCGCCGGTCCTTGTTTTCGTACAAAGCAAGGAGAGAGCCAAGCAACTCTTTGAGGAGCTGCTCTACGATGGCATCAACGTGGACGTGATCCATGCCGAACGCAGCCAGCATCAGCGGGATAACTGCGTGAGGGCTTTCCGCGAGGGCAGCATTTGGGTGCTCATCTGCACAGAGCTAATGGGCCGCGGTATTGACTTCAAGGGGGTCAATCTGGTAATCAACTACGACTTTCCGCCCACCACCATCTCGTACATCCATCGGATTGGGCGAACCGGTCGTGCTGGAAGGCCAGGACGAGCAATAACATTCTTTACTCAAGACGACACGGCCAATTTGAGAAGGTAACCCCTCTAAAAGTCTACAATTATTAGAGTATTTATAACATATAAATTTTCTATTCTTCACACAGCGTTGCTCAGATTATTAAAAACTCCGGCGGCTCTGTTCCGGAATACATGTTGCAAATGAAAAAGGTTCGCAAATCGGAGGCCAAGATGCGAGCCAAGAAACCCTTGGATCGGGAGGATATAACCACCAAAATACGCCCTGAGGTGAAGAACAAAGAGGATCCTAAGTCAACCAAACTGAAAAAAGTCGAAAAAGTAGAACATATTTTGAAAAAACGGCCGGTGGAAAAAAATGGAACGAATTCGAAACTTAAAAAGCTAAAAGAAATTAAAAAGAACCTCAAAGAGCCCAAGGGCAAAAAGGGGAACTTTTCAAAAACAAAAAAGGCAAAGAAATAAAAGAACTTTAATTATAAATGTATTAAAACTATGAATTAATATCTGTCAATATGCAAAATAATTTGTAATATTTTGATAATATGCATCTAGTTAATATAAACTTAAAATTACAAATTAAGCGGAGTTTTTAATAAATTAATCAATGAATAAGTGAATTAATTCAATTATTTATTAAAAAAACAACGTAACAAAAGTTTCAATTTGAAGTGAAAGGTGAAAGTGTTCTATAAATTTTTTACCCGGGGTCGCAACACTGCTCTTGGTATATTTTCGGTATATTTCTGACGTACATATGGTATATTTCAAGGGTGCAGCAACGGTCACTTTAATCAACAAAATCTACTCCGACACGTCAGAATATTAGGTTTTTTATTTAATTATTTGCACAGCTGCGTTGTCAGATTTCCATTGAACAAAATCCAAAAGCACGCACCAGAAGTCACCACTAGCAGCCATGTCGCGAAACGTGGCCCTGCTGGGCCTGGCTCTGATTGCATCGCTCTGTTTGGTAGCCGCCTTACCCGTGACGCAAAACAAAAAGGCTGAGAAGGACGCCAAGGCGGAGGCGGAGTCCAGCACCCCGGCCACTGCCGACGTGGAGTCGGCCTTGGAGTATGAGCGCTATCTGCGGGAGGTGGTTGAGGCTCTCGAGGCCGATCCCGAGTTCCGTAAGAAGCTGGACAAGGCGCCCGAAGCGGACATTAGGGTAAGTGGAGGAGGAAGACAAAGAGTGACAGGTGTTGGGGTCTTTCGGGAATGTCTTGGAACATATCCTCTATTATTGAATTTTCTCTGATTCGCACAGAGTGGAAAGATCGCCCAGGAGCTGGACTACGTGAATCACAACGTTCGCACCAAGCTGGACGAGATCAAACGACGCGAACTGGAGCGTCTGCGGGAGCTGGCCAACCAGGCCTACGATCTGGCCAATGACATAGACCGGAAGCACCTGAAGGTGCCACAGCATCTGGATCATGGCAACGAGCACACCTTCGAGATTGAGGATCTGCGCAAGTTGATCCAGAAGACATCTGACGACCTGGCCGAGGCTGATCGCAAGCGACGCGGCGAGTTCAAGGAGTATGAAATGCAAAAGGAGTTCGAGCGAGAGGCACAGAAAAAGGAAATGGATGAGGAGTCGCGCAAGAAGTTCGAGAATGAAGTCAAGGAGAAGGAGAAGAAGCACAAGGACCACGAGAAGCTGCATCACCCAGGCAACAAGGCCCAGCTGGAGGAAGTGTGGGAGAAGCAGGATCACATGGACAAGAATGACTTTGAGCCCAAGACCTTTTTCTCGATTCACGACGTGGACAGCAATGGCTATTGGGACGAGGCGGAGGTCAAGGCATTGTTCGTCAAGGAGCTGGACAAGGTCTACCAGAGTGACTTGCCCGAGGACGACATGAGGGAGCGCGCCGAGGAGATGGAGCGCATGCGAGAGCACTACTTCCAGGAGACTGACACCAACCACGATGGCCTAATCAGCATTGAGGAGTTCATGATGCAGACAAACAAGGAGGAGTTCCAGAAGGATCCCGAGTGGGAGACCATCGACCAGCAGCCGCAGTACACGCACGAGGAGTACTTGGAGTATGAGCGCCGGCGCCAGGAGGAAGTCCAGCGTCTGATTGCTCAGGGACAGTTGCCGCCGCATCCTAACATGCCGCAGGGCTACTATGCTGCACCGCATCCTGGTGGCGTGGCCTATCAACAGCCGCCGCCGCAGCAGCATCCTGGCGCCCAGCAGCCTCATTACCAACAACCTGGACAGGTGCATGCACAGCAGCAGCAGCAATATGTCCAGCAGCAGCAACAGTACGCCCAGCAGTACCAGCAGCAGCAGTATGGAAACGGGCAACCAGTGCAGCTGCAACCTAATCAGGTGTATCAGCATGTCGGGGCGATTCCGCAGCAACAACAGCCGGTGTATCAGCAACAGCAGCCTGTTTATCAGCAACAGCAGCCTGTGCAGCAGCAGCAACAGCAGCAGCAGCCTGTCTATCAGCAACAGCAGGCGCAGCAGCCTGTGCAGCAGCAACAACAGCCCGTGCAGCAGCAACAGCAGCCTGTGCAACAGCAACAGCAGCCCGTGCAGCAGCAACAACCTGTGCAGCAGCAACAGCAGCCTGTGCAGCAGCAGCAGCAGCCCGTGCAGCAGCAACAAATAAATAATCAAAGCCCTCCGCCTGCTCAAAATCAACAGGTGCCAATACAGCAGCAGCAACAGACACATCAACAACAGCAACAACAGCAGCCACAAAAGTAACCGCTTGAAGCATTCCTTTGCTGTAGCAAAGCCACGTAAGCGAAGCATTTCAAAAAATCTGGTATCGAGAACACAATGTGATTGGACTGAAGTAGTAAACATTAAACAAAATATATATAAATATTTCCCCAATATGGTTATGTAGTAAATTAAACAGTCAAGACTTGATTGTTGCCACGTTCTCGCAATTAACAGTCTTTCCAATTTTGTATACTTTTTATCCTTTTGTACGCATTCTCTATCTCTCTCTCTCTTTCTCTCTGATCTAGGAGCCTTGCATTTTGTGCAATGCATTTCTTAAACGAATTTGTTTGTATATATGAGTTTATTTTTTAAACGAGAAATACATAAACAATAATCTGTTTATTCAAGGTGCTGTTTTTTTTTCAGGGAGCGTAAAAAATGAATTTTGGGAAATCTTTTAAGTGATAAAATCAACCACTTAAAACTTATTTAAAACAAAATAATATCCTGTGGATCCTTGTTGTATAATCTATCCATTTTCAGGTTTATTTTTATGTTTCAGACTTAAATTATTAAAATTGAGTAATATAATATGCATATACATATACATTCTCATTAACTAATGGTAAAACAAATAAAAATCAAGGTGTAATCATTAACACACCATTTTTTAAATAAAACCTATAATGATTATGGTTCCCCGGTTTTTTTTATATTTGTAAGTGGTTCATCATTATTCAGAAAAGAGTGATATATTTTTTTCTAATAATTTTTCAACTACCTAAAATAAAACAATATAATAATAACTCCTTATTGTTTCTAAACATTGCTCTCACAGGGTACGCCGTGGTAATCGCATTCCAAGGGCACTGCAAAGGTTAAATGTTAAAATATAATTAGAAAAATATTATATATATATTAATAATACAAATATAATAATACAATTACTAACCGGTTCCTGGCTTGTTCAACTCGAAAGATTCCCAGGTGCAGGTGTGCCAGGTGGGGTCAGCGGCCGGCATGCTCGCCCGGTTACCCGGAGTCACAGCGCCTGCTCTTAGTTCCCTTACACGCCTTCGAAGGGCGGCCAAGACATCGGAGTGCCGACTGGAGTACGCCAGATTGTTTTGCTCGCAGGGATCCGTTGAGATATCGTACAAGCACTCCTCCAGCAAAGGATTACAGGATCTTTGGAAATCAGCACATCGCACTGCTGCCGATCTTCGAATGGCAGCTATCCTTTGCTGCGTCAGACGACGCAAATCAAAACGGGAGAGGGCCCTCGAGGCCGCCGAGTTCCTTACAGTCACAGGATAACGACTGTCCCGAGGATCCAGGTCGTCTAGCTCCCGGTAGGTGAGCACCGTGTCAAATTTCCCCGCCGCGGTAGTACCATTTACATATTTCCACTGCCCCATTTGAAGGGCCGCCACCCGCCACACATCGTCCAGGCTGTGCAGGATCTCCCGAGGAACATGCGGAGCATCGGCGGCTCCTGCTAACTGTGGCCACAAGTCAATGCCATCTAGCTTATGGGCGTCGGACTCTTCCAACTCAATGTCCGCCGCATGGGCCAGTGTGGGCAGCCAATCACCCACGTATATGGGCTGGGTAAAGATATTGCCGCGTGCCTCCAGCTGAGAACTCCAAATGGCGCCAGCCACTCGCACTCCACCCTCCCAAGGCGTGTTCTTCTGACCACGGAGTGGCCAGTTGGAGCCTGTATTCGAGAACATGCCTACCGATGGCGCACCATTGTCCGAATAGAAGATCACAATACTGTTTTCCAGCTGTTCGGTGTTGGCCAGGGTGCTGATTACGCGACCCACACTTTGATCCAACTTGGAAACCATGGCTTAAGGAAGACATTAAGACATTAAGTTAGAGCGTTCCTTTAGGCAGATCCTTAGGAAACAGCCGTACTTACCCGCATATTTCCTTCTATTGGGATCCTTGATGTAGGCGAATTTACGTATCTCCTCCTCCGGCGCCTGCAAAGGATCATCTTCGTTGGCTGTATGGGCAGCCAAGTGGCTGAGCATTAGAAACAAAGGCTGATCCTTGCCTGCATGGTCCTTGATCAATCTCTCTGCCTCATTGGTCAGCAAGTCTGTTACATAAACCCCACGTTCCCGACACTCCAGCTCCATGTTACGCCTGAAGTCATAGCCCAGGCTGTAGTTAGCCACTGGCATCTTGGAACGCCTTTGGTAGTAATCTATGTAGGCGCCCCAGTAGCCATAGTGGTAGTCAAAGCCTCTTCGAGTGGGCGTATATTCTGGACGAGAGAAACCCAGATGCCACTTGCCCACCAGGTTGGTGGAGTAACCAGCTCGCTGAAAGATCTCCGGCATTAGGGTGGCATTCAGGGTCAAGGACCAAGGTTCCTCGTTGCTAATCACAAAATGTTGGGTTCCTGTAGTAATAAATTTAAGTCTTCACAATTTAATTTAAATTTAGAAATATAATATATATACCCGTGTGTATGGGATATCGCCCGCTGAGCAGGGCTCCCCGTGAGGGAGTGCACATGGCCGGGGCGTACAGACGATCCAGGAGTCGACCATGATAAGCCAATGCATCAATATTGGGCGTTAGAAACTCTCGGCCACCGCGGAAGCTCACATCATCGAAGCCCTGAAAGGTTACAAATTCACTTTAGTTTTAAAAAACGTCTTGATTTATGTTTGATAAACTAGTTCCACCATATCATCGGCCATTATGATGATTATGTTGGGTCGCCTGGCTGTTGCCGCATCTGTCATCACCCTTTGCAGGCAAAGTAAAAGTAAAAACGCTGATAAGCCCCGCATCGTGGTTGCTCAACTCCCGAAATGGATCGATCGATCGCGTTGTGCTCTGCACGGTAGCTCCCAGCCAACTGATGCCGCGAGAGCTCCACGTAACATCTCGCCGCGACTCGGCGCAACTCGGTTTGGGTCTCTATCGATCTCCCAAATCGGTCTCTCCCAGATTCAGTTTCGTTCGATTCAATCAAACCAAATTAGCGGCCACTCACAACTTGATGTAGTAATAAGTCAGCGGCAAAAATATAATAGCAAGTGCTAATACAAAATATATAAGTTGTTTAATAACAACAGTTGAATAAACCCAGCTAAAGACTGATTTATTTTGACTTTATTTATTTTGATTATTTTTTGATTTTGATGCTGATCAAGAATATATGTGATTTATGGGGTCGGAAATGATTCCTTCACTGTTTTACTAGCTTCTAACTAAAATTATAATAGCCTACACGATTAATGTTAGTTAGAATTTCTTAAATATAAAAATATATATATAGTGTTATATTTATAGTTTAAAGCCATATTTTCAATTTAAAATTAATGCTTCCCGAAATGGTCTTCTATTGTTGTCAGTTTTAATTTTCTCTTATGGATTATTTTATTTGTATTTATTTAAAAGGCTTAAAATTAAAATTAGATAACTAAAGAAAAGGCACATCTCCACAGGGATACAATTTCTTTAAACATAACCCCGGACAAGTAGCCTTTTCTGTCAGTGTAAGTTCAGCAAGCTGGTTTGCCATGATCAGTTTTGGGGAGAATAAACTTTTTAGATATGCATTACACTTGGCTTTGGCAATTTGAAAGCCCCAACACTGCCAGGGTTAAACATTTCTAAGCCAAGTTTTGTTTATTCGAAAAGCTTTAAAAGAAAAACACTGGAAAATCTAAAAAAAAACTAAAGGTTTACGAGATTAAAAACAAATTAAATAATATACTCACCTTGAGATCATATAAAATATTTGAAACACTTTTTACATATTTATTTTATATACCTTATTTAATTCAATAAAATACCGCTTTTAAGAGCAATAACTTTATATTTTTGTCGTTTAAACTAGGCTTAGAGTAGGCGAACAGGAGCAGCATATCAACTAGCTAACATCTACGCACCTGGCTCCTGGGAGTCACACTCAGTGGCTAATACTATCGGGACATGCACAGACACACACACTTAATTAGCTACACATGCACACAGTAAAGGCATAATCTGATCCTGATTCTGATCTAGATCCCATTCTCCGATCACCAGACAACGCTACGTACTGCCGCCGGCAGACCGCAGATGGCGTTGTGAACGGGAATGGCAAGGAAACCGGCCAGGGCGATGCCATAGGAATCCGACTGGACCACCATGGCCATTGCGAATTGCTGGCGCTCCGGTGAGATCTCCTTGGACATCTTATAGAAGGTGTTTACATAGGCACCGCCACCGAGAAGACCCTCCCAAAGGACAATGGCAAACACAATCCAGATACTGGGGGTGTACCACCAAATGACCTCGGTGAGGAAGTAGATCACATTGATGAACTGGAAGATGGACATTAGCCAGATCTTGTCCAGCTGGAAGACATTCACCGATGACCGTGAAATGAAGACACCAATCTGATAGTCCACATTCAGCCAGCGGTACTGCGAGTCCTTGTCCAGGAAAATGTCCTCAAAGTAAACCAGCTCAAACTGCAAGGAAGGAAGTTGTGAGAAGGGATTATGGAGAAAGCTAGGTGACCTACCAATCCCTGGTTGATGAAGTACTCGAAGAAGTACACCAGACAAAGGGGCAGCATGTACTTGACGAGATGCTTGATGTAGAAGAACTTCTCTTTGAAGCCAACCAGCGGCTTCTCGTCGGAGATCAGGACCTCAGTGGACTCAACAGTGGTGACCGGAAGGATGTCGACCTGGGGACGGCGGAGGAGCAGCCAGAAGGCAAAGGCTTCGATGGCTGGGAAGATCAGCATTATAAGCATGGTATCCCTTGGACTGAAGTCTAAAGATCTCAAACTGGCATAGCTCAGGGAACCGATGACACCGGCGCCACCAGTACCGGAGGACCAGGTGGATATCACATTCCTATAAAGGAGATTTTGAATTGAAGATATTATACACTAATAATTATAATTAATTACTTGTTGTAGCGCGAAGAATAGGCCAGAAAAGTGGTCTCTCCGATTCCACTGCTGGCCGAGGTGATGATCACACCCAGAAGGGCCATCCATTCGGCTTCAGCGAATCCCACCAGCAGGAAACCGGCGGCCGAGAAGATTACAGCAAGGGCAATGCGAAAGCTGAAATAGAGAGGAGAAATTAGGAGGAATCATTAGAGATTTTTAGCCTTAAAGAGAAGTCATCAAGCTTTACTTACTTAACCCAAAAGGGAAAGAAGGGCATCAGCATCTTGACAAAAAGCGAGGGTAGCACATCGGCCAACAATATGGCGCCAGTGGACACCAAATGGCAATTTCTACCCGAATCGCTTTCAGCAGCCTCGTCATTCTAAGGCGAAGAAATAAAATATAATTCGAGTTGATCAAGGATTAAAGATATAGACTGTTTCTCACCGGATTAAACTGTTTGATAATATCATGGGCAGCACTCAGCATCACCACATAGCCATAGTTATTGCACAGACCCAGTATCCAGTAGGAGGTAAGATCCCGCCACAGGCCCTTGTCATGGCGAGAGCTGTGCGTAGCATCTGCAGGAGTGACTACCACCTGGGGATCATGCTCGGCCTCGGCCTCTTGCTGCTTGCTTGCCGTCATATTGAAACGGCAAACTTTAAAATAATATTTAAAGATAATATATTAGCATTTATATTTGATCAATATAATATATATTATATATTTAATATATTTTGCTTCAGTGATTCTCTCTAAAAATATCTCTTAACTATTTACACTCAGATTTCTCTTTATTTATAATATATGCCATAAACTTGTTTACTCTTTACTTAGCTCTCTTAACTTGGTGTTAATTATTTTTATGAATTATTATTTACGCAAGTCGTATTTAGGCAAACTGTTTAATTTGTTAAGCTGTGCATGTACGTCATTGGTCGTGAACTTGCTCGAAATCGTCAAGGGGGGAAGTGAGTTAAATGAATGAGCTTGACTCTCGTGGAAACTACGTGCACTAAATGCTTAAAAAAACGAACAAAAAATAATATTGAAGGCAGCCAAAAGACAGCTGTTTAAGCTGAGCTCAGGGCTTGACAGGTTAAAAGCCTCGTTTTTACATTGATATTTTTCTATAATTAAATTAAATGCTTAGCTGGTTACTGCAAAAAGTTCCCACAAATTGTTAGAAAGCCTTTGAATATTTACTTAGTTTTCTTTATATCTAATACCTTAAAGTCACGGGGGGTAAATAAACTAAATAGCACATCGCTGGCTATTTAAATATATATAATCTATATATTATAGTTTAACCATTTTTTGGCAATGATTTGTCTGGTGCAAAGTGCAGTGACTTGATTTGTTTACATCCGACAGAACTTGTGACCGATGACAGAGTAAACAGGAAGTGGACAGGAATAAATGGGGAAGCGAAGAACTAAACCGGAAAAAGGATCAAAGAATATATAAAATATTATATAGAGAAGCTATATATCACTTCACTACAGTTTATTGACTGACGTTTATAATTTGCCAGATCATTTCAGTTGACCTTGCCAACTTTATAAAAAATATATTAACTAACCAAGTGCTGTTAGCCAAGGCAACTAATTAAAAAAATATTAGCTTCTATTTAATTGTGCAACCCGTTATTATGCCAAACCAAAAGAGGGTTCCTTGGCCGCTTGCACTTGGCTTGGGAACTAGTATTGACTCATTAGCTTGGGATTCACTTGATCCACTTGCTTTGTTACCAAGTCGTTGGCCTACTTATCAGTGCCCTGTCCTATCCAGTTACTTTTGCCAAGTATTAAAAATAAAAAATATAAATAATATGATAGCTTGCGAAAAGCATTTTGAAATAATGGACAGTAAATTGAGAAGGCTAGATGAACACTTTCGGGTATTGCCTTGGACTCCAAAATAATAGCACAGCACCAAGTTGTGTTCATTAATTTTTAAGAAATAGAACAAAATTAAAATAAATATAAATTATAAAAATTAAATTAAATTGAATGCATTTTAAAAGATTTTTTATTTGTTTTATTTGTTTAAAGGAATATTTTGAAGGAGCAAAAGGTTTGTTTAGCTTGTCATTAAAATTTGTATTTAGTTTTTTTTTAATATTTCTCAATTAAATAAAATATAATGCAGTTTAAAAGAGTAGAGTTTTATCATGCTTAAATCACTTGTCATTAAAAATGATATTTAATTTTGTTGGAATGATATATCCCTTAATTAAACTAATTTATAATTATTAAATATATTTCTTTTGAAATTATATTTTGTAGTAAACACTTTTGTAGTATCCCTTTTGCCGAATTTTATAATTTCTTTTAATTTAAAATGTAAACTGCATCTCGAAAACATTCTACAATCTTGTTCCCGCACTTTAGGCACCTTTTAAATATCCTTTATGAAAATTAAGTAATTACTTTATATAAATTAGTAATTTATCTGCTATCCGGACTCCAAGTTAATGGGAAAATTCGTGCTCCGAGCACTGATAAGAACGGCAACGACTACGTTTCGCGCCTTCGGGCGTTCAATGAGTGACTGAACCTGAATGGGCCCTCCCAACCGATCGGAACGAGAACCAATAGCACTGAGAACCAGCGATTGGGACCTAAAGTGCGAGGTATCACGCGAGTTGCCAGCGACAGCATAAAACAACAAAAAATATAATAAAAAACAAAGAAGAAAAAAAAATTGCCGAGCGGCAACAATAACAATCGAAACTAAAACAATTGCAGATGCAACAAGTGCCAAAGTGCCGATCAGGCAGGTTTATCGCTAGCAGGTAATTATACACACAGATATAGATATACTATACATATATATTATATCGTGTGCAGCGGTGGATTTAATTCAATTTAAGTTGATTCGATTTGCCGCGATGTGGAGGCAGGCGGGGGAGTTGAGGTCGGTCAGCGAGCGAACGTCACGTTTTTCAGTTTGGCAAGTGAAGCCCTCCACCTGCAAGAGGGTCTCTTGATTACGATAAGATGATGTTTTTTTACTTTGTTACCTTGCGATTAAGAAAGCTTATCGGTTTAGTCATCTTTTGACATTAGACATATACGCCGCCGCGCCACGCCGCCGCCGCCGCCGATTTTTGCCTTATTTGACGCGCCGCCGCCAAATTATGAAAATAACGGCGCGCCGCGGCGCGCCGCTGGTGCGGCATCGGCGCAGCTTCAGCGCGGCCTTCAGTGTCATTGTTCTTTATAAAACTTAAAAAAAAATAAATAACTCATTAAAATGGCCTTTTTGCCTTATTTGACGCGCCGCCGCCGCCGGTTCTTTCTGACTACTACGCCGCCGCCGCCGAGTCATTTTGACCTCTACGCCGCCGCCGATGCCTTTAACCATCGGCGTAAACCTCTATTTGACATTCTGTGATCCTTACTAATTTAACACAATCTAGCTGATATCGATTAGATTGTGTAGATAATTGTGGCAAGGTTTCCACATTCTTGCCTTTACTTTTCTCTCTGTTTGAAATAAAGAATCTAAAGGGTAATTCCCACTTTACTGGGCTTTTAAGTAGCATACACTTTGTGTTAACAATTGTTAATTACCATTTTAAACAAGTTTTAATTGTATTTTCCTAAGTTAGAGCGTTTTATATGGCTTGTTTCTCAATGTATTTCTCAGGTTTATGGTTTCAGAGAAGCGCACGTGGCGTATGCGTAATATAAAAGCACAGCTCAAAATCGGTTATTAGTAACCAATACTTATCTCAACGAAAGCCCAAAAATTATGTATAGCAATTTAGAAAGGAAAAATGCTTATTTAATTAACCAGGAAAGCAAATCAAACCTGATTTCTTCGTACTTTCTCATTATTAAAAAGGTTATTTAACTTTAACTCGCGAGCTGTCAACACAAAACGGTGTCGGTTATGCAAACAATAATTACCCGACTAACTGGAAATTTGCCTGCTAATTTTAGAGCAATTTTATATATAAGTATAGCATGTATTGACGTTTCAGAAACACTTTACGAGAGACACATAGTACACACTTGGAGGCGCTAAGCTGGGGCTATAAATCCAAGGCGAGACTGAGTGTCATAAAGTTCAGCTGACTGGTTAATTTTCCCCAAAAACCAAGTACGTACTTTCGAATTATTTCCGGCTAGGAACTCGACCAACCGAACCGACCAACTGGAAACCAACTGAGGGACTTGTCGTCCATACGCACGGGCACTAGGGTATTCAGATTACAGCCGGGACGGCCAGCAATCGACATTATCATTATCGTTGAAGGGGGTGACAGATTAAATTACAGATAAGATGCTCACAGCATTGGGCCGTATAAATCTTAAGATACCAGGCAAAGGCAATCAACGACAAACATAAAGCCTGGCTATCTAGCCGCGCGCTGTGCTGTTAAATCTAATTATTGGACTAGCCGAGAGTTTTGTCAATAATAAATTCATTGCGTTTCGTTTCCTTTTGGCTTCTACATTTTAAACCCGTTGAAATCAAATCCATTTCGCGCTCATTTAGCACGTACAGAAACCGCCAAAACCAATTTCGAACCGCAGCCGCAAAGCAGGGAACGCTTTTTGCCCTGCAGCATGGCTTGGTAAAAAGTGTAAAAAAAAAAAAATAAAACAATAAAAACATGTTGTTGACAAATTGCAAAAAAATATAGCAGCTAAAGAGTGCCTGATTCAATGTTGTAAATAATTCACAATTGCCTGTCAATTTCAAGTTGCTGCCAAGGGAAAGTAATATCCTTTAAGGAGCAAACTATGGCCCAGGCCCTGTTGACAGCCAGATTGAGCTGACAAATTGTTAAGCCCATTTATTATAGTAATAGCTTGGGGTTTGACACATATTGGTGTCAGTTAGGAAGCTCTATAAGAGTTAAAAAGTAGGTTAAATTGAAGTTTAACTTGTATAAAAATTGTAGTCTTCAAATACTTAAAGATATTTAAACTCTAGCTTTTTATACCCTTGCAGGGTATTATAATTTCAGTCAGATGCTTGCAACGCAGTGAAGGAGACCCTATAAAGTATATATATTCTTGATCAGCATTAACAGGGGAACCTTTCTAGATATGTCAGGAAGAAATCGATTTTTTGGCCATTTTTGCAAAATTTTATAAGGGGTTACATCATTAAAATTGTTAATTTTGATAAAAAATTGAATTTTAAAAATTTTTAAATGAAGTATGCAGATTTATTAACTGTAGAAAATCTTGCACAGAACAGTTTTCCGATTTAAAATTAATGCTCTTTTGGCCGAGTTATGATATTTTTAATTTTAAAAAATCAAGACTTTTTTAATATAAAAAATCCGATTTTATAATACAAAATAATATTTTTCTAAGTCAAGGAATCATTTCCGACCCCATAAACCATATATATTCTTGATCAGCATCAACAGGGGAATCTTTCTAGACATGTCCGGAAGAAATCAATTTTTTGACCATTTTTGCGAAATTTGATAAGGGGTTAAATCATTAAAATTTGCAAAAATGGCCAAAAATTTTGATTTCTAAAAATTTTAAATTTGGTATGCAGTTTTTTTAAATTAATAAAAACTAACACAAAACTGCTTTCCGAATCGAAATTAATGCATTTTTGGCTATATATATATATATTTTGATATATTTTAATTGTTACCTGCAAGGGTATACAAACTTTGGCTGGCCAAAGTTAGCTTTCTTTCTTGTTTTTTAATAATTCTGATATCTTTGCTGCAGTAATTATATATATTAATGATAGTCTAAGAACAAGAAAAGAAGCTAACTTCGGCACGCCGAAGTTTGTATACCCTTGCAGATTTGGTTTTTATATTATAGATTTAAATGCTGAAAACACTCACAAAACAGAGTTTCATTAAATTTTACCTATACTTATTATGTTTACAGTTTGACAGTTTCAGTTTTACATTCCCGGCTTTACGTATTTTATACATTTACGGATCGCTTCTATGGCAGCTATATGATATAGTTGTCCGATTTTTATAAAATTTATACCACAATTCTAGAATTTTAAACATTTAAAATTTTTAAAAACCTGTTCTAAATTTTTAAAATTTTTCTGAATGTTAAATTTTTTTTCTGAATTTTCCACATTTTTTAGATTTTTTATATTTATTTAAGAATTTTTTTTAGAATTAAACAAAATTTTTTAAAATATTTTAACTGCCAAATTTGAATTTGAATTTAACTGCCAAATTTGAATTTGAATTTAACGACGATCAGTTTCAGTGTGCCCAGGTGCAGTTGTAAAATAACTCCTAAATTTGGATTCAAAAGGTTTGAGTCTCCGCTAACTTGCGCCGGCTCCTAAATGGTTTGGAACTTGGACAATTTATAACAGCTTATACCAGTTTTCAGCTGCTTGCTGCTGATTTCTGTTCGCCTGTTACCCCAATTTGGGAAACGGGCAATTTGCTTGGAAATGTTCGGAAATTTGGATGGGCTGCTGTAGGGATGTTGTTGTAAAAAGGTTGTTGTTGCCATAAGCTGTTGTTGTCGGCAACAAATAGGTATAAATGCATAAAATGAAATATAACAGTTTATACCAATTATTATTTTTGCCCAAATGTTTTTATAACAGTTTATACCAGTTTTCAGTTGCTTGCTGCTGGTTTCTGTTCGCCTGTTACCTCAGTTTGGAAAGCGGCCAATTTGAATGAAAAGTTTTGCTCACTTCTATCAGTGATGCTCACTTCCATCAGTGATGCTCACTTTCATCAGTGATGCTCACTTCCATCAGTGATGCTCACTTCCATCAGTGATGCTCACTTCCATCAGTGATGCTCACTTCCATCAGTGATGCTCACTTCCATCAGTGATGCTCACTTCCATCAGTGATGCTCACTTCCATCAGTGATGCTCACTTCCATCAGTGATGCTCACTTCCATCAGTGATGCTCACTTCCATCAGTGATGCTCACTTCCATCAGTGATGCTCACTTCCATCAGTGATGCTCACTTCCATCAGTGATGCTCATCACTGGCAGCTAGTGAGATGCAATTTTCTACCAATAATGCAAAAAAATAGCTGGATGAGCATCACTGATGCACATGCGCATCACTGACATTAAGCCCGACTTTATTGACCTCCAATATTGAAATATAGCCAGATGACCATCACTGTTGCAGATGAGCATCACTCATGCAAGTGAGCAAAACTTTTCATTCAAATTGGCCGCTTTCCAAACTGAGGTAACAGGCGAACAGAAACCAGCAGCAAGCAACTGAAAACTGGTATAAACTGTTATAAAAACATTTGGGCAAAAATAATAATTGGTATAAACTGTTATATTTCATTTTATGCATTTATACCTATTTGTTGCCGACAACAACAGCTTATGGCAACAACAACCTTTTTACAACAACATCCCTACAGCAGCCCATCCAAATTACCGAACATTTCCAAGCAAATTGCCCGTTTCCCAAATTGGGGTAACAGGCGAACAGAAATCAGCAGCAAGCAGCTGAAAACTGGTATAAACTGTTATAAATTGTCCAAGTTCCAAACCATTTAGGAGCCGGCGCAAGTTAGCGGAGACTCAAACCTTTTGAATCCAAATTTAGGTGTTATTTTACAACTGCACCTGGGCACACTGAAACTGATCGTCGTTAAATTCAAATTCAAATTTGGCAGTTAAAATATTTAAAAAAAATTTGTTTAATTCTAAAAAAATTCTTAAATAAAAATAAAAAATCTGAAAAAAATGTTAAAAATTCAGAAAAAAATTTAAAATTCAGAAAATTTTAAAAATTTAGTCAAAAATTTTAAAAATGTAGTAAAATTTTAAAACATTCGAAAAAAATGTTAAAATTCAGAAAAAAAAATTTTTAGTTTAGATTTAGCTTTCAAAATAATTAGATTTTTCCCCAAACGATCCCAAATCAATGCTGCCTTCACAAAAAAATTGCACATTGATTTCACCATCTTTTATTGATTCATATTTGTGTGTTCCATCAATTACATTTACATATTTAAATTGCATTTATAAATATTTTAATTATCTACTCCTGCTGCAGGCTTTTATATAGCCCGGAGCCAAGATCCGATCACCGTTCTCTACTGCCATCCGGTTGAGGTCTGTCCTGCCAGCTGCTCGCTCCTCCAGCTTCATCTCTGGTGATCCTAAAATTATTGGTAGTTATTTAAATTAATTAAGTATGCAGTGTTTGTTAAGCTTAGAAAAACTAACTCGGAACAGCTTTCCGAATTAAATGTCTATACATTTACCGACCGCTTCTATGGCAGCTATATGATACAGTCGACCGATTTTCATAAAATGTATACCAAAATTCTAAAATAATAACAAAAGCTTATATCTCAGAGTAGATAAAAACACGTTGAATAACAACGAAGTTATAATTTTTCCCTATTAATTTCCCGATCGTTCCTATGGCAGCTATAAGATATAGTCGTCCGATTTTCATAAAATTTTTACCAAAATTCTAAAAAATGGTGCAAGAATGTTAAAAAACAGCAAAGTTCTAATTTTTTTTCTAAAAATATATCGAACATTTGTATGGCAGCTATATGATATAGTCGTCCGATCCGGCCCGTTCCGACATATATAGCAGTGAGAGCATATAGAAGACTATATGCAAAGTTTTATTGAGATAGCTTTAAAACTGAGGAACTAGTTTGCGTAGAAACGGACAGACGGACAGACGGACGGACAGACGGACATGGCTAGATCGACTCGGCTGTTGATGCTGATCAAGAATATATATACTTTATAGGGTCGGAAACGTCTCCTTCACTGCGTTGCAAACTTCTGACTGAAATTATAATACCCTGCAAGGGTGTAAAAAAGGGTTTATTTTATATTCAATTAATATCTTTGACTATTTATCTTACGTCTTATTAAAGTTCATAATGCACTTTTAGTGATTTTGATTTGATTTTCAAATATATAATATCTTTCCTGCCTTAATTTTTATTATTAATTTAAAACATTTTTATATAAGTTTTTATATTAATATTAGTCAAAGAAAAACCTTGTTTTTTATTTATCAAATTCAGATTTATAACATTTATTATATTCCTATTTAAGGGGATAGCTCCTTGGGTGATTTTGCCATCAATTTGGCTAAGGCTTTGGACACACCCCTTCCAATATGTTTTGCCAAAGGCGGATGTCATTAAAACTACATAAATCATAGAGGAGAGCAGAATGATTGAGTCATAGAAAGAACTCCGGGTTCTTTTATTTATCTGTTTTTAATACGACTGTTCTTTACTTATCTCACACAACACCAGAACCCAATAGTTTTCAATTCGAATAGAACCTTTTGGCTAGCATTAAAATGCAAATAAAATGGGCTGAGAAGGAGAGTGAATAAAATCATTGCCAAAAGTGAAAATGGAGAATAAAAAGTAACCGCCAAACATGAAAAGTTTTTAATGCAAATACGAAAATCTCATGAAAACATGGCCACCAGCCACGTCCTTGCCCCTATATCCCCGGTATCCTCTAGCCAACCCTCCGTTTAACGAGGCGTGCTGCAATTTTCGGGCGGGAAAACGGAAGAATGGAAAAACGTGAGAGCAGGAAAACAGGAAGCAGGGAAAAGCGTTGGCCCCTGCATAATTTCACGATGCGAAAAGTTAACGCAAAGTGTTTTTATTTTCTCTTGCATATAGTATATATTTTGAATAAGTATATAGTTTTGTGCAGCAGCTTAAAGGGATTTTAAAGCGGTTGTGGGGTGAGAAATCGCTTCCAGGCCAGCTCTATTAAGAGGATGAGCACCACCAGGATGTAGGCGCAGATCAACATGAGCAGAAGCGGTGCCACATACTCCATGCCCACGGTTATCACAAAGTTTTGGGCCACGCAGTGGAGCTTCATGTGGACCCAGTAGCTGCGCTGCTTCCGATAGACGCCGGTTTCCAAAACCCTGAGGAAGCTGAAAATGGGAGATTAAAAAGGGAGATTAATAGGAATTTCTTGAAAGGTAATATTAAACATATTTGTTTTAGAAAGTGGCAAACGTTATGAATCCTTTTGAGTTTTAAAATCAATTAAAAGTCAATCCAAATTGGATTTCTTTCGAGAGATTTTAAACACTTACCGAAGTCTAAAGAGCTCTTTGTAAGTAGAGTTGCGATGCAAGTGCGTATAAAACAGCTGCTCGGGTCGGAATAAAACCTCATTTAGATCACATATCTGCTGGGCTGTAAAATATCTCTCCACATAGGCATAACCAGATGAGGTTTCAAAGACAAAAACATAGCCAGGATTGTCCCTCACCCGTAGGACACCTTCTTCGGCGGGCAGCCAAAGCTCTGGGTTCTTGGTCTGCGGTTCAATTTTGCGTTTTATAAACAAATGGATTTCGGGCAGTCTGGAATACTATAAAAACAAAAATCCTTAGAAGCTGAAAGAATTAAAATATATAAAGTTAAACTCACATTGAGATAGCTTTTGGTGAAGGGCAATGGCTCCAAGCCCACGGTCAGCGGACTCTCTGCCAGCTGCTGCATTGTCTTGATTTTTGATTTGACTGGAGAACTAAGCAGCGAGGAGACCACCACCGAAGTGTAGTAGTTGTACATAATAAAGCTAATCAGAAACAGGGCAAAATATATCAACCTGCCACCCGTAGAGCGAGGTATCAAAACCGAACTCTGAATGCAGGCTGCCCCAAAGCTTATCAGGAATGTGCTGAGCAGCGAGGGCAGGTAGTCCAAGCGCCAGCAACGCCTCATACGCCGGCACTCCATGTAGAAAGTGATCCAAAGCAGTATGCCTATCAAAGAGAGAACTCCCCCAAAAAGATACCAAACCAAGGGACTGAAGGGCTGGAGGAACACATCTCCTCGAAGGCCAGCATTGTGTGGCGTACGAAAAATGCAAACCGAACGGAAGAAACCCGTCTCTATAATGGCCGAGAGATACTTGAGTCTGCCCTCGGTGGCCAAAGAAGGTGTGGCCGTGATGTCTGCCGTTTGGTCGACTAGAGCTCCAATGGAACCTCCCACAATATCCGACTTGCTCCAACTGTCTGCGAAGATGAATTTCATTCTGAAAAGGTTAGAAAATGAGATTAAAAGGGTTTAAGTTAATAGATTACTCAACAGACTTGCAGTGCAGGAGATCTCTGAGGATAAGAGTGAGATGAAAACCAAATCTGGCTAGGGAATCTATGTGAGTTTCATTCTCCTGACTTAAGAAATCTATAAGCTGATCATCGGACCAGGTAAGAGGTCGCTGTGTGACTACTGTAGCCACTAGAAGAAAATAAACATTAATTTATATATTAATTGTTATATTCATTTTTACCTCTCAAAACCACATCTGTGAGCTGCTCTCTATTACCATATTTAGAACGCTTTTGCAGGTTACTAAGGTACCTAGTCCTGCGGCATTTTTTAGGATTGCAGGTGCTCTCATAGGATCCAGTAATGTTCAGTTGACCTCCAATGATTTTGCCATTACTGTAGACATCATAAATGGCATACACAACCGAGGAGGAGTCTGCCTGGTCATATTCCTGAACATAACTGACATCTGCATCAATAGATATATTGAAAGGGGAAAAGAAATCATAGAAATCCTGAGCAGACTGGTTGCCATGCAAAAGCCAATGGTAGTGCTGGTTGTAGAGCTGCTTCTGGCTGGCCTATAAAAATATTAACTTGAATTGATTAATAATATATATTAATAATTATTTATATTTAACAACAACCTCTTCTAGAAGTGCCTCCGCCTGATCACACTTCAAATCCACATAAATAGCTAGAGTAGGCTGCAAGTGCTCCAGGTAACTAAGCTCGAGATGTGACCAATCCTGGACTCCCTGCATTTGAACATATTGATGATAGACGAGGTTGGGATGAATGGGGTTGATGAACTGCAAAGCAAACTGGAGACCTGTAAGGGAAGGAAATAAACGATAAGAATATGAGCTATGAAGAGAGCTGCCTTGCCCACTTTCATCTCTTGGCCAGCAGTGAAAGATAACAATGAATCCGACTCGTGACTGCAGGAGATTGTCCAGGACAAAGTTGGCCAATTGCACCAGCTGCATTGTTGACTTTGAAGTTTGGACTCACGATGAGAAATCTCCCCTTTTTATAGGGTTGTAAAGTCCCTGCCTAGACCCACTTAAGCTGTCAACAGTATGCGTTGTTTGTTTGCTTTAAATTGCCTTAAATCGCTAAACAAATTGCCAATGTCCTTGGCCTGTCTCCTACCTTAGGGTAGAACGGTGTGCTGGTGCCAATGCCAGATGACCTCCAGTCCCAGCACGCCCACACAGAAAATCATAGCACACAGCAGCAGTATAAACAGAGGAGCAGCATACTCCAGACCCACGGCCACCGTGTGATTGTGCTGGTAGCAATAAAGCTTGGTTTTCGACCAATAGCGATCATGCTTGAAATGAATCCCAGTCTCCATCAGGCGCAGGTCACTTAAGAGGGAAATATAATAAATATATATAAAGATATATAAAGATCACCTCCACCCACATTAGCTTGAATAACTCCGCATATGGCGAACCCTTCACCACAATCGTATAGGTCTGAGTGTGCGTGACATCGCGCAGGGAAATCTGATTCAGCTCGCAGATTTGGTGGGGCAAGAAGTGCTTCGTCACAAACTCATAGCTGGTGGCCTCTCCAGTTATATAGACAAATCCTTTATTATCCCTCACAGCTTTTATGCCCGCCTCTGTGGATAACCATATCTGTTCCGGTGAGCGCTTGCTTCCAACCACCTTCTTTAAGTACAAACTACGAACGCTCTTTTCCTCGGTAGTCTCTATGAAGATGCGGGTATAAACATTTGGCTCTATGCCCACCTCCAGGCTGCTGTCAGCCAGCTGCTGCACTGTCCGTATGTTCGATTTCACCGGCTGACCCAGCAGCTTGGACACCACAATCGAGGTGTAGTAGTTGTACATGAGAAAGGAGGTTACCATCAGGGCATAGAAACACATTCGCCCGCCGGTCGATCGTGGTGTCAGCCAAGCTCCTTGAATGCAACCAGCTCCAAAGGAGAGCAGACAACTGGTCAGTAGAGACGGTTTCCACTTTTGCTGGCGTTCCACCAAGAAGGTGATCCAAAGAAGGCAGCCAGCTAGCAGGAGCAGAAGAGCGAAAGTCAGCCACACAGCTCCGCTAAAAGGCTGCAAGAACTCGGTGGCACTTAGGCCAGCGGAGACTGATCTGGGATTACGGAAGATGCAAATCTCCTTGAAATTGGTGAACTTGGTGAGGGGCTGTACGAAAAGACCCCTTTCGAGGGAGTAAATAAAAGGGGCCATAGGTATATCCGCCAGTCCTTCAATGAGGTCTCCAATCATGCCGCCAGTGGCATTGCCATCTGTCCAGCGATCTCTAATGATGTACTTAAATCTGGAGGATATATAGTTTATAAAAAAATCCATATCATCATCTTAAAAAACTCCCTACTTGCAGTCCAACATGTCCCTTAGGGGCTGACGTGATTGGAATCCAAATCGTGAATAGATATCCAAGTAAATTCGATCCCGGGATTCCAGAAAAGCAAATATGTCCTTTTTGGTGGAGTTTAGGGGCAGGGCAGTGATCTTGAAAGAGGAAGAAATATTTTTTAAATGCTAAATGTATTTCGGGAGCTTTCATTACAATGCCAGTGGCTGTCATGGTTAGTCCTGTAAAGGTCTTTCTGTGCTGCAGGGGACTCCTGGTATATAAATCACTGAGATATCTTTGGACTTCACACTTTTGCTCATTGCAGGAAATTTCTCGATCTGCGGTTACATTCAACTTTCCTCCTAGCTGAAGTCCTTTGTTGTAGAGATCGTAAAGTATAAAGTTTCCGTTGGAGGGATTATTAGTGACGTAGGTAAGGTCCGCATCTATATAGAGTTGAGTCTTTTCGAAGCGTGAAGAATTCACAAATCTTTCGTAGACCAGCCAATGGTAGCGATGGCTAAAAAGACGTCTGGAACTGGCCTAAATGAATTCAATTAAATTGAATTTAAGTGAATTTAAATTAAATTGAATTAAATTAAATTAAAAATAAATAGAATTAAACAGTATTAAATATAATTAAATTGAATAAAACAAAATTAAATTGAATTAAATAACAACAAATTAAGTAAAATAAAATTTCATTCAAATTAAAGTAAGTACTACATTAAATTAAATTAAATTTTAAACATACTTATGCCTGTATTAAGTAGTAAACACATTTTTATCTCCTCACCTCCTTCAAAACAACCTCACTATCATTACAATTGAGATCCAAAAAAACGCCCAACTTCAAAATTTGGCTGTTTACTAAATTATTTGGTTGAAAGTTTGCGTCTAAATGCTCAAACTGTATAAAAGCATTTGATTTTTTTAACATCTGTGCCAAGTGCAAGAGTGCTGAAAAGAGAAAAACAAAGAGTATATCAAGGAATTACCTCCTAAAAACCCCACTCACAATCCATAGACCAGCAATGTAAGATCAAAATATGACTTAACTTGGCAATTTCCAAAAAGTTATTTAATATCAAAGTGTGCAGCTCCAGCATGGCTGATTCTCAGGCAAATAACTTTCTAATTAATGATACTGATTATGAGCCAACTTGGGCTTTTATAGGGTACACATAATGCCTCTATCAGACACATAATCAATACACAAAAGAATTTTGAACTTGACTTGACAACTTAATGGGTTGACGACATCAACCTGTCAAGCCCAAAAGAAATTGATATGAAAATTATAGCAATTTCTAGACAATTAAACTTAATTCTAAATAAAAAGGAAGGGGAAACCCCTAAGCACTCACCTCAACTACATACATATATTTGACATCTTCCTTGACTAATTTTGTGGAAAGACGCTGGCCAGCTTCTTTCTCACATAACGCGACCAAGAGATTTCCAGTAGGAGAATCATCAGAGCCATTATGTAGGCCACTAGAAGGGACAAAAACAAGGGAGCTGCATACTCCATGCCCACCTGGATCACAAAGCTATTGGAGAACGTGTGCAGCTTTGTCTTGCTAAAGAATCGACTCTGCTTCGAGGTGATGCCACACTCCAGCATGCGCACTTGCAGCTGAGTGAGTATCTCCCTGTAGGTGGAGTTCAGATGGATCATGCCATAGACAGCGGTCTCGGGACGGAGGATGATCTCATTCAGATCAGAGATCTCCCGCGGCAGGTAGTGTTTCTCCACAAAGTGATACATGAAAGAGGCCTCCGAGGTGTAAACAAAACCAGGCTGATCTCGCACACGGATCACCCCCTCTTCAGGTGAAAGCCAGACGCTATTGGGATCCCGCTTGGTCAAAACCTTTTGCTTATACAGGCTGCGAATGTCCGAGCGTGGAGAGGACTAGGGAATTAGATCTAGGGAATAAGATCTAGAAAAGGAGAACTGTTTAACTCACCACCAGATAGGTCTTGGTAAATGGCACCGTGTCGAATCCCACATCCAGGGAGCTGTCAGCCAGTTGTTGGATAGTCCTTATGTTGGAACGCACTGGTGACCCAAGCAGCGTGGACACCACTATCGAAGTATAGTAGTTGTACATGAGGAACGAGGTCAACATCACGGCTATGAAGGCCAATCTGCCCCCCGATGACTTGGGCATCAAATAGGAACCCTGGATGCAGGCAGCTCCAAAGCTGATCAGGCAGCTAGTCAACAGCGAGGGCATGAATTCCAAACACCGCCGCATCCAGTGCCGCTCCAGGTGGAAGATCAGCCACAGCAAAACTCCAGCAAAGAGCAGCAAGCCACCAAAAGCAAGCCAAACGGTGGGTGTAAAGGGTTCCAAGAACACGGCCGCCTTGATTCCGGCATTGTGTGGTGTACGGAACATGCACACAGCCCGAAAGGGAGCCTGTTCCGTCATGGGATGCACATAATGCAGGCGATTCCAGGAGGGAACAAAAGGGGAAGTGGATAGCTCGGCAGACTCATTGACCAACAGGCCAATGGCACCGCCAAAGGCATCCTGAACGCTCCAAGTACCGCACCAAATGTAGTCCAGCCTTAAAGAAAAATCAAACGATACTTTTATATATTCTGTATTAATTTGAACTTACTTGAAACCAAGCACTTCCTGAGTGTGCAGGATGAGGCGATAGCCTATGCGAGAAATGGAGTCCATATGGGAGTCCCTATCGCTATTGAGAAATTCTAGGAGTACGTCCTCGCTGGAGTTAATGGGTAGAACTGAAACCTAATAGATTTTTCTATTATTTAATTTTCTTTTCATTGTTTGTATACTTTTTTGCTAACCCACCAAGGCAGCCAATCGAAAGGTGATGCTGGACAAGTCTCGACGCTGCTGCAGCCTGGTTCCTTCATGCAAGTTACTTAGGTATTCCTTAACCTGGCAGTTACTAATGTTGCACAGCATACTCTGGTCAATGGTTATGTTTAGTTTGCCACCCAGGTGGCTGCCCTTGTTGTACACATCGTAAAGGATAAAGAGCTCCTCATCCTGACGCCTGGCATAGGTCACATCAGCATTTAGGCTAAGATTGGCTGCCTCAAAGAGTTGGCTTAGTTTGGTAAAGTTGCCACCAGAGTCATAGAGCAGCCAATGGAAATTATTGTTATACAAACGGGCACGACTTGACTGTGGATATTTTAATAATAATTATAATTATATTTATATATAACTATGCTTAAAAGAAAATCATCCTAAAACTTAGTAAAATTTTCTAGAATTTAGAAAAAGTTTCCATAAATTTAAGGCAATCCATTATAAATTTTACCTGATTTGTAATAAGCTCAGCTCTCTCACAGCTCAAGTCCAAAAACACAGCCAATCTGACCAAATCACTGTCCAAATACTCCTTGTGTATATTGGCCAAATGCTCAGGGCCTTGTTTCAGGTCAATGTATTGCGAATAAATGTCATTTCCATTCAGCATTTCGGCCAGAGGAAGAGCCTCTATATATTTACATAGGCAGAGCCCTTAGGGAACCCTTTGTTGAACATGCAAAATCAGAGCTCTGCTCACCTTCTAAGGACCAGCAATGAAATACCATCACACTCCTTAAATTTATTTGAAGCAGATTGAAGACAATCAGTCGATACAAAGCCAAATCCATCATTCTAAGCACTTTCTTGCCTTTTAGCCAAAAGTCTCAACCTTTTATAGCCTCAAAAAATCAACAAAGGCAATTAAGTTATTAGAGCCAAATTTGGGGACAGCCATCAAGTTGCCAATTCAGATTGACAGCGGTAGTCAAATTTTGGGCCAACAGCCAAACTGACATCTTCACCCAAAAAAGCAAAAAAAAAAGGTAAAAGCCATTTGGCCCGAAGAGCAACAAGTGGTTTGGCCAGGCGCCTGCGCAGGACCTGGTGGCGTAAACAAAAGTGCAAGTTGGATTTATGAATGAAACCCAGACGAAGATGGGTGGGCGACTCCTCCCACTGCTGCTCCTCCCACTCCCACTCCTCCTCCTCCTGCTCCTGCTCCTCCTCCTGCGGCGTTAATGGTTTCTGAGCCGGGGTGGCACGTCGCTGGCTTTAGTGATTTTGCGCCTTTTGCATGTCCTTTGCCTGGTCGCCCAGTTCAATCTTCTGGCCCGGACTCAATATCGTTTCGGCGCAGTCTGCGTTGCGCGCTTGGCGCGTTTTGACGTATCTCTGAATCTCCTCCGGCTCTGTCTCTCTGGGTTCGCGTTTTAGTTCAATTTCGATTCGGTTTTGGTTTTCGCCTTGGTTGGTCCTCCTAAAGTTTATTTATTTTCGCCTGGAGATTTCTGTGTGCATTTTGGATACGATTAGAGCAGTTCAACGTGGCCAAAGGCTGGAATAACACAGCTGAATTTTAAGTATTTCGAAAAATGTGTGTGGGTGCTGTGAAAAGTGCTTACAAAAAAATCTTGAAAATAATCTGAGAAAAAGGGAAAACAAATCTTTAATATATAACGATTTGTTTAAATCTTGAAATTATATTATAAAATGTTAAGAGAGCTCTCTAAAAAAATATATATGTATTTATTTTTGAATGAAATATTTTTAGAAATTAGCGTAAAAGTTTTCTATAAAATTATTTAAATATTTTTTTATAAGAAACAAAAGTTTTCTAAACAAAAACAATATTTCTAATTTTTTTTTGCGAAACTTGAATTTTTTAAAGAATGTTTTAATTTCAAGTATTTAAGAAACATTTAAAATTAAATAAAAGCCCCAACATTATCTAAATAAAATTAATTTTAAACATAATAAAATAAATTCGAATAATGTGGCGTATGTGATATCCTTCTGTAACATCAAAAACCATAATGAATAAATTAAATACATATTTAAAGTAATATTAAAATAAAGAAAAAAATAATAAAACCATAATTAAAGTAAAATTTAACTTATTAAAAATGCTTCTTAGAAATCAACAACAATAATACATAAATATAAATAAACATTAAAAAAATATAAAATAATATCTCTATTTGTGATTAATATGATATATCTGAAAAAGTGTTAAAAAATGTACTAAACAGCCAAAACTGAAGTAAATCTCTAACTAATTAAACATTATTACATAATTATTATGCAATTCCTCGCCAAGCCACCCAGGCGTATACGTAATTGTCAACATCTGGGTGCTGTGCTTCGCTTCAGCTGTTTGAAGTCCCATAAAACTTTGATTCGCAACAACAAAAGTCGGTTGATTTTTCTAACCAACTCAAATGGCCCGGTCCTAATTGAACTGTCAACCCGTAATTGCCTAGCCCCTACCTTTCTTCCCTTTAATTGAGCGCCAATTAAACTGTCTAAATCAACTTAATTAGCGAGTCTGATAATGCACACACGACTTTTAAATAAAATATTTAAAAACTGATATCGGTAATTAGACATCAGAATCAGTTTATTAAAGGGAATACTTAATTGAAACCTGTTTAATTGTAATTATCAAAAAATACATTAAAAAACCAAAATGAACGCATATTAAAAATCAATTGAAATGCGGTCAGTAGCGATGCGAAATATTTACAATAAGCCACAAATGTGACATTTTCGATGGAGACAACTACTGCGACACATCCGAAATTCCATATTGGATGACACAGAATTACAATTGAGTGCAAATAAAGTGCAATTATCGCTGATTTAAACGGGCATTAGAGAATCATAAATTTTCCATGAAGCGGATGGCAAGGGCACAAAATTTTACACAAATGCCCGCAAAATAATCCACCAGAGGATTCTGGTCAACCAGCAGCAGCAGAAGGAAGAAGACGAGCTATTAACAAAAACTATTTACTCCAAGGGAATTGATTGGGGGAAATGGTGGAAAAAACAGAAACTAGAAATACGATTGTGGTATAAATTCGAGTAAATTAATTTTATTTCACAAAATAAATCAAGTTCAAGGGTTTACAAGTGTTTAAAAAAAAGGGTTTATGTGTCTTTTCATGTAGGTAAATATGTTTAAAAGTTTAATAAAGATTATACTTTTATTTAATAAAGGTTATATTTTCAACTACCTTAGAAGTTATTACTAAATAGGATGTTTATACATAAAGTTAGATTTAGTTTGATATACAATTAGTATTTATTTTATTACTCAAATAGCGTTGCTTCGTCTCCATCTTGTCCAGAAAATAGCTTCCCTACCTCTTAATTATCGCTTGGTTTTAGGTTTCAAAGGGCCTTAGATTTTTTTTCTATTTCGGCTTTCAAAAGATTCTTTATCTTTAAAATCTTTGCTATCTTGTATTTAATTTTTTTTATTTATTTTTTTGTTTTGTGTGTTTGAAGAAGACTCAAATTTTTCACTGACACCGCTTCAGGTCACAAAACATCTCTCAAATAGCAAAAAATGCAAAGCACAAAAAGCAGCAGTTGGGGTATCGCACTCTTGAGATTTACATTGTAAAGTATCCGTTTGGGCACCCCTCTATCTTCCAGGCCGTGCCGCTCCTGTACACATATACATATACCGCAGCATAAGGAAACAGTCTCACACAAAAAACTGCATTTAAATTAATTGAATTTCTGTAGATTTTTTTTCCGCAGTCGAGAGAAGGCCTTCTCTCCACCACTCTCGGGGCGTTCGTCCCTCCTTCGCTTCTATTGCTCTTATTGAATTGGTTTGGGGATTTGTTGGTTGACCCACAAGTCAAGATTGTGGCGTGTCTGGTGAGGCAGAGCTGACTTAAGCGTCGTCCGAATGCGTTTTGTGTGTCATTATATCAGAGAAGAGCGGTGTGGACTTGGCTTTTCCATTCTCCGTTCTCCATTTTCCATTTCCCAGTTTTTTTTTTTAATTTTTTTCTTCCCTCGTTACTGGTCTGCAGCCTCGGCTGCATTTGTGTTCATTAAATTTGCAACTAAGTTGAAATGTTTTTGTTTACTTGCACAACTGCAAAGTCTGGGCCAGAATCTGGGCCTGGCCAAATTGAATGTTTGAAAATTATACATGAGTCGAAGGTTCCCTGCAGTGGGACAATAGGTTAGTGCCGAAACTGAGGGCTTTTAATGACAACAATTTGAGAACTTGGCATCATTGGTTTTATTTAAATATTTTTCCATTTGAGTTTACAATTTTTACAGTATAAAAATTCTAAATTAAATATAGTTTAGTTTGATTAACTTCAAAAAAACTTAATATATGTTCAAAATGTATAGCTTGCTCTAGAAATATAAATAAAGTACCTAGTTTAGTGATAATTTCTCCACTCTTTTGTGAAATGGAGTGTTTTTTGATTGCTTATTCAAATTTCAACAAAATTTAGCTTGTGTTTTCTGTATCGAAGGTCCTTTAATAAGTTTGAAAATTCCACATTAGCTTTTCTGCCCTAGAAATCACGGCATTTGTGAACAAGGGAACCCACTTAGCAAAGACAAGTGCAAACATTTGTGCATTATAATGCCTCGACCCGAACGATTCAGCTGCATTTCACGCTTCCCTAATCCTCGCCAGGGCCTGCCTCTTCCATTTTGTAAACATTTCCGCAAAACGTGAATCAATCCACGAACAAGGGGGGTGTGGAAATCCGTACGGAGGAGGGCCAAAGGCCAAGGGAAGCCGGGATCGTGAATTCCGGAGACTGGGAGCTCGGCACGTGCCGTCCGCTGTCGCTCAACTGTGAAATAATTAGAACAATTGCATTGGCCCGGGGCCATAAAGTTCGCCGAAATGGGGGGCCCTGCTTTTCTCAACTGACCGCAGAGTAAATTTTTTTGACTTGCATTTAATTAAATTGCGGCTTTAATGCTACTTAGCTTAACTAGAAAACTTGCGGAAAGCCGCCGGCGCTGACAATCCCATTTCACACGAAAAAGACGTCACCTCTGGTGTCTCTCTGAAAAATTGAACTAAAATACGTATTATATGTGAATATATATTCCATGAACAGCTGGCAAATAGTAGTGCCTGCATTCTGCCTTCTTTGGACCCATATAAACCACCTGCTGCTGGCGCTTCCGCAGATTCACAAAATATATAGTGACGACCCCATCATACTCAGAGGCTTGGATATAGGCAGCAGCTGCCTGGGACATCAACAAAGGAAAGGAAACTCTTTGATTTTATAAGAGGGTACAGCTGGGTATGCCTGTCAAAAGATAAAGATACTTTCTTAGTAAAACATTATAGAATTCTGTATATATCTGTACTGATTTTAAGTCTAAGTGTGTGTTAGCTTTAATAGTTCTAAAAATCCTAAAAATATTTAAACAGACTCTCTCATTGTTTTAGATTGACTCTTCTGTTGTTAAAGAAATTGAGTTATTTGGTTAATCAAATAAATAAATAATAATTGTAAACTCATAAAATAATTTTATTAAATTTAATGTAATGTAAACTCAATCTCTTTAATTAAATAAATAATAATAAAAGTAAATTCAGTAAAAATAAATACTCAAATTTGAAATAAAAATGTTCTCATTCTTCCCAAATAACAATAAATCACAACAAATTTCCGCGCGTCAACCATGATACCCTTCATACCCTTCTGGGGAAGCCTCCTAACAATGCATTTCCACCAAAAAAAAAGTCTACCAGAAAAAAACAAATATTCGCTGGCAGGCGAAGGATAGGAAATAAGGGTAGTGGAAGCCGAGAAGAGGACCGTCAGCAGCCTTCAAAAATTGAGTGCAATTCCGACGTTGATGAGAAAATGCGTTGAACGTGCTCAAGTTGTTCTCTGCCAAAACCAAGAAGCATCCTGTGTGTGTGTGTGTGGGAGGCGAAAAGTGGGTATTCCCTGCATTTAATTTTAACCCGTTCGCAGCAGCTAAGAAAAGGCAAAGCCCAAAATTATAAGCCAAAAGCGATGCCTGAATTTTGGTGATGTCCTTTTTGGGCACCATTTGTTTGTGCTTCTGCCAGCAATTTGCTGCAAAGTGAAGAGTGTAATTAACAGCCAAGCATGTGGCTCTGATTTCGCTAAACAAAAAATGTATATAACTCCTGTCTTTGGAAGATTATATTACCCAGATAATTAGGAAGGAAAACCTAAGCAATCTGCAAAAAAAAAAAAGGAAAAAGGATATCTCCCTTTTAAAGCTATAAGACATATAAAGCCAGGGTTAGATTTCTAGTTAGCATTTCCCCCAGCCTTGTGACAAATCAACTAAAAATAATGCGAATTTCCTTTGTGTCAGACCAAAATCAGTATCAAAATCAAAAGCAAAGCCAAGCCATAATTAGCCAGCACAAGCGTCTAATCAAGTGGCAAGTAGCATTGACGTCGAGGCTGACGAAGATGCACCAGAGATGAGGCTGCCCTGATATCAGACGGCCGACTTGAAGGCAAGGCAACATGCAAGTGGCCGAGGGACCACTCCAAATTATTGGAAATAGTTATCGCAACCTGATGCGGATGTGTCGCTGTGGCGCAGCTGATGAGCATGTGGCTGTCCGGTTGTCGGGATGTCGGCATTGGCCATGCATAAAATTAGGTTAGTGGGTGAGACATAATTAAGTTATGGGGTCGCATTATTTTTCCACCACCCCTATTTTTGCATAATTAAATGAGATGTTGTCTTGCAGCCTTGGTTGTGCCCGTCGTCGTCGTCGTCGTCAGCATTATTCATACAGCGCCTTTGACTTTTCCGGTTGATTTTTCATTAACGAATCGCCCGACTGACGAGCTGGTTAGAGCAGCGGCATCGGCATCGGATTCCGATTCCCCGGCATATTTGCGCTTAATAACTTGCCATCAATTAAAACCCTGGGAGTTCAGTCAAGATTAATATTTAAGTTTTTTGCGTACAGTGAAAATATGAGGCCATCGTCATTTTATATGTTTCCTCCTTGCTAGTGGGTCTCATTAATCTTCAACTTTTCCCCAGCGCGTCATTTTTTAACTCGATATTACGCATACGCCGTGTGGTGACGATTGAAGTGTGAAGTAAGAAGGAGAAAGGAACTTTGCAAAAAATATGTAAGCCTGATCTCTAAGTAAAAAAGTTATAATTAATTATCTTTGTGAATTCCTGGATGTTGTTTTATTAATAAAATGTTACGTATACGCCGTGTTTTCAAAAAGGAAACATTACTAAACGAACGTTATGCATACGCCATGCTTTCAGTAATAAAGAAATATAATATAAATGAAGGCCATGAATTCAAGGAATATAAATAAATAAAATCTTATGGAATTTGTGAATCAAATATTACGCATACGCTGTGTTGAACATAATAAGTTTCAAAGAAATTAATAAAGAATTAATATAAAATACTATAAATGCTTTCTTGATTGAATATAATACCTTTAAAATATTAAATAAATATTAAATATAATAAGTTCCAAGGAAATTAATAAGAAATAAATATAACATATGAGTTCTAAAATATTATGATTTTAAAACCCCGTAAAAACTACCCCTTTAAATTAAACACTAAAAAAATATAGTTAAACAGAAATGCAGAATCCATTGCCAAGGAATCCAAGCGATAATCCCAATAGTTTTAGCTGATAACTGATGCCGCTGGCTAATTGGCCAATCAAAAACTGCAAGCAATTAAAAAAATCTAAGCAAACTCATCGCCTGGTCAAACAGCAAAGCAACGACTACACAGGCCCCGGACAAGACAAGACAAACGGAACTAATGCGAGTCTAAAAGGAATCTCAGAAATTAAGAAGAAGCCGCCGCCTTATGAAATTGCTCTCGACCCGAGTGCAACTTCCGGTGCATAAATGAGAATAAATACGAGCGGACAGAGGCGAGTCAACACAGGACACACAGACAGACACACTCAGGAACGAATCGCTGTCACCAGCAGGAGCTGGGGCTGGGTAATGGAAAGAGGAATGGCAGGAATGGCGAGACCGAGGCCAGTTGGAGCGACAAATGTTGGACAAACGGATGTGTAGATTAGACTAGCAGAAGACTTGGCCATCGGACAAGTAAACAATAGTTGCAGCCAGCGAAACAAACAACAAACAAAACCGAACAATATGTGCACAACAACAAGAACAACAACAACTGTGGCATCCGGCTCCATCTCCGCCTCCGTCTCCTGCTCTGCCAGCGGCGATGCATCAAGTGACCTCATCGGAGATCCAAGTCCTGGCAAGAGGAGAAGGAGCAACCGCTCCTGGCACCAAGGACAACGCTTAAACTTGCGCATATTTAAACTTTTGATTAGCTGCTGCGTTTTAATGCTTAGCATTTACACAAATGCCTGGCACTTGTCCATCAGTCCCGGTTCAGGATCTGGTTGGGTCATGGCCGGCAGTATCAAGGGACGCGGCGATGCCCATCGCCTGGATGAAATGGGCTCCCTGTCGCACACATCCTCGTCGACAGTCACAGGGCTATCGTCAGCTTGGCTCACGCAGAGCAATAATCATGCAAATATATCCGAATTGCTGGATAATCTACTACGTGGCTATGACAATAGCATAAGACCGGATTTTGGGGGTGAGTACTTGAGTATATATAAATTATGGAAATATTTTGTTATAAAGGAAATATAAGAAAGAGAGTTTAGATGGAAATAATTCATATTTATACTTAAAATATATGAATTCATTGAGGAGTATTCAAAACACCTAGGTTGGCTTACCTTAATCCTAGACCTTTTTCTAACCAAAACAGCCTAGCAAATCCTGTCTATGTCAAATGCCAAAATCTTGTTTACCCTCTTTTGGGCTTCCACGCGCCGTCTTCTCCAGCGTAATCAGCACAGATTCGCAGATTTTCCGCTCAACGGAAGCATTTAATGAAGCGGAAATCGCTGCCAGGCGACATACATCAGTGACAAAAATTGGAACCAGGCACCAAGGTGACTAGGACGAGGCCTCAAGCCTCTTGATTATTGCCTCTCCTCCACCCAACGCCATGCATTCATTGGGTAAATAGTGAGTGTCAAAACCTACAAATATTTGTCCTGCATACAAACCAAATTTTATTGCCTACGATTTCGCTCCACAAAGAAGGACAATTTCGAGGTAATTCGATTCCTTTCAATCTCGCCAAATGGTCGAAGCAATAAAAATTTAAATATTTTCGAAATTTAAAATGCCATCCACTCAATGAGAGGCGAGGCGAGGGACGCGAAGGCTTAACGCGATTTTGGTTAACGCGGCGAAAATTGTGTGTCGTCTCTCCTACAGCTTAAGACCAAATTACATTGTTTTTTAACACTTCATTAAGAATGGGCCCTTCGCTCTCTGTTCTCCGCCTTCCCTTGTCATCCGGCTCCAGCTGGAGAGGATTCAAAGGATACGTGGCAATGCACATCCGCATCCTGCGAACGCAACGCATGTTTGCCTACTGAGCTCGTTGGCAGCAAAGTCATTAAAAACTGTTCGCATAGGCAAAATACAGAGTAAAAAAAAAAAACGATTTTCGAGGGCGCTTCGGGAACGGAGAGGCGAATCTAGGGCCTGAAAAATTGCATATTAGTGCAGAAAAGCTAGATAAAAATGGGTGGATGCGGGGCTGGCAGGCTACCGAGGGTTTGGGACTGTCTGCCAAGCGGCTTAAGTGTCATTGTTCACACAGAGGAGGAGCATTTAACATTTTCATTTAGGGACCGCGACTTGCATATGAATATTCATGGTTGAACAAAAACCGATATGGGTAGTAAGGTAGGTAGGTGGATTATATAGTTGGATTTGCGTGGCCTTCGGCTCAAAAGGAAGCCTATATTCCATAGCTAAGCTAAGCCGACAAGTTTTTAAGGTTTTTTTTTTTGGAATTTTAATCAAATTAGAATGAAAAATGATTTATTTAAATTTTATACTATTTCTTATGAATGAAATTACATTATTTTGATATTTAGGGAATTTAATTCTAATGAATTTCCTATAGTAAACTATTTTGTAATGCGTTTTTTACTAAATTAATGCAGAAATTAAAATTTATACATATGGGTTTTATATTTTAATGAACTTTTTAGTATAAAAATACAATAATTACTATGTATAAAAATGTTTTTCTTTAATTTAATTGTTTTAATTCGTCTAGAATATGTATTATTATTAATTTTATTTCATTTAAATTAAAAGTACATCTTTATTTTTCATATTCTAGGTCCGCCAGCCACTGTGGAAGTCGATATAATGGTTCGAAGCATGGGACCCATATCAGAGGTAGATATGGTAAGTGAAATTAAATATAAATTAAATGAAGCTAACCTTAAATTCAACGATAAATATATTTAAACGTTAGTACTATTTTTATTACGTATACGTAATATTTTATATTTTTCTTTCATTATTATTTTTAATCTTTTATTTTTCTCATTTCATTTAATCTTTTAATACTAAGTTCTTCTCTTATTATTTATTTCTTTATTTATCTTTTTCCCTATATTTTTTTCTCCATCTTAGCCATGCAACAGGCTACTCTTCCAGCTCAAATTGCAGGGTCACCAACTCCTCCTCCAACTCCTGCCCCTTTACCTGTCTGACTTCCCTTATTTTTTCATTCTCCCTTTCTCCATTGCAGACCTACTCAATGGACTGTTATTTTCGTCAATCCTGGGTGGATAAACGTCTCGCCTTCGAGGGTGCCCAGGACACGCTGGCCCTGAGCGTCTCGATGCTGGCAAGGATTTGGAAACCGGATACGTACTTTTACAATGGCAAGCAGAGCTATTTACACACGATTACCACGCCAAATAAGTTTGTGCGGATCTATCAGAATGGACGCGTGCTATATTCCAGTCGTCTGACAATTAAAGCCGGCTGCCCCATGAATCTGGCCGATTTTCCCATGGACATACAAAAGTGTCCCCTGAAGTTCGGTTCATGTGAGTATATATACTATATATGTATGCCTTGGGCGGCGTCATTGACAGAAAAGCATGCCAAGTGGAATTTAGTGGCTTGGTGTCTCAATGGTAATTATTATGCATAATTGCCGCTCATTGCGCTTTGATATGATTTGTTCTTCTCGGCAAAATGTCCACTTGTTCTGGCCAAGGACCAAGCCGACACAGAGCTGGGGGATTGCGCCTGAATGCCGTGACATTGGTTGGGAGAAAGCATGAGGAAAATGAGAAATGGCACAAGAGGCGGATATGTTAAAGTGGTTTCCAAGCGTCCGAATGATGGATGCGGATTAGATGAAGTAATGGCTAATTGGCATATCCTAATGCGGTTTACAATCCGTGAGAGAGTTTACAAGGAGATTGGAGGTTGAATGAAAGTAGAAGAGGATTTAGAACGGCGAAAGGGAAAGGTGGTGAAAAAATGTAGAAAAATCTTACAATTACTTACATACAATTAATTACTAACAATTAAGAAAATATTAATAAAAAGTGTCCTGAAAACTAAGTTTAAACAGAACTCACAACAGGGGAAACATTTTTTCTTTTTTTCTTTTAAAAGTATCCCCTTGCTTTATGTTATTAAAACTTAAATCAAGTTAATAACACAGATTTCTAGTGTATATCTTCAAGCTGCAATCACCTCTAATTACCATATTCCAGGAATAACCCAGTAATCCCCCTTTCTTCGTGCTCCTGGCACACTTGTTTCCCTGCATATGACATTTCCATTATTTTTCCGGCTACAACAATGAGTAAATCTCCTGGCATTTGATGCATTTCCATCACATTTCCCTCCTATTCAAATGCAAAATAGAAAGTATTCAAAGAAATTCATTCATACATATGTATGTACATTGTTAAATATTTGTTCAACAAATTTTTTGGGGAATGCTGGTGCCTCTCTTCCCCTTTTTCCTGCCTTCCTGTTAAGACCTGCTGCTAACTGCCTTGGCAGCTTATCGCAAATGAACAAGCCTCCGCCCCAACCACCTGGGCTAGGAATGTATTATTACTTCCGATTTGTTGTGAATAATGCTGGCTGTATGCAGTGAGGAATTCAATTACCCCTCCGCCAGCCGCCTAATGTTGACAATTTCCCATTTGAAGCGACGAGCGAACTGAACTCGCAAAATATTGCCAAAGTCAGCGATTGCCAAACAGACGCGGCGGCAGCGACGGAGACAGGTGCCAGGATGAAGATGTGCGGATGGGAATTTCGAGGAGGGTGGTGCTTCACACACATGGCGCAATGTTTGGCAATTTGTGCATTTTGGAGAAGCAGCAGCAGCAGCCAGCAGCAACAACCAAATAAAATAACTGAACACACGTGAGAGGTAGTGATTGAGGGGCGAAAAATAGTGGGTGGTGCTGTTGGTTAGTGAGATAGCTTTTGGTAAATGATTGAATGAACAGAGCTGTGATGGGTAGCAGGTTCTGCTCAATGTGAGCTAGGATTGGGAATTATTAGAGATTATAGGATTATTTAAGAAATATTTTTATACAATTAAATGAATTAATTTTAGAGTCCTGCAAATTGTTACAGATAGCTCAAGATTTATGAATTTTATTTTGTTTTAAGTGTGAGCAGAGTTATTATTCTTATAAAAAATCACTCAGCACAGCTTTCCGAATTGAAATTAATCCCTTTTATCCCTTTATTTATAATTTTTTAATTATATCATCTTTGGAAAACTCCAATTAAAATTAATCCCTATCATAGGTACCTTAAAAAACAGCATTCTATTTGTAATCAATTGAAAGTGCTTTCCAAAAGTAAGCCCCACAAGGGGATCAAACCCATTCCACCGCGACACCCACTGAGTTCCACATGCCACCCTCTTAATTGACAATACAATACTGTGCAGAATAAACAAAAATCGAAACAAAACAACAATATAATCGAAACAGTTGGCTACACCACGTCCGATGTCATCTATCGCTGGAACAAAGAACGACCCGCCGTTGCCATAGCCGAGGACATGAAGCTGTCGCAATTCGATTTGGTCGATTGTCCGGCTGGCAATTTGACGGACATTGTGTACAAGGCGGCAGCACCGACACCACAGCGTCGTCCGTATAATAACAAGGATCTGCCTTATGTCGGGGGTCGTCCCAGGCCCACCAGCAAAGTGCTGACCACTTTTGCCGGTCCGGCGGCCAAGAATCAGCATGTCCGTGGCACGGGCCTAAAGCTGGACAAAGGTGCTTTTGGCACCGGACGGGATTCGGCCGGTGGAGCAGTATCCACCACGAATCTAGCTGGCAGCATTACCCTGGAGACCAATCATCCATGTAAGTGGGGGATCTTAAAACATTTAAAAATTTATATCATGAAATGATGTCCTTTTCCAGCGGAATACTCCATGCTGATGGTGAACTTTCACCTGCAGCGTCACATGGGCAATTTCCTTATCCAGGTATACGGTCCCTGCTGCCTGCTGGTTGTCCTCAGTTGGGTCTCCTTCTGGCTGAACCGGGAAGCCACTGCAGACCGCGTTTCCCTGGGCATCACCACTGTGCTGACGATGACCTTCCTCGGCCTGGAAGCACGCACTGATCTGCCCAAGGTCTCCTATCCCACGGCCCTGGACTTCTTTGTGTTCCTCTCGTTTGCCTTCATCTTCGCCACCATCCTACAGTTTGCCGTGGTGCATTACTTCACCAAGTATGGCTCTGGGGAGTGCTACTTCATCATTGAGGAGCTAGACTCGGAGTCGGGGGAGTCGGAGACTGAGCAGCAGTCCTCGGACTTTCGGGACAGCACCGAGTCCAAGATCTACGAGGTTATACCTCTGTCCATGTGTGCCATCAGCATGCCCCCGCCTCACTCGGCTGGAGGCAGTCGCCTGGGCATGCTCACCTCCAGGAATCGAGCGCCCCGCAATCGTCGCCATGGCCTGTGGTCCTTGAAGCTGCTCAGCTTCTTTGACTGGCGGCGTAGAAAAGGAAGGCCTTCCCATGTGGGTTACTCATCGGATGAGGAGGAGGACAACGAGCAGACGCAACTACGAGCCCACGAAGCTCCAAGCACATCCGCTGCGGCGGCGGCGGCTGCAGCTGCTCAGGCCAGTCCCCCGCATGTGGGCCGGCGAAGGATGTCCTATTATCGCCGCGAGGAGATGGAGGCCCGGCGAAAGGGAAAACGCACTCCACAGTACAATTCCGTGTCGAAGATTGACCGCGCCTCGCGGATTGTCTTCCCGCTGCTGTTCTTCCTGATCAACGTGTTCTACTGGTACGGCTACCTGTCGCGGAGCTCACGAATCCTGGCCAGCACGCCGGACGCGAGCACCTGATGTTACCTTTTAGCAATTTAGACAGAGTCCTCGAAGAAATCAGTAAGCGATCGCCGGGGGCGAACAGTTAACTAAGAGCTGGGATGAGATGCTGGAAAAAGTATAAGGATTGGGAAGGAATAAACAAGGATAAGATGGTTATTTACTGTTCAGATTCAGTTATGCTCTTTTTCTGATTTGCTACCAACACAACGACAACGCTTAATGGGATTTCTTTGCGCGCTAAATTGCTAAAGTACAGAAAACAGATTCAAATCTAACATATCAGAGGACTTGCTACCAAGGACATCCTTGGATGATTAATTTCTCCTTACAAAAAGGGTGTCCTTTCTAATTTGTACAGTTGCCTATAAGTTAAGTTGCTTTCTTGTGAGTATTTTAGCTAAAGTTTAATGTTAATTTTAATGCTTGCTTAGTTGAGAAATATGTTTTATTTTGCTGCAAAAGGAAAACTGGGATCATGCAAAAAAATAGAAACAATTGCTAGGAAAATGCCGTCTTTGCTGATTAATAACTAGTCTATAAGAAAATATTTAAATAAGCCGCACAAGCCCACATAAAAATATATTGTTAAATGTTTAGCCTGATCTTAAGAAAATGTTATTGAAGGTGAAGGATGATTTAAGTATTAATTAAGACTTAAAATTTAACCTGAGACCTTCAAATGGTTAGTGAAGAATCGCTTTTTTCTGGGTTTTTATTTATTTATTTAACTATTAATTGTCTTTTATGCAATTTGTTAATTTTGTATATACACATGAAAGGTTTAATCTAGTTTCGTTAATGGATAGATTTCCGATCCTTCGATTTGGCACCCAATCTAATATACAAAAAGTATCCAGCAGAGAGTGTTACTTGCCAGCCAAACTAAAATAAAGAGAAACTCTAATAAAATACAAATAAAATTCTAAATATGTAATAGAAGTTCTTCACAAGGTGATAGCTGCGGGGGAGGTAAGCCTGATCCTTTTAAGGCTCACAAATAGGGCAGCAGGTCGCCCAGTCGTGGTAGATAAACGTCTGGCTGGGGTAGCTTGCCTTTCTCCCGCTGGACATCCGACAGACTGCTGTATCGGCCAGTGCCCACCAAGAGCGACAGCATGCCACAATTACTGGCAAAGCCGACATCTATTTTCAGGCTGTAAAGGAGAAGGAGCAGGGAGGAGGAGCACCGGGAAGAAACTCATTACAAGTGCCATAAACGAATGCATTAATCCCTCTTACCAGTCACCAATCATAAGAGTGCGCTCCGTTCTCAAAGCTCCGGACTTTGTCAGCGGTTCCAGAACCAAAGGATTTGGCTTGCCCATCTCGAGCGCATCCCGCTCCGCACAAGCCTCAATGCCGGCCACAAAGGCAGCGGTGCCGGGTATACAGAAGCCAGGATACTTGTGAACAGCATCGCGGTTGGTCACTAGGAAAGCGGAGCTGGGATTGCTGCAGAGGATGTGACAGGCACGAGCCATCTTGCAATAACTAAAGTACTCATCCCAGCCAACCACCACGGCGCCCACATTCTCGGCCGCCTTGGGATTTCCAAACTCGCGAGCCGCAAAGTCCTGCCACTTGTCGCCCGGAGCAAGTTCCTCTGACTCTCCTGCTCCATAGCTGTCGATGCCATGCCGCCTTAATTCCCGTGCTATGGCCGCATTGCCCACCACATAAACCTTGTGTCGCTTGGCATCGAATTCCGGACTCTGGACAAGATAGTCGGCAATGGCGGCCGTGGGCGATATGATGTGTCGGTCGCTTGGCAGCTGGAAGCCCAGTCGCTGGGAACGCTCGAAGAGCTCCTGGCGTGTCTTCAGTCCATTGTTCGTAATGATATAGACCGCTTTGCCTAGGCGTTGCTGCAGGGCATTCAGGACATCCGGTGCCCCCTCGATGGCAGTGTCATCCTGCCAAATGGTGCCTGTGTGTGTCAAATGGATATTTGATTTGTTTGGCTTTTGCGTCTGTTTGAAATGTAACGACTTTTGGTAAATGTGATTGAGTGTGGATTTACGGGAAAATTGTAAAAGTGATTGGGAAAAATAGGAATATGGATGTGTTTTTATTTCCTTTGGTACTGTATATATATATTATCATCAAAAGATCTTTTATCTTTTTAAATCCTTGCCTAACTAAACTAATATTAAGTTTTAATGATAAATTCTAAGTCTTTAACTTATTTCCATATTAAAAAATATATTTCTACCATTTACTTTTCATAGTGTTTTTAAAAACTATCAATAATTTTTTAAAACGATTTAAAAAAAAATTCAATAATATTCTTCTATTTCTTAAATTATTTATTATTATTAGTATTTGTTCCAATTTGTTGCTAAAATGATTCTATTTCTTTTTTAAGAATTTCTTATTATTATTAGTATTTCTTTCTTTTCGATGATATAATTTTGACCTTAACATATGCTTACTTTTTTCTTCCATTTTTAAAAGAATTTTTTAAATTTCTTAAAATATCTGCCAATAAATGGAATGTTATTATCGGAAATCAGCACTTTAAATAAAGAAATATTTTAATTAATATATCCCAAGATCAAAACACGATCAATTGAGCTTTTTATCGATGTAACCAGTGACCGGTATGTGTTCATTAGCTTCCCGACAAGGTGACAACCCTGGGCCAAAGCTATAAATTTGTAAACACTCTGCCGCGCTCTCTTTCACACCCACAACACCCCCCCCCCCCCCCCCCCACAACTTACCGTCGCCGTCGCAGAGAACCGTGTCAAAGCTTTGGAGCCACTCGCTCACCTGCTCCCCGGACAAATCGGACAAGTTGATTGCTTCTCCGCCTCTGGACATTCTGCTAGCGTAGACTGCTCCGCCAAATGTTTGCGACTCGACTAAATCGACTTCGGGAGCCGCGATTCCCCATCATGATGATTGGGGAAAACTGCTATCGCCCTCTCCCTCCCTCTCACAGAATAAAGCTTGCTGGGGCGTAAAGTAGGGTAATCGCTTGGGGCATATCAATACACTGATGCGGTTGGCGAACTGCTACAAAATGCTGGTGTATTTATTTAGATTTAAATATGTTTTGTGTATTCTGCCGAATAAATTGTACTATAAATTTGCTTAGGTATTTAAAAAAATGGCTGAATCTGTTTCCTGTCCATTGCTGAGCATAAACATAACTAACGTACAGCCTCCTCTTACACGAACAATAAATCCACCTATTTTTCGCCCGTCAGACTATTAACAATAGCGGGCAACAGGTCCCCCAACTTGGGCAGGTACACGTCAGGTATGAGTTTTTTATCCTCCTGATTTTTACTCAGCTTCCACTGCTCCACATCCTTCAGCTGATGGATACCAGACCCAACGAGAAGGGTCTGAAAGCCGCAATTATAGCCCAGCAGGATGTCCGTGTTGGCCCGGTCGCCAATCATTAAGGTCCTGGCCGGATTGATCTTCTTCTCCTTGATCAACGACTCACAAATGGCCGGATTTGGCTTGCCAATCACAAAGGGATCCCGCTCTGCACAAGTCTGGATAGCCCGGACGAAGCTACCGCTGCCGGGCACTATCATGTTGGGCATGGGGAAACGCTCATCCGTATTGGTGGCCACGAACAGGCACTCGGGATCGTTCAGGTACGAGGCGGCCTTCATCATTTTGGGAAAGCTAAAGTGCTCATCAAAGCCCACGACCACGGCGCCAATGTCCGTGTCCATCTTTAAATGCTGTGCCATAAATTCGGCCAGCGATCCCATCATGACCTCGGGTCCGGTTTTGGTATGGGAAATACCAACGGCGTCCAGTTCCTTGGTAATGCCTTCGCTTCCTATCACAAACACACGCTTTCTGAAGTTGCGACGCTTCAGATAAGAGGCCGTGGCATGGGCGGTGGATATGATGCCGCTCTCGGTGATGTTGAAACCCAATTCGATACCCTTTTTCAGGAGCTCTGATCGGGTCTTTGTCGAGTTGTTGGTGCAGAAGTAGATGGACTTGCCCATGGCCTTGAACTGGTTCATCACGTCGGCAGAGCCTTCCAGGCCCTGGCCATAAATCCAAAGGACGCCTGGGGAGGAAAAGTTTAATTAGCTTTAATTTTGCTTAGTTAATTGTGGATATTATTAATTTCTGATATTATTTGTAGGGTATCCAAAAGTCGACGCGGTCGCTCTTATCACGCACTTCACTCTTTGACATTGAAATTGGCGAGGCAGCAAAAACAACAACTACACCAAAGAGCTCTCTATTCGCTTGGTGACGTATGGGCAGATGCTGACCCCATAAATTGGTGTAGACATATCTTTATGTAACGCAACTTCCTGGGTGAATATCCTTTCGCCCCCTTTTCCACCCAACCCCCCCACTCACCATCGCAGTCTGTTATAACAGAATCAAAGCCTGCTATCCACTCGGTCACCTTGGCCGAGGACAATTCCAGGAGATTCGTGCACGTCTGCTTGTAGATGGTCATGGCTGCTTTCCGTGAACCGAACCGAGATACCATTAATTGATGCGCAGTGTACCAGCTATCTTTTACACATCACTTTTAATTTATGAATAAAGGTTCTTCGATTGAGGAACTCCCTGAGAAATACAGCAGCTGTTGGCGCCTGTTAGGGCACTGTTACTGTTGCGTCTGTCAAATTTAATCGGTGCTAAATATATATCGATAACTGTAGACATTTATATATAAAACTAACAGGTGTTTGGCGCTAGATTTGAAGTGATCAAGTCCCCTATATTTATAACTAAGTAAATACCACTCTTAACACATGTTGATCATTTGTCTGCTTGTTTATTAATGTATTATTAGGCTGCTAATTACTAAAATTAATTACTAATAGTACAGGCATTTTTTTGTTGTTGTTGTGTTGAATCTCAGCTTTCTCTGGGGTTTATAAACTTTGCTGGAAGAACGAACCATTGCAGAAATATTTAAATTAAATACTGACCCTAAAATATTAAAGAATAGATAAGCAAAAAAATGAAAAGGGGTGCCAAAAAAGCTGTTTTCTGTAGGGGATGCTTGGGTTCTGTGCTTGGGGGAACGGACTGAGGGTAAGCTGGAATCGAGAGCGGAAACTTTTTGAGTGCATTTTGTACCATAACTTGCATTTAAATAAATCTCATTAAGCTAAAGATGATGTAAAACAAACGAAAAATTGTTGGCTAATTACAAAAATAAACTAATTTACAGTTACAGTAATTATAAATTAATAACTAGACACGAATTTTTTTTATCGAGAAAATTGCATTTAGAGGACTCTCAGAGGTCCATCGTTGCATCTGGGGTGCGTCTGCTGATGAGAGGTAATGAGCCAAGTCTATTTTGCTAAAGGATCCTGCCTAAAACTGCGACATTAGCAAGCCACTGCCGCCGCCGCCGCTCCCAACGCCGCTGCCTCCACCCCCACCGCCGCCTGGACCCCCGCTCGTGCCTAGCACAGATCCGAGAAGGCCGCCGCTTGACATCTGCTGCTGCTGCTGCATGGGCATCTGCTGCTGTTGTTGCTGCATTTGCATCGACGAGGAGAAGCTGTTCATGCCGCCAACGACTCCGGAACCCATACTGGCACCCAAGCTGGATAAACCGGGCCCAGGACCTCCGCCCAATGATCCCAAACTGGTGGCGCCCATAACACCCGCTGCACCGCCTCCCATGCCCGCTCCACCGGGCAGCAGACCCACACCCGGCTCCGGGCTCTGATTCTTCTTTTTGCGCTTTTTCTCCTTTTTACGCTTCTTGCGCTCCTTGTCATCCTCATGACGCTTCTGCTTCTTGTGCTTCTTCTCGTAAGTCTCCAGGCCGGCCGAATCTGAAATAATGTAAATAGAGTTATGATTCAGGTTAAGCGAGACTTTAGCATATAAAGCTTACCCAGTAGCGTGGATTCCTGTCCCGTGGTCACGCCGTCTTTGTGTTTGTGCTTTTTGTGTTTGTTTTTGTGTTTTCTCGCAGGTGTGACATATGTGGTACGATACTGTTCCGGCAGCTGCAGGGGAATCGGTTGATTAATAATTAATTCATTAAAGAGGGTTCAACGAGAATATTACAGGAACTTACAAATTATTTAATATTTTAAAGTAAAATAGGTTTTTTTTTGGTTCAAAACAAAGAAATTTAACCAAGTTTAAAGGAGTCAAACTACTAAAACACTTTCTAAAAGCATAAGTATTATTAAATTTATTCAAATATATTTATCAAGTTATGAGACCAACAAAGTTACACCAATATTAAAATTTTGAAAAAGAGGAATAAATTAGGTTGATAGATACATTATGTTTTTTTAGAACCGTTATGGTTTTCACGATTCGCTTTAACTTTACTTTTCGAAAAAAATGTATTTATGGACATTTACATCCACTTTTTTTTTAAATATTTATATAGTTACTAAAAAAAAGGTGAAAGCTTGCGAGAGTGAAAACTGAAAGGGCCCTGTGAGACACCCACCGGTCCGGGATGCAGGCGGAAACCGGCCAGCTGCACAGCGGTTAACGGGAGGAGCTCCTTGCCGCCAATGGGCGGCTTCTCGATCACGCTTCGCAGCGTGCTATTCTCGACGGGATGTGTGATCAGGTCATTAATGCCGGGTATATTCTGCAGGAAAGAGGCCAGTGACTCCTTGAACTTCTTCTCCTTGAACTTGGTCAGCGTGTGGTGTAGCCCGTTCTCGGTCATGAGATCCTTGTCGCCGGTCAGTTCCGCCTTGGCGGGTGGCTCCTTCATTGAGTAGAACGGCCCCGTGTGTATGATAGTCGGCGTTTTGCCAAGCGATATCGTTGTCTTTAGCGTGCCGGATGAGTCCTGGCGGGCCACAACGGGGGATCGACCGCCGCCGTGAGGCGACGACCTCGGCGAGTCCATCATTATGTTGCCGTAGTTGCTCATCATCTTGGCACTGGCACCCACACCCACACACTTGCACGCGCCTCGCACTCACACACGCACACAAGCACACGCAGGCAGAGCAACAACTGCAACAACAAGGCCAGCAGAAGGTTGCGCCTTTCGCGACTCGCTAGCAGGCAACGCCGCCCAAGCTAACACTGCAATATGTGCCCCGGCTGCGGTGGACTACGGCGGACACTTGGCTGGTCGAATACTTGATCGGTTTTCGGGTTTTGTGGCGTTTTCTAACTGATTTGGGGAGCAGGTCTCGCCATCTTGTTGTGTCCGCGAACCAGTGTGACCGCATTGCGAAAGCTGGCGAAAAACTGAGGCTAGACCGAAAACGCGATGTGAACGCGGCATGAAAATACCAAAAATGCACCATAAATACTAGGTTCGATTAATACCGCCCAGGGGTGCAAAGCAGTCTATCGATTATTCAGTGAATATAAAATTAATATTTTATTTATTTGTTTTTATTTTTTCAAGCCACTATTTAGGTCTAAATTAAATATATTTTCGCAATTTCTTAGATTAGTTTCCAGTGGATTTTATAGGATTCAGGGATTGTTTTTTCTTACATTGGATTTTCCTCCAAACTATCGATTCCTCGATTCTGGGAAATCATATGACCGCTATCGGAAAACCTTTGCCAGCCCTGCGACCGCCTCGAGCCCCACAACACGAAAAACAGTCGAAAAAATACACATCAAATTATTGTTGTGTTTATAGTCAAATAACTAGAATCCCAACTCACCGTACACACCGCCACACCAGTCATGCAGTCCACCATTCGACATGTCGTGTCGGCCGTTGCCAAGGTAGGGATCAGGCGATTCCCGATTGCCTTTCCCCCGGAGTTATGCAATCTAACCTAACTGGGGGGTCGCGAAAAGGGGGAAAAAAGCCTGGAAAATGCAATCACTTCGTCGGAAACGTCCATGGCTGATTCACTGGTGGCTGGTGATTTGTTTGGCCATGTTTCAAGGTCGCTAATTGGGCCAATTAGCAGCTGATACGCGGCCGGAGATTAGTGCGAGCTGCGTGCGACAGGCGTGATAAACACTGACCCACCACTCCTTATCAGACAAAACCCAGATTTTCCACTAACCGCCTGTCTTTCCAGACACCTCTACGCACCAACGCTGCGATTCTGGGCGCTCTGAACGCCCGCTGCTACTCCACCACACATGAGGCTGACATTGTGGTGATCGGCTCCGGACCCGGTGGCTATGTGGCCGCCATCAAGGCTGCCCAGATGGGCATGAAGACGGTCAGCGTGGAGAAGGAGGCCACACTGGGTGGCACCTGCCTCAACGTGGGCTGCATCCCCTCGAAGGCTCTGCTTAACAACTCCCACTATTATCACATGGCCCACTCTGGTGACCTGGAGAGCCGTGGTATTAACTGTGGAAGCGTTAGCCTCGATCTGGAGAAGCTTATGGGGCAGAAGGTGAACGCGGTCAAGGCCCTGACCGGTGGCATTGCCATGCTCTTCAAGAAGAACAAGGTGACACAGCTTACGGGCTTCGGCAGCATCGTCAACCCCAACGAGGTGAAGGTACAGAAGTCCGACGGCTCCACGGAGACGGTCAAGACCAAGAATATCCTGATTGCCACCGGCTCGGAGGTTACCCCCTTCCCAGGCATTGAGGTAAGTGAGGGAATCCTCTGAATATTTATATTCCTAACCTTAAACTCTTGTAGATCGATGAGGAAGTCATTGTGAGCAGCACTGGCGCCCTGAAGCTTGCCAAGGTACCCAAGCACCTGGTGGTGATCGGTGCCGGCGTCATTGGCCTGGAGTTGGGTTCGGTGTGGTCGCGTCTGGGCGCTGAGGTTACCGCTATCGAGTTCATGGAAACGATCGGCGGTGTGGGCATCGACAACGAGGTCTCCAAGACCTTCCAGAAGGTTCTTACCAAGCAGGGTTTGAAATTCAAGCTGGGCACAAAGGTGATTGGCGCCTCGCGCAGCGGCAGTGACGTCACTGTGACCGTGGAGAACGCCAAATCCGGCGAGAAGGAAGAGATTCAGTGCGACGCCCTGTTGGTCAGTGTGGGACGTCGTCCCTACACTGAGGGTCTGGGCCTGGACGCTGTTGGTATTGTTAAGGACGATCGCGGCAGGATTCCCGTCAACGCCACCTTCCAGACGGTGGTGCCCAACATCTATGCCATCGGTGACTGCATCCACGGACCCATGCTGGCGCACAAGGCCGAGGATGAGGGCTTGATCACAATCGAGGGCATCAATGGCGGCCACGTCCACATCGACTACAACTGCGTGCCCAGTGTGGTGTACACACATCCGGAGGTCGCGTGGGTGGGCAAGTCCGAGGAGCAGCTGAAGCAGGAGGGTGTGGCCTACAAGGTGGGCAAGTTCCCCTTCCTGGCCAACTCTCGTGCCAAGACCAACAACGAGACGGACGGATTTGTCAAAGTTCTGGCTGACCAGGCCACGGACAAGGTCCTGGGCACCCATATCATTGGACCAGCTGCCGGCGAGCTGATAAACGAGGCTGTCCTGGCTATGGAATACGGAGCAGCTGCCGAGGATATTGCCCGCGTCTGCCATGCACATCCCGTAAGTAGAAGGATCTCATGGATCTATTACATTTTAAATAATGTTTTTTATATTTATATTTAATTTAAATTTAATTGCTTTTTCAGACATGTGCTGAGGCCCTGCGTGAGGCAAATGTGGCTGCTGCCTTCGGCAAACCCATAAACTTTTAAGCAACATTAACAGCCTCCCCCCGCCAGGCTATGGAATCTGCACTGCGTTGAACATTTACTGCAAAAATCCCCTCAAATCGAAAACAACTCTGACAGCCGAAGCGAAAGTCTTTGCATATTTTTACTTCTCAATGTAGAAACAGAAAAGTGGAAACCATACCATAAATATTGAAAATGACGCCAGGCGTTAAATGCAATGTACTATGTGTATTAGGCTTAGAATAAATACAACACCGTTGAAAAACTCGATATTTAAGATTTTAAAATATTTTTTATTTATTATTTACTTAATTTATTAATTTTATTTTATTCAATTTTTGTAGACTGGCTTTTAAATTGAATTGATAATTTAAAAAATAGTATCTAAAACATACAATTTCTTAAAGATTTTTCTAAAATAAAGCCAGATTTATGTACATTTTAAAGTATTTTTAAGAGTTTTTTGATTAAAAACAATATATTTATATGTACATTTTTTAAAAAGTTATATAATAATGTAAATATTTTATTTGATATTTAAAAGTCTATTATAAAGGACATTTTCTAGCTATATCCTTATAATAATGACCCTTTTTCTAGCCATAAAAGATAGCCAGATTCAGCGGGAATCCAAAGGTTGGGCATCTCCGTGAACAGCTGTGGCAAGCTCCGGCTTTCCGAAAACGATCTGGCAACGCCGACAAAGTCAAAAAATTCAAAAGAATAACAAATTCATCTTCGGACTAGCAAAAAGCATTTACTTGTTTAACTCCTTAAATATTTTTCCTAAAGCTTTGGGGTACAAAATTCTCAATTCGTTGCAATGTTTTGCACTGGCAAGCTACGGCGCTGCGTTTCGTCGGTGGCCAAGAAGGGTCCGTCTGCGTTTCCCCACTGCCACAGGCGCAGCATGGAATGGAGGAGCCTGCAGCGTGGTTTGGCCACCCGGTCAATGGGTGCGCCCTCGGCTACCGCACAGGTAATCGGCGGCGGTAAAAAGAGTCAGCCTGCAGCTGTGGCGAAGAGCGGTTCTAGCTCCGAAACGGTGAGTGGGTTGGTTACCATGGCTTGTTTATATAACTGATTCTTTTTAATTCACCCAAAACAGAAATGGCCACGAAAAATCTTTAGTGGAATCCAGCCCACCGGCTCTCTGCACTTGGGCAACTATCTGGGCGCGGTGCGACCTTGGGTTCAGTTACAGAATGCCAATGATGACGTGACCGTCTGCATTGTGGACTTGCACTCCATCACAATGCCTCACAATCCGCCCCAGCTCCGTGAGAACATCTTTGTCATGGCCGCCACACTCCTCGCCTGCGGCATTGATCCCGCTAAGAGCACTCTGTTCGTCCAGTCCGCAGTTCGGGAGCATGCCGAGTTTAACTGGATTCTGAGTTCTTTGACAACCATGCCGCGCCTGGCGCAGTTGCCCCAGTTCCGGGAGAAGTCCCGCCTGGTGAAGGATGTTCCACTGGGTTTATATGTGTATCCGGTTCTCCAAGCAGCCGACATTATGCTCTACAAGTAGGTTTTCACTTGGATAATCCATATTGTATCTGATTTTCCTTATCCCCTGCAGAGCCACCCACGTTCCTGTGGGCGAGGACCAGCTGCAACACATTCAGCTAGCCCAGCACCTGGCCAGGACATACAACGGCCGTTACGGCGAGACCTTCCCTATTTGCCACGCCATCATTGAAGAGAGTGAGGCCTCTCGCGTGCTCTCCCTTCGGGATCCCTCCAAGAAAATGTCCAAGTCTGATGGCAACCCCAAGGCCACCATCAATTTGGCCGACTCTCCCGATCTAATCGCTCAGAAGATCAAAAAAGCGGTCACTGACTTCACCTCAGATATTTCTTACCATCCCGGCCAGCGTCCTGGAGTGAGCAACCTGGTCAACATCCATTCCCAGGTCACTGGACAGACCATCAAGTCGGTCGTGGACGAGGCCACCACTCTGGATACGGCCAAGTACAAGGAGCGAGTGGCAGAGGCTGTGGTGGAGCACTTGCGTCCGATTCGGGAGCAGATTGAACACCACTTGACGAGGCGCAACGAGATGATCTACTTACTGGAGATGGGGGCGGAAAAAGCACGTCAACAGGCGCAGCGCACCTTGGACGATGTGAAACAGCGCCTTGGCCTGGGCACTAGTCCCATAATGCCAGCTGCTGTGCAGGTGGCTCCGCTGCTGCCCCAAGAGGTGCCCAAGACCTCGGCCAGCAGACTGATGTCTAGTGACGCCGATGCCAATGTCCATGAGCGACACAAACGGATGTATGGCTTTGCAAAAACGCCAAGTGGTGATGCAGGCCAGTCGGCCACTGGGGAGCTATCGGCTTCTGGTTTGGAGCAATCAATTGCACAGCCCTTGATACGCCGTCAGCCCGTAGTGCCAACCCAAAGCCTGCGGGTGGAGAAGCAGCTAGGAAGCTCAAGGTCTCAGCATGTCTTTCAGATGGACAACATCAATGCTCCGCATATGGGATTCAAGCATCCCCCTGGATTGGCACCAAACATGGTTACTGGGGGGCTGATAAAGGGCAAGCGCGGCACCCTCAAGTCCGTCTCACGCAGCCTAGGATTTGGGCATTATTCAAGTGCTGGCCCAACTGCAACTTCCAGTGCGTTGTCCATGATTGCGCGCGAAATGAATGCCCCCAAAAAACCGGAATTCACTTACAGCATGGCCAATAGTGCACACGGACTCACCGCTCCTGGATCTTTTAACAAAGGCGAAGCGTGGAGCAGTCAAAATCGGAGTGGTTCGCAGGACACTCAGGCTGCTATTATGGCCCAGGAGTCAAAGGAGCAGGCCGCCGTTGAGGAGCAGCGTGAATCTGTGTCTGAGGAGCAAAGCGAAGAGTCCGACGATGAAGGCGAGGTGTACGATGAGGAAGAGGCTGTGGAGAGAGAATGGGAAGATGAGGAGCGCAAAGGTGCCGAGCAAACCAAAGCCGAGATCTAGGCCTAAGGAGCATTGCAATTGTTGTTAGTGTAATACGTAGCGAATATCATCCTCTGTTAAATTTGTAGTTATGCAAATTGTTTGATAAATTTATGGTTATATAAGTAATTGATTTAATGGCAAATCAAAATCAAATGTCAAAAGTAAAATTAAAGTGTCTTTGCTGCTTATATATATTATTTATTTTAATTAATTGTACATATGTAAGTAACTAAAACCAGTCCTGAAGAGTGGCATTTTGAAAGTGGGTGTACACGATAACTCAAAATTTACTGAACCCATCGCAACATTCGGGGGTTTAACAGTTAGGATGTTCACCACAAACCACTTTCCAGACCCCTCATATATTTTTATATATATATTAAAAATAATGAATGAAAATGTTTTTATGGCTTCCACACAAAAAGAAATAAGGATTTTAAATACTTTGTCAAAAGGGGGGTGACAGCGTTGCCAAAGTCAGTATTTTCAAAATAACAATTATAATAAATTTTCGGCGGCAACTCGTTCCATTCACCACATATACATATATGTATTTTGCTTAAAGGATTGAGGTTAAAATTAAAAACTTTGCAATGTTTCAAGCTGGCAAACTAAGAAGCGTCGCGGCCACGAAGGGTCCGTGTTCGACTCTCCTTCGTCAGAGGCGCTGCATTAATTTGAGGGACTTTTCGGAGATAATTGGTAACAGGAATCCAAAGCAGCCAAGCCAGCCGCCAGTTACAGCGAAGAGCGGCACTGGCTCTGAAATGGTGGGTAACCTGGCTTGTTTAAATATCCTTGTCCTTTACTTTGTCCTAGCAGGCATGGCCACGAAAAATCTTCAGTGGAATCCAACCCACTGGCTCCCTGCACTTGGGCAACTATCTGGGCGCGGTGAGGCGTTGGGTGCGGCTTCAGGAGGCCCATGACGATGTGACCATCTCTATTGTGGACATGCACTCTATCACAATGCCTCACAATCCGCCAAATCTGCGGGAGAACATCTTTGTCATGGCTGCCACACTCCTCGCCTGCGGGATTGACCCTGAGAAGAGCACCCTGTTCGTCCAGTCCTCCATTCCCGAGCTTACCGAGTTCAACTGGATTCTAAGTTCATTGAGTACAATGCCGCGCCTGGCGCAGTTGCCTCAGTTTCGGGAGAAGACCCGTCTGGTGAAGGAAATCCCACTGGGTTTGTTCGTGTATCCGGTCCTTCAAGCTGCCGACATCTTGCTCTACAAGTAGGATGACACTCCCCTTAGATATTCGTTTTTTTATATCTTTTTCCCGCAGAGCTACCCACGTTCCTGTGGGCGCTGACCAGCTGCCACACATTCAGCTGGCTCAGCACCTGGCCAGGACATACAACAGTTGCTATGGCGAGACCTTTCCTGTGTGCGAGGCAATTGTTGAGAACGGAGAGGCCTCCCGAATTCTATCCCTTCAAGATCCCGGCCAAAAGATGTCCAAATCTATTGGCGATCTGCTGGCCACAATCAACCTGGCTGACTCTCCAGACCTAATAACAAAGAAGATTAACTCAGCGGTCACTGATTTCACCTCGGACATCTCTTACAATCCCAACAAGCGTCCTGGAGTGAGCAACCTGGTCACCATCCATTCGCAGGTCACTGGACAGACCATCAAGTCGGTGGTGGACGAGGCCACCACACTAGATACGGCCAAGTACAAGGAGCGAGTTGCAGAGGCTGTCATCGAGCACTTGAGTCCGATCAGAGAGGAAATTAAGCACCACCTGGCCAGGCGCAACGAGATGATCCACTTGCTGGAGGTGGGGGCTTCAAAGGCCCGCCAGCAGGCACAGCACACATTGAGCGATGTGAAGCAGCGCCTGGGGCTGGGCACCAGTGGCAACATGCCAGCAGCAATACAGCTGGCGCCGCTGGCGGCACCTGAGGTGTCCAAGACATCTGCCAGCATACTGATGTCCAATGTGGGCGATGCCAATGCCAACGAGCGACACAAGCGGATGTATGGTTTCACGGAGACGCCGAGTGGTGGTTCAAAGGAACCAGCCACCGAAGAGCCCTTGCCGGAGGTCCGTCAACACAGGGTCCGGCGATTGGTTCGTCGTCCGCCCATGGTGCCAACTCAGACACTGCGCGTGGAAAAGCAGATGGGCAGCACCCGACCACGACATGTTTTTAAAATGGATTGCGGGAATGCACCTCATATTGGTTTCAAAATTGCCCCGAAATTGGTGACCAACTTGGGTACCGAGGGGCTGACCCAGAAAAATCTATCCGCCTCAGACATCCTGGGTTCGTTTAAGCCTGTTCAAAATGCGATTCCCAGTGCGGTGTCTATATTAGCACGCGAAGTAAATGCTCCCAGGAAGCAGGAGTTTGCTTGCAACCTGGAAAACAGTGGCTTCTATGCACCGCCCCTCAACGAGGAGGCCAAGGACAGCGAAGTTATCATACTCGACCACGGGGAGGAACTGGCCGTTTCTCAGGATAGTCAAGAGGAGTCCGAGGCGGAGGAAAAGTGGGAGAGTGATGAGTGGAGTGTCGACGAGAAGACCAAAGTCTAGATTTTTTGCTGGGAAATGTTGCAATAGTTTTAAGTGTAGTCCCAAGTCGATTTCTTGATTTTAATGTCTAGATCCTAGGATGCGTCAATTGTACCTTGATGTCAACTTCTTAAATTATTATTTTACGCACAAGATCGACAATATCTAAATTAAATGGATTTTTTTAAAAACAGAATTGACTTTTTTTAAAGATACTTTAATTTAGAAGGGGAAAAATACGGTTTTAGGTATTTTAAGGGGATGTAACTTCAACAAGAATTATTTTTTTTATAAAGTACTGTTCCTGCACTTAAAAATCAGCTTTTAAAAATTAGAAATAAAATTATTCTTGCCCTACAAAATAAGTTTTTAAAATGTGAAATACATTTTATGGGTCTAATATCGTGTTTTTTATGCTTATAGATTTTTTCCATACTTATATAATATATATAAAGATCGGCTTTATCCTTTAATTATTCATGTTTATTGCTTTCAGCTAACTTATTGTACTTTTCGTTGATTTTTGGTTTCCTATTTTACGGTATGAAGCTGCGTGCAGGTGTGTGAGTTACAAAGGTGAGCATGTGGGTGATGAGAATTATATCAATATAATTATAAATAATTATATAATTATATATAAATATATTTTATGGTTAATGTATAAGTTAGATAAATATCAGTGTACACTTAAGATGTACTGTGCATCAGGATCAGAGGCACCTCGTTGCCATATTTTGAGTTCTCCTGACCCCCCAACAAGGCCGAGTTGCTGCAGTCCCGCATTATGGCCATGGAATTGTTACGCTGCTCCCGCTGCCTCAGCCGACTGTGACGGATGCCGTAGGACAAGAAGATGGCCAGTCCAATGGCAATCCAAATACTGAAACGCACCCAGGTGAGGATGTCCAGCTTGATCATCAGGTAGATGTTGATTAAAATAGAAATGCCGGGCAACCAGGGCACCAAGGGCACCTTAAACGATAGCTTGACCCCAGAGGTGGGCTGGCGGGAGATAATTAGCAGAAGGACAACCAGGGGTATGGTACCCAGCACCAGTTTGATTCCGTCAAAGGACGAAACATTGGCCAGATCCTCTTCGAATTTAGTGAGTATCTGCGAGAAGACCATGCACCAAAGGGCTGAAAGAAAGAACTGATTATATAAAGTCTCCTGTTTGATATAGAAGTACACTTTAAACTCACAAAACAAAGTCACACTGTAGGTAACTATCCTTGACGTTTGCTTGGTGGGCACAGTCTGGCCATTGAGATTAAATACCCGCCTCCACAAGGCACAGGGCTGGTCCTGATCCTGGCCCATAGCCCGGCCATTTCCCACGATTCTACTCTCCCGACGATCATCCACTTCGTAGCGCAGCATCAGGACACAACTGGCCACCATGGAGTAGGCCAGCAGGGTGCCAATGGACATCATGTTGACCAGCTGGCTGAGATTAAAAACAGCCGCCAGGATGCCCGTAAGTAGCCCGGTGATCATGGTGCCCTTAAAAGGCGTCTTGTACTTATCGCTTATGTCGCCCAGGAATTTGAACAATAGTCCATCGTTGGACATGGCAAAGACAATCCTGGGCAGCGGAAACATGGCTCCCATCATGCTAGAGCACAAGCCAAACATGGCTCCAATGCTGACCACATACTCCGCCACATGCCAGCCATTGATCCGGAAGACATGGGGCAAAGGAGCCTTCTCGTCCTGCTCGAAATAGGGCAGCATCATGGTCAGCACCGTAGAGACTCCAAAGTAGGCCAAGAAGATCATGGCCAGAGAGACGATCACAGCAAATGGAATGGATTTCTTGGGATTCTTGGCCTCCTCGCCGGCAGTGGCGATGCAATCGAAGCCAATGAAGCCATAAAAGCAGACAGCAGCTCCTTTGATGATACCCGAAACGCCATAGGGCATAAAGCCACCATCGCCATAGCCCTCAGGTACCTCCGATTTGGGTATGGACCAATTGCTGCGATTAACTGGGAACAGGAATATATTAATTTTAAAATATTTAAATTAATAAAAAGGCTCACCCTTGAATAACCCAGCAATGATCACAAACAGGACCACGCCGAGGTTCAGCATGGTGAAGACATTGTTCACCCTGGTGGATTCCTTGGCTCCCACAGCAATGGCCAGCGAGAAAAGTATGGTGACCACAAAGGCAAACAGATCCGGATAGGCTCCCATTCCATCGATATTGATGGGCATGTGGGTGCCCAGAAAGCTGCTCATTGGATTCCCGCAAAGCTGGTCGAGATAGGTGCTTAAACCCTTGACGACACTGGCAGAACCTAACGGCAATCAAACAGAATTTTTGGCCAATTAAAACAAATCAATCAGACAGCGGCGACTGCTCCATCAATTGGAAACTCACCAATTGCGTATTCGAGTATGAGATTCCAGCCGATGAGAAAGGCGATAAACTCGCCAATGGTCACATAGCTGTAGATATACGCCGATCCTGCCTTGGGAACACGAGCTCCAAACTCAGCATAGCAAAGACCAGCAAATATCGAGGCAATGGCGGCAATCAGGAAGCTAACAACCACGGCAGGACCTGCATATTGCTTGGAAACCTCTCCAGCCAGGACATAGACACCCACACCCAGGGTGGATCCTATGCCAAGTGCAGTCAGATCAAAGGCAGACAATACCTTGGCCAATTTGGATTCATTGGAGTCCTCCAGGGGCTTCTTGCGTGTGAGCACGCGAAATGCATTCGTCACGCTCCAGCTGGGCATTCTGGAATAAGTCCATTAAGCAATTATTAATATTATTATTATTATGGGTAAACTGAGCCATGTAATTGGGTCTGAGGGCTGAGGGTTCTGCTGACCCGTGCTTTATATATAACTATCCGTACTCGATGTTTACAGAACCCACATATTAACACGTTCGCAATTTGTGGAAAGAGTTTCGAAGAGTTGGGCTTATGGCTTATGGGCCATAAGAAAATTAGTGGGCGTCTGTTAATGTGCGAATGTAGACAACGGTTTTATGACAGGCCAAAGCCAAAGTTGATCTAAATTGGAGTCTTGTGATCATGGGTATTAATCCCCCGATGACTAAGTGGGGGAAATCTCCCTGAAGTAGATGCAAATGCCAGCTAAGGGGAGATTTCGAGAATGTTTACCTAATGGTAGGGATTCTTTTTAGTTAAAGTGAGAGTTGGAGAATGTTTAACCAGAGGTAGAGACTCTTAGTTACATTTGTAAAATTGTTTAAAAATATAAAAAGTAATGAAAACAATTTATATAAATATTTAAACTTCAAATAGGAAATATTAAACTTCAAAATTGATACCTAAGTTATTATAATTCTTATTCCTTCTCATCTTCTCACCTGCTTTCCTTAAGATTTAATCCAAACTCTTCAACAACAATCACTTTTTCCTAATTAATTTCGTATGGCACTTTGTTTTTCCTAGTTTGAAGCCCTGAATATCACAAATTACAAGCCATCTTCGCTTCGAATGGGTGTAATCGAGTTTCAAATAGTTATAATTGTCTTTATATCGTTTTGCCCACTCAATTGATTTTGGGTTTTTTAGGAATTTGCAATTTGAAATTTGATCGGGGTTGCGTGTAGCGTCAGAAAACGTTCCAGTTATTTCTGAGCGTACGCCGTGATCGCGGTTGCCATTAAATAGCGGTTGGGTTTCACGGCGATCCGGGGGACCGTGGTGAGTTGTGGAGCCGGACAGCGAAGCTTTCGCCCGAGCTACCACCCCCCACGAACTGGTGGGGCGGCAAGTCGCATCCTCGGCCCGGGCACGAATGTGGTGGAATCACGTCTCTGACGCTGATAATGCTAATTGCCAGTCCGTCACCTCTGTGGATCCCTCCTGCTGCCTCCCACCAATGTTTATATATTTACTATATGTGGGAATTCTCGGATTCACCGTATGACTGAGCAGGTCGCTGGGCCAAGTTTACCACAAGTCCTAACAAATTGTCTTGTTCGATTAGCGGTTTCAATAATTACAGACTTCTGTTTATTTTTATATTTTCCAAACAGAAGGGTATATAGATTTGTATTTGGATCCTATGGTTTTGACTTTAAATTTAAATAATATATTTAATATTTTGATTTTTTATACAGCTTGAATAATTATTGTTTAGTAACAACCAAGCAAAATAAACTCAATTTTAATAAATATGTAATATGAATCAGAGAATGTGTAAAGTAAAATCATATTTATTATTCATAAATCTCTTTTAAATGTTCAATAAAAGCATTAAGGCTTAGGAGACAGGGAATACTAAGAAAAGTTTAATAAAAAATCATGATTTCTTATCAAGTTTCATTCTAAGAACCGTAAATAAAAATATATACATAAATTAATATAGTTTTAAATATAAAAAACAAAACAAATTGAATTAAATATTATAAAAAATTTATTAAAAAGGGAAATTCGTTCCATTTTGCACCCAAAAGGTCACGCCAAACTCTCTCTAATTGGATAAAGTTTACGCGGTAAACCCAAAAAAATTAAAGGCAGCTGAAACTTTACCCTCTAAAGAGTATTTCTTCAGTTCGATCGATGCTAACCCCCCGAATCATTTTGTTTTCATACGGCGCTACTTTATAGGCTTTGTTTGAGCTTTTCATTGACATGGACGCGTGGAGTTTTTGGTTATTGTTTATACTCGGTTCAGCTGATATGTGTGGCGATAGGTGGGTGCTAAATCGTGGCTAAAATTAGCCTCTGTATTTGATTGCATTTAGTGCTAATTTTAGATACTTGTTGCACGCGTGTTCTTGGGGCTTTTCACTCACCCATAGTACTCGGCGAACTCCTCCATGGCTGTCATCCGAATCGATTCGATTAAATTCAATTAAATCTGTGCCGCTTGTTAATTTGCGTCCGCTATCGGCTCCTCACATAACTGTTCTGTGGCAAACCATGTGTATGGGTTTCTTGTCAGCCGGCCATAAAATCACATTTCCATTCACGCAACACACGTTGCAGCTGCCGCTCTCGTTTTACCTTTATTTCTCTCGCTCAGGCTCTCACTTGTGGCATGGACGTGGTCAGAGAAAATTTGGGAAATTTCAGGGGGTATCACAGATACCAGGAGTATTTTTAATAAATTTTAATCAACTAAATAAGATTATGCCTCAAAAAGTTGCACCTTAAAAAAAAGGAGTAATATTAAAAGAAATTTTAATTAATAATTCAAATAATAATAAAATAATAATGAACTTAAACAATTTTTTTGTTCACATTTTGACACATTTTCTATTTATTTGTTAGCTATATCGATTACTGTGACATAGATACATTTCGAATTATACAGAATATTAAACATTTCTACATTTCGATCTCAGCGTCTTTTACATTTTTTTTTAATATATTTTTCCAGCTTTTTTCCCAAATATTAAGAATTAAGACATAAAATTTAAAGCAAATTGATTTAATAAAATATATTTTTTAGGCACTCGTTTATTGTTTTAAAAACTAAGAAAAATAATAATTTTATTTGTTTAACATTTTTGGTTTATTTTTATTTTTGAGTTCATAAATTCAATATATTTTATAATACATTTCAAGCATTTTAGGTCCCCGTGGATCGCTACACCCATGACGTTATTCCATTGTTTTGCTTACGTCGAGAGAGTAACTCGGTGGGTAGTCGACTTCTTCGAATCCCAAAGAGCTATAGCTCTATAGATATGCTGCCTGGCACTTATAGACCCATAGCGATGGCCTGGCAGCTCTGAATTTGGCCGGTAAAAATCAAACATTTGCTCTCTTTGGCTGGCTCTCCAAACTGTTGTGGTTGTGCTTATTTCATAGCCATTTCTATTTCATCAGCCCTCTCAGTTCTCACCATAAAGGGAACTTCTTGGAATATTTGGTCACATAATTTTTGTTATTTACGAATCACGTGCAAATTTATTAAATAATACTTTAAATGTTAAAATTTAAATAATATTTGTTTTTTCAACCATCACAAATCTAATATCTGGAGTTATAAAATTAATTAATAAAATTTAAATAAAATATATGTTGTTGAGCCGGCTTGAGGTCAGGGAGGGGCTGGAGTACCAAAATAAATAAAAAGCTTTTATTTCGATTTCGTCCAATATATTTCGGTTGATCTGCGTCAATCGTCTTCAGGGCAACTGTGACAATATTTAACAATTAATATATAAATAAAATATATATAATATATAGCCAAGTAATTTTTAAATTTAAATATATTTATAAACATAATACGACTATTATTATTATTATTAAATTATACATTTATTATTTTAGAATTTAAAACAATTTAAAAAGTATATAAAATTTACATTAAAGAATGTATTTTCCTTTCTATACACTTATCACATTTCCACATGAACATTAGCAAGAAATTCGATTCAATAATGTGATGACTAATGTGCCTCATTTCTGGACTCGACTTTTAATTGTTTTTGTTATTTTATTTTAGCTCAGTGGATTGATTGCAAACACAGAAAAAAAAATTATAACTTCGTTTTCTATATATTTTTATTTCCTTTGAGATTTAAATAAATGTATTTTCACTATTTTATACCTTTGGAAATTAAATAAATAAATTAATTAAGACATAAAAAAGTATACATAAAATAAATTATAAATAGTATATATTTTATTTGTTTTTACCCTTTTAAAATATTTGAATTTGATCAAAATCTGATAATTATATTAAGTAGCATTCAAAAATGTATATTAAAATGTAGTATAATTTGAAAAACCTGTGTTTTTATATATCAGCAGTAATGCTTCTTTTTATGCAATCGAAATCGGTAAAGTAAAAACGTAAATTGCAAGGGTATACAAAGTTCTACACATTTAATAAGCAAGGAACCTGGAGAGGGCTTTGCAGTTGATTGGGCTAACTAATGATAAGCCCTATAGTTAGTCTAGAAATGAAAATGATATGGTTATTTCAATTTAGCATAAATGGATTAAGAAGTATCTCGTCGACCATCATGATGTTGTGGCCGTAGCCCGGATGGAGTCCGGATCATACCAAAAGATCCTAGATCCCTCTTTCTTCAAAAATATTTAAAAATCCAGGACTTTATTCTGCTGGTTTTTCAAAAATATATGTAAACCTAAATGTGTACTACTCTCAAGGGATCAATAGTTTTCAAGGGTCGTGTGTTTCAAGTAAGAGTTTCCTCCTGAAAGTATGCAGCATAAAAAGGTCTCATCCAATGCTGGCCAAGCTCATCCGTTCTCTTACGATCTCATTCTCCTCTCTTTAGTTGGAGCAAAACACCCACAACAAAGCGGGTTATAGAGACACCCGATCAAGGCACGCATTTAGCTTAGATTCCCCTTCTGGAACCCAACTCAGTAGCTCTCCGCGCCTCGAATTTGGTGGATCAGAGATCAGAACACGGCAATATTTAATATACATACTTAATTTTTGTGAGTGAAAGCGGCATGCATTATTCCAACTAAAGATAAGTGAATTGTGACTTTGGATTTGTTTGATTGTAAACCGTAATATAGTACATACTATGTACATATGTTTTGTTTGCTTGGTTGTCTGAGACGATAACAAAAGCGTGTGAGCAGAATAAAATGATTTGGCATAAAGTAGCCGCCACTTATTCTAATATAAAGTAGTTGTTTTTATTGTATTTATTGATTGACGTAAGAGTTCAACATAAAGAAGCAAAAATTGAATTTCTATTTGGGAACAAAAAGTTGTAGCTAATAATTTACGATTATGACTTGCCATTATGAACTATTTTTATTTGTTATCGCTATGGCATGTGAGTCTGTAAAATATAATATTTTACTTCGTGTTTTTGACAGATAAATGGCAAAAAATATAATTATATTAGCATTTTTAGGAGGCATTGCTGCTTTGCTTTTTGCATACTCCCCAGAAAAAAGTTTCAGTACCACAGAGATCAGATATAACTTCCTAATTAACTCTTTCCCAGCCTCATCACATTTGCATTTCTCGTAATTGTTTTCTTCTTTATTTGCCTGGCATCATCGTGTTACTTAGCCAGTAAATATTGTTGAAAATATTTGTTTAAGTGCATATTGCGGAGCTCTGGATACATGTTTACTTGGACAGTTGACAGGCATTTGTTTTTAATGTTTGTTTTTTATTTTTGCCAAGCAATTTGTAATTTAATTGAGCGGCAAAGAAACAGCTTAAACTGTAGAAATTTCCGAAAATTAACGAGTAAAATGCTAAACCAAATAGATTAGATTGTGGCCATTATACTGCTAATATATCCGGAACGGGCGAGCTCATTCATCATAGGCGGAGTGTCACCAACTGACGATTGTTCAGCCATTCGATATGTTAATTTTTTAAACGCTTATTTGCACTAATTTGTAGTGGTTTTTGTTTTAGGAGTAGCTGGCCCACATCTTCCTCAACAACCATTTATGGCAATGTTAGTCAGCTTGAGGGATAATGCCTCGATCATTTGGTGGTTAACAGTTGGATTAGCCGGTTTTATGGGCCTATCTAGTGCAGCATCCGTCAAGCCCAACATCATTATTATAATGGCAGATGATCTGGTAAGGTTAATGGATTTATTAAGACACTTTCTCTGTAACTCATTCTCTGAACAGGGCTTCGATGACGTGAGTTTTCGAGGCTCTAACAATTTCCTTACCCCCAACATCGATGCCTTGGCATATAGTGGTGTAATCCTGAATAATTTGTACACTGCTCCTATGTGTACTCCCAGCAGGGCAGCTCTCTTAACTGGCAAATATCCCATTAATACAGGTAAGGAGTTCAAGCTATTATTAAATTATATCCTAAATAAATTTTTATTTATTAAAAATAATTATTTTGTAGGCATGCAGCATTATGTGATTGTTAACGATCAGCCTTGGGGTTTGCCCCTCAACGAAACCACCATGGCGCAGGTCTTTAAAAAGGCGGGTTTCCGCACCAGTCTCATTGGGAAATGGCATCTGGGGATGTCACAGCGAAACTTTACACCCACGGAGAGGGGCTTCGATCATCATCTGGGCTATCTAGGTGCCTATGTGGATTACTATGATCAGAGTTACGAGCAAAAGGTGAGGGTAATGCCTTCTATAAACCCTAAAAATGATTTAAAAATTATTTATTCTTAGTCCAAAGGTTACATCGGCCACGATTTCAGAGAGAATCTCCTACCCACCCATGACCAAGTGGGTCACTATGTCACCGATGTCCTTACCAACGCTGCTGTCAAGGAGATTGATGATCATGGATCCAAGAATAGTACTCAACCCCTGTTCCTGCTGCTGAGTCACCTGGCTCCTCATGCCGCCAACGATGACTATCCCATGCAGGCGCCTGAACATGAATTGGCCCAATTTGGTTATATCCAAAACAAGACGCATCGCTACTATGCGGCAATGGTTTCTCGCTTGGACAAGAGCGTGGGCAGGGTCATAGAAGCTCTGGCAAGACAGGAAATGCTAGAGAACAGTATACTGCTCTTTTTGTCTGATAACGGAGGTCCAACTGAAGGGCAGCACTTTAACACAGCCTCCAACTATCCTTTGAGGGGGGTGAGTAATTTTATATGTGATATATATTTTTTTATATATATTTATTTATATTTTTCCCCTTTAGCAAAAGAACTCCCCCTGGGAGGGCGGCCTGCGTTCCTCGGCAGCTATTTGGAGTACAGAGTTCGAACGCCTGGGCAGCGTATGGAAGCAGCAGATCTACATAGGTGATCTACTACCAACATTGGCTAATGCTGCGGGCATATCCCCGGACCCAGAACTCCAGTTAGATGGCTTGAATCTCTGGTCTGCCCTCAAGTATGGTTATGAGTCGGTGGAGCGTGAGATAGTCCATGCGATCGACGAGGATGAGGAGGAGCCACACCTCTCGTATATGCGCGGCAAGTGGAAGATCATCAGCGGCACCACCGTGAATGGAAACTACGATGGCTGGCTAGGCGAGCGGGTGACCAGTGGCGAGGTGGATCCACGCTCCGAGGCTTATGAAGATCTTATAAGGAATACTAGCGTCTGGCAGTTGTTGCAGCAGGTTAATCCTGGGAAGCGCAACATCAGCGGACTGAGGGCAGATGCCAGTATTGAGTGTCCGGAACCTGCTACGGGCATCAGGCCTTGTTTGCCTTTGTTGGCACCTTGTCTCTTCGACATTGAGGCTGATCCCTGTGAGCGGAGTAATCTCTATGAGGAGTACCGCAATTCGACTGTCTTTCTGGATCTGTGGCAAAGGATCCAGCAGTTTGCCCGAAATGCCCATCCTCCCAACAATAAGCCAGCGGATCCAAAATGCGATCCTCGTTTATATAGAAATGAGTGGACCTGGTGGCAGGATGAGAAGGCTTCCACAGCGGCGGTGATGAACCATTTCAGCTGGTTACTGATGGGCATCCTGTGCTGTTTAACGATGTTGTGAGCAAAGGATATTTTGATGAGTAAGTAAAAAATATATAAATATTTAAAAATTGAATCTTAATCAATGTTTTTCTTATTTTTAACTATTTTAGATTCCAGTCAATGCATTAAATATATTGAGTCCAACGAATAACACTAATTAATTAATTGTTATCAGGATTCATCATCAAGGTTGATGAAAACCTGTTAAGCTGATTTATAGCTTGTATTATTTAGTAAAAACCTAATCAGTCCTGAGAATGTCAAGTGTCCAATTTGCTTGTCTTATCGATCCCTTCTGCGAACTCTGATAGTTTGCAAAACCCCCTTGAAAAACTTCAGAGAGCGCGCAGATCTCCGTCAATCAAAGGGTCTTAACTGGTATTTATCGGAGTCACATTTTAAGGCAGCTAAATTTGGACTCATTTCCAATGTAATCCCGATACAATCTGTCTTCGAGATTTACGAGTTATATTAAATTCAGTATTCCGTAGGCTGGCGTGCTTGCTATCAAAAACACATTAAATCAAAATTAATCAGACTTTATTTTCAAGGCCAATTTAATTATAAATAAGTTAATAAGATTATTTGTTGTTTGTAAATATTTATGTAATAAAATGTATGAATTTAAATTAATTGTTTGAATTATTTAAGCTGATTATTGGATTTTTCAAACTGAAAAGTATCCATAATAAAGACCAAAATGCATTAATTTCATTACGAATGCATTTCTATGTTGGTTTTTATTGGGGTAACAAATCTGCATACTTAATTTAACATTCTAACAAAATTATCTTTCCTCCAGACATTTCTAAAAAAGTCTTGTCTGTAAATGCTGATCAAGAACATATGTACATATGGGATTTATAGGGTAAAAAATGATTCCTCCACCCTTGAACCCCCCTTGTCTTCAGTCTGACAGCGACAATCGATGTGTTGACTGCCTAGAAACAGCTGATTTGGCTCACGTTATTTTCAGCATTCTGCTCTAAAAGTCAATTGCAATTTGATTATTAACAACAAACAAACGGACAGCAGCAAAGTGACCCAAAAATATGAGCGAATCGATTGCAGAAGCTGCAGCGGCGGCGGAAAATGAAGAGCTGGCAGACGACTTTATGGATAAACTGAAGTTGGACGAGGAAGGCGGAAAGAAGAATTTGCACCGCGATGACCATATCAATGTGTTTTACCACCAGGCGAAGCCAAAGATCCTGAAGGAGTTTCTAGCTCGACGCACCATAAATGCGCCCCTGGCTACCCACTTGGCCGGCGGCAGTCCCATGCCCAACAAGCAGCCTAGGGAGTCGGTGGGGTTGCGCTTGGCCAGCGAGGATTTAGAAGATTTTGTGTAAGTTATGACTTAAGGAAAAATTAAGCCCTTTTATAAGCTTTACTTTAAAGGAAACTAATGGAGGCCACGGAGTTTTTCAAAACCCAATCCGAGACGGAAGAGGAGGAAGAAAGCGCACCAGAGTTAGCCATCCAACCAATGGAGGAGGATGCTCTCGCAGAAGAAGAACCCCGTGCTTCCACCTCACTGGAAGCTAATAAGACAACATCAACTAAGGAACGTCTTGTAACGGAGGTGTTGGTGCTGCCCAAGCTGGAATGGAGCTTGTTAAACGGTGATGTCGAGTGGGTAACCTGTCAGCTTGCCAAAGAAACTTTATTAATATTTGGTTCTTCTTTCAGGATTCTTACCAAAATGCAGGAGTATTTCAAGACTTTGACCACAAAACGTATAGAAAAACTGCGTAAAATGCAAAAGGAAGAGGAACAGGAAGGGCTAGCCAATGAAGATGACATTGATGTGGATGACAATAAAGAAAACGAGCCGGAAAACAAGCACGGAGATTTCCAAAATGACTCGCCTATTCGGAATTAATGAAGAATATATTTGACTTATGGGGTCGGTTGATTCCTTCACTCAGATAAAATATTTTGTTGTATAATACGTTTTTTATATTAAAAAACATAATAATTAAGTTTATGTTCATCCAAAAGCTGTGAATAATAAGTAAACTCTATTACAAATAACATATATCAAAACTGAAATTATTATAATATAATTTGAACTTAATTTCCATCCATCCATCCAGACAAAATCAAAGCAATTGCAACCATAAAAATTCGCTGGCCCGATCAACTTTTGTAATTATTTATGTATAATTATAATTAACCCCCCTAAATAGAGTCAAATCAGTTGTAAAATTTCATTTAAATATAAATATTTGCATTTTATTTTTCTTTAAAAGAGATCCTGAGATCGTAAGTAGGCATCAGAAGTAACTCAATCTAGTAGTATACCGTACCATTGAACTGCTGGGCCACCAGCACCTCGTACTTGTCGAATTTGCGCAGGGCCAGGGTCTCGTGCTTGATGATGCAGACCTTCTGGCTTAGCAGCAGGGTTCCAATCAGCAATCCGCCGTCAGTCCTGGCACGGCAGCAGTAGACTCGCTCATTCTTGACATTGGTTCCAACGGCCACGGCTCCCTTCTCGTAGAAGCCATCGAAGCTACGCACCCACACATACCTCAGGTTGCGCTCGGCCACGAGGATGTCGTAGACCAGCAGCTTGGAGGAGGCGGTCTCGGTGTTGAAGTAGGCGGTGCCGGTTTCCACAACCACACGGGCGGGCAGAATGTCGCTGCCGGACTTTACGCGACCCACATAGGTGTTGTAGCCATAGGGATCAAAGCCGCCCAGGATGGCGTCCTGAGGAACGATGTACGAGAGGTTTCCAGCCTTCCAAACGTGCTCGGTATCTGTAGGTCAACGAATGGAGTGTTATCCTCGGCTTTGGATATATTTTTTCAGTTTTAATTCTCACCATAGGTCGAGGGAACAGCGTTTGCCACTGCGAACAGGGCCAAGACGAGGCAGGCAGCTTTGTACATCTTAAGGAGCTGGTGGTTTCGCTTTGAGTAACTGCCCAGCTAGGTAACGGTTTTTATAGTCGCCTCCTTATCTCCCGACTCCAATTACAGTTATCGCTATCAGAAGATTGGCATCGATAGCATCGGTAATGGTGACTAACCTTCTTGGGAGTGAGGCTACGCATAGTAGATTTATTGCACCCACTAAAAATAAGCGTTATTTGGAAGCCAAAAAGTCCCCTCAGCTCCCAGTTGTTATTTCATAAGTTTGGTTTATTTCATAATCTAATATCTTCTTTTAATTCGGTGATTCAGGAAATTCAAAGCTAGATAGCATTAGTTATTGTTTAGAAATAAATCCATCTTATAAATTTTTATACCCTTGCAGAGTATTATAATTTCAGTCAGAAGTTTGCAACGCAGTGAAGGAGACGTTTCCGACCATATAAAGTATATATATTCTTGATCAGCATCAACAGGGGAATCTTTCTAGATATGTCAGGAAGAAATCGATTTTTTTTGCCATTTTTGCAAAATTTTATAAGGGGTTACATCATTAAAAATTTTGATTTTGATAAAAAATTGAATTTTCAAAATTTTTAAATAAAGAATGCAGATTTATTAACTGTAGAAAATCTTGCACAGAACAGTTTTCCGATTTAAAATTAATGCTCTTTTGGCCGAGTTATGATATTTTTCATTTAAAAAAAATTAAGAAGTTATTTAATATAAAAAATCCGATTTTATAATACAAAATAATATTTTTCTAAGTCAAGGAATCATATTCGACCCCATAAACCATATATATTCTTGATCAGCATCAACAGGGGAATCTTTCTAGACATGTCCGGAAGAAATCGATTTTTTGGCCATTTTTGCGAAATTTTATAAGGGGTTACATCATTAAAATAAGCAAAAATGTCCAAAAATTTTGATTTCTTAAAATTTTAAATTTGGTATGCAGTTTTTTTAAATTAATAAAAACTAACACAAAACTGCTTTCCGAATCGAAATTAATGCATTTTTGGCTTAGTTATGATCTATTTTAATTGTTACCTGCAAGGGTACAAACTTTGGCTGGCCAAAGTTAGCTTTTTTTCTTGTTTTAATTATTTTTAGAACAGTTTTAAATTAATTAATAATAATCAATCGAAAGTGACCTGTACAGTTTCGAAAAACAATTAGTTTAAGGTTCATAAAACTATAAATAGAAATCCCTAATTAACAACTAAAATCTAAATCAAAATGTATTCATTTTGGGGAGTCCCTCTCCGAATGTTTACCAACGAAGTTAGGGTTGACTTTATCAGTACCGAGTTCTTATCTTTAGCAACATGATAAGTCAATTAGAAAATAATGGCCATAGGTTCCCCCAAAAAACACAATAGAAATGTTTTTGTTCAATAAATATTTATTTTATTAGCTTTCACTTGGAGCCCAGTATGCAGATCTACACAAGGTAAGGAACGTAGTCGATCACATGGCGCTCCCTGACCAGGATCTCGTATTTGTCAAACTGGCGGAGTGGCAGGTTCTCGTGCTTCACGATGCACATTCGCTTGGAGAGGTACAGGGTTCCGATGAAGAGAGCCTCATCGCAGCGGACGCGGCAGATGAAGACTCGGTCGTTGGCGGCGTTGGTTCCCACGGAGACGGCGTTCTTCTCCCGGTAGCCATCAAAGCTGCGGATCCAGTGGTAGCTAACGGTGGCATTACCCACCAGCACTTCGTAGGACGTGCCCTGGTTGCCCAAAGTGTCCGTGTTGTAGTTGGCCCTTCCCAGCTCAGGAACCACGCGAGCGGGCAGGATATTGCTGCTATACACCACACGTCCAACGTAGTTGTAGTAGCCCTCGGGATCGAAACCGCCGAGCACCGCGTTCTCAGGAAGGTCTACGGTCTTGTCCGCAACCACCCACTTATCCTCTAAGCTGTAGATGCCACCCTGAATGAGGGCAACCAGCTGGACAAGGATCAAGGCTATCAGTACGGAGCTCTTGGCGGAGAACATGCTTGGACTGTTGACGGAAAAGGTGTTGTGGCAGTCTCCGCCTGCTGCCTGTTTTTATTGGGTCCCACCCCCATGAGGTTTCTGTTCCTAGTAAGACTGATTGTATATTTTCTTTGGGGGATCACTTCATTGATTAGATATAGATAATTTTTCTAGATTGGTGATTAACACTTGAAAGCTCGGTGGTCGGTTGATAGTGAGATCTGCCGAGTTCCCGGTATAGAAAACCATAAAACCCCTAAAATAATCAATTGTCAAGTTGGCTTAAATCTTATCATGAACAATGACTTAGAAAAATGTAATGGACTTTACATTTTGGGGTCTTTAAATGTTTTTAAACAATATGAGTTTAGTGGTAATACTTATTTTTAGCTATAACTTAATCTTTTTTATAAGAAACTGTGTAAATAAGATTTTAATGAAGTTTATAGGACCTGAAAGGCTCTTGCTGCTTTTCCAGTTTAAGGATACCAGCTTTACAGCTCATAAAGGACCTATTAGCTTTAAAATTATATTTTAATAATTTTTAAATTAATAAATTTAAATTTTTCTTTGATACATTTTTATTATACATATTCAAATAGGTTAAATTAAAGGATCTTAATTCTATCCTCGTTCTATAAAGCGGGTTCTAATAGTATTATTCATACAAATTGGAACCTTCTATACTTGTTATATATTCTTATGTTATATTTAGTCAATGTTTTTATTTGAAAAATAATTATTTTGTTATTTTTATTAAAGACATTTCAAAATATAATTTATATCCAAGTATATAAATCATGTAAGACACCCAATGCTTTTTCTAAATCATTTTATTTTATTCGTTATAGGTATTCTTGTGTTCATTATTAATATTCATTCAACGAATAAAATTTAAAAACAAACTTAGAAAATCTAAGGGTTTACTTCCCTTAAATTTACATCAAATATAGAACACATAATATAAAAATATATCCTTGAAAGCATATAAAATCTACATCTAAGTTTGCATTTGAACAAGAATTTACTCTCTGTAGTGTACCTAAATAATATTTATAATTAAAGTTTTCCCAGTTCTTGTATCAAAAACAACAAATCAATATTTTCGTTCAATAAATAAATATATATTTTATTAGTTTTCCACCTCATACAAAGTGCAAATCTACAAATGGTATGGAACGTAATCAATCACATGGCGCTCCCTAACCAGGATCTCATACTTGTCAAACTCCCGGAAGTTCAGGTTCTCGTACTTGACGATGCACGTCCGCTTGATCAGGTACAGGGTTCCAATGAAGACTCCGCTATCGGTACGGATGCGGCAGATGTACACTCGATTGTCGGCGGCATTTGTTCCCACAGCAACGGCGTTCTTCTCCCGGAAACCATCAAAGCTGCGGATCCAGTGGTAGCTAACGGTGGCATTGCCCACCAGCACCTCGTAGGAGGAGGTGGTCTGGTAGCCGGTAGTGTCGGTGTTGTAGGTGGCCTTTGCCAGCTCAGGTACCACTCGAGCAGGCAGGATATTAAAGCCGGAGGCCACACGTCCCACGTAGTTGTAGTAACCATCGGAATCGATGCCACCGAGCACGACTCCTTCAGGCAGATCCATGGACTTGTCCACATACACCCAATTGTCCTCCCTGCTGTAGATGCCACCTTGGATGAGGGCGACCAGCTGGACGAGGATCACGGCTATCAGTACGGAGCTCTTGGCGGAGAACATGCTTGGACTGTTGACGGAAAAGGTGTGGTAGAAGCCTCCACCTGCAGCCTGTTTTTATACAGATCCCATTTCCATGTGGTCTTAATCTTTGGGACACATTTTAAAGATTAGATATAGTTTATTTTTTTTTAGATTGATGATTAACTTTTGATCTTGGTGTTTCTTGATTAGATGATAGAAAGAGTTCCCCAAAAAATAATCAGTTGTCCAGTCTTATCGTTAAAAATGATTTACAATCAAAAGATTTTTTTATATTTCAAGAAAGATTGAAACTATTTTGTAGTATTAGTAATATTTCATTTTGAAAATGAGTAATTCTTTTTACTAAATATTTTTAAAAGAATTCTACTACCTTTAGTCGTGCAAATTAGCTAACCTTCGTAGCTCGCCATTGTCACAGTCTTCCGAGAATACTAATCACTTTAATCAGACCGCTGAAAACCCGTTTATAAGGCATTATCAGCTCTGTTGTTATCACTGAACGTGGCACAAGATCCCTGACCTTTGCCAACAAATCCACAAGAAAGCTCTTTAGTTCACAGTTCAGTTCCTTTGCAAAGCTTGGTCTTAGCTTTAGTTTTACCTGTAAGGTAAGTTATAGGTATTGTAAATGTTTTTACTGTCTTTGCTTGCCTTTGCAAAAACACGTTTTGGCTTTGCTTTTATGGCTGTGTTTTCGCCCGTTCGCGATTGTATTTTCTGCTATTTTATAGCAGTTAGCAGGTAAGGTCTGGGCTGTTATACGATTATGCGATTTTCGCGCACGCTGCGGAGTCGGCGAATAAAAAGGTTGTCACTTTAAAAGCGCCAGCAGCCAGCGGAGCGTTTAGTCTCGCGGAGAACCCGCTGGGGAAAGGATCCCCACCGATCGTTGGGCAGTGTTCGCTTTTCATCTTTATATAGTACAGGTGAAGCCGGAAAAAAGAGAAAAATTAGTGTTTAGTTAGTGAGTGAAATTAGGAAGTTCTTTGGTAATGAAACTAAGCAAGTGATTTCTAACAAAAAAATATGAAAACACAGTGAAGGCCTTTTAAATATTTTAAACTATTCTAATCAACGTGGATCAAGTGGGTATACAATAGATACCTGAGGATATCTGATAGAATCTAATTCAAACCGTTCACCAGCTGCTAAATTTTAAATTAAAAACATTATATCTAAAGTGAATAAATTCCGAAAATAATACTAATTAGCTTGTATATTCAAGTGCAAACGTATTGAAGTCTGAACCAGTTTGTCGCCCCGCTAATCAGATCTTTATTTGTTGGCTTAAAGCAATCTCTACTTTTATTAGGTCGGCATGAAATGTGAGAACTCTTTTAAAGGTGAAATTCAAGAGCACTTAAGGTTTATTTTTGATTTTGTGATATAGTCTAATTGGTGCAATATAATCAGAAACATTTCCTTAATTGACAATTTACAAAAGTGAAATAATTCTAAGGAAATAGATAGCCCAAAATCAGTTAATTAAATAAAATAAAATATAATAGCTTAAGTTTTTATTTTTTATTTATTATAATAGAAGAGAAGTTCGCCCTTAATCTCCTTGTTTTAGTTATAATTTTCCCCTATGCCAATTTTGAATAAAAAATATCAGTGAAATAATTATTTTGAGTATTTCCTAATAACCTAAAAACCAAAGGTATTTCTACAGCTTCTTTCAATAATACTTAGTTATATTAACTATAAATCTAAGGATCATAAATCTTACCTATTCCTTGGCATAACTACCAGTTCTTTACAATCCGTAAACAATAGAATATGACTTTAAAAGTTAATAAAGTTTCTCCATAGCTCAGAATTGGGAAATTTTCATGCCTCATCGAACTGAACCAGTTTCGATGCATTTATAGGGGGATTTACACTCAAGAACCTTTCCATTGATGAACAACAAACTGGATGCCGCCGATTACTTCACATGTGCTAAATCAAGGTTGCCGCTTTAACAAGCTGTCAAGGTCACCAGGTGGTGATCCCAGGGCGTTTTCCCATTCTCGCAATTCGCATCACTTTTTTTTATTTCAACCAAATTATATCATGTTTATGTGGAGTTATTAACCCATTTGGAATTTGACTGGAACCCCTAAAGACAAGGCTCATGTGTTAGATTTTTACGGCTCGTGTCTTGCTTATCTAGGCCCGATTTCATTATATTTAGCCTTTTTTATGGGCCATTGCGACAATTAAACAAGAGTTTTGGCCGAGATAAAAAGAAATTACACTCCTCAGTGCGAAAGGCAAGCCCCAAGTACGAGCAGGCAAGTGTTTTTCGTGTTTTATACAATGTCTTAACAATGGTTGCAAAAACCCAAAAACAACAACAAAGTAGCATGGCCGAATGGTTGAATGAACTTTGCGGCCAGCCAGACATGGCATATGGCAGGCAGACTCTCTGGGATAGGTCAGGTGGCCACAAATCGGGGAGATTGTATAATACAATTGCCAATTATGGTAAACAAAATTCGGCAGATTTTCCTATGGGATGTGCAATATAGTAGGTAATTGAGCTGATTGGGAAATGCCAGGGATTTCAACATAAGAGAAGACAGGCAGCTACTAGCGACTAAGTTACTATTAAACAATAAAAAGTTTAGACTGAAAGCAGTTTAAATAGTCCCCAAAATATTAATTATATATTATATATTTTATCTTGTACTTAGCAGACTTTAAATATGTCTTCAAAAATGTCTGGAAGACTCCTATACTTGTGGCTAGTGAGTGTCCTACTCAGCTTAGGAAAAGCAGCCGACAGCTCCGCCAAGCCAAATATAATAATTATACTAATTGATGATATGGTAAGTTTAATTAGAATTAGAAATAGAAAATAAATAATATTATATATTGCCTGCCTTTTCAGGGCATGAATGATGTGAGTTTCCATGGCTCAAACCAGATCCTAACGCCCAACATCGATGCTCTGGCCTATAATGGAGTCCTGCTGAATAAGCATTATGTGCCAAATCTCTGCACGCCTTCAAGGGCAACCCTGCTAACAGGAAAATATCCCATACATACAGGTGAGATAATAACTTATTTAAATTTATTTAAAATTATTTAAAATATTTATAATATATGTCCAGGCATGCAACATTGGGTAATCATAACCGATGAGCCCTGGAGCCTGCCCCAGCGTGAGCGTTTGATGCCTGAACTATTTCGGGAGGCGGGCTATGCCACCCACTTGGTGGGCAAATGGCATCTGGGCTTCTGGCGCAAGGATCTCACACCAACCATGCGGGGATTTGACCATCATTTTGGCTATTACAATGGCTACATTGACTACTATGATCATCAAGTTCGCATGCTGGACAGAAACTACACGGCAGGCCTTGATTTCCGTAGAGATCTAGAGCCCTGTCCCGAGGCCAATGGTACCTATGCCACAGAGGCTTTTACTTCGGAGGCAAAAAGAATCATTGAGCAGCATGATAAGACCAAACCTCTATTCATGGTTCTCAGCCATTTGGCTGTGCACACGGGCAACGAGGATGATCCCATGCAGGCGCCACCCGAAGAGGTGGCCAAGTTTGCCCACATCAAGGATCCCAAGCGAAGGACCTATGCGGGTGGGTTAACTTACTTGGAAGTTTATATATCTGTTAATATTAATACTTCTTATTTTCAGGTATGATATCCAGTCTGGACAAGAGTGTGGCTCAGACTATGCGCGCCTTGAAGGATAATGGCATGCTGAACAACAGCATTGTTTTGCTTTACTCTGACAATGGAGCTCCCACAGTGGGCATACACTCCAATGCAGGCTCTAACTACCCCTATCGAGGGGTAAGTATTGCCAGGAAAACAGTTTAAAAAACTAAATATTTTCCCCTTAAATCACAGCAAAAGGAATCCCCCTGGGAGGGTGGCATTCGATCTGCCGGTGCTCTGTGGAGTCCCTTGCTCAAAGAACGGGGCTATGTGTCCAATCAGGCTATCCATGCCATCGATTGGCTGCCCACTCTAGCAGGAGCTGCTGGGATAACCTTGCCGCAGGAGCTTCAACTGGATGGTATTAATCTCTGGCCAGCTTTGAGTGGAAACGAGGAGCCCAAGCCCAGGAGCTTCATACACGCCCTCGACGAGATCTTTGGCTACTCCTCGTACATGAGGGATACCCTGAAATATGTAAATGGGAGCACCTTCGAGGGCCAGTACGATCACTGGCTAGGAGAACTGGAATCCAATGAAGATGATCCCCTGAGTGATAACTACGGACAGCAGGTTCTGTCATCAGACGTTCATAGTATCTTGGGTGATCGAGGACTCACGGAGGCTCATATCCTGCAAATGCGAAGCGAAGCCACGCAAGAGTGTCCCGTGCTGGCAGGAGAAGATCCGCAGGACCCCAAGTATAAGTGTGAGCCCCTCAAGGAGCACTGTTTCTTCGATCTGGCCAAGGATCCCTGCGAGCGCTATAACTTGGCCCAATTATATCCCGCCCAGCTAGAGGAGCTCGCCCAAGAGGTGGAGCAATTCCGGCGGACAGCAATTCCCACGGCCCGCGTTCCCATAACCGATTATCGGGCCGATCCGGTGTTCCACAATGGAAACTGGGAGTGGTGGAATGATACGGATACGGGGTCAGGTGCCGGCACTTGTTCGCTTAAATTATGGATTATTATGGGGAGTATTATAGGTTTAATTTGTTCTATTAGTTTTTAAGGTAAATTGTGAGTAGTTTAATTATAAATAAATTTAAATACTTTAGTTTTATGGAAACTGTTTCTTTCTTAGTTATTTTAGTAATCTCTCTCTCAAATGCTCAATTGCTGGTAGATCGTAGATCATAATTTTTGTCATCACGGCTTACTTGCTAATAAAAAATGTAAGCTTTTTTTGCTCTAAAAGTAGCACAAAAGGCTGAAAGTTGTGACCTATATTGCTAATCCGTTGCTTGATTATTATATTTATCCGCGTTGCCAGACTTAAAGACTTGAGAGATTTTACAAATAAAGCCATAAAGTATGCCACAAAATAATTTAAAAACATAAATAAACATATAACAAATATAATAAAATACAAATTCACATATTTTCAACTAATTTTATTAGAAACAACAATGGACAGACATCTAAATTCTCTAGAAGCAATTAATAAGCTCACTTAAAACTAACAATTGCATTTTTTGGGGTATTGATTATGGGAACTTATGGCTAGTTTTACAGAATTATATAAAAATAATACAAGATTATGCAACAGAGATGATAACAATACGATCGGTTACTCAACATCAATACTCACTAGATAGGCGTATCTAATCACGTATATACATATACATAATACAAACGGAATATCGTACACTCGGATAATACTCTTAAGATAACTCCAGCGGAAATGGGACATTTATAAATGGGTCTCCTCGGGAGTGGCCGCTTTTTCTGCATGGCCAACGGATTCCCCTATTCTTTGGCGCTATTCGATCATATTGAATAGTAGACAGGAGAATATCATGCCAAATATCTGTAATAAAGAAGGATATATAATTAATTTAGTACTTTAATTTAATGTTAAGGAGTATTATTTACCATAAGAATGGCCACCGCTATGGAGGTGCCCCCTATAACCGCCGCATGATCCCTGATGAAGTTGGTCGTCACATAGAGACAGCCCTGGTTGTACAGATTCGTGATGGTGGGAAAGATGGTGCACTCCTTGCGCTGTCCTCCGAACAGCTCCTGGCAACAGGACTCGGGCACGGGTCCATACCGGTTCCAGTCATGCCACGTGTCCACGCCGCAGCACTGCAAACGCTCCTGGGTGAGATCCCAGGCCTGGGTGATCTCCCTTCGGCTGCCATACAAGGCCATGGTGGATCTCATTTCCTAGAGGAAAATTATATCGGTTTAAAGGTGTGAATGTGAAAGGATTTTGGGTTTGCCTTACCTGCCGCATGGTCTGCTGCACTCTTTCACGGAAAACATAACCCAAGACGCCGCCAATTAGCATGGTGACGAAAACCAGTGCCACAATTATGAAATACTGAGAGTGAGAAATAATAAACATGTTAAGAGGGTATTGCTTCATAGAATAGCAGGAAAAATAATAAGAAATTTCTTTAAAAATCTTTATTTTACGTACCGTTAATAGCAGACATTTAACCTCCTTTCCAGCACCTACACAACCCAAAAAGGACACCAGGCAGATGATGATAGAGGTGACCAGCAGCACATAGACAGCTCCCGAGAAGAGATTTGTGCCCAGCAATTCATTGACGAAACTGCGATCCACTAGAGTCCACAGTGTCAGGCAAAAGACAATGGCTCCACCAACCTGGATTAAAGTATATTTTATTTATTATAAAATCCACTACAAATATTTCCAGATATACTCACAAATATAACAAAATTGGCTATGAACAGGCTGTACTTTACAAACTGCCCGCAGCAGTCCATGCGCGAACTGAAGCCCATGTCGTCTTCCTAAAATGAGTATTTATATATATTTATTTAATTCTTATTTTTGGGTATATAATCTTGATGTAGTTTTTACTTTTTTCTATAGGTGACGAGTCCCAAAAGGTAATTTTAATGCAGGGAAAATAATGCAAAGGATTTGGGAGAGGAGGAGATGCAGGAGGTTCGAGATGTTCTAGATGGTAAACAGAGATATGAATTATTGGATAATAAATTAAATAATAAATAAAAATAATAAATAATAAAAATTATATTCAGTATAGTTCTTAGGAAATTTAATAAAACATTCAAGGATTTAATTAAAAGATCTTAGAACATTAGAGATAGGGTCTAAGGCAAAAAGAGCCTCATTTTTTTTTGGCATTCTTACTTTTATAATGTTTTTTCGAGTGTTATAACTTTGTTAACTTTTTTTTTAAGATCCTAGTTACATTTCAGAGTAATTTATATATTATAACAATTATATTGAAATTATTTTTAATATCTGTTAACTGACTAACCACTATCTAAGCTAAGAGAGACTACTGCGCATGCGCAGCTGCGGTTGAGGTTGTGACTGAGCTTGAGCGACAGTTGGAGCGCTTCGTAGCCGGGTTCGAGCCGAAGTACTCTTAACCATGACCCACTTTTGTGAGCGCCAACCAACGCAATGGGCCTAGACAAGCGTTCATTATCGGCTCGGACTGCGGTAGCTTTCGGTGGGCTTTGGTTGGTTACGGCTCTTAAAAAGACACTTTTGGGCGATTACACTTCAAGGGTTCACTTTTCGTGACGAATCCCGACGTCTATCAAAATAAGTAAATCAAAGTAATAGCCTGGCTAATTAGAGTACCTTATTTACGAGTGCCGCCCCATCTCTGAGTCACATCAGCGAACTGCGAACTGCGATGTTCTCTAAATGCTAATTAAAGGTAATTGCAAGCTAAGCCAGCGAGACCCGCCCCCTTCACCCCAACTAAGCGACATCTCATTTCGAGCATTATTCTCGCCAAATGCAAAAAAGACGCCGCAGAGTTGCAGGTAGAGTAAGCCAGGTAATTGTCGGGGGGTGTTATTAAAAAAAAATATTCTCACACTGTCTGAATATTCACTATTTTTCATTCGACGACGTTATCATGACCCGGGGGAATCGTGCCTGAGATGACAGTAAGTCATCTGAAAGTCGCCATTAATGACGACTCACTATATCGGCTGCTTGTTAGCTGAAACCAATTAAGTTTATGGTAATTGTTCTAGCAATACGTGCTACACATCATAATAGATCTTATTTTAGGGGAGGTTTTAGGAAATTTAGAAAATCTAATTATATATTTTTTAAAATATTGAAATATTTTTAAATCTTGAAATTATATAGCATATTTTAATATAAATAACAGGGTTCAAGATTGCTTGTAATATTAATAATATCTTATTAAACTTTGTAGTATTCGTTTTTTTGTGAAAATAATATGAAACCGATGTTTATATACATACATAATTATAGCTGAAATGCACATGGAACTTATTATTATCTAGAATTTATGATATATGATACAAACATATTCATAAAAATAATATAGAACTTCCTTTTTATTTTGTAATACATTTTTCAATTAAATATAATTTAATAATGGCCCATTGACTAACTAACAAAGAAGAACCGACAGATATTTGTCAAAGAAATTAAAAAACAATCAACATTTAATTCTTATAAAATTAAAAATAAATTAGGCAAGAGCTTTTCTTGCATTTTCCTGTAAACTAGCATAACATAACTTACTTAAACTTAACACAAAGTATTAATGAACACTAATATACTCACAAGTTTGCCGTCCCGAAGCACAAACGAAGTTTTCGTTAGGTAACCAATTTTGGCGGTTTTCTTTTCCCAGCTTCAGCGTATATGTAAATTGCCTCTAAATTGTGGTTGTTTGCAAAAAAAACAAAACAAAAAACAAGCTAAGCTAAGCTTAACTTATTTTTGGTTGCACTTGACTGCACAGAAGCTTAGGTAGATGGGAATTAGTAGTAGGCTGCACATAAAAACAAACGAAAAACGTAAAAGGGAAATTAATTTAAAGCAATTTATTTGAGCCTAATATTACTTTTGAAAATTTGTGTAAAAGTTCAGCAAGTATATTTTCAAGGATGAAAGAAAAAGTCGTTGATTTGTGGCCTTAGATTATTCGATTATTAATTTTAGTAACTGAAAAACACCTTGAAAACATGAGCTTAAATTTGGTTAATATATAATATAATGAAATATTCCTAGAGTAACATTTTCATTTACAAATAACTTTCTTTTTCTTAAAAAAACCATATTTGTTTATTAATTTAACAAGTTTTTGTTTGGTTTTCTTGGCTCCACTTCGTTTCATTCAGTTTGCTAGAGCTTGCCCTGGCAATTTATGCAATATTCGTTAATATTGTCTCTTTGTGATTTTTGTTAAACTTTTTTTTTTGCTTTGTATATTTAATACAGGTTTCTTGCATTTGTTTTGAGCGTCACTCGTAGCAGTTGATAATTGTTATTGAGTTTTTATTTTTTATTTTTCGATTGTTGCTGCTGCTGCTGCGGCTGCGTGTTATTGTCAATTGCAGTTCTCCCATGGCAAACCACTTTTTTTTTTTTTGCCGCCTTGCTTTTCGCATTTGGTTTTCAAGTTACGTCACATTTGCTCTAGGCTCCCACTTAATATCCTTGCTAGGGTTATCACTAAGGTCCAGGAATATTATATACACTTGCTGTTTTTATTTTTTTTAATTTAAACCTTGTTTTTTTTTAAGCTTTTAAGCTAGGCTTACAGGGGCGCGTGGTTGGGAAAGAGCGACGAAAGGCGACTGGGGAATGGCGGATGGCGACGACTCCACCGCTCGGTGGATGGCTTGGAACTGGTTGTGGGAACAGTCGCTGCGATCGGTTTTTTATTATTTTCGCTCACAAAGAGCTTCGTTGTTGGGCTTTTTCTGAAATGCCTCTCGAAATTACAACAATTTCGTCTTGAGGAGCGGCTTAGACCTACGGGCGAGAGCAAGAGAGACTGCTCGCTTACAAACCGCAAATACTTCTGAATGTTTTTTCGTACTTGTCTCTTATTGATTCATCTATTTTACCTTATTTTAATGTATTTTTTTTGTTGTTCACTTTTGCCATGTGAAAATGCGCTGAGCAAACAGAATGTGTTCGCCTTCGACACCACACTTCCTTCCACAGCCAGGGGCTTTGTTCAGGTTTAAAAAAGAAGCATAGATCAGCAATTTAAATTTAATATTTTTAACCAAGAATTATCATATTTTGGAAGAATTTAGCTTAGGGCAGCATATTGATTTTGGGCGCGTGTGGCTTTGGAAAGGGTATTTAGCTTGGGACTAGCACATCCTTTATACAATTATTTAAGCAGTCACTAAAATAATTAACTATAAAATAAATCAAAGCAAAAATATGTTGAGGAATTAAGTTAAATTTAAAAATTTTTGCATCCTTTATATTTAAAAATATATAAAAAAAACTAAAGTATATATTTATAAATAATATGCAATTTCTTTCGACTTTTATAAAATCTAATAAAATATACAATGTTGATACAAATTTCGATTATAAATATTTTTTAGGCATATTTTGTTCGACAATAACAAATTTCGAGTAAGCAATTGAAAGTTATAGATATTCATTACTTTAAATATTAATATTTTTCAATATTTAAAACCAAATGGGGATGCTCCCAGAGGCCAAAGATTCCAACTTCTCTCTAGAAAGGACTCCACAGTTTATCTTATATTTTTGGAATGTTTCTAAATATAGACTTTTTCTATTAAATATTTATTTCATTTTTTATTTTACAGTAGCATAATTTAATCCTTCAAATAAAGCCTTCTTTAACTCCACCAATTAGCTCTGTGATTGCCATTCAAACAGCTGCATTTGCGGACAACCTTCGACCATTAACGGCTTAATTTTGTTTGTTGGCCAAACAAACAGTTTTGACTGAGCTGAACTGAGTAATTTTGTAAGCAATTTTGGGAGCTAAGGTCAGAGTTGGTAGTAGCTCCACCCCCGAGGCAAGCTTCAGTTACACTCATCGTCGTCGTTGTCGGCACGGTTGAAAAACGTTCAATTTGTTTTCTGTATTCTTTTTTTATGTTTATTTGTTGTTGAGGTTGGCTCCACAAATTGTTGGGTTATTTAGCACTTTTATGGCTGTGTTAACCGAGGCACCACCCCGCCCGGAAAGCAGCCCCCCCAATAGCCCAGCAACTGTCAAAGTTGCATGGCGGTAATAGAAATAAATAATAAAAATTGGAAAAAACAATTACTCGGCCTGTTGATTTTGCATCTTACACTCGCTGTGGGAACCTTTTGCGTTTTATAGTTGCCATAAAATTAATTTCCACATACGACGACTATGCAGGCGGACTCTCGTGATAAAATATTGCACAAAAATCGAAAAACGATCGAAACATGATCTCAGGCGGAGGCTAGAGTTGTGCGATCTTTCTTCAAGTGGCCAGGGTATCATTAAGATTAAGTGTAATTTCTAATTTGATTTTAAGCAAGTCAATTTTGACACTTGGAAAAATTGGGTAAGGGTTTTAGAATCAGCGAATCAGCCGAGCTCAGACGCTGATATTCTAGAGCTCCAAGTCTTGTTATGGATTTAATAGAGAAAACCACGCATAATAAATATATATTTAAAACATAATTAATATACAAAATATCAAAACAGTCGAAGATTCCATCTCCGGCACTAGTCTTTCCTTGTTTTCTAAATCTAAAAAATACTTTTTTGATATTTTATAAAGCTTAAACCAATAAATATAATAGGCTATTAGTGGTTTAAAATATTTTAAAAATTTCTTAAGGAATCTTTGTTTCATATATTATTTTTCAAAGTGTACCTGAATATACCCGCACTCGTTTACTCCGATCTGAAATGTGATTAGTGTGTGCGATTTGAAAGCCTCGTTGAGCTCGTCGAAGGTGAGAAGCTTCAAAAGCGATAAATTGTAGCACTTAAAAATGATTAGAATGAGTCAAAGATGGAGGCTACAAGTAAATGACAACAGTTTTTTGGACAAACGATAATTAAAATGTACAACAGAATCAGAATATGTAAGGAATTTAAGGTATATAATGATTATATATAAAGAAATATTCTTACAATCATAGCTTAATTCTTATTAATATTTAATAAATATATTAAACTTCTTTCATTAAAGCAGCTACCCTTGAAATTCTCTCCCCATCGATACAAGCATTATAATAAATGCAATAAACCGACATATGCCCCCATCCATTTGCTAATATCGAGATCTAAGTTCAATCAATCATTAGCATATTCAATTAATAAATTAATGATTCTATACCCATGACAAAAATGCACTTGTTAAGTTGAACAGTTTCCCAGGCTTAAAAATTAATATATTAAATAGCATTTTGGTTCTTATCAAGCTAAAGTCACCTTGGGGGAATTCGAACTTGACGGTGGGCAATTGTTTTGGTGGACAGAAACAACCACAAAAAACGCAACCGACTCTCAGCTCTTGACCAACTCAAGTCGCTTAGGTTTTCCCATGTCCGCCGCTCCAAGTGCATTCTGTGGCCTCGGGCCAGGAGTCATACTACATATAATGGCTAATCAGCCGCTAGGCCGAACAATTGTTTTCCCTATTTGCCTGCCGCTAAGGGCATTCCTCCTTCCCGTCCGCACATAGCATATATTTTGGGCAAACAATTGGCCAAAAAATAAAATAAATTTGACTTTAGTCATGTGCCCGCTAATTGCTCGGTGTCAGCTCCAGCGATTGTACGTGGCGATGCGGGTGCGTCAGTCTCAAGACTCTACAGCTCAATATTTCGTTTTCGCTTCATTTGGGGTATTTCCTGCCGAAAATTCATTAAATTTTGACAAAAATATAATATGTACTAAACCTTTAGAAAAATACATTTCAGTTTATATATTTTTTAATTAAAAACAAATGTTCTTAGAGCATCTTTTTAATCTAACAAAAGATATTTATGTGTTAAAACTCGTTACCTTTTCTGGGCTCTTGTAAAAACTGACCAATCGCTTCCATTTCAGTTATCTATTAAGTAATTTTATTATGATAAAATTTAAAGCATAAATCTGAAACATTCACTATAATTTAGAGTTTATGTTTTTATGTTAAATAAGCAATGAATTATGGCTCCTAAGATGATATACAGCAACCAAGAATATGCCCAATATATGAATTATAATTCATTGCAATATTTATACACTGCAATTTGTTATCTTTTGTATATAATATATAAACATTTAGCCCATTTGTTTGTCTTGAATAAAGTCGAGGGTTCATTATTATACTTTATATATAAATATTAACTTTAAGCATATTAAAAAGCAAAGTGAAAACTTATTCAAAATATTTTCCATTTTGTATAAACACCCTCACAATACCCGTTCGTATTTCCAGCCTCAATTTCCGGTCCACGATGTGGAATGTATCTCACAACCTTAGCCCAAAAGTATGCTTCAAAATATTTATATTAAAATTAAATTGAAAATGGTCAAAAATCACAAAAACTGATTGTAAATAAATAATGAATAAGTAATAATAATAATAATAAAATAATAGAAATAAAAACCAATTTTGAAACCATCAAAATAAATTTAAATATTTATACTGAATTTTATTGAATTTCTTTTGGATAAATCATTGTTTAAAAATATCATAACTAAGTCCAAAAAGCATTGAATTCAGTTCGGAAAGCTGTTCTGTGTTTGTTTTTTGTAGGCCAACAAAACTGCATACTAAATGTAAAATTTAAAAAAATTAAAATTTTTTCCACTTTTCGAAAATTTTAACGATGTAACCCCTTACCAAATGTTGAAAAAATGGCTTAAAAAATTATTTTCCCCCAGACATGGCTAGAAAGACTCCCCTGTTCATGCTGATCAATAATATATATGATTTAGGGGTTCGGAAATGACTCCTTTACCCTGCAAGTGAATAAAAACCATCAATAAGTACAACAATTTCATTTTAATAATTATGTACAGTTTATACATCTCCATACATATGTATATGAACCTTAAAAGCTACTTGTGTGTGTGTGAATTAGAATTGTTCATTTTGGTACCAATTGCACGAAATCATTGATCGCTCGATCCCTGATCGCTTCAAGTTCCTCGCTTGCCTTAACTGGTGGGCTCTGTGTGTATGCTTTAAGTACAAAAATCTACATTTTGGGTTTCGGAGGCACTTAGACAAACTTAGCTTAATCTGCTTGATTGTAGACGGCGACTTTGTTTCTATTCAGTTTCCTACAAAAAATATACGTCTTTAGCAACTAGGAAGGGGTTTTGGTGCTACGATTCACAAGCTATCACTTGGACATATCACAAAACTTCAAACTGGCCCCAGGATCCTCATTTTCAGAAGACCCAGGAGCAGTTTCATCCTCTCACGCCGTTCGGCAGGCATTGGCATACTCCACGCAATCGTGCAGCGTGGGGAAGATCTCAAAAGGTCCCTCGCTGAGGGCCATACTGTGCACCAGGGTATCGTACACCCGATCCACGGGACTGGCCAGCAGCAGGCGAGCTCCTCTCGCCTTTAGCTCCTTGCTCACATCGCTGAGAGTACGACAGCCGGCCACATCAATGTGCCCCAGCATCGAGAAATCCAGGATGAGCACCTTGAAGGCACTGGGCGTGGACTCTGTGAACTGGACACTCACAGCTTTGCCGCCATTCTGTGATACAGGAGAGTAGCTGGACTTGCTGCCTCTGCTGGGACTTTTGCTGTTGCTGTTGCTGTTATCGCTGCTCTTGGTGGGGGGAATCTTGTCCAGGCCTACGGCCTCGTACAGGGCTCTTCGGAAGAACAGACTTGTGGCAAAGTTCAGTGATCCACTGTAACGGAAAATGCGAGTCTCCGGCACTTGCATGGCATTGCGATGCTGATTGAGATCCATGTAGACGCCTGGAGCCTCGGGCATGTAGCCCAAAAGGCAGGAGTAGGGCTTCAAACCCTTGATGTACAGGGCCAGCAGAGAGATGCAGATGCCTATCAGGAGACTAGAAGGAAGGAAATATTATTACTTTTATGGGAAACTTAAGGAAAGAAATGAGGTAAGGCTTACCCAATGTCAATGTCGATGAGTACCACGCAGAGGAAGGTGGATATCCAGGTGAACATTTCCAGCTTGCCTTGTTTAGAGAACTTCTTAAGCTCTCGGGCCTGCATAAACATGGGCTTTAAGGCCACTATGATAACACCAGCTAAGACACACTGAAAACAGCAACTAAAAGTTAGTACAAAAATTCAAAAATTTTAGAAAAATGTACAGCGAACTCACCCTGGGCAAACTGCTAAAGAAAGGACCAATCCACATGAGGGTGACCACCACCAGCGAGGCGGAAACCAATGATGCAATCTGCGACACTCCTCCAGTTTGATCCTGTATAACAGAACGCGACAAGGAGCACGCCATGGGAATGCAGGAGAAAAACCCACCAACAACATTGCCAACGCCCATGGCAAACAGTTCCTGATTCGCCCGCACTTCATAGCCATGCTTTTTGGCAAACGTCAGCCCCATGGACATAATTATGGAATAAGTGACAACGGCAATTGCTATCGAGTCCACCGCCACCTTGGACACCAGATCCAAACGAGGCATGACAGGTTCCGGCAGACCGCTGGGTATATTTCCCACCAGATTCACATCGAACTCATCGTGCAGATCGAACCACTTGGAGATCAGGGTGCCGCCAATAACCATGATTAGCTCGGCGGGAAAAGGGAAGCGACAACGCTTGCTCAGGCAGGGTTTCAGGCACTCATTGCAGATGGTCATAAATACTATGACTCCCACGCAGAAACCAAAGTTCACCAGGTTGGTGTCGGGCACGCCCTTAATGACATCGATCAGGGTGTATATAATCTTAAAGGCGCCCTTGTAGCGGGCAACCGAAATGCCCAACACATCCTTTAGCTGGGCTGTGACCACATGACAAGCTGCTGCCGTGGTAAAGCCATTGACCAGAGGATCACTCAGCAGGGAGGCCAAGGTGCCCAGTCTAAGGAAGGCCATGAGGAGCTAAGAAAGGGATATAAACTTTAGACATACAAAGGATAATCTTCAAGGTATTTGGAGCTTACGTTTACAATGCCCACGGTCAGGGCCAATGAGGTGACCACCTCCAGCTTTGTGATGGGATCCGCCGGCAGAATAGTAGCCGTGGCATTAAGCAGGGCCAGGGGAGACGTCGGAGCATTCGTCACAGATACCGCGTAATGTGGATGATCCTCCACATTGGAGTACGTGTCCACCACTTTGCGGGTCATCATACTAGCCACTGCAAAAGTGCCTATAGAAATGTGCTTGGAGGTGCCTAGGAACATGTAAACGAGCACCGGAAACACGGCCATGTAGAGTCCATTTCCGGCTGAAACTCCAGCCAACAGACCATACGCCATGCCATGGGGTATGTTCATGATGGCCACCGTGAAGCCAGCAATAATATCGCCAGGCAGATCCCTTCTCGGCGAGTATTTGGGCAGCCATTGCAGGATGGGTATTACGCCGGTGAAGAGCGAGAAGAAGCTCCAGGTATACCAGCAGTTGCGCAGCGAGGAGGGTATGCTCTTGTCCCGAGCCGCATAGCCCGTTTGCTTGATCACCACCTCGTGGGTGAGAACATCCCGATGGATGCTGTATTTTGGCTGGATCTTCGGCTTGCTCGAGGCACTGCCATTTCCATTTGTGTTGTTATTGTTCAGTGGTTTTGTTCTAAAAAAAATTACAGGTTTTATTAAATTAATTTAAACTTTACAAGGAATGAATAGAACTTACTCTTGGCTTTCTTTATCACTTGGCATTTTGGCTATGTCTTCCTCTACTTCTGTGTCCTTTGGCTTTCTGTCCACATTGGGTTCTGTGTCGGTAAAAGGATGGATGCGTAGGTCGCGTTGAAATTGTGAGTGTCTGAAGCGAGTCACTGGGCTAGTTTGGTTCTCTGAATCAAGATTAGTTTCTTTGGGTTTCTTGGGTATAGTTCCAGTTGATCGATTTGGGGGTTTATCTTCAGGGACTATGGGTATTAGCAAGGTGCCAGCTTCGTTATTGTCTATAAAAGGATCCTGGGATATACTCCTCCGTAGCTCTAAGTGAAGTCGCCTATTTGAGCGATCATTCAAGTTTTTTAAGCGCTGCCAGGCATCTTTGGATAAAGATTTCAGATGATGTTTCGGTTTCTAAAAAAGAAAAATAAACTTCATTTAATTTTGAAATCGTTTAAAATATTTTAAAATATTTTTTAAATCATTTAAAATATTAAAATCCAAAGAAAACAATCACCTCTTTAGTGTCACACTATCTCAAGTACTCAAGGAAATGAGTTTTTTGATTCCCCCAATTACACTCTGTATTAAATCTTGCCAAGATCTTCAAGTATATGTTTGGTCTTATCACGTTCTTTATAACGTAAACGAAAATCTGATTAATCAGGTGATACTAAATGGTGGAAAACTTTCGAGACTCCACTTAAGACAACAGCAGCTTATAATCTCAGGCATTGAACCGAGACAATCGAGAATTTCGCCACAACTTCGCTTAGATAACATTCGCGAAAACCGAGTAATTAACAACCCCTTCGATCCAGTATCATCGGAGAACTTTGCCAAACTGAAGCATCGATCATCAGTGACTGAGGTCTTTAAATAACATCCATTGTTCCCCTCGGAATTCGTGAACATTTTCGGTTATTTATTTAATGAATAATGATTTCATAGGCAATGCTAATTGCCTAAATTATTTGATAAACATGCGTTCCATTGGTGACCGCAGAGACATTTGTAGTATAGAATTCCCTGAAGAGGCATTCGCTATCAGTTGTGATTACGCATACGCAGCGTTGGCTACTGACGTATTTTCCCAAGAGAAGATGTTCATCATCTATCAGTGGCCAGCGAAAGCCACTTGCTAAGTGCTCAATAAACTAACGTACACTTGCGATAAATGGGATAACTGTAGAGACTATTCTGTGCTTTTTGTCATTCGTTTCATTGGCACAGGCAATAATCACCTATAATAATCGGTTCATGGTAGATAACTTTTATGGCCGATGTCTGGGCCAGCACAGTTTTATAAAAAGCAAACAATGTGAATAGAAGAATAACAAAAAAGGCTACAGTTAACTTGTTGAAATAATAATAGAATAATTAAGATCCAAGGGCATCTAAACACAGATTTATTAATAACAAATCTGCTTTACTTGGTTAGTGAGAAGCTCAAGCAGCAGCAGGCTCAATTGGAAAAGGTATTTATTTCTTAATGGAAATACTAATAAGCCATAATAACTTAAAACAACTGCCCTGGCTCAAGTGGTTTAACGATAATCCCCACCAGAAATAGTAGCTGCAGTCTTTACTTGTTACCAACTGACACAATTCCCGCTAAGTGACCATAAAACCAAAGCAAGCAACTTCAGAAACCGGATTTACACTCTCTGTTAAAAAATAACAAATACAGACAGATTTTGAAAGCTATATTACAACACAAACTCATACTCTTGCATAAAGTACTTCCCCTGATTTTTTTTTTTCGCTTTTCAGTCGAATGTCAAGTTCAAAGCTTGGTTGAAGAAAATAAATATCTATATTTAATATTTAAATTAGCTGGAATCAATCAGGAGATCAAAAGATCATTGGTTGAGCCAGAGATCAAATGACTCAATTGGGTTAGCATTTCAAATTAGACCGTGTGAATCTGAGTCCAGATATATATTTTAGGCTTTATAAAGCTTTATATATATTACAAATTAAAAGTTATTATTATGTACATTTTACTTTTGACTTTCCTTTTTGAGAAGAAAACCTGCCTTGTAAAATGTCTATTCATCATTTATAAACTCAACCCAAGCTTATAATTAATATTTATTGGCAAGATCTATCCGTTTTCAAAGTAAATAAACCACAAATGACTAATAATATTTACGACAAGTATAAATTAAGCTTCTCAGAAATATAACAGTGAATTTATTTATAAACTCTATACAATTTCGAGCTCCCAAATTCAGTTAGCAAAGCTTTGAAGCTTCAATCGTAATTGCCTCTCCGTATTTTTCGCTCACTTTTCGAAAGTAATGACTAATACATAGTATTTATCCATAAAAAAAAAGTGAGCTTATAATATATAGAACAAACACCTCGAATCCGGTTTAATTGTGATGCCCCTGGGGCATTGTTGTAGCGGTAACTCATTAGTTCTACCAGCAAACCGCTTACGGAGTGCAAAAAAAAAACGGGATTACATACAATTGGCCCAAACCAAATGGCTTATGCAATGGCCCTGATCGCACATGACCAAACCGAGATTAGCCCCCCAAAAAGGGAGCCGGTGGGAAAGGGTAGAATCACATATAGTATATAATTATATAGCGGAATATTTGTGTATAGTAAGCAAGCGGGCCCGCACAGGCGACTTCTTATCGAAAGTGTCCACTTTTGCTTATCAGCAGCCACAGGCACTTCCATCAGCGCTCATTAATCGATGTTTTAACCTAGAAACAGAGACAGAACAGCACTAGAACACGTTGCCATCTGCCTTGGATGACAAATTTGGAAAGGAAATAGTGAATGCCACAAAACACTATATAGGTTTTCATAACAAATTAAATGTTTTCAGGCTTTTTAGCCTTAAATAAATCTTTGTTGATATTTGTAACAGTTATAATTTAGCTAGTGTTTTTGTGTAACTCAGACTAGAAATTAAATACACACTAAGCCCAGGTAATTTTGTTGAATTTATTTTCATTTTTTGATTAAGTTAAACACCTTTTACTTTTATTTCCAATAAAATTGAAGTGTCAAGCGTTTAAATTTTAAGACTACCAAGCAGATAAGACACATGTCTTTACTAAATTTAATTATTAAAATTATTTTCAGAGAGTTAAAGGTATTAAGATAATGTTTTTAGTCAAATTGTCTGACTGTGTTTAAGTTTTTAAGGCCTTTGAACTGGCAATGGAAAAGTACAGACGTTAAAACTTGTTTGTTTTTTACGCTCCCCAAAGTACATTACTTTACTAATATAATTTTTTTCTCCTGGGGGTGACCCTGTTCTTATAAAAACTCAGTGACCATGACGGTGAGCATTCTCAATTTTTTTTTTCAGCCACCATATGCCGTGCTTTCGATATCAAATCATTTATTGCGTAAGTGATAAACCCTGTGTCCCAGTAGATAACGCAGACAGGCAGCTTTGATGGAAAGGAGAGAGCTGGAGCCTGAGGTTGGTATTTATGTGGTACATACTTCAATCATGTTGATTGACTCGCTGTGGCTTTAACTGACGCACTTGACCCGCTCTGGCGGCGACTTCTTTGCTCTAACTTAAGGGAAAAACTAAAAGAAAATCTGGTCAGGGCCCTGTTCTTCTTCCCATTTCAGCTGATGCTGTGTCTCTGCTTGATCTGATAAAAACTGACGTTGAAGTACATAAACGGGCATTTCTTGGCAAAATATTTGTCTGTCTCGGCTGCAAAATTTATGGCGCACGCGAGCTTTTTATAAACTAACATACATCAGAGAGTTAAGCAGGGGTTCGTCTCTTGCTCTTCATAAAGCTATAATTAAATATTATAAAAAAAAATAAAAATAAAATCTAAAAACAAACAGAAGGGTTGTTGGTCCATTTAAATATTTTTAGGAATATTTAACTAGAAAGCGAGTTGCCTTTTAAAAGTAAATCGTGACTCAGTTTCGATAAAGCGTGCCAAAGCAAAGGCCACACACATATCTCAAGTGGTAAGTGAATCACTTTTTATTAAGCCCAAAATAAAATGGTATGTAGATATATAATATTTTATTTGGACTTGTGATAAAGTGGATATAAGATTTTAGATCAAAATAAAGTAATATAGATATTGTATATTACAGAATTAGACTGTAAATAATATGCTTTGGGAATTCTAATAAATAATTAGGAGAGATGTTTTCTATTATATATATTTTTATATATTTTTTTATACAAAGTTTTCCAACTTGAGCCAACGTATAACTCCCATCTTTAATTAGGTCAAAGCTCAAACCCATGTAAACATTGTATCGGAAGCTATTTACATTCACATATATGTAGGTCGCACCCCTTCTTATCATTGCATTTAACCCTTGCCGATGGAATCCAGTTTCCCAATCGATTTGAGCACAAACCTGCACAAACGATTCACAGCTATATTCCACACATTAATGTTTAGCTTCCGTTAGATATGAATTGCATTTATGGCTTGGACTTTGAGTTCCCCTTTGTGTGGCTTCTAGGAAAGGGAAGTGCTGGTGAGGCAGTTGGCAGATTTTTTATATCTCTCTTTGTTTAGATTTCGATTGTGCGGCATTTATTTATTTTCTGTGGTAGGGCAAAAAGCAGCAGCAGCAGAACAGGAGCAGTAGCAAGGGAGTGGGCGGAGGACAGAGGGCGGGCACAGAGCTACATTTTCCAATTTTCCTTCAATGTGTGCGCCAAGCACGCACGAACTTCTGACATCGCGCAGTGGAAGTAATAAAAATAAAAATCAATTGGAATATAGTTCAATTGATGAAAATATTTGAGAACGCAATACTATCGTGTTTAATTTGAAAACTGTATGTACACAGCAGAGTAAGGTTCTATGGCTTCTACAAATGTATTTTGTTTGATTTGTAATTTAAAAAATGCTTTGTAAATAATTGAATGAATATTTTGTAATGGGGAAAAATATAATTAAATGATTTTAAAAATTTAAAAGGTAAGGAAGTGCTTGTAATATGACTTTAAACATATATTTAACTTAAAAATATCTTGAATTATGTTAATCCAGTTCAAAGTCATAACATAGAATCAAATATATTTAATTTTAAAACAATATTTTAAAGAAATAATCCACTTTTCAATGTTTTTTCATAGGGTATTTTAAATTCAATTAAAAAGTATTTTTAAAGCGCTATCAGAAATCCCTTAATCCCACTCGGACGCTCTTTCCGGGTTTTCGCAATTTTAAAGTAACATTTATTACAATTATCGTGCAAATGCTATAAACTTATAACACTTTTAAGACCCAAAACTCGGAAGAAAAGCGTATTGGCAAGGGTTGATCCACAACAGGTGTGAAATTGGAGAGTTTTCGTGTTCATAGCCTCGAATTATTGGCAATCTTTACAACTCACGTATGACTGATAATGTTGAAATAATCAGATTGTGACTAACTTTAAACTTCTGTTAAGTACTTTCTGCATATTTTCTGTTTCTTATATTTCAAGCTAATCAAAAAGTAATTAATTAATTAAGTGCCTAAGATTATGCATTGTTACAAAGTCAAGGCAAATAGCAGCTTTACTATATTCAATTTAATTATTTCTTTTAAAATTCCTTTTCTACACAAATTTGTTTATAGTTATTGTTAATATGCACCAAGTACCTAAGCCTTCACACGGCTAATTGCATAATCTTCAACACTTTTGTTTAGACAAAAATAAAGCAAAACCAATTAAGCGCCATTCCACTATTTGTTTTTGCCAGAGCGTCGGCTTATCAACAGAACCAAATATGTGGAGGGTATTCTCAACTATCGACGCGACAGGTTGGCAAAAAAAAAAATATAAAAAATCGCCAAACGGAAGAACGACATAGCCGGAGACATATGTACAGTGTACATCCAATATAGTATATAAAAAGCATGAAATCATACCCATATACTATATACTGTGCACACTCCATAAGGTCAACCAATAAAAAGGTTTTCCTTAAAAAAATGGCTTTAAAAAAGATTAGAATTTTATAAAGGTGTTATCTAATAGAAGTCCATTTAAATATTATTAACGAAGCAATAATTAATATATAAAATTCCTCAGATAAAGAACAGTCAAGGAGAGCTCAAATATGGAAAGTTTTTTCAAAGCCCAGAATAACCATAACTTGGCAATCACATAATTTTTGACAAAGATATTTGGAAAAGACTTAATCTAAAGGCTGATAATTTTTTTATAACTGCTTATTAAACAAAAATTGTTGAAGTAAAATATTAACTCAAGACATGTTCGTCTTTTGGGGCGTACACTGTAAATCCTATGACTGTGAGTCAAGTGCAAATGCACCCATTAAGAACAAAAGAGTGGAAGGGGATGATTGGGTAAGAGAGAGAGAGAAGTGATAATAAAAACAATAAAGGCAATGAAAAAGCTGAAATAATATACAATTAATTTGATTGTCCCGAAATTGACGAGAAATCGAAAAGCAAACGGAAGAGAGAAGACGGACAACATTTGGCGCACATAGAAACAAAAGAATTTGAGAATCCTCGTTGGTATTTTACCTTAAGAAAACTAAATTAATTTTTGTTGGCAATTGATTCGTTGCCAAACAAGTGCAGCTGTTGTTGTTGTTGTTGTTATTGTTGCTTGTTATTTCTTGTCACCTTCAACTTTTGATAGCGCCCGCCGTTGTTCAATGGTTGTTGCTTTCGTTACGGTATCACTTGTTGCCAGTAAAAAATATGTGATTAACACTTTCCTGGCGCATGCATCGAGAATTGATTGAACTTCAAGCACTCTTTATTTGTTTGCTATTCTGCCAGCACAATTATCACGTATATAAAACTTGTTAAAAGCTCGTAAATTGACGCTAAATAAAATTTTAATAAACTATTATTATAGCCGAATCTTTCGTTATTTATATTTATATTTATTTTCGCTTATTTAACCGCACACGCTCGATGTTTTTCTAATACCAAAAGCGTCGCTTGCGACACACACGTAAACTGTGTCGTCGCTTTGTTGTTGCAGTTGCTAGTCGAGGGGTCGAACGCCAAAAAAAGATGCTCGCGCCAAAAGGAATTAAGTTAAGTTAAGCAGCTGCAGCCGCGATGGGGCGTTCGACTGAGAAAAAACAACTGAGCAACCAGTCATTTTTTTCTAAGCAAAAAAGCTACCCAAAAGCTACTCAAAACTGACTGAACAGCTGTTATCCGTTAGAAAAGCAATCGATATGTTAACTAATCGATATTAATATTCATTTTGTTGCTAGTGGTGACAGTTGAACTCAAAGGTAGTCGATTTTCATAGCAATCGAGGAGGCTCAAGCATATTTTTAACATTTTCTGTATGTAAGGAATGGATTAAAAATTGTTGTAGAGTGTAGAAAGCCGCTAACTTCTTACTAACTTATTATTTTTTGAATTTAACGGGTTTCCCTTTATTTAAAACGTCGCCTATCGTATCGCCTGCATGCGATATTTAATCGATAACTTCTACGTACATCTCTAACTGGCGATTCGAAAACATAAACAAAGTAGAAAATGGACTGGGCAGATGAAGACGCGAGCAGCAGTAAGTGTTTTACTTAAAATATAAGCAGTTGCATTCAAGCAGAAGTATTTTGCAGCAAAGAGGACGGGCAGCGGCTTCCAACTGAGCCGACTGCGGTGGTCCATGGAGATGGAGTATCTGATAGTAGACCTTTGGGAGGAAAACATAGACGACTACTACGGACCGCGCAAAAGAACGCTTGTATACAAGGACATAGCTGACAGAATAACAGCCGAAGGCTTAGAGGTCTCGTGGACTGATGTGCGCAACAAGATTGAGAACCTAACCCGGAAATACAGGTAGTTGCTCCTGGGGCTTAACAAAAGCAGTTATTTTTATATAATTTTCCGCGCTATCGCAGGCAAGAGAAGGACAAAGTCACTGCCAACGATGGAAGTCCATCGCAATGGCCGCATTTTGAGAAAATTCACTCCCTATTGAATTCCGACAGAAAACTCGTACGACCGAGTCAACTGCCAAAAGCAAAAAAAATAAAGGTCGAAGGTCAGTGCAAGGAAACCTTTTGCCTTACAGCTAATTAAATAAGATTCTTTGTAGATAATTCCGAGTCATTTTTTGAGGAGCCCGAGATCGAAATGGACACCCAAACTGAGCTCCTCACCATAGCTCGCGAACAACTGCAAATACAGAGGCAGGAGCAGATATTCAATAGAGAGCACCGACGGGCCCAGATGAAGGTCTTAAAGTACATTGCTAGGTCGCAGAATCGGTTGCATTCCCTGCTGGTTCAGCTTTTGACTGACACCAATGACGATGATGATGATTAACAATTATCTAAAACTACCTCCTAGTTAGAATAACTAAAACTTCATGTTCAGCCAAATGTTTTTTTTTTTAAATTTCGGGCGCAATTGACGCTTTGCTTGCGGCATCAGCTGTGAGTGAGAGGCTTAGGCAGCCATGTGGGAGGGTTCAGGTGGTTCAACTGCCCCTCTACAAAGGGTAGTCAATAATATGTATTAGTAGTTTTGAAATTATTATGTATTTCCTTAAGCACCGATTTTATTAAAACAATTTTATTGAAAAATATAAAGGAAAACTAATATAAACACGTTTTAATCACTGATAGAACCCCCTTTTTAAATTATCGCATACGCCCATGTGGGCAGTCAGACGTTGACGGAAAACGGTGGCCCAATGGGAAACACAGTTTAACATCTATCAACGAAAACCAATTACTGTTATAAAACCCATGTTAGCCTTGCAAGACTCAATTTTTATTCAATTGGAGCATTCCTTGGCGTCTCAATTAATTGTTTTATTTTAATCAATTGGCGAAATATGTTTGAAAACCAGGTTGGCAGCTCCATTATGTGGCAAGCAAAAAGCGGCAGCTCTGCCTACCGGCAAACAAGAGGAGGCGAAGCCATGACAACAAAACAAGTTGTTTCTGATAATTCCTTCATTTTTCACCTGTCACTTTGATACTAAGTTCTGAATAAGAGTTTCTCGGCATGGACAAGCCCCAGTTGATCGAGCACCTCCACGAATCCCTCAATTACACCGTCTACGACACGAAATGGGTGCCGCTCTCCGCCAAGTTTGTGGTGCTCGGCGCCAAGGCCAACGGCCATGGAATCATGGACATCTATGAGCTGAACAAGGATAAACTGGAGAAGGTGAAATCTGTGGAGAAGAAGGTGGCCTTCAAGTGTGGCACCTTTGGAGCCGCGTCGCTGCGAAACCGGCACATGGCCATTGGGGATTTCGAGGGCAGGCTGCAAGTGCTGTAAGAGATTATCAATCCTTCTTTCGATATATACTCCTTCATGCGGTAGTTTACAGGGATCTGGAGCAGCCGGACCTGCCAGTCTACAATGTCAAGGCCCACAGTGCCATAATCAACACCATTGACGCCATTGGAGGGACACAGATTGATTGTGGAGCTCCAGAGATTGTGACTGGTAGCCGGGATGGCGCCGTTAAGGTCTGGGACATCCGTCAAGGGCAGGCCCCAGTGGTGGATATGTCGCCTCCGCCGCAAATGGGCGATGGGGTCAACAGCGCCCGCCGGGATTGTTGGGCCGTGGCCTTTGGAAATGCCTACAACGCCGAGGAGCGGATCGTGGCCGCTGGCTACGACAACGGCGATCTAAAGATCTTCGATCTAAGATCGCTCTCCGTGCGCTGGGAGGCCACCATGAAGAACGGCATTTGCGGCCTGGAATTCGATCGCCGCGACATTCCCATGAACAAGCTGGCCGTGACCACTCTGGAGGGCGGACTTCTGGTCTTTGACATGCGGACCCAACACCCCACCAAGGGCTTCAGCTATGTGGAGGAGCGCAATGCCGGGCGTAGTGTAGGCACAAATGGTGTGATCAGCGGACCAAAGGCTACCGTGTGGGTGGTTCGTCATTTGCCCCAGAATAGGGATCTGTTTTTGACTGGCGGTGGCACCGGCTCCATTCGTTTGTGGGATTACGAATACCCCGACAAGAGGGTCATTGATGATGCGGATGGCAACCGGCTGGGTGTGGCTGGGACCATGCACATGGTCAGTGCGGCCACTCTGAGCTCTCAGCCCGTTCACTGTTTCGACTGGCATCCGGATAAGCTGGGCCTGGCCATCTGCGGAGCATTTGATCAGAGTGTAAGGGTCCTGATCACCACCAAGCTGAACACTTATTAGGGAATCCGAAAATCAACAAAGACGCTTAATACTTGTGATATCGGTTTCATGGGTCTATGCACGTAGATTTATTATATTTTTTCTCAATATAATTGCACACCCACTACTCTAGGAGTTAGTCAGCTAAGTGATCAGAGATGTGCATAAAAAAAGGACAGATCTTTGGTTATTAAATCAAAATAAACTTAGGCACTTTAGCTTTACACAGTAAATGTATTAGTGTGTTTTCTTCTTTGGTGCTCTGCACAAAATGTGGCAAATTCTCTAGACGCAGCTACCGATTCCTGTAAGCTTATCGCACCGAAATGATTGATTAAAAAATACCTTTTATTACCAGAGAGTTAAAAAAGTATTTAATCAAATAAAAAAGTACGTCTATAGTTTACAACTACGAACGCGGCGCACTCATTCGCTCTTGGACTATTTTTGTCAGATTTTCAATCTGTTTTTCCAGCTCTTCTACTTTTTCCTTCTGCTCTGCTGTCACTTCCACGTTAATCACCTTCTTCAAAGCATTCAGACATGAAGTACCCGCCAATCTGGCCGAATTCAACTGCGATGTAATCATCACTTCACTCTCCTCCTGGTTGTGCTCTATAATAGCTGCCAAGGAGAGTTCTGTGACCTCCAGACACAAATCAAGAGCCTTCAGGGCATGCTCTGATTTAGTTTCCCAACCTAAATGTTTGGGTGTGTATGCTCGATAGGATTTCACAAGCTTCTCGGCTTTTTTCAGGGGCGTTGCAGCCACCAAGGCGGCCAGTTCCCAAACAAGAGGCTCGTTCCCATGCTGGATGCTTTGCAATCCCAGAAGCTTGACAAGCCGCTTGATAAGGGCACTAGAACCCGCGGGATCCTCCTTGGAAATACCATAGACGATCCTGGTGAGCACCTCCTGGTCCAGGTAGTGCTGCTTGAGCTCCGTCAGGCGCTGGTATGCTCGCATGGCATCCTCCCAGTGAGAGGTGTCCACGGCCACCAGCATGTAGTTCTCCCAAACCTTCCAGTTGCTGTAGTTGCACTTCAGGGCCTCGCCCAGGACGCGGTGGGCTCGCTGCTTGTCACCCAGCTTAATGAGAGCCTTGGCCAGGTTGTTCCAGGACTCGAAGCCATTCGGTTCCAGGTGGGTGTAGGCCAGGTAGGATTTAACAGCCGCCTCCCAGCGCTCTAGCTGAATGGCGCAATAGCCGCAGCGCAGCAGGATTGCCTCTTGCAGCGTATTGATCTCCAGGGACACCTCAAAGTGATCCATGGCCTTCTCGTATTCCGCTCTCCTGTAGAAGTAGTTGCCCCAATAGGCTTGGGCCTTGCCGCTGGTCTTTTTGGAGTGAAGCCAAGCCTGTTCGTAGCACTGGGGATCATCGATGGCGTCGCCTAAAAGGCAGTAAAGCAAGGCTGTGGGCTTCTTCTCCAGCTCCTGCCTGATGATTTCCGCTGCCTTGTGGCGCAGCTCTAGGCTAGTATAGCACTCGATGACCTGCTGCCAGGCATGAATCTTCAGGCAGATATCCAGCGCTGTCTTGGTCATGCCCAGGGAGCGGAGCAAGTCCACCAGCTGCAGCTGCACTTGCCACTTGGGTTGCAGATGTGCCGCAAAGCCATAGGAAAGGCGAGAGCGAAGGGATAGTTCCTCTTCGGAGCGGTCCAATAGCTTAACGCACTCCTCGCACTGCTTCCAGCTGCGTTCAACCGTTCTGCGCTGTCCGGATTCCTGGAGACAGTTTAAAAGTAGAGCTGCCTGACGCACTTGGAGTGGTCCATGCTCCTGATAAAGAAGCGTTTGGGTGTAGGGCTCTAGCTGCTCGTCCGCCAGACGATCCTTGGGCTGTGAGCGTTTCAGTTGTTTTCTGGAAAAAATAAACAGATAAAAGTGAGTGAAGTTCGTTGATCAGAGACCTTACTCACACCTTGGCCAGGACCAAAGCTTGCAGCACGCTGGGCAGTGTCATCACTTCATTGTCCTTCAGCTCCACAAATCGTATGCGCTCTAGGCGGGTGTCATCTTCCAGGAGCAGCAGCTTAGGCAGCTGTGTCTTTTCATTCGTCTTGCTGGCAGCAGTCAAGGCTGTCTGCTCCTTCAGCTGATCCACTTTAAGGCAGAGCTGGGGTAGAGCCTTCTGTTGAAACTTTGTGCGTACACCCAGCAAACCCTCCACCTTGAGCTCCACATCCAGGTGTGTGCAGAGCTGATCCAGCAGCTGGGAGGACGTATCGGAGCGGTGGAACTGCAGGTAACCATTGGCCAATTCAAGCAGCAGCAGAGCTTGCAGCTCCCTGCTTTCAAACTGCTGTATTTGGGCCTGAAGCAGCACAGCTGCCTTCTTGAATTGCTCATACAGCTCAGCAGCCAGATCATCCAGGACATGCTGGTGCAGGCAGATCAACCGCAAGTGCCACCAGGTCAGCACCTTTGAGTCGGGGTGAGTCTTCAGCAATCCCTCAAGTATTTCCCTGGCCACCAACAGGAGTTCTGCCGTCTTGACATTGGGATTGAGTTCTTCGCCGCTGGCCTTTAGCTTCTCCGAGGCATCCACATCCAGATTGAGCTGCAGCTGGCAATCGGCGGCCTTGTCAAAGGGTCCAGTGAAGTTATTCTGGACAAAGGCAAAGATAAGGCACAGGAAGTCCCTTAGGTCTGTTTTGCCTTTAGCCCGCCAGCGCTGAAGGATCTCCCTTAGGTCCTCGACCGTCCACAGCTCCTGGCGGGTCCATAACAGACGCAGTGCCTCATCGGCGGGCAGATCTAAAGGGTTTTAATATTGTTATTTATGTTTTAAATATTATTTTAGGTAATTCCTACCCTCTGCAGCCACTTGGTCATTAAAGTTGCATAGGTAAAATTCACTGAAAGCCTCGGAAACCATTATCACATGTGTTTTTGTGATGAAATCGCCAAGATTCTAGAATAAACAATCTTTTCCACGTGCTCCGAAAGCCGGTTTGTTTTTGTTATCGAATTCGGCTTTATTAAACAAAATTCATATAAACTTTTTGCTTTGGCTGGATAAAGGGTGAGTTAATTAATTATTTGTGCGAAATAATAGCAATTCTTATTTGTTTAACTGCTGAATTAAAACAAAAACAAAATTTGTGTCTGAAATAAATAAGTTTTGCAATCTATTAAATCAAAATACCAAAAAATTGAAACAATGTGTGGTATTTCAAGTATTTTATGGTCACACCATAAAATTGATGCACGTTTTTCTGATAACGATAACAAACATCGATATTCATCCACCTGCAATCGCAGCAATTGGCGGCATTTTTGAAATAATCGCCGAAACATTTAACTAGAAACGAGTACTTTATTTTTAGCAATTGCAACCCAGCGCCAACGAGGGATACACTTAATTTCGAGTAATTAGACGGATTTACATCATTGACCAAGTCCCGACGGCGCCAGCACGCAAGTTCAGTCTTTTAAAAATAGGTGTGCTCGCCGGCACATAAATATTTACATAACTGCACATGCAGACGACTCGTGAATTGGTCAAATTTCCTTTGAATCTTTATCTGAAACTTAATTATTTTCGGACGCCTAGACTAATATGAAAGTATTACCTGTGATAGAGCGTAGCTTTTTTTTTATTATATTCCTTTTTTTTTTGCAATTACCGGCATACACAGAATGACTAATACTCACGCGAAAGATAGCTTCGGAAAGCTTGTGGGGTATTTTATTTTTTACGTCTTAGCCGCCGTCGCCACAGCCGTAGCTTCTAAATTTAAATTTCACGGTCAAGGTCGTCGATTGCCGCCGTCGCTATCGGAGAACCCGATGGGGGTTGATTGGGGGGCGCTGCGCTGGCGGGGGTGGTGCTGGTGGTGACTCGAAAACAGCGCCACCGAACACAGTACAGTTGGCGTTGGCGGAGAAACAAAAGAAATCGTATCTGCCAGATACGTTTTGTATGCGTTATATTCTAGCGAAACTTGATAGCACGAGATGCGATAATGGAGGGTATTTGGTATCAGAGCCCCGCCCCCCTCCTCCGTTGCATTGTGGAGGGGTTATCTGTGGACGCCACTTATCGTCGAACAGGAATCTGCCCCAGTTCAAGGCTGTCAATGGGGAAAAAAACAAATCAGAGTTTCGAAGATAGATAAGCCTGGCATTTCCCATAATTAAAATATTTAGAATGAAATTTTGGGCCAAAGGTTGGACTCAAAATCTGAAGCAATTAAGGAATAATTTTAATATAAGTAACTGCTGATGAAATATTTGAAAATTAAAAATCATTCACAAATTCTTAAAATAATATTTTTTCTTTCTTATTTATAAAAATTTTAAGGTCCATGTTATTAGTTTATAAATAATTATAGTACTATGGTTAAAGACTTTATAAATAATTCTCTTTTTAAGAAAACTTAGCCTAGCTAAGCTAATTTGATGTAAAAATTGACTGAGCACAAACCCTTTATTGACATTTTTAAAATATATTTTTGTAACATATTTATTTACAATTCATTTGTATATTTATTTAGATATTAGCACCTACCATATTTGTTATCTTAAAATAAACGAAAAATGCTTTTGTAACGGTTTATTCTTTGCGCAAAAAAATACTCTTAAAAACATTTAAATATTCAATTTCACCACAGCGTAAAAAGAGTAAGAAAAGCAAAGCTTTCTCATGATTTTCTCTTCAAAAATGAAATATATCTCTTAGTTTGTTTTGAAACTCTTTGGATCTCTTTTGGGGCCCGTAGCTTTGCTCTTGGCTTAGTCACCCGCCTGCAAGTTTTTTGCCATGTGCTATATTTTGGCGCGATTGTTATTAAACTTTTCGCTCAATCCCCAGTTTCTGCTCTCGTTCATGCCGGCGTTGCATGGCCCATGCACAAATTGCACTGAGCATGGAATCCGCTTGGAGAATCGAATTGAAGCCGGCACGCGGCTGCGGTGTGAACGTCATCATGACCCAAAACAGGCAGCTGAGCTGCCTCGTATGCCGAGCTGCACGTCAGCAATGAATAATGCAGATACTTTTACATACTGCAGATACAGATACAAGATACAGATACAAGATCCAAATTTCTATTGCAAGTGTACAGAGTTGGGATTGAAAGAACAAAGTATTTATGGGAACTTATTAATTGAGCTTAGATAGGTAGATATATAGATAGATATGTAGATATACCATACATATATATAGATAGATAAATGGGTAGAAGGGTAGATAGATAGATAGATAGATATTTAATATTGTATTTATTAATATTTAATATTCTATCTGCAAATATATAAACAAAACATAGTTTTATAGCTAATTGCTCATAATATGTAAAAAAAATAATACTCGAGATTATTGAGTCATATTAAAAATTCATTAATAAAACATTTCTATCTGTAGCTTTTTATTTTATTTTTAAATTGTTTTCTTGCTGAATTAAACAAATTTATCCAACTTGGTATGTCGTTATTAAATATACTTCAGATAACAAATGACGTTAATTCTTATCGAAGCGTTTTTCTTTTATGAATTTATTTTTAAGCTTGACGAATCAGACTTACATGTGTACCCTTTCTTGGACATGTATAAATTTCTGGTTAAAGGCTTTATTCTTTATAAAATAATGACGCAAGCAAAAGATATTAACAAGAAAAGAAAAAATTTCCATTATAAGAGGAATTTACTATCAGTTGTATTGTTGTGGGCTTATTTATACTCTTGATATATTTGTAAAATTATTTAAAAAATCAAAATTAGCAAATTAGATCACAAATTTAAATAATGTCTAATTAAACCTTTGCTGAAAATTATGGTTAATCCTAAAGAGCATTTTACTTTTGTTATTATTTTAATTGAAATTGTTCCCTATGAATAACATTTTAAACTTTAAAAAAAGGGCATTCAAAAATTCAACTAGCTAAATTTTTTAAGAGAAAAGTCATGTCATGTTTTTTATTTGCTTAACTGGTCTTTATAAATAATTTAAAGTTGAAGTTCTAAACACAAAAACAGTTGCTCCGTAACCGCCGCCATCTCACCGCCTTTATTTATATTTATTTATATCTGTTTTGCTGGCTTTAATTGCATTTTGGTTAATTTATATTTTTTGAATTTCAACGCTTTTAATGTTCCTATTTTGCCCGTTTTGCTTGCGAGCCATTCAAGGTCGTTCGGGTTTTGTTTCAATATTGTATATATATATTTTTTTTCACCATTGTGTATGTGTGCTTTTGTTATGGCAAATAAATGCAAATAAATATAATTTGTTTTAGTGTTTATTTTTACTTGTTGCCCCTTTCGAGCGCTCGCTTGAAATAATTTAATTGCTGTGACATAAAGGCGGCAGGCACACACCAGTTGCCCAAACATTTGGATACTCGATTATTAGCTGCCAGTTTTGTTTCTGATTTTTCCCTCCTCCCCCGAGGTAGTCATTCCAAACGATGTCAGTGGGTTTCCAGAGCGTCGGCGCAACATTTTCCAGTCTCAAAACAGTTTTCACTTTCGCTCTGAGACTTTCACATGGAGTTATTGGAGCCCCTCGGTCACTGAGTACCTCTTAAGTTGAAGCTGGGAGCCTTTAACAGTTCACATTTTTTTACAGAACTAAAAAAAATATGTTTTAAAAATTAACTAAATTTTTTAAAGGGAAAAATTACCTTTTTTTTAGACTTATTTCAAAAATATTGTAAGGAAGCGTCTAATTTACCTTAATTCTCCCAAAATTAATAAGAATTTGTCATGTTTTCTTAGGCTTGAAATCACGTAATAATGTTAAAATTATTTTAATATTTACTAGTATATTTACTACTATATTTACTAGCCATTGCTCTTTAACCTTTGTTAACTTTTTAGTTTATAACTATTAGTTAGCATTAAATAAATAAATAAATAAATATTTACTACAATATTTACTACTTTATTTACTATTATATTTACTCGTATATTTACTTCTTTATTTACTACTATGTTTACTACTATATTTACTACTATTATTTAATATTGAATCCCCATCCCCGCCCACGCACTTTTGGCCATGAGTCTTGGCTCCGTTTTGACCTTGCCCGCCTATTAGGAGCCATAATTTCTTGTTTGCCATTCGAAATGGTTAGACCGCTGGATAAATTTTCATATTTCGCTGTGTTGACTAAAATGCCACACAACGCATGCTAAAAAGTTCTACCGAAATTAATTTATTTCGCACTTAATTATTGAGCGCCGAGCGACTGAGAGAAGCGCGCTGACCTTGGCCGGCAGCCTCCGTCGCGACGCCGCCCTCTACCCTCGCTTACTCGTTTCTGGTTGCGATCAAATAACGACTCTGGGCCCCCCCCGGCAACAACAAAAGGCGGGGCCCACAAAAAAAAACACACAAAATTTGATCATACTCGGACATCTATTACCCAGAGAACAGCTAAGCGAAGGCAGAACGCAGAACGCAGAACGCAGAACCGAGCAACATTGTAGAGATTCGCGTAACCAAAACAAAAGTTTTCGAAAATAGTTTTTGGATCTTGTGACGGACAACGGGCCATCGCATTTAGATATTTCGAATTTTCTATGAAAATAATGCGCAATTGGGGCAAAAGGTGCTGACTGCAGTGGAATTCTGTGTCTGTGTGTGGGGATCAAGTGACATCACTAGAACATGTGGGAGTCTCACAGGGACGTACGTCTTGCAGTTGATGAGCGAAGCAAGATTTTGGGTATACCCTATAGGGAATGTGAGGGGAAAATGGATATAAAACTATTCTATGTACTTTAAAGTTAGTTGGGATTTTATTTGTATTATTTTTAAAATATATTAATGCTGAAATAAGGGGTACTTTTTAAAGGTAGTTAAAGGATGAATAGATAGATATATAGATAGATATAATAGTTAGATAGATGCAAAGATTGTAAAAGATAGAACATTAAAAGTATTGAAATCAATTTAATTTTAACTTGTACCTAGTCTTCCTAAAATAAATCTATGATAGACACTTTTAATGACTTTTCATTTTCATTCATTTAATTTATTTTCCTTTTGAGAACTACAGTTTAGTCACAACTGGTTACACATCGCAAAAAGCCAACGTAAACCCCATTTTGGTATAAAATTGGCAAAATTACCTAAGCACAATTTCCCATTAACTTCTTTATGGGTTTTTCGGTTTTTCATTGTTGATGTTATTTCACACTTGCAGAAGTGCAAGCTCATTTCGGAACATACTATATCCACCTGCTAGGTGGGGGGGGATGACTCCGCCCCCTTTGAAGCTCTCCAAAAGCAGCTTGTTTTTGGCAATATTCTAAGGCAGATTCCGCCCGTTGACCTTGGGCAATTATCGCTTATTAATACTGTTGCTGTGTTGATGTTGCTATATTATTGTGTTTATGGATTTTTGTGCGTTTCGCTCAATTCCTGTTTCTCGGCCACTTGTTCTGTTCTTCCATGTTCGATTTTGGCGCACGCCAAAAGTCGTTCATTAGCAATTATCGGCATTAGAAACTATTTTATTAAATTAATTATTTTAAAGCTCACACGTGTTGATTTTTGTGTGAAAATTCTAGCAAATAATTTCTACATGAAAACCACAAAACATGAACTTTGGTTTTAACTTTATTCTGTTACAGAAAAATTTACAGTCTGGGGAGAACCTAGAGGGAAAAATCCTTGAACTCTTTGAATTATCATACAGACCTTAAAATGCAAATAATATTAAATGAAATGGAACAAAAGGAAGGTGCAATACGAAAGCTGGCGACTTTTAAAGTAACCTTGTTATTTACAAAAATTGGAATTAAAGTAATTTATACGAGTGTATGCAATTTGTATACCCTTCCAGGGTATTATAATTTCAGTCAGAAGGTAGTAAATTGTAAAGGAGTCATTTCCGACCCTATAAATCATATATATTATTGATCAGAATCACCAGGCGAATCTTTCTAGACATATTTGGGGGAATTTTTTTTTTTCAAATTTTTCAAAATTTTATAAGGGGTTACATCGTTAAAATTCTTAAAAATTGACAAAAATTTTGATTTTTTAGAATTAAAAATTTAGTTTGCAGATATGTTAACCTGCTAAAAACTAGCACAGAAAATCTTTCCAAATTGAATTTCAAGATTTTTTGACTTAGTTATGATATTTTTAAAATTAAAATTTCCCTTACCCTTCCTAATAAATTGTATTTCCTTTTTTAAACGACTATTTTGTAGACCTCTCTTTTTATATTTCAAATATGACTTCTCTAAGAATTATTTATATTTAATTTATTTTTAAAATAAAATCTATTGTTAGTTTTTAATAAAAAATATAACTTTCTCTTAGAAATATTTTTTTTAAATTTATTTTTCACATAATATATATTTTTCCTTAGCTGAGAAACTCATAAACCCCATTTTCCCTTAGGGCTTGATGGGTATTGGCGTGTGTAATTTTACAATCAGTTCAAATTCAAGGGTTACACACGGTCGCCACCAATTTGCATGGCATGTGCAGAGGCGTTGCCCATAAAAAATAAAATTAAAAAAATATATAAATGCACTAGATTGATGGTAAATATATATATTTGCATCAGGGCTTTCTTAATCAATGGAAATGTCATGGAAATAAAAGTGCATATTGATATGCAAGCTTTTTGCATTCCTGCGGGACTGATCTGATCTACGTATGTACCTCTCTCTCTTTCTACCGCCCGCTTTCCATCTCTTTCTGGGGCGATGTTCCCTCCCGTTTTTTGCCCTGTGCATTGTGAGTTATTTGCGTCGCCGTCGTCGTTTTCGAGTTTACCGGCCTGTCGCGTTTTCAAGGACGTCGCGCTTTGTTTTGTTATTGTCTGGAGTAACTCTGTACCTTATATAAAAAATAAAAAAATATCTACAAAAAATAAGCAGTAACAATAGCAACCAGCGAAAGTGCATTGAAATCAAAGTCAAGCAATGGCTGGGTATTTTCAATATATTTATTTATTGCTTATTTTTTAATAATATTTCCTTTTAATCTTGTTTTTTGTTTTTCTATTTATTTAGAATTTGCACGCAAACGGATTTATTTGCCAAAATATTTTTTAAATAACAGATCGCAAAACACAAACAAGGTGAAGGTCAGACAGGAAAGTCCCCAAAAACGAATTTCTATTTATCTAATTAACAAAATTAAAATAAACAAATGCCGCTCAGAATATTAAGCGATAATTTGGCAAACACTTAGACACTCGCAGGCCCAACAGAGACTCGAAAACAGCTTTGAAAGGAGGAGAAGTAGGGAACGAAATGAAGCTCAAAATTCGGGTTTATGGTCAAGGTCAAGGACGCGTCATGACAACCAGAAAATAAAGAAAAACTAAAGGCGAGTACAATGAATAAGCAAGGCAAAGTGAAATAAAATCAAACTGATTATGAGGCAGACTGTCAAAATGTCTAACGTGAAAGGGAAAAGAGAAGAAAGCAATGGGGGATTTGTGGGATACTCTTTTTTTTATATTGTGAGATATTTTTATATATTTTTATAATAAATTAAAGGTTTAATTATTATTTATTTTCATATATAACAAAAATTACTTGGCCACCTGAAGCTTTAATAGGAATAAGTTAGTTCAAAAACCAAGATTCTTAAGTTAAAATAATAATTTCTAATCAATTTGTTACCGATTTCAAAGTAGATATTAAATACCTGTTTCCGAATTTTTAATTTAAACATTTTTTTTATATTAAATGATCTCGATTTTCAATTTAGCAGTAAGAATATAAATAATTGAGCACAAATAGCTTAAAAGGCAGAGCTTAATATTGACTTAAAAAGACAAATAAATATTTATTAAATTAATTACAAAAATTAAATATCCGAAATAACAAAATTCTTACCTTTTATGTCACAAAATGTATCTCATTTTATATATTTAGATTAAATCTCTCTGTAATAAAAGAGCATTCCTAGGTCATTGTGCCACAAAAATTACATGCATCATGGCTATATCATTGATCGGCGAACTTGACATTTTCCAGATCAAATCACCCAAGATCGTGTGAGAAGTATCTGAAGAATCAATTTTAGGCTCTATTAATCACGGCGACAAGGCGGGACAGAGACAGAGCTCAGCTCACAGCATCTGATGTTCCGTTCGAATCGAAATCACAGCCAAGTCATAGTCATAAAATAAAAGATCTGAATAATCAACGCTGGGGGCTCGCTCGTGCTTTTAATTAATGAGCTGAACTTGGACTGCGGTGAGTAGTTTTTGCTTTTGTATTTTTTATTTACTTTGCTTTTGTCATTTACTGTCTGTCCATGGCAAAGCGGAAGCCGAAATAGCTTGACCAGCTATCGTTTATCGCTATCGTTTATCGGCGTACTACGGGGCGTATGGAGGGGCGCTTAATTGAAAGTGCAGACAGCCTCCGAGTAAAGAGCAAATTCTAAAATAAAATCCAGCAGCGAGACACAGTAAAACGGCATTAAAATGTATACAAAAGAAATAACAAATAAAGCAAAAATCAGCAGCAAGCCAGCAAAGAGCACAAACAAAAAGCCAAAGGCAGAAAACAACAAAAAATCAAACACGAAACGTTGTTCAAGGTTAGGTTATCACGTTGCCAAGATCAAGGTTACATTTTTTTCTCTCCTCCTCTTTTTTTTTTTGAATTTGTTTTTGTTGTACTTTTTTTGTGAGACGGACGTTTGTCGGTTGGTAGGTGTGTGTGTGTGCGAGTGTGTATTGTGTGTGCGTCCGTTGCCGTGCCAGACAGAACGTCGATAAATTTGCGAACCTGCAAAGAGCTTCTGAAATATAACAAAAAAAACTGGCTCAGATGAAAGTAATAATTATAATTTGAAGCTGCTCCTTGATAGGCCCTTAATCTGGGGAATACTTAAGATTAAGGCATACCTTATAGAGTCTATAATATAAACATATCCCAAGTTTATCATATGGGCATAAAATATTTATTTGAAATTTTGTACTTAACTTTTAAAGGTATTTATTTAACTAATAATATAACTAACAGAGTAACTCATTTCTTATTACTTGTCCAAATTAGTTATGTTTGTTTATTTTATCTTATTTTTTTTTCATATTATAAAATGATCGATAAATATCGATTTAAAACCCCTAAAATGCTTATATTTCAGCTCTTTTTGGTTCCATATCTTTTTCAAAAAACTTCTGAATGCCAAATGTCATGTATTTTCTAAACCTTTATAAAAATCTGAATTAAATAAAAAAAAAAATTAAAAAAAAAATTTTTTATCTCAATTTTTGAAAATTTTATAAGGGGTTACATCATTAAAATTTGCAAAATTTCGAAAAAAGTCTAATGTTTTTGATTATTAAATGTAATAAGCTGATATATTAAGCAAGTAAAAACTCGCATAAAAAACGTTTCCGATTTGAAATTAATGCATTTTCAGCTAAGTTATGATCACTTTTTCACTTTGATTTGTCAAGAAAAATGATCTTAAAATGAAAATTTTGATACCTATCGAAGAAAATGATCCCTCTAAATAAATTATTATAAACTTAAAAACCAAACAGTTATTACCTATTATATATAATGCTAAGATGCCCAGATAATAATCCATTAAATTAGCTAAGCTCAAGTCCTAATGTGTTTATCCCCCAAAACGTATTTGGCAAATTAAATCCCCGATATTAGATCACTTAGCGTTATTTGCTGATTCTGTTGACGCTTTTTGGAGGGGCTAATAAATAATTTTCGCCACTTGGATTGTGATTAATTGGCCCGGATTGATGTTGAGGAAGTTAAGGAAGTTTCGGCAGCGATCGATCGATGACATCTGAAACTAAGGCTGTCACTTGTCATTGGGGGCGGCCGAGGGAAAATCGAAATCCGAATCGTAAATCGGATGAACAAATAAGCAAACTTGAAATCGGAAGTGACGGTTTATAACGGTGTCTCGTGCATATCCATATGAATGAATGGCAAAAAAAAAAGCAAACGAAAGAGAATCGCCGAGATATGCGAAGGAAAACTGGTTCCGATCGGTTTCGGATCGGCCGTGATTCGTTTATGCGGGCGACTGTCGAAAGCTTCTTTCGGAGTTTCAGTTTGGTTTTCCAATTCCGTTCAAGTTCAAGCGCCCAACCCAAATCCGTCGGAGATCTCAGATGGACATAAAGACCGAAAGACCTAAGGTCAGTCGTTGCCGGTGGAGACGGAATGAGACTGTTTAGCAACGCCCAGATCCAAATATTGACGCTCTAAATACCCGCAGAGACCGAGAGCCCGGCCCGAGCTCCGAGCCCTCGCAGTGCGGAAAAACCTTCGGTGGCGCGACACCTTGACTTCAATTTTTGGTGTGCCGCTGTTTGCCTGCCTGCCTGCCTTTAGATTTTTTTTTGTTGTTTTAGGTTTATGGTTGTTGCTGTGCTCTGTGGCAGCTCGTTTTCTTCCGTGGAGCCACCAAAAACTTGACCCAATTCTCCTAAAGCGCTCACCATTGTCTGGCATAAAAGTGCCTTCGATGCGTGTGTGTGACCCTGACCCAAGTCTGGAATGGGATGGGAGGAGGCTTTACTGGGTTTAATAGGGTATGTTTCTGGTTAACCATATTTTTAAATACAGTATAGATATGGTATTCTTTATGATTTATAGTATATCTGCAAGAAGGTTTACTTAAAACAATCAGGAATCCCCGATCAACCTCCCTAGATAGGAACTATCCCTTTAATCTCCTCTCCCTTACCCCAAAGTCTTTGATTCTTCAACACTAATTAATTTCCTTATCTTTTTCATCCCCCCAAACAAAATAAAGTAATAAAAAGTCTAATTTCCCGTCTGATCTTCTGGTCAGATTTTTGCTATCTCAGCGCTAGGCTTCCAGTTGAGATCAACAAACTGATGCCGTTCATTCCACCCAACGACTTGACACAACTCCGACTGGAAGCTGGCCATGTTTATTGTTATTTTATTATAACCGCCAAGTGGCCGATAAGGAGCCGATGAAATGGCAAAAAAAAAAGAAGAAAAACCCTCGGCAGTAAACACAAATCTGCAGGCTAACCGACATGTAAACAAAGTGTGACTGGCAGAACCCTCGGGGAAGTCAATGGACCAACTCCTTGGGGGAATTGCCTGGAAATCTATTTCTATTTATGGGAACTGATGGGATGATGGGTTCATCGACTGCAATCTGCATAGCCAAGAGGAGTTCTTCGATCTGCATTCTCTGGTCTTCGATCTGGGCGTGTCTGTCCCTGTAATTTGCCAGCATAATTCCCATCTCTCTGCGGGCAGAGAAACGTGCAGCGCATTTGCAATGAACTCAGGCTGTTGAAATGCTGAGTTGTTTTCATAACTCATCGCAAAAGCCGTCGTAAATCAATCCCCGAAAAAAAAGAATGCCCCCCAGAGGACACAGAGATGAGCTCTTGGGGAGTTTCAGAGGGAAAGGAGGGTATGGTATCCTCCACGATTCGTGCCAAGGCCATGTGTCTCATGTCTCACCGCTGAGATTGCAAAAGAAATTGCTTGAAAAATGGTATATTAAAAAATGTCTTAGGTTATTTTAAATTTTAAGTTAATTTTAAGTCAAGAAGTAAGTTTTTAAAGATTTTCTGATTTATTATAATTATTTTAGAATTAATTTAAAACTAGATTGTTACGTTTTTTGATATTTAAAAACCTTTAATACAAAATCATGATGCTAAGCTTGCTTAAACTATCATTTAAGACTTTTTAAGTGTTCTGAAATTTAAGATTTTCTCTGTAAATTAAATTTTAAAATTCCTCCGTAAAGCTATATACACCAGATTCAAATTACAGAGGCGTTCTGAGGTCTGACCACAAGTCCTTAACGCACTTTAAGCCATCAAGGACAACTTGATTGAGTCGCCGGCATCGCCAACGTATTTCCGGCAGACTTTTTGTCTTTTGCTCTGCACTTATTAGCCGCTTCCTCTGCAGCAAAAAAAAACCTCAAAAAATACATAAAAAATAAATTAAAGAAATCTGATGCACAGACAAAAGAAAGATCGTGGAAAATCAAAGGAGCAGAGCAGCTGGCAGACCCTGAACTTTGTCGCTGACGCTGGCATTGCAATTCCCCATATTTTGTTCCCAGATTCCCTTTATTTCTTTGTCGCCGCTGCACTTGAGAGTTTGCTTTGGTCCCCGGGAACTCTTTATTCTTTATTCTGTTTTTTATAATTTTTTTCTTTTATTTTTTTTATGTTGCCTTGAATCGAGTGAGTGAACCAATGATTAAATGCATTACCAGGGAGGAGAGCCAGACGTGATTCAGAGAGGCTTTTATTTTATGTTAATTATGTCTTAAAAAATGTGACTTTTAAGATTTTTGGAATATATTTTTAGTATAAAAAATATTATTAATTTATTAAATATAATGTTAGGGAACAACATAAATACCTAAAGTTTTATAAGAGTGTTTTCTAAATGAAAAGGAAATAAAAATGATAATAAAATATATTAAAAGAAGTTCTGAAGAAGTTAATAAATATTAATATATATTATTTATCTTTAGAACTTTTTTATATATTTTTTTTAATCAGTTTGAAGGTTCCAAGAATCGTGTCATGCATTAAGGTTCCCCTAGGGATCTGGAATACAGCACCCTTGAACCGCTCATTGACCGCTTAATTAGGTCGTTTAAGTACTTTGTTTCGTCATGATCGCGAGTGCCGACTTCCTCTGACCAGAGATCCCTCTTCCATCCTCCTCCTTCTTTCTATATAAAGAGTACAATGCCCGGGTCCCATCGGAATCTCGATGGTCTTTCCATCGGTCTATGACCTGACACGAGCGTCAACATTTTTAATTGTGCTCTCTGCATATCATTTGATATTAAATATATGCCCATGCGGTACAAAGAACTCGTTAATGTGCACATACTATATACATATAAGCTTTGTATAGCGTCAGGGAGTGATTCCTTGTGGCCTTTTTGTTTGCCTCTGATTAATTTCAGACCGATGATTAAGTCCCCTTGCCTATATGACACATAGAGAGGAGCAAACTTTGTACGAAACGACTTTTCATACTCTATTCCAGGGAAGAGGGGACTTGGCAAAGAGGCTTTGCTGTCGTCTAGGGCAACCAGATGTGTTACGGATGTGTTGAGGTTTTTCCAGGGGGTTGACTCACACCCTTATCTCCATGACTTGAAAAGGCAAAGAAGCAATTGAAACCCATTTGGGCTTTACTTTTGTTGAGACTTAATGCCTTTTCAAAAGTCATAAGTAGCTTGAAAAATAAATACAACAGCGAATGGGGGGGATGTCAAGTTATAAATAAAAAATTATCATAAATTTGGGCATGTTGTGGATTCTTATAACTAATTGAATTTCTAACAAAAAATAAGTCCTTAAATGGGTTTTTGAATTTTAATGCCAAGAGCTGTGGGTTTGGAATTTTTAATAAATATTTAATATCTGAGAAATCAGTTTTAGAAACTCTTAAGAATAAGTAAGACTAAACGTGGTTTTTAAAGAACCTTTCCTTAACCTCCAAGCCTTTAAATTACCCCAAATCCCCTCCAGCTGACCCTAAGGGGCATTGGAATTTCCCCAAGTTCACCCAAGTTCTTCCCCCAGAAGTGGCGCTTAACTAATTTGATTCATTCTTATTACGCAGTCAGAGCTCGACTGCACTTGACCCTCGGCAATTTGCGTCAATGTCAACGCCCAACGCCCCAAGACTCACGCCCCTTGTCCCACCCTCAACGCCCATGTTCCCACCCCGAAAAAGGGGCGTTGGGCTGGACAATTACCGTTGTGCGGGGCAACGATTGCGACGATTGCCGGCTGCAGCAACGACCTTGAACAACATCCAGCGGCAAACGAATGACCTTTCAGTGCAGCGAACCTCCCTCTCCCCCTCCCCCCTGGCTGGGGTTTCTATCCAAACGAATCTGTTACTAAAAATAAGCTCGTTGGCAAAAGCTCACCGGCTGAAGGTCAAAAACCCCACCCGGCAAAAGGGGCACATGCAATGGCCGCGTGCGCAAGTTCAAGTGCAAGGACTGCTGCACCACCACCCCCCCCGCCACAGTCACCCACTCGGCATTCTCAGTGACCTTGCCAAGTCGCACACCTCGCTGCATTGACGTACCGGCCACGGTCACGGCCATGGCCATTATAGCTGAGAGGGCTTAGTGATGACAGCTTTTGGGTTCTACAAAGTTATAGATAAATATTCAAACTAAATGTGAAATAAACCTGCAAATTACTTGTAAAGAAAAATATTTAAAAAATATATTGAATAATTTATATATTTATAGTTATAAAAAAATTAGTTTTCATTCTCCGATGGGCTAGAAATTAGCCAAAAGCCCACCCATGTTTGTGTTTGCCGTGTGGGTGTCGTCGTCCCCAAAGTCCCCATGGTCACTACTCGAGCTGCTCATCAAGTCTGCCGGCCACCCACCGCCCACCACATTGGCGCCCCCGTCTTACATCATCTCCTCCCTGGGTTTTCTAATGGAATTCTGAGCCGGCCGGCGGCTTTGGGAAAACTTTCTCATGGTCATCGCGGCGCGCAAACTATTTTTAAGCATTTCTTCTACCCATTTTCCCGCCTCCACCTGTGGTTATCAACGTCACGCGGCCAACTTGGGCAATTTATTTGATTTTAATTGAAACTTAACGGAATTTTCTGGGAAAACTTGGCTGAATGAATGGTTGGAGTTGTTCTACAGGGAGTTTTGGTGTGCGGTGAGGTGGTGGCATGACAAATAGCTTGCAACTTTGGGGATTAATTGGTAAAGGAGTTGTTTTTCATAAATTAAAGGGGATTTTTTTATTATTTAATGGGGTTAATTTTCTGCAATTTTACTTACACACATATGTATATCTATTATTAATTTTTAGCAATTAATTTAACATCTTAATTGATCTTAACAGCCTGTTTTCAAAAACAAAACGAGATTTTGAACATTTACACTGAGCACAAAATTGATACATTGGAACTAAAACAAAAATGTTGAAAAAGGAAACGTAGCTTTTTATATCGAAAAATAGATAAATTAGCTACGAAATGAAAATGTGTCTCTTTGTCATCCCAGACTAGGGGTATTCCCCCTAGATTTAGGGGAGAAGCACTTTTAGTGGGAAAGATTAGGGGTTTTTTTTAAACTTGTACTAATGTACTATATTTTAAAAAAGTATTGTACATTTCATGATTTACCCAACAATTGCAATCTTTTTGTGGACAAAGAGGTTTACAAAACCGAATTTTTAAAAGATTTTCTCAATGCATACATATGTACAAATGTATTTACATATGTATATATTTATTTCGTAAAAAAAAACCCCATATATATGTATGTACATACATATGTACATACATATGTAGTCTTTTTCTTTTTCACGCACCAGCAAAAAATACTGCAATACATCATTTTGTCTGAAAAGTGTACTTCCCCGAAATTATCTCGTACCATACACAAACAATAGATATGAGAAAAACGCTAAACCATTTTTTTTTTAGTATTTATTGGTAAGAATATTTGACTAAAAATAGCTTTTTTATTCTAAAAGTCTCTAAATTAGCTACAAAATGAAAATGTGACTGCACTGATCTAGTGTTCACAATGAAATTTGCTGACAGCAGGCTTTGGGAAACTGATTTAGTTATTCTGCAACTTTTAAAGGGTTCATTTCAAATTTGCTTGATCCAGAGCTAGAAAAAATGTCATCCCATTGTGATATAATAAACCTTCCAATAGAGATTCTGGATATGGTTTACAAGTACATTCCGGATATGAGAGATAAGCTCAATCTGGCAAAATCTCATTGCGTTCTTGGAAAGGCATTCGCCTTTCACGCCGGCAATACTTTTAAGGAAATCGTAATTGAGAGACAAACAATCGAGGATTGGTCAGCTATTTTGTCGCTGTGTGGATCCTCTGTTACCAGCATCACAGCTGAAGATATCAAGTATACCGTGTCTGCGGCCAAGCTGGCCTTCATGCACTGTCCCAACCTGGAAAAGTTTAGCTTTTCCGTTTGCAGCAGTTCCTGGAATCAAATCAAGTCGCTGTTTTTGACACTTCAAAATCTGTCAGACATAGAAATTTGGAATTATGGTTCTGAATATCTTTCTGGTTCTGGTTATGTTTGTGTGGTTGATACGCTGCTGCTAATGCCCAAGCTGAAACACTTTAAGTTATCCGACAACTATCCCGATTGTAAGTATTATAAAGGCGAGAATGTTAAATAAAATCAATTTTTCACAACACTGTATTCCTCTGTAGTGGAAAGATTTGGAGAACTTTTGAATCTGACGAAATTGGCTATAGTGAACTCAATAGAACCCATTGATTTCTTCAGAGTCATCAGATCACTAAAGAACATTGATAGCTTGGAGTTACATTCAGCTGTTGTCCGTATGCCTAAAGATCTTGGTGACGAACAATTGTTGCCGAAAATTGAATTACTTAAACTTAGTTATGCGACCTTCCGCACGCCGCTGCCTTACCTGCCGAGTCTAAAACATTTAACCGTTAGCTTCGGTTCCGACAATACAATCACCGATGTTTTTGGAGAATCGGTCTTCAGTTATGGCAAGACCTTGGAGTCACTGGATATTTCTAGAATTATCGTTTCTTTCATAAAAAATGATACAATCGGGGTAATAATGAATCTAAAGGCTCTTAAGAAACTCGACTTCCGTGTGGGTTACAAAGATTGTTTGTATGATCTACGCCAATTGGAGAACCTGGAGGTGTTAAACTTGCATCTTTCAAATATAACTAATCGAGGAGCCATTATGGTGATAAAAGGATGCAAAAAATTGCGACATCTTAACATTCGCAAATGCGACCAGGTTAACAGCGATATGGTCAAGGAAGCTGTAACTGCTTTACAGAATTCCCCCCCTAGGTCGGATAAGCCATTTGTACTTATAGTTGGTCCTGACTTCGGAAAGGTGGATAAGGTAAGCTGATTAATATAAAAACTAATAACTAATATACTCTAATTATTTAATTATTTTTTATTTTCAGAGCAATCTGGGTGGAGTTTTGAATATTGAATATGCATAAATTATTCAAAACAAATATAAACTAAAACATTTCAAAAGAAAGAAGCTAACAAAATTACAATAAACATAAATAAAGTTAAGTTGTTTTTAAAAACAATATATATATATGTATGTATGTTTATGAAAGAAATTTGATTGTTTTGACTATACATGTAGGTTTACGGAGTCTCTTCCTAGACGTGACAATCTTCCATTAAGGGGGGGGTAAGGTTAATTCGGTGCAATACGGGCCACTTTTCAAACATTTATTATGGCAAAACGGCTAAAGTTTAGTTAATGAATTAAACACCAAATAATAACACGACATTTGAATAGTTTTTGATAAATTTGGTATTAAAAAATATTTAGAGGTAGAGGAGTTATAGGGAATCTCCCGAGTCGCCTCCAAAAAAAGTTGGTTTGCGGTGTACATCCTAACTGTCCACAAAATCATCCGATCTACAAAAATTATACCTCATTCGGTAAAGGATAAGTGTCCCGAGGTATTCACGAAGAGTTTTTATTTTTAAAATTTTTTGCCGATTTTTTATCAACATTTGAAGTCAAAACCCCGATTTTTGACTCAAAAAATTTGCTAATTTGTTAAATAAAAAATATAATAAAATAAAAAATTAAAAAAAGCTCGACGTTAATACCTGTAGATTTATCTAAAATAGTTTTGTTCCAAATTTCAAACCGATTGGATCAGTAGATTTTGAGTTATCGTGTACACCGATTTTCAAAATGGCATTTTTCAGGAGAGCGCTTTAAACTTTGTGATTCTCATGCATTGAACACCAACCGACCTTCGTTCAACTCCGCATAACTTCGTCAATTTTACTATGCTCGATGTAAAACTTGGACACAATATTCTTAAAATGTTGAACTTTCAAAATAAAAAATAAAAAAAAAATTACGAAAAAAAAAATTAAATACCTTACCCCCCCCTTAACAACTTGTAAACCATCTTTAAGAAATCTTCTGTTCATATCAAAACTTTAAGTGTTAATGTACAGGACTCTTCAACAGTTCCTCTCCCAATGATTTTCACCTGTTAGTATACAACTACAAATTGAAGCCAATAAAGTCGAGAGCTCTCTGATGGCCTTGCCACCTTCTCCCCCAATCTCGGCCACTTAGTTCCAAGAAGACAAGTTAATAAAACAAACTTTGACGACGACACGTGGCTTAATTGCATTAAAGGAATATAACTTTGTTGGCATTTTCCACACCAGATTCACAACGTGCCCCCCGCTCTTACGCTCTCTTCCTTTTTTGACGGTGATAAAAAGCAGCCAAAGCGTCGTCCTTTTGTTGACCTTTAACGATGCCAAAACCTGGGCGAGATGGCTCTGACAAGAGGGGCTGGGCGGAGGGCCCGAGTCAAGCTGCTAAAAGAATCATTTAAAAATCAAATCAAAGTCACGCGCCACAATGTAATCAACAGTCAGGAGGAGGCCTGCAAGAGCAAGGGAGAAGGCTGCAGGGGGAGAGAGGGAGAAGGACTGGGAGGTCCAAGGTCAAATGTCAGGCTGGCAGCAGGTGCGTAAGAAAGGTCCAGCAGCCCTCAACAATAAGCATCTCCACGCGCCGCAAAGTATGCAAAGATATCGGCGGCCGGGGGTAAGCCACGTGTGCGTGTGTGGGTGGCAGGAAGAGAGATAGAGAATAGCAGAGAATGGGAGAAAGAGAAGAGAGGCTTTAACCTTGAACTTCACCGTTGCCAAGGCAAAAGCTTTGTGACGCCTGCAGCCGCCATCTCTGTCTCTCCTTTCTTCTCCCTCTCCCACCTTTCATCTTTCTCTGTGTCCTTTTGAGCTTTTACGCTAACCTTGCCTGAAAAGTCCTTGAGCGTAATGTAATGTGAGTGGAAAGTTTTCACAGGCCTCCTCCAGTACGATTATGGATGGGGCAACCCCCTGGAAAAGCTACCAAAGAGAACGTTGACTCTCTCCCTTAAGGGGAGTGGCTTGGGCGAAAGCTTCGCTTGGGTTGACTGTACTTCCCTGGCATTGGGGAGCTTTTGCCTTGGCATTGCACGCTTTTGAACTTTTACCTCGACGCCTCTCTGTGTTCCTCTCTTTGCGAAGGTCGCGCGCGGCAAGTTTGTTGCCATTTTCCGTGGGTGGCTATGAGGTGGCTGGCAAAGCTTCTTTCGCTGTTGCGCATTTCCAAAGTTCGTCACTTGCCATGGTCCTCTTAGCCTCCTTCTACCAACCGGGCTCACACAAATTCAATTTGCATTTTGAAATAATTTTCTTTGGGCCCACGCACACACACTTTTCCTGGAAATGGTAGCTCCCCAGAACTATAGCATACTTATCAGCAAGGGGTTTGGCAGGCTATTAGGAGACTTTTCGCATACATTTTCTTGGGGAATTTTATCCCCATTAATAAATCTTTTTTGAGTTACTAAGTCGAAGTTCTATAAATAAAATTATTAAAAGTCATTTAAAATGTTTATTTAATTAAGAAGCTATTTTTATAATATTTTTAGGGAGAATGGGAGTGGGAGTTCGTTGAATAAATATTAGTTTAGAAATGGAGTTACCTTTTAGGTAGGGAAACCATAACATAAATTATTAAATATAAGGGTAGGCATTAGTTCTTAACTCCGCAATAAACCATCCTTATTTTATTTTTCCACACCTCATTTACGATATATTTTTTATAGAATTTTTTCAACTTAATGTACATAGTCTTCTTGTTTCTTCAAGTCATTATTAACCGATGTTTTGTAGAAGGGCTGTTTTGTGAATTAACTTTTACAAAATGCTGGAAAACTTGTTCAACGTGACTGGAAAGAAAAGGAAGAGAAACCTCCTCTCTTGTGGCCAACCGGATCCTGGACAAAAGAAAACTTCCGGGCACAGGTCAAAGTCAGGCACGAGGCTATTTATAGACCTTTTCCCACCCAACAGCCCGATGATATCTTTCAGCCCACTAGCCCGCTTTTATTTGCACTTGTCAACTTGTTTACTGCCCCGTGCTGGAAGTTTCTAATTATTACGAAAGCCGAACCACAAATTTCTTGTCACGCAAAAGGAAAAGCGCAACCTTGACCAGGCGTAACCTTGGTGGAGAGGGTTTAACTGCCACGAACTAGTTTGGGTTAGTTTACTAGGTCTTAGCTATTAGCGGGAAATTTTTGTGATATCAAAAGGAAAGTTTGGTATTTTTTGAGGGTTAAATTAATTTTTGTATATTTTCTTAAACCATACAAGACTATGTTTTATATATTTTTGACTTATTAGGGCTATATTTTTTTTGTATTTTTGATTTGATTTTGTTTTTGTGAATTTACTTGGCCAAGTGATTACTCCCCTCAAACCCCTTATTAATGTCAAATTATCCGAGACTTCGATTTCTGGCTAAAGGGTTGCTCACCCATAAATCTGCCATTTTGTGGACTCTCTCCAGTTGGATAACACTCGGTGCCAGGAGGAATCGTTAGCCAAGCACCAAGACAAACATTTACATAAGACAATGGGATGTGGTCTTAGCTTTCGCCTCCTTCTTGGCTCTCAGCTCTTGGGTAAAAGTTCGCCCGCATTTGGCAAGTATTATTTTTGGAAATTTGAACTTATTATCGATTCAATGTCAAGTGTTTGCCCTGAACTTCTGGCGCACTTGAGTGGATTCCGATTCGGATGCCTGCCCACCCAAGTCGCCTCATTTTCCAGCTTCCGTTCTGGCCGTGTGGTTCACCTCACTTCCAACACGTGTCCTGGGGTGGATGCTTCCGCATCCTGATGGTGGTGGTGGTGATGGTGGGGCATGGAATGGCAGCGGTACTGGGTTCAGATTTTTGGATGCTGCGCAGTTTGTTGTTGGTCCCCCCAAACTCTCTCACTCACTCTCTCCCTGCTGAGCCCAATCTTTCGCCGCCTGCTCAACTTCAAGGTTAACTGCCTCGCGCTCGCTCCTCCTGTTCGCTCTTCTCCTTGCCCAACTTTTTGGGGCTTGTGCGGGCGCCACGTTGTCCTGGCGGAAGCATTATGTAATCTACTCCTAGTCCCTGCTCCTTGTTCTCTTTCTACTGCTGCTTTTCCTGCTTTCCTGTTGGCTCCTTGGGTTCGTTCAACTCGCGCTGCGGTCATAAATCTCTTGGATGGGACATCCTGCTGGGTCAATGACTGCGAGTTCGTTGCCTGGAAGTGTTCATACCCTTACACTCATATCATGATTTTTCCATTTTCCACTCCCTATTTCACTATACTTTTCCCCGCCAATGATTACATTCTGGCGTGTGGCTTGTCCCCATTCCCTGGCCTGCCATTAAATTGATGAATTAGCGTTTACATATTGACCAGAGTTTTCCGAAAAAAACAAACCACCCACTCACTTTCATTTCCATTAAAATTATCTCTGACTGAACGAGAAGGAGCTGCTATCATTATTATTTCTGTGTTGTATGTATATTTATGTAAATTTAAGTAACTTTATCCGGATTCTTGGAATTTCACAATGGCGGTTGCCTAAGCTAAGGTTGTGACCTTTGCAATGACAGGGTATTGTCTTTAAATGGAAATGAGGCTGAAAAGTTAAGCTCTAGAAATATGTTTAGATTTCTTAAGAATTAAGTGAAATTTCGAGAAGAATTTAATATATATTTAAGGTAAAACTTAATCACCAATTAGTAAATATCATTACACTTTCCTAATCTAATTTCCACTTTAACTTCTCTGACTACAATTAATTTCCTTTAATTACAAAAAATCCCATAAATCATTAGCAATGCTATTTTTACCGTAAAACCCATAAATGCGTTGTATTTATTGGAATAGCTATATTTACACCTGCTTTCCTAACCAAAAACCCCCACAGAAGCAATTTACATTTAACCAAGACAAAGAATATATGTATACATTTCCAAAACTAAACAAAAAGCAAAACAAACTTAGAACAGAACAATAAGAACAAAGGCCCCTGGCAGTGAAATTTCAATGTCAAAACTAAAACTAAACTATAGCCTCCATTAGCAGGCGGATAGATTGGTTAGATGCCCAACCCCCCGAAAGGTCAGGGTGAGCCTAAAGTGGTGGAAATATCACAACAAATAGAAATTGAAACAAAGTCTTTAGCTAAATGTTTACAGAAGGCATTGAGCCGCATGGAAACGATGGGTGGAATACCGCGCAATCAATGACCACACCCCACCCCACAGCCCCCCTGCTAATTGCGCCTCAATTGTGTGGGCAACACCACCCCCTCCCCACCGCTTTTGGAATAGTTTTGGGTCATTTGCCTGACCCGTGAACACCAACGACCGCCGCATGGCATTCTCAGCAGTTCTCGGTGCGTCATCATTAGCACAGCAATTGTCTCACTTTTGGGGCGGACATTGGGCATTGGTCATTGCTCTGTCCCCCACCCCAGAACTAGTACCAGAACCCCCTCCTTTTCCGTCACCCATGTGGCCACTTCCACTACCCAAAGCTTTGTCAGCTATTTTTCGCTGAACTTGAAACCTCGTCATGCATTCAAGACGTGCAATGTGGGCTTGATATAATCATTGTTGTGAGTGATTCTTAAGTCTGAATTGAGTTAATTTTTTGTTTTAAGAGAGAGTGTATAATACTGATCTTTAATTAGGAATATTTTTAAAATATTTTTTAACACAGATGTCATAGTAGTTTTAAAGTAAATGAGTAAAATGTACTGGATATATAACATTCTTGATGTGAAAATAAGTAATAAGATGTACATATTTACTTATTAATTTTTTTATTAATATTTACATTAATTGTTTAATTTTTTAAACGAATAAAAAGTCTGCTACGTAGATTTATCAATAATATTACTTTTTTTTTACCCGTTTTCTTCCAGGAAAACCCCTAGAAATATATATCTAAGGCTGCTCCTGTATACATAAGCCATTTCATTGTTATTCCCTAATCTCCCTTTGAGCTTTATTTATGCTATATCTTCCCCCGATTCCATATAAACCAGGCTTCCTGGAAATCTGTCCCGTTGACGTTGGCACAATTTGCCATTGGATAATTGCTGAAACCTTGAAAAACGGCGCAGGCAATTACATAAAACTTTTGTTATGACAAAAGTAATGTGAACTTTTGCTTCATTTGCCAGAAATGTAAAAAAATAAACAAAAAAATCATTAAACAAAAAAGGGCCAAGTAAAGTGGAGTAGCTTATAAAAACAAAATAAAAATAGAGACCAAGAAAATGTCTAGTAAACATTTTCACTGGGTTCTTGTCATGCATTCGCCGTGTGGTCTTCCCGTCTTCAGTTTCCCCGGAAAACATTACGAGTTCAAGCTGTCCAGTCCATTGGCCCGTGGGCAGCGTGAGAAAAGTGGAAGCAACTGGTCATAAAATGTGGGTCAACGTCAGCAGGAATATTTGGATTTCAGATTTCAGTTTCATTAGAAACCAGAGAAAGATAAGGCGAACAAGTATTACATACATATGTACGTTTTTCCTGTCCAGAGCAGATGTAGGAATTCTGGTGAATATGTGAGACAGGTAAAGAAACAAGCTTCAAGTTTGAAGATTTTAGTTTTGAAAAGTTGGGTTTTACAGCTCAAGATTGTGAGTTTGTTATAGAAAATTTTAAAAATTAAATGATTACTAACTAAAATCTGTAAAAATAACTTGATTGAGGTTGAAATAAAGAAAACCTTTCAAAATTTATTTTACTTTTGATATATATAAATTATATATAATTTAATCAAAATTCAATATTTATTTTAATTATATGAATAAAATCTTTTAAAATTTATTTTAGTTTTCCAAAAATAATTTCATACAAATACCATACTTATTTTAATAAATATTCTACATTCTCAAGGGTCATTATCCTTTTCAGAAATCTTCCCTTTAGACCTTGAAGTTCATGGCTTGCTAACGGTAATCGCTGTTGGTAACTGGACACCGTATTGCAGTTTTTACCCTTTAAGGGTATTCTTATGTTAGTCAGAAGCTTAAAAAACAAAGAAGGAGTCATTTCCGACCCCATAAATCATATATATTCTTGATCAGCATCAACAGGCAAATCTTTCTAGACTTGTTTGCAGGAAAATTTTTTTTTTTAATTTTTTCAAAATTTGATAAGGGGTTACATCATTAAAATTTTCGGAAAATGGCCAAAATTTTGATTTCTTTAAATTTTTAATTCAGTATGCAGATTTGTTAACCTATTAAAAACTAACAAAAAAAAGCTTTCCGAATTAAATTTAATGGATTTTTTACTGAGTTATGCTCGATTTTCCTATGGCAAAAGGGTATAAAAGCTTTGGCTATCCTTTATTCTCATCAACTCTAATCCTTTTGTCTCCTTGACTCAGGAGCAGCTGCTCTCGTTTGGCAGCCAGTAATTTGATATTAGCCCTTTATCTTGTAGCCGTTCACTGACCTCTTTTGGTAACAACACACAACACCAAACAGTCGGAGGCCAGAGAGTGAAGAAAGTTTTTAGCCCGAAATGCGTCATGGCCCGAAACAAGCTACAAGATGAATGCCCAGAAACTGTTGAGAGTATTTCATAGAAAAATATACCAAATCGATAAAGATCTTCATTAGTCTGGCAGTGACTGGGTGACCCCGATAGGCATTCAAATCTCTCAACTCAACTCCCAACTCTCACTTTTCGCCGGTGAAAATCATTCGAATTCGGTTTAGGCACAGTTCAACAAACCCCGTTGAACTCAATCCGGAGCAATGACACCTACCTCGCTGAGGGCCCTACGATCTGCACTCGAGCTCACTTTCTTTTACGTGCAATATGTCCATCCCTGTTTTTTGGGGGCTAAGGTAAGGGAGGGAGATGGATGGATGGATGAATGGATGTCTTATAGAGCGCTTACCGTTGTTGCAACATTTTTCACTTTCTTTTCGGGGTTGGCCATTTAAATGTGTTTCTTTTGCGATACTCTAACCAAAGAGGGGGTTTAGGGTATTAGATATTTTATATGAAATATATAAATATATATTTATACCCTTGCAGGGTATTATAATTTCAGTCAGAAGTTTGCAACGCAGTGAAGGAGACCTTTCCGACCCTATATATATATTCTTGATCAGCATCAACAGCCGAGTCGATCTAGCCATGTCCGTCTGTCCGTCTGTCCGTCTGTCCATCTGTCCGTCTGTCCGTCTGTCCGTCTGTCTGTTTCTACGCAAACTAGTCCCTCAGTTTTAAAGCTATCTGAATGAAACTTTGCATATAGTCTTCTATATACTCTCACTGCTATATATGTCGGAACGGGCCGGATCGGACGACTATATCATATAGCTGCCATACAAATGTTCGATAAATTTATAGAAAAATAATTATAACTTTGTTGTTTTTAAACATTTGTGCATAATTTTTTAGATATGGCCATTTTATATTATTTCAGAATTTTGGTAAAAATTTGATGAAAATCGGACGACTATATGATATAGCTGCCATAGGAACGATCGGGAAATTAATACAAATAAAATTATAGCTTCGTTGTTTTTCAACGTATTTTGATCTACTCTGAGATATAAGCTTTTTTTATTATTCTAGAATTTTGGTATAAAAATCGGACAACTATATCTTATAGCTGCCATAGAAGCGATCGGTAAATGTAGAGAAAATGTAAAGCTGGGAATGTAAAACTGTAACTGTCAAACTGTAAACATAATAAGTATAGGTAAAATGTAATGAAACTCTGTTTTGTGAGTGTTTTTAGCATTTAAGTCTATAATATAAACATCAAAACCAATCTGCAAGGGTATACAAACTTCGGCGTGCCGAAGTTAGCTTCCGTTCTTGTTTAATTTAATTTTATTATGTTTTATATATATATTTTCATTCTTAGCAACCTAGTTTTCCTGTTAAGTATTAAAGAATAATCTTTCAACCCTTTTTGTAAAATCAAAATATAAATTTAAAACCTCTTAAACAATAAATTAAACTAAAATATATATTAAAAAACAATTTAAGAATAATATTATTATAAAAAACTATTTTAAAATATATATAAAAATATTTAAAAGGCAAAGGGTACCTTTTTGTGTTTCTGGCTAGTTAAATTCCTATGAATATCCCTAAAATTTGTATTATAATTTAATAAACTTTATAAATCCCCTTACAATAAACACAAAAAAGAAGAGTATACAATCTTCGTTCTTGAATACCCCCCTCGCTTGTATCGTTTAGAGCTGGGATCGTTGCTTGTTATAGTTTTCTGATTTGTTTCTCTGCTCGGGGACAGGTAATTGCCGGCAGACACCTACCCAAAAGAGAGTTTGAACTTGCCACTGTTTGACTATGCCCTCGTCGTTCCGTATACCCGAATCTCCCCAAAAAAAAAACAAGAGTCTTTTGCAGAAACCGGGGAAAAGAAAGTGTTGAACTTTCGTTCGACTATGTCTCAATTTCTTCAGAGTTTGGTTTCGTTTATTCGGTATCGTGTTTATTGTGGCAAACATTAAATGGCTTTTAATGGAGAGATGCAAAGATTTGATTTTGGTTGGAAAATGTGTAAAAGGAAAGCGCTGAAAATTGTCTTGGAATTGAAATACCCTCGATTATGATACGGCAGCTGCTAGAACTACTCAATCCTGCGAGTTTATGTGGTTTTAAATGTCGAAAAGTCGGGCGAGGGTCATTAAGAAAGTTAAAGCCGGCTGCTCTGGGTTAATGGTAATCGGAGATCGAGGAGCAAGGAGGGCAACAGGATGTCGAGACATCTTCATTTCCGTATCGCTTTTGCGGTCTTTACGACCAACAGCAGTTGCAGTTTTTTATGCGCTTGCATAAATGCTGTTTTATTTTGTCTTTGCCTGCTGGCTGTTGGCCAAGTTAACATTAACCAACGTGTCACTGCAGTTTCTGGGTCAGCAGCGAGTGAAAGTCCCTGGGAGCCACAAGGTGCAATGTTTTGCATAGCCAGTGAAAGGGGGGCGGGCAGGATGTGGTGAAATTATGTACAGGTAAATCATGTTGCAGTGGCTGCAAATATTATAAATTACTTACATTTAGCAAAAAACAGAACTTGGCTTGCAAAATATAATTGAAATACTGTAATTATTTATATTATTAATAAGAATTATTATTATTCATTATTTTATTCTTACATTGCCTTGGATTCCTTCCATTAAATTGAATTATTTAAATTAATACTTCCCCAAATATCCGCTCTAAATTAGCATTTCCTGCTGAGCGACCTCCTTTCATCCCCCAAGATGCTGGGTTAATTAACCCCTGGAATGAGGAAAATGAAAATACACTTTTACCCAGCATATAACAAATTCTTGGTCTGCTTACTCCGCTCACTCTAAAAAAAAACAACAAAAAGTGAAATGAAATGAAAATAACTCCCAAAGAAACACCAACCACTGACTTCTGGCATAATTAACTCAATTAATGGCAAAGCCAAAAGTCGGCTGAAAAGAAACTTTTCTTTTCTTTTAGCTTCTTTTCTTCGCTTTGCTGCTCCTCTCGCTTTCTGTCCCAGAACTCTAAGCCACTTTCCTCGGCTTCAAACTCTAAACTTGTGGAGTTGCTGCCTAAAAACGAGGTCAAAATTGAAAATTTCACTCTCATTATTGAAATGTCTTTCGATGGCTTTCGTCAATTGTTGTGTCTAACAAATTGTCATTAATAATGATTGGAGATTGGGCTGAAAATAAGACTCAGATCGTGAATAAAGCCATTCAATATGGTTAAAAAAAGTGAAAACCGTTGACAAAACGAAAGAAATTTGAAGAATTGTGGCCGGCAAAATGAGGCAAAAAAAGAAACACTAACAAAAAACAAACCAAGGCAAAAATAATACAAGAAAGAAAGAAATACACTTTCGCTTTTGCTTTCAATTTCATTTCAAACGCTGGCTCTGCCCTCTCTTTCTCTTTCTCCGCATCTGTCTCTTTCCCGCTTCGATTGTCTGTCGCGCATGCGTTGCAACTTAATGCGCGGCACGAGTTTTGAATCGGCTGTTATTTCTTCTCTGGCAAAGGGTACACTGAGAGAAGTTTATAAACTATTGAATTCCTGAAGTTTATAGAAAAGGTATTACTTTGGCAATTTTAGTTGTATGTCTAGAAAGATGGAAAGATAGATAGATAGATGGATACATAGATAGATAGAAAGATAGATAGAAAGTTAGATAGATGGATAGATAGATACATAGATAGATAGATAGACAGACGGATAGATAGATAAATGAATAGTTCGATGATAGGTAAATAGATAGAAAGATAAATAGATAGATAGATAGATAGAACGATAGAACGATAAATATATAGATATAAAGTTATATAGATAGATATATAGATTATAGAAACTAAATGAATAAATAATTCAATAACTAAATAAATAAATAAAAACAGAATTCAATATATTTTTTTTTAATTTCAATCAAGCCTCATTTTTTACCAGTGTTACCCCGGACGTATCTGAATCTATTCGGGACTGCGTGTAATTGATGTTTATTGGACCTGCTGGCCAGTAGAAATGTTAAATCAGTGAGTCTGCCGGAATGGGTCATCGAACTTTAAATATAATTTAAAAGAGAAATTGGTGAGTACAAAATGAAAAACGAACATAAAAATGTTATTTTAAATTACGAAAAACTATGAAAAACAAGACGAGGAAAAATTTATATTTATATCAAAGGTTTCTTAAAATTTAGATTACATATTAAATTAAATACAAGACGTATTTTTTAAATTACCGAGAGAAGAAAAATTATACTTAAACTTCAGTAAAGTATCTACAAAAATATCTGAAGCTTTCCAGTAATTTAAATACAATTTAAAGTCTTATTTTTAGCCTTTCCATTTGCACTTTTCTTTCTAGTAAAATGGGATAAATAAAATTAAATTAAAATAAAATACCTTTGAAAACATACTCCCATTTTATTTCCACTTTGATTTACCCCCAGTTTAACCAATACCTTTAGTCTGGTCTAAAATTTGACGTTGAACTTGCCGAAAAAAAGGCAGAGGCACAACAAATTGTTTCATGTTCACGAACAGAAAACGTTTTTGTACGCGTATATTTGAGGTTAATTCGCATAATTCATTGCAAAGACCCTCAACGGCAATTATGAGGTTATTCAAGCACACACACACACACTCGGCACACACAGCACACACACTCTACACACTCTACACTATACGAGATCGCTGGCCTCCTCCGTTTGTTGTTGGTTTGTCGCGCTCTCTGAGCATTGAGCTTGGCTCGTGGGACATGGCCAATACGCTGATGACTTGGCCAAGAGGCGGAGCAGGGCGGTTGTGGGTGTTTGCCCGCCTCGAACGACACTTGCTAATTGTTTGTGACCTTTTTTGGCGTTTTTATATATTTATTTTTTTTGTATAATTTTCAGTGGCAAGGCACGCCGAGCGCATATAAAAAAATCACCACTAAAAGGAAATACACGTACACAGAAATTAAAGAAACCGAAACTGAAACCAAAAGTTGCCTCTCAATTTGGGTTACCAGACGACCGGGCTGGCGCTTTCATTTCCAGCGTTCATTGACTCTTTTTTCCCCCTGAAACATATATTGTATATATATATTTTATATATATATTTCTGTTCAGCCTTTCGAGTGCAGCATGTGAAAAGAAAGTAAAAATTTTGGTTCCGCTCCAGTTATACTCACCCCTCCCTCTCTTTCGGTATTTCACTTGGCGAAGTTCAAAAACCCCTGAGAGTTTCACTTTCGCTATCTGCCATGGCCGCATGTGTGGCTGCATTTCGGGCTTTCGGAGCCAAGAGAAACTCCTAGGGTTTCAAATCGCAGGTTATTGACTTGCCGGGAATAAACTCACGTGAGGCTGGGAAGGTAAGGTTTAAGTATAGGAGTTTTAAGAGACGAAAAAAGAGTCTAAATAAATAATAACAAATCTGCATATAAATCTTAAGGCCTTCGGAAGTTTTAATAAATTTTTTTTTTACATTTTTTGACAATTTTAATGCCATTTTAATTTTAGAAATAATATAAATAAACTAAAAAGGCTTTAATTTTAGTTTGGAAAACGTTTTGGTTCTAGTTTTTACCACTTTTTAGCCTTTTTTATCAGCATAATTAATCTGCATATAAATTTTTAGATTTTAAAAATTTGAACTTAATTTTTTTGAAATCAAAATTTTAAAAATATCATAACCAAGCTTAAAATGCATTAATTTTAATTCGCAAAACGTTTCTTTTCTTTGTTTTACCACTTTTCCACAATTTTTGATTAGCATAATAAATCTGCATGTATCCCAGAATATTAATATATACATTTTCTTTAATTTTTTGACAATTTTAAAGAAATTAAACCTTTAAAAATATCATCTATAAGCCGAAAATGCATTAATTTTAATTCAAAAAACGTTTCTGTTCTATTTTCAACCACTCTTCCCCACTTTCTTATTAGCTTAATAAATCTTCATTTAAATCGTAAGGCTTTAAAGCTTTGATTAAATTTTTTTAATTTTTTGACAATTTCTATGAAATTATAATTCAAAAAAATATCATAACTAAGCCAAAAATGCCTTAATTTTAATTTGGAAAACGTTTTTGTGCTAGTTTTTACCAGAATTATAAATCTGTTTACTAAATTAAACATTTAAAAAAACTCAAATTTTTGGCAATTTTCAAAAAATTTAATGATGGTACCCCTTATCAAATTTTGAAATTCGAAATTTTTAAAAAATTTGTTTTCTTCCACACATTGCTAGAAAGAATCCCCTGGTTATGCTGATCAAGAATATATATGATTTATAGGATCGGAAATGACTCCTTCCCTAAGTTGTAAGCTTTTAAATGAAATTAAAATACCCTGCAAATACCCTATATTTTTTCCTTAGCAATCTCCCTGAACTTCAGTCATCGATGACTCCCAACTCCCCTCTCTCAACCCTCGGTAACTAAATTAGAAACAACAAATGTCGCCGCAACAAATTCACAAATTGCTTTGCAGTTAACTGAAATAGTTTTCGCCTTGATTTAAGGTTAACAAAGCGCTAAAAAAAATATACATTCATGTACAGTTCGAGTGTCGGTTTCAGTTTCAGTGGCGCTTTTATACGCTTCGATTTTTACATAAACAGAGACTAAACATGGCAGATTTTATGTGGGAAACCTCCAAAATATTTATGGCCGGCTGGCTCGTATTTTTTCTGTATTTTTTTTTTTTATTTCGTTTTCAATGTTTGCGATATGGAAAATGGGGTCACTTGCAAAAAGTCGCGTGCTCACTGCGATTTTCAGGGGCGAAAAAATGCGCGCCGGCTCTCAGGGCTGATAAATTTCTCCTTCATTTCACTTTATTTCACTTTGTTTCTTTTCTTTTATTTTTGTTTTGCTTTTTCTTGTTCAGTTTTCAGTTTTCATACAAAGTCCGTTGACTTTCGTTTTCATAAGCGAAAGTGTACTCCATTTAGTTTTGAAGCCGCCTTGTTTTTGTTGCATTTCTTTTGGGCCAAAAACTGGTTTTCTGGCCGCCTTTTCTGGGTCAGCAGCGAAGAAGAGTGTAGAGTGTGTGTGTGGAAAGTGTGTTTTTTTTCGAGAGAGGTGGAAATGGAAGCCAGTGTCAATTATTTGATATTTGGACATTTAAATTATTATTAGAGGCAACGGGGAGTCAGGAGAGTTGGTAGATTGGAGTTGGTGGCTTAAAGTTGGTGCCTTGGAAGTTGGTGGCTTGGAGTTGATGGCTTGGAAGTTGGTAACTTGGAGTTGAGTGAACCCTGGGGAGAAACTCCAAGTCGAATGCAAAGAAAGTGAATTTCAGTTGCGGTCTGCACACAGAAATTGGGTCGTACCAGCCCCAAAACCCCACTCCCCTCCGCTCATTGGTGTAACAAATTGATGGCGCTTAGAGCCGGTTAATGTCGTTTTTTTTTGTTGTATTTTTTGTACTTTTTGTTAGCCGCTGCTTAGCGAAAAAGTGAAATTATTTTATTTATGAGCATTCAATTTGATTTTTATGCATTTGCGCTTAAATTATTGAATGCTTTTCGTGTATTTATTGGCCTGCCGCCAGCCATAGTTAATGGCTTCGCACTTCTCTTAAGTTTTATCTTGGTTATTTCAGGTGGGTTTATGTTAGTTTTGGAATCACTTGTTCACTTGATCTTTGCATGAGTTGATTAACAGGTTTAATTGATTGATTTTAGAGGGTTAATTTATATTTTGATATAGTTTTTAATGGAAATTTGATCTAGTTCTGCGGTAGATATTAAATTAAAGACACAAATCTTTGAATATTTTAGACTTTTTCGCTGATCGGAGTTTCAATAAACTAATTTTTAAAAATAAATGCATTATTAAATAAGGCTTCATAATAAATTAGATTGAAATATAAAACAAAAATTGGCAACTAAAATTATTTATTAAATTTGTTTACCAGAATTTTAGGTTTTTCTCATTTTTAATATAGTTTTTTGATCAATTTATTGAAACTAAATCTGGATATATGTATATATAAAATAGATAAATAGGTGCCAGAAATAATTTCCAATTTCCTGATGTCCTTATCCTTAATTTAATTAATTTGTTAATTAAATTCCATATTACCACAGTTAGTTCTTAATTTTCAAAGATTTTTTCCTATAAATACCTTTCTTCTATAAATCCCCGCGATGACAAATGCTTTGGTCTATATAGAACGATGCCCTCATATATCCTTCATAAATTGTAAGCTTTATGGGATGAGCAATGGCTCACATTTCCTGGCCAAATCCGGGTCGGGCTTCTCTCCTTTCGACCTCAATTCACGCATAAAATCTGCAATCAAATGTAAATAGGAAAAGCTCATAAGCTCGCAAGGGCTTCAATATTGGGATATAAAAACGAGCGAGCTGAGCTTTGCACAGGACACACCGCCAGAGGAATGTATTTGCGGCAGGCTCACATCATCGGGGGTGGTTTCATTTGCTTCAAAAACGGAAAAAAAGAATGGTGCCAAGGATGGGGAGTGTTGAAGACATTGTCACGTATACGCCGCGTATGCCAGCAATTATGTATGTAAACGAGGGGCGGCGGTGGTGCAGAATGGCGGCTGAGAGTTAACCAAAATAAGGCCCAAGGTTATGGTGCCCAATAACATAAAGAGGGTATACATAAATATATGTACATGCTTCTATATAGAAGACAGTCGGAGTTTACCGATGCGCAATTCAATCAGTTGATGGACTGCCAAGGGTCTGGGGTACTGTTGCTTGGGCTCATTATGTTGGGTGGCTCGGGCGTAACTGTCTTCAATAAACCATATATATATCTATATACATATCTATATATATATATATATATACTTTTGTAGCAGGCTTAGCTTGGCCTAATATCACAGGTAAGGCTTACTCTCTGCTGGTCTGGAACCATCTACCCATCAATCAATTTTCCCTGTTATTTTGTCTCCGTCTGACTCCTACTCCTACTACCCCCGCCCCCCTTTTTGTTGGCATTTCAAGGTCGCCTTTATCCTCATTACCCTGCAAATTAGTTGGGCTGGGCCCATTGCCTTTCCCCTAAATGCGTCGCAGTCACAGAAATGCCTCATTTCGGTTTGGGTCAATTTTCCTCCAGTCCCTCAATTTGTTCCACATTTATACACACAGTTAAGAATTTACTTTAAAAAATATATATATAATTTGTTAGGGGTATATCAAGTCTTGTTAAAAATATATTTATTTTAAAGTATATATTTTATTTTATTAACTTTATTATAGTTTATTTTTATTCTTTCCTTTTATTTGCTAGCTTCATTTTGAAGCATTTGCAGTTCAGTTTAAAACTTTGTAAAATATATTATTATTAAAATCTTTGTAAAATAAATTTAGTATAATTTATATTACATTTATATTATATATTTTATGATATATATTTTATAATTTTTTTTATTTTATATTTATTTGTAAGCTTTTCTTTAAGATTTAGGAAATTATGTGCACTTTATTGATGGTACTTACATCTAGATCTTAGTTCTTAATAAGATCTTAATAATTTATAATTAAAAGTAGGGAATAGAGAAGCTTAAACAATAAATTTTTTAATATATATATTATATTTTATAGATTAAATATCTATATTATATTTTATACATTTATATTCTATATATATTTTAAATTTTTATTTTTTACGATTTAATTAGTATTTCATGCCTAAACTTTAGAAACTCTTTTAAACCCTAAAACTGCGTTATTTAAACCAAATTAAAACTATTTCTCAAGCTGAAATATTCAAATTTCATATTTTTATAATTTTTATAAATAAAATCCAATCTAGTAAAGGGTTTAACAATTTTTTCTCTGTGCATGTTTCGACTAACTGATAGCCTGTAATTATCTAGCGTAGGCGTTCTCAGTGTTTACGGCGCCATCATTTTTGTTATGGGTGTTTTCTGTTTCTGTTTCACTTTGCCTTTTGGACTGTCATTATGGAGGACCCATAAAAATTCCTGTTTAGCAATTGCCACTTTGGCGTCTGGTTGCGTTTTTCAACTGAAATGAGACTGGTGCGTCAAGCCTTTTGAAAGAGGACACAAAAGGGGATTCCAAATTGGGACAATAAATATATTTACAAAGGATTAAACTATCAACTTTATGTTTATAAACTTAGAGGATATTACAATTTAGCTAAAAACCTTGCAAGACTGTGAAGAAGGATATATTTCAATAAAAAATAGAGTCTCATATCGATTAATAATTGAGCACTCAGAACTTATTTTCCCTGTAATCAAAGTCGGAGTCCTTTAATGTTTATTTCGATAGTATAGTAAGTAGGTAGTAATTTGTTCTACCAAAACAGGCGATGAAGATCTAAAGGCTTCCCAGGCCATAGCCAAGGGTTATGGCTTTATAAATAAACCCAAAGTCAGTTGTCCTTGGGCGCCCTAGGGCTTAGGGCACCGCCCTCTTTTATGGCTGCTCCTTCTCCCTCTCTTGCTCGAAAAAGAAATATAGATATAGAGGGAGTATAGAGAATGGCAACCAACTGTTGCCGACTGGCGGCGACAGGCGGCACTAAAGTGGGGGTGCGGAGCGAGGCCCTTGGTGGAACGATAAGCCGGCGTCGCCTGTCTCCAGACTGCTCTACTTGTCAAGGACACATCAGTGGCAATAAGAAATGCGCATACAATAACGACAGAAGCCAAGAAGCCTCTCCAGGAGTGGGAAAAGCTTCAGTCAGCAAGATGTTTGCCCCTTTTCCACTTTCTATTAGCAATGCAAAACTATGGCAAACATTTTCAATGTCATGTCCATACCTCTGAGCATCATTCAGGAAGTGCTGCTCAATATGCCAAAGTCAAAATGGCAATGCCTCAATATATCCGCCTGAATAAAATGAATAATTGCGATCACTTGATCCCCGAAAAAGTGTTTAATGTATTCGAAACTCGAGTGGGACAGGAAGCAGTCGCCGAAAAGAAAATAAAAACCAGAAAAGTAACAGCATTCGGATAATCGAATTTAATTTATTCCCTCTGACAAACGAAATAGAGCGGAATAATGTGGATTTTATGGCATACGGATTAGCCAGGGAAGTGATCTTGAATTCAGTAGATCAAAAATGAAGTAATCAAGGGACTTTGATCAAGAAGCTAAGGTGATGTATACTTTAAATGATTTATGGATTTATTAAAAAAAAATCGTTAAAAATATAAAAATTGAGCTGAACTATAATAGTATCTTTTAGATAAATTGTAGATTTTATTAACTATATTTCAAGTCCCCTTAATATTACTCATCCCTTGTAAACTACACTAGAATTCTGTTTATTTCCCTAAGAACTCATTGGCCTTTCCCATTTACAATTGTTTTTATTTACAACCTTGGCTACCCCAGCCACTTGACACAGAACTCACGTAGAACTCACTCATTGATCAGGGCAAAATCAAGGCAAATTAAAATCCCCCTCAATATGATCGTCATCCGGCCAGAGTTCTCCATTAAATCGTACGTAATAAGAAACCAAATTTAAATATTTATCCCGAACAACGTCTGAAATTGAATGAAATGTAATGCTTCGACCCACTCAGTTTGTGTTTTTATTGTTTATTTATTTGCCTCGTGAAATGAGGTTTTATGCGTAATTTGATTTATTTTACATACCCTGACGGAGGCTAGCGATTATAGAACTATGATTTCGCATTTTGCCATGTGCCAGATCGGAACTCAAACGGCCTTGAGGGTCGGTTGGTTGCATAAGTTGCAGTCGAGGAAAACAGAGAACTTTAATAATGGTATCCCTGATCCCAATTCTGTGCACTCAATGACAAATGCAGATGCCTAGGATACACCCAAATCATCTCCAGATTCTTGCTGGTATTTAAAACCATTTCCTTTAACTAGTTTTAACCCATGTCAAGTCAAAAATCACACAAATGTCAACCCAGGAGAGAGTATTTGTATTGTCTGGAATTGTTCAAAGAGCAGACTCTTTCTGATTTGGGTCGAGTGTTGGCTTAGAAATACATAAAAAAATGTATATATATATTTGTATGTTTATATATCTCCCAAAAATTATGCTGACTTTCGGGGGTGGCCTTTTTAATAGCCCTGCTGGCCTAATTTTGTTTCTAGCCAACACTCGGTGGGCATCACATCAGCGGATTCTGCGCGTTGCATGGTTAAAAAAATACTCTTAACACCAAGACAATATAAAGTTTAAGGGGAAGCTGGAATAAACCAAGCTGTGCTTATAATATTATATTTTTAGGCTTTGTTTCTTGTTAATATTTTTAAAACTTTATTTGACAAATAATTAATATTTCTTAAAATATCCCAAAATATGTGGACAACATTTTATCAACAAATAAAGATTAAAAAGAAAATATTATTCTTAACAAGAAAGGAAGCTAACTTCGGCACGCCGAAGTTTCTATATACCCTTGCAGATTGGTTTTGATGTTTATCTTATAGATATAAATGTTGAAAACACTCACAAAACAGAGTTTCATTAAACTTTACCTATACTTATTATGATTACAGTTTGACAGTTACAGTTTTACATTCCCAGCTTTACATATTTTATATATTTACCGATCGCTTCTATGGCAGCTATATGATATAGTTATCCGATTTTTATAAAATTTATATAATAAAAAAAGCTTATATCTGAGAGTAGATAAACATACGTTGAAAAACAACGAAGCTATAATTTGTATACCCTTGCAGGTTATTTTATTTCCAGTCCGAAGCTCATTACGCATTGAAGGAGTCATTTCCGACCCCATAAACCATATATATTCTTGATCAGCATTAGCAGGCGCATCTTTCTGGCTAAGTCCGGAAGAAAAAAAATTTTTATCAATTGTTTCTAAATTTTATAAGGGGTTACATCATTAAAATTCTCAAAATTTTATAAAATTTTCAATTTCTAACTAAGTATGCAGATTTGTTAACCTTATAAAAACTAACATAACACCGTTTTCCGAATGCAAATTAAGGCATTTTTGACAGAGTTATGCCTATTTTAGTTGTTAATTTGCTATTTTTCTCTGTTCAATTACAGACTTTCCATCGTCATTGCCATCGCCATCGCTCCTAGTCATCAGTATTAGTAGACCTGACACCCACCCTGGACAAGAACCAAGGGAAAGGACCAACGACACACGCAAAAGGATGGCGGATAAGGGATGGGAATGGAGGAATAGGGATCAGGAATCAGGGATAAGGAGAGAGCACCGCCAGAAGCCAAAAGTCAAAGTATCATGGCAGTTTCGATCCGGAATGTTAATCTGTCATAAATAGGACTTCCAGTCAGGTCTGCCGGCTACTTTTACAACAACAGCAACGAACACAACAAGCAACATTTTAATTTTAAAATACTTTATTTTATTCTATGTTACCTAAATAAAAACAATGAAATACATTATTTTATATTATTTTGTTTTATTTTATTTTTCCTATATAAGAACTATGAAATGAGCATCACTGGTAGTAGGTGAGATGGCATTTTAATGCAAAATAGCTAGATGAGCATCACTGGCCGTTAGTGAAATGCCATTTTCTCCCAATAATGCAAAATAGCTAGATGCGCATCACTGCCGTTAAGCCTGATTTTATAGCCTCCCAATATGGCAAAATAGCTAGATGAGCATCACTGCCATATAGCCCGATTTTATTGCCCCCCAATATTGCAAAATATAGCCAGATGAGCATCACTGATGCACATGAGCATCACTGATGCAAGTGAGCATCACTGATGGAAGTGAGCATCACTGATGGAGGTGAGCATCACTGATGGAAGTGAGCATCACTGATGGAAGTGAGCATCACTGATGGAAGTGAGCATCACTGATGGAAGTGAGCATCACTGATGGAAGTGAGCATTACTGATGGAGGTGAGCATCACTGATGGAAGTGAGCATCACTGATGGAAGTGAGCATCACTGATGGAAGTGAGCATCACTGATGGAAGTGAGCATCACTGATGGAAGTGAGCAAAACTTTTCATTCAAATTGGCCGCTTTCCAAACTGGGGTAACAGGCGAACAGAAACCAGCAGCAAGCAACTGAAAACTGGTATAAACTGTTATAAAAACATTTGGGCAAAAATAATAATTGGTATAAACTGTTATATTCCATTTTATGCATTTATACCTATTTGTTGCCGACAACAACAGCTTGATGGCAACAACAACCTTTTTACAACAACATCCCTACAGCAGCCCATCCAAATTTCCGAACATTTCCATGCAAATTGCCCGTTTCCCAAATTGGGGTAACAGGCGAACAGAAATCAGCAGCAAGCAACTGAAAACTGGTATAAACTGTTATAAAAAGTCCAAGTTTCAAACCATTCAGGAGACGGCGCAAGTAAGCGCAGACTCAAACCTTTTGAATCCAAATTTAGGTGTTATTTTACAACTGCACCTGGTCACACTGAAACAGATCGTCGTTAAATTCAAATTCAAATTTGGCAGTTAAATTCAAATTCAAATTTGGCAGTTAAATTCAAATTCAAATGTATAATTTTTTACATATTTTTTAATTTTTTAACTGCCAAATTTGAATTTGAATTTAACTGCCAAATTTGAATTTGAATTTAACGACGATCTGTTTCAGTGTGACCAGGTGCAGTTGTAAAATAACACCTAAATTTGGATTCAAAAGGTTTGAGTCTGCGCTTACTTGCGCCGGCTCCTGAATGGTTTGAAACTTGGACTTTTTATAACAGTTTATACCAGTTTTCAGTTGCTTGCTGCTGATTTCTGTTCGCCTGTTACCCCAATTTGGGAAACGGGCAATTTGCATGGAAATGTTCGGAAATTTGGATGGGCTGCTGTAGGGATGTTGTTGTAAAAAGGTTGTTGTTGCCATCAAGCTGTTGTCGGCAACAAATAGGTATAAATGCATAAAATGGAATATAATAGTTTATACCAATTATTATTTTTGCCGAAATGTTTTTATAACAGTTTATACCAGTTTTCAATTGCTTGCAGCTGGTTTCTGTTCGCCTGTTACCCCAGTTTGGAAAGCGGCCAATTTGAATGATGCTCACTTCCATCAGTGATGCTCACTTCCATCAGTGATGCTCACTTCCATCAGTGATGCTCACTTCCATCAGTGATGCTCACTTCCATCAGTGATGCTCACCTCCATCAGTGATGCTCACTTCCATCAGTGATGCTCACTTGCATCAGTGATGCTCATGTGCATCAGTGATGCTCATCTGGCTATATTTTGCAATATTGGGGGGCAATAAAATCGGGCTATATGGCAGTGATGCTCATCTAGCTATTTTGCATTAAAATGCCATCTCACCTACTACCAGTGATGCTCATTTCATTGTTCTTATATAGGAAAAATAAAATAAAACAAAATAATATAAAATAATGTATTTCATTGTTTTTATTTAGGTAACATAGAATAAAATAAAGTATTTTAAAATTAAAATGTTGCTTGTTGTGTTCGTTGCTGTTGTTGTAAAAGTAGCCGGCAGACCTGACTGGAAGTCCTATTTATGACAGATTAACATTCCGGATCGAAACTGCCATGATACTTTGACTTTTGGCTTCTGGCGGTGCTCTCTCCTTATCCCTGATTCCTGATCCCTATTCCTCCATTCCCATCCCTTATCCGCCATCCTTTTGCGTGTGTCGTTGGTCCTTTCCCTTGGTTCTTGTCCAGGGTGGGTGTCAGGTCTACTAATACTGATGACTAGGAGCGATGGCGATGGCAATGACGATGGAAAGTCTGTAATTGAACAGAGAAAAATAGCAAATTAACAACTAAAATAGGCATAACTCTGTCAAAAATGCCTTAATTTGCATTCGGAAAACGGTGTTATGTTAGTTTTTATAAGGTTAACAAATCTGCATACTTAGTTAGAAATTGAAAATTTTATAAAATTTTGAGAATTTTAATGATGTAACCCCTTATAAAATTTAGAAAAAATTGATAAAAATTTTTTTTCTTCCGGACTTAGCCAGAAAGATGCGCCTGCTAATGCTGATCAAGAATATATATGGTTTATGGGGTCGGAAATGACTCCTTCAATGCGTAATGAGCTTCGGACTGGAAATAAAATAACCTGCAAGGGTATACAAATTATAGCTTCGTTGTTTTTTAACGTATGTTTATCTACTCTCAGATATAAGCTTTTTTTATTATATAAATTTTATAAAAATCGGATAACTATATCATATAGCTGCCATAGAAGCGATCGGTAAATATATAAAATATGTAAAGCTGGGAATGTAAAACTGTAACTGTCAAACTGTAAACATAATAAGTATAGGTAAACTGTAATGAAACTCTGTTTTGTGAGTGTTTTCAACATTTATATCTATAATATAAACATCAAAACCAATCTGCAAGGGTATACAAACTTCGGCGTGCCGAAGTTAGCTTCCTTTCTTGTTTAATTTAATTTGAAATAAACTTATTTTTTAATATTTTAAAAACTGTATTTAACAAATTAGTAATAGTTTTATAAAAAACTTAAAATATTTGTACAACATTTTACAAATAAATAAATATAACAAAAATATTCTTAGAAATGAATAATATAAACAGAAATACAACTATCTTTCCTTCAAGTCTGTATTAAATTTCTTTTTTAATTATTTCTATTAAATTCTAAATAACCTTAACTTAAATTAACTTACTAAATTTACTTAAAAACCTTAGAGCATCTAATATTCTTTATTTTCCCTTTTCCTCTCAAAGCTTTCATCAGCCGCCTTTGTTTTTATGGCCCGCTCTCAACTTTGACCTTGAATCCCCAAATAAAAAAAAGGGGAGCAGGGCGCTGTCCGAGGCGGCTCCTCGTAAAAATTCCCTACGAAAAAATTTTCGACGCAATTTCATATAGCCGGGGTAAAGGGGGCGTGGCGGGTACGGCGTCATTCCCTGAGCACTTCGTTGTTGTAATTGTGTAAATAGCGAAACGCTCTAGGTTATTGGCTTGTGTGTGGGTATCCGTGGGGGTCGGAGGAGCGCGTGTATATTTTTTGTTGTTTTTCCCAGCGGTTGTTTGTCTTGGCACCCCAACAGCGTAGGGGGAGTGTTTGTGCGCGGCTCCCATGTTTGCTTAATATTTGTAAAATTAACTGGAATCGCCGCAAGGGGCCGTCGCCAGGACTGGCCACTTGGCGTGGAATTCTTATTAACTGGACTCGCAGCAGACAGCAATTGGGTTGATTCTAAGGGGTGGACTGTGGCCACAACCCCACCTTACAATGGCAAACCATTCAAGCTTACCTGTGCCTTACCTTTGCTGAGTTTAGATAGCTGAAGTCTTTTTTAAAAATTAAAGAAAATTTTTTAATAATTTCAGTGAGTTAAGTCGGCTGAAAATGTTAAATGTTTTAAAACTTTGAACAATTTTTAAACAGTTAAAAAATCATTAAATATTTAGCAGACCTATTTTTACCTAATTTATTAAACATTTAATTCACCACAGCAATATTTTATCTCCCCTTAGATTTCTCCTTTTAAATTTAAATTAATTATAAACAAAAATACTCATATTTAAATCATTTACTAACCCATTGTCTAAGCCTGTTGGCTTAAATTCAGGTCCAGGCATTGTTAAACAAGTGTCAGACCCCCAGGAATTCTAGCACCCACAAGAACCCAACACAAGTCCCGAGTCCTAGTCCTTGTCCGAGGCGCAGTTTCGAATTCCCGAATGTGCGCCACGTGTAAATAAGCAATCAAGCAAGTCGAGCACCGCCAGCCGCCCACGAGCCACGTGGCAGATAACGGGACTGGGAGCTGGGACTGGGACCAAACGAGTCCGGATCCCTGGCCCGGAGAGGGTCCCAGCTGAGGCCACCAGGCATGCAATGTTATTGTCAAGGACATTTCAATACAACACACGCGTCGTCGGCGTCGCTGTCGCCCGAACCCAAAAAAATCCCCCAAGTTCCCCCCCCAATTTGTTTGCCAAGCTTTGTGGGATCTTCTGGCCCACTGCCCGCCATACCCACTCCCCCAGGATGCTGCGGCATTGCCTTTGACCTTTCTGAAGGAGATTCTCAGAGCGCTCGATGTGGTTAGCCCCGCTGACTGCACAAGCATGAAGGAGCTGCCACCTACAGAGAAAGAAATTGAGAGTATTAAATTATTTTTATTAGATAAATCAAGTTGAAAGGGTATATTTTAAGCTATAATATTAAATACTAAACAGTCTTAAAAATTAGACAACTAAAACTAGCAAATAAAGATAAGCCCTTAATATTTACTTTAATATTTTTCTTGGATTTCTAAGCTCATAAATAATATTTATTAAATTTAAGTAACTCTCCTCCATCATTATTTCTCTCTCTATGCTGTGTATGTGATTGAATCCCACTTGTTTGGCTTCTCAATAAATTTAAGGAATTCATTTTATCGGAATTCTGATACTAACATAGATAAGGAATCTTTTGAGGAGTCCTCTAAGCGATTTTCAGTTCAGTGGAAATTACCATTCGGTTGACATTCAGGCACTCCGCGAAAGGAGCCAAGGAACCGTAATCGAAATCAAGAGGATGCCCTAATACTGTTTACACTACCCGGCAGCAAACAAAACAAATCGAGGCAAGTGTCTCTAAATAAATCTGCTTAAAATCAGAAATCACTTAGCCACCGCACACACGCTCCCAGGAATATATGTATATATATCTCCGAATATATACTATAAAAAAGGAGCGCGTGTCGGTAATCAAGTGCGAAAGCAGAGCCAGATGAAAAGTAAGAGTAGGGGCACCGTGAAAAGTAAATGGAAAACTTGGGGGAGACCTCTGACCCCACATTCCCCCCTATGGGCAGGCGCGTGCAACACTTGTCAGCGTGACCTTGGCAGCTGTCAATGCCATTCAGGCTCCACTTCAGGCCTCCCCATCGCTGCTCCTGTTTGTGTGTAATTTGCGCGCTTAGCATATTTTTAGGCCCTCGAAAAGTTTTTGGCACATTTATTGTGTTTACCCTTCCTGCGGAGCCTTAATTTAACGACCATCCCCAATGGAACTCATCAAATGTTGGTCGTTTATGCTGGCAACATAGGGTTAAGGGTTCTTGCGGTGGCAAAAGGGACTCTTTTTTTAACAGGGTGTCAAGAGCAGCAGCCTCTGAAAAATATGGAATTGGATGTGAATAATTAAAGGGAAATATTTCTGTGAGCCAGGAAATGTCAATCTAAAATTGTAGATTTAAAGAAGAGCTAAAAGGTTGGATTTGATTAAAATACTTTAAAATAAAGTTAAATAATAATGTAATAATTTTCAAATATTTGTAAGGAAAAGAGCAGTAATATTTGTAAGTTTTTTGTGCTAGGATAATACATTAATCAAATTAAAAATAATAGACTTTTATTTCCATATTTAATTTAATTCCTTTTAGCTTTTCTTTCAAGGACAGCGAATTACTGTATATAAATTCTAAAGTTTAAAAAAAAATCCCCAGATATTCCAAGATCAACTAATTATAATTCATACATTTAATTCGGTCCCTCTGAATCAGTTTATGAAGAAAGCACATTACTCATACGCCACCGACGCTTGCACTTGCTCTCGCTCTCTCTCTCTCCCTCTCTCTCGTTCTGTTGGAAATTTGTGTTTGTAATTTCAATTATGGTTTACACGAGTCCCATTGTGACGCGACTGTTTTCGCCTCCTCCCTCCTTCCTCCACCCCCATTTCCCAGATATATTAAGTATACGCCCGAGTTCGTTCGCCAGCTGCATTTGGCATTGGCGGGGCCCTCTCTATACCCCCTCCCCTTTGTCTATCCACTTGGGACTGCTATCAGTTCTGCCGCGTCGCCGACTGCAGTTCAAGTTCAATGTCAAGCGCATTTCGACGCTGTGTTTATACTTTTCGAGTGTACATTCTCCGCCTTTGTGTTGGCTGTATCTTTCGCTCTGCTTCTGGCTCAGCTATAAACGTAAATTTCTGTTGATATTTACTTTATATATATAGTCTTGTGTTGTTATTTCGGCTGGTTTTTGTGAGTGAATCAATTTTGATTTATATAGAAGTTCATATTTACGACCTTTAACTGGAAATGTTTAAATTATTGAACACAAAAAACAAGAACTCACTTCGGGATTGTGATATTTGCATCAAAAATCAATCATAACTAAGCCAAAAATTTATGAAATTTAATTCGGACAGCTTTTATATGTTAGTTTTTAGTAGGGTAATAAATCTGCATACTAAATTAAAAATTTAAAAAAATCTAAATTTTGATAAAATGTTGAGAATTTTAATGATGTAACCCCTTATAAAATTTTCAAAAATTTGAAAAAAAAAATTTTCTAAGCTGCCTTGTTAGATCAACTTGCCTGTTGATGCTGATCAAGAATATATATGCTTTATAGGGTCGGAAATTACTTCTTCAATGTTTTATAAGCTTCTGTCTAAAATTATAACAAATTGATAATAAAAATAAAATATAAAAAAATTATATAACAATTTAAAATACATGTAAATAATAATATAAAAGTTTTTGATTTAGATAAATGTATATAAATACAAGATTAAATAAAAAAATATTGTACTTCTAAAGCTTCCTCATTTGATTAATCTTATAAATATCATACGAACCCCAACTGCTCACCTGACCCCGAATCATTTAAATTTAAATCCCCGCCTGAATCTACCCTGTAATTCTTTAAACTATTAGGCTGTAACGATCAACAAGATTAAACCTTTAACGAGCCATAAAATGTGAATGAACTCTGCTACCTAAAATCACTTAATTGTCCATATTTTCCAGCATATTAATGCCGATGCTAACGCATGTACATATAAATAAGCCTAAAAATGTATCTATTAAATTATACCCACTTCCCGGATCGATTCCGCGCACTCTAATCTATGGGAACCTATGAAACCGAAACTGTCGCCAGGCTGGGGAATATGCCTATAAATCGCAATATTTACCGACTCAAACACACGACAGAAAAAAAAAACCCCTCGTGGCAAGTTCACAGGCAAGGCCCCTCAAGGACAACTTGCGCATAATTCCAAATAAAATGTATAACCATTAGGGGCGGCAAAAAAAGGCGAAGGGGGATGGGGCTGAAGCTGGTGCTGAGCACGCGGCACATAAATGAAATTTATTATATGCTGCGCAAAATTTTCTATACATTTGCCATCGAATTTTGTTGGCGGGAAGTGTACGTTGCCTTCCCTCTTTCTTTCTATGATTTTTGCTGTTTTTGCTATTGTTGTTATTTGCTATTTTGTCTATTTATTTGGTGCGACTGTGTAGCCGTCCCTGTTTCACGCAGGCAGCTACTCCAGCACGGCCCCCACGGGAATATATCAGCAAAGGCTTAGCTCAAAAAAAAAAAAAGAACAAAAAATAAAAGCAAAAACAAAAAAGACGGGAAAAGCAAATAAAAGTGCGTAGATTAGAGTAAAGAGTGTGGACTAAAGAGTACCTCGTAGAAGGAGGTTTTCTTCAAACAAATTATATATTGTATTCTAAAATTATATATTATAAAATAATTTTTTAATCTAGCCATGTTGGTTGGAAAGAAATGGGTAATTATTTATAATTTATCTAAATAAAAAGCATTAATTTTTAAAGACTTACAGATTTAATTTAAGTTTTTTTATATATATTATATATATTTATTTCTAAATTTTGTTTTTTATTTTATTTTAAATTACATAATAATTAAATTCTATTAAAATAAATCTCCATATACCCCTATCAAACGTTGCGTATACTGAATATCAGCACTCGGCAATAATACCCGAAAAGTGTATAAAAAACCAAAAGGCCTACGCACTGACGACAATGGCTATATGGAGTGATATATAATACACATACACACATCTAGAGAGAGGGAGTAAGAGAGAGGGAGTAAGAGCGAGGGTGGCCAGAGTGAGAGGGCGCTAGCAATCACATGCGTACGCACGCGTGCAGGTTGATGGAGCCGAAAGGGGGACTGGGGCCAAGGGGGCGGAGCTACCCACACACGCACCGATCGAACGTTGCGTGAGTTCTTTATTTCAGCGCGTGCTCTCATCAAGCGTCGCCGCTTTCCGCTTTCCGGCACCGGCACCCCCCTGCCACCCTCAATCATCTCTCAGGCCAGAACTTTTGCTAATTTCGTCTAATCAGTTAACCTTGAATATTTGTTTTATTCCCCCATTCCCATCCCCATCCCGCGGGTGTATTTATTCTTTGCTGTTTTTTTTTTTTTGTTTTTTTCGTCGTTGGAATTTGCTCTCCGCTTCAGCTTCTTCTTCTTCGTTCTACTGATTCTACGCGCGAGTTGTTATTGCCGCCTTTAATTTATTTGAGGCTTGTTTTATTTCAAGGTGAAATATGCGCAAATAAAAATTGCCAAAGAAAAAAACATATCGAAAGGAAATTGCCAAAAATATCTGGCATAAAGGTGGATGTCGTAGCGGGGAGATGCTGGAAGAGGAGATCGAATAGTAGATACTCTATGATATTAATGGATAATTAAGAAGATTATGTCTGAAATTATTTAATATGTACATTTTATTTAAAATTTAAACCAATTTCTTACAATTTTTAATATTAATAAATAAAGATTTAAAAAGCGAATTGGAATATGTTTATTTTAATTGGCAATCTTTTGTTTTTTTGGACATTTTAATAATTGCCTAAAGAAGACCCGATATATTTCCATTCTTAAAATCGATAATTTATCTAAAATTTTATATGAAAATTTTTTAAACTTTGGTTTGTCTAAAATTATCATAACTAAGCCAAAAATGCATTTATTTCCATTTGGAAAACTGCTCTGTCTTAGTTTTAACAAGGTTAATAAGTCTGTTTACTAAATTAAACATTTTTAAAAATGAAATTTTTAGTCAATTTTTATAAATTTTAATGATGTAACCCCTTATAAAATTTTGAAAAAATGTCAAAAATTTGTATTCTTTTCAACATGGCTAGGAAGACTCGCCAGTTGATGCTGATCAAGAATATATATGGTTTATGGGGTCGGAAATAACTGCTTCAGTGCGTTTCATGCTTTTGACTAAAATTAAAATACTTTCAAGAAGGGTATTAAAATTTAAATATTTTTCCAAAATTGTATATAATAAAATTTGGGAAAATTAAAGCATTTAAAATGTAGAACTAAGCTTCTAACTATAATTACAAAACCCTGCCAGAAAATAAGAATGCATGAATCTTTGTATTTTTTGCCTGTTCCAATATACCCTTTCTTTCGTTAACATTTTAAAGATCAAGACGTTCCATTGATTGATTCCCAGGCTATCACCCCTTACTACCACCCCGTCGGAATGCAGTGCATTTACTGCATTTCCTGCTTGTCACTTGTCGCACTTGTCACTCGTTACTCATACGCCACCGTGCCCACACTTGGTTAATTTGTTGCGCTCTCCCTGCTGCCCTGCCTCTCTCTTTCTCTGTCCCGCCTGTTTCTTCTTCAGATTCTAATTCTGTTTTTGTCTCGCTTCGTCTCCCCCGCCTGTCCCCTGCCAATCTTCTCTCACTTTGGCTTTGACATTGACTTTGAAGATAACAAAGCACTCGTCTTTGTGTGTGTACAAGTGGCTCCCACTCTCTCTCTCTCTCTCTGTCGCACACATTTAAAATTATAATACACACATAGATACTAGTAGTGGGTGCTTTAGAGGGAAAGGCGGGGGATATGAGTGTCTCGCTATCGCTGGCATCGACTGTTGTTATCTACACGCGGTACTCACGCTGCCCAGACGCCGCCTTAACCCCCTCGCTCTCTTTGGCTCGCTGGCTCTCTCTCTCTTTCTATATATTCCTGGCTGGCCGCTGATTTGATTATTTCGGCAAATTCATTTCGCGACTCTTATCGCCTCAAGGTCACGGGCAAAATTCCAACACACGCACACATACACACACACAGACTGGGGACAGACAGGCGCGACATTGAAAATAATCGCTATTCTCAGCGAGGAAGAATCCGCGTGTGTGTGATAAGCTCCGGGCAACAGAAAATCTAGTGATGTACGATCCCAAGTTGGGTGGTGAAGAAAGGGGGTTGTCCAAGGGTTATTTCATTAGGAATTTCCCTATATGAAATATACTTAATATTATTAAAATTCAAAATTCAATCTAGCCATTTCTTTTTATTTAAAGTTTACTAAGTTAAGATCCGATTTCACTATCCTATATCTATCTTACCTTTTGTAAACATTTTCCCCCAAAATAAATAAAAACACACTTTGATTTTTAGTTTTTTTTTCATAATTTCTGTTGATATATTTTAAATACTTATTTTCAATATTTTATTCACATATTCCATTCTGGGGGGATGGGGGGGCCTTTTTTTCATTGTGTTTTTGCATTTAAAACAAACTGTAATATTATTTTATTTCACAAATACAAATTTTTGCTGTTCTTTTTTTAGTGTTTTTATGGAGATTTAATATCAATTTTCCGAAACATTTTTTTTGCCAAATTCTTGTGTTTAAAAACTCTTTTTTTTTGCCGCAATTTGATTTGTGACTGTCCTTGAAAATATATTCATTTGTATATATATATTAATAGATATTATTTATATGGTATTTCATATGCCTCAGCTGGAGTTACCTCGAAAGTTGCATTCGTGTGTTGCTTTCAATCAAAGATTTTAGTTGCTATTACGTTACTCCTACGGCTGTTTACGGTTACGATTTACATTTACGTTTACGTTACGTTACGCTTAATTGTCGCAATTTCATTGTTTCAGTTGTCGCTGCCGTCGTTCGGTTGGATATTTACACATATATCCAACCCTTCGTCCTTCGTCTTAAACCTCGATCATTATCATCATCATCGCTCAAATCTGAGATAGTTTTTACATAAAATATTCACTTTTAGATACACAATTACAATACTTTTTTGTAGCTGTTCTTGTTGTTGTTGTTGTTGTTGCTTGTTCTGGCTAAAAGTTACGGACAAATACGCTTACATACATACATACACATAGACGACACCAAAATCGTTTCATCTACGTACATATGCTTGTGTATATATATATATATATATAGAGTCAATTATTGAAGAGTGATATCTTTTTTGTTAATTTTCACGCTCCTCGGCGCTGCATAAATTTTAAAAGAATATATAATATTTTTTGTAGATTTCTCATCCTCTTCGGAGTTTTTCTTTTCCAACAACGTTGAGAGTGTTCTTTTCTTTTCTTTCCTTTTTTTTTTGGGTTTTTCTCTTTACATATTTTCCTTGTGGCTCATTTTTATACACGTAAAATTGTTGGTTTTTTTTCTTGATTTAATTCTGATATAAATACTTTAGATATAATTTTGTGAGTATTTTTTACAAAGGGCGGTAGTCAGGGGGGAGTAAAAAAAAATCCAACTTAAAAGTTAACATAATATCGCTTACCATTTGAACTGAAAATTGAAAAACTGAAAATTCGCAATTGAAAATGGAAATTGAAATGAAAAAAACGGAAGATTTTTTTTTTGAAAATTTTTAAACAAATTTTTTATTGATTTGACAATACAAATTTCTGCGCCAGTGTAGTTTTTTGTTTGTTTGTTTTTGTTGTTTTTTTTTGTTTGTTTGTTTTTGCATCTTTGTTTTTGTTGTTGTTGTTGGTTTTTTGTTTTCTAAGCATAAAAATAGTAATTAATTAATCATAATAATTAATAATCATAATAGTACAGCGTAATTAAAAGGTAATTAATGTAATAGTTTTTTTGCTACCGCAAGTTTTCTCTTTTTTGTTTCTTTCATTAATAATAAATGTATACGTTACGTTTTTTTTTTAAATAATATATCATAATTTCTGTTTGTTTGTTGATTCTTTTTTTTTTTTTGTATTTTTCGCTTGGTTTTCTAAGATGCCAATCAAACGTTGAATCTTTAAGCATTAGGTTTTCTTCTCATTAATATTTATGTGTATTTATATGTACTTTAAATATGCTTTCTTATTTCTTTGTTTAATTTAACATTTAACTATGTACACAACAAATATATTTAACGTTGGGTTCCTCTGCTTCTCTTCGCTGCTAAAACTTTAAGCATTTTGTTTGATTTTCATTTATTTTCAAGTTTACTTTTTGTTGTATTTTTTGTTTTGTGGTAGTTTTTTTAAAATTAGAAAACAATATTCATTCCACTTGATTTCTTTAGCATAGAAAAAGAGCTTTGTGCCAAAGGAGAAATAAGGAAGGATAGCTAATCTGATAGATAGAAAGATATATGCATAGATATATAGGGGGAGGGGAGGGTGGAAAACTATAACAAATTCATAAAATTAGTTAAATTCATAAAAAATGAATCGTTCTCAACTTAATCGTAGTTAAAATTTGTTGCAAACTGCACTTCAATTCTGCTCCGGAGATCGCACAATAAAAAATTTCACACACATTTTTGTTTTGTTTTTAGGTTTTTTTTTTCTTTGTTTTTAATTTAATAATAATCATAATCATAATAATAATAATTTGCAGTTTTTTCAAAAAACATCCACAAAAAAGCAAAGTAGTTTTTGCTCAGCCTACGAACTAAAGAACTAAACATAGTTTAAATTTTTAAACATAATTAATATGTACAACAAGAGCTTAAAACTTATAAAACAATCAGAGGGGGGGTCGATAGAGGGGGGCGGGGGCGTGGGGGCTTGTTGCAGCTGAAGGAAAAGTTAATGCAAAAAGGGGCGGCTGCCTTGTGTTTCATTTGTTTGCTGGTTGGTTTGCTTGCTACGTTAAATGTTTAACTGTTAAAATATATATTTTATGTTTTTTTGTTTTTCTTTTTCTTTTGTAATACCATTCAAGCTTGTTTTTTGTTTTCTTTCTTTTTAAATTAATAACTTGTAGTTCTTTTGTTTGTTGTTGCTTTAAATATTAGTTTTTAAATTGCATGCATGTTGGTTTTTTTTGTTTTGTTTTTGCTTTGAAACTTTGTACACGGCTCAATTAAAAGGTAAAATAATTTAACTCAACTCCTGCCGATCCTGCAGATCCTTCTCCTCCTGCGCTGAACTGTCTTCACCACTCCCAGTCTCTGTCTCTCCCACTCTCTTCACCACCCCTTTACGCCTCCAGCATGACCTTGTGCACTGTGGTGGTCAGTCCCGGATTGGGGGAACCCACGCTCGCCGGCGGACTGCTGCTCGGAGCAGGACTCGCCGCCGCCGATGGAGGACCTCCATTGGAGGCCGTCACTGTCACATCGGCGGAGAGTGTGGGATAACGCTGAACGGCATTGGCGGCGGCCACCAGAGCGTGCAGCTTGCTGGGCGGCGGCGTTGGCGATTTCTTGGACAGATTCAGCGGCTGCGCCGAGTCGGCAATGTCCACTTGGAGCTCCAAAAGGGGTGTGGGATTCGAGCCCGAGCTGGAACTCGCCGGGGCACTGGAGCCATTGCTGGTGGAGTGCGGCGACTGGAAATACTGACAGCTGCCGGCGGAGCTTGAGCTGCAGTTGGAGGATGTGGAGGAGGAGGACGAACTGGAGCTGGAGCTAGAGCTTGAGCTGGAGCTGGAGCCGTTGCTGTGCGGTGACACGGACTGCTGGCGCTGCTGGCAGGTGGTGGTAATCACCGAGCTGCTGCCCCACCGCTGCTGCTGTTGCTGTGGCGCCGGTGGCGGCGTGGAGCTGCTGCTGGGACTGCGATTACCCACACCATTGGTGGTGCTGCTGGCCGCCGTGCTGTTCTCGCGCTTCAAATAATTCTGGATAATGTCGCTGCGCTTCATCTGCTCGGGCGTCATCCGAGGCTCGGCCATCAGAGACTTGGCCAAGACCGAGTGCGAGCTGGCCATCGAGGCCTTCGGGCTGCTGCGGGTCAGGTGCATGTGCAGCTGGCTCTGGGCGGGATTCCCCAGGGTAGCCGGAGTCACCGAGGGTGGAGGCGTGGCCACACTATTCGGCACCGGACTCTGGCGGGGACTCACAGCACTCAGGCTGTTTGAACCGGAAGTGGAGCTGCTGGCATCGGCCTCGGCGGTCTCGAACTCGCGATGCCTCAGTGCACGGAACTTCTTGTGCGGCTTGTAGGCTTCGTCCATCAGCGAGTTGGTGTCATACAGCGGCGGAGCCTGCAGCACGCGCTTCAGCACTGGCATATCCTCCACGATCTGTCGCTTGAGATGGCCACTGCTCGAGGGCTGGGGCGAACGAACCGGCGACACGGTTACCACACTCAGCTGCGGATGCTGCACCACCTGGGCCTGAGCCTGGGCGGCGGCATCACTGCAGTCCAAGGCATCATCCACACTGGACCGGGGGCTTGAGCAGGAGGAGCTGCCGCCGGAACTGACGGCCTTGCATTCGTTCTTCTCGTTGCCCGACTCAATGCCCGAATCTGTGGGCGAGTCCAGCTTCCGGTAACGAGCGGCTCCGGCGGTCAAGTGATGGTGGAGCTGTGGGTGTTGCTGGTGGTGCATCTGCTGCTGCTGCTGCGGGTGGAGTTGCTGCTGCTGCTGCTGGAGTTGCTGGTGCGACTGTTGCTGCTGCTGCTGCTGTTGGTGGTGTCGCACAATCGGCGTGATTGTCAGCCCATTCTGGGTGAGATGTGCATGCGAGCCAACAATATCCATGTCAGCTGCCCCGGAATCACCACTCGATCCGGAGTTGGCTCTATTCCTAAGCGGACATCCGCCGGAAAGGGTGGCCGCCAGCAGGGGAGCCGAGCTGGCCAAAGCCGAGGGCTGTTGCTGCTGCTGTTGCTGGGGTGGCGACGGCAGGGCCACGCCCACGCTCTGTGGCTGCGAGCTGCTCGGACTGCCATAATCCAAATCCGCTGATTCACTACTAGAAACCGAACCCAGCGGACTCTTGGCTGCCTCCACATCCATGGCATCGGCCCAGCTGCCGGTGGGCGACTTATTCTGCTGGCCATCGCTGTTATTGCCATCCTCCATGGACCACATCTGCTGGCGAAGGAGCTCCTTGTGCTCGGTGCGGAACACAACCAGTTTCTCGGTGTGCAGGGTGCTCAGAGTGCGCAGATCGGGCATGGTTTCCAGCAGCTTGGCCAAGAACTCGGGCTGATCGGGCCTATTCTGGGCCACAATATACTGCAGGCAGCCCTTGAGCCGCGAGTACATCTTCTCGATGAGCTCCAGGTTGCGCAGACCAGGACGATCTGGTGTGATCAGCACAATGGCGCAGAAGAGACCAATCTCCGCATCCGTCAGGTTCATCGAGTTCATGCGCTCGGCAAAGTTGAAGGTGGAATCCACCAGGAAACGGGCATTGGCTCCATTCTGGATGGCATCGCGCCGCATTACCTGGCCATTGAGGCATATGATCGAGTTGATTGACGAGTCAAACATGCAAATCAAACGCACGAACAAAGCATCAAAGAGACCCGCCTTCAGGAGCGTGAACTTATCGTCCTGGGTGAGCAGCTGGAAGCCGGGTATCATGCCAGCAAAGTCAATAACGCCGCGGATCACATGGGCGAATCTCTGCGAGAACTCCTGCTCCGATTGCAGTTCAGGGGCGGGGTTCAGGGGGCAGGCCTGGAAGAAAGCAAGAAAAATAAAGAAAAAGGGTTAAAGAGGTGTTTGTCTAGGAGGATTATTAGTTTTTTGTAGCTCAATCTAAGTGTTGTTGATGCTTAGTTCCCCTTGGCCTGTCACTCTGAATGTTAAACTTTTCCTCGTAACTGTTGCTTGGCTTGTTTTTCTTTCCTTCCCCCCCTGTAATCCCCTCTATTATCACGTCATCGCTCTTTTCACACGCGAAGGTCAGCGAACCTCCCCCCAGCTCGCTTTGCTCACCTCGCCCCCAGGCACACACACTCATTTAAATCAATAATAATAACTATTTGTACTTCCGCACCGCCCACCACTCTGCCTGCCTCCCCCTTTTCCTGCTCTCTTGTCCCCCTTTTCCCCCTACAAATGTCGCATTTCCTTAAACACCGCTGGAAGCTTTTTTCCACAATGTGTGGAGAGACAAGAATCGTTGGGGGGAGGAGAGCTTTGCCTACGTCAGCTATTAGTTTTCCTGGTAGTTTCTAGGGGCTGTTCTCGCTCTCTTTCTCTCGCTCTACCTTTCTCTCTTTATCGCCTCCCCCTTTGTAGTTTGTGTTGAGCTTTTTTGCCGCCTGACATTACCAGCCAAGGTCGACGAACCAGAGTTCAAGGCTTTTGCCTTTGTGTTTGTGTTGTTTTTGTTTTGTCCCGGCGCGTGTTTTTTTTTTACTAGAGGGTTGGAAAAAAATATAAATAGGGAGGAAATACCAAAAGGGGGTGGGCGATAGAGGTGCCTAAGCCATGCGAATGTTCATGCTATTTCACCATTTGGCTTTCCGGGTTTTGAGTTACATGAACATGCGCCAAGTGGCGCAGACAGCAGCGAACGTGCCGCCTCCCCAACCCCTTGAATTTGTATTTCTATAAAATACTTTTTTGTATTCATGTTTTGATTTTGATTTTATTTTCTTTATAATTTCCCATCTTTTTGTTCTGTTTCAATAAGCACACGTTGTGCTGTCTGGCGCCCCCGTTTCCCGTTTTCATGTATTTCGTTTTTTTTTCGCACCCCAAAATCTGCTTTGATTTTCGTCTGATTAACCTTGAAAAATGCTCTTTTCTTTCTGTGGCCTTCGACAAGTGCAAAAAGCACAAGCACAAGTAGCCGGCAACCGGCCGGGGTTTTTTTTTTTTCAAATATTTCTCTCAATTTCTTTTCTTTGCCGGCGCTTTGACGTCGTCGTGTATCATTTCTCTGTGATTTGCGCAAAAGCGGAAATAGTTGGCGAAAATACTAATGAGCGAGAGAGTGTGTTGTGCGGGGGCTATTTATGAACCCTCCTGAATTTCCCGCCATATCACAAGATATAAATCCGAGCGACCTTCAAAGCGAGAGTCTGTTGTTGGTATTTGCCAAAAATAATTCATTCCCAGAATTCTTTCTTGTACCGACTGATATGGGTTGCCTAGAGATTGGGATTGAATAATAATTGTTGGCTAGAACCAAAGGAATTTCTATATATATTTGACGTTTTTCTCATAACAAGATCACTGCGATTCTAACCTCACCTTGCACCTTGCCCCATCGTCTTCCGTCTTCCGTCATAAACTAAATTGCTTTTTGTGTGTGGCGATGATATTACGACGCTTCCTAAATGAACCACCTGACAATTTTACAGATTTTGCTCTCAACCCCCATCTAGCTATCTCTTTCGCTAGTGCTGTCTCTAGTCTCTCTTTCTATTGCTAGTGCATTTTTGTGACGCCGCTTGTCTGGCATTTGCTTCCTCATACTCATGACATTTTATGCATATTTTTTTTAGTGTTATTATTGTTTACTCATATATACGAGTCCGAGTGGAAATATCAACTGCTAACGGCTATGGGGCGTGGAAAAGAGAGGCAAACAGTGTATTATTCCAAGGTTAAAAAATAACTTGCCCCAAGGTCGTTGGTCGCTAAGGTTCTCTACTTGTTTTTGTGTTTTTTATGGGCACTTCTTAAACTGTCGATCCAATCGATCGCCTTTCATTGTGTGTTCTCTTTTTTTTTTTGTTTACTGGAATCAACAAATCAAATTTCAACTTTTTTAGCCTTGCACTTGACTCTGACTGAATTTTTATTTGCTTTCTCTGGCTTTACTTTTTTTTCCTTTTGTATTTTTGCTCGACTGGCTTTTAAATATTTTAATAATAATTTATTTAAATGGGCAACGCATGTGTGTCTGGCTCTAGCTCTATCTCTCTCTCTCTCTCTAATCCTGCTGTCACCATCTCTTTCGCACCTGCGATAGCTTGCTTTGTGTGTGTGTGCTTTCATTAATAATGACGCTACGCTTGACCTTGAGCTTTAGAACTTTATTTGTATTGTATATTTGTTGTTGCCGTGCCGGGACACGTTTTTCGCTGAATTTTATTATTTGATTTTTTTCTTTTTTTTTTTCGTGTGTGCTCTTTCTTTATCGCTTTTTGGGTCTGGGTCCCGTCCTATCCATTAACTTCCTGCTATTATTTGATTTTCCTCCATGACGTCGCTTTGTAAAATAAATCCAAAAGCATTTATCACTCACTCAGTCATAAATTTGACATTGACAGCTCTGTGAGCTTTTCGTCAAGAACTTGACCCCAAACTTGCCACCGAGGCCCCGCAAGAATCCGTAACCAAAAGAGTCGTCGTCGCTTGTAGACGCGTCTACGTGCGGCCAGCGATTTCCTGGTTTAGAATCGTGCAAACAGGTTCACCTTGGCGCATGACTAACGCCGCCAGTAAGGTAGTTACCAGTGAGCAGACAGACAGCTGGCAGCAGTAACTAGTGGCTATAAAGCATGCTTTTTGCTGTTGTTGTTGTTGTTACCTAGAGCTGATCTATGCATGTCAACAGAAGTTGGCCCGGAAATGTGACTTCGCCTACGCGGTAACCTTTGCCGGAATAAACTACTTCGTTCTATTATTTTCATAATTTTATGGTCAATGGTTATTTATGATCCACAATGAGCTAACTGATTTTGATTTATATATTTTTAGTTTAGTTAAAGTTGTAAAAAAAAACTTACCAGCAATGTGGGCATCGAGTAGGAGGGGCAATCGCGCGCCCTTTGCCGCATCGCCGAGACCTTCTCCTTGGTAAACTCGCAGGTCTCGAGGTGGGCGCGCAGCACGGCAGCGAGTAGGCGTGGCTGGTCATCCAGCTCGGTGGCTAATGCACGCTGCTGGCCGCGATTCTGGGTGCTCTGCTGCATGGCGGCCAAAATGCGCGCCTTCTCGCGCTTCGGCACGCGTCCAAAACGCACAGCTGCAATGAAGGGAACGAAAAAAAAAGGAAGCCAAGTTAGTAACCTTGCAAGTCATATTACATATATATTTAGGCATAAAAATTAAGGCCCATCAATTACACACTTGAGTGCATACAGCAGGTGCAAGAGGACAGCTGTTGTTTCGGTTGTCCTGTTGTCACGCAGGAAGTTCCCCCTTTACCCAGAGTGCCCTTCAAAGTGGGTCATTGCCTCTCAGCTACCTCAGCTTCGGCTTCGGCTTCTGTCTGGTCTGTCTTCTCTTCGATCTACGCTCTCCTCTTCTCTGTTACACTTTCTCTTTTTTTTAGATTTTTAATTTCTGCCTCTGGCCGCAACCGAAAAATTTGTATGTGGGTGAACTTTCACATTTCACCAATAAGCAGAGAGAGATAAAGAGAGAAAAAACAAATCAGGCACGTTTGCGGTCACGTTTTTCGCACTTGAGAAGAGTATGAAAAGTGGAACTAAAGGAGGGACAATAAGTAAAAAGGTTTAAGGGAGGAGAGAGAGGAGATCAAGTTGAGTTTATGTTGGGTTTAAAAAAGGTTTATCAATCCAATTTTGAATATTTAAAGCTGGTAAATATTTTTTAAAATATTTAAAAGATTTATGGAAGGTAATTTAACTAATTTAATACTATAAAAAATACGTTAAAGATATTTAGATCCTTAAGATACTTTACAATACAATTTTTCAAAAGGTTTTTCTTACTACTTCAAGGCGTTTCCCTAAATTTCCCTCTGTCTCAAGCTCCTTTTCATCTTCCGCCCTTTTTTTTTGTGAAACTTTTCCCCGACTTCAAACAAACAAACAAAAAATGTATCTAACAAATGTTTGGCCAACTTTTCAATGTCAAAAGAAATCTGCGCTTGTACAAAAAAAATTTCACTCTGGCACAGAAAAGTGAAACAGCGTTTTCCATGCGTTTCCAACATTTCCACAGCTAACTGAGAGAGATAGAAAGAGCCGGCAAGAGAGTGTGACCCAGATGGCGGGCAGCGAAATCCAGGTCAAACGAAATGGAAAATGAAGCGTCTGCGCAGGCGCAGCAGCAGCAGCAGCTGGCGCTGCGCGTAGAAATTAGAGCGTTCCAACTTTCCAACGCGCCGACGCGACGGGAGATGATATCGCCGCTGAAGCCGCCGCCGCCGCTCTCTCGCGGTTTCGCTCTTCTTGTAGAAAATAGCAACGCAACGCAAAGCCAAGTTGCCTTCGCTGGAGTTTCGATTCAAGTTTAAAGCTCTTCCGCGGCAAAGAAAAAAAAAAAAATATTGTATGTTTATAAACGAGGTCAACACTTCAATGGCGCTCGCTTTTTTTTCGTGTTGATAGTTGCGGCCACAGTGAGGGCTCTGGCAATGTGAACATGAAATTAAATTATTTTAAGATAATAAGAATTTCTTAGAAGCAAGAAAATTATCATTCTAGATAAATTAAAATTTAAGAATTCTTTAATATTAAAAAAATCTAAGGGTAGCTTCTCTGAAAAGAGTCTTTACTGTATTTGTTTGAAGCCATCGATGGTTAAAGATAAAAAAAAAAGTAAACAAAATGAGTGGAGAAAGAAAAAAAGTGAATCAAAGTAGAGAATCTCAGAATGCTTGCATTTCTCTGGTAGGTTTGGAAACCGAAAGCTGGGTGTTATTTTAATTTTAACTCTTTTTTTTCGCTTTTGGCCAAATCTGTGTCAGTCGGGCTTAGGGAAATTGGCTTCAGCTCAGCTCTTTCACTTTCTAACTTTCGTATTGCATTGTCTTAGATGATGGAAATTGTATGTTAAGTCCATGGATTCTGGTAGAAACTTACGGGCATTGTGATAGTTGACATTGCCTTTGAGTATGCCCTTCAATATTGGCAATTCTTCGCCCATTTTTTTATGTTTTTTGTTTGCTTTTTGGGTTTATTTTGACAATTTTAGGGGGTCTTGACTTGGTCACTTTTCCCTTGGAGGGCACATAAACCACTCAGTTCAACGCGGTCATTAAGTATTTTGTTTTTTTACGGATAATTCTTTGCAATATTTTCTTAATTTTTCTTGGTTTTCTTTTTCTTGATATTTGGCACACACACAGCTTTGGTTGGAACTCTCAGGTACAATATAAATATTTGGATTTGTTATCTTATTTGCACTAAAAACTCGGTTAAATATTTTAATTAACAGCTGTTTTCGTTTTGCGAGAGAGGAACTTTCTTTGCTTCTGGTTTTTCACTTGGATTTTCTTTAATATTTAGCAAATAAATTAGTAAATTATTTTATATTTTATTTTTAGCGCGTAATCCAGACAGACGAGTGGTGTGTGTGTGTTTGTTTTAATTTTTTTGGGGGGAGACTCGGTCGACTTTTCTTCACATTAACTGGCTTTGGACACTTGGACAACTCTTGTTTTGGTTGCTTGCAATTAATTTATTAATTATTATTTGTTGTGTGTTATTTGTTGTTAAAAACTGTTCGCACTCGCGCGCTGCTTGCTCTCGGCTTACTTCGGATCCCGCGGATCGCTGCTGGCTAACATGACAAAACTCGACAAGGTCTCGAACGCGACTAACTGTAAAAGCCAAAGCGCGTTACGAATATACCCCAGAGGTATCGGACATCGACATCGGCATCGGTATCGGTATATCGGTGTCGGAGAGCGAACCTCAGTGACGGCAACTGCGACGGCGACTGAGCTTCAGCCGCTAAAAGCGAAGCACAAAACAGACGGAAAACTCGAACAAAACACACAGAGAGCCAAAAGCCGCTAAAGTCGCCTAGCGAGAGAGGAAAGCAGTGAATGAGCTGGCCAAAGAGAGCGAGGGCAAAGCTCTTTTCAGATGATTAACAAGGCAAAAGATTGAAGAGAGTCCCCCAGTGATAAGGCTGTGAAATATGCTCCAACAATTTATGGTTTTTCGGGGAATTCTTTAAAGAATGAAACTTTAAATGGAAATATATATATTTTTAAAATATTTTTTTTTAGCTCTTATATTTTAAATATTTTAATTACGTTTTCCCAATTTTCATAAACTTTTTAAGCCAACCACAAAACAAAATAAACCTTTTAATTAATATTTATGCTTATTTAAATATTATTTTACTGATTTTAATTTTTGTTTTAATATCTTAAAACAATGACCCTTTTGCAAAAACAAAGCAAGTTCAAGCACTGATAAGCTTTTCCTGATAAGCTTGTCAAGGCTCTCTTTTGTATTTCATATTTTTAAGGGCGCTAGCAAGTCTCTCTCTTTACCACAAACAAGTTCAACAAACTCAAAGAGACTCGAGTAGACTCCAAGAGCTGTCACTCTTAACAACCACTGAGCTTTTCACCACTTAAGAGCGCATCATGTTGAATTCCCCAAAGCTTTTCTCGAGCTTTCGCCGTACTTGTAGTTATTTTTGAATATTTTTTGCATTTTGGCGACATTCCACAGTGCGTATGAGTGATGTGCGAAAAGCAAACATCACCCATCCGCCATGTTGGCAAGGGTGGCAAACATCAACAGGTGACCCCAACGCCTGCATTTACATGCAGATTTACGTTAATTATTATTTTTTTGCCTTTATGACTCACAACCGCTCTAGATTTTGTTTGTTTATCCATGGAAACCTCCGGGTGGGTCTTTGTCATCGCCGAAACGTTTCTGGTTGCTTCGGTTTCGGTTTCGGCTGGTCAATGAACTTAGCCGCTCGAATGAGGCCACAGAAACGTAACGAAGCAACATTTAATAATCATTCCGCGACGCGAGGAAAGTAAAAGTGAAAGTTGTTTGGCTCAATTTTTTTTTTTTTTGGAGAGAGGGGGGGAGCAAGCAAGAAATTTTCGTGCGTGCCGTGAAAATGCAAGCAACTCACTCGATTGGTCAACATTGGTAGTCGCTGTTTGGGCCTACAAAAAAAAGGTTGCATAACACAAGCAACAAAGATTGGGGCGGCAGACGAACTGGAAGCAACTCGAAGGGGGGACGACGAAGGTGGCCCCAAAAATGAACGGGTTTTCGGAGGGTTTAAAATATTTCCTGTAATGCGTTTGACCTCTTTTTGAACTGAATTGTTGTGTAAAATTAATGTTTTAGGTAAAATATTTAATAAAAGTTTAAGATTTTAATATAATTTTAATATTTACTATATTTCTACTATATTTATTTACTATGTATTTTCTTTAGTTTCCTTGTATTTTCCTGTCAACAATTTATATAAGCTCCTCCTTTTCTTCAATGCAAACCAGATCAATAGCATCGCTTTTGGCCATAATTGACATTCACAATAATGCTGGCAATTAAAAGCCAATTAACAAGTTTCACTTTCACTGCGTCGCGTCCTCATTTTACATGTGTGTAAAGCCTTGTGTCAAGTTGCTTTCTAAACCTAAAATAACGTTTATGATCTCTTGTTATTGTTTGTGCGACGGCTGACTTCCTGAATTACGGGGAAATAATAAACGAGAAAATCAAACTTGTTGTTTACCATAAGATTTTTGTTGAGTTCATTAAACTTTGCCAGCGAAAGAGTCGGAGAAAGATAGAGAGAGATGGGCCTACTTTCGGTTTTGGTGATTCACAAAAAAACACCTCTGGACGGAGTGGTTTTACGTAAAGTCACATAAGCGACACAATTGCTGTTGCTTTGGTTTTTCGGTCTGCTTGCGTAAGTTGTTTACAACGCGATCGAAGAGTGTGTGGAAAGAGTCAAGAGAAATGACACCAAAGAAAGGGGCCGAATAATAACAATAATAATAATAATAATAAAGTCGTCTCGAGTTTTTTGTTTTTTTTGTTGAAGTTTTCTTGAAATTTCTACGAAAGACAAAGGAAAGCGCAGACACAGCCCCCTCAGCGCTCGAGTAATTTTATTTTCGATTTGGAGCCTTCGTTGTCGTTCGGTTTTTGTGGGTCATGAAAAAATGTTTTCAATGAAACAAACGTCGGGGAGGTCGCCTTGCCGCACATGACATCGCTCGGATCGTTCAGGGTAGAGACTATAGACCCTGTGCCATATTATGTTATTAATTTTACACGAAAAGGTCGTGAGCACTGCGTTTCATTTCATTTCATGTCATATCATCGATGAAGTGGAGAATACAAGCAAAAAAAATTAAAACAAAGAAAAGCAGATTTCAAGGGGAAATGGGCCACAGGGCGTATACGTAATATCGTATACTTAATATTTTAAATATTTTTTATTAAATTAATAAAACTAAGCTAAGTATATAAAGTTTCCTGTTATAAAGAAAGCAGATTTCATGGGAAAATGAGACACAGGGCGTATGCGTAATATCGTATACTTAATATTTTTAGTTTTTTTCATTAAATTAAAACATTTAAGCAAGCATTTTCAATGCTTTATTGTTTCCTGTTATCCCCCTTGACCTTTACCACCGAAAAAATATGATTACCAACTTGTTTACAAATCATATTTGGGTCAAGCTGATCCGCAATCGAACAGACTTTGAAAATGCATACGCGCAAAAATAATTCCATTTCCATTTCGTGTCTAATCATTTTCAAATAAAATGCGCGCCAAGGCGAACGCTTGGCAAAAGGCGAATGACCGTGCCTGACCCAAATAAGAGTCGCTGCACTCGGCGACAAACTGCAAGAGTATGCCCCCCTTGCCCCCTCTCCTCTCTTCTGCTGCGAATATTGCAGTCGAACGAATCGAGGCCGAGTGCAATGAACAGCATTCAGCACGCCAAGCCAAGAGAGAGAGAGAAATACACATACAGATACAGATACCAAGAGAGCGAGTGCGAATGCGAATGCAAATGCAGGTTCGAACAAGTTGCGAGTCTGCTCTCTCGGCCGATGTTGCAATGCGAAACCTTCGAGAAATTTTACAAGAGTCGTTGAACTCGACGGCAACTGCAACTGCAACATTAGCTGCAACATCTGCTGGCTCTCTGCTGCTGTTGCTGCTGCTGCTCTCTCTCTCGGAGAGCTGCTGGAAAACTAGTTTTTTGGCGCCGAGGCATTGAAAAAAGCGAAAGTACATTTTTTATTTCGAGCAGAAGAAAAAAAAAAAACAACAACTATAAACCCGAGAGCTTGCTCGCCAGCCAGACGAAGCTGTAGCTGGTGCTCGTTGGCTCGCTGCTGGCTCGTTGGCTACGAGGTAAATGAACCTTTTGAAGGTTCAACTTGCGTAGTAGGCAACGCCAGCAGAAGCAGCAGCAGCAGCAGAGTCTCGTGTAAAACAAGTTTGTTACGTTTGCTTTTGGCTTTTGGCGCTCTTTTCTTCGCAATTTCACCGTTAACCAGGCAGGTGAAGGCAGAGCAACAACAACACAACCACTTTATGTAACCAAAAAAAAGAAACAAAATAAGAGAAGCAAAATCAAAAGAAGCTTCCAGCCAGGCAGCTGAAAAAAACTCAAGTTGTCAAGCAGCTGCCGTTGCTGCTCTCTTTTCTTCATTCCTTTAGTTTTTTTTGTCTTGTTTTTTTTTCGGTGATGGATGACACGCGTGAAATGATTTCACTTATGGACGTTGGCGGACAAGTAAGCAAGTAATTGTATAATAAGCGAGCAAAGGAGGTAAATAATTGGGCTTGAAAGAAAGGAAGTACAAGACAAAAAAGAGATGTGAACTTAAATTAAAGTTAAAATAATATAAATATAAATATTAATAAGACCTCTATTTAGTAGCTAAGCTCAATGGCAAATCGAACAGCCTTAGGCCTCAAAATCATAGAACTTAAACCCACATCATCGTCATCATCACAGCCTCAATGTGATCATTAGCATTTTGTACTTGAAGCTGCAACGCCCCCACTCACTCACAGCCCACCCCGTCTCGAAGGCTCCTTGAACTGTGCTCCAAAGTTCTGCCCCGAAAGCAACTCCCACCGAAGGCCCAGCCCCGAAATCCACCCCTGCCCTGCCACTGAACCCCTTCCCACGACCACCGACCCCTCGACGCGGCGAGTCTCCTTGTCCGCCTTGTTCTCGCCGTCGTCGTCGTCGCTCGTTTCGTTTCGTTTCGTGTAGTGTAGCCTCCAATATTATTTTAGTCAACAGCTTTGGCATGTGTATGTGTGTGTGTGTGTGTAGCACTGGCATTTTAATGTATTTGTAATTGACCTGAATAAAGTTCAAAACACTCGCAGCGGCGAGGCAAGGCGAAATCTACATGCATGCCGTACGTTTATGTGTGTGTGTGTAGCCTCAAAATAATAATGATTGCGACAACAACAGCAGCAACAACAATGCGCCCGTCGTAGCTTATATATTTATGTGTGCCTCTCTATATATATAATGCTTGTGCCTTCGATAATTGACAATTGTTTGATTATTTTATGTGCTTTTGGGGACACCACACCAGCAGCAGCAGCAGCAGCAGCAGCAACTAATTGCTGCTGTGCATGTCTACTGCTGCTGCTGCTGCTAGTAGGTGCGGTTATCTTTTCAAGTTGTAAAACATATCTAATAGATGTAAATCTATTTAGTGTTTAAATAAAAATAATACAAGGTATTAGGAGATAGTTTATAGATAATTTTAAGGCCTAAAAATACAGATAATATGAAAAATCTAATAATTATATATTTATGAAAATTAAAAAAAGGGTTTGAAAATAGGAAATATTTTTAAAAATCTTGAAAAAACCTATGAAATTATAAATATATTTTTTTTTAATATATACCAGATCAATATTATAATTGTATTATTATATAACTAAGCTAAAAAAGCTTATAGTTAAAATTGTAATTAAAGTTGTATCTTTTAGTGCCAAAATTCTTTGAATATCTTTTTTTTTCTAGTAAAAAATAATATCTTTTACCAAAAAACATTCGAATGAACCCCAAATTTCCATATTTCTTAGTTTCCTTTCCATACTATTGACATTTCAGAACTCCAACACACCCTCTATTAGCTCCTTTTCCACCGGTTTATCTTGCGATTCCTCTACTCGTCGGCGCCTTTGGCCGCCTCGTGTTGCATATTTACTTTCAATTTGCCTCTAACCTCGCGCTAATTTAAGTTCATTTCAATTAAAAGCCAGAATGCACACACATGCATGTGCATGTGCCAGCTAATAAAGACAAGCACAGGCTGCAAATGAATTTATATAGAAAATCTACATATAGCTAGAGAAAAACCTAACGATATGCCACATTTTTTTGTTCGAATTTTTTTCCTAGTTTTTTTTTTTGTTTGCTTTTTTGTTACTTATAAATTTTCAAGCAAATCCACAAAAATCAAATGCAAAATGAGCAGTGTGAGTGTGCATTGTTCGCTGTTTACTATCACCAACACACACACACACACATACACACTCGCCACCACCTTCACTGCCGCGCTGCTGCTGGCGTCGCTGCCGCTGGTGACCCAGTTTGGTTGCACGTCAGCGGCGGTCAATGAACTGAGCTCCCCGTTTTTTTTTTCTGTTTTTTTTTTTTTTGCTTTTTGTGGGGGGCGCCGCTTGTGTCTGTTGTGTGTGCGCTAAATTTCGGTTTCGTTTTCATTTCTTGCGTTATTTTTGTGTCTTTGCAATACCAAAAAAATACAAAGAAAACAGAAAAGGAAAAACACCAACAAAATGGCGCCTATTACTATGGCAAAAGAAATTATGAAAGCAGCCGAAAAAAAACAACAACAAAAATGTAACGAAACGAGCCGAAAAAGAAAGTGTTTCGAAATGGCCGCCAATTATCTCAGTGTTTGTTTTTTTTTTTAACTAAAAGTGAAAGTAGTTTCTTTGCTTGGTTTAAACAAAATTTTGTAAAATATGATTTCGTGGCCTTTTCTAGGTCAGTCGCTCTTGTTTTATAATTGTAAATTGTTCATCAGCAGCAGCAGCAGCAGCAGCAGATCGGCCCTCGCTTGTGTTTTTTATTTTATTTATTTATTTCAGTGTGCGTTTTATTTTAATTTTCCTTGAAAGATAAGGCAAACGCTGCTGGCCGCGCTGTCGGCGTCGCTTAAATAGCACACGGTCATCTTTATTATAAACAATTCGAAATTTTTGTTGGTTTTGCTTTTGTTTCTCTCGGTTTTTTTTTTCGATTTCATTTCATTTAATTTCATTGCTGTTGCCGAGTTCGAGTTTTGCCTGTGTTTATTTGGTTGGCGGTCGAATTTTTGTTTCGGTTCACATGACTTATTTTTGGCACTAGCTTTGGGACACAGAACTAGTTCAAGGATTTGCTACATTCAACAAAAACTGTATTTGATGGCTAATAAATGATGGGATTTTAGCAACAAATGATTGGACATTATGGTAAACAAAAGCATTAAATTTTTAATATTTATAATTAGGTATAAGTGGTGTTTTTTTTGGGGAAAAAATAAGTTTACTTGAAGTCTAGCTATAATAAATAAAACCTATATCATTTAAATAATAATAATAATTATATTTTTATCCAATATTTTCTCTAATATATTTTTTTTTTTAATTTTGATGTCATCTCCTATTTAATTATTTAATTTTATATATTTTTTTATAAGTCAAATCCTACTAGCTCTCGTTTTTATTTATTTTTGTAACTAATAACTCCCTCTGATATTTACTATTTATTTCCTTTTAACTTTCCCATTGCCCCACACGCGCGCGCTCTAAATACAAACACAAAAAAACAGAAAATACAAAATAAAAAATATCAAAATCTAATCCATCAATTACAACATCGAAGGCAGCAGCAACAAATACTACATTTATTACACAAAGGCCGCGTCTGCGTGTTGCCTACAAAACAGTCCCTCTCTGCATCTCTCTACCTCTCTCTCTCTTCTACAAACACACACACACAAACATGAACCACTTTCGTTTTCGTTTTCACTGCAAACAGCAAACATGGCCGCCTGGCCAAGAAGTCAATGAACGTGGAAAAGAGAGTGCCCAAGAGAGTGCGAGAGAGTTGGAGTGTGTAATATGCATGTATGTGTGTGTGTGTGCGTGTGACTTTCATAATCTCTCGCTGGCGCTATTTCCTGTAAATATTTTCCGGGCTATGAGCTTAATTTAAACAAATTATTACAAAACTCGAATATAATAACAAATGCAGTCAGCGTAACGAAGAGATAGAGAGAGAGAGAGAGAGCACAAGAGAGACAAAACATGGCGAGCGACAGAGCGATGGCCTCGCTCTGCTGTCTCCATTATGGATTTAGGTTAAGTGCGTTCATTCAACTTTTAACACAATTTCGAAATGGCGCACACACTTCTTTGCTCTCGATTTATCATGCGGGTGTCTCTGTCTCTGAGTTTTATTGTTTCTCCCTTTGTTGTTCGTCGTTTCGGAGGGGAATTTGTTTAAACAAAATAGACAACTTTTACTTTGCCGTGAAATCCGCGCGCCAAGCTAAATGTTGCAATACGTATACGCACCCCAGCACACTCACACACACACACACACACACTCGTACAGAGCTGAAATTTCGTTCATGGCTGGTCATTGAACTCCGCGAACGAACTTCGTGCGGTGTTCGTGTGAGCTTCGTGTTTGCTTCGTGTGTCTCGTCTCTTGCTGCTGGCTAATATTTGTCTCTGAGCTTGATTTCATTTCGTTCCCCTCCCCGAATTTTGTCTAGATTTTTGCATAATTTTTGTTGTCTTTTTTTTTAATGGCTAATAAGAGGTAACATATGGTTAGAGACTCACCATCGCGACTCATGCCAACGGCAATGCATTTTTTCAGGCGGCAATATTGACAGCGATTGCGATTGATGCGCAGAATGCTGCACTGTTGATTTTTGGTGCAGGGCCGATACTGGATCTTTTGCTGGATGGAGCGTCGAAAGAAGCCCTGAAAGATGGACAAAAAATATAGAACAAAGATTAGAAAATTGTAAACTAATATATTAAATAGTTATTATATATATTTTGGGGATTTTCAAACTATAATTTGGAGTAAATTGTAAAGCAATAAAGTTAAGCTTGTTTTAAGGCTAATTTTTTTCCCCAAAATCCCATATATAAAACCTACATCTGCATCTTCGGTGGCTGATAGTGTGGCTGGCGTATTTCTCTCCGCATTATTGGCACTGCTGCTGCTATTGCTCAGCGCCGTGTCCAGGTTCTCATCGAACTTCTGGCACAGGTAGTTCAGCTGCGAGGAGTCCAGTCGCTGATGATGCTGCTCGCACAGCTCATCGTCGCAGCCCGAGTCCTGCGCCTCCTCCATCTCGTCCAGCTGCTGTTCATCGCTGCTGCTGCCGCTGTTGCAGGTGCAACAATTGCCCGCACTGGAGTTGCTCGAGTTGCTCATCAGCGAGCAGTTGCTATCAGAGCTATCCCTTCGCTGCTGCTGCTGCTGCAGCTGTTGTTGCTGCTGCTGCTGCAACTGATGTTGCTGCTGCTGGGACTGCTGGGATTGCTGACGGAGGAGATTGGCGATCTCCTTGTGTGTTTGCGCGGAAAAGGGACTATCACAGTGCAGCTGCTTGATGTTGCCATTGGGCATAACAGTGGGTTTCACATCTAGTGGTTGCTCCTGAAGCTGTTGCTGCTCTTGGCTGGCGATGGTGGTGGTGGTCTGCTGCTGCTCCAGTTCCCGCTGCTTGAGTTCCCGCGCATAACGGATCTTTTTCCAAGGGCACTGATACTGCTCGTAGCTGCTGCCGCTGTCTTCCAGAGACAACGTAGTGGCGGCGGCTGGGCAATCCTCATCGCTGTTGGGGCAGTCCTCGTCGATGCCCGATTCGCTGTCATTTTTGGCGCTCAGATCGGCACATGGCTTTGGTGTTGCAGGTTGTGGCTGTGGCTGCTGCTGATGTTGCAGCAGCAACACAATCTGCTGCTGCTGCTGACTAATACTATTTGTTGTCTGCGTGTTTTTGCTGGTGTTGCTGTTGGTGGTTGTCTTTACTAATGTTGCAGGTGTTTGCTGTTGCTGTTGTACGATTGCTGCTTCGTTTTTCAGTCTTTTGCGTTGCGGTTGCTGCTGCTGTTGCTGCTGCTGCTGTTGTTGTTGCAGGTAAATGATTTGTTTGGGCGTCTGCTGTTGCTTGCTGATGGGCGCCGACTCCAGCAATTTGACCAAAGCCGAGTGCTGCTGCTTCAGCTGTTGGCTCTTGACCTGCAGCTGCTGCTGATGCTGATGTTGCTGCTGCATTTGCTGGTGCTGCTGCGGTGCGGCCACAATGTGCAAATTGCCGCCGCCATTGCCCGTCAGCAACACTATCGTTGTGGCATGTTGCTGTGGCGTCTGCTGCGACGTCTGCTGCTGTTGCTGCTGCTGCTGCTCTTGCATTGCACAAACCATTTTAGAATTAGAGATTTTGTTTGCTTTTTGGCTTCAGAATGACACTTGAACTCTCGATTGTTGGTTGCTCTACGATTTGCTAATAAGGAACATTGCACACACTTCACTTAGATCTCACTTCACTGGCACCAACAAAAATAATTGCTATTATTTGCTATTGAACATGTGTTGCTGTTGGCTATCTCTCTCTCTTAAGCTTTCTTTCGCTTGATTTATTTAAATTGTGATTATGATTTTTCGCGCGCTTTTGCTGCTCGATACAACCGTTTCCAACGACGAGCAATTTGCGAATGAAAGCAGCGCCAGCGTCCAGCGAGCAACACAAAGCTACCCGCAGCAGCAATCTAGCCAGCCGAAGTTCGTTTCGGTTGCTCGTGCGACTTCGGGTTTCTCTCTAGAGAATCTCTCTCTTTCAGTCTCTCTCTCTCTCTCTCTGGTTGTTTCTGTCGTTTTGTGTGTTTTTGTTTTTGTGTGCCAACTGAGGACATTCACTCCAAAGCGTCGACAGCGACGCTAGCGTCTAACAATAGATGTTGCTGCTGCTGCTGTTGCAGCGGGGGCGCCTGGTAAACAATTCTTGGAACACCCACGCGACACCCTGATTTCCCAGGTAGCCCAGGCATCTCAGGTAGCTGCCACTGCCACCTGACTGATCAGCTTTGTTTGATAACAACAGAGGGGCGTTGAGCGTTCAGTGTTCGATTGTGTATTGTGTTTGCTCGTGTTCCGATATAAATGAGTGACAAATAAGATTAATTGATATGGGGGCGCTGTGACAGGCCTAAGAGGATCCCAGATCTGGAGCGATGGCTCCCGCACACAGACTTATTTTTGGGGTCACCAAAGCGAGGGATGGGGGTGTTCTTTCCAGATATTTTTTTGGGTAGATTAAAATATTGATAATGGAATAAAAGTATCAAAAGTAACTTCTTTTTTACCTTTCAAAAATTGAAAATATATCTTGCCAGCTGTTGCCATCCGTTTTTTTTTTATTTTTTAATTAACAAATATGACCTAAATTGTAAGACAATCCCCGCCTAATTAACAAAATGCAAACAATTCGCTTGAGCAAATATTTTTGCCGCAATCGTTTCCCCAGTTCGATGAACTCCATCCAGAGTGCGGGACCAGATGATTTAATAAATGTATTAAATAATATTTTGTGCGCATTGTCATTTTGCTGTTCGCTTTTTTTGGGGCCAAATAATGCACACACACAATACGCTCACTCCGTCCCTTTCCCACACTAGCTACGTAACCAAAAAGCCCCCAAAACGACGTCAGCAGCGACGCGGCCAGCGACGGTGACGGTGACAGCGGCAGCGACTGAGACTGAGGCTGCGGTGGTTCAGTTCAACGAACCCGCCATCGCCATTGTCGTGACCCACATTTCGGTCAGCCACCTTCGAATGTGGAGCTGCCGAGCGAGAGAGAGCTACATTCGCAGCCGAACGCGGCCGAACCCCAACGCCAGCCCGAAGTCGAACGAAAGAGCGATAGGCGAGCGAGAGAGCTCGCCCCAGAGCATTTTGCATGCAAATTCGCTTGCAGTTCATATCGACGCATTTTCGCGAAAGTATCGTATGTCGCTTTTTTCGAAATTGAGATTTTAATGCAAAATTGTTGGTCACCTAATGTCTCACTACCCTGTGAAATATTATAACTGAAAACCTTATAGTTCCGATAAAAATTAAGTTTCAATTTTGTCTTTTCTATAGTGCTTCCTAAGAGATTAAAGCACAAAAAAGCTTCTCCTGTAAAATTGCATTTTTCGACATACGATACTTTCGCGAAAATGCGTCGATATGTTCTCTTGTTTCTTTGGCTTTGCTTGTTTTTTTTTTTTTTTTTTGCTGCAATTTTTGAGCTGTGGCGGTCGGTCAACGACACAGAAACCTCAGGTGGGCTTGGCTTCAAACGGGAAGGGGGCGACTGTGAGGAGGGAGTGTCGAAATGCGTCCAAGGAAATCTTTGGCAATTAAAAAATTTGCAAACATATTTTTTGCCGAATTTTTACGATTTTTATAATCGGAGATTTTCTGAAGCTGGGGAAAAGCCGAGGTCATTGTACTCACTGGTGGGGGAGGTGAGTGAGTCAAGAGATTTGCACTCATTTCAATGCTGCAGCAGCAGCAGCAGCAGCAGCAGCAGCAGGGAACTTTCGGGAACAAAACAGCTGTCCCACTTCTCTCCCGCTCGTAACAGCTCCACCTCTGCCTCTCTCTGGCTCCCTCTCTGTGTGGCGCTCTTTCTCCCGGTGGCGTGGCCAAATGTGAATGAACTCTGGTGGCAAAGCGAATAACAAGTTTCAAAAGAAAGTGAGAGCACTTCCACGCACACAAGCACAGGGACATGGCTCGTTCTCTGCTCCCCATCTCTCTCTCCCTCTCTCTATGCACATCTATCTCTCTCTATCCCCATATGGCCCTCTCTTCTTCGTCGGTTCCCCACATTTTTTGATCCGCAACGTCATTTTATAATTCATTCTTTGTTTGTTTGTTAAATAATTTCTTTTTGGGCTCTGCTTTTGGCACATTTGTTGGTAATATTGTTTTTAATTTTTTTTTTTATTTGTTTTGGGTTCTTTTCATGAATGGTTCTATGCCGCAGGGTGTTCTTTGTTTATTTCGCCGCCTGTATAGTTTTTTTTTTTTGCGAAACCGCCTACCTGTTGGCACGATCGCCGCTCCAACTGCTTGACCAAGATTTCTGTTCTGTTTCGGTTCTTTTGCATTCTTTGTTTTGCTTTCAGGTTTATTTTTTTCGGGGGCTACTGTCAGAACTTGACACGAATTCGAACGATCGATCGATTGATGGTCGATCGTCCCAGAAGAGCTGTTGAGCAGGTCCAAAAATATTCATGGGAAATCAATGGAAAGCGTGTATAAATTGGTGTTGAAATTTTGTGATCTTATGGATCTCTGGTTTGCCTGATATGTTTATATTATAAAGTTTTATGTTGCAGAAATAAATTAATTATTTAATCACTTGAAATTTCCGAAAAATATATTATACAAATTCGAGTTACTTTCCCGAATCTATTGGAAACTTCCCCACCGATCTTCTATGGCCACTTCTATCTTCACCTCTTTCTTTCTCCGCCATTTCCTTGTGTTCTCTTTAGTGCGTCAACCGCCCACATATATAAAGAACAAGAAAAGAAGAATAAGAAGACAGACAATACCTAATCTCCTGTCATAACGACGATCGTTTGTTGGGCTTTCAGAACTCCCCATTCTTTCTTCAGTTTTCTTTATGGGGGGGACTCACTCGATGCGTCAGCAATTAGCACGTGCCCGGGTTTTGAGACTCATTTCGGGGTCTTCAAATCCGATCCGGAACTTTATGGCGCTTTAGCTTTACAGTTCATTCAACGCTCGTTCGTCAAGCTCGTCTTGAGGCTTATTCGACAGTTGCTCATAAGTCAACGAGGGCGTTACAGTCGAATTTCGATAATATGAATGATGTTTTTTTTTTTTGTTTTACTTTGAGTGAGGAATTAATTTATACTAAAAATGTAAAATATAAATAAATAAAGTAGGACATCATGCAGAGCTTGGCAATTTATAAACCACTAAAAGTAGCCTCAAAAAGTATGCTACAAAATTTTAAAACTCACATTTTTTGGCATATTTTTGCAAGTGAAACATTCTAAGGATACTTTTAGACCTTTATTTTAGATATTTTAAATTAAAAGCAATTTCTGTGGCATGCCTTTAAGAACTAGAGGACTTTCTCGTTAGAGAAGTCCTACTGTAGATTAATACTTGCTGCTGGCTGCCCAAAAAGTGTGATATGATGTGTAAATAAATTATGTTCGAATTACAACCGTTCGACCTGCGCCTGGCCGCCCATTCAGGTCAGAGGTCAACGCCCCCAGCCAAGCCACCAAGGATAATTCACCCCTCTCACTCACTCACTTGCCGTATTCCTTTTCTCCCAGCTCTCTTTCTCCCTGTTCTGTTTCTCTGTAGTAAAAGCAACACGAGGTCAGCCGCACGTAGGCACAAAAAAGGAGGAGTCGCAGTCGCACTCATCCTCTCCCACAACAATCCTCCCACTCCCCCCCAGTGCACACACACTCGCCATTTGGCCTCGCGCTCATTGACGTCACTTCTGCAGTCGCTGTCTCTGCCGCTGCGCTGCTTGGCTCAGTTCGTTCAACTCGGTGCCTTCATGGTCGCCTTGCAATAGTTGTTATTGTGCTATTGCTATTGCTATTGCTTTTGCTATTGCTTTTGCATTCGCCTGCCTTTGCTTGTTTGCTGTTGGCTTTGGTTTTGCAAGGGGATTGGAGTGGGGGTATGTGGCCCAGTAAGCAATTTGTTTAATTTCAGAATAAGTATTGATAATATTTAAAACTAATATTGGGTAATACTATATTTTATTTATTTGATAATTTTGTGTTCCAAATTTTTATTAATAAATTCTCTTGCAATAGAAAATCAAAACTTACACCATATTTTAACAACTACAAAAAGTTTCTAGAGAAACAACACCAATTTCTTCACTTCAAGACCTATAATTTGTTTGCTTAAATAAACACAACCTAAAACCAATATCTACGACCCTTATTTCCTTTTCCCCACATCAATCAACATAATTAAGGCATTTTCGGGGTGGCCATAGTACACAGATTAACTTCCATTTCTGTGGCTAAACCATTATTTAATGCGTTTCCCACTCTGGCGGCTAGCAAATGGGACCGCAAAAGCCACAAAACTAACGATGACAAATCAGAAATCAACACAATACAAAACCAATATTGGAGGAGTCCGGAATTGGAGCCACAAACACAATAAAACGGAAATACCTTTCACATTTCACATTTTGCGCCAGCGAAGGGCAAACTGCAGCAGAAAGAGTGAGAGATAGAGAGAGACCAAGAAGGATAGAGAGAGCGAGTGCAAGGGATATTGCGACAGCATCTGAGCTCCCGAAAAAGGCAGCAACAAAAGCAAAGCACACACCAAGGCGACCGACAATTGAGGACATTGCACTGCAATAACCTTAAAGAAAATGGTATCAACACAAAGAGAGAGAGAGAGAGAGAGGGAGCAGTGGGGAGCAAAAGAGAACGGGCGCTCTCTTGACTTGGCGCTCAGCAAGCGCTTTTTTTTGCATAAGCAAAATATGCACTAGAGGAGGGGGGGGGGGGGGGGGGATTCTTGGGTTCTATTTGTGTGCCTAGGAACAGTTGTACTCTTTCTTTATGGCGAAGAAGAATAAGGAGAAGAGGCGGAGAGTCGGTGAGGAAGTGACCTCAGGAAGGAAATGCATTGCATTTAATTGGTCAAAATGGGCAGGTGGTGCTATATACGACCACCTGGTTGCCATAGGAATTCAACTAAAAAGGTAGATGAGTCAGGAGAGAGGATTTTCTTAGGTTTTTTATAATATATTAAAGTAACTTGTAATTTTTTTGTTGTGAATATATTATGGAGAACCTGTAGATATACCTATACCAAAGGGTTCGGTCTTAGTTTGATGTAATGTAAAAATAATTAGATTTTATTATTAGAAAGGTTTCAACATTTAATTTCTCATTCTAAGGAATATCTACAAAATTTCTTAACCGTTTAAATTATTTTAAATTTAATTTATTACCTAAATACTTCTTTAAAACCCCTGAAAACTCTTAAATTTCAAGAGTTTCAACCTCTTAGAGGTGTGCATGCCTAAGGGTTCGGTGATGACCCCCTCAACTGAGTGATTAAAAGCCCCACAAAGGAACTCCATTACAAAGGCAAAGGCAAAGACTTGCTGCACCTCTATCAGTTATACCCTGTACATGATTTTCTCGTTTTTGCAGTGATTAGTTTTCCACTCAAACACTTTCGTTGCGATAAAGCCAAAGGAGAGAGGGACAGAGACATCGAGAAACAGGGAGAAGAAGTGGAGCTCTGTCCTTTAACCAGGCCAATGAACTCGAGGCCAGAAATTGGCGCGCGCTTTTAGCAGGGAAAACGGAGTGTTACGGAATGGACTGGAATGGAAGACACCTGTGCCCTGTCAGACCATCATCCATTCCCACACCCCAGCTTTTCACTTTTCCTCTGTGTGTTTTCGGGGGTGGCTGGGATTGGGTGGTTTCGGTGGTGTCTCGGTTTTGCTTTGACCCACTTTCCGTGCGTTGAACTCACCGCCGAGGCAAGCGAAACCCCGAGCCCAAAACCGGATGCATGGGCTCGGGTTCGGGTTCGGTTACGGGTCCGGGGGTTGTTGATTGTGGGTAGCGCACACGAAATTTTTAGGGGTTACGCTCTGGGTGCAACGAAAGTGTTTCGGCTTTAAAGTATTTTTGGGGGCTGCTTTCGGTCATGTGACGACGACGTTGCTCTGGGAGCTGCTGCTGCTCCATGGGATTCCAGAGCTGGAGCAATGACCGCAGCCTGGCCAAAGTTGAAGGATAAATGTGTGTGAAGGAAGGAAGTGCCTAGCTCTGTCCCTCTACATTTTCTTAAATCATTTTTGGCCATCCTCAAGTGCTCTACTTACGGCTACGTCTCATATTTATATCTGAATATTTATATCTACAGCCACATTCTCCGCCTCCCTCGGCTAGTTTTGTATTTTCTTTCTTATTATTATTTTTTTTTTTTTGTGTTGATACTTAGGTTCCCATCTATTTGGTCGTGCGTCACGGCGCTAGAAAGAGACGATGGCAGCCAGCGTAGAAAGAGAGGGAAGTGCCACACACACAAGTTCAATGAACTCGCGGCAATTATTTTGCAATTACTTTTGTGTGGCTTGGCTTATGATCTATCAATTGATAAATTCTAGGCATTGGAACACGCATGGCTAGGCTAGGGTCCAAATTGAATTTGGGATTAATATTATTACAGGTCGTTTGTATATTTATAAATTCGTAAAACAAAATTCAACGAAAATAAAAATATAACTTGGGATTTTCGATAACTTAAAAAGGGATCTTTTCGATTATTTCGATAGGGCTTTTAATGACAAACTTTTAATATATTTTCTAATTTTTATACAGTTAAAAAAAATAGAAAACAAAGCATTAGGTCGAAAAGTATTTTTATAAAATATATAACTTAGGAGTCTTGATAATTTAGAAAGTCAACTTATCGATTATTTCGATAGATCTTTTTATGACAAACTTGAAAAAAATTTCAAAATTTTAGTTACATAGCTCAAAAGCAACCAAGTTAGAAGCCTCTTAACTCTTAACCATTTTGTGATGATTCTTCTAATGACACCTGAGTGGCAGCATTATTTTTTTTTAAGGCAAATGAATTTAAATTTACCTTAACTAAGTTCCCTCATTACCCAATTCTTGGCCGGCAATTGACGCAAGTGGGTTTTTAAAGTAAAGAAACTTTTTTTTTTTTGTTTTTTTGGCGCTCAAAACAATTATCTAGCATTATTGCGCGATTGTTATGTGTTATTTGGGTTTTCTAGGTAGGCGAGCCTCCGAGTGAGCGAGCAAACAAAAATAATCATAGACAAAAAGTAGAAAAAAAAAACACACTAATAATGCCAAACAACTCAAATCTAATCCAAGACAAGTCAAGCAATTGCGGCAAATATTAAAACAGTTGACCAAACATACGGCGGCGAGCAGAACTCGTTTGGGGAGACCCACGAAAAAAAAAGAGAGAGGCAAGGTCTTTTGCGTGCAACAGCAACTGCAGCAGCAGCAGCAGCAACCACGTTTGCGAATCTAACTGCAGTTCTGCGCAGGTCGTTGCCATTTGGCAAACCGAGAAAGAGAGGGCACGAGGCCAGAAGAGCGAGACGGGGCGAGCAGGTGATGACGGCCTCAAGCTGACCAAAGTGCAGTGAACTCTGAAGCGGAGCCCCCAGCAGCTCTGCCTCCACTCCCACTCCCACTCAGGCTCAAGCTGCTCCAACTCGCTCGCTCTGGCTTTTGTTAATGGCGGGGGTATTAATGTAATTTCAATCATTGTTTTCGCCTTTTTTGGTGGCTGCCTTTGCTGTCATATAAATTCTTCACTGCTGCTTTGGCGGCGGCTCTTTTAATGACTCACCCAAAAGCCAAAAAGCCAGACTTCCAAAAATGATTAAAGAAAAAAACCAGAATAAAAAAAATACAAATAAAAATAAACAAAAATAAGCCCAAGCTCACGTGCTGTATTTGGGCGTTCGTTGCCTTTTTTTCGAGTGTGATTTGATTTTGTTTCAGTTGCAACGCATTGAGATCAGTATCTCCATCTCGCTCGGCTAAGTGGGCGCTTTAAATGCATACACTGGGAGAAATTTTAAGAATTTTAAATACAAAAAATATTTTTAAAATTAAGAAAAGAATTCTTTACAAAATAAATGCTCGTTGCAGTGATCCTTTTGATTTTGAAGAAGATTTTCAGACTAAGTTATTATTTAAAGAGTACGTTTTTGGAGGATTTGTACCTAAAATTCCCAAGTACGAATTCAGCGACAAACTGCTTTTAAAAAGCAAGCAGGAACATAAAGTTAAATCAATCAGAAAACATAGTAATGTTGAGGGAGGTTTCTTGACAGAAAATAGATTTATTTTGAATTTATCTTTGTGGATTTTTAACATAATAATTTTGCTTTTATTTAACGATTTTTTCATATTAATATTTTAAATATAATATATTGAAAATGTAAAAAGAAATCAACGTTTCCAAAATACCTAATAAATTTTATAAGTATTTTTATATTGTGAAATATACAAAAAATTGCATAATTAATATTTCTATATTTAAAAAATATAAATCAAAATTTCTCTCAGTGCCTGAGTGCACAGCTGCAGCTTCGAGTCATATTATGCAATAGCTCTTTGAACAATTTATGACAAAAGTCATTGCAAATTATTTTCAATATTGAGTCATATACATATGCGAGCGAGAGACGCCTGCAAAATCAAATTCTCACTACAGGAAGTGGGCGTGGCACCACAGTTGATTACAGACTATAATTGAAATATTGAGTTCAGAGTTCTAGGCAGTCGGGAATATAGTAGTAATTTTATTTTACGCTACAGTCATCTATCATGATTCGATCTTTATCGGCAATATTTCGGTGTTCAATCAAATTATAGGGAATTAATCAAATTTTGGGGCTGAGGCAAAAAAAGAATTTCAGTTTGGCAACAGTAACGAGTGTGTGTTATGATTCTGGGAATTTTGGGGTATTTAAATATTTTGTAAGTATTTTAAAAATGTGTTTCTAAAGGAGGTTAGTCTGGGAAGCATTTGTGTCTAGACGGCGCCTTTAATAAATCCCCAAAAAAAAATTAACTAAGTAACCATTAACTAGACCACTTTATAATCACCTTTTGAGTGGGCGATATAATGTCAGAAAATTGGAGCAAACATTTTCGAAAACCATTGCCTCACATTATTGAACTGCAAAAATGTTTTGTGGATATCACAAGTGCTGACTGCCGCTTGTCCAATGGCAATAATTTATTTGATTAATTTATAAATTGCATTTTGTGCGGCGACAAGAGCAACAAGAAAATTGCACAGCAATCTAATGTAAGCGATTTGTGTGTGTGGTGTGTGTGTGTATGTATGTATTTGTGCGATGCAAAGTGAGGTCGCTGCCGTTCAATAACCTCGAGTGTGTCTGCGGAGAGCCTCTCTACGCAATTGCTAAAGCTATTGCAATTGCAGCCAACGAAGTCAACGAGCATGGCAACAACACACAAGGCACACACACATACACACTACAACACACAGATACACACGCACACTTAGGCACTCACGCCAGAACACTAATCGGTCGAGTCCGTTCGTCTGTTTTCGTCGCTCCTCGCTCTTGTCCGTTGCGTGGTAATTGCTTTCGGTGTGTGGGGAATTTTCTGGGTACTATATATATGTACTATATATGTATATATATACTAAATATATAGTTTTTTAAAGGGTTGGGGTATACAAAAATAAGAGTTTTATCTTGGTTTTCCAATGACTTACTCAGGTGACTTCTTAAACGATTTTTATTTTTTTTTTATTAGAAGATAAACATACCTGAAAATAGAGGAAAAAAGAAGAATGTTTAATAAAGATGTTAAATTTAAATAAAGAGATTATTCATGGGGAAATTTATTAAATAAAACATATATTTCCCATTATTAATTATTATTATTATTATTATTAGTATTATGATTATTATTAGTATCACTATTATACCATCTTAAACCTAACTCTTTCTTATCACCAAACTTCTCACTAAGCACTTTCCCTTACACTCCATAAAAAATACCTCTTCAACTTATTTAAACTGTCCAGAAAATCAAAGTATCTCACATGTCAATACCAATTAAACGAAACTAAGAAAAAAAAAATAAAAGCAAATGAAAACACGCGCCACCAAAAACCCCAGTTAAAACTCACTTCACCTGCATGCAGACGGCCCAGTTAAGATCTCTTGAAAAAAAAACAAGCAGCAACAACAAACACAAACAGAAACAGAAACAGACCCCAATTAACAGCAGGGCAATCTTAACCGCGTCATCTCCGGGCCATTTTCAACCATTCCAGGCACTCAATCATATAGGGATATCATAGGGAACTCGAACCCTATATAAATATACAAGTACTAAGAACTCTCTTTGCCACTTCACCTGCCTGTACCACCACCCCCCTGACTCCTCCTCACTTCTTGGGCAATTAAACCAAATCAAAGCTAGCATAGAGGAGCCTAGTACTCGTGCTCCACCACGTGTGCTGGTGTTGGGGTCTCAGCGTCGTTATCGCATTTCACAATTTTAGAACGAGCTCTCAGATACGAGTGCGAGGGTGAGTGCTAGTATGAGTGCTAGTATGAGTGTGTGAGTGTGAGTACGAGTGCCGCAGCAAGTAACTAACCTAACCCAAAGCTAACCTACGCTAACCCAATTCGGCGAGTTCAATAAACCCGAACGCGGGGTGTGGGCAGGGGGGTTTGGAGCAGCTCTTGCTCGTGGCTTAGGGTATTCCCCTGACTAGCTAACCTCCCCTCCCCTCTCATCATACTGGGCTCCAACTTAATACAATTCTAAAATATAGATTAGCTGTAAATCTTCAGGCCTAATCAGCGGGCATACAAGTAAAAGTGCAGAGAGAGAATTAGTAAAGATATAGTGTATAAATAATGAGTTTAGAATATAAACAAAATATTATATGTATAATATAAATTATTTATGGTATGATAAGCTTAACAATAATTAAGGGTTATATTTGGAAAAATTATTACTAAACAAATATGTTAAAGAAATATTTTAAAATTGAAGTTTAGGGACTTTGAAGAAAGATAAGCATTAACTAAGTATTTTTAATAATATTATTATTAATATTTTATGTACTTTTTTTGCATTTTTTTTATATATATATTTTCTTTTTTATTTTTATTGTTTTTATTATTGGTTTTTAGTTTTCATTTTTATTCTGTTTTTATTATTCATATTTTTTTTATGTAATCTTATTTCCATTTTTATTATTTTTTTATTTTATTATTTTTATATATTTCTTTTTTATTATGATTTGTTTTTAATTTGAATTTTTATATTGTTTTTATTTTATTATTATTATTTTTTAATTTTATTTTGTTTATTTTTATAATTATACTAATTAATTTTCCTCTTCTCTCTAGAATTTTCTCCCAGTGCCCCCAAACGATATTTCTAGACTTTTATAATGACATGCATGCGCTCTCTTCTGCTCGATTCTTCGTCTCTTCAAGAGAGTGTGCGTGTGTTTGTTTGTGTTTGTGTGTGTGTGTGCCTGCCTCAACTAGAACTTGCTTGACTTCGTCGCTGCTTTTCTGATTCTCTGCCTTTCAGCTTTTCTGCTTTTCAGCCTTTTCTGTCGTTTTTCCATCGCCAGTTTGCTGCCAGTGGCTGTTTTTGTCGTTCGTCGGCGCCCACCCGAAGTTCATTGCACTTGGTATAGCGGCATATTTTGCATTCGCCTCTCTCTCTCAGATTTTTTTTCTTATTTTTTTTTTTTTTAGTTATTTCTCGGAGAGTCTGAAACTGAGACTGAGACTGCCTTGTTCTTATCTTCTCTTGTTCTGTGTGACCCACAAGAAACAGAGGCAGAAAGGCCTTTGCCTTTGCCAAAAAAAAGAGTCTCCTTGCATTTGCATTTTCCTTGCTATTTATTTTCTTTTTTCTGCCACATTTCTGCTGTCGAAATAATTGCATTAATGACACACTCACACACACACTATGGCAGCGGTAATTATTATGCTTGTCACTTAAAATTTTGTAGGTTCTGTTAATTAAAAGCAATTAAAAATAGTTTTCGCCTCTTGAAGTGAATTCCTGACAACATCGCCTCGTTGCCAGGCTTTTCTTTTATTTTTCTTAGTTTTTTTTTTGGGAGACATATTCTGACACTTTTCTGACGGAAACACGAATTTTTAAGCATTTGAAAAACGATTTGTCGCCCCAAACTTTTATTATTAGATCAAAAAATTATGTTGGAAAATGAGACAAAAACTTTGCCGGCGGAGTATTTTTTGTGTGTTTAATTTTTCTTTTTTTTTATGTAAAGGAAAATGGGTTAGCAGACTGTCTGAGGGAAAGAAAAAAGGGATTTAGCATTTAGATTTTAGAACTCGAAAGATTCACAGAAGTATCTTGGTGAATACAAAAGTATCTTAGGGATTTCTAGGTGTTCTAGTTGGAATAAAATGTTTATAATGTGAAGTAACATTAGAAAATTCAAATTAACTCTGTAAAAAAACTCAAATCATGGCTCTTAAAGGCAAAGCAAACACTTAAAACTCAATGGCTAGAACACTTTAACAACTAGAAGCCAAGTTTATAGAGTCTATGGAATCGATTTGCAAATGAATTAATTGCTCTCAAAGTTGAATGACTCGTTGCATCTGTCACCCACTTGAGAGCGACGTCTGATTTTTCAATTTGTTGTCGTAAAATACAAATTTTGTCCAAGTAAAAAAAAAAACACCTAATGCCTATGGATTGGTGTCGTGTCGGTCGAAGTTGGAAATATATTCAAAATATCATCTGAAACGTTAACCAAAGTAAAACTGAGAATTTGCAATTGTAAGGAGAAGCGGTGGAACAACGAGATCGCTTCGCTCGGTTTCGTTTCGTTTCGTTTCGGTTAGGTTTTTAGGCCCATTAAATGCAATTCCATCTACTTGACTTGGGGTCCGCCAATCGAGTCACGTTTTTTTTTTTTAACTTCGCTTGTAAGGGGGTGGGTGGGAGGTGGGCGGGCATTTGGACCACTCCGTCGAGGTGATTGTACGGGCTGGCTAACAAGGTACGTGCCGTGGATTTCTGAAGGCTGGCAAACGAACGAGTTTTGAGGCGAAAAGCACTAACAAAATCTATCTCAAATTGTCTTTACATTCGATTTTTTTTTTTGCTTTCAGAGTCAACATAAATTACGAGCAGCTTAATCTCTCGTTCTACGCTTGACATTTTCATATGTATTTATATTGTATGTATATATATATATCTTTATATAGTTTTGGTTTGTTGCATGTTTGAGGTTATGACAACAGCCCCTGACTTGAGGCGGCTTCAACTCAATTCAATTCAATTCGATTCGAGTTGAGTCTATGCGATTCGACACGACACGACACCATTAAATGAGGCAAGGTGTTGTTACCAGATCGCTCACTAAGGGTCTCCATTTTTGGAGCTATTTAAGGGGTTTGGGAAAAGCTAAAAAAAAACCCTGAGGAAATGTCAAAAGTTGCAGCATTAAGTTAGCCAAGGCTAAGGATTATTAAAACCAAAATATAATAAGTAACTTGTGAAGGAGTACATAAAATAACTTAGATTTTTCATCTTTATAAAAATTTCTGTGGGAAATTATGTTAATTATGCTTACTTCCCTTTGTGTTCCAAATAACTCACCTACTTTAATTTACTTTTTCCCCCGCTTAACACTCATAAAAATATGCTTGCCTACACTTACAATATTACTCATACGCACTGTATGCACCTCCTAAACCCCCTTCAAAGGCCACGCCCATCCAGAGACTCCACAAAACCCACAATGAGCAATGCCAAACGGGGGAAAAAAGGCTAAAATCCTATTCCGAGGACAGAACAAAATATTAGATTACTCATACGACGCGTTGACCAGGCCAAAAAAGCAGCCTGTTCCACATTAATTGCCATAAAAATAGTTCCCCCCCTGAAAAGAGGGCGGGGTAAACACACACATTCATATAGAATTTGTGACGGAAATGAGTTAGTGCCATTTGGCATGCCCCCAAGGCGGAGGTAGGGGGATCATCGCAATGCTCACATACGCATGCATTGAAAGCGCGTGCAGTGACTACCAAAAAGAGAGGTGGGGAGGGAAAGCTAGACCCCGTTGTTGATGTTTTTGGCCTGCAGCATTGCCGGGTTGCATAATTATCATGCAACATGCGGCAGTCGACAGTGGAGTGTCTGAGATTTGTGGCCAAAAACAAAACGTTGTTTAACGCCTGAGAGGGTTTTGTAGAGTTGCCTCCACCCCAGAGCCCCTTTTCCAGGAGCTTAGCTAGGCTTAGTCACGCACTTTACGCAAAATTTTCACAGCGAGGTGGGAGTAAAGAGTTTTCAGAAGAACAAAAAAGTTTAGAAACATTAATAAATATTAAAAAATACTGAAAGTAACCTATAAAAAATTTCTAAAAAACTCAAATCACAGTCAGCTTTTCCCTGCAAAAACTTCTCAATCCACCCCTTTTTTAAACCAACCATTTTTCCCTGGCTTTTGTGGTCTCTGTGTGCCTGTGGGCCTTTTGCTGCCCGGCAACCAGCAACTCTCTGAGCGAAACGTGCGTGGCATGACCATTGCTATCAAAACCTGGCCAAAAACACAAGAGAGAGCGGTGGTGTTGGTGGTGGGCAGCAGCTGTGCGCTACTGGGAGGCAGCAGTTTGGAGCGGTCTTTGACCGCGGCGAAACAGCAACCGTTAGGTAGCCAGGTAGCCAGAAGGATTACGAGGCCACAACGTTTGCTAGCTTGTGCGAGGTTAGTGCCAGAGCTAAAATAAAAAAAAAAGAGGCAGCGGGTAAATCAGTTAAAGCTAAACGCCTGCAAGGTTTTTTTCTTTACCAAAACCAAACTGAGAGCCTCATTCCCCATTCGCCTCGCGTGCCCCGGCAAAGTTGCATTGTTACTACCGTGGCTTGGATTGCCTTGGAGGTGGGTCTCAAGCCTGCTTCGTGCTGCTTATCGCGCCTCAAAATGCTCTGCGCCACATAAATCAATTAGTTGAGGAGGGGGAGCAGATGGGGTAGAGGAGATGGAAGGGCGCCCATTTTGTTTTTTAAGGCATAATTGAAGGCTTGTTGCTGGGCGCTACTTACTAACCGTACAAAGGAAAATTGGGAATTGAGCGGAGCGAATCAAAGCCCAAAAGAGCTTTGGGGTGGGAGAATAATGCTAGAGGAAATGCGGAACCCTTTGGTATGCAACTTAATTTAGGCTACACCCAACGTTTGCAACGGTTTTTGGGTGGCCAAGAACATAGAGTCTTGGAAAATAACTTAGTTAGCTTGGTTTGGGTAGGTCTAATTAAATGGGTTTTAGGTTCTTTAAATTAATAAGAAGATTTAGAGTTGAATAACTCGAGATGTCTTGGGGAAGGTCTTATTATATCTTAGGAAATCTCTGATAACTAAGGTTTGACTTGAAGGATTTTAGAGATTTTTGTTTTAAATAAGAGATACAAGATTTTAAAGGTAAATTATAAGAGATGTCTTGGACTAACGTTGGTTTAACTCGGATATATCTATTATAACTAAGTTTTTCTTTACCTGTCTGTCAAAATATGTCAAAACAAAAACTGCTTTACAACTTAGGTTTCCCAACAATTTCCTTGTTATGTCTAAATACCAAGCCAAAAGTTCAATTAACTCTATCTTAAATGCTCCCTTAAAAAATAAAAAAAACAAGACATAAAAGAACGTTTCCCTTGGCAGGTAATTAACAAGTCGTGAGCCATTCCCACGCCACACCAAAATCCTGGCCAAGATGGCACGCCCTTTGGCCACATAAATAATTCGCTCTTAATTATTGGCCAAGTCAAGGCGAAAAGCAAAGTTGCCAACATAAAACTGTCAACGGCAAAATGTCAGACTGTTTTTTCTGCCTGTTTCTGTTTTGTTTTTTTGTGACTTATGACATAAGACAATTACAGCCAGGGTGCAGCAGCAGCTGCCAAACCATCGGCGCATTGAACTCCTCTTTCTCTAGTAGTGGCAGCTACCGTTGATGATGTTGCTGCGGCAAACATCTAGTTGCAACTTGGCTGCGGCTTGCAACATGTGATCCGCTGCTCGGCTTTCGGGCTCGACTCGACTGGGCTCGGGTTTTTCCCTCGAGCAGAGTGCATTCACCTCCGACTGACTGACTGACGTCAACGTTTTGGCTTGGCAAAGAAAGCACCGAGTCAATGCACTTTGTTGCAACAATCTGCACACCCCACCCCCTACCACCTCTCTCTCTCTCTTTTGCCATTTCCCTAGCTTGCGGTACTTTCATTGCTCGAACGGCAAAAAGCAAAAATAAAGCACAGCAAAAGCAGCAGCAGAAAACTCGTTGCGTTGCAAGTTCGTTGACGTCGCCATCAGTTGTGTGACTATGCGAGTGTGTGTGTGTGTGTGTTGTGTGTGTTCTAGAATGTTGCCTCGTCGAGAACTGGGAACAAAGTTTGCAGCTAGATTGCAGCGGAGAAAGAGAAAGCAACAACATGTGCAACATGTTGAAGCAATGGCTAAGGAAAAATTAGAGCCACAAACAAAAGAAAGGTAAAGGAAATTATATAACTATATAAATTATATAGAAGAAATATATTTAAAATAAGAAAAAGTTTATTTCAATATTTTAAATATATATATTTTTAAATATTTTAAATATTGAAGGTTTTTAAAAACCCTGAAAAGGACCTCAAAATGTATGCTATAAGAAGTTGCATTAAAAATAATACTACGTTTGGTGACTCAAAAATTGTGTTGCCTACTTTTAGAGGCTTTTTAAAAAGGATTTTAAGGCGCTATATTTCAAAAACGTCTCATTTTTATCACATTTAAACTTAAAGTTTACTTAAATTAAGAAAATCTCCAACTAAGCACTGTTATGATTAGTTACTCAAATCACATAACATGTTTCAACTGCAAAATTAATGTAAATTTTGCTTCAATATTTCATTTTTTAGCCATAAAATAAGATAACCCTTGAACCCTCACAACCCCTACAAAACCCCATTCCCCACACCCACGCTCTAAACAGCAGTCTAAACAAACAAATATTTTGGCTTTAGCAGCAGGAGTAGGAGGAGCACCTCCAGTAGCAGCTGTGGTAAAAGTGAAACAAACTAAGTCGCACCACCACCCCCTCTACCCCCTTGATACCCAGCTCAACCCCCCCACCGAAAAAGGGGTAAGTAACCTCGAATGAAAGCAAAGACTTGAAGCCAGAAAGCGGCACGTGGCACGGAGTGAATGACTTTTAACTGGGTCAGCAAAAGTGGCTGGTGTCCCTCAGCCAGCTACGGGGGTGGTTCAGGTACATGCCCTACTCCTACCCCATCTATATACTCCGATATGTATATATATATGTTTGCCCAGCTACTCAACCAAATACACACACAGGCACACACACATTTTACTATCGCTCGTAAAGCAGAAAAATAACATTGACTCGTAGTAGAGTTTTGCAGCTGCAACTGCACCACGTTCTCTTTGGCCCGCAGATAAGCCCGAAAAAAAAGGCAACGCAGGGTGGGCGTGGCCTGGCCATTAATTTAATCCGCCATTTGATTCTGTTTTGCAGTGCTAATTACTCATTCGCTGGAAAATATAAAACGAATTCGAAATGGCCTTGGATGAGCAGCAGCGATTGGAATAATTCGTTTTCTGTGAATTTTAATGGTCATTCCTAAAGTGGGATATAATTCTAATTTTGTTTGTAAAATTTTTAAGTGTTATTTTAATCTATCTACAATTAAAAGAATTTAATTAAGTTAGTTTTAAGTGCTAAATTTTACTTTTAAACATTTTTATTTTTATTTTTCCCTCTCATGCCCATTCACTCTCAAAAGCTCGCTGCTCTGGGTTCGAGACATCTAGCATTTTCCATTGCCTGCTTTCAGGCTGGAAGCATAGCGCTCGATCGTAATGACAGCTAACGCCAGATGGCGCCAGGCAAAAGTCATGTAGAAAAGTATGTAAAAAGGGACTTTGGCATGTAAAAAGGTGATTTAAGATCTATTTTTAATTTTAAAACAAAATTAAAAACATTAAAAAATATAAACTAAAAAAAAAAATCTTTTCAATATTTTTAATTTTTTGTCTTAAATCCTAAAATAAGTTTTATATTTAAGTGCTAATATTCGCAACTTCCCTTTCTCGTAAAAATATTAATCGTTTATTACTAACGTTATCTCTACTGTGTGTTGTGCTGTGGCTTGTAACCCAAATAGGCTTGGGTTGTTGACCCAAATTGCAAGGTGCATTGAACTGCTGGCGGGAAAATGAAAAGCGGAGTACGAAACGTCACCAGCGATGCGTAAGTGAAAGAGAGGAAAAAAAGTGGGCGAAAAATGTGTGAAAGTGTGTGCGTATAAGCAATTTTTTCGTTTAACTAATGTATTTTTTTATAACAAAAATTAAGCCATTGTTTTAATAATTTTTAAAAACAAATTAAATATCTATTGTATCAAATACCATTAATACATTTGCATTAAAACGATGCATTTTTATTTTATTGTAAATTCATAGATCTTAATTAAAAACAAAAATAACAATTATAATTTTTTTTCTTTCCTTGTTATATTTTCAAATAGGAACTGCATTTTCCAGACTTTTCCTTGGAGATACAGAAAATTCCCATTTGAATTTCGAACAACCTAAATACAACCTCCCCCTCTCTCACTCGCTGACTCTGAGTCTCTGTTTCTGTTTCTCACCCCTCTGCCACACCTCATGTTCACTAACTCACTCACACACATGCGCGCACACACCAACACGCCTAGACAATTTCATGCAACGCTGCGTCGCTGGCGGCGTCTCTGCTGGCGTCGACAGCGACTGCAGTCAGTCGTTCAAGTGCATTTCAGAGCATTAACCTTTCAGTCTTCGTGTGTGTGTGTGTGTCCTAGCACAACATTTCTCTCTCCTCTCTGCCTCTCTTTCTTGCTCCCTGGAGCTCTCTCTCTGGTTTTCCTTGGCTTTTCCTTTTGGTTTTCCAATTTGAAGTGCAGGCAAGTGGAAAACCGCGAAAGCAAAATCAGTATTAAGGTCTTGTGGTAAAATCTTAGGGAATGATGGAAATACAGATGAACTTCTATTACCATTAACAATATTATTTCCCGTTTAAATTTATAAATTAATTAATATAGGGCACAAATAATTAAACAAACAATTTAAAATGTATCTTTAGAATACTACAAAAACCACAAAAAATAAAGATAAATATGGTGTTTCTTGATAAATAAAATGTTGGTACTATAAGTAATTATCACCTAAGAAACTATTTTCCTTACAAGCAGAGCAATCAAGATTATGAAAAGATATCTTATTAAACCTAGCCCAAAATTATTTCGTAATATTTTCTTCCCTAGCATTTATTGTTGCTTTCTTTTCCCTTTGAGATTATCAAGTGCATTTCGTTTGTTTGTGCCCACATATAACATCATTATCATTATCTTGCCCTGCATTCTGAAGTTGATGCAGGTTAGGGTCTATTCCCAGAGAGAGGGAGCGAGACACATAGCTGAAGACAGAGAGGGAGGTGTAGGAGGCAAATAAAGATTTGGGAATTATAGACAAATATTAACTTGGCTTATTATTTGTTTGTTTGCTCTGTGTGCAGCTGAAGCAATGTATTTAATCATTTCCGATGATAGGAAACGTTCTAGATTCTGTATCTTCCTCTATATCCACCCGTCTCACCTACAAATAAAATGCAATAAAAAAACGAAAGAAAGAAAAATCCCCCGGAGTGTTTGGGAGAGCAAACTAAGCGAGGGAGTGAGCGAATAAAATCATGCTCTCCAACGATTATGCTCTCTTTTGCACTCTCTCTGTCTTTCGCCCTCTCTCCACTGCCTTTCTTGTGGCCTATGCTGCGTACGCTGCTTCTGTTTTCTGCTTTGACATTGAACGAGTTCATTCACATTTGCTGCACGCACACAGCTGCAGCGAGCGAGCACACAGATACACTGGCACGAAAAACTACACGAAGCATAAACAACAACCGAAGCCGGAGCGAAATGGAAAGAGAGGGAGGCAAAAAAAAGAAACACAGTAAAAAAGGAAAAAAGAAAACACTGAAAAAGAACAACCGAATTTATTCATGCGCCTGTGTGTGTTTAAATAAATAAATAAATATGCTAAATAATGTGAAAAGAATAACAAACGCGTTAGATAATAGTCCCGTCCCGAAAGCAACAGAAAAAGGAACAAGAGAAAGCAATGGAACATCACAAAGAAAGATCCCCCGGAATTTTATTGAAAATTAACATCTATTTGACTATTCCTTAGCGTCTCCGCTTTGCTTGCTTCTTCTCGTTCTTTTTACCTTTTAGAATAAACAAAAACAACAGCAAACTAATATCACCTGCCTACCAACAATTTTTGTTAGTTACGAAATCGGGAATTGGGTCATTAAGGCAACACAGAATGTGTGAGTAACGATAATTAGTTGTTGGGTTAAGGATACCGGAAAGAAGGGGGAATATCCATTATAGACGCGAGTGAGTCATGTGGGAAATTGGAAAGTATTTTAGGGATCTTCAAGAAAAGAGGCTAAGAGAAATGAAGTCATGAAATTAATTAATATAAATATATTATATATCAATTTCGATTTCCTATTGAACTTAAAAGCCTTTACATAAGGTTCAAAAATTATAAACCTCAAAAAGTTCTCTAAATATTCGAAACGCTTCTTGGCTCTAAACCTTTTCCGCCATAATTAATCAACCTGAAGAACCCTTAAGCGGCTCTCAAAAGCCATAAAACACGACCAAGAACAATAAACAAGTTCCAAATAGAGTTCTTGGCCAACAGCGAATGAAGTCATTCGTCAGCTCAAAAAACGCAGAAAATACAAAATAAAATAAATCGAAAAGATAAACGCCAAGAATCTGTCTCTGAAAATAGAGGTCAATAGACAAGACGAAGGTCCGTCGGACAGATCAGGTAGGTAGGCAGGCAGGCAGGCAGACCGACCACAAATGGCTGGGGCGGAAATATCAGCCGAAAACGAGCCACCGCTCCACGCGTCGTATGAGCAATATGAGATATAATAGTGCGTGAGCTCCGAGACGGGTTTCCAGTGTGGAGGAATATATAACCTTGAACTTCAAAAAAGCGCGAGGAAACGGCGCACACACAAAAATTTGTAGGCCTACCTATTCAGTTAAACATATATTTACATTCACATAATAAACATATAAATTAGCGCACAACAAAAGACGTTCCACGAAACTTGAAAACTGGTCCAAAGTCAATGAACTTCTGCTTCTTCCTTTGAAGATCGATTCAAAGCCCCTTTTTTTGGGCATACACACAGTGGTTGATTTCAAGGAGTTTTGGAAACAAGGGTTTAAATCTTTTAAAGGCCAAGATTTAGATTAGAGTTTTAAATCTTGTTAAGGCCAAGTTTTAGATTTATAAAAGGTCATATTTACCATTTCTTTGAAGAATAACTATAATTTATGTACAACCATTTCCAAACTTTCTATATTTTTTTCTGATATATATTTTAAAAATTTTGATGTTCAAATTTCCTTGAAATCACTGTGCCTATCATTTCGCAACGTTTGAAATTTCAGAAGCGCAGACAGATTGAATCCAAAAACAAATACCAGGATCGCCAAGGGCCAGACAGCATAAGAGGGAGAACGAGAACGAATGAACCTGGAACCTGGCTGTTAACCCAATTCAAGGACGTCATTGAGACATTAAACCCGACTCACACTGCTCGAGAACCCCGAGAGTTCCGAGTTCCGAGGAGTGCGAATATAAGGGAATAGGGCAAACTACTTTGCCAAGGTTGTGCAGAGTGAGTTTCTGGCGGGGATGGCAGCGTGACACGATCACCACAAGCTTATATTTCGCCATCTCTGAATAAAAGGGAATATTCAGAATCACTGGACTCTGTCCAGGCGAATGAACTGACCGGCATTTTCAATGTCACAGACGACAAAGGGCCGATGGCAATGGAGGCTTGAAAAGCAGCAGGAGACCAAGAAATGCACAGTGGAAAAATCTTGAATATTAAACTATAAAGATAGTGCTTTAAAATAATTTATATTTTATAATAAAATTTAACAAGAAAGGAAGCTAACTTCGGCACGCCGAAGTTTCTATACCCTTGCAGATATTATTTCATTACATTTTACCTACGTATACTTATTATGTTTACAGTTTGACAGTTACAGTTTTGCATTCCCAGCTTTATATTTTATCTACATCTACCGATCGTTTATATGGCAGCTATATGATATAGTTGTCCGATTTTTATGAAATTCATACCAAAATTCTGAAATAATAAAATAAGACTATATCTCAGAGTAGATGAAAATACGTTGAAAAACAACGAAGTTATAATTTTTTTCTATTAATTTCCTGATCGTTCCTATGGCAGCTATATGATATAGTCGTCTGATTTTCATAAAATTTTTACCAAAATTCAGAAATAATATAAAATGGTCATATGTAAAAAATAGTGCACATATGTTGAAAAACAGCTAAGTTATAATTTTTTTTCTAAAAATTTATTGAACATTTGTATGGCAGCTATATGATATAGTCGTCCGATCCGGCTCGTTCCGACATATATAGCAGTGAGAGCATATAGAAGACTATATGCAAAGTTTCATTCAGATAGCTTTAAAACTGAGGGACTAGTTTGCGTAGAAACAGACAGACGGACAGACAGACAGACAGACAGGCAGACAGACGGACAGACGGACAGACGGACAGACGGACATGGCTAGATCGACTCGGCTGTTGATGCTGATCAAGAATATATATACTTTATAGGGTCGGAAACGTCTCCTTCACTGCGTTGCAAACTTCTGACTGAAATTATAATACCCTGCAAGGGTATAATAAACTAATTGCCTAAATATATATTTAAAATATTATTTGGAAACATTTTGAAATACTTTATCCTTCAAAGTTCAGTGCAAAATCAAAAGAATCATCTACAGAAAACGTATTGAAAGTTTCGTTCTGGTTTGGTGGTGGCTTTATTTTATTTGTATTTCGTTTTTATTTGTATTTTTTTTCTTTTTTTGTTGTTGTACATTTTGATTTATTTTATTGCGACGCAATTTAATGCAAGGACAATTCGCCAGACGACGTCGCAGGTTTTGTGTGAAGGGCAAGGGCATATGAGAGCCTGTTGCTGGTTGGAGAGAGGGAAATCAACCCCGGCGAAACTGAACCCCTGTTCAAGTAATTCCCGATCCCTTTTATTTATTCCCTTTTTTTTTTCTTTTTGTCCAGCCAAAGGAGGTCAAATGAGTTCAATGTCAGACCCAAAGTCGGTGGTTGTACATCAAGTTGCACGTGGCAAGCACACTTTTGCCTTGCCACCCCCGCCAGCAGTATAGTTTACCCCTCAAAAGGATAATATATAGTATATGTATGCAGGACTTACCTTGCAACCCTCGCAGGAATGCACGCCGTAATGGAAACCGGAGGCCTTGTCTCCGCAAACGCGACACAGCACCGTAGTGCCATCGAATTCTGGAAGAAAAGATGGGAAATTCAAGATTAGCAAAGCTGGAAAAATATATGAAAAAAGTGAGAAAGTAATTGAAGAATTTAGAGGATTAAAAAAACCACTTAACAACCCAGAATGGTGATGATCGTAAACATTAAACAACAACTTCAAACTATAAACAATCAAAAGAAATTCCCAAAGATACACACAGAGACATCAAAAATACGTAATACTTTCTTCATAATAAACAACACTGCGCAATGGCATTGCCAAAGACGAAGAAAGCAGCAAAACGAAATGGTCGAGACAACAAAAACTTGTTGCTGAACTTGAGCTCGTTCTTGGCCAAAGAAATGTTACGTAACTTTCACCGGCACGGCAGGTAGGGTAGACAAGCAGAAAAAAAAAATAAAGCAGCCAAACCAGAAGAAAGTAAACAAGAGAGCAGCCAAGAACACAAGAGAACCCAAGAGCCAGAGAGAAAGACTTTCTTTCTTAATGGGAGAAAAAAAACAAGTTCTGAATGCTGGGTGAAAGACTTTCTTCTTTAAACGTGTTTTGTTTTGATTCTTTCCTTACGTTGAGGAAGCTCCAAAGAAAGGCTTTCTCTTAGTGGTAGAAGGTACCCTCTCTCACTCTCTCTCTCTCTTTCTCTTACTTTTGAATTCTGCACCTTTCTTGTCTCTCCCATTTTCGGCATCTTACTCTTCACCCCCTCTCTCTGCATCTTTCTTTTCCCTCCCACTTTCTGCACCTCACTCTTCGCAACCTCTCTTTGCATCTTTCTCTCTTCTCCCTCTCTCTGAACTTCCTCTTTTTGTCTAACAATCAGACACGCCACGCTTTGTAAACAATTGTAAATGGCAAACAATGTTCATGATCTTCACGCTGCCACGGCCAACATCATTATTGCGGTGATCATGATCAACTTGTATCTGTATCTTTTTTGCTATTTCTGTGCCAGTCACACAAACACACACATGGACAGCATCTATATCTATCTCACTCGCAGACTGCAACGCCGACAAGTTCACTGACATTTTGCACTGCAGATCGTTGCACTTTTGCATTGGACAACAACAGCAGAGAGGAGGGAAGGAGGAGGAGCAGCAGGAGGGTAACTGGCACTGATCTCTAGGCACGCCACTGACTGAATTCAAGTTTCCACACTGAAGATCTCAGCCAGCAGATACATAAATGATCGACTGAGAGTGCAGATCAGTGATCTACTTTTAAAGCGGTTTTGCCAATTAAATGAGCTGCAAATGAGTATGGTTTTTAGGGTCGATCTGTGAGTTATTTCAGTATAAACAATTTCAAGATCAGTGATCCTTAAAATACATAAAGTATCTTAGCTTACAAAACAATAAATACACAAAATTCAAATACTTAATAAACTATTTATCAATCAGAAAGATCTTTTGATCATTTCATACTTCATTCCAATAATTAATCATTCACTTGTATCTGACAGATGCACAACTAGGAAGCAAAAAACATCACAATAATACGCTTCTTCCCTTCCTCATAGATAAAGATACAAAACTATCTGCTACAGAACAGAACTATCTGTAGTAGCCGTAATTGAAGCTCTTATCGAAAAAAAAAAGAAAACAATCACACAGGCATGTTTATGTGAGCAAAAAAAAGACAGAGAACAAATTTTCCCAAGCTGTGTCTTTATTTAATAAAAAATAAGTTTGTTGTTGTTCTGGTTTCTTTATTTGTTTTTTTTTTTCGGGGAATTTCGTGGCACACATTTAAAAATATTTCAATGGGAGGGGGCGGTGTTTGAGAGCAAAAAGAATGCCACATTCTATATGTAGGTATCTCGCTCGAGCTGGGGGACTGGTTCTCTCTTTCATTCCTAATTCGGAAAGCGATTCGGAATCGCTTTGGCTTACGTCATTGCCATTGTGATTTATATAAAAATATCATTTTATTTTGGCAAGAACTTTGCTTTTGTAATGGATTCGCTCACGGGTGTTACCAAATTCTATAAACAAAAGCAAGCCAGGCAAGGTCAGTGCAGAGGCCCTCCCTACCTCCCTACCTCCCGCCCTGTCTAACCATCTCTTTCTCTTCCTCTGTGGCTATCTCTATCTATCTAGCCATCGCCTTGGGAACTTTTGAGTGAGTTGTTGGCATTCGCTAATCGGCGACACGTGTAATAGCCTCCTGATAAATGAAATTCTATTTTTCTCTCTAGGCTTTTTTGTGTAATAATAAAATATACGAGTTGCTGATAGTTCCCTATATGATAAAGTTGGTTTGTTTTTTTGCGATCTATCACGAAATTCACCTAAGGTCGAGCTGGAACTTGAGCGCTATTGTTTAGGGGATTAAGTTAGTTGGACGACTGTGAATCAGAGTGATTGAAAATTAAGTACTTGAAAGTAAAGGTTTTTAGATTTTGAGGTGCGAACTTTAAGGGAAATGTAATGAAGACTCTACACATGACTTTAAATTTAATTTAACTGTTCTTTATCTTACTTGTTTCAATATTATATTATAATCATAAGAGATCACTTGGTTCCATTTACTTGTACCTAGAGGTGAACATTCAAGAAATTTTGGTGGATATTTAGTTTTTCTTAAACCTAAATGTAGTAAATAAACACAAAACAAGTTTTACCTTATCAAATATTACTTTCCAATAATTTTTCCTTTTATTAATAATTTTTAAATATTATTTTCCCCATGAAATACTTTAGCTAACAAAATAATCTTTCCCTGCCAAAAATATATGGGAATTATCTAATACGCACTCTGCACACACACACTCCTGAACGTAGGCGACCTTGAAAGTTTCATTCACTTCACATGAACACAGACAGTGGGCTGAAAGGCAGAGGGTGCGGGGGCTTTTTTGGGGGGTGTCTGCGAAGAGGTGGAAACGGGCACTATCTGAAATACTAGAAATAAACCAAACAAATGGCAGTCACACATACACACCCGCAAAAACCACACACACACACTTGGCTAAATTTTTGGCTACTCAAAAAAAAGAGAGGAAAAGAGCGTCAGAGAGGATCGCCATATTGGCAATGTTCTGTGAGAGTACAAAAAAAATAAATACGAAAAAAACTACAAAATTAAAATTTGACATTGAAATTTTTGCTGCTCTCTCGCTCTCACAGTTAATCAATAAAAAATTTTGCGCGTGCGAGAGAGGGAGAACGAACTTCAATGCGGAAATGTTCAGACAGGTTTTTATTTTATTATTTCTTCGGTTCGCTTAATTTCTGCTGCCATATTTTTTTATTTAGCGCCAGTTCAATGTATCGCTTAATCAAGTCAAGAATACAAAATTCACTCGTCAAGTTCAAAAAACGCAACTGAGGTCAGCCGAAAAAGTCGCGACTTGTGTAGAGTACCTTGTAAAGTGGGCGTGTGTTTTCTGGGTTCATTGAATCAACAGCTGCTGCTGCCTCCTAAAATTTAGCTTGTCAACTCTCGATTATGCAATGAATTCAAATTAATATTAAACTGAATTTTTGAGAATTTTTTGCAGCGAGTGCAATGATCTTGGAATTCATTTCGCTTTTTGCGGGCCTTGCCCTTTTGGGGGAGATCATCAATTTATGAAACCTTCTGGAGAGGTTATTGATCGAGGCGTGGGAATGTTTAAAAAGTGAGCCTGGGTCATTGCCATAACATTTTAAAATGTTTAAATATTTAGATCAATACAGTTTCAATGGAAGAAAAGCAAGTAGATCTTAAAAAGCTACTAAAGATACTTAAGTATCTCAGAGTTGACAAGATTGACTGATATTTCCTCTTAAACCAATTAGCCAAAAGTAAAAGTCCAGAGCCAAGTTCATAAAGTTCAAAACAAAACTTTTGCCTATAAATAAATTGCAATGAAAAACACACACAAACACAACACAAGTATTTTTTTACTTTCGATTCATTGCTGGTTTTCACTTTCTTCTGGTCTTTGGCCGCCTAATAAATTTCTAAAATGCACAAATAATTGTGCCAATAAAAATAAAAATAAACACGAGCGGACACACAAAGCTCAAATGAAATGAAAATAAAATAAAATAAAATCGAATGGAGTTTAACTTTCGAAGCAAGCAAAAGTTCAAGTTGCCGCCTACGAAAAATCGAAAAAAACGCCTGGCGAAAAGCAAAAGAAAGAAAATACAAAATACAACAACAAAGAAAATAGTAAATAAAAAAAGAGACAAATAAATTGCGGAGAGCAGAAACTTTTCTTTTGGACAATTGTAGCGTTGCAGCTTGACTTTCACCGACATTTCCAACTGGAGGAGGAGTCATTAACCCGCCGCTATGTAAAAATGTCAAAAGAGGCTTAGACCCGGTTTTTTAGATTTATTTATTTATTTTTATTTGTATTTATTTTGTTTGTATTTTTTTTTTTTTTGTTGCTGCCCGTAAATTGGCCGCGCATGCTCAGTTGCCTTGGTGAAAAGTGAATTTTGGCCTGCAGTTGGCTTTTCACTTTCGTTTGTCGGCAATTGAAATGCGAAACTTGGCAAACGGATGCAACCGGCCAAGAAATGCATTTGCGAATTCAAAAAGAAATCCAGCGGCTCCACTGGGGTAGCAATGAACTTGGAAACAGACTTTGTCATCGCCCGGTTTTTCACTTAGTGAAATGCAATGCCAACACGCATAAATAAATATCGAAACATACACAAACTTTTGCTAAGTAAAGCAAATAAAAATGGCGAGTGGGTGAGAAATGGTTGGGGAATTGGAAATTGGAGACATAATCGAGACACACATATAAATATTATTTTGGTTTTCACTTTCGATTCGAAGACAGCACAAGGCGGAGAGTGAGTGTAAAATGCAATGGCTGTAAAAGATACTTTGGTTTAAGCTGTGCATATGGAGATGGAAATTGAGATTTAATAGAGGGGTCTTCCCCGAGTAAGAAATGGGGATTATATGGTGGAGTTATAGAGACATTTGTAATGGTTTTAAAAAAGCAAAATATATTATTTAAAATACATATTAAACTAAGAGATATTTTAAGGAAATTTAAAGGTCTTCAGATACATTTGTTATAGGATTTTATAAAGAAAAATATCCAATAAAATTATTTTAAAATAAATCTTTAAGCTCTTCATTTCAAGATACTTTAATATATTTCATAGTTCATCCATTAACCTAGGTTGTAAAATTCTTAATTCATTCATTAGGCTCAACTCACTTGACAACTATCCAAGTTCTTTCAACATAAACACATTCAAACCGTTTTCCCCAAGTCCGGGGCCCCCATTATCATACAAACACCTTGGGAACACAGTCCAGCCCGTTGGCAACCGCAGGCAAAAACCATTTTTGAACCCAAAACGACACTTTCCGTTGCTTCAAGGTTCCCTACGACGGGTTTCATTGGAATCCACAGAGATTAGCCCCCCTGAATATGATGAAAAGGAAAACGGAGACAACACATTCAACCAGTACCAGTTCCCCATTTATAGGAAGAACTACCTTGACTCATCGCTTGAACTGCAATTGCCCCGATACGATCTTGAACCGGTTGTTACTCATAAAGTGCATTAACTTCCTTTAGTCATAAAACAAAAGCCTGACATTGGTACAGTTATATTTTCGGTTAAACAAAAAAGAAACATAATAATAATGAAACGACCAAAAAAAAAACCCGAAATGTGTGTGTGCGGGTTGCTCCAAGTTAATTGAACTCACTTGAACTCAAACAGAAAATGATTTCGGATGCGGAACGACCTTGATGACTGGAGCTGAGTGACTGACTAAACGGCGATCAACGCACTGATAATGATAATCGCGTTGATAATGATGGTCACACGATTGCCATGCCAGTGACATCACAGTCACATTTTTCGCAGGCGCCACTAAAACATCACCTCGCAAATTTCCGCCTTGCCCTGGGCCAATTGGTCCTAATGCTAATTGGGCGGGGGAAGGTTAAAATCAAATCAGATCGCCTATATATATTCATATTGGCAATACAAATATATATACTATGTATATATCTCAGCGCTTTATGGCAAACATTGGCTTGCCAAGGCTTCTATACTTTTTGGCTAAAACGGAAGAAAATCTTGAGATTGTTTTATGAGATCGAAACGGATTTCTTATTGGAACGTATTGCCTTATTGGTGGAAAATAAATGCCAAGTTCTTTGATTTAATATTTCCTTTTTAACTTTAGACTTTATAAATATATAAGTGGGTGATTTTTTATCAAATTTAAAAGATCAATGATATTTTTATATATTTTTTTTATAGATTTCTGAAGACCTAAAAACTTTTCTTCAGCTCTTTGAATCTCACAGAACATTTTTATCTCTCAATTTTGATCACCAGCTAACTTTATACACTATAATATATAAAAATCTTAAATTTCAGACTTGTAGGATTATGCAGTAAGCTCCTAGACTTTTCTGGAACTCCCCAACTATCCCATTCTATTTCCTCACTCACCTATATTGAGCTCTGGTTCTCCCTTCACCGAACTGGCCACAGTTGTATCCATAACTGGGTAAGACTTTATATAATCCGGGGTTTGGGGTCTCGAGTCCGCCGGCACCACCACAATGCCACCGTTGGGGTGGTGAAGATTGGCTTGGGGATAACCATGGGGATACATGGCATGCGGATGGGGGTGGTGCTGATGAAGGTGATGCTGTTGCTGCTGCTGCTGCTGTTGTGGGTGGTGGGGCAGGGACTCAAAGTGCTGTGGCTGCTGCTGCTGCACCACCACACTAGAGGGGCCTTCAGTGGTGCTAACGGCACTCGACTTGCTTACAAAGATCACACTGCTGTGCGGTAGCTTTGAGGAGGACGAGGACGAACTCGAATTGGAGGAACACGAGGCCATGGTCACACCTGTGGGCGGCACAGTATCCAGATCTGTGACAGGTGCTACCAGGCTCCTGAATTCCGTGGGTCCGTAGCTCTGAAGCTTGCTGTTGTGCTGATAATAAGCCGAAACGCTGGTGTTTGGGGGCAGCTTTAAAGCATTTTCCAGGTGCGAACGCCCAGCGGTCACGGCCAGAATGGGCGATGGGGCCGGCGCTGTGGTGCTGGGCTGTTCGGGGGGCGGTGGTGGTGGAGGGTGTGCTTGTGGGTGGTTTGGCGCTATAATACTGGCGCCCACTGTACTGCAGATCACAGAGGTCTTGGCGCTGTCCGAACTGTCCGCGGACATGAGCATTTTGCTTTGCGGGCTTATATTTTCGGCACTTTCAAGGTTAAATTTCAACGCGAAATCTATATTCTTTTTTGTTTTATAACTCTCAGCCTTACACTGGCATTGTTTTGGGTTATCCTAGGAAGAGACTCTACGCTCTATTTAGTTTGCATGGTTTTTTTTACGCACTTTATGGGAAATTTGCATTAGGAAACCGAACCTCTTGTAGTTAAATGGGGGAAGTATTTCACTTATTGGGATATATCTATATCCTGCACATTACACTGCTAAAAACACACGCCACGATGTGAAACGAAACGGATCGGAGATCGGAGCGAAATTCGTGAGCTTAGCGAGCAGAGTGAAAAAACCGACTGAAAGGAAAATCACACTGGCGTTGGATCTTGTTCAGTTTTTCGACCAGCCGACCTCGAGTGAGCGTCGGCGTCGACGTCGGCAGCTCGCTGCCGCCATTGCTCTTGCTCTCTCAGGAAAGCAAAACATGTGCTGGCACTTATCGTGGGGGTGCGAGCGAGAGCCAGCAACAGCTGTGAGAGCGAAACACATGTCGGCTAAGCCACAAAGAGAAAGAGCAGAGAGCAAGAGGCAGAGTGTGAGAGAGCCAAAGAGAGTGGGAGAGCGGAGTTCAATAAAACTTCAGAGGAGTGAAAATTTATGAAATTACATGCAATTAAAAATTATATCACTCTCAACAGTAAAAATAATAATAATATTATTAAAGTTCGGATAGGATCGTTGACTTGCAGTCGTTGACACTGAGCGGAAAAGATGTACAATGTAAATCAAATATTTACACGGCCAGAAGGCAATAAACTATACGGAGACTTCGCCTAGGTCAATGCCGATGCCGAGTATCTGTGTTTCCTGGATCGCAGCGCCACGTGTGGGTTAAAGCGAGGCAGCAGCAACACCCGAACCCCCTGCCTGGTTTAACCCCCTCTCTCTGGCCAATGCCGCCCCCACATTTGACCCATTCAAGGCTAGACATATGCCTTCTCGCTCTGCCTTTTTTCCAAAAATAATCTTTGACTGAGTTTTCCTTGTTTCCATTTTATTTTTCTCCCTCAACTTTTTCGGCGCACACACATACATTTATTTTTCTTGGGCAGCAGCGGGGAGGGTTTTTGTTTTCTTTTTGGACCACGACATGTTTTCCTCCAAACAAAAACACAAAGATTTTCCCATTTTCTGCGTCTTTATGGGGGCATCTTTGCGGGAAATGTGGAAAATGTTCTGCTTTCGGATCTGGGCTAAATTAGCTGTTAATACCCATGTTTATTGAACAGAATTGACAATGTGTTTAGCGCTGTTTTATTTTTTTAAGGGGGAAGAATTGCTCTGTGAGGGATCTTTGGTAAATGAACTCAGGCAATAAGTCTTTAAAAACATGTAAAGTTGGGTTTTAAAAAGTATTTGAAAATGTTTAGATGTTTATTATTTAAATATATCGATTTAAGAAAATGTCCTTGTTATATTAAGCTATTAGATACTATTTCTCACCCTACATGAATCATATTTTCAATCATCCTCCCATCAAAGATGGAGATACATACATATATATAATATCTCCGGTTACCTTAAGCCCACTGATCTTCGATCACTTTCACATCGGTTTGCTGACGTCGATCGACCACCGGACCCCTTAATCAGTAACTCGAACGGCATAATATGAATAAAAAACACATTTTCCTTCAGACGGCCAGACCCAAACAAAAATAAACATTGAACTTCCTTATTAATGCAATTTCAATAATGACAACAGTCCCAAGGCAGCTCCGAAGAGTCAAGTCCCCCGCCAGATCCCAGCCGAGAGAGTTTCGAGTCTGGAGAGATATATTAACGAGCAGACAAAACGAAAGTGGAACCGAATCTTCGAGGAGGAGGAGGAGGAGGAGGAGATTTCATCCCGGAGTTCAAGTGGGGGTCAAGTTCAATGAGCATGGTGAACTCTCCAAAAATTTTATTATTATCGGTTTTTGGGAGATAATTTCCTTTTTTTTTTAGATCCCTTTCTTCAAGAGGTTATAAATACGCTGTGAAAATTTATGACAGCAGGAGAAGTTGCTTTAAAATTTTATTTTAGTTGTAGTTTTGAAGTTTTAAGTCTGCATTTTGGGACTCGACTTTCTTGTTAACAAAGCTAATGCATACAAAAGAAATCTCTGGGATCTTAGCCTTGTTTTTTAAGATTCTTAGTATTATATAGTTGGGATTTTATTTATATCATATAAAATCTTCTAAAAACCCGCCTATCCTTCTCTGCTTTTTATAACTTTATTTTTTATTTGGCAATTACCAAAGAGTTTCGCCATGTCATGATCTTGCTCGCGATCATCACAACCCGCGATCGTGGGGCGAGTGAACTCCTTGGAAATGTCATTGGCTTTCTCCCCCATTTCAAAGGCCTCTCGCTCGCTTTTTATGTTGCGAAAAATTTCAATTCGTTTATCAGCATGTATGGTAAGCATGGCGGTTACTTAGTCACTTAGTCACGACGACAGATGGATCAAAGTGCTCCGATAAAGAAGCGGTGTCCCTGACGCAGTCGCCTTCAACTGCGGCATACAATTGACCGATAAATTGAGAATGAGGGCCGGCACTGGCACGCACATGGCACAAGAGAAATGGTTTATTATTATATTTTCTGTGTTGTTTTTAATACCCTAGCAGAGGGTGGTATAATAAAACAATAATTATATAACTTTAATAAACATTTTCTTCAAATATTATATCACTTTTTACTATCTTCCAAAGCCTGGAAAAGTATCTCAACATTTAAAAACAATTTAATAACTCATGTTCATATATGTTTAACATCTTTGATTGAAATTAACTCCAAGAGTAGTTAAACTTCGTCTTGCTTTTTAATTTTCATAATCATTGACAATTGTTAATCGGTTGACAAGCAGTTGAAGGCTTCCGTGCTACTCTTTATTTTCTCTGTCTCTTCGCTGACATACTCTCCTGATCAAGTTGAACGACTCTTTTATAAGTTTTTCCTTGTGGCTGGTATTTAATTTGGCAAAAAACTGAGTGAATACTCGTACGACAGCAAAAACTTCCTCGATAAGTTGTTAACAATTTGGGCAAGTAGTTTTTAGAACTCCGAAACCAGTTTTGGATTGCGTAACTCCCCGTACCCCCTCTACCGGCTGTCTATTGCTCTCTAGCCCATCTAGTATCTGTGAGTTTGAGTATCTGTATCTGTATCTATATAATTAACGCACAATGAGAAGGTGCGTGAGTTCGTCCGCGTTCATGAACTCGGTCAATTTGAAGGCCAACCATTTTGCGGCTTACGCATTGAAAATGTGTGTATTCCGTCTGAGTTGTTGTTGTTTTTTTTTCTTTATTCGTTTTAGCTGTGCCGCGCTTTTTTTCGGGTATTTTTTTATTTCGAATTTTCGTACTCGAGTAATTTAATTTTTTTGCGTGCCTTCTTTTTTTTTTTCTTTGTGTCGGCATTGTTGTTCTGCTAGGATTGTGTCGTTGATTACGCATAATTTTCGGGCCTGTTCATGATGTCATGGGCAAAAGAGGGGGGTGAACGGGGCAAGAACGTTTCCTGAAGGTTATCCCTACCTTACTTCTGGGTTAACGAATAGGTTTTGCAATTAAATTGTAGTAAATAGAAAATAATAGATATTTACTTAAAAGGTATATGAAATCCTACAAGAAATTAAAGGTAATTTATTAATTAATTTATTAATATATTAGGAAAAAAATTATAAAATTATTCCCAAAAATTATAACACCATTAGCTTCATTACAAATAATTTTAAAACTAGCTTAAATTTAGAATTTATGAGAAGACAATTTTTTATTTCAAACTTTTAGAAAAATACTCCTAAAAAAGATCTTAATTTTAAGAAATTATTAAATAAAACCCCCGAACTAATCCCTCTAATAACAAAATATTTGATAATATTAATATTATAATTTATATATATTTATATTTATATATTTTTAATATTTAGTATTAAAAATCCTACAAAAATAATAAAAGAAATCACTTTAAAAATGATCGCAATATTTTATAATAATTTTCCCCAAGGCTCTTTATTGTTATAAAATACCATTTGAGCAATAAAACCTCTAATCGCACTGAGACTGACATAATATTTCACTGTTTGTTCACTTTTCTAGACACTTTTCCCTCACTAAACCCCCGCGGTAAGTCCTTTCAAGAGGAACCCCACCCACGTGTGAAATAGATAAAGGCTCTCGGTCTCAGTTAGGTCGTAATAGTTTCGGGACCCATAATATGCCATAATAATGACAACTAATCGGGGTACAGTGGGCACGGGCGGGGTGTACAGTGGAATAACATGCGCCTTATCGACGTAACCATCCCAGCAAACTTAAATAATAATAATAAACACACAGTGACAGTGAGTCTGCTGTTATCGTTGGCGGTGGTGGTGTTGGGTTCGTTTGTGTTTGTTATCAGCAACGAAACCAAAATGAAGGTCAGCAGCACAAATTCCTCGGGCCCCAGGCCCTCTCTTATCTCTGTTCCTCAATAAGTGTGTCTCTTTTGCACGGTATATAGCCGTCTCTTACTGTGGGCTTTGTTCCCCCGCGTCATATATATTTTGTTCTTTATGAGTTGGAGTTCTATGATTTTATAAAGATCTTTGGATTACCACGATAGAGATACATTATAAGATACATTTGAAGATACATTTAAAGATACATTATAAGATACATTTACAGATACTTTTTCATTCTACAAACTCTTTTAATATTTTTAAAGCTGCTTTACGTATTAGAAAAATATTAAAAAACAAAATTAAAGGCATTATTAAATTTTTACACCTGAAAACCTTTTTTTAAATATTTTTTTAAGTATTGAAAATACGAATTTTAATTAAAAATAAAAAATAACACCTTTTCCACTAAATAAATATATAAAAAATGTCTAAATTAAATATTTCAAAAGAGTATACAATATTCCATAATTTCCTATGTTTTCCCATTTTTTTCTTTCACAAAAATAGCTAATAGAACAAGCCACAGCTAGTGGGTGGGTGGGTGTTGGGTGGTTGGGGGGTGAACAGGTGTGCTTATCAGCAGTTGATTTCTATTTATTCCGGACTCGCTGTATTTTTGTAGTTTTCGCAAAAGGTGAAGATTCGATAAGGGATTTTCAAGGTCCCCGACAGCTGATAGTTCGGGTACAGTTACATAATCTATGCAAAGCTTTCCCGGCCCACGCTTTTTATTAGCCAAGGTCGCCGTGGTTGGAATTTTCGCCAATGCGTGTGCGCTAGCTTGCTGTTTTTTTTCTTTCTTTTTTTATTTATCGCCAGTTGGGAACTGCTAAATTCTAAATCAAACAACAACCATCTCTTGACCATGGCCCGAAATGAGTCTATTGAACTGCTTTCCTCCAATTTTCAGGCACTTCCTTCTGTTGTGTTTGCTTGAACCCAACGCAATAGTTATAAAGTTTTGTTTGGGGGATAAACAATTAGTGCAAAAAAAAAAAAAAATACAAATAAAAATATCAAAGAAACGAAAAGTGTTTGGATATGCAAAATATTTCAAAAGGAAGGTCTTGAGGTCAAGTTGTAGAAGATATTGAACTGGAAAACTGGAGAATATGAATTTTAGGGTATTTATAAATTAAGTATTTATGTTATTATAATATATATAAATAATAAAATAATATATTATTTATTTTTATCTAACATTAAACTCTTATAGCTTTCCCACTCGTATTTTCTTTGAGCCTGTGTTCCTCGTTGCCTCTTCAAGGAAATTTCCAGAGCTTGCTACTGCTAGCATTCATAGCATTTTCCATTTTCCCCATTAAGTTCTATACCTATCTCCTTCTTGCTCTGTTCCTCTCTTTCTTTTCCAGAATGTACTTGAACTCGTTTCTTTGCAAACTTCTTTTTCTTCTGGTTTTTATCTGCCTCTCGAGCAATTCGAGTCGGTTCTTTTTTGGTAAAGTTTTTCCCATTTTTCTTATTATTTTCCCCCCCATTTTCTAATACCCATTTCCCTCATTGTTATTATCTGCTGACATGCAAGTGCAGGAAACGCATTCCCTTATCGGGGGGGAAAACCAGGGGCCGTGGGCAGGGAAAATTAATCAAAAGTGCCTTGGAGCAGACGCCTCCACTTGAGCGAGGCAATGCCGATCGATCGATGATCACTCAACTCAACTCATACCCAAACCCATGCCCAAACCTCGACTCGCTTCAATCAAGGCGCATTGAACGTTCAATGATCTATCCCAATAGCAGTGCTCATGCTCCGCTTTAAAAAGTGAACTCGACATTGAAAAAAAAATGTATAAAACACAACACACCACACACAACATTGTTAGTTAGCCTCTGCGACAAGAGGGGGGTAATTTGTATCTCACAGATCGAAGATTCAAATGCTCTTTATGGTTTTTGAAATATATAATATATTAAATATATGAAATATATTTATTTATATTTAATTTATATATTTTTAAACATTAAAATACATTAAAATATTTGATTAAAATATTTCCCGGAATAAGTATAGACATTTTATCATTCCTGTGGTCTGTTCTACTTCCGCTGCTTGGTTTCTTTTTATAAAAAAAAAAATAAAATAAAATCAAAGCAATTAAGTGGAGCAGGTCACTGTGCTTTTATCAAAGAAATTCCTAGAAACATAATTTCTTTAGAATTTTTTTAAATATTTTAAATATTGAGAATAAAAGCTAAGCAAAAGTTTCTTGAAATATTACTGAATATTCAAGAGATCTAAGAAATACATACATTATACAATTTTTATATTATTAAAAATTAATTTCTTAAGAAATTTATTTCTCTACATTTAAATAAAATATTTTTTCCCTCTAAAATATTTTTAATAGTAAAATATTTTAAATATTTTATAGAACAATTATAACCAAAACGATTTTAATATCATAATTCAATTTAAAACCTAGTTCAATCATAATAAAAAGTACATATACCACAACTTCATAGAGTATCTACAACAAAGACCCAGAGAGAAAGAGAGAGCGTACTGTATCTGAATCTGTGTGAAGTTCAAAGCCACTGCTGCTGCTGCTGCTGCACTGAGACGGAGATTGCTGCGATCCGATGGATGTTGATGTAGGTTCGTTTCGTTTCGTTTCGCGTGGCTTTGTTGTGTTTGATGTTTTTCTTTTACTTTTCTTGTATTTTTCTTTCTATTTTGAAGGAGAGAGGAAAAGGAGGCTGAGGCTGGCGCTGCACTTTTGCTTTCCCGCCGCACAGATTCCAATTTCCGTTGGTGTGCGTGGATCTTTTGGATTTTTCCACTCGCAGCGGATCGCAGCTCGTCGAGGGTCTTTAACCCTTCATTTCAGTGCAATGCACTCCGCTCTCCTGCTGTCTCAGTCACTGTCTCTGCCTCACTCTCTCTCTCTCTGACTCTGTCTCTGTTTCTCCCGGCGCAGTCTTAAGTGCAATTTTTCTTGGACATTCTTCTCTGGTCGTCGTCGTCGTCGCATTCGCACTTGCATTCGCGTATCTATGCCTAGTTGCGTGCATTGACTCTACACACAGATACGCACATACACATATATGTAGGCTATAGAAAGGGGGGGTGAGGAGGTGGGCTGGGAGGAGAATGGCTTTACGACTGCTTACAGTTTTGTAACTGTTATTGAGGGTTATTCGCACTCAGCAATGCTGAGCTTCAGACAAGCTAGGATTTTAAATATAAAAATATTTTTAATAAATAATAATTCTATATAAATAAAATTATAAATGTCCCACACTTTTATTTTAATTTATTTAAAAAGAATATATCGAATTTGACTCATATAAAAATGTTATACTAAAAAAATCGAACTACTATTACGTATAATTAATTTTATTAAGTTTCCATCGATAAAATTCGATTAATCGTTATTTTACGATATTTTGTATTTAGGAAATTACAAGACCCTTAAGATCAGGCTTAAATGAATGTATATACTTTATGTTTAAAAATGTTTAAAAAATATTAAATATTGTTTTAATAAAGTGCAAATTGAACTTATCGTAAAAAATCGATCAATTTATTGCCTTCGCATTTATCAAGCTCTTTTTTAAATGCTTACACTCTCAATTGTTAAAATAAATTGAATTAAATATTGTTCTATCTTTATCTATGAGTTATCGTAGTTTTCAACTCCTTTTTAGCGGGAAAACTACCAGATGAACAGCACTGAATTCGCACTCCGCAGCTGCAGTTTTAGTTCTGCGATCGTGCTTAGTTTGTCTGATAAGCTCCACAGTTTATTGACTTGTCTCGCTCCCTGTCTCCCTCCATGAGGCTCTCTATTGCCGCCACGCATGTGCACAGTTGGCCAAGTTGAATGCACTTTTGGCCATGTTTTTCCTTTTTTTTTTTTGTGTTTTTGTTGTGAAAATTGGTAATTGCCACACGTGCTTTCTATGATTATGCCAGCAGAGACACAATACCTTAACCCGAGGCCCCTCAGCACCTCTTGTTCACTCTCCTTGTAAGTACTACCTGTTTAATTGGCAATTTGCACTTGGTTCGGGGTCGGTAATAAGCACCTGAACGGGCCATGAATTATGGCTATGCATTCGATAGATAGATAGATGGACAGATAGATTCAAACGGTAGTTGATTGGGATGGATAGATACTTGGGCTGGTTGGCAACAGAGTTACAGAAAGATGATGATGCCTAATGGAGGGTTAACATATGTTTGGAGAATATTAAGTCACACACAGCAAATGATCATCATGATGATTTATGAATGACTGAGGTCTTTAAATGGGAAACTGAGGGAAAGGTTTCTATAATCATAAAAACTTGTAACTAACTACTTTAGTTTAGGGTAAGTAACTATGTAATAATAAATTAATTTATTAACCTTTTCCCCAAGAAGAAACCTAGTTAAAGAAATAGAATAGAAAGTAGAGGCCTAGATCGGGTTCTTCTTGGTTCTAAAAATAATTTTTTCAGTCTGTTTAAGGAAGACTCTATCTTATTAGAATGTATTATAAACCTTTAGTTCTTTCCAGTTGTTCTTTACACAACTTTCAACCTTAAGTTTATAACAATTCTCTCTGCTTTAAGCCTTAAGCTTTCGCCACTTGACCAAAGCGAATCAAAGACACAAAAGATACAGAAAGCAAACTGAACTTAAACCGCATAATTTCGAACCATTTCAAACCACTTTTTTGGTCAATAGGCTGACAGCTGTCGGGGCACAAACAGATTGATATCTCAGTTGGTAATAAGTGCAGAAAAGCCATAAAAATACCCATCAAAAAAGCAAGAAAAAGCGAAAAGAAAACAAACCGTACCGAACTGAACGAAAGAACAGCGAAAATCAAAAGTCAGAAGATATATAAGCCGATGTATATTTTGGCAACGTAATAAGATTATGCGATATACCTATATATACATATATATATATATATATGGCGGTAAGACGAAACTTGGACTTGACTCTGCTGGAGAAACAATTCGTGCGAAAGTGAATGACCTCCATTAACCGAAGAGACTTGTGTGTGTCTTCTGTAGAATTGTGCGTTCTCCTCAGCCGCGAACGCGTTGCTGTTTCTTCTCGTTTCTTTTGAAAAATTCGCAACCCTTTTTAGCTCCCCTACTACTCTTTTTGGGGCTTAGCATAATAATTAGTGAGACAAAAAATACAAGTATGTATATAATAAGAAACTGGGGCCTGGATGAGAGTACATACGCATAAAAGGCCCCCCGAAATTGGTCTGTTGGTCGTCGGGGAATTTGAAACCTGTTTGAGTTGCTTGAGTTTTAAACGTGTTTAGCATAATTTTTCTGTTGTTGTTTTTGTCTTTTTTTTTTTTGCGTCTGATAATTTATGAATGCGAAGCGATGAGCGCCAGTGCCAGTGCCAGTGCCCCCTTCCCCTGGTAAACACAAGGAAGTGGAGTTTAATGCACGATCTGAGGGCCATAGAACATGAAGCTATCGAGAGTAACCATCGGAATCAGGTGGCAAATCGATCGACGAGCTCCGAGCTTCTGGTTTCTGATTAGATTAGAGACGCCCCCAAAAGCTAAAGCCAGGCCAAAAGCAGGAAGATATAGAGGGGGGTCGAGAGACCCAAGGCAGAGACTAAGGCAGAGACCCTCGTGGCTTTTGAGGTCAAGTGGTTAGGAAATCTGACAATTATCACTAGAAGTCAAGGCAGTTCAAGGGGTTTCGATCATTGATGATAGCAGAAAAAGGAAGTGTGACAAGTTGATTAGAAGGTTTAGATATGATTATAAAATTCTAAAATAGTGTTCTGAGTATTAGGCTTAGGCTTATATAATACAAATTATATATATAATATTAAGTATTCTATAACTTCCTTGGCATTCTTTATTATCACTTATGATCAATGGCTTAATAGGTCTTCAAGAAACCCCCCCAGAAATTCGTAGACTCCAGAGCCAGCTCTTCTCCCCCTTACCCAATAATATTTCCCAGTTCCATACTCTATCCCCTTAATAGGTGATCTTCCTCTAGCAATTACCTGGTTATTCCCCAGGTCGTATTCCCCCAACTCCCATCGGTGGTTCGGTGGTGCCTGGCACAGAAGTCAAACACCCCAAACGACGACGACGACAACGACGAGATTGTTCGGGAGAGTTCATTATACTATGGCATGGCAGTTGGCAGTGCATTGGCGCTTTCTACCACATATGTGGCCCCCCCCCAATCCCACCTCACCTCTGTAATTCCCCTCCTCAACCCTCTTTTTCCTCAATTTTCTACCCCCGTTTCCTCCCAGCAGCAGCAGCAGCGATCGCATGCAAAATAGCGCGAAAAAAAACTGGTATGCAACTGCAATGCGGCGTGGAAAGGGGGATTGGAGGGGTAAGGTACCCGACAGCTGATGACGTTGCCAAGTCAAAGAGAAACCCCCCCCTCCCCCTTCCACATGACTCCCCCTTTTAACCCCCCTTTTGGCAATTCCCATCCATGATTCAGTATGCGGTGAGTGTTGTTGACTCGGTCGACGATCGCAGGTCGCTGCACTCTTGCCATCTCTCTCTCTGTGTCTGCTGCACCTCTCTTTTTGCTAAGCACTGAGAGAAAGTGGGGGTTTACTTTGGACTAAATGAAAAATTAATATTTTGTGTATATATTGGGGATAAAATTGCCAGGAAATGTAATTTTAAAGTTGCTTTTTAAGCCCTAAACTTTTTACTTTAGCTAACTGGTTTCAAAATGAATTTAATAGAAGCTTTAAAAATGTTTTAATTTCATTTTTAATTACCTAAAAAATCTTTAAAATATTTATAATTTATGTATATTTAATTTACAACTTGAAAACATATTTATAATAATTATCTTATGGCTTTAAAAATATAAAAAACGCTTTTAAACGATCTCATAAAAAATAAATAATTCATTTATAACGTTCTTAAACCCACCCCTAATCATCCTCTCTGTACTTAAAACTCAGTGGAGCAATTCGAGTGAGTTTGGTGGGCAACTATGCTAGTGATACACAGCAGCAGCGACTGGCAACTTGCAACGTGCAACTTGCAACTAGCAACATGCAGCATGCAACGTCAGCCAAGGCAAGTTGACTGACACCTCGATGGCAGGACTTTAACCCACAGCAACCCAAACAAAGTGAAATTGCTATTCAGAGTCGAAGTTGAAATTAGTGGGAAGCGTATGAAGGAGGAGGTGGGTCGGGAAATTCGATTTTCCACGTGTTGCACGAGCATTGCCAACGAAATTGGCTCAGCTGAAAATTTTGTGAAAGTTTTTTTTTCGGCATTTTCCTTCGATGGCTTTTTGATAGTAATTTATAGTTTATTAACTTTATGGAGCGAGTGCATTGACTGGAAAATCAATGGGGGAGCAGTGACTCTGGGAAAAACTACGCCACTCTCTCGAAATCAATTTTTTTTTGTATTTTTTGTTTACTATTTTTTGTAAACTTTTTTGGAGGTCATTTAAATGCCGTGGGTGGCAGTGAAAGTCGGTTAAAGCTGGCAAGGAATGGCAAGAGGGTTGAGTGACTTGTCGAGAGGAAGAGATATGTATGCAGCTGCCTAAAAGGGAGAGGAAAATTCAGGGAAAACTCCAGCTGGGTGGGCGCTTTGAGTGGGTGTTGAAAGGAAAGCGAGATCTGTGAAGGCAGATAAGCTGGGAAATGTAAATTGTATTCAAGAAAGGTCAGGGAAAATATAAGTTATTATTTGACTAAAAAATATAGTCAAGTTAATTTATGATTCTAGCTTAATTTGAGGTATTTTTCCTAAATTTTTTAAACTATCTTTTAGCTAGTAATATTTTTATTACGCACTTTACATTACACATTATGAAAAGTGTCTTTTGAAGTGACTTAATCTGGTCAAAGAACTTGTTGAACCCTCAAATTCTAGGAAAAATCATACGACAATAGCATAAAAACTAGAAAAAACCTTAACTATTTTTTTTGTATTTTTTTTGGCTATTCCCATTGACACCGACACCTTTTTGGCATGTAAACAGCCAGAGAATAACAAAAGAAACGAAAACTACGCAATAAGAATAGAGTAAAGCGAAGAAAGACAGATGAAGAAGGGAGAAAGGTGGGGGACAGAAGACTGGAGACTGGGGGCGGAGGGCGAAGAAAGAGAGGAAAGGTGGCCCAACCGAGTTTGGACCGTTTGGAATTTTGTTTATTTGGGACAAGTTCACTGGCAGTCCGAAGAATCCAGAAGAATCCGGGGAGAGAGTACCCCCCTTTCCTACACCCCTCTTGATTTTCGTTTTCTTTTACGCTCATATTTGTTTACAACTTTTGATTTTTTTTCGTTCTTTCTTTTTTCCGGTTTCTGTTTCTCTTTTTTTTTGCTTACTTAATGACTTTCTACTTTTTTTTCTCCTATTTTGGTTTTTGTTTTTGTAGTTTTTGGAAAAGTTTGGGGAATGGGAATTGGGCTTATGTAATGGTCTATTCTTTTATTGTTATTTTGACTGCCGCTGTCTTCGGCATTTTTGGGGAATTATTATGACCGAATGTTTGTTGTTTCTCCACGCTCGATTCTTTGGTAAACAGAATTTGGCCAGAAAGAAGAGATGGCCAAAAGAAATTGTCTATTAACGGTATTTAGCTAGAGAGGCTTACAAAAAAACTAAGCAAAAAATATTTAGAAGTGATTTTTGTTTTGACTTAAGGCCAGAAATTAAGTAGAGGTTAATTAGGGTTTTAAGAACAAACTTAATTTATACTGAATAATAGGAAGATATACATTTAATATAAAATTTTAAAATTTAGTTAACCAATTTTTATTTGGAATTACATCTGAAATGAAAATTTGTATACAAAATCGCTGTAAACACTCGATAAACTCTTCATTAACTTTATTAACTTTAAACTCTTTCCAACTCCCATAAAGACAGCTGCATTTTCAAGAAAAGATATATACAAAGCGGATGCAATTTCGATCTTATCGCTGGGCCAGCGCTTTTAGCAACCCAAGTAAAGACGCGTGTTTGCCCTTCCCTCCACAAAAAGTGCACTAAAAACGCACAAAAAAGAATGAATCTCCTTTAAGATTCAACAACAAACGGGGCCAGGAGTAACAAACAAACCAAGAGTCAAGTTAATTCCCAAAAATATTGCTTCCCTTATATGCTTTATGTATCATTATCATCAACGCCCGCAGAAAAAATAAACCAGAAAAAAACAGTGATCTCCAGTGAGGCGACGCAACAAGTTCAAAAGAATCTTTTGTTTCTTTTTTTTTTACTTTGGTTTTTTATCTTTTTTCCCCGCTTACTTTTTTGCATTCAGAACAACACGGAAAGCGTTTAAACAAAAAAAGAAATTTGTGTTGCAAAACGTCACAGCTAAACAAGTGACGAATACTCCGGGAATTGAGACAGAGTGCGGAGTGACTCTTGGGGGAAATGCAGCAGGGGCTGGGAAAGGGGGATTTCTCTGTTAGTAAGAAAGGAAAATTAAAAAAAAATAGTGTTACAAATAAATAAAATAGCTCTGTGAACAAAACTGACTATAAAGTACCTGGGAAACCTTTGCCCAACAAACATAGCCTACTTTTTGGCTCACCCAAAGAAAGGTAAAGGGATATTTGTTAGATGAAGTGAAATAACTCCCTTTAGGCCTTAAAAATCTCTACAATCTATCAAGGATAATTATTATAACTCATTATTATTATTATTTAGAGATAAACCCTTAAAATCCTACTCTAAACCCACACCGTCTCTGGACTTTCTCTGTTTGTTTTTAAATTGCATTCAGCGAGATTATTATTGCTGTTGCGCTCTCCTTCGACTGCCTGGCACATGTTGCGGCTCGTAAACGGGGTGAATGTCATCAGGATTGTGATTGTATTTTGTATACATTTTTCACGCGGGTCAACTGCCTCTTGGGTAACTTGTGAAATTTCATTCGTGAACTGGGAACTGCTGACGAATGCCGCCGATCCGAAAAAAAGCAAACATATATAGCTGATTGTATAATCGTGACGGGGCCACAATTCCAATCGAGAATGAATGTAAGCCAGAGCGATAATTGTATTTGCGGGGGGGTACTTTTTTCAGCTCTGATTAATGTCTCCTCAACGATTTGATTTTGCAAACATTTTATTAAGCTTTCTGGGAAGAAGAACTTATGAAATGTTTAGCGAAAAAAGAAAAACAAATCGATCGACACAGTTTGGGCCTGGAGATATTTTTTTATAAAGCAAGTGAGTCACAATGGGAAGTCGAGCAGGTTGTTGACATTTTTTGAGTTCAGTTTTAAGTTAAAGCGATTACCAAGATGAGTAAACTTGAATCAGGGTTATGCAGATGAAAAGTAAAAGAAAGATCGATTCAAATACTTTAAATACTTTAATACTAATAAAGTACTATTTTATAAGGCTTCATTTACATTTACAATATAGCAAAAAACACTCTTTTCTTGCTTGCCTATTTTTACATTTTTTCCCTATCACTTTTCCCATTTTTCCTGGCAGCTAAACAGTTTTCTCTATGCCAAAAAAATAAGTAAGAAACAAACTGCAATCAACAAAACAACAATAACAACTTGAGACAACCATTTGTAAGTCAACGAACCAAGAGGATCAGCAACACCAACAACAACACCAACAACTTTACCAACAACTCCAGCCATGGAGTATTTATCTATCGTTTAGTCATCTCATTTCATTTCATTTTATTTTATTTGATTTTCGCACATGGGCGAGTGAATGGCCCCCCCGAGCGGCATCAGTAACATGGCCTGAAAGCCAACACCAATACATTTACACCAACACCAATACTTTTACACCAATGGCAATACTTTTACACCAACCAAGAGCCACGACAACGTCCTTGCTTCAGTTAACAAGATGCCAGTAAAAATAAAAAAAAAATGTATAAATAAAAAGCAAAAAAAAAGTTGTTGGCAAAATGACGCTGCAAAACTTGCTGTTGTTGTAGTCGCTGATGTTGTTATTGTTGCTGTGTGGTATGCCTCGTTGCTGGGTTAGTTACCCCCAGCTCAATGGCAATGAACCAGAGAACCATTGACCGACCAGAGAAAGACAGACGATGCCGAAGCTCTCCAATGCAAACCGACATTGCAACTTGCAACACGAAGATCGCTAGCCACGATCGTTACCAGTTTGGCGAGTTCAAAACTCAGCAAAAGAGAGAAAAACCAAACGAAACTGGTTTCGTTTCACAGTCAACACACAATTTGCAACACGACGACCGCAGACGCAAAGTGCAATGATCGCAACGAGGCTGCAGATCGAGTGGTTTCACGAAGGGGTTAAAGTGGGTAAAGGGGGGGTCTCCCTCCCCAGTGAATGCCGGATTCGGTGGGCAGTGGCGATGACGTTGGCGGTGCGACAAATAAACAAATAAAGAAACAACAACAAATAACAATAATAATAATATGCGTCACTCGAGGCGTGGGATTCTGTGGGGCTTTAAAGAGACAGGGCAAGCCTTTGGGTTTAAAAAATCGATTTAAAAAAGAAGGGTAGAAAAAGGAAGTATAAAACAGATAGACTTTACAAATTTCTTAATATTTTCAGCTCAAGATTTACTAAAAATATCAATAAGATATATTTATTCAAAATATTTCCATTATTAGATTTCTACGATAAATTTCTTTCAACAATCTCCAATCTTCTCTGCAATCTCTCCAAGTCTCTCAGCTATTGCCTAACCCAATCGCTTTTGACTTGAACTAGCAACCAATTCTTGGACTGGCGAATCTACATAAGCCATCTGATGTTGAAATACTTTGCTTGCTATACATACATATATATCTTCTTGCCAGATCAGCAGTTTCCCTAGCTCGGTCAGTCAGTCAGTCAGTCCCGGAGACCTGGAGACCAGAAATTGCTTTCGGCCAACTCAGCTCGACGGAATGGGAATTGGTAAGCCAAACCAGAAAAGCGAAAACCGGGCAAAGAGAAACCGCCAACAAAGATTTCTGTACAAAAGTGCCATATAGTATCTCCGTCTCTTATAAACATGTATATACTTCACAGAGGCCATCTCTTTCGGTTGTGCCTGAAATTTGGCAATGAACTTGAAACACGTGTAAGAGGTATGAATAATTTTTTTGGCCAAGACAAAGACAGAGCCAAGAAAGCGTTAACGTTAACCAAGAAAGAGACGGTAAGGTAGGGACTTCTTTTGTAATATTTTTGCATGATTTACGAAATTTTCGGGGAGTCTCTCTTGGTTCTTATTTTCTTTCTTTATTTATTTTTTATTTTTGTTTTTTTCTGCCCGGGGTTTATTGTATTTTTAATTATTTTCGGCGTAATAACCTAGATTCGTGGCATCGACCAGGCAACAACCGAGGTTCGTAGTCCGAATGGAGAAGGAGGAGGAGGAGGAGAAGGTGGTGGCGGAGTCCGAGTCCGATTCCAAGTCACTTGGTCGATCGTCAAAGGGAGATGGCCATATAATTTCTGGCTTTTCACACACCATTATGCTTGTTTTTCTTTGCTTTAGCTTTAGCTTTTTCTTTTTTTTTTTATTTTTTGCTTGACTTTGGCTGAGTTTTTGCGCTTATTATTTATTTTGGGCAGCGCCATTTTCTTGGGTTATTTAAGTTCTTTTTTTTTAAGTAGAGTGTAATGACACTTTTGCTTATATAAAGCAATTTTGTGTATTTTTTTGATAATTTTTTAGGGGCTTACAGACAGCTTGTCAAAGTATAACAAAGTCAAAGTATAACCCCTCAAATATTACAGAAAATTTAAGATTCTACAATGTACAAATTCAACAATTATGTAAGAAACTCCTCCTCAAAATTCCTAGAAAATTAACCAACCAAAATCGTTGACCAACTTTTCAAAACCCCAAACCCTTTCAAGTTCTTACCACCTTATTTCCCTATTCCCACAACAGGTACCTATAAAAGTAAAAAAAAAAGGTAGGCTATATGCTATGGTCTTGACAGTTCATTCATCACCAGAAACCTTTTTTCCCGCTCTTCTACCTGCCACAAGAACCAACCATAACCTAACGCACTTAGAAAAACAGGCTCTAAGGGATACCACAGACATTTCCAATCAGAATAGAACGGTACAGGCAAGGGCACCTGTGGCCGAACAATTTAATGATTCGGCCACTCCTCGATTTCGTTGGCATACCAAATGAGTTCCTCGACTCTCAAGGGTTCAGTTTCGGGGTCTCGTATAACTCACCTGGAACGACAGAAAAAAAGCAGAGAATAGATTATCAGCAAAATTAGTCAACCCAGTATACATATATATGGCATGTAACAATAATAAAAAAAACATGCTCAAATCAAACATTTGCCCTCCCTCCCTATTTTAGATCACTTCCGTGTTTGCTTTTTTTTGCGTCTGATTTGGCTTGGGTTTATGACCGCCCCAGGGGCACCCACCAACACGCGGGAGAACCAAGTGCGTAGCAAAAGGCCCTTGCCAGAGTTCAGCGACAGGTAGTATATAGTCGGAACCTTAGGCATATGGCTTATCTTATCATTGAGGAGCACGTGTATGGACTGGACAAACATAATGGTTAGCAAGGCAGCATAATAAGAAACATGTGGGATGGGGGAACTATAGTTTAGGGAAATATAAAAAGAAAATGTTCTAGTTATTACAGCTAAGGCGGAAGAAGATTTTAGATAGATTTTAGAAATAATAACACTAAATTACTAGATAAATTTAGTAAGATTTTTAAACTCTAACTCTAAAATGTAGAGTCGAAATTATACAAGTAATTAAACCCTTTTCTGAAGAAGAAGCCGTATTTCTTGGCACTTTTTGAGAGCTGCTGATACCCCCGGCTTCACTGCTTGATCACCCCTTCTCCCAGAGATATCTTCTTCAATTTGAAAATACAGTATCTCTCGCCAGATCGTAATAATCAGTTAGGACAGCCGTTCCTCATCGAAGGTTATCTCCAAAATCACATGAACCTCATTGAACTTGCTTTTATTGGATAATGGATAATGGCGTATAACCCCCGACAGATGGCGCAGCGGGGGCAAACGACTAATCGCGTATCCATGAGATACATTTAACTATTTTTAGCCACACAAATAGATGGATGGGCTGCGTGTGTGCGTTTTGCGTTCACTAGAAAAACAATGAACATTTTGTACACAGACGGACAAAGTTCTGCCCTCAAGTGCGAGTACAAAAACATTAAGTTCTCTATTTTAAAATGCGTGTGCGAGTTTTTTTTTTTTTTTTTTTTTGTATATTTTGGGTGCCCTTATATTTGTGTGCGCCAGTGTGCCGTCGTGCCGGGCTGGTGGTCTCAATTTTCGGTGTACATGCACAGAAATACAGAAATTATTTCGAAGTTCAAGGTCAGTAAACTTGCTACGCACACGCACAATGGGGCGGACGGCGCAGCAGAGGCACGAAGTGCGGGCAGCCGAGCACGAAGGCAGCCGAGCACCAATACCAACGAACCTCGCTCTCTTGTTCTCTTGCTCTCTTTCGCTCTCTTGTATCTTTTGGGTTTCTGTGAAACTAGAACGAATTTCAGAGCTGCTCTGAGGAAGTGAGATTGAAAGATACTGAGAGAGTGTGAGAGACAGCACAGGCAGGGGATCAAATGGTTGGAAGGTGAGAGGAACTCAGGAAATCATTGGAACAAGGAAAGATCTTAAAACAATATTATAAATTTAATATACTCTTTTGAGATTGATGTTGTAGGAAATTAATCTATATAAAAAACTATCTAAAGCTATTTTTAAAGTATTATATAAACTTATTAAAACTATTTTGTAATCAGAAAATATTTTAAAAATATTTAAAGAAATAAACCCATTTAAAAAACTATATGAATCTATTTTTAACAAATTTTGTTTACTGATTAGAATGTATTAGTGTTCAGAAAATATTTGGAAACTCTTAACTAACCTTTTGAAAAAATGTACTAAAATATTTTAGAGCATTTAGATTGACAATTACTCAAATCACAAGTCAATAGAAGATATTGTTTCTCTATATAATCTATACTTAATTATTCATTTATAAACCAATCAATATTTCACCTCTTCAAAGCTGATTTTCTAAGATATTTCCTATCAAAAACTAACCTCATTAATAACAAAAAGTTCTTATAAATCGAAAACTCTCCTTGCTCTATAACCATCCCCCTTGAAAGAGTATTTCCTGGGAATGAGTTTAGGAAATAGTTGGTAACAATTTGAGACCTGTGTGTGCGGGTGTTAAAAAGATATCAACTTGATTTGTTTGAGCCTGGGTCTGATCTCTTGATGATCTGATGCCCCGAAGAACCAGTTTCAACTCTCGTTAATTAACAAAAAAAAATAATCGGTTGAAACGTGTTCAAGCCAAACTTCTAACCGATGATCGAACCACGGAGACAAAGGCCGAATCATAATTTGGCAAAACCAAGGGTCAAAACACGCTGGGAAGGTCAGAGTTAACTGCTGGTTGGATTGTGGCTATTTCCTATCACGAAGTCACATTCTTTTTCCCCAAAAAAACCAATTTGAATTCTAATTCGTATGTTTACTGGCACAAAAAAACAGAAAGTTGTTGAACAACTTTTTCTCTTTTGTTAGTTTTTTATTAGAGTTACCTCATCCAAATTGATGCTGGCTCACTCGCTCCGCTCAGCTGGAAAACAGAAATCACACCTTGAAACTCAAGAAACAAAAACAAATTTCCTAAGCGTTCTTCTTAGCTGATGCTGAAATCAAAAGTTGGGATCGCTGTAAGTGCCGCCTTTCTCTCCTTCTTTCTCTAGGAATTCTCTGCTTTCTTCTGGTTTTGTGTGTTCTGTCTCTCTTTTGCTACTTTCTTCGCTCTCCTCGGTTTATGTAATGTGGTTGTGACCATGGCCATGGCCTGCTTTCTTTATTTGGCCCGCCTGTTGGTCAAGTGAAATGGGTTAATGGGCATTTTTTTACAACGATTGTTTGTTTTGGTCTCTGGTTTTTGGAGAATTATTCTGAAGTGCATTCGGTAGGCATTTTTGAGATTTGTTTTCTTTAGATTTGATCAGAATTTATAAGGTTAATGCTGCATCATTCTTATGAAATTGTATTATAGAAATTTTAAGGGTATTTTCTTTGCTGTTTTTGTAGCTTATTTTCATTTCCATTTATTAATTTATTTTGTTATAATTGCCTTGTTCTTCCTTAAAATTCTATTCTTAGCTCTTTTCACTTATCTAAAATCTCCCAAAATCTATATATTTATAATGATCTTTTCTTCAAAATTACTTTAAAAAAAATGCTGGCGGATCTTGTTTAGACTTTTGCCCGGCTTTTTGTTCTAATGATTATTGTTAGAAGCTATTCTTGTTTTTATTTTTGTTAATAATGCGAGTGCGTGGCTTTGCCGTGATTAATATGATTAAGAGAATTTGAACTGATGACTGGTGATGTCATTTTGGCCAACAGTTTTTCAAGTTTTAAAGACAACAAACTGGCAAAAAGCCTATAAAAACTTATGAGAATATTTTCGCAGAGTCATATTTTGGTTGCCGAAGTTAGACAATCGTAATTCGCGTAATTAGGCGAGTTCAAGTAACTTTTGTTTAGTGTGCTTAGTTTTGGCCATGTCATGGCTCAGTTGCCAGGTGCCCAAAAAAAAACAGAGACCCCACCCTCCTCTCTGCGTCTGTCTGGCATATTCAAGTGTCAATTACAATTGCCTCAGGGGCGCAAAAAAATACAAAATTTAAATGATTATACACGGCGCGAACGCAGGCAGCATTTAAAATGCGTAAAACGATCTTGAACTTCAGCACAAAAGAAGGAGGAAGTAGGCCCGAATTATCTACCTAGCGCAATCCAAGCAAAACCCAAGACGACCCTAAAAAAAAAACACCGAGCCCAGCCCAACTCGATTTCAAAGTCAAGGGCTAAGGGGCGAACGTGTTCAAAATTCAGAATTACCCTAAATAGATAAGTTTGAGCTAGTAAAAAGGTTTCAAGGGATTGCCTCGACTTTAAGATACCTAGGTTAGGTTAATTTAGACTTTATTAAATTCAAAAATAAATATAAAATTTAATTAGATTTTATTTGTAAATCTAATAACAAAACTTAGTTAAATTTACGTAAAATTTTAAATTACATAGCAGACAGTTTTAAAAAGTACCAAAGTTATTAAGAGCTGGCAATGCCGTAAGAAAAACAATTTACATTCATATCAGTGTTTTAATGTACATATTTACAAGAGAATTTCTTTTAAATTACTTAAGAAATACCTACTATTTTTAAAGCTTAAATACCCAAGTTTATACACAAATTTAAGTTCTATTAAAAACTATTTTAGAAAGTAAAAAATTTACTTCATGTTGGCAATGCCTTAGTCTTTTGAGGATGTCTCTTTAGCTCTTGTTTTTTTCGTAGTTCTTATTTTCATATATAAAAATAATATACCCTCATATACCCTACAATTATTGGGTATACAAATTAGTGCCCTAGAAAATAAGAAGTGTTTTTTTTTAAGTTCGGGGGAGTTACGTGGCTCGTGTCACGTTGGGCGCCATTTTGTAGGAAGCCCCAAAAGACGAAGAAAACGAAAGAGAAATGTGCGACCACTGAATAAAACCACTTTGGATCAACTCAAATTTTATGCGGGCAACATTAACAAAATAAAGAAAAAAAATTTATACAATAAAAAAAAAGAAGCACAAAGAACAAGAACAAGAAGAAGAAGCAGAGGGTGAAGAACACGCACCAAAAAGCGAACAAAAAGAAGACGGCAGCAAAGCCGAAAAACCAAAACTTTTTTGGCAGTATCAAAAAAAAAGAACCCACCAAAAATAATGAAAATGTCAATGTCCGAACAACCTTGAAAGAAGCCAAAGGAGAAAAGCGCTGCCGCTCGAAAAAAAAAAAATAAATAAAGAGAGAGGAAAGGGTTGAATCCGAAGGAGACCCGAAAGGTAGGGAATCACTTAAGTGTAAGGGCCCAGAGCCGTGGCGGAATTTGCAATGCGCATAAGATTCTGATTCTGATTCCGATTTCGATTCCGATTCTGAGAGCCCACCCTAAAAACAAATTCTTTAAATTCAAAACCAATAATAAAGGGTTTCGCTTGGCCGCCAATCAAAAAGCCAAAGCGATTTGAATTTGAGATCGCTTAGATACCCCCGGCCAGTGCGCAGTTGAATAGGAGAAATGGGAATATACAATTGGGAATATGTTGGTAAAGATATATTAATATGAATTTGCACAGCGCAGACTTTGTTGTGATTTAAATTATAGCAGATAATAATAATGAAAGGATGCCTATGTTTTAGAAAACATACATTTATTTTCCAAATTTTTTTTAAGTGGGAGAACATATTTTGTTAAAAAAAATACATTTCAAACTCTTCAAAATTAAGTATAAAATATTTCTTAGGAAAAATGTACAATTATCCAAAATATACATATTTGTTTTCAATTATTTTTCCTTATTTTTCATAATAAAAAATATAAAATATTTGCAGATAGTTCTATTTTAAAGGCATAATTCTGTTTTATTTTTTAATTTATTTTTTAAGCACCATGTAAATTATTTTCTTTTAAAATTCATTTGGGAGCAGCATTTCCCAGTTTAAAGAGTACAAATATTTTATTTTGCAGCAACCAATATTTGTTAATAATTTAAAATTAACAATATAAAACCAGCGATAAATAAAATATATATAAACAATTTTTCTTTTAAATCATACAATTTTTAAAGCTTTTAAAAAGGTTATATACTGTGTTGCCACCTAGCGGGCAGCACCAGAAACTCAAAGCTTTCGTTGAGTTTCCTAAAAATGACGCAAAAAAACCGCTAGATGGCGCTACTTAACCCTACCGAAAATGTTCGTTAAATTCAAAACCAAAATATCTTTTCTCTTAATAAATATCTAAAATCTTAAGAAAAAAATAAAATTAATTCTTTTATATCTCAGAGACAATAATTATTAATGACAGCTTTCTGGCTGGCCAAAAGAGGACCCACAAAAACTTGCCTACAGAATTTACAGTTGCACTCTTTGACGTCATTGCAGATTTTGAAGGAAAAATCCGAAATTGAGTTCATGAACGTTTGTCGACTTCAATTTGTGCGCTAGGCTAGGCGCTAAGCGAGAGGCAAGAAAATGTGCATAAAATGCACACAGCAGTGAGTGACAGAGAGGCAAATAGAGTGAGAGATAAAGAGGTAGATAGAGAGGTAGAGAGAGAGAGACATGCAACGAGGTCACGTGCAGTGCAATATGGCGCTGCTCTACACTCGCAGAAAAACACACACACACACAGAGGCAAGATACTAGCAGCGAGTGGGGGCTCTCGGGGGCTCCTCTATGAAAATGCCCGGCAAGGTTGCACCTCCCCCTTTTTTTTGCAGCCCCCCTGCCGCGTCCCCCCGTTGCCAATGCATTTGCGAGACATTGTCGCTGGCTGGCAGGGCGAATGAACTGAACTGACCCGCTTCGGTGTAACCTCTAAAAAAAATGCTCAGCGAGCGTTAGTGTTTTGTGCAACGTTTTTGTTGTTGTTGTTTTTTGTCTACTGCTCGTGATATTCCTTCTACTGAAAGCGACAGGCGATGGGGCTGTGTGTGTGGGCGGTCGGTCTTTTGTTCATTGATTTTGAAGTGAATTAATTGGAATTTCAGTGACTTGGTTATATATTGTAAATAATAATTATATATTGCTATTTATAGTTGGATTTCCTAGGTGGTTTTAGTTGAACAAAAATATATATCGGCTTCATTTTTAAGAAATTTTGTTATACTCTCTAAATGCATTTATTTTTAAGTTTTTAGTTTAATAAATACCCAAAATAAATGCATGAAATATTTAAAAATTTCTATAATAATTTTAAAAAATATATATCCTACTACAATTCCCTTTTATTTTGGTACTAAATCTTGAGTGCGATTCTTTTATATTGTTGAAATAATTCTTAAAAAAAAATTCCATAAAGTACATTTTTGTAGAGAACCTAGTTTAATCCTTATTATTTATATTTAATAAATTTTTAATAATAATAATAAATTTAATAAATTTGAAACTCAGAGACAGACTGAAACAGAGACAGATAACCAGCTTTGTTCTCTCTCTCTCTCATACCGCTGTCATTTCCGTTCGCCATCGCCAAAATTGAAAGCTTTCTGCTCAAAGCTTTGCCCCCTGAGAGTATGCTTGTGTGTGTGTGTGTGTGGCACACAAATTGAGTGCAAGTTCACAACACACACAACACCCATAGGCCTACAGCTGTGTGCGTGTGTATCTGTGTGTAAATTTAGATCGAGGTTATTGCTTCACAATGCTGCCGGTGCATTCAACTCGGAGTTCAGTTCAGACAGAGAGCGAAATATATAGAAAACAAATACAAAAAACTTGAATTAAAAAAAATTATGTTGAATTTATTTATTGCATAGAACGCTCTCTCGATGCAAATCGTAAAGTTGCATTCGCTTAGAATCACATTTATTTTTATGAGTTATTTGACTCAGTTTCAGCCAGGTGGCAAGGCTGCTAACCCACGAGAAATGCTTTAACCAGGTGAAAAACCTTTAATGACATTCGATATTGTGAGCTTGAGATTTGAGTTTGATTTTGCTTAGCTAATTACTTGCGACTTACGTGGCGGGGAATTGATCGATTGCAATTGACTTACCTGAAAGGAGAATAAAAATTTGATAAGTAATTGAAAGTTATTTTTATAAAAGCCATAAGTTTTTAGATATAAAAGATAAATAGCTAAGCAGACAGGTTAAAAATCGGGTAATTATTTTGTATTAAAATGCCAAAATTACAACCTAAATATATATAAATTTAATTATATTATATTTTTTTAATTTATAAATTAAAATCCCATTACAAGCTCAAGAAAGATTTGCTTTAAAATTGTTCATTTCCAAAAAGGAATAAAGAAATCTTTCTAAAAATACCATTGCATACTTTTTGCGGCCTTTTCTTCCACCAAAATTATGTCATATAACTTTAACAATGAAAATCCACCCAGAGTACCAATTACTTCTGCCCCCAAAAACTTTTCCAAACCAATTAATCTTTGATCTTCAATGCAGGCAAGGCATAAATCAAGCATTTCCCAACATTTTCAGCCTTCGCTTTGGCAAGCATATAACCAACTTTTTTAAGCCATCATCCGCTCACTCGGGGCCCAGCACGGCGATAAAACAGTTAAGCAAATTTTCATTCAGGGGCACATACTATATACATATATATCCAATCCAACTCGACCAGGAGCGGATCAAGGCAACTCGCTGGCAGCTTCCATGCTGCGGCGGAGCCCCTCGTTTGGGCGCCAGAACCGGGCCAATTTGAAGGTCGGACATTGGCCCAAACCGACTGATGCATTTACCCCAGAAAAAAACTGCAGTCGCTGTGCATGATTTTGACGTTATATTTCTCTGGCTCTCGCTCTTGCTCGCACACTTTGCTTTTTTCTCTATGGCGGCCACGTTGCGTATGAGTAATATACGTTTCTATCTCACTCGCTCGCCCGCTGGCTGTCTATGTCAACAGCAAATGTTGATATGTCTGCTGGCTCTGACAGGCAAATGTGATTTCTCAGACGACGTAAACAAATGCACTTTGGAAGGATGCACAAATAAAGCTTCCAGTGGGTTAGATTTAATATTTAAAAATATTTAATTAAGCTATTTTTTGAACTAAGATATTAACAAATTAAAGTGTGCTGTTAAATTGATTTAATAACCAATGTTTGATAATATTTGTAGCTTGTTTTCTTTTTAAATAAATATATTTTATACAATTTGTATATCTTATATCTTATTTGAAGTAAACATTCTAATTATTTGTATTATAAATAAAATATATTTCACCCCAACTTTTCCTAATCTTAGATAAGTAAACAAAAAAGAAATAAAACAAAATTTTAAAATCATTATTTATATTTTCACACCAAAATAAAGTAAACATTTCATAGAATTGATCCTGATCAAGTATACGCACTGTATGCCAAACGAATGAAATTCAAAATTGAAATCGAAACCGCCTGGCCCCCTCAACCACCCCCTTTTTTTGCATTCCCCTTAGCAAAACGCAAATGTTAGCAGAGCGGCAAAAAATAAAGCAAAACAGAACAAAAAAAAATTTTATTAGGTCATATGGCTGGCATCATATCGCCGCGTACATCGACTATGGCGATAATAGAAATAAACACACACACGGCCGCACAACAATCGCTCACACACACACCCATACACATACACACTCCCGTAGAGATAGGGGGCAGCAATGAAAAAACAAACCCGAGCTGCGGCAGGTCAATGAACGCCCTGGCAATTCCAAGGCCAAAGCCACAATGCCTAGAACCCCGGAGAGAAGCACTCACACACACAAAAAAATAGAGAGGGAGAGAGAGGGAGTGTGATAAGCCAGAAATCAGAGAGGAAGATATGGGGAAATCAAAGAGAGAGAGAGAGAGGCAGAGGAAGCTCATGTTGCCTTCGCCTAATCTCAGGTGGCAAGGCTTACAAAAAGGACCCTTAAGACATAATAAAATCCCCTAAAAATCCTACCAACTCTCTCAACTTTTGGACACTTTCAAGTAGTTTGGAGAAAAGAATAGAACAGAAATAGAAAGAGAGAAGGCTCTTTAATAAGGCCAAATGAACTGAGCGGCTATCATGGGTTTCTTTTATAATGCCGGCAACTGTCGGTTTGCTTATCTAATCGCTTTGCCAGCAGAAAAAAGACTTGGACAAATGGCAAAAAATATAAAAAAATTAGATATGAATAAAACTTAAATAAAATAAAATAGTTCCAGAAAAGCTAAAGAGCTGCTTTGGTTATGCGTATTATCAAAGTAAAGCCTTTCAAATAGTCTTGTAAATTATGATATCTACTTTTCTTTTTGATAAATAATGATAGAATATTAGTAAAACCAATAAATACAGCTTTAACTACAAATAAAATCAGAGAAAATAACAGGTATTAGAATGCTTAATCAGGATCTGAAGTATTAAGGAATCTATTAATCTGTTTTGTTATACTATTAACTTTTTTATTATGTTGCTTCTTAGTAGACACTTTTACAGGTTGAGGATCTGAAGTATAAGATAATCTTGTTTTATTTTTAAAATATATATTTAATACTTAAGGAGAACCTTTTACCTAATCATTATCTAAAGTACAACCTTTCTTCTTACTCCAAATTTATATTAAATTCTTTAGTAGAATCTTAGATATTTTTAACCTTAATCCTTATCTTTTTCATATTCCCATAAAAACTTTCAGTATTTCCTCTTATTTATTTCCCAAAAACAGAATTCTCAAAAGGTCCACAAATTAATAGAATTCCCACAAATATATCTGACAACTGACAAACCCATTTATCCACAAAAAAAAAACTCAAACGACACCAAAGCATTTTGTTCAAACGCAAAAACCTAATATTGTCGGTCATAAATCTCTAACTGGCAACAGACAAACCAGAAAAAGAGCGGAAAAATATAAATACAACAGAGTAAATGCCACAAAATGTCAACAAATGCCCCAAATACTTGGGGCACGTGCATGTGAGAGTGTGTGAGTGTGACCGAAACACGTCACTTGCCACAGCTACGAAAAAAATTAGGTAAAAAAAAAAATTAACTAAAAGAAGCTAAAAACTAAATTCCATGACACTATCTTTGTGGCATCTATGAACGCTATCAATTGAAAGCGAAATTCACTTTCATCGCCCTCTCGACATAATCATTGCTGTGTACAGTGGGGGTAATAATAATAGATCTTGGGTAATAAAAATAAGGGTAAATAGGAATAATAAAAAGAAATAAATATATTAAAAATAATATATGAATAAATAATATTTAGAGATAGGTTAAAATTTAAAAAAAAATATTTGTTGTATTTTTAGATTTTTAGATATTCTTTTTAAAGTATTTTATTTAATTGGTAAAGACCATTTTGTATGGTAAAGGTGGTGAGATTTGAACTCTAACTATTAATTTAAATAAAACAATTATTTATCTAAAATTTTTCTACTAAAATATTAAGATCCCAAGGCTTTAACATTTTTTTTTTAATTTTTCATTTGCTTATATTAATTTTAATTGCTAATATTCTGACCTCAATTGTGAAACCCCCCTTTCACCCAAGCAACCGAAATATTCGTCCCGTACATTTGGCCAAGTTCAACGACCGCACGAGTCCCTGGCCTAGATTTTACAACAGCAACAACGGCAGAGCAACAGACGCTGCTGATATTGCCGTTCGTGCTTTTACTTTCGTTGCGACTTCGGCTTTTGGCGCTGCCTTCGGCTTCGGTTTGATTGGTGCTTAGATTCGGGCACCCGCTCTCTTGCACACGAAGTTCATGCCACCGAGCTTCAAGATAATAATGCCCAAGATAAAATATAGTTTATAAAGAAAATAAGAATAAATAAATTTAAAAAAATATATGTTCAGGGAAAAGAAAACCAAATTAAGTAACATTAACATATATAATATTAATATAAATAAATACAAAATTCGTTTATGATTTTAATTTCATTTTTTGATCAAAGACTTTATAGGAAGAATTATATTTAAATTATAATATTTTCTTGTAAATAAAAATTTTGAAGGATTTTATTACTATTAAAAGAATTTTGTTTGGTAAAGTTTTTAAATGGTTTTATATTAAAAAATATTTGGTAATAAAAAAATAAGCATTTCAATAAAAAATGTATTATTTAATAAGTAAATAAAATAAAATAACTTAGGTACTTTATAATTTATCGGAAACTATTATTTAATGTAGTGGGCAGTAAAATGATTAATGAAATTTTATAATAATGAAGCTAAACAAATATTATTCCGGTAAACCGAAAACAAATATTAATAATGAAATATAAATGAATAAAATATAAATAAAAACCACTTTTTTTTAGTTGAATATTTTTTTGCATAAGGTTATAATTAAAAAATATTTGAATCAATCAATCAGATTAAAGTTTACCCAAAATAAGCCTCGCTTAAACATAAATGCTGCACTCCTTACTCCTCCTTTGATTGCCAAAAACATAAATATGTAATTCAATTATGCGGCAAATATTAATCATAATTTGCACTTCCATAAAATATTCACTACCCCAGGAACAGACACAGTCACATTCACATCCACAGGATATGTCCCTTCAATACGCCAATAAAATTCTTATTGCCGAGAAATCCCTCCTCGGAGATAACACAAAAACCACACAGAGCAAGCAAATACAAATACAAAAAAAAAAACTTATTGCTATCGTCGTCATGACGTGCCTTCCGCCGCCCCCCAATTTCTTCGCTTTTCCTTCCCCGCCATCGTCGCTCCTCTATCTGCGGCTTGTTGCGTTTGCTTCTTGTTTTTGCACAAAAAGGAAAAATTTAGGTTAATGAGTTCAACGACCGACGAGGAAGCGCCAAAAATACACACGCAGTACATGGAGCCAATAGAAGAGATAGAAAGAAAGTGAAATCATATTTGAGGAGACGGGGGAAATTTTTACGGCGCTTAGTGGAATTTAGGGAAAAGCACACGAGCGTGTGTGGGTGGGGATAGGGCAAGTGCAGAATTTTGGGATATTCAATAGAATTGCAAAGTAAAAAATTAGAATTAGAAATTTGGAATTAGAAATATTTAGGGATCAACACATTTTTTTTAGTAATTAAATATTATTTTTCTGAAGACTCTTGTATTAGTTAATTAGTTATTCTAATATATTTAATAACAAATTGTAGGGAATACTTATTCAAAGTAAATCATAGCATACTTTTGGGAATTAATAAAAAATCGTATGAATACTTTTTGTTTCTGGTAAAAGGCATAATTTAAAATATTTAAAAATTATTAATATTATTTTTTTTTCCATTTATTAAATAAACTAATGATGTAATTACCAAACCCAACCGAAAATCAGGATCATTAGTTATTCCCATTTCCCCTTAACAAAGATTAATACTTGTGAAGGTGTTTCTCTATATCTAAAACCACTTTATATATGTATGTACATATATATAAACATGATTCACTCACTCACCAGCTAAGACACGTCCAATCAGACGTTCCGTATCGTCTATATGTTTTGCCTGGGCAAACAGATCCTCCCGACTGCCGACTGTCATTATTCTGGATTGAAGCTAGGACGTGGACTTGAATATAACCTAATGCAACTATATAGTTTGATTGGAATTCGTTTTGATTGAACTATAGATTTGCTAAGATTTGTACAAAGTGTTTGTTCTATATATTTTTCTTAATATTATTTACTTAAGGCTTTTCTTTCGTATGGCACCTTTTGTGAGTGTTTAGAATTTATTTTTGAGCTAACTACACTAGCTATTATGGCCTAAGTTCTTTAGTTAGTTAATTAATTTGTTTGAATTTAACTATTTAAATATTTGTGTGCACACGGGAAATATCACAAGATAGCAGCAGCAGCAGCGATGATGTTTGAGGATTTTTTACGTGTTTTATTTTTGGCCAAGTCTTTATGCATTTTCATCTAATAAATGCCACAATTTGTTTACTCATTTTTAACTATTTAACATTTAGAAAAGACTTTGCACTCTCATTAATTTCTATGACACTTTCAGGAATACTCAAAAAATATATAAATATATTCTTTTGATTTGTGTTTTATTTTGTGTGTTTGGCTTTTTTCAGAATTCACGTGAAAATTACGACAATCGGTTTTGGGTTTTTTGAGCGCCGGGCAAACAGTGTTCAGAGTTCGTTCGGTATTCGCGCAGCGAGCGAAGAACGCTGAATAATAAGCAAAACAACAAAAGCGGGGCGCCAAAGCCGAAATGCCAGAAGCTGAGCCAAAAACAACAAAAAATCGCATGGCAAAAGTTTCTATCAGCTGTTCGCCTTTGCCTTATGGTTGTTCTTGTTTTTGCTTTTGTCTTTGTTTTTGTTTTTGCTGTTTTTTTGGGGCCGGCCATGTGGGTAGCCAATGAACTGCTTGCCGGAAGCTTTGCACTGCTTGCAAGTGGTTTTGGCAAGTAGAGCTTTGCCAGAGCGCTGGGATTTGAAATTAATAAGGGAATTTTTGTGTTTTATTTATAATTAAATTTTCTCTTAAAAGTATTAATGTTAAAAGAAATTTACAAATTTAAGCGTAAGCTCTAGACTACTTTTCTGAGTAATTTAAATTTTTTAGAAGTCCAAAAAGTCTAAAAACTACATTAACAAATGTAAATGTTACTTCTTTTATATCCTTTTGATTTTAGTTCTAAGCCTGTTTTGACTTCCTAAAATATAATTTCAAGGAAAATTAATAAGTAAAATATTTCTAGATTTAAATTTTTCTTAGAATTTCTCTAAATTAATGTAAAAAATACCCTGAAAATAAAGTTTTATATTTAACACACATTACATTACACATCATTTTAGTATTTAAATTAAATTTTTAGATTCAAAAATAATCATTTCAGCTAAGGAAAATCTAGAAGAACTATGAATAATTTTTAAGTATTTTTTTAACTTGTAATAAGCCAGAAGAAATTATTTTTGTTCCTTTAAACTAATTACAAAGTACAAAGTACTTCGTTGTAAACAATTTTTCCTTTCTCTCAGAACTCGTTGCCAAGTTGAACCGCTCATTGTTGGCCCAGACAAAAGTGATTGGCTTCAGGTTAAAGCCCAATCATTCTAACAAATGGGAAACTATCAGATTGTGGCCGCCAAAAACAAAACCAACGAGGGAATTAAGGAGCTCAGCAAACAGAAAAAAATGTTGTTAGCCGAATTCCAATAGCCACTCTGCTTGGCAACAGAAGCTCCAAAAGCGATGTCCTGCTAGCTGAGAGCCCAATAGCTGAAAGCAATAAAAGCAACAAAGGCAACAAAAACATTAAGGCCCAAAAGCAGAGCGGGCCAAAGTTAAATGAACTGTGAAAATGCCAATGACAGAAGAATTATTCAAGGCCGCAGTGACGAAAAGCAAGACGAGGAATAAAACGAGGCTTAAGAAAGGCTTCGGGGATAGTTAAGAAGCCTATAGCTTTTAAGGAAATTTTAGAAAATTATTTTAAAAGGAGCTGGAAGGAACTTAAAAGAAAAATTAATGAAAACCAGAAGTCAATAAAGTAGAGCTCTGATTTTATCTAATACTAGCAACTATGATTTAATAGTCACAGTTACAGAATATTATACAACAGAAAACTATAAAAAAAGCAAAACTATATAATCCCTTCCATTCGAAGAACCCCTTGACTTGGTGTTCTGTTAGGTAAGTCAACGTCTGTGGCGCCAGAATCCTTGAGCTACATTGGGTTTGTCCTGGCTGGTAGCAACAACAACTAAGCACCCTCTCTCTATAACCCAAAGAGCCCCAATGTCGCACTGTGGCAAAATGTCAGCGAACGCATTTGAACTTTTCATTGCTGTTGCAGCAGCAGCAGCAGCCAAACTTCCCACGTAAAATTAGCAACTGGAGGGGGGAATGGGCATCTCCGCCCACTGAGAGGCCGGCCGTGCCTCTGGGTCTGCCCTCGATTCGGATTCGGATACAGATTTGGACTTGGATTCGGCTGCCATGTTGCACAATCCCGGCCAGCAGCAGCAGCAGCAGTCGCAGCACGGTGTCGTTGCACGAGTTCAGGGTCAGTTGGCGTTGCACTCAGCGCCCAGCAGCTAAAAACTGGGTGTGGGTTGAAACACTTGGGTGGATGCACTTGCAGAAATATTGGGGGGTTACTTTGTCATGTAAATTACAGATAATTTGATAAAGGATTCAATATCTTAAGGATAACTTACTAGTTTCTATCGTCGTTTCTCAGCTATTAAATTCACTAAATATTTCATAAACTATATTCATCCTGTTTTTCTGTAATTTACAACATTTATCTATAATTTAGGTATCATTACTTCTCTATTTTAATTTATAAAAAAATTTTAAATGTGTGCTGGATTATTTTCTCTGTATTTTTCCTCGCATTGCTTGGGTTTGCTGCTGCTGCCACCAGTGCTCCATTAAACGTGTTAGGCGCCAAACGGTGTGAAAATAAAAAGCACTTAACCCACCAGCAATTCGCCGCTGATTCGATTAGGCAAACACACACCGCTGAGAGCTGGAAACTACACAAAGCCAGGCAAGGGGAATGGGCCAAGTTAAGAGAGACACTTTATTTGGTTAGAAGAAACAAGGTTACTGATTCTGCGAGATGACCAGTGGTTGTTATGAAAAAGGAAAGTGAGTTAATTAAGAGTATTTATTACATTGTTTTTATATCCCTTTAAAATTCTATTAAATCCTAATTATTAAGAAATATATACAAATTCATTAAGACATTACAATTAGTTAACCCAGTTTTCTTTTGAATTTCTGTATATATCATTTTTGAATAATAAACATTTATATACACTCAAAAATCGCTTGATCCGCTGACGTGGTATCCTCACACTCTTACCAAACTTCCACAAACATATACATATACATTTATAGTGGGTATAACCTTCAATGTCTATTCAACTCTCGTGGAAATTCGTCCAAGGACATGAACTTAGCTCACCCCTGACGCGATTCGGCTCCATGTAAATGGAACAGAAGGCGCCGCTAAATGTAGACCACCGCCCCCTTTAGGCAACCTTGCAATCTCTTAAAATTATCAAATAAAAATAAACGAGAGAGAAAAACTCAGACAAACACATTTTGAAATTTTAATTAAAACCAAAAATAAAAGCAATCGAATTGGAATTCCTTTTCGGCTAATGGCCACCTAACGGCATTTATGTACGTATATACATAGTAAGCATATAGTTGGGCACTTGTATTGTGGCCTGCGTATGTGTGCCGTGTCATTGTCCTGGATAGAGTGCAACGACTTTGGCCCTTCAAAATGGAACGTCACGAAAAGTGCGTGAAAAGCTAAAAGGAAAAGCTACTGAGCTGGGCTTTTAAGAGCAAAAAGCTTAAAGATTTTCTGCTGTTGAGAAAAGCTATGCAGATATGCCACAGAAATTGCTAAGCGTTTGAAATCTATTAAAAGGGCGCTAGAAAGTATGCTATAAAATTAGTAGATCTTTAATTTCGTTGTTAAAAAATGGTTTTATAGGCCAACTTTGGGTTTAATTTGAATTAATATGAAATTAATTTTCTTTGGAATATATAACAATGATTAAAAATATTTCTTAATGATTATTTTTTAAGTGAAGTTTGTGTTTTATGTTCTATGTTTTACTTGGTAGCAATTTATTATTATTTTATTGAGTTCTTTCATGCTTATCTTTAATAGATTTTAATAACAATCTGCCTAAGACTTGTAACAAATATAATAATATCCTATCAATTCACATCCATAAATTCTTATTAACTGCCCACAAATTATTCAGGTAAATAAATAATAAATATAATGCCTTTGTTCCAGGGACTAAACCAATTTATTGGGATATATTTTTCTAACAAAAATTGTGTGATAGAAAGCGCATAAATATATTTTGTATTCCCCAATCAGCAGACAACAATAGAAGAGGCAATAAAAAAATAATTCACACAAAAAAGGGAGGGCCCCCCAGAGGGGGCTGGTGGCAGCTGGGAGAGAGAGTAAGAGAGAGTGAGTGAGAGTGCGTGAATGCTCGACACACACACTTACAGGCACAGCCACTCGCACACAGATACACACTGGGACAGCACTTGGCCCAGATTATTTTGAAGGTCGCGCATTATCGACGGTCGTTCACCTATTTACTCGGCAGGCAACAACAAAGGCAACACACAGCAGCGGCAGCGACGTCGACTGCGGGTGGGCTCTGCCTTTCGTTTTTTTTTTTTTTTTTGGGCTTTTGCTTTCATTCTCCTCTCTTTCTTTTCAGTCTGTTTTGTTCATATATTCTATACATGTACGCAGTTATGTGAAGATGTATGTAAATTCATGAATATTCCTGTACATACAGTAAATCTAGGATTTCTAGGACTGTTTTTTTGGGAATTATTTGAAAGAGTTTTAAGGGTTCAATTTGATTTAAAAATTTATTAAAAATACAAAAAAAGATATATTATTCATAAAAATATGTTTTCAATAATATTACAAATTATAAAATACTCAATTTTTTAATATTTTTTAAAACACTCTTTTGGTTTGTTCTTAAACATTAAAATATTTACTTATCTGAAAACATTTTTGATTTAATTTCGAGTCTCTACTGTACCCAATTCGTATTGCTTTTTATATAATATATAAACACCCATATATAGGTGCATACATATGTTTGTAGTCACTGTCTTTGACATTAGGTGTATATTTAATCAGCAGTTTTCACGGCTGTTGTTGCTTTTATTGCGGTAGGAGCGCGCGCGTGCGACATTTGTTGCTGTGTTTTTATTGGGGGAAAAGCTCACGGAAAAGGAAGCGAGAAAATTATACGGAAAAGCTTTCGCAGGAAGTATTGAGGCAGTCCGCCAAATACACCAAGACTTTTCGCCATTATATTTTTGTGAGCTCCTCTCGGTCGTGTTAATGCGCATTAGGTGAGCCAGCGAAATATAAACAAACGCTTTACAAATACTAATATACTTAAGAGGTTAATAAACACGCATGGCGGGGGCGGGGGGCAGCATATATTTGTTGGCTTTCAATAAGCTAAAACATATGTGGAACATTCAATTTTTGAGTGTAACGGGCCAAGGTGGTGGGAAATTGCGAGGGGGTGGCTCTGAGAGATGACAGTGAGGGAGGTTATGTATCTTCTTTCATTTGGCAAAGTAGGCCGACGACGAAAGCTTGTATACAGTTAGGTCATTAGGTCACGAGTGAGTGAGAGACAGGGAGAGATGGGGGGGGAGGGTCTCTGGGGAAAGAGAGAGGGGTGAAAGCAGACTGTAATATAATCGGGAAGCATCGTATTTAAGCCAGAGAAAGGTAAAGTGTGGTTAAAAAATAGAAAAAATGAAAAAACTTATAATATTTAAGAAATAATTAATAAACAATTACCAGAATATATTTTATTGCTTTCTTTTTCTGTTTGAATTAACAAAGTGTGAATTTTGACGAATTTTATATATACTATTGGCTTAAATTAATTTGTTTTAAATCAAAATTGATTCTTGTTGCAATAGTCTTTTTAAAAATACAGGAAACCAAGAAATATCCATTCCCTTGAATTTATTAAGAACAAAATTATGACTTAATTCCACTAAAATCGGTACTCAAAACGACATATCTCTCTTTTAAGGCCTAAAAGTAAATCGCAAATAGGCACAAAAAAAATCCCGAAAAAAATATACATACATGAGTATTCCCGCAGGACCTACGCATTCATTTCAGGATACTTTGTGCCTAGCTGACTTTAAGCATCCCTCAGCATTAATCAATAATTTGCTTTGTTCCCCTCCTCTCTTCTCCTCTTAGATCTTGTATTTATATAGAACAAACTTTTACATTTCTCAAAAGCCAAAATAAAAAAAACCAACCAAATTTTTTATATTAATTCACTAGAGAAAGATAAGTGCTTTTGCATTTGAGAGAGAAAAAAAAAGAAACTTTCGTGGAAATTCTGAGTGGGCCAATGGGGCGTATGAGTTATTTTTAGCGCAAGCCAAGAGAGAGATGGCCTAGCACAACAGGCTCAAACTTGAGGCTGCAAGAGATTCAAACACAGCTGAGTGGGGAGTTCTTGGGGGATGTAGCCACATTGGGGATGTTTTTGGTGCGGTGGGGGTGAAGCTGCGTTGACAGGTCCTCCCCCACAGCTTGCAAAGCAGCTTATGTGTGGGGTTTCGACTTTGCCCAAGGGGGTTTGACACATTGACCATGAATTTGCTTTTAGGAACAGAACAAGTTGAGGAGAAAGGAGAAAGGAGAGGCGAGGAAATGAATACACTGAAAGATTAATGCTACAAATAAATAGGGTAAAGTATGAATGAATTTACCTGAAAAAATTTGTATTACAGCTTAAAGCTTATTACAAAATTTTAAATTCTACAAAATAAAATTTATATAATATTTCTACAATTTATTTTAAATAAGTTACTTTTGAAACCAATTAAATAAATTATTTTTAAGTCTTTCGATTGATTTTTTGTTTTAATAAATGATTTTTAAGTATCTGGAATGATTTCTTCGTTAAAATATTTAACTTTAAGGTTCAGACCTTTTATAAAAATATAACTAAACAATGTTAATAAATGTATATTATATTACAAAATTATAAAATAAATAGAAAATGGTATTTTTAAAGCACCCCATTATTTTCAGTGCCTCTGTAGATGCTCCAAGTTTGCAGGTGTGCTAACGGAAAATTTGTATATCCTGTCAGCTTTTGGCCATGCCTTCCGCTTATCAGCACGAGTGGCGGCTTAAAATCATTTATCATAATTTCGAAACAAAAAGCTAAACAGCTTTTGGTCTTGTCAATGCGAACAGCAAATTCAATTAAACCATGAAAACAGAGCCCCTAATAATGCGACAGAAAAGGAAAGACTAAGCAGGCGAAAGAGAGATTGAGAGCCAGAGCCCAGCTCAAGCACAATTTCCACGAATTGCTCCATTAATAACACTAGAATTAACCGAAAGGTTACTAAAAGTCAAGGCCACCGAACGAAATTCGACACATGCCCCGTGGTTCGGGCCAGAAAGCGATAGAAAAAAGGCAAAAGAAAAGCAAAGAAAGAGAGTAGGCCACAAGTGCGATAGAGACGGCCAGCTGGCACATTGACAAAGTGCTAATGCGTGTGAGAGTTATGTGCCAAATTTATAGGCTCTTGGCTCTCTCACTCTGTATTGGCGTTGGCGGCAATCAACTTGGCTAACACACCCCACCCCCCGCCCAGAAAACCGAACTTAATGGCTGTAAGGAAAGGAAACATTTCGGGTCGTAAAAGCCCGAGGCAAAACGACCGAGAAGTTCGGCAGAAATATTTCAAATATTCTTTCACTGTTGGGTGAAATGCTTAATTAAATTTGTTGCTGCCCGCAAATTCCCACAAAAAAAAAGGAAAAAAAAATGGAAATGGAAAAGAAGCTGAAAATAAACAACAACAGAAACTAATGGTTTCATTTGCTCAAGGTTAAGGTCGCCTTTAAGGGGGGTGTGTGTGCGTGTGTATCCAGGCAATTGCGGCGGTATTTGTTTAGGTTTCAGTTTAGGATTTATAATAAAAGGCATAAAAAAAAGACACAAAGAGGTGCAGGAAATAAATTATGAAAAGAGCAGAGAGCCAGTTAAAAAAATGATTTGTACATAAATAAGGTCTAACATGAATTAATAAATATAAATGTACATTTTTAAAAGTTTTAACAAGATCAAGTTTTTTTTATATAGTATACATGATTTGTTGACTATTATTATAATTTTTATTTTAAAAAAGTGTTATTTAAGCTTAAAAATAATTTTAAAAACGTTTTTTCAGTAATATAAATAATTTGAAAATGGAACAAATTAAACACGAAATATTAAACAGCAAATTTATAATTTTATGTAGCTTAAAAAGTTCAAATATTTTTTTATAAAAGATATATCCATTTGTTAAGTATTATTAATGATTTTTTTAATTTAAATAATTGTCCATTAAGTTTCTAAAATAATTAAAAGGCTCAGCGCCACCTTTTATTAAACTGAATTTAAATTGCAAAAAGTGCACCTTTTAAGAAGCTTTTTCATACATTTTCCACTTGCATTAGACAAAAGTTTTCTTTACTGGAAAATTGTAAAAAGCTGTTATTGCATTGTAAAGCTATGTAAAATGCATTTTACGCTTTTCCGGTTGCATTTGCAGCTAAAACTTGGGGCCAAAAGCTCTAGCAATTAGTTGCAACTATTGCAAAAGTATAATTTACAAATTATAGACAACCCTGTACATAGAGAGAGAGAGAAAGTGAGAGAGTGCACTCAGAGAGAGAGAGAGTGTGAGCAAAGCACAGCTTTTCAGGTTTTCTTGCAGGTGAAAAGCCACAAGTTGCCACCGGGAAGTGCAACAGTTGCAGCGGCAGAGAGGAATCCTCGAACAGCTGTTGCAAAAAGGGGGATGGAAATATAGGAAGGCCTTAAAGGAAAAAAAGAAAAACTAATTATTAGAAATATAGATGGATAAATAAATCAAGTTTTTCTATAAAATTATTTTGTGACACTCCTAGGTGAATTTTAATTTTTAAAAATAATAATTTACAGCAAAGATTCAATACTAAAAACGTCTTTCAAACTTTCTTTCATTCAAAAATAATTGTATACCTTTTCCATACTTCTTAAAGAAAGATTAAAATATTATTCTAATAAATAATCGTTATAATTTTAACTCCACACCGTTCCATAAATTTTTTCTCTCCCTGCATTGCAGTCACATCCTGCACCAAGGATCCGACATTGAGCCGCCCTTGATCGCAAGTAACCTTCATGCAGAGGCGAAAGCTTTCGCTTGAAACTCAAAACTGTGAAAAAAATGAAACAAGAACAAGGGCTGCAAGGACATCGAATAGGTCCTTGTGTGGGGGTAATTGGTTTGTTTGGTGGGGGCCAAAAGCGGTAAAAGGTAAGCCCCGGCTAAATTGTCAGTTAATTGACTTTGAGTGGCATTAACTGGCATCCGAGAGTGACTTACATTTAATTGGACCTGACAGCCGAAACAAGAAGTATTTCTTTACATACCTGCAACGAAAGAGGGAGAACAAAAAATAGATTAATTATAAATATGGGTCACCTTTGGGAAAGCACAGTGAAAAATATATTATAGAATATTTATAGATATTTTTATTTAATAATAATTTTGTATATAGTAATAGGAATATCTCTTGTAATTTGCAGACTTTGTGTCGAGAGTTTCAGCAACTTTTATTTGTTTGTTTTTCACATTTCGTTTCTCCCATTTCTTTGCACAGTTTTTTTTGCCACTTTTGTTGTTGTTTTTTTTTATTGCGCAGAGCGCACATGCCAACGACCTTGACCATCACAATTTATTTTCATTTTACTTTTTGCCTCCCTCTCCGGGTTGTGTGTGTGTGTGTAGCGAGTGACACACATTACGTAGGTCCCCATTTAGTCGCTTACACAAGACCTCAGGCAAGGCCAGCCTCTCTCTCACTCACTCTCTCTGCTTTTTTTATATATATATTTTTTTTTTGTGGTTGTTTCGTTATTATTATAATTTTTTGTGCGAGTGTGAGTGGCATTCTTCTAAATGTGATTTTCTATCGAGCACATAATAATCGGGAAATAGTTTGGCTTAAAAATGTCCTTAGCTCAGCCAAGATTATTAATAATTAAATTAAATGGGAAATTAAATAAAATATGTGAATGCTATGCTAAAGATTTATGTTATTTTATATATTTAATACACAAATGTAGTTGTTAGAAAGTTTTAAATTTTAAGGAAAATAATAGAAATACTTTTTAAAAGCTTTTTTATATTTTTAAACTTATTTTCATAATTTCCTTTGTTTAGTTGTTCCTTAAATATGGTTTTAAAAATTCAAAAAAGTTCTTATTTAATCTTTTTAAATATTTTTAACTTTTACAAAGAAAAAAATGCTACATTAAATAATATAGGCTTAAATGTTTAATAAATAAATGTATTCTAAGAGTGTTCTTCCTATTGAAATACATCTTTAAAAATGAATTTATAGGGACAATATATTTAATAATAAATACCTGTAATTATTTTATCATTTCTTACAACAGCTGATTAATCACTTAATTAAATACCCATAAATATTTCCTCATTTGCTGTACCTGTCAATAATTTATTTAAATCCCCCTTTTGTATACGTATTTCGTTTTTGCTTCCTCTAAAAATGTGCGCACCTGTAATTCCACCTGTGCGACGAGCAAGTTCATTAGAAAACTTAATGCGGAAACTGGCGGTCGACTAACCGATATCGAAACGTACCATATATAATGCCGTCTCGCACTCAAACACGAAAATATATACACATTTTCAATGTCACAGAGCAGAACAGAACCAAACAGACGCGTGGGGAAGTCTAAATATATATAAGCACATAGAGTGAGTGTTCCTATGAAACAGAGCAATGTGGGTGAGGTCAATGCAGACCCCAGACCTGGGAGGGAGCTACGTCAAAGCACAATTGATGATTGAGTGAGTGAGTGGACTTGTGGTGGCAACTCTGCCAGCACAGTGGGCAAGATGCCAGGGAAATTACCCAAGGCACGGAAGTGAGCCAAGGCTTCTCGTCAAACCGAACCGAATTTCGCCATATAATAAATAATAACTAAGCTAAACTGATGTAGGAGAAATGGCCAAATATAGCTGGATAGAGAAAGCCAAAAAGCCAGCGAGACAATGGTATCGAAAATTGGGTTAGTATACCAACAAGGAAATCCTGACAAATTGGCCTCAGAAAATAAAGTAAATCAATGTTCATTACATCAAGAGTGTTGGTAATTGAAGCCAAAATGGCAATTATAAGTTGGCATTGACATTGCTTATCACACACACACAGGACACACCCGGGGAGGGAGTGATAAAGAGGGAGGGGGAGAGAGAAAGAGAGCGACCGAGGCAGCCTGTCATTTTTGTCCTTATCCTTGTCCTTGTGCGTTCATTATACAATCCGAGACACACGACGCGCTCAGCCCGCTGTTGCTGCCTGCCTTATATGTGTGTGTTTGTGTTTGTGTGTAGTTGTCAACGCATGCACATTTCATTGCCATCTTGCAGTCCACAAAGTCCACACAAACACACACACATAAACAGGGCCCACAGCACGGCCCTGACCATGAACAAGAACTTGTCAATTTCAACAGAAACAATATACTGCGAAAAAATAGGAGACCCTTTTCAAGTTTAATTATTTTTCTTTAACAAAAAATATTGAAAATGAACCATTTTTTAATATTTTGCTAAAAGGTTAAGAATAAGAGTAATAAATAATATTTAGTATTTACATATTTACACCTAATAAAAAGTTCACTCTGCGTATGAGTAATAAAAGTTTGAACATTTGGCATTAAATCACTTATTTATCTTTAAGTCATAAATTAAAAAAATGAAATATATTTAATTTACTCTTACTTTACAAGAATATAAATTTTATAAAAAAAATAGTATCAAGAAAAACGGAATTTCCTTCTAATAATCCAAATTATTAATGGCAACAGTGCGTATGAATGATATTATTTGAGCCTAATCCCATGAATTCCTAAATTTTTGGAATTTGTTATTCTCAAATATAAGTTCTTGTCTTTTTCAAAGTAAAATTCTTACAGGAATTGAAAGATATTATGCCGAAGACAACACTGCGTATGAGTAATATTTTAAAGAAAAAATTCCTAGCTTATTATTTTGAACCTAAATAGAGGAACAGCAATTTTTATAAATAAATATTTATCTAAAATTATGAATATTTATCTAAAATATATCATATTTATCTTATAAACAATTTATATTCATCTAAAATAAATGTAAACAAGTTTTTTTACAGTGGCAACTGCTGTTAAGCCAAAAAGGACTATGGAAGAGTGAATGAGAACGCGAAAAAGCAGCAGGAACCCTTTTTTTTTTGTTACGTGAGTGTAGAGAGCGAGAGGGTAGCCAACGTAATTTAATTTTTTTGTTATGAACATATTTTGCCTTGCTTTTCCGCTCCCCCCAACATTTTTAAAAGTAGCCCCGATTCTGGGAAAGTTTATTAAGAAAAATTGCATTAGGCAAGTGAAAAGTTATTATTTTGGTGACACTTTGTGTACTTCATTGATGATGCAATTCGAGTTCAAGGAATTATGAAACCAAGAATAATCGTTCTCAAAGGATATAGAGATCGAACCCTTCTGTCTTGTCCATTAAGTGATTTTAATAGGGCTTGATTGGCCGCTCAAGGGGTAAATTCCCCTAATAGGAGATTTATAATGATTTTAATGAAAGAAAATTGCACTGGAGATATTGAGGATATCAAGGATAATTTGTTAATATTATTGATATGACAATGGGGAAACGGTAGCTGACAGGGGATGCAGTATAGATAAGTTTGGTAAGACTAAAAAGAGTTTTAAGTGGAGTAAAAAATCAAATATTACAATTGAAATTAAAACAACGTCTTGTATAATAACCATAAAAACTACAATTCTCTAAAAATTCCGTTAAAAACATTTTTATTGAGGCCAAAGAAATCCAAAGCCACCACATGCTTCATTTATAAACAAATAAAAGAGTTCTTACTCGAAACCTAAGTAAATATGTGATTGTTCCTACGAAATACTCGAGTTTTTGTAATTAGATCAAACTATTTCTCTGGAATATATGCTTTCCCCGCATGGGTCAATGACACGGACTGGGAACTGAAACCCGACAATCCATGTTGTTTATAAGAAATAACCAATCAAACTTTTGCCTGACACACTAACCCATATATATAGCTAGTGAAAGGCAAAAGAAAACTATTTTGCACTTGAATATTTATGAGGCGGCAACAGTGGTGGGGGGATAGAAATGTCAAGTGCTTTGGCCCTGACCTGACCTCCGCCGATACAACGTCGGGTGCCCACGCTATAACCCCTCTATGGCCCAGCCCCTCCTAACTGGCAGACCCGGCAAAAGCAACAATGTACAGAATGCCATCAAAAATGCTCGGCCAACGGGGCGGAGTGGTGTTATTTTTTTCCACAGGAAAACCCCCATATTTGTGCACTCTCTCTCTCTCTCTCTTTTACTCTCGGAAGTGTGTAAGAAAATTTCATTGCCATCGCATTCACGTTCAATGTCAGGTTCATGCGCATCGCCTCCAAATGCAAGGCAAAGGTTATGCAGCAGCAGCAGCAGCAGTTGCAGGGGGAGGGAATTTGATGGGGCTAAAATTTTTGGGATGGTGATGGCCAATTGGGTGGTGCCATTCGGCGGTTGTAAGGTCACTGTCAAGTGGCAATGGCATGTCCAAGGATAAGCGGGCGTCGTTGGTTGCAAGCTATTTAAAGTGGCAACGTGTGCATTTTTGGCATTTATTTTGGGTTAATAAGGTCCTCGCTGGAAGGATATACTAGCTTTTGAGGGGAAAGTCAATCAATGTGGTCTATTGAGGGGGGTTTTAATGATTAATTGGATAAATTTATATAACTTTATACTATATTTCTATATAAATCGTTCTTATTTAACTTTTAAATGTCTTACTGTTTTATTTAATATTAACAAGGATTGTTAAAAAAGGCTAAAGGATTGTCTATTATTAATATAATTTATTTTAAGGAACTAAAAAAGAAGGAGATTTAAAATAATATTTTCATAAATTCCCAGAAATTTGTTACATATGTTTCAAAGAGGAATTTAGTTCTACACCAAATTGTCCTATGATCCTGCACTATAATTACCCCTTATTATCCTCCTCCTTCAAATAACATTTTTACCAAATTATAATCTTAAAGAAAATCCTTTAAAACGCTCTCCTGATCCACATTATCCCAACGAAACCCTGCATTATTACCCAGCCAGAAGATCGTGCATGTTATTGACCTCAGTCAAGGGCACTGCACTTGGGCTATATATCCCCCTATCCCTAGTGTGAGAGAGCAACATATAGACGGGAATGCAGATTGCAGATCGGAGTACAGCCGCGATTCGAATCGCAGCGAGTTGGAGTGGAGGAGTTTTGAGGGGGCCAGAGAGGAGTCTGCAGAATCCGTGAACGTTTTTAGGCGCGCAAATAAACAAAAAGGTGGATCACAAAGGCGGTTCAGAGGGAGGGAGGAAGAAAAGGTATAAATAGCGCCCCCAAGCTTCCCAAGCGTGACGCTCTATGGCCTTCTCTCTCCTTCGCCTTCCTTAGGGCCTATATATCCCTCTCTCTTTTTTTGATATTGTATTTTTAAATTCTCTGTTGATGTTCGTGGAGTTGCTTGTTGCTTTTGTTTTTTGTTCGGGTGAAGTCATGTCGTTGACAATATCAAGGCCAAGCCCACCTACCTATCAACCCTAGAAGATACACTACACTTGAAATAATTAGGTGGGTGTTTAGGATTGTTTAAATTAAAGATTTTATTTGTAATATAAATTTTTAAAAGTTCAATTATGTAGTATTGAAAACAAAATTTAATGAAATCCTTGTTAAATGTTAATAAAATTTATTTTAAATATTTTTATATTTTTTTATATTTATATGCATATTTGTTTATAAATTGTATATATTTTTTTTTTATTCTGAAGCTCAAAAATGTGGACAATAAAATAAAATTTATTATTGATTCTTAATTTTGAGCTCTTTGACCTTTATATTTCGTTTTTAAAAATTATAAATATATAAAAATATTACATACTATCTAGCTCAGAACAGGACCAAGAAGAATCAGGATCAATCCAAGAACATAATTTCCTTCTAATATTCCCCGAGTTAGTTCTTAATATAGTATTTCTCTGTCGATTTCCTCTCCCTTCCCAGTCTCACGTGCTGTCTGTCTCTCTCTCTCTCTCTCTCTCTCTTATTCTTTCACTCCCTCCCTCTCTTTTCCTCTCTCTGTTTCTGTCTCTCCTTGCGTTCTTCGCGATCCACAAGAAGCCAACGACTTTTGCTTGTAGGTCAATGGCACTTGCCGAAGCCTGAGCAGAGGCAAAAGGCGCAAAGGGGCTCTTTTCGCGCGCTCCCTTTTTGCCAACCAGTTTTGTATTTTTTGCCCCGATCCTGCTAATAACCAGACGTATATATGTATATAAATATATATACTCCCTCTGGATGGTGCCGCTCTCTTCTGTCTGCCCTACATTGGACTTGGACCCATAGTCTGCTTGATTTAATGGTGCTGCTTCTGCTTCTGCTCCTTCGCCAGCTTGGTTCTGATTTTTTCCAGGCTCATTTCTTCGTCGTTTTGAACTGTTCTGCATTCTGTTGTTGTTACCAAAAGTTCAAGGTCTTCGATTTATCGTTTCAGCCTGGGTTTATGAGGGTACAGTGGGAATTCGTAAGGCAGCAAAGGAATTTTGTACATTTTAAGATTGGAAGATGCCATTTTAATCAAAGAATATATCCTTCATACTTAATGAATGTTTAAATATTTTATTAAAAATATAAATAAAAAAAATAAATAAATATAAATCAGCTAAATATAATAAAGAATTTGATTTGACATTTCCTTAAATATTTTGTATATATTGTTTTTATATTTATATATTTTTAAACTTGAAATATTTAAATATTTTTAATCAGAGAATATATCAATGATAAGAAGGTATGTATAAATATTTAAAACTTTTTTTTATAACAAATATAAAATCAGTTAAATATAATAAACAGTATAAGATAATTTTCATAACTGATTTTCCACTTATATAATTTATATATTTTATTTTTATATTTATAAATTTTTGAAATATTTAAAATACTTTTATATTTTTAAGAAATTACTTTTCTTTATCTCCTACCCTTATTTTTTTTGGCTGGTGACCGCTGTCTGCACGGATTTCGTTCCAATTTGTTTTTTATTTATTTTTAAAGAGTCCAGCCGGGCCCTTTGTCCACCGATTCCCCTTCCCTTAGGTACCCCTCCTGTGTCCCCCTTCCTGTTGTTCTGCTCTGCTGGCCAGCTTAATTATTTAACTCTCGATTCGAGTTTTATATGTATGCAATTCTCTTCTGTCTGCGCCTGTTTTGCACTCCTTTTTTTTATTTTTGTACTTTTGATTTTCTTGTTCATTCTGCATTTTTTTCACTTTTGTGGTGCATTTAAATTGACTTTGAGCTTCACTTATTCCATGTAATTAAGACGTTTCCGGTTCATGACCTAAATGTGCAATTTAGGGCAACTCCAGGGTGGCATTGGGGGGCAGGGAACAAAGAGTGGATGGTGTTGATATTTGCATAAATACTACGGGACGACAGGCAAGTCATTGTGTCTCTTATGACTCAGGGGGAATTAAAAGTTCGCCAAACAATGGCACAAATTAATGAAATTTTGTTGGGGATGATCCTGAAGTACAGTAAAGTTTCAGATTATAATGGGTTAAAGGTTATATAGTATTAGCCACTTTGGACGGATTTCTAAAATATGATTCACTCTTTGAGTAGCATTTTCCGACCTTCACTTTAGTATAAAGCTGCCTTGAAAGAAGACTCGGATTTATATCTTAGTATTTGCGTGCCCATCGGTGCTTTCTATAACATCGTCATCTAATATCCAAACAAACATGATTCAGTTCGGTGCCAGCTATAAGAAATTTAAAGCTTTCCACCAACTGACTCAGACTTAGACCCGGGCAACCTTCGCAACAAAGCGGCACGTGTCAATGTAAAAAAATATCTGAATAGAAATAATGTCAGAGTCGGACTTCAAGAGCAGGGCCAAACACTACAAACAAATGCAGTAATTATTGAAATCTAGGGTGTATATATGTTATACAAATTAATATTTATATATAAAGAAAAGCATTTATGTAGAATATGCTAGAGATTCTATATGGATTATATACATTTTTTAATAATATAATACAAAAATATATTATATTAATAATATTAAAACTAAAAAAAATAATAATATTTATATTTCTTAATAAGAAGTATAAATAAAATAATAAATATATTGGTAGAAGTGCAAAAAAAAAAGTAATGAAAAAAGTGTTTATTCACCAAAATTCTCTATAATTCCCAAGTGGTTCTGTCCTATAATTGGATAAGGTTCTTATTATACTTTTTTTTAATTGTATGCCTTGTAGATTTTTTGACACCAAGGAAATAGCCTTTAAATTAGCTATGATTTCTTTGGCATTGCAGATTTAATCTTTCTTAAAAACAAACAAATCGTTAATCCCTTCAACTATTTTCTATTTACGGAATAAGGCTATAGCCATAAATACCGCTATTCAAATTTTTCTGTAAATCCATATCCATAAATGCAAAATCTTGGGTTTGGGATTACCAAAGGGACCTTGTGTGTGTGTTTGTGTGTGTTGGCCTAGTGGCATTACCGTTAGGCAGCCTCCGTCTCAATGCGATCGTAACGGTACTGCCAGCGAGGGCAGCAGATGCGATGAGCGCCCGGGAGTGAGCGAGATGGGCAATGCGATGCGATGCGACGCTCTCAAGTACGTCACCCATACGCCCCGTTGTAACTGTAATCAAATTCGCTTTTCGCTAATTGTTGGCACCGGTCTCGCTCGCTCATTGAGGAAGTGTTCTAGATTCACGTTACGCCTGCACTTGTCTGCCTCTCCCTCGCACATACCCGCCTCTCAGTCATCTGAGTGTGTGTGTGTGTTTGTAATTATTGTGTTCTCGCTTTCAGTGTGTCACATTTTTTGTGTTATTTTTTTCTCTGGTTTTTGTTTTTGTTTCTATTGCTATTTTGCTATTGCTTTTCGCCTTTTGCTATTTTTCTTCCGCTTCCAAGTGACCTTGTTGCTAGTTTTTTTTTCTCTCTCTTTTTTTCTAACATTTTTATTGCTCTCTCGCCCACTTGTAATTCGCATTTTTATACAATTGCACATTGTATAATATTATTTGTATTTTATTTGCATTTTATTTTGCTGTTTTTGTTTTGTTTTTGCTATTAGAACAGGTTTTGCACGGCTTTATGTGGCATTTTTTATCCGCTAGATACTTTTGTTAACTGTTTTTGTTTTTATTTAAGCCAGTTTATCGGCGTTCAGTTAAGTAACTGAAAAAATTAGTTATAACCAGACTGGACTTGGCGTGACTTTGTGTCAATGTTTTGTTGATTTAGAATCGGATTTAAATTTAATTTGTTGGGTGAGGGAGGGGTTTAGGAATTGAATTGAGCATAGTTCAGTTAGTACAACAGTTATAAATCAATCCAACTGTTGGGTAATTACGCGAAAATATATATAAAGAATGTCATTCAGGGCCAGCAAGTTGGCTTAAAGGAATTTCAACCGGAAGGGAAGGGCAATAAGAATGTACCTAGTACATGTTTAGTCAAAAGAATGTACTACTAATTGTAACAGTTTGCTTTGTAATTAACATTAAGACATTCTTTAATGCTGCAATTTAAGGGGAATTATTAATATAAATATAAATAATATGAGTTATTATATTTAATATTTTAAAACAGTAAAAGACTAGGCATGTTTTTAGAAATCATAAACTAGACAGGAAAGGTTTTCTTAATTTTAAATGCTTTCGGAGTATTTAAATTATCCTTAAACCTTTTTCATTTGTTTATATTCAAGGTTATTTTATTTTCTTAATATTTGTTCATCCAACTTTAATGAAAGTCACATAGTACCACATTTTGACGAGTCAATTTACATTGCTATTAATATGCATTAGACTTTTCTATCAATATTCAATTCGGTTATGAAACACACTCTGGGCCACTTGACTTTCCGATGGCGATTGATGGGAAATTAGCAGCAAATACATAGGTATATTTATTATTAGTTTTTGTATAACCCCAAGGTCGTAGAACCCCCAATGCACCACCCTGCCCTGGCTCTCTCTCACCTTTTCGATTGATTCTCTCTCCAACGATCGTTGGTTTTTATGGGCCATAATCAATTGATATTTTGCAATGGCAAATAGTTCAAACCAAACCTTAACAAATTACGCGTTTGATTTTTATTCTATTGAATAATAAGTACAAGTGGCAATTGCATTTAGTATCGCCCCCTTTATGGGTGTTATGTAAGCCCAGTGAGAGCGAGATTTCACTGGCAAGGTCGTATGGATGACCGGGACTGGGCCAGGCAATCCGGAAAAATAAGTCGAAAAAAAATAAACACCGCTGCTAATGAGTCAATTGAAAGTTGGCCAGAACGCAATAAGCCAAATGCATTTACCCTACATATACATACATATGTATGTATAGCCTGTCAATCAGTTGGCCTGCTAATCAAATTATGGCCACTAAATTATATTTAAAAGCAACTGAAAGAAATTCTTGGGAAAGGGATATATTATAGTTTGCAGTCAATTGATTTTTTAGATTAAATAGTTTATAAAAATCGTACACAATTAATGACAGTTGAGGTAATAACTTATCAGAAAAGTTTAGGTAACTCAATAGAAAACAAAAATATATAACAGGAAATAATTAAAAGGAATTAATATTTATGGAATGTATAATCACAGAATTAATAGTTTGACTTCTACATTTAAACTGCCACCATAAATAACAGTTTGCGTAACACTCTATATACTAGTTAGTAGAACGGTTTACACAACAGTTGGCTAACTCGAGCGTATGCAAATTATTTCCCACTAAGCGTAAGCTGCCCCCTTTCCTTACTTAACTTTTTTTTTTATTTTTACACAACCAAGAGTAGAGGGGCTTGAGGTAACAAAGTAAATAAATAAAAACCAAATAAACAATGTATTTTTTTGCCCTGAAATGCGAACGAAAGTCAAGTGTTTTGATCAGTAATTATTTAGGGATAATAAAGATATTAAAAATAAATAAAAATAAAATAAAAAATTATAAAAATTATAACCTATAATCACAGACATTCAAAAAAGTAGTTTATTATCTTTAGATAATTAATATATCACATATTAAAAATAAGAAATATTCTTTACTATAATTACTGATTTTCCCATTAAACTTTTTGTGTTAATTTCCTCACGTTTCCCCTGATTTTTCCCTCAAGTGTGTGCCTCTGTGTATTTCTATGTTTGTATTTATTTTTGTGCGACAATTGCTGCCTGTCACTTGCGCAAAATGATAACAATGGAATATAAATACATTTCATGGGGAATATAGACGTTTATGAGTGGTATACACACACACACACATACGAATTGTTGACCCATTGCTACTGATATGTTGTTATATGGTTCGGTTTGGCATTGACATTGAAAACTTCGAGGCTCTCACAATACACAAAAAAAAAAATGAAATAATACAACAAGAAAACAGGTAGCAAATTGGTAAGCTCTCTCCCTCTTCAAAATCACTTTCACACTCGCACAGATTTCTTCTCTTTTGGCTTGGAAAAATGCAAATAAATCTATCCACGCCGCCACTGGTTGGCCTTGACTTTTATTTCGCAGACTCGTTTATTTATTAGCCAGGCCAACAAAGGAGAACGGCAACAAGAACAACAACAGCCGACAAGTCCAAGAAATCAGTTCTACACACACGCTCGTCTATATGTTGTATAACGCTTAGAGAGTATCTTGAGAAATGTGCAAAAAAAAAAAAAAATAAATAAAAGAAATCAATGAAAAAAGTAAAATAAATAAAAAAAATAACACAGCTCAAGCTTATGAAATCATTAGAATACCAAGAGTTCTCAGACCCCAAAAAAAATCATTCTTAACTGTCACTTTCATTCTCGAGTCTCGGGGGGGATTCGTGGAACAGGTTCCCTCGCTTAGCTGGAAACCCAACATATGATTTAATCCATACTAAAAATAATTATAATACATAATCAACGCACTACGCGGAAAAATAAACAAAAGTTTGATTAATTACAGGCTTAAAGCAAAACAAAATTGAAAGTGTATAATTTATGGAAATACAAAACAATTTTTAAGAACTTTGAATTAATAAAAAATAAAATATTTTTTAATTAGGGGACAATCATAGAAATTAATTTCAAGTATTTGCATAAAAATGGCAAGAAAAAATCTATTAAAAAAGAGCATAAATTAAAAGTGGTTATAAAAACGCAATTGATTATATAACTCTTCAGGAACTTATACCAAAAATAAACTTAATATTAAGCTATTAAACAAGAATATTTTTAATAAAAATCCCAATTAATTCTATTTCATTTCAAGTTAAAATTTTCACAACGGAAGTAAGCCAAGTAAAATCACCAATGCAGATGCAACTAGCCAAAGTTATTCATAAATAAATTGAAAACAACACATAACAGATGTAGATTTTGAATATATATATAGAGTGTATTTCATTTATACGCATTTCACCCATATATGCAGATTTAATTCCAATTCGTATCCGAATCACCAACAAAAGTCAGACATCACGTCAGAGAAGAGCTGAGAAGCAGCAGACAGAGCGGCAAGTTTATTCCAGTTGAAGTTCAAGGTGAGAGAGCAGCCAAGCAATTGCTCAACACACACAAAAAATTAACACAAAAAAGGAAATACAAACATATAGAAGTATATATAACATATAACGCACAACCTTGGCATTGTGTGTATTGTTGACCAACCCCCGAAAACAATTTCAATTTAAATTGATAATTAAATTTAAATAAAAATTGTGCCTTTTGAGGTGCAGCATCTGATTGGGGGACTGGACATAAGTGGGTATATATCATTTCAATCTGAGAGTTATGAGGTAATCCCAACGGAACGCGGTTCTTAAATCAGACTTTTACCCATTGACCCAATCCCCACTTTCAAAACGTGCTGCATGTGTTTGTTCTTTATCTTTGTAGAAAGTTATATTACTCATATTTAGTTTGACCTTTTAGTTGGCTTGCAGCTTTACCGTTATTCTCTCACTTTTACTATAGTTTATATGCATTTATGTAGATACGTGTAACTGTACAAACAGCTCTATTAACTGCTGACTCACATGTGTCTGAATTTGTTTTGATTTCCTACATGCGCCAGGTTTTTGTCTGGGCCCAGTTATTACACTAAGCTACAGTTGAGAGGGTTTAAGATTTGTTAATTTATTAATTTTAATTAATTTTTGCGATTTATTTATCATTAATAAACGTTATAAGCAAGTAATAAGCTTGCTCTATCTTAATGAAGAAATATAATTCCTATAAATATATCATAGAATAATTTGGTTTTAAAAGTTTTTAAAAAGTATATAGTTCTTGAAAATCAGTAAAATACTTCTAAAGTCGGAACTCTCACATTTACCATCAAAAAGAAACCTTAACAAAGTCAAAAATCCCCACCAAAAACCCGTCCAAAATTATTTTCTATAAAATTACCTGAAATATATATTCCTTATATAAGTTTTAGTTTAAAATTCTGTTGTTCAGTGCCCCCCTATATCATATTATATTATACATTTATGTATGGCTATGGTAGGAACCTGTCAACCGACTTATCCATATATATACAACCATATAGCAATCGGCAAGTGCCGTCAGGGTCAACGGGTTGCTGGTTTAACAGTTCGAGTTGCTGGCAGAAAAAATAAACAGAGACTTACCTAGATCAGGAATCGAGCTGGAAGGCTCCTCGCCATTGCTGCTGCTGCTGCTGGAGTTGGAGCTGCTGCCATTGTTGCTGGAACTGGAGGCATGCTTGACCTTGGGCGGTGGCGGAGGCGGTGGTGGCCGCATCACCGAGCTGCCCAGATTCTGTGGCTGTTGCTGCTGCTGCTGCTGATGTTGCTGGTGGTGTTGCAGATTGCTGCTGGAACTCGAACTGGAGCTAGAGCTAGAGCTGGACACCACGGGCGTGCGAAAGATGTGGGCAGAAGAAGAGCTGGCGGAGCCACTGGGGGAACCACTACTAGAGCTAACACTGGCAATCACATGCTGCTGGTGATGTTGCTGCTGCTGTTGGTGTTGCTGCTGCTGTTGTTGCTGGAAGTGATTGGCGGCAATCACGTTTACATGTCGCGTGCTAGTGCTGACCACAAACTTGCGAGCCGCCGCCGTGGGTGGTGGCACTCCAGTGGAGATATATTGCTGTTGCTGCTGCTGCTGTTGTTGGGGTGGTGGTGGCGGCGGTGGTGGCGGAGGAGGAGGCGGCGGTGGCGCCAGCGGTGGCGTCTGCCTCTGCTGATACTGCTGCTCCATGTAGCTGCCGCCGCCTCGCCTGGCAATCACCGGGGAAACGGGCGCCGATCGGGAGTGGTGGTGCAATGGTGGTGGCGACACTGAATGTCTTCTGGTGGCCACCACCACAGTGGTCTCATCGTACAGGCGGCCATCGCGGATCACTCGGACATGTTGCTGCTGTTGCTGATGGTGCAACGGCGGCGGGGACACCTGTTGCCGCTGCTGTGGCTGTTGCTGCTGCTGTTGATAGTGATGCAGGGCCGAAGGACTCGCCGAATGGCGACGCGACAGGTGCTGACTGGAGGGCAGGGTGCGGGTGATGATGATCTGTGGGGTTCCAGCACTAGATCCAGAGGCGGTGGTCAGCAAAGCTGTTCCCTCGGGCGGCACAGAACGTGATTGCTGCTGCTGCTGTTGCTGTGTTGTGTAGATATGCTTTACTGCAGCAGCCGTGGAACTGGTGGCCCTTTGCTGCACATACTCCACGCGAGGCGTTAGAATGACCTTCTGAGTGCCACCGGGAGTGGTCAGACCCGTGGGCTGGCGTGGCGGCACAGTCTGCACCTGGACGTGGGTGTATCTCTGGGGGATTTGGGGGGCACTGCTGCTGGGCTCTCGCTCCCGCTCTAGATCCTGCTGCTGCTGCTGCCGCTCGCTCTCCTCGAGATGCAGCATCTCAAAGTCGATGGGCTCGGTTTTGATCAATTTGGAGCCGGAAACTGAGGATGATCCGGTTCCGGAGGAGGCGCCTGAGGCCGCGGCAGCTGCTGCCTGGACCGCTTCCATGCACTTGAGTTTCTTCAACATGATGTGTATCCAAAAAAAAAGCGTGAAAAGTCGCACAAAAATATCAATATTTAATATTCAGATATAATCTAAATATGTTTTTTTTCTTTGTATGGAAAGAGTTGTTGCTTGTTGCCTTGGTTTTCTTTTTTTGTTTTTGTGGATTTGATCCTGAATCACTTTTGCCTCACTGCTGCTGTCCTTGTTATCCTTTCCTTTGCTTGCTTTTATTTATTTTAAAATCAGTCTCTTCTTCTTAACGCTTTTGTTGTTGCTGTTGTTGTGGTAATTTGTAATTTGTTTTTGTTGCTTCTGGATTTTTGGATTATCAAAATATTTGTTTCGTCAGCCTTCAAAGTTGCAAGTTCCGTTTTGTATTTTGTATTCTGTATGCTATTGTATCCTAGAGAGTTTTTTTGTTGTCCTTAGTTGTAGCTTAGCGTTTGCCCGATTCTTACCATATATCCATATAAATATATAATATATATATATCTTTATCTGTTTCTGTTGTATTCTGGTTGAGGCTTCTTCCGTTGACAATGACAATGAGTTCGACTGAGTTGAGTTGAATGAATTATTGGAGTCTGAGTTTGCTTTAGTTGCTAATAATACTTGATGGTTTATTGTTTGCTGATTTTATGCTCCGTTCGATCCACACCACCAGCGGCTGAGTATGTTTGTAGGTATTTTCCTTGAAGTAGCTGGGGAATGGAAAAAAAAAAATATATTCAAAATCCTTTAAAAAAATCGTTAAATATAAAAGTCATTTGAAAGAGTAACTCACTTTATTTGCAAATTGAAGTATATCGATTGATTGTTGGATTGATTGATGTATTGATTGATTAAAATCGTTGAATAATATGTATAAGAATATATATTTATGATCGTATTTGTGTGAGTGTATATAGTTTAAACCTTTAATTTGTTTGTTTACCCATCGATTTCGTACACTATTTTATATTTTTTATTTAAGTTACAAGTTACACGATTCACAAGATTTATTAATTATTATATTCCAAAAATATATATATATATATATGAGTTATTTATTTATAGATTTTGCACATGAAACACAACGCTGTTATAAACTTGTTGTTACAAACTTTTTATTTTCTTTAAACCTGAGCAGTGATTTTTTTTAGCTTTTCTTAATTTAGATTTCCGTTTTTCTTCTTCCTTGGAAGTAGGCTTAGTTGGTTATTTCTTTTTTATGTTTTAAACACCTCTAGAAAAATATATATTTATGGTTGTTAATTAGGTTTTTTTATATTTTGGGGGGCGTTGTGGGAGCTTTGATAGAATTTTTCAAGTGCCAACTTGTTTTAAGGATTCAATTTTAATATTATTTTCTTCACTTTAATTTTCTTTGATTTAAATTTGATTTGCAGTTGTTTTTTTATATATTTTATTATACGATTTGCAGGACTTTACACCTGTCTCTGCTGACTTTTGACCGTTGTGCCTGGCGAACGCTTGCCAGATTTGTTTATTAGGAACAGCTTATTGAAACACATTGTGAAGCACATAATTTCCTCGCTTGGAATGCCACAGCTGTTTTACCAATTTTCCCACATTTTCATATCTCAAAATTTGTAACGCTTTTTTCACTCGAATAATTGGCCAACAGCTGAGGGTCGGTTTAGACGGTTTGGGGGGTGGCGAGAGAAACAGCTGGGAGGCGGATTTGCGGATATTTTGTTATTTTTTTTTATTTCTGCGGAGGACTTTCGGTTCAAGAACAAGGACGCGGGAGAAGGACCCAAGCAGCTGTTCTCGGCCTGCACAAGGACAAGGACGCTCCCGATGCCAGGCGATGCGATACGATACGGAGACGGAGACGATACACGGACACGAGTACGGACACGGTTACGGCCACGGTCACGGCTCAAATGTGGCCCACACTTTGGCGCCCTTGACAATGGGCTGCTACCGCTTACGGCTTATGTAAGGCAGCTCGGCGCTGTCCCATAATTATTGCACATTATTTATTTTTTCGATTTAACAGCACAATTTCCTTATTTCCTTGGCAATTTTCTATTCTCAGTTGCAAAATTCACTCTGCTTTCCTCAGCTGTTGTTTGGGGCTGGTGTTTTGTTTTTTTTTTTTTTTTTTTATTGTGGTCTTGCTAAAATCGCGGCTGGCTGGAATATATATCGCAACCGTTGGCCGTACTTTCTCGACTGAAACTGCAAAAGCTTCGGTTCCGAAAGCCAGACAGAACAGAACCTGAGGAGAGGAACCGAGTTCTCACGCTCTCTCTGTGTCTCTCTCTCTCTGGCTGAAAAAGCTGCACAACGAAAGTGAAAACCGTGTGAAAAATGAGAGGAAATAAGCAGGAATGAGCGGAAATGAGCGGAAATGAGCGATGAGAGAGAGAGAGGGCGACTGCGTACTAGGAAGCGAAGGCGAAGAATACAAGCAAAACATAAATAAACAAAAATAAACGCGAATGAGGCAAAAGCAAAAGACGCACATAATAATGCTTTTCAGCTTCTTTTATGCGTTTCTTCTTGTTCTTTCTTTTTTTTACTGTGGGGGGGTTAACAAATTCTGGACTGGGGCATTTCAATGGGGGAGTTTTCATGGAGTTTCTAAGGGTTGTTGCTTTGCTTTTTGGGGGTTGCGTTTTTGGGCCTCAACTTCCGCGTTTCGGGTGCGTATGAGTAATATGTGCGTGCGGGGCAGATTGCTGGACGGGGGAATGGGTTTTCCCTTGGGTTTGGGTTGAGTTTTCCTGGGTTAGGGCAGGGTTACGCATTGAGGTAGGTTCGGTCTGTGTGTAATTGATGAAACAAGTGGAGCTGGTGGAGTGTCAAGCAGAGAGTCATAAATATTCAAAGTTGGAGCAACTGAAGGAAGTACTGTGGTTTTTGGGTTTTCTTGGTTTTCTTAGAAGTGGTTTAAATTTGTATTTAATTAAATCTTGTTACTAGTATATATTGAAAGTTTAGTTTCTCAAGCATTCATTGAGATCCTTTAACTATTTTCTATTTTCTAAAAAGGAAGTAAAAATAGTGATTTAAAGCCACAACATCAGCCTCATTTAATGACCTTCCTGCTCCCCCATTAATAGTCATGTAAATCGCATAATTTCACTCACTTTCACTCGGTCACCTGCCCAGTAAAAAGCAAACCAGAGCAAACATGTGACATTGTTTGTACGTAAAGTCAAGTGAAAAGCAAAATGCATTTTCCGTAAGGCCATGAGATAGATGATGATGCATCGTGCCAAGTGGAAGCTTCCGCAAACGTCAGTGGAAAGACCTCCAAAATAAAAGCAACAACAAACATTACAATAACATTGTGCACCAAATAAACCGCTATTTGCAAAGCGGCAGAGGCAACGCTGACATTCAGTGTGCATGGCAACAACACTCAATAGCAGACTAATCAACAAACAAAACGCAACCTCACAAGCGGGGCAACCACGTGGAAATCTACAGGGGAAAATATTAAATATATTCCCAAAATATTGCTCCCAATAATGAATATTAAAAATTAAATTTAAAAGGTTTTCAAAATGGGAACTTAATATGTTAATCTAGAGGATTTCTCTAATAGAAATAATATAATTAAATACATATAATTTAAGTTAATAAAAATAAAATTATTAAATATTTTTTAAAGGTCCAAAAAGTTATATTTTTCCCATTTAATAAACAAATATTTGGACAAGATTTAAATTATTTTTTTAGTTAAAATAATTCATTAATATTTCTTTCTATTCTATTCTTAATTTCCCAACACTCTCTTCATTATTCCAAGTGCAGCACGCACACATAGGCCTCAAAAAAAAGTACAAACACACACACACACAACCCCATTCAAAGGCGGCAAATGTATTGACCTTAACACTGAACGCCAACACACAGGCGGGTTTTCGTACTTGTATTGCAAAATAAGAACTTGAAATAGAATGAAATGAGCGGAAGATAGAAAGGCAGAGAGCAGAGTGCGATTAGAAGGAGAGCACAAGCAACGACGAGAGAGAAACAGAACGAGAGCACACACACGTGTGCATGTTCAAGTTCACCCACACCAAGGCAAGGCTAGCTAGCGCAGCAGCAACCTAACAGAGTGTCTACAGCTGAGCAAGCAGCGCACTGTTATCGCTCTGTAGATACTCTGCCGCCATGTACTGGTCTCCCCTCAGCTTTTTTGGGGTATCTGCATTTTTGCGGAGTTGCACGATAGCGGAGCGGGTGGGGGGCACTTGCAGGGGGTGTGGCTCCAGCTCTAATGAGGGTTGCAACTCCAGACGAAGTTACGGGCCAAGTGGAATGAGTCAGACAGCCGGGGGAATGGGGGCCAATAAAGGGCTGGGAGCTAGGTTTCGATTGTGATTTTAATAGTGATGATTATGAGTTTCAGCATCTAATTGAAGGCTTAGTTACAAGTCGATTCCGAGAGTGAAAGGTCAAGAGGGTTACCGTTTTTATCCTAAGACTTTGAAGGAAGATATACCGGAATTAGCCTCGTTTTATCTTTTTTTAATTCGGATTTTAGGCTTAGATATGAAGCTTCTATTGTGATTTTTGTATTTATTTTGGGTTTTGATTAAATTTTAAAACATAATCCGTATGCACTTCCACACTGTTTTATGAAGCTTTATATTATTTTATTTGCATTTTTTGTCAGAAATTTTAAAGCTAATTTTTAATGAATGTTAACTTTTTGAAATAGAACTTGGCACAACTTTTTGTTCAACATTTTCTTTTTAATGATTTTTTTTTAGGTTTTCACTCTTTTTCTTTAACATTTTCTAATTTTCACTTAAAAAGTGTGTAAAAAGTCCTTTTGGGTGCTCTATTTTAACCACTTTCAATGTTACTTTTATTATAACTACGAATTTGGTATTTATTTTAAATTATGTATTAGTTTTAAATTGAAAATTCTATTCATTTTTAGCACAACTTGTTTTTATTCATATGACCCACAAATAGTCAAGTTTCAGCTTAATTTTTCCTTTATATGTGTTTAATTTAACCTTAAACTTAGGTCAATCTTTTTTTCGAAAAATTATTTCATAACTCTAAAAATTCCAGATTGTTATCACTTGTCGGCAAAATTTTAAATTTTTTATCATTATTTTACGATCACTATCTCCTTATTTAATTAAATATTTAAATTGGCACTCAAAGCTCTCACAACACAGATATCGCACCGATTTCCAAGGCATTTCTATATAATTTTCACTTACAAAGAGTCCACTTAATCGCGTCGCGCATTCCACAGATACTTGCGATGCATCTGCATCCGAGGGATTACTCGTATTTCGACCGATCGAAGATTTACAATAAGATTTACATTAAGTTCACTAAGATTTCTTCTTTTTTTTTTTCTGAACAAACGAAAGTTAAGACGATTGCGCAGATTAAGACTAAGAAGAAGACGAAGAGCGCGACTGGGAGACGGAACGCGACGGTGCGTTCCACATGACGTCGTCAAAATGACTGAGTTCGACCAGACTCGTTCTGAGTTTCCACATTTTTCGCAAAAGTGAAAAATTCTACTTTCAATATGAAAACGAGCAGCGCTGTCGACTGCAGCGTCTACGCCGACTGCGCTGTCCGCACGGGAGTTGTGCATGGCAAAGCCAGAACCAAAAGAAGAAGAGGAAGAAGCAGCAGCACAAGCGATTGCAGAAAACGCAGCCCACTGTGGGTGTGGGTAAGGTAGGTCGTGGTATGGGAGAGAGCGCCAGCCCACAAAAAGAGAGAGCTCAGAACCTTGAGAGGAGAGCAAGTGAGTGCGATAGGGAGAGAGAGCGACCCGAGCGAGAGCTGAACATGCAGCGAATGCAGAAAACAAAGCGTAGCCCAGAGAAGTCAATGTACAAAGCCGATTGGGGGTGCAATGGACGTGTGGGCCGTGGAACTTAGACGCGGACATGGACGCCGTTACAGTGACAGCTATGGTGTGAGTATATTCTATGAAAAAATATAAATTATTTAATATCTAAAGGTACAAATTAATTTGTTAAAAGCTAGGCAGAATTAATTTTTAAAAGCTAGGCAAAGGGAAACCTGTTTAGCGCCAAAATGTAGGCAACGATTTTTTTACATCGAGCAGTTGCCTTACAGAACAAGGTTTTTTTTATGGTGGAAAGAATATTTCTAAAACAAATATAAAAAATTAAATACAATAATAATTAATATTTACACTTTTTATACAAAATCTGAGAAATTAAAATTTTACAGTAGCAGTAACAACATAGGATATTCCACTGTACTCTGTACTTTTGCAAAGCGAACATTCATTTTCCCAGGTCTGTTTCTGCGCTCATTCCCGTCTAGAGTTGTTTGCCCCTTTTTTTCAGTGCTTCCTTTTTGGGGTTGCAAAAAGTTTTTGGCATTCCGGGAGTTGTACGTAGCACAGAAATTAAAAATAATTGCAAAAAGACGCCGAGTGGGTGGATTTCTCCGCATCTCTGGCCCTCGTCTGTCTGTCTGCCTGGAGTTGCAACCCTTCGGGCAGTGCGAAATGAAAGCAAACTTCCAGACTCTTTCTCATTCGGGGGAAGGAGGAAGGAGCCGCTGACGGAAATGGAATAAGGGAACGAGTGGTTTCCTAGACACACACACTCGCTGGGCTACATTTTTGTTTGGTAAGGTCGGGCCGAGAGCCAGAGATACTTCCTCCACGAGCTTCGATTTTAGCCAACTCCATACGGGGGTTGCACTCTAATGGAGTTGGCTTCCTTTGTCTGCCATTCCGTTTGGGGTATGTTTTGCAGGCATAAGGCGCCTTGTAACCTTGATTCTTTTGCCATTTTTGCCAGAAGAAGCTTAAGCTTTCACAAACTTATTAGAACTGATTTGAAAAACACCCCATTATGTCTGTATGAGAAAGTTTATTACGTGATTTTTACAATGAAGTACTTGATTTTTTTAAAGTATTTCGAATTTTGTATTATTTTATCTGAAAAATATTAAAAAAAAAATCGAGTTTATTTAAAGAAAGTACGTTTTTCTTGAGCTCGTTCTAAATATTATATATTTTTTATTATTTTTATCATATTAAAAAACATTTTAAAGTTAAAATACAAAAAATCATAACAAAGTCACATATATTTTCATAAAATTACCCAGCTTAGACCCTTGTAGGGATATATTTACTCATTGTAAACAAATGAATCCCTGAATTAATATCATTTAACCTCGCCGAACCCTAGACGTTGCAGCCTCCCTCTCCATTGAGGCCATTGCATTGAGACGCCGCTGGCCCTGGCAGCAGCCAACTATATGGTTATGGTTCCTACATGCATATATAGCGGCCAAATATCATGGTCAATGACAGCGCCGTGAAATTTGCAACGTGGCGGCACGTGGCAGGGGCAACCAGACAACACCACTACCCTAGGTCCTGGGGGCAGGGAAGCCCTGAGCTCTCTCTTTCTCCCTCTATCTCTTGAAGTCTCTCTGCAAAGAGCGTAGGTGCAAAAGCGCATGTTTGGGAGCTGCAATGTTGCACATGCCACACGGCTGCACGAAGGTTAAAAGCATTTCAGGGGCACTACGACAACACCAGGAGAATTACAACTGCACTAGCCGGCGCAGACCAAGGACCAAGGGCAAGGACACGCAGGCATGCGCATTTCCGCATTCGCTAGTCGGGTCCTTGGCTCGGACACGGTCTCGCATTCGGATCCTTGGCTCAAAGTCCCTCATTGCCAAGGTCCCTAGACTGCGTGGGGGAGCAAGATAGTGGTGTGAAGTCTGGTTTTTAGTTGGGAAATTAATTAAATTAAATTAAATAAATATATATTATATTATAAGGATATTTATAAAGATTGAAGTAGTAAGTTTTAAATATTTACATAAGAGAAAATTCGTAAATTCTTTAAAATTATAAGAATATATATCTTTAATATATATTTTTGAATAATAAAAATTTTAAAATAATTACAGAAAGTAAATAAAATTATCCTTAAAATACAAACCAACTTGAAAACACTGTCCTGCGGATTCTGTTTAATGAAGCAGCCGCCAAAAACTCCTGCAAATGACATTGGAATATATATACAAACATATTTATATATGTTTATAATGGTTGACAGACATTGGTGGTGGGGGGGTCGTAGGTGAGAGCAGATTAATTTCAGGGATATTTTGCATTTCCTTGACAATTGCTTAACCAAAGTCGCCCCCCATGGCAGTGCAAGGATATATGGCACACACGTGTCACCCACGCTCACGCAAGCCCTGAAATTCGGCATTGCCTCGATGGCCATTGAAAAGGTCAGCCAGTGCACACACACAAGTCCTTGTCCAGATATGGATTAAGACATACCGAGGACATTATAAAACAGTACTTGGGTTTGGCAAATATATAAAAACAATCAAGCAATTATTTTAGTGCCAGACTAGACCAATCTGGAATAAGATATGCAAATGTGCACAAGCCCCACCTCCGCCTAATGACATATCAATTTTGAAAATAACCAAAAAGAGGGTTAGGACTTCGAACCAATTACTGGGTCAATTCTGGCCAGAAAGCCAAACTGGCCAAGCACAAAGTGTGCTATAAGTCAGTCGCCTCCGGAGAGAGTTCATTGAAACTAATTTTCATCGGGACAAGGACACTAACTGAGGGGTGTAGTAGGAGCTGTGGCATTTTCCTTTATTTATGGCAGTGGAGGAAAGCAGTCCCCGGTCAATGACTCAGTGGGTATATTTTCGGTTCCCTCTGGATTTGAGGCTGGCCAAAAGTTCAATCCACTTTTGTGCTCCTTATCGCTTATCCGGTTGGTACCTCTTAATTTGGAAATCAAAGTAGGTTAGGCTAAAGCTTTCTTAATTTTGAAATATATTTAGCCTAAAATATATTTAAACCTAATTAATTTAATTATTTTAGAAAATTTGTAAAGTTTGTCAAGAATAGTTAAAATAATAGTTAATCGAAAAAAGGTTAGCATAACAAAATTTTTGGTAAATTTTAACAATTTTTGAAAAATAAAAATTGTTTATAAATTAATTAATTGATTAAGGACTTAATTAAAATACCTTTAAACCTGAATATATATTAAGATTTGTTAAAAAATATCATTCCCAAAGTGAATTTATCAAAATTATATGAATATCACTGACTTGAGATGCATGTAATATAGATTTACTTTATCTCTCTCTCTCTTTCTTTGTTTTATTTAAAAGCTCTCTTAAACTCTTAAACTCTTTATCTCTTCCTCGCTCTGGATTCGCACATGGCACTGCAGTTTCTCAGTTGTCGTTAAGCTCTCGGGTAGCTCTCTTCGACGCACGCAACGAAAGATGGAACCGCAACGCACTTTGACCGACTTGCCTTTTGAGGTCCTCGATCTGATATACAAGGCTCTGGCTTTTAAGGATCGTTACGAATACTGGCGAGGGTATACCGTATATAGTTACTCAAAGGACAAGCTAAACTTGGCCGAAACTTGCGAATATCTGGGCCGGGCTTTTGCCTATCACAGTCGCCATGTGTACAAGAAGGCGATGTATGAGAATTCTTACCCATTTATATCCAAAAGAGACTATTCTTTAATTATATCACTTTGCGGCTCGACGGCAGAGGAGTATGTCGGCTCTCCGGGTTGCAATTGGAGCGCTGAGGTGGCCCAGGCGGTGGGCCAGTACTGTCCCAACTTGCAAAGGGTTCAATTTCAAGTGTACTTTGACAATGGCGAAGTTGTACTATCTATTTTACACAAGGCAAAGAACTCCATTAGAACTCTGAAATTTGGATACGAAACCGGTAGACCCTTGAGAATGGGTGCGCCTATAATGCATAAGATTCCAGATATGCCATTGCTGAGGAACTTGACCGTCGATCGTTGCTATAATGAAGAAGGTAAGAACAAAATAGTTAAACAAAAACAACAACCTTTTATCCTTGAATTTAAGCTAGCCCTAAATCATAGGCAACATCAATTCTTCTCTTTGAACAGCTTACGAGATACAAAGATTTCTGAACATAGAAGAGCTTTACTTGTGTTCAGTTTACACCCTTAGAGAAGATCCCAAGCCACTAAATCTGTTCAAGGTGTGTGCTCCCCTGAAGAAACTCCGCCTGCTGACGGTCGTATGCATAAATATTATTTCTGACACAGATGAGGACGAGGCAATTCCCGAATTTCCCGCTCTTGAACACTTTAAACTAAGCTCTTGTATGATTTCGATGGAATTTCCAAGCTGTCCCAAGCTCAAGATCCTTGATATAGGATACTCCAAGTGCCACATTGAAGGCCTGGTCTGTAGATCGGTTCTGAAACAGGGCAAAGATCTGGAAAGATTGATCGTTGAGAGTCGACCATCGCAGTTCGATAATGACAGTTTCCTGGAAGTGGTTCGAAGATTTCGAAAACTTCGACACTTCGATGTGCCGATTCGGAAAATTAAATTCGATTTGGGGTTTGTGACTGAAGTGGTGAATGTTCTAAAGGAAAATGGAGTAACTCAAGAAGATCCCTTGGAGCTGGAGTTGGATGAAGTTAGTAAAATACACTGGCTGAAACACTGGGTAAGATTAATGTATTTTTGGAAAGAGATATCTATGTCTTAGACTTGTTTTCCTTTGCAGCTGTCTAATATTTCAGATGCCAATTTAATAAAAACACGTGTTTATTAGAAAAACGAAATATAAAATTTTTTAATATTATTTAAATGTTTATTTTTTGGTGAGAAATGGTTTCGAATAAGTATAATATTTATTATTACAGGATATCCAGCATTTCAAACATTTTATGTTCGATTTTAGCCCTGTTTATCCTTTTAGATGGCAAAGGTGAATCATTGTTCCATAAACTGGCTACCTTAGCCCCCTAAAAATCAACCCACCAGATGAGTAAGCCTAGGGAATTGTTGAACCACCTCGCGGCGAGTGTCCTGCCTAAAGAGGTGTGTGTGTGCGTCTGTGTAATTTCGATGGCAACAAGTTCAAAGTTCGTGCCGGATTTGGGTCTGCCGGGGCATTAGTCATATCTCTGCAGCTGGCTGAGTTGTCACCTGGTGCGAATTGTTGGAATATTTACCCCCTGCACTATGGTCCAGAATCCGTTTTTTTTGGCATAAAGTCGATTTTTTTATGTTAATATATCGTTGTTTTCTTATTTTAATCTTAAAGTAAATTCATCATACGTTATAAAAATGTTAACTAAAAGCTTTAAATGTGCCACCAAAGCCTATTGAGAGCTTTTAAAAATGCGATTGCGATCAGCTCATTTCCGAATAGAAATTCGCGCCAAAATATTTAGTTACTTTATGTTGTGTCAGACGTGTTATTTTGGTTCAAAAAAATCAACTAAAATATGGAAAATAATCTTCAAGGTATGCACTATTTAATGTATATTGTAATTTTTTGTGTAGTTCTACGTATTTAGTGTTGTGTAATGTCAAATTTATGTGTATGTTGTTAGAAAACTATCATGCGTTCTCCATGTTTCGTGGAGTATAACTAATAAGCTTCTCCATGCTGACAGCAACTAATTGGTCCAGATTGTACTCCTGGATGTTGTCTTTAACCACAAACAAAAAACTCATCCCCGTTCGTCCCCCTTTTCTAATATTTTGGTAATATACATAGTTTATTCACAGCGAACTTTTTAAATTATGGAGCAGCAACAATCGAAAAATTCAATCTGTATCGAAGTGACTATGCACCAAAATTAATAAAGACACTGTGAAATACAAGAAAATGAAGGAAATAGATTAAAAATGCAGTAATTTTTATAGTGATATTCATAAATATCTTCCCAAATGTAAATACGATCTTGAACGGTTAATTTCTTCCAATAATTCTAATTATAAATTCGGAAAAATATCTCTCTTTTTTTAACAACTTTTTCATTATATATGCGTTAATTATGTATATAATAAATGGTAATTATGTACATATATAAAAATTATAAATTAAATATCAATCAGTTTGCAAGGGCGGCAAGAGTGGGCGTGGTCGTACTGGCCCAATTTTTTGTACACAAGTTGTTAATGCCACAACAATAAAATCTGCGAAGTTTAAACCCTGTAGCTCCATTTTTCGACTTTATGCCAAAAAAAACGGATTCTGGACCATAGTGCCCTGTGCTAGATTATAATATTAGCTTGGTTTAGACAGACAAATAATGCATATTGGCTTTTTCAGTTTTCGAGATTTTATTCATTTCAAAGTGATATATTTTTTGAAATTATTAAAATGAATGAATAAAAAAAATAATAATTTTTAATTTGTTATTAGGTTATTAAACAATATTTAATATATTAAATATTTTGATTATATTATTCTTTGATAATAGTTAAGCAACAAAAAGTAATAATTCATCTTAGGGAAAGTCATTGTTTAACCTAGTTGGCCAGTATCGAAAGTATTCAGGCTTTATTAACTCGGGACTCGATGAATTTTTGAGCTGTAATAAATATTTAATCAACATTTAAATCTATGGAATTAAGTCTTAACTTACCCATTTTACTAATTTTGTATACCGGGGACGATCCCTTGCCATAATTACCAAAGGATTATCCGGTGTAAACCCGTTATGCCTCAGGATATCAACGATTTCCTCAACAAACTCAAGGTCGAAGACGACACCTCCGCTTGGCAGCTCGAAGAATCGCAGGTTTCGGCACGTTCGAATAACCTCTAGAAAATCTTCATGTCTATATGGTTCTCGTGGACAGTCATGGCTTAAGCTTTCCAGGCTCTTTCCTTGGCTCAAAATGAATCGTTGAACTTCAGCGTGACTGTTATGTTCCTCACACGCAATGTTTAGCTTCTTCAATTGTATTACTGGCAGGTGGATTTTAGTTTCTTCAGAGGCAATAATTCTGACGCCCTTCAAGGCCAGAATCTGCAGTTTCTTTAAAGGTGCACAGAGTGCCAAAATATCAATAACAACTGGCTTGGAATTCTTGTATCTAATTGCAAGTTTTACCAAATTTTCGAATTTCTGTATGTGATAAACTATGTGATAAAGAAATAAAAATATGCGATATTTATATATATATTTATATTTTTCTTACAGTTCTCAATGGGAATGTTGAAAATCTTAAGCTCTTCCAGCAAGGGCAATTCTGGAAGTTCGTGAAGGATCTTAGTATTCATTTCTGGAGATTTTAATTTTAACTTCAGTCTAAGATTAATAGCCTTTAGAGAATTCTGTCTCTGGCATATTAAAGATTTCACACAATTCACACTGTCCGTCTCGAAGATGAGCTTAATTTTTTCCAATTTTGAGCAGTGTAAGGCAATCAAATTGACGAGCTCTACTGCATCATGATCATTCTCCCGAATAACTCTGTCAATCTTTTTTATATTCGGTCCACAGCCTGGAAGAGTCAGCCGCCAAAAGCATAAACTTTTTTTTTCATAGACTGGGATGTGTTTGAATAAATTCCGACAATGATAGACAAAGGCCTGGGCCAAATATGGATGAGCTTGGGCCAAATAGAGTTTGTTCGTCATATTTCCACAACATTCAAATAGAATATCGAGTATTTCTATCGGCAAATCCGTAATATTTCTTGAACACTTCATTTCAAACACCGAACTTTTCCTCAATGTGTCACTTCAGAGCTGGCGAACAAAGAACTGATGTGGTCAGGACTTACTCGGAACACAACAGTCTCTGTAGATAAAAGAGAGAGAGAAGCAAAGGGAAATTAAACTAGCCGAAAAGTTAATACCCTTTCTAACTTAACAAGATTAATTGTTTTGAAAATTAATATAAATAATTAAGTAATTCTATAATTTTATTAAACAGCAAACTATTCGTTTTTGCTATGTTAATTAACATACATATTCATCATTTAATATCGATGAGGGTTAATACATTTTTTATAAATATTAATTCGACAGCTTAAGATTTTTTACGAGATTATATTATATTATATAAGAGAGGAAACGAGAGACTCGCGAAAAAAAATCGCTGAAATTAAGAACAAATAATAGGAAGTTGAGAAAGCTGATAAGATTTTATATTATAATACTTAAAGTTGGGCTTCATAAAATAAAAATAAATAAAATCAAATAAGAAAAGGTAATTGACTATAATGATGAATCACTCACCCAGTACCGCAGCAATGTAAACTTGCAATAACCGAGTACGTATAATCTTTTCGAATAATCTATTTTTATATTAATTATAATATGTTTAATAAGACTTTAGTTCAGGCTTGGAAGATTGTTTTCTTTTTTTAAACCCATTGAAATAGTATCCTCAATGGGAATTTTAAAGCAAGGACAATTTCGGGAATTACTTTACCAATTTAGCCTGGAATTTGTAATCTGAAATTCGATATGGGGTTTGTGACTGAACTGGTGAATTTTTTTGAGGGAAAATGGGATAACTCAAGAAGATCCTTTGGAGCTGGTGTTGGATGAAGTTAGTAAAATTCACTGGCTGCATCACTGGGTAAGCTTAATATATGTTTTTAAAATGTGATCTGTATAAAACTCTGACTTGTTTTCCTTTGTAGCTGTCTTATATTTCAGATGCCAATTTAACAAAAAAAACGTGTTTATTGAAAAAATCTAAATATAAAAAGTTTTAATATTATTTATAAGTTGTTTTGGGGAAGGAATGGTTTGTATATTTATATTTTTTAAGTAACACAAAAAAAGTATAGTATTTTTTATATAAGGAGGAACGTATTAAGGTATTTTTTTAATATAGTACTAGGGATTTCTCATTTGTATAATAATAAACCGTTCTCTCAATGACTCGTTGGGCATATTATCAGTTTCATTTGTATTTGATTCTGGTGAAACGTTCAATCCACTTGGAATGACTTCAGCTGCATGTAATATAGATTTACTTCATCTCTCTCTCATTTTGTTTTATTTAAAAGCTCACTTAAAAACTCTTAAACTCTTTATCTCTTCCTCGCTCTGGATTCGCACATGGCACTGCAGTTTCTCAGTTGTCGCCCAGCCCTCGGCCGGCTCTCTTCGACGCACGCAACGAAAGATGGAACCGCAGCGCACTTTGACCGACTTGCCTTTTGAGGTCCTTGATCTGATATACAAGGCTCTGGCTTTTAAGCCCCGTTACGAATACTGGCCAGAGTATACCGTCTATTGTTACTCAAAGGACAAGTTAAACTTGGCCGAAACCTGTGAATATCTGGGCCGGGCTTTTGCCCATCACAGTCGCAAAGTGTACAAGAAGGTGATGTATGACAGTTGTTATACTAATATACCTAAAAGGGAATATTCTGTTATTGTCTCACTTTGCGGCTTGACGGCAGTGGAGTATGTCGGCTCTCCGGGTTGCCATTGGAGCGTTGAGGTGGCCAAGGCGGTGGGCCAGTACTGTCCCAACTTGCAAAGGGTTCAATTTCAAGTGTACTTTGACAATGGCGAAGTTGTACTATCTATTTTACACAAGGCAAAGAACTCCATTAGAACTTTGAAATTTGGATACGATTCCAGTAGACCCTCGAGAATGGGTGCGCCTATAATGCATAAGATGCCAGATATGCCATTTCTAAGGAACTTGACCATCGATCGTTGCTATAATGAAGAAGGTAAGAATGAAACACTTTTTAAAAAACAACCTTTTATCCTTGAATTTAAGCTAGCCCTAAATCATAGGCAACATCAATTCCTCTCTTTGAACAGCTTACGAGATACAAAGATTTCTGAACATAGAAGAGCTTTACTTGTGTTCAGTTTACACCCTTAGAGAAGATCCCAAGCCACTAAATCTGTTCAAGGTGTGTGCTCCCCTGAAGAAACTCCGCCTGCTGACGGTCGTATGCATAAATATTATTTCTGACACAGATGAGGACGAGGCAATTCCCGAATTTCCCGCTCTTGAACACTTTAAACTGAGCTCTTGTATAATATCGATGGAATTTCCAAGCTGTCCCAAGCTCAAGATCCTTGATATATCATGCACTAAGTGCCACATTGAAGGCCTGGTCTGTAGATCGGTTCTAAAACAGGGCAAAGATCTGGAAAGATTGATTGTTAACAGTCGACCAGCCCAATTTGATAATGACAGTTTCCTGGAAGTGGTTCGAAAATTTCGAAAACTTCGTCACTTCGATGTGCCGATTCGAAAAATAAAATTCGATATGGGGTTTGTGACTGAACTGGTTAATGTTTTAAGGGAAAATGGAGTAACTCAAGAAGATCCTTTGGAGCTGGAGTTGGATGAAGTTAGTAAAATACACTGGCTGCATCACTGGGTAAGATTAATGTATTTTTGGAAAGAGATATCTATGTCTTAGACTTGTTTTCCTTTGCAGCTGTCTAATATTTCTGATGCCAATTTAATAAAAACACGTGTTTATTAGAAAAACGAAATATAAAATTTTTTAATATTATTTAAATGTTTATTTTTTGGTGAGGAATGGTTTAGAGTAAGTATAATATTTATTAATACAGGATATCCAACATTTCAAACATTCTTTGTTGGATTTCTCTTAGCCCTGCTTATCCTGTTAGATGGCAAAAGTTAATCGTTGTTCCATAAACTGGCTACCTTAGCCCCCTAAAAATCAACCCACCAGATGAGTAAGCCTAGGGAATTTGTTGAACCTCCTCGAAGCGAGTGTCCTGGCTGAAGAGGTGTATGTGTCTGTGTAATTTCGATGGCGTGTGCGTGCTAGTGTGAAATATTAGTTTGGTTTAGGCAGACAATGAATGCTTATTGATTTATTCAGTTTTAGAGATTTTATTAATTTCAAAGTGATATATTTTTGGAAAATGTTTAAATGAAAGAATAAAACTTTCATAAAAACTTTTAAAGTAATAGTAACTTTTACTTTGTTTTTAGGTTATTAAAGAATATTTAAAATATTAAATATTTTGATTATATTATTCTTTGACAAAAAAGCAACAAAAAGTAATAATTCATCTTAAGAAAAGATGAAAGAGTTCAGGCTTAATTATATCGGGACGGAAAGCAGTCAGGCTTTATTAACTTGGGACTCGTTGAACATTTGAGCTGTAATAAATATTTAATCAACATTTAAATCTATGAAATTAAGTTTAGCTTACCCATTTTTCTAATTCTGTATATCTGTGATAATTGCTTGCCCCAAGTAAAAAAGGATTATCCTGTGTGACCCCGTTTTGCCTTAGGATATCAACGATTTCCTCAACAAACTCTAGGTCGAAGACGACACCTCGGCTTGGCAGCTCGAAGAATCGCAGGTTTCGGCACGTTCGAATAACCTCTAGAAAATCTTCATTTCTATATGTTACTAGTTCACAATCGTAGAGTAAGCTTTCCAGGCTCTTTCCTTGGCTCAAAATCAATCGTTGAACTTCAGCGTGACTGTTAAATTGCGCACAAATAATGCTTAGCTTCTTCAATTGTAATACTGGCAGGTGGATTTTAGTTTCTTCAGAGGCAATAATTCTCACGCCCTGCAAGGCCAGAATCTGCAGTTTCTTTAGAGGTGCACAGAGTGCAAAAACATCAATAACATGTTTCGTTAAACTCCAGCACCGAATTTCAAGCTTTACCAAATTTTTAAATTTGTGTATGTGATAATCTAAGTGGAAAAGAAATAAAAATATGCGATATTTTTATACATATTTATATTTTTCTTACAGTTCTCAATGGGAATGTTCAAAATCTTAAGCTTTTCCAGCAAGGGCAATTCTGGAAGCTCATGAAGCATCTTAATATTCATTTCTGGAGATTTTGATTTTAACTTCAGTGTAAGATTAATAGCCCTCAGAGTATTCTGTCTCTGGCATATTAAAGATTTCACACAATCCACATTGTCCGTCTCGAAGACGAGCTTAACTTTTTCCAATTTTGAGCAGTGTAATGCAACCAAGTTGATAAACCCCTCATCAGAACTATGTCGAAAATTTTTTTTAATTTTTTTTATATTCGGTCCACAGCCTGGCAGAGTAAGCCGCCAATAGCACAATCTTTTTTTTTCATTTTCTGAGATGTGGTTGTATAAATTCCGACAATGATAGGCAAAGGCCTGGGCCAAAAACGGATGAGCTTGGGCCAAATGGAGTTTGTCCGTCATATCTCCACAACATTTAAATATAATATCGAGTATTTCTATTGGCAAATCCGTAATATTTGTTTTACACTCCATTTCAAACACCGAACTTTTCCTCAATGTGTCACTTCACAGCTGGCGAACAAAGAACTGATGTGGTCACGACTTTCTCGGAACACAAAAGTCTCTGTAGATAAAAGAGAGAGACAGAGAGGGTAATTAAACTAGCCGAAGAGTTAATACCCTAAAAGTTTTGAAAATAAATATTTTTTGTTAAGTGACAAAGGAATAAGCATAATAATATTTGTTATTATAGGATATCTAACGGATTAAGGTATTTTTTTAATATAAGACAAGGGGTTTCTGATTATTATAATAATAAACATTTCTCTCAATGGCTCGTTGGGCATATAATCAGTTTCTTTTAGATTTGATTTAGGTGGCCAATTCGCTTGGTACTTCCAGATTCTAAAATCAATGAGGCAAAGGCCTAGGCTTTCTTGATTTAAAAAATTTTGTATCAAAATTATTTCAGTAATTACAAATTATTTATATATGAACTTAATTAATTTAATTATTTTACAAATTTGTAAAAAGTTTGTCAAGAATAGTTGTGCTAAGGAAATAATAGTTAATCTAAAATAGGTTATTTAACACAACAAATTTTTTTATAAATTTTAAAAATCATAGAAAAAAAATGGTGTTTAGATTAATTAATTGATTAAAGTCTTCATTAAAATACCTTTAAACCTGAATATATTTTGATATTTTGTATGAAATATTATTGCCAAAAAGAATTAATCAAAAATCAATTGAATTAATTGACTTGAGCTGCATGAAATATGAATTTACTTCATCTTTCTCTCTCTCTTTGTTTTATTTAAAAGCTCTCTTAAACTCTTAAACTCTTAAGCTCTTTATCTCTTTCTCGCTTTGGATTCGCACATTGCACTGCAGTTTCTCAGTTGTCGTTAAGCTCTCGGCCGGCTCTCTTCGACGCACGCAACGAAAGATGGAACCGCAAAGGACTTTGACCGACTTACCCTTCGAGGTCCTCGATCTGATATTCAAGGCTCTGGCCTATAAGGACCTTCGCGGCCGCTGGCCACCGTATACCGTCTACCATTACTCAAAGGACAAGCTAAGCTTGGCCGAAACCTGCGAATATCTGGGCCAGGCTTTTGCCTATCACAGTCGCGATATTTACAAGAAGGCTATATATGACCGTTCATCCCCGTATATATCCGAAAGAGACTATTCGGTAATTGTCTCTCTTTGCGGCTCGACGGCAGTGGAGTATGTCGGATCTCCGGGTTGCAATTGGAGCGCTGAGGTGGCCAAGGCAGTGGGCCAGTATTGTCCCAACTTGCAAAGGGTTCGATTTCAAGTGTACTTGGACAATGGCGACATCCTAATATCTCTGATACACAAGGCAAAGAATGCCATCAAAAGCCTGGACTTTGGATATGCCAGCCACGACCCCCTAAGAATAGGTTCGAATATAATGCACAAAATACCAGAGCTGCCGCTGCTAAAAACCTTAACCTTAGATAGTTTTCGAGTTGACGAAGGTAAAAAGTACTTTTAAAATTATTTTTTTAATTTAACAATCTTTTGTCCTTAAAGTTAAAGGAGTGTTTTAATTTATCCTAAATCTTAAAATATTAAGAAACTTCAATACTTCTTTTTTGTGCAGCTTATGAGATACAAAGATTTTTGAGCATAGAAGAGCTCTTCTTGCAGTCACATTATTCCCATATAGAAGATCTCAAGACATTAAATCTGTTTAAGGTGTGTGCTCCCCTGAAGAAACTCCGAATACTGACGGTGATTGGGGTACACATCATTTCTGAGACAGATGAGGACGAGGCAATTCCAGAATTTCCCGCATTGGAACACTTTAAACTGAGCTCTTGTATAATATCGATGGAATTTCCAAGCTGTCCCAAGCTCAAGATCCTTGATATATCATGCACTAAGTGCCACATTGAAGGCCTGGTCTGCAAATCGGTTCTTAAACAGGGCAAAGATCTGGAAAGATTGATCGTTGAGAGTCGACCATCGCAATTTGATAATGAAAGTCTTTTGGAAGTGATACAAAAATTTCGTAAACTTCGATACTTTAATGTACCGATTCGGAAAATTAAATTTGATTTGCTCTATGCGACTGAACTGGTGAATGTTTTAAGGGAAAATGGAGTAACTAAAGAAGATCCTTTGGAGCTGGTGTTAGATGAAGTTAGCAAAATACATTGGCTGCATCACTGGGTAAGATTAATATATATTTTTGGAAATATATATTTATGACTCTGACTTGTTTTTCCTTTGCAGCTGTCGTATATATCTGGTTCCAACATAATAAAAGCACGTGTTTATTAGAAAAATTCAAATATAAAATGTTTAAATATTACTTAAAAGTTTATTTTTGGGTGAGGAATGGTTTTGAATAAATATAATATTTATTAATTCAGGATATCCAGCATTAATAACTTTTAATTTGTTTTTAGGTTATTAAACAATATTTAAAATATTACATATTTTGATTATATTATTCTTTGACAATAGTTAAGCAACAAGAAATAATAATTCATCTTAAGGAATGTCTTTGTTTAACTAGTTGTCCAGTAAAGAAAGTATACAGGGTATTATTAACTCGGGACTCGATGAACATTTGAGCTGTAATAAATATTTAATCAACATTTAAATCTATGGAATTAAGTCTTAACTTACCAATTCTACTACTTCTTCATATCTGTCGAATAAATCTAATGGCACAAGTAGGAAAGGATTATCCTCTGTGACCCCGTTTTGCCTCAGGATAACAAGGATTTCCTCAACACACTCAAGGTCGAAGATGAAGTCTTGCACTGGCAGCATACAGATTCTCAAGCTTCGGCATATTCGAATAACCTCTAGAAAATCTTCATTACTATATGATACTAGTTCACAATCGTAGCGTAAGCTTTCCAGGCTCTTTCCTTGGCTCAAAATGAATCGTTGAACTTCAGCGTGACTGTTATGTTGCTCACACGTAATGCTTAGCTTCTTCAATTGTAATACTGGCAGGTGGATTTTAGTTTGTTCAGAGGCAATAATTCTCACGCCCCTCAAGAACAGAATCTGCAGTTTCTTTAGAGGTGCACAGAGTGCAAAAACATCAATAACATGTTTCGTTAAACCCCAGCATCCAATTTCAAGTTTTACCAAATTTTTAAATTTCTGTATGTGATCATCTATGTGGAAAAGCAATTAAAATATTCTATATTTACATATATATTTATATTTTTCTTACAGTTCTCAATGGGAATGTTGGTAATTTTAAGCTCTTCCAGCAAGGGCAATTCTGGAAATTCATGAAGCATCTTAGTATTCAATTCTCGAGATTCTGATCTTAACATCAGTATAAGCCTAATAGCCTTTAGAGAATTCTGTCTCTGGCATATTAAAGATTTCACACAATCCACACTGTCCGTTTCGAAGCTGAGCTTAATTTTTTCCAATTTTGAGCAGTGTAGTGCAACCAAGTTGACAAGCTCCTCATCAGAACTATCTCGAATATTTTTGTGAATTGTTTTTATATTTGATCCACAGACTGGCAAAATAAACCGCCAAGAGCTCAAACTTATTTCTTTATCGTTTGAGATGCATTCGAACAAATTCCGACAATGATAGGCAAAGGCTTCTACCAAATACGGATGGGTTTGGGCCAAGTGGAGTTTGTTCGTCATATCTCCACAATATTTAAATAGAAGATCGAGAATTTCAACCGGCAAATTTGTTATATTTCTTGAACACTCCATTTCAATCACTGAACTTTTTCTCAATGTATCACTCGAGAGCTGGCAAACTGAGAACTGATGGACTGGTCATGACTTACTCGAAACACAAAAGTCTACTTAGATTAGAAAGAGTGTCTTTTGAAATGAGAGAGGCAGAAGGTAAATTAAGCAAGCCGACGAGGTAATACTCTTGCTTTCCTTAAATAATAGAACTTAAATTGAAAATATTAGATAAGTTTTCGATTTTGTGATACTGCAAACTACAAGTATCTGTTTTTGTTAATTAATATGCAATATTCTTCATTTGATATTGGAGACGAAAATGTTGTTGATTTTAACAAAAACTTAAAATGAATTATTTACAAACATTGATCCTACAGCCAAAGGCTTTTAGTAGTGTATGTTAAGAGAGGAATCGAGAGATAGGCGTTGAACATACAATTCTCTGGAATTAAGCAAAAAAAAAAAGGCAAGTAAAAAAAGCTGATAAGAAATAATTAATAATAATAATAAAATGAATATAAATTCAAATAAGAAATGCAACTGGGCACTTATTTTATTTCATGTTTTACATAATAATTTATTTATCTTATTATTATTACTGCAAAACGTACTGCATTACTTCTGTAATTATAAATACTCAACCTTTATTAATTCGGGATGTGATATAAATTTTAGCTGTAAAAATAAATATTAAATTAAAAATTATATATATTCTATTAGAGTATAACATACCCAGCGTAGTAGATGCTTATACTTTCTGTTATATTGGTTTACCTTGAGCACGAAAGGATTTTTCGGTGTAACCCCGTTTCCCCGCAGGATATCAACGATTTGCCTGACAAATTCAAGGTCTATCTTGACATTTAGGACAGGTAGGTAAAGGTATCGCAATTTTGGGAATGATTGAATAATATCTATAAATATTTCATTATTAAGGAAGCGTTCAAAGCTAAGGCTTTCCAGACTTCTTTCTTGGCTGAAAATTAATTGTTCCAAAGCTCCAACATTTTTTTCCACATTGTCCATTAAATCTATGGTTTTGAGTTTGAAGCACGCTGGAAATTCTATCAATATTTCACAACCCGAAAGGAGTAGCTCCTCCAAAGGTATAACTGACAGATGGACTTCATTTTGTTCGGTGGCGATAATCCTTACGTCTCTCAAATGCATTATTCGCAGTTTTTTTAGCGGTGCACAGAGTACCAAAATATCAATATCAATTCCAATATCAGAGCATCCAATTTGAAGTTCCACTAAATTTTCAAATTTCCGTATGTGATAATCTATGTACGAGGGAAATAAAGAAAGTAACACAAATATAAATGAATATATATCCCAATTTAGTACATTATAATTTTTCTTAGGACTTACAGTTATCAACGGGAATGTTGAAAATACAAAGCCTCTCCAATAAGGGAAGTTCAGGAAACTCGTGAAGCATCTTAGAATTCATTTTATTTAAGAGTACTTTTAGTTCAATATCTCTAAGAGTGCTTTGTACCTGGCATATTAAAGATTTCACCCAGGATATATCGTCCATAACGAAAAAGAGCTTAATTTTCTCCAATTTTGTACAGTGTAGTGAAATCAAGTCTGAAAGCTCTGCGTGATCATCAATATTGTTTGCAATACATCTGACAATTCCTTTTATATACGATCCGCAGACTGGCAGAATAGTCCGCCAAAAGCTCAAGCTTATTTCTGCATTGAAATATAAATATTCGATCGAATTCCGACAATGATAGACAAACCCCTGGACTAAATACGGATGTGTTACGGCCAAGTAGACTTTGTTCGTGCTATCTCCACAATATCCAAATAGAAGATCAAGTATTTCTAATGGCAAATCCGTTATATTTCTTTTACTCTCCATTTCAATAACCGAACTTTTCCTCAACGTTTCACTTGTGAACTGTGCGAAATGAGAACTGAATTGCATTCCTCGGCATCTAATATTTCATATACATATACTCACAACAGAGACTGCTATATACTCTTACATAATAAAGAGAGAAATAGAGAGACTGGAAATTAAACTAACCTCAATGAACCGACCAGTGAATACCCTTGAAAAATTCATGAATAAATAAAAATACATTTTGAAAAACTAAAAATATAAATCGAAAACTTTAGATTTTATAAAACAGCAAACTATAAGATTTTGCTTAGGTTTATTAAAAAGCAATATTCTATAGGAGATGATCATTTATTTTTTAAATTTCTTATAAATGTAATTATTTACAAACATCAAAAGCTAAATAACTTTTTCAAGGGTATGTATATAGAGAGAGGAAATATGTGTTATTGGCGTCTTATCTGATATTGACGTATTATTCCATAAAATAAACAGAAAGCTGTCATATATAATTATTAGTTATAATTTTTCAAATAAAAATTGTATGAATAAACCGTAAATTTATAATAATTATAATTAAATTTTAACAAAGTATATTTAAAGTAATAAATATTCATATTAAAGCACTTATTAAAAATTTCTCTTAAGGGAAGCCAATGTTAAACTTAATTTAAACAATCTTCATCCGTTTCGTTTATTAATATGAGCCCTATTATTTCGGGGCATGGCGTAAATTTGAGCTGTAATAAATATTACATTAAAAATGAGTTCACACAATTAATGTGTAACATACCCATTTCAGTACATCCTCGTAATTGAAATATCTGTCTACCTCAAGTACCAAAGGATTATTCGGTGTAACCTCGTTTTCAATCAGGATATCAACGCATTCCTTAACAAAGTCAAGGTTGAAGGAGACACTATAGTATGGCGGCCGAAAGGATCGCAGGTTGTGGCATACTCGAATAACCTCTAGAAATCGTTCATTATAACCCGGATAATAGTCACAGATATGGTACAAGCTTTCCAGGCTACTTCCTTGGCTCAAAATGAATCTGTGAACTACTGCGTTGGACATTTTTTCCTTAATGATAAAGGTTTTGAGATTAAAGCACACAGGAAGCTCATAAACTATGACACATCTTATAAGGCTTAGCTTCTCCATTGGTAATACCGTCATGTGGACATTATTTTTCTCAGAGCTGATAATGGTTACGTCTCTCAAAGTTAATATTCGCAGTTTCTTTAGAGGTGCACAGAGGGCCAAAATATCAATAGCAATATGTATTCGACCCTCACAGTCAAACATTGGATAATCACATCCAATATTAAGTTTAACCAAATTTTCAAATTTCTTTAGGTGATAATCTATGTTGAAAAAAAAAATAAAAATATGTGACATTTATATATATATTTATATTTTTCTTACAGTTCTCAATGGGAATGTTGACAATCTTAAGCTCTTCCAGCAAGGGCAATTCTGGAAATTCATGAAGCATCACAGTATTAATTTCTGGAGATTCTGATGTTAGTCTAAGATTAATAGCCCTCAGAGAATTCTGTCTCTGGCATATTAAAGATTTCACACAGGCCACACTGTCCGTTTCGAAGGTGAGCTTAATTTTTTCCAATTTTGAGCAGTGTAGTGCAATCAAATTGACAAGCTCTACTTCATCATGATCATTCTCCCGAATAACTCTGTCAATCTTTTTTATATTCGGTCCACAGCCTGGCAGAGTCAGCCGCCAATAGCACAAACTTTTTTTTTCATCTTCTGAGATGTGGTTGTATAAATTTCGACAATGATAGGCAAAGGCCTGGGCCAAATACGGATGAGCTTGGGCCAAATGGAGTTTGTTCGTCATATCTCCACAACATTCAAATAGAATATCGAGTATTTCTATTGGCAAGTCCGTAATATTTCTTTTACAATCCATTTCAATCACCGAACTTTTCCTCAATGTGTCACTTGTGAGCTGGCGAAATGAGAACTGATGTGGTCATGACTTACTCGAAACACAAAAGTCTTTTTAAATTAGAGAGAGTTTCTTTTAAATTAAGCAAGCCGACGAGGCAATACACTTGCTTGCCTTCAATAATAAAACTAAAATTAAATTGAAAATATTAGATAAGTTTTCGATTTTATGATACTGCAAACTACAAGTTTCTGTTTATGTTAATTAATATGCAATATTCTTCATTTGATATCGGGGACGAAAATGTTATTGTTTTAAAAAAAAAACGTAAATTTAATTATTTACAAACATTGATCCTACAACTAAAGAGCTTTTAGTAGTGTATGTTAAGAGAGGAAACGATATATAGGCACTGGACATACAATTCTCTGGAATTAAGCAAAAACAAAAATGGCAAGTAAAAAAAAGCTGATAAGATATAATAATAGAATACTACAAATTGGGCTTTTTAAAATAAACATAAATTCAAATAAGAAATGCAACTCGGCATTAATTTTATTTCATGTTTTAAATATTTAATATTATTACTTCAGTCTTTTTTGGAATAAAATATTCAACCTTTATTAATTCGGGATGTGATATAAATTAAAGCTGTAAAAACAAAAATTTTGTTATAAACTGGCTATATACTTAAATATAATGAAGAGATAGAGAGTCATAGAGAGAATGGAAATTAAACTAACCGCAATGAACCGACTAGTGAACTCCCTTGAAAAATTAGTGAATAAATAAAAATAATATAAATTGTAAACGTTCGATTTTATAAAACAGCAAACTATAAGATTTTGCTTAGGTTTATTAAAAATCAATATTCTATAGAGATGATCATTTATTTCTTAAATTTCTCATAAATAGAATTATTTACAAACATCAATTCCACAGCTAAATAACTTTTTCAAGGGTATATAAAGAGAGAAAATCTTTTTATGGCGTCAACTACATTATTTTATCAAATAAATAGAAAGCTGATAACAAAAATAAATAGAACCTTTTATATACTAAAGCTTGGGCTTTTTAAGTAAATAAATTCAAATAAAAGTCGTTATCTGCTTTTGAGTTTCTTGTTTAAAATATGTATTTATTTATCTTATTTTATATTACATTTTCAAGTCGAAGCCTAATCAATTCCGAATTTGCTGTTAGACTGAGCTGTAAATAAATAAAAAGCCAAGTTTAGAAAACCCCTTTTTGCCCTCGACTAACCTTACTCACCCAATGTCGCAGCCATTTGAACTTAAAATACTGGTCTAGCACCAGTTCCAAAGGATCATTAGGTTGGAGACCGTTTTCTTTCAATATATCCACAATTTCACGCACAAAATCTAGAGTAAACTTTACCTTTCGAATGGCAAGTTTCAGGTATATTAATTTCCTACAGCCTTGGATTAACTCAAGAAACCCCTGGTTATCATATGGCGTGTAGTGGCGAAAGAAGACTAGTCTTTCCAAAGATTCTCCCTGATTTAAGATCGATTTTCGAACTGAACCCTCACTGTCGTATATCCAATTTTCTTTGAGTGTAAATGATTTCAACTTGGGACAAGTTGGAAAGTCCATGGCAATGTCGCAATACGCTAATTTCAGCTCTTCCAGGGCCATCAAGGGAGACTTCAAGTCGGTGTCCTCGGAGGCTATACTAACAGCAACTACACTGAGAGAACGTAATTTATTTAGGGGTGCACAAATGGAAAAATATTAATAGTGGGAAAATATTGAAGGCGCAGAGGGATTTTCGGGTCGAATTGTCTAAAAACTTCAAATTCAAGCTCCTCTAAGTTAATAAATTTCTGTAAATGCAAAACTGAGAAACAATAAAAACTATATTAGAAATTGTTATTAAGAAAATAAAGAGCAATATTAAATTAATAAATATTATTAATATAAAATTAAAAATGTAGTCTTATACATTCAATTACAAATAAGGATTTTTGTTTATTTTAAAATTCAAGTTGAGACTTGAAAATATATTTTTATTAAACCCACAGACCTACCATCTTCAATGTGAATATTCCTTAGTTTAAGTACTCTTAGTAGGGACATTTCCGGCATATCCTTAACCAATTTTGGTAGAATTTTCTGATCTCTGGCATACCACAAGTAGACAGACCTCAGATTATCTTTCATCTACCAAATAAATGACATCACAGAGTCCACACTTTCCATGCAAATTCTCAATTTAATCCTTTGCAAATTGGAGCAATGCAAAGCCACCAAATCTCTCAACTCATGATCGTTGGAAATGTGTATATATTCAGAGAGCTCATTCACATTCCAACCACAGAGCGGCAGTATAATGCGCCAGCTTTCCAACCGTATGGGACTGAGTGCTGGTATTATCTTGAAGTCATTCCGACTGTGGTAGACAAAGGCTTGGCCTAAACACCGATTGGTCTGGGCCAAGTTCACTTTATCGGCTAAAACTTGGCAGTATTTATATATGAGATCGAGCACTTCCAGCGGTAGGCTCTCCATCGTAGTACTCTTCGGCGGAGAGTGCAATGCAAACTGAGGCGGAAAAGCTTTTGCTTCGACCGAAGCTCACAGAAATTAAGAGACACAAAAAAAGAAAGAGAGAAGAGTGAGGTAAGACGAAATCTTTCTTCGCTCTTAGGCTTAAGTGCTGTTGCACCGAAGATTTCATCATAATTCTTGGTGATTTCCAAGACAAACAAATATGCCAAACATATTCGCTTTATTTAAAAAATAAATATATTTATTAATTAATTGAACCTGTAAGAAATCGGAGTATTTATTTTTTACTGCAGCCTTATTAATTACAGTTTTTTTTTGCTGATGACTGCATTTTATGGCCACTTACTTGGCCAAAAACATCAAGCAAAGTAATGTAGATTACCGTTATTATGCCCCTGTTGTGCAGCCACCCCTTGTGACAACACCCACACCTTAGAGCCAGCGACAAAAAAATTGCAAACAAACAACCCACCATGTCTGAGTCCAGACAATTTGGCCTTCTTTCCCAAACCAAAAACTTCGCTAATTTGTAATGTTACACAGGCAAACAGTAAACTGCAGCGGGTTAAGGGAGGAGTACAGGGTTAAGGGATCACAAAAACAAATTTTGGAATATTTTTGTTTTAATAAAAAACCATTAATATTAAGTTTAATATTAATATTAGTTTAAATACTCTTAAATTAAGTTAAAAACAAAAGAATAAACACAATTTTTTATATAAAACTTTCAAGTTTATACTATTTTCTTCATGTGTACAGTTTTGCTGACACTTTTGATGCCCGTTGCGTGATAAGGACGGACCAGATGAGACGGTGACGCAATGCGGTGCAGCATGGAGGTCAATAAACCATGCTGAATGTTTGTAGGATCGGCGTTAAATTGCACAAAAAAAGGGTTGAAAAGCTTGCACAAGGGATAGCACTTGAGTTTTTGAGCACAAAAGCAGACACATGGAAAGCGTCAGCAACAAAGGGGAGGTGGGAAATTTACAAATGCAATAAATAAAAATAAAACAAAATTATTTTAAACAAAATACTGGCATATATTTTATTTTTTTTATATAGAAAAAAAAGCAGCTATTGGAAAAGTAAGTAAAGTAAAAATATAAAAAAAGAAATATATAAAATATAAATTAATAAAAATAATATATTAAATAGTTTTCTAAGGTATATTCTCATCATCTAAAAAAGTAATACAAATTGTGATTCATCTCTTAATGTAATTATAAAATAAATATAGCGATTTTCCTTAAATAAAGTCTATTAATCAACTTTTTATCTTATGATTTAAAATTTTTAAAAGGAGTTTACTAAACTCCTACTATTAATATACCTAATTTTTAGTTTCTACCTTTTCTTTAAGCAATTTTCAATTCCTAAGAATGGTTTTGGCCACACATATTTACCATCAAACAGAGATATTTTCCGTTTGCAAAATGTGCACCTGTTCCTAGCATTCCTTTTTCCCTTTTCCCCTATTTATTTTCCAATTTCTGTTGCCAAAAATAAATGTGAGTCCCCTGCCAGCTGTAATTTTTGCAACAAGGATAATTTGTCATTGAAAGCACCCCCACCATTGTGGCAAAAGGGGGTTGCAACTTGCATGTTGCAACCTGCTACCTGCAACTGTGACTCACCTCACCTAGTTTCCACTGCGGAAATGGAGTGGAAATGCAGGGAGTTGCACAATAGGCCGCCTGAAGTGTCTTTTGCCACTTTGCAACTTTCTCCATTTCCCCGGTATTAGCGCACACACACACACACACCTTCTCTCGCTCCAGAACTTTCTCTGGAACGAAGAAGAAAATGAAGCCGGTCTAAGGAAAACCCGCCCAACCGGCTCTCGGGAAATTTGTCTAAGCAAATATTGCGCTTGCAGGTAAAGTGCAACTAGTTTTTCCAGAACAAGGGGGAAAACTTGCAATGGCAATGACCCAACAGGCTTTTAGCCTTGAATCTGCTGCAAGTGGAATGAAAAACCAGTTGGTGTGGATCAGAGGCAAAGCTAGAAAATGTAGTTTTTCACTTGTTAGGAAATGAATATAATTTTGGGAATAATGTTATTTAATTTTTGTACACCAAAGATTTCAGTTACACAAATTTTGTGTATATATTTTTATTAAGGGAAATTAATTAAAGATAATTAGAAGTGCTTTGTTGATCAAAGCTACCCTTAGTTTAGCGCTTTACAGCTCACAAAGTGTCCTTAACATAAGTCTCTATTATTTAACCTCCGTTTATAAGCTCAAAGTTACGAAAATATAATCTTTTTTATTACTTCTCTAAGACCTTCATTTATTTTTCCTTTTCCCAAAAAACTCAAAAACCATGCCCTTGGTCAAGTCCAATGCAATTGCTGCCAGAAAAGCTTCGAATTTGTTATTAAAACTATACAATTTCTGGTTGGCATCTTAATGGGGCCCTTGTCTCGACGCTATGACGCCAAATGAGCTGTCAGCACCGAACCACTACCCCCCAATTACCACCCCCCAAAAGCCACCCAGAAGTCCTCTGGCGCATTGATAAGACAACTTTTACTTTAGTGAGCAGCAGTGGTGAGCAGCAGAATTTTCTAGTTTTCACTTGTCACACAGAAGACGCGGGTGTTTGGGGTTAACTTGCAGTTGGAGTTGGGGCTTTCGGTGCCCTTTTTTCCTGGGCGCGGCACTTTCTAATAGTGTGGGGGAGCCATCAAATGAGTCAACAACAAAAGTGCAAATAAGCCAAAGGGAAAAGAGCGAAAGGCAATAGGAGGAGTGAGAGCAGAGTGCAGCGGGAGCCAAGAACCGACGACGACGACTCCTGGGGCCAAAGCAAGCGGTAGGGGTAGGTCAACCACCAGACATTGAACCCAGCACAAACACAGACACACACACACACACACAGCAAAGCAAACTTCCGTTGAGAGCGCTAACCAGAGAAAATGCGGAGAGAAATAGAAAGAGAGCCGCTCGTCAAGGGGATCGTGGAGGTTGGGGCAGAAAGCGTGCAGCACGTGAGTAACTTGCACAACAGTAAGAGGGAGACAGAATAAGCACAAGCAGTGCAATGTCTGCCTTGGTGAGCGAAAGAGAAAACCAAACAGGAAAGCTCGGTGACGATTCTTCAAGTACCCTGTAAAGAAGTAATTTATTTGTATTTAATACTTCGAGCCGGATAAATGGTTTAAGAAGAAATTGTTTAAGTGTTGTAATTACCACATAAATGTTGATTAAACTATTAATAATTTAATGTTGATTAAACTATTAATAATTGGTAACAACTTTTCGTTTATTTTAATTTTTATCGAGTTGGAGTAAGGAGTATTAAAAGTGCTGAATTAACTAAACAACATCGGCTCGGTCGTTGCCTAGCATCGTCGTGGTCGTCGTCGTCATCGTCGCATTTTACGCTAGTTTAGTGGGTTGAGTGACACAGACACAGTTTGCGGCCAGAGCGAGACGGGTGGGCGGTGCGAACGGGAGGGCGCAAGCGAACGAGTTTGCAATTGTGGAGTTTTGGTGGGGATGGGGGAAGCAGTTGCGATTTTGTAATCGCAAGCCAAGTGGCGACACAGGGTTGCCACTTCTATCAGTATGAAAAAATCAGTGACGACTAGATTCAACTAGGCATTAAAATATTTTCTAGTTATTATATTTTTTAGTACATTTTCTTTAAGTAAGTAAATTAATAGTTGTACATTTTATTACCTTGAAATATAATAGTGATAGATTCTACTCTTGAATACCCTTGCCTCTTAAAAGTATATTATGGAATTTTTAACTTTATTTTAAGTTACCTTTAATAACAAATTTATTTTTATTAATAGAAATTATATGATCAAAACATTCCATTTAAGCTTTTCAATACTCTCACCATCTGGCTACGCTTAACCCATGCCTTATAAAATATTTATGATAAGGAAAGAGCTGGAAAACAGCGAAAAGCGTGCATATTGCAAGCACAAAAAAAAAAAAAAGAAAATGCCAAGTGATAAAGAAAAACTCCCCGAACGACCACTGCAGTTCTCCTCTGCCCTTCTTTCTTTTTTCCATATTCCTCCTTTCCCTTCATTCTCCATCATTCCATCATTCCTTTCTTCACTCTCTCTCTCTCTCTTTCTCTTTCTGTCTCCATTTTCATCTCCCATTCCAGAAACGAAGGCCCAACTCCGCGCTCAAGTTATGTTTCGGGATGTGGAGTATACCACTAGGATGGATGGATAGCTCACACAGATACGCTGCTTTTCCTGTCTGCAAGTGTGTGTTATGTGTGTGTGTGTGTGTACGTGTGAGACGAAGCGAATCGAGTCGAGAGTAGAGTAGGACAAAAGGGAGACACAATTTTGGTAGCAATGACCTTCACCGCGTTGTTCAAGTTGTCGTTGTTGTTGTCGTTTTTTGTTGTTGCTGCAGCTCCAGCACACAGACACACACACACACAAAGCGGCACACGAAAGCAAATGCAGATAAAGAGAGCGATAGAGGGAGAGAGTGGGAGCGAGGAAGACGGAATAAATGATGCATGAGTGCAGATGGTTGTGGAGTTTGTTTTGTTGTTTTGTGCGGGACATGGGGCGGTGGGTGCTTTTGGCCGCTAGGTGCCGCATTCGCATGCCACCCACCTCCTCCTAGATTTTGGGAACACATAAAAAAAATTCTTTATATTGTATTTGAAATATATTCTATAATATGCAAATATTTCAACCTATTTTTGACCGCATAATTAAGTAAAATATTATTTTACCCTAATAGATGATTTTTGATTAAAACCAAGGATGAGCAACAAAGAATAAATATTTATAAAAATAAAAAAATAATTACAGCAGAATTTTAGGATTTATTAAAGACAATTTAACGTAAATTTGTTATTTACCCATTAACATTACTAAAAATGTTACAATAATTATGTAACCATTAATTCCCTGCACAAAGAGAGGTGTATTTATATAAATTTCAAGGTTTCTTCCCTAAAATTCCCAACCAGTTTTAGTATTTATTAAGGCAAAGCCACCAAGAATATCAAATAATAGTTTTCTCTTACAATATCTTTGTGGGCTTTTTACAAAAATTATATCGCTTTTCCTTATTTTTTATCAGTGTAGTATCGAACCCCCCCTAGCTCCCCCGCTTGTTGTCAGCGCTTTTCCCGCTCGCTTTTCACTGCACAAATTGAACGTATAAAAGATAAAAGTGCTTTTGTGCTGCTGCCATTGAAAATGGAGTTGTGTGTGGAAAAGGGGCTGCACAGGAGGTGGGTTTTGGTGGAAGGTGGTGAACCTAGCGTAAACTTGACACTGACGTTGCATGCACCCTCTCCTCCCCACCCACCAGCTCCTCCTCACTTTTTAGCCCCAGGGTGCGGCCCGTCGCTTTTTGTTTTCGTGTTCTCTCCTTTCGAGTTGAGTCTTTCGTTTATTTCTATTTTTTATTTTTGCCTGCAATATTTTTATTTTTATTTTCTTTTTTGTTGTGAAAATTGTTCAAGTGCGACGCAGACAGAGGGGGAGTGGGGCAGAAGGAGTTCTGCCGTTCTGGGGGTCGGTGGGGTGTTTAACTTTTGGTATCATTGACCTGGAGTTCTCTGGAGTTTCACGAACGCAGACAAAAGGAACCTCCCTCGATTTTTGTGGAGGAGAGTGGAAATGTGGCCGAGGATCAAGGGAAATGGGAGCGGAGTTGAAGTTGGCCGGTTAGTCATTGTCGACGCCATTTTGGAAAATTTGTCGCCAGTGCATGCGAACAGGGATGTACGATGTACATTCATATATGTATCAGCGTACATATATCGCTATGTAAGCAATATATACACATATTTGCCGTTGAGCTTTATATTTCCCCCACTTTACAATAGGTTAGTCTGGTATTGTTCTGTCTGTGTGGATTAAGATAGCTCTAGTGTGTGTGTATGTGTGTCTGTGTGTGTGCTCTTAATACACACAGAGAGTATGTATGACAAAAAGTTTTCGCTTTTCGTTGATTTTCATTTTAATTGTGTTGTCTCGCTGTTTATTTTAATTTCCTTTTTTTTTGTGCTTACTCATCGGAAAGTCAGAGGAGTGGGAAAATTGTCAATGGTCGAAGGGAAATTAAGTGTTACGGAGATGGGAGTAAAAAGGAGATAAAGGATTTAAGGAGCTATTTAGTAGGTTGGTAGGGAAAGAGTTTGTATTCATGGTAAAACTATAAAACCAAGGGAAAGGGCTTTTTCTTTAACTATAATACTATTCTGAGATTAAAAATTAAATGGTTTATAATCATAAAAATAAATATTTAAACATTTTAATAAAAGGAAGTATTGTATTACACAGAATTTTAAATAAATAAATATATTTTAAATAAAAAGAAACAAGTTTTATTACTTTTGAAATAATTTTTACTAAACCTAATCAATTAAAAATTATTTAAAATGTGTTATTTGTTAAACATTCTTATATTAATAAATTATAAAAATTATATTAGAGCACAATATATAATTTTATAAATGATTTCCCTATAATAACAATTATTATTATTTAATACATAATTTCTTCTGTTTCCCCTGAATAAATAATAACTGTTTATATTTTAATTTATTCTTATTTATTTAAGTGTCATATAAGAAGTTATTTTCACTAAATATTCTCCACAAACTTGTGTTTATTTTTAAACCTTACTAAACGGCTTGGTTGCTTTTCCTGATAAAAAATTTTCACGCCTCCTTTTAGTTCTTCAAACAGCAAAAGCAATTCGGAAAATTCCCAGTTCATCTGCAATTCTGCTCATTTGCAATTCAAACTTGTTTCCACAGTTACGGCTATCTTCGAGTGCAAATCTCAGCTGTCCATTATCGTTGGCCATCTGTCCCGCCGCCTCACCCTACAGTCACCTTGTCCGGTGCCGGTGCCGGTGCTAGCAAATGGAGCACTCAATGGACTAGGCCAATTAAAAATCCAGTTCAAGCTCAGCCAGTGCACCGTCAGCATCAGGATTCTGGGGGGGGGGGGTAATTGTTAAGGAACAAGGGGTTGGTAAATAGAAAGGGGGTAAAGGCTGGGCTTTGGCCACACAATCGGGGCCTGTCAATGCATAAAGCAAATCATAAATGCGTTTCTATTCCGGTTTACAGTAAAACGTTGGTGGGGGGATTCTATTAAATAAAAGGGAAATTTATGAATAATTAAAAAAATAAATAACTAAAGAAATAAATAAGCACTGAATTAAATTATTAAAGAAATAAATAAGTAAACATATTTCCAATAAATAAAGCAAAATAAATAACATTTTCTACTTAAAAAGTTTTATAATTTCTTCCTTTCTTGTAAGCTTTTAATTTTAGATAATTAGTTTATCTTAAATTATAAATAAAAACCCCAAACTTTCATAGCCAAAGATACTTCCTAATCTCCCCTGTAGAGTGTAAACCCAATGCCATTTAGCCACCACATCTTGCCTCCTCAAATGACGATGATGAATGCCAGAGACCAGACCTGTACTGGGATCCAAAGGGGGGGCGGAGGAGTCACTCCAGCTCGGCTCGGATTCGGATTCAGAATAGGGCTCGGGTTCGGGCTCCAAGGTGGCAATGGCCATGGCAATAACAGTGCAGGAAGCCGCTGCAGAAGCACCGAGAATGCCACGGCCAATGCCATCGTGGCGCAGTGTCAGTGTCAATGCCAGCAGAACCGAGACCCCAGAAACTGGGTGAGAGTGTGGGCGGGGTGGAGAGCGACCCGGGAGAACTGTAGAACCGGAGAATTGGAGAAAACAGCAAATGAGGAGAAGGAGAACGAGAACAAGAACGAGAAGGTGAAGGTGAGGCAGACGCATAGCGTTCGGCGCTGTGGAATGCAACAAAGGCTGATGCCACGATTCCAGCGATTATAACATCGGCTAGCGACTCGAGAGGCCATTAGCCTGAGTGCTCTAGGCCCAGAAGATTCCAAAGAGAGAGAGAGCCATACTCTCTATGGTAGAGCCTCTCCCTGTTGGAGTTTTCCCCACTTTTCCTCGCCCGCAAAATCAACTTTTAACCAGTGACGACGCCTGCGCTTAACGTTCTTTGGGTTTGTTGTTTTGGTAATGTTTTTTTGCTGTTGCATTTTGGCCAGAAGATGCACTAACCAAAAGTGGAGTTTGTTATGAGATTATAGAAGTTGAAATATATAAAAAATATGAAATATATATTAAAAACGCTTTGTTTTAAGGTATTTTTATGATGAACAAATGCATCAATAATTAATTGTTTATAAAATCATATAATAAATAGATACATGATAGGTTCTTTACAAGTTAATGATAAATAGAATGTAGACCCTGATATACCCCTACAAATATCATAAGATGGATACCTTATCCCTGAAAAATTTGATGTGAAAGTTGGACAGCAAAGGCCTGAGAGCAGAAGATAGAAAAATGAAAAACCAAGGGGTTTCGGCTTGAAGCTTGTTGATTGAAAACTTACCCACAAATTATGCGATGGCGAAAAACGTGTTTGGCTCTCAGCGCTGGGCATTAAGTCAGCCGAACTGAACTGCAATGACTAGGAATCCGGCAACTGGGAACTGAGAACTGGAGAGATTGGGAACTAGAAGAAGGAACCTAGAAGAAGGCAACTAGAAGCAGGGGAACTGGGAGCAGTAACTGGGAACTGGGATTGGGGAACCGCATTCAACGTTCGTCGACCTTGCAACTCGTTCTGCACATTACGTTTATTTATTTTTGTTTTGGTTTCCAGCGATAGGCAAAGCCTGAATCCCCATTAGCTGATGTGGGAAGGTGCAGTGCGGTTGTCCAGATACAATCGTCGCCGTTGGTGATGGTCGTTGAACCGCAGCAGTATTGCAGCAGTTTCTAGAGGCTTTTCCTACCTCATTGGCCGAAAATACACATCCTGGTGCCATAAGTCGTAGTCGCAAGTCCTCGATTTCCCTTTCTACCGCTGTCTGGCTGCCGCCTGGCACTTGGTTCGAGAAACGTTGAGCGTTTCGGTACAGTTTCCCCCATTTTGGCTGGCAGTCTGAACTCTTACTTCGACTATGCTCCACTACCCCAAAGCTTTGGAAAAGAAATGCTTTTCACAGTCACACTCAGTTTTTGGGGTGTGGTGAGTCGGAAAGAGGAAGTGCCAGGACATGGAGCTGGGCCTTACAGTGTTTATGGCTTAGAGGAAATTAGAGTTGAGCCTTCGAAAAAAGAGGCTAGAAAATACTCTTACAAGCGCCATCTATGGGAGGAGTTGCTTACTGAGCGTTAGCAGAATATTTTTGTTGCCTACTTTTGGGCGGAAAGATGGCTTTATCACCATTTCCGGTTGGGGGAAGCCATTGTTTTTTTTACAATGTTCATTAAAAATTAAATTTTTGATTTTTTTAATTCCTATTTTTTTTTATATATTTAGTAAAATAATAGAAATAGACAAGATCGCCTCATTTCTAAAATATTAATATGGCAAAATGTTTGTAGGGAAAATTTAGTTAAATATTAGTAGTTTAAATAAAGAATATTAATTCTACTATTATTATTAATATAATTTCTTTTCTAAAACAAAAATTTTAATTAAAGAAAATAATTTTCTTTTAAGGGTAAAATATTTTTATTAAATTTCTTATTCAGGCCTGCTCCGGTAATCGTAAAATTTTTTCGATTTCGTTTTGGGCGAAAACGAACCGTTTTCGTTTTTAGCTGCTCCGGTTTTCGGCAAATTTCTGCTATCGGATGTTCCGTTTTCTCATCGTTTCTCACTGCTCAAGCAGCTAACTTGTGTTGTTGGTAATAAGCAAACAACGTAAAGTACTGCCTATTATATTTACAATTGCCCTTTTTCTAAGCCAGAAAAAGGCAAAAAATGGTAGAATTAAGCAAATTCAGGCACCTAAGATGCTGCCACACTTTTCACAGTTTTAATTCCGGTGGTCTCAAATGATTATTTGGTTAATTTTGACCATTTAAGTAATCACATTAAATAGCATTATTTATAAACAACCATTTTGGCGGTCCTTTAAAGTTATTAATGTATTAATTTATATTTTATAAGTATTTTTAACTGGATGTTTCGTTCCACCAACAATATGGCAACCTTGGCGATAACTTTTTGCGGTGAACTTATCGGCCTATCGCCAAAACGAGAAAACTGGTTGAACACGGCAAAAATTTTGTTGTCAAATCTGAGGAGGGGTCAGAAATAAATTTTTTATAAAATAACTACCTGCCAGAATGATCTTGTGGTGGTGTGAAATAAACATCAATAGACCACCGAGTTAACTATTTTTTTCCTTTTGTAAATAAGATCTGATTTCATATAAAAAAAGCCATTTACTTTTCATTCCGGCCAGAAAAAGGTGCCCGTTTTTCAAATCGAAAAAATCTTTCGTTTTCGATTACCGGAGCACCAATTTCTCGTTTTCAAAAACGAAAAAATCTTGCCGTTTTCGATTACCGGAGCAGGCCTGATTATTTTTATATTTATTTATAATTATTTAATTTTAAATTTAATCTGATAAAACTACATAAAATTTTTCAAAAATGTAATACAACTTGTTTATGATTTATAAATTCAAAATATGTTCTCTAAATTCACATCCTTTATTGTATTTTTCAAAATCCGATCAACTTTTAACCTAGCCAACCTCAACACGACCCCTGTTTTACCCTCTATAAACAAATTTTTCGAAATTAGCTGACGTGAAATTGGTTTATCAAAGCGAAATCAGATTTATGGCGCTATTTACGGCTGAAACCCAATATCGTTTGGACTCGCCATAAAACTCCGAAAAAGCCAGACGCGGAGTTGCAGGCCACAGCTGCCGACAGGACTTGCCCGAGATAGAGAGAGAGAGACAGGCAAACAGAGAGAGAGAGACACAGAGAGCTCGCGAGAAAGGGAAAGAATGAAAAAACCGAAAAAGCATTTCGTCGTTTTTAGCCGGCACGAACGGATCAATGACCTGCATTTCACAGCCGGAGACACAATTCAATCGATAAAAGTGAAGAGTTGGGGCACCAGCACACAGACACTGCACACAAACACACACACAGAGGCACTGCACACACTGACACAGCGAGGAAAAAACAACATGGCGAACGTGAAATATGCAAGGAGCTTCCTGCAGGAAAAGCCAAAATGGCAGACAGCATGCGGCGAACGTGACGCAGTGCAGGAAAACCAAAAGCAGGAGAGGGGGAAGTAGGAGGGGTTCTGGTGGCGCCGCAGGGTTGAAACTTTCTAAAATTTCTAGAACAGTGGAACGAGTGCCAAGCCTTGTATATTTTATTCCATTCAATCAAATCGGGGGAAGCCGCCAGGCTGATTAAAAATTCAGCAAGTGGTAACAACTATGCTGGCCAAGTTCCCAGACAGAAAGAGATGGCCAACAAAGGAAGTGTGGGCCGTCGTCGTTGCATGCATTCGAGCGTTAAATAAAAAGGCAACAAACAAAATTCGCATTACCAGTGACAGTGGCAGTAGCAACCCCCCAACAGCAACAACAAGCAGTCAAGCCAACGCCTGTTGTCTGAGCCATTATCCTTCGAGCCAGAGATCCCCCCCACAACTGACCAAAACTGTAGACAAAAAGGTAAAAATGCACAAAAGTTGTTGTCAACTTTTTCTTGAGGGTCTTAACACCCTGCCTGTGTGAGTGACTTTTGGGGTTGTTTGCTGGCCAAAAAATAAGAAATTAATGGATATTTGCTTTATGATTTTTCTGAGATTTGATATGATTAATTAGAAAATGTAAATATTTAAAATATATTTGAATTTGCAAGGCTTTTCCAAAGAACAACCTAGTTACCCAGCTTCATTTGTCTTTATTTAAATCTAAAAAAATAGCACTTACCTTTTTTATATATTTTCCAACAATCAAATTTAATTTCTATCCGGATTATAGCCAAGGAGTATGGAACCGAGTATTGCCAGAGAAATCATTATTAAGTAGAATACAAGAAAGCCAAAGATGATGTATATACAGGCAGTCAAAAGGAAAAACATTTTCAAGAAATAATTTTTTATACTTAGAGTACTAAAAAGAAGCAAGAAATTTAACAAGTTTTAGAGTACTAAAAAAAAACAAGAAATTTGACAAATTTTAGAGTACTAAAAAGAAGCAAGAAACTTGATAAATTTTTGCCAGGTGATATTAAATATTTAAAAACACTTTTTCAAGTTAAATTTTTGGTGACAGTTGACATATCCATATCCGTATTAGAACCAGCAGGCAAAGCTAATGTGGTTTGATTTAAGCATTTCACAATCTTTTTTCTTTTTATTTTGTTGTACACCAAAGGTAAAATATAATTAGTTTCTAGTAAAACCTCAATAAATGTAGAAGTAATTGTTGAGATTTGGGTATTTTATTTCTAAAAAATATATATACCTATATGACTGTAGAAGTAAGACTGACTAGGAGAATGTTTAAGGACACAAAGAATACCCCGTAAAATATTATTTTAAAATAACAAAGACTAAAACGTTTAACATTTTGAAGTTAGCTATCATTATCTTCTTTGTTTTTTCAACCCTTTAATTTACAATTTAATATAAAAATATATTATTAATATTTAATTTGAATTATAAGAGAAATTATATGCATTATTTTGTTAAAAAGTCGGAAATTTATATAGCAAATAGGACAGAATTATATAAATATAATTGATACATATTTATAATTCATCAACAACCTTAGAAACTGATAGATCCTGTCTTCAAAAAGGTTTAAAAAGATTCCAAATCCCAAACTACACCACAAAGTCCCACAAAAAATGTCTGGAATCATAAATGTAGAAATAAAATCTGAAATAAACCCTTATTAGGAAGCAGTCCTTGCTGGTCTACGGTTACTTGCAATATAAATTTGTCTCTTTTTGCATATATTCATCATACCACCCGTGGACCCTGGAGCTGTGTGTGTGTGTGTGGCAGTCCAATTAGCCTTACTAACACACTCCCACGCCACATTTTTTTGTCGGTTTCCCCTCGTTATTTTTTCTTGTTTTTGTTGATTTTGATATTTCCTTGTCGGAGTTGCGCTCGGAAATGAAAACTGCAGCGAAAGTCTGGAAGCAGGGAAAAAAGCGAAATTTTTTGCAGTCAAACCGAAAAGTGCAGCCCTGCAAAATAGGAGTTATCCTAGCTCTCTCTATCTCTCTTTCTCTTAGCCAAACTCCCTCGTAGTATCTTTCTCTCTCTCTCTCTCTCTGTTCATCTATCTCTGTCACTTGCAGACACAGACAGTTGGAGAAGGGGCTTTTCCAGAAGGGAGTTCAGTTCGGTTTTTGGGGAGTTGCCCGCGGAGTTTGGGCTTCTACTGTCTGGCCAGCTTCTTCTCCAACTCCCTTTTTGGGAGCGTTGTCATGACAACCAACCAATATTCCGGCAGAGTCCAGAGTCCAGACTGGGTGTAGCCAAATCCCGGGCACTGAAAATACGAGCAAAATATCAAACTTCTCTCCCCGAAGCGCAATGGGTCAGTGTACAATTATTTTAACAATCGAAAAAAAATGCTAAAATTGGTAGGTAGCATGACAGGATTTTTGGGTGAGAGTTTTGTGGCTAATATTATTGACATAGAAATGTGGTTTTATTAAGGAAATTTAAAAAAAACTGTTTTAAATTTTAAGTAATTATTTAAGAGTCCAAAAGGCTGTAATTAAATACAAAATATTTCTATGTTTATATCTTCAAAAAGGAAAATTTATGTCAAAATTTCCAGTTTGGAGATTTAGCTTAATTTTAGTATAGATTTTTCTTGCATCTGTAATTCAAGTTCTTCAAAAAACTTTTACAAATATATATTCTTCAAAAATTAACTTTTATTTTCCCAAATTAATCATAATTTATTCAAGAAAAAATACTACAAAATTTCCATAAATAAATACAAAGTGTTAAGTGTTCTTTATTGCTTTTGCTGGACCTTAACAGCTGGTGGCATTATTCCAAAGTAGCCATTACCCATATAGATTTGTGGAATTTCGGGTCCACTACCATCTGGATTTGTCTTCCAGGTGATCGTGAGACAGGGTTCATTTGGCCTAGGATCCTTTGGTATTGTTATTTGATAATTAGGGGCATCCTCCGGCCTGATATTGCTTTTAATAAAGATAACCGATTGCGGGGCTACTGGCAGCTGTTGACGTTGCTGAGTTGAATCCACTGAAAATGTATGAAAATTGAATGAAGAAATATAATTTTAATAGATTTTTTATTATTGAATATAATAAAATAAAATATATATATTATACACAATGAAATCAGGGAAATTTTATAAATAAGTTTTCCTTAATATTATTTTTTAGATGAGCTTATGGGAGATATTTTAATAAATGGTGAGCTACAAGCTCTTTTTTATACTTTTTAAATTTGTTATCCCTTAAAAATCCTTTGTGTTTTGCCTAATAAAATGCTTAATTAATATATACCATATATTTCTTTAAAACAATTGTAAAATTTCTTATTTATAAGTGACATAAAAGTCTGAAAATCGTTTCGAAATCTATTAAACTTACATGGCTGGCTCCACGCGCAGGCAATCAGCAGCGGAAAGAAAGCCAGAAACTTGTGCAACGCCTCTGATTTCATATTTATTTATATATGTATATGTAGCCTATGTGGAAATATAAACAAAAACCGTTGGTGTTGTTGTCTGGCTTCCTATACTAGATGCACTAGCTCGGTATTATCTCACGACGACGTCTTCACTCCCAGAGTTCTCGGCTCAAACTGAGCCTCAGCACTTGGGAACGATCGTGGGGCTCTCTTTCTGGAGCACTATATTACCTGGTATTCTCTGGATTTACTTATCAATTTTTCTGAATGAAAGCCAGAGGGAATTTGTAAACAAAAGCAGAGCTCAGCAGCATCGATGGGAGATTATAAATCGCAGCAGCTGATAACAGAGATCGTGTGCCTATGAAATCAAATGAAAAGTCTGTGTCTGCATTGTGGCTATATATATATTTATATACATATATATATATATGGGGTCGTCGATTGCTAAGAACATTAATCCCAATCTGGAATGTCAGTCAGACTTTAAAAAAATATGCCTTCAATGAAAATAAATAATAATTTGGCCAGTGTATTTCCCCTAGCGCAGACACTAACCAAAGCACAGACGCTAACCAAAGCACGGGCGCCAACCACAGCACGGATACAAACCTAGTTAAATTTTATAGTAGTTTTCCAGGTTTCACACCCTGCTTCGTTCAGTTTTTATTGGTTTAAAAAATTAAGTTAAAATTTTAAATTAATTTTATAATAAAAAATACAAAACCAAATCACCAGCAGTCTCTGTCTTTCCAAATTTTGTTTCTGCCGAAAAATTCAATAATAATATAATAATACTTATATTTTAAAATTCCCCTACCTTGAATAAAAAACCGTATCTTTTTATTAAATTCACAAATAATTTGAATTTTTCCTTTTATTTAGTAATATTTCTTAGCCTACAGGGAAATGCGCATTAAAACACGCTTTTCAATTAAATTACAAAAAAACTAAACAAACAAGCTTAGCAATTAAACTAAGTGTCCTTCAATAGTGAAATCTTAGCGCAACAATTAATTATTAATTATTATTCTCTGATTAATCAATCGAAAGTTTTGGCTAACAATAACATACAATTATCGAAACTATTTCAAATGCTCTCAAGTCGCGGCATTCACTTAAACTTAATTATAAATAACAATTTGTGTCATTGTTTCGATTTTTATGTATTTTACAAATGTTGCTTTTAATGCTTACGTTTATCGGTATAATTATTTAATGTATTTTTGTTAAATAAGAATATATTGCAAATCATTTTTAATTAGAGTTTAGAGTAGAGGGTATTCCAGTTTTGATACGTTCTTTTTTTATATCGCTGACAGTGGTGCTGAGTGGGACTGGGCGTGGTGGTAAGGGCACTTGGGGAAGGTGGTTACACTTGAAGAAAACCAAATTAAATACTCTTGCCTTTGCCCGTGGACGGAAACCGTTGCTTACAGAAATACAAAAAAATTATAATCAAAAAATGCATCCTTCTTGGAAGACAAATGAGAATGAATTTTCTGCAGAGTTTCTTTTTGATGTAATGATCCATTAATTAATTTGAGAAACTTATAAAATAAGGTTTCTTTTTCTTCGTGTTGTTGTGTTCTTTTTTTGCTACTGTACACAGTCTTTGTATATATTTTTTATCTTTTGCTGGCTGCTTATTTTTATTTTAATTTTATTTGAAACCATATTTTTTCCCTTTACACCTCAGTGCTGTGCGTCTGTATTCGAACTTTCTTTACGCTGCCATTGCGACGCATTGGCGGCGGCGAGCTGCCCGATCCTGAGTAACCTGGATTCTGTATACCCAACGTGGGATCCGGCCGGGGCCTGGGCTTTTTGAGGCTCGATCTCAAGGGTGAACGGGTCACCGAATCTAGAGTGGAGCCATTGGACACACTGGTCACCGTTGTGCTCATGGAGGCCACACTTCCCGCCGTTCCAGCTCCATTTCGAATGCCACTATACGGCTTGCCAGAGGCATCCGTCACCGAGACACCGTTGCGAGAACGCGGCTCCTTAAAGCCAGGATTATTAAAAGTGGTGGCACTACCCGGAGATGCAGCATCCAGGGCCATAGTGGGATCCCCACCAGGACTGCGTGAATAGATCATATCGTACAGGGCAGCCACAAACAAGGCAACAGTAAGAACAATTGCCACAATCTGAAATAAATGAAGATTAATTAATTATTACAAAAATAAACTCGATTCTAAGGTCCTCACCTGTATGTAAAAGGAAATGCCCCGCGATATCTTGAAGCCAAAACGCTCCTGCTCATCAATTTGCAGAGCAAACAATACCGTCGCTATGATGGCCAGTACACCTGTTAAGGTAAATTTAATTAAATTACATGACTTATCAGTTCTGCTGTCCCTCTGTTTCCACTCACCTCCCAGCAGTGCCAGCATTAACTTCACTATCACTAGAGTTGTGTAGGGCATCACCACCTTCTCCCTGGATGAGATCATCGCATGTTGAATGACCGACAGAATGCAGAAGATTCCCAGCACAGCTGAGCTGCCAATGGCCAGGAGACCACTGACAAAAACTGCATCTAAAAAGGGTTAGAAAAGGGAATTAATATTTATTTTAAATTAAAAAATTTATATTAATAAATTAAAGAGAGGTTAAAAGTTTTCAGAAGCAAAAATAGAAACCAAGATGATTAAATTTTCTTATTTATTTTCTTTTTCATAGAAATTTTGCATGGAATTTCCTTTTTAAATCTTAAAAAATAGATTAGAATTAATAAATTAATTAATAAAATTTTAGTTACATAATTTTTAATAAATTGTTTAAAAATCAAAGATAAAAACTAATTATATTACATTTTTTCTGTTTTATTTTTGTTTTTTCATAGAAATTTTGAATATTATTTCCTTTTTAAATCTTAAAAAATTGATTAGGATTAATTCATTTGATTAATTATTTAGATAAACATGTAAACATGATTTTTAATAAGTTAAAAAGAGTTTAAAAGTGTTTAAATAACAAAGATAAAATAAAAATTTATTAACTTTTCCTTTTTGTTTTCTTTATCATAGAGATTTTTCAAATAATTTTCTTTTTGTAACTTTCAAAAATGATAAATTTCTAAGCATTCATAAATTTCTTTAACTTTAATTACTTATTTAAAATACAACTTACTGCTTAGCCTAAACTTGGATACATCATTGCCGCATTTCTCGCGATTATATGTCAATTGTTTGCAGACCTTAAACGGTCCGAAATAGCCTCGATCGAAGTCATAGCCGCCTGTTTAAGGGTAAAGCCAAATTAATTTTAATCAAATTTTTAAATAAAAAAGTATATTATATATAGTACTCACCCGATCGACTATCGTAGTAGCCCCAAATGGGTATGCCGATGGCCACAGATGCCAAGGCGAAGCAAACGAAGCCAAGACAGGTCACCCCAGCAGCATAAAGTGTCGACTTTGCCATGTTTTACTGTACAGCATAACGAAAGCAATGCAATTGAGGTCCAAAGAACTGCAAAAAATACAAAAAATATAGAAAAAGTGGAAACAAACATTAGCATTTTAAATTATAGATACATAAATCTGCTTAACTGTGACTTTGAGCTACATTTATGGCAAAGCTTAGGCCGAAAATCTGCTTACAGGGCACAACCAACCCACCCACATGACATACTCGTAGCACTTGTAACCCATAAGCCACCTCCTATCCATCCGAGAGCACTTTGTCATGCTCACATCGAGCCGTGTTCTCATCACGAACAATTAGATCCCATTCATACATAAAGAGCTACTTGCCGCCGACCTTGAGATTGCATATACAAAAAAAAAAAGACAAGAAAAATAAATGCTTACGCAGAGGAATTTTTCTTTGCCTCTGTGTGTGTGAGTGCCTCAATTCAGTTTTTCTGTAAGCGGATTTCAGCCATAAACCGATTTCCTCTTACATGTAATTAAATTGCAATTTATAAAAAAGTATTTTCACGAGTATATCGATACTCTAAGGCAGGTTAAAACCAAGAAATTTCAGTTATTTTTGACAGCTCTTGGCTAATTGATGAGCTATTTGAGAATATGATGCAAAAAATAGCATTTAGTAGTTAAGTAGCAAAACGGGGCGTATGCGTAATATTTTTGTTAGTGTGGGAACAACGTAACGAAACGAAAAGTAAACGTTAAATATGGGTTATAAAACAATGTGATATATAGCAGGGGGTTATTAAAATGGATAATTTGCTAAGTTAAATATTAATTAATATAAAGAGAATAAGCAAGCCTTAGGGAAAGATCTTTTAACAAGTTTTTAAAATCTGAAAATTAAATAAGATAGAAATTTATATTTAGAATTTATATTTAGGGGAATAAAATATATAATTATTCCCCTAAATTATGTTTATCTCTCCCTGAAAATTCCTCAAAATATAATACCTCTTCCTTTTCTTCACTCTCCTTCTGCCCTTCACAACCTTCCTTAACAACCTTCTCAATAAGCCACTCAAAAGAATCCGCCTCGTTGTCGGTTAATGACACAAATGGTATCACATGCAAGAAGATCGCAGTAGCTCAGCCTGAAACCAGAAACCAGAGACACACACTCTACTACTTTACTCAAGAAATCAGAAATGAATCCGAGACGAGGTTGCCTCATCTCTGGGCAAACTGAATTGGAGTGGAGAGTCGTCCGATTCTGATGATGTCTGTGTTGCTTTTAGCGGTAAATAGACAGGCCCGAGTGCAATATGTGTGCCGTCTGGCTTAAATTACCTCAGCGAATGCTGATGGTTCTGCTTCTTGGCTCGAAAGTTGGCCAAAACGAAGGCTCAACCTGGGGCTCGCTTGAGTGGAATGTGGGGAAACTGTGGCAAAACCTACTAAAAAGATTTGAAAAAGAGACAGTCTACGATTGAAGAATTAAGAACCATTTAAGTAATTGATTTTTTACAGATGTAATTTTTATTGAAATTTTTATAATTTAAGGTAATTTGAGGTATTAGAGATAGTAAGTTAAACAATAAATTCTTAGAGAAAGTTTAAGTTGATATTAGTGATTTATTTCTGAGACTTTATAGTTCCCTTACATTTTTTAACTATTATTTAATTTAAAAATTACATTTTTAATTTTAATTTTTTTTTTTTTAAATTAAATAATAGTTAAAAAATTTAAGGGAACTATAAAGTCATAGAAATAAATCACTAATATCAACTTAAACTTTCTCTAAGAGTTTATTGTTTAAATATTAAATATTAAATATTCTATACCATTTCTTCTCCCATCTAAGACTTCTTTCTATTCTTTTTTATCTTCTTTTACCAATTCATTCTGCAACTTTGTTGTGCGGTTAACAAATGGCAGCTAACCTACAAGTCTAAGCCGAGGCAAAAGCCAAATCAAAAGCCAAAGCCAGGCCAAGTCAAAGTCAATGGAATGAACTTTTCTCAATTGTGTCACGATTTTCAACTTGCATAAATTTATCCCCCCCCCCCCCCCCTCCGATTTTCCCCCCTCTCATTCATTTCAGACTCGTCGCGTGGCTTCGTTTTCTGTCTCTTCTTTTTACTGGCCTCATCCGTTGATCGTGTGTAGGTGGTCAAAAAGGTGGAGAGAAGGCCCAAAGAGGCGGGATTTGACTTGGTATCTGGGAGTCTGAGAGACTGAGTTATAGAGCTCTGGGCCATTTTGATTGCCCGGCTAAGAGCGTGATTCAGAGGTGATGTTCATATGTTTATATGATTTACACGCCGTGCGTTGGTGTCGAGGGAAAAAAAAGGAAATATAAACAGTCGGAATTCTTGAAAAGAAAAAGAAATATAAAGCTTAATTCGATTAGTTATTTGAGCTGTAAAATGAATGAAATGGAATGAATTTCTGGCTAAGGAAATTCGAAGATTTTATAAACTGTAAAGCAGAAAAAAGGGTATAGATTTGATCTGATTTTGAAGAAAAATAAGCAAACAAAAGCTAACTAAAGCAAAAATAGGGAAATTTTCATAATATAAACTTGATTTTTGATTAAATGATTTACTTTTTATTATAAAGAATATTTTCCTAAATTGTAAAAATTAAATTTGTTATATTATTTGTTTTAATTTAAATCGTTTTACGTTTCAGGGAAGTTTTAATTTAGGTTTTAAATGGTAACCAAAGCTTGTGAGTTTTATAAAATATTAAATAAAATATTTTAAAAAAATTTTAATTAAATAATTTGAATTATATAATAATAAACAATCAAGCTTTACTGTATAGACTCTCAGTTTTTGGTGTAGCTTATCGACCAACTACGACTGGTCAAGCCACCTAGGCACCAAGTGTAATTGTCAGCGGGCCGTCCGTCCCAGGAAAGTCAACCACACTTGGTATTGCCACATCATGGGGCAGCCACTTTGTGTGGGTTTTACAAGTCTCTTAAGAAGTCTAAAATACGACATGTCTAGGTCTAACTATGAGTCTTTCAAACCAAAAGATACAGTCATAAATCAAGCCACATTAAAAAGGCATTTAAAACTCACAGAATTATCAATTTAAATAATATAATAATAATAATACATAAAATAACATAACAACCCTCCTATTTTATATTCCTGAAACTCAAATTCAAGCAGTTCCACTTCCTCTCTTCAATTGTCGTGTTTTAAACCAATTAATAACACCTCAAATCCTTCTCAATCCAATTTAACTCGGACACAACTCTCAACTTTAACTCAAGGCGCATTTCCATTTACATTTAAAACAAAAAAAAAACCAAATCAATTAATTTTGGGAACGAAAACCAGCTAAATAAAGCCATTTAACGAAGATCACAGAGGAAAGGAAAGGCCAACAACCTTTTGAGGTTTGTCCAATCCATTCCCAGACCCATTACCTCTACTCACTTAATCAGGGAAATGTGCAAAATTTTCCAGCCAACCCAAATAAAAGGGAACTTTGACTAATGAAAAGTCGCCTTTTCCGCGGAAAATTGGGTCACCAGTGGGAACCCAGACCCAAAGCAGACAGGAAATTTACTTCAATTTGTCGGCCGGCTTGGCTAGGCTCGCACGCCTGCAAATCAAATGGAAAAACGTGTCGCGGGTTGGCTCTCTAATGGTTGGTTGCCTCTCACCTTTCCACCCTCCGTCGCCACAGTTTACCCCACCTGTGTAGACCACCTTCTTCTTTTTTTTTTGCTATTGATTTTCAACCGAATCGTGGCTGGACGACTTATTGTTTGATTTTTATATCGTGGAATGTAAAGGTATACGTTGTTTATACAAAAAAATAAAAGGGAAAGAAAAATATATTTTGGTCTAAAAACATGGTGAAAATATGATGAAAAGATGATGAAAATATGATGAAAATACGATGAAAATATGGTGAAAGTATGATGAAAATATATTGAAAATATGATGAAAAGATGAAGAAAAGATAATGAAATTATAATGAAAATATGATGAAAGTATGATGAAAATTTTGTGAAAATATGATAAAAATATTATAAAAATATGATGAAAATATAGAATAAATATTTTTTGTTTTTTACAAATTAAAATATTTTAAATATGAAAGCAATTAATTAGCTCTTTTAATAAATATTTTAGGTATAAAAAAATAATATTTTTGTTAGGTATTTATTTTATTTGGAGAATAAATGCTTTCCCATAAATTAAACGCCTAAAAAACTATTGTATTATAATTTAAAGAAATTTATTCCCTTTAAATATTTTAAGCTGCTTTTTTGACAGTTTTTAGTAATTTAATAATTTTTGTGATAAAGAAAATAAAATTATAATAAAATAAATACCAAAATAAAAACTACTTATTCCAAAGGATACTCCCCATGTCCATATATTTACAACGTTCTGACTCCCAGCTAGTTGGCAACGCGAGTTGAGAGTTTTCCGTGCCGTATTTTCCTCGTTTTGTTTATGTTTGGCAGCACTTGTTGCCATGGCAAAGTGCAAAACAGGCCACAACAGCTGCGGGAAAGAAAAGTTTGTGCCGTTTCTGCATTGGCTGTTGCCTTGGAAAACTGTATGTCTATGTGTGAAATTGGGAACAGTGGAAAATGCAATTTTCCTGGGGGGTCAACACTTTTTTTGGGGTAGGATATACATATGTATATACTAAATATACTCTAGTGAGAGATCAGGCAGCTAACTAAATTTTGGGGTTATTCTGTTGGCTTAAACTGGGGTTAGTTGGGAAAAGTTCTTTCTTTCAGAAAGTTCTTTCACCTGTCAAATTAATAAAAATATTCCATAAAACTAGATATTTTATTAAATTAGTTTAATTTAATAAAATTAAAAAGAGACTTAATAGAGACTTCTTTGAGATTTGTTATACTTCCTTAGTCTAACAAGATCCCCTTTTTTAAGACAACAACTATTTATTAACTCAGATAAACGACAAAAGATACAACATCCGCTAGATCAGCAGATCTTCAAGCTTTTCTAAAGAAAAGACAGATTCCCAAGCTCCAGAATTCAAAGAGCTGACAAGCTAATGCTCTGTTCTAAAAACAGGAAAACATACAGAGCTCGGGAAGGTCTTGAAAATGGGTCAAACTTGGTCTGTAGAAATGGAAATAAGGTAGCTCCAAGACCAGACATGTCTTGGTTGGGTTTTATAATTGCTGTTCTTGTTTGATTTGTTGGTTAACACATATCACTGCGGGCTGCCAACGGAAGCTGCCATCCCGTCTGCTTCCCTATTTCCCATTCGATTCTGTGAAAGATTTTTACGTTTCGTTGGGCTGTGAAAAACTTTTACTTTGTTGCCGCTTCTTTAAACACTTTATTTTTTTTTTTCTCTCTCTATTTTTTTGGGTGAAAGTTTCCGCTTGACAAAGGCCCTAGCGATGGCATATCTTCCGCTCCTTGAGGCACACACAAAGGCACACTCTGCAGTAAGTAGTTCAGTAAACTGTCAGCGTTCAGCTTCTTCATTTTTCTCTAGTTTTCTGTTAGTATTTATCTATCGTTATGACAAGCGTGCAACATGCTGCAAGTAAGACAAGTTGTGCAAACAACAATCAAACTGCCAACGCCCACAAAAACTTGTTCTCTGTCCCTTTTACGCAAAAAGAAAATTAATTTTTAAACTAGGAAATTGTTGTAAAAAATTTTTAAATGATTTTAAAATAGATCAATTAATATGTTTTTAAGAATAATAATAATTTTTTATTTAAAAATGTTTATATTCTTATTATTTAAACTCTTAAATGTGGAAATTGAAATTGTATATGAAAATATATTTCTCACAGGCTCATAGGCTGCATTTCGTGATGAGCGTTTTTTCGTCATTATAAAACTCTAGAACTAATTTATTAATTAATAACATTTAACTTTCTGAGCTTAATTTATTAATAATTCCCCTATATTTTATTTGCTTACTATTTTTATTACAATTTATAACAAGTTGAAAGGTTGATTATTTCTTAAAAAGCTTTAAGCTGTGAAATAGATTTTATATAATATCACCTAGAATTATTTCCAGGTGTAAACTCCCACAAAACTCTTCCCCATTCCCCCCCCACCCTTTCCCCCTTTGCCCCCTTTGTCATATGTGTGTCAGACATTGTCATTAACCGAAAAGGGAGGAAAACTGAGTGGAGCAGGAGGAGCTGGCTTCCTACCGCTGGAAACAGTTTGCTCTGCGGCCAGCTGTTGTCTGTCCCACTCCGACCCCCCCCCCTTTCATATTTCCCCCTTCCCCCTGCTCTTAGTTGTTGTTTTTGCATAGGTAAAGCCGTTATTTACATAACATGCGCATGCATTTTACATGACACGGTTAACCATCTTCTTCTGGCCGTGTCAAACAATTAAGCATAATTGCTATATGAGGCAGAGACAGGCGAAGGAAGATGAGTTGGGGTGCGGCATGTTTTTCCTTGGGTATTAAGTTTTAAGTCTTGAGCTTGGTTAAACTTTAATATTTATAGCCTAGACAACATTTTGTTGAAAGTATTTGCTCTAAACCAAGTTAGTTATAAGTTAAGGTAGACGAGTTTCAAGTTTCTGGAGTGAGAGTGTGGATTAATTTATAAATTAGCTTCATGTTAACATTTTCCTAGATTTTTTGAAATTAAATAATTAACTAACAAATAATTCTAGCTAGCTTTCAGAGAGAGTTTTCCACAATAAGATCTGTTAATAACAAGATCTCAAGTGCCACCCAAGGCGATTTCAACACATTCTGAATAATGATGATGATTGGCCGATTGTCGTCTATTCATTTAATTTGCTTGTGCTAATTTTCTAGCTTGATACGGCAAAAGTCACACGAAGAGTCCGGGGCTATGCCTCTCGGTCGATTCAATAAAGTCATTAGCTAAAGTAGCCAATGCATCCATCGGGGAGATGAGACCAGAAATTGCAGAGAGATGCGGGATGCGGCCCACTGACTTGGCAAATGGAAAGTGCAACGAGGCAGCGACTGATGCTATATTGCTACACAGAAAATATTTTGATAGAAATCTAATTTAATTAACATTTCTAAACGTTGATATATAATACTGATAAGGAAATATAAGAACACTTGCATATAGAGTACCTAAAGTATATTAGAAAGTATGTCAAAAATATGTTTTCTGGATTTTTATTATTTTTTTTTATTAGTTCCTTTTAAGTGGAAAAAATAGTTTACTAAGAATAAAAATTGCAAATTGTCGGGAAAAAATTATTTTACTAAGAATAAATATTGCAAATTGTCAGGAAAAATTATATTAAATTTAGAAGTTTAATAAAAAATATAATAAAAATAAATAAAAATACAAAACTAATTCTTACAAAATTATTTCATGATTATTGTCAGCCAACTTTGTTTAATTAATTATTTAAAATTAGATTTAAACCTTTTGTTTTTTATATAAAGCTCTAAAAATTTAGCTAAATATCCAAATTTATAAAATAGATTTTCTCTCTGTGTAATATCTGCTGCTGCAATTGCTGCTGATGTTGGAAGAACAAGTCGTGTGCATGTGTGCGCATTGTTAATGGCTGCCGCTGTCAGTTAATAATTCTGCGTGCCGCTCTCCACGCCCCAGGGCGTTGCCAACCAACTAACTAACTAACTAACCATCCAACTCCCAAGATGGTCCGTTATCTGGCTAGAAGACGATTTATGGTCTAGAAAAGGCGGAAGCACAAAGATTTATAAGAGATGGAGTTGGAGTAGAACTTTGAGGGAGGTTCCAAAACTGTAATTGCCATTTAATTAATTTCAAGGAATTAGTTTTGAATGTATTTTTTACACTAATATATATTTTTCTAAATTAAAAAAGAAAAGCTTTAAAAAAAAACTCAAAAAATAAATAATTCCAAATTAAAATAAATATTTCATTAATAAACAAAAATTCACTCGTTTGACACTATAATTCCCAACTAGTTCTAGCATCTTCCAAGTGATAAACCAACTGAAAGTTGAGTTCGAGTTGTTTTAAAGAAAATTCCACAATTCCTTCTTTATTTATTTACTTCAATATTAATCTTTAAGTTCCTAAGCCCCTTTTCCTGCCTTCCAATCAGATTCTTTCGACACTTGAAACTTTTCTTTGTAAAATAAATAAACAGAACGGAACAAAGCCGGAGGAGAATTCCCAGAGACTTTTGCTGCTCAGATGGATTAGAATGGCCAACTGGCACTCGAGTGTGTCTGGATTTAGCTTATGGTTTGAGTTTTTTTTGGAGAGTCTACTCACCGATGCAGTCGATAAATCACGTGCGCCGCTCATCCCGACAAGTGATTGTGATTGCAAAATTTAAACCCGGTTGCCATGACTCCTGGGCTTCTGTTTGTCTTTGGATGACTAATTATATAGGCAACTGCTTTCTTTTTAAAGCCTAATTAACAGACACCTTTAGGTATGAATACACAACTAAATTAAATAAATTTCAACGTCTAGTTAATACGAAAACCATTCATACATTTTCCCAACAAAACCCACACAACAATTGTCTCTCAGACAAGTTTCTCTGATATGCAGATAAATATATAGACATATAAATTCGTATGTATGAGCTCCCACATCAAAATGGAATTAACATATTGTTAATCAGTCGCAGATATTGTTGAAAAACAAGTTTTCATTGGGAGGGGAAGCCAAAGGTTAGGCTTAAAGAAAAACCTCTAATGAGGCCGCCCAAGTACTTCAAACATAAACCTAAGAATTTTTTTCTAGCTTGATTAAATAGACCTCGAGTGCGTATTGTGAAAATATATATGTATGTATATGTATCGTTTAAGTTGAGTCATGCGAATATTTTCTGATCATCTTTTGGCCGCTGCCCTTTTAATGTAATTTAATTTGTGCCTCATTCCAGTTGTCAGTTATTGAACCGGTTGGCTATTGTCTCTGGCCCCACAGTTCCCTCTGGCTCAGTCATACATTTATTTATGATTTTTTAAGGCAGTGTTAAATATATTTTAAGTTTTATAACTTGAGCAAAACAAAAACCATATTAAATATATATTTTTAAATTTTAAATATTTATTAAGTCAGCCTAAGGTATTTCTTATTCGCTTTATATTTTTTTCTACTTTTCTTGTTGCCTTTGGCACATTTTAATTTTATTTGTGTGCCATCAGTGCCTTTTCTTTGACCTTTTTTTTTTTGCTGTTTGGGGTCCATGGGGCGTATACATAATTTCATAATTTAATTATGTCGTACATTTGTTTCGGCTCCGGTTTTTGCCTTTTCATTGTTGCGCGTATAAAAATGCGTAAAAATTAATAAGAATGAGAATTTTCAGAATTGAAGAAAATTAAGGCAAAAGGCAGAAGAGGCGCGCTATAAGGTTAACAACCTTGACCGCGAATTTTTGACGAGCAAGACGAGTGGGTAACATTCTTTTATTTCACTTTATTTTTCTTCTTTTTTTTCTTGTGTGGAATTTAGCTGATTCTGCAAATATTTTTATTTTCTTGGTAAAGAAAACCCTAAAAAGTTTTTGGTGGTTTTAGCTTTCATACGAAAAGCGTTGAGGTTGAGCCATATTAATATTTTAATAACAGAACCTTGAGGGGTTTAATTAAAATAGACTTATAAATAATTTTATCAATAAACTTACTTTAAGCTTCTTTTTTAAATTAACTTACTTGAAGCTTATTTTATAAATCCAAACTGACTTTAATCAAGCAAACTTTGATTTTTCTTCTGCTACAATCCATGACTTAGAAATGCCTTGTGGTTTTATAAGGATTTATCTAAAAAGGAAGATAAATTATTTAGAATAAAGAGTCAAAAATGATAAATATATATTTTATGAACTAATAGGAAGAATATATTTATACATAATATACTTTTTTCTAATTGTAAAAAATGTATTTATTTTATTTAAATAGGAATAAAGTGCAAATAACTTTATACAAAATTCTATAAAAATAAAAATGCTTTATTAGTTCCTAGATTTGATAGTCACTCACCTATAACCAATTAGTTTAATTATTTAATTATATTTCAATCTCAATAAATCAGTTAAATTACTTGAAAGACATCTACTTAATTTGTCACTAATCAAACTCTCAAATCGACAGCCGGTAATCACTTCCCCTAATTAAAAGATAAACTATAAACCTTAAACTATGCACAATAGCAACTATAATTACTTAAACTCTTATCAACAAATAAGGGGGAGTGTGTTGGCAATCGTGCCTTGAATCGTTGTCAAGTCAAAATTGCATTGACAATTACCCCAGAGACTCGGAGAGTCGGAGCAAGAGAATTTCAACAAAAATTTGTATGCCAGTTGCGCCAGCAATGACAATGGTTAATGGCAACCCGAACCCACCTCCTCGACCTTCCCATTCCGCACCCCCTCTCCAAGTCCATGAAAATTGCGTGAATCACGTTAGTCGGCGGCGTGACAATGGGTGAAACGCAATCAAAAGTACTTAAAAACCTAACCGAAAGTTGACAAGCATCCAAACTACAATTCGAAATGGCTCCCCGTTGATGTTGATGGCTTTCTAATTTCCTCATGTTTCTCTTCTTTTTGGTGGGGGGTTCGGGTGGGGGGTTCGGGTGGGGCAAGAGGAAAACACTTTAATTAGAGAGACTTGCAGTTCAGCATATGAATTATAATTGACCCCCAAACTCAAAGCAAATTGTTGTCTCTCTGTTTTGTTTTTGTGTTATGCAAGTCGCAGTCTCTGCTCTGAGTTAGTCTTGACCTGTTCAAGCATTTTTTTGGTTGATTGAGCAATTGGAAGCCACTGAAAACAAGAGAATACACAGAATACATGGAATTTTGTTCAATTTGAGATGAAGAATTTCGTAATCAAAGTCCGAAAATACAATGAAAATTTATTGACTTATTCAAATGAGTAGAAATGGGAAAATAAATTGAATCAAAGGCGAGTTTAATAATTTCTATAAGAAATCAAATTCAATTATTTACAAAAGGAGAAAGGTTTTAATGTAAAGCTTAAGTATATTATATTATATTATTAAAAATCTTTACTTTAATTTAATAACTAATTTAATAAATTTAATTACAAAATCATAGTTTCCTAAGCATTTAGCTTGGAATATATTTCAATATCTTAGTATATATTAGACAAGTTTTTCTTTCTTTTTTATACTTAATTCATTAGCATGTTGTGAAGTTATAAAGGAAACATTAAAATGAAAACACCATTAAACCATTTACAATTTCTTTGATTACAGAAACGAGTTGTAACCTCATTTTGAAATGAGGAAGCGTATAATAATACAAATTATCAAATGGAAAAGAGGAGTTCTCGGTTAACACAAATGTTCTCTCCGTTAATGTTTATAAAAAAAAAAAATTTTTTAAAACATTTTAACTAAATTTACATTAATTTTACAAGAATATTATGATAAATTTAAGAATAAATTCGAAATTTAATTTAGTTAAAGGCAAGTCTGAAGCTATAACTAACCTTGGCTTTCAATTGAATTGTTACATTTATGTTTATTAATTTATTTATTTCTTTTTAAATTATTAATATTTATTTCTAAATCAATTTAATTTATAAATATCCGAGATATTATTATTTATATTTTATAAAGTATCAAAAACTTGTAAACAAACTAAACAACTTTTCTAGTAACCAGTCAACATATCTTCTTCCATTCAAACTTTTTGCGATAACTTTCCAAACAAAACCCAATACTTTTTGGTAGTCCATTAACATTAAATTAACAATGATTTCCACAGAATTGACGGCTGCACTTTCGTTGAAAGCCTCGCCCCCCGTTTAATTGGAACCAAAAGCATCCGTCTGAGGCAGCTCATCTAATTTCCTGTTCGACAATGGAAAAGCCGTTTCAATTTCGAATCAATACGACGGGAACTCCCGCTTGCATACACTCGAAACAAAGTATATGTATAACAAAAGAATCTCTGAACCGCAGCAGAGCGCAGTGCTTTTAAATAGCTGCATAAATTTCAATTAAAATGCAGCAAAATAAGAAGAAAAAAAATAACAAACGAAACGAAGGAATGGACCCTATATAAGATGAAGCTATTCCAAATCCAATTAAAAGGGCACTTAATTACGCAGTCAAAGTGTGTAAATGTGGAGAGCAGTTGAAGATATAGAAAGAGCTAAAGAACACTTGTAAGAGTAAGAGAGAATTAATGCAAAAAGATAATTTGCATAAGACAAGCAAAAGTTTTGGATTGACCATGAAGACGCCTGCGCAGCCATTGCAATTTTACAGTGGTTTTTAGGTGGTTAATTTTAGCGTACAAATTTATATAGGTTTTTTTCTAAAAATTTAAAAGAATCTATTTTTATATAAAATAAACATAGTAATATTAATAATTAACAGAAATCCATATAGCTTAATATCTGTTAGTCTAGATCGATTTGTCTGCTGCTGCTAATCTAGAATTTAAGCTAGAAATTATCATAAATTTCCTGATGATAAATAAGAAAAATTTAAGCTTGAAATTATCAAAAATTTCATGTTGAAAAATTAGAATTTGTTATAATAATTTAGTTTCCATTAATATAAAATTGATTCTTAAGGGGGTCTTCTCATTCAAAAGCCGTTTTTTGGACCCTTTTTAAAAAAATTCTTATTTGAAAACGCAAAGAATAATTGAAAATTTTTTTTATTTATTGAATTCAAAAATGTTCAAAGTAACTAAAAAAGTTGTTCTTGCCTCGATACGAGGGTTGTTCAAAGAGTAATGAGACTTCAAACTTGGTGGTCGAAAAAAAAGGTGTCGTCCTGGCGGCCACGATTCAGGGTCTCCAGAGCGTCCGAATTGAAAAATAAAAACGGGGTTATAATCAGAATTGATGTCATTTTCGGGTGACGGAACAGATTTTTTTTTAAATTTTTTTAAACAAAATGGCGGCCATTCAAAAAAAAAATTTCGATTTCGGGCTTTTTTTTTGTAGTTTAGTGTAAAAAAAAAATAGAAAAAAAAATTTAAAAAAAAATCTGTTCCGTCACCCGAGAATGGTGACAATTCTGCGTCGACTCCACTTTGTTTCATGAAAATCGGTTCAGTTGAACTGGAGATATCATGGCCGCCAGTTCGAAAAACGTGGTTTCGAGATAAACGCGTTTGAAGTTTGAAAAAAGCTCATTTTGCATAGATCTTGCTTCACAAAAAAGGCTGTATCTTCTAAAGTATTTCAAATTTCTAAAAATCCTTTTGGGGACATATACACACCATCCCAAGCTATAAATAAATGCAAAAAAAAAAAAATCGAAAAAAAAAAGTTGCCCAATGAGAAGACCCCCTTAATAGAGATCATTTAGCTTTTTCTGTGTGTTTAGAACCACTGTTGCATGCAAGCCTTATATTAGCTATATCTATCTTCCTCGCTCTTTGCAATGCACAAAAAGCTAACCACGCAAGTGTGACGTTGTCAGTAGTAGTAGTAGTAGTAGAAATTGTTGTTGTTATTTTATTGCTGTTGTTGTTCCTGTTTCCCGCTGTTATTTGGCCACTCAACCAAAGCTCCCCATTTTCCGCTCTCCACTACAGCCCCCTTTCAAGCCACAAACTCAACGCAATGCCGTCCGTCGACCTGCCCACATTATGTAAAAATTGAAGAATGCAATGGGGCGTGGTCGCCAAACAACACACTAAAAACTGAAAACTCTTTAACACGCATCTAAAAAATATGTTTAAATAAACAAAAAGTGCAGATAAAGCGCATCTCACAGAGAGAAAAATATTGCTATACCTTAAATTATATTTCAAGTATTTATAAGTTATTATTAAAACAAAATAATACTGTAAAACTCAAGATAAATATTTTTAAAATATAATTCTAGACAACTAATTAATACATTTAAATATAAAATATATATAAATTCGTATAAAAGCTCTCCCATATTTATAAATATTTTCCACAGTGCATTCACAAAAACATAAAGGGGAAAAGAATCATTCCAGCGACCAGTTTTTGAGGGCTAGCGGTGCTTAACGTCACCTACTTTTCATTTTGGATTTTGGTGTTTTTTTTTTTTTTGGTAGATAAAATACCTTTTCTTCTGCATGAGTGTGTAAGTGTGCGTGTGTACATTGCTCTAACTGTTAAAACCGGTTATGTTTTTGGTTTTCTTCAAGTTTTTCGGGCATTGAAAACGAAATTTATTTTGAAATTGTGTTAAGAGAGAAGAAACTGAGAGGAGAAGAATTGCTACCTGTGGAGTTTTGACCGAGTTTTCATTTTGTTAGCAGTCTCTTGCACAGTTTTCAACTATTTAGCATATTTTCAAATTTATAAGAAAATCTGTGAATATAACAAATAAGATTTCATGAATACAAGTTTTAATCAAGACAAAACATTTCCCACAAAGCTTGGAAATTAAAGTTAGTTTTTAAAAGTTAGGAGTTAATGTTGTATAATTTTTCATTCCATTATGTTACTTTTATTTCTTTCAGCTCAGCCCTAACCAGTTTCATATATAAACACAGCATTTGCATATTTTAGCCATAAGCCATATAACCACTCCTCAAAACTTGATAAGTAACTTGAGAGATAAGACATCCAAACGTGACCATTACGAATAAAGAAAAATAAAAGATGAAAATGAGGAGAAAACGAACAAGAATATAAAGAATATAAGAAAGAATCGAAAAAAGTCATTGGTAAAAAACGCGTGCCAGGGTCAAGTCAAGTCAAAGTCTTATAGAAAGATCGATTTTTAAAAAATTTGAGGAAATTATGATCGTTAGCCCACATATTGAATAATTTTTATATTTTCATTCAGGGGATTTATGTTTAAAACTATATTTTTACAATATTTTATGAAGTTTTGTTTAACAAAAAAGAGGAATTTTCAATAAATAAAAGAGTATCCAAAATAAGTAGTTTATAATCTTTATTACTAGCTCTGTTATCTATTTTAATACATTTTACTTAATAACAATAAAAATTTCTGTAAAACTTTATCGATATTTTATCATTTTTATGCCTAATATATAGCTTAACAAATAACTAAATAAATCATGTTTTATTTAGTACTTCCTTTACATTTTGGCCATTTCTTTTGTATATTTATTTATCGCTTATTGGTGGTATAACAAAAACATAAAAACGTCGCTCCAAAAATAGCCGCAAAAGGCAAAACCTTGGCGTGCCTTAGGAACCTTTTATTATCCTAGTTTTATGGGCCCCTAAAATGTTTCCTTTGGCTAAGAATAAAACGTTAGCGGGGCAACACTTTCGCTAAAGCCCAACAATGAATGCCTTTCACTAATTTTACGTAAGCATATTCCACCTCAAAAAGTCCTCATTTCCTCCCCCCTAACTTGACTTTTCCTTCGTTTAATAGGTCACTTCAGTATCAGGATTAGGTCACATGGGCTGCACCCACTTGCCGGCTGCCTGCTGGCCAAAAAGGTTAAGTTGGTAATTAAATTTGAGGTCAGTTTTTGCAGCCTGCTTGCTATCTCAAAATGTGGCTATGAGGGGGGTTCCTGCTTTTGTTGCCAAGTTGGCTAAAAGCTTTTATCTGCGAGAACGGAAACGTAATGTAATGAAGTCCCTTGCGTGTCAGATTGTCATCATTTGGCTGAGATCATCAGAAGGGAGTCGTAAATATAGTTTGTCAATCTTTCGCCTGGCTGAACGCTCTGATGAAAGGTTAAGATGGTTAAAAAAAAACAACTCAAACAACAAATCATGACAGTAAGCTGGAAAATGAAGGGATTTTCTTAAGTGCTTCGGGCCAATTTTGTTACTGGCCTCTAATACATAAGAATGTGTTTTTGTTTTTACGTTTTCCTGTAACTTTATTACGACTAACTGGTTGGGGGTTGATTCTCAGCCAAATGATGTCAGCAATCGTTGACTTTTGTGGGTTTTTTAACTCAAATTAAATGTGATACATAATTTATAGTATTTAGTTTAAGAATTATTAGAACATTTTTCTTAAAAATTTGTTCTTTTCGGAACTTTCTTTTTCGTGCATGTTTTACCTTTCCATTTCAGGCCTCATGTTTCGCCTTTTTCTATTTGTTTAAATACTTTAATTAGGTGCCAGACTGCAGTGCGACATTTTGCGATAATTATTTTGTATTTTCCCCTCAACAAACACAACATTTCAGAGGGCTAAAAAGAAGAACAACAACAATTCCAGTTTTAATTACTCCACAACATTTGCTAATTAAGTTTTTGCAGTTAGGGCGAAACACTCTTATCACAATTTGCGAAAATTCTCAAAGCACTGTGGAAAAGTTTGCATATTTAAGTTGAAGTCGGAGAACCGCTCCACCGATTTTCCCCCCTTTAACCGACACCTGCTGAGCTGCCGTGACTGAAAGTCGTTTAAACTGTTTCACTTGCTGATGTTGTTGCTGGCATAATTATTTTTATAATTTTTTTTTTCTATTTTGTGCTCGGAGAGTTGTAAGCTGCGCAGCTATGTAAATAAATTTGCAAGCAAATTTTGCATTTGTTCAAGGCAAGACTTTTGACTTTTGTGTTGTGCAGTGCAGTGCACTAAAGTTGTAAATCATTTTTTGAATTTTAAATGACTTTTGTTGATAAGGCAAAGGGGTTAAGACAATGTTGGTGGTTTTTGGTGGGAAAATATAAGAAACTAGGGGCAAGAAAAAGTTGACAATTGATTTAAATAAAAGTTAAGTGTTGAATAAATAAAATATTTATAAAAAAAATAATGAGAAATATCTTCTCCTACTATATGATTCAACAATATAACATTCTTTGTTTATCAACCTCATCTGAGTCACCTTCTTAGATAGCAAATCTTATCCACAATGAACGTATTAATATCTGTGTAAACTTTTCTGGGAAATGTCATCGGATAAGCAAGCAAACTGATCGATTCATAGGATAAGCAGGATAGGATAAGAGCTCAGGTTGCACAGAAAAAAAAAAAGAATTTGTTTTAAAAATCGTATTGGAAAAATTTCAGTGAAAACTGTATGAGATTCTTAAAAAAATAATGTAGATTGTAAATTTAAGTGAAATAAAGTTTGTTTACCTATTAAACATATTCCAATAATTTTTCTATATTTTTTATACCATATATTTACTATGTAATATATGCAAAGTTACAAAATACCATTTTTTAAAACTTATTAAGCACTTTAATATTATTTATTTCCCAATGGATACATTCCAGGCAACCTTTAGCCAACCAATAAAATGTTGTTAAATTAATTAAAAATAATACTATTACTAGAAAACTATTTTAAAATGAATTAATTCATTTTTAATCAATTATTTTTATTTTTATCACCTGATATCACAAAAACAGTACCAATCCCAAAGAATGTCAGGCCCCGAAAATTCCATAAAAAGTAATAATACTATTGTGAAAAAAACATATGAAACAATATTTGCAGGCCAACCAGAAAGAATTCCCATTCCAATCAGAGAGGTAAACAAAATTCACAAAAAGCAACGATATATAAAAAAAATGCCAACAAACCTGTATGAGTTTCTCGCTGCTTCAGCCGCAGTCGCTGTCGCTGCCTCTGCCGACGGCAACGCCAACGCCAAGAACTTCGACTTAAAAGCTCTCACGCGAAGTTGCCGTTGTTGTTGTTGCTGCTGCTGCTGCTGCCTTTTTGCATGCGCCAACGGTGGGAGAGCGAGCGAGAGGGAACGATATTCGAGCGCGCACACCAACACACGCGCAATTTGACAGGTAAGCGAAACACGTCGCGCAAGCAGAAGAAGAAGCAGACGAAGCGGGAGCCAGATATAATGAATGATCGTGGCTTTAACTTTTCAAGCTTTAACTTTTTGACTGCATCGGTATGCGTATTTTGTGCATTATTTGCATTTGAAATGAATATTTCTGCCACTGGAGCACTTGTTGTTAACGGGAATGCACTTAATTTACAATATTAAACGCAACCGGCTGCGCAGGCGATTTATTTAACCCACACGAACACAAGGCGACCAAGCCGGATTTTAATTTTACTGCTTTAACTTTAATGCGGCCAGCGCGGCTTTGAGACAGCGACTAAAACGGAATCTAAACACGAACACCTGAACTGACTGAATTCGAATACGAATACACCACCTCACCACTCACCACGGCAGAGACCGCGCAATTCGAAGAGTAAAAGCTCATGTTAAAAATCTTACACGCTTACAGAACAACAGTGTCAAATTTGTATGGGAATGTTATTTTGGGGTCGAATTCTCATGTAGAATGTTAAAATGTAGACAGAGAGCAATAGCGGCTCTCTGCTCTCTGACTAAGCGAGCTTTTCCGCTCTCTGAAAGAAATCGTGTGGCCAGTTACAGGGGAACCGAAAATACCAAAGTACACAGCATTTTATCAGAAAGTTCTTTTCAGTGTAACCAGTTGCAGTGAAATTTAAAATGCCAAATTTTAATCCAAACGGTCACACTGCAGCAGGGTTATCCAATCAGAAGGCAAAACTAAAATTCGTTTTTGTTAATTAAATTGCTGGAAAAATGCTTCGGGCCGGCTGCCAAGTGCTGACACAAACCGCCCTGCCCGCCGGCAAGACGGGCGGCAACAGTTTTGCCTTGGAGTTTGTGCGCTGGCGAAGGAAACCCCGGTGGCTGCCGGTGGCCAAAAGCAAGGTGTTCCGCGTGCCGGAACGCAAGAAGCAAACGGAGGAGGAGCGAACGGAGCTAATGCGGCTGCACAACCAGTACAAGTGGGTAGCCAAAAACTACCAATAAATCTTAAACTAATGACCATCAATTCCAGAACCCAACTCCGATCGGTGCGTCAGTACCTGCGGGAGGAAGTCGTCCGACATGAGGAAACCTCCACTGCGGATCACATTGTGCTCACACCCGAGCAGGAGGAGGCCGAGTTCCAAAAGTGCCTGGATCTGAATGCCGCCTGGAATGCCAGAATTGCCAAAGAGCGAGAAGCGAGGCTGGCAAAGGAGCGCGAAGAAAAGGTGGCCTATGTGCAGGAGCGACTGGAGGCGAAGCAACTGCGCGAGGAGGAGCGCAGAGAGCAGGCCAATCAGCGGGTGCTCCGCGAGATTGAGCTCTCCAAGACATACATTACCAGGGAAAATCTGGACGCTGCTATCGAGGCGGCCCTGGCCAATCCGGTGGACCACAACTTTGCCATCGACCTGGACGGGAATCTGTACCGCGGACGCAATACCTCTCAGCTAACAGAAGCCAGTCCCAATCCTAACCCGGAACCCAACCAGCAGGCCTTGAGTAATTAATTTTTCTACCTTTGTTCGTTACATTAAAAGTGCTTTTTAGCTTAAATCAGGTCTTGGATCTTGGTTCATGTCCGTAGTACAAAGTTCTATGTATATTTAAAGATTTGTTTACGAAATTTAAGCATAGAAATAACTTAGAATCAGGCGCAGCCTATTTACAATATTACATATCTACTGGGGAGAATTGGATGCAGGAGGATTGTGGTGCCGTGTGCTACGTGTTCGGTAGCGGATTCGATCGCTTGGCTGCCGCTTCCTGCTGCTCGAACAGATGCACCCAATCTGGTGTGGCCTTAAGCTTGGCTTGGATTGGTCCCAAATTGATCATGTTGCCGCTGCGCTGTTCTCGATTCGCCGTAACGGACATGAGCTCTTGCAGGTAGCCCGGATCCAGGCCCATATCCAGATCGAACAGTGTGTCGCCGAGTTGGAGTTTAACTCGACCCGACCTATAGCGCAGGATCTTGCCAATTTGGCCCTCTTCCAACAGACGCAGGACACTCCCCTTGGCAGCATTGGTTGACTTGCCTGCAGCCGGACTTGTTGGTTCCGTTTCACTGGCAGATGGTGGCATCGTAGAGTCATCATTTGGTGGTTCAGCATCCTCCGGTTCATCGCTCACACAGGGCAAAACATCGGGCAGCTGCATTAGAAATATCTGCGATTGGCTCGAGTCCAGGAAGTTGCCAATGCTGCGCGGATATCGTCCATACTGTAGGGGTGGCTCCTCCATTCGAGCCACATGCAACTGCTGCAGGTGCTGAGCCACCGCTAACGTTTCTCGGTTTGGAGATGAACTAGGTACTTCCTGCTTGACCAACGGTAGTGCCTGGTTGCTCCAAAGACCTACGATTTAAAGCGATTATTAAGCATGATTCTCTTTTCATTAGTATGTCGAAATTGGGTCAAAATACGTACCCTCCTTTAGCAGGATGGGCTTCAGGGCCATCTCAGTCTTATTGTCCTCCTCGTCACTGGGCTCCGCATCGCTGTCATCCGACTCGCCCAGCAGCTCGTTTATTCTCTGAGCCTGTGCCCTATCGTCCTTGCGATCCACTCGTTTCCTGGCCACCGCCACCTCCTCGCCTGCTCGGGCATAGGCTGTGCCATTCCCTGTTGATCGGCGTACGTGGACATCACCCGCTCCCTCGGAGAAAAGGCCCTGGGTTTGAATCAGTGTTGAGTTGCCACCACCACCGCCACTAGACGAATTTCCACCACGACCACGTGTTGCTCCTGCACCGTTTCCCCGGCCGCCGCGACGTCCCCCCCTGGGCTGGGTTGTGTCCTTGGAGGTCTTCACATTGCTGGGAATTCCAAACAGGTTAGATATGGTATAAATAATGGAATAAATTAACGATACTCACGTATTTTTATTTCGCACCGCATTCAAGTTGGGGGCAAACACCTTTTTGTTGCCTCCTGCCGCGGCGCCACGACCGCCAAGTGTCAAGTCCCGGGCGGGCGTCAATCTGGTCATCCCGTTCAGCGTCTCCAGTGGGCGTGCCCCGGCTCCCGGTGCCAGATTGCTGCCGTTACTGACATTATTAGTCGTGGTAGATGCACTACCTCCCGGAATGGACGATGCTGCTGCTGTGCTGGCCGTCATTCTCTTCGCTGGCATGGCGTCCCATTCGCGCCGCCCGTCTCCTCCCCGAAAGATCCGCTGTTCCTTCGCTTTAAATTCGTTGGTTTCGTTTATTTCCTTTGAAAATTCCCTTTTGAGAGGCCAGGCCACCACGTGCTAGAGCTGTGAAAACATTGATGACATTTCGATAATACCGATAGAATCAGCGATGCGGGTTGAGTTATTTCCCCGCTAGTTCTGGCGGTTTTTTAACACAATATATCGGCTTCTGGGAACTATTATAGTTTAACTATAGCAAATATTGTTATTAATATTATTTTATTATTAACTATTGATTTGCCTAGTGACTTGAATCCATATTTTATTTTTTAATTGGTAAACTATCTACCCTTAACGACTGAGAGTCTGAATTACTGAAAATATTGGAGATGTATGGCGATAGTTGGCAGTTATTTTTAACTAAAAATTGCTGCTCCCATGGAAAATGTTAAAAATATTGACGATATTGCTATACTTTACCGATATTTTCAATAATTTAAAAATTCTGTCGTCAAGGAAATCCCCTTAATATATATCACTTCACCAATCTAATATAACTCTATGCTGTTAATTTAATTTTTAAATAAACTCATTAATTTTATTTAAAATTTTGCGTAATGCACATATCGAAAAAAAATAAATAAACTGATAATATAATGGATTATTTAATAAATATTTATCATTTATTTATAATTTTTTCTTGAATATGTATGACACAATAATTAATAATAATAAGAATTCTAATAAAAGTAATTGCCGTTGTTGTTAATTTCTTTTTAAATTTAGCAATATAATTATTTTTAAATTTAGAAACCACATTAATCCCTTGACGACTGAATTTCTAAAAATATCGGTAAAGTATAGCAATAGTTTGCCGATATTTTTAGCAGCTATTATGGGAACACTATCGGCTAACTATCGTTATACATCGGCGATATTTTTAGTAATTTAATTATTAATGGAATACCCTCAATGAATCCGTAGGGAGTATCCTAACAGTGTGACCAATTGAAACTGTTTTAATTATCCTAAATACAAAAGATTTATCGAATTTTTGTAAGTTGGTCACACATATCGTGAAAATTGCAATTTGTTTTTATGGGAAATTGTCTGGTTTCTCACCAAAACCATCAAAATAATGGCCGCCAAGCGATTTGGTCCCATGAAGGACTTTGCGCGGGCCAAGAAGCCGCGCCTGGACGTCAGCGTCACCCGCTCCTCGACCCGCCCCAGTCCTCCAAGGAGCATAATGGACTTTTGGGACGACGATGACGATGTTATCCTAATGGCCACCCAGCGGGCGGAGGCAGAAATCGAGGCGGAGGAACGCAAGAGGCGGGCTGGGGAAGGAGAAGTGGAGGCACCAAACAATACCCGCAGCGAGATTACCTTTAGCGAATTCGCACCAACGGTCCAGGGCTGCACCAGCACGCAGCAAATGTTTCCGCCGCCACCGCCGCCCGCCAAGAAGTCCAACGCTCTGGACTTGGAGGAGATATTCGCGGACGACGATGACTTCGACTTCCTGGCCGTCACTCTCATGGATAGCGAGCCCCCAAAGCCCGTGGAGCAAGTCCAGCCCAGCACCAGTTCTGGCAGCAGGATAAGCATTCATCAGAAATCCACAACGAGCACGACAACCATAAATTTCACGCAATCGCGTCAGCAGGAGCACCAAATCAAATTCCTGATGGACCGCATTGAGGCCCTGAAGCGAGACAAGTCCAAGCTGGAGAAGGATCTGGGGGACAGCAACGAACGCAATGAGATTAGGTCGGGGGAGGTAAGCCTGCTTCGCGACGAACTGAAGCATCTGCGGCAGCAGCTGCAGGTCAGCAAAATGGAGAAGCTCGCTTTGGCCGACGAAAAGAACAGGGATTGCAATAAGAAGGTGGCCGAGGCGGCCAAGCAAATAGCTGCCAAGGATATTGAATTGAAGATTAAGAACGCCGAGTACAGCAAGCTGAAGACCCAGCAGCGGGCTCACGAGAAGAGCCTGAACATGAGCATGAACATGAACATGAACATGAGCATGGCTGCCATTGTCCCACCCGATGCCACCGAGCAGCGCACTCTCCTCCGACTCAACCGGCTTAATATACACAGATCGGTGCCAAGATTACGAAGAGCGGATAGTGGCATTGATTTTGAGTATGACGAGGTTCGAGATCAGGAGCAAAGGCAAAAGAAGAGGTCCCTTTTCGAGACGGAACTCAAGCAGTTGCTGCTCCACTATGCTCAGTTGCAGGCGCAACCGGAATCGCTGGACCATCTCATTCCACGAATCCTTTCCACTGTGGGCAAGGTGTTTCTAGAGTTCTCCTCTTATGCTCAGAGCTTAAAGTTTCCGCCCAACTGCACGCTGTATCCTTATAATCCATACAATTTGGACATGGAACCGGAGGTTCAGCGCATCTCCCTTACCCAGCGGGGTCATCTGTTTGAAGGCGAAAGAGCTTCAGTCCTGCGAAGATACATAAGCACATTGGCCTTGATAGGCCGGCAGCACAAAGAGATTTCCAGTGCTCTCCTTAAGTGGAAACATAACGAAGAATTTGGTTTACTGGAGCTGGCCACAGAGGCTGTGGTCAAACTGGGATTTTGCAATGATCTAAGCGAGCATTTTGGTTTGCTAGAGGCTCTGGCTGCCCTGCTAAATAGCCTCCTCCTCCTGCTGGAGGAAGAGGATTTATTGAAAGAAAAGGAGGAGCCAATGTTTGAACTGCTCAGACAGTTGGTGTTTACACGTCCCAGTCCCTGGGTTTTCAAGGAGCTAAGCTCATGCTTGCTAAGTGCCAACCGACAGGCCCAGCTGATGGCCAGGATGTGTGTGAAAAGTCCTAGGAATTGCTTTGTTTCGGATCGCGTGCGTTCCATTTATCGCTTTGCACCGGATTCCTGTTTATTGCAAGTATATGCCGGCCTCCTGGAGCTGTGTTTCTTCAGTGAAACTCCTTTGAGGAGGGATCACTTTCAGCTGCTGCTTGAGATTGGCGGCAATCATGTGCGCTTTGCCTTTGAGTGCTTTAAGAATCCTCCAGATTTTATACTGGAAATGTTGCCATACTTTGCGGACGACGAGGATCAGGAGCAGGATCAAACGACAACTTTGCAGGCTTCGGTGTCCAATGGTTCCACCTCAGCTTCTGCCTCAAACTCCCATCTGAATGGCAACTCGAATTCGAGCTCCTCGCAGCGCAGCAACAGCAGCAAGGTCAACGAGTGCGAGTGTTATGTGAAGTTGTGCCTCAGCGCTGTCACAATTGTCTTCCAGATGATGCACCAATGGATGCTGCACGAGAGGAAAGCAGGTACTTTTAATCCATACAAAAATTAAGATAATCCTATATTAATACGATTCCTTTTCAGGCACCGAAACGGTGGGCGAGATATCCCGCGTGGCCGTCCACCTGCTGAACCTCATCTTCCATGAGTACTATTTGACCTGCCTGTTTCGCGATTCCGAAGAAACCACTAAGCACTACCTCAGCCTCATCTGCAGCTGGTGGCGTGAGCATGCTGACATTTTGGGTTTCCAGCCCATTCAGTGTAAGTTTTAGAAATATTTCCCTTTAAATACTAGACTCATTCATGTGATTTCCTCTCTCTCCACTTAAGTGCGTTTGCTTGGCCGGCTAGAGACCTCCCACTTTATGCTCAAGCCTCTGCATCAGGAGGCAAATCCCAAAAATCCGGCCAACGATCTGGCCGAATGGAGTCGCATTGTCAAGGATGCGGACACCCAAAGGGCAAATAATTCAACACAAATATCGTACAATAGTAAGCTACTCAACGGCGACTTCTTTGCCGGTCTTAAACAAGTGGATTACACATTTGAATAATTAGATATTATCTAGTATTAATAAATTGTCTGATGCCAAGTGCTTGTCTGTGATTTAAAAAATTTGTGGAAAAAAATATAACTGCTGTTTTTTAAACATATTTTCAACTTTTATATATCTCCGGTTTTCTATTAATTTGGCCAAAAATGTTCGAGTCTTAATGATCCCTGATTTTAATGGGTATATTTAACATTAAGATAAAATAAATATGGTACTTAATAAGATATGTTGTACTATCTTTTAAAAACAAAACAATGAAACGAAAAGTAGATTGTTTTCTTTTTTCTTTTGAAGTAAAAAGCTATTTTTAAATAGTAAAAATCATAAAAATAAATCATTCGTAAATTAATTTCAAAATACTCGTAAAATAAATAATATATAAATATATTTTTTTGGTAGTCAGCCAACTTCAGATCATAAAAATTAAAACAGCATTAAAAATAAAATAAAATACTACAAATTATTTAAAATTCATCGTATAAAAGCATTAAAAAATACAATGTTTTTAAAAGGCTAAAACAAAGCAGCTAATTTTGCTTGGAAAATAGCTATATTATCCGCTAGCCCCTAGCGAACAGCTTATTGCGCCTTCTGCTTTTGAAAACCGCCAGATCTAGCGGGGTAATAGCTAAGTCGGCAACGCTGTTCACAAAGTAAGCGCAATTTTTCCTTATCTCGCAGCTTAAACTTTAAAATTTACTTATTCGCGGAGAAATAACAATTTGATTTGCTGACAATTCTAATAATCGGGATTGCGCTTATTCGCGTGTGCTACCTTTTCAGTGGAATCGTCTAAAGGTGCTTTAATTAAAACAAATATACGTGTTTTTATATTGCCGGCTTCTATTTCATTGAGGATCGAGGCTCTTTTAAAGGTAAGTGAATAAATATAAACAAACTTATGTATGTGTACATATGTATGTTCATATATGCATGCATGTAAGTACATATGTAATTAGTAGAATCATCAACTTACATCAGGTTTATGTACAATAATTCAAAACATGCACTTACACGATTGTGTTTGTACATTATGTATGTATGTACATACATATGCACATATGCTAAGAATTTCAGGAAATCATTCATAAAATGGGGGAATCATTTTTGTTTGTATGTTATAATGTAATGTACATATGTATAATGTAATGCATTTATTCATTTTGTAAATCGCTTTTCTTCAGTGCCATTTGACATCAACGTTTCATCAACGTGCCGATTTCGACAATGGTGTTAAGATATGTACGTACATATGTATGTACATACATATGCCAATTGTGTTATGTATGTACATATGTACATATACATCCTTTCGCTTTTTCATATTGCGTTCGATAAGTATTTGATGAATACCGCTGCTTTTATCAGTAATTTCTATGGAAATTCAGCAATGATGCATCAATATTATTGATGAATGGTACTGTAGGGTTAAAACTGTATGTACATATTTATGTACATAGATGATCCTCCTCTATTAACCTTGACATCACATTCATACGATTTAGGAAGGGTTATGTACATATGTACATACATATGTACATAAATACATTAATACAAATGTACATATGTATATTGATATGTACATACATACGTACATATATGTACATATATGCACAAATGTAAGAGCTTTTACTTATGAATTTACTAATTCCAGTTCAAGGACAAGTAATTTCCAGTTCTAAAACTATTTAATTAGCATATGTATTATCTACTACTGATCCTTGTAGTATAGCTTATTTAAAAATCTCGTGGCAATCTTTTACTGGTACCTAACATATTTCCTTTAATATTGAAGTGAATGAGTGATCACTTTTTCTCTATGTGTACGGCTATTGATAATGAAGTGATAAACGCCAAAGCTCCCTCAACTTTTTATTCGTAACAATTAATAAAAAAAAACTTAAAGGGGAATTTCATAACTATGGCAATGTTTATTGTTCAGTCACTGGGCGAGCTTCGTGGGAAACAGACGCTATATGGAACCGGTTAATAAATACAATTCCGAATATATCGAGGGAGCTTTGCGGCAAGCTTATGGTTGCGAAAATCTGCTCGTGGAGAACTTCCACATCGCACCAGTGAACCAAAGTGGTGAAAACTTTTGCAGTGTTATCCACCGGATTGCATTGCAGTTTCGTCGTTCTACCGATGGCGCTTTAGAATCGGGAAAATATATACTCAAAGATGTACTCCAAGCTGTGGCAGAGCTGGGCACAAACGAAGGGGTGATGTTCGAGCAGTTACTGCCAGCCATGGGGAAAATTCTGAAAAATTCCAAACCAAACCTAGGCGAACACAAAATAAGTGCAGAGTAAGTAAGCAAAATATTACAAACTAAATTTTATTTTTAAATAATAACAATAATTTTCAGTTGCCTGCATACCGATAGGTCCCCGGGAAAGGAGTTATACGTCCTGGAAGATCTAGGCGCCCTGGGTTACACCTCCCTTAATCGCTATGAGGGTCTTAACTTGGCAGATGCCAAAATTTGTCTGCGGAAAATGGCTCAATTTCATGGTGCTTCCATGATATTGTACCAAAATCATCCCGAATTTTTCTCAAAACTTTCGCCATCGAATTATGCCCAGGGAATATCAGACTCTTTTGCAAAGGGTATCCTCCTAGATGGCACGGAATTCGCAGCAGATTTATTTGCCGAAGAATTACCGGAAATTTCAAGAAAAATGAAGGCTCAAATACCGGAGGTTTATTCCCAAAAATTGCAAATTGTTGTTGATCCAAAGAAAGCCAAGTTTAATGCTATTGTTCATGGTGATCTTTGGGTGAATAATATGATGTTTGATAGGACTAACAATAGGGCAATACTTGTGAGTTGTTGAATTTATTGTTTCCTTAATTATGCTTCTTAAAGTTTATTTTAAAAACATTTTTTAGGTGGACTTTCAAGATTGTTTTTGGGGAAGTCCCGCCATTGATCTGCAGTACTTTTTTTACACCAGTCTTCAGCTGGAAATTCTTCTTAATAAGCAAGATTATCTTCTAAAGCACTATTTCCATTGTCTTCAAGAGACCCTACATCTTTGTGGCTTCAGGGAACCCCTGCCCACTTTTGATCAACTAAAGGAAGAGATGCATCGTTGTTTGTTCTATGGATACTACGCTGTGACCTGTGAGCTACCCTTATGTTGTGTCTCCGGTGAGGCAAGTGTGAATTTCAATTTAAACACCCTTGGTGATCCAGTAGCAATGAAGAGCAAACGTCACCAGCTGTTCTCTAGTGAGCGAGTGCGCAGAACGGTTAAAGCCAGTCTGGTAGAGTTTGATCAACAGGGTATATTGGATATTCCTTAAATAAATAAATAATAGTTTTTCATTGATTTTTAAGAAATAAAGTTAGTATTATTGGTACTTTGGGTATAGGGATATACATATATTGAGAAGAATACTCATTTAATATATATAGAAAAGAAAATCGAGCTCAATATCAATCAAAATCCAATCAAAATTTGGTAAACTTGAATTTTTCAACATTGTGATTATCGAAAATTATCGCTTTTAAATTTAAAATATTGAAAATTAAGTTTATTTACAAGTAATCTCCATTATTGAAACTTCTTAATTTTATCTCCTACTAATCCTTGTATAGCTTATTTAAAAAACCCATGCCAATCTTTTACTGGTACCTAATATATTTCCTTTAATATTGAAGTGAATAAGTGATCAGTTTTTTTCTATGTGTACGGCTATTGATAATGAAGTGATAAACGCCAAAGCTTCCACAACTATTTACTCGTAACAATTAATAATAAAAGTTGAAGGGGAATTTCATAACTATGGCAATGTTTATTATTGTTCAGTCACTGGGCAAGCTTCGTGCGAAACAGACGCTATATGGAACGGGTTAATAAATACAATTCCGAATATTTCGAGAGAGCTTTGTGGCAAGTTTATGGTTGCGAAAATCTGCTCGTAGAGAACTTCCATATCGCAGCAGTGAACCAAAGTGGTGAAAACTTTTGCAGTTTCATCCACCGGATTGCATTGCAGTTTCGTCGTTCTACCGATGGCGCTTTAGAATCGGGAAAATATATACTCAAAGATGTACTCCCAGCGGTGGCAGAGCTGGGCACAAACGAGGGGGTGATGTTCGAGCAGTTACTGCCAGCCATGGGGAAAATTCTGAAAAATTCCAAACCAAACCTAGGCGAACACAAATTAAGTGCAGAGTAAATACAAAAAATATTACAAACTAAATTTTATTTGCAAGTAATAACAATAACCGGGAAAGGAGATATACGTCCTGGAAGATCTAGGCGCCCTGGGTTACACCTCCCTTAATCGCTATGAGGGTCTTAACTTGGCAGATGCCAAAATTTGTCTGCGGAAAATGGCTCAATTTCATGGTGCTTCCATGATATTGTACCAAAATCATCCCGAATTTTTCTCAAAACTTTCGCCATCGAATTATGCCCAGGGAATATCAGACTCTTTTGCAAAGGGTATCCTCCTAGATGGCACGGAATTCGCAGCAGATTTATTTGCCGAAGAATTACCGGAAATTTCAAGAAAAATGAAGGCTCAAATACCGGAGGTTTATTCCCAAAAATTGCAAATTGTTGTTGATCCAAAGAAAGCCAAGTTTAATGCTATTGTTCATGGTGATCTTTGGGTGAATAATATGATGTTTGATAGGACTAACAATAGGGCAATACTTGTGAGTTGTTGAATTTATTGTTTCCTTAATTATGCTTCTTAAAGTTTATTTTAAAAACATTTTTTAGGTGGACTTTCAAGATTGTTTTTGGGGAAGTCCCGCCATTGATCTGCAGTACTTTTTTTACACCAGTCTTCAGCTGGAAGTTCTTCTTAATAAGCAAGATGATCTTCTAAAGCACTATTTCCATTGTCTTCAAGAGACCTTAAGCCTTTGTGCCTTTAGGGAACCCCTGCCCACTTTTGATCAACTGAAGGAAGAGATGCATCGTTGTTTGTTCTATGGATACTACGCTGTTACCTGTGAGCTACCCTTGTGTTGTGTCTCCGGTGAGGCAAGTGTGAATTTCAATTTAAACACCCTTGGTGATCCAGTAGCAATGAAGAGCAAACGTCACCAGCTGTTCTCTAGTGAGCGAGTGCGAAGAACGGTTAAAGCCAGTCTGCTAGAGTTTGATCAGCAGGGTATATAGGATATTCCGTAAATAAATAAGATAATAGTTTTTCATTGATTTTTAAGAAATAAAGTTGGTATTATTGGTACTTTGGGAGTAGGGATATACATATATCGAGAAGAATACTCATTCGATATATTGAAAACAAAATCGGGCTCATTATCAATCAAAATTCAATCAAAATTTCGTAAACTTGAATTTTTAAACATTGTAATTATCGAAAATTATCGCTTTTAAAGTTAAAATATTATTGAAAAATAACTTAAATCGTTTCTCCTAATAATTATGTCCTTTAAAATACAAAAAATAATATTATTTTGAATAATATTGAATATTAATTAATATTGACAAATCGATTAAAATATCGATATATCAAAATTGTGTAAAAATTCTGTTTGCAGAGCATTATTTTTGTAAATCATCCACTCCGCTGTATTATTTATATATCTGTATTCTTCATTCATTAAACTTTGCCAACTCCCCCACTCTTCTTCTTAATTCCCAACTCAAGTGTTACTTCTTGTGTTTATAAATAAATTTGTTGTCTGCCAAAGTTTTTGGCCAGGATTTTCAAATGTGCGAGTTTGAGTGTGTGATGTGTGTGTGTGTGATGCATGAGCCCTCGCCTGGCTGCATTCAATGCGATAAAGTTCTCACCTCCGAATCCACCCTGCAGCCTCCTCCCCGGCAGCTAAATATGCAAATCGCTTTGCAGTTATTCTTAGAAAGTTGTCAGCTGCCAACTTGGCTCCAAGTAAAGCCAAACGAAGCGAATCCAAAGAGCATATAGGGAGCAAAATCCAGATCCAGTTGTCCGGAGAAGCATTTAGAGGGAGTGAGAGTGGGAGCCTAAGTGCATTTGACGCCAATGTTACTACTTGAAACACGGTTTTACTTCTTTCAAGTGTTTAAAAAGCAATTTATTGTTTTTGCTTAGAGAAAGGAAGTCAGCTTAGCTCATCCTTAGCTTTAGTTTGGAAACTAAAGAGTGGAAAATCACTTGTGGCATTTATTTAATATTTTCTTTGGTTTGTTGAATGTCATAACTGAGATAGGGAAAAATGCAGAAGATATAAAGAAATCGATATATAACGCAAAGATATATCATACCGAACTCTTCCCCTTGATAAGATGCTACCCTACTCCAGCTCCCGCCAGAAACTTCTTTGACAATCCCACAAATCGTTTCAACTGTCGCTCAATTACCATAGCCCCCTTGCTAGCTAGCCAGCACCCCTTGGGTAATTGTAAACCTTAATTAACATTGAAAACAAACACGATGACGGCACCGAAAAGCAAACAGAAATCGGTCTAAGGCTGCCAGCAAGTCGAAAGAAACCCATAAATCAATTTTGAAATGCATTAGAGACAGGTGGTGGTGGATGGTCCTTCCCCCTCTATTTTTGGGGGTAAGGAAATGGCTGCAGGCAAAAAGGTGAGAGAGATAGACTTCTGGAGCTGGTGCTGCTGGTCAGTGGTCAAAAGTTGCAGCGACTGACACCCCCCAAGACTGGGGGGAAATCCTCCCTTGCTGCCTTTGGGCACCTTTCAATTAATGCGTATTTCTCCAGTGTCATGGTGCAAGTTGCTTCCTTTGCTTTCATCTGGGGTTGCATTTACTTAACGCCTCTCGCCTCAGCACTTAACTTCCGTTTCCTGTTTCCAAAGGGTAGAGTTTCGATATGGAGTCTCCGTATTTTAGAGCAAAGAGGCATTTTCCAACTAATTGAAAGTGCAATGCGAAGCTGCAGAATGCAATTAATGCCCCCAGGGAGGGCCTTGGCTGGGTGAGACGTTCTCCTCTGCCTATGTTGTGGGACTTGCAGTAAGAATTTGAATTGGATATCCACAGAAAAAATTGTAGGCAAGTTGTAATTTGTATAGAAGGAACTCAGTTCAAGATGGTAATCATTTTTTGTAATCATAAAAATCCTAAAAAAAAGTAAAAAAAATCCCTAAAAAACCCTTAGGTGACTTTAGTTTTCTCATCTACAATTTCAACTTACTTAAGACCTTTCCAGGCTCTTTTCCCCTATAAATAACGCTTGAAAAACTCGGAAAACTTTTATCAATTAGCTGCCAACTAACTACTCAACGAGTGTCCAAGTGGGAGGGCATACAATTAAAAGCAATAAATTTGCACAAGGCGACCATAAATCAAAGAAAGAAAAAGCCAAAAACGAAACACACTTTTGCTTCCGCTCAGAATATTCCCTTCTCTTATTTCCAAAACTTGGCTACCAAAAGTTCAGATTCTACCGCAAATCCGGGGAAATAGTCGCTTCGCTTCGTTTATTAATTGTACAACTGTCTCCAATCATAATTAATGAACTTACGGCACATCCTCCGCCGCAAAGCTCTACATGTTATATGTATATATTCCTCCCACACTGATATATAAACACAAATGTTTTCCTTGGCACACCATAAATCTTTCGTTTGGCAAATCTCTGTTGGGCTTTTCCGTTCTTCCACCACTTTTTTTCCCCCCAGTCATGGGTATCCACATTTTTCGTTGCTCTTTTATTTGTTTTAATGGTTGGCAGTAACAATTTGTCACATTAAAGGATTTACTGGGTGATATTTAAGCTTTAAGTAGTTGTAATTATAATACTATATTTTTCACAAATGTTTTGATTTTATTATCTATTTTAATGAGTGTTATTGTTATATTAAATAGTTGTTACGAGAGGGAAAATCATAAATGAAATATTGACATAAAATTTTACAATTTAAAATTAAAACCATAAAAAACTTTAATATATCGAAATAAAATAAATCGAAAATATCGACTTTCTCCAACTGTGACTTTAGTAATCTCTTTCAAGAAAAGTATAAAATTACACATATAAATCCCTTATAATTATCACCACACAAAGCTTCCTTGAATAGCCACAATGTATATCCTTTTTCTACCGGAAAAGTTTGAAAAGTAAACAATTTTTCACTCGGCAAACGCTTTCTTTTAACCACCTTTCATCAGTAGCTGCTCATTTATCAATGCTGTGCGTGTGTGCGTTTAGTCAGTTAGTCATTCCAAAGCTAAATTTAAATAATTTTAAAATGATGACAAAAGCTTTTCCAGCAATCCAAGTAATTATGCGCACACATGGCAGCCAGGGAGATGGAGTCGACAGGCATTAACACTTTCACAGCAAATAGTCTAAAGATAAATGAAAGCATCATTAGTCATTGGTTCCAACCCCACACGAAGCACTAATCATATGTGCGAGTCTTGGGCAATTTTTCCTACCAGAAGGGTTGGGATTACCTGCGATTAAATCCCACAGATACCCAAGTATTCATATGTAAATTCTTTGTGGCAGGACGTGTCAAGTTTCTAGCTTTTGCAACTTAGTACTGGGAGTCATTTTTGTAGAAAATAATTAATTGGTTGTCATTAACGTTGATTTGCTGAATGCTGAAGGCAATTTTAAAGTAGAGGGTGGTAAAAATGAACCAAACTTTCCTAATCCCCAAGAACTTCTATCCTTTCCTATTTCTTTATAGCCGAAAAATGAATCCTTTAAGAAACTTAACCAACTTGCCTTTGGAAGTTCTTATTTTAATATTTAAGGAGCTGCCAAGTCTGAATGAGCAAATTCCTCTGGCTCAGGTTCATCCGCATATCGGATTGGCATTCTTTTTGCACAATAAGCAAAGGTATAAAGATATCAACATTTTCTTCTTGGATGCTGACGAATTATCGGTAGTCCTTCCTATTTGCGGATCAAGCGTGATAAATGTATACAAACATTCTTGGAAATCAGCTGTGATGTGCGACACTAAACTAAAATTGTTGGAACAGCATTGCACCAACCTGGAATCCATAGAGCTTAAGGTTACGAAGGAAAATATTAACGGCGTAAAATCGTTGCTGACTAAAGTAAGAAGCCTGATATCAATTAACTTAGAAACAGAACAAGAAGTGGAAAATCATGTGGGGATTGTCGAACTACTGAAGTTGCAACCAGGTTTAAGAAGTCTGAAGTTAAATAATTTCTGGGGCGATGAGTGTAAGGAAACATTGAATGATTTTCTACTATGATGTAAGTCTACCGATTTCTTATGTTTTCCAGTATTTAAAGTGCGAAATTTGGTTGATTTGGAGGAGCTGAAAATAATAAATAGGTGGGATGATATTCTCAACATTCATGAGCTATGCTATCCCCTTAAAAAACTTCGAAAGCTAAAGATGATATGCATGGCCTTTACTGCGTCGGAAGAATTTGAGGGAGCACCTTGTCCAGCCCTAAGGGAACTCCATCTTCTTGTCTGGGATTATTTGTTTTTGAAAACGCAATGTCTGAGCACCCCTGCCTGTCTAAAATGGATTCAGAGCCATGGCGAGATACTGGAGGTTTTGGTTTTAGACTTAAATTTTGCGTTGTGTAAAAAAGATGTAGTCAGCCAACAAGATATTTGCAAAATATTAAGCGAATGCAGAAAATTACGCTCTTTTCACATGGAATTATTGGCAATGGATTCCGACATTGCCCATCGCATAGTTAAAATTGTTTCGGAAAACGGGGTGACTTCCGAAGAGCGACCGCTGGAGCTGTATTTTCATGATAACGAAGTTCACGACCAAATTAAAGCAGCGGTAAGTGATATAATTAAATATGTTTTTTTTTGTAATCTTAATAATTAAATAATAAAATAATGTATTCTTTTGCAGATGGCTAATACTTCAGCAAAAAATATATTCACTTTTAAGGACACTCTTTTATGTATACTTAAGAAATTAAAAAAATAAAATAATGTATTTATTTGCAGCCAAAAATATATTCACTTTTAAGGAAACTCCTTTATGTATACTTAAGAAATTAAAACAGATACCTTAGAAAATGTTTTTGTGCTGCATAAGTTTTCAATATTCTATTTAATTTTGTTTTTTTTTCGTTTCCAAATAACTCTTGTAACTATTATAAGCTCTGACAAATATCATCAAAGAAATTACCTAAAATTTATGTTCAATATACTTTTTAATGATATTTTCCCATTACTTTTTAATACTTTCATCAATACAATTGTGTCATGCTATAACCTAAACCCATATCAGCATCGTAGTCACAGTTTGTTTTAATGTCATTTTTCTGTCTGTACGAGAAGCACCGAATCGAGCTTTACGAATTCTTAAAAACTGGTATCCCTAACTATTTATAGCCGGAAAATGAATCCATCAAGAAACTTAACCGACTTGCCGCTGGAAGTTCTTGGTTTAATATTTAAGGGTCCATTCTGGTTAGTTGAAAAAAAAAAATCGAATTTTTTGTTTTTGCATTTTTTGATAGCTTTAGGTGTCTAGAATATCATACTAAAAGGGCAAATCGAAATACGTAATAGTTTAAAAGTTATGAGCCTCCGAACCGGCCGACTCAAAGCAGTTACAGAGGAAACATAAAACTTTAAACGCGTTTTCTGGAAAACTACATTTTTCGAGCTGGCGACCATAATATCTCCGCCAATTTTTAATGAATCTTAATGAATTTTTTTTTAAAATACGCGTAATTAACGTGTCCATGGAATAGGCTACAATTATATTGATAGCTCAAACATTGGATTTTTAATCAACAAAAAAGTGAAGAAATTTTTCAAAAAAACGAAAAAAAATTTTTGAGGCGCCGCCATTTTCTTATTTTTTATTCAATTTTGAAAAAAGTAGCCTATTCCATAACCACCTTAATACTAAACAAGAACATATTTGAATTTTTTGTTTCAGTCGATTTTTACGTCCTGCAGGATGGTCGCCAGAGGGGTGCCTTTTTTGGGCATGGGCTTACGTCGCCCTGTGTCCTGCTTCAGGACATGCTCTACAAATTTTTGAAAATTTTGCTAAATAATCTTTTAACTATGATAAAAATATATGACAAGTTTGAACTTTCTATGTCTTTTCGTTTGTCCACAAAAAATTTCTGAAAATGACCTATTTTTTGGCCCAACTAACCAGAATGGACCCTTAAGGAGCTGCCAACTCTGAATGAGCGAATTTCTCTGGCTCAGGTTCATCCCCATATCGGATTGGCTTTCGCTTTCCACAATAGCAAAAGGCTTCAGAAACTCAAAATTGCTTACTTGAACGTCAAGGAGTTGTCGGTAGTCCTGCAACTTTGCGGATCAAGCGTGAATCATATTGATGGGTCCATTGTGTTGTGTGACGAACTAAAATTGGTGGAACAGCATTGCCCCAACCTGCAATTCATAGAGCTTGTTGTTTCGAATGAGAATCTCAATGGCATAAAATCGTTGCTGACTAAAGTAAGAAGCCTGATATCAATGACCTTGAACACAACCCCAATATGGCATCGTTTGGGGATTGTGGAACTACTGAAGCTGCAACCGAGTTTAAGGAGACTGCATTTAAGGAGATTTTGCGGCGAAGAATGTAAGAATACATGGAATGAAATTCTAATATAATGTTGGTCTATCGATTTCCTTTGTTTTCCAGTATTTGAAGTACGAAACTTGGTTAACTTGGAGGAGCTAATAATTGACTATAGCTTGGATGAAAGTTTCAACATACATGTGCTGTGCTATCGCCTTAAAAAACTTCGAACGCTACACGTTCAATGCCTCAGCTTTACTGTTTCAAAAGAATTTGGGAAAGTAGCTTGTCCGGCCTTAACAGAACTCAAACTATGTAATCCGGGTTTTGGCTGGCAAGCTTGGAGGACCAGTGCCCGTGACATGTTAAGATGGATTCTGAGCCATGCCGAGACCCTGGAGGTATTGCATTTAAGCTTAAGGATACCATATTATGAACCAGATACAGACACTTGCGAAATATTATCCGAATGCAAAAGATTACGCCATTTTTACATGCCAATACGCACAGGGAATTTCGACTTTGCCCATCGCTTAATTGAGATTGTTTCGGAAAAAGGGAAGCCGCTGGAACTAGATTTTGATAATAATATGGTTCATGACCAAATTCGAAAATTGGTAAGTGGTAATTTAAATTTATTAGGAATTATTAAGTAATAAAGTTATGTATTTATTGCAGATGGACAAAACTGCAGCTAAGCATTTAATTACTCTTGGGGACCATTATTATTTTTGATAAAATATACCATATACCTACTTGTTGAATACTAAAGGAACTTAATAAACATTTCAATATCTTAGAAAATGATTTTTTGTGTGGATATCTTAAATCTTAAACTTATTTATTTTAATTTTTATAAGAGACTAGCTTAAAAAAATATGGTAATTTTAGCATTTAGCATTTCACCATTAGATGCATTAGCATTTTATGTTTGTGTTCAATTCCATTGTTTCAATAGATACAAAAGTTAAAGGAAAACTAGGATTAAGAGAGATGTGAGAGAACGGTCACTAAACAACTGATCTTATTGTGAAATAAGGGAAAACTAACAAGAATAATCGTTTAAAAATAATATAAGAGAACTCACATCAACAGTAATTTTTGTTTGTACCAAAAGTTACGTTAAAAAATAACCCTTTCAATTTTGAAAGGCTTTCCATAAACTTGTCACATCGCCTAAAAGTTTCTTTTACATGTCTTGTGACTGCATTCACTTTCAAGATAATTTTTAATGACATTTCCCATTAAATTTGAATACTGCAATCAATAAAATGGTGTCCCCTTATACCTTAAACCCATATCACCATCGTAGTTACAGGTTTTTTATGACATTTTCTGTCTGTGCAAGAAGCCAGGCGGAAAATTTGTTGGCCCATAAAAACCTGAAGCCAACCAAAATTATTCATAGTTATCACTTGACTCAAAAAATGTTGAGATTATGTGGGTAAAATAATTTTGCACTGTCACAAGAATGAATATTTTGAAATTTTGTTTTTCAACCTCTAACTTTGGAATTTATAATAAGAATTTCAAACTCAAAATTATTTCACTTATTCTCACACAGGTGCAAAAAAGACAGCTTTATTAATTTAAAATTTGATTGTAAAGGATTAAACAATATAATTTCGCCATCGCTTGAAATTATATGTATGTATATATAGAACAGGTGAAAAATCCTATAGATTTTTTCTCAATAAATATTCGGCGGGGTTTTCCTCCCGCCAGGAACTATCGAATTGTTCAAACTCATTAACTGATTTCACTTCCTTTTTCTTGGTTTTTGTATCATCGCCACCGGCACATAGCTCCTCAGGGATTTCAGAACCCGGGAAAAGACAAGCATCCTTCTGATCTATCTTCTTGTCGCACTGCTCCATAATTTCCAAGTTGTCCAAGTTTTCCAAATTTCTTGCATTTTTATTAAGTTTGTTTGGGTTTCCGGCGCAAAAACAGTTGTAAATTTTTTGAAGAGTCTTCAGACGATCATCGATAATCGGTTGCTTCCACATATACAACTTGGGCATAGTGAAGAGCAACACGAGAACTAAATAAAATAAATATATATAAATTTAATATAAAGAAAATATTAAAAGACTTGATGCTTACCCCATCGGAGCAGAGTGGAGACGTAAAACAAATGCCCCACAAGGCTCATGCCAGCCATAATGGCCAACCACTTGATCGTTTCCAAGGGCTTCTCCAAGAAAGCTACCGATCGGAAATTGTTAAAAAATCCACAGACTTTGGTCGCAATAAATTGAGACAACTGCTGTGACTGTTGCGGTGTAATGCTGAGATCCAAATCCAAGTACTTCTGGAAGGGATTTCCCCGAATCTGGGTCCTATTCAGGCACTGCAGGCACCACACATAGATGCGGTATCCCACCGAAATCCACAAGAGTATCTGACCGGAGACACTCACCACACTGATTAGCGACTTGTGGGTGAGATCGTACAGCAAAGCCTGAAGTATAACGAATATCAGGAGAGACTTGCGCCAGTTGTGCCAAAGAATCAATTGTTTGAACTCCTTGCGGATGCAAACTCTGCCTTGGGAATTATCCTGGTTCGCCTCCTTTGCGCGAGCAGAGTTCGAAAGTGAGTTCGGATCTGTGGCCATGTTTTTTGTAATTTTTGTTTTAAATTGAATTTTAGAGATTAGACAAGGCAATGTCGAGTTCAGCTTAGTCGGGGTGCCAATGACTTATTTACTTGGCTGAGTTCTATGTGGGTTTAGTTAACCAAGTCAAAGGTGACTTGATTGTAGATTTTATAAATTAAAACTTAGATTTCTAGTCTGATATCGAAGTTTAGTAATAACTAAAGTAACCTTTTTGTATTTCTTTATATAATTTTTCTTACAGAAATGTCGTAATCCGAAATCTTTATATCTCAAAAACCTTTAAACTCTAAAATGTCAAGAGCATGTGTTACTAGGTGGTAGCACCACCTGCTTATGACTTGACTAAGGGTGTAGAGAACCCACAAAAATACGCTGAAATATTTATAATAAATGGGACACAATCGGCGTTGGTTTGGTGGTTGAGTTGGTAAAGAGTTACTCTCTGGCTTGCCGCACACACAAATTGTGGTTTCCTTTATGTTATTCCCATTTTTGCATATAATTTATTTTAAATTATTGTTTTTTTATTTACTTTAAGCCTTTTGCTTTGTGTTTTCTGCAATTTGTTCTACATTTTTATTGATTTCAACTGGTTTTTATATTTTTAATTAAGTTTTTATTGTTGAAAAAAGTTTTTTAATATTTTAATTACTAAATATACATTTTATTTAATTAAATTACACATTATTCTATACCCTCTTAAATTATCTTTAAATAAAATTTTTTATTTAAAAAATCTTTAGGATTCTTATATTTTTTAAAATTTATTTTATATTTTGTGTCCCACAACTCTGGTTTATTGCAGAAAATTTTCAAGTATTTTTAATTCATTTTGAATGATTTTCAATACCACTATATCACAGCTTGTTCCCCCGTTTGATCCGAACCGTCAATGGGTTCCTTTGTCGCAGGGTTTCAGGCAAATAATTTTGGCCCAAGGTGTGACCAACGCCTATTGAGAGGATTTTTATTTTTTGTCAACGACACTCAGCCTTCTGTCCACACTAACTCAATCGTTTCTCGATTGATTTGTCAAAGGCATTACGCTAATATTTTAGGCAAATACTGGCAAAACGGGCACTTGCTCATTGGCGTCAAAATGACATCAAGTGGTTTCACTTTTCCACCCTCAAGATACCACAAAAGAAAGAAATATTAATGGGGTGAGTGGGTGAAGGGAAATGACTTTGGGATTTGTATTTTTAGAACTCGAATAAAAATGAACGAAATTAGATATTTAAAATCTTTTGAATTTTTTTTACATTATTTATTTATTTATTAATATAAATATTCAAAATAATCTTATTAAAAATAAAAAGGAAAATAATGTATTAAACATTAAAAATTCATTTTTCTTACGTTAAGTAACTTTTAACTTCTAACCAATTTATTTGTTATTCATTTTATATTTTTCACCTCATCGTTATCTACAAATTCAATCTAAAACCACTTATTCCTAATATTTCTTATAAAAAAAAGTATCCCTACAGGAAATTAATATGCAAAGACTGGTATCTTTGTATTTACTTTAATTAAACTAAATTCCCCCAATGGAAAACGCATCAGGACATCAGGCATACAAATGCATTCTCTCACAGGATATTAGAATGTTTGACAAGTTGTCAATGCATCGTCAGCAACAGGCAAAGGACAAGCAGAAAATTGCCCAAGAAAATAACGTAACATTCATTTCGAATGTAAATTAAAACAAATACACATAAAATTACTTAAAATGGCAATGAGTTCATTTTGATCCTGTCAAAAATTCAAAGACACTGGCCATGGGAATGTAAATAAATATATATGAAATATTTTTTAGCAATGCCAGTATAACATGGGATTTAGGTGAAGAAATTGGAAGTTTTTAGGGGTTTTATTAGTTATTTATTAAGAAGAGAGGGTAGAGAGTTTAAAGTTGATCCAGTATAAAACAACAAACTTATAAAACCAATTATAATAATTTAAAAGGAAATTCCATGCCTCCAAAAATTCAGAGTCTTTCACAGACTTTACAAGAAAATCTTTATTAATCTTAATATTTTCTTGAATTAAACCCATGTCATACAGGCATAAGATTTTAAATACATCCACAGGCCAGCAGAAAATCTCAGCAAAATATTCTTCTTTCAAGCCGATAAAGTTGTCATATGATTGTTCGACCGTCTCACTACTTATTCCCATTCGACTTCTTTAGGGGGGGCAGCGACAACGACAAAATGCCAGGAATTTCTTGTATTAAAATCGAAATTGCCATGGGCAGGAATCAACCCCAGCAAATGGACAATTGTATCACTCTGTGAATGAGGGGATGAGTTGGTTATTCCAGCCGCCGAACCACTGTCTGAATTCATGGGGCTCTGTCCTTACAGCTGTCAACATGTTTAATTGAAACTGACACTCAGTGTCATTTTATGGACATTGCCATGCGTTACCGTTACCTTAACTGTGGCTGTAATTCGACTTGGTTCAGTCTGTCCGATGGTCTTGATTATTTGAGGGGAAGGCATTCCAAAGGAGACGGCAGCTTCTCTACTCCCTATCCTTACTATACACTCTCCTTGTGTGGTATATTAGTTAAATTTATGTCCTTGAAGGAGTTGTGTGGGGATTTATACATATGATGTTAAGAGTTGCTTGTATTTTTTCTTAAGGATTATCTCTTTTAAAATTTTTGTCTAAAAAACAACCTATACACCCTTGAAAATATTCCCTTTATTAAACCCAACTCCTTACTTTCCCACCTTCATCACAGAAGATCTTTTGGCCCGGCTAACACTTGAATGATAATCCCCCCCAAAAGCCTGGGGAAACTGTAATTATTATTGCTAAGCTCAGTCGCCTTTTCCCTCGTCAAAAAAATACAAAAAAAAAAGTAGGAAGCGAGCCCTCATTTAATTGCAGACTAGCGCAAATACTCAAGAAATTTTTATGCAGGCAATTCGTATATTTTTTCTTGCTTTTTGTTTTTGGGGGAAAATGGGGAAAGCGACTCTGGCGACTCTTTTGTTTTCGTCACGGACGAGTGGCGAAAAGCAATCACAACGGCCCAGCAGCTCCTTGCCAGGAAAAGCAAAAATATCTTTCGCCACATTTCCTTATTTATTTTTGTGTGTTTTATTTTTCCTGTTGGGTTTTGTTTGCGCATTTTTCCTGGGCATCTTTTGTGTTATTGGTGAAATTAGAATTTCTCATTAAAATAAGTGTTGGCCGAGGAAGCCGCTTGACTTGAGACATTCAAGCGTCTCCCAGGGCAAGGTGCTCGTCCATGGCAATGGACTTAAGTCGAAGATTCCACATCTTTTTTCCCCCATTTTTGTTTATGCATGGTCACTCATTAGTTGAGCTTGGCATCTGAGTGACGTCGTCTGACATTTATAAATATATATATTTATGTATATATCTTTATTTGTTCGACTTGAGGAGAGTCTGAGGCAGGTCCTACTCTTACTTAGCTTCTCCCATTTCAAGTCTTAATGGCTTTTCTATCCAATTGTCTGACTTTCTTGTGAGTAATTAAAATGGCAACTCTTTTTCATTTAATATTTCATTTTTAAGGACCTTTTACCTCATCTTATTAATCTTCAAAAGGGGGTTATTAGAGGTCTAATAGGCTTAAAAACTGTTACACTTGGCGGTTATTTAAGGGTTAGCGAATTAAATGTGTCCTTTTTCTGGGAATATCAAGTCACGGCCTGCTTAACAGATTATATTCTTTAATGGATTTATGTTTTTATCGGGTTTGCTTTTTTGGTTTTTGTAGTTATTTGTTGGGTGATGCTTAAATTTTGTAAAAGGCGAAGCATTTTTAGACAAGACTTGCTGGTTTTTAGCCATAAACAACACTTGAAATATAAAATAGATATTTTTTGGGGGAAAAACTGAGTTTAAAATATCATTATTTAAATTTTAAAGATCAATGTTATCGATAAAATATTTTAATAAATTTAATTTATTTATTTTTTTCTTTGATTTTAGTTTAAAAACCGTGAAATAATTATTTTATTATTTATTTGTTCCATTATAAATATATTTTTATCGATTCATATATCGCAATCGATTAATTTATTGATCTTTCATTTGAATATCGATCTAATATCGATAGACCCATATTTTCTGTCATTCCAAATTATAAAGTTTAACCTATGATAATATTATGAATTCTGTATTAAGAATTATACTTTATTTTCCAAAAAATAATTTAAAAAAATTCTTAAAATAAGAGTTACAATTACACAAAGAACTTTTGGGTTTCATACTTTAATTATTTTTATTTTTTATTTTTGCAAACTTTTGTATAGTTTCTTTTCATTACATCAAATAAGGCTTGACTTTTCTCCACAAAACTATATCTGTGCATTTTGTTGAACATAGTTGGTACCTCTCTCCCCTTTTTGTTGACTAAACTTTTCGATTGTCCAACTCGAGGGCCACCCTGACCACACTCAACACACAACACAAAACACACAACACACAACATACAGGCACTGGCACACACCACATGCATCCGCAGATGTTTGATAGGAGCGGCACAACATTGTTGCTACTTGGGAGTTTGAAGTGCCCGGCAAAAGTTTGAGCTTTGAACTTTTGGCTTGTTACATTCAAGTGGCTGCCATGTATAAATGTTTGGCTTTCAGTACCGCAAAAACTTTATGCAAAACACAAGCACAGAAAACTTTACTTGACTGAATATGGGCGAACTGTTTTTGCTGGTTTCAGGTTACAGGTTTCTCTGTTTCTGTATTTTTCTGTTATTGTCTCTGCGGTTACTGTGTGTTGTGTGCTGCTGACAAGCTTTCCCCCTATTTCCTAGTATAGATAAAATACAATTTCCTTAAGCAATTTTTGTTTTAATTAATTCTGTATTACTCTTTTTCTCTCTACATTTACGTGCCTGGAATTCCTTGCCCTTTAGCTTCTGTTGAATGTTCTTTAGCAAAGCAAATTTCGACCCCCAGAGGAACTGCATTTAATTTTTTCCTTTCCCTTGGCCAATTTCTGCTTCATTTCTTTGTTTGCTGTGCAGTGTAATTAGCCACCACCTTCTGACCAGGACAGTACAAGACCATCTGCAGATGGTTCTTTTTATTTTTGGTTTTGTATTTTTTAGCATAAAAGAGTTTAAGTTGACATTTTGCAGCCATAGTTTGTAATTTTCTTACCCCTTTTTTTCTGCCAGCATTTTACTTGGCTTGTTTTGTTACTCAATTTCCTTACTAATTTCTTGCTTTGTGCATTTTACTTGCAGACTGTCTAATTACATTAACATTTTTGTTTTTTGTATTTCGGTTACGAAATTTGCAGTTGACATTCCATTGAGTGAGGTAAGTTTTATTCAAGAGATTTTTCTTTAAATTTCTTTAAGGTTTTTGGAAAATATATAGAAAATTCCAAATAAGCTTGAAATTCAGAGAGCTACTTCTTTATTTTCTTTAAGGTTTTTGTAGATATAAAAAATTCTAAAAAAAAATACCTAGTATCTCCCTTGATTAAGCTTAAAATCTCAGTCACTTGAGACATTTAAAACGATTGCTTTTTTTTATGTTAACTTTATTACAAGCACACATGTTCGTTGTATCTCGAAGCCGAATATTGTAACACGTGATTCAATTTCGTTGATCAATTTTAATTGATTGCTTCAATTGGTTTTTCTGTGTAAAAAAGGGCTTTCCCTCCATGCAGACTTTTATGTACAAAAGCCACTTTATATGCAGTTTGTTATTTTTGTATTGCTTTTTTTTTCTTTTTATTGGCGCCGATTTTTATGCGTTTTTAATGTGTGTGGAGCAGCTACTCCTTTTACTCGCCTGTAATTCGATTCTGTAAATGTATTTGTGTTTTCAAAAGGGATTTTTATGTGTTTAGTTTATGGCAAAAAGGGCTCCGGCTTTGCCTTATACAGATCGTTAAGTTTTCCGATTTAATGCTACGCTTTCCACTCGAAGGGGTGTGGGTGTGTGTGCCTTAAAGTATGCCACACTAATTAGCATATGCAGCTTATCGCGTGGCACAAGGGGCACCATCCATTAGCCATTAGCCCAAGGTACAATATTGACATAATCGACTTTCAGCTGTGCCACCCCGGCGACACAATTTAACCACAAATGAGGCTTGGCCGTAGGGCAATGTCACCAACGCCGATTACTTCAAAGTCCACCCACTCTCCTTGCGTCACAGAAATCTCCAAAACCCCAGGAGCCGCAGCTCACCTCAAACAACCACAATTTGGAGGCGGTGGCTGGGCATTTGTTTCCAAAATTTCCTATAGGTATGAGGTGTCCGGTTTACTTAACTTGAAACAATGAGAAATGTGAATTGACCGGAGAATGCGTTGAGGTAAACCACATTTGGTTGTAATATCGGAGGAGAGCTAGGAGCTGGGGAGTTAAAGTAGTTGAAGGACAAAATATTGTATTGAAAAAGATTTTGAAAGAATTCCTAGCTTAAACAAGAAAATAAGACCCTCTTCTTACATAATTTTAAACACAAAATATTTCAAATTAATTATTTTAAGTACTTTATGCTTTTATTACTAGTTTATAGGTTCCTTTGTTATCTTCGAGTTGCTTTTCTTTGTTGTAAAAAATATATAGTAAAAAAATACCTAGCTTTTACAAAAAATTAGACTTTCTTGTTAGTAAAATTCATATTTTTCAACGTAAAAAATGTCTAGTTAATTATTAGGCTTTTATTATTAATTATAAGTAATCTTTCAGTTGCTTTGCTAATTAATAAATAATTTATAGTAAAGAATAACTTATTTATAAAAGAAAATAATACCTCCTTCTTAGTAAAACTCATATTTTTCAACGTAAAAAATGTCAAATTAATTATTTTAAGTACTTTAAACTTTTATGTTAAAGGTTAAAGGCTTACCAAATTAACCAATAAACTATTTCTAAATGTTAACCCAAAAATTAAAATAGAACAGACCCCAATATTCCTAATCCTTTTCTTACCCGAAAAAATTTGTAACCCGAAACACACTTACTCTCCCAACTTCCATTATAATTAAGAATTCTGGCCTCAGGCTACTAAAAGTATTAAACAACGCCGTGAATTATGCTACGCCATAAACTTATGCATGATGTACAGATGCCTGGACATTAAAAATGTTTGTAAATGAAAACTGCCGGCCTTTCCTCAGCAATAAAACATTTCTGCATAAAGTGGATAGGTCCCTGGACCTGGATTTTATATCGTTTTAATGAGCAAGCAAGGACACCGTGAAGATCTGTGCATTGAGATAGATAAAAATATGACAGCTGATACTAAAAAGGGAAGGACCACGCACCGAGAGAGAGAATACTCATCATAATTAAAGCCGCGGGGTTGGCTCGCGCAATAAAAGCCTCCGAAGGATTCATATGGATAATTAAGTTATGGCGGGTGCCAAAAGATGAAGGGTTACAAATCCAATAAAACAATCGTAAAATCCTTGGACGAGCACTCAACTTTTGAGGAGCATGTTCCAAAGGCGAATATTTTAATTTTTGAGATGAATTAGAAAAAGAAAAGGGGTTGGTCATAAAACCCACAAGCTATATAATTTGTTTATTAAGTTTACTTTTTTAATTTAGTAATTTTATAGTTTTTTTTAAAGTCATCTGTTTCTTTTCTTCTATATAATCTAAAAATTTCTAATTATTTTTAATATGTTTTAAGTAAGAGTTGGTTTTCAACTGGTACTGATTCAAACCTTTCTTCCTTCTCTGATATAGTAACCAAAACCCACCTCAAATTTAACCCCCGAGTTCAATAATCTTGAAACCCCTTTTATTCCCTGCCTGCTCTTTGATATGCCAGAAAACCATATCAGTTGGCAGATAGAACCAACTTTTATGTGCTTGTTAACAAAAGCGTGAAATTCAATGCCCGGCACGAGATGCAGAGTATAAAAATATATAAATGAAAGAACAATTTACGACACTGCGAATTAAACTTGATTTTTATTTAAATAAATTGCATTTTATATGCTGGCCCCCTCCGCTCTCGTCCTTGGTTGCCAACGATAATAAGCAGGCAACGCTCGTAATTTGCACCGGAATTCAATGGGTGGATAATGGCAAGATATGAGGGTTTTCCCCAGGATATAAAGGGGGCAGACTGAGAGACGACTGCTTTATGCATTTTTATTTATTACAGCAGCAGGAAATGTTTGTTGATTTTCCGCTGCTGCTCGGCTGGCACAATAAAAATCATCGCCAGCCAGAATTTATTTTCTAGACGAACGCGCCGAGCTCCATTCGAATCACATAAAAAAAATGAGCAGGCAGAAAATACTTCCAAATTGTACAGGGTATGTATTTTTTTTTTGTTATTTATATCATTAAAAACGGAAAAAGTACGTCGCAAAAGAACGCAACCAATTTGAATAGCAGCGAGTGAAACGAATTGATGAGGTCGTGTGCTTAACGTGAGTGTTGTGGGAGTTTGAATAATACTTACATTTAAAAAGAAGTGAAGAAAAGTGTAGAAAAATTAATATAAAATATATAAAATATTATATAATTAACTATTTAAAATATATATTACGATATATAATACAATAAATAATAATAATAATATTATATATATCACATATTAACAATTCATCAAATATTCATCAAGAAATCATCGACAATTCATTAACAATTCTTAAAATATTTATTAACAGTTCATTAAATATTCATCAACAAATCATCACCTATTCATCGTCTATTCATCAACAAATCATCACCTATTCATCAACAATTCGTCAAAAAATTATCACCAATTCATAGACAATTCATTAACACTTATAAAATATATAAATAATTAATTTTTAGAGATATTATTGCAGTGAGGTAAGCCACTATCTCTTATAATTATTTATTTATATATATTATATACTTTAGTATTTATTTTATATTTTATAAAATTCCCAATTAAGAATTTGGGGTTATTATCATAATTTTTATTTAGTACAAATCCCATCTTTAATAAAACAAACACAAAGAACATCCCTTAGAAATTAGAATTATCCATTTATATCAGTAACAGAATGTTTATTACATTTTTTATCTCAATCTTCACAATAATTACAAATTTAAACTCCACGAAGAGTAGCTTTCAATTAGTTTAACTAATTTAACGCTTAATACTCACGGAATAACTCAATTTTCTTCACTCTACAAATAAATGGCTCCAGGGTTCGCAGGGTTATCATATAATTAAGCTTCAGCTTAACCTGTCGCTCGCACAGAGGCTCAAACTGATAGCTCCGAAGAAGATGGGCCAGGACCATCTTCATCATCACCATACCATAGCGCTGACCCACACAGCTCCGAGCTCCCTTCATGAAAGGTATAAATATAGAGGCATCGATCTTTGGCTCTGCTCCCCTGGCCCAGCGATCGGGATTGAAGACCAACGGATCAGGAAAGAAGTTCTTGCAGCGTCCCATGTAGAATGATGAGATAATGACATTGCTGCCTTTGGGTATGAAAAACTCATCTGTAATAGTTGGAAAAATACAGAAATAAAATTTACAAAGTGTCAAATGAGTCAACGATTTTGTAGAAAAACAAATATGAAAACTGCAAGCGTTTATTTTACTCTACGTAAATGACTTACTTATCCGAGTGTCTGAAGTGGCTTTCCTAGAAACGATAGGGGCCGAGGGATACATCCTCAATGTCTCCTTGACACATGCCTCGAGAAACTCCAGTTTTCGCAACTGATCTATGGAGATGGGTTCGCTTATGTCTTGGCCACACACTGACCACACTTCCTCCCTACATCGCGCCTGATGCTCCGGATGGAGAGTCATGTTGTACATAAAAAACTTGAGGGTGGTGGCCGTGAGATCGAAGCCCCCAAAGAGAATGGTATCCACCTCCTCTCGAATATCCTTGATAGTCAAAGGTTTGCCATCAGGATTCTTTGCCTGGAGCAGAGTATCCAGAAAGCAAAGAGTGGCCTTTCCTTCCTCCGTGCAATTGGAGTTCCGATTCTCTGTATCCTGTTGAATCACATCCCTTCGCTTTTGGATAATGTCCTGTGTAAAACCATGGAGGGTTTTCAGTAACTCCTCTTGACCCTTAAAATGTCTCGACTGGCGGTAAATGAATTTATTGTGGTAGAAGGGATTCTTAAGACGCGTATCGATGATATTCAGCATGCTTATAATGGGAAAATGTATAGGTATAAATAAAATTGTAACAAATTGTTTATAAAACAAGAAAGTGAACTCACTCCTTGACAGCATTGAGGAAGTCCGACCTCTCAGTCGCACCCACTGAAACCCCCAACGCCGCCTCACAAATGGTGTCCAAGGTGAAGCAACTGGCAAACTTGAGGAAATCCACCCCCTCTCCTGTTTCTGCATATTTCTCAAGCCTGTCCACAAGAATCCTCGACTGCTTATCGAAGGCAACCACACACTGCTTGATTATGGCATAGTTAAAGGCTGGATTAACAATCTTTCTGCGATGCATCCACTTGTCGGCTTTACTGGTGAAGAGACCTTGGCACAGCCAATCCTCGAAGACATTGTATTCATCGGTCTTCTGCAGAAGCTGCTGGGCACTGCACAAGGCCTGAATATCCTTGGGGTTACAGTCCAGGAGATAGAGCCTAGTGCCTACCCAAAATTTTCCACGATGATCGGCCAGGTGGGTGGAGATAATCTTGGAGATGCGACGAAACGGATGCGGTCCCACTGCCTGAGCCAGGATGTGAAGGTGACCAAAAGGGAGCAATGCCGGCGGACTCGGCCAGTTGTGTGTGAGCCGGTCAAGCCTGGTCTGATTTCTGAAGATATACAGCAAGTACAAGAATATGCAGATCACCAGGATACCAGCGGCGAACCAGAACATTGCTAGGGGTGTACTGGATAAGAACTGTCTGCCGGCGATGTAACACCAAGCGTTTTAAGCCTCGCACAATTTGAGCTCAGAGTTCAGACAGTCTGTGAATAACGATGTGGGTCACTGCTGTAAAAGTGGGTCATATGTATAACACCTAATTAAATGGCTAGAAAAGTATAATAAATTAGAGGAACTTGGGACTGAAAAATTAGAGTATTCTCAGCAATGAAGCTAAAATAGAACAGTTAAATATTGGGACTATAATATATGCCAAGATCGTACATGTTTGATCTTACTATTTTAGTTTCTAGATTTAAATTACTAAGCTGAGGTAAATGTCTTTGTGAGAGCTACACTTTATCCTTTGCCAAAGAGATAGTGTTCCTATTTCGGTCTTAAGGCTCTAACTAGCTCAACAAATTTACCACTTTTCAGGGCTAGATAGACTCGTCTAGTGATCATTTTTAAAAACATTTGTACTTTAGTATTTTCCCCTTAGAATTCTATAATTTTTGTTTATTTGTAGATATTATTATTAACATTAGTAGCCAAGAAATTAATGGCCCAGATCTTCACAGTCAATTTTCTTGAGCCTACAAAGATACGGCTTTATGGTGTGCAGGGTAATCACCAAGTGAAGCTTCAACCTCACTTGCCGTTCGCCCAAAGGTTCAAACTGATAGCTACGTAAAAGATGAGCCAGGACCAACTTGATCATCACCATTGCATAGCGCTGACCCAGACAACTCCTGGCACCCTTCATAAAAGGTATAAATGTGGAGGCATCAATCTTAGGCTCTGCTCCACTGGCCCAGCGATCCGGATTGAAGACCAACGGATCAGGAAAGAAGTCCTTGCAGCGTCCCATGTAGAGTGGCGAGAAGACCACATCGCTGCCTTTGGGTATAAAAAACTCATCTGAAAAAGGAGTAAAAAATATATTTTAGATATACTAAACCACAATTAAGAGTTACCTACTAATCTGACAGTCTTCCATGGCCTTTCTGGCAGTGACTGGACCCGAAGGATACATCCTTAATGTCTCCTTGACACATGCCTCAAGGAATTCCAGCTTTCCCAACTGATCTATGGAGATGGGTTCGCTTATGTCTCGGCCACACACTGACCACACTTCCTCCCTACATCGCGCCTGATGCTCCGGATGAAGAGTCATGTTGTACATAAAGAACTTGAGGGTGGTGGCAGTGAGATCGAAGCCACCGAAGATAATGGTATCCACCTCCTCACGAATATCCTTGACAGTCAAAGGGTTCCCTTCAGAATCCCTTGCCTGGAGCAGAGTATCCAGACAGCAAAGAGTGGTCTTACCCTTGTCCAACTCTGCATTTTCCATGCAATTGGAGTTCCGATTCTCTGCATCTTGTTGAATCTCATCCAATCTCTTCTGGATAATCCCCTCCGAGAAGCCATGAAGGATTTGTAGTAACTCTAGTTGCCTCTTGAAATGTTTCGTTCGGCGGAAAATAAACTGGCTTCGGTAGAGGGGATTCTTGAGACGCTTATCCAAGATCACCAGGATTCTATAGTGATATTTAGACAAAAATTAGTTTAAAATAAATTAGAAAGATAAACGAAACTCACTCCTTGACCGCATTGAGGTAATCCGACGTCTCATCCGACTGGGCACCCACTGAGACCCCCAAAGCAGTCTCACAAATGGTGTCCAAGGTGAAGCAACTGATAAATTTCAAGAAATCCACCACCTCTCCTGACTCTGCATATTTCTCAAGCCTGTCCACAAGAATCTTCGATTGCTTCTCAAAGACAACCACAAATTGCTTGATCATGGCATAGTTAAAGGCCGGCATGATGATCTTCCTGCGATGCATCCACTTGTCGGCATTACTGGTGAAGAGACCCTCGCTGAGATAATCCTTAAAAACCGCATAATCATTGGTCTTCTGCAGAAGCTGCTGGGCATTGCCCAAGGCTTGAATATCCTTGGGGTTACAGTCCAGGAGATAGAGCTTGGTGCCTATCCACAGCTTTCCACGATGATCCTTCAGGTGGTTGGTAATCAGATCGGTGGCATTGCGGAACTGCTTCGGTCCCACCAACTTGGCCAGGATGTGAAGGTGGCCAATGACGGGCAACGAAGGCGGACTGGGCCAATTGCGGGTGAGCCGGTCTAGCCTGGATTGGTTCTCAAAGACACGCAGCAGGTATAGGAGACCGGCTAGGAGACCCAAGTAGAACCAGAACATTGCGTTGGCTGCTGTAGATATCAACTGCCTGCCGTCGAAGTGGCATCAAGCGTTTTAAGCTGAACACACAGGCTAAGATCAGACTATAGGTCTGGGTCACCAACACCATCAACAGGGGTCAAAAAAAAAAAAAACGGGGCCATAAAAAGGGTTACACTTGGAAAAATAGCATGGTGGTAAGAGGATTTTACAAGAGATTTTAGGAATTTATTTTATGATTTAGTTTTGAGTTTTTTAAGTGAATATTAGACATTTTTTTAAAACATTTTTAATGGGAATTTTATTTTTATAAAATTCTGCTTTTTATTTATTTTGAATTTATAAAGGTTTCTTTATATCAATCCTTCTGGTAGTTATAGTTGTAGTTTTTTAAATATATTACTTTTGTATGTTTTATATTTTTATATATTAAATTTTTTAATGTTCCAACACATTTATAAATTTTTCTTTATTTTTTTCAAGTGCAATTTTTTAACGATTTCTCACTTCGTTGTGCATTATTGTGCAATGCACCGATTAAGAGCAACTGTCGCCTCGACAGCGTTGTTAAGACTGCGAATACTTATTTATAAGAAATTCGTATAACCAAATATGTATATTATAAGCATATTCAAATCGATGGGGTTTTTGAATTTGAAGTGACTCTTTTTTGTTCGCCCACAGGCAGTATTTGTACTTGAGATCGATCAAGCAGCGGAGATGTAAACAAAACATTAAGAATCTGAACTTACTATATGCAAAACGAATGCTGAATACTCTAGTCTGGCTAAAATTAGTCTCGGGAATAATTACAATAGTAACCTTAAAATAAAGAAACCTTATGTACACAGCTTAAAGTCTTCATTAAGTTTAAAATAAATCTGCAAATATTACCTTTGAGCTTTGTTTTAAAGGTTTAGAATTTCACACAAGCATTAAGCTTGCTTGCCACTTTGTCTGAATTTTATTTGCTAAATTATAATTCCAATTGTTTTTCGCTCGATTGCATACCAATTTCATAAGGCTCGTAAAACTGAATGGATGGATGAGATTGAGACGACACCACCCAGATCGTTGGGTGTATACGTGCGGGGAAATTGTGATTTAAGTTAATTTGTAGGATCCTCGATTTAGTATTTACCTTGAATAAACAAAATATAAATTATATAATAATTAAGGAAGACATTTTTCTTATCCGGTTAAAGATATATTATAAAATATTTATTATTTAAAATGCTTATAAAGCCTTTCGTTTGAATACGATAGGTGTTCCAAAACAATTTTTTTTTTTTTTTAATTTAGATTCAATAAATTCATAATTAAATATTTAATTGTTTATTTATAGGGACAAGGCAATTATAAATATATTAAAAATTATATTAAAAAAGTGCATTAACCTTGGATAAAAATGATTAAATATTATCTAAATTGCTTTTAAAGATTTTAGTGTGTTCCAAAAGAATGTTTTGTTTAATTAACAAAATGTTGATAAAATAAATGTATAATTAAATATTAATTTGCTTATTTATCGACACTAGATATTTATAAAAATATTACAAATTATATAACGCTTGTTGGTCCTGATGATAATAGTAAAAAATAATTTTTATATTGAAATCAAAAATTAAAAAAAAAACATAACTTGACCTAAAAGCATTAATTTTAAATTAAAGAATAAAATATAAAATATTTAAATAACATTTTTTAAAACAAATATTTATAATTAAAGAGTGTTTAAACAAAAAAAAAGAAATATATATAAATATTCAAAGAATTAAAAACAAATAAACTACGCAAATATCTATCTTCAATGGGCTTCTCACAAAAATAAACAAACCGTTCATCAGATTTATAAATAATATAATTTCTGCTTTATTGTCATTTATTACGCATAGAACAAACATTCATTATGGGAACTCTTTTTCGATGGTAAATTAATACACTTCTCGTGAGTCTGTGTCTGTTGTTGGCTTTCCTCTCGACCAACTGTCATTCAATTCAGTTTTCATTTCAAATAGTGCAAACAAACCAGCATAAAAAAATCCCCCCTGCCTCGTGTTTACACTAATTAACACGAAATAAAAGTTAACAGTCGAAACAAAAAACAATAATAAAAAAAAAACAATAAGAGAGCAAGCATAATTGTAATTGCAACGGATGGGGGACTGGGGCTGAAAATAATATTTGCCTTTATTTTTTTTACTTGCAATGCATATGCATTTCCGTCACTGTAAAATTGTATTAAAGCAAACTGGACAAGTGACATAAATATGAGTTTAATTAAAATTGTTTTAGTTAGTTCAGATTTCACATTTAATGGCACTTCAATTGAAGTTCTGGCAAATACGTTAATTAAGTGCAGATATGTATGATTTATACTAATTAGAGGATATTGACGTTGACTTTGTATTAAAAGGATATATTATGGTCTAAAGTTAAAGGGAAAAGAGTTTATATTATTTTTGTTAAACATTTAACTCTTCTGCAACTCCTATACAATTCAAATTCAATGCCTTGGCCTAATCGCAACTGCCATTCAATGCCACTAATCACAACTAACTGGACAAAGTACCAACACAATAGCCCTTTTGAAGTCGTAAGCGAAGCCGAACAATTGCTTTCGCGTAAATTCCTTTATCTAATGGATGCCAATAAACAGCAATGTACACTCACTCTCTCTCCACACACAGGCCTGGCCAGTATTATGCGGTTTATATAGTATAGGTTTGCAGCTGACAGGACCAAGAACATTGTCTCAAATACAAAATTAAAAGTGATGCGCGGTCAAGGAAGGAGAAGTCTTGGCTTAGATTCGGGGAAAGGTTGGTTTCCAGAGGTGAAAATGGGAAATAAGGCAGTTTAAACTAATTTGAAATTATGCAGGAAAGTGTTAAGAGTCCTTTGAAGGTATATTTTATATATACTTCAAGAAAAATGGTGGCAATATTATAGAAATATATTATTATAAATATATATTAAATTAAATTAAATATATTTTTAATGACCTACCTTTTATTGAATTTTGAATATTCAAAATAGTAATAAAATAATTTAAATATTAAAACAAGGAACCCTAAATAAAATTCTAAATATTTTATCTAAATTTTATGACAAGGAAGAAACATTTTCTTCTATATTTCTTTCTATATTTTCTTAGTTAAAATTCTATCTTAAACTTGTATATTTCCTTTGTTATTATCCCTCTTCCTTAGAGTATATATCCTTCGAATTCCTGATGATACGATTGTCCCCTCATTATTGTTGTTTGTGGGCATTGGTGTTCTGTAATTAAACTGCATATTATCAGCCACGAGACACACACATACTGTAACACACAAGCACTCTGAACCCACACTTAACCCACTTCCCCACACCCAACCCACTTCCCCACCCCTAGATATACCACATAATTATGCAGACATTTCCAAGTCCTAAGCGAGGTCAAGGAAAGGGGTCCGACCTGCCCAGCTGTCACTTTGTGTTCGGCTTTTGTGTAAAATTTAATTTGGCTACATTTAATTATTGTTTATGTATAAGCCCTTGTCCCTGTCGCTGCCATCGCATATTGTCATCTCTTATAAACAATGATAATTTGCCAAATGCAAGGCGATTGGCTAATAGATATCTTGAGTAGAGTATCTCGCCACACATCTAATGGCTAAAATGGGAGATGTCAAAGGTTGAAAAGTACACCAAAGAAAACGAATTTTATAAAATATACAAATATGAAATTTATTTTAAATAAATATAGTAAATAAATAAATTATAATAAATATAATATTATAATAAATAATATTATACTAAATATAATAATATAATAATATAAATAAAAGCCCAGTACAATCTAAAATTTTAAGCTCTTTCGTATCTGAAGACTTTCATTCACATTTAATGATTTTCCATTTAAAAAAATACGTTTGGAAAGGAAAAGAGATAATTTAAGGCTTATGTATAAACAGTATTAATGGTTTATAATTATATTTTTACATTAACTTATTATATTTTAATGGCCATGCTTGTGATTTGTTTTTTTCCATTGTGACTTGAGTTTTAAATATGTAAATAAATTGTTACAAATTATTGTTAGTGCATTTTACCCGCTCACTCTAATCGCATGTTGTGTCAACATTAATCGCATCAAATTTAATTTCACAATTAAATGCAAAGACGCGATGCGTTTAGCATAAATTAAGCTAGCCTGTAAATTGAAGCCGCGGGCGGTTGTCCTGCTCCTGCTCCTGCGGTCTGGCCTTATTTTCCTTAGGTGTTGTGTTGGGTGGACAAAAAATTTAAACACCACCCAAGCCTTGATGGCTGCTTCCGTTTCCGATTCATTTATAGAGGGGGGTGGTTAGAATTTCTCGCGTATTTATTGCTTCAACTTAATTTAATTGACAACCCAATCTAAGGATTCATTAAGCCTGGGGAATTAAATGTCTTTAATTAGTGAGAGGAAAATCAATTAAACTCATGATGCTACCTAAAGTTCATTTAAGAAATGAAGGGTTTAAGTTTGACTTTAAAAATGTATTGTTAGATAAAGATAGTATTTTTTATTTATAGTTATTGTTTATTTACTAAATCCCTCCCTAAATGGTTGATAATTGTCTGTAATTTAAGTTTATTGTAACTGAAAATTGATTTTCAACAGAAAGAACCTTTAAAATATGGCAAGTCATTGATCATTGTATGTCTCAAATAGATGTCAAGTCGGATATAAATAACTTATACTTCACACAATAAACTAGATCAAAGATCTATTCTTATGATTTCTTTGTTAAGAGCTTATTTATCAGCCAGTTTATAAAAACTTTAAATTTCTTTACAGACTTGTCTCCAATTCGCAACTTTTCTTTCTATAAACTCTATCTTAATTGCTTAATATTTTTTTTTGCAACTACACTTGAAGGTCATCAACTTTGAAACATAATTAAAGAACATTAGCTCGAACAACTCACAAAATTTTCTGCATTTTCCAGTTTCGTTTACAATTTTAAATGAAACCAGTTTCGCTTCCAAAAATAAGTAATCAAGTTTTCAGCACATCTCTGAAAGAGCTCTCCTCTTAATACAAATTTGTATTTCAAGAAAATTTATCGGGATCAAAAATGATGTGGCAACATGACGCCTTTGGTTATAGCAAAACCTTAATCTTAATCTTAACCTTAATCAGTCTCAGTCTAAGCATTCGGCAGCTTTAATAAAGTAAAAATAATAATTTTAAATTACTTTTTTAAGCCTCATGCTTGGCTGCCCTGGCTGCCTTTTTTTCTCTCTTTTTTTTTATATTTTTCTCATAGTGTTTTTGTTGGGCTTTTCGCTGCTTAACCTTCGAGGCGCAAAATGTTTTGTTTAAGCGAGTACTTTTTGGGATATATCTTTTAAAATACTCTTTTTGGTAGTGAGGTGAATTAGTTAAATATTAATAAATATATAAAAAACTACTTCATTATTTATTATATATTATTTGAAATCTTAAAATATTATTTAAGTTGAAAATTAAATTCTTACTTCTTATTAAATATATATTGCAAGGCTCTCAAAACCTTGTGGAACTACTAATATTATTATAAAATATTTCGGCTAAATATTTGTTTAAATTCACTAAACTCTTTATTAAAATTTTTAAATTTCATTTTTCATTTTTTAGGGTATTTTAATTTTCGCCTTTTGTTTCTTAATTATTTCTTGGTGTTGTTTTTTTTTGGACAGGGCGTAGTTGCAAGTGAAGGACAGCTCGACAACAACTACGGCCACTGCAATTTGAAGGCAAGCAAAACAAATGAATTCTGGGAGACTGAGAGTTTTTTTTTTTTTTTTTTTTTTGCAGTTGTTCTGAATGTAGTTTTTATTTCTTGGCAATGCACTTGAAATAAATGAGAATACTTAAATAATTTAGGTTTTTAATATTTTTAAAAAAGAGTTTAAATTTTGATTAACACAAGGAAAAAAAATCTATCAATAAGATCTTTAATTAAAACGTAAAATAAAAATAAAGTTGAAGTTTATATTTTTAATTAATATGTAATTTTTGATTAATATTAATATATTTTCTCATATAAATAAAGTTTATAAATATTTAAAATATATAAGGAATAAACATAAATTGTAGTTTTCTACTTTATTTACTAATTTGTTGTATTTATTCAAAAAAAAAAAAAATTATAAAAAGCTTAGTGGCTCTTAGCCTCTATATTAAATATTATAAACACAATTCTAAATGATTTTAATTATAAATCTAAACCAATATTAATTTAATTTACGAATTAATATTGTAAATAATAATTTTAATTAAGAATTTCCTTTAATAATCAATAATTTCTATCAGTGACTGCCTTCTCCTTGCCACTTCAACGTTAGAATTGTCTTGGTCAGCCTCAAGATAGCTGTTAGCAGTGGCAGTTGCCTCGACTTCTGGACGGTTGCACTTCACTTGACTGCAATTTGGCCAAGTAAAGTTCGAGAAACAGTTGTCGCTGGTCTTGTTGTTACCTTTAATTTGAGTACGTTTTGGTGTTGTTTTTATCTCGATTCGATTTTGGTTTTCTTTTTAGCAGTTTTTGGGTGATTGTTGGCCACGGCTAAGTCACGTTCCGATTGCGCATTTAACGCATTCGACCGTCCGGTTAAGTAAGTTAAGTTTCTTGGCCAAAAAGTCTGTCGAATCGCTGGCTCCTTTTTTTTTTTGGACATTGCAACATTTGGCTGCCTGTCAGCTGGCAGGGTCAGACGGGTTTTTTATGGCTGTCTCGGGAGAATCATAAATTTGCAGGCGGACACCCGATGACCTTTCTACCTGCCCCGATAAGCGGTCAATTTGCAGCTGTCCAGAGGTCTCATAAATTTAGGAAAAATTAAGGAAATCACTTAAATATTTACAGTGCCTCCAAGTGGCCTACGTGACGAGGCACGCGACTGAATTATCTGAAACGCAAGCGATGATTTGGGTTCATTGTAAGGTCAGGGTTCAAATGCTTGCAGGAAATGGTTTTTTAGGGTTCGTAGTAAAATAATAAAATATTTGAGAGTGTACTTGGAACCTTTGAGTGTCCTGAGCAATATTCAGATTCAGCAAAACCTAAATAAATATTTGAGAGTATCCTTTAACAATTGTATACTGAATGTGATATGAAGCAGATGCTATTTCTACTTTGTAAGAGAATTATCATAGGTCTCAGCCCATGTTGGTTTTTTTAAAGAGGTTTATTTAGAATTTCAATTTTAGAAATCTTTAAAAATCCCTAAAACCTTTTAAACATATATTTTTAACGATCTTTTACTATAAAAAAAATATAATTAAATACTTCTACTTATTAAAAATAATATCTAAAATGATTTCTTCGATTAAAACCTGCTTCCCTATATGTATATTTAGTTTATAAATTTATCTTTATTACTACAGAAATAATTCCAGAGAGATTGATTTTAAATTAAGATCTCTAGGATCAATGTTCGGATATTATAAATTATAAAATTACATTTTTAAATGATTTTCCAGAAAAATAGTAAAATATTTCAGAGTGTATTTAGAACCCATGAGAGTCTATAATATTACCCTTAAATAGACATTTTTGAATATATTGCTATGTAACAATTTCTTAATTGTTATATTTTTATTTGTTATTTATAATTCTAGGTATAGATAGTATTTATAAGCTATTAAATATTTAATAAGGTTACATTTTATTAGCTAGCTCATTCTGTAAACTGTATTAAGCTGTTTATCATTATAAATATCTAGTTTATTTTTGCTTTTTAGGATCTCGAGTATATACGAAACTTATATATAGGCCTATACCCCTTGGTAACCCCTTGAATAAACCCCACTTTCCTTTTCCTATATTCCCTGATATTGTTACATATTAAGTAACCACGAACTTGTTGCCACAAAACTACTCAAGTGGGAACCCAATTCCCTAGCTTGGGTCATTAGCCTGTTCGGGTAATCGAACTTGTTGAGTAAGTCGTCCAGCTTAAGTTGGTACATATAGCGTACATATAGTATGTATACCTGGTATGCCTACACCCGATCGGTGGTATGTAAGTAAGTGACTTTGCTTTAATCAAACTATATATACTTTTTTTTTAATGCGTCTGATGGACAGCTGTGGTTGGCCGCAGACAATTAGCACCGGCCGAAACACGGCACAGTGACAGCTAAAAGTATATACCCTCCCTGAGAGAGAGCAAACCCGATCGAGAGAGTGAAATCAGCTCTCTCTCTCTCTCTAGGTATATATCTCTCTCCGATCAGCTGATCGCTTTGGGCCTAGCTTTAGTGCTGTGTCTTGGACCCGCTCCAGCTCACTGGCATTGCTGATTTCGGACGAATCGCACGTACCGCCGTCGTCGTCGTCGTCGTCGTTGTCGCTTTTAGCTCACCTCATCGCGTGCGTTACCTGTATTTGTACCTGTACCTGTTTTTTGTTTTGGATTTACAGTTACTAACGAGTTATGTGCGCTTGAATGCCAAATTTAATTGCCGCTCTTTGCATGCTCGCCAGCAGAGTAATTTGAAAACGTTTTCAAAGAGTTGAGTTAATATATTAAAAAAAAAAAAATACGACAACTTTCGTTTTTCCCCTCCCCAAAACTTTCATTTTTCCTGCTCATCGTGTTGCCATTGAAAACAGTGTCAAAACCAAGGTGCTAAAAGAAGTTAATACTCACACATAAAATCCGAATAAAAATTAAAAAAAGAGAAAAAATTCAAAGAAGAAATATAAAATAAAATTGTGCAACAATCGCGCGTGTGTGAATTGGCAATTTTTTTTTGGAGTATATATATTCATGGCCATCATGGACACCGCCTGGCGCTGCCGCCTCACGATCTTTGCCATCGTCTCCCTGCTGCTGGTGGGCGATCTCTTTGGCTATGGCGGTGGCATCAAGTCCAACCACCCCGATCATCATGCCGTCCGCCGCTCCGGGGGCGGTGCGGTGGCAGCCGGTGCCCCAACGGGTCCGGCGGCTGCAGCGGCCAGCAAGTTCCAGGCGAAGAATGCCGAAATCGATATAGCCGAAGGTGAGTTTTGCAAGAAAAACAAAAATTTTAAGTTGGTTAACTTTGCTGACGATTTTTTGGGAATTTTATTTTGTTAGCCAAATTATGAAATGCCTTACGTTGTTATTTTGGAATTTTAAAGTGTGGTTTTTAGATAGCAGACAAAACGGTTTTCAATATTATTATTTTAACTAAAATCAATAAATAGAAAACAAAATTTTTAAGTGATCTTAAATGCAGAAAATTATTTTAAACTGTTTTAATAGTTTTTTAACTATTTTAAAGTAAATTTGTAGATATAATTCCCTCAAATAACTTTAAAGTATTTTAATTTTAGTGTGGTATTAACTACAGAAAATTATTTAAAATTGTTTCAATCATATCATATTTTTTTAAAGAAAACTTTATACATTTTTCCCACAAATAACTACAATTTATTTTAATTTTTATAGTTTCTTAACTGCAAATAAATTATTTAAACTGCTTTATATTTAAAAGGAATTTTGTTCATACTTCCCCCAAATAACTTCAATTACTTTGAACAAATTTTAACATAAATTTTTGTGTGTAATTATTAAACGTTCGTGTGGCAGTTAACAAATTTAATAATCGGGTTCAAGCACTCGTTAGCCAGCCTCAAAATATTTTGCATTAAAATTGTTTGTTTAAATTGGTTGTGTTGTATACATTTATTCAAGTATTTATTTGGTTATATCAAGGTTAATTTCGATTTATAAACGGAGGCTTACGTACAAACAAATATTGAATACAAGCCCGAGGCACGTGTAAGCTTTATTTTTGGGGCTTAAATGTTTAATTACGTTATTTTTTGTTGGTAGGTGAAAACCGGAACTGAGCCGGGGGAGTCAAAAAAGTACGATTGTTTATTAGGCACGTGTGTAGCTTGGACTTAAAAAAAAATAGCTTATGTAGGTGATTATGGTTTCCAGAAGTCCATTATAATACTGGGACAAATAGGTTTCTTTTATGTGAAGTGCTTATATTTTTTAGAGCCTTTCCAAGTAAAACCAATTTGTCTTTATTCTTTATTTTTGCACCAAACAAAGTATCAGTCACATAATTCCTCATTAGGAGAGTTACTACTAGGTAGTAGTATTCCACAACTTTTTCTAAAGAGTTTTTTAAAGTACTAGTACGAGGAAATGTTAAACAATTTAAGTACCTAAACATTATCTGAAGCTGAACGTTGTCTGGCATATTAAACGGATACTTCAGTTGGCAAAAGTTTCCATTAACTACAGGCAGAGTCATTAAGGTTTTATGATCTGACTTCGTTGTTGTTTTTTAGTTAAGTTTTCATAGAGGAAAGTGACTTCATTATTCGAGTACATAAATAGTAACGTTTTTAAGAGAAAGATATTATCTATGGAAAGTTTATTGAGTAAAAAATTTAAGAAACCAATACTAAATCTAAGTAAAATTAAAAGTAAATTATTTTTTAAAGCTTTTTAAATATATATCACTAGAGTAATTTATGCTTCCTTTTTTGCAATTCATCAAAACTACGCAAAAACATGAAAATATTCACAACACTCGTTGAATTATTTAAATTATTATTCAACACAGTCGAAGTTCATGTCCAAACCGTTTGTTTAAGAGCTTCCAAATGCCATTCGAATTCACTTCTTCGGCGTCACTTTCTCGCTGATTTGCATACACCATATATCGAACCCTATATCGTATGACATAACCTATTGGAGCATTGCACAACAGTTGTAGGAAATACACTTCAAGAAATTGGTGTTGAGGGAATAAAAAATAACAAAAGGAAGTAAAATAAATAAAATTTAGAGGAAAGTCGAATGTAATTTTATTACAATATTATTTAAAGTTACACAATTGGTTTCGTTAGCGTTTTTGGGTCTTAAATTCTTAAACTATTGGCTTATATATTCTACTAAATATATTTTTTTAAAATTCTAAAGACTTCTAATTATTACAATATGAAAATGCTTAATTAAAAATACAATATTAAATTAGGTAATAAAATGTTTTCTATTACTGTTTAGGGCTTTAAATTCTTGACATTATGGTTTTTAATTTCTTAAAATTTGTTATAAAATTCTATATTTAATTTGTTTCAAGAACAATTTCTCTTTATTTCATTGATTAAAAGTTAATATGTTCCTAAAAATGGAATATTGAAAATTAAACCTTATAAAATTTACAAAAACCTATAGAAATATATTTTAAATCTTTTAATTAATCACTTGTTTTTTAAATAACTTCAATACCTCTCGCCTCTGACAACTAAAACCATTCGCAAGACCCTCAAAGTTAGTATTTCTTTTGTATTTCTCGAGGTGAAAGTGGAAAAATGCCAAGCAAATAAACTTGACGTAATAAAAAAACTACTCACAAACACAACAAGTTTTTGCTTTGCATGTTGCCAGGCATCGAGAGGTCTTTGAGTCTTCAACTTTCCCAGAGAGCTGCCGGTTCATTAGAGGTTTTTCCAAATACAAATACAGCCTTTTTTTTATTTTGGCTCTCAAAATTCCAGTTTCGTAAGCGGCGTCTAGACTAGACTCTAAAGATTTTGCTAGTCACTCTTATAGAGTCAGCAAAGTTCATTATTCTAACCTGATTACGCGAACAGGAAGTGATGGAAACTCGACTTGATTTGTGACATTTAATTTATCGAACTAAGCCCTGATTGGGTTTGGGAAATATTCAATCCGAACGACCACAACCGGTTCCGCTTCCAGACGTAATCGGTTCCATCCGAAGAAGTTGTCTAGGCCAGAAACGAGTAGCAACGGAAATCGAGAGTGAACGAAATAAATATTTGAATATTCACGTTGAGAGCGAACGCTCTTGTAAACGCCACTCGTTATCATTAAAGCACGTGCCCTTCCCCATCTTTTGCCGGCTGGAAATTTATCTGAATTGACAATTTCGGTTTCGTCTTTCCACCAGTCTTCTTCTCTAGGCCAAAACAGAAGCTAAACAAAGAGATATATGTATATAAAAATCACAAGAAGCTAAACAAAAAGATATACCTACATAAAAAACACAACCTTAAGGTGATGAAGGCAGCGCAGAGTTTGCAATTCAATTTGTATTTATTTCCATTCAAGCAAATCGATTCACCTGAAGTCAACTTAATTGACTTGGATATATGTATTGTATGTAGGTGCAAGAAATTGCATTTTTAAGAGTCTGCAGAAAATTCAAGTTCAATAGTTTAAGTATTTTAAGTAATTCAAGGGAATTTTTAGAGTATTTCCTGGCTTAATTATAAAATTAATTTAATGGAGTTGGCATAATGAAACTATACAAGTTTACAATTTTATTTATGAATAACTAGAAATAATTTTAAATATAACATTTATTACTTTTTTTTTTGTATTTATTATTTATTTAAAATTAAAATTTTATATATTTTATTGTTCATAAATAACTGGCAATATTTTCAAATATAACATTTCTTATATTTTTATTCATTTTCATTCAAAATTTATTATTTAAAAAATCTTTTAAACACATCACAAAATAACTGGTTTAATTGTGTTATATTTTATTTTATTATTAACAAATTTCTGGATTAAAAATATAATCTAATCTTAATGATCGTAATCTAGAAATCTGCTTAAAATAAATTTAATATCTTATTAACTGATCTTACTTGTTATTTAAAAAACAAATAGTAATACCAAATTTCTTCTAAATATAAACAAGTTTATAAATATACCAAGCAAAATATTTATCTAAAATTTCTAAAAAAAACCTAAACCAACTGAGTCATGCTTAACTGCATTTCTTAACAAGCAAACTAGTTATGTAATGAACCCCTAAAAAAACCACCTACGCGTCATAATTTGCTTATATTAAACTTAAAATCAGTTAACAGTTACCCTGGAAGTTAGGTTTTCACATTGCTATAGGGTTTCCTTTAGCGGTTCCGTATTTAAAGTTCAAAGTCCGAATCAAGCAGCCGCCTAACTTGGCTAAAGCATAATGAATATTCCGATAATTAATAAATAACCTAAGCGTTGGATGACTGAACACAAAATATTCCAAGTAAAGTTCAACGCATTGACTTGGCCTTGTCTACGGGGCATGGAAATCGTTAAAACAAAACGAAAATACAGCAAAAAACATAAAATAAATGTTGAAAATATTTGCAACAGCTGATGAAGCGAATGGCCGAACAAATATTTGATTTACTCACCATGCACTCGAAAAAAAGTCAACATAAATTCGGTTTCTTATGTTTTTTTTAGCACTTCCAATTTCTATAAATATTTGCTCAATTGTTCCCTAAATTGGTTGTTTCTTTGTTGACAAAACACATATATTAGTCATTGTCTTTAGATTTTTTTTTAGCTTTAGATTAGGCAACCTTGAGTTTGGATTCTTCCCACCTCCGTTCACCGATCTCTCCGATTCTCCCCCTTAATTTATTTATTTATATTTTTTATTTAACAATTTGCGCAGTTCCCGAAATCTTAATTCGAAAGCAGTTAGCTATGCAAATTAGCACCAAAAATAAATGTCAAATTCTGATGGATGCCTGAATTCCTAACTTTTTTGTTTTGTTTTTAATTTTTAGAGCACGACTTCAATGAGCTCTCAGCCGCTGCCGAGGCTCTGAAGCCCAGCATGGCTGTGGTGACAGGGGCCAGCCTGAAGTCCAAATCCCAGCTGACGGATACCATCAAGGAGTCGTGTCTGCCAAAGATGCTGTGCGAGCTGGCCTCCAAGCCGGAGTATCAGCTCAGCGAGAAGGAAAGGGAGCTACTTAGACTGATCAGGTGAGTGAGAAAGGTGGAAGAAAAATGGTAGAGAAAGAGAAAATTGTGGGGAAAAATGTACTTGAATGTACTAGAAATTTTCAAGTCGTAAACAAACATTAATATTACAAATAATTTTATGGCTTAAAATTCTTTTTTTAATTTCATAAATTCATTTAATTTTCCTTAGGTTTTCAAATGTTTAATTAAATAAATATATATTTTAAAATATTTAAAATACAAATATAAACTCAACCTATTAATTATAATTTTAATTACCTAAAAATTCAACTAAATTAACCGTTGTTAAGGCTTACGAAATAAATGAGCTAACATAATAAATTGAATATAAATGTCAGCATAGACTGCAAATACAAGAATTTATGGAAGTTTCTAACAAATATGTTTTTGAAACCGGTTGACAGTGACTTGCACATCTGGTTTTACTAATAATATAAGTTTTTTTTTTTGTGATAGACAATCCATTTATAAAAGATATTTGACATAAAACTTCAGCTTGTTAGAAAGACTTTAAAAGGTAGCAGGTTTAACATGTTTATTAGCTTACAGAAAATCTAGAAATATATACAAAAAATTAAAGATATTTTTATAAAAGTAAACAAAGCCTTCTGAACAACTTTTATATATTTTTTTTACTATTCTGGTAAACAAAGCATTTGGAACTTATTTTATCATAGGTTAAAAAACGTACATAAACCCCATTTAAACTAGTTGGTTGAGAGCCTATAATTACCTAACAAAAATTGTATAGTAAACTTTAAAAATATATTATTTTAACTTAATATTACCTAGATATCAGATTATTTTCCTTGCAACAACTTAAACCAGTTCCAAACTGATCTAAAAATGATTTGCATAATCAACAGTTAGAAAAGTCTTGCCAACCGGTTTCAAAAGGGTTCGTTAAAGCCTCTATTAAGATCAGTTGATAGCTAAATAAATTCTCAAAACCCAACTGAAAAGCCAAAGTGCAACAAAACGTATTCCATTTGGAGTTCGTCCAATGTGACAAATACTTGAGATACAGGTAAACACCTCGTACGGATCAGCAGTCGTAACCTACCTCAACTTCAGCTGTAACCTCGCACTTGAGACGAAGGTGAGCTAATGTAAAAGCTTGGCTTTAGAATCTATACTAAGTCAACAGCAAGGTGAATGCCTGGGGGGGGGGAGCATTCTAAAGAAACAGAGTCTAGAGATATATGCTCACTGAAAGCGAAAACCTGAACAAACTCCAGCAAAGCGTGAAATGATAATGACTTATTATAATATTTAACATTTGTTCAGTTGTGGAGAAACTTCCGTCTAATGTTTCCCTCCCCCCCTTTTATTTGCAGATCTCCAACAATGCCCTGGATGATGAACATGCCGCCAAGCAAGTGGTACTTTGCTGCCCACATGGGAGAGTTAATGCGTCACACGGGAGACAATCTCAGCGGACCCATGGGATGCGCCAATCTGTGGCCCAACTGCCCCATCAGCTCCAAGAAGCTGATGAAGCTCAGCTACAAAGTGAGGGTCTAGTGTGGATCCTTAAGTATTAGGTTTTTAGAATTAGACACCTCGACTTTTGTACCATATATGTCTCTTCCACCTTTGGCTCCACCCTACAACTACAACCTACCTTGTACACGACCTTAGGTTTAGACTTAGACCTTAGTCCCGACACGACTGAAGTGACTGTAGAACTGTAAGCACTTGTATCTACTAGCTGCGAGTCCTAGGTAGATTTTAATTACATTTGTGTGACTAGTCACGACCCGATTTAGCCTTAGGTCTAGTCGTAAGTTCGATGCTCCTGTAATTGTTAATAAATTACACTATTTTGTGCATTCACTCGCCCTAATGATATCTGCCTTAATCCGTCTTAATTGTTGCTGCATCACCTTCGGGCCATTTGTGAAATGGCTTTAATGAAAAGCAAACACTGCCTCAGTCACCCAAGTGAACGTGTACGTGTGCTGTAAGTACCATAATTGCTAGGAAGCGTTCAACCTGCTGGCAATGGATTTATATATTTTTAGGAATTACTGTGCACTGTGGAAGGTCGCCTTTGCTGTCAAATGCGACAATCATTGGAGATTTGCGGGGTGAAGTTGAGTTGATTCAGCTTAATTGGCAGTGTTACGGCCAGTGGGAAATAGTTGTTGAGATTGAGATTATTAAAAGAAAAAAATAAATTAATAAGAAACAAGAAATAATAAAGAAAAAGTAAAACAAATTCGGTTATTTATTTATCAATAAAGGTATAAAAATATAATAACTAAACCTAAACTGTTTCTTACTAAAATTATTATACTCTAAAAGGAGCTTTAAATATTTATCTTTAATTTTATATGATAAATTTTTGGAAAATTAAAGCTAAAATAATCAAAAACCCCTTTTGAACCCGTTTAAAACTAAACAAATAACTATTTTCAGCATACTTTTGGGGCTTAGGCAAAAAAGCCTGCATACCTCCCGCCTTGAATGCACAAAAAACAAACCCACCAACTTTTTTGGTGTACACTTTATATGCAAATTTAACTTGGCTCAATGACAGGGTACAAAATAAAAATTAGAATACTTTTAGCTTTGTTTACAATTGTTTCTCTGGCGAATCATATATTCCAGTCGCATTTGCCAGCACAAAAAACAAACGATGTTCGAGTGAAATTGATGGATTATGACAAACATATTGATAGCTGAATTATAGAGAAATACTTTTAAATAAAAACAAAAACAAGAAAGTATTTTTAGATTTTATTTTTCGTCTATACATAAATCAGTCAGTGACACGAGGCAGTCAATGAAATAAATCAATGCAGCAGGTTTTCAAAATTGATTTTCAATTGAAATTCCACTTACACTTTGTCGCCCGTAAAAACACGTTCAATTTGGTAACCATAAAAATTGGTCAGAAATTGCAAACAAAAAATACAATAATAAAAAGTCAACAAATTTGTAATATTAAACTGAAATTGGGTCAGATTCGTCCAACTGTTTGCTGCCTTTTTTGTTTCTGTTACGCTAGTTGCGTGTTTTGTGCGCAACTTTCATTGTTTTGGCCTGGCCCAAATTTCGAGTTTGGCTCAATTTCTGCTTTTATTATTATTTTTTGTTTTTGTTTTTTGGCCTGACGTTTGACAAGTTGTTGGCTTATGCAATTGTGGAGGGTATGTTTGGAGAAGGAAAAATGCAGGTGCATTCGCATTGTCTTAGACTTCTGTCAGCCTTTTTGGTGGTGGGTTTTTTCTTTCTGGTAATAATTTCCGCATACCTTGGCGGCTCCAAAAATGAAAGCTAATTTTTGGCGACAATTTCCAGTCACTGAATGTGGAATACTCTATGAGTTTTTGATTAATTGCTGTATTAGAGGTGGTAAAAATTGTAAAAAAAATTAATTAATGTCTAAGAGTTGTACAAAATTGTTTTTAAAAATGTTGTAAAATTGATCGGTGCTTTATTTTAAAAAATAATGACTTAATTCAATAAATAAAATAATGAAAATCTAAAATTAATATTTTAAATTCAATAAAACCACAAAATAAAATTGTTAAAAATTATTTGAAAATATTTACATTTTTTGTGGTGATTTTATTATACTGAAAAATGTATATAAGTAAGTTTCTGTTACTAAAACTAAGTTTATTATTAAACCAAGATTTTTTTCCTATGAAATTTAATAAAGTTACTTAAAATACAACCTCCTGGGGTGTAAAAACCCTCAACACATCTAAAAAAACCCAAACATTTCCCTCTGTTCAGACACATTTCCTCAACCTTCTCTCCTGCTGCTCTTGCAAATATATAACAAACTTTAAAACAAACTAAAGACATCAAGGAAAAGTCGAATTTTCCATCCACTTGACTACCTCTTGAGGTAGTCTCCACTGTGGTTGAATTGCATAACTCGGCCTCCGCAGTGCCTACGTGAGCTGGCCAAGAGCTGGTGGCTTTAAACGGGTCCCGGCAACTTGGCCAACTGACTGATTGAACCACTCTTTGGCGGATGATTATTCTTTTTATTGAAACCTCAATTGCATCTACACAGTTATTTGTAGTGGATTTCCTCGATATTGCTTTCATTTCCTTGCCCTCACTTTGCTCAGTTGATTAGAGCAGTCTCCCAGCTCGTTCACCTGGTCAACGACACGTGCTCCATCGCTTCATAAATGTTTAGGCAAATAATAAGCATAAGTTTATGGGCTAATATTAAAGGTGTTAATTATATTTAGTGATAGGGAATTTGTAGCCTTTAGGCATTAATTTATGCAAGTAATTTTGGTTATAAACCACTTTTGAGGCTCTCAATGAGGGTGTTGTAATTATGGCCAGAAGTGTGTTAAGCAGAATCCTTTTTGTTTTAATAACAACCTAAATATCCCCTATTTAAGAATATATATAAATTTATTTTATAAATATTTTGTAAACCTGCCTAAAAATCTAAAAATCGTTTCCACCTTTTGTCTACTTGGCCAACTTAAACTTTGTTGACCCACAACGCCTAGCCACGATCTGGGCAAAACCAATTGCTTGAAATTAAGCAAACATCTCTCGCCCATATAGGAAATCTCGCACTTCGTACACCCCAGAGACACACCTAACGGAAATGAAGTAATATGCAAGCCAAATAAATATAAATAAAGAGCAAAGAAAGGAAATCCCCATCCGATGCGCCCGAAGTCCGAATGTTTGGCCATTTTTTGGCTTCAAAGATTTCATAACTTTTCATAATTGCACAGACGTAGAGAGCAACAACCACACCGCAGACTGAGGAGAGATATAACCAGACAATACAGCAGGGGTTAAGATAATAGTAGCAACCTAAAAAATATTTAAATATATTAAAGAAATATTTTTTATGTATGGTAATTAGGTATCTTATTTTTCCTAATTTTCTAAATTCTGGATGTATTTTTTATTTGTAAATTTATTTTAATATTTTTAAATTAAAATTAAAATCTTTTATAATTTTTTTTTTTACTTTTTGTTGCTTTTATCTTGACCGTTATTTTTATTTTTAATTTTTAAAACAAATTAAAATCTTTATTTAATTATTTCTTTATTTTTTGTTGCTAATATTTTGACCTTTACTGTCTATATGTACAGAGAGAGGCTTTTTGGACTTGGGGAGAGCTTGAAGCCTAGACGGCTGCGCCCTGCGCTTAGTGGGCCTCACTTTCACTTACTGGTCTTGTCTTTGGCTTCCGCACAAAACTTGGTCAAAATGCAAAACAAACTTGGTCCGCAAAAAACCAGGCAGAGGCGTCGAAAAGGGGATAAATAAAATGTTGAAGCTGGACTTGTATTTTTCCGAAAATATTTAAAAATTTAAATTGAAAAAAAGTTAGATAATTATAAAACTACAAAAAATATTTCAAAATTAATAATTAAAATATCAGTTTTTTTTTGTATTAAAAAATTAGAAATTAATTAATATCAAATTATTTTTTAATATTTCAATTACTAATTTTTAAATATTTTGCATTATTATTTTAATAACTAATTTTGAAACACTTTTTGTAGTCATAAAATTATCTAATTTTTGAATATAAAATATTATTTTTAATTAAAATTATACCCATTTTTAATAAGGGTTTCAGTTATATTTTTTTTTTTAGTTATTAACATAATATTTTAGTCTCTATTAAACCGTAAGTACCTCTATTTTTATATTTTGAAAATGTATAAAAATATAAATATTATTTAATATATTATATTTGAATTTATTGATGGGTTTTCCAGAACATTTTCTATTTTTTATGCTAAAAACATCAAATTTTAAACTTAAAACACCTTTAAATTGTATCTATCGATGGTTTGTTTAAAACATTATCTATTTCTTACACTAAAACCTCCAATCTTAACACTAAATACTTCGTTTAAAATTTATTTCTCTATTGGTTGTTCAATTAAAGAAATATTTAGTAATTTAATTTGGTCTAAAATCTGTTTAATGTGTATTTAAATTAATTTAAATGGGTCTGAAATCTGTCAATTTTTTTTTTTTTTTAATTCCCCACCCTACGTCCCTGTACCCAAAAACTCGCCCATTTGGGGAGTGTAAGCTTTACACAACAAGTGATTTCTTTGGGGGGCCTACACTTGAAGTTCGGCTCAGCTCTCCGTCTCCGTGTGTCCGTCTCCGCTTCTCTCTCTTTGTTTACATTTAAGTTTACGTTTGGTTTACTTTTTATGCGGCACTTTGGCGGCTTTAAGCGGCTGCAGGTCGCTTTAGTCAGTCCAAGACTTCAAGCGCACCAAGTCGCCACTCGCCTGAGCCGCTTCTCCCGTTGTCGGTGGATAAAAATAAATAAATACATAATAGTATTACGTTGTGTTGCCCAACCTTTTGGTGGCCATGAATCTCCGGTACATCTGCACGCTGTCCCTGGTGCCGACGCTCTGCGTGCTGCTCGTCTTGCTGCTGGAGTACGTGGAGGAGGGCCTGGCCCAGAGCGCCGATCCACTATTCGAGCTGCCCGTCCAGCTGGTGGGATTCCCCGTAATTGTGCTCTCCGTTCGCCTGTCCCAGTTTGCCAAGAAGTTGGCCTACTCCCTCAATCCCAGTGAGTCCGATTGATTTCTGCCTGTTTTTTTTTGTTAATCCGAGTGAAAGTTGAAAATATGTTGTGCATAAATTAAGTGTTTTGCATTGTTGAAATCAGTGCAGGAATTCGATGGGGAAATTCCAAAAATGCAAAGCCATCGAAAGTTTGGAGAGCGTGTCGAATTGTAGAGGAAATTTGATATGGTTATTAAGTTTTTATAGTGAAAGATTTCAAGGTATTATTTTCTCTTGCAAAAATCCTTTAATATTCAAATGTTAATTGTGTTTTAACTATTATTTAAACAATTCAAAAGATCTTTGCTTAATCAGACTGAAAGAATATGCGCTCCTCGTAGAATTTGATAACCAATTGGGGATACTTCACATTGGCCACCTTGGCTGCCACCAAATCGGCGCGATCTGTGTCCTTCCATTGGATTAAAAACTTCATTTCGCCAGACGCATCGGTGGCTCCCAGTATTTTCAACGGCTCCAATACTGTAGTCACTTCTGTTGTAGCCTTTTGATCCACAATTAACTCCACTTTACTATTATTTTCTTCCTTGGGACCATCTCCCTTTTCGTTAGACATCTTGAAGGTTGTTTATCCTCGAAAAAATCGCTTTAAGATATCCTGAAAGTATTTGTAATTAGTAAATACAGCTTTTAAAACTTTCGGAACTAACTTTTTTTCAGCAGCAAACAAGAAATTGAAGTTGTATTGATGTCAGCTGTACAGTTTTTATTTTCTTTTTAAATTGATACGAACGGAATAGAACACTTTTTGACATAAAAAGCTATCGGTTAACTAGAGCAGGAATGTTGATATATCGAAAAGTTGTTGGGTATTTTTTAAGTGCTTGTTGTAGGTATTTTAGATTTGAGTTTAAATTTAATATAGAAATAATTAGGGGAGTATTAAATATGACTCTATTTTAGTAAGTTATAAAAAATATCTATGTATATTGTTTCCACTTTTTGTTTATAAACTGTAGAAGGACAAGTGAGAATATGCTGTTCCCACTTTACAAAAATCTCAAATGTTCCACAGTGATGTGCTATAAGGGGCTACCGTATTTTCTAGGTTTATGAGTGGATTTTTCAGAGATGTGTATCCATTATTCCCAATAAGTTTATTTTTACAGGGTTCAAGAACTCTTAGATAATTCTTTATTTTTTAAAGTATATTTAAATTTATTTTTAAAATGAGCTCTTCACACTGCTTCGATGTGTTATCATCGTGTTTTATTGGAGGCTCTCCAAAACCATTTTGTAAATGCTTGTCCATTTGCCTGGATGATGTTGCGCTCATTGCGTTTTTGGGTCCGTAAAAACCTGATCCGCAAGTGCGATGACAAAAGTGGTGGCCAACTGTGATCGTGATCGACCACTTAGCCGACAAAAATTGTGAAAATGAGGTCAAGGCTGATGGTAGCTGAAACCATAACAACCACAACAGCCGGAAATAAAGTCATGGAGAGTGATTGGGTTGAGTCTTTGATGTCTGCACATGTGGACAGCTGAGGTGAAGCGATGCATGAGTAATTTTGGGTATATCCCAACATTTTAAATTAAAGGTTACCTTTTGAGAATGGTGTATTTATTTTTCTGTTATCGATAAATCAATATCAAATGCCAAATTTGATTTTTATTGATAAAAGATTGAGGTTTTACAGCTTATTTTAAAGGATTCAAGAAACTTGAAGCAATATTTAATACAAAATGTTATAATTAGATAAGTTTAAATATTAATTTACATTTTAAATAGAATTTAAATAATCTTAATATTTATTTTATATTTTAAAATTAAATCCTTTATTATTTTTATTATTTACAGGCACTTATAGATCTCGCAGCCGCAGGGATACTGCTCATCCGCTCTCCCTAGACGCTGAGCTAGCTCAAAAACAGATCCTGCTGGAGTTTGGGCCGCAGGCTTGTATCCTGGAAGAGCCTTGTCGAGTCCACGCCTCCCGCCATTTGGGCAGCAGCGAACGCCGATTGCCGGGTGAGGGCAAAGCGAAGCCACACGCCGCCTGGTCAGAGGTTTTGAGGTGGGTTTAACTCATAAAATGTATAATTTTTACGCTTAACTAAAAAGGGGTTTGGGTACTACTAAACAAATTATTTAAAAATATGTGCATATGTATGTTTTTATTTTCATAAAATATTTAAAAGGTTATTTAATATATATTTGGATTGGTTAATGTTTGTATGGTTTATATATTTTAAGTCATATATTTTGGCTAAGTGTAAGTACAGCTGTAGTTCTGATGTATCAAACTGAACTTTAAAAGAAACACTTTCCCTTTAAATCTATAATTAAGTTAAATCTGTTTTAAATGTTTAAAACATCTAAACATTTAAGACAGTTTTTCCTGTTTTTCGCTATATTCTCATACCCCGTAAATCCATTTATGGCTGACTGACTTAATGGCAAACTCACTCGACTCTCAAACTGGCAGTAACAACTTGAACTTTCGTTAGTTCTGGTTCTATTTCTGTTCTGGGATTGCATTTCTCATTGCAGTTTGGCAAATGAATGGCTTGTTTTTAGCTAAAGCAAAATGTTTTCCAATCAATTTTTATAACCTCCTTGTTGTCGCTGTCTGTCTGTGTGTCTGTCTCTCATCCTGGCATCCCAGTTTGCCCATTGTCATTGGCATTGCTAACTCATCTGTGCATAATTTAATCTCTCCTTGAGTTTAAAAGTGCATGTCACGACTGTGACTCTGACTGTGACTCTGACTTTGGATTTCAATTTGTAAGTTTACATAAATTTAGTTTTTCCGCAGCAGTTCCTGATGAGTTGGTTGCCCTCGCAGCCATCTCACCATTGTCATGGTAATGTTATAAAGCAGCAAATTATTCTTCTCGCCCAAGCTAACTGCTGTGATTCATAATTAATGCGCTTGTCTTTGCAGTTTTCCTACTCGGTTTTTCTTTTTATTATTGACATTTTTTTCGTTTAGGTAATAAAAGCAAGGAAGCCAGTGACCAGTCGAGGTAGTAAAACATTTTTATTGTGGCCTGAAGTTTCCATTTTGAAATACTCCTTGCACACTCGGCAGGAGGACAAACAAAGGGCAGATTAAAGAAAAGCTTCTTAGGACTGTGGCCAGCCCTTGGGCAGACATGTCGTATGTGTAACATTTTCTCGTTTTTGGACCTCTCCATTTTATTCCATTTAATACATATTTTGTGATATCGCAAAAAGGTTTCCACATGCATCTGACACTTTCACACTTAATGTGCAAAAATGCTCACCATTTTCCACCCTTCCCAAAGTTGTGTTGTGTTTGTTTGGCCAACGTGTCAAGAGCAAATATTCAAAATTATTTTTGAAATGTTCGTCTGTCTGACTCTCGGACTTCACCTTCACTTCATCCCTGACCTCTCCCGTCTGGCTGTGATGTTTTCTCGTTTGGTTTTAGTTTTGTTTAGGTTTCGTTGCCCTGCAAATGTAATTGGCATTAGAAGTACGAAGTTTTCTGCAAACTCGACGTGTTTTGTAATAATAAAATATGATTAAAGTTTTTGATTAAATTTATGCAACTGCACAGTGGGGGCAATGGAATGCCAAAACTGGTATTTCTCCAGGTTTTGTTTCTGTTTTTGTTACTGGACTTGATTAAATTATGCCATTGCAGACGTGTGAAATTTCAACTGTCCAAAGCTGCTTGCCATAGGTGTAAGGCAAAGGGTTTTTTGGTGTACAAAAAAAGAAGAAGAAAAGGATATCAGACAAAGTAATCAGCAGGGAACATTCCAAAAGGGATACCTTTGTGTAGAACAAGAGACAGAAGGAAGTTTGTTTTATATAAAGAAATAATTTAGCTTAAAGAGTTGGGGTTTGGTGTAAAATAAAATGACTATTAACTTAAGTATCTTTAGTGTTTAGTGTTTTTTTTAAACAAAAAATCACATTTTATCACATAATTTCCAACTAACTCAATCTAATCAAAGCTCATAGATTTCCTAACCATAAATATCACATTTTTACATCATCTCAAGCACAACTAATTCTCTCAATAAGCTACATTAACCCCCATCCAGCAACCCTTTTTTGGCTGCTCCTCAAAAATTGCTTTTGTTTTTAACCCAAGGATATGGCTTCTCTGGTGTTGTCTACATGTGTTTACCTGCTGACTTATAAGTAATTATTTTCTGTAATCCAACTCTCCACATCGCCTGCATCACATGCATCAGGAACTACAAAGTGCAGCCGGGCATTGGCGGCATGAAGCAATGGTATCTGCTCTCCCTGTTCATTGGCGATGCTGTGCGGGATGTGCCGCTGTGCAAGCATTTGGCTAAAAGGATGCCCTGTCCAGGAGTTGGACCATTGCCGCCACCCCAACCTCGCTGAAAGATAAATCCAGGAGAAGAGCGGCTCCCCTTTTAGTCAGTCACATTGGACATCTTTTGTTAATCATCCATCTTTCGGACCTCATCCATACCTACTCCTGCTCCATTCACCTCTTTCATTACGCAGTACTTTTAGTTGCTTTTAAGGGTTTTAATTTAAACGAACGCTTAGATTTATGAGTAAACAAATAAAAATAAAACAAACCAAGCCCAAAATTTGTGTGTTCCTATGCCGGGACATGTCTGTGTCTGGACGACTCCCTCAATTTTTTTCGCTTGGACAATGCATTTCTCACTCCCTCCAGTTTTTATGGTGAGAAAAGGAGCAAAAAAATTGATACGCCAAAGAGTATGCTGGGGTAAAAATATTCGGACTGGTTGCAACGCCACTTGGAAACTGTTGACGCAAGGTATTAGGCTTGAAAAGAGTGGGTTTTCTCATACCCTGTAATTATTTTGGAATTTTAAAGGGTTTTGTTTGGTTTTAGGTTACTTTATCAAGATGATTTGTTGGCTCTTCAAAAAAAAAAAATGTAATAAATAAAATAATAAAAGTAAATAATAAATAATATTATTAAAACAATAAAAATAAATATTAAATATTAATATTATTGCTTATCATTTTTTTAATAACCTATAATTTACAAAAATTAAATTGTCTCCTGTAAACACAACGTTAAAATGGTTTTAAAAATATTTGTTTTGGTTTTGTTATGCCGTTACGAATCTTGCACATTTTTGGCTTAAAAAAAACATTCTTCAATTTTAAATTATAAAATTTGTATACCCAATAGTAAACCTAAAATAAATTTTAAATATTTAAAAAACATTTCCCAAAATAAAAACCATTTTGAAATAGGAAAAATCACAGATCATCTAACATTCGCTAAGGTTTTCCCAACTTATTTCCACTTCCAACTCTTACCTTCCCTCCCTGAACTTTCAACAAGAATTGCAACAAGCCAAAACACACACACAACTCTCTCGGGGGGTCTCAGAGCCTCCTAGACCCCCAACCCCCAACCTTCAACTTCGTCGCCTCTGTGTTTCCCCATTTATTAACTCGTTGCATATGGTTTGCATACAAACTGTCGCTTCTGTCGCCGTCGTCATCGTCGTCGCTCCGAGTGCTGTAAATAAAATAAGACGACAGTTTTGGAGCACAGCAGGGGGTCTGGGATTGGAGCTTTTCGTGTTCCATGGGGGCAACCCTGACAACTTTCGGTGGGTCTGTCATGCACAAAAGTATGCTGCACTTTTTTGTGCACTTTTCCAGTTGCTGTGTGCATTTTTCCGCTGACAAACATTCACAGGAAATTTTTTTTTGGGAAAAAAAATAGGAAGAAATGAAATTGTTTGTGCTCCTAAGGGATATGTCCCTGCATTTTCCTGTGGGTTTCTTTTAATACCTCGTATTGGGAGGGAAACTGGGGAATATATTCCTAGAATCTAAGGAGCATTCTGAAAACTTGATTGTTATAAATCTAATTTTCATTATTTATGTATTTATGCGTAGTCCAAAGGGAAGAATTTTAAATAATCTAATTTAGGGAGATTTTAGAAAAGTCAATCTCTATTTTATTTTAAATATCAAAATGAGTTAACAATATTTTTTTGTTTCTTGTCTTATATTTTTGAACTTTAGGTATTCCTTCTTCCATCTTTAAACTTTTCTTATCTCTCCTTCTTTATTTGCCTTGCATTTCCTTTTCTGTTTGGGTTTATCACATTTAATTTTTCAAACCGTGGTATTCCCTGGTTGTAGCCGCTTTCTGCTGCCTGATTTATGCGGCAATTTTCGCTGGCAGCGTAGTCACTTGTTGAAACAATGGCAAAGTTTATCTTTTAACAAAAAAATATAAATAAAGAAAATAAAACCACTTTGAGTTGATTGAATTGTGTGTTTTATTAATAAATATTTGTTTAAAGCATTAAATATTTACAGACTTATGTGACTAAGTGGTGGTGGCCTGCCTCTAAGTGGGTCTTAATTTTTAGTAGAAAATAAAAAACAAGGAAGTGCCTTTGAATAGTTAACAAATTAAACAAATTAGATCAGTCATATTTGTCATATTTCTTCAATATTTAAATATTAAAATACGATTTTTTAATACAAGCAATCCATTCCTACAATTTCTATTTCCTTTTGTAAGCAACTTGTACGAATTTAAGACCCATTGTACTATAACTACATAGCTTATTTATAAGATTTCAAGGTTTTGCCTTTCTGTTTTTCTTTCCTCACATTTTTCTTTCTTTAAAATAAAATCCTACAGTTGTTATTTCCTAAATCCAACTATAAACCTAACCTGTTTTAAAATAAACCTTTCTGCCATCGGGTCGTATGTAGTACTCATTAACACCCTGCGAGTTGGTCACATAAATGTTCTTGTCATCCTCCCGATACGTGGGCTTTTGACTTCCGCTTCCATATCTGTTGTCGCTGATGTAATTTGTGTTTGGATAGTTGTAGTGCTGGGGTCTTTCACTAGCCGCAGAATCTACAAAACGCACATGATTTCCCGGCATAAATTCACCGCGGTTTAGGGAGTTAAAACCACCTTCCAGTCGGTAGTGACTGCTCACCACCAGGCGATCCTCCTTGGCCTCGCCCAGGTCATTGTACTCGTAGGTGGGCGCATATGTGGGTCGATTCAGGATCTTGCCTTTGCGAATGTGCTGTTCATAGTGGTCGGGAAATATAACCCGAGCTCCTCGTTGAGGAGGAGCTGCATCATCGTAGACAGCATTTGGGGGGAGAGAATCTTCCTTGAAGCTCTGCTGGGTTAGTTGCAGCTCACGAAGGCGTTGTATTTGCAGCTGTTCCTCACGAATTCTTTGATCTTCTCTCAGTTGTTCTTCTCTAAGTTGTTCTTCCCGATAAGATTCTTCTCTGATTTGCAGTTCCCTAAGCTCCCTAAGTTCAGCTTCTCTAAACTGCTCTTCTTCCCTTAACCTCTCCTCCTGCAATCTCTCCTCTTCTGGATGCTCGTTGGTATCCCGAAATACTATCCTTTTACCTCTGCGTTTATCCACGCCAAAGTCTGATTCCGCCAGGCCATTAGGCAGGACAGCCTTCCAACCTTCCATCAAGGACAATTGCTTGGCTCTCCTAACATTTTCAGCTTTCGATTCTTCATCCTTTTCCTGGGGAAATCTTAGCTTCCTTTGGGCGGCATCACGGTTAAATTCCCTGATAACATCCGCTGGTGTGGCATCCGGAAAGCGTATTGTTGCTCCATCCTCGTGCTCTTCCTCACTTTGAATGTCCTTAAAGGTAACCACTCGACCTTCGCCTTCGCTTTCGGGAAACTGCAGCACTCCAATTAGTTCGGTGTGAGCCTTGGCAGCCTCTTCCTCTTCATCATCCTGGAACTTGACCAGCTGCTGTTGACCCGACTGTGTGTCCAGATTATCCTCTTCGTCGTGGAAGTCATCATTCAGGTTTAGACTCCTTCTTCGCCTTCTCCGTTGGTACTCCACACCATTCAGGTATTCGGACAGCACTTGAGTGAAGAAGCTGCCAATGCCACTGGTTATATCCGTGGTGGGTCGCTGGGTGGGTCTAGGTGGGGGTCTGGGGGTGGTGTAGGTTTGACCGCCACCTCCAGTTAGAGCTGAGAGAATGCTGAACAGGCTGCCAGTTCCTCCTTCGCCTTGAAGCGAAGCCTCGGGCTTCTCCTCTGGTTCACTGAAGAACTTGAAGAAGCCACCGCGATGGTTGTTTAGGTAATGAATTATTTCCATCTGTTTGGGAATTTAAGATTTAAATTAGTTTTATATATTTTTTAATTTTTAAAATTGTTGAAATTACTATAAGTTCTTAGAAATGGTATATTTATTTATTAGAATTTATTCGTTAGACTCTCACCTCATTTTTGGGACACTTCTCGTAGGTCTGGATGCAGCTTCTATCCCCTCCACTCAAGCCCAAGAGTGCAGCTCTTCCATAAATTAGGGCAGGTGAGGCCACAGGGAAACCAGCCAGGAAACTGTTTTTAAAAATTAAGTAAGAGAATATTTATAAATGAATAAATTTAAAAATCTGAGGGAAAAAAGTATATATAGTTACATTAAATATGAAAAATATATTATTTCCTAAAATCATAAAAATATATAATTCCACCATTGCACGTCTTGTGCAACCAATAAACCATATTATTTAGACCTAATAGCCTCATTACCTTCCCACCTGCATAGATATTTCACCCCTAATCTTCCCATCAAGTTATACAAGTCCTTCAGAACCTTCCAAGTCCTGTCTCTAGCCTGCTTATATAGTAAAACTTAATTGTCTCGAAGCCAAGAATTTGCCAAAGCCAAAAACAATTTCAATTTACAATGGGTCTTACTCAAACCTCTTCCCAGCTCTTCCCAGCTCTTCCTAGCTCCTCCTTCCCACCCAGACGTAGCTCATTTAATGGAACAATCAATATGGTTGCTGCAGTAATGAAGTCTAATCCCGTTTAAGGCTGCACCCCATCTGCCTCGAAATGCAAATTTAATAATATTTACTATACAACTAAGACCCCTCCCCCCACTGCTATCCCTATATATATATTCCTGTTCCTCTTCCTGGTTAAACTCACTTGGTTATGGCCGGGGAGGTAACGAATCCGGGCAATTGGCCACGTAACGTTTGACCGGCAATCATCTGGCAGAGCACCTTGGGCACGCACTGCAAATCGTCGTTGCGAGCGATGTTCTCCAGTGCCCTAATGAGTCTTGTGTTGGCTGGTCGCCCTCCTCCGCCTCCACCCCCACTGGGGTATCCTGCTCCTTGTGTGCCAGCAAAAGCGCCGAGAAGGCTGCCCAACGGACTGGCTGATTGGGAGGATGTAGAGCCACCACCTCCACCCAAGAGGAGATTCGTAAATTGCGGTGCATACTGCTGCGTGGAGCTGAGCAGCGAGGCCAGGGTGGCCAAACCACCACCCATACCTCCTCCTCCTCCGCCTGCTGACTGACTGGCAGGACGATAGTTGAACTGCTGCTGCTGCTGCGGCTGCTGGAAGTGTTGGGACTGTGGTGGTGGCGGTATCTCGCCAATTTGATACTCGTAGTAATTGTGTCCCGGTCTGGGTCGCTGGGATATGCCAGCTCCAGGTGGTGCTCCGCCTCCTGCTCCGCCATTCTGGGGATTGTATTGATAGTGTCCAAACTGCGGCTGTAGCTGCACAAAGAGAAAAGGTTGTATGAAAATATTTATGCTTCATGTAAATTTAACTCCTAAATAGAGTTTTAATATTTTTTTCTCAAGTGTACCTGGTTGTGGCTCTGTATCTGCGCCTGCTCCTGCTGCTGCTGCTGGGGTTTTGGCCGCTGCAAATAATTATCAAAGTTGTTTGCATAATTAGACGAGGCTGGCGCTGGCGCTGGTCCTCCTCCCCGATTCCCATTGATATCTTGGCGCTGGTACAGCGGTCGCTGCTTGGGCTGCTGGGGCACAAAATTGGATGTCTGCTGGGCCGCATAGCTGGGCGGTGGGTAATCATGGCTATCGTAGGAGATTTTCTGCGAGGCTGTGGTGGGCGGTGGTGGCAAGGCAGGCGTGGCTGGTCTTGTGGGTCGTCGATATGTTGAGGCCAGGGGACTCTCATCGAAGACATAGCCGGGTCGCTTTAGATACACCTCGTCCACGTGACCAGGACGCTGCTGTTGGTGGTGCTGCTGTTGTTGTTGATGATTTCCACCCACCAGGAGGGAAGATTGCACGGTGTAGGCCTGATCATCTTGAGGTACTTGCTCTCGTTGATACTGAATTATGGAGGGTGGAGTGGGCGTATAGCCATAGTTTTGCTGGGTATAAGGATCGAGATAGCTGACCACCGGTGTGGTGGGCAAAGGCGTGCTCTGGAAATGCGATTCCTGGGGAAAGGAGAACTGCTTGTCCAGGGCGCCCACCTGCTGCTGCTGTCCCAAGGAACTGGGTATTTCATGCCTGTAGTTTGGCTCCAAATAGCTGGGGGGATAGCGATTGAAGATCCCGCCCTGCGGCATTACATCCGAAGGCGTGAAATCCAGCATTTGCGAGGGCCTAAAGCCACCGCCAGAGGTCACCCTAGCTGAGGTTTCTGGAGGATTCTGGCTGTCCTTTACCTGCACCTCCTGCTCCGAGGGAAAAAAGTTTTTCAGCTTCACAGATATTTGATTTTCTTCACTATAAAATAAAAGGATAAAGGTTAATACTTAAATTTTAAGAGCTTTAAATTAGGCATTAAACTTGTCATAGAAATTTGCATAATTGAGGAGGAAGGAGTAGAAAATCACCAGCTCAATCAACTCACCCATTGCCATTTCTTATGCACGACACGTCGGCGACTAATGCGATAATTAGAATTGCAATTTTCCATTGCACACTTTGCGGGTCCCATAGCAATTGCATTTTCAGGCAGGATTTGGGCTGGAACGGGGGGAAAATATGGAAAATCCCGCAGCTCACGTCACCGATTCATAAGCTCCAAGACAAGGCACGGTCTTTTTGCACGTCGCCTAAAGTGAGGAAAAATGGAATGGAAAACATCATAAAAACTTGCTGTCAACTCAAACTACAAAAAAGGAAAATTTCCAGCTTGACATTTTCTTTGCTACATTTGCACATAAATTTATAGATTTCCTCCCCCAACCCTCTGAGGGAAATGTACATTTGCATTCATATTAATGCAATTCTCACGTGCTATACCCCCGGCAAGGAGTTTTCGCCGACGCCGACATTTGTTTAATTCCGCTTTTTATGATTGCGCCGTGTTTATGCAACCGCACGACCGCCAGCAATAATCGGAGATCCCATCATCTTCCCAGAGAGTCCTCTCAGTCTCGCAGGAATCATGCTGAATTATTCGGATTATTGTCAACTTTTATTTGGCGGGACTCTTGGCTGGCTGACAGGCCTTAAAAGTTTAACGCCCCCCGCGAGCTGTTTTGGTGTATATTTTTATGCCCGGTTTCTGTATCATGATGACAAGTGTCTATCCGAGTTCTAACTAGTCTGGTTGTAAATAAACTCTTTAGCCTGATTGTCCTTTGTTAGGTCCTTGCAGGGTAGTATAATTTTAGTTAGAAGCTTGCTACGTAGGAAAGGAGTTGTTTCTGACCCCATAAACCCTATATATTCTTGATCAGCATGAGCAGGAGAGTTTATCTAGGTATGTTTTTAAAAACAAAAATTTAGATCCATTTTTTCGAAATTTTAAAAGGGGTAACATCATTAAAATTTTCAAAAATTTCGAAATTTGTTGTATTTTTTTATTGCTTAATTTAATATGCAGATTTATTAATCTGATAAAAACTAACATAGCAATGCTTTCCGTATTGAATTTAAGGTTTTTTTTTTTGACTAAGAAATGGATTTTTATTTGATTTGTTTAAAAAATGATTATATTAAAATATTAATAAATATCGATTTAAGAATTTGTATTTTTCAAGTCTTTTTGAGAGTATAAAACCTCCAAAAAGCCGGTGATTGCCCAAAGGCATATAATAATATTTAGATTTATTTTTAATATTAATTAATTAACAATAAAATATTGAAAAACAAATATTTAAAAATTTTACTGATTTTTTTAAAACATTTTCAAAGGGTTACATAGTTGAATTTTTTTAATTTGACTAATATTAATTTTTTTAAATGTTTGACTAGTGTTAGTTAGGGCATTTTTAATCTTTTATTGTTGTTTAATTAAAATAAAATTGTAATATATTTATAAAAATATATTTCTGAGCACACAAAATTTAATAAAAATTAAAATATTATTATTATAAAGTTCCAACTAAAAAAATTCAGGCAAACGTAAGCACACAGTTTTTAAAAATTTATTAAAAAATACGATTAAACTTATGTTTTAATTTATTTAAAAAATCACAATCCATTCTTTAGTTTCGGTTTACATAAATATTTAAATTTTCTTCTTTTAACTTTTTTTTTATAGACTTTCATATATTTTTTTATACATTAACTTTTTTATGGATCAGTGAAAGTGCAGGTCTTGTGTTCTATACTTTTGACTTCCAAGTCTTTCTCTTCTGGGTTTATAGATTTCTTTGATTTTTAGCACAAAACTGGGCTCAACATTTTTCACCTTTTGTGTTTTCTGTGAACCATCAATTTCACCATAAATTATGCACAGTTTGTCGCCTCATTTAGCGCTCTCCTCATCGATTTGCATTTGCATTTAAATGGAGTCAAGGTTATTGTACGAGACAGTGTGTGTATGGTGTGTGTGTTTGTGGCAAAAATTTGAAACACTTTTTTAAAGATGACGCACAAGAAATTTCGAAATTGCCGGGTTAAAGTCTGAGGCAGCTTGCAGCATCTGTGTCGAGCTCAAAAATAATAATATATTATTTATGTTTTTCTTGTGCGCTTGGGCAATATAAAAACAACTACAGAGCCAAATGTCTTGTTGAATATAAAATTTAAATTTCATACAATTGCGACGGGCAACAGACTTTCCACAGCTCTGTAATTGCAGCCAAAAATTTTATGATGCCAAAAAAGGAAGGGGGGATTCCCCCTGAAGTACTAGAAAACTGCATTTGCCCGGCAACAGAGGGCGCTGCACTAAAACCAAAGGACAGCAGACGATGGCAAATGGAAGTTTACAACAAGAAATGGCAGAGAGCTAATTTTCTAGGAAGAGGATGCACTAGCAGCAGGTGCAAGGATCACAAACTGCAAGAGACATACACACACCCGCTGTGAACACGGAGGCGTCGACACGAAAGGACACTTTACGCTCGAGATGCGTTCCAAATTGTGCGGGCAAAGACGAACAGAACACGGATACGGATGTGGCGTACGTGTTGTGAATTCTTTGGCGCAGCATCTCTGCTCCTCAGCTTGTCAAATTACATAATCCACTCAACACAAGGACCTGCCCCAGATCTCAGCATCCACGCACACACACCCCTCCAATTAGGTTTAATGTTTAAGGCGTGCTGAGGTTCGATTTGAGTCTTATTGCTGGACTTGCACAGGGAAAATTATATAAAATATATATTACACAAGTTCTTGAATGAAATAATTTAATAAGTAATTTATTAAATAATTTATAGAATAATTACTTAAGATTTTTAATCATTTGTTGTTATATAAAGAAAATCTTTAACCCTTTTTCAGGTTTCTTACAATATTTATAAAGTCACTCTTTGGGAAAATTCCACAGTTACCAAATATTTGATTCAATCTTTTTTTCAACAATTTACTTTAGGTATTTCCCATATGTTAATTAATTTTTCCTGTGCACTAGGTGATTCACTGACTTCCACTTTTTTTTGTAAGTCAACTTTTTTGCGCAATTCTCCTGCACTGTTTGCCTCCACAACTTTCTTTTCTTTTGCCGCTCTTCCTGGCTGGCTGAACTCGAAAATTACCCGCTCACAGTTTCTAGACACAATTGCCATGCTTTGTTTGGTTTTTGAATTGTTTAAATTGCGACAATTTCAAGAGCTATTTTCGTAGGGGCCCGGCTTTTGATTTGATTTGCACACTTTCAGTTTCACTTACTCACTGCACTTTTTTTGTATTTTTTATTTTTGGGTGGTAGCTGCCGTTGCTTCTTTTTCTCTGCGAGTCGCAAACGAAACTGAAAGCGAAATTTTGAATTTATAAACTGGTTGGGTTGACTGCTGAACTTAGGCGACGACGCAACCGTCGTAAGCTTGAGCTTGTAAAAAAATAAACTCGAAAGAGCTGCACATGCGCCGACGATGTCTTTCCGGCTTTGAGTTTGGCGTTCGTTTGACACGCGACGCCGGCGCAGAGTAGCCTCCAAGCCCCCATGGTAGCCATATCTTTGTAAGATAAAGCCCAAGTCTGGGGAATTCCAGAGCAGAGAGATATGGAGAGTGAGCTGCGGATCAAAAGAGAGTTGTAGAGCGGCTACAAGAAAGCAGAATCAGCTGCAAGAGACTGAATAAAGAGCAAAGAAAGCCTTTAGTTTGCGGTTTTAATGTTAATTTTTAAACCAAATTAATTAATAAAAATTTGTTTTACCAAAAATTAGCATTACTACGAATCTAAAAAACTTATTGATATTTATTTTCGAATTTAATATAAATTTGTTTAAAGTTTGCTTTACTTTAAAAGTTTTTAAAACCCAAAAAGCCTGAATACCCAATTGGAAAATCTTTAAAATTGTTGTCCTTAGTCAAAGAATTTATATAAAAAAATTATAAAAATAGTAATTAATTTTTAAAAATTATAAAATCTCTACAAAAATATTTTATATATTCAAAGTAAGCCTGTTTTCATTTAAAATTTAACCAGACCTCAGCAAAGTTGACAACACTCACCTCTTACACGTATTAATAAGCTTTATTTCTAAACAAAAATTTAGCAACCATAGTTGCTATACTTTGTCAATACAGCAGGTAATCGGATTTAGCATTATTTACCTCTTTGCTGGATCATTCACCTCGGGTTACACACGATCTTGTCAATCACAATTACGCCTTGCATTGGCGGCAATTAATTGGAACATTTGTTACACTTTTCCGAGCGAGAAATGATTGTCCAACAACGAGACAGACGACGAGGCAGTTGGCCAGCTAAATGGCTTAATTATAATGGGCCAAGAGAGTCGGCTGAGTGAAAGTTTGGGCCCCAGAGAGGAGGCCAAGCGGCTAACAAGCGGCAAATGAGCCCAGGCCTCCCAACTGAAACAGAAACTAACTCGAGTTGAGTAATTTTCTGCTCCCCCACCAGTGGCTTTCTTTTCCATTCCAGCTGTTGGTAATAATAATTTACACCTTTTATTGCCTCTGAGGTAACCCCAGCAGCATTCGGCGGGATGATGGGATGATAAAGCTGAGCCAATTGGTGACGGATTTGGCGGTCAAACGAAAGCAAAACCCCAAAGCGAAAAAAACTTCCAGTAATCGTGGGCTGTTCCTCGAAGTTGGTTTTTAAAATCTGTGCCAATGTCTGTCATTCAACTCGGTTTAATTTTTTTTGTTGTCTTTTTTTTTTCGCAATTTGTTTACATTTGGTGCCTGCCTGCGTTATGCAAAGCTTGAACCGACGTCTTTAGGTCATGATTGATGAATACCAAGCCGTTGGACTTTTATATCCGCCTGTGGGAGTGTGTTCGGGGTGTGTTGCCCGACCATGAAAGGCCGTCAATGAGTCTATGATTCACTCCAAGTTTTTTGGAGCTTTTTTAAAAAAACTAATAAGTAAAGTTGTTGCGATAGATAGCTGGGATTTACCTCGCTGAAATGGGGAAAATAATTCGGTAATAGGTGATAATATTCTTTATTTACAATTTTGGTTTGGTTGGTTTGGTATTTAAAATTTACTATTAAAGATTCCTTCTTAAGCTTCCTTGATTAATAACAAACTTTACTTTATCTACTTTACTTTGTATTTCTAGCTCAATCTTCATATAAAACCATAAAGCCGCCATGAGACCCAAGGAACATCCCGAGCTTATCTTCGATGTGATCCCCAAGTTGTACGAGCAGCACTTCAAGGTGTTTGTGACTCACCTGGGCAACATGCAAGAGCAGCTGCTTGTCCTGCCCCGCAAGTTCTGCCGAATGTACACCACCCGTCCCTTGGCTAATCAATTGCTCAAGTATCTAAGGTCCCGCCAGGCGAAGATCGAGGAGGCGGATTTTGAGGTGGTGGAGGAGTGCCAGCCTTTCTCGTTGCGCCTCAGCGATGGCAAGCGTTTAGAGGCGATGCTCTGTCCTGGAAGTAAACTTGGCCACAATCTCATTCTGCTCATTCGTCGGCCAACGAATGTTGGCAAGCTCCTCTACTGCTATTCGGCGGTGAAGCTAGAAAGTCTCGGTTGTCTGCTGGCCAATTCTATATTTAATTCCTGGATCGCTCAGGGTACAGAGCAATTGTATCTGAATCTCTCGTCCGTTAATGTGCCCTTTGAGCCCGTGGACTTTGACGAGTTGGCTGCCAACATTGAAGAATATCGTAAAAGTCACAATGCTGTGGTGCTGCTCGAGCTGCCGCTCTTTGGTTACGAGGAACTCGTCTGGCAATTGAATTACACGAAGCTTCATGGTCATATCCGTCTCTTAGGTGACTTTCAAGAGAGCTTCGAGTGCCTCAATTCCGAGCTGAAGCTTGTACCGGGAAGGCTGACCAAAGTCCATGTCAGCGCCATCCAGAATTCAAGCGCGGAAGATAGCCAAGCGGAGGAGGATGAGAAGGTTGCCACTGTTCACTTTCCCCTGGGAATAATCAAGTGGTCGCCACTGCCAACGAGAATGCATCTGCGGCAACTATGCAGCCTGCTGCGTCCCGATCACATTCAGGGTATTGTGCCCTTTCATGCGGTGGGCAATGTTCCACCAGCTCCAGAATTTCTTCAATGTTTCAGGTCCAAATATTTTGTGGGAAGCAAGGAAAAGGAGCCTTCATCAAAGGAGATTCAGACGAAACCAACAAAGGAAAAGGAAAAGCAGAAGGCACCTCTAAGGATTATTGGCACTGCCAAGCGTTTCGCATTTGTGGATGATGAAAATGATTCCGATTAGAGATATAATTTTTGTATTGTTAATTACACATATTTGAAAATATAAGAAGTTTTTAATTGGTGAAAACGCAGAAATAGTTTTGAGATAATTTTGAAATAAAAAACAAGAAAGGAAGCTAACTTCGGCACGCCGAAGCTTGTATACCCTTGCAGATTGCTTTTCATATTTATGTCATAAATTATAATGCCGAAAACAGACACTAAACTGAGTTACATACCATTTTACCTATACTTATTATGTTTACAGTTTGACAGTTACAGTTATACATTCCCAGCTTTACATTTTCTCTACATCTGCGGATCGCTTCTATGGCTGCTATATGACATAGTTGTCCGACTTTCATAAAATGTATACCAAAATTCTATAATAATAAGTAAAGCTCATATCTCAGAGTAGATGAAAATACGTTAAAAAACAACGAAGTTATAATTTTTTCTATTACTTTCCCTATCGTTCCTATGGCAGCTATAAGATATAGTCGTCCGATTTTCATAAAATTTTTACCAAAATTTTGAAATAATACCAGAAGCTCATGTGTCAAAGTAGATTAAAATACGTTGAAAAACAACGAAGTTATAATTTTTTTGATTGATTTCCCGATCGTTCCTATGGCAGCTATAAGATATAGTGGTCCGATTTTCATAAAATTTTTACCAAAATTCTGGAATAATATAAAAAGGCTATATCTCAAAAATGATGGAATAATATTGAAAAACAGCCAAGTTAAAATTTTTTTTCTAAAAATTTATCGAACATTTGTATGGCAGCTATATGATATAGTCGTCCGATCCGGCCCGTTCCGACATATATAGCAGTGAGAGTATATAGAAGACTATATGCAAAGTTTCATTCAGATAGCTTTAAAACTGAGGGACTAGTTTGCGTAGAAACGGACAGACGGACGGACAGACGGACAGACGGACAGACGGACATGGCTAGATCGACTCGGCTGTTGATGCTGATCAAGAAAATATATTCTTTATAGGGTCGGAAACGTCTCCTTCACTGCGTTGCAAACTTCTGACTGAAATTATAATACCCTGCAAGGGTATAAAAACAACGAAGTTATAATTTTTTCTATTACTTTCCCTATCGTTCCTATGGCAGCTATAAGATATAGTCGTCCGATTTTCATAAAATTTATACCACAATTTTGAAATAATACCAGAAGCTCATGTGTCAAAGTAGAATAAAATACGTTGAAAAACAACGAAGTTATAATTTTTTTCGATTAATTTCCCGATCGTTCCTATGGCAGCTATAAGATATAGTGGTCAGATTTTCATAAAATTTTTACCAAAATTCTGGAATAATAAAAAAAGGCTATATCCCAAAAATGGTGGAATAATATTGAAAAACAGCCAAGTTATAATTTTTTTTCCAAAAATTTATCGAACATTTGTATGGCAGCTATATGATATAGTCGTCCGATCCGGCCCATTCCGACATATATAGCAGTGAGAGTATATAGAAGACTATATGCAAAGTTTCATTCAGATAGCTTTAAAACTGAGGGACTAGTTTGCGTAGAAACGGACAGACGGACAGACGGACATGGCTAGATCGACTCGGCTGTTGATGCTGATCAAGAATATATATACTTTATAGGGTCGGAAACGTCTCCTTCACTGCGTTGCAAACTTCTGACTGAAATTATAATACCCTGCAAGGGTATAAAAAGAAAGATTGCAGAAGAAATTTGAAATCAATATTTATTTCGTATTATTTAGTGCTTTTATTACCAAAATATTTACAATAAAATTATTATTTTTTCTTTAAAAAATCCTTTTCTTTTTTATTCAAATGTAAATTATATTACAAACATTACTTAAACAACTCAAAGCCTCTTGTTTATTCAGGAGGATCAAAGGTCACACGCTCCTCGTAAAATTTAATAACCATTTGGGGCCACTTTAGGTTGGCCTCTTTGGCTGGTACCAAATCGGCACGATCTGAGCCCTTCCACTGGATCAAAAACTCTATTTCCCCGGAAGCATCGGTGGCGCCCAGTATTCTCAATGGCTCCAAAACTATCTCCACTTTGCTATGATCTTTGGGGCCAAAACCAAACTCCTTCTTGATGGACATGCTGGCGGTTTGGTAACCACGGAAAAATCGTTTTAAGATGGCTAAATAAATCGTAATTAGTAAATAAAGCGTTAGGAATTTTCACAACTAACCTTTTTTCTTATTCGTATTTTCGTTATATTGTACAGTTTGTTTTTTACTAATATGATAAAAACGGATTGGGACAGTTTTTGACATAAAAAGCTAGCGTCACTCAGAGCAGGAATCTTAAAATGTTAAACTTTTGGGTATTTATTCATTGTTTGTTGTGGATATTTTAGATTTAAATAAAAATGTACATATAATCAAAGCAGCTGTTGTGTTAGTTGGTTTACATTTACATATCAACAAGTACATATGTACACTATATGGCAGCTTAAAGTACAAAAACATATTCCCCCATATTTAATCAAAGGCTTCCTTTCGAGGTTTGCGTAAAAAGGTTGTTCAAATTATTATGAAATGCCTGTTGGCATGCAGGGGAACCCAAACTTAGATCCAGGATAAATGACCACTTATCAACGTGTAATGAAATATGGTGCATCTGTGCTACCATAAAATACAGCCCACTACAGCCCAGTTCCCCCTTTTGTACTGGCTTCTGGTCATCGCCTTTTGTCGTCCTGGCATGTCAAATGAATTATGTTGATGGCCACCACACACACAGACGAGACTACCACCTAGCTTCCTGGCTAGCATCGTTGTGGGTCTCATTTATTACATTTTGGCTTTTTTGACAGATTGCTAAGCGTACTTGCTAAGCATTTCCGCACTAATTTCCGTGTCCTGGAACTATTCGTTGTCCTGGACAAGCTGAAAAAGTGAGAGAAATTGATTAAATATTTTCTTTTAATATAAATTTATATTTTTTGTATTAATAAATTAATTTATTTGTTTAATTATTTATTTATTTATATAATTTATTTTATTAATTTTTTGTTTTTAATATTTATTTTTTAATTTAATTATTAATTTAATAATTTATTTCTTAATTAAATTATGTATTTCATTAATTTATTCATTTTATTATTAATTTATTTATTTTTATAATAATTTATATCTTAATTTAATAATTTATATATTTATTTAATAATTTATTTCTTAATTTAATTGTTTTTTTATTTATATATTTATTTATTTTCTTATTTATGTATTTATTAAATATTTATTTATTTCTTAATTTATTTATTTTATTTTTTAATTTATAAAAATCCTCTAACAATTAATTGTAATACTTATACATATTATTTTTATATTTACTTTCCTTAGTTTTACTTTTAGCTAAGAAATCCCCATTTATTCCAAGTGTACTGGCCAACATTAAAAGCCAAAAGCAAATTACTCATCACATCAACGGGCCAGTAGTAAGGGTTCTCCCATCCTATCCCCACCCCTGACCAGCTTCCTTTTTATTATGTATGCCATGTACAGGGATTTTAATAAATCGTTTCCTATCCTATCCGTCTCTTCGCTGGCCAGGACATCCTTTTTGGCTTGCACATTTTCTCTGTCCTGGGTTTTTATTAGTTTGTCAATAAAGTGCCAAAAGACGTTGATTATGATCGCCATCATATATGGTCTGCCTGCCTGTCTCTCTTATGAGTTATCCGGCTGATGGCCCCGCAGGCCAAGGAAATTTACGAGCCGAGCTCCAAAGCATTTCCACAGATATATGAGATTGTTTATTTCCTTCCGTTTGCCATGCTTCTTAACCTGAACATGTGAGAGTTGTCCTTGTGTTTTCTGTCTTTCAAGTTCAGATGAAAGGATACTTATCAGTTTTGGAGATGAGAAAAGTTGCAGTAAATGCCTAAAGGGATGTAGACATGGGGAACTTAGAAAGCAAATTACTACACAAGAAGTAAATATTCTTTGAATATTACTAGGTAATTTATTATTTCCATTTAAAACTAAAATTTATTTAGTTTAAATTAAAGTAATGAAGCCTGATTTAACGCAAAGCTAATACTAAATTCTTGCATATCTTTGAAGCAATCTTTTGTGCCAGAATACATGTAACCTGAGACAAGCTTCTTACATTTGCGTTCATGTTCCAGGAGCCATCTCCTTTACAAGAAAGAATGGGAAGTTTGTGTCCTCTGTGTACATTTTGTAATGAATTTTTAATGCATTTAATGCAGCACGTGTATGTATTTCACAGAAACAAGACTGCATAAGTAGGAGTTTTTGGGGGGAGTTAAAACCTTAATGAAATTAAGTTTTTCTTCCCCTTCTTTTTTGCTAAAATAAGCAGATGCCTTCACACTCTCTTTGGATTTTGTTTATAATTGAATTACTTTTAAGTGGCTTTCAAGTGGCGAATAGTTAAGTCGAATGTAATTTAATTAAAAACATGTGAAAATGTTGTGATAGAGAAAGTTAAACTAATTAAAAATGGTTGAAGGAGTGACAGGATTTCAATTGATTACAAATTCATAAGGATTTCTGTGGTAAACCAAAAGATGGAGCAAAGGGTAAGCTATGCTTATTAATTCTTTTTTTTTTTCTTAGAAAATTAAATAGATTTTCTATACGATATCCCTTTAAGCGTACCTGCCACGCGTCTTTGTAAATGCTAATCACACAGTTTCGAATTTAATATCTCGTTTTGATTGACACTTGCATGTGTCCGTTGTCGTGATTGAAGGCGGAAACGGATGTCATGACCGCCGTCGTGGTTGTCGAACTTTTGGTTTTGCGGGTGGCCAGGTTAACATAATTGCCTGAGCGTTTCCATTATAATCGTCATCGCCAGCTTAATCCGTTAATAACACATCATTTTTGGTTGGTTGCTGAGGTATCCCGTTACCAGGTCGCGTGTCGCTAGCTGCAGGAGCAGCAATTATGGCCATTTAATCCGCGGCCACAAAAACGGAACAGAAACTACAAATTGGCTTTAGGCATTCATTTGCCGCCTAAGTGGCCAGCAATCGGAAGAGTCCCTTCACACGCACTCAGAAGGCACTCATCCCCCTTGAAAAATAAAATCAGGTAAGGGTGGGTTTTCTCATGTGTTTGGAAATGAGAGGAAAACCAGGAGAACCAGGCTTATCCAGTGATCGTGGTTTTTAATGCAGCCTGGAAGTATGCAATGGAAAATTGAGAGTTTTGTGTAGAATATTCTACGAGGTAAAATTTCAGATCAATGTAAAATTGGATCAGAAAATTTATATAAATATATAAAAAATTATATTTTTATAAATTGTAAAAATATAAAATATTAAAATATATATATTCTTAAATCGATATTCATTAATATATTTATCTGATCATTTTTAAGATAACAATATTTGTTTTAAAATTTACAACTAAGTGAAAATCTCATTTAATTCGCAAAACATTTTCGTGTAATATTTTATCGCGTTAATAAATTTAAATACTAAATTAAGTTTTAATAAAATGAAATTGTTTTTAAATTTTAAAAATTTTAAAGCAAAAAAATAAATGCATAAAATGGAAATACTTAGCTCAACACCCATTCCCTTCTATTTTTGTAATAAAATTCCAAATCATCATTTAAAATTTTTTGTATTTTTTATTTATTTTTCTTTTAAATCATTTTTTTTGTATGCATTTTTCTTTCGTTTTTTTTCTCTGTAAATCTTACATGATATTTATGCGCGTTTTATTTCATTTACACACAGATGTATTACAATGTATATATATAATTCTTGTTGTCTTATGAACATATTCATGAGATCATTAATGATATATATGATATATTAAAATATTACAGCATAATGTATAAAATGTACAAGTTAAACAAAGATATCGTCTGCTTTCGAACACATAAAACAGAAGCAGAAAAATGCTTAGAACTCTAAAAACTGAATTGACCAAATTCTGAATCAAACTTAGGATCAAAGTTACGATATATGTGTATGTTATATGGTATATGGTATATATAATATATGCGAATACACGTCGTCGTCTGTCACTGTTTTGGCACCAAACGAAAAAAATTCTAAACAAGAAATGGCATTTGATTTTATGATTCGAAACTGCTTTAAATATATACAAAGTAACGATGCTTAAATTTAAAAACGGATTAAGTCGCATTGGGTCAAAAATATATTAATATTGTGTGTTGTTTCGTTCTCTGATTTTCTTATGTTCTTTTTTGCTTCATGTTTTGTTCTTTTCTTTAACTTTTTCTTTTTGTTTCGAGTATTTATGGCAAACCAAAAATCGATTTTTTTTGTCGATTTTCATCGATTTTTCATCGATTTTTGGGCGCAAGGCCACAAAACTTTACCGAGATCATTGTGAAAACTAATTAGCAATGAACCGGGAAAGGAGTAAGAGCTCACATTTTCCGGTTCATTTGATGCAAACAAATTTACAAAAATAATTTTTCATTTGGGTTTTGTTTTTTTGGATGTACATATATGTAGTTGTGTGTTTTTTTCTTTACTTTGTTTTTTGTGATAATACAAATTGTGTTTCAATACAAGAAATATTCTATTGTCTGGGCTCTGGCTGGGATTATCTTGGCTTGGCTTGGCTTGGCTGGGATTTGTGGGGGACACTTAGACTATACAAAATTAATATTGCTTTATATTTATATATACAATTACAAACTGGAGCTCAAAAAACTCACTAAACCGAAACTTAAACTCATTTTAGAATGTAAAACTAAAACGCTTGGCGAACTTAAAACTAAAAACCTTTCGTTTCATTTTTTTGTTTTTCGGTTTCACTGCTTAACTTTTCACGTTTTTCTTATCTTTTGCTTTCCATATAACATATTATTTCTCATTGTAAAAAAACGATTGATTGTATTATCTGTATATTGTATAAATCCATGAGATCAATGCGATTTTTGGGAATTGTTTTTTCTTTCATTTTCTTTTTGATTTTTTGATTATCTCTTATCTCTTCGCTTTCATGTCACGGTATTCGATTAGCATTGGAAACGCCCTGGGAAATTCGAAGCAAAACAATTGTTGAAGTTTGGCAGCTTTTTCTTCATCATATTTTCCTCATCATATTCATATTTTCTTTTTTACTTTGGCTAGCTGAGCGGAGATCAATTTCCATTAATTTCCATTTTGTGAGAGATCATTTATGTGTGCATTCCGGAAAAAAGACTGTTTAATGGGGAAAACCATATGTCTAACTATATATTTTCCTGACCAAATTCCAAGGGCGTGTGTTTGGAGCTTAAAACTACAAAATTGTGAGACCAATTTGAAGATGATGATGAACAAAAAACACAATGACAAATAAAAAAAAATTACAATTAAACATAAATCATAAGAAATTTAACTAAAAAATAACACGACATATAAACCGTAGACACAAAACATCACAAAAATGGCATAAAAACTATATACAAAATTAATTTAATTTTTCATTTCATTTCATTCATTTTTTTTTTAGTTTTTTCTCCCTTTTTTTGTTGTTTGTTTTAACAATTAAAGCTAGGCGTGTGATTTTCTTGTGGGCTTGGCTTACATTTACAAAAATTCTACTAGTTAAACATATATATTTAAAATATATTTATTCGTTTTGCTTGCAATTTGGAATTACAAATGCGAAGACATTGAAATTGCTGTTTATTATTATTATTTTGTTCTAAATTAGAAATACAAGTTTTTTATGGTTGAAGAAAATGCAATTGTAAATGATTAAATGCAACAGAAAAAAAGGCAAAGTTTATCCAAAAGTATCTCAAGAATTGGCAGTAGTTTTTTCTTTCTTATTTTGTACTTGTTTTTAATTTAGTTTGTAAATATTTTCTATATTTTTCCACGTTGTTCAAAAGGTTGTACAAAAATAAGTTTGATTTTGAGTCTCTTGCCAGTCTCTTACTATTACTTTGAGCAGTTTGAATTGTTTACTTTGAGGAAAGCACTGTTTCGTTTTCGTTAGAAAATGCAATTTGACAGATAGAATACATATATTGTTCTTGTGTCCCGTCAACCTTCTTAACTTTAGGCATACACACATATTTATCGGATGTATATATAACAAACGGTTTACGAATTAATGACTTTCTGCTGTTCAATAAATTCGTTGCACTTATTTAGGGTTTTGCTATAAATCTTAGAATTATATATATAGATCAATCGGCATACTGAATTCACTATAGATCATTCGAATTTGTCTCCTTTTTTCGGTGCTGGTTTCATCGCGCCGCAAAAAATCCACAACCCATGGCCAAAACGACAACAGTCACCACTGTGGGCCAGGTGAAGCTCTGAAAGAAATAACAAATAAATATAAATATTAATAATGAAATATAGAACATGTAAATATGTCTATAATGGTTACAATCCACCTTTAATTTACTATTAAATTCCTGTTCTCATTCAAACCTATAGCTCCCTTGTGTGGCATAAAATAAGTATCTAAAAACCACACACGTGACCAAGCCACCCTCTAAAAATCCATTTCGTACCGTAAATCAAGCGAAACTATTGACTCTGCCCAGCGGATGAACTTCGCTGTGGTCTGACCCAAATGGGCGGTCAACTTTTGTCCGGTCAATGGTGTAATTATTTTTCTATACAACGCACTTGACTACCCTACCCTCCCCCAAAACCCGCATCAATGGTTATATAATTTACACCATTTATTTGTCCAATAATCCACGCTTCGATGGTCTCTGTTTGTGGTGGAGGAACTGGTGCAGCAACCACCAAAAATCCCACTGACCCTTTAGATATTTATTATGCAAATTTTTGGTGGCCTTTCAGTTGATTTTGTACCAAAATTTTGCCCTGATTTTATGTTGCTCTACTTTTTCTTTTAAGTATCTTTGCGGTTAATGGTTTGTGAAAGACCATCAAACATGTGTCTATATTTTGGGATTTTATCAATATTCTAGTCAAGGAAAAACCCCAATTAAAAGCCTAAAAATAAGTGCGTGTTGGCAAAGCATTAAGCTATATAGAACATTATATACGTTTCACAGATTATAAAATTTCTCACGATCTCATTTTAGCAGCTGAGACAGAGTTAAGTCTCGGATAAGGTCGAATCCCAGTGAGCCGAGTGAGCTTCCCGATTGCAGGCCCCCCCGACAGCCTCACCAAGGATGAGCCCCCACAAAGCGATTGGCGATAAGAGCTTGGAACAACAAATCGTAACGAATAAAAAATAATAATAAATTTAATGGACAGAAACTGATTCAGAGTCTCCAGAGAGTGTGAGTGTGTGTCATGCGAATTGCGATTGAATTTCTTCAAGTTTGCATTTCTTTAAATTGCGCAGGAAAGAAAAACTAAAAGAAAACGCGACGCATAAAAAGTGTGAGCTCAAAGGCCCGACTTGTAATTATACAGAGTTAGCTTAGCTATAAGCTTGTATATAGAGGCTGACATGATTAGCATAAAGTCAGAGACAGGAGCCACTTGACTGACTCCTCGCTTTGCACTGCGCAATTAATTTTTATCACACATTTAGCATGTGCAAAAGTGCTATATGCACTTCACTCCGGGACAAAAATGTATCTATGTATCTGCTGGATCGGTGCAACTTTACATTTTTCGCGTGTGGCAATTTGTCATTGCTTTGATGGGGGAAAAAGGTATTTTTAGCCAGTGTGTTGAGCCTTTGAAAAATGTTTGCCACGTGCCAGGGATTTGGGAATGGAAAAGAAGAGGAGGAGGAGCCTGGCCTGGCCTGCCTAGCAGATGTTTTTCCAGGTCTCAGAGAGTTAATGAACTTCCCAACTTGGTGGCTAAGAATTTGAATTTATAGTTCCTTAATTATGTTGAATTTCTATTAAATATGAATACTTACATACAATTAATAAAATAAAATTTAAAATATTTTATTTATATTTAAAGTATTATAAAATTCTTACCTTCTTATCAGCCTGTCTCCTTTGTTGCTCTCGCTCCACCTGTCGCTGCTGCTGCTGCTGCTGGCTGTGACTGTTGTGGCTGCAACTGCTGCTGCTGCTGCCACTCTCCGCATTGGTGGAGGTGTTGCTGGCTTGGTTTATATTTTGGCTGTTTGGATTATTATTATTGCTGTTGTTGCCGCTGCTGCTGCCGCTGTTGCTGTGACTGTGACTATGACTATGGCTGTTCTTCTTCTTCCGGGGCGGTATACGTCCATTGAACTCCTGCAAACGCTCCCGTCCGGCCGTAAAATTGTCGTAGCGATCATCAAACTCAAACTCCCAACTGGCCTCATGGTCGCTCTGATACTCGCGCTCATCCTCGCCCGTCGAGGTCAATCGCTTGCTGTTTTGGTGGGAAGAAGAGAAGACGCACTATAAATATCGCTGCATATTTTTTATATATGTATGTATATATGTAGATGTGGGCAAAAGTGACTTGGGAACGTCATGAGCAATTATCAGTCGGTTCGGTTATACATAGTATAAATGTGCATAATAATAATCCAGCCACAACTTGGCAATTTCATTAATTAATAAATAAGAAAAAAAACTGCGTTGTGTCATGGGAATTTGAAATGGAAATTGGAATATAGGGGAAATGTGTCTAGATATTTATGTGGAATATAGGATCTGGGTTCTTTTTTGAATACTATTTTTATATTTTTAAAATATAGATATAAATAGGATATACAAAGCTTTACCTTAAAGATACATTTTCCTTAATGAATTTCAAAGTTTACATCTAACTTCCCTTAACAATCTGTATTTCAAATTAATGTATATTTTACACAACGTAACTCTACATAACTCCACACAATATCTCTACTCTACGAAAGATTTATAGCCTAATCGAACTTCCCTAAATCCTTGAACAACCCACCCATACCCAACATCTGTATCTGTATCCGTATCTATATCTATAGCTCTCACCGTCTGGCCGCATCAAACTGGCTCCGCTGCAGACGCATCTTGGGCGCCAGTGGCGTGGACGCCAGCGAGGGACTATGGACATGGTTGTGCCAGCCGAAGGCCGCCGAGGAGGTCGAGGTGCCGGCACTGGCCGTATTCGGTGTGGGCGGTGGCGTATAGGTGGCATAATATGGCCCATAGCCGGGATGCAGCAGGTGGGGCGACTGCTGCGGATAACTGTGGCTGCAGTGCATCGCCGGCGCTGACTGCGGCGGTTGTGGTGGCATCGGTTGCGGTGTCGATGGCGCCGGGTAAGGCAAATGTTGTTGCGCCTGCTGCTGTTGCTGTTGCTGCTGTCGGTAAAAGTTATACTCCTCGCCGGAGGAGAAGCTCACGCTGGTGCGGGGTGTGCGCGGGTGCGGATTCGGGTGGCCGTGAGGAAAGAATATATCGCCGCCTGTGTAATTGCAGGAGGGACTCTGCGGCGGTGGATACTGGAAGATTTGAGGGGCTGCAATAAAGAGGGGAAAAGGAAATGATTTAATTTATAAGGGAAACTTGAAAGAACTTATAAATTGATTAAGAAACTCATTAAAATATTTATTAAAGTTTAATTTAAGGCATGTATCATAATATTTATAGGTATGTTTTCGATATAAAGATACAAAGATGAAGTTAAACAAAGGCGACATTGGGCTGGGTCTGGCAGTCCGTCGACTTGATTCAGTGACAATGTAGGGAAGTGTCTAAGGTCGGGTGCTTTGTCTGGGCCATTGTCTTGCCAACTGCCACTTAGCCGACTGACTGACTGTAAAAAACAAAACACAACCTGCAGTAATTACGGCAAGAGTCCTCTCTGATCATAAAAACCGCCCATAAAAACCGATCACAGGTAGCCCCCATCTGAGGCAGACATTAAAAAGGGTATAACTTTAAGATAAATTCGCAAATATCTATACCCTAAAAGGTGCCTTGACTAAGTAATATGGCTTATGGGGCTATAAAAAGTATCTTTTTGCCAGTTAAAATAATTAAAAATCCATATACATCTACAGAGTTCACTTGAGGCCCCCACAGATATTTATTCCAATCTGATACATATCAATGTACAACGCAAACACTTGATTTCAGCGTTAAGTACACACACATCCCAGTTGTATATTTCAGCAAACAAATGCCAAGAGCGTATCACAGCCGAAATCTACTTGAGAGTGGCCCCAACTTGAAAAGTATCTCAAGATCTCACAAAAGCTTAGCATCATTTATGCATGTAATAACGATACGAAGCGTATCTGTATCTTCTGTATTTGACTTCCAGTTGTGTTGCAGTATTATTATTCTTGCTTTTTTTTTAGCTTTTTGCAATTTCATGCAAATCGAAACAGCAAAAGCGTTGATAGGTAAATGCGCTGCTTAGCTTGGCCACTTGATATGCGCATAAATTGCGCGGGCAGGAGCTCCCCCATTAGTTGGGTGTACAATTTCATTTGTATATGATTTGTTAATGTTTATTTACTTGGCCCAGCGACAGCTGATTGATTGTAATGCTGGATTTATACAGCAGCCGGCGGCAGAAGTATCTTACAGATACGATAATTGACCGCCCGATCTATCCATCTGTCCATCGGTGGTCAGTGGTCAGGCCTGCAGATACTATGTATATACAATAATGTCACTCACTGTCAACCTGCAGGCGGCGACTAATTTGCAATTTGACCCAATAGCCTTGAACTCGAAACGAATCGAAACGAGCCCACAGCTGTTGCAGTTGCAGTTGCAAGAGCGCAAAAAATCTGTATTTAATTGCGGTGCCAAAGCCGAACGAGCCAAGAGCCAAGAGGCAAGAGCTAAGAGCCACTCCTTGCCGAAGCCTTAGCATGTGTATCTGTATCTGTAAGTTACTGCCAGGCATTTGAAACTAGTTTGCTGGCCAGCAGCTGAGGCAAGACTCACTCACGTGCGCTCACTGCGCGCCATATCGTCGCTTTTTAACCTTGAAAATCTGCCAGCCTCAGCTTCAGCTTCAGAAACGAAGCAAAGCCAACACGGCAGGGATCATTACTTGCTGGCTGGCCAACTTATATAACTAGCCAAGCCATGTCGGATACACAGTGAGAAATGGGAGTGAAATTGGTTAGTTGGTTAGTGAAATTGGTTAGTTGGTGCTGTAAAATAAGTCTTTAAAGTAAAAATAAAATATTTATAGCTTAATTTAAGTTATTTTCTTTACTAAGAGTGAAAAGATAATTGCTAAAAATTTTGTATATATTTTTACATATATTATATACCCCTTTTCTTTCTCTGTAGTACCTTTATGATGAAACTGACGAGCTATAGCCAAAGCTGAAGACAGATAAAAAATGTTATTACTAATTGCAAATTGTGTGGAAAATCATTTACCAATACATTTCGTTTGCTTTCGCATTTGCATATGAGATACATCATATATATGTATATACATATATATTCAATCGGTGCTGGCAAATATATTATTCACAGCTGAGTAAAGTCGGAAAAACTAGCTTGAGTGGGGATTTAAATCTGTGATAACTATCTAAACGTTGACTTCGTATAACAATATTATCTTTCGGAAATCTTAAAACATAATTGTACAAAATTCTATTGTTACGCTAAAAGCTTTAATTAAATCATTTTGTTGCGCTAATTTGTGTAGCTCAATAACCAATTAAAATTAATCAAATTAACGCCTTTTAATATTGATTAAAAGAAATATGATAGTCTTGCTAATTCACACTTTAAAAAGGTGATAAATAAGGGTCAGTGATTCTTTTAATTTAAATTTAAAGTTCTGAAAACTTAAATGATTTATCAGGGAAATAAAAGTGATAATGAAGATTTCATAAGTCGAGCATGTTAATTAATGATACTTAGTTCTGTAAAAATAATAAAAAAAAACCCATAGTCACAGCTCTAAGTCACTCTTTTCTTGGCCATCTCTATGAGGGGATTGGGTCTAAAACAACTTCAGCAGCCATGCAGATCGTTTACGGCACCTCAGCAATTTTTATGATCACAACTCAATGCGGGCAATGCAATTGTTGTTGGCCAGTTTGCTGTTGTTGTTGTTGGTGACGAAACGTGACCAATTGTTAGGAGCATTGTTTTTTATTATTCAAACCTCTGTAGTATTCATTTATATATATTTTTTTTACTGGCGACAATATGTGGAAAATGTTTAATTGAATTACGAGTGCCAGAGCCAAGATGCTGGGCAACAGAAAAAAATGCAATTATGTGTATAATTTACTTTAATTTTCTATCGGTTCTAGGCGATGTTGCAACCATTTCTAAGGCCGCTGGGCAACAGCTGAACAGCTGACAAACATCAATCAGGCAACGACAAACAGCGGCCAGAGTTTAACTAAGCAGAACGCCTCAGAAAAGCCTCAAGAACAGCTCGGACTCTGCGGAAAAACGTGAAAAATGAAAAAATGCCTCGCTTTAGTTGCCACACAAAAGAACACACACAAATCGTCGTCGTCGTTGAAATGCATTTTTAGTTGTGCCTTTTTTTTTCTTTGCAGTTGATTGCAGTTGCAGTTGCAGTTTTGCTACCCGCAGCATATGTTGCTCATTATAACCTTGAAGTGCTGCTGGCTTAATGGAAATGAAGAAAAAAAAAAAACTATACATAAAAATATACTATAGTCACTGGCAAAGTATGAATAAATACGAGTACTACGAGTACGTACGGGTACCCGTAATCGTATCTCCCAGCAATTGCGTCGCACTTCGAAACGAGTTTGCAAAGTGCGAGCTCCATAAGTTGGTCAGTGGAACGGAATGGGAAATGGTCGGTCAGAATATTGGATTAATCAGATAGATATAGGGAGAGGAAGCTATAGAACAGGTCGGTGATACATATAGGAAGGAAGTTGTGGCTGACAATGAGATGGTATCATAAATTTAAATATGCCTGAGGTTTTAAGTAATTATAAAATGGAATTTCAGAGCGAGAAGAATGACTCTTAACTGATACAAAATCGAATTTTATATCTTTATACAACTCTTCGAATAAATCCCTCAAGGAATTTCTCACCCCATCTCATGTTTCAGCAAACTGCAATCTTCTTCTGCCAAAAATCTCCACAAAAAAAAAAGCACTCGAAACAAGCGGCAACTTCACTTTGACATTGACATTTATTGATGAATATTTAATTTTAAATTAAAAAAGAAAAAACAAGATTCGAAACAAGCTTAAGAGGACAGAACAAAGGAATACTCCACAGCGAACTCCAGCTTGAGGTTAAGCAAAGCTTGGGATTACAACATGAAATACATGTCCGGAGGAGACCTGAATAATTTGGCCAAAAAGGAAAAACTCAGTTTACAGTTACACACGCCCACACACGAAGAGGAAGCAGACACACACAAAACAGCCATAATGAGCAACAACAGCAGCAACAACATTAAAATCCCACAAAAATTACATTTAAAGTCGTACATTTAAGGCGATTTGTCGTCTGTCACGATGCGAGATTACTAATTTGGTTGGTCAACTCACATTTCAAGTGAGTTTGTCCGTCTGTCACCTCGTTTTAATTAGGCAACCAGCTGGCTGCAACTCGGATGAACGGTAAATTCGCTCAAGCCCCAAGGTAAGTGACTAATTAATGGCAAAAATCTTCAGGAAATCAATAGAGAATTCGGGAAATAATCAATGGAATCTTTGAAAACTCCTGATAAAGAACACAATCTGTTCTGACTTTTCTATATAAAGTATGTTTGCTATATTTTGTAAAGCCTTTTTGGGGCTTTCGATCAAGTTTATATTGTTTTTTTTTTCTCGAATTGAATGTCAATCAGGTGTCGATCTATGTGTGCGCTTTATGACCATATATCCCGCTGTTATATACCAATTTTGGTTAGCCGCTAATTAGCCATTTGTGGAATGCGAGAAGTTTGTAACAAAAAAAAAAAAAAGATATAACCAAAAGAGAACGGTTGCCGGAAGCTGTTGACAAATTTGGCAATTGGGAAAGTCACATGAGAATGATTCATGCAAAAAGAAGGAGAAAGTTCTGTTGAAATGTAAGGATGATTCTTTGATCTTCAGAAATTTAATGAACTTGCGTAATAACAAAGAGAAAGTCTCTTTGTTTGATGATGATTTAAGGGAATTAGATGTGATCGAAATACATGCCTGGAAATCGTGAGAAGAATTCCAGAATCTTTAGTTGATATTCTGAACAACAAGGCCTGAGTTCAAGTTTATTTTATTCTGAGATTAAAACCCATATCATCGGCAATTCTTATTCCAAGCTTTGATGATCCAACTCAGTCCAGTTATATTCGCCGATAAAAATATTTCTTAACTGAGCTATTAGTAATATTTCCTTAGCAAGGTCAGCTCTGAATGCGTGTGCATAAAAATTTAAATTAAAAACAAAACGGGGCCAGCAGACACGCAAGTGATTCTAGAAAAATAAACCATAATAATGCAGGAATTTAATTAAATACTCTAAGAATTAAATGCCGTTGTGAAGCCGCTTTAAAGAATGAGGAACCCACTTTTGAGGGACAACTGAATTGAATTCCGAAAATTCTCCCAACCGATTTTTCCCATTTCCATGAGAGCATTTTTCTGAAAATAGCTCAAACGCTTATCACGACAGCCCAGCTAAAGTTAAGCCAAGCTATTCTCCATAGAATGTGCAAGCTGCTTCGCTCTGCTCAATATTTTATCAACGTCAGACAAATGCAATTTTTCAATTTCCTCTCTTCACTCCGAACAACAAAGGGAAAGCGCAGCTTAAAAGGCTATAAAAAGCCAAAGGAAAATCAGGCACAAGACCATTTTCCAAGCAACTTATACGATGCACATCGATTGTCAAGATTTTGGTCTTTTCCAGTTGTTTGCATATATTTTTTTTCAGAGGGGGATTTCCAAACTACTTTCCTCCGAAAGGAATTGAAAATTGGTGAGCATGTGTATTGTGTCCGGGTAAAACATATAAACATGGCTGGGAAAAAGAACACTAAAATATAACTGGCTGAATCAGCTCAAAAAACGAGCAAAGATAAATATAAAAATTGTTCAAGGAACGCTAGAAGGAAATTTAAACGATTTTTTGATTTAAAAAAAAATGTAATAGTAAACGGTCTGAATAATAAATATTTATAAAATGTAAAAAAATTATTTAGAATTTTTGCTGTATAAAAATCAAAATTTCCACTCACTAAAAACTTGTCCATAAATTCAACCAAAACTTTATTTGTTTAAGAACAAGAAAAAATGCATTTAGCAGTTAATTAAACCGAATCTCCTCTCAATGCTCAGCTGCAATTAACAACGTAAATGCGAAAATTACAATTAAACAATAAATAAAACTGTACGCCAGCAGGCAGCAGCATTCGATCAGATGCAACGCAATTAAAATAATTAAAAAAAAGAGAGAAAAAACGCAAAAGTAAAAAAACTGTAGCCGCAAAACGGCAAACTGCACGTCTCAACAGCAAAAAGTTATTAAAACTGAATGGAAATTACATATGCGGCCAGGCCAGACTGCCTGTCTTCGCTGCGTCACGTCACCCACAACCACTCGGAGCCGGCGTGGCCGTAGGGTTATCGCCACTCGATCCCACCAATCAGCCCCCCATTAACCTCCCCACCGAACTACCGAATCTACCCTTTGGCGTACACAATTACACGAGCTTATTTGTTGATTTAATTGTCGTTTGGCACTTTGTTTGCACATTTAGTAATCGCATTTGATTTGTTTACCAAAGAAATGGAAATGGATACTCAGAAATAGGAGTGTTGGGAGGAGGTTCTTTGAATTTGAATTACTCACAAATGGGAAAAGGTATAAGTTGAAAAGTAATTCAAATCAATTAAAAAAAATATATATATATATAGAAATAAATCCTTTAAAAATCTCTTAGAATTTTCCTAGTCTAGCGAACTTTCCTTTTGAGGAAAATCTTAAAGTTCTTAGTAATGTCTGTAGCATTTGCCACCTTGGCAATTATAACAAGTAGCCAGGTGTATGCCAGCCTGTCTGCCGTCTCTGTTTTCTGTTCTCTGTGAAGAGGAGTTGGTATATCCTGTTCTTAGTTTTCCGCCTTTTGATACATATCCTTTTCCACTTTTGCCCTGAGCGCGTCGCCCAAGTTCCTTTGTCCTCGGCTGTTGAAAAGGAGTTTTCGAGTTGTCGAGTTGTCAAGGATGGATAGGTGGCGTTTGCTGTAGCTTGTCTAGGCTCAATTTCATAACAAAAACTTGAGCACGTTTCGGCGGCAGGACGAGACTATCCTTAACCACCTGACGCCGCCCCCAACTTAACCCCGAACGAACGCCTCAATGCAAACAATTTAGCACGGCCCCGGCGGAGACTTAATCAAAAGCCAACTTAGCCAGATCCTGGCACACACACATACAGCTGTGTGTTGCGCGTTTTTTATAGTGCCTCCAAAGTGTCAAGTTTATGTGCTGCGCTTTGCCATTCAGGTTGACTTTTTCTTATTAGGCAAAGTGCCTGTCGCCTGGCGGCCATTTAAACTTGAAAAACGTGTAAAGTTCATTGCGCTGAACGGTGTTAAATGTTTGTAAACAAAACAGAGATCCAATGGGGAAATTGAATAGTTGGAAAACTCCCTAATTAGAGGATGGAATTAATCGTAGTATTTAAAAAAAGCTTCGTTTTCTTTTGTAAGTAATTACTCAGCCTATTTAAAGTGAAGGTCTTTTAGGCAAAGGGATACTCATAAATAACTTGGCTTATTTAGGGAAAGAATTTTCAATCTAAGCTTGAAAAATAATGTATTTCACATGTGTTGCCAAAAGTATTCAGCTGGCAAACTACTTTCAACTTTTATGAGCAAATAATGGTCCAGTAAAATATTTCCGATTTTACTATGGGTCGCAGCTGTTTTTATTTTTGGGAAGATCATCAAAAAGAGCTTATGGAGAATTTATGAACTCATAAAAAACTAAAGAGTAAAAAACATAAAAGCATTTCAAAACAAGAACCTAAATTAAATGAAACAATTACCAGAGATTCAAATCAATTTCCATGAGAAAAGCTAAGTAAAGGGCAAAATGAGATTCACGGTCAATGCAAAGGCAAAAAAAAAAAAACGTAACAACAGAAAAAGTAATAAATAAAAGGCAAACTGAAAAATATATATATCGAAGCGCATATAGCTTGGCATAAAAAAAGCTCGCTGCATATATAAAACAGCTTGGCAACAGGCCAAACAAATCGAGATGCAAATGATGATGATGAAAGCAGAGGCGCAACCACCTATCCGCCGCCTCTCTTTGGCTGCCCATTCTCAACCCCCCCTCCCCCCGTTTGGGATAGGCTGTACAAAAAACGAAGAGTGCAAAAACTTGCGGTTAATCGGAGCCTCTCTCTCTCCCTACCTCATTGGCTTTGGGCCCTTGCTCTCTTTTCATGCGCAGCAGTCAGCTGTGCTTTGTTGTTGCCAGGCAGGATGCGGCAGGAGACGCCATTTTCGCCGCCATTATGCCGCCTTCTTACCGTTAGGCCTGGCAGAGCCATCAACGAAGTTGCCGAGCAAAACAAAATGGTTGAAAATGTCAAGAGCGACAGCGACGCCGGCAGCGAAAACAACGCCTAGCAGCTCAAAAAACAGCTGTGTGTTGGCAACAGCGAAAACAAAAGCCAAAAGAGAGCCAGGCAAAATGATGCGAATTTGCGGGCCAAAACGAAGAGGCCAAAAATTGAGGTTAGATAAGATTTTTGGGAGGAAAGTCAGAGATGGGAAGTATCTTTAGGTGGTACTAGGTTATAAATTACAATTAATTCAATTTATAAAAATCTCGATGTATATAATAAATAAATTATATATGAAAATTACAGTATAGATATTGGTGCACTTAAAATAAAAGGATGTACATTTTCCCATCACTTATTAGGAACAACTGCTGTCATTGCACCCTTTGTTGGATACCAATTGGAATGGGATGTGTGGTGTATATGTGTGAGTGTGTGCTGGGATGCTGTTGGAGGCTTAATCCTCTCCCAAAACAAAAGGACTCCCTCTTCCTCTCCCACTCCCTCTCTGCCTTCGTCCTGGTTTTTGTCCTTTGGTACGGAAAAGCTCTTTTGGTATTTAGGAATTTTTCGTCGGGGTTGTTTGCGCCTCGCATTTTTAGGCTTTTAGGGTTGGTAGCTGCCTGATGACTAAGCGCTTTTGCGGCCCAAAGTATTCAGGCTTGGATGTAGGGAAAATGGCTAGGGGAACCAGGAAAAAGGGTGCTCGCATCTTGGTTAACGACAGTTTATCCTGTTCTTGTTTCAAGTGCCCGTAGCGTGTTCTTCACTAGTTTCGGGACGTGTCACTATTAGATAAATTATTCACTTGAGTGGCTCACTGAAGTAGTACATGATCCACAAGTGAGGAGCCATGTCAGGGATAAGGAAGTTGGATTTTAAGGAATTAAAGATAGCGAGGGGAATTTAAATAATAAGAGGATACAAAAAATACTGAAGATAGTAATTAAAATGATAAATAAATAAAACTTAAAATAATTTAAATTGCTTAAATTGAAAAAAATAGATATACTACAAAGTAAGAGTTATGAAATATGACATTAAATAAGGAAAAACATGAAACGCCCAAAAGTGAGTCACTTTAAAAACCGAGAAGGGAACTCTATTTTTATTTTTGGCTTGACCAATTGTTGCTGACAGTCGCAAAAAAAGGTAAGAGCTCGAAAAAAAAAAATTAAGCAATGAAAATAAAATAAAACAAAAATTTATGGAGCTGCTGCTAGACCGCAGCTGGCAATCATCGACAGCGACAAAATCTATTATGCAAAGGCAACACACACAAAATTAAGGAACGCGAATGAAAAACCGCAAAGCAAACATGAAAAGCGCGCAAAAATTCAGATAAAAACACAAAACAAAACAAAAACTGACCGCACTCAACGTGGCCGAGTACAAAAGCTACTTAAAGCACCGTTAAGTCAAACACTTTGCAAATGGCCCCACACCCTCAAACCCGTTTGCCCCGCGCGAGGAAAATCGGAAAACAAGCTGCCTAAGGTCAAATGGCGTTTAATAATTTTGGGTTAGCCAAACCGTAACACAGATACGGCCGGGTATTGCGATGCAGATACATATGTATCCAGCAGATACTATATAGCGCACTTAGAAGTAAGACATTCGACTCGAGTCGAGCTTGGCGCGTGCCAATTAAACGTGCTTAGCTCTTTTGCTCCCAGCTCTCTGGGTTTACCTTTTTTTTTGCTTATGTGCCCGGGTCGGGTCTTTATTTTTCTTGCTTTTTGCTGGTCCAGCAGCGCACACGCCCAACTTTGTGCCAAGAAATACGGCTAATATCGCATGACAGCCAAGTTGGCGGTTGTCTTGCATCTGTCTCGGTGTTTGTGCAGAGGCTTACCACCTTAACAGATCTTAGTCGGGATTGGCGGGAGATTTATGCGCCCATTTTCGGGGTGTTCAGGGATATTGATCTTAAGTTTGCAAGGCATTTGGATGTGTGATTTATTGAGTATGCTAATAATGCTAACTTAATGTTATTACTATAAGATAATCACCTCATAAATCTTGGAGTTATGATAAAGATACTTCAGAGTATCCAAAATGGTATTTTTGACTGGCCAAATAACCCCTTTTGTTTACAAAACTGTTCCAAAGATCATTGTCACCTGATCCATTTCTTGAGTAAATCCTTATGTTTACGTTTTTGCATTTTTGTGTCTTCCAGTTTATTTGATCAACTCAGCCCTCTCCCCCAATCGAATCGTCTCAATTTTCCCCTTTTTGAACTCGTTCGATTAATTTTTATTGAATTACCATTTTCGGTTGCGGCTTCCTTTCGACTTTGGCCGTGTAATTTAATGCAAATTTCGTGTTGCCTTCCGCTCTCCCTTTTTTTTTTTTTTTTTGCTGATAAGCTGACAAAGTGCTGACCTGACCATACACAAAAATACGAAAGAATACGACAAAAAATAAAAACAACCTGGATAAAGGCAGTTAACACAGAGCTGGGATCACTGGGTTGGATGAGTCAACAACCTTGAAAAGTGAAACTTGCACGGGGAGAACTGAAGCAGTTAACAAATAACGTCACAACAGCAACTTGGCTAATTGCTGACCCATTTTAAAATGCGAACGTAAAACTTTCTTGCCTGTCAAGATACTTCTTTGTGAATTTGACACCCCTTAATACAGGGAATTGAATAAAGAGGTAGAAATAAATAATTATAAAATTTTTACGGTATTAATAATATATTTTTGAATAAAATCTTCGCTTCTTGTTATCTGATAAATAACAAATTTCTTCCAAGAGGAATTTTATTTTTTATTTATAGAATAAAAGAAGTTACCTTGTTTGAATAAAAAAATCATTTTAGACCTTAATTTTCTTTAAAAACTTGTTTTACTCTTGAAATTTTATATTATTCTTGAATTTATATATATTTAAAATAAATTATAGTTCCCAACATTTAATAGCTATATTTTAAAAAAATATTTTAATTCTTCAAACATTTTTAAATTGTGTGCGAAGTTTCATGCGTTTAAAAAATATAGTCTCAATTTTTTAGAAAATATAAATGTTTAGATTTGAGTTTTTAAAAGATTTTCAGAAACTAGTTAAATAACCTAGGAAGTAGTTTTAAGATCCCTGAAAGCATTTTCTAAACTTACCGCTCTGCTGGCTCTGATAGATCCTGACCCACTCGCAGAGGGCATAGAGCACCTGGTCAGTGGGCAGAGGCGACTGCATCGGAGTCTGCGTGGCCGAGGATGTGGTGTTCGGGGACTGTGAGGCGACGCTGCTGGCGCCGTCAGACGATGAAGAGGACGAAGCGGATGATGATGAGGAGGAGGCGGAGGACACTCCCGACGACGAGGAGGATGCGCTCGAGGAGTGCGCAGAAAGCGGGGGATGGCTGTGGTTGTGGGCGTGTGGGTGGCTGTGCGGGTGGTTGTGTGGGGAGGAGTTGCCCGAGGCACCCGATGAGCTGGAGGCTACGTCATCGGTGCTGCCCTCGGGCAAAAAAAAGGGCACGGCCATTGTAGGTGCGTGTGTGTGGGTGCTTCCTTCCTTTTTTATCCCGTTTCCTTCCTGCCGCTTCTTCCTGCTTTTTGTTTTAGCTTCGCTCTTCTACGGATTGTTCTTCGCTGGCTTTTATATTTTGTTTATTATTCTTGGTTTTTGTTTTAAACCTTTCAGTTAGAGTTCACTTTAATTGATTTTGTATTTCTTGTGCAAGATTTTGAATATTAAAAACTTTCGCATTTTTTGTGCAGTTTTTTGTTAGTTAAATTAGTTTTCGTCGTTGTTATATATATATATATATTTTTTTTTTTTCGATTTATCAACCAACACTCAAGTCAAGTTTTCGCTTAGTTTCTCAGATTCTTTTGCATTTTTCATCAAGCTTTTCGCGCTGCAACTTATTTAAAAACACAAACAATTTCCGACACGATGGTTTCTGTTTCCTACTGCTGTGGTTGTTAATTGTTTTGAGAAGCACTCGCAGACTCAAAGAAAGAGCGTAGTGTGTTCTTCTGGGGGAGAAAACACGTCTTACTGGCTCCGCGGCTAAAAAAGAACTGTGCGGTCGCAAGGGAGCCTCAAACTACGGCAGCGGCGCGAGTGCTCTGCGACAGCGAGGCGGCGTAGGCGCAACGTAGGCCGCAGCCAGTGCAGTTGCTCTCCCTCGCTCGCTCTTGCACTCTCCCGCTCCTGTACATGCACATGCATGCAGGTAGTTGATGGATTGGGGGGTCGGGCAGGCAGTGCTGCAACAAAGAGTGAGTGAAAAAAATGAAAATATAAAAAATCTCGCTCTTTTGATACCCCGGATAAGCGTAGAGTGCAAGGGTATACTCAAAGATACAGATTGTTTATCACTCGGTCTGGCTTCAGATATGTATGTATCTTGGGACCACAAATAAGATACATTTTATGAGCATCAAGCATCTTATTTATTATTCTTAAAGTTTTTGAGAAAGGGATATTGTATAATCTCGGGATCAATAATATTTAGATACTTGCCACGGAAGTGGCACAAAAGTATGCTATAATCCTTGTCTGTAAGCTTCCTGCAGAATCACATGTCATCAATGAATTACTGATGAAGTACAAATGTATTTTATAATGAATTACTGATGAATGCTACTTTAGGACTAGGTATCCTTAGGTCGTGACTCTCATTGCAATGTTCTTTCTTGTTTCAACTGAGAGTGAGTGGGCAGCTGGGTTGTGAGCCAGTCTGTGTGTGTGAGTGCACAAAGATCTTGTTGAGCAGGTAAATGCCGAAGAAGAGGAAGAGCCAGCAGTGGGAGAGGCAGAAAGGCAGAAGAAAAGGCAGTAGAAGAGGCAGTGACGCCGGCAGCGCTGCTCAGCGAACGTCAAAGCAAAACAAAAACTGCGATTGTACAATGCTCTCTACACGTTGTTCTTGTTTTTGCTTTTTTATCTCTCATTTGGTTTATGATTTTTTATTTGTTTAAAAAAAGAGAGTGCGAGCTGGCAGAGTCTAAAGAGCGAGCCAGCGAGCGTTAAAGAGGTCTCAGAAAAGCGCAGCATAAAAAGTATCTAAAATAGGAGTAGAAGCCACCACAGATTTGTAAATTCTAATAAAAAGGTAGTAGCCGAAGCGGTAGTAAAAGGTTGATATAAATTTAATACTAATGAACAGTTTTTTTTATTAACAAAAGGACTAAAACATAATTAAAATGGAGCCCAATAAAAATGATTGAAATTTTGACAGATTATTTATAGTGCTTTATTATTTTTTATATTAATTTATGTTTTTTTTACAATTTTATGAAATAATTTGAATAGCCTTTTTTAAGGAAGCTAAAATAAAGATATTAATACAAATAATTGTGCTTAATACCGCCACATGGTTTAGGCGTTTTTTTAGAATTTTAGATTTTGGATATTGGTTTTTTTTCGATCAATTTCACAATATTTCAAAAATTGACTGCAGCATGGAAAACCAGTTTTCAACTTCTCTGTCTCTCTCCCGCTTTATACCTCTCCCTCCCACACTTGAAACAGGTTTTCCTTCTCTTTTTCGCTTTTTAACTCTGTCTCTGTCATCCGGCAAGTTTGCGCGCGAAAATGCTTAAAAAAAAAATTACGAAATACGCGCAGAATTGTATTTATGCTTTTAATCCAAATTTTATGGCACATTCGATTGTGATAATCACATTTTGATGGCTTATTTAATTTACACCGTTTTTGTTAACGGTTCAGGTGTTATTATGCTTGCAATATTTACAATGCATCTGTTGCTTATAATGAAGTTAGACAATATAGTAAAACACGTTTGTTTTTTATTTAATTGTTACCTTATTTAATTTAAATTAGTTTAATGTAAATTTGATTTAATTCAGGTCAATATTTACCACATTTATAATATATGTATATATATTGCTATTTTCCAAATATCCTTTAATTTTTCCTTAAACATAATTTTTAAGTGTTACTTTCTCACCTTTTTAGGTTAATTGAGGTCAAAAAATATGCTGATAACGTACAGTAAAGATAAGCTTGCGAAGCATAACGCAAGGATTGCCCAACATGATGAAATTCATTAAAAAAAAACACACGTATCCCATAAACACACTCACACATTAACAAAACATCCACATAAAAATAAGAAAAAAATGAACATGAGCGAGCATGCAACAAGAAGTCCAAAAGCAAGAAGGCATGGGAAGGGGGAGCGGCAGGAACAGGGATAACACAGAAAAAGAGGCTCGATTGTTGTGATTTATTCTTTTGTTTTTACTCAGCTCAGCTTTGCTTATGTTTTTTAGATTGTTTTATTTGGTTTTCTTAATTTCTTGTTTTTTTATGCTTTTCATTGGGAACTCCAATTACTTGAGGAATGAAAATGTCCAAGCGAAACTGATTAAGCGTAATATGAGTGCTTTTTGTCGTCGAATTGGCTGGGGATAAAGCAAAAAGTAAACAGAAATATGATGAATTAGGGGTGTGGTTGGGAAGGAGGTGCTGGTGTTCTGCATTTGTCAAGATTGTGCAAGCCATCAAAAATGAATATTAAAGGGGTTCTGACAGAAGATAAGAGGTACTTGAAGTGGTCATGGTGAAATCATTTCAATAAATGTGTGATGAAGGGCTCTACATTTTTTCTGAGGCCATTTTGTGTTATAAATTATGTGAAAATTAAAATAAAAACTCTAAAAATTTAAACAAATCAACTCTCCAAGTAATACATCCCCCCCATAGAGGCTCAACAATTGGAGTATGGAGAAATAAAAATTAAAAGACTTCCCCGTTTGACATTTCTGGGTCAGCGACCCAAACAAGCTGCCCGCCCTCCGTCTCGCTATCTCCTTCTTGAGCTCTATGTCCGTCTTTGTTCCTCTCCATACAAATACCCCTTTAACTGGGGGAGATTGCTGTTGTTACTGCTGGTGCTTTTATTATTATTATTGAATATGATTATGTGGCACGCTGCAAAAGCGAGCGTAAATTATTTATTACACAATTTCTGCAGCCCAACAGCAAAAGCAACAACAATAGCAATGAAAACAAATAAATTTCTGCACTCAACTTGAGTTTATTTTTTTTTTTACGCTACGCAAAAAATTGTGCCGCTCACTTCAATAAAAATAAATATTAATTCATATTTGCAATAAGTAGCAGTAGCAGCAACGGGATCAATCAATTAGGCGCAAGCTAAACAATAATAAATTGTGCGCCTGCGCAGCGGCAACTGCAAAGTGAGATGTCAAGATGGCGAGATAGTAAGGTGGAAGCGGGATGGTAAGTGTGTTCTACGCAAATTACCGTTAAATTAAGCACTCGCGCTTTCGTCACTTAAATCATAAAGTTAAAGCAACAGACAAAGATGGAGGGAAAGGAAAGTGAAAGATTCAAGAAGAGAAATCTTTATAAAATCTGTGTGTAATAGGAAAATATATATTATTCCTTTATCTTACGTCTTTTTATATCCTTTCAGGGTTTTATAAGAGCCAGAAGAAAGCGGTCTTTTTTGACCCTGAAAAGTATGCTTGTTTTAGATAAGCAGCAGCAGACGATTCGATCTAGAGATTGATATAGCGATTGATTCAAATAATTAAAAACGCTTAATTTCCATTTAAAAGAATATCAGCTTTCCTCATTTCAAAAATATTTCATATTTTATTTTAAAAATTTAAAAAGGGCTTCTTTTTAACCTATCGCACAAGTGCTATATGGTTTGTTAAACGATTAGAAACCATTTTAATTGGAAGAAAATGCACTTGTGCCTTGGGATCCCATCATCAGATGTGCGATGGCGTGTCTCCAGGATGTGGCTGTGTCGCTCCCCTATCAATTTATTGATTTAGAGCCCCATTTTCCCCACCATGAACTCACTTTTCCAGCAATATAAATATTATTTTCCCTTGAAGATGTTACACTTTCTGTGGCCACCCATTTTTCATTTCCATCAAGGAATGGGTCTTCCCCCCCGCCTGCAATCAGCATCTGCCATCTCCCGATGACCTGCTCTTGATAAGAGCAGAAGAAGCAGCAGCCCATCCCCCCGAAGTAGGCCCCCCTTCAGATGCGCCCATGCCAATTGCAACTGCAAATGAAGCAAGCGCAGGAGTTGCAAGCACTGGGAAAAATATCTTTAAATTTTTAAATTTGTATTTGTTATTTTATTTTAAATATATATCGTATTAATTTTACTTTAATAATTATATAAACTCCATTGATTGGGATTTTTCAGAATTATGTTTTTATATAGCTACAGAAATTGTTTTAAGGAAATAAAGAAAATGATAAATAATAGATACTAATTTTTTTCTAGCGCTTTAAGAGAAGAGTTAGCCAACGAGGGCGGTGGAGTTGGAAAAGCAGCAAGTACCCAGAGGACCAGATGAGGAGCGAAAGGCAGCACGCGACCAAAGCGTCACATGTGCCGCAATCTTGCCCAGCTCCAAAACGCACACAGACATGGATACACACCCATATTCATACACACGCCCCCCAGCATAGGCTGCTGTCCTGTGCCACACCCCCCACTCTCTCTCACTCTTTTCCCCCCATCAGGGGCAATGGCAAAACGAAGCAGCTGCGAAAACGACAAGAACGTTGACTTTGTGGAAAAAGGCTAAAAAAAAAATATAATAAAAGAAAAGGGTGAAGAAAATGGGGGGAAAAGCACAAGAAGAGAACCCGATGATGATGATGATGATGTGGTGAGGAACTTGATGCTGTGCTGAAAGGGGGAGGAGGTGCTGCAAAAGGAGGCACAACCGCAAGTCAGAAAAGGGGGCTGGACTGAGGGTAATACAGTGAGGCACACTTACCTTTTGACTTTGATTATTTATTTTTTACAGCAGTTAACTTGGAATGACTTACTAGGCTTAGATTAAAAAATATTAATATAAATATATATAACTAGGCTTAGATTAAAAAATATTAATATAAACTGATTTTTAAAGAAAATTTATTAAAATAAATAAAATATTAGTTTATTTATAAGGGAATTGTGTAGTTCCATCAAAAAACCATAAATAAGAACTATAGTTTCCATTTATTTATTTTTAGATTTTTACAAATTATATATAAATACGATAGACACGCAGGAATAGTTAATTTATTATTAATATATCTTTTTTTAATGAATAATATTTTAACATATTTTTATAATTTTTATAATAAAGCTAAGAAAAGGTTTACTTTACTTTATTTAATGTTCTGGTTTGCTTTGTATAAATCAGAAATTCTACTACAATTTTTAAATATTAAATATATAAAGCAAAATAAACTAATCAATTAAAACAATTTTATTATTATTATTATTATTAAAACGATGAAAAAATCCACCCATCAGCCTTGTTTAACCCTTGTACTCCCTTTGGCTGCCTTTGACACTGCCCTAGCGCAACATCCATCGTGCCCAACGTCCTCATCTTCATTATTATCATCATCATCAACAACACCAACAACAACTTCACCAACAACCATACCAACAACACATCCAAGTGGGTCACTGACCTATCAAGCGCAAGACCTATTGAGCACCGAGCACTGAGCCAAAATGGGGAGCAAATGTTGCCGCCTGCTGCTGTCTGAGGAAAGAGGAAAAACCAAAACAGAAAATCCCTCTCTCGATCTGAAAAACGAAAGCATACAAAAAATTAAAATAAACGAACAGGGGCGCGCCGCATCAAGGGCAGCAGCAGGAGAAGCAGCAGCGGCGAAAAAAGGGGGGTATGTGCGCACACTTTAGGTGTCAAAGTGAAACTTGGCCGCGGGCAGCAGATTTGTTTTTTCCCCCTTTTTCTGCGGCAATTTTATTTACATTTTGTTTCAGTTTTCCCCCAAGAAGAAGATGAAGGAATGAAAGGGTTACGTTCCCCCTTGTCCCACCTGAATTGGGGTAATTTTGTGTACCGAAAAGGGGCTAGGGTCCGCCAAGTACTTGAAAGAGTTTAAATAGCTCAAATAGGGCTGAGAAGAGAGCCAACTCGGAGGGGTCCGGCCCGTAGAGGCCTATATTCCTAAGACTCCGCTCCGATCAATTGAGCATAAATAATAACCCTATAATGAGGGTAAACTACGATTAGGGGGAGATAACACTTGGCAATCAGATCGAGATAGGAAGTCCTAATGCCAAGGGGAAACTCCTAAGTTCATTATATAAATAAATAGTTAAATAAACTTAAATCCTTGCAAAATCATATGTAAGAAATGAACTTCTCAGTTCCATTTTAGCTGAATTATAAATTATTTTATAACACTTAAACTTCAGGAACTATCCTTTTTCGCTCCCTGAACTTAATTTCCCTTGACGCAATGATTTCCACAGCATTAATAATCCGCCGCGTGGGTTCAGTTCGTTATAACCTCTACTTGTCTGTCCGTTTGTCCGTCTGTCCGCTTGTCCGTTTGTCCGCCTGTCCGTCCGTTCGACTCACATCGCCAAATCAAACACAGCGTAACTGGGGAAACAGTAGCCAGAAACAGACAACATGCCAGGGTCAGAAAGCAACAAAATGTCATGATTTACAATAAGAAATCATATATATCTGGCAGTTTGTGTTCACTTCTCGTTTATTTTTCGCTTTTTATCTGGTTTCGTTAAAAAACAAAACCAAAAAAACTGAACAGAATCGAAGAACCTGAGCTGACAATGAGCGCCTAAAGGGTTTCCAAACTGGAAACAAACAGAGAGGAAAGGGAAAAAAATTATGTTACAAAGGCAGAGAAAACCTTAAAACTAAGGGGGATGGGGGGTGCAGAGAGAGAAAAATAATAGAGATAAATAATATAAAATTTAATATAAATTTAAAATTGCAATATTAATAAATATTTTATTTTGAAAGTTTATTTTTTTGCTTTTAAAAATGTAAATTATAAAACATTTGAATTGTTTTTTATGTTATATTTTTATCATTTTAATTCAAACAAATTTTTATATAAAGATTTTGGTACTATTTTTTTGTAATATAAAATAGAATATAAAGTGGAGAATATAAATAAAATAATTGCTGGTACCTGGTGCGTATACTTGATATTTCTTTTTTCGAGCCCTATAAATGGCATCTAAAATTCTGCAATAATTATTTTAATATACAAAAAATACTTCAAAAATTATCAAAACTATAGTTAATTTATTTAATAATAGTTTTACCATTTTTTCCTTTTATTATCGTATTAATTTCTAATAGTTTAGCTATTTTTTCTCTCTGTACCCTCGCTGTAGAGGGATGGGGCCGAGAGCTGGTGCGTTTATTTTGTGTAAGACAGGTAGCGAGTCACCGGTACGTCTCGGAACCCCCTACCCTTATTTCACCTGGCCCTACCCCACCCCCTTCGGTCCAGTAAAAGTGCGCAGTTAAACAAAAAAAAAACTCGGTCGAAGGCAGGAGACGAGAGAAACACAGAGAGAGAAGAGAGATAGGCAGCAAGACGGACAACGAAGTGAAACGCGTCGAAAAAAAGATCAACATAATCGATGATGTGGTTCCAACCCCAACACCCCCTCGCCCACCACTCGTAAATGTGTTAAAAAACGCGCAGCGAGATTAAATGAGCATAAAAAAGCAGGGCTGCCAAGAAATGGCAAAGTAAAAGAATATAAAAATTAAATAAATAATAAATCCAAACAAAGTGAATGGCTTTTTAAATAATAGGTAATAATTATTTATATTGGTTTTAAATTATTTTTAATTATAAATAAATTTCTAATGAAATCAAAAATTCATAAAAACATAAATAAAATATAAAATTATCATAAAAGAAAATAATTTTGAGAAGCCGAAGTTTGTATACTCTTGTTTGGTATAAAACTAACATTTTAATATTATTTAATTGCAATAAATTTTGTCATTTTTAATTTATAATTTTTTGTATATTTTAAACTCTGTTTAAATCTTTAACATAACTTTTTAATTTCACCAACTGAACATACCTTAACCCTATTTCTGTGATGAGTACAAAAAGGCAACCTTTTAAGATGCCAGACACGAAACAGCGTTCATCAGCGACTCATGTTCGCGACCAGACCCCAAAACCAAGACCAATCCTCACCCTACACACAGGTGTGCACTGAGCCAAATAAATAAAAGGATTTAAGTTAATAAATTATGTTAAAGCTCGCTAAAAACTCAGGATATATGCTTTTTTTCTCCCTGTACTCAGCTGGATGTGTCCAGTTCTTTTTTTAAAATAAAAAATTCATGCTGAGTCCAACTTTTTGAGGCCCGACGGTCGATCGCTGTCGCTTCGACTGCTGCTGCTGTTCCCGTGACGCCTCAGGATACGAAGGAAGGAGGATACAGTCCAGGCTCTTCTTAAAGTGAAAATGTGTAGCATATTGCCTGATCATAAATATATATGCAAGGGAGTAAGCAAATGCCCAACGTCTACCAAAAAACAATTGAGAAACTCTAGAGAGTGATGTCCAAAGGAGGAAGCATTAAGATTCGCGCCGAATGTAGAGCAAGAGGTTCCACCAGGCAGGCAGAGAGTACCTGTTATGGGATATAAATATATGTCTATAAAAACTGATATTAAAATCTCAGTAATTTGTGAAGCATTTTTAATATAAATAAAATACTTATGGCCACTCTATTAAATCAAAAATAAAGTTTTAGAGCTCTTTTTCATTCTCCAAAGTAATAATTTAACTTTAAATAATATTTTTAATTTATAATACCAAAACCAAACTTCCATATAGCTAACCAGGTAGCGCTACACTCCATCTTTTGGCTTTTTGGGTTCCAAAGAAGCAGACGAAAGCCCATCAAAAATTATGCCCCGCAGTCAAATGATGCCAATGAAGGAGCAACCAAAGACCCAAAAAAAAAAGATACAAAAAACAAAAGAAGACTGCAAAATATATAAAATGAAGCGAACAAAAATTATACGCAATCGAAATAAAGCAAGAGTGGAGCAGCGGGGCAGCTTCTGTGCAAAAGAGGGCGGACAGGCGAGGGCCGGGTCCAGGCAGCGGGCTCTCTCCAGATCCAGATACCGATCCGGGCAGCATCCTCTCGGTCCTCTTGGCCAGGCTAACAAATTATGCCCGGTGCGGTCGGGGCTGGTCATAAAACATTCGCGCTGCACTCGGTCAGCGTATCACGATCGAACCGCTGGCACACGCATTGGATTGGGCCCAGTTTTGGCACTTGAAGAAAAATTATAGTGTGTTTAAAATAAAATCAAATAAATTTATATTATTTCTCTACATAACTATTTATATTATAAATTTTTTTAAATTAAGTATAAATTATTTTTATAGAATATCAGCTGGAAATAAATTCAAGTGCAGTTTATAAGCGAACCCCAAAACCCTGACTCCTCCCAACCCTCCATTTCAGTCCTGTCCAGACCCATTTTCTTGCCCTGCTCCAGCATCTCTCTGCCCATCTTTTGGCCAAGTTTTAATCATGCGTTCGTGTTCGCCCAAGTTTTCGTTGCCCTGTGCTGTTTGTGCTGTGTTTCTTATAATGATTGCATTTATCATTTATTCTGCGCGTCAACGAAATTATATGCCTGAGCTTGCCCAGGAAGGTAAGGGTCGATCCCCCTATATTCCTGGTCCAGAGACCAGAAACCATATTTAAGTGGTCTTGCGATCGATTTGACCATGTGCATTGATTTTGTTTGGAGTTTTTTTTAGAATTTTGGGTGTTAAACCTATTTAAAACCTTGTGTTAATATTTAAAGTTGAAAGTAGTCATAAGATTTTTTGATAGATCTAAGTTTCTATTTCTCGGCACGAACTCTGTATCCTTAGATACAAAAAAACAGTTAGATCGTTAGTTAATTTTGAATATGTGAGAGATACAGCCTGGGATTACCCTCATCAAAGCATCGCCTGCAGTTAGCCAGAAACTGTGCGATAAAAGTCATAGAACGCCTCGTATGTATCTTTTTCTTTTTCCTAGGCCATTGCAGTTAGCGTGCCTCCGTTGAGATACAGATACAATGTTGTTGTTATATGGTTACTAGCTGCTGGTGCTGGTGCTGAGGCAATTATAGAAGTGGCCAACTCTGCGGGCTCTGGCGGCAGCCATTTATAATTGCGGGGCCAAGAGTTTCAGCTACCGGTTGCTCCAACTACAACTGCAACTGCAACTATGGCAGCGATTGATCAAAGACAAATAGATGGACAATAATAAGTGCGGCGAGTATCTGGCAGATACAGATGCTGGGCTGGCATGCAGCACGCGCCAACAACTACGAGATACGAAAGGAAACCGAACCAACTGCCGCATATTAATTGGAATTACTGTAATTGCTGGACCAGGCCAGTGCTTGGTCCCAAAAAATGAAGCCCAAAAACGTGTGATCCTCGAATAGATCCGGGCTGGAGTTGAGTCTGTGTGTAATCATTCTCCTTCAACTCTTTTGAAATTGATCCGCAGAAAACGAAAGCGAATCTCAAACCATGCTCCAGTAACTCTTGGCAGCTACTCTCAGGCTTGGAATCAAAGAGGAGCCGACGCCCAAGGGATGGCCAGCGGCTGCTCCTCTCCAGGGCAAGCGATTCGCTTGGCTGGCAGCCACTTCTGGGTCACTGAGATCACCTCACAAATGGGTTAACAGAGCAAATGGGACAAGAGTTTGTCTTGGAAAATGTATATCAACCTTTTTAAGTAATAAAAATAAATATTAAATATTAATTCCACAAAAATTCCTTGTAAATTTCCCTAAATAATCAACTTTAATTCCTTTCTTACAAATCTTCTACCCTTCTATGTGTATTATCTCTATTTTATTCACTAAAATAACATACAGACAGCTCTGTCCCTCTGGAAATGTTGATGCGAAATGCCTATCTTTAGTGGGGAGAAATCTATCTACGTATCTTTAAGATATGCCAACCGTGTCTGTGGTTTTAGCTCTTGCGTATTTTTGTTGATTAAAAATAAATTGTCAACTTTGACAATCGTGCGGCAGTTGTGTATTTATAAACCCAAAGAATTCCCTCTCGGCTTAGAAAAAAGGGGAATGACAATTTTTTGTTTACAATATTTTATTTCATTTCTTTTTTTTTTTTGTTCATTCTGTTTGTTATTTTTAGATTTCTGCTGTGGCAGACAGCAGGGAGACTTGTTTTGGATTTTTGCAATGAACGCCTTGTACGCCTAAGAATCATCCCTTGGATCGAGGTAAACCGTGATTAAGCATTTCCAAAAAAAAAAAAATTATTAAAATTCAGTTTACGAAAGTCACTCCCCGTAAATTTGTCACACGCCGAAAAAAAGAAGGTAAACTGGCACAGAACAAATCACGTTAAACGATGGGAACATTTCAGGTGGGCTGACGGAGATCGGTGTTAATCCTCGCGATGATTTGGCGCTTTCAACTCGTTAAGGTTAAGAAACTGTCTAAAGCTGATGAGGCAGACAGTAAAGAATCTAAAAGAGGACAGAATATTATATTTTATATTGGAAATTTATATTATAATGAACTTATATGCTTAAATAGAACATGTAATGTTAGGTTTATATAATGAAAAATAATATAAAATACTTTTAAGCTTTATATTAATATAAAAAAATGAATAAATTAAATATAAATAAGTTTAGAAGGGCAAGAAATTATTATTTTCGGTTAAATTAAATGTGTAAAAATATAATAAAATACTTTTATGCTTTATATTAATATAAGAATTTGTATTAATTAAATATAAAAAAGTTTAGAAGGCCAAGAAATTGTTATTTTCGGTTAAATTAAATGTGTAAAAATATAATAAAATACCTTTAAGCTTTATATTAATGTAAGAATTTATATTAATTAATTATAAATAAGTTTAGAAGGCCAAAAAATTATTCAGATCTGTTTAATCAAAGGTCTAAATATTCCCTTTCCCCAATAAAATATCAAATATCTCAGCTTTAAATTCCCGCATATATTTACCACTCACACTTTACCCTTCCTAGACCCATTGCCCATCAATTAGGCTTTATATATATTTATATATATCCCACAAAAACTTCGTTCTCATAGATGTCAAACAAAACGAGAACTGATGTATGATATTTGTTAGGCATTTGGCGTATTAACAAAACTTCCCAGACACCTCGAAGAGAGATCAAAAACCCCATTGGCAGGGAAAACCCCAATTGAAAACTCATCAAATGAAAATTATCGCCATGGTGCAACCGTTATTTGATTTTCCCAACATATAATAATCATAACTCGAATTGAAAATCACCACGGCAGTTGTCAGACCAATAAGGGCAATCAAACAAGGCAAGAACCAAGGCGCACACGCAGCATAATAAACTAAATGGTAAACAAATATTGGAGCTCACAAAAAGAAGAAAAATATATACATATATTGGGAGGTTCTGGATGAAGGGTTCCTCCTCAGTGCTTACCCAAAAATGGTCGCGCAAGTGCACTGAGCAAATTGGGTCATCAGCTCCTCCATTACCTCTACCTGATGCATTCGCTCCTCCTTCGATTGGCGTCGTATTTCAATAATTCCCCCGACACTTAATTTGTTTAACGCTTAAGACCCTAAAAACTGGCATGCGTGGGCGGTCGGGCGTTTCCTGAGTTTCCATCGCCGATAGATAGCCATCGACTTGCTTAATTGTCGTGACAAGTCGTGACAGTTCGCATGAAAGCCCTGCCATTGTTTGGTAGCTTCTCCTCCTCCGCCTCCTTCCCCAATTTTCAGCAGTGTATTAAATTTCGGGACAAGAAGATCACCAGAAATTGGTTTCATTTATGTACACTTGGGAAAATTAAGAGCCAACAGGAATTGTGAATAACTGAAGAGTATTTCTTTCTTGTTTTAAGTTTTATAAATATGACATTTTTATGACATTTTTTAGCATTGTTGATTTACAAATTCACTATTTTAAATTTATATTTATACTTGGATTTTCTTATTATAGATATTTTTAAAACATTTTTCAGGTATGTATAAATGATTTAAATATTTTATAATTATATTTAAATTTGGCTTTCTTTGATTCATTTTCATAGATATTTTGATGATACTTTTCAGCTTTTTAAACATTTTTAAACTAATTAAAATTTATATTTTTAATTGTGGTTAATTTTAAAGTGAAATTAGAGCCTCAGAACAGATAGAAAATGACAGAAAAGCTGAATGAGAGTGGAATACTTCTTAAAGCTCTGAATTTGTAAGCTATATTGCAATGCTTACAAAGAAAATATTGGATTTATTTAGGAATTATACCCGCAAAAAATTATAAATAATTAAATAATAAATCTTTGCCTAAAAATAACTCTCTCATTTCACAAGGAAGTATTAAAGCTTAAATTTTAAACCCTAATCAATTCTTCGAGTGCATTATTTAAACAAAAAAACTTACTCGAATATTATCTTGGTTGACCCAATTTCTGGTTGTTTGTCGACTTGCCTTATTAAAGCCATCCCCGCCGACTACCGATCGCGTAGCCCAGCGGTCTGGAGCTGGTCTTTTGGAGCGATGATTCACTTCAGCTCGGTTTGGTTACACATTTTGCCCATTGACGAGGTAGTGGTGGTGGTGCTGCTGCCCTGCCCGAGGTCCACATGCCATTCCAAAAGACCCCGCGCCGAGTGCGTATGCGTCAGTCGTAAAATATGTTCAGCAAAAAAATATGGTCACAATAAATATAAGAAGCTTTTGGAGGTTGCCAGAGATAGCTGAGTGAGTGAAAATAGTTAGGAAATGGGAAGGTTAAAAGCGATTATGTAACCAGGGAATTATGGTAATTGAAGTTGAGACATAAGCGATCAGTGAGTCATGAGAATATCAGTACTTGAAAGCTTATAAAAGATACATTTTACATCAAAGATATAATTTTATTATATTTTTAAGCTCTTAGTTTCTAAATTATTTACTCGTAATTAAATAGGGATTACGTTCAAACAATGTAAAGAACGTTCTAAGCTCCCTAAAAACCAAAACATAAATTTTACATTTTTAGCTTCTGTTTAAAAAAGGAATCCTTAAGATATCAGAGATCGCTTGCTGTGAGAGAGATCATTAAACGCAAGTAGCTCTGCTGATACATAAACCCATAACACCTAACACCCCTTAAGAACCCAAAAGGAAAACCTCCAGCAGAGCTCTCTACCCCACTAATCACACGCACAATGGCCAAGATGAGGTCTCTGCTTTTCCAAGCGTTTTATAGCCCAGCAACAAAAACAACAACTAAATACAAATAAAAAACGAAATTACGAAAAGGTTGACAAAAGGCCCAGTGATTGATGCTCAGGGATCCGCCTGATAATGACTTTTTAAATACGATTTCAATGCGCTAAAAGGGGGCAATCATCAGGCCCAATGACAAAGAACAAAGTGCGCGGAAAGGGGTTACGGGGACCTACTATTGAAATGTAATTTGCATTTCATAAGCCTCCCTCCCGGGGGCCAAGGATCACGGAAACGCCAGCAGCGGCGTAAAAAAAAAACTAGACTGTGATGACATTTGAAAGGAGCGACGAGGAGGGGCAACGATTTATGGCAATTTGATGATGCTGATGATGATGATGGCAAGCCCACGGAAAGATGCAGATGCAATGCGATCCCCGTTGCCAGTTTCCAGATCCCAGATCCCAGATCATGTGCTAATATTATGCAAAGCACTCAGGATCGAAGACGGGAAACCAGAATCCAGATGAAGGCAAACGCAACCCCGTGGTGCCCATGCACGTGCAAAGGGATTTGCAGTCACTTTCGGTATTAAATCGAGCACTGAAAAAAAAATTTAAGAAATTTTAAATTAAATTAAAAACATTAAATATTTGTATAGCTAAATTTAAGATAGTAACAATCCAAGAAAATAAAAAAATAAATTAATTAAAGACCAAACATTTCAAGCAACTCAAATAAATTTATCTATTTTTATCCCCACAAGTTGCTTTTCGCCTTTCTCTCAGTGCATCTACTTGATATTCAACAAAGACAATGATTAGACAATATCCACCAGCACCATTTTGTCACGTTTTGTTGGCCCTAAAGTTCTTTTTTTTTTTTTTTGTCCCCCGATGATCAGTTTTCATGAGGCAGCAATTGCTTCGATCCGTAACGGTCCTAACAGGCTTATTTCTGGCCACCATCAATAAGAATCAATCAGCAACGAGACAGTAGTTGGATCTGGATCGGGGATATAATATCTCTTACGTTACGTGTCGGTTCCAACTCATTAAGTTCTTCGAGCGCAGCGTTTTGTCAACGGAAACAAAGGAGCTTTGTGCCATAACTGGACGTTTATTTACTGCATCTGGACTAGGTCTCTCGAGTTCCTATAATCCGTCATGCCTGGCTGCCGATTTACATTAATGCGCCAATTTCTGGAGCGAACAATGGGCCAGATATATAGTATATATACCGAGACATCCAAGCTGAGCCGTCGACGACTGTAATTAACATTTCTCGCATTATAATTTGCCCTTTTTTCCGCACATCCAGTCATCATCAGCAGACATCAGAGGCACCAAGACCGAGTTGTTGGCAATTTAATGTCCGCACATTTGCGCAACAGGAACAGAGGAGGAGGCGGAGGAGGAGGAGGTGATCGCCGGTGGTCGTTCCTGGTGACTAACAGGCAAATGAGACTCGCTTCTGGGTATAGCTTTTAGGGTAATTTTCATTGAAATATATATATATATATATATTAAACCAACAATAGCCACTTAGTTGAAACAAAGTAAACAAATACTTAAGGCAATTGTAGACAAAAGAAAGGCAAGCCGTTTTCAATAAAAAATTGTATTAAAAGTGTTTTTAATACTGGAAAGCATGTAAAGATGGATCTTTTGATTCTTGAAACGAACTCAAGTGTGAGTTTAGCAAGGGTATCAGTCCTTGGGATGAGCTGCCCTTGGGTTATCCTTTCAAACAATTCCTGGAGGAGGAGACTGAACTAGATAATAAGGTTTTGGGGGATTATGTTTACTGGAAAAATGTGGAAATTGTGCATAAGGATCACGTGTCTTTAATTTTGAATATTTTTATTAATATTAAATTGCAATTTAACCATAAATATTGTTGTTTTTATTTATAAATATTGTATTAAATCACTTCCTCTTTTATATTCATAATCGTTAAAAGGCAACTCCATAAATAAACTTTAATTCCACTTTACCGTTTTTTGACTATACCTAGGTTATGCCCCCTCCTTAATCCTCTCTCCATAAAAAAAAACTAAACCCTTTAACGGATAGTGACGCCAAATTTGGGTAATTACCAGGCATGGGGAGATTATTAAGAAGAGGGGGGCACTCCACATGGGGCCTAAGAAACCTCGAATCTAACATGTGTATAATATTAATCAAAATTACACTGCTAGAAAAGAAACAAAATAAACAAATATAAAATATAAATAAATTATCATTATTATTAATTAATAATATATATTATAAGTAAATAAATTAAAAAATTTTAGGGAGACAATTTAATTTTATAATATTAAAATAATAATATTTTTTCCATAAAGAGTCACATCAATACCTTTCCCAGAAAAAGAACCTCCTTTAGTAAATCTTTTATACATTAGGAAGATCTTTTCCTTTAAATAAAAATATTTTTAAAATTTCCATAAACCTCAAAATCAACAAAATATTTAAACGTCCTCTAGTAAACTCATTTATTTTGTATTTTAAAAATCTAATTCAAATTTCTTTCCCTGCATACAAACTTAGAAAATAAGAACAGCCGCTTGGAAGAACCAAAACAAAAATCGAAAAACAAAAATACAAAAAAAAAAAAGGTATTATAAGAGGGGGCCTGGCGACGACGCTACGTTGCATGGATGCAAAGCACTTTATGTCGAGTCGAAAGAACGGTTCGAAAACCGACGGACGACGGACGAGACAGCTAAACTTGTTATACGCAATCGAATCGAAAATATGGGCGAAATAAGGCGGCAAGCGGTAAGCGGCGGGCTGTAAATCTAGAACTAGTTTTGGATTTTTTTTTTATTCTCCTCCTCCCCCTCTTTTCGTAGCCCCGATGACGCGGTATAAAAAAGAAAATATTGGACACCTGCACACGGTTTTCGTATCGCCTGAGCAGCGGCGCAAGAGGAGAGGGACAAGTGAAGCCCGAATAAAAAAATTAAATAAACGCACGGACAGAGAGGCCGAGAGGCAGATAACACTTGGAAGAAGGGACAGAGAGTACGGAAAGTCAAGTAGAATAGAAGATACTCTAACAAGCGTGAGATACTCGGCTTAGATACAGTGAGATTCTGGGAAGATGGTATTTTTAAGATTGTTAAAAGTGTTGCTAGAAAAGTAATGAAGTAGAAAATAAAGAAAACAAATTTAAATATTTTTTAAATTAAGTTCTATGTTTATTTTATTTTATTTTCCATGCAATTTAGACATGAAAATCTTTATTATTTTTTTTAGTACCTATTCTATGCTAAAGTATCTTAATGTTCTCTTGAAAATCTTTATTATCTTTTAAATACAAAAGTATCTCAATATGTTTCTGAGTATCTTTTAGAAGCAAAGTTTTTCTTAAACAATTTCTTTTAATTAAAAATTGACAAAAGAGTATTATAAATGATACTCTTCTTTAGGAAGATATATATCTCTTAATAATATAAATAATTGTTTAGTTTTTATTAATAAATTTTCCTTTAAAAATATTTTTTTTTACCTTTTTTAAAATCTTTTCTATTAATATAAATAATTATATATTTATTGATAAATAAAGGCTCTTTTGAGGAATTATTTCCACAACAAACTGATCCACAAATTCGTAGTGATCAGCTGACAAATAAAGAGTATTATTAAAAGACTAGGCTACCCAAACGCGCCTTAGATTTTCTTCAGCATCACTTGCTCTCCCTCTCTATCTCTCTGTTTCTCAAATCCCTCTCACTCCCACTCAATATCTTCGCTCGATCCTTAGGTAGCTGCAAAATTTTGCCTGTCCCAAAAAAAAAAACCCGAAAAAGACAGAAATAATAAAAAAGGGGCAGCCAAGCGTAGAGCGATAGAAAAGGGAAGGACGAAAACTAATGGCCAGGCTTTTATTTCCAAGAAATTTAAAACTTTGCCAAGGAGCAAAGAAGAATCCAAAAAAAAAGGAAAAAGAAAAATGGTGTTACGGGTTGTTCAGAAAAGATAGGAACAGAGCACACATTGGGAACACATGGAGGAGTTTTGAGGATCTGCAGTCGCAGGTAGAAGTTCTAGTAATGGATTCTAATTTTTTTTCTTTCTTTGTTTAATTTCTTATAATTATTTATGAGGCTTGAAATTAATACAATAACTTTAAACTTAAAAATTAATAAAGCCTGTTAAGATCATCGAAAGAAGACAAAAGTATCTCCCATTTAAGGTGATTCCCGTTAAAGTACAGCATTTTGTCAGGCTATAAACTCTTCGATTCTGTTTGTTCAGTCTTTCTGTTTGCTTATATGTATATATATGCATATATGTTAACTGTACAATCGGCTGAGAACTGCTGTCGGCACTCAAGAACTTGATTGCTTTTTGAACTTTCCGACGACTTCGACTCCCCCATGTTTCCCTTATTCACAACTTCGACAGGGTCTTTGCCATTTATGCATAATTAATAAATTGCCTTTTTGTACGCAAAAGCCAAGAAAAAATACGTTGTTCGCCGATTGCAGCGATAAAAGTGATGGCCCATCCGCCTCAGCAGACTGTTCGATGTGAGAAAAGATACTTTATAAAGGAGATCGGAGTTTTATATACACTTTTTTATAAGACTGAGTTAAGATTAAATAGATAAATAAGTAAATAAACGAAGAATTTAACTATTTTATCAGTTAATGGATAAAATATAGAAGATGTTTTGTTAAACTTTAATTTTATAAAGAAATGTATTTTAAAGGTTCTCAGACAAAGAAGTGGTTTGAATTTAGCTATGAACTACATTTCGGTTTATAAACTTAAATTAATCTAATTAAATAATAAATAAATTCCCAAATTATTTTTCTACATTTAGAAATGTAAAATATATTTAGTTCCCAAAACTTCCCAAAACCTTTTTTGACACACTGGCAAACATTTCTTGGAACTATATTTTACGCTGATTAATGTAAAAAATACGACATATTAGCGAATAAAATTTCACATTAAGTAATTTGCCAGATAAGCGGCTAGCCCTTATCAGTAGTCAGCTGTTAGACAAAGTCTTATAAATCTCGCCTAAGCTTTAGCAGCCACTCAGTATCAGTTCCCAAGTCAAGCATTAAGCTAGCTTTTAATCTCAATGGACGCTGAAATATACCTCACACTTTTGCCGGCGGAAGTTCTGGATTTAATATTTCAACAGCTCAATTTCCATGACAAACTGCAGTTGGCCCAAACGGATCCCCTGTTGGGCCAGGCCTTTGCCGTGCACAGTCGCAGTGAATTCGTAGATATTGATATTCGCAAATTATCGGCCATGTACTGGCCAGTAATCTTGCCGCTGTGCGGCTCACTGGTGCGCCATATAAATGGCACTTGGGACAGCCAGAATTATATTCCATTTCACATAATCGAGAGTCAATGCCCCTTCTTGGAGTCCATAAAATTCAATGTGAACACTGAGAACTGGATGCAGATCACCTCGCTGCTGCTCAATGTGAAAACTTTAAATTCGGTCCACCTGCATATAGCCGCGGATTGTGATCCCTCTGTGAACCTCATCAACGCCCTGATGCAGCTTCCCAGTCTAAGTAAATTGCTGCTACATGGCTTTTCCTGCGATATGGGTGAGTTTTTGAGTTGAAAAGCCATTTGAACTGTTCTAAATTTACTTCTAAATCATTTTCAGTTTATCAGTTGCAAAATCTGTTTAATTTGAAAGACATCAGCCTCAATTTGAGGAGCCACCCCCAGGCCATCAATATATTTGAGATTCTTTCGTCTTTGAAAAATCTCCGCACCTTGCACATTTCAAACATGAACATCATGGAGACCCAGAACTCGTGCTTTAATGAGCTGCAGGAACTGGAGATATTTTCCTGTCACATCTACTCCATGTTGCCGATGGTTCCCAAACTGAAATCATTGCGATTCAGAAGGAATTTTTATTATTCTCCAGACTTTCGATTGTTTTACTGGATTTCCCAGCACTCGTATACCTTGGAGTTTTTGGAACTGCTTTTGCCACATTTACAGCATACTAACGTCCATTTTGGAGAACAGGACCTACTCGAAATGCTTCAAAACTGTACAAATCTGAGAACTCTTCACCTGGGCAACTCCATCACCTGGCATTTTGTGGGTTCCTTTATGAATCTGTTGAGTGCAAAGGGTTTTAGTTCAGAAAGGCAATTCCGGTTTGTCTTAGAGAACTTTGAAGAAGTCAAATCAATGGTGAGTTTGAATAAAATATAAATATTACATTAATTCTTTAATTCATTATTTTTTAAAGTTTTTTGCATCGCCTTACTTGGGCCTAGTTTATGTGCGAAGTCCCACCCCCTGCGAGAGATGTGCCTGGGGTTGTCTTTAACATTACATATAATATTATAAAAAAAAAGTATACAAAAATATTTAATTTATATTTAACAACAATGTTAAGTTTTATATACATTTATTTATAGTACAGAATTTGTTAAATAAATTGAACTACGGAACTAAAAATTATCATATTATCAAGAAAGGAAGCTAACTTCGGCACCTATACCCTTGCAGATTGGTTTTGATGTTTATATTATAGATTTAAATGCTAAAATTACACACAAAACAGAGTTTCATTACATTTTAACTTTACTTATTATGTTTACAGTTTGACAGTTACAGTTTTACATTCCCAGCTTTACATATTTTATACATTTACCGATCGCTTCTATGGCAGCTATATGATGTAGTTGCCCGATTTTTATGAAATTTATACCAAAATTCTGAAATAATATAAAATGGCTATATCTAAAAAATTGTGTAAAATTGTTGAAAAACAGCAAAGTTATAATTTTTTTTCTAAAAATTTATCGAAAATTTGTATGGCTGCTACATGATATATTCGTCTGATCCGGCCCGTTCCGACATATATAGCAGTGAGAGTATATAGAAGTCTATATGCAAAGTTTCATTCAGATAGCTTTAAAACTGAGGGACTAGTTTGCGTAGAAACGGACAGACGGACGGATGGACGGATGGACAGATGGACAGATGGACAGATGGACAGATGGACAGATGGACAGACCGACAGACGGACATGGCTAAATCGACTCGGCTGTTGATGCTGATCAAGAATATATATACTTTATAGGGTCGGACAGGACTCCTTCACTGCGTTGCAAACTTCTGACTGAAATTATAATACCCTGCAAGGGTATAAAAATAGATTTATGGCTGGAAATAGTACACATGCTTTTGATTATTTATGTGTGAATAACATGACAAAACATGAATGACAATGACGTGTTTAAATTTTACAGACAGTTGAAATATTTTTTAATCAGAGCTTGCAAAAAACTGTCGACCGTTTCTAGTTGTCTGCATATACAGTGACTCCATCGCATAATCGGACAAGTACCTTCTTATTATAAATGTGCTCAAAAACTATCAAAAATGTACGAAATGGATCGGTTCCTTCTGTTCTTATTCAAGATTAACATTCTTGTTATTCAATAACATACAAAAAAATAACATATTTCAAGGAAAACTCTTAATTTACGAACTAAAACATAATTATTCCATTATTTGACGCTCAACGTATAATCGGACAATCCCAAGATGAACACAAAAAATCGATATTTTACCCGAAATTCGCTGAAAGCTTTTTGTTTTTTGCATTGTGTTTGTTTAATAATAGAGATTAGGAGCAGAAAACATAATTTTGCTATTAAAAAGTGGAAAATGGCTCCAAATGGAGAGCAATCCTCTGTGGAACTTCGGCAGTTGGATGTTAAGCTAAATTTTGAAGGAAAAACAGTAAGAGAAATCTCAGAATTAGTTGGGAAAAGCAAATCTACCGTCCACGACATTATTAAGAGGTTCCGTGATGAATTTAGATTTGCCAATAAAAGCAGGGAACGCCAAAACAAAATCTTAAGTGACCGAGAAGAGCAGTCGGTTTTAAAAGAAGTTAAACAAGATCCCTTCAAAAGGCTAAAGAACTTAATATTTCTTTACAAAACCGAACTGGTAAAGATGTGTGTCTCAATACTGTGCGTAATACTTTACATAAATTTGATTACTTCGGACGAGTTGCGAGGAAGAAGCCCTTTATTAGCCCCAAGAACAAACAAAAACGCATTAAATATGCAAAAGAATATTTGATGAAAACAGAGGATTTTTGGAAGACGGTAATATAATAGTTAATGAGCTCAGAAAAAGTTGTTGTTGATTTTTATTAATTAATTAAAGGTTCTATTTACTGATGAGAGTAAATTTAATTTACATGGATCCAATAAAAAGAAGTTTGTTTCGCGTAAACCAAATACCGAATTTAAACCCAAAAACTCAAAGGCCACAGGAAAGCATGGAGGAGGTTCTGTGATGGTTTGGGGCTGCATGTCCAGTGCTGGAGTGGGCCAATTGCATTTCATAGATGGCATTATGGATAAGTTTGGTTACCTAAATGTTTTAAAAGAAAATGTAAAGCAAAGTGCTCAGAAATTGGGTATCGCAAACAACTTTGCTTTTTACCACGACAACGATCCTAAGCACACATCGAGTGTTGCAAAGCTTTAGTTGATCCCTAATTGTCCCAAAGTTGTCGAAACGCCAGCGCAAAGCCCCAACCTTAACGTAATTGAACATCTCTGGGAAGAATTGGCTAGAAGAGTGTACCAGGAGAAATTTAACACTATAAATGGCCTCAAGGAAGCTTTGTTGGAAGCATGGAACTGCATTGAGCCGGAAGTGTGCGAAAAATTGGGTGAAATCCATTCCTAGGCGCTTGCAAGCTGTTCTAGAGAACAAAGGATTCGCAACCAAATATTAAATCTATCCTTTTCCTATTTTTTTCATTCATATTTTTGTTTGTCCGATTATACGTTGAGCGTCAAATAATGGAATAATTTTGTTTTAGTTCATAAATTAAGAGTTTTCCTGGAAATATGTTATTTTTTGGTATGTTATTGAATAATAAGATTGTTAATCTTGAATAAAAACAGAAAGAACCGATCCATTTCGTACATTTTTGATAGTTTTTGAGCACATTTATAATAAGAAGGTACTTGTCCGATTATGCGATGGAGTCACTGTATCTGTCTCTCTCTCACTCTTTACGAAAAGACTCAGAGAGCACCCGTTCATGAGTTCTTGGAATGAGCTCGCGCGCGTTCAGAGCGAACTCGTTTTTTTCTATTCTGCTTTGTTTCGGTTGTCCCATGAACCGTGGTCAGTGAACAAAAGTCTTTTGCGTATGTATTGGAATACATTCACACGCATAGGCAAGCAAATCCTTAAACGTTTAGTTGCGATTTAAAAACAACATTGTCTTAAACTTTTCTTTTATTTTTAATAGCATTTTGTTATATGGACACTTGTTCACAAAAATAAATAAATAAAAAAAAAACGAACAAAGGTGAAGACCGTTCGCGCTGAGCTGTTCGGTCCCTTGGTCTTTTGCTGGCTCTCTGTGTGCGAACGTTTCTCGTCCCGCTCTTTACGCACGGCTCATTGAAAGGCCGAAGTAAAAAGAGTTCAACGAAAAGCGTTCAACAAAAAACCGAAATGAAGACAGCAAAACTCCCTTGCTCTGAGCGAGAGGGAGAGAGTATGATCTTTTTCGGTTTTACTCGCAACGAGAGCACAGGAAAAACCCCGTCGACAGTTATTTGCAAGCTCTGATTTTAATAGTACAACTGATAATACAGTTTCATTTCACTGAATGATTCATTCACAATCTTATCGTTTACGTCAACTTAATATATTCACGTACGTCACTTAATCTATTGTTTTACGTCATTATATTTATTTGAATGCTTTTTAAGCATTGAAAAGGGAAAGGTGATTTGGTTTATTTTTAAATTTTAGTTAGTTTTAATAACAAATTTTAATTAAATATTTAGGGGAATACTAAGTGTGCGTCAAATGGAAATTTTTGAAAAGCAAAATAATCTTGAAACATTTATGTACAAGTTTATTGCGATGATATTTAATGTATATTTATATTAAAATTTAACATTTCAATAATATATATTTTAATAAATTACATATTTAAGGGAGAAATTATTTTGGAAATTAGGTTTTTGTTTAAATATTAGCTAGTTTTATTGACAAATTTTCATATTCATAAGTAATTTTGGGGAAATACTAAGTTTTCATATAATTGACAATTTTTTAGATTTATCTTTATATTTAAATTTAATATTTAATTAATATATATTTTAAGGAGGAATTATTCTCGAAACCTGGCTAAATTACTCATTTTGCCTGATGAAATCTCAACACACACTTAGCAACTAACAAAATCTCTTACAAATCGTGTTAATCATCGCCAACAAAACTCATCTTTTGTTCCGCCATAAACATATGTGTGGGCGTCGATCGAGAGATCGCGATCCATATCGCTTATATCGGAAGTATTCCCCATGTCTGCCAGCGTCCTTTGTCTTTTGTTTCGCTTTCAGTGGGATGAGCGATGGAGGCGTCGTGTCAGTGGTCTCTGTCCCCTGTCCTCTGTCCAGTGTGTCGCCCTGTCTTGGTTTATCGCCTCCCTGGGCATGTCTCAGGGGTTGTCCCATATCTCACAGCCTCTGACAGCTGTTCACATTCTCTGGGCAGTGAAAGTGGGTCAACGTTGCCACATTGTTAATGACATTATTGGGGTAGGTGGTTTCCTGAGTTTTTTGTTTACAAAATGAGGTTTACCTTTCAAAATAAAAATAAAGACAAATTTAACAGAAATACAAAAATATAAAATATTTATTTTAGTAAATTTAGAAAGCCTTTGTTATATTTTAATCAACATAAATAATTAAATTCTATTGATTTTGACAACTCATAAAAGTTCCAGTTCTTCGGTAAGGTGCTCCAAACACATCTCTCAAATGGTGTGGGATTTCTTATATAAATTAGTCCAATGCTAGGCGATTTATAAAACTGTAACGAAAAGTAAGTATTAAAATTAAGTTAAAATTTATATTTAAATAAAAACTCACCAATGGTTTTACTTCTTCAACATTATTAAATACAATTTGAAGTGGGTTTTCCAAGCTGAAACCACCATTTGCCTTTACGGCATCCATGAAGGGCTCAACGAAATCCCAGTAGAAGTAATTACCCAAATGAAGAGTTCTTAAATTTTTACAACTCCTAACAGTTTTGAGTAAGTCCTCTTCCTCAAAATGAATGTTGTCATACTGCTTAGTTTGAAAACGCAGTTCCAAAAACTCCAAAGTATTTGAATGTCTTAAAATCCAACTTGACAATCGAAAGTCTGGAGAATAATTCAGATTATTTCTGAAACGTAAGGATTTCAGTTTAGGAAAATGCGGTAACATCCAGTAGGTGTGACAAGAGACAATTTCCAGGTGCTCTAATTCGCTTAAGCTAGAGTAATGATTTTCTAAGATTTTTATATTTGAAATATGCAAAGTGTGGAGATTTTTTAGAGACGAAAGAACTTCAAATATATTGATGGGAGGAGAATCTTTTCTTAGGGAAAGGCTGAGATCTTCCAAATGAATTAGTTTTTGTAACTGATAAACTGAAAATAAATATAATAAAAAATTAAGAATAGTTTGAATGGGTCTTTGAACTCTTAAAACTCACCTTCTTTTGGGTCCAAGCCATGTAAAAATAGTTTAGTTAGTTTTGGAAGCCGCCTCAAGACCTTTAAAATATCCACAGAGACTTTACAATCCTTACTTATATGCAGATAAACGGACTTCAAACTCTTAGCTTCGAGTAGTAGGGAGATAATCTCTAACCAATTATTATTATTTACATTAAACTGTATAGATTCCAAGTACGGACACTCATTCAAGATTAAGCGATATGGAATTTTATTTGCAATGTTCCACGTGGCATTAATTTCACGCACTTGAGTGCCGCAGAGTGGCAAGATAACTGACCAATACTCCAGGGGTATTTTGCGGCTATCAATATCCACGAATTCACTTTTACTGGATTTATTCCTACTACCCAACTCTGCAACTCCTTGTTCTGAGCAGGATTTCTTCTCATTGTTAAGCTTGTTAAATAGTAAGTCCAGTACTCCTGCCTTGAGAATTGCCAGGCAAATTGAAGAGTCCATTGTGTTTCCTCCGAAAATTTAATAAATTCTAACGCCAGAGTTTGATTGACACTGTTTCGCTTCTAAGCTGGGGAGAGCTTCTTTATATGATTTTTTTTCTAAACACTCAATTCTTATCGACCGCTGACGACAGATGGGGTCAGCCTTAATATTCGCAAGGCCTGAGACTAATCAGCTTCTTTTTATTACTAAACAGTTGAGTGTCAATCTTTCATTTAAATATTTAATATTAAAATACTCAATTTAATATTTAAATATAAGTGTCTAATTTAACATTGATTCATTCAAATTCCAGAACTTGCACGATCTTTTATAAACCTAGCAAACTTAAGTTCAATAAAACCATAAATTCTACAAACAAAAGAATGACATAAAATATTTACCAGTTAAATTCAATGGCCACAAGCTGGCCATAAAAAATCAATTGACACTAATAAATTTAATGAGAAATTTAAGTGCAGATTGTACTTAGTTGAAATAATCGATCTTAATTGTTATGTAGCCCTTGTAGGGTTTTATAGCAATATATTTATACACTTGCCATAAAAATATTAGCGCAATTTCCCCGAACTTAAACGATAATATTCCTAGAAATATTCTTAGAAAATTCAAATTTTAATAAGCTTTATTTTATATTTTTATACCACTATATACATACATACTCTTTGGCCTCAAAATATGCGCTCAATTAAAAACAAATATTCCCAGAAAATTTAATTAATAGGAATTAGTATATTATTAAGATTTATTTTTCAATGTAGCTTTTTAAACTTTAGCACTTATTTTTGTATATAAATATATATATTAAATTTACTTGTATATTTTGTTTTAAACTTGAAATAGTGACATTTTAGCCAACAAAAATAAATGAATACCTCAAACCCATTTAGAACAACTGGCCCCTTACAAGAAGTTGACATCCTTGGCAACAGTTTCAATTATATTTACAACATAAAAATCGCCAATTTGGTCAACTTGCTCTGCAGCAATTAAAAAACAGACTAATACATACGTATGTACATATAGTACACAAGCTAAAATCGTGTAAATTGCTTTTGAATTATGTATGACAGTCGTATGTCTGAAGGTTGCCCATTGATAACCCTAATTTCTGACCAATTTTATAATTTATAAATTGCCAAATATATATATTCCTCTTTGATTTTGATATCTATGTATTTTAAAATATATTTTTAAACCCTTTGTTAAACTTAATAAAGAACTACAAGCACACAGCCTAAGTAAACACATATAATGTGCAGACAGCGTTCACGCCTTCTCTTTGAAAAATCCTATTTTCCATCACAGCCAATATTTGGACACACCTACAAATTTTAATAAAATTGTTTTGCATCCTTAAACAAACTGGGGAAAAGGAGTTTTAAATTTAAAGCATCAACCGATACAGGAAAATTTAATATGACAGCAAGAAGGCCTGTCGGAAAATGCAAAATTGCTCCCTGAATCTATCACCATTAAAGCTAAAAATAAGAATATTTGCCATTCCTGGAAAAATTAGATATCTGATTTAATGTTCTGGTAATTAATAGAGATTTCCTTTTAATTATAGAATGCTTTTCGCACCTACAAAATATATCCTGCTAAAATATCTTAATTTTTACAACAATTTCCAAGGTTCTTATTGGCCATATTTTAACCGTTTTATTGGCTTACTGCCTGAGCTTCACACCAACACATTTAATTAAGAAATTAAGCCACTACCTAGACCATTTACCCTGTTGATTGCCCTCATAATTTGTGCATTTCCAACTAAATGTGAAACCCAGAAAAACCGCAATCGCAACAAAAGAAGCCCACAGAAAAACACAAGATTCGCATTAAACCAAAATAAGAAAAAAAAAGAAATCAAAAAGTAATCCTCCAAGTTCAGAGGAGACTGCAGGAGGAGGGAGTTTTGATTTGGCGATGAGTCATCTGAGTGTATATAGTAAATATATAGTAGAGTTGAGCCAGACGTCGGCACGATCTCGCTGGAAAAATGTACATAAACGTGTGAAGTGAGGAGGCCAGAAGATCTTTTTGGCCAGGTCCCAGGGTCTCGGCCACAGTTTTCGGTCTAACTACCTGAAGGCGACCAAGGGACTTGCTAATCATATCGAGCCACGAATTGTTGATCATTTAACTGCAAGATTTGCTCGGGTGAGTCACCCAAAGTGCAGGTAGTGAGTTGGTCCAGACTAGAGCCATCTCTTTTGGCAGGCATACCCTGGCCAAAGGTAGAAGTTAGAAGGGTTTGATGAGCTTTAATTTGATTTTTTATTAGTTTAAAATTTTAAATCAAATAAATAAGGCTTAGAAGAATGTTTAAAGAAAAGTAAAAATAATTTTAAATAATATTTAAATATATTCATAATACATTTTAGGGTATCTACTAGGCTCGTTTAAACAATTTAGTGTTAGATGTGCCAGAGGGCCGGGCTCTTTTTCCAGGTAGATTTATTGTATAAACAACAACGAATGGGCAAATAAGCAAAAAGACTCGGGAAGACGGGGCTAAAAAATATTTATATTTAAGCTTATTTATGGGTTTCGGCTTGGGTCTGGGCCTCCGCTCCATGAGTCATTGTCCGATCTCTGCTCCACATGTGCGGAAACTGAACTCCTTTTCCAGCAGCAGCCACTCTTTTTATTGTTGTTGGCTTCTATATATATATTTCTTATTTTTTTATTAAAAGCTGATTGATTTTATAGGCGCGATAAGTTTATTGTAGTCGATTGGTTGTGTCTGTCATGCCTCTCACAGATGACTAATGTTCGGCTCTTTTATATTGTTTTGTGCAAAATGGTTGTCGGTTCGTTGTTGAAAAGATAGTTATAAACACTTTGAACTGGTCGTTGACATTTGACTTGCCGGATAAAGAGTTTTATGAGTAAATTAATTGCTTGGCGGAAAAAGAACTTGTGATTATCACATTATTGTTATTGGTTTGCAGTTTAAATAGGAGAAAATATGGAATTTATTATACAATGTATGATATATTTTAAATATATTAAAACTTGCAATAAAATTTAAAATTATTATAACGTTTACTAAATGTACAAATATTATTTTATAACCATTCTTGTCTCATTTTTCATAAAAATGTAATATTATAAATAAATATAAAATCAACAAAATATTAAAAATTAAAAGCCACCCTTTTTGCTCTTTTTACATAGTTTAAAACCCCTTTTTAAACCCATTCTAATATAATTTCACCCCCTTTAACCTCCCCCAATCCCCCAAACAAAGACCTTGTATTATTTTTCAAACACCAAAAAGCCTTTATGGATACCTTGTCTTCGCTTATTGGCCTGTGTTTAATTAATTTAACAGGCAAATGGCAAATGGAAACCATAAATAAGGCCCACAACTAATTGCTGACACAGTTAGCGAGACAAGACAAAGCCCAAAGACATTGGGGGGATCAAATGGCGTGGGCGCTGCTGACAGTCAAAGATCAGAACGTGGCCAAGAAAATTGTGTGGAACAACACCTGCAAATGGTAAGACAGGAGGGACTCTGACACGTGCAAGGCTAAGCTCCCAAAATTTCCATGGAAATGGAAACTCTATTTTCAGTAGCTGCCACCCCGTCCATCCAGTTTCGAGAGGCTGTCGAGATAGAATCGAAGCTAAAGTTCAGGTTGAAGTTAAGGTTTCTCCTCCACTTACTGACTGGCACGAGCCATAAATATTCCAGTCAGTCGGAATCGGCTGAATCATCATCTTCAACACCATCGCCATCCACAATTACAATGTCTTCTGCCCCAAGAAGAAGCTCTGCTGTGTCTATCCCCAACCTTCGAGAGGAAAACACGCCCACTTTAGGCACCTTAGAGTCCGTGGGCACGAGCCCAAAAGTAGCCAAGATATTTTGTTTCTACCAATATAAGTTTTTTAATTAAAAACCCAGCAGCATCAGCACACAGACAACACTAAATAAAATAAATGACTTTTACTCTAGGGAGCCAAAAGCTTCTTTTTATACTTTTTTTTTGTCTTGATCATCGCACAACCCAAAAGTCATGGTCGGAGTTTACCTATGATTCTTACGGTTAGGAGAGAGACTGGAAATATAGGTACAAATTGTTGGATAAATGTAGGTTTTTTTGTAAAAAATATAAGGTAGTTTGTTGCTATGAAAAAATAGTTTAAGAATTAAAAGCTAAAACTAATAAAACAAAAAACATTATAATAAATATTTGATGGTGCTGGAAGTTTTAACTAATAAAAGTTTAATGTCTAAAATTTATTTATACTAATTTTAAGATTTTAAATATAAATCTTTTCTTGATGTAATATATTTTAAACTTAATATTAATGTTCCCTATGTACATTATTTAGTAAATAAAACTCCCTAAAATATATTTATAGCTAAGAAAATATTTTGAAAATAAATAGTAAATTCGATAAGAGTTTTTCTACTTAGAAAATATTATTTTCTATTTTTTTTAAATTTATTTTTTCTTAACTTTTCTCTTTATTTAATGTATTAGAGCAACCATTATTCGAAGTAAAACCCCAGAGCCAGCCTCTATGCTCTTGGCCATCTAGGCGTTTTCCCCCCGCCCAACATGGGGCCATGTCCAGCGGCAACAACGAAGTACAACTGTTCCACAACTGTTTTGGGCATCGTCATCATCATCATCATCGCTGTGGTTGTCTTGAGTGTCTGAGTTTTTTTTTTTTCGAACTCCAAATCGGAGTCCCAATCCCAAAAGTCTGCGCCTGCGCAAAAGCCGCGCGCCGCCTTGGCACGTGCGGTGCAGTAAAAAGCCCGAGACCAAAGCGCACTACAAGCTTCATTTGGAATACCCTGTAAATGTAAAGCAGAAGGGTATATCTTTTATCTATATTATAAATAAGAAATTATATATTTATACAATTTGTAATGTTTAGAAGGCCTAATATACCCATAAAAGATATATTTCCTGTTGCTTAATACTTCCAAATTAAATTCAAAAGATGATAGTTTTGATCAAAAAATATTTATTTATTTAAGTAATTTCCCATCTTATAATTTTTCATTTAAATTAATGAGAATCCTTAGGTCGTATACCCAAGTCCTTGCAGATTTTAATTCGTTTCGTTTGGTTTGGTTTCGTTTCATTTCTGGTTTTGAAAAATGACATACAATGGGCTTGGGTCTCGGAGAGGCTTGGATTGGAGCTGTGCGGGGCTTTTCAGTGGAGTGGGTTGGGTTTTGGGGGCATTTTGGGGCTGGAAAATCAACTTGTTTGTGTGCGCTGGGCTGTGTCTTTTGGAGCTCAGGTGTTGGATTGGACTCGTAGTTGGAGTTGGAGTGGAGTAAAGGCACTCTGCCACCGTTTGATGACTCTGTTTCGACTCGGTCTCACTTCGGGGCTTGATTAATTTACGACCTAAGGTCAGAAGATTGTGTACAAAGGGTTTAACTTGTCGCTAATCGGCCAAGGTTTCTATTGTTGATTTTCCACTAAGCCACAGGCCATAAAAAAAGCCACATAATTGCGACTGCATTTGGGTCTTAACCGAAAGTACAGTTAGCAGATGCCAGCCAGCCAGATTAACAAACTCAGAATCCTACACAGATTTCTTGTTTCTTGTAATGCTTCTAGTCATGGCAAATTTAAAATTTGACCAGCCGCACGCCAACGTCTCGGCAACACCTGCTCTGGTTCTGGATCTCTGTATCTGGGCCTGGTTAGAATTGTGTCTTAATCAAAACATTAAACCCTTTTGGCATGCCTGCAAATTGCCCGGCAAGGAACCGTGCCCCTAATGAGGCTCCAATCTCTGTGGTAATGAACTGCAATTGCTTATGAAGAAACAAGACATGATCTCGACTGGATCTAATGAGTCGGCTTGGGGTTCCAGTAATTGATTGGTCAGAGGATCCGGCGGCTAATGAACCCAGACGGTTCACCAATCTTAACTCAAGGATCTTAGTGCTAAAAATTAAATAAAATCTAGCATGCAACTCAATTAAAAGGCTTCTTTATTGATCCTGATAAAGTGTGTTTATATCTTTCAAAAAGTTTAATAATTTAATTGTGCAACATAAAATTCAATAAAAAATCTATAAAGATAACATTTTCATGATTGCCATAAAGAAGTTTAACTATGAGGAAAAGAGATCTCATAAAGATAAAAATTATATTTAATTGTTAGAGGATTTTTTAATAAAATGTATGGTATTAACATTTAATAAAGGAATGCTATTTTCAGATTTAAAATATTCAAATATAAACTACACTTTAAAATCGATTTGATCATTGATTAATTTGTTGAATTTGTATTAAAAAAACACCCTTTGATTTCAGTCCCCAAAGATAGGTAAGACCTTAGTTAGCTCCCATATTTAAGACCTAATAAAACTGGTGTATACTTAACATAAATTTACCCAAATATATCGACAAAAGCCTGGTATTAAACGAGATTATTTGACTACCAGTGTTGAGTCCATTGTGATCTTTGACTGGCTCAAGCAGCAAACATGGCCAACACAATTTATGGCCCTAAGAACTGTTTCTTAGACACGTCCAGAGGTCCCAGAATCCCAGTCTGAATCTGTAACTGAAGCACAGGAACTGGTTGCTGGGTTGCTGGGTTTGCTGGTGTTACTGGTTACCGGGCCTAGGGAAGTGCTACCGTCTTACACACAGATACACACAACGCACGCATATACGAACGCGGCGCGGACTGTCAACCACACCTCGCCGAGCCGCGGATCACCCCAACTGGCTGGCTGACGGGCTGGCGTAACCCATAATTTTAACACCAATAATAAAAAAAGAGAAACAACAACGGCGCGCGGTGCAGGTGTGCATCAAGTCGCAGGCCGAGTCGCAGTAGCGAACTCGGCCCATGTATCTTGACATCTCTCGGATACAGATACAGCGAGATACACACACTGGATCATAAATTTACGTTTCAAATTGTCTGAAGAAAAAAACAAACCGAAAAAACCAGTTCTCGCCCAAAGTTACACAAAGGTTTCTCCATTAGTTCCCTGGTAGTTTGAAGCTATCTTGTGGCATTAGAACATTATACCCTTTACAGGGTATTAAAAGTCAAGTCTTAAGTTTACAAGGCAAAGAATCGAATTAAGGGTAAGGGTATACACAAGTTGGATACCAAAAGTTTGATTATTTCCTTTTGATACCTTTTTTCAATTGATAACTTTTGTGAAAACATAAGTAATTTATGTTTAATTGGGGTACTAACAAAGGAAATAAGTTTGATATTTATAGAACAAAAAAAGGTGTAAGAGCGGAAGAAGTTGATTACAGATAATTATGCTCCTAATTTCCTATGCTTAGGACTTAAGAAAACCTAAGAAGAATCTACAATAATTAATTATTTCCGCATATTGTTTATATTTTTAATTTCGAATTTACAAAAGCAAAATGCTGACATATTTTTTTAAGCTACCGTCTGATTTCCCTTTTTTGCATTGACCCAATTTCACGAGACACAGGAACTGTAAAATTCTGACAGCTCAGTTAGCTGATTTAAAGTCAGTTGCCCTGCGAGCCATAAAAATCCAGGGGAGCGTCATCCCCCCCAGTTGGACAGTCAGCAAGATTAATTATCGCATTAATTAACTGACCTGAAAAAACGAAAGTTTTGCCACAGAAATTACTCATAAATGTGGAAAGCAGATACAAACTTATTTAAAGTAAAGTAAAGGGAATATATTATTATATTAACTAGATAAAAAATAGACCTTCAAATGTATATTTTTACCATTTACTGACTCACCACACAACTATGCTAGTTAATTTCCGCTGAAGATCTTCGCTGATCCGTTCCAGGACATCGTAAAACACTTGCCTCGCCAAAGCCAAATTCATCAATTGACTTTATGGCTAAAGCGAAAAATACCTCAAGGCATAGATGCGGCTTATAATGAAAAGTTAATAGCAAAACGACACGGTTAATCAGCGAGAAAATTGCACTCGCCCACGACAGGAGCCCAAAATGGATTTCTGTCGAATCTATTCGAACAATGCCATGCCGGCCACAAATATTAATCATGCGAGCACTTAATTTGACACTTGGCCATAATGGAAAGCACTCGAACTGCGGTATAAATGGAGCTCGGAGAAGGAGGAGTAAGTCCAAGTCGAAGTCGAAGCTGAAGCCGGAGAGCCGTCACTAATCACCAACGGGAACAACTTTAAAGTGGCCTGTCTGTGACCGTGTCTTATTCTCTTTGCCGGCAGAAAGGCAGACACTGCCACCTGCCTTACGCAATTAAGCGAAAGACATTGCTGGAGGGCACTGAAAAAAATAGTAAGATATTTATAGGTATTTCATAACAATTTTAGATAAAAGTAAAAGCTTTTTACAATGTATTTCAAGACATAAAAAGCTTAAAGGTGGTTTAAAAAATGTTAAAAATCTCCTATTTCCCCAGGCAACCCATAAAAATGCATTAAATAATATTATATTTCTTGTATTATAAATTTCTTATAATACTTTCCTGTGTAGGGACTTACTTGCCGGACAAAAGGTTCACTCTGGACTCCAACTCCGGCTCTCTTCCGCCGATCCCCTCCGTGGTAATTACTCAATGCCCCGAAACTGGTTCTCCTCCTGTTCTGCGTGTGTAAGTCAAGTAGCTCGGCTCAGTCAGATTACAGCAGACAAACGGACAAAAAAATAAATAAAAATAAAAGAAATACAGAAACGAAGCCGAAAAAAAGAAAACGATCAAAGCTTTTGCCACGGAAACCCTTTTTCTAGTAATAACTCCAGCTCTGGATAGGGGGCGGCCCTCGGGTCTAGGGGCAACTGATAAATATTTATGTGTCATTAGTTGGATGCCCGGGCAGTCATCAGGTGGATGCATTGAAATGCCTTTTCGTTGTTAAAACCAATGTTACTGGGGGTGATTTATAACGAGAACGGTGGCAGAGGATAGTAAAAGGATAATGACTTGTACTAATCAGAGCTGGGAAACTACAATTTTTAGATTATAAAAATGAAAGCTAAGAATTTACAATAGGCAATAAATAATAAGAAAGAGTGTTGGTAGTATTCTAAGGTTTAAATTATATAAATAAGAAATAATAATAACAAAATAAATATTAAAAAATAATATTAGATATCCTAGATGATGTTACCCATGAGGATTTTTGTAACTATAAAACTTAGGCACATTTTATAAATTATTTACAATAAAAATCTCATAATAGGAAGGGGGTTTCTAAGATTTTTACCCCTTTTTTAACCCTTATAAATATAAAAAAATAATATTAAAAATTACAGATGATACAAAAATAATATTTTAAAATATATCCATACATTCGGCTACATTGGATTCCTGGAAATAATTTTAAATAATATTATAATTAAACAAAATAAAACTATAAATGTATAATTAGATACATATTATAAGGTTTAAATTATATTAGCTTTAGAAATATCAAAAAATAAATATTTAAAATAATTTTAAATTATCCTAGATGATCCAAAAATATACCTAAACCTATAGGCTCATCTTGTAACAATAAAACTTGGCCAAAGTAAAAGTAATTCTGTAAGATTTATGCATTTTTTTGGGACAAATTCCATGCCACCTGCTGTGGCCAAGTGGACAGGGACCAACGGATTGATTAGCTTGGCTGCCCGACATATGCCAAATCGTTAACCCACAAATGCCTTGGAATCCGTCTGCCCGAACCTGAGGCCCATGGCCAGCCAAGTGGCCTGCCTCAAGTGGATATTATTTGGTGTGGCACGGACCAAGTGGCCCCGAGGAGCACAGCCAGCAGGCAATGGCAACGTCTCATGTGTCACTCGAGAGGATGACACATGCCGGCGGATTGTTAAGTACGCTTAGGGCAGATTAACTTAACTGTGCATAAAATGCCGCACACTCGGACTCAAAACAAAAATAAAATGCAGAGAAAAAAGAAACACGAGGGAAAAACACTAAAGGAATGCAGGCGGCAGTCGTCGTCGTCGAGGACCGTGAAACAAAAGTAAAAACTGTGGCTGCCAGAGGAAATATTGCTGGAATGTGTAAAAAGTCATGCATAAAATTAGTTTCAACTTGGTTGACGATGCCCGCTGCCCCTCCTCCTCTCCAGTCCTGATTTATTTTCCACAAATGCATTTTTAACACTTGGGCAACACGTGCGTTCCCGGAATACTTTTGCCACTCAAGTGCGCCTCCTCCTTCGATCGATCTTTCCCTTTCCTTTGGCAGTTGAAAATCCATAAAAAAGAGAAACATAAATGCATTTGAAAATATGATGAATATGACATCTTGAAGTGCGTGTATCTGTGAAATTCAATACGAAAAATATAGCAAGAAAAACGAATAAGTCTTTGATATAAAAATAAATATTTAAAAAATATTTACTACATTTATAAATACAAATAAATTAAATATAAAGTAGATATTGACCTAAAGATACTAGAAAAACCTGTTACTCTAACTAGAAATTACAATTATTTACAAATCAAATTAAATTATATTAAGAAAAATAAACTAACACTTTTATTTATATCTAAAGACATGTAATTCCCCCTAATTGCTTTCTGGTTCCACTCGATCGGTTTTCTTAATTAATAACAGAGAGTTATACCTGGAAATTCCCACGCAAAAGACTTGTATTGTAAGTGTGTTTTAAAGTACAAGTTCTTCAAGAAGCTTCGCATAAATTCACTGATCACCGAAGCTCGACCAATGTGTGCAATCAGGCAAGACGAGGGCAGGAAAACCCATTGAGAGTTTCCAAGTTCCAGACAAGAAATTCAAGAAAATCTCATCTTAAATCATATTTTTCCTGTGGTTAAAAAACACACCCAAAATAAAAGAGATACTAACCTGCGCCTGCGCACTGATCCATGGCAAAAGCAAATTAATTTGTTTGATGTGCTCTTCTGTTTTTTAAGGTATTGTGTTCTTTTTTTTTGTGTCTTGAAAACCCCTGTCATGTGCAGTCGATTGTTAAATGAGAATAATGCCCACCAACTACAAGCGTTTTCACGCCATTCTGAGCACTTGTGGGGGAGGTGGGAACGTCTTGAAGTAGGGGCCGCACCCGGCTAGGGTTTCTTCGATTTGTTTATTTAAGAAAATGTGAAGAAATCAGCAATGTGTGAGAATTAAATTGCTTAACAAATTGTACAAATATCATTGAGAGTTCTGGTACTCTCATGTATATAATCGATTTTTAGTTTGGAGGGGTCTCTAGACTCTAGACTTTTGATCTATGAGAACAGAATCAATGTCTGGGCTAGCTTCCGGCCATTAAAATTGTGGGGTACTCGACATGGTTACCTTACCTGAGATCTTGAGGGTTCAAGTTGGTCTAAATGGAGATGTTATTTTGAACATTAAAAAGAAATATATATCAACAAGATGTAATCTAAGAAAGTCTAGAAAATATCATTTCAAAAAAGATGTATATATCTTTATAAGAAAATAGCTAAAGAAATTATCATTTTACCCAAGAAAAAGCTCTACAAAAATAGTATTTAAAAGCCAACACTGACTCTCCTGCAGCACTTAAAAACATAACCTTTATTTTACACTCCCAAAGAACCACAAAAAAGATTTTGAATTGAGAAAAAGAAACCCTCCTTAAGGCTGCCATACTTGACCCATTTAAAAGAGAGACTTTCCTTTTTTTTCGGCGCTGTTAATCGCAGAACCGCAGAATACGGCAAAGCTGGATGATGCTTAAGTGATTAACACCCGACATCCTCGAGGGGATCATTAAGCAATACATAATCCAATTAGCAACGACGACGATCCACCACCTGTTGGCGAGACAAACAAAGGATTTAATATTTTGTTAAATCAACGAACCAGAAACATTTCGATGACGATGAACCTGCTAAGAACTTGAACAAACAAGTGATCACGATCCCTGAAAGGAGCTGCCCGGGATCCTTGATATGGATCAACACAACATTTACTTTTACTCTCAATTGTTGGCCTGGGACCTTTTCTGATATCTGATCTGATCTTTGCCAGAGATAAAAGAAATGCCAATTCTACTTAGAAAATGACACGCAAATGGCACAAAACACAATATACAATATATATACCGAACTCTCTGTGCAAAGTGGAAACCCAAGAGCGGGAGGGGGAAAAAAGGTCTCGAGGATTATCCCCCGGCCCTGGTGCTGGTCCTTGGGCCCCTCATCAATATGTCTGCAATTAAGTTGGGCACGAATTCGTTATTAGGGGTCAGGCAATTGATAGCGATGCTCTCGGATGCATTATTCAGCGCACAAATTGCGTGAGGCACCAGGGCAGCAGCCACGATCATTACATGCCCAGGATAACCTGTGCAGGCTCCTACCTCCTACCCCCTACCCCTTCCTGGCTGCCTTTTAGCCTATGCAGATCGAGTGCATCGCAAGGAGGAGGGAGCCCCGTTGAATTGATCTCCCTCACATAATGGTTGCATATGCATGGATTGGTTTCCGATTGTGTTTGGCTTAACACTGGGCGAAAAAGTATATCTTTGATTTTTTATTTCTAAAAAAAAACCCCTATAAAAAATATAAATATATAGAAATGAAAACATAAACTAGACATAATAAAATAATGTTCAATTATAACATAAGGACATTCAAATTGTTAGAATAAGATATACATACATGTATTTCAATCTTGTGTAGTTTTAAGACAGATATGAAAATTTTAAAATTGACCCGTTGTGACTATCGCACTAATTTATAAGTTTTTAACTTGTAGCGTTAGGAATTTATTTACCAATAAATTTGAAATTTGAAAAAATATAAATATTTTTATATTCAAATGTACATTTGTATATGTTAAAAATTCCTTTAGGAACTAGCAATTATTTTAATTAAAAAAAATAAAAGTCATTCTATTATCTAAAAAAACATTCTGCAAAATCGAGTTACATTTTATAGCGGGGAATTATATCCTATATTTTATTTATTTAGTATTATCTGTTTTATTTTTGAAAAATTAATTTAAATTAAATTTAATTTTATATGTACTTCAATTCATTTTTAAAAAATAAAACAGATAATAATAATTAAATAAATAATTAAATTTAATTTAATTTTAGCAAAATAAAAAGCTTAAATTTGTGAATTTAAGAAACTCAAAAACAATAAAGATATTTGGACTTTTTTTCGACTTAAGTTTTTTTTAACTTCAAATGGAATTAAGATTATAAAAATACCAGTCATCATAAAATATTTTGAAAATGGTGAAAAATTTTAAAATTTTATTTAAAATATATAAATATTTTATTTTATTAAAATATAAAATTTTAAAACCATTTTCAAAAATCCATTTATACCTTTTTCACATTCATTTATTTTAAAATGTTATAAAATTTATAAAAATGGACACATACAAATTTCTGCAAGTGCAAACCTAGACTGATACTGTATACATATGTAAATATCTATGTATGGATGTATGAATGTATGTACAGTGCTGAAAAAAAATAAGAACAAAATCGTTGAGTGATCGTGGAGCAACCTTTCGGTTGCCTGGATGGTTAGGGCCATGGAGGGAGGGCTTAACCCATGGCTGTCATTGTCATTGAACGGCTGACAGTTGCACGAATGTAATTGGCAGTAGGCGCGAATGCAGAACGCATGAAAAATAGAGGCGTGTGAAAATGATCCACTCCGAATCACTTCGACAATCCCTCCACAAAATAACGTGAGAATTTCCATTTTAAATCACAGGCCAAATAGGGTACAAACGCTGGGGTGATCAATGCTGCGTAAAATTTGATTAGATTTAAGAAAAAAGTTTTAGAAAAACGGAAATTCATCAATACTTTATGTATGCATAGATACATATGTCCTATGTAAATACATACATGATACATACATCATACATACATGTTATACATACATTTATAGGGAAATCAAATCCCCTTCTTCATAGTTCATACATTTTTTCAACGAGGTTTGTATCATTTACGCAGAGCACAAAATTGAAACATTGAAACTGAAACAAAAATGTTAAAATGGGAAACGTAGCTTTTTATATCGAAATGTGGCTAAATTAGCTACAAAATAAAAATGTGACTGCACTGCTCAGTTGTTTACAGAATTTTGCTGACCTTCAGTGCAACTTTCAAAGGCTTCGCTTCGTTTTAAATTTTCTTGTTCCAAAACTAAAGAAGATGTCATCTCATTGTTATATATTAAACCTTCCAATAGAGCTTCTGAACTTGGTTTATAAGTACATTCCGAGTATGAGAGATAAGCTCAATCTGGCAAAAACTCATTGCGTTCTCGGAAATGCATTCGCCTTCCACGCCGGCAATACCTTCAAGTCGATTAAAATTGAGGATCGACCAATCGGGGAGTGGTTAGACATTTTGCCGCTTTGTGGATCCTCCATCACTGGATTAGAAATCGAAGACGAAGAGGATAACGTGATTGTGGCCAAGTTGGCCTCTACGCACTGTCCCAACGTGGAGAAGATTCGCTTTCACGTTCACAGCAGTTCCTTAAATCAATTCAACTCGCTGCTTTTACCTTTACAAAATTTGTTTTACATCGAAATTTGGAAATATTCTCAAAATTTTTGTGTGGTGGATACGTTGCTGCAAATGCCCAATCTAAAACACTTGACGTTATTCACGTTCAACTATCGCGATAGTAAGTATTATAAAGGCGAGAAAGTTAAATAAAGTCAATTTTTATTAACATTATATTCCTCTTTAGTGGAAAGAGTTGGAGAACTTACGAATCTGACGAAATTGAATTTGTGTAACGAAGGATTACCCATTGATATCTGCAAATGTTACTCGCCACTGAAGAACATTAATAGCTTGGAGTTAGAAGACGTTGTTTTCCGTATGCCCAAAGATCTAGGTGGCGAAACATTGTGGCCGAAAATTGAAATACTCAAAGTTACCATTCGGATCTTCGACATGCCGCTCCCTTACTTTCCGACTCTAAAACATTTGTCCATTGAAATAAATAACAGCAAGAAAAGCCTTTCCGATGTATTTGGAGAATCGGTCTTCAGTTATGGCAAAACCTTAGAGTCGCTGAGTTATTGTAAAACTTTCCCTAATAGTATCGATGATGATGACATCGGGATATTAATAAAGCTAAAGGCTCTTAAGAAACTCGAGTTGCGGGTGAAAAGCGATAATTGTTTGCACGATATATGCCAATTGGAGAACCTGGAGGAGTTGAACTTGGCACGTTCAAGAATCACTAACGGTGGAGTCATTGAGGTAATCAAAAGGAGCACAAAACTGCGACAACTAAACATTTGCGAATGCGTCGGGGTTAACAGCGATATGGTCGAGGAAGCTGTAGCTGCTCTACAGGATTGCCCCCGTAGGTCGGATAAGCCATTTTTACTCCAAGTTAGTCCTAGCTTTGGAGATGTCGATAAGGTAAGCTGATCAAAATAAAATATTTGTACATTCAATTCAAGTAAATATATATTATTTTCAGAGCAAGCTGGGTGGAGTATTGGATATTGTATGTATTGAAGATTATTTAAAATTTAAGTTTTCCCAAATTTAGAAAAAAATGTGAAAAATAAAAAATATTTTCGTAAGAAAGAAACAAACAAAACTTAAATTTAAATGAAGTTAAGAAATGTTAAGTTGTTCTGTTAAACAAATAGATGTATGTTTATGGAAGAAATTCGATTGTTTTGATTTTATATATTTTATAACACAAAAATATGACATATTTTCTCGTAAAACAAATAAAACAATTTTATATTATAGATACATATGTAATTGTATTTTTCGCCATCTATGTATGTATGTATGTACCCCTTAGTTTAAATATTGAATTCAACAACTAGTATCTAGGAGTTCTAGGATCATAGTCTTCAGTATACATATGTACATATGTATATATAATATACGATAGATACATACATATGAGTGGGAAAAAAGTTAACAAATATTTTAGTACAACACAAAAAAGCTATAACGAAAATATAAAAAATAATTTCTACCTAAAAGTAGCTAAATTAGCTAAAGATTCAAAATGTGACAGCACTGATCTGGTGTTTATAAAGAAATTTTCTGACAGGCAGGCAGTTTTGGCAGGGGCTTTGGATAAAACGGAATTAGTTACTGTGCAACTTTTAAAGGCTTCGCTTCGATTTGAATTATCTTGTTCCAAAACTAAATAAGATGTCATCCCATTGCGATATAATAAACCTTCCAATAGAGATTTTGGATTTGGTTTACAAGTACATTTCGGTTATGAGAGATAAGCTCAATCTGGCGAAATCTCATTGCGTTCTTGAAGAGGCATTCGCCTTTCACTCTCGCAATATTTTTAAGGAAATCGAAATTGGAGATCGACCAATAGAGGATTGGTCTGGTATTTTGTCGCTGTGTGGATCCTCTGTTACTAGCATCAGAGCCGAATATATCAGGAATTCATTGTCTGCGGCCAAGTTGGCCTCCATGCACTGCCCCAACCTGGAGAAGTTTAGCTTTCCCTTTCTCAGCAGTTCTTGGAATCAATTCCAGTCGCTGCTTTTGACTCTTCAAAATCTGTCTTGCATAGAAATTTGGAACTGTTCTGAGAATGTTAGTGTAGTTGATGCGCTGCTGCAAATGCCAAAGCTGAAACACTTGAAGTTATCCGGCAACTATCACGATTGTAAGTATTATAAAGGCGAGAAAGTTAAATAAAATCAATTTTCACAACGCTATATTCCTCTTTAGTGGAAAGACTTGGAGAACTTTCGAATCTGACGAAATTGAATTTGTCTAACCATGGAGAACCCATTGATATCTTCAAAGTTTGCTCTCCACTGAAGAACATTATTAGCTTGGAGTTGGAAAACTTTGTTTTCCGTATGCCCAAAGACCTAGGTGGCGAAACATTGTGGCCGAAAATTGAATTACTTAAAGCTAACTATGGGTACTTCCACACGCCGCTGCCTTACCTGCCGACATTAAAAAATTTGACCATTGAAAAAATGGATAACTATGACAGGAATAGCCTTTACTATGTATTGGGAGAATCGGTCTTTAGTTATGGCAAAACCTTGGAGTCAATGAGTTATTATCGCTATTTTACTATCAAAGATTATGAAATCGAAATAATAATGAAGCTTAAGGCTCTTAAGAAACTCGAGTTCAAGGTGGGAAGCGATGATTGTTTGCAAAATATATGCAAATTGGAGAACCTGGAGGAGTTGAACTTGGCAAGTTCGGAAATAACTAACAGTGGAGTCATTGAGGTGATCAATAGGAGCAAAAAATTGCGACATCTTAACATTTGCGAATGCGTCAAGGTTAACAGCGATATGCTCAAGGAAGCTGTAGCTGCTCTACAGCATTTCCCCCGTAAGTCGAATAAGCCATTTGTACTCTGTGTTAGTCCTAGCTTTGGAGATGTCGATAAGGTAAGCTGATCAATATAAAAATAATATACATATCATACATATATTCTTTATCTCTAAATATTTGTACATTAAATTCAAGTAAATATATATTATTTTCAGAGCAAGCTGGGTGGAGTATTAAATATTGAATATATTAAACATGATTTTAACTGGTGGATTTAGAAAAAAATGTGAAAAAAAATAATTTCGAAAGAAAGAAGCAAACAAAAATCCAATTTAAATGAAGTTAAGAACTGTTAAGTTGTTCTGTTAAAAAAAAAATTAGTTGTATGCCTAATCCTAATTCGACCTTCCAAATCTGTAGAATTTTCCGGTTAAGAAACCCAGATCATTAGCTCTGCACTCTGAAAATGGTGGAGCCAGCCAAGTGGCAGAGGCGAGATAAACCCGGCAGGGCAGGGCAGACACGCCAGACAAACTGGCGACGCCTTGTGAAATTTCCTCTTTCCTCTTCTGTGCGCACATAATAATAAAGAAAATAAATATAAGAGGAATACAGCCCAAACGAGCACACACACTCAGGCGGAGAAGAAGAACTACAACGAAATAAGACCATAAATGCATTTTAACAAAAAGCAAACCAAGAAGAGCCAATGAACCTAAAGAGCAAAAAAAGAAAAGAAGGGAAAAATAAAAAAAAAAAAAACACGAAAACCAACAGAGAAAAATATAAAAGAACCCAGGCCCCAAACCAAAGGCCATAAATAAGCCGACATCGTCTCCGCTGCGCATGCGCCGCAGCATTTGAGGCTGGCTGCACTTCAACTTGAGCCTCTGTCCCGTCTCTCCAGCTTCTGCCCGAGTCCCGGCTCTCCCTATCAGACCCTCGCCATCTGGTCGGCCATTGGGGAGCCACGGATCCCCGACTCGGAGCAGTTACTCTTCAGCTTAAACATCGACGAATGGACTGGACTGGTGGTTCGTCAACTGTCTTTAGTTTTTATAAAATTTCCTTTATTTTTGGCTACTATTTCTAGAAAATATAGAAAGTTAAACAATAGATTGAGTGTAAATTTAACAGAAAATAAAAATATAATGCTAAGCTGGAGAATACATTTTTTAATGGGTCATTTACTTAATTATTTAATAGAATAAATAAATTATTATCTGAGGTTTTTAGAAAATATTTAGAAATATAGAAACAAAACAGCAAGGTATCATAATTTATATTTATATTATATTTATTCCTTAATTTATTTATATTTAATATTAACATTATCTTAATAGTTTTATAAACATATTCCGCAGGGCATTAACCAAGTTGCTGTTAACCTTTTACGCCGACTTATGCCAATGGAATTTCTACTGTTCGGACACACAATTTTCTAGTGCAATTTTTCACTAATGATGACTAACTCACCTGGCTGGTGGGCTTGGAATGATTCACGCATTTGCCGAAAGGTGCGAAATTCAAAATGCAGGTGGGCCTTCAAGTCAAGGAAACAGCAGCTGTCGACGGCGGTCCATGTAAACATTATTCTCCTGTCACTATTTAGGCCATCAGATTGGGAATTTATAGGAACATTCTCACAGAATGAATGATAAGCTGGGAACTACAATTAAAATCTAATTCAAGTTTTCAGTGAGAGTTCCTAGAAGAAAAATTAAAGTTTAAGTTAAAACAATTATACTAAAGATGGGCTAAAATTTTACTACAACTTTAAGTTAGCTTCCATTTTTATACCCTTGCAGGGTATTATAATTTAAGTCAAAAGTTTGCAACGCAGTGAAGGAGACCTTTCCGACCCTATTAAGTATATATATTCTTGATCAGCATCAACAGCCGAGGCGATCTAGCCATGTCCGTCTGTCCGTCTGTCCGTTTCTACGCAAACTAGTCCCTCAGTTTTAAAGAAAATCGGACGACTAAATCATATAGCTGCCATAGAAACGATCGGTAGCTGTACAGAAAAATTTTAAGCTGCGAGTGTAAAACTGAAACTGTTAATCTGTAAACATAATAAGTATAGATAAAATGGTTTTGTGTGTTTTTCACCATTTAAATTTATAATGTTATTTTATTAAATATTTTAATCTAAAATATATATGTCTTTTATGCGATTAAACTTCGTTTTTTTTTTAATTTTATCAAAACCAAATTATCATATACTATGTTTCTCCTTTACTGAAAGCCGGCCTGACTTCTATTAAAAGCCAATGGAAAATGATATTGGAATTTCCCCAAAATACACGAATTGGCTTAATTTTAAATAAAATCTATACACAGAGGCAACAAATTTTTGTATTTGCATCAGGGAATTTTTTCAACATGTGAATATTTTTATTTAGGGAAAACAGAAAAGTTAACTGAGTTCAATTTTTTTGTAAAATCCTTCAGTACTGAAAGTTGTTCTGACTTCTATTAAAAGCCAGTGGAAAATGAGATTGGAATTTTCACAAAAAACAACAATTCTTAAGCTTAAACAAAATTTATCCACAGAGGCAGCAAATTTTTGTATTTCAATCATGGAATTTTTTTTACATGTGCATTTTTTTATGCACCGAAAACCGAAAGTTAACTGAGTTCAATTACTGGAAGGCTTTTTTAGATTGATTTTTTTTGTTTTTTAAATCCTTCAGTACTGAAATACACTAATTGGCTTAAGCTTAAATAAAATCTATCCACAGATGCAGGAAATTTTTGTATTTCAATCAGGGAATTTTCTCACCATGTGCATTTTTTTATGTAGCGAAAACGGAAAGTTAACTGAGTTCAATTAATGGGAGGGTTTTTTAGATCAAATTTTTTTGTAAAATCCATCAGTACTGAAAATTGTTCTGACTTCTATGAAAAGCCAGTGGAAAATGAGATTGGAATTTTTCACAAAAAACAACAATTCTTAAGCTTAAACAAAATCTATCCACAGGGGAAACAAATTTGTGTATTTTAATCAGGTAAATTTTTCAACAGGTGAAGTTTTTATATAGCCAAAACATATAGGTTACTGAGTTCAATTACTGGAAAGGCTATTTAGATGATTAGATTAATTTTAAAGCTATCTTCATGAAACTTTGCAGATAGTCTTCTAACTATATCATATAGCTGACATGGGAAAATTTGAAAAAAAAAACAATTATAAAATCGCTGTGTTTCATCACATTATTATCTACTCTGAGACATGGCCATTTTCTATTATTTAAAAATTTCTGTTTTAAAAATATGTAAATATGAAATAAAAGTTTATATAACCAATAAAAATGAATTATTATTTAATAATGTTTTTGAAATTAAATCAAACATATAAAATATGATATCTTCAAATATACATATGTATATATTGCTTATGATCCAATTGCAAGCTGCAAGGGTATACAAACTTCGGCCTGCCGAAGTTTGCTTCCTTCCTTGTTTATATTATTTTAGAGTATAGCAATCCAAATGATTTAGAAAAATCTACATTTTTTTTTATATTTATTAATAAAATAACACTCAGTATATAATTTTTTCTATATTTTAATTTCCCAAACAAATCAACTGCAACCCCATTTGTATCACTTTTAAGTCCCCAATTTATGTCTTTGTTCGAAAAAAAAACATACTTTACCTGGCACCGAACAACTCATATTTTAATCTATATCTCCCAAAGCACTTGCCTGATCCAGTACAATCCTAAATTATATGGTAAGTACCCGCAGCGACAAGTGGAACTTTTGCATAACGATTTAATTAAAGTTTTGCTCACAAAAAACAAAAAAACAAAAACTAGTCAAAAAGCTGCGAAAACTTAAAGCGCAAAATGAAATCATAGGGGACCAGGACCTGCCCGAGCACCCGACCGCAACGTTGGCTTATTAAATAAATAAACTATAATTAAGCATAATGCATGAGTTAGTGGTCGATGAAGTAGGTAGAGAAACTCAATTGCTATGCCTTTGGATACCCTAATAGATGAAAAGTTGTAGGTTAGAAATAGGGGAAAGTTACATCAAGGAAACTTACAATAAATAGATTTATTTCATCTAGAAAAACTTTAATATTTTAAAGTATTTCTTAAAGTTTAACTTTATATATATATATAAATTTTATAAGCCCATTTTAGTGGTTAAAACTCAATATCTTTGCAATCCATTCTGTGTTGAAATCTCAAGTCGATTTGTCCACGGGTTTGGCCACTTTTAAGCTGCATCCACGCATTGTCTTGGCTCAACTGGAAGCCGCCAGGCTGTCTAAGACTAGTAGTAGGCCAACAGCCAGTCAGCCACTTAGCCAGCAAAACCAAGCCAAAACCCAGTTGAGCCCAGATCCCAAAGCAGTTGACTTTTTGGTGTATGTTGCAAACAGATCCTAGCCATAATTGGAAGCAGTCTCGCGGAACTTGTTGAGCTGAAGTAGCCAGCAATAGCAAATTATAACTACACTGGGAGGAAAATATGAGATAAAAAAATATTCCAGGAAATTACAGAAAATTTATAAAGGCTTTAAAATATATAATTAAGCAACTTAAAGGTTAATAGATATAAAATCTAAGAAACTGAATAGAAATAATATTTAAATACAATTTTTATAATTAAAATACAAAGTTACAATTATTCTCAAAATTAAATACAAATTGTAGCAATGTGATTTATATAATTTAAAATATATTTTTCTTTTTTCTGTAAATTAATAATCCCTCATTTCTTACCAGTGCATAGTCTCCACCTCGCCAACTTCTGGTTTCTATTGACCCAGTCGATCCGTCAGTTAGTAAGTCAAGTTTGCTGGGAATGCACACGGGTAAATATATGGAAAGTGGAGTAACCTGGACTAGCCTGGAGCTGGATGGGATCACTTTTACTTTTGCCTGGCGGTCGCCTCCTTCGGGTTTTCTTGTTAATGTGACAGGTTGCCAATCGTCTTGGCCAATTGACACCTGCATGCTAATAGCGCTCACTGGAACTGTGGCTTAAATTATGGCTGCAGTTTAAGGATACATACAGCCAGGCACATCCTACATACAGTATCTCGAATTAAGCAAAGTTATCGTTTGGCTTCCCTTAAAAGGTTAAATACAAATTGTGGGACAAAATGCTTGAACCAAGTGGTTGTTGTTGGGTATTTATAGGGCAATCAGTTGACCAAAACAGGAAAGTCTTTGTTTAAACAATCAACAGCTAATTGATGTAAGAGTCTTAAGAGTGTATTATCTAAATTAATGTTTTATAAATATTTATATTATATATTTTTATTAATATTTACGTCAGACTGTCCTCGCTTTCCCTCCAAAAATCTCTCGATAAAAGACCTTCTTCCCTGGCTTTTCATTTTCCACCCTCAACGCTGGATAACTACTATCACAACGATCCTAATCCGGTTTAGATTCTCGCTCATTGGCAACGGGTCACACCTGAGTGAGTATTTCCAGGTGGCAGGTGCTCCTGGGATCGCCAATGAATCATAACTTGGCCCGCCTTTTTTTGGTAGCCGGGACAGATCGTAAAACTAGCTTCAGACCTAAAAAAAGGAAAAAATGATTTTATAGAGATATTAAAAATCCGGGGGAGACAAAGAACCAAACTGGGCTCCATAAAAGGGAGCAAGGAGGCAATGGAATGGGATGCGAATTCAGCACAAGAAACCAACCGAAGAGGTGACAATCGAGGGATGAGGACAATGATGGGTCGTAAACCCGAAGACAGCGCGATAAATGCTAACGAAATTAACATGAAATTGTGAGACGAGAGAAAGAGACACGATCGCATACACACAGTCACCCCATAATTGTTGAGGAAAATTGCCCTCGGTCTTTGGCCCCTGAACCTGCCTCCGTCCCTACCAGGTTCTCCCGGCACTTGTGCCCAGCACACTCTGCAAGTGTGTCTCGGGTTCACGTTCACTGGTCTCCGGCTAGGAAACTAAACCGAAACCAAAGTGAACTCAACTGATCTCGGCTCAGCTACATGATCCGTTTTCCAGGGTCTTTGTTTTTACAGTGCGATAAGAGCAAAGGTCTGTAAATGAGAGGGAGACTATCGGATACCCTATAAAGTAATTGGGGTTATCAGGGTTTAGATAAATTTTTAAAATTCTAGTTGATTTGGAAAATGTAGTTTTTAATAATATTTTTAAAGTATAATATCTAAAGTATTTCCTTTTATTCTTTACTATATAGAATTGACTTGAGAACACCCCTTGATCCTTTTCCAGGGGTATTCCCCACTTCGATTCCTTTTTCTTTCTTGCTTTTTTACACCCAATCTCCAGGGCTGCCCCTCTCTTTTCTTAGTCTTGTTTATTTGTTTGTTTGTTTGTTGGCGTAGGACTCGCGACGTCGACCCTTTTTGCCCTAAAACTCCTACTCCTAGTTCTACCCCTACTTCCAGTTCTCTGCTGTTTTAACCATCCGATCCCCAGTGCCAGTCCCCCCGACTGACTGACAAGTTTCACCTGTCCGTATTTGTCCATGGGGTGATCTATCATGGGCTGCCCAGCAGACAGACGGAGACCTGTCCAGTGGCTGTTTTTTTTTTTTTTTATTATTATTTCTCTCTCCTGGTTGTTGGATTGGGTTCCTCCTTTGAGTTGGGACTTCTTTCTTTTGCAGAGGGTTGACGTTTCTATTGCTCCGTAAATTTGCTGGAGGAACATTTGTTTGACTAGATAATGGGGCAAACACACAGATGCATATAGACTGCGATGTGGTAATCTAATAGTGTTTTCCAAACATTGGTTAAGGTGGGCCAGAACATTGACTGACCCTTGGCTATGGCTGGATCATGGTTAGATTACACTGGGAAAAATATGATTATATATAGATGAGTCTGACCTAAGACTATAGGAATTATTTGTTCATTTTAAAATAAGTTTAAATTTGTTTACTTGTAATTGTATATATTGTATGTTAATAATGTTAATGTTAATTTTAATATAATTACATATATTAATTTATGTAACAGTGTACCTTAGTAAAACGATATCCCGAGGGCGACCGACACCGATGGCGGCCTCATAACCCCAATCTCCTTCCCTGCCGGTCCGGCAGTGTGCAACCCAGGCATTGAAAGTGAAATCATCTTGGGGTCCGATGGGTTTCCATGCTTCATGGCCGCGCATGCCGGACGGAGCTTAGAGGGACACATGGCAGACGGAGGAACGTGCAAACTGCGTGCCCGGCAACTTGACATGGCGATAATGATTGACCCAAAAAGCGTGTGTGTTGTGTGTGTGGAGTTCTCTCCCCAAAAAGTGAATGTCATTAGAAACATTTCGAGGCGCGTTTACAGATAAAAAGCGAAACAGAAATAACGAAAATAAAAACGCTAAAGCACACTGCAACAGCTGTCAATCAAAGTGCAGCATAACCATCAGCGAACAAAGGCCAAAACAATCTGAAAGATACTCTGTAAAGAGTATGGGAAAGTGCAGAGTTTGTTTGGTATCTTTAAAAAATATTAACTAAAATTAAAAGTGGTGAAAATTATTATAGAATACTACAAATATTTAAGTTTAAATTTAGTTGAAAGAAAACCCTTGCACTTATTTCCAGTCCTTATTTTCTAGACTAAATTTTAAGTAAGATTTTAGAAATTTATTTTCCTTAGAGCATCTCCTAGTCGTTGTCTGACCTTTGGCTTAATTTCCCCCAATATTTCCCCAGGCTTACTTTGCTGGCTGTGTAGTTTTCGTTGGTGCTTCTTTGTGGTGCGTAGCTCGATCTTTGCCACAGCCTGCTTATGCAAGCAAAAGGCCCCCAGCTTGGTTGCCCCAGATTCTGTGTGCCTCCTCTCAGCCTGCTGTTGCCCTTTTATTTTCATTTTTTCTCTTCCATTTTTTTTTTTTTTGTGATTTGAAGCTTAGCAGCAAATGCTTTCGATCGCTGCCCTCGATGATAGAACAAAAGTTTTGTTTACATTTTGTTTTGTAAACAAAGAGAAATTCTCCATACATAAGAAAGGGCACTGAAAGAAAAGGGGAGCTTTAAAAATATGAATACAATTGGAAATATATTTAAAATAATATTTTAGACAGACAAAACAAAGAAAGTAATAATTCTTAGATAAATCTTTACAAATTTCTAAAAATGTACGTGTTTAGGTTTTATTGTTATTTTATCTTAATAAATATATCTAAATTTCTCTCTGTGCATGTCCATATAGATGGCTGAATAGATGTCTGAATATATATCTGTGTTTTGAGCAATCGAACACGACCACGACGACATGTTGCATTCTAATGGCCCCGGGCCACAACTCATCTGCTGCTGCTGCTGCTGCTGCTGCTGCTCCCACTGCCGCCTCCTGATCATGTTCATTAATTAATGATCAGTCGTCGTCGGATCTTTATTGTGGCCCATGTAGCCCATACATACACTATATGTATTCATTTTTATGATGACCAAGCGTTGTGCTCTGTTTTGAGCGTATAATTTATGACATTTTATTGTGTGGCAAAAGCGAATTCAGAGCCTCAGTTGGATTGGATCCCCCCGAAGATATTCTGGCTATAGGTTCTTTTCGGGTCATTGAAATATTTACTAATGGAGGATTAAACGGGTTGATCTTGGGATATTATAATGCTTTTTTGTTGGTCATCTTAGGTGATTGTTAATAAAGAAATATTTTAATTAGGTTTGCTGAAGTCTTTATTATTTATTTGATTTTTTATTGAGAAAACTTATCAAATGTAAAGTAATTTATAAACTATATAATATGAAAAGTATGAGTATCTTAAAAATCTTCATAATTTAAAAATCTTAAAAAATAATTCATTATATAAACCCTAACCCAAATCCCTTCTAATAACTTCCCATTTATAAATCCATCCCAGTCATCCCTCCTCCCGCACCTTCCTCAGGCACCTGGCGAAAAAACCCATAGATCACAATAAAGATCTCGGTAACTGTCATGGATTACCATACAGTAGTAGTTGTTGAATCTTCGTCGCTGTTCGCCACATTAAACCTCAAAAGTAGACAACAGAAATAACAACACACACACAAAATACAAAAAAATACAAAATAAAAAAAAAGGAAAAAATCGAAATTGATTGTTGTTGTTGTTGGTGTGTTGGTGGTGCACTCAAAAGATAGATTGCTCATAGATTTTCGAGGTAGAAAAAAAAGGGAACATAAAATCGTGTTACAACAACAGGAACGATACGGCTTACCAAATGGGCAACGAAACGAAAGAAAAAACGAAGGCAACCAAAGAAGAGAAAGAGCTGAAAAAAAAAACTGTTGTAAAACGCATTTTGACTGACAGGTACCCATAGGTCTTGAACGGACGGATCCGGACCAGGGACGGACCTTCTTCAGGGGCCCAGCTGAAACTCCTCAATTTGATTGCACGAGTCTGAAAAGCAGAGAAAGAGAGGAAGAGAAAAAGGCAGAAAGAGAGAGAGTGAGAGTAGGGGAAGCCCCTGATGGAAGGAGACCAAGTCTTATAGTCAGTGCAGACGATCTAACTATCTATCTATTTGAGAACCAAGAACCAAAAGATACTTTTTCAGAGGTTTTTAATGCACTAAACTAGAAATATTTTAAACGAAAGGTTTTGGAGATATTTGAATCTTGTTTCAAAATTTTGTAAAATATTGCATTATTTTTGAGATATCTTGATATTTTTATATATATCAGGCGATATATCAGAGACCAATAAAACACACAAAAATATATAAATAGATCTCGGATCTTTCACTAACTTATTGTTACTTATTTATATAAAATATTAAAAGATATATATTTTATTTTAACATTAAACAATCAGAATATATCAACAAACTCGATTTTCTTTGTGTACTTTAAGTTTTGAAAATATATATATTTAAAAAAATTAAAAAATAAATTGTCTTAAAGCAATATTTTTAAGCAAATACTTAAGAAGATATAAATTTCTTCTAAAAGGCTAATCTTATTTAAAAATGTATTTCCTTAATATTCAACCAGTTTCCCCTAGAAAATAGCTAAATTGTAGTCACTGAAACAAGGGAGGGGTGTGAGTAGGGGTGCTGAGACGTTGGCTCAATTCGAAAATCGACAAAACGTGCAACTCACATGTCATACACGCTTACGACGTCCGACTGAGCGACAGCGATCCCCGCCAGATCCCTCTCGTCCGCTTCTATCCGGCGATCTTAACTCCCTTTCAAAGGGGACAACAGCTGGACGTCGGCTCTGTGTGTGCCTTGAAAACCTCAGTTCTGGGACACGGATGTACCTCAACTATTCTTCTTGAACTCTTGTTCAACCACGCACTCTGACTGACACCATCCATCGACCTTTTGGCAAGGGTCTTAGGGGAAGGGAGTAAATAAATACTCTTGAGACAAAGGGAAAAGAAAGAGTGCCAAAATTATGGGGAAACCTTTTAAGTGTTTTGTTTTAAAATATTAAACTATATTAAATCATAAAAAAGTCTAAGAAGCTTACTTGAATTTTGAAAGTAAAGATAAATAAAACCAAGCTGAGGAGAGGAGTTTCTAGAGGTGAAGATTTAGGTTAGTAATGGCTGTTTTTTAAGAAGAATCTCTTAAAAAATAGACATTTCCTAATTGTTCTTCTACCTTTATCCTCTCCCACCTTCAGCATTAACAACTAAACAGTTCTAATTTTCCTTGAAACTCAATTTGCATCGCGAAACAGGCTCAAGGAATTAGAGCTCATTATGCTCGTTTTGGGCTTGTAAATAATTTCGTTTCGGTCAGAAGCTATTAAATCCGATTTGAAGAAAAGCCAGATCGAGAGCAGCAAATGTACTAGGATACTAGAGACTGACTGAGGATGGACTAGGAGGAAAAAATAAAAAAAGAAAAGACGGCACGAGCGCATCAAATTAGAAGGGAATGGGGTAAAAACTGAAGACAGAAGACACAGCAAACAGCAAATAAAATACATACTAAAAACCCCTAACCGATGTAATTTGATACTGAAAATCATTATGCACAAACATATACTGCCTACATCTAAGTGCCCATGCATACATATACTATATGGAGAGTAAACAGAGTTCCCTCTTGGCCAGCCAGATAAAGAACGAACCCAAGACAACGACGACGACGACGACGACGACGACGACTAATTGCCATCAATTTTTTGCATAAATCTTGGCAATATTATGCATGCAAGTCCATGGAAGATGGTGGTTATATCGGGCAGCTGTGGGGCTCTCAGCTTGTATAGGATCAGAACATGGCACAGTTAAATGCCCCAACGACACCGCACCCCACTTCAGGATTGCCCACAGAGCTGCTCCTCCTCCTCGGAGGTAGGGAGGAGGTCGTGTATGGTTAACCAATCAAAAGGTTCTTCAACCCATCCCAGGGGTCTGGTTCTTGGTCTTCCCGATCTACGTAGCTTAGCCATTGCTAAAGTGGCACGATCACCAACATCATTATCATATATATATATATATATTTGTACTGTATATATATGCACCTATATCCAAGCCAACGACAATGGGCCACAAAGCCAGCGTGTTGCCAAATCAAATAGAAAACCAGGAAGATACAGAGGGATTCAAGAACGAGGCCTGGGATACCCTAAAGAATAACTATATTTTATAAAGATATATCGGAACTTTTACTCGTTAAATTTACCCTAGATTTTCCTTGTAAGTCTAGGAATTGATCTATAAATCTAGATAATACCCATAGATAAAATTATATTGTAATTCTAATGTCAGATCTTTAATCTTTCCTTTCTTGAAAAATTCTTTATAAAATCACTTAGACTCTCTTTAAGAGTAACTCAACATTTGCAACTAGAACCCAACTTGGGGCCAAAAAGAGGAGGCTCCACGATCTCATGGGGCAAACACGATTTGAAAATTGCGTACGTAGTACGTTGTACATACATACGTCCGAGGCCCAAAACCCAAGTTCATTATGTCCACGAAGGAGTCGGAATTGGAGTCGGAGAAGTTGGACTCGGGGTACAGCTGGGGACAAAGCCACTTCACTGTGTGTGCCACGGACCACGATCATTATGACGTACTATAAGAGTCTACAATGCCATACTAAACTTGCGGCCGAAGACAATCATGATGATCACCGTGTTGATATCGTCGTGGAGCCACAGTCACAGTCACAGTCAGAGCCAGAGACAGAGCCAAAGACAGAGACAGAGCCAGAGCCAGAGCTAAGCACGGAGTCAGGCTAGTCCCCCAGGACAAGTTCAATGACTCTGGGCTAGAAGTTCATTGCAATCGTAGTTGGAACCGCAACCACATGGGTTGCGGCTTCTCCTCCTCCTGCCCCTGGGGCGATCCTCCCGCTTGGCTTCGAGAGCGTGTGCTGCACACTTTCTGTTTTATGCCACGGACAGGGACAGTCCCCAGGTTGAGTCCCCGAGTCTCTGCCACTTTGATGCACGGAGAAAAAAAATGTTTAAAGCCATAACAACTTTATAGTAAATTAAGAGAATCCCACAGAAATTGCTGTAGATTTGATATTCACCGAAAAAGTGCTGAAAAGTATGCAATAGAATTTTTTAAACCAAGAAAACTCTTCTACCTTTGTTTTGTTAAGATATAATTAACAGAAATAATAATTTCATTTTCCACTGTGTATAATTTTTCATCCTCATTTTTCCAGCATTTTCGTATTCCTCCCTACACTTGTCCTAGAGTTCTCTCTTGGTATTATTTGCTAGGATTAAAGGCATTAAAAGACACGAAGTGGAGGATCATGCGGAAGAAGCAGACAACGACAGGGTAAACATGAGATAGCATGAGGTATATCTCTCTCTCTTTTTCTTTCTTTTGGGTAACCGATTCTCCTTTGCTTTGGGTGTGTGAGTGTGCTGTGGCAAATAAAACATCTGTGCCGTAAAATCAAAACACAGAGGAACACGGCTTACGTACTACAAACTCGGTCCGCAAAATGTTGCGCACGTTACGAGGGTTCATTGAACTTTTTGAGGATATTTAGAGAAACTCAAAAGCTATTTTCTCAAGAAAAAATTATTAATTTTTAATTGTACATAAATTAATTTGTATTAATTTGGAAAATTAAGCCTACAAGAATTTATTAAAATTTCTTATTTATGAATAATATCAAAATATTGTTAAACTTAAGCTCAGATTACAAATAAAAATTGTCTAGGAATATTAGAAATATTAAACTTTTTTTATTCTTTCATATATATTTAATAAATTTTATAAATAAACAAATTTAAGGAACACTATTTTAAGTATATTAATTTAACCCCTAGATGTAGGCAAACAAAAAAACGTTTTTTGACTTCCGGCGAAAAAGAAAAGTGTATTTGTTTTTAAAAACGACTTTTCATAAATTTAATAATCCTATTTATTTTTATTTAGAAATTTTAGCTAACAAATTCTGTTCTATTATTATTTTGTAAACTTTCGTGTCACCCCTCGCTGACTGCGAATCAGTTGGCTCTCCAGTTGTAGGCTGAGTTTCTGTGGCTCCAAGGAGAACTTGCAAATTGACGTCGTGGGGCGATCGTGTGGACCCTTCAAGAAACAAGTAACATTGCCTGCTCCTCGTTTCGTTCTCTTCTTCCTTTTCAGCTGGTTCTCCTCCTGTTTTTTCGATTTTTGTTCCTTTCCGCTTCTGCTGTGAAATTTATTCAGGGAGAGAAAAAGAGAGGACGAGAGCCAGAAGAAGCAAGGGAGACAGGTCGAGGATCCGTTTGAGGTTATTACACTCTCCGTAGAACGAAGCCTTTTCCTTATTCCACTTTATCTGTACTCCTCTCACTCCCTTTTATTCGGTTTTATGGCTCTCAACATAGGAAGGACTATAAATCCACATTAGGACCCGCTTTTTGGCGCGCTTTTTTTCAAGGGAAGAAACCACTACTACTACAAAGAAATGATTTGAAGATTTAGGTTGGGGTTTTGGGGTTCTTCTATGAAAGTTTTATTTTTATCAACTGATAAATTGGGGTTTAAGGTACTTAATTAAATGCTAATTGGGGATCAGCAATTGTTGTTTAACTTGGTTAAAGAATTATGCATTTTTAAGAGGTAAGAAAAATCTTTAAAATAATAAAAACAAAAGATTCTAATAAACTACAATATTACGTATACGTAATATATAATTTCTTTATTTCAAATTGATTTAATAATTTTAGAATTTTAGAAATCAAAGATAAATCAATATGTATTTCAAGATCGCCTGAAATATGGTTTTAAAGCCCGTTTTTTTTTCGATTCTTCACCTGCAGCTCGGCAACACTGATCTTGGCACTCTCTTCTTTGATTTAACGCTCTCTTTACTTTAATCTCTTACTGCATCCCATGGAAAATTGTCTGCTCTTGGGAAAATCTCTGAGCAGCAGCTCTCTCTTTGTAGAGTGTGTTTTTTGATTTTGTTGTTCTTCTCGATTTTCTACACACACCAACACCATCTCAACGGCTACGCCTACTACAGGCAGGCTCCTCCGGTTTTGTCCGTTTTGTTTTGTTCATCTGTTTCTCGCCGATCGAGGGGTACAGTAGTCTCCCGCCAAAATTCAGTGGCGCGCTCTTTTTGTGCGTTGATCTTTTACGTTTTTGTTTTGATTTCCAGCTTCTTGTAGTAAGTGGCCCGTCTGGTGGGTTTCCACCGATTTCAGGCCGATTTCCACTGACCGAACCGGACCGAAGAACCGAAGAATCAGGCGTCGCTCGCTTACTCTCTTCTCTGGTTTCTTTGGCTTCTCGCTCGAGTCTCTGCATTTTCGTTTTCAATTAGGTTTAATCAAGCAAACGATCGATCATATTGACTTGTTTGGGGGCTTGAGGTGTGCGTTTTGGTTTTTTATATGTATATTTTTTTTTGCCTGCCTGGGTTATTGCTCGCTTTTCATTTTCCTGTTCTGGTTTCAGTATATTTTTTGTAGTTTTGCATAAAAACTGTTGATTAACTGCCGCCTGAGGGGCTCAGCTGCTGGTTTTTGGTTTTCGTTTCGATTTGGCTGGGCTCACTTCAGTTCCTATCCATTTCGAGGGGCCCAAGGGGCGTATGAATGTTTTTTTTGTGCTTTGGAAGGGCCCTCCATTTCGGTCATTACCATTTGTGACTTGATTTGGGCCATATTTTTTACAAATTGCAATTGTTATTGGGGTTTTTTAAGAGCCAGAATAGATTGTGCGATTGCATAATAGTTTTTTTTTTTTGAGGGGTGCAGTAGGTAACCAATATAATATTTATAGAGTTTAGGATATTAATTCAATATATTTATATGGTTCCTTGATTTAAATTATTTGTACCATTTACAACAACAAAAAGAATCATAGATACATTATCTTAAGCAAAATATTCTTTGCTAAGTTGGCTTAGAAATATTATAATACCAGAGTTTAAACTGCCTTTAATAATCTCTTAAAAAGTTAAAAAATCTTACTTTAGTCTTAATTTAAGCTCAGAGAACTATACCCACTTCCTCTAGCCTATATTTTTCCATAGGGTTCAGTTGGCTTTTACTTTTAACCAAAACTTCGGCTAATGACCGCCAGAGGGCTTTCCGTTCAGATCACGTTCCTGTTATAACGTATACGTTCAGTGGGAAAACGAACGGAATCATTTAGCAGCTATTGGATATGGCCTGGGTTCTCAACCAAAGTGTGTCATTTCTTTGGCTTCTAAGACCAAAGTGCCAGGCCTCCTCCTGCCCTTCCTTTGCCCCGAAAGCCGCTGTGTCGTCCCAGTGTAAGTGTAAATTACATCCACGGTAGCAGCAAAAGGCAGCCAAACCACTTGGATGGCGGCGGGCATTATCATTATGTTTATTACACACGCAGACATCGGGCACAGCTCCTCGGCAGCAGCCATGCACTGGGAAAAAAATATATCTAAAATTTATAAATTCAAATAAGAAATTTTCTTGGATTATTATAATTTAAGGAAAATTACAGAGTATTTAATAATGATTTATATAAAAGCTGTGGAGGCTATACAGAATAGGAACAAAATATTTTCTTAGTATTTCTATTGATTAACCACTGTATTATTTTGTAGTCATCAATTTTTGAGTAATTCTTGAATTTGTATGGTTTGCTTCCGCTATAAGCAGAGCTGGGCACTATCTTGAACCCTAAAAGGTCCTAATTTGCTTCTCATTACTGATTCTTCTAAATAACTTAAATAATTTAATTTAATTTTAAATAATTTAACACTATTACTGTTTCCCAGGATTTCCAATTTACCAGTATATTCTCTCAGTGCAGCCGCAGCGGGAGCAGCTCATACATATAGCGCACCACTCCGATCCGATCATAATCAGGCAGTCAGGCACTCGAGTCCGTCCATGGGTATGGGGGCGAGTCTCGACAAGTTGCTGCCTGCATGGACCGATCGCGACTTGGGTTTGGCTTCACTATATTCCCGCTCCAAGCACAGATTCCCCTTGTCTACCCCCACCAGCATATAATCCCCCGCACCACACTCCTTTGAACCCATCACGTTTGGATGCTGCTCGGCCCGCATTTAAAGGTTGCTTGCTGTCTCACTCCTGGCACAGATGGGGTCAAGATAATAATTCTAAAAAAAACAAATTATTTAATTAACAAATTGAGAAAAGATTTTTATAAATTTAATGTTTTTTTTTTATTATTTATATTGTATTTAAAATTTTTTAAGTAAGAGAATCTTTCATTAAGAAAGTTGTTCTGCTTGATTTGGAAGATTAAAAAAATTTTTAATTAATTATGCCGATCTCATAAACCATTTTTTAATTCAAAAATAAGATTTTTAATGATCGTATATTATTATTTTAATGCTTTAAAAAATCTTAAAGTATAAGATACTCAGTGCCAGCAGTACTCCTCTTTCTAGAATTAATTTCTCAATAATATATAAATTCTTTAATTATTTTAAATATTACTAAAACTTTTATGAATTAATTATTATCATAAAATTTAGTAATTATTATTATTTTTATTATATAAAATATTTTTATTTTAATTTACAAAACCCCTTTTTTACTATTCTTACCGCCTCAATTGTCTATAGTTTTCATCTCTTTTTAACTTTGGGGCTGTTTAAGTGCCGTCGACGTCGTTGAATCTTTAAAACTTGATTTTAAGTTTGTTGTGTGTGTGTGTGTTGTGTTTTTTTTTTCTGCTGGTTTTTTATGTGTACGGCTGCTGCAGCGGCAACTGAACACCTGTGCTGGGTTCTATAGACAATATTATTATTTTTCTTCTGCTGGCTCCGCGGACGGGGCTGCTTCTTCTGCTTCATCGCTGCTTAACCTCATGCAATTTAATGTCATGTTTTTCGTCTTAGTTGTTGGTTTATTTTTTTTTTTTATGACTTAAGTGCGTGTTTAGGTTTAAAGGTTTATGTGGCCATACATGTGTGTATGTGTGTTGGCTTGCTTTTCAGCGTTTTATGTCCAGTAAATTTAGCATCTTAACCTATTTATAATGAAATGCACGCTGAGGTGTGGACTGCAGGCTGGCTCAGGATTATTGCTTGTGTCATAATGTTCCAGAATTTATGGGGCCCATTAAAGCACAGTTACCGGGATTTGGGGGCTAGATAATTGCAGCGAGCATCAAAATCAAAGCCGATATTTCAAAGCAAAAGTCAGCGCAGCTCGTAAACTGACGCCCCGAGATGATTTACCGATTCACACACACAATTAACAGAAGTCCAAATTGACACAATATTATGGTAAGTTGATGCCCAAAGCGATCACCTCAATAGAAATAAAGACACAATGGCTTGGAATACTCTTTGTAATTCAAAGATAATAATGTTTTTAACCTGATGTAGGAAGTCGTTAAATGGTAGATAATCTTTAATAATAATTAATTGAGTTTTAAAAGGTTAGTTGAGAAGAATATTAATATTAAAAGATGTATAAATTATTAAAAAATGTTTTATTCAGCTAGGAAAAATATAAAGTAGTTCTTAAACTTCCAGTTTAGTTTCTTGTTTTATCTAGGAAATTTCTTTAAAATCTTAACACTTGAACTAATATACCATCTTCCCTTTTAGGGTATAAAACATAATTTATAAAAAATACACAAAATAAACATGAGTTAGCCTGGTGTGTAGGACAAGTTGTAACCAGAGACAATTCGAAATTTATGCGTGATGGCTGTTGGTTTGGTTAACAAGCGGGCTACCGATTCGACGTTTTGGGCCGATGAAATCGATAGCTGAGCAGCATAGCTAATTAGCTTTATTGGAAATTTATAAGACAAAACGTCGGGCAAGTGGCCAGAAACACACCGAGTGGCAATTAATACGTATGAACATGCTTTTGCGGTAACTAATAAACCAAATAATGTGGGTTAATGCAATTTTAATAAAAGTTTATGGTTGCCATTTATGGAAATTCCGCTGCGGTATCTTTAATATCTCACAGGAACTATAAAAAACTGTGATTAAAAAGCATAAAATCAAAGTACAAAACCGTACATTTAAATAAATGTAATAAAAACATTACTTTTAAAAGCAATAAATAAACAAATAAACTGAAATCCCTTAACTAAAATTTGACTTACCAATTTGCTTACAAAGCAAACCTCCCAAAATGGTATTAAATTATTCAAGATTTTCATAAACCCGCTAACTAATCACAGCAAATGAACAAAAACCAACAAAAGGGTCCCCAAACTAACAAAGCGCATTCAATCAACATAGGGCAAATAAATAGAAAAAAAAACTTCTGAAAACCCACAGTTGCAAGTCATAATAAAAACTACAACAAAGCCCACAAACCAAAACAAATACAATAGGACGTTGCAAAGGGAGCCAAAGATGGGTACACTTAAAAATATATACCTTTATATAATTTTAAAATTGAGTAAAGAATTATCAGCATATAAAAAAGTTCCCTTCTTTAGACTCAAGATAAAACTTCTTAGATTAATATTTAAAATAAGATACAAATGTACATATGTATGTAAATAAAAATAAAAACCTTTTTAAGGATTTTTGATTTCTTGATTTCAAAGTGTCCACAAATAAACACAAAAGTACCCAAAAGATTGTCCAGAAATTTTATTATTCCAATTTTTTATAAAGAAACTGATTTAGTTTGCTATTTTAATAACATTTTGGGCCCAGTGTAGTGGCTGCAAAAACACTTTTCAGCCCAACCAGCAGCTACTGGGCATACGCCAAAAAGGAGGCGACCGTCGACCACGCCCCTAAGCAAATAGACCGTGGAGAGTTCCAATATGACAAAGCCTCTTTCGTCTTCGTCTCAAGATCTTTAGCTAGCTGATCTCCAGCTTCCCCATCATCTTCATCATCATCATCATCATCGTCATCATGACGATCTTCAACTCAACTTCACGCCGCAAGTCAAAATGCAATTAAGCGCAGCTACTGGACGAGCCCCAACGGCTTGGGGAACATGGGCTGACGATGACGATGACTACGTTGTAACTATCAAGCCAGCAGATTGTCAGAGACACATAAAGAAAGATATAGTAAAGGAGGTATAGGCAGGCAGGCAGGGGGAGGGAGGCAGAAGCTTGGGGAATGGGAGGCCCAATGCACTTGGGGCGTTGATGGTTCGGGCGGAGTTGAGCGCACACACAGATGGATAGAAAAAGATACAAACGTACAGAAGAGATATATATATGTATGTATAGGTACGTGTATCTGTACGTGCACAACAAAACTCGATTTCAGTTTAAGACGCAGTAAAAAGTTGTAATGCAGCTTAAGACGGCAGCGCAGCCGCCTTAAACATAGAGGAAGGAAAAGAACTGAACGAAACAGAAAATACAACAACAAAAGATACAACTACACCAACAACTACAACAGCAGAAACACCAACAAAAGAAACAACAACAAAAGCAGCAGCCACAAAAGATACAACAACGTATACGTACATAAATATAATACAACAAAAATGTACAACTACAACAACAATAATAATAACAACAACAACTACCCCAACAATAACACCAACACCAACAACAACAACAACATCAGCAAAAGATACAACAAGCATACAAAATAAAAGCTTTTGTACTGGAAGTGGCAATTACACGCAACAAAATTAGGGGTTCGGAGCACCCAGGCCATAATTTGATATATGAAATTTAACGATTTAGAAGGGGCATGGGGATGGAGGAGGTTGATGGGTCAGCCAACTAGTAGCTGGTTAGTTATTATAAAGGCCAAAAGAGAAATTGCTGTAGATCAATCAGTGTAAACAAATTGAAATTGGGTTTGGCACAATCAAAAATATAACATATTGCAGGCTTTGCATTTGTAGCTAAAGAAAAATTGTTTAGTTAATATATATTTTTTATTTAAAAATAAAAATATTGGGAATAGGATTGAATATATAGATTTAGTATCTTAGTATTCCAATATGAAGTAATTATTTTATATCGAAAAATTCTTATCAGAAAAATATACATCCCCTAAAAATTTCACAAATTAATAAAGATACAACATAATAGATATTATTATTATTTTGAACCATAAATTTATTTAATTTTCATAATTAATTTTAAATTATATTTGTACTTAAATATTTTTAAAACCCATACCAAAATTTCCTCGCGTGTATTCAACTGCCAGCCGCAACAAAAAAGGTTCTTAAAGAGCTTTATGCATCGTCGACCGATCTGTCCGTTGTGTCCGCTGTGTCCGTTCCGTCCGTTACGTCCGTAATGTCCGTAAAGTCCGCACTGTGCGCCGAGCAAACCGGTCCTATATCGGAGGAGTCCCAGTGTGTGCTGTTGATTTGTGGCGCGTCGATGTTGCACTGTACAGTGTACACCCTGCAGCGTTGCAGCTGCACTCAACACTCCACGGACAAACGAACGGACAGGCGGACGGTTTAGACGGACGGTTGGATAGTGGGACCTGCAAGTAGGCGGTGGGTTCGATGGGTGGCGGGGGCTATTGGGGGAAAAAAGGGAGCCCAACGCTGGGCTGGGGGGACCTCGAACATCTTGTTGCTGCTGTTATTATGACGCTCGAGCAGCTACTGTGCACTGCTTAACGATCTTTTGCCCGATCATGCTGCAACAACAAACCAAATCCAAAAGCTCTTACAAACGGGCACGTTTTTTATCGATACCCTATAACAATGTTGGTGAACAGGGAGTGATGTTTATTTGTTACTTGCAAATTTAGATAGAGATTTTGAAGTTTAACTATACAATTCTTCATTATTATTAGAAATTATTGAATATTATATACCTATTAACAATTTATTATAAGTAACAAACTTGAGAAAATCTTGATTTTAAAATCTTTATAAGAAGTTAAACATTATTATTATTATTATTTATTGTATTAACCTGCAATGTTATTTATATTTTATTTTAGTATGAGGTATTATGTAGTCGTTGGATTCATCTTTATGCTCTTGGCTTTTGTTTGGTTCATTGTTTTTATTATTGCTGGCTGGCTACCGTTTGTGGATCGCTTTGGAAACGCTTTTTGGCTCATTGTCAATGTCGCTGCCTCTGGGGCACACGAGTTGAGCTCGGATCTCCAGCCACCGATCGGTGGCGATCGAGAGGAGGCAGTGGGGATCTATATAAAGAAGAGATCGCCGCATGATTCATTTGTCGTGCTTTTGACATTCATAACATTGATTCGAGCAATTGCGAATGCAAATCACCACTTGGCCATGATTATGGTTTAAGTACGGTCTGATCCAAAAGGTTTTAAGTTCTCAGTTCTAGGCAGCACAGGAAAAAAATTAAATAAATTCACATAGATTATTGTAACAGAAATTATTAAAATATGTTATTCTTTAATGGCTATGCTTTGGTTGAATTAAAATCCTTATTTTACCATAGAATTTATTTACAAAAAATATTAATTTCCATAATCATTTCTCACTCTGTCTTTTGGTTTCATAAAACCCTCAATTATTTGTCTTTCGGCCAGAGTTTCCACCCACTTGGAGGTTAATCTATGGAAAATGAGCCGTGATTAAAATGCTTTGCCCATATAGTAGTATTTGCTTTCGGTCAAACTCTACTTAAACTTTGACTTGGCTAGTGCAATTCTTATTATTGGCCCCCCCAGGGGGTGTGCCCCATTACGATTTCAATTTGATTTCAAGGATGGTATTGCTAATGAACAATTGCCAAGACAGAAAAAAATAAAAAAAAAAAACCAACTGACCCTGAAACGTTGTTGTAGCATCGCCAGATAATCGCAATTATGTGGAATGGTCAAGGTTGGGCCGCGACATCTGGTCTTCTGAGCCAAACAAACTCGACTCTATTTATCGACTCTGGGAAATTTAAGTAGCCAAACAGAGGCAAATGTTCTGGGCAAATAATAGCAGAGGCAGAGGCAGATATCGTAAAAGTTGGTTCTGGGCAAATAGAAAGGCACTTTACACTAAAAGTGGAAAGTGGCAGTGCTTATCTTGAGTAAACTCCAAGCGAAAGAAAGACGAATTTCACGGTTGGGCTTAGGTGAGAGGTGATGGATGTGAGTGATCGACAATGAAAACTATGAAGGTGCGATAACTCCCATAAGATTTTTTTTGGGTAAAAGAGTAAAAAAAAACAACAAGAATTTGTACTTAGTGAGAGATTTCTAAGGATTATATGAGATAAATATGTTATACAATTAGTTATTAAAATAAATATAAACTTCAAAAAATAGTAAATAATTTCCCAAGTATTTTTACATTTTTTACCTTGCTTAAACCATATATTAGTACCTTTTAAAAGTGCTTATTTAATATTAATTTCAAGATTATAATCTCTCTAGCGTGCAACAATGTAACTCTGCCCTATAAATAGGCCCCTGTCGCTTTTGTCACGCCTTCAGTTTGATTGATCATAGCCACGCGATCACTAAAAATAGCCGCGTTCTAGGATCGTACTGTACCGCGGCAATAATACAAGTACTACAAGCATGTATGTAGGTACTCCGCAATCTCTAACTGGGCAGAGGAGCAGCAGGGCAGCCATCGCGGCCAGAAACCAGATTAAACCGCAGATGCGCTGTCAAAGTGACAGGGGCCACGAGGAACGACTTGATTGCCCATGTGACCAGGGCCAGGAACCGATCTGAACCGAGGAACCCCAATGCCATGAAAGGAACAGGAACGGGGAGCTAACAACAACAACGACAACAACGTTCAACGTTCTAATGAACCCAAAAAGATTTTACGCGCCAAAGACTTTTTTCACGTCGACCAAGTATCCACAAGATACGCTCATAGTACAACTAAGCAAAAAGCCTACAAGATGGGGAAGTTAGGGGTGAGGGTCGATCAAGGGATACCCTAAGAAAATGAACTATAAATTAATAATAAAATTTAGAAATTAATTTATGGGTTTATAATAATAAACACTATAAATAAATTACAAGTAGCAAGGAAATCGAGACAAATATCAGCTAGATTTGAATACTTTTTTATAATAAATTATATATTAAAGGGTACATTAACTTATAATAATATTTTCATTAAGGAATAAAAGCTTCTAAACAACCTTAATCTTCAAAAATTAATTAATAACTTTGTAAATATTTTAGCAATGTCACCTTTTCTTCCAAAATAAAATTCTTAAATACTGAAAATATATTAAATAATATTAAACACATTAATATTTATCCCTCCACAATTCTCCTAGGGTATCAATTAGTCTCAGAAAAATAACAAAAGCCAAATCGCCACGAGAGCCAAGCGTAGTGCCTGCCTTTTCTCTGTTTTGATACGATATAAAATTAAAGACCTAATGAAGTGGAGGCAGCGACAACGCAGAGATAAATATGCACAACAAAAATAATAAAAAACAAAACAAAACTAAAAAAAAATATATATAAAGAAAAAATCAACAAGGAGAGAACTCGTTTGACCAGTAACCGCCAGTTGTTTGGGGCAAGAATCATCATAATTTTTACTATCAACTTGCAACATTGGAACACATGCGACGTCCGTCGATTCCTCCGTCGATTGCGTGTGCCCCGCCTTCCCTCTCTCCCCCCTCCTCCTCCTCCACCCACGCCCCCTTGGGCCAGAACGAGACAAAACAACAACATATAGAAATGATATGAAAACAGGTCATTGCCTTAATGGATCTTGACTCGCCTCCGCCGCACTTCCAGATACAGATACGAATATATCTGGGAGCACGTTGGTGTGGATGCAAACGAAGACTGCGAAAGGAACGAAACGAGAAACGCTGCCTGCATACATAACTAAAGAAGAAGAAAACGAAAAAAAAAAAAAAAATATTACAAAACTAAAAACGAGGAAGGCACAAACACAAACACAGAGACACTTACTCACACAGCCTGGAAAATCAACGATAAAGATTTAAGCAAATAATCAAATGCATAAACAAGAAAAGGGGGAAAAATCATAATATTAACGAAGAAAGTACCTTGGGAAATGCTCTTTCTGGGGAGAATAAATGTAAATAATTTTAAATTGTAAATTATATATTTAGAAAGTATTTAATAGCTAAATAAAAAATATAAAAAATATCTTAAGAACAGAGGTAAGTCATGCATTAAAAAATATTTAGAGAAAAGTATTAAGTTCTTTAAGTTTATTCATATAAATTAAAGTAAATTTTATTCTTAAAAATACTTAATAAATTTTTTATATATTTTAAATAATTTTAATAACCTATAGCACCCCTTCAATACCCTATCTTTCCTAGCAAACCGATGCACTCCATTGGCTTCTGCGACACTTGAGCAAAGATTGAAGTGCGATCGACCTGAAGGAGGAGCAGGAGCAGGAGGAGTAAGAGGCTAACAAGAAGGGCTATATATGTTTGTGTATACTCTAAAAATCGTACACAATTCAGATTTATTGTTTAGGCTACACAGAGAACAAACTGCCCGGGAATCTGTGAAGAGCCGAGAGTAAATTGGGTTAAAAGTACAATTGTCATTTAGACTCTAATTGGAGGCGTGTGCGGACCAGTCTGCTGATTGGATTTAAGTCCCCTAACTCTGTCACTTGGCCACAGGCCACAAACAAATCAATTTCAATCCACAGGCCCAACATATGCCTTTTATATATATCTAAATAAATATATGTATGTACATATATAACTTGGTTACAATGGGCTACTGTTTTGGGTTTAGGCCAGCTGCTGAAAATGCACAGAAACAAATTTTGTTTAAATCCTAACTAACTTTTTCAGTTGAAATAAAATTTAAATATAAATTTTTAAAGTTTCTTGCTAATCCCTATATTTACAAAATTTATTTTTCCAAGCTATAAATTAATTTAAAATATATTCTTATATTTTAAATTTACATTTTCCAAGTGCCCTTCGTTTCGACCAACTCTCAGCTTGACGCGTGCCCGCCTGAAGCTTTTTATTCTGGCCAAAGCAGGATCTTTGGGTTCTAGAATTGGCCTTTCCAGTACAGTGCCGCCGCCTTTTGCCAGCTGTCGCTGCCCCGTCGCCGCTTTCCTCCCCCTGGTTGGTGGCCACCGGTGATCCGGTGCCACTTGATCTGCTCCTTGCTCCACCAGCAGGCAGCCAGCAGCCGGCAGCCGGCAGCCAATACTCGCAGATAGATAAGCTACCCAACTGCTGCTCGCATCTCCAGTTTGCTTATGTAACACTAGACGAAGACGACTCCTCCTCGGCTTGCCGCCGGAGGGCACATCGACTGGTTGGAGGAGCAGCAGCAGCAGCTTTCGTGGCGTGCTGCCTTTTGATAAATTGTATTTGCTCAGGAGCGGAGTTGGTCAAAAAAGGGTTTAAGCTTGGGGGTAACAACTATATAATTATATTAATTTAATTAGTAATACATTTAAAGTAATAGTTTAGAAAGTAGAACAAAAGGGGAAATATTTATATTATTATTTTAGTCAGAAGCTTGAAAAGCTATAAAGCAGTCATTTCCGACCCTATAAATCATATATATTCTTGATCAGCATCAACAGGCGAGTCTATCTAGCCATGTCGGAAAGAAACAAATTTTTTGAAATTATTTTCAAAATTTTATAAGGGGTTACATCATCAAAATTGTCAAAAATTGGCAAAAATTTTAATTTCCTCAAATATTAAATTTAGTATACAGATTTATTAAGCTAATAAGCTAATTAAGCTAAGTTATGATTAAAACTTAAAAAATTCAAGGGTATAAAAACCTGGGCTTTCTGAAGTTAGTTTTACTACTACTTTTGGGATAATATTTGGCTTAAACTTAGAGATGATGTAAAATTTATATTATTTGTTAAAAAAATTATATAATTTAGGCAAAATTATTGAATAAATATTATGATTTTATAATAATAAAAGCCAATAGATATTACAAAGCATTCAAAATCATTTTAAAATATGGCAAAATATTATTTTAAAATATTATTTAAAATTTTTTTGCATAATTTAAAGAGATTTAATTTTATAATTTTATGTATTTTGTTAATACAATTTTTGAAACCCAAAACAGCCTCCCTTTTCCAGCTTCAACCGCTCCGCGGCTTACGCAACAGCTGTCAGCAATAGGTTCAATTGTATTTTTAGCATTGCGCCTTGGTTAAGTAGGCATTTGCCTCAGAGCCCTGGTGCCGAGGTGGGGCCGGGGGGGTGTGCCAAGGGGGGAGGCAGGAGCAAGTGCACGGGGCAATAATTTATTTGCAGAACAGCCTTTTGATGGAGCAACAGCAGCAGCAGCAGAGGAGCAACAACTAGAAGAGCAGCAAGTGGCGTACACACTGGGGGCAGGAATAAAAAAAGTTGTACTAGGAAATAATAAATTATAGATATTAAGCAGAGGAGTCGACTTTTTGATATCTGCTAGGCAATAAACAAATGCTAGAATTAATTTAAAAAGAAAGAAACATATAATTAAAAGAATTTTGTTTGAAGAAACAAATTTATAAAATTTCTGAAAATAATTGTAAAATATTCTTCGTGTTTTATTCATAATTAAACAATCACAGAGAACTTTACAAGAACCAAAACCTACAAAAATATAAAGAAACAACCTGTATTTGTAATACAAAAAATAAAATAAACACCTACCTCCACAGTTAATTGTAGTTTTGTAAGTTAATTTAAGCAGAAATTGCAATTAATTTTATGAATAAATTGTGGTTTGTGTCTGGTAATATTATAGAACCACTTTTATATGCCCAAGAAACACCCATTAGGGTGTCCATACATTGTCACAGAAGCCGGGCGTTTCTGGGTCTGCCTTGGGGGCTGGAGCAGATGGAACCGATGGAACCGATGGACTCGATGGAGGAGCGACAAGTGCAGCGTTGCCTGATTACACACATTTGAGTGGCGTGCTGGAAAATCTTGTGCTGGCCAAACTCCCTCTTTTCAGGAAAAGAATTACATTTAATGTGGCCCCAGGGCAGAGAAGCTGAAGCTGAAGCTGGACACAGCCTCCGTTCTGTGAACCGAAATTATCTAATTTGCAAAAGTTATTGCGATTAATTGGGCGTAATTATTGCGTGTCGTTAGCCGGAGCTAAATGGCGCCTTTTATGCAACCATCGTAATTATTTTTCCCTCTAGCCCTTGTCTTTACTTGCCGATTTCCCCCCGTTGGACCCTCTGCTGACCACTTGTCAATTTTAATTGATTGTTAATCTGGGCAGAAGCCTGATCTCGACTCTCCTGCAAGTCTGGCCCTTCGATGGGGTTAATCTTATAACGCAGCAAGTTAATTGTATTAAATACGCTCTGCGGCATTGTTGTCTTATTTTTTTGCAGCAGCAGCAGCAACAGCAACTGGAGTTAATGAACCATTGATGATCAAGGATAAGCACCAGGCATTGTGGACATGGCAATTAGTTCGGGCTGGATTCGCTTTTTGTTTTGCTTGGCTCTTCATTGTGGCGATATCTAAATATAGACGGGCCATATAGAGGGGCCATAAAAATCTGTAAGGCTTGATATGTGAAGCTGCCGACATAAACCAATTTATTGCTGATAATTGCAAAATACGATGTGGGGAAATTGTGCAAGTATTGGTTTAATATTAATAAAAGCTTTTAATTAAAAATCAATATAAAATGTACAGTTAATAATATTTAATTCTCTATTTATTTACGATTATTCTGCTAGTTTTATATTATTCTAAAATATTTTATTCTTACAGTCTTAGGCTTACGATCTGCACTGTTTCCTGTTGATCCTCAGAGTTCATTGGGATTGAAATTTAATGGTACACATTTACTTGCTAATTGGATTTTAATTGAAGAACACAAATTAAAAGAAGACTTACATTACAGTTGCAATTAAGAAATTCGGTAAAACTTATAGAGTCTAAGATGTATAATTGAATAACAATTAATATTAAAATAAAATATATAGGTATTTATATACAACTTTTTCTTCAACAAAATCCCATATCTTATCTTTACACATTAAACATAAGAACATTTTAAACATAAGAATTGTTGATTGATTCATTAAATTCCATTAAAGTTTCTATTTATCTTTTTCACAACCATAAGAACATCAACTTCAACTTAGATAGACCCAAAATAAATTATCCAAGAGATATACCCTTCCAAGATCCCAATTTGGTAACCAAAAATCCAGTGTGGGTGTTGCCCAAGGTTCCACCTCCTTGTCACTCAACTGACTTGCTTTACATTTGTCTCGGACCGATCTTGTGATTGTTATTAATGATGGACATAAATCAATTGCCTGTGGAGTGGAGCTCAATATGTTTTTGGCTAAAAAAAAGGTTCTCCGCACCAACACCTCACGTATCTGACCAGACGGACCCTGGGCCAGTCAATTATGCCAATTGCTGGCCCCAAAAAATCTATCTACGCGCACATGTGCGCCGAGATACAGATGCATTTGTATCCGTATGCCCATGTCCGTGTGCAACGGTTATTCGGTGCTGCGCATGCGCACCACATGAGGTCTAATAAAAATTAAGCGCGTGTTGCATTTGTTATTGTCAATGTTGTTCATGGTTGTTGTTGTTGTTGTTGCTGCAGTTGTTGTTGTTATTCGCTGTTAGCTGTTCGCTGGCCACTTGACCAACAAACGAAACAACACGTACAAAGTTTGACGCGTGACGTGGTTGGCAAACAACACTGGACAACAGGAAAAAAATATCATAATTTCAGTCTATTTATATTTGTAAAAATAATATTTAAGAAATTATTTTGGAAATGCAATAAAGATTTTATAACTTTGATATATTCTAAATAATAAAACATGTAGAACAATTAAAATGTTGCTTAACCGAAATTAATTTAAAATTAAGAATCGTTATTACAGATTTAGACATTCTGAAACTAACTTAACACTCGATTTAGCTGCTTTTTAGCTTTAACTGATGGTTAATTATTTACAACTTGGAATGAACACTAACAAATCTTCTTTCAAAAACCTTAAAACTATAATTTTCTTTTATTAATCTAATATTATTTAAGTATTTTGATTAAAAATATATTAATTTTTATCCCTAATATAAAAACTTTGTAATTTTAACCCATTCTTTATTGATTTATCATTTAAAAACAATTTATGTATTTATTTTGTAACTTAACTCTTCTATAAAAAAAATCTTAAAATATTTTTTTCACACTTTTTGTATTGCTTTAATTTGAAAATAATTTATGTAGGCCAATGCTGGTTGGCACTGCCACTTGTGGCACGAATACACAACGACTGCACACTAACACAAGGGCAACAACTTTCGCATTAGGCCAAGCCAGCAACAACAACAGGCCACAAATTTGTTGTAACCTGCCACGGAAGCCGCGACGCGACGCCTTCTTGAATTGGCCAGCAACGTAGGAAGCCAAAGTTACGGTAGCACATAGAGAAAAGTGTTGGTTTAGTTTTTCAAATAATTAAGTAAGTCTTAGAAACTAATAGATATTTCTCAAATTTAAAAGAACGTTCTTCTAAATATACTATATGCATTTTTTGACGTAAAATTTATTACAAACTCAATTGTTTTAATTGTGTTTTATTTTTTTATAATAAATTTATTAATTGTTTAAGAGAATATGTTTAAATATCTTTCTGTGTATGCAAAGAGAAAAAAAACAGAGAAGCTGAATCAGGCCTTGTGGCGAGCCTTTAACATTTGTGCCACAAGTGTCTTTCGGCCTCTTTGGGGCCCCGTGCATATTGCAGTTAATTTTCGCAACGACGCAATTGAGTTTTCCATCGCCCACGCCACGCCCCCTCGCCTCCTTGGCGGGTCCTCCAGCAATTGCAGCTGGTTTATGACGACGTTTTGATGCGGATCGAGTTGCAGCTTTAGTGTTGGTCTTAGCCACAGCCGCCTTATCACCTGCTTTGGCAACATGGACAGCTGTTTGGGATACTCTATTTGCTGGGGGGGATTAACTGGGGGTTGGGGATATTAAAAAAAATTAAATAAATTAATTTTCTATATTTTTCAAGGTTATTACGAACGAAATCCTCTAGCCAGGGATCTATAAATGCTTTTTAAAATATGTATTTATTAACAATAAACTTTGTAAAAGACAACTTGTACCTAAAATTAATTAAAGAATTTATTAAAGTTATAAATTTTTAAATTCTAGCTTAAAATATATCCCAAAAATCCCAGAGCATTTTTAAAACCAATCACTAAAAATCCTACTTCTTGTTTTTGTCTCTTGGCTTGTTTTGATATTTCATTTTCCTGACCAACTTTTTTTGGCGCGCAAACTTTCAGGTTTCGTAATGTTTTTGTTTTTCTCTCGATTTTTCGATTTGCCTAACTTACGTTTTTCGTCTGTGCCTGGGCGTTGTTGGATTTCTTGGTTAGTGAACTGCCTTTGGGTAGCGCTATGCCAATCAAAGCGCATTTAATTAATTGAAATACGTTACATTAATTACACTATAATTAAAAGTTTGATTTATACTGCTGGGGCTATCCGTTGGCCAGGTCCAGGTCCAGGCCCGGAGACCCCATCGTCGTGTAGGTGTCCATTAATTGTTGACCGACCTGTCCGCTCTGCTCGCTTCGATTTCAGCGATTTCTGCGATTTATGCTAATGCCTGTCACCTGCTCGACCACTTGGCGAACTCCAAGCCCGCGGAGTGATCATTAATCTGGGATAGAAAAGCCTCGCAATATGCTAAAATTTTGTGGTTTGCTTAATGGTTTCTTAACTCGCTGTATTTGCTGTATTTCGTCATATCATTGGCCAAAGACTCTTTAAATTGATTTCAATAACTACGTTCTTTGGCTGTGGGTAAATATTATTATTTTAAACAAAGATTTATAGACTTTTAAACTAATTTTATTTGGAATGTAATGGATTTTAAATAGTCTTAATAATTGTAGGAATTTCTCTGTCTTATAATAACTCAGCCTTAAATGTAATTCAGAATTTTCCTTTTCCCCTCATATATCCTACTCAAACTTTTATTTTTTTGATTGACAATGCTGCCGGAGTTGGAAGAAAGATGGAATCTCTGGGTCCCCTCATATTCCTTTGGGGGTTTCTTGGGGTGCTGATCCGAGTCAAAGCATCATCTAATGTCATGCCTGGCTGAGGACAGCGAACTGTCACTTGACGTTACGTTCGTGTGCTGCTCCATTTGACAAAAAGGGAAAACTCCCTGGCACTTTTCCGTTTTCCTTTATTTCGGAAGAGGGGGCAGAAGGCACGAGGCACGGGGCGCAGGCGCAGGAGCAGGAGCAGGAGCACACTTCCCCCACAGGCCATAGAACATGTGTTGCATATTACTTGGAAAATGCCCTGAATAGTTTGCGGCTTGCAGATGGCTGTCTTTTGGGATACTCATTGAATTTTTGGGATATGATGGTACTTGGAAATGTTTTAATATTTTAAAATTAAATGGTAATTTAAGGTGTTTATAGTTGCAAATTAAATACATATTTTTAATTGCCAGATTAAGAGTGGGAAAGAAAGATTAAATAAGTAGGAATAATCAATGAAGAATATTGATTGAATACTAAATAATTTTATCATTAAATTATAAATAAAATTATGTAAACATAAATAAATTAAATAATTGCTATTCCCCTTAAAAAACTTACAACTTCGAGTTAGAAAATTACTACTAGCTTATATTCTTTTTAAATATTTCAAAGCTACCAAATTAATCAACTTATTCAACAATTATTCTTACGAGGTACCTTAAGTTCAGCATATTAATTTACATACATTTTTCCGGGATGAGAATGGGCGGCATATGCCCCCCCCTTGAAAAGCGGGCAATGCCAAGTTGAAGTGACGTTTTCATTTTTCGGAAAATCCCCTCTCATTTGACTCTTCCTATTTATAGGTTGTGGCAGGCGCGGGCGCGTGTGTGTCCCCTATTTAATTTTTTTGTTGTTGTTCAGTGCCTCCGCCCCACCGCCACCGCCCCCCGAAATGCGTACGCTTTTCCCCGTTGGATCTTGAATGAATTTGTTATAAATATAAACTAACGCGCCCTCTGCTCTGGCACACACACTTTCTGGGGAAATCCATCCGTGAAAATGTAAAATATCTCCTGCTGAGTTTAGTTTTTCTGGCACTGCGCACTTTTTGTATTTCGTGTCTTTTGTCTTCGAGTTCGTTTGCTGCCTGTCTTTTGTTTATAACTTTTCAATTAATGCTTTATTATCGCTCTTTTTTAGGGGGAAAAATGCTGATGATCTGTTGATGGGACTTCGGCTGAATTTTTGGGGGCCAACATCTGGCCGGGGGTAGGTGGACTGGCGGTGATTCCAGCAAATTGAATTATTATAGTTGGATTTTCAACACCACGAGGGAATATCGATGATGGGGGAACGAAAATTAGAAGGTGTTTCATTGGCAGGAATGTGATTGATTTTATTTGTTTTGTGTTTTAAGAAAACAAGAAGTGTTTCAATACAATAAAGATTTATTTGGGGAACTATTTTAGAACAAGGTAAATCCATTAAAATTACTAGAAATATATTTAAAATATTTAGTATTATATATAGTAAATAATTAGGGTTATGCCTTTAGTATTTACTCAATGATGAATTATATTTTAAATGAATCATATCATCATTATATTATTACATATTCAAGAGCAAAATTTGTATCAAATTTTTAACGAGCTTGAAACAAGGCAAACTCCTTGTTAGAATTTAAAGATCGCAATCGAAAAACAATGTTGCCATTGAGCAAACAGCAAAAAACAAGATCTTGTATCTCTATGAACTATACAATATATGAAAACATGAAGATCGCGTGCCGAAATCAAGTCAAAATTTAACCCATAAATAGGGCTGATTCTGTAAAGTCTATTAACAGTTCAAAATGAAGTGGACTGTGGCTGTTTTACTACTTCATTTGCTGCACAATATAAAGGTGAATAGATATTATTAACTATCATTATTTATCATTTCCATATTTATTTCATATTTCATTTACCAGTGCGAGCAATCCTATGTGGTTAGCAATGAAAAGCTGGAACCCTTTGAGGGCGATTCCGAGACCTTGGTGATCTTTAATGGCCTGAAGACTGTCGGCCGGGAGAGAGCCCTCAATGGATCCTTCAAGTTCCTTGGTGAGATGAACAACGATGACTTCAAGGTCTCGGTGGAGCTCTACTCCAGTCCCAATGGCGATGGCGACTTCAAGCGTATGGTCATGGATGTTCCACAGACAAGCATTTGCGAGTGCTTCAAGAAGTTCTATGTGCAGTTTGTCCAGCCTTCGGTGAAGCAGGGAGAGACCACCAATTTCCCGCTGGTCGATGAGGATTTCTGCCCCATTCCCGAGGGTGATTTCTACATTAAAAATATTCTCTTCAATACCGACGACTGGCCGCAGCAAGTGCCTCGGGGAATTGTCAAGGCGATTATAACGTTCTTCAATGCAGGAAAAAATGTTGGAGGTCTGATAGTGGTTGTCAAAATTGACGATCGACAAAGTTAAGAGGAGCTAAAAAAGGTAGAGGTTCTGGTGGATTTTATTCTTTCTATTTAGATTGAGGAAATGAAATAAAGTTGGGGAGATGAAATTCGTTTACTTTTTATATTACCCAATTATTTAAACATATGTCATATTAGAAAAAAAATTAATAAATGTCTTTGAAAGCGAAACTAACACCTGGAAATATTTATTTTTTTAAGATAAAGTATTTTTAAAAATTTAAACTGCAATTTTGAGTTTTACCTGACTTCATATTTAGGTGTTTCAATAATAGAAATCGAAATTAGATTAGAAATATTTTGTGAAAAATTATGATAGATATATTAAAAAAACCATAAGAATATAATAAAGATATTTAAAATTCCTTAAAAATTTAATAAATATATTTTAAATCTAGTAAGGTATTTTGTAGTTTGATTTATGAAGAAATGCTTTCCAAAAGAAATGGTATATAGTTCTTAAAATTGGAATGTTATATAGAAGACTAATTTCTGTGTAAAAATAATAACATAAAAACTATCTAAAAAATACCCCAGAACTTCTTTTGATATATTTTCCTTTACTTATCATTCAATTGTCGAATAGTTCACCTCCACCACCTGCACGACCTTAGGAACTACGACCCAATTGTGTCAGAAAATCAACCACAAAAGATCAACAAATTTTCAATTGTTGTATCGAATCAATAAAGTTGCAATCCACTGCGGTCACCTGGTCACCTAGGCCGCAGTTGCGGTAAGTGTCCAGACCCCCGTGGATTGCAGACAATGAGACCCCCGATCAAGACAACCAAGACTCCATACGCGGACACCTATGTCACGCACCCACTCCCAGAATGGACGAGGAGGCCTTTCAATTTATGCAAAGCACATCGAGATCGATCGGAGTTACTCAATTAAGTGCCAACGATTTGCAGTGAAGTTTTCAATTTCAATCGCCTGCACAGAGAAACGTGCCACATGTTGCGAGTGATTTTGTTTTTTTTTTATTTATTTTGATTTTGATTTTTATTTTTGTGGGGGACGCCAGCAGGTTTTGCGGCTCTGCATGCGCTAATTTGAGCAAATCAAACAAGACCTCGGCGAGAAAAGATTTTCAAAGTTGTTTTCGGTGTCTAGGAGCCAACCAGTTTCGATTGCTGGTGCTGCGTGCAGTCTTTTTGATGTGCAAAATAAGAAAAAAAGAACCAAACACCTGCCACAATTGATTAAATCACGGCAATTCATTACTGCGAACGATGAACTACAAACAGAAACAAGTGAATACGGCTTAATACAGTGCGGTTAATGGCTGTAAATTAAAGATCAGTTGATGTTTTTGTTTAAATAAAAATGAGTTTAGATTGAGGTAATAGTTGGGAATATAAAGTTGTAAGATAAAATAGAAAAATAGAACAGTTTTCAGTTGGGAATTCTAAAAAGTAAATTTTTTTTAAATAAAATTTATTTAATAAAATATTCTCAGCTAATATTTGTTAATTTCTGCCTTTTACTGTATTGTTAAAAATTCCAAATCGAGGTTGATTGATTTTGTGGGTTCTTTAGATTCGTGGGTGTTCATTCGAACGTGAGGGTTTCCATTCGATCAACAAAAACTGGCTCAGACACAGTGGCTACCAATCGATTTCCCTATTTACTCCCCGCTGATTTTGGCCGCATAAATCAACGTTTTTGCGCAATAAGGCTTTTTGGCACGTTCTAAAAGTGTTAATTGGATTTTTTTCTAATCCCACACAGCGATTTGCATTGACTAAAATTGCAATTTGTGTGTGGGTTCATGTCGATCAGTGATTTGATCAATGCTGAAAAGTGCTTCCATTTATTCGTCAAATGCAAATGAACCTTATTACCCAACCGTTTAAGCTAAAGTTAATGAAGTTTAAGGCTAGATAAAATATCAAAGAATTCGCTAAAAATTAAACAAAGGATTGGAGTTGAAAAATAAATGGAAATGGTAGATGTAAAAGGTAAAAGGTATTAATAAAACAATGATAAATATCATTATTTTGATACTTCGGGAAACCCCAGTAGAAAAATAGATACAGAAATCTTTGTTTCATTATCACTTACACCAAACTAATAAATTAAAACAAATTTATATATCAAATAGACATTTCCACATTTGACCAACTGAGCTTTGCTCTGGGTAATCTATTATTTTTACGACTTCTTCGGGAATTCCGAGTGTGATCTTTTATATCAGTTTTTGATTATTTCCAGAATTTTTCACAATCGCTTTAATGGCAGCCCAAGCAGGGTCATAAAACTGTTTGAATCTTGGACTCCAAGCCCGCAGCTGCTGCCTTTCAACTTGTACAAATTGTTTTCAACAGAATTATTATGGCATCTATCCCAAGGCCCAAGTATGATAGCCCAGCAGCAGCGACAATGATTAAATATTTGGGACTTCTGTGTGTCGGAATCCCACAAAAAAACAAAAAGAACACTAATGGAGCGACGCGACTGAAACAATTTTATTAATGGGTCGCGTGATTTAATGTGCCCTCCGTTCGATATGGATATAGTCATAAATCTGTGGGGAAAATGTGTGCCGCTTAATTGCGTAATGATTGAGTTAGTTGTTGGTCCGGTGGATTTTTATGATCCTAACCGCTAATTGGAGGATCAGAGAGCGACTCCCCACGGTGGAAATGATTACAGAAATTGAGCCAAGAAATGAACTTTTGAACTTTAATGAGGAATTTCTCAATTGGTTTTAGTAAAAAAAGAGTTTCTTACGTTCTGGATTAATTTGATTGGGTTTGAACATGGTTCTTTTTCAGTTCCTGAAGATTTCCCTGAATTTCAGTTTGTGCCTTTAAAGCTGTCATCGAAATATCTCAAGCGCTTGCCACTTCCTCAAACAGTGTCATAAAATTCTGCTAATTAAACGAGAGCAGCAGCTGACCCAAATCTGGCCAGAGCGTTTCGCCATAAAAACAATAAAAATCTGAAAGATTTTTAATGGGGCAATTCGAACAGAATATCCACAGATTTTCCACTTGAAAGTTTTTGCAAACCAAAAAAGGGACAACAAAGAATGTTGAACCTAAAAATCCGCTACAAATGGCTGTGTACTTCAGTTTTGAAGGGGAATATACGCCACGTGTATGCTCTTCCAAAAAAATGAAATGTTTGTAAGGACTCAGTGCTTTACTATGTTGAGAAAAACCTTTCAAAGCTAAAAAGAAAAGCCTGTAATTCCAGCAAGCCTCAAAGTATGCAAAGGTAACTTAGTTGTTTTGGTGAAAAAAAAGGTCCACCATCATCGTTGCGAGGGGACAAAACCAATTTATAGATAATAAAATAATTAATCATGCACTTGTCCAACTGAAAGTCCGAGGACACGCAAACACCCATCGCATTATGGCCAGGATCCCTTGGCCATTAACTTGGCTGTCTGAAGGGACTTGCCGACTATGATTGATGTCTGCGAGAGTGACTAGACACAATTTTCCAGCTCAGTCTGTGTGCGAAAATCACGAAATTTCCTCTGGCCAGAATGATTATGATAAGACAATTTCACTTGGCTTCTCACTCTAATTAAACTTGTCTCAATTCTATATTTTTTTTTTCGCTCCATCATGGTAAATAAGAAGCGTTATTCATTAATGCAGGCGCAGCCATTCAGTTGACTCGATGAATTATTCATGTAGATATTTCTCCCGAGATTTCCACTAACCTTATAATTTACTCGGCACAAGTGGCACACTTATTTCTAGGCTTGGACTCATAATAGATCTGAAGGACCTGAAAGAAAGGGAGTACCCAGGCACATTAAGTGATTCCGAATGGTCAAATGACTTGGCAAAGGATCAAGGGAGGTTGAAAACATAACAGGTGTTGGGATATAGTCATCGACATTAGAGTTTCCACAGGAAATAAAAGAGATTATGCAAGGAAATGTCTACTTTTGTGTCTAATTATTACACACCAATTTAAGCTAAGCTCTAAGCAAATCATTTTAGCTCCAAACTTTAAGCTCCTACTTAACCTATTACCAAAAATTATCCCTGCTTAGCGAGCCTTCGGCTCTCTTTCTACCAGCAAAGTGAACATTTTGCACGAAATTGCATTGCCAAGTTGAACAATGATTTATGTGGCAGGCTGCCGCACCTACATTTATGCCACCGCGTGGCCATAAATCACACCAAAAACGCAAAGCTGCGATTCTACTGCAGACCTGGCTAAAAGCAAGCCCAAAGCAAAGCCAAACCAACCAGCAAGAGAGCCGGGCCAAAGTGTCTGTCAGAAAGTCAGAAGCGGGCAAAGTCAGAAGTCTGGGCAGACAACAAATTGATATTTTTAACATGCGAGTTCAAATAGATAAAGTCAATTGATGGACGGACCGAGTGCAGAGCCGCAAATAAGAAGAAAAATCAGTAGCGGTCCCCACAAGACAACCGCCCCGAGAGAAGTCTCGCATGGCATGACAATTAGCCGACCCACAAGAGGCCCCAGCGTGCCCACTGTGACGCCTCCTTGGGACACTGCACAGTGGGGTGACAGGACTTGTTAAAAATTAAATAAAATTAAAGTATATGAAATATAATGTCATAGAGAAAGCTTTTTATATTATGAGAATTTTTAATACAAGAAGTTTTTAATAACAAAAGTTTTTGTAATTTTGATAAGGGTTTTAAAAAGCCTATAAATATTTTAGTTAAAAATTAACACTAGCTCAAAGTAAGGATATACAACTTTTTCTGGAGAATTTGTAGATTTTGATTACCATTTATTTGTAAAATTTTATATTATTCTTAATAAATAAAAACCTTTTCTTTTTGTTTTGCTTACCTTTCAGTTCACTTAATTCTTCATAAATAAATTCTTTTATTTTAGTGATAGTTAGTTGTTAGTTTTTTAAGCTTATTTTTTAACCACTGTTCGTATTTCGCTGTCAATTTGTTTTCCTTCCCCTCCCCCTTGGCACCAACTACTCAAGCCCCTCTTTTTCCTAGTTCTGCTCGCACTCTTGTCACAAATTGTGCAAATTTATTTTACGCGCTAAATGCAAAACGTGCCCGGCCAGCTAAATGGCTAAAAATTACAACTCAAAGGGAATCTTTGCTTAGCCTTCCATCTATTGTCAATAAAAGAAGCTGCTGGCTCCCCATATTTCTTTTTTTGTAATGCTTCTTTTTTTAAACTGCTGCTCTTAACTTCCTTGAACTGTGGGCCCACCCACAAATTCTCTCACAAGCACTGTGATGACGAGATATTTATTATTAAAAAAAAAAGGTTAAATGGGTAATATTTGAATTTATTACTAGTAACTGTCGTTTTTGGATAAGGATTAAAAGAAAAAATTTAATTTTATTTATAAAATTATTGTCATAAAAAAGGTTTGTAATATATTTAATAGATTTCAAAGGCTTCTAAAAATACAACCTTATGAAATATTAATTTAATTGATAAACAACTATGTAATATAATATTTAAAATTATTAATATGATAAAAAAACCTAAATAAATTAATAAATAAATTATTAAGGAAAGAAAAATCTATCAGGACTGATGTTTCTTATCTTTTACATATGCAGTGAGCATTCTTTTTTCTACTAAAAAGGTTTATTAAATATTTAAAATAATATTAAATAATTTTAAATTATAATAAAATATTTCTAGAACAGCTAAAAAGCAGCCAAATTAGCAGACACTCATTTTTGAAATGAGTAAAACTTTGGCCTGGCTTTTAATTTGCGAAAGCCCCTTCCTAAACTCCGACTGCCTAACAATGCGTGAAGTTTGTCGCCGCTTTTGATGGATTATAAAGGGGAGTTGGTAGCTTTTCCCGGAGAATGGGGCTTCTATTTTGCCTTAACACTTTTGCCCTTTGTGTGCGCCTGTAATTATTAATGTATGGCAGGCATTTTCTTTTATTTTTCGGTTAAGCATTATGCAATTTATTTCAGGTCTGGCGCTTGACAAGTTTTCTGCGCATTATATGCCCTGATGGACAAGCCTTTTTTGATTAATTACGAGTTTAGAATGTGAATTGTTTGAAGGTTTTGAAAGGGGTTGCTTAAATTATTAATTGCCCTTAAGTGGGGGAATGACTTCTTCAAGAATTAAATTCTTTAAAAATCTTATTCCGACACACATGAAGACCAGCTAATAGGGCTTAAAGAGCTTATCTCACTTTTCCTCGACCCTCTTCACTTAATATTTTTTCGTCTGAGCTTACAAATGACCGGTGGCTCCTGTTTTTTGTTTGCTTTATACTGGCTTTAGTTTTTATATTAAATTCGCTGCCGTCTGGACGCTGGCCATTAAAAGCGATGCTGCTGCTGCTGAGGGAATGCAGAGGGAAAAAGGATACCTTTTACGTAAATCCCAGAAGGAAATTAAAAGCCAAAATGAAGTTGCAATGGGAGTAAAAAAAAGTACAAACAAAAAAATATTGTAAAAGTTCAGATAGTGGCCATTGAGAATTTGTCTACATATTTACAAAACAACAGTCCTTTTGGGTCGTCAAAAGTCCACTTATTAGGGATAAAATAGGGTAAGAAGCTTGTTTTTAAAACTAAAGAATATCCTGTTAATTGAAATTAAATTATTTAATATTTTTACTGAGAAAAGAAAATATTTTCGTGGCTTATTTACCCATTAATTTCCTTTAAAAACCATTTTTATATTTATTAAACACACAAAAGTTGTCTTTTATCTTCAAATTTTCATTGATTATTTATTTTTTATTTATTTAAATTCAAAAAAATATTCTAGTATAAGAAATATACCCCTAAATTACAGGGTATCTGTAGCTGGAGCTGTGGCATATAACGACACTGACAACTGAGTGACGCAGCCGCGGGTGTCATGTCCTTAGTATTTGTTTTTTGTGTTTGGTTTTTACTTTGTTTTTGCTTTTTATTTACCAAAAAGTCAAACAAAGCACACAATTAAAATGGATCTGGCGGCAAAATTCGCGAAAAACTCCACTCACATCGTGTCTTTTTTCGGTGATTAATGTGTCTTTAGCGTTTTCCGTCGCACAGAGTTATGATGATTACTTTGGCCACGCCTCCTGTTACCTGCCAGACACCTGTCTAAACACCTGAATATTTAAGTAGAAATTTACCAAGATCTAAATTAAATACAAGGAAAATAAAATGAGAAGTGAGACCAATTTTTAAGGTATTAAAATTGGACGAAGATGTTGAAAAAATGCTTTGAAGGCTTTATTTTCTGGATAACCAGTGTATAAATATATTATAAAAAATTATTTTCTGTTTTTTAAATTGTATTTTTAAATATTTATTTTAACCTCTTTGCCTTCTACAATTTTTAAAATATTTTTTCATTGATTTTATGAATTTACAAGTATTTCTATATAAAATAAATTGTCTCTGCATGTGTCTCTTTACATATAAAACTCATAATTTTTTCACTTCCACCCCCGTTTTTGCTGGACTTTTGCAGACACTTAGTCCTTTGGCTAATCATAAAAAATATTAAGCGCTGATTTTGACGCGACACTTTTAACGTTCGAGCGTGCTAATGAGTTTTTGTCAAGTTATTCTGTCTGGGTCCGAGTTCGGAGTTCGGAGTCCGCTGCTTTGTTAATTAGTTCTTCCGCTCCAGAAGTATTTAAGGCTTACGTGCTAGTGTAATATTTTTCCTCCTTTTTTTTGGGGGGGGTTTGTCCTCCGACATGCGATTAATAAATAAATGCTCCGGAGTCCTGGGGCCTTGCGTGTCGTCGGTGTGTCCCCAGTCGGTCCTTAAATGCCTTTTGTTTGTAATTTGTTTATGGGTTCATTTCCCAGCGGTCAATTGCTCGGCTCGTCTGTGATTTTTTATGGTTTGTTTTGAATTTTTTTCTGCCACCTAGCAAGCCCCTTTTGTTTTCTATAAATTTTTTTGTTGTATACGTTCAAACACCTTTTCAATTAGCCAGGCCGCACTTAAAATCCATTTCAGGCGTTAATTTCTGATGGCACAAAAAGCGTTTAAGCTTCGCTGAACTGGCAAGTGACACCTGCCACCCAAACACCTTGAATGAAAGCCCGATCTCTTAATTTCCCCATTTTCCGGAAGGGTTTTTTCACATGCCAACTGACGATTTTTAATTGAGCGCGCAGACGTGAGACATTTAAAAAACATTTGAAGCTAAATATTTCATTGGAAAAGGTCTCGCATTATAATAAAATGGAAGTACATATTAAGGTTAATTTCAAAGCAAAGTGCTACAAATTGATTTGGGGTGGAAAATGGGGAAGTAGATATTTTTTTTGTGAGAAAAGTGAAGGTGAGAAAGGGTACAGGGGGTTTAAAAAGTAAAAGAATTGTTAAAAAGGACATTTAAAATTGAATAAAAAATTCTAAATAAATAACAAATAATGTTAAGTTTAGAAAACTTTAGTTGGTTAACTTGTTTTAAAAAAATATATCATAAATAACCCTTCCAAACTTTAGAAAAGTAAGCATTACTTTTTTAAGTCTGTAAGAAAACTTAAATTTCCAGCTTGATAAGAAAATAAAGTTTGGCTTTTAAGAAAATTCACCTTGTAGAACCCCAATTAAACTCACCTAATCTAGGCTTATTTTAGATAAAAACCACTTCCCAATAATGTCTTTATTTTGCCGAGAAAGAAAATAAACCAACTTTTAGGTCAATGAGTACTCAGCCTTATCAGTAAGCCATATACTTGATGTTGGAAATTACCTAGTAAATATCTCCCCTCTACCAGATAGAAATTCCTAATAAAAGAACGGTAAAAAGCCTGGCAATCATTTGAAATTCACACGCCTCTGAGTCATTCCAGGTTGATCTTCTCTCCCCCTACCATTCGCTCCCAATTAACAATGCAAACAAATCATTGGACCCAACAACAAGTTCAGGAAATTTGTATTTGTAACATTGCCACAAAAAAGTCCGGTCAGAAAAAGAGAAGGTTTCGAAAAAAATGACAAACATATCTGTGGATGTATCTCTCTTTATGTTGTATCTTTGTATCTGCTGGATGTATCTGCTGCACGTCTCATTGTCATTAACCCCGGGCATACCTTTCTCTCAATCTCAACTTTTGCGCCTGTGTCATCTAATTGACATTTGTTAATAGTTTTTCTTTCCCCATTTTCCCTTTGGTGCATCCCATAAAAGGCGTTTGTTCATGAAAATTGTCTGTAATTTTTTTTATTGCCAGCCCAATCGCCAGTGTTCGTCTGCATTGTGTTGACTAATCATTTTCAGTTCATCGTTTTGTTATTGTACCGATTCTTATCTATTTTCCAAAAAGAATAAAACGAAAAAGAATCTAAACCTTGGACCATCGATCAGCGTGGCCAGTGTAAGAAATGTCCAATATAATTGCTTACAATTTTAGAATTGTAAATGCAAATGGCATAATTGGAGATGATTTTCTTCTATATTTTTGGGTTTCTGATTTTCCTCTCTGGTCAATCTAAGCATCATCAATCACCAGTGACGAACGTCAAGGGGCAGTTGTCTATCGATTGCAGTTCAGTTAATGAGCCAAGGATTTGGTTTACAGTAGCAATACCTTAATTTTGGAGATAAGGTTTATTTTTTGGAATTTGTGAGTTAATTTAAGCCAAGTTAATGAGCCAAGGATAAGGTTTACAGTAGCAATACCTTAATTTTGGAGATAAGGTTTGTTTTTTGGGATTTGTAAGTTAATTTAAACAAAAGGGAGGTTTTGAGGATAAAATAGAAATAAAATGAGAGTTTATTTACTACAAAATCACAAGGAAATAATTGGAATAGATACGTATAGCCCGTCTTATATATCATAAAACAATTTTATATTCAAAGAAAAACAAAAGAGGAACTTCGACAATTTCAAATGTTTCATAATAAGGCCACTTCCTAAAAATCCATACTTGTGCCATTTAAATGAAGGTCCTCTTACTCTCCAACTTCCAACCAAAAAGCAATTAAGACCTATCCCAAGACCTAAGGGAACCATCTCAATCCCTTGACCAAAATCGAACCCAAAGGAGACACTCAGGAGGGTAAATCTAAGCAGCTCATTGCTCATCGCAGACGGCGGCAATCAAATCAGCCGAAACTTGTTATCGCCTCCTTTGACTGACACCCCGGCAAATTAATGGGCCTCCCACACACGCAACACACTCTGGCACACACACCACGGAAAATGCATTTGCTAGGAGGACGCCGGGAGATTGCAACTGACTTTCAGGTGGCCCTCGGATTTGAAATATGTAAAGCATATAAATTATGTGACACCCAGAGAGTGGGCGACAAACTGTGAATGAATCAAAGGATAATCCAATTTATTTTACATTATATGCAGCTCCGAGTGCAGCTGCAAGGCCCAGCCATGGCTCATTGTGCCAAGACGTAGATACAAAGATACTTCAAAGGTGTCAAATGAATGCAACGCGGGGATCAGGGGATCCGGAGATTGGGGATTGCACTTTCGGGCAATCAATACGTTTTTGTCTCTAATGTAATTTACTGCTTATAATTTGCAACATGTGAGAAGCTAGGAAAATGAGGATGATTAGGGTAAATGATGGAAGGAAAATGCTTGAGGTGTGGGTTCTTTTTGGTAGCTAAGAAGGATATGTATTCATACCTTCAGGTAAAAGGATACTAGAATGCTTCTATTTGGTCTTGGGCAAAGAATTTGATTTGTTTAATTGAGATTAATTAGAAATGTTTAAGAAATATATGTATATCCTTGCAAGGGATTCATATTTTAGTCATATATTTTACAAATATATATTTTAATGATGACCTTAAACATAACTTCAGCTGACCACAAGCCACCCAAAGAGTGGTTTTCATCCAAACCAAACGTTTTTCTGTCTAGCAACCTTTGTATCCTTTGAGAAAGAATATTTTCCGCTCAACTAACTTTGCTGAAAGGGCATAAAGACGGTCGAAACTGTGCAAAATCCATACACATGTCAGTCACACTTAACCCCGCGGGTCCAAGGAGCTAGAGCTATCATCATCAACCACGTCGTCAGCGGGAGACCCAGGTTCGACCTGGACCACAATCCTGATTTGCTTTGATTGCCTGGCGGCTGAATTATTATTTTGAAGTCAGCAACTGTTACTTTAGAGCTTTGTCTTGCCTTTTTTTTTATAAATTTTTCATCTATAGACATGTATATATATTTCATATATTGTTTTCTGCGCTGCTCCCCAACGTTTATTATGATTTTGCGGAAATGTTTTAAGGCAAAACGGAAATTTATGCACATCGCATATGTCAACAGCTCCCTGCGAAAAAAAAACGAAGAAGTAAAATAAAATAAAATTTGTACAGCAGAGAAAAGAAATTTGCATATTTGCATTTCAATTTGCTGCTGCGTCCATGGTTAAGGGGTGCTCGATTTGTTCTCTGCTTTTGGATTTAATTGTCAATAAAAATTCGCCAAGCGGAAAATTTGTTGGGCAAACAAACAGAAATTGAAATGTTCAGTTTATGTCTGGGAAAAGTCTGGGAAAATGTTTTGCATTCAAAAGTAAAAGACAGTCGATTGAAGAGCTCATTATGCATGGGAATGTCCTTTAAGAAATCTTTTTCCGGTTTGTACAAAAACCAAGGGAAGTTTTGATAAATTTTAGATATATTTATTTAATTTCTAAAAATAAAGAAAATATTATCTTTATATTCTTATTTATTTCTTTGGTACATTAAGGCCCCTTGTAATTTATTTGAAATGAGTAAACACTCAGGCCCTGCCTGGTTTCTGTTCTTGTAATTTTGCAATTTACATTGCAGGCTTGGAATTTACACTTGCAGGCAATTAATAATGCTGCATTAGGAGCATCCATAAAGCAGACAAGCCCACTCACATCCCTGACAATTAAGCTGGATAATTAAGTTTACCGTTCATTGGCTTTGCTGGAACACACACACTGCAACACACCCACCCACAGGATTCCCTTACTGCAGATTCTATGACGGATTACAACGAATGTGGAGAGAGAGGGGAGTGGGAATCCACACATTCGAACATGAAAATCGCACGTCATGGAGATGGCAAATAGAAGCCTTAGATTTTGAGTGCATTTTCAAATCAACCAGGACAGATTTTCACCCGAATTTTCTTCCATTTCCTTTGCCCAACGGACATGTGTCTGCATTAATCAACAACTGACCATGTTGCTGAATTTTTGATGGCAGTTGGAAAACATTGAACCTGCATTTGCTAGGGATACTTTTAGGGGGAAGTTTATTGATTGGAGATGTTGAAAAATAACATTTTAAGTATCAAAGTATTCATTTTAAAATATATCTTGAACTCTATGAAAATCTATTATATTATTTTCGTAGTTAAAAGGTTTAAGATCTTAAATCCCTTAAGATACCCTTGCTACTTTGCCTGAATCATCATTATATTCTCAATCCGTAAAACACTCTCTTCCGATTACCCATCCAGCACACCTCAGCTGACATTAAGTTCGTGTCCTGTCATCAGTCATTAAAGATGCCATTGCTAGACGCAATTAAAAGCATTCAGAATGAACATTTCATTGCCCAAACTGAATGACTTCTCACACTGACTTTCCCATCCTGACTGGTTCTGGTTTTCCCCTGGAAATTTTCACCCAAAAAGCGACAACAGGGACAAACATTGTCGTAAACCTAGCCTGACATTAAGATAACTTTTAATCATCATAAAAAAAGCGTTGCAAAAACGAGAGTGCAAAAAAGGAGTCAAAAATCAAATCCTGCCGTGCAACGTAAGCGGCTTTTCGTGTTGCCGCCGCCGGTGCAGTGTTGCATGATAAAAACCCTCGTGGAAAAGCGCGAAAAAAAACTTGAAAACATTTCAGCCAAATATTTTTACACGGCCAAACAAGAAAATAAAAGAAAAACGCTGTAAATATCTTTGGACGGACTTACCGACTCCTGGTGATTCCCAGTTATTAAATTGTTTCGGCAGCTTTGGCATCGGGGCAACCGTCGAAACGGAAATGTAATGAAAATTCAATTAAAAAATGGCATTTGCCAGATTTTACTTCCTGACTTTCGGCTCTGTCCAGGGGCAAAATTCCATCGTCCCAGGTCCGGGGGAGGGGATGGACAAAAGGACTCTGATGAGTTACAGTTTGGGGCAATTCAATGGGATTGCAAACTCATTTCGGTTGGCGAAATGGGAATGCAAGTGTTTAAAGGATTCAACGTGAAAGTAATTGGAATGGAACACTGATTTTATGAAAAATATATTTTAAAAGGTACTTTAAGAAGGTTGAAGTTGAAGAAATTATATTAAAATTACTGAACTAGTTCCTAGATTCTAAGAAATGTATTTTTAAGATTTAAGTGTTATGTTGAAAATTAAAATAAATTCTCTTTAAATAAATAAATATATGCTACTTTATTTAAATATATAATTGTATCTGGTAATTATTGGAATTTAATTTGTCAATTAACAAAATACAATAATGTCACAAAAGACAAATCAATTTCCAGCTAATTTTTTTATTAAAAAAATTTATATTTATTTCTATAAAAAAGAGAATGTAAATCATAATAAATTCCCCTTGTTACCCCAAGCCTAAAAATAAAATCGCTTGTAAAAAATGTCAGCATAACATGTAATTTCACTTATCTGACATAATGTCATCGGTTCGGAAATCGTCGTTACAATACACGCATTACCCAAACCAACAAAAAAAAATAATCAAATAAAAATTTCACATATAAATTACGCAAAAAAAGACAACATACACATATCCCCTGTGTAGAATTACCCCTTATCGATGGGAAGAGTTGACTTGTGTAACGAATTAAAGTCGGCTGATAAGCCCTATAATGCCAACCCCTTGACACAAAAAGGGTGTCATGCGAAACTGCGTATGCTAATCACAAGCCAAAAGACACCCAATCCAAAAGCCATTCCCGTCCCGGAGTAAATCGCTTTCAACATGCTTAAGCACCAGCCAAGGAGCCAAAGATTCATTTCTGCTTTCTTCCTTTTCCTTATATTTATAAATTGTTTTTTTTTTTTGGTTTGCCTTCCTGGTTTTGTGTGGGTTTTTTATAGCCTGGCGCCGCTTGAATGATTTTTATGGGTTGTGTGTCTCCTGGCTAGAAGGAAAAGAGCAAAACTGATTTGCATGTCTTTTATATATATATATATTTTTTAGGGAATTTCTTTTTCTATTGTGGCATTAGAATTTTGTTTTTTTATACTCTGCAAATCAAGGGTTAGCATTGATTTGAGATTTGTTTGGCAATTGGGAAGGAGCTAGGATAGAAGTTGTGGGTTTTAAATTGAAAAGGGCATGTATTTTTTCATATTAAAAATTAATTTGGTTGTGAATTCTATTTAAAATATTTATACTTTAATAATTATAAATTAAAAGATGCCAGAGTTTCTACAATTCATGAAATTTCATACTATTTTCAAGAAAAGTTATCAAGAGTAACCAGTGAAACAGGAAATTGAATTGTTAAATCATTCAACAATTTCTTTCTTTTTTTTACATTTTATTTAAGTGTTTTTTATTGGCATATATGCAATCATTTACAAACAACTCTTAGAAGTAAAAACGTTTTTTAGAATACCCTTTTTTCATGGTTAGTTGAGCGTTGCCCATAAACATTCGATATTGCAGCCTTTGAAGGAACATTGAAGTAACATTTAATAAGCAGTAAAACTCACTGGTTCTTGGTTTTTATTTTTAGGCCACCAGGGAGAGATTTCCCCAGCTTGTCTTTTTACCATTTTCTGCTCTTATTTTTTGTAGTTTTTCTTTTTTTTTTTTTCAATTTCAAGAGCCATTAAAGAGTGTGCATGCAATTAAGTCGAGTGAAAATTTCATAAAGATAACAATCGACAAGAACAAGAAATAAACATGGCAGGCAGATCGGATCAGATCACCGCTGGCACAAGACCAAGACAAGGCACTGGGGGATAGGGAAACCTGCCCTCCGTCCGTCAGTCAACACTTCAAATAAAAACTTGGACCAGGGCCTACATTAATTTGCGTTTAAAAACAGTTTTTAAGATGGCATTAAAGGCAAACAGAGGGACTGGGGACTCCTATAGGGACTAGAGACCATTAACAAAGTGTCTCCAGATGTGGGGAGGATCGGCAGCATCTCGTATTTAACATAACATAAAAAGATGAAAAGTTTATTATGATTGTTGCTGGTGGTGTGGCAGCGGCGACTGGCTGTTGTTATTAGCTTAAAGAAATGGTTATGGGACGAGCGCACGCCATCAAATGTCAAATGCCAACAGTCACAGTCGGTCCGTCCGTCTCAGAGGCCGAATGATAATGATTATTATTATGCTACAGAGAGGAGAAGCCATAGCGAGGGGGGTTTTAAGAATTTTGATAGCTTAAACATGTTTAAAAATATTTTAAAACATTTTTAAACCGAAAAATAAGGGATTTCTGGAAGAACAGAAAAAATCAAAGTTACTTTGGCTTTTAAAATAAATTAAGAGATTAAATAAATATTTAAAATATTTTCTAAAATTTTAACATCTATTTTAAATATTTTAAATATTTTTAATATCATTTATTGTTTTAAATTTCTTCTGTAAACTTTAAGACCCACCCGCGTGCCATGATCTTGTCATAAAACGTTCAGAGTCATCAAAGTTGCACTTTATGCGAAACGTTCGTTGTTGGTGTGTGCCTGTGTTTGTTGTTCTTTTTTTAAGTTGTGTTTCTTTATTTTTTTATATTTTTCTGTTTTTTTTCTGTTTTGGTTGTCGCTGCACGTGTTCATCGTCATTAGCATTAGCGGGTCTGTTGTATTAGGCGAGAACAGACAGCAAAGGAAAAAGATCAGACTTCTTTGCTGTTTGCTCTTTGCACTCAACATAATCGTTGAAATTATGTGGCTCCCATATTTTCCCCGCTTTTCCCCAGTTTTCCACAGTTAAATGGTGTTGGCATCGCGTCATAAGCCGCCGGCTAAGAGGCCCCCATGGGGTCGTGTCTCTTGGTTAAGATCGTGCATCTGCTGCTGGGGAGAAGCCACTTACACATCTGCTGGCCATAGAAATAAAGTCCAATCATTACGATTGGGGAAATATAAATATAAATGTGGAATCGATAACAAACCATAAAGCGGTAGTGGAACAGTTAGTTTAGACAGCAGCTAACTAATGGCTTTATTTGGTGATCACAATACTTATGGAGCAGAACGGGAGCTTATGAGATCTTAATGAAGTATAAGCCTCAGGGGGAAAATGGGAAGCGGAAGTGGGGTTTATTAAGTAAAGTTTTTGTTTAGGAAAGGTTTTTCTTTACTTGAGAGGTTCTGGAATGGAAAATAAAACGGGCTTTGGTAGGTTATGTAGATATTAAGCTATCTAAGAATTGATGAAACCTGATTAAAGGATTAAAGGAGTCATTTTCGACCCTATAAATCCTATTTATATTTGGTAAGCATTATCAGGCGAGTCTTTCTACCTTTTTTTTTTAGAAGTAAAGACAATTTTCTATAATTTTTTCTATTATTAAAAACAAAAATGGATAGTTATATAGTTAAAGTTTGTTCTCATTAAGTTTCTAAACCTCTCCCATATGAAACATTGGTCTTATAATATTTCCCTTCTCATCTTGATCTTCTCCTTGTAGATTTATAAATACTTCCATCCTCCATCTCAATTGATTGTAACCAAATCCGTGAATGTGTTGTGCCATCGCCCGATGGTCTTATCCCCCAAAAAGATCATTTATTGTGGAGGCAAAACACACATTTAATATGCGGCTGGCTTTTGACAAGCCGAAGAGCGCCTCGAGTGTTGTCACAGAAGGCATTACATGGATTTATTTTTCCCAGTTTTTCCCCGCTACATTGCTCTGTTGCTGTGTTGCTGTGTGTTTTTTTTTCCCTGGTGGCCAAGTGGCATGAAACACTTGACACTTGCCGCTGACTTGTGGCATAAGCCCTGACATGTGCGCTGCCTTGGATGCTCCAGCTCCATCTTCAGCCGAGCTCCGGCTTCTGTTTCGGTTTCTGCCGCCGGAGATCATCTTATTTCAAGATCTTTCCACGGAAAATTTGTTTGCCGCTCGCTGATTGCCTGTCGGTTGTTAGAAAAATATTACTTTTCCCTATGTATGAGCATATATGACCATATCGGGGGGTACCGAGGAGTCTACTACATAGAAGAACCGCTGCCGCTGTCTGTCAGTCGGTGGTGGAGTTCTCCTTGAGTGAAAGTTGATGTGCATGAAAAGTTTTAATTGCGCGTCGAGTTTGGCCCAAGATCTTTGGGTGGCAGGGTCTTAGATTATATTCTTTGTGTTTTAAAATACCCTGGAAAATTGGTAAAATTTTGAAATATTAAATTTGATATATTAAAGTTTTTATTTATATTTTTTAAACAATTTTTAAATGGTAATTATACATAGTTCTTTATATTTTGAACTCTACAATTTTATTGAAATAACAATATAGTCCAATTATATGGTTTTCCCAGAAAAAACATTAACAATGTGCTTTTAAGATTATTTTATATTGATAGTAGAATTAACTTTGGTTTATTATTTAAGCAAAATAGCGATAAATTATGTTTTCTTAATTTCTCATAATAATTTTAGTTCAGTTAAATTTATATAAATACCATCCTAGGGTATCCCTTTTTCCATACTACAATTTTCTTTACTTTTTATTGAGAATCACATAAAAGCTAACAGTAATTTTTGGGGTCATTTTTCGACTAATAGCCTCAAAACGATAAGAGCAATCTTCCGAGTTCAAAAAAATAAAAATAAAAACCAAAAAGTGAGGCAGCATCTTGGCTTCGTGTCAAGTGAAGTGTGGCATGTGCTGAGATGTCTCTCTGAAGCTGAACTCTGCGGGGGTTGGAAAATTAAAAAGGGCACGAGCTCAAATTATTTGAAATAGATGCTGCGTAGGATCTTCGAAACCCAAGATCGTAGGAGTCACTCCATTTGGAGGAGAAGCAAACAATTTTCTGAGATACAAATCGAAAGGCTACTTTCTATTTTTCCAATTCATGACACGTGCTATCTGTAGGAGGTTGTGTATCTTTAAAGAGTCTAAAAAGAAATCTGGATAACAGAATTTTAAAAGGTTTAAACTATGGAAAATATATTTATTTTTGTGTATCCAACAACAGCTTGTTTAATTTTTCTTAAATTATTTAAAAAACAATTTATTTCTACTCCTTTTAATCAGATTCTCACTTCCATTCCCATTTAAATGCCCCCAAAATCACCCATTTCTTCGACTCTGATCATCAATTTCCGACACAAGCACACAAAGAGTGAGAATTTTTACTGCTTACAAGAAAAAACCATAACAAATTTATAAACTATTTCCATTTGAGTTAAATTTTTTAATGGTCCTTACCACACATCAAGTTGAAATCGAAGAAAAATGCCAACACGCAGGTCAGAACTTCAAGATCAGTAAACTGAGCAAGACAAACTACATACATACGTCCAAGCGAGTTCAAATGGTCAAAAGCTAATAAATTAACCTCTGTGGCACCTTCTCTGCCCCAAGATATCATACATCTATCAAATGTAGATCAAGTTGTGGTGATAAAAAGATCGTTTCACATTAATTATAACTTTTAAAAACAACATTAAGACCGCAAGAGGTGTTCCCAGCTAGACACACATTTTGATTGAATGCATTCCCGGAACAGTTTCCATTATGTTGAGCTAATTTTGTTTGTAGATCATAGATTTTTATTAAAAAGTTTCATTTCTTCCTGAGATCACCTTAATTGTCTTCTGCCTGGGCTCCATAAATTTAATTTTTTCTACGGCAGTGTGGCTGTAATAATTTTTACGATTTCATTTGATGTTGTAATTATGTGGACAGCGTTTTATTTCCTGGAAAGATTTTCTCCTTATTTCCACTAACTGCATTCCTATGACGAAAACTGCTTTTCTTGGCAATAACTTTAAGGTTTTTATGGATTACCTTTGTCCCATTACCTTTGAGTGATGGCTTAGCCTTTGGGGAACCTTTAAAATATATATTTCAATCCGACTGAATTAATCCCACAACTGTGCAAATATTTTTGCGAAAATTTCCCATATTTTGCATTCACAAAAAACTACCAAATTTCATTCCCCAGAGCATTATCTCCACAGCAATGACCAAAAAAAATAATACAAAATAGAACCGAAAAACCTAGGCAAAAGTTTATTTGTCAGGCCAGTCGAGAAGTGCAACAAGCGAACCCTAACGATTTCATTAAAAATGCAGTCAACTAGAAAAAAACTCAATTAATTTTTTTGATGTAAAAAATGTTCCCCCTTCTCCCCGCATCATTGTATTGGACAACGTGCAAGCCGAAAAACAAATTTTTTTTTTGTGCAAATCATTCGGCAAACAACACACAAATGTGCATAAAATGACAACAAAGCTACCAAATTGAGGGGATGTCAGAGATGACCATCAAGTTCGGATCAAACTGACAAAAAAAAACTGGGTTGTACAGTGCGTTTCGTTGCTATAAAATCAAGGATATATATTAATATATAATATTATTTGTTATTTTCTGGAATAAATATAATTAAATGCCTTAAAAATCAAGCGGATGGGATAATATAAATTCTAGATATTTTCAAATTTTTATTTAGGAATTTTTTTGTTTAGTAATTTTATATATTTTATGCCTTAAAAAATCAATTTATCTTAAAGTACATTTATTTATAAATAAAACCTTAAAGAAAACCCTTTAAAATAATTTGAATCATTGATAAATATACACATATTTCGTTTTCCTTTACAAATCCTTCATCTGAAATAACATTTTATTTGCGAAACGCACTGTACTGTTGCATACATCAAGGGTTTCCCCCGACTGCAAAGTGCAGTGATATATATACTGCATTGTCATTGCGTTGGCAACGCGTTTAATCTAAGGTTGGGGACTGAGAAACCCCATAGAGCAGGGGTTTCCCCCTGCCTGTTTTTTTTTTATGTAGTTCAACAGTTTTTTGTTGCTTAAAAAATTGACAGCTTGACCGCAGAGGAGGGTGTGTGCCGGTGGATATATTGTTATTACATTGCTGTTGCAATTGCAATTCAAGCGCGAAATCATTAATATCCTTTCGTCCTTCTTCCCAAAGAGTCGGCTTTTTTTGTGTGGTTGCTGCATTTCGAGTTGCAGGCGTTTTTTATGAGGCTTCCAAGGGGTACGAAAAGCCATTGTTTGTCTCCCGAACTTTATGGGGGAAAAGGAGACAGGTTAAAGTTGAAGAAGCTTGAACTTTAACTCAACTACAAATGTTAACAAATAATAATATAAATATTTGCCTGAATTTAATCGAATTATTTTGGTATTTCATAACCTGTATAATTTATTTATTTACCTCAAAAAAAAAATCCCTTAGGACATAACTGATACTGTCAACAAAGTTTCCTATGACACCGACACCCCATCAATCCAAACAAGGCTTTATTCTTCCATCGAATTATCCTTATCCAAAAGTATACCCTGCTAAAACTATAATTAAATTTCGAGGACTTTCTCTTCCGCCTAAGCACTTTCTCCCTGCTAAATCCTGTCCACCCCATATCCTGGCATCCATCAAAGTCAGGCCTCTGATAAGGTCCAGCCAGTGCACTTGCCAAACCAACCATTACACCTTTCGGATGTTTCAGCAGCAATTATGCTCATCCACCCAGAACATCGACCTCGCAGATCTCGGCTCAATAGTCTAATGAAATTATCAATGTGGCATTCAACGGCCACGGGATGTGTGAGTCATCGCTGTAAGGCGGCGCACAGTAATCACCTACTGATGTAAATACAATATTTTCAATATAACCACTTAACGCTTAAATCCAGCCGAAACACACGGACGAAAAAGAGCTACAGCCCTCGTTCTGAGGGGTAGCTAAGTTCTTACCCCTCGCACAAAAACGGGGGTATTAACTACTGCGAGGGTAGCTAGAGGAGTAGGTATGTGAGGTATAGATTTAACTAAAGTTATTTTAGTTTATTTGGATAAATTTGGGATAATCTAAAAAAATCAAATACCTTGGGAAACACGTAACTTAATTATTTAAAATTTAAAGGAACCAAAACCATATTTATTCCTAATTTTATAGTTTACTAGTAACATTTTAAACCCATTTCAAACTTCTTAAACTCCCCTCTCTCCTCAGAATACAAGGCGCCCTGTGTTTTGTCATTCAGCCAAGTGGCATCGCCGGCATTTGACGACCACCACAACAGTATCAATGCACAAACTGTACCCGTCACCATCATCGGTAAACTGTCTCTACCAAGTAACAGGGGATGGGGTCGTGGTCGTGGTCTTGCTCGGGGTCGGGGTTACAGCCAACAACCCCCAAAAGGTTGACGGCGCAACGAGGGTTCAAGATGCCGCGACTGTGACTGCGAGTGCGAGGGAATTGTCATATTTGCTCGGTGGACCCAAAGAGCGGCCTCGAACCCAAACCCACTGACTCACAAGTGACTGAGTGGAAGCACTGCCAAAGGACTGAACTGGAACTGGACTGAGTGACTGAGTGACTGACTGTCGAACTGACGAACTGCCAACACGTACACGTGTTCGTGGTGGTTGATGTGACTTACCAACTGACCATCTGTCGTGGATAATATGAAAAAAAGAAGAATAAGTTTAGAGAATGAATATTCAGATACCCTTAAAACAGGAGAGATTCGTTGAATTTCTTGTTTAATAAAAAAGAGGAAATTAAAATTAAATTGAAAATAAAAAATGTAAGTATTTTTCAACAAGAAAACCTTATGAACTATCTTAGCATAGTTTCTTCAATTAATAAATGTAAAATTTCCCCGTTAATATAGATATATTTTTAGAAGGGTATTCATTATTCCATTCTCATAGTTTTCCCCCTTTTTATACCAATTCAAATGACAACTGTACTGGCCACAAGTGGCATACGCTTCGCTTGGCTCCTCGGCTCTTTTTCTGTTTTTGTACTTTTGAGCTGCAACAAATTCGGTTAGATTTCTTTCATTCCTCCATAAATAATTCCACCTTTTTTTCTTGCTAGTCCTCTGAGAAATTTGCATAACGCGCAGTGGCGGCAAACACTTGAGAAATTCCTTTAGAATCTCCCCTCGTATCTCACTTTTTTTTTTTCGGCGAGTCGAGTCGAGTGTGTCGGCATTTCCATAGAGTAGAGGGAAAAAAGAGTTTCTTTTACTAAGGGGAATATTGTCAAGGATTGGTTTTCACAAATGCTGGGCTTAATTGTTTGGAAAGATTTCTAAGCGAAGGGTTGCAGATCTCCTTTTATGCGAGATGTTAGTTATTTTAGGTAGGCTGGCAAGTAGGGAGAGGACCCTAAGCACTCACTTGGAGTTGTTGATGCTTTTTAGGGGAGGAGGATATCTTTTTTTTAATAGATGTAGGTATGAAAATATCCTTTTTTGTTTGTATTTTTAGAAAATAGTAAGCTTAAGTGGTTAGGTTTTTCTTTATATATAAATAATGTTAAATAAACATTAAAATTGATCTTAAAACTCCTTTTTAAATACCTAAAACTTCTCCAACAATCTCTGAGCTTATTTCACTCTGTTCTAAGCTAAAGGGAATAACTCATTAGGCTGCTTAACCCCTTCTTTACCCATTGTTCTCTCTTTAACCCTCGTGAAGCCTAAGCAAAGCCACTAACTAACCACAAAATCCCTTTTGTGGCAGCCTCAACAATGATAGACGAACTAATTGGCAGAGTTCTCTGTTCAGGCTACTTACAATGACCACCGGATCCCAAAGGAGTTCTCCGAGCAGGCTCAATAAAGAAATCATTGATGTGGCGAGGCAGGAAAAAAGGAGGCGTATGAAAGCAGTGATGCTTACAAAATTAGATAATTATTTATAAAAAAAATATTTTGAAAAATGTATTTATTTTACCCTTGCAATATAAGTAAATAATTTTCCAATTACAAAATATCCAAAGTTTTCTGTCTCTTCTACTTAATTCTAATTTCTAAAGGCTTTTAATCTTCTTTAAACTTAAAAAACACTACAACATTATCCACCTTTTAACCATAAATACATCCAAATGGTCATCGCTATCCTTCGCCACATCAATAGGCCGCTGGATGCATCAACACTTCAGTGAGTGCCACCATGGGTTTGAGGATGTGGCCATAGATGGATGAGGAGAATGGCTTTGGTCAGCTTGGGAGTTGAAAGAACACTCTGGGCACACAATGAGGAGCACTTCGTCTTCTGGTCCTCGGACTGCCACCACAATTATTTCCATTTGATTGGGCAAAGAAGAGTGCGTTTCTTCCTGCATTTATGTGTGGTCATCGTTTGGCTATGTTTATTGCTCTATATGCTTGAGTGCATTCGGATATGGTATGGATATGGATGAGGATGCAGCTGATGATGATGAGGATGCCACTGGAGAGCTTTCTTTTGGGTTCAGCCAAAGGATGAAATTTACATGGCTAGAGGAAGTTTATAGGTGATGGTTGGAGGAGTTCGTATTTGAAAGGGAAGAAAGCAATCAAGAGATATTAAAGGGAAAATTTTAAAGTAATTTCTATATATTTTCCAGCTTTTAAAATATATTTTCCACGACCCTTAGTTTCATTTAATAATTTTAGGAAATAATTACTAGCTTAAAGTGCCTGCAAGTAGACATAAAATAACCGTTAAAACCAGGAATTACGCAGCTAAATTCCTTAAAAAGCTGAACTAACCCAGAAATGGCGGTGAACAAGAGCGCAAGGGTGACTAAGCACCAGGTGGAAGCACGTTCGATTATAAGTCACCCAAACCCCCCACTATCCAACTATTCAAGTTAACTATTTGCATTACTTTTTCCAGGATGCGGGTGCCTTTATACATATTTTGTGGGTTGAAAGAGGGAAAGAAGCTATTAAATGGAGCTAGAAATAATAGTTAACCGGTAAAAGGGTTACGCTTAACTTACGGCCAAGTATGCTTAACCAAGTTGGTTAAAGTTATTAACATAACTGAAGTAGCTACAATTTTATTTAATGCAATTGGTTTACAAAGCATGTGACAGCCTAGAAATTCTTTAGTCAAGGAATTGAAATAATAATAAGGTAAATATATTCCCATAAAAACAAACTCCAATTAACTTTTCGACCCTTTTCGCACCTCGTTTTCGTGTTAAGATTTTTCTTCCTTATTGGCCTGGCCAAATTATCGATGATCTGTGGTGTATTTTTGGCACCCAATTACGTGCAGATATCCAGGGGAACTACAATCAAAAATGCATCCGATCCTCGTGGTCGTTTACATCTCATTATCTGCTGGCTGCCACTCTTTGCCTTTCACCTACTGACCATAAAGTCCTACCTGACAATTGCCAATCACAGCACGCAAATATATTGAAGAAAAAACAAAAGCCAGGCAAACGTACCCAATTCCATCCATCCAGCCAACAGAAAAATCCACAAAAATTACCATTTTGACCGCAGACAAATTAGTGTTATTAACACTTTTTTTCTCTTCCTCCAGTTGGATATCCTGTAATCTGGGTATTAAGGGGTATTATGGAACTTTAATAAATAAATTTATATATTTTCTATTTTGGGAAAGAACTATTTAATTTATAAGAATTTATTATAGAAGGAAATTGTAATGTTTTCAGTAAAATCTTCGACATATTCAAGCTCTCATATTGTAGTAATAAATTATAAGTTCAAGAGGTATCTTCAAGTCGAGAAATAATTCAAATTTAACACTACATATTATTTTTATTTTTATACCCTTGCAGGGTATTATAATTTCAGTCAGAAGTTTGCAACGCAGTGAAGGAGACCTTTCCGACCCTATAAAGTATATATATTCTTGATCAGCATCAACAGCCGAGTCGATCTAGCCATGTCCGTCTGTCCGTCTGTCCGTCTGTCCGTCTGTCCGTCCGTCTGTCCGTCTGTCCGTCTGTCCGTTTCTACGCAAACTAGTCTCTCAGTTTTAAAGCTATCTGAATGAAACTTTGCATATAGTCTTCTGTATACTCTCACTGCTATATATGTCGGAACGGGCCGGATCGGACGACTATATCATATAGCTCCCATACAAAATTTTTGGAAAAAAAATTATAACTTGGCTGTTTATCAACATTTTTGCACCATTTTTTAGATATGGCCATTTTATAATATTTCAGAATTTTGGTAAAAATTTCATGAAAATCGGACGACTATATCTTATAGCTGCCATAGGAACGATCGGGAAATTGATAGAAAAAACACTATAACTTCGTTGTTTTTCAACCTATTTTTATCTACTCTGAGATATAAGCTCATTTTATTAGTTCAGAATTTTGGTATAAATTTTATGAAAATCGGACAACTATATCATATAGCTGCCATATAAACCGATCGGTAGATGTAGAGAAAATGTAAAACTGGGAATGTAAAACTGTAACTGTCAAACTCTAAACAATAAGTAAAATTTAATGAAATAATATCTGCAAGGGTATACAAACTTCGGCGTGCCGAAGTTAGCTTCCTTTCTTGTTTTATTTATGTTTTTTTTTGTGCTGTTTCTGGCTGGTATTACAGCTTTTTGGCAATGGCAAAGAGCACTTTTCACGCTTGGGCCACGCGCAGAGATCTGTTGGATAGCTCCTCCCCCCCTGCTTTTGGGTTTCATGATGCAACTGATGCAACGACAGCCACGCCCAGTGCCCAGACCTGACCGCAGGTTTTAATATTACAAAATGTTCAGCTTCTCTTTTGGAGCCGTTTGTTTGGTTTCGGTTTGGGTTCCATGGATTGGGGTCTGGGTTTCGGTTCGGCTTGTGGACTGAGCTCCTGTGAAAACAAACAACAGTAATACCCGCATAATGCCAACTCCTTCCTACGCCCCTCGTGTCACCGAGTCCATTCGTAAAAAATCCATTAAAAATGCGTTGGGATTTTTATTTCTTTTCAGGTTGCATTGGGGCAAGGTGTTGACTGAGTTGCATTTGACTTTTTGCTGGTTTTTACGTTTCACTGGGGAGGAGATAGAGTTTTTGGGTTAATTTTTGAAAATTCTTTTGGATAAGTAAAGTTTTTTATATTTATAAATTGTTTGTTAGGCTATTTACATTTATATTTTATTTTAAATAATTTCTGAGTGGAGTTCCCTTTTCGAAACTCTTCAATCTGCCCTCTTAAGCTGTCCCCTTTTCCCTGAAATATTTTTTTTGCATAATACTTTAATGCATTAACCGGTAGCTGCTGCTGCTGGCCATACATATTTTTTCGAACTGCAATTTTCTGGTAATGATGCCGGGTGAGATGAATATTCTGGCACTGGCAAATCGCAGCTAATTAACTTAATAAGTTTATATTAAAGAGCGAGAAAAAGCCCCCCGAATTACGTCTCATTTGTGACTGAGCTCAGTTTATATCAATTGTCATTGTTATTATCATTGAGTTATTTGTTGTTTACATTTGCTAATTGCAACTTTTTGTGTCCTTGTGGCCCTTGTTGTGTTTCTGTGTCTCAAGTGCTTTTCGGCTGTCAACTTCCAGTTGTGATTTTGAATTTCGCACCGTTTCGGGTGTTGTGTCATTCACAGAAAGAGCCACAATTTATTCTTTCGACACTTGAGTGTACTTTGCATTTGACAACAATATCCAAAGAGATAACAATAGGTTGTGGTGGGCCTTAAAACACTTTCGAGTGTTTTTTTTGTATCACTAATTGCCAGAGAACTTTGATGGCTAATGTATCTGTTTTTTGAGGGGCTAAAGTCTGGCATTGAAGTGAACTAAATGGAAATGGTATTAAATAAGTAATGGAAGATACGGAACAAGGGTTATATTTGATAAACAAAATGTGTGAAATTAAAAGAAAATTATTGACAAGCTTCTCTTTGAGGTTCTTGAACCTAACAATGGAACTGTAAACCATTCCCTTACTGCTCTCCTATCCTGCACCTCATTTAATGCATAGGTTCAGCTTAGCTAGCGCCAGTTAATTGCCAGAGAAAACCCAAGAAACCAGAACCCATAAGCCATAACCCATCACCGAAACCCAAACCAAACCCCATCTCCTACAGTCGCGACATCGACTCCCTCCTCCGTCTGCGGTTAATCATGCATCGTCTCTATGATAATGGGTAAAGGGAGAGGAAACACTCCTCTTGGGTGTACTTTATACTTAATTTACCAACAAATTTCGGGGCCTCAATTTTGTCCAATTTACTTGCCGTGATTTGCAGCAATTTCTGTTGTCGGAGCCAAGTGTCTAAGAAGGTTCTAATGTGATGGCTCTGAAATCGTTTTCCCTCCTAATGCATTTTAGGTTTCCTTACCTTACCTTACCTTACCTTTTTATTCCACGGTAGCGATAAGGAAAATTGTTTATAATGGGGTTTCTGTGGTTGGCCAATGCCCAATTGAGTTTTCCCTTAATTGTCCGGGCCACTGGACTTACGCTGCTTCTGCTAAGAAGTCAAAGAGAGAGAGTCTTGGTGGTTGGGAAATGATTTTCCTCCTTCTGGTCTAATGCCTAACTAATTGAGTAATTTTTGTGTGACTGCCGGGTATCAATCATTCATCCCTTCGGTGGGGATATTCCATCTAACGCCGACTCGTTTAGCAAGTTTCCGGTTTCCATAACCCTTTTTCTGCCTTTCTGGGCGTTGCGAATTTCCCAAAAGACGCCTAACTTTACGCTTTATTGTTACAAATTTGCCTTGGCCTGTTCTGTCCCGTCCCGTCCCTTATCCTGTTTACAGCTGGACCAAGGCGATTGCTCCTCAATTCCTTTGGGTCTTCGTCTGGCTTTCTTTCACTGCCGGGCAATAAGGGCAATCAATCATTCGCCTGACTTATTCACTGGCTTCTTTTTCCTGGCATTGTATTGTCCTTTTATCGGCACATCGGTAAATAAATGTGACTATAAATCGAAAAATTATAAACGCTTAAGCAGTGGCCACCGTTTGACCATTTGACCATTCTTTGGGCAAGATAAAATAATAAGAACTTAGGAATGCTCTAAAAATTAGTTAGTTATTTAAATTTAATCTTAAGAAATTTATAAAGAAGAGCATTTAGCTTATATTGTATTTATAAATAATATTTTAATGTATAGTTCAGAAAAAAATTAATTAAAAATATATTTCAATATATATTTATATTGGAAATAGAAAAAAATTATTATTAAATAAGAAATATATTTTAAAATCCAAGAAACTTTGAATTACTACCACTAAATGAATACTAAACTATATTTAAAATGCCTAAAATATTATTATAAATTCTACAAGAGCTTTAAATATTTTAAAAATATATTTCTTTAAGGAACTCCTTCATAAAATATTTCCCAAAACCCCTTTCAAAAGCCTTATATTTTCAATATACTCTACATAAAAGCAGTCTTAGCTTGACCAACTTTTCTAAGCCTTTAACAAATCCAATTCTCCAAAGGATAAAACTAACCATTTCAATTGATAAAGTCACTTTTTTTTCTTTCCTAAATCCCAATGCAAGTCGAAAAACTGTTGGTAAATTTATGCATTTATTTTGACAAGCTCCATGATTTATTGACCGTACGTAATTTGTAGTGTCTTTGACAGAAGTAGAGTCCTGAGAGAGTGGACCAGGGAAGCAGCAACCCTCCTTTTATTTTAAAAAATTTATTTGCATTGACGCATTTGTAACCGCAACGAATTTGTTTGTAATAAAAATGTAAATGTTAATGTCCATCGGATGCCACTTCAAGACGAGAGGAGAGTCTTCGTTTCTCTGCGGAACCTCAACCACAAGTTGACCAAAAAAAAAAAACGAGTTGGGCAAAGAAATGAAATATGACCGCAAACTGACACTCGAGGATGGCAAAAGGATTGGAATTGGGATTCGGATTGGTTAAGGATGGGGTTCCCAGGCTGGACAACCCTTTTGGGTCAAGGGATTGCGTGGCCAAGTGGTTTGGCAGGTTAGAGGAGGTTGGGTAGCTTGACCCACTTGGTTTCTGCTTGGGGAGTTAATAAATGCTTTGTACATATATCCAGTGAAAGGTTTGTTTGATTTACGACTTTTATATGGATATTTGGATGTTTTAAATTGATAAGGAATAGGTTGCATTAGCCAAATAATAAAAAAACTAATGTTATTGGGGTGTAAAGAATTTTAAACAGTAAAACAAATGATTATAAAATTATAAAAATATATATAATACATTTTCTTATTATAATATGTACCAAATAATTTATTTAAAATATATAAAGAATAGTATCTTATATATAAATAATTCCAATATTCAATATAGACTTTTGGTGTTTGTTTTACAATCCCTTCACCGTCTTTCAACACATTTCCCCCATATAAATGCCAATTAAAACGCTGCTGGGGAGCATTTTAGTGTTACCCCAACAGTCTAATTTAAAAATCACCTCATTCAGAACACCACCTTTCCTCCCTGAACCCCAAATGCCTGCCTCAAGTGGGCGCCAGAGAATAAAACACATTTATTTTAGCCCTACATACACTTTTTTTCCCCAGTTCGACGCCACAAACTGAAAGCCATTTGGCAAGGTGACGCCTTTTTATTGCTCCATTTTGTTGTTAAATTTAGAACTTGGGGAAAAAACGATGAGAAATCTCTTAGGGGAGCCAAAATGAATACAACAAATTTTAAATAATTAGGAAGTGTGGAGTTTCCCAAATGACTTATTCGAATTTGTTATCCCAAAAATATGTTAATTATTAATTACCTTCTGCTTTTTTTTAGGGGGAAGTTGTTTCACAAATAAATTTTCCAGCCACTTCAAGTGTTGACAATAAAAAATCTACAAATAAATCTTTACGAAAAAGGACTCGAGAGGAATGTTGCTAATACGAATAAGTATATAGAAACAAATCAAGCTAATGCCAGATAAATTTATTTGCCTTCTAATGGCCAAACCGCACCCATTTAATTACCATCCCCCACGGAAGGGAAAAAGGAAATAAATTAAACCAAGTTCTCTGGTGGCCACGAAAAACTATCAAAGTCTACTTAATAAACAAATTTTCACATAAAATTACAATACAGGATGAGCGGAGCAAAAGGTGTTCGTACACTTGGAGAATTTATGGGCAGGGGAGTGGCTTAACTGCAGACACACACACACACTGTGCCTGCTGATAAGGTGCCTGCAGAGGGTGTAACAGCCATAAAAACGGAAAGATAAACTGCGAACCTGGGAACCCAGGGATCCCAGTAATAATTATATTTTTATTAGACATTTATTGCCACCACAAACATTTTAATCAAATCATTCCACATTGAATAAAACCAAGCGAATCGAATTTATAATCTCCCCCAAAGAAAGCACTCTTATTGAAAAAACATTGGGTTATTTTTCCCGAATAGTTTCCAAATGTAATTCAATAGGGAGGAGGAGTAAGTAAACCCAAAGAGGAATCTCAAGCGGCCCAATAATGAGCCAGTCAGCGAGACAGCAGCGAGATAAACCCACAACGGAACAAAAGTAAATAAATAAATCGGCCTGCTAATTAAAGGCAAAAGGCAGAAGAAGCCGGCGGCGTGAGTGTTTGAAGCCCAGCCGAAAATAAGAGCACACATCTAGGAAATTGGTGGGGGAACCGGAGTGGAGTCAGCACTTTGTGGCTGAAATACAGAAAAGGGAAAAAATAATACAAGAATTCAATTGAAGGAAGGCGGCGACATACCAAATGACACGACAGGAAGGGAGACGGGCCAAGAAATAATTAGAGAACAAGGAATAATGGATGCTCTTCTTAAAAGATAAAGTAATGGACACAGGAATTAAATGGAAATTTAGTAATGATATAGAAGGAGTCCCGACTATTTTTAAACGAATTTTATAAAAGTTAAATAACAAGAATTTTAAACAAATTCTAGACTTGAAACATTAATTAATGATAAAATATTTAAAAAAGATATGTACCTTCAAATCACTTTACCATTTAAAAAGACTCCCTTTCCCATTAGAGTATTTTTGTGTAACCAAAACACTGAAGCTAGAAGAGCACATAACCAAAACCGAGGACCCCCTGGTGCGTTTTTATATAGAAAAAGTTTTACTTTGATGTGTGTATATGGTTGGGGTTTTCCGATGCATTGGATTGCTTGTCTCAGTTACACGTCACAGCCAGAGAGCTAGACGAATGCCTGGCTGACAAGTGTTAAACTGCATTTTGGTTTGACTTTGACTAGAAATTACATTCTGACTCCGTGCCACAATCAGGTGCTGGTACGACGACGACATCTAGTCTAGTGGATATAACCTTACACAATCGTCTGACAGCCCGACAAATGCAACCGGAGCGAAGCTCTTCATATCTGTCTGAAAATTGCATTATATCAAAAGCATTCTTGTGGCCATCGAAAGAGGAGCTCTGACAAGGCTGTCAATATGTAAATTGTTTTGTTGTCGCCGCCAACGCAGTTACACGCACGATTTCCCCAAGATTCTTTTGGTTTTCTGTCATCTGTGAAGCTCAAGTTCAAGTGAATTCGTTGTTGTCTCTTTGATTGGCTTTTTATTTCTTACAGACTGAATGTATTTCAAGTCATATTTTCGATGGTTTCTAAGCACTTTAAGACTTTTTATGGCAATTTATGGAGTCTGAAAAAAACATTAGCACTCGGAATGTCAATGTCAAAGTCAATGGTGAATTAGCTGAGGATTTGTGGCTTTGAAAAAATTATAAATTTAAAGGGCACATTTATGCTTAGACCTTAAAAAAGAACTTTGAAAATACACCAAGAAATTATTGAAAAAATATATAAAGCTATATATAATATAATACTATTAAAATATATTTATTGATAATATTTTTAGAGCTGTCAAGTACTTAAATGTTAGCTTAATGTTTCTTTTTATGAAAACTCTTTCTTATCCCTTAAATATTACTATTATTTTGTAGTATCACTGATAGTATTACACAAATAATTTGTAAAAATATTAATATGTTTCAAGATCTCCTCTAGCTACTCCTTGATTTTCCAGGAATCATCCACACTATCCTCAAATATCTTCCGCTTAGCTTAACCCTTTGATCCAACACAAGAAGTGCATTCATTTGTAAAGCTCATGAATACCCCGAAAGAAGCTGCGGAGACATGAGATCACATCACACGCACTCTAAAAGAATAGAGGAAAAAAATTAATCAAAGCAAATTGCGCACAAAAACTGACCAGGCAAGTAGTACCAAAGGATTAATCATCCTAATGCCCAAACAAAAACTTGAAATTCGTCTTGGCACTTCACATGGCATCAAAGGGAGGAGAGACTGCTCCGGCAGACAGAGTGTCTGGTCAAGGTGTTGACTGAATGCTGCGGGAAAAGGGCTACAAAATGGCAATTAATTGAAACATGAATTATTAACGCCGCCCATTGTCCATTGTCCGTTTTGCCGTGACATGACCAAGGTAAATTCCAACGGATGCTGCACCTTTTTTGACTGTTGACCGTCTCGGTTGAGTGATGAGCTCGAAAAACTTTTGATGTTGATTTTTGGCTGCTTTTGTTCTCGTTTTTTATGTAGAAAACTTCATTAATCTTGCCGAAATGTTACGGCATCTATTTCCTTCAGAGGAAAAGCGCAGTGCTTGCATTGAAAACTTGTAGAAGTTTTGTAGTCAAAATTCCAGTTTATCTCTGGAGTTTACATGATTAATTAACAAATTATTCATTTGAATATTGGAAAAAAAAGAGGGAGCATCATGAAGATGGATCGTGAGAAATAAATTAGTAAAAATCTGAGGCTTTGTTGAGGAGAAAATTAATCTTATAAAACCATAATATATATTAAAAATTACTCTAGGAATTTATACTACTTATCCTGATAACTCCAACACTGGCAAACACTTCCTGGTCTCAGCTGTGGTCCTCTAAAATAAACATGTTGCCTGTCCCCCCCCGGATCATAAATCATACGATCCACAGAGCGGAGCCATGTCAGCCATTTGGATCATGATCGGAACATTATGGCTTGTCCTAGGAATCAATTGGGATCCGGCGGCTGTGCTGATTGGAATTTGTAAAGTCACAAAGCCATGGCTGGCACTTAATTATGGGATGCAGGCGGTGAAGCATGCCCACAGTGATGGTGACCCCCGAATCGTATCTGCAGTCACCATAAATCTTGACAAAACTGTCCCCGGCGCCCCTTCAAAAATCAATGGCAACTCCTATAGGATGGATGTCAAGGGTTCCCTCGGCGACACGCGCCTCTTGTCACTGAAAAATTGCTCTAAATGTTGGCACAACTATTCAAATTAATTGATTTAATGCCTTGTCTCGGGCACGTTCCCCCCTTGGCTTGTAGTTTGATTATTAATGAGGACTTGAGAGAAGTTTCTAATTAGAAAACCAGACTGACTTTCTTCTTGGGCACTAAAATTTCAATTATTCAAGCTGGAATATATTTTAATAATCTACCTGAGATGCACTCCTTCACGTCGACTTTTATAGTGTTTTACTTGGAATGACACCTGGCGCAGTCGAGTGCTAAAGTAGTTTTATTTTCATTGAAATTTTCCTCGCTCGCAATTAAGTTAAAGCGCATTAAAGCGAATTTATGGCAGCTTAATTTCATATATTAAGATTTTATGCCAGGGAAGGTGTCTCTGCCATAAAACCCTGCTCTGTTCCGAGGGGTCTTTGGGATTAGCTGGCGGATAATCAAACTATATGGAGCTACCGCAAGTTTCCTACTCCCCTTGGACTAGACCAATTCAGCCATTCAATCAGTGCAGACAGGTGAAGTAGTTTGAAGTTGGGCGGCCGTGGGTTAAGTTAAGAATCCATTCACCCACTCAATGACGGACGATTTTATCTGGGAACTTGGCCAAGAATTTGACGGGTAATCGGTTACTGAGGAGGTTGCTTGAAGAGTTTTGGGAGTCTTTAAGGATTTGAAGATGGATTTATGTTTTAAGATATTATGTTAGCGATCTAAGAACTTAAATAATCTGAAATTTGTGACTTAAAAAAAAAGACAGAAATGCTTCAACGCCGCTTCCCCTCTCTCTAAAGACTGCAAGATTATTATTATATAATATTTATAAATATTTCTGTAATAAATTCTAAATCTTCCCTCGTTCTGGTAGCAAGTTTCTTTATGTTCTGCTGCTGATGTGGCCCTGTCGTTGCGTTGACAGCCAAGTGAAAAATGCATCTTGCCCGCTGGCAATCGGAATGTGCAAGTCCCGAGTCTCGTGATGACGATGGCGATGGCAATGATGATGCGAATGACGTTCCAGAAGCCAAGTCCGGGCCATTAGCGGGCAATTGCGCATAAAAGTCACGGAGAGACGCCAAGAGACGCGGCAAAGCCAAGACACCTCGGGGGGAGATGGGCTTTGATACTGGAAAGACCAGAAACGCTGATCAGCCAATATTAAATAATGTTGTAAAATGCGAAACATTGAACCGAATCGGTTTTGGCTGTCATGGCCAAATAAATAAATAAAATGAAATTAAGTTTGTCTGCTTTGGCATTCGATTTCCCGGTGACGTGCGCACAAAAGGTGAAATGACGACCAACGCGACGACGAGGCAATAAAAAATCGCAGCTCATTTGAGCTTTTTCCCTCCGATTTTCTGTTCAATCGCGTGCCTTGGCATTGGCTTTGTATCGAGTTAATTTATTGATGACAGACGCACGATAAAAAGCACAAAAAAATTAGAATTGTCATTAGAAGTCATAAACGTGATTGACAGACAGTGGTAATCTTAGTGCAGCTATTAGACCGGAGGGTATAATGAACCTTTTTTTCGCCTTTGTGGTAAACATTGCAGCAGTTGAGCTTTGTTTAATCGCTTGCATTGGTTATTTGGTGAGGAAAATCTTTAAAAGTTAAGTTATTTTTGGGGGAAATAGATTTTGGAGAGCATTAAATAGTAAGTTAAGGTGCGGTTTCCTTAGGAGATTTTTTGGAAAAATTATGTTGAAATGAAGTGGTTTTTTAAAGTATTTTTCTTGAAGTCTAGCTTGGTGTTTCAACTTACCTTTTTCGTAATTTTAGTAATGAATATTTTAGAATTGATAAATCCTTTGATTTGTAACCAAAAACCTTCCCTTACCTAAGACATAAATAAACCTAAAATAATAAATAAATGTCCTGAATAAAATCCTAAAAAATATCATAAAATTCCAGCCTAATTTCTTGACTTTTGTGCCAGGTGGCCAAGTTCTGATATATTATTTACCCATTCGAATCCCCTTCCCTGCTCACCATTCCAGATTCTCGAGCAGTCCCAGCCACGAACATTATTCCAACTCATTTAGTTTGGAACAACTCGGCGGAGGGCTCTTCAAATACCCTCAGTCCCCGAAGAGAGCAACTTAATTAAATCAAAACTCAGCCAGAAAACTACAATTAATGAACCAAAAATAACACCGAAAACCGCAAAATGCAGAAAAAAAAAACATCGCAAGCGAGCAGCAAATAAATTCGTTGGAAGCGAAAAACTTAACCCTTGAAAAATGTGCCATGTAAATTTCTGGAATAAATCTTAAGCAGCGGCAAACGAGATGGGACAAGGACTGAGGACCAAGGACCAAGAGGAGTACTGGGCATTAAATTAAATTGCTCAACAGTTTGTAATGCGGCACATTAGTGTCAGGCGATGACAAGGACATCCCGAAAAGGGTTAGAATCCATCGGCATTAACACGTTGTTGTCGTCCTGGGAACAGGGCAAAAATAATTTGAAAATTTATAGGCAGGACACATTCGGTCCAGCAGGATCACACAGGACCAGAATGACCCACCACCACCACCGACATGGGACAGTTTTCCCAAAGATTTATCTCGGCGTCCTGTGAATGAGCATAATTAGTGGTGGCGAGTTCGGTTCGGTGGGGAAAAACTCCATTTACATGCAATTTGTTGCGTTTAAATGCCTTTTATATGCAAATACATCCTGGTCGGTCAGCTGGGCAGGATGTCCTATGAAAGACACTCACTGAGAGCACCGAATTCCCTTTTATGATTTCTAATGAGCCTCCTTTTTTGTTCGGTTTGTGTCATGATTGATGCAAATACTTGGGATGCTGCGACTGCTATTCGGTGTGAAATTTGAATATTTATGACCAACGGTCATGTATATATGGTGCGGAAATTTTTATGATCTCGTTGCATAAAATTATATTTGTTTTGTCCTTTTTATTTATCTTCGTCCAGTTTGTTGCTTACATCCTGCTTGGATTTTCGGAAACTTGTTTCTCAAGGCGTGCATTTTTTTCTTTATATTTAAATTATGTGCTTTTAAGAGACATAATTATGCGCTGGATTTTGTGAGAATTAAGAAATTATGTAAATTCGGTTGTTACTTGGATTTTATAGAGTTGTTTCTAGGAAGATTTTTTGGGAATTTTAAACATTAAAATAATATTTTTTGAGCTTGATTTCTTAATTTAAAGTTTTCTTAATATTATAAATATATTTTAAATATTAAAATATTACTTTCTGAGCCTGATAACTGAATTTGCATTTTTTAAAAAAAGTTTTAGCATTTAAATAAAATTTTCTAAACTTAATTTCTCAATTTAAAGTTTTTTCGATATTAAAAAAAAATATGTAATATTATTTTCAGATCCTAATTTCGAAATTTAAATATTTTTTTAATAATTTTAACATTAAAATAATATTTTCTGAGTTTGATTTCTCAATTAAATTTTTTTTTGATATTTTAAAAATTAAAATAATATTTTCTGAGCTTGATTTCTCTATTAAAAATTCGTTATTCAGCTCAAAAAGATAATGGGTTTCTTAAATTAACCCAGGATTTATTTATCCATGTTATGTATTTGTTTTTATATATTTTGTAAGTACTGTTACCGACTTTCTTATTTTATATTTCTATTAGAAATTCTTTCTTCTTTGACAAATTATCCAAAAAATATTATAAGTTGCCCGATAGTCTTAGCAATTAATCAAATTTGCCACACTTCCTTCGGTCTTACTTCAACCCAAAAATAAAACCCAGTGGAGCGTAAGACGTCCGTCTGTCACATCATCAAAATGCATTAGACGGCAAAGACTGAATGGGGAAAAAACTAATTACGAACCCACAACAATCCTTTGGCTTCTTTAACGGAGCTAATCACAAAAACGTGACGTCATTCGCCACGCCTTTATTATGATTTTTATTAATGAATCATGCATGCCATTATCCCTATACTGTGTATATATTCTTTTCTAAATCAATTTGTCGGAGAGACGACAAAGTGCGAAAGTAGCCGTAAATTTTAATCCGCGCGTTTAATTGAAACCGAAGCCCCGAAGGCTTTATGCGGGTCCCAGAAGTCAAAGTGGTGGCTTAATGCCAACAAGATCTCTGTCTGTCTCTCTGGTAGCAGCTCGTCAAAATCCTATAGATATTAATGATGTTTGGACACACAACCGAATTACGAAACAATTAATTATATGATTTATCCAACGTTATTTCGATTTTTTTCTGTTTTGTTTTTTTAGCGTGACTTTGCGCTCTGGGCTCTAATTTGCGGCTTGATGGGGTTAAGCTTTGGATAACTGTTTAGCTACCCGCATAAATTATTGTTTTTTACTAGAACACATTTATTTCTTTGTTTTTTAGTACTCTTTTAGGTTTTAGGGAATTATAAGTTGAGTGAGAAGCTGGCAAAACAGTGAAGGACTTATTTTTGACCCCACAAATCATATTCTAGATCAGCATCAACAGGTGATTTTTTCTATTCATGTTGACATAAGTTTTAATATTTTAAAATTTAAAATTTAGTATGTAGATTTGCAAGCCTGGAAAAGCATAGCATAGGAAACCCTTCCGACTTTAATTTGATGCTTTTTTGACTTAGTTATGATCGATTTTTGATTTGAAGTCATGATTCTATAATAAGCTGCAAGGATATGAAAATTCTTCCCGAAGTTAGTTTTCTTTCTCATAAAATTATTCAACAATTTTTTTTTAGCCACAATAATAATGTGCTTTATCTTAAAACAATAAAAATAAATCTGATACTTTTCAAATATGTAAACTTTTTTTACGTGACTCTGGGCAAAGTTTTCTAATACAAAATATATTTTGCAAAAATCTGCAACCCCTCTAAATAAGTTATTTCCATCACATTCCTTGCTCTCCTTAGTGTTTTTTTATTGCCCGCTGGGTTTGCCCCCATAACTCAGGATTTATCTGGGGAAAACAATCTGTGACAATAATTCTTGGGCCTGACATAATAATGTACCTCAAATGTTTTATTCGTGTTTATCGCCGGCAGTTTTTCCACAAACTTTCTGTGTTTTCTTTTTAGCCATTGCCGAAATATGGCATAATATTAGAGGCCACTTATTGACTTAATGGGCATCTTGATAGGAGGCAAAGTAGCAGATATTTGATATATGGGCAGGATTTCACAGCGGGTTGGGAAAAGAAAAATCCCGGGGTGGTTGCCAGTCAGGTTTCTACTAATTAAAACGGCTGAAAAAAGGCTTCGACTTCTGTGTGACATCAAGAAGATCATTAATAAGGATATCTGTTTCTTTTCTCTAAACTCTTTTTGTGTTCATTTATTGCGTTGCAAAGGAAACTTGGTTCTCAGGGTTCCAGGCAATGCAAATATTTATATAAGACAAAACTTTGGCAGCCTGTCGGGTCGAACAAAAGGGTTAATGAGTTCAAGCAGCTACTTAGACGACCTGATTAATGGATCGGCAACACATGTATGCAAAATATAAAAGACTCTGAGAAAACTTTGCATAAAATCATTAATTAAAGCGCAAACACACACACACACCAGGATTGCCCAAAGAGAGCGAAAAAATATGTAAATTTGGAGGGGAAAAAAAGTAAATCCCGTGTAGAAAAACTCACATAATTCCCAATTATAAATTCATTGAAATGACATTTAGGCCCGAGAGATCTCTCACCTCAACACCCCATCATCAGTCACCTCACCTTGGGCCTGTCAGGCGAATTAATGACTCTGCTCTACCCCCTGGAAGCCACCCAAAGGGATTCTAGAAAAAAATCATAGTTAAATCTAATAAATGTTTGTTTTTTTCCCGGCCCTATGCAATTGCCCGGCTCACACTCAATTAACTTTGTTGTCAATCAAAAGCAAATATTGTGGTTCCTTGGAAAAAAAACACAAAACTCAGTCGATCCATTGGCAATTGTCAATGCAATTTGTTTGGCTTTTTTTTATATCGTCGTCTTTCTGGTGTTGTGGTTCATTAGAATTGCTCAATTATTCCATCAATATGCATTTGTTGTTAATCGAATTTTCGTAGACTGCCTGCCTCATGCATATTTAAGTGATTCCCCCGGATTCCGCAGTGGGTTTTGTGTGAAAAGAAAGTGGCAGGACTTTGGTGGATTGTTTGTAAATTTCCCTGGGAAAGTTTGGCTAGCGTGACGCCCTCTAAATGTGTGTCTTCCAAGAAGCCAGCATTTGCATAAATGTTTTCAAAGGACTCTTGTTTATTTGGCAAACGAAATTAAAGTTCATCCATGACTGTCCCTGGCGGCGAACTTACAGATTTATAGAGAAATTATGTATGCAAATGCATTGAAGAAATTAATGCAGTGCAGCTGCAAGTCTTGGGTTTTTAATTCTAATTTATTAAATTATGGTTGCAGAAAGAAATTATACAAAGAATTTATAAAAGAGTATCATCAACTTAATAAAAAAAATATTTTTAAATAAAAGAAATTTGATAAAATTGGCTTTTAAGAAGGTTAAGTAGTTTACAGACTTTTAAAACAAATATTAAGTATATTTTAAATATTTTCTTTAACTAAAATTTATATTTTTAAAGCAACCAATTAACAGCCTTGTTAGACAAACTTTAAACATCGTAGATTCGACCTTTAAAAATCCTCTCCCCTCACATCCTTCATCTAAAGTCCTTTCAATACCTTCCTGGCCAGAACCCACACCCTTTCCCCCTCTCCTGCTAAATCGCTTCAACCAGAATGATCAATCAAAATCTGAATTTTAATGTTATGCGGTGCATGAAACCCTAACAACAGGAATAAGAATATAACCATATCCTGTGTGTGTCTGTAACAACAGCCAAAGAAAAGGGAAAACAAAAGTGTAAAAGAATTTCCATTGCGACACACAGGGGTGCTCTGAGCTCTGTTGGCATTTTTCTAACCCCTTTTTTCCTATCCGGTGAAAAGGCGAAATATTTGGAGAATTACAAAAAAAAAAAGAGTGTCAGAGGAGAAAGCTGAAAAAGGGTGGAGAGTGACTGGTTACCAGTAGCTGCCGCAGGAAAATAGTAAAAATTGTAAAAATCCTATTAAGCATTTTCCGGGCACAGCTCCTGTTCAGCTTTTGCTTTTGACACTTCTCTGGGGGTGCCCCTTATTTTTTGTAGAATTTTTAAGGCATATAAGGCTAATGTAGATGTTTTAAATATAAATTAGAAGTTATACATAAATAGAAGCTATATTTCCACAAGAATTTTAATTGTTACCAAGACATAAATGAGTATAAATATTCCTAGGGTATCTTCTATTCCTATAATAACTCATAGATTTCCCTTGTTTCAATTTAAATTTTGCTGGGGGAGTAGATTTTCCAGCGGGGGAGACTGGCTTAAATGTCTAATTTAAATGCATGTGCTTTTAACAGCAACAGACAGAGATTGATGATTGTTTTTTGGTCTCTTTTTTCGCAGCAAATAATTGCTTACAAATTTTATAGCACAGATTGCGCTCATTAAATCATATATGTATATGTATTCTCTGATTGGAGTGGGTGGTCTTTCATAACCCCCAGCAGGTGCAGTGGTTCCCTTCATAAATCTACCCCCATATCAAGCATCCAACTCCTTCACATGTGTGGCAGGAACAAAAGCCAATCCACATATGATGTCATCTAATCTATTTTCATTCTGCTGAATTTATGATCTCTAACCAATCCAGTTAGCCATGCTTACTTAACGTAAAGTGAAAAACTTCAACGCTATCTATTGTGCATTTGAGGTGTATAGAATTTTTAAAGCATTTATCGTAAATTTTGATCGAATCGGAAGGGATACTTGGGCCACTTGGCCAACCCTTAACCGCACACTCTCACTCACATCCTGTCGGAGGTCCTGTTGTCCTTGGGTCCCCTTTATCCTCTTGGCCTGAAAGCAAACAAACAATATAATGTACTGATTAGGAAGCGAAAAACAATAAACGGACCTCGGCTGCCACAGAGGCAGATGACTAAATGGATGAATGCCACATCAGACGAAGGGCAGCGGATGTCATTAGGGATCATTTTTAAATAGCCTTTGGTCAGGCGAAGACTAGATAAGGGGGAAAAGTGCGGGGATTCGACTAGAAGATACTTATTTTTGAAAATTAGTTTACATTTTAAGGGATTTTGTATGGGGTAAAGATTTTAGTTTGATTTATATTTGGTTATTGGGTAAATGTGGGGTTTTCAAGAAATTCTTAGTTTTAGTTTTAAGAAAATTCTCTTAAAGAAAATTCTCTTAAATATATTTGCTTGATATTTATTCACATACAAATTACATTTTTAAATTTCTATTCTAATAAAAATCATGAAACACTGTACAAATCGATATACCCTCGCAAAATCACTTAAAATAATATTTTAAAACCCTGAACTCAGAAAAAAGGAAGTCGTAAACACCACAAACATATATTTATCACCACAACTAGAGGGGGTCGACAACAATTCGTTGCGCCTTTGGAAAAAGGGTCACTCCAAATAAATATGTCAAAATCGAAAGCGAACCCAACGCCAACGCAGTCAATGATCGTGTCAGCCTGTAAAATCCCAAAAATTAGTTCCAACCAATTGAGTTTTGCCAAATGCCATATATTTCTTTAAAATTCAGTGGCATGAAGAGCATTTTACGTTGCACGGCTATTAGTTCAGGTAGAGCAAAAAGGTAATGCAACAAATCGAAGCTAAAGTCAATGGAACAAAGGCAGATCACCCTTAAAAAAGAGTTAATAAAGTTAAATAATTATTTCAAAAAATAGGTTTACTTAAAAGATATTAAGTTCAAAGGTTCTTGGTAAAACCAACAGCTTAAATAAATAGTTACTCCGTTTATATTTAATATAAATGTATATGTATTATGAATTTTGCGGATTGTCCAAATATTAAAATTTCTTTAACCGTGCATTTTCGTTAGTTTAAAGTTAATGATTGACTAAAATATACTTTAAATTTTTGCCTCAGCTCAGGAGACTCACTTTTTCATAATGCACATGGTGGCCTTGTAAATACTCCTGGAGGATATGCCAAACATGTCGAGGAGCACGGCGGCTGGACCCGATCGTGGCACAGTGGGCACATACAGATGCTTGACCACAAAGTTCCGCTGGTCGGCCAAGGCACTGAGCACGGCCTCGCCCAATCCGCCCTGTTGGTAGTGATCCTCCACCACAACGACCCTGCCCTTGCAGAGCCTTCCGTGCGTCACAATGAGGCTCACATCTAGGGGCTTCACCGTAAACGGATCGAGAACACGGGCCGTGATGCAGTCCTCCTCCAGCCGCTCGGCAGCCTCCAGGCATTCGTAGAGGGTGACCCCGGCTCCGATTAGCAGCACCTCGTCCGAGGGCTTCTGGCGCACGATCTTGGCCCGACCCACGGCGAACACCTCGTCGTTATTGTAGATGACCCTGGTGCTCGGATAGGTGGTGCGGATGAAGCACACGCCCTTGGTATTGGCGGCTAGCTCTACGGCCCGCTCGGCACTCACGGCGTCCGTGGGATAGAAGACCGTGCTGCCGGGAATGCTGCGAAACAGGGCTATATCCTCCAGTCCCATCTGCGAGGGTCCGTCCTCTCCGATGCTGCAGCCACAGTGGGAGCCTGCAAAGTTCACATTGGTGTTCGAGATGGCGCCCATGCGGATCTGGTCGTAGGCTCGCGTAAAGAAGGTAGCATGGGTGGACACAAAGGCCACGGTGCGACGACGACAGGTGGCACCCACGGCCACACCCACCAGATTTTGCTGGGCTATAAAGCACTCGATGAAGCGCTCTGGAAAGGCGTTCCTCATCTTGTCCGCGTACGTAGAGTTCTTGGTGTCGGCATCGAGGGCAATTACCCGGGGATTATCTGCCGCAATCTTGGCCAGAGCTGTGCCATAGGCCAGGCGGGTGGCCACCGAGTCGCCCAGGCGGTAATTGGGCGGAACGCACAGCATAATGTTGGTGATATTCACCTCGGGAGCGCGGCCGCACTTGCCCATTTTCTTAGGTGATAAACGCACATTGGGATTGGAGATCAGAAACTGTCCGAAAAACATTTCAAATAATTTAATAAATAAATATTAACTAATCTTAAGTTTACCTGCAGATGCTGGATGGCAGCCTCCGCCTTCTTGCCCAGCGGCTGTCCATGCAGCTCCTCGCATCCCTCGACGGCAAGAAAATCCTTGCCCTTGGTGGTTCTGGCCAGGATAGCAGTGGGCTTATCCTTGCAGTTGGCTGCATTGTGAAAGCCCTTGTTCAGCTCATCAATATCGTGACCATCCACTGTCAAAGTGTTGAAACCGAACGCATCCAGTCTCTCCCGGTAGACCTCCATTTCCATGGCCATGTCATTCGGGCCCATCTTGTTTATATCAAAGATCACACATAGGTTGTCCAGACTGTATTGGGCAGCAAAGTGCAGAGATTCCCACACGGCTCCCTCGGCGGATTCGCCGTCCCCCACGATCACATACGTCCGATACTCGGCCTTGTCCAGATATTTGCCCACATAGGCCATGCCGGCGGCTATGGCGATGCCCTGGCCCAGAGAGCCGGTTCCCACGTCGATGAAGTTCAGACGCGGCGTGGGATGCCCCTCCAGGTCGCTGTCCACCTTGCGCAGATTGCGCAGCTCCTCCACGGGAAACAGACCCGCCTCCGCCCAGGCTGCGTACAGAATGGGAGCGGCATGGCCCTTGGATAGCACCAGTCGGTCGCTGGAAGGATCTCGGGGATGTTTCAGGTTGAGGCGCATCGTCTGGAAGAACAGCACCGCCATGATCTCCGCCAGGGAGGCGCAGGACGTGGGGTGGCCGGACTTGGCCGCCTGCGTGGAGGTGATCGAGTGAATGCGCAGCTTGTGGGCCACATCCTTGACGCTCTGCAGCACCTTTTTGTCCAGCATTTGGTAAGACATGTTTCAATCTTTAAATTATTACGCAAAAATTTGATTTTCGATGTCTGATTCTGCCCAACCAAAGGGTGAATGACAAAAAAGTTATGGAACTTGAGACAAGAATTTAAAAGGGAATCGGATTTAGAAGAAGTTCTAAAAGTTAGAAAAGTAAAAACTGAAATTTATTTAAAGTCAAATAGTTTCAGTATCTTTTATGTCTTAACAATAAAAAATATTCGTAATAAAACAAGGATATTTCCTGTGTCTTTCCTCCCCTTTTTGAAAATTCCCACATGTAACCGACTTGAGAAAAATACTTTTATGTATTTCATGCATTTCCCTTTTTATTTTGTTTATTAATTGCTGAAAATTCTTAGCAAATTGCAAGCAGTAATCCCTATAAAGCCACTCGAATCAATCAAATCCCTGAGAAACACCATAAAAAAACCCAGAGTCATAAATATTTTGAAAGACGCAGCTCACAACAGAAAGTAATAAATAAACCCTGAAAATGAAAATTAGTTGAAATTGCAGTGTGAATTTAGGTTTAAAAAAGTGCAGTTGATATTGTGCGAAAAAAAATGGTACAATAAAATAAACTCAAAATGCAAGACCAACCCCCGGAACCGATAAATGCCCATCAATGAGAGGTGCAGTTTTGAAAACAGTTTAAATTTGATTTGGGTGCAAAAGGAGGTCCATTCGAGGGTTGCCTTTGGTTGGGTTCTCTGGTAACCCTTTCCCTGGGTCACCGTTTCCCGTCTGTCCAAGCGCTAAATAAATCATTTCTCTTCGATTAATTCGCTTGCTGACATGTGCACACTCACATGTCCCGTCTGAAGGGGCTTAGCATTTATTTTCTGTATTTTTTTTTAGAAGGGGTTATGCAACCGCTACTCATGTCAAATTTTGGCTTTTTGCTCTCCTTTGTAGTGGCATGGAAAATTGTCCATGGCCATGCAGTCATAAGTTATAAATTAGTTAAGAGAGTACGTTCCCTGCCCGAGCACTTTAAAGTCACCCAAGGGGGTTGCTCGAAAAAAAGGGTTTCCCTTCCTCCCTTTTCCACGTCATTGAGTCCGCTTCTTTATGTGTGTTTTTTAAAGTTTTAAGTGCATTGATTAATTTTTATTTTGATCGCTTCGAATTCAATATTGTTTGCAAATTTCCTGTAAATACCCAAACGAAGACACAGGGCCCCGGCCCGCCGCCAGTTGGTGTGTGTAATTTGTCGTCATTTGGAACGCCCCGCCTGGATTCCCTTGATGTTTGCCACTTAGCAAAGGGTTCTTGTATCCTTTACACAATTTTCAAGGAGGAATTCGGGTGAATTTATGTAGTGGAAGTGTGTTAAAAATGTGTTTTGTAAGATGATAGCCGTGAGAAAGGCAAGGGACTCTAAGGATTGCCAAAGGGATAATCCTCCTTAATTTTTAAAGAGATTTTTCTTGGGTTTTTATTATAAAATAAATTATAGAAATAATCATTTCCCTCTTAAAAATTTCCTCTGATTTATAACTTAATCACCATTCCTCTAGTTTGACTGACATCTGTACCAAAAACCAAAGAGAAGCTTGGCAAATCGCCTTTCATATTCGTTCCCAGGCTAAGCAGCCACTCGACATCCATGGGACATCTGACTAAGTGGAAGCGATTGACCTATGTCCAAGCTCATTTATTGAATTCCAGCATTTTCTATGCAAATGGAGGTTCCCCCTCCATCTCCCTTTGATCTGATTGCGACGCGTGTCCGGTTGGTTGTCCAATGCCAATTGGTCACACCCTTCGGATGTCAAAAGATATATCGATGTGGAGACAACAAATCGATTTGCATGGCAGGCAACTAATAATAATAACTTTTGCCCGGGGTGACATTACGTAACGTAACATAATTGCGAGTGGAGGACCAGCTTGACCAGCCGGCGTTCCCTCATAACTCATAATAATGAAGTGCAAATGCCTCTGTGCGTCCCTCGGCCTAATCGGCTTTCAATCCAAACAAAAGGACTCGAAGTCGCGTGCCTTTTAATCCGTGTCCTTTGCTCTCCTTTCTCTTTTTTTTTTCTCCCTGGGTGAAAGTCCTGCCCCTGGCGAATTTGTTACGCTTTGATTTCTCCTCTTGCGATGTGATCCGATCCCTTTTTGCTCCTTTTTATTGTCTTCTTGCCTGGACAGGAGGAGAGGTACCTACTTGAAGTCGTGCCCTCGATTAAATTATAGACATTTATCCCTGGGCAAGAAGTGAGCCCTTCTCATGGCTGGCGGGGATAATGATAATGTTCTTTGTGAGATTTGAGACTCTTTTCGATTGAGTTGTTGCAGTGGAAAAGGGTTAGTTGGAGGTAGAGGAAAGTCATGGCAATTTTATTAGGCAAAAGGAAAGATAACTAACTTGTGGAAGATTACATTATTTTATAAATTAAATATTAAATACTAGCCATATTTTCTTCATTGTTTTGTGTACTCAGGCAATATCCATTACCATTACTCTAACTGATAAATCGTAAGTAAGCCCACCATCTGTTTTGAATCTCCCAGGGAGAAGTTTAGATTTCCCTGGGACTCCCCACAGTCTGGACTCTGTTGGTGTCTAATGGTTGGTCAACTACCAAAGTAGGTGGCACTGATTTTATAGGAGCTGCTCGGTGGTCTCCGTTTTGCCAGTTCCCCGATATATCTACCCCCACCCAGCACTCCTTGGGTCTTGGGTCTGTCTCTATTTTCAATTTCGTTAATGACCCAAAAGTGGCGTAAAGCAATTTATACCGAGTCGGAGTCTCGCACACAAGACAAATAATAGCGCAGCAGGACATTGACAACAACACCCGAATGGCAGAGCAAGAGTACACAGAGAAAAATAAAGAAACTATAATTAAATAAAAGAAAATATAAAAGACTTACGATAAATTAAATAAGCAACATGGATTTTTTGTTTGATATTTGAAAGCCTTTCATTTCCTGGTATATTTTGTAAATTTGAAAGCTTTTTTAACACCTACTAGTACCTCCTACTTTACTTCCTAATTTCCCTCAGTGTACCCAAAATGTGAGGCTGATTGCTAGGTAGAATCGAAAAACAGAAACGAAACTGTCGACCGGTAATTGACTGCCGCTGATGGTCACTGGCCAAAACGCTGATAATGAAGCGCAACCGCTGCTCAGAAACGAAATTCGTTTCGTTTTTGGGCCAATTAATCATATTCGGAGACTGAAGGAGTTACCTCAGACCGTTTTCTTTCTACCAAAAAATTTAAGGTGTTGCCCCGTAAAAAATAAATCATTGGGAAATTCTTTCATTCGCGTGTTGTTTGTGGATCCTAGACAACCGCCTGTGGTTTTGTGGGTGTTGACACACGAGTTATATATGTATATTTTTTTAGATTTTATTCAACTGCTATGAATCATGAGATTAATGAATGTCAATCCGAGAGGCTTTAGTTCATTTGCCTCTTTAACATCAAACAATTAACCGGCCAAAGCTTTCTTTGTCGGCACTTTGATATTTGATTTGGCCTGGGCTCTCTTCCTGGCCAAGTGGACATAGATACTGCCAAGAACCTGGCTTCCTTTGTGGTCATATTGCGTTTCACTTTCGCTCCACATTCAACCATTTTTCGCATTCTCGGGGGCGTTGTTTGCCTGGCCGCTTTCAGTCTTTCCACATTTTCCGCCTTAGTTTTTGCTGGGAAAACTAGGTCACTGATGTGGCCGCCTGTTTGATTACTGCGAGGGTTCCTTCACGGGTTAGTGTACTTTACGGCTAAAATCAATAGACTAGCTCAGTGTAATTAGCTTTGACTTAAAGTGCATGTCAGGCGAAGTTCAGGCGGAACAGGGGCTATTGTGAGTCATTACCAACAAGAAGGGGAAGAATTTAAGGATTTATTTTACTCAAAATAGAAAGCAGATTAAACAGTGCCAATAAAATATTTATACTTTATTTAACTTTCTTGCTAAAAGCAAATTTAAATTTAATTAAAGCCACTTTCCAGGGTCAGGTCACTCGACTTACACTGTGAATTAAATATAATATTTTTAAATATATATTTTCAAGTAACTTTAACCACTTACTTGGATTTCCATGACCAGAAAGATGGCCAGGAGAGGGGGAAGACATGTCGTAGGAGTAAGGACTTGTATAACTGAAATATATGAATTTATGTAAATATATTTCAAGGCATAAAGACCTCACAAGTAACCACCTCATTTGACTAAGCGGATATGAGTTCATGTTGGCTTGACCACCGGCTCCCATCTCGGCCAGGCCAGGGTATCCAGCTGGCCTGTAGTCGGGACAGGAGTCGGGGCCCAAGCCAATGTCTATACCATTGGGAAAGTGATTAAATTGATTTCCCGAGTTAGAAAACGCTTTGTAGTCAGAGGAATACACGGTCTGCGTGTGCAAAGTGTCGCTGATGAAGCCAGTGTTGCTACCAAAGATATCCGGAGGCTGCATAGACATGGAAGTCGGCATAAATGATTGACCGCCTTGAGGTAAATTTAATTAAATTATAAATTCTAAATTAAATATAAAAAACTTACCGAGATTGGAGCTATTAAAAAATTGCTGGGGATCTACGGGAGAGTTAAAAGCCTGTTGCATATCTGGAAAAGCTTCTTTAAATCAAAACACATTAATAGAAAATCAAAATTTATACCTAAAGTATTACCTTGATTGGTATTGTCATAATATTGTGGAGTTGCTGGCAAAGGAAAACTATAAAGGATTATTTTAATTAAAACTAAGACCTACCTTGATTCGGGTTGGCAAACATTTGTTGAGCACCTGTAAATAAGTTAAGAAAGTTATTATTATTTTTGAAGCTTTGCTAATTTGATTTTAATTACCTGGATTGGTAGTGGGATAATGCTGTGGATTTCCTTGAGAAGGCTGGCTAAAAAATGGCTGACTATTGGCCTGCGCAAAGGTTTGTTGTATTCCTAAATTATAGTGAAAGATTGCTTAAAAAATATTAAAAATATTAGTAAAAGATCGTAAAATACCTTGCTGTGCGGTGGCATAACATTGCTGAAGGCTCTTCTGATACTTTTGCATAAACTCCTCCATATTGAATGCGCTTGAATTGAGATTATTTGCTCCTCCAGCTAGAGATGGACTGGATGTTGGTGGAGAGCCAGAGCGCGTATCCTCGCTCTTTTGACCACCGCGTCCCCTTTGATCCAGTTGCATATTTCCCATGGATCTCATCGCCATGCCGGGATAGCTGCCGGGCTCAGGGTAATTGTAATAGGGATACCCCGAGCTCGGATCTACCTCCATGGGCGGCGAGATGGAAGAGCTCATAAAGTGCTCCTGGCTGGGATATCCCTGATTGCACGAGTAGCAGACTGGCTTCTGGCCAGGTCGTCTTAGGGGACAGCAGAAGGAGTTCACAGAGCAGGCGGGATTTTGCGAGGTCTGCGAAGGCGATCTCCTGGGCTCATTCACAATTGTCTCATCTGAGCCAGACTGAGAGTTTGGCAGGGACTTCCCATAGCTATAATAGTGCCCGTCCTCGGACATTTCAGACATATCCATTGGGGGTGGGTAATCCATCTGAGCTCCTGAAGAGCAATCCTGTCCATTTTCGGCAGGGACTTGCCAGCTACATGAGGGTCCCTCGCAAGCGGCACCTATGTTAGCCGGTTTAAAATACTTTAAAATATTCTATAGCCTGGGCCTACTCACATTCACTACAGCTGTAATCGCTATAATCCATTTTCTTTCCTTTCTTATCCTTTACTTCACCCAACTCCACGAGATAGTGTGAGCTTAGTACATAAGTCAGGATAATAATGTTTAAAATTTATAGAAAAATACTTGAAACTCACTAACGAACGCTCATGTGTTTCAGGAAGCTGGTATAATCGTTGTTTGCCTCCGATTCTGTATCTTTCTCTTCCGATTTCGATACAAGGCTGCGCTGGTTGTCCTCCTCGGACTCAGGACTTCCACTAGATTTGGACAAGCTAATTTCTTGAGAGCTCTTCGTCACGTTCGGCTTGTGAACATCCTCAAAGCATTCCATTGACTTCAGTATTTTGCTGGTGTGCTCATCCTTCTCGTACTTCAAGGCATCGGTACTTTTCTTGCTACTATCTGAGTTGTTCATAATGATTGCCAGATTGAAATCTCCCTGGGGCTTCTTGGTTTTATGACGCCAATCAAGTGTTTAGCTCATACTTAAAAATTTCGTCTCCTCTCTATAATAATTATTAAATGTCACCTATTTCGGCCTGCTTTGGCAAGGCAATGGGAAAACTTGAGAAGATGTAAGGGGGTCGGAATTTCTACTTGGAAAATAAATATTTTTATTAAAATAAAATATATTTCTTAGGTTTTATACCCTTTCAGGGTATTTATAACATCAGTCAGAAGCTTATAAAGATGTAAAGAAGTCATTTCCGACCCTATAAATCATATATATTCTTGATCAGCATCAAGAGGGGAGTCTTTCTAGCCATTTCGGGGAAAAAAAAATTTTATAATTTTTTTCAAAATTTTATAAGGGGTTACATCGTCAAAATTGTGAAAAATTGAAAAAAATTTTGATTTTTTGAAATTAAAAATGAAGTATGTAGATTTGTTAACCTGGAAAAAACTAGCTTGGAAAAGTTTTCCAAATTGAAATAATTAAATTTTTGGATTTGTTATGAGATTTTAAAACTTTTATTTTTCGGAAATATTATGATATAAAATTGTAGATAAATATTTAAATATTAATAACCCCTTAGAGGAATTATAATTTCAGTCAGAAGCAATTTATTATGGTATTTATAATTGTTTTTTTATTAATTTAAAGTTATTTTTCCTTTTCATTTGGCCTAAATCTCTATTCCTAATGCTCCAGACTTCGGAGTATAAAAGTTAGTTTCTTCTTTTTTATTTTTTAAATATATATTTTTCTTATAAACCAACCTGCCACATTTCCACTTTCCATCTACCTCTATCCGCTTAACATATGTGCCACTAAATTAACAAAATTAACTACAAATATGTTATCATAAACTGTTCCCCCTTACAGGTTTAATTGCAGGCGCTAAAACTGAATTCCAGTAGGACCTAAAACTTGATCCAGGACACGCGACCAACACTATATGAGAGCATTTGCATACCCTATAATTTTCCCCTCGCTTATCTTTGCCAAAAAATCAAGCCACACGAAAAACACACGCGAAAAAAAAGGATAACAAAAAAGAAGGAGAGCTAAGGACCCTAATTTCCAGGTCGCTTATTGTCATGTCACGACAATTAAACAATTTTTTGTTCGCTGGTTCCAGTGCGCTTTTCAGCGATTTAAATTAAGATAGGCGGCAAATTAGCGGCCCGAAATGTTTGCATAATTATTACTTGACTGGCGAACTGCTATCGGGCGCCGCTGATCGCTGGCAGCCACAGATGTTACACTTTTTTCTCCTCGCTTCTGGGGTTAAATGGGCTCTCGGGTGCGTTAAAAAGGGTACACCCCCTGCACTTCTGACCCCGGTGACTTGGACATTTGCGGGCACAGGCTGAGATCTGCGGTTAGGCATAACCTTTGCCTTTTAACCCTTTTTGTCGCGGAGTGTGCCCGGCATGACACAACGGGAAAATTCCCAGCCCTGTTTAACCAAAAACAGTTTTTCCCTTTCAAGGTGACATATTGGTTTTCACGATAAAGATCAGCTAATGTCTGCTTCCTTCTTTTTTTCCTGGCTGTGAATGGTTTGTTTTCCGCCATTGCGCTTTTCAAAGGGTTAAGTGAGGATGGAGGAGTCAAGGGGTTAATAACTCTAAGCATAGAGGTTGACTTGAAAGGATTGCAGCAGAAATTCTGCTTTTTCTCTGTAATATTTATTATTATTTTACAAAACAAACTGAGAAAGAAATGTGTATTAATATATTTTTATTAAGCTTAAACTGTGCTTAAAATAATTTAAAAAAATGATTTGATAAATCTTTAATAAAGCCAATAGCACGAATAATAATAAAAACAATAGAAGAAGTCGTTCTAGTCACTACAGAAATATTTAAATTAAACGAAATTTCAACATAATCGTTTTTCTACCTTTTAAAAATCACAAAATATTTTTTCGTTTTCAGTAAGCTGAAATAGAATACTTATAGCCTTTGTTTTTCCAAAATCTTTCCACTTAAAAATCTCTAAAAAATAATATGTAAAGTAAAAATGCATATAATATATTTCTATATTTTTTATAAAATTGTATTTATTTTTTTTCGCTTGCTTATAAAATGTTTCATTGCTTACAAATGCTAACTCTTTACATTTGATTAATTTAAATATATTTTTTTTGTTTAATTTGCAATGCCAAAAAGGTAAATAATACATTTTGAATTTTGCTAAAATCAATAATAATTGTAAAATACATTTCGATCTTTTTTGTTTTTCGTTAATTGTATCAAAATTGCTTAAATGTTTTGTTTTGGTTTTTTTTGTGGCTCTCTCAGTTTGTTTATTTTTTTTTTCGGTTCGGCGGTTCTTTGTATTTTGCTTTTTTTTTGTAGCTAGATTATTGACATTGTATTTTTTGTATTTTCTGTTACGCTTTCTTTTTTGTAAACATATAAAATTTGATGTCTGCTTAGAATCTATTTTGTACAATTGAGTTGTTGTCTTTTGTTCTTCTTGTGGTTTTGTTGGTTCTGTATGGTAGTTCGGAGTTGCTTAGTTAAAACTCTATATATATTTAAGTAGTTGAAATGCAAAAATTTGACAATTAGTTGTTAGCTTAATACGTTGCTGGTGGTTTTACCCATATGTATAGACACTGATTAGGTTTATGATAATTTTACACAACTTTATGTTCTGCCCTCGAAATAATTTTGAACCAACCGGGAAACCTTTGCTTGTTTGCTTGCCAAAAAAAAAAAAGAAAATCATTTTCCTTGAACTGAAAATGGCATCAAAATATTTAACCAACAGTCAATATCACTTTCAGCAAATCGATGACAAATTTTGAATTTTCCTCTGCCTCTCTCTCTCTCTATCTCAAAAATAGTTTAAAAATATTTTTCTTATTTTGTGGTGGAAATATCCTTTTTTCTTCATTACAAAAACTCTTCCCTCCTCGTGTGTCCATACCCAAAAAAGAAATCACAATGCGCTTTGATTGAGCCTGCCTTCCCTAGAGAGTATCCTCTCTTGCCACCCAGGTGAAAAATTGGGAACCAAATTTAGTTATCCTTGGAGGCACTGGCATCGGTGACATCATCATCGGAGTCCTGACTGCCGCCGCTGATTTCGAAGGATATCTGTATGACCGTCGGCCGTCGCTGGCTGGAATTGTAGCTGTAGATCCTTAGAGCGTAGCAGAAGATCTGGGCCAGGAGATCCCAGCATCCGAACTCCGACATGGTCATCGAGCCCTGCTGCCTGCCGAGGGGCACCGATATGTTGGCTCGGAATTGAGGACGATGTGGCGCCTGTCGTGGCTCCTGCTGCTGTTGCTCCTGTGCAGGTTGCTGTTGCGCCTGTTGTCCTGGTTGCTGTGTGGGTGTGGCAGATGATGTCCTTTGGCTGGTGGCTGCTTGTTGGGCATTCTGCTGATAGCTTCGGGCCAATAGTTGGGCCTGATCGGGTATGAAGTATGCAATGGCCATGGTGGTATTTTATTTCACACAAAATACTAATGATGATGACTTTGTTTGAGTTTAAACAAAATATATTTTGTTTATTTTTAATATATATGTTCATAAAATGTTTTTCCAGCTTGCACTTTTTGTAAGTCTTTTCTTTTCGTTTCAAGCACTTGTAAAATTTCTCTGACTCATTTGGCGGGAAAAACGTACGAGGAAAACTTGTCGCATTTGACGAACTTTTCTAGCTGTGCGCTTTTTCGCTTCCGCTTATTATTCAATGTTCTCTGTTCGAGGTTTCGGCGTGGACTGACTGCCGATATCCTTGCCGCAGTCACATTTATAAATTCACTCTCTCTCGCTGTGTGTCTGGTTTCCTGCAGGAAGCGATTCTGCTCTCTCTTGCCACCCTACCCATTGCCACCACCCCCAGAGGTGGTGTGTGTGTGCTTTGTTTATGCCAACAACCAACCAATTGAACCACCAACCACAGGGCCTCACACCACCGAGTGCCGAGTGCCACCACCCTTGCCACCAGTTGCCACCCCAAGGAGTGCGGCTGCCTTTGTTACCTTTACTGCGGGGACTCACAAAAGGGGGAGGGAAATGTGAGAGAGAAAAAGCAGACTAGAGAGTCGGAAAATGTGCGAGAAATTGGGGAAAACACACTTTACGTAGCTGCCTTACGTCAAAGGCTACGTAAGCTCTCAGAGAGTTGTTCTTTTGAGGGGTGTTTTCGAATTTATTTCGAATTTCAGGCATAAGTCTGGACTTGCTTGTAAATGCTATGACTCTTATAAGGGGAAATTGTGTGTTTCGAAATTCGAAAGTAATTTTGGGTATACTTTGTTGGGAGTTTTTTGGAGGAATGAATCAACAATTATTTGTTAGGAACTTGAGCTTGGTTTGCATGGAAACAACTTTACAAGGAATTATTTCGTAAAGTAAAACAATTAATTTATAATATTTGCACTCCTTATGAACTCTGTATTATTTTTTAACATTTTCTTATTGTCCTACTAAAACCTCTCTCTTAAAGTCTATAAAAAATCTGAAGAGCATTCACTACTCGAAATAAATGTATGTATGAATCTCCTTTTATTAAGACTCTCCTTCAACTTATACTTTTCCTTCAACCACTAACCTGCTTTCCTAAGAAATCTCCTTCAACTCAAAAACCCATACACACTTAATCCTTAAACTTGAAACCCTGCAATATGGTCCTTGAACATTTCCCCCCCTTTGGCAACCTTAAACTTGACCACCCCCAAGGACCCCCAAATGGCTTGACCTTCAAGCCAAATCAGTTCCTGCTTCTGCAAACATTTTCTGCTGACGACAATTTTAACCTTGGAAAGTGTGTTTGATTGTGCGTTACCAAGCTCCCCTTTTTTCTAAGGAAACTAGAGCTCATCCATTATGATAAGCTGTTCCTGGATAGTTGCAAGCCAAACGAAACAGTGGCGGGAAAAATTAGGGAACTAAAAAAGGGGATATCTAAAAAGGGTTTTTAACCTACATATGTTGGAAAACTGAATACTTTATATTAATGAACAGGAAATTTAAGTAACTATTTTACTATAAAAATAATTCATATTTACCATTATTATTAGTAAACTTAGAACTAGATTTAATTTAAGTTCATTAAAATATATATTGGGAGTTCTTTAATTTTAAACTCTTTATATTCAATTATCCAGCTTATGTACTTCTTAAATAAATTAATATATTTATAACTAGTTATACATTTTATTTAATAAAGATTTATTCAAACCCCTTTCTTTCTACTCCCTTGACTCCCATTCTCAATAAATGCCATTAAAGGAGAAACATTTTAACATTTTAGAAAAAGATTCCCGGGGTGCAGGAAGCAAAATGCCAATTGAGCTTATTTCCTCCCCCTCCGGATGTTACACTTTTGCTGTGGGGAGCAGCTCCTAACAAAGTTTCAAGGCCATCGCCAAGGCCAAGGGTCTGCCATTTGTCGTCTCCTACCGGCAACAGCTTTTTCCTCGCTCAATTCCAAGGTCATGCCGGCCGGCTTTTCCACCCACAACCAGTTTTTCGACTCTCCCGTTTTGTGCGTGCGACCTTGACTTGAACTGGAACTCGTTTAGGGAGCGCGAGCGGCTCCTCTAAAGAAATTGTGGGTGGCCGCTGGGCGTGCTCCTCTTGACACAGTCGACAGCACGTGCTCTCTTTTTGTGTCCCTTTTGTGAGTATATTTAAATGTCAAGCTCAAGGCCGCAGGATATCGATTTGCCCAACTGGGAGGGACTGTGCGAGTGATGCTTTAAAGTTAGCATAAAAGGGGAAGTTGTTTGATACGGAAAATGGCAGCTAATGAGGTGGAAGGTCCTTAATATTTTAATTTGAGAAAGTTCCTGAAAAGTTGAGACTTTAAGCGATAATAGAAAGCTCAATTACCACTAATTAAGTGAGATTAATATTCCAGCTTATTATTAAAGCATTTTTTTATCCAGAGAATGTTTAGATCTCCCCCTAGGGAATATCACAACAGATGTTAATAAATTAATACCACATTCACCTTGCCCATCGGCCGTGAATCCCTCTCACTCTCACCCTAATTTCCGCAACAGATTTTCATTTTGCAATATGCAATCACAGTAATCACTGCCAAGAAATATCATCTCTCGGAGGAAACTCTCCCCTAGGTTCTAGCACAATATGTTAGCATCACTTAAACCCCAACGAGTCCTTTTCCAGGACACCAGAACCCAAAGAACTGTATGTGTGTGTGTGACTACTTAAGCCTCATCATACGCGTTTTAATGCCCATCATCGGCCAATATCCAGCGGCCCGTCATTATGTCCTCCTGTAAGGACCTGTGGACTCTGCTCTCCTTGCCACTCCACACAGTCCACAGTCCCGGTCTGTGCAATTATTTCATGCATTGTTCAAGGATTGCTCGCAGAAATTTTCTTTTTGCACAATGTGAAAGGGCCAAAGTGTTGTCAGGGGATTTCCAGCCCATGGACAATGGGCTCCATGGAGAGAAGCGAACGGAAATGGCAACAATGCCCGAGCTGCGAGTTCAGTTCTGTAAACAATTGACCATGCACTTGGAAAAATTTGAGTTTAAACCTAAAAAAAATTAATTGTAGTTTTTATTTTATATTTTTTAAACAAGAAAAACTTTTTACTTTACCTTTTAATATCATTCTAAAAGGAATTATTTTAAGAAATAATTAATTATAATTCTTTAGCATTGCTCTTTTATTTTTATTAAAATTTATTCCCCCTTCTTTACTACCTATATTTTATGAAAATATATTTCCCACATTTTCCTTTCCTTCCCCTAATACATATATTTTTCTCCGAGTGTTTGCTACCGTTTTGTTGGCTCTGCAGGATTACGCACCGGTTTACAAGATGTGGCCGGGCCACTTAATGATTTCCACTTATGCATTGCAGACATCATCAACATCATCACCGCCATCATCGGCACCGACATCATCCTCGGAATCGGTAAAGGACCAGGCAGAATGCATTCAAGTGTCCGTTGGTGTCTCTCCGTCCTGTTGCTAATCTATATGTAAATTTTTGCAACCTAACCGAGGCAGTTTGCCGCCCAAATCGGAGCTGTAAATACCCTAGAAAATCTGTGGAAAACTCCACACCCACACTTACACATGACGTCATGCCAAGTGTTTGACAAATGGCTTAAAAGGGCTAAGACAAAAACCCAGAGTCCCAGGCTGGGGTGGGAAATGCTGACAACATACTAAAAACTTGACAAAGTGTGTTGGCAAGTGTCAGGCCCAGGACCCACGTCCTTTGCATATGGGTGTGGGTGTAAGTGTGCGTAAAAGATAAATAATCATGTGATATCATCGCCGAGGCGTCGGAGTGAACTTTTTAGCCCAGTCACCGAAGGACGATGCCAAAAATTAATTTCATACATTTTAAAATTTCAATTTATTCAGCTTTGCACGAACGCGCAGCGTCTTCAAGCAGACAATGGCTCAACCCCCCTTCTTCCGCGATGAAAAAGGAAAAGTCCGCCCCATCCTTTGGGCCATGTGTGTGTCCGCTTTTGTTTTTCTTCAGCTCGTCCTTTTTTCACACTTGTCACTTGCATTTTTGACATTTCAGTTAGCACAGGGAAGGAGGAAAGAATGATGATGACTGCGCGAAGAAAAGGACAATGGCAGGAGTGTGGGTGGGTGTGGGGTTTGGGGGATATTGCCCGGGGGCGGTATGTGTCTGGTCCTTAATTAATTATGTGTACTTGTATGCACAATTGCAATGACAGTTGGCTGTTATGTGCAGAACTGAAACGATATTAAAAACTTAAAGGAAGTGGCTGAAAAATGTGAAAAGATTTAATGTAATTAATTTGAGGTATAAGAATGGGAGGGTAATTTTAATTAATATAATAAATAAACTTTAAAATAATATATATATATATTTTTAAATAAAGAAATATACTTTTTTTTCTAAGGAATACAAAGAAATACCTTAAAATTGTATTTATTATTTTACTAACTTACTTGTTTACCCCAACCCTCCTCTCTCACACTCCTTTTCTATATCCTCAAGGTCCTCTCTAAAATCTTTCCAATTTGTTACCGTACACACAAACTTTTTATAGCTTTTTGATTAGTTTCCGACCCGAAAAAATCCACTGGGAATCGCCGTGTCCTTCCCGAGAGAAGTCAATTTAAATTAAAAGAACCACGCCAAGCTGCATATTGAAATGTCCTGAGACCCAGGACTTCCTCCGAAACCCCTTTCTCCCACCTGGTGAGATGGACGACACCCGACAAAAGTTAAATTGCAGGTATTTAAGCATTTTATACAAAATTCATCATCATCATCTGGCGGCACTGGCGGAGTTAATGAAGGAACCGAACCGCTGCTGGTCCCCCGTCTTAACCCCTGACTGGTTGAGCACTTTCGTGTGCATTATTTAGCACCGTGAAAAAGTTCATAACTGCTCTGCGCTCGTGAATTGTAATTTTTCTTTAGCGCTTTCATTACTTCATCACTCGTCGAGGAGGAAAAGTTTTTCTCATCGGTCTGCAAGCCATTTATTATGCCATGAAATTCGAGGCGAGGCGAGGCGAGGCGAGGCGAGGCGTCGTCTTCCCTCCCAGCAGCTACTTCACTTTTATTATTTTCAAGTTAATGTTCATTTATGCTGGTTACACCTCGACTTTTCGAGCTTTTGTTTAATTAGACGGTGTGGATTTTATTTAGACGGAAAGCAGAGCCTGGCGGAGTTGTTAAATCGGAGAGGAACCGCGGAAGGGGACTCTACCAGCTTTTAGCATTAGGAACTTATCCAGGTTGTTTGTGTTTAATTGCGGAAAATGGCAGAGGAAATTCGTTTAAGCAGCGAATGGGGTAGCTTGAGGTTTTCAGTTGAGTCTAAGGAGGGGGTAACTGAGAGAGCTTTAATCATGAATAACTATGCAATTTCAATTAGGCTTAGAGTGCTCTTTATATAGAGAGAATCCAGCTAAAACCTAGCTTAAACTAAGATCTTATATATTCCCTTCTCCAATAGCCTTTTCCACACCTTCCCCTATCCACTGAAATTTTCCGAAAATGCAAACAGACAAAGCAATAACAGTGGCGAAACAACGTGACAACCGAAAAAGTACAGTGACATAAACATAAAATTTTATGTTAATGGCCGATGATGAAAAGTCCAACAAAATGGCAACGGCTGTGGCAAATAAATAATTACCATAAACAGCAGGCTCGGCAGACTCCATCCTTCCGCTATTCGAATGCCACAGGATTCACAGGTTTATGCAGTTAATGTCATTTGGCATTTATCAAATGAATCTGCCTGATGCCTGGTGTAGGAGATTTTTGTTTGCCGGACTGCACAGGACGCGTTGTAATTACGTTTTCAGTGCTCCTGGATGCCACTCCGATGTTAATTCAAATTTACGTTAATGGAAAATCATTACGCACAAATGTGTAAAGTGCACTTTTCCCCCGGTTCTCTATCCCCAAGCCCCCTTTTGTCAGCGACTGTGAGTCCTTTGGTGGGTCCTTTTTAATGCGTTTTTCCTTGATTTCGGCCAAATGAGACTCAGACTTCGATTTTAATGAGCTGCAAGTGCAATCAGAGGAGAATGACAACGTGTCCTCAGACTGATAAGCTGGCAAAAGGCCGAAAAGTTCATTTGTGAGTACACAGAAGGAAAATGGGGGTAGATAAGAAATTAATTTTAATTCTGGAAAAGATTTTCTTGAGGCTCTTGAATTAAAATCTTAACTGAACGATTTTTCTAGAGGGTCTTAGATACAATTATAACCATAAAAAGTCCTGTATAATTTCTAACATTTATTTATTTATTGTTTTATTTATTATTTATTTAATTTTTCCTTAAATATATATTTGAAAGTCTCTCCAACTTTTACCAGTTTCTTAAATCAAACAGAAAACTCAATTAATTTCTCTTTGCCTTCCCCGAAGTGAATTTAAAGCTACTCCTTATAGGATCTCCAGGCTGCAAGTTAAAAAAGTTAATCCACTCGATGCGCAAAAGGATATCTTCTTAAGCCAGGAATCCTGGGGGGTTCATAAACTGAACTCTGCTCAGCTCAACTAACTCGACAGCAGCTCACGTATCCCATTTTCCGGGAAATGAAAAACGGAAAACCACCGAAATAGTTGACTTGTAAAATTTTACAACACCCCGGCGTTTCCGTCAAGTCTTAAAGGTTTTAGTGGCTAAGCCATCCCGGAGGATTTTGGCCAAATGCACCTTTCGCTGCTTGTGGCTTATGCCATTTAATATGCATTTTGTGTTATATTTAATATGCACACAGAGCGAGCGAGACAGCGGAGAAAGCCAACTCAAATTGCTGCTAGCTGCAGCTCTCGTCTTCTCGTCTTGGCCTTAATGTGCTTTTGGGAATACGAGGTACGAGCCCGGTTAGCAGACCGAAAGACATTGGGCAGATGTGTCGATGCCGTTTCCCTTTTTGGCATTTCACTTTGGGGCATTGTTACATGCGAATTTCCTGGGCTCATTAGGAGCAGGACTCGGTGCACCAGGTTGGCCCCATCAAATTGCTTGCAAATTGCCTGGAAATTGGTCCCTAGCCCTACAGTCTGCCCCGAGAAGCGAGAGGCGACTTTAACGAAGCAATCGAAACGGGATAGTCCCATTCCCGTGGCCCGTAATAACCCTTCTTTAAGATGGCAAAACGCCCTTAATCAGCACAGCGGGCAGTTGGCATCGGAATCAAGATGGAACACAACTACCCCAAGCATAAATCTATTGTCCTAGGTCATTCAACCTCGGTGCCGAGTAACCTCAACCTCGTTCCCATCCTCAACGGCAGCCTCAACCTTCAGCATCTCAGAATCCAGCAGTTGCAATCTCGAAAACGCATGCGAAATGCCATTCCGCTTTTCTTTATATTTTTTTAAAAGAGCTTTGGGTATATATATTTGAATCAGGGATATGTTACAACGAAGGAAAATTTTATAAAAAATATATAAAGTATTTTTAAAAGTCTATTAATTTGCTAGAAATAATTTACAATTACAAGAAGACTTTTTAGAATTTTTCGACATATAAATATATGTTTTAAATACATTTGTAATATATAGGTATTATATAATTGTTTTAAATATATAAACGTCTAAGTATTTTTATGAGCTACTGAGATATTTTTAGATATTTGTAAAATATATAAAAAATATTAATTTTCTGACTCACTAAATTTTAAAATATTCCAAAAACTTAGCTTAATCAAAGAGCATTCCAGTGTCTTGATAGAAAATAAATTTCCCTTCTGTTTTTATTTTATATCCGCGATGCGATGCAGCATAAAATGAGCAGAGGGACGAGGGAAGATGGGAAATGGAAACTTTTCCGCTGCAGCATAAAACCAAATAAACGCGGGATGAGAAACGCAACCGAGATGTGGATGTGCAAGCATAAAATATATTTTTATGTCACGTTTTTAATGACATTTGTTGCATTTTGCACTTGGCGGGGAAAATAGCAATGGGGCCTTCAAATCCCCACCCAACCTCGTCAAGCTTTTCCCCCCCATTGTGCGTAGGCGTCTGACCGTATGTGCGAAGAAAAAACACGTGGAAATCGTGAAAGTGCCAAGCCGAGGCGAAGGCAAGAAAGAAAAAGTTGCACTGCAACTGAAACAAATGGAAAGCGCCTCCGGAAAATCGAAGAGGAGAGTCGGGCGGAGCAACAGGCTGTCAGTTTGACAGGCACTCGTTGATTGCAAAAGCGCCACTGACAGCTGTCATTCGCACGGACTTTTGCACGCTTTTAGCCAAAACAAAGGCCAGCGCCACATAAAAGTGCAGAAAAAGTATTAAGCGAAAAAAAAGAGAGAGAAAACCATTGACAGCAAGGTGCAATGGCATGGCGGAATAAAGTTGCTAATAGGCTTCTCCGTCCATTAACTAGGCAGAGGGGCCTTTTTGTGCCAAGAGCTAAAAGGGGTTGTCACAAACATGGGGAAACTTCAAGAGCATTTAGCAAAGCTACCAGGAAAAGGGATATAAATACGAACAGAGCTTGACTAATCCAAGGTACTTGCTTATTTTTGTAGGCTTAAAGGGTGTTCTAAATTCAGTCAGGAACTTCCATTCATTTTAAACTCTTCTTTCCGAAGTTACTTTTCTTTATTTTTAAACTAGAAACATCTTCTCTAATTACTTTGCCTTTTCATCCCTCTTCTACAATTATCAGCTACCAATACTATTAAAATTTAAGGACTCTCCCCAGTCTCGTGACAACTTGTCAATACTGTATAGACTTTCGAGCCTAATTAGCAGCAATTGAAAAATCAAATTGCCAGCGGTGGCCAGAAAGTGACTCAATTCCGTCTTGGACAACGCCTACGAGAATGAGTTTACGCTTCAGTGGGTTTCTTAGAGCCTGGACAGGACCCGCAGGACTCTTGCTAGTGTCCATCCTTCAGTGGCCACTTGAGCAGTGCTTTCTGCTCTATTGGCTGCCATTTGAGACACGCTTCGATGGATTCAAACGGCGACCGCAGACTTTGGGGACTGGCCGGGACTGTGATTACCAGGAAGGACATTTATCGGGGTACGTACCCCGGGACTCCACAATGATGTAATTAGGTTTGAAAATTTGCTGATTGCTGATTTGTTGTATTTGCGGTGCCACAGACGGACCAAACTGCAATTATATGCGCCAATTGTCAGTTTGGTTACTCCTCGTTAACTTATTTGATTATGGGCTAATTTGGTAGACTCCAGAGACATCGAGGAAGTGAAACTGGAATAGGTAAAGTAGCTTGATTTAGTCCTTGCCTGTTTAAGATTTAAATTAAGTTTAAATACTCGCTAGATTGACTAGACTAAATTTATTAATATAATATAATCTCCTCAATAACAACTACAGCATGTTCTTCTCTGATTTAGGAGGGTCAAATAAATATCTTTGGAAAAACTAAACCTAAATAAGCAAAAGTAATTTAACTTTTCCCATTTTCGTTGTAAATTCAACTTGGCCACACAACTCGCTTATCGACTGGGGACAAGGATCAGCCAGCAGGAACACAGGAGTCGGGAGCCAGGAGCCAGAACGAAGGCGATTTGATGAAGTGCACACCAAGTGTGCACATGTGGCATATTGACGGACTGCAGGACGGATGGAAGTGTCCAGGGATCCAGCGAAAACTATGCAAATAAGGAAGGATATGTCTGGAGCCGTCTCAGTCTGCTTGGCTCAGGTTTGCCTTCATTTATCTTGGCTTATTAAATTGAATATATGGCTGAATATACTCGAAACATTCAAACACACACACCCATTCGAGTATCCTTTGGCTTAGCTGCATTGTTGTGGCGTCCCTTTCGGGTCCTTTTAAATGCAAATTAGCTTTTTGACTTTTTGATGCGACCCAGACTCGATTTAGATTTATGCGGCTTGATAAATTGTGGCTACACTTAATGTGCGCATACGGTGTGACATGTCCTTTTCATGTCACTCGCCAAAAAGTTTACCAACTCCCCACCAAACCCTACCCCACGATCCTTTCTCGTTTCCATTCGAGTTGACATGTCGAGTCGAGTGGTTTCGTTGGCTTTTCAGTTTTCAGTTTTCTGCTTTTTGGTAGTCCCCGGCGGAGGTTTTGCCTTTAACTTGCTGACATTTTTGCACGCTTGACAAAAACAGCGAACGGAGTTGGCAATTTTTTGGACTGCCACGACCAGGGCCAAAGTCGGAGTCACGGGTTCTCTCCTTTCTGGCCACGATGCTGTTTGTGGTCCAGCTTTGTAATTAGTTTTGCCCAGCACGGTGAGTTGGGTTCATAACGTTTGATGAGGGTGGCATCGTTACGGTGTGGTTGGGGAGTTTTTCTTATAAATCGGTTTCAATAGGGAAATGTAATGAGAGTTTTCGATGATTGCTAGGGTTTAATGAAGAGGCTTAAGGGTACTTTTTTGGTGAAGTATTGGTTTAATTAAAGGTGATTTTTGGTACTTTTAGATAGTGTTAAATTAAATCAAAGAAAATGTTGATCTATTACTAAATATATGCAGATAAAACTATACAATTTTCATAATTTAATCTAAGGAAAAATCCTTAAAGAAAATAAGTAATATGAGGAATGAAGTTTAAGCTAATTTTAGGTAAAGAAATCTTCTTTCTAACTATATTTGGTCCCTTTACTTCCTCTCCTTTCCTTTCCTTTCTACTCAATTAAAATATTTTAAATCAATTTCACAAGTTTAGCAGTCACAGAACTATTTTTTGAACACGTTCCCACCAGTTTCCCCCTTTTCCAAAAAACCAGAAAGAAATCAATTACGATGTCTTTCTCATTTAAATTATAACACTTTCCCATGAAATTCCACCAACGCTCCTCCTCGATCAAGTTCACTCGTAATCGCAGTTGAAAAGCGAAAGGGCATTTCGACATTTTAAACCTTCCCCCAGACGGAAACTGAAGCTGAGATTTCACCAAATATTTTCGTTCAGCGAGGAGATTGATGAATGGGAGTTGGTGGTGGTGCTGCTGGTGGTTCTCCTGGTGGCGGGGGAGTGTTTTTTTTAAATTCTTTTTTCATTTTTTGTCAGGCGTAACCAAAGGCAGAGACCCATTGAGTAATACGTCACTTGAGTTGTCAAAAGAGCGACGCCCGGCGAGTAGAAAAACGTGTCCGTGTCCCGGAGTTTCCTCTTCGCACAAGTTCCTGTCGATCAGGCGGGCGAGTAGCAAGTTGTTACATTTCAACATGTTTCGTCACGCCTGGGCATTATTTTGATACTTGTAGATTGAAATTATTTTTAAAAAAATATTTTAAGTAGCGACTTGACATAGTTGGAAAATGTGTAATGGGGGAAACTATTAGAGAGGGATGTAAACGATTTTCAATGGCTGTCAGAACTGGTAGATGTCAAAAATGGTTTTGCAAAAGTTGTATAAAAGATATTTCATGGGAATATTATGATCCTTAAAATATTTGTATGCCTTAAAGTACCAGGAAATGCTGGAAAAGCTGCTTTAGATATATTTCCTGTTATACACTCCTTCAATTAATAAGAAAATTGGGTAGTAAAAGCATGAAATTGACCCAAACATTGCCATAATCTCATTAAGGATAATAAACGATACATCAGATATTTCTCAATAAAAGGCCAAGTCAAAGTCCAATACCTTCTAATAAAAACCGGAAAGTAACTTGTCAAATTGATTTAAAAATTCATAAATCAACAAAAACTTGCTCAAGAGAGGAAAATTAAATTACGAGACGAGACGAAGTGGGGGAACAGCAGTCAGGGGAACCACAGAAACCAAAAACCGAAAAATGTACAAAATGTTAAGCATAGCATAAAATTGTATCGGACAGTCTGGAGTGGGTAGACGAGACTTGGAAGTCGGAGTCGGAGTCAGAAGTCTGCCCACTTAGGAAACGAGTGTAGTCCAAATATAGCCGCCTGTTTACTTTCATAATAATTGACTCGAAGTCATCTCTCCCCTCGCTTTCTGGGTTGGCATGTGCGTGTTGTCTGCTGATGCAATTATAAATTGTTGGATAACAAATTACATGGTTGCGTTTTTCGGGATCGGACAAGTTTAACGCCCTCACGCACATATGTTCTGCAATCCGAGGGATGCCAGCGGCTTCGAGGGGAGAAGATACAGATACAGATAGATATAGTTGGGGGAGTGCATCTGAGTCGGACATTGATACAGGTACTGGGTGCTGTTCCTTTGTGTTGACAACTCAATGCCCTAATGCCCCGACATATGTTCAGGTGGGACGAATGCGCAACTGTACCCGAAATCATCCCAAAAATGCGGGTAGGACCAAGGGACTGTCCTGACAATTGTCATTTGGCATTAGTTCTAATAATAAACACACATTTTCTATGCTTTTTAATTGCCCTCGATTTCCTTTTGCATGTTTGTTGGGCATCAATTTCGGAGGATTATTATTGTTTTGTTATCCTGCAGCTGGGGAACACAAAGAGAAAATATTATTATGTTATTATTATTACAATTCAAGTTGATGTTTGGGTAAACACTTTTAAAAAACTTGAAAGATTACTGAGCACATTTATTATTTAAATAATTATTAATACATTATTTGAATAACTTTCTTCCAGTGCACACTGTTCGAGGGTTTATTGAACTCACCTCCTCAAATCCCAAGCTCACACTTTCATTACGCAAATGTTACAGGACAGCCGTGGAGGAGGTGGTCTAACCCATCTCCACGGATCCTTTGTTTGGCTGCCCAAATGCGAAAAGGGTTCATAACCGGCACTTAGCTTCATTGGCCCTCTGTGTTGGCTCTTTTGGCTTTATCGCAGCCGTCCCAGACCCTGGCACTTTGGCCACTCGAAATTCAATTCAATTCGCCGGGTACTTACTGTACGCAGGTTGTGCAAACATTAAAATTAATGAATAACAATAAAACCAGCTCCCGGTAGTCTGAAGTGTTGACGGTTGACGTGATCTCTGCGGAAAATGCCAGGAAATGGGTTTGACATTACAGGGGATTCTTGTATTAATATAAAATAATTCTATTATTTTAATAATTTTGAATAATTAAGAATGATACTATCGGTAAATGCCATAAAATATTTATTTATAATTTATCTAAGTTTACAAAAGAACTTAAATTAAATTCTACAGATGGAGTTAAAACTCTATAAATATTTTCAATAATTATTTTAGATTTCCATTTATCTCTAGAATTTTTTAAGCAAAATCATAGCTTTATAATCCCCAACAAACCCACGTGAATACCTTCACAAATCATAATTCAATTCATTATTTTGCATAAATACCGCCCCAAAAACTATTCCAGAGACAGCAATTAAAATGCCAGAACAAACGTAGAGTTATTTCTCCAATTTTAATGATCCCATATAATGCTTTGAAATGTGTTCTATGCCGCTCATTAGTTTCGAGGCAATCTCCGAATTTAATTTCCATTTGAAATTCCCGCTCTGCGAGCCATTAAAATTGAGCCATGATGCCAATTTGGTATGATTAAATACGTTATTCCCCTGGGAGAAACAGAGAGGTTGGGGAAATGCATACGTATATGCAAATTAATTACGAAATTTATGATTTCATTTTGCCAAAAGCGACGAGCCCGTCATCATCGCGGCTAGTTCTTTGGCGTCGAGCCTGTGAGCTCCATAAAACTTGGCCGCCTGTCAACTGCAATCATTTAGAGAGTGGGCCACGTAGGGCACATGTGAAAAGCCGTAAAATGCTTTGGAAAGCCGAGCAATTGGAAATTGAAGTCAACATTTATGGCTCTATTCCAGAGCGGAGGAGACTAGACCCAGTGGCAGTGTCATCGACGCGACATCTTCCCGTCTGCCACTGTCACGCACATAATTCTCCGCAGTGCAAAAACATTAATTGCGCAATTGTTTAAGGGCGGAGATAGGGAAAAGTTACAAGGATACAGGTAGAAAAATTTATAGAACAAATTCTGAATGAAGAAAACTTAATTTTGAGTTAAGAAAACAGTAAGTTTTGCCTTTTTAAGATTTCTTTAAGTAGATTCTAAACGATTTAATGAATTTTTTATACTACTTATTTTTTGGGGATATTTTCCTATAACCCTATATTAAATATAGTAGCCAAAGACTACCTCTAGAGAATGTTTTTAATGTTTAATATCTATTTTAAACTATTTTTATGAAATTATAACTTTCTCAAGTCACTCCTCTCAATTATTCTTTAAATTATTTCAAGTGCTATAAAAAATCGAAAACCTTTTCTAAATAAAAGTATTTATCTTAAATTAACAAAACCAATTACACTTTAAACTTCTCCCTATTTTTCCCAGTGCCCAGCAAGACATGTTGAAAAGTTTTAGTGTCCCAACAAATGACGTACGATTTGTTCTGCACGAATAAGTCAAATTATTTGTAGACAGCACTTTGTTTTATGGCCTGACAACAAGCCACCTCAACTACTCCCCCCACCACCTACATACACATATCCTCTGCATCCTCCCACTGCCACCCTTCTCCCCCTCTAAGTCGCAGTTCCTTGGCCAGCTGACGCATCGCACTTTGCCTTGAGCCTGGAGTTTTTTACACACAAACTACATAGATGCCACCTCTCGTTCCTCCTTCCCATTTGCTCCTCAATCATTGCTTTTCCACCTGATGCCAGTATGCGGGCTAATTTATGGCCTTGTCATATGTTTGTTTGGCTTTTTTACTGTTTGTTGGTTTTCCTACCCTGGAAGTCATCATTATCATCATCCTCAGCTCTCCAAACGCACGCCATATAATTTTCCATTTACTGCTAAGTGTTTCTTCTGGGCCTGCCTGCCCCTGTTTATATTTCATAATTTTCTAAATGACATATTTCTATTGACGCTTGAGTAGTTTTGTTTGCTTTGTTAATGTAGATTGCTTGGCTGGGATGTGGAAACAATGGTTAAGGAAGGAGGTGACTGCAAGACATTGCGTAACAAATTAAAAGGAAATTATTTGCGGATTTTAAGGGTGTTTAAAATTCTTTATAAAAAACAAAACACTTTTCTAAAATTTTGTATAAATTTCTATATTTTATATTCTTCAAGGAAGTGTAAACTTTTAAGACTGGAAAACTGTCGCCTAAATATAATTCTTATTTTAAATGTAACTAATTTAATGAAACTAATTTTTTCACACCTAAAACTTTCAATAATCCATTTCTAATTTAATTTGTAACACATTTACTTCACTTTATTTTTAATATATTTTAAAATTGAGTTCTAAACTTCTTCCCAATAATGCGAACGTTTTTGCTGATTTATTTGTTTTTAAACTTTGACTTCTCAGTAAGTTATTCAGCTTACTTGAAGTTTATAAAATTGTTATTCAAATAAAGATTAGTTTAAAAACGTTTTATAAACCATCTCAAATATTTTCTTTATATTTTATTATAATAAATAAATTATAAAACGTGTAAAATTAAACCTAAAGATAAGATACCGTAACCAATTTACTACCAAAACCAGACCAATGTAAACCAAAGGTTTGCATAAATTTTTAACAAATGATAATAAATTCAAGACATATTCAAAATTATAAATAATTTATAGAAATGCAGGCATAATAACTCGTAAAACTTTTACAAGCATACAAAATGTGACGCGCAGGGCCATTAAAATCATTTTTAACAACTTTTGCTGGCATGTAAATTACGGCAGACACCGTTTCATTCCTTCCACAGGATAAAGCGCGCTTCACGCTTCGTTTGATTTATAGGCGCAGGGTTAACTTTCTGAATGGAAGCCGGATCGGAGACTGGGATCAGGACTGCATATGTGTATTACACTTGTTATCGGGCGTATCAGATCGCATCCCATCAGAGGACACGGCGCCGCACTTTATGTGTTTATTTTAATTTTCAATGTTTCGTCGGACATTTTATGGCTCTCAATTTTTGCGCTGCTTTTACGAGGGCATTAAAATTAAGACAACGGGCCACCAACCAACCAGGCAAAGAACCAGAGACAGGAACACCAACTCAATTAGACAAAGGGCCCAAAAAAAAAGAGGCGTCTGTAAAATTCACTTGGCTTCACACACGCAGCACACTCCCACTCAGAAATTTCTGGGAGCGTGTTAATTTCTTTTTAATTCCTCCTGCACTCCAGTGAAAGTTACCCCCCCTAGTCACTCATAAATTAACGTTTAGTTACGCTACATAAAAATCTGTCTGGCAGCAGATCCAAGTTTCTGGGGGTTACAAGAAGTTGGAGTTGTAATCTAGTTCTTGCTATTCGATTTCAACTTGAATGGAATTATATTTTAACGCAGAAACCCCTTTTATATTTGGGTTTCTAAATAGTTTCCACTTATCGCTGGATAACTAAACCCTCTATAAATACCCAACGCTCTCATTTATTTTCTATTTTCCATCATTAGTCCCCTTGGCAGCACTGTCTGTCATTGGCATCATTAGTTTTATTTAATTATGCCCTTCGTATTGATTGCTTTGTTAGAACGTATTAACTCCCTCCGACATATCGAAGGAAACTTCCTCCACTCGCGGGGAAAGTTCAATTAAATATAGCCCCCTTCACCCCTTCAGAAAATATAAATCCAGCTGTGATTTCGGCATCGGTTTGCGTTAACCGCAAAACCAAAAAAAAAAGAGGAGAGAAAACGAAATATATTTGATAATGAATAATGATGTGGATTTGACACTCGAATCGAAATCGTCACGGTTTGGAGAGAGAAAAAGTGAGGGGTCAAAGGGCAGGAGTTGCTTCTTGGGCAGAGATCGGATTCCGAATACAACAATTTGATTTTAATTTAATTAGATTTCTTCTAGGCTTTTGAAATGGGAATCGTATGATAATTTAATGGAGCATGAAAATCGGCATTTCTTTAAACCAAAAGAATACTTGATACGATTTCACAGCGTTGCAAAGTGGCCGCTAATGACGGAGCATCCTAATGGAAGCATGAGCAAGGCATCCTTTGATACATCTCCCAGTGTGTGGTCAAATGGCTGGCTAATAGCCGTGACAAAGGTCATTAGAGGGTTCATAGATCGTTCTGTACCTCTTCAGGAGCTTCAAGCAGGTTTCTATATATTTTTCAAATATTTTCTTTAACCAACAGGAAACAAGATCTGATTATCCCCCCAAAAAACACATTGAATTATTTAATGACATTCTCAGTGCTATCTCAACTCCAGCATAATTTATAAACTTGTCTGCTTCGTGTCGACATTCATCAACTCATCCTGCCTTTGAACAACTTCATTAAAATTAGCTCATAAAATTTGCAGCAACTCGTGCTCTCAGTCGCTCGAAATCTTGTTTAGTTTTCATTTATGGCTCAATGGCAGGAGCCAAAAATCTTCACTAGAGGATGTGTGGCCACAGGATCCGCATCCTGGCTGACAGACGCACTTCAGCATAATTTGCTGTGACAGGCTTCAGCATTTCCTGGAGCTGCCTGCGCTTCCTTAATTCCACTTTACCGAATGACATTTAATATGCAAAGTTTTGCCAGCCACAACACCGAAACTGCAACTGGAGGCGCGGCATGGAGGCGCGGATATCTTTTGATGACTTTTGTTGATTTTATGCCAACACATTTTGCAGAGTCAACTCACACGAAGACGACTGGGATGGATCTTTGCATGTGCACTGGGAAAATGTAGATAATTTTTATATCAAGAAAATGTGTCTTAAAACAATAAGAACATGAAAAGGTCTTAGGTTAGCACTTTTATATTAATTTTAAATAATTTTTTATTAACTTTAAGAGTCTCAAAATAATCAAAGAAGTCCTTAGCCAGTCTTTTCAGTGTATCAAGACCACTCCAAGCTGCTGCATTTTGCCGCAGCCAAAACAATGGACCCGAAACACAAGTGGCGGGCATTTTGGGGCCAAGGCAAAGTGTGTCTGCGGAATACCCTTTATTACAAAATAGCTGGGCATAGCTTTGCATACTTTACGGCCCCCAAGCATCGTAAAGTTTAATGGCGCCGTTCTTCGAGCCAGCAAGGTTTTCCAAGTTGGTTGGCTCTTTTGAAATATGAATAGACCCCAGGAGCCCGCTCTTTAGCCCTCTAATGCTGGCCTTGTTAAGGAGATTAGTTCCAGGCCCATTTCCCCCGCACTGTCATCAATAAAATTGGTTTATTCAAGTGGCTGCTGGCCACTTTTCAATCGCTATAATTGACAATCGAGAGGATCTCGCCATGTCTTCCCAGTAAGCCAGGCACGTACACAAATTAAGCTCGTAAAATTTAATATTTTCAGCGAAAGTTTCAGTGGTTCTTTTTTCTGTTTAGTAATTTATGGCGTGGCTTAGGTGCCTGCATAATTGGTAAGGATAAATTCTTGTAAAGGATACATAAAATTTTACTACAGTTGTTGGGAAAGTTTGGGTTTGTATTTATTTCAAAACATGTTGCTGGAGCTTAACTGGATTTTTGTTAGCTGAGTTTTATGAAAAAGTAATTTTAAATTCAAGAATATCAACCTTAATATTTAAGTTTGTCATATTTAAAATATTTTTAAAAATACTATAATATATTTAAGCCCCACTTAACCTTCTTCTACCATATTCTCCTCGATTGAACCCTATTAGGTTATAATTTTACTTTCGGTTTCTTTGAATTCCCAAAACAAAACTCTTCCCAAAACTCCCCCCTTCGATTTTTCCCACAACAAAACGAATCGTTTTGTGTTGAGTTCACCCTTTCGCTGGGTGGGTAAGTGCCAATCAAATCGAAAAATATTTGGAATTTTGACAAAGGGAAAAAGTTTCCCAAGGCGAATTGCGTGCGTGGTGATGGAGGTAAGGCTACCAGCATAAAAATGCTGACGACTTATGCCCGGGGGACTGGGAAGAGAGAGAGGTCTTGTCTCAAGGTGGGCAAGTCGGGAACAATCCATCAAACAAAAACGCTGCGCTTTTGATAAGAACGCATCAATAAAGCAATAAAATGTCTACAAATCAAACGATAAGAACGCCAGTTTCGCCAAAGATTCGCCACCCGGGAAAGGGTTCGGTGGAAAAGTCACGTACAGCACGCACAAGACTATTAATATTAATGGTTGGTCTTAACACATTGGGCGTAGCGTTCTCTGGGATCTATTGCCTGGCTGTCAGTTTGTCACGAAAGCTGTCTTTTCGGTCTACTTGAGACACTGGGGGAAAATATGGCAAATAAATATAATAATTAAATATTTCAGGGTAAAGAATGGGATACAAATAAATATGACTAAATACAAGAAATTAAGAACCTCTCTCTTTCTTTACTAGATTTTTCTGTTCTACAGTTTCCCTCTTCGCCAATTTTCCTCAGTGTCCTCAGGAGGGGTTTTCCTCAAATTGACATGTGACACCGAGCGAGACCAGAACTGAACCGAGACACAGACGCAGGGACCCCTGTCAAAGAGTTTGCCCCTGGCATGACGAAAAATAACAATTCGGGTTGGATCGTTTTGGCTGTGATTCGGTTTTTGGGAATCATTAACATTTTGATAACTGTCGGGCCACACTGTGATCCATTAGTTAGCGATAACGCGGCAAGCTGTGAGGCCTTTAATTGATCTCGTGATCAATTCGCTCTTGTGGTTTTATGTTAATGAAGCGTAATCTCCGTGCTGTCTCCGATTTCGTTTCGGTTCCAGTTGGGATTCTATTTAGACCTTTTTGTTTTTCATTTTTCATGCTTGCTTTTCAATTTGCTCTCCATTATGTTTGGCTGGTCTCGTTGTTTGTGGTTTTTTGTCTGTGGATGGTAATTTTATAATAATAAACGGATAATTGTTTATTGATTTCTTTTCACTGGTGAGTGATTTTACCAGAAGTAAGCCAAGGAGGACATAAATATTAAATGTTTTATAAAACATTAGCATCAATAAAACTAGTAATAGTATTTATAATATTTAAAAAAAAATATAGCTTAAAAAATAATTCAAATTATAAACTATTAGCCACCACCTCTATTTCTGAAATTGCCATTTGTTCCGTTTATTAATTCGCTATGACTTATTCTTACTGGAATATATGGAAATTTTAATATTAGAAGATTAGAAACGGTTTAAATCAAAAAGAGAACAATAAAAAAAACGTACTTAACTTTAATGTCAAATCGGAATATATAGACTATTGGCAATCTCTGACTTTCTTAATATCTTTTGTGCTCTAAAAAACGTAAAATATTCGCATTTCTTTAAACCGACCTTTATATACATTTTTTTTTAAATTTTTTTTATATTTTGCTTTATAAAATACATTTTTAAAAATTGTTTAAAAACCAAGACTAACTTTCAAAATCATACATTTCAATTAAGAATCTTTCTTGTATTAGTTTTACTTACTTTTACAATTTTAATTCATTTAAAATATTAATCATTTAGGACTACAAGTAACCCTCATAACTCTTGAGTCGCCCTAGTGCCCAGCGTCAAGACGCTGCTGATCCAGCAAATGTCACTGTAGTGGGCTGCACCCTAACTCCATTGGCCAGAGATCGTCTGATGAATGTGCATTTCACGAGATCAGCATTTTCTTTATTGCGCTGCCGGCAGTGTAATTCCGTCATAATTTATACTCATTCAGTAGCTTGTGAGTAGTTTATGTGGTTCCTTTAAATAATCAACAACGCTATTTGCTTCGACTCAAGTGATTTCCAGTGACTACAAAAAACAAATCTAAAATGGAGCCGAATAAATTTAAAAAAATTGACTTCTCCTCTGAACTCCCACAATATTTGCCTGATTTTTTTCGCCAAAATGGGGAATTTGTGGAGGAAATTGTTATGACTCCTATGTTTGCGCTTGGTTTTCGTCTTGTTGGCCAGCATTGCAGTAACCTACAATCCATAACTATAAGTGACGCAGATCTGATAACGGAAAATTTGACGCCGTTCAAGACCATGATTGTGGCATTAAAAAACCTAAAAGAAGTGCAAATTGACATTAAACACAATGACGCCTCTGCGATCTTAAAAGTTTTGAAAGAACTTCAAAATCTTAAAACTCTGGGGCTTAATATAGAAGACTGTACGGAGCTGCCTGTGGATCTAGGTGAGTTTTTTAATAAACGAACTTAATTAGTTTTTAATATAAATTTTTTTAGCTCACTTAAAAGAATGTGTTTACTTGGAAACATTGACAATAAAAGGCACAATGGTTGTCTTAAAAATTAATGATATTTCATCGGACCTAAAAATTCTACGCAGTTTGCTTATTTCTGGTGGCAAAATAATTTCCAATGGCCAAGAAATCGCATATGAACTGCCAGCATTGGAAAAGCTTGAACTCTTCCATATTCGTATTGAAACCAGTTTTCCAGATTGCCAAAAGCTACGAATTCTGCACACTCGATTTGCTAGATTCAATAGTGATTTCTGCGAATGGCTTTCTGTGAAAATAAAAACCCTGGAAAGCGTGGGTTCCAATAATTCTATCTTGGGGCAGGATGTTCTGTCAGAAATATTTTCAAGTCTACCTTCTGGCTGGGTTTTACCCAATTTGAAGAATCTAATGTTATACGAGGACTTTGAGACAGTAACATTTCCTCTGCCATATTGTCCAATGCTAACCTCCTTGAACTTGGCACAAGTTGATGAGTTTCCCAAGGAGTGTATGGATTGGATAACAAAGCACTCGAGTACTCTAGAGAGTGTGGAACTGCCAGGCTTGTTTTTTGGTAAAAACAGCTCAGATTTGCCATTCTTTCCCAAGCTACGGGCATTCCGCTTGAACTCTTCTTACGAACTATCACCAGATAGTTTCTTTAACTGGATTTCAAAGCACTCGGAGACCTTGGTGGTTTTGAATATTTATGGAAACCTGGATCGGAATCGCCTTCTTAAACTTCTCTCGGACTGCAGGAACATTCGATCTTTTAGAATTGCTCGTACTTCCCCGGCATTTACTGAGAACTTTCTCAGGTCTCTGTTTAACATTTTAAAGGAAAACGGTGTCACTCCGGATAATCCTTTCAAATTCAAATGTAATTCTATTAATTTGAGCACGCAACAGGTATAACTTAAACTTTTTTTTAAATAAGTATATATTTAACTTCAATTTTTCAACTTACAGATTGATAATTTACATAATTTACCCAATTTCGAACTGTGCACAGTTCAGATTGAAGATAATATTGGAAGCATTTGGGAACCTTATAATGAAATCTCTTAATGAAAGAGTAAGTACAAGATTATCCAGAATTTATAAATATTCTTAGAGTTTCCCATTAAAGTATCAAATGACGCACCACATACAAAATTTCCCCCCTGAAAGTCCCCAGTCAATCCCCTAGGACAACAAACAACTTTTCGCCGTCTAATTTGACCAAAAGTCCATTGCGACACATTTCCGCTTTGACCAAATCTGTTGCCGGTGATTGACTTTGATTTTCCAAGGAGGAGGACCAGACAAGTCCTTGGACAAGTGAAAATGAATTTTCCTTTGACGATTTCATCAAACTTTCCCCAACGACGCAAAACAAAAAAAAGAAAAATACGAGGCCGACTGAGGAAGGAAAATGTCTTATAAAAACTAACGATTGCCAATTGGTTTTTACTGTTATTGGCGCGCCCCATTTGCCTGCCTGGACAGCACTTCCGTTCTGGCCAGAAGTTATGGGCGTGGCCCACTCTCCTTCACAATGTGAAATATGTTAGGCCGATCATTGTGGAGTTTTCCACATTCATTGTCTTTCTGGAATTAATTTCCTTTTAGAGGCGACGTGGATTTTCAGGAAAATCATAAAATTTTATTTGTACAACTTCCTGGGGATTCATTCGGCTTTTGTATTTTGATTTTTTTGCATAGATTGTATTAGGGGAATAATTTGGGTATATAAGTTTTAATGTTACAATGTTGTGGGTTTTGGATATATTTTAACAATTTTATAATTTATATTCGTATTTATTTTTAGGCTTTAGGGAGACTTGAAGACATTGTATCGGAGACACCTTAAAGAATCTTTATATTTCTTTTTATATCATCTTTTTTTACGCAATTAAAATTGTAAGTATTTAAAAATATATTAAATATAATATATATAGTCATATTTATTCTATAATTTATTTTCTAATTCTTCTTTTAAGGTTAAAGGAAAATCTGAGAGAAGGAATCGGAGAGTGCATACGGAATCATCTTTCCTTATTTTTTTATCAATACCTGTTAACCTTTAAGTTTATCTTTAAATTGTTTGATTTATGTTATGGAAATCTGTTTGAATTATCTATTAATTAAACTTTAATTTACCCACAAGAAAAATGTTCAAAATACTTAATTTCCTTTCATATAAATTAATTTTTTAAAGAATTTTTTCAGATGATGACAAATATATAAAGGTCAAAAGGAGGTTTTTTTTAAATTTATATTTTATATTTTATATATTATACTTAATAATCACATATATTAATACATTATTTTTATTATTTCATCTTTTATTATATTAGTATTTTTATCTCATAATTTTTATAGGAAACTTCTCAATCGAGCCTCTATTTCATGTTAATTTTTCTCTTGATGTCTCTTAGAGTGTGCGTTAACTTTCCGCGCTTCCTGTTGCCGTAATTTCTTCGTTCTCCTCGCTGCATTAATTTTTAGTGTCCAGTTTGTCCATGGATTGGGGCTGGGCAAATATTTTGGCCAGCTGCGTGTGCTGCCAAATTTGTTTGCCGAGGTAAATGCAACCAAAACGCCGTGCGTTGCCGGTGCGTTAAGGCAAATTTGTAGAGCGCAAATTGTTTGGCCACTGCAAAGATTTAACTCTATGCCATTGGGGGAGGAAGGGTCCCAGGGTCCTTTCCTCAGAAGGGGGGTGACAACCAACACACATGTACTCCCACACATTGTTTCAACTGCCACCGAATGACAATTTCTAATTTATTGCAATTATGTGGCGTACGTCACACTCAACTGACCAGGCCACAAATACAACTGACCAGCGGCTGACACGTGACCAATGTCCTTTCGGGTATCCCTGATTGGAAAACACTAAAACAGATACCAAGAGCGGTTGCCGAGGGCCCGATTTGCTCCTTGACCATTCCACGGAGATTTATTTTACGCCGATAACACGCTTAAGTAAATGCTGTTCCTGGCAGTTCGCTTTCCATTTGAATTTCTCGTGATGTTTGCACTTGGAAAAATGCCTAAATTTTAATTATAAATAAGGGAAATTATTATAAAGGTTGTAATTAATTGATTTTTCTTTCATAAAAGATTTGAAACTGATTTTTAAAAGTAACTTAGGGTAATTATTATCCTTATCATTTATTTTCCTTTTTATAATCAAAGGCAAATTCAAATTTAACATTTAAAATAAATTTTAAATTAAACACAAAATCCTCAGCAAAGTTAATATATTTCTAAAAAATGTATATAATATATTTCTAACACTTTTAAAAGTATTTAAAAGCATTTACTACTTAAATTTCTCAGTGGCTTCGCCTTTGTACAATTTAAATGGCGATTAAATCTGCTGGCATTGATGGATGTGTCCAAGAGCTCGGCCTGCGTACCGTGTCCTGTGGTCAGTCTGTTCAGGATGCGGCACCATGTTAACACTTTTGTACAATTGCCAATTTTTCGCAGGCAATGCCTGATGAGCCGACCCCTCTGTGTGTGTGGGAGTGAAGTGGTGGCTTTTGCGGTGTTGTTGTGAGTGGGAGGGATGGAGGGAGGTTGGGAGGAGTGGCCCTGGCATGCGGCTACACTTCAATATTCATTTGGACGCATAATTGATATTGACGAACAATGTTGCCACTACAACAATGTGGCAGGAAGGCCAGGGAGTGGGGGGAGGGTATTGGAAAGTTAAACACTGCCAGAAAATGTATTTTGATTGTGTTTGGGGTGGGTTTTAGTGATTCGTTTGATATTGGAATTGGTTGTAATTAAAATGAATTAGGGATGTTTTAAACAATAACTATTTTAGATTAGATTTAGGCCTGTACATTTGTCAACTTTAACTTTAAAAAGAAATATAAACAATACAACTTTAAATGTAACAATAATTACCAATAAATCAACAAGACATTAAGAAACCGTATTAAAATTTTGCAAATATTTTCCCTTATAATATTTTTACCTTCCTTAAATTATTTTCCCCCAGTGCAGATTACTTTGTTACGACTCTGCCTGCGCCTACTTGTTTCAGTTAATTTTATAAAAATTACCATGTCGGACCCCTTGTGTTCTACGTGGCATGCAACATGTTTGCCATTTTCATTTACCTCCTCGACAAACTCACGGATATGTACATATATCCTGTATCTGATATCTCAGGCCTTCATTTTGGGGGGGCTGCAGAACCGGAGTTCCTTCTGCTCGTTTTGCATCTGTCAGTGTCATGTCACGTTCGAGGAAAATGCATCCGATGCCCATTGTTGTGGCGTCGACATGGAAGCTGCTGCTGCTGCTGCTGCAGGAGTGTAAATTTAATTTAGTTAATTGAAACAATTTGTTGCATGCGACAAGCGGCAACATCACATCAGCAGGAGGTAGCACAAAAAACATATATACATTCAACTCCAAGAGCTGATTTCCCTGCTTTTCCATTGATTTCGTTTGAGGATTTTTCTTTTACAATTCTCTTTTTTTGGTGGCGAGTAAAATAAAAGCAAGGGGAAGGTAAATTCCATATGAAATACAATATATACTCGCCCCGGAACATGTCAATTTGGGTGGCAGTCGTGTCGGTTTGCGTCTGGCAGCCCTCGCAGCGGGAATCTCTTTTCAATTTGATTGAAATTGCACTCAATACACTTTGTATATTGATATATTAATTTGCTCTTCTTGTTTTTTTTTCCTGTGTTTTTAAAAAAATACTTTGGTTAATTTGCGTACAAATTGAGACAAAGGCTGCGTAGCCAGTCAATGGATTTAATTAACAGGAGTTTGGGACCCTGTTTCCAGGGTAAACTCTTTAAAATATATTTAATATTTAAGGGAAATGAATTTCTATTTAATCTATAGAGGGTATTTTAAAAATCTCTTAAAATACCTCAGCTTAATATATAATTTTATATAATTTTGTAAATTTGCCAAGAGCAATGATCAATTTGGGAATGCAATTGGTCAAAAAACTCAGCTAAGCGTTAAAATGCAAATCAAAATAAATGTCATTTGCTCAAGCCTCTCCGCTCTTCCTCCCTGGACAAACAGTTGATGAATTTACGTAAAATATATCTCGTATTTACCTTGCACTTGATGCCTAAGCAAACTATGAGATACACATTCAGGACTCGCTGGAACGGCTTTCGTGCGTGGCTAAATAAACATGGAAATTGTGGAAAATAGACTCGAGTTGCACATTTTGTTGTTGTGGCCCAGAAGAGGAGGAGGTCCTGTCACTCCGAATGACAGCCCAAGTCAAGTGTTGTGTTGTTGTGTTCTCGGCCATTGTTCGGCCAGAGAATGTCGTTATGGAAAATGCATAAAAGCAGAGACAATGTTTGCTTGAGCCTTTCAGCCGTTGTCCTAGGTGCTAAAATTTCATGGCACGCCCCTCCCTCCCCGGTGTCCCTGTGCCGTTTAATTTAAATGCAAACTTTCCTGGGAGCGGTGACTGCAAAATTGTCTTTGCAAGGACCAGGAGCCCAAACCCATGAAATTGGGCCTCACACCATCCAGTGGCCATCGACTTGGTTGCAATTTCGAGACGCATTACGCATGCATGGGTGCCTAAATAATGTTGATTTAACATTATCACGCGCAGTGCACCGCACAAACGAGTACGGGTGTACAGAGAGAAATCGAGGATGGAATGTATTTTAAAAAATATTAATTTTTACTAGCTTTTATTTAAACTTTTCTTAGATATTTGCAAAGATTTTGTATTGCAATCAATCAATTATTATTTATATTTTCATCTTTATTGATAAAGTTTAGTTTCTCTTAAGGGGGGATATACATGTAAACCAAAATTTTTGTTGGGAAAAATTTTTTTTTTGTTTAAAAAATAGTTTATTACTTAAAGAATATACTGTGTAAGTTTCATCATCGAATTCCAACTTTAAGTGCCTCAAATCAAGTATGAACGCAAGGTATACAAGTGTAAACGTGGGCGCATCAAAAACTTTAAACGTCTTTTTCTCAGCTTTAAATTCTTGCATTTCTACCTATGCTATGGACACGATTCACAAAAAACTTCGTAACATATCGGAGTGATTAAAATTTTATTATGATCAGCATGAAATTATCTTCTATTTGAACCTAAATGGTTGTTATAAAACTGGGTATTACTATTTTTTAAGAGCGTGGGAAGTGAAAACTGATCACCTGAAAATGGCATTTTTTCCTTCAAATCAAAATTTAATTTTTTTGTCTTGATTTCTTTTTGGTTCTTTAGGTTCAAATTGAATATACAGGTGTAATGAATACAAAAAAATTTAGTTTACGGATTTTGGACAGGAATTACGAGCTCTATCGTGTCCATAGCACGGCAACTCAAAGCTCGAGGCGCTACGGCATATGTTCCATAAATCCGCCATTTTGTAAAATATTGTTTATAACTAATTTTTTTTATCATCTCTGATTTTACTTTTAACTATATCCAAAGTTTCACGACGATTGCTTGACTATTTCTTATAAAAAAAAATTCACGAAAAATGGCCAAATTTTGACCGCTTACATGTATATCCCCCCTTAAGAAAACCATCAACTTCTTTCATTTTTTATTAAATTATATATTTAAATGTAATTTTTATAAATTAGTTTTTGGTTTTCTTTCAGTGTATGTACGTGCGTTCCATAATGGCGTCACTTAGGCGTAGGGTCTACATTGTTGTAAGCTCCCATCAAAAGCAGGAGAAATCCCTCTTTGGGTTGAGGGTCCAGGGGAGTGGGAAAACAATCGATGGTTCTGATGATGAGAGGCTCTGATGGGGCAGCTAATTGGAAGTAAGGTTGGAAAATCCAATGGGTTAAGAAGCTTGCAAATAAGAAGTAATATTGGAGAGGCTTGCTCTGGTCTTATTATAATTATAGCAAACTTAAACTCAACTTTAATGTTAATATATATTTCAAGCTTTGAAAATGTATCAATCAATCTTTTCTTCATAATTTCCTTCTATTCTTCCCACGGATTTCCCTTGGCTAAAACCTAATCAGGGGCCACGCCCCATCTTTTCACCAACATCCACACACCTCAGCAATTTTGGAGTGCTTCAGCATTAACAATAGATCAACAAATCCGGAGTTATTCGCCAGAGTGACAACAACAAATCGGAAGACACGCCGACAAACGCGTGGACACGTGACCAGCAAAGAGAGAATAAGGGGAACAACCATTCAGGCACTAAGAAAAAATACTACAATACCAAAGATATAATTTCAAAATATTACATTAATAATAAATCATGAAATTCAACTTTTAAGGGCTATTACTTTTTGTAAAAATAACCTAAAAGTAAATAATATTTATTCCTTAATTTACTCATATTTTTTTCCAGTATTCCTAGCCAAAGAAATGTCACTTCCGCTGGCTTAACACATTTAATCCCAGTGGCCAGTAGCCGTACTTTCACCATCATCATCCTCCCCCGCTTTTCATGCCTTCTCCGGGCTACTTTCTAATTTATGTTCTGTCAATTCTTTTGTCATTTTTGGCGACACACAGAGAGCGCAGGATAAAGGAGGCGGCGGCGGTGGCAGTGGTGGCCTGTGGTCCTCGAAGGCGCCGGCTGGTCGGCCGCACTTAATGAGTCTTAAGAAAAATTATTCGCAATTAATAATTATGCTCATATTGTTTCTCGGCCTATCGGTCCTTGGTTACTCCACTCAATTAGAGGGTGGCCAGTGCCGGATTTTCCCCAGGAGGGGGTGGCAACTTGTTATTGCAGTTTATTTGATGTTTGTCATTTAATCATTCTGAAGGAGACTTATTTGTTGTCATTGAGAAGGAGGCAGAGGAAAAAGTATGGGAGAGTCATTAGAATGATGGGAAATATATATGTTAAGCCTCTTGAAGTCTTTTGAAGATTTTTTTAACTAAAAGAAATTTAAAACTAAATATTCTAAGCATATAGTAATATTTATAGTGGTTTTTAAATATGTATAAAAATCATAAAATCAAGTAAACTTTATTACCTAATTATTTCTCACAAAGTTCAGTTACAAAAAAGCCGCTGCAAACATTTTAACAAATTGCATCCGCTCGTAAAAACCATTTTTACAACCGAATGTCATGGAAATAATTTCTATTTTTCAAAATTAAAACGTATAAAGCCCAGTTTTATAGTTAGTTCCGAGTCACCTGGTGCACCTTATGGCTTTTAAATCGACTAATTAAGTTCCTTTAAGCCTCCCTTTCTCTCTCCTTTTTCTCGCGATAAAAAATCGTAAAAATCGCGCCAAGGAACCCACTATTAAAAACCCGTAAACATTTTTTTTTTACAACTCACATTCAGTTTTGTTCCCAAAACATAATGAAGAAGTACCCAAAAATTGAAATGTGGAAAATGCAAATTGAGTTGAAAGTTTTACGCCTATTTGCCCGCCTAAACACTTAATTATGGGCCCAAAGGGAGGCACCCTCCTGCCTTTTTCCGACACCTGACTGACCATAAAATGTACATAGCTGGAAGGCGTTAAAAGGCTGTGGAAATTAGCATACTAACTGGCCAAGACGAGGGTGCCGAGGAAATTAAAAAAACTGAAAATGTATGTTATCAAAGATCGTGGAATAAATTTTCCTCTTCTCGGACTCCTCGGGAGGCGTTGAGCTGCAAAACTATGTTCGACCACACCAGAAATATAAATAAAACGGAGACATTAATGTCTTTGACTTTGACTAATTGCCCAAACTCGGGGTTGCATTTCCCCTTTTTGGGAGAAAAAAAAAACAGCACCAAAACAAAAGAGGAAGCGCGCTGACCACGATGATAAGATCTAGAAGCCAGGGGAGAACAGGTAACAAAAGCCGTTCCTTTGATAAATTGTGTGCTAATGGAATGTCATGTCAGCGTTCGTTTTGGCCGACTTTTAACCGAGGAAAATATACAACCAACCAACCAGGCAGTGAGGTCGATAACAAAGCCGCAAATTGGCGGCGTCAGGTGTCCGAAAAAAAGGTGAGTTATCGCTGCCCACATGGGCAGTAAAAAAGGATTCATTTGTGTCACGATGATGTATTTGTTCGGGCCCAAACTAATGCACACTTCCGCCCTTGGCAATCCTTGCTTTCTAACTGATTCTTATCGGCCGTTGGCCAGGAAATATTAGCAGGAAATATAGCAAAGTTCAGTATACTATTCGGTGACCATTATTAATTGCCCAACATTAGCGCCCATTGTTTGAGGAACTTTTATGTTGTTTTAGAGCCGAAAAGGATGTGTTAATGGGGCCTAATTTTGATCGGTTGCCAACTGATAAGTTGATGGGGTTCCAACGGGAATACATCCTTCATAAAAGTTCTGTGAACTAGAAGTATATCTAATATTGTGGGAAAAATATTTAATACATAAAATTTACTATCTAAACTACTTTTATAATTTTCTTAAAATTTTTATCATAGTTTTTAAAACTCTAAAATATTATAAACACTATATAATCAATATAACAATACCCCATTATCCTCTACCCATCCTTACCTAAACTTAACCACTCCCTTTAGACCTCTTACTCCTGCTCATAATCATAATCGCACTATTTATTGCCATGATACAACATTATTTTCCACTCGCCCGACAAGCAATACCCGTAAGATACCCAAATTGATGATTAGCATCCCTCATTTCAACATCTGTTACATTTAAATACACCTATAGAGAGAGGTCTCTAGGTTTGACCTAACACCCCGAAAAAAACATTGATAAATATTAACCAAAAATGAAAAGGAAAAAAAATACCTAGTCAACGGGGGGTTAAACACAGAAACTACCCCCTCAGACGATGTTTTTAGATGGAATTAACTTAAAAAAGGAAAAAAAAAACTGGCAAGTCATAGAGCAAAATGCTGCACGTGCAATTTGTGCCCGCAGTAAGCGCATTAGACCCTCTCAGAGGTCTTGGGGGTGGCTTATTGTTTGCATATGTGTAACAATTAAGCATTTGCCTTGGCCAGACATTTTTTACGAGCCTCCTTCCTTATATTATATGTATGTATGGGTATCATTAACACTGCCGCCAAGCAAACCGAACCCAACAAGTGCAAAATCTGCGAGTGTTATCGGCTTAATTATTATTACGAGTCCCAGGACGCTGACGACGACGGGTGTTCTCGATGGTCTCTCTGTCTGCACTTGACTCGGTCGCCGTTTCCTTTTTTTTTTCCTGGTCTCCCATAAACTTGGATTTGAATATGTTTGAGTTTTAAATACTCTCGTGGCTGATATTTTTCGGGTGCGCATTTTAATCCGCTTAGCCGCACATGTTAATAAATTTATTAGCTCTCTTTTGGTCTCTTGACTCGGGCTGTGGACTATCGTTTAACCTGTCAGCTGGTTGGAAAATATATAGAGAGATCAATTTATATTGGGCTTTAAATATGCATACTTTTTTATAAGGTGAATGTAGGGGTTTCTAGTGAGAAAAAATGTAAAGAAATGCAATAACTATGAAGGGTAAATGTCTAGAAGGACTGAGTTGCAAGGCTAAGTTAATATGAATTTATAAAAGACTTTTAAAAAATATATATTACTTTGTATATTCTGATGAAAATAATTAGAGGCAAAATATACTATTTAGAATATAAATATATAAAAATTATTTTAAAGTAGATTAGATTATAATTTTACAAATTTCAATAATAAAGTTAATTATATTTCCCTTTTTGTTTGAATTTCAACTTTAACACCTTCAACTTCAAAGTGTAATTCATTTCAACTTAATTTTCTTGTACTTACCTATTTATTCTGTTAAATCCCCTGTTGTAGTTTAACAATAAATGCGGTATGACAGTGCCCAAACAGTGCCCAGAGAGCAATTGAAAAAGTTTTCCAAACCGTCGCCTAATTGCACCCAAAGGACTTGGCCAAACTCTGCACACGAGAAATGCAGTAATAAAACACGCTAATTACATAGTTGGCAGGGAAGTCCTTTTTTTTTGTTTCAAATAAAAACTAATCTAAAACTGACCCCGCCACTTGACTTCCCGCACAACCGCAGCTGTAAATTAAACGCTGACAGTTGGGTGAAAGTTGCTCACCTCATACAGGTGTTGTCCTGGGTATCCTGGCAGCTGCTTTCATTAGGTATTATTGACAGGCCCAACTAACGGCACTATTAGTCGAGGCGTTGACGTTCGTTACCCGGCTCAAAAGTCCCCCGGGGGGCACAGCAACTAATCAAAGAGGTCATTAGATTTGACGCCGTTATGGTTCGGTTTTGGGTTCCTTAAGTGCCCCTTGACTTTGGGTGGCAGGTGTCCTGTGAGGTGCGTTTTTCAATAGACTCATTTGGGTTATGGCTAATTAAATTGCTTACCCTTATCGAAGGGGGAATGTTTGTTAACCTTTAATATTAATTATAGATTGGTAAATGAATTACTATTGGGTTGAAAAGGAAAGGAAATATAAAGAAATAAAAACCATGACAAAGGTTTGCTTTTAATTATTATTATAAATAATATTTTGTACTAATTTTTAAAGAGTTTACTTGTCTTTTTAGTTTTGGAATTTAATATATAAACAATTTTTTATGCCAGCCAAAGACAACCGTTGCGAATTGACCAGAAATATTTGAAGGAGGTTTGGGGAAAAGCTTGCCGGAGACAGGCGGGCGGTCAAAACTCAGTTGCAGGACCCAGCAGCCGGCCGCTGGGCGTTGCCAAAGCTGAGCTACAAATATGCAAATACACAATTTTTAATTAGCAGCGATGCGCAAATTTACCCGAAAAAAAGCGAACCGGAAACAGACACACCAACTGGGCGAGTGGAAAAGCGATGTCAGCAACAAAAGAATACCGCGAGTGGCGTGAAGAATGGGGAAAATAAGAAAATATATATACATGTGGATATAACTCATATATTAACAACAAATTCATTAAAATGCGCAACCGAAAAAAATATACAGCAGCAGTTGGGAAACATGAAACAACAGAGGCTGCTGCGAAAATGATTATTAAAAATCTAAAATAAATAAGAGATGAGAACTTTTTGCCGCTGGCGAATGACACAGAACAACGGCGGGACACGGTTGGTTTGGAGCAGCTGTTTGCATATTGTAAGCGACTCCCAACCGAAAAGGGATCAAGATTTATTGCGTATACGTCGCGTTGTGCAGCTCAAAAGGTAGCCAGGCAGCAGCAGCAGCAGAGAAAAAATGCAAAAAGGAACGAAATTCATACAACATTTCTGTGCATAATCATTTGAACTGCGCGCCGCCGTCTGCTGGAGCAAATTTGCTGCCGGCATGTTGCCCATCAAAGGAAAAAAATATACAACTAGAGAAGGTTTAGAAATATTGAAATCGAAGAATTATATACTCTTGGGAATTAAATTTCTAAAGAGTTTTAAAGTTAAAAAATATTTAAAAATTTATAATGAAGAAACAAAGAAGATAAAATAGTGGAAAAATAAAGTAAAAGTTCTTATAACTCCAAGAAAAGACACAATGCCTTTTTATAGTCGAAAATCAAGTATCATTTTAAAATTAACATAGTTTTCATTTTTAAAATATTTTAAATATATTTTAAACTGTACTAAATAAATTCCTAAAATGCTCAAAATATTTTATATACATTTTAAATTCTACTAAATAAATTCCTAAAATCATGTTACCCTTTAGAAAGTGTACTAAAAATATACAGAATATCTACAACACAAACCAACAAGCCAGACAAAGAGAAGTTTCAGTTTGGCTCAGGCCATGCCACCTCCTGCTCCTGCTGCCTGGCCTTTTGCTGTTTATTCGCGCATAATTCACTCATTAATCATAACGTTTTGCGCCAAAGCGTCAGACTTCTGACGTATGCCTCCAGACCCATAGCCTCTCCTATTCCTATGCCGAATCCGTATCCGAGTTCCCAGACCCAGACCCATTCGGTGCAATGTCGCTTTGTTGTTTGTTATTTGTTATTTGCTAGCTGGCGTTTCTGGGCTCCCCCTAAAAAAGGTGAATGGAACCTGGTAATTGGTAGTGGGCGATAATCGGTGGGTGGGCTTAGAGTAGTCGGCGGGTAATTAGTCAAGAAAAACAAAAAAAAGTACAGCCAGAGAACATGCAAATATGTGGAAATTGTGTTTGTTTCTTGCTTGAGGAAATAAGAGTTATCGTGCTTTGATAGGCGACGTGAATTAGGTTTAATGGAGTTTTGTTGATGATATGCTTGGGGTTCTTAATTGTGAAGTGATTTATATTTGATTTTTAAATGAGTAATGGATGTAAATAGATTTTTTTTATATAAATACTACAGCTTATTACTTGACTGGTATAATTTTTTATAAAAATAAATTACTTTACCCTAGTAAAATATTTTTCCATTTTACTCTGACAACAAAATAAATATTTAAAAAATATCAATGAAATATTCCGACTGTTTTTGCTTTAATTTAATTTTACCAATCTGAAAAGCTCTATTTTACGACCTGAAAAAAATAGGCTACTCAATTGAGCAGAGAAATACGCATATTTTGTCAATAATCCCTTCAATCGGCAAATGCGCAGCTAAAAAAAAAGGGCAAAGCAAAAAGCGGATACGATTTTGCATATCATTGCCGCAGCGAGTTGATAAATTTCAAAGGACACGCCCTGTTTTTCTGTATTTTTTTTTGCCAGCTACCCCTTGGATCAAACCAGACCAGACCAAACCAGGCATGATTTTAATAATTTTAATGGTTTTGGCAATTTACAATTTTTGATAAATTCCTTTTTTTTTCAGCTTAAGCGTCTAAAGAGTTAATTTGATTGCAAAATGTTTGCATTTTCGCCAAGAAGAGAGAGAGCCGAGGGTCGTTGACGGCTGTGGGTAATCAATCATTTTATCAATGCGTTTGCGAAAATGACAACAATTCCTCATCCTGCCGCGCCTGGCGGCTGCTGGCTTCCTGTTGCGTAATCAGCAAATTGTTTGCCCAAGATCGTGACTTTGCCAAAAACGAATTTGCATATTTTTCTTATTTTTCTCTCGAACAGTTGGCGCTAATGAAAAGTCACAGGGGGGAAAAATATTCAAATAGTGAGGCAGGACAGAGAGAAAAATTGGCAACTCAACTGAGTTCTTTGTATCTCATTTGTTGGCAACATTTGTTCACAAACAAGGAAACTTTCCTGATGAATTTGTTCTTCGGAAAAAATCCGAGACGAACTATTTTTGGGGGTAAAGGAAGCTCCGAGTTTGTTGAGAAATATTTGAAAAATGTGCACAAAAATTTATGCAGCGGTAACATTTGTTTTCTATCGATTTCAATTACTTTAGTTCTACGAAATTGAGTTATTTTCATTAAATTAATTAGGGAGTTCGGAAGAAAATTGTTAGAAAAATTGTTATAAACATTAAAAGTGCATATAAAAAACTCCCTCAGATAAATCTCTTTATCTACAAAGTAACCAAAGTACCCTTAAGTATAATGATGTCAAAACTGAATGCTAAATTGATTTTAATATTCATCCATAAACAAACAAAAACTATTGTTGGCAACTTACAAAGTATGACAAATGAATTTTAATTACCACACTAAAAAGATTTTCGTTGGAGAGACGAGAAATATGAATGCCAATGAATATGCCAAAGGAAACTTTTAATAGTCGGGGCTTTTCGGAGAACATTAAAGAATGAATTCGAGTTGACCATTCGCCGCAATTGTTCGCAATCTCCAGTTTCAAGGGGTTTCGGTTTATCTTTTGACAGTTTTTTTCCCCCACATTGGATGGGTCATAATTTTTTGGGATCGCTTTTGGCTGATTTGGTTTTTCATTGCCCCGTTTCGGGGCTTTTATGGTGCATACTTGTGTCTCTAATAAAAATTCGTAGCTGTCTCATCTCTCATTCTCTCTCTCGGGGACATTGTAGCTGCTGCTGCCTAATAAATTTGCTTTGATTGATTTTAATGGTTAAGCGCTTCATTGGGCTTTCGAGGATGATGTCCCCACCACCTCTGACATTCATTTCGATTGTTAGCGAAATTAATTTCGAGCGTTAGGCGAATAGGTCTTAAAAATTGTACGCGGGATTATATTCTCGGTTGATATAAAAGCATTTCTTACGATTGTGTGAGTTAAATGGCAGAAGACCGGAGAAGAGGTACTGAAATGGTAAACTTTTTGAAATGAATTGAAAAGATGTCGTTGCGATTTTGGCGTTTTTAATAGCAGGATGGATTTAAATGGAACAAGTGAACAGTGGGATGAATGGAATTCTTAATTTATGAATTTGAAATTACGCAAGAAAATTAGAAAAAAAATAAAGTAAAATACTCTATAATATTTAAGTAATGTTTACTGAAAATATATATATTTTTATTTTTAAAATTTATCTCGTTTTTATTCCACTGTTTTCAATATTAGAAGGGGACCTTCTTGCAGAACAAGTTTCATCACAGTTGTCATGTTCAATTTCCTTCGTGGAATTTCGACTTGTCATTGGAGTTGCCTTCGGACTTATCCACCACCCCGAAAAATAACTAAGAACTAAGAGCTTTTTTTACAACTTACGGAGAATAAAATTCATAAATACCCATTCATAAAATTCAATTTTGTTGCATGTCGCTCAGTCAGTCATAAAAGTACTGCTGCTGCTGCTGCTGCTTCTACTGGGCGGCTTCTTTTGTTACTTTCCGAATGGAAATACAAAATCTGGGCATTACTTTGCTGGTCACGAAGCGAACTTGGGCAGGTTTTTCAACTGCCTGGGAAAGGGGGAGAAATCCGGGAAGGAGGCCTAAAGAGGAAAATCAGGGAGTGGGCTTATGATTTAACTGCAGTGTCGTTGTAAAAGTTATTGCCTGGGACAGGAATTGATCTTTATTCAGATTCAATGTCCACAATGGGACAAAATATATTGTTGCAATTATTTTTAATGGTCCAAGATACTACTTGTATAATGCGGGTGTAACTTGTCCAACAATCGATAACTCTTGATTTTATTTATAAGGCTTTTTTCCCAACTCTTTCCCACTTATTTATGGGTGTTCTTTCTTATCAATGAAATTTATTTTTAAAATAAAAATAAATGAGTAATAAGTTATTGAGGAAAAAGGATTTATTTAAAACTTACTGAATGACAATATATGCATTTTTATCAAGAAAACTCTTGGGGAATTCAAAAATATTTAACAATAAATTTGGAAAAATTGTATAAAACTATCCTTACTTTAAATATTATATTTTAGATTAGTATTTAAGGCTTTATATACCAATCTAATTTCAACTTCAATCTTTTACCACCTCAACCTCACCCATATCTTCCCTTTTTCCAAGGTGTTTGAATGCATTTCGTATCGTTTTTACAGCCAGTCACTTCTTGGCTCTTGGACATAAAAGTGCCTGTGTAAAAACCATAAGATAAGGCATTTTCCTTGGCCACATGAGTCCTGGACAGGCGACGATTATTCCAGTCCTTGGCCATACCTCGGCACTTCTCGTAAAAGTGCAGACAATTAAACGCAAGTTAATGGGCGCCCAAAGTTAGAAGCTGTCCCAGGATCTGGATCTGTCAGGATTTCATCAGTCCAAAAGTCAGTTTAACGAGGCCATTACGTGTAAATGCTGCTGATGAGGTGACGTTGAATGCCCCGAATGGAACAATTAAAACGCGTCTGTCCCGTGCCGTGCTTCAATCTAATCAGCACGAGCCATCAATGCCAAAGCGACTTAAATTATGCTACAGAAATCGAATTTATGACACTAGCCCCCCAGACGGTAGACTTCCATCTCCCTTCTGCCCGCCAAAATGAATGAACTTCCTGGCAGAAAGTCCAAAAACCGAAACCGAAAACAATAAAAGTTACATTTAGCTTCGAGCAAATAAAATTAAACAAAATCCTGGCCAGGATCATGGACACACAAGCGTTTGGACACTGAGAAAAATAAGGTAAGATAATGGAAAATATATTTCAAAATATTTTAAGGGAATTATGAAGATAAATATTATTAAAAATAAATTGTATGTATTTTAAAATATATTTTGGGGTATTGAAATTACTTATTATTTTAAAAGTTGCTTGCTAAAAAATATATGTATAAATATACATTTAAAGAATTAAAATACTATAATTTCATTTACTGAAGGAGTCATTTACATACTTTGGCTTGGGGAAGCTACCTTCCTCTTTTGTTAAACCTAAATAATTCACTCCAAAAAGCGATATATTTCTTTCTTACAGTGCACACACCTCGTCAACGTGTTTGTGGACCAACTTAGTGGGGTTTTGGGGAAGGTTTCGGTTGCGGGGATAGCTCTAAAGGTTGGACTGCTGAAACCGTATCGCAACCGCTGTAGGTTTTAATGTCTATTTTGTGTGCCATTTAAGGGCAGCACACACGCGACCATCGCATCCAGATCTCTCTCTGGGGGTATCCAGGGGATATATCTGTGGAAGCTGGTAAAGTGAGACTCAGACTAAATGACGTCGTCTTTTAATTTTTATCTCAAACATTGCAAACGGTTTTTATTGTTGCTTTTAACTGCGCTGGCGTCTGTTTTTCGCCCCGTGCGTCTGCAACTTTTGCAATTTCCCGAACGCCCAGGCAAGGCATCTGGTTAGATACCTCATTTGGAGGAGCCGGAGGAATGTAACTGGCACTTTTATATAGCTAAAGGTTTTTCTTTAATTTGAATTTGCCCATTTATTTATTGTTTTTATTTTGAGAGAACAACAAGGGGAACGCTGAGGCAGGAAGGAAGATTTCTCTAAATTATGATGAAATTTAAGTCCTTCTTGGGCATAAAAATATTCTTTTAAATAAATACTTTATTAGATGAATTCAAATAATATTAATAATCAATTAAATTACAAGAAACCTTTGGGCATTCACCCCTGCAAAATAGGATAACCTTAAAGACAATTACGCTTCTGGTAAATTTCATGACAAATTCCCATATATCCACCAATGGACACACTGCCACTTTATCCCATTATGCAGTCGGTCGACCCTTCGTCCTTAATCACAGGGACTTCACAGGATAGCAGTGAAAATCCCCCGCGAAGGAAGCCGTAAAGGACAACCAACTGGGCGACAAAGACGCTGACTGCAGACCACAAACAGTGAATGAAAATGCCAAAGACGGCTAATAAATCAATGGCCAACTGTCAGCATTGTGTGAGTGTAATAATAATCCAAGCCAAACTGGTCAATAATAAACCGAAACAAGGCCAGGGCGAAGCGGCAACAAATGTCGCAGGACAGGAACCCCAAGGCGGAGCGAAGTGAACCGAGCTGAGCTCTGGTCAAGCGAAAGGACATTTGAATTGGTGATGACGCTCACACAAGATTTATTTCCACAGTCGTCCTGTCTGCAATGAAATAAAACGTATTAAGTCATAAAAATATCCATGGCAAAGGCGGATTACCAAAGTGTGAATGAAAGCAAAGCCATCTGAGCCAAATGGCAGAGTCCCAGGACCAAATGAACCGCGGGACATCAAATCTAATTATGCCATATAAAGGAGCATATAAGATACTGCAAAAGGACGATTTTACACTAGAGATACTTTTGGGAATGAACTAGGATTTTAAAAGATGTTTCTAGCAGAAGTAAACTAAGTCTTTACTAGTTTCTTTTGAGTCAAATCTAATCAAAAATGTATATATTCGAGCTTTCAAATTGTATTTAATAATTTTTGTACAATTTTATTAATTTACTAACTCTACTTAGTAATTATTTCAGTGTACAATGCACAGCGGGCAGCTGAGCAAACGATATTTTGCGAGAAGATATTTATGCAGCTTTTGTTTTAATAAAATTTTTATCATTTCACCAAAGACAGAAACGTGGACCAAAGGATGTGCGCATAAATCTTCGGGGGAAGCATAGCAATTATATGCAATTTATGCAGCAGTCGGAGGAGCACAGGGACTCTGATATTTCAAGAAGACTTTGCCTCGGAATTTGCTCAATTGAATGTCTTAAAAGGAGGCATCCTGCGTTGCCTTTTTATCAAGTCCGAGACGGCAAGCAGGAATTTATCAGCTCAGCCAACATAAAGTTTTCTTTTCCTTTCCTTTCCTTTCCCCCAAAAGAAATCCTGTGGCATACCACAAATTTATATACGAACATATACAAAAGATAAGTTTTCTTTTATTGCAATTGGTTGCAGCTTGGGAAAAGCACAGAGCGAGAGAAAGAAAAGTTTTATTGTCCCGAGTAGGAAATTTCCTCTTCGCTTAAGGAGGAAAATTAGAAAAGTGCAGAGCAGCAGAGACGCCGCCTGCTTGGTCATTCAATTGTGGATGTCCGGTATCTAATTTAAGATCCGTCTGCATCCTCTTGGGCGGGCCAAAAGTTTTCTAACCAAATTAAAATAAGAAACCCGCCTGTTTTGTATGCAGCTGCTGCTCGATGGCGAAGATGGAGACAAATCAATCGGAGTGTTTGGTTTGAGGTGGAAATTAAATGCACAACCAGTTAGTGAATGGGTTTAGATGATTAAATTTGGGGAGAGAGATTGGGGTTTATCTCTTTTAGAAATTGAAAAATGAAATCTTTAACTTGCTTTAGTTTTTTATTTAAAGTCTAAAGCAAGAATTGTGAATTTCTGTACAAATAATAATTAAATTAACTTTAAGCTTATTATTATTTACATTTAAATGGTTACTCAACCTTTAATTCTCACACACAAACAACTAAAACATTAGCTTCCAATTATTTAATTATCCAGGACACATGGTCTTTTCTGTCCGCTATCCATTACATTTTTCTCAACCCACACACCATCAGCTACTATTTCAATTCAAACACTTTGCCAGCGCTAATTAAATATCAGAAAAACGCTTCCACAGAAAGAGCAAAAAGCCAGAGAAAATCACAAAAACTAAATCAATATTCGCTGTACTAAGCCAAGTGTCAGCAGGAGTCCTTGAGGTCCTTACACGCGCACTTTTCGCCTTGACTTTGACATCCAGCCAATCCCCACCCAACGAGGGAGCATTATCGGTCTGTCCTTGGTGGCTGCACGCAAAATGCCAAGGACGAGGCAGGATTACACGTCAATTGAGACTGAAGCGATGAGCAAGACCAAGGACAGACCAAACTGGGTGTGTATGACCAGCTTTGATTTGGATTTAAAAAAAAAATGTTAAGGGTAGAGGGGAGTATCTTTCTCTTTTTCCAACTACTTAAAATTTTTTTGTATGCAAATTTCAAGCACAATTATTGCTGACGCTGGCAAGACCCGGGCCATAATTGCAGCCATAAATTTGAGCCTCGGTCTGAGCCCAGGCAACTTGAACTGGTCTGTGGTCGTGTCATTAGAACTGAAGTTGCCGCCTATTCGAGAGATTTCCTTATTATTTGTGCTCTAGAAAAAGGTAACTATACTTTAATATTTAATATAAATTTTATTAAACTGGTTTCTTTAAGTTTTTAAATATTATTGTAGTTGAAATTCTACAAAGAATTAATTAAAATAAAATTATAGAAACCATGTACGTATAGGAACTCTATAAAATGTTCCTCTAAGACTTTATTACTTTATAAAATTTAATTGTAAACATTTTAAAATATATTTAAATTATTTTCTCTCCTAAAAATGCAGAGTATTTTCATCTTCGTTCTTTTGTTACTTGCAAAACATCCTCCCTGCCAAAGCATAACCAACCTTCCCCCACTCTCTGGCTTTAATGTTTTTAATTTTTCCGTATCATTGCATTATTTTTTATTCAGATACTTCTCTGGCATCATCGCCGCCGCACTTGACACGAAGCCAAGGTGCAGGAAACAGGGATCCTTGGGAGCTGTGGAAGGGGAGCGGAGCCCTTCAATTTCCATTACATTTGCAGCTGTGTTAGCCATCGATGTCCTTTTGTGTGCGCGGCTGTCATCTGCTACTGGATCCTTTGCTCGGCTCAACTTTTCAGTCTCCAACTCCTGCTCCTGCTCGTGGCTCTCCTTTTACCCAGGAAGATTTGAAATTTATGCAAAGTACTCGATGTCGTCGTCGTCGCCGCCGCACTCAGCGCAAATAATGAGCAAGCCCGCATTTCCTGCCACGTTTTTTGCTCCTTCTCGATTATTTGTATCTGTATCTGCAACTGTATCTGTATCTGTAGCTGTGGCTGTGCCTGTCTATCTGGGGTTGTAGCCACTGTTGTTGCCCCCTTGATGTATGTATCTCCTTGCACTTTGGTAAATGGCAAACAGTCTGGTTTTGGGGTGAGGTCAGAGATGGAAATGGCAGGGAAATGAGAAAAGGTGAAGCCATTCTTGTTGCCTTTTAGTTTCGCCTGCTACTGATAACTTTTATAAATTATTTTCGATTTATCAAGAGGATATGAAAAATATTTTTTATTAAAATTTAAAAACTTAGGATTTTGTATAGAAAGATGCTTTAGTATTGGGTCATCTTCTTAGGATATATTTCATAAATTTTAAACCTTTAATTATTCCTCTACAATCCTTTAAATCTCCCCCAAAATTGGCCTTGTTTGGCATCTTAAAGATGCCATTTAACCCCCGGGGCCAAGCCAACAAAGTTCAAAAGAGGAGACAAAGGCATTTAGTCTTAACCGACGTCCAATCTGGTGCAAGTGTTATGTCTTAAGGACGGCAAATCGCGCACAATTTGTAACAATATAAATGACTTATGTCCGCGATGGCTAACGAACAGCATCTGCTGTGGCAATAGCAACAAAGTCGTAGTCGTAGTCGTGTCTAAGTCCCCGCCCAATTTAACCCTCATACTTTCCGATCATTTCAACCATAAGCATAATAAATTTTTACGCTTGAGTGCCAGAAACTCACACCCCAAACCAAAAACCAAAGTAAACTATAAATTTATAATGCGCGAAAGTAATTTTATGACTTTGTGGTTTTAGCTTTTGGTTTTTGGCATGCGAAACACATCTCTATCTCTCCAGGGAGAGTGTTAAAACACAAGTTTCAGAGAAAGGACAGTGCGGGGCATAAGTAACTATATAAAATAGATGATATTTATTAATAAAATAATTAAAAATATTTTGTAAAGGAATTTAATTCTAAAATTATACCTTACTCCTATTATAGTTAAAGAATAAATTAAATTTATCGAAAAGTATTAGGAAACCATGTTGTTGGCTCTAGAAAATAGGTTTTAATATAAGTATTTTTATTTCAAATATTTTTTAAAATAATTTTTAAGTTAATCTTATACTCATAAAACGCACTGTACTACTAAATCAATGTTCAAGTTCCTTTGGAGCCATGTTATCGCAGCCGAGGCAAAAATAATAAGCGCCAAACGACGCCCGACGTCGCCATATTTATATGATTAACTGCTTACCCCCACCCACCCACACACACTGCCAGACACAATTATAGATACACATGATTACAAACAATAAATTGCCGCTTTGACACTTGTAATGGCCTGTTCCCACTGCTGTTGCAACATTTTAACCACAATGTTATTATAGCCTCTCCGCTGCTGGCCAGGAAATTCCCTTTAAACTTCAAATCTGGGAAGCCGGACAATTGCCTCGGCTTTGCCATACAAAATTGTTTTATTGTCGGCACAATTCCAGCTCGAAAATAGAATACACTGTTTTTTTATTGCAAATTTATTCAAATCATTTGTAATCTCCTCGCGCCGCTCTCCGTAGGCTGTGGGCCATAAAAGTGTGTGTTCCTGTGCTGTTGCCACAGTTATTATGATTGCGATTGTTGCCGGACTGCTGCCAACACTTGGTAAGTGGTCCACTGTGGGTGTTATATATGGTGATGGTGAGTCTGGAGGATGGGGAACGATTATTGTGTGGGCGGCACAGGAACTTCAATTGTCCTTTGGCTACGATAATGGTTTTATGTAGAAAACTGGACAGTGTGAGGGGTGAGAAGTGTTTGGGCTTTGGTTAGTGGCAATACTTTGCACATTTTTCAAGAATTTATATATAAATTAAGAAAGGAAGGAAGGTTTCTACGAGCTTCTGACTAAAATAATAATACCCTGCAAGATTATAATTATCAATTTATTAATTTAAATCTAAGATTAAAACCTTAAATCATTCCCTAACTAAAGTCCTCAAAAAAAGTGCCCGACCTTAGCTGCAGCAAAAGCAGGAACAATAAATGTGTAAAGATTTTTATATTTATTGCCAAGGACTCTTCTTTTTTTCCATTGAACGCAGTGCATTAACCCCTTTGTGCCCCCGTACCCCAAGCAAGCTGCAACGGAATGACTCATCACGACGTCCGAGTGAAGAGAGATGGAAGATGGAAGTGCTAGAACTCTGGTAACGGCAAAATGTACAACTTGGCATTTTATTATTATGATTATTTGTAGTATTTGCTGTTGTTCCGGCTGCTGTTTCTTCTTGAAAAGCAAACTGAAAACTCCATAAAAAAATGCGAGAGAAAGAGCTATAGGGTAGCTCCTAGGAGGGTGAGGTAAGTGCACCGACAAAAGTATCCCCTAATCAGTGTTGTCCGAGTTTCTTAAAAAGTAAGGGTTTATAAATAAAAGAAAATATTTAAAAATATATTATATACAGAGATATTGAAAATCGATTTATAGGGTATATATTTTTAAAGATTTTAATATTGTAAAGTATTTATACATATTATTAAAAAATTTATTAAATAAAGATAAATTTTCCTCTTGTGCCTCATCTTAAGCGTTGTCTCTTAAAGGTTGAACTTAGAACCTTTTAGAAATTTTAATATTTTTATTAAGTAAATAAATAAATAAATAAATAATTATAATAAAAATGTACTTATCAGCCTACAAATATTTAAAAATATATTTGACAGATTTTTTAGAAGCTTAAAGACAATATCTACTTCAAATTCATCCTCTTTTCATTTATAGCTATTTGTGCATTCCTGTTTCTAATGCTCAAATCGTATGCAAGGACCTTCAGCTGGACTTTTATTTTATTTCACTCCCCCCGGCTTCACCTCCCCTAACCCTTACCATTTCTTTCGTTGTTGTTGTATTAACGCTCTCTGTTTACCAACTGCCGCGAGCAGAAAATGCACTTTGTGATTAGTTGGAGGGTGCCCTTTCGCTTGGGGTCCGTGTCCCGTAACGGGAAAGATTTCCATTGTTTGCATTTAGCATCATCTTGCCCGGAGTAGAGGGGGTATGCAGCCATGGCTTTAGCTTTAGCTTATAAGCAAATCGAGCCACGGAGCACTTCATCATGTTTTGAAAAGTTCAATAGTCATCATCAAGGACATCAACGTGCCGATCCTCATTGTCCGCAAAACTCAACTCGAACCCCTCTAAATGCAGTGAACTCCTTTTCCTTAATGTTTAATAAATGTGTAATGCATAGGGAAAGTTTTTTCCTTTGGTATCGGAGATGTTGATGTTGAGGTTGCTGTTGCTCCTTCACCCTGAAATTATATTTTTATTTTTTCAAGACGTGAGTCATATGAACAGTGATGTGGAAAGTAGTTGTATATAAAAATTTTAATTATAAGAAATGTGGTAAGATATTCGTTGAAAAATATGCCCATTTTACTTGTAATAAATATTTTAAAAAATTAATAAGAAATGCATTTTGAAGTAGCAACCAACTGTGAAAAATATACATTCATTTGATTTGCTATTCTATTATTTTTTGTAACTCCACTTTACTTATAATCCTTAAACCACTGTAACTAGGACTCCTCTCTTTCTTTGTTTACTGTTCTTATATCCCTGCTGGCAACAACTTGAAGGAATATTTGCATGGCCCGCTTCCCATCGATGTCGATAAGTGTATTGGCATTTTAAGGAACCCGTGTTTTGGTTCAAGTACACAAGAACACAACAAAAAGCCGAATACGAAAATGTATATGTACAAGTATCGAGCAGGGAACACCTGCAAACTTTTTTGAATGAGCTGCGGAACTCACAAAAAAACACTCGAGGGCTTTACACATTTCTAGGGTGGACTCCTCTACCCTCAACATGGCTCAAGTGTGTTTAACGAAAATTTTCAAGTGCGTCGCAGTAACAGCGAGGATGCCGAAAGGACTCCCCATACATAGTACACTCTTCAGTGTCCCACAACTTTCCCATGACACACATGCAATTTGAAATTGTTTCCCTTTGTCACAGAGCATTTTGTGTCACTTTTAATTGAAATCGCTACCCCTCGGCCTCAATCTCACCTGTTGGCAATGCATCAAACGTAAATCCTGGCTTCCTATTGTTGCTTTGTTATTGTAAATCATTAAAACTGCATCGGGGCATCTCCACTCCAGTCTGTGGGAACTTTTCAGCGCTTTCCCTGATCTTTTTTGGGTTATGTAAACTTGGTTGGAGGATGGAGATGGAAACTCTGCCCCCCCATCTAGGTAAGTACTGTGAGAAAACTGAAACTAAATTGCGTCGCAATCGCTTCTGGAGTGACTCATTTGTATACGGTGGTTGGATGGTTGGTTGGCATGGCTTATTGATGACTTAACCCCGTTTCAATCGCCCGGAAAACACCTGGCCAACCTGCTTAAAATTTAGGTGTGAAACTAGGGGAAAGAGCCGCATCGAGATGATCGATCGATCGTCAGCAAATGTTTATCTTTTGGATAATGTAAATATTTGTTGATTCATTCACAGGGCAGTATGCATACTCGATCTAATTGAAAAATAATGCCCTGTGACAGATCAATGCGAGTTTTTCTAGTTGCCTCTGTGTTTAGTTAACATTTTTAATCCCAAAATGGGATGCAGTTTTTCTGAAGAGATTATAGGGTTTGTGGAGGGTAATTTTGAAAATTAGCTTAGGTGGAAATTAGTTTTCTTTGTTTTGTTAATATAACATTATTCATAAAAGATACTGAGGGAAAGAATAGTTTAAGAATTGCATAAAATATACAAACCAGAATCTATCCTATATATAACAAGAAAGGAATCTAACTTCGAGACGCCGAAGTGTGTATACCCTTGCAGATTGCAATTGGATCACTAAACGTAGTATGCAGTTTGGTTAAGCTTAGAAAATCTAATTCAGAACCGCTTTCCGAATTCTGGATGCCGATGGCGAGATAGAGAGCGTTGGCAAGGAGGATTAGGACGAGGAGGAGTTATGAGGAGGATGCGTTTTTTTTTTTGGGTGGGATAATTTAAATAAGCTCAATAAAAGAGCATTCTAGCGGTGTCAAATGAAAGAAACATAAAATATTGCAAAATAGCTAGATGAGCATCACTGGCAGTTAATGAGATGACATTTTGTCCCAATAATGCAATATAGCTAGATGAGCATCACTAGTATTAACCGAGATTTTATAGCCTCCCAATATAGCAATAGCTAGATGAGCATCACTGGCAGCTAGTGAGATGCCATTTTGTCCCAATTATGCAATATAGCTAGATGAGCATCACTGGCAGTTAATGAGATGCCATTTTGTCCCAGTAATGCAATATAGCTAGATGAGCATCACTGGTATTAACCGACATTTTATAGCCTCCCAATATAGCAATAGCTAGATGAGCATCACTGGCAGTTAGTGAGATGCCATTTTGTCCCATTAATGCAAAATAGCTAGATGCGCATCACTGGCAGTTAGTGAGATGCCATTTTGTCCCAATAATGAAATATAGCTAGATGAGTATCACTGGCAGTTAGTGAGATGCCATTTTGTTCCAATAATGCAAAATAGCTAGATGCGCATCACTGTCAGTTAGTGAGATGCCATTTTGTCCCAATAATGCAATATAGCTAGATGAGCATCACTAGTATTCACCGAGATTTTATAGCCTCCCAATATAGCAATAGGTAGATGAGCATCACTGGCAGTTAGTGAGATGCCATTTTGTCCCAATAATGCAAAATAGCTAGATGAGCATCACTGGCAGTTAATGAGATGCCATTTTGTCCCAATAATGCAATATAGCTAGATGAGCATCACTAGTATTAACCGAGATTTTATAGCCTCCCAATATAGCAATAGCTAGATGAGCATCACTGGCAGCTAGTGAGATGCCATTTTGTCCCAATAATGCAATATAGCTAGATGAGCATCACTGGCAGTTAGTGAGATGCCATTTTGTTCCAATAATGCAAAATAGCTAGATGCGCATCACTAATGCACATGAGCATCACTGCCATTATGTCCGATTTCATTGCCCCCTAATATTGAAATATAGCCAGATGAGCATCACTGATGAAGATGAGCATCACTGATGCAAGTGACCAAAATTTTTCATTCAATTTGGCCGCTTTCCAAACAGGGGTAACAGGCGAACAGAAACCAGCAGCAAGCAACTGAAAACTGGTATAAACTGTTATAAAAACTTTTGGGCAAAAATAATAATTGGTATAAACTGTTATATTTCATTTTATGCATTTATACCTATTTGTTGCAGACAATAACAGCTTGATGGCAACAACAACCTTTTTACAACAACATCCCTACAGCAGCCCATCCAAATTTCCGAACATTTCCATGCAAATTGCCCGTTTCCCAAATTGGGGTAACAGGCGAACAGAAATCAGCAGCAAGCAACTGAAAACTGGTGTTTATACCAAGTCCAAGTTTCGAACCATTTAAGAGCCGGCGCACGTAAGCGGAGACTCAAACCTTTTGAATCCAAATTTAGGTGTTATCTTACAACTGCACCTGGGCACACTGAAACTGATCGTCGTTAAATTTAAATTCAAATTTGGCAGTTAAATTCAAATTCAAATTTGGCAGTTAAAATATTTTAAAAAATTTTAAAAATTAAAAAAAAAATTTTTTAATCTAAAAAAAAAGTTAAAATATTAGAAAAAAAAATTTTAAAAATTCAGGAAAACTTTTAGAAATTTAGAAAAAAAATTCAGAAAATGATGTTAAAAATTAAAAAAAAAATTACATTTGGCTTTTAACAGATTTTTCCCCAAACAATCCCAAGGCCCCCAAATAAATGCCGCTTAAACCACACAATTTCACATTGATTTCCCTTTTTTTATTGATTCAAATTTGTTTGTACCATCAATAACATTTACACATTTATAGTAGTAGTAGTAGTAGTTATAAATATTCCAATACTTTACGCCTGCTGGGCTTCAGCTAGCCCGAAGCCAAGATCCGACCACTGCCATTCGCTTGAGCTCCGCCATCGCAGCTGCTTGCTCCTCCAGCTTCACCACTGCCGATCCGATGATCATAAATCAACAATTACAATGATGACTAGGATGAACTTGTGCTTCGCGGATCGCTGTGTCGTTGGTCCTTTCCCTTGGTTTTTGGTCGGGGTGGGTGGTACTGATGAGCGATGGCGATGGCAATGACGATGGAAAGTCGGTAATTGAAATGAGAAAAACAGAAAATTAAAAACTAAAAAAGCCATAACTCTGTCAAAAATGCTTTAATTTGCATTCGGAAAGCGGTGTTATGTTAGTTTTTATAAGGTTAACAAATCTGCAAACTTAGTTAAAAATTCAAAATTTTATCAAATTTTGAGAATTTTAATGATGTAACCCCTTATAAAATTTTGAAAAAATTGATAAAAATTTTTTTTTGCCGGATATGGTCAGAAAGATGCGCCTGTTAATGCTGATCAAGAATATATATGGTTTATAGGGTCGGAAATGACTCCTTCTATGCGTAATGAGCTGGAATAATATAAAATGGCTATATCTCAAAAATGATACAAAAATATTGAAAAACAGCCAAGTTATAATTTTTTTTCTAAAAATTTATCGAACATTTGTATGGCAGCTATATGATATAGTCGTCCGATCCGGCCCGTTCCGACATATATAGCAGTGAGAGTATATAGAAGACTATATGCAAAGTTTCATTCAGATAGCTTTAAAACTGAGGGACTAGTTTGCGTAGAAACAGACAGACGGACAGACGGACAGACGGACAGACGGACAGACAGACAGACGGACAGACAGACAGACGGACAGACGGACATGGCTAGATCGACTCGGCTGTTGATGCTGATCAAGAATATATATACTTTATAGGGTCGAAAACGTCTCCTTCACTGCGTTGCAAACTTCTGACTGAAATTATAATACCCTGCAAGGGTATAAATATGAAATATAAACTATCTGAAACCTTACGCAAATCATAAATTTTACAGTGAATTCATTAATTCAAACAACACGGGCGCGAACTCGGGTGCGAGGCACACGCGACAATTATTAATTATTTAAAGCAAGAGAATTTTATCAGTCAGATAGGCACACAACGAGGAAAATTATATGAAAATTTCATGCGATTAATTAGAAAAATATGCAAATTTCGGCAAGACACGACCCGGACACGGGGGACACGTGTAATTGTTGATAGCCGCCGTTGGTTGACAATATGTCAAACGACAACAGCGAACTGTGACACCCCGGGAGGGGTGATAGCAGGCCGGTACAGTCCTCACGTGTTGCACGGACCGGACAGGACCTTCGGACGCGATAAGCCAAACACGAGAATCCACTTGGGAAAGTGGCGTAAAATAGTTTCGCCAGCGATAAGTTCATTTGATGGTAATTTCGTGCCGGTGGTTGGTGGTCTTCGGTGGGTGTGAGTAGTCCCGAACCTAAAAACCCGAAAACCCACACCCGGAAAGGGGATTCACACGCCTTTTCCCACAGAAAGGAAACTGACAAAAAGCCAAACCAAAACAACAACAAACAGAGACAGTCAGAGATGGATTCAATAGGACGTTGTCTTCCGGGGGGAAATTTCGGGTGTGTGCGTGTTGAAACAATTAAATAAATTTTATGCACTCAAAAATTGACAGTGGTGTGAGTTTAGGAGAAAAGTGGGAACTTGAAATATAATAGGAAAAATATTTAAAAACATTTAAATACATTTTAAGCCAAGTAAAATGATTACCTAATATGAAATTCTTTTTTATATTTCCTTTATAGGATTATTGTAAGTAGTTGTTTAAGTCGTATTTTCCATAATATAAATCGTATTTAAAATGTTAACCTTTTATTTATTTGATTCTATTTTAAAGTACTTAAATTTTTAAATATTTTTCTATGAATTTTAAACCACTGTGCCTTTAGGCGCTCTCTCCTCGTCATGTAAATTGGACGCACCCTTGCCCTAATGGCCTCGAGTGTAGTACCTGGCCGGGACTTCCGCGGCGACTGAAAGATACAGATACAACTGCAGATACAACGGCGACCCGCATATGTCACCGTCAATCGGCGTGACCAGGCGCAGGATGAATAGATGGAAGGACCCTCGCGAGGACGCAATTTCCAGGGAGGACGCCGCATGCAGCGTTAATTACTCACTTCATTCGCATTTACTTCTTTCGCTTTTTTTTTTTTCGCTCGGCGTTCTCACGCCCCGCCGCCGTATTTGTATCTGCATTTTGGGTACGTTCTGTGTGTGTGTTGTTGCCGCCCCGTGCGGTATCTGTATCTGTATCTGCATCTCGCCATCTGAATCCGTGTCTGCATCTCGATCCGTGATTGCTCTCATGTTTTGCCGCTTCAATGGTTAGGCTGCTGGTTGATTTCGGGGCTACCGTGTGTGTGCACTTGGAAAAAATATCTGAAAAAAATATAATAAATAAGATTACAATTTTAAGACACTTGTGTATATTTTCCGAATATGTATCTTAAGGTTTTGATTGAAAGGCAAAAAGAAGATGTACTTAAAAAATCTTAATATTTTGATCTCAAATTGCTTTTAATTATTTTATTTTTCTTCTTTGACATATAGTTATTTGATTTTCTCCAAGTGTATTCACTTCAAGAGTCCTCATCAGTAGAAATTTGTCACACTCCTTTGCAAGTTGCGAGTTTAATTGCGCGTGGCGACTCAATCTCGGTTGTCAGTGGTACTCGGCACCCCCTCTGCTATGTCTCTGTCCTGGTCGGATCTTGATGAAATGTCACACTGTGCTAATGCAAGTTAAACTGCATTTACTGCCTGCTAATTTCTGTGTGAAAATCCCCGATCGCTGCGAAACATTTTCGTTGTAATCCCATAGAAAATGGTATATATCGAGGTCATGAGAATATTTCAAGTGGTTGGACTTAGGGGTCGCTTTGGTTTTTCCTCTCTCTCAAGGTTAAGCAGCGTGGTGAAAGTAATACCAAATGGGAAATTTGTCAATTTCTGATTTGATTTGGATAATATATTTGATGGGTTTTGCACGAGCACGATATAGGCATTGTTCTTTTGTAGATCCAAAAAAAGGGTTTATTTTGTGGGAAATAGTAAGTGATTGAAGGGGTCTCTTCAGTGTAGTGAAAATATAATGTATATCAGCTTTATTTACTTATGTAACTATATTGTTATATTTTTATTTCTCCCCCAAAAGTATTTCCTAGCATATTAACCTCACACATTTACGCCTGAAGTCGCTTTCCGGGGCCACGTGTTTCATTTAACGTCCCCGTCGTAACCTTAATACATCATTCATGGACTCGCTAACGACAGCCAAGAACTTCAAAAATTGCTTATAATTGCCATAAATAACATTCGGGAACACTTGTTCCTCGCCCACATGAGGTTATATATCCACCCAGTGATCCACCCACCCGTATGAAGTGAAATTGAAATGAACACGCAACGGGCCAAGGATAAATGTATCCCTCTATATTTTGATATACAAATGTTACGATTGTCTGGCAATTACCGAATTATTGTTATGTATAACTGCTCGGGCCCACAAGTATCTCCGCTGGCCATTATAAATGTATCTTTTATGAGCCACATGCGTGTACAGTTGCACCCTCGCAGCTCGCAGGTTATATGGCTTTCAGGTGTGTCCGAAAACCCACCTCTCCCGGACTCCGGAGAGTTCATAATTCACGGATGAGGCAACTGTACTCTGCCGGCCATATATCTAATCAACACTCGTGGCGGGAGGAATAATGCCTTTTGATTTCAGGACTTGCATCATTGTCATTAGCCAGCCACCCCCTCTGTTTTCACTTTTTTTTTGTTCGGGGTCAACGGGGCTGTTTGTTGTCGCCTTTAATTGTCCCCGTTCCTGGCAGTTTTTGGGTAGTTTTTTTGTTATTGCTCTTTATGTAGATTTTGTTCCCGTTTTTTCACTGTGAATTACCGTCGATTGTTTTCATCAACAATTGTAATGAAGTAAATTATGAGCAGTCGGTTGATCCCTCCCACCGAGGTTGTTAATTAGCGCTAATTTGATATAGAAGTTGGCAAGGGAGTTTTTTTTATAGCTATTTGATTGTCAGGGTGTGATAGATAAAGTTTTATTAATGAAATACAAACTAAGTTTAAAGAAAGTTATGGAATTTGAGTTTAAAACTCTAGAACTTCCCATTCAAAGACAACTTTACAGTCATAAAATTTCATTAAAGTATAAAATACCTTTTTAATGGCTTTATTCTATTCCACACTCACCACACCATCCCGATAAAGGTATCGATAAACCCATTAATATTCCCAACACATTCCCATTCCGTACACATAAAGTGTCACAATTTAATGAGAAGAAATTAACTGATATTAGCAGCGTTTTAATTAAACACAAGTTTGCAATGACAAGCCAACATTTTGCATAAGTGCCCACATGCTGCCACATGGGACATGTGCCACCCCCAGCAGCGCGACTGAGACCTAGAGCAGCCCAACTAGTCCAACTCGAACCCACTTATGGCAAACCATTTCCATTTTCCCCCATAAACTATGATATTTTAGCACAGTTTAAACATTTCCCGAGGGAGCGGCACGCTGCCAAAACCATTAAAATCTCTCGCAAACTTGCAATTATTTTTAAGCAGATGTTACCCCAATATATATGCAAGAATATAATGTACAGTGCGTGACAGAAACTATAAAAATGGGTTATAAATAGGATAGTTAATTTAAATGTTATTTATTTAAGATGAAAACTTTCAATGGAAATTCAAATTTGTATTGATTTTGTATTAAATTTATTTAAATTATTTTTTATATTTTATTTTAAATTGATATAGATATATCTTTATGTCACGCACTGTCCATAGCCAGCTCTATCCTAGAGCAAAAATTTAAATGCGAAAAAAATAAGGAAAACCCGAATGCAAATAGAAGACACGCAATGATATGACATGATAATTTCCCCCTTTTGTGGGCGACTAGAATGTGAAGGTGAGCATCGAGAAAAGGGAGTGGATGTTTCAAGGAGGGGTTTTTTTTATGCAGAGGGGGTTACTCCTTTTGTTTTTAACACTTACCCTAGTAGGGCACCGGGGGTTGATACGCACATTTTAGCAGCTGTTGAGGTTTGCCATGCAATTGCAAATGCAAAAAAAAAAAAATTATAAAGAGGAGAAAACGGTAGTAGTCCTTACTTTGTAAACTGAACGAAAATATTGAATCTTTGGCTTAAATAATAAAAAATAAAACAAATAAATTAAATAAGGAAAACCGAAATTTGTAAAATTTTGCACTTTTATCAAATCTTAAAACTATTATAACTAAGGCAAAAATTATTTAATTTCCATTTGGAAAGCTTTTGTGAGCTAGTTTTTATTACGTTAACAAATCTACTTACTAAATTAAATATTTAAAAAAATTAAAATTATTATCGATTTTTGAAAAATTTAACGATGTAACTAACCCCTTTCCAAATTTTGAAAAAATTTAGGAAAATTTCTTTTCTTAAAAATCTATATTTTTAATCAAAATTGATTAGGCTGCTTGTGCTGATCAAGAATATATATGATTTATGGGGTCGGAAATGACTTTTTGGCTAAGTTTTGAGTGAAATTAGATTTTTCTGTAAGGCTTAAAAATAAATATAATACTAAATACATTTTTTTAAGTACAGGCTATTATATTTAAAATACTTCAAATTCTTTATAAAATTATGTGAGCTCGATTCTCACTATAAATCTATAAATCTTACTACAAATAAATCTGAAACAATACAATTTAGAGGATAATTTTCAGGATTTGAGCTATTCTTTTCTACTATTCACTAAAAACTTGTATTACTTTATTAAGATTTTACATTATTTTTCTCAATGCATTTCCTTAACCCCAACCTGCATCTTCTCAGCATTTTGCAGTTGACAACAGAGCAGCAAAGTCAGGCCGAACCTCGGCTTTTGTCTTGCCTCTTTCCCAGTTCATTGACCGCATTATGCGTTACTGCGAATAAAAAGTGCGTAGAAGCCCCTTTATTGAGATTCAGGATGCGGATGCTTTTACATTATTTGCATTTGGCGAAAGTTGATTTCCTTGATGCCGCCTCACCGTGCTTTTTGAAGTTACCAGTTATCCTTTTTGCCGGGAACTGCAACTGCAACTGCTGATGATGAGGCCAAGACCGTTTGCCCTTTGTTTTTAATCGGTAAAGTGCAGGCAGGGATTCCTCTCGAAAGGCAAACATCTTTGGCTTTCGTTTCGGTATTTGCATCTGCATTTACAGGTTGATTTTTTCTTGCGGTTGAACTTTTGTGGTTGCTTAAGGGGCTTGTCTGCTACTCGAAGGATGAGGTTTTTGCCTTAGAAGTTTTAAAAGAGGATTATTTTTGTAGCCTTAAAGGGTATTTCTTGTATAAATTAAATGATTTTGATTAATTTTGTATAAATAATTCTTTTAGAGGGATTTTTAAAGAGAGTTTGAATCATTTTTAAAATTAAATGCTAACGGAAAGTTATGCCAAAAACTTTGGGACTGAAACAATATTTAATTAAATTATTCAAAATATTTGTGGCGGTTTTTTTTTACTTACTTATTTTTAATAATCTGTTATTAATGTCCTTTGTTACAATTCTCTAATTGGAACTTAAAGACAATCCTTAAATAAATTACCTTGCTGATTTTTCTTTGCCTTCACTCCCTGACCTTCTCCCTCCTCTTAGAACCCATTCACATTCCTGCAGCAGTACTTACCTCATTTTTTGTGCTTTATGAACAGCATTTACTTACCACTTGATATGCATTCTTAATTACAAAAGTCCCGTTCTCGTTCTCGTTCGCTATATTCTTCTGAAAACCCTTTCCCCAATGCTGCCTCCGTTTGATGTATATCTGGCTGACACTTGAGGGTGGACAGAGAGACATTTCTAAATTAATTTGCATAAATTGTGGAGGCCTTAGACTTGCCAGATTTTTATTTGCCGAGGGTTTAGGTTAACTCTCCTGTCAATTGTGCTGTCAGAGAGTTTTCCCTACTTGGAGGTAGGGACAAAGAGAGTCCCGTTGAACCAAGACACTTTTGTATTAATTGAAGCGTAAAAAGAAAGAAAATTCAGCCGACTCGAGATGGGGTTAGAATACTCTTTTTTTTCTTGTCTTGTTCCCTACCTTTGCCTTCTCTACTTTGTCCTGCAGCCCTCTCCTTTTAATCCTTGAGCCCGCTTCAGGGAGTCAATAACCCCTTAATGAGATTTACAACTGTCAGGTTGGGCGAGGAGTTCCCTTCGAGTTGTTTTTGTGTGTGTGTGAGAGAGGTGCGCCCCTGTAAGATTATTGAGGTATTACAATGTTGACTGCATCTGGGAAAAGGTCTTTCCCCTCTCAGCCTCTGTTTGCCCAGCCGCTTACCGAAATTAACGTTTAGTTGAGGCTTACATAAATTTGCATATCATTTTTATATGTACTGAGTTGATGTTGGTGAGGCCGATTGGATTAGTGTCATCTATCCATCCATCATCTCTGACGCGGAGGTTTTCAAACACTTGGCAGGTAAAACTCATGGAAAAAGATCGATTGAATAAAGGTTGCTTACAAATTACTAGATATTTTATAGAGAATTTCTAGACTAGATATAAACAACCTCTTCCTGTAGCTTGAAGCCTTTTTAAAATTTATTATGCTTTTGGAAAACTCTTTGTATTTTCACCCAATAACTGTTATTAGGTTGATTGTCACCTGGCATTGCCTGTAGGCCTGGAAATGCCCTGCCTAATGACGCGTGACTCTGCCGCCGCCTCGTAATTCTGTCAGTCGCAACCAGATATTACCAATATCACATAAACCATTGCCATTGACTTTTTTGCCGTCAGTTACCGCATAATCATTGGGGGGTCGGTCGGTTGGTTAGTCGGTTCTTCTTCCTGTTCAATGGCTGTAATTGTCACTTTTGATTATGTCAAGATGACTTTATAATTGCCACACACCCGCCTGCACGTGTGACAATTTAAGTGGCGGTTGCAACCGCACACGTAGGCGGCCAAATAATTTGCAAACCCTCGGCCAAAAACGGGAAAATTACTGTAATTTTGAGGAGCTGCCAGAACAGGACACGTATTTACCACTTTTCTAGAGGAAATGAGAGACAGAAAGGAGTTATTTTGTCCCTTGAATAGGTAAGTAAGGTGGGTAAAATATATTTTATATGAGAATAATTTTAAAAATACAATTTCGGAATCAAAGAAGACTAAATAATTAAGTAGTAAGAATAATGTACACCTCCTTATCTCAGTTTCTAACTTATAATTTAATAAATACCAAAAAAATATCCCATTTCTATGACTCATCTCATAAACAGATCCCTTTCACCGATCCAGTAACTGATCCCATTTAATACCGATAATTATATCCATGATCTCAACTGCCCCCAGCAGGGGTTATCTCAATAATCGTTTGCGCTTCTACGCCTCACTTACACCATAAAAACTCTGTCAATATTATGGGCCCAAACAGGGACTTGACCCCTCATAGATCAAAAAACCATTTAGTGCTGCCATAATACCCAACAAAAACTACATACACTATCGCCCTTTTCGATTGACACTTGTGATAATCCGATCGAACCGGCCGATGGAGAGACATTTTAAAAACTCGTTACAAAGGGTTGTCAAAGGAAAATATCATTTTACAATTGTTTGACCAACACACTAAGCGCGAACAGCGGACCGAAAAGGGGGAAAACCAATAAAAAATCATAATTAAAACTCCAATATGTTTGACGGTATCCAGCTGCGAAAGGACATACACACGCACACACACACTCGACCCACACTCCAACCACCAAACTGACAAAACAATTTCAATTTTGGTTTCCAACAAAAAAAATCGAATTTTCCTTTTTTTTTACAATTTGAAAAATGATACGAAAATGTCATTATGTTATCGACGAGGCGAGGGAGAGGGCACTGCCAGAGCTCTGACATTTATTTACCGTGTTCAACAATTGTTGTCCAGGCTGAAATTTTGGCTGAAAGGATGTGCCACGTTAATTGTGCCATTTTGTGGACAGTCACAGCGGGAGGATTGGATTGAGAGAACCCCAGTAGCCGCTCATCGATCATATTTCATGTCCTTTCCTATGACTGCTGCCTTTGATTGCCAGCAGGGTAGCATCCTTTTTCTCCTTTCGATTTTTATTTTTTATCTATTTTTGCGTGGGTTGAAGTTGGTCGAAGAGGAAGGGGTTATTTAAGAGGAGGATGTGTTTTTCTGCCCAGCGAATCCCGATGATTTTGATGTATGACTGTCTGGACTTTGGACACATTTTTTCTTTTCCCCTTCACATATAGAATATGTGTGTATTTCCGTGACTTTTGGCAAGAAGGCGAAATATATATTCGCAGGAATTTTTCTCCTTGTCATTAGATATCATCAATCAAAGCGGCATTTTTCTGTGTGCGCCATTTGACAACACATCATCAATTTCTATTGTTCAATAATTTTATGAATATTCATAGTTTTTTAGCCTGATGATGTCCTGTCCGAGCATTTTTTTCCCTCTCTATTGTATTTGTTTATTTCGTGATATGTTATTTATGATTTTTTTCACTTTCTTCGTTGCTGAGTCATGGTTTTTTGGGTAACTTTTTTGGGTATTTTTTTTAGTTGCCAAAAGCTGGCAGGCAGATGAAAGTAAAGGGTATAAAGTACAGAAATGGCAATTCTCTATATTAAAAATATATAAAAGAAGGGGTAAATCATAATATAGATTGTAGGACAAATATTATACAAATTCAAAAATAAAAGTAAACGAAACAAAATTAGCTTTGGGATATATAATATTATTTCCCTTGCAAATTTAATACAGATTTCTCCTTCTATTTATAAAATTCTTTATTTTTTAACACTAGCTAAATCTTTTTTACTTATTTCATGTAAATAAATATTTAAATTTTAATAGGAAAGGTATTCATTAGTAAGCCTAGCACCTACTCCTTCCACGTTTCACAGGTCTAATTAAGCACCTGACCAAATGCAAAACCCCCCAACTCATTTCAAGCCGGAATTTTGGCTCAAACCCTGGAATCCAAAAATTTCACTAAGCCCCGGGGCTGGCATTACTTCCCATCATAAATGTCAGCCGCAAAATATGAGCTGGCAAGTGTAGGGCAGAGCTCCCTATACGCATCATAAACTTCGGCAATAACAACAAACGATGGAGAATATATCAACTAATCCTGCTGACCGTACACAGCAAGAAATTTAGAATACATTTAATAAACAAATATAAAACGAGTTACAGAAAGAATAATAATTTTTACTTATGTATTTAAATAAACTTTTATTAAACATGAAAAAATGATAAACAAGGACTTTAATTTTAGAACCATAAATATTTTTAAAGATTTTGTAAGGTAGTCAACCTATGTTTATTTAGTAAATATAATGTTCTTGAAAGTATAAACCATCTCAAAAAAATATATAACAAGGAATTATCTAAGCTTCAATAGGAATTCTTAAATTTTTCCCTGTGCATCGCCACAAACTGCACTTTGCTAACAAAACAGGGTAACAATAACAGAGACACACCCAAAAATGCAATGAAAATATTTTGATAGAGACAGACGAATGGTAACAGGGTGACAAAACTGAAGGAAGAGCCTGAAGCCTGAAGCCCGACGTCCTTCCTTTGATGTCCAGGGGTTTTCGGCCGTCGCGTCGATTTTCCGAGCCAATTAGCAGCACGCCTTGAGAAAGACACAGGTGGTGGTCCCGTGGATTTCCCTTTTTTTATCCACTAACCAAATTAGAGACAATTAAAGTGAGAGTCCACGATTGTTGGGATGCGATAAGAGAGCCGCATGCGTGACTGTGGAAAATTATTTGCATAATTTGACAGTTCATCTTTTGATTGGCCTGCGGCGGCGGCGGGCGGGAGAAACCACAAACAGAGGCAGTCTGGAATGACAAAAAAAAAAAAATATTCGTTTATTTGGAAACATAAAAATTAATGCGAAAATGGTGTATGCACAGGCCAGGCGACAATAAAACTACATAAATTCAATTAAATGTGACAAACGAACGAGACCGACAAATGAAAAAAAAACGCACAAAAAATGCACACACGAAATGAGAAGGAAACCAAAATTATAAAATGGTGAAAAAAAAAGAAATAAAAAGAAATGGATACGACGACTGTCGGTTAAATTACTAAAAATGTAATAAAATGTTTGCCGTAAATAATTAAGTAGAGTTGGCATTTTTTTTTATTTGTGAGAGTTTGACGAGGACACACGGCGAGACGATGACAGGTCTGCATGTCAAATTAATACAAAGAGAAATGGAATGGAATTGTTTTAATATTGTGGATGGTGAAGCACACGACTTTAAATTTAAATTAAAAATATTTAAAGAGAACTGAAAGCTTACTTAAACTGTATCTTTGACTTAAAGTCTATTTATATATAAATAAGTGCGTAAAAAATTCCTACTTATATTATATTCTCTTCCCCTGAAATCAAATATCTAAACTTATACCAAAACAAACCCCATTCTCCTTTTTTGGTAAGATACATTTCACTACTCACCCACTGGGAAAATACTCAACAGCTTTGGGCCATGGTAACGTTTACTTTGTAGAGGGCAAAAACGAGTCATAAATAGTTAATTACACAACATTTCATAAATCACACAAAGTGACAAAGCAGCAGTCAACAGCCGAAACTCAATGACTCCTTGCTGACAGAACAGAAAGGACTCGCCACTTAACCCTTGGCCTCCCACTCCTGAGAAGGACTGAAATTCCAAAAGGCAAATCAAATTAAGCGGCAAATAACTTGCAAGAGCACATACGACATGAGTTAATACACTAAAAGAAAAATTAAGAAAGAGCTTAGAGATGATAGATACATTTTAAGAGAATTTTAAACTATTTAAAAGTAAAAGAAGAAATTATAGGAAAAATGTCTTGCTAAAGATACCTTTGTCTTTTGAAAACTCTCCCAATTCTCCTTAATTTTTTCCAGTGCAGCTTTCCCACAACAGACAGACAACCATCGAACTATCAAGTCAACTCAGTTTATGAATAGTTGAGCACAAACGAGAGCTTCGAGATGAGCTGTGGCTCATTCGCATGCCGCCTGCGGTTGCACTTAATTTAATTGGTAAATTTTAAAACCACGTCACTTAAGTGAAAGCCATGCCAACGGACGACTCAGTTCAGAGAGCTTGTAAATGGATTAATGTTTACTTTTATTCCTATACAAAAGTTACAGGAAATTGCCATTTTTCTACCCAAAAATACAACCTAAAAAGGAAAAAGGAAAGGGCAACGGCAGACAACAAGTCAACAGATTGGACTCGACAACCTCTTTTTGGCCTCGGGTTAATTGACTGCACGAAGGAAAAAGATACGGAAAGTTCAGGGTTTTGGGGGTAGGAAAGTTAGATATTAAGGGAGATGAATCCTTTTTGGGCCACAGCTAGGATTTCACTTATGCGGAAGGGGGATAATGAATGAAAATGAAGGCCAGAAAAGAGGGAAGGATTAGCTTTGGTATACTTAGTAATATGTGGAAAAGGGTATAGACTACATTTTATAGTTTAAATTTAGCTTTGAGAAATATTTTAGAATTATTCTTTGAACCTAGAATTCAAAATTTAAGAGAAAATAATTAATTCAACGTCTCCTTAAGCCATCATACCCTTAATCCCTCTTCTACCAATGAGTACTAAAGTCCTGTAAGCAAATACCAAAAGCAATGAAAGACAAACAAAATGTGTTCATGCATGGGATATGGGATATGGATATATGAAAGCCTCTTGAACTCAGAGAGGATTGGGCAATAGACTCCACTTCACAGATAGGAAAAATGAGAGACGGCCAAGGTCCAGATAAATAATATTAATTAAGTGTCTGGACAGACTGTAAGCCGCAGAAGAGTGTTGTAATCATCGGCTAACAACGCATCCATTGATTTTATCAACTTGAAGTGAGCGAAATCCTTAGCTCACTTCAATTCAATGAAGTGTTGAACTCTGTCCTGGAAGCCAGGACCTCCCCTCAGAAAGAGTCCTGCCTCCACCCAACTCCACTTATAAATAAACGTTTAAATCCTCATGAATGCTTACAGTTGGCTTTATGTTTTCTGGGGGGCGAAAGTTTTGCGCTTTTGTTTTTGGCCAGCATTTCTTTTCGCCCAAAAGTTGTTGGTTGGTCGTAAGTTTTTAGTGTTATTGCCTCCATGGACAACTAGCGAGGCGGATTCGGATTGGGATTCCGAATCGGATCCTTGCCGTTCCAAGTGCGTTGTAATAGTTGTTGCCACTTCATCTGCTTTATCCCTCTGTCTTGGGAGAGTTCCTCATCTTGCCTTTGTCTTGCGTAATTATCATTTGAACGCATTTGCCTTAAGTGTCCTTTTTGACATGTTTATAAGATGAGGGCCTGGCCTCGGACTCCCTGTATCTGTTTATTTTCGATTGGCATCTTGCAGGAGCTTCCGATGATGATGATGACTGTGATGGGTCCTGATGGGTTCCCGGAATATTTTGGCAGCACGATTATGACCCGAGCACTTTGGCAGATCTCTGATAGGATTGAGTAAAGCAGGAAAAGTTAATGAGTTGAGAGCAATCATGGAAAGTAACACATGCCCTGGGATGGGGGAATAGTTAGGATGTAAAGATAAATATTCAACAAAGAACGTAGTTCCATAAATGATAAAGAATATTACTTATTTTCACTGTCTTAATATATAAATACCATTAAAATAACTCTCATTTTCTCAATTTTTCATTCAATTTCTTCAGCAAAAGACTTGCCATCTTATTCGCGTCGCAAAAAGACCAGAAACAAAAGACAATTTCCACTGGCCAGTAGTAGTAAAGTCAGTGGTCAGCCATATGCAGGAATTAATCCTCTGGACTGAGGAAAATGGGCAGGGATCTGAGCATAAAATATCCTTGTTTATGATCTGGTTTAGACGATTTTATTGAACAACTTCCCTGCATATAAATCTGCAGATTAGCGGCTGGCAAACAAAGAGACGAAAAGGAGATGGACTCCCTTTTGGGGTGAGAAGTGCCATATAATTTTTAGCATAATTATTACTTTTGTTTTCTTTACGATGTGAGCCAGACATCAGGAACTTGCCTGGGAATATTGAAAGTTCCTATACACACTATATCCCCGGCCATAAACCAGAAATAGTGCGTAGACAGTGCCATCTCCTAACATTCCATCAATATAACAATTATGGTTATGATTATTATGTTGTATTATTATTATTATTATTATGGTTACTATTATTTTTTCATATACGCCGAGTAAATGTCTATGAAATCATCTTTTTATGGGGTCACAGGAGAAGAAGTATCCCCTCAGCAGGCCGCTTGCCATTATGGTTATGGCAATTTGTCTGTAGACATAACGACGACTTGGGGTCTGGGTGTAAAATACTCGGTAACAGTTGCCCAACACGCATCGATGAGTTATTTACCCAGGAGCCGGGACCCGGAGTCACCCCGGCATTCCATGTAAAAGCTTAGCGTCAGTTGCTTAGCCGGCCCATAAAACATGATATACGGTGCAAGTTAGTTGGCCAAAAAGGATTAGCCCCATGCCGCCGGTGATAAATGGCCATTGCAATGTTGTTATTTGCTTAGGTTGCGCTCAAGTTTATTTCGGGCATAAAATCAACCAAAAACATTTGCTTTTAATTAAATATTGTGTGTGCACAGGGAGGAGGAAGAGGAGAGGAGGCACCTACCAGGGAGAAATGTCTCAAGACTGATGAATGTAATCTTTGTAATCATCATAAATAAGCGTTGGGCAATGCTATTGTTTATAATGGTGTTAATCATCTTAACTATTTGAGGGAAATAATGTGTTTTTTGGAAGAATTTTCATCAGAGAATGATCTCGATGGTTAATATAATGAGGCAAGGTATCTCGGTGAGACATATTTATAGTAAATAATATAAAATAATAGTTCATATTTTCCGTACAAAGATTACATTTATCCTAGATTTCGCTTTAAGATTTCTTTAATTTTCTTACCCAAAATCCCCTTTCGTTCCGCTCATAAGGATAACCGACAATTTCATTTCCCAAAACGGGACATCAACAAACCATAGTAAATCTGCGGTGCAGCCTCCCAAGGAGCAATAGGATAACCATAACGAATCATTTTACAGAAAACACACTTTTCGCTACCTAGGATCCATCCATAGAAATCCTTCGAAATTGACTTTGTTGCGAATTTTATGGGCCCAGGAGAGAAAACCTTAGAAGGACAATGGGAGCACACAAAGGCGTCTGTAGGCACATTGTCAAAATACGCAACAGACGAGACAAAGGAGGGTTGCTTGTGAGGATATATGTTGGCCAGAAGGACGACACCTTGAAAGCCGACTGCCTGATTAGTGTAAATAATTGCCAGTCCTTGGGTCCGCCTAATAAAAAGAGTCAACAGCAGCCTTTTGTTCCGCTAAACTGCCAATAAAAACTAAAACAAAATTATTTCCATAATAGCCAAAAAAGGGAAACAGGCAGATCCGAGCACTCAAATTGTCACAGAGCGCGTCAAATTAACAACAAAGTTGCCCTGAGCGATCGTAAAACGAAACAAAAACCTTCGGATTCCGAGATCCTTGCGCAGGCGCAGCCAAGGAATGGGAATCCTTTTGCGCAGCTGTCAAAATTGACATTATCGCATGACAAATGTAACAAGTTACTGCTGCCCATCGCCTGCTATTTGTACTTTGCCTTTTTTCCTTTATTTTTGGCAAACAAAAGGAGCAAAAGGAAAGGGTTTACGGTAGGCTAATAAAGAGACTTTACTTGGATATTTTTATTACCACAGCGGAAAGGGTAGGAAGTCGGTAGAGTCTGTTCTTCTTTAGCAGTTCGTCAATTGTCACTTTCGCGCGCATAAATTAGGGTTAAAGGATGCCAAATTTTGGTTGACTTTTTAGGGCGGGCATGAGAAAAAATTTTATTGATACGCTGTGACGCAGCAAAGTAGTGTTTTATTTGGGAAAGAAAACGGGAATTGGAACAAAAGATGGCAGCAGGAGTGAAAAGCTAAGTAAAGAGACAACTGACCACTTTGGGACTTTAGTTTTGACTAGACTTTAGTCACAAAAATTGTACATTTTACTACAAGTTTCCTTGAACTTTTTCCAATATCAAATAAAGGTGTAAACCCACCCCCTGCCTTTACACACTACATTTCATTAAGTATCTACCGATTCCTCCCCTTATCTATATACATTTCCTCCCAAAAAAACTAACCAAAAACTTAACTTAACCTTATCCCAATATCGATCAATCTTTATTAAACGTTAGCCCATTAACTTGTAGCATAAATGTATCAACGGATGGGAAAAATGATGCATAAATAATCCCATGGCAGAGTTTTTTTACGGGCTCTCATCGATTGATTTTCCACGCGGCTGTTTTTCGTCACTTATCACTCAAAATTATGGCAGCAATAAAACATTTTTCCGGCTGGCCATCCGCCGCCCATCGCTCTCGATGATTTCGTTGTCGTCCTTTTCTGGCATCATGTCATTCTCGGCACACTTTCCCATTTTTTTCCTGTCACTTTTCCCCTCATTTCTTTTGTGTTTGTTTTTTGGGTCGCCCAGTGTCTGTTTTTTGTGTTTATCAAATTTGATTTGCAGCAATTTCTTTGCCATTTTCCATGTGTGTATGTGTGTACGCCGCCCTCATTGTTTGCCCTACCCCCTGGTATTAGGATTTTCCCCAATTCTCATCTGTTTAGTTTGTCAGCCAGACTTGGCTAATGTTAAACAATTTATTTAAATGTCAGCAAGTTTTCCCCGCTTTTGTTTACCATTCGACTGCCTTTTGTGGCTTCTACGGAGCAGATGGTGCATTAACTTATCGATAACGTGATCCGTGTTGGGAAGTTTACGGAAAGAGTCTTCGTTTTTGGGTAAGTGAATGATTTTCATTAATATTTTACGTGCTTTTAGGGATAATATCTGGGATATATAGCAGGGAACTGAAAGTATGCACAGGAGTTATTAAAAGAAATGATTATCCTTAAACAAGTAATTTTATATATTTTAAATTTAAACTTTAAACTTCCTTTCTACTGTAGTAAACCTTCCTCGAAACCTCTTCTTGGCATCAAATATTTATCACTAATTTCTACGTAAATAGAAAACTGTAACTTTTTGTCCTCAAAAAGGACAGGGAAAAATAGTAACCAGGACTTTGACAATGATGGTCCTCAAATATTCAAATTGCTGAATGCCAGGACATGCAATTCGGGCTGAAATTATGGCCAATTGAAATTTTCCTGACCAAAATTGCTGGGCAATCACTTTAGGGTATATGCAATTTGCCAAGAACTGATTAAAGGATTTTTTACTTAGGACTAATTGAAAAAGGACTGCTTTGTAGTCAAAGTTATAGCGCTAATCCTGCAATTATGCCAAGTATTTCTGCCACCATCATAAGTCTTTGGGCTTAAAAAAATAACAGCCAGTCACGCCATTTCTTGTAAGTTATCTAAGAGCTGGGAAAACAGATGGAAAACTGTGGCCTGTGGGTTTTTAAATACCCTTTATGTAGGAAAATATAAAATGTTTAAATTGAAAGTTAAATTAAAATTTCTTGGAAATGATTATTACATGACTGCTTCCCAAGTTTCTCAATAAAATTATTATACCCAGCATAAGTCAAACTACATTTACCCTCAAAAAGGACCGAGCAAGAAGGACCCAAGAACGAAGAAAGAAAAAACACTTTAACTAGACGATAAACAAGCGCAATTAATAAACTTACCAGCACTGACCTCCCACTGCCAGGAGTCAGGAGTCAGAAAGGTCAGTCAGCAGGAGAATTTACAGCACACGCAGCACTGAGGAATCGGCCAAAGGACACACATGGCCAGGACGCGCTTGAAAAATTGCACAGAAGGCAGCACCGAAACAATGGCATAGAAGCAGCTGAATTTATGGCCAAGCATTCGGGCCAAAAAAGGGAGAATGCCAGCGCATGACTAACGCACGTATGTACACTTATGAGATTAGGTTTGGAAGCGGAGTCCGGAGTCCTGTTGCCATGGCAGTTAAGGCCACAAAGAGTCCCGCGTTTGTCTCAATTAGCGGCGACTTTGGCTCTTCACAGCTATTTGCACAAAATATTCATCGAACATCGGCGGTGGCTGAAATGGCAACAGATTTCCCTAAGCCGTCAAAGTTGCCACCCAAAACGCAGACAGCTCATTGAACCACAAAATAAAGCATATCATAATAATCACATCGTAATATGCAGTCGTGGCACTAATGCGTATTACCTAAGCCCACCCAAAGGGGCCCAGGGAAAAAGTGTGCTCTGAGGTCCTTTCTGGGTAAGACGTCGATGTCGCCCGGCTGCTCTGCGGAATTTTCCCAGCGGGTGGGCCTTGCTTTCCCATTGTGATGAGCGCCTCGTTCGCTTTGAAGCCGAAACTGCACAGCGTCTGGCAAACAAAAAATTAGAGAAGAGATTTTACAGTGATTTACAGGGGTATATCTACTACTTAGTCCATAATATATAATGTTATTTATATTCTTCTATATTTTTTATAACATTTTCATACTATTCCTGTTCCAAATTATGTAAATAAATTAACTATATTTTGTATTTAGTTCAAGGTTAATATTTATACTTTTTCCCATTAGAGCATTCCCCCTTCGTTGTGTTAAAATGATAGCCGCCTTGTTTGTCGCGCTTAAATCCGCCTAAGTATTTTCCGCAAAAATACAAAAAAAGTAAAACCAAACCAAACCCATTTTCTGCCTGCCGCAACACAAGACGAACAGTGAGTTTCCGTTTCAGCTGAGCTAAGCAGAATAATGTTTCTACTTTTACTTACTTACACAGCAGCCAGGCGATTCTCTATTATTATTAAACTGAAAGGCGAAAAAAAGCAAATGCTTTGATGTGTGGGAGAAGCTAAAGAATTCACAGACATTTCGTGGTGGGGGAGAAGTGTCCAGGAAATTTCCCCGGGAGTCCATGGCACTCGTACTCGTATCTACATCTCATTCCGTATTCCCGACGCTGCCTAAGCCAATTTAATTCGCAGCCTTGGCGGCGCCAAGGATCGTAAATTAATAGAATCACAGAGAGCCAACTTTTGAATCCTTTTTATATAAGGACTCACACACACACATATTTCTTCCGCGTTGACCAAAGCGAAATGCTTATAAATTCCTCTTATCGCCGATTTGTTGTGCTTTCGGAGGGGGGCAAAATATGACCAAAATGCATGCAACAAAGCCAGGAAACCCAAAACTACAAAACGCCGTACAATTTGTAGTACGTAATTTGTCCGGTCCTCGTCCTATCCTATCCTTAGTTTTCGTAGGCAGCCAGCAAGGACACTTTATGCACTTTGGCCATTGTGTCTGCTTTGGCGACAGGACAGGGTAATAAACTTTTGCCGCGACAAATTTAACAAATTATAGAAAAGATTACGTGGCCAGGATAGCATTGGATTTAGTCCTTTTTAGTCCGGGTTCCTGGCTCTAGCAGAAGCTCAGGAATTTAAGCCAATTAAAGGCAATTATGGTTGATTAGGAAGTGTATGTAATTTTATTTATTTAAAGGGATTTTCTGGCTTAGTAAAGAAATATTAATAGGTTTTTAAAAAGGAGATTTTAGGATGCTATTTATAATAAGAGGAATTCTTTGTTAAATCTTTATTTTTATAGACTTTAAAAAATCAAATTTAAGTTTCCAAATTTATCGTTGCTGAACCCATTTACTCTCCCCTTGATTTGTCATCATTAACCACAGATTTTTTTGTAGCTTCCAGTAACCATTTTAAATTCAACTTAACGGCAGCTTAAAGTGGCCAATTTCGGTGGTCATTAGTCCGATTTATTCCCATCTTTCAGCTTCACTCTTTCGGCTCATTTGCGGTAATTAAAATTTCATTTGGCTTTCGTCGTCTGTTCAAATTTAATTGACATTAGCGCAGGACAGATATATCCGCGGAAGGGAAGGATAGCGACGGAAGTAGAACCTTCTGCAATCCGTCAAGCCATAAAAACAAAGGCTACGGAGTTTGTGGGTGGCTTGGAAATGTCGCCGCAGCAGCAGGGCATAAATAAACCTGCGCCCATATTTTATGACCAACTCCTCCCACTCTTGCTACCATAAAAAACTATAAAAACTAAACGTAAATAATTCTATCTGGAGGTTTGCAAGGAAAGCCAACTGAAAGCCAAGTCCTGCACTTTTCCCCCTGGACTTTCCGCCGTTGTCTTTGCGCATTTTTTCCCCATTAATATTATTATTTTTGTCTCTCTTTTTTGTTCGTTGTTTTCCTTTATTTTATTTTTTGTATTTTTTTTTTTGTGACTCGCTGGAACTTTGTCTTTTGCATGTGTTGGCATTTTGCTGCGGGAAGCGGCGAAAAATTTCGCGTGACAAACGAGAATTTTATGGCTTCCGTTGACCTGAGCCATATCCTGCGGTTCACTTGCCGAGTGTCCTCCATCCTTTGTCCGCTTGCATTTTTTTCCTTTTCCTTTTTCCTGGCAGCGAACTTGGCTAACAGTTGTCATTGCCATTAAAGCCATAATATGAGACGATGTGATTGCACTCGTTTCGGTTTCTGGCTGATGGAAATGCGGCAGAGTCCTTGCTGCTCCTGCTCCTTGCGGTTCCCTGCCGCCATAAAATGAAGTGTAAATATTTAATGTGCGCTTTCGTGCATGGCGTGCAGAGTTTCCTGTCTTCTTTTTATTATTATTTTTTTCTTTTTTCTCTTTGAATAATAGTTGGCAGAAAAGTTGAGTTTGGAACTCGGAACAATGGCCGGGGAAGTATCGCTTTTAATGGAAGGCTATTCAACAGTTGATCGAACTCTACTAAAGTTGGGGAAATAGTACTCCTGGGAATTTCGTATAAATAAGCCCACATTAACGAATAATTTTCTGTACTTGAACTCACATTTGAACCTGGAAAAAATAACTGAAAATATGAACTAACCTCACAGTGTTTTCCCCATTTATTTATCTTCAAAGACATTAGTGTAACAATGGTTTTCCATATTCGTAAAAAGTAATAACAATTTTCAAATATACATTTATGCTTTGTCCAGCCCAAAAAATGTTTATAATAAATATTAGCCCACACAAATATTTCCCAAAAAATATCATCATCACACAACTCAGCCTGGGAAAAATATTATTTTTCATATATCGCACATTTTATGGCTATTTTCCTAGTGATTTTTTAGACCATTTTTTATGTTGGGAAGGGGAGCGGTTTACCCCCAAAAAGAGGGCCTGCCAAATGTTTACTCAACTGTGTTGAAAAACAATTTCGCCAAATGGCTGAGAGCCTGAGAGAGGGGGAGAAGCACAGTGGAAATACGGGCAAATGTCATGTGTCAGTGTCAAAAGAATTGCTAAGGAGAAGGGGGAAATGTCAACACGAGTTCATCAGTCAAATGAGTTGTATCTATGTATCTATGTATCTGCCGGGGTTGTCTGATCTCTCCGCCAATCTGTCGCATGTGAGCCCGAGCCTGGTGCCAAGTTAAGTGAGACTTTTTGGCGGCAACCCTCCATCTACATCTTCTTCTGTTTCCTGGAGTTGACCTATATTTTATGTGCACTGAGAAAACTATGTTTTTCTAAGAGAGAAAACATAGAGTTAAAATAGGAATATTTAAAATAATTTTACAGTATTAAAAATGGACTTTAACTCAAGGGAAAAATATTATTTCATATCAAACAAGAGTTAAAGTTAAGAACCTGTAAATACAATGTTATGTGCATTAAAAATACTACAAATTAATTTAAAAAATATATAAAACTAAATTTCCTTTTCTCAAATTGTATTTGTTTCCTCTAATATCGTTTTTCTCAGTGTCCCAACACATGTGTTTTCTTTTTCTGAGCTCTTCCTTAATGCTTATTAATGCGTTTCACCCCAGGGTTCATCCTTAGACAGAGAAACTTTGCTACATGAAAACACTTTCCACTCCAAGGTGGCAAAAGACAACAAACACACATTGCCATTTTGATAAAGACTTCCAAATTGAATCGTTTAATTAGCCTGATGGCATGGAAAGCAGATTCAAGAGACAATTGATGAGCTCAGAGAGGTTGAAAACACACAAAAGAACTTAAAGTTGGCAAGTCTTAATCAGGAATCTGAGAATCTGAGACTCCAACCGAGCTGAACCACCGATTTCCATTTGTCACACCTCAGTGAACGGGTTCAGCGATTAATCGAAGAGGAAGTATTTTTCCATTTAGATGGCTTCCCAGACCCGGATTCATTTTAATTACAAACCAAATTCGCCGGCTGGCTGGCTGGCAAGTGAGCGCCGCAGCACTTGAAAAGCTGCGCTTGATGGGCACGATGAAGTTGCAAAATATTTGATCAAGTGTTTGGATTTTTTTCTTTTCTTTTCTCTCTTATTTTTCCTGGCTGCTGCAAGTGAAAGCTTGGTAGGAAGGATGAGGGAAATCCGAGGACAACAAGTAACTTCTTTTGCGCGAATTCATTCAGTCGAGGCTTAATGAACAGTCTTGGCAGGGGAGCAGGGCAGAGCCCAGCACTTGTTGTTGATACAACTCATTAGACGCAAGCGAATGCGTACTCAAGTGGGTCTGCCCGTACAGTCAGCCCTCGCCTTGCCGGGGATTTTTGCAACGCTATGCTGGGCCAGAGCCCTGGGAAGCCAGCAAAACTAAGAGGGAAGGGACAGGCCTGATGCTGTTCAATTCAAGTTTCTTAAATCGAGAAATTAAATTTAGGGAGAATCGGTTTTGGTGGGTTTTTTATAGGGATTTAAATGGAGATATAATATTTATAAAAAATAACTTTAAACATTTTTTAAAGAATATAATATTATTTTAAAAACGTTCATAGATTTTTAACTAGAAATAAAATCTTCCAAATGGATGGGGTAGCTTAGCAATTATTTCTTAAATATTTAAGCCCACTTAGCTTTAATTTTCCCTACTAAGACTCAACACCCTCATCTTTACCCCATCTCACCACACAATTTTCCACACCATTTCCTAGAAAAAATAAGCAGAAAAATATTTTTTAATTGAAATGCGCATTATGGCCTAAGTAAACACGCTCTCCTGCTCTCCTCCGAACAAGTTCATTACTAATCCGCTGCCAAAGATAAACTCAAATATTGTCTGCACGAAAAAAAAAACAACAAATTTTTAATCAAAACAAGCAAAAAAAAAAAAGAAAAAAAAATACATTGAGACAAATGCGGCACTTTGGCAGCTTAGCGCGGCATTTGGCTAAAAGGAAAACAAACAAAGGGGAAAATGAGAGGCGAAAGCCAGCGAAATTATTAAGCCAAAATTAAAGGGAATCCAGAAACAGCAAAAAAAGAAAGGATAACAAAAGCGCGTCAAAGGATCAAAGGTAGAAAAAACTTGAGATAGGGGTTAAGAAGACCACCTCAACCTAAACAAACATGGCCAAAAAAGTGAGCTGCGGCCAAGAAAACTTTTTTTCTGTGAGCAGCCAAAGTGCCAAAGCAAATTTAAGCGGAAAATTCTAATAAGCTCGTCGCCGGTCAAGAGGAATGGGCAGCCAAGCTCCGTTGTCAAGGGTTAAAGGGGTGCGTGGGTTCAACCCTTTTTCCCGATGACTGACAGCAGACCGCGGAAATTTAATTCACGCGCACAAAAAATAATACTTTCAATCATCTCGCGATGAGCCACGAAGTATTTCAGCAATTTAAGCCGCTTTCGCAGGGGGGTTTGTGTAAAATTCTTAATTAATAATCTGTGGCAGAGTCAAGCCTCAACCCTCCAGCCGATGTCTAGTCAATTGAAAATTTTGCGTTTTGGCAATGAGCCGTTCGAAATCGCTTTTAAAGCCGTTGTAATTAAGCAGCCTTAACGGGCCCAGAGGTGGGGCCATTCGGGGGGGTCGCGGCTTTATGACATGATTATGAATTGCTGCCCTCCGCCGCAATATCCATAAGGGGTTAACAAAAGCCGCAGTCACGGCCAGAACACAGGCGCCACAACAGTCCAAAAGTCAATAGTTACCGGGGACGGGGCCAAGGGGGCCAAAGATCCATTCCCGCAAAAGTTTGAGGCTCGAAATTAAATTTGAAATTTCGCTTGAATTTAATATTAATTAGTTGAGCGTTTGTGTTTCGGTTATGCAAATTTTGTTGCTCACTTGGTTCGTTTCAGAGATTGTATATTAATTAGTTGCAGAACTTTCGAATTGGAGGCAGGTTTTGGGGATTGGTTAACATTTGCAGAGTAACAATTACCTGGGGATTTAAGAAGAAATTTTAATATATAAATATATATTCCTGAAATTCCTATTAAACTTAAATAAATACCCTGTAATCCTCTTAATAAATTATATAAACTACTCCAGTTAATAAGTTACAAAGGCTTATGGTTTAACCCTTCTTCTCCTTCCCTTTTCCACCATCAAAAAGCATCAAAAAAATCCCTTTAAATCGAAAAGTCAATATGCATTAATAATTTAAAAATTTCAGCTCGACACTTGTTACAATTTTTAAGGCTAATTTATCGGGAGGGAGCTTCCGCATCCAGATACTGATAATCCGCTTATGAATTCAATTTTTCCGCCAGGCTTTTAGGCGAGAATTTTTCCACATTTTCCGCATGATTGCCGCTCTGAATCCCGGAACTATTTCCAGGTCCCTGAGGGTGGTAATGATTCACAAATGTGTAGCTGGAGACAAAAGCAGGCAGCTAAGCTTGTTAATGGTTAGGGGAATATAAAAGGAAAAAGAGCCAGTGGTTAATGTGACATAATTGAAAATCAAAACTAAAGCACTTAACTCCGATTCCACACAGCGAAATGCACAAAAAGTTGAACATATGTGGAAGATGTGATGAGTCTGGTGATGAATTCGGGGAAAGGGTGTGGCGAGTGCGTACCCAAAATGACAATTTAACTGTCATCCAGTTTCGTCTGCATTTCCTGTTCCGCTGACAAGTGTAATCGGCCATAAGGTGGCCGGGCAAATAGGAGTGTGGTTTCAATTAGGCAAATGTCACCGGGGGAAACTCCTTTTTCCAACATTGATTGATCGGAGGTGTGTGCGGGTCTCCTCAGTGCCAACTGTCAGAGTTCCTCGGGTTACCATTTATTCTCAATGCTAATTGCTTATGATCTTTGCCCACATTTAGGTGTTGTATAACCAATTGAGGTGACTCCCCTGGAAAAATCTAAAATGACAATTGCCACAATAAATAGTCTCAACTTTCAAAAATTTCTCTTGCCTTCTCGCCCTCCCTTGTTGGGTTCTCTCTCTCCTATTACCTTTCCATTAAACTGTGATATAAACACCCCAATTGTTGTCCTTTTTTGGTCGTCCTTTTCCTTTTCTTGTTGTGTGTAATGCGAATTGACTTAATTAGCATTCGGATCAAATATCGTCAGGGGTTACGCGACAGTTTTTGGGGCGGTAAATAAGGTTGGGTTGGGTTTTGGTAGAAGTTTTTTTGCTTAACGTAATTTTATATAATTTATTTTAATTATTTATAATTCTATTTGCTATTTTTAGGCATTTTAAAGTAGAGATTTTCTTGTTTCAATATAATTCTGCGACTTTAAATTGCCAACCTGCTAATACCTAATGCTTCTCCATCTTATTCCATTTCATTTAACCTTTCAAGCCGCCTGGGGACAGCCAGAAATGCCAGAAACATTCGGAAAATGGAGATGGAAAAATCCTCAAAACTGAAAAACGAAAAGCCTCGCCCACATATGCCCATTTATCATGTCAAACCTGACATTTGTAATTGTAAACTGATACGCCTCGAAGGCAATGCCTAGCCAGTGGAATGGGGAAAGTTGTCATATCTATTTCCTATAGCTTTCACCAGCATATCCCCAGCAACATATGCGAACATTTTGCAGGGGAAAAGGGGCTTCCCCTTCTTCTTTACACACATGAGATAATCCCCCCGGCAAACAGAGAAATAATTCTTTTTAAAATTTCCAGCTATTTTAAAATTCAATTAAAAAACCTTAAATCATTTCAGGGCCGCGTGTGCCTGGCGAAAAGTGCAAAAACCACTTAAATGTCATAAGTGTCGCTATAAATAAAAAAAAAGGAATCGGTATGCCGAAAATTTCCCTAAGCAACCCCCATATGGAAAGTGGAAAAGTGGCGAAGCACGCGCCTGCCGCTGATGGGAAAAAGCCCGAGGCGGATTCGCCAATCTTGTACTTGAAAATTATGCAGAAATCAAGGCGAACGGACCCGCATTCAGTAAATTTATCACTTATCAAGGGATTAAGTTGAAAAGTGATTGGTTTGGGGAAGGGTTTTAGTGAGAAAATTCTATAGACTGGCAGGATATTTTAAAGAAATAACTTTAGTCTCTCTTGCCAAATTAAATATTTGCTTAAACGCCATTAAACTATCTAAAAATAATTGTAGTATCTTCAAATCAATTATTTAAAAGCCCACTTTTAAATAATTTATTTACCATTTGTCATGGGTCTCACTTTCCCTTCAGATTGGGGCCCCTTTTGTCTCCTTTTTGAGCCTGAGGTGATGTCTGCCCAATGGAGCACAGCCACTCCTCTCCTTCTCAAGCTCTGACTTTCTGATGGTCCATTGAGATGCTCGGCTGCTTTTCCTCATTTCCCTCCTGGCTGCCTCCTGCCCAGCTCCTGCCCAGCGCCTTGCATTTTTCCATGTGCCTGTCAACATTTTAATTAAAAAAGGTTACGGACCCATGACTACGGGCAGTTGAGAGAAACGTTCCCAGTCGAAAAGCCATATGTAAAATTTCGCGATTGCAGACGCCTTTTTTGGGGAGAAAGGGCAGCGGGAGCGTGGCCTCTGTGAAAAGGGTGCCAAAATAATAAACTCGTTTCGCAGTTACAAACAATTTCCTTTTTCAATTTTGCTCGCTCCCGTTGTCGTATATATTTTTTTTCCCTTGGCTATTCTGTGTTTTGTGTTCCATAGGTCATTACGCGGAGTGTGTGTGTCGCATTACGGCATAGTCAAATAAGTCCGGACCCGGTCTCCGGTTCCACTTTTGGCCATGGTCCAGTCCAGAGCAGGCCATTGTTTGCCATCATTTTAATTTTATTTATTGTGCGACTGCCGGCCAACCCCAAGCTTGAACCACTAAAAGAAATTAAGGATTTCATTTAAAGAAAATATTATAAAATTATATTAAAGCAGTAAAGGTAAAATTTTAAATTACAAGACAGTTACCTAAATTATAAAAAAAGGAGTGAGACCTAAAATTTAATTGAGAAGAAAGAATTATTCTAGAGAAAGGTTGTTAATCTCATATTTTATATTCCAAATTAATTATCTTAATATTTTCTTCTAAAAAAATATATATTTAATATATTTTTCTATAAATTTCCATGCTATTTTCCCTGAGTGCACATATAGGAACCCCATCAAGGCTCATGCAAATTAGATGAATTGCCTTGCAGTCCAGGTTTCGCCGACTTCCACTTCCATAATGACTTGGCCACTCTCTGACCACTTCCCCCCGAATCCAATTCCAATTCGGAATACCTCCCAGTTCCCTGTTTTTTAGCCAACCCCCACTTTTCAGCTAGCCATGTCAATGGTTTTGCGGACATTTATTGTTTGAAAGCTATTACCCCTGCCGCCCAAAGGAGGAATGTAAAGCGGAGACTCGACACCGTTTTTGATTGTTTTCCGTAAGGCTTCGAGGGTGAAGAGCAGTCGTGGTGGCGGGAGATCTGCCCATCTAGGATTGCCATAATGTTTAATTGCTTTGTCATTATATTTGCAAGTTATGGCTACTTGTACAGCCAGCTGAGTGCACTGAAAATGCACTTGAGACGAAAAGGTGTACAGTTGCCACTAAGGGAAGTAATTCAAACTCGGAAAAGGTTTCTGAAATTTCCATTACTTGAATTTCCAAAGACTAATTACACTGTGTTAAACCTAGAACCAGGTACAGTTTCCTACCATTTTCCCTAACCATTTCAGTCCCCTGAGTGACACAAACCCTAACCTCTGGCAGTTCAGTTCAGCTTGACATTTTCATTCATTTGTCTACGCAATGCCTTCTGCAAAAAAACAAGCAAGAGGAAAGGCCAGAAAAAAAGCTGCACGGAATGCCACGAACCGAAATACATTTCAAACTCCTCTGTGGCATCGTCCATCGGAGCGTTCCGCCATTTATCCATTCACCATTGTTCGATGGCCGAGTGCAGACAGCTGCCTGCTGTGATGTTGGCCAAAAACTTCTACGGCTGTCAATATGGCCAGCTCGGACAGGGGAGGAGGGAAATCCCTCCTACAGCCGGAAAATGGCTAGAGATTGGCGGGCATTTTTTCACGCCACAAATGAAAGCGCGCTGGCATTTTAATCAACATTAAGCAGAAATGCTTTTTGCAAACATTTCTTTGCCCCACGTCTGTCCATCAGAGCAGACTGACAGACTGAGTCCGGGGCATTGTCATTAATTTTACGTATGTGTTTTGGTCATTTATAACGCCGAGACTTGCAAATTAAAAAGTAGCAGCCGTAACAGCAGACAAAACAAAAAAACCCGGAAAATCAACCTGGAAACTTTCTCGAGATGCGACAAAAATTTCAATTACAAGCCGTGGTAAAAGCTCAAACCAACAAAAAAATATTGAAGTGGTGACCCTGTCCCTTGGGTAACCAACACAAAAAAAGAACCCTAACACTTCAAAGTCCCGAGCTGCTTGGGGAATTATCTCAAGCCATTTTCCTTGGGTGCTAATAATTACACCCCCAAAAAATAGCCAAAATGCAGCCAAGTTTATGATTATGAAACGGCTTTGACAAGATTTTCCAAAATGGTTTTACGACTTGACCCCAGCCAAGTTTCTCGGCTTCTGTAAAATATTTCATTAATTTTAATTGGAAATTGCGCTGAGACGTCCAGCGGTGGTCGAGTAGATAATTACAAGGACGCCCAGGACCTCCCCCCAGACGAGACGAGGCTCTTCAAATATTCACAGCCAGCGGAAACAATGCAGCGAGAAGGGGAAAGGGAAGCGTCTTTGGGGAAAGCTCTCCCTGCTTAATTTGAAACAAATGTCGTAAAAATGCTAAAACATAATTTGATGCTTGACTGATGTCGGGGATTTAGCGATAAAAAATATAGAAAAAATGAAGAAAGGAATTCATAGCAGAGGGATTTTAAAGATTGAAGACATTGGAAATAGAAAAATTGTATTTCAAAGTTAACAAATTTTATTCTATTTAAAAACAAGAAAGGAAACTAACTCTGGGTAATTTTTTAAAGAAAATTTAAGTTTAAAAATATAATAATTAAGACAAAAAAGCCAAAATTTCTGTTGGAAAATTATAATAACCTACAAATAAACTAAATTAAATTTATTGAAAATAAAAATACAATTTAAACTATAAGTAACACCTTTTTAAATTCTTGTTTCAAAGGAACAGAAACTAAAATAATCTTTAAACCTCTTCTAAAATCTAATTTCAAATTGGATTTCGAACAAAAACCAAAATTTGCACTCAACTGGCTACATGACAACATCAAACACTCGACCAACTTGTGTCCAAACACAGCACCCACAGATTCTATTCGCATCCTGTTGGCGCTCGGGAAAAACAACTCTCGTAAAACAATTCAATCAAATGGTAGCTACAAGTTCCTAAAACTAATTAAAATGCCATCAACGCGGCTCCGTATGTGACAGTGGGGTGTATTATGTGGGAGAAGGGACTGGGACTGGGACTGAGTCGCCGGGGGCCTTGAAACCGCACAGATTTTCCGAGGAGTGAGTGGCAGGAGGTGGGACCAGTTGGAGCTGCCATTTACGCGTAATTTGACGGGCCTAAAAGGCAGCAGAAAAAAATACAAAACACTAGGAGAAACCGGAAAAATAAAATAAATATTTGAAATTAAATTTAAAGACACAAATACAGATTAGAAATAAATATATAGATAAATAAATAGATATTAAACGTTTATAGAAAATTGAGATTAATCGATATTATTTACTTTCTATGAGAAAATATTTCCTTTTATTTATTTAATATAATTTAAATGTTTTTAGCAGACTTTTAAAACCATAAAACCCCATAATTTTTCCCTCTGTGTAAAAAAGTGTGGGGTTTTTGGGGAATTCCATGAGCCTGGGCAAGTTTGTCAACGCGGTTTTCGCCAAAGTGCCAAACAACCGCGTGATTTATGCGCTTTTAAAGCACTTAACGGCAAACAGGTCTATGAAGTCCTAACCCCAAGTCCGATTTCCTCGCGGACACACGGTCAGAGGACTTGCAATAAATTTTTTTTCGCGAATAAATCTTTCAACTACATAAATCTCACGCGCCGAATTTGAGCCGCTTCTGTTTTTTTGGGCTCGCATATATATTTTTTCTTTCGGCGGATTTCGCACAAATCAAAGCGTAAATTGCTTTGATTTGAAAGCTTTTTATGCGAAAGTCCTTCAGGGCTGACTGTACCCGGCAGCGAAATGCGCCTCGAAATGGGGTGAGTAGCACCAATTAAAAATAATTCCACATATGGCATATGGCCGCATTTTTTTTGTGTTCCAGCCCCTGGAGGAGTTATGGCCAAATATCGTAAAATTTTATCTAAGAAAAGATTAAAATAAAGCTGAAATTCGCGCAAATATCTTTGGTCATAACTTAAAGCCGCAGAAGGCTCCACATGTGCAATATTCGCGGGTTCACAATTAACACTGGGGGCGGAATGGGTGATGGGATGGGGGCGTGGCAGCAGCAGGCGGCAGCCGACTGAAGGCCAAGTCAAATAAACATAAGTTTTTATGCGTTTGGTAATTTTTGAAAAAGGCGGGTGGTGGTTTCGGTTTTGAGTTGGAATGTTAGAGGTGGGAATGAGGAGTGGAATTTAGAATTTATTTTATATTTTAAGACTTGAAAAATTCTAAAATAATGTGGAATTTAAAATAAAAATACTCTTTCAAGTGTTACTGAATTTTTAAATATTTTATTCAGCAAATAAAAATTGTTTTCTAGTTTTTACAGGTTTTTACTGTTCAAAATTGTTAAAGAATTTTAAATATTTTATTAAAATCTTACGATATAAATCTATTCCCCCTCACGATACCATCTCTAGAAATTACTGGTATCATATGCAAAATGCAGCACATGTGTAAAGTAAATCTTCCACTGCCTAAACCATAATCATAAACATTTATAGCCGCCGCGCGCTCGTCGAGGCACAAATGACGAACCCCTCCGGACATATCCTTCCTTCCTGTCACCCTGCCACTGCCACTCTTGCATCACTTTGACGAGTTCAATCCTTTTCCATTTTCCACCTACCCCCACAGATATTTTTTCCCTGTAATATGGCGCACATGCAAAGCCGCAGGATTAGGCACAACTGTGATCCTGTGCGCTCCTGTACGTGTCCTGTTGGATTCAATTTGATTATGACTTGACAAATAATTGTCATTTTGATGTGACGCGGCGACTTAAAATGCTAAGTAATTGTAAATATTGAAAATTTGACGAAATGAAACGGGGTTGACCCGAAAGTTAACCCTTTAAAATGGTTTGGAGGATGCATTGGCAGGATATTTAAGTTATGATATTGTGTGGAGATAGGGGTTTTATGTTGCGTCATGCTTAAGTTAAATGATAAGGAATTTTAAGCCAATGATGATCTGTGCATCTGCTGCCATAATTTTAATACAAAAAATTGTGATTGATATTTTGTTGGATTTGAAAATGTTGGAAAGTTGTGTTTGCTATCTTGGTTTATTCTTATAGAATTCTATCTCAATAAAATGTGTTTTCTCTTATATTTCCCTTTGAAAATTGAGAGTTTAATATTTTATTTATATTTTTCATCTTTCTATTTTCCTTAATAATTTATTTAAAAATTTATAAAATTTTTTAGATTATTCACAACTGATTATTGTGCCACCAAAAATCCAAACCGACTTCCTCCTTCTCTAGAAAACTCCTTGATTTATGGCTGACACTGAAAACTATGCCAAAAAGCATTTCCTAAAACGCAACTTGAACTAATTTAAATTCCTCAATGCGGGGATTTCCCCAACAAAAAAGCTAAAAACTCCGCTGTCAACTTCGCTCTTCTTCTCTAAAAGCCACCGCTGAACAAATGAGATTTCGGGTAAGGCAATGTTAACAAGGCGTTTTACACACAATGTTCTAAATGTGGGTGTACACCAACCCCATCCTGATGGCCTCCAAAAAATTTGCTACCAAACACGGCAGTCGCCTTTTGGCTTCCCTGCGCTGACAGCTTGCAAGCCATAAATCAACAAGTTAAGTCAAACGTGTGCTGCAGACTCTGAAAGCCAGGCAAAAAAAAATGTTTTTAAAAAATTTCCAGCTCCCCTCAGACATATGCAGAGAACAGAACAAAGTGGAATTGATTTCAATGTTTAATAAAAAATTCATGAAAATTTGTCAGCTCAAGCTTTTGTATGTGTGTGTGTGTGGGTCTGGGGTTTTTCGGGGGTTTCGTTTGCTATTAATCACAGTTTGTTGCACTCGCTGCGCCATCAAGTGATTCATGTGTGGAGAGCGGAGCATCATCAGTATCCAAGCGCATCCTGTCATGCCTTGGTCTATGATTTATGTGGCGTTTTAGACCACTGACAACTGAAAAAAGTCCTGCAGGGGTAAGGGGTTTGGGGGGATTTGGTAAAAAACTTGCCACAATCGGGCTTAATCAGGGAAATGTCGTTGTAACATTTTATAGAATTTTAGAACGAAGCAGAGGCTAAGGATTGAGATTGTAAAATTTTTTAAAAATATATAGAATATATATAATATAATATAACTTATTAGGAAAATCCCCCAACATTAACTCTTCAATTTCCAATCATCCCAAAATTGCACTAAACCATTTATAGCAACCCTTACTCTCCAAATTGAATTATCCTTGGTGGCTAAAAATATTGTATATATGTACGTTCGCCTGTCGAAAAAGTCAAACACAATAATGCAATTGATTTTGGTGATAAAAATCGAATATTTTCGCCGGAAAAGGGATAAATAAATAAAAGTAAAAGGGTTCCAGGACCAGCCCAAAAAATGAGGGTGAAGGTGTCGGGTGTGTGCGTGTGGGTTTCCCAACCCCCTCAATGTTTTGTTTTTCCTGGGTTAACCCGAAAAAAATGTTTGCACACATGCGGTTGTTTCATATTTCATAAAGGAAAATTTCAGAGGGAAAGGCACAAAAATCAAAGCATAAAGTTGTCAAGGCGTAGCGAACTCTTAACCCTCGCCAGCTCTCAGACTTTTTAACCCTCGCACCGATTGCATGTTTTGTGGCGCTTTATTTTTTGCTTGCCATTTCTTTCTCTTATTTATGAAAATTGAGTTATAATTGGTAGTGCATTAAGTCGTGCTGGCTGCTCCTTGTGCTCCTTCACTCTATTTTTACGGCTGCTGCTGCTGCCGTTGACGCATTTCTGCCTCAATAAATACGCAAATTGAATTTATAGGCTGGTGAGTGCTTTTTGTGCCTTAAAAGTGCCACTAAATCAAAATCATGTGTGGAGGAAATGCAGGCGGCAGTAAGGGGTTAAGGAATGCACTGAGAAAAATGTGAATATATTTCTTGGTTTATATTATTTACTAATACAAATATTTTTGGTTTTCAAAGATGAAATTGAAGCGTTTTCAAAGCAGAATAATTTGTTTAAAATTATCTAAATCATTTTAGGATTATAATTTATTATAATTTAACACTTTCTTAATATTTTATTAACAAGAATATTAAATTTTGAATTTTTAGAGAGCATAACTTGGATTTTTTCTGGTAATGTATAGACCATAACAATTATTTCTCTGTGAGTCTCCGTGTGAGTATGGGTTCCTTTGCATACGGTTTCCGCAGCGCTTTTTTGTCCTGTTATTTTGCGTATCCTTCCGTTTTAGTTTGTGCTTTTTTGCATTTGCTTTGCCGTTGCGCTAGAATGAATTTCACACAGGAATCGTGCGTTTCAGGTTCGCCATATGTGTGAAGGGAAAGGGGAAAGAGAGTTTAGCGGGGAGAGGGGATATCCGTATCCGGTATTCATATGTGGAAATATTTTGACAGTTTCGCGGTTCGTTAGCGTTTTTTTATTAAGAATTTATCCGGCGGGGGAGAGCGAAAAAATATTTACAAAGTAAAGGATAAAAATAGTCTTCGATTGGTAAAATATTAGGTAAATATTCAATATTCACGGAGATATTTAAAGCGATTTCTTAATCAAATAATCTGGCTTACTTTTGAATTATTTTGTAATATTATAAATATATTTATGTACAGTGGTGCTCATAGACTTAAGCCACAAGACTTCAACCAAAAATTTAAACGAAAATTAAGAAAAGTTTTTATTTCACAGCTCCAATTAATTGCGTTACATTAGTTCTATATATCAGTGTTCTAATAGAAGTAATTGTTTGTATATTCCATAAATGAACAAGAAAACGTCCTGTAAAAAATATATAACTTTTCCCCTCCTAAAATTAAGCCATAATTTCTTTCACGCTTCTTTCATAGCAACACTAATTTCGCTGTTTAACCCACTCTTATCTAGCTAAGCCCTTACATGGCTCATCCCAGCTGGAAAAGCCGAAAAAAGCGATTTTCCTTTGACTGCCCTCTCGACACTTCCTCCACTCCTTCCTCCGCTTTATCCCCTTCGCTTTGGCCACTTTCTTTTGTCCATTGTTCAAGTGGCTCTCCACTGTTGCTGACCACATGCTCAAATTCATGGCACAAAAGGCCAACCCGTTGCCACCCAGCGAAAACCACCCAAGGCCACCCACTTCCTTTGCCCAGCAGCACGCCTCTTAACCCTTTTCTGCTGCGGCCACTTTTATGTTGTCCCGTTAGTGGTCATTCCTCGTTTTCTCTTTTTTTTTTCCTATTTTTGGCGTTGACCCCTTGGCGTAACGAACCCTTCCTGGGCATATAAATTATATGATTTTTGCATTATTTTGGCATAATGTGCACATTAATGACACTCGAAATTATGTTGTTAATAGAAAGGGGGTTGGCTGCCTTAAATATATTGGCACACACATCGAAGTCGATATATATATACGTATGTGTTTCATTGCATTTGTTTTGAGCATCAAATTTATTGCCTCCTTTTATTTTTCCTCATTTTTGGTGGCTTTTTTATGTTATTTTTGCGTTGCATTTTTATGTTGCTCGTTTTTTGGGCAACATTAATTTCCCTTCGGCCCTTGACAGACGTTTGACATTTTTATGTGCATTCTATCCCAGGCCAGGTCTGGGCAGGAGAGGGTTAAGCATTAGTAAAATTACTTGTAACCGGTGCGATGTGTGGAATTAACGTTCCATGAAATCAGATGATATATGGATAATGAAAAGGGATATCCGAAATTGGTTAGAGATGGGATTTGCTAAGGAAAACATTTGAGATTTTAGGAAATTGTTATAGAAAGAATATATAGAAATATATAATCAGCAGAGAGATATTTTATAAATAAATATTTCAACCTTAGCACTTACTCTTAAACCACTCTCCAATCCTTGCCAATAAAAAATCTATACATTAGCCAGTTCTAAACATTAAATTCAGCGTACAAAAAATTCACTTAAATCCTGATCCAACAAATCAAATCAAAACCCCAACTCCTGGGTATTGCCACAAAAAAAAAGGTTCCTTTGCTTCGCTTTTATAACTTTATTTACCCAAACGATAAGCGAAATAAATCTCCGAATGTGGCACCGAGTCACATATACATGTGTTCCTCGGTGACAGCCTGTCACCCAGCTGGAAATGTTCCGAAAGGAATAGTCAAACAATAACAAACTGTACCTTAATTTAGGATGTGGCCAGTGGGGATGGAGTGTGTCCAGGGTGAGGGGGCCCAGAGCAACAGTAAAAATTCGGCAAAGATTCCACCAAATATTGCACAATGATGGATCATAAATAACTTATGGTTGCCAAGGAACGCACAGAAAAAAAATTGCTTACACTAGAAGAAAAGAGGTGACAGACTTTGCAATATTTGAAATGGTATAAATCTAACTTGAAATATTTTAAGGCATAAATAACGTACTACTTTAAATGTATTTTAGCAGAAAGTTTACCACTCTCTTCTTGTATTTTTAAGATTTTTCAATAGTTTTTCCAAGTGTCCTCAAAAAATCCCAGCTAAGTTGTGGAGAAAACTCTCCTGGCCAGCAGTGACGTAACACATAAGCCTCTGACCCCAAGCCCACTCAACTCGCCTCCCTCTACGCCCGGTAGTCCCAATCGCAGTTCAGCCCTCGTGATCTGCCCTGGCCATTAAGGACAAAAGGATGACCCTTGATGCCGTAAAAAAGAGCGAACCAAACTCACAGCCGGACAATGGTCACTTGATGATGCGGGCGCGCTGGCAGTCCTCCGTTTTATTTGCCGCCTTTTTACGGCAAATGAACGGAAGCGACTCGTAAAACTAGCGAATTGTGAATTATGTTTGCTGACATCTAGACCGAAATACGGCGACGACAGTCGATAGATAGTTGGCAATAAAAAAAGGGGGACGGAGGAGCCAAACGTGTGCCGATGGTCAGCTAAGCTCAACTGAAACTCAAACGGGAACTGGACTCCAGGGGGTCGCCTGTCATCGTCTATTGAACTCGTGTTCCGACCAATAAAAGATGCATTAAAACACTGAAATATGGAGGGGGAAATGAGTTGGGAATGGTATATATACTTGAGTATTAAGGCACTTCAAGGATACCCTAAGTAGTACGAAAACATTGTCGTAAATATATTTTATTGTAAATTAGGCCATAAAATGTCCTGGCCAAAAAGGTGTGACCCAGTGGGAAGGAGGAAGGAATTGAGGTCACAGCTTAAAGCCTGAAATTTCACAAGTAATATCTTTAATTTCAAGTATATTAAATATTATTTATATTATCATCAAGACAAGCCCAAAGTCTAGTGAAATTACCCATCAAAAGCCAACTAACCCCAACCTTAAAACCAGTTTAACCAAATTTCCCTAGAAAATTCACCAAAAATGTGCTTTTAAAAAGTTTGCAACCTGGAGGAAAAGAATTCCGGAAAGGAAAACACAAGGATAACGGGCCAAAGGCATTCAATATGCACACGCCATAATCACATTAAAGCGTAAACGATATGCAAATGGAATGAACTGACAAGGAAGCCAAGGCGAACTTCTTTTCCGCAGGCTCAGGATCCTCATGGAGGTTCATCAAAAATGCACAAACACATAGACAAGACAAAAAAGGTGGAAAAGAAGGAAAAACTACATGGATAACTTTTAAAACCCAAGTCCTGCGGCAGGAAGTGGCTTTCAACTTGAAGCACAAGTTGCTTTATTTTTGCTTCACTTCCTTTTTTTCTCAGGTAATCACGTCGTCACTTACAGTTCCAATTAAGGCGGGGTCTAAGTGAACGCGGAAATTTTAATTCAATAACAGTCAAACGAGGCATTTCCCGTAAGTTTTCCCGCACTCCGGCCATTTGCGGTCTGTTTTACTTAAAGTCAATTAAAATTGAAGTGGAACGAAGGCCAGGAAACTCTTGTCATGTCTTCATCTGTCGAAACTTTCCACGCGGCTCATGTGGCAACGCAATTTTCCTACTTCGGACGTAACTAATGCAATCAAAGGACATGTGAGTGTGTGAGTGCCAAAAAGTTTGGTTTTCCACTCAGCCAAAACTACCGGAAATGTTGGCCAGTTCAGTGTGCAGTGTAACATGCCAAAAGGGTTACCAAAGTGTCGGCTTACGGATAGAGGTAATGCTTAAAGGCATGGGTTGATTGAAGAATTGTGAAAATATTTAGATAATTTATTTACTTATTTATTTTTAAATAAAAAGATATACGATTAAATCCAAATAAATTGCAGTTAAGATCTTGTTTAACTTAAAAGGGTCTTACCTCAAGAAAAATCCTAACTAAATTCTCAACTACTTGTTCATATAATTTCCTAATTCCTCTAACACCTCTCTCTCTCTTCGCTTTCAGTTAGAAAATCAAAACCGAAATAAACACTGCATTTCCATTTGCCGTTTGAAAACTGCCTGGCGCCTGGCTGCTGCTGCTGCTTCCACTTCAATTAAATTATCAAAACAAGAATACCTTCCATAAAAGAACAATGGGTGAATGCCAAAGCCCAAACACCTAAGTGCGTTCTGTATCCTGTTGCCCCAATCCTTGGATACCCGAAAGCCAACCAAGTCTTGCCATTGTCACTGGCTTGGCATTGTTTTTCGGTCTTAAGTCTTAAGACTCGGCAACTTCATTATTCTTGTGGCCAGAGACCCTCTCTCTCTGCGCATAAATGACTTTTCAATGGCGCTGGGCGTAATGAAACCGAACGCAAACCAAAATCCTCCCAGACAATTTCATATGCAAATGACTAAAATGAATTTAATCAACAATTGTTTCGTCCGTCTGCCACCAGCCACCTGACTTTGCGGTGCATTATTCTAATGAGATTCTGCTGGCGGCTGCTTTTTTATTTTTATGGCCAGAAACTGGACCCGGGAAAACCTCAACCTTGTTGCAATCGCTGCAATTATTTTGATAACAACTTTTCGTATTAAATGGCGAGACATGAGACAGATAAAATAGGGAGAACGATTGTCCGTAACGGGGTTATTACGCATACGACATGGCTAACAAGGAAAAGGTTTAGAGGGAAAGGAGTCGACTGAGGGATGATGGTTGTATCAGAGGAGCTATGAGGAGGTCTTTTATAGGTATTAGAAATTGTGAAATAAATTTCAAAATTATTATTCATCAAGCTTATTTATTTATTAAAATATTTTTTGAATAATAGACCTATGTGTATCCTTTTTAGAAACTTTCTTGTTCTCTCCACTCTGAGAATTTTATATAATTTTATTTTACCAAAATCTCAAGTTCCTATATACCCAATTCGTACCCTTTAAACTTCCACTTTGGCTGGACATTTACGGTATAACTTGAGTGTGTTGCATTTTTGACCGCAGTAAACGTAATTGTCTGTCCGGCGGTGGGCAGTCAATAAAAGCCAGCGATTCCCCCAGCTTCCTTACAAGTGGCTCCATGTACTCTTCATGTCCTCGACACGGCTGTAGCTTTATCTTGCGTTGCTTGGGTCCAAAAAAAAAGGGAGTTTCCTCTCTCTATATTTCATAGCTTGGAAAGATTGTTCCTGCCACATGTTGCAGCAACAAAGTTGCATGGAAAAACGCACAACAAAGCTTTTTGTTTGATTTGCATATGATAAAAGAGGAAAGGCTTAGGGGATGTAAAGAGGTGGCTTAAAACCGGGAGATGGGGTTGGAAAAGGCATGGAACTTTGAGTGGGAGTAATGCTCATTTTGCTGCTGCTGCAAATGACCGGCAATTATATTGTTGCCTCGCTTAAAATATGCCCTCTCGAAAGGTCTTTAAATATTTGTAAAATATTTGCAATGCCCTAGAAATATATTTAAAAATATTTTAATAAAAGAAAAATGTTTTAAATTGAAGTTTCTTGTAAAAAAAACTTTTCCATAAGTATTTAAAAATATTGATAATTTCCTTTAATACTTAAATGTGATTTTTCTCTTTATTTTAAGTATTTCTTACTAATAATATTAAATAAATATTACCATTATTAACCTTTCCTTGTCAGGGTATTCAATATTCCAGCCTTTGTAACTCCATATTCCTCTCCAGCTTGTTGTGTGTTCCATAGCTGATAGCCGTTGAATTCCCACAACCCTTTTCCACAGGCAAGTTCAAACCAGGTCCACTCCACATGTCCGTGTGCAATGTGTCCTGTCCTGTCCAGCTTGTTATGTCCCTGACAGCCATCGTCATCCACATCGCATTCTTATTGACTCCCAGTGCCACTTCGACTGCAGTTGCCGTTCGAGTCCAGTAATTCCCTGCAATCCTCCCGGAATACACACATCTACTCACATCCAGGACCAGTGAAAGGGCGGAGAGCAACATTGTTCGGTGCTAGCTTTTTATTTCGACCATTTGAGTTGTGTTCTGTGCGGTTGGGCATGCAAAATTAAATTAAAACGCATTAACAGAAAAACCCAGTCGAGGGGTACTTAGTGAGCTTAGGGAAAAGCACAGGAAAATCCTGAGGAATATGGAGAGGAGAGAAGGAGGTACTAAATAGGAGTCGTTGGAATTTTGAATAAAATGAGCATTGATCTTGGTTTATAAGACTTAAAATATTTTAAAATAAAAACTAAATTAATATTCTAGGTGTTACTTGTTATTAATAAGACATCCACAATCTTAAAGCTCAACTTATCCTTATCAAATGTCCCATACCCTTAGATCCTTGTTTACAAATGACTTACAACTTGGCAATGACATCATCAGCAAAGCATAAAATTGATTTTCCACTCTTGAAAATCGTCAGATAAAACCCAAAAAAAAATGAAGACAAAACCCAAAGTAAATTTGAATAAAAAATGAGCCCCGTGGCGGACTTTTGGATAAATGCAGTGAAGCCAAAGCTGAGTACTAAATTACAACGAAAAACAAGAATTACACACTTCAGTCCACAAAAGGCAGCGAATACCGCCTGCAGTGGTCTCACCCACTCACCCCACCCACCCGAAGGCGGAAAGGACCTCCGAACGAGGCAAAGGAAACTAATATAAATAAAATTTCAATTACTCAACAATTAATTTCGTCTTGTGTGCAATCGGCGAAGCGTTAAAAGGCCACGCAGACCAGACAACACGGACCAACGGCAAGGAGGCGGATTTGAGAAAGGACATCCCGAGATCCCGGCTCACTTCCTTGGGAACTACTCAGGCGTAAGTTGGAGCATTTGGAAAATATTTGAAAAAGTTTCAACTGCACTGAGATTCAATAAATTGAATTGTGATAATTTATGAAAATTCATTGTATTTCACAAAAATTTTCTTTGACTTTATTATACCCTTCGATAAGGAAATAAATCAGCTTAAATTTGAGGGCTGTTTATAATTTCAAAATATAATTTAGAAACTTGTGAAATACATTTTATTTATATTTTTTTTTCCAAGTGTTGGCCTTCCTCCTTGGCCAAATTGCCAGCTGTGCTTAGCCCAGACCTTGAATGGTGGTTAAGGAGAGCGAATAGAGACCCGAGTTGCCTTCCAACTTTTTAGTTGACTTAAGTCCTTTCGGCTTTTAATTGTTGGGGCACACAATTAGATGGCAACGTATTTGTTTCTTGCTGATTATGAAGCGTTAAGCAAAACTGTCAACGTGCCACCCGAGAAACGCAATTTATTGGCAAAGTTTTGCCAGTTCCTGCTCCGTAGGAAAGGATTCCCCACATTTTTCCAAGGAGCTTATCTCTCGCAGCTTCGTCACTCGAGTGAAACAAGCTGCCAAGAAGTTGATCTAAAGAGGAAGATAGTGTCTGGCTTATACACGGACAGGACAACCCCAACTGCGAGTTGTCACGCACAAAGGAGTCTGCCTGCAAATTAGCAGAAAAATCTGTTATCCTTTCGTTTGGCTTGCGCTTGCGGGCGTGTTAATGATTTTTCTCCCCCGTCCCCGTCCCCGTCCGCCCTTGGAAAAGTTCGCTTCCACTTCCTTGGAGGCAAAGTTTTTCGTGTTTCCTTACAAATGAAGTGACAGAGCATATTTAAAATTAAACAATTTAATCCACCGAGACGAAGCTCTCGACTTCGTCTCCACGTGAAGTGAAATGTTGACACTGCCGCCGGAGTTTTGTGCCAGGAATACATGTGCTAATTAGCAAACAGGACTCCTTATCCTTGTCCTGCCGCCCCGCCATGTGTCTGCGTGTTGCAAAACAAATAAGATTGTCCCGTCTCGGTCTTATCGTCCTGGGCCCATTGTCATTTTCCGAGTGGTTGATTGGCACGTAATTTAGCCGAGATCTCACTGCGGCTTGTTTGTCCTTCGTTGGGCAATCGAGCTTGCCGGTAAGTTGGGGTGCGGGATTATCTGGCGTCTATAATTGGTCTAAGGAATCCTTCTAGTTATAGGAAAAACCCTTTTCAAAATTGGTTTAAAACAAACATTATTTTTTCCGTTAAATCACATCCACTTTTATTTCGTATTTAACTTAAATTTTTGATTAATCTCCAAATTTAAAGCTCTTCAAATATAATACTTAATAAATAATATATATATTTTGTATTGTTTTCTGAATACTTTCCATCATGGTCAGCAATCTGTCAATTAATACAAAAACAGAGAAATGTTAATTAAATTACTATATACCCATAATTATGGCTAATGGGCAGCTGACAAGTTCCTTTTTTTTTGACAAGGACCACCTATCCCTAACCCCAAACCGATCAAATAAATCCATAAAATATGTGTGTATTTCGAAAATAATCAAGCAAAAAGCATTGCAAAAGCCACAACCATGTGTTGATTACAAAACCTTCAACGCGGAGCGAACACAGAAATCCAATCTTTACCCCAATATCAATTTCAATGACCAGAACAAATAACCGCAATGTAACACATTTTCCCCGCATATTTTTCCGTTGAATGGATGGCAGCAATTGTTTGCCAAAAACCATTTAAACCTTTATTTGAAAATTACACATAAACATATTGGAAACACAGACCAGCGAGGGGGTAAAGAGAGTATATCTGTGGGGTTATAGAAGATTCTTTGTGAGTCTTAAATTAAAAGAATATTTATAAAGAAAACTACATAGTTTTCAATTTCATTACTATTATTTTTAGATAGCTAAAATGACTAAATTTAAGGTATATATTTATATAATTGTTATTTCTATTATTGTTGATCAAATTCTGTTTATATGTTTAAGTATCGTAACCTAAAGATATTATTTCAATAAATCAAAGAATAAACTAATTTTTCCATTTGCAATATTTAAATTAATGTTTATATATATTAAGAGTATTCACAATTCCTGTAGAAATATCTCTTGATCCTGGTCCATTTGATTTTCGCTGGAATTGCGGTTCACATATTTGCCAATGCATTTTGGAAACATCATTAAGCCGAAAATTGCTGGGCCCGAGTGCAACGGCCTATGAAGAGACTCTCTGGACCGACCTTCTGCCCACCACTGCACTTGCCCTCGAATGAATGGACGATGCCAATGAATTTTCATGAATGCAGTCAAGTCTATAAAAATTAATGCATTGCAGTTGGCTGCAAGTCCGTTGTGTGTCCGCCGACTGCATTTTAAATATGAGTTAAAAAGCCTGGAAAATGGGCCCCAGCCCAGCCTGGAGAGTTCTCAATGCGAGTTCGACCTTATCAAATGGTCATTTCTGTTTGCATTTAATTAAAAATCAACCCAAAAGTAAAGCGGAGAGTCACGTGTCCTGCGATAAATCACGCTAAAACAGAGCAGAAAGTGCCCGAGTAATTTATCATTGTCAACGCGGACGAGCCAGGACTCAAAAGGGGTGACAGGATCTGCTGCAGGACAGAGATCGAAAGGATTAACACTTTAAATTGCCTAGTTAAACAAAAAGGATAATGTCCAGGCAGCAGCTTAATGCCCAATGTTTTCGGCCTATGTTTGCTTTACTTCCAAAGACTTTTCCCCACATTTTCCATTTAATTGCTGAAATCCAAACTGGACAGCACAGACGAAGGACAAAGCTTTTGTATTTACATAGCTAAGGGAATGGAATGGGGTTTTGGGTACACTGCAAAAATGAATTGGTGATAAATTAACACAGAGATTAATGAGAAATTAAAAAGCCTACTTATTGGCTTTCAGTTTGATCTAACTTAAAACCCCTTTTAAATCTCTGTAAATATATTTTGTATGTTCTTGTGTATTATCAATTTCTCTCAGTGCACATAATAAGGTCTGTGGTCGGGGGTAAAGTTCACTAAATTGCATTTCGTCACGCAATTAGTGGTTCATTTGCTGCCTGGCTGAGCCTTCTTGGAAGATCCTTCAACTCTGTTTGCTAAAAGCTCCTTCGCCCCCCTATATTTACTCTGGACCTAGAGTGTGTGCGAGTGTGTGAGTGTGTGTGTGGGGAATGTGTGTTGGAGAGGTTGGCCAAAACTTAATTTCATCTTATTACGATGCAGAAATTTTGCAATTTCCGCTAGGTCCACTCCTAAGCCTGGTCAATTGCGTTTCGGCCCTGTTGTCTGTCGACGTCTTGCAGCGGAAATGGAAAATGTTTGTGGCAATGACTTTGGTTTATTAGTTTATCAGGTTGTCCGTCCATTTGGTTAGTTCAATTACGTTTGTTCAACCGCAAAATTATATTGAAAATGTACTGGCAATGGGAATTTCTTTAAAATTAAAACTAGATTTAGTCTTTTAAATAATTGAGAAAGCTATACAAAAAATGATTTAAAAATACAGCTTCTTAAATGTGTAACAATGGATGTGGTTTATATTATTGTTAGCAATTTAGTATCCTATAAATGGTTTTATCTATGCCTCTAAATTTTAAAGAACTTCCCCCAAAAGATGTCCTATAAATCTTTAAAAAAAAATCCCATCTTCAGACTTTAACGACTGACATGCAATTTTCCATTGTGTAATACCTAATTTTTCACAAATATTCCTTTATTTTATTGCACAAATTTCGGTTTGCCCATTGAGGAAGGCAATGCTAAGTAGCCTTTCCCACTCCTCCCTTCCATTTTTTATGACCACAAACCAGAGTCAAAACAGAGCAAAACAACAGTGAAGGAAGCATTAAAAAAGCTAATTTAATTAAAAGAAAATGCAATGAAAAATGTCATTCAGACAGGGGACAACAGAAGGGAGTGTGGGCAAAAAGGACGACTGCTGCTGCTGCTGCTGCTGCATTGTCCTGTGCGTGCTGCCTGGCAATTTCGACGATTTTTTATGACACAACCGAACTGGTGAACTGCAGGCAAAAGTGCAACGGAGCCGATGACGAGAAGCAGAATTCTCCTTGGCGCGATTTTATGCACATTTATCATAATTTCACACGCAGCCAAGGATTCCAAAGGACGAAAATGGAATGAGTCGGTCTGGGTTGGGTTTGGTTTCTGTCGGTTTCGGTTGCACACATAAAAAATAATCGCAGGGCTGAAGGGGCGTGGAAATTGCATTTTGCCTTTTACGAGCAATGACATTTATGACAGTTTTCCTTCCTTCCGCAAAAAAAAAGAAGCAAGCGACAGGATATCGTGGAAGAAAAATGAAACGGAGAAATGAGAAAACAGTAACAATGATAACCCATTAAAACTATTCGTAAACACACACCTTTCCCAAGTGAAGTTGAAGGCATTAAACTCCTGCCAAGATGTATGCAGATCCTTTATCCTTTTCCACGACACAACAACAAAGTTGGACTGGCGTTATTAATATTAATGCGAGCTTAAGGTAAAAGGCAGTTAAATAAATAAATACAAATATGGCTTCTAAAATGTAGAAAAAGTAAATAAAAGACGAAGAAGATTTTCTCTATAAACTAAGCCTTAATAAAATAATATATTAAATTCATTAGATCTCATATTTTTCTAAGGAAGTTTCCTTATAAAAATCCTCCATGTAATAAAATAATTTTTTATTTACTTTCTTTACTAGGCTAAAATCTTCGAAGGTATTATCGGAGACACGTTTTCCGGTAATTGAAGTGTTTGTTGTAGTTCCAGTTCCTGTTGATGTTGTCGTCCCCGGCAGCTGCTCAGCTGGATGTCCTTTGTCCTTGGCGCTCATAATTCTACTTGTGACAAATCAACGCCCTCTTGTAGCTGACTTCCTGTGGGTTATGTGTAGTTTCTTATTTTTTTTTTTGGCTGCTCTTTGAGAGTCCTTGGCGCTCTCGCGTAGTCCTTGCTATTACTGTTTATCAAAAGTAATTTCGCTTTTTTATTTCCTTCGACTATTGCCAGCGATTTCCGCCGGCTTTCCGCTCCTCTCCGGCTCGTCAATAATTTCATCTCATTTCATTCTTTGTCATAAAAATGGTCAACATCCATTCCCCCGAAATGTAACATGGCAGCGAAATGTTGTTGCTGGAAGCATTTGATGCATGCAATATGCAGAAAGTTTCCTATTTCAATAAAAAGCAAGAAACGACGTCGAATTGTGGATATAAATCTATAAAAATCTCAGCATTTAATATCGTAAAAAAATATCATCCCTAAGGAGTTGGTCCAAGGAAAAAGGCGGGTAGGAAATAAAGTTTCTTTATTTTTCGGTTTCTGGTTTTAGTTGCTCTATCCCGGAGACAACAGCTGGCGTTGATGCAACATTGTCACAGGTCACAGAAAATTATTCAATAAATTTGTTCTATAAGATTCAATATACCTAAGAGAGTTTTATAATTTCACAGCTTTCTCATCACTTTTCTTTTGAACTCGAACCCATCTTCAAGCCAACAATGAACTTCAATTAGCACATACATAAAACCCAATTAACTTGGCTGACTCAAGTCAAAACCAAGATAAAACCAAGAAACTGAAACCAAGAAAATGCTTACCATTTTAGGGAAATTTATTTAAGGGTTGGTGGCTGCAGCGGGCTACTCATAAAGGTGACAATCAAACCGCAGATTTTATTAGCTGACATATTTATGAATATTATTAACATTTCGTTTGGCAAACATTAATGCGAACAAAAACAGGCAGAGAATGCCGACTGGGAAATGCGCAGAAATGGTTATGATTTTTTGCATTCGCCAGGATCCCGGGATTTCGGATTTCGGATTCCGGAATCCCGATCCTGAATGCGAATTTCCAAGGGTGCGCGCCTCCGTGGCTCATTAATTTTTATACGCGGTGCGTGTGTGTTGCATTGCAATAAAAACATATTTTATTAGTTGACGAAGAGCCGGAGACGGAGCCACCACCACTGCCCAGTCTCTCTGACGACTGCCTGTCGGCATAAATTCATTATTTATGGTGCAATCAATGGAGCTGCCGAGCGTATGTCAGGCCCATCAAACTCATCAGTTCGCATCGGAATCATCATCACCGTCATTTGCCAGGATGATCTGCGTCTGCCACATAGCGGAAGTTTGTTTATTTTATAGTTTCTGACGCCTGTCGTTTGCCGCCCGGAGGCGCGAAAATTTATCCTAGATTTTTGGGTATTTTAGTTAGCACTGGGGAGATCCTGGGAGATTTATAAATCAAAACTATATCAAATAGAAATCTTGAACTCATTTTGTATGAAGATTTTGGGATTTTAAGATAAAACTTAGTGTAGAGGATAATATTTTGCAGTTACAACTTTCTATAAATAATATTTATATAAAACTATTAATAATATTTATTATTTAAATAACCCTATAGTATTTATTCCTACCCAAAGCTATCCTAGGGTATTTTCCTATTCGATTTACAAAATCTCTCTGAATTTTCGCCAACAATTTGCGGCACGACGGGTTGTCCTTTTTGACAGTTATGTGTCTCCGAATCTTTTTGGCAAATTTGAATGCATCCTTTTTGGGAGGTGTGGGGTGTGTGTTTTGATAGAGGGTGTGGCCGGCCATAACTCTGTTTGACTCGGGATAATTTGCCTTTTGAGAACTATTAGGTCGTAATCTCGGGTTCAAGCTGCCAACAGAAAAACTAATTAAAATGTTCGACCCGCTTGATGAATGGCCTGGGACTTCCTATAAGCAGACATGTATCCTGTGATAGGGAATCCACCCTGTAATTAATGCGATTCGAGTGACTATGTTCCATCATCATCAAACATCATCTTGCGTGATTCGCTAAGAGTTTTTCTTTCAGCGCATATCCTGCCACTTTGTGGATGAGGCGGTCACGCATCGCCGTCTTGTCATAATTTTCTTATTTCGTTTTTCGTATAAAATTTCCTATTAAATATTCATGCGAATCTGGAGAATGTCAGTTTGGTTCTTCCTCTTAATGACATTTCAATAATTAATGTACTTTCCCTGCTTTCCTTTTTTTTCGGCGCGCTCGCTTCATTTCACTTCGCCTCGTTTCCTGGCTCGTGTGCGTGTCCTTTTGCCTGGACTTCTCGACTCCGGCTATCTGACTAGATGTCATCAATCAAAGTATATTTTTAAATGTTTCGGTTGCTCCCGCCTGTCGCGGCTTATAAATGATGTTTTTGTCGAGCACTTTTTCCCATTTTGATTACATTTTTTTCGGTGGGGGCGCTGCTTTTTTTGGATTGATATTTTTCCAGAGGTCGCATTTTGATAATTTTCGAGCCACTAATCCAATTTCCTCTTGTACAATTTTCCTCCATTTGCACAACTGTCATAATAGCCAAGGTGGAGGCTGAAGTTCGGTGGAGTTTTCCAATTGATTACACGACACCCACACGCGCACGCCTTTGGCTAATCCTTGGCCCAGGACCCTGGCTCTCATAATTCCCTAACAAGAACATTTCTACGTAGCTGCACAAAAAGTCCGAGCTAATGACATTAGGCTGCCTGCCATTAGTTCATGCCTGATTCGATTTTATTTCATTTTATTTCTTTGTCTGCTGGCAAAAAATAAATACAAGGTAAAGTAAATGGAAGAAGTAATACAATTTTGGGTTAGGTAGATTTATTCTTTGATGAAGTATATTAAAAATTTATTGGGGTTTGCCTACTAAAATATTCAGAAATAAATATTTAACACATAAATCATATAATGCGTTTTGTTTGGCCCTTTAAAATTCAAGAAATAAATTATTAAAATTTTTTTTTGTCTATTTAAATTGCTTGTCTAGGTTTTAATGGGTTCTCCAACTCAAAAATGCACAATCAATTATTATTTTTTATTTCTTTTAAAATAGTTTCGCAAAAGGGCAACCCAAATTCAACTCCAACCAATTTAATTTTCTCCTTTTGTTTGGGGATTTGCCTTTAGCTCCTTTTTTTTTGGGTCTTCATTTATTTCTGCACGAGCATCCGCCGATCGGTTCGATTGTCTTTCAGCCTTTTTGGGTCTGTTGCCTGTCTCTAGGCCATTCAAACTAATTCGTTTTTTCAAAAATAAAGAATATAAAGAAATAAAGAAAAGAAAAATAAAATTGGCCAACATGTCCGAGAATTAAATGGAAGTTAGATACGGATCAGTCAAGGTTAAGACCAAAAAAAAAAAGGATAACAAAATAAAACTGGGATACCTCTCTTGACCGAAATGAATTCTTGGAAATTTATGGATAAAGTTTTGTTTTGATTCGAGTTCACTTAACTCTAAGCGATCTCTGAGCCCCCTTACCCCCTTTCCGCGGCATTAGAAACACTTTCCGAACTAATTAGGGAACGAGAAGTTCTGCAAGAATTTCCTGGCAGGGATTAAATGCTTTCTGTCTGTGATTTTTACAGCTCTTTTCGCTTTTCGCTTACAAATCGCTCGACATTTGGCGCAGCTTCAGGATAATCATAAACTTGTGTTAATTATTTTTCATATGCCAAGCCAAACTTTTATCTGTTTAACGTTAATTAGTTTTGTTTGGCAAAGTGAAATTTCTGATTTCTTTTTGCGCGCGCGCTTTTCAAACTTTTATTAACTTTTTTTCGGGGCAATCAAAGTGAATTGAACTGCAGGATGTGCACGGATATGGCAGCTGCATAAGTGCAAAAGTTTAATTAAAAGTCCTGGTCGTGTTCGCGGCGCCGAGTCATATCCTTGGAGCTGATGACGAGACCCTCAAGGATTGCATATTGTGCTTCTGTGTTTTTTTTTCCTGCCAATTGGCTTGCTTGCAAAAATTAACTTAAAAATGCAAATTGTTTTGTTAGCACCTAATTTTTGGATATTATCGAGGGCGGGAAGTAAGATGGTGTTCCCCTACTTTTGGCAGAAAGTTTCTGCTTCGAAAAATCTTGGAAAATATTTTTGTATTTCTCTTTTTTGCATAATTGAATTTTCTTTGTGTGTTTGACTGTTGCCGCCGCTTGTCGAACAATGTGGAAAACTTTGGTTGCCAGAGCTCATTTTCCTTGAAGCTTAAGGATTCCTGGAATGTAGGAATTTATTCATGGGGGTAGAGTATTGAAGAGAGAGTTTATTTTATTTTTAAAAATTTCAGAGTCAAGGTATACTTTTTTTAATGGTTAGATCTTGAAGACTAGACGTAATATATTTACCAAGTGGTTTTATAATTGTATTGTTATATTGCTTTTAATTTTATTTATAATTTTTAAGATATAATTATGTATGTATTTACTTTAAACTTCAACTTAAAATGGTTCTAGAAACTTCGAGTTCCTTCTTTGGAGTGTAAATTAATCGTAACAATTAAAATAATAAGATAATAATACTATTGTAATACTTATGCTTTGATAAATTAAATGTTTTTAAATTTTTCCTTATAAATGTTCCGTCGGCAATCTCTTTTGGTAATAATCTTGTTCTGAAATAATTCTTAAAAACAAAAATCGAAGTCTGTTTCATTTTATGTGTGATTTATTTCATTTTTAAAACAATTTGTCACCTTAAAGTATATTTCCTTCCGTCATATCGGCATTAAATCAAAATATAGCCGTCGGAAATTGAAGGAGTATATTCTTGATTGATTTCTAGAAAATTCTTTTTTGCCGTCGGTATATAAAAAAATGTCAGAAATGTGGTTATTTCACCTTCATTTCCTTTGCGTCATCGTTCAAAATCTGAAAAATTGCCCCGCCATCAATAAATGAAAAATTCAACAGAGATTTATGTTTATAATTTTCGCATTATATTTTGTTTTTTTTTTTTATTGACTTTTTGTTTGACAAAAAATTGATGCAATTTTTAGCCAACTACGATTCATTTTTCATTCTTTCTGGGTTTTGCTCTCAGGAAAAACTTAGAAAAAAAGTCGCTTACAAAAGAACTTACACACTATTACAGTAGTAATTCATTTAAATAGGCTTTACATTTAAATTATAGCTAATGAAACTATTTTTTTTGAGGTCTTTAAAAAAGTACAAAAGTTTTGGGGACATTTTCAAAGAGATTTTTATAAAAGATTTTTGTAAAATATTTTTTTGTTTTTTGCAATTTTTGTAGATTTTTTCTTTCAATTAGTATTTTTGTAGAAACAAAACCATTATCACAATCGCTTTGATGAGTAAACTAAAGGTTGGGTGGGTTTGTGGTTGATTTAGAGTAGAAATCGAATGCCGTCGGCTGTTGCATGATGACTGATTTTCGGTTTTTTTGGGCTGGCTGATGCTTATTTCCTTTGTACTCTGGATTTTGGACTGGACTATAGTTCTCCGCTGTAGCTGTAGTTAGGGTTTACTCCTCCTCCTCACTGCGATGGCTTGCGATATTTTCCGGATTTTCTGCCCGACTTGGGCAGGCACTGGCTGAACTGCTGCAGCGTTTCCAGGACAATGGTGGCCAGGAATCGCCACTGGGACTCCCGCATACGCAGGATTTGCCGCTCCTCCTGCTCCGCCTTCCGCAGCAAAGTCGCCTGATCGGGTATGAAGAATGCCACTGCCATTGTTGTTGTATTTTTCTTAACTCCGATGCTTTGTTTTATGTATTTTATTTCAAAGTTGGAATTGCACAAGATGACTCAATGACTTTCTCTTCGGCACAATGAGTGTTTATCAAGTTTTGTGTAGTTCTTTGTTGTTGTCTCGCACACGTATTTCTTTCGTATTTTTGAGTTCGTTCACTTTGTTCTTGGGGTTTCTCTTTTTTGAATAATTTTATATCTTTCGAGCTGCCTTCGCCTCGCTGGGTAATTTCCAACTGAATATATTGAGTGCTGCTCGCTGGCTATTTATACCCGGGCTCTCCCTGGCCTCGGTTCGCTCTTCTGCCCGGTGGTTGCTGCTCTCGTGCTCTCTGTAGAGACTCTCTGGCCGAGGTTTTTTTGTTTTGGTATTTTTGTTGACATCGCCTCATTCGCAGCTCCCAAAAAAAAAAAAGGTTAAAATTTGTGGTGGGCGGGAGGCGGGGCCACCTTGCGCCTGTTGCCAAGCGTGCTTGGTATACGCTTGAGCGTCGCCTTTGTTGTGACTGTGTGTGTGTGCGGCGAGAAGTACAGTTAGCATATTAATTGTATTAAATCGTCAGGGCATGACAAACGCTTTCAGCCAAGGAGTCGGACAGGGACAGAGACAGGTGGAGAAAGGGAGACGGTAAAAAGCCTTACTTTTGAGGTCTGCAGCTTGGAATACTCTTTGGTATACGATGTATTCTAAATGGAACGTGGATTAATTTAGATCGGCCAAACGTTTTACTATATCTAATAATATCATAATACAGCATTATATAAAATTTCACATCGATCTGATTAAAATATAAAGAAAATGTTTGCCTTTCTACTCTGATATATAGGTATATTTTATTCGATATAATTATTTGGCTTTATAAATCTAAATAATACGTACCTATACTTCATATATGTACTTTAAAATAGCAAATATATAATATAATAATACATATGTTAAAATATAGACCATTTCCCAACTTCTTTATGACTTATAAATACCCCCGCAAGTGTATAACAAGAGAGCGTTTTGTGTGGGTGGCAGACGTACTTGAAATATGGGCAAGTGGGCAAACTTAAGTTCCCATTTCTTTTATTTCTCTCTTTGACGAGCCCACCTGTCATCCATATCTATATACTCGCATCTCTCTTTATCAGTATCTCGCGTTCTACAAGTGTTTACACAATCATTCGAAGCTTCCGACTAAGAATTATGACAATCGGCCATAAATTAACGGCACGCATCTCCATATAGGGTATATTTGACACAATGGATATCATATTTTTGTATATTTCGCTGGCAGTATACCCATTAGAGCGGAACAAGTCGGATATGAATGAATATTTTCGCAGGAAAGGGTTTTTTGTTTTTAACAAAAATTATACTCGGGATCAAAATATTATTAATTAGCCTTCGGATGGTTATGATATACGAACAATGGCTTTCGTTTGTTCATTGTCCTTTTTTTATAATTTTATGAATGAAAGTGTACTTACTTTGACCCGTTTTGTCTATTATAAAGAAAAGGAGACCTACTCATTATTATTATATTATCATTATAAGAAGATTGTACTTTTATTTATTAAGAAAATAACATAAATTTCCTAATGTTTCGTAATCTAGAACCAGAATGAGTAAGTGAATATTACTACTTTCTCTTTTATGACACAAGAGCCTATAGTGAGCTTTCTCAATCAATAATATTTTGCGTGAAAAATGAGTAATTGAGATAGTTACTAATATATATTATAAAGATATTTAGAATGAAATGATGGAACGCTTTATCTTATCTTATAAATAACCATAATATAGTATAAATAATTAAGGCCTCATAGCAAAATGTTTTAAAAGATGTGCAACAAATAAATCATTAGTTTTCTATACTTTAATTGTTATGCCTTTTTTATTATTTAATTGAATTTTATATGCTCGTTTTGCTTATGAAAAAAATTCTATTAAATTATTAACAATTATTTATGCTTAATGTAAAAAACAATTAAGGGTAGTGTAATTTTTGGAAATATTTAACATTTAAAAATGTCATAATTAAGTCAAAAAAAACATTAAATTCAATTTGGAAAGCTTTTCTATGCCACAATTTGCTAGGTTAACAAATCTGCATACCAAATTTAAAATTTAAAGAAATCAAAATTTTGGCCATTGTTGACTATTTTCACGCTGTAACCCCTTATCAAATTTTGAAAAAAATTAAAAAATTAATTTTTATTCCAGACATGCCTAGAAAGACTCCCCTGTTGATGCTGATTAAGAATATATATGATTTACAGGGTCGGAAAAGCCTCCTTCATCTGACTGGAATTGTAATACCCTGCAAGGTTATACAAATAAAACAGTACCATAGTTCCCTGTTCCAGGCTAAACTCCACCCACAAGGCCGTAGGACTGTACCTACACACGCACTTGAGCACACACCAACTGTATCTTACGGATTGCGTCTCAAGTGCCTCCACTGCGATAGAGAATAGCTGCCACTTCGGGGGTTGTTCTGCGTCATCGTCGCCAGCTACTGCTTCTCCATCTGCGATGTCTAGGTCTATTGTTGGAGGAACTACTCTACTTTTCTCTTGCTCTTTCCCTTTCGCACACACACACATAGTTATGTTGTTTTTTTTTTTCCTTCTCCGTTGGTCTTTTCTTTCCGGGTTCGCGTCAACACACATAAATCCGGGAAGCCTGGGCGTGGCTTATTTCCTAACAGCGTTTTATGCTCCGGCGGGCCAAAAGAGGAAGCCAAAATATAATGTTCTTTGCTCTCTTTCCGACCTTTTTTGGGGGGGACCAATGTGGTTCGAGTTGGAAATTTGTGAGTTTTTGGGTCTGTCTCGTTTTCTGGGGCGGAGCTTAGGTTGGGACCTTTTTTTCTGTGGCTTCTGGCTGAATCATTGCCAGAGAAGGTGGAGTCTCGAAGGGTCATGGCCAGCATTATCCCTTAAACATATTCCATTTGAGCTCAACCTGCGGCAATTTGCGCATTAAACATAATTGAGGCTCTCGAAATGTCAATTAGTTCGATGATTGAACTCTTGAAGACCTTTAGCGTAATCTTTCGCCTGTTATTCTTTACCCGAGATTATGATCTCTGGAGTTCTCTAATTGCCCAATGAGGCGAAATCTTCAAACCTTCAGATAGGAATCGGAAGGTCTTGTTTATTTTAAATTTCCTTAAAGGATTACATTCGAGTCATGCGGGTCATTATTGGTTTCTTTTTATTCAAATTAGTCATGGAACAAGTAGAGGGTTGCCTTTGGAAACCCATATATCATTTGCATATCTAATTGTCTGACTTTACGATTAGGTGGTGTCTTGTGGCCTATTGAATTTGTCAAATTAGATATTATTTCCATCGATTAAGTTCTCAATCTGCATGCCAAATGACCCACATGTTATTCATTCCTGGGAAGTGTGTCAATCGAGATCGAGTCTTTGATCAACCCGGAAGTCCTGTTCTGGTACCGTTTTTCTGATCAGGATTCCAGAAATTCACTTTACGAGTTATTCCCAAATGAAAGCAAACTTTCAGCCGTAATTTCATCAGTTGCCTTTTTTGTGGTCATCTTCTGACGTGTCTCGGGCGTCTTTGTCTGGGGACTGCCTCAAAATGTTATATCTTACACACACCCCAGATATACTATGTATGTACGATTATAGTATGTGAAAACATTCATAACATTCGCGGATGCTAATGAGTAATATCAACAATGCGATAACTCGACTGGGTTTTTTTTCTTGTATTTGATTGTCCCGTTATTATGTATACCATATAGGGTTTATTAATCAGAATTATTTAAGATTTATTATGACACGATTAATTCTCAGAAAAATGAAAGGTACATTTAAATCAAAAACAGAGTAATTTTATCATACTAATTAAATATTTGTAAGTTATTCTCTTTGATAAATGCTTTATTTTATTAACAAGTTTTTCAGTCGTATCTCATTTGTTGAATCATTAGGAATTTATCATCTTTAATGCTCTACTTAAGAGTTATTTACAATTGGTTCCGTCTGATCTTTAACAGAAATAGAGACAGACTTTCTCTATTTCGATTTTGTGCTTTATTACGCTTTCCAATTAAGTTTTGATAACTGAGACTTTTCTAAATATATTTATGTAGCATTTAATATGATATTTATACTGTCAATATTTTTATTCCCACATAATTTTTTAGTTTATTAGAAGAAAAGATTATTTTAAAGTCAAATGTCAAGTCTTTTTTATATAAAACTAATTATAACACAATTTAAAATCATCTCTTCTTTTCTTATAATCTTTCTAATTCATTATATATCATTTTTATACCCTTGCAGGGTATTATAATTTCAGTCAGAAGTTTGCAACGCAATGAAGGAGACGTTTCCGACCCTATAAAGTATATATATTCTTGATCAGCATCAATAGGGGAATCTTTCTAGATATGTCAGGAAGAAATCGATTTTTTGGGCATTTTTACAAAATTTTATAATTTTATAAAATTTTTGATTTTGATAAAAAATTGAATTTTCAAAATTTTTAAATGAAGTAAATGGTTTATTAACTGTAGAAAATCTTGCACAGAACAGTTTTCCGATTTAAAATTAATGCTCTTTTGGCCGAGTTATGATATTTTTAATTTAAAAAAAATCAAGAAGTTTTTTAGATTTTCAGATTTTAAAATACAAATTAATATTTTTCTAAGTCAAGGAATCATTTCCGAATCGAAATTAATGCATTTTTGGCTTAGTTATTATATATTTTAATTGTTACCTGCAAGGGTATACAAACTTTGGCTGGCCAAAGTTAGCTTTCTTTCTTGTTAATAACTAAATTCAATATTAAATTAAAAACTCGCTACCAAATTGGGTCATCTTTGTCAGCTTCAATTCATTCATTCATTAAAAAAATTCTCATAAATTCCCTCTCAATTTCATTTCCTCATACAGGTTGGTGTGCCGCCGTCTCCCGCCCTCTGGCTTTGTTCAATATTTTATTCCCAGAATTGCGCAATATCAGTTCTTCACCAAAAAAAATATTGTCATCTCTTTGTTGCTCCCGCAATCTTCCCAATCCGAAGAACTCTCCATTTCTCACACTTTGCTGTTTGTGTATCTTTTTCTGCCTCGGCTCTGTTTCGTTTCGTTTCGTTAATTTGTGTTAATTTTTCAAGATCCCAACTGGTGGTCTGTGCGGTTGGGTCCGCACTTCGATCTTGTCAAAAACGTATGTATATTTGGGTTTATTTGATTTCCCATTTAGAAAGCCGGGGGACGGGGCAGCAGACACAAAGACAATTGCCAAGTGATCCGTAGCACTCGGGTCATTAACTCATTCTCCTACCTTTTATACATATATTTTTTCCCATTTTGTAACGCCTGTCATTGAGGGCTGCTTAGGCAGACGATTCGAGCGGATCCCAACGAGAATCCCAGCCGATCGGCAACGTCTGCCGCGGAAGCTTAAAGCGAGCACCGCGGGCCAGGCAGAGCGACTTTCAGCGATTCCCAGACCCCAGGCCCGATTCTCGGGATGAGTCATAACCCTCGTCGTACCCCCCGGTCGAACCCCTCGATGGTTCCGCGCACGCTCCCATTCCACAGCCCAAAACGAGACCCATTTAATGTTGTTTAACGAGTGTTTGTTGCCTGTGTGTTCTCTGGCTGTGGATACCCATTAGTAGGGTATATTTTTATGGGAATTATTAAGAAAATATTATTTTTAAAAAATATAATACTATTTAGATAAAAATTTTATTGGTAAGAATCTTGAGTTGATGAGGAATTCTACATTAGGGATGAAAATATAGAACACAATATCTTATCGATGATATGGAATTTTTTTATATAAGAAATTCTCAAATATAAAATATAAATTATACATTTTTTATCAAATATCTATACTTTATAAATATAACTTTATTTTATCTTTAATCTTCATAAGTTCTTAAAAAATATCATCTTGCCAAGAACATAACCCTTGACACTCCTTAACCAACCTCCTTACTCACTTAAAATGTACCTCAAATTATTATTATATTCCCTTTACGAGGTATCTCTCTAGTCTTATATCACTACCCCTCCAATCTCACTTGCTTTTCGCCGGTGAATTCACAGTGGTTGGGGTTTTTGGAGAGCCGTCTCACTTGGTGGGGGGCTTTGATGATCGTCGCGCCGTCTGGCGGCTTGGGTAGAACATGTGCATAACTGTGTTCGGGACTCGGACACTGGTCCTCGACCCCTGCCCCGAATTTATCTCCTTTTTTTCCCCCGACTCGTATGTACATACACCCGGAGCAAAAACCGAAAACCGAGCGGGGAAAACTGATACTCCGATAAGATTGCCTTCGGACGTGCGATCCACTTGGTGGAGAACCTTCTTCTGCACCGTCTCACTCCGGCCTTTGTTTAATTTATTTGATTGTTCTTTTTGTTTGCCTACCGAAGATTTGTTCGTCTGCCCGTTCTTTGGTCTTGTACAAACATGCCAGTTGATTCTTCTCCTTTTTATTTGAGTAATTTTCGCCCCTTTTTCCATAGATTTTTATGGTTAGATAAGGCAGTTTCGGTATGGGTTCTCTGATTTTATTTTTTCGTCAGGCATCGACGTGTTTTCAGTTTTATTCTAGGTTCCCTTTGTGTGTGTCCTATTTGGTTTATGTCATTATTTGTCTTTAGTCTTAGTTGCACTAATATTTTCCCCCTGGGCAGTAGTCAAGTGTGCAAGTGTGGAGTGGGAAGTGTGGGGCTTTGAGGTCTCTCTTTCCCCATTTTTTATTTACATCATCTATGAGTCATGCTGCGAGTTTTCATTCCAGTTGATGTGTGTGTAAATGTGTGGAAATGGGAGTTTGGGTAATAAAATAGGTGGTTAGGCACCTACTTGATTGTCTTGTGGAGGTGCAATCGTCATGCAGAAACCTGGGATTTGATCGGACAACTGATGGATGTGATTAGTCACCTTTTATTCAAGGAAAATTTAGTACAAAAGAGGTGGTAAATATTCCTAGAAATAATTAAGAAACACTAGTAGGAGTTACTTAAATATTTCCCTTGAAAATTGAAATGATTAAACTTATTACCCCCTTCCAAAAATCCAATGAACTGAATTTATTGGCCAAACGGCAGGTTAAGCATTCTTAATAAGCCCCAACCAACATCAATAACCCGAGCAATTAAATTTAATTTCATTTCGGTGAACAACAAATTATGTTATTGATTTAAATAAAAGTAGAAAACACATACAGCAAGCAGAGAAAATAATGATAATTGCTTCCGTGGGGCCTGCTGAAATTGTTGAATTACAATAAATTATATAATTTAATTTATATTTATGAGCTGGAGAGTCCGTCGTCATCCATCCTTCCCTCACATGCATTGGGGTAATAAAACATTTTCGGATAGTATCGTTAACCATTTCCTGCATAGATTATTCGAGGACATGGCAGACAGTCCGGCGTCCCCCAAAAGTCTCCTCAACCCACTCTCAGATTTTCCCTCTCCATCCTCTTGATCCTATTCAAATTTCGTCTTTTATCTATTTTATGGCCAAGTGTGTGAAGAAATAGTCAAAAATGCTGGTAGCAGGAGGGTATCCAGTTTTTATATACTTTGATTTCGACGCTTTTCTCCTTTAGTTTTATGACTATCTTTTACGACCTGCCACTGGGAGAGATAGATGCACAGAAAGAAAATTTAGATATATCCTTAAAATTGTATTTTCTTTTCTAGGTTATTAAAAATATTTATGAAATATTCCAGACCATTGTAGTTATATTTATTTATATTAGAATATTTTCTAATTTTTCCAGAATTTTCTCTACATTTTTCTTAGTGTATTTTCTGGCAGGAGACTGAGTCTGAGAGCATTGATAAGACCGAGTTTCGCATACGTGACATTTGCAAATTTTTTAATGCGCCATTTGCATTGGCACAGAAGCTCAAAACATAAAACTCGACTGGTAAATGCAGGCGATAAGGGAATGGGGGCGTTTTTGTGGGTGTGGCAGACCATATAAAAGGCAATTCAAGGCGCCATGTGTTGCATATTTCATGGCGTTTTGACGCAATGCATTAAGTTCACCAAGGACAAAAAAAAAGGAAACTAAAACATAGCCATAACCAACTGAGTGAATCAAGATGGAATACGTTTTAAATGCTTAAGTGACCATAAAAAAATTATTTCCTGCACAGCCAAGTAACTGATATGCATTTGACAAAGGACTCAATACTGTGGCAATAAAAAAGGATAAGGGAATATCTAATTTTATTCAAATGAAAAGCTAAAAGTTAACCTAGTTTAACTTACAAAAAAAACATATTTCCTTGAAAAAGTAGAAATAATTTTGCTTAATTTCTTTAGGTACTTTTTGTACTCAAAATATAAAAAACAAAAATAAAACTCTACTCCTTTTTTTGGCCTATAAATTCCTCGCGGTAATTAAGTCCCGCCCCAGGCGATAAATGTCCTGAGCGTTGACTAATAAAGCGCCAAAAGAGCCTGTGCCGCTCCGGAGGTCCCTTGAGGCGGCCGGACAATAACTCATACGGGCGTTTTAAGTGCCGCCCAGGCTAATGACCAGATATTCAGCTATCCGCACAAATTGCGCGCAATTAGTGTGCAATTTTTGAACGCCAGCGAGAAGCTCCATAGGTGCCTTGTCGCGCATCTGTGCCGCCTACCCTCCGCCCACCCATCCACCCACTCGCATGATTAGCACGGAGTGCGTGTGTGTGCTTTGGCGTTGTAATTGCTTTTTGTAATTTATGCCCGCTACTCTGGTGCCCTGACGCCCAGATACTTCCATGTTCGATGTCGCTGCCAGAGTTGGGTGTTGTGTTAACGGGTGTGAGCCGTTCTTCCGGGGATTTCTCTGGCAATGGAGTCGCGAGAGTTGTCGGCTTTTGGTCACCATCTGCGTGCTGGAGAGTGGGGGTTTTTTCAAGTACCCTTTAAAGGAAGGGTATACAGGATAATACTTCTTATTTTAAGCTCTGTAACTTAACGAAGAAGTAAAGTACATTTTAAACCAAAAATTAACTAATTTTCCAAGGTGTAATCACCCGTATTTCTTCTGTGTTAATTTTTCAATTCAAATTAATAAAAATTTTCAACTACAGGGTATTATTAGTGTTCCCAAAAACACATCCAAAACCCATCTCTTTACTGCCATTTTCCACCCACAACAAACTGTAGCTGCCTCTGCCGCTGATGATGCACTTTGGTCCATCATTATGACAGCTGCTTGACGACCAAAAAAGGGTCGAGACTTTGTCATATTTGGTGGGTTTTGCGGAGGGAATGGGCTTCGCGAGGTTCGTTTTGCTGATTGGGTACATTTTTCTTACTCGGCTGCGGCTAATTTTTTTTTTTTTTTGCCTTATGAATGCGCTTTGTGACATTTGACATGTGTGTAAGTACCCGAAGCGCAGCTGATGCGTCCTCTTTTCTAGGAGTGGGAGGTTGCGGAATGCTTCGTCATGGTGATTAGAACTCGCTGATGGTTTGAGTTTTGAGGTTTTTCCACCTTTTTTTGGTCTCTGCGGAGTTAAAAATAAATTTAAATGGGTTTAAGGGGGGGTTAATGTGGGGTTTTGTTGAGGTAAGGTAAGGGGACCTGTTAACTGAGTTTTATTTCTAGACTTTAAATAATAATAAAATGGTTATTAAATAAAAAATTTATTCAAAAAGACTAATTTTTAAATAAAGGAAAATATCCTTTATCTCGCAGGTTGTTTTTAGTCACCAGAATTCTGTGAAATTATTTCAAAGTCAGCATCCTCATTGGTAATTGCCGTGGTCATGCCGCTGGACAGGTTTATTCATGCAAACATTGTTCAAAGAGAAACTCGTTTCCGGCTGCATTTGTCAGTTTGTCCTGTTCCTATTTAGGTTGGAATGTGTTTTTTTTTTTTTATAGGATACCCTTATCTAGGGAAAGTAAAAGAGAATATGTAAGTCCCTTGAGGAAACAATTTATTAAAATATTTAAAAAACAAAATAATAATTTGCAAATAAAAATGAAAAAATTATTCCAAATACTCTAATAATTTATCTAAATTAAATGAATTTGGAATGAATAAAATCATTACAGAAATTGAATGATGGAAAGTAAAATTATAGGATTAATTATAAGATAATCTGTTTTAAGCATTTTCCCTTAATTTATTAAACGTATTAGGCTGCTAAATAAATTAATATATATACAATTTTTCATTTATTATATATTTTATATTATATTTCTTCTCTTAAGAGTATTTAATAAAAGTTTATAATTTCCCTTGTCCTGCGTAGTAAATCAATGTTGCAAATGCGCTTTTACGCTTTTGACTTCAATTTGCCGAGGCTTTTTTGATATTTCACTTTTGCAAAAATATACACACAACATTTGTGGCTGTTCCCGTTGTGTGTGTGTGTGTATTTTTTTGTAATCGCATTAAGTGCGCTTATTTAACGCAAATCTGCCCGAGTTGCGCCAAGAGTCGCCGGCCTGGAATCCTCGAATCCTCGAGCCTTGATCCTGCCCAAACGCTAATGATGACTAATTTGTTTGCTTTGCCCGAGTCCTGCCATCTCCTCCTCCTCCTCCGCCTCCTTGATTTTGAGTGGGGCACATGTGTGTGGCCACAAGTGTTTGCCAGGGACTTCATATCCTCCCCCGACATATCCTTTTTTCGGTTGTTATTTTTGCAACATTTAACGCCTATTTGAGTCTGGCTCTTGCTAAGCTTTTCTGGCGCAGACTTTGCGCTCTCTGTTTGTTTTCCTTTCAATTTTTTGTTTTCGTTATTTAGAAAAGCCTTTTCAATTCGTTCAGTCGAGTTTGTTGTTTTTAGATGCAGCGCACAATTAATTTGCAATTAGCATTTTGTTTGTCTCAGTCGAAGATTGGGGTGGACTGGCTCTTATATTTAAAGGGAAAAGCGTGGCTAAAGGGGGGTTATATATTCAAAATAAATAACATTTAAATTTAAAGCTCTTTATTGAGATAATGATAGAGGTGAGGAATATACAACTCTTCTTTTCTGTCTCAATTAAATTATAAAATTAACCATAAATAGCTCTCTGACTCCTTAACAATTTGATTTCCCCAAAAACAATTCAATCCGATTAACTAATTTACTCACCATGGCAAAACATCACCCTCGTCTTGATGGCATTAATTGGACATCCCAAAAGAGGACACCAGACAGTGGAAGGAGCGGGGAAAATAAATAGGAAGACAACCAATTGCTAAATTAACAAATTATGCATCAACCAAGCGGGAAAGGAGATGCTGGAGTATCAAATAAGAAAAAAACGAGCACTTAATTTAGTTAATGTAAACGCAGGACAATCCCAAGTCCAAGGATGGATGCTTGACATTTGACAGATGATCTTGGAGGAAAAGTCAGGCAACTTTGGGGTGAGAAAATAGCAAACGCTTTAAATCTTGATGCGACTCAATTTGTTAGTTGCTACGAGAGGGAGACTTCCTTGGGATTTAAGTTACTTCCTCCTCGTAATTGTTACAAATAGTGGCTGAGCAAGGACAAAAAAATTCACCTTTGAAGAGCAGTGCCTTCTCTATAATCCCATCCCCTTTTGGGACACTAAATGGACGTTCGTTTGTTTGTCTCGACTCAACATAAAAGCGCATTAAACCATTGCAAAAGTTGATGAACAAATAGAAATGGGCATTATAAAAATAAATACCAGCATTGCTATAAAGCAGATGGTAAAAAATATCAGAAATATATACAAACACAAAAGATATGAAATATTTAATAATCTTAAAGTGAAATTAAATTTAAAATATTTTCAAAGCAGAAAATTCTATATGATTAATTTGAAATTACTCAAAATATTCAAGGAACTCTATGAACTCTAGAAGGAAATATTTTGTTAATTATAATATATTTTAATATCTAAACAAACTAGTTTTTGTATTTATTTTAGAACATATTTATGACACAATTATTATTTTATATTTTCATTATTTTATACAATTATCCCTTAAAGCCCAGCTGCTTCCAATAAATTTTAATTTATCCATTTCCTAGCAAAAGAGCATCCAAGATACCATTTGAACCCGTAAGGACAACAGGTCCTGGCCAAGGGCTGTCTTGGCCTCCGGCTAGAGTTAAGCTGCTTTTGAGACGCTCTCCTATAGATATATTTTACAGAATCCCCACTGTGCCCTCTGATAATAACAATAAAAAAGCGAAAACTTAATGATTTTATTGCTTATGAAGATGTAATTCATTTCCGCCAACCCCTTCGACAATTATCCTCTTAGATAAACAATTGCAGACAGTGGGCAGTCAGCAAAAAAATGTCGTAAAAAGTGCACCCTTTACTCGGGCTTGTCCTCCTCTCTTTGGGTTTTGTTTTCTTTTCCGCGCTTTTTCCTCACTTTTTATACCCTTGCAGGGTATTATAATTTCAGTCAGAAGTTTGCAACGCAGTGAAGGAGACGTTTCCGACCCTATAAAGTATATATATTCTTGATCAGCATCAACAGCCGAGTCGATCTAGCCATGTCCGTCTGTCCGTCTGTCCATCTGTCCGTCTGTCCGTCTGTCCGTCTGTCTGTTTCTACGCAAACTAGTCCCTCAGTTTTAAAGCTATCTAAATGAAACTTTGCATATAGTCTTCTATATGCTCTCACTGCTATATATGTCGGAACGGGCCGGATCGGACGACTATATCATATAGCTGCCATACAAATGTTCAATATATTTTTAGAAAAAAAATTATAACTTTGCTGTTTTTCAACATTTTTACACTATTTTTTAGATATGGCCATTTTATATTATTTCTGAATTTTGGTAAAAATTTTATGAAAATCGGACGACTATATGATATAGCTGCCATAGGAACGATCATGAAATTAATAGGAAGAAAATTATAGCTTCGTTGTTTTTCAACCAATTTTTATCTTCTCTAAGATATAAGCTTTTTTTATTATTCTAGAATTTTGGTATAAATTTCATAAAAATCGGACAACTATATCATATAGCTGCTATAGAAGCGATCGGTAAATGTATAAAATATGTAAAGCTGGGAATGTAAAACTGTAACTGTCAAACTGTAAACATAATAAGTATAGGTAAAATGTAATGAAACTCTGTTTTGTGAGTGTTTTCAGCATTTAAATCTATAATATAAACATCGAAACCAATCTGCAAGGGTATACAAACTTCGGCGTGCCGAAGTTAGCTTCCTTTCTTGTTTTCGGTTGATTTTCCTTTTTATTTCCTTTTGTTTTGCCGTGTCGTAAAACGTTTATTTCATTTATGCGGCATATTCCCTTTGGAGAAGTTTCTCGTAAAAAAATTCCACCAATAAAATTATGCAAAAAGCACAGAAAAGGATTAAAAACATCCACAGGAAGTGGACTGCTTGGCAGCTGTGTTTGTTCCTCCTTTAATTACTCTCTGATAGCAGAAAACTATAAGGAGCACTTCGGTTTTTATGGCGCCGATCGTAAATGTAAATGTCTGGGGACTTGGCGAAGGAAAATATTAGCTCGGAAGGATGTTACTGCTGCTGCTGTCACTCATAATCTTGGCCAGGACTCACTTCCATCATCATCCCTCATATATGACTCACAAGGAGGCTATCTTAAATCGAAATCAGGACTTTTTCGCACATAATTCAGAGCAACAGGACAAGGGATATGCAATGGTTAACCTATGCCAAGTTGGACTCAAGGGTTACAGGATTTTAGCAATCAATTCAAAAATCACGCACCAAAAGTTGACCATAGAAAACTCAGCCCTAAGCTGCTCACCTCGCTTTCGTCAGAAAAACGTCATCCACACAATTATTTCTAATGACAGGACAAGATGAAGAAGGAAAGGACCTCCTCTCAGTAAGCCAAAACGCATGTCAATTTGTCAATTTCGCATATATTTTGCGGCGATTTCTTTTCCCCATAATTCTCTATATATTTTTTTTTGCCAGGCAACGGCTGGCAGGACTTCTTTTTATTGATATCGTCCGGGAAACACGTGTGTGTGTGTATGAGAAGGGAAGCTTTCCACCACAACAATGTAATCTGATGCCTGTGTCCGTGTGTCCCAGTGTCCATATGTGGACGATTCGCGTTGGCTTTTGCCAAATCATTATGCCCACGAAAATATGCTTTCATTTCGGTGCTATTTGCCATGGTTTTGTCAGTTATCCTTGATGGTTATTTGATATTTTACAGTTGATAATAGTCAAACACGCACAAAAGTTTTCCAGTCGTCACATATCGGACTTTTATTCGTGCCAGATCATTATAGTTGATTGATGTGAGTGCTGGTTTCATTCGTATTTGTGTGTTTCCTGTGCGGTTTTAAATTACTTGTTTGGTCATTGAAAAGGACTGTACTTTTTGTTAGTTTTTTGGGGAAAATTCTGAAAGGTTGGAATTCATTTTTAAAGAGAAGAGAATCAAGTAAAGTACTGATAAATTCATTTAACTTATATAAACCCTTTCTTGAACCTCATAAAACTACAAATTACAATAGTTAAATCGCCACAAACTGTACACAAAAGCCCTGAACAATCAGGGTTTCCAACAAGGGTTGAGATTTAATTATGGGAAAATAAAACAGAGCACAAAAAAGTCAACAAACTTTGGCCAGCTACACGTAATTAAGCACTTGGACAGGGTCCACTCAGAGAGCCACCACCCTAACCACCACCCTTACCCTAATTTTGATGCAGTCTCAGATTTTGAACAGGAACAAGAGCAACAGCGACAATCGCCGCCTGCATTGAATGCATTTAACTCTTCCAGTCCGCTTTTTATGGTCATTAATATGCTTGATTATTTCCCTTGACTGGGCTGTCGTCCTTGTGCTCCTTCGGCTCCTTTGCCTCCTGATGAGGCCGACGGACTGACACGTGGCCGCCGCCGTCCAGCGCCCGCATAAACATTTTCATACTCAAGTATCAACTTCCTGTGTGTGCCGAGCATTATAAATAACCAAAGCATTGTGATGAAAATATTTTTAAAAATTTTAAATAAAGAAAAATAAAGCAGAGTAAAAACTGTGGCCTCACCTCAAGCGAGAGCAGATCAACCAACCCTCTGGGCCGGGTAAAAGGGTTAAGTAGCAGGCGCAGGAGATGCCCGCTTCGGGGGTTGGGCCACGCCCCATTATTAAGGCTGATTGACGCCTGTTTTTGTAATTTTGTAATTGAAACTGAAGTTGGCTCGTTGATTTCGCTTTGCTTTTTTTTCAATTTTTCCAGTTTTTTATACAGCATTTTTTATGTGGTGCTCCCGCAATCATTTGTTTGTCATCCTTTTGATCTTTTCGCTGGTTGTCGGCTCACGGAACATAATGCGCTTTTGCTTCCTTTTTTCATTTTTCTAATGAAAGTTGACAAATTATGATATTGTCACACTTTTGTCTGTGGAAAAGTGGGATTTCAAGGGGGTTGATTGCGATATTTGGTTGGTTGATTTAAGGTGATTTCCAAACTTTCCTTTAAGATTTCCATTTGTGTAATTGTTTCATAAATCTAGCCTCGTGTCGAGTCATCCCTCAAAACACTCGATTCACACTCCTGAAAATGGAGGGAGCCCAACATTAACCTCTCAACAAGCGACCAATAACTCATATCAAGAAATATGGAAAATTTCAGCAGCATCCTTTCTGACTTGGTCATCAATTTAGGCGGTAGCGCAACATCGCCTCGCCTTAATCTCGGTATACCAAAGGGTCCCCCCAAGTTCCAGGACCTGCTGCTGGTCCACCACTTTAACCGAGTTTCAACCAAGCGACAAGCCCTCAATTATCAGATTTGCATGAATGATACTCTGGCTACGCTCCTGATGCGGCTGCTGGTCAGGATGGCCGGGACTCCAGGCGGATACGGCGGATACTCTCTCTCTCTGTGCCGCAGCATAATATTTCAAATCAGGCGAACCAAGGCGAACTGCTCTCATTATCAAGGCACAGCATGTGGTTAGCAAGGCAAAACTTCCTGAAAGGAAACAAAGGGGAGGCAGGAAAGCGGGGATCAGGATGGCTGGGTGATAGAGAAGACTGTAAGGGAACCAGTCCAGGAGCCATGTGGACCATGCACTGAAAAAAATGGGTTTAATTTGGATTACATTTAAAAATATGGAAAATATGTATTATAATATTAAAATTGACTTGAAAGGGATCTACTTTTCAGAAAGCCAAAGAATAGTTATAACTTTCATATTAATTCCTAAAATAATTATTTTTAAATAAGTAAATATTCATTAAAAATTGTTAAATAATCTTTATTAGCAATATACAATTCTAAGCTATAATTATAAATTTAGAAAACTGTAACTCTCCTTCAAAAGTTTCTCATAGTGTTTGAATGATGAAGCAACACTGCAAAATTTCAGTCAATTTCCTTCAAAATTGTTTTTTGTTTGCCAGACTCCGCTTAGGCTTCCTGTCCGCCCCACTCCCTTCAGTGTCCCCCCCCCCCCCCCCCCCCCCAGAATATCCACTCTACTCCCAGCTCCAATCCTGGGATATATAGTAGGGCTGCATTGTTCCCGGCTGCCTTACAGGCGACAGTGTTAAATGGTTGCAATATGTCATCAGGTTCGCCTTGTGCCGGTTACTAGATGGCAGCCATGATAGACCAATCATGCCCAGCAGTTGCGGAGTCCTGGGCTCTGGAGTCCTTGTGGCTTGGGTCCTTCGCTTTTGGGTTGCGACGGCGCCATTTGTATGAAAAATCGCCAGGATGCTAATACGTTTGACTTCCGTTGACGGATTACCGACTATTTTTGGGGTTCCCCTCGCACTCGGTCTTTTGCGTGTTTTGCGAAATTGCTGCGTTTCACATTTCATTTGAATATTTTACTCGAATGTTTTTTGTGCCGCTTGTCTTTTTGGGTTGTGGCAGGTGGAGGTTGGTGGTGGTGTTGGGGCATTGCTATCTGATAATTTGCTGTGGTGCTGCTGCTGAATGGCAGCAAAACAAAACCTGATAAGTAATAGGGCCTAGACGCGGGTGGATTTACACTGAAGGAAAATATTTTTATATTTTATATATGTATATATATTTCTTAATATTAAATCATATTATTTCAAGAAACAATTTCAAAATGATATCATATTTTTTAAAGGAACCTGAACATAATTTTTAAGACTTTTTCTGTTTTATATTCAGACTTTTTATTTCTTGAATATATTTCCTTATATATCAAACTCCGAATAATAATTACTTACACTATATAGTACCCTCTTTTTCACAGTGTATGGCTTTGTTGAACGCATTGATATGCAAATTTTCAAATACGTTTCTGCATTGCTTCCTCTCATCGCCTTTTTTCTGCTGCTGCTGCTCCTGTGTTTTGGTGCTCCCTTTTTGGCCAGACTTTTTTCTATTTTGGCACCATTTTGATTGCCATGAATGAGTAACGACCGGAAAGCTGTTTTTATGGCCAGTGATAGCCCGGCTACGAACAGTGGCGCATCCATTCAAATTGAAGGTAAGCCAGACGGGAACGGACATAAAGTTGGACCCCATCCTCCTGCGAGAGTCCTCCTAGAGCTCTCTATCAGTGGCTGATAAGCGCAGGGCAAATTGAAAACGGCGTCAAACATTTTTTGAAGTCGCTGAAATGACGAGTAGAGGCTGATTTCGCGTGGCAATTTCGTTGATGGATTCCCGTTAATGGACCTGGCAAAAATGCCAAATTACCTCAAAGAGTCCTATGGCTGTGGCAATATTCTTGCAACAAAAAAAATTTAAATAAATTGCCGTCATTTGTAGGTAGTTGCCTACCCTCAAAGCAATCACTGGAGCTACGTTTTATTTTGTTTCTAAATTGAAATTGCAATGCAAACAATTTAAATGGGATTTGCATAAATTTGCGACAATTTCGGCATTGGTCAAGCCAGGCGAGGACAAGGACCCAGGCCTAAAACTAAATCGGTTTTGTGTGTGGCGGCAGGACAAATCACTTGTAAATTGAATTAGTTTGCCTGCAACTTGCAACCCTTTCACCCTCAGCCAGATCTTTCACCCCTCCCCAGCTACAGACTCTGCCCCGAATCGAATTTCACGCATATGTGCGTTTATACAATTTGGCCAATTTTCAATAATAACCGAACAGAACTCACACAATCACACAATCACACCAGAAAAGTTGCCGATATAAAATATGATAAAACAAGAAAGAGGATATGACTTTGGGTTTATTGAGAATTTTAAATGCTCTTTTTTAGATTTTGTAACAGAAATAAATAATTCTTTTATTATAAAATTCTATTAAATTAAATTAAATGTAATATTTGAGAAGTCTAATATTTTTCTAACAATAATATTTCATTTGAAAGTCTATAAGGAATATATTTTATAGGGTCCAGCTATATTTAATATTTTAAGGTGTCTTAAAACCTATAAAAAACACCTCTAGGATTTTAATGGATTTTTCTATATTTTTCTTAGCCAATATACCCCAATTTCTTCTACAACCCACAAGCCAAAAAATAAAGGGTTAGGTGGAAAAGTCTCTGCGATTTTTAAGGTTTTTTTCTCGCCAGCAACAACTCAATTATGGCCAGGACACACAACCACCCAGGACACACACCCACTCGACCGCACTCACATGACTTGACAGACAGCCACATACAAACACAAGGCTGGCATTATGTTCGTGTTATTTTTTCCTTTTCGCAGCTCTTTCGGTTTTTTATGATAAGTAGCCGCTGGCTATGAAAAATCCTTTGAAACCCGGGCACAGGACCCAATCAACACCCAGGACCCTCGCTCCATCATCAATTTTCGTACATGATTTGCGGGAAATCGGATCGAAATGAGAATCGAAGCCGCTTAAAGTCAATGTCCCTGCCATGTGTGACGTTTCTTTATTTTTTAATACCCGTCACATGGTTGGACGTGGTCAGAAAGGACAAACAACAAAAAACAATATTCGCTGTTCTCCTTTTTACAATTTTATGGTAATGCTGTAAAAAACATATTTTGTAACAGTCCGCAGGGAGAGAAATAAAGGATAATAATGCAGAAACGGTAACCAGAATCAGGCCCAAAACAGGTTACATTCCGCCTACCCATTCCCCCACAGAAATTGTTATTGAAAATTGTAAAAAAAATATTCACTTTGATGTTGTCGCTCTTTTTTTTGGCATTTTGCCGGGCCCGTCTCTGGGTGAGTTTAACCCATTAATAAATGCAAATAAAATATGTTTAAATTGCATTATTAAAAAAAGGCGTATTTTTGGGATCGTTAATTTATATGCAAATACATTTTTGATAGCTAAAATGTCACTGCAGTTGCCGCGAATTTTTTGCACCGCTCCTTTTTTGTGCAGGTATTTAAATTTTATTTCCCTCATATGTGTTTATTTTTTTTGCGGTTGCTCTGCGAAACGAGCGACCCATTAATTTTGATAGTTCCCATATGCCAGGCCAGATATCCTTTGATGGACACGCTGCGGTCAAAAAAGGACGATGCGGGGGATATGGATATTTACTTTGACATTTCATGGCGCTACCATGGCAATTTTTATTTGCTCGCCTTTGATTAAACATAATTTTATTAGTCAAATTTCATTAATTTGCAGCTTGCGCACAATTTAATATTTATAGTTGGCTGACCTCGTTTCTAATTAAGTGCAAATATTTCTATAATTAAATCCGCAGAAATTGGGTTGTGTGAGAGATATTTATGAATATGAGGCTTGAAAAATATGAATGGAATGGGATTGTTAATTGGAAAACTCTGATTTAAAATTAATTAAAGATAATATTCTTGTGGTCATTAGTTTTCCCGTCATCACTATTGGTCAAGCCTTCAAATTTATCAGTAGGCGTGCAGCAATTTAAGCCTTTTAGTCGGTTATAAAGCCAGTCCATCCCTTTCGAAATGAAATCCCTGCAGCTTTCTCTCTCTCTCTGCTGCCTAATTCACTTTTAATTAACAAATCCCAGCCAGCTCAGGCTGAGTTAGGAGCCAGAAACTTTGTTAGCAAATGAAAAGAAATTCAATTAAGCTTATTTGAGCGTTAAAAGCCAATCATGTCATGGCCCAGGCCAGTCAAAAGCACAATGCACCAGACAAAAGCCGTGCTCGGGGGCTGGGTATATACGGCTGAATCAAGGACGAGGACGAGGACCAGGCAGGCGTGTTAAAGGAAGAGGGGTTGCAGCTGAAGGTGTCGTGACGTCAACACATTGCACTCGAATTTGGACAGAGTGCAGCAGTTGGAAGAGGAAATCCTTGCAATCCGTGACTTGGAATCGCTGTAAGCCGGAAGGATTTCGGTCGACGCCCCCTTGGGCCGATTTTAAATACCACTCTCCTCCTTTAATTGCATGGCGGTCAACCCCTTGGACACAGAGACACATTCGAAAAACCCCTTGTTTTTGGGGGGTGTATAAATTGCATTCGGTGCGGCCGGTGGCCTGATGATGATTTGCAATTTGCATTTCGCAATTTCTCCAACTAGTCCGTCCTGTCGCTCCTTTAGGCTCTGGTTTTTGCATACCAATTAATTAGATGCGAATGCAATTTTAATTACAGTCAACGCCGATGCCAATGCATTTGCCAAATTGAAGTGCGGAAATTTATGGACAACAGTGTTTTGGGCCTTCAGAGGGATGAGTGAACGAAAAGGGACTTTGGTTAATGGGAGGAATAAAGGATATACTCTTGACTTTAAAATTAAATGGTGGCTTGTAACTTGTAAACTTTTAAAAAATATATTTTTAAAAGATTTTATTAATTTTCTAGCTTGTTTAATAAATATCTAAACTTTGGTCAATGGCAACTGTACCTGATTTTCCATTTATGCATTGTCAATTGGACCTTGATTGATCGCCGTAGCCTTAGCTCATGGTCGTCCTCGTCCTCCTCCCAGGACCGGGTCTCCATCATCGTCATTTACTCGTACGTCAGTCAAGTCAGTCGTGAATGTGAGCAAACATGATGGTGGTCACGTGTCCGGGTTGTAAGCTCCCAGAAAGAGACACGTGTTCCATGCCGGCGTTGTCTTGAACATTTGATTTTTTTCCGCTCGCTCTTGGCATATTTTTTGAAGGGGGTTGAAGCCCAGGATTCTTTGTTTGCTTTTGTCATAGTTTATATTTTTTTTTTAGATTTTTTCCTGCAGGAGCTAAGCCCAAAAGTATGATTTGATTTTTGCTTTTCCAAGACCTAAGCACATTAACGCTTGTTTTCACTCATCAACGCTTTGGTAAGTGTTAAATTTAGTTATGGAATGGGATTCTATATGGGAAAAGGTACTTGAATTTTGCAGGGTGGGGCTAATTGAGCTGGGGTCTCAGGGGAGTTAGTATACCTTTAAGGGATATTATAATATGATATTAGTTAGAGGTTTTTACGCAGTGAAGGTATAGGTATTTCCGACCCTATAAATCATATATATTTTTTTTCAATATCAATAGGCTAGCCTTTCTAGCCAATTTGAAAAATAAAAGAAATTTTCCCGCTTTTAGAATTGAAATGAATACATTTTTGGCTTAGTTAAGGCATTTTTAAGCTTAAAAATCTTTCCAAAAATTGTCATTTAAAATTATAAATAAATATTTAGGTTTTAGTACTATCTTGAAGGTTTAAAAATGTTGGAAACAAAATATTTTATTTAAATTAATTTATTTAAAACAAGATAGTAACAATTTTTATATAAATTTCTTTCTTTCTTTAGAATTATATTATAGTATTCCAACTTCCTATCCCTAGTATTACTCTAATTACTGCTCTCAATTCACGCTCCCAGTTTCTGTCAAATTAAACCCATTATTATGATGCACAGAGAGTGCCATTATAAACCCACCAATGCCACGCCCATGGTTGAACCACTCGAGATCCACACACCGATCCCATTTTACCATGATATCGAGCACCGCAAACCCTTGAAAACCTTTTCAAATGACTTCATTTTCTAATTTCCAATTGAGAAATTGCATCAACTTAAATGGAAAACGTGTCTCGTGCCTTTGTTATCTAGGGTTGGAAGGTCCTTGAAAGTCCCGAATCCAGCGGAGTGCGTAGAGTGCGTGAGGCACACGCACAAATGCCAACAAACAATTGCAAAATATTTACACGGACACACGCCACGCAGTCGGACAAAAAACTAACACAAATTCGTCAAAAATCAAAATCGAATCACACAAAAATAATAGAACCCATTGAGTATCTCAGTGGCAGTGGCAGTGGGATGACTTTAACACCCCCAGGCGCATTAGCAGGACACGCGCCTCAGTCCAAACAAATCCTGTTAGAGAGCGGAATCCCAAGTAGAAACAATCACAGTTCTCGGCCCTAAAAAGTAGTGGCGACAAACATTAGCAGGAAAAACAGCAAATTGCCCGAATCCATGCCGACAGGATGAACGTGCCGACAGGACCAAAAGCCTTCGACTGCCGCCAGTGTTTGCACAGAAGTTTGCCTGGACAATTATTACATTTGTTTAACTTTGTTCAGGAAGAATGGAAGTGAGGGCAATTATATTATTCAGTTTCGGGATAGGGTATATTGGACTTGATGAAAATATTAAGGAGAGCAAAGTAATATTATAAGTTTTTTATTAATATTAAGAGATACATTTTAAGGATAGATTTTTCTTAAATTAAAAAAGATGTCTTTGTGTGACTTTCCCTAATAATAGCATCTTGATTTAGATGGTCAATAATATAAATAATTTTCATAGAAAATCCTATATATTTTATAGGGTATCACCTTATTTCATACCCTTGAAGAGAATCAAACTTTTCGTGTTTATTGTTCTTGTCGCTGGCACTCGCAAACGGACGCCGTTGGCTGTCAAGTTAATTCAAGAAAAACTCTCAGCGAGAAAAAGTTGAGAAGCTGTTGCTGATTCCGCTTGTGAGAGCAATTTTCGGTCTGAAAAGGCTGAAAAGGATTCCCAGCTGCAAAGCCTTTACGTGTGCCGGCGCTCTGCGTCTTTGTTTTAATTGCCACGTGAAATTGCTCATACGCTTGATTGCGCCGTGAAGAAGTCGCGGTTCCGGCCGCGTATATATCCGGAAATATCCCGCTAGCTGCCGGCATTTGTTTGGTTAGTCGGCTTTTTTGGGAACGGAGTTTTGTTTTTGCTATTGTTGAAGTTTGGTCTTTGGGCAACCGAACTCAGCGGCGATTGTGTAAACATTTCACTTGCAGGAATCACAGGAACCGAAGGGTGGGAAAAGGAGTCTAGATCAAAGAAGGGGTTAATTTTACATTGTTTTAGATATTTTTGAAGAATATTTGGGAAGTTTTAAGAAGCCTTTTGAATATTATTAAAAATATATTATCTATTTAAAATTATCTTAACAATATTTACTATATTTTTTGGCAGCTAAAGAGACTTGTATTAATCTCACAAAATTTTTCTAATAAATTCCTGGGGAATCTCTTTAACTAAATCCCTGGTATCCCCTCTTTGCTGTAAACCCCAAACTACTCCACATCCATTACACTAATTGCCTGGCCAACGCCCAATGGTCCATCTTTGCAACCCTTTTGGCTAAAGTAATGAGTTGCAACTGGCTTAGAGCGAGGGCACTTCATAAATCAGCCTGAAACGCGCAATTAATCATAACCAAAACGGAGATGCACGCACATGTATCATATGTGTACCTAACACCTGAGCAAAAAACCAAAACCGAAACCCAAATTCAGCACCGCAAAATGTCAAAACAAATTCCACAGAGGGGAAACAACAACAAAAAAAAAAATTATGCAAAGCAAATAAGCCGCAAAACCAAAAATTGGCTGCCAAAATCTGGCACACAGCGTCCTAATTGATTTATGAGGGTTTCCCTCATAAACCCTCGAAAAGCCCCCGGACTCGAACTCGAACTCTTTTTCTCGCTGGAAATTAAGCTGAAAATTACGCAAAATAAATGATTTACGCAAATAAATGGAAATTTATTGAGTCCAAATGTGTGTTTGTTTTGCTGTTTACTTCTTTCCCGCCAATATGTTGCACATAGACATGTTGCACAAATTTATATATATATATCTGCATCCATATCGGTGGCATAGGTTTTTCTGTGTGTTTGGCATCAGCTTGTGATATGCAAATTCCTTTTTTTGTGGCAGAATGGAAAACACATTGCTTTGCGGATTTTAATTAAGCCCAAAAAGGTTACAAACATGTTAAGAAATTTAGGGTAACGAATGTTTGATATCCTTTAATGAATAAATATTAAAAAATATATAAAATTCTTTACTTTAAATTTTAAATTTATATTTTGCAAGTTTGTTTCTTAATTATTTATTTAATAAATAATATAAATATATTTCCTTGGCTCAAGGATTTCCTAATAAAAATACAAAGCTAACTCTATTAAAATCAATTTTATTTGTTTAAACTTTTGAAATTCATTATATTCCCAATCCCCTTATACCTCTAAAATTACCCTATATTAAACATTTGATAAAAAGGATATCAGATCATACCACAAACAGTGTCGCACTCATCTTTCTCACACAATTTTATAAAGCCGCCGCTGAACATGGACATGTAACAGGATTAATGCAGTGTTACCCCCTTCTGGTCGCACCTCCTCACACCCTCCTCCCCGGACATCTGCCACAGATTGGCTTTCCATTTGATTTGCATTGCATTTAATGAAAAATTATTTTCAAATTTGTCTGCTTAATCGTGTGACAATTGGTCAAATGGTCCGTTCTCCGTCCCCCCATGACCATGGGTTGTAAATCAAAGGAATTTCATGGGATTTTTTCGGTATGCGTTTCGGGGTTTTTCCCCGTTTTGGTGTTTAATGATTGGTAAGCTTTGCAATTAGGAAATTAGTTTGATTTTTAATTAACATGCGGTTGCCGTCCGCTATTTATTTTTTTATTTTTATTTTTTGCCATTTGGTTTCGGTTTACCCTTATTTTTTTGCCCAATTGGTTGTTTTTGTTTTTGTTTTGTGTAAATTACGCAAATCATTTAATGCGTTTTTGTGGTTAGAATTGTTTTTCCTTTTCCGCCATTCGATTCGGATTTGGTTGTGTTTTTTCTATGTTTAACTTTACCCGCTGAGATTTGCATTTAATGAGCTTCTAAGTGGATTTTAATTTAATTAATGAAACACTGATTTTTTGCTGTCATTCGGTTTTGCCGGTTAGAAGAGCTGAATTAATTTGTTTGAACTGCTGCTCATTTGCATAAAGAGTTTAAGTTGGCTTCAATTTAATTTAATGGGAATTTTAGAATATTTAATTGGGCAGATAAAAAATATTTTTAAATTGTTTGCTAGATTTGTTATTAAATTTGAAGGGTCTCTGGATATTTACTTAATTTATTTCATATTTATTTATTACTTTTATATTAATTTATTTTGCTATAACCTTTATTAAACCTTGATAATTAAGTTTATATATATTTTTCCCTCCTCCTAAGAGCATATCCTTTTTTCTATTTCCTTTCGAACTCATTTCCCATAAATCTCCACTCGCCACTTAAGCCTTTTTTGCCGACTTTATCCTGTCGCCGTCGCATGCGTTTAATGAAATTTTTTTTCGCCTCGCCCAAAATCTAATTAGCTTCTCGGAGTTTGGCTTTAGCAAGAGGAACTAATTACCAGGATGCAGCAGGAAGCAGCAGCAGACGACGACTTTCATGTTTGATCCTGTACAAATTAACAAATTGTATACGTTTATTAAGCGAGCAAAGCAAACGGAAACAACACACAAAGGACGAAGGCACAAAAGAAACTGCAAACGTCATCGAAAAAGTGCTCCTGACGGGACTTCCCCCCATGCTGCACTCAAGTGGCTTTATCAGTGGTGTGTAACCGCAGGATCCTTTAGTAGGACGTGGCTCGAATATCCCTTACAATATTTTTAGAAAAGAAAAAAACGAAACCAAAAGAGAAGCGAAACCAACGAATGAAAATTGCATTCAATTGAGCGCATTTATTGTTTAAATTAAGTCATGAGGAAAATTCCATTAGAATGGCAGAGAAAACTGCACTCGATGTTGGCGGCTGTGGGTGGTGCGGTGCACGGAGAGAAATTTTAATTTATCTAAAGGTTATTACAAGGATTTATGAAACGGAGATTTAAGATATAATTCTACTTATTCAACAAAAGATTTCAGGTTCATAAACAACTTTCTTAAACCTTTTAGGTATTGGGAAATATACTGAAATAAATTTCTTAATTTTCAAATATGTTTTTACATTAACTGAGATATTATTTCAAGTGTTCTTGAGTGCTGCAGCGGCAAACACATGTGTCTGCTTGGCATTAAATGGGATTTTATGCAATGTTTGACTGGCAAGGACTTGGCCGCTTTTTTCCGCCTTTTGTCTCGCAAAGCAATCAGCGACATTTAGCCAAATGCCTTGAGTTCGGCAGGATCTTCCTTCCCCTTTTTCCAGCTTTCTAAAGGGTGGCTATCAATGCACCACCTGCAACAGTCTGATTGACAGCTTTGGGCGGTTGCAATTCGGGCTGCACATGAAATTGAAGGGAAACAACAAAATGCTGCACTTGATTAAGTCTCCCTTTTTGTTGAATGAGGAGGGTTTAATAAATAAGCTTAAGGTTTGAAAGCGAATTATAAATGCTCTGGAAAAGGGAAATAATATATAATAATTATATATTTATTAAATATTTCAGGTGTTTTCATAAGTATAACCTAACAGAAGGTTGTTCAAGCAAACAGGATAAAGTAAGTCTATATTATTCATTAAGTTATATATATTTTACTTAGATTTTAGATTTATTTTGCATTTTCTTAAGGTAATTGCCACATAATATAAACATTTATCCCAAGTTTCCATAGTATAAACCTTCCTCCTCCCGTAGCTAATGAAACCTTTACATCCCCATTAATAAAGTCTTTGAGTAATCTCCGAAAAAAATTGTCAACACAATGTTATGATTGGTTTCTGTTGACTTTTTAATTAGTTAGGCCCAGATAGACACAGCAACAGAGGCCACAAAGGAGCCCGAGAGTAACATGGCCCGCAGGGTTCCAATATTCCGCATTGGCCAGAGTTAATTAATTTTTGGGCAAAACTCGGGACTAGAAAAAGCCAAAGCCAAATGCATTTATGGCAGGAGACACCAGAAAACCACAAAGTAGAGAAAAAAAAAAAGAAGGAAAATACTCGAGCTGAGAGGAAATACCGAGCACAGTTGGTGTTGGCCTGTGAAGGACGATAAAGTTTGTCCAGCAGATTTGAGGTGCTCCTTCCAGGGAGTCCTCGACCACATTGTTTGCCATACACTTCATTTATTTGGAATTAGACCGGCCACTCCACTCAACTCTAGCTCTGCCCTGCTCCGCTTGATGCACTCGAATTTGAATCCTTTATGAAGCGTGGCAGGCAGCAGCAACCGGAGGACCCCAAAACAGGACACGGCACACATGCCCATGCATACACATCGTCGCAGGACTCCAGAAGTAGCCTCGACTCCTCCGATTGCGAGTTTGAGTCAAGTTTGGGTCCAGTGTGTGTGCAGCAGACCAAAAACCATTGATTGTCATCGAATAGCCCCCTGCAGAAGTAGAAGAAAAAGCGACAGGAAGAGGAAAGGATTATGCGGAGTGGGTTGTGGAAGGTCCAAGAAGGACAAGCGTAGGCGATTAGCAACTGTTGGATATCCTTTGGAGAACCAGTTGCATTTACTAGAGAACATCATTATTATTTTTATTTTTTCCATATGTTAAATTGGAAAATAAATATTACAAATAATTATTACAAATTAAAAACTCAATAAGAAATGTTTTAAAAATTAGTTAACATTTTAATAAATAGATAATGTAAATTAATAAATATTTCTCTTACCTTAGATCCTTTTTCTATCCAACTCCTCATGATCCTACCCATAATTTAAAGGGTATCGAATGTGAGGAGCTCTCAAGCTGCTTCTGCTCCTGTGTATCCTGTATCCTGTCGCTGCTGCTTAATAGTCAAAGTGTCCCGGTCTCCATTTCCACGTTTTGCCTGCAGTTGGCAGCACCAGAATCCTTCCTATCCAACTCTGTCCTTCCATCGAGTTTACGTGTTTTTGTACATTTGTTACGCTACACGTAATGCAATGTGTCCGTGTGTGGAGTGTGTCCTTTTCATTGGAAGGGGGGCATCGGTGGAGTATGGAGTGTGGAGTGTGTGCTGGTGGGGGTCTGTGCATCCTGTGACTTAGTCCATGCCACGTCACGCTACACTTGATAAATCTCTAATGCCACTTTGGGTGTGCCAACCACACAGACCGGACTCCACCCTCACCCAGGATACCTTACTTTGCCACGATTCACTCCACAGATATTCATGGTGCACTTAAAAAAATAGGGTAAATAAAGTATTGGAAATGTTAAGTCGTTAATTAATTGTTGGTAAGATTTTATTCTATAAAATATATTAATTGTAGTTTTTATACTTAATAAAATATGTTTACATAATAATTTAATTTATTTAAATTATTTATTTTCATAAATTACTTTATTTGGCTTTTTTTCCAGTGTCCTTGCTGAGTAGCTCTCTCCCATTGCCACTGCTTAACCCCTTCCATCCTTGCGGACATTTTCAGCATTTGTGTAATTTCTGTTGCTGTCGTTGTCCGACCCCCTTTCCAGTTCGATTATTAAACGCTGGAGATTTTGAACAAATGCTTGGGCCACTTGGGTATGTGTTCTTGTATGGGGCTTGTGTACTCTCCCAGGTGTTTTAGCCAAACCCGAAGCCATTGATGATCCATTTGGCCGATGTTTAATCAAAGTTAATTCGAGGTATTGTTGGTCAATTGTGTGGTTTCTAGAGTTGATCGGATACTAAGGAGATGGAGAGAAGCGCTCAAGTTAAAGATTTTAGAGGGAGTAGCTGTCAAAAAAGTTTGGAATTTTAAATAATAATTAATAAGATAAATAAATACAAATTGGGAGAGTTTATTGAAGTATTATTATTTATTCAAAATCAATCTAACTTTTTTTGATTCTACGATTCCATCTCTTCTTTAATCAGTATTTATATTCTAAAATTATTTCAAAAATGTACCTCTTGTTTTAGATTTACTGCTCTTAACTTAAAATCTCCGCTATGCCATTCCACACACTTTTAACTAAGTTTGATGCACCCCGAATCCCTGACGTAATCCCTCCCACCTCTCCAATGACAATTCCAATCCAATCCCGAAGGGGGCTGTGCACCCTAATGAGCTTTTCGTGAGTGTCGCCCACCGCCTGCTCATTTTGCGTTCGCTGTGACTCTGCCTAATTCCTTAATTAAAATCGAAGCCTACGTACTGGAGGACGACGACATCGGTAAAATCCATTGACTGATTGCAAAATATTTCACTTTTAAGTCACACGAGATGGCCGTGGTGCTCTGGGACCCTCTCGGCGGACAAACAAACAAACAAACAAAGCGAACACAACTGAACACGGGGGCTTAATTTGTATGATCAAGTGAATCCAGGAGATGGCTGCGAGGCAGCGATTTCCTGGCGACTCCTGCCTTTATTAAAAAGGACACTCACTGACCACACGGACACACGGAACTGTAATCTGTGCAACGAAGTTGCAGCTGCAGCTGCCAATGGGGCACTTTCTGGGAGGGGTATATGTACTTTTAAGGAATGTTTCTATATTATTTTTAATTTTTAATTTTGTAATTCGTTTAAAATATATTTTTTATGATATGCTTATATTTTTAAAAATTAAATTTTAGTTGCTAATAATTATGTGATACATTTGGAAATGCTATTTACAGAATTTAAAATCTTTAAAGCTCCAGAAAATCGATTTAAATTCGTAAATTCCATATATATTGTTTATTAATTTTTATTATATTTTTTTTTAATTTATTAATGTATTATTTATTTATTCTATTTAGATTTTTTTTAGAATATTTTTGGCGGGTATGAAAGAGGCTTATATCCTTATAAATATAATTGCCCAAAAAAGTATGCTATAAAAAATAGCACTATGTGTTATTAGGGCTTTTCTCACTTCCCCTTATAATTTCCCTGTTATAGAGTATTTCCTTTTCAGTGCAGCCTCAAATTCGCTCAACTTTCTTGTTTCCAAATGAGATTTGCGTTAGTCGGAACCACTTGACATGCAGCTGGCCAAATGAGCTGGATGGAAAATCCACAGCCCCAAAAACCCCCGAAAAGGAAACTTTGCCATCTTTGTGAGGGATGGGAGTAGGTGTATCTGTGTGTATAGCTGTGTGTGGGTGTGCTAAATGATGCCGAGGGAGTCGGGTCAAAATCGTTGCCTTTTCGTCGCCGCCGTCGCCGTCGCGTCGCTTTGGCATAATAAATTAACAAATTTGTCGGCGTCTCTTTTCGAAATTCGTGGGCCGATGACAGGACACTGGATCCATCCACCTGTGTCCCTTCCGGTTGGTTGTCTGTGTGTGTATGTGCGCTGTCCATTTCGTTGCTGCCAATCATGTCGGATTAATAACAAGCGCACAAGGATGCTTTATTCATGCCAGCCGAAGCATTCAAGCCCAATTGCAGCTGCTCCTCTGCCATCGTTCTTGGTCCTTTGTCCACAAAATCATGGGCGGCCAAATGACGCGTCGCAGGTTGTCCACTGTTGCTGCCAGCCTGCTGTCCACTGCATTACATAAGAGAGTAATGTCCACATCCCCACCGTGCGAAATATTCCTCCTCATCGTTCCTGCTGCTGTATCCTTGCAGTGGACTTTAATTGTGGGAGAGCTTTACAAGGGGTTATAGGGTGTGTTTCATAGATATTTTTTAAGAAAGAATGAAATAGAAATTTTTAATTAAAATAACTAATATTTTAATTCAAGAAATTGTACATTTTATAAATGAATTTTTGTTATTAATTAAAAATAGAAATTATTATTATCAAGTAATATAAACTAGGTAAAAATATTGTGAAGAATTTTGTTGTAGACTTTATTAGTTCAATGTAATAATTTATATAGTTTTTCTTTATTTTAGTTGAAAGCTTTTATTCTATATCTTCCGTCTATATATTTCTCTTACTCACCTTAGTTCCATTGGCAATATTTTACCCGATATCCTCCCATCCCTCTTGCAGGACTTTAATTGTAACAGGCAGGCAAGTCGCATGTTGCGAGTGCATTTGGTCCGACTTTACTCCTTCCTTCTGCCCAATCATCTGGACTGTGTGGACTGTCAATATTTTTGCGTATTTCATTGTTGCACTCTGGCATTGCATTTGCTGCTTTTTCTCCCTTTTGCCCGCTGTGGGTGTGTGAGATTTATAAGCTCCACTTCGCATTTCCACTCCCTCCAAAGTGACCGCAGCATGTTGCGGCGTCCATTTCAAGCAGCCACCTTTATGCCCACCGATACACCCACAAAACCACCCATTTATTCACCCTTCCAGAGACACCTTTTGCACCCAACTTTAAACAACAACAAGGTCTGACCAACCTGTGGCCAAAGCCTCAGGTTTGCCGCACATTCGTCAAATGTTGGAGTGGCCCCGGGTCCAGTTCATTTCACTTCAGTTTTGCTTTGCTTTTAGTTAAGGTTTTTCTTTTTTATTGTGATACCCAGTATTTTGTTTAAAGGGGTTGCTCTGTTGGGAGAATATTGTATCTGCAAATGTAGATTTTTATACATAGGAAAATCTCTATAAAAATGAATGAAACTCTTCAAAATATTCTCTAAAATCAAGTAAAGTTCTTTCTTCATTTTAGAATTAAAATTTCTAAGTAAAATATGAAACTCCATAAGCACGAAGTAATTGTTGGTCCAAATAACCTGAAGTTCTATTTTTTTAATACCTTTTATACCCTGTTTTCTTTCTACCTTTGCCTTGTTTGAGTGTTTTGGCCGACAATTTGGCCAGGCGTCAGTTTTGGCACCTGCTGCTGGTCGCCTGTTCCTCAACTTCCGTTGTCTAAAACCAAAAACTGACCAACAAAACAGGACAAATTCCCTTCGTTTTTTTCTGTTTTTTGAGCCACATGTGTGTCTGGTTGCATTTTTGGTACTCGTATTTTCCTTCCTGCCGTTCACTCTGGGGGAATTTAATTTCGGCTTTGCAGCGCGTGACGTTCTATTTGCGTTTATTTGGCTGTTGTGTCCGGGCCATGACACGAATTTGTTTTGAAAATTGAATTAGATTGGCCTGCGGACCGGCAGCTGATTTGATTGCAATTTCCCCTCCATGCAACGTCCAAAGGAATTTTTCCAGCACTCTGCAATTTGATTAACTGGCCGGGCGTTGCATAAATTATGTCAAATTATAGCGGATGGCGAATGAGGGGGGAATTGTTTTCGATACTAGCTAGTTAGTGGCTTTGTTGGATCGAACCAAACAAAATGTAGCAACTGGCAAAAGATTCTAATAATGTGGAGCCAAAAATGAAACGTATAGGGAGCAAGCTTTACATTAACTAGAAGTTCCTGCATCCCTACAAGATCTAAAGTATTTAAAACACAATTTGCCAAACATTTAAACCCCCTAAAAATAAATTCTCCACAAAATGCTTTAATTTAGATTTTAAACTAGATTTTCTATTCATTTTGCCACAGTTTGTTTGCCTTTCCGCATGGCTAAATTCGCCAAAGGATATTAGAAAAATATATCCTGTAATTTTTGGTTATAACAAAGGCTACCTGCAAAGTCTCACCCCTTTATGCAAAATAGTTTTCCCCCTTCCGGGGAAACCCTGGCAGCATTTTTTACAACCCGTTTACATCAATTTCCGCGAGACCGTCGACAGCGCTCGTCAACCCTGTAAAAATCAAAGTGAATTTTTTATTTTTTATTGCCAGTCGCGGATTTTTATTGAGTTTTTATCGCGCCTGCAGCCAAATGGGAGATGCAAAAATTTGTCAGCCAACCGTCACTAATCATTTCATTTAACTTTAAAATTATATTTATGTATTTTTTGCGCGCTCGACATTTATGACGTGGGCCGGTTTTTGGCGGACAGATGTTGGAAAAATATCCTGGCCCTGTGCACGTGCCTACAATTTTACGATTCTTCGCGGATATCGGCAGTCAATATAGCTAATTAGGGTAGAGTCGCAAATTTGCCTATTGGAAAGTCGTAAAAATGTTTTGCAAATGTATTTTCTTCCCGACTCCAGTCGTAAAATGTGTAAATTTGCATAATTTTAGCCAACACGCGAGAGGATCAGGCTAATTTCTGTGCACCCGCTGACAGTTTTTAGCATTTTTCTTAAACTTGATGTCATAAAATTGCAATGGGCTGTCTAATTTTCTGAAAATTTACATAATGAGGTGAGAGGTTAAAGGCTCTGACAATTTTTTACTGCTTTTAAATTGGCAAAGAAGCCAAGCAGCTTAAAATAAATTAAGTCTAAGCTTCAATTTGGGAATTTAATGGTTTTGAAACGTAATAATTGGCTTGCTGAATTGAGAAACAAAAATTTCACTACTCAAAAAAATTATTTAAAAATTCCTAAGAACTCGAAACATTATTAAATTAACTAAAGTTCATTTTCATATGCAAATTTTAAATTTAAAGAGCTTTCTTCCATTCATTTTCCTTTGACAAAAAAAAACCCCTCTAGCAGAGCAAATCAAATTCCCAACTCATATGCTGGCTGATGGTAGGGAAATTCGCTTACCCTCAGCTTCCCAAATGACTTTTCCAATCTGTCCCCGTTTGTGCTGAATTTTCCAGTTTATTAATTCGCCAATTGACAGACTTATTGCAAATTGAAAACAAAAGCGCGAACAACGCACCCGAAGGAGAGTACAAAACGGCAGCAGGACCCAACAAAAGGAGAAAAAAGGAATCTGCAATTCAAAATTCGTTATGCATCCTGACGCTGTACCTTCATGTGCGAGAAAGAGGGATATATGGGGAGTGAAAGAGATCGCACATGGGATGCAATAATAAAAATCAAGCCCGCAACGAATTTGCGCAATCAGCTGGAAATTATTTACATGTTTATACGAAATTGAAACAACAAACAAAAGCGCACGAGCCGAGTTTTTCCTTTTTCGCCTCCGCACGGTGACAACGACATATGTGCACTGGAAAAAAATATTAAGGAATTTATATTATATATTTAAAAGTATGGAATTTCAGCCACAACTACAAGTACTTTTCCTTTTAGGTAAAACCTTAACCTAACATAATTCTTCAATTAAAAATTTTAATAAATTCTGCACTTGATAATATAAATTTCAGTGCACATTTACACTGTTCCCTTTAGTGGAGCTTGACACCTTCAGCACGTACTACATACAGCTCAATAAAAGGCGAACAAATTTACATAGAAAATGTCACCCAGATTCCCCTACCCTTGTCTGAGCCTTGGGTTTTGGGAGCTCGAGTCATAAATATCGCAATTAATGATGCACAAAGTGCGAAAAGAATTTTTATGTGTAAAATTTTGCATTGTCCGGGACTCGTGGCGGTAAAAAGGATGCGAACTGGATGGAGTGCATGCATATATTATGTGGGTTTCCCTGAACATGAACATGAAATGTGAGCCATGTGGTTGCCAAAAGTTGGCAAGGAAAATGAGGAAAATTTCAATATGGTTGGGTATAGGGGTATTGTAGGAGTGGAAAATAATAACACTTATTCAGATAAAAATTGTATTATTTTAGGTGTGAAAATTTCTTAGAAGCTTCTTATATGTTTTTCCAGTTAAAACATTTAAAACAGCATAAGAACCATTTATTTCTTTCTCTTTAGATAGTTTTAAAATATTTATTTTGGCAGCCGCTCCACCTCTTCGCCTGATTTATAACAAGACAATATGTGAGGCTTTTTCTTTACCAAAAAAAATAAAAGAAAGTTGGCCAAGAGAACCAGGAAAACAGGAAAGAGAACACATCAATTCAGGCAATTTACTGCCTGCTTGGCTTGCATTGCATTTTCTCAGAGCTCTCAGCTTGGACTGAAAATAATTTGAATGAAAACTCCATTACGGCTTCCTGGGAAAAGTGTGGAGTCTGAGCGTCGCCAGTGATTCACACAAAATGACCGCAGAAGGAAAGGAAAGGAATGGAGATCCTGGGAAAGTTGTAGCTGGGCGGCGAGTGCAGGAAGCAATCCTTTCGACTGCTTAAGTGCACTTTACACATTTTTCTTTTATTCCTTGCCAACTGGACCCCCATAAATCTCATTTGAGCCAAATTGTTTTTCATATCGTTTCGCTCGTGTATTTATTTTGCAATTTGCATATTTAATGACACTTACATGCATGTTCTTCGTCCATATGCAAATTCCCCTGCTTTTGGCCTTTTTTAACCCGCTAAAGCCGGAATTAATGGTTAAAAGGTTGGAATTTAAATATGTGGGATTGCAAAATATTATTTAATTAATTATTAAAATTATAAAAAACATAAAAAGTTAATATAAAATTATTTTATTATATGTATTAAGTTAATATATATGAAAACTTATATTTTTAAATTTATTTTATACATTTTAAAAATATTTTAAAAAGAGATTTCTCTTATTTAAGTAAAAAATATATATTTTAAAATATATGGAATAAATTTTTAATGAATATTTATTGATAAGATTGACTCTTAAAGGGTTAACTGCAAGTCTCTTGCCCCAATGAAATGCACATTAACTTGGCTTAATAGTATTCAATTATGCCATGCACTTTTCACTCGAATTCCTCGCTCATGCTGCTGCTCCTCTGATAAGACTTCTTGCGAAAACTTTGGCGCTTCGCTTAATTACCGTCATTAAATTTATGCAGCTTTGCCAATCTTATCATAATCAGTATATATCCCACACACACACACTCACACACATGTGCGTTGCCATGAGGCGTAACTAGCACTCACGCCCAAGCTTTTACTCGCCCTCGCCCCGCCCCTTTATGGCATTTCACAGTGCACACTTGAATAATTCCAACGCGGATTATACTAATTAAGCGCGCCAATAGTCTGTGTTTAGAGTGGGTGTGGCAGGACCGGTGGTCAGGGGTCAAGTGGCAAGGCATCAGCCCACACATCCTTGCAAGATTGCCCAACCGCACCTCTCGTAAGTCCCGCAGGCAAGGAGCTTACTTGGCCGGTCTGGTCGATGCAGCCGCGGCAAAATTCAAATTCATTATCCGCTTATCGAGCTGTCGGTGGAGATTTTTCGCAGTCACTGTGGATAAGAAAATGCATTTAAATTTGAAATAAATGTGAATTAATTAGTAAGAAAATATTTAATAATATTTATAGGATCTAACAATGGTATTAATAATAAATTATAATATTTATATAACTTAGATCGCTTTTATATGTTATAAACATCCTAAGGTATGTAAAAATAAAGTTTTGATATTAATAAAATATATTAAAAATTAATTTAAAAATATTTAATTATTCTGATTTATTTCTTGTAAATATTTCCAACAAATTTAATATTTTAAGGTTGCTCTAAATAACTCTAAGCTTCGATTTTATGATCTTGTCCCATAGTACTTACCCCAGAAATGAAGATGCTGCGTGATTTATCCCATTTCCCTGGCCTGTTCCGCAGTGTGTCTGTCTGTCATGTTAGCTTAAACAAATCATTTATATGCAGCGCTTGCAATTATTTGCACTTAATTGTGTGTTAAGTGCCCCAGACTGGGATGTACATACATATATATCTATAAATGTATGTGCCTCCGCACATACTATATCCTGCTGCTGGTTCGTTAATGTTGTTGGTGTCGTCGCTGGTCATTGCAGCGGAAGCGATGTCCGTTGATTGATATCGCATTCAGGCGTGTTGAAAATTATTTGCATTGATAATTCGCTGATTAATGTTTGCCACCGAATCATCGGCAGCATCATAGCCCCAACCCTCAAGCCACTTGCAAATGCACAGTCCACTCATACCACTCATCCAGGATATTTCCTGTTGCCGCGATTTTGGTCTGACTGCGTGCTATGTGATGTCATGTTGTGATGCAATATTGATGGCCTGTCCAGTGGACTCGCTCCTGGTCCTTGGGACTGGGCGGCGTTTATTGGATTTGCCGAGGTTTTTGTACTTTAATGCCGTAAACAATTAAGCGAAGCGTATTAAGTCGGATTTGGGTCGGAGCCATCAGATTATCGCACGCGACACTAAATAATTTAAACCTCAGGCTGGTTTCGATTGATTTAATAATTATTTAAAATGAGAGAAGCTTTAAGTCTTTAATGATTTTGGGAGAGAGTAAAAAAACCAGAGATCTTATTTGCAGTTTAATAATTGCTTTAAATTACTATAAAATAAAATTATATATTATAAACTTCTTTCTAAATTCCCTCTTTAAAACACTTACTTTTGACTGGCACCTTCGACTCACCCACCCACCCACACACATTAGAAAATCATTAGGAAAACATCATAAATAACAAATCAGCTTATTAAGAGCTTCTGCTGCTTTTGACTCTGGTCTTCGTTTTTCCATTTTCCGTTTTCCATTCGGCTTTGAATTATAATCCACGACAACCGGCGAGACTTTGAAGCATTAGCAAGTCAAACAAAGGCTTCCTGTGCGCCATCCTGCCGCGCTTTCCCCAGAAAGGACAAACATTCAAATTGGCAAAAACGCTGCTTGCTAATTTATTGCGTTTTAATTCATATGCAAAATGAGTGAATTCTTTTTTTCCTACTACCTTTTCATGCTGGATATTGAGACATGAAAGGCAAAAGACAAATCCTGGGAGAGATGAGAGAAGTTGGGGCTGCACATATGAACTCCACATTTTTGGTTGGAAATCCAATAAAACTCCGCAGCAGGATGTCCTCGCAAGAAAATTATTTTTTATTCATGCATTAAATTGTTTTGACTTTCGCCCGATAGAGATCAGCATGTCGTTTCTGGATTTTCTTTATGATTATTATTTTACCAACCCCTCCTAAGCTTTTCTTTCTTTTTTTTTACTTCCTCTGCTGCCACATGCTAATCAAATTACAAGATATGTGCGTCCTGAATCTCCTTGGCTACCCTCAGCAGCTGAATCATTTCCCAGACAGAATCACCTGGTAAGATGAGGGGGAAGAGACGGAGCCATTGCCTGCAGCAGGAATATCAAAAATAATTTGTTTGACAATAAAAGACGATAAACATTAAAATTATGTGCAAGAGATTTTCGTTTTTTATTCGCTTCTTTGGGCTATTCAAAATAAAAAATGTAACAAAAATAATAACAATAAAAAAGGGAAAATGTAAGTGCTTGAAGGCGAGTTTTAAATGCTCTAACAAAGAGGATGTAGAATATTCCCAAATATATATTTAATTTTTAATTTTAACAATTAGGAATTAGACAAAAATAAAACTACAGTAAAATCCTTTTCTCCTATTTTTTAAATTCTAAAATTAAGCTATAACATTTGCCATACTCTTTCCCTTCAACTTCACTTACCTTTTCCTCTCTAGAGCATTTCCCAAAAGGGAAAACGTACAACTGAGCTGCAGGGAAACAACGACAGCAGCTTTCTACGGCTTTTCGCTGCTTTTCCTCCCCTGGAAAAACCTGCTCCTCCTCCCCGCCTTTTGTGGATTTCTGGCCTGCGGGATGGTTACTTTTCAAGAGGGGGAAAAAGATATCTCTAATGATTAGTCCGCTAAACTCACTCGTAAATTTGTCAAATCGCTCAAGTTATGCGATTCGCATTTTTTCCTCTTTATCTGCGGCATTTGCATAGCTTCGTTTTTCCCGCTTTCCAATTTGCTTGGCTTTTCCCCGGGGACCGCTCCCTTGACCAGCTTTTTTATTTGATTATTAAATTAGGTTTTTTTTGTTGGTTTTGGTTTTGGTTTTCTTTCTTGACTATTTTCCTGCACTCTGGCCTCATTAAATATTTCTACGCGATTTTTCCTTGTTATTTTTGCACTTTGACCAAAGGGAAGAGAAACATCAAAAAGCGCGTGAAAAGTTTTGCTCAACAGCGGAAAATATATTGCTTGAAAATTGCTTGCCAAGTTTATTTTATTTTCCTGTTCTTTTTTTGTGCTTTGACAATTGTTTGCCATATTTTTGCGATTTTTTATGCATTACATATACTTTTTTTTTTTTTTGCTTCTGTTGCCAAGGCTAACGAAGACTCATTGTTTCTGTGACTCTTTTTGCCGGTTTTCCCCCTCTGTCTCTGGACTGTTTGTTACAACTTTTCAATTGTTTGGCTTCTGTCATTACCTTTGACATGGCTCTGGCAACTTGTGGTTGTTGTTTCTGCCTTTTGACTGTCGCCGCCTTTTGTCTATCGCGCCTTTTGTCCGCGATTTCCCATTTTCCTCCACCTCCACCTACGCCCACTTTGCATTCGCACTTTGATCTGCTTGCATTTTCTGTATTAATTGTAATGATGAAGTGCAACCAATGTCAGTCCTTGAAAAGTTGAAGGGGAACCATACACAGTGCCTGCGGTGGGTTGAACTTGCCATTAAATGTAATTGTTTTGGGGCGGAAAATAAGGGAAATGGAAAGCAGGAATGTCCCCAAAAATGGGGGAAAAATGTATATTTTAAGGTGGAAGAATCGTACTAAGAAGTGCAAGACATAAAGTGATTTTTTGGGATTTAATTTCATGGTTGTAAAATTTTTAACAAATAACAAATTATATATCTTTGACATTGTTTATTCCCTTTATACTTTTTTAAAGTTTCTTCTCCTCCTAACTAATAAACAATTGACATATATTCCAAGTTACCCTTAAGTGAAGTGCAAGCTGCCTGTCAGAAAACCAGCTGCAGTTTCACTTTCAACTTGAATGCACTTCGCCGAGTGCACTTTTGCGTACTTCTTCACCTTGACCCAGATTTGTTCAGTCAACCCTTTTGCAACATAAAAAAAAATATAAACAAATATGTGGCCCGATTCCAGGTCCCCCTAGTTGTTACTTTTCGTGTTTTTCCCGTTCAGCATATGCATTCCACAGGCGAAACGTGCTCAAAGATGCAACATATGCAGTGCCTCAAAGGACGACCTTGAGAGTGGGGATTAAAGATTGTGCGCTTAAAGCGCTTCTCCTCCAGAGTTGCTACTTCTATTTCCACTTAATAAAGCACACTAATGATGACCACAAACCCAAGCAAATTGAAATGAATCCGCACTTAAGCACGTTCCGGCAGAACTCTCGGATAAATAAACCTGAACCACCGGTGTTCCACTTCCATTAGGGCAAAGCCAACTCTAATTTATTTTTAATAATCTCGTTTCATGCATTTTTCAAGTTCCCTTTGAGTTTTGCAAACATTCTTTAGCCCCGGGGGACACCGGTAGGGAAAAAGCAATTGATTTGCTTAGTATGGTAAGTTTGTGTACTTTCAATTAAGTTAAAAAATGCCTCGAAAGATACTCAAATAGCCCAAATAACTAAGTACATGCTTGATCATACCAATGTTTGAATAAGGAGATTTAAATATATATAAATGAGGGTATTTTTTAAAAAATAAAGAGTATATTGGTTTTTTAATACAGAACAAATTTAGCTGGTGAAGAATTTAGGTAAATGAAAATTTTATAAATTGTAAATAAAATATTATTATTATTGTTCTGTACTTTATATCTTATAATCACTTAAAAAATACATATTTTCTTTGTTTTAAATATTTTTGTTTTTCCTAATTTCAATATACTCCACTATACCCTCTAAAGTAGCCCCTTAAATCTGTTGCTTGTGCATTAAAAAAATTCAAAAACTGTTTGTTTACGGGTCACTTTACCATCTAAGGCTACACCCCCCTTAAAAAAAATCCCAGCTGGACGCACACACACATGCACTTGAGGCCGCTTTCACCGCTTTCACTGCTTTCTCCCGGGGAAAGGGTTGCTGAAGGATGAAGGATACACGATATCATGTGTGGGACGCTTAAGCAAACAAAAGTGCAAATTCCCGGGGGGACATTTGATTGAATTCAGACAGTTAACCGTCCTTATAATGCGCATTTCTATATGAAAAAAAAAATCCTGCGAAATCCTTTGGCTTCTGCTTATCTGCCTGGAAGAAAAATATCAAAAAAAAATTTAAAATCATCTTCAGGCGCTGGGGAACAGTTTATTTGGCAAATGGTATTTGTTCTTTCCCAGTTCTTGCCCTGATTGATATTATTATGGATATGTCCATTCGCTGATTGATGGCTTCGGTGGACGGCGGCTGGACCGAATTTTTTATTTGTATTTTAGAAAATTAAAAAAGCAGCTTAGCATCTACCCAGTATCATGTATTTGCCTTATATAAAGCGTATTAAAAAATCGAGAGTTGAAAAATTTCGCTCGTCTCTTACCTTTTTTTTTAAGTCAGCCCAAAGGCAGATTTTGAAATTTGATGGGTGGCGCCACGCGACATTTTTCCGGGACGATTGTATGAAGCTGGGAAATTGGGTTTGGGAAATATGAAGAATTATCGGCTGTCCATTGTCTGACGAAGGCTTTGATCTCCACCGCTGGCAGCCGTTCACAAAGGATTGATTGGGGGATACAAAAAAACAGTAGGAGCTTCTTAAGGTGACAAAGCATTAGCGAGTATTAACAAAGATTGGTTGTTGGATTTGTTAAAATAAAGTCTAAATTATGGTAAATTTAAGTTAAAAACGTATCTAAAAACGTATGATTTCAATTCTAAATTTAATAAATTTTAATAATATTGGGGATAATAATTATGTTTTACATTATTTTTTAACGAAATTTAAGCAAACTTGACCCTTGCGGGCTTCAGTGCTAAGCTAAAAATGCTACTGTCTAAAAATATAATAACTTAAGTTTAAAAATATTTCTATATTTTTATATGATAATTTTTTGGAAAACTCAAAGTTATAAAAAACCATAATTAAGCCAAAAAGGCATCAAATTCTTTTCGAAAAGCTTTTCCATGCTAGTTTTTTATAGATTAAAAAATCTGCATACTACATTTTAATTTTTAAGAAATTAAAATTTTAGTTCATTTTTGAAAATTTTAACGATGTAACCCCTTATCAAATTTTGAAAATAATTAAAAAAATTTTTTTTTTCTCCGACATGAACATCAAGAATCGCCTGCTAATGCTGATCAATAATATATATGATTTATGGGGTCGGAAATGGCTGCTTCACTAAATAAAACCATAATTCCTATTAAGAAAATCGAAAATATTCGAATTCCTTAAATTTATATTTTTCCATAATTTTATATGATAATTTTTGGGGAAAAAAAAATGTAAAAATGTAATGAAAATGATTTATAGGATCCAGCTTCTGACTGAAATTTTAATATCCTGCCAGGATATTAAAACTTTAATTAGTTTCCAAATAAATAAAATTAAATATTTTTCCCACCTAAAAATAAAGTATTTCAACATTTTCCTCCCCAAATAATTTCAAAAATATATTCATATTAATTTAATCATATTTTATTTAATTTTATATGCATATGTTTTTGGTTTACTTAGCTTAGTTTACATTTAAATTACTTAAACAATAATTAGTTTTGTGTTTACTGGGATTATTAGTAATGGATGTAAATATTTCTACTTTTGAACTTGTACTATGTTTATGCTCGTGACGCCAAAATGCGTCCCTACTCTCATGTCGAGTCTTAGCCACATATAAATATATTGCTTAGATTACGGAACTAGTAACTAAATTGACACACACACGCACAGCTTACACATCGACGGCAAAGTAAATATAAAAATATATATATGTTTTGGTTTATTTTTAAAAATATATATATTTCCATAACTATTCGCTAAGTTGAAGAAGCATTCTACCTAGGAAGTTGAAACATTACAATTTTACCCATAAATAGACACCAAGAGAGTTGCTTGTAAAAAAGTCATCGTAACTATTCGTAGATGTAGATATAGTATATATAGAAAAGTTTGGCTTATCAACTAAGTTGGTTTCTGCTTGAAAACTAGCTGCTGCTTACAAAATTTAGACTCTATATCTTTTCCAGAATTTCTTTCGTTTTGGGACCTTTGCTTTTTGTATGCCTTTGCACTGGACCGACCTTGTAAGAGAACTTAGCTTAACTAATTCGTTAAATTATATAAAGTTGGGCTTACTAAACAAATATTTGGACTGGAATAATTTTTAGCAAAATTATTTATCACATTTGCGCTTATCCAAAGTTTAGTTTTGCATCGCGACGGCAATTTAGAAATCATTGGCGGGAATAATTTCCGACAAAGAAAATACATGGTTAAAAAATGATTAATTTTTTTCTGGGTTTTTCCTTGGGAAATTGATTCACATTTCTCTGTCACTGTCTAGCTCTCTCTCGGGGGATTTTCGAGGGGGCTGCGCTAGTTCTCACCAACGTAAAGTAATCACAAGTTGCGCTTTTAGGAGCCTTAGTTGGTGTTTTTCTTTTTTTTTCTTTCTGTTATTTACTGCGCCTGCGGCTGAACCTGAATGGTGGCCTTCAACTTGCTGGATTTTCCCGCCGCCTTGTGCTGTTGGTAGAACTGCTTGAGGACCTTGCACATGGCAATGGCCAGGATTTTCCAGGCCAGCAGTTGCTCCTCGGCGCTGGGAGCGGCTGCTACTGGCTCACTTGTTGCACTTGCTCCTGGTACTTGCTGTGCCGCCGGAGTTGGAGGTCCTTCGAAGTCCACCTGGTCGTGTCCGGGATCAATGGAGAAGGCCATGGGACTATCCACCTGGTCGCCGCTGGGCTCGGACTTGGAGACATGCTCGTCTTCGAAGAATGGAATGGCCATGGCGTCGCAAAAGTTACGTAAAAATTACACTTGGGGGTTTGATTTCCTGATTTTCGGATTTCCTCTTTCAGATCTGAGCTCTTGGCGAGTTGCTGTTTGACTGAGGAGCTCCGGCCGCAGCGCACTCGTATTTATACCCGGGAAGCGGCGCGAGAATTAGCCACCCTCTCTCTCCCTCTCCCTTGCTCTCTCTGGCTTTCTCTCACTATCTCTCTTCCACCTTTTCTCACCCCCATTTCACCACTCTCTCTCTCTGCCTCTCTGTTGATATCTGTGTCGTTATGTCGAGCTACTTTCATCACGTGCAGTAAACGTTTCCTTCAAGGAAATCCAGAGAGAGGCAGAGTGTCAAAGGGGGAGAGAGAGTCACACTTGTGGCATGTTACGTATACGTAATGCGTTTTCCACTTTACGTTTTTTTGTTTTCGAATTTTAAGGGGTGATTCCGAAAACGAGGCAAGCCAAACCTTACGCGTTTCGAATTATGGAAGGGAAGTTTTCGAAAATGGGGAAATATATTCGAGCTACGAATTTTGGTTGTAGGTTTTATATTAATATAATAAAATATCTTTTGGGAGATTTTATTGTAAAACTGAATTTCTAAAAGCAATTATTTTTGTTTTAGGTCCTTAAATTCTTATCCTTAAAATTTTCTTTTTAAAAAATCGTATTTCCTCTTTTCTGTTTCGAATTATGAGGGGAAGTTTTCGAATAAAAAGTTCGACTTTGCTTTTGCTTGAATTTAGTTTTCGATTTTAACTTTTTCTTGCTATATTTTGGCTTAGCTTAGACATGTCCTTGACCAACATTCCTTGGGCTTTTTTTTCTCTCTTCAATTTGGGCCTCTTGGCTATGAGTCCTTCTTGTGCTTGTGGTTTGGTTTTCTCTCAACAACGGAATATTTTCTAATTTCCCTGAGAAAGTAAATGGCAAATACTTGGTTTCATTTTATGAATTTATTTAAAAAAGTGAAAATAAGGGTCACATTATTTAATCTCATGCATTTTTCGGGCTTTTCGTTTAATATTTTATCCCTTCAAGTTTCCTTCTTCATTTGTCCGATGAAAATTCTTAACCCTTTTATCCACAATTTTTAACCAACCAATTTCCCGACTCAAAAAAAACTCCGCATGACAGCCAGAACAATCGGTTAGCATTTTGCCAGCCACATGCCAGTGAATATTTTATGGTTAAAAGGAGTGTCTGACAGGGTCCTTGGCTCTATCCCTCCAGTAGTAGTTCCCCCCTTTTCCCTTGCTGGCAAATCAATTCTACAAATCAACATAATCAACTTCTCGCCGTAAGTCCAAAATATAATGCACTCGCCGTCAGAAAACTTCTTTTGTTACCCGCAGAATAAAATGGGTGAGAAGAAAGAAAGCTGAAATAAGTGCCGTAAAAAATGTAAAAACTTTTTTATAGTTGTAGCATAAAAAAATGTAAAATAAAATCCCAACCCGAAGGACTTTAAAGGAAAATATTGGAAAGAATGCACAACAAAAGGAGATTACCCTCGAGGGCGTCCAGGTGAGTGGGCGGGACCCGATAATGACATCCATGCGCTGATAACCCACCCAGAAATCAGAGGAAAAATCCATGATCTAATTTGCTAAACACTCGAAAGGATTCCGGGGGTCTGAGGGTATCACTTACACACACACAACCTGAAGTCTCGAAAGCAAAACAAAGAAAAGAATTGTTTTCGCTTAAAAGAACATTCAAATGGAAATGTTCTGCTTGGCTCAACACAAACAACAAGTGCAGGCGCACACACAAACTGCATTTATTTTTCGTTGGCAAACAAAAAAAAAGGGAGAGGAAAGTAGAAAAAAAAATGGAAAAGCAAGCAAAAAACTGGCATCCAAAGGAAGAAGAAACGCAACGCATCGAAAGAGTAGCATTTGAGTACCTCTAGACAGACAGACAATGCACACTACGTATAAAAGTGAAGTTGTACAGAAACAACAAAACAAGACGGCAGGGAAAAATGCTAAAGGACCTCACTGGAGGGGGTGTTGGAGGAAAACAAGGACGATGGGATACCCTATAATGATAAAGGTAATGCTTGTTTTATTTTAAGAATTAAAAGCCTTGACCTTGCTGATATCCTTGTTATATAAAGGATATTTATAGAATTAAGTATCTAACCTTTAGGGTTATTTTTACTTTTAAAATTATTATATAAAAATAAAAAGAAACTCTACAAAGCTGTACTATTCCAACAAGGACCCTGCTTAAACCCCCTCAATCCTTAAACAACTCTTCAAGTTAGTTTCCCATTCAACATACTCTCCCTATTTCCCGATTAATTTCCTCACTGCACTCCCTACCTTTTCCATTTATTGCCAATCGATATCAGCACATCTCTAATAGCTATTAGAGGGTATTTACCTTACTCTATCTCTACGAAAAATATAAAAAAAAGTCTCTCAAGTCGCAGCGTCGATTTCGTCGTCTATGCACTTTGTTGCCTTCTGGCTGTCAGATTGATATTAAATTATATACCTTATTATCATGGCAGTGTTTGCCTGCTTTTTGTTTATTTTTTGGAGTGAGTTCAGGGGGGGGCGGGCCAAGTCGTGTTTATTTACAGCTGGCAACAATTGTTGCTGAAATGCATTTCACTCTGACGCACTCTGGATGGAGGATGCAGCTCAAGCCAAGCCAGAGTCAAAGTCAAAGCCAGGGCACTTCACATGTGGTTCCCCCATTCTGGCTTTATGGGCGGGCTTCTGTTTTGTTTTCTTGTGTAAACTGTTATTTTTTCCAGAAGGTGGAAGGATACGGATACAAGGGCTTTATGCTTGATGGTTGACATTAAATGGCTGCCACATCTTCGCTTCCTTGCCATAAAGTGGCTAAAGTGCCAGCTTAAAGTTGCCAGCAATTTAAGGCGCATCCTCTGCGGATGGAAAATAAAATATTTATATATATATTTCGCTGCTATTCACGCATTTTTCCTTTATATTGACTATCAAAATAAATTGAAGTAATTTTAGTTCGATGCTCAAACTAAATGGGATTAAAGATTCGATTGTTTGATTGCCGGAGCAGCTTTATTTGTTTATTTGCCTTGTGTTTATGGGAGGTAGGAATAGATCGAAGCTTCAATTATTTAGTGGGACTTTTATACGCTTCGCATAAGCTAAATTAGTTTAGAATGAATTATGGGCTGTGTTTTGCTGACAAAAGTTAATTGAAGTATTCAAAATTGGTTTATAGTAAAGCTAAGGGAAAAGCGGATTGATTTTTAATAATCTAGTATAACTTTATATAGTAGAAGGTTTAGTTATGGAATAAAATATTTTAAAAACTATTTAATACTTATATTTATTTCCATTTCCATTATAATATCCAAACTAATTACCCCAAACCCCTGAGCTCTATAACCACCATTCTCTTGCTATGGCAACTGATGGCTAATCGACTTCATTGTCTAACACAGGCAACCGAAAAGTGGCTTACTAATTAACAAATTGATTTATGGTAATGAAAATGACAAATCTCCGGGGACAAGGAACCCAATCATCATCAGGGTAGAGCCAAAAACTCTCATATGCAAAATAATTTTGGCACAAAAAACAAAACAGCCACCCTAAGGGATGGTCGAAAAACTTTGACTCTGCGGTTGAATCTGGAACTCATCCGCCGCAGACAGACATTTAATTAAGGTGTCTTCATGGTAACAATCTCGGTCTGAACTCGAATGGCAAATGAGTCTAATTAATAACGAGGCATTTGCCGCATAATTCATTTGGCAGATCCAAAACATTTCTTTTGCAAACCTTATTTTGGGGATGAGTAATTATGGCTCATCAGGTTTTGGGTACAGTTTCAGCTGTGTAAAAATTATTTAGATTTCTATATTCAAAATAATTTTAGGTAAATAACTTTATACAATTTTCCGACCACATTTGGTCACTTGAATTCCATTTATTTTGTTTTTTTCTCACTGAATTTTTTTTGTACCCTGTCCAGCTATTTTTCTTTGCCATTTTGATGACTTAAGCCGGGCGTCTGACTTGAATTTATTGCCGGGTTGATATGTCCCTTGGACCACCGTAATTTATGCAAATTGTTTAGCACTTTTCCCCCAGCTGCAGACCCCTTGGGCAGCGCAATTAATTCCAGAGTTCAATCATACAGAAACTAAAACCGGCCGAAAGTTGTATTTATTTTGAGTTGGTTTCCTTATAATCGAATTTTAAGGATAAACTTTACATTGTCCGGTGGAGAACTAAAGTAAATAAACATTGTGGCCCGGCCAAGACATCAAAAGCGTGTTTAATTTATGGTTCGTTAGGTCAGCCATTTGCTGTCAGCAAGTGGAAGGACCTTTTGTCCGGACTGGGGCCGTATGCAAATCAAATGGAGTATGCATCTTCGTCAGTCCTTGGACCCTTTTGCGGGTCCTTTGAGGTGTTTGGCTTAAACACCAAAATGGGAATTATATACAAAAGGCGGCAGGCAGTGCACCCCTCTGTTGGTTGAGGAATAATTCGTTTTTGATTTCCCTCCCTCGCCTCTCTGGAAAAACGGTGGGAAAGTGGACCCAAAACATGTGTGAGACGAGCAAGCAGGAGTGGGAAAATTTATGTGTGTCCAGTTTGGCCATAAAAAAGGGACAACAAACTCAAGTTTTCTTCCTTCGAAGGGGATACAATACAAAGGAAACATTCGGCAGGCATCCTTGTGCGGTCAGCATAAAAGGCGACAAAGTGCCACTTTGGTGCTTTAAACTTTCTTCCCCAATTGTTACTTGTTACTTTTAAATGATTAAATGCATTCTATTGCAGAGTACTTCTTCGTTTTTTTTATTTTAAACTCCCAATTCTGGGGGGTTGTTATGTCTGCTGGGCATATCAAAAAGCCGATTCGGTTGTTATTAAATGTTTTACGGCCCAACCAGACCAAATACAAAAGGAAATTTTTGAATTGTTGATCCCCAAAGAGAGTTAATGTTTATTGTGTACTTTTTATTGTCAGCTCAGCTTTTAATTTAAATGATATAACACAAAATGTTTGGCTTTATATGCAACCCCCCAGCGATGTATTTAAGGGGATATGTGAGGTGTTTTTTAAGGAGCTTGGAATTCTTTAAAGGCTTTTAAAATTATATGATAAATTCTGAAAAAAAAGGAAAGTTGAAGCATAGAAATACTCTTAAAACACAATGACATTTATATAATTAATTGAAGAAGAAAGTCTTAAATTATTTATTAACAAACTAAACCAATTAGATTCATGTTTTTTTTTTGCCATTTTAAAATATTTTATTTTACAAAATAGAGTATCAAACATTCCCCTTCTTGTATAATTTTTTCCCCATTTTTATTTGCAATAATTTAAAGTAAAAATGGCACATTAAAAATAATTTTTTATCACCAATTTTATTCGCAAATTTCTTTCAAAATTATTTTTATACATTTCGCAACCCCGAGGGTTGTTTTCTTACCTAATTTTTATAGGCTTATATTTATTAGTTCTTAAAAAACATTTAGCTTGACTCGTTTAATTTTCCTTTTTTTAACAGGAGGCATAAATTTCGTTTTGAAGGATTTTCACGAGGCAGAACAATTGGAATTTATGAGGGCCTCAGTTCGGGGGCGTGTGCATCAAATAAATTCGGCGATCATAAAATTGTCTGCCAGCAAATCCATCCAATATATCAAACATATTTGACTACCAATTACAGACACCTTCCGGAGGTGTGGAAAAAACTCACAGGCTCAGCAGGATAATTTATCGCACATGCCTACATAAACTTGTCACCCCTCGGCATCCCTTGAGGGGGGTGTGAGTGAGTGCGAGTACTTGGGCATTCAAGATATTCATATTTTCCCCATATGACCATTGTCTTTATCCCTTTTCGGGCGATGATTTGCAGCCGCTGCCAGTAAATCAAGCATGCAGCATTAGATCAGATCAGCAGCCTGCAAGGATAATAAATGAATTGTTTATGGACCGACCAAGTGGGCAAAGTGTTGCTCCCACACATTTTCATCCTTGATATATTGCGTCTTATTCGGAGGAGTTTGAGCCACGTCGGTGAATGTGATGTAGTGGATTCAGCTGGATGATGAGTCTTTTGATTATGGAAGAAGTCTTGGCAGGTGACTAGAGGTGAAGTTCCTTAAAGGACACAATGATTATACATCTTTAAATATTAAAATCCTGCTTTTTAGTAATAATTTTATATACAATTAAAGTAATAAGCTTTTTCATCACCTCTCCTCCCCCACTTTCAATTCAATTCCCATCCTCAGACTGTTCATCCTGCTCTCCTTTTTTCGGTTCCCCACAATCTCCAATATTTGCTGTCCTTGCAACGCTGTCCAAAGGACAATTGTCAGGCGTTGGCTGTCATCCGTTTGTTGTTGTTTGTTTCTGGTTGCTGGCCACAAGCCGCAGCCGAGTTCCTCAATTAAAAAGGGTCCTTCGGCTGTGCCCGGGCAATTCGTCCATTCACAGCGGAGAGAAAGGTGTTCAATTGATGCCTGACATACTCCTTTGTGTGAGGCACGCGGGGGCGTGTCATGCAAATTGTCGAAATATTTTCAACTGACCAGCAATCGAGTGGCCGGAGCTTCCCACCTTTTCACGCTGTTGTGATTGGTTTTTGTCTAATGGAACTCGAGCGTGGCAACAATTTCATTGAATTGGATTTCAATATAGCAGAGATATACATATACATATATGTATGTATATATGCGTGTCTGTAAAGCTGAACAAAAGGAGCTGCGTTACTTTGGGTACCCTGTAAAGGTAAGGGTGTGTGGTTTTCATGAAAAAGAGGGTATTTTTTTATAGATTTATATACCAAGTAAAGGCTAAGCAGTAGAATTTGGATTTAATTTCGTTGAAATTAAGATTTACAAATATTTTTACATATTTCTCTAACAAATTTCTGTTATTTTAAATAAATATTTTCAATTAAAAATAATTTCACTTTCTAAAAAAATCTATTCTATATTTTCTGTATTTCTTTTTCTTAATTTTTATATCGAAAAACATCAGTTGAAACTTTTTAGAATTTTTTAAAATGTAACATACGGTATTCTTTATTCGAAATACTTAATTATAAAATATTTACTTTTGAATTTTTCTTTTTTCGGGGTCTCTGTCCAAGAGCGTGTGTATTTTCCTTTCACAATTCGCTGGTCATTAAAAGGGACACGTGCATTGAGGCACGTGACCCGTGCCCGGTTTCCCTTGTTCTCCTGAAAACGAAACGACGAAACTGGACCTGAGGAGAGATCCCGGGATCCTGGCTCGTCCATTGTTTTCGGCCTGCCTGCCTTCCTTCCTTCCGTTTCGGTTTACGGGGCACTTGAGGAATATGTTTTACAATGATTAGTGTAAATATTTGAGGGCCAAACTGTGTTCTCCTTCACAGAAAAACCAATGCCTGGAACCCAAAATTGGGTCTCGAACCGAAAGGCATTTGTCGCTTAATTTTTATACAAATACATTTCATTATATTGAATGTTTTGGCCAGAGCGGTTTTGGGTTTTGGTTTCACTTCCGGTCATGCGTCCCATCATGTTAATTTGTTATTAATTGTGGCATGTTGATTTTTGTTTTGATTCAAGTGTGAAAGGGAAAGTAATAATGGGAAGAGAAAATATGATACTCTGGGAAAATGTCTGTTAAGTTTTAAGGATACAACATTTTTGAGGATTTTATTTAGTGCCTTCTCTTTGTTATTAAGGCTAAGACTTAGGCTTTCCAAATCAATTTATATAAAAGTATTAAGCCTTAACATAGTATATACTTGAACAGATATTTTATCCTTAGCTGTTTCATTTGACTTTAAAACAATTCTAGACCATGCAGGCGCATCAAATTTCCCGCAACTTGCATAAATTATAAACCCAAATTGAGTGAGAGGAGCAGTTTAATCAACATCAGACACACGACCCACCGTCGTAATCCCTTTACGATGGGCAGCAGATCGAGCTGAAGGAAAAGGGTTAAAAAACTGAACATCCTGCATAAGGAGCGGGCGTGAAAAAAGAGCAACAATGTGGTTCTGCTGTGAAGTATCTGCCGGCTTTGGGCCGGGCCCATCAATGTCAGTCATAAATTCATCACGCAAATCTGTTTTGCATTCGTGCGGTCACGTGACTCCGGGTACTCGGCATTAGATAATGTTTGACATTCGGGCATATTAATTGTTCAAATTAAATGGGTCTGGGAGTGTGAACAAAGTGCTGTTGTTGCCACAACAACTGGAGGCCGGGACTGGTACCAGAAGTGGGCTCACAACTATTGGCAATTAACTTAATTGTGTAAATTTCAATATGCAGCCAGCGCCGCAGGACATCGTTGCTAGCTAAATCTGCAGGGTAGTTAGTATGGAGGGTAGATTGGGGAATCCTCTAACTCTCCAATGTATTTATTCCAGGATAACTGAACCTCACCTCGTTGTGTCTAGTACAAGCTACACCTCATTGCCTCCTCTTACATAAATACAGACAAATTCAGGCAACGACATCAGCAGTCATCGTCAGGACAATGTCAGTCGCAGCTTAGGCAAATAAATATATATATTTTCCCTTATAAATAAATCCTGGGACAAAGGACATTGCGCAACAGTGTGTGTGAGTCAGACGTAGGAAAACAAATAATTACAAGTAAAAATCGCAGCGAGTATAATGGAGCAGATAATGAGGCGAGGCCAGGGGCTCGAGGTCTCGACCAGACGATGCCAACTCCCCGGCAATTAAACATTTTCAATAAAATTTACACCTGAGCTCATTTTAATTGAGTTGCAGCGAGTCTGCACTTGAAAAAGGATCGGCAGGCAGCAGATAAACTTCGGCATGGAGTAGCACTCGAATCCTTCAGATTGCCCGACCCCCTGTCTCTCTCTCTTGGTAAGAGATTTTCGAGTTCTGTTCCGGGACTGTCTGTCTGGTTGCCACTTGAAAAACTCCCCACCCCTGCCCCTTATTCCAATTGATTTTTGCTTCAATGTAGTGGAATTGATTTGTGTACGAGTAGCCACGCCCACTCCACCAAATTAGTTGCCATAAATAAAAAAAAAGAAAAGGAAAGGAAAAACCAAAGCCAAGAGTACACGAAAAAATTAAATAAGAAATTGGCAAAGAAGAATCGGAGCGGACAAGTGAAATATTTTTCTTATTTGACTCGGAAATTTGCATAAATAAAGTTGCCATGGCATTGCCGGGATATTGATATGATATGGAGAAGGTAGCCGCGACTGGGATATTTGCATACAATTGCGGGAAATACTCTTATTTATGAGGGGTATATCGATGTAGCAGAGTAACTGGTAGGTTAAGAAATTCGAAATAATTTACTAAACATTTTTTGTTGAATTTTAATTTGGAAAATTGTGTATACAAAAGTGATAGTTTGTTCTTAAAAAGAAGAAAAAATTGAAAATTATAATTCGAATTATTAAAGAGTTTAAAAACACAATAATGGCATAGGGTTTATATTTATAAAAAAGCTAATTTATCAGTTCTGATTATTATTTATAAGAAGAGTGCCCTTTATAGTCAGAATTGATATTATCTTCAAGCTTATTTATTTACTCTATATTTTATAATTTTTACTATAAATTATATATTTATTTTAATTCACAATTTCCCTTAAAGAGTATTTCCAATTTGGTTGTCTCCACTCTACAAAAACCAACTCTTATGACATCGTGAAATTCTTGCCTCAATAAACATAAATTGGCACTGGCATTCTCTCAGTTTCCCCCAATAACACACACCCCAACCCCACTAGGCGAAAAAAAAAACTTGTGCAACCCTCGCTGAACTATAAAAATTGCCAATAAGTTGATCCCCTTGCTAGGAAATTGGACAAGGACTCGGAAAATGTTGTCGCATGCAAATTTGCTGCCTGATTTGTTCATTTTGTTTCAATTTGCGCTCCGCTCTGCGTTTCCTTTTTGCGCCTCAATAAAGTCCTCGGCGAGTGCATTCCGCAAATAATTGCAATGATTCGCTTTCCCCAAACAAATATTTCGGGGATGTGTGTCCTGCTTCTGGTATCATTTTCCTTTTTTTTTCGCTTTCGATATGGTAATTTCGATTTTTTTTTTGTTAGGCCGCCGCCTTTGGCTAAAAATTTGATGCTCGATAATGGAGGTGGGTTGTGTTGTCTGGCTTCATTATTAGTATTTGACTTCTGATTGGGTCTTGGATTACAGAAAATTGTTGCCAAATTGAAAAACGAAAGTGGAGATTGTTATGAGTTGGGAAATTGGCAATGAAATCGGGTCAAATTTGAGAGTTGAGACTTTAGAAAGAAGTACAGGAGGTGAATTTACTTTTTATTTGTACTTAATATATGTTCTAAGAAATAAAAATATTATTTGAGTTTTTTCTAAGTTAGAGAAATTACCAGAGTAAGATTTTCTAAATTATATTAATTTTAAAAATATGAAAAAGAAAATTTTAGAATAACAAATATTTTATTTTACCAAAGAGAATAACCTTTTATTTAAGAAACATAGTAACTCACATGAAAAATATTATTTTAAAATTTTATATTTTTAATTTTATAATTTTCATAGTCACCATCTGCTTATCGTCTCTACCTCCATCACCAATCTTTTTTAATTTAATTTTAAGACCCCTTTTTTTCCATCAAGGAACAGACACCCTTGTCAGTTGGGCAATTAAATTCAGCATGACTTTAATTATATTTCAACAAATTTTAATAAGGCTCCTCGAGACCGCTCTCCCTCTTCCATATACAAAATAAATTCCTTTTTTATAATTTCTGGCTGAAAAAAAAATACCAACAAAAAATTGTTAACAACTTCAATTAAATTATCAACTTTCAGCACGTAGAAGCAGCGACTTCGACCCGAGGTCGCAAAAAATTGGCCGCTGAAAAAGTTTTGTCCGACGAGTTTTAACTCAATTTGACTGCGGAAAAGTTTTTCCTTGGAAACGCTTAACGCGGCTTAATTGTGGTCACAGGTGTTGAGGGCAAAATTTTTATCGTTCTGTTCACAGTTTACAGAAAAAAAAAACGAAAAAGTGGTGTGTTCTTTTGGGAGGGTGGCTGGCGGCTTGGCTCATTTCGTTTAAGACAATTTTTATGACCTTTACGACTATTTGCCGAGTCGTTGCTTTGGATTGGCTTTGATTGCGTTTATGGCTCTAAGCTTCTTGGGCCAGAAATAAAAATCCTCGATTTATTTGTTTGTCTTAGCCGCATAGAAAGAAAGTGAGACTCCCACTTTTGACTTGTCTGTAGTATCTCTCCCGCGTGGTAATTTGATATCCTTTGCAACCCTTTTTATTCTTTTGGCCTGGAGGCCAGAATCCTTAGCGCGCTTTTCAGCGTTGCGCATTTTTTAATTGCCTGAAATTTAATATTTTTCGGCTCGTCTCGATGTTTGTTTTATTTTATGCTAATTATATTCGTATGCAACGCCAAGCAGTCTCTGGTTTTTATCTTTTCTCTGCGATCTTTTTTGGTTTCCGAAAAGCCAATTATAAAATTTTCATTTTTGCACTCTTCGCTTTGCAGTTTGTTATTGGAAAATAGCTTTTGGCGTTGGTAATCCGATAGGCGCAATTAGCGAGTGGAGCTCAGGGAGGTCAGAGGAGAATTTAATAACAATAAGCTGATTGTAGGATTAAAACCAGATAAGTAGGAGCAATATTGTGGCTTTAAATTTTGAAATAAAATTAAGGCTTCTTCGAATTTAAAGAATGTTTACTACATTTTAAAATTTCGTTTTGTAAACTATAATCATTTGAACTTGGCTGAAATTTCGTCCCTTCTAAAACCAAAGTTAACTTTGAGTTTACATTCACTGAACTCTTTTAAAATGCACACACCTATTTATATTTATGAGCTGAACCACCCAACATCGCATCGTGCATTATAATTCAATAATTTCCACAGTCGCTTGGCGCCTGGATTTTTTAATTGCTTTTCAATAACAGCCAGAAGGAGAGAGTTGGGGGAACGATGTCCTGCGCGGAGCCTGTTCAGGCGCTGATAAGCCGCAGGATAATCATTGGCCTGGCCAACACGTTAAAATGCTGAAAAATTCATACGTATGGAGTTGAAATATTTACGAAGCGAATTAAAAAGCGCGCTAATGCAATTCACTCGGCCAGCGCTAATTTAAATTTTTAAGTGGTCCAGCAATATGCAAAAATAAAAAGTGACAAGATTCAAAAAGAGCAATATGTGTGGGTTTTGAAATAAACGAATTTTGGAGTTCCCTTTAAAAATCAGTAAGATCATTTTAGGAGCTAGACAAATTTTAGGAATTTTTGAATTGTTTTAAAGTTAATTTAAGGAGAATTAATAAATGAAAATAAAATATATTAATGCACTTTTATAGCTTGAAATTCTTATTGGATATTTTTAATAAATAAAGATATTTATAGCAAGTTCTAAATTCATTTATTGTCTTACAAATTGTTATCATAAAATTAAAAAAAAATCATATTAATTGCTTTGTTCTTTTCTTTTTTTTTTCTTGCTTTTTTGGCTATAGTTTCTGAATTTCCCTAAATGCATTCTTTAAATTCAGGGCAACTTTGATTCCCTTATGGAAATACCCTTCTTGTCGTCATAATAAAAGCACAACGCTTGGCTGCCACTGACGATGTGTGTGGTATGCAACAAATTGTTGCACGGCCTTCCCAACTAATGTGTTCTCTGGTGTCCTGCTCTCTGTCTAACCCATATGGCTCTCCCTATTTGTCCCAGTTGATGGTGGGCGGACACAACAATGTTGTGTTAATGTTTACACATGTCCATGACACGACCACAATGAACAGGAGGCCAGAGCAGGCTCCATTACGGTACCAATTTCAGGCCAGACCAGACTTTGCACTGATCAAAAAAATATACAAATAATTGGGAATAAAAAAAATATTAAATATACATAAACATATATACTTCTGCTGTTAAAAAATTCTTTTTTTGGTAAGGAAAATATATTAATTAAATTATTAAATAATAAAAACCAATTAAAATAAATTCCCTAAATTCTTCTAACCTCTTCAAATATTTATTAAGAGTATTTCTATTTCTTCCAGTGCACCTGGTTCAAGCCAATTCAATCCAATCCAGTCGGGTCTGTCCATAAAGTGCATCAGTTGCGCTGCATTGCACTTTGGAGTAGAGTTGAGTTGAGTTGAGTGGAGTGGCGTCGAGTGGAGAGTGCCTCAAAATGCATCGTGTCTGTTCGGGTGTCGATAGCAGGCCTTAATTAAAATTAACATTTTTTGCTCAAAACTTAACTGGCCTTCGGGCCTTACCTCCCACTCTTCCACACACACACACACTCTCTTTTTACATTGTGAGGCTACGCTTTTAGGCCAGAGTTAACTCAATTTGCCCTGGACGAGAGCTCTGGCCGAGACGACTATGCACCTGGGGAAGTGGAATATATGCTGTTATATGGGCTACGTGGATACCCCAATCCCCCCCAGTACCATATTTCTATTGATTCTGATGATGGTTATTTAATTTGGAGCGTCAAGTGTGCGTTATTGATGCGAACCAGAGGGGCCTTTGAGTGCATTTGCCGTTTTAATAGACTTCATTTGGAAGGAGTGGGTTCATTTTATGCGATATTAGATGGCAAGGGAATATTTTACCTAATGTGTTGAGGATTTTGGAATAAAATTATAAAGTTTGCTTTGATTTTAGGAATTAGTAATTGCTGTAGATTTGCTTTATAAAATATAAAATTGAAGAAGTAATGAAACCCAGAACTATCATATATTATCTCTCTCCCAAAAAGCTACTGGATTTCCCCCCATAATACCACATAAAACGACATTTTTTCCCAACGAAGGCGAAACCCCGCTCCGCATATAACCGTATTTAATAACCGGCTCATATTTCCACATAGTTTATTTGACTTTTTGCGAAAATGCATTTCCGCGGCAGTCGCCAACAGCCGCCGGCGTCAGTTTCGCGGGGGAAAAAGCCGTGTGCAGGTCTGCGTGGGTAAATATCAATATTTACACCTTTAATTAAAAACGCTAACAAGGTTATTTAGTATGTTGTAGGGCGAGGCAGCAGAGGGCCAGGAAATCTGGCAGGAAGTCAGAGCCGTGGCTGCCCTGCACTTTCCTCTCTTCGTTTATTTTCCCCCAACGTTCTGCCATCGCCAGGAAAAGCTTTTAAGCGAAAATGCCAAAATGAAAATGTAAAATTTATATTTCATTCACTGGTTTAAGTTTAAATTAATGCACTATAAGCGAAGGAGGTACATTTTGAATGGAAAATTGCTGGAATTGTAATATTTAAGGAGCGTTGAAATATTTTGCTGATTAATTAATAAATGTAAAGTATTTAGATAACCCTTCTGCTGAAGGTGTTGAAAGAACTACAGCCTAACAAGAATTAGTCATCCTTTCTGGTGACCCCAACTTCAACTCCCTGGGACTGCAATTGTGTGCCTAAAATATTTGTCAAAGTGCACGTGCCAACAGAAAGGGGCAGCTGCTGCATCGCCACCCACAGAGCGAGGTGGTGACATTAAAATCCTAACTCCGCTGCATGCTGTTTAATTAAAAAATGCCCCAAAAGCATTTACCCAAACCCAAAGATTGTAAATGGACAAAAAACCAATGCAACCAATGCCATTGATGCAGCGGGCACAAGGGGATGTGTGCATTTTAATGAAAACGGAAACCGAATAATCAGCAAGTGACAATCTCCCAGGGTGGCGGTCAAGCTCAGATGAAATAATACCACACGGTAAAAAATATTAAAGGTAAGAATATATGAAGAAGACAATAGAGATATGCAAAATTACTTAAATATTTCAATACCAAATTTTCGTAGATTTTTAAGACTAATAATTTACGCTGCTAAAAGCATCCCTTAGTTATTTTTGCCATAAATGTCTTAAGTAAAGCCTTCAAAAACACCCTTCAAAATAATCTTAAAAATATTCCTAAAAATTCCCAGTGTATATCTCTATAAAATAAGAAAAGTGCAACCCATGGAGCGTATGAATTTAATGATTTAATCGCAACCCCTCGCCCTTTAGATGCCACCACGCCTTGTTGACACTGCATGCGTGTCGGGCGAATTTGTCAAAAAATGCAACCGCCGCTGGCAGCCTCAGGGGAAATTGGACAAAGCCAAGTGGACTTGGAGTTCCGAAGAATCTAAAACCTGGGCCTGGAGGAGGGCGCTGCACTTGGCCAAGTTATTGACATTGTGTCTCTGTCAAATCCTGGCATGTGGTCAACATTTAAGTGTAATTAATGCCCGCGGCCAGCCGGCAGTTGCATTTCATCCTCTTCCGCCGAGGGACGATGGAATATGAAAACCAAATATTGCGCTAAATTTGATTAGCATGTCTGCCGCCCAGATTCCGATTGCATTTTTCGGTTTTATTTGTGCATCCCCAGCCTCGGGCAGTTATCCCCGCCGGAGTTGTGCTCTTCCGGTAATAGCTTTTTTGCTTTATTATTTGTTGAAAGATCAGGGGGAGTTCTTTTATTTAGGATATGTGTGGTTTTTTAGACATTTTTAAGCAATGCGGGATTTATTTACAAAATATAGCGGAAACTAGTTTGATAAATCCTAAAGGGATGTGTCTTCTTGGAGAGTTTTAAATTAGTTTTCTAATTTTCTAAAAGGATCTGTCTTCAGTTCGAGTTTTAAATTAGTTTTCTAATTTCTTTTCTATCTTTAAAGGGTCAAGAACTTAATTCCAAGACTTCTTTAATCTTTCAGGATCTTAATCCAACTTTGTTCTCTTTTCCCCAGAGATTATAGCCACTTGGCAGTCCCTTTTTTTCTTTACTAAATTTTCAATTTCCATTTTCTTCGAAGAAGGTTTCTAATCGAAAGCGTAATTAATAGTTTTCCATCATTAGAAACTTTCAAACACTTTGAACTCTTGGAAAGTATATGCAAATAAGCCATCAAGTTCAGTTGCCTTTCTGGGTTGATTTTCTTAGGCTCACAAATTGAATTTACCTTGGGTCCATTGAAAGGTTTTCCTTTTCCTTTTACTTTTCAGGGGTCTCCATTAACCCCTTCAAGTCCCGCGTGGCCCTTGACGCCTCATGTGTGTGCGGCATAATTACAGGGGACTAGCCGAGTTCTTCAATTAAAATTTATTAGGTTTTCATGGGTGGAGGAGAGTGAGTTTTACGAGTGTAAAGTGAGTCCTTTTTGTAGTTTGCGACATCGAATTGGCAAAGTTTATGACGCGCTTGCCTGCGGTTTGGTGCAATTTTTAATCCTTTGTGCCGCTGACAAGCCAATTAATGATGATTTGTGGTCGCTTTGTGTAAATGAGTGGAAATTGTATATTTCATTAAAAGATTGAGGAACTATATAAAACCATTAATGATGTAATTACTATTATATGAATATATTTGAATATATTTTTTATTAAGTGCCAAACTTGGCTTTAAAGCATGTTTGCCTGAAAAGGAACCCATTCTAAAGCTATTATATTAAAAAACAAACCCTCAGCTAGAGAAAAAATCGAACCCCCTCACACACTAAAGGCTCCAACACAAAAAAAAAGAGTAAAAACCCATGGCAGTCATAATGATGACACACTTACCACATAAACCGCACGCACCACATATAACCACCCACCGATTCCAGCCGAGAGTGTTGGTAGCAGCCAAGTGTGGCAAGGGAAAATCCCAGGACACCCGGGGAAAGTCCCGGAAAAGGGTTGGATTTCGGCTCTCGCAGCTCCAGAATTGCCACTAAAATGCACGCTAATGAGTTTCAATTACGACCAACTGACAAGATGAGTTCGTCCCATCTGAAACAGTTTTTATTTTTATTGACATGAAATCCCACCCAGCCTGTTTTTCGTTGTCGTCGCTTCTGTTGTCAATTTGCGTAAAATTCGTGTCCTTTTTTTTTGTGAGTGTTTGTTTGTCGCTGCTACTTTGATTGAAACTAAACGACGAGCTGAGCTGCAGCTCTGAAGGTGTGGAAATGGGCCCAAATAAGGGCTGGAGAGAGTGCTTGATTTTAATTAAATTCCCTTGCCCGCAAAATGCGACACAAGCAGCTGAGGCCGTTCTGGGAAACCTCGATGTCCTTTTGTCGTTTTGCTTAGCATCTGTTCGTCACTTGTCGTTGTGATTTTGACTGGTACTTCTACTAGAAAGGTATTTGGAATAATCTAAAGGATACAAGCTAATAATATAAGTTTTATTTCAATTTTAGAAAAGCAATTTGGTTTCAAAAAATAAGCAAAGGGAGAAGGATGTTAGCTTAAGATCCGGTTTTAAAAACTAACATGCTGTTAATGTGGCCTCCCCTTTTGTAGGTGTTAATAAATCTTAAATTTTATTTTTCATAAAAATCCTCATATTTTAAGATAGAGCATTTAAAACTTCGGTTTCAGGCTGCCTTATTTTTTGTTTAAATCGTTAACTTTTATGATTACAAGGGCCCGGCTTCGTTCTGTTGTTATTTGTGCTGCATTTCCCTCTCTGAGCTGTCGCTTACTTTGTGGCCTGTTGGCACATGTTACTTGCTAGAACGAGACTCTTCTAAATGGTTATGGCGCCGTGCATTTTAAATAATTAATGGCCGAGCTGAGGACGAGTGCAGCCAGGAGCTGGAGCTCAAAGCCAGGAGTAACAAGGCAATGGGGGCGGCGGCGCCACAAATGTAATAAAAATGTTGAGCCAAAAACTTTGGCCAAAGAAGCTAAAGAGATGTTTCCGACTTGGGCCAAAAATCGACTCCGACTGCATTTCAATTCCCAAACGATTATAAACTACCGACCGTTTGCAAATTTAATTTACAACTGCACAAAGTGAACAAACCGCAACAAGAGCCAGAGCTCCAGCTCGAAGCGAAGTTTTTACTTTGTTAAAGACGGGCAGAGGGCAGACTTTTATTTGCCACCTACACAGCAGGGTCGGCAACTTTGGCAACAAGGGTCAGCTGGTGCAGATGGAGCTCCTGGAATTAGCTGCTAACTGAAGGAAATAAGTACACTCACAAAAAATAAGTAAGAGTCTATTCTAATTGAAATTGAAACTGTGGAAACGGTTATAAAACTATTTCTTCTATTTTAATTTCAGAAATTTATCTTTCGAAAGAATAATAGCACTTAGTAAACATTTTTAAAATTCTTAAAAAAATACCCACTTATTTTTCGTAGTGTTAGATATTTCCAAAAACTCCTGGCAACAGGAAATTATGTTTATTATTACTTTGGCACACACAATTTGGACTCTACGAGTGGCCAAGTGCGTCTCCACTAACAATATGCAAATGTTCAGCAGCCAAAAAGGAGCCTCAACAGACTGGGAAAAGGAGTGAGTGCCGGAAAACTTCAAATTTAAATTAATAAGACAGGAGACCGGGATCGACCAGCTTGAGATGAGCTTCGTTAGACTCCTGGAGCAGCATCATCATCATCAGTGAAGGCGGCAGCTTTGGAGTGCACACTAAATTGCACTTTAATTGCACTTTAGGCGAGAGCCCGTGTCGTCGATGGGAAAAACTCAAAAGTTTTGTTTCCACTTTTCGGCCATTGTCTGAATGGGGTGCAGACGGGAAATTGGTGGTAATCATCATAAATAAGTGATTCAAATTAATTAAATTCCATTTTTGGGGACAAAAGTATTTTCCGGGAGTAAGGTAATCAAAGTTTTTGCCAAGAGCTCAGTCTTGGGAGTTGGGAAAAGGGATTTTAAGAAAATTTAAAGTGTCAAGAAAATATCAAAAGAGTTAAAATGGAAACCTGCTATTTTAAAGCAAGGCAAGGAATTTTTGACTTGGTTATGATCGGTTTTTATTTGATGCCATGATCCTATGGCAAACTGCAAGGGTATACAAATTTCTTTTTTCAGTTAGTGAGTTAGAAACTCAGTTCCACTTGGTCCAGTTCCAGTTTCTCCTCCATTGCCGGCACTTCCTTGCCATTATGCTTAATGCCCCTCAACCACTGGACATAATCTTCGGGGATGCCGGATTCCCTGGCTCCCTTGACCAACACCTTGAGATATGTTTTCGACGGCTGACGATCAAAGGGAATATTATTCTGAGCACCGCTGTCATGAATCTCCGTCTGGGGCTGATTTGTGAGGTGATAGGCGCGACAGGTAATGCTTGAGTCTGAAGTCAGAGAGTGGACAGGCACACTGATTGGAATGTAAACGCCATCGGGTACACTTTCCTGGCTGCAAAGAAAAGTATACAAAAATTAAATAAGAGTAAAGGATATTCTGGGAGACTTCCTACTCATCCAAATCTTTCAGATTGCACATATCTATCTCCCAAATGGCTCCATAGACATGGGCCCCCGGAGTGGGTACAATGGTGGCAGGAGCACCTAACCAGTTTTTAGATCCCGTGTGAAAATCCAGGCGATAGTTCTGTTGATATAATAATTTATAATTTATATAGTACTTTTAGTACTTTGTTATAATATTTTCTTACCTCCAATCGCCCGGCTCCTATTCTCTTGGCAGTTGGGTTTTGTATATGAATCCGACTGGCTAGCATATTGCTGCCAAAGCCGAAATAATAAAATTTATTGGCCATGCTTATGAGGTAGTTGGATCTGTAAATGATTTAGAAATGTAAATCAAATATACAATTTTTAAATATATAAATTAAAATAAGCACAAAGACATATATTTTAATAATTTAGTAACAGTTTTCTTGCCACTGTAAGCTGTTAAAAAACTAACAGTGCATTTCAAGCTGTAGAAATGGTTTTAAAAACGGCTAAAAACCTATTAACAAAAAAATAAATCTGATAAATACAAAAAAATATATAATTAAAATAAAAAAAAAACAAATTAACTTAATTAAAAACTCTGGTTAACTCAGCATATTTAATTATTTTATAATTATATTATCTACAAAAACAGCTGTTAGAAAAAGCTTCTAAAACTCTCTTGTCACCCTGCTCCAAATAAGCTTTTAAATTGTAAATCATATCAGCTGTTTTTCGCATGAATATTTCCTACAAACATATGCAGTTTTTCAATTTGGTTTTTTTTTATAAAAAATACTTACTTTTGCATTAATTATCACTGGTTTTAGCTTATAATTTAGCTTGTGTATTTGTACTTGATATTAAGAAATTTAATTAAAAAGGTACACGTGTCATTGTTTGTTTACTCAACTCGGGCCGACAGATGGAATAGTACTGAAACTGAAAACAATAAAAACATTGCCTTTTCTTTTCTTATCAGAGCTTTTTATGGTTTATGGTTCGCAGCTTGGATAGATAGATGTATTCTTTAGAACGGCTCTAAAACTGTTTTAGAACAACGGAAAGCAGCGCCCATAGATGTGGTTGAACTGCTTGCGAACTGCTTACTTTACACTGGGAGAATAAAACGTAGATTTTTTTTCTCTTTTCCTCAAGTTCAGAGAGTCTTATTTTCCAAGTTTGGGCAGATCTGTAAAGAGAAAATATTGGACATTTTGAAAAAATTAATTCAATTGATTTAATTTGGTTTACGCTCTTGGTTTTCTGCTACAATCAGAGCAATTATCCGTTTAATTTACTTTTATTTTCATCATTAAAAAACACCTTTAATACAGGAAACCACATAAATTCCCTTATTATTATAATAATTCTATTAAAATATTTTTAGTGGAAAATCATTCAGCCCCAGCTCTTTCTCCATTTCCTCGGACATGCGACCATTGTGCTTGATAGTTCTCAATCGATAGACGTAGTCGTTAGGCAGAGAGCTGTCGATGGCTCCCCAAATGATACTTCGGGTATAGGTCTTCGAGGGCCGGCGAGAATCTGGAATAGAATCTCGGTTCAGTTCGTACAGATTGCTCTCTGGCTGCTGGTAAGCAGGTAAGTGATGGCCGGAGTCAGCTCAGTCTCATTTTGCAGTTGCACGTAGACCGTGTGAGCCTCGTAAAGGCCACGATTCACGCCTTTCTGGCTATTAAAATAAATTATAAATTTTAAAAAATTAACAATAAGAATAATAATAAATTTTATTCTGTAATAATAATTACTTCTCAATCTCCACTTTCCCGCTGTTATCAATCTCCCAGAGACTGCCCCATACCTCGTCGCCCTTGGTGGGCACGATGGTGGCCAACGATCCGTTCCAGCGGCTCGACTGGTTGGCAAAGTCCAGACGGTAGTCCTGGAGTCGGGCGGGCCCTATTCTCACTGCCGTCGGGGTCTCCATGTGAATCCTTTTGGTAAACATGTTGCTACCGAAAGCAAAGTTGAGGACCTTGTTGGCCCTTCCTTCTGGTAAGGACCAGGAATAACCTCCTTTGGGAAGTACTACCAAAAGGCAGTGGATAAAGCCAATAAAATGCTTAAAATTCATTGGAAATATATTTGTATTGTTGTATTCTTTAAGCTGGGAATTCTGCTGAAGCGAGCTGCCTGCTAGTTAAACGGAAACTGAACATTTAGTTTAGTTTTAGCTAAGTGGAAAGTGACTTAACAATAACTAAGGGAAGATAATCTAAGGCGCTTTAATTAGTTATTTGCCTGATATTCAGTTTTAATACTGCAATTAGATTATTAGGTATTCACTTGGCTGACCTTTAACTTTAGATTTTAGGAATTCAGAAACAAAACCATTTAGCTTAGATTTTTAAAAAAAATGTGCATCTTCCTCAATTGGAATTATGCTTATCTAGGCAAATTCTATTGATTTTACTGAACAATTATAAAATTTTCAACAAAAACTGCTTTTGCTGATTTGTTTTTTTTTATTGGCAATAATTTCAGATGGCATTTTTTATGTATATTTTCATTTATTGTTCAGTTTACATTACAACAGAATGTCCTGTAGCTCCAGTTGTCTCTCCAGTTTGGCAGCAACATGACCATTGTGCTTGATGCTCCTCAGCCGCTGAACGTACTCCTCGGGAACGGAACTCTCGATGGCACCTCGAACTAAACACTGTAGATAGGTCTTTGAGGGCTGACGGGATTCTGGAATCAAATCCCTGGAAATTTCGTACAGATTGGTCTCCGGCTGCTGGTTCAGCAGGTAAGCGCGTGCAGGAGTATCCTTAGATTCATTCCTTAGCTTCACGTAGACGGTTTGAGGTTTGTAAATGCCCAAATGAACGCCTTCCTGGCTGCAAATATAAATCGGAGATGGTTTAATATATACAAGTTAAATTTTAGGTGCAATATTTACTTATCAATATCTGGCAGATTGCTGAGATCAATCTCCCAAAGTGTGCCCCATGCCTCGTCACCCTGAGTGGGCACGATGGTGGCCACCGCTCCATCCCATCGATTCGACTCAAAGGCAAAGTCCAGGCGATAGTCGGGTAGTCTAGCGGGTCCTATTCTTACAGCCGTGGGATTTTGGATGTGTATCCGCTGGGCCAGCATGTTGCTGCCAAAGCCAAAGTACAGGAACTTGTTGCCACTCACCTCGGGCAGGTCGGAAGTGCCATTGCAGTCCTGGCAACTCAGGTTGCTTGTTCCGCGGACTACACTGTGGCTCTGACCCTTGGGAAGAGCTGCCACCAGGCAGGTGACGAGACCGATAAGGCAGCGCTTACGATTCATTGAAAATATATTCTGAAGTGAGAATTCCGTTGACGCGATCTGGCGAGCGGTTCAGCGGCTACTGAGCATTCAATTTGCTTGAGCGGTTTGCCTGCCTCGGAAGATTCTCTACCTGTTCTTGGTATACATACACTATGTGATGCCGCATCTCAATTTTCAGATGATTTTAATCTATTTCTCAGCGATTTTATAAACAGAAAGAGCATAGAATTTATGGCTTGCTGCCAATGCAGGCTTATCTCAAATGCAAATACGCAATCTATTGTGCGTTAATCATATTTCTTATTCCGTTTCTTGCCTCACATATTTACATATTTATGAATACAATGAAAATTTAAATGTTTGACTGAACCAAAATGAAATTAGTGAGTGACATAATTTGTCAAGGTAGAACGACCTTTAAACTCAATGGCAAAAGATTTTTCTATTAAATGTAAATTTATTCTGATAATTATAAAAATTTTTGTAAATATAAGACGCTTTCTTAAATTACTTTATTATTTTTAAAGCTTAATCTATTTATTTTTATTAATTCAGTTAATTTACAGCTGAAAGTCCTGCAGTTCCAGCTCTTTCTCCTTTTCGGCAGCTATGCGACCATTATGCCTGATGCTCCTCAATCGCTGGACATATTCCTCGGGTATGCAGCTCTCGATGGCCCCCCGCACCAGGCACTGAAGATAGGTCTTCGAGGGCTGACGGGTTTCTGGAATCAGATCCCAAGAAAGTTCATACAGATTACTCTCTGGCTGCTGGACCTGCAGGTAAGCCCGGGCTGGAGTATCCTTAGACTCGTCTCTCAATTTCACGTAGACAGTTTGAGGCTTGTAGAGGCCCCGTACAAAACCCAACTGGCTTTAAATATAACTAATTATTTTTAAACACTTAAAATAATTTACTTACTTATCCATGTCTGGCAACTTGCTAAGATCGATCTCCCAGAGGCTGCCCCATACCTCGTCTCTCTGAGTGGGTACAATGGTGGCCACTGCGCCCTCCCAGCGGCTTGAAAACGAGGCAAAGTCCAGGCGGTAGCCGGGGAGTCTAGCGGGTCCTAATCTCATAGCCGTTGGGTTTTGAATGTGTATCCGATGGGCCAGCATGTTGCTTCCAAAACCAAAGTAAAGGAACTTACAGCCAATTACTTCAGGTAAATCTTGGATGTCTGAAGAACCCAGGCTGTGTTTTTGGCGATTGAAGATACTAAGCAGGGAGGCAACGACGCCGAGAGGGCGATGCTTAATCATTTATAATATAAATCAAAATACATTATATAAAATATAAATTCGGGCTGAAAAGTAATTTATCTATGAGGTTAGCCTGGCTTGGAAGTTACTCAGCTTGGAGGCAAATTCTTTTAATAACTTTTATTACCTTGACAAAATTTTCCAAGGTTCGCTGATATTGTGACAAAACTTACACCTTCCCAAACTTCGGACTGAAATAACAATACCCCGCAAAGCTATAAATATAAACAATACAATTTTTATATCGACTACAATTTACACAACAATTTCGTGTTTATAGCAAATGTTCAAAATCGAAATAAAACAAATAGGTAGCGATAGTCCCTAAAAACCGATTCGCCTGGCTTTTTAATTTTAATATTTGGCGACATGTGGAAGGGTGGCAGAGGGTTGAAAGGAAAATCGGAAAATCTGTGTCTGTTTGTTCGGTGAGCCACAGTGACAGGCGTTTGCTCTGTACGAATATGTACGGAAATATTTTAAATGATTTTTGCGATTCATTTTGTGGAATCCGCTGCATGTTTTTGGTGAATGTTTGTGTGGCTTGCGGCGGGACTTTGGCCAGTTTGCCATGGTTTCTGGCCAAAACCGAACCAGATCAGAGCAGGACAGGATAGCGACAGCGACAGGAACAAGGACAGCGACAGGAGTTGAATGCGCTAAGAGGCCTGACATGGTCGGTATGACAGCTGCACTTTTGTGGTGATTTATGTGTGTGAATTACAGGTGGAAAATTTGTCATTTTGGATGACTCTGGAAACCTTTTTTAAACTCATTAGAGTTAAAATTTAAATAATAAATTAAAACAAAAAAAATGTCAAAGAGAAAACCTTTCAACATCACATTTTATTACATTTTCCTTGCTTTTTTAGCTCACTTTAGATAAAGACCAACCTCGCCTCGACAGCCCCTCGAGCATGTCACTTAACTCGGTTAATTTATCGTACAACTTGCCGCAAATCATTCAATTGGCTGGCCCATCTTAGACTTGAAGGCCAGAAACAAAAACAGGCGCCGACATAAATATTCATACATGCGTAATGCTTTTCCCTGAAGGAGAAAGGAGAGAAACGACCTTACCCTCGACGAAATCCCTGTCATTGTCCCCGTATCTTGACTGATTTTCACGCACACATGAGCACAGGCAGAGCATAAATGATCACCATCATCATCATCCCCATTATCAGGCCCTTGTTTGTGGTCATTATCATCAGAGGTAGGGCAAACACAGCCATATATTTACTAGGAAAACATTACTATAACACCGCGCATATTCATATTCGTACTCGCATTGCGTGTAATTTGAATATGCCGCCAACGAAATGCCAACTGTGGAGTCATCATTTATGTTTTCCACCTGCTGCTAGTTTTTCTCATGTAAATATTCCACATCAAGTGTCTTTCGTTACATTCTCAGTCATTCAAATAGCAAAAAAAAAAATAAAATAAAATGAAAGGAGATAGGGGAAAAAACCAGTCACACACAGACAGCAGCCATATGATAAATGGATTTTCCAGCTCCGCGAACTTTGGATGTCGCATGCAGCACTTTGGCTGCCATTCCCCGTATGCTTTCCTCATTTAAAGTTTCTCGCGGCATACACGGCGTATACGTATTGGAATATCTGAATATCCCTGTGGATACGCATATTTTATGCTCCCGATTCCTTTGTGCTGCGAATCGGTCATAAGTCTGATGGCATCGCCAAAAGATGATAAATAACAGTCATTTCGGCAATGAATTTTGATAGAGTTTTTGGCTAAAAGATTTTAAATCAAGGAGGAAATTTTTAAGCAGCCTTTTTATGTGTAAAGAATAAGGTTTAATGATGTGTAATAAATCAGGTAAATTTTAAAAGACCTTCTTTATAAATTTATTCAATAAAATAAACTCCTTTAAATAAGTTCTGGTTGTGTTCTGATTTTTTCCAATATAAAATCAATTTTTTAACATTTAAATTAAGACTCACAGAGTTATAAGCTCCCCTTAAATTAAAGTCAATTAAAAAGCACTAATAAAATTGCAGATTAAGCAAATTAAACATTTAACAAAGCGTGAATTGATCAATTAACTGAAATGCCGCATTGAAGCAAATACCAAACTGCTATTTGCATTTCATTTATTTGTTGTTTGCACAGTTTTAATTAATTTTTAATGTTCAGGCAGAAAAAATACAGCTGAAATCGTGAAAATCATGAAAATCGCATTCAGATTTATGGCAATTTGCTGGTGAAAGTGGCATCCGAGTGGGTGTATCTATGGATTGAGTTTCCAACAAGGCCTAACACGAGTATGCCATTAAAATGATTGAGCCGCAAACCAAAGAATCCACAATAAACATCCGCCCAAATTGCCAAGTAAACGGATTAAATTTCCGTTTTTCGATATGCAAAGTGAAAAAAGCAAAGTTGGGACTTTGAATGCTCTGCTGAGCCAATAATTCCGATTCATTTATCTGGGTAATTTGTAAGGATTTTGAAATAGTTTTAGAAGAGGCAGGGATAATGTAGAAATTTATAGTCAGCTTGGGATTTGTTTAAGCTCTTTAGTTTCTTAATAAATACTTTTTATGTATTTACAAAAAATTATAGGTATTTAGTACAATTTGTTTCATTATTTAATAATAAATTTTCATAATTTTTGCTCTTTTTAAATTAAATTGATAATCCCTTAGTTAGGGTATAATTATGAGCAGAAAACACTGAAAGATTTCGTAATCAATTTAAGCGCTTGAAATATCAACAATGAGTGAAGAACCTTTGGCAAGTCACGTTGTTTGATATCTGCCAGAGCACTGGAAAGCTCCTTGATATGTGGTCTTGTCACAGGGAAAACTTTTCGGCAGGTTCGCCATCCAAATATTTGCTTGGGAAATTCGCCAGCACGAGGAAGCGAGAAACGGCAGCCGCCGCCACCACATGTGGCAAAGAAAATATGTATATTTTTGTGGCTTAACGCAAAATATTTTCTTACTTTTCTTTTTTGTGGGCCAAGAAAATCCACAAAGACGCCGGTGATGTAAGAGTTCAAGTGTGTGGAACATGGAGATGACCTCAACTGAACTCGGTTTAGCAATCAACGTCACTTCAGGTGAAAAACGAGTGTGTCTAGGGGAAGTATTTCCATATTTTCATATTTTTTTTAACTCCACAACCAATAAATTTAGGATGCCTGCTCAAATTGCATTTTAACAAGCAAACAGGTGAAATAGGAATTTCTCTTTGGAACACTTTAAAATAGAGTAAAATTCATGGAAATTAAATTTAAGTAATTTAAATTTCAAAAAGAACTGATAGAGGTTCACATTAAGATGTCGAAAACCACAAGCTAAACTGGTTTGTTTGTGATTTCTACGAAAACTCTTGGCCACAACGAAAACTATGATAAATGCACTTAAAACATAATTTACTTAATGGGGTATTGAAATAATGATATATAAATTAATTTTTTATAAACAAAGTATTTAAAGGTTATTAGATTTTATTCCGACTCATTGTTTCGGTTTGTATGAATTTATTATTATTATTATATTATTATTTATTATTTGTTATTTATTATTTTAAATTATTATAAATATTAGTATGGAGAAGTACGGAGTTTCAACGATTTCTAAGCCATTTACAATAGATTTTTCTTATCCTTTTAACAATTTATATATTTAAAAGCTTTGCTCAGTTCTTCTTTCTCTAAATTAAAAAGAACAAAATATATTTTGTCTTCAGCGAAATCGTTTCTTCTCCAAGTGAACTTGAACAAAAGAAAAGTGAAGCTTTGACAAAAAAGGAAACTAAATTAAATTCAATTTTAAGTCAACTCAAGTTGAAAGCATCACGCATACGCAGTGTTCGCCAGATTCAGGACAAACCAAGCTCATCCAGTAGAGGTTTGACGCCACATCATCGTCAAAATCAGGCAACTCATATCGAGGACAGCTCCATTATTAACCAGCAATAATTGCTTGACAAAGTGGACCACAGCCGTTTTGGCCGGGTGGTCGTCGCTGGGCATTGGTGCTACCGATGATGAGGCCCAAATAGATCAGAAAGCAAGCTTTTAAGACGTTCATGTTTTTTAATATACTTACTCTTTTTTTGAAATCGAAACTCCTATTTATACCGGATCTGTGATTTGTCTAGAGTCATGGCAATTAAGGAGTGTAAAATTCAATTTATTTGGTTTTTAAAGAGCTAATTACTTCCGTAAGTGCTTGACCTTGGCGTATACTTGATGTGGGAGAGATCGTGAATAATATAGGGATTTCAGGTTATCCCTGAACCAAATGAAATCCAATTTAAAGTCAACTCAATTTAAAAGCATCACGCATACGCAGTGTGCGCCAGATTCAGGACAAACCAAGCTCATCTAGATGAACTTCAATGCCGCATCATCATCATAATCAGGCAACTCATATCGAGGGCAGCTCCATTATTAGCCAACAACAAAGTGATAAACTGCTCGACAGCCGGGCATCAGGGAGTCAATTATATAATGATGCGTCGATGTTGATGTCGATGCGGAGGTTGTTGTTGCTGCTCTGGCAGTTTCCCCTGACAAGCTCGTTACAATTTATGTTTTGTTTGTATTTCTGGAAACGGCTAGGGGCGTCAGGGAGTCAGGGAGAAGTTCGGGACGCACTAATTTGCAACGGCATTCAAACGTGGCTGCAACTCACTGATGCCCAGCCCCAATTGGTTTTGCTGCCTGTCACAATAGCTGTCACAGTTTGGACATTTGTCGATGGCCATAAAACAGAAGCATAAATATTAGATCGCTTGTTGACCGAACCATTACGATATATCCTGCCTGAGGTGGATAAATGGAGTGGTGGAAATTTATTGAAATACGCAAGGCAAACAAACACAAACGTTTCAATTGGTTACCTACGGATTAGATAAATACTCACAACGAAGTAAACAACAAAATTCTATTGAAATTCAGAGTAAAAGAAAATTAAAATCCCGCTTAATTTTCACTTTTTCAACTGCAACATTTAACCAAAATCGTTTCACTTATTTTGACATTTATAAAAAACGCCCTTTGCCACATGGCATTCTGCAAACTATAATGGAAATGTAATGGAATGCAAATATGAAGGAGAAAAAATTAAAAAATAATCAAGCGGAAAGTTCACTCAGTAAATAAAACGTTCATGCCAGTGGCAAACAGAAAAAAGCATTTTATTGGCTGTCCGTAGATTTGCCCACAGGTGATAATAAAAATTTGTAATAAAATCTGTTAACTGATACCATGCAGTGCAGGACCCGCACAGAAGTGCATTAAATCTGGTTTTAAGTTTCCCCCCGTTAGCAGCCTGTCTTTTCAGCAAGTTCTCTCTGCGCGGAAAGAAGCCCCTTGAAGGCCCGTGTTTACATGACTGCAGTCGCGGCTGCCTGCAAAATTAATAAGCCTTAACAAGTTGGTTTATGCCCCTGCTCCTGCTTGTTCGGGCTGAATTAATTAAGCGAGCGAGTGGGAAGCGGAAGCGGAGGAGTGCATCCTGGAAAACTTCACTTTTAACCAAGAAAAATCAACGAAGATGCTGCCACAAGAGCTTAAAAGAAATCCTTTTGAAATTGTATATCATATTTTATGCTCTTGAAATATATTTTTTTATTTATTTAATTTTTACTTTGACTTTATTAAATAAAACCTAGACACCTTTCTTAATAGGGCAGGCAGGTGTGACGAGCTTCACTGTAGTAGCGTCTAGGACCACAGGCCTTGTCCCTGGTTGTCTCTTGCCGGGTGGGTACCTGGGCATTGGTGCTGCCGAAGACGAGGCCCAGGCAGATCAGAAAGCAGGCTTGTAAAACGTTCATGTTGTTTGATATACTCTTCTGTGAATTTGGAGCTCCTATTTATACCGGATCTGTGATCTCAAAGCCAAAAATCAATCAGATTTGCATAGAGACATGGCAATTTAGGGGTGTAAATTAAATTTATTTGGTTTTTAACGAGCTAATTACTTCCGCAAGTAATTGACCTTGGCTAACTAGGCGTATACTTGATGTGGGAGATCGTAAAAGATATAGTGATTTCAGAGATTATAATCTGCAAATTTAATTTATTTAAATTTAAAAATATATTTCTCTCTTTTAAATACTTTGTGAATTATTAAAGTACACTTTAAATATGGCAGAAGACAGACAGCAAATTAAAGCAGCGGCAAGGAGATGAAAATCGGAAAATCGGTAGACTGATTACTGTTGCCTGGAGCTTACATGGGACATAATTACCCGGCACAGTGGTTAAAGGCATTCGGCGAAGGCCAAATGAGCCTGGAGTCGGGCATGTGGGTTGATCCGCCTCCAAAAGTGGGCCATTATGCGTAAGCCGATATCCTCTCTCTCTCCCCCTCTTCCTTTGTTTGAAAAACGAAACTTAAACCTTAAGTTTTTAACTTGAACTTTTGCTGAGTGAATAACATTTGTTCGGGCCAACTTTTGGGGACTCCTCCGCTTTGAATTCAATTAATTAGGCAAAAGCGAGGCCAGGGAAGCCGTCGGAAGTTGCTTTATTTCGGCACGTGATAAATTAATTTAAGCCAGAGTCGAAGGCGTTCCGTATAATGTTTTATTTTTATTTTTTTTCTTTTGCATACACATCGCGAGGTGCCATCAGGTGGATCATTTCGTGGGCAATGGTGGGGTGGCAGCTTAGCTTATCGAAGTGGGCGTGGCAACAACTTAATTACGCTACGCACGGCAGCTAATTGAGTTCATAGCCTAGCGAAAAATAAAACGCCATTTGGCTTGGCATTGAGTCGGAGTTTCGCTTTTTGGTTTGGCAATTACACGCAATTTTCATGGTGGAAAAACAGTGGATTGAGAGGAATACAGACAGTAGATTTGGGAATTTAAACGAATGAGTTCAAGTCTTTGAGATAAAAGTCTAAATTTCAAGTGGAAAATTCCAAAAGCTAAGTAAATTTTAAAAATGTTTTCTAAATTTATAATTTAAACCTAATTTCTTTAAGTAAAAACCACTGTATTATCACCTTGGAGGACGTGCTTTGTGAGCTTTGCATGTTTATAGTCCTCCCAAAAACAGTTTCCTAATTGCCAGAATATTTGAATGGCGAGCAAACAGTTGGCCAAATCCATTTGGCCCAAAGATGGTAAACTTTAACCTGACCCAGACCTAGGACTTTGGACTCTTGGAGCGAACCAAAACGAACCCATCTCAAGGCCTGCCTTCACTTGCACTCCTGACAGCTCAATTTGCTCGGCTTTGCTGCTATTTTCGCTGGTTTTCGGCTCAGACTCGCGCCGACAGTAATTATAACTTGGCTGTAATCTGCGTATTAATCTCAGTTTTCTTTGGCCAAAAACACAAAGAAGGTTTTCGCCGGCTGTTGGCTCAGTTTTCAATTTTTTTTGTTCACCCACCGTTTTGAACATGAAACAAATGCCAGGGAATTTATTTAGTTTTCGTTGGTTGCTTTTGTCTAATTTAGCACTTGACACGGAATATTATTAATTGGTCTAGACCAGCGCGAGACAAAAGGCATACAACTCCTTGCTGAAAAAGGCCTTAATGAGCCATAAAACTAAATAAATAGTTGAGACCTTGGGCAGGGATTGGTAATATATTCGGAGAGGTTTCAAAGGTAGGCGGGAATAACTAAGAATAAGCAAAGATTTAATTGAGATTTTATTTCTGTTATAAAAGGTACTTTCTAATCAACTCTTTCTTCGGTATTTTTAAAATTATCATTAACCCTTAATTTACCTTTAAATAATCTCCAAATAATATCCAAATTATTCTAATTTCCAAACAATTTGCTTAAAAATGTATAGAACACTGAGGCTGTGCCCCATGATAATGTCCTGGATTAACTCAAGCGTATGTAAATCGCTCCGACAAGAGTCTAGACCCCAGACATCACACGTGTCAGCCACGCACGAGCTGATGTCAAGTGAAATCAAGTCGCCATAGCTTATCCATCCGAAGTGCCATCGGTTCAAAGACCAGACCCATTGGCCAAGTACTTAATTAGCCAGCGAGGCCTTGTGGCCTGGTGTTAACCTCCTCCCCCCTCACGAGGTGTCCCGACTGTAAGTTCACCCTGTCAAGTTCAGGGCTCTCTGGCAGACTGCACCCATGTAGCTTGACAACTGCAACGCCGCTCAGCTGACACATAACCCCTTGTAGTAGTACCTCCTGGCTCAGGATCCTGTCCATCAATGTCAGCTCGTAAACCACTTGACTTGAATTTCATTATATTAAAACTTAAAAATGTGATGCAGGCTGATGTATGGCGGTTATAGGTGCTTGCTTACATCCCACTTTAAAGGATTAAATGCCTTAACTGTGAGGCTAAAAAACATGTTTTTTTATTACTTATTAAATGAAAGATTTTACATACATTTCCTACAAGTTAAAAGGAATGTAAAGAGCTTAGCTGTTTGTGATGTCAAAGCTGAACTTTTGCCGTTATGAAACACTCTGGAAAACGACTTAAGCCTCTTTATTTTCCCCCATCTTCGCTTCAAATGTTTCCTATACCTTTGTGGAAAACCATTTCGTTTATCAAAAGGGTCCACACAATGCCCCTAACTATGTCAATGACGAGTGCCATGTCACATGCCCCTTCGTTACCATTTTTGGCAACTGAAATTCCAACCCGTTAGGGCTTCTACTTCTGCTCGTTGGTTGTTTGAAATATCACAGACAATTAAAAAGTTGCTGCCATCAAATTTAATGCTTAATTTTAGTGGACAACTTTCAGCCTAATTGCTGTTGTTATTGTTGTTGCGCTACTACCTGCCGCTTTGCTAATTTATGCGTCACAAAAGGACGCAGTCGGGATATTCAGGTGACATCTAATTGCATTTCGCAATGGAGTCGTCCGAAAAATATCCACATAGAACGTGCTGCGGGCTGACGCAACTTTTTGCCAGCTCTCCAGTTTTAATGAGTTGAAGTTGCCGCAATTTTGCGGGTTCACGTGAAGTGGCAGGTAGGTGGGTTGCTTTGGGTGGGTGAGGCGACTGTACTGAGTGGCTGTGGGGCCAAAAATTCACCTGCGTGGCATGCGGAAGCCGCAAATTGGCTCGTGTGGTCGGCTTTGTTAATGTCTCTTGTCGCCGAGTTCTGTCAAATTGAATCTTGAATGGCACAGCATTTTATGGTGATGTACTTTTGATGGCAGTGTGTGATTTGGTCATAGGTTTGATGTGCTTTTTGTAGGGTATTTCTGAATGTATACACATAACTGTTAGGTCCTTGGAATTTTGTGGCGAAAAGAAGATGCTAAGATCATTCTAAGATTCCAAAAGAAACAAATTGAATTTAATTTCATAAAATATTATTTATATGAATTAAAAATCCCAAGGTTTTTGTCAGTGCAGGTAAAAAACTTTTCCTGTTAAACCCCCTTTCAACTGCCCCATCTTAACCCCCTTTTTGCCAGTTGAATTGGCTGCTAAATCATTCAATTTTTCCTGGCACTCAACGTGAATTCATCGGACACTCGACTATTTATTCCCAATTATTATTTAAAAGTTGCCAACCTCAACTGCTGGTTTGACCAAATACTGCACTGATAGTATCCAGCAGATCCCCTTGGTCCTTTCACCAGTAAAGACTGCTGCTGGAGGCGAAAAAACTAATAAAGCTGCTCGTAGTGGATTTATATAGTTTCTGATTTTTGGTTGCCAACAGCTTTCCGTTTATTTTGTTGATTTAATAAAGCCAAAAGCTCATTAGGACTGAAACAACACAGCAACTCTTCTCAGTGGCTCCCTATTATTTGTGTGTTTCAGTTTTAATTCCAAAATGTTTACCTTCTGTTCAAGTGGGGGGAAAAAGCATTCTGCTAATGCCAAAGGCAGAATACTAATCCTTTTGCCATCGACTGACCAGCTCTAATATTTAGCCTGGGCACTACTTCACCTAAGGTAAGGTATTTGCATATGATTGTGTTTTATGAGACCGCATTCTGCCTTTGTCAGCAGTCCTTCTTCAACTCGAATGTGTCCCAGCCAGGACCAGAAAATTTATTTCGATTTTACATTTGCGGGGAAACTCATTGAAAGCCGATATCTATGGATTTGCGGAGCAGGAAAATACCCATCTTGTGGCATGCAACATTTGTCAGGCCGAATGCCGAGTACCAAATGCATTTATTCAGATAACACACACAAGGCACATACCAGACAATCCCGTAAATTGCAGCAGCTCGAACTCGAGGTGCTTCAACATTGGCAATCACAATCACAACAATCACAATGTGATTGAAATGGATCCCGAGTTCTGTCTCAAATTTACAGATTTTCTGAGGGAAACCAGAACGCATGCCAGGAATTCGAGTATGTTTGAATACCTCTCATTCGGTTGAAGGAAATATAAGTTGGAAAATGCACTGGGAAATTATTTTATTAGTAAAATATTTATTAAAATTAATACAAATATTTGTAAATATTTTAAAGGAAACCTTCTTGTTTCTTTAAACAAAAATATTTGTATTCACCACAAAAAAATGTTTAAAATCGCATCCAAACAAAATAAATCTATGATTTCAAATAATTTATATAAATACGGCTTCAAAAAGCTAATTCCCTGCGAAGTAGAACCCTGCAAAATTTGTCTAGACTCTTCGACTCCCTGTAGACCAAGGAGTCCTTGACTCTGGCTCTGCTCCTTCTCGAATTTCTCGCCGAAGCAATCAAAGGAATCTCCGCTTGCGGCCTTTTGACACCTTGACGCCTTCCTCCGTCGTCCGGTCTTGCACCTATTTTCTAATTTTCCTGCTGGCAAATTCAATTAGTTCCGCCTGCCTCAGTTGGCCTGAATGCCGCTCCCCTTGCCCCAATCAATTCCCATTTATTCGAGCAACAATGGGCGGCAGTGAGTCGAGGTCGAGTGTAGGAGTGGACCTCTCATTATGCTGTCGGCTTAATTATTATTTTGACATCGCACCGGCTGTGCATTTAATTACTCGAAATATTTCCATCGCAACGCGGCTACCGTAAGTCGCTAACCTGGCCAGAAGAGTAAATCTCAGGCCGTGTCCTCTGAGACTCCTCCGGCTTCCTTATAAAAACGAGCTGAGCAATTGCCTTGACTTTGGTGTTTTTTGGTTTACTTTGCAGGACTTTATTGTTGTTGTTTACTTGGCGGTTCCTTTTGTTTCCCTTTGATTTTGTTGAAACGAAAATTTTTGCGAGAATTCTATTCCCCTCTGCGTGCCAGTGCTAAGCCTTTTTTACATTTCGTATTTATTTTAGTTTGAAGACCCCGGAACATGCAAAAACCGTATAAGTGGAAGTTACTTTTCGGAATGCGAACAACTGCCCCAAATTCGAGGCAATAAAACAACAGTAAATAAAACCTAAGCACAACTTTCGGGAAATCTGAAATAACGAAAACTTTGTGGGTTTGGTAAATAAATAGTATAAAACTGGGAATTGGAAAATAAATGCTTTGGAAAATAATTACAGGCGAAACTGAAACACAAACAATAACTATAAATTGTTAACTTTAATTGTTGTTTTTCAAAATATAAAAATAATAAAAGGAGGCTAATTTATCACAGGAATATATCTAGGGAAACTCCTTTACTTATACCTAATTTTCTCTTATACCGCTTTCCATTTGAGCTTGTATTTAGAACCTTCTGAGTATCCTTTATTTCATGCATATTCTTCATTAGGAGTCCTTTTGTCTCTAGGAGCTTATAATTAAACATCAAAAGGCCTAACCGCAGAAAAAAAAAATAAAATGAGTTACTCCACGACTCCACCTTCTGTTTCTGTCCATTCATCAGGATGGCCATTTGTGTCCGAGACTGATGCCGGCGTTGTTTGGCAAATTAACAACATACATCATTGACCTGTAATCCGGCAAACAGCAGACCGGTAGTCTCATCCGTATCCGTACTTAAGGCCGGACTCGATGCCAAGTTGTCGGCCGCCGTCCGGCGTTTGTTATATCCTGCGTTTTAGTTTTTCCCGCATGTTTGGCAGAAGCAAAGGGAAAAGCTTGAGTAAAAGTGGAGAAAGTGGCTTGGAAAATACCTTTTAGGAAATCTATAAAACTATATTCTATATTCTTTTAGACTTTGAATATAAATTTGATATCTAGACAAATATTATATAGGTAACAAAATATAAAATAACATTTTTAATATAGCTTCTCTTAATTTTCTTTAATTTTTCCAAACATTTTCAAAACTTCAGCCTTTGCCCAATCTCATCTACCCTGCAATACCCAACATCCGGATCTCTCCAGATGAAAAACAAAAATGTTAACAATATGTTAACCCAAGCGGAAATATCCCTTAGGAACAACACGAATTCTGACATTGACAGCGAGTGTCTGACTTTCGTTTCTGCCGAGAAATAATAGTAGAAAAAAGAGCACAAAAAATATATAGAAAAAGCAAAAACCATTTTCAGCCCGGGGCAACGACTTGAGATGGCTAGAAAAAGGCGGAAAGAATGTGTCAATAATGACTAATGGCCAATTCCGGATCCGGAGCACTCTAAGCTGCCCCGTTCTGGCTTGGAAGCTGGAATCATGCTGGCCACCAATTCCTATTTATTTTTGCATATTTTTGCGGACTTGCCATTTTCGGGCGGCGGCTCATGATGTCAAAATGATTTGGGCCTCACCTTTTCCCCCAATTCATCGAGGGCCGCCATAAGTCCCTGTTGGGTTTCGTTTTTAATTTAAAATTCACAGAAGACGCACAGAAACTTTTTTGGCCGAGCCGCGTGTTGACCCAATTTCGTGACGGATTCATTTGGCTTTAAGATACATTTTCTTTTTTGTGATTTTCTTTTTCCCATTTGCATGGGACTAGTAGCTGTGGGACAGAGAGCAAACATTTTAATTAATTTGAGCTTAAACCAGTCTGTTTCAGAGGAGATTTCCACAAGTGCAAGTTTGGTAATGGAATCGGGCATTAAAAGGCGGAATTTGTTACCAACACAAGTTACCGCAAAGTGAATAAAAGTTGAGACATGCCAAGCTCACTTTTCTCAGGGAAATTACTGCTTTCTTTCCTTCACTTGAAGTAGCTTTCTTTGTATGGGAAATAAATCTAGGAGCTCCTAGAAACCTCTCTCACTCAATTCCCCCTCCCAGGGTTTCTCTCTTAGCCGTAATTTAAATAAGGCTAGAGCTATTTTTCCGGGAAACCATTGCACTATGGGGTTTTTGACCACTTTATGTGGCATTTAGTCATTTTTTAAAAGTTCTTAAATTAAAAAAAAAATAGTGGGATTGTATTAACAAAACATCGAACTGTTATGCCTCATACTCAAAATGTTAATACTTAACAGCATATGTTAGCAACAGAGCTGTAAAGTCAGCTGTTGCATCCGAAAGCGCGTCTGCTAAGTTTGTAATTTTTACGAAGTGATCTTTGAAATTAAACTATTCGTGTAAGACACAATTTGCAAAGGAAAAAACTAATGGACACTGATTTCACAGGTTTTAACTACATGTTAAAGGTATTAATTGTTTAAATTGTGCGTGTTTATACTGACATTTTGTCATTTTATAAATGCACCTTAAGCTGAATTTTGAGAAACAAATTTAAACTTTGGGAAGAGTTTTGAAATAGAAGTTCGCATTAGTTTTCAATGCGTCCAAGTGTATGTTGTAGCGTTGTCAATTCTGAGTAAAAAGCAGTTAGTCTTATCGTGCACTTTTCCGCACTTTTGTTGCAATTTGAATTTTTCTCAGATAACCTCACTGTTTTCAGAGCCAATTTGGTAGCTGTTTGTATGGAAAAACACTGATTTCCGGTATTATGGTTATTTTGGTTCCTAGGGAAAGCGTTGTCCGATTTTGTTCAAAATTGCTATATCGTGTTAAAATAGCAACAAATATAAGCTCCTTAAATTTCATTAATTTATCTTTACTTTTACCCGATCGTTCCTATGGGAGCTATAGGATATAGATTTCTGATCCGAACGATTTTCATACTATATGTGCCTAGGGACAAATAATGATGATTGGTAAAGTTTCATGTCGATATCTTCAAAACTGATCGAGTTATTAATTAATGCCACAAAAACTGGTCAAAAACCCCATAGTGCATTGTGACAATCATTGGTGCAAACACAAACACATCATTAGGTAAAAGTGAGCCACAAATCGAAGCTCTCGGTTTTTCCAGCACAAACAAAAAATAAGTAAAACACGTGCCTGTTTTACTTCAGTTGTTTCGGATAAAAATAAAATCTTGTAATTCTTTGAGGTCCTGCAGCCGCACAATTATGGGCCTGCTCATTGCTGTTGTCGCCAAAAAAAAAAAAAATGGAGAAAAATGGCCCAAGGACACTAAAGAAAATTCCGAAATGAAACTAAAGAGGGAAACCGGAGTGGACCAGATGAGGAGGCATAAATAACTGTGTCCGCACAAAGCAAACAGAAATAAAAGCGAGGCAAACACAACAAACTCAAATTACTTGGCTTGGTTTGAGGCGGGAAAGTCCCGAGTTCCGAGTTCCGTGCCCCGAAATGTAGGCAACTAATGTTGGCAAATGTTTGTCTGGGTTTGACCAGGTTTGCCTTCCATTCCATTCCCAGTCCTGCCAACTATGCAGGTGGCACCCTTCCGGTGAGTGTGTGTGTGTGCTCTGGGTAATTAATGTTTTCCTACGGCTTCACAGGTTCGAAAGGAGCAGTAGGAACCGGAAGTGTGAGCCCAAAAAGTTTGGTCCAACAGGAAATTGTTATTGTTTTGTCGCCTTAAAATAGCAAAGATATGTAAGAGTAGAGTGCGTAGGTAAGTAAAGAGAATGGTAGCCAAGATACCTCGCAATGAAAATATATATTCTCATTTTACTTAAATATAATTTGGTTTTATTTATAGTTCTCTTTATATTTTACTCTCCAAATTACCTAGAATAATAATAATTTCTCTTAAATTTATTCTATTCCATCATACCCCACTAAAGCAACCCATCAATGGGTATGTGCGCTCATGAAAACAGAAAGTGAAAGCGTTTGTGTGTGCAATACTGAAGCGAAGCTGACCGCCAGCGGGATATCCCTGCCAGGTCATTGACTTGTCTCCTAGTCCTTTCATTTTCCCCATCCTTTCTGTGTTTGTATGTGTGTGTGTGTGTGGATGGGTAATTAAGATGCTATCTCAAGGCGTTGAAATTCGAGACGAAAAAACGATTTCTTGTTTGTTGTTGTTTGGCTTTTGTGGCTTAGTAGGCAATTCCTAAACCCTGATGATTTTTCCGGGAATATCCGGGAACCCCCGGAACTATGGCTTAAAGGGGACATTTCCAGAGGCCTCTGTGGGGTGATTGCCTATTCCCGTCAGCGTGCCATATTTTTCAATAAACGCAATTGACACCCACTGCCAGCTGGGCGACGAGGGAGTGCCGCACGGCACTTGAGCCAGCGGCTACTCAGCCTGAGACGAAGGCTCTCTGACAGTTTCCCGGGCAGGGGCTAATTTACGCCTTCAATTTGTACTGGCCAGGCACTTGTTATAATTGATGGCCAGTCCGGGACAGATGTTCACTGAGAAAAACATATTTAATTAACCGAGAAAATTTCGGGAAATAAACTTACCTAGCCAAGGAGGCGTATACGTGATGTGTAAATAATATTAAATAATAACATTTAATTTTGGGGGTGGAAAAAAAACTTGATTACAGTGTAATAACAAAATAATATAATTTGTTTAACAAAGAAAATTGATTATTTATTTGTAATTTAAAAGTAAAGTCGATACATTTGAATTTCTTCCATATACAGAATGATATTTTTTAATCAAAACAACTTAATCGTTTCGTTTTTCCTTCAGATATTTGTATTGTGTTCTTCCTTTGTTCATTTCTTCGAAATTATATATGGTACTTCATATTTTTAGGTTGTGTATTTTGAATTAGAAAAAATCAAACAAATTGTGGTATCGAATTTCCAAAACTCCACCCAGAAGGCTCTGAAAATAAAATATATTAATATTATAAAATTTAATATTAAAATGACTACAGATAAATGATAAAGATACATGTATATTTATTCTTTTATTCATCAACTTACCATATCGACAGGTCCGAAGCTACGACTAACACGTAGTATAAATGGCTTTTCAGACGGAGGTCGAAGAGTACTTAAGGCAAGGACAGCTTCCATGACTAGGTCGCTGTAGATCCGGGGGCATCCGAAAAGATCAAGATCACGCAATTTTTTGCATCTAGAAATCAACGTCATGGCTCCACGGTTGGACAAGCCCGAATTCTGCAAGATCAACTTCTCCAGGTTCTCCAATTGACTTAAATAGTCCATGAAGTCATCTCCTCCCACCTGACAATCGAGTTTCTTCAGAGCCTTTAGCTTCATTATTACCCCAAGATCATCAGTATCGATGATTCGACGAATTTCTGTGCAAAAACGCAGAGATTCCAAAGTTTTGCCATAATTGGAAGCCGATTTTCCAAATACATGGGTGAGATTCATGCGTGGGGCAATGCTGTCAATGGTCAAATATTTAAGACTCGGCAAGTAGCGCAGCGGCGTCTTGAAGATCCCATAGTTGAATCTAAGCATATCGATTTTCGGCCACAATTCACCATGATTTTTGGGCACGCGAATAAAAGCGGACTTAAACTCCAGTGAATCAATGTTCTTCAGGGGGGAACAGACTTTAAAAATATCAGCAGATTCCTCTTTCTTGTTCATTATAGTCAATTCCGTCAGATTGACGAGTTTGCCAACGCTCTCCCCTAAAAAGGGATCCAATTTTAGTAAGATTCGATTTAATTTCAGCTTTCAATACTTACAATCTTGACGGTTGAACCCGACTAACTGCAAGTTCTTAAGCTTGGGCATTTTCAGCAGTGTATCAACCACATTAGCCTTCTCAAAATTGTTCATTAGCCCAATCCAAGTCAGATTTCGTAGAGTCAAAAGCAGCGACTTGATTTGATTCCAGGAACTGCTGCGAACGGGAAAGAAAAACTCCTCCAGGTTGGGGCAGTGCTTGGAGGCCAGATTGACCACAGTCACGGTAGTGTTCACCGCTGTGGTCATGATCCTGGTAACGGAGGATCCACACAGCGCCAAAATGTCCGACCACTCCCCGAGTGGTCGTTCAGCAATTTCGATTTCCTTGAAAATACCACCGACGTGAAGGGCGAATGCCTTTCCAAGAACGCAATGGGATTTGGCCAGATTGAGCTTATCCTTCATTTCCGGAATGTACTTGTAAACCAAATTCAAAACCTCCTCGGGAAGGTTAATTATAGAAATATGGGATGACATCTTTTTCAGTTTTGGATCAAGAAAATTCGAAGCGATGCGAAGCCTTTGAAAGTTGCACAGTAACTAATTCCGTTTCATCCAAAACCCATGCCAAAGCTGCCTGCCTTTCAGAAAATTTCTTTGTAAACACCAGATCAGTGCAGTCACATTTTAAATTTTTAGCTAATTTAGCTACTTTTAGATAGAAAGTATTTTTTATATTTTTGTTATAGCTTTTTTGTGTTATATTAAAATTTGTATTACCTTTTTTTCCACTTATATGTATCGTATCTTCTCTTTCACATTTGTAATAATTTATATATGTATGTATACTGAAGACTATGATCCTAGAACTCCAAAATACTAATTGTTGAATTCATATTTAAACTTAGGGGTATGCAAAAAAAAAAGAATCATGTCAAAAGCTAAATAAATAATATAAAATTGTTTAATATGTTTCACGAAATACCATTATTTTTTTATTTTATTTGTATTGTAAAATAATTAAAATCAAAACATTTGAATGTCTTCCATAAACATACATGTACTATTTTAACAGAACAACTTAAGACTTATTAACTTCATTTATAATACTCTCTTCTCTTTCGATATTATTTATTTCATATTTTTTTGTATGTTTAGAATTCATCATTTGGATTAACATGTTCAATATCCAGTACTCCACCCAGCTTGCTCTGTAAATAAAACATATATATTTAAGTATTTACAAATAATAAAAATACCATGCTTATAATAAATATATAATCAGCTTACCTTATCGACATGTCCGAAGTCACGACTAACACGGAGTAAAAATGGCTTATCCGACCTAGGGGAGCAATGCTGTAGAGCAGCGACAGCTGCCTTGATCATATTTCTGTTGACCATTTCGCAATCGCAAATTTTAAGTTTTTGCAATTTTTTGCATCCATTAATCACCATAATGGCTCCTCGGTTAGTGATTTTCGAATTTAGTAAGCTCAACTCCTCCAGGTTCTCCAATTGGGAGATATCGTGGAAACAATCATCACTTTCCACCGGCAACTCGAGCTTCTTAAGAGCCTTAAGCTTCATTAATATCCCGATTTTATCAACATTGAAGAAAAAATAGCTATTTGCACGAAAACTCAGCGACTCCAAGGTCTTGCCATAACTCAAGACCGATTCCCCAAATACTTTGGAAGGATTCATGTTGTAATCGAAGGTGCTCCTAATGCACAAATGTTTTAGACTCGGTAAGTAAGGCAGCGGCGTTTGGAAGATCCCAGAGTTAATTTTAATTAATTCAATTTTCGGCAACAATTGTTCGTCACCAAGATCATTAGGCTTTTGGAAAACAGCGGTATTTATCTCCAAGCTTTTAATGTTCTTCAGTGATCTGCTGACTCTGAAGAAATCAATGCGTTCGATGTTTTGCATAGTCAATTTCGTCAGATTCGAAAGTTCTCCAACTCTTTCAACTAAAGAGGAATATAATGTTGTGAAAAATTGATTATGTTTAACTATGTATCTCGCCTTTACAATACTTACTAAAGTGATTTTCGACCCCGTATAACTGTAAGTGTTTCAGCTTGGGCATTTGCAGCAGCGCATCAACTACACTAACATTTTCAGAACAGTTCCGAAGTTCTATGTAAGACAGATTTTGAAGAGTCAAAAGGAGCGACTTTAATTGATTCCAGGAACTGCTGCAAACGCGAAAGCTGAACTTCTCCAGGTTGGGACAGTGCTTGGAGGCCAACTTGGCCGCAGATACAGGATCTGTATCCCTATTATAATAATTTAAGGCTCTGATGCTGTTAACAGAGGATCCACACAGCGACAAAATATCTGACCAATCCTCGATTGGCCGTTTCTCAATTTCGATTTCCTTAAAAATATTGCCGGCGTGAAAGGCGAATGCCTTTCCAAGAACGCAATGAGATTTTGCCAGATTGAGCTTATCTCTCATAACCGGAATGTACTTGAAAACCAAACCCAAAATCTCTATTGGAAGGTTTATTATATCACAATGGGACGACATTTTTACTAGCTCTGGATCAGATCAAGAAAATTTGAGATGAAGCCTTTAAAGTTGCACAATAACTAAATCAGTTTCCCAAAGCCTGCTGTCAGCAAATTTGAAATTTCACTGTGAACACTAGATCAAGGCAGTCGCATTTTCATTTTGTAGCTAATTTAGAGAATTTTAGAATAAAATAGCTATTTTTTAGCCAATTAATACTAAACAAAAATTGTTTAGCTTCTTTTTTTAATATCTCTCGTTTGTGTCTGCGAGAATTTCGGGGAAGTACACTTTTCAGACAAAATGATGCACTGCAGTATTTTTTGCTGATGAGTGAAAAAGAAAGAGAAGACTTTATATTTACATAAATGAAGTTTTTTTTTTACGAAATATGAAATATGTACATAGGTATGTATGTATGTACAGTAAATAAGCAAATTGTTGAGTCAAACACAATCGCAACCCGATCCATGCCATAATTTTGTTAGGGAGATCAATTCAAAGGGTTTTCTCCTTGCGTTGCATTAATTTAAAAATAAATCTATCGTTAAGTAATTATAATAAAACCGTCTCAAATATAAACTGTTAAGGAATTTTTTCAGTGTACTTTTGAGGCTCTGTTGCCTCAAAGTACTTACCGGAGAGCTGGAGAGTCACGCTTTCCCGCTGGCTAGCAATTTACTTGTCTTGGCTGGGGACGATTCTGTTGTGCCGCCTCTTGGCCAAGTAATGCCTAAGAGCCGGACACTCCATACATTGTACATATAACCATACATACATATGTATGTATATGTATATGAGCAGCATATTTCAGGCATTTTTATGGCCAAAGAGTCGAAGCATAAATACGGGACTAGAGGCAGGACAAAGTGTAGGAGGAAAAGGAACTCAATCCAAGGCATGTGGCGTTGTTTACGGAACAGAAACGTCCTGACCAACGGGGGTGCCTGACTGGGTGGCCCTTCTCCATATTCATCATCATCATCATCTTTGACGAAAAAATGCTACAAAAATGTTGATCGATTCGAGTTTGACTTTTATGCCCGCTGTGTGCAAAGATAGCTTTATTTGAAGAGTTGATTTACTAGAATATTTAGTGGAAAATAAAATTAAATAATCTATTATTTAATTTTTGTAAAGACTTGTTATAAATTTGTTATATTAATAATATTATTTTGACTTGTGTAGAATTTATATTTACTTCAGAAGAGCTTCAAGTTGCAATAAATAAAATCAAAAGAAAGAGCATCCGAATGGCGCCTTGGTATTTCCCCTGTTTATTTATCCTATTTTTTATCCTTGGCTGTTAATACTTTTTCGGAAGCTGACTAAATCATCAATCATTCCCGGTGGTCGTCCTTCATCTCCTTCGCGATGTCGTAGCGATTTTTCTCATACAAAAGCCTTATCAAATTTGTTTCAGCGTCACTGAAAGTTTCCACGTTTTGGCCCTAAATCGAAGCCAAGGATTCGGAAAGGAAAGTGCATTTCGAGCCCCAATTACTATATAAAATAACTAAAGAATCAGCTACTAGCAAATTTACGGTCAAACTCAACGACTTTGGACTTTTCGGCAATTTGCAAATGCCATGAAGTGGGATAAGACGAAGGAGGGTAGCTCTATGGAAATAGTTTTAGTATGCGAAAATGCCAAACGCTCGAGTGGCCGCAAAACAAAAATTGCGGAAAAGTTTTCAATTTGCCCAGCCAAGTATCGGGGAATCGTGGCAATCATCAAGGCAGAGGCAACAAAAGGGAAAATCATAAAACATAAACCAGAAACGGGAGAGAAACCAAATGGAGCGGGGAAAGTGCCTGAGAATGCTCAAGAACTTTTCAATTTGGTGGCAAAATTTGCGCAATTTCCTTGGGAGAAAAAGGGGTTTTCACACCCACCACGAAAGCTGCAAGTGTCAGTGGGGAAATTATGGATTGCTGGAAGTTGTTCAACCGCCTCTTCAGGGGTTTCTAACGATATTATTGCTCATTTAATTTAAGTGTGTAAGGATAACTAGCTCAATTTTGAGTTGCTAGTTCTTGAAGTTAAAAGTATTATTTTTTTATTAACAATTTAAACTATTCTTCATAGTTTTCAAGCAACAAAGTATGCACAATTTCCATTTGATCTTCGATTTAATTTTCTTTTAAATGTTTATTTTATTCTACGTTTAGTTATAATATTTTCACGTCTGGCACAATCCACCTGTTCTCCTCTTAAGAACATTTTCCATTTGGGTTTTTGTTTGGCCAACGTCATTATCGGGACTGATTGAGGTGCTAATGTATTTATAAAGCGACCCGATTGTATTTTTAGTTTCGTATGAAATTCGCATCCAACGCAGCTGGGCGCCTTTTTATCTGTTCATTTTCAGTGTCCGATTTATGAAGTGCGAAGCATTAATTTGATTTCGAATATAGCCGGGAATAAATTAGGTCAGAATGTGCACGATTTACTAGTCGATGCTTTGAAGTCTGCTCTGGAAATGTCTGAGAGCGTTCCGTCTATACATTATCCCCATGTTTGACTTTGAAAGTGCACAGGGAGAGAGAATGAAAAGGTGGAGGGACCTGTTTTCATAATTCAACTGACAGCCGAGTTTCCTCCATCAATATGGCTATAAGGTGTCTGTCTGCCCCCGCCGATGGATAAGTGCTTTTCCAGCTCTGCCCTGACCTTAAACTTCAACTTGATGGCTGTGAGATATGGGAATGTGTGTGTGTGTGTGCCCGAGGGCCATGGGGATGATTTCCATTGCCCTGCATTAAAAACCCTGCAGGTTTCCCCGGGCATATGGCCGGATGCATCAGCATGCAGCTCTGGCTGGCGGATCCTGGCTCTTGGTCTGCCTGCTAATGAAGTTCGGGGGCAATCAATATGCCACCTATGTACACGACCTTCTCCAAGAGCAACTAAAATCGAGATTGACTAGAAAAATGATGGGAAAACTTGAGGCACTGAGAAAAAGTAAAGAGAAAATATGAATAAAGGAAAGAGTGCTGGAAAAAGCAAAGGAAATAAGGAATAAAAGAAAGTTTTAAAGAAGAAAAATTCTTAAAAATATAGAGAATATAAGTAAAGTATTCATAATATGTTAAGATTTTTTATCAATTTTAAACTTATAAATTTCTAAAAGAAATATGTAATTATTTTTCCTTTTATCCCCCAGGGTCAGTGTCCTTTAATTAGTTTTCCTCACTTTCCTTTTAAGGCTCTTTGCGTCACTGCAATTTCCTTGCTTGTCAGTTAAAGATTTTATATTGCTTCCTTAACTTTCCTTTTATTTCATTTCTTTTTCTTGACCAGCTTTCATTGCATTTTCCTTTGCCATTTTCCCAGAGGCCATCTAGCTTCAAGTTACTAGTGTTTCGTGTTCGTGGACATTTGTTTTATATTGCTTTTGCATCCTGTCTGAGGATGTTGTGAATGGTCAAAAATGGTAGCACATTAGGCGAAGCATGAAAATTGTTTTTGTTTTTATGTTGACAATTTTCCTGTTGTTTGTCTCAATATCAAAGCGAAATCTTTATGTATTTCTATCTTTCACGCACGACCAGGCAAGGGGGAGCGAAAAAAAATGAATTCAAGATAAACAAAAGTGTTTCTTGTGGAAATAAACAAACAATTATTTTTTATCCCTGTTGAAAAATGCTTTTGAGTTGTGTGAATTCATTTAAAATAATGTTTATTTCAGTATCCATTTTTAAGCACTTAAATTCCACTTACATTTATTTTTTCGAGCAAGCAATTCTTGCTTCCAATCAAGTTACACTTAAAATTGAAAAGTGTTACACATTAACCGTATGGGTTCTCTTACATTTTCCTGTATTTCTTGGACAATTATTAAGTACACGTTTTGAATAGTTTGTTTTAAGTACTGATTAGCCTAGGTTTACTTTCAAAAGTACAAATACATTCGTGTGATTTCCCAAAGATAATTTTGGCTATTGTTTACATTAGCCAAGTCAATGATAAATTCCGGCATTAGTTTGCCCAGAGTTTGTTTAAAGGGTTCACTTTTGTTTTGTTTGGTTGTTTCAACTATTTCGGGTTAGGCAAACAAAGGAGAGGAGTGTATATTTATTTGCCGGCGGCTGCTTATCCTTTCGACACTATTTAATATTTATGACAACAATTCAAGTGCATTTTTATTACTTTATTAGCATTTATTGAATTCGATTATCGTCTGGTTGAACGCACAATAGAGTTAATGCCCGCAGATGCTCAAAAAACGTTTAGCTCAATGTAAATTAAAATATACACGGTTAATTAAGCATCATTTGAGATTATTTTTATGAATTGTTATGCAAATTTTCCACTCTTTTTTTTTTGGTTTAACTATTTTCCATTACATTTTTTATTTTTACAATCACATTTCAATTTAATTCGATTTGTAGAGTTTATTTAGTTCTTTTTTTTCTGTGAATACTTTGCTCGTTTTATTTCCCATGGAATTATTTGCATTTCTGGAATTATTTCTGCGTTTTACTAGGGTTATGGGTGACTTCTTTAAAATGATATTCTATTTGCCACTCTTCAAAGTCTCTTTTTGAACTCTAAGATTAAATCTTTGGCTTACTTTAGTAGCTAAACTAACGCCCCGCCCAGCATTTTCTATTATCCAAGTGCTCCACAACCAGCCACACCGACTTAATCTAACTTTAAGCAACTTTAAAAGATTTCACAAGCTTAGCCTAGCGGAGTATGTAAATTGGAAAACGACAATAAAATTATGCACACTTAATAACACGGAAAACTTATTCGAAGGCTTATTTTATTAGCAGGCCAATGCGAAAACGGAGAGAGTTTTATGTATTTCATGGGGTTTTATATTATTTTTTAATAGCATTAGTTTATATGGTAATTTTTGGAGAACTTGAAATTAAATTTTTAAATATTTAAAGTATAAATCATCCAATTTATTGTTCAGTTTAGAAAGTTATAGTTATTTCTAAGCTACACTCTATTTCATATTCATTTGACATTTACTTTTACCATTTTTTAATTTTAAAATATTTAAGAAAATATTTAAATTACTTTTATAATTTCTTCCTCTTAAACTGAGATTCCTTAAGGTACAAAAAACCTACAACTATTCTCCGTTCTCGCTTGGCTCTGACTCATCCATACAAAATATCATTATCCACTGGAGGAGGCTTAACCTACAGCAGGCACTCCGACTGCCTGTGCAGCAGTCGACGATCCAGGACCGTGTCCAGCTCCAGCTCCAGCTCCGGCTCTAGATCGGCCTGCACTCACCTCCTGGCGATGAACACCACCGTTTCCAGGGGCATCGTCGAAGCCCGCTCTTATAAGTCCGTGTGCAGCACCGGCGGCTTACAGGAGTTGGTCTCCGCGTTCACCACCAGCAAGGTGGCTGCTCCCGTTCCAGCTCCCGCTTGGATCTCAGCGGGAATCTGGTGAACGGACGGCTGGACACAGGTCACGGCATCCGTGCCCGTCGTCGTGGTGGTCGTCGTTGTAGTGGCTGTGGCCATTGGAGCATTGTTGTTCCTTGCCGCCGCCAAAGCCTTCTTCTTGGCCTGGGATCCTCGCTGGGCATTGCCCTTGCCACCCCCGCCGCCAATTAGCCTCTCCGACTGGCGTCCCTTGCCGAACTTGGGGAAGAAGCTGTTCTCCAGCTGCAGCTGTGCGTTGACATCCTTGCGGGCGGCGCAGGTGCAGGCCTTCATGAAGCTCTTTTTGAAGTTGTCGCTGAGGAAGGCGTACAGGATGGGATTCATGGCCGAGTTGGAGTAGCTGAGGCAGCCGCAGGCCAAGAACACGGCCAGCTCCAGGCGAGAGGCACACCTCTGGGGCGCCGAGCTAATCAGGGCCACCTGGGAGATCCAGTGGGGCAGCCAGCACATGATGTACACCGTGATAACGGTGAGCACCAGCTTGGTCACCTTCCGGTGTGACCGCTTCTTCTCCTTGCTCTTGTGCTTGGGCCCCACAGTGTGCAGCTTGCGGATCACCAGGCAGTAGAAGACCAGGATGAAGGTTAAGGGAGTGGCAAAGCCCAGCACTAGAGAGTACAGGATGAAGGTGGAGTCCGTGTGCGAGTTCTGGGTGTCTGGCCACTCGATGTTGCAGGACACATTACCATTGCGCGACTCCACCGTGCTTGCGAACAGGATCACTGGCAGCATCAGCAGCACCGAAGTCATCCAGGCGAAGGCCGACACCAGCTTGGACACGAAAGGAGTGCGGTAGCGGGGCGAGGATATCGGATGACACACGGCTATATACCGATCTGCTGACATGATCAGCAGGAAGATCGAGGAGGTGAACGAGGTGATCGAAGTGCTCACCATGTACGCCTTGCACATGTAGTTTCCAAAGGACCAGTTGCCCACCTGCATGGTGTACAGCAGGAAAGGTATCCCTATGAGAAAGCACTCATCCGCTATGGCCAGGTTCAGGATGTATATATTCGTGACCGTTTGCATTTTGGAGAAGCGCAGCACCACATAGATCACCAGGGTGTTGCCAAACAAACCAATGATGCAGACCAAGGCGTACAGGATCATCGTGATGAGCTTCAGGATAAAGTTGTAGCTGTACGAGCAATCCGGACCCACATCATCGTCCTCGTAGTCGGGATACTGGCTGCTGCCATTGTCCGGCGGCGGTCGCAGCTTGTGGTTCAGGTGCAGACGCGTCGCCGGCGGCCCCATTGTTCCATTCGGGCCCGACAGATTGCCGTTTATGGTTTTGTACAAGTCCACAGAAAGGGACTCCAGCTCCTGCTCCTGCCCCTGAGTGGTTCCATTTGGCGCCACTGTCAGCTGCTCTGTGGGCGTTATTAAGCTCGTTAGTGTCAGCGCTGTCAGCACAAATAACAGAATGCCAGAAAGGACATTGCCGTTGGTCGCGATCCTGATGCTGCCGCTGTTGCTGCGGTCAGCAGCTGGCCCATTTGGTCTCGAATATCCTTTCATATCGCCCCACCGTCGCCGCATCCTGGCCCCTCTTTTACGGGTCCTGGGTAGCTGCAACTGGTCAACGGTCTCTTGCTAATTTCCAGTCGGCGGTCGGCTGCCTGTTTGATGACGCCTCAACCAGCTAAATGGCAAATATTTTGATATTCTTTCCATACTTTATGCCCGAGAGTTCACATCCTGTGGGTATGTAGAGGTTTCTGGAAAAAAGGAAGAAATGTGGTAGTGATTAGTTACTGCAAAAGGATTTTAGCTGGAAAGGTGAACAGTGAAAATAAGACAGACAATATACCTATGTATATAACCCCCAATTTCCCTCAGTGTAAACTCTAGTCCATCCTTAGCTAAAACCCTAACAAGCGCGTATTATTTACTGACAATATTGAGCGCATGCTATCAGCATTTCGAGCCAGTATACCCCATACCCAGTGCCAGTGCCACTGCCTCTGCCGTCGTGTGAACATCTTCCAGCAGACAATGCAATCAACTATATGAAATTCTGCTCGTTTGCTTGTTTGCCTGGCTCCTCCAGCTCCTCCTCCTCCCCCTTCTGGCCATTTTCCGGCTCGCGAAAAAAATGATTCTCCATCTGGCGAGTGAAAAATTAAAGGCGAAGGAGGGACAGGAATAAGGGAAAAGCCGGCGGAAAGGAAGGCAACACTACAACAAAAACAAGAGGGGACAAAAGAAAGAGAGAACATGACAGCAACTACAAGCAATTAACTTTCACATAACGTAAGCCCAAAGGGATGGAGCGTAATTCATATAAACTCAATTTATTGTTTGGTGCCAGGACCAGAAATATAATTAAATAGAATTTGAAATGAGTCAACAGTTTGAAAAGGGCCTGCAAATGAAACTGAAATATTGGTAAGTGTCTGAGAAAAGGAAGGACCTAACAGGTAATACAACTTAAATATAATATGTATTTTATAGTTCTAAAAGCCAAAAGAGGAAACCAAAAGAAACTTCTTTTATTGTTTCACTTTAAAATATGATTTTAAATTCTTATACCATATTTAATTATTTTACATTTATTTATTTATTTAATAATATCTAAATGTATCTGAATTTGCAACTATCTTACCCCATTAAAAAAACCTGTCCTAATTTTACTTGCAAAACGTTTCATATCAGCACTTTCCCTTTTGCCAACTTGGAAACATAATTAATAAGCAATTTGTTTTGAGGTTCCTAGAGAACCCCAGGCATTTTAGTGGGGTTTCCCCCATGCTCTACCGACCATATGCCGGCGAACAGGAAAACTTTGAGGCCAAGAGCCAAGAGCAGGCCACAAAACATATATTTACTTGTGCCAGGAGTACCGATGAAGGCCACAAACTTCTCGGTCAGTAGCCAGGCAGAAACTTTTGCAGACATTTGCAAACAGGCCAATAAGAGACGAAGCCAAGTTTTTCCTCCCTTCGTTGGCCAAAAACCCGACAACAAGCCAAGGCCGAAGACTGAAAGGAAATAGCCTCAAGGGAGGCAAAGCCTGCTCCTTCCACCGCCAAGACAAATAGAATTTCCCTGATTAATTAATTGGCGTAATCCTAGTTAGATAAACTGCGTGAATTGCCGCGAAATTTATGAGAGCTGCTGTTCCTTTGGCATTAACTGGGTCAACAGCAGCTGGGCCTAATGACTTTGCGACACGATCGTGTTAACCTTTTGCCTGCTTCACCAGGCTTCTGTCAAAAGGCCCACAATTAGATTGAATGCAGCTGCTTTGATGGTGGCCATGTCCTAATTGAGACACTGAGAGAAATATAGGAAATAATGGAATTAAATGCTAATTTTTTTACATTTTTAAAACCAATTAATTTAGTCTGCGGGAGCCAGTTACTTTATATCAGAAAATATTATTATTTTAGCTATCAATAAATTTTATTTTATTTTCTCTATAAAAAAATTGGATTTCTGTAGAGGAAAACATTTTTATTTGATTGTAAAAAATTATACCTTTTCCTAAGAAATATAAATTTTTCTCAGTAAGCTTTCTTGTACCCTTTACACCTTGATTAGCCAGACAGTTACTCCGATAATTACACCTGGACAAGAGGAGAAAGCCAGGCTCTGTCAACTGTCTGTGTCCTGCTGCCTGCTCCTCGTCACACGGCTGCTGCTCTTCCTCCTGCTGGCCGGTACAAACAAGGATAGCAATCAATTGCTAAACATTGACGATGATGGCACCACCATCCATTCACCCCCCTTACCAACCCAGAGCAAAGTCCACCCAATTCGGTGCTCCACACAAAGGCCATAAAACGCTTGACTACCAATTGATCTGGCCAGTGGAGCAGAAGATATGAGTTTTCGGAGTGGGCGTGGGTTCTGGCCAGAGGCCACCGTTATAACCAAGTGACTGATGAAACTATAATTGGCAGACCTGTGTGGGTCTTAATGAGGAAATATCGCATTTTTCGTGCTAGGTCCTTTGTACTTTTCGGGGAAGGTGTTGGATGAAAGTTTAGTCAAGAATAAAGCTTCTCCTTAAAGTATAGTAAATTACTCTTTAAGTTGATATTTTTCTTACCTTAAATAAATACAAAATATCTCTATCTTTAAATCCTTATCAAAAAACTCCAACGTTTAACCTTTAAAAGTGAAACTCAGCGTGGAAACTCTTGGCTCTGATCCTAGTCAATTTTCATTCTTATTCAAATTTGATGCTGCTTAACAAAACTTTGTTAAACTCAGCGAAAACTGAATTGAAGAACCTAACGAAATTTAATGGAATTTCTTTTTTTTCGCTTGAAAAATATCTTTTGTTTTCAGCGCCTTTGTTCCACCTGAGCACCGTGGCGAGTAAACTTTTAGCTGTTATCTTTCTCACTCATTGGCCAAGTCATTGTCATGCATAGAGTTTCCCTCTCTATCGCTGGCCCTATCACCATCTCTCTTTCCCTTTGTCTTTGGCATAAATTTTCACTTCTGTGAAGAGAGAGCACTCGGCATTCCTTTTCAACTTTTCCTCGGTTGATTTGTTTTTCACAGCAGCAGCTTCGCCTAATTCCCTGACTTTTAGCCAGGCAAAAATCAACACACACACACATGACCTGTCGATTTTCCACTGCGGAAGCCATTTGCTTAATTAAAAATTACATATATTCAAACTGTTGTGCAACACTTGAACCGAAATAAACGCCAAATCGGCTTATGTCAACCAATTTAATTGGTAAATGCACAAAAATAGCTAGCATTTCTCCCATCACTCCACATTCCCGGTGGATTTGGGGGGGGCCTTTTAAATCATATTTCCACTTGCAAATATGGGGCGGTGAATTAGCCCGATTGCCTGACTAATTTGTTTGGTAAGCTCTTCTATCTGGATTGAATTTCCCCGGTTGAATGTGATTAAGAGCCTCTGCATCCAATCGAGAAGGAAAATTAATTTTGAAATGATTTTATAAGCACGTTGCGCCGAGAGCTAATGGAATGGGATTTATTGGTTTTTTATCTTCTAATTGATAGCTGGTTTTCTAATTAATTAGTGTTAGTGTTTAATGATTTAGGTGCCACTAAAGGTTATTTTATATATTTTTTAAAAAGTATAATAGATTACGTAATTGTTTAACTTAACAACAAAACCCACTCTCCTTCAACCAAGTCTAATTAGTTTTCTAATCTTTAATTAAGAAAATTCTACTCTCCTGTAACAAGAAAATATTTTTTTTTTTAGCTTTCGCTAAGTCCCAAAAATATTGTTCCATTATCCTAAAATATTTAGTGATCAAAACTTTCTTTTAGGCAGAGTTACAAATACAAATTTCCAAGTTGGCAAAACTTTCTGCCACATTTTCATCTCACACATATGTTAACTTTAGCCCTAACTCGCATATAAAGATTCTCACCTGGCTGACGCCTGGCGAAATATGTTGCCATAATTTATGTATTTGCCCTCCGACCCACGTTTTCCACTTGATTCCGGCCAAAATGTCCGTATGAGCTCATCCGTGCGGCGGCGAGGTGCTCACGTTCTCACCTGGTTTCCGGAATCTGGACTCCCGGCAGGGTGCTGGATCCTCCAACGTCATTGTCGTTTGGCCAGGTCATGATTTATAAATAATTAAATATTTATTTTCGCACATCGTAAATGACGCTGGCAGGCATCGATGAGGGTCTGGTGTCGGGTGACGGGTCGGGAGATTTGTTTTGTGGCCCCCAAACCATATGCTCATTAATATTAATAAGGCGATGTTAGCGAGCAGCAGATGGCCTGAACCTGCGACACCGGGTTTCCCACAATATCTCTCCCAGTTTTTCGCCCCGCCCACCTCAACAGGTGACTCCGCGTGCACACGTGTCGCCATCGCCTGACGACGGCCTTGCCTTTGCCCCCGTAATCAAGTCAAATGCCATCGACTTGGCCACAGAAAGTTTCAGTTGGGAAACCTAGGACCCCGGGGCGGGGCCAGAAAACCTCGGCTTGAATCCAATTTCCATTATCCAATTTAACGCCGGCATGCGCGCATAAATAAGCCTGGGTGGCGACTGTGATAGAGATCCCGGACCTCAACGGGATGATCCCCGAAAAGTGCTTTGTTATGCAAATCTCAGCGAAAAATAAAGACGGAATAATATCAATCTTGTACTTAGCCAAGCTTAAACGTTCATGTATTTTATGAGAAGAAAGTTCTGTTTCTGTTAACTTGAAGTAAGTTAAAGTTAAAGAAATTACAGTGAGTAAAATAAGAAAAATAAGTAAATTAAAACCGAAACTTATGTGGAATTCAATCTATTTAAATTTCTTATAAAAATTTCCCTCTCAATCATTAAACCATATTTTTTCCTCAAGATAATAAAAGTACTTTTCTTTTCTGACATTACGATAATTACCTGGGGCATCCCTTTAGGGCAACAAACAATTTCCACGAAATTTGTTTCTTTCAGCTTTAAGCAAAGGTCATGGGGAGGAAATTATCTAAGGACATTTTCGATGCGTTCCCAGAGTGGGATATTGAAATATATAATTTATTATTTATATGTAAACAACAGAGGGAACAACGACGACGACGAAGATGAAAAGAGACAAAACCAAAGACAAAAGCGAACGTTTACCAGTTTCATGAATTTTTTACTGAAACCAGAATAAAGTGAACGAAAACAAAGGGAAATGCTAAAGTAAAATAAAACGCCTACATGAAAGACACTTTGTTAGCTTTGCGAAGGTCGCAACACGCCCCCCATGACCACGCAGCATTCACAGTCACCTCCTGCCTCCCATATCGCAGGTGTGCGTGTTGTGTGTGTGGGTGTGTGGAAAATATGTGAGTTTGGGTTTTAAAACAAAAAGAGGAAGCTCTAATGGTTAAATCGACACATTATACACCCTAACTTAATGAAAAATTAATTGAAATAAATTAAATAAATAAAGTTTAATGATTTAATAAGGATATAAAAATATTTAAAATATTAAATATCACATTTTTAAATTATTGAAAAATATTTCCAGATTCCTATATACCCCTAGCTACCCCTTAGATTGCCAAAGTGCCACAAAAACTTTCCACAATACAGAAAAAAAAGCCCCGAGATTCGTACTCAACGCTTAAAAGTCGATTTCAGGCCTTTTTTGTCGTTTAAAAATGTTTTCGTACATTTTTTCCCCCGACGAGTATCAGAGGTAAGCGAGCAATTTTCTGTTATCTCAATAACTTGATTTATGCTCAGCCAAAAAAAAAACCCACAAAGTTCATCGATTATTTAAGAAGAGCCTTTAAGTCTATGAATTTTCATACGAAAAATGAAAGAAAATGAGCCACGCGCGCTTTCAGCAACATTTAATGTCAGTGTCACGCCCATTTTGCTCCTATACCTCCGATATATCCCCTAGCTTCTTCACTCCGCCCTCCGACGCATAACATTTGGACAATAAATTAATTTCAGCCCTGGGGAGTGGGGCAAAATCAACTGAAATCAGTGTCTAGACGAGGTGGAAAACTATGGTTTGGTGGGGCTGTGAAAATGGAAATGGAGAGGAGTGGAGTGGAAAACCCTGGGAAAAACCACTGGAAGGGCGCGTGCTGAATTTAAAGATATGACAGGGACTGGGGGACTGCTTATCCTCATCCAGTGCCCAGGGCTTATTTGCTTGTGGATTTTTCTTTCAGTTCTTTTTTTTCCCCCGTTTTGGCTTTCATATTCATCCTTGAAATGGCTTACGGTTCGTGCGTGAGAGGAATTATGTCACGGCATCATTTGCAGGCTCTTTTGGGGGCTCACGAATATATATTCAAGAAAAATAACTGCCAGATAAGTGAATTTGAATTTATGGCAGCGAGAAAAAACATAAACGAAAATATGGTAAATTAAACAATAATAAATAACAAACTTTGCACCCTTTTTAAAGAGGTTCCTCCTCGAAAATGTATTCTTAAAGGTACAAAATTTCCATACAAATGAGCGCTTAAATCGCAACAAAAATGTATCAGTTTACGGGGAGAGAGAGGGAAATATACGTAAAAAATGGAGGAACTTCTGGTAGCCGAAGGATGTATACCCTTGACTCTGGACCTGTGCCGCTTATAGAATTTTATGATGTTTTAGAAATATATAATAATGTAGTAAAACTTAATTTGATGTGATTCCTTTTACACATAGATTCTGAGTGCATTTTCTATGATGATCCACAGATTTAAGAAGTATTAATGCATACCTATATTTTAAAGTTACTTTCTTTTTAATTCACAGGGCTAAAAGCACTCCTACAAGAGTATCAAAATACACACAAAACCCAGTGAAAAAGAGATGAAAATGTGGCAAATGACTGAACAATAAAATGCGAAATATGTAAGTTGGAATGCACGTAAAACACCAAAGGAATGTCACAAAGTTGCGACCACCCAACATCTTCGACCTCATCATCGGCGGCCTTCGACTTGTTATAAAAAATATATATGTATGTACACAGCAAAGGATTGTTTGACATAAATTTATGGACTTTTTCGTCCTTTTCCTTGATGTTGCCTTGCCAGGAACAGGACGTGATGGTGCGATAAACGGACAGTGTCCGCATAAATCGTATCGCAGCCAAACATATAACATAAACAAGCCCAAAAATGGAGGTCAACATCGTAAAAAGCAGCGGTTCAGTAGCCAAACATGATGTTGACCAAAAATATGGAAGAGGAGGGGTGCAAACTATAACCCGATATGCAGATCATTGAAATTGTTTCGCTACAAACACACAAACACACACACGCAGCAAATTATGACTTTTCGAACATGACACAGCCTAAGTAAGTTGACATCAAATTTATGGCCGCCAAATAACCATGTTGGCTAAGTGAAACATGAGCCCATAAAAATGATGACTAGGCCTCTAAATATTCCAAATGAAAATAGAATTTCCGGCTGAAGAGGGCCAAGAACAAGGCTATAAAACACGCTAAATGGTTTCGTTTTTGATGGGATTAATAAAGTTAGGAATGCCAAGTGTCGTTGGAAGTTAGTTTTGGGTTTTGAGACAAGGAAATATTAATAATATTAATAATTTTTATAGTTTACTCTAATGTTAGCTATGACCTAAGTAAATCAGAAAACTTTTAAGGGTTCACAAGATTTATTTAGAGATTTTAAAGTAAGAACAAACATTCTAAAGATTAACCCTCAAGCTTAAGTTTAGGTTTTTAAAATAAGTTCAAATCACTTAATATCCTCTATATTTATACCCACAATTCGAACAATTAATTCCAATAAAATCACTTAATGCAATCGATAGTTCTGCAAAATCTTTCTCCTGTTTTCCAGCAACAAAGCCTCTTCTGTAGGTTGTCAGGCAGCCGAGGAAAACAAGACAATCAAACTTTCATCAGCAATTTCTCAATGTTTTGCTGCCTTGGAAGTTTTTCCTATTTTCGTCATTCAAGCTGAAAGTTTTCAATTAGTCAGACGACTGCACAATTAAATTTTTCTGCCACTCCCAGCCCAGACTCCAGGCTATCCCTTCGCTGTCCTTAGGTCTCTCAAAGGACTCTGTTCGAGGACCACCTATGGAAGATGGTAGAAAGCAGGAAAGACATTTATCTTCGGTTGTTTCCTACTAGGAAAAAGGAGGAAAAGCTGCGGCAAAGGCAGAGTGGAGTGGAGTGAAGAGTCACAAGTATTTTTCCCATGGGACAAACTTGTCGTAATTCACTTGGAGCGCAAGTTTCGCCATCGATAAATTTTTGCTGCTTCCAAACACTTGTTGCACTTTGAAGTTTTCCATCGGTTTGGATTGCTTGTTTGGTCGGTTTTCCGAACTGTTGAAAGAGAGAGAGTGCAAAGTTTGGCCGGGAAAACTGCCCAGGGGCTGGGTGTCATAGTAAATCACTTTCCGTGCTGAACATCGATTACAATTTTCGGTCATTTCTTATTGAATTTTATTAATTTATGGCCAAAGAGATAAGGGTAGGGTAAACATTAAACAACAAAAATGAGCCAAATCAACAGAATTTTAATAATAGTTAATAGTTAAATATAATCTTAAATATCATGGTGATATTTTAAAATAATGATTATTAATGTACCCGTTAAATTTTACATTTTCTAGTATAAAATTAAAGTCATTTTTTAAATCTTTTAACCATTTAATTTTCTAGCCTTAACAGATTATAAATAAGCCACTGCAAAACCTTTTTCGGAAATCACAAAATATTTCGTTGACAGTTTCCATGATTAGCCATTAACATAAAGTTTTCGCAACTGATTTACTATATGAAGGGCACAGGACATTTTATGCAAACATGGCCCATCTATTTTAAGCCTGGCGAACAGATTCAACGCATAACTCAGGACTGGCAACAACCGAATTGGTCTGTTGTGTGTGGCCGCAATTTGGGCCAACATTTCCGTGGAGCCTGGCCGCCTGGCCTGACACGATGACGTGACAGATGTTGCCACAAAAGCTGCACATGGGAAAATATAGTAAAAATATGGTTTATAGTTAGAGAAATTAAAATTAAAATTAATTTACTGGATATTTAGGTCTTACAAAAGTGAAATACCAATCTTATTATATTTATTTTTGGGTTTTCGTTTGTAATATTCTTTACTTTATATAATTCTTTATTGTTTTTCCAAATTATTTAGTTTTCCCCTTGTGTATTTTTTCGAAAAACTGTTGTAACTCTGCTCTAATTGAAATGACAGGGCCAGTGAATCAGCTAATGCCAACATTTTGGGGCTTTAATGGTAGCTACCTATGTTTGGGAATTTAAATCTTCTGATAGGCAGTAAGGGTACCATTTCTACGACTCAATTTGGTAATGAAACTGCCGCAAAAACGCAGTGCCACGTTCACCTGAAGCGGCAAGGCTCAGATGGACTGCCAAACTACAACTGGGAGGACCCCTTGATGAACTGACGTATGAGTCCGAATCAGTATTTCGTCGAGGAAAGGGCGGGTGGAAAAGAAGATGGACTCGACTGAATTATGCAATGGACAGTCGAAGAGGCAGTGGCACAAACCAACTGCAAGTCCAACCAGAGAAACACTGAAATGAGCGAGGAAGGAGGAAAAAAGCAGGTGAACGTATGTGGAGGGAGCTCTGTTAAGATGATACCTTTTGGTGGCAAGGTAAAGAGCTTCTTTTTTTTTTTTGTTGAGAGAGGGAAAGAGGAGGTTGCACATACATCTTTACATGTGAAGGACTGGGGATTGACCCAGCTTGGGTAATTGCAAAATGTAATTGAGGTGCTCCGCCATTGAGGTTCGTCCTCGTCACTTCACCTGATTGATGGCAGCCGCAGAATTAAATGGTTTTACTTACAGTTTTCCTATTTAAGAATACAGATAGATTTGCCACTTAAACAGAGTTTAATTAAGTATTAAATTTAATGGTAAAACCCTGCCATTGCCTGCTCATTTAAATTATCAAATTTTCAAGCAGGAAAAACTTGTAATTTCATTACGTTTCACTGAGACCATTTTGCTGTTCTTGATCCCTTTTTCTCCTGTTTTCTCTCTTTTTCAACAGCTTTCGGGCCGCACCTTTGGCAGAAATTTCAATTAAAACCGTTTGAGGAAAGGCCAAATGATAGCACTTGATAAATTTCAATGCCCCAAAAGAACCCCACAAAATTATAAATCAAAGGGGGAAGCGCTTCACAAAGAGGTGAAGATATAGTTAGAGGCCAGTTCAAGTGGCGATAAACAACTTAAAAGGTCGTGAACGAAATTTCAATAGAGAGTACCGCTTGACCCCATTTTCAGGGGGGCAAAACTGCCCCTTATTTTCTATTGCCAACTTTATTTGCTTTTTTCCCCTCCTAAAAAACTTTTCACATTTTGTTTCCGTTTGTCCGTTTCGTTTTTACTTTATTTTTACAGTTTTCCCCTGGCACAATTAGTTTGGAAATTTTATTCGATTCCCCCCCATTGATGAATTCACTGAGAAATTAATTTGGTTTCGGCTGCGGCTGGCCAACTTTTCCTTTTCACAATTTAGCTCAATTTTTGAGCTCATTATCTGCTTCTGGTAACCTTTTGAAGTGAGGGAACTTTCTTAAGGGGGTTTTTTTTTTGTATGGTAAAACTTTTAATAGATTTATAAGAGTTTAAGGAAAGTTTGCATTGCCAAATTTTTGCTCTTCTTATTTTATGTGGATTTCTCCCATTGTTTTGCTTTGAAATTGAACTGTTAGAAGCTCAGCTTGATTTCAAGGTAAAGTAAATGGTATTAAAAATGCTTGTACTTTAAAGTTCAATCTAAATTCAATTGGGAATTCTAATCGAATTTTAGCAGTTCAGTTTGTGTCTGTTTAAGTGGGTCAAAACCCATCAAAGACTTTATTACATTTCATTTAATTTAACAAGGTCAGACACTGTATTATTATTTGCGTTGTTTCACACAAGCAATAACAACAATTAAGGCAACAGAAACAGCAATAGAAATATCAATAGAAACAGTAGACCAAATATTACTATCAGGGAATGAGGTTCTTTGATATACTCCACAGGTTTACCCTATAAAAATATATATATAAGGTTTTAAAAATATGTAAAATGTAAAAAAAAATATTTTTTTGGAAAGCCAATTTATTAATTTATCAGAATACATTAGCTAGCTTAATATGAAAAATTTTAAACCAACAAATTAATAAATAATTGTATATAAAATAAGATATTTTTCCCATCTTAGTTTTATTTTTTCTATATATTTAAACTCTAAAATCGGGTATCTTCTAGTCGTAATATCTAAACTCTTACTTATTTGTTTTCATTGAAATTAATGCAGATATATTGTCAATGTGTTTGTGTTATTTGTTGGTGTGCCACTGATAACAATGTCGATTTAATTACATTTTATTGACTCCGCCGCGTGGAGCCTTCAAGCGTTGGCCAGACCTAACGTCCGCGTCATCGTTATAAGCTCTTATCAAATAACAGAAGCACATTACGCCGTAGTATAGATATATATTTACTCATACACAGATACTTGCGGCCAGATTGTTGCTGCAATTTAATTACACTTTCATTCTCTGTGAATTTCTGATGAACTTTATTTGTTTTTCTTTCTTATTTTCCCCCAGGATTATTTTTGTTTTCCGATTTAAGCAGAATTATAAGGTCGTTAAAGTATATTTGTCATTTTAATGTGAAGTGTATTTAAGGGAATTATGGTTATTTAATAAGTAAAATTACGGGCTGGGAAATTTTATTATTTTTGGACTACAAAAAGTGGAGGAGAGCATATGGTAAATACATTTTTTTAATTATATTAAAAACCTGATAATAATTTGGTATTATTTTATTTAAATTCTCTAAAACTTAGGGCATTAGAATCTCGACTTATCGCTGTTGTGGCACCTCTAGATAGTCACTATATTGTTTGTACAATGGGTTTATTCCCGGCTAGTTGTTGTTGCCCATAAGCACGTAATTACTCACACAATCAAGCGACTACAACACAGACACGTAGATGAACGCAGAAGGGTCACAAATACAAACACATTATGTAATTACATTTAATTATCTGCATGGAGTTTGCGGTCTCCAAAGACGGGCTGCCCTGGCTCCCCCACAGCCCAAGTACAAGCCAGCAGTGGCTGGCACCCTCTTTTTCACTAGGCGTTTATTAATTTAGTTTTCTTTTTTCTTTTTTGTCCTGCAGCTGAAGGGAAAACTACCGCACATTTGAGGCTTTTTCCCCTACGGAAAAATGCCTTTCAGAGTAAGATATTTGGCAGCTTGCCCCTGGAAGTATGCTGCATTTTACAGTGACAGCCCCTGCAGAGGAACTGGCACTAGCAGTTGCACTTGTAGTTGCCGGTTTTAAGCATCGGCAGTAAGGATACGGAATTCCAGCAGCATTTATGGGAGCAGTGGCACATACAGGGGATTCCCCCCCTCACTCCTGGTCCTTTGACAAATTTGGCGAACCATTTCGTTGGCACATAAAGCCCTGGCCTGCCAATATACGCCAGCCGCCTACATAATGCATAGGGGAACAGTGAGCGACAAAAGTATATGAAATGGTAAAGAAATCTTAACAAAAATAATAAAATTAAAGACTATTTTTTCAAAATAAAATATTTTTACGGAATCTTTCAATATTTCTTAAGAAATATCTTATATATTTAGATATTTATTTAATTTAAACATTTCATTTTATTATTAACCAAATTGGTATTTTTTGGTTATTGACTCATTCCTCCTTTGACTGCCCTTAATGAAAGTATTTTATGACACGCACTGTATGTGTGGGACTTTTATGACATTTTATATATGCGCCTTGGCCACTCCTCGACTTGCTTTCTCTTCTCCGCCTTCGTCATTCTTTGTCACAAAAGCAACAATGCCACTTGCCTAGGACTTTGAGGATTCGCTTATCTTCACTTTTTCTTCTTTTCCTGCGGAAAATGTGCGCTTTAATATTATGCGATTTGGGGATATTTTGATTTAAGAAGATTTTTTTCGAAGCTCCAGGCTCAAGCTCAGACGTAATTAATAATTCAAGGAGAGTGGGATAATTGGAAGAAATATTTTATGATTTGGATTTAATAGAAATATCTTGGGATATTACAATTTAAATTCTTGCAAGAGAAATTTCTTTCAATAAATAAATACGTTTTTTAAACAAGTTTACTTTAAATTTGTTTCCTTTGAAAACTACCAAGTTTATTAATTTTTCTGAACATTATTTACCTTTGAGGAAGCTCTTTTTTTTAATGGAAATTCAAATATCTTTACGAGGCTTTTGAAAGTATGCTCTTTCTCATAAATTCACAAAGTAATAAATGTTAATGTCCTGACTTTAAAGTTATGGCTTTGATAACTGCCACTGTACAAATGATTTTACACTTTTTAAGAGCATAAAAGTCAGCAGTTTGTTAAATTATTAACTTTGTTTTAAAGATGATTGCAAACACTTAAGAAAAAATTCTTTAATAAACGAAAATAGCTTTTAGAGAAGGTAAGAATATTAAGAGAATTTATGATGAGAATTTAACAAGTGACAAATATATTCATAAAGTGAGAAAATTATTATCTATCCTGTGATTACCATAACTTGGAAATGTTATTTTTGCCGTCAAAGAACCCGGGCGATTCTCAAATTTATTGGGCCCACAGGAAGAGGGCCAAAATGCGAATACAAAATATGTTTACAACACAATTACGAGAGCAAACAAGTTGACACCCACACAGGCAAAACAATTCAGCAATTCTGCCATTTCAACGCATTTCAGCAGGCAAATAAAAAAATCCTTGAGGTTAAAACACACACAACACACACACACAGACACACTTGGAGACTGACGGCAGATGGAAAGGCTTCCATCCTTCAGCTTCATCCTGCTCAACTCGTCTCAACTCGAGTCGACTCAACTCATAAGCCATATAAATTTCCGGCTGTCGTCTTTTACCGCTTCGCATAAATTTGACACTTTTTGTTTTATTCTTTGGCAGGGTTTTTGTATTATTTTCATTTTTTTTATTCCAGTATTATGGCTTAGGGGAACCGTTACTTGTGTTTATGCACTGAACGAGAGCAGTTCCATAACATAGAGTTCATTTTAAGGGAGATTTATGGCAAAGATATGATGAAAATAATATTTACCTTGAGAAAATTGCGTTTCTTGGGAGGGCAAAAATTTCCTTATTTTCTCGGTGATTTATTCAGATTATTTGTAAAGTTAGAGGAAACACTTTTCTAATATTAACTTTTTGTTAATTTATAAGAGTCTACCAAGAGATGTTTATATTTTTTATATTTATTTAACCACCAAACACTTGATTCAAGACAAGTTCTTCAGTCCATTACGCGTTCGTTTTGCCAGTTTCTCAATTTTTATTTCGAGGAACCAGGCTATTTGGACACGTTCGCAGCGCTTTGTTGACAGGCAACGACTGAAGCCGCCGAGGAAAATTGCTGTCTAACATCAAATGCGATGATGATGATGATGGCCCACTGAGTGGCTGAAAGGCAGCAGGCGAACAGCTGTTGGACCGAAGTTCGGTTTCGTGGACTTCGGCAACCGAAATGTTAACAGATTCCGAAAAAAGGCTTTCCAGCTCTTAACATGGCCATGTGGGTGGTCTTACCTGTTTGCTGTTCTCTCTGTTAAGTGAACAGTGCCTGCCGTTTGTGTATGTACATTAAATCCCTCCAATAATAGCACTAAAAGGCGGCACCCCGCTGCCTTTATTTCTCTCGGTCAGGGTGTTTATATTATTTAATATTAGTTTTTTTATGTTAATGGTTTTTTAATGCCCGCAATTTCGAAGCCAACGTTTCATGTTCATCGTTCTTGGATTTTTATTTTTAATGCTTGGCCTGCTTTTATGTCTGCTGCGCATTTGTTTATAAACAAATTGGGAGCGTTGTATGGAGAGCGTAGAGAAGGAAAATAAATAAATACGATGGCCAGGCAATAACAATCGAAACCAATTATCGGTAATAAGTCAGCTGTCGATTTATGAAAGTGTCAATGCAATCTTTTCGCTGTATTCGGTCTCTGTGACGTCAACGCATTGAAATGCTCTCCCATGCATTCTGTTTTCCAAATAAATAATTAGCCATAAGCCATTTGGCGGCCCCTTTGTTTTTGCCAGTTTCCAAGGGGATGAACAGGGGGGTTGCCTTGATACCTCGAGGATTATTATTATGATTTCTTCAGTTCGCTTCGAATATTACATTAATTTAGCATTGAAATAGGATAATATGTGGGTAATTAGTTATATTTAATTTAATTTTCTGGAAGAGTGATGCCTAATTAATGGGAAAAATAATACATAATATACATCGAAAAATATATACAGGCATGGAATTAAATTTGTTTTAGAAGATATTATAATTCTTTAAATTTACAGATAGTCAAATGGTGTAGTTAATATTTAAAAACCAACTTTAAAATATATTTAAAATATTTATAGGTAAAAGCAACTTGGATTAAACTTTTCATGTTTTGAAAAAAATATATAAAACAACCCAAAGTCATTTATCTTTAAAGTATGTATCAGTTTTTTCTACTATAAATACCTCTACTCAATGTTTTTGTAACCTGACCTCGCCACTTTTTTGTATAAAATTCTGAAATGTAAATTTTTCCTCTACAAATATATTCGTTTTTAAGTCGGCAATTCAAGCCTGCTGCTGCAATCGATCCCTGAATCCTGCGGCAGGGACTTTTATCTCTTTATCGCTGCAGAACAACTGCTTAAACAACAATAGTTACAAGGACAGGAAACAACAGAAAATAACAACAAGAGTGCAGCTCTTATTCCTTCTGAATTTCAGTCAAAAAATTAACAATCGAAGCTGTGCAAATGCATATATATATTCTTTAAATTAAATCACGTTGCGTCATGTAATACTTGTATATATATCCCCATCAGAGTGCCAAATCACGTGTTTCTTTATCCGATTTAAATATGCTTTTATACACTTTCCTCTTGGATGGATAATCAATCAATTACAGTCCTTTCAGTGGAGTTTACTCTTTAATCCCGCTAATGTTATTAATTAACCACTGCGGTCATTTTGTTTGTCCTTATTTATTATTGCTCTTAAAGCAGCTTACCCAGTTTATTAATGCCGTTAATTTTTAAAGCCACTTTGGCTTTAGCTCCCTACCATAAATTCCCGATTTATACACGTTTTAAATGTTTTAACTGCAGAACACGGCACCGGGTGCAAGTCCGGAAACTGCATTAAAAAACGTGCAGAGAAGGATAAGGTAGTGTCCGAGGGCGGAGGTGGAAAACGGAGAATGCCGAGGAATGCTGGCTGGGATTGAATTGCAGTCGCTGTCGTCCTTTTTTTGTAGGGTTTTCTTAAAGGGTTTTTGTATTCGAAGTAGGTAATACCCTAATAATAAATTAGTTAATAATTGTTTTTAAAAATGTTAGTAAGCTCTATGAGTAAAAATGAAAGTTCTAGCTACAGTTTTGTTGTTTTTAAAAAATATAAAATAAGTTTAAGAATATTTAAAGAGGTTTCTTAGTCTTTTAAATTCCATAAACAATATAACCCATATTATGTTACCTTTTTTTTATCACTTAATAAATTTTCAAGGTTTTTTATTAACTTAAGTCCAGGGTAGAGTCGGTTGGTATATATTCTTCAATTTACCTTTCTGTTTATTTACATTATTTACAGCGTAATAAACTGTGAACTGTAAATACTGTGTACCCTGTTTGCCTACGGTAGGCGAGCCAGGATCTCGACAGGACATGCAATCTGCCATCCTGCCACGCCCTGCCTTCCCAGTTAACGCCCCCTTTGCAGCAGTCTGTCTGGGTGGCGAATGCTCGGGCATCTCTTAATAAAAACCAAATTAGCTGAAGCACATTAAATTGATGTGGCAGCAGGAGCTGGAGGCAGAAGGACCCTCTCTCTCTCTCTCTCTCAACCGAGAAGCAAATTAATATAGGCGAAACCTCTCTCTCCGCCAGTTGGCGTCAATTTAATGCCAGGCCATAAAATTTGAAAGGCTAAAAATTTCAGCAGATCAGGCAAGGATTGCTCATATGAGCATGAAAATGCCGTCATAAATGTTGGCTTGCCTACACAGAAGTCTCTCTTTCTTGGTCCTTTTTAGCAGGACGCTTATATATATATTTTTACAGCCATTAGAGCTGGACAGTAAAAACTTTTAATGCTGGTCAGCTGCTGGTTCGAAGGAGTTAAGCGACAATTATGGGGCCTAATGGTATCTAAAAGAAATGTTTAACAACATTTATGGACTATATAAGACACTGGGTTTGGTGGCAATAAGGAGAGCCCAGGCTGTATAGGTTTTCTATTAAGGAAAAATGTTAATTTCTGAATTGTATAAAATGTTCTCTCATATTTAATATATATTTTCAAGACTTACACAGTCTCAAAATTTGTCAAAAGAAGTCCCCAGTCCTTTTAAGAAAATTAATTAAAGGCCTTGCAAATTATTTGCACTTCCCGTGTTGCCTTGAACGCAAGTGCAACTTCCTTCCTGCCTGTAATTTATGTGTCAAATAAAAACGTTCCCTCAGCACCTCGCCGTTCCCCGCTTAACGATTTTCTCACTTCATTCCCCTTTGGTTTGTTTCTTTTGTAAATTTTCTCGGTTCATTAATTCATTTTAAATTACATGCACGCGCAGGATGCAAATTACAAGCAGCATATGCCATTGCAACAGTTTTCCCTCTCCAGAGCCTCCACTCCTTAACCCGTTTCCTTTCAGCTCTCCGCTCAAGCTATTTTTGCAAAATCAGCTTTTTATATATATATTTTTAAAATGATTTCCGCTACTTAATTGGGGTTCAGCTTTGGAGACAAAGGCGGCAAAGGGTGTGATTATATGCAGGCCTGGCTTGAATGCATTAACTATGCAAATTTGCAACCTTATTAAATGAATTTTAATTTATTATTATTACAAGAGCAGGGCAAACAAAAAGAGCCAGCGGCAAGAACAACATGTTAATTAACATTTAATTGCAGAGCGTAATGGGTTAAGTAAATGTTTAATGTCACATAATTGTTTAATAAATGGAATGGCCACTGGGTGCGGGACAGTTTCTGTAGAATTTAAATACAAATTGTGTTATAATTGTCTCTTTAAGATCAATCTTAATTTATACTTTCCTACTGATTTAAGTCTCGTTGTCTGAGTTTCCTTTAAAGATTACCCTTTTATGTTTCACTTTAAACCAAACTAAACCACTCTTTTATGAAAACACTTCTTTCCATTGAGTCAATCAAGCCATATAGACCAGACCTCATTTTGTATTCAGTCACTTATAGTATTTTCTTGGGGGATATTTTCGGTTTGCCTCGTTTTACGATCACAAAATCTGTGAAAGAAATAACGTAATAGATTTGCATATTTATGGCACTTGCCTTAAACCAAACAACTACCACGTGTGGGTAAAATATCAGCGTCTCTAGTGACTCTAGATTCTAGAGAAGTCTAGGATGGGTGGGAAGAGTGACTACCGCAGTCCTGGATTAAAGGTAATAGTAATAAAAATAATAGAAATAATAGTAATAGAATAATATAATTTTGAATATGCAAAAAAATTAATAAATTATCTACTCAAGCTCCAAATATTTTTATTTAATTAAATTTAATTAATTACCTTTACTGTGATCACCTTTCTTTAACATTGATACTTAAATCATTTAAAACTCTCCAAGGCATAAAGTTTCCTCTGCACAAACATAATCACTGGAAAAGTAAACTTACACAAAAAAAGAAATTAAACACAGTCCATACGGCTCTCCAGACCCAGTTTAACCCAATGCATTGACCCACATTTAAAAAGGCAGTTGGCTTACACACACTCTTCGTGGGTGGAGGACTCGTCGAAAAGCGCGTCGATGTACAATTAACCCAATTGCGAAGTGTTGTCAACATGCCGCAAGTCAACTCAACTCGGGCATTCGCTGCGTATACGTAATGTGAGCTGTGCTGCCAACACAGTGGCCGCCTGGCCTCTGTCTGTGTATTTGTACAGCTGCGTTTGTTGTGTGCGGCATGTAATTGAGTGTGTGTATGTGTGTGTTACATTTCCTGGTATTGTTCAGCAATTTCCGTTAGCACGGGTTTTGTTTGGCTTTTCTTTTTTATTTGCTTTTTTTTAACAGGGCTAAAAGAAGAAGAAACTAGGAAAAAACACTGATAGAAATTGTTTTAAATTTATTGTTATATTGTTTAACATGAATGTTAATCTTTAAAACCATATAAAGATGAGCTAAATCAGGGTAATTATAATCCTAATAATATTTTAAAGGATATGGAGTTGTATTTTATGGAATTTGAATAGCATTTTATATTATTTTTGGTAAAAAAAAACATAAATAAGTTTGCAACTTTTGAGTGTTCCAGGAAAATTATGACTTCCTAGCTCAGCATTAATCATAAATAAATCCTTTTTCAACAAAAATAATTCTTCAGATTCCTTGGCTCTATGTTTCTTCTTCCAGGAGATCCTAAATTTGCATAGCTGCAGAAATTGGAAAAGGCTTGCATCGCCTCCCAACCCCACTTCCATTTCTGGCTGCTGTTGACATTTGCTCGCGGCTGATGCCGTTGATGGCTGTTGCCTGCTGGAAGGAATACCAAAGATTGACACTACCACCTGGCACGTTACCCGGGTCAACATGGCGTATGCGCAATTTTCCCTTCCACTTGGTAGAAACCGGCACGTGCCAGGGTCAACTCAACCCGTTTGGGCAACTCTCAGCACCTTCGAAACTGACTTGACTGAAAGGGTCACGAAGCATGAAGCTAGCCACTCGATTGTAGATAATCACAATTAACAAAGTTACTGAAATATATATTTTGTATTGCTTTATAAAAGAGAAAAAAATTATAGAGAGTTCACTTATTGCACTTAAGAAAAATACTAAAAATTACTTCTTATTGTTATTTAATGAGAAAAAGAGTCTAATTAAAGTCATGTAACCTCTTTACTAGCTATCGAGTTAAAAATTCTTTAAACTTAATTAGCTTTTTCTTTGAAAGTTGTTAAAGTTGATGTCTTGGGATTGGTGAAGATGTTTCTCAGCAGTTTTCTTTATTGAATTAAAAGTTTGAACTGGATAAATTTTGGTGGCAAAAATATATTATAAATTGCATTAAATTCATTGAAACTTTCTCTGAATTCCAGAAACATGTTCTTAGTTTTACGGCAATTTTTCTGTAATAGAGACAATTATTTTTATGAATGTTGATAATATTATTACTTACCGGAAGACAGAATATTGATGATATTTTCGAGCTACAAGTTCACAAAGCTCCATTCTTTCACAAAGTTTCTTCTCAAACTCCTGGTCCATTTATATTTCCACCTTTTCCAATTGTTAACTTTACCTTGGCATTAACTTATCTTGACATAAATTCGAATAATTCCACGTAGACAGTCCCTGAACATGCCCATCAATAAACACTCACCGCGACAGCTAACATCCATTATTCAGTCTATGATTACTTGAATGGATTGCTCCTTTGCCACATAATCATCGTTGTGGCTCCCATACCGCGGCATTCTTCCGGCATATTTCATTCGTGTCAATATTTCCCACCCTTCTCTGGCACCTCCTTTGTGCTACGGAGAACTCCATTCAGCATTGACACATGGCCCATGGATGCCATAAGTCCAGGACCGAATGCACTTTCTCCTAATGGCATCGAGTGCATTTCCCCAGATGATAAATGGTCCAGGCGATATCTTGGATGGTTCTCTAGCCGTGGCTTTTCTGAAGTGTTATTTATGTGGTCGAAAATGTGGGGCAAACGGAACCCTCAAGTGACGGCGGAAGCGGAAACACCACTCTGCATACATTTTGGAATGCAATGACCTGTTTCCACTCCTCCGCACCCCCTCCCTCCATAAAAGAAAAGCTTGTTCAAATTTGATTCGCGCAACTTTTACATCCATCGGTCTGTCGACCGCCTAATTTCAATCGCTCAGCGCTCGACCATCATTTAATTTATATGCTTCGCCGACTCCTTTTGACGTGGCAACGTGGCGTGAACTAAAGAGAGAAAATAAAAAAAAAATGTTGATGAAAAATACGGGAAATTCCCTCTGACTCCGTGGGGAGAAAAGCCACGCAACCACGGGTTTTTCCCACCCCCTTACCCGTATTGCCATCATCCTCTCACATGGCGGGAATTTGTTTACCCGGCCTCGTTCGTGTTCCCAACTTTTTGGTTACACTAAGGATACCCTGTTTTAGGGCAGCGATAGGGATTCTGATAGAGTTATACTTTGGTTTGCTAATTAAAGAGTTTTAAATAATATATTTTAAATATTTTAACAGAAAATGCACTATCAAACTACCAGGAAATTATAAAATATAAACTTATGTTTCATCTAAACAAAGGAATTCTTTTCTGATAATAAAAATATAGTCGTAAACTATAGGGCATCCTTCCAGCAGCATATTAAGCCCCATCTCCTTTAGGGTTTTCTATTTTCCTACTTTTTTTTTTGGCGGATCCTCGAATTCGTATTTGTTAAATTGAAAAGCGTTGCGCTGGCGACCGCTGAAAAGGCAAACCAGCATTCCAACTGCTTTCTCCAATAGCCCCCTGCTCCAGTCACTACTATTTTCCTGCCTTCCCCCCGACCATCGGCTAAAAAACTCTCAAAGTAATTGATGTAAACGCTGCTGAAGAGTCGCTCCGAAAAATTTCCCGCATTGGTTTTCTGTATAGTCCCGGTCCCTGTTGATATATCGTCCAAAAGGCAAACTACTCAGTGAAGAAAAGAGTGCAGACAGTCTGCTCAATGGGCAATGGTCTGTCAAAGGCTTTAATTTCAATCTTTGCCCAGCTTCAATTGATGGGAGGGGCACCCAATATTCGTGAGTTTAACTTCAGTTTCTGTGCAGGTGAGTACGTTCCTTCAGGTGAGAGTCTCTGTCTGTCTGTCAGTGTGCTTGAAGTCTCGTTTCTATGATTACAAATCGCTTGACTGGGGTGAAAATGAGAGACAATGGCAATGGACATTGCCAGCAAATAAGTAACACGTGTCAGTTTGTTTGGTTAAATGAGGGTTTACACGTTTAAATTACTTTAAAAATTAAGTACGAAAATATAGTTAATATATTCTCTAAAATATATACAATTCTTTCTTGAACAATTTTATAAATTTTAATTAATTTTTGTTAAATCAGCTTACGTGTAAACGAAATCAAGCATTACAACTTCTCTGTCTGGCTTTTTTACTTCACCATGTGCGTGTCTTTGTCTGTGGTTGTGTGCCTTTTGAGTGTGTGCGTGTGGCTGTGGCATGGTGTGACCGTTCAGCGCGTGCCACAATTTTAAGTTCAAGTGTAAATAAAGCCATAGCAAAAGGCGAACGTGAGCGAACAACAAAATTGCAATTACCACTCAAAGGACTTCAAGGCAGACTCCCTGCCTCAGCCTCCAGCCTCTGTTCCTGCCTATGTCTGCTCTCCTCCAGCTTGCTCCGTTACTCCAAATCACATCGAATTTTTATGGTCGCACTTCAGTGCAAATAATGCGAAGGTGAAACAAAAGAAATGACTGGCAGACATAGACAGAGCGACCAGCAGGGAAAGGGAAATAAAACTGAAGTGCTGCACTGGTGAATACTTAGAGCCAGAGGGCAGAAGTGGCAGGGAGATTGGCATCGTTTGATTGCATTTATTGGCCACTTGACCAACAGGAACTTTATAGAGGCAATTCGGAACATTTTTCACTATTTTCCACCTCCTCTCTGTGCATCTCTGCATATTCATTGTGCTTATTAAATTCCAATTGTGATGCATCGATACCTCTGCTGTTCTCTGATTAAATTGGAGGAGATAAAGTTTGATAGCTTTAAAATTTGCTGGTCTTTTTCTTTTATCAATTCATGTGCTCTCTACACAAAGCAAAAAAAGGGGAGAACTCTTCCTGGGATACTGTCCTTTAGAGTCCTGTGGTCAACTGTTTTTCTGAGAATTTTTTAAGTGGATGCTTCGGCGTCCGAGACACTTTTAAAATTTTCAATGAGGTCCCAAGGTGAGCATTCATACATCGACTTTGACCTTGTTCTTTTACAAATTTTCCCTTATTTACACTCTTAAATTATATACAAAATAAAAGTTCCCTTTTAAGAGCATACACAAACAAAACCAACCCGTTTTGATTGATTTACTATCAAAATTTCAAACATGGCATAGTTCGAAGCAAACAGTTTAAATTGTTTTACAAATAAAAACAAAAATGCACGTACAAATATCCATTATTCGTGGCAAAATCTATTGGAAATAAATTAAGCTTTATGGTTTTTTGTGTATTTTTAGCTGTGTTTGCTTAACATGTGTAGCATGTGGAATTCCGATTCTATTTACTCACCAAACACTCGGCACGCACAACTAATTTGATATCATATTGATGTGGCTTTAAATAAACAGCAAAAATAGATCGAAAATAAATTATATGATTCGTTTGAAGTTGTTGATGATTTATTAGATAATCAATAAAATATAATTAAATGATTTAAGAGGCGAAAGAAATCTATTAGGCATTTATGAGAGGTACAAACAAATTTTAAATTGTGAAAATTATTCTAGAAATATATATTTTATGGTTTATTTCTAACCCACTTTCAATCAAGCTCGTTACTACTTTGTCAGATCTAAAAGCTTGCATTTATTTTCGGACTTCCCCTTCTATAAAAGTGCTTAGCATAATTAATTCGTTGACGGGGACCCTCCATTGAAGTAAAATTAATTTGTGTCTTTAACTAAATGCTTTCCACTTCGCCCCTTGTACTTTTGGCAACACATGTACGCGTTATGAATTACACCAAGCCCAGCCAAAATAGATCCCCTGCCTCGCCAAAATATACATGGAAACGGCAGCCCTCATCCATCATCATCATGGGGATGGGCGTGAAAGTGTTGCCTACTTTTGGGTCTCGGTAATGACTGACTGACTGACAGTCTACGGTGCTTAGGGAGAAATTACGACTCTTACTCTCTCTCTCTTAACCTGGAGTCTCCCTCTCTTCACACCTGAGCCACCTGTCTGTCACCCAGGTTATTCCCCTGATCTTTGACCAAGCGTGTGTGATAGACGAGTTTGTTTTCCGCTTTGTGTTAAACTTAGTTAACGAGGAGTTTTTGCACAGAAAAAAATTATATATATTAAAGGAGTTTCTTTCTTATAATATTTAAAAAATCAAAGAATGAAACGGGAATATGAGATTTTTAAAGGACGAATCCAGATTTTGTAAAATTTTACTTATACTTTACTTATACTTACAATTGTAAAATTGTACTTACATTTTTAAACAAACTAACGTATATTAAAGGTTTTTTTTCTGTGCCTTCCGACTTTAATTTAACTAATTTGCGGCCCAGCATTTAAGAATATAAATGTATACAGTTTTTGTTCTTGGTCAGAGGGAGGCACAAATTAATCGCTGTCCATTAACTTTGATTTATGATTCCAGCTTTTAGCTGGAAGAATAGGGAGAGCTGAGGAAAAAAGGAAAACTGGGCATGGCTGGCCATATTTTGTACATATTATTTATAGTTTAGTTACTACTCAGCCAGCCCGTTGTCTTCGAAACTGATTGATTCGGTGGCTAACAAATGTTTCTCGGGGTTAATAGACAATCAAAGTGCTTAGTTTTTTGCCAGAAAAGTCTTTAATGCCAGTCTTATATTCAATTTGAATAAGAAACGTCTCAAATTTAAATAGAAAACAATTCAAATTGTCTTGCCAAAATGTATATTTACTTAATTAAAAAAGAGAATGTTGACATTTCTAATTTCATTGTACATTTTTTACAGTTTCCTTTTGTAAGCAAAATATTCTCAATTTTTTCCCCTAGCTTAAGCTGTCACAGCTTGTTGGAATTAAAAGAATTTATGCGAATTTATACATTCCAGCCTTGAAATCCGGCTCCACTCTCGCCTCGGGCTAGCCAGTCAACGTTAATTTGATTTAGACACATTGCTAAACGAACCTTTTCTTGTTGGCCAAGTTACTGGCACTATGGCATCGCTTTGCCCATTAAATTTAATTTCGTTTGCTGCGAGAGCGGCTAAAGCCATGGTATTTAGTAAACAAAAGTCAGCGCCACACAGGCATCATAAATTGGCTGCTGATATTTCACACATGCTACGAGTGAAGGGGTCTGGATATATGTATATGATATACCTATATATGAAGGCCCGACCGGCCAAGTGGTGCTAATAAAATGCTTAATTTACCAGATTCCAGCGATTCGGAGGGCTGTCCAACCTTTTTACCAAATGTTTCCATGTGTTCCCTCACGTTCGCCTTTCATTATTTGCCGCTTTTCCTGCACGTTTTGGTGTTTGTGGATTTTTATGATATTTTATTGCTGTCGAGTTTCGATTTCCAATTTTCTGGTTGCAATGATTTCTGTTGTTTCTTCAATAATTGTTTAAATGATTGACTTGCATGCAACTTGCAAAAGGTGCAATGGGAAAAACTAAAGCTTTTTAGAGGGAAGAAATATAAGAGAGGAGTTTGTATATATATTCTATATGGTCTTAAATGTTTTTTAACAAATCAAATTATTTGTAAATATAATGTAAATACTGCATTTAAAACCTCAACCAAAGTCATTGCCTTTTAAGAAATCTCAGAGAGAACTGGCACATATCAAAACCAAAATAAGCTTGCTCTTCGTTTAATTCCATATCAAATCCTGTCGATGCTCTGTTTTTCTTTTTTCCTTTGCCCGGCTTTTCCTGCATTAAAATGCCATTCAAATTACGCAAATGTGGCCGATGGAGAAAGGCAGGAGAACGTCTTCACATATCACTTTGCATTAAATTTGCCACAGATGCATGAACCCTGAATGGAAACAGGGCAGCCAGAAAAATCCCAGCTCAGCACAATAATCAAAGTTACAGTTCACAGAGAGGCACACAGGCACACACACACACCCTACCTATACCCTACATAAGCATGTATGTTTTTGGCCATTGGCTTTTGCATAAATTTCAAGAAGTAGAAAGGCAAAAGAGCAGCAGCATAAAATCAAATAAAATAAAGTAAAATAAAAATATATTTATTTTTATATGCAATGAACTTGCCACATGGAAAACTACACAAACACACAGACACATACATGCCGCAGTTAAGCCGCCATTATGGACACTGGAAGATGGAGTGGAGATTCCGCTTGTCTATTTCCGGTCTGTGCGCCATTTTTGTCGCCTGCCCGCCATTTTGGTTGTTGCTATCATTGTTGCTCTTTGCGGTTATCTAAACGTTTTGTTTTCCTTGCTTTTTGCATTTCAATTTCGGCTGTTTTTTGTCGCCCCCTTTTCTTTTTTTTTTTTTAGCCTCCTCCAGTTGGCTTCCCTTTTTGCAGCTGCGTTGCTGACTTTTCCATACCCCAGCAGTCCCCTTCCATTTATTTTCCATTTTTGCCCGTTATGCCCTTTTTTATGGTGATTTTGTTGATTTTGCTTTTCCGCCAACCGGAAATTACTTTTAAGCAAGACGGTGTCCCGATGCTCTTACAGAAAGGGCGGAACTTGGAATTTTTGTAAAGGTATTTTGGGAAATATTGAAACTATTTTTTAGAGTTAAAACTATGGTTTTTTGAAGGTTAATTAAATATAGGGAGATACCTGAAAATATAAGGCATTCACTAGGAATATTTACAGAATTTAGTTACTAAGAATATATTATTAAATAATATTATGAAAAAGGGTCCTTCAATTTTCTTTTAAATTATTTGAAACTGGTGGAAATAGTTTAAGAATCTATTACTTCAAAGTTTATAGGAAATAATTGCAGTAAACATATAAAATCGTGCTTTTAAAGTTTGTTTTTTAATACTTTTATCTGATTTTTAACCCACCATATTAGTGCATAAAAACAGCAACTATCTTTAAGGTCATGGTGTGACTTCCAGGAAAAGCTTACCCACGTACATAGGGAATCACAGACTGGGAGACACCATAAAAACATTCAAATGATACGCTCCATTTGGCAGTTTACTTTGACTGGGGACAAACTTTAATTTGAATTGGTGGCCAAGTGTCCGGGATTGACTTGTATAATAATCAAATAATTTGCCATGTGCTGGGGCTTGGAGTTTGCTTTACTCATTGATTAAAATCAATAGAAAGCAACTTATTCACAAATCAATTTGCGCAAAGCCTCCTTTTAGAGGAGCCAACAAATTACATTATCGGAAAAGGAAGATGCCATGCAAATAGAGATAAGGACTGGGGATTTTGAGGGTGCGGCTCTAAACATTTTATATAGATTCATGAGGGGCCAAAAGGAAAAATTAAAACGATAAAAGGGAGCCTGCATAAGGCATGAGAAGAGGTCGCAAAAGGAAGTGGAAAGTGGTTGCCTTTATCCTGCTCCCTTCCTTATTTATTTATTTTTTTTTTGGCAGCCAGGCAGGCATACTTAATGAGCAAAGAATTTTCAGGATGCTGGAGTTTGAGTACGGCTAAGGCTAAAAGGTTCCCCAATATATATATTGTCTTAGCAACAGGCATAACATTAACTTTTGTTTATTTATAGAGTCCTGTCATATATTCCTGGCAAAACCTTTTTTGATAGCTGTCAGTGTCAGTGGAGTTATTTTGTGTGTGTTTGTTTAGGCGGAAATGTGAATAGGCTCAAATTAAATTAAGTTGGAAGGCTTGAAATCTTTAATAAATTTCTAGAATTTATAGTTGCTCAATATATTCATTTTAATTTGTGTTAATAAGGTTTTCATATAAACAAGACAACTTTGAAATATGATATGGCTTTAATTTAGCAATTTATTTGCTGCACCTGCCAAGCTCAATTAAGAACGAACCACAGAGGTAATTATATACAAATGAGTCAGACAAAGATGACTTATGGCGTCTTGAATGAAAGGCCAATTAAACAACTAATTTCTGAAGTGAAATGCAGTAGGGAAAATATTTAATAAATCTCATTCCGTCAGCTTCCATTACAGCCATTGCTTGGGCCCAAAGGGCTGACATTAATCCATGAAAATATTGAAATGAAATCAGCTTTGAACGATTCAGGGGGACTAGACATTGGCCCTCGGGGGGTCCTGTCTGGAAATAGAGTCAAATCCTGTCGCATGTGAGCGTTCTATGCTTCTAGTTCATACATATTACTCGGCATTGTCTGGGTAACTGTATTGTGTTGTTGGACAATGTGTCCTGCCATTCCGGCAGTCAGGCAGTCAGCCTGTGACATGCATAACGGGATTTGATGCTGGTGCTGCTGCTTTTGCTGCTTTTTGCGCCTGGCATCAAATATGTAAGCAAATCAGTCAAAGGACGTTGGCAAAAAGTGCACCAGCATCGACCAACTTGACGGAGCTTGGCAACAACAAGTGAAAACAAAAACCTATATAGGTCAACACTGCTCTCGAGCTGGCTCAAGGCATGTTTTACTCGAAAGGCAAACAGAAAAAGATTTATATTTAATGGAAAATGTTCTGCATAAACAGATTTGGAGTCGAGTGAGCCTGAGGCGGAAAAAATGTGTGCACACACAATATTGTGTACGAGTATTCATATGAGTGTTGTCTTTGTCTTTGTCAACATTTTGTGTATTATTAGTGGCAAGTGTTATGAAGATGCCATATTTTTCAGGGCTTGTTTGCTAAGCAAACATCAATAGAGGGCTACTGCCAGCCGAGAATTTCAAACAAATGGTTTTGTCTAAACACAAATGGTGGATTCCATAAGGTGCCTATTTTTTATTTAATTTCAAAAATTGATAAAAGGTTTTAAGACCTGTTTAAGCATATATTTTATATGTTTTATAAGTTATAAATCTTTTCATAAACTAGTACAAGTTCTTTCCAATAATTTTTCTATTAAGTTGCCTGCCATAAATCACTTGATCCCTAGAAAACAAAACCCCCAAGAAACATTCGTCTTCAGTCTATTTCAGGCATAGTTGCTAGCCCCGAACCTAGGGCCCAGCCCACCTCAAGGTCGTTGGCAGCATTCCTTTGAGTATTAAGCGAGCTTGGGGGAAAATTTCTACGCCTGTCCAATGCCTCATTGATCCCGGGACACATAAACTTGCTTTCCGTTGAAACAAACATATTGGCAGTCGCGAGCAGACATCATAGACAGGCACTTAGCGATGGGCTTAGGGGCCTTAAGGGTTAAGGAACGAGGCTCAGGCACACAGACAGACAGACAGACATTCTAACTATGGCCATGAATCAGGCCCACACATGAAGGATGAGCTTGTCTCAGCACTGAGCCCCCAATAAAACTCAAACTTGCAGTAATTGCGAGACCGAGTTCATAAAAATGCCATAACTTGAGACGTGTTCACCCTTTTCTTTCGTTTTGTTTTGGGAAAGACTGATATAAATTCACCAATTTGCCAGGGTATTTGTTTTTACAGCTTCCAGACAAGACGATGTATGTAAGTTTATGCAAATTGCTGCGTTTTATGGTGTGCGATTTTTATTATTAAATATCCTGCAACAAGAGTGCAAGGGGGGGGGGGGGGGGTTCATTGCACAAAATGGCTAAATGTCCTACACAATGGCAATTAACCCAATTTGGCTGGCGGTGTTGATGGCTTGATGGCGTTTTCGAGCCCAGTTGACCAAAACATTTGCAAGGGAAATTAATGAACGGGGTAATAAGCGACTAGTTACGCCTCCCCCTAAACCCTTGCGAAAATCCGCCTCATTTCCACCATCCTTGTTATGTCGGGCAAATTGCCATCATGTGTTCCTGGGCGGATGATTGCAGTTTGAATGGAGGAGCGGAGCCACAGCCACTTGGCCCCGATTGTTGACTGACTCGAGGCGGGGTCGATGGGTTGGCAGTGTGTAGTTGTAGTTTCTGAATATGTTAACCATGCAATTGGCAGATTACGAGATCCTAAGAGCACTTGGCATGGAGTAATTGCATCCACAAGTAGTCTTGACTGGTGTACTTTTGGCATGAAAAGTTTCGTTGTTGGGATGTAACAGATATATAAGTTAATTCCTTCGAAAAAAGGTATTATAATGTAGAAGACATTTAAAATAATTTAAAAATATATATCGACTGTAGCTTGGTCTTGAATTGTAAAGCTAATTCAGCAATAAATACAGTAAATCTCTTATATAAATAATCGACACAATAAACTAAAAACAAACTCAAGTCCAGGCATCGACCGCATCATTGTCACTCAATTTGCTTGTCTGACATTTGAACTGTTTGAACTGTTTGTTATTTTGGTCCAGACATTCAGACCAAAATGAAAAACTGCAGCCATCGATTTGCCAAAAAACCGAGAAAACCGTCGAGCAGCTGAGCAGCTGAAGTTACTGAGCAGACCAACAAGTGTGAACCTTCGGGCCAGGCATAATTTGTAAATGTCTTGACATGAAATCAAGACGCAAAAAGCAGCTTCGGGCTGCCAAGTAGTCCCAGATCCATACATGACTTTGCAGCAAGTTGTGCTCTGAAAAACCTCTTCCCTCTCTAAGCCTTAATTTCGTTTTTCTTGGCCAAGTCTTCAGCCTTGTCATTGAGGCATGAGACCCATAAAAGACACAATTGGGCCAAACGCTTAAAAACTGTTGACAATTTGAATTTAGGAAATCACAAACAGATGGCCTGAAAACTGGAAGGTACACAGAGAATAAAATAAAGATACCCTTAGGGAATAATAAACATATAATAAATACTTATTACCTAAAAACTTACATTTCTTCTTGTCATAATAAAATCTAAGAAATTTTTTCAGTTTACTTGTAAAAATATATATATAAATATATATATTTACATTTTCCCAGTGCCTTCAAGGAAAACCCAAACGAAAACTTGCCCTAAAAAAAAAAGGAAAAATCAAAGTTTCCACGTGCAACAAGACAAAGGATGTTGGGCAAGTTTTTCAGCAATATGCATGTAAAATATGTAAAATATTTAACACAAAATGTTTTTGTATATATTCTCTCATTTTCATTATATTCCGGCACAAAATGTGCCCTGCCCTGGCCCAAGGGCGCTTCCAAGGGTTGTGCCTGAGTGGTGAGTCTGGGAAAAAAAAGGAAAGCCCTGGAGGAAAGCTTTGGAGCGTGGGCTGAAAAATAATGAGCGTCATGCGGCGTCGTCTGATAAATATAGCACAGCACAAATTTATATATGTGGGCAACAGTTGTTGATGCCATAAGCGATAAATTTTTGCCAACTCATGGCAAATTGTGAATATGCTCGGGGATACGTGATGTGAGTATGTAGATATGTGCATATGAAAATATTTATTAAGGAGTGACTGCAATTATAGGGTGTAAATGCTTGGAGTTGTGTCGTTAAGGTATGATGAACCAATTAAAAGCAATTTTCTTATATTTTTATTAAGAAGATGTTCTCTTTTTTAAGGTAATATTGCTTATAAAATGTGCTGTTGAATAAGAAAGAATTTTCAGAAAATTTAAGGGGCTCTTGATATAACTTTTTATTTATTTTTTATTATTTATTCATCAGCAACTTCATTTCTATTTGTAAAATTCCTAAATAAAACCCTATTTAATATCTTTCTTTCTAATAATTCTTTATATTCTCGGGGATTTTCTATTAATAATTATTTGAAAAAGTAGTTATAGCCACAAATTTAAAAAAGACAAATGTAAACAATAACAAAACCAATTTTTAAACAATGCCCAAAATGATTAAACAAAAGCCGCAGCTACTGATAACTAAGAAGTCTGTGTTTGCAAACTGGCGAGTGTATCCAAATAAATAGAAATGAATAGAACAAATCTATAAGTTCTATATATGTACGTATACCCAGCACAAATTTTTCCACCAGTTCTTCTATTTGTGTTTGTTCTAAAAGCGCGACAACTGTCTTTACACACAAAAGAAGAGTTCAAGCAAATACATAGGAGACTTAAAAGAGCTTTGCATTCCATCTATAAAAAGCCAAGACCAAATCAGAAGATTCATAGTGATTCAGTGACACAGCTCCAAGATGTGTTCCAAACTCACCCTGCTCCTGGGCCTGGTGGCTCTCATTGCAGCTGCCTACGCTGTGGATGATCCCACTTCTCCAACCTCTCCAACTTCGCCAACATCTCCGACTTCGCCCACTGATCCTTCTTCACCCACTTCGCCTACTTCTCCCACTTCACCAACTTCTCCCACCTCACCAACTTCTCCTACTTCACCAACTTCGCCGACCTCACCAACTGCACCCACTTCGCCCACCGATGCCGCTGCTGCTGCCACGACAACGACCGTTGCCCCCACCACAGTTGCCACGACCACCACGAGGAACCGTCGTCGCAGGATTCGCAGGCGTTGGATCCGTAGGCGCAGAAACAATGGCAATCGCTGGGGGCGCAGGAGGTTCAACCGTGGTCGTAGGATCCGCGAGGTAAACTTTGGCGGTCGCAGATTCCGCGAGGGAGGATTCCGTGAAGGTGGATTCCGTGAGCGCAGGATCGAGCGCATCTTCTAAGATACTCTTGGGAGTCCCGAAAACCATTGATAAGGAAATAAAAAAGGAATACTGCAATTAAGAGTTAAGTATTTTATTGGGTGGGCTATTTAGGAGCATTCAAATAATTGAGCCTTATCTTAATGAGCACCTTATTTTTATGACATTTTAAATTAAAAGCTATCAGAAATTAAAAAAATGATATGGAGTCTGAAGTAATCTTTTATTTTTCTTACATTTAGTTTGAGGACTATAAGAAATTTGTTTATCTATTTTAAGAGACATTTTTCTTGATTTATGAACAAAGTGAGTTAATTTTAGCACATATTAATTAAAGATATTGGAGATTTTACGCCATGAGATTTTTAAGGCGAACTTGCCATGGTTTTTATAAAAAATTAATCAGAAAAACAAGTGCAATTTGCCCTGAAATTACGAAAGAGACTAAGCAAAGCCAAACAAAAAAAATAAATAAATACAAAAAATTACATTTAAAAATTGTATTTTATGGTGAGTTCCCATAAATTCATGGATACTTTTTTTAATTGTATAACAAAATTTATAGTTTTCCGGCGATGTTTCTAAAATATAGGATAAAAGTTTTGAGTGTATATTTTTTTTATTATTTTTTTTTAATAATATCTTGAACTTGTAGGCAAAGAAAAATAGATTGACGAATAGATGGACATACCCTATCTACAAGGCTAAAACGACTCAACTGCTAACCAAGAATTAAAGGGTCTAGCCAAAAGATTCCCTTAAATTGTGATACCTTTCTCAACTCAACCTTTATGAGTTGAGTTTAAACTTTCAATATTGACTCAGGTTGGAAAGGCGAATAGGACTCGATTTTTATTAGTTTATAGTTTATGTACTGCCTAATAAAGAAGGCGGTTATTCAACCCATATTTGTCCCATTGCCTGGAATTTGCTAACCTATTGTTTAGACAATAAATACTAGGCACACAACACACCAAATGGTGTAAGCTCTTCAATCAAAAGATCGGCCCTTCTATTTGTCTATAATATTGTTTGCTCTATCAGCACGACGACACCTGTCTTTACATTCTACAGAAGAGTTCTAGCAAACTCATGACTTTGGATTCCGCCTATAAAAGGGCAACCCAGAATCAGAAGATTTATAGTGATCACAGTGACATAGCTCCAAAATGTGTTCCAAACTCACCCTGCTTCTGGGCCTGGTGGCTCTCATTGCGACTGCCTGCGCTGTGGATGATCCAACTACTCCAGCCGATCCTACTACTCCAGCCGATCCTACTACTCCAACAGATCCAACTTCACCCACTGATTCGACTTCGCCCACTGATCCTACCTCTCCTACCACACCCACCAATCCTACTTCTCCAACTGATCCGTCTTCTCCTACCGATCCCGCTTCACCCACTGATACCACCACCACAACAACAACCGTTGCCCCCACCTCAGCCTCAACCACTAAGCGCGGCAGGCGTCGCAGGGTGCGCATTCGTGTGATTCGTAGGCGTAGAAACAGGAATGGAAACAATGGCAATGTGGTCCGCAGGGTGCGTATCTGTCGCACCGCTGCAGGAGTGCGTCAGTGCACCATCGAGCGTATCCTCTGAGAATCCAAAAAACTAATGATCGTTAAATAAAAATCGCATAAAATTTTAATATTCAATGGATTGGGCCTTGAAATATTTTTAAACAATAGTGACACAGCTCAGAATATTCCTGAATAACTGAGAGTAATATAGAAATATCTTTGCAATACTTTTTATCTAACATTATCAGAGTATTTATAGTTTAAAACTATATATTTTTGTTTAAAAAAAACTTTCTCTTTGTCTTCCTACATTTATTTTAAATAACCCTTATCAAGTTATTCTTATTATTATACTTCCTTTTATTCGACTTTTCGGAATTTCTGTACATTTACAATTCACCTTCAAACAGAAATCAATTGTCTAAAGGCTCCTATTGTTGAAAAATCCTGACACACTGCTTCTGGGGTGTCTGCAACACTAAGATTTAATTGAAATGATAAATATAATACATGGAAATATGTACAACAATGGAAAAATAACCTTCTAAGTCCACTTTTAATAAATTATAAGCACATTATAGTTATTTGGCTATTTTTAGCTAACTATAAAACTCAAAAATGAATCCTGAATACTGCTGGCAGAGTCACCTTTGAGCAGTTTAATCAGGCAGCAAGGTGCGCTTATTATAAATTAATTCAAGAGCCTGTCAAGTCGGCAGGGCCACAAAACACGATTAGTTTCGCCCGGGTTAGGCTTGACTTCACTTTATGGCCTATTTTGTGGAACAATGAGCAAGTTGGCAGACGGAGGTCCTTTCAGTTTCTGCACCCAGCAGCATAATGCTCTTTTGTTCGGCCAGAAAGTCAGGCGGCAGAGTGCAGCTGTTGCCCCATTAGCTATGCAGCGGCGAAAATTGGCCAAGGACGTTACAAGTTTTTGCAGCAAACTGCAAATTTAATTTCTCACGAAAAGAGACTTAAATTGCATTGGCAGCCGCCGATATTCAAGCTTGATTTCTCTTTTTTTAACCCCCCCAATTCAATTCAGTTGAAGTTGCATATTTATACCGCTCTGCGAGGACATTTTAAATTATGTATTCCATTTCAGCATTCAACAAGCCTGGGTAAAAAACAGATATGTACAAAAATAATGGGAGATGAAAACTTGACTTGACCAGGCGTAATCAAATAAATGACAGACCCACAATGATAAAAAATACAAATAAACACGAAAAGGGAAACCCAAACAATTGGACCTGTCATAAAAAATTGCAGAATTTTCCCTGGAATTTTTGGCTGAACAATTAAACCCGTTTCCATGGAAGGACGAAGGCCAAACTGAATTTCTGTTTCATTTGACAGCGCATTTCATTTTATTCATTTAATCCTGGCTGTGACTCAATTGCCGATAGTGACACTTGCATCTCTCGGCAACAATTTGTTGTGCTAAAATATTTACCTTATATTATTTCACCCCAGGAGCGCATTAATGCTTTGCATGTCTTAATGAAATTAATTACACACTTGTATCCTTGGGATGACTCGGTGACAGACTGACAGACGTCGTTCCGGGGATTGCAAAATTCTATTGTTGGCTGCTTCAACTTTGTGGCAGTTCCTGTTTATGTAAGGGAATCCAGGCAAATAACGTCACTCGGCTACACCTCCGTAATGTGATTACACTGGGCAACACAGGCTTCAGTTTGGTATAATTTGAAGTGTTTTATATTCTTTATGTTAATGCAAAATACATAATCTTTGGAATCTTTATTTCCTAAGAAATTGTATAAAAATATGTAAATGTAATTATGAGTATCTTTATCGGAATCCTTAATCTTTATTGCCTACTTGGGTTTTATGGTATTTTATAATAAGGTGGAAGACATTATTAACATCCTGAAAACCTTAATCAAATTTAAAATATAAACAATTAAGTTTTTCAACTGTATTCATCATTTATCCCTCTTAAAATATATCACCAAACTCCCTCTAATAAATAATTGTACATTTTGTTACCCAGTTTAATCGCAATGACAGTGGTCCATTAAACCTGACAAAGACGCAGGAATAGAACCATGGTTTCCACTCATAGACGTTGCCTGTCGTCATCATCATCTTCAGTTTTATATAAACTTTTTGGTTATGGCAATATGGCTGGAAGGAAGCGAGTGCTAGCAAGGATAACCGGTGTTCCAGTTCCACAGACGCAGCCACAGCCACTGCCTAGGTCCCAGTTGAGGCCATAATGAGCAAGGGGATTATGCGGGGAGGTGTGGACGAGCTGCATAAGTGTTCTAGCGTCTAATTATAAGGATTCGGCTCAAAGGACAGGGGAATGGCTGCTGGCCACATTTTGTGGGCTGAGAATATGACAGCATTAAGTGAGTTAACAATCTTAAAATAAATTTATAATAAGAAGAAAGATAAGATAAAGAAATACAATAACTGGTGGATTAAATAAATTTAAAATATTCTCTTCAAATGAAAGGTTAATTTATATTTCTAACAATTAATAAACAAAGAAGTTAAGAAAGAAAACAAATCCCTTACACAATTAATAGTTATTTAATTTTCGATTTATTCCTCTCTAAATGCTCTCCTCATTTAGGTAAGAGCTCCCTTTAGGATAACCCTTATATAACAAAATCTTCTACAAGTTAACAAATTATATTTTAATTAATTTCTTAACAGTTCTTGTACAAATTATTCAGGTCGCACAACTAACTAATTAAAAATTAAAACCCAATTCCCCTCACAGATCAACAGCTGCTGATACAAGCTGTCAGATTTGTTTACTCTATTCAGAATCCAGAATCCCATTAGCTCACACTCCTCAAGGACCCAATGGACTTGTATACCCATTTGAACCCTTTTCAGCGCTAAGACAGGCTGTCAAACATTTCACATTTTTCTGAGAAAAAGGATTATTTTTAAACAAGGTAAATTTTTAATTAAATGGGCAATAAATTAATAACATTTTATCTAGTTTAATAAATTAAAGTGTATTAATTTGGTATATTTTTATGATATTTTTAGGTTTTTTTTGTTGTCATATTTATTTATTTAACAGTCACATTTTGAACTCTTCATACATATATGCCTTCCCTGTTAACTTTCAAGTAACATAGCCCTGATGCTCTCTTATTCCGAATTTTCGGAGTCCTCTTTCCTTCTCTCAGTAGCTCTCCTTTCCAGTCTCTCTCGCTGGAAAAGCCGCCAAAAAGTCAGCTGTTTTTCCGGCTTGCTTTAATTTATAGAATATATATATATTGGAAAAAGGAAATACATTCGCAGTCAAAGCAAATATGTAAGCGCGACGTTTATCGCCTCCAGTGTCGCCTTAACCAATTTAATTGAGTTTAATTTATGGGCAGAACTGGAACGTCTCCGAATCCATTCGACGATAAGTCGCAATAGGGGGATTTCCCCTCTTATTTTTGGGACGCTTGATACTCAAAATGGTGCGTGTTCAAAACGCATTTCGAGGGCGAGGCCCGGCTTGGCTAGCTGTGTAAATAAAACGCGAAATAAAATAAAACAAAATGGAAATGGAAATAGAAATCGGCATAAATAAATTGCTGGGGAAAACGGTTTTATCGCCGCCACAGCCTTTGACACTTTTGTCCTTAATGGCGGCTCTCCTCGCTCTAAAACACACACTCGCCAAATGATTTAGGTTCAGGACTGGCCCACATGGCGTATGCGCAATTAAAATATTTCTTTGCTCGCATTTTCTCTCGTATCAGACATAAATTTAACTTTGGCAGACATCAGAGAAAGGCACACACAAAAAATAATAATAATAAAGATAGAAAGAACAACTAATTTGACAATTGGTTTGTCTGAGAATTTCAATATGTTTCCTTTGAGCCAGAAAAAAAATGAAAGTGGAAGGAGACCCATTATCATAATTTGTCCTTGGCATGCATAAATTCTGACTTGTCGGCAAATGTGTGCAAAAAGTTGCCAACAAGAATGTTTCTACTTGGGTTTAAGTTTTTCCGTCGCGCTTGTTTACCACAAGAAGTTGATTTATGAAGAGCTAGCTTTTTTTAACAGGTCATTTGCTCACGGTTCTTTTGGTGGGAAGTTTTAATTGAAAGTAGATTAAATGCAAATTTCATTAAAAATAATTAGTGATGACAGAAATTTTAATGAAAATTGCCAGGAAAATGTTATATTGTTAGCTTCCTTTTTGATTTATATATTTTTAAACCAGTTTAACATTCTTCAATTGTTTTTCTTTCCTGTGTCTGCATTTTACACATATTCTTCCCCCCTTAACCTTGCATTAATAGTAAAAGGTTAAGGTTACCAAGGTAAAAATAAACTTATTAGCCATATAAAAGAGTCCTTTATGAGCACATAAAAATTCCCTTTGTCCCTCTGAGCTCACTTTTCGCGGCATTCCCCAGTTGGCCTCGTCTAATTGTTCCCAAAGAGGCCAGACCGGCAAAGTTGTGTTATTAATTTTTATTGTTTCGCTTCCGCTCTTCTGTGTTCGGTTCTTTTGCATTCCAATCTTCCGAAAAACGAGCTCACTCCCATGTCCGACAATCCATTTCGAATGCAAATGAAAATGCCTGCGGCTTACTATCCCCGCGGCCCCCACAAAAACGTACATATATCCCAGTTATAAGTGTGTATATGTACATATATAGTGCGAGGGTATAATGCCCTGCAGTCCGGAGAACACAGTTTTTCCATTTGTGTGTGTCGCGTTTTAATTGCAAAGCGAAAGGGGAGAGTGAGAGGGGAGGGAAAAGCGAAAGGCAAATGCGGAAAAGTTCACTGTGGCCAGCTATTTGGCCCAGATTTGGGCGCTTTGTGCCAAAATGCTGCCAAGAGCACGCAAAATTGTCAGCAGTCTGGGTGCATTTCTCTGGTTCACCTATGATTGCAATTTTCTAATAATGTTGCTTGTTGTGTGAGAGAAATAAATGAGACATTAGCTTCTGGAAGCCATTAGAGATCGAAAAATGCTTCAGGAAAATTTAATAATAAATTGTAGTAAAATAAATTTATAAAAATTTGATGCTTATATAAAGTTTTAAAAATATTATAAACAATTCAAGTGAGGCTTCCTATACTTTTTAAACAATTTATTTAATTATTTCCCTTTATATTAAGAATTTTGTAATATTATTTTAATGGTTACAAAATTATTATTCAATTTTGAAAATGTTTTAATGCTAAAAAACCTTTAAGCTTTCCATATGCAAATTCGTTGTATCTTTTTCTCTGAAAAATCCAAAGATAAACGCAGCAAGCGTAATAATTCAATTAAAATAACGCTTTTTATTTACTCAGGGGATTCAGGACGAAGACCTAAACAAACTGTCAGACGGATAGGTTATGAATTATTAAGTAAGTAATGTTAAAAGGGGTTTTTAACCCTAAAAGATACACATAAAATTGAACCAGTTTTGAGGGATATTTAAAGAGTTTGTAAGATGTAAGATGTAAGTATAATTTTTCTAGCTTTTCTTTTGAAAAATATATGTCAAGCTCAGCATAATGCTATAAAAACCAAAGCAAATTTTAATTAACAAAACCAATCAATATCAATTAACAATAAAAAATCAAAATTTGTCACGCCTCTAAAGATTAAAAGCAGCTAAAGAGGAAATTCGAATGAAGCCAATTATATTTTATAATAAAAACCAATCTCCTATAATACAGTCTCTCTCCTTAAAGCTCGAATCTTGGCACCCTTTTTAAGCAGAATAAAAATCAAACCAAAAAGTAAAAAGGAAAGTAAAAAATCCGAAACCAAAAGCACGCACAGCACGGCAACAACAAAATCTCGACAAATATTAAACGACAGCCTAGAGGGCGTTGAAAGTTGTCTTCAAAAACCCGAAAAAAAAATGTCAGCGAGAAACATCAACTTAAATTTCATGAGCAATAGAGGCTGAGAGAAGGAGAAAGAGACTTTTGGGGCACGCTGGCGATGGATATAAATGAAAAAGATAAACCCACTTTATGAATGAATTTTTTATGCGATGCCTTGTCCTTTTGTAAGCTTGGACCTTTCGCTGGAATTCAACTGGTTTGCTTTTGCCTATACCCTTACCATTTTTAATAAGAATATTTTGAAGGGATATAAATAATATAGAAATAATAATTACATTTAAACGCACCCTCCCTGTATTTATTTCTAAATTTCCGAATTAAATAACAAATCTAAACCCTTCGTTAGAGTATTCCCTCTTCTCTGTCTGCATTCAAAAGCCCTTCTTCAATATCCCCTTTAGAATTAGGCGGAAGAAGGGGGCGTGGCAGGCGCTAATTCCAGGCAGACACCCAAAGGAGTAGTTAGCGTTAGATAAACGGCGTTTAGACGGAGACGACCAGCAGACACTTGGCCCTGACCATTGTATCGGCCCGGCATTGTGGCATTGTTATTGCGAGACCCTTCCTTCCCTTGTCCAGGGACTCACCGCGAGACGATGAGCGCCAACGACCGCAGACTAACGATTGGCCTTGGCCGGCAAATGGCCATAAATCAGCGCCTCTCGGGCTGCAAACTGTAAACCTAATCTGCATCCCCGTCAACCCACTGCCATCTCCGTCATTCAAAGCGATCTCATCCTCCAAGGACGCAAATGGAACGTGTCGGGAATATGAAAGCTTGGGCGCACACAAAAGCTCATAAGTCCTCAGCTCACACACTCATATCCTTGCGATGTGAGTGTGTCCCTGCAATTAGGAGTTGCGTGTTGTCATTTCAATTTGCTTAAATCAACATTTAGCCGAGTTTTTCTGGTCAACTGCTTAAGACCCGGGACCGTGAGTGTGTAAATGAAAATTGGCCAATAAAATAAGCTAACTGCATTTGCGTGACACTCATGTTCAGTGGCAGTCAGTCAGTCAGTCAGTTAGGGGTTAAGGGTTCCTGGGAACATAACGTAAGTTCCCAAGGAGCTGGCTGTGAGAATTATGATTTGAGCAGAAATTAATAGAGAAAGAATATGGTGATACTTCCTGGGGAATTTACTTAAAGGTTAATGTAACCCTTTAAAGATTTAGCTCTACAGATGTATTTTATTTACAATTATTTATAGTAATGAATACAAATGAGTGTAATTATTCTCGTTTTGATAAATGCGCACAGCTCACTCAATTTAAATCCCTTTTCATGGCCAATACTCCCCAGAGAGAGTGGAATCTTTTCAATTTGGCAATGCGACGACAGGCCAAAAAGGCGCCACAAAACCGATTGTCAACTGGTACTGGGAAAACCCTGGCTTTATATTCGTAAAACTTAATCAAGTTTGACACAAAAGGAGAAGGAGGAGGAGGAGGCTTTCCACAAAGTTTTCCCTGATTCCCTCAATCCCCGCCCGCCTTTCACCTCTCTTTGGATGAGTTGAGCCCGCGCCCATTTCATTGTTTATTTTGCATATCATTTGAGATGAATTTCCCATTTATTTGTAGGCAAAAATTTCCACCTCCTCCATTGGCACCGCAAACAGCAGTTTGAAATTCCAATTTCGTCATGGATTTCGCACATATGAATTTTCAAAATTGCCTTGTATCACATTGATTGAATTCCATCAGGGGAAAGTTGGGAAGGAGAAGGAGTAGTAGGCCGTCACCTGATTGATGGCTTGGCCCTGGAGCGACCTTCACGCTCCGGTTTCCCACGTGTTGTTACCAGGCAGGCAGGCAGGTGAGTGTGTGTTTACCTGGCCCCCTGATTGATGGCCGGTGGTCAGATTTGCACTTCAAGATCAATAAACTGTCGAAATGGGGACTTCGTTAGCGGGTCTGTGATTCCTTTTCCTTTCCTTTCACCTGATTTTCCTTTCCCTTGCCTTTTCGTCTGTCACGTCGCTTGAACCTTGACGGATTTTCAAATTCTCGGGTTCACCGAACTGGCAAAAAGTCCTCGAGGTCCAGACGACGCTCAGCTAATTAACCAAGAGAAAGGAGAACCTTCTTCTTTTCGGCTGGGGCATCCTTGGCATCCTTGTCATGTGTAACAGGTGTGAAATGTCTCTCTGGTTGATGTTTTATGGTGAGTGTGGAGTGTCGAAAAAGTTCAGAATTTTGATGAATGAATTGGCAATTAGATGTCGGAGAGGTGTGGAGTGGAGGGTTTACACTGGGACGTGATTTGTCCCATTTCTAGGCTAGTTCAGTGAGCTGGAAATTGTTGATACTGAAGGTTGAATGAAATGGAAACGAATTGTTAAACAAAATTGAATGGGATTTTTATTTAAATTGGGGGAAATAATTCATAAACAATACCTTATAACTTGGTGAATATATTTTTATTTATGGAAATGAAGAAATATAATAGAAAAATGTATGAAAATGTTATAAATAAATCTATATTTTGCTAGACAACCTATCAATACTTCCCAGAAAATCCTCTTAACACTTTCCGAATACATCATGAATATTTCTTGAAGACTCCCCCAACCCTTGTATAATTTAATGTTCCATTTTCACAGTCCAATTGTCAGGCTCAATGGAAAGTGTGCCCATTCTCGCCTGACCTGTTCTTTCTTCCGTGCCCGCTTGCAATATAATAATTTTCAATTACCCTTGAGTGAAATTGTGCTCGCATTCAGGTTAATTGTAGCATCTCATCCTATTGCGCTCACGGAAAAGCAAAAAGAATTCCCAAAAATTATTTGAGTGGAAACGAAATCGAGCCGTATTCAAACAGGAGATAAGCCCCCGTTCACGCTTTTCCCTTATCCCTGGCTCGTGTTGAAAAACCAAACGAAGAGGACGAAGACAAATTTTTGCTTTTATTGCGAATATTAAAATGTTTACACTTGAATGGATGCTGGCAAACAGAGCAGGAGGCAACAATAACAGCAACATTAACTCGATTATGATAACAGGGTGGGTTCTGAGAAGGAGCAGACGCAGGAGGAGGAGGATTCGAGCAGCTTGTAACTCGGACTGTGGTCCTTTTTTTGCCCGAAAAACTCAAGTGCTGGGCATCAGGACCAAGGACTCAAGTTCATCGCACGTGCAACGGATGTGCCCACTTATGTAAAGGAGGCATTCCTCTTTGGGCTCCTTTTTCCTTCGGCCCACATCACTCACCACTTGGCCATACATCGTGTGCGTTGGCCTTGGTCCAGGGCCCAAAACGGAAGCAGAAAATTTGCTCGAATATTCAAGAGGCAAAATGGTAAACAGAAGCTTAGGTCCAGGCCATATTCTAGTCTAGGCCAGAAACACGCACGTGTGCCAAATGATTTAAAATGCTTACCTAATTAGGGTATCGGTAACAGCTTGTGTTTTGTTTCCAGTTTCAGTTTAGGAGTAGAATTGCTCCTGGATCAAAGTTTAGGGAATAATTAAAGAGTTGTTTGTTGGGAACTTTAACTAATTGTTTCTTTAAAAGCCTCATGCATAAATGTAGCATTTAATTAAAGTGTTTACTAAATGTTTTTCATATAAATTGGTAAATAAAATGTTTAATGTTACTGATATTAACATCCTTACTTCCTTGGGAGCTTAATTAAGACCCAACATTAAAGCTAGTTTGGCTGCCATTAAATTAAGTGTGCCTAGACCTCAAAAATCACAATCAATACCAAGAATCATCAGTCCTTTGGAGGGGGCAAAACAAATTGAAAGGACTGTGCTAATCGCACTCAAATCGAGCCAGCTCGTAGCCCTCTCTTTTGGGTAATACAAAGCCCCCTATTGTTTGCTAATTAATCAAAACAAACGCATTTTCGGGCCATGTGTGTGTTCACTTTGCGGTGCACAAAGGAGACGGTTACACATAGAAATAAGTATGAAGAAAATAAATACTATATTCTAGGGGTTATACATTTTATATTAAATAATTAAAAATATTTTTATAGAGGCTTAGATATTTTAAATATTTTGCTACAGAGCTAATAACTGAATACAAAGTATATAATATGGTAATAATAATTACCTAATTAAATAGTAATTTTAAATTTAAAAACAGTTTATTATATATGTATCTAGTATATATGTACTTATTATAGTTAATGCAGATTTTAAAAACTTTTAGTTAAATTTATAATATTTTTTAAAGATTTTTTTATAAGGCCTTAATATTTATTTATATTTATATTTATATTTACTAATATATTACTACATTTTAAAAATAATTTTTAGTGTAATCTGAACTAACCTAAAATGGGTGGCACACAGTAGACATAAAGGACATGGCTTCGAGGTCTCCGGGCTTCGAGCGGGAGTGGCTAAGGAGGCCGACCTCGTCTGATCCGCAACCACTTGAGTTGTTTGCTCGGCGGTTTCCCTCAGCTTTCGGAGATACTCCCGGCGCCGCCACTGTCTCTCTTTATCTTCTGCCAGTTCCCGGCTTCTGGCCCTATTCCCGCCTCCATTTCCATCTCTATCCCTATCCCCGGTATGGTTCAATGAGCCGGCGGCGGTCAGGCGATTCCACCAGAGGCATTCATTAGGAGAAGCGAAGCTCGCCTCAGAAATTCGGTTCTCATTTCTTTGGCGGGGGCGTGGTCGCATTCAAATTCTGGCATGTGAAAGGCCACGGGCTTTGGAAAACGGGGTTATGAGCTCATGTGGGGAGCAGGGAACTCGGAGCGCGTGGCAGCGAATTGAATTGAAAATTAAATGACATCTAATCGGGAGGGATGGAGGTGGAGGTGAACTCCGGCACATGGTAATCCATTAAAAGACGCCACTAAAGTCCTGCCTTTGAAGTCAAAGTAGGAGATCTCATGCAGTGACAAGAAAATGTAATTAGAAATCGAAATGAAGTGGTTTGAAGGGGGAAAAAATGTGTTAATCAACTTCAGGATATAGAAGGTTCTAGGAATTTGGGAATTGAAATTAAATATAGGAAGGAGGAACATATTTATCGGGTTGATATGGTTTCATTAGGAATACTTGTGTGACAACCAAGTTTAATATATATCTTTTAATAAACAAAGATTTATAGCAGACATTTAAAACCATAAACCTATAATTCCCCGAAAACATTACTCTTCCTGAAAAGCAAAAAACAAAGCAACTTAAGGAAGTGAAAACCTAGGAATGAAAATCAGTGGCATGTCAATCAACAAACTCTAGGCATCTGCTCAGAGAAACATCATTCAAGTCCATTGATTCCCATCGCCTGAAGTGAGCCAAACAGACTTCATTTTTTGCTCTTAGGACCACCCTCATCTCGACTCTGGATTTCCTTTAATTGCTTTGTCGGGCTTTTCATCATTTTCCTCCCGTAATTGCCTAATGTCCATCAATGTAAGCCCCATTCACAGGCAGGGCAATGCGGAAAAAAAAGGAAACACACTCAGGGCTAAATAATTACAAACGAAAGCAGACCAAATCGAGTGTCACTCAAGCGGGAATTACATTTGATTGGAATCTTGGAGAAGGAATAGAAATGGTAACTTATCATGGGAAATTTGAGAATAAAATGTTAAGGAAATGTATAATAAATACTAACATTTTATTTAATTTTTTATACCTTTCTAGATATGCCAAAATAACCCATAAAATTACAAATGACTGTGAGCTTTGCACAATTGCAATTCCCAAGAGCCAAATCCCTATTTTGGCAAGATTAATAAACCACAAAATAACAGCTTGGGGAATTTAATTTAATCTTAAGTTGGGCATGAAAAAATTTCCATGGCTTTTAAAAAAAACGTAAACCAACGTGACTCCTTTGAAAAAGTTCTACCTGCGGAGTCAGTCAGTTGAGTTATCCTTCCAGCAGGATCCCCAGCCTCTTTTCCCTTCGTGGTGGCTGCCATGACAGCTTCCTCTCATATCCTTTCATACGAGGCCCGTCTTTCCTTCTCCTTATGCCTCCCCCCATTCTACCTAAGCCATGTCCCTTGGAAAAGACGTGCGAGCGTTCACATAACAAAAGAAAAGCGGCTTATGTAGAACGCTCTAGCCTTGGTAGCGAGATATTGCTTTTTTTCCTGTGTGTGTCCCAATGCGAAAAATTTCCACAATACACTTGCCCCTATAGAAGGCTTTGGCCAAAATCAGGAGCTCCTAGAACGAGCTTCAAAGGTGTTTATCAAAGAAAATTTCGATTCTTTGACTAAGCAATTGTCTGCGATTCGCAATATAGTCGCAAATTTCCATTGATTTATATAGCACCAAACGCCCTCAAACTTTCTGTGTGATGCAAATTATTGCAAAAAAATATTACTATAAAAAAAGTAACCATAGAATTTTCCCTGTACATTGCACAATTCCCTTAATTGGCTTTATATAATTCTTCGCCTGTTTGTTGCCAGCACATTTTTGCGGTTGCAGCAAACATGGCACTAAAAAAAAAAAACAAAACCAATTTATTAAATCGATTTGAAATTGCCGCTGATGCAACTGCCTGCTCTTACGGAACTGCAAAACCAATTAAATGCATTCAAATGTGAAATAGAAACAGGACAAAAAGAAATATACACATAGTCAACAATTGACAGTAATTTAGGGACCATTCAGTTGACACTTTTTTTTGCGGATGTCGGTCTCTGGTTAACCACAAAATGGGTTTTCTTTTTTACACCCAATTCCCCAGAGACTCCTTCCTGTCCGGTCAGGGACACAGACAGGCATTGTTTGGCCATAACAATAATATTTATGGATGGCAAAGATAAACTTCATGGCCAATAATATTTACTATCAAGGCGAGGCTTCGGCTTATTTCGTTAGAAAAGGCTGAACAATATTTAAGAATGAATGAAATTCAAAGGAAAAGGTCTAAATATAACCTGAGCAGACTTCATTAGTGGTAATTACCAATGTTTTCGTTAATCAAATTAATCAGAAAATATGTCAATCAAGGAAAGGCTTCTATAGCTCAAAGGACTCGAATGAAGCAGGACATTTTTTATATTATTAAATATTATTTCCTTAGCACTTAAACTACAATAAGACTCTTAAATCCACTTAACATTCCTCCACTTCCTCCTTTTTCATTTATAAATCATTTCCTTAAATGAAAATAGTTTTTCATTTTCTACAAACAAACCACTTACACCTGACCAAAATAAATAATTTCCCACTTGCAAATGAATCAAAAAAGTTTATTTTTATATCATTTTTAGAATAAACATTTTTCTATAATTAAAATCAACAGAGAGACAATGGCACGTGTTTGCTTTTAACTTCATTTCGCCTTTGCCCACCCCCCAAAGCCTCTTTGCCAGCACCACAAAGATCCACTCAGCCACGCCCCAACCATTACCGCCCCTCAGGTGCACACCTCCCTGGTACTGGCAAAAAGGCAAAGGAGAAGCAGGAGGAGGATTCAGGAAATGGGAGGAGCTCAGCCTGAGGCGAGGGAAACCGCACGCGGAAAAACAATCAAGTCGTTGGTGACCTGACCCCATGGAACACACACACAAACAGGCACAGGACGACCACAAACACACACACAGCCACTCAGTGCACGTTGAGGTGAACTGTTTATCGGTAAATATAAACTGCACATGTACGTGTGCGGATACCAGCAACAGATACAGATACAGATACAACTGCAAGTGCGAAACCATATACAGATACAGATACAGAATACAGAATTTAAAAGGCGACATTCAGGCAAATAATGATTTTAATTGCGAAAATTTGGCTGTGAATTCAAAATATATACATTTATTTACAATTTTTCAGCTTAATTTATAATCATATATAGAACTTTATTTGTATAGACAAAAAAATGTATTTATATATCTTAAATATTTTTATTCTACAATTTCAAGTATTTTCCAATCATTGATTTTCCTCAATGTATAGATTCACATACATACAATATGCAAAATACAAATACAATGGCACTTATCCTCAAGGCTAACGCGGGCGGGCAATGAGCGCTTCCTTTTCGTTTAATTGCGCTTGCAACATGACGGCAATCCTGCCATCCTTGCACTCCTGGCGGATGTGCACTCGACACACGGACACATATCGATGCGTATATATATATATATATATATATGTAAAGTTTTCAGTTTAATTTCGTTTTCATTTCCGCGCACAAGCTGCAATGCAACGGGGTGAAGGGTAAAAGGCTGAAAGGGGAAAATTGAAAAGAAACAAGCAAAGATTGAGGAATCTGCAAACAGAGTCGCTGGCAACACATGTTCAGGAGCCAAGGAGAATGGGTTTACTGCAACGCCAGCCAATCAATTCCACAGTTCAAATATGCAACAAGATAATGGAATAATGGAAAGAAAAGTAAAGCTGAAGTTGAGATACTCTACCATAGAAAATTTTAAGAAAAAATAAGACTTCAGGGAAAAATTAAAATATAAGAAATACTTGACCTTAGGGGTGAAACATTCTGATAAAAATAAAAAATTATAAAATTATAAAAATGAAAAAAGCTTACAATAAATATACAGACATTACTACATATTTTTTCTTCGAAAACTTTACTACAAACTTTATCTTAGAGTTGGAATAATTTCTGTAATTCCTATAAATCTCTAACAATGCTGCAAGGATTTCATCATAATTTAATTTCCTTTATATAAAGACTTTATTCTTCCAACTCTTTTTATACATATTTTAGCATCTCTTTTATTTATATACTTAGCCGCCTTGGAATGAAAATCAACGGAAATGAGCCTGAGCTGCATACGTGTGTGTGTGATATCTCTTGGCCTTTCTCTTACTCTCCCATTTGGATTTCAGGAATTTTCCTTCGCGGTCTCACATATTTTTTTTGTATCGTAGCCTGCGGACGCGTTTCGCTTATGCTGAAAATTAAAAGAAACTCTTCCGCTGTGTACTGTGTGTCGACGTTTCACGGAAGTTACTGCAAAATTGCCAACATCCGACAACAACAAAGAAAAAGCCAATAAAAACAGAGCCAAACAATGTGGGCCAAGCCACAGCACGTGTGCGTATCAGTGATGGCTTAAGAGTATTCCAGAAATAGGAGGAAATAATAGAGAAAAATATGGAATAAATAATGCCAGAATAATGCCAAGAATAATCTGAAAATCCGACTTCTTTGCTGCTAAAGAAATTGATTTGATTACTTTTAATATAAATTAAAATCGTATTAAAATGTGTGGAAGCTTAACGTATTAAAAGAATATCAGAAATATAATACGTTTACCTTGCTTAATTTTTTCGTATATAAACAATTACTTTATTGGCATTTTTCTTTGTTTTATATAGGTTCCGTTTCCTCTCTTTTTAATTTTATTAATTTATTTATTTAATAATTATTTTAAATAATATTAAATAAATTAAATAATACTTTATTTTCTATATTCCATTACAAAAAATCCAAGTTACCATCTCTAAGTCAAGCGCAGACGTAACAAGGATGAGCGAGTTGTGAGTCCTTGCATTTGTCAGTCTAGGCAGGCAATATGGCTGCTCATTTCCTGTGCGCACAGCGGAAGTGATTTGAGCTGCCTGCAGGGGTATGAGAACCAGCATGGAAATGGTGCAGGGGAAAATGCCCGTTAGCTTTCCCTCCTCTCCCCATCATCAGCGGCAGTTTCTCCTGATGATGACGGCTGCGCTGCTCTGCAATTGAGATGATGGACTGCACTGCACTCGCGCTTCATGAATATTTAGGGAAACTTTTTGCAAAATCCTTTGGATCAGGCAGGTGCCATGGTCAAGGTCATCCTGTATTGCCACCCTTCTTTTCACAGCTGTGACCTTGAGTGTCAATTTTTGCATTTAACAGGTACTTTAGATTGGTCTGTGTTTTTGGTGAAGAAAATATCTATCAAGTAAATATTTAAAATAATTTTTAATCAAATATATTAATCTTAGATATATCAGATCATATAAAATATTTCCAGCTTATGAAAAATATTCACAGCTAGAAATAAATATGAAAACTGCCAGCCAAGATGGAGATTTATCTGTGATTATTTTTTGGTGACATTTTCCTTGCATATTATTTCGGAAATGGCATTTTCCAGGAGTAAAAGATTCCATTTCCACGACATTTGCTTGCTGCAAATTTCTGTTGGACCATATTTCATTTGCATAATGTTCCGCTTGCTGGCGATATTTTCAGAGAAGTCTGCCAAGTTTGTCAGCTGCAGACAGCAGGGATTACGCTTTTCATCCGCTAAAAGAAGGAAAAGTTTCTCCAAAAAAAAAGGAAAGTAACTTTTTCTCTGACAAATTAGCGCGAAAACTCGAAAAGTCGCGAGATAAACTCGTGTCCCACATGTGTAATACTCTCGTCCGGAGAGAGAGTCGGTCTGTGGATTAGGTTAACTTTTCCGCAGGCTGCCAGTTATCGAAGGATTGCCACCTCCATATTGCACACGACTTCACTTGATCCTTGTTTGCAGTTTCCCCCCAGCTCCTTCTCCTCCTCCTCCTATCGCTATTATTTCCTATCAAACGATTCTTGCACACTTTTATTGCAAATTGAATTTGCTGTGTCACGTCGTTGGCTACTTTGTCAATATTTTCCTTTTGCGTTTTAAACTGCCGCCGCACAAAAAGTGGCCAAGTATGTGATGGCCAAGAAAAGAGAGTTGAGAACAGGGTGATTTTTTAAGATTATAAGAGGTATTCCTCAAATGTAAAAAACATGAAATGCTTATATTATTGAAATTTTAATATATAAATTACTCTTCCATTAATAGAGACCCCTTTTGTTTGGCACTTAAATATGTTTGTCACATCATTAAAACACCATAAAACACACTATACTACCAGCTTTTGAAGCACCCTATTTTTTTGGGGGGGGGGGGGGGGGGGGGGGGGGGGGGGGGGGGAAACTTGTTTCAAGGAGGAAGTTTACACAGCTATGAGTATTTTCGTGCCCATAAAATGCAGCTGCAACTTTTCGCAGTTTCCTCTTCGGGCTGGACTGCTGCAACAAAGGACTTTCGGTGGCATTGTTATACGGTTTGCCAGTTTAGGACATTGCCCTCTTTCGCCGGCTTTAGTGCTCCATTCTTTCGATGACCCACTGGGTCACTCGCAAATATTCCACCTGCTCCCCAAACCCACAGCCGATACACCCAAGTCAGCACATTGTCCATAGTTTTCTATTGTGTGAGTGTAAGTGTGTGTGTGTGTGCCAGTTAGGATGTGTGTTCCATGGACGCCGGGACATCATTTGTCAATGTCGTCCGCGCCCAGGGCGTTCAAAGCTCACGCAACCTCATATGCGCCATCTCCATACCACATCTCCATGCACAAGGAGAAGAATTTAAATGTTTATTAAAAATTTTATGAATTTTGTAAGAAAATACTTGTTATAATAGGATTCTCTACATATAACTAAGAAAACCTTTCACTTTAAATATGAAAAATGTAGTTTTTACCTTTCCAAAAAGGTTTTTTAAGTCAAGAAATATATTTATTTCAAGTGTAACTTTCCTTTCGCATGTTTGGTCCGCGTAATTCCAGGTAGTTCTTGCTTTTCCCAGGCATTGCTGCAAATTTATACACATCTGCCAGCTGTCAGGGGAAGGGGAAAACTAGGGCTGCAGGGCAAACCCAGTATGCTGAGCATCGTTTTTATTATGCGGCACAGTTGGAGCTAAAAACATACCCCCAGTGCCCCAATAGAAACACCGTCCAGGGGGCATAACTAACCGCTATCAACCCGTGGCATACCTCTAATTAAATGCCTTTGAACTTTGCTACGCTTATTGAGGAACGAGTCTGCATTCATTGCAGTCATTTAATTGGCAACTGCTCTTGGCCATTTAATTGGCTGGCCATTAGTGGCTTCAAGTGTAGTTCAATTTCTGGAGAAGTGCCTGCATTTTATGAAAATAGTTGTAAAAGAGAGAAACATTGAGGATTTATACTTAAGACTTTTCTATTTACCCAAAAACAAATGCGTAGGAACCCAATTTTGATTCTGTGTTAAACAAATATTTTTAGAAAAGACTTACTAGCTCTGGCAAATATTTAGATTATCCCTTAAATAATAAATCAGTCATCATTTAAACGTATTTCCTTTAGATTTATTTCAAGATTGCATAATAAACTAAATAATTTAAGCAGCTCTTTCCAGGGAGATGACAGTTATGCACTCTATAAATTGTGCCATGAAAAGGAATAAATAAAGCGTCACTCAAGCGTCCTGTCTGCTCTGTAAACCGCAGCTGAAATGTCAAAAAAACAAATTCAGGCAAAACAGCCAAGCCAAGCGAAATATTTTTAATGGCCATAATTTGGTGGAAACGACTGAAACAGTCGCAGAGGCACAAAAGTTGGGGCCAAAAAGCTGGCAAATGAACTGAACACTGGCCATAAACCGCTCAATTATCACGACTGGGAGGGAGGGAGGCCGCAGAAAGTCATTATCTAAAATATTTGACATTTGTCCAGGCACACCCACACCCCATTAAAAGCAATTAACAATTTTTCGGTTCTGTTCTGGCCATAAGGTATGACTAAAAAAATCCAGACAAAAACTTCTGGCAGGGTTCAAAGATCTGTCAGTGATTTCCACACGCAACCCGAAAGTATGCTGAGGAAAATCAACAGGGGAAAAAGCTTTTATCAATGATATATGAGGCATGAAAATAGCATTTCCCCCAAAAGTCTCTGCAGTAATCAGCTGCAGGAGGAGCCAGTACACAAAGCCACCTCTAAAGCTCTGCAACTCTTAGAAATTATGAAATGAAAACTTTCTTACCATGCATTCTATCGCGACGACGACAACTTTTTGGAAATGAATTTTTTATGGCGCTGCAGGAGCAGCAGAGAATGCAGCCACTCATATCTGCCTTCTTTCCCTGCAGTTTATGTCACATACAGTTGGGGGAAGTTCCCCGAGATAAGCGGAAAGTCCCACCCCACCACCACCCGGAGGAAATTTGAAAGTAGCAACATCTTGACACGGTATAACATTAGCCAACTTTACAGATCAGAGGGGACACATTTAAAGGTGGTGCTGCGAGCTAGAAAGATTACCTTTTGGATGAGTTTAGTGGTGGGATAGTTATTACATTTTAAAATGATTTTATAATCATGGTACAAAATATGAATTCTACTTTTATTTGTAAATAAAAACATTTACAATAATAAAAACATGATTTAATAATAATACTAATATTACTCTTGAAATATTTATAATAATATTTGTAATCAATTCTTTTCGAGGAGAAGGAAAATATAAGATGGTATTTTGATGATACCTAAAACGTTGCTTAGGGATAACCTATAAAAATTTGATAGCCAGAGTTAAAAAGAGTTTCTTTAAATATAATTTGGAAACCAGATTTTACTGAATGTCAACAGAGCGTATGAGTAATGATGTGAGTCAACAGTGCGTATGAGAATTAAAAATGGAAACAATGCTTAGAAAAAATAATGTATTAATTTAATGTTTGTCATCTTTTAAATAGTTTATAAACGTTTTACTTACTATTTAATTAATGAACTTAAAACTGCAAAACTATAAACTGAAATATAAAATTTTTGTAGAACACAAATAAAAAACATTAACAATATTTTTAAAAATATTTTTAAAATACTTTACTAAAGGTTAAATTTATTTAGTTTTCCGCAATATAAAAATACATTTTGACTCTTTGACTACTCCCACATGCAACAATATATATATTCATATATACCATGAAAAAATCCATCATTCTGGGGCATCCAAAAGAATATTTAAAAGAGATATGAAATATTTTATACGATGAACAAGATCAGCAAGCTGACGGCAGATAAGCCCCATCACTCTTGCCAACTGGGCCACCATTTAAAACAAAGACAAATTCGCACTTTCCCCTATAAGTTCCCGAAAGCCACCTCCCAATCCCACCCACCTTTGTCTCACACCACTTTGGTGACATCTCTGGGCGAAAAATGCGAAATAAAATAAATATTGACGTGCGAGTTGAGTTGCTGCAACAGCAGCAGCAGCAGCAGCATCAGCAGAGTTCAGGATTGGGTGATTTATGTGGCATGACTCATTGGGCGAAAAAGTGTAACTGGAACTGAAGCCGAAGCCAGTCTAGATTTATGCGGTGCTATATAGCTGACCAATCTGTCTGTCCGCACAGCCCGACAATTCCCAGACACGAGGGCAAACAGACCGAAAGGAAAAATTGAAAACTTTTGTATGAAATGACATTCGCAGGGAGTGGGCCCGGGTTGGACCACTCTCTCTGGCAGGAAAGTCAAGTGGAGTGGGCCAGCAAATATGCCAATATTCTGCAGGCACTTGGCACATATAATGTAAAGAAAGTACGCTAAAGTACGTTGAACCCTTGCGGAAAAGTGAAATGCATTGGGTTACACGAGAAAAAATATTATTTATACATAATTTTGATAATGAAAAGTATTTAAGTATTCATATAATTTAAAGCCAAATAAGACTAAGTTTATAAATTGGAAAAGAGTAGAAAGAAAGCTAATTCCCCTTTGTATAAAATATGACAAGGAATTTAAATTTTAATTCAAAATTAAGAGCAACTTAAGAATTAAATGATTGTTTTATATATGTTTAACACTTTTCTTTAGTTAAATTTATTTACTTTTCTAAATTTAATTAAAAACCCAATAAACTATTACTTAAAATGCTAATAAATTTTTCTACAACTGCATTTTGAGGGGCGGCTGGCAAAATGCAAATGAGTGGGCGGCCTGGGTGGCATTGATGGCACGATGCTCACGGCCTCAGATTTGGCTCGCTTCGGTTTTACTTTCCGCCAGATACTCACACTCTGCTGACTCGTATTTCGGTCACAGAGTGCGTGGAGGGGGATTCACTTGTGCATGTCAATCACATTCTGACAGCAGGCGACGCAGGCATATAGCATACACAAACCATAGGAAAACACCTCCCCGTCCGACCACAGAGACACTCATCCATCTAGCCCATCCACAATCCATCCTCATCTTCCTGGCAGCGATGCGACGATGAGACAAACATTCGCACAATTTGATTGACAGGCTAAAACGGTCGTACAGGCAATGAAATGGAATAGCCAGGCCACAGAGATTTCTATATATATTTTTTCGTAATTTAATTCAGCAAAGTTCTCAATTATTTATGGCTAATTACATTTTATTCAGGTGAAAATGAAATTGGCCAGTGAGCTAGAAAAAATGAAAGCACATTCACAGCACACACAGTACTAATGACTCAATTATTAATTGGCGTCATAAAATTCTAGAAATGTACCGCTAAACACCTACTAAATATGCGAAATAATCATATTTCATGGCATTCGCCATCATAAAAACGCGCAATTTCTGTCCAAACTATTAATTAATGTTTTCTAGGTAATTATTATTTTTAATGTGCGGCACTTATTCTACTCTGTGATCACTTGCATCTCGACATAATTTGCAGTGGCAAGAATGGGACGAATTTAATGTGAAAATAATTTCAAGTGACAAAAGGGGTGAGAGGAGGGGGGCTTTTCAGAAAGAATGAAAACATTTTCATTATAAAAGCGAATTACATATTTTTAAAAGAGCGCGTTGACAATGACAGAGTTGAATGAAGAAAATTTATCAACAAGAAAATTCGTTTATTAAAATGGCTGTTTGCAAGCGCATTATACCTCATCTCTGACACAAAATAATAATAATAAATAAAAAAGGAAAGCAGAAATTAACTTTATATGGTTATTTTCATTTAATAACCTGCTCTAATCGTCAGAAAAACTAATTAATTAAGTCATATCGAACCTCCCCATGTACTTTTAATCTTCTCGCAACCCATTTAATTTACATAATATCCTCTCCTTTTTTTTGGGATATTACTGAGCGCGTAAATTAAACCAAAATTACCATTTATCGTGGAATCGGTAATGAAATGCTTAAATTACAACAAACTAATGGCTGCACAGGGAGCTAAATATATTTGCATATATGAGAGCAAACAGAGTTCATTAAAAATTCATTCCAGCAACTCTCACTTGATTATTTAGCCGAGTTTGTTGAAAATCAATTTCGTGAAATTGCTTGTATTTATATGGAAATCCAAGCGAGCGGGGAAAATAGAAAGGAAAAAATTAACAGGAATTTATAAGAAAAGTTTTTCCGAAAAACTTTTCCTTAGAGCAACACACAAGGGCAACCACAACAGGGATCTAGGTTTTGGGTCTGAATGGGTTTTAAAATGATAAACTGACCCTCTCGCAGGATGTGGTGTCGTCCTTATGCGTCTGCATTCCCAGACGCCACCCAAAAGAACCCCAGAAGCCCACAAGAAACTTTTCCAGCCACGTCGTCTGTGTTTTTGGTTAACTTAATTCAATCAACCGAAAATTGCTTTAAAGTCGAAAATGATTTAATATTCTTGCGGGAGAGATTTCAAAGCAAACTTTAATGAGCTGATTTTTAGCAGCCGTAATTACACTGGACAAGCGAAAATGCCTTGTGGAAATTCAATTATGTACATTTAGGGCAGCTGGGAAAATAGCAGAGCAACATAGACTTGAGCTTAAACACCCTTAAAGTAGTAGGAAATTATTGTATATATATAGAAACTGCAAGTTAAATCAATTTTATTTATATTTAAATATTTATAATGCCTAATTTATGTTATTATTTCAAAACAATCAATCCTAAACTGTATAAATACTATTTATCTTTTTCACTAACTACAAAAATCAACCCCCTTTTTCGTAGGGTATTTAAAATGTAAAAACTTTCCTATGGTTGTTCATTTAATTTAAAGTTTTTCCATACTTTGTCTCGTGGTAGAAAATGCTGTGTGATAAAAGTTTTTGGATTTTGAGGAATGGTAAACAATAAACATCTCGCAATTTTCGTTCCAATTTTAAGCACTTTTCAGTGTCAACGGAAAAGGCTTTAAGCAAACTGTCGGAAGTTCAACCAGAAGGATTAAAAGTTTTGCTCAAAAGGCGAAACTAAAGCTCGGCTCAAAGGAAGAGAAGACAGTTGCCATCATTTTTGCTCCTACCACTCTTTGTATTCTTTTTCCCCATTTCCTTTTTGGCAACAGCTAGTAGTATATGTTCCTCTAACCAAGTCCAAGTTTTTGCCAGGCAAAAACTTTAACTGACTCAACATGGAAATTATTTGAGCAATTTCTTTTTAAGTTAAGTGGAAACAAAAACCAGAAATGTGATATTCTTGTAATGGCTGGCAGAGAGTTAACTCCAGGTGGATAGTTACCCAGGACCAAAGCAATTAGAATCAAAAGCCAGAGGGGGTTTAAGTTCAAGCCCAAAGATGGGAACGTGGACAAATGGTGGAAGTGCAGGGAAATGATTTATTTACCCTATAAAAGTCTCAAAAGTAATTAGGAGAATAAGGATTATTTAAAAAAATATTTTGAAATAAGGGAAATATTACAACACATTTTTCTGTATTTCTTAAAACTCAAAAAATAATTTTTTCATGTTTCTTATATAATCAAATCTTTATTAAAAAATAAACTAATCAGTACTACTAATCCTACATGAGTACTAATTGATGTTGACCATCTGATTGGCATTAGCCATCGTCCAGCTTCGTATGTAATTACAGATTTCAATTATTAGGAATCAGCAACCTGCAAAATGCATGCAATTAAGCGCAGAATAATCAATCAGCAATCAAAGCCTCTGCGAAACCTGGCTAATACGAGCGAGCTCACATGGAATTCTAATTATTTCTGTGATGGTCCTAATACGGACATGGCATTAAAATTGCAAGTGGATTAATTGGGGATCAGGGTTACAAAGTTAATATAAAATGAAAGATTTTAAAATTAATATAAAATTTTAAGATTTCTCAAAGATTTGAAGAAGTTAAAAAAACATTAAAACAAAATATTAAAAGCAAATTATATTAAATAAATCAAAAAGAAATTTATGATGAATGGTCAACATTGCGTATGAGTAATATACAAATTACGTATACGCAAAGTTGACTAGATAAACTACTATAAAATTGCTATTAATATTTTAAAGAGTAAAATATAAGAAATGATGGCAAATAAAGGGATACAGATTTGATCAGCGGATGTTCAACTCTGTGTATGAATAATATTTAAATATACATTAATCATACGCCAGGTTGAACATCCGGTCTATCACTATTAATCACTAAATTTCTAAAAATTACGTAATTTTTTTAATTTTACTTAAAGGCTATTAAATATTTATAAATAATAATATTTATAATCAACAAGCGACTAAGCCTTGGGATGCTAACAGTGCCGGAACCCCTAACAGAATCTGTTAAGCCAACGAAAGTGAGAGTTTGTATAAGAGAGAAAGTTTCAACAAGAAAACGCTCTCTTATTCACACTCTCTCTCTCTATCTCTCGACCAACTGTTAATTGGGGGAAATTGCAGCGGGAAAGCGGCAGCAGCAGACCGCAGCACGCATCAGGCCAATCGGCCGACGAACCTGAAAGCCGAGCACCGAGCACGCATCTGTTGTCGAGACGAGCGAGACTGTGCAGTCGGAAAAGTCGGGAAACTCGGGAAACTCGCATGCACCACAACAAAATTCGCCGGCAAATGCGGCGCGCAGTATGCAAAACAATGCCGAAACGTGCAGTTCAGCAACTTCAGCATACCAAATAGTAAATAGTACGAGATAAAGCCAAAACTAAATTCAAAACTAACGAAAAATCAACACAAAACTTCGTCAGTAGCAGCAAAAACAACAAATTTTTTGATAAACGTGCGCGTAACGCAAACAAAAATGCGAAAAGTTTTTTGGCTAAAGCGGGGTGTGAGATATAACCCCAGGGCCTTTAGTTTTCTGGCTGCTTGCATTTAATGCAAATTAGCAGCCAAAAGCGCAAGGAAAATAAACAAATAACACCACTTCCCCCCCGGCCGCAGGACAAATAAATCAGACAGAGTGAAAAATAACATTAGCGAGAAATCTGAGAAATTGCTGAAACGTTTGCCAAATATTTTGAGAACCTCAAAAAGTGCGTCGTGTGCCATTTTATCGAAATTAGAAGGATGAGTGGCTAGATGACACAATTTATTCACACGGTAAGAGAAATATATACAGGCAAAGGGATGCAGTCTGGGGAATATTTTGGGTCCAGAAATACCAATAAAGCTTTGAAAATGATTCTTGATCTGCAGAGAGAAAAATAAATGGCCATAAAAGCTGGCTAAGAGAGATAGAAATGTTTGAAACTACCTGAGAGAAAATGTTGTAAAATATTTCTATTTAATTAAATTATAACAAAAAAATATTTTTTAAATAAAAACAAACATTTCCTTTTTCGTATTTATAAGAATTATTTATTCTAACTATTAATGCTACCAAAGTATTAAATTTATTAATGAAAATATTAATATATGGTATTTTGGAAACACCACACAATCCTCTGGGAAAAACAACACCCTTTGAGATAGTCAAAAGATTTCTTTAAAAAATATTAATAAAATACTTAAAATAATAGAAAAATTTTTCTAATTTTATTCTCCGTGTAGGCTTGTTTTTGTGTGTGTGGTGGAATTTATCAGATAACTGAAATTTTGTGCGAATAGCAATTTGTAACTGTTGAATGTTTTGGCGTTGAGAGAAAACCCGTGGAGGCACATTCGGGACTGGAGTCCTCGAGATGAGATGCGATGGTATGGGGATGAGGAATGAGGAATTGGTTTGCCTGATGATGTGGAAACTGGAGAAGGGCTGACCAGAAAGGATTTTTCGGTGGGGAAATGAAACAAATTTTTTGACAAATTAGGGAAAACGGGGTTGAGATGGCAGCGGAAGTTACTCAGAGTGATGGTTTTCTCTGTTTGAAATAAATGTAGGAATTTATTTAAATAATTGTTTGCAGAGTGTGAGAAATGTATTCTTAAATGAAATAATCAAATTGGTTAGCCACAATGGAAAACCATTTTCAAATTTAAACCGCTTTTTGTTAATTAAAATATTAATTAGTTTATTTAAAATAAAAGATTACATTTTTTAGATATTTAAAGAATATATCTTAGCAATGAATACGATTTATTTGTTAAATTCTAAGGAGTAATTGACTGAATTTATGAAAACTGGGTACTTGGTTAGAGCTACACCTCCCAAAAAAGTGACTGAAACCTTGATACCTAAACACTAAAATAAAATTTAAATTAAACCCATAAAACTACGTTTAATGAATACTTCAAGTATCCTTAAACCTATAACCAGATCAGTCTGACTTCCTCAACTCACGCCAATAAAACACACTCCAAAGAGATAAACCCAAGGATGAGCTCATTCAGCGCAAGTAAAGTCCGCTAAAACCGAGACCCCCTCTAACCGAACCCATTCCAGCCAAGAGGCCACCTCCGCTCCATGGCCTTATAGCCCAATCAAAAGGCCGTTGCACTCGCTGACTAACTGACTGACTGACCAGCTGAGCGAATGACGTGCGCTGGCCCATTCCTTCGCTCAAACGGTTTGATGGCTTGAGTCCGAATGGGAAGACAACACACAAAAAGCAAGCAAAAAAAGGAGCAAGTCATGGGGGGAGGAGCACCAAAAGGATGAGCAGGATCAGGAGCTGGGGCAAGTGGAGCATTTCAGCAGCTGCTGCTGCTTCTGGTGCTGCGCAGGGCATGTAATTTGTCAGACAGATTTCTTTTAGCGCCAGGACACTCCCCTTAAATCCCTACTCCTGTCTTCGGACCACCCAAGCGAACCGAAAAAAAATAACGCCCACATCATTGCAACAAAACTGCTTCCTTCCTGCGCATTTGGACATGATGTTTGAAAAAGTATGGGGATTTGGAAGGACGAGCTTCTATAATACTCTATATTTTGAGATCTAGCAAATGGGAGATTAAATATATTTTTATTTGATGATTTTATGAATGAAAAATAATTGAAACTAATTTTAAAATTGTTTAAAAGAAGAATTAGCTTACTATATGTTGGATATAATTTTAAAAATAATTTTATATATTTTTATGTAAATTATTTTAAATAAATAAATAGTTTTACATACCAGAAAATAATTTCTTTGTTAGCGTAAAAATGTTTTACCAAAAGATGACCTTAAATAATATTTAAAAGAATTTTTTGAAGACATTTAATGATTTCTAAAACCTCCCTTAAATAGTGGGCAGAATTCACTTGACTTTCCTTTCTTAAAAATAATCAAAACCATTAAAAGAAAGTGAAAATGAGAACATGTCTACAGAAAAAGCGATAGAAAAATAGACAGGGAAGGAGCAGTGCCAGACATTGACATTTCAGTGCAAATGAAGTGATAAAACGTAAAGGCAAAGCGGCGTCAGCTCGAAAATTGCCAAAGCGAAAAAGGGGAAGTGATGCGACGAGGCATTGGAGGTACAGTCGGGAAACGGAAAACGTGGAAATGGGGAAATGGGTGTGTGCCGGAGCAGCAGAGACAGCCAGATCGAGTTAGATAGAGAGGCGACGAGCGGGTCAGACAGACAAAGCGCGTCGAAAATGCGTCTAATTTGATGGAAGCGATGCATGCCTTAACCTTTCGTCGGCGTCAGGCAAACAGACGGCAGTTACAACAAGAAAAACAACGATGACAGCCACCAAATGATGGCATTTCCTCTCTCGACTCAAAGGAACCGACTTAACCAAGAAAAAGAACACCAACACGAACACGAACACCCAACGGAGATGAGACGGGTTGGGATTCAAATGGCGGAACAAGTGCCAGAGTGCTGCTCCTCATGGTAATTGATGACCAAAGATGCAAGAGAATTTCTAGAAATTTATTCAAAACGAATAGAGTTTTGAGGAAATCTCATTCTCAAGACAGAAGAATACATCTTGAGGATACTTTCTAGTCATGAGTTATTTTAAAAAATTTTAAATCTCAGATAATATATCTTGTAGATACTTTCTAGTCACGCTTTCCTTTAAATACTTCTCAATCTCAGATTCCAAAACCAAGTTTTGCCCCTCAATTTAAAAATAATTAATTAATTAGCGCTTACCAGTGTTTTCTCTTAACGCCAAGCCTTTGGATAAAGTTTTCTCTTCAGCTAATTAGAAAATTCCCAATAATTATTCATCATAATTGACAATTCACTTTTACAACTACTCATCACTTGCGGAAAGTGGAGACTTTCCCCCCTCAACTCTATTGCTGCTGCATCAAAAAACGTAGAAAACTTTTGCAATTAATTACGGACAAGACCCCTAAACTGAATAGAGACCGAAACGGGCAGAGGAACTTTACCCATGAAAATAAAATTAAAATAATAAAAACGAACCTGATAAGAGTGACTCTACAGAGAGCAGCTGCAATTAGTAGTATTTTTTTAGAGGTAAAAAGGGAAATTGAAATGCATTGAGAAAGGGACAGGATTCCACTATCATATCCTGCTGTGATGGCCTACATAGAAAGGGAAGAATTAATGAACAGGGGAAGCGGGGCCAAACATCCACATCATGATAGATGAGTTAATGGGGTGACTTAGCCAGGGTTCCATCTGGGCCAACTGATGGCAAAACTGTCAATTAATGCGGGCCAGCACAGTGTCTGATGATTGGATATGTACAGCTTCAGGAAGGGCAAGAAGCTGCAGGGGCGGAAAATGAGGAAAAGTGAAGCTAACTATGTGCTAAGTAGGCGCCACTGGATTGTTCATCAAGTCCAGGGAGGGCTCCAGGGCGGAAAATAGAACAAAAGGCAGTGGTTGAAAAACAAAAGAGTGGGTGAGATAGGAAAACTGGTAATAAGAATACCCTAAGTGTAAAATTATATTTAAAATAAATATAAAAAATTATAAATATTATAAGGTAATATTCTAAACAATTTAAATATAATACTAATAGAATAAGTGATGCTTTTAGCTGGTAAAATTAATTTTAATTAATTTATTTTATTGCTTCAAAATTTCTTAAAATTATTTAAACAGTATTATATTTTATATTAAGTCATTTAAAGTTGCATCTAATTTATTTAAATACTCAAGACATTCTTTTCATTTATTTAATTTATAAATTATATATAATTATAAATATTTTATTAATTAAATCAAAAGCAAAACTAAACAAACCCTAAACAAGAGTATCTAGACAAAAAATAAACCCTTGACCGGAACAAGGGAAACCCGAAGGGAAAGCCGTCGAGAAAGGCCAAAGTTGGCCAACACGTCAGAATGTTGGGACTCAGAGTCTGACAGAAATTTCCACCACAGAAATTCTCGACTGCAAGTACAAGTAACTTTTGCCCCTGGCTCCTCCTCCATCTCATCCTGGCCTTCACCGGGAATGTATCCTGCGCCTGTGCAACTCTCGCCGCCTGTATGGAAAACTAATAAAAGGAACACCTGCCCGTCATCATTAGGATGTGCAACTTTTGTCGGCTGCAATATTGCAACCTTTTTGCTCGCCCTTTTTGGGCCCGACCCCCCTGTCAGGCTACCCATGACCATGATTAATGTTCAAATTAAACAAGGCCGCCCTGACGTTAATGACGACAAAAGAGCAGCGGCGATAACAATGCCAGCAACTAAAACAAAAGTGTTAGTCACACCCGAAACACAAAAGCAACAATGATGGCTTATAGTAGTAGATATAGAGATAATCATGATGGGCGAGTATATAAAAAAATGATTAGTCTGGGGACTCACTCAATGTCGCAGCTGAGGCATAAAGTTATCAAGCTAAGGATCATATAGCAATGTTTTTGTTTTGTTATTAATGTAAGGCAGAGAAAATTGTTACTGAATTTATAGGGTTTATTAAATATTTAAGATTTTTTATTTGCGAAAGAATATTTCAAAGTGATATCTTTTAAATTTTCAAAATATAAATAAAATTAATGAAGTTAACTAAGCTCAACTTTACAGGTCAAAGTTTTTTTCTATAATTTTTGTAATTTAACTATAAACAAAACAGTTAAATTTTTTTAAAATTCATTGAATACTTTCTGAAAATTTATTCCGTTATTTAGTAAATTCTGTTTTAATATTAAAAAAGATTTTCCATTAAAATTATCTTCCTTTTGATTGCCTTAAATTCCAAAGTGTTCAATCATTTTTAAATGAAAACAATTACTTTATTGCCAACTTAAAAATCAATTATTTTAAGTAACTGACTAAATGAAAGTCATCAAATCAATCAAGATGGAAAGCAGGATTAGGGTTTTCACTCCATTTCAGTAATCATTTTGCATGTGAGTCAGCAGCAACGATCGATTTCGTTACGCATCCGATTCAATTTCGCAATTCAATTAGCGGGGCTGATGGCAATGACGAAATGAATGATTGCCCCATTGACACCAGTCCAGCTCCAGCTGCTCCTCATCCCTCCCTCTATCAATATCTGTGGCCTTTATTGATTGGATTTCTATCCAGAGCTGATATGATAGAATATATTCAGTGACGTTGGTAGCCAACATAATCGCGAATATAATTAATAGGAAGCATGATTTAGTGTTAATTGGGGAGTCAACACCACGCGATTCCAGATATATAGACTATATATATTAACAGTGGCAGTGCCTAAGGTCATCCAGCTGCTGCTCTGCTGGATGTAAAATTGCTCCCCAAACCGAGGCGGTTATAAAGCAATCAATTGAAATTGGCAAAAGTTCATCATTTTTATTATTTTCATGGCTTCTGGTTAATTGAACGCATAAAATTGGGAATCAACAAACGGCTAAAGCACAGGCAACGGCAATACCGTTGGCCATGGCTACAAAAAAACATTGCAAAACACTTCAATGAGCAAAAGGCCAGAAGAATTTCGAGAAAAACGAGCAAACAATAACGAGAAGGAGAAACGGCAGCAATTGCAAAATTAACAACAAAAGCAGCCAGAACAAGACGCACTAAAATGCAGAATTGGCAAATTTTGTAAACAAAATGAACGAGGGGAAAGATGTGAAAGTGGAAAGGCGACTAGGTGATACCCTAGGGTAACCAGCAATTCTAAGAAAAAATGGTTGCAAAATTGGGGAAAATTTTAAATATACAAATATTTAAAAGGTGAAACCGTTAAGATTAAAATAATTATTAAATTGGTATTTTAAAAATCTAAGATATATTTTATAAATCAAACAGTTGATGGAGTATTCATAATTATAACAATATTGAATGTTAAATAAGAAATCATTAAAAATCTGTTATTTTAAAAATGAATAGAATTTCTTTATTCTTCTTACAAACCCCCTCATATCCCCCATTGAAATAACAGATATAACAAATCAATCCCAAAACCAATTTGCAGTCAAAAAACAATTCATAGGCAGCTATTAAAAATATCTCTCGTTTTTCTTGGGTTTTTCTCAACATGAAAAATTGACCTACTGCCTTCGTACTAATTGCACAGATAAATAACAAAGATTATTGACCAAGTGCATTGAAATTGTTGACAAGAAAAAGTCATTTGTAGCTCGAAAAATACAAATAAACCATCAGCAAAATAAATATAGAAACAAAGGCCAGCAAATGGAGAAAACTACTACAATTAATTGGCCATTCAAGTTGCTAATTGCATATATCGAAACGAGTCGAAAAAGAGAACTCAGGTCAATTGACCGTTTGCCTTTTAGCCATTTTCTTGATTTGTTTTCCTCGCTTCATGCTGATTTACCAATTTGCCTCGATTTCTTCCTGTCAATTTATTTATTTATTTTTATCGCTGGTCAGCACGTCGGGCACATCAAAAGTGGCAAGTGCCTGGAGAAATCCCTTTCCCTTGCCTCCTGGGCAATGGCCATCACTCCATCTGCTCCATCTCCTTTGATATTATTTACCTAGGTAATGGCATTTGCTGACGATGACAACGCCAGTTTGTGTGATTAAATGAAAGAAAAGCTTCGATTGAAGTCAAAGGTCTGTGTGTTGGCGCTCTCAAGTGAAAAGTAAATAGCTGGGAAAAAGGGGAGTTCGTTCCAGTCGGAATATTCAATTGGAGGGCAAACAAGGCGTATGAATGATGTTGATTGTTAGGATTAGTAAAGAGAGTAGTGGGTAGAAGTGGAGAAGAAAATGTCTTGAACTTTTCTTTAATTTGATTAGGCTAAAGAGGGAAGAGTATAGAAATGGAATCTTCTTTAAATAGAGTTCTTTCTTGTCTAGAAAAAATGGGCACATAAAATGTTACATAAATTCATTACACTTATTTCAAGGCTTAAAAAGTTCTTCCAACTTCTAAAATCATTCCAAATCTAGCTTCAAAACTAACAAAATTTTGGAAAATAATTTGTGAAATCCCGTCAAACCCAAATCCTGTGGTTTCACCCAGCATAATGCTGGCTTTGCCCTGCACTGACAACAAAGGATTTTCGATTGGCGCCCAATTAGTGTGAATCCTTCGTGCCTGGCTGCAGCATATGCAACATAATCCCTAACGTATCCCTCTCTCCCCCCTCCGAATTTAGCCCAATTATTGTCAATGGTCTCTTCAAAATTATGTTAAATTTGCCTGCGGAACTATCAGAGCATCCACACACGAGCACATGGGTGGTAATGAGTGCATCCACCAGCGGACAATAAACACATTGAATCAGAAACAGAATCAGAGTCAGGCAGGAGGGGGGGCCTCAGCTATATTTTGGTGTTAATTTATGCAAATTGCAGAGCATGTCCTGGGGGCGAGAATGCTTCGTAAATTGCACTTTGGATGGCTAAGCAAAGTCTGAACTGAACTTTAACCAAAATGTTTACAGGCGAGACTCGGTATATGGGATTAGCGAATGGATTACCCCGGAAAACCCCATATTTGATAAACCGATTTTCGCCTTGAATGGCCCACCCCTGCTTATGGGCCTTAAGTGGTCTTCCACATTTGAGGCAAATTAAGAAGGCTTAAGTCTAAACCGCTTAGGGAAAGAGTGGTGTCCATGGAAATGAAAAAGGAAACGAAACGAATTAATTTTGATACAAATTTCTAAAGAGGTTTTAGGGCAATGTGTGCTGATAAGATTACAGGCAGCTAAAAAAAATCTCTCACAAGCTTCTTAAATTAAAAATTGTGCCATAAAAAGGCACATAAATTCTTTACAAAAACCTGACGAAATTCAGTTGGCAAATCTTTAAGTTGTTAACAGATTGCATGACAGCCGGTAAATATTTTCACAACATTTCCCACTCTACTATATCCTGTGACAAATCAGTAAAAACGAAAAACGTTTAGCATGCAATTGACAAACATTTCTCAAAGCTCCATTGAATCGAGAAAAAAAATCAGCGGCAAAAAAGAACGAAATCGGAAAAGCTATAGAGTCGAGGGTGTGGCGGCAGCAGAACAATGAACAAAGCTACATGGAATCGGTGGTGGGAGGTAGGTGGAAATGGGGAAACAGAGTGGAAAAGCGATGGCAGATTTCAGTTTTTGGCAAGCCGCCTGCAGTTGAGACCACAAAAACCAAAAGAAGCAGCAGCAGCAGCACAGGAGCTGGGGTGAAACAACAACAGGGGACCACATCAAAGGCAAAACCCACCTGGATTCTGGCCCATCCACAGGTGCAAATACGTGTGTGTGCTGCTGCTCCACCCTCCCCTGACAAATGAAGGGAATAGAGCAAATAGAGCGTCCATCCAGGAGGTCCATGTAGTGTTCCCATAAATAAAAAGAAAGCCCAACGGTGGACAGACTGGCGGCGTTTCCTGGCTGGGTTAACAATGAACACCAGGCATAATTGAGCCCCGGCCAAGGTGTGAGCAACATTCTACCACATTCAGGTGGTTTTTATTCCGGATGCAGAGGGGACACAATTGACCGCAAATGGAGAATCAGCCAGCACAGGAGGAGTCAATGAAAAGCCCGAAAAGAGAAACTTATGGCAGCGTTTAGTAAGAGCATTCAAGAGGGAAACTTTCTGTGAAGAATACAAGCTAAAAAATACCTTTACAGTTTATTTATATTTCAAAGAACTAAATGATATAACGAATCCCGGAATTAAATAATTCTGTGTTACACAATAAGAGATTAAGGAGAGTGCTCAAAAAACACACACACACACAACACCCACTTGTAGTATGTTAAAAATGTAACAAAGGGCGATTATGCCAACTTTTTTTTTGTGCATTTTCTAGTGGGCGCTACTCAAACTAAAGCCAACAGGTGCAACAACAACAGCCAAGAGCTTCCAAAACAAAAGCCGCCGGGATTATAATTGCACTTGTTGTTGTCGGTTTCCGGCGTTTGTGTTGTACTATATGTGTGTGTGTGGTGTGGTGTTTGTTATGCAACACATGTTTTACTATGCTTTCATTTGGTGCCAAAAGGTCAGGTGGAGTGGCAACCTGTGGCCAAAAGCCAAAAATGTGTCCCAAAGATTAAGTGCGTTTGTTGCCAGCGTAAAAGCGAGTTATCATGTAAGTGAGCTGGGTGGATTTTAGGGGGTATGCGAAATTAGGAGCCAAAGTTAGTGGCCACTGAGGTGAGTGAGTTTTGTTTATGTTGCACTCTACACTCGCTGCTGGGTCCATAAACTAAAGCACCCATCTCAGTCCAATCCTGAAACAAGGACCTCTGTCCCACACCCAAGTGCTCTTGACATGCGGCTGTGTTTCTCAGCGTGTGTGTGTGTGTGAGTTTGTTTTGTTTGTGTTGTGCATACATGCAAATTTGCTAGTCATATTTGCATACATACACAGGCAGGCTTGTATAAGTACACTGAGGGAAAATATTTAACAAGAAACAGAGTAAAAATTTAAAAGGCAAAGAGCACAAACCACAATTAACCTTTTAAAGACTGTAGTTTTTTTATGATTTTAATACCCTCCTTAATTTGCGATAAACTTTAAATAATATTGTCACCAAAGTTTACAGCTCTATTTCCAATAGTCTCCAAGATATTGGTGTTTATATGAACTTGTAAAAAATACAAGCAATAATATGCAAACCGCCCAATAATTTTTACAAAAAAAGCAAGAAAAACTATTTTATTTATATTTTTAATATTTTTTAAAATATTTTTTAACAGTGCCCGCATGTGTTTAGAGCCCGGCTTGTATGCATGTTGTACTTGGTGTTTATCCCAAAAATTATGCTCCTCGCATGCCTTCGGGTCGTCCGTTTTCCCGCCATCCTCTACCCTCCCTTTTTCCACTTACCCAGCTCGCCGCCCGTGAGTTACTTGGGTCGTGTTTGTTGTTGCTGCTTGAAACCAAAGCGAGCGGCTAAACATTTGCCAAGCTGTTGCCAGCCAGGCGACGACTCCTTCAGCCTGCTTCATCCTTTTGCCCTGTTGAAGCCTCTGTTCTCCCCTTTAAGCCATATATATTCTACAGCTTGCTCTGCGGCATACTAACTGTATTTTTGGTAACATAATCTAGAAGCACACGCCAGGCAACAGTCGGGCCATTTTCAGCGAGTGCGGTTTGTGTAAACTTTTGATAAAGTTTTAATTAAATAAGCGCAAATTCGAAAGCATTGAGCTTTGTTCAAATGAATTATGAGTATGTTGAATGTTAAGTGGCAATGATAATGATCGAAAAGGGGGGAAATATAGGAAAAGGAAGGAGTGATATATATTTCATTGAGAATATGTGGAGAAATGTAGATTGCTTATGCAAATAGGATTTAAAAAATATTGCAAGTATTAAATCAAACTTTAAATAAAAATTGAATTACTATTTACTACCCCTTGCTACAAATATAAACTGTTTCCTTATTTCTAAATTTCATTTTTAAGCATTTTTAAATCCAAAATCAACTTTGTCTTTTATGCTTAAACTCTGCATCCAACTAAGCTTTCTAAGCTAAAAATGCTGATTTTTATAGACTTTCGTCACATCGTCAAGGGTCTCAACGCATGTCCATCAACGAAAGCTGCCAACGAAATGCATTGGAGACCCTTGTCTTGAGGGTCTCATAAAGTGCATAAATTTTTAATAAATGCCGCAGAGCACACAGGACACAAACACAGAAAGGGATGAGGAGAACAGAGACAGTGAGAGCTGACAAAATGTGGTCAAGGGAGCGATGAGCAGATGATGGCTTCGTCACCTTCCTTTGGGTGCACCACATCCCCAAGCTCAGCTGAGACCTCAAAATGCAATATGCACTAAAAAAAAATTAAATTAAATGCGAAGAAGAAATTTAAAAAATTATGAAATACTTCAAATTATTTGGAAACAAGGGTTTGTAGGAAATATTAATATAATAAATAATAATAATAATAATTAATATAATAAATATATATTTTTTAGCATGAATATAATCAATATTATGGTACTTTCTTTTCATTTTCTGGTTAAAATAATATTATTTTAACAATTTTAAAAATATTAAAAACAAGGAACTATTTTTAAAATCACTTCAAATTTTTTATTCAAGTATAAAAGTCCTACTTGTTTTTCTACTTCTCCATTTTCCTTTTCCCCGTAGAAAACTAAGTCAGCAGCTTTCCTTGAAATGGTCTCAGCCGTCTGCTGCCTGTCATCAAGTGAATTGTGCAGATACACAACTGCAGCACATGTGTGTGTCTCTTTCTTCTCCTTTCCACTTTTTGTACATTTTTTGTGGGGGGTTCTGGGGGCTGTGGCAACCCAGGCAATCTTGCAATTTGTGCCTCCATTGCGGTTTGCCGATAACAGTTGCACTCGCAGCAACAATAAAAGCCAAACGCCAGCAACAGCCACAATAAATGTCGAACAACAATCCAGGAGCCAACGATGATGATAGCACTGGGGCGAAATTGCCGGTGGGGATTTACACCTGTCGCTGGTCTGGGATTTAATTCCTTGATCAAACAAACAACGGCACGTGACACGACGGTAAAATGTGGAATAAGGCATACCCTCAGTGGAGGAAGGAGAATAACATTTGGGAGTTCTAGGGGATAAGCGATATTGAATAGGGGATTTGGGATTTTGGGTGAGTAAACATAACAAAAGTCAATCAAATCAAAGTTTTGTATTTAAATTTTAGGAAATTGATTATTTTATTTGAAGACAGCTAAGTAATTAGACTTAGTCTTAAGTCTATGTCAAACATAGCCTTGATTAATTGCAAGCAAACTCTCTTTACCAAACCAAACATCAACTATTTACAATCTACAAGTCTATGTCTTAATTGCTTTTGGTAACAAACATTGAGGGAATTGAAGTTGCATTGCCTAATAGTGTCAAGACAACCCCAAGACTTCTGGCCATCAACTTGAATATCTTGTTGGTCTAATTCAAGACAAACATAGAGATTAATGCAAGTGTAATAGCCAAGCAAATACCATGAAAATGAAGGTTGGATGGAATATATTATGCACCATAAAATTGAAAATTTATTATAATTTAATTTCACAGCCTAAAGACCAAAAAAAGTATTTAAATCCAAGACAACGAACGAGGTTGCTTGATTACACATTTTTCGGTCTCAGAAGAATTTATTGTTTAAAATAAAAATCAAGAAAAATCTTTTGATCTTCAAAATGTAATTAAAATTTTTTATTTAATCCAAAAAAACTTAAAGGAACTTTAAATTTTCAAGAAAACAACTTATTTACTGAAAAGAAATCTATATAATGCGTTTAGAAACATTTTAAAATTATTTATTATAAAAGTCTACAGCTCTTCCAAACAAAAACCATTTAAGGAAATATAAAAATAAATCAAATTTATTTATGCGCCTTAAATTAAGCTGCTTAAACTACAAATACTCAAAGCTAAAACATGTCTCATCCACATTCAAGTTAAACACAAATTTACAAATTTCCCCCAGCAAATTCAAAGCCTTTCGCCAAAATTAGTCTGCTCAAGTCGTGTCAGAATTGCCCAAGCTAAATGTTGATTTATGGCTTCGGAATTAACTGACTAATATGCAAAGCCATTTTAATTTAGCTTAAGACAAAGACATTCTGATGAGAGTTAATATGAGCTCTAATCCCCTCATGTCTTTGCCGGAACGCATTGATACGCTAAGCGGCTTAAATAAGGACATGTATACCTTCACAACACTAGTATCCTTAGAGGTCAAGAATGAGGCATCATAGCTCTGGGGTTTTCTGAATTTTAATGAGCAAATATTTTCACCTGATATTTGCATAAATACCCACCCAGCATTTTCCTTGTGCCTTTATTTATTTACTTAGACCAAGTGTGGGGTGGACATGAAAATATTAGAGAGTTGTTTGTACTTGTACTTGTTTTGTTTGGTTTGACAAATTGTGCGCAATTTAATTTCAATTTAAATGTTAATTTGCAGCGCCTAACAAATCAAATTTAGCGTAACTGACTTATCATAAATCATGAACTTTTACTGCGTGCAAATGAATGGGGCAAGCAGTAAACAGATGATTTATGTCATAAATTATATATATTTTTCCTATAGAAATACGATGTTCTACAAGTTGTTCAGAGAAAGTTTACAGAGAGAGGGAGAGTATTCCAGAAAATGGCAGTAAAAGTTTTTAAGAAACTTCGGCAAAGAGTCTGAAAGTGAAGCCTGTGGAGTTGAGAGTTTCAATTGGAAAACATACGATTTGTCAGAGTCCAAAGTACAAGTTCAATAATTTCTCACCAAGTGTCATTTAAAGATGTTTACTTTAATAATTAAATAGAAAAATTGGGAGCTTTGAAATAGGTTTTAAGTGATATTATTTACTATTAAAAATGTAAAAGCTCAAGAGAAATTTTATAAAATATTTGTACTCATTACGATTTAAAAGAACAAATTGATTAAAGAAAACTAAATTGACCAAAACAAATTTAACCACTGGTTTATCCATAACCAATTTAAATGTAGCTAAATTTTCACACTCTTCCCAAAACATTTTAATTAGAATCCAATCAATTTTGATCAGCAAAATATGCCAGTTTGCAATTTTAATATTTAGCCTCATTATACAAACAAAAGCAAACACCTATGGAAACATTTTATGTGATAATGAAATTTATATTGCAGGACCACCAGCACAATGTGCGAAGCCATAACGAGAGGAGGGAGCCCACGGAGGGGAACTGATTAAAATAATTACGTTCAGCAGAGGGAACACGGAGGCAGGCCACACACCATGTTTACCTGGCTGATGATGGGCATTCTCCAGTTCGTTAGTGGGGCTACAACACCGGAGCCCTATTTGAATGCCACAAATTGGTATAATACCAACGAGAGTTTGTACACAACGGAACATAGCTATAGATGGATCAGTGGCTCCACTATTCCGCCAGAGGAGCCTGTCTATGGCACCGAATTGCCCACGTATCAGCATTGCATAGCCACAAGGAATTCCGTGGCAGATCTGTTCACCTTGGTGCTTTATAGTCTCGTGTGCATCATTGGTTTATTTGGAAATACCTTGGTCATCTATGTGGTTCTACGTTTCTCCAAGATGCAAACGGTGACAAACATATACATCCTCAATCTGGCAGTGGCCGACGAGTGCTTCCTCATAGGCATACCCTTTCTGCTGTACACCATGAGGATTTGCAGCTGGCGTTTCGGGGAGTTTATGTGCAAAGCGTACATGGTGAGCACTTCAATTACCTCGTTCACCTCTTCGATATTCCTGCTGATCATGTCGGCCGATCGCTATATAGCTGTGTGCCATCCGATATCCTCGCCGCGTTATCGTACCCTGCACATAGCAAAGATAGTGTCGGCGGTGGCCTGGACCACATCGGCGGTACTGATGCTGCCTGTAATCCTGTATGCCAGCACTGTGGAGCAGGAGGATGGCATTAATTACTCCTGCAACATTATGTGGCCGGATGCTTACAAGAAGCACTCGGGCACCACCTTTATATTGTACACCTTCTTCCTGGGCTTTGCCACTCCGCTGTGCTTTATCCTGAGTTTTTATTATTTGGTCATCAGGAAACTGCAGTCGGTGGGTCCCAAGCAGGCAGCCAAGTCGAAGGAGAAGCGGCGAGCTCATCGGAAGGTTACCCGGCTGGTCTTGACCGTGATTACGGTGTACATATGCTGCTGGCTGCCCCACTGGTTGTCCCAGTTGGCGCTGATCAACTCCAATCCCGCCCAGAGAGATCTCTCCCGACTGGAGATACTTATATTCCTGCTCCTCGGCGCCTTGGTTTACTCAAATTCAGCGGTAAACCCCATACTCTATGCCTTTCTGAGTGAGAACTTCAGGAAGAGCTTCTTCAAGGCCTTCACCTGTATGAATCAGCAGGAGATCAATGCCCAGCTGCAGATGGAACCGAGTGTGTTTACCAAGCAAGGTAGCCGCAGGAGAGGCGGCTCCAAACGCCTGCTGACCAATAATCCACAAATACCGCCGCTGCTGCTGCCTTTGAATGCGGGTAACAACAACTCATCGACCACGACGTCGTCCACAACTACGGCGGAGAAGACCGGTACCACGGCGACACAAAAGTCCTGCAATTCCAATGGCAAGGCGTCAGCTCCGCCAGAAAATTTGATTATCTGTCTGAGTGAGCAGCAGGAGGCCTTTTGCACCACCGCCAGGAGGGGATCGGGAGCAGTGCAGCAAACAGATTTGTAACCCAGTTTAAGTAGGAATTTTTCTGGAACGAAATTAATTTTAAAGAAATACCTTAAACGGAAATCTGAAATGGAATTAAGAAAGTAGCTGTAAGGCAAGGCATTTAAACTACGTTTTAATCTTTTTCTACCTAAAAACATTTGAGACTAAGCAGTATTACTATGTGTCTATATCTAAAAGATTTCGAATTTGATTTAATCAAAAACTCTTTGTGAATTCTAGACCGCACAACGATATATATTAGCAATATCTAAACAAATAATTTACATTTAAATGAATAAAGAAACTAGAATTAGAATAAAATACTTATTTAATTTTTTATTTATTTTACTGAGTTCCTAAAATATTTCATTTTTAGTTTGTATATTTTACTCCCAATGAAAACCCTAAAACCTTATGAAATAAATAAAATAAAACTCCTTTCTATCCTAAAAACCTTTTTAAATTTAAGCAGAAAAACTCTGCTCCTGCATTCTCTGATTTCATAATTAACCAATTAGGTAGTTTAACTGAATTATGCAATTAAAAACGAATAAAACGGGATTGCGCAATATAAGCAGCTTAGCCAGAGCCAACACAGAGTCATCCAAGACACTCGTAAAATGGCAAATAAAAAACTTTTTACGAGGACAAACCGGCAGATGAGTCAATGCAACTATAAAAAAAAGTCGGCGGTAGTCACAGGCAGAGTTTTAATTGAAAAAAGGATGCCATAGAGCAGGGTTAAGCACAATTTTAATTAATCTTTTCTTGACTTACGAGTCGTCGTCTGTAAACCGAGAAAAAACGAACAAATAAATTATTCAAATGTGTAACTGGCTGGAATGCTAATGTGAACATTTTTGCTGTTTTTGGAGGTTTGATATAAATAAATAAATTACATTTGTTTGACAAACAAGTATCTCATGGAATGAGCTGAATATATTGTGTAATTTAGGCTAAGTAATTTAATTAAATTATGTAAATGTGCTTGAAAGTGTGTCAATAAAGGAAAGTTTGTATGAAATATATTGTGATGAGTAGTTATGGGAGGAGAGACTTGGTTAAAGGTTAGTTTACAAATTTTTCAAATAGTTTAAAGTAAGAAAAAAAATATAAAAAATTCCAAAAGTAATTCCTGGTTTCCTGAAAATATTTAGATTTAAAATAATAATAATAGTAACCGATATTTTAATGATGACCATGAAGCCAAACAGTCTTTAAATGCTTCCCAAGCCACGATAAAGCATTTCCACGAGTAGATAATCCTTAAAATCTATTGAATCCTTTCACCTTAACTCTCCACAAATTGTACTCTTGAAAACCCAGGAGAACTTGACATCTTTTTACCCCAGGATTCATTTGTCAGTGAACAAATCTGAAACTGTTTGTGAGCCTCGGGAGTATTTTCGGCGGTGCCATTGCCTTGGCTGTTGATTTATTTGGATACGATTGAACTGAAGTCGAGTTAAGAGCTTTTAAGTCAGCGCACTTTGGAGAACAACCTGCCAATATATTGTATTCTGCTTACTGCACCGGCATTAAATCAAGTTTTAGAAACTTGGCTTTCTGCCACTTTCCCGGCTCCCGACTTGCCTTCTTGCCTTTTAGCCCCCATTGATTTATGCGTTTCAGCGCGCCAGCATAAAGAGTTGTTGCCGGTCTGGTTTCGAAATGGTTTCTCAAATATATATAGTACCTGCATTGGAGAAAGGTGAGAGCAGTGAAAGGAGTGTTAACTCAAATATGGGGAAAAGCAATTCATTGAAAGGAAAAAATAAATAAATGGCAGCAACGTTTGAGCTTTGAGCTGTTTGTTGGGGGATTTGCGTAAGTCCTGGTAGAGGGGGAAACGACAGCTTAGCAACTTTTTCGAGTGCAAATTTGTGAGAATTTTCCGTGTTTGGTTTTGGTTTATTTTACTTTCCTCCTTGGCACATCTGTGTGTATCATTATTACTCTTGACTTCTCGCCTTTGATAATTCTCAGCTGGGGTTTCAATTTGTATTTGTATTTATTTTTTATAAAGCAAAAAGTTGGCTTAAAGTGGGAATGCATTTGATTTATGCGGTAAGGCAGCTTTTCTGATTTTGAAACTCGGTTTTAATTAGTTAATTAGTTTGTGTGTGTTTTGAGAGAGACCTGTCCATCACATATGCAGATATCTGCGGTCGCCTGCAGGGTAATTGAATTATATCTGCGGAAATTGCGGTTTCCAGGTAACTCTTTGATCCTGTGTTAACACCCCTCCTCTTGCCATAACCACAAATCGATTCTAAGGGGTAAAGCAATTTGGTTCCCCCACTAAAGATGTCAATGTCAGGGGCAGCTCAAAAGCCTGGGCAAAAAGGAAAAGGACAAGTCGCAGCACCAAAAAGAGAAGCCTCATTGTCATTGGCGTTAACAACGGGCGGGAAAGCCGGCCAAAACGATAGGAAAGCAGCAGCGATGGCGAGCAATCTGGAACGTGGGCTATTAAAAATCTTTGTTAACTACACTGGGGGAAAAAAAACTGAAAATACAAATTTTAAAAAGTTTAAATTAAAATTTACTAAATTTTCTCAATTTATGTATCTTTAAACTCTTTTTAAATAGTTTCTTTGCAGATCAGTAACTTACAAATAGTTTTCCAGCTTTAAAATTAATTTTTCCCCCAGTGTTTTTCCCCACGCAGACCCAAAGAAAACCCCTCCAGCAAATAAGCAACACGAAACGTGACCCAGAAAGGAAGAAATAAGAGCGGCTTTTCCAACTGGACCCTGCTGCCTGCAGGATCTGTTGCATTTTCGGCACACTGGCGCACAGATTGCGTCCAAAAGGAGCTTTGTCTGGCCATCTGCCGGCTGTCGGTTGTCGGCTTCCGGCCGCTGGACGCGGCTCCAACTGGATATGGCACCCTTCGGGTACACTTAACCCACCCCTGGGTGCGCTGGTTCGTGTGTCTGGCACTTAGCATTTCATTATTGCCGTGATTGGATTACGCCGTAAATGCATTTTGCTGGTGTCCTCCAAGCTGGCCGTATATATACTTAAGGTCCTGCTCCTTGCCTTGCACTGCTGAGTGCAAATGGTTATCGTCTTAAGGCGACATTTGCCATCGAAGGTAAGACTAGGCCCGACATCTTAATTTTGCTACTTAGCGTGTTATTACCGTGTATTCCGGAGTAGTTGGATTTCCGTTTTAATTGTAGGGACTTGGACTGCAGGAGGAGATTTTGATTTAAGCTGGGGTAAAATATAACGTATACGTAGCTATAATTAATTGTTTTGAGTTTTTTATAGATATTAAAAATATTTAAAAAATATATATTTACTAATTACTTAATAAATAGGAATACTCAATCCTAAAATTGTCTTTCCATTCAAAATCGGTCGTTCTGGACTGCAGGAGACATTGTAATTCAAGCCTGAGGAAAATATCAAGTATACGTACGTATGCGTGGGTTTATTAAATTATTTATTGATTTTATAAAATTTTAAAAAAGTATATTTGCTAATTACTAAGTTTATATAAATCGTTCTCCCCAAATAATCGACTTTCCGTTCTAATTTGAAGGAAAAATTCTAATTTAAGCTAGGTTGAAATATCAAGTATACGCTCTTTAATTCAATAATTTATAAATAATACTATAAAATCCTTAAGCTTTCTGTTCCCATTAAATATTTTAATATAAAAATCCAGCAAACATTGTTGCCTTAACATTTTTTTCCAAAAGTTTCTCCAGCATTTTGCTCACCTTGCCCACAGATTTATGCATATTTCTTTGATTTACATCCAATTTATGTAAATTCTTGAAAAACTACCATAAAACATATTCGAATTACACCTGGGCAAGCCATCAACGAAAAACAAAATTCCCATCGGTCAAGCCCCTGCTGCTAGTTATTTGTATGTTGTTTTCCCACATGCGAAAAACTGTTTTCAAACATTTTTCACCACCCTCAGCCCTCGTTGGGACATCAATTCAATGAGAACTTTTGAAATGCGACCCTAAACAAAATTTCAGCAGCCACTACAAAGGCAGAGAAGGACCTTACAGCTTCATTTAATATCCACGCACAAAAAAAAATTATACAGAAAAAAGGAAACGCCAAACTTTTTTGCTTACCTCCGCCAAAGCAGCGAAAATTGTATTTTTTCATTGCATTTTTTTTATTTAATCTTTTCGCTTGTTGTCTTTTTGGACGCATTCATTGCCAAAAGCATAACAATATTTACGCATTTAAGTCAGGAAAGTAGGAAAAATATTAAAACGCAGCCAAGATATTTTTCGCAAAAAGAGAATGGAATAACAATAAGGGAATTTGTAGTCGCTACTTAAGCAATAAAATGTCAAACAAATAAGGGAACAGGAAAAGAAAAAGCGCTGAAAATGAAGATATAGAATTTAAGTACCCTGAAATATATAGAAAGGAATTTTTAAATATACAAAATCAAACAGAAGAAGATATTTAAATATTTCTATAAAATTTAAAGCGAGCTTTTAAGATTCTCTTTCATATTTCAGCCTTAAGTTAAGTAAAAAATGTATTTAAAATCCACAGAGACTTATTTATCTAATATAAATATTAATATTTAAATTTAAGTCATATTTTATGAGCAATAAAAATATTATGATAATAAAAATATGAGCAATAAAAATATTATGACACTCTTCTGCCAGAGTATTAAAAGAGCAAAACTTTAAGGAAATGAAAGCGGAATGAAAGCTTTAAACGGAAATGTATTGTGCCACCGAGTCGGTCAAGTTATGACTTCTCCGGTGTCCAGCTGCATGCAAAATTCCATTTAAGTTTTGGGGGACTCACCAAAAGACGCCGTCTAGCCAGCTGGCAGATGCTGCTGAATCTACGGAGCTGCGGTTGCCATTTTCCATGCAATTACAGAACGTCGCAGGACGCAGGACGACTAACGAAAACTTCTGTAATTGATATGTGTGGCGGCAACTTTCTAATGGAGCTGCTGCTCCCCTCTTGTCGAAAAGTTTGCGGTCTCCTGGAAAACCAGGGGTCACCATGCTCCTCCACACGTGGCCCCAAGATTGAAGATGGAAGTTCGACACAATTTTGGCCACTAGATTGTAATTGGTTTTACGGTGCGGATGCCTGCAGATGAAGCCCGAAGGTTAACTGCAACACGAGTTGGCAATTAAGAAAATTCAATTTGAAGGCAAGTGATGGGTTATATGTATGAGAAGAGTCTAAGGAAAAATGGTAAGGAAAATGTTGGTAAAAATTGGAAAAGGTTTTCTTTTAATTTAGTTAGGTTGAAGAAGCAGTAATAAAATTAAATAAAGTCTGGTTTTAATATTTTTTGAGACTCTAAAATATTTTCTAACTGCAAACAGAACTTGTCCTGTTATTACCAAACCATTTTTCGCAACCTTTGACCCCTAAAAGCTTCCCCCTTGCTCTCTTAAACCCCTGCACCTTTAATCAACCGCCATAATTTCGCCTGACATTCCCGCGCGTATGGAGCACGCCGTCACAGAGGTTTCTCCGAAACATTTAAATGCCATTTCAATTACACGCTTTATCCCTACAGGAGGACCCCACTGCACTGCACACCCTTAACCCCTTGCCTTATAATCGCGGGCCAGCGAAAGTCTTCCGCTTCGTTAGTGCAACGTTTACGCACAAATTAACACGCTGGCAACTGGAACTTTTTACGAAACACAAACGACAAAGGGTTTTGCAGACTGCAGTGGATATAAACAAAAAAAAACATCATTTCAATTTTAATGAGCAGCAGCAACTGGGAAATTATTCGGGAAAATGCGTAGCATAAAGCTGAATTTCTATTATTTCTTGGAATGCGCAGACATTCCCCGCTGAATAGATTTCCACATCACGTTGCATATGTGCCAGAGCAGCTGGAATGCATTTGCATTAAAACCGGAGGAGTCCTAAGTGCATGCCGATGCCAGTGGAATAAGAAATAACGAGTGTATGTGCGGTCCGGGAATGGCAGGTAGTAGAGTTTGACTGCGTTGGAGCCGAGGCATCCATAAAAACACACATACACAACATTTTTCAGCATTCATAATTTTCCATTTACCACTTTATTCTGCCAAAAGGTTTATTGGCATTTATAGGAAGCACTACCACTACCACCACTACTAGGACTAATGCTTTGGTATTTTCCCATCTCCCAAAGGACGCCATGGAAATGGGGGAATATTTTCATTTCTCCTGCTTTAGGTAACCGCACATTTTTAGCTATTCAGAAATTAAATGCCAGGCATGCAATCACGTCAACTTAGGGTCTGTCGAATATAGTATAGTAACTGATTAATACACTTAATTGATGAGGAAAGTGGGATTTAAAAATTAAATTAAATTATAAAGAAATAAGGTTAAAAAGAAATAGGACTTAAATAATCCAAAATTTATGCATAATTATGTACATATATTTTTAAAAGCTAATAAATCCTAAGTAAATCATTCTAAAACACTTCAAAGACTTATAAATAAATATTTAAAATATATTTAACATTTATATAAATTAATAATATTAATACAAGTTTACAGCATACCTTAGGCTTTCCTAGTTAAAATCAAAAAATATTTTTAATGAAATTCCAATCCAATCCATTAATTGTTCTCCCATTCCCTAACCTCCCTGTATTTAGTAAGTTCAAAAAATTTTATAATCAAAATTTTTCTACCCCTAGACAAGCACACACATACACGCATTTATCCCCCTGCAACTCCCCAGAAGCTTTTTGGCTCAAAATGTTAATTGGACGCTGAAATGTTAAATTAGTAAAAAGCAAAACGGGACAGCAAAAAAAAATTGTAAAAAAATGTAAGCCCCATAGCCCGCCGCCCACAGCAGTTATGAAAAATGTCAGTTGGGATAACAGCCAACGGAGAGGCGACGGGGGGCAGAACTTCCGGGACAGTGGGCCAGAGAGGCACCCACAAAGCTCATTTCATTATGCATAAATTATGAAATTACGCAGAAAATAAATAAAAGTAAAGCGTCACCCAGTTTTGTGTTGGGCAGGGTCCCTGTTCTCCTAGGCTGAGTTTCTCAAGTAGAGATGCCCATTTGGGTTTGTTTTTATGATTTTAATTCTCATAAATTGTAAAAAATATGTAAAAATATATTTAAGAATATAAAACAAATAAATTTAAAATAGATTTTTATAAAACCTTTCTAAAAATAGTATAAAATTATATTTAATAAAATGAATGTCACTATGCTCCACTAAAATTTATCCCATAATATAAATTAACAAAAGGGAAGCCTTAAAAAAATATATAAAATAAACCCTAGGAATTGTTAAATTTCTTAATATATGTTTAACTAATAATAGTCCCATTTTTTGGCATCTCTACCACCCAGAGTCCGTTTGGCAGCGGTGAAAATATAAGAATTATTAAGCCATTTACGTGCCTTTGTTTTAATTTGCTGCATTTTGCAATTTCAACTGTGATTTTGAGTGATGGCTGAGTGGAGGGTGGTAGGTCATTGTGATTCCAGGTGAGTTGGGGCGTTGTTCCTGGGCAGGGGGTTTAAGCACCTGTCAGCCATGCGCCAGTTACGAGGGCTGTAAACTGGTCGAAAGTCATCATGTGGCTTACGGCTGAATTAAACTGGCCATGTCCAGGGTAAATTTAATTGATTGCGGATGGAGGGGGTGGGGAATGTTTGCAGAAATTACATTGTGGTAACGGTTAATTGATGAGAGCTTCCAGCGAGGAGTCATATATCAAAGGGTATCCTAATCTGTGTTACCTGAACTTGTGGGGGAGTATTAACGGAATAATTTGTAGTCAAATTCTAGAATTCAGTTAGTAAAGGAGAAATATGTCTACTGCTTTCAAATATATTTCTACATCTTTAATTTAATTCAAATTAAATTTAGCTGAGACCAGCAGCAACATTTAATGAGAAAATGTACTCCCTTAAAGGCATCGTAAAAGGTCCAAGCAATGATGCTGCATCAATGGAAATTAAATTCAAACAATTTCAATTTGATTTCATCAGACCATCAGTCTTTCCAGATGCTTAACGTGCGAATCGTAAATGAATTTTACGATTGATCGAATTTCCCAATTTAATGAGGGCTTAAAACATACAAAAAGCAGGTGAGACTACGAGAGAGAGGTATTAATGAAGAGGGTGGACAAGGCAGGCAAGAAGTAAGTTCTGGAGGTCCAGTCTTAGAAGGATTAAGGATTTATTAAGAAATGCATTTGGCTGGAAGCAAGCACGGCAAACGGAATGGTGGAACCAAGCAAATGAAAAGCAACTCAAGACAAAGTAATCAATGAATTTTTTAATGCCAAAGAATTCAAACGAGCAGCTAAACTGATTTACAATATGCAAAAGTAGATGATGATGAAGGGAAAAATCCAAGAAAAAGTTTTAAAATTAATGATTACATTTCCAGAGAGAAAGTGTTGAGTGAGCAAAAGAAAAGGTAGTGAAAAATATCAAGGATATATTAAAAAACCTGATGCACAAAGGACTCGCTGCTTGATGTCATGCATAATTCATAGGATAGAAAAGAGAAATATCAACTTTCCAAATCCAAGGTTGGCCTCAAGGATTTACATCAAAACAACAACAAAAAATATAAACAAAACCCACAAAAGTGCAGACATCTTTATCAGCTAAGCAGCAAACACAAAACAATAGAAGCACTTTGCCAGATGTTTTGCCACTCATTGCAAATGCATTTCAATTAAATGCAATAAATTAAATATAAATCTAGCACGGACTATCTAACCATTTTGCTCTAGTTTTATATGCCTTACCCATGACCCCGCCAACCCCCCAGAAATGTTGCATAATTAATTAGCCAAGCAAAGCATGTGGCGAGAGAACAAGGTCAACACCAGAATTCATTTCGCCTACAAAGACTGCAAAATTATGCAGAAAATAAGATGCAAACATATGTTGCAAATAGATTTTTAATTAATGAGGGTCGTTTACGAAATACCCTTAATGGAAATCAGTTCTTTAAAAAGTTATTAATAAAAAGAAAAATGTTAAGAAGAAATAATTCGTTCTATAAATAGTTTGTTTATATTTTTGTTAATATTTTTAAACTTGCTCAAAAGATTAACAGTTCTATTGCCTGTGTTAGCAGTTGGTTAACAGTTTCGAGTATAAGACTTTACAGAAATCTGTAAGTTAACAGAAAAGGTCTTATAAATTATGTTATATACCTATGTTATGTCTTAGTTTTTATAAAGGATCCTAAATAAATATATTTGTAAAATGTAGTATGGTTTTTCAGATAATTATAATGATAATAATAAACCTGAAGCGTATAATTAAATATCAAATTAGTTATAAAGTATAAATAAAATATTTTTTGACCAATTCTTACATTTTATTTAGAAAAGAAGCAAATTTTATTTACATTTTTTGATTTTAAGTGTATTTACAATTTAATTAAATATTTTTTATATTTTGTATAATTCATATAAAAACTTTAAATTCATTCCCAACCCCTTTATCATTTCAACACACCTTATCAACACCCTCTAATTCCGCCCACCCATTTTGCTTACAAAGCTCTTCGGTGCCTTAAAGGATTCCCCTTTCTGAATGCCAGCTTTATGCCCCACGCAATCCCGAAAACATACCCACAAGTGGCAGGGCATCTCTCATTGGTCGTCATCTAATGAGGACAGTCTACTGGCTGCTGTCAAACAAGCTGGATGATGATGCCTTCAAGTGACTCAATCTTTGGCTGACAGTGAACTCAATTCTAAAGCATTTTAATTGCTGTCTCGACTGCCGCTGCTGCTGCTGGCTCAGCGTTAGCTTTAGCTTTGCCTTTTGCCCCGATGCATACGGTATAAAAAGGGCATAAATATGTTGACCTTGCACTCAGTCGGTTAGAAAGTGAAAGGGGATACCGGCTGGATGGCGGCTGAAAGGCGAATTTGCATAATTTGCATGCAGCGCACATTGGCAAAGGCAATGCAATTGCACTCAAACCAAGCATGGAATCTAGTTGTTAGCAAAACTTGCTGACAAATTGTGGCCCAGTCAACACCTCAAATCCCAAAGCCACCCAGAGTTTTAGCCTTATGCCTTCTCCGTCTGTGAGCCGTCTATGCGAATTTTCTGGCTAAAAGGACTAAGGAGAAGGACGACAACTATGACGACAACGACGACGACAATGTTGGCGACACTGTTGGCGACGCTGTTGACGACTTTTGCCATTGAGACAGCCAAAGTTTTTATGGCAATTTTCAGCAGAGCCAGACATCTGAAGGGGGCTTCTTTGCCCTCGTTGTTGGTAGCTGCATGAATACGGGAATTTTAACATAAATTGCAACCAAGTTACACGTTTTCTTTCCTTCACATTTTCCACATAGGCCCGAGCCTCGCATAAAGTGGAAAAGTTTGCAATGCAAAAAATCAAGTTAAAGTGTCATGAATAGAGAAGGCTGTTAAATGCATTTAAACTTAATGGGAATTGCATTCATGAGACTTGTAATATTCGTTTCGAGAAATTACTCAGCTAAAATACTATAACACATATTTTTAAATGAATTTCTAGGAATGTGGCTATTCTTGACCAAAAAGTCAGAAAATGTACATATGTGTAAAATTCCAGGAAAAAGTACTAAAACCAATTTAAAAGCTGCTTAGAGGATTGTTTTTCGTAAAATCTTGTAATATTCATTCCGAGAAATTAACTGTAACAAATGTGTTAAAATAGTTAAAGCAATTCAAAAGGGTTTCCAGGAATGTTGCAGCTCTTGAAAAAGATAATTGACCCAAAGGCACGAGTGTCGCTACAAAATTCAAGGAAAAATCACTATTCTATAACCAATTAAAAAGCTACTTGCATAAGCTAAGGCTTATCTAGCTTTACTGTTTAATTTAAAATAAATTTTTAATGTAGAAAGTTTCTGTTAATAATTTTACAGTAAGATATCCACAGTACAAAAGTTATAGCTTAACATTAATTCATACCTCAATTAGCAATCTTCATCAATGCCATAAATTGTTCTCTCTCCTTTAACCAATGTGTGAAAATGTAGCAAAGGAAAACAAACTATCAAAAGCTCAATATGTGTGCAGGACACTTGCTTCAGATCCTGTCCCTTGGCCAGCTCTGAAAGACAAAAAAATATGAGTAAAACTCGCAAAAATGTCAACATACTGGCGGGTGGCAAAGGGGGAAGAAAAACAAACCGAATGCACAGATTTCATCCAGCTCAATTTTGCAGGATTTACCGGATCGCCAGGACTTCCAACGAAGCCCCGCACCCGGACAGGTGTCCTGCCGCATCCATTAGACGACCCTTAGCTGAGCTTTTAAGCAGCATGCCCGGGAGCCTTTCACGGGGGGGTAGAGACGTTACAAGGGAGTATGAAAGCATCAGAACGTCAAGGATGTCCAGGTTGCAGTTTGAAATTTTTATGACCCGGCTACGCATGGCCCAAGGTGTGAGGAGGAGGAGGAGGAGTAGAAGTTGGGTCGATATAAACTCCGTCATCCATCTATCCGTTGGGCATCTATGGAAGGTCTCCGGTTGATTGCTCACTGGGACTGGCATTTGGCTTTCGGTTTCACACTGTGCAGAGCAAATAACATTTTTACAGTTGCTCTTTGATTTGATTTTGAGTGTGCTAACCTGATGGATGCGAATCCCTGAATCCCTGGCCCCTTCCGGCCTCGGTGTCCGTAGAAGTCACCGACACTTTGGTTGCAACTTTGTGGCAAATTTTTATTTTGTACTGCCAATCCTTTTTGCGAAAAAAAAAGAGAAACTTCTTTGGGGTTTACTGCATTTCGGACAACTCCGTTGCCATCGTCCTCCATCGGACTTAATTAAGTTTTAGTCCTGGCCCGCTGATGCTCTGATGCCACTTCTCTGTGGCACTGTGGCATTGTTTACATGCCAGCAAAAAGCCCAAGCTGTGAAAAATAGAAAAGCAAAAAATAAATATAAATAAAAGTTGAAAAGTTCAAAATGTGCAACAAAGTAGGAAAAAGATTTACAGGGTGGAGAATAGGGAATGCTCTTTGGAGTGGCAACTTATAGGAAGTTTTATAGAATTTTATTAGGTTTTATCCTCTAATAAATGTTGGCATGGTTTTAGGATACATAATATTTAAATTACATATATTTTTTAAGGTAAAAAATTAAGTATGAAGTAAAAAAAGTCTCAAATATTTTGCTAGTGTATTTCGACAAATCTACACCTCTTAAATTGTTTAATACTGTGTAATAATCATAAAAATACTAATATAATAAATATGTTATCCACATAGTTCTATTGAAAGATAGATTTATGTATTTTCTGCTTAGTTTGTTAACTACTTTTTGATTATTCAGCTTTTATTCATGAAAAAAATCGACACCTCAAACGGTTCAGTTCTTTAGAAAAATTGCAAATAAATTAATTGCTTCGTAGAATATGAAAGTGAATATTAAATAAAATTCTAAATAAATATATGAAACAATTATTGAAATAAATTGTTAATAAATATTTGAAACAATTATGGAAATAAATTCCCAACTAAATATCCCCCTAAATGTCATTTAAATAACTTTAACCACAATAAATTTGCATGCAAATTAAAGCTAGACAAATGGCTCTGGCTTTTTGGTTAAATAATTATTGTATACCAACTCGTTTGAAGCACCTTCTAATTGCCTTTGTTAATTTGCTGGCATATTTCAACTGGGAGCTGCTTTAAATTGCAAGGATAGCAAGGTGCGAGAGCAAAGTGTAGGAGGAAACCAAAACCAAACCAAAGCGGACAATGAAGCGTGAAAAACGGAAACGGAAATTAAGTGACTGCAGTGAGAGACTGGCCAGCAGTGGACACATAGCTCCGAGCGTCTGGCTCCAGCTCCGGTGGCAGGACACTAGCACCATCCTCGTTGCCGCCATTGTCGCGTCACTTGCCACGCGATGGCCATTGTCCACTTGTCCACTTTTCCACTGCTCCATTGTGCACTTGGTTTGGCGTGGAGACAACGAAAAGGCTTAAGGGTCGAATGGAGGCGGTTTCCCGGGACTCCACTGTACGGTCTGTCCTGCGTTTGACTGCTGCAAATTGCATGACACTATGGCGTAGTTTGTTTGTTCTCTTCTCTATTTTTGGTTTGACTTTTTTGCTGCAAGCCAGTGGGGTTTTAAGATATATGGAAGATTTCAAGGTACAATTTTGAGGGAACGTTCCAGAAAATTAAAGTTTAAGAGATACCTAGTACCTTAGCTCAGAAAGGTATATATACCTGATTTTACCTAATCAAGCTTAGTGTATTTTGCAAATTTTATGATTCGCAGATGTTGTGCCCAAAAGGTAGCACCTTAAAGCCCATAAATGTAAGATGTAGATTAGGTATTACGAAAAATCCCAGATAGCAGATGTTATCAAACCCCAAAGGGATGGATTCATACCTGCTACAGGTAGGACCATAACTACCTGTTACCCTTTCTACCTCTAACTTCTGCTTGTATATAAGCCTGGTGGCCAAAGGAGGTAATAATCAGTCAGCCACTGAATCTTGTCCTAGACACATCTCAGTAAATCTGAAAAATTGCCAACGAGCAGCAGAACATCGAAAAATTAAACAAACAATTAATTAATATTGTTATAAATATTTTAAAAAATAATTAAATACTTGCAAAAAATCACCATGTACGACGACGAGCCCATCTCAAGCTTTGTGTTCACCAACGAGGCCACCACACAGACCTTTCACCATCAGTGGTTTGCCCAGGGCCAGTTGCATGAGTGCGCCACCTGCTACAGCTCCATCGATGCAGATGAGCCGCCATCCCAGCATTGGCTGCGAGGTGGAGAAGCCTCGCAGGGTCTGCAGCTAACGAAACAGCAACAGGCTGTCCTCGACATCATTGAAGCCCGTCAGATCGAAACGTTCTTCTTCTGCGACGAGAGCTCCAGGGATAAGCATGACCACTTCATGGGCGAGACCTGTGCCCGAGGTGTTCCCGAGCTGCTCCGCTGGATGTTCCAGAACAACACCATTGCCGTGGAGTTCAACCTGGCCTGCTATGTAAATGCCATGGATCAGGTGCTTATCTTTCAGAGTGGCTCTCTCAAGGTGGAGCATCACTACGACGTGGAGGAGTGTGTGAGCGTGGTCTACGAGATGCTAATGCAGAGGATTGAAAACTATCTGAACTGCAGCTGCGAGTACGGCATGGACGAGTGCAGCATCACCAGGGTGCGGGTGCAAGTCAAGCGGATACGAGTTGAGGTGGAGAGTCCCGGATCCACACCCTTTGCTCTGCCTCTGCAATTGAGACAGGAGGAGGAGGATCTGCCCGCCACAAGCACAAGCGAATCAGAGCTGGCCATCCTGCGTTCCGCCTACCTGAAGCACTACCGCGAATGCAACGGCTACTTCCCGCCCAACATGCGGGTGAATCTGTACGGGCTGCAGCAGTGCAAGACCACCAAGGAGTTGTATGTGGTGCCTTACCATGTCAGCGAGACCCTGCAGCAGTTGCCCAACAAGAACTTCCTCATCCTGAACAACATCATGGGTCAATTTCAGCGCCTGCATGAGCTCTCCACGCCCGTGAAATCCATCGAAAGGGATCCCTCTGGTTCACCTCTGAAAAACCTCCAATGCCGCCGGTGTCGCACACAGTTCACAAGGAGCAGCAAGTTGCACATTCATCAGCAGCTACATTGCGGCCAGGACTTCTCCGTGGACAGCATGCACGCCGATATTGTGGAGATCTACGAGCAGTGTCTGCCCATCTCGAGGAGCGTCTTTCAGTATGCCTGCTATGGCATTACCAAGCCAAAGACCGTGATGCGAAAGGGTCAGTTCGTGCCCATTGAGTGCGACTGGCGCAGCGAGAGTTCCGTAAAGGTGCAGCATGGTCCCTGTGTGGTCATCAGTAATGCCCAGCACAATAGTCCTTGTAAATATTATTAAATAAAAGTACATTATTAAGCATAAAAAATACAAAACTGGAGTTTTTATATATTTGGTAGAGGGAATTTTAAAGGGGGGTTAAGAAATGATTATTAAACATTTAAAGAAAACATAAAAATACTTTAACAATCATCTTAAAACCCTAAATAAGCATTATCAATCTGATCTAATTGAAATCCTTGTATTTTTCACACCCAATTAAATCTTTTAAAGCTTTAAACTTAAGCTATAAATAATCTTTCAAAAAACATAACAGCTTCAGTGACAGAAAGCTGTTTTCACAATAATCTGCAGAATTCGGGGGATTTTCTCGCAGATTTTTATTAAAGTTTTATAGAAGTGAAAGGAAAAGGAAAAACGTGAAAATTTGCACAGAAAAGCCAAAGACAAACAAGAAACTTTTTCGCGATTTGCCACACACAACCACACATTTCACCGCAAGCCATTTATTGCGGTTTTGTTTTGCGTGGCAAAGAGCCAAAAAAAAAGGAAATACGAAAGCGGATGGATGGACAGATGGAAAAGTCAAAACTAATGGCTATTCCTCTTTTGGCCACTTGCTAATTAGCCAGCGGTTTTGACGCCAACAAGCGAAAACGAACGAGGAATTGGCCATTGAATATTATTGTGTTAAACGTTATCCACTTGCTTTTAATTGAATTGTATGTTATAGGAATTTAAGTGCATGGTTAATTGTGGGAACTTGGAAACTATAACCATTAAAAAATTATAGATATTTGTTTTAGAATTGCTTCTCTTATTAAAAATCCTTAATGGCTTCAAAATCAATTCAAAATTTCCCAGAAAACCCCTGACAATAATTTCCTACAAGTCTATTTATGAAAGAATCTAAAAGAAAACCCCGATTTTATAGTCAAGGGCTCCCAGGGACAACCTCAAGTGTCACAACACGTAAGTCAACACGTGGAAATTGGATTATTAAAGCGGCGCGTGTGTGCACACACATGGCATAATGGCAGACGCAGACTAGGGCACCGACAAATTGGACTGGAAGTACTCCAAAGCGACGATGACGAGCCATGTCGATTGGGTAACCAACGAGGCACATAACAAGCATTCCAGGAATGCGTTCGCATTTAAAATTCAACAGGGAGCCAAGAAGTCCAAGACCAAGGAGCCTTGGAATGCGCTTTAAGAGGCCAGAGGCATTCATAATTCAGTGAGCTCAAAGGAGGTGATGTTCAGCAAAAGTTGGACAACAAGCTGGACAAGCTAGGATATAAGCAGGAGTCCATTGATGTTGTGACCATTTTTATATTTTTAAAAATAATATATATTTAATAACAATAGCTTTTTACAAGAATAAAAACCAGTGGGTAATTTATAAAAAATCCCCATAAAATAACTTGAATTATGTAGGTAAAAAACCAAGTTAAATAACATAAATAAATACTAAAAGTATAAAGTAAATCAAGACCAAATGGGATAGAGCATTCACAACCCTGTACAATCCATAAAAAACTAAACCCCTCAGAGTCAACTCAGGGTTTGATTGCCCAGACGGCAATTGCAAGGACAGCAAGTGCGAAATATGGAAGGCTTTAAGTTTAAAGCCATTTCCCGAGAGAGACTGTCAGATCGTATATCGCAAATCGATTTTCTTTCTTGGTTATGTTTTGGTTATAAATTACAAAACGAAATGACATGTCGCCCCTCGTCAAACTGGCTGGGCGCTTAATAAATCGTGTGCAATTTTTATCCATGGCCATTTTTTTTTTTGCTGGACTGCTAGACTCTGTGGACTCATTATAGCCGTCACGCCCCTAATCCAAAAGCGTTGTAATAATAATTCAAATACGACGGCACATTAGTTCCGCCATTTTGGGCAGCCAGTGTACAATGAACGATGGGCCAACAGGTTGTGACAAGTGGATTTAGTCGAGAAATGGTGGCTTGTACTCTTTGTAGACACTTCATAAATGTCGAGGAACGTTATTAAATGGGCATTTCATTGGAAATGAAACACTGAGAGAAAGTATACAACTGTAAGAGAGGAGAAAAAAAGAGATATTCGAATTGGAAAATATTTGGCAAAGTTAGAAATTGAAAAGAAAGTTGGGAAATCAAATCAATCAATAAACCATATAAAGTGTGTATTATTTATATTTTTAAAATATGTTTCCCATTCTATTTTCTTCCCAATTTCATCTTAATTTTCTACATTTTTATTACCAGTGAGCTCCGAAATGATTGATAGTCAATGAAAGAGTCCAGGAGGCCTACACAGGAATTGGCAAGACATGAGCCCATAAAACGTTTTCGGCAAAATGCTCATCAAGTAGCCATACAATAAATAATAGAACAGTCAGAAACATTTGATGGAGAACCATAAAAATGCAGCTCAACCAAATAAAGGAAAACAAAAAACAAGAGAATAAGAACGAAGAAGACTATACAGCAGCTTGTTCATTCAAATTGTAGCCATGTACACCATGTAAGGAGCAGACAAAAGACATAAAGTAAATGAAGCGCCACACAAAATGCAGACTTAAGATGGAAAATAAGAGAAGTAGTGGCAACTCCCAGACGATGTGACGAGTATTTTCATTCTATTTCCATTTGTACACTCTCGTAACTCAGTTGCCATTCAAAGGCAGAGGGCAGAGCCACAGTCGAAATCGAAATCAATTGTAACACACAATGAAAACAGTTTTCCTACACAATAAATGGGCACCGCACATAGGGATATATATGCACTACAAAAAATTATAGATATTTCAAGAAGATTCCTTTAACTTTGATATTAAAATAAATTTTAGAAAATATATTTCCAAGAACAGAGCTTCTTGAGGACTCAAGGGTTGACTGGTTTAAAGTCAGAATATAGATCTAAGTTAAAGTTTAGGCCAAAAACTTAAAACTATATAGTCAAAGAGAAACGAAAGGCTGTTTCTTATATTATCAGTAGCTTCATTAGTACTTTTTCTTAATTAATTTAAAATAAAAAGTCTTAATTCTAATTTAGATTACATTTTTTCCAGAGTGTTCCTAAAATTCTTGCTTTGCTCGTCCTTTAATATAAAAATAATCATTTACCACCAATCCCACCAGGTTATTCTGTCTGACACGAGTGGAACAATGGACTGACAGTGAAGTGAATTGTATGTGATTCCCGATGACTGAGTGACAAGATAAGGTTTAACATCAATCGCGACTCGACGCAGTTTGGCCAATGTGTAACCTTGAAAAGCTTCAATTCCGAATGGTTATTATGTCTGGTTTTTTATGGGGCGGGTGTATGACATGACAATTGAAGCTTGACTTTCTGTTTAAATAAGTGAATTTACAATGTGCGAGACAAGATTTACATTTTATTGATTTGTATAGAGGAATATAGTATATAACAGAGTTACTGAAAAATTCGAAGCTTTAACTTTTAATTTAATATATATATTTAGAGATTGATTCAATTTGTTATAAATACAACATTTTATTTAAATGCAGGTATTTTTTTCTTTGAAAACAATTTATTATATAATTTAACAATCCAAATTCAATCAAAATTTTGTTTCTAAATACCAGAGACTCATTGAATTTACACATGCAAACATTCTCTTTTATTTAAATATTCTTTAACAATATGAAACATAACTAAAATACATTTTATTAATTTATTTCAAACCCACTTTATTTTATAATTAACACCCATACTACACATATCACTGATGGCATCCTCTTTTGGTCGTAAAAATGAAGAACTTCCTCATTTTTGTATACAAAAGTCAAATAGACAATGGAATCCAGCCAACCATCGGAATACTTCAGCTTCAGTGGCATGAATACAGATTGCGTGCAGTGACGCAAATCAACGAATATATGTACATAAATTGTGGTATAGGGGAAATAAAGGAATCCCTTTTATACCGAGATTGTACAAAATTTTAATACGCGTATGAATGAATGAAAATGTCGAAAATAAATTTCAAAGGCGCACACACAAGGCAGAGGCAATCAGAAGATAGAGAGGAAAATTAATTTTTGGCCAGGCCTTAGCTATGATTACGTCTACGGATTACAACGACTGAGAACATGCATTCAGAAATATGGGAATTTTCGGATCTTTGCGCGAAAAACAAGACAAGGAGACTACTAATGCCGAAATTGAGGTTATTAACATAAATTGCTTTTTAATGCCAGAGATTGTACGACTCGAGCCTTATAATCCGCATTCGATTATCACATGCTTTGTGCATTTGATTTGCCATGGCCGTCGTCTGGCAGTCATATTTCAGCTCATCTCGGCTCAGACAGGCGGACCGGAGACCGGGGACCCTTAAGTGATTTGTTTATCCAAGAGGAATTGATTGCAACGAAAATCGGGACAGACATATCGCAAGACAAACGCAACCAGCTGTGGCCCCCGAATCCGATTCGGAATCCGAGACTGAGACACAGCCACTGAGGTTGTATAAATTCCATCCATCCAGTTGGACACAAAAGGGGCAAGTGTAAATTTTGCCATTTTTATGGTTTAAGTGTCGCGTCGTCATTATAATTCAGTCGAAAATGTATGGCATTCGATCCATTCGAATTGTTTATGGTAGACACATTAAAAGTTTGTGCAGGAGCACATGTTTGTTTTAGGAATAATATATATCAAGCCGAAAGGCAATCAAGATAAAATAACATAAAAAGCAACTGACGCGGCGATTGGGAAGGCTGATAAAAATGAAATACACCGTTTAGACACTCTTATGAAATATAAATGTGAAAGATTTAATATGAATTTAAATACATAAAATCGGGTTTTATTATTTAGAACACAATTTCATTTACTTTTGGTTAAGTAAATAATTTTGAAGGTATTTTATTTACTTTTTAGTGTAACAATCTTTAGTTTTCCATTTAAATATTCAATTTTATTTGTAAACACACGTTTTTAATAAATAAATCATCAAGTTTAAAGGGAAATAAGATATTTACGACCATCAAATAAACCCTAAAAAAGCTTATTTCAACCTTTTTGAGGCCACTGTAATAAAACAATAATGTTATAAGAAAAATAATATAAAAATACAATGAACTTACACCACATATTACCCTTCAAAAGAGGGCACTGATGATGGAAAACAGTGCCTTTTTGGTTTCCCCAAATCAGCATAGAACCCTTGATAGGTTTAATTTTTAATTCCAAAGAGTCGAAAACAGTTTCTCCACCTTGCTCAGCATCGCTTAGCTAAAATTAAAATTATTAAAACCTCTTAAAAATTCCTTTTTCATTAAAAATATTCTTACATATATTAACACATTTCCTTTATGATCATTTGATGATTTTTCAGTGTCATCTGGATTGTAATTTCCCGCCATGCCATAATTTATGACTTGCAGCACATTATTATTATCCAATTTCATTCCGGTTATATCCATAATTCTTTGATTAATGTTGCGTACAATATCGTTTGATAACTCTGCCACTGTACAACTGCAGTTCCACGATAGACCCTCGATGCGTTGAAGTTTATCTTTGGAAGTGGTTTTTAGTATGTCGATTTCTTTTTCACTGATGAAATCGGGGTATATATTGAGGTATATTTCCCTGGACAATTGCTCCACTTTGATAGGTGCCAGGAGTAGGAAAGGCGACCAGTTTGCATAGTAACATAGAAGGTCATTTGAGTTTTTCTTATACTTTTTAGTACAAAGTGTTTTCTGATGCTGAAAGTCTTTATCAACTTGTGTGATATCGATGGGATTTTCATGCAGATAATCAAGCTTGGGCAGTTGGCTTAGCATGTAAGAATTATTGGGCTGAATGGCAAGGAACTCAAGGGCATATTGTTTAGCTTCTAAGTAGTTGCCTTCAATTAAAAATAAAAAATTAATAAATTTAAAAAAATAATCACTCGCTGGACACTATAATTCCCAACTAGTTCTAGCATAAATATTGAATATTGAATCGATACATCAATATATTCTCTTACCCATTCCTTTGTGAGCCTCTACCATATATTCCAACATGTTATGATATTTCCAAAGCGTAACGTCAATCTGCTTTTCATGGGAATATTCACTGTAGTAAAATAGAGCTAGCTGTAGCCAATTCTCCGATAGGTTGTAAAGCTTCACAGTTTGATACATCAGACCAAAAATTAAGCACTCATCGGTACCCCAAGGTTTTACCCTTAAAATGGTTTAAAAACATTATAATATAACTTAATAAATCTATAACGCTTACTTGTATTCTTTTCCATCCAATATTCCTCTAACCATATCAGCTGCATCCAAGTCATATACAGTTTGAAGTCTGTAGATTGCCGTCAAGGCATCCGTAAAGTCATCTGACGTTGGCAGAACCCTTAATTGTTTTTGTGAAAATTCCATCTCTTTTGTGCCTAATTTAATATTCATAAACTTTAAATATTCAGGCCAATCATTATGTAAATGTCGCAATAATTTAAAGCCAATCAACAGGTTGTTGGGATATTGCGAAGCTGTTTTTAACAGTTGCCTTGAATGTTTCACAGCTCTGTAAGTAAATTAAAAATAATAAAATATTAATAACAATAATAAAATAAAAATATTCTACTTACAGCAGAACCTGTTTTAAGTGCATCTTCAATTCCTCTTTATAATTGTAAAGATTGTTTACTTGTTGCTCTTTTAGCTTTAACAATGACAGTTGAGCAACCGAGGATATAGCAACGTTATAAGGATCTGGCCAATTACTTAACTCGGCCTTAATTTGCAGGCCAAAATTAGCCATGAAAATTAAAAACAGTTGCCTTAAATTAACCATTGCTACAGGTTTCTAACTCAAAGTGAATCCCAGACTTGGTAAACCTTTTTTCCATTGTAGTAATGGATTTTGTATGGTACATTTAACAATTAATAATGTCTTTAGTCAAGGAACAAATAGTTAGGCTAGCTAGTTATTCCTATTTAGTTTATTTTAGTTAACCTACCATGTTAAATATCTGTGTTTTTATAGTATTACTAAATATACAAATCAGTTTTAGCCTTGAACCAGAATCCCATGACTATGCCTTAGCCCAAGTACACATGTTGCCTTTGTTGCAATTAAAAGAAAAGGCTGTTGGGAATCTGAAAAATTATGCCATATCCTTAAAAAACCGATTAATGTATATCAAATTGTAAGTATATTTTGTAAATCTTTTTAAAAAAAACTTAAATCTTTTAAAAACTAATACATTTCAGAGCCATCGATCAAGTGAAATGTCTAAAAAAGTCCACAAACTCTACAAGCATCTTTGACAAATTTAAACTAACTCGACTTTTGCATTTTGATTTAAAAAAGTGGGTAGAAATCTTAAAAGAAAACCCTGCCATTAAGGAAATAGCTATATCCCAGAGTTTACGACCAAAAATGGCTTCAAAAATTGATTATTACGAAGGTCTGTATGCCATAAATCGCTTGCAGTCAACTTATAGATTGGAACATACCGAAATGGCCAATGGTTTGCTGGGAGAACGACAATACAGGTGGGTTGCAGTTAATAATGTATTACAAATTTTATAATAAATATAAAAATTATTATTATTTTTGTAGAACCAAGCCCTGGAGTTCACTAGAATGCCTGATGGTGGGCTATGTTTTCTATCTGGATGAAAAGTTCCAAGGTGCAGAACGCTGGTTTCAGTTGGCCCTCGAAAGGTACTTCAAAAACCCGAAACTATTTGAAATATTTGGCTGGAATCGTGATTTGATTTTAAAGCTACTCATGAAGGCATCCCAGAGTTCCGGTCGTTATAAAGCAGCTTTGGGATATGCCGAAAGAGCTAAATCTAACTGCTATTGGCAGGAACAAATTACGAGACTCAAGAACTTGAGTATGCAACCGGAGGTTCTTAAACCTGCAGAGCCAAAGAACAAATATAAATATAAACCGGCTTGCCGCATGCAATATCCCGATAAACACAATCTGCATTGTCGTTACCTAAAGTCATCACCATTCTTAAAACTTGCTCCCATACAAGTAGAGGAATTGAATCTCGAACCACCCATAAATATGTACCACAATCTCATAAATGAGAAAGAAATCTCAGTGCTCAAGAATCTATCAAGTGCACACCTAAAGCGCAGTCAGTTTGTTACAGAAGATAATACGCTGGTAAAGGATTTCTCCAATCTACGCACTTGCAAAACAATGCGCCTCCAGGAAAATGTTAATGAAAAACTTTTAAAGAATTTAAATCAACGCATTACGGATGCCACAGGCTTGAGTGTATTGGAGTCTGAGGAGTTGCAGCTTACCAACTATGGCATTGGGGGACATCTCTACGAGCACCAGGATGCCTCCTTTAACCTTTCAAGTGAATTTTGGAATTCGGGAAATCGGGTTATCACGGCGCTGTTTTACGTGAGATTATATAGAAAGGGGTTTTCTTTTTAATTTTATTATTTAATTTAATTTCCAGCTAAGCGATGTGGCTCAGGGCGGTGAAACACTGTTTCCCCACTTAGACCTACGAGTTCATACTCAAAAAGGGTCCTTGTTGGTTTGGGACAATCTTTTATTGAATGGATCTATTGACTGGCGAGTAGAGCATATATCCTGCCCGATTTTGATGGGTGATAAGTGGCGTAAGTTAACGAGTTATACTTATTTAAATAGATTTTTAAATATATAATTTTTAATTTTATTTTTGTTTAGTGGCCACTAAATGGTTACGAGAAAAGCCACAAATGTTTATACGACGTTGTCCTTTGAAGCTTAAGCCAGTGCCCGAATTTCATAAGGAAGCTTTTGAGCAAAAGTTCTTTGGCGAAAATGATCAACCACAACAGTTTTCTTTATGAGATCAAGATGGAATGGGTTTTATGTTTAAAATAACATTTTTTAATATATATTTTTCGAGATGTCTCCTTAATTTACTACAGAAACACCTGCTTAAAGCATGAAATCATAAGCGTTAAATAAATAATTTAAACTACGAATCTGGTTTATAATTTTATTTTTTTATTTACACTCTCTTAGAAACGTTCATGGGTGCCATGCTAAAAGCCTTGACACTCATTTTTCTTTTTGCTTTGCCAGCAAAACCAGATACAAATGTGGAAAATGAAGAACCATTTGATCCTAATAAGGAATACTACAGTACTTCCGTTCTGGGATTGATAAAGGTTTTCGAACTGGAGCGAGAGTTTATGGAAAACTTTACCCTCTATGCTGATGCCTTGCAGGAAAAGGCAAATAACCTGAAGAGGTAAGAATTTGATAATAACTAGGGAAAAATATCATAATTTTAATTAAGAACAAATCAAAATTTATAAGTTAATACTCAAAATACATTTCTTAGTTACCTTGATGCCTTAAAGCGTCCCAGGTATACGACTCACGAGGAGAGGGAGACATTTGTCTCTCAACCGTTGAATGCCTTTAGCCTAATTCGACGTCTCAACCAAGACTGGCCAAAATTGCAAAATTATATCAAGAAATCAGTGGGTTTAAAGCACTTAAATGCTATGAAAGAGATGCTGACCAAAGCTCCTGATGACCACGATTTGAACGAGACCCTAAAGGGAATGCATCGCATTGAGACCACTTATGATCTTCAACCAAGAGATATTGCTAATGGACTGCTACAAAGTCAACAATTTAAGTAATTATGAAAAATATATTAAATTTAAGATATATATATATATATAAGATATTTTTAAAAATATTAAAAAATTGTATTGTGTTTCTTGTTGCAGCTATAAACTCACTGCCAGGGAATGTTTGGTGTTGGCTCTACATAAATTTGAATCTGGAGATTATCAACGATCTCTAAAGTGGTTTAAGGCAGCTTTAGAGCACAAAGCTGTTGGCAATGATGAGAACGAAGAGAACGCCTTTGAAACCTTTGTGAGAACGGTTGTACAGCGCAGTAAGTCAACAAAAAATATAAATATAATATATCTAATATTATATTTTTCATAATTTTTCTAAGCTTTTTCCTTATCAAATCAATCGTTAGAAAACGAAACACTTCAGCAATTATTAAACCAAAAATTCCAGACACCTATGGAAGAATTTATCAGTTCCCAGCTAAGAAAATGGGATATGGAAAATTCCACAACCACAAACACTGCCCATAATATTGGATGCCGTGGCCTCTTCCCCAAACGGAGCAATGGCCTTGTCTGCCGCTACAACTCCACTACGACGCCATTTTTGAAATTGGCCCCCCTGAAAATGGAGGAACTAAGCCTTGATCCATATATGGTAATGTACCACGATGTGATCTCGAACAAGGAAATCGCAGACTTGAAAGGCGAAATTAAAGAAGAAATGGGTAATGGCTGGGCGGATAGATATGAAGTGGTGGATCGTGTCTACTGGACAAGAGAGGAGTCGGCCATCAGAAAGCGAATCAATAACCGCATAACTGACATGACGGGTTTCGATGTGAGGGAGTTCCCGGCCCTCCAGCTGGCCAATTTTGGGGTGGGTGGGTATTTTAAGCCTCATCATGACTATTTTACTGAAAGGATTTTGGAAATTGAGCCAAATAATCCATTGGGCGATCGAATTGGAAGTTTAATTATTTATGTAAGTATTTAAAAAAAAATATAATGTATCCATTTTATATTCAGATAATTTAATATCCTTGAAAGGCTGGAGATTTATCTCAAGGTGGGCAAACATTGTTTCCCGAAATTGAGGTGGCTGTGGAGCCCAAAAAGGGCAACAGTCTGTTCTGGTTTAATACTTTTGATGATGCTAGACCAGATCCAAGATCCCTGCACTCTGTTTGCCCAGTCATAGTCGGCTCAAGATGGAGTAAGTACTATATTAATATTATATTATATTTTTAATTGAAATCCCCTTTATAACTCTTTTTTAGCGGTGACCAAATGGCTGCACTATATACCCCAAATTTTTATTAAGCCTTGCCATCCAAAAGTCCAAAATATAACCCTCAACGCTTGAAATATTTTCTTATCTTCAAATAAAGTTTCCAAATTGCATTATCCACGCTATAACCCTAACGAATTTGGTTTATTTTTTCACTTACTCGTGTGTTCAAGTCTCAGTCAAAATGCTAAGCTTGAACCGATTACTCATAGTTCTTCTTTTATGGAGACAAATAATTGCAAAAAATATAAAAGATCCTTTAAACAATAAAGAGCAACAACTTTATAGCTCCTCAAATGCAGGTCTTCTTAAGTTATTAGAATTGGAAGAGAGATTCATGGAGAATGTGAAAATTTATACAAATAAACTGGCCGAGAAAGTTGAAAATCTACAAGCGTAAGAATTCTCAGATTTTTAAAGAAAGTTAAAATAATAAAAGCACCTTTTTAAGAACAGATTTATCAACTCGATTGATTATAAAGTCAATCAAACTTTTGAAGATCGCGAGAAATATGTGAGTAATCCCTTGAATGCCTTTAGTTTAGTGAGAAGAACACATGAGGACTTGCCCAAGTGGCACAATTACACTCAACAAAAGGTGGGAATGGGTAAGAATCTTCATTAATTTGTTATTAGGATTAAAATTATCATATTTTTTTGAAAGTGGAACTTTATGCCTTGGAGGAAATCGCTGTACAGGCTCCCGATGAGGAGGATATGAATTACTACCTGCAGGAAATGCATCGTTTGGAAAAGATTTACGGTCTGGAGGCCACAGACTTGGCCAGGGGTCGTTTACAAGACAAGAAATACGAGTTATTATACCCAAAGTTTTCAATTAAACCAATGTAAAGTCTTATTTTGTTACAGTATCAAGATGTCTGCCCGGGATTGCTTTGCTTTGGGTGAGCACAAATATCAACAAGAGGACTATCAAAGGGCCGCCTTGTGGTTTCGCATGGCCCTCAAACAGGAACCTGAAAAGAATTCTAATAAAATCAACGAAATCTTAGGAGACATTAACGATAAATTGCGAAGCCAGTATGCCACATCAATGATTATATTTGGTAAGTTTTGTGCCTTTCACAGCTGCTTTTTAATAAGCTGTGTCACCTCTCAGGCCTAACAATATCCAATACAAAGCTCACAATTGCCAAATCTAAACAATTGGCCTCCGAAGCATTGGCCAAATCTAGCCTGGATGACCTGAATAGCTTTATAGCCGAGTTACTAACACAAAGTGATGAGGATGTTGTTAGGGAAATGAATACTAATGCAACAGCTCCCTCTGACTACGAACTGGGATGTCGTGGCCTGTTGCCCAAGCGAAAAAACCTTTATTGTAGGTACGATTTCAGCACAACTCTATTTCTAAGGATAGCACCCATGAAACAGGAAATAATAAGCTTGGATCCCTACATTGTAATGCATCACAAAGTGCTCTATAACGATGAGATCGCTGAGCTTAAACTACACGCCAAGGATAAGATCACAGCCACGAAAGACAATCGGTTAAGATTAAAGTCCCTTCGAAAGAGAATAGTTAACCGCATTACTGACATAATTGGCCTTGGATTTCACATTAATCACGAGCTGCATATGCCCGATTATGATCGTATCTCGTACTACAATCCCAATCGAAATTATGCATACTGGGGCGGACCAAAAGCCACCTTACTGTTTTTTGTAAGTAAAGGTAAAATATGCTTAAATAATATTTGCTTTATATAACTTTATTCGCAGGCTTCTGATGTAGTGCAAGGTGGTGCTACTGTTTTTACAAAGTCAAAAGTATCAGTGTTTCCCCAAAAAGGAAACAGTTTGTTTTGGTATAATCTGTTAGACGATGGCACCCCAGATATTCGCAGTGTACAAGCTGAATGTCCGGTTATAAAAGGAAAAAAATGGGGTAAGTGGAATATTAACAACTTTTTTTATACAACTTTTACCTACAGAAAATATAAAAAAATAAATTTAAATTAATATTTTTATAGGCATTTTTCTGCCGATATGTTATTTCAAATACATAATTATTTATTACTTTTAAACTCTTTTCTTTTTAGTTTTTACGAAATGGATAAAAGAGATAAATAGTCAGTGTACACAAAGGACAAAAAGTTGAAAAAGTTTAAACACAAAATAAGTATCTTTAAGATTCAAACAGCACAGATATTGTAATAAAAATGGTTGTTAAACATCTAAAAAATAAAAAGAAAATATATTTACCAAAACATGTGTCGAATTAATTATAGGAAGTAAGACCATGCCTAATTATTACCTCTGTATATATGATATTAAAATCTTTTGTGAGAATCTTTAGTTGAAATGAATCGGTGGCTGAGCGTACTAGCTTTTCTTTTTAGCTTAGGCTATTTCTTTGTAGCTGCCATTGAAGATGAAGGCTACGATGAGGGCAAGGAACGATATAGCTCATCTACAGTAGGACTTTTAAAGCTGCTAAAATTAGAGCAAAAATTTGTGGAAAACCTCATAGCAAATGAAGAGAGTGAAACTATAAAAGCGTAAGAATTTTCTGATATTTCACATTAAAAAAGTTTTAGAGCCTTAAATAACCCCATTGCCCTTTGTAGTTACCTTTTTTCTATTGATTATAAAAAGAATCAAAGCCCAGAAGAGAGACTGGAATATGTTTCCAATCCTTTGTCTGCCTTTTCACTTGTAAGACGAACACATGAGGATTTACCCAAGTGGAACAAGCAGTTTCAAAAAGAAATGGAATTGAGTAAGTGATTTTTTTAATTCATCTGAATATGTTTCTATTATATACAAAATATTGTAATAATCACATATTTTAAACAGCAAATAAGGTGGTATTAGATGAACTTGTGGCCTATATACCTGATAGCCAAGACTTTTTAGAGGCTGCACTCGGAATTCAACGTATAGAAAGGATTTATGACCTTAGGATCGATGATTTAGCAAAAGGAATTCTGCAGGACAAGCAATACAGGTAAAACTGAATTTTTGTAATTAATTTATATTAAAAAATTCGTTTTATTTTGTGATCTTTAGTATTCGCTTCACCTTTCGCGACCGCCTAGCTATGGGCCATCTGATGTTTAAACAAGGCGATTTCCTAGCAGCTGCCAAATGGTATCGTATGGCCTCAAAACTTGAGCCCAAAGAGGACAATAAAATATTGAATAAGATTCTGGGGGATCCAACCGATATTCTAAAACTTCAATACCTCAAAGCTTTATTTGTTTATGGTAAATTCTATATCCTAAATCGTATAATCCCCTTAATCACTCATCACAATTTCAGCCTCCGTATTTTCTGGCGACTCGCAGAATAATGACGAGGCTTTAGCCAAGGTGGAGAAAAAGTTTGCAGATATCGGTAATGTGGATATAGATGAATTTTATTTAAAACTTACAAAGCCCGAGAATGACATTGAACTGGAAAAGCAGCTATACGAAACACAAAGACCTTCTACTGACTTTGAAAAGGGTTGTCATGGAGAATTTCAGTCAAAATCGCGACTCACATGTAGCTACAATCACACCACGACACCATTCCTGCGATTGGCACCGCTGAAAATGGAGGAAGTCAGTCGAAATCCCTATATAGTCATGTACCACGATGTTCTCTACGATTCTGAGATTGAGGTCCTAAAGGGACAGTCGGATGGCTTTAGCAACGGTTTTGCCGATGAAAAGAATGGATCTATAATCAGAGATATAGTGGCTCGACATGTGTGGTGGTCTGAGGAATCGCCAATCAGGGAACGCATTAACCAGCGCATTATTGATATGACTGGACTCAATATCTCAATAACGGAGAAGATACAGGTTGCAAACTATGGATTGGGCACATATTTTAAGCCACATTTCGACTACACTTCTGATGGATTTCAAACGCCTGAGGTCTCTACTTTGGGCGATCGTTTGGTCAGCGTTCTGTTTTATGTGAGTAGAGGAAATCATTTTAAAATTTCTTATTTTTATATAGTTATTAAAATTATATTTATTTTTAATTTTTTCACAGGCTAGTGATGTGGCTCAGGGCGGTGCCACTGTGTTTCCGGAACTAAAAATCTCAATATTCCCACGAATAGGCAGCGCTATTTGGTGGTATAATTTATACAATAATGGAACATCTGATACCAGAAGCAAACACTCTGTGTGTCCTGTTATCCAGGGCGATAGATGGAGTAGGTTTAATAGAAATATTAATATTTTTATTCAGATTTTTAACATTTTTATTTATATTTTTCAGCTCTCACCATGTGGATCCATTTGTTTCCGCAAATGTTTAAAGCTCCATGTCTTATTTAAAATTAAAATAAAGTGAAAAACATTTGACAATTATTATGTAATCTATAAGGTCAGAGTTTTGTATAAAGATTCCCTAACTTCTGCTGTATTATTTAAATTTCTTCTTTCAACTAATAGATAATAAACTAAATAAGAATTTATAATATAGAAACCATTTTTACGCTGATAAATAAATTAGCAAGTGAAACAGTTACTTCCTTTTCTCTATTGCTAACAAGAAAACCGTAACTAAAACCCCATGAAGTATTACACTTTCTTGACTAAAAAGAGTTCAGTTGTATAGCTAAGCTACGATGAAGTGGTTTACTTTTAAGCTCTACCTTTTATCAATATTCCTTCCGCAATGCCTCTGCAATGCAGAAACCGAAAAGGTCGAAGATCAAATGATATACAGCACTTCTGTGATGAGCATGGTTAAGCTTTTAGATCTGGAAGAATCTCTAAAGGAAAACGTGGATATATATGTTCGGGAAATGCAAGCCAAGTTGGACATAATTAAATTGTAAGTCTAGTAAATAAGCCATGTTAATAAAGATTAATTAAGATCATTTTCTTTAGATTTATAGATTCAACAAAAAAGGAACCCAAGCTTACAACTCTAGAGAAAAAAGAAGAATATATGGCTAATCCCTTGAATGCTTTTCCTTTGCTCAGACGCCTCAATCAAGACTGGCCCAAGTGGCTTAAATATATGAAAATAGCCATAGCTCCAAATAATACCAAGGCAATGCAAAAACATTTGAAGTCTGCACCTAGCCATGATGATCTTAACGTGGCCCTCAAAGGTATGACGCGTATTGAACAATTTTACAATCAACAAGCAGAGGATTTAACCAAGGGTTTTTTGTTGGATAAGAAATTCAAGTGGGTTGACGAAATTATAAAAATCTTTAATATATATAAAGTTAAAAGAATTTCTTTCCAGCTCTTTTCTAACGTCTCCTGACTGCATTTCCCTAGCTGATTTCCATTATAATCAAAGCCGTTTCACTGATTCCACCCATTGGTATCGCATGGCCCTAAGACTTCATAAGAATCCCCAAGGAAAATTATATGAAAGGGTATTGGGTTTAAATAGGAAGAAAATCTACAAAAAATATGCTCAGGCTATGCTTAAAGAATGTAAGTTCAAATTATATTTAATGTCTTCATTTTTTTCTGTAAAATGTAATCATTTTCAGCCATAACCTTGGACAAAGGTAAACCCACTGCCGCTGAGAGGGCCCAATGGGATGCTTTGGCCAAGCAAATAGTTAAAAAAGACAATTATGACAACATAAAAAGCTTAATTGATGAATATCTAACTGGAGATGAGAAGATCTTTCAAGAAGAAGCGGCCAGACATAAGCGTAAGCCAACGAATCTTGAGCTAGGTTGCCGTGGCGAGTGGCCAAAGCGAATTTCCTCCGAGCTGGTGTGTCGTTACAATAGAGATACATCAGCTTTCCTTAAGCTAGCACCTCTTAAATTGGAGTTTCTAAATATGAAACCCTTGATTCTGCTCTATCATGATGTTTTATATGACAAGGAATTTAAGGCTATGCGAGATATAGCCATTTTCAATGCCACCATGACCGATGGCTGGACATATGTGAACTTTGACCGAAAGGGAAAGCCACAAAGACAGGACAGAGTGGTAAAAATGATATCCTTTCAGGGTACAACAGCCTCGTTTACACTTGCCATTAATCGACGCATTGGGGATATGACTGGCCTGGAGATGCAAGAGAATATGGGCTTGCACCTGACCAATTATGGTCTGGGTGGTCATTTTGGTAAGCATTTGGATTATGTGGACTTGGCAAAGCGACCTGTGAGTACAAATATTTTGAAAATTATTTTTTATTTCAAAATTTGGTTCCTTATAGGCAAATTTTAGTGACCTGGGGGGTGATCGCCTAGCAACAGCTTTGCTATATGTAAGTGTGCATTTTCTTTTCAGTATTTTAGAGAAATTAACATTATTTTTTTTTACTTATATTTAGGCCACAGATGTTCCCTTGGGCGGAAGCACAGTTTTTACCAAACTAAAAATTGCCGTAAAACCCAAAAAGGGCAACGCTTTGATCTGGTTTAATCTGGACCATGCTGGAAATCCCGAGCCTCTGAGCGAACATTCAGCTTGTCCTGTGGTGAAGGGCTCCCGTTGGAGTAAGTTTTACAAATACAAATTTCTTAAATTTATTAAAAACCTAACTATCCTAACAGCTATTTCCAAATGGATACAGGAACGGCAACAGATGTTCAAGAAACCTTGTTTAGCCTTAGCTTAGGAATCACACTATGTCACTCTATTAGAGGCGTCATTAAATAAACAGCTCACAATGTGAATGCAAATGGAAGAAAATCTCCCACTGCCGGCCAAGGCCTCCTCTAGTCTGGGGTGTCGCTTTCATTGTTTGCCATAAAAATTGCGAGTGCCTTTAAATTCAGAGCTATTATTGGCAAGAGCAGTGGGCGGAGTCCTCTAGAGAGCGGGCTTGAGCTTATGTGCTTGCTCCAAATACCATTTAGCGGAAGTGCACACTTCAATAAGGAAAAGAGGGGCAGGGCAAACTGCAGCAGTTAAGGAGGGCACAGAGGACAATAGCCAGGCCGTTGTCCTTGTCTATGTCGCATCCCGGAGTCACACAAAGGGTGTAACCATGCAATTTAAGGACAAGCTTTCAAGCATTTAAGCAGAGGAATGCAAAGATTCGACTAAGCAGATAATTTGAATATTGTTTTTAAAATATGGATATATGATTTCTAAGCTTAAGCTTGCTTTTAAATAGTTATTGTGTGTATCTAATTTATTTGCATTTGTTTTGTCTTAATTTGTGACAATTACTAGCTACAAACACTGTAACCCTAATTGGAATATTTTTAGACTTTTGCATCCTTAAAATTGTCCTGCTTATGCATGCCCAAAACTTGGAGGAAAACTTTAACCGAGTTTAAAAGTAACTACTACATAGGTTTAGTGAGGGGGCCTTAGCGAAACGAAACGAAATCAGCATGAAAGCAATTGTCCAAGTTATTCCAAAGTGCGCCTGGAGGCAAAAGACACTCACACAAAACTGTTAGGAGGAGGACAACTGGGCAATGGAAACACAAACCGGGTCGGAATCCTCTTGCTGCTGCTGTCAACGAAGCTAGAGCCGGAGCTGTTTTTGAAACGGGTTGAAATGGGGAAGCCCATGCCGGATGATGGCCACGCAGGGTAAGAAAGGAAGTGCCACCAGAGAGAGATGTTGTTTATGTAGCCATTGAAATGACGATCTATAGTTAAGCATTAACAAGTTAAGCAAGAGCAAAGCTTTCACAAAGAAATAAGATTGTTCTTCAATAACAAAGGCTCTAGAAAGAGTTTAAACTTTAAAGTCATTCCTTTAATACGAAACCAGGTTGACCTCCTTTTACAAATCATTATAAGTTATGCTAGCAAAATAAAGTCCTAAGCTGGCATTAAAAGCAACCAACTACTCGCATTGCCCCATTTTAGCCACTGCAGCAATTGATTTACCACGACCTGGCGCCTGTTGAAGCACCATCATACTGATCCACATACCCAAGAACTCTAAGGCAGAAGTCGGAGAAGTGAATCCCATTGAATGGCTTGCCAAGTTGTTGAGAAACTGCAGCAGCTCAGGAAGTCTCAAGAAAAAAAGTGAGAAAAACATATATATATATATAAAATAAGTAGAGGCAAATGCAATCTAAAGCGTCTGCACTTACCAGCAGGAGAGTTGGCCAGAGACCGAAGGAGTCAGGATGGAACCACAATGTGTCCAGGGAGAGATGACTTCGCTTGGGGCATTGTAAAGCGATTCCGAAAAGTGCTGAACTCTTAAGTGATTGAATTGTTATCGGTGACATGAATTTGTCCACTGATTTCGGATATCGAGGCCATGCTGGGGGAGGGGAGTCAATGCTGCCAAGATGAAGAGGTGACAAGATAAGTTTATGCAAGAGCAGGAAATAAGAATATTATATACATACTTAAGCGGATATGACGCAGCGCTTTTAGGGGATAGAAGCTGCTAAAGATGTCTCACAAGCAAGTAATAAAGAAAGATTTATTATTTGCAGGCACAAAATATATAACACATTGAGACTAAATTCTTAACCTTACATTATTAGGTTTTATTGAAACGGAAATGGTTATAAATTCCTTAACAAAAACACTAACCCTTTGCCTATATCTGTATGAGCAAGCTCTTTTCTTGGATGCACTTACTTAACTACTTAACTGTGCCGCCCTCGAAGGCCATAAGGGTTTATGTGGGTCATGTCCGTGCCGCAGTTTCTTTCTGGCAGCTTATAATACGAACGCACTCCATAAATGTCGTGCTTAAAAAGGGAGTCGTAAGCTAAATATACACTGCCAGGCACCACACTTCAGTCCATTTTAACATTAAAAGCAACGAATTAGGTGAACAAACGTGTTATTAGTAGTCATTTCTTAGGATCTATGTTATGTTTTGATCTACATATGACATTTTATGTACTTTTTTAGGTGAGAATGCATATCTTCCACGAGTCTCAAACTCGGTTTTAAATATCACTGTCCGAGGGCAGAGGAGCGTCTTCGAATTTACGAATGTTCTCCCAGCTGATGGGCGACTCCTTGATCATTTCCAATTGGGCCATGCAATATGGACATTCGCGCAAGTCCATGAGGAACACATCCTACAAAATGGGGAAATACAGGTAGTTTTTAAGATTTTTACAAAGCGCCTCTCTTACCGATGGATGCTTCTCGCAAATCTGCGAGAGACGACCTTGGAAATAATGGTGGCAAACACCACATTCATAGGCCCGCGGCGGACGAAGACAGGAGCAGATTTTTGTGCCCTGGTAACCAGATGGAAGCTCATACTTGATCTTCTGCTCCTGCTGTTCTGTTTGCTGTTCCTCAACCTGCCCAGGAAGCTCCGGCTTGGGCAGGGAGCAGATATTGTTGTTATTATCAAGGCCACGATGGCTCCATGGACCTCTTTTATTCTGGGATGTGTTTAAGGTCTTAACATCCCTTGGGCTGGAAGCATGCAGATTGCCGTAGACAGTCTCCAGGCGGGAAACGATGGCTCCGGGATCGGTGCCACAGGCAACTGTCGGTAAATAAATATGTAAATGCGCTGTTTTGCTGTTTGTTTTTCTAATAAAGCTTATATTTACGTTTGGTATTGGGTGAGACGCTTGCCATTTTCTTGATATTTGATATGTCGAACAGTATAAACAGTTAACACAGAAATTAAAAGCGACAATTATTATTTTTGAAACACACGCCGACGCTTTTCTGGAACGAACTTTCCGGATTTTTTTTTTCCTTTTGACACAGCAAACGGTAAATGACAGTATTGCATAACCTGGAAATTGTCAAGGCTTCAACGATACCTACAAACAACAATCGACTAATTTCTAAATAGAAATAATTATATTAAATAAAAAAGATAGGCCTGTTTGAAGTTTGTCCATATTTATTGAAGTTATTAGGAACATTTACATAAAACATATGTAACTCTGGTTAACATATTGTAACAGTTTCGTCAACGAAAGCTGTGCAGTGTGGTTCATTGTTCATTTTTTTGACACCTTCAATGAATTAAGCTCCATAAGTCCATCCAAAAGATCACCTAATCCTGCCCCGGGTACTCCGGTGCGGGCAGCAAACAAACATTGTTGTTTTCATCAAGGACACGGACTACATGGCCTTCATTTAGAAAGGGACATGGGGCATTATTATTCTGGGATGTGTTTGTCTTGACATCTCTTGGGCTGGAAGCAAGCAGATAGCCGTAGAACTTCTTCAGGCAAGAGGCAATGGCTCTGGGATCGGCGCCACGGGCGATATCAGCTGTTGCTAAGTAAATAAATACGCTGTTTTGTTGTCTTTGTATTTCAAGTTAAGCTCATAATTACGTTTGGTTGTTGTTGTTGTGGCACCCAAGACGTTCTCCATTTTGTTTATTTGCGTTGATACTTGATACAAATAAAAGGCAATAATTCTTATTCTTAAAAAACATACAAACGAACTGCGTAGTTTTCTATTTTTTTTTTTTCACGCGAAGCAGCAAGCGGTAAATGACAGTGTTGCATAACGTGAAACTTGTCAACAACGGCACACACATACATACAAGGCAATTTTTAATAAAAAATAAGATAAAAATCAAATAAATTTCCTGTTAAAAGTTTGGTCATGTTTATTGATCTTGTACTTTTACATAGTGCATATGTAACTCTAGATTATATTATAGCCCAGCTTCGTCAACGAAAGCTGTGCAGTATTAGGGAGCTTCCCCTTGTATTGTTTGTTTTTTTATTGTTTGGACACCTTCAAAAATGCGGAATGAGCACCGCAAAGGGCACACTGACGAGCGTCCATTAGGAAAATTACCTAAACAAAGGGTACAAATTAATTATTTATGCACAAGGGGACGTATGGACAGACTTACTTCGGGATGTTTTGGGCAGGGCTGCGAAAGGCGGCCCACAAAGGATTGATTGCAGCGGCTGCAGACAATCAGATCGTTGCGCTTACGCTCACAAATGCACAGCTTCTGAACGCTGTTGGCGTTGAGATTTTGATTATAGTTGGAAAAGTTATGAGCCTTATGGAACTCCATTTTTATGTTTTTGCGAGACGTTGAACATAGGACGATCGATTTTATTTTGACAGTTGCTTTTTCGATTGACGCTTGGAATGGAGCACTATCAGAACATCGATTTTTTGCACTATCGATATTTTTGATCTGGTACTTTTTGGCGCTTCTAAAATCGAGACTCAAAAGTCTGGCAACGATAATTCAAAAATTAACAACCACAGCAGTTACTTTTATGAATATTATTATTAATAATTATTCTCCCAAATACATATATACGAGAAAAATATAAATAAGTGCAGAAAATCTAAAAGTTTAATGAAGAAATAAAGCCAAATCAAGAGAAATTTAATATCACTTTTTTAATTTTTCGTCGGCCTATTCAGAAAGTATTTAATAAAACATTTATAAAGTAATTTTTAAACCTTCTATTGAACATTATATTTTATTAAAGAAAAACCAATTAGAGTATATCCCTGCGGCACTTGCGCAGCTGCTTTCGCAACAGAATGGCATCGATTTCGGCTTGCTTCCTCCTTTCCTCCTCCTCAATGTTCCTCCGTATTGTTTCCGCCTCATTATTGGCCTTCTCCGAGATGAAGTGTACCTCTGCCAGGAAGTCCATAATTCCCTTTCGTATCAGGTACTGATAGTTCATCGAAACCGTGTACTTGATGTCCTGTCCCGTCACCTGGCTAAGCTCTTGCCAGTGGATGTACATCCAGTTTTCGTTTCGTAGATCCCTTATGCTGTTGTACACTGGCACAAAATCATCGATTTTCTGAATAAACACACGGGCGACTTCCATAATCTCAAGTTTCTCATGGAATATTTCCATGGATTCGGAGAGCTCGTCGCGCAGTTTCATAAGATTAACCCAGATATCCTCAAGGTCCAGCTGGGCAATGGGGTTGCCCTCGGTGGCATCCTGGAGCTTCAGGAAGTTTGCACAGGCATACCACAGATTTTTGTACGGGGTAAAGCTTGCAATGATGCTCTCCAAAAACTCCACGGAAAGCGGTTCCAGTTCGAACAGTTCCTGGCGATATTGCAGGGTCTGGCTGACCTTTTCCAGCTCCTTGATCAGGGCCCAGGTCTTCTTAATGTCCACAGATGTCTCCTGAGCGCGATTCGTGTTGAAGGCCAAGGAGTAGGCCTGCACCTCATCGTTCAGTGATTCCAGGCGCTCCTCGAACGCTTGGCACTCGCTGCCATGCTGTCGCAGGAACTCTTCGATATCAATTTTCTGCTCCTCTTTGAGAGTTGCCAGGCGCACCATTATCTGGTGCGGCCAGGCGAATGCCTTCCACTTCATGACGAACTGGTGGTCACTTAGGTTGTAGAAGAAGCTATCCAACAGGTCGTACTCCAGCCACATGACCTGTATGTCCGCCTTGAGCTCCTCCACCAAATCCGGCACCTCCAGGCCATAGTCACGAATCTCGAATAGGTGCTCAATGCTCATGGGTCTGTCGTTTATCTTCTTGTACATGTCCTGGCAGCGTTCCAAGATGTTGTCATTCGTCTCATACATCCGATCCACGTAGTACTCAAAGATTCTCCTCACAATTTCAATGCGTTTCTTGATCATAAACTGTTTCAGTATGTCCACGTTTATGTAGAATGGCCCGATGGTGATAAATGCCGGCAGGATGACGCGGACCTCCTCCTTCAGCCGCTTGTGCTCCAGTATGTCCCACTTTACCTCGGACGAGGGCTTGCGAGCCTCGGCATAAGCTGCCATATACTGGTTAATGTTCAACAGGTAAAAGTTAATGAATCTTTCGTAGAGCCGGGCATAGGCCTTCAGTGGCAGCACAGCCTTCGCGTAGCACCTCATCATCAGGTCATTCTCGACCAGGAACATGTCTTCTATAAGCTCGACCGTCAGGATATACAAATTGGGGGCGTATTTAAGGAAGCTCATAACAAACGAGTCGATTAACTTGACACCGGACGTCTTTTCCAGGCATCTCTTGAAGATGTCCATTAATGCGGGCTGAAACTCATCCGGATCGGTGGAGTAGAACACCTTACGATCCTCGTTTATGCCCAAAGTCATGGCAAACACCGGCTTATGGTAGGGAAATTCAGTATCGATGTAGTTGTTGGTCCATTTGTAGTCGGGCTTCAGGTGCAGAAACTGCAAGCAGGGATCGCACACCAAGTGCGAAAAGTTGAGCAGCGAGGTCTCGAGGAGCACCTGCATGGACTCTTGCATCCGGAACTTGACCTGCAATATGAACCTTGAGATTTTGCACATCAGATAGACTGTCCAGTTGTTCAGTGATATATCCAGCCATCCCTTGCCCAGGGCCCGCAGCACCACCGTTATGCAGCCGGTGAGCTGTTGCGGCCAGTTAAACTTTAGGAAAGTGGCCACGTTGTCGCTATGCGCCTCCTGCGCCTGCAGGAAGTCAACTAGGGCCAAAGGCTTACTGAACGTACAGATGAAAATGGAAAGCGTTTCGATATACTGACACTCGCAGTTCACCCCGGCCATGGCCTCAATCCCGCCCAGGCAGTAAAAGAGGCTCGCCTTGAGGAAGTCATAACGTTTTTCCGGCATAGGAATTCCCAGGGCTTGCAGCTCTTCGCGCTCCTTGCCAGACAAGTCGACGGTGAAAGAGCGTGGCAAAAACTCCTTGAGGTCTATATTTCGGAACTGCGGGAACTCCTTGGGCATTTTCAGGATAAACTGCTCCAGTTCGTAGAGGGCCATCAGGCGCTCAAACACCAAGTTGACCTCCGAGCGCAGGCGTCTCTTGCACTGCTCCGATACCGTGGCCGCCTGCAGCACTCTTTCGATAGGCTTGAAGCTGTAAAAGACCGTGGATTCAATGTCCTCGTGCAGGACACAGTCGACTATCAGCTCCATAAGCATAAGTTGTTCTCCCTTGTGGCGTTCATGAACCGCAGCCTGGATGCGATTTATATACTTGTAGGGATCCTCGGCCATGAACATGAACTGGAGCTTCGGTACCGTGTAGGTGCACCCGTCCTCCAGGGAGAGCAACGTCCAAAGATCCGTATCTGCATTGTGGGCGGTAACCGCAGCCATAACCCACTGACAGTTCACCAAACTCTGATTGAAGGGCAGGAAGGCCTTCGCTGGCAGCGGATAGTTAGTGTCTCCGACGACGCCGAGATCAAACCAAGCTTTCGGCGAGTTAATATCAAAGTTGCTGTCATCAAAGTAGCTCAGGGGAAACTTGTGGGGAAAGGCGAACTCGGACATCACATTATACTGCTCCTCCGTGGGCGACAAAATATCATTGGTGAGTCCCGCCTTGGCCAGCTCCTCCACCAAATTGATCTTCTGATACTGGCGCCGACGTCGGTCCACCTCCACATCCTTAGGCAGGTGGCGTTTGGGCACGTACCGGGTCTGGATAACCTTTGGCAGAATCGTGGGCAATGGGAATCGATGCGGTTTGCCCATCTTGTCAATGAGTGTCAACCAGCGCTGAGCCTCTTGGATGTGATAGAAGACGTCGGTTAGCTGGTTCCTTGGGATATGCAGCTCCTGGAAGTTCATCACGGCCGTTCCTGGACGCGGAGGCATTATGCATATGGTTTTCTCGGCCTCATGCTTAATATGGATCTCATCGTAGCCAGTGAAGTTGACGGCGACGCTGCTGGAGCTCTCATCGCTTTCCTCCTCCTCCTGCTGTTCGTAGGAATTTTCCGACTCCATTTCGTGGTTTATTCTTTTGTTTTTGCTTCGTAGTCTTTGGTGTGTTTTGTTGTGGCGTTATTTACAAAGTGTACTGTTTTGAAATTAAATGTAACAAATATAATTGTATACAAAAAAATAATAAGAAACTTCATTTATGGTATTGCAACGCTTTAAAGAAGAGATTTTCTTGTTGTGATCAGCATTAAGTAAAATCAAGTTAATATTTTACCTTAATTTAATGAATTTATTTTTAAATTTAATAACCGTTATGAAAGGGTTGCAAAACATGGAGAGGTGGTGAAACCTACTTTTTTAATCCGGTTCATGTCTGTGCTGAGCCAATATTAGTGTGGCCAATCTAAGGAGCCGCAAGAAATACCAACCGTATTTATTTACTTTTCAGTATTTAGCTAAAGGTCACACTGCCACATTTATACGACGAGCGCTACAAATGCAAACTCGGACGCTCGTCGTTCAACCGGCTCGTTGGTCTAGAGGTATGATTCTCGCTTCGGGTGCGAGAGGTCCCGGGTTCAATTCCCGGACGAGCCCAAGTGGATTTGAAATTAAATTTTTTTGCTTTTCTTTTTATGAAAGTTATTTTTACGGAACATTTTCTTTCTTTGAAAGTTATTTTTAAGGAACTTAAATTTATATCAAAGTTCTAGGAGAAATCTCTTGCTTTTAAATAAGTGTTTTTTGTATCTAGTCGAGGGAAAATATGCTTTTGATTTTAAAAACAATAATTTAATACTTGGTTGTCCTAGTCTTTTGTTTATTAAATTAAAATCTTTTTTATTTTCTTATTGAAATTTGTTTTAGAATTATATTCCCACTATAAAACAACTCAGTTTAAATCAAAAATTATAACCTAATAAACTTGAATTAAAATAATTTAATAAGAGATTTCTGTAAAACTGCTGTAAAATTTTTAAAAAACAAATACAAGTATTTTTTGGTAATTGAAATATTTCAAAACTTGGCTAAGTGGCTAAATTCACTTGTTTTGAGCTTGTTTTATATCCCTGGTTTTCCATTATTTATGTACATGCGTAAGCAAAAATGTTTTTTGTTTTGTTTTTTTGTAGCATTTGTTTAGTTTTTTTTTTAGTATTATGTTTTGAAGTACTTAGAACAATAAACGGGTTTGTAAGCCCCACAAATCGATCGGAGTGTTTAAATTACAATTCAGAATAATAATTTCGCTTTCGTTTTCTCTATTGTTCCAATGCTTTTGAGTATATGTGAAAGGAATACCCAAATATATGATTTCTTTTGTTTTAGTTAATATTACTTATTTTTTAAGCGCTGCCGCGGACTTGTCGTTTGTTTTTTGTTGTTTTTTTTATAGTTTGTGTTTATGTTTATTCGTTATGCAGGGATTGTTTGTTTTTATGGGTTCTTGAGGGATAAACAGTCTCTCTATGGATGTCCATGTCCAATGCCTCACTCGTATTCCAGAACGTTTTTATGGTAGAACAATAAATAACTGAAAAGAATTTGAAATTGTAAATTCTAAATAAATTTAACCCTCTAACTCGCCAAAACTTACCCCTCGCTGTCCAGCACCTGCTTTAGCGATGCCATCGTTATCAAATGATCATCGCACTTCACCCACGTGTCCTTCTGATGCCGCACATATGCCGTATAGTGTCCCGTGTCGATGGTGCCCTCGTGGTTGACAACGGCATACAGAGAGAACCGAAAGTCACCGTAGGCATTCTTCTTCTCGGACATGAACGGCGTCATATCGAACTCGACGGGGAATTGGATAAACGAGGAGATCTTGCGATCGATTAGAGCCGAGTGCTCGAAGCGCTTCAAGTGGAAGGAAACAACGCTGGGCAGAGTGCGCAAACTGAACTTTTTGGTGGACTCCTGATAGGATTTGCATGTGGAACACTTGATTTTGGCCGCCGAACCGAGATGCTCGGCTCGCGTATATCGCTCCAGGCAGTCGATTAAAGTTTTTGGGGTAACGCCACCATGCGTTGTCGTTTCCCCCAAATCCAATGAAATATCCCAAAAGGGATCAAATGTGGTGGACACCCCATTGCAGGCCTGGCACACCACATCGCTCTGCAGCATGCCCGTAAAAATCTGATCGATGATGCAATTGCATTGGCCATAGCAATGCGAGCTGCTGGAACTGCTGGAGTTGGTGCCACCGCTGCCGGAACTTGAACTATTGCTTTTGCTTTCGTGCTCCGATTTGGCTTTGACGCAGTGACGATGCAGCACATCGAGGGTGGCTATGAAGAACTCGTGCGCATCCTGCTGTTCGTAGCCGGCGAGGTGCTTGGCATGGTTCCAAATTAAATGCAGCAGGCGATGCAGCGACAATGGCGAACGGGAGCCCGAATAGAACTCCTAAGAAGGATAGAATACATGATAATTTGATAATTTTGATAATTATAATATCTCACCTGGAAGAGTCGCGACACTTCACAGACAAGACATTTGTGCGAGGACTTGCTACCGCATTCATGGCGATCCGACATGAAGTAATCACTCAACAGAGGCGTGTGCACCAGAGCCTAAAAATAGGAATAGCTTGCTTTATTTTAATGCATTTTTTAACCTCCAATCCTGGACTAACCTGAACAATACAGTTCATAAAGCAGGTGGCCCCCAAATTAAGCAATCCCCTCAATCCAATCGTTTGATTTGGTCTAACCAATCTCCGTCTGGCATTTGCCAGCAGCAGATTTGTCTCTTTGGCTGTGGGTATCCACGGCTGCCAGCCGAGACTCTTCTGCAAATCCTTGGCCTCCAGCTTGCGATTGATCAGCGCATACTCCCGGCTCCTCGCATCGTAGATGAAATCCCTGCAGGCATAGCAATACAGGGTTCCGTGGGATAGCTCCAATGCCACGTTGTGCTTCTTCGATCGCAGATGACTCGTGATGTGGGCACCACGGCAGCCAAAGTAGATGCAGTGCAGGCAGGCGTACAACTGGATGCCATAGCTGCCGCACTCGAAGCAATTGCAGTGGATCGCCTGGGGGTTAAGAAATTTCGGGGTATTAATGAAAGGTGATATATATTTTAAAATAAAATATTTATAATTTTTTTAATATAAAAATAATATTTATTTGCCTCTATAATTAACAGAAACCGTAAATATTCATTATTTTTATTGTTAAAATATAGAAAAATATCCTCTTTATGATTTTTTCTATTATATTCAAAGATAATCACTAGATTTGCGTTTAAAATAAAATAAAATAATTAAAATAAAAATTATTTTTGATAGAAAAAAAAACCAAAAATATTAAAATTTAGTTATTTGTTTTATTTTATTAATTATTATTAAAAAAATAAATAAATAAATAAAAAATAATGATTATTAAAGACCGCAAAGTGATTAATATTATTTAGTTTTAGAAGTACATTAATTTTTAAATTAATATGGAAAAGTGGCTTAAAAAGTTTCAACCAATTTCCCAATATATAAAGGTTATTAAATTGTTTATACATAATTTTCCGAAATCACCTGTAGAAGAATTAAAAATCATTACTAATCATTCAAAGACTGATTTTTCATCATTTTTTAACAGTCTTCAGCTACTTATTCACATATTTCAGCTTTACGAAGGTCAGTGACCTTAACTTTGACCTGAGTCACGTTTATGGAAACTGTATAATCAACATTTTTGGTAATTTGTTACAATTTTCGTCAACTCATCTTTTTAGTTATTTTTACTCACATGGATAGGAGCTAATAATTAATTTACCACTAATGTAAACAAATAAATATTTTAATTTGATTTTTAAGAAGACAACGAATATACAAAAATCACCTTTCGCTTTCTCTTTCTATCATACATATCTCTCTTCTCCCTGTCCTTTTTGCCCCCAAGCCAATTTTCCCACACCCACTCCCACTCCTTCCCCCACACCACTTTATTCATTTCGCTCATTCTCACCAGTGTTGCCCATTTAGCTATTTATTTTAATTTAGCTTTTGAATTTCCAATCTTAAAAGACATTCGTCAGCGAATTTGTTATCACCTGACCGTTGACTACACTGATTCTCACCTTCTTCTCGCGCGCATCTCTGTTGACGCAGGCAGCGAAGTAGGCGTCGATGACCCGGAATGTATCGTAGCTGTGCTCCTTCAAGTAGCTCTGATAATGCCGGCAGCCCGTCTCTGACATGACAGCGCTGCTGGCGTTGGCTTCGCTGCTCGCGTTGGCGTTGGCGTTGGCTTTGGCGTCGACGTCGCTGTCAAGTTCAATAGCAAGTTTTTGCACTGTGCGCAGGCAGTTGGTTAAATGTAAATGGGTGGCGTTCAGTGGGCCGTGGCCCTTTGTTAGCTGCTCCTTCGGCCTCTCCTCCCACTCCTCTTTCGCACGGCTTGCCCCAAAACCGCCGCCAGCGCCGCCGTCCCCGCCGCCACGCCCACTTTTAGCAACAGCTTCGCTTAGGGCCGCCGCACACCGGCCGGCAGCTGTTGTTGTCGCTGTTTCGTTCTCGGCCGTTCCCCGGCCCGTTTCCGTGCCCACCGCCGGCCGTTTGTTGTTGTTGCCGCAGCCTGCGCCGCTGCCCGCGCTGACGCCGCTGCTGACGGTGCTGCTGCTGCTGCTTACTACGCTCGTATTGCTGTCAACACTATTTTCTTTTGTTTTCGTTCGTTTCGCTGGCTGCAGTTGCACGAATGCCTTGTCACACTTTCGCTGTTTTCGCCGAATTTTGGCCACTTTTGCGGTTTATCGGGGGTATTTTAGTTATTCGCTTTTATTCTGTGATTTTCACTTCGTTTTCTTGTTCTTCTTCTTCTTGTTCTTCTTCTTCTTTTTCTTCTTCTTCACCCTTGCCATTCGCCCGTTTTCGTCCTCGGTCCCAGCCATTCACCCGTTCTTCTTCTTCCTTCCTAGCCATTCGTTCGTGCGCTGTGAATGGTATATTTGGTATATCGGGTATATTCGGCTGGACCGAAGGTATTTTAAGTCATTGATTCCACGGCCACACTGGTTGCATTTGAAATACCGACATCTGCTGGGCGCATTTTGTGCCCTTTTCGTTTATAATTATAGTTTAATCAAACAGCAGTTGTGACTAGAATGTACAACGACGAAGCGAGAACGCCCCAGGCCCTCAAGAGCAGATATTTTACCAATCTGAGCGGCCTGAAGGCCCGGGCGCGCAGCAACAGCTATACCAAAGGCCACACTCCAACGGCGTCGGCGACAAAGCCAACGAATGGCGGCAAGGAAAATGGAAAATACAGCCCCCAGATGTCGGCCGGAGTGTGCACTCCGCCGCCGAAGCGGCTCCAAAAGGTGCAAAATCCCTTCGAGGTGGCCTTGGCGGACCGCTTGCACCTGCCGTTGATAGCCAGGTGAGTTTGGGGGAAGGTTGTGTGCCCTTTTATCCTGCATTCCCTTTGCTTGCAGTCCCTCGCTTTTCCAATCGCGCACTCCACAACTCTGCTCCACCCAGTTCGAGTGGAACATTGACGAGGTCTCCCAGCTGAAGCCCGCGGACGTGGAGCCCCACGAGACGCAGTTCCACGACTCGCCCGATCCGGAGGTGGAGTCCAAAGCCCAGTTAGCCATAAGTGCTTTCTTCAAGGAGTCGCACAATGTGCCAAGTCCCGTGGACTGTCCCCTTCGCAAGCATCGCATTATACTCGAGGATAACACTCCGATATCCAACAAATCCAAGCGCCGGCGTGACTGCGAGGTGCAAACGGAACTTAGCCTTCCGCCGATCCTACCAAAGGCCCTCGAGGACGCCCTGCGTCCGTACATGCAGCCCCACCTGGCGGTGGGTCGCTTGTCCGGAAGGAGCAAATCCACCGGTGGCTCCGACATTTTCAACAGCTCCATGCGAAGGAAGCTCTTTGATCTGCACAATGTCATCGTTTTGGGTGACCAGCAAGATTCTGGTGAGCACTCATCGCCCATGGCGGGCTCTAGTCCGCAGGCCAAACAAACCCTATTTGCGGGTCGTCTGTCCGATTCGGCTTCCGGCGAGGGCAGCTTTGGCAGCCTTTCGCCCATCAGGAATCTCTGCGGCCTGCCACCAGGCACACCGGACGATGGCAACTGCTCGGGGAAGCGGAAGCTGCTCATGCAGGAGATGGAACTGCCCTCGCCAATAGCGGCTTCCGAGCATTTAAGCAGGCGAATGGCGTACTCCAAGGTGGAGGTGAGCGTCACAGAGCAGCACGATACTCTATCGGAGCGAACTGCCTTGAAATTCACGCCGGACAGAAGTTCATCGCCAATGGGTGGGGGACTGGAGCACTCCGATTGCAGCATCAATCAGAGAGTCAGCCGGTTGAGGGTGAACAGCACGCGACAGCAAGTACTAGTCGAGGCTGGCGACAAGCCTTTGTTCGAGGAGACCGAAGAGGACGAGGAGGAGGAGGAGGAAGAGCCAGACACCGAGGAAGAGGATGAAGAGGGTGAAGTCGAGGCCATGCAATTGTCCACCCTCAGCTTCAATTGCAGCTCCTCCAACTCGGACACACCACGGGGACACCGAAGACGTCGCTCTGCCCAACGCAAGAATCTCTCGCAATCTTTTAGTGCCAATTTGGAGGAGGAGGAGGATCGGGATCATGCTCAGGACATATCGCTAAACCAGCAAGTTGAGCAGCCTTTAGTAGTATCACCACAGCAGGCACCCCGCATACCGCTTTACCGGGTAGACAGCGGCTTTAATGAGACGACCAGCACCTCGACCTTTGCGTGCTCTCAGGATTTACCAATGGATGTGTCTATGGCCTGCTGCTCCACTCCTTCCACCCGCTCCTGACCCCAGCAATTCTCGCTTATAGTTTCTCTTAGGCTATTTAAACGCAATAACTCGTATATTTCCGCGCTAAGTGAGAGGAAGACTAGAGTTCTAACTGCAATGTAATCCCACCGATTATTTTATTTTATATTCGTCATCATTTGTGTGTTCTTAGTTAATTATTCGCCAAACTAGTTGTGTAATTTTTGTTCATTTTAATTGACTGATTTGACGGTCGTCACTGTTTAGTTTAGTTTCGATGCCATATTTAGATTGAAAATAAAATTAATAATTAAATAAGGTGAACTAAGTTTTACTGGGCTACTTTATACACTTTACATTAACTAAAGGTATATTAATTTTGGATTTTTATTTTTATATACCTGTTATTTAAAGGTTTTATTAAAAAATATATATGAAAAAATACACAAATTTTACTTTTTAAAATTTGAGCTATTTTTACTGGTTCGAATATCAACAGTGGTTCGAGTATCAGGTGTGGTTCGAATATAAAATAATAACGAATTTAGGGGCAGTGATGCCATTTCCGCTTTTTTTTTTTATTATTAGCTTATCGATATGACTTCGGAATTTTTATAAAATATGCAACATATATGAAATATAAATATGTAAAATAAATACATACATCTAAAAATATTTAAGTTTAGTTATTTATTTTACTCATAACTCTTATTTTCGATCTCTGGAATTGACCAGAGTGCCTTGCTGTTTGCAAAAGCAACATAACTGCTTCGATTTAATATTTTATATTAAAAAAAAAACAACAACAAATTATGTTCTTAAAATCAGTTTTTTTTTTTTAAGCTAATTTCTCTTAAAATTCGGTTTTTTAAAGCTTTTATTTATGGGTAATCCAGCTTTTTTTTGCTCAGAAAAAAAATGCCATCACTGAACGGGCGACGCGCGCGCAGCTTAAAAAAATTGCAGATTAAAAATTTTACCCAACGAAGGCGGTTGTGCCGCGGAAAAAGAATAATTAAAAAAAACTACTACACGTAAATTTTTAATTTATAAAAACTGAACAGGATTGAAAAACGTCCTTTGACGGATTTCCCGCTGTTTTCAATTCTTTCCGCCATTTGACTTAAAAAAAAACAGTTTTGCCTGGAAATTAGCCAAATTGGCATCCCGGAAGAAAGATAAACAGAGAATTGGTTTTGGTTTGTTGTGTCCGAAGAAGCGGGTTTTGTGTAAAAAAATCAACCAAAATTTATATTGTTTGTTGTGATTATTGCATATCGATGCTGTTTTAATGTTTTATTAAGTATAGTTTACAATTTTCGGTTGGATTTGTGTGAGTTTCAACCAAAAACCAAAACGTGCTCGTCCCGAAACAACAACTTGTTGAACCATTAAGTTGATTCTGCACTAGCAGAGTTATTTTATTAAACAATATTAATTCGGTACGATCGGCAAAGAATTCTGCACTAATTTTCACCTGAGTGCGGGCCCACCGTGTGTGTGTGTGCGTGCGTGTGTTCTGTTAAAAATAGCAAAAGAGAAGAGGAAAAAGCGGATCGCGTTTTTCGGGCCATAAAAAAATGCCGAAAGAAAGTGCGGAGCGAGATAAATAAAAATATTTGTTTGTTTTGTGGGCCAGCGAAATAAATTAGAACAACACTCGTAAATAAATTGGGGCGCCAGTAGAAACCCAATAGAAAAACGTAAATCCAGCCTAGCGGAAACGTGCCAATTGATGGAAAATTAAAAACGAAGGAAAAGAGATGAAAATTTAGCAAAATACAAATAAAAAAAAAGTGGCTAAAGAGCAACAAAAAGAATTCCTGTTGCAAAGAAAACCTGTTCCTTGCCGCGCCTCCCCCCCCGCCGCCGTCTGCCTGCATCGCTGCATCCGTTTTGAGCGAAAGTTGTCCACTGTGCGAAATGTGGGCAAACAACTTGGCCAGCTGTTTGCGCCGAAGAGGAAGCTAAAGAGGAGACGGAGGAGGAGTGGGAGGAGCAGCACGAGATGGAGAGAAAAATCTAGCCAATTAATAGTGCCGTGAAAGTGTGTGTCTATAATAAATACAATTTTTTACAATTTGCAGCTTGTGCTTTTTGCGTCATTTGATTCAATTTGGCTGAAAGCAACTTTAACTGGTGAAAAATTACAAATAAAATCGCACTAAACAAGACCTACAAAAGCGGAGACTCTCGCCTTGCAATTGGACTTGAATGGCTGACGGCCGCTTTTCGCACACTTTTGGAGGTAAGCCTGTTTTACTATTTTTTTTTGAAACGAGGGACACTAGGTGGGTTTGAAAAAGTCATTTGGGAATTGCAGGTAAAAAAGCACGTTATCCCAAAGCAAGTATGGGGACAAAAACTAAACAAGCTATTTAAATAAACTTGAATTTTCTCCAATTAATTGTTAAAAAAGTGTTTATTTCAAGTGTTAATTGAAGAGTTTTTGATATTAGTATTTAATAATTAAATTTTAATTTACATTTATATTTTTCATATTTTTTTAAAATCATTTTAAAGTCTACAATTTGAAAGAATCTGTAGAGAATGTGTTAACATATTCTATTCTCTTTCAACCTATCCCTAAGTAATATTGAAAATAATATATCATTTTGACATGAGTTATATTTGTCAGGAACTATAACTTAATTGAAGGGAATGGGTTTATTGTCCCTTAAGCTTGAAAGAGGGTCCAAGGTTTTATTTTTCAAAAATTTCCTTTTATGATTAATAAATAAATTGAAAATGTATTACTTATAGTTTGTATCCCTGAATCACTGATTATTTTTTTGGAATTAGTAAGATTACTGGATGAGATGAGATTAAATAAGATATGTATGTACATACATATAAGATATAAGATTTCCTGTAATAATTACAAGATCTGACATGTATTTGCAAAGACCTGTAACTTCCCTTCCAGACTCTTTGTGCTTTATTGTTGCGCAAGCCATAAATGGCAGAGATATTGTAGTTAGTAAGATCCATGTGTGTAAGTGCTTTTTCTGCACTAGTTAGAAACGGAATAGGGGCAATCACGGGTGTAAACAACAGTTAAATGTTGTTAAACTCGTATCCAGTTGACTGCTTTCGTCACATGTTATTCGCTAGCACTCTTTCGCCCTTCGTCCGTTGTCGAGTTCTTTGCCTCTTATCGCTCGCAACCCCTGTTGTTTTATCTCTTTTTTACTTGATTCTTCTCTTTTGTTATGCGGCCGGTTTTGCGGCTTTTGTATAACTTCCGCTATTGTTATTATTTTTAAGCTGTTCGTAGGAAGAAGTGTAATTAAACAGTGGCACAAACTCCATGTGTACATATCTTTGTGAGTACGTGTAGCCCTGCAGCAACGGTAGCAACTGCAGCAGCCGTCGTCGCATGGGAATTGCCACCTCGAAAACCGGTTACAAATCATTAAACTAAAAATTCTAAAACGAAACGCCAGTGTCTTGATACGTGCATGTGTGTGTGTGTGTGTGTGCCCCGGCATCTCTATCTCTTGTCTTCCTCTCGCTCCCTCCTGCACGGCTCAGTGCACAGTGGTGCATGCAAGTGCAACTTGTTGCTGCAACTGTTGCTGCCGCGTGTTGCGTTTTACTTGAAGCTGATGTTGCCGCAGCTGCAGCTGCACTTTCATTAAAAGCGGATGGAATAGGCCAACATCAATTGAATTCTAATTTGAAAGAAAGTGTATAGAAAACAGGTATTGCCGAGGATAAAAAGCTTGTTGATATCAATACTCTATAGTTTAGGACTATAAAATATATAAAAAAGTTAATAAAAATCTGTATAATGTTTTTTTTTTATAAGTTTTAGATTTTTATAGATTTTTTCCAAAGTAATTGTAGGTCTTAATCAATCTTAAGATACTTTATATATTTTTAAAAATATGTTCCATTCACATTTAATCTTAAACTAAAATTGTTGCTTAACATTGTGATTTGTTGTATGATTTTTCTTATATATAAATTGAAAATTTAGTCTCTACATTAATTCTCTTGACTTGTGCAACTTTAATAATAAAATGTAATTAAAGAAAATGTGTTGACTAACCGTCAAGTTATAAAAATACTTACATTACTTTATTCATAGAAACTATATGAATCATAATGATAAAAAAAATCTGCATTGTTTTTATCACAAAAGAGTATTCACCCTTTGAACTAATAAAATGTGAGTCATATTTTATGTTTATAAATAGTATAAGCCACAATCAAACCCCAGATTAAGTATGTATTATGTAGAGCATCTTGACTTCAACATTAGCATTTTGTTCAACTTTCTCGTAATTCCTGTTTGGCTAGCAAAAACACAAAAATCGAATCCCATTTGTCTAATATTCAAAATCGAAAGAGGGAAAAAACTCGTTTATCGGCATCCTTGTGACACACTGACATCTTTTGCTAAACTCGGGTTCGAGTTCTTCCCCTTTTTCCCCCCTACGACCCACCAATTTACTTAATTAATTCTGCTCTCGGTTTTGTGTGTGGTGGCGACGCGTCGCCGCCCGAAACGCTCCCCCTTTGCCTTTCATTGTTTGCCCAGTCATTTGCATTGATTTGCAAATTTTTTTATTGGCCGTTTCGAGTCGAGCCTGACGTAATTTGTTAAACTTTGTTATTTACCTGGTTGACATCGATAGCTAACTAATCAGCGCTGACTTTAGTCGACTTTAATTTATTGCCAGTGGTATATATTTCGAGCGACTTAACCCCCAAGGACTTTTTCTGGCACTTGCCCCATTCTCTTCTCTCACTTTGTGTATTGTTTTTATAGGTTATTTAAGTCTTTAACTAAATGTAACTGGATTTATTTGAGGTAATATTATGTTTATTATTAAACAATAATTGCTTAATCTGGGTAGCTTTTAGTGGCTTCTTAAAAGATCTTCCTTAGAGTTAAATAATTCTGAAATTAAAATCTTTTAAGGGGTTATCCGGGTTTAGAACCACAAAAAGAGGCCTATTTTCCAGAATTTTTTTAAAAGATCCTATGACAATTTTGCAAATTTCATTTATTTTACATTAATACATAAGGTTTGAACTAAATTCCGTAAAATTTTGAACAAAAAATATTCACAAATGAGCCGTTGAGGGAGGGTTGAACTTAACCCTAAAAAAAATTATGTCCTTGCGGTAGGCAGGATTTCTCCGTCAATTTTTATTTGAAATCAAAAAACCAAAATTTTTCTGTTAGCTTATGTGTCTGGCTTGTCTCTGAACGAAGGATTTTTTAAAAAATTAAAAATTGAATTTTTGGGAGCGTTTTTCATGAAAAATGACACTTTTTACGTCAATTTTGGCCATATTTGGGGTTATAAAATCGGTTCTAATTGAAGATATAAAAAATCCTTCGTTCAGAGACAAGAAAAACATGTCTAGAAGAAGTGTGGAAAATCTGAAGTCGATCGGTCCAGTAGTTTTCGAGAAATCCTGACTACCGACTTCAAGAAAGTGGTTTCGAGAAAAACGCGTTTAAAGTTTTAATTGCCAGTTGTGACTCATACGACGCGCTGGGCTTTAAATTTCTCCCATTCCTACAGTTTTGGTTCGATCGACTTGAAATTTTCGGACAACATTCCTGACACTTTGTACTATTATATAAAAAAGTTTGAAAAAAATGCACTTTTTGAAATTTCAAAACCCGGATAACCCCTTAAATTGGAATGCTTTATTATTCTTTACAAAAATTTAATTTATTTGTTTAATTATTAATCTAGGGACATTAACTACTTTTTAATGACACGGTTAGACAGTGTTATCTTTGACAACTTACCACATACGGACAGGTGTGATTGATGTTTAAATATTCTTTTGAAATATTGGCCACGTTTTTTCATAAATCAATATCAATGGTAGCGTTCAGTAACCCTTACTTAAAACCGTTTGTTTTCTTTACCATTTGTATATTAACAAAAATATTAAAGGATAGATGAAGAATAGGCACAAATAATACAATATTGACTCACATTTAATAAATAGCTAACTGCTAAGAGAGCTCCAAAGAAGATTTTGTAAAAAATACCTAATTTAAAATATTTAAATTCAAAATAATATAAAAATATCTAAATCTCCTCCTTAAGTACCTAAAAACCAAATATCCTGCTGCTAAAGTGTTTCACTCTTCGGGCGATCCCTGTGTGTGTTGTCCAAATGTTGTTTGAAATTCGATGCCTTGAATTGAAATTTGACAATGAGGAAGTCCTCCCCTCCACCGCTCCCTCTCCCTTCTGTGTTTGCTCACATCTGTTTAATTAGTGTTCAAGGCAGCTGCAGCTGTTGACCTGAGACAGATATCCGAAATATCCGAAAACCAAAGCCGTAAAACACACCAGACCTTTCAACACAGGCATTTCTGTGTGTCGAGTTTGTCTGAGTTTACTTATTACTTATATTTTTAAACCCCTTTCCAGCCCGTGTGTTGGAGTAACTTGTTAATTGCGCACTTTGCATTCTATTGCAAGTTCATCATGTTTAACGGTACACTTTCCAAGTACAAGGGATAAGGGCGATACTGACTCAAAAGTCAGTTAACTAATTCAATTAGTGCCACGTGAATTACCCGTCCGAAAAGCTGGGGCAGCTAAAAAGAGAGTGCGAGGTGAGCTGAAAGGAATAAACTGGACAGAGGCAAGACAAAACTTTTGTTATACCCAGCATTGTGCAGCTTCTGAGATGATTACTTAGGGGGGGAGGAGGGGTAACAGGAAGGGGGTCTGGGATAGACACGTGCAGGAAAAGGCAACTTTTACAGAGGTGGAGGTCTCTTGGAGTGAGCTGATTTTTGTATAAAAGATTGTATTAAAAAATAATAAAAGCACACTTTTCATTTGAATTAAAGTAAATTTATTGCTTATATTTTCTATATTTTATTTACTTTAAATCTATTATTGATTGTGCTGATTTGATTAGCTTGATTTAATTCACATTAACAGAGTCTAGAGAGTACATTCTAGATCTTTATAGCAGTTCTTACACAGATTGTTATTACAGCTGTTTCTTCGGTTTCATAAAATCCCTAAAAAACAGATAAATAAAGGGCTAATATTATTTTATTTTTGTATAATTTTTTGGTATCAAATCTTTCCTTTAAACCTTATTTATATTTGACTTTGTGGAATTATTGATGTTTTATATTAAAGTTGAAACTTATTCTTCCGTAATATTATAAAACTGATTAAATCAAAAAAGAGACTCCTCTAGAGAAAGCAAAGTAAATACAAACTTCGACTTGTAAGAACTTTTGTTTGAGTTTTGCAAGAAGCGCAAAATTATCGTTATCAAATTCGGAATCTGTGTTGACCCCGTTACAAGTTTTGGCCCATCTGTTGTGGCCTTTAATTTAACCAGCTTGGATTTCTATGCGAATTAGACTTGTTTTGGCCTGGTTTTTCCACCAGGTCTGGCTTATTATTATCACATGAGAGAGAGAGAGACGTAGGGCTAAAAAGCCGATAACTTTTGTACCAGTTTTATTTGGCATTGTTTTTGCCAGCCTCTCTCTATTATATCAACCATTCTTTTATTATCCCAGAGCTCAGAGTTTTGGAAGCCCCGAAAATTGCCCAACAAGAACGAGAAAAAAAAAAAACGTTAACAAAACTTTTCTAGTGGGTGTCATCGTTGTTTTGGGTCTTGTTTTGTGTAAAATTCCCACGCCCACGCCCACAGCCACGACTACGCCCCTCCTCACCATCCCGCCCTTAAACATAGCAAACAATTGTGCTTTTGTTTACTAATTTGTGGCCTTCTCTGTGTTTTTGCAGTGTGCTTTTTTGGCTCTGACTTTATCGCTTGTTTTGTTTACTTTCTTTGGCTTGGTTTAGTTTTTGGCTATTTGAGTATTTGCTTCTTGTCTGCCGAGTTGAAAGTTCATTTGCCGTTTTAATTGCCGGCTAATAGTCCGAAAGTTACTCCTCTTTTCGTTTTATTACCTTTTTATTCTTTGTTTTTTGTTTTGTTTAGGGTCTTTTGCCTTTTATTTTGCTCAACTCTTTGGGCGAATGGCAAAAGTTATGCGGGTAACCAAATGGAGGATGATAAAAATGGGTAACAACTTGACAGAGAGAGAGTGAGAGTGTAGACAGAGATCAAAGTAAAGCTTCTGACTTTTTCGGCTTGGCTAAATTTGAATTATTTTGACGTTTGTTTTGTCTAGTTTTTTTGTTTTAGTAATTTTTTTGAGTAGAGGATTAAAGTGCTATCATAAAGTGAGAGTTCATTTGGGGTGGAGGTTAGCCTTATCGGGTTTAGTTCTGTTTGTGAAGCTATGCCATTTTTTGGTAGAGAATCGTTGAGTAATTAGTCACATTTTTAGATATAAATAAAAAGAAATAGGGTTGATTCTTAACATGTGTTTGCACTTAAATGCAAGGTTAAGTGAAGCATTCAACTATTTTAATGTTCAATAATAAATAAATTCGTTTAGGATGATATAAATATAACATGTAACATTCTTAACATATGAGTAACAAGAAAGGAAGCTTGTTGGTTATTATTGAATGAGGGGCAGAATTTGAAATATATCATATTCAGTTAAAAATTCATTAATTTCTATTTGAAAAGCGGTTGTAAACTAGTTTTTATAAGTTAAAAAAACGGCTTACTTAATTTAAGAATTTTAAAAATCCAAATTTTTGTCGATTTTTGAGAATTTTTACGATGTAACCCCTTATATAATTTTGAAAAAAATTGTTTTTTTTCGGGCATGTCTAGAAAAATGCGCCTGTTGATGCTGATCAAGAATATATATATACTTTATAAGGTGGGAAATGACTCGTTCTATCCGTTATTCCAATTTCGGACTAAAATTAGAATACCCTGCCAAGGTATAAAAAGTACCTTAGGTATAAATTTTGGGACAAACTACTTATCGATTTGGGGTTGGATTAGTCAGAGAAGTTAGTAATGATGAGGTTTTTCCACTGAAAACTAATCAAAAAAGCTGAACTTAGCTTAAATTTTTTTACAACATCCTCTTAACAAGACTTTACCTACCATAAATATAAAGAATTAATCAAGAAACTATATAAATTATAAAATTCATGGCACTTAAAAGTCTTTTATTGGCTTGATTAAAATGTAATACCAATTAACTGAAACATAACTCATTATAAAGCAATACTTTCTCCCCATTCCATCTGGTTTTAAAAAATCAACCTCTGACCCTTACCTGTTGCTTCTGGCTCCCCTGGGGATACAATTTCACCTTTCATCTGGGCTCAGAGCTCTTTCAACTTCAATTTGCTGGAACAAGATTCTCTCTTCTTGCTGGCCATTTTTATCAGCCAAGTCCGGCAATTAGCCTGTTGGCAGTTCCTCTTGCCCTTCTAGTGCTTCCGAGCAATTTCCTTGTTTTGAAGAAAACTTTTCCATTTCTTTTTCATAATTTTGCTTTCGACCAAGTTTTGCCGAGCGCTAAATTGTTGCCTGCTGTCCCCCTGCTTTGCCTCCCTCTCCCTGGTTACAGCCATTAATCAAACTTCTGGTCTTTGTTCAATCTCTTCTATTTTATGATTCTTTATAATTTTTTTCCCGCTTCTCTTTCTTGTTTTCTTAGGGGCTTATTATTGTTGTTATTTATTATTGTTGCGGGCTTAAAGTTTAATTTTTTTTCTTTTGCTGTAAAGGGGAATATTGCCCTGGGGGTCTCAGTGAGTTGATGACCCCGCACGCGATTTTCCCTCTCTTTTTAAAATTGTTTCCATCTCCGTTTCACGCTCGTGCATATTTCACGCTTTTTCTAATTGCCAACTGACTTTTGTTATAGTTTTTGGTTTTTTTTTTCTTTGCCTTTCCAGCTGATTTGCGATAGAGAAACAGCAGATAGTAAAAAAAATTGAATAGCATTTTTATTTTTTTTTTGTTTATTTGTGAGTGTGTTTGTGATAATTTAACTGTTTTTTGGTTGCTGTTGTGGCATGCTAAAACAAAGGCTTGTCACTCAACTTCGGTCATACATACATATATGTTCTAGATATGATTAGAGAGCCATGGCAAAAAAAAAAAAGAGCAAACAAAAAGGCAAAAATAAAAAATTCTTTCAACTGCCATTCGCAGTCACACGTATGTTTATATATATTTATTTGGTCATGGGGCTTTGATTGTTCGCTTTTAGTTAACTGATATTGATATCTGAATGTCAGGTTATCAACACATTTTTTTATTGGTCAATTAAAAAACGTTATAACATTAAATTCCACATAAGGAAGTGAGATTTTTAAGCTGGCATCAAGGTAAAAATTCAACAAAAAAGAATTCTGAGTGAATATAAATGAAATATATATATTGAATTACTAAATATAAGTCCTTTATGAATAATATTAATCAAATAAAACAATTATTTGTCAGCTTGTTTTCTTATAAACTAAAATACATTCAATTATCTAAAAGTAGACAATTTTATAACTTAAAACATTCCAATTATATTTATTCACCTACTTCTGCTTATTCAGGAACACCTTTTAGAGTAATCAAAATAATTTATTTCATCCAAAAATATCTCAAAGCAATTTGATGTCAACCGAAAAAAATATTATTATAAAAATTTATTGTCCGTGAGCAGAGCGACCGAAAATGCAATATCCACAGAGGCGCTCACGATCGGATTTGGGTTGTATACTATATCTATATATAGTCGGCGACGACTGTCATAACAGTGTCCCCGAGAAACCCCACTGCCCCCTCTCTCTCTCTCTCTGCACACATTATTCCACCTTATAAAGCGGTTCTGTTCCAGTGACAAGCCAACAATAATAATAACAATAACAATAGCAATACCGCCAACAACAATTCAAATTCAACTTGTTTTTGATTAGATCATTGGCGAGGCGAAATGTCAGTCAATGAAGAAGGGTGGCAGAAAGGGGGGCGGCCTTACAGTCACAGCTCCACCCCTGCCTGGCTGCTCCCCTCGCAGTTTAACCTGCTGCTGCTGCTGCTCGTGTGCGATAATTAACTGAAATAGACCCGTGACTGTCAGTCAGCCAGCCAGCCAGCCACAAGACATTCTACATAGCTATACATAAATCTATACTATATGGACAGTGGGCCTTAAGGCTATGGCAAAAGTGTGTGTAGTACTTGGATAGTGATCAGTGGGGTGTAAGGTATCTTAATTCAATTGGAAAGGTAATGGAATTAAATTTAGTTTTAAATATATTTGAAACAACATGTAACTTTGGTTTTTAAACCAAAAGATCCCAATCAAAAAGCCTCGTCACAAACAGAAATTCTTTATATGCACAAAAGTTATACAAGTGCAATGTCTTTGTGGATATATGTTTTTATATTTGTTGTCTGCGTACGGGTTCCCGTTAAGCACTTGAGTTGCAATTACACTTCATGGCGAGACTTTCAAAAGTGGGCTAGTTAAAAATGTCAAGAGGAGAAGTACCTCCACTGAAAAGCCATAAAAGGCAAGGAAAAATAAAAAACTTTAAAGAGAAGAGAGAAAAGGAAAGAGCCAAAAACAAGGAAGTTGGGTTAAAGGACAGGGATTGCAACTTTTTCTGGTCACACACAGAAAATAGTTATATTTTTTGGGATTGGTTATAATTAATATTAAAATTTAAAAATATAAAACTAATATCCAAGTTTAATAAGATTTAATGGAGGTATTTGTAATACTTTTTTTTATATATTTTAAACTTATATAAAATCTTATTAATAAATTAAATATTTCAAAAATATCTAGAAGGAAAAGAAGAAAAAATATAACTTATAAGAATGAATTATGATATTAATTATCTATTTTATATTGTATTTAATAATAATATTTAATATTTTAACATTATAATTGAATATAAAATTGCAGCTCTGTATAGAAAAGAGGGCTCAACTCATTCACTTTTTCCTTTTATTATTACCACCTTAAAAGTTTCACCCCGCTGGCAGCTCTTTTGCCATCTTACCAGGTGAGTGAGTCGTCTACCAGGTGCTTACGACCATTCACTGATTTTTTTAATAACTCACGACTTTGGCCATGGCTTTGACAAGCTGTTAATGGCATTAAACGAGAAAGAGAGAACGACAGACCTAGAAATCTCGGCGGCTGCTAAAGGAAAAAATTCCTTTCCAAAGCTGAGGAATGAAGAATAAAAAAAGTTGGTCATTTAACAAAAAGCTATTTCGCTCAACTCAACTTGCTTTGAGAATTATTTTCTTATTTCGCCAACTTTTTTCTTTTATTCAAGCTGGTAATTGGTTTCAATTTGAAATTGAAACGCATTTCAAAGCTACTTCTTTGCCATGCCTTCCGATGTGCTTTTTATTTTCTATTTTCTTTGTGAATTTTTGCACAGAATATATTTTTCTGTGGTTTTTTTTCGGGTGCGTTGGTGTGTGAGCGAGAGATAGCCAGTCCAGCCTGTCCTAGGCCGTATTTTTGGGCCAGGGGAAACAGTTTATGCGATACCACTAATTGGCCATAAAATTGTATGAATTTCATGTGTTGGTTTTTCCCACTTTCGTGGCCAATTAGTCACCTAAAATGTGATGCGGTCAATACTTTTAATACCTATGTATAGTTTATGGAAAAGGGGTGGTTTATTTTTAGGGAAATTTTAAATTTGTACAATGTATTTGGAGAGGTTAACATACTGTTTGATATTTAAATTATATTTTATTGGCAATTTATCCAGATTTTTTTTTTTATCGAAATATTAATATTTGAGGCTTTTAAGCTAAAATTTTTTATACGAATGATTTTAATTAAATGAATAGTATTTTAGTCATAGAAAAGTTCTTTAAATATGTTAAAATATTTTAAAACATATCTGACTTTTTATCCCACATTATTTATAGGTTTAGAAGCTCTACAATACTTTAAAAAAATTGTATAAAAATTATAGGGTACTATATTAGTCCACCTCTCCTTACAGCTTATTATTTTCTTGTCTCGGAACCCTTTTGATAAGCTTAAAAAGCTGATATAAAACGCTGACCGCGTGCTGATAATTCAATTCCCCGCAACTGTAATTGCTCGCAATAAATCATAAATGCTTGCGTAAAAATATACAAAGGTAAAAAATAATTATTTATACGGACAATACATCAATTGAATTTTATTAAAAATTTCAATGGAGATACCGTTAAGTAAATACGAATAAATAAATATGTCAGCTATATGAACATTAAATTAAAGTGAATAATGGAAAAGCCAAATTGAAAGAGAGAAAAGAGTTATGAAAAGCGTGGTTTCCTTTCATATTTCTCTCGTTTTCACCCCGAAAAATACCTCTCTCAGAGGAAACCAATCAAATATTTATGTACAATTAACAATTTGCTGAGCGACACTTGACAAGACAATAAAAACAGCGAGCCACAACAATAACAACAAAAATCTGCTGAAATATTAATGCCATTAAAAATGTAATTTCAATAAAGGCGACGAGAAAAATTCAATTAAAACAAAATTTTGTGTGCCACCACAGCACAGCATGAAAAGCGAAAGCAAAACGCAAACCAAAGCAAATAAAAACAGGCAGAGAAAAAACACAGTGTCAATATAGTAAAGCCACCGCATAGCTTTTTTTTTTGTTCTATTTTGCAAACCGGGGCGGGTTTATTTACACTGTTTTGCCATTTTAATGAACCCGCCGGCCGCTAAATAAACCGAGTAGCTTCCCCAGAGATACCCAGTCGGACTTTTCGGGAGGACGCGAACAGGGGAGGATGAAATTCTTCTGCAAATGGGAGGGCTTTCTTCGAACGAAAATTCCCTTTGGGGATTTTTATTTTTAATGCGAGAGAGAGATAAAGGGAGAGAGATAAAGGGATACATATATTTTTGCTCTTTACTTGAAACTGTATGTATTCGCGTTCCCGACATTAGCTTTTGATTTGACTCAGTGGCGCAGTTGGTAAGCGGACGGTCTGTGATTTCTGAGACATGGGTTCAAACCCCGACCGGGATTTAAGAAAAGTAAGTTTATAAGTGGCTTTTAATAAGATTTATACATTCATTTAAGTAATTTAATAACCATTTAAACAAATAATAACTAACAAATAAAATAATAAAAAAGTTTTTTATTTTCTAAATTTTTATACTCTCTGGGGAGGAAAAAATTCTGGAATTTTGCAGAATTTCTTCCTGACCCGAGCAGCGACGGATTCTTCGTAAATCCAATTTTTTATACTCTCTTGGGAGGAAAAAATTCTGGAATTTTGCAGAATTTCTTCCTGACCCGAGCAGCGACGGATTCTTCGTAAATCCAATTTTTTATACTCTCTTGGGAGGGGAAATTCCGTAAAAGATCAGATTTTTATACGCTCTGGGGAGGAAGAAGTTCTTCAAAAGGCCAGAATTTCTTCCTCACCCGAGCAGCGACGAAGGGAGACAAAATACACGAATTACCCCGGCCGCCCATGTATAAAAGCGAATTAGACTTTTACAGAAAAAGGTAGGACTCCCTCCTCCCGTTTCTCGGAGAAAATAGTCCTCCTTTCCTAGGGAAAAGTCCGACTGGGTAGCCGCAGAATTTTATATTAATTAGTGGTCGAGTGGAGAGCCATATCCCTGCTGCCTGCTCCTTTGCCAGGTGCCATATGCCATATGCAATTAAAAAACACTCGACCGAATTTGGGGCCAACCGTTGCTGGACCAGCTAACGCCAACTAAGCCAACATTTAACCCAGTTAACAACTCTACCTTGACGCGTCTGCTACTTGAAAAACAAAACGAAAAAAAAGATACAAAACAAAAAACACGGCAACGTATAAAAGCGAAAAAGCATAAGGTAAACCAAAAACAAAGCCAGAACTGAAACTAAAACTAAAACTTAAAACCATTTCCCTCGCACAAACGCGTGCCGGGAAAACAATTTTTCAACTATCTCTCCCATCTCCATCTGGTAGTACACACACACAGATAAAAACAAAGACACAACTTTGGCGAATTCTGCAAAATGGAAATACCTATCAGCAGCGAGCGAATTCATCTCTTTTCTCCCGCCAGAGCCAACCATCTCGTGTTGCAATATTTGCGCATTTCCTGTCGTACAAATATTTCCCATGTAACAGCTTCCCCGGAGCTTTTCCTACGTGGATTACACTTCTCCTAACAGTAACCGTAATGGTAACAACGTCAACAACAACAACAAGAACAGCATTCCGGGCGCAACACTGTTGCCAGCTAACTTTCTGGCCAAAAATAAACAGAAAGTCGAATTTTTGGCGGAGCCCGACTGCCAGTTTTCTTTGCTTGGGGAAAGCCCGATTGATGGATACGCTTATTAGGAAAATGAGCTTTAATTCTGGGAAAATATTGTTTAAAAAATATAAATTTCGGAGGAAGGGATTATTAAATAGATAAATAAATCAAAATTAAACTAAAGGTTTTAGATCTTAAAAAAGCAAGACTTTAAGAGAACTTTTTGGCTAACAAAAATACAGATTATATAATAGTTTTTGTAATGTTATTATCCCTTTTTTTAGTTATTTAAGCTGGTATATATTTCTGAATTTATTTTACATTTTTTAAGGCAATTCTGTTTAGTAAATTCCGTACGCTTTTTACACAACATAATCCTTTTATAAAGTTCCTGTGAACTATACCTTCTGTTGATTGAATATTAATCACTATATTTTCATCGCAACAATAGCTAAGGGAACTGTTTTGCTTTATTGTTTAACTGCAGTGCCCGATTCCCTCAAGGGCAATTTGGTTAAAAAACTTTTCCTCCACAGCTGCAGTCCCTCGAGAAAGAGACACAGAAAGAGAAAGAGTCGCAGACAAAGGCCGCGAGATAAAGGGGAGTGATGAGGGGAGTTTTTGTGGGTGGTTGGGTGATTGGTGGTGGGGAAGTGGTCCACACCTAACCGCTGCTAAACAAAAAGCAAACAATGTAATGCCAGCAGCAGCGACCACGCACGGCAAAAACAACAAAGTCGTGGCAGACCACAGGCGTCAGGAATAAGGGATCTCAGAAAGGAAGGGGATGCTGTTATTGCACTAGGAAAAAAGTAATATTGAAATGGTTATTAGACCCTTAAGTTTATGAAATTCCATGAGCTGAGTTCATTTTTTATGAATAATATTTGTGGCTTACTTTTTATGAATCAAACTTCCATTCTAAGCACGAATGGGTTTCCTAGAAAATGCTAAATATTATTATTAACTCTACAGATATAGTCAAAGATACTCTTCTCTATTCCACTCTTTATATTTTATTCAAAAATATATTCATTCTAAATCCAGTTTTCAAGTGCCAGATTTTTATATTTTTTCCAGAAGAATTGATGTTTATTTTAATATTAAAATGGCAATTTTTATTCTCTCCGTGAGATGGAGGACATGGCTACAGCTCAGAAAAAAAAAGAAAAACAAAATAACATTTGCGGGGGAATAGCGAGCAAAGTGGAAACAAAGCGACATGTTGCGCTTGAAAGGTTCTTCGACTGGGGGGAATCCCCACCACCCACCCCACCCACACACACAGACTCACGCGGTTGACCTTCAATGGGAGCACACAGTCTCGGAGTGATAACCAATCCTAGAGACTACAGATATCCTGGTTTCGGGGGGGAGATGTGTGATGCCCGGACGCGGTTGTCTGCACCCGGAATTCAGAGTTGGCTCAAAGATAAATGTATATTCTTGTTTGTTTTGGAATTTCTGTAGTCTGACAGAGTTCGTTAGTGTGAAGACCGACCGTGATTGGTTAAAGTTAGTTAGGAATTGGTTTAAATGGGATTTCCTTGGTTCGATAAAACTTGACAGCAATGGCAGCGAGTTGCAAATAATAGAAATACCAGAAAAGTTTACTTTAAATTCCTTAGAATTACTACAAATAAATAGAATATTTTTAAAGTGAAATAAACTAATTGAAAATGAGCTGGAAAAGGAAAATTGAATTTCTTCGTAATTTTTAGTATTTAATTTGAGCAGAATCTACTACATGTATTATTGTTATTTATTGTTTAAATTTCTTTTCTTTTAAAACAAATCCCTACATTTTAAACTCATATTTATTATTAGATAACTTAACCTTGAAAAGTTCATTACCATTCTAAGCGTGATAAAAATAGCTAATACAGATATTGTTTGATAAGATAGCTGTCTGGAGAAGGTAAACACACAAAATTAAACTTAAATGAGTATATCTGTGGGAAAGAAACAAATACGAAAGCTGGGAAGTCCGCTTAGATAAAGATTTTCTTCTGAACTAAATAAATAAAATAAAAATAAAATATCTTTACTGCCGCATTGTTAGTCACGCTTTAACAATTTATATCATGCATTTTTAACGTTGGAATTCACTCTTTTTTTTTTTTCAATTTTCTCGGCTAATCCCCAGCAGCTGTTTGTTTTATAAAACAATATACGTAGAACAAAAAATAGAACAAACACTGTGATAAGATTAGCGAACAAAACCAATTCAAATTTGGGGCACTTTTAGGGCCATTTGCAATTGGTAGAATTGGGAGCTAAACCGAAAGCTTTAACCCACGCCATACCATACCCATTAACGTTCAACGTCATCCATTTGTTGGTTATTTATATTACGCAATTTAGCCCCGCTTATCGGCAATCAAATAATTAGAAAAGGTGAAGCAGGTGAAACAAGGCGCAACAGGGGAAGCAACATGGATGAAAACAAGGCAAAGCAAGGCGAATCCCTACAATGCCAATACAAATTATGGAACTTGCCCTTTCGGGGTCTTTGTGGCTCCTTTATAACCATAACAAAAGGGCAGAGTAAAAGATATATAGTAAGTAGAGGTGAGTGCGTGCACAGATTAAGGTTGTGTCGCGGATTTTATCTAAATGTTTGTGAAAATATGTGCCCAGCTTTGTAAAAATAATTGAAAGATATATTATTTATAGAAAATATTATTCCTGAAAAATATATAAATTCGAGAGAACTAAAATCGTGCTGCGTGCGTGATGAAGATAAATAACACGCTCACGCGCCCATCTCCAGAAGAAAGGCCAAAGTAACAGAGATAGAAAGAGTTGGCTCAAAAAAGAACAGCTACAAGTTTGTTTAACAAAGTGGTTTTCAACACCCCATAAAAAACATTGGCAAAAAGCAACAGAGAAATACAAAAAAAAGAGAGGAAGAAACAGGCAAAGGCAAAACGCAAGGGCAACAGACAAACCCAGGCAAATTTCCCGTTGTTTCCGTACGTAAAAGTAAAAGGCAAATAAATAACTGTTGAGAGAAATGTAAACAATGCAGGCAAAAGATGCACAGCAGACGAACGAACAAGAAGAAGACATAGCAGCAGATGAAAAGATGAAATGAGGAAAATGCCAAAAAGCACAAAATAGCCAACGAAGCCGGTTCAAGTTGAATTTTCCTCAGAGGGATTTTTGTCAGTATATCTTTTTTGTGTTGTATTTTTGCGCTATGCTAAAATTGCACTCAAGAAGGGGCAGACCAAGTGGCAGACAGTTGGAAAATGAAGTGAAAAACAGGAGAAAAAAAAAGCATTCTGTCTTAATGAATGAGCTAAGCAGAAGGGTAAGGAGTAGAAAAGAGAAAACTGGGCAAAATGGTGACAAAATGGAATAAACAAAATGGAGAGAATGGCTTAATTGATTAGGGTTGGTTAGAGCTTGACATCCTTGGACATCTTAAATTTACCAAGCAATATTTAATAATTTTTTAGTTTCAATTACTTGAGTTCTGCACTTTGAAAAATATTTAACTATTTTCTTACTTTTGTAAAATGTTATTTAAAATTACTTTAATGCTTGACATAATTTAAAAGGTAGAAAAACCTGAACAATTTATTTGGACATTCACTTTTTAACGATTTTTTACAAATTAGTCAGTTAATTTGTTCACAAATGTGAATTTAAATACAATACAAAAAAAATAAGGGCAAAACAGCAAAACCAGGTTAACGTTTACTTAGAAAATAAACAAAATTTACGGCTAATTAAGAATAGCTGCAAACCTTAGAATAGATAAGCATTTAAAAAGGAAAACATTACAAAACGTTATGGAGTAAATTATAACATATTACGTATACGTAATTTGGTTGATATTTTTGTAAACATTGCGTATACGCCATGTTTTTTTTTTTGTTGTTATTATCCAAGTTTAATTTAAAAAACTTTTCCAGACAAAGCCAACAGAACATTTAACAAAATTAGGGAACCAAGAAAAACGAAAAGAAAACTGGTGAAATGGGGCAAATCTGTAAGCAAATGCCGAGTGGGCGGCAATTGATAAACTGCGCCAAATAGAGCACCCGTAGGAAGGTTACAGGGGGTGGTAAAGGGAAAAGGAAAGCACACACTAGTACCATTTCCATCCTCCCTCTATTTCCCGCCCATTTTCCAACCGGGACAGACATTGCCAATAGCGCAACGTTTCGGAAACAATTTGAAGGCCATAAAACTTGATGTGGCGGCTGTCATAAAGGAGGCGACACCAGGCACAGATTCCACCCCATCTCGGTCGCCTCACCCCGATTTTCTAGAAGTTAGGTGAAAACTGCGACGGCACTCAAGATGCGGCAGATGCGGAAAATACTGAATACGGAGAATATGCGGCAAAGGCGCGCCAACAAACTCCGGCGGGTGGAAAGCGTGGCAAACGACGTCGACAAAAACAAACAAATAAACATCAAGCAGCTGTTTTTGGCGCCGCCGGAGAGAGCCACAGAGAGCGAAGGCAAAAAGATACTGAGAGGAATATTTTGCAAATATAAAGAGAGCGAGAGAACGCTTAAATGCGAATAACAACAATAGACAATATAATGCTCTCGTTACGACTCTCTGCCGGCTACAGTGGTTATTGGAATAACATGATGGCATGAAAACTATTTTCAGACTATATTTACCATTAATAAATTTATTTAAATCAAAAAGAATTTTATTATGTATTAAATGTTGTTTTGTTTAATATGAAATTCTTTTCATGATTTAATATTATCATTAAGATTAAGTCTCGGCTTAAATTCAATACACACAAGGTAGACCAATATTCTGGACGCCATTGTGGGTGCACACACTCCTACTTGCTTGCTTTCTCTCTCGCTCTGCCTTGCTCTGTCTCTCTCTGTTGCTCTCCAAGTGCACTTTGCTCACCGCCCACTTATCATACGGCACTCACTCATTCATGGCCAGACTGCTAGCCCTCTCCCGTTCCCTCTCATTCATCCCGACAAGTCTGCTGCGCCTATTGGCATATTGCTTACAGTTGTGGTTAATCTAATAGCACTACCGACCATGGTTGTTTTCTACTTTTTATTACACATTTAAAAGTGTGAAAATACAGTGTTTTTCGAGAAAAAAACTTAGAACTTTCATCTAACCAGAAGGAAACATGTATATTTTTCTTAGTTAACATATGTATTATGATAAGACAGCCTCAAGTTTCCCTACTATTTACAACTTTGTGCTAATATTTGCCCCACAACTGTGCAACACACACACACACAACACCAGCCATCAACCGAGGACCGATAAAGAGAGAGAGGAGCGACGCCGACTGCAGAACGACGCTGCGGCATTTTGGCGCTTGGCACGTTGGTGGCCGCCTGAAATATTTCGAACGGCTCAGTCGCCGTTCTGCTGCTGCGACAACTACAACAAAGCTCCGGAACGGACTCGCAACTCGCCGTGAAATACGAAGACGTACGGGTACGAGATACGGATACGTAGCTGGCAATACGGGTCTCAAGCGGTTTATTACGTATACGCACCGCGTGCCGCCGCCTGGTGAATTTTATTATTTTCCACGAGTGAAGCAAGGCGCAGACGGCAAATATGAAATCAAAATGTAAATGAAAATGAGCAGGCGAGGCAAAAAAAAAAAAAAAATGAGCAAAAACAAAGAACAACAAAAAGATAACAACAAGGCAAACACCAACCATAGTTAAGCGAAATCGATGACGATAAGGCGGTAAAAACAGTTTGGAAAAAAAGAATATGCCCATCAAAATAATATAAAATAGAAATATACGAAAAGTGGAAAAGTCAAGCAAATCAAATAAATATTAAATATGCCAGCAAACAGTGACAAACACCAAACACAATTCCCTTTGAAATATCAATAACAAACCAAAAATACAAAGCCAAACACAGAAAACGAAGGGCAAACAACAAAATTGTGAATTCTAGTAAGAAAATAAAATATTTAAAGGATAATAATAATAAAAACAATAACAACAGGATCAAACGTATAATATATGTAAAAGGTTATACAAAAATATAAATTATAACATATTTTTAAACAAAAAACCAAGTATAAAGAAATTTAAAAAAGCTGGAATTTATATTATTTTTTGTTATTTGCCCATTCACGTGATAAGAAAATAGTAACAGAAAAAAATCTTGGTATAAAACGATAGATAGAAAGATTGTTAAGAGGCGGGGAAATATTCCTCATTTTCGATTTCAATTCATTGTTACTGAGCAGGAAGGCAAATACAAATAGATAAACAAATCAAGCACAATAGAGTGTCCCTTTTGATTCCGTTCCGTTGCGACCCGATCTCTCTTTCATTCCGGCGTATTTGGCTTCACGGAAAGTGCAACACAAATATTAGCAAAGCCATAAAACAATAAACCCCCAAACGTATTAATTGCAATCTTGTGATAGTGGAAATACTAAAACGAAAACGGGAACAACAAACAAAAGGTAATTAATAAAAGCAAACTAATTGGGTTTTGACAGAAAATAATAGGAAATGTTTACTATTTAAGTTTTATTGAGTTTTAAATTTAAATTATCTGCGAGAGATTAATAATATAATAAAATAATTATTACCAACAGAAATAAGAAAATATTTATTCGCCAATACAAATATATATACATCGGAATCTTAATGTAAACAACAATAATTTGAAAACACATTCTTCTTTTGAACAAAAACCATTTCAGAACACATGTGTACAAGATTATGAAGATTTATGCAGTCAACCGTTTTACAGCAAAAGAGTTCAGCTACAAACAATTTCGAAATAACATGAAACCCAATTAAAATTCTGCACAAAATTCCATTTAGCATTTCAAATTTCACATATTCCTGCCCTCCACATGCCTCAACATTTTTTCATATTTGTCAACAGACAATTCTGGGAATGTTCAATTCATTCCCCCTTTCGCGAGCTCCACATCTCTCAATTTTTATATTTTTTGCCATTTTCTAGCCAATTATTGGTCTATATGTTGGCCAATTGACGATGGCTGTCGTTGACAGCTTTAAGCTTCTGCCAAAATAAATATGAAATTTGGCTTAATGCTGAACAAATAGATATGTCTGTAAAGTGAATGAAAAATATGAGCTATTTGGAAATAAATTAAAATTCTTTTAGAAAACTAAGCTGGAAAAGCTACTTCCTTTACTATTAAAATATTTTATTTCTGAGCCTTCATTTTATCTCAAATGAAAAGGCTATTATCCAATTAAATCACCATTAGTAAGTAGACTTTATCAATTTGGACATTTATGCCTCAGCTGCTTCAGACGTTTAGACAAGCTTCCGTTTGATTGAACTTTTAATTAAACTGTTTATTTATTGCTTAGACCAGAGTTTGGTAGTTTTACCACAAAACTTAAAATACTTTAATTTGATTTGGTGGTGAAAGTTTTGGAAATGAATGCCAAAACCATACAGAAATCGAGTGCCAATAACAACTTGTCCTTAGCCACCAAATTGGCCCAATGAAAGTTCAGTTTGCCAAAAATGTGGAAGGAAACAGATGGAGGTTGGTTCGAGTGCGTGGCTCTATGAAACTTTTTATACCCTACAGGACATTACGTATACGCAGTGTATAAAAAAACATTTTTTATTTGTTGATCCAAACTTAATAGCTACAAAAAATCCTTAATTAATGAAAATCCTTCTCATGCTCTTAAGTGAGTTTCCTTTGGCATTCCTTGGTGTTTCCCTTGCCTCTTTTTTTTATTTACGCCCGCAATTTGTGCTGACAGCTTCAAATAATTTATGGCCGTCCGTCCACTTATTGATTACGTCGAAATCGCTTCCAGGTAAAAAACGCTTTTGACTTTTGAGATTCTTATCAAAAGCGGGCAATAGATTTGGTGCGCTTTTTCGACTCTGCTTTTCACTCTTTGCCCCGTTTAACTGCTTTTCCGCAGTTGCGGTCATAATTTGTCCAGTCAGCCCGGTTTTCGGAAATTAAACAGTGGGAATTGCAGTATAACGAAAGATAAAATGATATACCTAACTCTATGAGCTACATATAGAATTCTAAGAAAAATTCTAGAAAACTAAGAGACGTTTACCAACTCCCATATTTCAGGTATTAAATTTAAAAGAATTTTATAAACTTTTTCATACAAATATTTTTCATTAACTTTTCCCAATTAAATGCCTTTCGATTTTCGGGTTATTGAAGATGGACTGTATTTTGGTTCGGACTGCTGGCCATGCGGAAACGAGTGCTGCGTTTAGCTGCGGCTGGCCCGCTCTGGCATCAGCAGCTTCCAGCCGTTTCCGTTTTCCGCTGGCTGAGCAAATTCTCTGGGACATTTTTTTCGCCTCTCGGCTCTTTTGTGCGGGGGCAGGTGAGAGGGCAGCACGGTTTTGTTGCAATTGTTTGCAATTTAGTTGCCACCACAAAATGGCCAACTGTTTTCGGAGGCTAATCTGTTGCCAAATTTGTTGCCTGTTTTGGCCGCCAATTTTGGGGTTTGTCGGTATGCAAAGGCTTTAAGTGGGTTTCCCAAATATTTTTTTTTTTTTTGGTTTGCCTGCCTGTAAAAATGGTATTTGCATATTTTCTTTTGGCTGCATTTTGCTTTGCCTTCGCATAGAGCTGAATTATGCTAATTGTAGGCGCCAGAGCCTGCTTTTAGAATTTATTCAAAGGGAGATTATATATACACACACATTTTTTTATTTTGAATTTTTGTTTTCATAAAGATTTGCGTTCATCACTCATTTGCTGTTGGTTTTCGCTAATTAGAAGCGTGCCTCAATGGCCTTTGCCGAAATTTATGCAGATAAACTCGGAGATCTCAAGGGAATAAGCAAGTTGAACAAAGGCAAAATTAAAGCATACTTCAAGGAAGAAATTTTCTTATGTTTATAGAGAAACAAGTGGTAAGCACTCTTCGTTGGGTTAAAGTTTGGCGTTGGCACAGCCTGGGTATAATTATATATATTTCTAGCATTTTAGCTGAGTGCCTGGCTAAATTATTTTATCTTATTTTCTTCCTGTAAGCAAGAAACTCATTTTTTCTTTTTGGTGCTTTTGCCAGTTATTTCGGGAAATCCGCTTAAATTTGGGTTTGCTTGAGGGGTAACTTAAGCTCAATCGCTTTTTTTCTCCCTATAAGCAGAGATTGGTATATAGAAAAGGCAGAATAAAATGAATAAAATCATGTGAAGTGGATGTGAGTAAGTGCAGCTGAATATATCGACTTTAATGCTTACTTTATTCTCTGCTCGCATATGCAAAGTTTTTCTCATTAACAATTCAAGAAAAGTAAGCAAAGCAACACGAAATGTAATATGTAGCAGCTTAGTTTCCAACTAAAGTATTCATTACAATTTTAAAGTAAAAGTAAAGTTGTACATTTACCAAAATCATTTAAAAATTAAATATAATGCTGTAGAAAACTCCTTAAATATATTCTTTTAAATAACTTTATGTTAAAGCAAAGCTTGTCCTGGCAACTTAACAAAAATGCCTGCTTACAAAATATCATATTTTTATTATAACATATTTACCATAAAAATATATACCCTTGGCCTCATAAAAATGTGCTTGTTGATTGCCGATTGGCTGACGGCGAAGCCACTTAAGTGCTAATATTTCTACTGGCCCGACTGGCCGGGTTATTAAAGTTAAGCCAGCACCATTGTCGGAGGCTTCCGTTAACTTTCATGGGGGATTTACGGGCTCGGCATTAAATTGACAGCTCATTCCCTTGGTATCTTTCAGGAGATGATCAATAAAGTCAATCCCTAGCAGCCAATTGACAGGTCTTCCAGGCGACCTCGTTTTATTTTTTTTTTTTATTCTTGTTTCGCTTTCTTGCATATCTTTAAGGAGAAAACAATTTTTGTATTACTCCTGTTTATACCGCAAACAAAAGAAGAAAGATGAAAATGATTCTCAAAATCATTCGTGTGTAAAAATGGCAAGCAAGTAGAGACATTGGCTTAATGGATACAAAAAAAAAAAAACAACAAAAATTGCGGCCAAAAGGCGCTCTATGAGATTTCTGTGGAAAAATGGAAATATGAGGAGGAGGTGGGTGGGTTGAAACTCGTCGCATGAAAAATCCATTTATCAAAAACGACGGCCAAAGAAAACCGCAAACGCATCGCACAATTTGACGCCAAACAAGCAACAATAACAAGAAACAAATGATTTAAATTAATCCACTTAAGGCCACTTAAATCCCCGATTCTAGGGGTCCCAAAATGTATGCTATATAATTCCCACGCTGCCTCCCACAAACGTAGCATCACGACACATTCTTGTACACTCATAAAAATGTTTACTAAATTATTAAAATAAAATTGAGTTACTTTAAGAGTAAGTAACTATGTAACAGAATATATTTCTTAATTCTATAAAAATATTCACAGTTTAATAGTTTTGAAATATATATAAATATTTTTACGAGTGTACATATTCATATATCTCTGTACATATTGGACTCATCATGATGAGTGTAAAATGTCAAACGTTGGGAGTCACATGTGGAGTTCGGGGACCTTTGTCCGGCATGGAAAGGCATGAAATGAATGCAAAAAGAAAAGCGGCAGTAATAATGGGAAAATGTGAAAACATTCAATGGCATATTGACCGAAGTGGGATGTGCACTTCAAAGGTGATTCACGGTGGCTACAATATGTGTATTCATTAAGTACCGCCGGATAATGAAGTGGAAATTCAGGCGAATCAATCCTTTTGTCATGTTTAATTGTACATTAAAGGGTTCTTAATTGTAAATTTTGTGGTAAATGAGTCCTTGTTGTATAGAAATCAATTTAAATTAAGTGACAATCATTATCATCAAATAAATAAATATTAATGAAGCGTATAAATGTAAAATTCAACAGATTACATATGCAAATAATAAATAGAACTTAGTATTCATTATTATACAAGATTTTTATGTGAGTTTTCAGACTATTTTTAAAGTTTATTTAATGGCACATAAAAAAGAAAACAAACTTTAGCTATAATAAATTTAATAAACAAAAAAGTATTTTATGGCTTTATGTTATTAAAATCAGTTTCAGGCTAGGGAGAGAATATTAAGCAGATTTTACTTCCCATACCAATTTAAATTTTTCCAAGATATTGGTAAAAATAAAAATGGTTTTACCCATACATTATCTATTACATTTCCTGCTACAAAACCAGGAGAGATTCATGTACCCTAAAGGGTATTTTCGCCCACAAATAAGTGGGCGACATATTGAAAAAGGAAGCCGTAGGAAAAAATATTTCGCAATTTCAATATAAAGCCTGGCGGCATGCTATGGCGGCTAAGGACAATCGTGGGCGGCGGCACGCCTCCAAATGTGGGTCAAACTGGCACTCACATACACATACACTCACTCCTATGAAAATGTTGTTGTTCGAGTGGGGGAAAAAAGTGAGGGGGGCCCGTGAGGAAGGTTGTCAACGTAACGACCCCAAGCCGACCCGCTTTTGGCCAAGGCGCCGGCAACAGAAGCGGCAATAAAAAAAAACCGAGTCCTGCATATGCTGGACCTCCCTTTTGGATGGAGGTGCCAACCCTGTCACTGGCGGGGTTGCTGTGGTTGGTCACCCGGCAGCGCTTTAAAAGCGACGTTAACGTCCCAGCGGGGTTTTTCGGTTGTTTCTGATTTCTATGTCTCTTGTCAAAGATTCCAAGGGTATATTGCTTTGAAAGGGCTTAAAGGCTTCTAAAGCAAAGAAGTTATCGAGGGTTTTTGAAAATTTTTGGCAGATTTTTGTATATTAATGGGTTAAGTAATCTATTTATTTTAAATAATTTTTATTCAGGAAAGCTACAAAAATCCCTAGGACTCAAAAAATGTGTCAAAGTTAGACTATAAAATTGTACATTGTAAAACAATTTTTATATAAATTCCTTGCAATCTTCAGATACACTTTTTTAAAGGTTTTAAAACTCTTAGTGATTTTTGAAACCCTCTAGATTGTTTCAGTTTGTTTGCAATCCAATTTAAATTTCTTTCTTGTCATAATAATAATAATATTAACAGTTTTCTTTAAACCCAAGAGGTATTCCGGGTCTTAAAGATCCGATTTAACATATTTTTACCAGATTTTATTTCCTCGTTATTTTCTTTTTGTTGTGGCTTAACCGTTTATAGTGCCGACATTTTATTGCTGCATCCTTGCAGTTTTTATGGACCCTTCCGCCGCACAATTTTCCCCCTCTTACCGCTTCCGTAATTCCATCCCCCCACCACCCCAAACCGTCTCTGTCTGGCACGCCTATACAATGAACCCGCATGCATTGGTGTATCTGCGTGTGCGAGTATGTGTATTTATCGGTGTAGCATGAGCATGTGTGTGTGTTGCGTGTGTATTTGCGGTCTTTCACACATACTCTTGCAAATTTGTTATTTACAGTTATTTTAGTGCATTGTGCGGCCGTCAGAAGTGGAAATGAAGGAAGTAGCAGGGATCGGATCCCTGAGCGTGTTTAAAAAAAGGATATAAACACACACATCTAAACTGAGAAAAAAATCATTACTTTTACTTAGAAATATCGGAGAAATTGGTAGGAAATTTAAAAATATCAATTAAAAAATATTTAAATAAAAGGAAAATAAATAAATTAGGGACCAAACACATTTTTATAGTATTATTTTTTAATTCTTTTACATTCCCAGCCATTTCTATAAAACTTTAATAGGGAAATTATTCGTAATTTACTTATTTTCATTCAAGAATATTTTTAAAATATTTTTATTTTCATTTTTTAATTGCAATTAATATTTTACAATTATTTTTTCCCGTATACACACCACCATAAACATTCAAGAACACATTTTGCTTTGGCACAAGGAGCTTTATGCATATAGCCATATGCTATGTGCAGGCCGCACATATCTTTCAAGGTAAATTTTCCCAGTTCAAAGGAAAGAAATATTCGACAAAAACAACAACAATAACACAAGAAAATCTCAGCAAAAGACGCCAGGGAAAATGTCAAAGTGAAATAAGTGTGGAGAAAATAAGGAAAAATCGGTAGTAATAGGATAAGAAGTGAAGAAGGCACTGCCAACCTTATTCGATTGCAACAAAAAATTGCCCAAAAAAAAAAAGAGAGAAGAAGAAGGAAGAACCAAAAGAAGCAATCACACATGGCTCCTACTTGGAAAGGGATATCCATATGCTCCTCCTGGCATTGATTTCTGGGTGCCATGTGCTTCACAGCAATTTGGCTCGATGGCCAGCTTTCTTTTTTTTTCTCAATTCTTATTTTGTGGTTGGAAATACTAAAGTCCAAAAAAGGTACTCTAAGAAGCCAAGAAATTGCATTTATTGAACTGTATCTAAGCAGGATTTGACTCATTAAGGCAAGGAATAAAAAAATATAAAGAAATATAGATATAGTTCATATATACCTCCTTCCAAGTGGACAATAGAAAGCTCGTTAAGCTAAACGAACGAGATAATCGAATGGAATTTTTTACTGAGCGTGCTGCGGGTTCGTAGTATAACATTAGATAAGTTGCGTATTGAAAATGGAGATAAAAAACGGCAGGCGACTGCTGATATCGTAGTTAGATAATGGTCATGATAAGTGCTAGGCTATAGATAGCAATTTAAATGAGCAGCAAATTTAGATAAAGTGATTGATTGACCTTTTTAGTTAACCTTTTTAAGCGTATCAAAGGCATTCCTTTCACTAAAATATAAATAAACCCGCAAAGCGTACTGAATGAAATGCTTTTTTTTCCCCGCGCCCACACAAACATTGGTTGTGCAAACTCAATAATTCCATTCAATTTCTGACAATTTTCACCTCCCTTCGACCGCAACCAAAATTTCCATAGCTCTGCAATCGTGATATTTCACACCCAAAAAAAAAAAAAAAAACACCGGGTTTGCATGGGGTAAATCCAATGATTTATATTTGTAAACATATTAAATGGCAAATTGGCGATTATTTTAATGAACTTTCGAATTTAAAAGCATATAATTGACCTCCAGCAGTATTTTTTATTCGATTATTACTTCTTCTTTTTTTTGTGTGTGATTTCAAAGGGCACGCGAGGGCGTGAAAATATTTTCCAAATTTGTTGCGACCTGATTGATTGGGTGCCTGAATTTTCCGCAACAATTGACAGTTTTATGTAGACGACAAACAGCCTGGTAATTTGCATAAATTATGTAAAAGGAAGGCCTGAAGTTATTAAATTATGAAATTGCGCATAAATATGCTTGAATAAGTTGGTAAATATGGGTCAAGTAAATTATATAAAATGTGTATTTATTTATAAATTATGCAGAAGGTTAAAATATGCTTTCTTTTGAATAAATAAATAACTGTTTTGATTTTTTAGTATAGGAATTAGTACAAATAAATTCTCTTTATTATACAAATTTCTCAAAAAAAAAATAAACATTGAATAACTTCTAGATTCAGTTTGTACTTACAAACTTCTTATACATTTTCCGTTTAAAATCGCATTTAAGGAAATCTAAACTTTATGTTGACTTTTCATTTAATCCTCTAAAGACATACCCAAGCTTCCTCCGCTTGCCAACTCCCATCTAAGCCCTCAATTGTGGGCATTGTCATGGCCCCATCATCATCATTATCATGGGGCAAACATCAGTTTGAAATCATAACAGGAAGTACAGCCGACCACAAGGCAGGGCTACCTAGGAAGTGGACCCAACCTGGACACATCCCCATCTGCCAGTGCTGCTACTGCTGGCTGACCCACCCAATTAAGTCACCACCTTGCTATTGCTACGTGCCTTCGCCTGGTGCGGCGGCGGCTTCCTCTGAAGTCCGTCCACCTCGGGCCTCCTGTCCATAATAAGCCCATATAAGCTGCTCTTAAACCCTTCCAGTGGCCATAGTCGCTTTTAATACAAATTTGCCCGGGTATGTGTACTCTCAAAAGCCAATTACGTGCCTCAAATGAAGTCCGAAACGAGGAGGTTCGGTGCAGAAAATAAATGTAAACGGAGGCCAGGAAATACGAGCCAAAACATTTGGCCGTAACATTTATAAGATCACGTGCTCAATTATTAAGCCACTAAATAAATAAATAGCGGACCCACTGACACGTGCCGCATCTACCGATGTCGTCCTTCACACTCTCCATCCTGCAAGCACAAACATTCCCTGACAGTTATGCCAGGGTCCGTCCGTATAATAAACTTTTCCAAACGCGCACACACACACACACACACTGAAACGCAGTAAATATAAAAAGAATTTCATTCATGGGCTCATTACTCATACGCAGCGTTGGCGGGGTTGCCTCAATGACGACGGCAATGTTTTGTGGCTTCCGCAGTTTAATTAATCACAAGGATAGCTAATAACCTGATGTAATGGACAAAGAAGGATATTATTAAGAGGAAACTTTAATAGTTCATTTAGGCTTATGGGTTCATTACCATAAAGTGTTAGGGAGTTTAAATTAATAATTTTTGTTTACTTAATAAGAAGTCTTGGGTTTTCATTATTTTATTTTAAAAGTAGTATATTTGGGAGCTTAAACTAATGCTTAATACCTGCACTTTTTCTTATTAAGAATATTAGTTGAAAGAATCGAAATACTTTTTCCCCCACAAGTCAATTTTTTATGTCATTAAAAGAAATTCAATTGGAAATAATTCAATTATAATACCACCTGGCTTTGCCTTTGTGTGTACTTTTTTTTGCCATAATTTATTCCCCCCAAGGTGTTGCGACCCCGTTTATATTGGGGGGGTGATAAAAATCGCGCAATTAGCCGGCGTTGATTTTGCACACAGGACGCAGAGCGACGCAAAATCACATATACTTTTATAGGAGCCGACGCTGTGTGCTTCTATATATATTTAGAACTAGAACAGTGCCCGCTCTGCGATCCTATGTAGGTCTAATTTACGAGCAGGGCGCAAAAATAATTTACTCTCCGTAGGCGAGGGGGGAGCTGACAATGGGAATGGGGAGCGTTTAAACGAAGGTGCAAATTAAATCAACATGCATATCCGTTTGACACCGTTTCCCAAAGGCTGCTAGCTCACCCCGCTCGCTGCACTTTGGAGTTCCTCCCTTAAAGGGAATAGTATAGCAGGTGCGGGGTTGGGGGGTTGTTGTATATTGCTAGGGGTTTCGGCCCTAATGGAGGTGACTAACGGGGGGCTCTACAAAATGGCGTACACATTGCAAATGACCGAAAAAGAAGAAAAAAAAAAAAATATAGGCGAAAGCGAATTTGGTGGAGCTGAGGGGAAATGGAAAATGGGAAAAGTTTTGGTCATGTGTTGTGACTGTGTGTGTGTGTAAACGCTAACCTTGTTTAAAATCTGGGACGCATAGATATACATACATATATAGAGGAGGTAACAGGCGAAGGCATCGAAAACAGCAACAACAATAAAGACGACGATAACAACTTTTCGGCAACCTAAAAGACACGGAAGAAAAAGATTTGAAATCGAAAACATGAATAAAATTATAGAAATATTGATTTTGAATTTATCATATAATAGAGGACATGAAAACATTGCCTTTCAAACTTCAAACTTTTATAAATTTTAAAGTTTTCACCAACCTTTAAAATAATAAAAATTTATTTTATCTAAATCCCTTACAAGAAAGCAAATTAATATCTTAGTTTCCTAATTAACATCATTTTTCTTACCACAACACAAATTACTATGCTTTTTTTATTGTGTAGTCACCATATGGAGCTCCTTGCCCCAAGGGATATATACACTGCACTCAAAAGGGATTTTGCTGTGGTTTTCAAGAACAACAAGAAAACTGCATTAAGGCTTCCTTAACCAAAAACAAAAAAAAAAGTAAAAACAATGTAAAGCAAAATGCAGGCAAATATGGGAAGGTATTAAAACAAGGGATGTAAAGGGGGTTGCATTGGCTCTGTTTACTTTAACTGACGAGAAACCCGTTGTCTGTCATAAGCTGTGATACCAGGAGTCACCATTGGGCGATGGGGCTTCGAGCAGAAAAAAGTTATTGAAAGTTAATAATGTTGATGGTTAAAAAGTTATGTTGATGATAATAAGGGGAAAACAGGAGGAAATATATAAAGCTCAGCAATTAGTTGTATCTTACCATTATTATAAATGGTAAATATATATTTATTATTATTATTTTAAAATTTATTTAATGTTGTATATTATTAACAAATTGTTATATTTTATTCTCATTTTAGGTAAGACAATTTGGCAATGATAAAGATTAAGTTTTCTTGAGAATAAATGCCTTGAATGGAACAATGTCTAAACTGTTAAAAGGTACATTTTTGAAACTGAAAGATAATATTCTGATTCAATTTATTAATAAGCTGATACATATATTAATTATAAATATATGTTAATTATATATAACATATCCATGTAGTTTTTTTTTTGAATTTGTAAAACATAATCGTTTGAGGAAAATAGACATCATAATTACACCAAGTACATCTACACATTCCCTCCCCATAATGTGCAATGTTACTTCAAATGCTTACCCTTTTCCAATTTCCACAGACTTTTTAAATAACCAACTAACATGGTTATTAGCCAACAGCAGGTTAATAGCCAAAAAAAAGTTGACAAGAATTTTGCTTGCACATATGCTTAAAAAAAAGTGAGGGAAAAGTGAAAAGAGTGAAAAGTCGCTACGAAGGGAATTAAGAGGTGATGATGACGACGTGAGCGCTTGACACTCGCTTAAATAAAATATTTTTTAATTAAAAATATTTCACCTGCAAAGTAGGAAAAAAAAAGTACCGACTGGGGGGAAGTAAAAAAACAAAAACGAAAAGCGTCGACACAATTTTCCTCTTTGCGCTCGCATAAATAAATGCAACCACGCACAAGAACAACGACACCAACAACAAAAAATAACAACAAATAACACCAACAAAAGACGCCATCCGCAACAACAACAGAATTAACAACACGCAGAGAAAAACTTAAATATTATTAAATTTATTTTAGATTTTTTTTTTACTAAAAGCTGTCAAAGAAATAATGAAAATATAAGTGAAAGATATTTACGCTGTTAATAGCCTCTCGAAATCCCACTTAAAATATTAAACTTTTTATGATTAATTTTGCAGAACATATAAATTATTATATTACATTAATTTTTATACAGAAAAAATATTAAATAATTGAACTTTTAACTAAATAATTAATAGTAAATATTAAAGAAAGGTGGCGTATACGCGATCTTTAACATTAAGCTGCTTATGTTAAATATCACGTATACGCCAGGGTACTTTCTTGCTTTTTAGTATGTCAAATATTATCAATACCTTTGATATATCATTAATTAACATTTTCCTGCTGTGTAGCAACAACTACAACAGCAACTAAAACAACACCAAGTACAAAACACCAACAACAACAACATAAAGAGCAATTTAACAACAAAGACACGTGCCAAATGGGCAAGAGGGAGCAAAGGCGACATCGGCTACGGCGCCGGCGGCGGGTGAAATAAGGAAAAGTGTCGTGGTGCTGGAAAAGGGGGAAACCGTGTGGAAAATGGGGGGCGGAACACAGTGGGTCAGCGAAATGAAAATAAGCCGCGGGCGTAAATATAAATAAATGACAGGCGGCAAAAGGGAGAGGGCCTGCGGCCGCAGGAGCAAAAGAGACGACCGAAGCGATAAATGAAGAGGAGCGAGAGGCAATAATTAAACCGATACGCAAACAATTGAACTGTAGGTGGCGCTTTAAGGTCATCGAGACCGCAATGACAGCGGTAAACAAAAACCAAAAACAAAAGCAAAAAGGTCAGGACAGGTGAGGTGAAGTAATTGATAGAAGGCAGAACAAGGTGTGTGTGTGTGCGTCAGGTGGACAAAATGGGTTTAAAAGAGCAAGTTGGAATATTAATCAGAGGGTATTTTTACATCTTGTAGACTTTATAATGCTCTATATATATTTTTTTAATTAAAAAGAAAACCTAAAATATATGAAAATAATTTAAAAAAGATAATATAAATTCATTATTTATATAAAATGATATTTTTTTATTAAAACTGTGAAATTATTTGTTGAATAAAGATTAAAATTACTCAACAACTTAAGTACAAGTTGCAATTTTAAGAATTTTTCCCTACGTTATAATTGTAAATTACCATTTTGTAGAAATAAAATAACTGTATTTAAAGTACTCATCAAATGGCAAAACCTAAGTGATTAATTTTTAAACCTCTACTATTATTAGACTCAACTTTAATCGATTTCCCAAAGACGCAAGTTGTCGTGACGGAAATAAACTTGACGTGTTCAATTTTATTTATATTTCTTTCAAAGTTCCATTTAATAATTTAAAGATACTGTTAGTTAGTAAAGTACGCAATTATTGGCAATTACTTATACTTTATATATATCCTTTAACTCCCACAAGTACCGCGTATTCATAAGGACGAAGTACCAAACAACGGCGACACATCGTTAAGCTGGTAAAGAAAAATTACAGAAATGATGGCGGACGAAGCTTAAACAAAAATGAAATGAATGAAATGAGAGTAAAGGAGCAGGACACGCCAGGAGCCGTCAGAGGGTCAAAAAAAGGAGGAAGTGGGATCAGAGCAAGGACATGCCACGTCATGCTGACAGTGGGCGATGTTCGTTGGGGTTTTTCTCCTCTATATATATGTACATATATATATATATGTACATGTGTCATCAGTAAACTTGATTGAGTAGAGAAAGGGGGGTCCAGGGGGGTCGGGTCGGGTTCGGGTCTTAGCACCACGACGTGCTAAATTTTGAGAGATGACCGAGGCTTCTGTTAAATTGTGCACGCCAGTTGGCCAGTTGACTGCTTCACAACCAAGTGCACTGAGAGAAAAAATAGTAACGGAAACTATAAGGCATAAGTTGAAGGATTATTATAAACTATTGCCTTGAGATCCCATAAAGTATTAACTTACAAAATATATTTTATATAAATCTTTCTGAACTTGTGTATAAAAACTTAGATTTAAGATTTACTCCTTTCAAAATTTTCCATATATAGAGATTTATATATGTAATTTAATAAGCAACTTAGTAAATACTTTATTAAAAAACTTAAAAAGGATTGAATAATTAAATTATAAGTAATTTTACATGAGAAGTGAAAACTCTTTGCCCGTTTGCTCCTTTTAAAGTTCTTGTTATGGTTCTCTTAATTATTAATTTTTTTAAATTTATTCCAAAAACATGAACATAAGTTTCTCTCAGTGACTGAAGAGAAGGATGTCATGCCGTGAAGTTGTGTGTGGGCTGGGGCTTGGGGAAAATGGACAGTGCTAGCGAAATGAACACATCACAGCCGGGCCAAATGGGATATACAGCACTCCATGATAATCAGTTGTGGACACTTTCGCTTCAAACGAACGAGTGTGTGTGTGTGTTGCTGAACTTGAAATGAGGGGAAGTCCAAAGGATGAGGAATTCAGAAGGAGGAGGAGGAGGCATACAACCGATGAGAGAGAAGTTGGTCCGGCAGTTTTGCAGGCGGTAATATTTACTCACTGCTTATGCATATTCTGTTGAAAATTATCTGGACCCTAACAGGAAGTTACAGTTGGAAAAGCATTTTCCACAAACACACACATGTTTTGCCATTTTTTGTGGGGTGTAGCAGAGTAAATTGAATTTGTAGCCAACTTCCAAGTGATTAGGGATTTAAAGAGTGAGGAAAATATTAAATAAATTCGCTAATAAATAAAAGTCCAAAGAGATACATTTCACTTAATAAACTTTAAATAAACATAAGAGTTTGTATTCAAATTACCACAATCCCAAGTTTTAATTAAATAAAAACAATTAAAGGCCAAAGTTAACTAGACAAGGCAAAAGCAGAAGCTTTAGGATATATAATTATTTTACTATTTCGTGCAACTCCCGCCACACCTCCTGAATGTGTGGTTAAAGCTAAGTTGTCCTTGGCATGAAATTCCACAAAATTCCACAGAAGTTTGTAGACCTCCGAGAGCTCTTTCTGTGACAATTCCTTGTTTGCCTGCAAACATTTCGTTTGCCAAATAACTTCGCCTTCCCTGGAGCAGCAATTCATTTCAACTCGTTCAAATCTCATGTGAAGTCCCCTCATTATTTTGTGTGTTTTTGCTCGTAAGCATTATTTTTCTGTCGCTTATGGGTAAGCTGCTAAGCTTTGCTTACTGGCCCCAAAAGTGACATGGCCCTGTCCATTTTTGCCCAGTCACTGGGATCCTTGGGGACCTGTCCCCGAGACCCAGAGTCCTAAAAACATAACAACAAAGAAACGAAATGAAACAAACTTTAACTGGCACAAAATTCACCTGTGACCCCGTTGCGAGACGACGACGACTACAACGACGCAGCAGGCAATGCAGACAAATCAGCACTGAAATTTAATTTGCATGAGCCACGTTCCACCACCACTCTTCCACTTTTCGGCCTGAAAGGGCGTCGGACCGGCCGGGGCAAGAGTCAACAAAGCGGAAACAACAAAGTTGGAAACCCAATTCGCATTTTCCCCAGTCTCGGCGGAGAGGCTCAGGGCCCGTCAACCCGGTCTGCATTTCGGCTCTCGACTCCTATCCACTCCACTCGACCTGACTCGAGACTTGGCTCACGTGCAATTGCTTTATTTGATTTTCATTTTTGGGGCCAAACACAACGGCAACACAGAAGCAACGTGGCGCACAACAGTGGCACTGGCAATACCAAAAGTAGCGGAAATTTAAAAGGGGTTTGTAAGGGGTTTTTAGAAAGAGAGACTAGAAAAATACCCTTTATAAATAAACATACTATTCTTTTTATTGAAATTTATTTGCAGTAAAGTCTTGTCAGGTGTTTCAATCAGGATTATGCACTGTCAAGCTTTTCTATATTTTTTAAAAGGGAAAGTGAATGCCTATCTTTTTAATTTTAATTAATTTCTTGGATATATTATAACCTGATTTTATAATCTATAAACAAAACATTCTTCTAACATCTGTAACTTATTCTGTTTAAAAACTAACCGAGTTTTATTTAAATTCTAAGAATGAGACCCCAACTAAATCAAGTGATGCTTGGTTGATTTATTTAAAGTAAGGATATAAAATGGCATATATCCTTACTTTAAAAGGATTCCTTTTATGTTGCTTAAGTGATTTAGGGTCAGCTTGCTTAGAGAGAGAATTTATGGCCAACACTTGGACCGACACGTGGCTGTAAAGCTTTTCAAATTAAAAGGGAAGGAGAATATCTTATTTTGATTGATGTGTAAGATCAACCTTAATTTAATGCACAAATAAGAACATAGACTTTATGAAACCTAGATTTTATGTTATTTATTAACTTCTAATTAACTTAACTCTGGAATGTTTGTTTGGTTTAGCTTGACCAAAATCAGTTGTTTAAATAGCTTTAATTTATTCTAAAATATTTCTTAAAATTCACAAGAATGTAAATATTTTCTTACCCCATTGTTTAAGCCTTTAATCCGCCTTACTGAAAAAAATCTCTTTTTCATTATTTTTTGTTAGCACAACTCTACTCTTATTTTATATCAAAATATTAACTTAAGAAGCTCAAACCTTGCTCAAATCAGCTGTGCAAATAAAGAGTGTTATAAGCTTTTATTAAACAAATGAAAAGTGGGCTATGAAAATGAACAAACCTTCTAAAAAGAGCAAGCCAAGAGATGTAGTTACTATAATTTCCATTACCTTGTCCACGTGGGTGTGCCGTATGCCTATGTGTTATTCGTGGCACACTTTTTTTTTTTTGTTTTTTGGCCGAAGCCAAAGCAGAAGCCGGGTTTAACTGGGGCCCCCAGCCAGTGGCAGACATTGCAATGGCCTCGCTAGGAAGCACTTGGGCGGCGGCAGTTAAGGCAAACATCCTGCCAGTCCTCCCACCGCATGCCTGCACCCCCCCTCACCCCCTCGGCTGGTGCTAATGCACTTGCACTCGGTGCAAGCACATAATTCGCTGCCCTCGAGCACACATGCAAGAGCGGCCGACACTCGAGAGCCGCCACAAGTACAGTACGACCCAACACCCACTCGGAAAGGCCACCCTCCTCCTCTTTCTGCTGCTCTCACCTTTTCCGGCTTACAGTGGCTGCTAATTAAGCGGAACCCTAACGCTTCACTGGCCATAAACTATAAGGGCCAATAATGAGCAACGCGTGACGGCTGCGAGGGTCGAATGGTATATATTTTTAATTGGAAATTTTTATTAATGGCGAAGAATGAAAATAATTATGTGAGAAAGTGAGAGAAGGGGTAATATAAAACCCGCACTCGAGGGGTTTTATTAAAATAAAATTTATAGAAAAATCTATGCTAAGAGCAGAAGAGGTTTTCCATTAAAGGTTCATTTTAATAATTATAATTTTAAATTAATTCAGTTACTAGTATATAAGAGAAGTGTTTACTTAATGTATATGTTTATTTTATATCATTAATATAATATTTATTATTTTATTTAATGAATTACAGCACCAACGAAGCTGTTTAAATATTATATATTAACTTTACATTCTATTTTCTTTTTTCTGATATCAAAGGCATAAAATAACCAGAATATACTGCAGTATTTACACTGTAAAAAAAAATTTACAAATCGTATATGCTAGAAATATGGTTCATTTCCGTTATAGTTTGTATATACTGTAAATATCTGGTGCCTTGCTGTTGCTTTTGCTGGCACTCATTAGAGAAAGAGAATGGGATTCCTTGGCCGCTGGCCGTTGGCTGATTTCGTCACCAGCTTTAAGGGATGAGAAGGGGTATGTCTGCCCCCAACGGATGCTGCTGCCTCGAAGGTGTTTTCCACCCCCCCAAAAGTCTCTTTGTTGTTGTTGTTGTCTCATGTTGCACATTGCGCCTGTCGAGTGCCATTCATTTGCAGCCACCCCCCAGCCCCTTTCTGCCACCTCCTTGAGGTCATCGTGGCTTTCGTCACTTGCCTTGATGTTTGGGGGCACTTTGGCTACAAAAAAAGAGAGAGATAGAGATGAAAAAAGAGAGAGAGACAGATAGAGGGGAAAAAAGAGGAAATAAATTGCTTTAAGTGTATTTAGTGTTGGGTTTTTGTGCTAAACTTACGTTATCTTATTGCTTAATGTCTGCTTGTAAGTTGTAGATTTCTTTAAGCTTAGTAATGTGTAAATTAAGGCTAAATAGTTTTTAAAATAGAAAGAAAGCTGTTAGGCAAAATTTGTATACATTTGCAATAGAGTCAGGGGGAAGTCCCCCTTCCCTATTCCCCATTGGAAATCGATCATATCCAAGGCAAAAATGCATTAATTTTAATTGGGAAAGCTGTTCTAAGTTAGTTTTTATAAGGTTATTAAATCTGCATACTGAATTTATAATTTTTTTAAATTAAAAATTTTGCCAATTTTTGAACATTTTGACGATGTAACCCCTTATCAAATTTTGAAAAAATTACCAAAATTTTTTTTTTTTTTCCAAAATGTCTTGAAAGACTTGCCAGTTAATGCTGATCAAGAATATATATGATTTATAGGGTCGGAAACGAATTCTTTACTGACTAAAATCAAAAAAACCCTTCAAAAAAGCATAAAATTCAATTCTAGCTTCTGACTTAAATTATTATACCCCGAAAGGATTATTTTTAAGTCATTAATTCCAATAACTGGCATTTAATAGTTAGTTGTAAAAGCATTTTACACAACTAATAGATTTAAAACAGTGTTATTTTTAAAATCAAAATTCAATAAAAACTACCTTTAATTATAACTTATTATCTGACAACCTAATATGTACCAAGCTTTCCCATATTTCCCATATTCCCATATTTTATTATCCGCTGAAAGTCGTAAATTACTAGCACTAAACAGTCCCATAAATACCAAGCTAAAATGTCTTGTTTTTTATTTATTCGAAATGTATTTTGTGTGCCGTGCTTTCCCTATCTTTTTATAGGTATCTCGAATGTCTGCCTTTAAGGCGTAACTTATTTGCGCTTTTGCCATTAAATAGTTGCATAAATATCCAGCTTAAAACGAGGCGTGCAAAATTAATAACACGAAGTTCCGAGCACGCACAACGACGGGGGGGAGGAAGAGGGAGGACGCTGCCTGACGGACCGCAGAGATAACACGCATTCGCCATGGCGTACGTACGCATTGAAAAGGGGGAATCCTCCCCCCAAAAAACCCATTGTTATTTCAGCAGTCGATGGCATAGTTGTTTTTGCATTTCCTGTAATCGACCATTTTAGGGGACAAAATCGCACTCCCTCACACACATTTACATAGTGACGTGGGGTGGAAATATTCTTTTGTGGCGTGAGAGAAAAGCGAGTATTGCAACTGACAAAATTCATAAATGAACATTTCCTTAATGGCTGCAATTTCCCATCTATCCACTTCAAGGATATTCGTAACAGTATGCCAAAAAGTGTGTTATATGCCAGCCAGCAGCCCGTATAATCGATATTCGATTTAAATTGTTCATTTAATGACTGTTACTGATGCATATGCATTTATGCCATATTCCAAGGCAAAAAATAATTGCAATTTATGTTAATGAACTTTATTTTAGCCGAGATATAGACTCCCAAATAAAAGATGAAGATTGAGAGCCGTAAGGTAGAAAGTTTTACGACACCGGCGGAGGATGATGATTGATTGTTGGTTTAGTAAATGTTTCGCTTTGTTACCTTCTCCGTGAAATTGAGCTTGAGATTGTTCATATGGAAATTAATTTCACTGAGTTTGTTTAATGGCTTAATATTGTACGGGCAGAGCAGGTGGTATAATTGATGGATGGAATAAATGTGTTTGTTTTCCTATTAAAGCCTCAAATAAACCAACTTTGGTTTACCTTTTGGATTAATTTGATTTCTTACAGTTTATACTTTGGCTAGAAACTCACCTGGAAAAGAGGTTTTAAATTATTCCCTTACTATCTGCCCTGTATATATCACCCCTGGCCTCTTTCCTCCTCACTTTTAACTGCCATTTTTGCCTTTTTTACACTGAGGGCATAGTAAATTAGCGACTTAATTCCCTCGTCCTTTTTACGGCTGAAAGTCTTTAAAAAGCTTGGGGTTCTACTTGCTGCAAGTCCACTTAGTAATTCCCTTTGTTGGCCCATCTAGGATAAGACACATTCATTCGCAGGATCAAACTGGCTGCACATGAGATTGGGCTTGTGGCCTGAACCGAGCAAAGTAAACTTAACTCGATGATGGCTCCTTGGCATGCAATTTCCACGAAGCCCCGGCTAAAACTTATTCAAGGCATTGGCCCGGCTATCGATGACAGGTCGAGAGGTTTGAGGGTGAATCAGAGGGTTAAACTAGCGATGGGTGGAAGCCAAGGACACATGCGTCATCAGCATTATTCTTACACTTGAACGCACCCAAAAAATGAGAGACCATTACGAGGGGTCAGTCTCCTTTGAGGGTACCTTAAAAGTTGGAATACTCTAGGGAAAACGCAAGAAACTGTTTTAATGAAATCCCCTTAATAATTGGAGAGTTCTAAACAAAAAGAAAAACAAGTTTTTTGTATTAAAAATAAGCCTTATTTATTATAAATACTTTTTAATATTTAAGAAATTTTACAGCTGTAAAAAAATCTATTAAAATTGTGCCAAAATTACTCTCTTACCAAGTGAAATATTTATTAATTTCCTATAAAAATTACTAAACAATTTTAAGGCCCTGAAACTATATACTTTCTTTACTAAAAAGCTGTTACATTTCCCAGATTTACCATTAATCCCAATGTGGATAATAAATCACCCACCAAAAGGTGAATTTACCTTGGACAGCAGAGTAAAGAAAACGTGTTCAAGTCATAAAATAAAATAAAAGAAAAGAAAATATAAAGTAGAGAATGATAGTTTGGGGCTTCATGAAAATGGGGTTCCATTAACACGATTGCTCTGACCCCACTTGTCTCTCTGGAATCATTTATCATGCTACAACTTATCAGGCAGCTAGATTTAAGAGTTGAGCTTCAAGGAAATGTATATACTATATGCAACTTTATGCAATATTATATATGTATTTTATTCATTTTCTCTCTGATTTTTGCAGAGTTTACAACGAAAAGTTGCTGAAAAGCGAGCTTCGGCAAATATCAACAGCTGGGGTAAAGCAAATCATAAGTAAACACAAAGGACCAGGACAGGACAGCCAAACCAAACTGCACAGGACGAAGGATAAATGTGGTAGTTGCCATGAGAGCAGCCTCGGGTGTTGACCAGGAGTGAAGGGCTCCCAGGGAAGAGCAGCAACAGCTGCTGCAGCACCAGGAGCTCCAGCAGCAACAGCAGCAGCAGCAGCAGCAGCAGCAGCTATCCAAACACAGAGCAACGAGCAACAAGCAACATCGAGGAGGGCAACAATAAGAACCGCCACTGACAACAACACTCGCAATCAAATCAAATTCAAAGATGCAAATTACAATTTGCATACAAATGCATGCGGCAACGACGAGTGACATCAGCACAAACACAAGCCACGCAAATTGTTGCTATCAAATGCTATAAAATTGTACAGAATAATTGTAGAGCCCGAGCACTCTTTTGCAAAACATATCGCAGTCTCCACCCCACCACCCTACTTCCTCAACATGATCAAGGGCATTTTAATACAGCGCAAGAGCCAGGAGGATGCCAGCTACACCAAGCAGCTCAAGATGGAGCATGCCGACCTGGTCGCCGAAATGCAGACCGTGGAGAGCCTGCCCACCCATGAGCGACTTCAGTTGGCCAGATTGTAAGTAAAATATTAAATAATATACGTAAGATATACTATAAAAAATAATAAAAAAATATTCCTACAACTGTAAACCCTGAACTTCCTCTGACTCTTCCTTTTATCCTATAAAACCCATCAAATACCCATAACTAATATCCCAAAATTCAATCTATTTCATATCTCTATCAGACGTCGTGGCCAGCAGCTTAAGTTGGCCCGTCAGAAGGAGAAGGAGTGGGCCAAGTTGCAGCGGGCGAAGGGTAACACGGCTAGCGGCGGCAGCGGAACCGGAAACGGATCCCTTGGCAATAGTCTGTTGAACGGGAACCATGGGGATACCACGCATCATTTCCGGCATGCCAACGGTTCGGGTACGCTGAGCGGAAGGCGGCACATATCCTTTGAGAACAGTGTGGTGCTGCTGGAGGCGGCCTCCAGGAACGATATGCCCGAGGTGGCGGCCCTGCTGCAGCATGGAATTACGCCGGATGCAGCCAACGAGGACGGACTGACGGCCATGCATCAGGCGTGTATTGATAACAACATGGAGATGCTGCAGCTGCTGCTCGAGTACGGGGCAAATGTGGATGCGCAGGATAGTGATAAGTGGACGCCCCTGCATGCGGCAGCCACCTGCGGCCACCTGGAGCTAGTACGCATCCTCATCCGGCACGGAGCCAATCTGCTGGCGGTTAACACCGATGGCAATATGCCCTATGACCTGTGCGACGATGAGAATACCTTGGACTTCATTGAGGGCGAGATGGCGCAACGGGGCGTTACCCAGGAGCTGATCGATGAGACACGCTCCTCCACGGAACGCATAATGCTGCGCGACCTCATGGAGCTGGCCCGCATCGGTGGGGATCTGGAGGAGCCCGACTACCAGTGCGCCACACCAGTAAGTGCGCAATGCATCTTGATTTTCCCCACAGAAAAAATATTAACCCTGCCATGTTGTAAATAACTTTTGATTTATCTCTATTGTCTCTTCAGCTGCACATAGCCGCCGCCAATGGATATGTTCGTGTGGTGGAGTTTTTGTTGGAACAGCATGTCAATGTGGATGCCATGGACAAGGATCTGTGGACGCCGGTACATGCCGCCGCCTGCTGGGGACATGTAAGTGAAGTCAAATGACCGGCGAACAATGGAATAATTTTAAATATATTTTTATTTTTATTATTTTGTCTTTGCAGCTGGAGGTGCTGGAGATGCTGGCCCAATGTGGTGCTGATTTAAATGTTCGCAACAAGGACGATGAGACGCCCTCAGGTGAGAATGCATATGTGAAAAGGTGATGGGAATGAAGCCACATGCAGGATTTATTATTGCTGAAAGAAATGAAAATCCATATGAAATTGGGTAATAAATAATCGTTAATGTTGTAATGAAAAGGATGTAAATGGGTTTGCTTGAGGGTTTGAATGCTGCCAATAGAGATGGGGATTTATCGATTTATTTTCGATATTTTAGAAAATAACATCGATTAATTCAATAAAGAAAAAAATATTAATAAAATTCTATGAATTGAATACAAAAAAATATATAAAAATATAAAAATATATTACAAAAATTTATATGAATTAAATAAAAAAAAATATAAGTTTAATACAATAAAAAAGCAACAAATTATTTTAATAACAAAAACAATTTATTAATATTTATTTTCCTAATTTATCCTGAAATAAGAACCCTTTTAAACATGTCTTATAGATATTTGTGAAGATCCCGAGATCAGGGAGCGCATTGAGCAGCTGAAAACAGAGCAGGAGAGCAAACGACTGGCCGAAGCTCAGCGACGGCGTGTGCGGCGCTCACAGAGCAACAACACCAGGTTAATTTTTATATAAAAAAAAATAATAATATACATTTTAAAAACATTTATATGAATTTTAAACCCACCTAAAAACAGAGCCCAATCCGTGCGACGTACTAGCTTGCGTGACAAAACGCTGACAACCAAAAAGGATGCCGTCGAGGAGACGCGTCTTCGCCTGCAGGCCCAGGAGGCGACGGCTTCTTCGGAGGCTCCCTCCTCCGCCGCTGGAGATCCGCTGACCAATGGCTATAACAGCTACAATGGCAACAACAATGGGGAGAAACGTCCCTCGACCGGCAGTTCGAATGGCCAACTACTACTGCCCCACTCCAAGTCCGCCGATGCGCTGGATAATGCCATGATAGCATCATCCGCCGCCGCATTGGCGGCCACCGCCACACATTCCTATCAACCGCGTCGTCCGCCAGACGGCCGGGAAAATGATGAGCTGCTCCGCCTAAAGGCCGCCGGTGGTGGCGCCCTTACCGATGTGCAGCAGCGAGCCACATCCGCGGCGGCTGTTATACTCACCGAAAAGGGTACAGCGGCTAGTGCCGAGGCCGTACAAATCCAGTCGTCCAAGGAAGCTGCCAATGGGAAGATCAATGTCCAGGTCACCGTTCTTGTGGGTGAGTCAACTATGGCCACGTGCCAGGCTTGCTTCCGCTTTTTCCTATCCCATTACCAAAACCACCCACCCAACCACCCAACCACCCATTCATTCAGTCATCCGCCCGCATTATTTGGCTCCCAAGGAGCGTCAACGTATCACGGAGAGTCCTGCTTAAGCGCCATTCTGTCCCCGTGTCAATGTCAATGTTAAATGTTTATTTAACGACTCTACTAAAATGGAAATGAAAATACTTCCAACAAGCAAACACATCGCTAACCCAGCATGAGTGGGAAAGATCGACTAGAGAATGTGCTGTAGGGAATACAGAAAGGTTTTTTGGGAATAATGGGAAAGTTTTAGGTGAAAGGGAAATTCTCTGAAAAGCTATAAAAGATATATACATAATACTGGGATACTTAAAAATTGAATTTTTAATTACAATTTTTAAATTTTTGAGCAACAAATCTTAAGGACAAAAGTCTGAGAATAAGAACGTTTGTTGTTTGTATATAAAAAAATATTTAGTATCCTTTTTGACAAGTTTTAGACACTTTCAACATTTTAATGATATAATTCCTTAAAATTTAAAATTTTAAAAATTAAAAATAGGGGATAAATTTTGTTTTTTGATTCCCTTACAACGTTTCAAACTTGTGTCTAAACTTATAATACCCAGTAAAAGTATAATAAACATTCAAATTCATTTTCCATATTGGTGACTTTACCAGAAAAACTCATATAAAAAATAAATATGATAAAAGCATGGCTAAAACTAAAAAAAATAAACTACCAGCATGTACCATCCATCTCATGTAACTAACCACCACATTTTCCTTGGTCAAGGGGTATTTGTAAAACTTAACTCTCAGGGAAAAAAAGGGAAAGAAATAAGAGAAAAAAATTTAACACTTGCTTGTTTCTGTTTCATTATATATATATATTTATTTTTTGTTGTTCCTTGTCGTTGTTGTGCCTCGTTTCGCCCGTTCTGTGTCGTCTGCCCGCCTGCCCGCCTCGCATCATCATCATCATCATCATCAACAACAAAAACAATCGAAACACTCCAACACACCAACCAAACACACACCAACACCACATACAGACACCAACAGCACGCACCACCATCAGCAACATTTCCAGCAACAGCAGCAGCAGCAACATCACCAGCAGCAACAACAGCAGCAGCAACTCCTGCAGCAACAGCAGCTTCAGCAACAGCTACAGCAGCAACATGTTGCCTTAGATGGCTATGGTGCTACCTTGTCCAATTTGAAAAAGCAACGCTCGCTTTCACGCACCGCCAATGTACTCAATAATTTTGAATTGTCATCCCAACAACAAGCAACAAGCAATGCCAATAATCCAATTCTAGCTCCAACTGCTCCAACTAATGGTTCTGTTTTAGGAGCCGGCGGTAGCAGTGGCAACAACAACAACAACAACAATCTTAACAACAATAACAACAACAATGGCAGCAACAGCAACGGATCAGCACCCATATCCACACAGCCACTGGGCATGGGCAGCAGCCTAATCTCGGACTTTGAGGTATCCTCACCAGCGAGCAGTTCGGTGAATAAGTTCAGTGGGATCACAGGGGATGTGGTGAGCGATAGCACCAGTTCCAGTCGCAAGTGCTGTTCCCTGATGTAGAATTGAGAGTTGAGAGAGAAAGATATATAGAGCATTATATACATGGGATTGTGTAAGCAAGAAAAAAGTGTCTTTTTTTAGTAATTAGCCGAAATTCAGTGAGAAAACCGTTGAAAGAATTGCATGTTATTTAACAAAACGGGGCTCAATTATTCTGAGCTCCCAAAAAAAAACGACTCAAAGTCGTTTCCAGTCGTTGTTTCCTAGCAAAACATACACACACCACACAACAGATTATACGATAAAAATTTATATAGAAATATACAAGTACCATATGTATACACTCTAAAAGTTTATCAACAAAATAAATGTGAGCAGTTTACCTTAGTTTATGTACAATGTAAAGGCAAAAATCAAAAAGCATAACATAAAAAACCTAAAAAACTATCAAAAAACTATGATTAAGAAAAGATATAAAATATATAAGAACTTTGTTTATTGATTGATTCTTGCTTGCGAGTGCAGTGTGTGAAAACCAAAACAGGCAAAGTATTATGCAAAAACAAGTATGAAATATTTAACTAAAAATATATATTTACGATAGCGAAATTGTAGTTAAAACAATGTGACAGGCGACAGCAAAGCAATGAAACGAAATGCAAAGCACTTGAAGCAATTCCCCACTAAAATGTTTTTGAATTGAAAGGACATCTTGCTCTGTCCCCTGATCTGGATTTATATTTTTGAGTGCGATTTACTTGTGCTCTGCCTTCTGTGAGTTGAGTTTTGTTAAGTATATGGATACAACAACAAATTTGTATTATTTATGTAGCAACTATGTCTGTATATATACACACCACAATTCCAAATGATTAAAAAAAGAAGAGAAAAACAAAAAACACAACGCGCAATTAGCAAATGAGACTTTTTTCGATTTAATAAATGTCAAGGCATTAGCTGAATGTTTTGTAAAAATAAACGAATGAAATAAGAAAAATTCCTACACGAAATGAGATTGTTTTATTTAAGAGATGGGATGGCTAATATAATATATAATTTATAATACAAAATATATATTTTGGATTTTAAAAAGTGGTTTTTAATTACAACATAACAAGTTTTTTTATATGTTTTTTTTAAAGGTTTTTACTTCCGATTTAAATTTAAAAAAACGTTCCTGTTTTAAAGATGTTTTTAAGATGTCCTTTTAGATTTAAAATAAAGTCAATGTAACGGTTCATTTTTTTAAATATAGTATATTTTGGTATATTCTAACTGAAAGACATTTTTAGGTCTTTTTTATATATGGATTTGCGTTCCCACTGTCAAACTCTTTTTGTTTACCTTTATTTTGTTTTATTTTTAAATGGAATCCTTGACCAAATACCGTTATGGTTTGGTGGCAGGAGCTTTTGCTGCCGGTGGCAGCTTCTTTGGAAAGTTACCAAGCCACCTGAGCGCTCAGAAATTGCTAAATGCTTCCGAATCCACGTACTTGGGTAAGATTTTTGTAGATAAGTTAACTAAATATTAATTAATAAATTCATTTATTTTTAGAAATTATATTAATGCGTGCTGTACCTTTGGCTTTAATGCTACTTTGCAATGTTAGCAATTTGCGTTGTTTTTTAAAGGCTCTGCAAATGACTGAACAAACATTAACCTGCGTGGTCCTAACTGCTGCCTCCAATTATGTCTTATCGGTGGGTGCTACGTTTTCTTGATTATATATAAAATGTTATTACTCATACTTTAATAATAGTTTGTTTTAGGAGCACTTGTATATGGGGAGCCCTTAACGGTGGTATCTGGGCTTGGAATAACACTTATATTGTCCGGTCTTTGGTTCCTTTGTGATGCGGGAGCAGTGGAAGGAAGCCAAAAGGAAGCTGAAAAGGAGGAATAGTTGATGGAGAAATGTAAAAAAAAATATAAATAAAAAATGTAGTTACTAAATAAGGATACAAATAGGACAATTTATACTCAGGCAGGAGAAAAAAAAATAAATTTTTGATTGATAATAAAATTTTAAAATAAATGTACAAGTTTAAATATAAATAAATTTGAAAATATATATATATATATATAAATATGTATATATAAATATAACTTTATATATATAAATACCCCACTTTTTTCATACTTTGTAAATAAAACAATCGTTTTTTTTTATCATTTTGTTTAATGTTGTATGTACTATTTTGCAAATACATCGTTTTTTTCATTTCATTTATAATGCACTCGCACTCACACTCACTGTTTCGTGTGCCTGCTGCTGCCTCTTCATTCCACATAATCTTATAATTACATCTATTATTTTTTTTCATCATAAGTGGTTTTTGTATTGTATTTTCTTTGTTTTTTTTCGTTTGTGTTTTGTGTAGTTTGGCAAAAAAAAACAAAAAGGTGTTAAAATATATTGGTTAGAGCATGACAGTGTGGAGCACAAACTATATAAATATATATATTTATCCATCGTTTATATATATAGGTAATAGTAATTGGTTTGTATTTTGTTTTCAGAATCGTTTAATTTAATTGCTAAGACGTATAAATACTTTTCATGTTTTCTCATTTCTCTCGACGCATCTGGTAATTATCGCTTGTCCAGCTTCAACAGGGATAAGTATAGAGTGAAGTCGGGCGAGGAGGAGTTATGTACTTTTTGCTCATCATTTTCGTTTTTGTTTTTTCTTGAGAGTTTTAGAAACCCTTAGAGCGAGTGCTTGCCTTCCTGTATATGCAGTTGTAGTCCTTGTGTGTGTGTGTTTCTAACAACTATTTTGTTTTATTATTAATACATTATTTAAATAAACCATAATTAAAGGGGAAATTTAATTGTAAGTTGTATTAAAAAATACGTGCAAATCGGTTTTCCGCCGCTCCTTCATTTTCTTTTGCCTTCCCTTTGCTTTCCAAGGGATTCTCGTATTATTTTATTGTAGAATCCCATTTATATTCTGGTTGAGAGTTTCTGCGCCTTTTCAACGTAACGATAATTGTACGTCTACGTGGCCATTATTTGTTTGCTGTATGCTGATGATTGGTTTCCGTTGTGTGTGGATTTCGAATGAAGTTGATGTTTGTTTTTGTTTTCTTGTTTGTTGTTGCTTTTTTTCTGTTAATACGTATTGTTTTCTGCTCAGTTTTTATTCTCCAATCCAAGGGGCATGCGCTGCTGTGTCTGGTTCTGGCGGCTTATGTAGCCACCGCCCTGGTTGCCCGCTCCGCCGCCGCGTCCTCCACGGTCACCCATGGGCCTGCCACCGCCATAAGAACCGTTGCCATTCCGTTGCTGATTGACGCCACGCTGGCCCCGATAGCTTCCGCCGGAGGACTCGTAGCGGGACTCCTTGTTGTACGGGCCATTGCCCCCGCCGCCACCGTTTCCTCCGTTCTGGTAGTAGTTGTTACCACCTCCATTGCCCGTGTCATTGTTGCGGAAATATACCCCACCGCCACCACCGCCGGAATTGCGTCCATTCTGGTTCGAGGAGTTACCATATTGACGCGAACGATAGTTTCCTCTTTCAACGCCTCCGTTGCGCCGGTCATCGCCACGCGTACCCTGATCACGATCCCGGTCTCCACCGCTGCGACGCTGATAATTGCCAGAATTACGACGGCCATCGCCCTGCGAGTTCCAATGGTTGTTGCCACCCTCGTTGTCCGCGTATCCACCTCCTCCGTTGCCACCACCACCGCCGCCAGCACTGTTGTCCCTGGGCGCGGCCCACTCCTGCTTGTGGCTGGTGTTGCTGCTGCTACCGTTGGATGCCGCACTGCTCATGGCATTCATCTCCGAGCTCCACTTGGTGGGCGGTGCCGGTGGCGTGGGCTCACCTCCCTTGAGGACATTGGTGAGTGCAACTGTGGCGGCGGTGTTTGTGTCATTGTTGCGCCATTCATTGTTCTCTAAAACCACATCGTTGCCAGCCGTTCCACCAGCATTAGGAGCAGTGTTCCCAGGCGACGGCTCATCCAGCTGCTGTTGCTGCTGCTGAATCTGCTGTTGCTGTTGCTGTTGTTGTTGCTGCTGCTGCTGTTTCAGCTGCTGCTGGATCCGCTGGTCGTAGGTAACCACTGGTCCGTCATATGGAAAGACTGAGGTCACATCGCCAGGCTGCATGCCAATTCCCTGAGGAGCGGGCTGTTGGGCTGGCAGACGCGGCATGATCAGCATGGGTTGGGGCTGCTGCTGCTGCTGTTGGCGCTGGTCGTGGATCAGGACCGGGGAGAAGAGTTGCTGCTGCTGCTGCTGGGGTGGAGGAGCCTGCTTCGGCTGCTGCTGCGAGGGAAACGACTGATTGGTAAAGGTCAGCGTTTGTATGGCTTGCGGTGGTTCATCGACATGGTTCGGCTGCTGGGCATCAAACACCAATCCCTGATTGTTGGGGTTGGGCGGCTGTGGTGCTAGGCCTTCAGGATTGTCCAGTTCACTGTCCTGCAGAAAAAGGAAGCTTCCTGTGCCGCCCAATACCTCCGCCAAGGGGCGCAGCTGTTGCATAAATTGCTGTTGCTGCTGCTGTTGTGGTGTGGGTGCTGCAGCCTGCGGATGTGGCGGCCCCGGTTTAAAATAGTTCTGTTCCACGGCCCGCACACTCGGAGCAAAGTGAAGCGGAGGCGGATGCGCCTGCTGCTGTTGGGGCGGCTGAGGAGGAACTGCACCAGCAGCACCTCCCGTCTGCAAAGCCTGGAGATTCACGGGGCTGCTCAGCAGCTGGTGAGGATGCGGCGGCTGCTGCTGCTGTTGTTGCTGTGGACGCGGTGCTTGTGCATACAGGACATGCACAGGGGTGGTGGTTCCCCCAGCTGGAGGGGCAGCTTGGTAAACCTGCGACAGCTGTTGCTGCTGCTGCTGCACCACCAGGGTCTGCTGTTGCTCATGAAGAGGAGCACGCTGATGCTGCTGTTGTTGCTCCAACAGAAGATGGCCCCCCGGACGCTCTGGCTGCTGCTGCTGTGGCAAATGCTGCTGCTCTAGTTCCGGTGGTCCTCCAAGATGCAATTTGTCGAGACCTTCCTCTAGAGAATTACGAGCCGATGGCTCCGATGGCAGCTCAGTGTCTAGATCCCCGCCAGAGCCATCGTTCAGCAAGTCAACGCCGCCATCGCCTTCGCCGCTTCCAGTGCCACTGTCCGTGCTATTGGCCACCGCATTCTCGACCTGATAGTACTTGTCCAAGTAGCCGCTGTCCTGGATCTGCTGGAACAGCCCACGCAACTTCTCGAACGTCATATCCCCGAAGGTCTTGGGTCGGGCATTGATGGTCGAAGCAAAAAGTTCAGCTGACTTCTGGGCAGTGGCAATGAAACTGACATCGTCAGCGGTTTCAGGGCGACGAGTTTGCGTCTCCAGGCAGCTGGAAAAAATATCAAATTGAATTAGAAAAGGTCTTGAAGGGTATTCTAATTTTAGTTAGAAGTTTGTAACGCAGTAAAGTAATCGTTTGCGGCTTTATAAAATATAGTAAATATATCAGAATGGACAAGATCGAACGACTATATCTTGGATAAAGTTACCCCATCATAATCATCGAAAAGTTAAATAGGTAAAAGACAAAACCTTAAACTTTTTAAGCACATTTCAAGCTAGTCTTTTGTTTTAGTTTGTATATATTCTAAACATTAGTTACGCCCGTAAAACAGTGTGAAATGAAATTTGGCGTGTCGGAAGTTCGCATGGCAGCAGTGCTTTTTCAAGTAACAAATACTGTGAACTATGGCCTCTTGGTGTTTTTAAAGTAAATATAAATTAAACTTACAATTTCTCCAGAACTTCCAGCTCACTGCTTTCCAGCTTTTTCGCTCCATTTTCGCCGGCCAGAAAATCGTTGCGCACTTGTTCATCGTTGAAGCAGTTGAGCACGTTCTGAATGATCAGAACCTCACGGATCTTGGCCGTCTCAGCCAGCGTCTTTGCCTGGTTGTCCTTTAACAGCACAATATCTTGGTTATAGTATATCTTTTGTGTGAATCACCAGCACTGGCTTACCTTGCGGGCCTGCTTTTTCTGCTCCTTTTCGGCCTCCTTGGACTGCTGCTGCATCTGCTTGGCCAGCTCGCGGGCAAACTCCAGATTGGCCAGAACTGCATCATACTTGGCCACTGCTGAGGCCTGGTCGCCGCTCAATTCCTTGCCGCTGCTCTGAATGGCGCGATATGATTCCAACTTTGTCTGTTCAGAAAAAAACACGTAAATATTATTTTAAAATGTTAAAAACTAATTTTTCTGGGATATTCAACACACATAAATATTTAGCTGTGTTAAAACTTTGCTTAAACGAGAAAAAACATGAAAAAATTGGCTTTTTCTCCCAAATTAATAAAAAACAAAATTCGCAAAATTATTTTCTTCCCGCACTAACCCGGCGTTGCCAGATGTTTTACACTTACAGCTGTTAAATGTGTAAAATCTTTGTCTACTTGCAATAAGACAAGTTTTTCCACCAGCTTTAATGCCATTGACACCTACTCTAATCACTTTTAAGCTATTAATTGACACAAAACTAGGGGTTTTCATTTTCGTAGACTTGTTCTATTTGGCATGCCGGCAGCCGAGCTCGATCTGGCAACGCCTTGCGCTGCAGAAAACATGGCGTCGCCCCGAGAAAGCACGAGAAACGGGAGGTGTGCGGGGTGCGCGCAAAACGAAACAAAGCAACACCGAGAGAATGAAAATAAAAATGGTGGGCCATGCTGCCGATCCTTTGTTCCCTCTACCCCGTGCAGGTGCTACCTCTAGGACCCCCCGTACTGACCTTGCGCTTCTCCAGGTTCCGGATTTTGTGCTCGATGGTGACCAGCATCTGCTTGAGCGGATTGTACGGCTCCGCGGTCACGGCGACGCCGGCAGGGGTAGCGGCAGCAGCGGCCGACTTTAGCGCCTTCGTGCTTCCGTTGCTCGCATTGTTGTTGGCCAGATCCGACTGGCTGCCATCGGCCGGCTGGGCTGCGGCCAAATTGCCGCGGCTGCCGGCGTGCTGGCCATTGATGGTGGCTCCGTCGCCAGCAGAAGCAGCTACACCGTGTGCAATTCCGCCACCGCTGCCCCCACCAATCGAGCTGACCGAGGCGCGTTTATCCTTGCTATTGTTGTTGCTGGCGGTGGCGTTGGTGATTGTGGTGGTTGCAGCCGAAGGCATGGTTTGCCGCTGTGTTCTTTTCCTGGTTGCTCAAATTTAGCTCGAAATGGGGAATGATGTTCGGTTGCTGTTTTCCCAGTCCAGTTCGCTTGTCTGCTCCGCTCAGGAAAAAAATTTGCAAAATTGTAGGGATGTGAAAAATGTATCAAAATATCGATAGATCGATATTTGAATAAAAATAAATATTTTTATCGTGTTATGTTAGTTACCTGATATATCGAATTCGTCCTTCGATAACGTCAGGTAAAATTCGACTATGTGAGGGCTGGTCACATTGACCAATTAACGCTATGCACAGAACAATCGATATTTAATCGATTTAAAAAAATTTAAAAATAATTTTATAACGGTAAAGCTGATAGAATGTTTTCTTTTTATTTAATTTGTTCAATAGGAGTTTTATATATATAGAAATAGAATACTTTGGAAGTATATTAAGAATTGGAACGTAATTTCGCAGTACCTTTTAAAAATATTTAATCATACCACGTTTCTTAGATGTATTAAATGCCCGGCGTGTTAGAATCGTATTTTAACGAACAAAACAATAATAACTGACAAAAACATGGCGCTAAATTATATCTATCTGATCTAAGTGAGCAACAACTTTAACTAACAATAAGTTCCAGATTGCTTTGTTTTTAAGACCTTTAAAATTTCAAATAAAATTAGTTCCTTACTACCATAAACCGCAATTTATTTACAATTACTTTCAGCAGTAAATAATTGATCTGTTAGGTGGAATTACTCAGCATAAACCCTCACATAATCTATAATCATGGCACTTTGCCTGCCCCATGTGGGTGCCCAGGCATCCCGCTGTTTCCAAAAGGAGAGCGCCGCTCGAGGCTCTCGGTTTTTGTACGGCTTAACATCCTTGTCCAGTACACTGTCATCGAAATTAAGGAACCCTCCAACAGTAACACCAAAAATGATGAAGCATTTCTCATTGAAATAGGGCAGGCCATCGTACAGCTCTCCGTAGATCTCCTCGTCCACCATGAGCGTTATTTTATCCCTCTGCCAGATCATGGTGTAGTTGTGGAAATCATCGCCGTAGTGGGCTGTACTAACTTGATCTTTAGTGAACTGTACAGCTCTGCCGTGATGCCAGACCACCATGCCGCCATAGAGATGATTACCGGATATATCCTCACCCTGTTTAGTTCTCAAATTGGCGTTGCCGCGGGCGTAAGCAATGCCTGAAAAATAAAATATAAAACAAATTACATTTTTTTTAAACCTTAAAGAGTTCTGGATATTTAAACAATATTAAAACTTACGCAACTGCTTGGCATAGTGGGATTCCGCATAGGTGGAAACAGGCTGGAGCATTAGATCTGTAATGTAATTACATAATTAGAAACAAAGATATATATTTTTATTTGCCACTTACAGGGAAAAAGCCAGTCGCCTTTCGGCAACTTGGCCCGCACAACGATCTTTCCAAACTTGAAGCTAAACGAGTCCCTGGTGTGGATTTGGGCTGAGAAAACCGGTGGTTTGATGGTGTAAAAGGTGTTCTGGGCAATATTGCACTCCGTATCCGGACTCTCGACCGCCGTGCACCGGTCTCCCAGCTTAAAGCTACCTTCCTTCACCTCGCTGGCCACTGTGGGTACAATGTGGAGATTGCCTTCCTTTACAAACGAATTCCGCGGAGAATCGTCGAAGGCGACCAGCTCCTCCTCCACGTGGTACATGCGCTGCCGGATGTCATGCTTCCAGGTGCTCTTATTTAGGTGTGGCCCCGAAAAGTTGTCCTCGAAAATCAGTTCACCCTCGCAGGTGCGCCGGCCACTGGTTACTATGGTCTGGGCAGGCTTGCATCGCTTGGCTTGCTGCTGGGGGGCCAGAATTGCCTCACACTCGCCCTCTCCCGAGGGGAAGTCAATGGTCCGCGAGCTGGTGTTCCTGGTGGTCAGCAAACGCTTGTTAATAATCACCCTGGTCTCGCTCTTCTCGAATATCTCCTCGTTGAACTGCACCAGCACGGAAATCTGAAGCTTGTCGTTGTTCTGAAGACTCGTCTTTTGTTTGGAAACCCAACTGCCGTTTACAGATTCTGTAATGTAGTCCATTAAGGGCGGGCAGCTTTCGTCTATCTGGAGCATGTAGAAAACTCGTTGTATGCCAGGTTCATCTGGAATGGTAATTTGGAATTTTTCTAAAAATTCTAAATTACTTACAATAAATATTAAATCCTTACCTGGTATGGACACCTCGAACCCAAGTTCATTGAGCATTTCAAAGTCAATGCTGGGTATCTTGAAACCCGAAACAGCATAATTTGAGATGATGAACAATAAGCAGGTTAGGGGTTTCCAGCGCATGACGCAGTTTTTAATTATTATTAATATATGTACTAACTAGTTTCCGATTAAAGTGCTATTCTGGGAAGCTCTGAGGCGCGACTACTGCATCAGATTGGAAATCTTGATCTTAAAAGCTTAGGGCAAGTGATTAAAGCTTTACTCTATTGAAAATTCTATTACTATAAAATATTTGAAGCACATGAAAAAAGATGAATTTTTGGAAGAACAATCAGCTAAGGTAATTAATTTTTTTATTTATAATATACATTATTGGTGTAGGTTAGTTCTAAATATTAGAATAAAATATATTAAATATCCTTTCAAACTTGGCTTTTATAAAAGCTATAAATACAAAACACAAGAATCATTTTTTAGAATCGATCCCAAAGCAAGCCTCCTTTTTTCCGGATAGTCTACGACTTTCTCCTTTTTCTCAGATTTCTATATAATATATCTAACCTTAAATATGATTGATATACAATTAAAAATCTTGTAAAATTAAGTGTTAATTATTTCGTAATTTTTAGCAATTTTTCCAGGTGTAAAACGAGCTTTCATTATCGCATCAGCTGTGCTAAGCTTTTTTGGCAAAGCCTGATCGCTGGAACTACAATTCCGGGCTGTTTTAGATGATTACAAAATGTTTAGTTGCCAGAGAAGCCAGATCGCAGCGGGAGCTGATATGAGCCGGGATTTGCACAGGCCAAACCGCGATTGCCGGGGCCAAACTTAAAGTAAACAAATAATAATAATCGACCAAAAGCAACGCGACGGCAGAAACCGGTTGCCACTGAGATAGAGACACACCACGGCCTGAGTCAGAGGCTTCGGCGGATGTGCGGAGAAAAAACTGTGGAAATCGAGGATTCAGAATGCCAGGATTGTCAATTGGAATACTGCTCCTGATCGGTTTTGGGTATAGCCTTGGGTATAAGATTCCCACGCCCACGGTGGAGCTGCTGGAGAATAGTTTTCGCGTTTCCATACCAGGTAAAGAAAAATCTGTAGAATTGCACTCCAAATCTTTAGACTGCGCCTGTTCTTCTACTTTTATTTTTAAAAGTGATTTTCATATATAAATTTGTTATGTTTCAAATATAAACTTTAATGATTGTCAATCTTTGAGATAAGCTTTAAATGACCTGATGAAAATGATAGTAGTTCTAAGAAATAATCTTTGTTTCTTTTGCTTTTGTATATATGTGCGTTTAGACGAAGTGGGCGTCAAGGTGGTGGCTTTTAATGTGAATCGCAACCGAAACTTTACGTCGTTCAACCAGGGACAATTCACTGTGAGATTAACCGAACCCAAGAATGGCAGCTGGTACAATGACTTCAATTCCGGCGCCCTGAGAGCCCAGGATGTTCTGTATCTCTGGACGAGTGTCCAGCACGAAAAGGCCTTGTACCAGGATTTGGTTCAACCCCTGCAGGTCTGCAGCCTGGGAGGAGATTACCTACCCAAAGGCTGTTCCAGCGATGAGGACCTCACGTATGACAATCGGCTAAACACTGAGGAAACCGCCTCGGAACCCCCATCTCCCTCGGTCTGTGAGCCTTCCTTATCGACGGTTTCCCCACCAATCGGTGCTCCTATCTGCAAGGGACAACTCCTGTTTGAGGAGACCTTCGATCAGCTGAACGAGACCCTTTGGATTCACGAAGTCCGTCTGCCTTTGGATACCAAGGATGCGGAGTTTGTGCTTTACGATGGCAAGGCCAAGGCTGAAGACGGTCACCTGGTCATGGAACCGCTGCTTTGGTCCAGTTACCGACCGGACCTCTCCATAAACAATGCCAGAATCGATCTGGCCGAGAGATGTACGGGCACCCACGAGCGGCTTAGGGAGTGTGTGCTGCAGACGACTAGGAGTGGACCCAAAGGAATAATGCCACCTGTAGTGACACCGCGTGTTAGCACCAAGGAATCCTTTGCCTTTCAATACGGACGGATTGAGATACGCGCCCGGCTGCCGAAGGGTGATTGGTTGGTCCCACTGCTCCTGCTGGAACCACTGACGGAGTGGTATGGCCAGACGGGCTATGAGTCCGGACAGCTGCGGGTGGCAATGGCCAGGGGCAATACACAGCTGAGGATGCCCCGCGGAAAGCTCGTGGATGGAAGAACACTGTACGCTGGACCGGTGATCTCCACGGATGCTCATCAACGGGAGGATTTGTGGGTGAGCCAGCGAAGAAACTCCCACTTTGGCGACGACTTTCACACCTACAGCTTGGACTGGAGCAGCAGCAGGCTGCTGTTTTCGGTGGATGGCCAGATTTACGGGGAGATGCTGAACGGCTTTGCGGAATTGGACCTTAATCCGCGATGGAAGCAGGGGGCTATCATGGCTCCTTTTGATAGAATGGTAGGTTTAGTTTAGTTTGAATGACTTGTGATAAATAATAATATTTTATTAATTAAAATTACCTTACAGTTTTACATCAGTTTGGGCCTTTCTGTAGGCGGCTTTGGCGACTTTGTGGACAATCTCCGCACGGCTAGTTACGAGAAGCCTTGGCTAAACTACCATCCCCAGGCCAGGCTCCAGTTCTATCGGGCCCAGGAGCAGTGGCTTCCCACATGGAAGCAGCCCTCTCTGCGAGTAGACTACATACGTGTCTATGCTAACTGATAAGCATTCATCTTATCGCAATAAAGCTCTGAGAGCGGAGAGATGTCCGCGTCCCCATCAGTCTCATTTCAAATTCCAAATAATAAAGATGCATATATTTTTGGGATTAATTGCGAGTCTAGTGGTCGGCATCGAGTCGTTTATGGTGCCCATGCCGTTCGTGAAAACTAATCTCCCTTGGGTATCGTTTACGCTGCCAGGTGAGATTAAGAAGAGAAGTCCAAAAATAGTTTCGTTCTTATAAAAATTCCAATATTTTATTGTTGCAATCAGTTAGTAAGTGTGTAGGCCATTAAGGCCACGATTCCAGCATTTCCCAATGTAGCCACATGCACGCCAATACCATTTATTAAGTAATCAACCAAAGTTGCACCGTATCTGGCCAAAAAAGCCAGACCCGCTACCGCGTAATAGATTTCATTCTCATCCTCGAAGCCGAGATACGAAGTGGAAGCAATATTGGCAAGCAGAGCCAAATCCTTCAGAGTCTCCGTGGCGGTGTCCCATTCATCGTCCATCTTCCCTAGCACATCGTACAGGAGCGGTATCAGCGAGAGGGCATGGACCATCGCAAGTGGCGATAGATCGGATATTAGGTAGAACTCGATATTGGCCAGCGGCAGGGGGATCACCTCCAGAATACTGCTTGAAAATACAAATGCACGACCGCATTCGTCCTCCTCCTCCTGATAAGCCCGCACTAAGCCCAGCAGTCCGTGGACAAGGCTAAAGGATGCCGCCAAATAGCCGTATGGATTCTGGGCGGGTTCCAGGACATACAATGCATATCCGCAGGCTACAATGAGCAGCAAGTTTGTTATAGCGGCTATAAAATGCATTTTGAATTTCTTCGGTTAGATCAACTCAAAAGACGCACAAAAAAGTCGCTTATTGGGGGGGCCAGAAAATAATTTGGAATGCTGTTAGCTTGGGTTTAAGGTGTGGAATGACGAAAAAAACGAAAGTCATTGATAACCTCCATGACAGTGAAGTCAAAGGCCAACCGTCTGGCAAAAACTTTTAGTCTTCCCGAAAACGTTTTGATGCTAATAATTATGTGTTGTTTTTTTTTTTATATTCCCCTAAACAGAGGACAAACAATTGGACATCAGTTCGGTTTTATATTACACCGATTACGGAAAGGATAAGTGCCCGGCCTACGTTTACAAATCCAATCCTAATGTGATACATCCCTGGGAAATTGAAGAACACCTAAATTCAACCCTAAGGATCTCGGCTGTTGTGCAGACCAAACAGAACGAAACCTTCGTCGATACATTTAGCCTAAGTTCCTTGGGAAGAAAGGTACAGACGGAGAGGGTGATGTGTCTTCCTTCCACAGTTAAGAAACCTCGTGGAGAACTCATATTCTCCGAGAACTTCAAGGATTCGAATCTTAATAAGTGGACCCATGTGGTGCAATCACAGGTTCCGGCCCCGCACTACGAGGGAGTGGCATTCGTGAATGACCGCGCTAATTCGTTCGTCGAAAACAATAGGTTGCACCTAAGGGTTACCAAGTCCAACTATTCCAAAACCAATCCGTTCCACCTAAAGGATTGCACGTCCAAGTCGAAAAAAAAGCGATGCGGAAGTACTAAGGATTACAACAAAATGTTCAAGTTTATACCGCCTTTTGTTTCGGCCAAGCTGCGATCGAAGGAAACTTTCTCGTACTGCAGAATACAAATAATTGCCAAAATGCCCATTGGTGATCTCCTTTTTCCAGGTAATTTCACTTCATATGGCACATATAACTTTGAAGTTAACTATTTTTTGAGCAGGACTTACCCTGGCATACGACGATGGGAATGATAACGACGATGGCGATGACGCCATTCGCATTGCAATTGTTAGGGGCAACCAGAGATTGAGCGATATCGTTGGCAACGAGATCGGAGGGTCCAGGGTCTTTGCCGGCGCCATTTACATCAGGGATATTTATACGGAAATTCACGAAGAGATCAAATATATCGAAACAAAAAAACACTTTGGAGAACGCTTTCACATCTACACGGTTATTTGGCACGAGAAGAAAATTATTTTTAAAGTAGATGATGAGACAATTGCCACGATCAGCGGGACAGTCGCCGAAGCGCTTAGTAAAAATAAGGTAAGTCTGCAGTCAGAGGTATAAATTTAAATATTTTTATAATAATTTTTAAATTTAAATAAAAATAATGCTTTGATTTTATACCCCAGCGCCATATCGAGCTGTTCGTAACGGTCGGTGGCGAGTATAATTTCCCACATACTCGCGTCCCATTCCATAAGAATCCCTATTTGAATACAAAAAAAATGCTGAAGAAAGCTGTGGAACAGGCGCCGAAATGGGAGAATCCTGAGATGGTGATTAAAAGCATCAAAGTGTACTCCACTGACGAATCCGAAATATAAATATTACGTTTAAGCTCTATGAAATAGATGTCTTAATATTAAATTTATTACTTACTGTGAATTGTGTTAAATTTGCTTTTACTTGGAAAAATAACAAAATCAATGACCTATCTTTAAAAATAAATATACATATAAAATAAACAGCTTTCTCTGCTTAAACAACATATGTACGTACCAAGCTTTTGACCCCAGATTATCGCATTCCTCCGCCCAGTCAACAAAATTTTGGAAATATTCAAAGAGCATAGACTAGTCTTAGATTATCAGCCATGGAAATAGGTTGCGTTTTGATTTTTTTAGCAAATATTTTTCATCTCCTTGATGGCTTGAAGCTACCGATTGAAGGAGTAAGAGCTTACGGAGACAGTCTAGTTTTTCACTGGAAGCCTAATTTTAGCTCGATTTTCCTTCGAGCGGCCCTCGTCTCCGATGAGTGTGAAGTCAATAAATATGCCTACATTACTAACCCCACCGCATTAGACCACTTTTCGACAAATTTGAACTTTAAAAAGAATATAAAAACAGGTGATAAAGTGAGAGTTGAGTTGTTGGTGATGAATAAAGAACACATCGAAACCCAGAATGCAGTGTTAACGATAAGTTATTTACCTTTTGGAATTGATGTGACACCGAACATACCCTGTAAACCAACGCAAAAGGAAACCCAAACCGAGGGTCCGTCCAAGACCTGCGACAAGCTAATCTTCGAAGACAACTTTAACAACAATCAGAAACTTACGGATAAATGGGTTCATGAGGTTATGTATCGAAATTTTGCCCCTTATTATGAGTTTGTTGCCTTCGATTCAGATGCAATTAACTCCTACATATCCGATAATAAGCTGCACATAACTATGACAGATGGAATTAAGAAGGGGAGAGTTTATCTTGACAAATGCACTAGCAGATTAACGAACAAGAATGCGGAATATCAATGTGGATCAAAAAAAACACCGGTGTTTACTAAGCCTTACACAAAAAAATCCGCAAATTTATACAGCAAATTCAGTTTTAAATACGGTCGAATAGAGATCGGGGTCCAAATGCCAAGAGGTGATTGGATATTCCCAAGTAAGTTATATGAAAAAGTTAATTCCATTTCAAGTTAAAAACAATTTCCATAAATTTAAACACAACCTAATTGTTTTTGGCAGATATTCTTCTGGAACCCAACATAAAGAACAACCGAAACAATGGGTTTTCCAAGGATCAAATTCGTCTGTACTCGAGGGGCAATGAAGTGCTGCAGAACGAAAACTATATATTCTTCGATGGAAGATCTGTGTTCGGTAGTGTGGTGGTTTGGCATGACACGAACTTCTCAGAGTATTGGACCGTTAGGGAAAATAAAGATGAACTATATTACTATGATGCACCGTACAACTACACCATAATATGGCAAAAGGATATAATCTCCTTCATGGTTAATGGCCTTCACTTTGGGGATATTACCAACAAGACCCTACTTGAGCGATTCAACGAACACGAGGTGAGTTGTCTTCTATACAAATGTAACGCATCTAAAACGCATATTCTTTACTATTTAGTGTCGTATTGTCCTGGGCCTAACAGCCGGTGGTGTAATCAATTTTGATAATGAAGTTCTGTTAAAGCAAGACATGAAAAAGAAAAATTATTTTTTAGGAACCAATTTGCCCAACTCAGAAAATAATTTTATTGAGAAATATAAGGACACAGAGAAAACTCCACTAATAGTTGATTATATTCGTGTTTACAAACTTGACAACTGTTAAATTAATGATTTCAATTCATGATTAATAAATAAATACACTGAGTTCACTACAGACCCAAGCCTCGTTTCGTTATAAGAACGTTTTTAATTTCAATTTTTAAATGTTATATTGATTTTATTAAAGTCTTAGTTCATGGCAGATCCACCCATTCGGAGTTTAATCCTTATAAAATGCATAAGTACTAACTAGAAGGTTTTGCCATTGTTCTTTTTGGAGCCATTGTTCCTAGAGTTTTGCGTGGACTTCTTTTTGCGTTTGTCCGACGACCAGTCCACATCGTCCTCGTCGTCGGTCCCACCAGCATTGCCCGCGGCGTGCAGGTGGGTGGCACCCTCCTTGGTGGCCAGGCGACGGGAAGCAATACGAGATGAAATGCGGCCCATGCCCATGCACTTTTCGAGATGCGGAGCGAAGCGGGCGGCGGCCACCGGACGATCACAGTTGGGACAGGTGCAGTCCATCGGTTTCTTGGCAGTTGAAATGCCAAATATGTCCAGATTGGGCATCTCGCAGATGCGGTACGTAGAGTCCTCCGGCACTCCGTCCAGGGCCGCCAGATTCCCGGTTTTACGCAGATGATGTGTCTCAATAAAGATCCCGGCCACGGCGTCGTCGAGAAGGGTTTGATATAAATAATTGACCGCTTCGTCCAGGTTCTTTGGCTCCTTGATAAGCTCCCGGAATGTGTTCACTATGGCGGTACTGGTGGTTGTGGGATTTTGGTTTCCTGATCCTTGGGCACCCGGCGTAGTCGGCATGTTGGGTGCACTCGTTGACATACTAGTTGGGCCCAACAATGAGATTATTATTATTCTTTTTCGCTAAATTTGTTTTGCATGCCGGTACAAGGGAAAACAGTGTTGCCAGATGCCAGTTTGGTTTATAACCTAAAAAATCCTAAATCTATTGGTAAATGGAAATAGTCCGGTCTGGTCACACTAATACTATGGTTTTCAATTCGTAAACAAATTAACATTTGCAAAAATAAACAAATATATATATTAAATGTTGCTCAACACAAAGGCGCTCATGTACAAACAGCTGGTGGAGAAGCTGTACGACAAATGCCAGAGGATACAGGCGGAGAATGAGCGATGTGTGATGAGGTGAGCCCCAGCAATCCCAGTGATTCCTTCAAAATAAAACCAACATGTGCGATGACTTATACCCAGAGTTAATGGCATAAAAAAGATCGTGAAGCGTCGCAATCACGATGTGGAGCTACTAAAGAAGCGACTGGACAAGCACGGCGACAATTGGCGCTCCGTTCCGATGGTGGCACCGCATCCCAAGGGGAAAATGGAACAGAAACGACGCGGACCCAAACCCAAAAACAAAGCAGCCACCGAGGGAGGAGTGGGAGCAGCCACTACGGGAACCGGACCAGGAACCAATTCACCTGCTGTTCGCAAACCCAGGAAGCAGCGGGCAAAACTACAGCCACCTGGGACAAATCCCAGTCCGACTCTGCCGGCGCCACAACCGCAAACCTGATATTTAGGAGTATTTTTAAGTTTCAAAAGACTAATAGTACATTTACCATTTTATTAAGACAAAAAATTAAACCAAAAACTCTTTAACAATGATTGTGTAGAGATTCGGAAGAAGCTAAGCCGAAGCCCTCCAGATGGGCCTCAAGTTTCCCAACGTTAAATTTAGTTCTTAAAAAGCGGAGCATTCTCAATCACTGGCTGTTTTAACTTATTTATATTTTTGGGTTTTACTTAATTGCTAGAACATAGAAATTCAACGGGCAGATGTGGGGGATTCGCGTCGTTTATTCGGCCTGACGGAGGCGCGCCAGGCGCTGGGTCAGTTCGTCCTGCTCTTGGGACACAGCCGTGGAGGCACCGATTGTCTGGCTCTGGACTCCGCTGGGCAATTCCATGTTGAGCTCCAGCCCAGCCTCGTCGGCCACTTGTTGGAGCAGATTGTCAACATCGCCTTGGGGCACCGAGGTGGTCACCGTGTCCGACATGGTGCCCTCCATTACGGAGCTCTGGACGTCCAAATCCTCGAACTGTGACTCGAATTTTTCCATTAGCGAGGAGATCTTCTCCAGATTCATGCCCTTCATGGCTGCGTCCATAGCCTTGACCACGCCGGCCATAGAGCCGGTGACCTTGCGGGTGGTTAGCGCCGACTGAACCCTACTGGCCACCGCATCCACGCGAGCACTCATCCTGAGATAGTTCACAGCTTGGTTCTTCTGGCGAATGGCGTTCTCTGCATGGATACGGGCCACATCCATGTTGCCCTTTTGGATCGCCTTCTTGGCCTTGGCCTTCTCCAGCTTCTCCTCCTTCTCGCATTTCTTCGAGTTGCGTTCCAGCTCCTTCACCGCAAATTTTAGATTGAAAAGGTGTTCTGCAACAAGGGAAGAAATAGGTGTGGGTTTTTCCTGTTGGGAAGTCTGGCGTCATCGCCATCCGCTCCACTTACTTTCCATTGAACTCGTAGACATGTCGTTACCCAGCTTGATGAATTTCCTTTAGCGAATGAAGAATAAAAGTATCTGGCAGTTGGCTTTTAGCTTCAACTAACGATTTTTTTTATCAATTTACGTTGTTTTTTTACTCGAATGAATCACTCTGTTTGTCACAGTTGGTGTGACCGTGTACCGGGAATGCCCAGCTGTTTGGAGCGGCAGCTGGTCACACTTGTAGGTTGCCAGACTTCTTGAGGGTTGTAAACTTCGCTAAGCCCCGTTAAAAGTTAAAGCCTAGTACTCTGACGAGAAAAACCCGCTGTCTAAATTAGACAGCGGAATCGCTGTTTATTTCGCTACCGAGCTAGTGTGACCAAAAAAATTAAGGAAATTCCATGAAAATGTACTTTTTATGGCGTTTAAGGATTTTCCTTGGTCACACTGGACAGCTGTTTGTAAACAAATATTCAAAAAAAACATTAAAAATATTAATAAATATGGACTTAAAATGTCCTTTGTGGGTTAAATTCCATATTATAGGCTTCCCCTTGACAGCCCCTATCAATGCCACCTTTTTCCTTCAACTTTCCCTCCATTAGGGGTGTCTAAATAAATCAAATGAATTATTTAGACAGCTCGATATCAGCTGTTTACTATCTTGATCTGGCAACGCCATTCAATTTTCGCAGGCTTCATTTTCGTCGTCAGAGTACCGAAAAAAACGACGTGTCTAAAAGTTCTTCTTCTTTTTTTTCGACACCGTTTTTTTTATATGGAGTTTGGCCGCTGTCTAAATTTATACAGCGGATTTTTCTCGTCAGAGTACTAGGCTTAAAAATTTGAACTTTTGGTTTATTTATATACTTTTAACTTTTTTAACTTTAAAATCTTTTTAATATCTCACATCGGTGAACTTAAACCCAAGCGGAATATTGGGCATATAGAGAAACGTGGACTTGAAGACCTTCTCGGTGGGGTAATTGAATTCTATGTGAAAATTTCGCACCACATTGGCCACGGTCAGTTCCAGTTCGAGATCCACTATCCTCTTGCCTACGCACATGCGAGGTCCGAAGCCAAAGGGCAGGTAAACAAACGGATTCTTGCTGATGAGGGCCTCCGAACTGTCCTCGTCCGCATCCTTACGGCGCAGCCAACGCTCTGGGAGGAACTCCTCCGGCCGTGCGTAAAAGCTCTCATCCTTCAGCAGAAAAATGTTGCTCATCAGGAGGTGGGTACCCTTGGGGATGCGGAATCCGCCCAGCACTACATCCGCTCCGGCGGATCGCATATTTCCAAAGGTAACCGGGTACACACGCATGGACTCCTTGATGCAGGCCCTCAGATATGGCAGAGATTTCATCTCCTCCAGCGTAAATTCCCTATCTGGCGAAGGCAGCTTGGCCAGCAGTTCCTCCCTGAGCTTCTGTTGCTTCTCCGGATTCTTGGCCAGATTCAGCATTAGTCCAACTAAGGCCGATGTGGTGGTATCCACCCCGCCCATTAGCAGATCCATGGCCATGACAATGGCGAACTTTCTGTCCACCTGCAGCATTTGCTCCAGGATGCTCTTGTGCTCCTTGGAGTTGCCTTCCTTCGATTTCCTTTCGATCCTTTCTATAGCCTCGTTCACGTACAACGAGCAGGTGTCGAAGATCTCGTCAAAGGCCCGGCTAAACTTCCTGTAAGTGGGCGTGGAAATATACTTGTAAATCGAAGGCTTGAGGCCAAGTTCAAAGAACGCTTCCATGACGATATCAATGTTCTGAAAGAGTTTTCCGGCCTCAGCCGGCTGATTGGTTTTCCTCAGGAGCCCCAGTTCCTTGTCCAGGGCCACCGTGGCCACCGACTCGAAGGTCAGCTGCTTGATAGTGTGCACAAAGTCGGCCGGCACCTCCGCTGTCTCCCCATCTCGCAGCTCCCGGACGCGTTGGATGAACTGGCGATTAACTCGCTGCATGGGCTTCAGATAGACTGCCACATTGCGATGCTGCATGAGGACGGGATTGGCGGAGCTCCTGAGCTTACCCCACTGGGGGCCACTGAAAATAATATACATTTTTTAAAAACTATAAAACTATTTGATATTAATTATTATATACTTGCTGAACAATCCAACGCAGTCCTTGAAAAAACCATCCGGCCGGTTCTCGCGGTAGTGGAGCACGGGCTCAGCTCCACCTCTCACGGGCCACTGACCCTCGGTCCGAAAGACCTTCTCGAAGGTCTCCGCATTGAAGGCGATCACCGTGGAGGGCATGCCAAAGAGTCCGGGTATCATGCAGATCTCGCCGAACTGCTTCCTATACAGACGCATCAGCTCATCGAAATCCAGCTGGTGGTACTGGCCGCCTTTTTGGTAGCCGCGAAACAATTGCCATCTCGTGGGACCGGGAAGATCAGCAAAGGGTCTCGCCGTTTCCCACTCCGGATCCACTTGTTGAACCTGTTCCGGATTTCTGATAGCTGCCAGCTGGGAGCTCGCCCTCAAACCGTTTTTCACTGTCCGACGTAGCATTGCGAAGATCACTCGGCCGACTAACTTTCAGAAAGGTAAGCACCAAGACGTAGAAAACTTGTTTATAAATATTTGTAAGCTTTTAGGTAATTGCACAAGTCTAGGCAACAAAACACGAGAGCTTTCCATGGGGTTATCAGCGGAGCTTTGTTATCAATTTTGTTTGTTTGTTTATGATTGTAATTGTTTTGTTTATTGATTATTTATTTATTTTGGAATATAAGAAAAATTGCAAATAATAAAGCTGCTTGCAAAATATAAAATTATATAAAAAACCCTAGATATTAATAATGATTTTTATATAATTTTAAATTTAACTACAAATTTCCACTAATTCTTCTCAATAATATAGGTGATTATTCAGAATTTCGATATTTCGATCAAAAATTAGACTTTTAAAAATGATTTCTATCTATTTAAATTAGACTTTACAAAATCCTTCTCTTAAAACCTCTTAAAATCCAGCAGATTATTCTCAGAGTTGGCAAAATAATCAAAACTGGCAATTCAAAATTGGCTGTGGTCCTCCGTATAGCGGATTAAAGCGGCATAAATTGTGTTTCCACGTAGCAGGAGGGGGTTTTTTTCCAATTTCACTGGAATGTATTTACGGACGAGCACTAAGCACTCGACGCCACTGTGCCCCGTTGGCTATCAATAATATATGGGTCTCAAACGCTTGCATTGGAACACAAAGGACCAAAGCAAAACGCATTTTATGTGCATTTCAAAAACAATAAACCAAAACAAAAGGGCCAAATCGGCCGAGCACACACACTCATGGTGAAGGGTTAAACCCGAAACAATGGGGCGCGGGAGCATGGGCCATTGTTTTGACCAACTTTGCAGAGTCCCAGCTCCCCTTACTCCCAACAACCAAACCAAACTGACCACCAGAATGTATTACATATTAAGTCTGATAACACGTTTGCCGGCTTAAATTATAGCCGAGGCCCGTTATGGCCACAGCCACGCCCACTAGAAAAGAGGAGGGTGAGCTGGAAACTAAAAGCCGAAACTGCAATTTGCCTCGACTGGCACATATCCAAGGTAGCACTTTTACACTTACGCACTGGAATTTATCTGTTGGTGGCGGTTTGTGTTTTGTTAAATTGAATTGAATTAAATTAAATTAAATTAAATTAGGCATTTTATCAGGCATTAAATTAAACGTTTTAAAGTGCCTTTTCAACTTTTATATGTTAATGAAAATTTAAGGAATATTTTAGGTAAAATTAAACTTAAAATTTCCTTCTTTTTTACTTGAACAAATCGCATCCTTACCGCTTTATAATAAAGTATTCAGGTGGAAAAATGCAAATTATAAGCCCACAGTAAGTGAAGTAACCACCCTAAAGCATGTTGATATAAATTGTACACAAATTACACAATCGACCGCCAAACAAGCCGCAAAACTTTGCCAAATTAACTGCGACTGTGCGGCCCGAAACACATAAAAAAGTTTCCACATAAATTGTTGTAAAATATTATAAATATTGTTTGGACCACGCAAGGTGGTGGTCAGTCCCAAAATAAAATATACATATTTATTTGCATACATATATAATATATAAGCCGAGGATTATGGGCGTGTCGCCTAGTGACAATAAAAAGGTATTATCTATAACAATGGTATTGTATTTTTATGATTTACAGCAAATATAGTTGGGTATAAAACTTATTTTGGGGGCATTATTAGATTGTGGTCGGAAAAATCCATTTTAATATTTAATCTAAAACCAAAAGTTAAACCATTAAAGACCTTAACTCGCGACCGAAATCGATGTCAGGCCACTCGAAGGGTTTGCATTAATTTGCAATAACTCTTCCATTTGCCTGTCATAATCGAAATCTAGCCAAACTGTCACTTGAGTGGAAATGCTTTGACATTATCATAACTGCATCAGATGTTCAATAATTTTTCCCTCTCTTCCGCCTGCACTCTGCAAACGGAATCAGCCATGAAGACACCTAGAGACCAAAGGCAAACAGCCGGATTTCTTTCATCATCCTTTTTTGTAATTTTTTTCAGACTTTTAGCTCCTTCTTTTCTTGCTCTTTATCACGCGCCCAATTTAGCAACGAGGGGCAAAGGATGGCAGGACTTCCAGCTATCCAGATCCCAGACAACCCCAGACCTCGCCCACTTGCCACCCACTTTACAGCCCGCACTCAGCCAAAGGCAACGAAAGATTAAATCAGCGCAAAGTGCAAACACTGTGTCAAGTGTAGACCAAGCGCCAGGACCCGGCCAAAGACACACGCCACCGTTGGGCCATCGATAGGGCCATGCTTGTTGGCGGAAAAGAACCGAACCCGATCCGATCCGATCCGACACACTCACAAAATAAAACGGATAAATGTCAATCAAATTAACTGGCTATGCGATATGCAGCGATAGTGTGGAGCAGGTGGAGTCATGGTATCTCGTCCTTCGCTTCTTTGAAAAGGAGTTTTTCCTGCCTGGTCATAAATTAGTGCCTCAAGTCCTTTTGGGGGCCGTAAAGAGGAGTTTCTTGGGATTGAATGGGATTCACAGTGATTGCTACGATTTCATGTGAACTAAATTGAATAGTGAGCTTGAGACAATTCAATTGCATAAGCAAAAGTATGGGTAGGAATGGGGAGGAACTGGAAGTAAAGGTGGGCACAATCATTGGTCCTTGATAGGATTAATGATATTTATTTCTTAAAGGTAATATTCAAGTTAGAATTTGTAGTTTAAGTAATGGTAAACTAATATTTGATTACATTAAAAGTTAGTTAAAATATTTTAAATACTTTTTGTTCTTTATTACCTTAATTCTAACCCTGGTTAAGAATAATAATGCCAAAGTAGATTACATTCCTAAAGTCCCTACACCGACCATATGTATTTAAGTTACTAATTAAGACAACAACTGCTAAAAATCAACATGAAGAACGCGAGGCAAACATTAATTATTGCAGTTTTTCTATTTGCATACACTATATGCTACGCTGTTTGTGCGGAACTAAAGGCAAACAAATGTGGAAAACACTGAGTAATTAAGTTGCATATCAGGGAATGAATAAAAGGGAAAACTTTGTGAAATGTCTGTAAACAGGAAATGAGAATGAGCCCCTGCACCCGCTGCTTCCTGTGATTTTTTTTCCGCATTTTAAACGCTTGCAAGGAAGTTGCTTCGAGCAACAATTTAAGGCGCATTAACTGCAGGCAACAGGAAACCATTTCCGATATTCCTCTGATAATTACAAACAGACAGTGGTGGAGAGGAGAGTCAATAGGATCCCTGCCCCATCCGCTAACCGTCCGTCTCTCGTCCTGTCACAGTCAGTCATCAATCGGCCTCTCCATCCGATGACATGGTTGCCGCCCTTGGGCAACGCCCCCTGGCTAACCATAAACCATCGATTGTGGGTCAAATTGGGTTGATGCGACATGGAACTCTCGGATTCTTGAGCCTCTGCCCTCCGGATGACAGTCAACAATCGGAGGCAGCAGCACCACCATTACTGGCATAAACCACGCGTATTTACTGCGCAGCGGTTAATCAAATGTTTGACCCAAACAAAGGGCATACATATTCTCTTGATTGAGTACAGTCCTGGTAAAGGATACTTAATGTATTACATTTTCAAAGTACATATATCTTGGAGATTAATTTAAGGTATTGCTGAAATTGTTAACCAAGATCTCTCAAGTATGTATATATTTCCTTGTTTATTTTTGGGAATATGTTATCCCTTCCCAAAAGCTTTTTTCCATTAACCTAATTTCCGTTTTTTTTTTCCATTCTCTCCCAAAATAATTAATTCATTTAGTTGCACTTACCAATTTTCTTCCTAATTTTTGTGCTAACAAATCTGTCAAATGTGTGGGTGTCCTCGGCAATTAGCTGAGCTCCTGCTGAGAGCGATCTAGGCTTAACCACCCACCCACCAAACACCACAGCTTGCTCCAGATGCACTGCACCCGGGATTGGTTGGCTAAGGAGTAGTTTGGGTTGTCTGACTTGCACCACGATGCACGGCACGACATAGTTCCATTAAACTTTCGACGATAACGCGCCAAACTTTGCGCCCGGCGAAACTCTCAGTAATTTGCAGGAAGTCGGAGCATTCCCCTCCTCCTCCTTCGTTTTGGCCATAAGTTAGGCCCGGCACTAATCAAGCGCTGCATACCAGACCACGGCAAAGGCCGGGCGACTGCCCCACTGAGGCATTTATTAATAACGCGAACTTTAAATAACCCGCCAGAACTTAAGGCCGGGCAAACTGCTACCTACCTCTCTAGCCAGCAGGTCCTGCGCCTCTCTGCGGTTGCCTGATAATTGCGCATACGCCACGTTGGCGTTGGATCTGCACGCCCCGAAGCCACGGGGCTGGAGCGTTTGCCTGGGCATTTTCTGAATATCCGCAAATACTGCGGGACGTACTCTGCATAGTGAGCTCCTTGGGGGCTGCGGATATCCTGATCGCCATGGCCTGACAAGAAGCGTTGGTTAATTGTTGATATTTATGGGTGAGATAAAGATTTTAAGGAAAGCAGTGAGGATTTTATTTAAAATATGTTTTATTTTTAAAAGAAGGCGTTTGTAATGAAGATAAAAATAAGGTTTATAATATAAAATAAGCAAAATTTTATAGAGGTTTATATAGCTACAGAGGTTTTTATAATGGAAATCTTAAAATATAATTAAGAAAATATATTCAACTATAAGAAATGCCTTTAAAAATCTACATTTGTTATAAAAGGTAAAAGGATTCCCTATTTCAACCTCAAGAGGGCATTCCCCCGAAAGTGTTAACTTGCTTTCGTTTGTTAAAAGAGTTTACTTGGCCAACTGCAGCAACTGCAGTGAATTCGCAGCTGTTTGGATTGGGTGTTTGTATTGTTATTATTATTACGGCACATGTTGCCCAGATGGCCGCACAGGCCAAAAAGCTGGCCTTGTTCGGACCAAGGGCCAACTTGGCTTGCCGGGACTATCAATCTTTTGGCATGTTTTTCATTACTTTTAGTTTGTTGTTTTTTTTCTGTTTTTTTTTTTCTATTTGCTGGCATTCTGCCATGTTGCATTATCGTAAAATGGAATTTAAAATTTTCAGGCATTTTCGTAGCACTTTGCGGCACCTCTGGCCGCTTCGATTCGTGACTGAATTTTGGCCTTTGAGTGACTCCTGCGATGACTACGACTACTTCGATTGTTGCACCGGAAGCTACCCCCCCTTAACCTCTTCTGCAGGGTCATTTGCACTTGCCAGCACCCCACCTGTGATCCCTGTCGGCAGTTGTCCGTTGTTGATATTTGGCCAAAAACATTTCTCAAAAGAGTTCAACACGAAAATTGGCCAAAAAAGAGAGACCAACCGACCCACCAGACAAGCCACAAAAAGCAAAGCTGAAAAAAGAGCGAAAAGTATGCAGGAAAAACTTGATAGAATCTTCCCCGCCGCCTTTGTCACACTTTCCTCGGCCCAAACCGATTTTCCCCAACCCTTGTTTCCCCCGACATAGTTTGCCAAGTTTGTCGGCTTGCAGCTGCATTACATGTGGTTGGCGTGGAGCGGCATCGACAGCCGTTGCAAGCCCTTGTTTGTTGTGCTTGGCGAAAGTTTTGCCATTGGATGAAATCGGAGGGAGGAAGGGAGTTGAGTAGCTGATGGGTCTTAGCAAGGTCTTGAGGCAAAGATATCCTGACTGTGCCTTCGCAGACTGTTGCATGCGCTGCTCCAGCAAGAGAAACAAAAATAAAGTATTTTTTTAGAAGCATTAACTGGGCCTTTCTTAAATTTTTAAATTGTAAAAAAGGGTTTTAACTTACTTAAAATATTATTAAAATGAATTATATTTAATTCTGCTAAAAAACTAATGGAGAAAATATAGTAAGTAATAAACTGGAGTTGTTTAAGTTTATGAAAAATGGCAATAACAAACTTTAATTTGCTAAATTATATATTTTTAGTGTGAATAATTTATAAAAAATTAAATTATATATTTTTTTTCATCATAAATAATTTATAAAAATTAAATTAAGTTTAATCTTAATATTGTTATTATATATTTTTATTGAAAATCTTAATTATACTTTGAAAAATATAATATATTAAGCTTTTCTCTATTTTAACATTAAATTATCCTAAAATAACATCAACAAGAATCAAGCCAAGATGCAAACACATCCGGCTAAGCTCCGACTTCCCTTCATCGGTTGTCCAGAATGGCCTAAACAACTCGAATATGCAATTTTCTCCGAGTGCCAACTTCTTGCAGGCTCTCTCTCTCAGCCAGTCCGCAAACTTTTCTAATAACCTAAGATACTTGCAAACAGACACGCAGACAGGGAACGGGGACCGACAAAATGGAATAATATGTGCTACCGAAAAAAACAAGAAGCAAGCGCAAGAAGCTGAGCATCATCGATGTTCAGGCATATCAAATTGACGTGTGTTATTTTGGTAAAAAACTTTCAAGAAGATCGGCATTAAATTTGCAAAAGTAAACTGGCAGGGAGAGTTAGCCAGAGTGCGCATACGTGATATATTACCTCGCATTACGCGCAAATTGAAAAGCTCGATAAAATGAGGAATAGGTAAAGAACAATTGCAGGCCCAGGAAATATTATATTCCGCTTACGCAGGCAGTAGCTAAAGCAAAGGGAACTCGAGTTTAACTGCCACTCCGCCGTAGTTACGGCAAACTGTAAAATGAGATATTTTACAAGGACGCCGCGGCGTCCCTATTGTGTTAGTTTATTTGTGCAGTAGAAATTTATGAATCCATTTTTTAGTGCTCGCCCCATAAAAATTCAAATAAATAAATTGGCGAGGCGCAAGTGTTTTTTTCTTCCGCTGCTGCCATTTTTTCGCATTGCAATTTATCCCAATGTGCAATGAAATTGCAGGCAGTTAAATAAATGGCGAATTGATTGATTGAGCGCTTGATTGATGGCACTGGGGCTGTCGACGCCTAATGAGGAAACCATTTGCTGCCCTGAAAAGTATGCTATAAATATGTCGGAGCTGTTTAATTCTTTAGTGGCATTCGGGGAATTGCATTTCTATAGTTTTTTGTTTGTTTTATATAGATTAAAAATTCAATTTATGGATTATATTTTTGAATGGAAATCAATTGTAGTTGGGTATTATAATTTAAGTCAGAAGCTAGAAACATAGTGAAGGAATCATTTCCCACCCTATAAATAATATATATTCTTGATCAGCATCGAGAGGCGAAGCGTTTTAGACATGTCCGGAGGAAATCCATTTTTTAGTAATTTTTTCAAAATTTTATAAGGGGTTACATCATAAAAATTTTCAAAAATATAAAAAAATTTAATTTTTTTTTACTAATTAATTTAGTTTGCAGCTTTATTAATCTAATAAAAACGAACATAAACCTCCTTTCCGATGTAAAATTTATGCATTTTTGGCTTAGTTGTGATAGATTCCAGTTTGGTACCCTGATCTTAGTGCAAACTGGAAGGGTATACTATCTCGGTACGCCGAAGTTACCTTCCCTTCTTATTATGCATAAATTAAATGAGTTATTACTCGTTGATTAGTTCAAAAAATAATTATATAAAAATATCAAGTAGTATGGACTTAAAGAATGGAAATATATCACATTTTCTTGGGCACATAAGATGGCCAAAAAGCCAGTAATTGCCAAAATTCTTATTAATTTTCATTGACCCGTATAAAGATTACTTAAAATACTTTTGTAAACTTATGAAATATTTAATAAATAAGTCATACTATTACATCATAGTTGTCATACCTGTTTCTGGGAGATTTAACTATTGTCCATGAACTTCTCCCCTTATGACTGCCCTCAAATTTGTCAGTTAGTTTCCCCATCTTCCCCACAAAGTTACTTTCCCTCAGTTCTGCCTCTAATATGGCCAAAAGTTGCAACCAATTCAGCGAGCTGCAGCCAGGTAGACGCACACTCGCACACTGCCTAATGGCCGTGATAATGCCATGACAACTGTGCAAGCATCGCCGTAGCCCTCACCAAAAAGTTCTGCATTCGAAGCCACGAAACTATGCCAAAATTACTCAACGAGGTTGCAACACCTGCAACCTGGCAGTCGCCGATGCTCAGCAGGGAAAAGGAGGAGCTGGCTCAATTAGTTCGAACTTTTGGCCAGCAATTAGACGACGTGGAGTGCCCATGTTAATGGCCGGAAACTGAGGATGACACATGCCCAATGGGATTTGACTGTACCACCAGATTGTAGGTCCCAAAAGATGGAGGAATGCCAATCCATCTAGAATTTACGGATGCCAAAGAAAAAGAGGAGAAAGCGCAAAGAAAACTGCATTCTTAATATAAGCCAAAGTCCTTTCTGTGTGTTATTAGTCAAATTACAAAATAAAAAATTATTTTAAATTATTAAACACAATGGAGTGAGTCCAAATTTATATCAGTGACTAAAGGCTGTTTACATTTAAGCCAAATTCGAGGTAGCACAATTATCAAACTTATTATTATTGATGGACACACGGACAGAACGAACAGCAAGCTGGCGAAACGATTGGAAGATTCCAATGGCCAACAACAGATCGAACCAAAGTGGGTCTAACCAATGTCTGTTTTGTGACGATCTTAAGGCAATCATTTTCATTTCAGGTTATATCCACGTTGGTGGAGCGGCGGCGTGGCGGGCGCCATCACCCAGACGGTAACGGCTCCATTGGATCTGGTTGAGTCGCGCATGGTGACCATCAGAAAGGAAGTGGGTTTGGTGCGCTGTTTGCGTCGAGCTGTCCGGGAAAATGGTAACTATCAAATCTAAGCCCCAGGGAATTTTTATATATTTTTATTTAAGGGTTTTTATCCCTGTACGATGGCTTGGGCGCCCAGGTTCTGAGGCAGCTCACCTACACGACCGTGCGGTTTCACCTCTACGAATTGGGTAAAATGCAGGTGGACGAGTGCAGCTTTTTGAAGAAGGTTGGCATCGCCACTATGGCGGGTTGTTTGGCGGGTGCGGTGGGCATTCCCACGGAGCTGGTCAATACGCGGATGCAGGTGGACCGAGCTCTGCCCAGCCATATGCGCCGGAACTACCGCAATGTCTTTCATGGACTGTACCGTGTGGCCAAGGACGAGGGCTACAAGGCGCTCTACAGCAGCTTCGTGCTCACGTGCGTAAGATCAGCACTTACCACCATCGGTCAGAATGCGATCTATGATCAGGTGAAGATTTTCTTATTGACTACAAACTCAATTTATTATCATTAATCCTTCGTATGTGCAGGCCAAGGAGAACTACATGCAGTACTTTAAACTCAAACATGACAGCACCCTTCTGCATCTGATGAGTTCAGTGACTGCTGTCTCTGTGTTTGGACCCATAATTCAGCCTCTGGAGAACATAAGAACGATCAAGATGGTGAAAAACATGAGCCTAAAGGCTTCCATTTTCCATTTAATGAGCTTTGGGCCACTCGGACCGTTCCGTGGAATGGTGCCATCCATGTTGCGACTAGTGCCCAATACAGTCCTCACATTTCTGCTCTACGAGAAGATCCGGATTCACTTTGGATACTACGCGGCGAGCAAGGCCTGTAGTCAGTAATTGAAGAGGTGTGTGTATGCATTTGGAGGCTATGTTTACATTTTTCTATTTATGAAATTCGGGGAATTGTAGTAGAATTTTGTAAAAATATCCCCCAAAGGTATGTCAATATAATATATATATTTCTGTTTCTGTTTATATTTATATTACCTCGATTTTACTATATTTTTTATCTACTGGCTATTGGAATAAGGCCAAGTAAACCTCTAAGCTAATGGCTAAGCCAGCTTTTAACTAGTCAGATTATTCAAACACTTGCATTGCCACCCACTTGTTTCCACCTGTGACCCCAATGTGGCCACCAGTGTCGTCCACTGCTCAAATAATTGGACACTTCCTGACTCCTGACTCTGGTTTATATTTGTGAAACAATCTCGGCCAGTGCTCAACTCAAATAAACGGGGCATGTGTGTAGTACCTTCATAAAGCATTCAATTCCACATTGATTGCATACACACACACATCGACCGCACGCAGAAGCCACACCGAAAACGGGTCAACGGTGCGTATGCGTTATATTTAATAATGCAAAACGATGCGAGCCAGCCACGACGACGACCACGACCAAAAACGGCTGCATAAATTCAAGCTATGCAAATGGTTTTAATGGCAAACAAAGTGTGCTAGCCGAGCGACTAATAACCAGTCGAGCGACATAGAAAACAACGCAGCCAGAACGCAGGCCAACCACTTCACCTCGCCAGCCTTGTCTTTCAACCGCCAGCAGGAACCCGAACTCATCGTCGATGCAATCGCAAGTCAGTCATAAACTTGGCCCTTAGCATTTATGCAAATCGTGAGAGCCACGACCAAGTGTTTGGGAAAGGGAAGAGTCATGGCATAGCTACACTAAACGGAAGGGGAATTGGTTTTCTTTAGAAAACCTTTGATTGCATACTTCTGTATTTGGCATGGATTTATCTTAAGTTATAATTATTTTTCACACCGTCACCTTTTTAAATAACTTTCTATTCTAAATACTCTTAAGTTCTCCCCTAAAAATAAATGTTTATTTATATCCAGTTTAGAATTTTCCACTTTTCCTCTCTGTAAGCTATATCTACAAGTGCGATTTGAGTGTTTCATGGGGATAGGGCAACCTTAGGGCTCTAATTCAGTTTCATTGCGTCGCATTATTCTTATTTTTCCGCGTTGGCGGCCTCCTAAAATTGCCTACTTACAAATTCAATTTCCACAATGATTGCAATCACGATTAAAGGGTAGCCGGGAGTGTGTGTAGGAGTGTGTGCCAGTGCCTGTGTCCTCCATATGGTTCGCCCTATTCAAACCCAACGACAATGCCGTCCATACGTGCAACATTTACCGTCGCTTACGTGACACGACACCCACACAAAATGGCGCTGGGATGGATGTTAGTGGAACGTTATGGCGGATTCCGCCATTGCTGTCTGGGCATTGTTGCTCATACGCCTAGTTGTCATCGTGCCGGCATCTAAACTAGAACTATACACACAGCACGTGCTGGCATTTAGCCCCAACTTTGCTGGCACAACTGCGTCCACCGCCTTGTCAAGGAGTTGGACAAATTAATGTTCATTAGTCACGTTGCGAGTTGTAATCAATTTATAATGCGACCAGTTGCGGTTGATGTTTTCCCTTTAGGAAGAGAGGTTCTAAGGGTCAACGATCGCTGGTAAATGGAAAAAGAAAGGGATTTTTTGTTTATACATTCACATATTTACTTCCTGGACACTGAAAGGTTTACCTATTGAAACTAACTTGGTAATTTAATAAACTTAATTAAAAGAACATAGAACTAGGGTTAACTTGACTTAACTTTCTTTACCTTACAATCTAAGCCACCATTTTCTTGACTCTCTATTTAGGCCCCAAATCAAGGAGCTCATTGTTCTTAATTTTTATCGCACGTCCTCAGCAGGAGCTAAACTTCAATAACTGCTGCCCGCTAATAGGACACATCAACTCCACTCACACCGACCGCCGCCCATTGAAGGACACTCTGGCAGCTTACAAATCTAAACAAGCTCAGTTTTGCCCAGTTGCATAAGTTTACAGTTACCATTCAGCCACTCCTCCCGCGACCCCATGCAACCCGCTGCATTCCAGTGGGTCTCCAACTACATTCCTCCAGCGAAACTTTTCGCCGCGCGACTTGGTCGTGCGCACACTTTTTAGCCTCTGCCCGGAGCACGTACTGAACTTACCACCCACACCTGTCCAATCACCTGTGAGTGTGTGTGTGTGTGATGGAGCTGGGAGGATGCACCAGGCACCGCCCGCTGGGCGCCCGCAAAGGTTTCACCGCTCGCTCGCTGTCCCAATGACGATGACATAATAAACGAGGTTACCAGCAGCGAACTTGCTCCTCTACTTTGTCCTGCCCAAAGTTCTCGCTTCCATTTCGAGGGCATACCCTTTCAAAGGGTTCAGGGAGATTTTTCTGGGAGTTGGGAGTCTGGAAAAATTCTTCTTGAAATTTTACAAGAATTTTAGAAACAAATCTTAGGCAGTTTATATAAGAAATAATATTTTAAAAATATTATTTTTAGTTAGAAAAATCTGTCTTCTTCAAATTTCTCTATTTTCAAATTATAAAAACTCTTTTAGAGTATTTGCTAGTTTATCATACCCACCTTTCTGCACCTTTTTTCTGTGCTGGCTCTCCAGCTAATGTCGGACATTTGTCGCTGTCCTTGCAACCCATCCTATTTTGCATACTCGACACGCTCTGTTGGACCTCTGCTGTCCTACCTCTCCTCGATTTCCGGCATTTTCCCGCTCCGCCCCCCCTCCACCTCCTGCAGCGTTACAAGAGGAATTGACAAGTTTTTGTCACGTTTTCGGTGGCGTTGGAAATTCGTGCAACTTTTTAGCAACACGCACTTATCAAAAGTGGCTTCGACTTTTGTGCCAAAAGAGTAAATGAGGCGTCTTCAGCGAGCGAGCAAAGGGGGGGGGAGTGGAGTAATGCACCTGACCAGGCCCAGCTAACTTTTCTAATTAAATTCTACAAAAAAAAAAATAAAAAACCACAATACACACACACACGTACTGCTTTGTTGGAGGAAGCTGAAAAAGCAGTTGGCAAGTTGACACTCGCTTATCATTTCCGTTTCCGGCATGGCATAGTGGGACAACCACATGACGACGTCCGCTGTCCCTTTTTTAAACAGGGTACCAGCAGAGTTCCTGGTACTTTGTTGTGGAGTTTTTAGATTTAAATGGAACAGGAAGAGAGTACATATATGGGCAGTGCTTTGATTTTAAAGAAGAAAGGCTCATTTTACTATACAAAAACTAAGGAAAAACTATAGAATAATTAGCAAACTATTGTTTAAAAGTATAAATATTTTAGTTAAATAAAAAAGTCATAAAGTGAAAGACAGTTAATGACTAAATGACTAAAATTAAAAAACAAAATAATACACATTTCCCTGCTTCCTGTCTTTTGACCCTTAAAAGAATTAAAAGCAAAAAAACCGGGTATTAAATGTTCGTGTCTGGCTTCGCTGCTCGACTGTGGTATTTATAATGAAAGAGGTGGCAATAAGGAGGTGGCGAAAGCGGGAACATTTTAATTGTCAACGCCCGGCAGTGCTTAAGTGGCTCGGGAATGCGATTGCAGCTGGGCAATCATTAATTGGCATTACCGAGGGCGACAAACTCTTTTCCACACCTCGACTCCCCACTCCGCACCCCGGCACATCGCCTGATGAATAGTGCTTAATTGCAATTCATTTGATATTGACACTTTCGAGTGGCTCTTGTCCGGTTTTCTGCTGCTGCCTACTCGAAGACGCGCTCGGCCATGCCAAATTGTCATTGATTAATGTCACGAGTCCCAAGAAGGAGCGGGGTGAGTGAGCACCGAAAGTTGGTGCCTCGAGTGCAAAGCAATTAATTTTCCGTATGCACTCGAATGGAAACTGAAGAGCTCGCACATACGACGATTAAACGGGGTATATAACCCACTACCAACTTGCACTAACCACTATATATACACCTATTTATAGGATATATAATCACCGCTTGGCATGCCAGAAGTAATCCAAGAAATTATGATGTTATGGCGTGTCCGAAATATTTGATTTCTTTCTTTAAAATTAACTAAATTCTATTTAATTTACTTTAACCAACTTCCAATTATGTACTTGGCTAGTGACCCAGCTAGATCAGCTTACCTGGGTTCAAGTGCCAGCCTGCCAGGTGAGTTCATTGTCCCGACGCACAGTAGCGCCTTTTCTCATTTTACGTTGCAAAAATCATAACTTTTGAACAAAACAAGATAACTAAATAATTTAAACGCCATTTGATAGGTAATTGTTGTAAAATTAACATATGTATTGGAAAATCTGCCACGCCCACTCATTCGCCTTTTTAAAGGGTATCAAAGTGAAGAAATATTTTTTTCTCAATGAAGACAATTTTTTAAAAATATTTTTTATTTAATTTTTTATCTTTATTTTGATGTATTTGCTTAAATAAAAATAATTTGAAAACTGGAAAAAAAAATTTTTTTTGTTCTATGTTTAACCGCCACAGAACCGTGAGCGCTACAGTTAGTATTTTTTGTTGGTTTGTATGAAATTGTGTCGGTATTTTGGTATATTTTACCCTGAGTTGTTTCAGTGTTTTGCTTCGCAATGCCAGAGTCGCAGCTGGACGCAGACTTTCTAAACGGATTCTGATTCAGGAAAGATACACGCAGTGCGTAGTCATAGTGTAGTCGCCGGCTCTGGGCAGCTTCAGAAGTTATAGACTACTTTAGCTAGAAAAAGGTGAAAATAATGGACACCTGGCAGGTAGCGATTTACCTGTACAAGCCCACACAAAACTACCTTTTTTTTAATTTGAATAAGAGGTAATGAATATACCTATCATTTAAAAAAAAATTCAAGACCATTGGTTATGTAGTTTTTGTGTAATATTACCTGAAAGTCGACTAATTGACCTATTTTTTGTTGTATGACGCATACACGGAAAACAATTTCGACTTTGAATGCTCATATCTTCCTCAAAAAAAATCTGAAAATTTTTTTGGTTACAGATTCGGAATCCTTGGGAAATTCTCTGTCGATTTCTTATAGTTTAAATCGATTTTGCGATTATGACTTTTTCGATTTTTGCAACGGCTTTTGTTCGAGAGGCGCTACTGTGCGACGTCAGCTGCCAACAACAGTTGGCTGTAATCCTTACCACTTAAGTGGGCCCCGCGGCGGCAGGACAAGGAAAAGCGAAGCGGAGCGCCCACCGTTGCATTCCAAATGTCAGTCAACCTGCGATTGCCAGGAGCAGCAAATAAAAAAAAAAACAGAAAAACCAGTGCAGCAACAGCAGCAGATTTTCATTCCAAACCAAAAAGGGACTCTACCCATGCGATGGCATGGCATTTTTCTTCGGATGATGAGTTTTTAATGCTGCTTTGTTTTTGGTTCGCCTGTCGTGTTTAGGCGACTGGCACGCAGCTTTCCCGGCTGTCAGGCTGTCGGCCCAATTTCGAAACTTACTATACTTTCCCGACTTCGCATCCGCATCCGATACGCGTGCCAAACTGTTGCCAATGTTGCTGGAGGAGCGTATGTTATGTTGACGCGAATGTTTCCGCCCCTTGCCAGTTTCCGTCGCTGGCGAAAGTGGGTGGAAAATGGTGGAAAACTGTACTAGGGTGCCCTCAAATCAATTTTCATCTAAGCAGAGAAAGAAACGAACTATAATAAATTAAATAAATTTATTAAAAAATAAATAATATATCAAATTAGTTTCTGAATTTGATATGCTTTTAAAAATAGTTTAAAATATATTATATACCTAAGTTCATTGATATACCAGAAGGAGTATATTATTATTTTCTGTGTATAATCTCCAACCTCAAATCAATTTCCATTCGCAGTCCAACTTAGTCGCGACGCAACTCGGGCAAACCGAGTCCTAATTCATCTGCTTAAGTATGCAGCAAACAGCTTGAGCTGCAGGAAAACTTTTACATCCAGTTAATTTACATTGTAATTTCCAATTGATGTCCTTGGCGAGGAGGAGGAGGAAAAAAAAAGACGGATTTGAGTGGGCTCAAAGCGGAAAAGTCCCAGAAAAGCTCAAGGATTCGGCCAATACAAATACATACAAATTGCAATTTGCATTAATTATGCAAAAGTATGCGGACCCAACCCCACCGGATATTTATAAATTTTATGCGTCGTTAAATGTTAACCCCCTCCCCTTTTGGGTAGATTCGTTCAACTGGAAATTATGCAAAACTTCAAGTCCCCAAACTTTGCACAATTGTTGTGCAGGGAGAAACGATTTTGCGCATTGTCCTCTGATTGGTTTTGTGACTTTTCATAGCCTGGCTTATTTAAATATTTAGTTTGAAGAACTTATATATTATACAAATTATATTATATTTATTTAACCAAATTTCCAGTTAAAATTCCTTAAGTTCTGTTTGATATTGTTACCCCTAAATTATGCAAATTGTTAGTCCTGTTTTGGAAATCAGATGATGTCATTCGCCGGGGCCTATCGGCGTTTCCACGTAACCCTAATGCCACGTTGTGCTCCTCTGGGCCCCTGATTAAAGTAATTTCCTGCGTGTCCCATGAACAAGTATTTGTGATTACGCTCAACCCCATCTCCGTATCCAGATCCACCTACTACTCATCCAGAAGGGACACAGGAATGCAGGATGTGAGGGCCAGGAGAAGCGCAAGCTGGCAGCTCCACCCTTCAGCTCGCTTTTCCTTTTGCATTCACCCGAAACAAGATGAAGTATGAAATATGATGTAAAATGATGTGATTACAGTTGAAAATGTAAAAAAAATAATAAAAGAAACGAAGCGGAAGGTTGGAGAGGGGAAAGTAGGGGGAAAGCAGCGAAGACACATGGCGTTGTGTAGGTAACCAGAGAAAAATGGCGGGAAATGGCCAAAAGGGGTGAGCAATGTGGCTGCCAGTGGCAACAAGAACAACGAAACATGTCGGGCCATAAAAATGAGCACAGCTCGTTGGCAAAAGAAGCCGCTTAAGAAAGGTAAGGAGACGAAGAGGGGATACTGGGTAGCTGAGCTTAAAAAGTAATTACTTTAATATAATATATAATATTTTAAAATATAGTAAATAATACAAATATTTTGAATATTTAATTTTTTTAAGTAAGAAATCAATACTCAACTTTGATTGGCAATTATCCTTTGACTCTGCTTTTTGCTCTGTATGATTAGTCCTGTTTTATGCTCTAAAGTCTCCCTAAAACCCATGTCCTTGTCAACCCATCATATCATACTCCTTTAACTCTACAAATACCCCTCATAAACACTGACATAAGTACGTGTAGCCTTGATTGTGGGCGTGGTCATTGAGGGGAAAAAAAGCCAAAGGAGCTAAAGGAGCTACAGAAGCCGGAGGGAGGTGTAGTAGAAGATGTAGGTGGAGGTGTTCGTGCTGCCGAGATTGACAGTTTGCGAAATGGGTTGAGTAATTCACATGATGAATTATCTACAACTGAAGCACAGCAACGAGATAAAAGTAAAAGGAGCAAGCAGAAAATTTAGAATAAATAATAAAATAAATAGAGAGCTCAACTTTAATGGAGATGTTTTTATAAACCCCTGAGAGGTAGTTAAAAAAATATAGGAATTTTTTTAAACTTCTTTACCATGAAATTATATTCATAATAATCTTTAGATGTAATAAAAATTGCACTTTTAATATAAATTTATACTCCAGTTATATTAAAGTAACTCCTCTGCCACATGACTGATGTAGCGATTTTAAAATGCATGCAAGGTTTGTAAATTAATTTCCCGGCAGCCAAAGGGTGAGGAAATGCTTGGCAAAGGACCGCCCAGCTGCTAATTAATTGCACAACATTTTAAGCGAATGGTCAGGTGGATGGATGTGAGTAGTACCTGTGGGCAAACAGCAGGAGATAGGAGTTGAAGTAAAAACTTTTCAGCTTTTCGGGATGTCAAATGAAAAATTACCGATTTAAATGGCGGTCGCTTTCGCTCTTTTGCATTCGTTCTTTTTCCTCTTTTTTTTCCTCTTTTTTGCAACTCTAACTGCCAGTCGTTTGTCGACTTCAGGAATATCCTTTAGTCCTTTTGGCTCTCTTTTTGACTGACGAATGCGTCTGTGCCACACTGTGTGTGTGTGTGTGTGTGTGAGTGGCTGTCGGTGTGGGCCACATGCTGATGAACACGTCTTGTCAGCGGCTAACGAGCGCCACTTACACGCTCAACAATCACTTAACCTCAATTGTTGCTTCTGAATAAAAAATACAAAAAAAAAACGAAAAAAACGAAAAAAAGGATGAGAGCTTAACAACAAAAACAACAGCAAGGGAAAAGCGTAAAGGGAAAAGTGTAAAAGGCAATGCCAATGGCTCTGCCCTTCACTTCCCATTTGCCATATTCCTGCTCTTCCTTTTCATTGTTGTGTGAGTTGTGTGTAAATATACTTAATTAATTAACTGATTTTTTTCATTTGCTTGTTTTCAGTTGGTCGTGGAAAATATTTAAAAAAGAAACGATTGTGCGATTTACAAGAGACAGTATGGAGTATGAAGAGACAGTGTCATGTTTAATTGATTTTATTACAAATTTTGCATATGATAGGAAAGGTTTACAAGGCTTTAATATGTAAGTATTAGAGGACTAATATATAGGTATAATATATAATTTAAATTCTATAAATTTAAATGGTTCTCAATTAACTCTGTAATATATTTAAACAATATTTAAACATTGTTTAAACTAAGAGTACATATTTTCTCATATACCAAACCTTTTGTTTACATGTACTTATCTTTATATTTAAATATTCTTCTTAAATGATAAATTTTTGCAGCTTTAATTATTCCTTACCAAGTAATCCCTTTACCTTCTTTTCCTTCTTGCTAATGATTAAGTAGAATCAAAGCTAAATCTCTACAAGGACCTTAACTAAGCCACTCTTCTTGTGGCCAAGACGCAGTTCTTCTAAATGACTTTTCAGGCTAGGGGATAAATGCCGCACCATGATAAGCAAGCAGGCTGGGCCCTGGCCTTTAGTTTTTCCCTTTTTTCCCTTTACATGGTTGTATTTTTTCCAGCCTTTATCCAGGCACCCGCTTAATGCAATCAAAATGCCAGTGGACGAGTGCCGGAATGGCGATTGCAACAACTGCTGCTAGTGGAAGGGCAACATGAACTGCTGTTACCTACATAGCACTGAGAGAAATTAGAGAGCACTGGGGATATAATTTTGAAAGAATTTTAAAGATAACAAGATGTAACTTAGAACAGTTTGTAAATTATGACGATTTTTTAAATAATAATATATTTGCCAGTATAAAGAAATTTATGTTAAATAAAAGAGGAAATATTAAGCTAAAAGCGATAGTAATATTTAAAAAATATATTATTATATGAGTTAAATATAATGTAAAATTTTTTTATAAATATTTCTTAACGATCATTCATGTCTTAGTTATTTTCCGAATATTGTTCTAGTAATATAGATTTTTCTAGACTTTTTCTAGATTTTCCTCTCTGTGTGCCAGAGCCTTTCCGGGCCATGAAGTTGCCACTGCCACCCAGCAAATTGACAATGACGCAAAGGGGTGTCGCATGCGGGAAGGTCGAAAGGCGGGAGGACTACTCCCTGGGATTTGTGAGTTAGTTTGCCGTGTAATAAGCAATTATGGTGCCCCGGCAAGGCTGGCAATTAGCTATATCTGTGCCTAGTCGAGCCTAATCGAGTGCAACGGAAGCTGCTGCACCTGCAACAGGCTAAACAGGCATATTTATGTACCATGTCCTTCCTTCGAGGCTATCAAACTTCAAGCTGGAATATCGGCCTTCAGGAACAAGCTCTGCTTAGGGTGCTCCAAGCTAATGCAAATTGAATTTACCCGACACGAGCAGCGTTCCCCCAGCTAATGGAATTTAAAAATATGCTCACCCTCGTTCCCCTCTCTGCCATTCAGAGCCCTTACACAAAAACAGCAATCAAGCACGGCTTCAAGGTGAGAAGGTGCAGGGAGCCATGGCGAAAATAGAAAAAATTAGCAATTAAATTGTAAAGGTAACCTGAAAACAGTTTTCACCCCAGTCAGGTGAAGGGGACTAGCTGCGTTATGATTTCATTAATTTAAAGGTATTACACTAAAGGAAATCTTAGGGGTTTAATTTTAGTTTTTTGTAGAATTTATGAAATAAATTCTTTGATAAGGCAACAGGCAGCAAGACTGGAAATTTGGTCTTTGAAAAAGTTGTTTATAAAATGTTTATAATAGCAGATACTATAATCTTATAGGAAAATATAGGTTTATGTTTATAGAATGAATGAAAGAAATATGTGAAAGTTTAACTTTGAAGACTCTATATTGTAGATCTTTATATTTGCTGTTTATGAAAACATTCTAAGAGCCTCAGTTATTTTCTAAAATTTTGCAACTTATTTCCCGCTTTTCACAAAAGTTTTTCTTGCTCTGTGCAGAAGCAAGTCGAAGGAGGAGTGAGGGTGCAAAGTTGTCGTGTCCTTGTCGAAGTTTGTGCCGCTGATGCTGTTGCTGCTGCTGCGTGGCAATTAGCAAAATGTGACGCGGCTGTTGAGCAACCCGAGCCAAGTTTGGGCTTAGTTTAAGCAGGCGGGAAGGATCTATGCCCTCCTCTCCAGGAGAAGAAGCTGGAGTACTGCGTGGCTAGAAAGTAGGAGCAGCTGCGGTTGAGTCAGCTTAGCAACTCGCTCGGTTGCCGCGGAGGCGGAAATGTTTTATTATAAGAGCCGCTGCTGTGGCTGAAAGTTGCTCTTGAATAGCAAAGCAGCTAAGCAGTGTGGCGAAGGCTCTCCTGAAGAGTGTTGATAACTCAGGCAAGTGCCTCACATAATGAAACTTTCAATTTCGAGAGGTTAATTATGCGCGAAAGGTACTTAACTAATATTTCCCCGAAAAAGTCGGCAAGACTTTTTGCTGTTCGCATTATTCAGATGAAGCCTTCAAGTGCAAGAGCCAGCCGCCAACTTCCAAGTGCATGCCACACAGGATATTAGCATATTATCTTTAAAAGCATTTTGGTAATGAAAATGTAAGACAGACGCCTTTTTTAAATAATAAAACAAGGCAAGACAAGATGATAGGCAGTTTTAAGAACTTTATTTTAGTTTTATATTAAGACCAAATATTTTACTTACCTGCTTGTAAAATTCTTATAAAAAAACTCCACCTTGTATACTTTTATTACATTTTTTATTAATTTTTATTAATTTATTGGTTAAAATACATTTTTATAGAATTATATTCAAAAATACAGCGATGTGCCTGCTTAAAAATGCATCAAAGTCATTCAAGCTTTTAAGCAAATAAAGAAATTCATCAAATTATGTTGTTCATTTGGCAGAAAAAAAACTGTATATAAATGTTCCCATATAAAAAACTCGTCCGCAACGAAGCAGGCAATGGCCAAACGAACTGGAATAAAACGGAATAAAGTGATATACCATTTAAGCAAAGTGAGTCCAACTGACTTCGTCCTGGAAATGTGAATGGCTGTAAATTAAATTGCAAAATATTAAACAAATATTTGCACTCAATAAAAGCAAATTGCGTTTACAGAGCAGAAAGTCGCCAGTAAACAGAGTCCTGGCAAAGGCTGCAGCATCGGATTCAAAAGGCAAATATCATCAAACAATTTGTACATTTTGTTCGCATTTTCAACTGACAAAAATTGCGGAAAATTCTGTTTGTTTATTAGCCGGGCATTGAGGCGTAATGATTTTCTCTCCTGCTGTTTTTTAGCAAAATGTCACCAGCACTTCTGAGAATCTCTTGGAAGCTCTCATGGATGCTCTTGTGGCTGCCTTGAGTCAAATTTCGAAAGACATTTTGTTTGTATAACTTTTAATTTAATTCCCGAGGGATAACAACAAAGGGGAGACTTGTAAGTTAATTATTACTGGCTTAATGCCAGGCAAATTGATTTCCCCGCTTAAACAATTAAAAGTTGAAATTGAGCGCAACCTTTGGAAATTATTTAAGGATCTTTGAGCAGTGGAACTTTGAGTTGAAATTATCGGGATGAAAAATTTAATTTCGAGCTTACTATTAATTTAAAACATAGCATTTTTAAATACATCCAAATATGTTGTGTAAACTAAAAAATAAGCTAACTTCTAGAACTGAAAAATTCATAACCCACCTTCAAAGGACAAGTCATAATTTAAACTGAAAGATCACAACACACTCTGCACTCTGCTCTCTCCAGACTGATTGTTCCGGTCTGCTGAAAACCCCCAAAACTATTCCAATCGGAGCCATCAGAAACGCAGAGTTCAATCCCCAGTTAGGGCCACAAAGCATAATTCAATTTGGTCAATCAACTGCAACACTTGAGCAGTTGGTTTACTGCCAAGCACATACACATATAGTACATCTGATCGGCTGACCGGGTGGCTGCCTATTGAACTCGATGAATTTATCGTCCGGCATTTTGGTTAGATGATTGATGGCAGCTTCCCTTTTCCACCTCCGCTCCTCCTTGTCCCGTCTGTCTGGCGATGCAAATGCCAAATGCTAATGAATTCATTCAACATACAACATTCAACATTCAACTTGGAAAGTCATAAATACTCCCAGTGCCGACTTCATGCAACGTTAACTGTTTTGTGTGTGCCGAGAGTGAGAGAGAGAGAGAGAGGTATGTGAGCTGGCGAAGTCCTTGGCGAGCAGACAAACTCATTTCCGTCACTGACACAGTCACTGACTTTATTTAATTTTCAAATTTTCAACTCAAGAGACCAAAGCGAGAGGATTCGTTTCAGCAATTCTCATTTCGACTCACTGTCTCACCCCCATTCGTGGCCGCCTTTTGTTCCAGTGTAGCAAAGTGAGACGAACGAGGAGCGGGTCCCAAAAAAAACGAAGAAAGGACTCTCGAGCCCAGACTGGCAAATTTATAGCCACGCATAGGTGCCGGGGTCGGCGACTGTTTTACATTTTTGCATTTTTCATGTTTTGCCCTGCCATAAAGTTGTGTAAGAGTGGGCAGCAGGTGGGGGCATGCAGCGGGGTGGCATAAAAAGTATGATAAATTAGCATATTACGCATACGCCGTGTAGCTTCGGGTGTGTTGTGTGCTGTGTATGTTTACGTTTGTGTGTGTGTGTTTGCGTCCTGGATGACTGTATAATTATGTGCTTAAAGCAATTAGTGCGGGAAGCAGCGACGGAGTTTAGCCGCTGCCAACAGTGCATTACGCATACGCCCCGTGGTTGGCCAAGCACTCAAAGAAATCCTCAAACAGAGAGATTATGGATGGAGTTCTGGTAAAAGTTTCGGCACAGCTTTGAGATGCTTGCGTAAGAATTAATAATTGTCATTTTTATACCCTTGCAGGGTATTATAATTTCAGTCAGAAGTTTGTAACGCAGTGATGGAGACCTTTCCCACCCTATAAAGTAATTTTATATAATTTTAGGATTGTCAGAGATGAAGCTGGAGGAGCGAGCAGATAGCTGGACAGACCTCAACCGGATGGCAGTAGAGGACGGTGATCGGATCTTGGCTCCGGGCTACATGAAGGCGTAAATAATTAAAATATTTATAAATACAATTTAAATATGTAAATGTAATTGATGGAACACACAAATATGAATCAATAAAAGATGGTGAATTCAATGTGCAATGGTTTGGTGAAGGCGGCATTTATTTGGGATCGTTTGGGGAAAAATCAAAGTAATTACTTTGAAAGCCAAACCTAAAATTTTATTTTTTTTCTGAATTTTAAACATTTTTTTCTGATGTTTTACAATTTGTCTAAATTAAAATTTTTTTTCTAAATATTTAAAACTTTTCTGAATTCTTAAAATTTTGTCTGAATTTTTAAATTTTTTTTCTGATTTTTTTATATTTTTTAGATTTTTTTTTAGAATTTGTTAAATTTTTTTAAATGTTGTAACTGCCAAATTTGAATTTGAATTTAACTGTCAAATTTGAATTTAACGACGATCAGTTTCAGTGTGCCCAGGTGCAGTTGTAAAATAACAACTAAATATAGATTCAAAAGGTTTGAGTCTCCGCTAACTTGCGCCGGCTCCAAAATGGTTTGAAACTTGGACTTTTTATAACAGTTTATACCAGTTTTCAGTCGCTTGCTGCTGATTTCTGTTCGCCTGGTACCCCAATTTGGGAAACGGGCAATTTGCATGGAAATGTTCGGAAATTTGGATGGGCTGCTGTAGGGATGTTGTTGTAAAAAGGTTGTTGTTGCCATAAGCTGTTGTTGTCGGCAACAAATATGTATAAATGCATTAAATGAAATATAAAAAAGGTTTGAGTCTCCGCTAACTTGCGCCGGCTCCTAAATGGTTTGGAACTTGGACTTTTTATAACAGTTTATACCAGTTTCCAGTTGCTTGCTGCTGATTTCTGTTCGCCTGTTACCCCAATTTGGGAAACGGGCAATTTTCATGGAAATTTGGATGGGCTGCTGTAGGGATGTTGTTGTAAAAAGGTTGTTGTTGCCATAAGCTGTTGTTGTCGGCAACAAATAGGTATAAATGTATAAAATGGAATATAACAGTTTATACCAATTATTATTTTTGCCGAAATGTTTTTTATAACAGTTTATACCGGTTTTCAGTTGCTTTCTGCTGGTTTCTGTTCGCCTGATACCCCAGTTTGGAATGCGGCCAATTTGAATGAAAAGTTTTGCTCACTTCCATCAGTGATGCTCACTTCCATCAGTGATGCTCACTTCCATCAGTGATGCTCACTTCCATCAGTGATGCTCACTTCCATCAGTGATGCTCACTTCCATCAGTGATGCTCACTTCCATCAGTGATGCTCACTTCCATCAGTGATGCTCACTTTCATCAGTGATGCTCACTTCCATCAGTGATGCTCACTTCCATCAGTGATGCTCATCTGGCTATATTTTGCAATATTGGGGGGCAATAAAATCGGGCTATATGGCAGTGATGCTCATCTAGCTATTTTGCCATATTGGGAGGCTATAAAATCAGGCTTTACGGCAGTGATGCGCATCTAGCTATTTTGCATTATTGGGAGAAAATGGCATTTCACTAACTGCCAGTGATGCTCATCTAGCTATTTTGCATTAAAATGCCATCTCACCTACTACCAGTGATGCTCATTTCATTGTTCTTATATAGGAAAAATAAAATAAAACAAAATAATATAAAATAATGTATTTCATTGTTTTTATTTAGGTAACATAGAATAAAATAAAGTATTTTAAAATTAAAATGTTGCTTGTTGTGTTCGTTGCTGTTGTTGTAAAAGTAGCCGGCAGACCTGACTGGAAGTCCTATTTATGACAGATTAACATTCCGGATCGAAACTGCCATGATACTTTGACTTTTGGCTTCTGGCGGTGCTCTCTCCTTATCCCTGATTCCTGATCCCTATTCCTCCATTCCCATCCCTTGTCCACCATCCTTTTGCGTGTGTTGTTGGTCCTTTCCCTTGGTTCTTGTCCGGGGTGGGTGTCAGGTCTACTTATACTGATGACTAGGAGCGATGGCGATGGCAATGACGATGGAAAGTCTGTAATTGAACAGGGAAAAACAGAAAATTAAAAACTAAAAAAGTCATAACTCTGTCAAAAATGCCTTAATTTGCATTCGGAAAGCGGTGTTATGTTAGTTTTTATAAGGTTAACAAATCTGCATACTTAGTTAGAAATTGAAAATTTTATCAAATTTTGAGAATTTTAATGATGTAACCCCTTATAAAATTTTGAAAAAATTGATAAAAAATTTTTTTGGCCTGACATGGCCAGAAAGATGCGCCTGTTAATGCTGATCAAGAATATATGTGGTTTATGGGGTCGGAAATGACTCCTTCTATGCGTAATGAGCTTCGGACTGGCAATAAAATACCCTGCAGGGGTATAAGGATACTAGGACTTGTGTGGTTCACATTTTTATAGGTAAGTATTTTAGCAAAACTGAGTATGCAGTTAAGCTTAGAAAAGGCAACTCAGAACAGCTTTCCAAATTGAATTTCATGCGTTTTTGGCCGAGTTATGAGCTGTTCTAAGTTACTTTTTCTAAGCTTAACAAAACTGCATACTTACAGTTTTGCTTAAAAACTTTTTTTTTTACACTAGCAAACACAGTATATACATTTATATAAAAGGAAAATATATCCCATACATAAATTCTTAGCTTAGCAAATGCCACTTTTTTTCATCAAATTTATTCTCAATTTTCCCTTACGTAATCAAAATTGATGCAACACGCTTCGATTGGCATTGTTCGATTTAATTCAAAAGACAAAGGGAGCACCCAAACCGCAAGGAAAATGCCAAACGAAAATGCCCAATGACGAGATGGCATTTTCCCATTTAATTCAACTTTTTGAGAAAATTGCTCACGCGTCATTTTCCCCAATGGAATGGCCAAAGAACTTTTGCATAATGCTTTTTGCGGGCACGTTTCACTTCATTTATCATCGATTTGGATTTGGGGAAAACAATGTAAAGGACAACCGACAACCACAACGGAATTAAGCACAAGAGTCATTGTGTGTTGCTTCCAATTAATCAATTTGTACATAAGATTTCCAAAGCCAGAAATGCAAATCAAAGGCAAATGTCTGTGAGCATTTCTGCGGCACGATTTAATCATATTTGTCAGAACTGCACACAGCCAACCACTCAGCTATTCATCGCATTTGTCTAAGCCGGCAGTTTACGCTTATTGTCAATCAATCAGTTGGCATCGATTTCGGGCTTTCGATTTCCCGAAATCTATGAAAAAATGAGGATATGTGAACATTTTTGGTGCTGTAGAAATCCTTCCATCTGCGGGGCTATTGAGATGGATTTCAGGTTTATTTTTTTTTTTTTAGAGCTGCCACGGTTGCCACGATTCTTTGTGCCCCAAAGGCACAAAAGTGTGCTCACCCATCGCATTTTCCCTTCATTTTCCCTTCATTTCCCCCAGTTTTTTTCGGAAGGCAGCCTATCGTTTACCCAAATTTGCCTCGTTATTTGTGCTGAAAAATGGCGCGCGTGCTTCAAGAGCCACTCGAGTGTCACCAAAGGGGGAAAATAGAAAGAAAATATAGCAACTAGAAAATTTGTTTACCTCACCACATATGGAATTCGTTGTTTGTGGAATGTATACACGTTTTTTTTACTATTTTTCTGTACTTTTTTGTTGTTTAATTTTACAGTAATTCGTTGACCATTGGAAATATATTTCTATGATTTTTTAGGTACACTATTTTGATCTTTAGGTATTTGTTTAAAATTTTTATAATTTATTTATTTAGAAATTTCAAGCTAAAATTATTTTAAAAGTATATTTACCAAAGCCAGGTGATTCCCCAGGTGATACTTTTGTATAGAAAAAAGACCTGTAAAAGAAAGCTTCTATGAAACTATAGAAATATGTAACTTCCTTAAATAAGTTCCCTTCGATTTCCGCTTGAATCAGACATCTCATATTTCCCATACTCCCCGAGCACTTTGTCAATCCCAAAATTGTCCTTAAAGAGGCAAAGCACCACCAAAACCCCCACAAAAAAAATACTCGCGCGTATAATGAACTACAAATTCAAGGAATGCGCAAGCAAAACATTGCCAGGACCCAAAGAAAACGCAGCCAAGTCCCGGCCAAGTCAAGTGAATGCTAACGAGCTTGCCTTTTCTGGTTGGATTTTGGTCGACCATTCCCGAAAACTGAACCCCTGCCTCGAGTATACACTCACTCACTCGCTCATTCACTCACTCCCCGAGGAGGACGCACAAGTGCACTTTAGTTTTCAATTTTTGTCGTCTCATAATGCGACGCTCTGGGTTCCCCACACACATATATCTTTCATTTTTTGCCCAGAGCCGGTGTTCCCGTTCCCAAACAGCTGCAGCTATTGGGCAAATATCTTCAAATGGATTTTAAAATCCCAGCCATGCAGGAGAGGGGCACAGGAAATGTGAGTCAAAGGTTACCTTGGGGATGCATTCAGCACAAAATTTCTGCACTAATGGAAAAGTAAAAGCTGCAAAACGAGTTAGCAGAGAGATGTATTTATGTATATATCATAATACTTTTAGCTTGTGTGCCCCCGAAAATCACTTAAGGATGGTCGTCCCCGTCCCTCTCCCCCTTTTGTCTCGGTTTATAAATGAAATTGCCAAAAATGGTTGTGTTTTCCTGTTGACTTAGGATGTGAAACATTTCACCGCACCCAGTCAATCTGATTATTAGCCATCCAACCACTGGCAGATGGAGCGACTGACCCACTGACAGATTGGCCAGCAGACAGATGGACTGGCTGACAGCTTGACACAGGAACCGCAAAAAAGCAAAGCATCTCAGAGCCCGGTCAGAGGATCGCCTCAATAAGGACAAGTGCTGGGGGGATAGCCCAACTATTTGGGGATTTTTCACTCGTTTTCCCGGGCACGTGCTATCGCAAAGAAGTCCAACCCATTCCCCAGAAGACGCCAGGAGACCGAGTAAAGTAGACGATTTGTTGGCGGTCTGGTTGACTTACTAATGAGCCAGGCCCTGAGTTCCTTTCTTCCTTTTTTCTCCCTGGCTTGCATCAGGCTGATTAGAAACGATGGCAATTCTTCGGGGACAGAGAAGAGCAAAAGCCACCCGCCAAATGGTTAAAACAAATAAAAAAAACAATTTACTTTAAAAAGATTTTGTAATTTCTTTGATTAGTCATGAAACCTCTGCCAACTTTAAATATGTATTCCACAGCTCATTGAAGTGGTACTACTTGGAGAGAGAGTAATCCCAGGAAAACCCACACACATAACAGAAGCACTGGACTGAGAGATCCCTTAGTTCTTAGTTCACACCCGCATTCGGGTCATCAAAGCGAAATGGCGGCGACATCCAGGGATGAAAGTGAATTTGATGGTCAAGCAAGCGTTAAATGGAAAACTTTGGCTCCAAACTTCAAGTTTTTATGTACTTTTCTTCGTTAACGGGGAGTGGGAGAGCGGGATTTTCAGCGAATAAATTTTACATGGCAACCAAGAAAACACCCGAGGAATATTAAAACAAATGGAACCAACCGAGGAATATATTTTTCTGCAGCTCCTTTGCTACCATCTTGCTCCTGACCGTTTGGCTAATGAAGCCTCCAAGCCGAATGGGTTTCAAGGGGTAAGGGGGTTTTCCGGGTTGCAGGGAAATTTCTGCTCTTTTATGCAAACACGTACGACCCATTTAATTTGGCGAAAAGCGACCGCGTATATGGCCCGCTGGAAAAATACGTGATAAGCAAATTCATAAACCATTAAGACGGTTGCTGCCTTACCAAAAAAAAATGTGTACTATATAAGAGCAGCAGAAAGTGAGCTAACGTCAGCGGAAAAGGGCCAACAGGAAGGGCTTTTTCATAATTTCTTTGGGAAAATGAAGAAATACTCTCACAAGGCAGGAAAAGGTAAGGAAAATATATATTTATTTCAATACAAATTTTACTTTAAACTTAAAATATTTAATATATAAATGAATATTTAGGTTATTTGTAAAGTATCTTGGGAAATTAAGATGATTAAAAAAGTCCCAGAGTGACAAAAAGAAATATTTTAAAAATTAAATCTAATAAGATATAGTTATAATAGTTATACAAGTCTAATTTAAGAACCTTCCTAGACTAAAATCTTCCTTAAAAGTTAACCAAGCAACTTGCTACTTTTTAAATATTTTAAAATTCTAAATAAATTGTTGTTTAAACGGAGGTGTATCCTAAGCAACACCCTAACCCGGTAAGCATTCAAAAAAAAATATATTTAACCACTCCCCGCATCGTGTGGCGGTTTCATTAAATTTTATAACAAGCATTTATATAAACTTTTTGCTTCTTTTGCACGTTTTTGCCTAGAAGCCGCCAGCCTGTTGGTTGGTTATGTTAAGTTGGTTGGGTGAAATTTGAGTTTGAGTTTGACTTTGGCTCTAAATGTAGCCGGTGTTTGTGTGCTGGGAAGCCGCCTAATTGAGGCAGTTGAGAATTGAAAAAAAGAACGTATATAAAAAGCAGCAGCACACACGAGTTGGCTATAAGGGAATGGGGGTGTGTGTTAGCCGTGAAACCTTTCAAGTTCTCCTGCATGAATGGCAAATGGCAGCGAGTGTGATTCATTCAGGATCCTGTCAAAGCATTTAAAGCTACCATACATGGCACTTATGGCGGGAAAGTCGAGTGCGTGGGCCCCTTATCTTTTGACTCACTTTCCAATTATCATATTAAATCAGTTGTAAGTCATTGCATGTGTATATATTTGCACAACTTATGCGATGGTGAAGGACATCGTCAGCAGCAGCGGTAGCGACTCGGGTAATCCTTTCAGCCAAAAAGGATACAAAACACACACAAAAACAACAGGCAGAGTCACATCAGCAGCGAGCCAAGCGGAAAACGGGCAAGAGCAAAATCCAGTTGACATATCGCTGAAATGCAGTTAATGGGAATTCGCTTGGCCTTCTCTGTAGATAACGATAGCTAATGGGGCGAGCAGGGGGGGTATCAGACGTGTCCTGTGGTAGCTTCTATCTCACCTAAGGATAATGAGCTCATGAGGGATTTGATAAAAACAGAAAGCTGGCTGGTGTGGCTTACCAAGCACGAAACATATTTAATCTAAGGGGAAGTCAATTGTTTTTTTTTAAATGGTTTACAAAGGTCAGGAGGTTAGAGTTAAGGTTTTACTGGAAAATATGAGAGGAATACTTAAGAAAGTAGGATTAGGAATGAGGCTAAAATTATATAATTTCTTAATTAAATCTAAATAAAGAGGCAACACCCTTTAGATAACTAAAAACTAGATAACTACAAATTACTAAACTATCAGAATATAAAATCTGTTGAAACCTTTTGTAATAATTTATTAAATTCCTATAATATTAATTTGTATTAAATTAGTTTAGAATTTGTATTACATTATTGTAAACCCTGCCACATATTCCCAACATATTTTATCCCTAATCCTGTGGAAGCATTACAATTAAATGTCCTGTCGGCTTTCGCAAAGAGTATGCTCTGCATATAATCAGCTTAAAATATCAGCGAGCAAACATTATCAATCAAAATGAAATCAAATACTGCTTCCCGCCTCCCCTCCAAGCTCCGCATCCTTTTGGCGAATCCTCCTACCATTCCTTACCCGCAGTTATGTTCCAGATTTAACTTGCTACGTGCAACGCCAATTTGATTGCTCACACGAGCTCTATATGTGTGAGCGAGGCGAAGGCGATGGCGGAGAAAGTATAATAAAGGCCCAGGTGATAGCAGGTGTGAGGTGCGGCCTGAACCCACCCACTCCCTCCGCCGCCGCCAGTCATTCACTCAGTCATTCAGTCAGTTCGCCGGGCCAAGCCGAGTCAAGCAGTCGAGCGCGAAATAAGCTTTGTCTGTTGGACTGAGGTAAGTGAACGGTGGAGCAGAGCCACCGGCTCCGCCAGGTGGAGATGATGCCACATGACAAGCGGAGGAGCAGCCAGCGGTAACAACACCAGCCAGCAATAACAGCCGCACAGATTGATGACTCAAGATACAGGGCGAAAAATTGGCTTACAACTCGAGTTAAATTAGGCTCAAATGAGGGAATAGAAAATGGGATATTAATTTTATAATTTTTAATTTAATAATATTTAAAATATAATGCTGATAGCTTGGATGCCTTGTTTATGATTTAATAAATTTAAAAATAGTTAAAGATTCTTAGATAAATTCATAAAACTTACAAAATTACAACGTGGCTTAAAAATTTAAGATATTCCAAAGAAACTCTGATAAATTACTTTTATAAAATGTAAGAAAAAATATATGAATCATGAAATTTCCCTCAGTGTACAAGTTATTTTGCAAACCTGAGCCCCCTTTCCCCTTTTTTTCGCTCGTGGGAGCTACATTTCTCAGCTCCACTGTCGTATCGTGAAAATCCATTTCGGCTGTTAATGTGACATTTAGTCATTAAAATTTCAAGAGGCACACGACTCAGACAAAGCATAATATTGTTATTATTATTCGCTTGTGTTTGGCTAAAATGCCAGCGAGTTTTGACTGTGCGGGGGTAACAGCTGCCAGCAGCTGCTGTAAGACAACTGCGATGCCACTTCCCCGTACAACGCGTCGTATGCGTAATGTGCTCTCACTGCTGCTGCTGCTGCTGATGCTGGTTCATTTAAATTAAATTTGCCCTGGGTCATGCGAGTGTTGGGTTTCGTATGCCAAATTGTATGCAGAGAAAGAAATTAAGGGTAGGGAATTATAGATTGAAGTAGGTTTAGTTTTATAATCTTAAGTTGAGAAAGAAAGGAAGCTTCACTGAGTAATTAGGTTTTGCCTGATATTTAGTTAGTTAAAATAACTTAAAACCTTATCCTAGTAAAAGATTAGTTCAAATTCTATGACTGTGTTCCCTTTTCCCTACTTCCCTTCATACCTTTCTACTTCCAATTATTTAATTATTATCCCAGTTTGTATTCCGACAGTGTAAAAAGTGTTTAGAGAGTATAAAGGAAAAGGGAAATGAAAATTACGGGAGGAGTGAGAGTAGGGAAACTCTTCAGTGCTTCTCTACAGAATCAAGAGCAAAGCAAATTGGCAAATAAAATTTTTACCCAGCACCAAAAAGAAATATAAAAAGTTGACTCCGAGTTAGAGAAGTTTCCTTTCCCTTCAGCGAAAGCGAGCTGAGAAAAAGACATCAACTTTCGTGTGTGTAATTAAATTTACTTGTTGCTGCTACCTTTTTACCCCTCCCTCCACGTAATACCTCCCTCCTGCTCCTCAGTCAGCCGTCAAACTAAAGCAATCGGAAGAAGCCCGAAGGAGAAGTGACACTAATTAAATGCCCATGGATGCGGATGTTTATTTGCTCGGAAGTGGGGGAAGAGGCAGCTTGAGAATATTGCCATTTGAGTTGCCTTTAAATGATGGAAAATATATGAAGCCATGCTTCGCCTAGCCATCTCTTAGCCCAGTATGCAAATTCGGGCCAAAAACTTTCAAAGCCGAGGAAGTGTCACATGGTTTGGCCTCTGACGTTTCTACACACAATTAAGTTGATTTGTTGCCTGTTGCGGTCAAAGCTAACGAAGGCGGCTCCGGCTCTCACAGGCTCCACTTAATGGAAGGATGCGTCTATAGGAAATGCATTTTCAGCCCCATACCCCATTACCCCCCTCTGTCCTGTTCTGTCCTCTCTCTGTGTGTGTGAGTGATTGCAAATTCTGGTGTGTGGGAGAGTGAGTGGGGGGAGATTGCAGGGGGTAGATGCTCTTGCAATCCCAATAAATATGTCTTGATGGATGACTGCCGTGAAGAGCTGAAAATTGCAGTTGGAAGAAAGACTTTTCAACAGAGGATAACTGCAGAATATTTAACGGAAATTAGTATTTAAGTTTTGGCGTAAAGGTACCTTCTTTCTTGTTTAAATAAGATGTACCCTTAGAATATCATTTTAAAATTTACTTAATACAGTTTTTTAAGAAGATGTTTGACAATTTTTATTACACTACTTATTTTGCCTAATAAGAAAGTCTTTATCCTTCCACACAGAGCTGGTCACCTTCACCGTTCTTAGATGAAACCTCTTCTTTCAGCTTGCGCGGAACTATATCCCAATTAGTGGAGACCCTGACATCCCTTCGATGAAACTGCATAGCCTGAACCTGGCTCCTTGTAGGAGATCGGTAAGAACCCAACCCGATGAACTGGTTGCCGCGGGCAGCCACAGGATCGTAGCCCTGTCGGATAAGCTTCTCATAGTTTCTTATGTAGAGCCGCCTAAAAAAACAGGCAAACTCCAGATTATCGCTCAGGCGTCTTTTTGCCAGTTGGGCCATCGGTATCTGTGCTGCCACCTTGACCTGGTCAAAGGCATTCTGTACAAGTCGAAAGTTGGCCAAGAATTCGTACTCCTGGTTGGATAGGCATTTAACTTTGAGCATATCTATGGTTCCGGGGAAAAGCTTGTCCATAAGGCAGCAATAAGCAGCGCCAGTGCCAAGATCTTCGACTTTGTATAGATGTGTGTTTAATTCATAGCTGATCCAGGCCAAGATTTGGAAGCGTGACCATTGGCCCTGGTGGTGTTTGGTAAAACAAACATTGTCCGCCTGAACTGAATAGGTTTTTGACATCTAAAGGGGGGAAATATGGAAACTTGGTTTGTAATTAAACTAAGAAAAATCGCCAGACCTTGCACACTTTCCTTTAAAAATTACTATACGTATACGTATCTCTTAGTCAAAGTCTTAAATCTTAAAATAGCCAAAAGAAACAAATAAAAAATTGTTATATTTTTAAAATCTAAAATGTTGAAAGATGTTTACTGCTCAGAAACCGAATTTGGAATGCATATCAACTGAGTCTCAGTTAACACCAGGCCTGCTTGATTTTCTAGATTAAAAATAATATATGAAACAGGAAATATAAAGCTAAATACTTGCATCATCTCATAAGCCTTCAAACTCTCCTTCTACCCAGAGCTCCATTCACAAAGAACTTTGAGCCAACAGCCATTAGATTTCGAGCCATTAAACGTGTTTATATATTTGCAATCACATCATCACAAAGCAAAGCAAGCGCGACAAAAACTTATGGCAATCATATAATAAAAGAAAAATAACCAGAGGAGAAAAGGCAGCAGGGAAAATGCAGAAATGGCAAACTTTTTCGCCAGCCATGTGTCTCAACTTCATTCGAGAGCTCCTTTTCCTCGTCGTACGTGTCTGCAGTGGCAAAACAAACAATAAAAAACTGCACAGAGAGGGGCAAAAAAAGGAAGACAACTTTAAAGTGCAGCAAATTGCATTTGAAATTCGCAGTAATATTTTCGCATCCCTTGGAAAACAAGCAGCGAAAACAATTTTGAAGATACGCATTGAGCATTTAGGGCACCGAGGGCATGGAAAAGAGCAGTGAAGACAATTTTGTGGAAACAATGAAATGGAAACTTAACTCATGAAATATTCAAAGTGAGATTTGCCGTTACTTTCGTTCTGTTGTGGTTAAATTTTCAAACAAGACAACAAATAACTTGAAAAATGCTCGGTAACACCGAAGATGGGAATGCTTTTTGAATTACTTAAATATTTAAATAGATATTTTAGATATTAAGAGTGGTTCCTAAGATAAGTAAAAAAATAATTTAAAACTAGACTTGAAAACTTCGGAAATATTTTTAAATATTTTTCTTTATAAGTACTTTAAATCCTAATTATATATTTACCTATCTTTAGAGTTTTCCCTTGTATAAATATTCTTAATTATAAATATAAAACTTCTCTAATACTACATCCCTTAAAAAAAGAGTATCCAAAACACTTTCATACCCTTTTTGAACCACAAAAGCAACCAGAACGATGAGCAGAAAATTGTTTGCTTAATGCGAAGCTGTTGCTCGTTTAAGTTTTTCCTTGTTTAGTTGGGTTTAAGGCCTGTAAGGGATAGTTGAGCACGACGAAGGAATCTGGGGAAATTGAAATGAAACTTCTGATAAATTGTACCTGGCAGAAGGCAATGAAAGCTAAATTTGTTGATTGTTTGAAATGCTTTAGTCATATCAAAAGTTTACTCATGTAATTGCGGGGTTTTTCATTTGGATTTATCAAAAAGAAGTTGTTGAAGGTTTCTTTTTGGGGTTTTATACATGCAAAATATATATAAATAAAACTACAAATGCTATTTAAGTGATTGGATTTTTATATTGTTAATTACTTAGCATTTTGTTTTTGTTTTTTGTTTAATTTGAGAAAGAGTTTGGCTTTAATAAGCTATTAACACATTAATTTTTCGGTAAATTTCAAACGTTATAATTCTTTCAAGGATACAAAATATTCTAGCAAATTATAATCTTAATTATATATAACAAATACAAAGGATAATACAAACTTCTTTTGCCTTTCTGGAATTTCTAAAATTTCCTAAATAAACTCATAACTATAAACCTAAGATATTCCCCTAACATTACCATGAATTATTTCTTAACTCAATTAAATTCCTTTTCCAATTCCATCATTCAGGATTAATCAATTAGTACAATTTTATTGACGTCTGATTTTATCACCTGGCTGTAACTGCAAAAACCCCCATCAAATCAGCTATTCTGGAGCAATTAAAGGGACATGAAATTGTACACAAAGTACACGAATAGAATTCAACTACTAATCCAGGCTATTTGAGCTTTGATTGAATACCGCCAAGGACAATGACAATTCCGCTGATGATGATGAAGCTACGACTGATGCTTGATGGCGATGGCATAACAATAAACATCAAGAAAAGAGTGTAAAAACAAGCGTTTTCATTCCAAACTCAACTACTACAGAGGGAGAAAAGGGGGAAGTTAGAAAGTGAAAAAGTTCTAGGAATGGAAATATTTTTTAAGTATTTTATTTTATAAATATATAATATTTTACACTCACATTGTACCCTTTTATCCTTAAGTAAACCTGCTTATAATATGTAGAACTATTATTTAGATAACTCTTATTTCAACCCCTTTTTTTCTCAGTGCCCACTCACATACACCCACAGAGACTAAGTATTTTATGGCCGACACTAAAGTCCAAGCATCAAACCGAAACTTTGTCACATACACAAACCCAGAGGAGCTGCATGAAAGGGAAAGCGAACGCAATTACGAGAACGAGACGACAGCGCAATGGAAATGGAAAATCGGCAGAAGAAAAGCCAAATTATACGCCACTGAGCGCAGTCTGTCTGTCTGTCTGTGACGAAGAAGGCTCCCGCAAGGCTATTAAAACTTATGCGTAGCTCATATAACACTTTTAATGCCAATCAAAGTCTCAACTCAAACCCCAAATAGGCAACGGAACGGAATGGGAAAAACGAGAAAATATAGCGAAAAGATTCCAGAGCAAATAGCATCTGAAACTTTCACCTTTTGTTTCCCAAAAAAGAAAACACTTTTACTTATAAATATAGAAGGCAACAAAAGCAACAACTACAAGGCAAGGCAAGTCGGAAAGTCAAACAAAAGTTCATTGAAAATGAGGAAAACAAAAAACACCAACCGAAAAAAATAAAAAAAATAAATAAAGAAAAATAAAGAAAAACTGTAAGAAAGAATCAAGTGTAATAGCAAGTAAAAGAAAAGCAATAAAGCCAAGGAAACGGGGCAAAGCGAAAAGAAATTGTCACAAATACAAATAGGAAATTGACGCGGAAAAACAATAAGAAGAAGAAACAATATGAAGAACGAAAAAAATATGAGAAAATGAGGCAAGTTTTCCACCCAACACAACCGAAAAAGAAAAGAATTCCCAAGAATCTTAGCCCAGAGGAGGCGTGGCACAACATGTTTACCAGTTTTTATACCCGCTACTCGTAAATTACAAGGGTATATGGAGTTTTTGGGAAAAGGATAAACTAAAGCGGAAAAGTATGCTATGTTTTCTTAAGAAATTAAACTAGAAATTAAGTTTTTAATTTAGACAGAGTTTTCCTTTAAAATTAAAAGGATACCTACTTGTTTAAAGCCGTACTTAAATTTCTTAGATTTTTAAGGACATTCCTAATCATCATTCCACAGTCGAATCACTTTCCTAAAACCCCTCCTTTTTGTGTTTTTTTATTTGGATTTTCCTCGTGTAACGAATTTAATCTTTTACGTTAACGCGTGCTGCAGGGAAATAGGGGGCTTAAGGGGGAGTGTTGCGTAGGAAATCTGTTAGATGGAGACCCATTGTTGGGTTTTATTTATAGACCTCAAATGGCCTCAGCCCGAGGATGTGGCACTTGTTTGTAATGACATGTATGTATGTTTGCGAGGGGGAGGAGGTGTGCGGTACGAGGGATGCCTAAGTAAACAAAAGAGTTGTTCTATACGTAACCCGAGAAATGAGGTGGGTCTCCCATAAAAGACCTGATAAAAGCGGCTTAAAAAAGCTTTTAACGCAGCCAAATAAAAAGAAAAGCCAGAGATGAGAAATGGCAAGGCTTTCAATAGGGTTAAGCGAAGGGTAAGTAGGATCGGGTTAAGGGTTAAGTCAGTCCTTAGCCGTTAAGTTAATGAAATTTGAAAGGTATATAGATTGATGGCTATCTAATTGAGGTGTAAATTGTGAAAGAAAAATACACAGGAATTTGGGAAGGGTTGAAGAAATATAAAGAAAGAATAAAAAGACATTTGTAATAACTGGTTTGTTATTTTAAACATCCATTTATATATGTATAAGCTTTATATAGCAGACATTCTATAGACTGAAATCCCCAAATTAAATACAATATATAAGAATAAACCCTAACTCTTACACCCCCTCTAAGTGCCAATAAGCTATTTTCATTCTTGATATTTTATCTCAATAAATGATTCCTTGAAATTTCACTTTTTATTGAAATAATCTATAGAGCTTTCTCGCTCCTTTTTCCAACTGGCAATGCTTGATTTCGCCTGCGGGAATTCCCAGTTCCAATTAAATCGGAAAATTCCCTGGAAAATTATTTCACAACCTCAAATATTGCCACAATCCCCAGGAATGCCAGGATTTTCGCTCACTCCTCCCTCGATGTCCAAACACGAAGGAGCACTCCTTGTACTTCACCTTGACCCCGAGAGTGTGTCTTGGCATTTGAAGTGTTACTTTTATTGTATTTCAGAGGTGACAAGTGTCAGAATGGGGCGGGGTAATGCGAGACACAATGTCAAGTGGCCAGAGGGGAGAAAAAAATAGAAGCTTAAAAAAGGAGCAAAATATAAAGAAAAATATCGAATAAAACAAGGATATCAGGCAAAGGGAGACATTACAAGCATGTGGCACTGGACAAACATTAAGCACGGACACGCCCCGACACAACACGAAAGGGGATGGCCTCGAAGGATCCTTAAAAGAGGACCCCGGGAAATTAATAATAACGCTGCTGTAAGGTGGCTCACAAGTATGCAAAATCGCCGAGAAAACGCCGCACCGAACGGAATGCATATTGATAAATTCCAGCACAAAAGGAGCTAAAAGGAAGCCCCTGATACTCGTACAATGAGAAGTATAAAGGCTCTGCTTCAAGCAACAGTGATGCTAAATAACTAAGAATTTCTTTTAAAATAAAAACAAAATTACAAGCATTAAAATTTAAGTTTAAATTGTTAGATTTTATGACGTGATATTACCAAAACCCATTCAGTAGTTGATAAAATATACGCCACAGGTATATATCTCCACATTTCTCTCATAGTTTGACTCATTCTTAGTATTCCGGATATTTTTCCATCTGAATTGCTTTAAAAAAAAACTGCCAGTTTCCCATCCCTACCAAGATCAATATGCAATGTTCGATGCGAAACGTGAATATGAATGCAAATGCGAATGCCAATCCGAGTCACAGGCGCCAGTACAAAAGTATGCAACTCGAAATGCATAGAAGGGAGGCCCTGGCTTCGACATCCGACATCCCAGAGACCCTTTTCCGGACCCTCAGAATCAGGCCCAAGTGGGCTGGGGTGGCTCTGGATGCGTCTGCCTGCATATTGATTGAATGCAACTGTCATATGTACATGCCGCTGCCATAAACAAGCCGAGAGGATGCTGCAGCTGCAGCTCAAACTCGAACTCGACCTGAAACTGAAACTGGAAGTGGAGTGGGAACTGAAACTGCGCCTGCAAAGATGCGGGGGATCCTTAGGCATCCGTTTTTGAGGCAAAAATGCCAAGTCGATGCTAGGGCATGGCGTTTAAAACCGGAAAATTTTCCACTATTCATACCTCTTACTCAAACGGAAGCAGGAAAAGGAGGTGGGTTTAATATTTAACTTATATAACCAGGAGATGATTTTTACTTTTAATATATTATCTAATTCTATTATATATTCTTCAAATAATTTATAATATTTTCCTCTGACTTTGAAAAGTCACTAAAATAATTTTGAAAGATTTTACCACACTTTTTAAGGTATTGAAAGAAGTTTTTAAAATAAAAAAACAACTTTTAAAGGTGTCTATACCACAGATAAACAATAACAATGTTTAAAATATTACTTACCCATATTATTAATAATTATTTGATTTTTATTTCCTACTCTGCTGATTTATTTATCATTCCTTTGAATACCTTGCTACCCAGCATTGGCTTTGTGCCTTGGCTATGCACATTGTGCTGGGATTGGTATATATACATACATACATCTGTACAGATATAGCTATACCGCTGATGTGAATGCATCCATATGTCTGGCATCTATATTTTTGTTGGTACGATTGTGAAATATGGCATAGTCAAAATGCTTAGCGTTGCGTGGCGAGGTCGAACAAGAAGGCAAAGCGCGAACGGTATTTCCAGCTGCCGATAAGACTCTGCCTCTCTCTGCTTTTTGGTATTTGTGTGGGCTTAGACACAGAAAAATAGGGAGTGGGAAGTATAAATATATATATATTAATCAAAGAAAAAGTTATACTTTTTGAATAGAGTTAAATATAAAGTAAAAAAGTTCTTCACTGAGTTACTATCTTCTGACTCTTAAAAACTCTTATAAAAACTTAATTTTTAGCTATTTTTTGCGATAAATCAAAGTTTAAAAATGTCATAACTAAGCCAAAAATTCGTAAATCTTAAATCGAAAAGCTGTTCTGTGTTAGTTTTTAATAGGATAATAAATATGCATATTTAACTTTTAATTTTAAGAAATCAAAATTTTTGCCTATTTCTGAAAATTTTAACGATGTAACCCCTTATAAAATTTTGAAAAAATGGCTAAAATTTTATTTTCTTTCCAACATGTCTAGAAAGATTCCCTTGTTGATGCTGATCAAGAATATATATGATTTATGGGGTCGGAAATGACTCCTTCACTGTCTTACTATCTTCTAAACCTCAAAAGGGATTTAAAAATTTTAATATGAATTTAAATTTATGATATTTTTTGGACAAATCAAAGTTTAAAAGTCGGAAATAACTCTTCACTATAACTATAATAAAAAGTATATAACAAGTATTGTATATATTTATGTTCATATTAACTTTATAATGCCAATATTAAACCCTGGTTTCACCTAGATTCACCTACAGATTTCTCGCTCAGTGCAAGAATACACACATACATATACACATACCTATGTGTGTCAAACAATGTAGCTGCAGATGAACTATCCGGCAATGGGGGGTTAAGAAGGGCTGGGACGCAAAGGGGCGGTTTGGGACAGCAAGTCAAAGCTCAAACGATTTTTGCAAATTATTTGCAAACAGTTGAACTTTCGACGTTGATTTTTGCATGGCAAACTGTTATTGTTGTTTGTCTGGTAATTGCTGCACCAGCAGAGAAGGGGGAGGAGGAGGAGCCAGCAGAGGTTATGTATGGATTGAGGTTGCACTTGGCAATATGTCAGCAGCTTATCGCTTCATTACGCTGACTTGACAAGGCGCCTGAGTCCTCCGACTTAATGAGAACGTTGCACACAGAAGGCATTGTCTATCTCGGCTCAATTCTCTCCCTTTCTAACTTTTACATGCATGAATATAGTGCTACTCCCCCTCCTCCCCCACGATATATTTTCTGGATTGAATGCGAAAGGCGCCAGCAAATCTTTATGCTCTTTGTGGAAATATTCCTGAGAGCTCAGACACAAGAAGGCGGGGGAAATGTGGAGCCTTGTCTGAGTAGTTCGTCATATTAATTTTTGATAAAAGCGAGGAGCTGTGCCAGAGGGGGGCATAAGAACGTCTGCAATCCGATGTAAGTGCTGCGACAAACGGTGGCAAAGGATTTGACAGGATTGACAGACGGCAAAACGGATGGCAAAAGCCGGAGTGAAGGCTGTCTGAAATTATGAAGTGGCTGCTGCTGCAAGTCCATCGTCAGGGGAATCACATCAAAAGGTGTCATCAAAAGGTAAGTCCTGGGCTATGTAATTATGTTAAAGCTGGATTTTGCTTTGAGGTAATTCTATGATTGGTAAAGTCCTGTGAGAGTTAAGATAAATGTATTTATATTTTCATAATAAAAACCTATTGGATTAAATAATCCTCTTACCATTTTTTACCTTTCCCCTGTTCAAACTGCAATTAAATTAAAACTCTTTCTTAACTTTAGTCTTACAGCTTAAAATATATATATATATCCCAACCAATTAATCAATTTAATAGCACGCTCAATTCCCCAGCTTGGAGTGGGTTTCCGTTCCATCATCATAAGCAAAAATCAAACTTTTCAGACATTTCCCCCCCATCAACGCACCCGCTGTGCTGGCCAACTTTTTTTTGTTAACCATTTCCTTTTCAATTAATTTTTATTAAAAACCAAAAACCTTTCTTCCTTTTTTTTGCTGCCTCTCTGTCGGGGATTCTTTTCACCTATCCGGCGGAGAGGAAATCAATAGCAGACTTTGTTAACTGAACCGTGTAATAAAATTTTTGTCCGTTATGCCGACAACAAAAACAACAAAAGGATTTGAAGAAGACTCTGCTCTGAGAAAAAAAAAAAGAGTAACACAAATTGGCATATTAATTTTGTTCTTTTTTTTAAGCTTAAACTTTATTTAAAAGTTTTTCTTTCTTGGACGCTTTGCTTTAATAAAGTTCATTAGAAGCCGGGGCAAGCCGATGCTTTGTTTTAATTATGCAGAAGACAGGAGACAGGGCTAGGAGCCGGAGCTGGAGCCAGTTTTAAGTTTTCCAAAATTAAATTAATTACGCGGCAAGCAATTAAGAGAACTGTCCGCGGCACAGACCCCGGCCGAAGAGCAAGAGCAAAGAGAAAAAGATGCCATGGCCAAGATAACTTTATAACACGCAGATAATAGTGCTCGGGTGCTGAAAGGACATAAAGGAGGATGGTGGTCCTAGCATGGGTTAATGAGCCCTCCACTCTGGCTTCATTAGGTGAAAAAACTTGGCAACGCAAGGTCCAAGGAATTAGCAAATATCAAAAGAATTTTCAAAGAAAATGATACCAGAGAGAGATATTAAAAGAATCACTTTGATCAAATAACTTTAGCTTAACAATTAAGTGTGGAAATATTTAGTTTAGAAAGTAAATTCCTTTGTTTTCATTTTTGTTTTGATTCTGTAAAGCAATTAAACTTGTTTTTTAAGGTTAATAATTAGCAAATAAGAAAGAAAATATAAGAAAACAAATTAATAGACCCTTAAAAATATTTATAAATATTTAGAAAATATTATTTAAACCTAATAATTAGCAAAAACTGAAGAAAAATAAATAAATTAAATTGATAAACCCTTGAAAATAATAATAAATATATTATAAATATTATATCCTACTTATAAAGAAATTAAATTAATAGACCCTCTAAAATAATTATATTATATAAATATTTACCCTAGATTACCCTAAAATATGCACTCGCATCTAGTAAAACATTAAAATTAATCCCACAATTACTGCTACGATCCATTAAAGCCGCCCCCCCACTTCAGGGTTCCTGGGAAATCGCATTTTCCTACCGGTGTTTGCTGATTTTTAATTCATCAACAAGTTGGGAATAAGAGGGGCGGAGCTCGTGTGCTCGCTCACAACTCGGGACTCCAACAGGCCGATACATCTTCGTCACAAAGGTGCCTCCATAACAGCAGGGAAAGTCCTGCTGCTCGGGGCTGCATTGAGGGATATGCCAACACAGTGGGGTAGAATCCTGCCCTCGGCCTTTTGTGAATGGCCCACGGTAAATGAACAGCGCGAAGACAAAGCGTCGGGACCAAACAAAAGCAAACTAAAGCTACAGCGGGGGGAAGGAAGAGCCCTAAGAGCAAGGAGGAGTCGTCGAGTGAGGACTATGGCACGTCTGTCAGTGCAACAATTCGACGAAGGACATGTCAATTTTCATTACAAACAAAAAGCTAAAAGGCTCCCAGGGCCCCTCCAACTACTCGTGCCGGGGCCAAAAAGTTCCTTGCCATGATTAAGGTGCCTTAAAAAGGATATACCTTGAAACACCCACCCTGGCACCCAAAAGTGCTCCATAAGTCATTCCCACAAATCGGAAAATCTCTCTTTCTCTCGCTCTATGCCGCCGGCTGCTGCGGCATTAGTCCATGGACATGGACGTGAATGTGGCTGTGAATGTGAATGGGAATGTGACGTGGATAGTTCTGGCTTCACGCCTCAATGCCTGCCCAGAAATGGACGACAGATGGCGCTGCTGCCTGGCGCCCATGGCGTATGCGTGATATTTGCATAGCCTTTATGGTCGCCAGATTGGTGATTAATTAGGGGATGTCGGTAGTAAATTAGCGAATGAACTGGAAACTATACGAGAGTTTTGGTGAAAAGTTAAGCAGGCTTTAGCCTGGAAATTTAAAAGGGAATTTATTTGGCAATATTTTTGAAAGGAAATTCTAAATATATCAATATTTATTTAATTCTAAATATCTTTATGTTTTAAAGTATAAATATTATATTATTTAAATGAGAATTAATACAGTATGTCGATGGGCGACTAGAAGCAGACCCATTTAGGTCTCCTTTTTCACTGCCTTGCCAACTTCTGCCTTAAATCATAACTCTCTTCAAAGGTTAAATAATAAACCAACTTAAAGTAAAACCCTGGCAAATATATATCCCAAAAAAAAAAAAAACATTCCTTAAAGCCAAAAGTCAGCAGCAGCAGCAGCTACAAAATGTACTTTTTCCACGACCCACTGACTCGACAACCTGCAACGTAAAATTAGTCAGCAAATGTTGGAGGGACTACATTGAAGCTCGTTCAGTTTGGAAAACAAAAACCGAGCTGCTGACATGCCACGCCCGGGATCCGCAGATCCAGAGACTGACTCACCTACACATACATACGCCCTACGCCCCACTGTTTAACCAACTTTGGAACCGAACTTTGCCAGCTACTCAAAGTCAACAACAACTGCAGGGCCCAGCCCGACCCGACCCTCCAGACAGCCAAAAGGAGCCCGAGGAAGGGTTTCGAGTCCTGTGCGGAGAGGTCGCAGTCGCAGCCATGTCACATGGATTGTCAACAAAATGCAACAAATTGGCAAAAAAGTTTTTTTCGAACGAACCAGCAAAATGAGAGAACCCCAAGCAAATATACGGGGCAAAAAAGTGACCAACTGCCGAAAGCTACGAATTCTCGCAGAACCGAAAAAAACACACACACAAAAATAAAATAGAAAATCTAAATAAAAAAAAGGGCAAAAAAATGCAAGAGCTTGGGATTTTATGCAATGCAACTGAAAATAAACAAAATCGGGCACAACAAAAAATAGTATATTTTCATTCCGTGAAAAAGCCCTTACTCTAACCTGGCAAACAAATTTTATTCCAGTTTTTGTTGTTGTTTATCTAATAGCTAGGTAAAAATGCAAACAAGGGGGGCTGCCAGGTGGGGTTACTTCCACCGATAAAATACAGTAAAGCTGGACCCTGCAGTATAAGGCAAATAACTGAAGGGTATTTGAGGAACTTTGAATTTAAATTGTAGGGAAAATATTTTAAAACATTTTTAAAATTAATATATAATTTAATAAATTTCTAATTGAATATTATTTAATATTTTACATATTTAATATAATTTAATAGTTGCCGTATTTAATATAATTTAATATTTATCTAATGCTACTAGTATCTAATCTAGTCTATCTAGTAATCTAAATCCCTTTACTCATTTATATAAAATATTTTAGCAAGTAACTATTGTTATTTAGAATACGAATTAAAGATATAATTTAATAGATATGTTTATATTTTAAAACGTTTTATATAATCATACACATACTCGAGTATATATTTTATATATATTTTATATTTTATTTTATTCATATAAATACCTTCTAGTTTTAAAATATTACAAATCATTTATCTTTATAAAACCCCCTTTAAAGTTAAAACAATCTTATAACTTACCAACTCTTCTTCCCCCAAAACATTTTCTCCCCTAAAATACTCCAGTTATTGTATTGAATTTATTTCCATATTCCACTGCCACTGCGAGGACGCAGATTTATTTGTTTATTGATTGCGGGCTGCAGGTATCGCTTTGGTGGGTGGCCATTCTGGGCTCTTATCGATGGATATGGCCGATAGGTAAACTAGCGCACTGTAAGGATAACCAAACTGTCGTCGATGGTGCGCAAATAAAAAATAGAAACAAAAAAAGAAAAACTAGTAGTAGGTCCTAAAGCGCGACAGGGAAATTGTTCACATGATAGATATACACACGAATATATCTCCATTTATAGCGCACGATTGCCCAGCAACACACGAAACTAGGTTGTTTTTTGGGCTACATCTGGTGAAAATAAAAATTAAAACCAAACTAAATGCCAAACACATGCTGCTGCACCAAGTGAAATCCGTTAGAAAAAGAAATAAATGGAAGTGTATCAAGAGTTTATGGGAGGAATTTGTTTTAAATTTAAGAAATATTATATTTAAAATTTTAAATAAATTTAAATAAATTTTACAACAATTATGGCAACTATTTGCAATATAGTTCAACCATTTTTAGTTATTATAAAATTCTTTATTTCCATTTATTTATATATTACAAATATTTTACAGTTACTACAAGTCAAAATAAAGGAAGAAACCCAAAAATCTCCTTTTGAAATACAAATCCCAAGCACATATTGTAATTAAACTCCTGGCCGGAGATAAGCCGCAACCAAAACCTAAAACTTGGCCAATTTCCCTTTTATCCCTTTTTTATGTTGGTCTAAAAAATATATACATATGTATATGCATTTTCATTTCCATTGAAATTGCAACAAACTGCTGACCAAATCAATTTCACAAAATGCAAAATGAAAATGTTATAGGGGGATTTTCGGGGATCAATGCGGACGGACTGCGGAAATTTGTTGCCGCTGCTTAGATGCCCGTAAAATTGCATGCGGAAAAGCAGCACAAACATTACTACGAACGGAAAGGAAAAATTGCTAAGGGTAGGTGGAAAACCTTGTTCTGTATTGCGAATTGTGGCAGCGTTGAGCGCATATTAGGAGCCATTGAAAGGTACGTTTCCTGGGGGGGAGGACGAGGGACCCGAACGTGCCGCAAAAATGGGGCATTGCAGCAGGAGCAGATGCAGCTTCAAACTGGGATCAACAGGTGGGAAATCCCACCCCAAAAGATAAGGGGAAAATCTGGCTAGTTAGCTTATGAGGGTGTTACCCCTTGTGTGTGTGTGTGTGTGGTGCTGGCCAAGCAATGTGCAAGGTGGTAATTTCAATTGAATTCAATTTATACAATTTTCTATGGCACACTTTGTGGGTTACATAAGGTTTTATGCAGTCACCAAATAATCAAGAAATATGACTTTAAATGAATTTTAAATCGAAGAGAATCAAGTGTACTTTGTTTTGTGAATTCATTTCATTATTTACTTCAAAAACAAAGGTAAAAATCTTTTAGTCAAAGATTACATAACATGGCATACATTTTAAACAAATATTCCTAGTAATAATTGCCAGCTCATATAATATTTTCACAACTAAAACAAATTAATCCTCTTGACCCAACTGAATAGGCATTTATAATGACACATTGTTCAACAAATAAGCTCTCAGTGCGAATTAAAGCCATTATTTTAAGCCCCTGCCACTGACCCTCATGTATTACGATATTCTGCCACATTGACAGATATTTAAGCCTTGAGCTATGTACTTGCTAATACAATGCACATTTTAACCATTTAATAACTCAAATGGTTGAGCTCCAATTGCCACTCAAAGACTCTCTGGCGACGGCTTGTAATGGGCATTGTCTATTGTCATTGTTAAATCATCACAATCACAATCACAATCGCAATTATAATTAAGGGCACACACACAAAATGGCACAAAACAATAGTGGCAACAAAAACCCTTTTGGCAGCACATTCCCATCGATAATGCCCATGCCCCCATCCTTATGCTTCTATCCGCACGGCAAAATAATAATAATATCACATAATAAACTATTAACTCAGCAAATACGGGCCAGAGGGGTGCGGGTAGACCGGTGCATGTGTAAACAAATTGCAATTGTTTTATCAAGCATGCTTTTGTCCTTCGCCATGACAACGGAATGGGGGGAAAATATGTTGAATATATTATGGAACAACAATGAATGCCCTTTCTGAATAAAATATAGTATGTGTAGTGGTTGAAACTTGTGAGAAATTTATAATAAATATACGAAATAAGGAACTATAATAAGGAAATCTTAAATAAAAGGCTGAGAAAACCATTAGAAACTGATTTTAATGGCTTAAAACAAGAATGTAAAGTAACTTAGAGAAGCCGAAATTCAAAAATCTATCATAACTTAGCAAAAAATGCTCTAGTTTTAAATCGTAAAGCTTACATAGATGGTTTTTTAATAGGCTAAGAATAATACATACAAACTTTAAAAATTAAAAAATATTTAAATTCTTTAAATTCACAATCTTGTTTGATTTTTTCTGCAAATATAAGTTTAAAAATATCATAACTTAGTCAAAAAAGCATCAAATTCAATTTGGAAAGCTTTTCTATGCCAATATTTTCTAGGTTAACAAATCGGCATATTAAATTTAAAGTATTAAAAAATCAAGATGTTAGCCATTTTTTGTGAATTTAGACGATGTAACCCCTTATAAAATTTTCCAAAAATTTTAAAATTTTATTTTCCTCCGAACATGGCCAGAAAAGTTCGCCTGTTAATGCTGATCAAGAATATATATGGTTTATAGGGTAGGAAACAGCTCCTTCACTGCTTTGCAAGCTTCTTACTACAAAAATAAAGGTATTTTCAGATAATATTTTTACCTGCTAAACTTTTAATAATTTAATTTTATTTTATTAGTATAATTCTTATCTTTAATTTTTTATAATATTTTTAATTCTTAAAACTAAAATCAATATTTTATATTCAAAATGAAAGCACACCCTCTAAAAGCACTTAATTTTCTCATTATTTTTAGAACTTATTGACTCTTATTTCATTGTTAAATTCGCTTACCCTACTCCCGGTAAATCGAAATTCGTAATCAAACCTCACTAACAGGGATCAGATTATATATACATAAATATAGAAATGGCAAACGCTTTGGCATTATCGTAATAGGCCACTTTCATAAGCGCATTAGAGGCAATAACGAGTGGCAAATGGGAAATTGTGTAAAATTGTTACTGCAAGAGCAGCATATTTATATGGAGAGCATTGATTTTCCTTCCCATAGATATATATTTCATTCACACACGCACACACATTTGCAGCCAGCTGAGGTATTTCACAGACCGACACATATAAAGCTGTAAGGGATGCGACTGTTGAATGCATTAGCTATTTCTATAGGTCTTTGGAGAGAGAGTGAGGATGCAGGAGTTCAAAGTGTTGACAATCCATGCGTGCATTTTCCCAACATAAACCATCGAAGGCTAAGGATTCCCCAAGCCCAGCTTCTTCGACTGCCTGCTGGCAGCTGGAAATGATAAATATGCAATCGAGGCAAAGGTGAACAATTTTTATATGCATTTACCCGAGTTCTCTCTCCATGTCTGCATCTCCTGTATCCTTCCTAGCCTTGGCCTCACCTGTCAGGCATTATTCTTAGAAATTTTATGCAAAAACAATTTATTACGGGGCACCAGAAACGAAAGACACTCAGTTCCTAAGCCCGGGCAAAAAAGTATTGTTTCCTCTTGGCTATGGCTGCCAGCCTCTCTGTTCCTGTCGCAGCTGCACTTATCGCCTTATGCGATGCCATTTTGTAGACCTCAAAGAAGCAAAATGGCAACGAAATGGATATACACAGGGGAAAATTTATGGGACAGTTGGTATTAAAACTATTCTTAAAATAAATATTTGAGTATAAGTTAAGTTAATGTTCGAGTAACTTAAAAAATAGTGAAAAGTGTGGAGAAAGTTAAAGTTTTTGGGAATTATAATAAAGTCAAATAGAGCTATATCTGGCAGGAATGGGATTTAATGGATATTAATTCCTATAAATAATAATTTAAATTAATTTATTTATTATTTTATTTACTTAATTATAGACTTCTAAGATGATTTATTAGTTAATCTTTTTTAAAGAATATATTCCATAAAATTCCTCATGAAACTTAAGTGTTTAATATTCTCTACAAATTGTCTGGCTTTCTGTCTTTCTTTAAATAAAAAGCAAGCAACAGACTTAACTACCTTTCAATTATTTAAATTAATAACAATATATTAAATATATTTATAATTTCACAAATTTTCCCCAGTGCACTGATAGATGCCGGGCAACCCATGTGATTGCATTTAGATATGCTTAAATTATTACATTTCACCTCTCGCTGTATGCCTTTATCGTCGAAGATTGATTGCATTTGCCAAGTGTTCCAACTTCCAAAGGGATACCACCGATGGGAAGCAATCGCACTTGGCTCACATGACAAAAGGAGCCATATTATATGCCCCAGAAAAGCCGCAATGTTTCTCAATCTCATTGATTGAATAGCCGTTACGTCACTATCGGAGAATCGGAGAAACCTTGAATGTTGAAGGTGGAGTTACAGTCCCAATTATGTAATTAATGTAATGGAAATGCAAATCTTAATGCACAGATAAGCAATTATAATAGCAAATCATTATTACTACTAAATGGAATTGGAATTCGAGGAATTGCTATTCAATAATAAGAACTTCAATGAGAAAGGTTTAATTAAAAGCAAGGCTTTGTGACGCTATTGAAATGGAATTAAGCAGGAAAAAAGAGAGAGTTTAACTATATATAAATAAAATATTTAATGGAAATGTATTTTAAATAAAAACAGGGAATTAATTAAGGTTCTTAAAATCATAAAATGAATGGCTTTCAATGCCGGCTACAAAAATATCAATCAATTAAGTATGCATAAAGCATAAATATAGCATAAATAAGCCATATATTAAAAACTTTATTTTCAAACTGCAGCCTGCTTAAACTAACACAGAAACTGTGAAATATATTCCCACTTTATTTGAGAGATTGTTTTGCCAACGAAAGCCTCCTCATAAGCCTGCTTGAACTCTCTCCGCCAGCACGTTCAATAAAAATGGTTAAACCGGAAAAACAAAAAACTTTCACACGAGTTGAGCATTTTCGAGAATGGGGATTCCCCCTACGGGACAAAACTTGACGGCTTTGCTGCACTCTGGACAGAGCTGTATATGCGTTTGTGTACCCTGGGCATTAACATAATTCATATTTTGTATGTATTTGCATAATAATAAAGCTGCTGATGTGCCAGAATCAGGAGCAGGATCTGCACAGAAGAAGCCTCATGCCTTTTGGCTGCCACGTCCAGCGAGTTCTTGCTCCTCTTCCCCAGTGATGGTGCATCATCTCCCCCTTGTCCTGCTCCCAGCTGCTGTTGACAAATGTGAACACATTCAACCACACCCACCTCAAATCGCCTCCACATTTCCGCTGGAAAATGTAAGGAGAAGCGGCCAGTGATGGCATTGATACAATTTTTTAAATATTTACAAGTTTTTAAAGGAAAAATAATGACAAATAATATTTTTAAATAATATTTGTTACGTTTTCGAGTTAGATTTTTGTGGAATTTATTTTCTGTGTCTATTTTTATAAGGCTTTTACTTAATTTTAAATTATTACAATTTTTATTTAAGGCTTTATTTGTTTTTGAACAAAAAAGAAATTTTAGGCACCTTAAAAATTATATAAATTAATTAAAAATTTTTATAAAATATATCTAAAATATATTTTCTAAAATCTCTCATAAATCATAGTTCCTTTTTTAGTCCGAAAAAAATACAAATCGCCAACCCCCACAGCAGTTGAGATTTATAAAAGAAAAGAAACAGACGCACATGAGCTTCTCAGGCAAAAGGCGACTGTGGTGACTGGGTAGGGTGGCTCTGGCTGACGAGGAGATGGCCTTCTGACCCGCCCTGCACAAATGCATGAATACTTATGGATATGTTGTTCTTCCAGTGCATCAGAAGCTGCTAGTGCTTCTGCTGGATTTTCTGGTGGGCGGTCGCAGGCGGGATTGTCATGTTTCTCGCTTGTATTGCACTGACATCTGGGGGACATAATTCGTTGACACACAGCCCCGTCCACACACACACACACACAATGCGGGAACATAACATTTATTTGTATGCTTGTGTCTTTATATATAAATTCTGAGCTTCCTTTTTTCCTTTGCCATTTTCTCTGGGGTTTGCTTGTGTCGAAACTGCACTAAATGCATTTAATACCGAAAAAGCTTCAAAGAGAAATGCCAACATACGTTCGTACCAGCTTATTTATGTTTTTATATATATTTTTTAAATAAATATAAAATCGAATTTTGTGTAGATGCAATGGATATTGGTTTCTGCTTGAATGCTGACACTTGTTTTATTTAGTTTTTGGAAGAGAAAAATGTGGTTTATTTTATGGAAATAGTTTTAAACAGCTTAAAGGCAACAAGAAATTGCACAAAAAATATAAATTAAATATAAAAAAAAAAGGAAACTATCTTAGGGAAGCCGAAAATTGTATACCCTTTTGCTAGAGGTTTAAGGCATTGAATCAAAAATTGAGCATTACTAAGCCAAAAATGTATTAATTTCGATTCGAAAAGCTTTTCTGTGTTAGTTTTTAATAGGGTAACAAATCTGCTTACTAAATTTTAAATTTTATTAAACTAAAATTTTTAACAATTTTTGAGAATTTTAATGATGTAACCCCTTATCAAATTTGGAAAAAATTGAAAAAATGTATTTTCTCCAGGAAAGACTCCCCTGTTAATGCTGATCAAGAATATATATGGTTTATGGGGTCAAAAATGACTCCTTCACTGATTTGCAAACTTCAAACTAAAAATAAAATACCCAGCAAAGGTATACAAATGCTTTACTTCCTTAAAGATAAATATTTTTTAAAAACAAACCGTTGTAGAAAAAAATTGAGTGACATGGTCTTATCCAAGATTTACACAGGCTTAACACAGCCATTTTTCGGTACCCAAATTTATGCAGCCACCGACAGGTAAGATCTAAGGGAAAGAAAAACAAACAATCACGTGCACACCCTACCCCACAGGACCCCAATAATTTATTAATTTTCCCACGGGTATTGAGCCTCTACGGATGTCCTTCCACCCGGCAGTTTGCACGTATCCTTGGGTAGCTGAAAACCCCACTGCTCGGCGAAGCGTTAAAATGCCACCATTAAAAATCAATGTTTAAAGATTTATGAGCTTGACAAAGTGTTAATTACCCAGGTAAGAGCAGGGTGACGGCAAAGGACGGTGTCGAAGAGAAAGATGGGCCCAGCAAAAAAAGTAAAAGTCCTGGCACAACAACATGTACACACAGCCATAATAGGGAATAAGCCGGAGAAGAGCTTCACCCCCAACTTGACCCATAGACTTTAACCCTCTTTGTTTACTCGATGGCCTTTTCTTTGGGTTTTCCCAGCTATCTTTAGAAAAACAAAAATAACATTTTTATGGCTTCCATTAATATTCATCAATAATTTAGTAATTGATAGTTGTTACTCGAGGCCTGCATTTAAATGGGTCAAATAAAATAAAAACCAAAGAGAGTTGGAATCGAACTAATGAAAAAGTAGTTGCATAATTGAATACTTTAATTGAAACGAGTGTGGGATTCAAAAAGTGAATGATTAAAGGGCAATTTAAAATAATTTACGCTACGAAGTGAAGTGTATTTTTATGTACGAAATGTTTTTGATTTATTTTATCAATTTATTACCTTTAATTCAATTAAAACAAAGTCAAAATTAAACAGTTTAATGTAAATAATTTTAAAATAAGGGTTCAAAAGCACAGCTTAAGCCATCGCCTTGAGGCCTCAATAAAAACCAAAATGTATGGCTAAAAATTCAGGTTGTTAGCCGCCTCCTTTTGGCCGTCTGGGACCCAAATTAAAATAGAATTCGCAGCAAAAAAAAATAAACGAAAACCCGCGCAAAAACTTTACTTTTAATCAGACCAAAACAAAACGAGCGAAAATATACAAAAAAGCAAACAAAATAACAGGGAAACAGGCGTCAGGATGCCAAGACACCAAAGGACAAAGACATAGCAAAGGACTACGAAGAAGAAGAAGTGGTAGAAGCAGGAGAAACGAAGCCGAAAAGTAACAGAAAATTGTAAGAGACGAGCTCTCATAATTTCCACGGCCAAAAAGGGAAATTCAACGAGTAAAATAGGAAAATCAACAACCGAAAAACGTAAAAAGATGCCAGCCAGCAGTTTTCCCCCTGTCGGCTTTTTCGTTTGTTTCTATTTTCATAGACATGTATGTGTGTATATATTTTTACTCTATTTTTATTTTCTTGTTTTTTTTTTTTTTTTTTTTTTGTAGTTCACCCACATAAGCTGCTAGGGACACGTGAGGTTTCTCAGCGACAAAAACACAAAGTATGTGTGTGTGTGGGTCTACATATAGTATAAATATACATATGTAGTCCCTGTGCGTGTGAAGGACGCACGAAACGCCTTAAATATGCTCCAACTACTAAAGAAGCCATAAAGCAACAGCCAACAGCCATCAGCCATCAGGCAAACGGGCCAAGCAGGCAAACAGGGCCACCGCAGAAGTAATCCTGCGACGCTCCGTTGCCGCCGCCACTACATCGCTCACTTTTCCTTGCAACGAAACCGAACCGCATTCCACCGGCCTGGGAACACACATCGTCCTGGGAAGTCCAGGTTCGGGTTGGCTTTCAACCCCGGCTGGGTGTTCGAGTTGCAGGGGAAAAGACGGTTCAGCAACAGTGGTGTTAAAAGGTCGGTAATTTTTAGCATGGGAGTTTTGTAACGATGTCCTGTGCCTTCTCCTTTAGGTGTAAATGTTAGGACCTTCCTGTTAACCAAAATGTGGATTTCTCTTGGCTTTTACATTCAGGCCTGTTCTAGTTTCCACTTCCGTAAAATTTATTCGGATTCGGATTTCCCTGACCTGTTCTAGTGTTCACTTCCGAAAAATTTTTACGGATTCGTATTTCCCTCTGTTAAGTCTCTGTTAATTTGCAGACGAAACGCACGGAAACTTTCCGTGTGCCATTTGGCCGGCGGATTCAAATCCGCAAAATCAGAAATTAAGTATTTTAAAATACAATGCGATTATGTATATTACAAATGTTAATTGTAATCTATTCCTAGAGGTTTTGGGAACATTATTGCATAATTGAATTAGCTAATACTAAAGTACTTGATTTATAAATAATTATTTTGTGGGTGCACCTTAAAATCGGTTCGATTCTAACCTTCAGCATTATTGCAAATCCGCTGCCGCTGTGTCGTATTTGAGAGGGACCATTTAAGGGTTGTCAGCGTTTCAAAAAAAACGGCATATATTTAAGATTAATTTCGAACAATTACTTTTTATGTTGTTTTACAATTAAAATATCTGCTATTAGGTAAAGTATATGAAAAAGTGTTATTCTTTAAAATACCAGCCAATTCAATCCACAAACTGAACTAAATTTTATGCGAAGGGAATTTTTTCTAAACCCTCGGCAACTCTACTTTCCAGCATTTTGCCACCAGAACAGCTGATTGCAATTACAAATATTTCAAAATGTTTATTTCCTGTCTTAATGCTTATTCCTTAGATTTTATTATTTAAATTAGTGCTTCATTACTATCTATGAGTTGGAGACTACAGCGGGCCAAAATTTGATCAGCCCCTTTTAGCAAATCTTAGACAAGGGAATCTCTTTTGTTGAAAGCGACCAGCTGATTTTGTTTGGGAATTTAAGGGAAATTAAAAAAAATTTCCTTAAATCACCAAGGGAAATTCGCTTATGTTAAAGGGAAATCCGCAAATGTTATCAAATTCACTTCCGAATGAAAACTAGAACAGGCCTGATTGTGTAAAAATGTCCTTTATGCTAACAATTCCATCGCTCGATGTTAAAAGTTCCGTTGCAAAGGGGTCCTTAACACAAGGATATTTTTTAAGACAATTTTTTGTGGCTTCTGTTAAATTGTCGGTTAGCCAGAAAATCATAAGGATATTTTATGTTCAGTTCTGAATGTCTAAATGTCGGGTTATTCTTACTTTGATATAAGAAAATTCCTTGAAAAACCTGTAGAACTCCTCTAAAATCATGGTAAAAAGTCATTTCCTAAAATAACTCACTGGATTAATTTTAAAATATATTTGTTTTAGTGCTTCATTATGTAGAAATATAGTTTTTAACAGGAGTTTTTACTTGGGCATTGTCCTAAGACTTTTTTATTGATATATTTTTCAAACAACTTTTTAAAGAATTTTATGCTAGATAAATGACGATAATAATAATCAGCATCCCCAGACAACCCGATAATATTTTATGTATTTACTAACTTTCCTTTCCTTCTTGTTATAAACTAAGAGACACTCAAAATATTAAACGTATTTTATTGTTTTAAAATATTGGTTCTGTGCATTTGGTTGCATTGGGATATTTTGTGCAGAGAACAATTTTAGTCAGGATTCATTTCTTAGCCATAAATCGTCCATTAAGGGTAGTTTTATTATGGCATGTTTCAGAATTTACGATAAAGCAGATATAAACCACATTTTATGGCTATGCTAAGGATGTTTTCTATAAATTAGGACTTCCTTTATTTTTACAGAGACTTTAAAGAAACAATTCTAACATTTTCATAACATTTTACATGGTTCTAAAAATATATATGTTAAGGGGGGAAGAAAAAACCGATTCTCTGGAATTTTTTTGGCCAAATGAAAAAGCCAATCAAAAATTTTTAAAGTAGAATGGAAATTTCGACACTTAGACACTTTTGCCGGAATCTATTTTATTGTATGTTATTTTTAAGACCCTAAAGAATTTTTTAATTTTTCGATTTTTTCATTTTACTCAGATGCCCCCCCTTAACTTCCAAACATTGTATCGAAATCAGGGTCATATTTTTCTAAACGTGACTAAGAGCCAGATGTATCCTTATTGTTTAACCCTTAGGATATCATATAAAATTGTCAAGATTTTTCCTAATAGCCTTTTTTGAATATAGAGAAGCTTAGCCATATGTTGATATAGAGCAAGAAATTCCTACCTGCTGGGTTGCAGGTTCCCTGAAGACCAGGTGAGGAGAGAGGTTTAACCTAACACATATACCTGACTACTTAACCTCTTCTTAATTACTACCTGTAACCCTATTACTCCTTATATAAATTACCTCGAGTCTTTCCATCTAGAATCAGTAACTCCCCAAACATGGCCAGGCGTATACAATCCCGGTATATCTTTGAGACCGCGGAGGGCATGCGAATTTTCCGACATCAGCGGTTTGTAAATGGTTCCCGGAGAGCGGATTGTCCCACCTGCGAAACTCGTACACCAGTGGACGAGCCGTACAGTCATCACTGGCACAACGATGCCGCAAACAACCGGAGTCACCACATAAAAATCGGTTCCGAGGAGCAAAAGATCCTGAAAACAATTGAGGATCAGGACATTGAAGTGTTTATGCTGTGCGATGGCAGCATCACGCCAAGGACGAATGACTTTTTGTTGGACGCGGGCATGGATGCAGTGCCTCAACTCTTGCGATTCCTTATTTTTGGGACTGAAAAACTGGAGGTCTGTGTTGGATTCTATGTGGACGTGAAGCAGGAGAGAATGTATTTCGAGAGCAGTCCCTTGAATATTGAACACCATTTGGATATTGGCGAGGCAGTGGACATGATATTCTCCATGCTGCTGGAGAAGATTAGCAACTATGTGCTGCTCCATCAAAGGGTTCCCCTGGAGGCCTGTGTTATTAAAAGGATGAAGGTGACTGCCAAGCGACACTTGTATCCACCTAATGCTACTTGTGTCTCCAAGCTTCCCCTACAATATCGGGTGAAGAATGCAGCCGGATGCCTGGAACGTGGTGTTAAGCAGTCCTCCAGTGACCTGGCCCTGGTTGCTGAAAATTACCTCAAGCATGGAGACAAAGGCCGATCCATTCCAGCTTCTTTAAGCATAAATATCTACTGCTTTCGAGTTTGCACCACCACCAAGGAATTGTATACGGTTCCTTATCTCCTTCGCGGAGAGGATGTGGAAAACACGCCCACTTTCGTCCTCCAAACAGATGTGGTGGGTGGCTTTCGAGGTCTTCTTGAGATCCGGAATATAAGGAAGTTCCTGCGACCGGATAAACAGGATCGGGTCTTCGAGTGTCGGCAGTGTCAGTCGCATTTTGTGGACCGAGTGCACTTTGCCCTCCACAAGCAGATAGACTGTGGCCGAAATTTCATGGTGTGGAATATGGACAAGGATGCCATCGAGTTGCATGAGAACTGCATACCCTTGCCGAAGGATTACTTTAAATACGAATGGATAGGACTGGCCAGTAAGGGAAAGTAGTCGAGGGAAAATCTAAAAGTAAAAGTAAAAACTAATAAGGGAAGCTTACTTTTGAAAATGGATCAGTATGCCGGATTGGAAATCAGTTATATTTAAACCAAAAATGCATATAAAAACGTTTTAAATTGTATAAATTTCGAATTAATAAATCATATATCAATTTATATAAAAAAATCTGTTAAAATCTAGGGAAATAGGTTTAAACAAAAAGAATTATGTTTTTTGCATGAATTCAAGCTTTCATTAAAATATGAATGGAAAAGTTGAATTTTCATTGGCAGGGAAAACAAAGTATGAAAGTTTCTTATCTCTCTTTTTATCAGTCTGGCAACGCCCGTATAATTGCAATGGTCCGAGTCCTCGCTAGATTGTGTTTTATCGATTACAGACTTTTGTATCGATAAACGCAAAACTGGCCACTCTAATCACTACCAAAACAAAAGCCAATTTTTATACATTCGTCTTGTCTTGTTTTTAAACACAAATTATAATTATTAAATTTGCACAACTTGAAACAAGATGAATCCCCTGGACAAGATACATGCTCTGGATGAGATTGAGAAGGAGATAATCCTGTGCATGCAGAGTGCAGGTGAGTAAGAAGACATGCCGAAACCCCCAGAGCATTTGTTTATAACTTACCCATTTCCACAGGCCAAGCACTGCAGGAATTGGGCAAGGAGAAGTCGTCTCAGAAAAATGCCGAAACCCAGTCGCAGCAGTTCCTCAAGAGCTTGTCCAGCGTGGAATCAAAGCTGTCCGAGCAGATCAACTATTTGACCCAAGTGTCCACGGGTCAGCCGCACGAGGGATCCGGCTATGCGTCTGCCAAGGTACTCCAAATGGCCTGGCATCGCATCCAGCATGCTCGATCCCGAGTCCGTGAGCTGGAGGAGACTAAGGCAAAGCATTCGCATGCTGCCCGCCAACAACAAAAGCGTCAACAGGAGCATGCTGCCGCCGCCCAGCAGCAGCAGCAACAACAGCAGCAGCAGCAACAGCAGGCGGCGCAGCAGCAGCAACAACAACAGCAAGCCGGGGCTGGTGGCGGCGGGGGACCCGCTGGCGGTGGAGATCATCCCATGGGCAGCAGTGATTCCTCCATGTCCACCAATTAAGTTTAAGAAACGAATACATATGTAAGTTTGTACTAAAATAAAGCCAACAAGAAATCTATTTGCAACTTTTGTATTCTTAATGGCTTAAAACTATTTTAACTTTAAATGTTTACAAATCGGAGGTTTTATCCTCTGGTTTATCACAACTAGGAACCATTTGAGCCTCCGCAGCATCACTTTTCGTGGGTTCTTTACTTTGCCCAATGCCAAAGAAATTCCTTTCACAAACATGACGCACGCACTGCAACAGGACATTCCTCTCATGTCTTATATCTGATTCTAGGAGTTTGGATAACAAGGTATTCTGCTGCGTTGTCTTGCGAGCCTTCTTGAAGTTCAAGCCATAAACACGCTTTGGTGCAGCTCGTTTGGGAGCAAGTTGAGGTCTAGGTACTTCCTTGGGTTCCGGCTTGGGAGGATCTTCTTGGATTATGGTTTCAGTTACGCGTTGGAAAGGCTCTTCATCGGGTGCCTCATCGGAAGAGGAATTGTGCTCCTTAGCAGGTGAAGTTGCTTCGGGTTCATTTTGGACTTTAGAGGTGAAATTTACTGAAGATGAAGCTGGAGGAGTTGAAATGTCACCCGAGTTAGAAGCGTTTTGGATGGCTGGTGAAATTGTATTTTCCTTGTTAATTATTTCTCTGCTTGATTCGCTTTTTTCAAGATCTGGACTTTCATTTTGTACGCATTCCGTGGGAGTTTTAAGATCTTCTGCCTCTTCATCTATATCCTCTTCCATTTCCTCACTCTCTGTCCCACTTTCCTCTTCACTGTCTGAGCCGTACATTCCCAGCAGGCCTATCAAAGCATTATCCTTTTTGGCAATTTTATCCTTAAAGTGCTTGTAATCCTTCATTTGTCCAGTGCCCTGGAATTTGCCCGAAAAGAGATTCGTTTGCTTGTCTTTTGCTCCCTCTTCAATGCTCTTCTTCTCAGCAGTAGCTGTGGCTTCTGCTTCCTTAACTTCATTACTAGTTCCTTCTCTCCTTTTCCCTTCATTTGGCTTTCTTTGTCCCCTCCTTTTCTTCTTTTTGTTGGGCTTGACACGATCCTTGTGATCACTTTTAGGCCGCGTTCGCTGACGATCTTCATGGTTTCCAAAACGAGACTTGGAGGCCTCCAAGCGCTCACCGCGTTTCATACGCTGCTCCTTGGCCAGCCTGGCTTGCTCCACATTGGCGGCAGTGGGAAATCTACAAAGAAAATATGCTTAATAAGATAAAATAACAAAATATATAAATACCCAACTGACCTTTTCCTTCGTTCTGCCCGCCAAGCAGCCAGCTCAACCTCCGTCCACACCTTCTTCACCTTTTTATAGTCTCCCGTAATGTGATTAGCTTCTATATGCTGTTCCAGGATGTTGTGGAGGGCAGCAAAATCACAATCCCCGGCGGGACAAGCTTCGTGCTTGTCCAGGTGAAGCTTCATGTCCTGTGAATTGGCCAACATCATGCCGCAGGTGTGACAATACTCGGGCCGCGGTGGAGACTTGTAAACAGGTGGAGCGGCCGGCACATCACTGTGGTGATTCTTGGGTATAAATAAACCTTTAAATGGGGAGAATCTTTGGGTATTTAAGGACACCAACCGTTTCGTTGGCCAGGTACTTGGCAGGCACTGTGGATCCTCGTGCGCCGTACATGGGCGGCGGTTGCTTGGCCCTTGGCAGCAGGGTCATCCCACTGGGGGTCAGGTAGTGGTGTGAGGCCGTGCTGGGAGCATTTGGCTTGTCAAACTTGGGCGAAGGCAGCACAAATTTTGGCTGAATCTTTTCATCCATTTCGATGGTTTGGAAAACGTTGAAAACAATGTGCGCGAATCGGAACAGTGTGACCGGAGCTGGTAAAGGTTAACAAAAAATACTAAATTTCCCTACATTTATCGATAGTCAATTGACCTAGTGTGACCGCAGCGCCCTGTTGTTGTCGCTAGCAACAAAAACAATTTGCTGGGAATTGCAAGTCAATTGAGAGAGTCAACGTTAATTGTATTTATTAAGTTTAAGCGTTTAGACTAGAAGGCAATACTCAACGGGACGACGAAATGCAAAGCGTACTCAATACCGTAAAAGGCACGGCGCTCAATGTGGCCGAATATCTAACGCCCGTACTGAAGGTAACTGATTGCAAGTGCAACAACAATCTAAAAAGAAAAATTTTGTTACTATTGCTGTGATTAAACACAAAAACAGAGGTGCAAAAGTGTATTTATACAAGCCAGCTTCAGCACAAAGGAAAGCCAGCAAAGATAAGGGCTCTCTGCTGTGTGTATATTGATTCGCTCATTTTCCCCGCAACGATTTCCCATTCCCTTGATGGCCATAAAACCGGATTTCGTCGCCAGACTGTCGCCGATTTAGTTTTCATAGAGTCGCCACTTAAATTTCCCCTTTCTTTTTTCAGGAATCCAAATTCCGTGAGACAGGCGTCCTGACACCCGAGGAGTTTGTGGCCGCCGGCGATCACTTGGTGCATCATTGCCCCACCTGGCAATGGGCGGCCGGAGATGAGACCAAGACGAAACCTTACCTACCAAAGGGTGAGTAATTACCAATTTAAAACCCATTAAAAATCACTAAAATAATTTGTTCATCACCCATTTCCCTCTATTCAGATAAGCAATTCCTGATAACGCGCAATGTGCCCTGCTATCGACGCTGTAAGCAGATGGAATACGTTGGCGAGGAGACCCTGGTGGAGGAGGAGTCTGGCGATGGCGGTTGGGTTGAGACCCACCAGCTCAATGATGACGGCACCACCCAGCTGGAGGATAAAATCTGTGAACTGACAATGGAGGAGACGAAGGTGAAATATCCTTAATTTAAACACCAAGTTAGAAAAATAATAAAATATCTCCTGCAGGATGAAATGCACACTCCAGATAGCGATAAATCTGCACCAGGCACTGCACCTGGAGCCGAAGATGAGGACGAGGATGATGACGAGGCCATAGACATGGATGATTTCGAGGAGAGCGGCATGCTGGAGCTAGTCGATCCAGCCGTGGCTACAACCACTCGAAAACCCGAGGTGGAACCAAAGGCAGCTGGCACATCAGCGGGAGCAACGGCGGGTGGCGAAGCCAGCGGTGGCGGTGACTCGGCCGTGCTCCATACGCGCACCTACGACCTGCACATCAGCTACGACAAGTACTATCAGACGCCACGCCTCTGGGTGGTGGGGTACGATGAGCAGCGCAAACCCCTGACCGTGGAGCAGATGTACGAGGATGTATCCCAGGATCATGCCAAGAAGACGGTGACCATGGAGTCGCATCCGCATCTCCCGGGACCCAATATGGCCTCGGTGCATCCGTGTCGCCATGCGGACATCATGAAGAAGATCATACAGACGGTGGAGGAGGGCGGCGGCCAGCTGGGCGTGCATTTATATTTGATAATATTCCTGAAATTCGTTCAGACCGTTATCCCAACCATCGAATACGACTTTACGCAAAACTTTAACATGTCTTAATTTAAAAATTTAACTAGTAGCGCTTGTGTCTCTGCAAATAAAGTGCTTCGGCTTAAAAAGAAACCAGAGTTTCGTTTTTATAATTACTTTTTATTTCACTTTGCTTTTGTTGGTTGCATGTTTGAAACATCTCTGAGATGAAAATTGTATGTTAACATAATTAATAATAAAGCATATTTTAAATCAAATTGATCCAAATATGCATTGTAGTTGTTTTTAGGTAGTTTTGTTTCTAGTTAAATGATTTTTCTCTTTTTAACAGTTTTTCAAACTTAAAATGTGTGTGTTGTGTGTGTGTGTGTTGCTTGCATTTATAATTAATCATTTAATGTATATTATATATATAACTGTTAGATCCTTCTTTTTTTTTTGTATTTTTTTATGGGTTTATATAGTATGTATATATAGATTTTTCTTAATATTTAAAATCACTTTTCATTTGCAATAACAGGTTCACATCGTAATCAATTTTACACAATAAACAAATACCTAAACGCCATTCACACACGCCTGAAGAATATACATTTAAATATGTTGCAAGTGTATGCATTTTCTTCTTCTTTAAATATAACGTTAGACGTCAACAATTTGCCTTGCCTTTACTTTACTTACACATCTTTTAAATATATATAACTGATCCACTCTAAACCTCAACACTAACTCTCCGCATTGCCAACTTGTACACATTATTTACCCATCATTTTTGTTTACCTTTTTTTTACATTTTTATAATACATACAGAGACCTAAGTATATGTATATTTATAATGTGTATACCTAGGGCAAACCTATATAGTAGATGTCGTCGTGCTTTTGCCATTGTAATATTCTATTGTAATATTCGTGAAACATCATTAAACGATCTTTGTTTTAAATTTGAAATGTGTGTGTGTTCTGAAGTTAATTTCAAATATTTTTATTTAAGTTTATAAGGTACGTTTTGTTTAAGCGCAAAATGCCCAGGCAAAAATGAAGGCAATGAAGCAGAAACGAACCGATATCCAAGAATATTAATTAAACTTAGTATTCGAATTGAAAATGTGTCAGTGAATCGTTTTTTATTTTCATTAAATACACTTTATTTGGTTTTGTTTATTTCGATATTTTTGATTTTTTACAATATATATTCTTCTTGTTTTTGTATTTAATTCGATTTCTGTTCCGCTCTCATTGCCCAAATTACTGACTAAGCATCTCTGTTACTCTTTTTCACTTTAGAAAGCTTATTTATAATTTTGCTGCTTTGCACAAAATAAATGTTTTATGTTTTTCTTTTAGATAATAATAAGCTTTACACACTTTCTGGGATGCTGAAACAATTACGCTTTTTTTTGGTTGAAATTTACAAACAGTTGAAACAGTTGCAGCTAAATTTAAATATATAATATATATATCTTTATATGTATGCCGTTTTAAACATGTTCTTTATTAATATATAATGTATATATATAATTTCTTGCCATCTTCTTCATCCTCTTGTTTCTTGTAGGTAGTTGTTTGCATTGTTTTCTTACACACTTAAATTGAAATTACATTTAATAATATACACATACTACATTCATACCATTATGAACACCTATAATTTTTGCTTTGTATGGATTTTCCCTCGTTTTTCCTTCTCTATAATATTTAGATTAGACGCAAATACTATGCAAGACACTTGGCGCGCGCGAAAAGTCACAAAAAATGAAAGATAATTGGAAAAAATAAAACAACTACAGAGTAAAACCGAAAATACTAGTGTTAAAAGTGTTGCTGCTGCAGGACGCTTAAAAAGTAACGCCAATTTACATAAAAATATATATATATATATATATATATATACGAATATATATATAGATTTTATCCATAAGTATCGTATATGTAGAGGTACAATATATATAAAAATAAAATTTCTTATGCTTTTCTTTTGAAAGTTTTTTTTGGGAGGGGGTGATCGTTGCATCCCTTTAAATTTTTTAACCATACATTCTACAATATATTCTCGCTTTTAAAAATTGCTTTATCGGGGGACGCGACTCTACACAAATTAAAAACACGCTTTAATTTAAGACGAAAATTAATTAATTAGTTTAACGTTAAACTAGACCTAACCGTAAACGTAATAATAATTAAACATTGAATCAACAAATGTGTGTGTGTGTGTGTGTGTGGTGTATATGTGTGTGATAGTTGTTGGTGGTGGTTGGTGGTTGTGGTAGTAGTGATGATGCATTCTCCATATCAAATATGGAATTCTGTATCCTCCTCCATTCGCTCTGGCTGCCTCCGCTCGCCTCGTTATTTACATTTCATAAATGATTAAGTATTCCGTGTCATCTGCTGAAGTGTCCCCAATATTCTACACCTTCCGCTTGGCGTGTAGCATCTCCATGAGCAGCGTTTGGGTTGGCGCACTGCCGGCACAGTGCTTGGAGTATAGATGCTCCTCGCCGCGTGCGGCCATGGCATGGATTTCCGGTAAGATGTTCACTAGCCTACTGAATTTGTCCTGCAAATGATAATCAAGTTTATTAAATATTTAAAATACATATATACTCGTTTTACTTACATTAACTGACGGATAACAGGTGAGGGTGTAGTCCAGCAAAGCGGCTTGCACATTATCATGTCCCTCGGAGACGGTCTTCCGGTTGACAATACCCCGAACATCTGAAACACCAACAAAAACGAAAACGCTTAGAAGGTTGGCAATCTGCCAGGAGAAGTCTTATACGGCCTTACTTGGATTCAAGAGGATTAGGAATTTCATGCAGACATAGTCGCCCATATCGAATTTCAGATCTTGCAGCTTGTTCTGCAGCTCGTTGAAGTAGTCGCCCAACTGTGGTACACCCAACAAGCCCAGACTCAGCAGATTGAAGACCTGGCCATTATTCAGCTGCGTCTCGTCGGGCAGGCCGTTGTGGATGCGATGGTGCAGGTGATCAAGGACCAGCATGTCCGACCACGAATGCTGCAACAGCTTCATTTGATCGTCGACCTGGGGGTTCCGAAATTATATAGAAAAACAATTGATTAATAAATAAAGAAATATATAAGATTAAGGCAGATATATAGGGACAAGAAGAACAGTTGCCACTTGGAACTGGATCATTAAGTTTCTTTTTAATTTTAATTTTTAAATACATTTCAAAAATGTATTTTTAGAACAAATCTGATAACGAATCTGAATTCAGTTTAGCTCCATTATCTCCATACTTTTCGATTTTTAGATATCGATATTTATCGATATATGATGAAAAAGTTGATATATTAATCGATATTATAACATTCCGTTCGATATTCTGTTAAGATATTGGAATAATAAAATCGATAAGAGAAACAAATTAATAAAGAAATATTTGTTCTGATATTTTTCGTAAATAAAAATATTTTAACATTAAATGTAATATTTTAAGATATCTAATATTTTTAATTAATAAAGTTTACGATATTTATGATATAACATAATCGATATACATTAATCAGAAGTAAAAATAATTGTCAAAAATTCATAAAACATATTTAAAAATAAACCGAAATATCCTTAAATTTTATATTATCTTACATCTTAAATACTTTTCATTACAAAATATATTGAATTTCGATAAAGAACAGAATGTTGTTCCAGGCTTTCAAGTGGCAACCGCACGCGCATTAGGGGTTCAATAGATACGTTTTTGTATGGTGGATATGTGGTATGGAGATATATGTTAAGGCCTAGCTTTTGGATGCTCTGGTATTACGACACGCCCTCTCTTTTATCGCTCTGTGTTGCGCTCAGTTTCTCTCAGTTTCTCCCCTGACTCAGTCTCTGTCTGAGTTTCTCTGCCGCTCTTGGTGGGCTGCTGGTATGGGTGAGCACATCAGTTGCGTCACTGAGCGACTGAGCTGGCTGGCTGACTGACTGACTGACTGGTTCGGCTTTGCTGGCTAAGTAGGTCAGACGCCAAATGAAATCGAAATTCAATGCAGAGATTCTGCCTGCGTCGCTGCCGCCAGTCGTCGCTGGTTTACATAACATGCCGCAGACTTGGCCCCTATAGCTTGGAAACTGGTTTCTGGCTTTGAACCATGTATTGCGGCCGCTGTCTGCCGATGTCTGTGTTGTCTGCTGTTTTCTGTTCACTGATTTACTCTGATTTGTGGATGGAAACGGGTACGCGAACGGGTAAGGGGATAAGGACGCTGGCCATACCTTGAGGTCCTTGAAGAAGACCGTGTTCCGTGCCCAGTCCACTTGTGAGAACAAGTTCTGGTCGAGCACTTTGCACATTAGCTCGAAGAGATCCACTTCCACCTGGTTGTAGGTCTGCTTTTGCAGCAAAGCAAACAGTTGCGTTTGCCATTCCCGATCGTCGATTGATTGCACAAATTCACGAATCATTGGTGAGACTCTAAGGGAATTTAATTTAAGAGAATTTCAGTAATTTAATTTTATTTTATTTTAATTTTAACTTTAATTAATTTTAAAGATATATTTTTGAAACTCACCTTAATGGCTCGATTAGCGCATCGGCTGTGCTCGAAGGATGTGTGCCGGAATCAAAGCTTTGGTTTTTTTTTTGTAGAGAAAAAATATAAAAGGAATTATGGTTTATAAAACTTTAAATATCTTCAAATTGAAGGACCGTTCATCAAGTGATAATTGCAGCCAATTGAAGGAAAGGCAGGCGATTATTATTATCTAAAATTATTTGAAGAATTAATGTCACAATCTTAATTAATTGTATTTCCTTAGAAATCATTAAAAAAACTCGTAAAAATTTTCGCTTTAAAAGCTGATAAAATTCAGAGATCTCTAAAAATGTATCCCTTGAATATCTAATTTATATTAACCATAAAAATCTACTGTAAACAATATAACCGCCTGCCCTATTTCCAATATTTGCTGCATATAATCATATTGAATCCTTTTCCATAAAATTTCAAATAAAAATAAAAAGAAATTTGCATTTTTCGTTAGTGAGTTCGTTTGTCGAAGTTTCGAATATAACTTTAGGGTTCTGTTTTCGGTTGACATTTCTTTTCTTGGCTAAATACCACAATTTCGAGTCGGCCGTGTTCTGCAGAGATCCTATTCCAGCTTCGTGGCCACCATTGCGATGCAGGCCATCGGCAGAGTTATTGCCACCGCCGCCTCCTCCGCCGCCGCCCGCATTGTTGCCACCTCCTCCTCCTCCTCCGCCGGACGCACCGTTGCCCGTGCTGCTGCCGTTGTTATTGCCGCCACCGGTACTGCTGCTGCTACCGTTGCTGCTATTGCCATTGCCCACGGAACTGGGACCGTTGAGACCCCCACCATTGCCGCCGCCACTGCCACCGTTGCCGGCATTCATGGGCGTGGTTATCACACCGCCCGTGCTGGCATTCACCTGTCCCAGCGCAATGGCAATGGGGCTGGGTGAAGAGTCCGGCGATTGGGTGAGTGAGGATACCTGGAAATGAAGGGTTTGTAATTATATATTTAATATACCTATATTTTAGAATTTATATTTATATTTTCATTTATTGTTTAATTTTTTACCCACCTGAGGTATTTGAATTTCCTGCTTAATGTTCATATTTGGATATGCTTGCTGGTAGCCCGGCGAGATCGGCGTTGGCTTTATGTCCGGACCCATAGAGTTGCGAAGCGCCTGCAGCGCCAACTGCCGCTGCCGCATCACTTGCAGCTTCCGCGCCCGATCTCGTTTGTACATCGGTCCGAATTTGTTCCTTCCACCACGCATCCGATCCGCTCGAACAGCTAGAAGGAAAATTAATAAGAATTTTGAATTAGTTTAAATGTTTACTGGTTATAATTTACTCGCTAGATGGTTGGAAAATAACTATAAATTAATGTATAGAACAAACCTTCCTGCAGGTTTAGAAAAAAAAAATTAAAACTAGACTCTGTGATGGAAAAATAAAACATTAAAAGGTATAGAAACTATCTATCATTATCCTTTTAATTATTAAAAAATATAAACCCCTTTGCAATTATAAATTTATAGAGCTGCAAACAAATGTATTTATTTTAGAATTTATTTGAATTTATTTCTCCTATATTTTAGGTAACCCCAAAAGAAACCCTCCCCTTTATAGGGGAAAACCCATTTAAAAATCCTATTCCTTTTTATATATTTCATATATTTCTCATATTTCTCATTAAAAGCCAACTCATAACGGCGCTTGACAAAAACAAAGAGCTGGCAAAGGCGCACAAACAAGCGCACGCACATGGAAATTGTAGTTACATACGTATATTGCGCATACGCCACATTGTACAGCGGCATCAAAACAAAAACTATACAACACTCAGTCATACGTTTGTATGTATGGCCGTGCGATTGTGCGTTCGTATGTCCATACATATATGTGGGAACACGCTAAATGAAACGCAATAAAATGCGCTTCTTATGGCGCAGCACGGAAAAAGAGCGTAAAGGGTGCACGGAAAGAAAAATATAATCATAATTTGTATGAGAAGAAAGTTCAAGGTATGGAATAAATACTCAGATATAGAATATTCAAAGACTTGGATGAATATAAACAATAAGTCAAATAATTATTTGTATATTAAGTTTAGAAATCCGAAGTTTGCAATGGGATCAGGGGGCCGAATTTGAAATCAATTATAAATAAGCCCAATAAATGCATTAATATTAATTCGGAGGTCGCTTTTATAAGGATGGGATTTAAAATGTGTAAAATATAAAAAAAATATAAAATGTGTAAAAGATACTTAATTAATATAAAAAAATCTATAAAAAGGTGGAGTTTTATTGTGTACCTTTTTTTTCTCTGTAAGAGTGAGAACTGTGAGGGTGGCTCAAGTCCAAAAACAGATTGCAATTGCAGCTAACGCCGTGTTCATTTACAAGATGCAATTCTCGGGGGTTGTTTTCCCGCAATAAAAAAAAAGAGAAAAAGAAAATAGAAATGCGAAGAAGAGGAAGGAACACAGGGGGGCTGGCATTGGGCGGCAATGGGCGGCAGGTGGCCACCATAAAATATGCATTTCAAATCCAAAAGGCAAAACGGAGAAAAATTAAGACACAAACAGAGGCAAACACACTGGCACACATACACACACACACACACACACCGCAGCTTTTTGATATATGCAATTTTAGTGCGCTGAACAAGTAACTGTAATTTAGGTCAAGCGTATTGTTTACAAATAATCAACATACATACGTACACATGCAGGTGGTGGCAAAGTGTTGGTGCTTTAGCTCTCTCAAACGCTTGCATACGCCACGCTCTCACGCCGCTTTCGCTCTCTATGGCCGCCATCTCTCACTCTTGGCCGCTCTCCTTCGATTATGCTTTTTTGGCTTGGCAACGCGAAAGAGCTTTCTATTACGACATGTCGAGCGAGAGGGAGCGCCATTAGACAGAGAGGCTTTCCGCATTAGACAACTTTGTTGAGTGGAGTAGGTCAAGGACAGTGTGTGTGAAAACTGGGACAACACGGCCATTGTTGTTGCCTGCCAACTCTCCCAAAATAAAGAAAAACTCACTCGCTCTCTCTCCCACTCTCACTCTCTCCGCGCTCCATGCTCCACTCTCTTGGGAAAGTTGTTTGTGTTTGTGGGCGCCTTTTTTTATGACTTTTTCCGGCTTTGTATCAAGACTATTTATGTTGGGCAAGGCAAAATACAATAAATACAACAAATACAATCGATTTTAGATTGATGGAGTTCAGGCAATCACTCCCTTTTTTATACCCTTGCAGGGTATTATAATTTCAGTCAGAAGTTTGCAACGCAGTGAAGGAGACGTTTCCGACCCTATAAAGTATATATATTATTGATCAGCATCACCAGCCGAGTCGATCTAGCCATGTCCGTCTGTCCGTCCGTCTGTCCGTCTGTCCGTCTGTCCGTCCGTCTGTCCGTCTGTCCGTTTCTACGCAAACTAGTCCCTCAGTTTTAAAGCTATCTGAATGAAACTTTACATATAGTCTTCTATATACTCTCACTGCTATATATGTCGGAACGGGCCGGATCAGACGACTATATCATATAGCTGTCATACAAATGTTCGATAAATTTTTAGAAAAAAAATTATAACTTGGATGTTTTTTAACATTTTTGCACAATTTTTAAGACATGGCCATTATATATTACTTTTGAATTTTGGTAAAAATTTTATGAAAATCGGACCACTATATCTTATAGCTGCCATAGGAACGATAGGGAAGGTAATAGAAAAAATTATAACTTCGTTCTTTTTCAACGTATTTTCATCTACTTTGAGACATGAGCTTCTGGTATTATTTCAAAATTTTGGTATAAATTTAATGAAAATCGGACGACTATATCTTATAGCTGCCATAGGAACGATAGGGAAAGCGATAGAAAAAATTATAACTTCGTTGTTTTTCAACGTATTTTCATCTACTTTGAGACATGAGCTTTTAGTATTATTTCAGAATTTTGGTAACAATATTATGAAAATCGGAGAACTATATAATATAGCTGCCATATAAGTGATCCGTAGATGTAGAGAAAATGTAAAGCTGGGAATGTATAACTGTAACTGTCAAACTGTAAACATATTAAGTACAGGTAAAATGTTATGAAACTCCGTTTAGTGTCTGTTTTCGGCATTATAATTTATAATATAAATATGAAAACCAATCTGCAAGGGTATACAAACTTCGGCGTGCCGAAGTTAGCTTCCTTTCTTGTTTTTGTCTAAAATAGCTTGATCAATTTACACATTTTTTTATTAAAATATAAAATGTGTTCATAATTATTATTCAATATTAAACAACTAAACTTTTTTACATTATTATAATTATTATTTCTTTTTTAACGACCAACAATAAAAAAAACTTTCAAAAATATTTTTAAAAAAATCGGTCTCAAAACCATAAGTACTTTTCACCGTTTTTTAAGAATTAATTTTCCCATTCAGGATTTGTTAAATTAGTTGTTCGTTGGTACATAAAAAAAAAATATTTAATCAGCGATTTAAAGACTTGGTATTTGTCTATATATATTTTTTTAAATTTTTCAAATCAATCCCACCCTTTTCTCAAAGTGTACTTGACTTACATAATTTCCTAGCGACATTTTTTCACTTTCAACCTGGGTTTTATTTAGATTTTCACCTTTTTTCGACTGTGTTTTTCGTGTGGGGTTAAAGTGGTTCAATTTGTAAACGACACAAAAGTATGTTTGTTGAAAGTTGTTCCCAACCGACAACAGCTCTTCCTTTTCGCCCTTTCCCTCTCTTTCCACGATTTTTTCCTTTTTTTTTAGATTTTCTCACAAAGTCAGCCGGGAAATCAATAAATGCGGCCCCTGTCAGTTGGCTTTTTTATCGTAGGCGGATTTTTTTTTCGGTTTAAGCCATTTGAAACTGTTGTGTTTTTTATTTTAAGTCGTTTACAATTTGTTTTCCTCTAATTTGGGTCACTGGTGCGTATGAGTGACTTTTTGGGCAAAGTTTTAAGCTTAGTTTCCGTAGCGGATGTTGTCATCGAGTTTCATTTAATTTAACGATTTAAATGGCCAACGATTCTTTAACTAGTTTTTATTTTTCTTTCAAAGAGCTGTGGTCATGCCTTGCCCAATATACTGTGGCTTAAAAATAGTCTATTGATTTTTAAAAATCAATTGGTCAACATATTACGTATACGAGACGTGGGATTTTATTGGAAAACCGAAATATAAACTGAAATATTTGACATTTTCTGTGTTGGTTAATTATTCAGATAATAAAATAAAAAAACTAATATAAACTAAATAAAAATTCACTTTAAAGGCTTGACCGACATTACGTATACGCAGTGGTCAACTAGAAAAATATTATCTTTGGAACTATAATCAGCATAAGAAGAGTTTTAATACATTCGAAAATTAGTTTCTTAAATTCTTCAATTGTTAAATAAAATCCAAGCTCACTTTGAGGTGGTGATGCCATCTTAACTGAAAATTAAAAAACACTGGATCTTTTGTAATTGAAAAAAAAAAAACACCGCTAATCCCCCTCAATCTTAATTTGTTACCTGTTAACCCAAACGATTGTCCAAAAAGGGGGATTAAATAAAGGGCTCAAATCCCTATTGTTCCGACCTCTGAAACCGAAAAACATATGGCATGTGAGCCGTGTGAGTCACACTGCATAACATCCAGCAGCTAAGCCGAAAGTCTCGCTGCTGGCTTTTATGGTCCAAAAAAGAGGAAAAAAAAAAAAAAAAAAAACTAAAGTCACAAAATCCAAAAGCGGCTAAAAATTGCCGCAATTATAAAGCCTGACTGAACGAGAGATATATTTTCGCATGTGTGTGTGTCCATCGGTGGGAGGGAAAGGGGAGCGACGCTGACGAAAGAGATTTCAACAGAGCCAACAACAAGAAAAACGGAAGGACGGAACGAGACGGAACGGAACGAACAGCAAGAAACGAGAAAATGTTCGTAATAATTCAGTGAGTATTAAAAATAAAATACACGCACACACTCACGCTACATGTTGCATTGATTACACACACTCACTCACACGCAGCCAACAACAAAAAATCCACCGAGAGAGAGACAAACATTTTGCCATATCACGTGCACTCACACCAGCACACTGTGGAATCTAGGTCATGAGCGCAAGAGATGGCACTATGGGCCAAGTACACGAAAGCGGAACTGAGATGGCAATACATTGATATATGTACGTACCACTGAGTTATATTGCATACACTTTGTTTTGCTCTCGCTGCCGGCGGCACAGTCGGCGTCGCTGCCCCGGCTGACTCAAGTGTGTTATGTGTGTGTGTGCGTGAGTGGGAGAGCGGTGGCCCACAGAGAGCGCTCAGCTCAGCCAAAAAGGCAACAAATAAAACTCAAATGAAAAACGATTTTTGTTCGAATTTCTGGTAAAATGTATGCAAACCAAAAAATAAATAAACAAAAAAAAAAAAAGACTAATGATTAAATTTGGCTTAACAACAGGAAGTACAATCATCCTAAGGGGATTAGTATACGGGCTCTAATGGCACAGCAAAACTAAAAATTTCTCAAAAAAAAAATAATATTTAAAAATCTAAATAGAATACAATTTATTATAAATTAAACGTTGAGATCATTTATATCTTAAAATAGTAAAACTAAACCAAACAAAAAAAATATATATATATAAAAATTTATGAAACAAAATGTTTTATTTTTTATATATTACCATTTAAATTGGTCACGATAAAATGATTTTAAAATATCGTATCGGGAAATAATACTTAAAAAGATTTAGCATTAGTAATTTAAAAACAGCTGTTCCATTTTTTGTTTAACAATTTAACAAGTTACAAAATGTTTAATAAATACATCGTATTACACAAATGAAAATTGTTTCCAATAAAAACTGCCATAAATTCACACATTTTTTTAGCATATGACAGTTTATTTTGGTGTCAAAAACTCTACCCAAAACATAACTAACCAAAAAATAAATAAATTGTTTCTCTCGGCAATCACAATTTTCACACTTTTCACACTTTGCATAATAATTTGCAGAGTTTGTTTGACGCTGTGCCACATTCAAACAGAAAAAAACTAGGGGAAACACAAGCATGTGGCAAGCAAGTGAGCGTTGCAAATGATAAGTAACAAACAAAAACAAACAAAAAACACAACAAATACAAAATAGAGAAAAAAGAAACAAGAAACAAAAATTGCGCGCGCTAGTTTGAATCCAGTTCACAAAAGCAGTCAGTCAGGAAAAACCAAAGACGAAAAAAAAACTATTACAAAATTCAAAACATTTTCAAATGAGAGCGAAAGCAAGTCTCTCTCTATTTGGTTCTCTGCTGCTCAGTTGCCGCTTTTTGAGTTTGTTTGGCTCTCAGCACGACCCCTTTTATAGAGCTCTCTCGCTTCTCTCGCGACCGAGCGACGTCGACAGCGACCGTATTGCGGGCGAGGGCGTGGAATTCTTTTGGGGCCGCCGGTGCATGCTGCACTGACTCTGAATATACATGTATGTAGATATATATTTTTGCACTATATACACAACACTGGCTGTATATATGTGGGTTATACATAGCAAACTATTTACAAGCACAGATAGAAAAATATCTCAAAGGACGAAACTTGTGTACAAATGAAAGTGAGTAATTTACTTCTTTACTTTATCTTGGAATTAATAAAGCCAACTTTATGATAAATAGTATGTTTTGTAATCTGTACTATTTTGTAAACATCTCTGAAATTTGAATAATATTTTCTAATAATCATCTATTAAGTTTAATTCCTTTTTTACATTTTTAACAATCGAACGGATTTAATTATTATATTTACATTGAGGTTTATAAAACCTTTAAATATTTGTTATTCTTTTATTTTTCAAGCTTAGTCTTTAAAATATGTTTCATTTCTCATCAACCGATTTCCCTCAGTGTAGATATAGCAGTACATGTCTGTGTACTGTATTCCACAGCACATGCTTGTTTTTGTAGGGCGCCCTCTCAACTTGTGTGCCAGAAGCGAAAAAGGAAAAGTTTTTTATTATTATTTTCCCCTTTGACTTACGCAAAAAACGAAAACTATATATACAAAATAAAAAAAGGGTAGGAAAATGAGGTACGATTTTTTGCGAGATAAAAAGTAATTATGCAAGTAATAAGGCAAAGTTAAAAAAAAATAGAGGGAGGAGATTAAATTTCAAGAAGAAAAGACGGTAAGACCAAGTTTTTGCACAGCTCAAATTAATATCCGATTTGTCCAGACTTAAGTTTAAAGTTCAAACAATTCAATTGGATTATTAAGAAATACAACATTTTGTTTCATCTAAATCAAGATTTTTAAAGATTTAAAAAATTATAAAAAGAAAGAACTGACCTAAAATAAACACAAAAATATCAATATCTGAATTAGTTTAAATGATCATTAGGAAAAAAGTATTTAAGTTAGGTAAATGTTTAAGGATTTTGAAAAGATAAATAAATTAATTAACTGAGAATTCATATAAAAGTTTTAAGCAAGTCTTAAGCCTTTTAAGTCTTATAGAAATCATACGAGTATTTATTTTTAAGAAAAGGGCCTTAAATATTAATAAAAAAGATATTTTAGGAGTGTTTACTTGAAGAAACGGTTGAGAAAATAAAATAAACCGCAAAGCCAAAAAGAAAACAAACGCAAAAGAGCGAAAGGTAAATGAGAACGAGGTAAAAGAGAACAACAGCAGTTTCTGTAATAAACAAAAAGAAAAAAAAATAAAGAAAAAAATAAAATGTTGACGCAGTGACAACAATGACAAAAGCTGGCGTCATTAAGACGTGACAGAGCCAAGAACAACAACGAAAAAACCGCAGACTGACCGACCTACCCGACGACAAAAAAAAAAAGTAAAAATAACAATAATAATAATAACAAGCAGAGGAAGCGAAATAAATAATTGGGATAGGTCTGGGATACACGGCCACGGAAATACACTTATTAATACATTTTTAATGCCGTTGTTTATACACATACACACACACACACAACCGAAATGGGGCCACATCACATCAGTAATGCACATTTACATAATCTGCGTTTAATAACTCATGATGCCGTGGCAAGCGGTTCTAAAATAACTCGACTATTCTCCAACGGCTGGCCGGAAATTCCTTAGGGACAGCAGGGAACACACATTTCGAGTTTCGAGTTTCAGATTCGGGGGCCCAGCGATTTCCCCAAAGAATTTCAATGTTAGCCGCCACCGCCGCCGCCTTTGTAGTTTGCTGCGCATTTATAAATAATAAGAAATATCGATTTAATTTCATTTCGACGACTGCAGGAGCGCCACAAGCGAAAGCCCAAAACTGCAAACAAGGGACGAGGCCCACTCCAACCCATTCCATTTCGTACTATTTAATATACGACGAGTATGGATGGCACTCCCAAGCGAATGTATGGGAAAAAGGGGTCATGGTTGAGGCTGGCTGCCAATAGTAGTTGGTTTTGCCAAATGCCAATTTTTTGAGGAAACTTTTGGGGAAATGGACAGGAAAAGCCTTACAGAAACTATGAAAAGTCGTATTAGAAATACAAGGGAACTATTATAAGATAAAGAAGACATTTTTAGCAATGAATTCTTTATCTAAAAGACATTTCTTTGGACAATTAAGAAATATTAAGTATACGCAAGGTTATTACATATTTAGCAAAATACTAAGTTCCCATTCTCAACTCTTATTATAAAGAACAAAGGTTCATTTAGTACTAAGTAAACCTGACTAACTGCCAGAAATGCAAGGCAACATTTAAATTTCGTTTTGGAATTCTATTCTTTCGGATCCTATTCATTAGTCTTACATTACTCATTGCATGAAGCATCTCTTGTTTCACACTAATAGTAGTAAGTAATAGGTCCTTGATTCATCTTATTGTTTTGCATTTAAATTTAAACCCAGTTCATGATTAAGAAATCAAATGCGTAGCTATTTTAACTGAATATCTGATTCCCAGAAGTTTCCAATGCTTGATAGCTTGTATGCGTATTAAACAGTTTTTATCCATTACTTCCACAAGGTTGTCGGATGGACATCACTCATACGCAATGTTGTAAATAACTTTTGATTGAGGGTCAGTGGAAAATACGTGACTATTGGTAAAAAGTTAACGTTCAAATAGTTTTTAAGAAACGCCTAGAAGGTATTTGAACTAGGGAATAATTATAAGAATAAATGTATGTAATATAAAAGAATCAAAGATAAGAAGGCAAAATGCCTAGAAAACTAATAGCCTTAATTCATATTTAACAGAAAAGAGTATATAGTGAGATATATGAATATAATTTAAACTTCCGATAACTTCCCTAACCATCTTAGGAGTTCTTAAAATGATTTTCATTTTCTAAATAAATAATAAATAGTAAATAATATAAAAATCTCAAACTCACCCTCCAATTTCATGCCGACTTCGAGGCACTTCTGGAACCGGCAGTAAGGACACCGCTTGCGCTGCGTCTTGTCAATGTGGCAGGATCGCTCCGCCACACAGGTATACACCTTCTTGTTCTGCACGGTGCGCTTGAAGAAGCCCTTGCAGGACTCGCAGGTGAGCAGGCCGTAGTGATAGCCACTGACCTTGTCGCCGCAAACGGGGCACAGTTCCTCGAACAAATGCTTAAAATCGATCACCTCGCCGCCATGTCCTGGCGTGGCACTTGTGCCACCCATCGAGTTGCCTGGACCACCAGAGTTTCCTCCTGCTCCTCCTCCTCCGCCGCCTCCACCATTACCGCCGCCATTGCCCACAGAGCCGGAGGACATGTGACCGCCGCCGCCAGTGTTATTGTTATTGCCACTGGAGCTGGCCGCTTGGGGGAGGAGCATATAGCCACCGCCGACGGATGAGCCGCCGGAGCTGCCGTTCAGGAGGTTGCCGCCATTGCCACCGCCACCTCCGCCGCCGCCGGCACTTTGTTGGGAATGCGAGGAGGTGGTGTCCTGATAGCCTGTCGGAAATATATACTGTGAATCGAAATTGTATATATACGAGTAGGATGACGCGTTGAATTGATTGGCATTGTTGGCTATATTCTGTTGTTGCTGCTGTTGTTGTTGGTAATGCTCCTGTTGTTGCTGCTGCTGCTGGTGTTGCTGCTGTTGTTGCTGCTGCTGCTGTTGTTGCTGGTGGTGGGCATTGTGGTGTTGCTGATTGCCACCACTGTTACTTCCCGCCAATTGCAGCGTATACGCATTATATTCATGCTCGAACTTGGTCAAGACATTGTCATTGTTGTTATTGTTGTTGCTGCTGCTGGTGGTGCTGTTGTTGTTGTTGTTGCTACTGCCACTATTGTTATTGTTGCTGTTACCACCGCCGCCGCCGCCGCCCGTGGCCAGAGCAGGACTGGAGGGCTGCTGCTGCTCCAGCTGCATGCTGAACGGCGATATATTCAGCGACGATATAAACTGTACGGTCGCCTGTTGCTGATCCATTTCTAATAACATTTCATGTAAGTTTTATACCCTTGAATTCGGAAAGGTAATTAATTTTGTATGTATTCCTTTTCCTTTGGTTTGGGTTTTTGTAGGGATAAGGGTTTTTTTTTATATTTTATTTCCTGGACGGAAGCTTTAATTTATTTATATTATAATTTGTTGTTTTCTTGACCTTTTGAGGGTGCCTCGCTCTCTTGTTTAAATTTGATAGTAAAATAGATCCTTGTAATCCTTGTACGGTGGTCTGGTTTTTGCACTCAATTTTTGAACATTATTTTTGAATATTTGCAACATTTTAAAGAGTGCGTGTGCTTTAACAGTGCTTCTTGTTAAAATGTATCATAATATCTTGACATATTTTAATGGTATTTAACACAGTAATATTATTTTGGTTTTAATTTCTTTGCAAGAAATGTTTTGGAATTGTTTCGCGGGGTTCTTTAGAAGAAGAAAAATGTATTATATACAATTTTGTTTTTTATTATGAATTATTCTTTATAAGAAATGTAATTATTTAAATTTTTTTAAGGGTTTCTGATATTTTTATGTATGTTATTATTTGTTGTAACGAATATTCCTTTGAAGAAATGGTTTGCGTTGTTCGCTTAAATTTTTTAAGTGTTATTTTGCAGGTACTTTGACGAGGTGAGTGAGATATATATTAATATATAATATATATTTTTATGTAGAGTTGACAGCAAAAAGGATGATTTTTTGTTTATAAACTTTTGTTTCTATATATCCTACTATGTATATTTATTGATTGTGTGCGTTGTTGAATTGAAACGATTGGCAAACACTCGATTTTGTTGTAGTATTTTTTCACTTTTGCATTCGTACGTTGTATTCTTTTTCCTTCTTTTATTTTGATTATTTTTGTTGATTGATTGAAAGTGGGTCACGGATCTAATTGCACTCTATATACACTTGTGCACATATTTTATTGAATTTTCGATTTTCTTATTTGTTGCTTGGATTGCGGATTGTGGAGAACACAAACTTTGTTGTTGTTTAAACTTTAAACTTTAAGCATACACTCACGCAACGCAGCAAGAGAACATAATCCTGGGGCTGTTTTCTGCTGTGTGTGAGTGAGGTGTGCAGCTTTAATTACACGCTGGATATATTTTCGCAGATATTCGCGAATGCAACTTCGCATCGGTTATACTTTTTATCTATGGTATTTCGCAACGGTGGTGGCTGCTGCTTTGTTTATTTTTTGTATTTTTTGTTGTTTCGATATCGACGATATTCGGGTCACCGCTCACACGCGCACATTTTTCTTGTTAATAATATTTCGTTAGCTGTAACTTTTGCGTGCCTGTGTGTGTATGTCGGTTGTGTGTGTGTGTGTGTAAGTTATATAGACTGTGCTGTGCGAAAAACACGACCAACATCAACCACGTATCTCGATTGACTAAACCCAAGTAAACGGCGAGGATACCGCAATACACTATAGTGCTGCCGCTGCCTCAGTCGGCGTCGCTGCTCTGGCTGGCAGCGCTGCCTCGGTCGCTGTCGGCGTTACACTCTCGCTCTCACTCGACAGTTTCGGGTATTACGTATACGCTCGGTGGGTCGTTCGTTTATTTGCTCACTCGTTCGCGGGCTTGTTCGTTTCACTTTCGATAGAGCTGGGCTCTCTCGCTGCTTGTGCTCCACCGCTCTCCCGCTGGCACACTCTCTAGCTGCGGCTGCTGGCACGTTCTCTCTCTGTTCGTATGCAAAGGCAGCGCTGCCTGGCTTGACTTAGTGCCCCCCTTTTTTTTGGGGCCTTTGTTTTTGTTGCTTTGCTGTTGAAATTCAAACTCTGACTCGAAACACAAACACAAGCGCAAATACAAGCGCCAACTCAAAGGTAAACGGAAAGCGAAAGTGAAACCTTTTGGCATGACTTTGGGCCCACTGTACACCACTGTGCGGAGCAACAACAATAAGTCATTCTTTCGGAAATACAGTCGTGGGCAAAAAAATAAAATCAATTAGATTAATTTGATGCTAGAAATGTACATTTTAATTTTAAATTGGTTTTATACTTTTTAGAATAGCTTTTTCTATAAAACATAAGAAACATTAGGAGTGCAAAACCCAAGCCACGTTTCTAAACTTTCTTCCTCAACTGTTTGGGATGATAGCCAAAAGCAACGGCATTATGAAAGCCTTTAAGCCTTAACTTTTCAAGTGGCTATTTTGTAATTTCTTACTCACTCAAATAAACTGGGAATTTTTCGTCTCTTCTTCAGCAGTTTTTTTTATATTAGTATTTTTTTCTTTTTGATTTTATTTGGTTTTGTTGCCACTGCAGCTGCTGCTTGGTTTAGTTTCTTCGTTTTTCTTTCCGTTTTGTGTCTGTGTTTTGGTCTCAATTAGTTTGTGGGTTTCTCATTGTTGTTTTTGCTGGTTTTGTTGCATTTGTTCATGACACGGTTTTCATGTGGCGCGTTTTCGTTTCCTATTTCTATGTTTTTTGTTATTGTTATTGTTTCGCCTATTCACGCTTTTTTTTTAATAAGCATTGCTTTGGGCTTTTTGCTAGTTTAATATAAAGTTATTGTGTCTCTTGGGTTTCTGGGGGTATTTCGGTTATTAAAATACAGTTATTAAGCTGTTGGGGAATTTTGTTAAGCTTATTTGTCATTCTTTTGAAAGAGTTTTGCATATTTGGTAATTCATAATTTGTAGTCTCTTTAGTTTTATATTTAGGCAAGAAGTTTTTTTAAGTTTTGTTGTATACATTTCAAAAGGTAATTTTTAAAATATATTTATGTTTGATTCTTTTTATAATAAATTAAATTTTATTGTATTTTTTAATTGTTTAATAATTTTTATTTTAGTGTTATCATTATTATTTACTGATTATTATAGTCCACGATTTAATACTTTTAATTGTATTTGTAATTTTAAAATTTAACTTTATCTAATCTTTTTTTATTACAACATTAGATTACAGTTAATTTGTAGTTGTTTCATGTTTATGGTAGCTTCAAACTAATTTTTATATTGTTTCTTTCACAAATGCTCCTCCCTTTGCCAGTCACCCAAAAAAATCAATTAGCGTTGCGTATACGTAATATTTTACGGGTAATTAACGTGCCCCAAAAAAAATGTTCGTCTCCAAAAGAAGAGACTAAATCACTCATTAAGAAATGCAAAATATTAACAACTCCGCGGAGTGGGTACCCCAAATAAGGATGCAAAGGCCCTGCCGATGGAAACCCCATTAAAAAGCCCAACCGAAAACCCAACCAATTGCATAAGATTCCGCCGAAAGGAGCATAAAAACTACATGTGTATATACCATATAATAAAAAACGTGGTCACTAAATAAACTTTCACTCCCCAGAGTCCAAGTCGGAGTCCAAGTCCGAAGCCTGAGCCCCAAGTCCAATTCCTTAACTAACCAAAAACGGAACTACAAAGCGGAGAAACAAAAAGAAGGGCCCCCATCATCACCCATTAAAAATCAGCATTTTTGAGGAGTTCATAAATAACAAAACCGCACAAAATATTTAAGATTTCATAATTATTTATAAACTTGTATTAACAAATAGAATAATAAAGATGATTTGTTTAATAAATATAACAACAGGAAATTTTTAAATTAATTTGAATTAGATTTAAATTATTAAAGAAGGTGTTTTCCTATCAAAGGAATTACAGCTACCTAAAATATTTTATTTAATATCAATACTGTTAAATATATTTATTTAATATATACCAATTACAGAAATCTCTTTGATAAATCCAACAATAATGACCTAAAGGGCTACAAAATTTATAAAAACGAGACCATAAAAGGAGGAACCTTAAAACCTCATAGGGAAAACCCGAAACCCCAAAAAACGAGAAGAAAACCGCATAAAATGCAGTTAAGAGGGAACTTTCAACGTGATGCACGTGAAAACGTGTCGCCCTCTCTTTCTCTCCTTTCAACCCCTCTCCCCTTTCCGCTCCTTTCTGTTTGCGTATGACGCAAAGGTAAAAAAAAGAGTTAAACACGTTTGCCACCTTCATGTAGGTTGCGGGGAGATTACAACATTTCAACGCTCAATTACCAAAGATGAAAGAAGACGCAACTTGGAGTCTTCAGAGACTCGACTCTGTCTTCTGCTTCTTCTTCCTCTTCTTCTCTACACTCACAGCGTACACATACACACATGTATGCTGATCTTACGAAATACCTCAAAACGCACTCAAAAGTTTACCCAAGAAAAAAGTACAGAAACAGAAAACAAAGGCTAAGGCAAATTTTCATTTCCTTCCCAAAAAAGAAGAAAACATATACAAATAAAAAAAATAAAAAAAAAAAAACGGAAAAATGTTCGTGACCGTAGCCAACAAGACTTTGGATCTCTGATCATATGGACAGCAGGTAATGACAAAACACACACATTCAGACTTATATGTACGTACAGTTGAGGTTAAAACAATAACAATATTGTAAAATATATATATATTGTTTGTATTATGTATATTTCTCATAATATACATAAGATACTTATGAATATATTATAGAATATATAATAAAACACAATAATAAAAAACGAATAAAAAGTGCACATTTTATCCAGTCATACCATCGACATTTAAGTAAAACACAGCTTTAACCGGTTGGGAATTTTAGAGTAACAAAAAGTTTTTCCTTTTTTTTTGCGAAACAATTTGAAAACATTTTGTATGGTCAGTATTATATTTTTAAAGCATAATTAAATATGCTAATAAAATTATTACATTTAATGGCTCCTCTACTCCCACCATATGTTTTTAGCCCTTTGGCTGCTATTATTTTGCCCATCACTGTGGCACCGTTTCACTCTCACTCTCGGTTTTGTTTGATTCATGCCAGCGGCAAACAGGTTTGAGTTTTGGGTCTTGAGTTTTGGCTGATAGCGAAGGAGAGATACGACTGCGAGAGGAGACCTACTTCTGCATAAGCGGCAGAAACTACAAAAAAAAAAAAATAAGAAAAAAAGCAACAGCACCTCAGCTTCCACTTCGCTACTCCATTTAAATGGCTCCGTGTAACCGTTGCCCAAATATGCCCGTCTATATGCACACATATATAAATATATATTCGTATATATGCACTAAAAAAGATCTGTTAACTGTTTTGGGTATTTTTGGGGCCTTTTGGCTCCGCGCTAGTTGGCTGCTTGGCGTTGGTTCTCGTTTTGCTTCGTTTCTGCGTCTGCATTTACGTTGCCTTTTTGACTTGTGCGCATGCGCAATGACTTTTTCGACAGTTGTTTGTCAATCGCTGGCTGACTGAGTTTCAGACTCGGCCACAGAAAACGGCAAAACGGAAAAACATCAACGGCACACCAATTGACTGCACAAAGTGCCCCACTGTACACACACAGTGGATACAGGCGGCTAAAATGTCAAGGGACAAGAAACAAAAGTAGAAATCGTTAGGGAACTAGGAAAAATTTTAATAAAATTCAAACTAAAAATACATTTTGTATTCTATTTATAGTAAAATAAATATATTTATATAGCATATTTAAAAGGCAATTTTTTTAAATTAAGAATTGTTAATCGAGGTATCCCTAGTACATTTTTTAAAAAGTGATAAATAGTACCACCTTTGTAAACCATTTTCTTTGAACTATTAAATTTTTTAAAATATTTATTTATTATTTTCCCTACTTGTAGATTGACATTTTCAAATCACTATGTGAATTTTTGTTGGTCTGCTTTCACAGTACATTAAAAATGGCCAAAAAGTGTGCTCAAGCTCGCGCTTGACTGCCAAAATACAAGAAAACAAAGCATTTTAGAGCTAACCCCCGAAATGCCCCGATCTCTGGCGATTTGTCGCCTGCGCTGGTGGCACAAATGTTAATGTCGTGTGGTAGGAAAATAAAAAACGAAGCACAGCGAATTTTTCAACTGTTTTAACTGTCGACTTCAACTGTATTCTGTTTTGTTATTTTTGGGTTTTTCATTTGGTTTTTTATTTCCCTTTTTTTCCTGCGATGACTGGACACCGGCTGATTGACGGACGGAATGGCAGAGGGATTGACTGCCCGTCTGACTGACGGCTGGCTGCCTTCGTTTAATTTCATAATAAAACATTAAACGTATAAAATGTACTCGGAACGTGCACCGCATACGAAAAGTCACCAAAATTGTCTTCAATTGTTGTTTGTTCCAACTGCATTTTCTTTATTTGAGGCCATTGTGTTGTTACTGTTGTTATTTTGGTCACTGAATCAGATTTGGAATCCGATTCGGATTCGGACTCGAAGGTTTTGTTTATTGGTTTTTTGTAGTTTTGTATTTTTTCGGTCGTTTCATGGGTCTTGTCTTTACGCAATCTACAGTTAATTTTCATTTATTTCTTGTCCGCGACTTAATTCTGAACATTTTCAAAAAAATAAAAAAAAATCTGGAGGATCAGCGGGGGCGGTTGGACATTTTAATTTATGTGTCGATTGCCAAATGTTTTGGGTTTTTTCTGGGTTTCGGCAACTTTAAGGCACAAAGCTTGTGTTTTGTAAGCACATTTTGCCCCGAAATGTTGTATATTTTGATCATATTGTCGGGTTAGTGTATGGGTCAGTTGTAGCTGACTTTTGGATTGTGCTGTACTGGCAGCGGGTTGATGTGGCAAGATTTTGACAGGTCGAAGGTGCGACTTAGGGTTAAAACAATATGTTGCCTTTATTGTAAAATATTTTAAAAATATTTAATATAATCAAATTGAATATTAGTATTTATCAGACAGATAATCAGTTGTTAAAAAATTCTGAAAATAACATTTCCTAAACAAAGTAATCCTGTGTCTCGAATCTCGAATTTCTTAAAACTGTTAACGGTATGCTTAACTGGGAGTTCAATTTACCTGACAATTAACTCACACTTCAACTTAGCGTAAATAAATAAGGTCGTGAGAGAATCCATAAACCCATTTAAATATTGTAATAGTCACCACGATCCCACGCACTTTCCCCTTAACATGCCCAGAATTTCTCAATCTACGATCACCATCCCTTTCCGCCCACGCTAAACCCTCTGCCACCCCCACCCCTTGCGTCGCTTAACCTCCGACCTTTTCAATTGCATCCCAAGACATACGAAAGAAGAAAAAAGAAGAGAAGAGTGGAGGAGGAAAAAACGAAATGCCGCAAACAAATTTCAAATGAGGCAGGTCACTTATTTCGACGACGCACTGGGAAAAAAATAAAATAAAAAGCAACAGCAACATTGCTTCCCCCCTTGGCCCACTTCCACCCACCGCTCTTCCTCCACCACTTCTCTTTCTCTTCGTTTTCTCTCTTGTGATTTTTTTTTCTGCTGTCGTCATCGCAAGTAAACACACAGACACACACATATGCAATAGCTAAATTTAGAAAATACAAAATTTGTTCATACAAACGCAGACAAAAAAAATTATAAATCTAAAAAAAAATAAACAACAAAAAACTCAAACAAAATATGAAAAAAGAAACAAAAAACTCGTCTTAACCTGAAACGAAACCTTGTAACATTTTTCCCCCACAAGCCGGCTACGAAACGGGGGGCTATTGGGGGGTTAAGTGCGCTTGAGAGAGCCTCTCTCTGGCGCTCTCTCTCTCTCTCTGTCGGTTGCCTCAGATCACTTTTGCTTTCAATATGAAATAATCGACAGAGGCAGAGGCTAGGCAGCGCTGCCGCCGTCGACGTCAACGTCACGAACAAGTTTCGCCCACAAGCGCTTGCTCTCGGCTTCTCTCTTTGCTGCTACTGCTACTCATAGCTCCAACGCTCTCAGCTTTTGGGGCCTGAATAATGTAATAAGTGAAAGTGTGTGTCGCCATGCATGGCTGTGTGAGTGCGCGACGACGACGGCGCGTCGCTGCCGCAGTTGACCTACTTTTTTGTTGTACAGATTCAGGTCTATGTTAGAGAGATTAATTTCGATTTCGTTTTCAGGCCTACATCTCTCTCACCCTCCTCCCCCTTTGCTAGTTCCCTTAACCGCCTGAATGCTAGAGGGAGAGAGCCCAGTGCCTTGGGTGTTGACGCCCTCTCTCTCGCTCTTTCTCCTTAGCGCCCGCTGTTCGCTGTAATGGAAAACTGTTGCCATGTTGGTGTAGGTTGCTATTGCTCTTATTAATGTTGTTTTTGTTGTTGCTGCTGCTCCTGGGACAAAATGGGAAAAATAACAACAAATGCCTTAGGATAGGTTCCAAACTCTATTTTTGTTATGAAAGTGTGTCTGCACGGGTGTGTGTCTGGTCTTGTGTGCTTCTGCTTTGCTTTCAGTTTCTCTTACTTATTCTGCTTCTTTGGCCTGGTCTCCATGTTAATGGGTCAATGGGAAATTTTGTGGGGCGTGTTGTGTGTTGGTTTTGTTGGGATCCCAAAAGAGTGGAAATTGGGCCTATATCTGAGCACAGTGAGTCCTCGAAAAGGAGAAAGCTTAATCCTTTTGTTCATTTTTTAAAAGTGATTATTTTGAAGTTCCTCCATTCAAGGAACACAAAAAATATGGTTGAGAAAAATTATTAATGATGAGATTTTTAATTGGAAACTAAAATTAGTATGAACCTCAAAGTATTTAAATATCAATATATTATAATTATTCTCATTTTAAAACCTTAAATTTTAATGGCTTTCTGAAGTTTATACCTGGAAGCTTTCTTATGTAAAACATTGTCGACCGGCTTACGTTCAGTTGCTAAGCGGTGGTAACTTTAGGTAACTTTGTTGCCATAAATAAACGGCTTAGGCAAACATCTGTTTGCGGATGGTTTTTGGCCTACACTTTCCTTCAAACGCTAATTGGGAGAGGTGGGAAAAAATAATGGTTTGGCAAGACTCCAAAAATGTGGGTTATGTCAACCCCAGGAACTTTCCGATGAATTAAGCTCGGAAAATGGGAGGTAAAGTACCCGGAAAATATATGCACAATACGATTACACAGCTACACAGTTACAGTCACTTTTCCACTCTACTTTTCTTATCAGACGCTCCCTTTTTCTTGTTCACAAGAAAAGAAAGAAATAATTCCGCTGATTGACAAATAAACCCAATTAAATGCAAAAAGGCGCGAATCTCAATTAAATTGAATATAAAGAAGTCACCACTTAAAAGTAAACAATAAATAATAACTTAAATAGTATGTATAAAGTTGACAAAGCACAATTAAATAAAAATAAATCGCCAGAAGAAGAAGAGTGAGGAAAACGATGACAGCGAAAAATGAGCAAACAACAAAAAAGGTGTGAGGGAAATAGAGAGGGCAAGCGGGAATGGGTGGACAGAGCGAGACAGAGATAGACAATGGAAAGAGCAAACATAGCAACAACGGCGATTACAACAAAATGCCAGCCACAAAGGCAACAACAATAGAGAGCAGCAACAATGAAAAAGGGAAGATGACTCAGAAGAAAGCCGAAGCCTATATACCCTTTTGCTTTTGATCCTCGTATATCCTAGGAATGGTTTAATTAATTTAATATTTTTTTACTCAATAATGTATGCTATACATAATTGGTTAAATTATGACACGTTAAAAATATTTATAAACATGAAATTCAGCATCATTAAATGTTATAAAATACATACATATTTATAAATAAATATTTTTAAAAATATTTACATAGATTTGTACGTAAAGAATTGATTACATAATCTTGTATAGTGTAAATAATTTATTTTCTTGATCTGGGTTATAAACCTAACAAAAATATGTTTAAAAGTGATTACGTAATAAATATACATAGAGATACCTTATCGCAATGTAAACTTCAGATATAAATTGTAAATTCCCTCTATATAAAGGGTATCAAAATTATACGATAAGCAAAAACAAAAACAATCGGATGGAAAGGGTGGGGAGGTGGCGACGTCGTTTTCTCTGCTCTGCGCTGACGTCGCGTTAACGCTGCACAAAATATTATTCAAAAAACCTTGACACACTTTTCATATGCCGCACAGACACAAGCACGAGCCACACGAGCACTAGCACTCACACAGATACGGCCAAGCACAAGCAAAGTCACAGATACAGATACAGATAGATTCGCCCAGGGACGGTTTCGACCGCAATTCGTCGCTGCTGCCACTGCCGCGTCGCTGCCTCTGCCAACGTAGCAGTCGACAAAGCTAGCCGCTTGAGGAGGAGGTCAGCTTAATGTAGATTTGTATTTCTATATATAAAATGTATTCAATACACTTAAAAATGGATTTAAAATGGTTGTAAATTTAAAAAAAAATTAAATTTATATCAATATTCTTTTTTAATATTAATAAATTGGATTAATTTCATAAATTATTAACTTTTTTCTATATGATTTTTATATATATTTACATGCCCTGCGAGTACTAAATATTTTTTACGTATACTTAATATTTCACTACGTATACGTAATATACGTTGCGTATACTTAATACTCTACGTATACTTGATTTTTTGGTTTTAATTATTTTATATTTTCAGTGGACATTATACAAAAAAAAAACTCGTAATACACATTTAGTCAGAGTGCACTTTTTCAATGCGCAATAAATTACGCATACCACACGTTGTACACCCGCGCCCACTCGCTCTCTCTTCTTTTATCCCCCTCTCTCTCTCTCCTCTTCAACCCTTTGGGCAAATTAAATTAATTAACGCATTTAAATTATTCAATATTTAATACTTTATTTGCTTCTTTTTATTTGCTTTGTTCATTCCATTAGCTATTATTATATATATTATATAGCATATTTGTAATGAGGTCAACTGAATGTTGTTTCTTTTTTGTTATTTTTGTAGATCGACGACGAAGTCTATGTCGGCTTCGGCGTCGGAGTCGGCGTCTCTGCCGCGTCTGTCTATAGTCTTGTCTGTCATGTGGAATGAATATCATCACAAATCGCACAAAAAAGTGCGGTGGAACAGGTGTGGCCCGTTGTGGTTTTCGATTGCCATGCTTTACTTATTTATTTATTTATTTATCATAATCAATCATTTTAGTAGGTTAATATGAGTATAAGTTTATTTGGTAAAGCATTATTTTTGAAAGAATGGGATTAAGATATAAATGGGGTTTACAATTAAGGAAGGTTGAGAACTAAAGAGTTCCTTATTTTATGATATTATAAAATATAATATATATTATTATAAAATTATTATTAAATTAGTTTGTTGCTTTATATTGAAAATAAAACATGGCATTATTAATTTATTATATTATTAACAAAATTAAATTTTCCATCAGGACAAGCTTATACAACGTAGAAGACCCTATTTATTATTATTTTAAATATACATTTGTTTTAATATTTAAATTTTATATTTAAATACTTTTTGATTAGTATAGTAAAATCAAATTATAAAAAAATAAAAACAAATGTGATTTACATTTCAAATATTCAACATTATTAAATAAAGGAAAAAGGTATCTAAAGTAAGCTTCATTTTCGATATCCTTCTTATATTTGCATTACTTTCCTTTTTAAAGCAACTTCACCGTTTCCTTTTCTTTATTGCATAAAATTCCCTTTGTTTTATTCATGTCTCACGTTTCTTTACTTCCCTTAATTTATATATTTTTTTCAGACTTGACCACGTGCTAATTGCTGACTAATCCCCGACTGGAATTTCAATTGCAATAAACTGAAAAATCGGATGGTTGTAAAAATTGCATTTTATTTTCCTTTCGGCATTTCTCAATGCAATTCGCATCGTGTGTTGTTCATTTGCTCGATTTTATGGTACCGATTTGGTGGTTCTTCTTCTTCTTTGGCTTGTTTGTGCAAAAAGAAGAGCGAGAAAAAAGTACAATAACAGAAAGAAACAAAAACTAAAGCGAAAAAGAAACAGAGACTGCAATTCATTTAAAACGACGCCCGCCCCCTCCCTGCCGACGCCTCTGCTGTCGTTGCAGTTGACGAAGCTCGAAACTAGGTCACGAGGCCACAAAAACAATTGCAGCCAGCAAAAAAAAAATATAAAGGGGGAAGGGGGGTTTTTTGCTTGGCGTCGGGGGTTTGCTTTTTTTTCTCCTCCTCTGCTTGAAATGCACTGCGCGCTTTCAAAGCGAGGGTGTGTGTAGACGACGACAACGACGCTTTTCTGGGCGGGTTTCGGGTCCTTCAAGCCTCCGCCCGATGCGTAGAAAACAAATGAGTTGCATTTGCCTGCAACTGAAATGAGGCGAGGCGCCGGTTGTGGAGGGGGGCTGGAGTAAGCCCCCATAGAAAAGGGGGGTTGGCTGCCGCTGTGGGACAGGACTTGTTTCTAGCTGCTTGCAATTTGGGTCAGCCAAAAGGAAACTTGACTAATTGAAAAAAAAAAAAAAAAACATTTTAGCATGCATTTTTGTGGCAGGCGGCTTCGCTTTTTTACTAATTAAATTAAAAGTTTATAAATAATTTCATTTAAATTCTTTATAATTTATTTATATATTTTTTATTTGTAATTTTAATTGACTTTTAAAATTTTAACATTTTTCTTCAACTTAAAATTTTTAAGTCTAGATATATATGTATATATTTTAAAAATTTTTTTTTTCAGCTTTTAAGTAAAATTTTATACAAATTAATATAAAATATTATAAATTGGATAATTTGAAATTTGTATACCCTTACAATTTGCCAAAGAATCAAAAATCGAACAAAAGCCAAAAATGTATTAATTTAAATTCGGTTAAAAATTTAACTTGCCACTAAATTGAATTACATTTTAAAGTAAATCGTTTATTTTATTTTAAATATGTTTATATGTATATTTATTAAATATAACTCAAGGTTGTTTTTGTAAGATAAAAATATAAAAAATGATGTGCTAATGCAACCAAGCTATTTTAAATATTTTATTACGTTCACAAAGTGGTAATATGTATTACAATATGCAAATATCAGATCTAAAAAATAGATACGTATATATATATCACATTTATCTTAAGTTATGACCACTCCATGCAACCCGCTTATCTTAGCACAATAATATATAAAAAGGTGGACAAAATATAAAAAAAATATACACCAAAAATAAAATAAAATAAACATAAACCCATCATGCTGGGGTGTGTATAGACATCGGTCTTTTATCTTTGAATCGAACATTTGTGTGTATATTTTATTAATGTCTTGAGTGTTGTGTACATTGTCTGCATATTTTTTGTATTTATTTAACAAAAAATGTTAATAAATGGCATAAGGCGACGGACAAGCTGTACATTATTTATGTATATGTTTAATGTTAATTGTTTGACAGCGGCAAAAAGGAAAATCTGCCCAATTAGGCAAACATGAGTTGGATTTTTCTCTGATTATTGTTGTTGAATTTGGACTGCGGCCACCTTGAGCCTTAAACAACAATAATTAACAAACCAACAATTTTACGTTTTTAATTCACATTTGAATAGCTTTCTGCTAGTGTGTGTGTGTCTCTGCTTCGCTTTTTCTTTATTGCTGTTGCGGTTTTTCATAAACATTGTTGCTGTGTCTCTGCGGTTTTTTGGGTTTTTGGCACAGCAAAATCGTTGAGATTCCAATGCTGAGCAAGCCGAAAACAGATTTATGAATCGCAAAAATCGCTAATATGCATAACCTACCTTATACTAAACCATTATTTATGATTCATTATAATTTACGAGAGCTACTCTACTTTTGAAATTGAAAAGAGTGAGTGGGTTTTTGTAAATATATAATATTAATAATATTTTGCTTTGACTTTAAAAATATTTACAAAATTAAAGAAGCTTTTTAATAAGTTATATTTATTTTTCCCCAATAGTAAAACTCTTTTTACAGCAAATTTAAACTTCCCAAAAAATAAAAGAGTGCCTTAACCACACGTTAAAAATTTGAAAAACCCCTCAGTATTGCAATTTCTGTTACATTTTCCTATTTAAAAGCCCAAAATCCGTTTCATCTTGCCAATCCAAATAGTAAACAAATAAATATTTACTTAAGAGCACCCAAAAAACCAGCCGCCAAATGCGAAATGGCGTCGATTAAAATGCCAAAACTATTTTTAATGGCGTTTTGGAAAAAAGAACAGAGACAAGTTTTTCAACTAAACAAAATAAAACCAAAGGAAAGGCGAAACCAACAGCAGACACAAGATAATCAAATCAAAAGAAGCCAAAAAAAAAAAAGAAGAGGAAAATCAGATGAAGAAGCTGAAAATATATAATACGTATGTGTGTACATATATAAAATAAAAATTTTGCTTCGTCTGGCTGCTGTCAAAAAGACGTCGGCATCGACTTCGACATCGCTGGCGTCGCAGCTGCAGCGCTGTCGCGTCGCCTCGTTGTTAGATATGGTGACCCACTAACCTACTTTTTCTGAAAAAGTATACGCACACAGACACCCGCACGTATTTGTATACCCTTTCGGAAGGTACTATAATCTCAAGAAGCTATAGAAGCATATAGAAATACATGTCCGGTTGTCCGAGTGTCCTTTAATATAATAAAATGTGATTATATTGTGTCAAAATATATCTACAATACAATATTGTAAATATGAATGTATAATTTATTTATTTATATATTTTTATGACTTCAATATGTTATATATATTTTGTTTAAAGTTAAACTTAAATTTGGTTAAAAGTTTTTATATAAACTTAAGCGTTTTTTAATATAAAATAGAGATTTATGCTTTATTTTAGGTTCCCTATATTATTATTATTATTTATTATTATTTCTTCTTTTTTTTGTAATATCAAGGGTATTAATTTTTCGTTCTCCCCGTCTCTTTTTTCTTTTTTTTTTTTTTGTGATTAAAATTATATAAACAAAGTGGAAATATTCAACAACGCAATCGACACAGAAACAAAAAAAAAAAGCAGAAATAATGAAAATGAAAACGCGTAGAGAGGAGCATGTTACAAGAGTGTGTGCGTGAGGAAACCCAGAGAGAGGAAGAGAGAGAGACGTATTATGAAGCTTTAGTTTTTACTACACAGAAAAACAGAAGCACAAAAAAAAACCCGAAACCACGAGAGATTCCCACACAAAAAGGCTCCACTGCCTCACACACAAGCACACAAAATAAAACAAAAAAAGCACACGCAATAACAATTCACGCCTCACACGCACTGAAGCTTCCACCCAAAAAAAAAATACAACAAAAACTATTCAATATTGAACCTAACCCAACAAAAAATGCTGAAAATGCCACAAAAACGAAACCTAAAAAAAAAGCTCACGCACTTTGTTATTATGCTTCAGTTCCCCCACTCACTCTCTCTCTCTCTATCTCTATCTCTCAAACAGTTCCCGTCTCTTTCCTTGGCAACTGGCTGATATTTTTGGCAGCTTTTTTTTATTGTTTTATGCGTAAGAGGGAAACAACAAAAGGAACTACCAGAAGGGAATGGTTATAATAGGAAATCTGTAAAATACACTTTAATTAATAAAAATTAAGTTAAAATTAAAATTCACTAAAATTCCAATATAATTTTGATTGGGTAGTTTATTTATTATAAATAATCTAATAATTATAAAATAGTTGATAATAAAATAGTACTTAAAACTATCAACCAAAATAGTTAAAAATACCCTCTTATATATTTTTATAAAATGCAGAGAAGATCCTCTAAATACCCTAAATTCTCAAATTAAAAACAAAAAAAATAGCAAAGCTCTTAAAATATAAAAATACTCTTCCCAAAGAGTATATTTCCGAAAAAAAACCCCAAACAATCATCAGTGTGAAGCATTCACGATCGTTTGCGCAATTTTGCTCATTCATCGCACGCACTTTCGTTTCTTTTTTCGGTTTTTGTTTCGTTTTGTATTTTGAAATATATTTTGGGTATATTTCGTTGCTATACGTTTTTCCAATCAATTTCATCAATTTACGTTGAGTTTTTTCATCGATTTGGTCATTCGTTCGATTTCCTTTGGTGATTCGTTTTTTTTTTTGAGGGAAAGTCCCATTGTATCCGTCGCTCGCCATATGATCGGATTTGGACCTGGATTTTTGGCATGTGCTGGAAGTGAATACTGAATGTGGCCTATTTCGGGGGGTATCGGTTTTTTTTTTTAGTTCAGTGGAGTGAGTTTATTGTCAGGTTGGGATAGGTTCGAGATTGTTGCTGATTAACTGGAATATTAAATCATAAGCATATGCTATTATTAAGACTTCCTTTTAGCTTTTTCTTAATTTTTTTTATTTCTTTTATATTTTTAGATCTTTTTACATAAGAAATCTTTATTTTGGTATACTTTCTTAAGGATAGCTACGACATTGCACATCTTTTAACATTTCATATATTTCTCTTTCCCTTTCAACCTTTTTCTTGTGTTTTCTTAAATTTTAATTGTATAGCTTTTGTTTCCTTTGAAACCTAGGAACATTTTATTGGCACAGTATCCATTTTAAACCATTCTGGCCTCTTCTTCTCCTTCATCCAATCGATGTGTTATCTTTTTCCTGGCACTTTTCCGCCATTTGTCGATTCATCTTCACATTTACCCTTATCCCCTGCATTTAGCCCCAAACATTTTCATCCATTTTCCCTTAAGTCCAACCATTGAGAGGAATGGAATCAGATTCAAAGGGATATAAAAACATATGTAGGGTATGGTATGGTATAATGTTATATATGCACCACCCACCGAGAGCCCATTTTACCACCCATCAGTCACACGCAGCTGTAGCCATGTACTAGATTTTTATATACCTTATACATAAATATATATATGTATTTTTTATGTACAAAGAGAGAGAGAGATATAGAGACCGGCGAGAGAGAGAGAGAGAGGCACTCGGCTTGAACCGATGACGCCGACGACTCTTGGCTGGTTTGGTAATCAAATCTAGGTGACCCAAATTGCATTGACCCAGTTTACAAGTGGGGAGGGTCAAAAAAAAAACGGCCACCCGAAACCAAAAACCAAAAACCCAAAAAGAAAAATCACTAATGCAACGAAATGTGTCCTTTGAGATCGAGTTTTGTAGCAATTAAATGCCTCAACTCTGAGACTTTGAGTTTACGCTTATGGTTTCCATTTTCAATTTCATTTGTTAATATTTTTTTTTTTTTGCGTTTTATTGTAAGTCATAAAACCAACAACCATTGAATTGCTTCTTTCTTATTTTCATGTTTTTGTGCATTGCAATGTTAATTCAAGTGAAGGACAAACAAATATGCAAGTTGACAATGGAACGGAATGACGAATGACAATGCGGTGGATGGGATGGTGTCAACAGCTCTTTGGGTTTAAGTTAAACGGTGTCGAAACTAATTAATTTATTTAGCCAAGTGAAGGGTTTTCTGCAAATGATGTACATTGGCCTACGATTAGGCCAAGAGTTTAAGAATGACTTAAGACGAATTTTGTTAATTTCAAGTTTCGATCGTATTACTTCCCTTAAATTTAACAAATAATAAATATCAGACAATAAAAGTGTACATATATATATTTCTCAATCATTTATATAAAATAAACCTCTTTACACAATATACAAATTGACTGCCACAAAAATTCAAGCGAAAATCAATTTACAAAACCCAAAACGAAATTAAAATGTATTTCGAAAATAAACGCACAAGAAGCCAAAAATAATAATAATAAAAACTTTACGCAATTGTTTTGCTTTTATGCCTGTACAGTAGTCACCATTCACAAACGCACACTAATAGTTGGCGGCATATTATGTAAGTTCACGTGAAAAGCAATATACAGAAACAAAAAAAAATTAAACAAAACATAGGGAGGGAGGGTTGGAAAAACGGTTTCAATGTCTGCTTATTGTTATGGTTTCTACTGTTTGCCTAGCTGCAATTATTATTACAATGTTATATGGCTGCCATGATCTAAATTTCCCAACTAATTATTGCGACAAAATGTCAGACGGTCGGATGCGATATGCAAAATGCGTATGAGTAATTTATTAAAATATATATGTATATATATTACATTACAGTAGCGGTGGAAATAATAGTAGTAATATATTTATTTAATTTTGGATAAAAAAATATATTTTTGTTCTTGAGCCATATTATTTAATAAAAAAAAAAAGAAATAATTATAAGTTATAGAAAAGTGTTAAAAATTTTGCATAATATAATTTTTTTTTAGTTCCTTTTCTTGTTAAATATTAACCATATTATTATTTACAAACAGATAATGCTTTAAAATAATACTTTGACTAAATAACATGCGTATACGTAATATGTATATGAAACTGATCTTTCCAGATCTTAAAATATATTTATAAAAAGTAGAAAAAACTTTAATTTATTTGTTGTTTAATTTACATATAAAGATACTTTTATTCTTATTGTAACTAAAAAAAAATATTACCTAGGGTTACAGTGCGTATACGTAATATAACCAAAGAAGCTTCCTAGATCTTCAAATAACAAATTCAATCAGAAAATTATTTTTGTATTTTATTTATCGTTTATAATCATTATTTGTTTTAAATGGCATAAATAAATTCCTTAATTATTTTTTAAATTCATAAATTATATCTTAAAATATATTTTATTTAAACTTAAATATTTGACCGTAACTATAGGCGCTCATATCGCTGCCACCTTAATATTTTTCCAAATCTAAGGCGCTCTTTCTCACTCTGGCACACGTTCGCATTTTCGGTGATGTGCGAGCGCGAAAGCGAGACAAAAACTTGGCCAAGTGCAGTAGGCCATGCAAATAGTCAAAGTGGGTCAGCAGCTATCAAAAGCTAAAGCTATATCAACACATCAGCTACGACTACGACTCACATTTACACTCACAAACAAACACACACACACTCAGTTGCCGAAAAGCTTCGGCTTGCCTCGTTCCTTCTTCGGGTTTTCTTTATTTCTTATTTTTCGTATCAGATAAGCCCCAAAACACGAATTGTAAGCAAATTATAAAAATAAATAAAACGCAACTCACACACACACAAACGCACACACCTCCAACACCACCACCTCCCAAGAAACATATTTCTTGTTTATTTAAATATGAGAAGAGTGACAACAGAAACAAGCCACCAAAAACAACAACAACAATAAGAGCCCAAGAAATATGGTTACATCATATGGCAAGCTATAGCCAAGGTGTAAATTATTTCATATTATTTGCTGTAACAATTTTTGTATTTTTATATTTGTTTAAAGGTCTTTGATTACGAAATGTTGTAGGGTAATTTTTTTCTGGCTGGACGTGTGATTAAAATTTTTATAATAAATTACGACCTTGGATGGTCTGTTTGTATTTTTATTGAATCACGTGATTTGAGTATAGAGTTTGAAAATATAAGTAAATGGTGGATTAAATAGATTATTAAGTGTGGAAATAATAATATATAAAAGTTAAGACTATAAAATCATTGAGTAATCTCTTAAAAAATGGTTAATACAACATTTTTTATGTCGGATGCCTTGATTCCTTATTAAATAAAAACCACTTTAAATTGAACCTAAAGTAAACGTTAATGTGTAAAATCGTTCCATTTATTATTATTTAATGTTCAACATTAAAATTAACATAATACTTAAAGCACAGCCACAACGATGTTTTAAAATGTTTTTTAAATTCCATTCCTTAAAACTGTTAAGTAATAAGCCTCCCTCAAAACAATTTCAGCATTTGAAAGCATTTAAAATTTACAACGACAAAAATCATAAATAAACATAATTGCCGCATAAATAACTTCATTGTCCGTTTTCAAATTTACCCGAGGGAGTAAAGACCCAAAACAAAAAGCAAGTAAAATCATCCAAACAAACGCAAAACCCCAAAAAATAAAAACCAAGACCTGCCGCAACAATTTCAAAAGGCAAAAGTGTACAAAAAATAAAACGTACAGGCAATAAATAAAAATGCAAATAAAAATATATGTAAAAGCGAAGAAGAGGGAAGTGTCAACAGAAATTGCAGTAAGGTGGAATACATTTTTTTTTAATTCAAGAAAATAATAAGGGAAAACAATACAAAAAATATGCAACTGCGCGATAAGGCAAGCCTGATAAGAGTCGGCAGTGTTTTTGCAGTTTTCGTACATTTTTTGCAAGCAAGCTTATCACGAAAAGTGCGTTTTGTTGGCCCATTTACCTACAAAAAAAATATTACACAAGATTTTCTCACTAATTTAATTAATTCTTTACCGATTTTTCAATTATTATTTAAGTTAATACTGCGTAAATAATTTTTGTTTATATTTAAGCAGTTTCTTTATATTCAATATATTACATTTAAAGGAGTACCTATTTTCATAAATACATATATTTTTTTTAAATATTAAGAATTTATTTTAAGTAATTCTTAATATTTTCGACAAACTAGAAATAATCGAGTGTATTTTTGTTTTAATTTTTTTTTGTCTTCTCTTTTATTATGTTTTTTATTCGTTTGAGCTTTGTAGCCAAAAAGCTCACATGTGTTTTTTATAATTTCTTGTTTTGTGTTTTTTTTTTTAGTTTGCATTGCGCCTTGCATGCTGTTCCGCAAAAGCTTTTCAAGTTTCTTTATGGCGGTTGTATTTCTTCTTATTTCGTTTTCTGCTTCTGCATCTGTATCTTTGTATCTTCTTCGTTGCTGTATTTTGAGGATCTTTTAGGTTTCCGTTTTATTTGCACTCCGTCTTGTATGCTTCTTGTTTTTGTTTTTCTGTGTTTGCAGTTGGCGCCACTCAACTATGCACACGCACACATGTGCAAACTGCAAAAGCTCTCCCGGCAACCGGCAGCCAAAGCTTTGGAATTCGCACTAGTATGGGGGTTCTTTATCTACGCGTATGCTTCTGTGTGCGTGCGCCCCCAGAGAAGTGCGAGTGCGAATAAGGTTGTGTGTGTACGCCTGCCGCCTGCTGCAAAGCAAATTTTAAGTTTTCTTTTTTTTTTAATTGTTTTGTTTTCTTTTTTGCTGTCGAGAATAAACTATGTATTTGCGCTTGTATTTGTGACTGGAAGATTAAAGACAAAAATGGTTCAACTTTGACGATTGCTGAATGCGCTCTATCAATGCCAGAGAAGAGAAGGAAGAGAAATGGAAAGGAAAATTGGGAATATAAGAAGGGGAATAATTTTATTTGTCTCTTAAAAAGACATTTCATTTTAAAATTTATGTTTTGAATGAATAGCCTTGATCCTTGAGAGTTTTTATCATAAAATCACGATAGGATTTATTGTTTTTAACGCTTAATTAGGATAGTTCAAATAATATTCATATTCCTATTAATGTTCCAACATTTCCTTGCAATAAAAAGACAGCAAACATTTTCTTTGTGATCAAATGATCAATTGTCGCTTAAATATTTATCGCTGATATGTGGATTGTTCAACAAATAATTCCGTGAAGGCTAAGGAACTGTAAATTGTTGAAATTTGGGTTAAGTATTCTCTTTACTCTTTTCCGACGCTTTATTATTTATTGATAATACCTCCATCACCCAATCAGTGAAGCTCACACATGACGTATACGTAATTCAAAATGAAAAGACGTCGACATTACGTATACGCAGCGATAAGCAAAGATAAGAAACGAGCTGTAGTAAGTTCTATGCAATCCCCACACTCCTGGTAAATGTAAAAGCGCAATTTCCCGCAGAAAGAAGGTAGAACCCATAGAAAACAAAAAAAAAAACCAAGAAAATCGAACGAGTTACGCCGTCAGCAAATAAAGCAATAAATAACCCAATGATGACAATAAAACAAATCGACTTACATAAACCGCAGATAAAAAACTCATTGAACGGACAATTTTAGAAATATGTGAAAGAGATGTACAAATGTAAAAAATGATAATTACACAATAATATTACAAGTAAAAGTAACAAGAAGGGAAGTAAAATTATTAAAAACTTTAGAAATAATGTCTTAAAATCAATATAATATTAAAATAAACTAAATATATGTTTTTTTTAATGGCAAATTACATATGCTATAAGGCAAATCAGTTTAAGCTAACCTAGCTAAGCTACGTCAAAAACAAATTATATTATCTAAAGGAAAACAACACATAAAAATCAATTAAATCCTCAACTGTCATCAATTAAATTAAAAGAAGAAAACCCCGAAAAAAAAGCCAATAAAATAAATAAACAAAAAACAAAGAAGAACAAATAGAATGCAAAATGCAATGTAAGTAGGTCAGGGTGCAATTCAGAGGCGAGAGCGAGATGATGCACTCACAATAAGCAACAAAGATGGCCAGAGAAAATGAGAATTGTGCAGCGCAAAAAAGGAAAAAATCAATGCGCATTCTCTCTCTCTCTCGTTCTCTCACTTCTCTACTGATTGCATCTGCCGCTGCACAAAATCCCACCCAACCCCACACCCCATTTGGCATTGCAAAATTAGTGCAAGCAGCGCTGCCGGCGTTGAATGTGGCACAGGGTCAACTTGGCGACCCATTAGCACACTTTTCCAACCCCGGTGTGGCGTTTGGCGGGTTAAAGGCGACCGCCAGCGGGTTAAGGGGAGTGACTGCATCCATATACTATGTAATATTATATACTATATATATTTCTCCATAGGAGACAGACGCCCAGACATCGCTAGACAGACAGAGAGTCACTTCTCAATGGCAAATGGCCTTTTTTTCGAGCTTAAGGTTAACAACAATAAAATGGTCAAAGCAAATGCAATGACAATAACAAATTTAGATAGAGATAGAGAGAAAAAATAATATGAAAAACAAATAAAACACGAAAACATTTTCCCATTTACATCATCGGGCATAAATTAATACAATGTGGCAGCTATGAAATAGCAAATAGTTTTTAATAAATTAGAAAAGGGGAAAATAAAGCCAAATATATTTTTAATCAATACCCAAGTTTATGCCTTATATGTATATTTATTTAAAATATTTATAAATTAAGTTATTTTCAATTCAGCTAGGTTTTAAAATGATTTTTTTATACCTTTGCATTCTCAGAACCTTTAAATAATACAATATATACCTCGAGCTAAATGTTTAACAAAAACCTTTTTTACACCCAGAAAATGCTGCATATATTAAATAAATTAATATATAATACTTGTTTTAACACCTTGAAATATTGAATATGAAAAACTATAGACCCTCACCCTCGCAAACACAAATATTATTCCCCGTTTTCAATGTAAAACCCTGAAGGGTTCAACGATCCATTTTAAAACCTTAATTACTCAGTTTCAGAATTCCCCATAGCCAAGATGCAGTGAAAAGAAAACATTCCTTTAATAAACCAATTACTATGCTTATTTAGTTAAACAATTTGCAAACAAAACAAATGGTGGAACCACCTACCACCCCTTTCCGATTACCTGGGTTCTAATTACTATTGTTCAGTTGTTACAATTGAATGCCTTGGTTTGAATTCGCGATTAACTCTTTATATTCAGGGTAACCAAATTAAACTTGATATTTTATTCAGTCGTAGGTAGAGTTTTTCAATGTTCCATCCTTGATTGCATTTACAAGATTTCTGTTTTCTGATCGCTTGACTAAACCCTATTCTATGGATATCGCGGTGTGTGTGTGTGTTTAGTTATTGGGTTCAATTACCAATTTGCGGTTTGCCAATGGAAAATCGTGAGAAAGACATCGAAATTAATGCAGGTGTGAACGACCAATGTGGAGGATAGAATGTGAGGGATTTTCTTGCCATTTGCTTCGATTAATTGTTAACTAATTGCTGTAAGCATTATTTCAAAGACCAGACAATTGGCCATTAGGCCAAGCATAAATTAAAAGGGAATTGCTCAATATATAGTTTCGAATCAGGTTTTTGTTTAACTAACTTAATCTGAGGAGAGAGAAATAAACTAAGAAATATATGTCTAATTTACTACTAGAAAAATCTAAGGTTTTCATACAATTTTATAAAAATACTTAAGTATAAACATGCAATATATTAAAAAAAGTAAAATAATAAAGCAATGGTAAACCCTTAAATATTTTAATAATATTATACCTATCCTTTAATTAAATTTAAATTTGTTTAGTTTCAATCCCTTTTACTATTTCCATTTTAATTAAATTTAAACCCCTGACCTCTTTAAGGGCTTAAAGACCATTTCAAACCAGGTCAATCTATATTTTCTGCTGCCCTCTTTAAATCTTTAAACAATTCCCAATGCCAAACAAAAAAGAAATACCATCGCTTTCCACCCCAAATCCTTTTCCAAAGTCAAGCCCACACAAAAAGGAAGGTTGCAGCTTAAGTCAGACGATGTGGCAGACATAATTTGCATATAGAATGACCTTGAGTACAACCAAGGACTCCACGGGTGGCGGGTGGCAGCAATGTCCTTGGGACAGAGCAGCAGAACAGCCTTCGAGGTCCATTTGAAAGACCTTGAAATGCATTCGTCGCTAGAACCACGGCATATATAGCATATGTTATGTATGTGTAATATATAATACATATATGCAATATGCACAGTCAATGTCATGCCCCAATTCGTTGCTGCTATTTCGCGCTGTCTTTTTGCGCACTTTTCGAAAAATGCAACAAGCTGCTAGCTGACTTTGACCCATTTAAATCCTTTGAGGTGAGCATAGACGCACGACGAGTGCGACTGCGACGACAGCGACGGCGACTGCGACTGCGGTGCAATCTGTGTCAATGTCAGCCGGCATTGCGGGCGGTTGCGGCGGCGGCGGTGGCGGCAAATAAAACCAACTGAGGCAGAACAGTCGCAACAGCAGCAGCAACAAAAGTAGCCGCCACAACAGTTGCACGAAGAAAAATAATACAAAATATGTAGAAAATAGTTTGATTGGTTTAAATTTTTTTTCAAATTATGGAAACACCAATTGCCTTTAATTTAAACACTTTCGGAAACATTTAATTTTTCAGGGTTATTAGAGAGTGAGAATTCGAGTTTTTAAAGTTTTAATAAATAATACATACTTATTAAATTCCTAGTGTGTTTGTAAGTTAAGACATTTAAATTTTTTTTCATGCAATTATCCATATCTAAAAATTTTCCAATAGTTTAAAATAAAAAGAATACTAATTTTTCTCTCCATGTGGCCGGGGAGAGTGTGCCATAGAGCGAGAAAGAGAGGGGGCGAGAACAAGCAACGCGACGCAACGAGAAGCAGCGGCGTCTACGACGCCAGGCAGCGCTGCGGCTGATGCACACAATGACCTTCAAATTTCTATGCAATTTCGCTTTTTGCATTTGTTTTTGTTTTTGTTTTTGTTTTTGTCTCGCATCCTTGGGCCCAATCTCCAATATTAGAAAACGCAAGCGAGCGAGCGCAACAGCGATTCGTTTGCGCTTGACCCAAATTCTAATGCCGCTGCCGGCGACCTTGCTCCATTTTGCCTCTCTTTCTGAGGACGAATCACACAAGCAAGAGGGAAAAAGTAAGCTGCACTTTATGGGCTTTCTCCGCCCAAGGTTGCTGCAGTGTGGCCAAATGCACTCAGTATTGCAGTATGACATTGCTGAATGTCAATAAAACGGATTTTCGCCACTGACTCGGCATAATGTGTGCCGCCAAAATGGAAATAAAACAAATGTAACTGCTGACAGATAAAAAATATATAAAACACACAACTTTACGTGTATTTTGCAATGTTTGATCATACATCATCGACATTTAGTCGACAGGCCGCTGTCTCAGAGTCAGTTGGCTCATTTGATTGCTATTCACGCATCGACAAACTTATCGAGCGAATTTTTCCCTCATTTACATTTTGCCATACTCTTTGAGATTGTTTCTTTAAGAGTATAAAGATGGTCATTTAATAAAATTAAAAATTAAGAAGAGCTAAAATATATCAGATATTATTGCATTTTAACCAGAATAATTTGAGAGTTTATTTATAAAAAGAAATTTTAGATAATTTATATTTTAAAAAATATTCAAGAAATGACTTTCGGAATCCTAGAAATTTAGAATGGATAGCTTACTCTTAGACTTTGTAGAACAGGGACTATTCTTTAGAACAAACACAATTTGTAAAACAAACAAATTCTAATATAAGTTATGTGTTCATGTGACTATGCATTTTTGTCCAAGTAATACAGCTATAAAAAGTTCCTCAACAAAAAGAGTATTTAAATTTCGCCTATCTCAAAAACCAAACGAAAAAAAAAATAAAACACAACCTCCAAAAGTAGGTTAGTTGCATTTTTATAGACATTTCAAATGGATTTTTATGGCTGCATCCGACGCCAGACCAAACAGCATGGAGCTGAGTGCGCCGAGGCTAACTGGGGAATAGGGGGACCCAGAGTATATACTCTGTGCATATTTAAACTTAGCATTGCACTTGGCACACAAATATTTAAGACAGACGACCTACCGACCGACAGAATGTCTGACTGACGACGGACTGGATTGGCTGGTGGGGCGGGCACGCCAAGTAATGACAAGTTTCGTGAATATATCAAGGTTTTAATTCAATTTAAATTGAAAAAGCGTAATAAATGTAAGAAAAGAAGTCAGTAGATTATAATTTGGGAATGAAATACGTGTAAGAATTATTGCATTTTAATTGGTTTGTTTGCATTTCTTAGGTTTGTTTACTAAAAATCCTATTTTTTCAAGGCTCAGGCCAAGGTAATGAGGAATAAGTAAACACTCTTCCATCTCAAATTAAAAATATTGCAAAAATATTTAATATTCATGAAGAGATATAATTTTTTGTGTTTTTATAATAATATTTTTCTTATTTTCAATCATATTAAACGCTTAATATACAGGTTGTTATTACTTTTTGTTGTATTGTTTTATTAAACCCGATAAGTATTAGATTTTATTTTATATCGTTCTTTATTTTCCGTGTTATGTTTAACTATTTAATGTTTAACAATATTATGTTTATTATTATTAATTTTTTGTTTATTATGTTTATCAGTTTCTTATTCCGTTTGTTATTCACGTAGGTTTTTGTTGTTGTTTCTATGTAGTTTTGTTTGTTTATTATTCACTTTATATCCTTAAAGTGTATTGTCTTTCTTCTTTTGATCTAGTTTTCAATAATACTCTTGGCACTTTTCCAGCAACAACAGAATATGGCCATCCAAATTCACGATTATGGGAAAAATAATATTATAAATCAATTATGTCTCTGACTTACCTCCATTATCATCGATTTCTAGACCAAATTCATCCTCGGACATGGACTCATCGTCGGTGCTGAGATTAGAGCCACTATTGTTGCCGCTTTGCATGTGATGTTGCTGCTGCTGGAGATGTTGCTGCTGTGGTGTTGTACTGGCACTGCTGCTATTATTGCTATTATTGGGCGATGTGACTTTTGGGACACATGAACTGGCGGCCAATTCCTCAATACTGTGCAACGAACTCCTTGTGGGATTGGCAGTTGTCGTTGTGGACGTTGCACCTGACCCGGATACGGATCCTGATCCCGTAGCCGTTGTGGTGGTGGTACTTATTATGTGACTATCATCCTTGCCACCGCCCACTTGCACCTCAAAGTCTAGCAACTGGGCTGTGGTGGAGGAGAGGAAGTTGCTGGTTGACACAGAACCGGAGGTGGAAGAGGAGTTTACCACCTCGAGTGGCTTCAACTGATGATACTCCACGGGCGGTACAATAAGCGTGGTATTATTATTATTATTACTTTGAGGATTCTTTTGCAGCAAAGCTGGATCGATGCACTCGTTGCTGGCGTGGTTGGTGCGGTGGTTGGGAAATAGAATGTTGGCAAACGATGGCATCGTCACGGATTCAATAATCACCGAATTGGATGGTCTAACTGCCTTAGCCTCCACATTGTTGTTGTTGTTACTGGTGATGTTATTATTGTTATTATTAGTATTATTATTATTGGTAGTAGTAGTAGCCGTTGCAGTGGTACTTGCTGCCACTGACGCAGTGCCCATTAGGGTCATATTGTTGCTGTTACTATGGGGATTCGGACTGGCCACAAAGAAGCGTTCACAGAGGCCGCTCAAGGATATGCCGCCGTCCAGTTGACTGGCATCGATTGCCTGCAGCGTGCTAAAGTTATCTGCTGCGGATGCTGCCGCCGATGTGGCTACTGGTGTTGCAGTTGGCGTCCCAGTTGCATCCTTTTGCTGCATCTGTAGGTGGGAGTAAAAGGGCAGCATGGGTGTACTGCCAGCGGCTAGCATTTGATCCTTGTGATGATGGGGCATTAACAGAGGCTGATGTTGCTGCTGCTGCTGCTGCTGCTGTAGGTGGTGATGGTTGCTGGTAGCTTCTGTTGCATAGTTAGTGTTGCTGCTCTCCGCCAGCATGGAAGGTACATTGAAGGTATCCATTTTATTACTATTTACGTTGTAACAACTAGTTTCCTTTTAAAACCCTAATCTTTTGTACGTTTCGTTGTGATGTGTGTGTGGTGGTGTGATTGGTGGTGATGGCAGGTAACGATAGTATTCGTAGGTTTTTTTGGGATTGCTTTCTAGTTACTAAAAACCTGCAATAAGAGATAAAAAGAACAAATGCTCATTAGCATTAAACTTTAATATTTAAAGTGGATAGGGAAAGTGGAACAAGGATATTACAAGTGCAGGTCAACAAGGCAAGGTCAGGTTGAAGGTCGGCTCAGTGCAAATGTGGGCCAAGGACAAGTCTAATGGTATACCAAAGCGGGCCAAGGTCAACTCTTTACAGAGTCCGGGGAGGAAAAGCTTGAAAAGCTCTCTCGATAACATTTGAAGCCTCTAAGTTATCGTTTTGGTGATTGTATATTAATTATACATTTTATTTGGGTAAATAAAAATAGTCTTTGTTGCTTTCTCTCTTCCCTACTCCAGAAATAGTAATCTTCTTATGACGCAGACGTGGGCTTTTAATTTGAACCCTTCTTTGTAACCAGTTTACCAATGTAAATCCATTAAACAATATTAAAAAAAATTCATTTTTGCTAAACTAAAAACTGGAAATGTGCCCCCACTCCTTTCTTATATCCCCCTTTTTGTCGAGACTTTAATTAACTTCACTCGACTCCAACTTCTTATATTTTTGTTGTTGTCGAATCTCACTCATCAACCCCCGTGGGTTTCACTGACAAAAAATGTTTTTTTATTCTAGCTAAAGAACATTTGAAAATTATTATATAATATATTAATATTCAACAAAATAATGTAGTGCTTTACTAAGCTTGATCTTTTGGAATAAAAAAAATGGTTATTGAACATTACAAAAAATATATTAAATCTCATAATATACCTTTGTCAGCACGAACGTCAAATTAATAGATACGTTATATAATATTATGCAACAAATTAAATTTCGGATAGCTGATTTTTAAATTTAGAAAAATATCCTTCTCATCCTGATTCTTTACCGTGTATGGTATTTTCCGTGTAAAGGGATATTGGATAAAATATATGCAAAGGGGATTTGGGGGAATAAGGAAAGTAGAATACAGAGGAAGCGGAACGGAAAGGGGAGCTGATAAGTTGGGAGAATCGAAAAGTTTACCTTTTATGCAGCTGACGTCGTTGTATTTCCTTTTTGTAGTTCTTGTTGTTTTGCGCATGCGCCCGGTTTCCATGAATTTCACGACGAAGATCGCAGGAAAGGAAGACGAAGAGCTGGAAGCTGCCGCCTCTTTGTTCCTTCTCTCTTTCGCCTTCTCTGCCTCCCGCTGGCGGTTTTATGTATACAAAAACCAGTTGGAACCGAAAGCAAAAGTTCTATTATTATGTCTTGGTCTTGTTGTTGGTTTTCCACTCTCGCTCTCTCTCTCTGTCGTTCGGTGGGAATTCGCATATGTGGAGAACGCGAATTTATAATTCGCAAAACAAAGCTAGCGTGTGATTCATTTCGCCGATCGTTGTTGCTGCGGCTTCCTCTCTCTCTCTCCACCGCTGCTGCTGGCTCTCTCTCTGGCTCTCAGCAACAGTTTCCCCCTCGCACACACACACGCACACACACGCGACGCCGAACGCATTTGGCGTTATATACGTACATACGTATATGTATGCTTTTTGTATTTCTGCTTATGTTATTCTCGCAATTCTTTTGATTTCCTTATCCCGATTTTTACGCGAAAAAACTTCTTGCACAATCGTCACACGCGCAACAAGCGAAAGCTCTCCGCGGGGCAACAACAACTATAAATTGCAATTCCTACTACACACACACATGGGCGCACCATATACATATACGGCTGTGTGTGCCTCGTTCTACTTGGGATTTTGTTGTTGTTTTTGAAATTTGCTCTTTTGCTAATTTTCGTGTTGCTTTTCTGCCATTGCTCCAATTCTATGACACAACGCTTCCCACTTTTTGTGTGTTAATTTCATCGAAATAGTGCACATTGAAATTAGCGAACGGCTGCGGCGGGGGCGGAGGTGGGGGAGCAGAACGGAAAACAGACTCCCGTTATGGACGCATTGGAAATATTAAATACACACAATCACACACACACGGACACCGGATAGCAGTTTCGGCCAGTTCTTTTGCGCTTGTTTACTTCCTTTCGCTACGCACTTTCGCTTTCTTCGCTATTTGTTTATTTCCTGTGGGTTTATTTTTTTCGGGAAAAACTATTCCGCGCACAACCAACGCACGCAAAAAATTAGGTCTGTAGGCCAACGCAAACGGGAACGAAAAGCTGAACACAGTAAAAAGTTGTTGGCGTAGGTAGAAGAAGACGGAAAGCCCTGCCTCGTACACACACACAGATAGGCGTGCTTGGTTCTCCGGGGAGTGGGGCCAAGGACAGAGGCAGCATTCTTGGCCTTTAACGTTTGAAGAACAAGGACGGCAATCATATGAAAACAGGGAAGCTTTTAGCTGAAAGCACTCGACACACACACGCACACTCGTGGCATGGCAAGCTTTTGGCGGTGGCAACGCTGGCGACACCTGCCGCAAAGCTATGAAATGTTTCATAGCGCTTGCGGTAGGCAGCGAAATATCGTTACGGAATTTGAATTTTTGAGATACATTTTGGGTTTCAAGAGATAAATTAATCAAGAATATTTAAATTTTCTAGCCCTTCTCAAATATCTTCAAATTAACCCATTAGCATATCCATATACAAAAATCACAGACACCTTTTTAAATTGCCAAAATTTCACATTGCATTTATTTTTAGTTTCTCATCCTTTTTAGTTTCTTGTTTAATTTCATTTGTTTTTTTGCTTTTTGTTGTTTTTTATAGTTGCACAAAACTTACTTACATACACGTACAATTACATAGAAAATTACAAACCTATCTGAAAATTGATTTACATTATATAGTTGGATCATATTGTGTGTATACATATATATTTAATATATATTTTTTAAATATATTATTATTTTAATAATTTCATTTAAAAATACATAATACATAAATACGCCTTTGTTGCTTGCCGCTTTATTTAATATTATTACGATAATAATTATTATTTAGTTTATACTTTTTGCTATTTGTTTTGCTTTGTTTTTTTAAAAACCATAGATTACACTTTATCCCTAGATATATGTATATCTAAATGTATATATATAAATCGATTTATTTAGCTGCTTGGCTGGCATACATTTTCTGTTCCGTTTCTACTGCTTCCGCTTCCGCTTCCGTTTGTTCTACGTTTTAATTGCATTTAATTGTTGCAGCCAATCTCTCGAAAAGATTCCAGATTTTCTCAATATTCTCTCTCTCTCTTTAAAATTTCCCCATTCATTTCCGTTTCTTCGTTTTTCTTCGTTTTGAGTGTGTATAGCACCTTGTATCACTTTGCTCACTTAGCTCTAGATTTAATTTTCCTTTTAAAAAACGACTTTATCTTCCAAAGACAAAGACGGCAGGGAGGGGCTTGAGGGTTAAGGGGAGGGGTGAGTAAAATCTAGTTACTAGCTAAAATATACATATATGTATGTATAGTAATATATAAATCTATAATTATATTCGTACTAATAGTTTTCTCCAACATACTTTGCACTTTACAATCTATTTTTCATCTGTTCATCATTTGTCTAAGGTCTCCTTCTCCCATTTCTCTCCTCCTGTTCCGTATCTCGGTTAAAATTTCATTAAAATGGACTTGACGCCCAACAAGTTCCGTACACTGTCGTTGTATTTGATGAGCACAACCTTCGAGGAGCTGAACATGTTCAGCTTTTCGCCCGCACACAGTAGCTGCAGGCAGGTTGCCTTCTCCAGGAAATCGTCGATTTTGAATTCCCGGAGCAGATGCTTCTGACTGCTGACCGCCAGTGCATTGTTGTTGTTGTTTGGACAGAGCTAAGGGGAGATAGAGAAAGGGAAAACAATTAATAAAATATTACAAAATACATTCCAGACATTCGTCTTTTCTTTAATAAAATTTTAATTTTATTAGAGAAAAAATGAGCAAAGAACTCCCTTCAAAAGTGTTCTACGAAAGGTACCACTTCTTTAGGACCTCTTTTAATTTATTGCACATTTTTAAGCTTCATTTAAGTGGTTTTAAATCTTATGCTACCTTTTGTGGAGATTTCTTTCCTACATTTCTCATAAAGTAAATAAAAATTTTAATTTAATTTTAATTATATCCTTTAAATTACCTTGTTGAGCAACGTATCCTTGGATTTAACTTTAAGTAAATTGCACAAATCATTGAGTAATACCCATTTATCACTGCCCTCGTCTTTGAGCAAGTACAGTGGTGGCAATGGCACATCGGCCTCTTCAAATTCAAAAATATCACCATTCAATTCATTATCCATTGTCTCGATGTCCGTCGTCTGATCGTCGTCTAGCCTACTTCTACTCCTATTCCTATTCGCTTCCGTTTCCGCTACCATTTCAGCATCCACAAGCAGCTCCTTTTTCACTTCATTCTTGACATTCACAACGCTTGTTACTAAATTATTTTCAACATTTCCAGCATTCAGCTCGTCGTTGTTCTTATTGTTATTGCTATCTTCCTCGATTCCTGGCTCCAATTTAACCAGCATTGTCGTTGTTGTTGTTGTGGTTTTTGTTGCACTTCCCGTGGTCTCTCCATTTTGCTTGATCGTTAGGCCATTTGGTTCATGGTCCTGCTCTTCCTTTTTGGTTGGTAATAAGCCATTGACATTTGGCGAGTTACTCTGACTGGTGCTCATCCTCTGCGCCTGCTCTTGGTTCTTGGCCTTTTCCTTCCTTTCTCTACGTAGAGCTCTGCTCATATCACAAGCTGTGTTCGGTACATTATCGAATATATCATAACCATACTCCTTAGCATCTGGAAAATAAAAATAACAAGAGTTAAAACAAGTTTTATTTAAGATTTTAATATTTAAAGTCTCACCAAAGATCTCCCAAGGCCCATGGAAACGCATCGGCTTGATGTCAGCGGCGGCACTTTGTGCATCGCTGAGATGAGCACGCAGAATGCCTCGCATTAACTTGCTTGAAGCTAACATTAGCGGGGTTTGACCTGGATTTGGGAATACAAAAAATACAGATTAATAAAAAATCTCATTTAAAAATGTATATAAAAAACCCACCTGAGTACGTTGCCAGCAACGGATCAGCGCCATAGGAGAGCAATAGACGCACCACCTCCTCATGATCATTCTCGATGGCTCCGTGCAGTGGCCTTATACCCGATTGCGCGGCTTCCGAGTGATTCGCACCAAACTGGAGCAGGATCCGGGCAATCTCCAGCCAACCCTGAGTGCAGGCCTCGTGGAGCGGTGTGTAACCAGCATTATCCTTTTGATCCGGATTCATATTCATGCGATCCAAGCAGTAGACAACCACATCAATCAAACCCTGACGAGCGGCCTTGTGCATGGTACTCTGACCCACACCCTTGTTGAGCACCCATTTCTGGATTTCCCGGCACACATCCATCTCCGTTTTGATCTTTAAAGGCAAGTGGGAGCTACTACCGGCAATGGTGCTATCCGTATCATCCAGTCTCTCATCCGCTGCACTTTGATTATGCTCGAGAAGATGCTGAGTAAGTTGGCTGGTTGAGGTTTGGTTCTGGCCTTGACTGTGGTTCTGCTGGCTGTGATTATTATTACTCTGAGCTGGTCGCTTCTTTTTCCTTATATAATCAAAGCCCGAGCTGCCCTTCCTACGCATATACTTCCTCTTGTGAGGACACTGTGGAGCTGTGATGGATGCATGATCCTCCATTAGGGATCTCCTGGCCAGCTTGTTGTCATTGGCACTCACAATGCTATTCATTTGCTGCAGAAACTCTTCGTATTTCTGGTAGCTAATGGCATCATCGTCACCATCTCCTGCTGCCTCATTCTGGGCGCATTCTGGCGGCGCTGAAGCTGGCCGCTCGGGACCCACAAAAATCTCACGAATTATCTCACGACGCTGCTGCAACTTGGATTCTGTACGGGTCTTACTCTGCAGGACTTTTGTATCAAAGATACTAAAGTGCCTGCGGCTGGGATCATCCAGAGATGGATTATCCCCGTTTCCAGTATCCTGCTGCTGTTGTTGCTGCTGGGGATGCTCATAGAGCGACGTTGAGGCGGAGGTTTGTGATGTTTCGCTGTGGATTTGAAGATTCGTGGAGGCTGGAGCCGAAACAGAGGTCTTCCGAGGAGTACTACTACCGTTGGTCACCCTCAAATGAAGTACATCGATTATGGACTTGGGCTGACTGGAGGATTCAATCTGCTTGCTGGCTGCCTTGGTCTTGGGTTTATTCCTCTTAAAACATGCCAATTCCTGGCCAAGATCACGTCGCTCTAGATCTGGCAGCGAGGCAGCCACTTTGTTGAGTTTATTGATGGAGATCAGGCGATGGGGGATTTTCAGGGCCAACTTGTAGCGATACTCCTCCAGGTACAATTGCTGTTGTGGCGAGGTTTTGGCCGGCTTGCCAGGATTACCCTTGCTGTTGGGTTTCAGTTTGGCATTCCTGCCGTTTAGACCCAGGTGTTCAGAGTTTAAACCGCGTTTGTTTCTCAGGCGAGTGACCATCATCAAGTCCTTTTTGCTGTCCACCACTTTGCGTACATATTTCCTTTTGATTTTTGTGGTGGAATTACGTATGATCTTGTCATTGCGGAGGACTTTGCTATTGGCCAACTGGAGTTCAAGTTCCTTGCGATGCTTGGAGCGTGTCATGGTGTTGAGTTTGTGGGCAATGCGCTTGTTGAGGGTGTGACCAGGACGACGACCCACACGTGGTTTTTCCTTTTTCTTGTCCTCCTTTTCTTCCTCTTCGTCTTCTTCTGCCTCCTCCTCTTCCTCCTCCTCATCATCCTCCTCGTCTTCATCTTCTTCCTCATCTTCTTCATGACTTTCTGATGAACTGCTCTCTTGGTTCTCCTCAACTTTGGCCTTGGTTTGCTGACCCGAGGAGGCTTCTATGTTCTTCTTGTTGGTCTTGGCCATTGAGGTGTTATTGTTGGCCTTGTTATTGGTAGTCTTGACCTCTTTTTTAATATCCTTCTTGGTGGTGCTGCTGGCTGCTTTGGTTTTAATCTCCTCGCTGGAGGCCTGGCTGCGACTTAGGTGTTGTTTGACCTTCTTCTTCTGCTGCTGTTGGTCCTTGTTGTCCTCGTCGTCGTCGCTACTGGGTGCTTCTGCCTCGGGTGATCTCTGTCGGGTTCTTCCCTTCCTTAGCAAAGGTTTCTTCTGCCTGGCTGTATTCCTCTTGTGTAGCTCTGTGGTATCGCTTTCCGAGGAGCTGCTTTGACCCTGCTTCGGAGCCAAACGAGCTGCTATTCTTTGCTCCTGCTGCAAACGCTTCTTCTCTCGCTCCACCTTGCTCAGCTTCTTTTGGGCACTGCCATTACCCAAGGAGGACGAGACACCATTAGTTGTAGTGGTCAGTTGGGTTGTGGCCGACATCTCGGCTTCTGCCACAGCTGGAACGGGTTCAGGTTGACGTTTGAGAATGCGTGCCACTGGCAAATCATCCTCACTAATCTCCAATTTGATACTAGTGGTAGGCACTGTCACCACCACTTTGGTGAGCAGTTGCTCCACGAGATTATTGCAGGTACTGCCCCAGTCCAGTAGGTTACCTAAATTGCCACCAACCTCATCTTCCAGACCCAAGTCCGCAGCTTTTGGCACAGGCGCCGGCGCCGGTTCTAGCTTGATTTGTATGTGATTGGTTATCTGGTGGTTAGGTGGTGTCCTTGGCGGTGAAGCTGTCCTACAGGCATTACTGGTCGTTGTGGAGGTGACCAAAACAGGCGGCGGTGTAAATGTGAAACCCTTGAGCTCCGCCTTGGTGCGTATTCGGGGTTCCATCTTGGGCAGGGGATTCACAGTTGTGGAGGAAGATGATTCTGGTTGCTTTTCCCGTTCCCGCTTGGCGGCCAGCGCCTGTTCGTTAACAGCAATCACAGGTACTGGTGCCACCACAACCACCGAAGTGGAAGCAGCAGCAGTAGAGATGAGAGGTGCAGATCCCAGAGATTCTGCCTCCAGTCTCGCCTGCTTGGCCGCCGCTTGATTGTACTCTTGAAGATGCCTCTTCCTGCCCAAATAGTTGGGATTACTGCTGTTGTGGGGACTGGGTGAGGGTGTGGGCAGTAGTAGCTCCGCTGCTGGTGGCTTCTTCACCTGCACAATACTTGTCTCCGGCGGCTGTCGCTTGGCATATGGATTCGTTTCCAAAACACTGGGACGCATTTGTTGCAGTGTTTTGATCACCAAAGCGGGAGCAGCTACTGGCACAGGCGCAGGATGAGGAGGAACTGATGATACCGTGGAAGGAAGAGCAGGAGCTGGCGCTTGTCTTATCACCGCTGTGGATGCGCCTCCTCCAGTCCTAGTGGCCGCCGAGAAATTGGGCGTTATATCGAACCTGGGGAGTCCTAGTCCCCCGCCGATTGGTACCTTATGATCCGTCGTACTCGGTCTCTGGTGATACGTGTACTCGGTGGAGTCCGCCGTTTGCTTCACCGTTCGCATGGATAAATCCAGTGGCGAATGCAGGGCTGATGGCGGCGGTGGAGCTGAGGTAACTGGTTGGGAATTGGGAACAACAGCTGCAGGAGGTGTGGCCGGTGGTTGCTGGATTACTCTACTCGAAGGCGCTGAATGATTCCTCAATGGCGCCTCCATATTCAGAGTCTTCTTGATGATCTGCAAATTCAATTCCTGCTCACTGGCCGTGTTTCGCTTCAACATATCGTTGATCAACGCTCGATAGTTGGGCTTGGCTGCAGTTGGTGCTTTCTTGGCAGGATTAGAGGCGGGATGGCTTTGGGTTTGTGATTGACTTCCCGGCTGGTGGTAGCAAATATCCGGTCCGTGAGGATACACCTGCAGGGTGGAGTAGTTAGCACTGTTGGAGGAGGATGACGAGGATGAGGATGGGGCGGGCTGTTGATGTTGTAGCTGTTGGTGGCTGTTGGCTCCTGGACCTAGTATCGTTCCAGGAGCTCCAGCCGGTGGTGGTGCTGGCGCTGGTGGCGCTGGCGTGGGCGAGGCCACCGCTCCAGCTGCTGGCGACGGCGTCCCTTGGTGGTAGTAACTTGTATAAGGCGTTGAGCTGCTACTCGTTCCCACTCCAGCTCCATGCTGCTGCTGCTGGATCAGCTTGCCGTACTTTGTGGGATAACCATGAGGCGCAGGCACAGTGGCCAGCATTGCCGGCGATGAATCCCTTTCGCGGCTCTCTACATTATAGGGATTGTGATAGAGCGAGGATCTTGTGGGCTGCGGCAAACTACCGCCACCGAGGGAAGCATGTTCTGGTTCCAATTTCACATAACTCGTGGTTGCTGGTGGCGGTGCCGTCGGCTTGGAGCTCTTCACGGGCTGCTGGCTGTAGTAGGACCCAGCAGGACGTCCAAAGGTGGGCGCTCCTCCTCTAGGATACTCCAGGCTGGGTCCTGGGGCTTCTCTTACATACTTCTCAATGGCATTGTGCACGGTGGTTTGGAACTTTTCCGTACTAAATGTCGGCATCGGCATGTACAGACTCTGGTGATGAGAGGACGTGGAAGCGGTTGCTGGCGGCGTTCCCGTCGACGTAGGCGTTGCTCCGGCACTCCTCTGCTCCGGCGGTGTCTCATAGTGGGGCGGACACTTCCTTGCATAGTTTGGACTCGGTTGCTGGTGCTCATTGCTGGGATTACTAGGATTCACAACGTGCTCCATTTCATAGTGGCGGACGGATGAGGAATTGGAGCTGGAGGAGGCCGAGCTGGCGGTGGGTATTGCAGAGGAACTAGCGGCGGGCGGTGCATAGGTAAGCACCTTGGTTGCGGCAGGTACACTGGAGTACTTGATGTCCTCACTATAATATCGCTGGCTGTTTGGTCCTGGCATAGGTCCTGGAATCGCTCTGGATCCCGAAACCACGCTAGACCCTCCTGCAGGTGGCTTCCCATACGAGTATCTAGCCGGTTGCTGGTGATGATGCAGCTGCTCATCGGCTGGCGGCCAGTAGGCCGAGCTACCCGTTGCATAAATGGCAGGATTCCCATGATGTCGCAGACCTGGCGCCGGCGCAGGAGCCGGCACAGCCTGGCTCTTGTAACTCCAGCTGGGATGCGGATCGGGCATCTTTTTCACCGTCAAATTTTGGTTTGAGGTGTAGTACTGCAGGTGAGGATCACTGCCGCTGGGCGTCGTAGATCCTGGTCCCTGGGGACCAGGATGAGGCGGCAGGCCAGGTTGACCCGGCTGTGTGCTCCTGTTCATGTACATTGCCGTCCGGGATCGTTGATCCTCTGCATGGTGATGATTGCCATAGCTGCCGGCGGAGGAGGAACTCCCCACCGATGTGGAGCTGGTGGGATGGTGATGCAGTTGCTGCTGCTGCTGGTAGTGATGTGGATGCTGCTGGTGGATTGCTTGTTGCTGCTGTTGCAGTGGAGGTGGCGGTGGTGGCGGGTGGTGTTGGTGGATTGGCTGCTGGTGGTGCGTGGCTTGCGAGTGATGTGGATGCGTTGAATGGTGCTGCTGCTGCATCGAGGGATGATGCGGCTGATGATGCGTCTGATATTCGTGATGTCTGTTGGGTTCCATGGTGGTGGTCTGAAAATAGTAAGGAAAAATTAAAAACATTATTTAAGGTCAATTTATTTAAACTTTTCATGATCAGTTTGCAATGAAAATTAGTTTACAATATCAATATAATTTAAAAAGATCAATCTACAATTTAAAAAGCCTGAACAAATTAATATTAAAAAGCCATTAACATAAAATTAAACTTTTCAAGAGCATCAATTTCATTAATTTGTTTTCATCGCGATAATATATATAATTATTATTAATTGCCTAAATATGTATAAAAACTTAAATATTTCAAAGCTAAATCAAGTAAAGAAAACCCCAAAGGTTTTAATTGTATTGAAGTTAGAATTCCCAACTGTGAAGATTAGATTTAAAATAACATTTAATAATAAAATAAAAGCAAACAACAAATAAATTTTCATATTATATAATTTTCTAGTAATTGTCTTTAGTTGTACCTCATAGTTTTGCATTTAATTAAGAAACTATTGTTATAAAAAATACATACACAATAAAAGTTAGATCTAGTTTAGAACTTACTTACTTTTTACAACTACCATTCTATTCAATTAAAAACATTAAGAAGCCATTAATAAAGCTTCTATAATGTTAATCAATCAAAAATAATTAAACTAATTGGAATGGTTTCAGTGCAGAAATTCCAGTTAAAACACAGCAATTAGATTGTTCTACAAGTCACGACTTCCTATGCGAATGTATCTCAAAGATAGTCTCCACACTTGGGCTATTTTTATTACCAATTTCACAAATCAAACCATGAAACTGTTAAAGCAATAAAAATGGACTAAAACCCTTTTATGAGAGCAATAAAATAGAAATAAAAATAAACTCAGGAAATAAGCCGAAGCCAAAGTTTAAGCTTATTTTGGGTTTTGTCATTTTCCGCGAATATTTATTGTGGCTAATAAAAGTTTAAGCCATCTGACGGACGACTCATGCAAATATGAACAAATTCCAAAGCGCGATGATGAAATTGCTAAAAACAAATAAACTTAAAAATTGCTATTCGCCTTTTACAAAATATATATGTATGTTCGTAGGAGAAAGAAGAGAGAGATAACGAGAGGCAGGCCGAGTGGGCGAGAGGGAAATGCAAACAGTTCAACGACTTTCTAAAGAACGTGCACGAAAATAAACTGACTTTCCAATGAACCGAGCACAGCACAAAAATGCCCCAAAAACTGATTCATTTATGGCGAAAATGAGAGAGAAATCAGACACGACAATATGGCTATAACCTTAAAAATATACTCTTGGAGTTTGGCTAAGAATAGAGCATGTAAATTGGATATAAATCGAAGATTTTTATATTTAAATTAGGTAAAGTATTTAAGAGTTTATTGATCTGTTTTAGAAGAAATGAGATAAATTATCTGTGTAATAAATTTTTCCTTATTTGTATATTTAGATGATTTTTTAAAGATACAAATTATCTTATCGTTTGAAATCTATGTAAAGATAATTGAAATATATGCAAATTGAAATTAATATTCTTATATAGCCGAATATAGGTAAGGTTACTATTAATTGATTTTATTTTAAATATATTTTTTCTAAATATATAAGAAATTTTTAAAAAGTAACATAGTATTGTACCTATTAAAAATCAATAGTTGATATTTTAATTTTAATTTTCCACATTGTTATATTGTTTTCAATTCAAAATAGTGGAAATATTTAAATAAACCCATTTTACCAGCCATATATTTTAAGTCTAACTGTTTTATAATATTTTCAGCTCAATTAATTTTACATAAAAATGGCCTGTTTATAATTACAACTTCAATATTGCTTTAAAATTAAAAAAGAAACAAAATAACCGAGATAAGACGTCTCAAGTTCTCTTGCAGTTCTTGCCGGGGCTCGTGTTCAGTGTCGGAATTTTGAATTTCAACCATATGCTATGGAGATAAGGCCAACAGCCGTGGATTTGCCTTTGCCAGAGTTCATTCGCGTGTTCGCATTATTTTACAAAAAATACAAAATAAGTACTCAAAATTAAACAAAAAACATTTCCTCAGAGAAAAACGAGCAGCAGCAGTGCACGTAATACTTTTTAAACTGCTCTAATCGCTGTTATCAATCCGCGGGGGGATTATAATCAAACGGAATGACAGACCCCAAGCGAACACTTTACTCACGTGTCTCCCGATTAGCGGGCAAGCAAATAGTATAAATAAATAGAGAAATAATGGACAGAATCATACACATTTATCACAAAAAAATATTAGGGCAGAGATAAAAACATTAGCGTTGGAATACGGCTCAAGGCGAAAGGCCTCGGCAATCATATCTATTATAAACCAAAACAAATACTAAAAATAAAGGAAAACAAATAAGTTGTAGTAGGGAAAAAAAAGAGAGAAACACAAAACAAGAAATCTTTTTCGATTTGCGCACAAATTGCTGACGGACGGACAGACGGGGGTTCCGTCAAAAGTTATTCAACAAAATTCACTTCTATTGTTGTTGGTGGATGCTCACAGTGTTGTGGGCGTGTTCGACATTGTTAATTGTCATTTTCTATATGTATTGGAATACGTAAATATTTCTGTATCTGTTCAAGCATTGGCAGACCTGTTAATTTGTTTAAAGCAGAGCATAAACTGAAACTATAAATAAACTAATGGCAGATTTTAAATGATTCAACAAATGGTGTAGAAAAAATCTTGATTGCTTTTTCCCTTGTCAGTTTAATTTTTTATTAATTAATGTTTATAAATGTTTAGGCAATAAATAATATTTGTTAGACAAGTGAATGTCAGGTTGGCATTATATAAAAGAGTAATGTGAATAAAATATCAAAATAAAAGTAGTCTATTGAATTTTATAAGAATTTAAAGCGGGTTTCTTGCATTTCATTATTTAAATAAAAAGTGATATTCAGGAATTTATTAAATTAAAAACTGAGACAGGTAATTCATATATTGTTTATATTTTAATATTGATTAAGAAGAGGAATTGTTATTAGTATTATTATTTATTGTAAAAACTTTTGCGTGTTTATTTTCTTTTTAGCAAAGTATTTTATAAATTTATATAATTATTTTAAGTAAATAATCTATTAATTATAACCAGTATTTTGATTGTAGAATTACTCCAAGACATTAACAAAAAAAGATTCAAAAAGTTTCCTTTCGATTTCTGCAAGTGAATGAACTTTGTATCTCATTAAGGCCTTCACAATCTATCCTAATCAACCGTAAAAAAGCTTTCCCCTTCGTGTTAAAGCAAATATTTTTTATATTTGTGTGTTTTCCTTATCTTTTATTTTCTACTGCTATTATTTTTTTCTTTTATCTCTTCAGCATTTGCAATTCAAAATTTTTAATTTTTACAGCTGCCAATGTTCGAATAAAAAAAAGGTAAAAGAAAAAAAAAACGATGGAAAAAATTCCCAGAGTTTGGCCTTGGCTTAAAACAAACAAAAATGGCAACAACCATCATAAAAACAACAATTTAAATTCAGTGAAAAATAGAAAGAGAAATGGTAGAGAGAAAGAGAGGTGGACAAGTGCAAATAGCAAACATTGCCGCTTGTTTTGTTTTTAGCGTTTATTTAGCATTTTAATTTGGCATTTGTTGAGCCTGCTAAAGCAGCTATTGTTGCTGTTTTTGTTTAGGTTTTTGTTGTTGCCCACGCCGCTTGCTTTGTTTTATAATTTCACATTTCACAAAAGTTCGTTGTGCTCTTACGACGCTCACATTTCACTTGTGTTTGTGCTTTCCGCTTAACAGTGTGTGCATCGGTGTCAGTATCAATGTATGTGGTTTTATTTATATCATTTGCAATAACAAAATAAAAATGCGTCACAAATTTATTTGCACTTTTGCTGTCGGTTATTCGTATCAGAGACTCTCGCAAGCGCTAAGCATTATAGCATTTATAGCCTTGACCCCTACAATCTACACAATGTGTATAAAAAATGTTCTCTCTTTTTTCCTTGTATTTTATACATTTTGGGTTTGCATGCCAGAACTTAATTGAAACATTTTGGCTGAGGGGCAAAAACTTTTGGTGTCAGAATAATGTACAATATATATATTATTCTTAAAGTGAAAAACTTTTGCAAAGGGAAAGGTTATATGGGCATATTCGGTAAAGAAGTATTGGTAACATACATATACATTTATAAATTAGCAGGTATGGAAGCTCTTTACGTGATACATTTAGTCACCAAATGTTGTGGCTTTAAGGTCATAATTCAATGTTCAATATTATGTTTTTTAAATTTCCAAACCAGACATTTTGAAAAGCACTTTTATTCAGATATACATACAACGGCTAACAATAATTTTATCCTAATGTGTACCATATGATATTTTTATTACAAAAGACTTGTTCTTCCTAAGGTCAATATTCTTCCAATGTACTTTGCACTCAGGGTCAATTGTGAGGCCCAGAAACGTTAAAACTATTTAATCTGGCGTTTCACCAAACATTTTTTTAAATAAAAGTATTAAAACATAACACTAGTTAGACAATATTTTAGATAAAGCTGTTAATAAATTAAGAAGGTTGATAAGCTAAAAGCTAATGAAAAGGTAGCATAGAAACATAATAAATTATTTAATAAATATTTTAAATAAATATGTATTAATACATTTTATATCAAGTTTAGAATTAGTGTCATTATAAAATGTAAATTATATATTTTCCAGCTTCATTGTAAATAATTCTCAGTTTCTGGTATCTCCCCCATTTCAAATGAATTTATTGGAATCCCATATTCCCCACATCAGAAATTAAAATAAGATATTTCCATTAAGTAATTCCCTATGAATTTCCCGTAAACTAAAGAAAATAAAGCCAGCAAGCAACAGAATAATAATAAAATATGAATTTATAACCAAATCCAAGCCGTTAAAATTTCCCATCATTAAAATTTAACCATTTAACAATATAGAAAACTGAAATCCAGACTTGCCTACGAATTCCTCGATTACCAATTAAATAACAATAAAAACCTGAACAAGATCATTGGAACTGATTCATGTTTAATAAATACAAAAAATCAGTTGATTTTGTTTTTGTTTCTATTTGTTTTGTTCGGAAATATACATATATTTGCATATATTGAGATGAAAAACTTGAAGCTGATGAGATACTTTTGTGAGAGAATGAAAATGAGCGCGCCAAAAAGCGAGCAGAAGATGATCATCCGTATAAATGGAGATAATGATGACAGATACGAGAAAGATCATTGAGAACTTTATGTTAGTAGATGTTGTTGTTGTTGATTTTGTTCGCCTTTGGGGGCCAACAACACACTTACACACTCACTACGTACGTATCTGCGCTGTTGCTCGTTGTATCTGTATCTCGAAAAGTGTGCTGACTTGCTTGTATCTGTATCTGTATCTGTAGAATTTATGTCGTCGCCGCCGCAAAAACAAAAACAAAACAGAACAAAAAAAATGTTGTAATACACATGAAAAAAAAAAAAACAAATGTGAGGCGTGACAAAGACGGAGCGATGCACCGTTCGTTGTGATTCGCCATCTCGCTTTAGCACTCGCTGTTTTCAGCATTGTGAGATGATGATGACAAAATCAAATAAACAGAAGCTAAAGGAACAACAATAATAACAACAACATTGAGAAAACAGCAAGTAAGCGGGACAATTTAAGATAACAACAATGTCAACGACTGGCCCCTTCTCTTTCACACATCTCCTCGCCGCGCGTCTTTCTCTTTCTAATGCGATGTGCACACGTTTTATTTATGCTCTCTCTTTCTCCTTCTCCTTCTGTCTTGCTTGTCTTCTTTCTCTCATTTCTCATTCAATATCAAAGCAAAAGCAATAAAAATCAGCAATAACAACAAATGCGGCAGTTTTCGTGATTCCCTTTTGTTGTTTTTGTTAATTTCAATTTATTAGCATTTTATTTGCAGTTGTTGCTTTTTCATTGCCGCAAAAGTTTCGTTTTATTTTGTTGTAAATGGTGTGTTTATTTATTTTTTTTCATTTTGCCTTAACTTTGCTATAATTGTTTTATTGTTGTAGTTGTTGTTGCCGGTGGTGGTGGTGGTGTACATTTTCATTGCTTTTTGAAGTCAATTTGTCATCATGAACAATGATTTAATTGCTTGAAATTATGAGTTTGTGAAATATGTACATACATATGTATGTGCAAAAGGAAATGGTAAGGCAAAAAAGTTATAAAAGATATAAAAAGAAACCAGTGAAATATGTTTAAAGCAGATGGAGAAAAACTTCAAATAATAAAGGAAAAGTTTAGATGATGAAAGAGATTTAAAAAGAGATAGCTAAATTTTGCGACAAAGGAAATGATTTTGTTATGTAACACAACAAAAATAAGATGAACAAATTAATAAAAAAATTTATTATACAAAAAACAAGCTAAAGAAAGGAAAAACTAATGGAATTAATTTACAATGATAATTAAAATACAGCTCCCAAAAAAGTAGAATGCATTCAAATTGTATCTTTATATTTACCAGAGATCGTAATAGGTATTATTATAAATCACAATGAAATTTTCCTGAATTAATTTAACTAATTACCACTGCTGTTTTTACAGTAATATATTTTAAGTTTGCAAGTTTCTAAATTATGGTGGCGAAAACAAATACAAATACGTATCTTGGTATAAAAATATGAACATATCAGTTTTAATGACTAATAAATCACACACATAAGAATAATTTCTCTCTGATTCATCCACTCTTAAAACGTATATTATATGTGTATCTTTTTATAAAAAGAATCAAGTCTTTATTATAATATAATATTTATTTTCATATGTAGATATTGTAAAAATAAAAAAATATATCTATATTTATTTTCCACGCACCGTTGACCGCAATAACAACCGTGAAATATTCCAACATTTGCCTATAATTCGCCATGAAACTTCCCATATTAATTCAAATGAATCGTAATTATTTAACCTAAATTTCACACCATCTCCGTCACTCTCTTTCCCATTCGAATCAATTTATAAGGTAACAAAAATGCCATTATTATATGAAATTAGATCACGGCAAAATGAGTGACACAAATACCATTTGCATGGCATCGTTTGTTCGCATGTGTGTTCTGATTATTGTCATTTGGTATTACTTCAGTTCCGTTCTGCTTTCTACTTAACAACTAATCAAGGAAAATTATGAAATTGCATAGGAAAAACAGGGGCCAGAGAGCAGATAGTGGAGAGCAGAGAGGATGAAAAAAAAAAATGGAAAATAATATGATAAATGAGGCATTGAGATGGCTTTTGTTGAGTGACAGAATGAATTGTGAAAAAGGAGGACAGTTTTATGGGCGTTTCTTTATGTAAAACGATTGGGAAACAAGTTGAGAAATTCTATATTTAGCTTTACTAGATGATAACCTTGCTGTTATTTGGTGTGTTTTTAGTAATGAGAAGGAATATATTTCAATTTAAGAAACTTTAGTAAGTTTTCCGAGTTGCTTTTATTTAAATTATATAGATTTAAAATCCACTTAAATGTGAATTTAAATACTCTATTGAAGTTACTTTAACTTTTTTATTTATATTTCATTCATTCAACTTTGTAACACGAGTTTAGTAATTTTAAAAATTCATTTCACACCTCAACAGGTGTCAAATTGAACAGAAAAAAATGTATTCATACAACAAAAGTATAAAAACAAGTTTGACAAGGGCAATGCGAGAATTAAACTGAAATTCGGGACCTCCAAAAAATGAATTAAACCAGAAATACTTTTCGCTTGACTCATAGAACTGTTTGTAAATTGAATATCGCATACAATGCAATCTTCCTGGCTGACAAAAAATAATTAAAAACCGAATATGACAGCGAAATGCGAGGAAGTTTAAGTGTAGATTTGTATTTATTTTCCCAATCTTGTCTAGTCAGCAAATGAGTTGGTAAATTGTTAGATTTCTGAACAAGTATGTGTGTTTGTATACACTCACTAAAAATAAACCAAGTAAACAAAAGTTGGCAAAAAGGGCAGACAAAGTAAATTTATAGTTGTTGCTACGAAAAAAAAAGTACCCACAAAAAGCGAAGGGAGAATCTGTGTGGAAAACATTACGACGGGGGAGGCACAAGGCAGAAGGGTGGGAGGTAGGTGTTGGGGAGCTTAGCCATGTGATAGAGGTGAAATGAAGCAGCAAATAGAAGGGGTTTCAACTTGAATTTATGAGTACTTCTATATCCACGGAAAGTTCTCAGACCAAAGTTCAAATTGATGGGAGTTTATTTTTTTAACGGGCTAAAAAGTTCTTATCTCAGTAAATTTTAGTCGAAGCCCAAGAAGCTAGCCATAAAGCAGCAATTCATGGTCTTGGTGAAATTTTATTATTGGCAAAGGCAGCGTGTGACAGTAACGGATTTATATGGCAAACACGTTTTAAACTGGCTTTTTGCAGCTCTTCTTTTGTGCACAAGAAATGAATTTAATTTCGAGGTTATTTATAGCATAGATTAATATGTATTCAAAGTTTGATTAGGTACCAGATAATCCAACAAAGGCAAGTTGACAGAAATTTGATACCTTTCTTAATTTCATGCTATTAGGAAATTACTTGATATGCGCTATCTGATAGATAAGGCTCAAAAGTGCCAAGATAGTTGACTTTCTTCTTTGTTTTGTATATCTTGAAGTGGTAGAGAAATAGGTTTAAATATGTGGGACATCTAAAGATTAAATTTTTATTATATTGGCAAATAACCAATTTTAGTTTCTATTTCTATCTTAAACTCCTCAAAATGTATTCAATAAATCAACTAACTAAGTTCTATTAAATATCTTTGATAAATGTATTTAAGCTATAATTATAAGTAACACAAGAACTAGTTTATATAAGTGAATACTTTATCATTACTCTATTTTACTAATTGGCTAATTATGTGTAAAGCGTAACCTTAAAAAAAACCTTAAACAAGCAAAAACAAAAAGAAACCCCAAAGTATTTCCCATTTTTTTATGGCCAATAACGATGTGTCAGAACTTTTCTCGCTAGTGTCATCCGCTCATAACTATTATTCTCCCCAACCGATTCCGCTCAACTTCCACGCCGGAGATACATATACAAATACCTACAACGAATAGCCAACAGATATCTCTTCAAAGTTAACGTTATTCATCAGAGCCAACTCGGCAACACGGCACGGCGGCGGCACACATGCAAACAGATAGCCAAGCCAACAGTCTTGGCTTGTTCTGTTTTCGGTTTTCTCTGTTTGTTTCGAAACAAACCGGTTAAACGCTTTTAGCTTTTAGCTTTCAGCGAAAAGCAGCAAGAAAGAACAGCACACATAAAAAACAGAAACCGTTTAAGCGTACAATGGGCGTAGTTGGTTAAAGTACAGAGGGGAAGTTACGGGGTTGGGAGAGGATTGACTACAACTAATTATCAACCTCAACGAATCGCGCACAGCTGTACAGAGCAAACAAACGCAGTTGAATTCGTTTCAAATCGCTCGATTCGATTCTGGGTTTCTATTTCCCCTCAAACCATAACGATTTATCAACAAATCAAACGTTCGGTGGTTGGTGGGTAGTGGTGGCCCCAAACATTGTAAACATTACGAGCACAAATTGTTTTTGGCCCGTTATCAGTTTGGGGAAGTTCTTTTTTTTGCCCGATTTTCGATTTTCAGATTAGACCGAAAATGAGGAAACCCTGAAACAAATACAGTCAAAATTCTTGAATAAATAAAATAACCATATGTTAAAGTTTAAAAATTAAGTTATATGGAAACTAATGGAATGGGAAACAAAACAACAATCATATTTTAAAAGAGTCACAAAAGGAAATAGAGCTAGCTTTGAGCATTTAAAAATATTATATTGCGAGGCCTTAGTATAAAAACATACAAAATAATAAGATAATACTATAAAGTATATAAAATAATATAATTGTTTAGGTATTTAAGATTTATTTTCAAAGTTCCTCAGTGTTATTTTATGTATTTCACAGGTAGTAATAGTTTGTAAACTTTTCGAATATCTTTATAATTTCAATGTCTTAGTATTTATCGCATCTAGAATATAATAACATCGGTCTAATATATAAAACCAAAATGTATTTATAGCGGTAACCAACGAAAGGTTAACTTATAGATGTTTCACTGTATACTTTATGTAATCTTCATTACATGTTTGCTCATTTTCTTTTGGCTTTCCATGTTCTGTTTGTTTTGCGTTGAGTAATTTATGAACCGCTTGGACTATTTCTAGAGAGAGGAATAAATATACACAACACACACATAGACATTTATATGCATATATACATATGTTCGCATCCAGTATCGCTTTACAAGCTGATAACAAAATTGAACAGAGAAACGTGACTTGAAGCGGTCCGTAAATCCGGAGAACTGGGTATTTAAACTATTTGATCAAGCAATGCAAACATTGGCATTTGGGAATGCACGAGTGCATATGAGTTGCTAAAAATAAAAATTCAGTAGAATGTTAAGGTCATTAAACATTCAATTAATTGTTGATACATCCATGACAGGCAGTTTCATCATGTGAATAAAGTCGTTAAGGAATCAGTAAACTCGTGTTTATAAATCTCAATTTGCAAAAGCCTTATACTATAGCAAAAATAATATTAAGTAAAACAATAACTACTAAGTGCAAAGATATTCCTAATTAGCAAAACCGCATTTATTAGAAACTACTTTATGCAAATTTATATTTAGAATATTATATAATTAATACAATATGTAAATTCTTTTTAATTATTCTATAAGGGAAAATCAGTTTTGTATTTAGCATTCTGCTGATATTGATAAATTAAAAATATATGTATTATTTCTTTAACTACCTAAATCTTTAAAATTTCCTAATCAGACAGTATAATCTACATAACAAATTTTAAGAAATCATCATTTCTTAATGACAGTCTCATCCTTATAATGAATGAAAATGAAAAGCAGTTCGAGTTTTATCCATTATCGATGGGCTTTACCGTTATTTACTGGCGATTACGAATAAAGGCATTAAAAAAAAACCCCGAAATTCTTCGAAGAGCGTGAGAAGCTTGAAAGAAGGGCTTGACGTGAGAAGAACAAGCGTGAAGACAAAAAGAAGATTATAAGAAAAGAAAGCGAAGAAGAGCCAACAGCAGCAGCAGCTGTTATCAAGACAGTAACTGTAAATAAGCCACCTGTAGCCGTTTCGCATGTTCAAAAAAAAATGAAACAAACACAGCATAGTTGCCCTCCTCTTTTCCTCTCTCTTTTTCTTAGATATTTTTTTTGGTTAACATAACAAGGCAACAGCATAATTAAAGCCCTGATTTTAAAGTTTAAAACTTTAAGCTTATATAAAAAAATATAAAAAACTCACCTTGAGATGCTCCAATATTAAATGTTTCCTTTCTTTGTGGTTACCTCCCACGCGTGGCCCTTAAATCCGTTTACTGTTATATTTAATGTAAACTCGGCGCTGCTTCTGCTGTTGTTTTTGTTGTAATTCCTTTCAGCATTGCTTTTCACTTTACTTCACTCACACACACACAGAGACACATATGTAGAGAGCGAGAGACACGATATACGTACAAATTTCTCGTGCTGCAACTTTTTCTCTCTTTTCTTTTCTTTGCTTTCTTTCTTTCTTTTTATATATATTTTTTTTGTGTAAACCAGTATTTTTGTGCCTTCTTTCACTTGTATGATTTTTTTTATTCAAGAAATTGTTGAATAACGGTTTCTGTTAGCCGCTACGCTCTTGTTGCTGTTGTTGTTGTCATGAATTTCACTTTGCTTTCGCGTTTCACGCATTGCTGCTGCTTCTTCTTCATCGGCTTCGTCTTGTTGCTCCTTTTTCTTTTAATAGTTGTAGTTGTTGTTTTAGCCGTGGGAAACCTGTCCAGCAGCCTTACAGCCGCTGTTTTTGTTGCTTTTCATTTTTCGGCCGCACATTTTCATAGCTTTACTCTACAGAAGACACTTCAGACATTTAATATTTAAATATTTTTGCGTTTTGCTTCTTTTTTATAAGTGAAAAAGCAAGCAAACAGCGTGTGTACATATTTAATAAATAAGGCAAAAATTCCAACAAAATATACAATTATTGTTGTTGCTCAACGTTCATTGCCACACACACACACATACTTCAACGAGCAGACAACGAGTCAGACACAACCGCATACATATACAATTTTTTTGGGGGCTAAGGGGGGCGGTTTTTTTCTTTTTGTTTCAAGGCAACTTCATTTCTTGACTCTTTTTCCTCCCCCGCAAAGGGAAACAAAGAAAATTTCACTTGTCTCGCACACACACACACTCATACTCTCGCACACACCGAGACTCGCACATTTCCCCAAAGGAAATATAATTTAAAACATTTTTATTGACACAATTACAAGGTTTCTGCTTCTTGCGTCTGTTGTTGTTGCCGCTTGCTTGCTTGCTTCTTCTCTTTATCGTTGTTGTTGTTGTTGGCCTACTTTGTGTGTTGTTGTTGTATTTGCTTTTTTCTCTGGCTTTTATTTTTTGTGTTGCTCCAACTTCTCTTCGCTTTGAAAAAATTTCACACGCGCCGTTTCTTTTTTTCGTAGTCTCTTTTTTTACGTAAATTAGATTGCCATTTGAAGTTATTTCGGTTTGTTGGGATTGCACTTGGTATTTAGCTATTATATATATGTATATATACGTGTGTTGCACTACATTATATTTATAAACATTATGTGTATATGTTTGAAATTTTAATTTTATTTTCGTATAAAAAGAAAATCAGACGAGACGAACGTATGAACAAATGAAATGGTCTTTGTTGTGTTTTTTTTTTAGTGATCAGTGTGGCCAGACGGAAATTGAAACAAAAGGAATTTGTCAGTGTGGCCAGATTAAAAGTTGGCCTAGCGGCTAGCGTCAAGTGTAGCAATCGGTAAGTAAAATTGTGTAATTTTACCTCGTGAACGGAAAGTCTGGCAGCGTTCATGAGCGACCAACATTGCCAGATTGTTCGTTCATGAGCAAACAATATCGATTGGATGCTATCGAGTTCCACCCATCTCTGGCGTCTCAAAGCGGGAAATTTTGCGAAAAACAAGACGAATCAGGTAAGCTAATATAACTAAAAAGCAAACCAGAAACTAAAGAGTGTACTTGCAGACATGGCGCCTTCTTCCTCACAAGAACCGCCACAGGTTCCGCTGAGGAACTGCGCCTTGGCGCCACATCGACTGAAGACCCCGAGCCGCAAAATTACCGACCCCTACTTGGTCAATTTTGCAAAGCGCATCAACTCTGAAATCCGCGTTGGAAACTTGTTGTGCCTCGACTGCTATCAGAACTTGAAGAACTTGTACCGCATGAAGATGGCCAATGCCCGGCAGCATCACGAGAAGCGTAAGAGGGAACAGAGCTCTGGGAACAGCATTTCGGATGTAAGCAACAGCCAGCGAATGGTGTCCACCTCCTCCTCCGATGAAGTGTCGGTGCCAGGGAATCGTTCAACTGCTTCGCCGTTATCCTCGCGAGGCTCGTCCCCCACAACCAGTGCTGCAGCGGCGGCCAAGAGACAGCGGACAAGTGCTCCTCCACCGCCATCCTCGCGAGACTCGTCCCCCACAACCAGTGCTGCAGCGGCGGCCAAGAGACAGCGGACAAGTTCTCCTCCACCGCCGATACCGGCGGCATCAGGGAACTCATATGTTAGTGACGACGACGACCCCAATTCGAATCTCAGTCTTAATGCAGTGAATGGCACGCGACTGCCGCACATTCAGCCCATCCCAAAGAGACGTCAGTTTGTTCATCTGAATAAGAATGCGATGGACATTTACCTGGCAGGCACCACCGGCGGGTAAGCCAGTGCGAAAAACTGTCCAACTGCACAGCAATCAACACCTAATTTCCTGTGTAATCCTTCTGGAAGGATCGACTTGAAGTGGTCTTTCATAAGTTTATTGATGAGCAAGAATAAGCCTTGTAAAATATTATTTAAAGCCAATTCTACTTAGTCAAAATGAAAGTGACATGTTTAAGTTTTAGTTTAAATTACTCAATAAATATGTTATATGACTGAAGAATGAAGTAAATAAATAAATACAGACTGTCAAAATGCCGTTTAAAAATCTGATTTATTTTTACAGTGACCAACTTAATTATTGGCACAGTTGGGACGTCTGTCTTTAGCACAGATTATCTCCATTAAATTTAGCAATATATCAATGGAACAAATTTTATTTATATACATTTGTAAATTTCCAATTACATTACCTTCGTTTTATTCATGCATATCATTCCATTAATTTAACAATATTAAAAAACAAGAATTTAATCATTTTTTTAAATTTGTTTATTAGTAACTACCAATTTATTTAAATATACATACTATAACAATCTCATAAGATTAATATCTACATGCGAAAATTTTTTATTTTAGATTTTATATACATTTTTTTAAATAAAAACAATTCTTAATAGTACATAGTCCATAGCAATCGATTGTTTGGGCAGTGTTGCCAGATGAAAATTTGGCTCTCCCCCTAAAAAATCGCCAAAAGTTGAAATTTCCCCCTAAAAAAATGCAGTTTTCCCCCTAAATTAAAAAAATCAGTTAATTTCATAAATATAAGGACGAAACATATTTTTGTTAGTTAATTTTAATGTTTTTTTATACATATGCATCGATAATTTTTTCTGAAAACTCGGCATGGAAACCTCTTTGTTCACAAAAAGTTTCAAAAGTTGTTGCAATTGTTGGGTAAATCATAAATTCTACAATGTTTTTTTAAAACATAGTATAAATACAAGTTTAAAAAAACCCTAAACTTTCCCCCTAAAAATTCTTCCCCCTAAAATTCCCACTAGTACATCAAAAAACCCCTAAATCTAGGGGAAAAACCCCTAACCTGGGAACACTGTGTTTGGCAATCATCGATACTGTCGAGCTATACAAACAGTGGTGTCATTTCGCCGCTTTTCCCGTCAAATTCAGCTTAATTCAGCTTGCCGGAAAATAAACTCTTATATGCGATCCCTGGAATTGGCCAGAATGCCGTGTTGTTATTGCAAAAGCAGCCTAACTTCTTTGATTTTTATATTTTATACTTACAATTATAAACAAAATAACAAACAATTATTTTCTAACAATCGGCTTTTTTCTTAGCCTTTTCCAATTTGGCTTTTTTAGCTGTTTATTTCTAGTAATCTAGCTTTTTTGCTTCGAAAAAATGGCATCACTGGCCATATAAACAATATATAAAAAATTCGAACTGCGATGCAGATTCTAAAGTAATTTTTGTTTTGACTGCAGGAAATAAGCTGCGTTTTACGAAAACCACTGTGGCTCTAGATTCCATAAGCAAAATTTGACTATTCTGCGATCGATATTCTATGTTAACAAACAGCGTTTTCTCTACATTTTAACATTCTACATGAGAATTCGACCAAAATCGAGAATTCGACCCCAAAATCGAGAATTCGACCCCAAACTAATGTTAACTAACAAATTTTACACTGTTGTTCTGTTAGTGTAAGATTGATTTCGACTTTTTAACATGAACGCTTCTCTTAGCTTTTTCCAATTGGAATTCGGCTTTTTTAAGCTGAAAAACGACATCACTGGCAGTTTAAACAATATATAAACAATTCCAACTGCGATGCAGGTGCTTTAGTTGACAGAATTCTCGGCGCAAGCAAATCAAAGGGCTGGAAAAATCTGCTCGGGACACACATCAAAATTCTGGTTTACTAGACACGAGAAATTAACGCAAAATTCCTGGCTAAAATGGCTGACCGCGATGCCGCATCGAATCAGTTGATTGACTACAAAAACTCCCAAACGGTGAGTGTGTTGGTGTGTCTGTGTGCGAGCAAGAATCTGTGTGTGTGTGTGAGTGCCGGCCCGAAATTAGGGAAAAAGAGAAAGGAAGAAGAGGAGGGCAGCAGAAACAAAGCGTTGTTAAAAATAAAATAAACAAAAAACAAGACAATAAAGGCGGGGGCGATTGCTATAATGCTGTACTTTTCTATATCGTTAATAATTAAAAAATGCAAAAAGCCACAGAGATCGTGCATTTCGAAAGCGAACAGTTCAAAGTTCAAGAGCGGTCGCTATCGCGTTCTCTTTTCTCTCTTGATTCCTCTCTCTCCGCCTCTCTGCCTGTTTATTTATACGCATCTTATCAAAACTGACCGGAGTCTGATAAGAGTTATCAGCTTAGCGCTTAGTTTTCCCCGGTGGATTTGGAGGGCCTAATCCAAAGTTTTGGTCTTTGGCCCTTTTTCTCACTGCTAACCTTTGCCTTTTGGTTATTTGTTTTGCTTCCGCCTCTATTTTCGCTTTGCAATTTTCAATTTCATTTGGCACTACTTGCATTTATATTATATTTTATTTATTCGAATTTGTTTGCACTTTCGTGCTAAATGTTCGTTTTCGCTTTTCGTAAACTGTTTGTAGCTGGTATTTTGTGTATGTTTAATGATTTGAAATTTAAAATTCGTGACGCTTGCAAAATGCATAAAGTAACACAGCTCGTTTTTGAAAAGTATTCTAATTACCTTAATGGAATAATTGTAGAAGAATGCAAGGAAATTTTGAAAATTGAATTTTTGAATTCAAAATTTGTTTAAAGTGGGGGTAATAATATTTAAAAATTAAAACTTCATAATTAGACGTAGAATATTCGTACACTTACAGTTTATAGATACAGAACCATTAAAAAAACCCATTTTTAATATTAGGATGCCAAAAAACAATGCAATTATTTTGATTTAAAATAATCATTTGGAAACTCCAACATTTATTGTAAATTTTTTATAAGAGTAATTGAAGTCCACATATTTTCAGGGTTTTAATTTTATATTTAAGAAATAAAGTAATAATATACACTATATAATCTGAGATCTTAAAAAACCATTACAAATATAAAAATATTCAAAATACCTGCTTCATCTAGGCAAAATAATAATATTTATAGAATCCATTGTACAGCCATTATCTATTGGTCTCTCCCTTTTTGTATGTACCCCCCATAAATCGATAAATGAAACTCAAATATTCAGAGTTGAGCTATTTGTCAGTCAGTTTGATAAGCATCGAAAAACCTGCTAAGTAATTGGCCCAAATAGATTAGATTTATCAGTAATATATACCTTTTCGAATTAGTTCGAATTAGCCTTGAAAGTACATTATAAAAGTATATAAACATATATATATATATTTCAATTTAGCAATGAGTTTTGTAATCGATATAATAGCTAAACAAAGAAGCAATTATCTATATTATTTTTGAAAGGAAATGCAATTATCTTTATTACCTTATTGAAGGGAAATACTTTAGTTCTGTTAAAAGGGCGTTAATTAAGAAATATTCTACTCAAGAACTCTCATTGTTTATATTTTTACGGACTGAAAAATAATATAATTATATATCAAACAATATACATATATCTCACGTAAACAAAATTATGACCGCATTAAATGGATGAGTCAAAGAAATCAATTAAAAGCTACCGAGTTAAGCCCCTACTTTATTATACCACAAAAGCAAACAATTACAATTCTTTTTCTATATATATAAATGCATATATGCATATACATATATGACTTGTTTGTGCCGCTTTGAGGTTGGAAAATCGCTGGGAAGTCAATGGACTTTGCTGCGACCGGCTTAATGTTGCATAAACTGGTTGCAATGGGCTGGCTTGTCGTGTCGATCACGAGACAACGAACCCGGCTAAAGAAACCCGTTTTGGGTTTGAGCCTTTCCCGACTTGGAGGGAAAATGCGTTTCAACTGCAAATTTTCTTTCTCCAATTTGGTTATGCAATCCTGAGTTCAAATACACAGACTTATACACTCACTGTATGTGAGAATATGTTTCGAAGTGACCCAGAGAGGAGAGCTAACTTGGCTTGGTTGGTGGCTTTTGGTTCGTGTTGTTTTAGTCGAATTTAAGCTTCTATGACGAAACTGTGAAAACTGCATTCTATCAGGCAATTAAATGTTTGCCTTTGTTTCGCTGAATAATCATGGCAACTATGTAGTTGGGTTCTTTGTTTCCACATATAGTGGGAGAATCGTATAATATACCTTAATTGACGCGATTAACCAAGAATTTGAACCAATTCTAGGATACCCAGATACCCATAAACCAGATATTTGTATTGGGAAAGGTCGTAAAATGGTTTGATCGAAGGGAAAAAAGTTTGAACTGTATTGTTTATACTGCTTCGTTGTTAAATAAACTATAAATAATATATTAACTTTGCTTAAGAATCTTAGTAAGTACCTAAAATGAATATATATTTTATGAAAGCTTAGATATAATGACATAAAACTCAATTTCTTTGAATTAATTTCTTTAATAAATAGTTTTAAACAATTCATTTTAGAAAACATTTTAAATCAAGAAGCTATTTTATAGATTTTATAGATAAATTAGACATCTTAAAGTACAATTTCACAACTCATCACTTGAAATCTTCGTTGTAATATCAAAATTAATCATCTCTTGTATTTTCTGCCCTTCAAATGACTCAGTTTCTTGTGATAAATGATATCTAGTAGACAATGTTGTCTCTCCTTTAATATTTATCAGATGCACAGTGATCTGTTTAAGCCTACCTCATTAACATTTTGTTTGTTCGCTTCGCTGACATGTTGCAATTAAAAAAGACTTTAGTAGTTCATGTATTTTTGCATTCTTTTTTTCTTTTTTGAGATCGTATGAGGGGTTGCCTTATCACAGTTTGTTTTTCACTGGGAATACACACAAACGCATTTTGGAGGCCCGATACGAACCAGATTGACTTGTTGGGGCGTGAAGCGAGTTCCATTCTCATTCGCATGCCCACTCCCGGTTTTGCTTTATTTTTCGTATCTGTCCCCCCTCTGAAAGTGGCTCCATATTGTTGTCTCAAAGTGCAAACAATACTGATTAAATCGCAGGGAAAAAAAACAAGGCAAGACTGCAGAGAAAAGAGTATACATATGAGCCATAAAAATACTTATATAGAAATTTCAGAAAAAAATTTAAAAATAAAATAAAGAATTTATAAGGAGAGTTCACCAGACAGATAATATAATAAAGAGCTTAAAAGCTGCTTTGAATGTAGAATTAGCTACTGATTGCAACGCAATTAAAAAAGAGGGTCTTTTATATGAAGTATATATATATTTTTTAACATTTGTGGTATTATAAACATGGAAAATAGCTTCTTGTAGACTCTAGATCAGAATACTTTATTAATATTAATTTGGCTGACTTTTCACTTGGGGAATTCTTCAGCCAATTCAAGCAAGAAATGCCCTGATACGGACGAGGCTCCTGTGTCTTCTAGATAAAATATCCCTCAAAGATTTAGTAGTTTAATTTTTAATCCTTGCCAAATATTATTTCGTTTCTTTTTAGTCATCCAACTTCTACGAATAAAGATCGTATAAAATAGATAACAACAATAGGGCACTTAAAAGTAAACAATTCCCTAAGTCACGCCACCTAAATGACTTTGTTGCGAAATATAAACGGCAGCTTAATTTATATGTTTGACAACTCACCAGCAGGGGGTTAAGTTTGATATATATAGATATCACCTCTATATGGTATATACAACTCTTTAATATGCGCACACACAGTGTTCTAGAAATGCTTTCAAATTAGAATTTCGCAATAACATTTGCTAAATAGTGTGCATTGTTGCCGGTGACAGTTTTGCAAAGTGACTTGTGAGTGACTTGAGTTAATTCTATAATGAGTGGATGGCTTGCATGCGAAATAAACGATTAAAGACTGGGGACAGGGTGTGTCTCCAGGGAAATTAATTGAAAACACAGGAAGATGATGATATGGGAAGACACTTGATATAATACAAAGAAGATCTCTGGTTGATAAATGACAAAACATTTAGCAAAGCTAATTGATATTTCAGGTCCGATCAGACAGCGATATTTGGCTTCAATGGGAATTAATAATTTATTGTTATTATTTTATAAAATGAGGTTATTAATTGAAATACAAAAACCAGGGAATTTAAGGGGTTACCTTTAAAAATGTTAATTAATTTAATGCCTCAATCAATTATCGTTATCTAATCAGTTAAATTTCATGATTGTTCGTTTAAAAGTTCCCTTAAACACTTTAATTTCCTCGGAATTATTTTTCCACTTAACTAAAATTCCATGCAAATATTTTTTGTGCACCAAAACACCTTTCAAAGTGACCCCCTGCGTAGTGATAAAGTCCTACAATCTTTATGTTTATGTTTTTGGTGGTGACAGCGTCCATAGATTATAAATATGAAATATGAAAGTCCGCAAGACCAAAAAAAGAATTATCGCCTAAAGCTTCGATAAGATTAGGCGACACTTTGAACTGGTAATATTATATAACGAAAAAAGTAAGTAGAATTGCACTTTGCAACGTAGCCGGTAAAGTTTTTCTTTATTTGTATAATTTAAAAAAAATGAATTAGTAAACCATTTGCTTGGTAACTTGAAAAGTTGCATTAAAAGGTCACAACTAAGTTGTTTTTTTTATTTTATTTTCTTTTCTCAGGTCTCCCCTGGAGCCATTACCACTGGCCATGGAGCACCCATTGGCATCAAGGATGCCACACAGACGGTGGGTCCCCGCGGACCCGTTCTCCTGCAGGACGTGAACTTCCTCGATGAGATGTCCCACTTTGATCGCGAAAGGATTCCCGAGCGTGTGGTCCATGCCAAGGGAGCTGGTGCCTTTGGTTACTTTGAGGTTACCCACGATATCAGCCAGTACTGTGCCGCCAAGATGTTCGACAAGGTGAAGAAGCGCACTCCCCTGGCCATCCGTTTCTCCACGGTGGGCGGTGAGAGCGGATCTGCGGATACTGCTCGTGATCCTCGTGGTTTCGCCGTCAAGTTCTACACGGAGGATGGTGTCTGGGATTTGGTGGGCAACAACACACCCATTTTCTTCATCCGTGATCCCATTTTGTTCCCCAGCTTCATTCACACCCAGAAGCGTAATCCTCAGACGCATCTGAAGGATCCTGATATGTTCTGGGATTTCCTTACCCTGCGTCCCGAGTCGACGCATCAGGTGAGCTTCCTGTTCGGCGATCGTGGCACTCCCGATGGCTATTGCCACATGAACGGCTATGGCTCGCACACCTTTAAGTTGGTGAATGCCAAGGGTGAGCCCGTCTATGCCAAGTTCCACATGAAGACGGATCAGGGCATCAAGAATCTGGATGTTAAGGCGGCCGATCAGTTGGCCAGCAGTGATCCGGATTATAGCATTCGGGATCTGTACAACAGGATCAAGACCTGCAAGTTCCCCAGCTGGACGATGTACATCCAGGTGATGACCTTCGATGAGGCCAAGAAATTCAAGTACAATCCGTTCGATATAACCAAGATCTGGCCGCACAAGGAGTATCCCTTGATTCCCGTGGGCAAGCTGGTGCTGGATCGCAATCCCAAGAATTACTTTGCCGAGGTATGGATACTATTCTTCCAGACATTTCTGTTTTGCTAATAAATTATTATTTTCAGGTGGAGCAAATCGCCTTCAGCCCGGCTCATATGGTGCCTGGTATTGAGCCATCTCCGGACAAGATGCTCCAGGGTCGCCTGTTCTCCTACTCGGACACCCATCGTCATCGTCTGGGACCCAACTATCTGCAGATTCCCGTCAACTGTCCCTACAAGGTGAAGGTTAGCAACTTCCAGCGCGATGGCGCCATGAATGTCACCGACAACCAGGATGGTGCCCCCAACTATTTCCCCAACTCCTTCAATGGACCCCAGGAATGCCCCAGGGCCAGGGCCCTGTCAACCTGCTGCCCCGTCACTGGCGATGTCTATCGCTATAGCAGCGGCGATACTGAGGATAACTATGGCCAGGTCACCGATTTCTGGGTCTATGTCCTGGACAAGTGCGCCAAGAAGCGTCTGGTGCAGAACATTGCCGATCATCTGAGCAACGCCAGCCAGTTCCTGCAGGAGCGTGCGGTGAAGAACTTCACCCTGGTTCATGCCGATTTCGGACGCATGCTGACCGAAGCTCTCAATCTGGCCAAGTCCTCCAAGTTCTAAGCATGATCTGGTTTTTATTGGCCTTAATTACGGTTTAACTCTATTTTGGAACTCAACAATTCCGAGAACACCCAACTCCAACGACTCTAAGAACAAAAAGCGTTCTGCTTTTCGGCTACTTTGGTTGCGGGCTAAAAATCAAATGAATTCATTAATTATTGTGCTTGTGTCTTGTTTTGATATTCAAAATTGTTTCAGATTATACACGAAATACAATTATATGCAAATGATGGACATAAATATGCAATAAAACTCTATATTTTGATAAAAAAATATGTATTTAAAATGGTGTGTCGTTGGGTGTTATGATTAAATATTACAAATAATTTAAAATTATATTTTTTGTTAATATTTAAACCCTTGCAGGGTATTGTAATTTCAGTCAGAAGTTTGCAACGCAGTGAAGGAGACCTTTCCGACCCTATAAAGTATATATATTCTTGATCAGCATTAACATGCGAATCTTTCTAGACATGTCCGGAAAAAATCGATTTTTTGGCCATATTTGCAAAATTTGATAAGGGGTTACATCATTAAAATTTTTGTTTTTGATAAAAAATTGAATTTTCAAAATTGAAATCAAAAATAAATGAAGAATGCAGATTTATTAACTGCAGAAAATCTAGCACAGAACAGTTTTCCGATTTAAAATTAATGCTCTTTTGGCCGAGTTATGATATTTTTACTTAAAAAAAATCAAGAAGTTTTTTAATATAAAAAATCAGATTTTATAATACAAAATAATATTTTTCTAAGTCAAGGAATCATTTCCGACCCCATAAACCATATATATTCTTGATCAGCATTAACATGCGAATCTTTCTAGACATGTCCGGAAGATATCGATTTTTTTGCCATTTTTGCGAAATTTGATAAGGGGTTACATCATTAAAATTAGCAAAAATGGCCCAAAATTTTGATTTCTTAAAATTTTAAATTTGGTATGCATTTTTTTTAGGCTTATAAAAACTAACACAAAACCGCTTTCCGAATCGAATTTAATGCATTTTTGGCTTATTTGTGATATATTTTAATTTTAACCTGCAAGGGTATACAAACTTTGCCTGGTTAAAGTTAGCTTTCTTTCTTGTTTAATTAGAAATAATCGATTTTAAATTCAATACCAAATTTTAGCTTCACGAAGTTAGTTTTCTTTCTTGTTTTATATAATTTATTAAATTTCAAAATGAAAGCAACAGGTTTTCCAACCCCAAAACTCCAAAACTGTAAAAGCCTATCGATTGTTCAAGTAATCGTATTTGTTTATTTTTATTGTATTTTTTAATGTTACAAAAATAAAACAAAATATATTTTCAACGTTTCCTTTAAAATTTAAATAATAAACTAGATTTTATTAGACTTCATTTTGGAATTCCAAAATACATGCAACAGGTCTTTGAAACAATGACTCCAAAACTGTTGTGAAATATCGATTGTTGAAGTAATAGTTAACGCACAACTTACCATCTCTAGCAGGGCTAATATTTAAACATGGGCGCGCACTTGTTGAATTTGTATTATAATTAAAAGCAAAGAAAATAAAATTTTAAGTTTGTTTTGAGCTTTTTATTTGTATTTGATATTTTCTTTTACAAACTATATAAAACATAAATCATTTGCAAATGTACACAGTATCATTTAGGCTTACACTAAAGGCTATTTTGTGTGTGTGTGCTCTCGTTTCGCAATCGCAATTAAGTTGAGTAGATTGTTCATTTCAAATTTTCCTTTACGAATATATGTACGTTCTCTCAGTCTAGTTATTAAAAATATATAATTGAACGATATTTACCCCGTGGCTTTCTTCTTTAATATTCTTTATGCTAAATGCAACGCTTAAGTAACATTAATTGTGGTTTAATTGCTTAGCTGGGCTCGTTCTCTGAAAGTATTATTTCGCTATACAATATAATTAATGTTCTTTCATGTTTGTATAAAAAACGGTTTCCGCAAATGCATCTCTTCAGATCATTCCACACAAAGGCACTTCTTTATCTTGTACAGTGTTCCCTAATATATTCAATATTGATTTCCATTGCTGTTTCTGTGTCTGTTGTGATTGTGATTTAACCCTAAAGGATTTCCTAACTAACCTCCTAAATCGTCTGATTCGCCTTCAGCGCCGCTTCCCGGGCATATATCTGCGCCCATTCGGGGAAGGTGTTGAGATTGGGATACACAACCAGTCCCCAGGTCTGACAGAACACAAACAGCACAACAATGGTAATAATTGTGGGTCCAATACCAGCAATGGCCATGTCCTTGGTCCTAATGTTGGCATAGCCGGCAACTAAAGCGTTGGGCGGAGTGCTTACGGGCAAGTGGAAGGCCATGCTGCAGGCCAAACCGGCGGGCAGGATCAGGTACAGTGGGTGAATCTCAATGGCCAAGGCCATTTCCGCCAGCACGGGCACAATAATGTTGGCAATGGCCACATTGGAGCTGAAGGCTGTCAAGAAAACAGCCACCAGAATGACCACCAACAGCAGGACGGCATTGGGCAGGACCTTCAATCCAATCAAGGCATTACCAATCAGTGTGGCCATGCCGCTCACCTTGCTGCCTTCGGCCAGGGCAAAGCCACCTCCCAGCAGGAATACCAGACCCCATGGCACTTTAGTTTGGATAAACTTCCAGGTGATGAGCGAGGGAGTGGGTCCCGTGGGCACTTGGCCGCCGCGTCGGCAGCAGTAGCGCAGGAAGGCATAGTTGGCGGGCAGAATGAAGCACATGATGACCACGAAAATGGTGGGCATGGAGTTGCGAATGTCCCTAAAAAACAGGAAGATTAATTAAATGTAATAATTAAAAAGGATATCCTTCAACTCACTTGGTATTCAGCCAATCAGCCCAGCCCAAAAAGATGCCCGGCTTGCGGGTAAAGTACATGATAACCATGAAAATGAACAGGATCATCACTTGAATCTCATGAATGGACATGGGTCCCAGCTCCTTGTAGCGCTGATCGATAACCTTCTTGGCCACATGAGCACCCTCCTTGCCCCGCTGCACCTCCTGGGCCTCCTTGCTATTGGGACGCCACAGACCCATGAAGTGCCATTGCAGAAACAGGAAGGTCAGCAGTGTGTACACCAACATGGAGGGCACCGAGTAGAACATGAATGTGGGGAAATCCATGTGTTCAGTGGAATTGGCGAAGCGAGCATCGTAGATACCCTTGAAGGTCAAATTGGTGGCGGTACCAATGATGGTTCCACAACCGCCCAAGGACGAGGCATAGGCAATGCCCAGATAGTAGCAAAGTGTGATTTTCGTGGGATAAGGTGGCCTGAAAAACACATTATAGAATTAGTTCTTAATCTTGATATATAAACAAAAATAATAAACTCACTCATCCGGATTGTCCTTCTTGTTGTTGCCAACAATTTGGTATTCGGGTTCATGGTTAATTTTGCACACTCCCTGGGCCTGCAGCTCCTCTAGAACAGCTTGGATAATGGGGCACATCATGGCCGTGCAGGCGGCATTCGAGATCCACATGGACAGAAACATGGTCACCATAATCAGGCCAAAGTGTAATCTAAACAAGGAAAATAAAAATAATTTTTGTAAATTTAAATTTAAATTATAAAAGAAAATCTTTAATTATTTCTTACCTGCGGGGACTGCAGCCCACGATCTGGATTACACGCAAGGCAAGACGCTTGTGCAGGTTACAGTATTCCACGGCAAGGGCCACCATAATGCCGCCCATGAACATGACCAGTGTATCTTTGAAATACAGCTGACAGGTTTGATTGGAGCTCTAGAAATTTAAAATAATACAAATAATAGTAAATATGGAAAATTTAGAAATATTTAAATAAAAACTCACCATTATTCCCATTACAGGGAATGCCACAATGGGTATCATGGAGGTTATATATAGCGGCAAGGCTTCTGTGACCCAAAAAACGGCCATAACCAACAGCAGGTACATGCAACGATATTCCTGTAAAATAATTAGATTATTAATTAATATGGTATAATTATTATAAAGTATTTAACTAGATTATTAATTTATTCATTATTTAAGTCTTTCAAAACTTACGGGAGTGTTGTTCAGGAGCATCACGGGCAGGCATAGCAGGGGCACTAGGAAGACCACCAGCCCCTTCCAATGATTGGCAAAGAAATTGGAACACTTTACCGGAGGTTGAGGCGGTTCACCGATTTCACTGTGGAATAAAAATTAAAAAATTAGTAAAAAAATAATGTATATATATATAATGTAAAATAAAATAATAAATAAATAAAAAATTAATATAAATTTATTTATTTATTATTTTATTTTTTTTTATGTATTAAAATGAATAAATAAATAAATAAATAAAAAAAATATAAAAATAAATATATAAATATAAAAATCTAAGTGTTAATATTATTTAAGACATTAAATACAGAGATATTAAAATGAGATATCAATGATACCACAGTATTTTATTAAAAAAAATTTAAAAATAAATTAATAGTTCTAAAAATATGCTAAAAAGACAAAAAAATAGTTTCTTGCTTAATTTTTAATTCCTTTTTAAAGGTTTTTAAAATCAAAGCCATATAATAATTAAATTAATTATAAATTAATAAATTAATTAATGATTTCATGAATATTTTTCACGATTTATTCAATATGATATAAAAATACAATATAAATTAAAAAGAAATTTTATATTAAATCAAAAAAAATCGGAATAAATCATCCATCACTTAAAGTTTTTATTGAGCATATAAACTTTTCCACTGTTATATTTAATTTCATTCAAAAAATCAAAAGAAATCAATCATTGCCTCAGGCAATTATCATATTTCATAATATATACTTACACTTCCATTTTGATGTCCAGCGGTGGCCTTAGGATCTATAAACAAATGGAGCAAAAGAAAAAAAATAAATCAATTAAAATTGTTCAAGAATCAAGAACGAGCCCCCCGAAGCACTTGTTGCCAAGCCGTTGTTGTCATTGTACCCAAAAGTAAAGTGAACCCCGTACTGAACCCGAGAATCGGTTGTCATCGCTTCACGCTTCATTAAAATGCCATCCATCAATATATAACCAATTGAAAATCATTTGAATCGGGCACAAACCCAGACACCATCACGCCCAAAACAAAATAAGTAAATAGAAGAGGGGCAGGCATATGGAAATCAGGCGCGTGATATAATTTCTTTTTGCAAAAAAAAAATAAGGAAAAAACCAAGTCTTGCAGTAAAATGGAAATCAAATAGAATGGAACGGAACGAGTGAGTGTGTGCCAGAAAATTTGTCACTGTCTGGGGTGAATATTCTATATACTTTGCTTTTAATTTAGGTAGGCGCGCATATTCATGACGACAGTTGGCCTCTATAGTATCTATCTATATCACGAGCGTCATAACCCCATGCTCCTGGCACTCCTCCTCCTCTGGTGGTTAGGTAATCTATGCGTAAGTTGTCCAAACATAAATAAAACACATATGTACGAGCACAGGCCCTCACGTTCTGGGTTAGGAGGAGGCACGGCCTAATCGCTGATTCCGGCAAAAGTCCCTTATCGGCATAAAACTAACAATCAATCAAGCCATTAAGCTCCAGACAAATATAATAACAGGGCCCGTCATTCACTCTCATTCTTCGCATTTTCTATACCCTTTTAACAAAGCCCACACACAATAGTGTGTATCTACGTATTTATGGCTCTGTAGATACATCTGAATGAAAGCACCCACTAATTATAGATCGGTGCAGGGACAGAGACCCCTCGGCAATGTCAATGCCAATGATATGAGCATAGAAAATATGTAAGAGCTTTTCCTGGCCTAAGCCCTTGGCGACTGATAGAGCCACAAAGAGCTGTTGAAATGGATCTGTGGCGTGCCACATGCAAACCTCTAAAGAGGCCATTGACTGACAACAACGTCAAGTGAAATGTCGTCGTAAAGCATTATTTTTATTCTTTGTAAAATGTGGATGGTCCCTCACGTGCCATCTCATAAATAATAACCAAGTTAAGGTTTCTTTGAAGCCAGAAGATTTTTGGTAGAAAGCCACAAATTTTATTTATTTATTTTTTAATTTTTGGGGGTTTAAAAACTAATAAAGTTTTTTATTTAGACTAGCGTTGTATTTTAAATTTATTTTTCCAAGTTACTGATTTTAAATGTGTCTAAAAGTATCCAATAAATTCTGTTCTTTAAAATCTCAGTCTTCGTTAAATCATAGCCTACTTTTGGTCGCATTCGAAATTGGTTTTAAATCTGTAGCTCGGAAATAGCTGTTCTCATTTAATAATTTATTTTTTAAGTTTTAAAAATTCTCTATTAATTTCTTTTTTACAATTTTAATAAGTTGATAGTTCAAAATTCAAAATCTAAAATTTGTATCTTTTTCCCTTAAATTATTGTCACTTATTTTTAACATCTTTACCATATTTCCTGTTTTTTTCCCACATTGACAACTTTTGTATTTATCCCAAAAATTAGTAACAAAAATATGTTAAAATAAATAAAATTAATTAGCTTATTTAACAAGTTGTCGCCTTTTGTGCGGCGTTTTACTGCGCTTATCTGGGCTTTTTATTTATTTTACCGCTGTTGTTATTTCGTTTGCTATTATTATTTTGTTTATATATTGTTTACACCGCTTTTGTTGTCGATGGACAGCCAGCAGCGGAATGTTCGTGTGCCTCAGTCAGACGTAATTGGAGATATGCTTTTGTTTATAGGCGACGAACGAAGGAATTTAATTTCACACTGCAATTTTTGTTTTGCATTGGCACGAGATCGAGAGATAGACAAACCCGCCCCCAACATCTATATCAGCCATCATTAGTGTTTATTTTAATGATTCATGAATAGTTCTGTAGATTCTATACAGATATGAATTTTAAATAATTAAAAATAGTAAAAATATAATTTAAAATAGTAAAAAATCGTGTAAAAATGTATATTTAAATTGTGATCTCACTCTGATCGTAAAGTCAAAAGTCTGTTATTATTAATTGAAGAATATTTTCCACACGGCAATTAACAGATCTTTTTTTTGTTGTTTTCAAATTCTAACACGAGCACTGAGAATAGAGATGGTTCCACGCCCCCTTTTATATAGTACTATACTATATAAAGTGGAACATGGAAATTCTATCTCCTGTTGCTGTGCTGTATTGCTGATTGATAGCGAGAGGTGATAGCCAGAGTGAGATGAGAGATAGCCAAAACAGAGATAGACATAGAGATGCAAACAGAAAATTGATAAAGTGGAACCAATATATAATACAAACTTGTATATATTTACGATCTGCGACCACTGGGCTATCAATTGAGAATTGCCCATTGTCTACGTCAGCGAACGCCCTGAATATCAATCAAAATTGAAATCATATACGAGCACGGTTTCAAAAGGTTTATATTATAGGTATATATACTATATATTATTACATCTTTATACTGTAATCTGAATATAAATATGCCTATCTGGAGAGTGGAATTTTTCTAAAGTAACTGACTGAAGTGACAACGATATAGAGTGGCAGAGCAAAGAAAGAGGGTACAGAATCCTATAGAGTTTTATAAAAAATAGTAAACAGAAAAAAACCATCTTAAGGACAAGTTTGTAAAGATAGTATCTGATGATTCTATTTACAAACATATTACATATATAAAATATTAGATCATGGAATAAACTACCAAAGCATTTTACTATATCGTGAGGTTTATTTCCCAAGGAAAATTTAATTAAAAAAGCTATTAATAAAACCCCAATTAAGCTATATCCTAAAAGTACTCCACGCTTGATTGAAACCGTATCAAGTATCAATTCCCAAATCGAATTATACCCCAGTATACCACAATTACCTCTAATGGCCAGGTACAAGCCCAACTTCTAACAGCTTATAAACAATGATGTGGGGAATCAACTAATAATAGTTCAGAGAACTCTTCCCACACACGAAACACCAAAAGTTCTCGCTTTATTTTCGCTGTTCGAGCAGTAGGGGATTCCCCTCAAGATAATTGAACCGCCTTTGGCGGGCAAAACAATCAGGAAAACTGGCATATAAGTAAAAATGAAATGGAATTGTCTTAGGACCATCAACAAGAAATGTATGTATGTATTGTCATTGTGTTGTTTTCGCGGTAAATAAATTAATGGCCCCGTTTACAAACAATTTACCAAATGCCTTTTGTTTGGTGTGTACGTCCGACTCGACAGATTCAGCGATAGAGAGAGCTGCACTTTAATTGCAAATAGATATAGACAGCCCCCCGAGATGTCGTTGTCTTCTCTGGGCGTTCTCGATAAGTGGAGTAAAGTGTTTACAAGTTAATTGAAATAATGGGTCATGGGGAGAGGGCACAAAGTCACATTCCAAAGGAGCAACAAAGTGTACCCAGCTGAGGCACTTGCCGCAAAAAAAACTTTATTTATTAACCCTCAAATGCTCACGTATTTGCGTAAATTAGCGTATCAATAAACAGGCTATATATAGGAGTCTTAAATATACATACTATATACACAGTTTCAGCTTGAGTGCACTTTAAAAATGCTTTAATGCGGAAGTTAAGTGGAAATTTATGTTACGAAATTTACGGATGATGAGTAACACAACACGGTTGACTTGGCGAGAAAGCGTTAAAGAGTTTAATAAAAATTAACATCAATGAAAAATGTAAAGCAATTTAATTGGGGAATTGTTTATGTAATAAATCATACAGGGAAATTAAGGTGAATTTATTTAAATTTTGATAATAAATGTAAGTTAATAATTAGGGAAGAAGGCAAGTAACTAATAGATAAACAAAGCTGCTTTAAATTCATGTTGTAATTAAAATTATACACTAAATTTAAAGGAAGTTAATTATAGCTTAAGTTAAGGGGTTATCCGGGTTTTGAAATTTAAAAAAATGAATTTTTTTCAAACTATTTTATATAATAGTACAAAGTGTCAGGAATGTTGTCCGAAAATTTCAAGTCGATCGAAGCAAAACTGTACGAATGGGAGAAATTTAAAGCCCAGCGCGTCGTATGAGTCACAACTGGCAATTAAAACTTTAAACGCGTTTTTCTCGAAACCACTTTCTTGAAGTCGGTAGTCAAGATTTCTCGAAAACTACTGGACCGATCGACTTCAGATTTTCCACACTTCTTCTAGACATGTTTTTCTTGTCTCTGAACGAAGGATTTTTTATATCTTCAATTAGAACCGATTTTATAACCCCAAATATGGCCAAAATTGACGTAAAAAGGGTCATTTTTCATGAAAAACGCTCCCAAAAATTCAATTTTTAATTTTTTTAAAAATCCTTCGTTCAGAGACAAGCCAGACACATAAGCTAACAGAAAAATTTTGGTTTTTTGATTTCAAATAAAAATTGACGGAGAAATCCTGCCTACCGCAAGGACATAATTTTTTTTAGGGTTAAGTTCAACCCTCCCTCAACGGCTCATTTGTGAATATTTCTTGTTCAATATTTTACAGAATTTAGTTCAAACTTTATGTATTAATGTAGAATAAATGAAATTTGCCAAATTGTCATAGGATCTTTTAAAAAAATTCTGGAAAATAGGCCTTTTTTTGTGGTTCTAAACCCGGATAACCCCTTAAGATAAATACTAGCCTAAAAAAACAAACGCAAAGTCACAGAAAATCGAATTTTTGTTTTGATTTTAGACTAAACTAATTAAAACAGATCATTTTTCGAATTATTCATGCATCAAAACAGCCAATATTTAAATAATTTCCGTCTGCTGCTCCTCCATTAGCAAAAAAACATTCGCATTATTTTTTTTAAGCCATTTTTACAGTTTGGTTTGTTGATAAGAAAAAAACCAGTCCATTAAAAAAAGAAATCCAGTGGCCATTTAGACGCCATAAAGATATAAACAAAAGCCATAAACAATAATAATACAAAGTGAATTGCACTACAAAAAATTAGTTGAGGCATCAAAATGGATGATATTTTTTAAATACAATCAAAAATAATTTAAAACTTTTCATTGCACAATAAAAAAACTCAACAAATTACGCACTTGTAAGCATTTAGAGATTATTTATAGAAATACATAAAGAACTCATGTCAAACTCTTGATAAGGGAATTTCAGTTTTCTAGTTCAAGTGTTCGTCTATAGCATATATATTTATGTACATAGTCAGAGATGAGTACTTTAGACTCTAATCGGAGGCTCGTAGCTGAGCAGGCTGATTAACTTGATCCAAAGTACAAATTTATAGGCTAAAATTAAACTGTTATAACTGTTAACTCTTCAATAATTGGGTTACCAAAAGCACTTAACTATAATGTTCAAAGAAAGACTGTACTTATGTTCTTTAAACACAACAAAAAAGGCACCACAATTACTCATTAAAATAATGGCGAGGAACAGACAAAATCACCTTACGACTTTTGCATAAATTTCATATGGAAATTGCTTTGCTTTTATTCTACTTTTCCTTTTTGTTTTCCCTTTTTTTTGTGTTTTTTTTGGTTTAATCACATGCCCAGGCGCTTGGCAACAAATAGCATTCTGTTCTCGAATTTCGGATGAGGTTAAACCACGGGGTTATCGCTAGAGAACTTGAGAAATTGTCAGTGAAATATATATATTTTTGTTTTTTACAAAACTGCACTCGTTAATTATATGCACATTTCAGGTTCTGTGGTTATTTTTATCTCACAAAATTGAGAAATAATTTGCGGTTTCAAAGCAAGCGGAAACTGCTGTCCGAACATATTATAATTATCAATGGGTTCTTGACTCACTAACACTGATCCCGGGTTTATTGTACTCGGTATCAGTACATTCGTAATACGTAATTTAAATTCATCAAGTGAATCTTTGGAAATTCATTCACCTTCACAAGAGACTTGAACTTTCAGTTCCACTTCCCCCAAACAAATGTTCGGCATATCAATTACAAATAACCCTCGATTTTCATTATTTCCATTCTATTAGCTAATACCCAGATTCATTGTAAGCTAACCAAATAAGGTTTGACAAGCTGCTGTTCGAGTTGTACATAATATAATTATTGTTTCAACAATTAAATATGTCAGCAGTAGAACTTTGAACTTGACATTGGGGCATTGTTGACAAAACAAAGGCGGTAGAAATATTTGCATAATTAACTTTGGTAAGTAGTCAAGTTTTTATTCAAAAAACCCCCGGAGACAAGCCGAGTATTCATTGAGAATAGTTCAGAGAGGAAAAAAACAGTTGTGCTAAGTAAATATAAACAAAAGTAGATAGAACATATAACAAAACACCAGGAAAGGTGTGAAAAAATATAATAAAATATAATTTATTACTATCTCTTAACTTATTAATTAATTAAATAATTAAAGAAGAATCCCCGAAATAATATTTATCTTTTGCCAAAAACAAAACTAATCTCTAAATACGTTCAATGACCCACATAAAACACATCTTTTTCCCCCCACTGATATCGCTTTATCTGGTTATATACGAAATCCCCTTCTTCCTACGTCAACCTCTATGATATTTTTGATATATTAGTTGGGTATTTGATTACGCTGCTTATTAGGTGTGAATTAATAAACAGAAACACACCGAAAATCACGTTATCTCTCACCCAATAAAAAGTAAAGGTGTGAACTTGGCAGCCAAATGTTTAAGCAAGAAATTAGTGGCTTTTGGATGCCTCATTTAAGGATCGATTAGCAAATAGGCAGGAATATTTTATATAATATTAAGAACATTTGTATTGTTGTAACATCTGTGTTTTTAATGAAGTCTGGGGCACCTTAAATAAATAATAGAAAAATATGTGCAACAGGTAAATCAGTGCAATGTTTTGTTCAAGTTTACAGGTTGACTGCATTCTATAAACGTGCCTAACAGGTTTCTACAACAATTCCAATAACTACAATACTTTTTCCTTTATTTTATAGTTTTTACACACCACCTTCGTTATTTAGTTGATTTCATTTCCTTATCAGGTGTTGTTATTGGCCTTGGAATTGCAGTGTAAGATAAGAAAGAGCCTTGATTTTTAAAAGGTTTTTCATCTTAAATTAAAATTAATTTTAATACAAAACAAGAAAGGAAGCTAACTTCGGCACGCCGAAGTTTGTATACCCTTGCAGATATTATTTCATTACATTTTACCTATACTTATTATGTTTACAGTTTGACAGTTACAGTTTTGCATTCCCAGCTTTACATTTTGTATACATCTACGGATCGGTTTATATGGCAGCTATATGATATAGATGTCCGATTTTTTTGAAATTTATACCAAAATTCTAGAATAATAAAATAAGCTTATACGTTGAAAAACAACGAATCTATAATTTTTTTTCTATTAATTTCCCGATCGTTCCTATGGCAGCTATATGATATAGTCGTCCGATTTTCATAAAATTTTTACCAAAATTCTAAAATAATATAAAATGGTCATATCTAAAAAATGGTGTAAAAATGTTGAAAAACAGCAAAGTTATAATTTTTTTTCTAAAAATTTATCGAACATTTGTATGGCAGCTATATGATATAGTCGTCCGATCCGGCCAGTTCCGACATATATAGCAGTGAGAGCATATAAAAGACTATATGCAAAGTTTCATTGAGATAGCTTTAAAACTGAGGGACTAGTTTGCGTAGAAACGGACAGACGGACGGACAGACGGACAGACGGACAGACGGACAGACGGACGGACAGACGGACATGGCTAGATCGACTCGGCTGTTGATGCTGATCAAGAATATATATACTTTATAGGGTCGGAAACGTCTCCTTCACTGCGTTGCAAACTTCTGACTGAAATTATAATACCCTGCAAGGGTATAAAAACAGCAGGTGAAAACAGTTGGTTCAATTAAGATTTTAAAAAAAATGAACAATACTTAATAACAAAGGTAAAAAAATCTGTTTAAGCAAAAGAAAACTTTTTTAGTTTAAATATACTTTAACTTTTTGGTGTCACCTGATATAGGTTTTACTTTCGCAGCTAGTCTGAGCGCGTGTCATTAATTTCTTTGATTAGGGGATGCGTGTTCTACTATTCTAGTGATAAGAAATGATCTGATCATGAATCATGATACATTATGCAATGGCATGATCACTAGACAAGCTCAATAAAGACGGAAAATAACCGAAATAAATGATTATTGTTATTGAACTGCAATGAAAAGTATAAATTTTAAGCTAATGGCCAGATCAATTAAAGCCTGGCCTTAATTACATGAATGAGAAAAGATCATAGAGCATTTAATAAGTTAATTAAGCCAAAAGTAACTTATTATTTAACAATATACACTTTATTTTTAGTTTAAAATGTCTCTATTATAAAATAATTTGCATATTATTAAAGCACAATGCACATTTTATTTCAATTTGCTTAAAGCTCTTGAAAACAATTCTTTGTGATTCCGAGAAAATGCTAAAGAGAGTGCGGAAATTAAGGCAAATTTTCTCACCCACGCAGCAGAAAATTTGATTACTTTTCAAGGCAAACAAACATCTGGGCAAAATTGTAAACAAATGTTAGGGAAAACTTTAATTACAAACAGTCAGATAGGGTCAACAAAAATAGAGCAGGAAACGTCAATGCATTCACACAATTTTCCAAGTGAGTGAAGATACATACAGAAGATTCTCAAGAAATTGAACTAACAAACATGTGTTTTGATTAGAGATATAATTTCTAGTTACAAAAAATTTGAGAAAGGATCTCAATATAATTTTAAAAAACTTTTAAAACTTCAAATCTTTGAATAATGTTTTTTTTTTTCTAAAATCTGGAATTTCAAATCTAGAAAACACATTTTTCTTCAGGAAATTTCGACTTATCGAAGTTTAACCGTACTTCCACACACTCTTCTTCTTGCCCAGGTGCATTCTGGATAGGATAGGGTAAGAAACGAAGAAAACAGACCAATAATGGAACGGGGAATATAAAACGGGCAAGAATTTCTGTATTGAACAAAGAAACCGATGTTAAAGCAGAGCGTCGGGCAAGTAAATATTGGAAAGAAATGCATTTCTAGAGACCATTGGAGGCGTAGTTTTTTTTATTTAACTTTTTGTTTTGTTTTTTTTTTTGTTATTCTTTGAGAAGCAGGGTTCTTTGTGCCCCACCAGACCTTCACTTTGTCACTCGGTCAACGTTTTCTGGTGGGTTTTTCTTCATTTTCTTTTTGGTCTCTGCAAGAAAATGCAAACGTCACGAATTCGAGTTCACTTCCTAACCAAAAATTGTTTTTTGAAAATAAACACAAAATAAGTAACGCGGTATTTTTATCGCTTAGAGAAAGAACTAAAAAGAGAATGAGAGAGAGAGAGGACCACGACCACAACGCACATGGCAATTCGTTTGATGTCCGTTTTTTGATAAGTTCTACAGGGAACCTTATCCCGATTTGTTTGGCAGTTCTTAATGATAACACAGGTTTTATTTACTTTTTAAAACTAGCGGCAGGAGGCCTTAGGCCGGTTTCGGGTATTATCCTTATCGGAGGACTCGGATTCCGAGAGCAGGAGAGCTCGAGAGCAGGAAAGAGAGGAGGAGCACGACGATTCGTCCGATTCGGAAAAGTAGAAACGACTGAAACTGAATTCACACCGCGGCAGCCCAGTCGGTCCGATATTCCTCTGTATGGGTTAGCTGCTACGTAGGTGTAGGGCCTTCTGGCTGAGTGTTTGTAAGTGCTGGCGTGAGCAGGCGGCGCAGCCAGACGAGAGCGTGGCGGAGAGAGACAGAGCGTGAGAAGACCAGGCGGCTAGTGATGCCACCGTGAGTGTAGGTGCTTGTCAAAAGGAATGTGTGTGTACTAGGGTTCCACAGGAGCAGAACAAAATTTTGATATATTCATTAAGCCCAAGATTTTGAGACTGAAAACGTCTTGAAGTTGAACTGGGAAATAAGTTTGTTCTAGTTCTAAGTTGGCTTGATTAGAGTTGAATATATAAGGTTGAGGTTAAGGATACATTTGGGCCTTAAAAAATGGTCCTTCCAACCGGATATTAGGGTTTTTTGTAGCTTAGATAAAATATCATTGATTAGGGAATTATTCCTGTTGGGGATTAAACTTTCAGTTTCAGAGAGCGTAGCTTCTTACTCATAAAGGTCCTTGCCCAAGATATTACTTATTTTAATACGATATTTTCTTATATAATTTCTTATAATTTCTTCTCAGTATAATTGTTATTGTAAATATTATTAAATATCATGGTAAATATTATATTATTATTGCAAATATTTAATGGTTATGAATATACAAATCAGTTCCATATATAATCTTTCATTCTTAAATATCCTTTCCAGTTATATTTCACCTGCTCCTCCCTAACAACCCAAACAGCATGCAGACCAAACACGAAGATGATCTCAAAACAAAAACTGCAATTGGCGAGAAGCAACAGGAACAAAAACAATAGAGACGGTGAAATCCGATTAGAAATGCCGAAGACAGACGACGTGAGAGCAGACACATGAGCCTGGGTGTAAGGGGGAGGAAATCGGAGGAGAGAGAGCCAGAAAGGAGGAGAAACGCACGTTGCCATGTGCAGCTCAAGCAAAACAAATTCGAGCAAGTTACCAGAAACATAAACGCAAACAGAAATGGAAACAACGAGCATTAGACCGTACAAACGGGAAATGTTCAACAATTCCAAAAGCCAGACCTGCCTGGCTGCATTGCAGCCCCTCTGGCTGGCTAATTGGCCTCGTGACACACCAGGAGGAGCACATTGCATGAGCAACACCTGTTGGACGTTAGGGAAGTGCACCATGGCGACAAGCTCCAGCACCTTCCGCTGGCAGGGCTTATGTAAAGTGTTTTTTTTGGGTGCCTTGTAATAATTTGGAGAGTTTTACTATGGATCTCTAGAGCTTTGATTGATAGGGAATCTAAAAAACATCCTGTAAAATGTCTTACTTAAGTTTTGCCATGAAATATAATAAATAAGTTTAAAATAACTTATTACCTATTTTTGTTTGCTAAATTTACTGAAAGTTAAAAGAGTGATCAATTTTAATTTAGATTTTTATATCCCAATATATTATATATAACTAATTATAGTTCGAACTAACGTCGTTACTTCGAGTAAAACTTTATGCCACAAATCAATAACAAAATCCATACGAGACTATTTGATTTATATATTAAGCAATAATACATAAACAATCACTGTTTATGTCCTCGAAGATATCGTTGTAATTGCATTGCAACTTTCTCGATGGGGAGGCGGGACATCCCAACCACTCTCAGGGAGAAAGTCTTCAACTGGTTCAGAATCCACTGGAAGCACTTAACACAACTACTCAACCTGAAACTTGTTTGCACGTAGAAATTTCCTGTATTGGCTTACATAAAGCCCAAAAGATATGATTGTGATGACAAGAGCTTGAAATCGACGTTTTCCCCTGTTCATGCATTGTGTAAATGTTCTATCATCTGCGCGTGGCATGCTCCACTTTTCTGGGGGTTTCCTGCAGCTGATAAAAAAATAAAATAAGTGACCTGCTAAGATAGGAAATCACTTGATTTAGATACTTTAGGATGTCTGAATCATCGAGTGGGGTGGTGAAATTATTTGCTAGTTTTAGCAACTCTGTTCTGTTGCCAAGGGTTAAGTAGATATAAGAACGAAATAGGGGTATCTTTAAGCTTTATTTAGTACAAATAAAATCTATTTCTATAAAAAAAGCAACTCTCTTTCTATATTAACCTTTCCCCCAGCACGAAACAAGCCCACGCGCTTCTAAAAATCAATAAACCAAACAAATTTCAAAGTCAAACTAGAAACTGACCATCAATTTTTGATTAGATAGATACAATTGAGAACAAGGACAACGATTTGCTCAGACATTTAATATGTATAGAGTTTTTAGTAAGAATCAATAAGAGAAATATGAACTTGCTGAGAACCTAACAGAAAATATAGAATTTATTATAAGAAATACCTATTGAATTACGCCAGGAAAGCGAGATAATTGCATCAAAGGCAAAGCGCCACACCACAGCACAATTCTTTGATCTTTGCTGTATAAGCATGCTATATTATACTATATGAATCACAAATTGAAAGGCATATATACATATATCTCTGTACTTTTTTATATAGCTTAAAGCCTCACAAGAGTGAGATCATATAAAATGCAATGCCTTAAAATGTTATTTAATTGAGGCGATAATAAAATTCAAAAAGAATTCATGTAAAACATAATCAAGTCGAGCCGGAAATAATATATAAAATCAGCTACTGGAATATTTGCTAGTTAACTTTGTAGAAATGTACTTAGCCCAGTCACTTAATCATTGTGGTTGTGCCAACTAGCAAAAGTTAAACAGTTGTTCATTTCCTTAGCAGGCAATGTAATTAGTTGCCTGGTTAACTATAAAAAAGTAAGCAAACCATTAATGCAGCTTCTTTAATCAGAAAACTCTGGAGGAGGAATCGCAGCCTATTTCTGGAATCCATGGACCATATTTGGTTATTAATTGGTCTGTCCATTTAAACAAGACAACGTTTAAGTTGAAGTTGAAGTTTAAACTTAGGAAACCCCTTTGCCAACCCGGGAAACCAGTTTATCTTTTCGGTCAATAAATTTTGGTTTCAAGATTTTTTTGCAACTTGTTTTGGTTTGCTTTTTCTTTTTTTTTTTTTGCGAAAAAAACAAAACAAAGCGAATATCAAGGCGTTACGGTGACCCACATTTAATCACTCTATAAAAGCACAGGTAATAAATATTAAAAAAAAAATTAAAAAAGCAAGAATAAAAATAATTTTTATGTCTCATTAGGTAACTCAAAAAAAATTCAGAACCAATACAAAGTTCAAGCCAAAAATTTTCTTATATTATATACATAGAAATATATCCAAAAATATTGAAATAAACTTTTCAGATCTACGTCTGCAATTGTTTTTACCCTTTTGCGTCATTCCATGTCACGTGTGGGGGCGGGGCTTCGGACAAGAAAAAAAAAGAATATTTTCTTCAAGGTAACATGGAGATTATACGCCAAAATGTGAATAAACAAAGTGCTTGAGCTTCTTGTATCTAAAAATATCAAGAAATGTACTCAGAATTTGAATGTCTGCATTTGTCTTTTAAATTTTAAAACATGTTTTGGATTTTGAACTTTCTATAATATATAGTAATTGACAGATCTTTGGACTTTGTTTTTGAGGGGTAAGAATATATCTTTCTTTCATAGACATTTAATAGATATTATTTTCTGTTCATTCAATAAAACATTGTTTACATATTGTATCAGATAGGAGCTATCAGAGCAGATAAAGCAAATAGCAGACTAATCAAATTTTCTCAGTAACATGGAAGGTCACAAAATTTGATTTATGGGGCAAATAAACAAGAGAATCGTGATCTAGATATGTAAAAAATATTTATTTAATTTATTTACAATTTTTTCAAAGGGAAATAATGAAAATAAAACAGAGTTAAGTAAATATTAAGAAAAATATATATATTTAATACAATATAAAAAAGATTAAATAGTAAAAAAACCCTAATTTAGATCTCTGAAGTCTCTAAATTATGAAAATCCCTAAAACAAATATTTAACTGAAATTTCTTGCCACCATAAACTCAATTTACAATCCTCGCGCTTCTGAAAATCCCAGCTTTTCAATAAAAGTTCGCGAAAAAAAACATAAAAAATTAAGCCTTTAAAGCCTTTTGTTAATTGCCTTGAGAAACCTGCGCGATATGGTAATTAATTTTACTGAACCCAAATAATTTCGTACTGATTGTTATCTGGCGGTGTCGTCACTTCATTTTTTGTACCTCGGTCAGGTGGTTGGCCAGACACGAGAGAGAAAGATAATATAGTATATGCCGTAGTATAGCGGAAAATTCGACGTCACTTCCGAAGATTTTGCACAAAAAAATGTATATCTTAAGAGTTAGATAACAGAGAGATTCATAGATTTACCCTGAACATTGGTCATGGGTTGTTAAGTATCTGTGTAAACAGAGTGAGTGAAGCTTGAGCACTCAATCAAGGGAGAAATTGATATAGATACAATGGCTAATATATATACTTCGTACGATCTCTCACGAGTGGAAAATATTTATAAATTCCATTGGGTGACAAATAATTATCAATGTAAAATCTATAAATTAGATCGGACACCCCTTTGCCGCATTATCGCTGAATACTTGATATTTATTTAATAATACAGGTGTATATATTATATTGTTTACATAACACACTGTCGCTGCTGCTGCTGCTGCTGGTGTTCGCTCTTACCTAACTCGAGTGCCACGCGCTCTTTGGGAGTCCAAACCTAATGAAAGTTACGTTACCAAAACCCCTAAAAATACCTAGGGGCTTGGCCTGTCATTAAACCAGGTTCAAGGTCAACACGAAAACAATTAAACCTCACAAAAAGCAGACCGCACTTTGCCACGTTTTTTCAATACCTCTAACGGGAAATGCTAATCACCTTTCTAATCACACGTAATTACCAAAATCTGATATCAAAAACTTACCATCTTTGTGGTTTCGGTAGCCATGGCTCAATTCTATACTATGTAGTCTTTGGATATCTGAAGAATTGCTCGTATGGTTTCTATGTTAGCACAATCGCGGCGAAACGATTATTTCATAATTTTCACTTCACGCCGACGACTGAAACGTCTATTTTTTGGTAGACAACGTTTTTTATGAATATGTTCGTTCGACGACTAATTTGCGAATGCTACCAAAACCGAATCCGATTTTCTTTAGCGTTCTCCGCTCGCCTCTCTCTATTAAGCCCTGGACAAAAGAAAATATCTGATAAGTGTTTGTTTTTGCCGAGCGCGAGAGATACGAGACCGGGGACCGGAGACTCGAGACCAGAGACCAGAGACAAAAAACCCGGCGAGACGAGTGTGAGAGTGCAAATACTAACGGCGGTTACTCATCGAATGAGAGTGAATGGAGTGCTTACAGTAGAACCTCGAGAGGGGGAAAAATGGGAGTATTACTTGTTAACGGTTTCATCTTAAATTCTTAATTTGTTTGAGGGTTTTGAAGGAATGTTTCTAAGGTTTCTAACGAGTTTCTCAATGATTACCCAAGTATATCAGATATTATCACCAGTTCTTAAGATCGGAGCCAGTAAGTTTGTGCCAGGAAAGGAAGTTTTATTAGAAATTAAATGACAAGGTCTTTTAAGAAATATTAAATCGAAATATTAAGGGGTTTAAACATTTCTTAAAAGACCTTTTATATTCATTTCTAATTTCTTAAATGACCTTTTTAAATTATTTTTATTTCTTTAAAAGACATTTTATTCCCAATTAGAGTTTTTGATAAGTTTTTATCCCAATTTCAGCTCAACAGAATCTCCACTGTATAACAGTTGAAAATTATGGTCATTCGTGTTGTTGGGGTTGCCTGCAACCACCGCTCGTGACCTGACCTTCCCTCTCACAACTCTCGCATTGACCTTAAACCATTCGCCTGACATGCAATATACTCGTTCATTGTAGTTTTTCCCCCTCACACATTTTCCTCACCGCTGATGAAAGTCCATTCATGGAAAGCGAAATGTGTGACGTCACCTGTTTTGAGGCTATTTGGCGCTGTGCAATTTGTGTGGCTTTTACAACTTGTTGTCATTTGCTAAATGATGAAAGTTTTTCCTGGGGAAACTTAATCTCGTGCTTTACGTTTTTGCCTCTGGAATTCAGAGAAGGCGAAGAGATTAGATGCAAAGGTAAACGATTTAGGTGAAATGATGTTGGAGAAGATAGATAAGGGTACAATTCTGGATTTCCATAGAAGAAGATCTGGAATCTTAAGCTTGTTATGGCTCTTTTGCGTCAGATTTTCCTTGTTATCATATAACTCTATTGCGATATATTCTTAAGTTTGAAGGAAGGTAATTCGTTCAGTAATTTCAGTAGCTCTTTCACTGCTTTCCAAACTTCTAACTAAAACTATAATACCCTGCTAGGGTTTTAATAACAAATAATTTAAATTTAAACGAAATAAATAAAATATAAGTCTCACAGCTGCCAGCTTTGCTACATATGTATATATCTTGCGTTTTATATCTTTTAGCATTTTACAAAAACCGTAAAAAAAGATACAGATACATCTTTGTATATTTTACACGTTAATATACATGATTGTGACGCCCTCTAGCGACATGAATAGGAAGCGTTTGACTCAAGGTGCCTGAAGCACCCTGTGTCAGAAGAATTTAAATTTCAAGAAATTAATTTAAAAAATTAAAATTAAACTATCAGGCCTGTTCTAGTTTCCATTCGGAAGTGAATTTGATAACATTTGCGGATTTCCCTTTAACATAAGCGAATTTCCCTTGGTGATTTAAGGAAATTTTTTTTAATTTCCCTTAAATTCCCAAACAAAATCAGCTGGTCGCTTTCAACAAAAGAGATTCCCTTGTCTAAGATTTGCTAAAAGGGGCTGATCAAATTTTGGCCCGCTGTAGTCTCCAACTCATAGATAGTAATGAAGCACTAATTTAAATAATAAAATCTAAGGAATAAGCATTAAGACAGGAAATAAACATTTTGAAATATTTGTAATTGCAATCAGCTGTTCTGGTGGCAAAATGCTGGAAAGTAGAGTTGCCGAGGGTTTAGAAAAAATTCCCTTCGCATAAAATTTAGTTCAGTTTGTGGATTGAATTGGCTGGTATTTTAAAGAATAACACTTTTTCATATACTTTACCTAATAGCAGATATTTTAATTGTAAAACAACATAAAAAGTAATTGTTCGAAATTAATCTTAAATATATGCCGTTTTTTTTGAAACGCTGACAACCCTTAAATGGTCCCTCTCAAATACGACACAGCGGCAGCGGATTTGCAATAATGCTGAAGGTTAGAATCGAACCGATTTTAAGGTGCACCCACAAAATAATTATTTATAAATCAAGTACTTTAGTATTAGCTAATTCAATTATGCAATAATGTTCCCAAAACCTCTAGGAATAGATTACAATTAACATTTGTAATATACATAATCGCATTGTATTTTAAAATAATTAATTTCTGATTTTGCGGATTTGAATCCGCCGGCCAAATGGCACACGGAAAGTTTCCGTGCGTTTCGTCTGCAAATTAACAGAGACTTAACAGAGGGAAATACGAATCCGTAAAAATTTTTCGGAAGTGAACACTAGAACAGGTCAGGGAAATCCGAATCCGAATAAATTTTACGGAAGTGGAAACTAGAACAGGCCTGTATATTTAAATAAATTTTGTTTATATGTAAATTTTCATAAATTTTTATTATTAGAAAAAAAAAAATAAAAAAAAATTTAATCATTTTGGATTTAAGGTTATATAGCTGGTTTGAAAAATAAATAAATAATAAACGTTTTTAAGCATAAATATGTAAGCATATTGAATATGTGATATTTTCTCAAAAATATGTTCGTTTATAATTTATAAATTTAATTTAAATTATTTTTTTTTTATATATAATATATTTCTATACTATTAATAAATATGAAGTTGGCCAGGATACAATACTGATGACCAAGAAGAGGCTTCTCTATTGAAAGAACAAGCTTTCTTCTTTATTTTGAAAATATATCTATGATTTTATGTATGATTTTTAATATTAACAAATTGCTGGCATTAGATCACCAACATAAAATCTAATTGAATAGTTTTTAGAAGTTCGAAATTCTCCTGGAATATAATTAGTATTGAAAATAAAATTAATAATCATGAAAATTGTAAAAAAAGGAAACCAAATTGAAAGTTAATTGTATATTTTACAATTTTGTATCACAAGACCGAACCTAGACATTCAAAAAAACACTTCAACTAAATGATTAAACATTTTTCCATTGTTAATCGAGTGCAGTTCCTCAAAAAATGTGAAAAAAATGTTCATTAACAGGCCATATTAAATTTCGAGAAGGGAGAACCAGACGAAACGGAAGTAAATTTCATTATTTTGATTTGCAACGAGATCAATCTTTCGCCCAGTCATCCTCGTCCTCATCCTCACTATGACGATGATGATGATGAGCAAACTGGCAAAGGGATCAGGCGCAGCCGCAGCAGCCGCCGACCGTTAACACCCATGGCAGACTTCCTCTTTTTTTTATAGAGAAAGGGAGAGAGAGCGAGTTAAGTTAGAAGAGGAAACTCCCCGCGTAAACCCCAAAATCGCAACCCTATATAAAATATATACATATAACTCCACTAGGACTCATGCTGCTGTCAGACGATGATTGCGATTGCAATGATGATGCTGCATTGTGTGAGCCCCTCCGACTCCGACTCCGATTCTGATTCCCGGCAAGGATAACGAACTCTGCAAGTCCCGGGGATCAAAAAACCCTCACTCAGTCTACCCTTTTCACGGCATTGAATTTCCCCTTTATTTTTTAGGCCGCCGTCTCGCATTTGTTTTTGTTTTGTCCTCGGCGGAGATTTTTTAGCAGCGGGTTGAACGGTTTTCAGATTTTTTGTTCGCGCAGCTGCTTTCGGGGTTTTACGGTTTTTGTGAATTGCCGTGTAAGTTGATCGCCACTTGATGTGGGAAAACCACTCCAGATTCGACTTTTTCGATCGGAGAGAGAAGTGTAGGTGTTGAAGATCAATTGGGGGACCAGAAATTAGCTTTCTACAGTTGCCAAAAAAGTCTAGAAGGTCCTCAAAGTTATAGAGATTTCACCCATCTATCACTTCTCATCCCTCTTTTTTTATATACACATTTTTTTACTAGACCCAGGAAAGTGGTGTTCAGAAAACCGTAAGTAATTGCCGGGATATCCGTGCAAATATTTTCTATTTTTGCCCTAAAAAACCCTACAGTTTTTAGACGAAAAAAAAATATAGCTAACCCTCCCCTCGTTTGTAATTAAAAAAGCAACAAAAAAAGGACTAGAAAAGAGAAAAGGTTCTCGGGTTCAGAGTGTGCAAAAAAGGCTAGATGAGGAGCGTGATTGTGCAATGATCGGGAAACGAAATCTGAACTTTAATGGCACTCTCTACGCCTTCTCGGGACCATATAGTAGAATTGTTTGATTGAGTGTGCAGCAAATTCAGTATGAGATGAATCGATCCTAGATCCTAGACAAATCTCTTGAGGAGTCCATGCAAATTAGGGGTTGGCTCTCGGTTCTCCTGATCTCTCTGCTCCCAATTCATTTGTCCCTTCTTCAAAGTCTCAAATTAGTTGCGCATCTTGCGTACATTTGTCTGGGTTCCCTGCCTTGTCTTTTTACCTATTCTTTTTAAGGTTGACAAAGGAAAAAGGGACGAAAAAATCCTGTAAAAAAATCTACGCTTCTTAACAAGGCGCCTTTTGGCAAGGAGGGAAGGAAGATCTGTCTTTTTTGTTACCTGGCCCCTGACATTTTCCCATATATCTACAGTATTTCTTACAGTTCATTCACCTTAGCTGAGGCCAAGAGATCATGAGGATGGCTTGGGCGTTGCATCAGCATTGAAGATTAGGTTCAGTCTGTCGGATCAGCGAGGAAATAATGTGTTTCTTAAATTATTATAGAAAGGGTTAAGGGATCTAAGCTGTTAAAATGGATTGTCCATGGGACAGTTGCTGAATTAATTCGTTGTGGAATGATGGGAGAGTAATACTCGGGGCATGGGAAAACTGAATAAAAGTCTAAACTGATCTGTTGATTAATTTAGAAATATTTAAATGTAATGTTCGCCGTGGGATAATATAGTTTCTTAATTATATGTATTTTTAAATTATATATTTTTTAAGGGAAAGAAAGAACTTTGTAATTATAATACAAAATTTTTTCTTTAATGTTTATAAATATTATTTGTAACTTGGAATAATATTCTAGAAAATGTTATAGTAATATATTTCGAAACCCCATTGAAAGCTACTTTTTAATCACTTTAAATTGGCTTTATATATATCACATTTCAGCAACAGATCGTCTTAGTTCTCTAATCCTTTCCTTTCAACACTAATATTATTTAAATTTATTCCAAGCTTCTAGGAGGGAACCCTCTCTCTCTCTCTCTCTCTCTCGATTTTAAATAATATATATATATTATATATATATAATAATATAATAAATAACAAAATGCAAATGAGAAGTAAAATAAAAAAAATAAAACCTCTGACAGACAAGCAAAGGATCAAACAAAAAGCAAGGAACTGCAAACCAAATGTCCTTTGGCAAGAAAGAGAGAGAGCGACCTAAGGAAACAGCAAGGAATCCGGGAAACACACAAAAAAAGCGCGCCAAACGCAGATTTCTCTATAAATAAAAAAAAGAAAAACAAGCGAAACAATGGAAAGAAGGAGACGCAGGAGATCGCAGGAGCGCGGATCACAAAACCGAGTTGTTGGCTGTCTGGGATTATTGGGCAAGGCCACCTTCATGATGACGCTAGAGCGCAGATCATGACGATTGGGATAATGATGATAATGATAATGCCAGCCTGTGTGTTTGCACAATTTGCAGGCACACACGCACACACACACAGAGACGACAATCGAAACAATAGGGAGAGAGGCTGAAGGCAAAGGCAACCCGTTTTTTAAGGGTTCCCAAACCAACAACAGCCCGCCAAGGGGATGAACATCAGCCTCATATCCTCTACTGCCTTGCCCTTCTGCCAAGCCAAATTACGTTTCACCCCTTTGTAAAACTCTAAAAAAAAAAAAAACCTAATATAAAAAAAGAGGCGAGAGCGATCGCTTTGCTTTTTCGCTTTTTTTCGCAGCAGTCGCTGTCAGGCCTCGGAAATTTTAAAAAATTATTTTCGGCGCATTTGGACGGGGAATTAGTCGTGGAAAGTGCGTGGCCGGATAAGCAGCATCGCTCCGAGAACAAAATTCTTTTAAAATTCTTTAAAAACTCTTGAAAGTTCCTTAAGTTTTCTTACAATTTTTTCAAAATCAAGACAAATACTAAGATTTCTTCAAGTTATTTAAACAAGAAAATTAATAAGATAAATTGTGTTGAGATTTCTTTAAAAATTCTACAAGACTTTAAGATACGATAAACTATTTTACAAAAGAACGGGTTTAATTAAAAAAAGTTTCAAAATATTAAAAAATTTATTATTATATTTTTTGTATATTTTCAAGATATTATAAATCCTTTTTTAAACTAAACCAAAATTGCAAAAATTACCATAAATATTGTTGACATTTTTAAACGATTTTATTCGTAAAAAATTAAATTAAATCCAATAAATAAAGCAGTTTTGTGATGAAAATTCAAAATTTGTAAATTTATATATGAATTCCTTTAAAATCAAAATCAAAGAAAATACAACACCAAAGAAAATTACATTAAAATCAATAACCAAGTCAAAATAAAAAAGGAAACTTTCAAAATTCTACTTCAACAACATTTTCATCTTAAAAAAATCTAAAATCTTTCAAAAAGTGCGCGACAAAATTAAATGCAAAATAAAAACGGCTAAAAATTGATGCAAAGCACGTGGTCCTGGTGAATATTTTCGATTTTGCGCATTTAAAACTTTAAAATGTGAAAAGAGAGAAATGCAGAGAGCGAATACGAATCAAAAACCCAAAGCAGACGCCGCGTGGAGAGCGTAAAAAGTGTGAAAAATGCCGACAAAATAAAAAAAGCAAAGGGAAACTCATGAAAATCAAGCTCGCATTTAATTCTGGGCTCTACAAATCATTTGTTTAAAACAAAACGTTGCACAAATAAATTCTACAAAATTGTTAAAAACCAAAATTCAAAAGAAAAGGATGATAAGTTTACCAAAATCTAAAACAAAATTAACAAAAAGCAAAATTGGTGAATCATTTGATTTTTTGGTAAGCTTTTTCGGACGCAAAAATGTACAATAAAATTGGCAGAACCCATTGGATTAACAAAAAACAACTATGTGAAATTGTTTAAACAAATTTAAACTATGCTATTGGAAATAGTTTATATAAATTCTTCAAGAAACTAAGGCTTTTTTTGCTAGATGTGTGCGTGTAGAGACAGCAGACACTTTTCAAAGATGGCCGCTGGGAGTGAGAGCGAGGCGGTGGCGATGGCGGGGGGTGGTTCAGCCCGGCGGGTGTGGGTTGAGGGTGTTAAGGGCTGTTGCTCTTTCTTTTATAGCGAAATAAACCTAATTAAATGGAATTGTTTACTATTTTAAACTGTTAGTTTTCTAGGTTTTTCCTGTATTTTTTTGCTCATATTTAAAGTTTTTTTTAAAACATAAAATCCCAGCAGTTTTACTTGTTTTCAAATAATAAACCCCCAAAGTTTTATTCAGAAATCTTAAATAATATATATTTGACGTTCTTAATTAGCATCTTCAGGCGAGACAATACCCATTTTTTTCTAACTTTTAAAAGGAATTTATAAAAATGTTTAACTTTTTAATCTAGAAATTCAATATGATTGATAGCCCACTAAAAGTAGCACAGAAAAGATTTCCGGATTGGCATTGATGTTTGTTTTTAGTTATGATTTTAAAATTATCATTTTAAATTTCTGGCAACTCATCTAATGGCTACTAACAAGGTTATGTAAACTACGGCTGGCCGAAGTTAGTTTCTTCTCTTCTTTTATAAGATAAAAAATATATCTAAAAAATTGTTTTTAAATCTTTATCAATCAAAACAAAATATTTTAAACATGATACAATATTTTATACCTAATTTTCTTTGATATAAACAAACCGAATATGTATAAATAAAAGTAAATCTAATTCCATTTATTTAGGTTTATTTAAATATATGTAAATTTTCTTTCAAAAGCTATTTTTAGAGTAATGAGATTTCTGAAAAAAAATCCAAATAAATTAAAAGAAATAACACAAGTTTAAGCCTAATAAAAATATAAATCTTATTAAAAAAATTATATTTTTACTCGGGGTTCTTTTCCGAATTGAATATAATTCTTTAGAAAACATCAAATGTTATATATTTATATTATTACTTTAGGTGTGATTGATCAGCCTACAAAACTATTGATATTTTATTTCAAATATTCCTAATTTATAAACTATTGAGAGGTAGCTTTTGGGATATATAAAAAAAAATAATTTTCATTCTTTAAATTGATTTTGAAACATTATAATGGTTTTATCAAAATGAAATAATTATCATTTCATATATTGCCTTATACTTTTATTTTACAAATATTTAAAATAGACTAACATTGCTAAACCTTAAACAACAATAAGAATCATTAAGTACAAATTAACACCAACGATCTTAAAAGAATTTCTTAAAATTTCGTTTTCAGTTTAATAACAAAATGTAGTTTCTGATGCGCCCTAATTTGAAATAATAACATTTTTAGGTTTTTAATAAACTAAAATATACCTTTAACTTGTATTCGAAATAACAAACGCCATTTTGAGCCACCAAAAATGAAAACAAAGAACTAAACTAGAACCCACCCCTGGCAATAGCAGCAAGTAGATCGGCGGAAAAGGCCGGACAGGACAGCCTGTCGACTCACTGACTGACCATGCCAAGCCACAGAATGCCACACACTGAGTGTGTGTGTGATGGGAACAACCCCTAGGAGTGGTATGATATATGTATATAGTTGTGTGCCACCACCAAACATCGCTGCCAGAGCTCAACAATAATCGCATGGAATGGTCAACCGGAATGAATTATGCCGAAAAGCAACAATAACACTTTAGTGGTAGTCAGTCAGGGGAAAAAAAGGAGGGTAATTGCTTTATAGTGTAGTGTGTTGTGCTGCCTGTGTGTGTGTGTGTGAAGAGACCTTGTGCTGGTCAGTAAAGGTAGAAAACTAAACTGGCCAATGGCCAATGGGTAAGGGAACAAAATGGCAAAGTTGAAAAATCATCAGGCTGTTAAGTGCAGAATAGTGCTTGGGAAAACTATTTGAATATTTAAATGTTTCAATGAGTATGAGAAATTCGGGGAACTCACGATTTTAATGTATTTTGGCAAGGTTGATCTTCATTTGCATTGCAATTTCTCTATTTTTGTCATGTTTAAACTTCCATAAAGGCTTAAAATATATCTCAGAGCAATATATTAACTATAGAATAGCCAGTTCTCGCATAAATATTAATAGATAATAACAAAATACCCTCGTTCTGCTATTTTAATAATTTTGTATAAGATTAAACTAAAGTTATATTTGGTACAAAGGGCTTTAAGAAACGAATTTATTGTCTCCAGATTAGCAATGTGTAAGATACTAAAATCTTACCTTACCAATATTACCAATATTCCACTTTGTAGATTATAATTTTAACTTATTACTACAATCTTTTCGAATCTGGACTATAATTCATTTACTTGGATTTAGTTCATAAACATATACATATACAAAAATGTATGTATATAAATGTATATGTACTTCTAGACTTTAATAAGAACATACAAAAACAGTAAACCACAAAATTGCCTTAGCTTCAACTTCAACTATTATTGGTTAAAATAAAAAACCAACAAAGTTAAAAAAAAATAAACGAAAAACGAAACATAGTAGCAAATCTGGAAATTTTTGAATTAAATATGGCAGCTTTAAAGTAAAATGTTTCAAAATTAAATGTTTAATCGTCATTAATAAGTATTGAAAAACTCTCCTGAGAAAAATAAATAGTTTTCCCTAAACAACAAGAATCAGTGCACAGCTAACTTCAATATAACTGCATTAAATTACAACAAAACAAGTAAATTTCTTCATTCTTTCATTTTATATTTCATCTTTAATACATTTAAAAATAACCCAAGTATATAAATAACTTGACCACAAACTTTTTTACCACAACCTCCCTAAAAAATCACAAAAATTCCCCGCTGATTCGAACTTTGGCTCCGATTTCGGATCAAACAAATCTATAAATAGCATTTCCTCGCTTTCCAGCAATTAAGAGCGAGTGTCCGTCACACGTGCGTACACCTGAACTTTGTGAACGAAGTGCTGTCCCCCATAAATTGCCCCTTCCATTCCATCAACGCTGATGACTCCTGCCCTTTTTCCTGGCCACTACTACTGCCAGCGATCAAATTGGAAGCCATGAAAATGCATTTTCCATGTTAGCTGCTATTCAAATTGCTTAATTGCGGCATTAAATATGCAGAAAAGTAGGCAAAAAGAGCGGAAAATATGTGCAGGCAGCTGAACAGGCTGAGAGAAGGTGGGAAGTTCTTCTCCGGCTGACCAAATTGCTCTGCGGCAAGTGTGGAAATATTTCGTATCAACGGACATTATTTCGCTTGACAGTTTTTACCGACAAAACCCCTGGATATCCAGCTCTTGTCCCCGCCCCCGCTTGTCAAAGTGACACCTGAGTTGCCGTCGCACACACACACTCAGCACATCACCATATATACATAAATATCCCTTCTTTTACGTAACAAATCCACGGAAAAGGTTGAAAGTCGAAGTCAGGCAGGCAAAAAGCCACAAGTCCATAGGTAGGCCCATTCCTCTCTATCAGATTTTTCTCTGGAATTTTTTTTTTTACCGATTTAATTGACGAGTGTTGCTGGGCAGGATGTGTCAAGTGCGAAAAGAGCCAAGGTATAACCTTAATAGAATTTCCATTTATGTCCATTAGTCCTTGGTACTCACTCGGCGTTCTTACGGAGTGTATAAAAAATGAATTATGGCATTGCAATTCTCTAGGAGGATTGATGCTTTTCAATTTATATTAAATTAAGGCTGACAATTAATATATTAAAATTCTGCTATGGAAAAATGAGGTTGGGAAAAATGGTTTGAATAATTATATGGGAAAATGTCAATAATGAGGTCTCTGAAATATTTATGTCAATATAAAAAAGTGACTTATAAATCTATAATACACATCAAAATCAATATACAATTAACATCCACATTATTTTTATTAATCCGAAATTTTTGTTAAAAAAAACAGATCCTAATCACAAGAAAAATTAAACAGTAATATTTAAATACTAATAATTACATATTTCCAAAAACTATTCTTTCAAACAAAGTTTTAAATAAATTAATTAAAAAAAAAAACTAACATAAAACACACAAATACTTAAAAATTCACCTAAAAGTGCATGTAATATCTAAAAAGATAATCTTAAACTCAATGAAAACCAACTTCAACACTCCTTAAATAATATTTAAACAATCAAAAATTACATATTTCCAAGAGTTTTTTCTTTGAATAAAATCTTTAAATATATAATCTCATAAACTAACATGAAACACTTACAAATAATGTTTTAAAAATCACTTAAACATGCATGTAATATTTAAAAACCTCACCTTAAACTCAATAAAAATCATATTCAAGATTTACTGCAGCTTAAACATCTCCCAAATAATATTTAATAAATCACTAAAACTATCATGTAAAACTAAAAAAACAGCATCTTAAACTCAATTAAATCCTCTTCAAGTTCTACTTCAACTAAAATCAAATCAAAAATACTAATTTTACAATAAAAACCAACTTCTATTCCCTCAAAACCCCATAATATTCAATAACTTTTCAAAGATTACTTTAACTTTACCTTAATCCTTAAATTATAGCCTAACCCTTGTCTTATTGTCTTAACTTTTCTTCAATCTTATCTACTTATTTCTCTCACACAATTCCAATTAGCCAAAATAACAAATTTCAAACAGCTAAAAGTCTGAATTAAACTTGAACCAAAAACTTGGAGCTCGAATAAGAAAGGTAAACAAGATTTTTCCTAGCAAATCAATTAGAGGAAATTTAGTCCGAAAAGTTGCAGGTTAAATTGTTGAAAATGTTAGCCGTTTTCCCCGAGATCCATCAATGTGCATCCCTTCCGATGGAAGCCAACCACTTGGCACGGAATTACAAATGGCTGAGAGTCTTGGCTGGCTGTCAGTTTGGGTTTCAGTTCTCTGTTTTGCTGTTTGGCTGTTTGCTGTTCTGTGACTTTTTAACCTAATGAATAATAAATTGGCCCAATTGTCACGCAAAAACAATGCCGCGGAAAATAGATGGATAAGGGTTTTTTGGGCATATACCCCACCGAGGAGATGATGTCAGTTCGGTCGTCTGTTAAGTTTCCTTTTCCCCAAATTGTAGACACATTTTCCAGCTTGTTGTTGTGTTTTTCTTTCTCGGTTGGGAAGGAAGTGTCGCCTTCGATAGATTTTGGCATTTGTTACACGGCGCAACTAGCATTCACCTGGGAAATCGTGGCAGGCATCTTGCAATGATTAGCACCTGCTGCCTTTCCTATGCCATTTCCCGTTTTTTGGCGCCCACTTGCATCTCCCCGAGCAAAAGTCAAAAAGTAATTAGCATATTGAAATGTTTGTGAAGGCCTCCGTGTTGCTTTTGAATAATTTAGACAGCATATTTGATGCACTTGCAATCGCTACATTTCCCACTTCTTTGCCATGTTGCGTGTTGCATGTTGCATTTAATATTTAATTGCGAAAAATCTATTGCTTGCGCGAGCAAAAGGGGTTAGATTGGGCGGCTATCTTTCCAATTTAACATGTATATTTGGGCCTTCCTCTGGCTCCTCTTAAAAGCGTGTCAACATCTTGTCAATCACAATTTGCTAAATAAAATGTAAATGTCACACAGAGCTCATGGAAATTTAGTTTGGCAAATGTGTTGATTGTGTTTTAAGTTTGTGGTCGCGAATAATTGAAGAGTGGTGTGGATTTCACTAGATTGATGTGGGATATTCTCTAGGGTAGAGCTCAATCAAAGATAAGAAGTGTGAGAGTTGGGAAAGGAAAAGAAATATTCAAGAAATAGTTTTACAAGGGAAATGCCTAGCCTTTAAAAAATAAATCTCTTTGTGTTTTCCGATTCTGATTTGTTTTTTTAGTCTGCTGGAAGTTTCTTTCATTGAAAATATTACAAATAATTTTTTAATAAATTCCTGCAGTTTAATTTATTTTATTTTTGAATTTTTTAAATACACTCCCAACTAAAATGCTTATTAAAACATATTAGTGTATTAACTATTTTAAATTCCTACTAAAATTTCTTTTATTTAAACTTATAAACAACAAATTAGACTTTAAACTAATCATATAAATTAAATATAAAATATTAATGGATTTAATTTCGATTTAAAGGCTTTTCAGTTTCCCTCCCAAGCTCATAAATATGCATTTATCTCGGTCAGCTAGCTTATGAAAAAACGCTTAAAATAACCCTTAAAAATAACCCTTTTTAACAATTAAAAACTGACTTAATAAGTCTATAATGCTAAATACCATTTACCCCTGTCTTTAGGGGCGTTGCAACTATTTATATTAAACAAAAAGACAAAAAAACTACAAATGAAAATTCAAAATTTTACATAATTTACGCCTGCGCAAAATCAAAACGTTATATTCCGTAGCAACAATAATCGGCTTTAGGACGCTCTCATTGGTCGCCGGTTGACAGGAAGCCGAACGAAGGCCGAGCGCCTGTCGTTTGCATAACACGCATACGCCGCATAGGCTCAAAGGATAAAAGCCGCCGTCAACGAGGGATGTTGCTTCCTTGTTTGGCTTTCGCTCGACTCGCGACAGGACTTCGTTGCACGTCCGGAACTCGTGCGTTCGTGGCTGGTCTGTTTGCCAGGATCACAAGGATACAACGTCAGCGGCTGGACAACCGTATTGCAGTTCCGGTGCGGCTCTCACACCGTGCAGACGTGTTGGCCTCTGCCTAATAACATAATAAGTAAATCCCCTCCAACTTGTGTGTAAATCTCAAAAGTGTAACAATCCTTTGGCTAAATTTTTGGTTTTATATAAGAGTTCCTGGAAATGGACACTTATATAATTTTGATTGTTGCTCAGAAAGCCCTTTATTTATCAGCTGGCTTTCGAGCAATAATTGAAACCAAATAAGTGATCCTGACAACGTTATGAAGTGTGATTTAGTTGTTAAAGGGTAAGTGTTTTCTAAAATAATGTTTATTTGTTAATATAAGTTTAATAATTAAGATAAGAAAGAAGAAAAACATGGTTATAAGTTCAAAACTAAAAAATCGTTGTTAAAAAGAGATTATTAAAATAAAATTATAGAAAAATATCTAGCCTTATTTAAACTAAATCCTGATTATATATACATATATTTGTTTAATTTATTTTAAAACCTATTATTCTACGGAAATCACTAGGTTACTTTTAGACATATATTTTTAATAGTTTTAAAAATGAAGTAATTTCTGAAGTAGAATATTTTATTTTAAATTCAGTTAAATAAAATTAATGGAAAGGTTTTTAAAAATGATGTAATTAACTATTAAATATATATTTTTTTCATTTTATTTATTTTCTCTTTATTGGGAAATGCTTTTAGGGTACTTTTTATTTTAAAATATAACACTAATAATGATAATTATTATTAATTAATCACAGAAATACCATTGAATTCTTTGGGGTGTTAAATTTAATGTCTCATTAATTTATTACTTGTATTACTTTATTAATTTATGTACTTAAATTTACATAATTTCTTATAAATATCTAAACAATTTTATTTTTGAAATGTTTAATATAAAATAAGACCTAATTTATATCAGTTCTTTCTTTTGCATAATTTTCCAACGCGTGAATTTACATCTATTAACATTTAAACATATTATATTTTATCTTAATTTAAAAAATTTAAACAATCTAAGACAATAAAAGTTTAAAGAAAAGGAAGTCAGCACTATTTATTTTATAAATAAAGCATTACCGCATAATCGAAAAGATATCACAATCTAAACAAAAAGACTTTTTTCGCTTGGTTCATTGTGCTCCCAAAAAACATTTCCTATTGCTCTGAACTCGCCCGCATTGACAACAACCAAAGACGACTTCCCCCTTGCAATTAGTCACCAGCAAACCAGAGCGTCGTTGAACTTTGTTCAACAAAAAACAAATTGTCAAACGCACAAAAAGTACCCATAAAAGTACCCACAAATCGAAGCGACCTTCACATTGAATGCGTGTAAGAGTCGTGGAGTGTCAATGCACCTGACAAGCGAACAAGTTTTGTGTTTTGTTATTATTATTTATATTCCGATTCGGTATATTCGCCTGTCAACCGACAGACAATGGCCACAAGCAATAGGTTTTTATAGCCAATTAGCATTTTTAGTGCGAAACTGCCGCGATCAGTGAACTCGATGGGGATGAGATCGGGTTTTCGGTTTTTTAAGGAACCAAAGTCAAGAACTATTACGTATTCTTTAAGCGTGTTTTTGGGTGATCTACTGAACTGAATGCGAACTATGACTATGAATTATTTCTGGTCTGACTTTCAGTTTCAATTCCTTATTTTGGCGGCTTCATAATTATTGAATTAAAAGCTTGCACTTCCACCTGCATCCCAGTAAATGGGAAATTTAAATACGACCTCAGCATTTGCATTGAGTGGTGTGTGTGGGCGTGTGTATTAGCCACGTTTGTCGTAATTTTAAGGGCAATGTTAATGTCAAAGTGGCCGCCGACATTACATTGATTGTCGCGACATTGAATTTCAATTATTAGTTTGGTTTCAATCGCAATTCATATGCTTCGCGGACATCCTCATTTGCATAATAAAAGCCAGCCCAATGATTAGACCAAGTCCAAATCGCTGATGGAAATATGACGCTTAAGGTTATTTTTACAATGTGAGAACCTAATTATGCACAAATGCAGGCAATGACAAAGGTATAATGATAAGGAAAAGTAGGGAAGATTTCAGGGATGTAGTACTGGAAAAGTATTTAAATAATTAAAGATATTTAGGAAATATATTTCTTTCTGTAAATTTAATAGCTCTTCAAGTATAATTCTTCTCCAATTTTACGAGTTTCAGAGTTTATAAAAACAACACAATATATAAATATTAACTAAATAAGCTTCTTACAAGAACAAAACCTTTACATAATAACTAAATAATCTTAAAATAGAAACCCCGCTTAATATTGAAGCTAAAATCCTTACAAAGTTATTGTATAACATCTGTTAAGCAAGCAATTTAACGATTCCGAAACAATATTATATCCCCGTGTGAGTCAACAAACTTCACAGTAAATTCATTCATCTTACAACAATCTCAATAACGCCTTAAGTACGTGTTTATTAATTGCATAAATAAGATACTCGAAATGCGGATAATGGGGCAATAAACTGGGCTGCTACCACACACAATTCAGCATAAGTATTGTCACACCTTTAGGAAAACACTGTATTCAATGTCATGAACTTCGTGTTGGGTCATAAAACGCTAAAACATATACAACTTTATTTTCGGCTTTTTGTTTACCTTTCGGTTTCGCTTTTTTTTTGGCAGCTCCTTAATTCTACAGACGAACCACACCACCAATTGAAATGCCAAAACGTGTGCACATGACACCCACACAAACACAAGCGATGAGACAGTCAGTGCAACGCTGAAAAAAAGCTCCGAGCTTAAGGCAACAGGTGCCATTATGCCCGACTTCCGTCTGTTATCAGGCCAAGAGAGCCAGAGAGCAAAAGGTATGGGAGCTTTCCGGCTAATCCCCGCATAGAACAGCGGACGAAAACAAAAAAAAAATAAGTCAATGGGAACCGAGGCGCCGCTTAGAGACACCTATATATAAATTAATTGGCGCACAGAATATTTGCGGCAGTCCGTTAAATAGTTCCGTGCTTAACGGGTTTTGTTGGTGCTCAGAACAACCTAAAGTTCGTGTGCAAAAGAAAATGTCTAAACTCATATTCGTAGCCGTACTTCTGTGGTTATCAAGATGCGGTTGGGCACAAATAGCTTGTGAGTTAAAAGGGAACTGTGTTTAAAAACTAGAAGTGTTCTAAGTGTTGTGATCTAAGCAATGTTTTATATCAAGAATTTAATGTAATTTATAAAGAATTCTATGGTTCTTGAAAGAGCAAAGAACAGAATACATAAAATTGCATTGTATCTTCTTCAATAAACTATGATATATCATTTGAAGTCCTAATATAAAATCCATTCCAAACTCACCTGAGTAATTATGCCATTCACTGCCATACTCCCACAGTTACCAATCAGCCTTGCACGGTGAGAAATCCCAAGATCGTGGGCGGTAGTGAGGCGGAACGCAATGAAATGCCCTTTATGGTCAGTCTAATGCGTCGTGGTGGTCACTTTTGTGGCGGCACAATTATCTCGGAACGTTGGATCCTTACGGCAGGTCACTGCATCTGCAATGGCCTGCAGCAGTTCATGAAGCCCGCTCAAATCCAGGGAGTTATTGGCTTGCACAGCATCAAGGAGTACCTCAATGGAATTGGCAATGGTCCTGATGCCCTAAGAGTGGACTTTAAGAATATTGTGCCACATCCGAAATATGACTGCAATGATGTTAAGCATGATATAGGTATGTATATATATAATACTCCTGCGAAACTCAGAAAATATCTTTGTGAAAAGTATATCCTGTAAAAACTCCCATTTTTATCTCTTAAGCTATTCTAAGATAGTAAGTGTTATATTTTCCCATAGCCCTACTCGAATTGGTGCAGCCAATCCAATTCAGTGCCCATATTCAGCCCAGCTGCGTGGGATCCGACAAGGGGCACCGCAGCTTGGAGCAGGAATATGGCACCGTGTCCGGTTGGGGCTGGACGCACGAGAACCAAGCGGAAAACGATCGCTCCGATGTTCTGCGCAAGGCCACCGTCAAGATCTGGAACAACGAGGCCTGCGAGAGATCCTATAGGGCGCTGGGCAAGAGCAATACAATTGGAGACACCCAATTGTGTGCGGGCTATGAAAACGGTCAAATTGATTCGTGTTGGGTGAGTATCCAACTGGAGGACAAAGCACAAGTGTTATGTTTTCGGTTTGCTTGTACTTACAGGCGGATTCCGGTGGACCGCTTATGTCCAAGGAACACCATCTGGTGGGTGTGGTGTCCACGGGAATCGGTTGTGCACGTCCAGGATTGCCAGGAATCTATACTCGTGTCAGCAAGTACGTGTCCTGGATGCAGAATGTGATAGCGGGCAGGAAATAGTTGCTCGGCAGCGGGACAATCAATTATTGTGATTCAACTGTGATATTTGTTGCTTTAAGTTAAGTGATTTTGTTAATAAAAGTTTATTATAAACCAAACCTCTGTTTTCTTCCACAACCGCCATTTTACAAACTTATCGATTGGTATGACAATCGATTCTGTTGCGATTCCTTTTTTGGTATTTAGTATTTATTTAGTATTTAATTATAAGTTCTTATTTGAAACAAATATAAAATTTAATTAAATTTAATTTATAAAGAATAAAAAAAAAAAAAATTTTTTAAATTTTGTTTAAATATTTTAACGCAATAATTGACTTCATAAAATATAAAAATTCTTATAAAATATATTAAAATTCTAATATATATTTTTTATATAAATAAATAATATAAATTATGATAAATTAAAAAAATAATAATAATATAATGTAAATAAAATTCTTTTTTACATTTTTATTATTTTATTTTTTGTTTGGTGTGGTAATTTTCTAAAAGTCACATCTGGTCACACAAATGTTGCTAAAAACAAAACGAAAAGCCATAAATGGAGGAATCCGCTCTAACAAAGTAAATATCTTCAATAAAACCCATTAAACCATTTATTTAAACAATATTTAACCAACAGCCAGGCCATTGCGGAGCTAATGCTCGAAATCGAGGGCCAGAAAGCCACAATCAGTAGCCACAAACAAAGCGAGCGCAAAGTCAATCCTCTGGGCAAAGCCAACAAACGCTTTCTGGGTCGCACCATCAACACCGTCATTCGTCATAATAGGCGTGAGAAAGAGCGAACACAGGCGAATTGCCGGCAGAAGCTAAAGGATCTGGATGACATATACGAGAGAAGAAAATCCAACAAATTTTACAACAGAGATGCCAGCAGGAACTCTCGCAGAAGCCGGAGCAGGAGCCGCAGCCACAGTTCTAGTAGAAGCTGCAGTAGGCGTCGTGTTAAGAAGTCCAAAAAGCGACGCAGTAGGAAGAGAAGCAGCAGCCGGAGCAGCAGAAGTCCTAGTCGCAGTCGCAGTCGTTCCCATCGAAGAAAGAAAAACAAAAGGAAGACCAGGAAACATAGAAAACCGCATCACAGGAGCAGGCGCCGCAGCAGCAGCAACAGTCGCGATCGAAACTCTTCACCCAGTGTTGCTAGACCCACCGCCGTTTCTGCACCCTCGGAATTGTACTTGGAACATTCCAAGCAAATGGCTTTGGCCGTGGCCATGGCCTATGGCCAGGTCCTAAAAGCCAACAATCCTGCTGCCAAAGAACGTGAATCTTCACCCATGAGCGATATAGTCAATGAACTCAGGTCCGATGGAGAGGAGGAGAACCCTAATCAAATGGACGCCCTATCCATTTCATCGAGCGACATTGCGGATAATGTGCTTACCATCGATTTAAGCTCAAGCTCAGAATCCGATTCCTCAAAGGGAAGTTCGGACACTGAGTCTGAAGTCGCTTCCAGCTCTGGCAGCTGCATAGCTCTCGATCAAAAGGATAACAACAATAGTGATATAGAGATAATCGAATTGCCAAAGGTACCTGAGGCCGTTAATAAAAAGCAACAGGTGAAGGAAAATTCCGCGCTTGTATCTGTGGACCTGACAGAAGATTAATTAGTTAGGCTTTAATTAGAATAATTATCGTAGCCGAACATCACAGTTTTTCACATACAAGTCATCCTATTATTTTGCTAAACTTTTTTTTTTATATTTAAATTTAAATATCTTGGTATAACAAATATGTTATAAGCTCAACAATTTATTTATTGTTATTTAACCCTTTCAAGACTGATTTAAAGGCTTGTAAAATGGTTATACAAGAAAAATGAAAAAGGAATTGAGATGAAATATACGTTTCGTTTGATTGAATTAAGAGTATTAAATAAACTATGGCCAAAAGTTTGGTTGGAGGCCAGAAATTTCTAAAAATATATATAATTCTTTACAAAACTCCTATGAGAACTAAAAAGCCGCTTGTGCAGGGTATCACGTCAAACTGTTGCTCTCTCTCTGGCCGATTTCTCCCACTCTCGCTCTCTCTCGCCAAACAGCTGATTCTTTATTTACCATTTTCGTTTGAAAACGGCAAGAAAAAGACGTCAATTAGGAGCAACAATTATAAAGTGCAGCAATAATTGTAGTCCCCAGCCAAAAGGATGTTCGGGAGTCTGAAGAAGAAGCTGAGCAGTGCGATCCAGGAGGGACTGGTTATATCGGAGAATCTGCAGCAGCAATATCGCCAGCGTGTCAGTTCCGGGAACGCGGGAAGTAGCCAGGCCAGTGGTGTTACGACCCCCACGTCCACGACTGGTCTGCCGCCGCTGAGTCTCAACGAGAGCCTGTCCTCCAGCAGGAGCAGCAGCCTCTCCCTGAGCACTGCCTTTCAGCTAACGGATGGGATACCAACGCATCTGAATGTGGCAGCGGGCTGCAGTTTGCTGGCCAAATACGAAGATGACTGGCAGCACATCCATGTGGCCAATGAGGAGAATGCAGAGCAGGCAGCCGCGATTGCAGCACAGATCGCTGGAGTCCAGCAGAAGGCCAGCAATCAGCGCAGGGTCGTTAGTGAGCTGAACGCCAGTCTGGCGGGGATTCCCACATTAGTTGCCCAATTACAGGCCAGCACGAAGGTGCTGCAATCCTTGGAGGATATGGGCAAGCAGCTGGAAGTGGAGCTGGAAAAGCTAGAAGATCTGTGCGAGGAGTGCGAGCTGCAGGAGTTCATGCTGGAGCAGCAGTTTCAGCTGTCCCGCCACAAGCAAAAGAAACTCAACGAACTGGAGCAATATCGCCAGAAGGTTGCGTCGCAGCATCAATCCAAGATCCAGGACCAGGAGCAGCGGCTACTAAAACTGCAAAGGGAGCGACAGGCGGTCTTTGACGATGCCTTCCGCAACGATATGGAGGAGTACAAGCAACATGGCCAGCTGACAAGTAATTTCCAATTCAAAGAATCCATTTAAAACCTAGAATTGAAAGCTTTTTCTTTGTTTTTAGAAATTCAAACGAGCGGCAACAAGTTGGCCTTGGAGGAAGTGGTTCTGGAACCCAACGAGGTGGAGGCCAAGGACGCTCTGGAGCAGTTCCTAAACGGCTGATGGCTTCTTGAGGCTTTTAAAGTCGAAAAAGACTCCCATTTTGTGCCTTTCAGTGCAATTTAAAACGTTTACAACGGTCTGGCAACGCCCTGCTGCTGACAGCCTCTGCGTTTTATAAATTTTTTATTACATTATAGCCTACTCGTTTTTATTGTATACAAACTTAAAAATTACATGACCTGTACCTACATACATACATATTTTTTATGAATATATATATTTAAATCGTCAAAATATAATCCGCCATGCTTTCGATTACGCGATGGTAAGTTTGCGCATGTTGGCAACTCTGGTTCCGCAAGAACAACAACAACAACATCTGTGGCGATTAAAAAACATCAATAAAAAAATCTTAATTCCACGCAGCTTACACCTGTCGCAGCTTTTGCTTCATCCCGCTCTACCCCCCAAGTTTCCGTACCCCTTCCTCGGCGAGCTCGAGCTTATGGGAGCAGTTAGATCAGCGCTCAGACCAAAAATCGTCGACATGTCTTCCAAGCAAGCGAAATTCGTCGAGAATACGGTGGCCAGCAACAAGGTGGTTATCTTCAGCAAGACCTACTGTCCCTACTGCACCATGGCCAAGGAGGTGAGAGAGCATGCTGGGCGAGACCTCTAAAGGTCACTTAACATGATTAATCTAATCTATTTGTGGTTGGCAGCCTTTCCGAAAGCTGAACGTGGAGGCGACAATCATAGAGCTGGACGGTAATCCGGAAGGGAATGAGATTCAGGAGGTCCTGGGCGAGATCACGGGCGCCAGGACGGTGCCCCGCGTCTTCATCGATGGCAAATTCATTGGCGGCGGCACAGACATCAAGCGAATGTTTGAAACGGGAGCCTTGCAAAAGTACTTTCAGTGAATGTAGCGATCCTTAAGCATACCCAGCTACTTTTTGTGTATGTACCAAAAAATTAGAGCACATTTTTTTCTAGTTAAATGTTCAAAGTCCTAAAAAACTTATTTGAAAATGCTAAATAAATTCTTTTCAATTGTAAAATAGAGTTTGATTAGAGGAAAACGTAGAACCAATGGAGCCAGGGAAGTAGGTGGAAGGTTAAGGGATTTTAAAAGAAAGAATAATCTTTAAATTTCTTATAATATAAGAGTTTAGTAAGGTAAACTCAAGGCAAGACCAGAATTTATGTAAGAAAGTTGTATATAATTTAATATTATTTCATTAAGCTGAGGAAACAGCTGTTGACCAGAGTTGTCATCTTTAATTTTAACAAAGACAACTGCAGTTTTGTTAGAAAAATGAATAAATAAACTTGGATTTAATTATTTTTATTAAAGCTTAAGTTATTTAAAACTTAGTTAATTTCAGGTAATTATTCAAGAAATGATGAAAGATTTAAACAATTTATTAAATAGAATAGAAATATCGATAACTCGATTAAGAACAGCTGTTTGCTAAGTGTTGCTAATTTTGTTATTATTCCTATAATGTCGGTTTTAGTAAGCGGAGAAGCCTCCGAATCCGATGATGAACTACAGGACAAGCACAAGGTAAAGCTGAATTACTATAACTACGTTTTGCCATAAAACTAAATCTGTTTTCATGACAGATTTTCGCCGCTGAAGTTCCTGGAGAAGCCACAGAGGAGGAGGACGATGACGAGGATATCTATGAGCAGCGCAGAGGCAATCAGGTGAACAGCACCACGGCCTCCATCTACCGAAACAACCTGTTGCAACGGAAACTAAGTACAACTTGGCCTAAACCCTTTATCCGACCTAAATAAATATATTAACCTTTTTTCAGTTGAAAACAACATTGCCATTTGGCGATCTCTCACTGCTTTCACTCGCAGTTTCGTGATGAATGCCTCCAAACAGCTGGTGACCACGGACCAGATGCTCATAAAATCCCAGCTTAATCTGCAGTCTGCACACACCTCCCTGCAGCAGGCCCAAAGGAATGTCCAGGAACTGCAGGCGAGGATGGGGGCCGTGATGACAAGCAGCTTTCTGCCACACATAAACAACGTCGAGAAAGCTGTCTGACTAATCTATCCTTATATTTGTATTTGCCGAGTTAAACGATCAAATTATATGCTAATCTTCAGTATCGGAATTGGGCGCATAGGCCTGACTATTGGGCGACGGCTCCCGAGGGACGTAGGTGTTCTGAAAGCACCGTGAAAATATGGTTCGCATTTTGGTGGGTCGCTCCGGCGACGGAGGTATGGTTTCATCCTCATCGGAGGGCATCTCGGGAGCCGGTGTATCTTCAGAGTTGTAGAAGCACACCTCCGTGCTGGGCGGTACCGTAACCGGTGCTATACTTGCTTCTAAAGCAGCATCTGCGGCGGCCAGCATCAGAGCTTCCTCATCTGCCTCGTCTTCAATCAAAACCACAGTGTCCACTTCCGCTAGGTTTCGTGGCTGCTGCACAGAAGCCTGCTGTGCCTCAGAGTTTCTGAACTGGAAAAGAGGAGTTTCCAAACTACTCTCTAGCGACTGGCTTTCCTCCTGCACTATCCTTTTTCGCTGCACTGCAGCCGGTTCGGGTTGGTTGCTCTTGCGTTTGCTGGCCACACTTGGTCCGGGAGTGCTGCTCTTTCGCTTGCTCGCAGCTTTTGCTGCCGACGCTGCCGCACATCGCACATCTTCATCCTGGGCACTCAAATCCCGTTGACAGTAATCATCCGAGAAGCTCACGTCATCCGGCGACAGCGTGGACATAATAAGCAAGCACTCAATCTCTCCGTGTTTCTTGACTTTCAAAAGAAATGGGCGACCGGCTTCATCGAACTCCAGGTTTAGGGAGGCATTCAGGCACTCGGCGAAGAGGAGAAAGGCGCGAAACTCCTTGATGCAAAAGGTAATGACAGTCTCCTTGGTCACCTGGTACTGGTCAAACTCATTGGGCTTGAGTTTCAGTTGCGTTCGCATAAACTTATCATTCACCCGGGCTCCTTCTATGTAGTTCTTGGCCACCAAGCTGCCAGAGTTTGCCTCCAAGGTAAGCTCCTCCTCGGTGGTGTTGAAATTGTTGGATATGTCCGTGAATAGTTTGTGATCGCCGCGGATTCTAAAAGGATATGAATGTAATATCTTCTAAATTATAGTTACCCAAGACTTACACATTTGGCATCTGGTCTGTGTCGATGTTTGTATTGATGTTTTGATCATCAATGATGGAAATGGTGGCCTCCTTGGTTGTCTCCAGCTTGCAGCGCAGATTCACCTGCAAACTGGTTTGATCGTCCAGTATGTTGAGCTCACAGTACTCCACCTGGAAGGGGGGATTTTCCAATCAATAAAACCGAAAGGTGGAATAGCTGCCCTTAGCCTTACCTCGTTCATATTCCTAAAAACAGCCAAGCAACCCTTCATGGAGATTTTGCAATAGAAACCCGAGTTGGAAGGCGTATCAAAGACCTCAAACATGGAACGCTTGAAGAATATGCTCCCCACAGCCGATTGAGTGGCATTTATGGCCCTCATTTGCAATCCTTGGGGATCGATCTCAATGAACATTTCCTTGCCCACCTTGGACAGGGATTGTACGGCTTTGGCGATGACTGAAAATGAAAGGAATATATTAAAAACTTAGCTCTTTGAGGTTTAATATAGGTTACCCCTTGCATTGCTGCCTTCTAAGGTGTATTTCATTGGCAAATATTAACCACAAAAAGTTGACGGCAACCAGAATTCGCGCTAAATTTGTAAACAAACCGATTAGAGTGACCGACGGGGGAATTAATCGATAACAATTTGGTATTTTTTTATCCCATGAATTTTACATTCAAAGGTTTTTTTTTATTATTTTTTGTATTTTTATTTGTGAAAATCTAATTTGTTTAAGAAAATAGCAATATAAAAAGTGATAATATAAAAATTTGGCAAAATATATTCCCGATCAACTATCGATAGTTTTCCACATTCGGCCTGGTCACACTGAGCACGGCAGGCCGGTCGAACGCCACATCAGTTCTACTTTTAATTAACTATAAAACTGGGTTAAAACCAGCTAAAGCACTGCTGGAAAAGTTTAAAAGCCTCGAGGAGGTTCTTCTTTGTGTTGGCGCAAGCGTTATGTGTTTGGCCAGAATCTCTTAGGAAAACGTAGTGTGCCAAACAACAATGTTACGTGCCGCGGCTTTGTGTGTGTCAGTTCTGGGGCTCCTGGGGCTCCTAGCGGCTCCCTCTTCCGCGGAATCGAGTCAGAGCTATCCGATCACCACACTGATCAATGCCAAATGGACACAGACACCGCTATATCTGGAGGTGGCCGAATATCTGGCCGATGAGCAGGCGGGCCTGTTCTGGGACTACGTACAGGGAGTGACCAAATTGGACACGGCATTGAATGAATACGGTTTGTGTTTTCCCCTCCAAAATATACATATTCTTTATATAGACAGTTTCCCCTTGCAGATACCGAATCCCAGCAGTATAATGCCGCCTTGGAGCTGGTCAAAAGCCATGTAAGTTCTCCCCAGTTACCGCTGCTCAAGTTGGTCGTGTCCATGCACAGCCTGACGCCTAGGATTCAGACCCACTTCCAACTGGCCGAGGAACTACGCAGCGGTGGCTCCTGCCAGAGCTACACTTTTGTCCAGGTGGGCACCGAATTGGCCTGCAGTTTCAATGAGTTGCAGAAAAAGTTGGAATTGCCGCTGGCCAAGGAGAGTTTGGATGCGCCGGTGATAACCTACAGCTTCGATCACATCTTCCCGGGCAGTGAGAACAATACAAGGACCGTGGTCTTGTATGGTGACCTGGGCAGCTCTCAGTTCCGCATCTACCACAAGTTGCTGGAGAAGGAAGCCAACAACGGTAAGATTCGATATATTCTGCGTCATCAGTTGGCCAAAAAGGAAACCAGACCGGTGCGTCTTTCTGGCTATGGCGTGGAACTCCACCTAAAGTCCACGGAATACAAGAGCCAAGATGATGCTCCTAAGCCCGAGGCGGGCGGATCTTCTGACGAGGATTTGGCCAATGAATCAGATGTTCAAGGTTTCGATTTTAAAATGCTAAAGCAAAAGCATCCTACGCTGAAGAGAGCCCTGGATCAGCTGCGTCAGAGACTCCTGCAGGGCAACGATGAGATTGCCCAGCTGAAAGCCTGGGAATTCCAAGATCTGGGTCTTCAGGCAGCCGCTGCCGTGGCCGAAATTCAAGGCGATGAAACCCTACAAATTCTGCAATACACTGCACACAATTTCCCCATGTTGGCCAGGACTTTGTTGGCCCACAAAGTGACGGATGCCCTGAGGGCGGAGGTCAAGCACAACACCGAAGCGTTTGGCCGAAGCTTGAATGTGGCTCCACCAGATGGTGCTCTGTTCATCAATGGACTCTTCTTTGACGCTGACACCATGGATCTGTACTCCCTAATTGAGACACTGCGCTCGGAAATGCGCGTCCTGGAAAGCCTGCACAGCAATAATGTGAGGGGTAAGCTGGCCAGCTCTCTGCTGGCCTTGGATCTCACTGCATCCAGCAAAAAGGAGTTTGCCATTGACATCCGCGACACGGCAGTGCAGTGGGTCAATGATATCGAGAACGATGCTCAGTACCGTCGTTGGCCATCATCTGTGATGGATCTCCTGCGGCCCACCTTTCCCGGCATGCTAAGGAACATCCGTAAGAATGTTTTCAACTTGGTGTTGGTGGTCGATGCCCTGCAGCCGACAGCCAGGAGCGTGATTAAGCTATCCGAATCCTTTGTGATTCATCAAGCTCCCATTCGCTTGGGCTTGGTCTTTGATGCGAGGGAGGCCAGTGAGGATAATCGAGAGGATTATATAGCCATCAGTTGTGCCTTTAACTATGTGAGTCAGAAGAAGGATGCCCGAGCTGCCTTGAGTTTTCTCACAGACATCTATGCCTCCGTTGGCGAGACAAAGGTGGTTACGAAGAAGGATATAGTGAAGCAGCTGTCCAAGGAGTTTACCACTCTCAGTGCCAGCAAGGCAGAGGAGTTCCTAGAGGAGGATGGCACCTATGATTATGGCCGAGAATTGGCCGCCGAGTTTATTCAACGTTTGGGCTTCTCCGACAACAAGGGACAGCCGCAGGCCCTGCTCAATGGCGTGCCCATGGCCAGCAACCTTGTGACCGCCGACAGTGACTTTGAGGAGGCCATTTTCACCGAGATTATGAGTCATACCAGCAACCTGCAAAAGGCCGTATACAAAGGTGAAATGACGGACAGCGATGTGGCCATTGATTATCTGATGAATCAGCCCCATGTTATGCCCAGATTGAATCAGAGGATTCTCAGCCAGGAGGATGTGAGATACTTGGATATTAATGGCGTGGCCTACAAAAACCTGGGCAATGTTGGTGCCTTGAATCGTTTGTCCAATCGGGACATGACCGCCACTTTGATGGAAAATCTCAAGTATTTCGGTGGCAAAAAGTCTACAGAGGTTATTGGTGGCTCCTCCCTTCAGTTTCTTACAATTTGGGTTTTCGCTGACTTGGATACGGAGCAGGGACGTTCTCTGCTTACCCACGCTTTGGAGTATGTTCAGAGCAGCGAGAGTGTCCGCCTGGCTTTTATTCCAAATACCGAAAGTGCCTCATCCCAGTCTGATAAGAAGAACCTCAATCGTTTGGCCTGGGCTGCTGTGCAGAGCCTGCCAGAGCCCAGTCAAGCCACTGAGCTGGTACTCAAGTGGCTAAAGAAGCCCAAGGAGAAGATTGAGATACCTGCCCAGCTGGAGGATATTCTGGGTTCCACGGAGCTTCATCTGAAGATGTTGAGAGTGTACTCGCAGCGGGTTTTGGGTCTTACCAAGTCCCAGCGTTTGGTCATAGGCAATGGACGCCTGTATGGTCCCCTGGCTGCAGAGGAGACCTTTGATAGCGCTGATTTTGCTTTGTTGGCCCGTTTTAGTTCCCTACAATATGGCGATAAAGTGCGTCAAGTGCTCAAGGAGTCGGCTCAGGATGTTCGCGAAGAATTCACCAGCGACACCCTGCTCAAGCTATACGCTAGCCTGCTTCCTCGTCAAACTAAAACACGTTTCAAGTTACCCACAGACCTGAGATCAGATCACTCGGTGGTGAAGCTGCCTCCCAAGCAAGAGAAACTCCCCCACTTTGATATAGCAGCTGTCCTGGATCCCGCTTCGCGAGCAGCTCAAAAGCTTACACCTATTCTTATACTGCTCCGCCAGGTTTTGAACTGCCAACTGAATCTTTACCTCATACCAGTGCCCCAGCATAGCGATATGCCTGTGAAGAATTTCTACAGATATGTGGTGGAGCCTGAAATTCAATTTGAGTCTACTGGCAGCCGCTCGGAGGGACCTTTGGCCAAGTTCAGTGGTTTACCCGCCAATCCTTTGCTCACCCAACAGCTGCAGGTTCCCGAAAACTGGCTGGTGGAGGCAGTGAGAGCCGTCTACGATTTGGATAACATCAAGCTTACAGATATTGGTGGACCCGTGCACAGCGAATTCGATTTGGAGTACTTGCTGTTGGAGGGACATTGCTTTGATGCTGCCAGTGGAGCTCCTCCTAGAGGATTGCAGTTGGTTTTGGGCACTCAGAGCCAACCCATTTTGGTGGACACCATTGTCATGGCCAATTTGGGTTACTTCCAGCTGAAGGCTAATCCCGGAGCTTGGTCTTTGCGTCTTCGCGAAGGGAAATCCTCAGATATCTATGGAATAAGTCACATTGAAGGCACCAATACGCATCACACGGCTGGATCGTCGGAAGTTCAGGTTCTTATCACATCCCTGCAGTCCCATGTCATCAAGTTGAGGGTTGCCAAGAAGCCGGGCATGCAGCAGGCGGAACTCCTTGCCGATGACAATGAACAGGCGCCACAATCGGGCATTTGGAACAGCATTGCCAGCAGCTTTGGCGGAAGCAATGGTAACCAGGTGGTCACAGATGAGGATACGGAAACCATTAATATTTTCTCCGTGGCTTCGGGACATTTGTACGAACGCTTGCTCCGGATTATGATGGTGTCACTGCTGGAGCACACCAAGTCCCCGGTGAAGTTTTGGTTCTTAAAGAACTACCTCTCGCCTCAGTTCACTGACTTCCTGCCGCACATGGCCAGCGAGTATAACTTCCAGTACGAGTTGGTCCAGTACAAGTGGCCACGTTGGCTCCATCAGCAGACCGAGAAACAACGAACCATTTGGGGCTACAAGATTCTCTTCTTGGACGTGCTCTTCCCGCTGAATGTGAGGAAAATCATTTTCGTGGATGCCGATGCCATTGTGCGAACTGATATCAAGGAGCTGTATGACCTGGATCTTGGAGGAGCACCCTATGCCTATACGCCGTTCTGTGATTCGCGCAAGGAGATGGAGGGCTTCCGGTTCTGGAAGCAGGGATACTGGAGGAGTCATCTGATGGGCCGGCGTTATCACATTTCCGCCTTGTATGTGGTGGACTTGAAGAGGTTTAGGAAAATTGCTGCTGGCGACAGGCTGAGAGGTCAATACCAGGCTCTTAGCCAGGATCCCAACAGCTTGTCCAATTTGGATCAGGATTTGCCCAACAATATGATCCACCAAGTGGCCATCAAGTCACTGCCCGACGATTGGCTCTGGTGTCAGACGTGGTGCAGCGACACCTCCTTCAAGACTGCCAAGGTGATCGATCTGTGCAATAATCCGCAGACCAAGGAGGCCAAGCTGACGGCCGCCCAGAGGATTGTGCCCGAGTGGAAGGACTACGATGGTGAGCTGAAGTCGTTGATGGCTCGCATCGAGGATCATGAGAATTCGCATGGCGGTAGGGACACCGTCGAAGATGATTCATTAGAGCAAGATCCCCTGGAGGTCACTACGGTGAGGCCATCCCATGAGCCCAAACACGGCGAGCTGTGATCTACGCGCGTAGTTAAATCAAACGAGTTTTAGTGAATTTAAGTCCGGATATCAACAGAACTTGATTACTACTTAGCTAAGACCCCCCATACCCGACACATATTTGTACATTTTAATTAGAAACTACTCACAAAAAAGCGACTCACTAACGAAGTCTGAAAATTGTCTATTTGAAACTCTATTTCGTTTTCTTGTCTTGCATTCCAAGTGCTCTATGGCCACTAATTGAATTAAGCTGAAAATATGTAAAATGTCATAAAGCAGAATGCGACTTTAAGTTAAAAGTTCTTTGAAATGTATTAAAAGCTGTGGAGAAAATAGTAATTAAAAATGAATATTGGAAATATTTATGGGGGAGGAGGTAGCCGGAAATAAATAGTTTTTAAGCTAGAAAACAAAATGGGGTTTTTTAGGTTATTAAAAATGTTTTAGAAAAAGGTGCCAAGTTCCTTAAAATAAACTCAGTTTTTTCTTTATTTTAGTTTTTATTTCAAATTATAATTTGAATTTATTTTTGTTGCTTTTGTGTGTGTATCTACATAAAGAAATTATTTTATAATTGTATTATAATGCTGCTGCTTTACCTTTATGTATTTAGCACTTAAGAATGAATTTTGTTTAGCATTATTTTTCTTTTGTTTGGTAAATTTTCATTTTGGTATTTTTTTTTGTTGTAAGGCAGACAGTGCAGTCCAAAGAAGTGGATCTTTATCATATTTATTGTTAAGTTTGATCTTCTTCTCGGTTAAGTTTTTCATAATTGTTATTTTTAATTTATTCCCTCAGCGAATTGCGTTCCCATTAATTTAGTTTAGCGTTTCTAATAAATATAATTTTAAAAGTTTACTCTTCATTTCGGTTATCCAAACTAACGCTGAGTGTAGTATACATACGATAGTTCATTAAAGCTTTCATTTTTTATTCAATTTTTGCTCAATATGTTAGTTATATATGTTTTGGTTCAGACTACGCCGTTCTATTCGCTTTGAACTAGTTCATAAGTGTGTAAGGGAAATATATAGTTAACATATTGCGGTTAGGGCTCGCTTCTCGATTAAATTATTTAATAAAAAAATGCGGCTGTCAAAAGGTTCTTTATCCTTGTCAGTTTTTAGAGAGAGTTTTTGTGTGTATTTTATCTGTATCTGGTATCTGGTATCCGGTATCTGTATCTTGCGCTTCTCTTACTTGCTAAGAATTGACGAAACTACAAAATTAGACTGTTTTTATTTCCAGTTCGTTCTCTCTTATCTGTGTTTCTGTATCTGTAGTCTTTGTTATCTTTGTTTAAAAAATGGTATAGGCATATTTATTTTGAATGAATGCTTTCCCCCGATTCTTGAGTTTGATTCGTTGTATATGTATATATTGCTTTAATCCAGGTGTTTATACATATCCTCCAGCTGAGGCTTGAAGTAGCTCTTTAATTGCGGTCTCTTGGATTTGAATGTGGGTGTCAGCAGTCCGTTTTGCACCGAGAAAGGATCCGGATGCAGATAGACATCTTTTACCTGAAAAAAAATATATTATTAGCATACAATTTGTATAAATATTTGGCTATATATTTACCTGTTCGAATGACTTGAGTCCACTCTGCTTTCCCCAATTGAGCATGTCGTTCATGATCAGTTCCTTGACATTCTTATTATTGCACAGGACGGAGAGTGTGCCGCGTACATTGTTCTCCGTGGCCCATTGCTTCAGTACATCGACATCAGGTACAACGACAGCGATAATGCAGCTCTAAAAAAATTTTGAAATGTAAAATATAATTTTGTTTTATATAAATTTGCAGTATATTTAATCAGAAATCAGAAAAACCTATATAGATTGTAGATTTGAAGCTGCAATGCATTTAATTATCAACCAAAAAATTTTATTTTAAGATACAAACGTTGCGCAATGGTCTCAAAGTTTCCATACAAATTACTCATACGCCACGTAAGCCATTACGTTTTCTGTTCTAGAAAATCTTTTCTTAATTTCGATGTTTGTCTGAATTAAGATTTTTTTAAAATTAATCAATCAAGAAAAAGCTTAATTTTGTGTAGCTGTGAACTCAATGTTTCCAAAAAAATTACTCATACGCCACGTAAGCCTTAGAAAATGTTGTTTTAGGACATTTTTATTAAATTCTTTTTTTAATGCAGTGATTTCAATTATACTATAAAATAGCCTACATCGAAGAATATATTTTCAGTCGAACCACAGTGCGTATGAGTGATATATTATGACACCAAAGTAGTAATAATAAATTATATAATTTCTTTCTCCACACTCACCTTTAAGCTCTCTCCATAGACATAGACTTGATTAACATATTGACTGAGCGTATAGATATTCTCGATCTTCTCCGGCACTATATACTCGCCCTGGCTGAGCTTGAAGATGTGCTTGCGGCGATCGATAATTCGCAGGGTTCCGTTGGGAAGCCACATGCCCACATCGCCAGTATGATGCCAGCCCTCCGAATCGATGGCCTCTGCCGTCTTCTCGGGATCCTTATAGTAACTGCAAATGAAAATTAAGATTAAAATATTGTTTTTAGAGTTTACATTTGAGACTTACCCATGGAACACATTAGATCCTCGCACACACACCTCCCCCGTATTTTGATTGGCAAAGTACTCCATCTCTGGGACATCCACCAGTTTCACAGCATTGCAGGACACTGGAGGACCAACATGGTTGGGCACATGATCACCCTGAACTGTTAGGGTAATGGCGCCCGTGCACTCCGTCTGTCCATAACCCTCGAGGACCAGACAACCCAAGGCACAGCGCATGAAGGTGAGGACATTGCCAGCAAGAGGAGCTGAACCGACGACCATGAGCCGCAGGTTGCCGCCAAAGGCCTGATGTACCTTCTTGAAGACTAGCTTGTCCCAGCAGCCATTCCTTCGCAGGACACCCCGGGCGATCTCCTTCTCCTTGGCCCGCATGGCCATGTTGAAGAGTCCCCTCTTCAGTCCAGACGCTGAAATATCGTTCTGGATCTTGTCGTAGACGCGATTTAGGAGTCGCGGCACCGCCGGCATAACCGTGGGCTTCAGCATCTTCAAGTCATTCGTTAGTTCCTTGATATCGCCCGAGTAGAAGCCCACACAGCCGCCCACATAGTACATTCCGTTCTCGCAGCACCGTTCGAACATGTGGGCCAATGGCAGGAAGGAAACCATTACATCTCCTGCACGGATGCGATGATCACCCATCTGCAGGATCACAGAACAGACGCCGGCCACCACGTTCCCGTGCGTGAGCATCACGCCCTTGGGATTCCCTGTCGTTCCAGAGGTATAGCACACCGTGCACAGATCTTCCGCCGTCGGTGGAACTTCCGGATGGTTACCCTTGGCGCCCAGCTTCTCCACATCAATGAAGGAGAATATCTGAATACCACGACTACGCGCCCTTTCCAGAGTCGTCTGGCGAATGGGCTTAATGGCCACAATGATCTTTAGGCTGCGTGGTGCCTTCTCCAGCAACATGGCCGCCTTGCCATCATCCTCAACGACCACAATCGACATTTCTGTCTGGCGGATGATGAAAGCACAGGCATCGGGACCGAGGGTATCGTATAGTGGAACCACAACCAGGCAGAAGGAGTAGCAGCCCTGCTCGTACAGGATCCACTCTGGTCGGTTCTGGGAGTAGATGCCAATCAACTGCTTGGGCCTGGCGCCCAGAGCCAGCATGCCAGCACCAAAGTTCTTGGCTCGCAGCAAAGCCTCGTCATAGTTGATCCACTGGAGGTGGGATAAACGATTATTTATATATAGTTATTACATTATTATTATTCCTCACCTGGTAAGGCGATGTCAAAGTTTCACGCCATCCCAGACATGGTCCATTATTGGAGGCATAGGCACCTTCGCGGAAGGTCTGATATAGCGTCCGTACATTCTCTGTGATATAGGACACGAACTTGCCGTTCTTGGACTCCTTGTAGAACTTGGAGACGTGTATTTGTTCTGGACCCTGCAATGCGAGTGAAGTGACCCCAAAAGAAACAGAGAGAGAGAGAAATCGAGGACATGCAATGAGTGGAGACGTTGAGAGAGAGATATTGATATAGTATATATATGTACAGTCAAGATTATCAATGAGGTAAGAGTTTTAGTTATACATTTTGGGATATTACAAATATATGTATGCTTTTTATGAATTGTTTGTCTTGGAATTGTGGAAATAAATACATTTTACAGTGAGATAAAGTTAAGAACCTAACACAACCTAAGGCTAATAATTATACATTATATTCTGTTTATATTTTTACCAAAAAATATAAATAAAATTCCTAACAAACTACCCAACTTTCTTGTAAAGATCAAAGCCTAAATAGTGTTTATACTAATTAAAAAAGCACACAAGTTCTTTAAAGCCAAATAATATTTTTTACTAATTAAATGTATAACTAAATTGTTAAACTTTAAAAGCTTATTTCCTTCCCTCCAAACATAAGCCTTTCTCCAGCCATCAATCAATCTATTTTCACTTTTTCCTGTGTGTTTATTTTGGTCGTTTCGAAAAAGAAATCACACCCAATTGTTAGATTAAAATCAATAACCTCTTGAATTTATGATATATTGTTTATTTTGGGGCTACAGACATAAACCTATCACTCGTCGGAATTTCTTTTTTGGCGCCCGAGAGTAGATAGCAAGTGGAATCGATTCGATATAGCCATTAGAGCACTTCCTTTATGGTAAACAGCTGCCAAAGAAATTCTCGCAGTGGCCAAAAGTGTTGATGTACGAAAACGAATATCAAAATACTTTCGACAATGGAGGGGGGAATATATATTTGTGCAGGGCAGTTCAGGGGGGGGGGGGAGAAATGGAAATCTTAAAAGTTAGTTTGTTTATTTTCGCTGTCTATAGATTTTAATGAGCAAAATGCAGAAATGTATTTTCATAAATAATTGTTTCGCACTTTAAAGTGCTTTCCAAAATCAATTTTGTTTATATTTTATATGAATATTTTTGATGACGCAAGTCTAAGGGGGTGGAGGTTGGTTAGAACAGATGAGGTGGAGGAGGACGAGGCCTACCCTGTGGTGGATATCTAGACGATGATCGTATTTGATCTAGTCCCACCGGCAATGTAAGAGACAGTAAACAAAAAAAAGAAGCAAAAATAAAGTTTGTATTAGTATTATTGCTTAGTTAAGTCTTGGGTTAGTTAATGGCGGACTCTTATTTTAGGTTCTAGTTGGGTAATCTTAGGGGGAAAGTGGTTTTCCCTCTTCGAGAGTTACCTTCAGCACATCACTCTGATTGCTTAGCTCGATGGGCACTCGTATACTGGTTATTTGGCCGCAACAGGACATGGTTTCCTTTGAATTTTATTATTTTCTGGTTGGTTAACTTTAATGTGCAGATTATTGGACACTCTGTTCACTCTTGGTTTCCTTTATGGATCGTTCAGATTTCATCTGGCATTTAATATGCACATTTTCCGAGCGACTGTAAAACAAACACACACAAACACAAACTATGTAGATTTTTCGCACATTTCATTAGCGATTTTGCCATTTAATGTCTCTGCCGTACGTTCGATTTATATATATTTTCTTATTTTAATTATTCCCATTAGACGCATTTCAAAATCGTTCGAAAATCGTTTAAATGCTAATTAGCGCGTTTAAAAATACACTTTTCGATTTGTAATTGAAGGGTGTGTTTGCTTTGGCCACATTCCCATTCATTTAAGAACTGTATCCGGTTTATAAATATTTATATTGCGTGCCTGATAAATATTTATAATAAACATTTTTGTTTTATAAATATTAATTTGAGTTTTTGTTAGCTTTTTATCTATTTTTTGTTTGTTTTTTCAATCTTACAAATGTTTAAATTGAACAGAGACAAAGGAACATTTTATTTACAAACACAATTTTACGAATTTAAATATTTTCATTACCAAATAATATATTTTCTTTAAATAAATATTAAACAGAGAGGTTTCAGAGTTAAATACATTTTTCTAGCACACACTTTCAAGAATTTAAAATTTAAATCAATCACAATGCATTTTATGAATCCCTAATGAGACCCAAACCAAATTTTCCTAATTCCCCGAACAACATTTTCAAAATTCCCCCCATTTGCACTGGCATCAAAGGCTAAGAAAGTCAAAAACCAAAGCATAATTATGACGCCTTACATACTTTTGGCAACTGCAGTCCGATTCAATTTTGTTTATAATTTTTCAATATTGGCAGCTGCTGGGCAGGGCTGCCCCAGAACGGGGTAAGAGTTGATATGCTTGTATGTAAAAGTTGGTACAAAAGACCAAGAAATGAGAGAGAGAAATGGCCAACAATAATATCGACAAGGCGTCGTCGTTGCTTTGGCTTGGCCTGCCCCAAATTAATTTATAAATAGTTCGTTTGGGGGTAAAAACGTTCCACTCTGTTGTTATCTATGAGAAGCCCGTGTGTGTGGCCGCAAAAAATAAAACATACTCTCTCTCACACTAGAGAAATACACCCGTACAATGAGTATTTTTTGCAAATAAAATATAGGTATATATTGTGAAATTTCTCCTTTTTTTTTGGCGATCGACAACTGACTCATGGGGGAACGCGTTCGGATGCCTCGAGGCAATTGGCGGTTCCGAGAGGCTAGCTAGCGTTTTCCTCAATGAGCAATTCATCTTTGAGTTATGGTAATTGTGGCTGCCATAAAATTGGCTATAAACTATTGGCCAGCAAAAAGGGCGGCTGGGAACGGATAAAAATAAAAATGAATGAAATGGCAGGGGTGCTGAGAAGAATTTCCTTGGGATCTGCATCATATCAATAGTTTGGCAGCAGTTTTCTTTTGTTTTTTAAATAATAGAAGCCCAGGCAAAATATGCGGAAATTTCAAGGTCGTCTGGGAACGAGATTTTCTTTATTATTTTCCAGGTGGCTTGTATACTTTTTTTATATTTAAACTTTTACATTTTAGTTTGGTTATCCCCCTTCATTTATCTTGACATTTATTATGATTCTAATTTAATCCTAAAAAAAGCCATTTGAATTGATCAGAAATATGTGTAGGATGAATAACAATGAAATTGGATTGTTTTGAGATAAAAACACATACAACTATATTTAAGCAAATATATGTTTAGTGGGTTTTTGCTTCCTGACATTTAACTTGACTGATTAAGATTGAGAGCTAGCTGGCACGTTAAACCATGGCGATATGTTAAGAATATCACAGAATTTTTATAGATATTTTTTAAGAGCTTTAAACAGGTATTTTTATATGAAAGATAATGTTTATATTATTAAAATAAGACTTAAGTATCAATAAAATAAGTCTTTAACATAAACTTTAACTTCTAAAGGCATATTTACAATGTAATCGTATGAAAACTATTATAACAAAAATCAATTAGTTTTAGTATACAATAAGTATGGTAATTTACAATTTCAAAAATCCACATGGCCCAAAATTCTTGCGGTTGAAAAATCACAGAAACAACTCAATCTCTTTAAACACAAAAACAACTATAAAATGTTATAGCCAATGGGGGAAAACATCGTAAAGATCAACTCAAGTTAAGCTGTTTACAAGGGGGGAAATAAAACCAATCAAACCGAATACATCCATCAGACCAAATTAGAAACAAAATCATGTCAAAAAAAATTAATTTTATAAGTAGTTTTCTTTGCTGCGGGTGGGATGTGGGTGGTTGTGTTCTTTAGATGTTTTATGTATAGAAAATGTGTGAACTTGAACTTGAGGGGCTGAGTTCACAACGGCAACGGCGACAACGGCGACAACGGCACTTTGACACTTTGGCAAATCGATTTCCATGGGAAAATGTTTTTTTGAAAATTTCTTAATTATATCTTTCCACTTTTTCGAAGCATTTTGGGTATTTTTTTTGATGGTCTGGTGTTTTACGTAATGAGATTAAACGCTTGTATTTTTGTCAATTTGTTGCAAATTGTCGTGCGTTTTTTTTCGCTCTTTATTTTCGTTTTGTTTAGTATATAGACACGAGCTATTATTTATAAAAAATACGTTTGTTTCATAGATATATAAATCTGCGATATGTACATTATGCTGCCTCTGCTGCTGTTGTTTCTTTCTTTTTTCGTTATTTGCTTTTTGGGATTATTCTAATTTGAAATATATTTTTTGAGGGGGATTTGAGCGCGCCGCGATCTTCGCGACACGATGTTTAATTTCGAACTGAATGGCAGAAGTAAAATATTGGTCGTGGCTAAAAATGATTCTTCTGGCCGGCCCGAAGAATCTTCATTTTCTTTTGGGGATGAGAGAGAGAGAGACACTAAAGCAGAGATGAGAGAAGAATTCTGTTGAGGACTTTCGGGGGAGGCACGAGGAAGAATGCAGGAGCGTTCGGCTAGGAATTTTATTCGTTTATATTTTCTTATTTTGATATTAAACGGTTTTTCGTATTCTTCTCGTTCTTCTACAGCTTTGCTCTAATTTTTTTTTTTGTGTTGGCCCGATCAAGTTGTCTGCCTGTCGGAATATCCACCACCCCCGCCTCTTCTTCCTGTAACTACTACACGCGATCTAAAACGGCATGTGACTATATTTCTAGTTTTTGGAGGGAATCTCTTGCTTTAGAAGACAGCTAAATTTCATCTCCTTAATAACCAACATGATTTATGATTCATATGCAAGAACCGCGCCCACTTTTTGGCGCAATAAAAATAGAAAAACATTTGTTTACTTTCTGGGATATAACCAAAAATTTAGGCAGGTGATGAAATTTACAGGAAACAACTAAAATTATGACTAACAAAAATATTAAGGTATATAAACTTAGTAAAATAGGGATAAAGGAAACATAAATTTAACTGTAATTATTTGAATTAAAATGTGACTTCCTAAAATTTAGTTGCAACTGATTTAAACTATAAGAGGGTTTATATTTTATAAATCATAGTTTAACAAGCCCCTTTTTTTCTCTTTTAAAATGTAATTTGCATTAAAAAACGGTTGATTTTTTATTATTTTCAATGAAATACAAAAATTACTTGATAAATGTATTTAAATTGCTCGAAAAAAAAACCCAAAACAAACAAATATTTTATAAAATTGCAATTAATGGTTAATTATTCAGTTCTCTTGAAATAATTCAAATCATTTGGAACACAATTTATTTTAATTTAATTGAACATTTCATTGCCATCACATTATTTACACATAATGCATTAAACATTAGCTTAGTTCATCTCCTCACATATTTATCGTTTCATTTGCACCTCCATTTGCACTCATTAGCAAATTTTAGTAGTTCATAGTATATATGTTATATTGGAAAACACTCAATATACACCGTAGAGTGTGCCAAATACTTGTTGGGTGCACTTTCAGTTGCCCAAACAAACACACACAAAAAAGTTACCAACACTAAAAGCTGCATAATTACGCCTTGTATTTGTTTTACAAGCACACACCAAATATAATATATTATGTATTATTTTATGTATAATGTAGTATGCACATGTACCTGCTCAGAAGCAGACAGGTTGTCCCTGTCGTGTCACTAGTTTGACATTTCCTTATTGTTGTGTTGTTCTTTCATTGTTTGTTTTATCTATTGAACATTTTTTTTCGCGAGTTTTTAATTTACAAAAGAACAAAGTTTGGGTGTATTCTTTAAGATTAATTTTGAAATATATATTTACAAATAAAGAAGGGTTACAAAATATATAAATTACTTAATTTATTTTTCTAGAAAACTGTTAAATTTTATTTTAATTAGGAATTAAAAATAATGACCACATATTTCTGAAAGAAAGCCACCTTCTCTTAATAGTTTCAACCGCTTTGAACCAGTTCTAGTCACAGGTTAATTGGTTTTAAAACAAGAAAAAAATATATTTTTGTACTAATTATTAAATCGTACATTTAAAATAATTATTTACCAACTATATATTGTATTTATAGTTAGTACATTAAATTCTTTATCTTTTACCAATCAATTTTTAATTAAATTAAAAATGAAATCACTTTAAACACCACTGTGCCTCCGCAACCTTCAACCCCACGAAAAAATTATATTTGCCATTTTGGCAATGCCAAATATTGACCGACAAAATATGGTATTGTGTCAATAATATTTGTTTATTTACATGACATCAACACAAAAGGAAAAGTTCGTTACACCAGCCTCTGGGGAAAATTCAGCGGAGAAAATGTTAACAAACGAAATGCCGGCGAGATAGGAGGAAATGCTCCTGACAATTGTGCGGGTGGAAAGCGTTTTTGCATAGATCGAAATTGAGAGAACAGGGCGACTAATTAGGGGAAAATGCCAATTGAGCCATGACAAGATTTATTATTGTCGTGCCGCTGTCATTCGATAATTTATCAGCCCAGAGAATGTTGCAGTTTTTGGCAAGAGGGAAATATATATTTTAGCCACTCAATTAGAGCATGAGGCTTGTTTCGGTGCTATTTTTGATCATCTGTGCACCACTGTGGCGAAGACGTCATTGCTAAAAGTCAGAGAAGAACAAAGACGAGAATGAAAATCGAAAAATGGTGAAAATGTGTGAAAATCATGTGACGACAACAACGAAACAGAATTAGTATCTGGGAATCCGAATCGTAATCGCACTCAACGTGATTGTGGACATGTGCACATCAAAGGTTTTTTTTCACGGGATGCTGTTCTGCCTCAAATAAAACAAACCTTAACAAGTCCGAGAAAAAATAGAGAAAAATCGAAATGAAATGCGGAATGAAAACAAAAAGATCTCAAGACAAACAATTCCCAGTGATCCAATTGATGTGATTGAAATTGAATAATTAATAAAACGTACCTCCAGCAGCGGAGACTGGTTTTCCAGAGGCACTAACGGTCGTTCCGGCACGGGTCTCGTCGCAAAGTAATAGGCAACACTAGCTGCCAGGCTGCTAAGGGTTAAGGTGCCCAAGGTACCACCCAGATAGTACAGATAGCCATCGATCTCATCCCCTGCGAAAAAAGAATACACATGTTGGCAATATAGTAGAAAAAGTAGGAAAAGGATAAGGAATTTACCAAAAATAAGGGTGTTTTTTTTTAATTTTATTAATAACTTACTTAAATAAATATTTAAAAAAATATTTTAAATCAATAAATTAACATTTTAATATAGTTTATTATGTAGGATTTTTAAATAGGTTTGACTTTAACTAGTAAACAAAAGAAATTAATCTTAAAATAATAGTTTTTAATGTTATTTATAATAGTTTTTAATTAACTTATACTACTTTATTTATAATTAGTCAAAGAGGATATATACAATTTTAAATGTTAGGTACTTTATGTGATATTAATAAATAAATTTGATAAATAACAAAACATTAATTTCCATCAGAGCTAATTCACCATAAAAAATAAATAATTATTTTAAATACCTCAACAATTAACTCAATATTTTACCATTAAATTGGTAAACAAAATTCACAAGCCAATCGCTAATTATCATTTCTCATATTTTTGAATTTGCAAAGTACATTTGAATGTTAGCAATTAAACAAACATTATTTATAATATTTAATTTAACAAATTTCACCAATCCAAAGCAATTATATAATATATGAGAAAATCAAAACTATTTCAATTCAAGGTGAAACAGAATACTTACAGAAATATGAAAAATTGCTGACTATTAAATGATTGATGTAGGCCATAACCGATTTCTCCGGCGTCATCGTTTTCTGTTCGTTCTCTTTAACTAATATTATTGTTGTTATATTGGTGTTGTTGTTGTTGCAGTTGTAGTTGTTGTAGTTATTCTTTGCTACCTGAGTGAATGTTACGTGTTTAGCTTAATGATTGCCCGCAAAAGATAGCCTGCAAAATAATCAATAAAAGTGCAAACATCAGTTTTTTCTGTTCTGTATTTATATATATTACACAAATAAATATAGATTTTATAATTGTAGGTTTTTTGAGAAACACTGCACTTGGCCAAGGTGGAGGTTTGTTTTTTTGTAAATATTTCTCAGTTCCCATGCCACACAGAATGCAATCAAGCTGAACCATAGGCCAAAACCACAAAGTATACTTTCAATTTTCTGCCTAATTAGAGGGGTTATCCATATGCACATTACTACACGAATATATATGTATATGGTATAGGTATCTTTATCGATAGATAATTGCCACTGGGCCCCTTGACAAGTCAAGTGACAACAATTAAATTGCGTTCACTATATGATGATTATTTAAATTGGCTCTACATATTTAGCGGATGAGATATATGCAAAGTAATGTATGTAACGAAAATCATTTGTCAAAGTCCACTGATCAATGTCTATATAGAATTTAGTTCTGATGAAATATTTGTACATATATACAACGATTTTGGACAGACAGAAAAATACTTGTCCATCAGTTATTACGGCTTTATCTGCTATGTTTTAAAGGCGTCTTATCAGCCCCTTGCAAAAAACCCGACTGAGAACTGCAACTAAAAAACGAGCAATAAAGACAGATTAAGGTTGGCACTCAAGACGTTTTTATGCGCTCTAATTTTTAATTGTTTACTAAACTTTTATATTCCCCAAACTCTTTAATTCATATTTTTGATGTTTGTCATGAGCCCTATTAACCAGACAACCTTATTTTTATACGAGTCGAAGTTCAAATGTATAACTCATTAATGAAACCGTAAGTAATTAAGACATAAAAGAAAATTGTTTATATTTACAAAGCTGGCCTCTTGCTATCCCATTTGTTTTCAGGTATACCTTTTATTTCTCATTGACTTTTAAATTATGGAATAAAGCCGCTTCCGTCAGCTAGTTGACTTTGATTTGTAATCGTACTTAAACTCAAGCTCAAGCAAATGCACTATAAACTACATTCTTTGGATACACAACTGGTTTTCTAACATTGAATATTTAATTTTAGAATTTCCCATCTAGTTTTCGAAACACTTCTCAAGCTGAAAGAGAAATTCCTGACAATGCCAGAGATTATCCAAAACTGGTTTCCAATTGCATGAGAATATTCTCATTCTGTATAAGGAAATTGTAATGATAAAAATTATCATAAGCAAGTTTTGTTCAATGACAGATAGTCAAGATATTGTTTTTCTCCTGGTTTCTCCCGGAATACAACAATTCTTATTAGAGGTCATTCATATAGAGCTAATATCTTATGCAAATATATCTCAATTTATGGTTTTATTATTTGTATGTTACCATAGAAACATTAGCTAGTAAATAGTTATATTTATCATATCGATATATTAAACATATGCTTTTTCTGGCTTGTCTGGAGTAAAGAAAATATTATTTACATCGCTGAGAGTTCTTAATCCGATTTGTTTTGCCACTTCTGAGTTTTCCCGTCTGCACTTGTGGAAAAGCCAAACAATGTCCAGCCACCGAGCAGACCGACCCACTTCACCCACATGCACAAGAGGCCAGTGGAGCGCATCCACAGAGCTTTTGGATTGCTGATAAGACTTGGGCAGCGCAAAAGAAGAGGCAACAAGAACAGGGAAGCCTTTATCAGTCCGGGAGTGAAACTTTGCACCCAGACATCTGGTCGAGGCCGTCGCCGTCTCCCTAAGCAGATTATTACTCTATGGACAATGCAGACAGACGACGCAAAAAGTTACCCGACTTTTAAATACCCGGCCATTGGAAATGTTAATGTTAAAATCTTTTCCATTCTTTGGGTATTTATTCCATGTTAGCGAAGTGTTTATATCCGATCTTAGCACAGTTTCTCTGATACAGCATTATTTTAAGTTACTTTTACGTGGCTATGATACTTGACATTTTGTTTATAACAAAAGTGAAATGGTAAAATTAAAAAATTAAAATTATGAACTGAAATAACATACTGAAATATATATTATTCTATAACTTATAATAAAATAAATAACTTATAACAAAACGTTTCCTTATAATTCAAATCATTTAAAGTCGTCTCTTGATTTTTGTACATGTGATAAGTAAACAATAGTTTGTCTTGTTAAACCGCTATCTATCACAATATCTTATTTTAGAACCCAAAGCAAACAAAGTTTGTATAAATTTGCCAACTCAGCTCCACAGCATCCCTTCAAGTAGGAACGTCTAAGTAGACGATAAAATTCTCAACTAATTCTAGCATCAAACAGGGAAAAAGTATAAACTATCTTTTCTAATGCTTCTCTGTACTTCTGAAAAATGGGTTCACTTTCAAAACATTACAAAATCTCAATGAGTACAGATCAAGTATTCCTCTTTCTAAATTCTTTGTTTCTTCAGTTCAAGGTGATTTGCAGCTTACCATCACATGCCGGCTGATTTTTGGGTTAGCCTACTTTCAAGGGTCAGAAAAATGTAAATATAAGTAAATTTAGCTCCTTTGTGCGTCCCCAAAAAAGGAAACGTGCTTACATAATGCAACAATATAAGTGAGTTTAGGCCATATATTGATTTTATAGACAGTTTTCTTTTTAGCCGGGTCAAATCAGGTTTGCCCAGATGAGAAGAGGAAAAAGAAGAGAACGAGGTGACGATAAAGGAGGATAAAGAGGAGGATGATGAGGATGGGGCAGCGAACGGGGGGGATAGTGAAAGAGCGAGAGAATCAAAATGAAGCCTACGGAGGTCAAGGCGGGCACACATGCATTTTTTCGGTCATTGATTTTTACTATGTATCTTACCACAAAATCTGAGACTACTTGTAGATGAAACACATTTGTCGGGTGCGTGTATTTATATATATTTTAGGCACTTGGCCATATATCCATCCATACACTTAAATTAGCCTGGGAAAATCAATGAAAAGTTTACGTTTCGGCACTCGCGGGTTCCTCTTCTCTTGTTTTTTACCGGGTCGTTTTTGGGGGGGCGTCGGACAGGCGGGGGGCGAGAAGAGAGAGAGGAAAAGTCTTAGAACCGAGCACGGAATACCAAAAAACCGAAAACTGAAAAAATTACTGCCAAACGTTGCGGCCGAACGTTCAAAACAGAACTGAAGACTGCTAGCGGAGGAACTTGGAAACAAAGTCCAGTCCGTTAGCGTTTGAGTCTCCGCTTGGAGCATGCGTGCAACAACAACAACAAAAATAACAACAACAGCAATCGCATGAATGAAGCCATGCTGAGAACCCAGGGCACAGAGAGAAAGAGAACTTTCTATAAAATGTGTTGCTCAAGATTTAAAATTTAGTTTTGTTTAAGTTACAAAAGTCGACTAAGTAAAAATTGCTGTTGTATTTGTAATCTTAAGAAATTAGAAAAATATATTTATCATATTTAATATATACATTTTGACTACGTTTTCTTTCAGTGTGCGAGAGCTCCATTGCGAGAGTGCCATGTGGGAGAGAGAGCGCCAGCTCCAGTCATAACAAACAACGGCCGAAATGGCAAACAAACTACACGTGCTATATAAATCTGTCAGCGGGAGAGGGGGCGGAGAGCGAGGGTGTGGCAGAGAGCGCAAGGTGCTCGGCTCAGAGTCGGCTGCTGAGAGAGAGCAAGCCAGCGTGGGAGCCTGCAATTGTGTCTGGTTGGTTGTTCTTCTATCGGTTCAAGGGGGAAGGAGGTGCCAGGGAAGCGGCAGACAAACGGCTGACTTTTTATGGTCAGGAGCAATAGGGGAAAGAGGGTGAGTGTGAGAGGGGACAAGTTGTTTGCCTCGCGTGACGCACTTGCTCCATAAGGTCCTGCAATGCGACATGTTTTGCGAGGGTAGACACAATACTATTAAAGGATCTATACATTTCAACCCACTTTAAGGTATTTTTAATAAATGAATAAATCATTTTAGCATTTATTTCTTATATATTATACATATTTTCTTTATATTAGATATTATTTCTGTCCCTGTTACCTTATTATTATCCTTGAATTTGGCAATTCTTATTTTGATTTAACTAAGTAATATCTCAAAAACAATAATTATAAACCACTAACTTGTTTTTAAACAAAATTAAAATATTATTTTGCAATTAACTAAAACCCTACATTTTAATTTCATACTTATTTTTTGAATTTTAAATAGACTTAAAATATTTTGCAATATCTTTGTCGAACACAGATAACATAACTTTACAAGTAGCCCTCGTCCTTTTGAAGGAGCAAAAGACTGCCATATTATTTATGTCCACAACGACAGCTGTCTGTCAAGTTAAAAATTTTATTGTCGAAGAATCTATAATTACTTGTAAAAGGTTAACTCGATTTAACTGTCGATGTTTTTTTAAAAGTCCTTTAAATATAGAATGAGGGAGGAGCAAAGAAAAGTTGGATACATGTAATTAGGTGAATCAGCTAAAAGTGACTGCAAATTGTGCTTGCGTTTCTCAGAGATATGTTCAAGAGTTTGTGTGGGTTTGTGTGGATCCTGTTTATTCAGGTCTTGTAGCTTTTTTATGACTTCCCATAAAGAGCGTAAAGTAAAAGGGGTTTCGAGGGCATAATCAATCAAAACTGAGTGAAAATTCTTCAAAATTTGAATTTTAAAATTCATTCTACACACAACACTTGAAGCGTATCTCTTAAATTTTCATGAAGCATACTTTGAGGCGACTGGATTTAGTGGGTTGTTCAACCGGTAGATACTTTTCGGGTCAGCTGTTGCCCCAGTTTTTTCAAAGGGGCTGCCTTGTCCAGTGGGGTCAGTGTCATTCCTTTCTTTTTTATTTATCGGATTTTGTCAACCGCAAACCGCAAAAGTTTAAATGTTTACTTAAAAACATGAAAAGCTTTTTGCATTCTTTGAAAGAAGAATACTTTAAGTGCTTATTGTTTGGTGAACACTCGAACTATGGACAGCCGTGAGGTGAAAATATCTTTGGAGGATTCCCCCAGCTCCGAGGGAAGCTTTGCAAGTACCACTAGTGGACCATGCTGTGACTTAGGAAGTGATTTGGAAGTGGAGATACATGGAGAAGAGGAGGATAAGCCAGTGGAGAACATGGCACTGAAAAGCCCCAGTGATTTGCAGAAATCCAAGAATGCAAAGAAGAAATGTTCCAGCCAACTTTCAGGAGGAAATAGTTATGCCACAAACAAAAATGTGGCTGAAGGTGGAAATATCAATTAAAATATATTATTTTGACCTATAATCTATTAATACTTTCCTGCAGGTCTTATGGATATAGCTTTACTCTCCGCCAATGCAAATCAGTTAAGATTTTTGATAACCTACAACGACAAGGCCTCTACTTACATATACAGCATGATTATGGTGATACTTTCTCTGGTGCTACAGCTTCTAGTTGGAATAATGCTGATATTTAAGGTAAGAAAAAGTACGAATTAAAAATTGGATCATCTGATATATAAAACCTACCCACCAGAGACGCCTGAAGAGAACCCAGAGCCAAAGCTACGAGAGAATGAATGATCTTCTTGTGATGGGAGTTTTCATGATCACAGTTGTAAACATAATGCTGGCCGCCTTCACCACGACCGATGGCAATGCCCATTGATTAAATTATATTCAAAGTATATTTATATATATATATTTAAAATTGTATTTGATACGATATAACAGAAAGAACTATGTAGTAAATGCTAAGGTAACACGGAGAGAACCTTTAATGGACGACCAAACGATCGTTCAAATTTTTCCAGCGGCTCTCACACATAAATGCACTTGACGTATCTGACGTACGATATCTCAGCTTGTGTGGGGGACTTGGATTCGTTGGGGGGGGGGGATTATTATTCCTAGCCCGAGTAATCCTTCTTGATGCACTTGGCAATGGTGCTCAGCTGCATGTTGGTGGTGCCCTCATAGATGGCTCCAATCTTCACGTCACGGTAGTACTTCTCCTGGGGGAAATCGCGGGTGAAGCCCACGCCTCCCATCCAGTCGACGCACTTGATTGCCGCTCTCTGGGCCACCTCGGAGGCATAGTACTTAGCCATGGCCGCCTCCTTCTGGAAGGGCACACCCTGCTCCTGCAGACGGGCGGCATTGTAGGTCATCAGGCGGGCAGCCTCGATCTCGGTGGCCACGGTGGCGATCTGGTGCTGCATCGACTGGAAGTTATAGATGGCATCGCCGAATTGCTTGCGCTCCAGCAGATACGGGATGGTGGCATCAAAGGTACCCTGAGCCAGGCCCACCATCTGAGCGGCAATGCCGATGCGGCCTTCGTTCAGGAAGCCAGCTGCATACTTGTAGCCATGACCGAAGGTTCCCAGGATATTCTCCTCGGGCACGCGGACATTGTCAAAGGTGAGCATGCAGGTGCCAGAGGCCCGGATGCCCAGCTTATCCTCAGGCTTGTTCACAATCAGACCGGGGGTCTCGCGATCCACAATGAAGGTGGTGATGCCGCGGTATTTCTGGAATAAATTTTAGAAAATATCTATAATTAGTTTTGGAATAGGAAAAATGAAAAAAGTAATATTCCTTGTTCTAGATTTAAATGCTATAAAAAAACATGTGCCCACTTCTTTAATTAACAATCTATGGATTGAACTTTGATCTGATAGCGATAAGGTGGCAATTATTTAAACACAAATAAAGATTAGCTATGGAAAATATTATAAGATCGATAAGGTGTTGTGAAAAAGTGAAAACTAGGCTCAGAAAAATAATAGAAGTTTTTAAAAATGACCTTCAGCTATTGAAAAAATTTTTAAAGTCTCAAATATTCTATGCTACTTACATCTTCTGGCTTGGCATTGGCAAAGACCAGGAAGACTCCAGCCACATCAGAGTTGGAGATCCACATCTTGGTGCCATTGATCACGTAATGGTTACCATCCTTCTTGGCCACCGTCTTCAGGGAGAAGGCATCCGAACCTGCACCGGGCTCAGTGAGGGCAAAGCTACCAGCATACTCCTGGGCCAACTTGGGCAGATACTTGGCCTTCTGCTCAGCATTGCCGAACTTGATCATCAGCGAGTTGACCAGAGTGTTGTGGATATCCACAAAGGCAGCCACGGCGGGATCGATCTTGGACAGCTCCTCAACCACAATGATGTTGGTCATGAAGTTGCAGCCACTGCCGCCCAGCTCGGTGTCGATCTCAATGCCCATCAGGCCATTCTCGAAGACGGCCTTAACCACGGAGGGATCGAACTTGTGCTCAAAGTCCATTTTCTTGACCAGGGGCTGGATCTGATCCTGAGCCAGTTTGGCAACTGAAATTGGTAAATTAAATATATTTTTTTTAATATTTTTTTATTATTAGAATTATTAGAAAGTTAAATTAATAAATTATTAAAAGTATAAAGCTTTTTTCAAGATCATAAAAAGTTCTCTTAGTAAAAACAACATAATGATCTTTAAGTAAAAGCTTTAACTAAAGTTTTTAGAAAGCTTCAAAAAACTTTTAACTGCACGTTTTCTTAACTACAAATCGGTCATAAAACGAGTCTAAAGCTTTTTTTTATTTATTTTCTACTCTGTTCTGCCTTTTTTTCTTCTAAGGGGCCTGATGTGTTCGCTATGGGGGGTTCTGTTTGTATAAGTTGGGGTATGTCTCTATATAAACATGTTCATATATACTAGTTGTATATATTGGATACAAATTCTATGTGTGGGTGTTGGAGCGTGTGTCTTTTTATCAGCAGATTCTCCTCACAGTATTCTCTGATCGCGTGGGGCTCTCTGAGCACTTTTTTTTATTTTCATTTCTATTATTCTCGCAGACCGTTTATTATTGATCTTTTTTAAGCATTTATTTTTTCCTGATTTTGTTTTGTTGCCGGTCTAAATGGCCACCAACTGGCACACCCACTAAATTTCTCACAACCTCTTATTCCTGCTTTTTGCATTCGTTCTATGTCTTGCATTCATCATGGAAAGTATTTAAATTATTTACTTAGTTTGTATATTCATTTAGTTTTCCTCACCATATGTGCGATGGACATGGAACTTTTTGAACAGGTGTGACGTGTCCCAAGGAACACAATAAAACAATTTATTTGTCCTAGTTTTGGCAAAAAGAAAGAGTCCTTTCTTTATAAAATAAATTCCAGCTGGATTTTTATACTTTTTTTTTTTTCGATTTTATTAGCTTTTGAAAAGAGGGCTGACTGTACTAGTTTATGGAATATTTTGTGGGCAGCTGTACCAGTTTTTGGCACTCTTTGTAGACAACTGTATCAGTTCTTAAAAAATTTTTAGTTATTTGAATTTAAAATTCTTGTAAAATCTAAAAATCTTTACTGTACTTGTACTTAAGAGTACTTGGAAAAAAATATAAAAAACCAGTTAAACTTTATGCACTTAGCCACTTTGCATTCAGCTCAGATTACGCAACCATCGGACCATTTAGACCCACACACTCGCACCTGAGAATATTTCCATACATATATAGGAAACCATATAGATTGAGACCAACTTAATGTTTGATAAGCGAGGGACAAAGGAATATTTATTTGGCAAAATATGAGTAAAATCATGAGTTGGAAAGGAATATTTATTTGAGAAAATAAAAAATATGATAAAATTAGGGTAAAAAAGTGTAACCTTCCCAACTAGGACTTGGCTGGATGGCGATAAGGAGGTGAGTCCTTTTCGCTCAGCCAATTCAACTCTCTAGGGAAGGGCGCCACCAAGAGCCACGCCCCCGGTTGCCCGGCGTGATCACTAGAACAGTGACCACAGGTGGGCGGGGGGCGTGAAACAGTGGCATTTAATGCTCTATCACAAGTGTAACGCTTTCCGGTTGACGTTGAAAAACCAAAACCGATCAGCTGACTGACTTGTGAAAAATCGAAAGGGTATTAAAATGGGGTTTCATTCATTTTTTAAGGACTGGGAAATTTTTTTAAAGGAAGAGAGGCTTCTGATTCTATTGATATTTGAACTCGCGCTTTGGGTAAGGTCTGTTTTTTTTCCTTGATTTTACCGGCAGCTCAACGAGGAACGCCAACGCCGGCCAAGCATAAGCAACGACGAAAATCGTGGTTGAGCAGCGGCAGCAGCGAAAAGCTATTTTTAGCCCACGTGTGTGAGCGAGCGTTTCTAAGTGTGTGTACACGCCACCCACCCCCTTTTTTTGAGAAATTATTTTATTAAACATTTTATTTGTAGTCTAAAAAACTGCCTAATAATAAATTAAAAATGAAGAAAAATAAATTAGAGCAATGGAAAAATTTTGGTCTTAAGAAAAAGCCAATGATAAGGTTAGACCTTGAACTTGCCAGGTTGGCAGCATATTAAAGTAATATTTATAAAGCTTTTAAGGAACATAAAATATCCTTAAAAATTCAGCCAGCAGAAAATGCATTTTTAAGTAATATTTTTCTTCACAATTTCACTTTTGTCACAGTTATTTATTTTTTTTTGTTTTTTACAGCAACAAATTAGAAAATTTGTACTAAAACAATTTCTTATAATTTTTCACAGTTTGTATTTTTAGTTAAAAAAATATTTTCACTTTAAGATTTTGCCGCTCTATTAAGGATAAACATTAACCTATAAAAATATTATAATTTATATAAATACACATAACTCATTACTTTACTCTTCCCAATGTAAGTTTTTAAAGGATAACAGTATCCTTAAAACAGATCTACGTCAAATACTGTATGACAAAAAAAAAAACATAAATTATATAATTTTTGCGCACCCACCAGGCAAGTTAATTCAATTAACTTCTTGGTCACTATAAAGTCAAATCAAATAAAGGCAAACAATAAAGAAAATCATATACAAGTAACAAAGAAAATTTCCCCAAAATAATATATAAATTAATATCAGCAAGAAAATCCTCCAAACCTGCCGGGACTGATATTAAATGACATTTTACTTCCACTATCAAAATAAAAATGTGCTTATCTGGCAAAGCAGACTACCCCTCCACTCTCTGTTCCCCTAACTAAACACACTTTATCAGCAGAAAAAAGGAAAAATAAATACTCGAAAAATAATTTTACCTTCTTTATATTAATGCATCCTAGTTTATAATAGAGAATTGAAAACAAATAGTAAATAACAACAGGGGCAGCATCAATATGCGATGCTCGGAGTTACGTAACAAGCAAGACTAACTAAACACCATAAAAAATATATAAAAATTCCGAATAGCAAGTAAAACACGCTTATCGTTCTGGGGTTATATCTAGAACTTGCAGAGATCTATATAGTTCAAAAGGTAACTCACCAGTCTCCTTCATCATCTTCTCGTCGTCGGTGAGGAAGGTGAGCGGGGGAGGAAGACCGGTCGCCGAGGACATTGCTGCATTTTGCTGACGTGCCGCATTAGCCAGCTTAACACAAAAAATATAAAAAAAAATTAGACCACAAATTAATATAATTAAAGCCATAATGTCTCTTTGGGGGGCGTGGCATACACTTACCATGCGCACGGGCAGTTTCTTCAGGCTGTTCATCATCTTGATTGTGTGGTGGAAATATTAATTTAATCAAGTGGCCAAACTGGACTACACATAGGTTTTTAGGACCGGATCAACACCACAACGGCGACCAGTTGCTCAAACGCGAATGAATCTCCATTCTCCAGCAGCAGTCGCGATCACCGAAGAGCAAGAAGATTTTCAAACTCAAGCTTTTCACCACACCAATTTAAGTTTTTTTACGAAGCTTAAAGCAGTTTAGTTATCGATTCTATAATTTTAAAAATTCTGTAAGCATACTTTTTATACAAAAAAATAAAATATATAGAAACCCTAATAATATTCGTATTTCCCCATTCCTAAAAAAAAAAATATATATAAGTAAGCATTACTAAATGTTATTTAAATATTAAAAGAAATAGAGTAGATCAATGTAAATAACGGTGTGTGGGAACACGAGTTTCACTTTTTTTAAAAATTCCAAACGTTCCTCACAAATGTGCTGTGTGAGAAGACATATTAATATTGTTATCGATACTTATCGGTTTGGAAAATTAAAGCAAAATTAAAAATAAAATAAAATATGTAATCTGAAAAATCCAAAGTAATTTCAAACAAGAATCATAAAAAGTAAACTTCCAACAAACCAAATTATTTTATAATAATAAAATAAGGGAGAAATCACCACATAAAGTCAGCCGATGACAGCTCCCAAATATCGCTTCGAGTATCGCCCCATTCCGGCTTTTTCCCATCGCTAACCGCGACCCAACTGTCAAATTTCTTTCTTTTCGTTGTTTTTACGACGGTAAGTGCGTTTTCGTGGTTAAATTCGTTTTTGGCCTGCCATCCCTTCATATTATTAAATATAAACAGTGAAAAAGGGGGCAGAAGACATGGCCAGACTCGAAAACGTAATTATTTCGAATTTCCGAGAAACCGAAATTGACGCCGTGCACCCTTTTTGTTTACAGTCCGCAGCACAAGCAAGATGAAACTGAACAAGTTCGTGTCGTCGTCGCGCAGGAAGAACCGCAAGCGCCACTTCCAGGCTCCCTCCCACATCCGTCGTCGGCTAATGTCCGCCCCGCTGTCCAAGGAGCTGCGCCAGAAGTACAACGTGCGTTCCATGCCCATTCGCCGCGACGATGAGGTCCAGGTAATCCGCGGCCACTTCAAGGGTAACCAGGTTGGCAAGGTTGTCCAGTCCTACCGCAAGAAGTTCGTCGTCTACATTGAGAAGATCCAGCGCGAGAACGCCAACGGCACCAACGTCTACGTGGGCATCCACCCCAGCAAGGTGCTGATTGTCAAGCTGAAGCTCGACAAGGACCGCAAGGCCATCCTGGAGCGTCGTGGCAAGGGACGTCTGGCTGCTCTCGGCAAGGACAAGGGCAAGTACACCGAGGAGACCGCCGCTGCCCAGCCTATGGAGACCGCGTAAATTACCGGCAAACAGTCTGGATCGCAATCGCCTCTGTGACGTCACTGTTTACTGTTTTTACCGTAACGATTAGTGTAAAAAACAAAAACAACTAAAAAATCGCGTGTGAAAATGGCGCCATTCTTTAAAATAAAGAACAGTTGATTTTTCGCAATAATTGACCAAGTTTTGTTTCCATTTAAATATGTATTACAAATGTTTTCAATGGTGTTATCTTGGATCTGGCTGTGGATTTATGTATATTTGCTCCAGGTTATTTTGTTGACACTTCTTGATTATCTTGTGCATTGTTTAATAGAGTTTAACTTAATTAAATGAATTAGTGGAAAATATTTCTTGGTTTACATATGCTTTCATAAATGTTAAATGCCTCAACTTAAATTTGTGATGAAAAATAGTAGAGATTAATTTGTAAAATTACAATAAGTCTTTAAGGAAGTGATTATTTTCTCAAAGATTTATTTAAACAAGTTGCTAGAAATTCAATGTGGGCTTTTGCCAAGGCTTAATTTTTTATTCTAATAGAGTGTCAAATTTCTTCTGGCAGTATCTCTATTATACTTTTAAAATTGCTTGGCTGGTTTAGGCGTTCTGCTTTCAGATTTTGGAGTAGCAGGGATTAGGAAAAGTAAATTTACACATATTATATTAAGATGAGTTTATATTTGGACACATGTTGATGGTTTTTTTTTATACATAAGTATCTATGAGCTATGAGAAGGCACATAAAGGGCTTTGGTATTTGTAAGATCAAATGTTCTTATTCTCAGTAACGGCGCCCTGAACGCTGCTTGTTGGAATTGTAGGGAGCGTGACGATTCTCCTCGCGGTTCTTGCCCTTCGCCGGTCTCGGCTCCTCCTCGTAGTCTGCGCCTAACTGGCGTTTGTTCTCCTCCTTAATGAATGCCTTTCGCTGCGCTGGGAACATTCCAGTGGGCTCCCTCACAATGTTGGCGGTGGCGCAATAGGCCATAGGATTGTAATCGGGTGTGTCGTCATCGTCCCAGTTCTCGTCGCACTCGATTTTGGCATGCTTGGTGTCTTCGCTCAAAACGGCAGCTGCACTGGTCTGATACTGGACTATAATCTTGCGATCGTCGCAGATTTTAAGGTGTGGCTATAGAAAAATTGGGTTTTAGGTGGCGTGTACTTCATATTTATAGCATAACTTACATAGTATTCTGGTTCTGGGATCAAATGCGCCTTATTGAAAGGGCAGACCATTAGATTTACCGTGTCCTTGTAGAGCTCACGACACTTTATGATGTGCTGCTGCAGTTTCTTGCGCAGCATTTTGTGCGCCTTGTTGTACGGACAGTATACCATATCGGATTCATCGCAGTCCATGGTTAATTAATTAAATTCAATTGAGATGAATTTCGAGATTCTGACTTTTTGTTTATGCCTCGCTTCTTGCAGATAAAGTGTTGGTAAGCGTTGGAAACTCGGCAAGCCAGTGCTGTTAAAACTCAAAAGCCGTCCGATAGTTGTCACGTGTGAAACACATAAAAAATATATAAATATAAAATATATATGTAAATAAATGTTGATTTATGTTTATTGTTAATATAGAAAAATAAATAAACATAATATAGGGTGTTTACTTTATATCAATTAGGAGAAGCATAGTTAAAATAAGTCAGAATTCCCTTCTGGTATAACATATATATTTATTAAAAATTAATATATTATGTATTTGTAGCCCTAAACTTTATTTTCTTATATTTTGCCTATTTAATTTAATTTTATATCGAACGATATATCGTATACACAAATGTGCCGTGACCCAGTGCTCATCCCTAGTTTTCTCGATAACGCCATTTTACAACACTGCTTTCTTTTAATAAACAACGCAGCTGTGAAAAATATTTTTAAATATCTAAATACATCATTTTAATTTGTTGTAATAGTTTGATAACCACAGCAGCAAGATGGGCAAGGGATTCAACAACTACATGTGCAAGAAATTCTTTCACCCCGCCTCCAGGGACAATCTAAAAAGGGTACGGTTGTGATTCCTCTGATGAAATTGACATTTCCTGGAAAGAATCTTCAATATGAATCTACTTACAGGTATGGATGGCAGAGCAGCAGGCGGAGGCTTACAAAAAGAAGCAAGAGGAGCTGCGCAATCAGTATGAAAAGGAGCAAAATCTGCACGAGAATAAGGCGATGCTCAGCAAGGACAGCAAGGATAAGCTGAGTGTCAACTTCATGTACGAGCCGCCGCCAGGAGTGCGAAAGGAGCGCGAGAAGGACGACAATGAGCCGGAGTACAAGTTCGAGTGGCAGCGCAAGTACAATGCTCCTCGAGAATCATATTGCAAGGGTGACACAGAGATTCGGGACCAGCCCTTTGGCATCCAAGTGCGCAACGTCCGCTGCCTCAAATGCCACAAGTGGGGCCACATCAACACAGACAAGGAGTGCAGCATGTACAGCATCTCGATGAGCGAGGCCCGAAAATTACACGCGGAAAGCGAGGCCACTGACATAATGTCCAAGAACGTCCTGGAAGAGCAGATGAAAGAGGATGGCTTCATGATGAAGCGTTCAGCAATGGAGCTGCAGAGCATTCACGCTAACCGCCAGCAGCATCAACTGGTGCCCAGCGATGGCGAGGAGGAGGCAGCCAGCTCCCATACCCAAAACCCAGAGCTGCTCTTTCTTAAATCGCTGTCCAAGAAGCAGAAACTGAAGCTCCTGAAAAAGCTGGAGAAGATTGAGCGCATGAAGCGTAAGGGCGATCAAGCCATCAAAAAATCTTCAAAGAAAAAGTCCAAAAAGCAAAAAGATGAAAAGGAAGGCAAGAAAAGAAAATCCAAGAGCGAAAAATCAGGGAAAAAGGACAGAAAATCTTCAGTTGGCGACAGTAGTTCATCATCTTCGTCCTCCTCATCCTCGGATAGTGAGGACAATCGCAGAAGTAATCACAAAGAGGACAAGAGAAGCAGTCAACATAAATCCAGGGATGCTGAGGACCATCACCATCGACGTAGGGATGAGCAGAGGAATCGCAGGGATCGGTCTCGATCCAGAGATCGCTCTCGTTCCGGCAGCCGAGATAGGAGGAGGGAGAGAGAGCGCCGGGATCATCATGCCAGGCGATAAGACTTTCTTTGTGACACAAATCCAAATCCACCAATAAACTATATCAATCATTTTTATATCTTCATCAAAAACTGACATATTTTCATAAATTCCTTGGTCACGAAATTAGATCCTGGCCAGCTGTGCTGTTGTAGAGGATCCAGCGGAGACGCAGAGCTCGGCGCCATGATTGCTACCGCCCTCGCGCGAGATGCTCTTCACATGGATGTGGCTCTTGAGCATGGCAGCCCTAAGGATGAGCATCCTGGCATGACGCTGATACTGCTTGCCCATAATCAGGGCCCGCTCGAAGGTGCTGTTCCGCTGGTCCGCCTCCTTGGCATACAAAATCTTGTTGTGCGAATCGATGCGCGCCTGGATCTGCCCGTCCAATATTAGCTGCATGACCTCGTTCTCCAGATCTCCAACCGATGAATTGAAAGCCATGGCCATTTTGTGCATGTCCGCGGACATATATGGACTAAAGTACTGGATCAGCGCACGATTGCGTATCTTGGTGTAGAGAGCGGTGACATGGGGCGCTATATACATGTCCACCAGCAGATTGTCGCGGATCTCGTCCAGCAGGGTCAAGCAGGAGGCATACTTGCTTTCGTAGAACTTGAATATAATATCCCGCAGCTGCGGCTCCAGTTCCAAAAACAGTTTGAACGATGTGGAGGCAATGACCAAGCGCTTAAGCTCCGGACGATCGAAGGTGGCCAAGGCGCAGAGTCCACCGTAGACAGCCACATTACTGGTGGAGATCATCTCGGGGAAATCGCAGTGATCAAAGTTGGCGTTAAGAAAATGCTTGGCTGCCACCTTGTACTTCTTTTGCTGCAACTCTGCCAGTCCGGCGGCGCACTCCAGGCGAGTGTGCACCTGGGCATTTGCCTCCTTGGAGCCCTCGGCAAAATCGGGTGTGCTCTCCGCCTTGGAAATGTAGCTCATGACATGGGCCCAGTTCTGCAGATATATGGACACCTTGATGACGTTGAGGCACATGTTAACCACATGCTTGCCACTGGTGCAGTAGTCCCTGGCCCGGGAGTAGCACTTTAAGGCGTTGGTGAGGTCGCCGCAGCTTAGATAATGATCAGCCAGGTCATCGTGACCACGACGAATGCTCTCCTTGATCGAATTGGACTTGTAGTTCTTCAGATCAGAGTCCAGTTTCTCCAGCTTTAAAGCGGCTTTCTTCATCTTTGTGTCCACCCAGACGGCGTCATAAGCAAAGGCATCCTTCTCGCCGGCGGGCTGAGCCTGTCCCTGAGCCTGGGCCACCGGCTGAGCGGCTATATCCGGCAAGGGAGCAGCGACCGGAGCACCGGGAACAGCAGCAGCAGCAGCGGCCGCTGGTTGATCTCCCACAGCCGGCGGAGCTGGTGCATTGCCGGCATTCAGATCGGCCAAGCGCTTGTGCAGCACCTGGTATAGGTTGACGTTGTAGGTGCTCTGGACATAGGTAATGGCCATCTTCAGGGCTTCCACTGCCAAGACTGGGCAAACGTCCGCCACATAAATCAGGCGATGCAGACGCACGATCCCGGAATATTGATTGGCGTAAACCTCCAAGTCGATGCTCGGGTTCTCCACCACAATCTGCTGCTCCTCATTGTTTTCGTTGTCCTCGTTGGGCGGAGCATCCACTTGCATCGGCTCCACGGCGTTCTTTTGTTTGCGAAAAACACAAACGTTAGTAAGGAAATAACCGACGTACGACGTAGTTTGATGGCTATTCTCACCTGCATAAGTGGCGGAATCGGCAGGACGGGCATCTTGCGACGATTTGCTTACAAAAATTCTCACTGGTTATTGTTCCGTCAATTTATTTGTCCCGATTTGCAAAATATTCCAGTTTTCGCATCGATACCGGCACGAATTAGAGATGGGACAATCGGAGTCACGAAAAAAACAATATAAAAAATTCTCATATACAATTATAATTTAATTTAAATTTTATTTACATCATAAAATCTTTTGAAAATAGTTCTATGTAGACTTTGAATTTAATGTTTAAAAATTATATTAAAAAGAAAATAGAGCACAAAATCACAGTTTTAGTAACTGTGACTTGTTATCGCTCACCTCTAGCTGAGTGCATCGATATCTGCCAGCACTTTCCAACACTGTTTTGCCACAGACAAGAAGAAGAAGCGCACCACGCAGCGATAAACTTGCAATTGTTTGTGAAATAAACTAAATAAAACAGTAAATAAGTAAAGTAAACAAATAAAACCAATTCAACATGTCGAACATAACGGCAGCGGTAATAGCAAACCGCAACAAGAAGCATTTCCTGGGCGTTCCCGCTCCTTTGGGCTATGTGGCCGGTGTTGGTCGCGGGTAAGTACTGAAAATTTCACTTTCCTCTCCCAAAAACTATAATTTTAATGGTTTCTGTGTCATTTTAGAGCCACTGGCTTCACCACCCGTTCGGATATTGGTCCAGCCCGTGATGCCAACGATGTGTCCGACGATCGGCATGCTCCGCCTGCCACCAAACGTAAGAAAAAAGACGAAGAAGAAGAGGAGGACGAAGACTTGAACGACTCAAACTATGACGAGTTTAGTGGTTACAGCGGCTCCCTGTTCTCCAAGGATCCGTATGACAAGGATGACGAGGAGGCGGATGCCATCTACGATTCCATAGACAAGCGCATGGACGAGAAGCGTAAGGAATATCGTGATAGAAGACTGCGTGAAGATCTAGAGCGTTATCGCCAGGAGCGACCGAAAATCCAGCAGCAGTTCAGCGACCTCAAACGCTCCCTGGCCAGCGTCACTTCGGAGGAATGGTCCACCATACCGGAGGTGGGTGATAGTCGCAACAGAAAGCAAAGGAATCCCCGGGCAGAGAAGTTTACTCCCTTGCCCGATAGTGTTTTATCGAGGAGCCTGGGCGGCGAGTCATCCTCCACGTTGGATCCTTCGTCTGGCTTAGCCTCTATGGTACCTGGAGTGGCCACACCTGGCATGCTAACACCCACCGGAGATTTGGATTTGCGAAAGATTGGCCAGGCTCGTAATACCCTGATGAATGTGAAGCTGTCGCAGGTTTCCGATTCCGTAACTGGCCAAACGGTGGTGGATCCCAAGGGCTACCTTACGGACCTGCAGAGCATGATTCCCACCTATGGCGGGGATATCAATGACATTAAGAAGGCCCGCTTGCTGCTGAAAAGTGTGCGAGAAACTAACCCCAATCATCCGCCCGCTTGGATAGCTTCTGCCCGTTTGGAGGAGGTGACCGGCAAGGTTCAGATGGCCAGAAATTTGATAATGCGTGGCTGTGAAATGAACCCCCAGTCGGAGGATCTTTGGTTAGAAGCAGCTCGCCTCCAACCGCCGGATACAGCAAAGGCGGTCATAGCACAAGCTGCTCGTCATATTCCCACGTCTGTTAGGATTTGGATCAAGGCTGCCGATCTGGAGACTGAAACCAAAGCCAAACGTCGGGTATTCCGCAAGGCTTTGGAGCATATCCCAAACTCTGTACGTCTGTGGAAAGCCGCTGTGGAGCTGGAGAATCCAGATGATGCCCGGATCTTGCTTTCCCGAGCTGTGGAATGCTGCAACACCAGCGTGGAGCTGTGGTTGGCCCTTGCCCGCTTGGAAACCTACGAAAATGCTAGAAAGGTTCTGAACAAAGCCCGTGAGAATATTCCTACGGATCGTCAGATTTGGACAACGGCTGCCAAGCTTGAGGAAGCCAATGGCAACATACACATGGTGGAGAAGATCATTGATCGTTCGCTGACTTCGCTGACTGTCAATGGGGTGGAAATCAATCGGGATCACTGGTTCCAGGAGGCCATTGAGTCGGAGAAATCGGGAGCCGTCAACTGCTGTCAGGCCATTGTAAAGGCTGTCATTGGAATCGGAGTGGAGGAGGAGGATCGCAAGCAGACCTGGATTGATGATGCAGATTTTGTAAGTATAAATATCATATTTCTTATATCCTTTATGCTTTTCTAACATTACTTATCCCTCTTCTAGTGCGCCAAGGAGAATGCTTTCGAGTGTGCTCGTGCCGTCTTCGCCCATGCCCTCCAGGTGTTTCCCTCCAAGAAGAGCATTTGGCTGCGAGCTGCTTACTTTGAGAAAAACCACGGCACCCGCGAATCCCTGGAAGCCTTGCTGCAACGTGCCGTTGCCCATTGTCCCAAATCAGAGATTCTGTGGCTAATGGGCGCCAAATCCAAGTGGATGGCCGGGGATGTGCCAGCAGCAAGAGGTATACTCTCATTGGCCTTCCAGGCCAATCCCAATTCCGAGGACATTTGGTTGGCTGCCGTTAAGCTTGAGTCAGAGAACTCGGAATACGAACGGGCGCGGCGTTTGCTGGCCAAGGCTAGAGGATCGGCTCCCACGCCCCGAGTTATGATGAAATCGGCCCGTTTGGAATGGGCTTTGGAGAGATTTGATGAAGCTCTGCGGCTACTTGAAGAGGCCGTGGAAGTATTTCCCGATTTCCCAAAACTTTGGATGATGAAGGGTCAGATCGAGGAGCAACAAAGGCGAACAGATGATGCGGCTGCCACCTACACACTGGGCCTGAAAAAGTGCCCCACATCCATTCCTTTGTGGATTTTGTCGGCGAATCTGGAGGAACGCAAAGGGGTGCTGACCAAGGCGCGTTCTATACTAGAACGAGGTCGTCTGCGTAATCCCAAAGTGGCTGTTCTCTGGCTGGAGGCTATACGGGTGGAGCTACGTGCAGGTCTCAAGGAGATAGCCAGCACCATGATGGCCCGAGCATTGCAGGAATGTCCAAATGCAGGCGAACTCTGGGCCGAGGCCATCTTTATGGAAACGAAACCTCAGCGGAAGACCAAGTCTGTGGATGCGCTCAAGAAGTGCGAGCATGATCCTCATGTGCTGTTGGCTGTGTCCAAGCTGTTCTGGTCGGAGCACAAGTTCTCCAAATGCAGGGATTGGTTCAATCGAACGGTAAGCATTGATATATAGTTTTTTATTAAGTTGAAAGTCCAGCTAATTCTTGGTTTATTTCAGGTTAAAATTGACCCAGATCTGGGCGATGCTTGGGCGTATTTCTACAAGTTTGAATTACTTCATGGCACAGAGCAGCAACAAAAGGAGGTCCTTGATCGCTGTATTGCCGCAGAACCGACGCATGGCGAGTCCTGGTGTCGCGTCAGCAAGAACATACAAAATTGGCAGTTCAAAACACCGGAAACGCTGCGAGCCGTTGTCCGGGAACTGTCCATACCCATCTAAGTTTAAGTTTCTTTATTATTTTATAAAATAAATATATATCTTGTGCAGTCCTAGCGCTGCATCTCTCGATAACCTTTAACAATGCCATAGACTAGCTTAAAGTGCTTGAAGATAAACTCGCAGAGAAAAAGGCCAAAACTGGCGGCAGCTCCACAGCCAAAGATGCCGAAGGCATAGCGGCATTCGGTGATGCCAATGGAGACAAAGCCACCCACTCCGCCCTCGCATTTGGGCTTCTGGGGTATCCATTTGCGGTCCTCGCGATTCACCAGGCTTACCTCCCTTTGCCAACGTATTCTGGGGAGAAAAAAGCGTAATTCTGGCGGCTATATGGAATCTAGAATCTTCTACTCACTGCCTTCGTATGAGTTCCTTGTAAGGAAAATTTTTCCTGGTGGGAATAGCCAACATGGGCAGCTGAAATGGCTCTAGTTCCATCAGTCCACACTTTTCCGGCTCACTAAATGTGTCGCTGACGATCTGATAGCCCGCCTGGAGTTCCACTTGATATGCAAAAAGACCAGTCCGCATTCTTTCCATACCCAAAACCGGGCGTATATAGACATTGTCACCCTTGGAGGCAATTTTCTTGTGATACAAATTCTTGGTCACCGGATCCGTGGACTCGGTAAAGTATATCTTATTGTACTGGGTATCCTGAACGCCAATTTCCAGGGGCGATTGGCCCAGATCAGCCAGCGATCTAATTGCATCCGAGGGACTCTGCAGCAAAGCCACTATATTTGCCGAAAAGGAGGTAAAAAGAAAAAGGGCCGACACAAAAGTGGTAAAGACTATGATCCTGGCCGATCTATTCCGAACCTCCACATAAAATCCTTGCTGACACATGGCGCCCCAAACAAAGTTCAAGGTATCCATGTAGGCCATATCGTGAGTGTGGGGTGAATAGAGCAGTTCTACGACCAGAACAACCGTGGTTATGATCAGCAGCATTAGGATAGAGATCCACACATCGTTCTCGAAGGGCATGGCAAATATATTGGCCACCGCTGATAGCGGTGGTTGTCGGAACATAATCCCAGCTCGCACGCGATATGTTTCGGCCACAAAATCCACCAGAGCTACGCGATCCAATCTCATGAAGATTGCCAGCTGGGCAAAGTCAAGTTCGTAGCGCTGGAAGCGACCCATCAAGCCATCGAAGGAACCATTTGGCTGACGCCAACCATAGTTGACGGTTTGATAAGTATTGTAGCTGGAATTAAAGAGAATTATTATATTATTATTAAATTATTCTCTCACCTCATATTCAATCTATTGGCCAGTTCCAGCATCAAGCGATGATTAACCTTGGATATGGTATCAATATGTCGGAGCGACAAGTCCTCAATGTTGGTAAAGACATCAGGAAACGCTATAACTATGGCCGTATTGAAAACAATCCCCTCCAGATTTTGTCTATAAGTAATTGCCGAACCAAAGTGCTGCAGGGCATGGATAATATGCCTTCTATTTCGAATGTTTCTTCCCACCAATGTTCTCTTCAGGGGCTTCCAGGCAGCCACCTTATATAGATCTATCAGGCTCGATGAAAAGTTGCTATCCAATCCCTCATAATGGAGAACCCTCAACTCGCTATCTGGAGGAATGAATATCTCTGGATCCTCCAGTAAATCGATGTCTTCCTTGTCCTCAGTGAGCAGCAACCAAAAACGGTTGGTGGTAAAGTAATTGTGCTCCGATGCCGCTGACCATCGGAGCAAATTCAAGGCACACTCGCTGCGGAATTCTAGCAGAAGGATACCCAATTTGTACGATGACTTGGGAAGTATAAACGATGTGGCCCAGTGGGTGGAGTTGTTGGCATGGAAAGTTTGGGGCGGTGGAGCATCCATCTGTTCGTCCAGGACATCGACATATTGCAGGTCCCTCAACGATGGCTCCGTACTGACCTGCACATAGAAATCATTGAGGTTGAAGTGCTGCCACAGCGTCCAAAGACGGGCATCCGCTGAAAAAAAGGGGGAAAAAAAAGCATACAGAGAAATTTCTAGTGTATGTTTATTATATTTCGTAAAAGTAAATCTTAAGAATTTATTCAAGGGGTTTAAAAACAGGAATTACATCCTTTTTAACTAAAAAAAATTTGAATAACCCTCAAAGGTATTATCAAGGAAAATCCTTTATTGCTTAAATTTTTGCTCAGTGCTTTGTTGGGTCATAAATTTGTGCAAAAAAGCACATTGCATGCAGAGGGTTAATTCACCAATGTCCGTGTGACAAACGACCAGCATCAGACTGTGAACGCCGTGGTGGCGATAGTAAGCGACTAGCATATCCGGCAACTGATTGCCCCACGGTGTTTTCGAGTTCGGTTCCGGATCCTCTAGGGAATACTCGCTTCGCCAGCTGCCAGTGACACGTGGCTCCGCCGCACTGACAGCGACGACTACGAAAAATAGCAGGGGTAGCCAACGGTGCCAGCGGAGCCAGAGGATAACTTGAACTTTCATCACTCCGAATACTAACGAGTTGCTGTCCCAACGCTTTTGCATTTTCCCGGCGAACGACGAACTCGTATTTTTTCGCTGCTGGTCCCTGTTCTGACTTTTATAGCCAAAAGACATTCCGCCTGTAATTGCATTCAAGAAATTGCATTAAAATTATGCATTGATTACGGTTCACTGGACACTGTTCGGTGCAGGACATCGGTATTCCTCCCCCCTGCCCATCTGCTGTCATTACGTTGGGCAATCTTCGCGAGCAATTTCGCGACAACTGCAATTGGTCATCGATGGCGTTTAATTGGTCCAAGCAAGTGGCGCACAAATTGTCCTCGTGGAAAGTGCGGACAAAGTCAATTACGTGTCAACGACGAACGGAATGGAGAAAGTTGGCAGAGAGTTTCAGGACTTGGTTTGGCTTTCGGATAATCACCTACTCGTAACTTTCAGGGTCACCAGGTTGGATGCGTCTTGGGTCTAGTGAACGGATTTGGAAAGTTTTTGTGTATCTTTTTGGGTTTTGGTTTGTTTTTTTTTTATATATTATTTAAACATATAGTTTTATTAAATAATAAAAAGATTATAAATGATTATACTTACATTAATATTGATATTTATTCAAGTGTATTTTCCTCAGAACCTAATTTAAATATTCCAAATCCAGAAAGGTTTTAAAAAAAACTACATATTTCAGCTCTTTGACATTAAAGGAACTATGTTAGCTTATTATTTTTAAAGTTTAAGAACTTACTGTATCAAAACGAGGCTTAAACATTAATTCTTACTGGAAATTTCTCTTCTACATAATTTTCAACCAAAGCCATCTGCATTCACTGAAACTACTTTCAAACAAACTCACTCTCTTTTCGAGTTAAATTGTGTGTGCAAAATCTTCTTTCAGGCTTAAAAACCAACTTTAAATAAGCAGAATAAAATCAGTTAAAGAGCCAAGTTTCAGCCCGAAAGCATAGACATTAAGAAGCAATTAAGAAAATTGAATAGGAAATAAGAGAACAAAAAAAGTAAGCAAATTTGACCAAACTTGGGGGAAAGACACATACATGTACACATGTGTATAAACCCACACATTATGCCGGCAAACAGGAACTGGTATTAGCCTGATGTCACAAGGACAATAACAAAAACAATGCCTAGGACACGTATGGCCCACACATACGACATTAACACAATTACAATCTGAACATGTGTTAGTCTCCTAAGACATGCGTTGACTATAAAGAAAAATCCAATTAAAAGTGATAAAAGTTATTGAAGCGTAGCTCAGCCAGAAGGAAAAACCGTCGGAGAATAACAACAGGAAAAACAAATGGCCGAAAAGCGGAAAGAAAAGGACAGGGAAGGCAGACCGGAAAGGAAGGCCTACAAAGTGGCTGCCATTAGTGGCATTGGTCCCGGACTATATGTAGCGCTGATTGCAACACCAGATTATCGCACACAGATTTCGGCGAGTGGCGAGACATGCCAAGGACGAATCAAGATTTGGGACTCTTACCGGGTTGGGGGCTGGCCGGCTGGCTATAATCATTCATCCACCGAAGACGAGCAGGAACAGACTAATTTTCCACTCCTAAAAACACTTTCCGGATCAATTAAAGTTTGAAAAGGAAAATGAAGATAATTTAGAAGAGGGTAGCTGAATTTTAAAGCGAATTGTTAATTGGGTTGATGGATTTTTATACCCTGGCAGGGTATTATAAGTTCAGTCAGAAGCTTGCGAAGCAGTGAACGAATCATTTCCGACCCTAAAGGTTATATATATTCCTGATCAGCATATATAGGCGCGTCTTTCTAGCCATGTCCGAAAGAAACTAAAATTTTAACTTTTTTTTTTCATAATTTGATAAGGGGTTACATCATTAAAATTCTCAAAAATTGACCGAAATTTGGATTTTTTAAACCTTAAAATACAGTATGCAGATTTGTTAAACTTTTAAAAACTAGCACAGAACAGCTTTCTGAATTGAATTTGATATATTTTTGGCTTAGTTATGATTAATTTTTAATGTCATGATTCCATGATAATTTATTTAAAACATATTATTAGGTTTTTTATTAAAAAAGCTTTGCAAAATCATCCCAGTCAATTAATTGCTAGATGAAATTAGGACATTAAATAATGTATTAATTAAAAGAATTAATAAATTGCGAACTTTCCTCTATATTTGTTTTAAATTTTAAATTTATTTATAAATATATCCTTTGCCGCTAAAACTTACCTAAACTTTAACACAATAAACATTCTTTTTCACTTTGCTGTGAGTAATTTGCCGTTGTTAGATGATGGCCTGGCCATTAATCATTTTGTTCGTGTTTTCGGACGTGAGCCTGTCATGTTGAACTACTTTTATAATTTTCACGCTGTGTGTTCTCTTGGTCAGTTAATTTTTTATTACTTTACTGGCAGTACTTGCTGGTTTGGTACCCGTGTAATCCATATGGGGATAAAAAAGTTTTATGATTGCTTCTCTCACATGAAGTGAGTTCCGCTTTCATCATGTACTTGAAATTGCTGTTTGTTGGGTTTATTGAGCATAAATTAATGCAAATTTGTGGGTAGTGGGGAAAAAGCAAGGGTTTGGTGACCCATTTTTCCCATTGAATCCCTTTGAAGGCATTGCAATTATCGGAGATCTTTCGCTTGACTGCACAAGTTTGCGGCGGGTTATGAGAGATTTGCATAAGGTACAAAAGACCGAAAAACCTTTGACAATTAGTGTGTGTATTTATAGAGGCTTTTTGTGACCCAGTGCTACCCTTTTGTCGGCAACCCTTATGGGCTCCTAGCTGTTATTCTTGTTGTGTTGTTGTATTTTGTGTAGCCTTCGGCTAAGCTAAATTGAAGTATGCTTGATGTTTATTATGCAACCACAATGTGCTACTTTGTGTTACCTTTTGGCTTTCACGCCTTTGAAATACATTTAATCCATCATTGCACAGACACACATGTAGAATGTGGAATTGGATGGACCTTATAGGGTTAATATGGCTTTTTTAATAGATGAAATAATGTAAATAACATGAATATTACGTATACGCCATGTGAGTCAGGTAAATAAAATTTATTATTTAAAGGATAATACATTTAGAATTAATAACTAAATATTAAAGCAAATGTATACAATTTTATTATTCGAATATAAAAAATCTAATTTTATTTATTTAAATCACATTTGATGTCACTTTCATAACCCCTTATAAATATTTTATGAAAATATAAGCACGCGTTAAAAATCCTGTTAGCCACCCTAATGTAACATGTAACATATATCCATTCAAAGGATACCGGCCTAGCCCTTGGCCATGTCTGACTGTCTACAGCTTTATTGACTCCCCGTTTTCAATTTGCCTGAACATAAGAGCGCCCCGAGAAACCTGTTGAAAAGGTGCAAAATCGCTCATTCATTCGTTAGCTCGTCCTCGTTTACCCTTAGCCCTCGTCCTTAGTCCTGTCCCGCCCTCTTTACCCTCCTTGTTGAGCAAACACGCTTAGGCAGCCTTATCAATCAAAGGTATCTCAGTGTATGTATGTATATACGGACTCGAGAACACACCCATGGAGGATACAGGAGAGATACAGGACACGCCCACACATATGTTATTAATATGGGTGCCATTTATCAAGGGCCGGGAACCCTTGAATCCTTGAATGGCGCGAAGCTCCTCAATGCAATGTGTCTGATCAAGTCAAATTCGGATTAAATTGTGCGCCTCCTGTTTATTTTTATTTTTGCACGATTTTCTCTACCATTTTTTTTTATTTAAGTATTTTATGGTCGTTTGTCGTGCGTGGGGAGGTTCACGAGTGTGGTGAAAGCGATTTAAGTTAAATCGTTTCTCCAGGCGTGTCAGGTGGCTAATGAAATGGGCTGCGATGTATATCACAGGCAATTAATATTGATTGGCAACTCATAAATTTGGCGGGATAATTTATGGCGTGCGGAAATGAAGATAAATCTGTAGGTAAGTAGGTTTCATGGTTATTCTTTTGATTGAGGTTGGTATGTACTTTTGAGTTAATTGGTAAAGGAATTTCTGGGTTTTAATAAGAATTTGAGGAAATAAAAAATATTTATATTTTAATTTTAAATAATTTATTAAATTTTTTAACAAATTTTACAGGCACTTAAAGCTCTAAATATACCCAAATTGATGGCTTAATCCCCTCGGAAAAGAGGGCCACAAATGACCCGAAAAATACATATTTAAATATGTAATCCCATTGATTTTCATCAACCCATAATACTTACCTAACTTTCCCTAATGCGCCATTAGATTAAACCACAAAATTTCCCTCTTTTTTTGAATGTAAAGTAAAGCTCAATATGTCAAAGTTCGCCGGCGATTGACATTAATTAATGGAATGTAAAATGAACAGCGACGGACAGCAGCAGGAAAAGCAGCGTGAGCAGATAGTCGGGCAATTAGGTTGGAAGCTCAAAGGAGAAGGATCTCAGCCGGATACGGATGTGAAGGACACCGAGCCGAGGAGGGAATGGCGATGGCTATCGCGTATAATTTGTGAAAATTGATGATTTGTTTAGATTTACGAATGAGCGAACAAAACGAACCAAATTGGCACGTAGCGAAGGAGGAAAAAGGAAATCCGAACAAAGGTGAAGGAAGCAAGGCAGCAAGGTGTTTCCATGCCGTTTTCCCCCAGTTATTTTCCACCAACGAAGGCCTCAAGGTGTTCGCTAATTGATTCGATATAGATAAATGAACCCAAAGGGCGAGCGAACACCGCTAGATAAATGATTAATGAGTATTTTCCAAGGGTTTTGTGGACACGAGCTTGGCCCTGGCCATTTCCGGGCATTCTATTTCATACTTTCTAATTACTGCCGGTGTCCATGGCAAGGCCTAGGCCCAGGCAACTCGACTCCAATAGCCACTAGAAATTTGAATCCTGCTGTGGCCATAAGCCTTAATTACTTGTTGATTATAAATTATAGCCGGCTTCGAGCGGGAATGGGTGGCCACTCGAGTAGGCAACTGATTAAATAACTCAATTAGAAGGCAGGCAGGGAGCTCATCAACAACTAGTTTGAATGGGAATATATATACACAAATGAGTGTTGATTGGGGGAGGAGTGGGAGGGCGGGTGGCTGAATAATCATTTATTATGGGTCTATGTTGGAATTTAATATTAAATTCTACTTTGTAGAAGAAAAATATTAAACTATAACCTGTAATTATATGAAATGTTAATTAAGCCACAAGGAATTTCAATCTGCTTAAAAAATGGATAAAGAATAAAATGACATGTTTTAAGTTCTAATTTTACGCTAAAATTGTTCTTGTGGATGTTGTAACCTTTGAGGGACTATTTTTTAGGCGATTTTGAGAAATGTTTCCAATTTTCTGTGGCATTTATAATACTGATTCTACTATTCGTTTTAATAAATGAAAATATATCCTAAACCATTTTTATTTTTAATAAAAACCCCCAATAAAAAACCTTTAATCATATTTCGGATAAGATACAATTGGTGCTACCATAAGTGCGCTAAAGATATATTATTTGGATAAACCACGACAAACACATTCTATTTTTGTTAAACAGAATTATCACCTGGTCTGGGTAATTCCCGTATATTTCCCACTCGTCCACAAAATAATCTAAACGAAGTGCCTCGGAACCAATTAAGATCAAATGAATGAGAACCCACGTAAGACGACAACGAATCCGCACACTTCGCCACTCCACGTAAAGAGAGATAAGGTGTCCCCTGATACTTAATTGTTGCTACAAAGATAATGGGCCAGAGAATGGCGAGATTCCGTTTTTTTTTATTAACCATTTTTCATTAATTTCGCGCGATATGGCTGGGGGACTATTTAAAGATGCCTCTGGAGCATTTAGGGTGTTAAATCTAAAATGAAGTGCGTACGATTGCCATTGCTCATGCTCATTGGCCTCCTGGCAGCTCCGGTTGCCTGGGGCCGTGTTCCCTATCCCATGGACGTGCTGCCACCGCCAGTTGTCCAAGAGGACGACATCTTCGAGCAACCCATCTTAGTCGCTCCCCGACCCGTTGGTCGTGCAGGAGGTGAGCATAAACCACCAAGTACTCCTCCAGATCTTTACAAAAATCTTTTGATCCTTTATAGCCTGCAGTGTGACAATTCGCGGAGGTCTTCCCAGTCCCCAGCCCGTGTATCTGAAGACCGATTCTGAGGACATTTATCCCTTCTCGGATGTCGGCGCCATGGAGTTCGAGTCGGGTGGCACCCTTCAGCTGTGGTGCCCTTCGGGCTTCAACACTCACTCGGAGAACCTGCTTACGGCCAGCTGCGTGAGTGGCACTACCTTCAGCGTGGGTGGCTCCCACTTTGAGTTCAAGGATCTGTACTGCAAGTCCTGGCCGGGCTTCAAGGCTGTCAAGACCGGCGGCACCTGCAACGGTGGCATTGTCATCCGCGTTGGCTTCGAGATCACTTCATCGCGCTTCGCCGAACAGATGCAGATTTGCTTCAACGAGGAGGAGGAGGTCACCCGTTACACTCGCCACAAGCTGGAGCCCGGCAGCAACTACTACGAGACTGGAGTGGCTAGGATCACCTTCCAGACCGCCGGCTATTTCGATGGCAAGAATGTGGACAAGCTGTACACCCAGGCCACCCAGTTGGAGACGATCAACAATGAACTTGGCGGTGATGCGGAAAAGTACTTTGACAGTGCCTCCAATGTGTATCTGGCTCGTGGTCATTTGGGCGCCAAGGCTGACTTCGATTATGCTCCCGAGCAGAGGGCCACCTTCCTGTTCATCAACGCCGCTCCCCAGTGGCAGACCTTCAATGCCGGTAACTGGGCTCGCGTTGAGGACGGTCTGAGGGCCTGGGTTTCCAAGAACAAGATCTATGTCAACTGCTACACCGGTGTCTATGGTGTGACCACTCTGCCCAACAAGCAGGGCGTGGAGACTCCCCTGTATTTGGCCAAGGATGGCAACAACAACGGCCTGATTCCCGTGCCCAAGATCTACTTCCGTGTGGTCATTGAGCCCACCAGCCACAAGGGCATTGTCTTTGTTGGTGTCAATAATCCCCATCTCACTGAGGAGCAGATCAAGCGGGATTACATCGTCTGCACGGATGTGAGCGACCAGGTTACCTACATCAACTGGAAGAAGACGGACATCAAGGCCGGTTGGTCGTACGCCTGCGAGGTCGCTGATTTCCTGAAGACCGTCAAGCATTTGCCCGCTCTGACCGCCAAGGGAGGTCTCCTCATCTAAATGGTGATCAAATAAAGTCTAAAACCTTTCAGAATTTTATTTCCAATGAGCAAAACAATGGGTGTTATTATGGGAAACATTATTAAAGGTTTCAGATGATTCGCTGAATTCTTCTTCATAACATCTTCGATCCACTTTAAGTGCATAAAGACGTTGGTGTAAACCGTGGGTAGGATTTCGGATCCGCATCCAATCCTATAGCTCACCACCCCATAGACAGTTTCATTGAGAATCAGGGGACTTCCGGTGTCACCAGCACAAGCATTCTGATCTCCATTCTTGTTTCTGGCACACATCATCTCGTCTATGAAAGTGTTGAGCATTTCTTCGCAGCTTTCTTGAGAAAATAGCTCTACATCAATGCTCATTATTTGGGAGGACATGAAACCATCCTGTAAAAGAAGTGTTAATATTTTAATTTAATTGAAAACTAGGTTTGAGAACTCACCTTCATCATCCGACCCCAGCCCAGAACCGTGTAGTTGAGACCCGGTTTGGGTTCGGCCTTTGGCAAATTTATTACACCCACATTTGGATTGTCTAGAGGCAGACTTTTGGCCAGCTTTATTAAGGCTATGTTGTGGGTGTTTTCAGCCGTAAAACCATCTGGAACAAAGATCCCTTTCACGGTCCTATTCACCGTGTACTTGTTCCTGTAATCCAGACGAATGAAGTTTCCAGCTACGATGACCACAAAACGATTGCGATGCATGATCTTGCGCTGGCTTTAGGGGGAATTTGGGTTAAGTAAGTCTACTTAATAACAGTTTCATTCCTATAGAGAGCTATACCTACTCCATGACGCAGTGGGCGGAGGTCAGGATGAAGGTGAGCGAGACAATGACCCCGCCGCAGTAGTGGTTGTCTCCGTAGTAGCGGCTGGGTGTACGGGACCGAATGGAGACCACATATTTGGCTAGTTCTATGGTTTTCTCGGTGAGTGATGGGCTGGAGAGGCGCTTCACCCGTCGATGGAGATTACAATTTCCAGCATTGGAGGTAGTTAGAAGGAGCAAAAGGAACAGGAGTAACCTGCTGAAGTTTCCAAATAACTTTTTGTTAATTTTTACCATTATAAAGAGTATAAATAATTTGACAGTTTACGCTTTGGGCATATACAAACTTATTACTAAAATTTGGATTTTGATCGTTGCTTGTACATTATTATTGTAAGTACTCTTTTATATTTATTTATTTAATTTATAATTATAATATTCCAAAAAATCATTTACAAATCACATATGAAAGCAAATGGCTTTACCTTACATTATTAGATTAACAAAAAATTTAATACTACGCCACCATAAACTAAAAAGAGTGAAACTTGATAAACATTGCTAACGTTAGTCGATAGTATCCATCGGATCCATTCAATGCTGTGGAACACTTCTGTATAAACGGATGGCAGAATGTTGTCATCGCATTTCACAAGGTAACTCACGATCCCGTAGACAATGTCACCCTGCATCAACGGATCACCACGGTCACCGGGGCACGGAAGTTGGGCTAGGTCGGGGTTTTCATCCGAGCCGCACAGTAAATCCTCTTTTTTTATTCCCAACATTTCTAAACATGTTATTGGGTCTGCGATCATGATGCTGATATGTAGCAGTCTTGCACTAATCGGTCCGTCCTGAAAGCAAAGGCTAGCTGGAGTGAGTACAAAAGATCCCTGAAGTTCGATAAACTTACTTCGTAGAGTCGACCCCAGCCCATGACCTTGCATATGGTACCCGCTTCGACGCGACGATAAGGCAACCTGGCAATGCCGATGTGGTCTGTATCTCTGGGAATCTGATTCTTTAATCGCAAGATTGCTAGATCCTGCTCATTGCGAAGCGTAAAGTTGTCCGGCACGAAAATTTTCTTCACCTCCGAGTGAAAACTGATGCCCGATTGGTATCTGAGCCTATCGGGTGTTCCGGCCACAACGAGTAAAATACGGGCGGGATACAGAACCCTCGAGCTTTTGTTAATAACACAATGTGCGGATGTCAAAACGAACTGTGGCGCAATGATGACGCCTCCACAAAAGTGATTTTCTCCGTAGAAATAGTGGACGGTTCTGGTCCTTATAGACACTATGTATTTGCCCAGGTGGAGGGTATCTTCGTTCAACAGGGGATTGGACAGGCGTCGGGTTCGATTGAGGGTTAAACCCGATTCATTAGCTGCGCAGGCGACTAACAAAAGAGCCAGCAAACTTAAGATATTTAAAATCGTCATGACAAAATATATATTTTCTGATTTGACTTGAAGCAAACGAGCAGGTGTTTAATTTCAGGTATGTATTTATTTTTATTCTGAAAAGATACTCAAACCAGTAGCCCACTGACCGAAAACTGGGGCAGATGATCGACCTTCTTTCGGAACTCGGGCACCTCGCAAGCGTACGAGTAGCCGGCGGTTATGTCGGTCTTCTTCCAGCTAATCCAGTTGATCTTGTCGCTGACATCCGTGCAGAGGATGTAGTCGCGCTTGATCTCCTCCAGACTCAGATGCGGGTTGTTTACGCCAATCAAAACGATGCCCTTCTTGGTCGATGGCTCGATGACCACACGGAAGTAGAGCTTGGGCACAGGGATCAGGCCATTGCCGTTGTTGTCATGAGACAGATACAACGCCCTCTGTTCTCCATTCTTGTTGGGCAGCGTTGTCACGCCCCAGACTCCCGTCCAGCACTCCACAGACTTCTTCTCCTTGGCCACCCAGGCACGGACACCATCCTCAACGCGAGCCCAGTTTCCAGCATTGAAGGTCTGCCACTGGGGAGCGGCGTTGATGAACAGGAAAGTGGCCCTCTGCTCCGGGGCAAACACAAAGTCAGCCTTGGCACCCATATGACCGCGGGCCAGGAAGACGTTCTTCGCCGAGTCAAAATAGCGAGCAGAGTCCATGTCCAGCTCCTTGTCGATTGTCTCCTTCTGGACGGCCTGCGTGTACAGCTTGTCCACGTTCTTGCCCGCAAAGTAGCCGCCGGCGCCGAACGTAATCCTGTCCACTCCGGTGGCATAGTAGTTGTTACCAGGCACCAAACGATGGTACACGTAGCGGGTCACCTCCTCGTCCTCGTTGAAGCACACATCGTACTGCTTGGCAAAGCGGGAGCCGGAGAGCTCGAAGCCCACGTTGATCAGAGTGGTGCCACCGTTGCAGCTGGAACCGGACTTCTTGCCCACAAATGCTGGCCAGGATGTGCACTTAATGGCGGACAGATCGTGCTCCTTGTTATCAATCTTGAAGGTGGTGCCGCCCACACACTTGGCAGTCACCGATTTGCCGGACAGGGGCGAGGCCAGGCTGCTGGTGCAGTGGAATTCAATGTCCTTGTCCTTGTCCACATCGACATAGCCGGTGTCGGAGAAGCCAACGATCTCGGAAGTTCCTGTCTTGATCAGCAGGGGCTGGGGATCCTTCAGCTCAGAGCTACGGATCTTGATCGAGCAGCCAGCTAAGAATGAGGGAATCTCGTTAGGAGATCCTTGACTTACACCTGGACAAGTACTCACCAGCTCTGGGCTCAATCACATTAACCTCTTCTGGCACTTCGGGCAACTCCCAGAGGAGAGGATCCTCCTCCTGCGGCAGAATCCTGGCCTGGACACTGGCCAAGATCAGGCCGCTCAAGGCAATCAACACAAGACCCTTCATGTTTTGCAACTGCTTGGCCCAACGGGAGGGCCGGTGCTTTTAAACCCCCCAAAAACCCATCCGATTTCTGATTAGATTCCCCTGATTGCGGCCATGTTAGCGGTGGTCGGGGTATCGGCACTTGTTGATGCTTTGATTGCTTCACGTATGTCCCCTCTCAGTTTGGGCTGCTCCGTTCCCAGCATTATCATTTAATTAGTTTTTGGCCAGCCGTGATTAGGCTCTGCTCCCGCGTTGTGGAGTGGAGCGCCAAATTAAATACTCGGGATCCGGATGGAGCTCTTCTTCCTCCTTCACGTGCCCGGCACGTTTTGTTATCTTTGAAAGAATCTCTGTGGTTTTTTATCTCACAAATATCAATTCTTTATTATTATTGGTTTTATGTTTAAGGTATACATCGAACTCACATTTATTGGTTAGTTTTTAACTGGCTGGTTTTAGGGTGTCTTTTGTTTTTGGCGCAACTGTACTTAAGATTACCTACTATATGTACATATACAACATTTATAGATATGGTTATTGTTTTTATTCTTTGTTTATTTCATTTATATTTACGTCACCGATATCAACTTGAGTTGGCTGGAAGTATTTACAAAGAAATTTCCTAAGCACTTAATAAACATTTTAAACGTTTATTGGTAAGCATGATTTTGTGTAATTCTTATTTTTTATTGTTGCTATTACATTTTTTCGGTTAGACAAGCCATTTATTTCGTTTTATTTCCTTTACTATTTTTAAAGCTTATTTTTTTGGTTTTGGAACACAAAATTCTTGCTTCTAAACTCTTTGAGAGCTACTCCTTTATTGATTTCGTAAAGTTTTGGAAAGAAAAGGTTGCTATTTATATGGGTTTTACATTTAGATGTATTTCTATTATTGTTCTTATTGGTAATTAAAGATTTATTTTAATTAGTTGGCGGATGTTGTACATTTCACAGAAATCTCTAGAAACTAAAGTGGAAAAGAATGGATTTTTAGGTACAACATTTTATAAATTTCCCTTTTGTTAAAAGCATAGTTAAGTTGTTCAAGTTGCGATTGCTTAAAGTTATATGAAGAAGTAGTTAAAGCCTTAAAGAATCTATTTCTTGTGTTTTTTTTTGCTGTATAATTTGCATCTTGTTAAATAATACTTCCCGGTTTTTGTATGTACATTTAAAGCTGTAAACTTTGCTGGCATTTGTTAAGTTTCTTTACGGAATTTTTAGTGTCTAAAAAATACATTCGCTTGACCTTGGAAGAACCCCAGTTTCGTCTCGAAAATCTACAGGAATATGGCGATCTGTGCGTATATCTCCACGGCCACAAGGAGCCCCATTATGGACAGATTCACAGCGCAGTAGACGCGTCGCAGTGGACGTCGGCGTTGACGCTGACCACAACACTTCGTCCACTTTGGTTCCAGATGCTGGCTCTCATCAGGATCGCCGTCGTCGTCGTTGGTGTCGCCGTCGCTTCCGTTTCCGGTGGCATGGCCGCCGCAGTTGCAGTGGCTGCCACCACCACCGCCACTGGACTTATCACTTTTTTCGGCAGCCGCAATGGCTGCATTTCCATTTCCGGCTCCCGATTTGCATGGCGGCCAATGTCAAACCGACGCTAGCGACGAACTGCTGTCATAGGCCACCAAAAGCGAGTCGTTTTCATCGCTGCCACTCCCCGCACTTCGCTCCGACTCGTTGATGACCTCCAGTTGGGTTTGGGGCCTCGCGATTTTGTATTTATTGTGGCGCTTATTGATCAGCACGCTCCGGATGTTGTTATTATGACGACTACTGCGGCTACGCTGGCCCTTGACTTTGACCAACGCCGATCGGGGCTTTGGTCGGGACCTCGAGGTCTTCGGCGCACCCAACATGCTGCAGTCCGCATCATCCTGCTGCGCTCCCAACTGCTGCTGCTCCGTTAGCTCATCATCATCGTAGTAGTCATAGTAGTCATCGTAATCGTAGCCCACTTCGTCCTCTGTGTCCATGCCATCGCCAAAGGCAGCCTCATCGTCATCATCATCATCGTTATCGTCATCGTACTCAAAGTCAAAGTCGAAGATGGCGCAGCATCCGCCGGAAGTGGAATCAATGCTATGGCGACGCCTTGACCTCTTGCTGTAGGTGTATGTGTGCGGCTTGTGGGCACTAACACTCTTGTACATGGGTGCAAAAATGGCCGTTTTGGCCTGCAAGTGGATAACAGGAGACGAAGGGGAAAAGATAATTAATTAATACATTTTATTGATATGCCTAAAACCCATATTAATTAGGGGGAATTAAGTAATTATGTGGAAAATATGTTATCACTTCTTTGGGTGGAAAAAACTAAAGAGAATTGGGTCTTGGGAATTTAATTTTAATGTTATATAAAGCCTATTATTTATAATTATTACTTTTATTATAATTTGTGATCTTTGATATTTAAAACATAAAATAAACAAATTCTAGAGATTTTTCGGAATATTTTCCGTGATAGAATATACTAAAATAATTTGAAAATATATAATTTTAATTATTTAAACTTGATTTTTCATTTGTTTAGTGTTTTTAATCATAAATAATTATTTTAGATTGTTAAAATAAATTTTTAGAAATTTTTAAATATTTATAACCCATATTTAAGTCTTCTTGCTCTAAAAATAAATCTAATAATACTATCCATACATTTTAGTTTTTATTTGTAAAGTTTTCTATGCAATTCTTAGCCCGTATCAAACTAAAATAAATCATATTTCCCATTAGCAGCACTCCCCATTCGGCCATAAGGTGATGATTAATTGACTTACCTCTGGGCCGCGCCATGTAATGCCCGAACGAACCAAATTGTAGAAGCGGAGGACTCCCCACATAGCTAGCACCTGTTCGAGTACGGGAGAAAAAAAATTGGAGAATCATAAATTTCCATTAGATAAAATTCTCTAGATACACACACACCCATATATATATTCGAACACATTCGCATTTCTTTTCTGCAGAAACACGAGCTAACATTTTTATGCTGCGTAAAGGGACTAATGGACTTAGCTAGTAATTAAATTATTTATTACATATATCGATTAGGCCATGGGCGGGATGGGATGGGATGTTCGCAAAAACCAATTAGCCTCGATTGAGGATAAAAGATGAACACATAGCACATAGCTTCTTGGCCCAGCTTCTATAATCAAATTGTGACAAATAGGTTTAGATATTATTTCCAAAATTGAGAACGTATATGTATTTTGTATTCACGAAGCTATTTCCTGTCATGTTCAAACTGATACCTATTGAGAGACGTCTGTGTGAGCTGGGAAATTCCTACGATTTTATAGCAGATGCTTGCAGAACTAAAACTGAAGATTGTACTTTTCTGGGCTTTAGACTTTCGGGACCATGGAATAACCTTTGGTGTGGTTTTGGCAATAACCTTGCTTACTTATTGTTCGTTCTGATATTGGTACTTGTATTGGTGAGTCATTAAAAATGAGGAATGCTAGTTAAACTAATTTCTTGGATTTCTCCTAGCTATACCAAATATATAACTTAATGGATGTATACTTCTCGAAGGACTTAAATCCACCTACCCGGTGGAGAGGCAATAATGGATTCAGCGTTGTGCCACCACCTTGGGTCAGAAGGTTGGGTTTGGTGCAAGGTTTCGTAAATATTAATGTCTGTGGTCTTTTGTTGTATGCTGCAATCTATGTAAGTTATTTTATAATTATCAAATTATTATAATGATTTTCTAGGAAACAACGATTTGAAATATCTTTAAAATGTATTTAAATATATATAAAAAATAATCTAAGATTTTTAAAACCATTAAAAAAATGTCCTAAATTGTGCTACCTGTAAAAAAGGAAATCGTAACTTTTTAAATACATTTTTAAGGGGCTTAAAACCCCTATATTTTATATATATTTTTAAAACTATCTCTCTTTTTATAGGAATCACCAGCTCTCATGTATCCCTGGCTTTTGGTCCGAGTCTCTGAACTGATATTTAATGTGGTCGCTGCCACTTTTAACTACATTATTGGATTACTACTAGTTAGGACCATATTCAGTCTGATCCTTCATGTACTCTGCACCGGGATCGTTTACAAGACCATGTGGGCATTATGTGCAGCTCGGAAAAAGTATAAAGGCAAAGAACTATTTGAAGAAGCCACATTTTAATAACAATAAATAATATTCTATGTACTATTTAATGATTTTAATATGCTCAACAAACTATCTTAAAACCACTCAAAATGGATGCACATTTAAAATTTTTTTTAATCTAATTATTTAATTTTTACTGCAATTTCTATCCCATAATATAAATATATATTTTTAAACTTACATTAATCAAAGCTCTTGCTATAAAGAAAGCCACCTCTGCCTTGCACATGGCATCGAATTGCTGAAAATAAACAAATTAAAAATGCATAGTTTTTGTTATTATTTAAATATAAATTATCCTTGAATTATTTTCACGAGTAGTTGGCCAGCGAAGCCAAAACAAACAACAACTGATAAAGTTGGTAAATTGTTAGCTTAGCCTTCTGTTTTGGAAAGCAATTTGCCAGGGTGGAGGGAAAGTTTTTTAGCATGAAAATTTAAAAAGTTTGACTTAGAAGCGAACCAGATTGAATTATTTCAGGCGGCTTACCCAGGGTCATGAGTTAAATTAGATTTAAACCACTTTGAGCTATTTTTAATTGCTAGAAAATTAACTTGTCTTTAAAAAACAATTATCAAAGAGTTTTTTAAAATAAAAATTAATTCAAGCAAACATTTTGTATTCAACTCAAGCGATTTGGAAGCATTGCCAAAAATTTCAAAACAACAAATTAGTAAAAATCTCCATACCCCAACTTGTGACAGCGCAAAAGTTTCTGAAGCCCCAAAAAAAAGAGAAAAATGAATTTTTTACCTTCTGAATTGCAATAAATTATGCATGAGGTGACAATTTTCCGGGAGCAAAAAAAAAGTCTTTCGTTGGTTTATTCGTCGTTTCATGTCCCCCGGCTAAGGGCGGAAAAACAAACGGAACAAAACAAAGCTTGGAAAAGCAGAAACACGTTCGTAATAGAAAAGGCAAAGCAACGACATAGACAAATGTAAAATTCTAGGGGAAAATGGTGCAGAAAAATGCCCAACTCATTGCATATGTGCAGACGAACTAGAAGTAGATCCCCATATCCCATATCCCCGCCTAAATGTAGATATGTTTTGTGTGTGTGTGTCTGGTCTTTGAGTTTTCCGATTCAGCCCGCTTTTCCGCTCTTTTGCTCCCCCCTGGGCCGCCGCCCATTGTGCCGCTTTGACTTTGTCGCTTGTTTTTGAGTGCGTGTGTGCAGTGGGCCCTTGTCTGGTCCTGGCTGTCTGTGTGTCCTGTGAGCCCCTCACTGTTTATATCCTTCGTTTTCTATTTCTTTTTTTTTTGTAGCCTGGGCATTCTGCGCTTCATTTGTTTGAAGAAGGCACTTTGGTTGCGGCAGAATTGGGCTAAAAAAGGAGTTAGTGAATTAAGAGCAAAGCTCGAGAGGTCTTAAAGGTAAAAAAGTTAGTGGGGTTTTCTTGGTTTATTAATTTATAAGGGTGGCTATTACAAAATTATAAAGATAAAGTTGGTTAAATATGCACATAGACTTTTTAATTAGATGAGAATAGAGGGAAAATATATTTAGAAAATATATATATATTTTCTTTTCATCTAATAATCTATAAATATATTTTTTAATATTTTTATTAAATCCCTTTTTAATACCCTAAACTCCTAAAGTTCCCACATGTTTTCTATCCAACTTTTAATCAACGCTTTTTCTTTTGATTTTTCCTAAATTGAACATCTGTGGTCCGTTGTGTAATCATTTCCCCTCTCCACATCCCCAGACCATGTCCTATTCTTTCTTCTTACCCCCCATTGGTCCCCCCCTTTAATTCCCAGCCTGTTGCACGTCGGTTTGTGTTTACATTCACTTGGCAACTCCATTCATTGTTCCCGCCGGCAGGGATGGCAATGCATCCAACTGTCGCCAACTTCCGACCATGGCAAACGCACACAACCTACTACTTTTGTTTGATTTTAGCATAAAGGGGGAGAGGGAGGTGAAAGCAACTTTTTACATATGTAACGGATTCAGTTTGATTTGTTGTCGTTGAAGGTTTTTCTTTTTCTCTTGTAATTTATTTGTTTGTCGTTGTTGGCGATGCCCATTGATTTATGCCGAGCGGCGGCACAGTTGATATTCCACAAGGACCCCCTCCGCCAGAATCCTTTGTGTGTGAGATGTTTTTTCATTAAACAAATGGTTCGAAGTGAAACAATCTTAAATATGCATTAAAAACACTTTTCCCGACACCATGGGGACTCCATAGAACCTTTGGGATGGCACATAATACTCACCTTATTAACATGATCGCGAAGGACATTGGAATAGACCATGGCGACAGCTTCCAGGGCCATAAATGTTATATAGCCAATTATCCAGGGTACAATTAAACCGGGGTTCTCCTGTGGAAATGCAAAAACAAAAGCCATCGGTTAGAATATCAAGCGAAAAAGGGCCGCGAAACCCGAATTGAAGCTATTGATTTCATGGTCGTACTATAAAATATGGTAGGTGTGTGGACAGGTGCAGGAGGTGTAAGGAGGTGTGAGCTGTGCGGTGTAATTTATCTCGCCATAGTGGTAAAACCTCTGATTGGATTTTTTGCTGAGAGAAACTGTGCGTTGAGCGCACGTTGGGAATTCCTGATGTGCAGCTGACAGTTTTTCGGCCGCAGCATTTTGCATGGCAATTTCCCGTGGAGGCCATGGAAAATGTATTTTCCACCGCGGATTACATTCTTATTTGGGTTATGATGCTTGTCTAAATTATGAAAATTTATATAATCGCATAATAAACATTTTATTTCGGGAAAATAAATATCAGCTAGCTGATTTGGCTTTATTTTGCAGAGGAGGTTGTTGAATACAAACAATTATAAACATTTTGTATCAGCTAATTTTAATGTTACTTCATTTTCTTTAATTAAATACCACTAAAAACAATGTTCTTTTATTAATAACAGACCATAATAGGCGGCAAACTAATGTGTATACTTATAAATAAAACAATGAAACGTGTTTATCTGTTATTTAAGCCATCAGTCTCAATTGCTCCCTCAAACTTTGGCTTGTTTTCCCACACAGACACACATTTGTTGTCTAAATACTCGTTTAGCCTAATTAAGAACCAATGCTCTATGCATTATTTAATGGACATCAGCTGCCGGCGCTCTCAGCTCGAAGAATAGCCAAGTTAAGGATGGGGGCCGATGCCTATTAGCGCAAACTGCAATTAATTTGACCAATACACGGAGACTTGGAAATATTTCCATTTACACAGAGTACGGGGGGAGTATGAGGCAAAATTCTGTAGCTTTCATTCGCAGGGAAATCGCGTTTCAGTTTGTGGAAATTAAAAAATTCCACAAAATGTAGCTGGAACCTCTGGCACAATTGCTCAGCAACATAAACCCGAATTGTATTTGGGCTTTGTAATCCTCGGCATGTGTCCTGCCAGCTCTCTCTCACTCTCATCTCAGTTTTCAGTTTAGTCAGTTTAGTCCGCCATGGGGTCCTTGCTTTCGCTTTGGGGTTCCCAATTGTGTGACAAATTGTCTACATTTTTATGCCGCTGTCAATATGGGGTTTTTTTTTTGGAGGGGCTTAGAGGGGTTTCAGGACACGCTGTCGCGGACTTTTTTCATATGTTGCAGATATTGTAGAATAATATACAAACAGAAGGGTTGGTAACTTTGGCAAGTCGGTGTTTTTATACTCTTCTAAGGTGGTAAATTCTAATATAACAAATATAAAAATATTTGAAAAATTAGGGAAAAACAAATTAACAATGAATTCAATTCCCTAAAAATTTTTACTAAAGAAAGAGATCTTGTTAACTTTATAAAAACTGTATTATATAAATAAATAGTACAAATATATATTTAATTTTTAAGATTTATACAAAAAAAGTATATTTTAATCTACAAAAATTCAAAATAAATATATTCAACTTCCTTTCATGTTTTCTTAGTACAAAATCCGTTTAACCTGCCATGGTTTCCCTATTTTTTCCTAAAAACAACATTCCATAGTGAATATTTTGTATCTCCACGTGTCAAATTTCGCACTCAAAACAGAAAAAAAGGAAATTTGTATGTACTATATTTGAAATTTTCAGAAGGCAACCATGCGGTATGAGCGCTTTGCGTAATTTACATTTGAATGTGCTTTGTTTGGCTTTCTCCGTAAACATTTCCGGGGCTCAGAGGCGCAGGCACAATGCGCATAATTTGCGGATATTTGACTTTGAGTTGTTCGATTCCGGGAATGTGAGTGTCTGTGTGTGTGGGGGGTTTTAGGAGGGAGAATATAGCTACGCTTAATATTGCTAAATGCGTAGAGTCTTTAGTCAAACAAGAAAACTCACCCGACATATTCCAAATATTAACACAATGCTCAGCAATATCATGGACATTTGTGTGCCAATAATGGCAAAATAGGCTATTTGTACACCTGCAATATTTAAAGAGAAGATGAGATTAAAATTTAACAATAATTAAAGAAAGATATTAACATTAAGCAGCTATATCTCTATATGAATTTAAATTGAATTTGATTTAATTAAAAGAGCTAGCTTAAGCCAGCTGCTTTATTTATAGAAAATCAAGACTTAAACTCAAATAAATTACTCGCCACTTAATATTAAAATTTATTATATAAGCCAACTATTAACAATTTAATTCTGTATTAAAATAATGCCACTTTGTGTTCAAGTTTGATCTCATTAATTAAATATATAAAGTGTTAAGCTTCCGTTGGACTCAAAACTCTGGCAAACAGAGCTCATTCCTCTGTGGGTGGCTCCATCCTCATATACATTTAATTTATTTATTAAAATGGCTTTATTTATTATGTGGCTGCTTGTCGTTTCGGTTTTCCTGTGTTTCGGTTTTATTACCGTTTTGGGCTTTAGCTTATAAACGCCCGATGTGTGTGAGTGAGTTTAATTAGCAGCCAAAATTGGCCTGAACTTTGAACTTACCGTAGTAGACATCCTGCAGGTCGGCCGACTTGTGCATATTGACATTGATGCGCCAGGAGTATATCAGGACGATTAAAAGCGATATATTCTACGAGTGAAATGGGATTAAAAAGGAAGATAAAATCAGCCACCAGAGAGAAAGAGAGATATGGGAAATGTACATAACACGCATACGCAGTGTGCACCCGTATATAAATTCGTTGAGGGGTCATCATCCACATCCACTTCCTCCCTCATGTTTCCCCAGCGCCATTTCCTTCTCTTTTATGACCAACTCTTTACCCTTTCCATCTCCCTCTTCTTTTTTTTGCACAACACGTTTTTACTTTTAAACGGGTCTGAACTCAATTTGATTTTAGGGTCTGAGGTGTTGGCTGGGGGTTCTTCTTGCTAATTAATCCGTGAAAATGTTTTCGTGTCGGTTGTCGTTTCGCTGCTTTGCGGAAATGGGTATTAAGCTCGGGAAATGCGTTTTCCATTTAATGACTCATTTAAGGAATACAGAAATTCTTCATTTAGTTTAAAGAATTTTTTTAAATCTGAGAACACACTCTAAAATATTGTTAATAAATCTTAGCTTATTTTTTTACTAAGCTCAATGCTTTCCACCATAACTTTCCCTTAGCTAAGCTTATAAAAGACTGAAAAACCAATTTCCAGTAGAGCATTTCCCTCAGGTACTTAGCAAATAAGCAACAAGGACGATAAATAAATGCAAAATGGCGTGCTTTTAAGATACATCCATTATGTGTCGTGACTGCACTCCCAGGTGTAACTTCCCCTAGCCTCATGAACCCCTACCCTAGCCCCATGTTAGCCAGGTCAGGTCAGACTTATGCTAAACACGTAAGCTTTACCTGGCTGAGAAAGGTGGGAAATCTCTCTCCCTCCCCACCTTCTTATGCTCGCAGCTGCCATAAAATGTGGCACTAATTGCAGAAGCCAAACACTTGAGTTCTCGTCCTTAAACAAAAACTAATTTACTTGCCACAAGTTGGTAAGGGACATAATGTGTCTATTGTTTTCCCCGCCAAGTTGCATTGCGTTATATACTTCTTGTACTCGTAATTGTCCTCAGCCCCTGCATTGTCCTCACAAGTAGTGTTCAAAATTTTACAAGAAAAAAAAACCGGAGCACGATTTTGCCATTAACATAAATTAAAAGCCATAACGAGCATCATGTAATTGCAATTTATACATGCCACAAGTCGAGAGATGAGAGGAACGAGTGCAAGTCGTTCTCGGTTTGTCTATCCATTTGGCAAGGCTCCGAGGGGCTGGCGAAATTGTAGAGTTCGCTCAGAGGGTTGTTTGAGAAGTTAATCAGAGAAAATATAATTAGGATTATTATTTAGTGACTTGATTTATTTATATGATTTTTTAAAAATATTTTTAATACATCCTTCTGCTTTAGCTCTTGCTATTCTGTTTCCCTTCTTAGTCCTTGGCCTCCATCCAGACTTTTATTGCATCATCATACGAGCTTTTGCAGCTTGTGAAGTCGATGGCAAGTACATATCCCAGTCGTCAGGTAAAGATTTCACTGGCTCCTTTATCACAGGAGGTTCTACTTTAACCTCTGAACGGGCAGGCTCCAACATTTCCCAGTTGTCAGGTAAAGATTTCACTGGCACCTTCACCACAGGAGGCTCTACTTTACACTCTGAACGTGTAGGTTCCACCTGAGTCTCCTTTCGTTCTTCCCCCTTTTCATCTAGACCCAAAACATCAAAGATTTCCTCAAAGGAAACTGGACCCTCCACGATACCAATGTTTTCTGGAACATCTATGTCCTGGAGACGCATACAAATCGCCTTGATAGTCCGCGATCGTTCCTCTTCTTCTGATGTAATCTTTTTAGCATCCACCTTGCTGGTCTGCCGCGCATTTCGTGTAAACCAAATGGTCTCCGCCTTCTTGCCAGGCTCCCTTGAAAACCCATTAGGATTTAATCCTTTGAAGGGCAGCGCCTGGCTAAAAGATCTCAACCCCAGCAGGCCCGTTGATCCACTTTGAGATGGTGTGTTTTTTGGAACCTTTGCTGAATTGCTCTTCAGCTTCTTCAGTGGATTGGCTGAGGATCCCTGCCCATTTTTAGAGCTATCGCTGTTGACCCGAGAAACTGTGCGTTTTCGCACAGTCGATTGCTCTTTTTTCTCGGTTTTCTACAAGAATGGAAGGCTATCATTGAGTACTTTGATTGCTTTGCTTGTCTTTGTTTCCTTGCGCTTACCATTGCTGTTTAGGTTATTGATTTTCTATATTATATTTTGCGTTTTTTAAGGAAAAATCTCTTTACTTTTTACTTCACAAAAATGAACTGTCAGAATATTAATTAAACTGGTTTGCTTCATATTACAAAAATAAATCATAGGGTAGCCAAAATGCCAAGAAAAGTTTTCTTACTAATACAAAGGAGAGTTGTCAAGCGTTTTCATATTTTTAAAAAATTATTTAAAATGTCCTGTCATCTTTTAATAAAATATTTAAGTTAATTAAATTAATAATTCGAAACCAAAGCCGCCAAATTGTGTTTAAGATGGCCTGCAATTCATCGGGAAAACCTTTATATATAAATCTTTATAATTTAAAATAAAATATTAAGCTATTGGCTTTCAACAATTTTGATATATGTATTTAGTTCTAAATAAATATATTTTTATTTATTTCTTTAAAAGGCTTTTTTCTACCCCTGCAAGTATAAAACCCATAATTCAATTCACCAGTCACTCATCATCCGTTTCCCAAAACTCCCTGAACTCACCCCGGGCTGAAAAGAAGGGGAATTTTTGCGGTTTCCCTCTCCCTCTCCCCCTTCTCCGCATCCTTCATTACAATAATGAGGTTGAGAAGTATGCCATGGCCCATTCAGACCAGACTGCAGAAAAACTCTCGCCAAACGACACTTGTCTATTAATTATGCCACAATTAACAGGCGAATATAATACCCCGGCACAACTACTGATTTCGTGCTGATGTTTTTATTCGTGGCTTTCTTGTTCTTTTACCAATTTTTGTTGTTATTGTGGAGTGGCCCGTGTTTCGTACTAACGAGAACAAAATTATATACTTGTCCACATTGCGTATACGCCCCATTGCGACCGCCGCTTATACCCGAAAACACTTACAATTGTGTAAATTGCACTTGTTATGGCCAAATTTTTGGCATGCAACATGCGACAGCAACGTGTGCCGCCGGTCAGCGGTCCATATGGATATAGGATGACAGACTTCATTTTATGTTCCCAATTTTACAATATTTTCTTTCTTTTTTTTTCGGCTGGTTTTTCCGCTCAGCAATGGCACGACAACTTTTTGAGTCTCGTTTTCATTACGTTGACAACATGGTGGCGATCATGATGATGTCGAGGCTGCTGCTGCTGTTGTTGCTGCTTCCCCCGGAGGCTTCCATTAAAAAATAGTCCGCCTGAAAAAATAGCCAGATAAATTGAAAATTTTAAAAGTCATTCGCATAAATTGAGTGGGCAATGCTTTCGTATGCAGCAAAGCATTTATTTATTCTCCGCTTTCCCCCGAAAAATGCAATCAATCGTTAAATATTGAGCACTTATTTTTTATATTATTTTATTTCATGCATTTTATGTGTGACAATTTGCTCAACTTGAATGGCTGTGGCAGTGTAAATATCTCATGATTGCATGCAAAAGGACTTTGTGTTCGTTTCAGAGCAAAAAAAAAGAGGTTGAATGTGGCAGGCAAAAAGCGTTAAGCTGGGCAAGTTTGTATTTAAGGGAAAAATATAGTTTTGTGGGAAGAAAATTCAATTTTAAAGATACAAAGTATGCAGGAAAATATTAAATTTTAAAGATGCAAACTCCATTCGTGGGCCTCACATAATACAAAACTATCGATCAAGCTTAGGAATAAAATTTAAGGCCCCCAAGACATTCTTTGTCATACAGACTGTAGACTCTATATACTTGCAGCATAACCACTTTAAAGCAATCTTCTCAATCATCAGTCTATTGATTTTTATGCATTTTTCTTCTCTCAATAGCAACGTACAATAGCACTTAAGTTGCCGCCGCTCAATGTGGCAAAGTTTTCAGCATTTCCAACAAATGTTTTTCGTGTTTGCCATCACTTGCGAGTGATTCGCCATCACTTGTCCGATGAAACTGACAGGCCAAACACGAGAAACTCAAGCCATTCTCCTTCAGCTTTTTGGGTAATTAATGATGGAAAAAGGAAGACACGCAAGGGCTGCCACGAAATTGTCAGTTCTTGGACAAATATCACTTGATGGCCTGTCCGAAATCTCACTTAATCAACGCCAAAACAAATCTCTAAGATGTTTTCAATTAGTTGCTGCTTAACTAATTACACGGGAGACGCCAAAATAAAAAAAGGGAAACGAGCAACTATGATTGATAGTTTGCTGCAAGGTCCTTTCAAGCCCCTTTTAATTGACCTCAAAAAACTGAGAGAAATTTTCACTTTTGCTCCCGCATTTCACTTCGTGTAAACACACATTCCGAAAGCGGGGAAAAGGACTTGCAAGGACACAGCGCCATAGAAACATGTAATGCTCTGCTGGGCATATTGAATGGATAACTCACACACACACACACACACAGCCAGCAGCAGTCTACCAACTAGAACTCATTCCACAGAAACTGAGTGCGTATTGTAAAATGTTTACAGTGTCATAAAATATCAGTAACAAATGCGAAACCAGTGGCACACACAGGGGTCACGCATAAAAGTCGAAAAAAGCTAAGAAAACAGGCCAACAGAAATTGTTGGCTAAACCAAACAATACGATAACAATGCAGGCAGAAATGCGTTTTCTTTCTTGCAGACCCTTGAAGGCATTTTAAGGAATAATGGAAAGATCTTGGTTTTGTCTGTCATTTGAATACAAAAGTAAAGTAATTCTAAAATAAATACGTATAACATTTTAAAAATTTCTAAAACATTTCCAAGTAATAAATTTCAGATTTTTTTCTGATCTAATTTCTTTTTGGATAATATTATAATTTTTTTTGTTATGATTTTCACAATCTTACAACATTTTCCGTCTAAAATTCTCTGCAAAAAATATATCTAAATTTGTTAAGCCCCTAATAAAAAAGCCCTTATCTTGGCTTCCTGGCTTTATGGCCTGGTCCAGTTATTACTTTTTTGTAAGCCACTTGTTAATGACACTGGAAGCAGGGGCCTTGCAATTTAAAAGCTTTTTGCATTTTGCATTTGAAAGGCATTGGCTTGGAGTCAAGTGGGCACGCATATTGCCAACATCAAGTGCCTTTTTCATATCAGCAGCGCAGGGAAACCCCCGCGAAAACCTGCCTCATCGCCCAGGGGAGACACACACAATGAAAATCAATAAAAAATATCGCATTACTTTGCCAGGCTTTGTTTCGGTAGAATTTTTGTTTTTATTTTCCTTTATTATTATTATTATTTTTTTTTTTTTTCTTTGTTTGCCCGTATTGTTTGTGTCGATTTTGGCGTATGATTGATTTCAGGACACACGCAACGCCACGTCCTTCTAGGCACAAAAATTGTTGCATAACTACACGGAACACAACCAGTAAAAAAATGAAAACAACAAAAAATATACACACACTCGCGTTGCAGTGTGCGACAGCAGCTGTGACAGCGTTGAAGGATTTTTTGTGGTGGGTAGGAGAGGCGCTCTACAGAATGCTAGTCAACAAATTCGATTCAATAAGCGTCTCACATCATATTTACTTTTTTTTTTCGAAAAAAAACGAGTAGTCTCGTTTTTGGCATTTTAGGGGAAATGGAAGGAGGAGGAGGATGAGGTATAAGCCTCTCAGGCGAAGCCTATATGCATAGAAATGACTCGACTTTGCCGCTTGTTGTTGGCTTCCCTTTAAGCGCATTACAATCTCCATATGTGTGGGAGATGGTTCGATTTCGATGGGTTTTATAGGGGTTTTGGGTTTTTTTTGGGGTCGGTTTTTGTGGGGTTTGAGCTGGCATAGATCTATTGCATTGGGTCCATATGCTGTTCATAAAATTCCCATAAATTAGGAATAATTGAGAGATTGTGTCCGACACACGAAATTGCTTTTGCATTTTTGACATTTTAGTCTGTCGTTCATTGTGTGTGGTGTTTAATATGTGTTGTGTTGGTTTCATTTGGAATTTAATTGCTATTTGATTGAAGGGATTGACTATTATGTGATTTCGTCAGTAGCCTGTCATAAAGGAAAAATTCTAGTTTGGATTGTTATTTATTTTAGGGAAATATTTTAGTGATTATTATAAAGGGATTTATAACGAACTTTTATTACAAACAAAGTATATTAAATAGAACATAAGTTGGGTAAATGTTTGAATACCTTTCTATTTAATAGTATTAAAAATATTATTAATAAATATTGGTAGGACTTGGAACAGAAAATATCTTTACCTCTTTGAATGCCTGGCCTAGAATGAATCTTTTTAAACTTTACCTATATAAAGCTTATGAAATAATACATAAACTCACGTTTTTATTATTATTTTATTTGATATATATACTTTTACTTATTTATATAACATTTTACCGACCCAACTTGACCTTTAAACCTCTCCAAAATATGGTGCAAACCCAGCCAAACTCTTTTCGAAATTACCCCCTTTGACTCGCCCCAGACTCACGCCAGACTCCCTTCCATTCCCTTCAGATTCTTTGTCGTAAATCTCTGGCCATATATTTCCGGGTGTGTCATATTCGGGAATGGATGAAAGCCTAAGGCCCATTGACATCGGGATGCCACAGTTAATTGCACATTGGGCCTGGGTTATGTTCAGATAATCGTCACATAAAGATGTTTCATTGTTGTTTGGGGCTGGGCAACAACAGCAAATACGTGTGGACAATAACCGGAGGGGCTAACTTCTAATAGGATCCCCTACCAAGCTCACAAAATATAGACAGGGGTTGGGGTATAATATTTGCTTAACAAACATTAAAGTTGTTCTTTGCCGCCCCCTTTTGTTTCATTTCTGTTTATTTGGCTAATTTATGCTACGCCTTATTGCTTACTTTGCCGTCACGCCATAATGTTACGACTCGGCCGCAGCTTAGCTTTCTTAGCGGACTTTTGTTTGGCTTGGCTTTCTCCTCGTACAACGGGGCGTATGATTGTATGAATGTTGATTTCTGTGCGGGGCCCTTTGTCTTACAGCCTGGGTGTTTGGCCAGCGTCGAGCACTCATTATGATTCATTGTCGGTTGCAAAGGAGTCAAAAGGTAGAACGACTCAAAAGATTTATTGCCAGTGGGCCCATTAATGAAGTTCTTTAGTTGAGTTAATGTTTCAGCATTTAGACATGGCATGTCCGAGCCAAAAGGTTTGGCTCTTAGCCCCGGCTTTGAAAAGATAAAGTAGGGAATATAATGGAACAGATTGGCGGGAATCCTTTGGACTTGTAATCCGGGCAAGGCAATGGAATGCCATGGCAAAGGATTAACGTAGTTTAAGTGGGAGGGTTGTGGGAGGTTATAAGCCTGGTTGTGTAAGGACTTAAAGGGAAGTTTTTAGTTCACAAAGAAACAATTATTTTAATGTTGAAGTAATATAAATTAATTGATAAATTTAAGTATATATTTTCTTTTATATTAATTTTCATTTCATTAGCTTTTACCATAATTTAATATTTCTTATTCCACTATTTTTCTTTCTGTGTTCTTCTCCCTTAAATATTATTTTTCTCCGGCCTGAAATGAAAGTTTTCATTTATTGAGATGCCCACATTTTTCCCCCGTTCGTTGTTGCTTTCAATTTTCCAGCCATTTCTGTACCCTGTAATTGAAGTTTTCTGTTTGTTTTTCTTGCGCTCTGACCTCTGCTCAAAGAACTGTCATAAGAAACCTTTTCCGCTGCCTTTTCCAAGAACTTGATTATTACTTATAGACTTACAGACCAAGGCATGGGGACTGTAATCACTGGACACACTGGAAAACTGACGATGACCCCTAGCTTCTCTTTGGCCATAGATGAAAATTACTATTTAAAAACCAAAGGCGATAGGCAAACACAAGAGAGGCTGAAGGCAGGCAAAAGTGGCACAGTGACAAAAGCAAATGTGAGAAAAATCTCATTTGCTGCTCAGCCTTAAAATGGCAAACAAAAATTTCACCCAAATACACAAAACACACACACAAAAACCGAGATAGTCTCTCAGAGTCCAAACCCCAAAGCCAAATCCAAAATAGCCGCAGATAGTTGGACAAACATTGGCCAAATGCCAGATAAAGTTGGCTACGGCCTTGATTATTTCCTTCTACTGATGTTATTAGCTTCATGTTGATGAGAATCTATATAGGATAATTCCTTTAAAATTGAAGAAAAACTAAATAGGAGGAAGGCGTCGTAATGGAAATGAAATAAGCTGCGGGTTTAAGGGAAAGCATAAAAAGCTTTAGGGCTTAGATAAGGGAATAAGGCTAAGATAGATTGTTTAAAAAATTACAAGAGAGATTTAATTAAAGAAAATGCTTAAGAAATAGCAAGAGGCGCATTTGAAAAATATATATTATAAAGAAAACTGGGTACAAATAGCTTATTAATTAGCTTAAACTCCACCTAACTGCTTCAATTAATTTGTGTAAACTGTAATTGCCAGACTTTAAGCTAGTATGGAAAGTTTTAAGACCCATTAAGAGCCAACTCTGGGCTATAACCTATTATACAGATGAGCCAAAAATACTTTTCATCAAGCTTTAATGCTGATTTATGTCAACCGCAGACGCACGACCTAAAATCTCAACCGAAAAAAAGGGCCAAAAGTTTATCCAAAGCAAAACCTCGGATCATCAACAGTCATGGAAGTTTCCTTGCGGTTGCCAGCCAGCCCAGTCAGCCAGTTTGCCTGCCGTCATCTTAGATAAACAGGCATAAATCCTAGGATGCGTGCTCCATAAAGGCCCTTTGATTAAATGAAACCATTTATTAGGCAAGGTAAAGACAATGTCATGACACCTCTCTGCGTCGAAAGAGCCCCCAGCCGTGCAGGAGGTTAATGTGGCCGCCATCCGCGGGTTTTGCAAGAAAACAATTTCTTTAAAAGTCCTGGCACACGAGTGCCCTGGCTGGTTGAGTTATGACGGGGCGAGGAGGGCTCTCTCCAGACAGAAGCCACAGCCCCCAAACAGGATGCAAGGGCAAGTAAACACAAACAAATTTTTAAATTTGTAAACACGGCAAACGAGTGAAAGTTAACAAAATGAAGCCAACAGTCGGTAGACGCCATCGCTGACGCTGCTCGTCGCTGCCCTCCACTGCCGGTTGCCATTTAACATTCGCCGTTTGCCATTCGCCATTTTGCGATTTGCCGTCGCACGCACACTCGATTAGGTGAAGGCCCTAGGGGGGCGAGTGGGTGTGCACGGGTGTGGGTAACAGGAAATCCGGCAATTTTTGAATTTTTTCGCAAACAGCCAAACAAAATAAACAACGTGGGACATGTATACTAGCCTTAGACAGGGGGAAAATGCCAAAGGATAATTTGCTGGCGCTAAGGAAGCAGATTTTAAAAGATACATAAATTACATTTTGCTATGCTAAATGGGAATATGGAAGAATAAATGAAAGTGTAAAAAACACTTTAATTTTAGAATTTGTTCGAGGGAGTTTTATGAATTGAAGGGGAGTTGAATAAGGGAAACAAAATAGATAGTATATATTTCAATCAAATTAATTAAAAAACAAAACCGATTTTGTAGAGAAAGTAAAATATTTGCCAAAGAAATATTAAACATAGATTGCCTATGCTAAGAAAAAATATTCTAGCTTTGATTAAACCAACAAAAATATTAAAAGTCCCTTTTTCCAACACCCTTTTTTTCCAAATTAAATTAAAGCTCTTAAAAACTCAACTTGATTGCCTTGTAAATGAAAAACAAAAACTGCCTCACATCCAAAATGCGTGCAAGTTCTTGTACCATTCTTCAGAGCAATTGCGATTAGGCACGCCTTAACCTGGGCTCAGGATTCTCACACCGCCCCTCATGGGCGTTTAATGGCACACTCGGCGTATGCGTAATATTCCTTGCTCATATGCCACGACGTTCGTAAGACAGCATTCGCATAATTCGCCGGCGAGCCGAGCACATTGCTATCATTTAGGCCAGCCAGGCTGTCTGAGTTAGTAAATTGCGCATACGCCACATAAGCCGCATGCCTTGTACAAAATATATGTTGTGTGTGTGTGTTGGGAAAATAAGACGAAAAAAGAAGAAGAAAAGGTAAGAAGGTAAGCGGTATTGTTGACAAATTGAGCTCCACTGGAATGGGTAAGCTCAAGAGTGAAATTGGTAATAGCAACAGGTTGGGGGATAATAATTTGATGGGCTTGCAGTGATCTAAGGAAATTACTTAAATTTTGTATTAAATCTTTTAAAGCTTAGAAATAAAGTTAAGTTTGGAGGGAATAACATAGTAAATAGTTCTAAAATCCTATTACATTTTCTTCGTTTGTTTTTGGGATAAAATAAATAAAGTGCCTTAGCTTTATCCTCTTGAAATATGAGTTTATTTTGGGATTTTTAGAGACCCTTCGAAATAGACTCATTTGTCTAAGCCCTGCAGAGCTTTATTTAAACCACTTTAATAAAATATTTTCAGCTCTGGTTTTTTATTTCATTTTGTGTCTATTTTTATTAAAGAACAAGCAACATTTTTGGATTTAAATAAGAAACCCCTTAGGTCAAGTGCTGATATATTAACTCAACCATTAACTTTATACCTTTTTCCGAAACCCAATAAGATAATGGCTCCCCTTAAGCCACCACAAGACCCTACAAAATCTAATTAAATTTCTTTAGACAGTTTTCTTGGACAAAAATCACCTGCCTCATCATCTTCAAATCAAATTTGGCCTCAACTTAAGCCGCAAATTTATGTACTTGAGCACGGCAGGAAAAAAAAAAAAAAAAAGAAAAGGGAAAGAAAAACTAAAAAAAAAAAAGAAAAGTATATCTCTGAGACAACACAAAAAGTTGGGCCTAAGCAGAGCCAAAATAATTTGCCACAAAACTAGAGGATGACAAGGACGCGCTGGCTCATGAAACTGTCAACCGATGTTTTCGGCCCCTGCAGCCTTAACCCTCTGTGTGTCTCTCTCTGTTCTTGCCAACTTTTCCGGGGCACAAATGCAAAGTTGAGCTTAGTCAGTCTGAGTTGAGTTGAGTTCTGGGGAACTTTTCGTTAGCCGCAAAAATGACTTGAAGCGCTTTTTCCCTCAGAACTGACATATTAAAGTCCACTTAGACTAATTGCAAAAGCATAAAAAAAAGTGAGCCAAGTTCTTATTCTGCATAAATTTGGATTATGCTTTAATTTATGCATCGCCAGCATCTGAATCTCTGAAAGCTAAAGGCAATTAAAGTAGCTCGCCGTCAGCTGCTGCTGCTCTTGGTGGCGGGGAAATTTGACTGATTAAGTGCGAGGGTGCCGAGTTGAGTTGAGTCAAGTGGGTGAGTATTTGATTTCTCTTCTTTACGATCTCGGAATATATATATATTTATATATATATATATAGATGTGTGTGTACAAGTAAATATTCCCTTGACTGGCACTGCAGCTGCAGGCAATTGTCGTCTACCCGAAAGTTTTGCTCAGCTTTTGGCTCAAAGTTGTGTTGTTTTTATGTAGGCCACGTGTTGTTCAGTTGCCTGTTCTTAGCCTCGTTGCTTTTATTGTTACTTTTGCTTGATGTTTTGATACCCCCGATACTCTAGCTGTTTTTAGGAACAAAACTAAGACAACTTGGGACCTGAGCTGACTAGAAACTTTTATTCTCCCATCTTAGTTTTCGTGAATTATAAATGTTTAGGAATTATTTTTAATTAGGTGACTAGCAATCATCTTTGCACATTTTCAAATGAATGGGTTTTGAGCTCTGTCTTTTTGGATTATTTCAGGGGAAATAGTGGTGTTGGTAAATAGTTTCTTAAGACAGAAAATGAAGAACACAATAAAAATCCTATATATATATTTTGTATATTTTTGTAAGCTTCTTTAATGTTTTAGCAAGATTTTAAAGTAGTTAAATCTCTTTATTTTCCATTTTAAAACCCCAAAATTTGCCTACAAAATCTCCTTTTAAGACAAAGGGCATTTTAGCCATCGGTCACCCTAGTTGGCCATCTTTCCTGTTGCCATTTTTGTTGCTGTTTCCATTTCTGTTGCGGCTGCTGAAGACATTTCGGTGTATTTGACGTCTTCTTTTGATGTTGCCGTGAAACAATTGCGGCGTATTTTACTTTTTTTTAGCCTTGTTTGTTTGCGGGTCCGCCGTCTGATTTGATGACCTTGTCGGAGAAATGGGTTTGTTTTATGAGCGGCCCGCAGAAAATCCGCTAGGATGAGAGATGCCTGCCTAGATTTGGCCAGCTTTTGAAATGGAAATGCTTCGCAGCTGTTGGTGGAAATTTCGGGCAGGAAAATTGAATTATTTCCGCATACGTAATGGGCGATGCTCATTGGATTTCCAGCGAAGACCGATGTCATCGATCCATCAGCGCTTTGATGGGACTTTAGTGGAAAATTCATTTTGATTGGGAATTGGAATTAAAAAAGTCCAGGAAAAGGATTTCATTTTATGGAAATCTATATTTGTGCCTATTTCTTGGAATATTAGACAAAGGGAACTTCAAATGATATTAGACTGAGAGTTTCAAGTGATTGAATCCCTTTAGAATTTTGAGTAGCCCATAATCTTGACCTTTTCTCGTTTTGGGTCCACCTCAGTGATTCTTAATTAATCCCAAAACTCTTCAACTGGCACATCCCTCCACATTTGAGACCTTCTCAATCCTCTCCAACTGAAGAGCCACTCAATCGTTGAGGGAGGCTCGTCTCGTCTTCCGATTGAGTGCGGCCGTGAACCAACAACACAAAAAAAAAGAGGGGAATTTGCATATTTTATTAAATTCCCGCACAAATATCCAATCAATAATGTAGTATGCCATTCGGCGTATCCGGCTATCCTCCTGCTTCTGCCCGCCTGAGCTCTTTGAGCATGGACCAGAGGCAAAGCCGTGGCAAATTAAGTATGCATACGTATTCAAATGGCTCACAAGCCGAAATATACACAGAGATATTGAAAGTCGGGCTGGAGGTATGCCCCAAGAGAGAGATTTTTGGTTTTTTCCAGTTCCACACCTCCCAACGCCGCCGTTGTCCTTAGAGGACTTTAGCCACTCCTCCAGCTTCTTTGTGGGCAAAGGCAAATCATTAAAGACGTCGATTCCCATCTCACATCTCCTCATGGACTCGTTAGGGCACAGAGAACAAAATTGTGGTTGTACTTGCCAAAAATTATCAGTTTTATTAACAAAATATTATCGTCTGTCTATCGTAAATCAGGTTGATCCACAACATGCCGATAAGACTATAATTAGTGTATTCATTAGTCCTGATAAGAGAATGAAGGTAAAGGAGTGAAAATATATGAAACAGAGTTTACTTGAAATGCTAAATGTGAGTTTTTTAATATTATAATAACATATAGTGTTAGATTATGTCTTGTAAATATTTTAACATATTATTTGGGATTTATTAACCTAATTTTTATAATTTTGCATGATATATTCTACTTTAGAGAATAATAATTTTGGCCTAGAAATATATATTTATAATATATTTTATTTATATTATTTATTTGAAACTATTATTTGGAATTTATGAACCTCAATTTTATATATTTGTACTTTTATTTATAAATTTTTGTTTCATGAATTCTTTATTTTTCCGTGTACCTTTGTCCCATCGTTTTGCCTTTTGTTTTTGTTTCTCTGGTTTGTCGCCACGCAAGAAATTTGGCACACTATCGATGGGGTGGTGTGTGTGTGTTGTGTGTGTGGCATACGCAGCTCTTGGGGCAGAGAGTTGGGTGGAAGATGCAAATGAATACAAACAAAATACCGCAAGCAGAAAAGATTATGCCTGGCATAAAAATAAATTAATGGCCATGGCGTGTGTGTGTGTGTGTGTGTTTTAGTGTGTGTGATTGTGATTGTGAGGAGCACAAGGACAAAGTAATGCCTTGCCTCGCCTTAGGGGGTGTTGTAATAAGCCACGACCCAGGGATCACTTCCCCTTTGGGCAGCGTTTTCCTTTCTTTTTTGTTTTTCTCTCTTTATAATTTACTATGCGTAATTTCCTCGACTGCTTTCATACGTAAATATTTAATTTCCTTAATTTTCGAGGACTCTATTCGAGGGGCGGCTTCCCATCCCCGTTCTGTGTTCTCCGTTCCCCCACTACACACTTCCTTTGGCTCGTTGGCTAGCTTTTTATTTCATTATTTATTGTTTTGCATTTCATCGCCAGGGCTTTTATGTTTATTGCTCCTTGTGCCCCCTAGTTCGTTTTGAGCCCGGCGCACGCGGCGTATGCGCAACGTTCTTGGTTCCTGAGTTTTGGGGCAAAGTTAAGTGTGCAAAGTGCTGTCAAAAGTTGAGATCCCGACACTTTCGCTCTATAGATTGCAGCTGCAGTGATTTTATATAGTTTTTGTGATATTTTTTTACGCAGGAATATAAAGATAGGGATAAGGAAAGGGTATGCAAAAGTACAGTGGATAAACTTATGGGGTTTGTTTTTAGGGGAATAAAGTAGAAAATTTCAATACCAATAAGAAAGTAAATAACCAAAATATTAAATACACTTTTAAGTGATGAGAAAATATATTAATTACATTATCAAAATCACAATATATATCTAAAATCAGCTTACTACTCCTTAGCCTGATATTCTCTTTATTATTTTGGCTCGAACTCGTTTACTATTCCCTGCCAAGGATACTCCAATCCCTTTACATTGTTTCAGGATGCTGTGAGACCTCCGAATAAGATTTGCACTCCAGTGCAAAGCACTGCAGCAGCTGAAACTTTTGCCCGCTATTTTTTATTAGTGGAAAAAGTAAAGTTGGAAGTGCGCCGAGCATTTTTCTTGATTTCCATTTTTGTGCAGTTTTGCCTTGCTCTTTTATTTTTAAACTGAACTGAACTGAACTTAAACTTAAATGCATTGGCATCCGTTTCTGGTCGCAAGCAGTTTATGGGGAAAAAAAAACTTAAATAAAGTGGAATTACTTGTTTCAGGAGCTGCAGCTGCCAGGGGAAAGGGGGACAAGGTAGTGGGTAAGGACTTGCCAAGAGTTGACAGTCGAGTCTATTCCAAAGGAGCATTTTGCATATTCATTCAGCGCTACTTTGTCGCCACTTGAAATTGCAATTGACGGGCAAAACTCTCGAGTTGATGGAAAAGTTTTCGGTCCAAGGACCCCCAGAGCTAACCCTTCTCGGTGAAAAATAGTTGGCAAGCCTGAGACTCGCTTTCAATTAATTTTCAGCCCTAATAAGAGTTCATTGCGGAAGTTGAAGTAATATCTGGCGCATTATATTCCCATCCCCCTGAATAATTCAATAAATATTTTCATTTCCAATTATGGCAAATGGCGTAGATTTTCTGGGGATTTTCCTGGCCATTAAAGTTTTCCGCGCCCCGAGTTAATTGCCCCTAAAAGTTGATGCAAACGAAAATATTATTTTATGTATAATTTTTTTTTTGGTATTCTTCGGCAGGCAACGTTAATATTAGGAAAAGTTTGCTCAAGAGGCGTGGCATTCGTTGGGCTGCTCCACTAATGAGCCTATTGTTTGGCAGATAAAACGTGGCCAAGTTCGGAGGGGGGTTTGGGTCAGAGGAACAGGAAATAGCTGTTGTTGCTGCTGCTGCCCAATGTTGTTGGCATTAGGAAAGGGTTCAGCCCCTCGGGGGCTGCAAAAGTTTTTGGAGGCGTGGAGTGTACGTGGGACGATTGAGGAGTAACCAGGCATTTGAATGAATTTAGAATTAGTCAGGGTATTGAGCTGTGTCTTGGTCATAAACTAAAGAACTGCACACTTTTCTAGGAATTAAATTCTATTTTTATTTTCTTGGAGTCTTTGCCTTAGGATACCACCCACTTGTGATATTCTTTGGATCGTCTTTGGGTACTTTTTGTTAATTTATTAATTTATTAATTAGCAATTTATTTACTCAAATAAATCTATAAAATTACAAGAAATCTACCTATAACATAACTTTCTCGTAAGTAAAATTAACTATACATTTTCTACTACTTACTTATTATGCTTTCTCTTTACATTCAAACTGTTAATCTCCATATTTACTATATTTTTCTATTCCCTAAATATTCATCTAAGGTTTACTTTCCGTTTTGTTTTTCCAACTCATAAATGCAGTTAATTGTTTTCGCTTTAAATTAATATTAGTTTTCTATAAAGTTTGCCCAACAGCTGGCAAAACACTTTTGGCCTGCCTTCCCCTCATGTCCATTCCACTTGGTCCACTCTTTTGCTCGTCTTTCGCTTATCCCATTCTCTTTCTCCCTCCTACAGACGTCTTTCCTTTAAAATGAAAATGAAACTGAAATTGTAATTAAATTTTTGCCAATTCGTTTAATTGAGTTTTAAGCCGCAACTTTTGAATGCCCAAAATTGAAAGTCGTCTCCAACCACTCGGCCATCTTTTTGGCTAGCCAACTGCTTAAATATATATATATATAAATATATATTTTTTGCCTGAGGTTGGCTCTTATTATATATTTTTTGTGTATATTTTACGAGCGCTCTCCTTGTGACTGTTTGCGCTGTAATTAAGTGCGTCTAATTTGTGTTAAGCGCTGTGCCACTTGAGCATCGCTTTTATTTTTCTTCTTCTGAAATTCTGCTTTCCTTTTCCCTTTACATATATATTTTTTTTTCGAACCCAACGTGGCTCCTGTGTATGCTTAACCTAAGCCCAGACGTTCCACAAACTCTGAGTAGGTGGAAAATTCGAACGACTAATTTTTTGGGTGGGCGGAAAACAGTCTGTAACAGGGCTTTAAAGGTTGTCTGAGTACAAACTGCCGCTAAATGGCCACAGCCCTCGGGAGTTTCGTTCGTGAGCTTCTCAAATATATATATTTTGTTTTGCTTTTTTTGTTTTGTCAAGCAACACAGACGAAATAAAACATTTTTGAGTGATTTCAGTGGCTGTGTGTCTGGTGTGCTTCGAAGATTTTTGAACGTGAATCAAGGGTTGGATTCCGTGAAAGCAATCATATCGGCATTTAAATGAAACAAGTATTTGATATAATAAATAAATAAAATAAAAATGTCAAGAGAGCAGTGTACTGGAAATTGGTAAGAGGCTGAAGGGGATGTTGTTGAAGTACTAAATAGGAATTGAAAAATATATTGAAGCTTTGATTATTTTTGTAGATTTTATTAGAGGATTTTTAAGACTATTATTTCTGCATTTAAGGAATATATATATTTAAAAGTATATTGAAATATAAACAGTATTAGTTTTGCAAAGGTAAAACAAGTTGTGAAACTTCAAAGATCGTAAATATTATATTAAAAAATAAAAACTGCTAGAAATGTTCAACAAACAGGACTTTGTCAGTAATTTAACAATTTTTCCACCAAGAATAAAAAATCCATAAAATTATGATCAACGATTTGCAAACAAAATTTGCTTTTAATTTATGGTATAAGTATTTAAGGTATATTTGCCATTCGAAAAATGTTTTAATTTTTCTTTAACGATCTTTTTAGGTACTCTTAAACATATATAAAAACTGCCTTAAGCTCACACAAATTTTTTGTTTACCTTTAAAGCCACCATCTGTTTGATTTTATCTCAATGTTTCGCATTAAAACTTTTTTCTTTGTTGCTGCCATCATTAAATTAAACCTTTCGTAATTAGCCTTTTTTGTTAGCCAATTTTTTGTTGTTGTTGCTGCCTTATTCCCTTTAATCCCTAACTGTCTGTATTAATTACAGTTCTTAAGTACACTTTGCTCTTACCTTATGCCTTGGCTTTTAATTTATTAATTCATCAATTATAAAGTTTGTTTGCCTTTCACACTTTTCACTTGGAAAAACACCTTTCCGTTTGCTAGCACTTTTTTTTCTTTACTCCTCAGGTTTTACTGGCACACAAATAATTATATTCTCTATTTGTTTATTCGCACACTTTGCCGGCAATTTTCGTGTCTTCCTGGGAGTGTTATTTTCCTGCGTTTGTTATTATTGTTTTTGGTTTTGTTGCCTTTGGTTTTTAGCCACGTTAGCAGCTATCGCATCGGGCTGCTATCGTTACGCGTCCGGAACGGTAACTGTCGAGGTTTTATCAGTGCGTTGCGTTTATAAGGAAAACCCGAGCGGAGCTTTTCCGCCAAAGCTTTTCCGTAGTGAGCGAAGGAAAATGCCAAAGAGAGAGGCAGATTTCGACCAGTTTCATATGAGTTTCGACCAAGAGTCCTTTCCCTCGGCGTGTCTCTTGGTTTGCTGTCAATTGTTTTAAGTGCAATATATCGAAGCCAAAGGCAAACACAAACACTTCACATTCTTGCCAGTTTGAGGTTCTTGTCTCAGGGAAAGGAAATTCCAGGAAGAGGCAAAGGTGCAAGAAAAACTGCATGCAAATCATTTTCCGCTCATAAATTATGCTGCTGAGAAGAGCAAACAGTAGCAGGAAAAGTGGGGGAAAAGCTGGAAAAACTGCAGTAGCCAGAAGCAGCCAAGCAAATCAACTTCAATTTATCTCGACGTGAGTTTTGGTTTTTTGGCTGTTCTGGATTGGTAGCTGCGATGGCCGAGCGTTTGAGCCGCGATAGGAATTTTATACCCTTGTGGATGAGGGTTTCGATTTTTCTACAGGAGAAAAGTTATATAAAAAATAGTATGTTGAGTTTGGTTTTACACAGAGAGTTTAAATTGAGAAGTTAAATTATTTTTTTAATATTTTTTAGTTTTAAATAATTAATAATTTGATGGCGAAGGAGAATCTCTGACTTTTTGGCAGCAGATGCACTCAGAAAGACATAAAATATAATGATACTTGAAATCGATATTTTATATATAAATTTTATGGGAAAATAAACTTAAAAAAAACAATAACTATTCCAAAGAGCTCAAATTTTAGACCAAAAAGCTGCCATTAATAGCTTATTATTTCTTTTTTTGGTTTTATTTTAATTATTATCAATTTTAATAATTGTAAAATAAGTAATAATGATCTAACCCTTTATAAAATATTTTAAAATTCTAATTTTTAGGGTTATTCAAATTTTAAAAATATCATAACTTAGTCAAAAAAGCTTTAATTTCAATTTGGAAAGATGTTCTGTACTAATTTTTACTAGATTATAAAAATCTGCATTCTTAAATTAACATTTAAAAAATTAAAAATTTTGGCAAATTTTTGAAAATTGTAACCCCTTATGAAATTTCGAATAATTGGATAAAATTTTTTTTTCTGCCCCACATGGCTAGATCGATCCGGCTGTTGATATTGATCAAGAATATATATGGTTTATAGGGTCGGAAATAAATATTTCACTGACAAAATATTAAAATACCCTGCCAGGGTATGAATATATTGTAATAAAATATTTAGTAAAACCTAACTTACTACTCAACACTTTTAGCTTTATTTTTGCTTTTATTAAATAGAAAAGTTCAGTTCATTTCAAATATAACAAATTACATAAGTGGCATTTCAGTGTGCCTTCGAAGCGGAAACGGAAATGAACGGCAGTCGCAATGGCCACTGCAAAAAGTAAACCGACATGATGGAAGGAGGCCAGCGTGTTTTGCCACTGGCAATATCGCTTCGTTTTGGCCTCGCTACCGATGTTCTTACTTCCCTTCGTCTTGTCTGTCCAACTATGCCTGTGTCATATGCAAATTCCAATTCAGGGAAAACAAGCAAAAACAAAAAGAAATAGCTTAAAAAACAAGAGGAACCGTGAATATAAGGTATCGATTAGTTAATATCAAACTAGCTGACAGGCTGACAAGGACCTCAAGGCGGCATTGAACTTGTCTAGCCGAGAGGAGGAAAGGGCGACTGTTTCCGGCCAATTCCCCCACCCCCTGCCTCCGGCCACACCAACACTTGCACAATAACCTTTGCATGATTTAATTATTTGTAGCATACTTTTGTGCGCCGGCCAAAAACTTAACACCTGAATGCACAGCAGCGGGGGGGTCGGGGTCGGTCGAGTGGTGCAAAAAGTTTTGCCACTTTTGCATTCAGTGCGGTGCAGAGAGCCCCCCAAAAAGTTGTTGCTAAAGGGGACCGACCGACCGACCGACGGACAGACTGGCCGACCTCTGCGGTTTTTGGGGGGTTTACGAGGGCTATGGAATCCCGAATCCGGTCTCTCCTATGCGAGCACTGAATGTCTCAATTCATTTTACGCCACACTGCGCCTCAAGTGGAGCGCACCATGCAAAAAAGGGCTGCCAATGCGGGTTTCGGGCCATGGGTTTCTATCGGTGGGTATGCTTGAGGATAAAAAAGATTTGATGTATTTCTAAGAAGGTAATCATATTTTTGCAAGTCCTGAAAATAAGTCTAAAAGTCTTTAGTTAATATATTATATATATAAAATATATATTATAAATATAACTGAATTGGAACCTCCTCAACAACAAATACTTTGTAACCTCTTCATAAATAAGGAAGATAACTTTTAAAATCCACTTCATACAAATAATTTTGCAAAATTTGCATTGATTACCAGGTATCTCACAGTCGCATCACACAACCCTATTATCCTTCTTGATCTGAATGGGTTTAGGGTCCTCCGTTTGGGACAAAAAATATAAAACAAAGCACAAATTCTTGCCATTAAGGGATGGCGGTGTAAAAGTGCAAGCAGCGCAGAAAAGGACTTTGGCATCATTACAATTTGTTGATTTGCTTCGTTAAACAGCAAACAACACTGGCGAAAAGCAACGGGATGAAGGCGCCGACTGGAATTGAAACAACAGCGACAGTTGAATGAATTAGAGGTTTACGCCGATGGTTAAAGACTTCGGCGGCGGCGTAGAGGTCAAAATGACTCGGCGGCGGCGGCGGAGTAGCCAGAAAGAATCGGCGGCGGCGGCGTACAGATTTTTTTCAAATTAAATAAAATTAGTATTATTGTATTATATCAGTTTATAACGCCTTTATTAACAATAACAATAAAATGAACATAAGTGAGTAAATTAATTGGGTAAATGAAATGAAAATAAATAAAAATTAAGTAACAAATAAAAATAAACATAAAAATAGCAGTCTTTTTCCTTGACTTGAATAAGTTTCATTCATAATTCACATAATTAATGTTCAGTTTTCAATTCAGTTCATTTTTATCTCTTCAATTTGTAAATTTAAGTTAAACTTTCTTTGCAAGTGTCGTAATTGTCATGTATAAAAATTACTTTATTTACGTTGTGAGGACTGAGCTGCGACCGTTTCTGCGTAATTGTAAGACCAGCAATAGAAAAAACTCGCTCACTTGGAGTGCTCGTTGCAGGAATACACAACACTTTTTGTGCCAGCATCGAAAGTAAGGGCATTGCAGGTGCCTTTTCCTTCCAAAATGTCAATACGTCTTGACATGAAGATAAGCTTAGGAGTAGATGGCATTCAGCTTCCAAATTGTTATCTTTGGTATTGGTCGAATGCCGTTGAGCAAGCTTTAAGATTTTGCTTGCAGAATGAGACTCTTGCTGCTGATCGCTATCTTGTTCAACATCTCCAATCAGCTCTTTAAACATTTTTAACAAAAAATCGTTTCTTTTTAAACTTTGTTTCTCGCAATACTCCAACACACAATCAAGTGAGTTGAATCGCGGATCTAATAGGGATGCGCAGACTAGTATATCCGATATCGGGAACCTTGAATCAAATCTATTTTTTATATGGCTTTTCATGAGAGTCAAAGCAAGCGGCTCATTGTTCTCAGGTTCTTCCAATATTGAGACGATTTCAGTTCTTATCACTAACGCAAGACTTATTGATGGATACAAATCTCCAGACAAAACGGTAACTGCATCTTTAAATTTTTTTAAGAAGTCGCATAATTTATATAAAAGCTGTGCTTCATTTTCTAATAATATTAAATGAGTCTTATTGCTGCTTGTGAGCAACTTATTTAATGCGGCTCTTTGGCACCCAAGACTGTCTAACATTGTTAACACGCTGTGCCACCTTGTTGGGACCGAGTTCTTAAGTGAAACATTTCTCTTGTCCACCAAACTACTTTGTAAGTCATTAGGGTTGTTAATATTCTTGTAAGTTTGCAAGGGAACATCATCTAACGGGCCAAAATCATCATCGTAGTCGACCCATTCATTATCTTCGGATGCCAGCAGTTCTTCTAAATTGTCGATATTTGACAAAACTTCCTTTTGAAGTTCGTCAGCTTGACATCTCAAAACATGTGTCTTGAATCGTAAGGCACTCACAATATTTTTGCACTTCACAATCAAATTTTTAATTTCCGGCTCTGAATTGTAACCATCAACATTTAGCAAATTATGTAGTCCATGTCCAAGGCAGAAGTGGTTTTTTATACACCCCAAATTAATAGCTTTTTTGATATTGCTGCCTTGGTCGGTTACGACATAATTAGATCCCATTTGCAAATTATACATTTGAGTAACTTCTTCCACCTCTGTTAAAATGTTACTTGCCGTGTGCGATTTTGACAAATATTTTGTTTCCAGCGTTAAATGCTTCATCTCAAAATTCGCTGACAGAAAATGGAAGGTGAACGTTATATAACTTCTTCTTCTATAGTTATCTGTCCACAAGTCGAAAGTTAAGGCAAAATGTTTTTGTCCAGATACTATCCGTGTAACTGCTCGTAAAATGCATTCATACACATCGTCTAGTGCAGTTGTTGACAGCGTTTTGTAGTGTGGAATGTCAGCATCAGTTGCCACAACTCTATATTTTTTTAAAAAGTCTTTAAGTCCACTGTGACAAATTATATGAAATGGTAGCAAATCTCTAGCCATCCACAAAGCTAGCTCTCGTCCCAGCGCCCACTTACTATCTTTTGGAGATATAATTGGCGTCGATTTTTTGAAAAAATTTGATATTGATCCACGTGTAGCCAATGAAGTACTCGGACTGTCGATATCTCGAATGTTGTGTTCATTTTTGAGGTGTCGACTTAAATTCCCTGTGGAACAGTTCGTGGAATACGACTGAATTTTAGCACTGAAACAATTTACAAAATCTTACTTGAATCTTAAAAAAAGGAACTTAATTATTACCATGAAAAGATTGTTCTTTCGTCGTCTTTTTTCTGAACATCCAAACATAATCGGCAGAACACCTTGTCCACTTCAATGCAGTTGTTCTCTAATTGCAATGCGCCGAAAAACTCCCACACTTTGCTCTTTCGATTTGAGTAATGGTTGTGTTTAATTGAGTACATACTCAATGGCTGATCCATCTATTTGTTTAGAGAATATTTAATTAATACATATGTTCCTAACACTAGTAATAGTATTTTAAAACTTACTTTGCATATTTACGCACAAAAAACACAGCTTTAGAAAGTAAACCACACCAAATAGCTGTTCTAGAGATGGGACATAGGGAGATGGGAGATGAGACAATCCTAACGATTAATCGATTATTTATATCGAGTATTTGGCCATTTGTATGATTTATTTATTTTTGTTTTTAAGTTATATTAAGAATAATATCACCGAAGGCCGCGCCGGTGCTACGCCGGTGCCGCACCAGCGGCGCGCCGCGGCGCGCCGTTTTTTTCATAATTCGGCGGCGGCGCGTCAAATAAGGCAAAAATCGGCGGCGGCGGCGGCGTGGCGGGGCGGCGTATAGGTCTAGAATGAATCAGGACGAAATAAAGGACCCAAGAAATGAACGCTAAGTCAGCCCTGGGCAAGGCGCCCAAGCCACGTCCTTTTCTCCTTTGCTGCCTCGTATTCAAATGGCGGCTGCATTGTTGCTTATTCGGAGAGAAGCGAAAGCGCGAAAAAATGAGCAAAATAAGAAAACATAAAAACACCAAAGGCGGCGAATAAACAGTGGCGAGAAAATGAAAACAGACAGTGGAAAACCACCGGCAAGGCGCTGAATTTGCGACGCTGCCTTCAAAGGCAGCATCACACCCTCGGGCCACCGACAACATTTTTATCTTTTCTTTGCTTTTTTTCTTTTTTCAAAAAGCAAGAGGAGGTGGCTTAGCCGCTGGCCTCCGTTTCAAAAGAGGCTGGATTCAAAGGAGACTTGGCTTGAAGATTGCAGCCGAGCTTGTAGGTGAAAATAAGGACAAGCAATCATCACTGTCAGAAGCAAATAAGGAGATTTTCTGGGGGTTTCTTAAGAAACTCATAAAGATTTGGGATATTAGCATATTAAGTCTTGTTCAGTGCAGTTTTTGTTTGCTTTCTGACTTATAATTTCTTGAAATATAAATGAAAAATTGTAAATAAATAAAACATGGTACATTTTCAAGTTTAAAAATCAAGAATATATTGTAAATTGTTTGAATATTGATAATTAAATTTTATTCTTTCTTTTTTACCTTCCTTCAAAAGACTCTCTCTTAAGTGAATGCAACAATTATTACTCTTTGTTTACTGCCATAACTTTCAACTTGCAACACTAAACCAGTTGGCAAACTTTGCTTCCTTTCGGTTTTCTCTGCATTTTTCTCTTTTTTTTCATTCTTTTCCTTGCCCTTTAATATTCCCCTCTCTAATTGGCCTTATCACTGCTGACCCTCTTTACACAATTAGATTTATTTGCAAATTATAAGTTGAATTGCAGGGCGGATGGGTGAAGGGAAAAATGTCTGCCGTCATAATTTCTTTTTATGACCGCACCGCCGCTGCTTATGCAATAAAAACCTACCAACTTGGCAGACATAATTTATTGCATAATTTTTGGGTTGAATAATTAGCATTTAATTTTAAATTGCTTACGGAGAAGATAGCAAAACCACCAAAAACCCCAAAAAAAGAAAAAAAGGTTCATTGAGCCGCTCATTAAATTAGTGAGCGGATGTGCCTTAGATTTACGTTTTTTGATATGTTTTGGGTCTCTTTTCTAAAGTCCACTGAACAAAATGGTGTTTTTAATGAGTTTTAATTTGAATATCAAATTACATGTGGAAATTTGGTGTCTGATTAGCTTAATTGCATCTAAAGTTAGGCCCTTGGGGGCTTTGAAATAAAAAGTTGATTGATGAGCACTTGGAAACTACCCTGAGTGCCGCTTTACTCCCTGACTTATAGTCTCTGGGGAAATTGTATTGGCGATTGCGAGAGGTAAATTATACCCCGTTTAGACATGTTAATTGGTTTTTGGTTGTGGAATCCATAAGTTCTGGGTTTTACAATAAACTGAGGGTAGTTGTTTAGAGAATTGAATAGGCTTTTAGCCTAAGTGCCAGGGCTAAATAGTGGTGAAAATTGGGTTGGTCAAGCCGGAAGGCAGGATTGTAATTTTCTCAATTGCACTGTGGGTGAAGAGGGGATTCAAATGCTTAAAAATAAATATATATGTGGGATTTATAAGTGCTTAGATTATTATATTTAAAGAAAGAAATTGTGTTGAAGGTATTTTCAGGTAATTGTTCAAGTTTTTAAGGATTTAAAGATCGTTTAATAATATTTGCATTTATAAAAAAGGTGAAGTATATTAATTCTTAGAAATATATAAATATCTCTCTTTATTTTTGGACTAAACCTTGATTCAAAATGTAAAATAATACTTTAAAAATATTAAGATTTCATTTTAAAAGTTTCTTTAGTCTTATAAAACTAAGCTTAGCTATATAGAACCATAAATGGTTTATTTTCCTTCAATTAAATTATTAAATTATTATTTTTTATTGATAATTTAATTATAGAAAAATATAATATAAATGGTTTTCTTCTCCCAAAACATAATAAGTTATTATAACACATAAATTCCTTCGATTTACAGATCCCACATTAATTTATAATATTTTCTTAGTAATTTTTAAACTATTTTACCACTGTGTTAGCAGGACAAGACCACATGTATCTAAGTGTCATTGCAATTGGCCATAGCAAACATTTTTGATCAGCAAATACCAACAAACCGACTTCCGCAAAGACCAAGCTAAATGAAAAACTTTTCCCGGCGATGGCGCTTGAAATCGACAAATGACGATTAGCACATCGCATCGTCAGCTGGTTTTTGCTATTGCTACTGCTATTTTCTGTTTGGGCCAACACAAACACACACACACATACAAATACCTATAGCAGACCTATAGCCATATAGCCCGAGATGGGGGCATTCATGTTCGTGATCGGCATGGGCACTACAATATTTTGAGTTTCGGTTTTAGTTGTTGAACGGAGCGCGAACGAATAAGACACTCGCGGCTGAAAAAAGTGCACAAAATATTGAGAAAATTACGAAAAACTCAGAGAAAAATAACAAGAGAAAGAGTGAGGGAGAGAGAGAGTGAAAAGTGTAAAAACCCAGAGAAAAGTGCGAAAATAAATTAAGCTATTCAAAAGCAATGCCTAGGCCTTACCCCATTGATTTCGACCCTTTAATGTGTACAACTCGTGATCGAACCTTTTGCATTATACAATAACCATTCAATATGTATGAGTGACAGTGTGAACATCTAATGAATAATTACACTTTTTCATTTGTTGATGGCAAAGCAATCAAAATGAATTAAATAAATGAAATGCATATGACTTTAATTGAAATGATTACAGGCTATGCAGTCAAGTGCAAGGCCAAGGCCAAGGAAATGAGTGTTTCTGTTTGGAGTTTATACAAATGATTTAAACGAAACTTTTTAAGAAACGATAAGCACAACAAATTTATTTAGTGTACTTTCCAGTGATTAAAAACACATATAGATCTCGCTTGACTGATTGATAAATATTGAAGTAACCTCAGGCTGAGCTTATCTAACTCTTATTTGACATGTTTGTTTACAGTTCATCGGTTATTAACTCAATCCAAATGGACTTTAAACTGTCTTTCAAAGGCTTACATTGTTTTGTTTCAGTTCATCTACAAAATATGTGATAATTGAGAGTTGAACCTTGATATCGTACAGAGAAATTAATTAAACTTTTATCTAGTTAGCTGGCATACCAAAAATGTCTTGTTTTGTTGCTTGTCCTGACACATTGTCTAATGAATTGCTTGCTATCTTGAGCGTAGGAAATTCTTTGAATCTGCACAGCTCACCCTGGGAATTTCACAGATGGAAAATTATTTTCAATGTCCTGAGACCAGAAAATTAAATTACATTTTGCGGTCTGAGCTCTGATTTTGCACTCGATTTTTGCATTTGTTTAATTTTATTTTTCTATTTTTGGTTTCTGCAAGCATTTTCCGCTTTTACTCAATATGTTTGTATTGCGTAAGGTCGGGTCTTTTGGCCAAGATATTTAAATTTTGTTAACCGCAAAAAGCTCGGAAATAACTTGGCAGACGTATTTATCGAAGAGTCAGGGCCGTTCGAACGATGACTGGCCAGCTGCTATGACAAAGTCTGTCCCAAAAAAAACCTCAACCAAAAATATGAATGAAAGAAAATAAGAAAAAACAAAGTACCAACAACATTTAACATTGTTTCCACATAAAATAAAAAATGTGCCAACAGCAAAATGCACAACTTGGTTCACTTTTGGCCAATGTTTACATTTCATTTCGGCAAGTCTTTGTGGCAATTTCAGTGGGAAAGGAGTTGAAATGAATTAATTTTTTTGACTGAGTAATTGTGAGTCAGCAAAAATATAAAGAAATTATAAAACTTAAAGAGAAATACTCTGCTTTAAAAATATTTTAAAATTTTCTTTAGTTTAAACTTTTCTCTAAATAATTGAAATAAGTTTCGTGAGATTTAAATACCTTCAACCTGTTACTTAAAATTCTGCTCCAGATTTCCTCACAGCACATTTCAAATGTTCTTAATAATTTGAAGTTATTTGCATTTGTTTTCTTTTCTGTATATTTTTTTTTAACGTGCTAAACCCATTTGCGAGCTGTTAAAAAATCAAGCTCAAACAGCTTGAATATGCTTCATGCTTAGTTATATATAATATTTATGACGCTTATTTTCGCGGTTTATTTTACGCACCTTAGAATGTGCTAAATACATAAAACAAATCCGCGAATTTGCTGCTAATTACTGGAAAGAAATGTAAATTAATTATGAATGTGCTCCCTTTTTTTGCTGCGCTATCTGATGAAATCGGATCGACGAATGGTGAATTTGTGATCTCTGGCTCTTCTCGGTGATAAGACATGTTCCAGTACGGGTTTTACTTCGGAAGTACACTAGAGTCGGAGACTTAATTGAGGTCAGAGACTTCGCGAGGGGACTTTGACACGTTTTTGGAGCAGAGATCTGAAGGTCGCTAAGAGATGTGGAATCATGTTTATAGTACATACCTTTTACAGGCACTTGCAACATACGACATTACTGTGCAAAAATATATGTATATGAAACTGGTTTGGGAATAAACAATAACAAAGAGCTTACATAATGCAATGCAATGAGGCAAGCTACTCGTGAAATTTGCTTTAGTATGGCCGGTCGGTAGTCGGTCTGTTAGCTGTCTATGCTTTCGAAAACCTGTTTTTTATTTGGGAGTCCACCTCCGTCGCTTTGAATTTAAAAATACTGAAAACTGGCCAAGCTCTCTTCAGTCGCCAAAGGCATCAGTCACGTGCTCGTCTTCTCCGGACTCGTTGCGAACCTTTAAGTTGGTTTTTAGTTTCAGCCAACGATTTTTCTATGCTCTTTCGTTGGCCCGCCGACAAAAGCGTAATTTGTTGAGTAATTTTATAATGATTTTTGCCATAATTGCAAATAATACATAGTTAAAATAAGTGGATAGAAACGAAGCGAGGCAGGTGAAGTAAAACTAAAATAATGGGTTTTGAGGAAAAATGAAGAATTGTGAAGTAAAGCATAACAAATAAACTTTGTATTGACCTAATTTAAAAGTAAACAAGAAAGGAAGCTAACTTCGGCACGCCGAAGTTTGTATACCCTTGCAGATTGGTTTTCATATTTATATCATAAATTATAATGCCGAAAACATACACTAAACAGAGTTTCATAACATTTTACCTATACTTATTATGTTTACAGTTTGAAAGTTACAGTTATACATTCCCAGCTTTACATTTTTTCTACATCTACGGATCGCTTCTATGGCAGCTATATGATATAGTCGTCCGATTTTCATAAAATTTATATTTAAGCTCATGTCTCAAATTAGATTTAAAATTTTTTTCTAATATTTTAACTTGTTTTTTAAATTTTAAAAATTTTTTTAGAATTTAAAAAATTTTTTTAAATATTTTAACTGCCAAATTTGAATTTGAATTTAACTGTCAAATTTGAATTTAACGACGATCAGTTTCAGTGTGCCCAGGTGCAGTTGTAAAATAACACCTAAATTTGGATTCAAAAGGTTTGAGTCTCCGCTTACTTCCGCCGGCTCCGAAATGGTTTGAAACTTGGACTTTTTATAACAGTTTATACCAGTTTTCAGTTGCTTGCTGCTGATTTCTGTTCGCCTGTTACCCCAATTTGGGAAACGGGCAATTTGCATGGAAATGTTCGGAAATTTGGATTGGCTGCTGTAGGGATGTTATTGTAAAAAGGTTGTTGTTGCCATAAGCTGTTGTTGTCGGCAACAAATAGGTATAAATGCATAAAATGAAATATAACAGTTTATGCCAATTATTATTTTTGCCCAAATGTTTTTATAACAGTTTATACCAGTTTTCAGTTGCTTGCTGCTGGTTTCTGTTCGCCTGTTACCCCAGTTTGGAAAGCGGCCAAATCGAATGAAAAAATTTGCTCACTTGCATCAGTGATGCTCATCTCCATCAGTGATGCTCACTTCCATCAGTGATGCTCACTTCCATCAGTGATGATCACTTCCATCAGTGATGCTCACTTCCATCAGTGATGCTCACTTCCATCAGTGATGCTCACTTCCATCAGTGATGCTCACTTCCATCAGTGATGCTCACTTCCATCAGTGATGCTCACTTCCATCAGTGATGCTCACTTCCATCAGTGATGCTCACTTCCATCAGTGATGCCACTTCCATCAGTGATGCTCACTTCCATCAGTGATGCTCATCTAGCTATATTGCAATATTGGGAGGCTATAAAATCGGGCTTAATGGCAGTGATGCTCATCTGGCTATATTGCAATATTGGGAGGCTATAAAGTCAGACTTTGCATCAGTGATGCTCATGTAGCTATTTTGCAATATTGGGAGGCAATATATCAGGCGTAATAGCAGTGATGCCCATCTAGCTATATTTCTTTATTGGGACAAAATAGATAGATGAGCATCACTGATGCAAAGTCAGATTCAGAGTGCCCAAGTGCATTTAAGCAACATTTTAGCCAAAAAATGTACAATATGGTCACATCTGGTTTGAGTCTTCGCTTACTCCAAGATCAATGGTTCGAAACTTGGACTTTTTATAACAGTTTATATCAGTTTTCAGTTGCTTGCTGCTGGTTTCTGTTTGCCTGTTACCCCAATTTGGGAAACGGGCAATTTGCATGGAAAATTTCAGAAATTTGTATGGACTGCTGCAGGGATGTTGTTGTAAAGGGGTTGTTGTTGCCATCAAGCTGTTGTTGTCGGCAACAAATAGGTATAAATCCATAAAATGAAATTCAACAGTTTATACCAATTATTATATTTGCCCAAAAGTTTTTATAACAGTTTATACCAGTTTTCAGTTGCTTGCTGCTGGTTTCTGTTTGCCTGTTACCCCAGTCTGGAAAGCGGCCAAATTGAATGAAAAATTTTGCTCACTTGCATCTGTGATGCTCATTAGCATTATTAAAAAATTAAAGCATACTTTTGGGGTTTTCTATTAAAAGCGTGGCATCTTTTAGGCGGAAGTTCAGATTACAGTTTGATAAGCACTGGTCCAAGTGAGATTCAACTTTTACAGTTTGACAAGCACTTTTCGGATAATATAAAATGGCCATATCTAAAAAATTGTGCAAAAATGTTGAAAAACAGCTAAGTTATAATTTTTTTTCTAAAAATTTATCGATAATTTGTATGGGAGCTATATGATATAGTCGTCCGATCCGGCCCGTTCCGACATATATAGCAGTGAGAGTATATAGAAGACTATATGCAAAGTTTTATTCAGATAGCTTTAAAACTGAGGGACTAGTTTGCGTAGAAACGGACAGACGGACAGACGGACGGACAGACGGACAGACGGACGGACAGACGGACAGACGGACATGGCTAGATCGACTCGGCTGTTGATGCAGATCAAGAATATATATACTTTATAGGGTCGGAAAGGTCTCCTTCACTGCGTTGCAAACTTCTGACTGAAATTATAATACCCTGCAAGGGTATAAAAATACAAGGTATTTTATGGAAAAATTTAATAAAGTTAATACCAATTTTACTATATTTTTCTGTATGCAAGACTTGGCCGAAAATATTGCAGAAATTATTACAATTTTTACTAGCTATTCTAGATTACTTCTTCTATTTAGTGGAATTTAAATTTAGTAATAATTTATTAATCAGAGCATTCAATCTCCATTATAAAATAAGACTTCTTCTTATCTCTTATTGTGTTTTGTTTTTTGTATAAATTATTCATTCCCCTCCAGATCAGTGACTGTCTGTGTCAGTGTCTCACAGTTGTTCATTTGAATATTGCCTACGAACTACAAATTATGTGCAGATCATTGGGCATACTTTTTTTTTATTGGTTTGATTGGGTTTGCTGTCACGTGAGTGTTTGGATACTGATATAAAAATCAAGTGAAACGCCTGGCTCTTTTCAGTTGGCTTTGAAACTTCCAAGGTTGATTATCTCTGGGGTGAAGATGCCTTGAAAGATGTCTCATCAAAGTCTTCTTTCTCCAGTAATTAGTTAACGGATCCCCTGTGGTCGTGCTTCGGGATATAATTTAACACATTGTCTAGACATTTGGTTAGCATGAATTAAGTCAATTTAAAACTCTCATTGAAGATAGTCAAGTGCATTGCCCTTATTAGAAATTGATATACTTTTTTTTTAACTGAAAAAGAAGAAAAAGCAACCCACTTCTGGCACTTTCACCTGGCTCTGTAAACAAAGTCTCTATCTATTTTAACCCACAGCAAACTTCAAGATACATTTATGAGTGCTAATAAACTGCAAAGTCTGTTAACTGACACAGTGTGAACAATGATAAAGATGTGAAGTGAAAAATAGCGTAATAGCGGAGGAAACCAGGAAGTATTGCACCCACTTGCCACCAGTTTGAATTTATCACCTTAAGTATAAAGAACGCATTATGAATGCCAACGAGGACTATTTATCCATGGATACAACAGAGGAGATATCAAGGGTCCTGGATCTGAAGAAGAACAACACAATGAACCTACGGACACACCCATCAGTGGCCGAGTATTATGAAAGTGAGTTTACTGAAAAGGTTAATAATGGTTCTTAAACTTTTTATGATCTTTAAACATATTTGTAATATACAAATTTGTAACTAGCTAACTGTAGGCTTAACCTTTTTGAACATTTCACAACGAAGGTAAACTTACTTATGAAAACAGATGGTTAGCTAAAGTATTAACACCTCTATATTAACTAGCACACCTTATTCTAGAGACTTTTGAAGAGTTTTTATGATAAGCAAACGAGATACATATTCAGTTTAATGCCACATTTTTATTGTATTTATTTTTAACCAATTTATATCCTAGTTTATTAACCAATTTAAAACCTAGTTACAAAGTTTAAAATATATATTAACTTCATCAAAGATTTTCCAACCTCGCTTCCCACTAATGATATTTCTTTTCCCAACTCTTCCCCCTCAGACATGACTGCCTTCCTCAGTTTGGCCATTTTTGTGGCCAGCCTGCTGACCATCCTCAACATCGCCATCTTTTCGACGACAGTTTCCCGGCTGCGGCGTCACCTGAACAAGCCGCTACTTTGGCCTTCAATTATAATGGTGTCGCTGTATCCCATTATCTCGGTGGCCGCTCTGGTGACCATTCTGGTGCCCTACTCCTGGTTCATCTGCCACACGGTCATGCACGTGATGTTCATGGTGGGCGGACCTGTGTTCCGCACTCTGCTCTTCCGCTACGTGATCTCCGAGCAGAATTACGTGAAGGAGACCAGCATGGAGGCTGTGCAGCTGAACACGCCGCCCTGCTGCTGCTGCTGTGTGTGCCTGCCGATGGTGATTCCCACCAAGGCGAAGTTGTGCATCTCGCGGTACATGGTCTGGCAGATGCCCTTCTGGCAGGGCTCCATTATGATGGTGATGAATATCCTGTACTATCGAGACATTCAGCTCTACCGGCAGGTCATGTACTTCTTTATACCATTCATCATTTGTTCGATTGTCTTGGGTGCGTGGTCGCTGCAGATCACCGTAAGGATGATCACCAAGTTGAGGGGGGATTATCAGCTGCGCAAGAAGATGTTCTGCCTCCAGCTGGTGGTGATGCTGTGCAAGCTGCAGTACCTGGTTCTGTACGATCAGCTGGACGCGATCAAGATGGGCGGCGAGTATCCCATTAATCACACGGTTTACAAGCAAAGTGAGTGGTGTATCTTAAAGAGACAGTATTATTATATATTTATGGGTGTTTATACTTTAATTTAGCTATCATCAACATTCTGATTCTGGTGGAAATGGTCTTGGTGTCCATGATGGTTCAAAGTGCCTACCGCACACCGATTCAGGTTCAAGTCGATGAGGTCAACAAGGAGAAGGAAATCACTCGCATCTGAGTGGCCTGACGATGAGTGTTGGTAGCAAAGAATTGTGATAAATTTAATAAAGAAAATTTAGTTAAATTTATAAAGAAATGTGTTAACTGGAACTTAAATTACAATTACAATTGGAGAATATATTTCCTTGAATTTCGAATATTTTTGCTTTACAAACTAAATCCAGCTTGATTTGCTGCCTTAACCAAAGAGCCCACAAATCATGTGTTTACGCTTAGTCTGGTCAGTTTCAACCATTTGTACCCACTTTCACCCACTTCTATCTCCTTTAGCAATGCGTGTCGCGTTTAGCTCATAATTCTCCCTGCGGCCGAGATCCGTTTTACATTTTTCAACAGAGCAAACAAAACGCTGGGCGGGCGGCTTAGGCCAAATGCCCAAGTGCCATAAAAATACAATAAATATAATGTGAAATATCTATACGCATATACATCTTCCTCTCTGCCTTAGATAGCCTTTATTTTTGTTCCTTTTGGATAACTCAATTGCTGTCACAGCATCCCAAAAAACACAGAAAAAATCGGGGAGTTGTGTACTGCAAGGCAGTGCGTTGAAATTTATGATTTATTTGAAGCGAAAGTACATTGTGCTCTGCCAAAATAAATCACACTAAAGATGCTGGCAGGCAGCTCAGAAACCAAACCAAAGCTGGAGCAGGAGAGGCCAGAGATGGTGGACGAGCAGGAGCAGGGCGAGCTGGTGAGGGAGCAGGACTTACAGGAGGAGATGAGAGGAGGATGAGTCAGTTGTTGTTTGCTTGGTGGTGCTGGTGGGCCAAGGCCGTTGGGCAATGAAAATCAAATATAGAGGCTACGTGAAGGAGCCACTAAACTGGAAATACTCTTTGTTTATAGCTTTTCAAAAATTAATATTAACATATGATAATGGAAGACAAATTCTACAATATTCTGAAGATATTTAAGAGTATTAAAAGTTCCTTAAAATGTATAAAAATGAAAATGTTGATTAACTTTTATTTAAAAATAAATCTTAAAAAAGATTCAGAAACTTTACATTTAGATTTAAAGCACAATCGATATGTTTAAAATATGTTCTTGCTTAGTTTTCTCTATTATACCTGCTTCTTTAATTTTAATTTAAGTCATCTTTTATTTAATTAAACTACCCCATTTATTGTCTTCAAATAAAGAGTATCTAAACGCTGTCTTAGGTCAATGACAGTACATCGGGCTCTGAGGGCTTTGGAGCAGTCAAGTGCCACGGTCGGTCCTCGCTGGGTATGGTTATCTTATCGCACTTTTATGATGTACACAACGCCGCAGAACGCCAGCTATGAGAAGCCTGTGGCAGCCAAAGTCCTGGGTCCACGCCACCAGCTCCTGCTCCAAAACCAGCTCCTGCTCCAGCTTCTACCTCATCCTCCCTGGGCCATTCCTCTTGGCCTGGCCGAGATGTCGCCTTTTATGAAGACGCTTGTTTGCTCGGTTTGCCAGAGCTTGAGAGCTGCCATCCTGTTGGCTCTGACTCGACTCGACTGAGGCAAGTAAATCAGATTAAGTATCCGCTGCTCATTTTGATGAGTCGGGACGACGAACAGCCAACGAGCCATAGGGCCATTCATTGCGGACTCTTGATTTCATATTATTCCCTTTTTCGCAGCCAGTAAAAAAAGTGAAGAAATATGTAATTAAAATTTCTAGTTAGAAATTTTAAAATTGTAGGATACTTCAGAAAAGATTTTATTAAAATTATAAAGAAGCTCAGAGAGAGAGGTTTGAAGACTTTAAGAAAATTAAGAGACTTTAAATGGGAAAAGAAAATGTGTATAAAAAGATTAGACCAAAGTTTCCTGGGATTATTAACCTCCTTTTTAGTTGTAGAATTTTCATTTCCTTGTAAAACTGAAATGAAAATCTGACAAGAAAATTTAAAGCCGAACCAGTAATTCATCACTCTGTCAGATTTACTTTACAGTTTTTGGCCAGGAGCAATGGTCTGATGATGACAAATAAAATCTTTCGTGGCACCAACTATTCTTAGCATTTATTATCACTTAGGTGGCAATCTGATGGAGAATCAATTCCATTTAGAGCTTCAGCCTGGGGTTTGGTTAACAATTTTGTGTCACGACCGAACTTTGTCATTTTGATTTCGGCCGCAACATCTCGAGTAACGTGTAGCACACTTTTCGGGCTGTATATAAAATTCATAAAGCTTGTGCGGAGGGGAAAGTGTCTTGAAAATTAAAGAAAACCATTTTTATGTCGTGCCACCCACTTGACGCCGCTTTGTGTCGGCCATTGTCTACGCTTCTTGGCCATGTCCGAACACGTTAGGCCATCTCGGCCGAGGGCAGGCGTTGGTAAGAGGGAATGGGGCTGAAAGCTGTCTGAGCCCGGCTGTCAGTCTGTGTCTTATGTCACTGTCCATTAGACGCCGTTGGAGGCCTTTAATATCTCTCCTGTTTTTACAGAATTTCTTATATTTTTTTGTTGTTGTGTTTAAATCGTAAGAACAGCATGAATTTCATGGCATCTTTATGGCTAGGACACTTAGACAAATTAAATAATGCGCATACGCAATGTGGTGGCGCTGCTTAATTTTCTTAATAGAAATTATAACACAATATTTGTCATTCACAGGCAATTTAACAAATTCCCACAGCGGCTCATCGCCTTGAATCTCATTTCTCATCGGTTTTCCTTTCTCCTATTTAGTACATTTCCTCCAGCTTTTCTTTTATGATTATTGACAGCCCCATTTTCTTTGACTTGACTTTGCTTTCCGCTGGTTTCCTTTCAGTTCCTTTTGCCTTACTTTTACTTCGTTTTATGCAGCTTTCGCTTTATGTCCGCCTTTTGTTTAAGAACGGGGAACTCGACTTCTGCAAGGACCATTTTGCTGGTGCTAAGTAAATAAGTTTTATGACATTTCTTTTGTTATTTCTCCCGTTGTTTCTGATGCCGTTCCGATGCTCGTAAAAACGCAAACGTCTGCTCCTCATACTTGATTGATTTCAATGGGTGGAAGTTGATGCCTGATTTGCGCCACTTATTGATGGAGGAGTGCAGGGATCAACATAGGGGGGAATAATTCATAGGCTACGAAAAAAACCTTAACGCGTAACAGACGCCAAAAGCCACTTGATTTCAAGTAGAAACAGCAAACAATAAAATTGTGGTCGTGAAATATAGAAATAGGCAAAGAAAATATGTGGAAAATATCTTTAGTTTTTCAAGGATAATTTCTCATTTTAATTTTGCTCTAGTTTCATGTTTTAAAAAACTTTCTTTTTTCGAATTTCCTGTCTTGGCAAACCAAATTATTCCTTATGAAATTAGGCAAATATACTTTGTATAATTTAATTAAAAACTTTGGCGAATTAACGTTGACTTTTCCGGTCCCAAGTCACCAGGCCACACACACACACTCATACACTTGAGTCCTTTCTAAGCTGAGAATTAATTAATGTGAAGCGGCCATAAGGAAAATATTTGCGCATGTTCTGGCATAATTAAAAGGGTTTGCCAACTGTTTCCCAGAAACCCAAAAAGAAAAAGGAAAAGAAAAATATGCCTAAGCACTTTTGGTCGAATTTTGATTTTTTTTTTTTGGTAATCCAATTTGTCATTTTGAGACTTTTAAGGATAGACTTGAAAGGTATCCTTTAAAAAAAGGTTTGGATTTAATTTTTAAATATTTTTTGTAGGCTTAGTTTCAAATAGAAACTCAATGAATACAGTTTTTTATATTATATATATATATATTAATTTTTTACTTGGTATCCTGTATCCCATAACCTCCCCTATCCTAATCTTTTCCGCCGCCCACCTCTGAGCACACATCCCCAAAGAGCCGCCCAGGAGGAGCTCAGCTTTAACGAGTATCCTGCTGGTCCGGCGGTCGTCGTCAGGGAGTCGCTGCCTTATGCTGAGCACTCAGTTTAACAATGGCAAACAAGTAAAACGCTACGAAATCCGCTTAAAGAGCATTTGTATGTAATGGCAAGAAAACGAGCAGAGGAAAAAAAAAGAAAGGAAGCGAAAAGCAGCAACAGCATCCTGGCTGCATTGGCATACTCAGGCCGAGCTTTACGTTTTTTATTGTTTTTCTTACACCTCGGCATGCCTCCATTAGGGGATTTTGCATAAGTGACAAGGCTGGCAAAGACTACCCGACTTTTCCTGCTTTTCCAGGCTGCCCTTCGTCTTCTTCTTCTTGGTATAGCATATGTGTCTCGGGGTGAGTGGCTCGGATAAAGCCAGGCTAATGCAGCACACAGAGCGACAGGCATAAGGCGCTGGCAACACGACACGCTTGTCAAATGCTCCCCAGTCGAGGTCGATGGACATGGCCAGAGATACGGGTGCACTAAGAGAAAAGAATATATTTAAATATAAATAAATATAAAGAAAATCATAAAGAAATTAAAAATTACATAAAAATACCTAAGAAGCTATTGAATTGACCTATTTATATCACTTCTCTATTATTTCATATTTATGTTCCTTTGTCCTGTTTTCCTTGATTAAATTGTATACAATATTTACTCCCAGTGCAACTCCATTGTAGCTCAATTGCATTAAGGCAATGGACAAAGTCGCAGCATCAGCAGAAACTACTTTAATTGAATGGGGACGGAAGTCACTGGGATCTACATCCACCGCCGCAGTATCTTAACAATTGTTATGTCCGTTGACTGTGATTGGATAAATGATTAAGTAGTTTGCAATTAAGAACAAAGAAACTTTGCAAAGTTGATACTTTTTTGATTTAATTGCTTGAAACAAGTACCATTTAATTTAGCAGGTAACAAGATAAATGAATTTTAAAACAAAAGAATTTCAAATTCAAAATTCAATTCATAATTTCCTTGAGTATTTTAGCCATCTTTCTTTCCGGAACCTATAATTAACTCACTATAATTACATAAAGATTAGTAAAACCATCACAAGTCAAGGAATTCTTGGAAATATATTGCTATATTCAGTTGAGCATTTTCCGCCATATATATTCCCTGCCAATTTACTTAATCACAGCCCCAGGGAGTCGCCACCTTGACCGAATCGTTCCGCTTATGTGATTACTTTTACTATTAGCAAAATGAGGCGATCCGCGCCCATCCTGGCCACCTCGAGAGATATATGTACATATATGTATATGTATAGCATATATTGGGAGTAATAAACCATCAGTCAACGGCCGGGCAAGGCGACCGAGCAAACATGGGAATAAATAAATAGATTGAAGGCGCAGGCAACTGACCAAACTGGAGGCCACTGCCACTTTCGAGGTGTTTGCCAACTCCTGTCGCTCCTCCCTCGCTGTCATTCTCTCCTGGAGCGCAGCTGATCAGGACTAATCAATTAAGTTCCACAAGGGCAATTTATTACAATGCTGTCCGTAGGCAGTGGGGAAGGATGCGGCGTAATCGATGGAAAAGGTTGTTGGCCAGGCAAACATATGGCAAAAATAAAACCATGCATTGTGTATATATTTTAACAGATTCTAGAGATGGTCAGGGAGAGGCCTGCTCTTGTTGGAAATTTACAATATACTTAAGAATCTATAAAAAAAAAGAAAGCAAGCTTATTTCAAGAAATCTAAACCAGGAAGTTGCTATTGGATCATGAATATAAATTAAAAGAAAGCTAAAATATCAGAGAGCTTTTCTGAATTATTTTTTAAACCTATAAAATGTAAATACTGTACCATTTTAAAATTGTGAAAATATGTTTATTTTATTTTATTTTTATTTTATATTAATTAATTAATAGATCTAAAGACTTTAGGGGTTAGCTTTATTTAATTCTATATTAATGTATAAATTAATAACACAATTTTTTAAGAAAATCAAAGCTATAAAATATCATAACTAAGCCAAAAAAGCATTAAATTCAATTTGGAAAGAAGTTTTGTACTAGTTTTTACGACGGTAATAAATCTGCATACTAAATTTATTAGTATAAAAAATAAAATTTTTGGCCAATTTTTGACAATTTTAATGATGTAACCCCTTACAAAATTTTCAAAAAATGGCTCAACATTTTTTTTTTTGTCAGACAAAGCTAGATCAACTCGGCTGTTCATGCTGATCAAGAATATATGATTTATAGGGTCGGAAATGACTCCTTCACCTAGAAAAATAAAAAAATATGTATTATTTTTTTAGGAAAATTTCCACAGTAAATTCTATAAAAAGTACATACGTCCCATTAAAATATATATAATCATTAATAATCAACACAAAGTGGCACTTTTGCCACCACTGTCTGCTATACTACTTGTCTCCCAGAGATTTAATGTATATTTGGCCAATTTGGCCAAGCCTTAACCCTTTTGAAACGAAAGCCATTCCAGCTGGCCGCAGTCTGATGAAGACCATTCGGTTTCATGTGACCACAAAACTTTCGCTTTGGCTGCGGCGACGACCACGAGGAGGACACAATTGCCAGTTGAAGTGCGCAACATGGTCATAAAAATTTAAAACTACAAAAAGAGACCACGCGAAACAGGGACGAGAGGAGTAAAGTGGACTGGGTAGTGCCATTAAGGCACTCGAGGATGCGGCGCGTGTGCTCCGAGATCAGCATCATTAACACTATTTTCCCTAGGCGGTGCTTCAAAATGACGATGCCAGGGGGGCCTCAAGGGCTGGGGTAGCTTACTTTGGGGTGGTGGCATTGCCCGGAGTTAACCCAACGATGACACTGACAACTGGCTTCCAGTCAAGTCAAGTCAAGTCGAGTCGAGTCGAGTCGAGTTGGGTTTAGTTTAGTTCAGTTTAGCAAGCTGAACTTGCCACAATCATTACGAACACTTAAGAACCAGGCCCCAGGATACATACTCCTGGCATACATAGCTCTCTGCTGCTGGCATGGTAAGGGGTTTTTCTGGTAGAGAAAAAACACTCGAAAAAAATGGGGCACACACCACTATTTGTCACCGCACTCTAACCCATCCCCACCGCCTGAGAGGAAGTGCCGGAAAGTGGTTGAGTGTTTGGCCAGAGAGGCAGACATCAAGTAGTTGGCCACCACCCTGACAGCGAAGCCAAATAGAAATCCATTTAATTTTCAAATAGTGGAATGTTTGCCCACGCACACGCATGGTGGGGAATGTCCTCTGAATGTCCTGGGCCCAGCCACATATTGCTCTGCGATGTTAAATTCAACACTCACCACCCCCTGCCAACCCCCTTTATTTATGCAAAGGTGGGTCCCATTGTTCGCATTGTTTGCCGGACATTACTTGCATTCCCCAGGTGTTCCGGGTAACCCAAACTCAACTGCAGGCCGGTGAGCATTTTTGAATAAAGGACCTCTAGCCATGGCCCGTAAATGAATAAATGAAAACTCAGGAGACAGGCAGGCAGGAAGGTGGCTTGGGTTGACTTGAGGTTGAGCGCTGTTTCCAGCATAATTATTTCATGGGCCAAGGGATGGGTGTAAAGAGTTATTAATAATTTAAAAGGGGAATCTTTAAATGGAAAGCTTGAGAAGAGTGATGAAACCAAAGCTTAAAATAGCTCTTAATTATAATATAAGACTTTAAAAACAGCTTTATGTAATCCAAGAAATTTAAAGATTTCCCCCCAGGCTTCTCCATAATTAAAAACTTAAGAATTTGTAACGTTTAACAACCTTGGAACGGCTAATCGATTTTCATATCTGCCCCCAGCAGGTTAATTAATTATGGGCGTTAATACAAAGATCAAGTCCCGCCAACCCTGTGGGCCAACAACGTTGGCTTTCCAATTGCATTATGGACAAACCAATTTCACAGGCTCACGAGCAGGGGGAGGGGCCATATCGGTTGGGGGGGAAACTCGCTTACACATTCACGCGGCCAGAGCTCAGTAGTTCAGTGTGTGTGTGTGTGTATTGATGTGCTTATTTTGCATAATTGACTGTAAATGGAGGACCTCGATTGGTGAGTGTGTATGTAGGTGTATGTGGGTGTGCGGGCGAGCAGCAGCTTGCGGTTGTTTAATTACCATTCGGCATATCAGGCCGGCCACATTGCGTATGCGTAATGTTCGTAAGGTTTTAAACATTGCTAATTGCACGCCGAAATGGAGAACGCAATAAACGTGGTAGAAGGCGTCGACGGGGCCAAAGAACGCACTTTTGAGGGTCCTGTCATATACACATGAGAATGTGCCAAGCACATTAGCAAACAACTTTTTGGGGTAAAAGTACCCACAACAACAACAATGGGAAAAGCAGTAGCAACAACAACAAGAGCAGCAAACCATAAAAATTGTATTAATGGCCTGAGCAAAAAGGCGCCAACCAAATTCTATAGGAGGCACTGAACTGCAGGATATTGAACTGATTTTATAAAATATATTTCTTTAAATTGTGTAGTATTTTTTATATATTTTTAATCTAGATTTCAATGCCTATTATAAGTTAATAAACAGTTTAAATATTTATTTTCATCTTAGAAATTCACATGTTAATTGAAACGAAACTATTGAAATAAAATCAAGTAACTATATACAAAAACTTAAGTTAATCATTTCTAATTATGATTTTAAAATCAATATAAATGCTAAAGTATCAATAATTTTAATATATTTTACTGATAAACATCTGTTTTGTAAACGGAAAATAATTTAAAAGTATTCTTAAACCTATAAAGCTTCAAGGAAAGGTAATTAACACTCCCAATATTATTCAATCTAGTCAAGAACCTTTTAGATTTCCAAATATTTTTATTTTTTAAATATTTAAATATATATCAAATACCAATTCACCTGCTGTCCAGTGTAATGTGCGTTTGCTAAAATAAACACAAACACATGACAAATGGAATGGTTCGCTTGTATGTATGCCTAACAATTCCACTCGCACACTTCACACACGACCCCCCCCTGTCTCCACGCCCCCTTCCACGCCCACCATCTTAGCTGTAAAGGTCAGTCTGGGTCCAATGTTTGTTGTTTTTGCCGCTGGCATTTTTGGGATTTTGGTTTTAGTGGCATTCGCTGTTGTTGTCCGTTTCTTTGCCGGGTGTCAATGTCGAACAGGACATGGTGGGCCATGGTGGGCGGTGGGCGTTGGGAGGCGTGGCTGGAGCTGAAGCACACTCACGTAGCACATACGTGTCGGGCTGATTGCACATAAATTTCGGGGAGTGTGCGTACATAGAAGACGAATCTGTCGCCTTCGATTTTGGCCAGGGTAAGTGGGCGCTGTTTCCGTTAATACAACGCATTTTGTTTACAACTTTTCACTTTCTGATTTCAGCTTACACAGAGAGAGCTTTCAGCTTTCCGGGTTTTATTTACCTTTCAGCTTGCAGCTCCGCATATTTCCTGGGCAGAGGAGGAAATCTTCTATTTTTACGGGGTATTTTTTTTTAATACGCCTCCCTGGCCCTCGCCCTGTTTGTTTATTTATTTGTTTCTTTATTTGCAGTTCTTGGAATTTATTTGTTAAGCTGTTTGGTTATTCATTTGACATTTGGCGTCAATGGATATTCGATTTCAGCCAACTGCCAGATGGGGCCAACAAAAGGGAGTACACAGAAAGCACATTTTTATGGGTTTTTATAAAAGTAATAATTTTGATTAATATATAATATTTATAATGAAGTTAAATACAATAAAAATACTTGAAGAAATTACTTAAAGATTACAAAAAAATAAAATAAATAATATTAAATTTAATGGAGCTTTATTTAGGCATAGAAAAATCTGCTTTATTAGATATTTTTTGAATATTTATTGGCCTCAGGTAAGTTAGTTAACATTTTGGGTTTTTTTTTAAATGTAATTACGACTTGGCTTTAGTTTAAACAATTTTACAATATTTCTTATCCTTCAAAAGCTTATTTTCTTTAGTGTTTAATCTAGAAAACTATTTAATAACTGTTTAATTATTTTTTTATGTGTAAAACCTGAAGTAATAATTTGTTTTGGGTTTTTTTAAGGGGGTCTTCTCATTGGGCAACTTTTTTTTTTCGATTTTTTTTTTTTTTGCATTTATTTATAGCTTGGGATGGTGTGTATATGTCCCCAAAAGGATTTTTAGAAATTCGAAATACTTTAGAAGATACAGCCTTTTTTGTGAAGCAAGATCTATGCAAAATGAGCCTTTTTTCAAACTTCAAACGCGTTTATCTCGAAACCACGTTTTTCGAACTGGCGGCCATGATATCTCCAGTTCAACTGAACCGATTTTCATGAAACAAAATGGAATCGACGCAGAATTGATGTCATTTTCGGCTGACGGAACAGATTTTTTTTTTAATTTTTTTTTCTATTTTTTTTTTACACTAAACTACAAAAAAAACGCCCGAAATCGAATTTTTTTTTTTGAATGGCCGCCATTTTGTTTTAAAAATTTTAAAAAAAAATCTGTTCCGTCAGCCGAAAATGACATCTATTCTGATTATAACCCCGTTTTTATTTTTCATTTCGGACGTTCTGGAGACCCTGAATCGTGGCCGCCAGGACGACACCTTTTTTTTCGACCACCAAGTTTGAAGTCTCATTACTCTTTGAACAACCCTCGTATCGAGGCAAGAACAACTTTTTTAGTTACTTTGAACATTTTTGAATACAATAATTAAAAAAAGTTTTCAATTATTCTTTGCGTTTTCAAATAAGAATTTTTTTAAAAAGGGTCCAAAAAACGGCTTTTGAATGAGAAGACCCCCTTAATCCTCCCTGGCAATATAAAATATTTTAATATTTATATTTACATTTATATTTACGTATTTTTTGCCGCAAGCTAAAGCCTAGCAAAGCCTCAACTGAAATCAATCTTAAACATGCAACCCATTAATGTCACTTAAATTGCCTTTCACACATTCACACTTCCACGTAGCGAAAGTTATACGATCCGACATTGCACATCAGTTTGATTTACTATTGCAGAATTTTAATTACGTGGCAACGAGGCCTTAATACGTCGCATATATCAAGTGTGTACGGTACGGGTGCAATTAATTTATGCCAAACGGCAGCCGAAGGTAATTGCAATGAATTGAAGCGACCGCAAGTCTAGGACGGGAGGGGGAGTAATGGCGTCACAAGGATTCTAGGAATCGAGAGCCATTATGCATGACTGGGTCCTGGTCGGTCACATGCTAAGCAGGCTCTGTCAGAGCATCCTTGCCAAGCTAAAACAGAGCCAGTCAGAGCCAGAGCCATTAGGTTTCTCTGCGAAACGAGGAACTAGCCCAGCTACTCGGAGGCACGTGTTGTTCGCTGACAAGGAGGATGGCAGGGATTGCAAGGATACATGATGCACTCACACTCACACCGATACTCAGACAGATGCCAAGTGCAAGGCTGCCACTCACACATCAATGTCCCGGCCGAGTTGAATTACAAATGAGCCCCTGTCGGGAGTCTGCCAATGTCCTCTTCACATCACGAGCGAGCAGCTCCTGAGGTTTATCATTGTTTGGCTATTGCCATGGAGTGGCGGAATCAGGGATCTACACGGGGGGAAATTAGGGAAATTTGTAGATTCTCTTTTAAAACAATATTATAAAATATATTTGAAATATTTTGTAATATATATTTAGAATATTCAATCAACAAAACATTTAGTTTGCAATTTTTCTAGAATATTATATTTTTATTTGTAAATTTATTTTGTTTTGTGCAACATTTCCAAACTCGAAGAGACTTATGGCGGGTGGCACCTGGATGGCAAAGTTCTCGACACTGACACTGCAACACAAATATCAAGTATACGTAGCAGTTGAAAGCAGAAAGTTTCGCTGAGCTTCACCCGCTGAGCTGGCTTGGTTGTTGCATTCTTACTGCTTTTTATCTGGGCTCAAACAGACACTGGAATTCCCATCTTCTCGCCTGTGTGTGTCTCTGTGTCGCTTGCATAATTAATAATTTTTTGCAATATTAATCGCTGGCAGACCTTGGGCTCCCCTCAATGCAATTCTTTTGCCGGGAAATATGTCTTTTGTTTGGGCCCAGGAAGTGGCAATCAATGAAAGTGCTGGGCTCAGGCTTGTGAATAATGTTCGCTACGGATGTATATGCGGTAATTGTTTTTAAAAAAATATTCAACACAGATACATTGTTCTTTAAGGAGCTCCATGGGGTTCTCCCTAAAATTCTACAGAATTGCATACAATTAAATACATTAAATATGTAAATGAAGCTAACCGGTAGAAAGATCTTCTTAATTTCTTTCCACGAAAAAGCACAATATTGATTCCTGGAATTTGCCATGAAACAATTTTTAGAAAACAGCTACAAAAGGTTGCCCTGCTCCTGCCCCATATGGTAAGCTACCCCATCTAATGCCATCACTTACATAACAATTTTTCAATAAATAATACTCTGGCAAACTGGAACGAACAAATTTGCATATTTATACGACTTGTTTTTGTTGCCATTCATCGCCGTTTTGGCGGCGTAACTCAAGACGGAAAAACCAAATTAAAAAGTAATTTGAAAACCTTTAAACGCAAACGAAAGTAAATTATGCAAACATTATGGTTGAGGAGGGTCCTGGGTGCTCTCTCAAACAAAGCAACAAAAAAAGCAAGAGACACGTCCAGGAAGGACAGCTGGGACCCCGCAGGGGTAACAACTGAAAGAGCCGGGGGGAGGGGGCGCCAAGGGAAAACTTAGCCAAGGTCACATGCGACATGGTTGCCATGGTTCATTTTCTCCGTCCATTTCCTCCCTTTGGCCTAAATGCCACTTTATGAGAAATTCTGAATTCCCATTTCACTTTCGGTTGGTTTTTTTTTTTGTCGGGGCTTCTCCCAGGCTACAAATGACACTAATAATTTCCATTTAAATGAAGTCATGAATAAAAATCAAGTGCAAGTATTTTTTTTTCTTTCGCTGGTCATACTTATAAAGAATGGCAAATGGTTTTTATATTGGGTTCGCCACCTCAAGCCGAGGGGAGCGAAAAAATTTGGGCCAGCGAGGGTGACTTTTTGAACTAGTGTAGCGTGTTGCATGGTCGGTGTTCTACGACAACATATTAGTTTTCGACTGATCAGCGGCGGCGGGACCCATAAAACGGTAGCTCATTCCGGGTGGGGTAGGTTCTTGCTGACGTCTAAACTTGACACTACAAACTTTAAATTTAAGAGTCCCTCAACAAAACAATAAGCCTACTCATAGGCGAAAAAGGTGGAATCAAAATCAAATTTATTCTATGGATGTATGTGTAGGGTCTTCAACGAACTGTAAGGCGGTGGCGTTGATGGGGGATGCCACATGTAGTCTTAACCCTCCCAACCATGTCTCTCCCTAACTGGGGAAACCCAAATGTTAATGTCCCTTCTTTTATTTAATTTTTACCCCCATGTCTAAAATAAAACTTAGAAATTCATCGTTAATTTCATACTATAAATGTTTGTTATATTCATTTTCATCATATTTTTTTTTCTATTCATTTTTTTTCTAAACATCCATTATTACAATTCAAGCATTCTGTTTCTATTCATAGATTCTAATCATTTCCAAATTAATATGTCTTATTTAAGTTTTAAATTGTCAAATAATATGGTTATATCTACATGTTGGCTTTTAATTAATTATCATAAAAATTAAGAATTAAATTTTTAAATTTTCAAATAATATTTTTATCTCTACATGTTGGCTTTTAACTAATTAAAATAAAAATTAAGATCTAAGTTTTAAATTGTATGAATTAATTGTACATCTTTGTTGTTTCAGTGTATGTCGTTTATCTTCATTGTTTTTCTTTTTACTCTATTTGAACCTTTTTCTTTTATTCTCACAATCACATCAACAGGCCGTGTTTTATTTAATTCATGATTAATTTCAAACTATGCGAGAACAGTCAATCATATATATTTGCTATCGGCCAAACCAATGTACACGAGCCTCCATTATCTCTCAACGAAACTGGATAATCAAAACAAAAGCTGCGCTTACGGCTGCATTTAAAATCTTATATAGGTTTTTTTTTTTTATTTTCACGACTTAAACGGTCACAATTAAATTGATTTGGATTATCACTTTGCACAAAATTTTAGTTGTTTAATTTGCATGTTCATTGGTTTGCTCGATCACTTCCACTTTTTAATATGTTGCCAAATAAAAACTCACCCACTCTTGTTGCTTGATGAAGGCCTTCATGTTGCTCCAGAGGAGATGGTTAAAAAGCTGTGGGCTTAGAAGCTTTCAAATTATATGATTAGGGTTCTCCATAAGAGGTACACTTAGAGAAAGGTTGATCGGCGTGTTGTGATGGCGGATTTAAATTAATTAATTTTAGTATTTCATAATTATTGTTATTTTTTTGTTTTTTTTTTTTTAGAATGTAGTTTTAAATTTTAATCTGTTTTGCCTCATTATTATTATTATTATTATTTTTTTTTTTTATTATATATAGGTAATTTAGGATTTTATTATTTTAAGGTGTTTGTTGTATCGTTGTAATTTTTTTAACAATCCCACGTGGCCAGTTTTTCTGCTACAATTTGCTTTGGTTGCTTTTCTCTCCTTGATCCCTAAAGGCTTTTCCTTTTCCGATGGCAAGAACGTTGTTGCGAGAATCTAAAGAAATTTTCCCATTTAAAAGAATATAAGCGACAGGTTATGGTAGGACTCACGTAAGTCGATTTTTCGGATCTGCCCAAAACAAGGGTTTGCAACACAGGTTGGCAAAAAGAATTTGGCTACGGCCACGATCAGGAGAATTGTTGGTATTGGTTGATCCAGTGGCTATTAGAGGGGCAAAGGTTAGAATTTATGTTTTCTAAAATTTGCACAAAATATTTACCGTACAGGTTTAATCAGCAGCCGAAAGGTAAAATAATGCTGACTGAATAGCGGAGCACTTTCCGTATCGCGAGATGCGATCAGATTTGAATGCCTGGACTTTGAACTTTAAAGTCCAATTTTTTTGGCAGCGTGCAAAAACTATAAATTGAGATAAGAGCGATTTCAACTGCTCGTAGGCACGACTTAAAACGGAAAGACCAATTTCTGGGCTTACGAGCTTTTTATCAGTTCTCAAGCCGACGAAGGGGTGCATTCAGATTAATCACTTTTTTGTCATTCACAGGTAGTTGTCAAAAAAGGTGAATAGTGGGTCCTACTATGGCGGGATATGACGAGATTTTAAAAATCTAAGTCAAAATAAAAAAACTTTTCTTTCCCAACGTTCGTATAGGAAAGAAAACATTCTTGCAACTAAGGCGACCATTACAACCACAGATAATTCTGACGACTCGCAGGAGGAAGATTAGCTGGAATTAGACGCGAATATCTTTTGCGTGAAAGGTTCCAATCTCTCGTCCTTGAAGAGTTTCCAATAGATAAAACGAGTTTCCTAGCTTACGTTTTATTCTACATTTAGTAAATTGTGGAGCAAGCTTCTTGTTATAGTTTTGACTGAAATTGCTAAGGCTAAAATTTCTTCTGAAGACTTCTTGGCCCTCTTTGTAATTCACTGGTTTTGATCGCAAGTTATACTGTTCTACATTTCTTTCATATGCTAACTTGCTGTTTCTCTGTATATCCTTTCTAATCAAAGTTAGACTATCAGGGCGATCTAATGGAATAGAATCCTCTAGCAAGTTTAAGTCTTTCAGCAAACGATAGTCAGCACCATGCTTAATCATATTAAGGCCAAATAACGCCTTATATGGTGAACATCCAATACCTTGATGTATTGCTGATCGAAGAGCACAGGATATATGAGTCAGATACTGATCCCATTCTCTTTGGTCTTGTTTGATGTAAGCACGGACAGCAGATAGCAAAGATCTGTTTACACGCTCAGCCGCATTACTCTGGGGAGAATAAAGTGCGGTAAACACATGTCGTATACCAAACTTGGTTATAAAAACCTCAAACTCTTTAGCTTTAAATTGGCTTCCGTTGTCACTAACTACTATCTCAGGAACTCCAAAGCAATGGAAAATACTGTGCTCTAAAAATTCCTGTATTTTTTTAGAAGTAAATTGTTTTAGGGGGCATAGCCAATGATATCTGCTAAAATGATCTAACACGATTAGAAGACCGATATAACCAGATTTACTTCTAGGGTAAGGACCTAGTATATCAATGTATAATTTTTGAAAGGGTCTAACGGATACACTCTGTTGACCCATTGGTGGTCTTAGGATTGCATTGGGTGCTTTGGTTTCTTTACAAGTACTGCACTCACGAATGTAATCACGAATATCCTTTGAGAGACCTGGCCAAAAGAAATGTCTGCGTACTGCTTCAATGGTTTTATGCATTCCTCCATGAGCTGACAAAACATTATCATGGGCCTGACTAATAACGTTGGGTCTTAACTTTTCCGGAACCCATAATCGCCAGTTATTTTCATCATTTAAATGATCTCCTGTCGAATGTTCTGTTCGAATATATACAAACTTATCGACGACTTGTAAGTCTGGAAATGAATCTGCCTTTCCCAAAACTTTGTTTTTGAGACTTACATATTCATCGCTTAAAAATTCAATCGAATCTAAATCAATTTCCGGACCGCCTGATGTTACTGCATCCAAATGTCCTTCGCAAATGCGAGAAAGGGCGTCAGGGACTATATGATCTTTTCCCTTTCTGTGCGAGATAGAGAACTTAAAGGATTGTAGACGAAAAATCCACCTTGCCAAACGACCACAAACATTTTGTTGCCGCATTAGCCATAACAGGCTAGAATGATCGGTTATGACTTCGAATTCCTGCATCTCTAAATAACATCGAAATTTTTCTACTGCCAATATTACTGCTAAGCATTCTCGCTCGGTAACGCTATAATTTTGTTGGCTTTTGCTGAGTTTCTTAGAAAAATAAGCTATTGGCCTTTCTTCCATAGATTCCGATAATTGCACGAGAACTGCTCCTACACCATAATCGCTTGCATCGCAGTGTAAGAAAAATTTTTGACTAAAGTCGGGATTTTGCAAAACCGGTGCAGTTGTCAAAAGTTTTTTCAAAGACTCCATGGCTTGTTGAGCCTCTTCAGTCCACTTGAAGGTCTTTTTAGATTTCAAGGTTTCAGTTATAGGGTAACTGATCTCTGCAAAGTTATGTATAAACCTACGATACCATCCACAGACTCCTAAGAAACCTCGAACTTGCTTTAGGTTTTTGGGACTGGGCCAGTTTAAGATACACGATATTTTCGACGGATCGGTTGATATACCTCCGCTTCCAATAATATATCCTAAGTAATTAATTCGAGTTACGCAGAAATTGCTTTTGTCGATATTCAGAGTTAAATTTGCTTTCCTGAACTGTTCCGCAATGCGAACGAGGATGGCCAAATGCTCAGAAAAGTTTTCGGAGACTATACACATGTCGTCCAAATAACCAAAAACACAATTGCGTAAATCTGGTGGAATAAGAGAATCCATTAGCCTACACATTGTTGACGGGGCATTGCAAAGACCAAATGGCATAACCGTAAACTGGTATAGTGGTCTGCCAGGAACGGTAAAGGCAGTTAACGGTTTAGCTTCCTGTGTTAACGCGATTTGCCAATAAGCGTCCTTTAGGTCTAATTTGGATATTATATTCGCTTTTGGGAGTCGAGCAAAAATTCCTTCAATACTCTGTAAAGGATAAGCATCCTTTTTAGTGACACAGTTTAATCTGCGTGCGTCCAGACAGAGTCGAACTTTGTTGGGCTTCACAACCAATCTCATGGGTGAACTCCAGTCACTTTCTGCGGGTTCTATAACTCCTAAACTTAACATACGGTCTACTTCATCGAACATTAACTTTTCTACCGCGGGGCTTACGGGATAATATCGTTGTTTTACAGCTTTAGCTTCCCCAATATCTATATCATGTTGAATAAGCGACGTACGACCTAGACCTTGCTTTTGAAAATCCGGAAATAATTTTTTTACTGCCTCAAGTTGGTTTAATTCCAATTCTGACAGAGGGTAATTTTCTGACTCGCTAGACTCAGTACTTAGGGAGCTAATAACTCCAGGTGCTAGCTTAAAAATTCTCCAAAAGTCTATGCCTAAAATAAGCCTTTGATTTATAGAAGGAATAATATAAATTTGCATATTCCTTTCCATATCTTTATAAGCCATTTTTACGTTTAGCATTCCTACGACATCGTGAGCTTTTCCATCAGCCGTTTTCACGTAAGATTTTAGGTTTTTAAATTCTGGGTACTGACTAAATTTTTCTTTAGCTAAGGTGGAACCTATACAGGAAATGTTGGCACCTGTATCTAGTAATCCGTGTTCTTCAAACTCCAATAATTTTACTTTTGCGTAACTTCGCATATCATCGTTATTGTGAATTATGGTAGCTACGACTATTTTTTTTCTTAATTTCACATTCCTATAGTAGTTTCGCATTCTACGTGTATTTCTTTTGATATTCTTTTCTGTTCACCAAATATTCTTTTCTTTACATCTAGATAGTTTTTCAAACGCTCGTGATAAGCTAAGCAATGGTTCTTAAGAATTGTTGGCGGATGAATTTTTTCTATGCTTTCTGATCGACGAAGAATGTGTTTTATGTTTGTGTTTAATGGAACTATTGGTTCTGGAGCACCTTGTTGTTCTGCTGAGATGCTCCTTTCTGGCGGTTTTCCGACTTACGGAAACAATTTTGACATTGTGGTTTGTAGACATTTGGAAGACCACATCCGTAACAAAAGATGCGCCTTTCGCCAAGACAATTTTCCCATAAATGCCCTTCCTTATCACAATTCCAGCATCTGTTTCGAGATATTGGTTTTTGCATAGCAGCGATATCTCCGGTGCATTCGTCTACATTATTTTCTTCCTCACTCAGAGTTTCTTCTACTGTATAAACTTTATAAGAAGCTGGTTCTCTGCCCTTAGAGGGTATGACTCGAGATTTTCCTATTTCCCTAATAAAGTTTTCCCTCTTCTGAACTAACTTTCGAAGTTGTGCTATTGACGATACATCTTCAAACAATAATCGATCTTTAATATCTGATAGTAAGTTTCCTTGCACTATCTCCACTTCTTCTCGTTCATCTAGATTCACAGTCATCCGATCCCTTAATTTACAAATAGCTTCGTAATAGGACTCAAAGGATTCGCCTACCTTTTGTTTTCGAGCACGAATTTGTTCTCGTATCTCGTTATTCGACCTACTTTCTTTATACTGGAACCGTATAGCTTTGCAAAAATCGTTCCAGTTATTCTCTGTTGTGGCTTTGTGGTATCGCCAGTACCAATCTTTGGCTTTTCCAACAAGCAAAGAATGAATGTTTTGATTGACTGCTTGAAAATTATTATTAAGATTCTGAGCAGTAAGAGTTTTAATTCGGTAAAGAAATTCTTCTACTGGTAATCCTAAAGCAGATCCATCGAAATGAATACCCCACTTTTGCATGATATCAGCAACCTTAGCTGCCGAAATAGTATGAGCAGTATTTTGAAACGATCGGTGATCCTCTTCATGACTATCCTGCCGAGAATTATGTTGTGACAATTGCTCTGCATTGACTTGACAATTTCCACTAGCTTGACCTCTATTCAGACTAGGTTGCTGAGGAAAGTCTTGATAAACTGGTGGATTAGGTGACTGTAATGCTCGTGCTACAGCTTGTTGTATCCACATCTCTAATTGGCCAAAGTCTAAACTATGACTCGTTGGATTCATATTTCTTTGTGTGTGTGAGCGGTTGTTGCCTTTTCTAGGTCTTCCCGGGGGGTTATTTCGAGCGCCACCTCTAGGAGGATGTTCGGCTCTATTAGTACTATGACTGGTATCTAATGGTGGTAAATTTTCTATGCTTAAGTTTGTCGGTGGATTGGAACTTGCTGCTTTTCCCCTATTCAAATCTCTGGTAACTGATCGAGTGACAACTCTTACCGGTTCTGGAGCTTGCGCTTTTGCATTTGGAGAACAATTTCCAATCACTACTTTTAAATCTTGCGTGTGCACTACAGCAAAACAAGATGGGCAATCAGCATGTGATAGTAATCGGTTTTCAATGCAAGACTTGTGGTATATATGTTTACATAATGTTATTGAACAAGTTTGTGTGTCCGACATTACTTCACTGCAAACTAGACAAATATTATCCTCTTCATTAGAGGGTTGATTTCCAAAACTATGTTGTAAAACCATTTTAAATTGTATAAACTTTCTTAGACATTTTTGGGGCAAAACTAAATTAAGAAGGGTTTCCTATTTCTTCCAAACAATTCATTTGAAGACATCTGTATATAAAGGGCTATTGATTTTAAAGTGAATTTGATGTTAATCGATTACCTGAAATTTGAAAAATGTATGTTAACGGATGCACATACCTTTGCTGATATGCTACATAATTCCAGTTAAATACGTCTTAACAATTTTCTTTGATGGAATTACATCGTACTAACAATCAATTTAATAAAGCCAGGTGATTTATTTGCAAGAGTAACACATAGGCCTTCGATCGTGCACCGATGTTAAGGTCGAAAAGATTCAAATGCCTAAATCTTCGAATTCCAAAAAACGTATCCGAACTGCGACTCTATCTTGTCCTCTCCACTAAATAAAAGCTTGCCTTATCAGAAATAAAAGAGCTGGATTCATTAATTATTGTTGCAGTTTATTATTTCTTTGGGTTAACTTGAAACGTTAAGACGAGTCGGTCAAATCCTCAAATAAAAACCAAAATTACAACAACTCTTAATGGCGGGATTTGTAAACCAAAACATCACCAAATGGATGAGTGTTTTTTCGTCTACATGCCCCATACTTTGGGCGCCAAAAAATTTGTAGCGTGTTGCATGGTCGGTGTTCTACGACAACATATTAGTTTTCGACTGATCAGCGGCGGCGGGACCCATAAAACGGTAGCTCATTCCGGGTGGGGTAGGTTCTTGCTGACGTCTAAACTTGACACTACAAACTTTAAATTTAAGAGTCCCTCAACAAAACAATAAGCCTACTCATAGGCGAAAAAGGTGGAATCAAAATCAAATTTATTCTATGGATGTATGTGTAGGGTCTTCAACGAACTGTAAGGCGGTGGCGTTGATGGGGGATGCCACATGTAGTCTTAACCCTCCCAACCATGTCTCTCCCTAACTGGGGAAACCCAAATGTTAATGTCCCTTCTTTTATTTAATTTTTACCCCCATGTCTAAAATAAAACTTAGAAATTCATCGTTAATTTCATACTATAAATGTTTGTTATATTCATTTTCATCATATTTTTTTTTCTATTCATTTTTTTTCTAAACATCCATTATTACAATTCAAGCATTCTGTTTCTATTCATAGATTCTAATCATTTCCAAATTAATATGTCTTATTTAAGTTTTAAATTGTCAAATAATATGGTTATATCTACATGTTGGCTTTTAATTAATTATCATAAAAATTAAGAATTAAATTTTTAAATTTTCAAATAATATTTTTATCTCTACATGTTGGCTTTTAACTAATTAAAATAAAAATTAAGATCTAAGTTTTAAATTGTATGAATTAATTGTACATCTTTGTTGTTTCAGTGTATGTCGTTTATCTTCATTGTTTTTCTTTTTACTCTATTTGAACCTTTTTCTTTTATTCTCACAATCACATCAACAGGCCGTGTTTTATTTAATTCATGATTAATTTCAAACTATGCGAGAACAGTCAATCATATATATTTGCTATCGGCCAAACCAATGTACACGAGCCTCCATTATCTCTCAACGAAACTGGATAATCAAAACAAAAGCTGCGCTTACGGCTGCATTTAAAATCTTATATAGGTTTTTTTTTTTTATTTTCACGACTTAAACGGTCACAATTAAATTGATTTGGATTATCACTTTGCACAAAATTTTAGTTGTTTAATTTGCATGTTCATTGGTTTGCTCGATCACTTCCACTTTTTAATATGTTGCCAAATAAAAACTCACCCACTCTTGTTGCTTGATGAAGGCCTTCATGTTGCTCCAGAGGAGATGGTTAAAAAGCTGTGGGCTTAGAAGCTTTCAAATTATATGATTAGGGTTCTCCATAAGAGGTACACTTAGAGAAAGGTTGATCGGCGTGTTGTGATGGCGGATTTAAATTAATTAATTTTAGTATTTCATAATTATTGTTATTTTTTTGTTTTTTTTTTTTTAGAATGTAGTTTTAAATTTTAATCTGTTTTGCCTCATTATTATTATTATTATTATTTTTTTTTTTTATTATATATAGGTAATTTAGGATTTTATTATTTTAAGGTGTTTGTTGTATCGTTGTAATTTTTTTAACAATCCCACGTGGCCAGTTTTTCTGCTACAATTTGCTTTGGTTGCTTTTCTCTCCTTGATCCCTAAAGGCTTTTCCTTTTCCGATGGCAAGAACGTTGTTGCGAGAATCTAAAGAAATTTTCCCATTTAAAAGAATATAAGCGACAGGTTATGGTAGGACTCACGTAAGTCGATTTTTCGGATCTGCCCAAAACAAGGGTTTGCAACACAGGTTGGCAAAAAGAATTTGGCTACGGCCACGATCAGGAGAATTGTTGGTATTGGTTGATCCAGTGGCTATTAGAGGGGCAAAGGTTAGAATTTATGTTTTCTAAAATTTGCACAAAATATTTACCGTACAGGTTTAATCAGCAGCCGAAAGGTAAAATAATGCTGACTGAATAGCGGAGCACTTTCCGTATCGCGAGATGCGATCAGATTTGAATGCCTGGACTTTGAACTTTAAAGTCCAATTTTTTTGGCAGCGTGCAAAAACTATAAATTGAGATAAGAGCGATTTCAACTGCTCGTAGGCACGACTTAAAACGGAAAGACCAATTTCTGGGCTTACGAGCTTTTTATCAGTTCTCAAGCCGACGAAGGGGTGCATTCAGATTAATCACTTTTTTGTCATTCACAGGTAGTTGTCAAAAAAGGTGAATAGTGGGTCCTACTATGGCGGGATATGACGAGATTTTAAAAATCTAAGTCAAAATAAAAAAACTTTTCTTTCCCAACGTTCGTATAGGAAAGAAAACATTCTTGCAACTAAGGCGACCATTACACTAGTAAAGGGAAAAAAAAACAAACATTCGTGCGGAAAATGCAAAATAAGCAATATAAATTGATGAAGAAAATGTCATTGTTTAAACGCATTAAAAAGGGATGACTTGAGCGAAGGAAAAGTTAATGGAAAAGGTCAAAGAGGATGATGGATTTACATGAGGAAAAATGAGGGTGACAAAGCCATTACTTTAGTTGTTAGTTTATAAAATCTTTACTAATTCTTTAAAATTAATTAGATATCTTATTTAGGATTAGAATTCATGACTTCTTATTAGGTAAATAATTAAGAAAATAATCTCTAGAAATAACTATATATTTTATATATTTATTCTAGATTTCTTAAGGTAATATCAACGACATACACCCCAGAATATATATACTTATATGGCAGCAGGTAAAATTTCCAATTAGCTAGAATATTTTCCTAATGAAATCCCACCCCATTCTCACCAAAATCTCTCCCTTTCCACCCCAAAATGTGAGAGCAAACGTGTAGTCCCACCTGACTTCTGGTCGATCAACAACTCAACGCTGCCGGCAAGAAAAGAAATTAGAAATGCAAATGCAATGCATATTGAAAGGAGTCTCTGGCGATAACTAACGTTTCCCACAAGACGCTCTCAGCTAAATGAACGCCAGGCTGAGCGATGTTGTTTCCAAGATATGCAATCAGGTGAGGGGAACACGGCAGTAGTTAGAGTGTCCTGGGAAAATCAAGCAAAAGCTGTAGGAGAAAAGCCAGCCAGACCTGTGCGGCAAAATACATCAAGAAACAGTTGCCAAGGTAACCCAAAATGTGTCAACATCCAGGTGGGGCAGGGGGATTGAATGTGATTGAAGGTGACACAGTGTCTTTGTGGATCCAGGTCTTCGGGCTGAGCTACAGCTCCAACGAGAATTTAAATATGCAACTAAATATTTCCACAAACTTGGCAACGTTGGAAATCTATTAACACGTTTTGACACTTGCAGGCTGGAGTGTGTGTGCACACACATCGACAACTAAATGTCAATTTATTTTACATCAAATGGGAGACACACAACAAGCTGGGCTAGCAGGAGATGCAGATGCCGACCCACATCCTCGCAGGCAGCATCTCAGGCAACTTTTCGCCCAAGTTTTGGCTTTCAATTTTGCAAATGAGGTGACAGGAGACATGTGCGAAAGAAGTTTGTGTGTGATAGCAGACCTACACACAGGTGAACGTGTGTGTGTGCTTTGTTTACAAGTTAACTGATTTACGTTTCGTGATTTTGGTTCCGGGAAACTTTTCATTTCACACATATCTACGCAAAACAAAAGGAAAATGGCGCAACTTTGTCCTGGCCACGAGTAACGAGATGTTTGAAAAGGAGATGCTTAACTCAAATAGTGCTAAGCAAATTGTGGCTTGTCTGTCTTTTGGAGCTATCAGTTGGCAGGCAATTGTTGTTGACAAGGCCAATTTCACCTGTCTCTGGCAATTGTTTGTGGGGAAATAAGAGACATTGTAACTATTCCATGGAAAAGTGGCAAAGTTGGTTTTGGGGTTGGGGTTTTTAAGGCAGAGATAGAATCCTGTGAATATTATAAAAGGCTTATGGAATATGTATGGGATCAACCATTGTTTATCAAAAAATTGTTGTTTAATATAAAGCTGTGGATATTATAAAAAGCTTATAGAATATTTCTGAGATTTATTACCCATTTATACATTTTTAAAAATGCTCTTTTGCTGTTACTCTCTGACTTTATCCTCTTTAAATACTAAAACTTAACTCTTTTTTACAATATATAAATATACAAAAAATTATATTTTACACACCTGATTCTATACAATTTTCTTTACCTGAACCTGGCTTAATTATTCTACACATTTCCCTGTCACTAGCCATGAAAGAGTTTCCTTAGAAACCAATCCGTTTGTCCTCCCCCTCAACATGTTAATCCAATTAAAAGCAGATCCAATTAGCATCACAGACAGCCTGCATCCTGTCCCTCATATACGAGAGTCCTTTCTAATTCCATTACAGCGAAAAAAAGTGCAATCTCCTTTGCCGCCCCGCACAGCCTTTTGTTGGTATTATTGCCAACTCGTGGCAATGGAACGAACACCTGGCTGGCCAAGGCTGTGAGGTTGCCCAACTACTTTCGCCTAATAACCATCAACAGCCTAATGTGCAGGTGCTTAGCATAAAAAGCAAACCAAAGGCAAAGGCAAACGCGAAGGTGAAGGCATTGGCAGCATCAAAGTGTAGCTGGCGCACTTAGCATAATGGGGAAAGCCAGAATCCGAGACTTCAGCCAAAAACTGGTCGAAAAAGAGACTCTCTTTAGGCCAGCTAAGAGAGTGGGCTCGTAAGAGAGAAAGCTTTTGGCCAGAAATATGCAACAGGCCGTCGTGGCTGTCCTGGTGACAAATGTGTTTTGATTTCGGAAAACCAAAAAACAAGAAAACTTGCTACTTTTCCTAACTCTGAAATACTAGAAACAAAAGACAATAGACAACAGAAATTAACTTTAATGCGACAACAATTCAGAACAGAAATTTACGATAATTGCCGCAATTACATTTTGCAAATGATGCTGCCAACACGGCCGAGATTGCTGTGCACATTCCATGGTACACTTTTTGCCTTGCAAAATAGTTTACGGCTATTCCTCCACGGGTCTCATAAAACCAAATTGAAGCCATTGACGCGGCAGAATCATCCCGCATTTGGCTGGCTGCCTGTCTGCCTTTGCCTCGTCCTGTCGTCTTAGCTGTTTTATAAATTTCAATTTCTCAAATGCTTAGCATACTTCGGGGAGCTCTTCCACGCATAGTTCACTCAGCAGCAGCAGGAGCGGCAGGAGAGAACGTAACGAATGCGATAAGTCCAACAGCGTAATCGCAATCAGTGACATTACCTGGGGCTTGTCTCAAACCAGGATTTAGGATGGGGAGTAAGCAGCTTTATAAGATTCTACTGGGGGTGCGTCCTCTAGGACTAATTAGGTGTAGGGTGAATGAGGGTATAAGAAGATACAGGTAGGATTGGGATTTGATAAAGAGTTTTTGGTTATTTAATTTAGACAACTAAATTTGTATACAGAACGTTTAATTATAAACAAAGCTACAGAATAATATTATATATATTTATATTTATTTTTATATTCTTGGTAATTAAATTCTGTTTTATTTTCCATTTCCTTTATCAGTTAGCACAATTAACATGACTCTGATTTTTTCCAGGATATCCGGATATTCCACATCACAATTTGCTCTATAATTTCTATTTATTCTGGTTTTGCTTGTTTATGGCCAACATCATGCTCATTATTATTATCATCATCAAGCTTTGGCAAATTCAATTAACGTTTTCAACTCATCTGCCCCCCTCTCCCTCTGCTTCGCTTCTCTATATCTCCTGCTCTCTCACTCTCTGTCGAAATATAATTCAACTCGTGCGTGACATTTTTATTGCTCATACGCCGCGTTGTGCATGCAAATATTTCCACCAGTATGAATATTCAATTTGGCACATTGACTTTTGCTAATTGTTGGCACGCTCCCTCTCTCCGTGCTCATAACACATTCACAAAAACATTTCTATTAATTTCACCTTATCGCAGATCGATTTTAATTGACGTACATATCCTAGAAATTGCGTATACGACACGTGGAACCGCCAATTACCGAAATTGCGCTGCGAATGCAGTTTATTTGCACAAAAACAATAACAAAAACAAATAAAGCTGAATAAAATAATGCAATTTGCACAGTAGCAATGCGCAAAATGTTATAATTCGATTTCATTACGAAACCCAAATATTGCTGTCAAAGCGTTTTTATTTTTTCCTCTGCACAGAAAAAATTATCGTGGGTAAATCTAACCATTTCGTGGGTTAAAAGGTAACAACCAAAATCTTGGGTTCCATGAACTGTACGCTGCAGTATAACGACGTAACGCGTTACGTAACATGTACTGCTCTACAGTAAATGGAACCACGATTTTGCGGTTAAAAAGCGCCAAACCACGAAAATTGTGAAATACACTATTTTACTATTTTACTGTAGACTACCCCCGACTACAGTAATTGCAGTTCATATTACCACCAAAATAAAACCAAAAATTATTTTAAAATTTTAATAGTATTTTTTTAATTACTTATTCTTTAAAAATATTTACAGAGGGTCTTAATTAATAATATTTTTTTAATTACTTATTCTTTAAAAATATTTACAGAGGGTCTTAATTAATAATATTATGGACTTATATATATATATTTCCTATATGATGAATAAATAAATTAAATATTAAAATTGTAAATTTATTAATAAATAAATATTAAGTCAAACGATGATTATCAATACTCACAAATATATATTAGTCCATATTTCACATCCGAACTGGTACTTTTGTCTCGACTATAGCTTTTCTGAAATAAAAATTGATTTAAGTAAATTTGTTTATTAAAATTAATAGAAAACGGCCAAATATTTTACTTACATTTTGTTGATTCCATTTACATAGTTATGTTTTATAGTTACATGTGTATACTCTCACCTGAAAACAAAATAGAAAAGTATAAAAGATTTAATTATATATGTATATCATAATAAGATATAAAACAAACGGTTTTTGGATGTCAGTGCCAGCTATCTTGCTCGCACTCGCCTGAGATGGTTGCCATCGCAAGTCAACAAGAAGCCAAAAAATACATTTGCATGCATGTACATGTCCGCTGATCGCTATTTAAATTGTAAAATAAAGAGAGGCAATCAAAGATCAGTGCCAAATATAAGATTTTACATATATGCATATATGTACATATGTATATATTTTAATCTGTACACTAACTTTACTTTTAAAAGCGTTACTTCTTGCGATCAGCGGCGTACGTGTACTTGCATATGTACATACATACATATATGTATATGTATGCATAAATACATATACATACATATGTACATTCGCCAATTGCGGATCTTTAAATGATTGTTTGGGAACTTACCGAGAAATGTGGGCAATAAGTCTCTGAAATCCCACTCCTCCAGAAGAAGGAAGGTCAATATCACTCATAACTTTTACTTTTAACTTTTTCACTTCACTTTTCGCTGCACAACTTCTCGAAACCGACGCCGCTTTTTAAGTGTGCCCGAAATCGTTTTTTCAAGAAACGTTTGCAATATACTAGAAGTTTAGAAATATATACCAGAATTATACCAGAAAGTATTTTAGTGGGCAGAAAAAGTTATGGATTTTCATAAAATATTTAATAAACTTATAAAATGTTAATGTTACTTACCTTGGGAATGCAAAAATACATACACGATACCAAAGAAGATAAAGAAACACATAAAACTTTTTACGTAAAACCTACAGTATTTTGACTGCAGCTGACAGTCACGACAGTTCGCAAAGCCAACAACAAAAAACACACAGAATCTCGTACGTAAGGGTGACTGTAATTGACTGTCATATAAACTGTCGTGCAGTCACCAAATCCAACAACAAAATACATTGACAGTAGCTTCACTGTTATTCAACCAAAAGAAATTGTTCATTTAACCCACCAGAATTTTTTCTGTGTGGTTTAGTTTTTTTTCGCCTAGGTTTGTTTTTATTTTTACTGTGGTTTTGCTGTACAAATTGTCAAACCACAGCAATTTATCAGCAATCCCGACAATTGCATTATTAATGGCAGGCGCTTAGAGACCACACATGCTGTGGACAACGGCTCCTGGCTCCAGGAATCGGTATACTATGCCATATATACCAGTCGCACCCCCGTGCGGTTGTGTAGTTTGCCGCTTTAAGGGCTTAGCACTCCTCTACCTCTCCCAGTCTCTGTAGGACAACGGGGGCCAGTCCAACGCCACAACAATAAACCAATTTAAAGAAACCTTATGTAAACAGTTTTATAATGGATTATATATGTATTCGTGTGCGAGAGCACACAGATCTCAGGCAGTGTGTGGGGGTGTGTGCGTATGTGGGTGTAGCAATCGAAGGACTAGCCTCCAACTGGACAGGAAATGAATGAAACAGTGGGAGCGAGCTTCGTTCAAGGACTGCTTTGACCGCTCACAAAGCTAAGCGTCCTTTTGAGGATAAATTAAAGAACAGAGACGTTGCATTGGTAAAATGTGTAGGGTTTTAGGAAATTTATAAAGGTTTTTTAATGGCTTAAAAATAGTAAATATTTAAATTTTCAAGAAAAAAAAGTCAAGAAGAAATTCTGCAAATTAAACATAAACCCTAAACAATATTTTCCCTTAAGACTCCTTTTAAATTCTTCAAAAACACCTCATCAAAACAGTTCTAAATCATAAAAAAGATGACTTAAAAATGTATCCCAATCCCCCTTTCAACCCCACACATTCCCTATATATCGATGATAACCACATCGATGTGCACACATCATCCCTAAGCCCTTGGCATTCCCAGCTTATTTAAGAGTGCCTTACAATGAAGTTTCATTTGCGAGACTTTGTGGCCGAACATTTTGTTAACCACAGAATCTAATCTGTTACCATGGTAAGTAATACCAGGATGTAGCCCGTGCGAAGGGTATGGGAAAATGTTTGCAATGCCATTTGTTTGTCATGCACAATGGCAGCAGAAATGAGCTGAGCTCCACTGCACAGGAGCGAGCGAGGGTGTCTGCCATATATGCATCGCCAATGGAATGGTGGCGAATCTAGGGGAACCGGTGCCAGAATCAAACACATCGTCGTACAAAATGGAACCACAGCCGGCGCAAAAGCCCGCATCTAGTAGCCAGCATGATGCTGGGATCCTCCATTCAGACTCAGTACCCCATTCCATTCATCCAAACCTCCTGGCGTCCAGCATCGCGCAGCATCTCGGACATCTGTGATGGAATAAACTGCAGCGCACAATTTGCTCTGTGGTCAGTGGCAGGCACAAGCGACCCGTTAGCGCTACTTCCACCTCCACTTGCTGCTCGGAATGGCACTTGGAAATAATAATAGAATTTTCTAAAAATAATTATCAAATTATAACTTTGTTCAACTATATTTTGAGATGTTTAAAGCAGAGGTTAGGGGTTTTATTTTGTATAAATTGTCTTCCTCTACATTTGTAGATACTTATGATATATTTTTTTTAATTTTTCCCATTCTTGTTTTTCCCAGTTTACCCCACAATTGGCTGGCATTGTCAACGAGGCGCCGCATACCGCACTCACTCACGCTCACGCTCATGCTCACGTGCAGGACAGTCTGGTCGAAGTTGGGTTTGGGGATTTGCATGCGTTACACGCTCCGAGGATGCGGCCCGTTGATGGGGCAGTTAAGCTCGAAACGAGGCAAATGGCCAGCCAGTCACAGGTTAGAGTCTCAGTTTAGGGGTCCTGCAAATATGAGTTCAAACAAATTAATGCCGGAATCCCCCCACTCACTCCAGATGCAATCTAGATTGCGCAACTGGGGAACTGCAGCACTTAAGTTGCTGCTGCGAAAGCATCTCGGTTGCCTCATGCTGCCAGCAATTGTTATTTCAATTTAAAAGATTTGCCCCAAGTGGCCGGCACTGAAGAAAGAGCAATTTTCAAGGATAAACTATTGAAGTTTAAGCTCTGAAATTCTATATTTTCCATTTGCAGGGAAAATGTTGTTTGTATACGCTAATGAAAAACAATAACAAGATGGATACAAAGGAAGATAAAAAAAGAAAAAACAATATATATTTTTGTTGAATAAATTTGAATTAAGATTTATCTAACATCCCAGCAATTTAATACATATTTTCATATTGTATAATATATTTGAATATCCTTAAATAAGCTCTCATAAGTAAAGCTAACGTGATTATAATAACTTTACAAAAAACGCTCTTACTAAAACCTTCACGACTTTTAGCACAGCTTTAAAGCCTATTTAATAATCCACCAAGTGCCAAGAGTGCCTTTTCCTTGGGTAAATACAAAAAAATATGAGCTTATATTAAAATTGCGTCTAGCATTGGCAAGGACATTGACTGTCAGGCTCTCGCGTTCAAACACATTCGAATCACGCATACGCCGCGTGTGCATTGCATATTAGGCGAGCTGTCAACGCGCTGTCACGCTCGTCTGTCCCTCTAACCAGTGAGGGTTTTTCTAGATTTTTCCTTTTTTCGCTTCTTGGAAAATACTCACATAATTATGCAGTCGCTGCAGGCGAATCAATTAAACCGAATTCTGCGTGGAAATTGATGGTGGATCTGGAAGAAGATACCATTCCATGCTCCATCTGAAATATTCCCCAGCCTAAACATATGCTGTCGGGGATAAGCTCGTACACGCACTTCTCGTTTCCCCAGGAGATTTTTCTGCTGTGCGAAGTGGGTTTTCAAGGGTTTAGATCCTGGAATGGGCGACGGGCCTCGTTAAACGAATCCGTTTTTTCGATTCCATTTTTTTCCCCGCTTCGCCATTTGTTTGCAGCATATGCAGCACAGGCTGAGTTGGGTGCCATTGTTTGGCCAGGTTGGGAAGTGGCAACTGCTGCAGCCGTTTCAAGTGATTTCCGGTTTCGAAGCACCAAATCCGTCGCATGCGGCACCTCCTCATCCACATACCAATGAACCAGAAGGCGCATGGAATTGTCTGCTCACTGGGGCAGGTCCTGTCACTTTGGCTTTCACGCAATGCGAATTTTAAGTAGAATTTTAAAGAGACGATAGCACTGCCAACGGCTGTAAGATTATGAAAAGCCGCTGAGTGGTTGTCAGTTGAGCAGTGCGTAACTGTCATTGGTTTTAAATAAAATATAGGCTACTTTAACGGAAGAAATCGTATAAAGCCTTCAAGATCTTGAGATGGTTCCCTGCAAATAATTTCAGTTAGTAAAAAGTTTACTAAAACAAAGACAAGCCTGTGAAATTCTAAGAAAATGTATGGCTTTAAAGCCCCTGGAGAGTTCCCTAAACATTCTTAAAGTTTTCTTTCCCTCTGACTTACTTTTCCTTCCTAGCCAAGTCACATTTAACTTATTATATATAGCGGCACAATCGCAGCAATCAGGCTCAGATTCGCTTCTTCAACGTGATATGTGGCCCAAGAACATCCGACCGCTTTTCCGACCCTTTGCCCAGTCATCCAGCCTAATGGCAAGGAAGAGCAATAACAGATTTCCACAAGAAACAACAAAAAAATTTTCAAAATAAAATAAAAATAAAAATAAAAGGAAAGGAAAGCAACAATTTTCCAATGCCGCCGCCGCCGCTGCTCGACTTTGCCTCAATTAATTTGCGCTTTATGTTTCATATGGGCGAGCTTTTTGCCTTTTTGGGGGACTCCTCTTAAATTTACATGACCAAGTGTGTGTGTGTGTCCCCGGGCATAAGCAATAAATCATGACTGGGAGCAGCAAGGTGGCGGGGAGATGGAAGCCCCGGCGACATACAATATTTTCACTAATGAAGTCATTTCACAGTTCGATGCCATGGCCCTGGGAGAGGATGTATCTTTGGCCGGCCATGTATCTTTATATCTTCATCTTTGCCGGCCACGCGCCTCAAGGAGAACGGATGGCGGCGGATGGATCCTTCTTTGGCTCCGTGTCTTATTGGCAAATCAGATTTAGTCACGTTTCCGATGCCTTTATCGTGATTACTTTTTGCCCTTCTCGCTGCCCCTTCTCTTTTTTCCAGCAAAAAACATTTCAATAGGGGAAAATTTCCTTTACTATATAGTAGTAGTAGTAGTTGGCAGCATCGTGTTGCATGTGTATCCATGGCTGCCCCATTATTAATTAAAGCCAGTCAGCTGCAGTCAGCAGCTGGCCAGCTCTGTAACCCGGGGCGGATACGTAATGCGCACTGGATTTTTGCAACATTCTCTGCAGACACCCGCAAAACTCTTTATGCATAGGTATAATCGTAAAATGGGAATAAAAAAAGAGGGCAGAAAAAAATGAAGAAATGCTGACAACCAGTTTTTTTTTCATCCTGCGAGTTCATTTTTTTCGGGAAATGTGGCAAGGTGAGGGAATTTTTTTATGCACATGCAGATGATGAGCACACACACACACATCTGGTGGGGGCACGGATGATGACGAGATGCTGTGGCATATTTTAGTTGCTTTGTTGGCTGAACTGGAATAACCTTCTGCTCACCCGCAGCCCCTCATTGGATGAGCCATAAAAGCATGAAGCATATTTTTATAGCGCATAAATGTCATCATGCCATGCGGCATTTCCGCTCTTTCTTTTCCCCTTTGCCTGCTTTTTTCCTCCTTTTTTCTTATTTTATATTTCCCTCCTTTTTTTTTATTTGTGCCGCATTGATGCTCAACTGATTTGGGGAAGCAGAATTGGCTTTGGTGGAATATATAGAGGAAATGCTAAAGCCAAGTAATTGATCTTGGGATATGTTTAAATTTATGGATTAGTTAAGTCATTAAAATTGAAGGAGCAGCTCTTGAACTTTGATATCTGTGTTAAAAATTTGAGTAGAACTTTAAAATTATTCTGAGTACTATATATTCAAGCTAGGTAAAAGTACAGAATAACAAGAATTAAGCTAATTTTGAAAAACCGATGGTTATATACCCTTTAGCTTGAAATTGTATCATAACTTTGCCAAAAATGTCTTAATTTCAAATCGAAATGAAATTCTATGTTAGTTTTTAGGTTAATAAATCTGCTTACGCAATTTATAAATTTTTAAAATGTAATTTTTTCTTCCGAACATGGCTAGTTTGAATCGGCTGTTGTTGCTGATCAAGAATATATATGGTTTATAGGGTCGGAAACGATTTCTTCACTATGTTTTCGAATTTCTAATGAATTTCTACTGATATTTCTGCAAGGATATAAAGAAGAAATGGGAAATTTGAGGTAATAAGGGAAGAGTATTTTTATAGTATTTATAGCATTTATATAGACATTTATTATTAACTTAAAATTAATAGAAAAACTTATGAAAATTGCTTGTAAAATAAGTATTGAGAGTTAATAAATAGTTTTCATCTTCAAACCCTAACAAAAAATGTATATAAAATTTTTATAATTATTTTTTCTGTAAACTAGTAATTACCTTGAATTTCTGTTTACTTTGCTTAAATAATAATTCCCCTGCAGCCTTTGCTATTTGCATTTAATTCTGGTTTCACCGCCTAAACAAATATTCATTAATTTTTTATTACGAGCAATATTAACTGCGGAATGGCGTTAAAAAAGTTAAACCATTTCTGCAACTAACCGCTTTTTATTTCAACTATTTTTCTACAATAAACTTTGTTGGCTTAACTTTAATGAAACGCTATTTTTTCTCCGCAGAAAAGTGAGAATGAGTAGGGCGAGGAGCTTGGGATGAGCAAGTGCAATGGGCGCATGAAAATCGAAACCTAATCAAGCAAATTGGCCATAAAAATAAATCGCATTAGCCGGAGGATATGTGCGGGCATGTGTGTATTTGGCACACCTCTCTAAGCCTTTAAGTTTCCAACTCGTGTGTGTGCTTTGCCCCCCAGTCAGGCACACATACGAGTGCACTGGAAAAAAAGGGGAAAACTAAATTTAAAGAACAATTTATTTGGTATATAAAAACAAACTTGAAATTGCTACATTTTTTACGCTTATGATTTTTATAAATTTTTTATTATGACTTGGCTGATCTTTTAAATGATACTCTCTATTTGAAAAGTGTTTTTTCTCCATTGAAGCATATGTGGAAAATGCAGGGAAAACTGCAGTAGGAGGATAGGGGTCCTGGGTTGCTGCAGTTTGCCATTGGGGAACGCACATGCTCAGCCGCTGGTGGCAAATAGCATTTAACTTTGTTTGCTTAGTGTAGCGTAGAGTCGTGTGTAGTGGGCGTGGCCGAGGGTCAGTGAAGTGCATATCAAAGCGAACTAATGAATAAATTCATTGAATCCATAGTTCAGTTCGATGTTTGCCCAGCATTCGAAACGAATTCCGGGCTTTGGCTGGCTTTGCCGACTCGCTTTTCAAGTCAAGTGGCAGTGAAAGTGGGGTTTGAGTAAATTTTGCCAAAATTCACAGCAAGACATTTGCCGATATGGACAGCTGCTGTTGGTAAAAAGGATACGACGGCTCAAAATTTATGCACCTGCTATGTCGGGCCCGACCCTTTGGCTTATTTATGGGCATTACTCAGGCATAACATGAAAGCGAAAGTGTTTTTAATGCTCTTAACCGGCTCCCTCAATGAGCTGCTAATTTGCACAAGGTCCCCATAAAGGCGGCAAAAAGGGTTTAGGTCTGGGGGAAGGCAAGGGGTTGAAGCACCTGTGGCTGCCATTAAAACGGCGGGACTCGAAATGGTTTCTTCATTTGTCAATTAATCAAGTCCCGGCTTCGGTTCAATTAAAATTTTATAAGGCAAGCCTGGAGGCCTATCAAATTTTAATTGGTTTTAGGTATAAACGAGCTGGTAACAGGTGAAAATATAAATTACATATGCAGGGATTCCCTCGATGTATACTTATTAAATCTAGGTATCTTAAATCCCTATGAACTGGCCTTGGTCTGCCCTGCAATCTCTGCTCCTATCTCTGGGGGTCAAGTGACTTTTAAGGATCCCGTAATCACACTTCAAGCAGTTAAGGCAAAATTTAAATAAATATATATCACATTGACCCATATCAACCGTGTGAAAAGCATATTCAGTGTAACATTATGCACATAAATCTCTTCTATTTGATTACATTAACCCTTTATGGGAGCTCACTGGCGCGCAGTGCAGTTAAAAATACCCAAATCAAAAAGTGTTAAACGAAAAAGAAACAAAAAGTCAAATTCAATTTAAAAACGAGTCAGTTTCGCCTCTTTTACACATTGTTACTTTTGACTTCTACGGGCGGCGGATTAGATTTCTCTGGGGAGCTTAAGGTAGTACTTACATCTTTCAGCTAATAATTTAATAATAATATATTTACATAAGACAAACAGCTTTTAAAAAGCTTAATTTATATTAAAAAGAAAGATTATTTATATATTTTATTTCATTTCCTATTCGTTTTATTTCATTTTAATTTTTGAAACCAAAAATAAGTGTCCTAAACTATTTTAAAGTTTGTGGTTGGCTTTGTTTATAGTTTCGTGAAACCAAAAAAAAGGGGGTTCCTGTTCCTATTGTCATACCCATGGTTTCACTGATTCTCTGGCATTTTTTCTACCATTTTTCCCCCTTTCCCTGTTTGCATTTGTTTCGACTTTTACGAGCGTTTTCATTGTGCATTGCTTCTGGCCTTGTCTCACTTTAGCTGGCAATTTGTTCTGCTGGGTTTTTTTGTTTTGTTTTTTCTAGAATTGCGTGGAGCAGGCCACTGACTCTTTATGGGAAGGTCCCTTTTCGCCAGGACCTCGTTGATTGTTTTCGCTGGCAATGGCGTTGACGGTGGCCATCATCGCTTTGCTCTTCGCATTTTTTTTGGTGCCAGCAACCAAGTCCAGGAGCTTGCATAGATTTGCGACGTTTTTCATCTCCACTTGGGGAATATATATACTATATATATATATATATACTACAGAGAGAGTTGAATATTTCGTTATGGCATTACTTTTTGCGTCCGTTTTTCTGTGCTCGTTTCATTTATTAAATCACCCTCGTCAATCAAGTTCGTTGACATGGTTCTTTCAGTTTCAGCTTTGCTTATTTTTTTCGGGGATTTTTTCCACCATGACACGAGATTATTGTGTTTAATAAAAAATTAAGTGCTGGGTTCAAAGTTGAAACATGCGCCATAAGCTTTAACTGAATGCGAGGCAACATAAAATCACTCATACGCAACGTTGTCCCCACAGCCATTGCCAATGCGTGTCACGTTTCAATTGTTTCAATAGCGGTGGGTGTGTGTGTATGTGGGTGTGTTATGGTATGAGTGCATGCAAGGATGTGTGTGTGTGTGCTTGTATTTCACGTCGCGTGTGTTCAAGCAAACATGTAGAAAAATAAATATTAAGATATACCTCGTTCACATAGAACAAAGGAATAATATATATATATATACACATGTATATATCTATATACTTATCAGTTTATCGACAATGGCTTAGGGGGCATGACACCAAAGGGACCAACGGTCACGACAAGGACAAATTCCAACAAGTGTGCGGACATAAATGTCGTTATCATTAGGTTGGCAAACACTTGAGCTGGCAAGGACAATGTCGAGGAGTTGAGGCAATGCCAAAAGTAGGGCAAATTAAATATTGAATGCAGCAATAAATCATTAAGTGCAAAGTCAGCTATAGAGTTTCTATTGACTTGCAGTATTTAGGGCAATATCTTGAAGCAAGCCTTCCCTTTAATAATTAAAGTATCTAAAGATAAATTAATTCTTTTAGCTAACTAGCTTAAAATGAATTATTTTTTAATGAAATATCCTGCTTCTTGGTTCATCATTAATCATTTCAAAACCCAGATAAAGCACAAACTCTTTGCTATCTAATATCATCAAGCACTTAACAACTACTTACACCTGCAGGCGCCAGAAACTATCATCAGGAACTGCCATAAACGCATTGTTGATCCATCTCTCAAGGGGAGAGGGGAAAAGGATCTACCAATCCAACTCTTTCTCCCTCAAGGAGTTTACAACTACTACTCATTGCCATGTTGGCCACCAAAAAAATAAGGCAACTTTTTTGGACAGCAGGAAGCACAAAAAAAAAAGCGAAAAAGTTCGAGTGTTGAGCAAATAGAAAAACATGCTGGGCTACGAGGGAAATGAAAAATGTTTTCCCGCCCAGACCTAGCCACTCTCAGGCCGCCTATCAACTTTCAAATTATCAGAACCCACAAATTTACAAAGTTATATAGCAACCAAGACCAAGGAGTCGAAGGGAAAGAAGGCATAAAGTTTTATGCCTGGCGTCAACTTAATTATTGAATGCCCGTCGCCTTTATTTTTTGTTGTACTTCGTTTCTTTTTTTTTACCCGCATCGCAAGGTTACGGTCGTGGATCTGGGAACAGGTGTGCCGAGCCGAGCGTTTTTGTATATTAAATATCAGGGACTAAGTCGGCAAATGTTTGAGAAATTTTAAATTGAAAAACTTTTGACCAGCACACAAATTAAAAAATAAACCGAGCATAAACTTCTTCTTTTATGCGAGTCGAGTCTCTGGGAAATGAGCAGTTGAGCGTGGGGCGAGCCAGCAGGGAAGTCATTAAAAAATAAATCCCTCCGTCAGATTTAAGAGGCTTCAAGTGCGATTGGCAATATCTATGGCCTGCCACATGCAGCTGCCACAGCAGCAACAGCCGCACGGCACAAGTTCGAAAGTCACGTGCTGCACAAATTGATTGCAACGGAAATGCAATTCGTGCAAAAAAATAACAGACAACTGGCCTCAAATGAAAATATAAATAAAACAAAAAAATAAGTAAAATCAATGAGAAACCAAAACATATATTTATGAATTACATTTTTTTTTACCCATTGTGCATTTCAATTGTTAAAAAGCGCGCCTACCGCTTACCATTTTGACTTTTGATATCTCGTAAGCTGATTGTAAATCACGCGCAGGGTATGCAAATTAATTTTAATTTATGCCAACCGATGAAAAGCAAATAAATGAGCTTAATTAATTGGCGGTAAATATGACAGAGTCCACTAAAGGCATTTTCTATTTTTTTTTTTTATTATTAAAAACCAATTTTACGGAAATTGCCAGGACTAAAATCTATAAATTATGTTTTTTGTAAAACAATTAACAAGCATATGTGAAAAAAAAACGGTTTGTATTATGCTAATTATGATTTAAATTACCTAAAAATGGGAATTATATATTATAAAAATTAATAAACAAAGAATACATTTTACAAACACAATAACTATTTTATATTGAATTATGCTTAACTATCTTTTAAACATTTTAATAATTTTTTAAAGAATTTAAATGTATCTATAAATCATAAATAGTAACTTTATTAAACTCCCAATATTTTGTACATTTTTTTACCCTATTTTATTTTAAAATTTCAAGGCCAGTACCCTCTTAAACTGATATCCATTAAAGGGTCTACCCTTCTAGCCTTTCCAATTTAAGCCAACCAATTTCTTGACATTTTATACAGGCTCTCGTTGCTTGTTTAGGATGTCAAACAATTACCAATTTTGCTTGGCCAACGAAAGCCACAAAATAGAGGTTTGCCTTGCCATTTTACGCACCTCAAATTTCAGGCTTTAAGTTAACCTTTTCCCGTAAAGAGAAGTGAACTTCACATCAATAATCATCTCCTGAACCAACTACATCTTTATTTGGCTTTCACTTAAGGTCCCGTCCACGTCCACTTCCCAGGGAACTCTAAACTTTAAGTTTATGGACGCTCCTTTAATTTTTGGGCAACTGGTCAGTCACTTATTTATATGTCTGGCGCTTGTCCATTTAACTGCTGCGGCTTACACCTGTCTTCTGGCCTCCGTTTTATGGGCAGCAAATAAAAAATTTCATGGCTACAACTCAATTTGGTGTTAAGCAAGGGGAAAGTGTGAAGCGTTTAATGGTAGGCAGCGACTTTGATGTAATCAGGCAGCTGAAACAGACCAGAAGATACTAGTAATTCAGCTCGGAGCTGCCAAAAAAGGGGAAGTTGGGCATATAATTTGGCATATAATTTTTCTTATTTAAATTCAACCCACTCGTTTTCAGAGTTAAATCGTCTTTGCACTAAAAGAAATAGTTGTATTCTGAATTTAAATTTACTTTAAGATGTAAAAAGAGTTAAGTTCATTCTGAATATTTAAAAAATATATATAAAATATTAAAGTTATAGGAAATTAAATTATAAAAAATTTTCAGTGTTCCTAAACCCATTTCTCAGTGTAGCCAGCAAACTTAAGGCCCATGATTGCTGCAGTCGCGTCTGGAAGCAAGGCCAAGTTGATGGCGCCCAGTGTTCTTCGCTCGCTCGTTGTGTTTTTTTTCTTCGTTTTTTGGCCAAAAGTATTAAAAAGTTTTTTTCTCCGTTCTTTTATTCCCGCTTTCCGGGTGCCTTTGATCTGGGAGGCTGGGCCAGACTCCTGCAATACAGCTTCGTCTCTGTTTCCCCATTCTCTCGTTAGTTTCATTTTCCCAAAGCCCGGCACTGTTGCTTAACTGGCGCGAAAATGCTGGATTTCAGTTGTATTAATTTTTAAATAGTCTTGTGGCAGTGCAATCGCATATCGTACATGGCCATAGATCCGGAATGCTCCCGGCATGTGCCGTGCCCCATATGCTCCATGCGCACATGTGGCAGCTGCTGCTCCTTGCTGCCGGCTCCTCCCTCTTTCGACTGAAACTCGCAGAAATTAAAAGCTTTTTGCAAGTGCACCTCCCTTCCGGCAAAAACAATAGCCATCTGGCATTGGGATAGTGGAAAATACACCCAGATAAAAGGGCAATCTGATCCCTCTTAAATAAAAGTTATAAGGCAAACATTAAGTTTATGAAAAGCGGAGTGGCATACACACAGAGAAAACTGCGGGGGTTGGGTACAAGATAATGTTTAAAAATATGAAAAAGAAAGTAAAATCTTTAAATCAAAAACTATTAGATTAACAATAAATATACATATAATAGGACAATTATTTATTTAAGCTTTTAAAAATATTTTAAAACCTCTATAAGCATTTTATTGTCATTTTAGGTTCTTTAGAAATTCTTTTGTAAAGAAAGAAATAAAGTTAAATAGCTTAACTATAGTTTTTATGACACTTTACCATGTCCTTTTTAAAACTGCATTTCTTCTTTTCCATTCTAAAAGTTTCCCCACCGATCCCCGGCATTAGCATAAATCATTCATCCGATCGGCCGTACTTCATGGCAGCTAAGCCTCATCACACAATTTATGATTCCCGCTGGGCAGACAAAACGGCCCACACGCTAAGCCGACAACTTGTTGGACCCTTAGGCCACATTTCCCCATTCCCATTCCCACCCCCCCTTTGATTTGTGGCCAAAAAGCTGGCATTATTAGGGCCTCAAGGTGGGAGGATGGGTGGGTGTTTCCGGCAGAGGACCTTGGGGCTGCTGCCGTCGATTTGGAGCCCCATTTGTATGCAAGCTCACGAATCGCGAGAACGAAAAACTTATAACCCAACCGTGTTGTAAGTTTAGTTTAATAGTTGCTCGAGCTGCGCTGAGTTTTGCCAACTCCAGTCGCGTCGCGTTTTAATGCAAATTAAAACGTTGCCGGCGCCAAAAACTTGTCCGTGCTCCATCATTTTTCGCCGCGTCAAAGATTAAATTGAGCCAGGGCAGACTCGAAGGGAGAGCAGGGACCCGGTCACTGGCGGACAAATGGTTCTTAGCAGGTTACCCTTAACGGACTGAGAGGGTGCTGGCAAATTTTGTCACCCGGTTTTTGGCACTTTGTAGCCCCCCGAAAAACAAAAGGCGTCGAGAGGCAGTTGAGTTGGCTTAAAGGGTCGACCATAAACCTGATGGCCTTTGTCTGGGGAGTAAGCCATTAAAGCTGCCTTAATTAGGCCCACTAAAGCGGACCAAGGGAGATGATATTGTACTTAAACTTTTCGTATATATTTGATAATAATTTGGTTTTGCTTTAATTGCCATTCAATTTGAGTGTGTACATAATCTATATTTATAATCTCTGCCACAAGTATAATTTAACTTTGCTTTATTAATGGAAAACCATATTGTAATCCTCTAATTGGACTTTAATTTACAATAATGCCTTAATGTATTTACAATAATATTTTAGCACACAGATTTTTAGATTTTAATTTACAATAATGCCTTAATGTATTTACAATAATATTTTAGCACACAGTAAGTAGATTGTGGCTAATTTAATTTTAATCAATTTTATTATTGTTGTCATTTTCTACTTGTTTTTTTTTTTAGACTTTTTTGCAATTTCCACATATGCATACACAAACACACATTTTTTCATTTAGCCTCAATCAACTTTTGATTTAAATGCAATAAAACGCTGTGAAAATTCAATTTCCTATTCAATTTCCTCTCTCTCGCCCTTTTAAATACAATCACATGCAATTTCACTCATTGAAAAAGTTGTGGGGAATATATATTTTTTTATTGCTTCAAGCTTTTTAATTTTATTTCAATTTGTATACATTTTTTTATTGGAAGTTTAGTTTCAAATATATTTATTGCAATAATATGTGTCTTTCTTGGGTTTTTCTGTTTACAATTTTTTAAAACATTTAATTATTTATTTACATTTTTTAATGAGCTTTAAATTTAAAGCCACAGTAACCTTATATACTTGTAATTTTAAATGTTGTACCTTTAAATCTAAGTTTTGCCTTTACTTTCCTGCAGCCTCCTTGTCTTTGTCAATATCTACTTGGAATTTTCAGCTTTGCGGTTATTTTTCAAACGGGATATTTGCATTAGCCGTCTTTAGCTTAACTTTGGCTTTAGGCTTTTGGCTTTTGCTTTGAATTTGGCTTTGGCTTTGGCTCGACACGGTGGTTTTGTTTGGGAAATGCCTCGGCTTCTGTGGCTGCCTGCGGTTTGTCTTCTCACTTTGCCAGCTTCTATTGCTGTTGTTGTTGTTGCTGTGAACAGTTTAATTGAATTATTTGTACTGACTTGGCTTTCGTCCTGGCATCCGACCCTTCTTCATCTGTGACAGCTGCTCTAATTAGTTGGGCAAAGGCATCGCCATTGCCATCTCCATCTCCATCGACATTGGCACCGGCAAAGGCGTTTAATTAGCTCGCCTTGACTGGGAAATTGAGGTGAACCGCGGTAGGGTTAAGCTGCTTAGCTAGTCGTCGGCCCAAAAAGGACCTACCTACCTACCTACCTACAGCCATCTATTACGACCGAATTGAATTGCTAACAAGCAAAGCGACGGCAGGCGATGCCGACGACAACAAATGTCATTCATCCGCAATCAGAGCATTTAAATTAATTTCACGTGCCGCCTTAGCCCATATTTTTTGTAGCCAGGCTCTGCCTGGATATGCTGTACAATTTAATGATTCAGCGAATGTTGGCATTGTCTAGTCCGTCCTTCGGTTCCTTATCCTTAGCTATTCATCCTGCGTGCTGCCATCCCCAAGGAATGTTTCCATTAGAGATGATCTTGAATGTGACTGTGGATTTCCCGAGGGATGTAATTTATATAGAAAATAAAAGTATATAATATTTATTAGATATTTAAATTCCTTATCTAAAAAGCATTTCTTAAATTACTCTTTTTTATTTAATTAGTTTATAGCCCCAACTTGAGCTTATATATATTTAAGTACCTCAAAAAATAACTTGGCTAAATCACGGCCAGTCACATGGTCTGAGCTGAATTCACTTTTTTTATCTGGAAAATTTCTATCTTAGCAGCTTGTTATTGAGTTGGCTTGTTAGGCAGTGGCAGATGCTGTCTGTCATGTCATTTATCCGAAAAATCTGCCATAAACACGTCGCACACGTATGCGCCATTTTAAAAATGGCGTCAGCTTCACTTCCGCTAAATGCTGTCGTTGATTCTGTCTGCGGGTGTTTTTTTCTTGTTGTTCGTTCTCTATTTTCCTGCTGCATTTGAATTCAATTGGATGAGATGCTTATGAAGTCGTTAAGGCCCCCACCTCCCTCCAGCCACACCGCAGCTCCTCCTCTTCGAGATTCTGGTATCTGGGTCCTGTGACTGCCGGCAATATTGTCACATCGTCGAAAATAATTGCCGGAAATACAAAAGGAAGGCGGCGTCCCAAAACGAAACCAAATGGAATCGAGGAAGAGATTGAGCGCAATCGGAATGGGAATAGATTTCCAATTTTCTCGGCACCCTTGGTACTCGGGGAGGAAGCACCGCAGGGCGTCCTTGTCATTGCGGCTTACGTGGCGTATACTCAACTATAATTAATTACGCCCTTTTGTGACCGCGTGGGTGGGGATGGACTAGAGCTTGCTGGGATTTCTCCCGATGCCGGATGGCGGATGCTTCCTCCTTGAGTGGCTTCTTTTCAATTTCAATTGTTGGGTCATTGACTGTCCCCCGGATGTCGGGTTGCTCTATAAAAGCACGCCGGCCTGGCCGTGCCAGCCACATTCGTAGACGGTAGCCGGTGCCAGGAAGGAGTACTTGGGATTCCAGTTGCTGGACTCTGTTGGTAGAATGGCCCCACTGCATCTGCTGCTCCACTGTGCCACCACTCTGCTGATTGCCAACGCTTTGCTGACTCCCCAGCTGCCGGGCACCGAAAGCGATGGCAAATCCAAGGGCGGATTTCCCTTTGCCCTGGACGAGGACGTAGATGGCGTGGAGTTGCCTCTGGAGGTGGACCAGGACATGACTAGCGATCAGGCATCGGGCAGGACTCAGCACTCGATGCCGCCCGCCTGGCTGACCTTTGATCCTGAGCCTGCACCACCCACCAAGCACCGGAGCAGCCACAAGCCGCAGACGATTATCAAGCATCCAACCAGCAGTGGATTCCACAAGCTCTCAGCCCATGGACACCGATCCTGCCATGTGGAGGTCGTCAAGGAGGTGCAGGGCATCTGCCAGTCGATGCCTATAGGCAGTGCCTGCGTCACCGATGACTATATGGCTGTCTACACCGATGCCAACTGCTCTGCTCAATAAAAAAACAAACGGCTCACCTTCATTCCGCACTGTTTGATTGATTGATTGATTTGAATGTTCCCGTGTATGTGTGTGTGCGAGTTTATATTTTTGAGGGATAACGAGAACACGACTACCTGATGCGCGATGCTGAAAAGCAGAAGTTGTCTAAAATAAATCAGTTCAATGTTTACATTTCCTTTAATAACTTTATTATGAGATCGTTCTTAGGGTTTTACAGCTTAATGATTATTTAATGTTGATTTAAGAGAATATTCAAGCGTTATGTATATTTGAAAGTTATTACAATTGTGGTTTATTTACTTTTTAAAAGAATTTCCTACTTAAGTAAACAGTTTCAACAAGATTCATAGTTTTATTTTTACACCCAACACAAAAGCTTTGACTAGAAACACTTAAATATTAAATTTCCTATTGCAACTTTAAGGAAATAAATATTTTTAGCCCTGAAAATTTGTTTATTTTTATTAGGATATTAATCTGAAATATACATTTATTTTAAATAGCTTTCTATAAATACATTTAATAAGGTTTGTTAACGTTCTTCTTATATATTTCTTATATAAACGCTGCAAATGTTTTTTATTATCAATAAATTTTGCTTTATATTTTAAAATGGTAAAAATATTATGATCATTCAATACTGATCCCAACTTTTGGGTAATTTTTATTCTCATAAGAGTATTTATAACGATTCTCTACGCTCTTCTCTATAATATTCTTCTTCTCTATAATATTATTTATTATTATTATTTTATAATTTTCCTAGTCTTATCCTAACATTCTCATTATATTTTATAATTTTGCTAGCCTTACCCTTTTATTCTCATTATTTTTCATAATTTTCTAACTCTTATCCTCATATTTTCTTCACATTTTAGATTTTGTTTAGTCTTATCCCTTAATTCACATTATTTTTTATACCATTCTTACTTTTATCCTTTCATTTTTATTACATTTTATAATATCCTAGTCCTACCCCCACACTACCTCAACTTTGGCCATATGGTTGGCTTGGCGGGCTTCACGCCTGGAATGGTGGTTGAGTTTCCACTTGCCACGCACTGAGCTCCAAACAATTCCAGCAGCTGGTGAGCTCGAAAGAACGCAGATCTCTTCCAGGCAGATGGACCCACTTGATCCATGTGATCGTAGATGAGCCCAGAAACATCCAGAGCCCGAAATTGCTCTAGAAGATGGACATTCTGCAGATCATTGCCCCACAAAAACAAAACTTGCTGCAGGTTCAATCCCAGTTCCACCGACTGCTGCTTGTTTTGAAAGTTCTCCACATGCAAGGCTGTGCCTAGGATCTCCGCAGACTGGGCAAAGTTTACGGCCTGCTGATAGCTCTGCGTCCTTAGATCCATATAGGGATCCCAAATGTTTGATTTGCCTATGCTCATCAGGATCACGGGAAAGACGTGTTGCTTGAGCCGGAGCATGGTACATATATCCGCATCGAAGCTGGCAAAGATCAGGGGACGTCCACAACCATAACGAATCGTTGTCTGTATAATCCTGTCCACATAGTTGTTTTTATTCAAGCTCTGCGTGGATTCCAGGACACCCGAGGCCATCAGCTGTGGCCACTTGATCTCCACCAGGAGTCCTAGATTCTTTGGCAGATCCTCATAGACCTCTGATAGCTTAGGAAATATTCTTTGGCTCTGACTTCGATCCCTTACATTGAGGTGCGTGTACTCCTTGACAGTCCAACGCTTCAAGATGAATACCCTACTGGCCTTGAGTTCGGAGTAGGTTAGTTCCCTTATGAGCACAAAACGCAAGTCAAAGCGATCTCTTATAGGTTGATCCCTCTCCGAGGTATAAAATCCAAATCCATGCCATACAATTGGCACATAATCCTTGGTCAGCTGCACATCCAGCTGCACCATGTCTCCTTTAGCCTGCTCCACTGCCAGGAAACTTTCTATTGTGTTTTCGGTGAAACTTGTTGAAGATTGGAAGTAACTAGCTCCCAATCCCCGATGTCCTACGTCCAATGTGGGCCAATTATCCGGCCAGTAGTGATGAAAACTTGCTCGTAGATTTCCCGCCTCCACTTTGGGCATGGGTTGGACCACTAAATAAGGCAGGGTAACCTCCCCAATAGCCACGTTTTGAAGGCTAGCAAAGATGGGGAGCTGCAAGATGCCACGACTGCCCTTTATCTGCTCGGGAAATATGTAGGCCTCACCCAAGGACAGCTTGATATCCCTGTTGCTTTGATATAACGACAGGCGAAAGGCATTGTAGGTGTCCAGCGGTTGATATATCCGATAGATCAGAGCAGTACCTGGTATGTACTTCACCCCCTGTTGGCTTTGAGCCCGAAAGGCAGAGTGATTGTAGGAGAATCTGGAGACCTCAATGCGGGTGTCGTCCATCACATTGAGAGGCGTCAAAGTCAGTCGGTACTTGGCGTTAGACGAAATGCCGGATATCACAAAGTGATCTTGCCACACAAACTTCAGCTCGATGACGTACTCATGCTGCAGCCAACCGCGTTCCAGGTGAAAGCCACCACCCACCGAGGTGGGATATGCCTCGCCATAAATATCCACGCCAGGAGAGCGATACATCTCGTAGGTCTGCAGCATTCGGGCCACCTTCTGACCCTCCCAGCTCCTCAGTATACGCTTGCCTTCAGCATTCTTGGAGTAGACCAAATACCGGTAATAGAATCTCTGACTGGCGCATATCCACAGGCGGAGATACCATTTTGAACGGGCTTTATCCTGCTCCTTTAAAGGCATAGCCTTGTCCAACTGCCAGGACCCCAAAGCGGGATGATCCCCGCTCACAGCCACATACTCATCAGCTGCCAGGTGGATATTGTTTCCCAGCTCCAAACTAAAGACCCTAAACAAGGGAACACAGATGAAGCTGCGAGCCGAGATTTGGGGCTGCTGCTCATCGTCAAAGATCTTGAAGGCCTGCAGCTTCTCAGGTCCAAACACAGACGTCTCATTCACAAAGGTCCCGCCGCACAATAGCAGAAGCTGCAGCTGAACACAGAGTATGCTAATTGATTTTAACACATTCAACCGCTCGCGAGACCGATACATTTTTCCTCATTCCAAACAGCCAGCACCACCATCTTCGCGCCACCGAAACGAGTTTTCTCTTTCGGCCAAAATACAAAAATTTATAAATCGAACCGAGATGCCAAGAAAGCGAAAACGAAAATGAAAATGATGAGCAGCGCGGATCCAGAGGCAACTTGACCCGACGATGACAAACAACCGAATGAAAGAATTTCTTGAAGCTCACCTCCGTTTTGTTTTCGTCGAAAATTGGAGTCCGGAATCGGATCAGCTGCGCGATCGCAGATCGAAGATACCCTCCCTCTGGCTTATTGGCCAGCATCCCGCTAATTGAGTTGATATTCCCACTGGGTTCTAGCGATGACAGCGTGAATCGGGCTTGAAGCTCATTAAAAAGTGATCGAGAGATTAAAAGGAAGAATTTTAATTGGGTCTCATTTGGGGGCCACCTTTCACTGCATAAATTATTTTCTACCCGCTGCTTAAGCACCCATTCAAAATTACTCATAATTTCCGAGATAGCATCGATTTTAATTGCTCTGCAGAGCATTTCAGGGTCGGTCTGCAGAGACATTCGCATATTTTTACCAAATTTTGCATATGTAAATTTTCGTGGTAAAGAAAGTTTGGAGCCAACTGAGAGAGAAGAAAGAGTGGCTCAGATATTGGGATTCTTTATCAAGGGCTTGATATTATGCGGATGGTACTTGAGATACGTGTAGCTGGACAAGTGCCAGCTCTGCAGGGGTTTATGCTTGACATTCTTGCAGCCTCTTGTCTTTCTGATAAGAATAAACTGGTCTCTGGTGAGCTGGACACTCTGCAGATAGGCATCTATCTCGCGGAGGGTATCCGCTGTGGGCCTCTTAGCACGGGTATAGATGGCCATCTGGGGACGCATCCAGGGCAGGCTGCAATGGAGTTCCACAGCGTAGCTAGAGTAGTCTGTCTGGGTGATTCGCGTCCAATAGGGATCCACTAGGAGGAAGGGAAAATATATAAATAATTTTAATGGAAGTAATACTCAAGCTTTACTTACAATCTTCAAAGTAGCACATGGGAATCTTCTCCGGATATGTCCCATAAACATACCAGCCGCCCTTCATCTACAAATAAAATACAAATCAAGCCATATTTCTATAGGAATTCTAGAATATCTTTCCCACCTTTTCGGGATCCAAGTTGAATTCTTCGTAGAGGCATTTCCAGGCTTGAGTTGTGCCCAGCAGCAGCATCACTAAAACCAGGAGACATTCGCACTTGGCCATTTCCCAGCTAAAATGCAAATGAGTTGCTCTCTAATTGACCATAAAGCGAACGGGCTTTAGGCCTGACTTGCAGCCAAACCTTTTTTATGGCCCACTCTCCGCTTTTTTCCGTTTATGGGTCGTCGTGTGTTTTGTGTTTGTGGGCTCAGAGCATTTTCATGGCTGCCTTTTTACATTCGTCACGGGGCCATCAAATGTAAGCGGATCGAATTTTACATACAACTTTGGACATGGGACCCAGAGAATTTCTTTTTTTATTTAGAGTAAAACGTCATTCGATTGGTTTTGCTGTTGTTGAAAATATTATGAAAATATTTTGTGTGATTTTATTTTTATACGATTTTTTTTCAATCACTTTTGCTTTTGCTTTTGCTTTTGTGTGTTGTTATTGATTTTAAATATGGATAAAAATATCAAATGGCTTTTTAGTTTCTTTTTCTTGAAGTTAAAAGCAAGCGACTTCTTAAATACAGATATTTATATTCATAGCTTTGATTCGTAAAAGAAAGACATTTAAACACACGAAAGAAATCAAGTTTACAACATTTATATATATATAAAATATTTTTCTAATTTGTATAAACTAGTTACTCTTGCACAAATCGCAAAAGAGCGTGTTACATAGTTCACATAAAATCATTTTAAAATACATTTTCCCCCCTTTTTTTTCATGTAGTTAAGATTGTTTTAGCTTATTAGTATTTTTTCTTGCTTTTTTTACTTGAGGTATAGATAGATTATTAGCAGGTAATGTAGGTGTATGTGTTTTTGTAATTTTCAGCTCTACGCTTTCTTCCCATTGTCTTTTGTCGGGTGCTACTTAATTTTTTGTGGGGGATTCCTCATATATAATCTTCTTCTTTTTTTTTGCATTTCTAATTATGCCAAATGACGGCTGCTTTATTTATGGGTTTCTGTTTCGGTTTCCGTTTGAAACTAGAAATTGCTCAACCAAAAATCACTTTAAAGCTTCTCACACGTTTCTCTTTCGCCCCTGTGTTTAAATAAATATACAAACTAACTTTACAAGCTTAAAGATTATAATTATGGCTTAGATTTACCCGCCCGTTTTGTATTTTTTGCATTTTAGATCCGGCATTGGGCCGCGAACTCGGCCATCAGGGCCGGTGATTTGAAGAAGGCTTCCTGCTTTGCCGGCGGCATGAAGAGATCGCTGCGATCGTAGCATGTGGCGGTGGCCCCAATCCGGGTGAAGTACTCCACCCGCTCCTTCGAGTTGCAGTCATCTCCCCAGATCACGGCTATCTGTCCCAGATCCTTGGCCTTTTGCAGCATCTCCGGGGCATTATCGCCAAGGAAATCCTCGGCATGTGGGGCCGTACCGGCCAACTCAAAGGCCTGGGCATTGTTGACGGCCGCCATGAAGTTGCGCGTTCGCAGATCCAGGAAGGGCTGCCACTTCTTCGTCTCGCCCTGGGTGAGGAACATGACCGGGAAGATGTTCTGCTTGAAGCGCAGCATCGTACACATGTCGGCATCGAAGCTGGAGAAGATTATGGGCCTGCCACAACCGTTCTGGATCACCTGATGGAGCACCTTGTCGGCGAAGAAGTTCTTGTCGATGGTCTGCTCCGCCTCGGAGCCTCCACCCTGACGACGCTGCGGCCACTTGATCTCCACATCGATGCCCAGGGACTTGGGCAGCTGGACGAGCACCTCCACTAGCGTTGGGAAGATGCGATGCTCGGGCCGGGGCTCGGCGTTGTGGGAGGGATACTCCACCACCTTGCCGGCGATCACAGAGAAGATGCGCAGCCGCTTCAGCAGACTGTAGTTGATGTCCTTGATCAGCACGTATTCCAGTTGATCCGGCCGGCTGATCTGCTTGCCAGGTGGAGCTGTGCGCAGTCCAAAGTCGTGGTAAATCACGGGCACACCGTCGGCTGTCAAGTGGACGTCCAACTCGATCATATCCGCATGGTGCTCGTGGGCACTCAGGAAGGAGGCGATGGTGTTCTCCCTCTCAGCAGGGGCATCAGCAATGTAGCTCTTGCCGTTGCCACGATGACCCACATCCAGACTGGGCCAACTCCGGGGCCAATAGTGGGCATAGGTGGTCTTGAAGTCCAGAGGGGAATAGCGATAGGGCTGAACCACCACATAGGGGAGCCTCAGCCTGGCCAGAGTCTCCTCAGCATCCTTGGCCGACTTGATGGGCAGGTGGAGCAGGCCCTCGCTGCCCGTCAGATCGGCGCTGAGCAGGCTGGCACTGCCCAGTAGCTCGTTGCTCATGCTGTAGCACTCCAAGCGGAAATGCTGCTGCATCATCTTCTCCAGCGGCAGGGTGATGTGGAAGATAATGATGTCACCCTTGGTGTATGGCACCCCGAAGGTGGGCTGCTGGTCCAACTGACTCTTGCCATACTCCTGCTTTGTGTACTCCACCTGGAGGCCGGCGGTCTGCTCCACGGGCACAATCTTCAGCTGGACATGCTGCGGATCAAAGGTCTCAATGTCGTGGACCTGGAACATCTTCTCCCCATTGAACTTGAGCTGGAGGATCACCTCGTGGTTAAGCCAGCCGCGATGCACTTGTGGCTTCAGATCGGAGTTATCGTTGGTGATGCCGAAGACATCCAGCTGGCTGCACTGCAGCTCCGAGCAGGGTCCCAAAGACCTGGGCTTGAAATGCGTCTCCCAGCGACGGATCTGCTTGTAGCCAGAGCGATCCTCCACGTAGACGAAGTAGCGATACTCCAGCTGCCGGCACGATTGCAGTGGCACTGTGGTCCGCCAGTTGAGCTCGTCCAGTGATTCCAGCGGCACGCTCCTGGACAGCTGCCACTCGCCGAGAGCCTTGGCATCACCGGTCAGGCCCAGACGCTCCTCAGGGTCCAACGGCAACTCCAGACGCACATTGAACTCCCGCAAAGTGGGCTTGCAGGCGGCGGCGGCGGACTCCAGCTCATTACCCGTTCCATAGACGAGGGCGGCTCCATCCGCGAAGGCGGCACACTGCAAGGACAACAAGGCAACAGCCAGGAATATTAGTACAGTCCGAGACATGGCCCTGGCTTGGTTCTGCAGTGGAGGCCAGACACCGACTGAAAGCCCCGCTGCCGGAGCTGATCGTTAATAAATAGACTCGCGTAGACTTCCCTGCTGCGCGACTAATCTCGCTGACCCCTTGCGGATTCGGATTTGGATTCGTATTCGGTTTCGCCCTGATAAAGTTTCTCTAGGCGTTGCCAGTGCACACACACCCCACCCCACCCGGCTAGCCCGGTTCCCCTCCCCGAAGCGCTGTAGCTCCCGATTTCTCAAATTAGAATTGAAAACAGGTTCGCGCGATAAGCACGCGTTTAAAGACGCGTCCGTGCTCGTGAATCTCGGAGGCGCAAACAAGATCACGTGTTGGACCAAGACTCGACTAAAGATCAGAGCTTCGATTATCAGCTTGACTGCGGGCCATTAAAAATGAGTTATATATATATACTATATAGGAGCCCCGCCCCAAGTAATCGTTCTATTTGCCCGCTGAGCAGAGTTGAACTGACGTCCAGCAATTTGTTTTATTTTTTGAGTAATTTCGCTGAGACTGACTTTAATCGAAGCACAATATAAAGAGGTATATATGTGTAAATTAATTGTTTTTATATTATTTGCGTAATATTTGTACCAGAAACACAAACATATTTAACAGCTTTTGTCAAATAGATAACCCCGGAAGGCAAATATAAATATAGACATATTGTTTTCTTTTCAATCTTTTTAGTTGTTGTTCCAAAACAGAATCATTAAAGTATTTATAAATTTTGTGAAAAAAAGTAGTTTTTGATAATTTATAGAGATAGTAAAAAGGAAAATAAGATTACACAAAATCTATACTTTAAGACTTTCTCTAATCAAAAATTTAAGAGAAATACTGAAAGAATATGTATTATTTTGTTACTTAATAAATTTTAAATAATTTAATAATTAATATTTATCAAATTCTAAAGCTTAAAAGTGTGGTTTACATTTTCTAAATATTTAAAAAAAAACCCAAATACCTGCACAACCTCTTTTTAAAAGCTTTACAAAAATATGCAACTAACAGCACGCGTTTAAAACCGCTAGATATACAGCGGTTTACCTTTGAACGAAACGCTAGCAAATCGCTGGATGACGACTGAAGGTGTAAAGATCGCTGGTACCGCTGCCATTTCAGGTGCTCCCGATCGATGATGATGCAATATCTGCCGACGAGCCCCTGACAACCAGGCACTAAATATTTTCGTAATGGCCAGAGTTTATATAAGGATAGCGAACCCATATAATTTAATAATCACAAAATTTAATAACGAAATAATAGGCACGTGTTGGCGAGGCTCACTAGATTTATGTGTTCTGGGCGGAGGAGAGCAACAGTCTCGGAAATCTCCTCCTCCGCCGCTGCTGCTGCCTTGGCAACATTTCAAATTGCAACTACGAAAAGTCGCGTGTTGTTGCCATCTTCTCCTACACAAAACTACCAAATCGCTTTGTATTTATTATAGTTTTCTTTGGCTGTGTGTGTGCGTAGTACAAGCTTTTCCGCATTTATTTATTTTCGACGGACTTGCGTCAGCCGGTGCGTTTTGTTGTGCGATTTCCTAGCGATTCCACGTTCTTGGCACAATTAGCATAGCCTTGTGATTTTCTGCGGGGGAGGGAACTAAACTAACCGTTTGAATCGAACCAAAAAATCGCGCCTCAGCATGGAAAAGCTTTCTGTTGAATTTTAATGTTGACCGAATTTGGTTTTTAAACTGAATATTTCTCAACTCTATGCTAATTTTTGTGTGCTATAAGGAGCTTTGCCTTGATTTCGAAACATTAGTTCACGTGTTTTCAACGCAGGCGCTCTTTAACCAAGCTCTTTCTCTCCGACTTGCCCATATGTTTTTTGTTTTGGGAAATTTCAGTCTACCAAAAGCTTTGGCATGTTTTTTGTGGGGCGTTTTTTTTCGGTTTTTATTTATAGTAAAAGCTCGCTTCGTGGCTCTGACTTGTTATCAGTCAAAGTAAAGTGTAATATCAGGTATCATATATTAGCCAGATCTTGTTTGCTTGTTTATGGCCAGCCCTCAAGCGGCTAATAAGCTGAAATCTAATCGAAAACATGAGCCACTTGAGCTGGCCAGCGAGAGTTGTACCTCTTGAAAGCTTAACCCTCTAGAAAACAACCTTAAATCACGTGAGTCGGGGTAGAAACCCCCTCTTTTTTGCAACATGTGGCATTTGCTTCAAGGGAAGGCTTACATTTTAAAGAAAATAAATGATTTTAGGAAACACAACTCAAAAACAAATGTCATAGCTTTTCTAGGAAATGAAATCATTACCCATTTCAGCTTGTATAACTTCTAAATAAATCAATTTAAAAATCACCAGAAAATAACTGTTTTTAGTACAAAACCTTTTGTACAGTTTCTGTAACCCACTTGACTATTTCTCCAAGCTGGCAATTATTTCTGTACTCAATAGCTAATATACTTGATAATATATCTGTACTTGTACCCCTTGACTCTGCCGCCTTGCTCTAGTATTGATTTTTTGTGATATACCCACAGAAATTGCATAAACAAAAACGTCGCAAAAGACACGCTAATGTCCGATGACAACAGCATCGACCTTCAGACACCCCGAAAATGTCAAAACCCCAACACTGGGCCCCTTACAACAGTCATAACATTCTACATTGTTATAAATGAATTCGATTTTTTAAAGGGTAATTACATTTTGCATGTGCTCATCCGGACTCTGGGCCTCCATGGGGGTCAGCAGCATGGGTACCGACATTTTTTGGCTGGTTGACTCTTCGGCTTCTTTGTTTATAGCACAAATGAGTTAGGTTAAGAGGTTGTTGTTGCTTTTTTGGTGTTGAAGAACGAAGAAAATTCAACTTTTATCACAGTTAATTTATATAGTTTGCACTATGCGGCGTATGCGCAATGTTTTAGTCTCTCTAGCTAGGCAAGCATTTTGTACTTGTTTTGGTTTTTTGTTTTGTTTTTATTTTATTTTGTTTGCTTGATTATATGTTTTGGTATCCTTGGGGGGAGGGCTGTGCCTGATGCCTGATGAATTCCTGGGTAACTAGGACACTGTGGACGGTCCGTCGTCACAACTCGACGTTGCAGTCGCAACTGTTTGAGGCGCTTTTGTTGTGCGGGCAATTTAAACGATTTCTTTTTATCGAAATGAGTCGCCCAGCGAGCTTTTTCGCCACTCTGCCCGTTTTCTTTGTGCGAGAGACAGAGAGACGAAGGCGGCGGTGGCGACGTAGGAATAATATCCGACGACGTTGCCGTTGCCGATTTGTTTTGGTTTTCAGTCCGGTGGCGGTACAGTTGAGGCTTGGGCTTTTATTCGAAATGCTGTTGGCCTCTACCAACGGGCAACAAAACACTCATACAAAAAAAATACAGAAAAAAAAACGGAAAACAGAGAAACACACAGCAGATAATACAGAAATCATGGAGATTAATCGAATTAGCAATGCCCTCGATCGACAGGAGAGGAAAGCGGACCGGCGATTAATCAGCGGAAAATAATTAGCAAGAACTGAGATTCATCAATATTATTTTTATGGGATTTAGCTGCCTTTTATTTATTAATTTATTAGTAGGAAAAGGAACCTATCAAAAATATTGACTGGGAATATAAATAACAGAATTATGCTTCCTGTTTTAATTATTGTTTTTAGCTATTCCTGGGTTCAGATTGCAAAATTTATAGCCTTTTTACGAGAAAAATAATTCACCTTTTTATAAGGTTATTGCCTTTATAAAGGAATTATAAAACAACAATATTTTTAATCATTTTCATGTACTTAACAAAAAATATTGTACTATAAAATTTGCAATACTTCTCCAGAAGATGTTCAGAAAATACCCAGATGGACATCTTAAGATATAAGGCAACTATTTTAACTTGACTTTTTTTTGTTAAAAAGATGAAAATAATGAAAAACATTGCATATATATCCTATAAATACCCATAACTATCTGCATACCAATTTTCACATATAAAACTCAAAGATTGCCCTAGTTACACACAGATGATCACTTCGTACATCCTCTATTTCATCAGGGTATCCAACTTAAAAAAAAAACTCCTCTAACGCTCTGTGTATAGTTGGCGCTTTGCTCAGGCAAAACACGCAATCGAAAAGCTTCCAGTTTGATGACAACACGAGAGATTCATGGGGAACGGAGCAAAACCCCAGCCCCAGACCGAGGCGAGGCTAGGCCCATCCCCTGACCCGCCGTATCCCCCATACGCTGAGAAAACGTGTTGGTCGTGTGCAGCTGTCGGCAGCGGCGTTGTGGCGCACGTGAAAAGTTTTTTATTATTTTTCAGTCTGCTTTTGTGGGGCGTAGTCGTGGTAGCCGGGCCCTCGCCACGCCATGGATGCCGCAGCCTCACCAAGAAGCTGAATGGGTATCCGGTCAAAAAGCTTTCCTCTCTCTCTCAGATATAGCCTCTCTCTTTAGGGGGGAAAACTGGTTTCCGTCGGTTGGGGATTTGGCTGTTTTCCTCGTCGTTTGTTTACATCGTTTGATAAGAACTATTCAAGCTTTTTGGGGCTTCGAAAGCAAAGCTCTTCGGTCAAGGTCTTGAGTGTGTGTCGATCGTAATCGCATAATTTTGGATGGTTGCTAGGCGCAGTTCTCATAAATATATATAAGAGAAAAAAATACAAATGTCTTGCCTTTTGTTCACTTTCTTTATGTTTTGATTTATAAACAAGGCGAAGCTCTTTCCCGTATTATTTGTGTTTTTATAATCATTTTGCTGTATAGACGAAACCGCCTCATAGAGTCCAAAGTTCAATCAAGTTGCTCTAAATGAATTTTTGTTTGTTATTTTGCAAAAGCTTATTTCTTGTTTTCCCACTATAGATAGAGATATATGTTGATGTTGACGCGCCCCTTCTAGGAAGTAAAGTCACTAGAAATACTCAGAGAACCCAAATTGTTGTGTTATCCAACATGATTTCGGTCACGTTTGCCTGCTTGTTGTTCTCTTTTACAAAACAATAATATTTTTGTATATTTTCTAGCTTATATTGCATTTTGTTTAGTGCTTTGTTTACATCACTAAGCAAAAAGCTTCTACGTAGACCTTGTTACCGGAAAAACAACAGCAAAATAAGCAAAAAACGGGCAAGTGTTTACCAACGATTTGGGTTTAGGTAAACAAATTTCATTGAGCCGCAAACTGAACAATCAATCAACCTGGCTTGTATAGATACTTTAAAAGTACTCTCTTTATAATAAGAATTAAAGTTTCTTTTACAAATTTAAATATCATTTAATCGTAGATAACTTCTAGATAATTAACATATCAAAGAACCTACATTTTCTACTCTTAAACTTAGTAAACTTTAGAGCATCTCGTACCTGTTCCGACATATTGATGATCAACGATCGCTGTCAGGGTCGTTATACGCCCTTGAAGGGGCGTTGGACTTTTACTTCAAGCAGCAGCAGCACCTTCCACTGATTTTGTCACGCGCTTGCCTACACCTTTGCCGATAATATAGATTGCAATATCATCAGTGATTCTTATCACACACAGAGGCACAGAGGCTCTGCCTCCGGAGGCCAGCAAAAAACTGATGGGGATGAGGATGACAGATGTCGTTGAGTTTAACGGGGCTTCCAACTTAGAGTGTCTACTGAGGCTAAATAGGAAGTGGCTTTTGTCGCTATTGTTGCTTCCTCCACGTCGCACAGCGTAAATACAATTAAATCAATTTAAAACAATAAAATCCGAGTCAGCCGGCCACAAAGAGAGAGAGCGCGGAACAATGATAGACGGCAGGGCAGTATGGCGGCAGATAAGCGGTAATGAGGCATCTTGGTTGGTGTTGGGCGCCGCAAACTGACCTGAAAGATTACGAGATTATACAGAAGTGTGCAAGAGAGATTGTAGATGAGACTGTACCCTGCACTCCGTACCCAAAGCACGTCACGTTGCGGATGCAATGTTTGCCTCGATAATTGCTTCTGGCAGTGCCTCTGTGGGGGCTTCTATTGATGCCTCTGTGGGTGCTTCTATTGATGCCTCTGTGGTTGCCTCAGTGGGTGCTTCTGTGGGTTTATCTTTGGCTGCCTCCTCTGCCTGAGGTTTCTCCTGATCTGGGTTTGTCTTTTGCTCACGCTCAAACAGAATGACCAGCTCCGTGTGCGTGGTGTGGGGAAACATGTCCACGGCCACAGCGGATTTGGGATAGAAGGGTTCTCCCTTATAAGCCTTGGACTCTGGCCGGGCCAGCTCTATAAAGTTACGCTTGGCACTGTGTGGATTACAGGAGACATATACCAAACGATTGATGGCACTGGCCGAGCGGATGGCGGCTATGGAACGATTATCTGAAATGGTAAAAAGGTAATGTAAAAACAACCCTACAAATTCAGATTCTTAAACTCACGCAATCCTGCCCTAGGTGGATCCACCACAGCTATGAGATCTACTGGCTTTCCTGGTTCCTGTTCGTACAGAGCCTCCCGCACCATGCTCTTGATGAAATCATCTGCGTTGCCCGTGAAAAACTTGCAGTTTTGAATACCATTCGCTTTGGCATTGAACTCCGCATCCTTGATGGCATCTGGAACAATTTCCACACCCAAAACCTTCTTGCAATGCTTGGCAAAAGCTAGGGTAATTGTGCCAGTGCCGCAGCAAATGTCCAACATGGTGGTGTCCTTTGTGGGAGCAGCCAAGTCAATGGCCTGCTGATACAAGACATTGGCTCCTTCTGTATTAATTTGGAAAAAGGCCAAGGGACTGATCCGAAACTGAAGACCCTGAATGGTATCTGTGATATGTGTGCTGCCCAGAATGTGATCCACTGGATTGACCATCTGCCCCGCCTCTCGATGCTTGACATCCTGGTAGTACAAGGAGGTGCATTTGTAGGGAGCACCTTCCTCTACATTTTCGTAGTAGGACTTGAGTTCCTCCTTGAGCTCTTGTTGTTCTTCTGCAGTCAGATTGGAGGAGTATATGCCCGCCACCAGCATAAGTTCACCTGTGGCGCTTGAACACCGCACCATCAGTTGCCGGAAGTGTCCCACATTGCCATCGGGGTTAAAGGGCAGGAATTTGGACTTTCTTACCAGCTCTTGAAAACTCCGAGCTGCCCACTTGGCTTGGTCAGGTAAATGTGGCAAATCCTGGACCTCGGCCACCTCCACGGAGCCATCGCTGTAGCAGCCCAGCCGGAAGCCTACAACGACTTCGCCCAAGGAGTTTTTGCCCACGGTGAATTCGTTTTTGTTTCTATAACCCTGGACGGTGGGAGAGGGAAGCACCTCCTGGAACTTGAACTTGTCCAGATGCGGCTTGGCCCGCGGATTGATCTTCCTCAGCTCTTGGGTGTATTTCTTGAGGAGAGTGGACATCTCCTCGGATTTTTGCTTGAGCTGCTGGTCATAGGGAATCCCCGCCAAAGGACATGTGGCTTCAACGGCTGTCCTCTGCTTTTTGGGTTTTCCTTCCACTCCTTGGTCTTCGGCAGCTCGTTTTTTCTGTAGGGGATCGGCGGAGGCCTTGGCTGCCAGGGCCTTAAGTACTCGGCCTTTCCATTTGTAGCCATTCAGGGTTTCCAGTGCTCTCTGCTGGTCCTCTTGGGTGCGAAAGCAGACAAAGGCAAACTCTTTGCGGGTCGGCGACTTAATCTTGGTCATGTCCAGCTTCAGGGTGTTTTTTAAGAGCTTCTTGAACTCCTGAAAAGGTTTGTAAATTGAGTATTAGGTTTTATATTTATTTGAGTTAGAAAAGTACTTACACCAATACCAAAATAACCCATATTTTTCACTTCGATTTTGTATATTTCCGAAGTGAATTCATTGCGCTCCAAGTAGGCAAATTCGTCGCCGGCTATTTCCGTTTCCTCCTTGCCAGCTACATTCTCCTTTTCCTGTACATTTTCCTTGCTTTCTATGACTTCTGCTGTATCCTTGGTAGTTTCTGCTGAAACTTCTGTGCTTAAACTCTCCATTTTTAATTATTTTAAGGGAAAATTAAAAATATAAACAGAAATAAACACGTGAAATGCCAAATTAGTGTAGCCGTCGACTATTTAAAGAATAAAAAACCAACCCTCTTTTAGGAAATCCATACGCAATTAGCTGGTCACATTGTCAATTCATTGTGAATGGACTTTAAGTTCGCGGTTAATTCAAATTTAAAAATAGAATTTAACTTTAACAAACAATAGAATAAGTAGAAAGAAATAAATTTTTAGCAAACAATAGAAAAAATTGTCTTTATTTCTAATCCTTGACTTCTTCAAAGCGTTCTAGAGCCGAATTCAATATTACTTGACGTTCTACAAGTACTTGTTGCATTTCCGGTTCATGTTTCATAATATTTCTGATTTCCCTTAGCATTTCTGCTGCCTGTCTGAGCTTCTCCTCGACTTCCTGGGGCTCCTCCAAGCGTAGCGCCTGGGCCACTAGAGCTTCCTCCATATCAATGAGAAGATTGCCACGAAATATACTCCAGCCACCATCGAAAATGTCGGCTAGCTTAAGGAGCTCCTCGCAGAGTTGGACTTTTCTGGTGAGTGATTCTTCCGATAAATCTAAAGGAGAAGTATTTTAATATTATCTTATTTAAAAGTTTTTATTTTAATTATCTCACCCTCCATGGCGTATCCTGGAGCACTACCATACAGCTGAGTAAGAGCATATTTGGCTTGCAGGATATGGGTATTGGTTTCATGGAGATCCGCACGATGGCGGTAAATGAAATCCTCCAGAGATACAGGGGTGGTCTTGTCCAGGGATTCCAGTTCCTGTTGCAGTTGATTATCCACAGTTAGCACCTCCTTGGCTGACCTCTTGACATTACACAGCTGGCACTTCCAATTGGCCGCATTTTGTAAAGGATTCAAGGATATGATCTATAAAAATAGTTCTTGATAATAATAATTTCCACTTAGTTTTCAAGTAGCTCCTCGCTCACCTTTCCTGCCTTGCATTTTATACACGTTTGTGCCCCGGCAAAGCTGCCCAGCTCCTCGGGATCCCGACACCTGGCACAGGAGCAATCGAAGCACTTGGCCTGCCTCAGGTGTACCCTTCGCTGAATGGTGCTCCTCAGCGGCTGGGTATAGGATATGCTTAAGATCTCACCCTTGGCTATTTTCCTTTTGGCCAGAAACACTATGTTGAGTTCATCGTCGAAGCGATGCCTCATATTAGGCACACAGTCGTGCGAGATCATAGCCGCTCCCGGGAAGAGGGCACGAATCTTCCTCCTCTCCCGGGGCTGTCTTATTTCGAAGGTGTTGGTGTCCAAAATAGCCGCAATGCGTAGGATATCCAGCTCCGACCAGTCCCTCATTCCCAGTACAGTCTTGATAAAGGTTATAAGGTTGGCTCGTAGCACCTGATACAGGGGAGTTTCCAGCCGCTCCCTGAGGTGATCTTCCAGGGCGGAGAGTCTTGCAAAACCCTCGGGATCCCTGCTCTTGAGTTGCATGCAACGTAGCAGCATAATCACGCAGTAAGCAGACTCCTTGCGCTCCTCCTCTCCTGGTGTATAGTTAATTTTGGACTGAAAGTTGCTGCCCTTCATGAGCTGGCATTCAGGTTGATGATGGGGGGAGTTCTCACACTCCTTACCGCACAGAGGCCAACTGCAGGAGCTGCACTTGTAGTAGTTGCCTTTTTGACCACCAGGAGCTAAGAGATTCCTGTGACAACCCAGACACAGGGCTGCAGAGGCAACCTTGGGACCCAGAACCAGTGGAGCCTCCTTCAGGATTTGCTCGCCAATTTTGATATCCCTGGTGGCTCGCAAATGCCTGCCCAAAATCTCATTGGTGGCCACCTCGTAGCACTTGCATTCCAATTTGTGACCCTTCTTCCAGTGTTCCTTCTGGTGCTCCCGACTGCAATAGACCACATTCCTGCAGGCGGCACACAACTGGGAGGCTCTAGCCTGGCACAGGGCGCAGGATGTCAGCGAAGTGGAAGAAGAAGCCATTGAAAAGATCTCTTCTCCAATAAATCTCCCTCTGTTTGCGTAATGCCCCGCGTTTGAAAAAACACTGAGAACGGGGAAAACAATTTTCAGTGTTCTGTCTGCGGACTCTACTCGCGATCTGATTGCGAGAACATTTTCTTTTGTGTCTCCGGCTCCGTCTCCATCTCTGTCGGCTGCCAAAAAATAAACGCTCGAGCGGATTCAGATCGCTCTGCACATCCACATCTCTGTCACATGGCGCACGACGATTTAAAATTAGATCTCTATGTCGTGTTGCCTAAAGGCCAAGACAATGTCCAATTTGTTGGTTGCCGGCCATATATTTGTTATGGCTAAATGTTTATCTAGATATATGTGTATCTATATGTAACCAGACATTTTTTATGGATTTTTTTTTAGACTCTAGAAGTAGAGTTTTCCCCTTTCCACACTTTTAATAATAAAACACCCATTATAACTTCCATTTTAGCAAATTCAATAATTTATTTAGTATTTCTCATAAATTGTCTATATGTATTTATCAATATATTTATTTTTATTCATATGCAATTAATTAATATATATATTGTTTAATTGGAAATCAGTCTTTTTTATTTAAATAAGAGTTAAATGCATTTTGTTTTTGTGCTTGTTTTCGCTTGATTTGATTGATTGATTGGATTGATTACTTCGATTGGTTGACAGATGACGAATTTAAAAACAAGTTTTTTAAATAATAATTGAACTACAATTTGTGTGTTTGTTGTTGGTTCTGTTGGGTTTTAGTATTTAGTTGCATTGTTGCTTGTCTTGTGCTTGGTGTTAGTGTTAAAAACTAAAGGTGGTATTTAAATTAATTGGCTTAGTTAACATAAATATACACGATCGATCGATAGTTATAACTTAAAACTGGCGGCCAACGACAATTGCTCTCCTGTCTGCTCTCCCTCCAAAAAACACTTAAAAAGCGGCGCATAAAATTTTATATCATAGACAACAATTTCATTTAATAATTTGCACTAAACAATAGTTTTTTTTATTCCTCCATTTAGTTTACACGCGCGCACAGCAAACACAAAATGCTTTGAGTGCAACATATTGCCAGCGCTGCTTGTGATATGTGTTGCTGCAACATGCTGCTAGTGGATTAGCATAGCGAAGCGGCGATTCAATTGTTGCTAAGGCAAAAGGCGCATAAATTTTCATTTCTTTTTGTTTCTGAATAAGCTATAGAGGCTACATTTATGTACCGGGTTTATTTCGATTTTACAGTGAGCTTTATCTTCAACGAGTTCAAGTGTTTCATTTGGTTCTGAAGATTTTTCAAAGCGAGAATGAAGCAATGAGTTTGGAAAAGATTGGATTTTCTAGATCAAAAAGGGAAACTAGTTTTTAAAAATAATACATCTGAACTATACTGGGTCTGAAAATAAAATTATAATTATTTTGTAGGTAAATCATTGAACATTCTGGGGTTTTAAAGACACCACTCCCTTCAAACTCATTACTCCACCCTCGCTTCTTGCGGCCTTTTAATATCCTTTTTTAAATATTATTTTCCTTGTCTTGCAGTTTGATAAAGGCTAACTTTAAATTACAATTGGCGCTACATTAATCAATAGACTGAAAACATAAGCAACATTCAAATAGTTTATAGTGTGTGCGTTTCCCTCCCTCTCTTCTTAGCCTAGACATCCTGCTGCTCCTTGAAGTGGTGATAGTGATGGTGGATGTGCTCATGCACATAGCGGTGGATCATCGAACTGGAGGCACTGGTGTCCAGTTCCACCTCCTGGGCCTGACCCTCCTCCGCCTCCAGCGACTGTTTGCCGCTTTCTGTGACCGCCTCCGCCACAGCCTCGCCCACGTCGTCGTTCAGGTCAATGAGGGTATCGGTGCTGACCACCTTGCTGGGAGTACTAGTCAACTGGGGACTGGGTGGCAGATCCTCCTCCTCGCTGGCCAACAGATGGGCACACTCCAGGGCATCGCCATAGATCTTGGAACCACCGGAACTGGAGTTAGAGGTGGGTGGACGCTGCTCCGCCTGCTCCGGCTCCTTGTGCTTCTCCTGCAGCAGTTGGTTTTGATGCTGCTGCTGCTGCTTGTGTCGGTGGCGTCGCTGCTCTCGCTCCTTTTGCTGCAACTGTTCACTCAGCTTGGCATAGATGAGATTGCCATAGTTCCTGTAGTCCTTGCTGCTGCGCTGCTCCTTCTGTTCCTTCTGCTGTTGCTGCTGGTCCAGTCGCTGGTAACCCTGCAGCAGGTTCTTTTGATTCTTTTTGGGTATGGGCTGAACGGTGGCCACATTGCTGGGCGTGGGCGGTGGCGAGTGGGCGGCTGCTCCGCCACCGCAGATGGTGGCATGCAGGAAGGAATCGTAGCCACATAGATTCAGCTTGTTGTGGGCCGTATTGTGGGTTTGCTGGGCGGCCAAAACGGCCGGATTAATGGCCAGCTGTTGGTGGTAGATGGGGATGTGCGGTTGGGGATGCTCGTGGTGGCTGTGATGCTGCTGCTGCTGGTGTTGCTGCTGCTGATGGCCAGCGCTGACCTCGTTGGATAGTGGCGCCACTGGAATGCAGGTGGTGTCCGCTGTGGGTGGACTGCAGCTGAGCGGCGATTGCTGGGCGACTGGGCTGTGGTTGGCAATTAGCGTTGGTATTTTCGAGCCCGTATTGCAGCGTTGGCGTTGCTGTTGTTGTTGTTGTGCTGCCGGTTGCCGTATGGGACTCACATTGGCTTGGGGTTTTCTGCAAAATCATAAAAAAAGGAAGTTGGCCATCAATTGGTGGGAAAATCATAGGTTTAAAGTGGGGGTTTCTTAGCTGGAAGTGTTAAGGGGATTGCCATAAAGTTTAAAATTGTAAAGAAAGTAAAATATTGTATCATTTGATTAATTTGGAAAACAATTTTGAGCTTTAAAAATTAAATAAAGTATTCATTATAGTAACTGATATTTAATTATGATTAACAATAATGAAAAATATTTAATTATTTATTTAAAACAATTTCCAGCCACCATCTAGGGGTGTCATTACCCTTCGGATTATGGTTGACTTTTCTAGCCTCGTTCGACTTAATTCCTTTCGTTATCATTGTGGAGTTTTTGGGGTGGATTTCATCGCAGGATTGGCTTACCCATTCAACTGAAAACACAGGCGATTCTTCTCCATGCTCTCCCTAATGATGCTAATTAAATCGTTGCGATTTAACGCCGATTTCCAGCACTCGGCCGACTTCCTTTGCTGTTGCTGATGTTGCTGCTGCTGGTGGTGGGTTAGAGATTGGGGGCGCGGCTGACGCAGCTGCACACCATCCAGCATAAGGTCGCCACCACCACCACCACCTGCACCACCCAATGGTGGCGATACCGAGACACTCTTGTGGTTCAGCGGCTGGGCGGGTGAGGCCTGCACTGCCTGTGGTTGCTGCTGCTGCAGATGACGATTCTGCCAGGTGGAATCGTTGCCCACTGAGAGGCTGCGCTGACGCGTTTCAAGGCAGTGATCCTGATACTGATTGATGGCAATGAGTTAACCAAAAAATAAGCAAAAGAAAATAAAATTAAATTATAAGTCAAGAAAACAATAAAGTACATATATAAAACGCATTAAGTGAGCAACAAAAATTATAACAAAAACAAAAGGCGAAGGAGAAGGGATTTGGGTTTGGGTAGCTGCTGCCAGGATAGTTTCTGGAGGTTCACTTTTGAATTCCAGAATACTTTTAATTTGAAAATATATTAATTATTAAATTAAGCAAAGTTTAAAGCCAAATTAAGCAATGCATTTGTGGCTTTCTGAACTTGTTTAGTTTTCTATTTACATTCTTCAGTTATTTTTAAAATCTGGCAGCAGTTTGTTTTTAGTTTGGTTTAATATTTGATTTGTTTTTGTTATGATTTCGCTCGTTACCTTGTGCCTACCTTTTGTTTGCGCGCCCGCCGCAACATCTTCACCCGCTGGGTGGCCTGCTTCATGTAGATGTCCTGCTGCCGCTGTTGCTGCTGTTGCTGGTGGCTGTGCAGGTGCTGCTGTCGCTGTCCTGTTGGGCAATCCACCACATCCCTGTCCCTGTCACTGCTCTCCGGCTTGCAGCATTTGAGATTCAGCATATTCTCGTAGGTATTGTGACCATTGTCCGGCGTGTGCTGCTCCGGACAGCATTGCTCTGGCCGGCTGGCATTGTTCTTCTGATGATACCGCGCCTGATGGTGATGGCCTGTCTTGCCGCCAGCCTTTCCTCCACTGCCACTGGGCTGATGCTGCTCCGTGGATGGGATGGCATCCTTCTCGCTGTTGCTGTCGTCGTCCTCGTCATCGGACTTAATCAGTTTGCGTGGTCGATAGCGATGCTGGCGGCGGCTGCCGGCGGATGTCGTTAGCGCAGTGGCACCGTTGGCCCCACCCGCTCCAGCTCCTGCACCCGCCACTGTTTTCGACATGGCCGCCAGACCCGTGGGCAATTTCTTCAACTTGCTAGCACCGAATCCGGCAGCGACACCAACACCAACACCGGCATTGGGCACTGGCTGCGCTTTCGATTTGCCCTCGGGACTGACGGTGAGCCGCACGTTGATTGTCTTGCTGCCACAGTGGGGCACCACCACGCTCTTGCCAATGGACTCGTATATGGTGTACACAATGCCCACGATGTCGTCCTTTGTTATCTTGCCATGGTGGCCGTCCAGGTCGTAGAACGTGAACGAGAACTGCAGCGGCTGTGATGACTTGCCGCCCTCCACGGACACGTCGCAGGTGAATTCCTGATTATTTGGAATAAGAAAGAAATGGGGAATTAGAGAGGGTTTTACGTAGAAATTGGATTTAAATAATATTGATTTTATTAAATCTCCAAACTCCTCCTCAAACAAATAAAAACCTATATGTTTATCTGTTTATTTTCCACAAATTTTCATAATTTTCCAGCTCTCTAATAGCTTCTCCCCCTAAATGTTTTTCACACTAATTTTTAACAGCTTCATAAGCCTGATGCAGTGGCAAAACTACAAACTTAAAATAACAAAAATGTGGCCAGGGCAAAAAATGTTGCTAATAAACTTTCCGAAACAAAAATTGCTCGGAAAATTTCGTGCTCGACCCGAAAGTATGCAACACTTTTTGCAGATGCAACATGTTGGGCAAAGATTGGGAGTTTGCTGGATGGAAAAAGCAGCTGAACAGAAGCCACAGCCAGCTGCCACTAAAAACAACAATTAAGAGCAACGCAAGACCACTAAAACCAGTCGAAAATTGTGGCCATAATTTGACTAAATATTTAATTTGCGCTGCAGAAGCACCCAGAGAGCAGCATCATCACGGGTGGCAGGAGCTGAGAACCTGAGGGGAGGGGAAACCATTACCATTGATAAAGTGGCAGTGCCCAGCATCCAACATCCAGCTCGGGGATACTCCGCTCCCTGATCTCCTTCCCCTCGTTCGCATATAAATAAATATAATTTCCTTTGCTGCTGCCTCTGCTGCTGCTGCTTCTCTGGCTAGATTTTTAATTGCCCCTGAGTGCTTTTCGTGTTTGTTGTTTTGCTTTTAATGGTTTTTATTGAATTTTAATGTTTTGATATTTTCTCCTCTTGTTTTTTTTTTTTGTGTGTTTTTGGCACAAGTAGAAACAGCATCCGAACACGGAATGCTCATCCTCAGTGGGTGGTAATGGAAAATTGCCGGCGCCCTTGTGTTAATGAAATATTTTTTCCCTCTTCTCTCGATTTTATTTTCATGGTTCCGTGGATGGGGTGTGGGTGTTTTCAGTGTTTTCAGTGTTTTTGGTGGATGTTGGAACAACAAATGAAGCTGAAGCCAGCAGCAGCCATTGAAATTTTAATTAAAAGCACATTGAAATGTTGAGTTTATGGTCGATGTGCGTTGTGCCCAGTGGGTCATGAATTATGGCCAGAAACGTTGGCCACATTGGGCTGGCGTGGGGGGTGCCGGCTAACACGATAATAACAGCCAAGCACAGCGAGTTGATTAAACTTGACCAAACACCTGGCTGGGGGTCAGATGCCGGCAAATGGAAAAGCAAACATCATTTAATTTATCATTCTGTATTTATAAGCCAAGCGATGGGTTGGCTAATTGAAAATAAATCGAGAGAAGGGGATGTGAATGCTCTAAGAGAGGGTAAAATAAATATTTAAACAAGGAGAACAAGGAGAAACACTACAAAAATAAATTGTATATTAAAAAGCACATGTTTAAAATATTTTAAAATATTATTTAATACATTATTAAAGGCTATATATAGGTTAAATGTTTTATATATTCTTTAAAAGACTAAAATAATTTATTTTTAAATATTCTAACAAAAAAATCTTCAAAATGAAAAGAAATAAAATTTAAATTGTACGTTTTTTATTGAAATAAATTTATAAAAAATTCCTAAGCCTCCCACATCCCTTATCAAAATTCATGCTACCCCTTGAAAGTGTACAAACAATTAATGACTTCATAAATATTTGTGTTATGAAACGATGAAACCAAGACAAATCCAATCCATAAATTCATTAATAAATGAATGGAAATTGAAATCAGAATGAACTATAAAAAACAATTGTTTATGGGAAATGATGGAATTGAAATGTTTTAGTTAGCATTTAAATAACTCATAAAGGCACACTTGACTCACCTCCAATCGGATGCGCTCCTCCTTGTGGTGATGCAGATGCCGGGAGTGTGTATTGTGACCGCCATGTTGCTGCTGCGTCATTGCCGCTGCAGCATCCACCACGTCCTCGTCCTGCGGCTGAGCCTGTTGCTGTTGCATATTCGAGTACTTGCCATGCCGGCCATTGCTGCCGCTGCTGATGCGCAGGTGTTTGCTATGGCTGCCACCGCCGCTGCTCACATCCTGCGGATGTGGATTCCCCGACTGTGGATGACGGCCGGCATTCGAGCTGGAGTTGTTGTGGTTGTGGTGGGGATGCGTGCTATGATGCTGGTTATGATGATGCTTCGATGCCGAACTGGAGGCATTGCCTGGCGGCGTTGTGATTATATTCACCACCGGGGATCGCAGTTGTATATTATTGTCACGTTCGCTGACCAGCAGCAGGTCGGGCGGGGCACTGCAGGAGGAGGAGGCGCGCACCTGGTGGTACATCAGCTCCTCGGAGTCTGTGGTGCATTCCTGGACTGCAACGACAAAGAAAAGAGGGGTGGAGAATATAAAGAGGGATGCTTTTAATTAAAATGCAAAGTGGCATGAAATTGGCGGCATCAAAACTGTTTCGAGCCTCCGCTCTTTGGCTATCTAAATCCAGCGCAGCTTTGTCGGCTTTGCAGTGGGACACTGAGCGAAATGTTGGACAAATTATCCATAAAAGGGAAAATATATAATTTATAGAAAATTTAAAAGAAATACAAAAAATATTGGCAAAGTTTTAACATGGCTATAAATATTTTACTTATTAATTGTTGGAGCTTGCTACCTTTTTATGTGGCTGCCTGACTTTAATTATTATTTCAATAATTTTTAACATTTTATTTTCAAATTCTAACACTTTTTCTTTCTCTGTTGGCCTGTCGTTGGCGTCTTGCAATTTATTTGCAATTTGCACAAAGCGCATTACAACAGCACTAAAGTTTATGCCTCGACGCCAACACAAAGCGATGGCGACCAGGCGGCCAATGCCGGCGCCCCTCCTTTTGCTCGCCACCTCCCCCCTGGGTCCCTCAAGGCCGATCTCTTTGAATCCCCGCGAGACACTTGAAAGGCAACTGCTCGGAGAGCATTCCTAATTAATGACGTCGTCGTCGTCGACGGCGGCGGCGGCGGTACTCAAAAGTTTTCCTTTCTTTTCTACTCGAATTTTTTTCTCTTTTGTTGGTCTCGGTTTCGGTTTGGTTTCTTTCGTTTTTAATTGAAATGGCTACAGTATTATCTGGGCGATTGTGGCCACACTGGGTCGAGAGCTGAGAGCCGTAAGCTGAGCCGAGAGATGAGCAGTCCACGCCAGTCTGTGGTTCCTTTTGGCTCATTCATTACTCATTACTCATACGACGCGTGAACCGCACCAAAGCGAAGCGAATGCGACTGCAAACAGCCAGTTGTTTGATGTTCAGCAATCGTTTGAAGAAAGGAATTTTGTAATTTAAATATTTTAAAGGAAAAGGGAAGGTATTTTTGATCTTAAAAATGTATGAAAAACATATATTAGAGAGTAAAAACTAGTAATTCAATTTTATTTACTAAATGAACTTAAAATGCATTCTCATTTATACTTCTAACCATTTAAAAATATATTTATATCCTTTCCTTAGTGTTTTACCAATTTAACTTCTTGTTTTTCCCCTAAGTAAATTTCCCCAAGAAAAAGAATGCATCCCCCCAAGTGCTGCAGCATAAACCCCACTTGACACATAAATCCCATTTCCACTAGCCCCTTTCGACGCCATCCACGGCAGTAATTCACTTCACTGGCTTCACGCTAAGTCCTCCGGCCGCACTATCCATTCTTGGCTCCATTGTATCTGCTTCATTTTAATTAATTAGCACGCTTAAAAAAAAAATAAAAGTAATGAAGGGGAGAACCAAGGAGAATTTCCACTTCTCGCCTGCTGACCCAAATTTGCGGTTTAGCCACGCTTTCTATGCGCGGGTTTTTCCATTTTCCATTTCTCATTTTTCATTTCGCTTTTCATTTTTCATTTGTGTGCTAGCATTACGCCACGTCCTTGCCAAGGACCCCGCCCCATTCCAGGCAGAGCCCAGGACATGGCTTTTAATTGCATGAACATTATGCAAGCAAAGCAGTCCCAAGTCTCCATTTTGTATACTTTGTTCGTTGTTTTCCCGCCAGTTTTCCTAGCTTTTGTCGTGTTTTTCGCCCCTTCTTCTAGAGAGAGCGAGGAGATTGAGAAAAGAGTTGCTGAGGTGGCGACAATTGAAGACAATTAGCCAAAGTGCCAGGGAAATGAGCTAGTCGTTGAGTCCCTGGCCAAAGTGGTGACATTGTTTACTTACGAGTGTGAGAGAGGGGGTGTGAACAGGAGTTGACCCAGTTAACACTCGAAAAACTATAATTGTAGGGCGAATTATGGTTAAGAAAATATATTAAAAAATCAGGGAAAAGTTGTTTATTAAAGATTTATTCAAATTATTCCATTAGGTCTTCATTTTCTCTCACATTTCCCCCCTAAAAAATCACTTGACAAAACTTTATCAAATGCCACCTGCTCTCTATGCTCTTAACATCTTTTTTTTTTTTCTTTTTCGTAAATTTGTGTTTTATTACGGACAATTTATAACATTTTCATCAAATTTATGCGCATTTTTGATTTGCACTATAATGCCCAGTCACAAGCACACTAATTAATTATGCAAATCTCAGCTGGACAGCCACTTTTATCTACAGCATCTACAGCGACTTGATAACACAAAAATTACACATAGCATAAAATATATTTGGTATGGAGATGTATAATATATAGAGAGAAAAAACGCATGGACCTGGGGACATACATATGCTAATGAACTAAGCCTAAAACGATTCACTCCAGAAAGAAGCCGCCACTTTAATTGAGCCAAAAACGAGAGGGTCTCTCTGCACGCATTACTCATACGCCACGTAGGCTTCATTCAATTTCCACTGTACGAAGCATGTATTTCTTTTGATAGATAAGCCGCAGGCCGTGACGTTCCATTTATCATAGAAAATTCATGAGGCTGCGAGCCGACCATTTCGACACAGCGACCTCAACTCTCAGGTAAGTCGAAGCCCTTGGGCACGGCCCCGGTTGCGGTTGTCTTGGAGGGATTGGAGTGGTCCGTGCTGGCCGGGGCTAATCATTTTCATTTCGTCTGCCCTGCGTACACATTACGCAAATGCACCAATTCAATTCATCATGACTTAGGGCTAGAGCTAAGGCTTTAGGTTGGGGGTTTCTGAGGTATTTTTCGGGGCGTTGCCAGGGTCTAAGGGGTCTTGAAGTCATCGGGAAATAGCAGGCACAGCTTTCTCTGGTGTATAATGGGGGTTTCTAGGTGTGTGTTTACTCAGGGCATTGAATTGGTAACAAAAACCATATTTATAAGTAATCAAAGTCTTGATAAGTAAACAAAGTTTTTAATTGAAAACTAACGTAACTATAAACTTAGCTCGTTTTTAACAAAATATTCTTGAATTATTTTCAATATTTATTAAAATTCTGTACAAGAAATTAGATGTTATTTATATATAGTCCCCCTAAATCCCCCTTTGTAGGTCATCAGCAAGTCATGTTTGCCGATTGCTCCCCCCTGGAGGCATGGGCACATTCGCCTTTCCCCATTCGCCATTCAATTTGCGCCTATATCTGTTTGGAGTGGCTTAGGCCAAAGTTAATTTGCAAGGCGGCATGTTTCATATCAGACGCCAAAATGCTTTCTTGATGACTCAACAACAACTACAACAACACCAGCGAATTGATTCCCATTGTGTCGGCCACTTGAGAGCAAAACATGTTCTTTTGGTTTATCTTGGCGCCACGATCGTCGGCAAAAAAGGCCGCGGTATTTGCTTAAAAAAAAAATACAAAAAAGACGCTGAAAAAGGCCAAAAAGCAACACAAAGGCGATAATTAAACGCAAAACAAAGCGGCCGAGAACAGAACAAAAAATATTCAGAGAGTCAGAGATCCCAGGCCCATCAAGTGGTCGACCTTTAATTAAAAAGGGTAAAGAAAAATCAACAGTAAATACCTTTAAGAAATCAAGTAAGATTAAGCCAAAAAAATAAAAAATAAACCAGAATCTAAGACAATGTATTTACTTCCTATCACAAAATAATTTCCCTGAAATACATTCTAAATTTCAAGCATATTTTACAAGTATTTTTATTCATTATTTTTATTTATTTTTATTACTTGTGAAAATACTTAATCAAAAACTCCAAAGTCAAACTCGTAGAGCCGCCTCTTGCCTGGCAACATAATTTATTAGACAGATGATGTGCCGCCAGCCAGCCAGCATTCGTTAAAGAAACGATATAAACCAAAGATAAAACTTCATAATTGCGTTTGTGTGGCCAAGCAGAAAACTCGGGGAAAAGGCAGCCGAAAAACAAAAAGTTGGCTAAGAGAGAGAGAGAGAGAGACCCGAGTAGTAGTTGATGGCCAGATATCTCGTATCTGGCATGTAAGTGTTAATGAAGTTAAGTGTTTTTGACGCGAACGACCGACCCACCGACCGGCAATAACAAAAGCAACAAGCAATTAATGAGAAGTCGCATACCAACGGAACAAAAAAAATGTTTGGAACTCTATGATAAAGATCAACAAATGCCAAAAAATATATATATATACTGAGAAGTGGAGGAAAAACTGTGGGCATCCATCCGGCAATAGAAGAAACATTTATTGAAACAGTCCAGAGAAAAATGTTTCTGAGAGTCCAACATGTGCGTAGAACATTTTCAAGTGTGGAATTTTTACATTAACTCAAGTCCAAGTTAATTTATGTGTGTTTTAAGCAACTCATAAATAAGTCAAGTATTTAATTAAGGAAAATGGGGAAGCAGGAGAGAATTAAGTTTAATTAGAAAGGCTTTTAAAAGGCTCAAAAATGGTGATAAATTAAAGAAACTATAAGATAAACTCTAGTTTCTTTTAAATTAATTATAATAAATAGTTATAAAATATTTCCCACACTTCTAATATATTAAAAAATAATATTACGTAGTCTTCTAATATTTTTTAAAATATTAATTTACTCTTCACTTCCCGAAAGCCAATTCTTTCCACCTTCAAAATAGTAGTAGTTCTTCTAGTTGAAGTGCCCCCTAGTTAATCATCCGCCTGATCACAATTCGATCCAGTGATCAGACCAACTCAAGTGCTTTCTAATTTGTGCTTTTTATACTCCTCCCTCTTCTCTCTATTTTTTTATAATATTTTTTTGACACTTCACAATTTACAACCACAATTTGGCATGGCACTTATCGAGCCGGGGGCAATAAGACCGGCAAAAATCAAACGAGTTCTAAAAAATTATTCACTATCAGCCAAAGAAATCTGCCTCAATTTTTTTGTTACCTACTTTTATTTTGTTTTTTACCTTTTTTACCGGCACCATTCACCGGGGCGAAATCTTATCAGGTGGGGAATGAGAATGCTTGCTAAATACCAGTAGCAATTATTTCGAGGGGAAGCCAAGAGTGGGAAGGGCATTAAGGGGGTCTTGGGGGAGCCGCCAGTCTGGTAACGTTTAATTAAACGCCGATAATCGATGCGCCAACCCAAACAGTTACACAGTCCGAAGTCGGACGTCTCGTCTTTATCAGTATCTGAAGTTCAGGGGGAAACACTTGAAGAGGTACCAAGTTGCACATAGTGAAGGGCTTGCTATTTGCAGATGGATAATGCATTTTGCCTTGATTTTTTGTACTTTTTTTTTCGCCTGAACTGGCCCCGATCTGTCGGCATTTTAACAACTTTTCTTTAATGTCACAAATCAACGGGGGAAACAAATGCCGACAACCGACGTCAGACCATCGAGCAGATCGAGCGTGCCTTTTGTCCGATATATATTTGTCCCTTAACCCCCCCTCTCTGCTGTCGTCTGTTGCCGACTCTTAACGTTAACCCATGCCATCCTTAGCCCCAGCTCAGCGCGTGTCGGTTTGCTTGGAGGCCTTCATCTCCGCCGCTCTGGCAACGTGTTCGGAAAACGGGTTTGCCGGGGCATTTGTATCTGTTGGATTTTATATATCTCTATAAGCCAGAGATGGGCATAACAAATTACATATCAAGTTGGTAAAAATTTGAAATTAAAATTATTTAAGAATTTAATATTTAATAAGACTTTACAAAGTTTAAAAATATTTATAGGAAGACTTCAATTTTAGGTTATTGTAACAACTAAAGAGAGCACCAAAACTTCTATTGTTTTATTTTTTATAAAATTGGTAAATAGAAATCTATATATTTAGATTTATGAAATATATGAAAAATATTTTAAGATACCATAAAATAAATTTTCTTAAATATTTTATAACCCATATGAGTTTTATCTCAATTTTACTGCCCTTAAAATTGGGCCTAGAGCATGTGCATAGCGTGGTATCTTGGCCATAGTTGTAAAGTTAAAAGCGTGTGTGTGTTGTTAACTTGGCTAACCCCCTCTCTCTCTCTCTCTCTCTCTCTCTCTCTCTCTCTCTCTCTGTTGCTGTCTCCTGCTGTGGTTTATTTAAGTTTTGCGCCCAAGTTTGCTGCGGCTACACACAAACGGAAATTAATTACAAACAGCGCGCTTAAACTCGCCGCAACAACAACATCCAAAGCAACAAAAAACAACAACAAATATAACAAAAAAAAATTAAAAACAACAACAAAAACAATAATGAATAAGCGGCATAATAAAGCAAAGGCTTTTGTTTTTGTTGCTCTTTTTGGCCATTAACATTAAAGGCGTTAATTTCCAACATAAGCAAATTGTTTGCTGCCTTCCCACTGCCAACACAGTGTATCTAATTCTCTTTTTTTTTTGCTGGCGCCAATTTTCTGGAATTTTATCAACAATTTTTCGAATATGTCGCCGACACAAAAAAAAAAGTTCCCATTCCCATGGCAGTTAGTTATGCGCGTATTCAAGAGCTCGTATTCGCATTCGTATTCGTTCTAGCTGCTCGTTGACTGTTTTTGTCAATCAAATGTCAATCAAACAATGCTCCAGTTTTCACGCTGTCATTCTCTATGCCTCAGTTGTTGTTTTTACTGTTGTTATTGTTGTTGTTGCTGGCCAGTAATTTGATTGCTAAAGCGTAGAAGCTGCAGCGAATTGTGTAAATATGCATGTACTTTGTATCTGAACAAGGCTGGCGACACTCCAAGTGTTCGTGTGGAGCCCCAGAAAATTTTTCAGACAGATGATAAGATAGGGTAAGTGTCGTTCTTCTATTTTTTGGTGGGGTTTCAGGGGGTGGCAAGGGAGGGGCCTGCCCACAGACAACATGATGCTGCGAGGGAGGTTTTAAGAGTATGAGTTTAGGAAGGGTTGTAACACGAAAAGTTATTATTCTTCATAAAATAAAAAGAATTTTCTTATTTTAAAAAAGTTTTAAAATTACTGGATATATTTCTAGAATTTTATTTGGGATATTTCACTACATTTTCCACTAATTACAATTATATTTAAGTTCTTACTGCCCTCATATTGTATCTTAAATTCCTTTAACTTATCCTTAACATTCTTAAGACCAAAAACTCTAAAATTATTTCTCTGAACTTGGTCAACATAGTCATCACTCACTGTCCTCAAAGCCCCCATCCCACTTCCTCAAAAGACTACTCACTTCTCACTCCCCAGAAAAGGCCCTCAAATATCACATATCACATATGCCTAGGCATTTACGTAAATTATTGTGCTGTTTTTTGTTTTTTTTTTAGTGTTTTTTTGTTGTATTTTTTTGGTATGGTGTTGACTGTTTTTGTAGCTGTTGACTGTTGGCCCTTTTTATGGTCATGTAAAAAATTGCGCGACACACGAAAGAACAAAAAAACTGAGACAGAGACTGAGACTCAGAGACATCTCAAGTTTTATGCGGCGGCCTCTTTATGACCACCTGCAATGCCAAAAGCCCACATAAGAGATAAAATTTGTATAAATAATTTAGTTAGAATTTTACGCAGCAAAAAGTCATAAAATTGTACAAATTATGAACTTGAGGCGTGTTTCGAATGTAACGGAAAGGGAAACTGGAAGACTGGAAGTGGAAACTCTCGCTTTCTGGCAGTGACATACATGCACTCCCAGAGAAACTCGAGAAAATACTTGAAAAATTATTATTATACGAGCATATAGCATATATGTATATGTCTCTGCCCTTATTGTATTCCCATGCCGTCACACCCACTTTGGAATCCACGGAGTGACTTCAAAAGCTTTTCGTAGCATTGTAATAATAAAATATACACACAAGAACAGAATTATTATGCTTCTTTCAACTTTTGCGCCTAATTCACACTTTGTCCGCCTTTTCCACTTGCTTCTCTGGTTGTGTGTGAAAATTTTATGTATTGCCTTTAGCAGCATCATCAAAAAAAACAGAAGAAAAAAAATATATACAGAGGGAGAGAAGCCCCATCTACCAAAAGAAGACATCAATATGAAATTTTTGTCACGTTTTCTAATGTGAAGAGGGGGTCTTGGGGGGGGGGGTATCTTTCGGTTGTAGGGAAGCCATGATGCGTAGCCCCCGCTGGGCCCGCGGGCAGTAGCGTAGCTTAAAAGGGGCTGCACTCTTTGTTGCCCCTCCAGCTATCCTTAATTTTGGTGTGAAAATTGAAAACGATTTCGAGATTTTGAGGAGGGGTATATATTTGTAAGCCTTTAGGCATATCAAGAAATTCAAATTTTATTTGATGGAATTTATTAGAAAATTGTATAGGTAAGCAAGAATTTTTTAAGATATTTTTGGAGACAAAATTCAAAGACCAGAGAAAGTAAAAATATATAAAAAAACCCTAAAAAAATATATTAAAATAATAACAGAATTATCTAAAATACATATTAATAAATAAAGCCTTTAGAATATATTATATTGTTATAAGTTTTCTTTTAGAATACTTTAAATATTTATTTAAAACTTTCATTTTTATTTTTCCCATTTTACGTGATACATTTTTTAATATTTCCCTTCTCCATCAGCACTTCACTTGCACTTCATCTGTCGCCTCCCGCATAATATTATTTTCTATCATATATCAATAAGAACATCAATCATCGCATGCCCCCCTCTAGCCCGACGCCACTGGGCGCAGGGCTCTCTATCATTTGCAGCCATCAATGTTTTTATGTTATGTTATATGCCATGTGCTATTACTTTAGCATTGGCGTGTGAACACTCTACCCTAGCACAGATCCTTCTGAAGTCCCCACTGGCAGCAGAAGCCCCCCCTTTAATACTGGCACCTCCGACAGGCCATTAAACGGACACACTCACAGATACATCTCACCGATACGGATGCAAATTCAGAGATACATTCTCATCGCAATCTCACACAGCCACGCATGACTATAAAGTATATTTTAGCATGTCAAGCGTTGCGCATCCGCTTTGATGTTTATTTGACAGTTTTTATAGCGGCTTTTATCTGCCAACTACTTGGCCAAATCCCCTCCCCCTCTGCCCACTTTGCTCCTCCCTACAGTCACCCTTCGTTCCGTTTAGCTGATGCTTTAAGTTTAGTTGGCTAAAAACAACAATTTCGATGATGCTTCTATTTTGTTTTTTCCTTGCCGCCGCCAACCGAAGAATGCTTTTGAAGATTTATATTTTGTTTTTGTTTGCGTTTGTTGTTGTTTTCGGCTTTGACTTTGAGAGCCGAGAATGCGTCACACGCATAAATTGTTAATTCATTTTCGGCTCTTTTGGAAGAACAACTCGATTGCCCACGCAGTCGTCGGCCAACTCATTCAGTAATTTCTCGGTTGTATCTTTTGGGCCGGAAAGTGCATCTCAAGTGCATGCGGCCTAGATACACGAGAGCAGAGAACGTGTGTGTGTGCTCTTTGTATCTGTGAGATACTCTTTGACGGAGCTCTTTTTAAAGGTGTATATTTTTGGGGTATTTGAGCAGAGAAATTACTAAAATATGTTCTAGATATTTTATACAAGTTTTTAGAGTAGATTTAAGTTATATTAAGCAATACAAAAGTGTACTTCCACCTTATTTCCTACAACTTCCAACTTAATTACAAAACTCTTACTAAAATCTCATATTTTTCCAAGTAGTTTCGCCAATATTTCTGGCACTTAACTAAAGTATCTCGCATATTTTCCCACTCTTTATGGCTGCTTTTATAGCTACTGTGCCAAGAACGAATGCGACGCCTTGGCTGCGGCGACAAATTCCGTGTTCTTGCCCGCCTTCGCATTTGATTCTGGAGTTGCTGTTGGCCAACTGTGGGCGGTCGTCGTCCCCTTCTGCCACAATTTGTTTGTACAATTACCTCAAACGCAAACTGACAGACAGAAAAACACACACCAACACGGCCCAAAATGCGAGCCATTTTTGTGCAAACGGCGGCAAATTAAGTTTCTTCGCATAAAGTCGAGAATGGATATTGGATTCATCGCCCCACCCAGCCCCCTTTGGGCCAAAAAAAAACCAAAAAAGAACGTAACGAAACTGGCGACCATTTGGCTAAATATTTAATGAAAATATGCGCATTTCCCAGGCATACGACTTTGGCTTTGTCTTTCGATTGCAATTACATTACGCCGTCCAGGGCAACAATAACAGAAATTGCGTATACGCCATGCGGTACCAAGGATATCAGCGCACTTTGGCCGTTTGTGGATTATTCATGCAATGGCCAGGACGATTTCATTATTTTAAAATCAACAAGGATTTGCATAAGCTGATTGCATCCATATACAGCCCCTTTCCCCCACATTTATTATTAATATTCTTTAAGCAAATACGAAAAACTTTTATTAAATCCAGTTGGTGTTTTTTTCGGGCGAAACTTTGGCTCATAAAATAGTTTTTATTGCTTTGGTTCTTGGGAATTGTCGCCGAGCATTTCCTTTTGTAAGCCACTTGCCACCATAATTAACTATTTTTCGTCAGTGCCACAAACCATCTTGAGCCGGAGGAGCTTAAGTGGGATCCGTGGGTCCTGAGAAGTTCAGACGTGTGCAACGCTCGCGATAGTTAATGTGGAGTTTTTGTCGAGTGTCGCCAACTATGTGACAAAGTTGAAATGGGACAGGGAAGGTGGGGTTATATGTTTGGGAGGGGACAACTAATATTTAGAGGGTTAAATAAAAATATTAAAAAAATTATAAATAATAGGGAAATGCTTAAAAAGGTTTCTAGAATACTTTTTCAGCAAGTTGTTGCATTTCTCTCATTAATTCTGCCTAGAATCATTTCAGAGGGCCAAATAAATATAATAAAGGTTTTGTAAATAATTATAAAATAATTAACAAGATTTTTGGAATATTTATTCCACCCAAGTAGTTGCACTCTTCTCGTTAATCAAGTCTATTTTATGGAGTTATCCCATCCCTCTAGGACCCACGCCTCTGGCTCTTCTCCTTGCCGCCCATAATTTGCCTCTCACTCGACTTCGAGCCTGGTTGACTTGACTTGGCCTGGCCTGGCCTGTGTGGGCCTGGATTTTTGTTGCCTTTTGCCTGTCGTTTGTTTACTTTTCATATGACAAAGTCAACCGACATCGTTGTCGGCAACTTCTTGGTAACTTTTTGTTTTTCTGTTGTCGTTTTTCTTTTTATTTTTTCTGCTTTTATTTTTTATTTCAAACAACAAATACTCCGCACGCAGCACGTTCTTCCAGTCGGTTCTCCTCGCTGCACGTAGCATATTTAAAAAAATAAAAAAAAAAGAACGAAAAGAAGGAAATACAAAAAAGCCTCCGATTTACGTACTGAAAAACTTGCAACTTGGCAGGCGAGACTCTGACTGAGATTCGACTTTAAGGGGGCAAGAGGAGGCTGAGGAGGAGGAGACTTTGGAGAGTCAGAATCATATGTGGGCTCTGACAAGGGGCTACTGTTTGGCCGCTGGATATTTTTCTTTTTTTTTTACTTTTTGTGTGTCGGCACAAGCACACACAAAAAAAGAAACCAGTAGCCAAGAGGCAGCAGCCACAGAACAGCCCCAAAAACTTGCAGGCCCCGGCTCCAGGCCACGTTGCACTCGAGTGAATGCCAAAAAGTTGAGGTTTGTTACTCGTTATACTCTGTCACTTGACGGGGTCTATCAATTATGGAGCGGTAGAAAAGGTAAAGGTAAAGGCTTTCAAGAAGGAGAACATCCTTAAGAACTTGTAGGGATTTCAAAAGGTAAATAAACTTGAGAGACTTGTAACTAGAAAAGTTGTTAATCCTATTTATATAACTTTAAGGGTATCTAGTTTTCGTTCTAGTTGTAACTCATGACTTTATTTAATTTCGTTATTCTTTTATGTTGCTAAATGGGGGGAAACTAACTGCAGCCTGGCCCCTGGCCCTCCTCCTGAAGGCCAAAATTAAACTGGCTTTTGGCCTGGCCGGCAAATATTTGCGGTTCGACCCAAGCCCAAACACAAACGGAGACTCTGAAAGAGCAGCATTTTTGCCCAGTACAATTTGATTGCATTTTAACAAGGGGTTCGGTTCGTACGGTTCGTTCGTTGGCCAATTTCCTCATCGTCTTTTGCTGGAAAAACAATAAGCAGCATTTGAAAATTCAATTGTTATTGCTGGCTTTTCTTTCATCTTCTCAACGTCTGCACACACATACACACACACAGTCTAAATTGTTTTCCATTATTTTTCTGACTCAGCAGCACCAGGGAAACGCAACCAAGGAAACCATCTAGAAGAGGAGAGGCTCTCTTCATCAGCTTTTGATTGCTGTCCAGCTGGCTCTTGGTATTTTTTTTCTTTTCTGATTTGTCATTATATTTATGAGTTACAACTGCTGTCGCCGACCGGCCAGCCATCCCCAAGAGCGTTGGCCATAACATGATTTCCGTTTTAGGACTTTGCCAGACTCTGCGGGCAAGCAATTAAGCGAAGCGAACAACATCTTGAGCGGAAGTCATTTGGGCTCCGCTCCTCAAACCGCTCTCAAGTGGGGTTTTGTAATTGATTTTTCTTCTTGTTCCAACCATTTAATTGCCCCTCGTACACAGGCCGCAAAAACGCGCCAAAGTTCCATGCAAATAGTAACCATTTCCTAGGTCCATATCCACCGGCCACGTCCATGTCCAAGAGAGCTCTGTGCCTTATTGGCACATAACTTGACCCACTTTCTGGGCGTGCCTCGGGTCATTATAAAAAGTTAAGTAAAAAAAAAAAAATAGTAGAAAAAGAAAACTTCAGTCGAGCGGAAGGGGAAAACCAAGTCCGTGATGGTTGCGAATTGTTTTCCCAAGACTTGGCTCAAAAGAGAGATACTTTACCGACTTTACCAAGGCCTTTCGAGGTTGCTAGCCAGCAGCTGTTGCAGTTTTCAGATATCTTAAATACTTGAAGTTACTTTTAGTCCAGTTACAGAAACTTCAAGGAACTCTGTTGACTCCTCGAAAGTTAGGAAAAGTTTATAAGCTGTTTTTCTTATAATAATTATTAGCTCTATTAAAGTTCTTGGTAAATAACATTAGTTTGCAAAAAGTTTACATTATTTCCTAATATTTTATTCCATTTCCCTTTATTGTCAAATTTATTTATATAGTTTTATCTTTCTTAAAAGCTACATATTTCGATTTTTCCGTTTCTACCCAAACTTAATCTCATCTTTAAATTTCTCTCCACACTCCGAACTTAGTTTTTACCCAATTCAAGTGACTGTTTACTTATTCCCCTACTTCTTAGCTCCCTTTTCGTCTCCGAAATCCGAAAACGTGACAAAAACTCGACAGAAATTTGCACTCACTAAACCACACACTTACTTAAACATTCTGACCAAGGGCCAATCATCTCTGCCCTCCCGGCTAAACTTTGGCTTAAAGAGTGTGTGTCCTTTGTGCCGGGCTTTAAGCTTGATTGAAAATTGAGAGAGGGACATACAAAAAAAAAAGGAGGAACTAAATGTGGTTGCCCAGATCCCAGTGATAAAGCACTGCCGAAAAAAAGAGAAGAAAAACTTTTTTAAATACACTTAAGCTATGCCGGGCTGGCCAGGTTTTGGTGGAGCAGCGAGTCCTGGTCAAATCGGCCACGACTTTCAGTCAAAAGTCCAGAGCTGCTTTGAACTTGGTCGTCCCGGAAAACGCCGCCCACTTCCTTTCGCTTTGGCAACAAAGTTAACTTGATTGAACTTTGTTTGGCTTTGCCTTTAGCTGCTTTTCTTGTTCTCGTTTTCCACGACCCACCAATGTTTTTCTTGTTCTTTGCCTTTCTTCTCTCCGCTTGTTGTATGTTGTTTGCGCTTTATAAAACTAAATGGAAAATAAATTTTGTTTGCACTTTGTATGGCGAAAAAGGAAAAAAAATATATAGAGAGAGTGAAAAATTTGTGCTAAGAAAGGAAATGGCAACTTGAGAGTGTGAAGGATAAAGTTTTTCAAATGCCCAGGGAGGTTATCCCAAGAGGGTGGTTCCTCATAGTGTGGGGTGTGAGTGTATGTGTTTGTGTGTGGGGGAAATCCCCGGCTTAATTGTGGCGCATTTCCTGGAACCCTTTTCATTATTTGATGCATTGTATCATCAGCAGACAATAAACTGCAGAATTCGAAAAAGGAACTCCCGAAGTAAGTAAAATCCAGGCCGTTGAGGGAGTAAAACTTAGGAGTACACTGGGAGTAAATTGGGGAATATATAAAACTAAGAATTTAATATGAAATTGATTAATTATAACTGTAAAATAAAATAATAACTGTAAAATAAAATAAATAAAAATCCTTGGTTAATATTAAAATTGTGTATAAAAAATTATTATTTCAATCATTCAAACTTTCTACAAAAATTCTTATTAAATTTTTCCCTTTTTAATTTCTTTAACATAGTAATAATTATTTATAAAAAAATACAATTCATAATTAATATTTATTTATAAACATTATCATTCAAATCTTTTAAATTTTCAAGATTACTTCTAAGTTTAAAAACCCAACCTAGAGACCTATCTCCTTCACTCCCTCCTTTCATTAACAACTTTAAATTTTCTTTCCACCTCCAAATAGAGTTCTTGGGGTTGTATTCCATCCGCAGAATATTTCTCCAAGTGTTATACCATTTCCTGGATTTTTTTTTTGGGGGTGGCTTCCGTTGCAGCAAACGGCCGCCGCCTGCAATCCGGGCGATAGCAATCCCAATCCCTGGCTCTTGTCATATTTCCTGACGCTGACGCTGTGTGTCCTGGGCTGCTTTCGGGTTCTTTGGCTCTTCTAATTTGGGGGCGTTTAAGCCGGTTTTATTTCACTGAAGTTGGAGTGGCAAAATAGCAACTGGGGGAATGGGGCCTAAGGGTTGCTTTAAAGCAGCAAACGTGACTCTGGGTTTTGGGGTTTTTTTCGGGGGCTGTCAAAAGTCACCCTTGGTAAGGTTTTTTCGACTGAAACTAAATAGCCAAAACTGCTGACTGCCTATCGATTTTGGTCATTTATCGCTCTAATGCGATTATAATGCTTAAAATATTCTAGAGCCAAGTTCTTTCCAACTGAGATTCCGATTCCGGCAGCAGTTTGTCAAAGCGTGAAAAGTACAACACACCCCAAAAAAAGAAAATATTGGTAACTCACAACGCCTCTAAGGGTTGACTTCTTTTCGGTTTCGAAGTTGGTTTTGGTACACACCTGCAAGAAAAGAGAATAAGGGTTGCATTAGTCGAGGAAGTCATGTTGAAAAAATGTTTAGCAGGAGGCAGGATAAGAGTACCCGTTGAAGGCATCAATCAGGCATGCCATCAATCAGTTTATTTAATCAACTAGAACGTGAAGGAGTTGACATGTAAACACTGGGCTATGCCCCCAGGAGAGTTTGGGTCTAGATTATGTTTTTGCTTTTCTAGGGGGGGGGAGGGTTTCTGCTTAGTCTGATGGATATATTATGGTTCGGTGCATCCAACAGTTTCCTTTGTGAAATTGAACTAGCTGCGGAATTAGCTTTCTTTCATCTTATTTTCGGGTAGTTTTCTTGTTTTCCCAGTGTTTTTCTATTTTCTGTCATTTCTTTGTGTATTTCCGCTACGTGATTGAATTTTGTCGTATCTTGGTTTTTCTCTTCAACTGATTAAGGGGGAGGAAATTAGATGTTCTGAGGGGGAGTTTCTTTAGTTGTACAGCGAAATAAAGTTTAGAAAAATTCGAAAAAATAATAAATATTTTGAAGATCAAGAATATATTATTATTTCAAAAATAAACTGTATTTAAGACAAGGAAAATTTAAAAAAAAAATTGTATGGTAGAAAAAAATATATTTTTTAAATAACTTTCTTAGAAACTTTATCGAAAAACAGACCTATCCTTGATAATAAAATTTTTTAATATATATTTTCACTGGGTTTTTACATTTTTAAACCTAAATCGAATGTTCTTTATTTTTTCTTTATTATTTTTAAGCATTTTTCATCCTTCTCTGGTGCACTTCCCTCATATCCCTTGTATAACTCCCAATCATACTTGGTTTTCTCAAACATTTATAACCATTTCCAAGCCCCTATATGGCATACCCTCTCCCACTTCCCCTTATTCCCCTCCGACATCGTATGTTATGCCCATTAGGCCTAATATGCGTTAATGCTATAAATAAAGCCTCGTCGCCATACGATTATGGCATACTAACAAACTTCGTTTTGTTTTCATTCAGGATCCCTCTTTCTCCTCTTCTCTTGTTTTTTTTCTGCACATTGTAGGGCACATCGTGGGGGCTTTTCCAGCTCCGCTAATATGAAATGTAATTTACAGTTGCCACAGAGCAGAGACAACTCACGCCGCGGCGTTGACAACAGAGCAGAAGTCTTTAACGTCTTTAATCCAATTTCCCAGCGACATGAGAGACAGCAGAGCAGAGCACCGAGAATGAATACAAATGTGGCCCATGTATGTACGTGTTAAATTTTCCCAATTAAATGGGTTGACGGAGAGTTATTTTCCCCGTCATTTGCAGCTCCGTTTCCCCTAATCGATATTTATATTTTGTTTGGGCCATTGACTTAATTCCTTATTCTCTGCTTTCTGCACAGACACAAATTATGCAATTCAAATTAATGCTGCCATTATCGAAGAGAGGCCTTCCTTTCGCTTGTCTCTTTTGTATATATATATTTTCTTTTCTTCTCGTTTTTCCTTTTTTTTTTTTGGTTTGGTTTTTGGTAAAATGAAATTAATCCAGCTTGGCAAATGCCAGGCACGTATCAATGTGGATGTGGATGAGTCTCCATTTCTGCTGTGTTTGTCTTTTGTCTTTTGCGCCTCTTCTTCTACTCTTGGCTTTCCCCCTACATATATGATTTTTCAATAGCTTTTCCCGCTGGCCTAGAACCAATGCAAGAGGCATAGCATAGAACAAAAGGCCTGCGGAGTTGCCTTAATTCTGTGTGCTTTGAAATCGAATTAGGGTACTACACAGATACGTAGATTTGTTTGGAAGTGTGTACGTGTGAGATGACCCCTCTACACAGGGGGAAAATATAGGGTTAATTCTTTATTTAGTTATATATTTTTCAATATTTTAATTTAAAGATTTTATTTAGACTTTGCTACAGCTCAGATTTTATGCAAATTGAAATCACAAATGAAACTTTTTGGCTCTATTTTCCCTTTGTCGTTGGTTGTTGGTGTTTTTCTGTTTTTCGCAATTTTAGGTGAGGCTTTTGCTGTGGGGGGTAGAGGGGTTTGAGGCTGAATTTATGCCTACTCCTCCCCCTTTTGCTACTTTCACACACGTAACCTGGTTGACAGCTGTTGCCCAGAGCAAAATGCGAAGGGACAGAGAGACAGGAGAGTGGAGATGCTGCTGCTGCCATGGCACAGATAACAACAAAAAGGCGAAATAAGCAAAAATATACATAAGTATATATCGTACTACGGGACATTTATATATATATATATATTTAGGGGAGTGGCGCCATTTGTAGGCTTTGCATTGTTAGCAGTTGGCAGTTACCTTTCGGTTAAGTCGGTCCTGGTCGGTTCTGAGACATGGCATAATTGGGCTACATTGGCATTTCACTTTTGGCCCAACGGCTGTCACCAAGGAAGACAAGAGAAGACCAGGAGGAAGATGGGGGTCATAACAAGAATAAGTTGAGAGGGAATAACACAAATGTAAATGCCACACAAATGGCATTGAATTGACCCAGTTTCTTGGTTAGAAAAATAAACAGTAGAGGCGACAAAAGTTGAACGAATGGGTTTAAGGAAATATAAAGCTAAGGAAAATATTATAATATATATAATATAATATTTTGAGGTTGGTTATAATTAAAGTTAAAGATATTTAATTTCTTAATTAATGTTTTTAAATTCCTCAAATATCCTGATAGATTTTCTATCTCTATTATTTGTAGTTAGCTCTTAACTAGTATATAAAAAAAAATATAAAATTCTATATAATATATTCAAAAATTAAAGAAATAATATAGACATTTTTATTCCCTTTTACACACGTTTATATACATTATTATGTCTGAATATACCTTATCAATTTCCATTTAATTCCCTCGGTTATTGCCACGTCTAAACTGCTTATTGGCTCAGTAAATCTACATCAACTAGACATTTCCCCCATTCCCCATATTTTCCTAGCATTTATTTTTCCGCTCATGCCTTTTGTTTTTTCCCGACATCTTTGTCACCTGAACACATCCTTCCTTCCGCTTCCTCTCCGAGGTATCTGAGGTATCCTATTCCATTACAGATTACGCAGCGCAGCGCACACATACATACAACAAGGATCCTCCAAAGAGGGAAAAACCTATCTGCTGTTTGTTTGTTTTTGCTGGGAAATGGCCTTCCCCGCCCCTTAAATTGGTCATGATGTCTGCTGTCTTAACGGAAATCTTTGCCACCAAAAAAGAAAAAAGGAAAAACACTTCCTACTACTTTAGACAATCCCTTGAAATACCTTCATTATAGGGAGCCCAGGATTGGGAATTGGAATAGGAATAGGATTCGGAATCGGCCACGGAATCACAAAACGCCATCGGAACGTGGCATCAAAATGCCCTCCAGAGCATAAGCGTCTTTTATTTTATTGTTTTGTCAACGCTTAAAAGAAATGTTTTCCATTTAGTTGAACACTTATGAGTATTGTGCTCTCTCCCGGATACGGATACGTTTTTGGGATTTAAAAAGGGGGACGGGGGAGGGGCGTTAGGCGTTAGGTAGGGAAGGATGAAAATATGGAAGAGCTTATGTGCGACTGCGGCGGCTCACAAGTGTTTGTGTGCCATTGACGACTTTTCACACCACATCAAAAGGCGACGAGGCGAGTGCACTCAAGTGTATAAACAATGGCGTTAAGTGTTTAAGTGCACGGAAATATCAGAGCCATGGATTGGCCTCGAACTCGAACTCTCAAACAGCCTCCGCCCGTCCCTAGTTTTCAGCTTTAATTTCATTTTATGGCATTAGCAATTTAAGAAAAAAAGGAAAAGAAGGAAAACGCAGATAGAAGCAGACACAAAGTTTAATTGCTGGCAACAGCTTGGAAATAGTTACAGATAGAGCGGTAGCAGCATAAAAAACCGCACTGGGACTGGTCCTGGTTTTGCTACAAAAAAAGAGGAAAAAAACCAAGGACCAGCTATAACATATATATATAGGAGCAGGGCAGAAGATAGTCCAATAGAGACATTGGTGTATAATTTTATTGGCGCTCTGCGGATGCCAGATGGCGCCCCCTAAGGAAGCTCCATTCCATTTCTCCTTTTACAGGTGGAGATGGAGGGTACTGGCAAGGCCAGTTGGCTTAATTCAATGAAGCGGCTTAAGGCCAACATCAGCTGTGGCCAGCTTAAGTTAACAGTTTAAGCCGAAGCGTAAGTAACTAGAGCTGGTCTTTGCCCCGATTAGCTTAATTAAGAGAACGTGTGCAAATAGGTGTGTGTGTGTGAGTGTGAGACGAGTGTATGTGTTGGCCAAACAAAATCCCCCTGGGAAGCCAGTTGGTAATTAATAACCCAGGGCAGGGGTGGAGGAGATACATATAAAAAAAAAACTTGTTGATGGATTGACCAGTTGATCGATGAACTTGGTGTACTTTTTAATTCAAATTTTTAGACATTTAATAGAAGTAAAAATGATAAATTACTTGGAGAACAGAAAAGTTGATGAAGTCTTACTATAGTTAAGAGATATAATTGGAATTTAGAATACCTTAAATCAAGTCTCTTCCAGGACTTTACCTTCTAATCGCTTCATAAAAATAAAGGCAACTAATGGCCAACTGAAAAAGCATTAGCTTTAATGGTTTTCCCTTGGTCTGCTAACTTTGCGCGGTTTTAATTGGTTGGAAAATGCCAACGTAAGTAACAGTTAATTGCCTTAAAGCAGCCATACCAGAGCATGTGTACCCAACTGATCCCAGCCCAGCCCAAGCTATCCCCTCTTTCCTCTCTTCTCTACCCATTGCAGTAAATAGTTTCGACGGTTTATTCCACTTGGCCTTTTTTGCTGCTCATAATTAGATGCATGACTTGGCAGGGTCTTTTTATGTGCGGTTCGCTAGCCATTCCCTCTATCCGGACGGAGTTTGTTCGAGCCGGTGTCGGTGTTCCTGGTGCCTGATGCCGGCTACTCAATTAGCCAGAAAAGACATTAAACTTTCGCCCTGGGGCAGCTGCAGAAGTTCAAGACTCCCAGACTGACGTCTCTCCATGCCTAATGAAGTTAGTGCTGCACCAAAGGGACTTTAAAAACTCAATGCAAAAAAAAAAGTAAAATAAAAAAAACAGCACAAACATTTTGGAGCGCCACTGAAATTGAAAATCAACTTGAATTCCCTTCGCCACCTTTTGGCGCTGCTAAACGTCAGCCATAAATAAAATGCAAAATTCTTCTTATACATTTCCCCAAAAAAATATATAAAAAAAACCAAAACAAAATTGCTTTTGGGGGCGTGACTGCATCTACTTGTGGGTGTGAAGATTACCCCCACTGCACTTGCCCGTGGCTTTTCCACACTACGTGACTGGTTATCCCAAATAGCACAGCCTTCATTCCTGCTCCCTGCTCCTTTCGGAAAACCCTTCCTGTTGCTGCAACATATTTTGCGTATCAAATTTTGTGCAAAATACTCGCAGCTCGATGAAATTCTATTGGGAAATATTTTTCAGCACAGGAAAAAAGGGTATGGCAAAAGCAGGCCAGGAATGTTGGCTATGCGATGGTGTCTGGTATGCAAGAGGAATTTGTAAAACAAGGAAGTCAAAGGGTTTTGTTAATAAAGAATGAAACAAGCATTAATTTATACTTTAAAGATAGAATATATTAATTTAAAAATATTATTTACATTCATGGAATCATTACAAGAAAACACATTAGAGGTATATAAATAAGAAATCTTTTTGCTGAATATTTTATTAATTATATCTTTCATTAAATCATTTCATATTTAATTTCCCATCAAAACCAATTACTTGTTCATTTTCCCAACGATTCTCCAGGCTTTAAAGCTTAAGTAAATCCCCTTAATTTTCAATTAAACCTTTCTAAGCCAGCTTAATAAATTCCTTAACTCAAAACCCACTTTAACAAAATAAATCTCCATCATTAAAAAGAGTATCCCCAGGGTTACCTTAACACCCCGGCCACATTTCCGCATCAATTTTTCAGCAGCTCTCGCCCTAAATCTCCCCCACTTGGTGGGGATTTTGGTAGTGGATCTATGTAGGTGGTTAAGTTCTCACTGCTAAACTGCATGGCCAACCATTAAAAATGAATTGGCCGGGCCGGGTAGGGCAGGGCATATTTTATAAAACGTATATAATTTTCAGCAGAATCTGCTGTTGAAATAACAACCAGAGGCGGCGGCAAACTATTAATAACAAAGTGTGGAGAAGCGGAGGAACCCGCGCCATACTCCCCTAATACAATCATATAAATTACACTGCCAGAGCAATCAATCAATGTCAAAGTCAGACTGAGTTGCGCTTATAGGCCCAGGGTCGTCAAAAAGAAAAAATAAAATAAAACAAAAAAACCCCGGAGATGGGGTTCGGGGTTCGAGGTAGATTTAAGCTAAGCTGCCACGTACTTGCCCGCTCATCAATTTCAATAAGCCAGAGCAGCGGCCTCGGGTGCAAAGAGTCTAGTATTCCGGACATCAAGCGGACCACCAGCGGACGAACCATTAGCACCTAGGCCAACTGGCAGCGGCATTTGTCAAAGTGCCATGGGAAAGGCCATCCATACAGCAGAAGATACCCCAGACATTGTCTGTGTTTTGCATTTTAAATTGTGGCACAAATGAAATTGAAAATGGCTGCTAAATATGTGCAACTATGCGGCAACATTGCTCAATTGCCAGCTCCTTTGTCTTGGCTGCTATTCCTATCCCTATTTGTATCTGTATCTGTAACTGCGTGTGTGGTGTCAACAATGGCAGAACACTTTGGGTGGCATTTCATTGACAGCAAGTCATAAATTTTACAAATGACAGCCGGCAAGTGGTGACTGACAGTGGAGACAAAGGCAGAGAGAGAGAGCGAAAGATCCCTGAGATACATAGTTTTTTGCCATATGCAAATTAGAATGCAGCTTGGCAGGGGTTAGAGGTTAAAGACAAAGGATAACTAAGCCAAATTATATTAAAGGAAGTAGAGTAAGCCCTTCCTGAGGCAAAGTTTCTACTTCAATTTTAATTATAGTAAATAAAAGTGTAAGATATTCCTCTCTTGACTTTCATTTCCGTAATTATACCCCTTCCTTACCACTTTCAAGTACAACTCTCATTTGAACCCACTCAATCTTGTCTTTTATTCTTTACCCAACCAACCACATGGCACCTACATGAATTCTTTTATCCACAGACAGTAGTTATAGACTCTCTCTCTCTCCATAGACATTCAGCTTTTGTCTTCCCTCAATGATTTCTTTCTTAATCACTCTCAAACTCCAGTTCCAGTTACCGAGTCACCATCAATCAATCAATCACACAATGAGCTCTGCTGAAGGAGAAAGAGAACCTTTCTCTAATGACAGGCGGGGCACTCATGGCGGCATCTGTGGCATCTGAAATCGGCTTAATCGGGCCCTTACACTTTGAATTGAAATGTATGTAGTTCGTTTTTATCGAAAAGACCGCACTCGGAGACCACAAAACTGCTGGCATAACGGCAACACCTGCCTGGACCGGAAGTGCATAGAAGCAGAGCTAATGGCAGAGGCTGAGAGACAGGATCTCCAACCAAGAGAAGGAGAGGAGGGGAGGCCCGGCAACAAAATCGTCGGCGCCGCATTTTGGGGCAGCTGTGGATGCGGTTTATTCTCCGGCTGAGGCTGCAGCGGAAGTTTTAACAACCAAAAACACACACATGCTCAGCGATACTGAGAAAAATTGTATAGTAAATTAAATTAAAAAAAAAAAAAAGAATTTTAGAAAATAAACTAAGCAGAGAAAGGAGTTTAAACAGCTTAATCTTTTCTTATTTAAATTTTAAATAAATTAATGTTAATCTTTAAAATGTAAATGTATTTTCTCTCACTTTATCTGCTGTGCGGCGACACACATGGAAATTAAAATCAATTGCCAGTGGAGTGGGTTTCCCAGAAGAGGATTCTTCTCCCGAAAGACACACACGACGCTCCGCTCCCATCATTAGCTGCAATCTCAAATCGTAGCCCTGTGTTCTCCCTGTGTGTGCATGTGTGTCATGCTGTTCTGTTTTGCGATGAAAATCCCTTAAAAAGACTCTTTCTCTCTCTCTCTGTGTGTGTGCCCGCCATGTGTCCTGTCCCGGGCCTATCCGACCATGGTGATCTCCTTGACGTTTTTATAGCTGCTAACAATGTGTCAGGTTTTCCAGGAACTCAGTTTCTGGGTTTAGCTTATCCCTCGGTTTTGGGGTCTCTAGAGTCTAGACTCCTGAAGCGAATAATTAGGCAAATGTCTTTCTGCCTGGAAGTTTGAATGAAATACTCCGGACTGAGTGGATGAGTAAGCGTTGAAATATTTGTGGCAAAAATACGCTAGATCTGCGATATAGAAAGGTTCAAGTCCAGCTCTTGATGTATGGACATTATCTCAGGTATTTCAACAAGATCTTTAGAGGAAGTTGTAGGTAAGTTTAAAAGGAATGCAAATGGTGGCAACTCGAGACACAAGAATGTTGTACCTTTGAGATACATTTGTGAAGATACAAAGAGGTTACAAATGGGTGTGGGAGATGATGACTCTATAAGAAAGGTATTTCGGGAATTTTAAAGAAAGTAAGTAGGTTGCAAAGTATTTAATTTTATTTTAAAGAAGTGAGATAAGAAAGCAGAACTATCTATAGGATATATTTTTCCTCTTAAATTCCCTCTATATTTTTTTTAGAAACCCCCCATCACCTCAGAGTTTAGTTTAAGCCTCTTCAGCTGTTTTCATTCATTATAAACTTGAGACGTTTTGCCCCATCTTCTTCATCTTTTTATAGCACCTCAAGGAGCACCCCGAGCACTAAGCATTGCATTTCCTCAAAGCCAATCCCCTTGACACTTCATCTCTCTCTCTATCTAGCTTCCCCGATTTTATGCATATTTTTGGCATCCTCGGGTACCCTATTTTTATTATCGGAATGGGGGCCACACAAATTATGCGTAAATATGCGTACCCCCATCTCCCTTTATGCCGGCGTATTTCTTGTTTATCGCTTTGCGAAAAGTCAATTTTTATAACACACTGAACAGAGCAACCAACGATGGGGGCCAGATAAACCGATCCGTATATATATTATATATACAGACTATACAGACGTTGTATATAAGAGTCGGGCGGAAAAAAGCACAAAATGATTTGTGGCTGCCTGAAATTGGCGCAACATTGCCAGGCAGGCAGGCGGTGGGGAAGGTGAAAATATGTAACAAATTTGTAATTTGAACGCTACAAATCATAATTTTGCATAATGATCAATTCATAAACGTCAAAACCTTGCCTCGTGAGAAGTGAATTATGTTTTGTGGAAAAATTTGGACCCCATTTTGTAGGAAGAAACTGCTGCTATAGCAATTGCGTAGCGGAAATGTATACATATTATCCCAACAGACACATAATACTCTGACAGCCAACAAACAGGGAAACTTCCTACGAAAACTAATTAAATAAATTACATTAAATGTTCAGCGAGCAAAGCAAGTTGGTGTAGGACCAAAAGAGATATCGGATTGCGACCAAGAGGCATGGAAAGTTTTAATATAATAAGATTGGGTGAGGCTAGGTACCAGGGTATATAGATAATGGATTTAGTTTATTTTAAGTCTTGAAAATTATTTTAACAAATTCAAACTCTGTTTATCCTTGAAGTCAAACTACTAGGTAAACTTCCTTTAAGCTAAAACCTTCTTTACTAAACCCAAACTCATCCTTTAAAGTCGTAATTTTCTGGCTTAAATTATTCACCAGCGAAATTCATCAAACGACCCGAAAAAGTAATGCCATCTAGAGCAGCATTTGCCATAACTCCAACTGACAGATGGCTCCTTCTCGCCTCTCGCTTCCTGTTCCCCAAGTTGCTCCCTGTTTCCCCTCTAGACCCCTCCTCCAATGATACCTTCTTGGCCGGGCCTGCAGCATATCAAATTAACACAGACACGATGTTGAGGACCCGGGACTGTTTGCTGGCCATTAACTGTAGCACTTTTGGGGCACGACGGCACCCCCTTAGAGTTACTCCCCCCTAAAGCCTAGCAGCTTCAATTTGTTGGTCAGGTTTTTGTACAAACACAGAGAGAAAATAGGGTTATATATTTCAACTTAATATATAGAATAATAAATTACATTTTAAGTAAAGTAAAAATATATAAAAATATATATAAAAAACCCTATTTAGTGATCATAATTTTCCCTCAGTGTCTTTCCGTATATACGTGGCTTTTTAATGAGCATCGTGGTCGCATCGGGGGAGCTTTTGCGGCTGAATCCCCAACTGACTGGGTGACTTGAGCGATTCCGAGACCGAGAGTCGTCGTCCCGGCCCTAGCAAATTGCAGGTTCCCTTGGCCCTTCTCCTCCTTCGAGCCCTACCTCTCTCTCTTCTACCCATCCTGGCCACAAAGTGTTGCGTTGCACTCATATTTTGCCGTGTGCACCTTAATTATATGGCCGCCGACAGAAATTCAAGTGAAAAACGTTTCTCCGGTGATGAAAACGAAGCAGCAGCAAGCAGCAGCAGAAGCAGCTGAATCAGAGGTAGCACAGCAGCAATAGTGGCCGAAACCTAAGCCTATTTCGTGCCGCTGTTTAAGCCATGAAAATTTAATGCCAGCTTACAGCGAACGAACAATGCCCAAATGGAAAGAGAGGAGCAGGGAGATAGGGATTCGGAGAATTTTTAGGACCGCATTTCCGCCCGCACCAAGTATTAATTATGTACGCATAAAATATCTTTTGAGACCCTTTCAGTGTCTCTCAACCCTTGCACGTCTTTCGTCGGGTCCAGCCAACATCAATGGGATGCAAATTAACTGTACAAACATAAATAACACTTAAAATTTTCAGGAAAAAAGAGAATATATATACCTTTGGTATATATATATATATCAGACCTGCTCTGGGCATTTGTCAAAGCAATAAAAATTGTTGGGCTTCTGTTTGATAAGAGTTTTTTATCATCTTTGATGCTGCTACTACGGTCGTTGTCCCTTCATTAATTCACAGGCATGCCGGAGTCCCTTTTTTCGTATAGTTCCCTTACCCTTGCTCATTACCCTAGATACAGATACTAGCGCACTTTTCCGCATCTGTATCTTTTTTTGTACATCTATCTTGAAGCTCAACTTGTTGCTCTCGGGCGGCGGCTTTAATGAATTGGAATTGACAGTTTGTTGGCTTTTTATATGTACCAAAAAGTATGTATAGTATCTCATTTTTAATGTATCTGCAAGATGCATCATCAATTATTCAATAGACTGCACTGCAATGCAGCCAAACGAAAACTTTGCCCTGCCTGCCTGCCGCTGCTGGAAAAGTGATTAATTGGCGCTACAAATTTATGACGTTGTTCGTTCGGCCCGATAGCGAGGTTGAATGTATGATAAAGCCAGGAAAATGTATAGAGAGCAGTTTGTGGCTGCCCCTCCTACCCCGCAGCGATTAAAACTTTTCGTCAGTCGGGCTTACATCAACTTTGGTAAATACTCTGCCGCACATTAAAGTATCCGCATGTGTACGTGATCGTGTTGTTTGTTGATTTGTTTGTTTGTTTGTTTGCTTATTGTTCTTGTTGGTGTTCCTGGTCCCATCATTATGTTTATTGTTATGGTTTTTCTTTCCAATAAATATAATATAAATCATAAAAATAAAAGCCATATTGACTGAGAGAAACGAAGCGAACTTTTAACGAGGTTTTCAAAGATGTCTGTTTGGGTTATTTGCGGTTAAGTTTGATATATGATCTCAAGTATTTTTTGTAACTAATTTGTTATGGTATAAGGTATAAGGGTAGTTTTTTCTTAGATATTAAAGCTAATTATTAAGGCCATACTTTCTCTTCTCTCCTTTTTGCTTTCATTTTTATAGAGACTTTAAGTACTTGCTTTTGGGCATTTTCAGGCCATAATTTAACGCTTTTTTTATGCCACTCTGACCACACCCACAACGGCAATAATAACAACAAAACACAACGAAACCCTCTTCATTTTCCCCCCAACATTTTCTCAGTTGGTCAGCAGTACCAAAAATCTTTCCAGGGCAATGAGGGTCCATTGTTATTATGATTATTTGTAATGTATGTATGTGAGAGAGGCGAGAACATGGGAAAGTGGGGGGAAAACTCCCAGCCCAGTTCAATGCTTTTAGGCTTTCCCTACCTCCCTCTCTCTCCTCTTCTAGTTGGAGCTGATTGCTTCCCTTTGGGTGCCCAGTTGGGATTGTGTTAATCATGCTACATTGCAGCCGCCGCTCCACAATAATAATCATAATAATCGAGAGTGGAGAGTACAACAAACAACATCATTATTTTAGATATTTATGATATTTATGTAAGCCCCGGTAGATGGGGGAATACTATATATATATATAAATGATTGTTGTTGCCATGGCTCTTGATAAAAATTTAATGTAGCATGTTAACAAGCGACCCGTTATGATTACCCCATACAATACCAAAACCAATCCCGACAATAACCCCAAACTCAGAGGAGGAGAAAAAAATGAGAGAGAGAGAGAGGGGAAAGGGAATAAAAACTATTGTACAAAATACAACACAATCCCAGCAATTCCAATACGAAAATTCTGCAGTCCAATTTACCATTTCAGTGATGATGATCATCATCATCATCATCATCATCATCGTCAGCATGTCGGCTCCACAGACGACTCAACTTAACCCCTGGCAAATGGGGGGAGCCGAGTGGGTTAAGCAATCCCAATCCCAGTCCCAATTTCAAATCGAAATGTAGGTGCGCCCCCGAACCAAGCTCAAAATAAAGTTGAGAACCTGAAAGCTTGAGCCCAAAGCCGTCGGCCGTTGGCACAGGAAATGAATAATCAATAATCACAATTGGAAATTTTCTATAAATTGGCAAATGCCGGCAACATAACAGTTAAAATGGTTTTTTTTTTCTGGTCTGCAGACGATTTGAGGGGGAAAATGGTTTTATTTTCTTGTCACAAAATGTGGCGAGGGGAAATATAAATGTATGTGTGTGGGTTTTTTTGAAGTTAAAGGAATTATGTGTTTCCTTTGATAAGTTTCCTTTTGAAGCCGCCTTTTGAAGTCGCAAATTATATTAGTCTGGGTTTTTGTGTATAGCTTAAGAGGGATTTTTTGCAGGGGAGTAATTGAAATATGCTGTTAATAAGGAGTTTGGGTTTAAATGAACTTTTAATTTCACATTTTTAGCGAAGGATAAGTTTAAAGAAGTTGAATAGTAAATAAACTTGACCAATATAAAGCAGAAATATTAGTTAATTGAAGAAAAAAGGACTTTAAAAGGCCTTAAATAATTTTGTAGCTCAACAATTTGCTTTACAATTTTAAGTTTAAATTATTAATAAAGGAATTTATATATTTTCTTTAAAATATTGGTAATAAATCTTTACTTTTTCTAATATTTTAAAGAAAAACTAATAGTAAAACTTAAAATAAAGTTTATTTAACTTTAGAAAATGCCTTAAAATTAACTTTCCCTTTCCCTAAAATTTTCTAAAAATTATTTAGCCTTCTTCTGGACCACCTATTTACCCCTGACAAGCCTCAACAATTTTCATAGAATTTTCCGCACTCACTTTGTGCAAGCTGCAAGCCATCCATTATCTATATTCTCATTCCCAAAAGCACTTAGCTTCTGTTGTTGCCAAGCTTTGGCATTTTAAAGTATATATCCCCCACCCACAGTTTCAACTGCAACACGTTTTTATCATTTAACTAGGTGGAATGCAGGGGGGGGGAGAGGATCCGGGGATCAGATTCAGAGCCCGAAAATAAAACCCAGAGAAAGAGGAGGAGCAGCACAGCACTCTCGCATCAACAGCGTGGGAATTAATATCAATGTCGTTGGCGTTGGCGTGGCTGCTGCTTTTCCTGCTGCTATCAGCTCTCAATTTTCCGGCACAGCCACCATGGCGTATGTGTAATGCCCATTTTGTTGTCGTTGTTTGCCATGGTTTATTCTCTTCTTCCACTTTTTTGTTGTATTTTTGTTGCTTTTTTTTATCAATTAAAAGCCACTTCAAAAGCGGAAAGTGTCTGTGTGTGCCGTTGACACGCACATACAAAAAGCAGCACAGACACCCAAATACCCACACTCACACCGACACCCGCTTACAGCCAGATTTTATATGAATATATATATATATAGTATATATATTTGTGTGTGTTTACTGGTATTCATAGTTCGCTTTGTTGCCAGTTGGCTTGGTCTGCTGGTTTTCTGTTTGTTAGCCGCCTTTTGTTTTATCTACGCCTCTTGGCCTCCCTTCCCTCTGGCACTTTAGTTAAATACAAAAATGAAAAAGCATTAAATTCTGATCATAGAAATTGCTGACTAAGATGGGTAATTTGCATATTAATTCAGGCAAGTAATAATTGAAAGTAATATAATATTAGTTCATGGCTTAAATGTTTTTATTTGTATAAATTTTAAACTTAAATCAGTTTTTTCTAGAAATTTCTTAAATATATTTTAATATTTATCTATAAACTTTCTTTAAAAATGTATTTTTAATATAAAATTAATCAATTAAAGGTTCTCCCACTTGTATTATTATTTTTCCAACTACTCAATCTACTTTTTAATATTTTACGCTTGTCCCTTTTTGTCACCTAACCAGAAAATCCCCGTTTCCACTTCGTCGGGGTCTTCCCCCGAAAACTTTTCCCAGGCCGCTTTCCTTCAAAGCACCCATTGACACTCACCCAGACACTCAAATACTCACTAACAGACTCACATGCGGGCAGAGGCACACATGTTTGGCGGCTTTTTCGCTTTGACATAATCAAAACCAAACCGAACCGAGCCCCAAACCCAAACCGAACAAATGACGCGACGATCCCCGAAAAAAAAAACGAAATATAAATGAAATACTCGAAAGCGGCGGCGTCCACTCAAAGCTAATGACCGACAAAGCGTTTTGTATTATTTTCAATTTCATTTTCACTATACACAAACTACACACCACACCCCCTCTGGATCCCCCCTCCACTAAGCTTATTTCACCCTTTCCCCCTTGGTGACAACATACACATTATTATTATTATTTTTTTTTGTTTCGCCTCTGCGGCCTCGCCACGCTTCGCCTTGCCATGCATTAAATATTATTAAGATAAGGCGCGGGGGTTCGCTTATCAATCAGACGTCAGAGGTACCGACGGGCGAGTCTATGCTATATACTATATAGTAATTCGCAAAGAAGAAGAGCCCAACACGGTTTCTCCATCATGGTTATTGGAACAAACTTGGGGTTTTCTTATAAATATTTGTTTAAGTGAAAACAACAAAAGGTTTTCCTTTTTGAAGGTGTCAAGTGGGAAATGTAAGGAAGTTTGTGAGAAATATTATGTGTGTTTTGAAGAGAGAAGTTACTTAATTATTAAGAATATTAATTAACAGAAATTTATAGTTAAACAAGGTTAATAATAGGCAGTTACCCAAAGGTTTGTTTATTAGCAAAATATATTTAAGAACATTTTAATATTTAATTTCAACAATTGAGAATCAAAACCTTTGATATTTTAGCTTCTCTTTAATCAAATACCTTAATTATCAACCTCTTTTAAAATTTCATTATTTATTTAGTACCTTTTATAGACTTCCTCGCATAATTTGAAGCCTTTAAGCCTTTCCCCCTTTGAGAAATTCCACCAGCTTTTTGTCCCCCTTAACCAGATTCACTTGAATTTACGATGCCCCTTATTTAAGCTTACAATTTACATATGGGCTAGAAGTTATGGCCAGGTGGGTGAAAGGAAACAACAACAACAACAACAAGGCAAAGGCAGGTATTTGCCCATTCAGCTTGGTGCGGCATAATTCCAAGAAGCCGCCTTGGTCGAAAGAGCCAATTGCTAAATCAACACACATACACACACGCAAACCGATGACCAAAACAAAACCTCAAAAGTCATTACATATATCTTTTGAGTAGCCCCAACCCCCGGGGAGGCCAGCAGAAATGCAGAAGCTACGAGCTAACAGCTTTTTATCTTTTGGCACAAGGCGGCGGCACACAGCATTGTTTTGGTTAGCCAGAGGAGAGCAGAGCTCTGCCGAAAAACCAGTTCATCGGGATGGACCAAAAAGCCGAAAACCCATCCAAACCGATCCGATCCGATCCGCCAGCAAAGACCATATATAGGGTCGGTCGCGCTGGCATGTCGAAAGGCGCGCTGCTGAGCGCGGAAACTTCCTGGCTAATATTACGAAAATTGCTTATACCAGGCTATTGCTCCCTCAGCTCCGTCTTGGATCAGCCGAAAAGTGCCAAGTCAAAGTTGGTAGTTGCACAGGCAGACCAAGCCACAGCCAAGTCTCTCTTTCTTTGCAATGCCTTGGCGATACGCCTGTTGCCTTCTACCGTAATTCACAACAACAAGAGTCCACACACCGGCCATAATAATAACAGCAACTACGGCACGGCATCGAGGAAAAGCCAAGGCAAAACTTGTGAAACCCGCAAAAGGGTACAGTGGCTGGAAAAATATTTAAAAGGGTGAACTTTTTATAAAGAAAAACTATCAAGAAAAGTAGAAAATAGTTTGGGATTTTTTAATTGATTTTTCTGCCTGTAATCAATATTTTTAAATATTTTCCTGCTCATTTTATAAAGGTCTAAAGCTTCACATGGTTAATATGATATTATAATTAAAATTTTAGATATATTATATATTTTATTTCTATATTTTTGGCTATGTTAGCTTCCTAAATAAATTAAAATAAAAATTTCTAATGAAATAAGTACCCATAAACTTCGCAAATTAAAAGTAAACCCAATCATAAATAGTTCCAACTTATGCTAAACTAATTCTTAAAAACTTCCTCAACCTTATGCCCTACCTTACCTTAAATACAGCTCAGAGAAAAACCCATCTTTACAGCTTGCCTAGTGAACCGTCCCTCTGTAATCCCCTTAAAATCCAACCGAACCTCAATGACCTCTCCTCAGTTTCAAAAAACTGAGGAGTACCTTTCGATAATCCCCATTCAAACAGGCATCTTTGAACCACTGTGAGCGACGGCCTCTGGTGCCGCGCCTCAAAGCGAAAAGCGCATCTTTTGAAGCGCAGCTTGCCAGCAGTCGCAGTCGCAGCATCAGTTCGGCGCGGTGTGTATCTCAAAGATACAAACAACGTACGCTCACTGGCTGGCTCGCTGGCTGGCTGGCTGGCTGTCTTGATCGCCGTCCGTCTGTCGATCGTCGTTCGGTCTCTAAAACCGCTTTTGTGTAGCCGCTGCCGAGATGTTTGGCATAGTTGGCCTGGCCGCGGAACTGGTTGGATGTGGATGGAGGATGGAGAATGGAGATGGAGCTGGGGATGGGGTTGGGGATGTATCTGCGAGATGGAGTTGGGGAGCCTTGCAACGACTCTGCCGCCTGCCGCTCAGTTATTATTATTTTTGCTTGCGGCGGCGGCTCGACGACTTGCTGCCCGTTGTTATTGTTGTTGTTTTATCAACGTGAGGGTTTTAAAAGGTTTTTGTGTATGAGTCGGTTGTCGGTATCGGTCTTGGCCTCGTAGCAGCTGCTGCTATACACAGAGAAAATAATTTTAAGATAAAGGAAAACCTAAACAAATCGAAGCTAAAATATGTAATTTCAAAGAAAATTCCTTTATTTAAAATTGATTAAAATGTATCTATGATATTTTTAATATTTCTTTATTTACTTGTTATTATTTTATTAATATATAAACCCATTTTTCTGTGTGTACTGGGCCAACTCCACCTTCAATGCGGCATCGACTTGGCTTTGGTTTTACCTGCAACAGGTAAGAAATGTTCGTACGTTGTTTTTCAACGGCGTCGGCATTTCAATTCGCTTTATTTTCCTCTTTTTTTTTTTTCTCTCTTTTATTTTTTTCTTGTGTTTGTGGCCCTCGGTCTCTTCCCGTTTGTTGTTGTGTAGTATTTCTCTGCTGGCTGCTTTCTTTGAAGTTGCATACTTCGGTGTGCCTTTGGAGGTTTCCTTTGAATTCCCCCCCTGCATCTGCCAGCAATTAGTGTACGGGGCTTGTTGTCCTGCAAAAGGGTTCAAAGTGTTGGCCTGGCATTTAATTGGCGCAGACCAATTGCCAGCCCAAGATGATAAGGAAGAACAAGAGGAAATCTCTCTCTCCCCCAGAATATTTCCAATGAATTTGTGGACAGAAGGGCAGTAAAAAAAAATGGAAAAGAAGAAACGGAGAACATTGATTGATTGATGTTCCTTCAGCGATTCGGACATCAACGTCGCTCGTTTGGCAGAAAGGTCGTCCGATATTCCATTTCCAAGTCCAATTCCGATGGCAATCCCACTTCGAAAACGGAATCAGGGGGGGGAGAGTAGAGTCCAGGAGTCGGGTTCTTGTTTATTTACGTTTATGATATGGCTATGCCGTTACTAAGGAGGCGATCTTAGGGGCAGCAGCAGCAGCGGCATCAGGAGCCTCAGCGAGACGTTCTATTGATCACGATCCGACGATCCCTTTCCGACTCGATCGATTTCCCAAAAAAAAAAAATTCTATTTATTTTCCATGCGTCGTTTTCTTTTGATGTTCCACTGCCTGTGTTTTTCTCCGTTCTCTCTCTCGATTTTCGTTCTATTTTTGTGTGTCGTTTTCCTACCACTTCCATTTTCCCCATTCCAAAGACCACAAGCGAACGGCTGTGTATCTTCGAGATAAAAATGCAGCCGGACTGGGACTGAGACTGGGATTGCCTACATTTTATTTTCAACCTATTGTTGTTTGGCGTAATTATTGGAAAAGGATGTGGGAGAAGCCCTTGACTCAATGAATTCTGAATAGCAGATGGACCCTGGAGTGTGTGTGTGTGTATGTTGTGAGCAATTGCTTTTTGGGGGAAGAAAGACGATAATATTTTAGATCTTCGGTCTAGATATGTACAGACTTAGTTGCAGGTTAATGGGAAATAATTATTTCGATTTTTTTTAGATTATTTTATGTTTAGTTTTTAGGACAATAATAACAATTATTTGGAGGATAAAAAGGAATTATTATCTGGGAATTATTCTACAAACATTTTAGGAAGAATTTTAAACATTTTCAAGTACACAGTTCCTTATTAAGAAATCCCCTTAACCTCCCTAATGACCCATATCTCTTCATCGCTCTGTAATTAATACCCCATCTTTAAGAGATATCTTTTGCTCGACTTCAAGGGAATTCCTTCACCTCACTTATTTGGTCTTTCAATTTAATTTACTTAAACTCCACAGGGGAATGGCTAAAACAAATTGCTTCCTTGAAATGCTATCGCCTGGCCAGTCCAATGGCCAAAACTTTTGGCACTCCCCAAGAGCATTTAACATCCATCTCCACCGTATCTGTTGGCAACTATCTGGAAATTCACTAAACAAGTTCGCTTACCTGAGAATTGTTTGTAGCCGCCGAGAATTTTATGCTTCCACCATTTGACAATGTTGCCCGCCATCTCTGCGCGAATATATATACCCTATATATATATAAATATATATATATATATATATAGATGTATGTATGGCTTGTTGGCTGGTTAGCTGGATGCAGTTACTTGACGGTGAGTGTCTTGAATTTTTCGGCTGCTTCCTTGTTTTTATTTATTTCTGGAGGTGGCGGCTTGGTTGGGCCGTGAATTTACGAGTCCTGCGAGAAGGAGGAGACCTGCTGCAGCAGCCCAAAATGTTTTACGGCCTTTGTGTGTGTGTGTGTCGCTCCCTTGGCGGTGAATATATATCCTTTTGTGTAAGGATCTAAGGACTGAGACTAATATACTCGCAGGCTGGCAGGTAGGGAACGAAACTCCTGGGCGACCTTAATTTGTATCTGGTATTATTTTCGACTGTGCGGGTGGCAGTCAGTCGTAAAAGTTTTTACAGCTCCGCCGGTGTGCTGCATTTTAGTTTAATTTGCGCATATTGAGCGCTAGGGTAGGGTATAGTATGTGTGTTTGTTGGTTTGTGTATCTTGCGGATACTACTCTCCTCTGCCCGCTGCGCGCGTAATTTTAATTGTAAAACATTTTCGCCGACTGCCGGGACTCGATTTGTTTTGTTGTCTTCGCTATTATTTTTCTTTTATTGTTGCGACGTAAATAACTTGGCGTATATAAACAACAACAAAATTCAACCAACGAACTGCAAAAAGGCAAAACACGATTTATTTCCAAAACGATTTGCGCGACGACGACGTCAGTTTTTCGGGGGGAGGTTGGCGGCGGCGACGGCGACAGCGACGGCGGCGTACCGGTTGTTTTTGTTATTGTTGTGCGGCGGGGGCGGTTTTTCGTTTTTGGTTTTTACTTTTAACACTTGATTCTTCTCTCACATTCGTATCTCACGGATACATTTTCCACTAGCATTTTCAAATATAAATTTTCCCATTTATTTTAAGGGTTAAACTTCACTTTAGTCAGCGGTCAGTAGTTGTTGTTTTGCTGGTACCAAAACTACGCGTATCTTTTAGATACTTCTCGATGTATCTCGGCGCTGTATCTGCACGTCTGTTCGAAATGACGGACGAAAACAATCTGAATCTGAAAACTCGTCGACTTCGTAAGTGGTTGAAACTTCGAAACATTCGAACGAGGCTCTCTGTAGGGCTCTCTTTTGCACACGTTTCTCTCTCGTTTCACGCTCTTAGTTCGAATTTCGAACACGTTGTGGCAGTGTTTATATGAAATTTAGTGGTTCAGTTAGTTTTCTCTCAGTGTTGACCTATGTTTTTCGGAAGAGACAGCTGTAAGCATACAACAGTTGCGGTTTTGTTTACTTAAGAGCATTTTCGAAGAGCGATTGATGCTCTTTGGGGCTGTGGCAGTGGTTTTTATAGTATTAATCGCGGGTATGATGGAATTAGCAGGCGTTTTGCCAAGGACTTTACAAAGATATTTCAAAAAAAAACTAAGGTAGATGTTAGATTTTAAGTAAGAGATTAATTTTTTGGTGGGAAAAAGAAAGCTTAAGTACTATAAGATATTGTATCTTATTTTGAAATTCAACGAGAATTATATTATATAAAAATGGATAATAATAATATACATTTTAAAAAGTACGGTATTATTTTATATAATGCAAATCCTTTGCAAAAATAACAATTAAAATTCTAACATTGTTGTAGTAATTTAAATTACAATTAAAATTGTAACATTGTTGTGATAAATTAAACCTTTTCAATCATGCTCTCAATGTTCTTGAAATTGCTTACAAAAACCCATTAAACGAGCAACATTTCTCCAATTGCGGCTATTGCCACGCCTCGAAAAGGCAAAAGCTTTCTTTTTATGTTTTATTTTGCCTTTGCACCTTACCTGTCTCTGTCCTTACCTGTCCGATTTCGATCCGCTGCCCCCCTTTTCGACAATTTTTGATTATACACATGTATGGATAATACCCGGTTTTAATTTGGCTCTATGCATAGCGGCAGCACAAAAAAATTTTGATTGTTTTTAAATTTGAGCTGCCGCTGCCCCCATTCCACCCTTTCGGTTCGCAGAAGAAGAAGCCGCCTGCTGAGCTCGAACATCGGGGCAATTACCTCCACCAGCCAGCAACCAAAAGTAAAAAAAAAAAAAACGAGTAACCCCAAACCCAAACTCAAAACCCGCCGATAATAACAGAGCAAGGAGAATCCTGAATTACGCTGCAGAGACCAGACCAGAGCCAGGCAAGATCGGGGCACAAAAAAAAAAAAAAAAAAAATACAAACGAGAAACAAAAAAAATGCAAAGCTCTTTTCATTCTCCGGCGATCAAAAGCAAGTGGAAGGAACCCGCGGAGTGAGATCGTTTCGGTTTTAACCCTTTATGGAAGAAGAGGTTCTTTGGAAAAAAAATGAATAAAAAATAGGATAATTACTAATTATTCTAAATATAATATCCACAAGCTCAGGTAGACTTAAAACTTATTTTATAAAGTTAACGAAAATGGATTTAATTATTGAATTAAGGAGAGTTTAAAATAGTACTTCATATAAAACCTAAAAAAAAAATAGATTACAAAATGTTATATCTAAAAAAAAGAATAAATATACACTGAACTAGGTACCTCAACAATTGCATTGCATACTTTTAGACGTCCTTTTAAATGTTTTATAAACCTTAGTAATTTCATGAGCTAAAATAATTATATTTTTTATATTGAAAGTTTAGATTTATTAATAATATTCTTATTCAACTTATAGCTTATAGCTAGCCACTATTAATAATATTTCTCAAAATCCCGTATTAAATATGAGGTATCCCCATTCACACCCAAGAATTAAAATTAAAGCTAATGCAATGTTAATGGGTTAACCCCTGAAGCCCTCGGGGGTCTACAGGCTTTCGCACCGTAAAACGTTTTCGGCTTTTCGGTATAATGGCGCTGTAATTGAAGAAGAACACGCGATCGAAGCGTAGAAGCTATAGACGGTGTAGGGGGGCAGGGAAGCTACAAAGGCGGCTAAGGGAACCTCCTTCTTCTAACAGAAGGGTTTCAGGGCTCACCGTCTTCCCTGTTCTTCATCTTCATCTTCTCCTTGGGTCTTGTGCATTTCGGAACCCTCTTTTGTTTGGGCCTTCGTCATCATCCATTGATCCATCGTCTTAATTTCACGGGGCCCGTTGTCTTCCTTTCTCCCCTTGCATATCGGATGCGGGCCCCTGATTGATGTCGGGATCTGTCCGCCCTTCTCCCCTCCCGATATTGATTTATGTTTTCTCCGGTTTCGCAGGACAACCCCTGCTCCTGGTCCTGCTTCTGCTGCTCCTGCACTTTGTTCAGCTGAAATTCGCACAACATTTTGCAGCTTTTCCGTTTGACAAAAGTCGTTTGCCGATGTACGCAGGGGCTGACTGCAAATGTAATTACCCAAAATCGAGTGGAACATGTCGGGCCTCCCTGGACCCTGACGGTGGGCGTCGATGGTCAGAGTCGCCGCCTGTGTCCATCCGGCTTTATATAGGGTTTTTGACATTTGCCCCGACCAACTGACGGACCGACGACTGACAGCCATGGCAACTGTCGGCTGTAATTGACAAGGAAGCCGTTGCTGGATTCGCTCCGTGTCATTTTGTCCCTATCTTCACACATATTGGCAATGCTGATGAGTTTTTGAAGGGTTAGATGAGTTTAATCGAGCTCCACGGATGTGTGTGACAGAGTGTGTGTGTGTGTGCTGTGCTTGTTTACATTAGAAGTTGATTAGGTTAGAGGGGGTCATTTTAGCTACAGGAGATAAACATAATTGCCTTGTCTCGAGCGCCTATAAATGGGAGAATTTTGTATATTTTCCCAGCAAGCATACTAATCGGAAAACTAATAGCATTAGTTGGGTTTTTTAAGTGTTTATAAAATTATATTGAATAAAATGGTAATGCAAAAATTTTTATAGAAAGTAAAAACAATGAAAATTGTTAAAAGCCATATATAAATATGTAAAATATATGTATAAAAATACCTATTCATAAATCCAACATAATATCTCAAAAATAAACAGCCTTTACTTAATTATTTACCTTTAAAGCATAGTAATTTCTCTTCCCTCATCCATTTTCCACTATAAATTCTATAGGTTCCCAGAACTAACCAAAGAAAATCTCAATTTAATTCAGGAATAATACAAACCAATTGATTATTTTTCTTGCCCAAATACCATTAAAAGTTCAACAACAACAGCAGGGCGATGAGTTGCTTCCATTTTCCTCCAAAATATTTGTACTAAATTATGGGGCTAACATAAATTAAGCACCCAGATACATTTCCAACTTGCGTCACACGGAAAACAGATCGTTGGATCGCTGGTAGGACTCATTAAAACATAAATTTTTCGATGATCAGAGCTCCACTCAAAGTTTCAAAATTATTTTTTTGGAAGTCATAAACACACATACGAAAATCACATAAAAATAAAAATGATATGTATGTATATGGGAGGGGGTCATGTACATGGTGAATCTATTAAATAAATTAACTTTGTTGTAAGTGCTGGCCATAAATATTTATATTTTATACGTTTGTCGTAAAATTCAAATGAAGTTGTCCCTTGATGATGATGGTCGCTCGCTGGCTCGATGTGTGGGTTGATGGCTTTGGACGCGTTTATAAACAAATTTCCAAAGCAATTATGAATTGTAGTTTTTGGCATTCATCGTAGCCGTCGTCTGACTGACAGGAAATTATATTGTAAGGCCATAAAGCTGACAGGTCCGGAGAACCAAATGAGCCCCCGAAGAGATCTTCAGACCGTCCCTTCGTAACATGTGCAACATGCCGTTTGAAGTCCCCACCTCGCTGCTCGAATGACTTTTACCCAGAAGTCGTTAAAAAAAAAAAACTGAAGGAAAAACGACGAAAATTTCCAATTAATTTTGATAAACGCGGGCCCACAACGAACTACGAAGAGATGCATATATTGGAAAATTCGTTTGCCGGAAATTGTAACTGTTTATTGATTGGGAAAGCAAGAGGAAAAGGGGGAAAGCAACCAATTGTTGCTTATTAGGCCGAAATCATTAAAAATCTATCCAAGCAGCCACAATATTTTCTTTTTTTTTTTTTGTCTTCACAATGAAGCCATTTCAATTTCAATCAGCCGTTTTTATGACCGCTTTTAGGCGCTTTTTTGCCTGGACTTTTACGATTTTACATTTACAAGACTCCAGGCCAGACCCAGCCATCGATATGTCCATCAAACGATTAGGCCCGGCATGTTTCTATAGAAGGAGTGTGTCTGTGGGGCTTAATGACCAGATTAATGATGCCAAAAACATGATGGGAAGCGATAGATTAAATGCCAGCTATAAAAACGAATTAAGTGTGGGCTGCCAGTGGGTGGAAAGAGGTGATTTTTGGGAATTATAGTACTAAAGTTGATCAAAGAACACGTCTTTGCAGCTTCAGGTATAGAAATATCTTAAATATCTGGAGTTAATATCTATCTAAAATGTCATTTCTGAGAAGTGAACAGGAGGAATGTTTAAAGGAATATATTTAGAACAATTTTATTGTTACCTGGGGATGATGACCAAGAATGCTGCTTCTCTTTGGCAATAAGATGTTTCTGTTACCAAAAATATTTGATTTTTAATGATTATCTAATAAAATTGCTGATTTATAAAATATAAAAATGTTATATTTATATATTCTAAAAATATAATAAATGCTATCCATCGTTGTTTGAAATTTATGGTCCCCAAAAACTATGGAAATATGCCAAAATAAATAAGATCACATATGTAAATATATAAAAAATAATCTATAAAGACTTTATAATAAATCATGTCTTATTTTTAATTGATTTTTAAAATTTTTCAATGAGATTCCTACAAATAAAAATATTTGAAATACCAATAAAAATGTTTTTAAATTTATAAATAAACTATTTTATTAAGAAAACACTTTTAAATTAACCGAAATCAACAAAAAGGAACTTATTTCTTTCTTAACATTAATTTATATATTTTTATTTAATTACTATATTAATTTTAATATTTATATTTAATTACTATAATTCATTAAAAAATATTTTTTTTTAGAAATTAATTATAATAATTCACTTAACAAATATTTCTCTATGCAATCTCATGCGATTAGCTCACGCCTCTCGGAATCTTAATTGAAAAATTTACTTGTGGAAATATTGAACAAAATAAATAACAAAATGATCAAATCTTGCAACACACAGAATGCCTTGAAGTGGAAAATATCTTGGTGGCAGCAAAAGAAATAATAATTTATGCGTTTTCATTTATTTTTCCACACAAACACACATCTACAGTTTTTGTCCAAAATAAAGTTTTCCATTTATTCCGCGCTCCACTCGTAAATTACAGACAGCTGCCAGAGGGGTGGTTAGGGGGCAGTGTGAGGTTCCATTCGTTTTGGGGCCAAGCGAAAAATAAATATAATTTTTTTAAGTGCCGCCCAGCAGAAAAAAAAACAGCATCTATGTATGTAGTATTTCCCCCCAGCTCGTATCTTGCATTATCTACGCTGCCGTAACTGATAATGATCAACTGCCGGCCGACTCGACGCCTCAGTTGCCGCCTTTTTTCTTTTAATATGTATATATATATATATATATATATATATGTATTTTTTGTTCCTTACTTCGAGTTGGTGTGTTTTTTTTTTTCCTCTGTCTTTTGTTGCCTTTTAATTAAACGTTCAAGCCGCAAGCGGAGCTCAAGTCGCTGGCGCGGAGTCGTGCATCGGCTGTGGCGGCTGGCTCTTTGAGCGGAGAACCCTCACCGAATCCCCATAGAGGTTGCCGCCTCATTCAGTCATTCATGCCGTCATTGCTTCATTATCCATGCGCACATCACTCAGCGCACACTCTGCATATACACTCGGAGGGCACTCCATGCCAGGTTCCATTTCCAGACATCGACCCATCCCAGTATCCATATGCATATATCCATATTCTCCGGCCGATCTGTGGGCCCCTGCTCCGGAAGGCAAATCAATTTTCTGCTGCATTTTATCTGCTCTCAAAGCATTTCATTCGTGATTTTATTATTTTCTAAAATATAATTTATTTTTTAATGAATTAAGAGCAAATTTTAATAATGTATATTTGAATATTGATTTTTTGGGCAATGATGAGATGGAAAATTGAGTAAAATGAAAATAGGACTGAGAAGATCTTGATTGTTAATACATTTTTGGATTTACTATATAATTTTTTATATAATTTATATCATTTATATATATAAATTGATTTATTTTTATATTTTATAATTACAAATTTATATATTTTCTATATAAAATCATATATAATCATTAATATATATATATCAATTTTTTTATATTTTATATATTTTCTTTTTTTAACTTTTACATATTTTAAACTCTCTCAAAAAATTCCCCTTTTTATTGAAATTTTCCCCAAAACGTCAAGCCATCTGTTAAAGTCAATATTCAAGCTGATTTATTGTCTCACCAAATATGACATCTTGCCGAAATATACTTCTGGAAATTGCATTATTAAAATACTCAACTCAGCTAGTGTTTGGTTTTAATTAAATTCCCATGTGGCTTTGGCTGCTCCAAATGCAATTATGCGCTGGCAGCTGTAAATCTCAGACACGCACTTCCACCGGCTGAATGGGTTAGAATCACACACTCCTACACACCCACCATCGCACCCTTTCACTCATATGTTAATGGTTTTATGCGTCACTTGCATCCTGGCAGTCCGCCTCCACATTTTCCCAGCTGCGTCGTGGGCTGCAACGTCTCTCGCCCCGTCTTCCGTCTGCAGACGCAGTTCCTCCATGGACAATATGGTGGCTGCCTTGCGGTTCTCTGATTTATAACATTGTTTACACGGCCTGCCAAAAAGTTTGATTTACTGGCCATTGGACTGGTGGCCACACGTGGTCCCATTTGATTGCCATAACTCATACGACGTGTTGGCCAAGGAAAAGGACTCACGCAGGCGCAGTGTGAAATTGGTCGATGGTAAGTAAAAACATTCAACTTTCTAAGAAAACTAAAGTTGAGTAAAGTGAAACTAATGGGATTTTAAATATTTTAATAAATTGGTAAAACATTTTTTGTTAAATTTACATTTAAATATTTTAAAATATTTAAACCTCAACAATATCCACCATAACTTGTGTGATGTCCTGCCACTTTGGATTCCCAGCAATTATTTGAAACATGTAGGAACCAGTGGGAAAAGGAGTTTTTTCTAACATTCCATCATTCAGAATCATCTTTGATACAATTATATCATTCTAAAAATAATTATTCCTTTTAAAAATATTTTAAAATTCTATGTAAAGTACTTACATTATAAGGACAACTGTGATTTAAATTACTGAATTTAGAAATTGCTTCGTGAGCTATTTTAAACCAGGGAAATCGTGTCTTATGGAGAATAAAATCACAAAAATCCACTGTGACATTATAGAGAAAAGGCCTATACCCACTGAACTTGCGATGTAAACTTAGGTTACCCTGAAATATACATTATTTTTAAAGAGTTTTGGTTTTAATTTTATTTATACATACAATTACTTTAGTTACTGGCAACTGATGAACTTTCACATACACATAAATACCGACTTTTCCGCGTCCCAGCAACTTTAATTCACATTGATTAAAAGCACAGAAGGTTTTATCATAACACTTGCATTTTATGTTGGTGACTTTAAACAAACATTCAGAGACTTTGATCAAGTGAACTGCAAGTAAAACTAATGCTATATTTATTCCAAACGTTTTATTCATTTTACGAACTGATTTCAACTGAAAATGGGGCTTTAAACTTTGCTTATTTATTTTGACTTGACCGCGTAATTAGTTTTTTTTTTATTTGTAATAGATAAATAATTATTTAAATTTTGTTGCTCAGTCATCTGTTTGAAACATATTTAAAATCGATATAGGTAACCGATTACAAACCGATTACCTTCTGGCAAAACTATATATGCTTTCAATTTAATTGTATATTTTACTATTTTATTTATTTTTTTAAAATTATTTATTTATTATTTATTATTTATTTTACACCTCTACGATATCCACCATAACTTGAGTGATGCCTTGCCACTCCGGAGTGCCAGCAATTAATTGATACATGTAGGAACCAGTAGGAAAAGGGGTTTTTTCTAGCATTCCATCATTTAGAACCATCTTTGAAACAATTAAGTCATGCTAAAAAAATGTAATCCTTACAAATATATATCACAATTCTGTATAAAATACTCACATTATACGGACAACTGTGATTTACATTGCTAAATTTAATCATGGTATCGTGAACTATTTTAAACCAGGGAAATCGTGCCTTATTGTGCATAAAATCACAAAAATCCACTGTGACATTGTACAAGAAAGGTCTATAGCCACTGAACTTGCGATGCAAACTTAGGTTAACCTGAAATATACATTATTTCTAGAGAGTGTTGGTTTCATTTGTCATTTGTACATACACGGACTTTGGTAATTGGCAGCTGATGAACTTTCACATACAAAAAGATACCGACTTTTCCCCGTCCCAGCAACTTTAATTCACACTGATCAAAATTACAAAAGGACTTGTCGTAGCATTTACATTTTATGTTGGTGACTTTAAACAAACATTCAGAGACTTTGATCAAATGAACTGCAAGTAAAACTAACGCGATATTTATTCCAGAGGTTTTATTCATTTTACAACTTGATTATAACTAAATTTTGATTTTCCAGCTTTGCCCATTTATTTAGAATTTTGTAATTAGTGTAATTTGTTTCTTTGCCTAATGTATAAATAATTATTTTAGTTTTGTTTAGTCATTTGAATTGAGAACAAATAAATCGATGCTGATAACCGATAAATAAAACAAACCTGGCAACACTTTTAATATATTGACTTTAAAAAATTTATAAAAATATATAAAATATACTATTTTATTTTATTTTTGTAATATATTATTATATTTAATAAATTAAATAAAATAATTCTTAAACCTCTACGATATCCACCATAACTTGCGTGATGCCCTGCCACTCCGGAGTGCCAGCAATGACTTGAAGCATATAGGATCCAGTTGGAAAGGGCGTTTTCTGTAGCATTCCATCATTGAGAATCATTCCCGATACAATTATGTCATGCTAAAAATTGTTTAAAGTGTATTTATTATTTAAAAAAAAATTAAAATTTTATATAAACAACTCACATTATAGGGACAACTGTGATTTAGGTTGCTAAACTTTGAAAGCGCTTCGTGGCCGATTTTCAACCAGGGATATCGTGCCTTATGGTGATAAAAATCACAAAAATCCACTGTGATATTATACAAAAAAGGTCTATAGCCACTGAACTTTCGATACAGACTTATGTTGACCTAAAATAAAATATATTATGATAAAAGCAATTAAGTTGTTATAGATGTGTGACATACTAGGACTTTATTTATTGGCAACTGATGGACTTTCACATACACATAAATACCAACTTTTCCCCGTCCCAGTAACTTTAATTCACACTGATTAAAAGCACAGAAGGTTTTGTCATAACATTTACATTTTATGTTGGTGACTTTAAACAAACATTCAGAGACTTTGATCAAATGAACTGCAAGTAAAATTAATGCAATGTTTTTTCCAATCGTTTTATTCATTTTAGGATCGTTTTTCAACTGGAAATTGATTTTCCCAGTTTTTCCTATTTATTTCGATTTTTAAAGCGTATAATTCGTGTTTTTGTCTAATAGATATATAATTGTTTTAGTTATTTGCAGTCATTTGAGTCAAATATAATTGAAATCTCTATAGGTTTATGATCTAATCTATAAATAAAAAAAATACAAAAAAATATTTATGTTACTTTAGCTGCAATTTATAGTTAAATAAATTGTTTAAAAATCTCTTTATATATTTTTTACATTATAAATAAATGTTATATTATATTCCAACTCCTTTTAATATTTATCTCAAAATTATCAAAGCCATGCCGCTTGGTTTCCCTCTGATTACCCATGCATTTCCCATAAAACTAACTGTTCTCGCTGCATCCGCCAGCAAGACCATGGCGATGATGATGATGATGAAGTTGATGCTTGATTAGCTGGACAGGCTGACCCCAACCACCACCTCCTCCTCCTCCTGTTGCAAGTGAGTACTCCTCCTCCTCCCTCCGCGGCGGGCATGTGTGTGTGTGTGCATGTTCATTTGAGCTTGGCCCGCAGGCGGTGCCACACATCGCACACCTTTTGATGTTGCGCCGACATCTCAGCCCAGAGTCGAACCTCTACGGACAGCTCAGCCAAGTCGAAAGCCACCCGTGCGAAAAAAAAAGTGAGATATAAAATCAAGCGAAAGGCTAAGTCGAGGTACAAATATACCCTAGCTTTAAATCAGGAGAACAGAAAAGGGTAGTTATTTATTTCTTGATTTTTTTTTATAGACACCTCTTCTTTAGATATTTTTGTAAATTACAAAACTATTCTTTTTATTTAGATATAAGATCCTATGGCTTATAACCTCGGGTAGAGTATATAAAAAGATAAAACCAGCATCGCCTGTCCGGATGCTGTCGCTTTGCCGCTCTTATCAACTTGTCCAAAAGCTTTTGCGCTCGTTCAAATCAATTTGAAGCGGTTGGCATCGGCATCTTGAGGCAAAGTTAAGGCCAGGAAAGCGGGAGGCATCCGGCATCAGGCATCAGGCGGTTCCAGCCACACACATCGCAGCTTTGAGGCTCTGCGCATGCGCGGCAGATTCGATGGTGGGCCGGACTGACACAAAGAGGGCGCTATTGCTGCCCCTCCCCTTTGAGCGGCCTTCAGCTTTATTTTATTTTTCTTTTTGGTTTTTTTGTGTTTCGGCCAGCTGTTGTCGGCTTTTTGCCGGTCCGCTGATTCGGCTTTGTTCTTTGCCGTCAGCGTTTAATGGTTGATTTTGTTCAGTCAACTTTTTGCCGCTTTTCGGTTTTTTGTAGTTTTTGCGGTTTGTTTGCTTGATTTTCCTCTTTTTTTTATTAAATTATTATTTACTTTTATTACAAAGCGCGACGGCGGCATGGCAAATTGATGCGATATTTCAATTTGTGACGGCAACAAAGCGAATTATTGTGTGTGGAAATAAATATATCAATGGTGCCGCTGCTGCTGCGCCTACACTTGAACTTCAAAGCGCTTTCCCAGCACCAGCCTCTAGCCCCAACCCTTTGCTAATAAAATTTCTTCGGTACCAAAAATAAAACTCAACCAGCGAGGACCATGAAAAATGCTCGACTTCAAAGCAAATTCAAGGCAAATCGGGCATCGGGGGGCGCAAGGGAGATCTCTCGCATAAACAAAAGGCAATTGAAATGCTTCTAAAAAGAGATTTTTGCTGTTTTGTATATTTGCTGCCACTTAAGTTGGTAGACCCTGCCAACCCTCTGCTGTCGCTGTCGCTCTGCCTTTGACTCGGCCGGCTCCCTCCTTCGATCCGGCGATTTGTTTTGCCCGTCACTTTTTAATTGTTGTCAACCAACCCACACAGGGCGACTAAGAGCAGGAGGGCCAAGCAAGAAGAGAGATGTGCACTGGAAGAAAAAATTAGGTTTAAATAAGCTTGAAATTATAAAAGACTTAAAATTTAAATACAAATTTAATTAAGATAATTAAAGAGCATTTCTGTGTCAATAAAATTCAAAGTCAAATGCCATTCTTTCTTAATAAATAAACATTTATGAAAGTATTTTTTTATATTTCTAAAAGTTTATAATTTATATTTTTAACGCATACTTGTTTTTACCTCTTAAATATTCTTAATAAATTTATATAAATTTATTTTAGATGCAACTTAATATACAAAAAAATGTAAATTTTGAAAATTAAAACTTGGAAAAGAAAAACTCTCAAAATAATAATTAAATTAATAAATTGACCAAAAATATCGCACTCGAAATAATATCAAAAATATCTTAAGCTTTGAAGTATTGAAATTAAATTAATTAAATTTAATTTATTTTTAAATATTGGATACCTTCTTATTTCAGTTTTATATATTTTTAACATCTTCAGAAGTAACATTTTTACGTTTGCTTTCTGCAACTTAATATTGAAACTTTTTAGGGCTGTTAATTACCTTCTCATAAAAAACCCATATATTTTTCACCGTGTAAAGATGAAGCATTGGACATGGAACAGGCCGCACCCAAGTCGGGCCACATGAAAAAGACATCAAAGCAAATCTTGACAAGCGAATATGCCTCTTATCTGCATCTAGCCAAGCGGTGTGAGCCAGTGACTCTGGGATGGGGAATATGGAGGCAGGACATTAAGGAGGAGCCATGCCAAAGACACACACACATACACTCACATGCAGGCTGCAGGAAGTGCCTTCCGTTCTGGTCTGTTTCTGGTCTCCTCCTTGTGGGATACATTTCCTGCCGAGCCACACCCCTTCCGCCCCCAACACACTCGAAGCAACATGCAGTCCTGCTTGGATGCATTTTAAAGTTGAAAACAAAAGCAACAAACACCCATAAAACCATATACGACAGCCACAATAAAGTTGTGCCCCAAAAAAAAAAGAGACTAAAAGTGGAGCTTGGGACAGGGTTTTTCGGTCAGCAGAATTGGACTTTTGGTACTCAAATAAGGGACATGAGAGGACTTGTTTGGTCAAAAGTTTTCAAATTTAACAAACATACGTGTTTCGAGTTGCCAAGGGAATAATAAATATGAATATCTAAACAAGTGCATCCTTGTGCTTTTAATTATGTATTTACGGGACTTTTGTGATGACAAAGCCTTTATAGATTTGTAACTTAAGTTTGTTTGAAGAAGTAATTTAATTTAAATTTAAAAAAATACGGCGATGTAAATTTATTTATTTGGAGTTGGTGAAGTTCCTTTATTATTTAATAAGATCAATTTAAATTCTCTATAAATTATACCTTTAGAAATACAAAACAAAAAATTTTAAAAGCCAAAGAAAAATACATTTTCGATACAACATTTTAAAGTAAAAATATTTTTAACTGTGTCATACACTTAAATTATTAGTTTTATTATTCAAAATTGCAGCAGATCTTATATTTTTCTATTGATTTCCTTAACATTTATTATCCTTCATTTTATTCTGTAAATTTAATTTAACAAAGATATATGTATTAAATTTGTTTTAAATTGTTTCAAAAACTTGGCTTTCATTTCACAGCTTTTAATAAACATTGATTCCTCTTATAAAGCTCTCTTTCTGCCTCCGTCTTAACTTCAATATCGAAAAGCTTCTTCTTTCTCCCAATTTATCCTGTCCCAATACTCCCTACTTACTTATTCCGATGTTGTTTTTCCTTTCTGCTGCAACAGCTGCCACATTTTGTTTCCTTTTTTTCAGCTGCTGCTGCTGCTGTTGCTGTTGACGTTTATGCAAATTGTGTTGTTATTTTTTGTGTGTCAACCGAAAAAACAAGAACTAAAAACAGAGAAATCTGAAAAAGCCTCTGCTCGGACCTCCGCTCGACTCCTCCCGAATCGATAAATGCAAATTCGTGCAAACGAAACCTGGAACGGTATGCCTCTTGTCACAAGAACTTTGACTACCAAGGATTTTCCTTTACATCTAATTTAATTTTTGAATTATGAATTTAAATAGAAGAATGCAGCGAAGGAGAATTGTGAGGACATCTAAATCATTCGGCCAGTGCTCCATTTACATCGCTGGCAAACTTTGTCCTGTCCCCCGGTTGCGTAACTCGAAAGTAATTAAATTGAAACAGAGTGCAAAATGCACACAAAAGCCGGAAACTCCATGTAAGGGGGAGGTGCTGATGAGGGGCGTGGCATATGCTCATGTTTGTGGGGATCACTGAGACTAAAAGGAGGGGAAAATATGGAAAATAAAGAATAAGATCTATTTTAAAATAAATATTTAAGTGTATACATTAAAGAATGATGTTTAAATTTATATTTATATATTTTGTGTTACTAACAATTTAAAGTTTGATTTATTTTAAATATTTAATGAACTAAAAGAGCTTTAAAATTTTTTAAAAATATTTTATTTTCAAATCATGATGAATATTTTTTAATGATTTGATTTTCTTAAACCAATTTACCTTTCCCTCGACTTTGATAAGTTTTTTCTTTAAAAAAAAATTGCCTTAAGAGTCTATAAGTATTTTATAAAATAATAAAATAAACTAAATAAACCTAAAAACCAATCTATTTCCATTTATTCTCTTTGTGCATTGCGTGTGGGATTTGCCATGGCAAAAGTCAAGTGTGTTCCCAACACAAAAGTGTTGAAAATACCGAGGGGGAGGGAAATGGGGCGAGCAAAGCAACTGGCAGCATGTTGACAGCACACAGCAGCAGCACCCTCTTTCCATACCCAACCCTCCGTTGGGCCGGCACAAAGTTATAGTTATGATGATTGTTGATTTAGAGTTTTTAGTTTTTAGGTTGCCAGATGGGCCAAGGAGGGATTTGTGTAGCGTGCAATTAATTTTGTAGCCCCCCAACTTCAAAGGAGCTGAAAAGGAGCCGACGCCGCCCGTGGACAGATGATGATGATGACAACAACTTGGATGCTCCGTCAATGGGGGCCTTTGAAGCGATGGTCTCTCCCCCATGGATCTCCATGGATCCCCATGGGCCATCGCATAGACAGAGAGAGACCCCGTGACAGCAGTGCTAATGGGGGAGATGGAGAGACAGTGAGATGAGAGAACGGGGAAGCCCCTGTGCCGACCAAATCCAATTCGAACTCTTTCTGTTCCCATGGCCGTAACCCGAGACCTCGGAATGTCACAAATTCTTGTTGTACACTGATAGAAAATGGTTTTAAAATGTAATAAATTACATTAAACGAAGAAAAAGTTAATTTTGTTTGCAGATTTTTTATTTATTTATAGTTTATATTATATTTATATATATTAAGCCATCTTTTTTGTTTAATATTCCCTACAAGATTTTTGAATTTTAAGCAATATCACCAGGCCAACCGATTTAGACAAGCGATTTTTCTTGTATATTGAGCAATATAAAAACGTTAATAAACATATTTTTAATTTAAACTTATTCATTAAAAGTCTTTTAAAAGTTTGTAAAGGTAATTTATATAACTGGAGATAGACTAGGATATATTTTATAAAAATTATAAGCTTATTTTAAATATTTAAATGAGAAAAATATAAAAAAAAACAAGAAAGGAAGCTAACTTCGGCACGCCGAAGCTTGTATACCCTTGCAGATTGGTTTTCATATTTATATTATAAATTAGAATGCCGAAAACAGACACTAAACAGAGTTTTATAACATTTTACCTATACTTATTATGTTTACAGTTTGACAGTTACAGTTTTACATTCCCAACTTTATATATTTTATACATTTACCGATCGCTTCTATGGCAGCTATAAGATATAGTTGTCCGATTTTTATGAAATTTATACCAAAATTCTATAATAATAAGTAAAGCTTATATCTTATATATCAGAGTAGATAAAAAAACCTTAATAAACAACGAAGTTATAATTTTTTCTATTACTTTCCCTATCGTTCCTATGGCAGCTATAAGATATAGTCGTTCGATTTTCATAAAATTTTTACCAAAATTTTGGAATAATAAAAAAAGGCTATATCCCAAAAAAGGTGGAATAATATTGGAAAACAGCCAAGTTATAATTTTTTTTCCAAAAATGTATCGAACATTTGTATGGCAGCTATATGATATAGTCGTCCGATCCGGCCCGTTCCGACATATATAGCAGTGAGAGTATATAGAAGACTATATGCAAAGTTTCATTCAGATAACTTTAAAACTGAGGGACTAGTTTGCGTAGAAACGGACAGACGGACAGACGGACGGACAGACGGACGGACAGACGGACATGGCTAGATCGACTCGGCTATTGATGCTGACTAAGAATATATATACTTTATAGGGTCGGAAACGTCTCCTTCACTGCGTTGCAAACTTCTGACTGAAATTATAATACCCTGCAAGGGTATAAACAGGGGTTATTTTAGGCAAAACAATAGATAAACTTAAAAATATATATATATATAATCCATAAAAAGTAATTATGTAAATCTTAAATCTTTAATGATCTTTAAATGGTTCTTCTTTATATTCTAATTTTTTTCTCAGTGCCTTTATGCTCCCCTCCCTCTTCACTGTTGCTCCCCTTGTGGTCGCCTGCACTGGCCGCCTGTCAATGCGAGAAGTCTTCACTTGACTCCGCGGCTCTGGCTGCGGTTGACATTCGCCACGATGGCTGTCATGCCTATGGCCTCTGCTGGAGTTGGCGTTGGCCTCCAACTCCCCTGTATTTTTTCCCATTGGACACTGGCCGGCTCCTCAGCTATAGCCCTGTGACAAGTGGGGCTTTGATGGCCGACCAAATTCGGACTATAGCATTGGCCAGAAGATGACCGAGCATTGATAGGGATGAGATCGTTTTAGATGGGGTTGAGATATGTAAACAATTTAATAGCTACGAATTTAAAACGATATTAATATCATATATGATATAAAAACCAAAGCAAATTCTTGCGAATTATTAAAACTGGCATGATTGACATCAGCAAACTAATTACACAAAGAAATTCCCCTAAAATCAAATCAAAGTCAGAGCTGATTCTTGATTCAGAACATGCCCAACCCGAATTAGCTGCTCCCCTGAGAGATTGCGGTTGCTCAGGAAACCAGCAGCAGCCCCCTGGCTTTGACAAGAAATATGGAAATTCCATCGCGCGTCATGTCACTTGTGGTTTACATATCAAATTTCCAATGTCTAACCAAAGATATGTGGAATTAAAAAAAAAAAGAGGAGAAAAGCCATACCTTCATCTATATATATAAATTTTCCTTTTGCAGGTCTTATGTTATTTTACCTCTACCTCTGGCATATGTGCATAATTACACTTTTATTAACAGTCAACCGGCAGGAGGGAAGCCAAGTGAAAAACTGCCACCCACAAGGCATACAAACCTCCCCCCGATTTCCACAATTTCTCTTTGTCTACGTGTGCGGACTGCTGAATGCAAACAGGTGAGCTTGCAGCAACAACTGGCATCCTCGCATCCTGCAGAGACTCGCGCACATATCCACACATCCTTACGGCCTTTGGCATCAGCCATCCACGGCACATCCTCAGAGACACTTGAGCTGCACTCGGCTTAAATGAAGTGCACACGCCGCCATGCACATCAAAGCCTGCCGCCATTAGCCCGATGCAGTGAACTAATTAGACACGCCCCCATGCCCCTGGCTCCTCACCTGGGCTGGGAGAACTATTACAAACAGCATTAAATGTTCTTTGAAACTAAAAGAATTTTAAATTCGTCATAATTCGAGGGCAGTTCAAATAAGAAATGTGTGGGGGGAATAATTTTCATATTTGGTCTGTTATAAAATAATTTAATTAGGGATTTTGTGGGAGATAGGCTGCTGGTTTGTAATCTCTAAAATCACGTATCATGATGCAGCATTCCGTGCGGTTAAGATGGTGCGTTAAATGTTATAGACTTAAGATAAGAAATAATTTTAATAAAATGCTCTTTTTGATTATTTAATAATTTTATTCAACATTTCGTACATGGCTTTATAAAATATTCTTAATCTAAGATACTCATTAAAAACAAACTAACCCGAATTGAAAACATCAGTTTTCATATTGTAAAAAAATGCACTCCCTCCCTTCTCCTCATTAAGTCTGCATTAAAACCCATAATTAATATTTATTTGATCAATAATTAGATGAATTTTTTAGCTGATTTCTTGCAGTTGAACTGCAATTATTGTTTATAATTTTCTTCAGCTTAACTTTGTCTTTTAGATGGTACTTTACGAAAGTAGTTATTCAGTCTTTGAATTGAAATATTAATTGAAAAAATAGGATTGTGACAAAGGACAACGAATTTAATATCATAAAAAACCTCAAATAAATTTCAAAAACACACCAAAGTAATTTTAAATATCCTTCCCACTCGCACAAAAAGAAAAGAAACCGAAAACATTAAAAAACTATGTACAATTTATAAGATATACAACTTAAGCAAATAAAAAACCACAAAACTTTTCACAATTATACACAATTGTTAACAAAAAATCACACTTAACACTAAAGGTTATTTCTCAGCATACGTTAAGTTCAGGATGTGTCTTAGTTTGGACTTGGGACTTTAATCCCAAACTTATATATATAATTATAAGTTTCCTAGGGAAATATATATATGTATATATCGTTCTGCTTTACTTTATCGTGATGTCTTTCGTTCGCTTGAGTATAACCGCTGCTGATTCACATACAACTGCAGCGGCGGCACCTGGCCCAGCAAGGGAATCGGCGGTGGGGGAGGAGTCAGATCCAGTGGCGTTGTAGACGCTGACGAAGGGCTGGTGGTGGAGCTCATGCTCGAGGTGCTAGACCTATTAGACAAGGACTGTGCCGAGCGTGTTCTTCTTAGGGACTCTGCTCCCTTGGGTGGCTTGCCGCTGCCCTGCTCACCATAGCTATGAACCCGGCCAACCACCTTGAGGTTAGTCCTGTAGGGTGGATGTTCTTGCGCCGCCTGGCTGTAATAGGATTTCCTCAAAATGCAACAAATGGCCAAAAAGGGTATGGCTAGAATTCCACAAAAACCCAGAGCTATGATTAGCAAAACATCCACGCCTTCGGCTCGCCAAAAGTTTAGGGTATTTGCATGGGATTTAAGGAAATCTGCTCCTCCCGAATCCAGAATCAACTGTATCTTACGCACAGCCTTGTTGGCTGGCCCGGCAGAGTCCTTGCTTATCAATCTCTCATTTAGCTGAACCATTTTCTCCACATAGCTAGTGTTTAGAGTGAGTTGCCTGATCCCATGGAGCAGGGCATCATAGGCTATGACATCATAGTTAACTGTCAGGGAAACACCATGTTGCATCAGTCTCTGGGCCATCACCTCCTGCTCGGCTAGTATGGGTATGGCAAGTATGGGCTTTTGTCCTGCAACCGATTCCCAGACGCTCAATTGCCCGCAGCTACTGATGAACATCTTCACCTGCTGATGGCGCAGTATGGCCTGCTGTGGCCACCAGTCGGCAATCATTACATTCTCGGGGAGGGTTAACTCCGCTGGAAACTCCTCAGTTTCCCATTTTAACAAGAAATGGAACTCGGTGAGGTGACCAAAGACATCAAGCAAGATGGAAAGCTTTTCTGGTGGCAACTGAGCTGTCTGGACATCGGCACCCAGGCTAAAGTAGATAACTCCACTGGTGGCAGTCTCCATGAAGGACACTAAGTGCTGGAAATTAGAAAGATTTTAGAGAGAGTTTATAAATTATATAAAAAAAACTTACATTTGGCAACTGAAGTTCATTCTTAGGGGTTAAATGCAAGCCCCCCACCTCCACCATATTGGGTAAATAGGCCCTGGGATAATGCAAACCCGGATGGGAGTTGATCAAGGCCAAGCTTAGATTCTTGGTCAGATCTCTATACAAAGGCAGCTCCTTAACGAGCAGCTCAAAATGATTAGTATACACCGATTGCTGGGAGATCAGGTGAAAAAAGTTGTAGGTCAGCCGCTCAAAGGTGCTCATCAAAGAGTTTACAATCCTCTGCTTGGTGTTCATCCTCTCCGTGAAGGGCAAAAAGTTGCTAGGATCCAGGGACGAGGACTGGGGATTGCCAAACATATTGTTAAGCCAGGAATTGGCGCCGGTGGGACTGATAGCAACGGTGGGTATGCCATAGTAGAAGGCCAAGCTAAAGGATTATATTGAAAATATTTTAATTATTCAGTTTTAGCTAGATAATCTCCTTAACTCACCCTAGCAGAGCATCGCTCAGAAACAGGTCCACTATGAGTAAATCAAATTTCTCGCCGCTGGTCAGGAGTTTTCTCACCTGACCATCAGACAGCAGGATATCCACATTGGTGGTGCCCGCATAAATCAATCTGGTGAAGCGCTCCATTACGCTCTGGGAGCGCATCTCCTCCGCCTGGAAGCTCATGCCCATGTCCAGCCAGTTCTCACGCAGACCCTCAATCCGCAGCTCCCTGATCCTTGGGATTTCCGCATCTTCCACAGCATGTGGACTGATCAAGGTCACGGAGTGATTTCCGGAACGACTCTCCACCAGTTCCTGCAGCAAGCTCCGCCCGAAAAGATAATGCGATTTCCATACACTGGGAAAAACCGCCAGTATATTGGCACCTAAGGCAAAGCCGCCAAGCAACGAGGCCAGCAATAGCCGCAGGAGATGCATTCTGTATGCAGGAACAAAATCCGCATCCGCATCTACAACTACTGTATCTACATTCGGCGTTTCGTATCTGTGAAGTTTTTGCTTTTCCGGTTTTGCAAAAACACACAAGCTCACACACGCAAACACACACACAGAAGCAAACACGCGTATAAACACGCACACGCACACGTAGAGCAGCCCCTGCTGGGCGTCTATTATTATCTGCTGCCTTTACTTATAGTTATTCCGCCAATTTTCATCATTTTGCGGACTACGAATCAATGGCACAAAATCGCAGGCGATAATTAAACACTCGGATTGGTAAATAATAGCAACGAAAGTGAAAAGAACGGCGAGCAACAACAATGCGGCGCTGTCGGTGTTTCGGGGCGAATGGCAGCTGTTGGGCGCAGGGATGCCAACTTGGCTTTTTACAGGTTTTTTGATGTTTATTTTGTTAATAAATAATTTATATATTTTTGTTATTTTTAGATAATAATAAAAGGAAAATAGGACTTAAAAAATTAAAAAAAAATTGAAACAAAACCTAATAAAAAATTAAACAATAAAAGCTTTAGCAAAATGTAGTGGCGGTAGATCATGAGTTAAAAACGCAATTGAATAGTTTATAATTTGTTTCTAGTAGTTATTAAGCTCTGTATTTTTAAAGCTTATCGTTGCCTCTTTAAAATTTAATTGCTATATTATTTAACAGCCACTTTAATTAGAACTAATAACTTGCTCCGTGCTGTGCTCTGTGGCTCTCCGGTATTTTTCTGCTCTCTGACTAACGGTCACACTCTCCCATCTCGCTGGTAAACAATTTGAAAATTTGCATTTTACTTTAGTTGCTAAATCATCCGCGCAAATTGTTCAACAAAAGAAGTGCTAAATTGAATAATTGCAGGGGCTGCCAGCGGATGAGCCAAATAAAATAATAAAATAAAGCACAACATAAGAACAGAACAGACGACAAACAAACCGATTTTGCAATTTGGCACACAGCCAAAAGAGCAAAGAACGAAAAAACATTAAAACAAGAACAAAAGGTGAAATATTTAACCGCAAGAAATACACGGTGAGAAAGTGAAAAGAACAGCTGGGCCGGTCTCAGGTGTTGCGCGTTGGCAATTGAATTAGTTTTTTATGTTAACGCGGCCCTAAGTACACACAGATACAAATAAAGATACTAACAAAAACAACAACAATCTGTGGATAAACCGGCAACAACAGCTGAAATTATAGCCAGTAGACGAAACGGGCTTACGTAAGCCACTTGCAATTACAAACGTTTAAACAAAATCAAAAAAGCAAGAGTCCGAAAATGGCACAGGTATCCAGTGAGTATTTTGTTTTTACCTGTTTCCTTAATTAATTCCAATTAAACTTGCAAATAGGCAACGTTTCGAAATAAATTTAAAACTCTTTGGAAGTTTTTTTTATATTTAAAATTTTTTGTTTCGTTTTATATCCAAAATTTATTCTCATAACTTTTTAAGTTGATTTTTTTTATTAAATTACTTCTGTAAATATATTTTAATTTTATAAACTAACCAAAAAATATACACTTTTTCGGTTGTTTATTTGGTTTTTGTATTATTTATCAATAATTTATTCTCAAAATTTTTAAATTATTTAAATTGATTTATTAAATTACAACTGTTAATAAATTTAAATTTGTTTAATTTTCGGTCGAAATATTAAATTTTACATATTTTTGTAACCGCTTTTATGTTAAAATATCACTTTTTATAGCATACTTTAAGAGAACTTGACTTTTTAGGATAGACGCTATCTTTGAAAATAATTTTTTTAATAAGAAAACAAACAATTTTTAAGCCTATCAATTAAAAAAATTAAAATAAAATCTTATACGCCATATAAATTGTAACAATGTAAACATTTAAAAATAAATTTAATTATACAAATAATATTAATACCTTATTTTTTAAATATTTTGTCATTACTCCCAAAGTTTTATGTTAAAAAAATATGTATTATAAAATAAATAAACAATTTCTACCCCTTCTTTGTAGCCCTCATCGATGTGGACAAGCCACTCTTCGATCTCAGCAGCTTTGCTGGTCGCTTCCAGTACTTCGCCTGGATGACGGATCCGCGAACCGTGCTGGTCTCCAGCGATCGCCTGCTGGAAGCCAAGACCATGATCGAAAAGTACCGAAAGGGCGAACAATCGCCGCTGGTTAAACCGGAAGAAGTTCATTACAACATGAAGCTATATAATTCGGCCTTTCATCCGGATACCGGCGAACTGCAGAATTTCTGCGGACGCATGAGCTTTCAGGCAAGTCTCGTGATGGTTTTTGCGGCACGTGGGCTGATCCCTAAAATAGAGACGAAGACGTTGTGAATGAATGGGTTGCCAAAAAAAAATAGAGAGAAAAAATAGAAAACAAAAATAAATAAGAGAAAAACATAGAGGCACGAATTTAACACTAGACTACAAGGTATTTCATCAGCATCACCTGAAAAATTATCTTTTGAAATTATAAAAAAGTTTATGGGAGGTTTAGGTAAGATAAGTGGAGGCTTTATGAAGGTTACAATAGTTTACAGGGTTTATAAGGGATATAAAAACTTAACAGAAGATGAAATTAACAACACAAACTATTGTTAGAAATTTTAAATAATTATTTTAAGACTTAAAAGAAAGAAAAGTATTATTTGTAAACTAATTACTAAGCTAATATTATATTTTATTATACTTTACCTCTCTTTCTGCCAACAGTTTTGTTAATTAATGATTATTCTTCACTAATCGTTTTCCAATTTTCAGGTCCCCGGTGGCATGTTGATCACCGGCGGCATGCTGGCCTTCTACAGAACCGTTCCAGCCGTAGTGCTCTGGCAATTCATCAATCAATCCTTCAATGCCGTGGTCAACTATACGAATCGCAATGCCAATTCACCCACCAGCGTTACGCAGCTGGGCGTGGCCTATGTTTCGGCCACAACGTCCGCTTTAATAGCCGCCATTGGATGCAAGAACTATTGGTCCAAGAAGGCTAGTCCATTGTTCCAAAGATTTGTACCCTTTGCTGCTGTGGCGGCCGCCAATTTTGTCAACATTCCGCTGATGCGACAAAATGAGATACTCAATGGCATAGAAGTGAAAAATATGGATGGAGAGATTGTGGGACAGAGTAGATTGGCTGCCATTAAGGGTATAGGAGAGGTGATTGTATCCAGGATTGCGATGGCTGCTCCTGGAATGCTAATACTGCCGCTGATCATGGAAAGACTGGAGAAACTGCCCGCCTACAGGCGCATCAAATGGATAAATGCCCCCTTCCAGACCCTGATGGTTGGCTGCTTGTAAGTAGAGTCAGTCAAACACCTTTTGTGATTGTTAATTTATATATTTAAATACTTTTTAGCCTCTGCTTTATGGTGCCCACGGCCTGCGCTGTATTCCCTCAGCAATGCTCTCTGGATACATCCACCATGCGCACCTTTGAACCGGAACTTTATGAGAAAATGGAGAAGAACACAAGAGGCAATGTGCCCCAGCGAGTATATTTCAACAAGGGTCTGTAAGAACTCGGGTTTGCGGGGCAGGACAATAATCTGTTTAGTCGTCGTCGTGTTTGTTTTGTAGAGCATTTATGGTATCCAAATCGCGCAATATTTGGCAGTCGTTGTTCCTTTGTCTTTTGTGTCAATTGTCGTAGTTAAACTAAGCTGAAAAGAATCTCAAATCTATGGAAAATGTTAATGTTCTAGCCGTGTTTCAGGTTTTAAGAAGGGTTTTTAAAAATTTAATTCATATTTAAAGTCTTTAAATAAGTTAAAAGTGAAATATTTTTAGGAAAAATTTAAAGCTGGAAATATATAGTCTTGCAATGCTTATTAATTTAAGAAATTATTCAAATTATTCTTTAACAAAATTAAAGATATATCACCCAATTGTTCCTATGGCAGCTATATAATATTAATGGAAGCTTTACCACTATCCCAAAATTTCTTTTTACTAAAGTTTCCAGCAGCTATTTATTGCTTCTATAAAAAAATATTTCCTGTTTAAATTAAGTTAAAAAAAATTTTTAATTAATTACATTTTTTAAATATAAAAAAATGAGAAAAAAAACTAATTAAAATTTTTAAAATCTTAAATTTAAATTTAGGCAATTTTTTAAATAAATCAAAAAATTATTAAAATTTTTAAAAATAAAAAATTGAGAAAAAAAATATTTTAAATTTTCATCGTCAACATATTTTTAGCTTCTATTTCCTGTTTGAATTAATTTAAATTTTTTAATTTATAACAAATGTTTAAATTGATAACAAATTGTTAAATTAATAACAAATGTTAGTTCTCTGAAAGTAACACCTGAAACATGTGCTAATTGTTAAAATATTTAGCCAATTAACTTGTCATGTACTTAATGGGTATTATTTTTGTAAATGTCCTAAAATGTGTTCAAAAATGTTAATATTTCGAAATAGTTACGGTGAAGGTATTAAAAACAAAGATTATAATCGGTTTAAAAAAATGTTTACTCGGCTAATTAACTGAAACTGAAACTGATTTTTAATCAGAAAATTATTAAGAATGCCCAAAGATATAATATAGGTTTCTAAGCCTCAAAGATCAAGATCAAGCAGTAAAAATGCTTTTTGCAACATTATTTATATCACTAACTGGCTCATGTTTCTTTAGTTGTTAGCTCTTTAGAGTACTCACATGTCGGTAATAAATGTTTTAAAAAAAAGAAAATACCTTTGTTTACGGGTTTTAAAAACGGTTTTATTAGTTATGTATGTTCTGGTATCCTGTATAGGTATATATAGTATATATGTATATATATCATTATACATAACGTTTTTGCGGGGCTTTCGTTTATTTAGATATTTTCGGTTTTTCATTTTCATCGTGTTGTAAAGTTTACAAAATGTGCAAAACACAACTAGGTAGCTATAGAATATTCCATTTTCGTCCTTTTCAACGTTGTCACACTTCTCCATTTTTATTGTTTGGTTGAAGCTGCAAGGTGCTCGCGCCAATAAATCATTTTTCTTTGGACTTTTTCGGTTTGTTCAAGGTACAATTTAGATTTTCGTTAAATGTATGTAGTTTTAGGTATTGTTTTTATTTATTCTTTTTTTACTTTGCTTTTGTTGGCACTGGCGCTTAAAAATTCTTATTATTCTCGTGTGCTAAAACATTGATGGGGAAAAATTCAACACTCAGATGTTACAATGTATGTAAAAATTGTTGCTTGAAAAAACGAGAAACACAAATTTTAACAAATATAGACAATAATTTTCGTTTCGCTTGTAAAAATTGGTTGTTCTTTGTGGCCTTTGTTTTTTGTGTGCTGCTTTTTAAGTATTGGAATTTGTCACATGGATCATCAGCAAAAATTTATTTATTTATATTTTTTAATACATTTTCCATTTACCTTAATTTATCGAATATTAAGTGGCAAAACTTTCGATACACAATTATTTACTTGGGGTGGCATTTTGAGTATTTTTTTTATGCCGCTTCAAAAGTTAGTAATTGTAATGTGTGTATTCATATATTTTATTTTATACTGACTGAGGCTTTTTCAACATTATTAAATTGGCATTTTGTAACTTGCTTAATGCTTAAGATTCTTCGTATTCTTCGTTTTTTTTTTATTTGGTTTCTGGCGCTTAGCTGGGAAAGCTCGTTCAAAATCGTAGGGGTTTTCCTCATGCAAAAAATCTTATTGGCTAAACAAGCTTCCTTTTTGAACAGGAACTTCAATCCGTATTTTAGCTGCCTAATCAGAAATTTATATCCATTCATTTTCCACAAAAATAAGAAAAATTCCAGCGAAAATCGGGAGAACCCCACGGAATCAGCATTTCCATATCGCAATCCTCGTTATTTCCTGAGCTTTAAAATTTAGAATATTCTGACCATAAAACCACTTACCACACATATTGGGCATTATCTTTGCCATATTTTCCCATCTCTTTACCAAAATCGAATCAGTCAAGCTTTAGCTGGAAGCAAATCCTAGCCTTCGGCCCAAGAACTCGTCTTTGGCCCTCATTAAAAATCCAACTAAACCATCTTTGCTTGTTTGCTTTCTGCCTTTAACTCGGGGATTTTCCTCTACATTTATATAAATATTATTTTTTTATATTGCGCACAGCCTTATTTTTTCCAAAAAGTTTCTGGGTTTTTATATTAGTTTTTTGTGTGTTTTTCATATATAAACCATTTATTTTTCAGAGTTTGCTTTCAGTTTGTTTTTTATTTATATTTTTTTGTTGTTAAACTTCACCTGATAAATTTTGTACCAACATTGCCCCACTGGAAAACAGCTGACATACAACTTTATTTATTTTTTTATATCCATTAAATAACAAATTATCCCTTTATACTTTGCCCTTTCGTTCCATTTTCCTGTCCTTTTCCAGCATCTTTAACATTTTTATTTGGTAGAAAATATGTTCCATCATAAAATCTTTTTACTTTTACCTCTATTTGTGGTTCTTTTCTGGCCAAGACCGCCCTTTTTAAAAACCATAAAAAAGTTGTTTGCATGGAGTTTGGGTTTCATTTCCTTATTCCTTTTTTTTTTGTGTTGTGCAAAATGTTTGTATTTTATTTTCTTTTTGTTTTAGTTTTTCGTTTTTCATTTTTCAATTTTAAAAATTCTTCGATATTCGGTTTTTAGTTTCGCTTTTACACTTAAATATGACTTGGCATTCAGTAGTTGTATTTTATATAAAGGGGATTCTTGGGGACTTCCGCTTTTCCTAACAAGTTTTACATTTATAAACGTTTCTTTTTTTCGAGTTGTTTAGTAAAAATTACAACTAAAAATAAAACTATATATGTATTGTGTGTGTTGTGTTTTTATGCCTGTTGAAAGTTTTCAATTATTTTTATTTTTTCTCTCGGCTTTCATATATATTTATATTCTCTTGACTTGGCTTACGAGTTAAATACATACAAACATGTACATTGTGGTGTATATATATATAAATATATTTTATATATTTGTTTAGTTTCTGGTTTTCTTGTAGTTGCAGTTTGTAGTGTGGATAACATTGGATTTTGTTTGCATTATTAGACCTTAAAATCGTACGTAAACATTAAATTATTTATTATGTATTAATTAATATATTTTTATCTTCAAACTCGACGTATTCCAAGTTTGAAGCGGCTCATATGTATGGGTTTTTTGGGGTTTTTTTGTGGGAAAAAGCTTTGTTGCTATTTAGACCGCCGTCTCGTCACCATCCTCCTCCTCCTCGGCCATCTCCTGATCCCGATGCTGCTGCTGCACTACCTCAACCACGGAAACCGCCTCCGCCGTTGTCGTTGTCGATGTGGATGAACTGGTGGTGCTGGCCGGCGACATATTATCCGGATTAACGGCCAGGGAGATTGGCGGCGGTGATGTGGCCACGGCTGCTGCCACCAGCATCTCTTGACTTGGCGGCAGCACAAAACTCTTCCCGCCCAGCTGATCTCATTTAAGACCCGTGTCCGAGGACGGTGTCCAGCGATCGAACTCGATTCCCGAGTCGGGCGACACACCCGTAGCCTTGGCCAAGTGGGCGGCCATAAAGCCACCGGTTTGCATGCATTTGCAGTCCTGCGCAATGCAATTGCAAGAGAACTTGGAGCCGCGGCCGCAGCGCGAAGCCACCACACTGGGATTCGCGGTGAGCACATTCGAAACGGAGCAAGCAGGTGATGATGACGAACCCAGGCCCATGCCCAGGCCCAGGCCCTGGCCAACGACACTGGTGCTCATCAGCACACCGGACTCGTCCATTGCCTGTCCATCGCCGGGACTCAATCGCAGTTGGCTCTCGAAGGACTGCAGCTGCTGCATAAAATGGAAGTTGGGCGATACATCCGGTTTCCGGTCGCGAACCATCATGAAGGCGTCGTTGAGACTCAGTCCCCGGGTGTGCATCAAGTAGGCGAGCGTCACGGTTACCGAGCGCGACACCCCGGCCAGGCAGTGGACCAGCACCGCCGAGTTCGCGGACCGCGCTTCCTCTGTGAATTTTGGAATAGAAAAAGGTATAACGTTAGAGATTTTATCTGATAAAATGACATTATGTTATGATGTCATAGAGCTAATGCATCATATTCTGTCACTCGAGAGAGTCATCACAGAAAAACAATACAACAGTAATGTTTATTATGGTTGCAAAGTCAGAACCCCTATTAAAGATATGAAAGCTTTGTATTTTTAAATAACAATTAAATAAATTTAAAAAATAAATTTTTAAATTAATTTATAAATACATTTTTAAATAAAATAAAATATAAAAATAATTTGATTTCTAAGTTCGCTAGAGAGAAATATTTGAAATCAATTGAAAGGGTGTCGAAAAGTATGCAATAAAATAATAATAGAAGGAGAAGGCCGATATAAAATATCGACCAAAATATATCGAAATTTTAAATATTTTAAAATCTTGAATTTATCGTTAAAATCGCGATATTATCGAAAATATATTTAAAAAATTGTATTTAATGTATTTGTATTATTTTTATATATTGGTCTGATTTATTAAAAAAAGAAATTATTGACTTATCGCGCATATCGGACTAAATATCGATACAATATCGATAAATATATGTTCTTTGCCGAACCTAATCCAAACTCATTGAAAAATTGACGATATTTGTAAAGAATTAAATATTTTGGCAAACTTTTGGTCAAAATTTTCATTTAAATCTATTCGAAACCTATTTTTGTAGCAACCCTGTAAAGGTTTTACCAAATTCAAACTCCACTTACCTATAAACTGTATGGCATCTGGGAAATGCATGGCCAAATCCTGTGAATAATGATCGGTAATTGGAATTTGCAGATACTTGATAATGCCCAATTTCTCGAACTCATTTGGCAAATCCGGTGTCACATTCAGCACGTACTAGAAAAAGCATGAAAACCGAAATTTGTTAATATTTATTTATTTAAAGAGAGATTTTCTTGACTCACCTTAATGTTGTACCTTTGCAATGCATTCGAGTCGCAGCTGTGCGAGGCATTTCCCAGGAACAAAAGTCCTGGAATTATCTCCACGGGCGCCTCATTGAAATTGTGGTGATGATGGTGATGATGATGATGGTGCCCGGTGCTCTCACAGTCCGATGATTCGGCCGAACTGCTGCACGCGGAATCGGAATGCGGTGTGGAAATGCGTAGGGATCTGTAGGATGGAAAACAGGATTATATAAATATTTGCAAAGGCATTTCAGTAGGTATACAAATAACTTACCTAAGACCCATTAACTGATCGGTCTGTACATTGCGACTAGATTCCATTTCTTTGTTGTGCGCCTGGCTATCATCCTCGCACCATTCCGGAAACGCTTGGCGAAAACTGGAGAAGCCATCTGAAAGATATGCAAAGAGAGAGTGGTGGAAACTTTAGAATGCTTTTTGAACTATGCGCATAGCTACACTTTTGGACGACGCTCTGTGTGTCATTTGAGGAGAGGCAGCCTCTGGAATTTGACGTTCGTTATGCTCGGCCAAGTGTAGCCCTTTTTGCTTTTGGGTCTTTCGCGTCGCGTCTTTGGTAACACGACATGGCTATGCCGCTACTGCCTGCTATTAGCCCAAACCCCAACCAAGTATGCGTGAAAATTCTTGCTAGCGAATCTCATTCATAAAAAAAAGGGTTCAAGAGGAAGTGGAGTGCAGAGTGAGATCTTCTTTTCTTCAATTGGAAACGGAAGTGCGACTTGGCGTATCAACGGAAATGCTGTTTCTATATTTATAAGCTTGAGAATGGTATGGAAATTGTCATCAAAAAAACGCAAACAGTAAACTGCTATTGCTGCTGCTGCTCATCAGCATAACGCAAAACGGAAGCTTACAATTTTCTACTTGAAGCACAATAAATTCCCAACAAAACAAATAAAAAACAAAGAGCATAAAGCAAATTGAAATAAAGCAGAAAAGTTCAGTGTTATCAACAAAACTTATTGACCAGCCGGCCGGCCAACGGGTGGTATACGCACTAAACTCCTTCACTCTCAATCTCTGTGCACTTCCAGCTGAACTTTATAAATAAACCAAGATACGGCCAAGGGATTGAGAAGGGGTCTTTGCTATTTTTGCAACCACTGACGGAGGAAAAAGCAGCCATGGCCATGGATATCAATCCGCACAGAGTATGACATGGCAAACTGCATTTGATAGCAATTTCCTCCTCAAACAAACTCAGTTCGACTTTGAGCTCCATCGAATGGTTCGGAAAAAGAATGGAATAAAAAAAAAAATGAAATGAAATATGTACATAGATGCAAATAAACTTTGGTTAGGGTGGCAAAACACATACAAACAAACGTAACTCGGAAACGCGCTAGCTAAGCTCTTTTAATGGAAAATGTTTTTGTCAGGGAGAAAATAATTTAAGCAAGGTTATTTCACGGTTTTTGCAAAATATCAGTTTCAGGTTTTAAATGAAGAATGTCACATTATTTCTATATATTATGGGTTATGAGATAATATAGTAAATTTATTTATTTTTTTACATTTTCAAATCGATAAATCATTTCTCTATGAATTTCAGCAAAAAATATAAATGATACCCTTTCGATAGCACATTTAAAATCGATACTTATGGCATATTCATTGGTGCGATAATAAAATAACTTAATTAATCGTTTACATTTTAAAATCGATTTACCTTTTCGATAATAGATTTTTTATTGCTTATTTTTTTGGGTGTCATAATAAATGTATTTTGTTAATCGTTTACATTTTAAAATAGATTAATTATTTTTTTTTATAACTTCAACGAAAACGATAATATATTGAGCTATAAAATTGCTATTGATACATTAATTATTTATAGTTTTTTAAGTTTAAAAAAATGTTTCAAAAGAATTATGAAGTTAACTCACACTTAGCTTTAACTATTTATCTGTTATTGAGTGTCTAAAAAATATAACATAAAATATATAATGAAATAACTATACAGATTTACTAAAACTGCAACTTTTTTACTTGATGACTCTTTAGAAATAAATAGAATATTTTCCTCAAAATTAACTATCCAAAATCCAACAAATCTCTAAATCTCTCTCCCATTTAAAATGCTTAACCTCCTCCTACAAGCTTTTAGATACAATTCAGAGCCCTCTTTTCTACAGGTAACTTTCCCTACTATAAACTCAAGCCATCATATAGTTATTCACAATTTGTATCTGCCCATATGGCCATATCGTTTTGTATTCCCCCACCTAATCACACAAATATACCTGTGCTAGTGTGCGAGTATCTATATCTTTATAGTTTTTTTTTCGTTTATTTTTTTTTATACTTTTTTGTCACGTTCTGTGTCACACTTGTGAGTGCTTTTGTGTTTAGATTGTTTCATTGATGAGTTCACACAAAACAAAGACGAAAAACAAAAACAAAAACCACAAAAGCAATCGTGAATAACAGTGGAAACGACCTTCAAAACGTTGAAAATGTAAACTTGAAAAAAAGCGCGTCAACAAATTGCTGTTGAAACTGAACAAAGCGTAAACTAAATACGAGCAAGCAATAAAAACAAAAAATACGGTTCAGTTTGAGTGTATTTTCATATTTATTAGAAAACCGGATTTTGGCAACATCCAAACACCCACAACCACACCTGGGGAGGAATATAAACCACTGAGCCACAGCCACCAAAACCCACTAAAAAATCCACTCAACCAAGTCGCCCCCACAATGCCACAAATTTGTTGCTAATATTTTGTATTAATTATTTATAAAAAAAATGAACATCAAAAGTTGGGGAGTTGAACTTTCGAACGATTTGTTTCGCTCATTCATGGGTTTTTGGGAATAAATAATTTGTTATTTTAGGTTACTTTACCCCCATTAATCTCGCCCCCATATTATTATTATTAATTATGTAGTTTTATTTAGCTTTATAATCTTTTAATTCAATCATCACAGCTTGTAATTCCTTTTATTTGTTGATCATCAAACAGCTCAAGTGTTTTAGAGTTGTACTTTTTTTTTAGAACAAATTATTTTGCTCATTCATTGTTATTTTTTTATTTGTTTGCTTTTAATTATAGTATACATAACGCTGTTTTTTTCTACTTTTTTTCTGCTTATCTGGCACTCGCTGGTTTTTTGTTTATCTGCGTGTGTAAATATAAAAAATAACAGCGACCGTAAAAAAAAAAGAAGACAAAACGTGAGTTAAATATCTCTTAGCTAGGTCTCCACCAGGTTTGCCGCAGAGATACGGCGAACGCACACCCACAATCGCAGCTCTATTCATTCACAGGTACCACTTCACGGGTGCTCGCCCCCCTTTACCCTTTTTTTTTATATACTTTTTATTTATTTATTTACTTTTTTTTTGCTCCCAACGGATATGACGTAGGCCAGTTTTCCTATGATTTTTTTCTCTCTCTATTTTGCCGCATGAAAACAGTTAGAGAAGTGTTTTTCGCGGTGAGGGGGGGTAGCCCTTATATGGTTTGACATTCTGTGGGCGTATAGTGTGTGTCTGCCGCCTTGTTTAATTCATTTGCGGTTTCAGATGACGCAGATCCCTTAAGTGGAACCAGCGCTGTGCTGTGGATGCAGAACCCGATATGCCGCCGGAGTGCCAGCGGATCGCGGGACACGTACATCGGACGTACATCCATTGATGGATTCCATGGAGACCGGCCGAAACCAAACCGGAAGTGGAACGAACGAACGAACGAGCGAACGAACACATGCATGCAGCGGAACACGACACATTGCGCCCATTTTCCAGTTTCCTCCCCCCCAAAAACATACATATATCTATTTATATGGTTTTGTTTACACTGGCGATTTCGAAAGTTTTCCAAGGAAAATTGTTTTTTAAATTTTGAAAAGAGTCTAAAAGAAACATTACACAATTTGTTAGATTTTTAACTCCTTAAAAATATTATAAAAATATTTTTAGAAGGCTTATAAGTCTCCTGAATTTAGTTTTTAATATTTTAACCTAGTTTAAATTTGTATTCTTCCTAAAATTCCCCATAATTCTATATAGTGCACATCAGTTAGCCCGAAAAATTCCCACATATTTATTTTTTTAAAGCTTAAAATGCCTTTTACTTTTTTTTCAATTCCTTTTTTGGAATTTTCAAGCTATTTGATTTTACATTTTTTGTACACATTATAGCCATGCCTTTACCAAATCCACACCAAATGCCTTTTTAATCACTCGACGCCCATAAATTCTTTAGCCGCATTCCAGGCAACCGTAGCTGCTAGAGTTTAGCAGATTGTTTGTCGTAGGGATTTGGAGTCGGAAAGGGGTGTGTTTAGAGTTTTGAAGTTAAGGAAATCGATATTACGCATACGCAATGTGCGCCGTGTTTACGGGTGCCTTTCTGGTCTGGCAAATGCATTCAGCCGGTCGTTGCACAATACCCAGATACTCTCGGATACTCGAATACCCAGATACTTGTACACTGGGCACTATAGATACATATACCTATATATATATATATGACTATATGTGTATACAAAACGCATGAGGTGTTGTATCGGAATGGGGAGTGCTGCCGCTGGGCATGAATGAATGAAAAAACCAGACCACGAGACAACGACATCGCCTGCCGCCGCCTGCAGTTCAATGCTATTTGTCAATGAGTCAGTAGTCCCTCCGCCGCCAGTTGTCTTATTTCGATTTGAGCTGGAACCGACGGGGGAACACTGAACGACGCGTCGTCGAACGAGGAAGAGTCGTAAAACACATCGACATAATGCGAGTCGCATTTGGGGCCCCCATCATATCCATTAGTCGTATGCATATAGAGCATTTAGTATCTCTCAACCATTGATGTGGGCGTGGGTGCGTGTGTTGTGTGTGAGTGTGTGTGTTGTTTCCCCAACCCAATGTGGCCCCAATTTTGTTTACATTTTTCTCTCCACCCCAAAAAAAAAGTTGTATTTTTTATGGGCCTTTCACTGAGGGAAATATTAAAGTTTTAAAATCATGAATACAATTTTAGAGATTTTTAACGTAGCTTTAACTTTGTTGTTAAAGTATTTCTTGAAATATGTTAGTAACTTTTTAAAAGGAAGTTAAAATATAAAAGGTTAATGAATTAAGTTTGTGTTATTTAATCTATTCCAAAATATTTTTTCATATAATAAAGATCTTTAAAAGTAAGTTACCTTTTTAAACCCCTTAAAAAAATATGTATAAAAAGGACAACATTTTTTCTTTTCAGGAGGGAAATTTTTTCATTTGCTTCCAGCTTGGCATAAACAAAATGCAGTAGAAAAATGTGGCGGTGGAAAAAAAACAGCCAAGAGGAAAACTTGAGGAAAATATTAATGTCTGCCACTTCCGTCTGCGTTTATTTCGAAGAAGGAAATGTGGCTTTTCCGAGCATAGCATTTTCTTTGCTGTCGCTGTGAATAATTTCTTAATCAAGTGCTCGGTGCTCGACTCCCGTTCTCTTTGGCTTGTCTCTGCTGCGCTGCCATCATAATGGCCGCATAGCGTTGACATTTTAACTACTCGTACTCGTCGTGTAAAAAGAACGGAAGTTGATTGATTACAACCTGATTGATTGATGCGATGATGATGGGGCGGACAAGAGACAGAGACACGAAAAGAGAACGAACCTGGCGAAATGTCAGACGAACACAAGATTACTTTGGGGCTATGCACTTGGCCTGTCCTTGGAACAACTCACAAATGCTCCTTGGAGGCGTTGTAGTGTAGTAAAAACGGAAATTACGGCAGTGTTTGCATATGAGAGAGAAAAACGCCTTTGCTGGCATTTAAAGGGACTCTTGAATTATTGATTGGCGATGGAAGAACAAGTTTAACAATAATTGATTTCAATCAATCAAAGATTGCTACCCACAAGATTTTTGATCGATAGATAACCATCAACATTTACTTTAAACTTTGAATGATAAATATTAGGTTTACTAAATTGCAGAATTACATACGTAAATATTTTTGTAACTAAACTTTTTGTTGGTTTATGATTAAAATTAATTTAAAATCATAGTTTACTAAAATGTTATGTTTTTAAAAAATAAAAACTAATGAATAAAAGGTTTCTAATAAATTAATAAAAATATTTATTTGTAAATATAACAACTAAACTACATAAAAATTTCCAAGTAAGAATTCAGCGCCAATGGATACTGAAATATATTTTTATTAAAAAGCTTGTCTTCAGATCTTCAACCCTTCAAGAATTTGTTTTAACTTTTTTCGATCTCGGGAAATTTTTCAGTCCCCTACAAACATGTTCTACTGTACCTGGGCATTCAACTGGCCCGGGCACTTGACGTAACTGCCGAACGGGCTACAAAAAAATGGGCTAAAAAAAAATAAAACAAAAATACCAGTAAAAAAATGTATAAAAAAACGAGAGCTCAAGTCACAGTGGCTGCTGATGTTTTTTTATTTATTTTATTTTTTTTTTTGCAACCGAGACGGTTGATGTTGCTGCCATGTTTAAGTTGTTGTTGTTGTTGCCGCTGATGTTTCAGCCGTAGGAGTCGCCCACACCGGCAACTTTTAGCCTCTGAAAATCCCCAGCCCACGGGCAGTAAATCCAAAAATGAACGTAACAACTGCAGCAAACAAAACACAACACAAAATTCTAAATAAATGCCTCGCCTACAAGAAAATATTTGGATATGTGGCAGGCAGACCTCTTAAAAAATAAAATATATTTATACTATATACACACATACATAAAGCATGCAAAGCCTGGACCAAAACGTACCCCGCATATAGCTTTTTTTATGCTACTGCACCTGATACACCATCCCGCCACCTGTGTGTGGGTGGCAAAAGTGAAAGAGTTTGCCTTTATACAAAGCCTTCTCTTTCGAGCCAAAATTGCTTTTATGAATGAACTCAGCCATAATAAGAAAAGCAAAAAAGAGATGGCAAAAATGTATAAAAAAAAAAAAGAAAAGCCGGGTGAAGCGACGTAGATAAACTAAGTGGCAACTTTGCACGCAACTATTTGCTCAACCCATAAAATATGTACATAAATATTTGCATGGAAAATGAGGCAGACCACCGATATATACATAGCTAAAGTCCACTTTTCATTCCATTTCATTCATTCATTCATGCATTCAATTAAGTTTTACGCTATTTTTTTCCTCAACTCAATTTGCTGCAATTGAGGCGGGGATACTGAGGAGAACCAGAGTGAAATAGTGAGATAGGTTATGACACGTTAAGAAATAAGATAAGATTTAGTTACTTTAGGATTAAAAATAAATTTTTAAAAAATTTTTTTGGTAAGACTTTAAGGAATTATATAATTTAAAACACGGAAAGTTACTTAGCTTTCTGACTTTGCTTTCAAAAAGCAAATTAAAAGAATAAATTGTGCTAGAAAAGCACCTCAACCTAAGGTTTATCCTATATTTTGTATTTTAATTTCCTTAGAATTTGAACTTTATACCGTAAATTGTTGTCAGTGTCGAACTACGAACAACGTGCGACATTATAATTTTTCTTTTTAGCTATTTTATGCCGTCATTGTTGCCACTTCCGCATTATTGCAAGCAACAGGAGAGAATAGAATGCTACTAGGCATGAGAGATGGAGCTTAGTCAGCGCATCAGTTGCTCACTTAATCAGTTAGTCGGTTCGTTCACTCATTCAATACGGCCTCACCGACTGAGTGGATAGTTAAATAAGCTAGTTAGTTATACTTAGTCGGCCGTTCTACATCGCTGTACAAGCTAATAATGGCTGCAAATGAGACATGTGGGAAGCTCAGAGGGGGTAACGAAAATGATTAGTGTCGAAAGCTGAATGAACCTATTTAGAGTTAATGTTCATTCGGGGAATCGTTATTAAGAAAGAGAAAAAAAATAATATTGTACTTCAAAATTCAATTGATAAACATAAATACCAAGAATACAGGAAATCAAAATTTTATAAAAATATATATTCATTTTTCTAAACTGACAAAATGTGAGAAATGCTTTTATTTATTCAGGCGTGCTCATGGTTTAAAATACTTTTGCGTTTTATTGTTTTAAATACAATTTATGTGAAATTGACATGCCTTGCCTTCGTTTAACAAGCTTTATTAAATAAATTTTTTAATTTATTTTCAATGGTTTAAGTAAGCCTTAAAATTGATGAAAATGAAAACATATTTGACCCACTTCCACACAGAGTCCTTCAGTTACTATTTACACAGTTATTCATGAATAACCTGTAATAAAAACAATGTTTACCCTAGAACTCGACTCTTCTTTAAGTACTCCCCAGATGCACATATGTATATTCCCACTTACATAATTTCCAAGTTCTGACAGACACACAAATTCAACGATTAGTCAACAATTGAACAGACTTGTAAGCCGCCTCACCTTGTGTTTCATAAATTTTGTGTGTCTGTGTGTGTGTGTTTTATTTTTTATTTTTGTTGTGGGGCCACCCACCATCTAATGACCTAGTCTAATGGATGCGAGGAGCAATTGGGGTGGTAGCTAGGGGGATTACCTTTGGCATCCATGCTCGGGTCGCTGGCAAAATGTCAAATTGCGTAAGCCAATCAATCAAAATGTAAATAAGCAAAAACCTAATTTTGGTCTAGGGCACGCCCCGAAAATTTCCCTAACCCAAAACATCTTTGCCCGCTTGCCCACCCGGCTTTGTCCCTCGGGGAGCTGTGAGCTATAAATAGCAGGAAGCCGCAGCTTTTGCAGCATTATATTACCCCAGGACACATTTTGGGTCCCGATTTGACACTCGGAAAAATGAAAATTTTTAGGTATTTAAAATTTGTGTTAGATGTGAAAAAAAGAAAAAATATTATTCCTTTTGTATTCACTTAAAAAACATTAATTATTTAATTTAAAAATCGATTATCTATCTATTATTATCCTTATTTTTGTCCAGTGCATCTCGCGACCCGGCCACAGATCCTTTTTTGCTGGCATGTGTCTGTGCGTTTGCCTTGGAGCTTCTCTGGATGCCGCATTATTAATTAATTATATTTCGCTGTATTTGCTTGAAAATGGCAACTGACGGTGAGGTGGCGGTATGGAGAGCCGAAGGAAGTTCGGCAACATTGCATAGGGAAAACACGTATTTTCGCATTGGAAAACCAACCAATCCAGGATAATTGAAGTAAGCCGAAAGAGCTTTGTAACTGTACATATACATACCATATATGTTATGTATATGTGTGTGTGGGGGGGATTGGAGTGTGTTTGGGTTTCGGGTTTTTAGGGCGAAGCTTTTTAAATGGGGTCAAGTTTAATGTGTGCAGCTTGCTTCCTGTTGCCTTTGCTTTTTGTTCTCTGATGCTGGGGCAGCGTAATTGCAGGGGGCTTAACTTTTGACTTTCTGCAATGTCAGGGAAATGCAACAAGTCGCAGATAAAACATGAAAGCAAAATCCCTCTTTTCTGTCATTTAAAATTAAAAAAAAAAAACACACAAAAAATGAAAATTGTATTTTTTCAAAAAATAATCCCCAAAAAAAAATTGATTGTATTGTTTCTGTATTGATTCTAAAAGAAACAGCTTTCCGTTTGCATAATAAAAGTTTAAAAAAATATTAATAAAAGATTAAAAAAATATGAAAAATAAAAGTCAAACGCACTTTGGGTCCAAAAGCCTGGGATGCCCAGTTTCCCGTCCTCCCCGCTGTGATGACCAAAGCGTTAGCGCCCCACTGTGCAGACAAATAACAAAAGACAGAAACAGCAGAAGCAGCAACAACAGCAAAAATAATAATAATAGCAACAGTTGTACAGTAGCATTTCATGCGACTCCAGCAACAACTACAACGTGCGTTGAATTTCATTTTGAATTGAAATGCTGAAAGCGCCCAAAGAATGGCGAGGGAGCGAGCATCAGAGAGAGTGGGTCCCAGGGATTTTATAAATATTGCATATGCACCAGATGAACGAATGAAAAAACAGTGAAGATTGGCTGATAAACAACTGATTCAAAGAAGTTAAACTAGAGAAAATATTTAGTTTAAAAACTATTTGCATATTATCAGGGTTGCCATAGAAAACATAATAAAAATTGACTTAAATTTAAAAGTTCCTTTTATACGACTTCCACTGTACCTCCAATTGGATGCTCATAAAATGGAAAGACTTTACTGAGGGCAGTCAGGAAATTTTAATTTGGCAAATAACAAACTAAATTCATAAGCTACTAACGTTACACAAAGGACCAAGGACATTTTGTGGCTGCAGCTTCCCAATAGGAAATGGCCACCAAAGAAGAGGAAAAAGAGGAGTAGTTTATATCGCCTCCTCCTCCACTCGATTCAACCTCCAATTCCAATTCCAACTCGTTGACACAGCCCCGGCGGCCACAAGAAGTCCAATAAGAGGAGAAACGAAGAAGAACCAACTGTCAAGGGGAGCGAAATGCTATTGCAGTTAAAGGAGAGTGAGAGAGTGTGGGAGAAGAAGATAGCAGAAACATATTCTGATGTGAGAGTGAGAGGAACCAGGAACAGTCAACAAGATACAAAACGGTTATTCCTACAACGACTAATTTACGCTCTACATAATATTTGTAACTCAATAAATAGCTTTAAAATTATTCTCCAGTTTTAGAATCCAATAAATTTTCATTAAGTCTTATTATCCAGTTTTATTATCGAGCTGGCAGCCTTGCAAACCTTGTATTAAAACTATAATGTTTAATTGAAGAGTATAAGGAAGTCAAGAGAGCATATTTATGGCCACCCCCACCCTTTTTCACTTGGTCCAGTGCATAAGCACAGACACGAACCACACATAAAAAAGAATCCGGCAACAACAATTGCCCGCTTCTTCTGCAGCCTCTTCTTGTTCTTCTTCGTCTTACTGGCTGGCTCTTTTTGTCCACCCTTCCTTGATTCTTCGGGCTGCCGTTTTGTGGCTCGTTCTCTGCTTCTCTTCGTTCTCTGCTCCTCCTTCCCGTTTTGGAATCTGTTGCTAATTTGCACTTTGATGAAATGCGTTCATGATGCTGTTGCTGCCGCCGCTGCTTCTTCTTTTTTCTCCTACTCTTCTACATCTCCTTCTCCTTGTTTGCTCATTCCTACTCGTTTTTTGTTGTGGCGGCTGCTATTACTGTAGATTTATGCATGCAAGCGCATCGACTACAACTTTTAGCTCCATTTCATTTTGATGGCCTCCTGCTTCCTCCTCAGCCTACACCTCCTCCTGCTTCTTTTTTTAGCTCTTCCTTTTTGCGCGACAGACAAAACGATTGGTTGGTGTTGTTGTTAGTATTTCTGTTGTTGCCGCTGCTGCTGTTTGCTAATTCCAAGAATACAACAATTTACGCGTCGTCCCCCGCTAAGAAAAAAAAATGAATGAAGGAAGCGCGTCTCCGTTCTCTATCTCTCCATCTCTTTTCCACTCCTCCGCCTTCTTATAAATTCTTTCACATTTGCAATGCGCCGTTGATTTTCTGTTTCTTATTCCACATGTGCTGAAGTGTGTGCGTGTTTATGTTATATGCGCCCTGGAAACTTCCGTTGAACGTTGAGGTATGCAAGCCGCAAAATGAGAGTGGGAACAAGGGAGGGAGTGGGAGAAAGGAAAGAGACACGCCCGCACAAAATTTGACCGGAAATCTTTGTTGTTGCATGTACTTTGTTATTGTTGTTCGTTCAGCTACTGTCAACAATGGAATGTTGCCAATACAGTCGTACCTCAGTAAGTCCGAAAGGGAGTTGAAAGGAACAGAAAGATTGGCATGATATTCCAGTTTTTTTTAAGTATGTATTTATTGCATTCACCACAAATATTATTTTTAAATGTAACAGTTCATGTTAATTTTAAGTATTGCCCTTAATAGTAAATTCTACTCCCGGGAATGAAAATATTGTATTTGCACAGCCTCCGAGAGTTTGGTTGTGGGCATCACTTTTCGACCGCTGTAACGCTAGTTAAGTTATCCATTTTCAACGCCTGCTTAATTACAATTACGGCCCACGCACACTTTGACCCAAATCTACTACTACTACTGGCCACAAAAACAGCAACAAAGACACATTTGAAAACTTTTGGCCGTAGGCCGAAAGTCACTCTCCACTCCACTACTCTCCTTGCTATCGCCTTCTCCCTCGCACTAACTGTTGTCCAACGCCCTGTTTGTCAAATGTTGTTGCTGTCCCCCCTCCATTTTAGCTCTCTGTTTTGTCCCCCATCTTGCCTCTCGTTCGTTCCCGCGAACTGTGATTACTTTATAAGATGCTGACGCCAACTCCAATTGGAAAGATGTCCGACTGTCTTTCGGTTCACTTTGCATGTGGGCATGCGACAAAAACAACAACAAGCAACAAAGTATTTTCGGAGGGTACAGTGGAACAGGTGCAATGATATATGTACAATTAATAATTGAAAAGCCGAAAAAAGTAATAGCACTTCTTAGGTTTCTTAGGGTTTTTAACTAATTTACCAAAAATTTAGAAAGTCCATCGATTTATTTAATTAAATTTATGCTATATCAATTTTATTATTACTCAGATCCGGAACTAAAGATCCACTGTAAATACAAATTTGGCCCAACGGCTTTTTTTTGCACGTAGGTGGGCAACCGAGCCAACTGTCTCAGCCTCTCAGTTATTTTACTGTTTTTTTTTTGTTGCTGTTTTTTTTTCGGTGAAGGCAGACCAGTTGCCAGAGTTGCCTCAATGGAAAAGATGAGAAGTAGGCTGTGCCAGAGGGGGAGGGAAGGAAAAATCAGAGGGGCGTGGCTGGAGGGGATGGTGACGGGTGGAAGCCACCGTCTTTGTGATGAATTATCATGAAATCGTAATGAGAGACGGTCCATTGGTTGGCCTTGGGAATGTGCCACGTGTTTTTTTTTTATCACAGTGAAACGTTGATAGGCTGAACTTGTTAAAAAAGAAAAAAAAACTATAACTACGTTGCATCAAATATCAAAGTTTAAATGTTATATTTAAAATTTTATTTAAAATATTTATTTTTTATGTTTAATCTAAACGCAAACAACTTGTTGCACTTTTCGTAATTCTCCTGTGTTTTGTGAATATTTTTCGGAATTGGTAAAGTGAAAATGCAGTGGAAACCATTTGAGTAAATTGCTGCTGGGGCCCAACAATATCAAAGCCAACTCCACTCTACAAGTCCCAGGCCAAAAACTGTGGTTAAAACCACTAAAAACTAGACATGAGAAAAATAAAACAAGCAACAACAAAAACCAATTCGTTAAAAACAGCAAATGAGGCAAACCACTCTCCGATTGGGAGAGCCAGTTGGAGAAAAGCCAGTTGGGAAAAGCCGCCAGTGGAAATGCAGGCGATGCGACGCGAAGCTGTTTTTTATGGCGCATGCGCAGCAGCTCGAGTTCAATCTCTATAAAAGGGTCGGGATGCCAACAGAGCGGAGCTTTGTATCCGCCAAAGCCATAAAAAACACACACGAAATAAAACAGAAACAGAAGACGGAAAAATATATAAAAGCAGACAAGTTCCCGACGCTCTCATCGCGCATTTCTGATCTTTCCAATCAGATCCCATCTCCCGCTCCCGCTCTCCGAGACTGAGAGAAAAGAGAACACAGCGGCGGCGGTTCGAAACTCAGCTAGATCTAATTGAATTAAATTCTGTCAACGGAAATGCTTAGTTTACGATACATAAGCTGCACTTTGGAAGCGATGAACCCATGTACAAATGTACATATTTATGTACATGTATTATATATCCCCATGTATAGCTGTGGTCAAAACAATAGTTATTAAGAGGCTTGGTTGCCGCTATAAATTCACACTTTGAGGTTGGTTAGTAGGTAGTATCTGCCTAGAATCGACCGAATATCTTTTATTTATTTATTAACTTCAATAGACAATTAATATCATTTCCCCAAAGATAATATTTCTGCTATTATTTTGGCATAAACTGTACAAGTGTGTGCAGTTTGGCGGTGTTCTATCCTATATAGTTGGTGTGCCCCAGTTGGCCTCATCTTAATTGTTTTAATTCCGAGAAATGCATACAAAGTGGCATTTAATTAAAATGAATTTTACATCGGCGGCAGCGGCCAGCAGAAGCTGCTGCACTTGAAGCTGAATCCCCGTATCTGAAAGTCAAAAGGCTGTCCGCCGCAATGCATAATGCATTTTTTTTCCACATGCCGCCGCGCCCGAGGGACTTGATAAAGTTTTCATCGTCGTCCTGTGACTGAGCTGGAGTCGGAAAAAATAGACAACAACTACGAGTGGCTGACAAAGACCGCATAATTGCCCGTACTTGATTGAATTTCAAGGTTAATTAGCAGGCAAAGTGGGGGAAAAAACTAGGGATGGTGATGGTGAAGGATTGGTAAACAGTTCTTGGCCAACTTTGCTCTGGCGGAAGCTTAAGATGATTACCGACGGTTGGCCAGAACGCAAAAAGGGATTAGACAGAGATGGCACACAAAGACCCGTGTCCTGGTTGCAGAATATGGAGGGATACTTGGGGGCTTCCAGAAACTAATTACCAATCATTACTCAATGATTGCAGGTCAAGTTCTATGAACTTAAACTTAAAGATGAGGCTGAAAAGGGTGGGAAACTAAGTAAACGAAGTCTTATATCAGGCTTATTAAGTCCATAATTATTTTTAAAAAATGTAAAAAGCAATCATATTCCTAAAAAAAAATTATAGGGAATAAAATAAATAATTTATGAGAGTATTTCTTTATTTTTTCTTTTAAATCAATATTTAAAAATATCATAACTAAGCCAAAAATGTTTTAAATTTAATTTGGAAAGCTGTTCTGTGCTAGTTTTTAACAGCTTAACAAGTCAGTATATTAAATTTTAAAATTTTGAACCTTAAATTTTTTTTGAATTTTTGAGAATTTTAACGATGTAACCCCTTATAAAATTTTGAAAAATTACAAAATTTTTTTTCCGCCCAAAAATGGCTATATAGATTCCCCTGTTGATGTTAATCAAGAATATATATGCTTTATAGGGTCGGAAATGACTTTTTCACTGCTTTGCAAGCTTCTGATTGAAATTATAATACCCTGCAAGGGTATAAAGATCATCAGGCCTGCTCCGGTAATCGTAAAATTTTTTCGATTTCGTTTTGGGCGAAAACGAACCGTTTTCGTTTTTAGCTGCTCCGGTTTTCGGCAAATTTCTGCTATCGGATGTTTCGTTTTCTCATCGTTTCTCACTGCTCAATCAGCTAACTTGTGCTTTTGGTAATAAGCAAACAACGTAAAGTACTGCCTATTATATTTACAATTGCCCTTTTTCTAAGCCAGAAAAAGGCAAAAAATGGTAGATTTAAGCAAATCTAGGCACCTAAGATGCTGCCACACTTTTCACAGTTTTAATTCCGGTGGTCTCAAATAATTATTTAGTTAATTTGGACCATTTAAGTAATCACATTAAATAGCATTAATTATAAACAACCATTTTGGCGGTCCTTTAAAGTTATTAATGTATTCATTTATATTTTATAAGTATTTTTAACTGGCTGTTTCGTTCCACCAACAATATGGCAACCTTGGCGATAACTTTTTGCGGTGAACCTATCGACCTATCGCCAAAACGAGAAAACTGGTTGAACACGGCAAAAATTTTGTTGTCAAATTTGAGGTGGGGTCAGAAATAAATTTTTTACAAAATAACTACCTGCCAGAATGATCTTATGGTGGTGTGGAATAAACATCAATAGACCACTGAGTAAACTATTTTTTTCCTTTTGTAAATAAGTTCTGATTTCATATAAAAAAAGCCATTTACTTTTCATTCCGGCCAGAAAAAGGTGCCCGTTTTTCAAATCGAAAAAATCTTTCGATTTCGATTACCGGAGCACCAATTTCTCGTTTTCAAAAACGAAAACGAAAAATTCTTGCCGTTTTCGATTACCGGAGCAGGCCTGCATGTCTCAAAGTAGAAGATAATTTGTTGAAAAACAGCCAAGTTATAATTTTTTATTCTAAAAATTTATCGAACATTTGTATGGCATGCCAGGTCAACAAAGCAATGGCAACATAGCATGCCATGTCAACATAGCAATGGCAACATAGCATGCCATGTCAACATAGTCAATGGCCGATTTGATATGGCCATTACGATACGCCGATTCCCGAACTTGGTCAATGCACTCCGCATGTGCGTAATTAGACATGGAACCGTTGCCGATCCTCCCCTGCTTTCTAGCCAGAAATAATGATAAGCCTCGTCCAGATTCGGAACTCCCATTCCGAATTCCGTCAAGGTCAGCTACTTTCTCGAGCAAGGTAAGCAACATTTATGGCGCCAGCGATATGCGAGCCGCTGAACTTTGTGGTCGAAAAACAACGCTTTTTTTTTTGGGTGTTCCCGGTCCCTCATTTGCATCAATTTACATCTCGAGAAATTTAAATTTTAATTGTCGAATAAATCTCGCCGGTTCTTGTAGGTAATTTATTCGTATGATTCGAGGGAAAAATGAAATATGCATTCACTAAAACAAAATCAAATTGGAACCGCAAAGCCAGGTTTTGAGACGAAAACTTGTCCCATAAACTTTGACGATGTGCTGAAAACTAATTGGCGGATTAGGTTGGACAATAAAAGAAGAACCACCCAAAACGAGAGTTATATGTCCTACACGTGCTGGAGCTCCAGGTGAAGCAGTTTCCCCAAGGAAACTCGATAACCCCAGGATTATATAAATTGTAAGCCGATTATAATCCTAAATAGAAAAGAAAAATAAAGAAAATGACAAGAATTTCCTTCATCTGCGTAAAGAATGTTTCACTAGAAAGGCAAAAACCCTAAACATATTGTATATGTAACTTATAATTCTGAATAATAAAAACCTTTGTTAAATATTTCTTTAATGTGTTATAAGTTGTACTACCGTTCCCCTTTTTTCTACAATTCCAAGCGTGCCACAATTCCGTTTAAATTGCAATCCAAACTTCCTGTGACATTTGCAGTCGAAGCATATCTTATAGATATTTTCCCCCCAAAAGAAACATAAAGATATAGATACAGATACAGAGTTTAAAGTACGTCACAGCTGCTTTCCATGCATTTCCATGCCATTTATATACAAATAAACCCAACCCAAACAAAATGATAAGATAAACCGGAATTTTGGATTTCAGCAAAGTTGTGAAATCGATTTGATCGAGATTGGAAAATGCCACAGGAAGTTTATTGCAACGTAAATACATTTTCGTGAGTCATTTTTGGCAATTAACAATTATGGAAATGCACTAAAAATTTAATGATTCATGTACCACTTTGAAAAACATTGAAGTAAAGTCGGAATAATTATAGAAATTATATTCGCCTAAATTCCGAAAATGCGTTTTATTGAGTTCTTGCAAAATAAATGCCATAAAAGTCGGGTGGTTGATCCGAAATTTTTCCATTCAAAATGTTTTCACTTGAGGTCGAGGAATTCATTTACCATTTTGAGATCATTAAGGAAAATCGTTGGACAAAGCCGGGCCCTTCAACAACAAGAACAACAATGAAATCCTTTAAAAGGTGACACTGGATTTTCACGCTTCCTTTACCTCCCCACCTTCGCTCATTTTCATTTTTATTCCCATTCCGTTTTGTTCTTCTGGCAAATGTCAAGAGGTTCCCAATTTTTATGGGTGTTTCCCTGGTATTGCCGGTCGTAAAATTTTTGTCCGGGACCAATTCTCCTAATTACCTGGAGCGGTGCACAGGTAGATATCACAGGATGCGCCGCTAATGCTGCTGTATCTATGGGTTCAATTGCTTGACGTCATAGATGGGAAGCAGGCACCTTATGTTATGTTAATTTTTTTTTAGCTTTCAAGTTGTATTTTTCTTTCAAAACAAAATCGGTAAACAAAGAAAAAAGTTTAAAAAAAAAAAAAAAAACCGAGGGAGGATGAGGTTGAAAAGCCGGTCCATTTATTGACGTTCTATTGTCAATTTGCGATATTAGCACAGCAAAAAAAAAAAAAGAAGAAATAAAATAAACTTTGAATGGAGAAGCGAAGAACGTGCGTACGATGGATCTGAAAAGCTTTTTAGGGGGGTAAAAAAGCAACAACAACAAGGACAATATGTGGATACAAAATCACATTTCTGGGTTGGCTTGTAAGCGAACGGAAATTGAAGTGATAAAAATAAAAATGAAGCCACAGTCAGTCAAGTCAGATAATTATGTATAAATATATAGAAGCATATATGTATGTATATACAGGCAATATGTACATAAATAAGCAAACAAGCATAAGAATACATATATGTATGTATATACAAACTTATGCGTATTGTATATGGCAATTTATGTGGCTTTGAGTCATGGGAGTCGCGGCTCTGAAAAGCAATTGTGTGACATTTTAGTGAATGACACAAATCTATGGGAACGGAGGAAATATGTATGGTTAACAATAGTGGGAAGACAGACCTCAAAGAGCTTCGACAGAACTGATGTTTATTTATGACTTCCTTAATCTCCCCCGAAACGTGTTTTGTAAAATGACCCAAAATGATGTTTGGAAACACACAAAATAATGTGTATTTAAATCGCTTTTTAATTGGTATCGGTGGCATTGAGTTTATAAATAAAATTCACATTCGAAAAGGAATTCAAGGAATATGGCAAATATATATATATTTGCCGATATGGTTGGTTAAACACATCGTGCTATATTGAGTATTAATTGTAAGCAGTTGTGATAAAAAAAAAAAAAAACATGGATAACAAAGGAATGCGGTATTTAAGAGAAACTAATACTGAAAATATATATTTATTTAATAAAATTTCAGGGGAATTTCCTTAAATATGGCTTATCTTTTTAATGTTGAATTTTTAAAAACGATTAATATTAATTCCTTAGAATAAATATTTCCATCAATCAAAATCCCAGTAAATCGTGTCAAACAAAAACAAGTTCAGCAGGGTGAAATCTATTCAAAGCCCCCAGACGCCATTAGTCTATTATAGAATATCAACAAGAAAGGAAGCTAACTTCGGCACGCCGAAGTTTGTATACCCTTGCAGATTGGTTTTCATATTTATATTATAAATTATAATGCCGAAAACAGACACTAAACGGAGTTTCATAACATTTTACCTATACTTATTATGTTTACAGTTTGACAGTTACAGTTTACATTCCCAGCTTTTCATTTTCTCTACATCTACGGATCACTTCTATGGCAGCTATATCATATAGTTCTCCGATTTTCATAATATCGTTACCAAAATTCTGAAATAATACTAAATGCTCATGTCTCAAAGTAGATGAAAATACGTTGAAAAACAACGAAGTTATAATTTTTTCTATCGTTTTCCCTATCGTTCCTATGGCAGCTATAAGATATAGTAGTCCGATTTTCATTAAATTTATACCAAAATTTTGAAATAATACCAGAAGCTCATGTTTCAAATAAGATGAAAATACGTTGAAAAACAACGAAGTTATAATTTTTTCTTTTACTTTCCCTATCGTTCCTATGGCAGCTATAAGATATAGTAGTCCGATTTTTATAAAATTTTTACCAAAATTCAGAAATAATATATAATGGCCAAATCTAAAAAATTGTGCAAAAATGTTGAAAATGAGCCAAGTTATAATTTTTTTTCTAAAAATTTATCGAACATTTGTATGGCAGCTATATGATATAGTCGTCCGATCCGGCCCGTTCCGACATATATAGCAGTGAGAGTATATAGAAGACTATATGTAAAGTTTCATTCAGATAGCTTTAAAACTGAGGGACTAGTTTGCGTAGAAACGGACAGACGGACAGACGGACGGACAGACGGACAGACGGACAGACGGACAGACGGACATGGCTAGATCGACTCGGCTGTTGATGCTGATCAAGAATATATATACTTTAGAGGGTCGGAAACGTCTCCTTCACTGCGTTGCAAACTTCTGACTGAAATTATAATACCCTGCAAGGGTATAAAAAGAGATCTAGAGGTTTACGCCGATGGTTAAAGGCATCGGCGGCGGCGTAGAGGTCAAAATGACTCGGCGGCGGCGGCGTAGTAGTCAGAAAGAACCGGCGGCGGCGGCGCGTCAAATAAGGCAAAAAGGCCATTTTAATGAGTTATTTATTTTTTTTTAAGTTTTATAAAGAACAATGACACTGAAGGCCGCGCTGAAGCTGCGCCGATGCCGCACCAGCGGCGCGCCGCGGCGCGCCGTTATTTTCATAATTTGGCGGCGGCGCGTCAAATAAGGCAAAAATCGGCGGCGGCGGCGGCGTGGCGCGGCGGCGTATATGTCTAAAGAGATCAGACAGGCTATATATAAATCGAATGTGGCGCTTGCGTTATCAGGCACTACGGATTACATCTTTCATAGCTAATCTTTTTCTTTTTTGCATTTCTCCTTTTAGCCCCACCGGCAGACAACACACGGTTCCGCAAAAAAAAAAAAATATAACAGAAATAAAAGGAAAGAAATAATAACAAAATAAATCGACGCAAATGTTTATTTATGGCCTAGCAGTGCTTTTGCTTGTATTAAAAATATTCTTTCGAATCTGTTTTGTTTTGGTTTCTCGCGTTTCTAAAAATGCCGCAAACAACATTGGGAAGTATAAATAAATTATGATTTTGTTAGGCCTAGAGGAATGGAATGTGCGGTGCTGATTTATGGCCGGTGATGGCGCGAGTATCAGGTATTTTCAGAAAGTGATATGCCAGCTACCCAAAGGTGTAACAAAATGCTTAATATATTTATCCGTACAGGTACGAGATTGCAGGGTTAGAAAATTCCATTTCAGTTTATTTAAAAGTTAGGGAATTCCAAGTGTTTTCCAAAGAATTTGAGTTTAAATAATTAAAAAATTTTAAGCAAGAGTCAAGGTTTTTAAGAAAAGTATTCTAAAATAATGAAATGATTTTTGGAATAAATGGTAATGAATTTAATTGAATTTATATAAATTCGCCCAAGTTGGATTACGTTTTTAATTAACTCCCAATTTCCTAATGGTTCACAAAAGAGAGGTTCCGGGAGGTTCCCTCCTATTCCCTTCCATTTCAGTTTATTTAAAAGTTAGGGAATTCCAAGTGTTTTCCAAAGAATTTGAGTTTAAATAATTAAAAAATTTTAAGCAAGAGTCAAGGTTTTTAAGAAAAGTATTCTAAAATAATGAAATGATTTTTGGAATAAATGGTAATGAATTTAATTGAATTTATATAAATTCGCCCAAGTTGGATTACGTTTTTAATTAACTCCCAATTTCCTAATGGTTCACAAAAGAGAGGTTCCGGGAGGTTCCCTCCTAACTTCTCTCCAAAAACATATAGAAAAGCATAAAATTCTGTATCTTGGCGATGACTCACCTTGTAGGGCAACCACTCGGCAGCCGTCCTGCTTGAGCCGACGATGCAAAATGCTGATGATGGAGTCCATGGCCACCGCGAAGGCTCCTGCGCCTGCGATTTCCGGATTCTGGCCCGACACACCCTCGCCGTTGTACAGGATGAAGAGGCAGAGCTTGTAGCCCGTCTGGATGCGCTCCTTCAGCTCCGGCGACTTGATCGTTGAGGCCAGATCGATCTTTCCGTTGGCCAAGCGGCGCAGGACGATGCTGGGAATGCACAAGTTGACGGCGCCACGAATATGCGACTCGCTGTACTCGTGGGAACCGCGGCAGTCAAGCAGGATCAGATCCTTGGCGTCCAGGGAACGCAGTTGCGACTGGAGCCACTCCTTGTTACAGCTTTCCTGCTCCGTTTCCGGCATTGTGAGGAGAGATTTTCCGGTTCTTACGGGTGGAAAAAATCTCTTGAATATTGCAATATTTCGGAGTCCAACTTTTTTTCGTTTTCTTCCTTTCTCTTCTTCAAATTTTCAATTTGTTTTTTGTTTTTGTTTTGGGTTACAACAAAGTTTACATCATCTTTCTTCTTCTGCTTCTCGCTTCTTCTTCTTCTCTTCGGTTGCTTTTGCTGCTCCGCAACCGTGTGTGTGTGCGTTGGTATTTGTGTTTGTTGCTGCACACACATACACTTTCATGCGCGCACGAAAAAATCTTTGAAATCAAAACGAAATTTCTTGTTTTTCCTTTCCAACCGATGGAAACTGTAACTGGGGGCACGGGCACTGTTTTGGTTTTTCGGTTTTCCGATTTTCTCGTTTGCTGTTTTCTGTTTCTTTGCACTCCGATTTTTCGTTTTTATTTTGTTGTTTTGTATCTACCACACGCACACAAGTGCGCGCCAAATCACAACCGTGTGTATGTATGTATCGCGTTGGTGTGTGCGTCGAGTGCTTTTGTAGGTGTGTGCGAGGCGACCGCTTCACTAAAACAACAACAGCAACAACGACAACGCCGTTCTGAATCGAATCGAAAAAAACGTGGAGAGAAACCTGTCGCACAATAGATAAAACATCCGAAAATGGTTGAATGTTTCCCAAAAAACAAATGGATCAATATGGGGAGCTATAATTCCGTGGCCGTTTATCAAATGTCCATATTTTATGTTGTTGACTTTTTTATTTCTTAACGGGAAACAGCGCGAGTGATACAACCGTCGCGTACGTTGGAAAAAAAATTTTGAAACTCGTTTCTCAGCTGCTCACGGCTTATATACGGCCGATGTGTGCTGGAATTATATATATATATAAGGTGCTCTCGTCAGGTACCCTAAGATATATACAGCCATGTACTTTAAGGTACCAAAACCCGAACGCTTCGGCAGCCGACGAGACTTGTAATCGTTTTATCTCTCTCACTCTCTCATGATACAATTATGCAAGGTGGTCAGAAAAATAAGCCCCTAGTTTGGCCTGTAAAGGTGTAAGGGAAACAGGTTAAGTCGGTAAGTGTAAGTGAAACGTCAATAAAATATAGTCTTTTGGTAAATATTCAACTTTAAAGTGTATTCTAGTCTTAACCATTATTTTACCCTCCACAAGCCTTTTGTCGTTTTCCATCCATGCCCGCCTTAATTTAATCTTTAGCCAATCTTTTTTTGTGGCCGAATCGGCAAACGGTGCCCTGCCTTTATAAATAGTTGTATATTGTTGTTAATGAATAAATCCGAGCGTTAAAATAAGCCCTTAAACCCGAACGCTTGAAAGCCGACGAGACAACCTTTTGTAATTGTACCATGCTTGCTCTCGTCTTAACAGCACAATAACAAAGTGCTCTCTCCCGTTCTCCCACTCTCTCAGCCTTTCTGTTTTGGAATTTTAAAGCTGAACCGAATAATAACATTTATTTTTATTTTAATATACAGTTTTAAAAATGTTTTAAATAAATTTTAATCCTTTAGAAAAATCTTAAAACATTAAAATATTTTATAGAAATTTCGAAACAAGGATTCACACACTTGCACTCACTCACCCACACAAAGAGTTACCCGAAGAAGAGAGAGAGAGAGGCATGAGCAGAGCAGTCCAACTCTCCAAAAAGGTGAGCGAGAGCCGGAGAGCTAGTGCACAAGAAACCCCTTGGGAAATTTACTGCAATCGACGAAGAGGTGGAAAGTGGTCATAAGTTGTAAATTAATAATTCAATTTAATATAAAATGTTAAAACGTATGTACATAAGTACATAGAAACTTCACATATTTGGGATTTATGCGTATTATCTTTTATTTATTTTGATAAATTAATTTAATTAAAAAAATTTATTTTTGGTCTTTTATCATAGTAAAAAGAATAGTTTTTTTTTTCTTGTAGCATGAAATGAAAAGAATAAATAATATGTATTAATGAGGATATTTCATTAAAATCAATAATCATATTTCTAAAAATATTAGCTTATTGAAATTAACCTGAACAAACTATTATTTTGTATTATTACAAAAGTTGCCTTTGGCTTACTAAACTTAAATCTTCTGCGGAAGTAATCACACCTAAGACATTCGGTTTAGCAAACAAAATAATAATATGTGAATTTGTGAGTTTTTATTTTTTAAGAACCTAACATGATTATTAATCAACTTTCATTGATGGTGCACATAAATTCACATATACCTACACATTCATTCCCAATTGGGATCGCAAAATACTCTCACCTGCCCTCCTGTGCCTCTCCAATCTCCACTCTAATCGGTTGCTTCTCTCCTCGCTCTTTGACTATTTCTCCACTGCACACGCTCACATAAGTTTTGTGTAAAGTTCATTGATATTTTTGTGCAATAGTCTGCGTGCCCATGTTGATTCATTGAATTCGCCAGCTAAACTAGCTCTTTCTCGCTCTCGCTCCGCTACTCCCTCCCTCAATCGCACCTACTTTGGTGACTACTCTCTTTTGGGTGAGAGCCCCAGTACATGAATGCAAAAGTTAATGGAGCAAGAGGAGTAAGGGGAAGTTGGCGATAAGAAGTTATGGAAGCCAGATGCAGAAGAAGAAGCAGAATCATCAATGAAGTTCTTGTTGGGGAGCTCTACACGGAAAGCTTTGCGCCCCGAAAATTCTCCCCTAAGCTCCAGTTATTTTGGAGACTCGACAAAATGTTTAATTTTATAACCATGACCCTGATATTTACACACCAAAAGGAGGAAGGCTCACTTACACACTCTTACTTGCACAAATCGCATGGAAGGACAATTTCAAGGATATGCGGCGCGTGCAAAAATTTCTCCACAAACAACAAAACTGTGCTAGGCGCCTGCGTCGCATCAGCAGCCCTATGTACCAAGTTATACATACATATACCGTTAGGTAGAGCCCAGCACAACGTGCTTTTGTATGTGCACATAGTTACACGTGTATGTATACGAATCGGCAACGACTTTCGAGCAAAATTTTCATGAATGAAAGTCCCACGCAGCAGCGAAAACCGTTGGATAAATAAAGAAAGACGGACTGACTGGGGGAATGGGAGTTGAGGGAAACGTGGTAAGAGTGAGGGAAGTGGCAATACGGAATCTATGCTTAAACCCACGCACTAAGGCGTTGCTCGCTTTCAGCTCTCAGCAAGGTTGCGACTTGGAACCCGAGGACGTAGTGTCCTCGCAGCTAGGGGAATTCGGAGGTGCCGTTCCCCAGGACACACGTTTGCGTGGGAGGCCACCAGCTTGTCTGCCAGCCCGGGAAGAAAGGGCGGAAGAAGAATGCGTCCACTGAAAGAAATCTGGAATAAGTTTGAATATGTGAGTTTTTTGAATAATACAAATTGTTACTTTTAGAGAAGAATACTAAAATTTTAGAGATATTGCAAATTTATTTTATTTTATTTTTTTTAATAAATTATTGTTTATTAATTTTTATTTCTTTTGATTTTTTCCTATTTGAAGTTGTTTTTATTCATGTTTCGCATCTTTATGATTGTTGTAATAACGTATATATAATTTTAGATATATTTTTAAAAACTTTAAAAAAGTTAATAAAATTATTTTCAGTATAGCATCAAAGCTCGTAGGAATTTCAGGTAAGCCCTGGGATAGCATACTTCAAAAAGCTGCTCAATTGCATATTGCGGGGAATGGCCTTGCTCGTTACTTTCATTTTCTGACACTGTAGAAACCAAGGTCAAACCTTGGTATTCCGTTTTTCGGTAGGGGCCAAGTTCAATGTCTAATTCCAGCACCAAAAGGGAATACCCAATTGGAGGACTCATTTATATAGAGCTCAATGAATCACTTGACGCATTATCTGTCTTATCGTGGGCCAACTTTAATCTATTAACTGAAAAATTGAATTAGATTTTTTGCACATCACGATTGGCATTTCCAAATGGCACAGGTAGGTGACGGCATTTACTAGATTATAAAAACCAATTGTCTAATCAATATACAGATGATGATGACGCCCACAAGGAGTGTTTAGATATAGTACATTCATTCAGTCATGGCCGTTTCCGATATGGATGATGATTCCAAGCAGCAAGTGGAATTCTGGGAATATTGGAAAAATACAGGAACTGTGTGATTGGCAATCGGCTAACATTTTATCGAGGTTTCTTATAAGTCATGTTGGGGATTTATTTACGATATCCAGTAATTTCTTTTGTTTGATGTTCAGTTGTAATTAATTATCAAAGTAGCGGTTAAAATACACATATATTGTGGTGATTCATTTGAAAATAAAAACACCAAGATTCTTGTATATCGATGATAAGTGAAGGAAATATATCGGTGCATATCGATGAAACATCGACTAAAGTATACTGGCTTATTATTCTTGGTATTTAGAAGTCTAAGATCCTTTTAAAGATTTCTAGGAAAACCTATTATAATAATTTTTTTCCTTCTGATCAATTGTAGTACGTACTATCTTAAACCACTTTAATCTAATAATACTAACAATATAATTCTCCCACACTACTTTTTCACTCCACTTTACTGACCTAAAACAACTGAAATGGGATTAAGAATTGGCGCGTCTGATTATCTCGCGTTCGCATTTCCGTTCCGCCTGATCAGACATACTTTACTTACTTGTGGAACACTCACACACTCATTTTAGCATCAAATCAGCCCACTGCCCCCAGAGTTCCAGCCCCCAGAGTTCCGTTCCGAAAGATTTCTGTGAATCACTCGCCCATATGAGCAGCGGATGTCGGTGGGCGCCACTCGGGTCTCGGCAATCGACAATCTGACGATCGACGTGCGTTTGACGTTTGACCAGACCAAAGAGGCTGATATATCTCACAAATTCTATATATATACACTCCTGCCCACAATTATACGACACCCCGAAAACTTTAGTTTCGACCCTCGTAGGAAAGTCGGGAAGCATATTACAACAAATTCAAGTATGCAGAATTAAAGCTTAATGAATTCTGCTTAAAATATGATTTTTTTATCTCTGATTGGACCACCCGTTTTTAAATAGCGTTAAAAAAAGCAGAAAAGCCCGATTTTTGCCATGCCTGAAACTGTATCATAGCTATACGACACATGTCAATTTTAACGGCTAGAGGTAATTATTTGGATTCAAATAATTTTTTTTATGTTTCTGGTAACATTTTAATGATTTGGAAATAAAATGCCAAGTGGATGTTTGTTATCCGACGAAAAAAAGGGAAGAATAAGGGCTTACAACGATGCTGGCTTTAATGTAAGCGAAATATCGCAGAAAATGTATCAAATACGTTGTTTTATCCCAAGTTTTTTTTAAATTCGGATTAATATGGAGTGAAGCAAAGCTCTGGAAGGATCCCAAGTTGCCCGACCGCCATGAACGTCGCATAATTCTTAGATTTAGCTATTCGATTGCTTGGAGCGCCACACTTGCCGCTAGTTGCAGTCAGCCTGTGTCACGAATGACTGTCTGGCGGACACTGAAATCATCGTAGTACATAGTCAGAGTAGTCTTAAAGACGGCTCCATTCTTAAAAATGAGCTACAAAACAGAACAACTTAAATTTTTAGGAAAAAGTCTTGGAGACACTGGCCTCAGTATGACATTTTAACTTATTTTTGATTATACAGTTTTTTTTCAATATTTTTTAGGTAGATAATTTTTTCTGACGAAAAAAATGTTTATCTTGACGGCCCAGATTGGTTTTGACACTATTGGACAGATTTACATGAGGTTAAACTTATTTTTTCAAAACGCTGTTTTGGGGGAGCCTTTCATGCGTCTTAAGCGCTTGATCTGTGCTTCCCAGATCCAAGATGAATAGTGGAGAATACAAAAAGTATTTCTTCTAACATTTTTGGAACAACATATGGAAAAATATCATGTTTTTATGCAGGATTCACCAAGTTAGAGAGACCCAGCGCTTCATAAATAATCACAATATAAGAGTTTTGGGTTGGCCACCGTGCTCCCCTGGCTTGAATTTAATTTAAAACATTTAGTTTACTTAAGTCAGGCGAGCTTAGGCCAATAACAAGAAATTTTAGAGTGTCAAGACCCTTAAAAGTGATATTTTGGGTCAAAAGTTTCCATTACACCAATATTTACCAAAAAAGTTTGTTAATTCAATGCCTAAGAGACTTTTTGAGGTTGCCAAGGCTTAAAGTGGCTCTATTAATCATTAAACAATTTTTTATATACCATTAAAATTATAAAATATTAAGTAAATCGAAAAAATTGACATGTGTCGTATAGCTATGATACAGTTTCAGGCATGGCAAAAATCGGGCTTTTCTGCTTTTTTTAACGCTATTTAAAAACGGGTGGTCCAATCAGAGATAAAAAAATCATATTTTAAGCATAATTCATTAAGCTTTAATTCAGCATACTTGAATTTGTTGTAATATGCTTCCCGACATTCCTACGAGGGTCGAAACTAAAGTTTTCGGGGTGTCGTATAATTGTGGGCAGGAGTGTATATGAATATATATATGTCTAGATAGATACCCGTATGCCTTCTTCTCCCGCTTCCCAGTATTTAAAATTCGTGGCACTCTGATGACGTTGTTCCAGACAAGTGATGCTCAAATTTTATAGCCGTATATCGTATTAATTTTTAAGATAAAAATTACTTCTATATTTTAGGTTTATTATTAAAAAAAATGTAACTAAGTTCTTGTATCATTGGGAACAAAGACACTTTGTATTAAGCCCCCGTGTCGTATGAGTAATATTGCTCAACATTTTGACATTACGTATACGTAATATTATATAGAAGAAATTTGAATTTTTTTGATTAAAAATATCTGGAAGACATAAGATATACTAATTCTTAGTTGTAAAATTGGTTTCCTAAACGAAATTAATAAATTTTTAGTTTAAATATTCTTAAATTAAAGTATGTCCTAAAATTATCCAAAAAAATGGTCTGGAAACCACCATTAAATAGCCAAAAAGAACCATCACAAACTCCAGACTTCAGATAAGAGGGAAAAGATGTGAAACAATTCAGCTTTGGGCGCACACGCGAGCAAATGTTGCGATTGATATGAAACAAACTGCGACCTGACCAAATGACTGAATGACTATTTAGCGAATTGAAATTCGAATGACGTTGGTTCGTTCAGGATTTGTGTGCTATATATGGGTTCTCGGGTTCGGTTTCCCTTTGACTCACTTCCACATGGTCCATTCTCTGCTCAGCCAGCATCACGGTGGCTTAAACACAGCCAGTGCCACGTGTTCCACTTGAAAAAGGTAAAATAATAAAATGAAATAAAAGAAAATACAGGACGAAAAAGGGAAAAGCAAAGCAAGCACCTACGCCAGAAACAAAATCCTTTTGACGTCATTCACGGTGGTAGCTTGGTGAATTTTGTGCCCCTAAAACCTAATTGGAATGGTTGAGTGAACACCATGCTTAGGAATTAAACCAAAATTATTTTAAAGAAATTTGTAAATTAAAAATATTTTTTTTAAATATATTTACCAATAATTATAAGGTTTTACTTATAGTTAAAATGAAGTATCAAATTTAGCTTAAATGAAGTTATTAATAATTTATTATTTAAAAGGTTTTCGAGCTTTTTAAAACTTGTTATAAATATTTTATTATATTTTGTTTTTTTCTTTAAAATTATCTTATACTCCCCTCGTTTCGACCTTGTTTCGGGTGTTGACTTTACGAGCTTGTATTTTTAAACTAGAGCATTCGAGCGCAGAAATTTCTTCTGGCTTTTCCCACTTCTTTTTTTTTGCCACCATCATCATCATTGTCATCACCCGTCCATCCTTCTTCAATTGAAGGGGAAATAACTGAAAAAAAGTGTAGGGGCTAACGAAGGTTAATGCGGCACAGTGTTTGACCTACGGGGTCAAGCTGAAGGCAAATTAATTGCGAGAATTGGGTGAGACAGCAGCTAGAGAAAGCGCGGAGCTACTGTAATTGATACAAAAACAAAAAAGCAGAAAAAAACTAAAAGCGAAATTGCAGCCAATTGATTCAATCAAAAGTCGGAGCTAAAGGGGCGATGCTCTCAAAGTTGGCACTTCCGTTTTAGAGAAACACTTCCCCCAACCATCTCCCATTGACAATTTGTAGGAATTTTTATTTTTAATACTTGAGCAATAAGCTTTCAGGCTGGTTTGTTAATTATATTGAACCAAGTAAGTTGTAAATAAAAAATGGGGAGTTTTAAGAGGAACGGGGAAAGGAGAAGTATGGTATGATTTTTTGACCAAAGTGAAGAGGTCAATATTATGTTGAATATTCCATAAAGATTGATGTGTCTAAATTTTAAAAATAGAAAATGATCAGGTTTCCATGTATGTTTCCATGAAAAACTAATAGTACAATTATGTATTACTGATAATATCTCTATAGTATTACTATGATAGTAATTGTAAGACTGAATTTCTTTTCACTTTTTGTATAAATCCAAAAAAAATTTGAAATTAACTTCAAAATAAAATATTCTCCAGACTTTTTCAATGGGAAATATTTAATAATACCCAATAGAAAACCTATATTACTCCCTACTTTTGTTGGTGTTGTAATGTTGGGGGTAAGGCTCCGTTTTTTTCGGGGTGTCGCACAGCCCACGCAATAACTTGGCACCAAAAAAATAAGTAAAATAAAAACAAACAAAAAAAGAAAATAAAAGGAGAGTGTTGTGCTTGTAAGTGTGTTTGTTGAGGAGACACCCACAAAAGTCTATATACAGTTATATATTTTTGATAACGCTCCAGCGGCGGAAACATTGCACGCCCACGTCCGAGCAGAGCAGTCGGCGCTGGCGTTTTTCCAGACCACCAAGCCGCCATTCATTTTCACCAGCTGCAAAAAGCAAAAAGTAAGAAAAAAAAAAAACTGAAAATGCGAATAAGCAGTAAAGATACAGATACAAAAAAGAAACCCACAGATACAGAGTTGCAGCGACACAGATACACACGAACATATACACTGCGGCAACATTTTACGCATTCCAATCGGCCATGTGGGCGGGCGTCCGCTTCTGCTGCTGCAAAAATACAAATACTCACAGAAAATGAACAACTTATGAATGAAAAGCCCCGGAAGAGCGTGGGCGGCGCTTTCTGCGGGCTGAAAGCTCTTCCAAGTCTCAATAGCAATCGCATTACGGCGAGCAGCGTCCGAGGAGCTTCAGAGATACACACGGAATATTGATTTAAATCTCCGAAATGTGAGCGCAACCTTGAAATGTGGGTGGTGGCAATGGCTCAGGCGACGGGTGGTGTTAAGTGAGGCCTATGTGTGGGCCGAAGCTTACCAAGGGTGATGTTTAATTAATGAATTTCTTTTCGAAAAAAAAACAACGCCTTTCACAAACTTTGCAATTGGAATGTACATGTGTACATTGCTTTTATGGGTTCCTGGGAAGTCCTTGACTCCTTGAGGCACTTGGTTTTCTTTCAAGTTGATTTTTTTTCATTTAATTTAATCAATATTTATTATATAAATAAGAACAATAAAGTAAACAAGTCACTGAACTAATTTTAGATTTCTGCTTTGGTGAGTTTAAAATATTTTAATATAACGAAAAAAGTATTTATTATATTTATATTTATAATATTTTTAGTTTCTCTCCTAAATAAAATTTTTTGTATTTCTCGTTTTAATTCGTTATTCAAGTTTTAAGTCTATTAGAAAACTATTTTACTATTTTTTATTATTATTTTATATTTATATTATTTTATATTTTATGATTAACTTAAACTAATTTTCAATAAATGTTATTACATTAAAAGTCACATTTTATAATGTATCACTAATAATATAATAAATATTTAAATAAAATAAATTAATTAATAATATACATTTGAAGAAAATTATAATTTTGTTTAATTTAGAATGGTATTTTATATATCAAATAAGAATTAAATAGAGTTTCCAAGCTTAAAATTTTAAAATTAACGGACTTATAGTAATGCCATCGAAATCTATATCGATATTTGTGTTCAAAATAACGAATTTTATTAATTGAATACTTTGCCTATTTTTCAGCTTCTATTTTATTAATTTAAATTATATATCAAATTTTTTAGTTTGTTTAAGTTTGCCTTAACATTATAAATCAAAATAAAATCACATATAAATAAAGCCCCGATAGTCTACCAACTATCGCAGGAATACACCATCACCATCTCTATCAACGATAGCACCATCGATATAAACCGTATCGATATATTGATATTTTGTTATATTTTTCACATCTCTATCACAGAAATATTAAATACAAAATTAAATGCCAATAATTAAAAGCCGAAACTAAGTTCCCAAACGGCGAATATTAAGAAACACCCGGGACGATATGGAGTCGGATACCCTGGACAAGGAGAGTGCGGCGGCGGCTTTGAAAAAGCTAACCCAAAGTGAAAGTCCCGAGAGTTCGATGACACCGGCGGTGGACGAGAAGGCGGAGGAGGAGGAGGAGGAGGAGGAGGAAGAAGAGGCGCCGCCAACAAAGAGACAAAAGACTGTGGAGGAAAAAGAGAGTGCTGAGGGGGATGACAGCGAGGAGAGCGAAGATTTGGATGATGAGGAGATTCCCCAACTGATACCCCACCGGGGAATGCCCTTAGGCTCGGTGCAGAGCACCCCAAGTAGTCCAAGGAAATTCCAACGCATTCCCGTCTTCATTGTTGACTATCACAACGATGTCCTGGAGTTTATCTACCGCTGCCTGGGCACGCGACATCTTCCTTTAGAGAATAATATTCTGGTGCACTTTGATTCGCATCCGGATTTGGTTATCCCTCGTCATATAGCCGCCAGTGCGGCTTTTGACAAGGACACAATGCTCAATGAACTGAGCATTGAGAATTGGATTATGCCCACTCTGTATGCAGGTGAGTTGGTTGGATTTTTGTACAGGAATTTTAATTAATATAAACCCTGCCTTTAGGTCACTTTAATCGCATCGTTTGGCTTAAGAACTCCTGGTGCCAACAGCTGCCCACTGGCCGGCATCAGTTCAAAGTGGGTCACAAGGAGGATCGCATTGGCGTCGATTGTCCTTTGGATTACTTTATAGCCGATGGCAACTATTGCACCACCGATGATCTCCAGGAAGCCAAAAGTGTGGAGCTACAAGTACACGATGCCGACAACGAGAATCTCGATCCTAAGGAATTCTTAGCTTTAGAAGATGCCCCAGGATTTGTGCTCGATATAGACTTGGACTTCTTTAGCACTTCCAATCCGTTTTTGGAAATCTACAAAGATGCCGATTGCTACAATCAGCTGAAGGAAATCTTTCATTTCGAAAGCGTGGAGAAGATCAAAAGTTCAGGCACCGCCACTATAGCAGATTACATGGCCACCGCAGACCGCAGGCAGACCCAGTTGGATGCCTTGAAGCAAATCTTCTGGCATTTGGAGGAGGAACGTACATTTGAGGGTCTGGAAAAGCCCGATGAGAAGGTCATAACTCCGGAGATATATGCCAAGATTGTTAGCCTTGCCGAGCAGCTGCAGGAAAAGTATCCCGATGATGAGATTGACTGGCATTTGATCTTCGATTCGGGTAGCACCACCGACAATAACGGTTTACCGCATCACATTAGCACCGCTGAGGAACTTGAATCGTATTTTGGTAATTTCAAGAAATTTATTGAACGTCTGCCAGTGCCACCGGTGGCCATAACAATGGCCCATTCGGCCCAAGATGATTATTGTCCACAGGATCAGGTGGCGTTTATAGAGGAGCGCGTTTTACGGTTGCTTAAAGAGGTTTTTGGGGAGAAACTTCATGATAAAGCTATATTACATTATATGGACGATCCCTGGGACGTGATGAAGCTATAAGCAAACTAAATAATATCTTAAAAGGGCTACGGGGGGTGGCTTTTACCACACGTTTTGGATTGGTAATCAAATTTTAAAGAGTCCATTTGTGGGTTAAAGTGGTCCCCCGAGAAGCCCGCTGTAGTGATTCTAAAAAAACGAAAACTCAAAGATGAAACAATCCAATTATTCGATTATAAATAATATTTTTTACTTTTAAATATGCATACGCAACGTATTTATTAAAGACATACGAAAAGATTGGAAGGTTTTTTATTGAAATTATGAAGAGCATTAAAAAGATTCGAGATTAGAAAGCCATAAAAAAGACTCGTAATCTTTATTATACTTATTTTTTGAAACATTTTGAGTATTTATTATTTATATAGTTGGCTTTGTTAAGGCAAACACGTGGCTTTTGGGCTTATGGTGGTGGTTTCGGTTGAGTATACCCCCGAGGGCAGTCAACTTTTAATTGTTGACCCCAATTCATGGCCGAAATCAATAAGCCCAGCCAATGGCCCCAGGTGAGACATTCAGTAACATTTTGTGGCTCAGTCGTAGAGGAAGGTTTTTGGCTTACAGGATATAAACTTTGAGTGAGTTTTACTTAAACTAGCTTAACATTAACATTTGTTCTAAGATAATTCCATTTCGAAAACGGAGTTAAAAGTATAAAAAACTTTTACTTAAACTGATACAAAAATATTTTCAATTCAAGAAATTCTAGTAAATGGAAGAATTTAAATAGAATTTAACTTGAAACACTTTCTAATAGTATTTAATATCCTTTTACACTTTGGTCTCACAGTTCCTCCTTATCACCTTTGGGCTTCTTGTTCTTTTTGTCCGTTTTCTTGGGTTTTGGCGGTGGCAGTTCCTCCTTGAGGCATTCCCTCTCCTCCTTTCTCTTGAGCACATGATCCTCGCACAGATGCTTCTTTAGAGACTTTTTATCCTGCAGCTTGAAATACCAATCACTTATCCTTTCCTCGTACTCCTCCAGCATATTTTCGCACTGCGTCTTCATCTGGGTGACCTCGACAGGTGGCTTGTCCCACAGTTCGTAGGGTATGCCCAGATCCACTTTGACGCCCTTGTCCACCAGACCGTGTAGGGTCTGGAAGGTCTGCGACATGCCCTTAGCGAATCTTGTACTGTCGGTCCGCTCCTTGTGCAGATTGTACTCCAGGACTCGCTCGCACACGTTCTCCAGGGACTCCAAAAGTCGTAGTTCACTGCGCCGGTATTCAGTGCGCTTTTTGGGCTTCACATCATCCACGGAGTAGCCAATCTCGATCACATCATGGGATTTGCCGGTCTCCCCGAGACGCGCCTCCAGTTCGGCGGCCAGGATTTTGCAGGCTTCACAGCGGTTGGCATAGCGTACGCCCTGCTCCTCCTCGGGGGATTCGCCACTGGTGACCTGGAGGAGTAGCGGCAGGAGGCCCAGATACAGGGTAAAGCCTTTCAAGCGCATTTCAACTGTTTGATTTCCTTCAAAACAATGATTAAACCTGACGTGGAATGCCGCTTAATACTGGAAGATAAGAATTTAGTGTTGCAAAACGCCAAAGACTCCAATCAGAGCTGTTCTGCTGAGATGGCTATTTTTTTAATTAGCTAGTTTTCAGTTTTAATATTAATTAATTTTTTTACTTAATTTATTTTTATTAAAAAAAAAAACAACAACAAATGAATAAAAATAATATTTTTACTTATTAAGTTTAATTTTATTAGCTTTGAGTTGTATTTAATATTTAAAAATTCAATGCAAATATTTAAAGAATTTTTAATTGGCTTTAATTTGTGTTTGTTCGTACTTTTATTTTCTTTTCTTAAGTTGAGAAAATGCATATTACGTATACGCAATGTGCGCCGTTCCTTTCCTTTTATAGCTATTTTTCCATTTCAACTTTTAACCCTTTACAACACTTTAAAGAACCAAAGGTCCCACTTATCGTTATCGACTTTGAAATTCACTTTTCAACGGCTCCCCTTGGCAACCAAATGGCTCCAAAACAAAGCTCCCCCAATTCCCGCCCCCACAACTTTGCTTCTACCGGCAGACAAAACATACTTTCACTTGCAAAAAGCTAAAAAATATACAAAAAATGTCTTACAAGAGATTCTATGTGAGATTGGACCTACAACTCCATGCGGTTGGTGTTAACTTTAAGATCTAAATTATATTTTTAGGTTTACATACTTTTCCAGCTCACGTGTCCCGGTGTTTGGCTCTGCTCCCACGGTTATCTGGAGGCCACGGTCAAGACTTTGGGCTATTACTTTCGAACGGGAGCAATGGAGCCACGATTTCCTATGCTCTGCCACGACCAGTTCACCATGGAGGGTTATTTCAAGAATGTAGAGTGCCTGGAAGACATGCACGAACTACTGAGATCTGAGCAGCTGGAGATAACCATTTGGCAGAATGGTCGAAGGTTGGCCTACTTCATAGGAAACCTCTCGGATGTGATGCAGCCCACGATTCCCCGCCTGAGCTGCGCCCACAGTTCCAATGTCCAGCTTTTGATGAAGGCCACACCTGCCTTTCCTGGTATATTGGCTCCAAAAGTAGAGCTCTCTGCACAATTGACAACGCAGGACAGGAAAAAGGGCTGCAGTTGCTCGGGTTTCAGGGAAGAGCAGCCAGTTTCTTCGGTGATTAATAGGCATGTGGAGAGCCGTTGCTTAACACGTTTAGAGCAGCCCCGAAAGCAGCAGCAAAGGGTGTGTCATGGACGCGAATCCAATTGTTGTCCAGGCTGGCGAGGAGGAGGTTCCCCAGAGCAGCAGCAGCATCAACAGGAGCGACGTCTATCCTCTTGTTCCAGCACCACCCAGCTGAGCAGCCTTAGCCAGAGTTCATCGTTGACGCCAAGCAGCAGCTGCCATTTGTCCACACTTATGGACGATCATCATCAAAGCAGCTGTGATATTTGCCAAGCCTACAGACGCATGTTTCCACAATATTAGATAAAGGAAAAGTCTCATGAGAACCTTAAATATATTCCTTAAAATCCATCTGTGCAAAGACATCATGTATAAGTGTTAGTATTAGATTATAGGGCGCTGCTCGCTGCCCTTCATCTTCCTTCAATTGATTCCGAAGATGGATGCAGGTGCGGGCTATGTAACGCATGGTGCTGTAGACATAAGGTTCCAGTGGCAGATGCAGGCACACCAAGGTGGCATATAGCCAGCGGGCTAGCCAGACATCCTGGAGAAGATCTACCTGCTCCGCTTGCAGCCATTTGCTCTGCATTTCCAGCAGGTGCTCCAAATCGTTTTGGGTTAAATGCAATATAATGCTGAGTAGAGGCTGCTTAAGGCGGCAGAATTCCCGCCACTTTTCCTGGTCCGAGGTTAGCGGTGGCTCGGCCGATTGATCATAGTTGTTCTGGGCCAGCTCCTTGCGTAGCATGTGCACCTGGGAACGGGCTTCTTGAAAGGATTTTACCTGTTGCTCGCGCCATTCCGGTGTGGGCAGCAGGCATCTAAAAGGGGGCAGAGCGGGCTGGAAAGGGTATAAGGAATCAATTTAGCAAATGGTAGTAAATGCTGTCTCGTTCTTTTTACATTCTCCATCATCTGTAGGGTATTGTTTCCTATATTATCCTTGATTTTTGTAGATCTTTTGGTCACAACAGCCGGGCAGCGCTTCCTTTCGTAGGCCATGTGCATTAGGTACTCTTCCCCGGACTCGGGCGGCTTTTGTGGATCGAAATTGGCATCTGGTTCGCGTATTTCCAGGGCCTGCAGTTGAAAGGATTGTTCTTCGGGTTCTTGGTGCATTTTTATAGAATATTTGTATTGTTTATTTGCTGCCAAAAAATTGTGTTGAAGCCGCCAAGCAGTGTGGATGTTTATAGGGAGCGAGAAATATACTGCTTTCGATTGTAATACAACTATCGATATAAATATCGACAGACATTTCTAGGGCTGCCAGGTTTTTGGGAATTTTAAGTCCGTTACTTTTAAATTTGAAAATGTATAGGAGATAATCCTAAATAAGGATTCCTAATAAAGATGGTTCTGGTTCTGAATAGGAATTATAATATGCCTTATTTCAAGATATATTTTGATTTTAAAACCAACTTGGTTAAATTAAATAAAATTAGAAAACCACATTCCTTAAATTAAAAAAAAAAAAATTGTTTAAATTTCCAAAACGGATAAAAATTTCTCTTTGAAATAAACATGTTTTTTTTTAATATTTTGAAAGAATATTTATAAAATAAAAATATTTATAAAAAATTAAATAAATAGATTGCAGACATTTTGGCAGGAATTCTTTGTTCTTTATTTGCAAGGTTTTTAATTACAAATGTTAATTTCAATATTTTTATTTCGAATTCGTAATTCCTTTAATTTTGTTATTAAAAATATCAAGAAAATTAGACTAGATTTTATTATAATAAAAAAGTTCAAAGAAAAGGTTCAATTTCCCCGAAAATATTCTTAAACAATGCAGCAATGCTGCTTAACTAAAATTTCCTTTTATGAGGCAATTTTATGCTCACTTTTTTTTGTTTTACTTAAATCTTAATTGTAATATAATCACGGCAATCAGCGGAAAACTGGTGGCTTTCCCTTGAAGCCAAAAGGACATTGTTATACAAGCGCCAGGTATGCACGTACGTATATTTTTAATCAACGCCAGCCAAACGGCCAAGACAAAGCGATCTTGGTCATATAACAAAGCCCGATTGTATCCTCTCTCTGTCCCTAACCCCCCGTCAAAGAGGGGGTCCAGGACTACAGCAATAATAGGACTATAAAAAACGCATTTCATAATTGTCTTACGAGAGTGGGGGCGGGCGGGCGGCCAGTCAGGACCTCAACTCAGTTTCAGTTACGGGCTTCGGCTCAGGCTCAGGTGTGTGCGTGGGACTTTTGTGCGAGTTCCTTGGGGCCGTAAAATAGTCCGCAAGGATATAGAAAGGGAGAAGGTGAGAGGGAGAACGAAAGGTAGACCGACTGGGCTCAATTAGCTGTCAGGTGCAGGACCAACTTGATTCCCGGAAAATCTTCCGTTTTATTTGTTCCGCTTCGAGCATTGAATTTGCAAATAGTTATGTTTATTAAATTTATCCACTGTAAGTGCTTTAATATTAAATTTAAAATTCATTAAAAGCAAGTGCAGCAGCGGAAGGAGAGGAAAACACATTAGCCGGAGGGGAGAAAAAAAATAAGAGACAGGAAAATTGGGAAAAGGGAGCGGGAAGCGGAGACATATGTTGGCGAATTGAAATTGCAGACATTTTGGCTCTGCCGCTGTTTGTATTTTCTCTGACACTGATGAAAAATAGTATAATAAAGTAAGAAAATTATAAAAATTTATATTTCTAAAATAAAAATAATGTTAAATTACGAATAAAATTAAAACAAATTTTATAATAACCTCTTTTTCTATTGTTCCTCAGCAAATTAATTTTTTTTGATAACAAATAACCTTAAACTTAGATTAAAAAAATAAAAAATATTTTTTTTAATTAAAAATAATCAATTGCATTATTTTGAAATTATTATTAATTTAAAAATCCCTAATTATTACTAAGTTTTAAGTAACAATATTCCATAAAACCCTTTAAGATATTTATTTTTCTTTGTGTGTTTATTAAGGATATCAAAAAAGAATTGTTAAAAGACAACAAAAACGTAGGAAAAAGGATGTAAAGAGGGACAGGAACATGCGTCGACATCCAGACACTGTGTCGCTGCTTTCCTCTTCATTTTCGACGCTTTTCCCATTGTGTTCTTTTTCTTTTCTGAAAGAAAACTCAGTGCACGCGCATTTCCTTGGCGGTTACTTCCTTGTTCCTTTTCAGTTTCTGCTGCACTGAAGTTTCAAGTTTCCTCGTAAAAAGAAATGTAGCCGCATTTGTTTTTGTCAGCAAAACTAATTTCCATGGTTGCAGGACTTTTTTTTTTAAATATTTTTTGTACCCTGCAGTCCGTCGCCGGCCTACGTTTGCATTAAAATATATATCTTTACGGTTTATCTGTTTGTTCGGTTGTGTGTCTTGCTGTGTGTGTGACAGTTTTCCCAGTTGCTGGGGTTTTCTACTTTTCCTGTTGCTTGTTTTTCTTTTTTCCTCTTGAAAGTTATTTGCCCGCAACAAATTTTGTGCTGCATGCGCGCCTTTTAACCTTTTTCTTGTGTATCTTTAATCATTTTTAATTGAAATGCAAAAGGTCTTCCAGTACCAAAGGGTCTTATCTTGTTACATGGCACCCCATGACCCCCTCTATCTACTTTAAGTGTCTGCTGGGTAGCTTCTTCTGACCCTGCCCCTCCATCCAATTTGGCGGATCATCATTTGTGAAATTTTTAGGTAAATTACCTTCATCGTGTGCGTAATTTAAAATTCAAATCAAATTTAGTTTGACCTTTTTGGCGAAGGCTAAGGCAGCACAATTGGGCTTACTTTACATGAAATTACAACCTTCGATTGAGAGTACACATATTTTTAGGTCTAAAGGAATTTTGTTTTCTAATTTTAAAAGGTTTTGAGTTTAGTTAAAAATAAATTATTATAAAAATACTGAAGAAACAGGAGATTGTTAGGTTTCAAAACATGTAAATGCTATATTTTTTTTATATTAAATTGTATTTTATTTCTAAAGATAAATTTAATAACTATTTAAATGAAGCCTTTAAATGTTTTATTCTTTTTTCCTATTTTCAATTCCATTTATTTATTTTTAGCCCAAATCCCTCAAAAAAGGCCAAAATATATTACACTTGATCAGTGTTTAGCAGCCCCACAAATTTCAATTTTCAATTTCTGCCCAAGGTCCCTGCCCCTCCTCCTCCCCCTACACCAGCAAGGACGTACACAGAGTCAGAGTCAAGGCCTCGACAGATGCTCGCAGTAGCAGCGGCAGCGGCAGCAGCTCGTATTTGCAACAAGTTTTAAACACAAAAAACAGGGTAAAAAAAAAAGAAATAAAATAAAACAGGCGCATTTGCGGTGGCTCTCAAGGCGGCGGCGGCTCGTGTGTGTATGCTTAACCCTTCTCCCTGCACCACCCACCCACCACCTGCCTACAAACTGTTGCCTACACCACTTTTCAAATCATTCCACATCCGCATGAGCATCCGTAGCTTTGGCAGCCTTGAGTGCTAAAAATATACAGCCAAAGCATATCAAAAGGTATAAAATACAGGAGAAGAGGCGGCCAGCAGAGAGGATTCACACGTCAAGGAAAATTACTTAAATTTAGTGAATATTTAAAATTAAAAAAATATATATGATGTTGTTAAAAGAATTTCATAAAGCTTGCAATACCTTATATTGCTCGAAAAAATTAACATAAATTATATATATATTATAAATTATAAATAAAAGCATTTACAAATTATAGGAAAGCATGTTAAAAGTAAATTTAAAGAAAATGAAGATATTGCTAAAATTAAAATAATTTAAATATTTCTAAAAATCTCTAAACCTCATTTACTTTTAAATCAATGTAAAGTTAAGTCTTTTAAAATTAAAAAAATATTTTTTCTACTGCACAAAACCCAGCATAAAATTGTTGAAATATTTTTAATGCCATCAGAACGTGGATACTTGAAATTAAAAGTCATCGTGTTGTGTTGATTCGAATGCACTGAGTCGTTTAAAATTGTATTTCAATTATTTTTTTGGGGGCTTCACCCCAATTCGATAGCCAAAACTGGTCAACGTATCACACTGCGTATACATAATATACACTCGTATACCAAATATCCGGCTCTGAGAATTGTGTGTGTGTTTACTCTTGGTATGGATTCTCGGCCACTGATTCCATTTTTCGGTGGCATTTATTCTTTTTGTTGTTTTTCTCTGCGGTTTGCGTGCTTAATTATGCATCAGACCGAGACCCCTTCCAGCCGATTCAGACCATATCCTGAACACCATATGTGTAGGAACTCTTCCTGCCGCCCAGCTCCTTTAGCTCGGGGCCAGATTTCGTCAAATATTCTGGCCCAGTTCTGGCAGCAATCTGTGCCAAATGTCCTTTTTGCCAGGCATTTTGTCAGTGTTTTCATTCCATTCCCAGTTTGCTTTGCCCTTTTATGGATAAATTAGTTGGCAACACACACTTGCACACACTGAAATCTGGTTGTGTTTGTATATACACATATACACATATTTGCCCTGGCAAATCTAATTGAGTTTGCTTAATTATTTAGATTAGCAACTCACCCGAAAGACAACCACCGACAGACCGATTTATCACCCAAAGCCCCCGAGGAAGTTATCCGAATTTTCCGAATGCCACAACCAGCACAGTGATTGCTTGGCCAAATGTTCAACTGGGAAACAGACGAAACAGAACTGATTTCCCGCAATTTGTTAAGTTCTTGGCAGCAGTAGATTATGTAAATATATATAAGTAGAGGCAACATATTGACAATTCAATTATTAGTGGGTATGATTTTTTAATGCATGTAAATTTGAGCTCTTAATGAATATTTTAACAAAACTATCTGTGTTTTTTTTTAATGGCTGCTGAAATAATAATGTCAACTAATTGTTGTTGAGCTTTTGTTTATAATGAATAGGAGGAGGAAATATTTACACAGGCCATAAATTTTTAATTATTTCATGCAGTTAATGGGGTGAACTTTTTAGGTTATTAAAGGTTTTCATTTGATTTTGTGAGCCTAATGTTTAAAAATTAATTAAATGAAAAAGAACTAGCTTCTTTAAAACCTTTTAAAAATATGCATAAAAGTATGCAACCGAATTATAAGCTGTCAAATTCACAGTAAAGATGTTGTAGCATACTTTTGGACACCTTTTTTAATAGTTTTTAAAGCTACTTTAAAGTTTCCTTTCAATAAATGAAAGAATTTTTCAAGAATTTCCCTTTTAATTCAATTCCATTAACAGCATTTATGCTTCCCTCCGGGAATACATTTCCACTCCTTCGGAAAATCGAAGCTCTCCATAAATCATCATCATCTTCATTAACTTCTCGTTGCCCTATTGCCACGTCACTCTCAATTAGTTACTTGCAATTCCCGGAAGCCAAAGGGAAAATCGAGTCTTAAATGCGATAGTAAGAATATTTCATTTTCAATTCAATTTTTGCCCCTCCATTTTATGCCAAGGAAATCTCGCTGGGAAAATAATATAAAAAGAGAAACACAAATGGAAAATGTTTATTTGAAAAATTTTTCCTTTCGTTTTATTGTTGCACGTTTCAACTTACTTCAGTTACGATTTACAGTTGCTTTTTCATTTTCTTCTCATTTCTGTTTGTGTGACATTTAATATGTATTTCTTTTTCAGTTTTATTTTTTTGTTACTTTTTTTATTTAATCATAGTTGGCTGCACACCAATCGTAAAGTAAAAAAGAGAAGGACATAAAACTATGCATAAATATTGATGAATGTACAAATTATTGATGCCAAAAAAGTAGGGAAAGAAACTAACTTAAACTTATGCAACACAAAAATGTTTATACTTTAGCTAGCGCTTTATATTAATATATGAATTATTTAACATTACATTTAATATATATATTTGTTTACTCTATATAAAATGTTTTTTTTTCGTTTTGCATATTTTTTAGGCCAAGCTCATAGAGGAAATAGGAAAAAAGCTCAGAGAGATAAAGAGGTTTGTTTTTTCGGGATTTTTTGTTTTTTTATAGGAAAGTAAGGCAGCAATTTATGAAGAATTTTTGTAAGTCGGGACTTTTTGTTCACCATTCAATATTTGTTATTTCGTTTTTATTTTTGTTTCAACTATTTTTTCACTAGAGGAAAGTAAGGCAGCAAGTTAAGAGTAGAGAGTTTGTATTGGTAGTTCAGCAAGTGCTTTGTCACATTTAAGCAGCTTAAGTACACATTTATAAACACCCATATACTTACACATGTTTATATATATTTGCTTGTATAACTAATATATATATAGCTACCATAAATATGTTATTTTAATATGCCTGGATTTCCATATATCATATATCATATCTTTCCGCCATTAATTAGCCACCTAACAACTCAGTACAAATTTTTACTTGTATGTAGGTCCTACGCTCCTCTGACAAGGTTCCTTGATCCTTAAGACTAATGCCAATTATTCAACACTAAAAGGAGACTTTTGAATTTAAGGGGAATAATAGATGAAGGATTTTTTAATGAAAAGTAAGGTAAATATAATAAATTAAGGTTAATGCTGTTAAATGAAATATGAGAAATAAAGAAAACACAATTCTCTTAACACAACATTTATCATAAAAAAACAAGCTTTCAATGATTTTCAATTTTTAAAATATTTAATAATTAAAATATTTATAATAAAATTATTTAAAAATATATGAGTATAAACCTCCTTCATCACATTTTCCCCCCTTCATTCCCATCACCAAATTTTAATTTAAAAATTACATTTTTACCATCAAACTGTGTCTACTGGGACATTATTTTTGGACTACTTGCAGCCTATAAACAGTTTTTCATCATCAAAGCAGCTGCCAAAAATTCTAAATTCGTTAATTTTTTTAAGGAAGAGAACAAAAAGAAAAAAGCAGAATATTTTTATGTAATTTGTTTTTAAAAATTAGTTAGGCACTTCCAACTGCAAACAATGAAACTGGATTCTAGTTTTTTATCAAAAAATCTCTTTGCTAAATAGGAGCCTAGGAAATGCGAGCATCGATTTGATTTCTTCTTTTTTGTTTTGTTTTATATTTATAAAAAAATATTATTATTCATATAGGTATAATATAAATTTGATGAAACTCTGGCAAGCCTCTTGAAGCTGTGTGTGTGTTTTTTCTTCTAATTGTTTAAGCCTTTAATTTTTTATTCCATTTTCTTTCTTTTTTTTTTGTGTGTTGGGTTTATTCTTTTTTTTTGTTTTGTGGAAAATTTGCTTGTCATTGATAGTTTATCACAAAAATTTCACTGGTCAGCTAAATTTGGTTAGTTAATGATGAATACGACTTGAGAATTTTGTATATAGAGATGAAAAGGATGATTAATTAGTGGAAAACATTTCTCGAAATTTATCGAAATTATCGGAAATTTTTATCGAATTTCCAAATATAGAAAAAAAAAAACTATTCAACGCTTAAATATCGATAAAATCAAAAAATATCCAAATATTGTTATTTAATTTATTGAACGAATTTATAATCGAAAAATATATCAAACAGAATATCGATTTATGGCCAATATGTAATGGGCAACGTTGACATTCCGATTAATATCGGTAAAATATTTATAAATCTATATATAAGACCATTGCTAGAGCTTAGTTTGTGTTTTGAAAATCTGTTTACAATTTTTTCTAAGGTCCTTTTGCTTGGTCATTAACTCTAAACTAGCAAAGAAATTTCTTAAATCGTCAACTAAAATTAATAAATGTATTATTTGAATCTCTATAAGCTTCCCTTAACCAAAATCTCTATCGAACTACCTTGACTAACCAAACTATGTTGACCAGTGTTTGCTCAATGCCTTAACTAACGTTCCTCGAACGTTAACAATCACTCAAAGTCGGCCTGACGCTGGCCCAATTTGCTCCTGAACCCCGACATGTGCTTTCCCAGACTGCGGCCCGCTGACGAGATAATCGAGGAGGAGGATGACGACGACGACGAAGATGACGACAGCGACGTTGCATCCTCAGCTCCATAGTTGGCCTGATATGTGACTGGCAGCTCTGGCGACGGGGCCAGGAGCAAACCTCACGTCCTCACAAACTTGTAGACGATGAGGAATACCATAAAGGATAGAGCCACCAACACCACGGCTGTGACCACCTTGGCGCAGGTATTCAGTCCCGACTCATGGGGATTCAAGGGTCTGGAGCTCGTGTGCGTGGCCGATCTCCTTCGTTTGGTGGCCAGTCCCCGGGCAAGGGCCGGAAATGCCAGCGACTGTGTGAAGGTGAGCTTGTGTATGGACTCGCTGAGGCTATACGGGCCCACAGAGCCCCGGGCGGCGGCCCTCAGGAGGACATACTCCAGATCCAATGCATCGAACAGGGAGTAGCGGGCAGTCATGGTGGAGGACCTACGCCGGCCATCGTGCCTCGAGTCTCGCTCTCGATCGGATTGCGGCTGCAGCCAGGGATCGGAGACGCGCTGCTGGACGCCCGCCGCTCCCACAGCGTAGGCGGAGCCGGAGGATGAGCCGCAGGTGGTGTTGGCACCTGCACCGGAGCTTCCAGCTCCACCACCGGCGCCGCCCAGGCTGACCGCGGCCACGGAAGTCAGCGACGACGTCGTCGAAGACGAGGCCGAGCACAGGCGCAGGTTGGTGGCCAGTCCGTTGTCATGGAACTCGTTGGCATCCTCGATGGAGGTCTGATCCGGCGAGGTCTGGGCCCGTTCCAAGGCGGCCGCATGTTTCATTCGCAGGGCGAACAGTCTGGCATGATCTGGATGCAGTAGAGCACTCGACTTTCTCCTTCCATTGCCACTGGGCACCACACAAATGCTGTTTCTCATGCCCCGCCTCCCCAGCGATAGATTGGGTGAACCCTGCGTCGGGGTGCTTGTCGGTGACACATGGCAGGAGCCACCGCCCGTCTGACCCAGCGGCAGATTATGAATTCCGGGCGGTGCTATGAAGGCGTTGGGCGAGGGCGAGGCCTGCACCGAGTCGATGCCCGAATCCCCGGCATGCAGGGTATCACAGTACAGAGAACTCCTTCGGTCCGTGGACAGGCTCAGGTGATTGTTGCTCCTCCGGGCATTCAGACTCAGGTTGGTGCTCCCGATACTGCCACTGCCACTAGCCCCGGCCTCGACCGGACTGCTGACACTCGTCTCCACAATGGCGGGGAATACAAAGGACTGGCCATCCGCCTCGCCGCGCGGAGAGTCCTGCAAGAGTCCAGATCACATATATAAGATAGGTAGCATCCAGGTAAATGTCTTGGGTTATAAGGGGATTGGGGGAATCTTTTAAAGCTGGTTCTCGAGTGCAGTGTGGGAATCGCTGCTTTTTTGAGGGGGGTGGGTGGAGTGGTTAAATCTCAGTGGTGAAGACGGTTAGTTAGGTGGCTTACAAAAATCTTCTTTTGGGGTTTATATACAGGATGTGGCTGGTGACTTGGTAGTGTTTACTTACACAAGGTGAAATCGGGGTGGCTTTGAGCAAGGACTGATCGACAAATGAAGGAAAGTTCTAATAGAAACTACTTTAAATTGTCTTAAAATATACTGAAAATTTACATTAAATTTGTGTTTTAAACATCATTGCATACTTTTAGACACATTTTTGAAATTGGTGTAAAATATATATATAAAATGTGTTCTAATTTGAGCACACAAAAAGGAAATAACATTTGTTATTTTACTTTTAAATACTCTATATTTTTTTAATTAAATTATATAAAAATAGTTTTCACTTAAAAGAATGTCTAACAATTAAAAAATATTCAATTAGAGCCTGGACTTCAAATCAAAACCATAAAATTCCTTTGGCATTCGTCAACCAACCCTCACTCACGATTGTGCTGGGGAAAAAAAACCATATTTTTTTAGCGAAAAAAATGCCCAATAAAAATACATGAATAACAACGAGTTCTAGGAGTAAAAAAACACGTGTAGAGTACACAAAATAACCTCAAAAAAGTTGGGTACTGTGGTCAGATTTGTACAAGTTAGTAGTCAAAAATTAGTTGGAGAGCTAGGCACTCGCTGAGGGCTTTTTTTTATTTTCAACTTGAAATCGAGGCATGCAAAAAAGTCTAGTTTAGTTTAGTTTAGTTGGGGATATACACTAGATGTTCAGATAAAGAGAGAGTGAGAAAAAGACTAGAAGAAGACTAGAGAGAGAGATAGAGAGGCTGGATAAAGAGATGAGGAACTGGATGGAACCATACCCGCTGGCCCTCGGGGCCGCTGTTACGACGCAACTGTACGAAGCCCTCCTGACGCAGGAGCGGCTATCAAAACCAGAACCGAACCAGAATCAGAACCAGAACCAGTACCGTACCAGAAATAGTACCAGCACCAGAACCAAATCCAAAACCAAATCCGAAACCAGAACCAAAACCATAACCATAACCATAACCGTAACCAAACCGAACCGAACCAAACACGCAACGCACACACAATAGGGATATGTATGTTTTTGAGGCGGGTGGTGTTGGTGGTGGTGGTGTTGGTGATGGTGTGGCAGAGGTGTTGGTGTGGCAGTGGGTGGTGATTGTTTGGTTTAGGTGGTATTCATTGGTGTCGGTGTAGTGGGAAGAAATAGAGAGTCGAAGAATCAAATTAACGCAAAAACGCACAACGCAACTGGCCACAGAAGAAGCGACTCGCAAATGGAGTGGTTTCACAAAATAAACAAAAAGAAAATATAAAACGAAAAGGCCTCCACTTTCGAAACTGTTGTGGTTCTTATTTGTTTTCCCAAAATCACATATTTTTTTGTCTACAACATAATATTTTCCTTGTTTTTAACGGCACACAAAAATTAAAGGGGAAAAGTACACGTTCTAAAATGTAAAAACTGAGTAAGACTTTCTTTTCTTCTTGCTTTTGATGTATAAATTTCCAAGCAACTCAAAAGTATGCAAGGGTTTTCTTCTGTGGAGTTGTTGTTGAAATTGTTGGTGTAAATATTTTAAGACAGCTTAAGGCTTTTATTTAATAATAAACAGAATCTTGCAATTAAATAGATTTTTAACAGACGTTTAAAGATGTCAGAATTTATTTTTGGCTTGCAAAAAATTGTAAAAATTATTACAATTAAATTTAGGAATAAAAGGTATTTAGCAAATAATTAAAGTCCATTGTAATCACAGTTTTGTTTTGCATACTTTAGGTTTGCTTAGAATTCTGATTAAATTATTTTGATAACACATTTTCCACACAATTTTTTTTTACCCAATTTTAGAACGTGGTTTTCCCCCGAACAACTTAATGTTGGCAAAAAATAAAAAATGAATGCCTACCTGGCTGGGCCACACCTGCAACAGTGGCAGCGAGCAGGAGGGCTTGTTGTTGCCGGACGGCCCAGCCGCTGTTCCTGACCCCGCCCCAGACGCATTGGCTCCGCCCGCCGAGGACGAGGTGCCCGATCCCTGCGAAAGGCTGGTATAGTGCAGGTGGTTAAAGCGCTGGGCATCGCTGCTGGCCGCCTTCGTTCGCGTCGGACTCTCATAGCCGGTGGAGTCCTCCGAGGATGTGGTCTTCGGGGAGCGCCAGAATCGCTTCAGGCGCAGTTCGCGCCTTTTTTCTTGTTTCTGCAAAAACAAAAAAAACAAGTGCAAGCGCAGATTGATTAATTGGGCTTTTTCGTGGGATGTCTAGAGGTTCATTAGTGTTGTTGGTTTGATGTGGGAAAAGGATGTGAATGTTTACAAAAAACTGTGTACATGTGTTATTTCGCTTGGGGTTTTTTTTAATAGTATTTCTGTTGGTTATTGGCTTGAAATGTTTGATTTTTTAGGTACACTGTGAAATTATGGAAAAGGGTGTTTTTTTTTAAATAATTTAAAAATGAAATTAAAACCTAATATATTTTATTTTAATTAATATCTTCAAATAAATAAATAAATAAAATAAATATGATATAATTATTCCTTGAAAATATAATAAAAATACAATCAATATTATATAAAATATTTTTTTATTTATAATATTTCTTTTTATTTTATTTTAATTTTAATAAACAAAGTTCATAAAGTAGAATAAATTTCATTTTAAATTCAAAGAGTTTTGATTGCTATAGCATACTATTTTCATATAATAATAGAAACTTTTAATAAACTCTTGTACTTTTCCAGTAGTAGTAAAACAATTAATTGAATAAATAAAGAAAAAATACTAATTGGCTTTGCTTGAGGAAAATATTTACGCAAACAAGCGTGTTGTTACACTAATTAGTGTTGTTTGAATTGTTGTTTATAAACTGTGCAGAATTCCAAAAATGTGGACATTAATTGGTGTTTGTTTTATTATTTACGGGTATTATATATTCCTGAAAGAGTAATAACAATTTGGGTTGTAGTAAGCCTATTAGTTTAATTATTTATTAGTTTAAATAATTAATTAGTTATTTTAATTAAGCTTAACTTAAAATTAAAATAAAAAATCCGAAAAAACTTTAGATTATATGGTTTTACTTGATTAGGATATTACAATAAATAATTAATTAATTATAATTAAACAAATAAACAAAAGAGCTTAGTACTTGTATTAAAACAATTTTTGGCAAACTAAGGCTGCCACTTTTAAGTTAATTTTTTAGTTTTAAATTGTTAAAAACAAAACCGAAGTACAAGCTTTCAATAAATAACTCTTCTAGTTAGCTTTTTAATTTATAAATAATATATTTAAATATAAGAATCAAATTTAAAGTATGCCTGATTTATTCCTATATGTTCCCATACATTTCCTATGAACCTACACATTTTTCTTAATTTTTAGTCTGCTTAAAAGTTCAAACTGTTTGCGTTTTTCAAAATTAATTAACCACAAACAATTACGCGTCGCCTCGTAATTTAATTTACGCTCCTGCGTGGGTCCTTTGTGTATGGTTGTGCCTGGGTGTGGGCATGGAAATCAATTGATTTTGACATTTTCGTGCGGTGCCAAATAAATATTTGCGTTCGGAATGGCCGTCGGCCTTCGTTGAGAGTTGATGCTGTCGAATTTTTCGCGCATTATTTTTCCAATTTAAAGTGCGGCTCACTTGCCGTGTGTGTTCGCTTTTTTCCCTTCACAATTTGGTATGCATGTCAGCGGAACGAGTGTGTGTCTCTTCTGTATTATAAAAGGCTTGTGTGTCCCGTTGTTTTTCGTTAACAAATGGCAACTACATAACAACAATGACTCGGAGGCGGCGGCAGAGACGTGACTTGGCCAACGCCATGTTGCATTTACCGATAAGCCGCAGTTGTTGGTTGGGAAGCCATTGTTTGCCACGTTGTCGGTGGTGTGTTTTTCAGTACGATATTTGGTGTTCGTCGTGGCTTCCTTGCAGCATATTGCCAGCATTGCTGAGTGTGTGTGTGTGTTTTGGGTGTGCTTCTGCGGTGTGTGCTTGTTAGGGTGGTCCTTTGATCGGAATTGAATTTGAAATGGGAGTATAAGTGTCTTAGGGAGTGTTAGAAGGGTGTATTTCTTCTATATTGAATTTTATCTTTTAAAAAATAAATGTTTTTTAAAAATTGTATGTTAATTCTGAGCCTCCACTATAGGTTTATTTTCAAAAGGAAGGTTTTTCTTATTTTATTTTATTTTTTTATAATAATTGTATTATTATTTAAAAATAAATAAATGCTTATTTTCAAGTTTCAACTATTTGTTAACTTTATAATGATTATTTGTAGTTAAAATTTTTTTTTAATATATCCAAAAACGTATTGAAATTTAAATAAATATATACCAGGTAAGACTTTAATACCTTAATTAATATTTTTATAAAAAGAATTATAAATAAGCTTCAAGTCTAAAAGAAATAATTATTTCATAGTAGCAAACCTAGATTTAAATTAATTATAGTCCATTAAATAATATACTAAAATATATTTAAAAAAATGTTTAACATTAAATAATCCCACTAATTACTTGATTAAATATTTGTTTCTTATAAATTGTTGAGCAAAAATGATTAAAAAGCATAAATTGTATATAAAACAATTATTTTATAGTAGTAAACACAGTAATTTAATTACTTAATTTTTATTATATATAAAAATATATTTTTTATTATATTAAAAAATTAAAAAAGTCCACCCTTATTTCCTTTATATTATATATATTTTTACCTGCATATTTTTTTAATATCAAATCCGTTTTATGTGTTTGGTATTTCATCCCCAGTCCGTTGTGGCGCAAGACGAAAATCGATGGAAAACTGCACAGGCATAAATTCTGCAAGAAAAAACCAATACAAAAAAAAAACAAGAAAGGAAGCTAACTTCGGCACGCCGAAGTTTGTATACCCTTGCAGATTGGTTTCGATGTTTATATTATAGATTTAAATGCTGAAAACACTCACAAAACAGAGTTTCATTACATTTTACCTATACTTATTATGTTTACAGTTTGACAGTTACAGTTTTACATTCCCAGTTTTACATTTTCTCTACATCTACCGATCGGTTTATATGGCAGCTATATGATATAGTTGTCCGATTTTTATGAAATTTATACCATAATTCTAGAATAATAAAAAAATATTATATCTCAGAGTAGATAAACATACGTTGAAAAACAACGAAACTATAATTTTTTTTCCTATTTATTTCTCGACCGTTCCTATGGCAGCTATATCATATAGTCGTCCGATTTTGATAAAATTTTTACCAAAATTCTGAAAAAATATAGAATGGCCATATCTAAAAAATGGTGCAAAAATGTTGAAAAACAGCAAAGTTATAAATTTTTTTCTAGAAATATATCGAACATTTGTATGGCAGCTATATGATATAGTCGTCCGATCCGGCCCGTTCCGACATATATAGCAGTGAGAGCATATAGAAGACTATATGCAAAGTTTCATTCAGATAGCTTTAAAACTGAGGGACTAGTTTGCGTAGAAACGGACAGACGGACGGACGGACGGACGGACGGACGGACGGACAGACGGACAGACGGACAGACGGACAGACGGACATGGCTAGATCGACTCGGCTGTTGATACTGATCAAGAATATATATACTTTATAGGGTCGGAAAGGTCTCCTTCACTGCGTTGCAAACTTCTGACTGAAATTATAATACCCTGCAAGGGTATAAAAATAAGAAAATGAAGAGGAAAGGTTATAAATCAAGGAGTTGAGAACAAATGCAGCAAAAGAGTATTCACTTGACCCCCAGAGATCTCATGCGAGCGCCGCAGATGTACTGGCTTTCAATTCATTTTCCAACGGACATACGCCGGAAACATATTTCAATTGCTTCACCTCGTAAAAAAATTCGTATAAACAAACAGCTGAATTTTTTTATTTAGTAAAAGCTTCTTTAGAATTCGATTTTAGCTTGGCAGGAAACTGTCGCACATTAACACGCAGGCAAGGACAATGGCAATGGCAACGACGCCATTAGTGTTTGACAAGGACATTTTACACATACACACACCAGGTCCAACACACACCCATAGATTGTACAAAAACCGCAATATGAAGAACAGAACCTTCCTTCCCAAACAAACATTCATGGTGGTCAAGTTGAAGGATATATACTCGTGCTCGTCCTGGTGGTTTTGGTGCCATGGATGGATAAATGCTTTTGCGACGCCTGCGAGCATAAATCAGTCGCCCAGACATGGACACGGACACGGACAAGGATCCGCATCCGAATCCGTAGGTTCCCCCCCCAAAGACGCACGCCTTTGGTTCCCCCTTTCTTTGGTCCAATAATTAGTTTGAGCAATTTAATTCGTTACTTTGAATTAAGTTTGCCTAATGGATGTTGTTGACAATCTCAAGTGCTGGTAAGTGTCCCTAGTGACCAATAATTTAGTGTTTACTTCTTAATTTCAATGGCATTACTAGTATATTTAATTTATTGCGCTCTGATTTATTAAGGGCTTATAAATTCTCATCGGGCTTTATTTTAAGCTGGATTTTATTTTTGCTTGTATTTATGCTGGAAATTTAAGCCTAACTTTGTTGGTTCCGGGATTAACTGTTGATAATATAATTATAGGCGATTAACATGACAATGGAGTGTGGAACTAAGAGGAATGACATTTAAAGTTTAAAGTTTTTTGTTGGATTAAACAATCCATGAAAAAATATAGAGATGTTAATTTAAAATAAAAAAGAATTAAATAAGTACTTACAAGTATTCAAGGAAATATTATTCATTTTTTTAAAACTTGGTGCTTATTGAGATGCTTAAGAACCCTTACGAAAAATATTGTTACGTCTTTAAATACTTTTATTTTCTTGACCAATTTCCTTGATTGCCTCTAAGGTTGCCAAAAACTTTAGCTAGCCTCTCCACACTGACCACTTTTAAGCGCTCTTTTAGTTTTCCAGCCACAACAAACTGACCACATATTCACATATATATAGTAAATACTAGCGATACTTTTACTACTATGTACATATATCACACACCTGGGTCGATTCCCAGCCCCACACCTGGCTGATTGCTTGTTGCACATATCCAACGTTCGGGCGAAGGACAACACGTGGGTTACCTCAACTTAACGACATTCACGTTTTATTTCACTTTCTTGTTGTTGTGTTCTTTTTTGTGTGTTTCCCAGACTTGAACTCGGACTGGCCAGAAAAAAGTTTTTGCTTTTTGCTGTTGCGGTGGCCTTCGTTTGCCACACACACCACACACACACCTTGTCAATCGATGTCAACACGAGTCCAGTCCCGGCCCGGGCGCTCTCATTGCCATTGTCAAGGCCCCGCCGGACAGTCCAGTGCTGGGAAGATATATATACTATATAGCCTTGTCGCCACTCAACTCAGCCGTCTGCGATTTTGAATCGAAAATGCATATCAACTAATTCCCAGACATAAATCGTCGCTTGGTTGGTTGCCTTTCTGCATAAATATTCTGGGAGTGATGAGAGCGTGAGGCGATATTTCTTTGAGTTAAAATGAAATCACGGGGAAAGCTATAGGAAAGTTTCTTATTATTTGATCAAACTTGATCAATTCTTATTGATCCAATTGCATTTGCAAAGGTAGCCTCTTTTTCAAAGGGAATGGCTATGGCAAACTTGTGCTTAGGTGCCTGTTATGAGAAGCGCATAGAAAGGCACCACGCGCTCTCCCTCTCTCGCTCTCTCTCTCTCTCTCAACTCCACGGGTGCCTTTCTCTGCGCTTCTCATAGTATACAGCTAAGCGTTCCTAATCTTTTACATGGCTGGTTTTTAACTTAAATTATATGTTTATGTTTATAAATTAATATTTCTGTAACTTTAATAGGTAGATCCACTTTTGCACTTAATAATACTTTTCATTCCGTCATAAATCCATATCCCTGTCGACCTTCCTAGCTGCCAATGCTCATCTCAATTTTCAATAACATCCTAGCCTCCGGTTAGCCTCGCTCTGGCTAGTTTTCATATTGTGCCGCTTTCCATATTTTTTTTTTTTTGCATGGAGCCCCCCTGTCCATAGATGATAATGTCCTTATCCATTTGCTGTCAAGCGTCCTTGGAGCGTGTCATGGCATAAGCTGTTCGTCTTCGCGGGGAGGGAGGCCAAAAGGGGAGACAGGACTTCAACGGAGCTGTGTTCTGCTCCTCCATCACGACAGCAATTATACAAATGGCAGCAGTTGCCCCGAGTTCCTCCGAATCCCAAAGTTGTCGCCAGCACTACCACGGTCGCCACCTACCGCCCACTTGCTTAACTCGCTTTTTGTGTTTGAGCGTGACCAAAATTTTTAAATTGAAATAAATTTGCCTGCTTGTGCTTTGGCTGGTGTGTCCTTGTTGTCCTTGCTCCTAACTCCCTTCTCATCATATCTATATAGTATCGTTATCGTGTTTGCTTAACGTGTTTTTTTTGCCTCGTTTTAACTATTTTTTTTTTGTACAATTCCACACAAAAATTGTACTGTTGCATAGTTCGACGATGTTTTTTTTTTGTTCTTTTTCTGGTATTTGAATTATAAACAAATTTTGTGGCCCGAGGCCAGTTTCATGTACGGGTCTAATGTCAGGGGTCAGGGCCAGGACCAGAGACACGTCTCTCTGTCTGTGTGAGAGCGTAAGGACACGGCCGCTTTATCGCCCGCTTCCTGACAAATATTGACAGCTCAGCCAAGGGGACAGACGTTACGTTTGCACTAGCCAAGCTAAATCATATTTAATTAGCCGCAATTTGGGCAATTGTTATAACTGTCGGAGTGAGTGTGTGTGGGCCATACGAGGGTGGTTCGATTTAATTGAGAAATTTTGAAAGGGATTATCCGCAAAGTGAGTGCGTACTTATAAAGTTATATATTAGTTTTATGAAAAGAAAACTTTAAACATAAACTATACTATTTAAAGTTTCTTTATTATATAATTAATAAAACTTTTTATTTATTTTATTTTTATTTTATTTTATTTATATATTTATACAGTAAAAATTACACCTTTTTTTTACATAAATATTTTCTAAACATTTACTAAATATTTAATTTACATTCCTAAAAATTATTTAATGATTTCTATGCTGTTTTATGTAATTAATGTAGAAAAATGGATATTGCTAAAAAACTAATATATTACCCTGGTCAAAACTAATGTTTAAAGTTCAAAAATATTTATTTTTAAATTAAAAATAATTTCTTTTTTTATTTACTACAAAATACCTTTTAGCTCTTCAATTTTAAATATTTATTTCTGTAAAAAAAATCCGCTCAAGACCTTAACAAATATTTAATTTAAAACTCCACACGAACCACCCTAGTGTCCTGTTGTCCTACTTAGTTAAGGAAATTCCTGTGGAAAAAGAGGCAACTTTAATGGCAATACTAAGGAAAAATCCAGACAAAAGCAATTTAAATTTTATTACACACCATTTAGTCAAAGTGCCAGAGTACAGGGCGTGTGAGTAAGTGTGCGGTGGAACATTATTTATGTACAATGTGTTTTTTGTCCTGGACCTTTTGCCTGTTTTTCTTCACTTCTTTTTTTTTTTGAGGCTGAACTTTCATGTGTAAAATATGGCTGCAAAGAGAGGCATTTACCTCTGGGTAAAAGCCAGTTTTCTGGTGTTTTTTTTAGTCGCAGGCGTTCAACTCTCATTGAAGTCGGCCCAGGAACCTTTGACTTAAGGCCTGCTGACCCTAATGGATGTGAGGGGGGATTGAAAGGGGTCCTGGGTTCAGGTCCAGTGTTTACCAAACGTTGTACATTGACCTAGGCGGCGGAAAATGCTGTAGTTTGGGATTAAGAAACTTGTTTGGGGTACTTATTAGCTACTAAGGGTCCGCCCTAACCCTCATTTGTTAAGCCTTTTTATGGGGGACCAGGTTAGCCCCAAACCCGAATTTATTTGGCTTACGCACGGCTTTTCATTTTTTGACAAATGAAATGGGTTAAAGGTATAAGCTGGGCTTAACTCGATTTGGATTTCCCAGTGATTGTAGACAAATGCAGATTGACTTTTATAGATTAAGCGGTTTGGTGCTATTTTTAGCTTATTTTTATGTCATTTAAAGTGGTTCGTGTTTAGTTTAATTGATTTTAGGTTGGTTTTTATGGATGCAAAAAACTAAAAGCTTTATTGGGTAAACAAAACTTGTCAACTAGAAAACAGAAAAGGAAAAAAAACGTTTCTTGTATTTAAAATATGTTTATATTTAGTCCAAAATTTCTGATATGAATCTAAAAGCTTGAAAGCAGAAAAAGGAGGTGTTATAAATTGCAATAAAATTAAAATAAATTGAAATAAAAATATTGAAATGATAATAAACTGTATAAATTCACTGAAATTCCTTCAAATTCACTCAATTTCCTTTTAATTAAATTTTCCTACCAACTTCCTTTACCTCCTTTTCATTGAATCTTCATTTGGCCAAATGAAATTGTGAGCTGTTCATTGGTTCGTTCCACTCTCTTACTTTTCAGCTGCAGATGGATAAAAAAAAAATTTTTAACAATTTTCCAAAGTTGATCTGCCTTGAATTTCCCAGAGACTCTCTCCACAAAATGAAAGCCAATGGATGAAAAATTTTTCCGCTCAATTGAGCAGCAACTCAACTGAGCTTCATTTCTTCTTTCCCGACGCCGCCGCTCAACTTTCTTGGCCGCCCTTTTACTTTTTGACTTTTCTGCCTCTTGGCATCTGCTTTATGCAAAAGCAATTAACTTAACTTTTATTTTTCCACCTTTTCAGGTATTCCCTTTTTCTGGTATATATGAAATTTGCATAAAAAAGGAGCCGCGAGGGTAGTGAAATGAAAAAGAGATGGCCAATACCCCCAAACTCCTTCCGGCTTTTTGTTTGGCATTTGATTTCGGTTATAGTTTGTTTGTCGTATTAACGGTTTAGCACATTTTACGGTCGAAACGTGACATTTTGCTACCAAAAAGGAGAAAGTCGGATGTCAGGGGATTGTGTCTGCAACTGAAAAGCTTTGCTAGTTTTTTGGGCTTTGTCCTTGTCGAGGGTTCTGCCTTCCTTTTGTTTTCAATTCGTGTCGAACCACCCAGAATTTGTAGTGTTTTTGTTCGAGTAGGATAACAGCTGTTGTTGACTTTTTTTGTTCTACTTGGCAGGGGCAGCTTCGAAGTCCTGGGAAGTTGGTCAAGTGGTGTAAAAAAAAATCACAGGATAACTATTGACTAAAACCCTCAAAGCCGTTTTGTTTTGTTGGTTTTTAAGATCGTCTAGAAGTTGTCATTGATATGATATGGATATTATTGCAAAGATTTTATTTAAATTAAATTTTTATTAAATGAAAATTTGGAAAATATATTTACCAAACACTGGAATATTATGCCACGGGCTTTTGAATGTATCTTATATTTTTTAATTAAATAAAACTAAATAATTTCTAGTTTGAATAAAATACTGTTTAAATTTTTAAAGACTCATAAAATGCTTTAGTATTTTCAGTTCACCTCCTTTTATCCTTTTGATCTTTCCCCTTAAAACTTCTTAGTGCCTAACACAATCTAGATAACTAAGTTAAAATCGCTAATAAACTACGAAAACTATGAAATTCTAGAGCATCAAAAGTTCGCCTTGCGGTGACCTGAAGCTTAACAATTTGGATTTAACAACCAGGTGCCAGTACACGTGGCTGCCTGTCTTTTGTATTTTGGATTTGTGCACTGAGAAAAGTAAAGAGAAAAATAAAGAAATAATTTTTAAATATTAAAATAATGTTCAATACTTGTCTAATTTGGATTCTATATCTAAAAAGTTAAGTTTTGTGGTCAGGACCACACTTTAAATGGCTTTCTAAGGTATTAATTGTATAAACTTCGCTTTAATTAACTTATAAAAGGTATCATAAGATATTATAAAGTGAATTTTATAAGCACATAAATGGTAATATTATTTATATAATTTATAGCGCAGCACAAAAGTATTTTCTAAGTAATTCTAATACAACTTAGTTTTAATAAAATCAAGACCTACATTATCGAATTTCAAAGAATGGTTCCCACAATCAATTTTAAAGATAATAACATTTACTTAAACAAGTTTAAATTTTATTAAAATATATATATTTCTTAATTTATTTAATCTTTTTAAGCCAAGATTTTATCTCTCTGCTTGTACTTGTCACTGTGGCCGTATTGGTGTTATTGTCTACGTGGCAAAACTTCCGCTCCGCAGTGGTTGGGTTGGGCTGCTGCGGTGGCTTTTGGTGGCATCGGCGGCTGTGGCAACCGGAAGCGCCAAACACTTTCCGGTCACGCAGTCACGAGGTTCGCCCTTCTCCTCTCGTTCACTCAACCAAAAAAAAAAAAAAAAAACAAGAAGAAAAGTCTCGAGTAGTCACTTAAGCTTAAGTGTTGTTGTGCGCCAACCATTTTGTGGCCACAACAATAACAACGGGGAAACAATAAGGGCAACTCAATTTCTATGCGTGGCGCACAATGCGACGACTTTATGCAGGGCAACTGGCAAAACTTTTGCCAAAGAGCACCGCAAATTGTCGAGAAAAAGGGAAAGTTGGGAAAACCCACAGACCGCTTCTAGTTTTTTTGCATTTGAAATGTGCCAAAAGAAGTTTTTAATTGAAGGCAAAACAAGGCAAATGCAAGTCAATGGCCGTAAAAAATTGTAATGGAAAAGGACATCAAGCATATGTGAATGAGTGATGGGTGTTTATTTAGATTATTGGGAGAATACTAGATTTTATGAGATTTTTATTCAATTTGTAGCTTACAAAAATATATTAAATTTAAATTTGATCAAAAGTTTGCCACTTGTAGAGACCATTTCAAGCCTTTTTGAATCCTTTGCCTTATTTTTAACACAAAATGTTGCCTTTTTAGGGCGACAAATTCCCCTAATTTACAAATTTTAATTTCCAAATAATTCCCAAAAGTCACTGGCCTTAAAATCGGAGAGTAACACGCGCATTAAGTATACGCCGTGTGGCACGCAACAGAAACTTCACCCCTCGATTTACGCACACAAATCATTATCGATTATTATCAAAGTCATGTGTATAACGAGCATATTCGATTTAATGCTCAGTCCATTAGTTAAACAGCCTTGGTCTCGCTACCAACCAACCAGCCTGACCTCTCCACGTTGTCCCCGGTGTTAATAAGCCAAATGTCAATGTGTTAAATGAGCTGTGAGGGTTGAATCCGGAGAAGCGGGCAGCGAAGGGGTCTGTGAACTAGACGATGGCTGGGTCTCGTGTGAAAATTCAATAAGAAAAAGGAGGAGAAAAATAAAGAGGGGAACAAAGGACAGGCGTCTGACCAGGTGAGAGTCAACAGTTGGACGAGGGCTGTTTGGGAAGTTAAAGAAAATTATTTAAAGCTTGGAAGATTCAATATCATGGCCATAAATTTGGCACTAAGATAGTAACTAAAGGCAAAGCTTGAATTAATTTAATGCTAATGCGTAAATAAAGGCTGTTTTATACTAAACTTAATGGCGGGAGTTACCATACCCTCTTTCATACGATTTGCCACTTCTTATGCGTTTGTTCGGTTATCGTTTTTATGCCCTTTTTCTGACATGTCTCTACAAACGAACAATGGGGCTAAAAATGTGATTTTGGTTTATGTCATTTTGACACGCTAATACAGTACGTCTTTTGGCCACTTTTTCTCTACTACCAGTCGAGAGAGTGCCAAGTGCAGGCGGATCATAATCTAAAGGCATTGTTAGTTGAATCCATTTGCCATATTGCTAGCTAGAAGAAGAGCTCCTTGAATAACTTGCACTCGAGTGCACTTTGCATCACCATCATCATTCCCATCATGATGATTATCATGATCATTATCATCGACATCGATGTTTGGCATTCAATTCAATTAAGTGAGTTTAACTTTTGTGCAAAAAAAAAGAGAGAATAAGAAGGGTGCAGGGTAAGGAATAAAGCCAAGGATAAAGTTGAAGTACAAAGAACAAAGCGAACAATTCTGGCACGAGTATCCGCTGTCTGTGCCTTGTAATTGTTTCTACTTTTTTTTTGCCATCAAACTTGGTCGATTCCGTTGGTTATTTGACTTTTCTCACAAACTTTTTGTTGCCTTTGTAGTCGCCATCCATGGACAATCGTTTAGTGTAAGGCCACGGTTAATTCTATGTTATTACATTTTGCGGTGGAAATTTATTACTAAAAATTGTAGTAAGAAAAATACAAAAGGGAGCTTAGGTTTAAATTAGAAAATAATACTTAAGGTACCTGAGAGCTCCATTTACTTATTTATATTTATAGGTAAATTCTGTATAAGAAAGTTTTTAAACATAAATATTTTCTAGAATTCCCTTTCTCAAATAAATCAATGAATTTTCCTTCTTCAAAAGTGATCTAAACTTTGCTTTTCTTGCCAGCATTCTGACCTCTTGGGTTTAGCAAATTTTATTTCTAAATTCCAAGGATGGGGACACTGCATTTTTAGAACCCCCAGGGAAATCCATTCCCCCAATTCCTAGTTTTATTATAACCCATAAAACTGCTCTCTGGCATAATGCAAGTTTGTAGTGATTGTGCGGCCAACGGAGCGTATGAGCAATGCATATGTATGTTGTTCAAGAACTTACAAGTGGTGTGAATGCATGGCATTATATCTGGGTTAATTGCTCTCCACAGAGTTTTAGATTGTTAACTAGTAGCATTTAATAATTTATTGATGCCCTCGGTAATAGCAAATTGCTGTATTTTGACTCAATAAATAAATAGAACACAATGGGTTTGGGAAGACAATTAATTATTGAGACAGAAAACTAGAGCGGAATATTTTACTAAAATTAGTTATTTGAAATTACAGAAAAATATATATAGAAATTTAATTATGTGAAATATAATTATTAAGAATTGTTTATTTAAGAAAATAGTTTAATTAATATATTGTATTTAAATTATTAGTTTCAAGACTCAAAATCTTCTTTTTGTCCTTCCTTAAGGCTTAAAAAAATTATATTGAAGCCATAGAAGTACTTTAATATTTTATTATATATATTTAAAAGAATCTAAAGAGCTTTGTACTTTTTTTTTGGCCTTGTAAATAACCGCATTTGTTATTCCAGGTCAATTTGTTAGCTTTCTATTGCCAAGTCTCGGCTGATTAAGCAAGAAACTTAATATTTCATGGCAGCACTCGAACGGTTGCATTTATTCTACCTTAAAATCGAAAATCACAGCACTGCATGTACAGCTCAAGAGACTTCCTGCTGCTTTCAGGACTTTTGGTATCCTGCAGAGAAAGCGGCACTTAAAAGGACTCAGAGCTGTCGTCGATGCCCTAACGCTGCGGGTTCGTGGGAAATCAGCGTCGGCTTTCCCTATTTTGGGCCCCAGTCTTATAATTTATGCAACTGCAGTTTGGAATGGAGCGGCAAGGAGGAGGCTGGGCTGGGGCTGAGCTGAGGTGAGGGTCGTCGCCATGATGCAATTGTCAGCATTTGGCTTCGTTGCCACCGCAAATTGCGAGTAATTGTGGAATGCGCACAGCAGGGGCACACCAAGCCACACAAAGGACACAAGACAACAAAAAAAAATTATAAAAAAAAGGGGAATGCGATGGGGAATGAGCTGCAAACCCACGGTGATGATGCTGCTGCTGCTGCTGATGTTTTGTGGCCTCAATTTGCTTAAACAGGCAATTAATATGCGCGGCAACGTTGTAAACAATGCCATCGGGGATTTTTGCCCCGCCTTTGTCACAACACACACTTTCGCTAATGGCCGGGATAAACAGAAACTTCTGTGCGCCTCCTTGTTTGAATTTATTTCAGTTAATTTAATTTACAATTCAGTTAAAAAAGTATCTACGCGGCTTCATAGTATCCACGCGGCCGGCCATGTAAATGTGCTTATGGTCCTTGATAACGAACACAAAGGGTGGTTTGATTACAAACTCTTTATGGTGGTCATGCTTCTGATATTCGAAAGGGACTAAAAGTGAAAATATTATATTAGTCTGCACTGAGAGAATATTGGGTTTTTATTTTAATATATCAAAGAATTGATGTTAAATTATTTGATTATAATATAATGTATAATGTATCGATTTATGACATGAAAAACCATTAATAAATCGATTTTTTTTTGAAGATATTATTTTAGATATCGTAGAATTTTTATTAGAATAATTGCAGAAAATTTAGAATATGACGGTTTTTTACACAAAAATCTATATAAAAATCGATATACAAATTAATATTTTAATAGATATTTTTTTGATAAATCTGATTAATTAAATCGTATGAAATGATGAATAAATTATATTAAATATCGCGTATGCTTTAATTTTTATTTGAATTAAAAAACAACTTAACAATTTTTGTTGGAAATTTCAATTTTTCTTGACTTTTTCAATATGCCAACAAGTACGAAATTTCTATCGATAAATTCCTAATATGTATATTGATATTACGCAATTTTTTATAGATTTCAAATTGACTTACACATGTTGTGTGACTTTACTCTTAGAGCGCTGAGCTGCTTGAAAATGGGAGCCGTTGTATTTAATTTAAAATCAACATTTTTAGCAAAAACTTTCTTGAAACCAAAACTCTCGAGGGCTTTACCTAAATCAAGGGTTTTATCCACTGTAAATATGGGCATCAATAAATTCATTTTATTGTATTTGTGCATTTTCAAACCCAAATATTCATTTAAATTGTCGAGAACTTCCTGATTATTGCCACTCGCGGGCATAAAAATTTTCATTTTTAAATTGGTTTTAGGAAATGGTATCGACACGCCATCGACATGACCCGTGACGATGTATGAAACCGGTCCTTGACCATACATCATTTTGATTTTATAATGAGTCTCAACTAAATGTGGCATATTTAATGGAAAGGCCTTCTCAAAATACGTCAAAAAACGAAACTTCAACTTGGGTTCCAGAAAAAGTCCTTGGACAGCTATGAGCTTAGTTTTATCAGTAATCGCTGTCTTGGACATCAAGTCGGAGTTAACTTCTTGAATTGCTATTTGCATCCATTGTGTGATTTCGTTACCTGCATTGGAAAATTTTAATTTCGCCACATCTACATGGAGTTCGTCACTCATTTTCTTCATGTGTTGCGTTACATTGAATTTCTCTGGGTAAAATATATGGTTTGCCAATATAAACTGCTCCTTAATGAGCTTGTGATACGCCTCATCGAAGTGGGATATGATCTGTTCGCTACCCTTTCCAGTAATACCAAGGCCCTTGGCCAGTTGATAGTCCCGGCGACTCTCCTTTTCCAAGTAGAGCATGGCCAGTGCCTGGTGTATTGAAAAAGGAGATATCACAAAGCTGGTAGAGTTTGCATGTTCTGCGTTTAGTTTTCTGATTATATCAATTTCGAATTTGTAAGTCGACCATCCAGAAGCCACGAATAGCGACAGAAAAATATATAATATAATTAGCTTAGCCATCGCAAAGGTATTAACTGTAACTGGCTAAGTTATGGGAGATTTGTTCTGACCAGATGTAAGGAGCGATAACCTTATTAGACACACATTAGGAGTAAACAAGTCTAAAATGGATATACATTTTTAAGAGTTTCGACTAAATTATACTCTCAAATGTATCTATGTTTTTCTACTAAATATTTATGCTTGACAATTGGCTAAAAAATATGAAATATATATAGTTTTTACTACATATTTAAGCTTGCCACTTGAAAATAAATATATATTAGAGTATCATAAATTTATAAAGTATTTATAAAAAAATGTATGTACTAAAACCTTAACTATAACTATCGATAAAAATTATTTCACTTCAAAAATTATTAAAATATTATTATAAAATGTTTTTTTTTTAATTTAAAACAATTGAACAAATATTCAAAAATATTTTTACGTGCCTCTCAATTAGTTTATATTAATCCAATCAAAATAAAACCAACATATCTGCACTCTCTTAACGAATTAATTGGTTTTAAAAGCAGACAAGTTTCATAATTATGCTAATACCATCTCTATGGCAACGCCTCGGCACTTCCTTTTCTATTCCATCTCGGCAAGTAAACCCCACTGCAATTTTAAATCCAAGCTCAGCTCGGTTCAGCTCGTGGCATAAAACGTTTTTGTGCGCTCATTGCATTTTAATGGGTTCTCTTTTTTGTTTTTTTTTTTTTAAAGCGCTGATGTTCCAGGACATTGGCAGGAGCAGGAGGAGCCGATTTAGATATGCTGCCATACAACGCCCACGTGGTACTTTACAGGGAACTCAAAAGCACTGCTCAAAAAATATTAATTTTATTAAAAAAATATATAATTTGATAATATTATTTTAAATATTAATTACCAAGTTAAATACACATTAGTAATACCATTAAAACTTCAATAAAAATCAGTATTTCCCACTTTATAAGGTGTATCTGCTACCTATTAGATTTTATTAAGGCATCATAAAGTTTTTTATTTATTTTTTCTCTGTGCTCAACCGTGCTGCTAAGCGTTTGCCACTTTATTCTGGCATCGTCTGTTTATCTCTGGCACTGCCATTGGCTCTGGGGTTTCCTTGGGTTTCCAGCAGCGAGGTGCAAGGATCACGGAGCTAAGGAACTAGGCAGCCAGGCAGCCAGGAGCTCTGGTAGTAACTTTGCTGCTCTCTCTCTTTTTGTGTGTGTGTGGCATGTCAGTGAGCACTTACACTAATTTCCAGTTATTTGCATGCAAAATTACCCGGCACCAGGCAGTGAGCAGAAGCAACGGCAACGGCACCTAAGGAGCAGGAGCAGAAACAGAGGCAGGAGCAGCCAACACCAACGCAAACAAGCCTAGCCAACACCACCGTTAGACGGCAGCGGTTCCTTGCTCCTTTTACACCGCGAGAAATGGATTTACTGAGCTTAGAAATTGTTAAATAAAAAAAGACAGGATTTTTCTGTGAAAAGTTGAAGTTAACATTCAAAAGCAACACTGCGTATGAGTTATATTATTTCAATATTTGAAAAAAATTATTTCCAAGTACTAAAACTAAGTTACAGTGGGGCACGTGGGGCAATTAAAAGAAGAAAATTATGATAATTTTGAGAGGCCTCGACTGCACTGTCATTTATCATTTGGCCCCGATTTCCAGTTATGGCTTCGGACCACTCTCCTCCACCTCATTAAGCCTCGCCTCGCCTTCTCTTGGAGCTCCTAAAATCCACCTCCGATCCTTTACGTCCGACTTAATGCCCGTGATTGGCATTTGCCACTACGCCTACACGCCAACCACAACGCCTGACAACAATTTTTATTCATTTCTCGGGAAAATATTGTGTGGGCGTTGAGCACTTATACCAACTCAAACACACACGAGGACATCAATAATTTATTTACCAGTTTGATAAATTATTTCGTATGAAGGTCCGCTGCTGCCGCAACTAAATAAGTTAATTTGTCATAGGCAAAGAAAAAAAAAATGTTCAGACATGTAAATGGTCTCAATGGGGTTCAGGCTTTAGCATTTGAGTTCCAAGCTCTGATAGGGAATACATAATAAATTGGATATTAATGGTCTAGACTTGTGTACGTAGGATAAACTACTTGCGTGCTAACCGTTAAGTTTAAGAAAGTAACATTAACAATTGATGAAGGTTTATTGAGTTGAATAATGAAAAATGATCATCCTTTTCTTGGACTTTTTATAAACTAAATTATAAAATTTGTTGGGTCCTTTATTTCTTTGTCAAATCCCTTCAATCCAAGTTTACTTCAGCTTCAAGCTCGAAAAAAATCCGCTTTCCTTTAGCAAAGCTTGAACTTTATGGACTTCCACCACTTAATCTCTTGGTCTCGGTTCAATTGCAAGTTAAACAACTCAATTTGCCCCGGAGAAGCTATCGAATATGGACAGGCAATTGCACAATCTATAGCAAACCAATTTCCAAACAAAGGATATGGCCACACCCACATACACTCACAAATGGGGACAATCTATGCGTTTTCCTGTGACTAGATAAAGCTCTACAATAACAGCAAAAACAACGGCGACAAACTAGAAAACAACAATTTAATTAAAAATTTATAAGCGTGTCGTAGTCTTGGCAAACAAGCAGTCAAACAAAGCAACAAACTGTTGCTGCAAACGACAACACAATGGGGCGATGGGGAAGATGTTGAGTGACTCGACTATGAGGTACCTGGTGTGAATATATATAAATATACTTTATAATATATAATACTATATCATGTTATAACCAAAGGAATTCTTGTAAAATTTTATAGATTTCGATTTTTATGGATATTAATTTTCATCTTAAATAATTTCATTTTTTTTTTTAATTTTAAAAATATTAAATGGATACATTAATATAAGTAAGCGCGATAAATCGATAGTCTATTTGAATTATCTGATAGAAATAATCGGAGTCATTTTTAGTTGTATTATATTATCGATAATATCGATATTTTATGCTATAATACGATAATTTTCAATTTAAAAAGGTTTATATATTTCATTATTTATAATTCTTATTTGATATATGAAAATTTAAATTATTTTAAATAAAATATTGAAAGTGATATGTTATCAGCATATCAAATCAGGCGTATTTTTTCGATATACACCCCAATCCAGACCTAGATTTTAAATAGTAAAACATTTTTAAATCGTTTTTTAATTATATTTTAGAACAAATTCAAATTTTTATATTGGAAAATATCGTGTATTCCCCGAAATTGATCTTAAAATCTACGTATATTTGCTAACTAAAATGGTCTCCCCAAAATAAAGTTGTCTAGATCGAGTGGGTTGTTGTTGCTGATGAAAAATTAATATATTTATTTGTTAAAAAAACAACACACCCTTTGCTATCTACTATTTACCCCTAAAAGAGTGAGGAGGGCTACGAAAGGAAGTGAGAGACACTCGAGCGCCCCCTGGCGCTGGGAACGACAGCACACATGAGCGCACCGGAAATGGCCTGCTGCCATTGTTCTTCCCGCCGCCATTCGGCTCACCCGCTGCTGCCTTCGGTTTTCCTTGGCTCATTTGTTTTCAAGTTTCTGGCTTTGTTTAGACTTTTGCCGGCTAATTACTGGCGGAGTCTCTCCACTCAGAGCACCCATTGAGCTTAATTAGCACGAATAAAAAAAAAAAAAACGAAAACGAAAAAGTTTTTGCCGCAGAAGCGACATAATTGAAATGTTTACGTTTTGTTGTGTTAGTTTGTTTTCCCCGGTTTTAGCATTTTTGCTACAACACAAAAAGTTTGTGCATCCCATTCATTTCAATTAATTTGTAATTTTGTGTTTAGATCATAATATTATGCGTAGTCTGTAAGCTGCTGCCTTGTTCCTTTGTTGTGGTTATCCTTTATGCTCATTATAAAAGCACGGAATTAGCCCAAGCCAAAGCCGGTTGTGTTCTTTGTGTACGTGTACGTAAGACAAAAGTGCGGGAGTAATATTCTTGGTGCGTAATTTATGGCCACAATCCTGGGCAGATCCTTGAAGGAGGCTATTTATAAAGGAGTCTACAGCGGTGCGTCCTTCATAAATAGAATGGATAATAGACGAGGTGGAGTAGCTTGGGTAAAGGTGGTGTTGCTGTGATTGATGGTAAAGGCATATTTAAGGAAACTATCAATATCCTGCCTACGTGTGCAGGTTTTTGCTAGCACTTTAATATTTGATTTATTATTATTACCTTAAATCAAATTAATTCACTGGAAAATCCCTTATTCAAGGATCCTTAAACGTTTTAAATCCACAAAAAAAATAATGATTCTTATATAAAACCCTAAACGAATTCCTTTCTTCCTGGTGGCTTCTCCTCCTTCAATTCGTTTTTTACTCAACGTGCGCCACTTATTTGTCTCCGCCCACACTTTTATATCACTTCCCCTTCTCCTCCCACTTCCATTTTCCTTCTGCGGCATTATGGGTAGCATATTTTTTGGCGCTGACTGCCGGGGAGAAAGAAAATTGCGAGGTTTACATTTCAATAACAGTGGGGGCGTCTGCAGGACTCTTAAAAGCTTTGCCAATTGTTGAATATTTTACAGTTTTTTATTAGCTTTGTGTGTTTACCGATTGTCGCAGAAGGTTGCCCCCTTATACGGGTTTATATAGGTATATATACATATACATATATATGTACATGTTATGCCTGGGTATTTGCGTATATCCAACTGGTTCACAAGGGGCATTAAGGGGGAGCTGCTGTTTGTCCGTATTTTTTGTTCGCTGTTGTTCAACTTTTGCCATGTTTCCTTTTTTTTTTGTGTTTTTGTGATTATTTCTCATTAACAGGAACGCAGAGAGTTGGCTTTTTTTCTGCTTTCTGGCCCCGTTTTAATGGACACGGACCGTTGATTTTAACGTCTCGTGCCAGTTGCCGTTGTTGTTTTTCCTTGCTTCCTTTATTTTTCTTTTTTTTTTCTCACAAATTAGTCGCACGAACATTTTGCCGCTTTGCTGTCGCAGTTGCTGCCCTGGAAAATTGTTTGCAACATGCAAAGCATTGGCCACAAAATAGGCCGCCGACAGAAACCAGAAACCAGAGCCACATCCCAAGCCCACAGCCAATCCCAAGCCCAATTCCAGGCCCCATGGCAGACCTCGATGCTTTTGGAGTAAAGGAGAAATATGCAAGTGGAGATGGCAACGTCAAGGAATACCCAGTGTTGGATACTTTGGGTATCAGGATACTAGGAAAAAGTCAGGTTTTAAGTCAGAAGTGGTCCTAAATGCCTGAAATAAAGAGTGCCAGGAAGGAACTCCAATTGAAGCCTATAAAGCTAATTTACTTTGAAGAATTAGGAGGTTACTAGAAGGTCTAAAACACTTGATTTTTCAAATATTTTTCATGGGAAATTGTTAAAATTTTTGATTTTAAAAGTATGGTTACATATTGCTCTAGTTTTGAAGAGTATTTTAAAATTTTTTATTTTCTGAAATATAAAAATTGTATACTGCTACAGTACAACCTCTGGAACACTTTGGAAAGTAGGTGTCTTACTAGCTTTCACAATTTCTAAGAAGCTTCAATAGATATATGAGTGTAAATACAAAAATACCCATTAGATTGGCTTGAAATTTTAAAAGTAATTTCAAGAATATTATAAAAATTATTATAAAATTCCAATAAATTTTTAAATAAAAATGTAAATGTAAAAATGTATAAAATTATTGTCAGTTTTACTTTATTAAAATAATTACATCTACATTTTTACCAACATGCTCAGAGATCCTGGAGAATTCCTGAATCACGTAGCCATCTCACTTCAAGTAGAAGGACCCGAAAGCAGAACGCAGGAATGCTCCTGTCAGCATTCTTCGGTGTCGTTCCAGCCAGACTGACAAATACACAAAGAGACATGCCACACACTTGGGAGGGCCCCTTGCTCTCCACCATTTTTCCCATTTTTCCTCGTCCTTCGTCCTTCGACGTGCATGCCACTCTTTAGCATTTTCTGTTTTTTTTTTTTTTCCTGGCTGCGGCTGCTCACACGAAATGAATATGGATTTCCTTTTAATTACAACTCCATGGGCCCACAAAGCAAGCCTGCCACATTCCCTCCTGCGGCTGTGTGTTGCCATTTAGCCTATTTATGCCTTCAGCTATTTTTGGCCAAAAGTCTGAGGTAGCTGAAGTAGCTGGTTGGTTGCATAAATTCGACATGTTTTTGGCATCAGATTTCCCCCCTACAACAATGGAAAACCCACTTGTTTACGTCTCCTTAAAGACTTGACTGCCACAAAGGCAGCGGATTTATGTATGGCAGAATTTAAATGTGTTTACAAATGAAATCTGTTGAATGCAAATATTTATATTTCTCTTTTTACTCAGTGTCAAGAGGGTTGGCGGGGGAGTGAAGTGAAAAAGGCTAAAAGCGTAGCATATTTATACAAATCCTGGTTCATGGGAAAACGATTAAATTGTTGTATAAACATTGTTTGCATTTCACAATTTATTAAATATTTTGTTGGCTTAGCAACCAGGCTGTGTATGTGTGTAAATGGAGAGTTTATAGAGATAATCTATAATATATACCATATAAATTAAGGGGTTAAAACAATTTATTCTATTAATAATAATTGCGAAATTTTTAGACAAATTTTAGGCTCTTGTTAAATGTTAAATAAGACACTAGGTTGAAGCAAATCGTGGATAGAAAGCTTTTTTAGGCAAGATTTTTATACCCTTGCAGGGTATTATAATTTCAGTCAGAAGTTTGCAACGCAGTGAAGGAGACCTTTCCGACCCTATAAAGTATATATATTCTTGATCAGCATCAACAGCCGAGTCGATCTAGCCATGTCCGTCTGTCCGTCTGTCCGTCTGTCCGTCTGTCCGTCTGTCTGTCTGTCTGTTTCTACGCAAACTAGTCCCTCAGTTTTAAAGCTATCTGAATGAAACTTTGCATAGAGTCTTCTATATACTCTCACTGCTATATATGTCGGAACGGGCCGGATCGGACGACTATATCATATAGCTGTCATACAAATGTTCGATAAATTTTTAGAAAAAAAATTATAACTTGGCTGTTTTTCAATATTTTTGCATCATTTTTGAGATATAGCCATTTTATATTATTACAGAATTCCGATAAAAATTTCATGAAAATCGGACGACTATAACTTATAGCTGCCATAGGAACGATCGGGAAATTAATAGGAAAAAAACTATAACTTCGTTGTTTTTCAACGTTTTTTCATCTACTCCGGGATATAAGCTTATTTTATTATTCTAGAATTTTGGTATAAATTTCATAAAAATCGGACAACTATATCATATAGCTGCCATATAAACCGATCGGTAGATGTAGAGAAAATGTAAAGCTGGGAATGCAAAACTGTAACTGTCAAACTGTAAACATAATAATATAGGTAGAATGTAATGAAATAATATCTGCAAGGGTATACAAACTTTGGTGTGCCGAAGTTAGCTTCCTTTCTTGTTACTTGGTAAAGTTGTTTATTTTCTGTTCCGTTTATCATAGAAAAATTGTTTATAATTAAGGAACATTTTTTAAATAAATATATAGAATATTTAACCTTTAGCTAGCTAATTTTTGAAAATACATTTCAAAGGATCTTAGCTTATTGGGATATTGCTGATTTTTTATCTAATTTTCTTCGGTATTTTCTTAATTTCCTAAACATTTTCTGTTTAAATCTACAATCAATCTTTAAGTGTCACCCACAAGTTTGTAATTAATGCCTTGATAATTACAAAAGTTTCCTTTATTTATTTTGTTCAAGTTCAAAGCAAAATAATAAAGAAAATGTGTGGCTGTCAAAACTTTTTGCACCTGGCCACAAAACCAGTTGATCCGTTAGACAGAAACTTTCGAGTTTAAACTTTAAATGCTGCTGAGAAATAAGCTGGCTCTAAATAAGAGAGAATACCAAGGGGAAAGCCTAGCTATTCGAGTATTTATATCCCCTTTTTTACTCCCGAAAATGCTATAGTTATGACAGTACTAATACCACTTACTGCTTCTCTAAAAACTCTAGTAGATCCTTTTATTCGTCCTTCTAATCCCCAGTTGACAATCATTTACCACTCACCCTCGCTATGGTTCCTAAAATGTCAAATAGCAAATGCTTAAGCTTTAAGCGCCCATTGACATCACTTCAAAGCGTTAAAGCGGCCAATTTTCAGTTTATTCACTTCATCCACAACTCCATTAAGCTCATCAAAGAGCATTCTGCTGGCTAATCCTCCATTTAGTTAATGGTTGTTTACCGGTGATACAGATTATTATTTCATTATCAAGGGGGAAGGAAGCACACGGCGCACAAGCGTATATAAAGTTATATAAAGAGCTGATTTTTTTGCAAGCACATAATTTTATATAGAAGGATATAGTACACCCATGTCTATATACTATACTATATATAGCAGGAGTATTTCGCGCACAAGGATACCTGGACACGTTGTAACAAACACACTCACCGAGCGTTGTCCACCTCAACACGCTCTGTCTACTTTTTCTGCTCGGCAGGCTCAGGGAAAATGGGCGTGGGTTTTGTGTTGACATGAACAATGGTGCTACATAACTAATATTGTAGACAGAGATACTCTAGCTGGGGATATGGTAAATAATATGAATCAGACGAAGGAAGTGTACCTATTGAAGATGAGGCTCCGATGTTATTGGCCTCAATCTAAACCCTCCCAACCTGTGAAGTCCATTCAGGCTCCACCCTTATACAACCAATGCTCTACATCCCCTTAGGTGCCCAACAAGATATCAAATTAGTTCATTTTCAAAGTCATATAATTGCAGGCTGAGATAATATTGAAAGACATTTTCCTAAATCTAATCCTTAAGCCTAAGTTTACGTTATTTACGTTACGAGACCTCTTATCGAGTCAGTTTGTTTTAGATCCAATGAAAGGAAATAAAATTTAAGATAAGAAAGAACGCTTTTTCCTTTTTTACTTTACATTAAATAGATTAACTTATTAATATTCTTTTGAATCAATTAATTAATTAAGATGTGCAAACTATTTCAGAAGTCTTGGCGAAATTATAAGGATGGGTTCAGTTTTATTTTGTTGTTTTGCGGCTAGGCCGTACTCACGCTTTCTCCATCGACGTCAGCAGGCCTGATGACTGATGATGTGTAGCTGTATGTGTTTTAAGTTATTTGAGGGACAAAACGATATTATAATTGCCAAATCTCCCAAAAAAAAATTGCTAAATTACGACCGAAAAGGTTTATAAGTACGAATTCTTAAATCAAAAGCTCCTATATGCAAAATTAATTATATTTTAGACACTATCATTCATGTTTATCCGCTCCTGGAGCAGAGTGTGGGCCGGATCAGCCACCAGCTCTCAATACGGATATGTAATGCTACTTCCGTCGTTCGCGCTGATGAAGATGACACGCACTATGTGCGACAGGGATGGCCGCAATCCCTTGCGTGAGGCGTGAGCGGAACGAGACCAGCCCGCCAAGGTGTGGGTGCGGCAGAGCGCACGCGATGTGGCAAAGATGCACGGCGATGTGGCAAAGAACGATGTGGCCACGAAAAAGACACACGGCGATCCAATAGGTGCGCCGAAGAAAAGCACGGTGATCCAATATGTGCACCGTGTGAGGGAACGGCGATCCAATATGCGCGCCGTGTGAGGGAACGGTGACACGTTAGCGAGGCGGTAAAGAAAATCCAAATCGAGGATCACCGCAATCGGCACGTGTATGGCCGCCGAAATGGGAAGCGCAGCCCCACGCTGTGCGTGCGAATGCTCCGATGACACGTGGCGTTGATCCCGCTGAGAAGCCACAGACAATGCCAACGATGAATGCCACAAATGACTGCCACCTCACGTGGTGGGCAATTGCTGGCAAAAACAATGCCGGTCGCTTGGACGACTCTGCCGATACGGCTGACGCTGTTTTGAAAAGGCAAAATTAGCACTCCGGCGATCGATTATTCACACAAGCTTACCAATATACGTTAGAGCACTAAATTTACTTAATATGGGTATGATTCGCTTTAACAAATACTGTCGGATCGACACGATGCTTGCGGTTTTAGGATCGACAAAAATTAATCCGAACTCGGGGACGCCTTGTGAGAAAGAGAACGGAAGTGAGGGGATCCAATGTGACCGTGGCTTGCAAAAATCCTGTTCGCGAATTTTTGTGGTCTTTTTTAGGTCCTATCGCATATTAGCGATTTGGCAGGATCGTAACTTTAACAGCCCGGTTGTTTGAAAAATGTGGGCGATAAAACTTATCGAGTTGCCACACTGGCTCGATTCCCACAACCACAGCTTTGATTTTTAGTCCCTGTGATTAACAATAAAAGCTGAAAAAGGAATCAAGAGCAATCACCAGATATCCTTGGCATGAAATCTACCCAGTTCCTTTCCGTTCATGTCCTCTAAGAGGTAAATTGACTGTCCAATTCTTGCCTTCACTCGGGCCTTGATACCTACAGGAGCGAGTTTCGCATTAAAATCCTTTGCTGCGTTGCTAAGTACAAAATTCCTTTTGACTACTTCTTGGCCAACCTCAAAAGAACGGGGTCTTGTTCGAAGATTGTAAGACTTTTGGTTTGCCTCGTAAGCCTTATTCAAATGTTTGCCGATGTTAGAACGAATCCTTTGGAATTCGTCAGTTTTTGTCAGGCTTACTTCGCCTTCTGCAAGAAGGTTTAGTTTACGCAGCAGTTTGTAGTCATGACCGTGGGATATCATGTGTTGACCAAAAACAACATGATAAGGCGATAAACCGATGGATTGGTGAATCGAGTTACGAAGAGAGCAGTTGATGCTACTGAGAAATGTGTCCCATTCGCGTTGGTCGGTGCGAATATATGCTCTTAAAGCAGCATTGATTGAACGGTTGACTCTCTCAGCACTGTTGGATTGTGGAGCATAGGCACCAGTAAACATATGACGAACGCCATATTTCGAAAGGAAGTCAGAGAAATCACGGCTTTTAAATTGAGTTCCGTTATCACTGACGACTGTTTCGGGTACACCAAAGCATGAAAATATTTCATCGCGCAATATATTGATGACCACTTTAGCCGTAAACTTTTTCACTGCTTTTAGAAAGGTGAATTTGGAAAAGTGATCAAGAATAATCAATATTCCAATATTGCCGGAATTGGAGCGCGGAAATGGCCCTATAAAATCGAGATAAAGTCTTTGGAATATCCTTTCACTTTGCACTTGTGCTCCCATTGGTGGTTTTAAAGAATGGGTAGGATATTTTGTGGTCTGGCATGTTTCGCAATTTCGAATGTAATCACGAACGTTGATAACCATGTTTGGCCAATAGAAACGTCGTCTGATACGCTCTAGGCATTTGGCCATTCCACAATGAGCAGATGTTGGTTGGTCGTGAGCCGAACTAATTACACTTTGACGCAACGACTCAGGAACGAAAAGTTTCCAGCAATCGTCTGGTGAAACGTCATAAGAATTGGGGAACGTTGCACGATGATAGATGAACTCATCTATGACTTTGAAATCCGGTGATTTCAGAGATTTGAATTTGTCTCTGAGAGCGGAGTACTCTTCCGATTGAAAAGCGCTTGATGATAGGTCAATTTCGGGATAAATTTCAAGGTCTATTGCAGAGATGTCAATCTCTTCGAACGATCGAGACAAAGCATCTGCCACCACATTTTCGGTTCCTTTGCGATGTTCGATTTGGAAAGAAAAACCCTGTAGCTTGATAGCCCATCTTGCCAATCTACCGCTTAGATCCGATTGGTTCATTAGCCATCGAAGACTTGAGTGATCGGTTACTACCTTAAAGCTATGACCGTCAATGTACATTCTGAACTTTTTAATTGCTAACACTACAGCCATGCATTCGAGTTCCGTAACTGTATAGTTACGCTGGGCTTTGTTTAGCTTTTTGGACATGAACGCTATGGGACGCTCACAACCGGAATCGTCGCATTGAGCTAGAACTGCACCCACTCCATGTAGTGAAGCATCACACTGCAAAATGAATGGTTTGTCGTAATTGGGATGAACAAGGCAAGGAGCAGAGCATAACTTGGCCTTGATGTTTTCGAAAGCTTCTTGGGCATTATCGTTCCAACTTAGTGTTTTGCCACGTAGTTGTTCCGTCAGATGGAAAATGACTGTGGAATAGTTGGATATGAACCGCTGGTACCAACCAGTCATACCAAGAAATCTTCGGAGCTGTTTTTGGGTCTTCGGAACCGGAAATTCGCTCACGGCTGCGATTTTGTTTGGATTTATTTGAAGAGTACCTTCACCCACCAGGTAACCAAGGTAGTCTACAGTTTTCAGGCAGAATTGACTTTTCTGAACGTTTATTGTTAATCCAGCCTTACGCAATTGGGTAGCTACTTCGGATAAATGCAGAAGATGTTCTTCGAAGTTGTTTGACAAAACAAGCAGGTCATCGAGGTAGACTAACACATGCGATTTTAATTGATAGGGAATAACCAAGTCCATTAATCGGCACATGGTTTGTGGAGCGTTTGACAATCCAAAAGGCATCCTCTTGAATTGATATAGCGGACGATTCGGAACGGTAAAAGCAGTTTTGGCACGAGATTCTTGATCTAAACAGATCTGCCAAAAGGCATCTTTGAGGTCAATTTTGGATATGCAGTGTACGGGTGGAAGTCGACTCAGCAATCCATCCATTATAGGGATGGGGTATGCGTCCTTCACCGTGACTGCATTCAATTTCCTTGCATCGAGACAAAATCGTACCTTGCCAGGCTTGATGTGCAAGATAACTGGAGAAGACCAAGGCGATGAAGGAGCCTCTTCGATGACATCCATTTTAATCATGCGGTCGATTTCTTCACATAAAAGTTTTTCTTTAGCTGGTGAAAGTGGATAGAATCGTTGCTTTATTGCCTTTGCATTGGATGTGTCGATATTGTGCTCTAACAACCTAGTTAATCCTAAGCCCTCGTTCTCGAATGATGGAAAAAAGTCTATTACTTTCTGCAATTTTGATTTTTGTAAATCGGACAATCTCACATTATTCGAGTGTTCTTCCGGTTCACAGTTAATTTCGTTGATCGCAACTGTTTGCTTGATCGAAATGCCAAAATTTTGCCAAAAATCCATTCCGCATATAACTTCATGCTTTATCGAAGGTACTATCAGGAATTCAAAGTTGTCACTAATTGAGTTATAAGTCAGGGGAATGTGTATCGTGCCTGCAACATATTGCGATTGCCCATCAGCAGTTCTCACTACCGATTTAAATTTATTAAACGGCTTAGCTGAAATTATTTGTTTTGCTAGCTCACCACCTATAACGCTTTTGTTGGCGCCACTGTCCAAGAGAGCTAAATACGGTTGACCAAATATTTCTATGTTTGTAAAAGGCCGAATATCGCTTTTGTTTTGTGCGATTGAGGAAATCATAAAACGATTTAATGATCGCTTACGAGTACAAAATTTACGAATTCGCCGTGAAGATCGCTGTTTGCGACGATAAACAGGATTAGCTTGCAAAATTTGGGATCTACGCTTTGCGTACTCCTGTACCCGCAAATGGTATGGGTTAAAAGGTTTGGTTTCTGATATGTCTGGTTGAAAGGTAGGCAAAATGGAATGAACATCATTTGCCACAAAATCTGGTTCTGTTGGTATTTTCGAAGCTAGCGGCGGACATCCGTTTTCTTCGCGTAACGAATGTCCTTCTTGGGGTTTTCCGAAACCGAATTACATTTTGCACAGTTGGGCTTATACACCTCCGGTGTTCCACAACCATAACAAAAAATACGACGAGGTTTAAGGCAATTGTGGTAACTGTGGCCTGTTTCCTCACAGTTCCAGCACTTAATTTTCTCAGCCGTTTTAACTACACAAATTTCATCCTCGACATCGTGTTCTTCCTCCGACTGAGATTCTGAATCTTCTTCCTGCAGAATTGCGTTAACGAAACGCTTGCTTGGGTTCGAACGTTGAATGGGCTTCATTCGGGTGTTAAGAAAGAATTCTTCGTGCCTGTGACACTCCTTTCGCAATGTTGCTAAGTTTGGGGTGTCAATGTGCAATAATTCGTGCTTGATCTCCGGTCTGAGATTATGACGAACTTCTACCGCAATTTCACTGTCCTGCATTGGTTCACGAAGGGAATCTGCGATGGAAAGCATTGCATCCAAAAAGTCATCAAAATTTTCCGTGTTACCCTGTTTGCGTCTACGCATGGCACATTTAATCTCACGATCAGATCTCTGATCTTGATATCTTTCCTTTAAACGCCTGCAAAGCAAGTTCCAATTCATGTTATCTGCCGATCTATGAACGCGCCAGTAAAAGGCTAATGCAGGGCCTGCGAACAGTAAGTTAGCAAAATGGGAGAGAAGTTCAAAGTTGCCGTTCAGGCATTGTGAAGTGAGGCAATTGACACGGTAAATAAAATCTTCTATAGCAATGTCGTTAGCTGAACCACTAAATTTAATACGCCAATTGGATATAATATTCGAAATTCTGTCTGGTCGATCCAGAGAGAGATCACTTCGATCACTGCGAAAATCTGGTGAATTCCTAGCCTGTTGAATGTTGTTTCGATCTGAGTTGGCATCGGAACCGTCTCGACTGAAATCTCGCTGCGGCTCACCTTGTCCATTATTGGCAAATGTGGACCTATTCAATTGTGTGAACGCCAAAGTTATTTGTTCTGTAACTGACTGCAGCATGTTAGCTTGGAAGGTCTGCATTGACTTCTGAATCAATTTTTCCACGTGATCTTCCGTTACCACCCTCGAGTCTGAGTTACCCTCGCTACGAATTTCCTGCAGTGAATTTTGCTCAGAACCACCGTTTTGCTTTGCCGCATTTCGCGACGCTGAACGTGTCTGTACCTTGTGTCCCTGAGATCTACTAAGAGGAGCCGAATGAGGTCCTACCTCGGGTTGAGAGAAAGTTTGGCCACACCTGGGGCATTTGTCGTTGTTCTTGCTATAATTGTCAAGGCAAAGCTTGTGGAAAGAATGCTTGCAACGGGCTTCAAGTAAATCCAGATTACACACTGGTCCGTTGCAGATGATGCAATTTGCAGACTCATCAGTCTGAAGATCTACTAAATTTTCATTGCTGTGTGTCAACATTTTTGACGCTTTTCGAAATATAAAACAAAAAAACGAAATGAGATACGGTAAGATAAGATAAGATACGATATAACGAAAACAAACTGGTCGTTCGAGATGAATACGATATACGATAAATGAGAAATGCAGTTTAGGTCTTACCCTGGGTAGTATAGCAATTGGTTGTGTCATTCAATAGGTACAAATGTTGTAAACGGAATGTAAATAAAGGGTAGTAAAATAAATATCAATTTATTTTGTCTTACCAATTAGAAGAGTAACTAGCCGAATCTATCCAGCCAGATAAAATCTCGATCCTAACTGATAAGAAGGTAGTGTTTGAATATTGAAATCCTGGTATAGAACCGACTTTGAATCAGAACTATAATTCCAAGGAATCAATTACTCAAATTGGAATGTTCTTTTAACTATAATGTTCGATTATTACCGAACTGATAGAAAAAAAACAGTTAAAAGTATTACATTTCCTCCGGTATGGCTCCGAACCTATCCAGATGCCATCAATTCCAGGACAGAATTTGAAATACTAAACGGAAACTAGAAGTGGATGGTTTGAATATTAACGGGAAGCTCGGCTGTCAAACGACAGGTGCCTAATCAGGCATCGGGCTGGCCTTAACGTTTGGGCGCCAATTAATTATGTAACAAACACACTCACCGAGCGTTGTCCACCTCAACACGCTCTGTCTACTTTTTCTGCTCGGCAGGCTCAGGGAAAATGGGCGTGGGTTTTGTGTTGACATGAACAATGGTGCTACATAACTAATATTGTAGACAGAGATACTCTAGCTGGGGATATGGTAAATAATATGAATCAGACGAAGGAAGTGTACCTATTGAAGATGAGGCTCCGATGTTATTGGCCTCAATCTAAACCCTCCCAACCTGTGAAGTCCATTCAGGCTCCACCCTTATACAACCAATGCTCTACATCCCCTTAGGTGCCCAACAAGATATCAAATTAGTTCATTTTCAAAGTCATATAATTGCAGGCTGAGATAATATTGAAAGACATTTTCCTAAATCTAATCCTTAAGCCTAAGTTTACGTTATTTACGTTACGAGACCTCTTATCGAGTCAGTTTGTTTTAGATCCAATGAAAGGAAATAAAATTTAAGATAAGAAAGAACGCTTTTTCCTTTTTTACTTTACATTAAATAGATTAACTTATTAATATTCTTTTGAATCAATTAATTAATTAAGATGTGCAAACTATTTCAGAAGTCTTGGCGAAATTATAAGGATGGGTTCAGTTTTATTTTGTTGTTTTGCGGCTAGGCCGTACTCACGCTTTCTCCATCGACGTCAGCAGGCCTGATGACTGATGATGTGTAGCTGTATGTGTTTTAAGTTATTTGAGGGACAAAACGATATTATAATTGCCAAATCTCCCAAAAAAAAATTGCTAAATTACGACCGAAAAGGTTTATAAGTACGAATTCTTAAATCAAAAGCTCCTATATGCAAAATTAATTATATTTTAGACACTATCATTCATGTTTATCCGCTCCTGGAGCAGAGTGTGGGCCGGATCAGCCACCAGCTCTCAATACGGATATGTAATGCTACTTCCGTCGTTCGCGCTGATGAAGATGACACGCACTATGTGCGACAGGGATGGCCGCAATCCCTTGCGTGAGGCGTGAGCGGAACGAGACCAGCCCGCCAAGGTGTGGGTGCGGCAGAGCGCACGCGATGTGGCAAAGATGCACGGCGATGTGGCAAAGAACGATGTGGCCACGAAAAAGACACACGGCGATCCAATAGGTGCGCCGAAGAAAAGCACGGTGATCCAATATGTGCACCGTGTGAGGGAACGGCGATCCAATATGCGCGCCGTGTGAGGGAACGGTGACACGTTAGCGAGGCGGTAAAGAAAATCCAAATCGAGGATCACCGCAATCGGCACGTGTATGGCCGCCGAAATGGGAAGCGCAGCCCCACGCTGTGCGTGCGAATGCTCCGATGACACGTGGCGTTGATCCCGCTGAGAAGCCACAGACAATGCCAACGATGAATGCCACAAATGACTGCCACCTCACGTGGTGGGCAATTGCTGGCAAAAACAATGCCGGTCGCTTGGACGACTCTGCCGATACGGCTGACGCTGTTTTGAAAAGGCAAAATTAGCACTCCGGCGATCGATTATTCACACAAGCTTACCAATATACGTTAGAGCACTAAATTTACTTAATATGGGTATGATTCGCTTTAACAAATACTGTCGGATCGACACGATGCTTGCGGTTTTAGGATCGACAAAAATTAATCCGAACTCGGGGACGCCTTGTGAGAAAGAGAACGGAAGTGAGGGGATCCAATGTGACCGTGGCTTGCAAAAATCCTGTTCGCGAATTTTTGTGGTCTTTTTTAGGTCCTATCGCATATTAGCGATTTGGCAGGATCGTAACTTTAACAGCCCGGTTGTTTGAAAAATGTGGGCGATAAAACTTATCGAGTTGCCACACTGGCTCGATTCCCACAACGTGTGTGCTGGTAAAAAACAAAAGCAATGGCCGTTGGCTTCGACATGTTCATCTTTTCCTCGGATGAGCGCCTCCGCCTCCGTCTCTCCGAACTGTTCAAATATGTATTGCTTTGCATATTTTATAAACTCCACGTGCTTTGTCAGACAACACTCACTGGCACACTCGCACATACACTTGCACACACTCGCAATTCGCGTTTGCTAACTCGATAATATTGATTGGTTAAGTAGAGCCAAGGATGTGCACGCAGAGGTGACTGGGATAACTATGCGAAAATTTGAACAAATTGGGGAACATGTGGTATTTGTTTTATATAGTTTTATTTTATTTTTTAATATTTTTGATTAGCTTTAAATTTCTATTAAAAGAATGGTGTTTAAAGCCAGAATATAAGCTAAAGAGATGTGTTTTCTATTAAGAAGTTATTTTGAGGTTAAAAAAAAGAGCACGCAAATATCGAAATAAAGTCTCATAGTCTAGCAGCTATTTTATATTTCTTAAATCATAGATAGACATTTTAATTCCCAGAAAATACAGTTAAAATATAAAAAGGGTATTTTCAACATTTTCTAGAAAAACCTTGGCTATTTTCCTTATATTTTATGCTTAAAGAAGTGACACATCTTCGCGGAAAAGTGCCAATTTAACAAGTTTGATTTATAGAAACCTTCAGCCAGATGGAATATCTTGAGTCACACAGTCAGTAAGCTTTCCTGGGGGGTCAGGATTGTTAATGTGAGCCATCAACTTACCATTTCGCAGGCTCCAGAGCCGCCAGCTTCAGTTCCTTGTTCGTGGTCCTTGCCATCGCGATAATCCTTTGTTCGCAGCTCAGGGGCGTTTAAAAACCAGCAAGTTTTTTGGTTCGTTTTTTTTTTTTCCAATTTTCACCTGTTTTGTGTTGTGTTGTGTTGTGTTGGTGTGTGTACTTGACAAATTGTTATTGCTGTTGTTTGCTGGTTGGTTGCTGGGTTGTTTACTTTTTACACACACTTTGGGGATGCTGATAAATTGCCCTTCGGTTGATCATTTCACATATGCATTAGACGGGGCTACACCACCACTCTTTGTTGTTATATGTTACATATGACCGCGACACATTGCCATTGGATTATGTGATTTCTTCCTTGCACTAAATGAATATTTAATATTTCAATTTCCGAGCGCAGCAGCAGGAGCAGCAGCCAAATGAGCAGCAAATGATAAAGGTTAAACAGGAGGCCAGGCAAGGCAAGGCTGTGTGTGTGTTTGGAAAACTGTTTTCCCCGCTTGGCCATTTAAGTCGCAGTGCCACCGCAGATCCGTTCGCATTATCAGCTTTTCGCCTAACCCTATCTTCCCCCTTACTGACGACGACCACGCCCCTTTGGCCGGGCAGTGTCTCAAGTGCGCCATTAGGCGTTTGTTAATGGCCTTTTACCGTTTTGCTGCTCATCTCTAAACGCCATGCAACGAGAGACACTTGAAAAAAAGTGAGAGCACTCGAAATGTTGGTTGGATTTTATGAAAAATTATGGAATCCGCAAACTAATCTGTAGGGGACAGTCTTAGGAAGAAGATAAAGGTTTAAGCTGGTAATATCTAAATATTGTAATTGGGTTTTTTAAAAGCGAATTTGTGTATTAGTTTCTATTTATGAACACTTTTAATATCACTGATATTCTAAAGTGTTTTTAAAGTACTTTCCTTGGCAAAAAACATATTCTTTAAATATATTATTATCATTTAAAAAAAGATAAGGTTTAAGGATATTTTTCTATATATTTTGTAAATAGTTTTAAGATTCTAAAATTCTGAAAAAGATATTACTAATACTTATGAATCTTATAGGCCACTGCTAACAATAAATTATGATTCTCATAGATAATTTTATAAAATGTTAAATCTGTTACTTAAAATAGTTTAAGCTTTGGAATGCCTTTAAATAATATAATTAAATTATATAAATACAACTTTCAGACTTCCTTATAAAATTTTTTAATCTTTTTTAAAGCCTTGTAGCTAAATTTTTAGTAACTTGAACATTTTCTTCATTATTAAGTATTTATAATGAATTATTTATAATTTATTTAGCATCAAATATACGTTTTTACATTCAATTGTAGAAATTCAAGGTTTTCCTTTTGGAACTTTTTGTATTTATTTATCGAATAATTCAAATAATTTCTTCCATTAAAAATAATCAATATTACAAATTGATTTAAAAAATGTTCTTATATTTTCCGATTTTACCAAAGATTTTCTTTCGCTGATTTTCCAGCCCAATTTTCCTTTCCAGTGCAGCAACAAACGCGCTTTAGACTCATTTAATATGCTTAATGACGTCATGTGTGCGCTGTTTTTAAGTAGCCTCCCACTTTTTGGTAGTATGTGTGTGTGTGTGTGTTAGTCCCTGTTTTTGGCTGTGTGTGTGCGTGTGTAAGCCCAACCCAACCCTGCATGCGACAATTCTCAGTTGGCTCTTCTCGGATATTGTCACTGCTGCCACTGCTGCTGCTGCCTTTAGCTTTTTTGCCATTTTGCTGGGTTTTGAGTTTTTTTCTTTCGTTTTTTTTTCTGCTGTTGTTTTGTTTTAGGGGCACTCCTCTTTTGTTGATTTCCAGCCTTCATTGTTGCGTTGGTCATTTGAAATGCAGATAGCCTTGGCCGGCCTCCTGCCCCCTGGCTCCATGCTGAATGCTCCTCCGCCCGAAAATAGACTCGCTTAACTCTTAACAAAACTGCGAATAATAGTTGTTTGAATGCCGTTAGAGCCTTGGGAGAAATCTCACTAACTTGGCCGAGAGAAAGAGCCAAAGGAGCACCAAGTCAAATGGTCTTTATTATTTCTTTTCAACTTTGTTTGGCATATACATATATGACCTCGAAACGAAGCTGATTTGGCAGTTCTTTATAGGTTTCCTTTTTTTGTTCATATGATTTTTTTTATATGTTAATAAAACAAAATGGTGCGGAAGTCTTTGAGTACTCAAATTATTAAGGATTTGTTGGCTAAGCGATTATGTTATATAAATTGTTTGCTGTATCTTTTGAGGCTGATAACTTTTTATTAAAATTAGCGAAGGAAATTCCTACTTAAAATTTTGAAAACCTATTTAATTGAAAAGGTAAAAGGATAGTTTGAATTTTAGCTTTTTTTTTAATCCTTTGTTAACAGCTTAATATTCTTATTTATTTAAAATTAACCCCTTTAACATTTCACACTTGCAAGTGGTTTTTTTTATACATAAATTTCGCTCAGAAGTGTTTAAGGTACTTGAAAAATTTATAAAATATTTCTACGAGCTTTTTTAAAATCAATTTTCATATAAAAAGCAATTATAAACATTTACATTTCCCTCAATTCAGATCAACTTTCAATGAAAACCTCTTGTTAACTGAAGCGTTATAAAATCTATTACAATTTCGATTCCGATTCCAACTAACTGCCCTGATTAGACCTCTTAAGATAATCTACTTTCATTAAAGTTCCGATAACAACTGGAGCGTATTAAAATGAATACATTATTCAAATTTCACTACACAACTCCTCACCAGACTAACTTTCCTGATTAAGCCGCCCCACAGAGAGAGAGAGAGAGGGAGTAGTCTACTTAAGAATTCCTTTTAAAGAACTCGTTTGCCAACTATTTTAACTTTCTACTACCAAGAAAGAACCTTTTGACCACGACACAATAAAGGATGGGTATGGGTGGCTTTATGTGCTGTGTTAATTAAATGCCCCAGACGCTCCTGGGGGAAGTGCATACTGTTAGCCAAGTTAGTTACACTGACCCCAAGACCTTTGAAAAACGGCTAAGCTAATCTGCTGGTCATGTAGCCGTCTTGGCCTGCCATTTAAAGTCACTTGGCTGACACAATCTAATGTTGGCTTTGCATGTTCCCTGGCTAGTGCTAACATGTCTTAGGTGGCAGCTGATTTGGCCCAAAAGACTATACTATATGGCCTAGCCCTAGCTTACACACAGTGTTGTGTTTCTTTTTTTCATATTTGGGTTTTTTGTTTAATTTAGCTTCGTTGTGTTATTTAAATATTTAGACACTCACACACACTCTTAAACTATTTCCACACACCACTCCTTTTTTAGTTGGGGAGCAAAAACTCCACTCCCCAGTCAGGTTTCTGTTCTTTTTGTTTGTATTTTTTTGTACTCTTTTTTTTATATTATATTCGTTTTTTTTTTCTTTTGTTATAGAGGAACTTCTGGCCGAATCCGAAACAAAGTCCGAAGAGTCACACAACTGTTTCTGAAGGATGACGTCCGTTCGGGAACAGCTTGAGCAACAAACTGTTGGCCAAAAGGATTTTTTGGTTTTTGGAGTCGGCCAAAGCTCGTGGCGGAGCTCGTGTTTGGGGCACGCTGTTGCTATTGGCAGTGAAAGCTTTTCCCTCCCCCATTGCATTTTCCCCCCTGTATGTGTTTCATGTGCCGCACACAGGACACGTGCGGAGCTTTTTAGCACGTGAGCCGTGTGTGTTTGATGCCCGGACCTAAACTGGCCATGTGGCTTGGCCTTTTCAAAAAAAAAAAAAAAAAAAAACCTTTCTCAACAAGTGGAAAGCTTTCAATTTGCTATTAATTAGCGACTGGGTCTACTAATTGAATTTCCATGGCCAAGACAGCTTTTTTGCACTGGCACTCTAATGCCTGCTACTCATAGTTTTTATTTTGTGTGGAAAAACTTTCGTAAAGTTTCAAATGCGCTCATTTTCAACCTGTTGACCAGTTTTGTGGGAGTCAGAGGGTGTGGGTGGTTGTGGGTGGGTGTGTGAGCTTCGTCCTTACACAGCAGCAGCAGAGACCTTGCCTTGCTCTTGAAAATGGCAGCAAGCACAGCAGAAGTCGGTTGAAATATTTATGCATGTAAGGTCATCACAGCTATTTGGCTGCACTCCGCTCAGCTGGCACTAAAAATAAGTCCATAAGTAGATATAAGTATAATTCGTATAAGCACACACACAGATATATTTTGCATAAAAAAAATACATACTTAAACTATTATTATTTATCATTTTTATATATACAAAATTACTTAGAGTATTACCTTAAATATTTGATCTCTTAAAAAATATATATTTAGGTAAAATATATCAAGATTATTTATTTAACTTTAAAATATAACGGTTAATATATTTCGATTTTTGGTATATGAAACAGGAAAGCTTTTCACAGCTTTTGGGAAATTGGTTTGAACATAAATTGTTTACGGTTGTAGCCTTTTTTACATTTGTTGCTGATGTTGTCCTTAAATTATCTTAAAACCTTAATTCAAATATATTTCTATATTTAAATCAAATCACCCGAAAAAATCTAATATTAAAAGTTTTCGTTATTTTAATCTATATGACATAATTGTATAGTTTAAATAAATTTAAAATCGAAATTCTGCAAAAATTTTGATAGTCGTGTACACGATAATTGAAAATCTGCTGGACCAATCACTTTGAAATTTGGAACATACTTTTTAAACTAATTCTAGAGGTACTCACTTCGAGATTTTTGTTATTTAAATATTATTATATTTTTTATTTAACAAATTAACTTAATTTCTTAGTCAATTATCGGGGTTTAGACTTCCTATTTTGCTAAAAAATCTGAAAAAAAAATTTAAAAAATAAAAAAGCCACTTGAGTACCTCGGGACACTTATCTTTTAACTAATGCAATATTATTTTTTTGAAATCGGATGTTTTTGTAGACAGTTAGGATGTATACTGAAAAACAACTTTTTTTTGAGGGGCTCAGGAGATTCCTTATTAGTCAGAGAACTGTAAATATATTTGAATACAACAATTTAAAACAAAATTGTTCAAATGTTGTGTTATTATATAGTATTTAATTCATTAAGCTAACTTCACAACATTTTTTAAAAAGTGTGCAGTTTGGCATCGAAATAACATTGCCCCTAAAAGAGGGCTCCAAAAACCGGAAGTACATCGATAGTGAAGTACATCGTTGCTTAAATAAATATCGATAGTTGGTGGTTCGAATATCCGGTGTGGATTTTTTAGGTGATTTTTTTCAACTTTTTGAGACTTTTTAGGGTAAGAGCCAAATTTGCATCTGGTATCACTGTTTTTAGCACCTGTTTAAAATAAAAAAAGTTACCAACGAATACGGACGTGTGTGGGTGGTGCTCCTCCGCGCGAACGTGAATCTTATCAACACAACAATTAAAAATACGAAAATTTGCAGTTTTTTGGAAAACTATACAATTTATTAATAATAATTCATACCGTTTAAGCCCTTGCTTTGTTAATTGTCTGCAATCAAAACAACCAAAAATCACGACCACGAAAAAAAAATCAGTTAAAGACGTTGCCAACGTTTCGCACGCGTACAATTACAGTTAACAAAATAAAAAACAACAATTAATAAACCACAATATTTGTGCGGAAAATGGTACTTGAGCTGAGTGAAAGTGCCAGGAAATTATAAAAAATAATAGGAAATCGGGCGATTTTAAGCAATATTTTTGTGCAACTACCTGTTCTGCAACAAATACAACTACAAATACATACAAAATCGACAACAACAACAAATACTAGCGAGCATCTAACTGTTGCGCTCTGCCGGCTCTCTTCGTGTCTCTCTCCCCCGCGTCTGCGTCTGTGTCGCGTGTGTGGGTGTGTGTGTGCTGTTGTTCAATTGCTATTGTTGTTGTTGTGGCTTTTCGCCAAGTGCAATTATTCGTTTCTTTTGTTTTTTTTAAACAAATTAATGTCCCGCTAAACGTTTTGGAAGTCGTCTCTGCGCACCGCTGCTCCAATTGGATATACGCAAATATATATTTTAACAGGTGCGTGGCCCCAAAAACTAACTGTTTTGCCTAAAAGCGGCTGCTCATTAGCACAAATGCGAAATGGGGAAAAACAAGAAAACCAGAATAAGGTGGAGAATTTAAGAAGGAGTTAAAGGAGGGGAACAAATTCAAAAGAAAATGTATAGTTAGGTGAAAAACTGGTTTTAAAGTTTTAATCTCAGGAATAGAAAAAGTATATGGTTTTAAAATTTTATTAATTATTTATTTTTTGTTAGTTAATAGATATTTCTGTGATGCGTATTTTGGATAGATTAAGACAAAGATTTTTAAAATAATTTTTGAGTGACGTTAAATTAAAAAAATAACTTAAGATTAAACCATATTAATAATAAAGCAATTTACAATTTTGGAGATTATTTATATTTAGTTTTTAATTTTTATATATGTATTTTCCTTTGCTTTGAGGTGATATAATATCAAGTGAACCTGTTTATACCTTTAATAGTTTCGATTAAATGCATTGTTTTTTATTTTGATATTTAAAAGAGTAAGACAAACCTTTAAAATATAAAATATACATAATATGTTGAATATTATTCAACAATTTCTTATATATTTTCCTTTGATTTGAGGTCATATAATATCATGTATCAAGTGTTTATACCTTTAATAGTTTCGATAAAAATTTAAGACAGACCTTAAAAATTATTCTCATAATTTATATACTTTTATTTCACTTATATCTATTTTTATCGTATATTAACCATAATATAATTACTAAATTCGAGACAAACAATTTATAGTTTCCCAGAATTTGAATAATAAATAGCAAGCCGGTATTTATCAATTAGAATTATTAATGAAGTCATCATGTTAATGAATACTTCTTCCAATTAAACGGATATTTATTGACTTGAAGCTTGTGGAGCTCTAGTATATGTTTATATATTATATACATACAAATATTTAGAGAGGTTTTCTAGTATCACCTATAGTACTTTTATTATATTCATAGTAATCACATAAATCCACGAACCCGTCTATAAATCTTCTCCCATAGTTGTCACGCATTATTCTTAACAATATTGATTCTCAAATGTCATTCTGATATAGCTTTGTATGAGAAGACATTTGGGAATTTCCTTTCATTTTCTTTTTACTTTATTTTTCCAGCAATTAAGTAAACGACTTTTGCTCATTTCTTTATTTATTGTGTTTTTTGTGTGTGTTTGTGTGTGTCTGAGACAGTTGTAACATTTTCCACGAATGCGAAAATTCGCAATTGTTTTATTTGTTGATTTTTTCGTACTCCCCCTGCCTTTCTGTGCTTTTTTGTTTTTGTTATTGTTTGAGCCAGGTTCGTGCCAGTCGGAGACATCGTTGACTTTTTGTTTGGTTTATTTCGCAGTTCAGGCTTTTTGTTTCTAGTCTCTTGTGGTTTTATTTTTGGAGCTTGAGGAAGTTAGGCCACCGATTAATTAATCGAAGTGCCACCAGGCAGTGTCAACTGCTTCCGGACCACCTGCCTTATCTGTATTCCGTACAGGATGCAGCCAGGATACAACAGCCTTGCAAGTGGCTCATCTTGCCCTCAAGTGGATATCTTCTCGTAATCTGAGATCCACTTGAATGGGAAAATCCGCAGAGGCAGCTGTTTCCTCTTCCCTCCTTTTGGGTTGCATCATGCTGCACTTTGTAATTTGATATTTTGGTTTTTTTGTGTGTGTGTTTTGCTGCTCACTCATTTCCCCTAAGTGTATTTTGGCCTCTGTTTAACATGGCTTAGAGCCATTTCCCTCCCGCTCTAACGGTTCTCTCTAGACATTTGCACTCTGAAAAGTCTGCAGAAAAACAAGACAACAATACCGGCCAGCAAAAAAACAAAACAGAAATAAATTTTGCTGCTGCTTGGAATATTTTGCCTTGGCACAGTTATGTGGCTTTGGTTATGCTTTTTTTTGGCTTTTGTTTTCTTCATTTTGTTTTGTTTCTTAATTTTTTTTTTTCTTTTTTTTTTGGAAGAGTGCAATGCAGTTGGGGTTGTCTTAAATGTTCCTCATTTAATTTACAAAAACCCCTTTAAAATTTGTAACCCCTGAAATTTTTTACTTAACAAAGAAACCTTAAAATATCAATTAGCAAAAATAATAAATTTAAACTTTTACTAAATTCTGACTTATTTATAAATGCATAAAATATATACAATCTATTTTAAACATTAAAAATCGTCAAAACGTATAATTTACCTTAATTCATGGCCACAAATTCCCTTTCAAATTGACACAAAACCTAATTAATAATTTAATTATTGTATTGAGAAGCCTTTTACAAAAAAATCATTTTAAGCTGAATGCAATAAGTGCAAAACTCAAATAAAATAAAAAACGTACCTTAACATTAAGTATAATTAATTGCTTGAACTTCAATTCGACGCGTTTCAAGGTAAACAAGTTGAAATACAACGATTTCGTATATACACTTTTTTCAGTTTTATTTCACTTGGTTTTTTGTTTTGTTTAAAAACAAGGCAACAAGGAGAACTCGTGCCTGTGGCTTTTGTTGTTATTTTTATTGTGTGCCAAAAGCTAAACAAGAATGAAAAGAAAAGAAAAAGCAGAGAGAATTGAGTTGTGTCAGAAGCCTCTTTAAATTGGGGGGTGAGAAAAGCTCGGCCGAAGGGGTTGATTGAGTGGCTGATTGAAAAGGCAGATGACGTCGTCAATTGAAATTTAATTGGTTTCAACAGCAACCTGAAGAACTCGTTGATCGACCGACACACTGACTGAGTGAATGAACGAATGGATATGGAAATGAAAATGCATTCAAATGCCATTCAATCAAACTGGGTCAAATGCCGCCCCTTCTTCCGTTTCTTCCACCTGTGTCGACGGTTCAATGCACCGAAAATAAGAAGAAGCCATCAAAAAGTGTGTGTTTTCTTTTTAATTGCTTTGAAATACACTGTTAAAAATAAAATACTAAGTGTTGTTCATCAATTGATTCAACTCAAAACTTTTAGATAAACAATTTTTCATATTTTAAAATGCATAAATGTTTTTCTTTAATTTTTACAAAGTTTTTTTTATAACATTTTGATGTAAAAATGTAGTAACAAACTTTAAACTTAAATAAAATAATAATTTAATTTAAAATTGTACAATTAAACCAAGGTTTCCCAACATGTTCAAGCCCTCTTATTTATTTTTGCACAACATATTTCTACAAATTTGTACCTCATTTTTTCTCAGTGTTATAAGTAAGGAAATGCCCTACCACATTCGGTTCTTGTACCTTTTTGAAGAGCCCGCATTTGGCCAAAGTAAATAATTGTGGTAAATGAAAAAATGCATTGCAAACACACGAAAAGAATTCAAAAGTGAGAAGACTGTGGGGGTAGAGTGTGTGTGGGTGTTCAGGGGGGGTGGAGGATGTGGAGGGACTGCCACAACTTGAAACAGGTGTCGCATTTTATGACAGTCGGTTTCCCTTTGTTTTTTGTATTTCTTTATTATTATTGTTCTGTGCGGTTGTGTCTGTGTGTGTTTTGCTTTTCATCTTTTTTGTTGCCGGTGCATATCTCAGACACATACAGCTACAGATTAAATGTCTGGGATAGACTTCCGTATTTACCTTTTCGCTAAATACATTAACTAGGGATTGTTTGTTGTGCTTGAGTAAATTTTGAAGCTTAATTGTTGAAGCATGAAAATTATTTTTATAATATAAAAACGAGTGATCGATAAATATCGATCTTTAGATGTTTCTTCAATAAATCATACTAAATCTTTACTTTCTCTACTCTTTCTTCGATAAATCATATAAATATAAAAACAAGTGATCGATAAATATCGATCTTTCTTCCTCTTTCTGCTATAAATCATTCTAAATCTTTACTTCTTTGAACAATCCACAACTTATCTTCCTGCATGCCATATATAGAACCATTTCTCAAATGCTTTTAGCTTGATCAGAGTTTCTTTTGCCACTTTATCCTGACCTGCCCCAGTCTTCCCTTTAGAATACCGTAGACGCGTCTACTGAATCTGCCTGCCAAGTCTAACTCCATCCATTTCTTCAGCTCTTTCCTATACTATATAGTACTATTCCGTTAAGTAGGGACCGGCACGCCCGCCTCATTATTCATTCAGCAAAGGCATTCACCAAACTCTTGACGTGGAATTTTTCGCTCTTTTGGATTCTCCACGGGTCTCTGTCTCCTCGTTGGCTTCCGCTTTCTCTTGGTGGGCGCCCAGGAGAATTTTAAGCTGGCGGGGAGGAGGAGCACAAATTAGCGGGAACTGCCAGCGAGGCATTCACCGAATCAGAAATAGAGTGTAAACGAGAAAGAAAAGAAAAAGATATGGGGAGGGGATATAGGGAGGGGAGGTATAGGGTGTTTTCTCCATAGGTGCCGACAGTTGGCGGCATAAAAATAAATTCCCAGATATAAAACAAAATATGTCAACATAGGCGTAAATGAGATTTGTCTTTTAGTTGATTCAGATGTTAGGAAGAGTAACTAATTGGTTTTAAAGTATGGTGTATGTGTTATATAGGGTGTGAGTTTTAGTGTTATTGGGCTTAAGAGATCAACTTTTAAAAATGTAAAAATCTTTGAAACACTTTCAGAACCAGTTTGATGTTGTTTGGACTCTAATTAAGTGATGTTTGCGAAATGGAATAGGTTCTTGAAATGTTTGGTAATTTTTCAGAATTTTTCTATATTTTTTTAATAGTTTTTCGTTCCCTATAGTTTTTGTCGCTTTTCTATTTGTTAAATTCCCCCACGTTCCCCTTCATTTCACTCCCTCGAATGACCCAATTTTTCCTATTCAAGTGTTGTAACATAAATTTTCCTCTTTGTTTTTCCAGTCTGTCCCTGCCAACCATTTGGCGATTCTCGAATCGCCGGTCGCCAGAAAGAGTCTTCTGGGAGTCGCTTTGGCGATCATTGGTGAAATAATTTTCGAGAATCCCGAAGAAGAGTCTTCTGGGAATCGCGGTGGCGATTGTTGATAGACTTATTTACGAAAATCCCCAAAAAGAGTCTTCTGGGAGTCGCTTTGGCGATTGCTGGATGACTGTTTACGAAAATCCCCAAGAAGAATCTCCTGGGAGTCGCTTTGGCGATTGGTGGAGGACTTATTTACGAAAATTCCTAAGAAAAGTCTCCTGGGAATCGCGGGGGCGATTATTTGGCGATTTTTTAAGCAGCGTTAAAAACTAGGAAATGAAGGAATGAGGGATTAAAGTACCGTACATAGATGCAAAGCAGAGAATGCGTCCGAAAGCAAAAGAGTTATACAAAAACAAATTGCATTACATTTGAGTGAGAATAGGAGTAACAACCGAACGTCTTTCAATATTTCTGTGTTCATTTAGTCTGACTTCGATCTTTTGTCTTTGCGGTCGATCTATATGTAAATTTTAATTGTTCGGTAAACTATTTTTGTTTTATTTATTTGTTTTTTGTTTTATATTCTTTGGAACTAAAATGAGTTCCTAATCTAAGGCAAACGAATGTTTGATGCTATTTATCCTGAGCCTTGTGAAAAAAAGAAGAAACATGTGAAACAAGTGAAAGAAGTGAAACAAATAATGAAACTGACTTGGCGAGGAACAAATACAAAACGTATTTTCAACGATAAAAGGTATTATTTAAAATAGTAAAATAAATAATTGAAATTAATTTAATTTTAATTTTCTTTTGTATAGGTGTTGGTTTATGAAAGTTCCCGAATTCTTTTGGATTTGTTCATGCGCAGGATAGAATAAATAAGAAACAAAAAAAACCTAAAAATGAAGGAAAAGAAAATAAATATTTTAAATTTAAGCTTAGTTATGTCGAAAAATTATGAAATTAAATAAAGAATGACAAAATTAAAAAAACAAAAACAAAAAAATTAAAAACTCTTATACTCTCTTAAGGCGACACTTCAGCGACTCTTCCACAAGACTCTTCCGCGAGTCTTCCATAAGACTCCTCTGGGACTCCTTCAGAAGAGCCCCCCGCGACTCCCTTAGAAGAGTCGCATTCGTAGGTACATTTTCTCCCAACAGAAGATTGGAAAGCGATCAGAATGCGATGTCGCAGGCGATCAAATTAATCTTCTAGAAGAGTCGCAGGCGACTCTTCCGCGATTGAAATGGTTGGCTGGGGTGTTTTGTACACTCCTGCCCACAATTATACGACACCCCGAAAACTTTAGTTTCGACCCTCGTAGGAATGTCGGGAAGCATATTACAACAAATTCAAGTATGCTGAATTAAAGCTTAATGAATTATGCTTAAAATATGATTTTTTTATCTCTGATTGGACCACCCGTTTTTAAATAGCGTTAAAAAAAGCAGAAAAGCCCGATTTTTGCCATGCCTGAAACTGTATCATAGCTATACGACACATGTCAATTTTTTCGATTTACTTAATATTTTATAATTTTAATGGTATATAAAAAATTGTTTAATGATTAATAGAGCCACTTTAAGCCTTGGCAACCTCAAAAAGTCTCTTAGGCATTGAATTAACAAACTTTTTTGGTAAATATTGGTGTAATGGAAACTTTTGACCCAAAATATCACTTTTAAGGGTCTTGACACTCTAAAATTTCTTGTTATTGGCCTAAGCTCGCCTGACTTAAGTAAACTAAATGTTTTAAATTAAATTCAAGCCAGGGGAGCACGGTGGCCAACCCAAAACTCTTATATTGTGATTATTTATGAAGCGCTGGGTCTCTCTAACTTGGTGAATCCTGCATAAAAACATGATATTTTTCCATATGTTGTTCCAAAAATGTTAGAAGACGATCATGAAATACTTTTTTGTATTCTCCACTATTCATCTTGGATCTGGGAAGCACAGATCAAGCGCTTAAGACGCATGAAAGGCTCCCCCAAAACAGCGTTTTGAAAAAATAAGTTTAACCTCATGTAAATCTGTCCAATAGTGTCAAAACCAATCTGGGCCGTCAAGATAAACATTTTTTTCGTCAGAAAAAATTATCTACCTAAAAAATATTGAAAAAAAACTGTATAATCAAAAATAAGTTAAAATGTCATACTGAGGCCAGTGTCTCCAAGACTTTTTCCTAAAAATTTAAGTTGTTCTGTTTTGTAGCTCATTTTTAAGAATGGAGCCGTCTTTAAGACTACTCTGACTATGTACTACGATGATTTCAGTGTCCGCCAGACAGTCATTCGTGACACAGGCTGACTGCAACTAGCGGCAAGTGTGGCGCTCCAAGCAATCGAATAGCTAAATCTAAGAATTATGCGACGTTCATGGCGGTCGGGCAACTTGGGATCCTTCCAGAGCTTTGCTTCACTCCATATTAATCCGAATTTAAAAAAAACTTGGGATAAAACAACGTATTTGATACATTTTCTGCGATATTTCGCTTACATTAAAGCCAGCATCGTTGTAAGCCCTTATTCTTCCCTTTTTTTCATCGGATAACAAACATCCACTTGGCATTTTATTTCCAAATCATTAAAATGTTACCAGAAACATAAAAAAAATTATTTGAATCCAAATAATTACCTCTAGCCGTTAAAATTGACATGTGTCGTATAGCTATGATACAGTTTCAGGCATGGCAAAAATCGGGCTTTTCTGCTTTTTTTAACGCTATTTAAAAACGGGTGGTCCAATCAGAGATAAAAAAATCATATTTTAAGCAGAATTCATTAAGCTTTAATTCTGCATACTTGAATTTGTTGTAATATGCTTCCCGACTTTCCTACGAGGGTCGAAACTAAAGTTTTCGGGGTGTCGTATAATTGTGGGCAGGAGTGTATAATTCATCAATATTGCTTCAATCTATTTGGTTTCTGTCTCTTTCCTTGATTGTTATTTCATTGAGTCTGTTTTTTTGTGGGCGTTTGTGTTTTTTGTGTGTTTAAATTTGTTTGCTTTTGAGGGGCGTTTACTGAGAGACTTTGGGGGCTAATTTGGTAGATAAAAAAGTAGATTAGGCCCTCAAATAAGAGATAATAATTGTTGTGGGATAATGTCTAGAAATTCTTCCCTTTTAAGGTATGCCAAAATGTCTAGATATTTATATTTCTCTCTATAGAAAATAGGAAAAATGAATTTAGGAAAATTTTGTACAGAATAATTTATTTCATTAATGTTAATTAGAATTGTTGATTTTATTTTTTATATGTATAAAATTGTTGACACTTTTTCTGTTCTGTTTTAGTAACTCAACCAATTGATTATTCCACCGCTGAAAATTCATCCCAAAGCACGTTTTACATTTGAAATGCATTACGGTTTAATGAAATTCTCGCTTTCAAGCGTTAAACACGTATGTTTTTCTGCCACATGGCATTTTTTATTTCATGGAGATTTGGCAGAGTTAGATAAGCGAAATACCTCTCCAAAGATGTTTATATATTTTTCACCACTTGACTCAAGCAAAACTAATTGAAAATCTGCCCAAAAAACAGCTGTTGCTGCTTATCGCCGCCTTGAGATCTCTCGAGCAGGTAGTTAAAAAAATCAAGGCATCTGTTGCTACTTGAGAAAAAGGATCTCTATAAATCTCCACGCACTTTCCTCGCCTTCATTTCGGGATTTTTCATAAGAATTTTCGAAATTGTTCCATTGAAATGGTAAATTCGAAACGAATTCGAACTTCGCCCCTTTTTGCGCCATGTGTCTGGGGGATTCCTTAATGAGCTTCTTGTATCTTGTATCTTGTATCTGATAGTTTGGTACGTGCGGTTTCATAATCCCCAAGTATTATTGCGACAAGAAATACATAACATCTGTTTAATTATGTATTTGAAATGGATGAATGAGATGGATTACACATGTGTGACAACAACAAATGACAAGTAATTGGGCGGCCTAGAATATATAGACTCCGTTTCCCTCTTTTCTCACTCTGTGTGTTCTCTCACCAATTCAATTTTTCAATTGTTTTCACTCGCACAAGTTCAAGTTTATTAGTCATAAAGTGGATCGGGCAGCTGGTCAAGTCTCGGATAACATCTAATAAAAATAAAACCCAAACTCAGTTGCATGCCGTCAGACACAGCACACACTCTGAGCTATAATTATACAATTCCAAATCGAGTTGAACATGTACATATATGTATGTTGTATATGCATTTTGGTTCAGTTTTTGGTGGGGGCGGGATCGGGTTTTTGATCTTTAGCATATGGCTAATGGTCTGGCCTTATGAACTGCAGTGCCTCATTTTTTATGCTTCCATTGTTGCTGTTGCCTTTAATGAATCGAAAGTGGCCTGAGAAATGGTTCAAGGCTGGATTGGGTCACTTGGTTAATGCAGATGTTGGGGGGGTGATATGCATATATGCGATAAGATTGGATAAAAACATAATTGAGAGAGCCAAACAAGTGATTTATTAATGGAAATTTTTATTAAGATTTTAAAATTGAATGAATTGGTTTGGTTTGTGACTTGTTTTTTGATGAAAGTAATTGTTTAGATATTTTTTAAAAGTAATTAAGACATTAAGAATTGAATGCGTCGAAAATATTTTTGATATAATGTTCATTTTTTTTAGTTATGACTTGGTTTTTTGATAAAAGTAATTGTTTAAATATTTTTAAAATTAAATTTCTATATCAAAATAATATAAAGTGAATATTATTTTCTAATATTTGTGAGAGTATTGTATTCTACTTTTTTATTTATTGAACATTAATTTAATTCCTACTCATTCCCATAAATATTCCTTAATTTTTATAGTTAAACAATTGTGTAACTGTCTTAGAAAACTATAAAAAATAGTCACAGGTTTGGTCATAATCCCACAAAATAAACAATATAAAAAATGCAGCTGTCAGCACTTAAAAATTCCCTTAAAACTATTGCATGTCTGTAATCTCAAATCTCTGCCGTAAGCTCAAAAGCCTAGTTAATCACGACACTCTGTAGACTCTTTCTGATGCTACTGCCTTCCTTTTGTTTAGAAATTTTCACACAATTTTTTATTCATTTATTTGTATTTCAAATAATTTTTTTTTTTTATTTTTTGCTTTGCATATCGGGTGGCAGCGATAATTGCCAAGAAACTGAGAAAACAAAAGAAAACTGTGTTCATGGGAAATATATAAGTTACAATCTCAGTGGGGAGTTAGGGAAGATTCATGAGAAGACTCGGAAAAGCTAAAGCCTCTTGAGCATCTGCAGTAATAACTGTAAACTGAGCGGGTTGGCTTCATCTTCTAACTGCATTTTCTTGCCTGGCAACTGGTAGTTGTGGATTTATTTCTTGATTCTTCTTTTTTTGTGACCAAACCAGCTTGGCATTTGCATTAAATAACTGTGGCACAGATAGCTCCAAGAGATACAAAAATAATAATGAGGAAGAAGAATGAAGTAGAATGATTTTAATAAAATTAAAATAATTATTATCAATTCAAAAATGTAATCATCATGAATTTTCTTATATTTATAAATGCTGGCTTAATTATTAATACCCCAAAAATATTCCAACCCTCTAGTAAGTTACCTTTATTAAGGGTTCAGTCATAATTCTAACCTGCTCCTATAGAAATTAGCCAAGTTATAGTTACTCAAGTGTCATAGCTGTCAGCCATGTGAACCATAGGGGGTGGCAGCTCTCACAAACAACAATTTTCACGCCCAACTCTTAACTATTATGCAAAGCAACCCAAGCCAAAGAAAACCATTGCATAAGGGAAAAAAACAACAAATTTTTTTGTGCGGTTTAGTCTCTTCAGCTTTTGTTTTTTTGAGCAACTTTCATCGATTTTTTCAGTGCACAATTGTTGTTGTTTGGGGGGTTCGCCCAAGGTTCGTTGCTCTCTTGCTTTTGCATTCCCTCCAAGTTTTTCCTTTGCCGGCTTTGGTTTTATTTTTGATTTGATTTCATTTGATTGTCGGGTTGGGCGTATTTACTATTTTCCTTGGCTTTCTTTTGAACTTCACTCTTCACTCTTCGATGGACATCGTCCGTTTAATCACATATTTATGCTCATTATTGCATATTATTCCAGCTGAAAACGTTTATAAAACGAATTATAAGCAAACACAATCGATATTTAATCACAAGCTTATGGTTAGCTTATTATGAAATTGATGGGTGGCTGGCAACGATATAGGATATATAATTTGAATTACTTGAAGAGAAATTGAAAGACTGGAAAGAAATAATTTTATAATATCTAAAATTCAATTTTGTAATAATATTTTATGTTAAAAATATTATAGAATATTTCTTTATTGAATATTTAATGTCTATTTAATGATCAAGTTTCATAAAGATTTAAATTAAAATAAATAATATATAAATTCCATAAATGTTTGTACATTCTTCATCATTTTTTGTATTTTTAAATAGTCTTAAATATTTTTAACTTTTTTTAATATTTTAAAATATTTTAAAATGATTTTAAATAGTTTTAAATATTTTTGAATATTTTTAAATTATTAAATTATTTTAAAATATTTAACAATACTTAAAAATATTTAAAAAAATATGTTTTAAATAATTTAAATGTTTGTAAATATTTTAAAATAATTGTAAATATTTTTAAATATTTTTTTTTATATTTATTACTTATTTTAAAAATTTTTAAAATAATTTTGAATATTTTAAAATATTTTTAAATATTTTTCATATTACTTAAACTACTTAAAATTCATACAACACTCTATAGATTTGGTTTCCTTTCCATCTGTGATCTCTTTGACCCATTTAATGTTTTTATTTTTGCTATACTTTTACCTAATCCCCAAAAAGAATAAAACTTTGACCCAATTCTCAGCTAGACTCTACTCTAACGGCCCTGACATATCAATCAATCATGTCAACACTAGACCAATTGTACTTACAGTATTTATAGATTTTTCTACTTTACCTTTTCCAACTCCCAACCATCTCCCACCAATATTTTGTCACAAAAATCGAAACGAAAGCGTGAAATGCGACTAAAGAAACCCGAAAATGCTGGCAAGGCAGACCGTCGAGCAATTAAAAAAAAATATATATACAGAGAAGAAAGAAATATAGGTAATTACTCAGGCTTAGATCGGGAACTTCAATAAAAGTACTTAGGCCCCTTAGTCATGCCTCAAAGTTTTGGGTAATTGCAGGGGCAGGGAAAGTGACCGACCAGGAAGGGAAGTAATAATGTCCACAACAAACCTCGACCCAAATAAGGCTGCAGGCTAGTTAATGACGTTTTGGGCTGATAATTTTCATTTTCCTTTTACCGGAAAGGGAAGAAAAACACTTGTTGAAGGTGGTGATTCCTGTAAGAGTTTTAGTAAAAGGAAAATAAGTGTAATTAAATAATAATAATATAATATTTTAAGAATATAAAATAAATAACATCTTGTATTGATAGTCTTTCAAGTCTATTCATTATATAAATTTCAAGAAAGTAATAGGCCTTTAAATCAATAAATTAGCAATGTATTGATGGTCTTCTTTTTCTTTTGCTAAACTTTCACCTATTGCATGCTGAAGTAAGTTTAGCACTTTGACCTATTGACCTGCATGTCATGTCTGCAGTCTGTTTGTAGCCTATATCTAAATAACTAAAACCTTTCAATTTTTATTCCACCTTGCAGTCTATACAGTAATTCTTCCCCGCAATGGCCCCAATGCCTCGAATTCAACTGCCCAATGGCAATGCATCTATAAAGGCCAATACAAATAATTTCCTTTATGCCGAAACAATGTCTGGAGATAGTAGCCCCACACCCAGCAGTCCACCTTCCAGCACAGGTGAGTATTTAATTTCTTAAATTTAATACCAGTACTAATTATATGTTTTCTTTGAAACCAAGCGGGCGTGGCCAAGTCCCAGTGTTCATCGCTCTCCGATGGCGAATCCTTCGAGGGTTATGGCGAAAATGAGTATTCCACCCAACTGCGCGAAGGTCGAGCCTCCAATAACAATAGCAATAACAACAATAGCAACGTCATTAACAATAACAACAATAGCCTGAACGCAGGCAATACGAGTTCCCTGCACAACCACAGTGGACACTCGAATGATGGGAATAATAATTTAAATGGAAGCACAGGAATCGAATTGGATTTGGCACCACATGTGGGGGCATCAACACCACAAGAGTGAGTCCTTAAGAAGGTTTATACAAGGCATTTTGAGAGTGTCAGGGAAGATCTTTAACTTTAATAGAGAATATATATCATTTATATTATTTAAACAAAGGATTTAGATCCAGATTAACTTTGTTAAAGATGAAAATAATGATATATGTTTGTATTCAATTATCTTTTCATATGAAATCTTAAAGGAAACAGTCCTTTTTTATATGTATATCAGTTTAAACTAAAGAAAACACAATTCTAAATAACTTTACACCTAATTTAATTGAAATTCTGTTGAAGATTTATGGTAATATCCTATCAAATCAACTCAAAACCCATTGTTCCACCTATCTGACACTTCTAAAATGCTTTGTACAGCTATATTTATATTCCTTGACTACTATTGACTATTTTATTAACTCGATTCCATTGTTGCAGTGATGACGAACTGAACATAATGCCCCGAGACAATTGGGCCCGGCGCAGCTTGAGGCGAACTCCCACCAGGTAAGAAATCTCACTTCCCCAAAAAAGGAAATCGATGCGAATGCAAATTTCCATGGCTGTCAGGCATTCGTAAGGTTATTTGCACACACGTAATACCCGGTTTGGACATTATGCTGACCAGGCCCAAAAACTTCATCAAAAACTCTCAATTTGTCTGTCCGTAAAATCATAAAAAAACATCATCAACAACAACAACAACCAAATTTGAATAGTTAACCTTTTCTTTATGTAAGCCTGAGGTTGTGTGTGTTTGTTCAAAAAAAAAAAAAATAATGCATACACAGGCCCAGGCCAGAAACCAGTTTTTTCTATGCTCTGTAGAAGAAACTCCGCTTTGGGCCGTGATTCATTCCCCATGCGTGGTGGTGTCTCGGTCTTCGGGGCTTCGGAATCTCTCACATCGCATTCAGTGGATCGCCAAGCATGATCTCTCAGTGCCTCTCTATCGCACCGACATTGTGCGTCTCTTTCCCGCTGCACACCGTCTGTTTCCGCCTTTGTTCAACACACAATGTGTGTGGTGAGTTTGGGAATTCACCTGATCGCGAAAGAGGGAATCTGACGTTAAGAGAGTCACGAGTGGATCACTCTCTTAAGATATACCGTGATGACACCTACTAAGTTATAAAAATATTTCGGCTTTAGAGCCTGAACGATCTTTAAATTATATTCATAAAAATATCCGTATTCACTAAGGAAAATATTAAATATTTTTGATTTGATTTTACAAATCTATTTAAAGAATAACACAGAATTATATACATATTTTATTAATTTTAAGATATAGTGTTGTCTGTCACCTACTCAAAAATATAAGGATCACAAGTGTGCACAATCTTATAATTAACTAATTAATTATTAAAAGTCAACACGATATTTTATAATTTTATTATGCACTTTTAACCTATTTTTTATTAATATTTCCGAATTTCCGAATTTCCGAATTTTACAAGGCTGATATTAATTAATTTAAAATTAATTGTCTTAAAGGCATTATTTTTGAAAATATAGTTGCCAAAAATTGATATACATTTTTCTTACAGCAATTCTGATAGTTTATCCCAGCGTCGTTGGGGATCCATGAGACAGTAAGCCATCTCAAAAATATATATTTTCGTTTGGGTTTTCGTGTAGAACCTCATAAATATACCCTAACATTCATATTTGATTCATTTTGGTTTTGGCTTTAATATTTGTATATAAACTTGATTTAAAATGCTGTAAATATAATAATTACTTAAGAAATATATTGGTTAGTATTCATGAAATATTTTACAAATTTCTTTGGGATTAGAATAATATTTTTGAGAATTATTTGTTTTTATAATTTTCAGTATCTTGTTAGGCTTAAAATTAATGCTTAAATTAAGATATTTTTATATATCTTGCTTTCATTTTTATTTTGCCACAATTAACCGAAATCTAGCCACCAATTTATAACTCAGCTTTATTATTATCAATTATAATTGGCTTGTTCAAGTTATATATTTTCCTCATATATTTCCCCAATTTTCCATTATTTGGTTTCCTCAATTGCCTATTTTCGTCTCTACCCAAAAACTACATAGTTATCAGTTTTCTTGCCATCTTTTTCCCCCAAATTTCAATTGTTGTACAACCGAATGTTCAATTGAGTCATTTTCAAGAGCCACTATCCCCTCCCCTCCCAAAGTTTATGTTTATTGCTAGCGTTGGCTGTCATAAAAGTTACAACCAACTTAAATTGCTGACTTCTTTTCGGGGCTTAATTGTAAGTCAGACCGTTACAGAGTCAAATAAATATATCTGATAAATGGCTAGAGATTTAGGATGAAACCTATGAGAGCTCTGAGATTGGGATCTGCAAGTGTATATATATTTATATAATTTCCTTTGCTAGTTCTGCTTGTCAAACGGGGACCGTGTTTCCTGTGACCAAAAGTGGTTTGTCCGCTTTTTTATATTATTTTTTTCAACTGAACCGAGTGAAAAGGTTGAAGGTAGAAGATGCGGGTCTCAGTTTTCTTACCATTCTTCTTGGCCAACTCCTTCCCTCTTGACTGGTGGGCTCGCAAAAGTTTTGCCAACTCTCTGGGGCTGTCATGCCATCGGAATTTATTTATTTTTTTTGCTGCGCTCAAGCGCTCAGAGGAAGTGAAGTAAGTGAGAGGGTCCAGAAACAGGTTTAACTTGCGGCAATTGTTTACTCTTCAGAATTTAGGCCGGCACTTTTGTCAAGTCGCAAAAATAATAATTTGACCCAAAACGAGATCTAGAGATGTGGAAGAGATTTTTATATGAATGGGTTATATATTTTCATAGATATAGGGAAAGTTTTTGAAGCATATTATGGCTTACGAGTATTTAAGCTAAATTATTTATCATTTACAAGAAGTTTCTATAAAATTTCAGCTGATTTTTTACTTGGAAAACCTAATATTATTATTATAAAAATATATTTCTAACAAAATATGATTTATTTATAATTTTTTTGTATAATATAGTATACACTTTTTTATCAATCCAAAAAATCTAACCATCTCTGTAAAGTGACAACCCTTAAAACAATGCGAGAAATCTGCAAAGTTAATTACTTTTGCTCTGCATTCAAGGCGTGTGCAAATCAGTTAACCCCACGCAGGCCATAAACTGTGGGATACTCTGTCAGCTTTCCAGACCTTGGTTGTTCCCATAGCCTCTCCTTAAATATATATATCTTTTTTTTCTTCTTGAAGCCACTGCAACTCTTCGCCGTACTTGAATTTGTCATGCAAAATGCCTTTGTTTTTGCTCATCTGCTGGGAACACGTTTTTCCCTATCGCTGCACTTGGCATTCAACGCAAAAGCTGCGCTGGGAAATCGAGAGGGGAAAATGCCCAGCCCCCTAAAGAACTGAGAACAATTAGGTGAGAAAATGGTGGGAAAAGCCCAGAGATTTAAATCTTAAAGTGACAATGGAATTGTTTAAAATTTTCAAGTAAAAGAGACATGTAAATAATTTTGATCTAGCAATCGGAGGATTTGTTGTCTGTCCCTTCTACGTTTTGGTTGAACGGCTTTTTGTAGGAAATTTACAAACAAAAATAAATTTCGAATTATCTAAATCGACAATAAAATGTGGTTTTTTCGGCAGAATCTTGATGTAGATACTTCGATAAAGATATCGCCACTATGCTATAGATGGCAATCATGTTGTTGGATTGTCTTGAAAGGCCTCAATATATGGAGATTCATCTTGGGGCTACACCCAGCTTTTCAAATGGTTATATCGTTTTTACTGATTGGCCTCGGTGTAAAGGCGATACTTTCTTTGAAGAGTAAATGGCAAAGAGTGAGTTAAAAACCAAAAGTAAAAAGATATTTGTGTTGTGATGTGATTTTCTGCATATTAAGCGTGAAAAGGTACAAGAGAATCCTGTTGCGGAAGTCTTGCCTGTGGCAGAGTTGGCACCTTTGGTTCCCGAGCCTGAAGTAGCCTTGCCTGAAGTGATTTATGACCCCGAGCCTGCAGACACATCCGATCAAAGTGCTTTAATTCAAGACGAAAACCCACCTGAAACCGAAATACCAAGCCCTTCGCAGCAGCCGCAAAGTGTGACACCGACTAATCAGAGGGAAACTAGACCCAAGCAGATGAGGAAAACAAGGATCCCAGTTTTAAATTCAAAAACAAACAACGGACCTCAAACTTCTCCAAAGGAAATTCCGTTGAAGCGTTCTCCGGCTTTGACTAACCCTAATCCCAGACCGATGGGATCTTCACCCACTGATTTAAATTCAAATCCGCGTCAGAATGATGTACGCAAACGCGTAAATAACTCAACCTCCCGCAACTGGAAGTTGTAGATTTGCAGGGAGTTGGCCAGGAGAAGCTCTAAATTTTCCTTTTGAATATTAAACTAGGATTTTTACAGTACAGGATTTGTAAATATTTTCACAGGCATTCAAGAAGTACCCTGTATAAATAATAAACTACAAATAGAAAACAGTTTTTCTTTTATGTTTTTAACCCCAGTACAACCTTGACATCTCCTCACCTTCAAAGCCCTTAATCGCCTAAAATTACCTCTGGTTGCACTTCTCACCTATTTCAGTCCAGGGTTATCTCTATTTTCCCGTACATAATCACCGGGTCTAAGTAGTGGAGGCCCTCAATTAGGCTTTGAGGTGACCGGCTGCCTGCCTAATCGAGCCATTTTTTTGCGGGGGCCCAGCTAACTTGGCTGTTGCCAGTTGGCAGTTGCATTTTCTTGGCTAATTGGCAGGCTCGATGACAATTCCACGTTCTTTTTTGAATGATTTGGCAGCCGAAAAACTTTAGAAAATCCCTGTCAGACGCCAATTTGGCTTCGGTTGAGGTAGTTACCATCTAATAAGTACTAGAGAATGTTCATTGTTTGCCAGGTTTGCATAGTTTTTTGTGATTTTGTTGTAGTTTTTAGTTTTTAGTGCTGCTGGCCAACATGTTGGCAGCACACAAGTTGCTTGGAAATGCGGTAGAGGCGGCGCAAGAGTTGCCAGATTTTTCTTAAGTGCACTTATAAAAATATTTTTTTTTATATTTAAATTAAATTAATTAATTTAAATACAATTTAGAAACAATTAGGAAGAGGTTTTATACAATTAAAGAAAGGAAACCTTAATTTAAGACATGAATATAATTTTGTAGAGTTTACGTTTCTAATGTTGTTCTTTTCTAATTTTTTTAAGGGCGTTTTATATTTGATTTGCTTCATTTAATTTCTTTTTTATATAAGGAGGAATTATACTTATTTTGCTGGTCACTTTTTCATAAAAACCTTGGCGAATTTTCACTTAAATTTGTACCAAGAAAATCTTACACGGGTGCGTATATAATTCCCAACTGGTTCTAACATTTTCGGAATCAAGTGAGGGTGGCGAAGACTTGTGAATGCAAGTTTGTGGTGTTAAATAATAATATTTATAAAATATTACACCTTTCCAATTTTATTTTTTATATATTTTAATTAAAAATTGTATTTAAAAATGAAACCTACCATATTTTTGTGACCTCTCAACTGCTCTCCCCCGCACTCAGTGTTCGTTGTCTCTCTTGGCCAGCTTCTGTTTTGTTTATTATTTGGCCCATTGGCTTTGCCTCTCTCTCTGGTTGGCTCTGGCTCTCTCTTTGGCTTCGAACCTGTTTGTTGGCCGCCTTTAGATTGGCAGACGGAATGTGGTTTTTTGGTTTTAGTTCAAACTTCACTGCAAACGCGTCCGGTTGTAGTCGTTCCCTGTCCCGATTTTGATTATTTGATTATTTATGAATCGCCCGGAGAGTCTGTGAACTGTCTGTGTTCCGGTGGAAATATATATATATGTCGGAGATATCCGTTATTTAATTTAACCGTAGTCGAGCCAGCGAGTTCTGTTCGCCTGCGCAGTCAAATCGAATCTGTCATCACGCCACTTTTCCTGTGGCCCTTTCACCTTTTCTTACTTTTCACTCAGATGTCATTCCTAGACAATCTCAAGCTGTCTCTCTCATTCTCTCCTATTGTTGCGACAGACGAACAGACCTCACTCAGTAACACTCCTGTTACCGACTCAACTGTCATTGCGCCTGCGCGCCAGCGACACCTACAGGCTACCAATACCTGAGCATGCCGAATAGTTCTGTTGCCATAGCAACAAGCTTTCCAAATTTGCACTTAGCAACCAACTCGCCGACACGGCCATCCTGACAATTCACGCGTCCTCGCGTGACGTGTCTTCTAATAGCTCTAAACATAACTGTCATTTTCATTTATCATTCTCTCTTTTTTTCTCTCTTTGGTCTCAACTTAACATTTCATTTTATCTGTTTTATTCATGTCAAATAAGCTTTACTTTTATTTCTTCTCGCCACTTCATTCTCTTCTCGTACCAAATCTGTATCTTCTTTCTCTGCTCGTACCACAACTCTTACTCAACATCTCTTCATCAATTTATACAGGCTCTTGCTGCACACTTTGCAACGCTCACACGCACCTCTTGCGTCACGGTCTCTCTGGACCCTCACAGCCTTATAAATGATTCCACCAACGAGTGCCTCAGTCGGCGATCTCTCGCTTACACTTCTAGTGTCTTCAAATGTTAGTTTGGCAGGATAACCTTTCGAAACCATAGAGTACAAGCTCTTTTCGTATTTCAAAAGGCTCCGCTTCACATATTCTGACCATAGGAATAAAGTAGGCCCTGTTTCATGTGATCCGACACGGCCTTCCTGACAAATCACACGTCCTCGTGTGTTAACTTTAAATCACAGTATTCTAAAATTTCGGTACTCGTTACATTTTATTGTCAACAAACATTTCATTAATTTTCTAAACATAAGTATTGAGGCATTTAGACAAAATAAGCATCTTGGTTTCATGATAACATAACAAATTACATCTTCATTTTAATCATAATTTACAATTCAGACTTCTCTAATTACATAGCTTTATCAACTGGTGTATTTCCTTTTACACCCACATACTGACCCCCGCCATAACAATTCCTTCTGTTATGGTGCGGTCTCCACTGACCCCCGCCATAACAATTCCTTCTGTTATGGTGCGGTCTCCACTGACCCCCGCCATAACAATTCCTTCTGTTATGGTGCGGTCTTTATATCCCCTCTTGGGATTCCAAGGCATCAACCGTGCCATCCATATCATCATTCCCCACATGGGAATCAGACGCATCTCCACTTGAGTCGTCTAAATCTTTAATCAACTTTAATCTTTAATCAATCAACGTCATTGCTTATTTTGTCTATTTGGCTATGCCCTCAAAAACTCATGCGCATACTTATAAAAGTTCGCTTACTTGACAGATATCTCAAAACATATCAGCCACCATCAAGCTTTTCTATAAACTCTGTTTGGTGCCGATCTTCATTTTCATTTTCCATCTTCATTTCTTTCTCTTTTCTCTCTCATTCTTAACATATTTTCCATTTTCATTTTTCATTTTAAATTAATCTTGCCCTATCAAAATTAGTGCTCTTCCGAACCAGCATAACGTAACTTTAAATTTCCCTTTCTTTATACTTTTCTCTGTGTCATGTGGTGGTATCAAGCCCAAAGGGTGGGTCCGATTGGCATCTCTTAAGGGCTTGCATTGGTTGCACTACTAACTGTGCAGTTCGCCGCAAGTTGCACCCCGCCAAGAGCATCTTCCCATCACCTCTGCGGTCCTGGTATCCAGCCAGATGACTACTTTACAACTTTACACATGATACAATTTTCAACAATCTTTAAACTTAGTCATTTCCAACAATTCTGATAAATATTGCTGAGTCTATTTTTTCCAATCCAAACACATAACGGATTTATAACCTTGATTAATAACTATCCAACAAAATTTAAGGGACACTACTGGCAGATAACATTGCCTCACACCTCTCTGTATTCTTTAAAATCCCTCTTCGTAACTCAAGTTAATTTCAATTATTTTTAGTTGTTTATATACCAATAAATCCTGAATCCTGAAGTTGATCAGTCGGTCATTTGAGATTTCCATTCTAAGTTCAGACGTTTTTCTGTCAATTTATTTTTATTTATCGGAGTTAAATCAGTCATGTGAATTCTGGACACAAAAAGAATTCCACAATTGCCTTGCGCTTTCTCTTCCTCTACTCTATGATGCACTTCAGTTAATTTTTTTTTTGTTTAGAAATGATTACATCTGCAATAAGTATAGACTACAAACTCTCATCTGAGCAAACAATGCCAAAAATGTCAGAATAATTGCACGCCAACCAATATTTCCAATTCATACAAAGGCTACTTGGACTCCACAAGACACATAGTTCTACCAATATATCCACCAACATAAGGGTCTCCATTAATTAGGTGTATTAGCATTGGACCATATCCACAAGAGCTTATATCTGTTTCAAATTTGATCAGATGTTTCGAACCCACAAATAACGATTACAGGCTCATTTGTAATAATATTAAAAACGTTCGTTCCAATTTCTGAATATCGTCATTTCACTTAAAGATACTTGAAGCCGAAGAATCTGTCTCATGATCTGAGAAAATCGAGGCACACGTTTTTGAAAATAAGGCACCAATTCAATAAATGGTCTTACGACGGTCTCTTAATTGCACCGATTAAAAGGACGGACCTTTAACGTAAGGATTTTCTAGGAATTGGGTCTGATTTCTCCACCGCACACCTCATAGCTCAGATACTGCGTAGTAGGTTCAAGAAACCCACATTTGGTAACGTTAAATGGCAACTCTGGTACAGTCAACACATTTAATAAAACCTTCAGCCTTCGGAAAGCCTTTTCTTCCGAGTTTGCCATGATTAACACGTCATCTATGTAAACTATCGCAAATAATCATGATAAATTCCAAACGCCTTAACAATTGCATGATGAAGGTAGAAGATGCACTCTTCAAACCAAACGGCACGGCAGACCAAACAGACGGCAACTCGTAATTTTTTTAAATTAATTATTTTTCAACAGAAACATTTTTCCTTCACAGGGTCTGACATAAGCGGCAAAGGCCACTGTCCGAAACCATTTTCGAATATTGCTTCCGATAGTCTAAGCACAACCTATCGTAGCACAGGGCTCGCCAATGGGAAGGCAGATGTGCAAACAACACTGCAATCAAACACATCTCTATTCCCATCTTTTAGCCAATTCAGCTCCCAAATCAAAGAATAATTGGAAAGGGCTCACCCGATACTGTCACTGTTGAATCACACAAATCAACTCGCTTCTACATGCAGCTGATGCTGCCGCTCGCAGCCGCTGATACCCATCTCGTGCACACAGATGCAATGTGACCACCGTTATCACGCCTGAAGTGCGTCACTCCAGCTCTCCGCACTTCAGCCGCAGTTCCGCCAGTGTGCTGTTGTTGTTGTCTTCCATTCTTCCCCAAATTTTCTGGCCGACACTGATGACACTTGCAACCGTCCGGCTCAACACGCGACCAGTGCATTTGACTGCCTATCACGACTCCGGTGTCTCGCACCACGCGGCTGCGCAAGCCTTCGATGCGCCACTGAATTTAATATCGACCGAAAATCACTTTATCAGAATGCCCGCGAGGCTATGGTGAATCCCACTTCTGATGTCGGAGATATCCGTTATTTAATTTAACCGTAGTCGAGCCAGCGAGTTCTGTTCGCCTGCGCAGTCAAATCGAATCTGTCATCACGCCACTTTTCCTGTGGCCCTTTCACCTTTTCTTACTTTTCACTCAGATGTCATTCCTAGACAATCTCAAGCTGTCTCTCTCATTCTCTCCTATTGTTGCGACAGACGAACAGACCTCACTCAGTAACACTCCTGTTACCGACTCAACTGTCATTGCGCCTGCGCGCCAGCGACACCTACAGGCTACCAATACCTGAGCATGCCGAATAGTTCTGTTGCCATAGCAACAAGCTTTCCAAATTTGCACTTAGCAACCAACTCGCCGACATATACAAAATAATACAAAATTCCGCCGCATCCATTGAGAAAACAAAAGTATGTGAAAGTGTCAGAGTGTGTGTGTTTGGCTTTTGTTTATATTTTTTCCCCTTTTTTTTTGGGGGCTCCCCAGACAACGCGTCGTATGTGAAACATTTGTGCGAATAGATTTAATTGTGATATTTTATGTAGTTTTGTTTCGCTTCTCTTTTTTTTTTTTGGCCATAAATTTCGCTTTCCACGGAATAGAAAACCGTTTTTAATTTGAGCTCTAGCGCGTTTTTATGAGATTTCGTACATAGTTTACACTTTGGTTGTAATTTACGTCGTCACGCCTTAATGACGTCCACAACAACTACAACTACAACAATGTACAGAGATCGAAATAGGCAAAAATACAACAACTGAAAGGCAGTCTTTTGGTATTATAGTGCACATTCCCATGCAAAATCGAGGTCTGTCCTCCGGCAGCTCCTCTTCGCCTTCATCTACGACATGTGTGTCTCGTCTTTTGCACGTGACTCTTCTCCGGTTTTCCACGGGGCCCACGCCCTTTTGTTTGAGCTGCACTTTTCCCAAGCACTTGGCCAGAATTATAGCCATATTTATGCAGGGGCACAGGTACTATTGAGGGGAATTTTTAAATAGTAAGAGAAATGGTAGTTGTTAGAAAGAAATATTTATTTTTAATTCAAGAAAACTTATCAGAGTTCAGAGAACCTCCATAAACTGCAAAAAAACCCCCATAAAAGCTTTCCAAAAATTTTTTAAAATCCCATAATAAAAGCCTGCCATCATTACACCATTATTTCAACACCTTTTGAGACCCATAACGACGACATACAGCCAATCAAGTGAAGCTCTTTTGGCTGAAAGAGTAATCAACTTTTTACCTATAAAATGCACTCGCATCGAACACAATTTTCACACTGATCTCGACCCTTTTTTTCTGCTCGCATTGCCCAGAGTCATCAATCAAAATCGAATCAGTTTTATTATAGCCTTAATTACGCAGAGAGCAGCCGTATAAATGTTGGCCGCAGGGGGCTGAGCAGTTTCATTGTTAGTTAGTCAGTCGGTTGGTCGAGAGAGTGTATGCACTTTTCTCGGTTTAATTTTTGGTTTTTTTTTCAATTC